>NC_084491.1:36656035-41456035 GCF_030035675.1 Rhineura floridana
AATGGCAACGCCAAGACCAGAGGGCAAAAGCCACCATAATCCTAGGAGTGCAAGATTCACAACTGTTAAACGTGAGAGATAAAGAAACAGCCAAGGAAGTCTGGGAAGCGCTCCAGAACGTGCATGTACAAACAACAGCGGGAAGTAAAGTATTACTCGCAAGAAGGCTGTTCCAAACATGCTTGAAGGAAGGTGCGAGCATGCACGACCACCTACAGACTGTATGTAGCCTGTTTGCACAGTTGCAAGACAGAGATGTTATTTATTCTGATCAGCAACAGGTTTGCATATTGTTTTCTTCGTTGGATGATTCATATGACGCCCTGATTTCTGCGTTAGAGGCTATGCCGGATCATGAATTAAATATGCAATATGTTTCCGGGAAATTGCTCCCAGAATCGGAGAGACACAATGAAGGCAGAACACACCAAGCCACCGCCGCTGGTCTACCAAAGAACACAGACGACGCTAAAGCCTATGCAGTAAAGAAGTGTTACAGATGTGGTTCTGACAAACATCTACTTAAACACTGTAAAGTACAAAGAAAAACAGAGAAAGAAAAGGACATTATGTCTATACGGGTCGTAACAAGCAACACGTGTGAGGACGTAAAGAGAAACAGCTCCGTTTGGGTGGTCGACTCGGGGGCATCTCATTTCCTCAGCAACAACAAGAACCAGTTCAAAGTACTCTCTTCTGCTTGTGAACATGTAATTTTGGCAGATGGGTCGAAGAGAGAGGTATTGGGGACGGGCATTATTTACGTAGAATGTTTACAAACTACTTTGACCAATGTATTATTTGTCCCTCAGATGGAAACCAATATAATGTTTGTTTCCACATTGAACAAAATGAATTATGATGTTATGTTTGCAAAAGGTGTATGCACGATAAGTAAAAGAGGGGTAGTGCAAGTGAAGGGACGTTTAGAGAATGCACTATATGTTATAGACAAGGTCCCAAAACCCAAAGTGAACATTGTACAAAATAAACCCACCCATGAAGGGTGTATACATGATTATCACAGGAAATTGGGACATGCAAGCTACTCTACCCTCCAATTAATGCCTAAACACAGTGCAGACATAAGGTATAATGATTGCAAACTGTATCTAGAATGCTCCGTGTGTAAAGAAATGAAAGCGGAGGCTGCACCTAGAAATAAAAACAGTGAATGCAAGGCAAACAGAGCATTTGAGATGCTAAGTATGGATCTAGCAGGTCCATTCCAAAAGTCAAAAGGAGGAGCAAGATTTTACTTAGTTCTAGCGGATCATTATACTAGGTATAGTTTTGTCTATCTGTTAAAAGCAAAAGCCAAAGCCGAGCAAAACCTACATCATTTCATAAAGTGGGTGGATGCTAAGCATGGAGTTAAGATGGCGCAGCTACATTCAGACAGGGGTGGGGAATTTCTCTCCAGCTTCTTGCAGGGGTTCCTTAAAAACAGAGGCATAAAACACTCTCTCATGGCCTCCTGGTCGCCGCATCAAAATGGAACCGCAGAACGCCGTAACAAATGTTTACAAAATATGATGTGTTCAATGTTGCATGGCTGTAGCTTATCAACTGGTTTTTGAGGGGAAGCCGCAATGTATTCAAATCATGTAATTAACAGGCTTTACTCAATAGAAATAAATATGACACCTTATGAAAAGCTCTATGGGAAGAAACCAAAACACGCGCACCTCCGGTCTTTTGGGGAGGAATGTTGGGCGTGTATGCCCAACACTTTTGAACATGTAAAACCTGATCGAACATGGGTAAAAGGATTAATCCTGGGCTATGAGAGGACTGAATACAGGGTATGGGTAGTTAATTCCCAAAGAGTAATCTCAAGCCGGAAGGTAACCACAAAGAATCCAAAACCCCCAGAACCCAGGGAAGACCTGGTAACTTACTGGAACGGAAACAAAGCAGACAGGCTGCGACAAACAAACACAGAAGTAGAGCATACCAGTCAGCCCGAAATACACAAGGACGTCGTAAAAAGGAGAGTAAATAACTGTAGCATGGAAGGTAAAACAGCATCCCCAAACCCGCCTACTTCACAAGTAAAACAAGAGGAAAGTGAAACAGTAGAGGGGGATGAGATGGATCAGTCAGCAGTTACAGAACTGCGTAGATCACAGAGATCTAATCTGGGAAAACCTCCAGAAAGATTTAAAATTGCTACAGTGACAGCAACCCAGAAGCATAACAAACCAGCACAGTCACAAAATGATGATGATGACTGGACTAAACAAGATTATGAAATTTGGTTCAAAATGTTAGATGGGGATAGGGATTGGATGGAACAGTTGGATGACGCCAGTACCGATCTAATAGTGAACTAAGAAAA
Source organism: Rhineura floridana (assembly GCF_030035675.1). Lineage (NCBI taxonomy): Eukaryota > Metazoa > Chordata > Lepidosauria > Squamata > Rhineuridae > Rhineura > Rhineura floridana. The sequence continues at coordinate 36,658,377 of NC_084491.1, forward strand.
CGATAATGTATGTATCATACTGTATATGTATATGACGGGTTACATATGTATGTATAACTGTATGGCCTGCAACCCTCAGGAATCAACAAAAAATAAAAGGGTGGGGGATTGTTACCGGCAGGATGACTTGTATTTTTATGTGATCCCCAAGGATAGCAGGGAATGCAGGGGAAGCAGGAGTTAAAAGGGAGTCTAATCAGAGGCTCAGGTTGCATTAGCTACACAGCTGCAAGAGATCAACTCATTAAACCAGGGGCCCATAAAAGAAGGAGGGAGAGTGCAGCGTGTGTGGGGGTTTAGGAGTAGAAGTCGAGAAGGAGCCGTTGCTCGTAACTGTATTGTATGTATCTCAGCCTATGCCAAGGACTTTATTTGTGTGCTACAAGTAAAGGTTCTTCCTAACAAAGCTCTCGTGTATATCTGACTACTTATTTCCTACCTGGTTCTGGAAGGCTGCCGCTAACATGAACGAACGAATATGAATGTCCCTGGCGATACAGCAATTTCAGTCTCTCTCCTTTCTCCCCATTTCCTCATCAATTTGCAAATTTTGCTTATAAAAGCCTGCATAAAAATGTGTATGGGTTGTATCCAACTAAAAGAGCAATCCAACTGCCAGGTAGCCGGCAGGGGTGGGTGGGCTTTGTTAAGGATCCTTCTCCCATTTGCGAGCCACTGGCCTGGCTGAATGCCAGCTCTGTCAGGAGCCGTGCACATGAGCCAGTGGGAAAGTGCTGGCTTTGGCCAACAGGTTTCCCAGGGAGTAAATGCTTCCCATAGGCCTGAATGGGATTATAAAAAAAATTATCCGCTGGCCTTTTGGCTGGTGGAATTCAAAGGGGAATCGGAACCTGGGAAAGGGGTCTGAATGCGAGAAGAATCTTGCATAAGTCCCCCTCCCATGGATCCACCCTGCCATGCCTCCAGAGTGCCCCATTTTGGGGCCTTCTGCCAGCTTCTGCTGGGCCTCCATCAGCCTGGCTGGCCATCCCCAGAGGACCCACTGTGGCATGGGAGGCTCCTAGTGGAGCCACATCTCTGCCTTGGTGGAGGGCTGCTGCCGGAGGAGCCTGGTGGAGCCCAGCAGAGCTGAGAGCCTCCTGGCACCACTGCGGACCCATGGCATCCAACTCACCCTAGCCCCGGGTGAGTTGGATTGCTCCCTAAGTTCTACACAGAGTAAATCTACTGAAAGTAATGAAACTAATATAGCCGTGCCCATTCATTTCAAGGGGTCTACTGTGAGTAGAATCATTATGCATTTTTGTAAGCATTGTTGCCTAACACGCATTTGTGCAAGCAATTTTCCCAATGTAATGTCATTTTATATGTTGCTTTCATTAATATATGCATATTTGTGCATTCCTTTTGGGTAGAGAACTGCATCACAACATTCATAGAAGTGTGAATTTTGAAGGATAGCTATCTTCCAGCTCATTTATTGGTTCAGGAAATGCAAATCAGGTAGGTTTGCATTAAAATACAAGCTGGGCAAATCATCCACTGTTCGGTCCTTCCTCCTTCTGCCCCCCTCCCTCATCAGAAAGCAGAAAGGGCCCCTCCCACACCTCTATTTTTCCACCCAGACACTCCATTACACCTGGGCTTAATTCCAGACAATTGGTATGAGCCAGGGAACCAAATTGCCTCCCTGTTTCTCCCAGGCTCATCACACCTGCTTTTAATATAATGACATTTTCCCTGTTTCTCCTTTGCACATATTTTATGTAGTTGTAGTTGGACAGTGAAAAAAGTGGATAAGAGAAAAATCAACTCATTTGAAATGTGGTGTTGGAGGAGAGCTTTGCACATACCATGGACTGTGAAACAGACAAATAATTGGGTGTTAGATTAAACCAGAACTATCACTAGAAGCTAAAATGATGAAACTGAGGTTATCATACTTTGGACACATTATGAAAAGACAGGATTCACTAGAAAAGACAATAATGCTGCGAAAAAACAGAAGGGAGTAGGAAACGAGGAAGACCAAACAAGAGATGGATTGATTCCATAAAGGAAGCCACAGACCTGAACTGATCTGAACAGGGTGGTTTATAACAGATGCTATTGGAGGTCGCTGAGTCATAGGGTCGCCATAAGTCATAATCGACTTGAAGGCATATAACAACAACAACCATGACCAATATTCTGGGATGACTGCAGAGCAGGTGATACCAAACTACAAATTAATTTACTAAATCTTGCCTTAAAATTTAAATTCTAAGGTTTGTTTCCTCTCCCTTAGGTGTCCAGCTCACAGCTTCTCTGTTCTTCCTTGACATCAGAGCAGCTAATTCAATTGCAGCAGGAAAGGATCTACTATGACATCAGAGCAGTCAACCACTCACTGCCAGACAACATTCACAGCAGCTCAGCCTTCACAAAGTTCATCCTAATCCTTTTCAAAATTGCTCGAGATATTGCAAATAACTTTTTATAACAAGAATGAAGATGGTTTCATTTAAATGGGGGCAGAGGAGAGAGAGAATATAAATGATTTGGTTCAAAAAGGATTGAAATATCACGAGAATGCAAGAATACCTAATGCATGCTCATGTGAGTTCATGAAAAGCATGGCAGATTTCAGAAAGACATACAAAACTTTCATATCATTATTCAAAAGTGATGAAACTGCAAACTTTGACCCAAAGGTTTTTTTTTTTACCCCCATAGCAGCAAATCTACTTGATATTGCTTGTGCCTTGCAGCATACATTGTCATAAATCTTGTCTTGGACACCTTTTCCATCTTCTCAAAGTCCTGGAGGAAGAATGCAGGGGTATTATCTAGTGTCTATCCCCACTCTGATTGATCAAACCATATGTCCGTCTTTGTCAGAAGTTCAACCCTGAGGCAGGACGCTCTTCAGAAGATCGCTAGCAGTGAGAGTGATGAAAATGGTTTCCCTGGGCTTTCAGCTTTCCATTCGCATGAATGCTATATCAAGCAGACTCCTGGTACATCTTTCCTGGAGTGTGCCATTCTAGGCTAGTGATCAAATTAGGGGCCCTCAGCAGAGAGTCTGAGGAGGGCCAGCCCTATCATTAGGCAGAATGAGGCTACTATTTCAGGCAGCAGATGTGAGTGTGGGGCAGCTGTGGCATCAGCAGTCTGCACGTTCCTCTTGAGCCCTTTGGTATATCTGTGTGTGTGCCACATGCCTCTACGAATGAAAGGATCTGTCCATTTTGGTTCTCCCAGCTTCTCATTTTTCCAATCTTAAATTCAGTTCTCCACATTTGTGCAGCAATTCGTAGGGTTTTTTTTAAAAAAAAATCCTTGTGAAAATTCCTCAGCATTTCAATGCGAATTCCTCCTAGCGAACACATTTATGTATGCAGTATTATTTATTTATTAAACTTCTGTCCTGCCCTTCCTGCCAGAAGAAGCCTAGAATGGTAAACAAAGGACAAAGCACTAAAAACATCTTAAAACATTTAAAAAACAAAACGCCGTAAAAACATTTTGAAAAAAAAGCATCTTGAAAAAAATCTTGAAAAGCAACTTAAAAGCAATTCCAAAGCAGACACAGACTGGGATAAGGTCTCTACTGAAAAGGCTTGTTGATTTGACTAATGTACACATTTTTGCAAGCAGTTTCTCTTAATATGATGCATTTTTGTATGTTATTTTTCATTTTTATGCATGCTTTCCCCGAATATATGCTTTTTTGTGGGCACTACTTGTCCTGCACCCCTCTAACTAGCCTGCCCTGGGATAGGGTGGAGGACACAAATCCATTGCCAGCATCGAAATAAGATTCAGCTGCATATCCGGTCAGCTTTTGTAGATGGGAAAGTGGGGGTGTCATCTTATCCTTTGCCTCAGGCAGCAAAATGTCTTAGGCTTTTCATAAAATCCATAAGCCTCATCTCCTGACCTCCTGGTTGCAGCCAAGTCCTCCTTTCCCTCTTTCAATAGCCCTCTAAACACAGGCTAACCATATCCAAAGATAAAGGGTGGACTCTGCTCTGCCTCCTTCCCCCATAATTCAAGCACTGCTTCAGGCTGGTGGTGGAGGGTTGCATTTTGGATGTTTCCCCTTCAATAAAAATCCTGGCATTCTCTCAAAAGATAAGTACTTACTGTAGAAGGACGTCTGAAAAAGTAGGCATGAAGATACCCTCAATTCCCCATCTGCAAAAGTTGATTATTAGTGATCTTTCACTTAGGTCTGGTATGGGGAACCTCCAGATGCTGCCGAACTATCATTGGCCATGCTTGCAAGGCTGAAGGGAGTTGAAGTTCAGCAATATCTGGAGGGCCAAAGGTTCCCCACATTGGACTTAGGTTGTTGCTAGGTTGATGAGGAGAGAGTGCTCTTGCACTCAGGTCCTGCTTGCGGGCTTCCCATAGGAGGCATCTGGTTGGCCACTGTGAGAACAGAATGCTGGACTAGATGGACACATTGGCCTGATCCAGCTGATGTCCTTATAAGAAGGAAGGCTACAGATGATAGTTATTGATAATATATTTCTGTTGGAACCTCCAAAGAAGAAACCATTTATCGCAAAAATCAGCAATAGACTTGTCTGTGTCTGATGGGTTCTGAGAACCCAGCTACATTTAACAAATTGTTTTATTATTATTTTTTCTCCACCAAAGCGATGCTTCTGGTTATGCTTATTATCTGATGGTTTGTTTAATCTCTATTTGGTAATTAGTTCTCTTCTGTCTTTGATTCCGACATACATTCATTTTCTTGTTACGTCGAGGCGCTGACCTACATTATCCAAGCTGCAAAAAAGTCAATTATGCTGCCTGTGATTTTTCAAGTGGTGTTTAGCAAATGGGTTTTTGTGTATTATCCATTCTATTTGCTGGTTCCTGTCAGAGGCATAGCTTTGCTCTCGAAAGTGCTTCTGAATACACATTTGGCCTTCTGGCCTCAAAAGGCAAATCGGAAGCATATGATAGCAATGGCACAGGTTAAATCATGGGGCAGACTTCATTAACCCAGGTAGATTGCTGCATGCAGTGGCCGGATTAGCCATCGTGCTAAGTAAGCTACAGAGCTGGCCCTAGACTGAAGCTGCCAATTCTAGCACCTCCCCATAGCACCACAGTGCTATCCTAAAGAAAGTGAAAGTGGCCACTAGCAATCGCATTTACAGAATCTCTTCTCTATTGCAGGTTTTGTGTAAATGTTTCTAATTCCCTTTTGAATCTAGGAACCACAAAATATGTCAGCAAATATGCTCCAAGTGGGTTATCTCACAAGTGCAGTCTCCCCAAACATCTGGTTCAACCACAGACTCAAAAGTGATCAGTAGTGACAATCTCTGTCCTGATTAGGGGTGTTATGACAATCAAATATAGACTTGGTCATATAAGTGAACAACACCACTTGTGCATAGCCATCAATTATTATTATTATTATTATTATTATTATTATTATTATTATATAATTGTTGTTATGTGCCTTCAAGTCGATTATGACTTATGGCAACCCCATGAATCAGCAACCTCCAATAGCATCTGTCGTGAACCACCCTGTTCAGAACTTGTAAGTACAGGTCTGTGGCTTCCTTTCTGGAATCAATTAATCTCTTGTTTGGTCTTCCTCTTGTTCTACTCCTTTCTGTTTTTCCTAGCAGTGTTGTCTTTTCTAGTGAATCATGTCTTCTCCAACAACCTTTCGAGGGCACCATGTTGGCTAGCTCTGCTGTAGTGGCTGTCTGTCACAAATCTGCTTGCGCCTGCTCCTCACCAGCAAAGGAGAGGCAGGCACCCCATCAGAACACACTTCTGTGCTGGCTGCCAAGACAGTGAAGCCCCCTCCTTCACAGCCAACACACAAATGCAACAGCTGGCACAGGGAGGATGGGGTGCCTTGTCCTTCCTTTTCCAGCCCACTGGGAATCAGGATTATTCAAGGTGAAATACTCTTTTGAACAACAAAACCCTTCAAGCTAAGGGCTCTTCTAAGCATCAACCATGCCTTGAAGGTTTCTATTGTTTCAAGATGGGCTGCTCAATAGGGCTGATTTCTTTTCAGGCCACGCAGCAGGATGTTTGCCCATCCTTAGTCCTGATAAGGGATGGGGGAGAAATTTGATTCAGTTTGCATTTGAAGCTGAATCTATCAAATTTGCTCTTTCTGAAATAATTTGAGAACTGAAACACTATCATCCTTTGACATTTGCGCTTATCCAAAATTTATGATGCAGTTCTCCAATCAAGACATGTTTACAAAAGTACATATATTAGGGGAAAGTTTGCATAAAAATGAATATAATAGTGAAAATAACATACAAAAATGCCATTCTATTAGGAGAAATTGTTCACAAAAATGTGTGTGTGTGTTATGTGCCTTCGATTGCGACTTATGGCGACCCTATGAATCAATGACCTCCAGTAGCATCTGTTGTAACCACCATGTTCAGATCTTCTACGTTCAGGTCTGTGGCTTCCTTTATGGAATCAATCCATCTCTTGTTTGGTCTTCCACTTTTTCTACTCCCTTCTGTTTTCCCCAGCATTATTGTCTTTTCTAGTGAATCATGTCTTCTCATTATGTGTCCAAAGTATGATAACGTCAGTTTCATCATTTTAGCTTCTAGTGATAGTTCTGGTTTAATTTGTTATAACACCCAATTATTTGTCTTTTTCGCAGTACATGGTATGCGCAAAGCTCTCCTCCAACACCACATTTCAAATGAGTTGATTTTCCTCTTATCCACTTTTTTCACTGTCCAACTTTCACATCCATAGAGGTCAGGAATATGATGGTCTGAATGATCCTGACTTTAGTGTTCAGTGATACATCTTTGCATTTGAGGACCTTTTCTAGTTCTCTCACAGCTGCCCTCCCCAGTCCTAGCCTTCTGATTTCTTGACTATTGTCTCCATTTTGGTTAATGATTGTGCCAAGGTATTGATAATCCTTGACCTCATTGTCAACTGTAAAGTTGCATAAATCTTCTGTTGTCATTACTTTAGTCTTTTTGACGTTCAGCTGTAGGCCTGCTTTCGTGCTTTCTTCTTTAACTGTCATAAGCATTCGTTTCAAATCATTACTGGTTTCCGCGAGTAGTATGGTTTCATCTGCATATCTTAAATTATTGATATTTCTCCCTCCAATTTTCACACCTCCTTCATCTTGGTCCAATCTCGCTTTCCGTATGATATGTTCTGCATATAGATTAAACAAATAGGGTGATAAAATACACCCGTCTCACACCCTTTGCAATGGGGAACAAGTCAGTTTCTCCATATTCTGTCCTTACAGTAGCCTCTTCTCCAGAGTATAGGTTGCACATCAGGACAATCAGATGCTGTGGCACCCCCATTTCTTTTAAAGCATTCCATAGTTTTTCATGATCTACACAATCAAAGGCTTTGCTGTAATCTATAAAGCACAGGGTGATTTTCTTCTGAAATTTCTTGGTCCATTCCATTATCCAATGTATGTTTGCAATATGATCTCTTGTACCTCTTCTGTTTCTAAATCCAGTTTAGACATCTTGCATTTCTCACTCCGTATATGGTAAGAGCCTTTGTTGTAGAATCTTGAGCATTACTTTACTTGTAATAGTTGGCTGATTCATAGGTTTATTAAGCCAATAGTTTGCTGATTCATAGGGTTGCCATAAGTCGAAATCCACTTGAAGGCTATAACAAAAACAAAAATGCTGATTCTAGCAACTTCCAAAGTTTTAAGTGCCAGTTTAGCAAATCTTACATCAATATGTAGCCAGAATAGAGGAGTTAGAATTATGTTAATCTTTGGGCTTCTGTTCTGATTTATCTGGTTTTTGTCTCTCTGTATTTACCTATTTTAAAAATTAACTGGCTAGAGGAAGTCTACTTATGTATCAACAAAAATGAAGATAAAAGATGACACAGATTTGCCTTAAATTTGAGATATGGACATCACCCAAGTCCTGTTGGTGAATATGCATAATGGCCACAGAATGTACAAAATTCAGTCGAGATATGCACATTATGTATATCAACTGGGAAATGTGGGCAATTCCCCCTTCATGGATGGATTATTTGCACATTCTCCATGAGGCCCAGTAAATGTGCACAATGGCCAATCATTATGCATGTTAACCACTCAACTTACATTCCTCTAAACATCTGTAATTTAATTAGAAATATAACAGATTTCACCGTAGTGGGGAAGACTGTGACTAGATGACTTATGTGCTGCTCAATCTACTGTCCGTTGTTGATGGGCAACTTTGCACCCCCTGCTGTTCTCCCTCTTTATGGTTCTCTGTCTTTGAACCAGAGAGCCATCTAAACAGAGGGCTGTCCTCTGGCATCTCTTCAGACAGAAGGCTGCCCTCTATAAAACAGGACAAACGGTGAGCTCTGGATTGTTCTGCTCTTCTATAATATAAAAAGAAATCCTTTTTTGGTGCAAGTAAGGATGGAAGGAGTTGTCAATTTCAGTTCTCTCATCATTTTGCAGCAATTTGCATTTTTTAAAAAAACAATCCTGATGGAAATTCTTTAGTGCTAATTTCTCCTAATACATTTTTATGCAGTTTTGACTAAAGTACACATTTCAGCAAGCAATTTTCCCTAATATAATGCTTTTTAATATTTTTGCTAATATATTTATTATGCATATGTTCCCCTAATATATGCTTTTTTGTAAAAACATTGGTTGAAGAACTGCACTGCAAAATTCAGATTACTAATTTTAAAGGATGGCTGTGTTTTGGTTCTCATATTGTTTCAGAAAGTTCAAATTTGATAGATTCAGCTTTAAAGACGAATCAAATTTCTCCCCCATCTCTAGATAACATTGCAATGAAATCCTAGACATGTCCTGGATTCTGACTTAGTTCAATGGATCTTACTCCCCAAGTGACATTTAGGATTGTACCTTATGACAATTGTAAGAGGGTTGTATCCTATTCAGAGGAGACCCATTAAAATTAATGGACCTAAGTTAGCTATATCTATTAATTTCAGTGGGTCTACTTTGAGTAGGTCTAGCAACCCTTAGATTCCTCCTTGTTAGTTGCTTTCTCTGCAGAGATTTCTTTCCTTAGAAGGGTCAAAAGTGTGGAAGAGTGATTAAGCTTAGAGGGCTTGGCAAATATATTATAATTATATTTTGTTATATCCCCACTGTGCTATACCAGCTTCAGTATATTATATTATAGATAGATAGATAGATAGATAGATAGATAGATAGATAGATAGATAGATAGATAGATAGATAGATAGATAGATAGATAGATAGATAGATAGATAGATAGATAGATAGATAGATGGACAGATGGACAGATGGACAGATGGAGAGATAGATATGTCCTAAAGGAAATCTTGTAAGGAACTGGCAAGGGGGCAGCTGCCTTTCCCACCTTCAACTAGATCAGGCCATAAAACATTTATATGTTCAAGATGAAGCTATGAATCTTCAGCTTGGATATTCCTTCCTCTTTAGCCTATGGGGGCAAATCTTAGAAATTGATCAAAGATACAAAAAGACGTCTAAATGTCTTTAAAAACAAAGCCCTCCAGGGAGGTTTTTTGGCTCAAATGGAAGAAAATTGTAACAAACACCAAGATATGTTACAGAGCTTAGCAGCCTCTTTGTCTTCAAAGACCTCCAGGGAAGAAGGCAAAATGTCAGCAATCATAGAGTTGTAGGGGTCAAAGGGACTTAAAATCTCACCCAATGTATGACAGACCCTCCATAGACACATCTCCCCCCAACCCTCCCCCCCAAACCCCAGTTTCTCTCATGATATATTGCAGAACAAATATGGTTACTATACATATTAGAAAGTGAAGATGTGCATGATGGTGATTTGATCATATGTGGTAACAGAAGTGGTCTCATATTTGACATCCAAGAGGTATGAGTTCACATGCTGTTTAGCTACCGTTAATTGGGGACATGGGATTGGTAACCACATTTGTGGAATCTGCCCCCAAATGTAACATGAGGATGAGCCCTAAAATATGATGCTTTAAGGCAGGGATGGGAAAATTGTGACCCTCCAAATGTTATCCCCAGCCAACAGGACCATTTGCTATGGATGCTGGAAGTTGCAGTCCAACAACATCTGGAGGGCTACAGGTTCCCTGCTCTTTCTGTAAGGTCTACTTTCTTTGAATAATGGACAGCATAGATTCCACTAGATAACTGCATGCATACAGGATGCAGCTCTGTGCAGTGAGTTGTTGATAAATCCACAACAGGTCATCTTCCATGATCTCCACCTACCTTTTCATATCTAATATCCCCTAACTACATACCTTTCCCTTTGCAGCTCTCTTGCCATTGGAATGCCCTTCCATCTGACTTTCTTCTTCTGTGTTATATTCAGTGCTTTATTTATTTATTTATTGCTTTTATATCCCACCTTTCCTCCAAGGAGCTCAAGGTGGCATGCATGTTTCTCCCCCTCTCCGTTTTATCCTTACAACCACCCTGTAAGGTAGGTTAGGCTGAGAGGTAGTGACTGGCCCAAGGTCACCCAGTGAGCTTCATGGCTGAGTCAGGATTTGAACCCTGGTCTCCGAGGTCATAGTCCAACACTCTAGCCACAGTGGCCTTGTTAAGACACATTGCTTCTCTAACCAGACTTGGGCTTCCTGGCTCCTGCCAGATTCGCTTAGAAAAAACAAGATATGTAGCTACCTGCTACATGTTAAGTGCATGCCTAGTTTGGCTGTGATATCTGCAGGTTTCAGCCATCCATCTATCCCCAGTAGGAGCAAACATCATGCACTCTTTCCCACACCCTGAGACTGCATCATGCTAAAGTGAAGGTGGCCAGGGAAGAATATGCACAGGAACAGGCAGCTCACAGTTGTCACATAATTAAACAACAAGGCAAAGACATATTGGGAAACATTGCTTGATTTTTTTCGACGCCTACATGTGAGCGTTCAGTCTTGTCCTCCCACATGTCTTTGCACGCTATTCTGTTGAGATACTGATGTTGTACTGCATGGTAAATTGGAAAGATACTCCCATACAGTATTTTGAGTATGCAGTGTTCAGAAATATTTATCGTTTTATATATGTGCTTATCTAGAAATAATAATGATAATCTTGTGTATGTTAATGAAAATGTACATTTCAGAGATGGAAAACGAAGGAACAATTTAAAACCATTTTTGCTCTGCCACATCCAGGCTCAGCCAGGATAAGGCCTGTTGCTGGTAGCTGGGCCAGCTTAGGATGGACTGTATCTTTGGTCAGCCCAGCTCTGTCCACTCCTTGCCCCTCAAATGTCCCATTTAGGGGATATGCATTGGCTACCATTGGTGGGGATAATGCCAGAAGTATTTTCCGCTTGCCTGAGGTTTAGGCAGGCACAACCAGGGGGTCCATGGCAGCATTGGGTCACTGAGTCCTGCAACCAAACACTGCCTCACCCGACACTGCTGCAGATCAGTGAGAGAGAACTTCACCATCCCACCCGAAGAAGGGGCCCCTTCAGGGGCCTTGGCCAGGGCCCAACCTGGCAGCCCTCTGGTGCTGACCTTGCCCACACAGATTGTAGCATGCTTGGCCTGTCTGCCTCTCTCCCACTTTTTCGATAGGGAGGCATAGCAAGCATAACCAATTGAAACAACTAAAAATGTAGGAGGAATCAGTAGGTCAGATCTCATCCAGACGTTTTGAGGTACATTGCAGAACCTAACTGATAAAAATGTAACAACATGCAATACCCTTATAACAGCCTTGTAAGGGAGCCCAGTATTAAGGTAAGCTTATGGTCTAGCAGCTTTCCCAAACTCACTGAATAAATCTGCGGCTAAGGTAAGATCTAAACCAGGGATTTCCCAGTTCGTGCCCATCATTAGGGACAAGGAAGAAATCAGGCTGAGTTTGCATTTTAATACAAACCTACCTAATCTACACTTCCAAAACAAAAACCCAAATGCAGCTATATATTGAGTCTTTGCACGTCTCCAATGTAATAATGTGTACAAAAATGTTATATTAGGGGAACAAGGGAAAGTGTGTGTGTGCATGTGTGTGTGTGCGTGTGTGTGTGTGTGTGTGTGTGTGTGTGTGAGAGAGAGAGAGAGAGAGAGAGAATAACATACAAAATGCATTATATTGGGTGGAAATGCTTGCAAAACGGTGCCTATTAGCCAAATTGCATACAAAAATGCAGCTGTAAATTTGCATTAAAATGCTGATGAATTTTCAGGAGCACTTTAAAAAAACCAAATCACAAACTGATGTGGAAATGTGGCAAACTGGAGTTAGGACTGGGAAAAGGAGAAACTGACAGAAATCAAAACTGAGATTCGTCTGTCCCAGCCGTCACCACTATGTTACTCCCACTCTCATAGTAAAATATGTACTAAACATAAATCTTCTCTCTAGTGAAGGGCATCCCTTCCAAACTGTTTTGTGCTTCTACTAATAATATAGAGCCATCTGGCCCAGGTCCAGCTCCTGCTCTGTGTAGTAACCCTATTAGTATTTGGGCGCCCCTATTGGGAAAGGGAAGCATGCAGCAATGAGCGATGTTTAAAAGCTGTGCGGCAAATGCAGACTAGTGGATTGTCATTGGATTTTGGCACATGACTTTGGATGAGTGCAAATTCTTGCATGCACTCCTTGGAAGTCATTTAGCAATCAGCAGCGTGTGATGCTATCTGCACGCTTAGCCAGGGAATCAGAGCCATGTGGGTGTTAATGTTGCAGAAAGAAAAAGGTCTTTATTGCAGGAACCTTAGCAAATTTGATTCCTATCAGCCTGGCATTTATAGAGTGGTGGGAAGTCCCAGGAAACCATTCCGGTTTTCCTCAGGAGGAAATCAAATGGGAAACACACGCAGGGTGTACAGCCTTGAGGGAATATAGGAGTGTACCTACCTGCAATGTGGGAGGTCAGGAGGGTGCTAGTTAGAAGAGGCTGGGAGAGGGGAGTCAAAGAACAACCAGCATTAGGCAATGCTGAAATGCTAAAGGTGCTTTCAACATCTAGAGCTGATGTGGGGCCCTCCAGCCTGATCCTTCTCTCTTCCACCCCCCACAGGCCAAGTTTGACAGGTGAGTGGGGCTGCCCACCAGACAATCACCTAATGTTACAATATCATCAGGTGACCTCTTTTAGCTTGTGCAGTTTCAAACTAAACCATGAAGGCACAAGCACACTTGGGGCAGCGCTTTGAAGCTCCAGCAATTAGCTGATAATTGGGGCTTCAAAGCACCACACACGGCTCTATAAAAGCACTGACAAGCAGATGATTGTCGGAGCTTGCAAAGATCCACACATAGGACTTTACACAGGGATTTGCAAGCCCTATGTAAATCCCTTTTTGGCCTAGCTGTGTCTTTACCTGCCCCATGTATGTGTGTGTGTGTGTGCGTGTGTGTGTGTGTCTTATATTAGACAGTGATGTTTGGAGCAATCTGTAGCCTGAGGTCATATAACTGAATGCTCCACCATCCAAGAAGTTAAATAAAATACCCCGCCAAATAGAAAAATAGATGTCAGGAAGAGGGTTCTAGCTTAGCATTCTCCCTGACATGCTAGACTTCTAAGGTTTTTTGTTTTTGCATAAAAAGAAGCAGTCAGATACATGAAAGCCCACTTAGAGGTACAGCCACGTATTGGCTTAGCTGCTGTTTCTGACAATGCTGGCCTTAAGAGTTTTGGAATATTGCAGAATCTTGCCCCAGAGAGAACAAATTTGTACAGCATGGATATAATACAGCAAATCAGACTCTCTACCAGATATTCTGTAGATAACAAGTTAAGCAACAAAATAAGTTGTCGTTGTCTGGACCTTTTTGGTATACACTTTGTATAATTAAATTCATTCTCCATACCTGTTCTGCTGATACTGTGGAATGAAGCAGAGCTAGAGAAGTTAAGCTTTTCAGCCTATTCTTACTTGCATTTCAGCAGGAAAGCTGTTTGTGTCAACACAGCTAGAGTTAGGAGACTTTCAGAATGAAAGCCATTGAAATCTAACAAATAATGCAGACTGAATTCGGGACTATATCACTGCAAAATGAAGGTGGGAGGCTGTCATAGAATCATCAAACTATAAAGTGGAAAGGGAACTTGTGAGCCATCAAATCCAATCTCCTCAGTGCAAGAAATGCAGAACTAGACAATTGTTTCAACCATTCAGATATACTTAATCGTCAATAATAAATGTGCTCCTATATTAAATGCTTGCTTGAAGCTTTAGAACTATATTGCAGTTGCATTAGACAGCCCAAATGGCTAAGGGTCATATGTCTGGAGCAAAGTAAATTATTATTATTATTATTATTATTATTATTATTATTATTACCTGACACTTTAAAACAAATTGCAGTCACAAGTGTGGGTCCTAAAAATATACATCTCAAGTGTCAAAAGGGAGGAAGCGAGTTTCACAATTTAGGGGGTGCCACAAAGAATGTCCTGTCCTAGGTGGCCACCCCTCAGATTCGGTGGGCAGCAGAAGTACCAAGAAGGCCCCCCTCTGCTGATCTTAACACCCGAGCAGGTCTGTAGATAACAGTTTCCTGTTAAGTAGGGGGGAAAGGAAGATCACTGGAACATGCAGTCAGCTTATGGTTTTGGCCTGGAGCATTCTGAGATCACTAGTGAAAGGTCATATATTACAAAATCTCAGTTGGCACCATGAACATGACAACAGGTTACTTACATGTTTGTGCTAGAGGGGAGATCAGTCCCCTATGACAGTGACTGGCCCATCATAGTGTTGCATTGTTTTGTATTGCCTACAGCATGAGTGATAGCTTTGGAAAATTTGGTGAAGTAAAACAAAATAAAAATGTGTTTTGGAGATGGGACAGGTTCTATCCCTGGAACAGAGCAAAGCTTTTCTCCCTCTTTCATAAGACTAAAACTCATGGACATCCAATGAAGCTGAGTGCTTATTTATTTATTATTTGATTTATATCCCGCCTGTCCTCCCAGCAACTGACCAATTATCCAAACTCAGGAACCACCAACCCACAGCACTCCCATCTTGCTAGGATTCAGACTCAGTTAAGTGGCCCTCATCCAGCCCACCACCGAGTCCAGGCTGCGGTCCAGGGCTTGCACAGCCTCTCCCAATTCAGATTTTATAGAGAAATAGAGCTGTCACCTCACCCCAAATCTCCTGATGACCACTTCATATAGACATTAAACAGCACTGGGGACAAGATGGTACCCTGTGGCACCCCACAGCCCAACTGCCAGGGGTCCAAATGACAATCAATTAATGCTGTTCTCTGAAAACAACCCTGGAGATAGGATCGTAACCGCTGTGAAACAATGCCTCCAATACCCATCTCACCAAGTCGGCTCAGTCAAGGATACCATGGTCAATGGTATTAAAAGCCACTAATAGATCAAGTAAGAATAACAGGGTCACACTGTCTCTGTCCTTCTCCCAATAAAAGTCATCCATCAAGGTGACCAAGGCAGCTTCAGTCCCGTAACGAGGCCTGAATCAATCTGTTTCATCCAAGAGTACTTGCAATTGCTGCCCCACAATCCTCTCGATCATCTTCCCCTTAAAGGGACTATTTGCAACCAGGCGGTAGTTGTCACAAACCAATGGGAACCAATAGCCATACTAAGGCCACATCCACACCATTTATTCCACTTGAAACAGTCCTGATTTCCCCCAAAGGCTTGTGAAGGGTTCTGAGAGTTGCTAGGAGACCCGATTCCCCTTACAGAGCTACAAGTCAGTCCCCTTCCCAGGGAACTCTGGGAACTATACTGTAAAGGATTGCAGCTTGCCTTGCAGGGCAATTTAAGACAGCTTCAAATGTTCATATACCAGGGTTTCCCCTTTCTTTTTCTTTTTCTAATAGTTTTAAAAGGATAACTGTTTAAATAGTATAATGTTTAATTTGAACTGGCAATTACAGTTAAAAGAGGAGAATGTGGGGGGAGTGAGTTATTTTTGTACAACACTTTCTCTTTACAGATGCTGCTAAAAGGAGTAAAATAACCCTGAGACAAGGATGGTAGACAAATGAACGCAATCCATTTTAACGCTCACAATGCCAGAGGCTACTGCAGGCAGAGTGCACTGCAAACGTAATAGTTGGGAGCAGGAGGAAATATATTCCTAAAACCAACACACCAGAACTCTGTGTGTTTGGTTCCTTAATGACAGTAAATCAATGGTCTAGAAAATGCAATGCTTTTCCTATTAACCAGACGAGTGCGCAAATTCTCCCGCACACACCTTGAAACTTTCAATTAACATTTTGCATCTTTCTGTCTTATAATTGGAAGTAATTGGACTGGAATGTAAGTTAGATATGTATGGCACCCGTAAATAGTTGAACTCTACTGCCTCCTTTTCTTTTCACTCTCTCTCGTTATGCACACACACACACCTCCCCGATGGGTAAATACTTTAAATCAGCCAGGATATTCTCAGCTAACATCATAAAGGATGTGCTGATGCGGAACATTCAAATTGAATTACCACCTTTGTACTGAGCCGCAGAGTGTGGTTGTGATTACAAGCCCCTTCCCTGAGTTCTCCTCTTGGAAGGAAATTTTACCCCTCTTTGTACATTGCCCAGGCCTTTGTATAGTAAAGGTGCACTACCCAGAGGGCAATTTGTATGTATTTGTTGCCCTGTTGTAGAGATATTCAGCTTACATAATCTCTCCTCCCTTTTAAAGGGGGAGGGGAATTGTTTCAACGCGGTGGGCATCCTGACTGAAACCTATCAGTGGCTACTAGCCATGATGGCTATCTTCTACCTCCATGGTTGGAGGCGGTATGCTTCTGAATGCCAGTTGCTGGAAACCGCAGGATGGGAGAGAGCTCTTGCACTCAGGACCTATGTGTGGGCTTCCAGTGATCTGGTTGGTCACTGTGAGATGGCCTAGATGGGACACTGGCCTGATCCAGCAGGCCTCTTCTTATGGGCATCCATGGAGTTCCTTGCTCACATCAGCATGGTGGAGGAGGCGGCACATTCTGCTTGTCCTCCATGCAAACAGGGTTGCTTTTAGACCAAATACAATCCCAGGTGAGGTCTCTCTGGCAGATTTCCTCTCTTTGTTGGCTTCTAAATACCTTAATTTTATTGCATTTGTAGCTCTTACCATGATTTGCACACATGATTTATCCTCTGTAATATTAGGGTCAAACTATAAGTTACGTTACATATGTAGCATGCAGCTCTCTCTCTGTCTTTTAACTCAAAAGTAAGTGTGGGCCAAGAGATTATTATTATTATTTTATTATTTATTAAATTTATACCCCGCCTTATGGCCAAAAAGCCCTCAAGGCGGCTTACAAAAACACAAATATAGCAATACATACATCAAAATAATGCAATTCTCAAAATTAAATAACTAACAACATTATTAAAAGAAAAGGAAAAAAAACACTTAAATGAGTCACAATGAGAGAACCGCATTCAACCAGGTTTTTTATCCTAGATATACTCTGCTCCGGAGGTAGGACAGTCTCAATTTGAAAAAAACCACAAATTGGATCTTCTTCAGCTTTTTCAGGACCTGATGGATTGATTCCATAAAGGAAGCCACAGACCTAAACGTACAAGATCTGAACAGGGTGGTTCATGACAGATGCTACTGGAGGTCACTGATTCATAGGGTCGCCATAAGTTGTAATCGACTTGAAGGCACATAACAACAACAAGTGTGGGCCCCTGGTCCAAATTAGTCACAGTACATGTGGAGGGGTGGTTTAATCCTTTTCTCCTCAAATGCAACAGCTCCAGAACTCACTGCTCCATGTGGGAGTTAGCAGGCTATTTTTTAAATTTATTATTGTTATTGTTGTTATTGTTATTGTTATTGATTCAACAGAAGAGGCAAGAAAGGTGAAAGCGGAAGCTCACTTACCTTTCTGTTCCTAGATATGTTAACCATTTTTCTCTCAGTATAGTTGGGTGTTAATGAAAGGGTATTGCGTATTCCAACATATATTTAAAACTGAAAACCTACAATACCAAGTAAAGCAATAAAATCCCAAGAAAGCACAGCAACACATTTTGATAACATCTTAAGAGTCACAAACATTAGCAGTACTGGGGAAATATAATATTCTTTAATTTAGGTAATGATATATTGAAAGGACTTAGCTTTTCACTGGGATTTGAAAAGAGTCACCTCTAGGCCAACTCTACCCTCTCCCCAAGGTGGAAAAAAAAGAAGAAGACGAAGATCAATTGCTGCAGGAACAGAACTTGTTAATAGGCCATTTTGAGAAAGTGGGTGGGTGGATGGGTAGGAATGTAGGATGACACCATTTCCCCTTCTGCCCTGTATTTGTTGCATGCAGCACTGTTTCCATTCCACTGAAATTTGCTTTCCATTACAAAGTATGTTAACTGCCTCACTGTCTGCTATGGCAAAATTACACAGCTTATGTAAGTTATATTATCCTTATGTTATTAATTTCAGTGCAAAGAATTCCCAACACAAATGGGGGAGAAATATATTGTTTGTAGAGTTCCGGTTCCGGTTTAAGATGGAGGCAGGTAAAATCTGTTTCATCTCTTCCTTGATACCCAAGCGTGTAATTAGTTTTACTTGACCGTAATTATCTAAATTACTGGTCCTTTTCCCTTCACTTGCCTTTGAGCTTCCCCCTTCTCTTGAATACAATTCTGCAATAAACGGCTGTAAATCTTGGCTCGAAACAGCAGCGAGCAATTCCGGGCAAGGAGCCAAGAAAACTCGAGATTGCTTTGAAGAGGAAAGTTTCCCAACTACTAGAAACTTAAATTACACAAACACTAATACTAACCCAACTGGATATTCTACTGATTTTCAACCTTAAGACCCTCATGGTACTAACAAGGAAAGGATATAAAGAACTAGGCTTGTTACCCCAAGCAGCCGAGGTTTCCTTATCAGGGCAGCAAGTGAAGATTACGAAATTCTTTCAGCCCAGACTGAATACAAACCAGCTTCAAGAGGATGTGTCCCAGGTCTTGCCTCCAATTATGGACTGGTCTTTAGACCATATAAATGACATCTATGGGTTGAGTGAAGACTTTCCTGCCTCTTTAAATTTAGCTACAGAACTTAAGAACGCAGAGCGTCAATCTTCATGTGGGCTTAAAATGATTGCCTCTCCAGAGGAACAGGCGCAATCAGATATACTAGAATCAGAACTTGACCCAGCTAAAACTCCCAGGAAGTCACCTGTCCTTTCCGCAGATTTGCAAAAGAGCATTAGTAACACAAAAGAAAATAATTCCCAGATGGGCTGGACTCTATTGATTCTAGAAGAACGTGAGCTCATTAAAACTTTCCTCACCGAATGCAACGCGTTATTGAACACCTTGGTGACAATTGCCAAGAAACCATATCAAGGAAATGATGATAAAGTGGAAGATCACATTCCTAAAAACCCTGGGAAAAAGTTAGCCAACCCAGGAATGCCGACAAATCAGCCCCTCCGGATACGGAAAGGGCCATCCAAGCAAAAATCTACTGTTGGCGGGGGGGAAAATAAAAATCTCCCAAAAAATAAAAAGCCCAAGAATGTTAAAAACTATAAGCTACCACAATATAAGAAGCTAAATTACAAGCCACTTTTCGAGCTGCTCAACTCTCTTTCTAAAGTCTCTCCTAAGCTCCCTCCAGTGACGAACTCAACTGGAAAAATTAAGAAAAGGACCACTCCTGAGACCGTCCCTCTAAACCCTCCCCTACAAATGATCGGTTCGTCCCTTCTATCGCCTGCACAGCTTCTTTGTGATGAAAGCGAGTCCTGTACTCCATCTTCCTCGAATTTACACAAGAATGAGACACAGTCCTATCTAGCCCAAGCGTCTTGGAACCTGACTCTGATTCAGAATAAACTGGTTCTTCTTCATTACCCTAAGTTTCCACAGATCCAATCGCAAAATCAGCGTAAACAGCAGCTCTTGGAAGTATTGAAACCTTTTCTTTCAAGTCAACTCCGCATCTCAGACATCTCCCGTATCGAGTATCTTTTCAACAATTATAAGACAGTGCGACCTATTATTTCCTTTACAAAGCCATCTTATGCAAAAATGGTCTATGACTCAAGAAACTCGCTAGCCAGGTCTGGAATCTGTATTAGGAGGTTTTTTGAGAATACAGCTTCCCCGCAACCTCTTCATTCTACCTATTTATCTCCTTCAGTTTACAGACAAAGGGAGGTTCCTAATACTGCCAGACCTCAGGTTAGCTTAGTATCTTCTCATCTCTGATCCCTCATACCACGGCTTCGCAGGAAGGATGCGCTCCCGACCAAGATCTCTATACAACTCTCTCAGATGAGCCTCTCGAACTGGAAGATATCCAGTTGTTGGAGTCATTTTGTGATCTCCCCAAGACCGAGCTATTTGCAATAGTTCGAAGACTGGACCGACTTAAAGCGCAACTGTCCAACCTCCAAGTCGATAATGTTAACCAAGTTGAGAATGGAGGGTTGGATCTACAGCCTAAGTCAGTGGATCGGACTTCACACTCGCCTAAACTCCTCCATCTCTCCAACTCACCCCATCTGATGCGTACTACTAGACAAGTAATTGCTGAAATAAACCAGATCCCTCCTTTTAATGTAGCTCCATTGGATGGGAGCACAGTAACTGCTAGGAATCTTGATAAACCTAAACCCGTAAATGGTCCAGCTTGGTTAGCCATGTGCCATCTGGAGCCTGAGGAATTAGGTTCTCCACCAAAGCCTACATGTCCAGTCAGCAATCTCCCCTATAACAACAGATCTAGATCTTCTAATGGCTGCATTCAGAACCACAACTTGGATCAAATTACAATTTTGGGAAGCCCTTCAATATGACAAGATAAAAATCTCAAGGACAAAATGTCAACACCACCAGCTCCCCTGGACCCGATGGTATCCCCTAAATCACCAGCAGAGAGGGTCTTAGCAACACCTCCCATTACAAATTTTGTATCCTGGAATATAGCTGGCTGAAAAAACAAACTGGCTGATCTAGAGTTCATTGCCTATCTTCAAACGTTTGACATTGTTTGCCTTCAAGAGACCTGGCTTCTAGATACCAACTCTCTCCCCATTGAGGGTTTTAAGGTCTGGTCTAAGCCTGCAAAGAGAACGGCATTTACTGGCCACGGCAGCGGGGGCTTAGCAACCCTGATAGCCACTACTTTGGACATTCAAGCTGCTGAGTTATTAGAAGTAACGCTTGATTCATGCTTGGCCCTAAAATTATCATTCCCTAATTCCTTATCCCTTATTTGTATAAATGTGTATTTCCCTCCTCTCCGCCCTAACTTAGCAAAGCAAGTTTGGCTGGATTTTAATGGTTTTATAGATAACTTTATGTGCATTTATCCGTCAAGTCTCTTGCTCATTGGCGGTGATTTTAATGCTAGAATGGGAGTTAGTTATCCCAATATCCACAATAGTCTTTTTTCCCGCTGAGTGATCCAGCTATACCATCTCGGACATCGAGGGATAAAACTGTAAACAAAAGTGGCCTTGCCCTTTTCCATCTACTGATCAAATTCCAATTATTTTGTTTTAATGGTACTTATCTAGATTCTTCCAAGGGTTACTTTACTTACATTTCAGATAGGGGATCCAGTGTGGTGGATTACATCCTGGGATCGCCTCTCCTAGCTACTTTTGTTAAGGAGTTTTCAGTGGAAGATAGGGTAGACAGCGACCATCTTCCGCTGAGACTATCCCTACATGGCCTTATCCACCAGGTTAACCCATATATAACAGCACCACTGATTAGCAATCTCCAAGGACATAGACGTCTCAGATGGTCAGAAACCATGGCATCTGATATAAGGCAACTACTGATCTCACCAGTACTGGCTGAACTTCACCACAAGGCCCTCACATCCCCAGAGAACATACATAGGACCTACGAGGATACCATCAAAGCCCTTAAACCTTTGTTGATATCAACAGTTAAAAATAGATCCTATAAAGGTCATAAACTTTGGTTTGATAAGGACTGTGAAACCAGGAAAAAAGGTCTATGCGCCCAGATTAGAGCTTCTAGATGCGACTACTCGGAAGCAGTTATGCTTCGTTTGCACTCATTAAAAAAGTCGTACAAAAAGCTCCTAAACGAGAAAAAACATGCTTTTTTGTTAATAGTTGGCGTTCCTTGGGGTTGGCCGTTCTCCAAGAAAATGACGCAGAGTTCTGGAGATTGGTACAGGGTGGACTCATGCAGAATATCTTTGTCCCAATTCCTCCTGTCCTCCCGGAATCCTGGGTTTTACATTTTCCTCAAATTTTTGAGAATAAAGACCCTACTCCTCCTTTCGTTAGCGATGTTCCCTCCTCCCTTCCCCCCTGGCCTCCAGTTACTGGTGCAGTTATAAGGGAATTAATATCTACTCTTCGCCGGGGCAAGGCACCTGGGGAAGTTATGATACCTCCTGAACTACTACTCACCGACCCCACCTGGTGGTGTCCAATTTTAGCCACACTTTTTTCAAATATAAATGCCACTGGTAACATTCCGCTGAGCTGGCGCACAAGTATTGTGGTGCCCATATTTAAGAAAGGCGACCCTTCTGATCCATCTAACTATAGACCCATCAGCCTGCTAGATGTAGTATCTAAACTATATGGTCGCTTTCTTCTAAGCAAACTGCTAGATTGGGATATAAAACACTCCCTTATTCATGTGGAACAGGCTGGTTTTAGAAAAGGCAGAAGTACCCTTGATCATGCCTTTGTTCTACACCATCTAATAAATAAGACCAAATCCGGGTTGTGTAAGTCCCTTTATTTAGCGTTTATAGACTTTTCCTCAGAGTTTGATCTAATTGATAGGGATTTACTGTGGCGTAAATTACATCAGGCAGGCATTGATAAGAGATTGTTGTGGTTAATCCAGTCTCTCCATCGAGATACCCGGTTAAGGGTCCGCCTTGGTTTGAACGGAGCCCTCTCTACTGAAATCCCGGTTAGAAGAGGTGTTAAGCAAGGCTGTTTGTTGGTCCCTTTTTTGTTCAGCTTTTTTATTAACAATCTTATTCCCACAATGGCCTCCCCTGACTTCTTTCCCCCTTCAGTAGGGAACAGGAAGATAGCATCTTTGCTTTATGCTGATGACCTGGTCCTGCTGTCTCAAAATAAAATCGGGCTAAAAAGAATGTTGCTAAGATTAGAGGAGTATTGTGAGGCCCATCATCTATATGTCAATTATTCTAAAACTAAAATAATGATATGTGGGCAATATAGTAGGTCTAAATCCAGCTGGTCTCTAAATGGCCAACCACTTGAACAGGTCAACACATTTAAATATCTAGGCATATGTTTCAATAACAAACTCCGTTGGAGCCCTCAATTGGAGGCGACTAAGTTACTGGCCGCAAGGTCCAGTGGCCAATTAAGGAAATTTTTCTATTCTCGTGGTGGTCAACTTATTAACCCAATGCTAAAAATCTATGTAGCCAAACTCCTCCCTAAAATCCTATATGGTTCAGAGCTCTGGGGTCACTCAGAAAAAGCTAGCCTTGAAGTCCTCCAAAATACATTCTTGAAACAAATAATGGGCCTCCCCAGAAGTACCCCATCAGCCCATATAAGAGCAGAACTTGGTCTACCCTCTCTGTCAGCTCGGATTGATTTAGCTTTCCTACGATATTGGAAAAGAACATCTTCCATGGGTGACTCTCCCCTCACAAAACTTTGTTGGCATGATTCACAGAGTGTGGGAGGGTGGGCCTCAAAATTTACTGAATTACTAACAACCTATGACCTCACCCTAGACAAATTCTCAAACTTTAATCCATCTGAGTTACGCAATTGGATCTTTAATCATGATGCCTATCAAGATAGAGCATCAATTGTGGCAGCCTCTTTTTCCCTCTGGTTCCCTCAAATTAAACTTAACCACGCCCCGGCCGCTTATCTTACCAGTTTGACCTGTGCTCAGTTGCGCAGAGCCTTTACAGAATTGCGGTTTCAAACCATGCCCTCAGCTATTCTAGAGGGCAGATATAAGGGCACCCCGATCTCTGAACGCCTCTGTATTTTTGGTTGTAAAGTCCCTGAAGATTTAGCCCATTATATGCTTTTATGTCCCTTATATCAGCACCCCAGAGAAAAAAATTTAGCTTCTTGTTTGAGTTCCACCAGGGGGTCTCCCAATGCAAAATTAGTAATAGAGTTATTAATGGACAATAACAAGCAGGTTACAATTGCAGTGGCTAATTTTGCTTTCGCTGCTAAAAAGCTTAGAGCAGCGTACGTAAACTCCCTATGAAACCAACTTGGTGACGTACTCAAGTTTTAAGTCTTCTGATTTTAAAACGTTTTCTTGTAATCCTTTGTGCCAAATCATGTGTGATTGTTTTTATTCTGTTATTTTTATGATGCAACGGCCTATGGCTATATGCAAATAAAGGAAATTGATTGATATATTGTTTGTAGAATGAACGCAATAGCAGCGAATACTGATTGCATTTGCTGTACTGATTTCCATTCCGGACATGGGACGAATAAGCCAAACTCAGGCAATTTCTGCTCCCATATTTCCTTTTGGCAGAATCCTCTGACATCCCTAGGGTGGGGGCCCACTACACTGCACAACCTCCTCAAAGTAGCCTTCTGGCCACCTTCCCTACTGACCAGAGCTTTAGATCCCAGATAGCATGCTCTGATCAGCTGAGTTGATGTGTAACTCTGCAGTGCAAAGTGCAGACGTATTTACTTTGAGAAGCTGAACTCAGGAAGGAGCACAAATCACTCTCAGCTAGAGCTTGAAGTGTTTGCAAACAGCAGCTGTTTCAATTAGGCTCCCCTGTGCTAGAAAAACCCTACATGCACCCATTTCTCCGCCAGTATTCCATTGCAGTTGCTGGGGCTGATGGCGCAATGCAGGTATTGACCTTGACTCTGCTTTGCTCCAAGTGCTTCACAATATATGCAGGGTATGTTTCTCTCTCTGGATGGATTTAAAAGAGGATTAGAGAAATTCATTGAGGAAAAGACTATCCATGGCTACTAGCCATGATGGCTAGGCTCTGCCTGCATAGGCGGACACAATATGCTTCCAAATACAAGCTGCTGGAAACAGCAGGAGGGGAAAATGCTCGTTGCATCAGGTTCTGCTTGCAGGTTTCCCATAGACAACTGGCTGGCCACTGTGCGAACAGGATGCTGGATTAGATGGGCCATTGGCCTGATCCAGTAGGCTTTCTTCTTATGTTCTCTCCTGATAGTGCGAGAGCCTCTCAATTTATGATGCTAGCTTGAGACATAGGGAGTTTGCCCTTTCCGTTTGGAAATCCTCATTCCATTGAGACAAACTCAAGTGTCTCCTAATTTGGGGATTGGCTCATGTGGTTCACTGACATTGGTGCCATCCAGTCTTTACTGCCAGTTCCTCATCCTGTTGTCAAGCAAACTTACCCTTGGAAAGGTGGGAGGGACTAATGACATTCTGGGGCTGCTGGAGGCAGAAGATTCAAGCAATCCCTCTCCACTACTGGTGACCCATTTTCACTGGAGGGCACTAGCAAGGAGTGTTGAGAAGAGTAATTTCTCCTGTGTTTCATTTTTCTATTTCCCCCCCTCCTGAGTATTCTTATGGAAAGACTGGGGATGTTGAAAGCATTCTGGACTGAGCTGCAGGAGACAGGGAGAACTTGCCCATCAGTAATTCCAGGTTGCCTCTATGAATCTGGGACCTAACTTTAACTATACCTCTTACACTGTCTACCTTTCCTGGGTCTGAGTCTGGTGGGCACTAGCATTTTTACATATGGAGAATGGTTCATTATGGCAAATGGGGCGCTGATCCAACAAACCTCAGCCAACCCCCATCTGCCTGACATCTTACAACCACTCCGGGGGATGACACATTCAAACCACACATTTATTTCACTTTAAACAGTCATGGCTTCTCCCAAAGAATCCTGGGAAGTGTAGTTTGTGAAGGATGCTGAGAGATGTTAGGAGATGCCCTATTCTTCTCACAGAGCTTCAATTCTCAGAGTTCTCTGAAAAGAGGGATGCCCGCCTGTGAAACAATTCCGGCAATTGTAGCTCTGTGAGGGGAATAGGGTTCTCTTAACAGCTCTCAGCATCCTTCACAAACCATCCTTCCCAGGATTCTTTGTGGGTAGCCATGTCTGGAATGATAGCGGAATAAATGTGTGGTGTGAATGTGGTCTAATTGTCACAATGGAGAACTAGAATTAGAATTAGTTAGAACTAGAATTAGTTAGTTCTCGTCATCATTGGCTTTGGCTTCACCTACTGTTTGGGTTCTCTGCATTCCGCCCCACCAGTCCCAAAGGGCACCAGCCACCACTGCTATGAAGTATATCAGAACAGGAGAATTGCCTGTCAAATGGGAACCCAAGAAAAAATCTGATATGCACATTTGCCATGTGTGAATCAGCTCCAGAGCACAACACTGTGTTATATCAGCTGACGTGAAAGTTGTAGAGAGATTGGTCTGCGATGGCTGATTCACACATGCCAAATCATGACTTGATGATGTCATGGTCAATGAGTGAGAGAGGCGCACATGTGAATCAATCCAAAAGTCAAGAGTCAGGAGTGATCTCCCCCCTCTCAACTCTCTTCTGATTTATACAGTAAAAGAACTGGTCAAAAAGGGGGGAGGAACCTGTGGCTAGGGATGGACAAGAGATAGGTTACTTTCAGCTTTTTTCAGTTTTCCAATCTTTAAGTACAGTTTGTCACATCCTTGTATCAGTTTGCAATATTTGTATTAAAAAGTTTCAGAAACAATCATTGTAGTGTGCATTCAATATACACAGTTTTGCAGGCAATTTTCTTTAATATAATACATTTTTGTATGTTATTTTCACAATTATAAGCACTTTGGTGCACACTTGCCCCAAATATACACATTTTTCTATGTTTTTTGAGGGGGGGCTGGAAAACTGTATTACCACCTTGAAAGAAGTGTAAATTTAGAAGGAGAGCTGTGTTTTAGTCTGTGCACTGTTTTGGGACATGGGCTTAGGTAGGGTTTTCATTAAAAAGCTAACTGAATTGATTTTCTCCCCCTTTCCTACCTGCAACCCTCAATATGATTTTTTGGGAAGTTTTAACGATGTTTTGATTGTTTTTGTTTGGGAGGAAGGGCAGAATATACATTTAACAATAAATAAATTGATGATTGATGATGATGGTGGTGATGATGATGGACTCCAACTCCCATCAGCCCCAGATAGCTTCTCCCATAGTCAAGGATCATGGGAGTTGTAGCCCAGCAACATCTGGAGTGTCACAGGTTCTCCATCCTAGGCTAAAAGATACAGCCAGGCTGCCCAAGCCATATTGTGAGCTGTGTCTTATTATGCATGGCTGTACGGCACCGTGCCAAACAAATCTGGATTCTGCTCCAAGAGCTGACCCAAATCTGGAAGTAAGAAACTCAAAATTGGTGACATGAAAAATATTCACATTTGCTGATTTTGCATTATTCATAATTTCAGCAGCCATGAGGGAAGGGCAAGGAAATGACACAGAGCCACAGCCTTTTCTTTCTCTTAATAAGATGCTATGCCTGAATGGAAACTTGGCAGAGGGCAGGAGCGGTGCTGACTCTGTCCTCTATGGAAGTCTGTTTTACCACTATTGATGGTCATCACATCAGCCCTCGGGCATCTCACTGCAAAGGCCATGCTTGCAAGCTGGTTCCTGTCTACTCTAGATCTTATTTATAGCTTTAAGGTAATGGTGGGGAACCTACAGCCCGTGGGCCAAATGCGGTCCTCCAGGCCTCTCTGTCAGGCCCCCAGGACTCTCAGTTGGCCTTTCCCCATCCCCAGGCCATGACCCTCACTGGCCCTGCTCCACACCCTCTTTACCAGGTTGGGTTGTGTTCTTGAACTGTGATATTGGGGAAGGGCTGTAGCTCAGTGGTGGAGCATCTGCTTTGCATGCAGAAGGTCCCAGGTTCAATCCCCCGAATCTCCAGGTAGGGCTTGGGAGTGTCTCCCATATGAAACCGTGGAGAGCTGCTGCCACTCAGTGTAGACAACACTGAGCTAGATGGACCAGTGGTTGACTCAGCATTAGACAGCTTCCTGGGGTCCTGTGATAATGCAGCTTGCTTGTCTGGAAGCAGATAAGTGTGAGTAGAGAAACCTCTGACTATTGAGTGACTGGAACGTCACCTACAATAGAAAGGTAAAAGTCACATCCACGTTCTCTATATGCTTAGATGACAGGTCGTCCGGTTGGGATTTAACTCCCAAATATTTGGAAGCCCAACAGTGGGCCAAAAAAAATAAATTTCATCCACTTGTGCCTCTGGCCTCGCCCGTCACTGGCATGTGGCCCACAGAAAGTTCCCCAGAAGGGAATGTGTCCCTTGGACTGAAAAAAATGCCCTCACCTCTGCCATGGTTTTAAACTACAGCTGAGCCCAAACTACTTACTTCAAGGCACCTCCTTTTGGGGGGTGATTTCCCCCCCTGCACTTCTACCAAAGATATTTGTGTCATACCCATGCTGTTCTTTTCAGTGTCCTTTTTGATTCCCTTGCACCCTCACTGCCCTCAGCCTCATTAGCTCACGTGGCTCTTTATCCTTACTGATGGTGGTGTCGAGAATATCACAATGCTGCAATCTGCCACATGCATGAGCAAAATCACATGACTCACCATGGCCAATAGGACTAAAGGGCTGTGCGGGAAAACAAGGCCAAGGAGAGTGAGGGCAAAGTGAAAGGAAAATGGCAGCAGCAGCTAGGAAAACAGAAGGGTATTGAGCAGCTTCGAAATAGCTGTGTCAAATTCGGGCTCCTGCCTCAAAAGAAGCTTATTCAGATATATCAGTCAGATTTTTTCTTTTTTTGACTGATTAAACTTCTCCCGGGTAGGGAGAAACGAAGAGATTAACCTCAAAGCCTATTTTTGTTGGGACGACCAGATCTCATTAATTTATGGGACGAGGTCCAGCCGACGAAGGTGGGACGGATTTTTAACAACAAGCTCTATCTGGAAAAGCGAACGTTCATCTTATCTTCTAAGAGAGAACGCACTAACAGGCAAGCACCCTTCTTTCTATATTTTTCTTTTACTTGACTTAAATTGTTGCTGTTTAAAAGAGATTTGCCAGATTGATCGGTTTTTGACATCTCACTGGGGAGCCATAACTTCTCTCTGCTACTCACTAATTAATAGCTTATCTCTGTTTTTGTTGCAAAAAGCTGTCCTGGATTTGCATTCTAAAGATATACACAGAAGAGGGATTTCTATTCCAGATTTTTATTTTGAAGAATATTATATTGTCTGAGACTACTCTCTTTTTGGTCTATTTTATTTTGACGAATCTGTTTTCTGACGACCGCCATTAATTGTTTCGATCCTGGGAACTGCATTTTGTTTATTTAAGCATGGAGAGATAAGGCTGTCTGCTCTGTTTATACTGTGATGTCACCAAGTTTGGAGTATTAACCCAATTGTTGCTGAAATAAGAAGTGGTTTTCCTATATTTTTCTTTTAAAATGGCAATTAAGAAAGTGGCTGAGAAGCTGGAAATAACTATGTTTCAGAAAATAATGGATGAGATTGAGATAACGAAACAAAACCTGCGACAGGGTTGTAAGGAGCTGAAAATTGAATTGAGTAAAATGAAGCAGGAGATTAAAGATATAGGGGTCCCTGTGAGAGAGGTGACCCTGGAAGGGGTCCCTGTGAGAGAGGAGACCCCGGAGATTGGAACAAACGTGGAACAGGAAAAAGATTTGGAGTCTATGGACTTTAGAAACAAAATTTATTGTTTGGAGACACAGGAGATTAAAGACATAGGGGTCCTTGTGAGAGAGGAGACCCTGGAGACTGGAACAGGGGTCCCTGTGAGAGAGGAGACCCTGGAGACTGGAACAGGGGTCCCTGTGAGAGAGGAGATCCCGGAGATTGGAACAAACGTGGAACAGGAACAAGATTTGGAGTCTATGGACTTTAGAAATAAAATCTATTGTTTGGAACTCAATGTTATCTCTGAAGAAATTAATGAAGATTCTAGAGATAAAGTTATCAATGGCATGGATAATCTTCTGGACTGGAATGATGTGATGGAGCCCAATATAGAGAAAATCTATGGAATTAACTGCAGCCATGTGACAATGGAAAAACTTTCAAGAGATGACCCAGTGTATTTTGAAAAAAAGAACAGAGATATGATTTTACAGCAGTATTTCAGCAACCTATTCAGAATGGATGGCAAGAAAATATTTGGGATAGAGGTAATTCCCATCAGACTCTTACTATATGACTATGGCTTTGACAGCAAGATTATTATGGAATACTGATAATGGAAGATTGGATACTGAAATTACTGGACTTAACAAGACTACTGAAGATGGAAGATGGAAAATGGAACTAATAGGGATAATAGAACAATGGCTACTGAAATTACTGAACCTAACAGATTCTGATGTGATGGATTAATTGAAATGTTTATTTTGACTATGGTTATGACAACAAGATTATCATAATTAGTAATGAGATGGATTAATCGATATGCTTATCTGGAAAAAAAATTGATAGATATATTTCTTAAAGAATTGAAACCTCTCTTTGACTTTTTGTGGAAAGAATAAAGTAATGTTTATGAGATTTGATGATTAAGTAAGATAACTACTGGAGGAAAGTGATTTTATAATATGACTTAAGAGACAGGATTGTTATATATTATAGACTTATAACTGATTTGATCTTTGACAAATGGGAAGTCAATATTTTACTCTTTATTTTTTATTTTTGTTTTTTTTTTCTTTTTTTTCTTTTTGTTTAACTATTTTTGATTTTGTTTTTTGTCTTTGAATGTTTTATGATTTTGTCTTGTATGTTTTATGAAAATCTGAATAAAAATTATTGAAAAAAAAAAAAAAAAAGAAATAGCTGTGTCAAATTCATGACTTCCAGAGCAAATTCTGACGTTCAAGAATGTTCAGTACATCCACTCTTGAAGGCTGAATGTTTCTAAAGACCAGTTGCTAGAAGCAACTGGAGGAAACCACTGGCATGCACGTCCTGCTTGTGGGTTTCCAATCAGCATCTGGTTGGCCACTGTGGGAACAGGATGCTACACTCGATGAGCCACTGGCCTGATCCAGCAGGACTCTTCCTATGTTCTTATTTCATGGATGACAGACACATGCGCCACATTTGCCCTCTGAATTCCTGGACACCCACCAAAGGACATTCGCAGAGCAATCCTATGCAGGCCTACTCAGAGTCAGAAGTAAGACCCATTGAATCCAATGGGGCTTGCTCCCAGGAAAGTGTGTACAGCATTGGACCTTAGAGGGTAAATGTGAACTTCCTATTGTGTAGCTCAGATTCTCTCTCTCTCTCTCTCTCTCTCTCACACACACACACACACACACACACAGACACACACACACCCCTACCTCTTTTCCGTCAATAAAGTTAAACTGGCTGCAAGGGACCCATAGTCAGTCCCCTTAAGGGAATAAATAGGGAGTTGAAGGCTCTCTGTTTGGCTGATCAATCAACTTTTCTTCTGTTCCGTTGAGTAAAGCCAAACCCTTTAGAGGTGCTTGTGAATCCAAGGCATGTTCTTTAATTACCCACTCATTGCTGAGGCACCACAGGGTACCAGGAAATGAACCTGTCACATAGAGATTTGGCTGCCGATCTGCCTGCAAGTTTGCAAGGAAATTAAAAAAAGAAGAGATGGAAGACAGATGCTGTACCTGTGCGGCTCAAGCCCCCAGGCTTCATAAACGGGTGGTTGCTATGGTTACTGTGTAATCATAATGAACTAGTGCTAGGTGTAATTCTCACCCTGCGTAACCTGTTTCTGGTCCGGATGGTGCCCTTGATGGCAGCATTCTGCTCTGAAAAGGAGCGTGCCAAAATTCCCCACAAACTTAAGAGAGCTTACCATGAGCAAGGATAATTATGTATGGCCACCTGTGGGTTGCAGGATGGGTTAGCTACTACATCACAGCTCTCTTTACATATTCTAGGATTCCAGCATGACATGCCAGAGGGCAACTGGCCAGACCCAGGACTGGCAGCCAGTGCTTTGCAGTGGGGATGGGAGGGACCATAGCTCAGTGGTTGAGCATCTGCCTTGCATGCAGAAGGTCCCAGGTTCAATTCCTGGCATCTCCAGGTAGGGCTAAGAGAGAATCCTGCCTTGAAACCCTGGAGGAACCACTGCCAGTCACAATACAGAGCTAGACGGACAAATGATCTGACTCAGGATAACACAGCTTCCTATGTTCCTATGGTGTAAATGCTGGACTAGGACCTGTCCTGGGAGGGGGTTCAAATCTCCACTTATCCATGAAGTTCACAGGGTGATCTTGGACTAGTCACCCTCTCTCAGCCTAACCTACCTCACAGGGTTGTTGTGAGGATAGAAGAACGGGGAGGAGGAGAGCCATGTACCCCACCTTGAGCTCCTTGGAGGAAAGGCGGGATATAAATGTAATAATAAATAAATAAGCATAGTGCTCAACGTGGTTGAACATAAGAAGAGCCTGCTGGATCTGGCCAGTGGCCCATCTAGTTTAGCATCCTTTTCTCACTGTGTCCAGCCAGATGCCCATGGGAAGCCCACAAGCGGACCTGAGTGCAAGAGCACTCTCCCCTCTGTGGTTTCCAGCAACTGGTACTCACAAGCACACTGCCTCCAACAATGGAGACAGAACATACCCCCCAGTGCAGTTGCCAAGCGCAGTTGCCAAGGACCCACTGGCACTTGAGCTGGGCTCTCCCACCGTCCTCCTCCCCTCTGTTCAGATTTACTGAGCGATAGGACCAGGCTGGCAGGAAGCTCCAGTTTTCATCCTCCCCACCATGCTTCCGAGAAACTCGATGTTGGGACACTGCAGGAATGACAGAATGGCAGGCATCAATGCAGCTGGTGGACCTATGGCAAAGGCAGGGATCCTCACAAAGGTGGAGCACCTCACTGGATGCCACTTTCCCAGCAGCCCCTTCATACCTGGTGTTGGCCTTGCTTGGGTGTCCAGAATCCAGAGACAACAATGCTTGAGCTGGTAGACCAGCAGAGTGCATTGCACCTTAGCAGGCAGAATATCCCAGCTTCAATCCCCAGCATCTCCATTTAGAAGAATCACATATCGGGTGATGGGAGAGACCTTTCTTTGACTGAGACCCTGAAGAGCAGCTGCCAGATGGAGGAAAGAACACTGTACAAGATGAACTTGTGGTAAGACTCAGTGTAAGGCAGGCTCATGTGCTTTTCTGCACTATGAAATCCTTGGGAATAATTCCAAGCATTAGCTCATGAGGACAAACGGGCATGTCAGAATTTCCAGTTTATACAATTTATAAATTGCATAGCCAATTTATGCAATCGGCCATCATTTATACAGTCAGCAGAATCAAGTGGTAAAACTGGAATGAGAGCATAAGGAGAGCCCTGCTGGATCAGGCCAGAGACCCATCTAGTCCAGCATCTTCTTCTCATGGTGGCCAGCCAGACGCCCACAGGAAGCCCACGAGCCGGAGCTGAGCGCCACAGCACTCTCTCCACTTGAGATTCCCAGAGCTTGGAAGTGTTACTTTTTTGAACTACAACTCCCATCAGCCCAATCCAGTGGCCATGCTAGCTGGGGCTGATGGGAGTTGTAGTTCAAAAAAGTAACTTTTCCAAGCTCTGGCGATTCCCAGCAACAGGTATTGAGATCAGGAGTGGGTGAGAAATTCAATTCAGTTCACATTTCAAGCCAACTTTATCATAGTTTCACTTTTCAAAACACGATGAGAACTGACACACAGCCGTCCTTTGAAATTCACGCTTATATGAATTTTGCAATGTCGTTTGCCAAACAAAAAATGTTTTCTCAAAATGCATATGTGATGTCGTTCATAAAAATGAATATATGAGTGAAAATCACGTACAGAAATGCATCATATGATGAGAAATGGCTTGCAAAAATGTGTACATTAGTCCAAGCCGCCAACAAAAAATGTCTTTATTAGGACAAATTTGCACTAAAATGCTGGAGAATTTTCATGAGGATTTTTTTAAAACACAAAAAAATCAGAAATTGCTGCAGAAATGTAGAGGACTGAATTTAAGATTGGAAAAAATGAGCAACGGAGATAATTGAAATCCGACAGATCTTTCCATCCCTAATTGAGAGGCATACTGACTCCGACAAAGGAAGGAGAATATAGCCATTGTTACAAATAGGCCCCCGACAGCCTTATCCTCTATGAATTTATCTAATCTGTTTTTAAAGACATCCTATATAGTGGCCATCGTCGCTATCTCTTTTGGGAGCACACTCTGTAGTTTAACTAAGCACTGTGCGAAGAAGTGCATTCTTTGTCTGCCCTGAATCTTCCAACATTCAGCTTCACTGAATGTCCGCAAGTTCCACCATT
Organism: Rhineura floridana; assembly: GCF_030035675.1. Classification (NCBI taxonomy): domain Eukaryota; kingdom Metazoa; phylum Chordata; class Lepidosauria; order Squamata; family Rhineuridae; genus Rhineura; species Rhineura floridana. The sequence goes on from NC_084491.1 coordinate 36,692,654, forward strand.
ATGACAGAGGCAGAAAAACATTTTTCTATCCATGCATCATTTCATACACCTGCCCCATTGTCTCCTTTTATTTGCCTTTTCTCTAAACTAAAAGCCCCAAATGTTGTGACCTTTCTACTTCAAAATGTGCGTGGGTACTGCATATGCTTCCCCTCCAGCGAGAAAAAACTCCCTGTATGTTGAAAAGTAATATGTCAGGGAGAAACAGAGTGAACCCTGACATGTAAAGGGAATATTTGTTAATGGGAAATCATTCAATCGTGTACTCTCCTCCTCCCTTCATGCATATACACTTTCTCTCCGGTGCAGTCCAGTCCAGAAAAAAAAGGTCTCTGCCGCCAATTCATCTCGCTGATTGTATAAACTGAGCCAAAGATTCCTTCTTTTGGGCTCTCAGGGTGAGGATTTGGTCAGCCGCCAAGCCTGAAGCCTGGGAGGTTAGCCCAGCTGGCTGCCTGCCAGCTCTGTGGCATTGTTGATCAGCTGTGCTGATGAAATGAAAAATGAAGCTGCCAGCCTACCCTAAAGAAAAGAACAGCGAAGGAGAGGACTCTGCTGACCTGTAATCAGAGAAGGCCTAAAGTGGGGAGACACACTAATTCCTTGAATAGTAACAATCATAGGGTGGGATCGAAAAAATCAGTAGTGAGCAGGAGGAAAAGAGCCACTAGAAACATTCCACTAAGCCTTGTGCACAAATTCACACAGTATTTGGAGATGGGGATATGGGAGAAATTCGATTTAGTTTGCATTTAAGGGCAAACCAACCAAATTAGCATGTTCCAAAACAACACGGAAAGTGAAACATAGCCATCCTTGGAAATTCACAGTTTTTTTAAATTTTGCAGTGCAGTTCTCCATAATGCATGCATTTTCATGCACACAGGGTACATCATGCACAAAATGCATATATTAGTGACAATAACATACACAAATGCCAGTATGGTATAGTGGTTAGAGTGCTGGACTAGGACCTGGGAGACGCAGGTTCAAAACTCTTATTCAGTCATGAAACTCACGTGGTGACCTTGGGCCGGTCACTATCTCTCAGCCTAACCTACCACACTGGGTTGTTGTGAGGATGAAATGAGGAGAGAGCTATGTACATCGCCTTGAGCTCCTTGGAGGAAAGGTGGGATATAAACAGGGGTGTAGTGGTCGAGGGTCTTGGGGGGGATCTTAGACCTTTACTTGTTGGGGGGCAGGGTCCCAGCAGAGTCCCTATGTCTTCAGCATCCTATGAGACAATCAACATGAAAGGGGAGTGTGTTAGCCACTGAGAAGAATCTTCTAACATGCTTCCCTGTGCTTTCCTGCTCATTGAAGCCAATCAGAGTGAAAGGAGGTGAGTCAGCCACGGAGAAGACTCTTCTTGGTAACTAACACTCTCCACTTTCATGCTTATTGGCTCCTAGGGATGTCTGTTGTTGTGGGAGAAGGCATTAACAAGGATCTCATTCTCAGCCCAGCAGCAAAATGGGGGTGGGATGGCTGTGATGAACATGAAGGGACCTTGCACTTCTGAATTTGCCCCTATACTACTGGATATAAATCCAATCATAAATACATAAATATATTAGACAATAATGCTCTGCAAAAATGTGTTTATTAGACAAAATTACATACAAACACATACATATTAGGAGAAATGCATATTACAATGCTGATGAATTTCTTCTCTCTGTGCACCCCTCAAATCTTTTCTGGGTTTCTCCCCAACCCTCTAGAGCAGATGGTGGGGACATGGGAGAGGAGATGGAGGGGAAGTTCTGCTGTGCAGGTGGAAGTGCTTTTGCTAATGGAACAACTTTGTTGGGTACAACTCAATATCTCTTACTTTTCCACTGATGTACTTGGGGAAAGGTGGGGGAGTTTAATTGTTGGGAATTGGTGCTTGATCACTTTTTCTTACATTTTACTGTAATTTTTATATTATTTGTTTGCAGAGCTTGGAAAAGTTACTTTTTCGAACTACAACTCCCATCAGCCCCAGCCAGTGCCATGCTGGCTGGGGCTGATGGGAGTTGTAGTTCAAAAAAGTAACTTTTCCAAGCTCTGTTGTTTGTATTGTTGTAAGTCACCTTCAGACCCTTGTGGCAAAAGGTGACAAATATATTGCTTTGAAAAAAAATGAAATGAATGCAAAATAGCTAGCAATTTATTTATTTATTTGATTTATATCCCACCCTTCCTCCCAGCAGGAGCCCAGGGCGGCAAATCATAAAGCATAATAAAACCATAAAGCATAATATACCAAATACAAACATGCAGGATAGAATCACAAGCAGCAAACACAGCAACAGCAAACAAACCTAAAACATAAAATTTCCACAACTTTTTGTTTAAAGTTATTGTAAAAAAGAAAGTTACCAGCTTGTAATTTGTGTGGATGTATTTTGTCTGAGCTAGATGTGTGAGTCAGCTACCTGTGTGTTGAACAGGATGAAGTAGATATAATCATAATATCATGTTGATGAGTTAGAAAGATAGCTGTCCTAGTTAGATAGAGACCTGGCAAGAGCTGTAGCTCAGTGGAAGAGTATCTGCCTTGCATGCAGAAGGTCCCAGGTTCAGTGCCTACCATCTCATATAATCATAGAGTTGGAAGGGACCTATAAGGCCATCAAGTCCATCCCCCTGCTGAATGCAGGAATCCAACTTAAGCATACCTGACAGGTGGCTGTCCAGCTGCCTCCTGAATGCCTCCAGTGTTGGAGACCCCACCACTTCCCTGGGTAATTGGTTCCATTGTTTTACCGCTTCAGCAGTTAAGAAGTTTTTCCTGATCAGTCAAAATCTGGCTTCCTGTAACTTGACCCCATTATTCTGTGTCCTGCACTCTGGGATGATTGAGAAGAGATCCCGGCCCTCCTCTGTGTGACAACCTTTCAAGTACTTAAAGAGTGCGATCATATCTCCCCTCAATCGTCTCTTCTCAAGGCTAAATTTGGTCAGGTCTTTCAGTCTCTGCTCATAGGGCTTTGTTTCCAGTCCCCTGATCATCCTTGTAGCCCTCCTCTGAACCTGTTCCAGTTTGTCTCTATCCTTCTTAAAGTGTGGTGTTCAGAAATGGAAGCAGTACTCCATATGAGGCCTAACCAGTGCCAAATAGAGGGGAACTAGTACTTCCAGCGATTTGGAAACTGTACTTCTGCTAATGCAGCCTAAAATAGGATTTGCCTTTTTTACAGCCACATTTCAGCATTGGCTCATATTCCGTTTGTGATCAACAACAATTCCAAGATCCTTCTCACATGTAGTGTTGTTGATCCAAGTATCCCACATCTTATAACAGTGCATTTGGTTTATTTTTCCTAGGTGTAGAACGTTCCACTCACCTCTGTTAAATTTCATTCTGTTGTTTTCAGCCCAATGCTTCAGCCTATCAAGATCACTTTGAATTTTCTTTCTGTCCTCCAAGGTATTAGCTATCCTTCCCAATTTTGTATCATCTGCAGATTTGATAAGCATTCCCTGCACCTCCTCATCCAAGTCATGAATAAAAATGTTGAAGAGCACTGGCCCAGGACAGAGCCCTGCAATACCCCACTCATTACCTCCCCACAGTTTGAGAAGGAGGTAGTTCTGGGAAAAGACTCCTAGTCTAAAACCCTACTTGTTGATATGCAGATGGTTTTGCACAGGCTTTTCTTCCTTCTCCTTCCTGAGTTAGTTTTAATGCTAACCTCATGTCTCCATAATGGCCACATGTATGTATGCCTCTACTCAGAACTGCTTCATTTCCCAGAAGTAATAAGCCTTTAAATAAGTTTGTTTATTCTTTCAAACACCAGTCATACCAGACTATGCATTTCTGCAGGCCGCTGCTGTATTTACCCAACTCTAATGGAGGAAACATGGCTTAAAATCTGCAGAGCGTGATGAGATACAACAATGGGTATGGATTCACGCCATTCCCTGGTGAACTTCCCACACCTCACATGCTTTGCGTTGATGTGATAGGGCAAACACATATTTAACATACACACGGTCAGTGGTATAGCAATAATTTTTTTTTTACAATAATTTTTATTCAAATTTTCATAAAACATACAAAACAAAATCATAAAACATTCAAAGACAAAAAACAAAACAAAACAAAAATGATTAAACAAAAAAATAAAATGTTGACTTCCCATTTGTCGCAGATCAAATCAGTTGTAGGTCTACAATATATAACAATCCTGTCTCTTAAATTATATTATAAAATCACTTTCCTCCAGTAGTTATCTTAATTAATCATCAAATCTCATAAACATTACTTTATTCTTTCCACAAAAAGTCAAAGAGAGGTTTCAATTCTTTAAGAAATATATCTATCAATTTTTCTCCAAATAAACATGTCGATTAATCCATCTCGTTAATAATAATAATAATCTTATTGTCATAACCATAGTCCAAATAAACATATCGATTAATCCATCTCATCAAAATCTGTTAGGTCCAATAATTTCAATAGCCATTATTCCATTATCCATATTAATTCCATCTTCCATCTTCAATAGTCCTGTTAAGTCCAGTAATTTCAGTGTCCAATCTTCCATTATCAGTATTCCATAATAATCTTGCTGTCATAGCCATAGTCATATAATAAGAGTCTGATGGGAATTTCCTCTATCCCAAATATTTTCTTGCCATCAATTCTGAATAAGTTGCTGAAATATTGTTGTAAAGTCATATCTGTGTTCTTCTTTTTTACAAAATGCACTGGCTCATCTCTTGAGAGTTTTTCCATTCTCACATGGCTGCAGTTAATTCCATAGATTTTCTCTATATCAAGCTCCATCACGTCATTCCAGTCCAGAAGATTATCCAAGCCATTGATAACTTTATCTCTAATATCTTCATTAATTTCTTCAGAGATAACGTTAAATTCCAAACAGTAGATTTTATTTCTAATATCCATAAACTCCAGATCTTTTTCCAATTCCACATTTGTTCCAATCTCCAGGGCTTGTATCTTCCCTTTATTTTTTCTTTTCTCATCTCTGATCTCATTCTCCTCTCTCACAGGATCCCCTGTTTCTTTAAGCTCCTGCGTCATTTTGCTCAGTTCAATTTTCAGCTCCTTACTGCCCTGTCGCAGGGTTTGTTTTGTTATCTCAATCTCATCCATTATTTTCTGAAACATAATTACTTCCAGATTCTCAGCCACTTTCTTGATTGCCATTTTTAAAACCATGAAAACAAAACAAAACAAAAATAAAGAAGAACCACTTCTTATTTCAGCAACAATTGGGTTAATATTCCAGGCTTGATGACATCACAGTATAAACAGAGCAGCCTGCCTTATCTCTCTATGTTCAAGAACACAAAACAAATTTAGTTCTCAGCATCAAAACAGTTAGTGGCGTTGTGAAGAAGCAGATTCGTCAAAATAAAATAGACCAAAAAGAGAATAGTCCCAGACAATATAATGTTCCTCGGAATAGAAATCCCTCTTCTGTTTATATCTTTAGAATGCACTTCCAGGACAGCTTTTTGCAATAGAAACAGAGATAAGCTGTTAATTTCGTGAATAACAGAGAAGAGTTATAGCTCACCCAGAAGTTCTTTAAAGCTGATTCATTTGACAAATCTCTTTTTGCTGCAACAATTTAAACCAAGTAAAAAAAATAATAGAAAGAAGGGTGCTTGCCTGTTAGTCCGTTTTCTCTTTGAAGAAAAGATAAACGTATCGCATTAATCTGATAGAGCTTGTTCGGAAGTCCGTCTGGCATTGCTGGCTGGACCTTTTCTCATAAATTAATGAAATCCAGTCCTCCCAACAAAAACAGGCTTTTGAGGTTAATCTCTACGTTTCTCCCTGCCCGGGAGAAATTTCATCAGTCAAAAAAAAAAATGTTCTGACTGATTTATATCTGAATAAGCTTCTTTTGAGGCGGGAGCCCGTCTCAAAAGCAGGCACAAGCGAAGTCACCCTTCCCGGAAGTCCGGTATAGCAATAATTTTTGAAGTGCAGGAGCTCATCATGATAGCTCCCTAGCCACATCCCCAAGGAGCATCCAAAAATGCATGCAACTATGCTGAACCATTACATGCACACACCCCTAAGGGCAGCAGCACACAACAGGATGCCCAATTTATTAGGATCAGCTGACAGTCGTAAACTTGTAAACTGGACTCACTGTCTGACTTCATCTATGATAATCTGTCAGAAACAATAGTAAAACTTGAAAGCCTCATTTTCACCCCATTCATATACCTTAGCAAGTGGGGGGTATTAGGTCCCATCAACGTCTGGCAATGATGGAATCACTGCTGCTGCTGGGGGGGGGCAGGGAAGCCTTGGAGCTGTGCTTCCTTGTGTTTTTCCTCTCCACCACACCACCTCACATGGTTCCACTGTGTGCCTGGCTTATGGCCCTTTGCAACACTTTGTTAATATGCTGAGAAATATCAAGAGAAGCCAAAAGAGTTTAGATACGATTCACAAAAAATTCTCAGGAGGCTTTTGCACATTCCTAAAACTTAATTGGACAATTAAGGACTTCCACAACATTGATTTCAAGGCATGCTTTTAAATGTGTAGACTTTTATTGATTTTACAGCAATTAAAGAACAAATTCAGATCCAGCCAATCAACACCTGCAATTTGAACACTGCATTGCACCTGGCTTCAGGCCAGCCGAGGGAGAGGTGAGATAGCAAGATCCCTTCCATTGACCAGGCTGGGACTAGTTTCCTCCATTCATTAAATAGCAGCTGTTCCATGTGGTCATTATGGAGCAGCTAGCATTAGCTATCACATCCTTATCTCTGCCACCCTGCATCGCAAGCTTGACAGGTGGGATAGGGACCCTCACCTTTCAATCACCTGATGTCACAAAGACATCAGGTGACCCATTTTTGCTCCATGCTGAAGCCTCAGTAATCAGCTGATTGTCTCTGCTTCCAGATAGCCCTGCACAGCATTCTGAAGCCCTGACAATTGGTGGATTATGGGGGATTCAAAGTGCCATATACAGCTCTTGGCAAGCACTGAAGATCAGCTGATCATTTGGGCTTGCAAACAGACATGTGGGACATTACGCACAGAGCTTTGCAGGTGTCCTTGATCAGCAGTACCTGCCTGCAAGTTTCTTTTTGGCTCAGAAGCAATGTGGGTAGATGGGATCCTGCTTTTACTCATGTAGGCTCCTGGCATGCTGTAGTAGCCTCATTTTCCAGGGTTCCATATCACATAAGGAACCTCTATTTGTACAGGAGAGTTCCCTGCTTCAGCCAGTCACCTTCCAGCCTGTGAAGAGTGATGGGCTGGAGCTGGAACCCTCATCCACATTATCCCATCCTCATGTATTTCTGGTAGGGATGGGGTTCGCTGTCTAGCTCCAATCCGCTTGTATTCTGATAGTCCATTGTACAATCCTGGTCTGCTTTTTTCTGTTCCCACTTGCTTTTGCACTTGCCAATTCAATCCGCTGTTTTTGTATTTTTTCATGGCGAAAAAAAATACGTAATTTTTTAACATAAATGCTTATGTAAACCCATGGAAGTTAATGGATAATAGTGACGGTAATTATGAAGATAATTATGAGAAATTGGGGGGGGGGGAATTGGGAGAAAAAGCTGTGTGGATTACAGCCATGGCCCGCAGCAAGAAATCAGTGCTGGTTCAAAAAAACCCAGCAGACTGTCGGATTCAGTCAAAATTTGGTACTAAGCCCCATTTAGCTGATATTCTCTCCCATCCCTAATTTCTGGTTCTCCAGAACATCCACATAGGGTTTTGGCAGCCTTTCAACATGTGGTACGAGGAACACCAAGAAACAACACTATCAGCAGACATTCTTCCTTTCTTCTCAACTTCTCTAGCCTTTGAATTTTCCTTGTCTAGTTCATGCCTGGTTTTTAAAGCCAGTGATTGTCCTTTCTTGAACAGAAGAGACCATCTAGCTATAGAGAGTGCACAGATTGAAGCTGAATCTTTGAATAAGTCATCTGGGTCCTTTGTCCAAAAGAAAACATTCTATTCAGGTTCTAACATCCTGATTTGCCTCTGTTTTTTTTTCCTGCGCAGCAAATGCAAAGCCACTTTCAATAAAGACAAGAGGATCTTTGCTCCAGCTGGTTTTCTAAGCCTTCTTGCAAAAGTTGAAAAAGAAGGAGTCATTTCTGACATTAAAATATTCCGTCTTTATGGATGGCTTGCTCAAATAAGCAGACTCCCACACTGTTTCATTGTAGATTGAGTGCATGGATGGCCAGTTGTTTTGCTGGAAACATTCCAAGCTCAGGACATTAGTCTGGGGGCTGGGGCAATTCATTCCCATCATGGATGGTCAGGTTCTAGAATTAAGCTGGTGTTGTCTCCTAGTCCTACCTTTGGGACGATGGGCAGGATATAAATTCAATTCATCATCATCATCATGCATACACATATGCAGTTGGATGGTACAATGATGATGATGATGAATTAGATTTATTAGTCCCTAGTTCTCTAAGGGTCTCCAAGCATTTTTAACATTGTTAAAAACCAAAACAAATATATCATATCATAAAACAAAACAATAAAACAGCAACCACCCCCATACAGCCACAGAAAGCTATGGCAGCACCCTAATAGAGACATCATCTTAGTCTATCAAATGCTTGGGAAGAAAGGATGTATTTCCCTGGCACTGAAAATATGTCAGTGAAGGCGCCAGGGGGACCTCACTGGGGAGCATATTTCACAGATGGGGAGCCACAACTGAAAAGGTCTTCCCCCTGCCACCACCCTCCAAGCCTTCCACAGTGGGGGGTCCTGGAGAAGAGCTCCAAAGAAAATCTAAGGGTCTGGGTAGGTTTATATCTGGAGAGGTGTTCCAGGAGATATTGGGGTCCTAAGTCATAAAGAGCTTTCTAGATCAAACCCAGCACTTTGAATTGAGCTTGGAAGCATACAAGAAGCCAGCGTAACCAGAACAGTATTGGTGTTATATGATACGTTTTCCTTGAACCCATCAACAATGTTATTGGCTGAGAGATTGCAGAAATTAATGTTCTTCCTGGAAGACTTCCTTGAGAGGCTTATAGACAGAAGTGTTTGTTTTTCTTAAATTATACAGCCACAAGAGTAAGCAAAAGAAAATTATTTACTATAGGAAACTTCACTAAAATTGCAAAGTAAATCAAACACATTTAAAGTGACTATATCAACTTTCTTTGTTTCTTTGTCGCTTCCTCCCTGCTAAAACAATATCAGCACAGCACATATCTTGTTTCTGTTATATGAGCTGATTGCAGCTGTTGCCACCACTCACCATATGCTCAGAGGCACATGTTACCAAATTCTTCCAAGCTACACAGGAAATGGATTGGACTGTGAAAGACCCACCCAAATTGTGTTTGCATTTTTACACATTTGTAGGACGCTACAATATCTCAGAGAGGAGATCAGGACTCCTGCTCCCCTGGTGCATTCACTATAGCTGCCCAATTTCCCTGCTTTTTAAAGTTTGGTAAAAATATCTGTTGGCTATAGGTACGTTCTTAAACTGCGAGGGTGTTTTTTTTTTGCCTATTAGTGAATATATATACATGAGGCAGCAATTCTACAATGTGTGAAATACACCTTTCTTGACTTCACACTTGTGTGTATCTTAGGCACCATGTACATATGGTGGAGACTGAGAGTTGTTCTCTCTAGGTCAACTTTCCTCAACCTTGCCCTCAGATGTTGCTGGACTCTCTGTCCTATCATCTCTGATCATTGGCCATCCTGGCTGGAGCTGAAGGGAGCTGGAGTTCAACAAGATCTGGAGGGCACCTGGTTGCAGAAGACTGCTCTAGACTTCTATGACCAAAGCCAAGCTACAGTTCAATGAACCTGATCACAATGCACAATGCCATCCCTCTGCCAGCCTAGGTCTAATCTGTCTCTTGGGGATACTGGATTACTGACAACAGCTTGCCAGATAGGAACATAGGAATCTTAATTGGTCTGTCTAGCTCAGCACTGTTGACACTGACTGGCAGCAACTCTCTAGGATTTTCCCAGCTCTACCTGGAGATGGCAGAAATTGAACCAGGACCTTTTGCATGCAATGCATGTCCTCTACCACTGAGTTACAGCTCTTGTGGAACTGTGGACATTCCCCCCCCCCAGCCAACAAAAATCCCTGCCTGCTATTCATCCCTGGCAAATTTAAGAACAGGAATCTTTGGAAAGATTTTCAAGGTAGAAAAAGATCCAACAAGGTCACTCAGTCTTCCTTTAGGAAGTCAGCAAGTGTTAAATGGCTCATTTCTCTTTGTGCCTTTGAAAACTGCCCACTGTTTAAAACTGAACTTAACTAACACCCCAGGAGAGGTGAAGACCTACTATTTCCTTTAATGAGCTCTTTGAAAATTGGCTCATATTTCTGTCCCCCCCTCCATTTCTTCATCTCCCCAAAGCAGTAGGGCAAAGACAGGTACTTCATCATTAATGCCCGGAAAGACAAGTGGTAAATCAGTCAGCGGCAGAAATGGGGCCAAAAGGTCCCAGCAGGTGTTTGTTTAATAGCATAAGACATATCAGCAGACCTTAACGAACCTCATGGAGAATATACAGCCGTGGGAGGCCAAGAAGTAAAAGCAGGATCCTTACGGATGATCAGCTATTCTACAAGAGCTTTTTGGCCTTCCGCTTCCCATGCATCCTATTTTCAAACAGAGCCAGGTGAACCTTTCTCAGCCCAGGGGCTGTTTCCCTGACAGAAAGCCTTTCGGAGGCTGCATGCCAGATGCGGGCAGAGCCAAAAGCAAAAGTCGGTGGAGCAACACGTTTGACCCTTATCTTTACACAGCAGGCTACACTCCAGCTATGCAAAAGCCAGAGATTTCTACCCACCCACACAGCCATTTCTACATTGGATATGATGATGTCACCACAACAAGTGGTAAATAAAATCATCAGCAATCAGGTCTTACATCAGGAGTGGAGAACTTGTGACCTTGCAGCTGTTGGGGGTCTCCAACTCCTATCATCCCTGGCCATTTGTCATGATGTCCGGGGCTGATGGGAGTTGGAGTCTTCCAACAGCTGGAGGCTTCCTTCTATACTCTAAGGCAGCCTTCTGCAACCTGCTGCCTTCCAGATGTTGCCGGACTACATCACCTATTATCCCTCACCATTGGCTATGCTGGCTGGAGCTAATGAGGAGTTCAGCAACATCTGGAGGGCCACAGATTCCTCACTGCTGTCCTGCTTCATTAAGGGCAAGTGAGCATGAAATAAATGAATATGAGAAATGTTTTGCTCCTCCTCTGTCTGCTTTTCATTTGAGCACCCTCTGCTAGTCTCCACCCACTTAGCGGAGTGCTTGCCTCTAGATAAGGAAAGCTACCAGAGGACCATCACACCACTGGCCCCAGGTCAGTATAAACATATTTTAAGCAGGGCTGTGGAATTAAAGAAATAAATAAATTCTGTGCCAATCTTATCTACATTTTGCACTCAGGAAAAAAGCCGCACAAATGACGTAGCCTTAGGAAATAATGTATGCAAATTAAGTAAATCTCAAAGTACCAAACATCCTTCATATACATTATTCTTTTTGATTCCCCCCCTCTCCATTTTTCATGTGAGCTCTTAATAGATGCTGTTTGCCATAAACATTGCTGCAGAGAAACTCCATGTCTCTTCCTGTCTCCTGCATAATCATGCTATGATGGCATCACATTTTTCCTTGGCTGCTGCTTTCAGGGTTAAGGAAACTCAGAACATAAGGAAAGCCCTGCTGGACCAGGCCAAAGACCCATTTAGTCCAGCACTCTGTTCTCTCGATGCTTGTGAGCAGGCCGCAAGCAGAACCTGAGTGCAATAGGACACGGTTCATCAGATTGCTAAAAAATTCCTGAGTGGGAGGGCATGGAGAGAATGAAACTCAGGCTGCCATTTTCAGTGGCAGTCTCATAATATATCTCATTCCAGCCTCACTCTTGTGGTTTTTATTTATTAAATATCCCTGTCCCTATCCCACCTTTCTACCTTACAATGGGGCACTCAGGCATCATACATAATATATAAACACACACAAAACATTAAAATACATAAAAATACATAAAAACAGTTAACAATTCAAGGGAAGTGGTGTTAAAAAGGGACTAAAGAGGTAAAACTAGAAAGGGGAAAAATAAAATCAGTTTCAGGCTCCCTCCCAAAGGCTTCAGTCTTTCCCAAAGGCTCTCTGGAATAAGATAGTTTTCAGAAGTCTCCAAAACACCATCTGGGAGAGAGCAAAGCGAGTTTCGTGGGGTGGGGAATTCCAAAGACTTGGGACCGTAGCTGAAAAGGCTGTCTCCCCCATGCCTGCCAGTCTAACATCTTTTATTCCAGGCATGCAGAGGAGACCACAGCCAGATGATCTTAAGTCACAGGTTTAATGTGTTTTTAGTCAAAATGGCTGATGGATGATGATGTGCAGTCCAACCTTTTTTGAGTTTTATAGTATTGTTTCCCACTTATTGTTATTGTTATTTATGCCCCGCCTTTTGGCCAAAGGCCCTCAAGGCAGCTTACAAGAAAAATAAACACAGGTATAAAAATACAGTAATATACAATATAAACAATACAATATACAAAAATTAAATTAAATGGAAACAACACTTGCACCAGGACTCCCAGTATTCAAAAGAGGGTGGAATAAATGAGTCAATCTGAATGTGTGTAATTTCTGTTTTGGTTTCTGCTTTGTACAGCTGTGCCACACTTTTAGTGCTACTCGTAAATTTACTTTTTAGAGAATTTTCTCTTTAGAGTTAACCTACTGTAAGAGCCAGGAATGCACTTCTGCCACACACAGACACAGACACAGACAGACACACACACACACCTTGCTGTTTCTGAATTCTCAGCTTTCATCTTTTCACCTCCAGGATAATTCTCCAAAGTATTTGTCCACAGAAGCAATTCATCTCGATCACTCTCAGATGCTAACCTTTGCCCTTGGATTGAGCCCCCTGGGGATGGATTCTGGGGTATAAAATTATGTGGACCGTTGCAGGTGTTTTGTACTTCTAGGGAAAAAAAGAGGAGAGAAAAATAACCCAATAATTTGTTGAAGCATGTGCAGAAACAAAATTAGTCCTTTCCTTTGGAAAAATTAGCGCTAATATAGATTTGCTGACTTGCACAGGCAAAATGCCAAAATAGAGACACCCAAATTTCATGCATCCTTAGTGCCTCACACCCCTGACAGTACTCACTGATTGTGTTGTGTAATCTTGTTGTTATAGATTTATCATCATTGGCATGATTGTGGTATAACTAAGCACAACTCAGTCATGCTGTGTGCTACTGTAATTTTTCTCCTTGCTAAAGCTGAGTTTTCTGCTGCAATTCTTTGGTGGCCTCCTCCCTAATGACATCAAGTCAACAGCTCCATGTCTTTGTTTTGACCTACTGGAGAAGAAGCTTTTCTTTGCTTTATATCTTATGTATACTACAGTGGAATCTTCTCCTCCACGATGTTTCCTTGGTTTCCTGGACTAGGATCAAAGTGTTATCATCTTCTTGGTCATCCTTGGTGAGAAAGCTCTAGTGCAGGATGGGGAGCCTGTGTCTTTATAGCTGTTGCAGAAGTACAACTCCCACCATCCATGACCACTGGCCATGCTGGCTGGGGCTGATGGGAGGTGGAGTCCAACAAAATCTGGACACAGGTTCCTCATCATTGATTCATAGCTTTGAGCTTAGGATATGGAAGCCATCTGATAGTTGGACAGGGCACGCCCAAGACCCTTCATTTTCTGAGACAAAGGTCAAGATGATGCCTCCCCCCCATTCCACATACAAAAGTCAATGGGACTGGTGGTTGAACCTTACTTCAATCCTGGCAGCTTCCCTCCACCGCCATCTTGGTTGATGGCAAGCATGTGTGCTATGTGTGGACATCCCTGCCATCAACCAGGATGGCAGCAGGGGCATCAGCACCTTAGGGAAACCTCAGCCGCCATCTTGGTTAATGGCAGCCCTGTGTGTGCAGCCCGCGCAGCCGCGAAAGGCAGGAGACAGGTAGGTGGAGCCAGCGAACGTGCAAGTGGCTTGCAAGCTCCCTCCCTGCGATATGTGGCAGCTTTAGAGCTGGCCCTGGTTCCCAGGATTCTTGGGGAAAGCCATGACTGTTTAAAGTGATATGATATTCCTTTAAATGTTTGGTGCAGAGGAGGCCCTGGTTTGCTCCTTAGTCTGACCTCCTAGAAAAGAGGAAGTGAAAAGGTTGTTATTTATTAAATTTATATCCCGCCCTTCCTCCCAGTAGGAGCCCAGGGTGGCAAAAAAATCGCACTAAAAACACTCTAAAACATCTTAAAAACAGACTTTAAAATATATAAAAACATCTTTTTAACAAAGCTTTAAAAACATCTTTAAAAACATCAGATATTGCTGAACTACAACTACCATCAGCCCCAGCAAGCATGGCCAATGGCCAGGAATGGAGTTGTAGTCCAGCAACATCTAGAGGGCCATAGGTTCCCCACACCGCCATTAGTCCCTCCAAAGAAATTGCAGAATTCCACCCACCAACCTAGCAATTTTATTGCCTACAAAAGGGGGGGGGATTGGACAGGCATTTCACTTCAGCCCTAATTGTACTTTATGCTTAATAGTATAATCTTTCCAGCATTGGTTAAATTGAAGCTGGTGATCAACCCCACACAGTCAGAATGAGAAAACGCTGGTAAGTGCTTCCACTAAGCTATACTTAGAAGCGGTGAGGGTGGCGAAAAAGCAACACTTTGCTGCCACTATTAAGTCATCTCTTTCCCGCCCAGCGGAGCTTTTTAGAGTTGTCCGAGGGTTACTTCAGTTTGGCCCTCAGGACATGGTAGAGCCATCGGTGGCCCGTTGTAATGAGTTTGCTGGACACTTCCAGAATAAGATCTTATGCATCCATCGGGACTTAGACTCCCAGTTTATAGGAGCTGATCCTATTGAGGTGTCCGGAGCGCAGTCTTGTCATGTTTTATTGGATGAGTTTCAGTTGGTTCAGCTCGAGGATGTGGACAAGGTGCTTGGACAGGTACGTGCAACCACTTCGGTACTAGATCCTTGCCCCTCTTGGCTAATAAAAGCTAGCAGGGATGGAACAGTTGGCTGGGCCAGGGAAGTGATAAATGCCTCTTTACGAGAGGGAGTGGTCCCGGGCTGTCTGAAGGAGGTGGCAGTAAGACCACTCCTGAAAAAACCTTCCTTGGACCCAGAAAATCTCAATAGCTACAGACCAGTAGTGAATGTTCCATTCCTTGGCAAGATCATGGAATGAGTGGTTGCTGGCCAACTCCAGGCGCTATTGGATGAAACCGATTATCTAGATCCATTTCAATCGGGTTTTAGGCCCAGTTTCGGCACTGAGACAGCCTTGGTCGCCCTGTATGATGACCTATGTCGAGAGAGGGATGGAGGGAGTGTAACTCTGTTGATTCTCCTTGATCTCTCAGCTGCTTTTGATACCATCGACCATGGTATCCTGGAGAGGCTCGCGGAGTTGGGAGTTGGAGGCACTGCTTGGCAGTGGTTCTGCTCCTACTTGGTGGGTCGTCTCCAGAAGGTAGTGCTTGGGGAACATTGCTCGACACCGTGGGTTCTCCAATGTGGGGTCCCGCAGGGGTCGGTTCTGTCTCCCATGCTTTTCAACATCTACATGAAGCCGTTGGGTGCGGTCATCCGGAGTTTTGGAGTGCGTTGCCACCAGTACGCTGATGACACGAAGCTCTATTTCTCCTTTTCATCTTCTTCAGGTGAGGCTGTCAATGTGCTGAACTGTTGCCTGGCCGCAATAATGGACTGGATGGGAGCTAACAAACTGAGGCTCAATCCAGACAAGACTGAGATGCTACTGGTGGGCGGTTTCTCTGACCAGGTGGTGGATGTTTACCCTGTCATGGATGGGGTTACACTCCCCCTAAATGAACGGGTTCGTAGTCTGGGAGTTTTTTTTTATCCTTCCCTGTCACTTGAGGCCCAAGTGGCCTCGCTGGCACGGAATGCGTTCTACCAACTTCGGTTGGTAGCCCAGCTACGCCCCTACCTGAGCAGAGAGGACCTTATATCAGTTGTACATGCTCTGGTAACCTCACGATTGGACTACTACAATGCGCTCTACGTTGGGCTGCCTTTGAAGACAGTTCGGAAGCTACAGCTTGTCCAAAATGCAGCGGCCAGATTAATAACGGGGACCAAGCGGTCGATATGCTTCCGGGCCAGATTCAAAGTGTTGGTTTTAACTTATAAAGCCCTATATGGCGTGGGACCACAATACCTGTCGAAATGCCTCTCCCGATATGAACCTGCCCGGACACTGCGCTCTACCTCGAAGGCCCTCCTCCGAGTCCCGTCTCATAGGGAGGCTCGGAGGGTGGTGACAAGAACTAGGGCCTTCTCAGTGGTGGCCCCCAAATTCTGGAACAGTATCCCCGATGAGGTGCGTATGGCGCCGACGCTGCTGTCTTTTCGACGCCAGCTTAAGACTTGCCTCTTTTCTATGGCGTTTTAATTTAAATTTTAAAATTTGTGTAATTTATTTTAGATTGTTTTTCCTTTTTACTTGTTCTTGTTGTATTTAATATGAGATTTTATGAGATGTATTTGTATTTTCTGTTGTACACCGCCCAGAGAGCTATGTTAGTCAGGCGGTATAAAAATCTAATAAATAAAAATAAATAAAATAAACATAGCAGAAAGCAAGAAAAGAGGACAATACATATTCTACATGCCTTCATTCATTCTGATGCAGAACAGATGAACATGCATATCTATGTTGGGCAGAAATCGCAGAGCTGCATTTCTGATTTGTCGAGTCGAGTGACTATCCTGGATGGCCTCCAAAGTGAAGGAGTCTATTATTCCTCATTAAATCAAACTTTCTGGATTTTACAAAATGCAAAGCGCACTATGAAGGCGAGCTGAGCCTTTATAAGTAGCAAGGTTTCTGGATAGGACTTCTGATCCTATGAGACAACAACACTTTTGACATTCAGGGGGATTCGTGAGAGGATGAAGAGGGACCAGTTATGGTGGGCAAATAAAAAAGAAGTGAGTACCCATACGAACAGACTTGGAGCAGTTACAATGGCAGGCAAGATGAAGCAATGATCTGACAGTATAATAAATCAGGTATATAGGTGTGCCTATGCCAAATTCATACTTACAGCCATGTAAAGTTTGTACATGGTATTCTCTAGGATTTTATTAAATATATTTAATGGGACTATATACATAGGGACGTTGGAGAATTCTGACGAAAACAGAAATGGGAACTGAAATTACCGATGTTTGCTTATTCGCCGCATGTTGATCAGCAAATTCGATCAATCTTCACTGTTGTTGCTTTCAGTCTGCAAACGATATGTAATGTATTACACACACACACCCATTTGCATTGTTTCCTTTGCACTGAACTGAATGGAGTGCAATAGTGTGATTTATGCAATGGCGTTAAGTCATGTAATTTCACCACAGCGGACAGTGAGACAAACAAACTGGAGGGGAATGGAGACAGTGCTGCACATGATGAATACACAGCAGAATGAAAAATGATGCTTCCATACATCCCTCTATATGTACCTAGAAGATGCTTGTTTAGATAAGCCTTGAACGCTTTAGATGTTATTGAATGTATACACGACCTGATTGGATGTGGGCTAGTGGGAAGCAGTTTTGCAGTAGGAATCAATGGATGCAGGTGTCCTACTCCTCTGTTTAAGAAATTTTCTGTTTGAAGGACTGTCTGGTCCAAGTCTAGTTTAAAGATAAAGAACTCTAAGAAGGGAATGCAGGGGCCTTGAGTTGCTCACCAACAGCCTCCAGACAATGGACTGAGCAGTGGAGGCTGGTGGGACCTAAACCTGCTGGGTCGCCAATGAGGTCACACAGGTGGAGCCTATGAGGTTGCTCCTTGTGAGGTACCCATCCTCCTCCCTTGTAAAAGATAAATAAATCAGTGAACACATAAGCAGTATGGTTGTACAAGCACATAGCACCAAAAAAATGTCTTACCTTGATACATCATTCACCAAGATAAAATTAAAGCAGTTACCCCAATGTCATACAATGAGCTTCATGGCTAAGTTTGGATTTTGAAGCCTGGTCTCACAGGTTCTAGTCCAACACTCTAACCATTACACTACACTGGCATGTCTTCCCCATTATGGTGAGATGCATTGTATTTCTATTTAAATTACAGTGATTCTTCCTACATTTGCCACTATATATACAAATCAGCATATGCAGAACTAATGCCAATCTGTCTCCTCTTTTTGTCCTCAATTGCAGTGATGTGTAAGTGGTCACCTTTGTAGGGAATGGGATGGGGCCTGCAAGGAAGCAGAAGTGTTTTTGCAGCTAGTTGTTGAGAAGGACCTTTGGGATAGGGCAGCCTTTCCCAACTAGTGGGCCAGCAGATGTTGTTGGACCACAACTCCCATCAGCCTCAGCCAGCATTGCCAACGGTCAGGAAAGATGGGAATTGTGGCCCAACAACATCTGGTGGCCTACTAGTTGGGAAATGCTGGGATAGGGGCTCCAATGACACAAAGCTTGCTGTGGATGAAATGGGGATGTCTGATTGCACCCTTCCCCTCCCCTACTTATATATTTCCAAATGTATTCATTCATTCATTCATTCAGAAGATGTATAATGCACCTTCCAATATAATGATTCTCAAGGCGGAGTAGAGCAATTAAAACCACAAAATACGATTTCAAAACATCAGTCAAACCAACAGAAACAATAAGTAGGAAACAATAGAGTGGCCAATATGATTCAATAAAATCAAAGGAGATAACGCCTTTACAACCTGCCTGAATGTAAACAGATATGAACAGAATGGGGAGAAGAAGCATAGATCTCCAATATTCCCTCCCAGAAACATAGGAAGTTTCCTTATCCTAAGTCAGACCATTGGTCCATCTACCTCTGTATTGTCTACTCTGACTGGCAGCAGCTCTATGGGGTTTCAATCAGGAGTCTTTCCCGACCCTACCTGGAGACACCAGAGATTTAGCCTGCAGCCGTCTGCATCAAGGCAGAGGCTCTGCCACCGAGCTAATCACATTTGGCAGAGCATGGGTGCCTTCCAACAGATGTGGATCTTCAAGCAAGAATATGAAGGAGGAAGTAAAGAAATGTGTAGAAAAGAAATGCCCGGAAACCTCGAGTGATAAGAAACTGCTATCTTTCCCTAGCGCTTCTAACATTTGATAGCTTTAGCATACTGAGGGATGTAAGTTGCATCTCTCTCTTGTAAGAAAAGTCTACATTTCTGTACATTCTTGACAAAGTTGAGTGTAAATACAGGACATGTGAAAATAGCTATTCCGAGAAGGGAAAGTATGGATTAAGGATGGAAGGATCAGTCACAATTCTTGGTTCTCTAAGTTCCTCATTTTTCTATTCTGAAGTTCAGTTCTCCACATTTCTGTAGCATACAGCAAATTTTCTTCAGCATTTTAGTGAATATTTCTCCTAACACATATACTTTTATACACATATATTAAGCAAAATATCCTAATATAATGCATTTTCTTACGTTATTTTCAATAATATATTTATTTTTATGCACACTTTCCCTTAATGTATGCATTTTTGTAAACAGTCTTTGGTTGGAGAACCTCATAACAAAATTCAGGTACGTGCAAATTTCAAAGGATGGCTGTGCTTCAATTCCCGTATTGTTTTGAAAAGTCTGAGTTGGAAAGATTTGGCTTTAAATGCAAACTGAACTGAATTTCTTCCAGCATCCCTAGGAGTGATGCATGACATCATGACACACATCATGCTACCATATTATGCATTACATATTGCCAGAATACACTTTTTTGATGCATAACCAGATAAACCTATGAGATCTCAAAATAACAGGGGACTTTCATCTGAGCTTTTAATACTGGATTTGTAACCAGCTACAGATTTCTGAGGGGGCATGTTATGATTTCAGCTGGGGTAAGCTTTGCACATCACCAACCAAGGTTGCCAGGACCACATCATTTAAGTACTGCATTAATTTAAATTTGTAGTGAGCCCGTGTTTGTTACCAAAATGTGTTATTCTGGCCTTATTCCCAACAGATGGAAAAAAATCTGTTGCAAGTACACGAAAAGAAAAAAAATGATTTGGTTTTAGCTGCAGTGTCTCTCTCAACTTAGGGTGAACATGAAAGTTAATTTTTAAAATGGTGTCAAAACTGAAAGTGGGTCAGAGAGAAAGGTTTGCCTGAGGGCTTTGCTTTTGAACATTTTGTTGATAAAATTAAAACACATGCAGCCCTTAATTAAGGGGGCTTCAATGAAGAGGCGGCAGGTCCACTCCAGGTGTGATAAAAGAATTGGGGGGGGGGGAATTATTATGCTCTGCTTTTTATTGAATAAAAACGATTGGCTCAATGTTCCTGCTATGCTATCATTGCGGCAAAGAGATTGTCTCCTCCATATTCATTAGGAGAGGGAAAAGGAAAGGTGAATTTTGAGGAACACACCACTAATTAGTGCCAGTGTTAACAGCTTCCCTCTTGAAGTTGGTAAGTGACGTACTTCCAACGGGGCAACACAGTGGGAATGGTAAACAGGCCACCGGCTGAGAGTGACACAGTTGCAGATCCCCAACACCCAGCCTCTTGCAAAAGGACCATTATCAAGCAATTTGGGGTCTAGAGATACGAAGACCCAGGGGAAAAAAAGAAAAAAAATGGGGAAAAAAGTAAAACAAAAAGGATTCCTCCCCCCTTTTCAGGCCTTCACATCTCTGTTTCAGTCATCAAAATGGAGAATGGATGAGTTGGATCAAGCCTTATGGACAATCTAGTTAGGATAGACTTTTATTTATTAATTAATACATTTATTAGGGGTGTGTGAGCCCTGTGCATACCCCAAATTAAGGGGAAATCAGGGTGATTGGGAGAAGGTTCTTTTTTTATATAATAATTTTTTATTATTCAATTTTTTATAAAAACAAATACAAATACAACAAAAACAATACAACAGAAAAAAATAAAATAAAAAGAAAAACTTGACTTCCGATTTATTACAGATCAGCTATAAGTATATAATATATATCAAACCTGTCTCCTAAAACATACGAAATTCACTTTTTTCCAAAGTCTATCTTAATTAATCGTCAAATCCCATTATCATCATTTCATTTTTTTCTTTCAACAAAAAGTCCAAAAGAGGCTTCCATTCCTTAAGAAATGTATCTGTCGTTTTTTCTCTAATAAGACATGTCAATTTGTCCATCTCAACTAAGTCCATTAATTTCAATAGCCATTCTTCCATTGTTGGTATCGATTCCATTTTCCACTTTTGTGCATATAGTAATCTTGCTGCCGTGATCATATATAATATTATTCTTCCATATTTCTTTTCCTTTTGTTTATCCATAAAACCCAATAAAAAAAATTCTGGTTTTGACTGAATATTTATCTTTAAGATTTTTTGCATCTTCCTACCTATCTGTGCCCAAAATAATTTTGCCTGTTTACACAACCACCACATATGATAAAAAGATCCTTCTTGTTGTTTACATTTCCAACATACATTAGAAACATTACTATACATTTTTGACAACTTTTCTGGAGTCAAATACCAAAGATACATCATTTTAAAAAAAATTTCTTTAAGATTATAACATAATGTAAATTTCAAACCTTTCTTCCACATATTTTCCCATTGATCCATTTGTATATTATAACCAAAATTTTTTGCCCACTTAACCATACACTCTTTTACTTGTTCTTCTTCCATGTCCATTTTTAGTAAAAAATTATACATTTTTGCAATTATGCATTCATCATTTGTACACAAACCTATTTCAAAATCAGATTTATTTATTTCAAACCCATACATTTTCTTGTCCATTTTAAATCTTTCTAACAATTGTAAATAGGCAAACCATTGTGAACTATATCCTTCCTTTATTAGTTGTTCTCTCTCTTTCATTATATATTCACCATGCACATTTTCTAATAGTTCTTGGTAAGTTAACCATTTCTCTTTTCCAGCCATTTCTCTTCTATAAAATGCTTCTTGACTTGAAACACATAGTGGTATTTTCAAAAAAAACCTTGTTTTGTATTTATTCCATATATTCAACAAAGGACGTCTTATAAAATGATTATTAAAATCCAAATTAACTTTTACTTTATCATACCAAAAACTGGTTTTGTTTTTCATGTGCATCTGTGCCTTCTCTGATGCAAGTCAATGGGAAGATCTTCATTGTATCCCCAAAGATCTGTGGGGTAGGCAGAAGCCCACCTCCTACCAATATCTCTTAGGGTCCTTGCTACCAGCCGTTCTTAAGAACATAAGAACATAAGAAGAGCCTGCTGGATCAGGCCAGTGGCCCATCTAGTCCAGCATCCTGTTCTCACAGTGGCCAACCAGGTGCCTGGGGGAAGCCCGCAAGCAGGACCCGAGTGCAAGAACACTCTCCCCTCCTGAGGCTTCCAGCAACTGGTTTTCAGAAGCATGCTGCCTCTGACTAGGGTGGCAGAGCACAGCCATCACGGCTAGTAGCCATTGATAGCCCTGTCCTCCATCAATTTGTCTAATCTTCTTTTAAAGCCATCCAAGCTGGTGGCCATTACTGCATCTTGTGGGAGCAAATTCCATAGTTTAACTATGCGCTGAGTAAAGAAGTACTTCCTTTTGTCCGTCCTGAATCTTCCAACATTCAGCTTCTTTGAATGTCCACGAGTTCTAGTATTATGAGAGAGGGAGAAGAACTTTTCTCTATCCACTTTCTCAATGCCATGCATAATTTTATACACTTCTATCATGTCTCCTCTGACCCGCCTTTTCTCTAAACTAAAAAGCCCCAAATGCTGCAACCTTTCCTCGTAAGGGAGTCGCTCCATCCCCTTGATCATTCTGGTTGCCCTCTTCTGAACCTTTTCCAACTCTAGAATATCCTTTTTGAGATGAGGCGACCAGAAGTGTACACAGTATTCCAAATGCGGCCGCACCATAGATTTATACAACGGCATTATGATATCGGCTGTTTTATTTTCAATACCTTTCCTAATTATTGCTAGCATGGAATTTGCCTTTTTCACAGCTGCCGCACACTGGGTCGATATTTTCATCGTGCTGTCCACTACAACCCCGAGGTCTCTCTTCTGGTCGGTCACCGCCAGTTCAGACCCCATGAGCGTATATGTGAAATTAAGATTTTTTGCTCCAATATGCATAATTTTACACTTGTTTATATTGAATTGCATTTGCCATTTTTCCGCCCATTCACTCAGTTTGGAGAGGTCTTTTTGGAGCTCTTCGCAATCCCTTTTTGTTTTAACAACCCTGAACAATTTAGTGTCGTCAGCAAACTTGGCCACTTCACTGCTCACTCCTAATTCTAGGTCATTAATGAACAAGTTGAAAAGTACAGGTCCCAATACCGATCCTTGAGGGACTCTACTTTCTACAGCCCTCCATTGGGAGAACTGTCCGTTTATTCCTACTCTCTGCTTTCTGCTTCTTAACCAATTCCTTATCCACAAGAGGACCTCTCCTCTTATTCCATGACTGCTAAGCTTCCCCAGAAGCCTTTGGTGAGGTACCTTGTCAAACGCTTTTTGAAAGTTTAAGTACACTATGTCCACTGGATCACCTCTATCTATATGCTTGTTGACACTCTCAAAGAATTCTAATAGGTTACTGAGACAGGACTTTCCCTTGCAGAAGCCATGCTGGCTCTGCTTCAGCAAGGCTTGTTCTTCTATGTGCTTAGTTAATCTAGCTTTAATAATACTTTCTACCAGTTTTCCAGGGACAGAAGTTAAGCTAACTGGCCTGTAATTTCCGGGATCCCCTCTGGATTCCTTTTTGAAGATTGGCGTTACATTTGCCACTTTCCAGTCCTCAGGCACGGAGGAGGACCCGAGGGACAAGTTACATATTTTAGTTAGCAGATCAGCAATTTCACATTTGAGTTCTTTGAGAACTCTCGGGTGGATGCCATCCGGGCCCGGTGATTTGTCAGTTTTTATATTGTCCATTAAGCTTAGAACTTCCTCTCTCGTTACCACTATTTGTCTCAGTTCCTCAGAATCCCTTCCTGCAAATGTTAGTTCAGGTTCAGGGATCTGCCCTATATCTTCCACTGTGAAGACAGATGCAAAGAATTCATTTAGCTTCTCTGCAATCTCCTTATCGTTCTTTAGTACACCTTTGACTCCCTTATCATCCAAGGGTCCAATCGCCTCCCTAGATGGTCTCCTGCTTTGAATGTACTTATAGAATTTTTTGTTGTTGGTTTTTATGTTCTTAGCAATGTGCTCCTCAAATTCTTTTTTAGCATCCCTTATTGTCTTCTTGCATTTCTTTTGCCAGAGTTTGTGTTCTTTTTTATTTTCTTCATTCGGACAAGACTTTCATTTTCTGAAGGAAGACTTTTTGCCTCTAAGAGCTTCCTTGACTTTGCTCATTAACCATGCTGGCATCTTCTTGGCCCTGGCGGTACCTTTTCTGATCTGCGGTATGCACTCCAGTTGAGCTTCTAATATAGTGTTTTTAAACAACTTCCAAGCATTTTCGAGTGATGTGACCCTCTGGACTTTGTTTTTCAGCTTTCTTTTTACCAATCCCCTCATTTTTGTGAAGTTTCCTCTTTTGAAGTCAAATGTGACCGTGTTGGATTTTCTTGGCAATTGGCCAGTTACATGTATGTTTAATTTAATAGCACTGTGGTCACTGCTCCCAATCGGTTCAACAACACTTACATCTCGCACCAGGTCCCGGTCCCCACTGAGGATTAAGTCCAGGGTTGCCGTCCCTCTGGTCGGTTCCATGACCAACTGGTCTAGGGAATAGTCATTTAGAATATCTAGAAACTTTGCTTCTTTGTCATGACTGGAACACATATGCAGCCAGTCTATGTCCGGGTAGTTGAAGTCACCCATTACTACCACATTTCCTAGTTTGGATGCTTCCTCAATTTCATATCTCATCTCAAGGTCTCCCTGAGCATTTTGATCAGGGTGACAATAGATCGTTCCCAGTATTAAGTCCCTCCTGGGGCATGGTATCACCACCCACAACGATTCTGTGGAGGAGTCTGCCTCTTTTGGGGTTTCGAGCTTGCTGGATTCAATGCCTTCTTTCACGTATAGAGCGACTCCGCCACCAATACGTCCTTCCCTGTCCTTCCGATATAGTTTATATCCAGGGATAACCGTATCCCACTGGTTTTCTCCATTCCACCAGGTGGATTTATGCCATTTTCCCACCTCCCCCTGTGCAAGTCAATAGAGAGATCTCTCCCAAGGAGAAGAGGTGGAAGCCACCCCCCCAACCCCTTAGGATAACAAGGTGTTTGCTGAGGGTGACATTTAATGCACTCCAGAAAGGGGCCAGGGGAACATGCTTCCACTGACAACTGGTGTCTTGGAATAGACAGCCAAGCAGTAGGCCAATGATGATGAATATCGACCCAACATCACACTTGCAGGTCTTGTTTTACCTTTTCTTACCTTAAATTTGGACTGTCAGCCTCAAGGCACTTCCACAAAGGAGTCAAAGGCCAGCCCCTCTCCTGCTGGGAACGTGCTTTGCTCGCTGTCTTTCTAGAGCCTAACACTTCAATGATCTACAGCACATGACACCCAAGCATTTGGAAGTATAATAAATTGAATGGGTGGGCAGGGGAGATGAAATTTGTCTCTCTCATGAGATCAGACAGCCAGAATTTATTGATAGTGCTGCTTCACTCTGAGAAGTGCTTTGTCCTAGCGGTGGATTTGCTGGCCTTATGAGCCGTCTCCAGTTCACCACCATGACTGAGATGGGGTTACTTTCAAGGCATCTTTGCATTAAGAAACCCAGTTTCTTTAATGGATGCTCCAAAGCCTGGTGGATGTCAACACAGCCTGATCGATGCTGCTCACTTGACACCAACCTGTTTCTAGCTTTCCCCATCAATCACAAGAGTGGCAGCTTTTCCTCAACACGCCCAGCTGAAACCATACAAAGGCTTCAAATCCAACCTCAGTGCTGCTGTTCTGATCTGGATACCTCCCAAGAAAAGTATACTGCACTTTTAAATATAATTCCTTGTGAAGGTAGACCACTGAAAGCCTATGTGAATTTGATAGCTTAAAGCAGAGCTGCTGCAACTCACCATTTAATGGTTTTGTTCAGCTAAGAAGACAGCCCCGATTAAAGAGGCAGTCAATTGTGTGTTTATGTATCTACTTAGTCATACAGGATTGTATCCAGCTAACTTCTACTCAGAGTAGACCCACTGAAATTAATAGAAGTGTCTAACTTTGCTCCACTAGTTGCAATAGGTCTACTCTGAATAGGACTTAGTTGAAACAACCCATAGAAATTAATGGACCTAAGTTAGCCATGTCTATTGCCCTACCAAATTTCACTCTTTTATCAAAGATATTTCCAAATGTACCTAAGATCTTTACACTTTGCATAGTACCAGTATTTGACACTGGATGTGTGCCAACAAGTCACAGAAAAAACATAATTGCCTGGAGCATGTTATGTGTGTGTTCTTAATTGTCTGGTGATGTGGCTCTCCTCTTCACAATTTTGTGTTTTTTTATACCATGGCAAATGCTGTTGTAGTAACAGCATTCCATAAAGGACAAAGAATAAAAGCCTGGAGTGTAACTGGTTATCAAGGAGACCATGAAATTATTTTTATGCACACAAGAATATTCTTATTCTGTGACAGATACATATTATTTTTTTAAAAAAAATCATTCCGTCAATACTCTTCTAATTCACCCAGATTGCTCTGAAGATCTGCCCAACAAGCTTTCACTCTCATAGGCCCCCAGACCTGCCCCATTCTCATTGAACTGGAAAGAAAGCATACGGACTGAAGTGGGGAGGCAATGACAATTGATTGGTTTCAAAGCAGCCATGATTCAGGCTTGCATCTGCCTGCCTGTCATAAGTGCATTCTGCCTACCAACAGCATCAAAAAGCATTTGGCCTGAGAAAAGCATGGTGAAAAAGCAAACGCGATCCCACCGCCGATTCCTAACAGGACTTATTCCATCTGCAAAAGCAATACAAGAAATCGCTGCAACTATTTCATTAGCCCATCGTTAACAAATGCTAAGTGGCCACACGTACAGCCTATTGCTGTTGTGTATTCTTTTTTTGGGGGGGTGTCCCTCTTCACTTTGTGGTAGGGGCAGGGGAAGCTTATTCTTCGTCCAGGCTTCCCCAAGCTGGTGCCCTCAGACTACAACTCCCATCAGCCCCAGCCAGCATGGGTAGGTTCAGGAAGAGTAGGAGTTGGAGTGCAACAATGTCGGCAGGGTACTGTCTTAGTCTATTCCCCTGCTAGGAAAGAGTCTTGGGGAATGATGGTTGGTGTGTGTGTGTGGAGAATATCTGTTTACAAACAAGCCCCATGCAGGGGAGGAACAGACAAGGACCCAGATACCCTGAGAAATTGCATCAATACCACCACTTTTATATATATATTAAACAATATCTCCATATTGAGCTAGTGGCTCATAGCGACACTGTCTTGTACTTTCCCTGTAGAGGCAACAATATTAAGCTTTCTGTGCTGAAGACACTCACCTATTAAGTTGTGTGTGTGATTCTAATAAAGCCAGCCAATGGCACCAATTCCACTTTTTCTCCTGCAGAATGTCTTCTACGTAATTGCAAGTGCTATGCTTTCCAAGCAACCCCCTAGGCTATGACAACATTAGAAGTGTTTGCAAAGAGCTGGATCAAGAGGTCTGCTTAACATTACTGCTCCGTTACTTGGTCTCAGCATTTTGTGGCTGGCAGCTCCTTTGCTAACCAATGAGAAACACCCTGTTGCTTCTGGTGTCGTAGTTTTGAAACAAACACAAGTGTTGTGCATCTTGAACAAATACTTCTTCCTTTTGTGGACCCATTTTTGGACTTGCCATTGTCTGGAGCAACCACCGAGCTGCGGTGCTAGACCAAAAGTTTGATCTCCTTCCAGCTTGCGTGGAATTGTTTTTCCTGAAGTCCCTGTACTTTTAAAGAACTGCCCCACTTCAAGTGTTTAACTTTAACCTTTGATAACGATTTCTAGGAGCTGCTGTAGTTTGTAGCAGAGCGGTACAAAGCAGGATGCCCCTAGTCCATATGAACTCTGATAGATTCAGCCAAAGTCACATCTAGTTCAGAATCCTCTTTCCAACAGCAGCCAGCTGGGGAGGCCAGCAGCCCTCCCCAGCAACTGGCATTCAGAGGTATACAAGTGGGACCTTCAACAAGTTGTTTTTTAAAATTACATCCCACTTTTCACCATCTAGGTTTTGAAGCGTCTTACAATGCAATTTTCAATATTTAAACATAAATTAAACCTCTAAAATTTAAATTCTAAAAAACATCCAAAATTTTAAACATTTTCTGATGTTGCAATACAGAATGCTCCTGTTGGGAATATCTCATTACCCTCCACGCACACATACAGGGCTGGTTCTAAAGGGCTGCCAGGTGGGGCCCTGGCTGAGGGCCCCTGCAGCTACAGGGGCCTCTGAGGTGCCCCTCCACTCCCCTTCTGCTTCCGCCTGCCCACCATTCCTTCATCCCACCTACCTGTCTCCTGTCTTTTAGCATTGCCCTTAATGAAGATGGCTGCCGAGTTTTCCCTAAGGTGCTGAAGCCCCTGCTGCCATCTTGGTTGATGGCAGAGATGTACGCACATAGCACGCATGCATGCCATCAACCAAGGTGGCAGTGGAGGCTTCATCCCCTTAGGGAAACCATGGCCACCATCTTGGTTAATAGCAATGCTAAAAGACAGGAGACAGGTCAGTGGGGGCACACAGGCACGCATGCAGGCACACACATGTGCACATACATGCTGGGGCAGGGCAAGCTGATGCCCAAGGGCTCCAGCATGCCTGGGGCCGGCCCTGCACACATACACACCAGCCCAGCCAAAGGCATCAGTGTTCCATGGCTATTCTGTCCTCTTTGGTCTACTCTGAGGGTTCTTGCCAACAATTTTGTGCTCTTGAAAACTATGGGGTTCCCATATTTGCCAATAACTTCTTGTTAGATGCAAATAATGCTGTTTTGGCTACATCAGCAAATGCAAGGAATGATGCCACTGATCCTGGAGGTTCAGTAGTATCATTGCTGTAGCTAATACTCATTATAGGCCTGTCCTTCATGAATTTATGTGATCTTGCTTATCTGAGCCCATGATCCAAATCTTATCTTCAGCACAAACACACAAGTGGCTTTAAGATAGGCTACTTACTTCTCCAGCTACAATACAGGACAACCATGGGCTACTGCCCCTACGTGCTTCATGCACCAACTCCACCAATGGCAAACCCATGTACCCTGTTCCTCATTAACTCTCCCATTGCCACGTGGCCACATCTGCCACCACCTCATTCACCTGACACTGGCCCACCTCAAACCCGCGCCACGGTTGGTCGCCTGCTTGCCTCGCAGCCATCCGCCTCACTTGGCCTCCTCACTCATTCTCCTGCCCTGTCTGGCCATGGTGAAGCAAACTACAGTGTAACACCCTGCAGGGCGACAGCTTCTTACATTTTTATGCATTAGGGAAGATGTAAACCATCATTACTGATGTGTCATTGCATTCCTGTAAGGTACATGTTAAGCACTCTGTACCATCACAGAAGTGTGATGGATTTGGTGCACCTATATGAAACGCTGGATTGAAGGGCTGAAGTTTGGTGGCAACATTGCATTGGGGCAGGGTGGCTCAGGAGGCTGTGGAACATCAGACATGCTCACACATGTATAGGAATGTTGCTCACAGTAGTCTTTTGCAACTTCACCTCTAGAATATGTAGTATTGGGGCCAAGGACAGGCCCAGGAGGCCGGTTAAAACACTTTGATTATATGTTAATGCTGTTTTTCCCCTTCTGAACACTAAAGTCAGGATCTTTCATAGCATGGTATTCCCGATCTCTATGTAAGGCTGTGAAAGTTGGACAGTTTAAAAAAGCAGATAAGAGAAAAATCAACTCATTTGAAATGTCATGTTGGAGGAGAGCTTAGCACATACCATGGACTGCGAAGATGACAAATAATTGGGTGTTAGAACTAATTAAACAGAACTGTCACTAGAAGCTAAAATGATGAAACTGACGTTATCATACTTTGGACACATAATGAGAAGACATGATTCAGTAGAAAAGACAATAATGCTGGAAAAAACAGAAGGGAGTAGGAAAAGAGGAAGACCAAACAAGAGATGTCCATAAAGGAAGCCACAGACCTGAACTTCCAAGATCTGATTGGTTTATAACAGATGCTACTGGAGGTGGCCGATTCATAGGGTCAACATAAGTCGTAATTGACTTGAAGGCACATAACAACAAATCAACTTTAGGAAGTGCTTGGGGTAATAGAATAAGGGCCCCCCACCTTAATTTTTTAAACAAGTACAAAAGGACAATGTAGAACCTCTATAGGGCATTGACTATACTGAGTCTTTCTCCTCCTTAACATTAGCACTGGCCCCCCCAAGAATATCTAAATTACTTAAGCTTATCTGTATCGAACAGTTTCTTTGATTCCATTTTGCTTTAGAAACGCAAGTTATATAACTGCAACTTCCCCAATAATCCCCAGGCAAGGCCAAAGCTCTGAAGTATGAATTGTTTTCCCCCTTAATTTAACAGAGAGTAAAGCAGATCAATGCAACGGTAGGTTGCAGTAATCATTTAAAAAGTTACGTATTGACAGGTACAAATGCTAGGCAGTCATTTTATCCATTCAGTTCCATGGTATAGATCTGAACTATTCAAAGGCTTTCTTTCAGCATTAGTGGGCCACTTTAGAGTTGTACAGAAATCAGTTGCATTAGGCATTGTATGCACTACTAATACATTTATGCAGAGTTACAAGGCAACTAATGAACATAGCAATAACTTTGAAAAATTCCAACCCACACTTCTAACCAAGACAGGTATTTTAAACAATACAGTAGTTATTAAGTGCTGTATATACAGGCAGCGGTAATGCAAGAGATTGCTAAGAGATTAGTATCAACGACCAATGAGTTAGGATAAAGGCTTCACAGCAACAATTAGAGGCTTTCACAGAAACATCTATTCAAATTTAGACTGTTGAACCAAATGTCAGTGTATGATCTTGGATAGAATTCCAACCACAAAAATGAGTGAAGCTACAAGTTAGCATTCAGAGCAGGGCTGGCGTTTGCAAACACGCGGCCCGATTTGGAACCTTATGGTGGGCGCATGCTATGAGTGCCAAGATGGAGGTTTATTTTTTCATATCCTTATTAGATTCTGTCTAGAGCTTGTGCTCCCCTCCCGGCAGGGGTAGCCAATGTGGTGCCGTCCAAATGTTGTTGGACTACAGCTCTTATCCCTGGTCATTGGCCATGCTGGGGGTTATGGGAATTGAAGTCCAACATCTGGAGAGTACTACATTGGCTACATCTGCCTTAGGACAATAAAGAGGTCCATCAAGTCTCGCAGCACTAAAACCAAGGGTTTTGAACCAATCCCAATCAAGTCATATTTAGCAGCAGGCCTAGCCCAAAGTTTGTTTGGTAAATTGCTCAGAAAGCAAACTTGATAGTTCGTGTGGATCAAATTCTGCAGATCTACAGTAAACTGGACACCTAGATGCAGAAGTTTAATGCTCAGGGAGTGCCATACTTCCTTTAAAGATTCATCTTCAGGGGTTGCGAAACAGAAGTTTAGGACCATCAGGCTCACTGCTCAGTTCTGGGATTGTAGGCTCCCTGCATCAGAAACAGGAGATGCCATTTCACCTGGCTGTTCTGTTCTCACATCTACACCAACAGGAGCATCTGCTTTAACTTCAGCACTTTGCAAATGCTGTGGTTTTCCATCCTCGGTCAGGACATTGGTGCAGTGCAGGTCTCCAAAGAAGATTTTGCAGAGCATCATGCTAACATTAGACATACTGTTTTCCTTCCTACAGTAAACACAATGGACTGTAGTAGTTCCATTTGTGACTTGTGTCACTGGTGGTTACGTGTACATATCACTTTCTGCTGAAACTTGGGGTTGTGACAACTGTTACAACACATGGCCTGTAGGAGGAGCTAGGCCACATTTGGAAAACTAAGGGCAGAGGGTATATGTAGGTGCATTTACACGCTCACTCACTTGCCTTCTAGTTGTATCATATTGCAGCATTGTATCAATCAAAAGCAAATGTGGGCTACCATTTGCACAAATTCATCCCAAAACGTTTGTTGGAGACTTTGACTATAGTTCAGAAAGGTGTTTAAGCACCCTAACCCTATAATAGACAGGAGAAGGCATTTTTAAAAAAAACAAAACACAGAAACATTTTGAGTTTTACAGCACATCAAGCTTGGTTAGATGTAGATTAACTTAGGGGACCTATTTCCTACAATTATTACTCAAGAGACTCAAAACACAGTCTGCCAAAGAATCCATTTTTAGAAGCAGAAGCAAAGGCCAATTCAATAGGATCAGAGTATGCCTCATAAAGACTCACTTACCATTCATTACTTCAATCATCACAGAAGAGAATCAGACGTTTGTCTGGTGCTCTGTGTCTCTCTCTTTCTCACTCACACAAACAAAACCACTTGCTTGCAATACTAAAACTTGAGTCACCAACACTTACACAAGCCTTATTATTTTGATGAGAGTCTGAATCTAAGCTATCCCACCTGCGGTGGTATTCTTGAAAAGTCTTGCAGGTGTAAGGGATACATTTTTTCCTTATGAAGAGGCCAAGGACCTCCCAAAATGATGGATCCACCAGCAGCAAGCACTTTAGCACACATTTCACTGCCCCCCCAGCTTTTTGTCTTTTACTGCATAGCACCCATCTATTTGGCTAGCCAAGTTTCATCTTTACAGGTAGCAAAACTGTCATTCAATTGGTCGAGGTGTGAACTACATTCAGGTAGTCTGATGGAAAGTTTTTGTGAACAGCTAGAGAGAATTTTTTTCTTTTATCTGTCAATGTGCCAATATTTCTTCCATCTGCCAATAAGAAAGTTACAGTGCAATCCAAACCTCCACCCCTACCAGTGAGGCTTTGCAGAGTGTTGGAACCACCATCGCATCCACAGTTGGCTGCTCATAGCCGCTATGGAAAGGACAGTCAGACCTGATCCCTGCACCGGCTTCAGGCTTGCACAGCAATCAAGTTTAGATTGGGCCCAGTGCCATCACTTGATAGCAGCAATACCGGCTCAGGATCCAGTGGATCCTGGGCTGTCTCAGCCTCACTCTCAGAATGCTTCAGGGCTTTCTGCTGGCCCTTGCCAGAAGGGATACTGTCACCAATATCTACTGAAGTCTCTTTTTAAATACAGCTAGGTGGCCATACTCTAAATCTCCTCCAACTTCCAACACATTAGTTCCATCTGATGAGTGTTCCTTTCACCTATTATAATACACTCAAATCTCCAGGTAGACTGTGGCTCATTGGGCTCCAATTGCTTGACACAGCCATTTGATTTATGCAGCAGCACTGTGATGAATTACATAGTGAGGTTAATTGGTTCTGAAGCTTTCTGGCATATCGGAATGATTCTAAAAATTTGCCAATAATGGGGAACAAGAGGTCAATGATTGAATGGAGCAGTATGATCAAGTGTGGGTAGAAACTCTCAGGTTCTGCCTATGGGACTGGAGGGTGATATACTCTTCCGAGCTGGACAGCCTGAACAAATTTAGTACTGTGGTAGACTGGAATATCAGTTCATTAACTCAAAGTTCAGTTGTGCTGTATATGATCATAAAAGTGTAGGTTTGCTGCCTTTGGACCATAAATGTGTAGGATTGTTAGCTCTGGCTTAAAACCACTAGAAGTGGTGCAGTGGATCTAGGCTTAGGATCCCTGACAGGTTTTTTTTTTATAACTAGTTAGCAACCCCAGAAGGCCACTTTAAAGACTGGGAAGGGGCGGTCCAAGAGAGAGTGTGTATCCTTCTGGGGCAACTTGCGGACTTAGGAGTCGGAGGCACTGCTTGGCAGTGGCTGTGCTCCTACCTCGAGAATCGTCTCCAGAAGGTGGTGCTTAGGGAGCATTACTCGAGTCCCTGGGTACTCCAATATGGGGTCCCGCAGGGTTCACTTCTGTCCCCCATGCTCTTTAATATCTATATGAAGCCGCTGGGTGAGGTCATTAGGAGATTTGGAGTGCATTTCCAGCAATATGCTGATGATACGCAACTCTACTTCTCCTTTTCATCTTCTTCAGGTGAGGCTGTTAATGTACTAAACCGCTGCCTGGCCGCGATAATGGACTGGATGAGAGCTAATAAACTGAGACTCAATCCTGACAAGACTGAGATGCTGTTGGTGGAGGGGCTCTCTGCCCAGATGGTTGATGTCCGACCTACCCTAGATGGGGTTACACTCCCCCTAAAGGAGCAGGTCCGTAGTTTGGGGGTCTTATTAGATCCGCTCCTGTCACTGGAGGCTCAGGTAGCCTTGGTGGCACGGAATGCGTTCTACCAGCTTCGGCTGGTAGCCCAACTACGACCCTATCTGGACAGGGAGAACCTCGCCACAGTTATCCATGCTCTGGTAACCTCTAGATTGGACTACTGTAATTCACTCTACGTTGGGTTACCTTTGAAGACGGTTCAGAAACTTCAGCTGGTGCAGAATGCTGCGGCCAGAGTTCTTACTTGGACTAAAAAATCTGACCATATAACACCTGTCCTGGCCCAACTGCACTGGCTACCAATATGTTTCCGGGCCAGATTCAAAGTGTTGGTTCTTACCTATAAAGCCCTTAACGGCATCGGACCACAATACCTGGTGGAACGCCTCTCCTGCTATGTACCTACCCGTTTGCTACGCTCGACGTCGAAGGCCCTTCTCCGGGTTCCAACTCATAGGGAGGCCCGGAGAGCAATAACTAGAGCTAGGGCCTTCTCAGTGGTGGCCCCCGAATTATGGAACACCCTCCCTGATGAGATACACCTGGTGCCTTCTTTGTTATCTTTTCGGCGCCAGGTAAAGACCTACCTCTTTGCCCAGGCATTTTAATCTTAATTTTAATTTTAATTGTAATTTTATTTTAATCTTTGTCTTCACCTTGCTTTTAAAATGTTTTTATAGTTGTATTGTACCCTCATTCACCTGTATTTTAATGTGGTTTTATTCTGTTGTACACCGCCCTGAGAGCTTGTCGCTAAAGGGTGGTCTAAAATTACAATAAATAATAATAATAATAATAATAATAATAATAACTACTGGAAGGCCACAGGTTCTCCATCTGTCCCTGACTTAAAAGACTTTTCAAAGACAGCGGAAATCTCCAAGTTATAGTCTGGCATCCCTCAGCCCAGCAGATTTGAGGGTTAATTCAATGAGAAAATATCAAGTCCCTGCACTAGTCTGCAAATCTCTCAGTGTGACCTGGGACAGTGCTTGCTAGGATGTCCAACTGAACTCAGAGTGTTTATTTCTGCATAGGATCAGACTCCATGTCTACTGTTTTGTATCAATTTGAGTCATTGCTAGTCTAATATGCCCAAACACCACCCCCTCCTGATGCAGGCAGGGTGGGGCTTCAATAGGCCTGCCTGCTCCAACTACCTCCTGCACCAGAGTGCACACCTGCCATCACCCAAGATGGCAGCAGAGACGTCAATCTCTTAGGGGTGCCCCCACCAGCATCTTGGGTGATGGCAGGCATATGCACTCAGCACGTGGGGCTTGCACATGATAGGTAGGGGGTGAGCTTATTTAAGCTCATGCCGCCTATATCGGGGGGTGCTTGGGAGCTCCTGCTCTGAGATCCATTATAGTGTCAGGTCAGCGGGTCCTGCAACCCAGTGCTGGCACATTGCAGAGCTGGAGCTCTACCCTCCCATCCTAAGGAGGGGCCCAATCTGGCTGACCACTGGCACCAAGCTTGGTGGCTCCCCCGCTTTATGGAACAATATTCCTGTTTTCAGGCATCCACTGTTTGTACTTTCCAGAAACAATTGCAGACATTTTTTCCAGCTTTTTTTTTTTTGTGGGGTTTTTTTTTAAAGAAAGTCTCTGCCTCAGGTATTTATTTATATTGTTTTTAAACTGATTTTGTTGTCATTATTGTAAGAGACTTACGTGAAAGGTGATATAATAATCATAATCATACAGCATTGAGTGGTTGACTGGTCCTAGCTGGTCCTATACAAAATGGGTGACATGGGAGAATAAGTCACCACTGGAATTAATGGTCAGCATCTGCATCTAGAGATTTCCCCTGATAATAATGAATATGGTTCCAATTTACTGCATGGCCTTGCCAAAATCTCCCTCATCTTGGCCAATGGAGACAAGGTTGGCACGATGGCTTGTCTGTGTGGACAAATAAACACTTGGCAGTGGAGAAGGCAATCCTGAATATTGCTCACACATTTTGCAGACTTGCATGATACGTAGCAATGGACGAAGACAAGGCCTGGCCCAGATTATGAGTTTGAGAAAATGTCTCTTGAGCAGGAGTGTGCGTTCAGTTATTGCAGTGCTAACCAGGGCCAGTTAGAGTAAGCAGAGAAGAGAATATGGCACATATAGTAAAAATAAAGTGACTCTTCTGTTGCACGTTGAAGCTAAGGGTGAGTCAAAAGGTTGAAGAATAGCCGAGGGCTCTTCCAGGCTGGTGGGCAGGGGATTTTTTGCAGGTTTATTCTGCAATGTGTCATTGAAGCAATAATAATGCCTTAGCGGTGGATTTATACTGGACTCTCTGCAAAGCATTCCACATTTTAAGTTCTGCAGGGCTTCCCCAATGTTACTGCATTATTGCCATCTGGGGGGACACTTTTGCCCTGTAGCGTAACAAAAGCGGGAGAAAAGATAAACAGGAACATCTGTGGCATAAAAAGTTACATCATTTCAGCAGGAAGCTTCAGGACATGCACTTACTGGAAGTGTAGCAGTATGTCCACCTTGAAATTTTGGCAGGTATGAACAGTACTGAAAGCTAAATCGCATATCGCCACCCAGTACCCAACACGAGCGCAAATCATTATGTATGCACGATAAAGGGATGCCCTGATATGACACAGGAGAACAATAATTAGCATCCCCCACATATTTTCTCCACCAGTTAGCAGCCCCAGAACGCTATTTGAAGAATGGGAGAGTTAATTCCAGGAGAGGGTGGTTATGTTTGTTCCACCCATGGACCTAATTGGGAATAAAGCCCAGGCTGTTTCTGTACCAAACCCCGGGCGAAAGCCCGATTGAAATGGATCCAGATAATCAGTTTCATCCAAGAGAGCCTGGAGCTGGCGAGCGACCACACGCTCTAGGACCTTGCCCAGGAATGGAACATTTGCTACCGGTCTATAGTTGTCAAGGTTATCAGGGTCCAAGGAGGGTTTTTTTAGCAGCGGTCTCACCACCGCCTGCTTCAGGCAGGGTGGTACCACTCCCTCTCGTAAAGAGGCATTAATCACCTCCTTGGCCCAGCCGGCTGTTCCATTCCTGCTAGCTTTTATTAGCCACGAGGGGCAAGGATCCAGAGCAGAAGTGGTCGCCCGCACCTGTCCAAGCACCTTGTCCACATCCTCGAGCTGTACCAACTGAAATTCATCCAATAAAACAGGACAGGACTGTGCTCCAGACACCTCATTAGGTTCAACTGCTACAATGTTGGAGTCACGGTCCCGACGGATGTTCGTGATCTTATCTTGGAAGTGTCTCGCAAACTCATTACAGCGGGCTGTTGATGGTATTATTGCGTTCTGAGGACCAGAGTGTAAAAGTCCCTGAACAACTTTATAAAGTTCCGCTGGGCGGTTAGAAGATGACTGAATGGAGGCAGCAAAGTACTGCTTCTTTGCTGCCCTCACTGCCTTCACATAGAGCTTGTTAGAGACCTTCACAAGTGCATGGTTACAGCCGTCGGGAGTTCGTCTCCATTTGCACTCAAGCCGTCTCCTTTCTTGCTTCATCACTCTTAGCTCCGGGGTATACCAAGGAGCCAATTGAGCTCTGCAAAGGAGAGGGCGCACCGGGGCGATCACGTCAGCTGCCCGGGTCATTTCCGTATTCCACAGAGTGACCA
The DNA here is from genome assembly GCF_030035675.1 of Rhineura floridana. Taxonomy (NCBI): domain Eukaryota; kingdom Metazoa; phylum Chordata; class Lepidosauria; order Squamata; family Rhineuridae; genus Rhineura; species Rhineura floridana. The sequence continues at coordinate 36,730,621 of NC_084491.1, forward strand.
GGGTTTCGACAGGAGCGTCAGTTTTATCAGCCGGAAAACTCCCTAGAGCCTTCTGAAAACCCTCAGGATTCATTAGTCTCCGGGGATGGACCATCTTAATTGGTCCTCCACCCTTGCAGAGGGGAGAAAACATTGTGAGTCTAAACCTCAATAGGCGGTGATCTGTCCATGACAAAGGAATAGATGTAAAATCCCTCACTCCCAGATCACCATCCCCTAATCCAGTGGCAAAAATTAAGTCTAGAGTGTGCCCCGAGATATGCGTAGGGCCAGTAACAAATTGAGACAGCCTCATGGCTGTCATGGAGGTCATGAAGTCCTGAGCCGCCCCAGACAAAGCGGTCTCAGCATGAATGTTGAGATCCCCCAATACCAAGAGCTTGGGGGATCGCAACAATAAATCCGCGACCACCTCTGTCAGCTCAGTTAGGGAGGCTGTTGGGCAGCAGGGTGGACGGTACACCAATAGTATTCCCAGTCTGTCTCGCTGACCCAACGCAATGTGGAGACACTCCAGACCATTAGCCACCTGGATAGGGTGCCTAACAAGAGGGATGGAACTTCTATAGACCACAGCGATTCTCCCTCCCCGACCCTCGGATCTACCCAGATGCTCTCATAACACTAGAATATCCAGATGCTCTCATAATACTAGAACTCGTGGACATTCAAAGAAGCTGAATGTTGGAAGATTCAGGACGGACAGAAGGAAGTACTTCTTTACTCAGCGCATAGTTAAACTATGGAATTTGCTCCCACAAGATGCAGTAATGGCCACCAGCTTGGATGGCTTTAAAAGAAGATTAGACAAATTGATGGAGGACAGGGCTATCAATGGCTACTAGCCATGATGGCTGTGCTCTGCCACCCTAGTCAGAGTCAGCATGCTTCTGAAAACCAGTTGCCGGAAGCCTCGGGAGGGGAGAGTGTTCTTGCACTCGGGTCCTGCTTGCGGGCTTCCCCCAGGCACCTGGTTGGCCACTGTGAGAACAGGATGCTGGACTAGATGGGCCACTGGCCTGATCCAGCAGGCTCTTCTTATGTTCTTATGAACCGAGTACCCAGGTGGGCACAGCTGGGAGAGATTGATGCCTCCCAGATCGCTCACCCAGGTCTCGGTAATAAACGCCAGATCGGCTGTCTCATCCACAATTAAATCATGGATGAGGGAGGTTTTATTATTTACCGATCTGGCATTAAGAAGCAGCATCCGGAGATCCGAGAGTTGGCTGATAGAACTACCAGCAATCCTGTGGATGTGGGGAGGACCGGAACACGGCACAGCCACCAATTGTCTGGGTCGAGTTCCCCTTAACTGACATGTCCTCCTCACAATGCCATACCTCCCATTACCCGTCACTACACTAACAGGGGCCCCCTCTGGTCCTCCCTCCCAATGCACTATCCTCCCGCCCAGGCACATAATAAAATAAAAATAAGTAACAAAACTCACAATCTGTACACAATCACACCCTCACTCATACAGACCACTCATACACTCATACATCCAGGGAGTAGCAGCAACAGCGACGCCTCAACAGTTAGCAGACAGCAGTAGCGGTAGCCTTAGTGGCAGGGGCCCAAAAGTGGTAGAGTGGCAGTGTTCCTCAGCTAAGCAAGCAGCAGCAGGCACTGGGTCTCCCAGGCCACCTCAGCCAGCCGGCTTATGTATCCCTCCAAAGAGGGACAGGTGGTGAAAATCAGTCCTAGCTGGCTGGGTACCTGGGGCCTGGTCCTGCCAGGCAGAAGTCCCACAGGGAAGGGTGGTGGAGGTGGAGGTGGACACCAACCATCATCATCCCTGACTGTTAGCCTTGCTGGCTCGTGCCAATGGGAACTGCAGCAGTCCAACAGCCTCTGGCCTGCACCAGGTTCCCCATTGCTGTTTTATAGTCTCCCACTAAAGAGAAAGGTAAGAAGAAGTTGCAGCTTCTCCAGCGGATTTCTTCCTTAGTTCTATCATCTAGTTCCTCCTTCTTGCATCCTGCTCAAGTTTGGTAGCAACTAAGAAGAGCAGAGAAGGGAATGGGAAGCTGAAGGAGTTGAAAGGCCCCCACCTGAATCTCTCTGCATTGCAACATGGCAACTGGAATGTTCTGTCGCTGCTAAATAAGGCCATTGTTAATTGTCACTACTATGTAAGCATGGTCTGAAGAATTATTCAACAGGCATTTCAGCTGATTGAGCAAAAGAAAAAAAATAGGTCAATCAGTATTAATATTTGGCAAAGATAATCAGAGTCCAATTACAATGGAGATTTTTTATTCTACAGCAGGGATGGAAAACCTGGTGCTTCCCAGATGCTGTTGGACCCCATCTCCAATCAGCCCCAGCCAGTGTGACTAACAATCAGGGATGATGCGTGGGGTTGTTCAGCAGCATCTGGAGGGTCATGCATTCTCCACTCCTGCTCTACAGTACGCAACTGGGTCTGTGCATTATTACCCAGTATCCCACCTATAGTCTCAGTCACATAAGTGGAAGGCTATGGAAAGCTTGCACTGGCTAGCATCTCAAGTTATTTAGCATCAGACACCAATTCATATACTTTTCAGATCATGTCACGACACCTTGATGGCATGGAATGCTTATTTCAGAAGTGCATCGAGTGCCCTAAGAAGCTTCTACAGTTGCATGACCCAACATGCAACAGCAGCACCTGCACCATCTCCGCAGCCTCAGCTGGAGAAGCAGAAATGCCTTTTGAAGCCCGACATCTAAAAATGTAGCAGTGGGATTCCTCTCATTGGCAGCTAATGCAGATGAATAATGGAACGAGTGAGAGTGTACAGGCTCCACTTCAGAGTAATAGAATTTCCCTTTTAACTGAAGGAGACTGATGGTCCTGTTTCCAAGCACCGAAGATGTGGTGTTGTCTAGATTAAACTAGTCACCTGCCAAAGTTTTTTTTTAAAAGAACAAAAACAAAAAACAGATTTGTTAGGATGAACCCCTTTGGAAGAAGACAGAATACATAGACATTTTAACTCCCATCCTCTGCATATCACGTCAGCCTGATAGATCTAGTTGCACACCCGTTTGATAAGTGATGTTCAGCCTCTGAAGCAGTTATCCTATGCCAGGAACGCTGGACTTGTGCTTCTCCAGATGTTGTTCCCATCATACTGACTGTTGGCTATAACGGCTGGAGCTAGAGAATTAGAAAATTTCTGGTACCTTCCAAGACCCAAGAATCCTTGGGTGGGATCTCTATCTAGAATCCACCTACTTTTTGACAACTGACGTTGGAAACCTGTGAGCTTAGGAGAACTGATGCTCAATATATAAGGACTCTTGAGAAGATACAGATAAAGGGAGAAAGCAAGAACCCTTGACCTTGTGTAGGAAAAGAGGGCTGGCCTTACCAGTATCACTAGAACAACCACTTTCTGCTAGTGACAAATCTCATATGAGGCAGCTGTCCTTTTCAACAGTTGGTATGATGGCACTAAAGATGCTCACAGCAACATCCCATGAAGTTCTTCTCCCCTGAGGTTTTAAAATATTGCTTTGAATACTTAAGCCCTCATCCTGAATCCTATCACTAATGAACATTAAGGACTGTAGCTTGACATTCTGGTTGGAGGGACCCTTGTAAATGGAGAGACAATACTCTAACAGTGCCTTCCCATTGCTCCCTGGTGCAGTCATTGGACCTGCCCCCCCATCCACCCCCATCAGTGCTGAAGGCCTCCAGCATACAGATGTGCCACCTATCAGATATGGGAACTGGTTGGATGCCATGATGTCTGACTATTGCTGCAATGCAGCTTTCTGATGCAGCTTGCCAAGCTTGCATTTAACCAAGATGGCTTTCAAGATCCTAGCCCACATGACCAAGCATCCTCTTTTCCCTGATCTTACAGCAGCACTGACCAAGCTTGAAAAAGCATTTGGCAAGAGATGTTCATTTTACGATACTCAGAAGAGCTGTAATAGCTCAGTGTATCACACTTTCCACCTGATCTTGTGCGTTTAAGAGTTTTTTCGAAGGCACATCTTATACTGAAGCCATTTAAAACATAATGTAGAAAACAAGAAACATTTAAAAAACAGTGTTTATTGAGAGATCCATTTCAAATCAGTGAGTGATCAGTTCAGAAAGTTTACAAAGCAAATGTAAGAAACTGGGCATCCAGCCAACAAGTGAGATTATATCATTGGTATGTGTAAAGAAGCACACTCCCAAGACATAAGCAGAAGTGATTTTTCCCAATAAAAGTGAAGCCAAGTATGAGATCAATTAGTGCTGTACTTTTTAAAAAAAAATCATTTGTGTATTATTTTTTTAAAAAAGACTCCTTTATAGGGCAAGACGCCTGTATAGGGCAATCTGACCAATTTATGTAGATAGCTAGACTCTGCTATATTGAACTAGTTAACAGTAATTGCATTAAGACAGGCCTCCCCAGTTCACTGCCAGCAATTCCCCCTCAACCCACCCCAATAATTCTGGATAATAAATTTTTGGAAGAATTGTACAAACACTCTTGTTATATTTCATAGGAATGATTGTTAGAGCAGGCTAAAACTCATTGACATTTTTATATTCTTTGAAATCTGTGTTGTCTCCATTTGTGCAGAAGCCTGGCCATTATCTTCCATGATCTGCAGGAGATTATCTGGAGTTTAATTAGGCTCACCTCCATTATCACTTTAGTTGAGACAGAGGGGACTCCTCAATGATTCAAGCCCTTCAGTGGTTTCATTCTTGAAGTGGCCACCTTGTTCCTCATCATGTCCACTTTGTAGCACGTACACGGGAGGAAAACGCTCTACTGCTGTCTTCTTCTTCACAGCAGTGGGGGTGCTCTTCCAGCTCTGTTGAGGTTTGAACTTCTGAATCCTCATGATCTACAGTCCAGATAGTTTCCATGGTCACTTCCATCTCTTTGACATTTTCACTAGGATTTTCTGACATTTGCACAATAGACCGTTCACTTGGTGTCAAGAGCAACGTCTCTTGGTCCTCCAGGGCCATTTCTTTAGATGGGGTCACCTCTGCTGCAAGAAAAGTTTCCAGATGTGGTGGCTCCTGTACAGCAAGCTCTGCCTTATGCACCCCATCCATGGTTGGCTGAAATGCCCCATTTCCTTTCTCCAACCTGACAGCAGGCTGTGGCTCTTTCAGGTCTTCCAAATTCTCTTGAGGGCTCTTGAAAACAGGTTGGGTTTCAGCATCTTGCTGAACAGGTAACACCCCTTCTTGAGCCGTCTGTGAAACAGTCTCAGCACCTGTCAATTGCTTTGTGTCTCCTATACTCCCTATGGAAGAATTGCTCTCACTGGTCCACATGGAAGCATCTTGTGATATTTGTCCACGAGGAGAACCAGGAACTGTTATTGCTGTGTACTTCCCATACAGAAAGGGAGTCTCTCTCTGCTTTGGATGCAATGACCACTTGCTGTGCCTATGGCCCATTTTGGGGTGAGGATGCTACTCTACGAAGTTCTGGAACATCTTCTCAAACCCTTTTCAGTTGGCTCTACAGGGCAGAGGAAAGAAAAAGAAAGAGTCGGAAAGATGCTCAAGGCTTTCTAGCAACCACCTAACAGATGGCCCTTCACCTGCAGCAGAGAGACACAAGTAACCTCACTGACTATGCAGACATCGCAGTAGAAGTAAGTGGGAGAAAACATATAGAGGAAATGCAGTAGCCAGTATTTTAGCAAAGATTTTCACATTAATGTAGTGGCAGAGAGAAACTGCAACTATCTGAGGCTGTACAGACTCCTGTTAATGGAGTAACATTGGCAAAGAGCTCTTGTTTACACATAATCTATTCCAACGACTCTACAGACCTAAAGCAGAACCACCCAGATGGACTCACAATAAATATCAGCCCCACTTCAGTAGTCTACAGATGAACTGTAGCTAAGAGGGCTATTTCGAGCAGTCTAGACTATTTCCACAGTTAATGGTGACTCAATAGATGAAATGTGAAGTTCATTGTTACCAAGACATTAGGCAAGTCTTGAATTCCCCCCCCCATTTCCAAAGACACCAAATGAGCATTCAGATCCCAAGACTTGCTGTCTTGCAAGTGCCTGTGTTAGCAGGACTTTTTTTAATGGGCAGCCAGACTCAAAATGGGAAAGTGCAGAAAAAAGTTGGCACTGCAAAAGTACATTTGGACACTTTAAAAATTCAAGTCATGCAACTGTATTATGTCAGGTGATGTAAAAAGTAACTGATAACAATATGAAAAGTACATCAAGTCGTCTAGACTCCCCTTGAACCCCAGACTAGGGATGGCTGAATCTGTCAATTTTGTTTTCTCCCAGTTTCTCATTTTTCTCATCTTAAATTCAGTTGTCCACATTTCTACCCCATTTTTTTAAAAAGAAGAGTCCTCATGAAAATTTGTCAACGTTTGAGTGTAAATTTCTCCTATACTATACAGCAATACTGTAAAATACACGGTAGTGTGCGATTTTGCTTAATACAAACATTTTTGCAAAGCAATTTTCCTAATATAAAGCATTTTGTTCGTTAATTTCCTCAATATATGCATTTACGCACACTCTTTACCCTAGCTTATGCATTTCTGTACACAAAACCTGGTTGGATAACTACACAGCAAAATTCGAAGATGTGCAAAATTTTGAAGGATAGCGGGGTTTCAGTTCACATAGTGTTTTGGAAAGTGCAAATTAGGTAAGTTCACCTTTAAATGCTAACTGAATCGAATTTCTCCACAAGCCCTACCCCAGACCCTGGCCAAGCAGATCCATTTCAACTGTCCCTGCCAAAGACACTCCTTAGAGACACCATTTCTACTTTCCAGAGTATTCAGCAATAATTCCAATATGAAGGAAACGATTCCAGAACAAAACTTTCATGTGAAGTTGTCAATGTTATGATAAGGGTAGCAATGCCAGGCACAGCCAATACAACATTCTTAACAGGAACCTTTGCTTTTAAAAAAATATCCCTCACTCCAAATAAAGCGTTGTTGGAGTTCATGATGCCTCTTCTGTGAAACTTGACTAAAACTCTCTCCTGCATTAGTGCTGTCAACTTCCCGATTGTGAGGGTTATTTCCCACTCTATGTTGGGATGGAAAGATCTGTCAATTTTGGTTCTCCGAGTTTCTCACTTTTCCAATCTTAAATTCAGTTCTCCACACGTCTGCAGCAATTTGCATTTTTTAAAGAGTCCTCATGAAAATTCTCCAGCATTTTAATGCTAATTCCTCCTAATAAACATATTTCTGTAGGCAGCTTTGACTAATGTACATAGTTTGCTAGCAATTTATCATCATATAATGCATTTTTGAATGTTATTTTAACTCATGTATTCATTTTTATGCACACTTTCCCCTAACAGGCATTTTTGTAAACATTGTTTGGTTGGCAAACTGCATCACAAAATTCAGATAAGTGTGAATTTTGAAGGATGGCTGAGTTTCGGTTCTGACATTGTTTTGGAAAGTGCAGATTTAATAAATTTGGCTTGAAATGTGGACTCAGTCAAATTTCTTGCCCATCCCTACTCTTTGTAGGCATCTAAACGTCATGGGATATGACTAAGCAAGGAAGGATTTCTGCACATACAGAGAAAATGCACATGGGTGTTGTGACAGTGCACACTCTGCAAGTGAATTATAGTCACATACCACTGGGCAGTTCTAATTTTTTCTTTTTAAAAAGCCCTGACTGTTAGCAGTATGTATTAAGAGCAGAGCTTGGAAAAGTTACTTTTTCGAACTACAACTCCCATCAGCCCAATCCAGTGGGCATGCTAGCTGGGGCTGATGGGAGTTGTAGTTCAAAAAAGTAACTTTTCCAAGCTCTGGCTACAACTTTCAGAGGGAAGGGAAGAGGGTTGGATTGTTAAATCACTCTGCCAATTGTAGCTCTGTAGGGATTTCCTAACACCTCTGAGCACCCTTTACAAACTACACTTCCCAAGGATTCTTTTGAGGGAAGCCACTGCTTTTTAAAGTTGCATGATACTGCTTTAAATATATAATATAGATAGAGCCTTACAGTCAAGCCTCCCTAAAACAGGATATGCCCAGTAAATGCAAAACTGCCAAGTTTGCAGAAAAATTGGGCAAGACAGAGAGCTATCCCAAAACTGTTCTTTTCCCCACCCAAAACTGGGATTCACTTTGCCCTGGAGTTTTGGAACTTATTCAGGGGTTGAAACAAATCAAGGTGCTAGCTTCCCAATACTTAATCATACTGTTGAGATATACTCAATTTCTAACTTCATATTCCATACTGTCCAAAAGAAAAATAAAATAAAGTTCTGCTAATAATAACCTTATCTTCATAAAAGGGGAAAATATAGTACTTACCAAGCTACTAATCATAGAGCACACCTGTATAGACTGGTATATAAACCCTATTAACATCCTTTAAATAGGGAAGGGTGGTTACACAAAATCACTTCCCCACAATCCCATAATAAGTTCCTTCTCATTACTTCCTAGTGGCTTAAAAAAACACACTCCAAGTTCCCCATTCCAACAAGCCCTGCACAAATGCACTCACCCAACAACATTTCCACACCAGTTAGCTTAAATTCCACTCTCTCCTCCCAACATACCTGCACCTATGCATACACCATGGGCTTCTTTGGGACATAACATGCAGGGAGAAGCAGGTAGAAATTCTGTAGTGTCTCTCATGAATCCAAAGCAATCCAAACGCCTGATTTGACTATGACAGCCTTTCCCAACCAGTGTGCCTCCAGATGTTGTTGGACCACAACTCCCATCTTTCCTGACCATTGGCAATGCTGGCTGAGGCTGATGGGAGTTGTGGTCCAACAACATCTGGAGGCACACTGGTTGGGAAACGCTGGACTATGATGATGCATGCCTTACTTACATCCTGTTTAGATTACTGTAACACACTCTACGTGGGGCTGCCTTTGAAGACTGTTCAGAAACTTAAACTGGTACAAAGAGCTGCAGCCAGAGTGTTAACTGGGGCTGGTTACAGGGACCATACAACTCCCTTGTTACAACAGCTCCACTGGCTGCCAGTTTGTTTCCGGTCACAATTCAAAGTGCTGGTTTTGACCTATAAAGTCCTATACGGCCTAGGTCCAGGCTATTTGTCAGACCGTATCTCCCTATATCAGCCTGCCTGGGCCCTGAGATCTTCAGGAGAGGCCCTTCTCTCAGTCCCAACATCTCCGCAAGCGCAATTGGTGGGGACGCAAGATAGGGCCTTCTCAGTGGCTGCTCCTAGGTTCTGGAACTCCCTTCCATTCCTAGGGAGGCACAAATGGCCCCCTCCTTGCCATCCTTCTGTCGGCAAGTAAAGACTTTTTTATTCCGACAGGCTTTTGAGATAGAAGGTTTAAGATTGGGCTCTACAAGGCTTGTTTATTGTTTTATGCTGTTATTTGTATTATTTTAAATTGCTTTTTAGTATTTTAAGTGCCTGTTTCATGGTTTTAAGGTTGTGTATAGTTTAATTGTATCTTAATTGTATATTTTTGTATGTTTTTAACTATATGTAGTTTTATTTGTAAGCCGCCCTGAGTTCCAGTTTGGAAAAAGGCGGGGTAAAAATAAAGTTTCATTCATTCATTCATTTGCATAGTTAGCAGATTGACAGCACAGTCCTAGACATGTCAATTCAATAGTCCCATTGAGTTCAAGTTCATGCTACAGTCCAATACACACTTGATTGAGAACAAGTTCCATTGAACTTAATGGGATTTGTTTCTGAGTAGACATCAATGAGATTGCACTGTAAGTTTGTTCAAGTGAACAGAGCCATACTGGACTGGGGTAGATTTGAGTGGCCAGATGCAAAATAGGGCACGGCTCTTGCCCCTTTTCATGAAAGTTACACCTATTGGAATTCCCTCTTCTATGCAAATAACAAAGGTTCAATAGCCCTCACCACTTTTATTTATATTGGTTTATTTAGAGCATTTGTACCAACCTAGAATATGCTTTACTGTTTTTTTTAAATTATTTATAAACTGCTTATATGCCAAAATGGCTTCTAAGAGGTTTACAACATAAAATCAATTATAAAATAGATACATCATTAACTTAGATACAGTGGGGGGGGGGCAGTTCAAAAGGAAGTGTGTAACTCTTTCCTTCCAAGCTGATTTTCTGATCCTCTTACAAATTCTGCAGCTGCTTTCTTGCATACAGCGGAAAAAATTATAAGAATCCTGAGAACCATTGTTTGTTAAGAGTGATGGGAACTGTAGCTCTGTGGAGGGTGAACTACAATTCCCAGGAGTCTTTAGGGGATTGGGAAGCCACGTGCTTTAAATGTATGGTGTGGATGTCACCCACGAACCTTAAGTGGTGTGCAGGTTCTACTGGTTTTCAGCAGAAGTCTTGGTCTATTGATGTGTGTCTGAAAGATGGCATTTTCCAGCTGCATCATCATCCTGCCTTCGTACGAGAAGAACCAAATCCTAAGGGGATTTCTAATCTATCAGTATGGTTACATGCAGCTCAGTTCTGAGGTTGCAGGGGTTCCAGTGCTCACTTCAGGCTTAGCTTCCTTGGAATGAGGTTCCTGGAGATTGACTGGCTTGTGTAATAATATGGTTTGTGTACACATATATGCAGGTTGAGCATAGGTGGAGGTACATGGCATTAACACCCAAATGGATATCTCAGTGTTTTCTCTCTTTAAAAACAAATCATTTACAGAGGCCAGTTCTGCACTATGTCTCTTATCAGTCTGCCTCATAAAGAAGTGCAGACTGCTTGCTTTGTTGTCTCTTACACAGGTAGGTGGTTAGTGGGGGGGCAGCTAATGGTTGAATAAAGATGAGTCATCCACCTCTGCCCATCCCCTACGTCTTCTTGAGCTACCTTTGCATCCCTCAGAGCTTGGAAAAGTTACTTTTTTGAACTACAACTCCCATCAGCCCAATCCAGTGGCCATGCTGGCTGGGGCTGATGGGAGTTGTAGTTCAAAAAAAGTAACTTTTCCAAGCTCTGCCGCCTCCTTTCATTGCTCCATCTGTTCTACCCCTCTCCCATTTTTCACCTCTTGTCCTCCTTTCCCCACTCTATGCTTCCCTCTCCCACCACAAAACTAATCCAAGAGCCACATGTGGCTCGTAGACTGCACGTTCCCCACCACTGACTAATATGGGGGAAAAAATAGAGGTACTATGAAATGGAAATGGATTGCCTTCCAGTCGATCCCGACTTATGGTGACCCTATGAAAAGTGGTAAGTGGTATTCAGAAGGGGTTTACCATTGCCTTCCTCTGAGGCCAAGAGGCAGTGACTGGCCCAAGGTCACCCAGTGAGCTCCATGGCTGAGAGGGGATTCGAACCCTGGTCTCCCAGATCAGAGGCCAACGCCTTAACCACTACACCACACTGACTCTCGAGCAGTACTATAGCAGCATGGAAAAAGAACAGTCATTTGCATAGAGACCTTTTTTCTTCGATTCATTGTATGAAAAAGAACAGTTAACAGTGGCTCAGAGCATAACTCCTCTCAGTGATTCCCAGACACCATGCCCTGTACTTGCTCAAGAGCTTTTGGAATCTGTACTCATATTTATGTTATCCACACTGCAAAACAGGTTTGTAAAATTGATTTTATTGAGATATTTTTTCCAAAAAGAGAGATCAGTTTCCAACCAATGTCAGTAAAAATTTCAGGAAGATTACATACACCCGATACTTAAAAACAATACAAACACATGCTGTAAAATCATCTAGCTAAGCAAGACTACAGTCATTGATATCAACACACCGAGAGATGCAATTTATAATCCACCCTATATAGCAAGAGGCCTGCTCTAGCGCTGGTTTTAAGGACACTTCAGTTAGGCGGCAGGGAATCGGTTCTTTCCATTCCATGCTGTTGGAGGTGCTGAACTATTCAATTGATTGTCATTAAAAACAAAAATGGTCCAATTTGGTCTACACAGTCATAATAAAATGGCTCAATTCAATAGCATCTAATCATTTACTGTAACTATCTAAAGGCACCCCCTCCGCAAGGTTACTGCAGACATCTTCCCCCTACTGCAACCTCACCATACAGGGAAAACATCAGGGCACAGTTCTCACATGGTCTTTGCGTTGTCACTATGGCAGAGTTGGGGAACCTGTGGCCCTCCAGATATTGTTGGGCTGCTCATACACCCATCAACCCTGATGTCAGGGATGCTGGGAACCGTAGTCCAAAAGCATTTGGAGGGCCACAAGTCCCCATCTCTGCTGTATAGAGTACTGGTGGGAAGAGATGCCATAGGCCAGCCTGGTGCCCTCCAGATGTTTTGGACTGCAGCTGTTATCAGCCCCAGTCAATATGGTCAATGGCCAGGAAGGATGGGAGTTGTGCCCATCATATGTTTTGGACTACCAGACTGAAGAAGGCTGCCATATGTCAGCCTAGTTAAGATAATTGCATTAAAGCTAGCTAACAGAAGGGATACATTTGTCTGCTGAGCTTTGAGGCTCTGAGCCAACAGGGATATCATTATCACCTGTGGGGCTGAAGTTTTCCAGGACTAAAATGAAGACTTGGCAGAATTAGTCTCTGCCAACAAGAATATTTTGCGCATGATCCTTTTGCTTCAGAAATCTCTTGTTCCCTCTTCACTGAGCATCAGGAAGACAATGATCCAGTTCTACTGAAGGCAGAGCAAGAAATTACAGCAAGAATGTGAAAAGCCTGCAAGAAGCGTCTGAAAGACACTCAAGACTTGCAAGTAAAGCGAGTGATGAAATGCAACAAAATTAAAGCCTTTGTGGTGCTTAAACAATAGCATTGGATGCATGAAAGCACACATACCCCTGCATTTTAGAACTGAAGACCTGGCAGTAGAAAATAAAATGAACCAGCTCTGATGCCGTCAAGCAGAATCAACAATAGATGTTGCACATTATCAAAATCAGGAAGTAGTCTACAAAAATAAATGCAGGCTCACCTGCAGAATTATTTGCAGTCCTGCTTGCAAGGAGAAGAGTTGGCTTCTCTGTGTGAAGAGAGATTTCATTTTCCATATCCTGATCTGCTACAGTTTTAGAAATTTGGGAGGACTTAGTCATTCTTCTTAGCCTGGTGAACATTGGTTACAGTGGTCTGCACAGGAAGCAGGTCCTAGGGGTACTGCATATTCTGCTGAATGGGTTGCAGTTCCTATATGGAACCGCAACCCATACAGATGGCTCAGGTTTAACGAGATTTCCTGGTATCGGCTGAAGATCCAAAAGAATCTCATCACTCAAAATTATAGCTGACACATCTGGAAGTTTGGTCTCAGCCTCTTTGCACTCCAGGTTTGCTTAGAACGATGCCTCACGATGCTTCTAGAAGGTCTGCAGGAAGATTACCTTTATTACTCTTTTGTTTCAGAACCATGTGTCAGGGATCAGGAAAGGGAAAGAAGACCATCCATTGGCATAGAAAGCTTAAAATCAACAGAAAATCAGCAATACAAGTATGTCAGATAAAAAGAGGACAGGGCAACCCCAGTGAGGGTGGCACCCAGAGCCACCCACTCGCCTCTAAAGAAATCGATTAGGCCTATTAGATGTATCTGGATTCCCCCCCAATATGTTTCCCATAACATCCCCCACTTGCTGTGTCAGAGCCTAGACCTCATTCTCACGCACACTCTGTATAGTAAGCCTTTCACCATCACTCTCTTGGCCATCATTATCCAACAATTGTTCACCAGTCTTTCTGAAGGTTTGTCTAAACATTTGGAGCTGTTGTCTGTGGTGTCCGCTAGAGCATATAAATCTGTCTTTTCTGTGTTTGTTACAATAGGTTGGTGCTCACTGACTATTGCCTTGAGCTCGCAGAGCATCCATGCCTTCACGAGGAACAGATAGGATAGGTGAAATATCTTCTGTGAGTGGTTGGCTCTTCTGGGCTTCCATTTTCTTTCGATCATCTCCATTTCCCTTCACTTCAGAGAGTGGGGCTTCCTCAATTATTGGCGAGAGTCGATATCTCCCGGTGGCGCGAAATATACCTCGTCTCTTTGACCATCTTGACCACCGTCTCCATTCATTAGCAGCCCTTACCTTCTTCCTGCGGTTGCGCAGCACTCTCAACACTTGCAGATGCAGCATGGCTTGAATTTCTAATTCCAGGTCATCTAAATTATAGGTAGCTACTGTCGTCATTGTGGCCTGTTGGTTAGCATCTTCAGCTGTTTGTACAACCAACTGCTCAACTGGTTTCTGGGTTCTAGGGTCTTGCAGAATGGGTTCAGCAAAGGATGCCTTCTGAGTAACCTTTGAACCAGTTGGGTCACCTGCAGCTTCTTCAATCCCTTCTGTAGACCTCTCAGGAGAACAGCTCTTTCTAGTTGACAGGGAAGCTTCCTGTGGTCTTGGTATAAACTTTGACTGAGTTTGGTCACCTGCATTTTGTTCAGTTGCTTCTATAGTCCTTTTGGCAGAACAGCTGTTTCTAGTAGAAGCATCCTGTGGTTTTGGTGTAAACGCTGAACCAGTTTGGTCAGCTGAAGCTTGTTCAGTCCCGTCTGTAGACGTCTTGGAAGAACAGCTGTTTCTACTAGAAGCATCCTGTGGTCTTGGTATAAACGGTGAACCAGTTTGGTCAGCAGCAGCTTGCTCAGTCCCTTCTGTAGACCTCTTGGGATAACAGCTCTTTCTAGTAGAAGCATCCTGTGGTCTTGGTGTAAACTCTGAACCAGTTTGGTCAGCTACAGGTTGTTCAGGCCCTTCTGGAGACCTCTTGGGAGAACCGCTGTTTCTAGTTCCGTTGGAAGCATCTTGTGATCTTGGTGTAAAAGTTGAATGAGTTTGGTAACCTGCAAACTGCCCAGTCCCTTCTGTCATCCTTTTGGGAGACCAGCTCTTTCTAGTCCCCATGTAAGCACATTGTGTTCTTCGTGCAAACTTTGAACTAGTTTGGTCACCTGCAACTTGCCCAATCCCTTCTCTAGTCTTCTTAGGAGAATAGCTCTTTCTAGTCGATACAGATGCATCCTGTGGTCTTGGTGTAAACTTTAAACTAGTTTCGTCACCTGTAGCTTGTTCAGTTCCTTTTACACTGCTACTGGGATAATAGCTCTTCCTAGTCCCCAGGGACACATGCTGTGGTCTTCGTGTAAAAGTACAGAATTCAGGAGATATTACTGTATACTTTGGAATAATGGGGGTCTCTTTTTGGGACCACTTGCTGTTCCTGTTGCCCATGTTTGAGACCCTTGGGCAACTCCTGGAGCAACTTCCAACCCTTCAGGGTCTTCTGGCAAGAAAGGAAAATAAAAGAGATTAGGGAATTGTCAATAATCGTTTAGCAGCCAACTAGTAAAGCCTTCCTCTGCATGGTGCCCTCCAGATGTTTTGGACTACAGTTCTCATCAGCCCCACTCAGCATAGTCAATGGTCAAGGATGGACCAAAGCATTTGGGTCATCACATTGGGGGAAGGCTGAACTAGCAGATAGTACTTCACATGCAATAACAGGAAGGCATCGATTTGATGACTGTGCACTCATGAAAAAATAAAGTGGGCAAAACATATAAAAAGGAGGCCATAGGTCTGCAAGGATTAGGTTACAGCCACCATAACTGGTAAAAACACAATGTATCTACCACTTTGAAAACATAATCCAGGTCTATGCCAGGATACATAGTTTTAGCTCAGTTGATGTCGCACCACCCAATTCAATAATTGAGATGATAAACTCACAGCAAAGATTCCATCCTACATCTTATCTAGCTGGAGAATCTGGCATTTCCCAACAAGTGGAATGTTTCAATCAAGTTTAGGGATGGAAAAGATCTTTCTGTTTCGGTTCTCTCAGTGTCTCATTTTTCCAATGTTAAATTCAGTTCCCTACATTTCTGCAGCAATCTGTGATTTTTTTTTTTTTTAAAAATCCTCATGAAAATTCTCCACCATTTTAGTGCAAATTTCTCCAAATAAACACATTTTTGTAGGCAGTTTTGACAAAGGTACACATTTTTGCCCGCCATTTCTCATCAATTCATACCTTTTTGCATGTTATTTTCACTCATGTATCCATTTTTATGCACACTTTCCCCCAACATATGCATTTTTGTAAATGTTGTTTAGTTGGCGAACTGCATCCCAAAATTCTAATAAATGTGAATTCTGAAGGATGGCTGTGTTTTGGTTATCATATTGTTTCAGAAATTGCGAATTCAATAAATTCTGCTTGGAATGTGAGCTCATCCCTCCCTAATCATGTTTATACAATGACAAAAGGGAGGATCGAGCCTTACTTTCCATGTTCAGTAGTGGGGAGTGCAGAATTCAAGACTTTCATCTCAGACTAATATTGCTCTTTGATACTATTTATTTATTTATTTGATTTATATCCCGCCCTTTCTCCCATTTCCTTGTGCAGAACGGACCTCCTGATAAGATGGTATCTGCAGGAGGACCTCACCTGCAGAGTGCAGTGATGGACTGGATAGATAAGGGGTAAGATGGTCTTTCAGGTATCTTGGTTGTAAGCTGTATAGAGCTTTGTACCCCAAAACTAGAACCTTGAACTTGGCCCAGTAGCTAATAGGTAGTCAGTGCAATTGTTTCAGTAGTGGAGTGACATGTTGGTGATGATCTGCTCCAGTGAGCAGTCTCGCTTCTGCATTTTGAACCAGCTGCAGCTTTCAGACCAACCTCAAGGGTAGCCCCACATAGACTGCATTACTGTAATCCAACCTGGAGGTTGCCAGTGCATGGACAACAGTGGTCGGGCTATCCCTGTCTAGAAACAGCCGCAGCTGTCTTACCAGCCAAAGCTGGTAAAAGGCACTCCTAGCCACAGAGGTCACCTGGGCCTCTAATTACAAAGATGGATCCAGGATCACCTCTAAACTTCAGACCTGCTCTTTCAGAGGGAGCACAACCCCATCCAAAGCAGGCAACTGGCCAATTATTTGAACTCAGGAACCACCAACCCACAGCTCCTCCATCTTGCTAGGATTGAGAGTCAATTTGTTGGCCCTCAACCAGCCCACCACAGAGTCCAAGCACCGGTCCAGGGCTTGCACAGCCTCTCCTGATCCAGATGTTAGAAATAGAGCTAGGTATCATCACTGTACTGCTCACCCCAAATCTCCTGACCCCCCCCAAGAGCTTCATATAGATATTAAACAGCATGGGGGACAAGATGGTACCCTGTGGCACCCCACAGCACAACTGCCAGGGCCCTGAAATACAATTGCCCAATGCCATTCTCAGGAAATGACCCTGGAGATAGGATTAGAACCACTGTAAAACAGTGCCTCCAATACCCATCTCACCAAGTCGGCCCAGAAGGATACCATGATCAATGGTATCAAAAGCTGCTGAGAGATCAAGTAAGAATAACAGGGCTGCACTTTCCCTGTTCTTCTCCCAAAAAATGTCATCCGTCAGAGCGAATACACTAGTCTTTGTATTGAAGATACAACAATTTTAAGGAAACAGGTAGTGTCATGGGTCTATGTTACTGTAGCTTCCAGCAAGGATTAGCCAGAACCAGTAGGAATGGGGTTAGTTTCCTAGCAAGTTCCTTAAGGCTCCAGCGTTAATTTACTCTCCCTCCCTGAAATACAAAGCCAGCCTTGAGGTGCCATGGTCAGACACAATCCCACTGAGCTCACCACAGCTAAAGCCTTGGAGGGGTGGAGAGGCCAGAAGACTCACCTTGCATGAGATTTCAACCCCCCAGAAAACAAAGTGTCACTGAATTAGTAAATTCAAGGCCTAATCTATCAAATTGCATCTTCCATTTTGTTTTTCAACACCCATTCTTTAGTATGCTAGATAAATACGTTATAATATAAACATATACACACTCTCATATTTTCCATGAGTTATTACAGGTGTATGCTGGATGCACATTGGCTCTTTGTGAGACCCAAATTACAAGGTGAATGAGGTGATTTGGAAATGAGTCTCACATTATTGAGTTGGATCACACCATCAACAATGCATCTCAACAACTCAGATCAGGGTGTTCCTTTAGCTTCCAAGTGATTCTGTAGTCTTGGCTGTCCAAAACCTGCATAGCTGTAGGTCCCCCTCCCCAAGAAAAAAACCTTAGGAAATGCCCAGGGCTCAAGGGGGAGGTGATCTTTCATTTTGATAAACAGTTCTAGCTATGAATCACAGTGTATCATTTTCTTAGGGTACTCCAATTGGTGTTTTGAGAGGGAGATTAAAAACTGTGTTTTTCATGCAGCTTTACACCTTTTCCTATGCAAGATTCTTCATCCTGCCCCTAAAATCGAAGGGGATCAGAAACCCACTTGCCACAAACAACCCTTGGGATAACATGGTCTTTTCTTGGGGTGAGTAGGTTCACATTTCTCCCAGGACAATCTGGGCTATTTTCTCACCACCCCTCCCCTATGTAAGTCAATGGAGAAATCTCTCTCCCAGAGACAATAGGTTGTATGTTGCATCTCCAAAAACCCATGTGTGGGTGGCAGAAGCTCACCACCCATCAACAATCCTTGGGGTAACAGGGTCCTTACTTGTGGGTGTAGCCACCACTGTCTTTTCTGGGGATCCATTGCCTCACTCTGAGGCTAGTCCTCCCCAGGTGGCTAGGGCCTGCTCAGCTTGCCACAGCTGCACATGCCAGCCCCTTCCTTGTCCACAACTGTCAGCTGGGGGGCACCTGGGCTCCTTGGGACTATGCAGCTTGCCCACGGCTGCACAGGTGGCAGGGCACGTAACCCCTGAGCCACTCACTGTGAGTTAGTATTAAATTACTAATAGCAATAATAATAATTTCAATGGATATAACTTAGCTGGATACATTATTTATAGCTTATGGCCATACTACCCTGAGCACACCGGATCTCATCTGATCTCAGAAACTAAGCAGGGTCAGGACTGGTTAGTACTTGGATGGGAGACCGCCCAGGTATACTAGGTGCCATAGCCTTAGAGGAAGGCAATGGTAAACCACCTCTGAATACCTCTTACCATGAAAACCCTATGAATACATCCAAAAAAGATTCATAATCAACTTGAAGGCATATAACTCCACCACCATCATTTCTAAATTTGCACAGGGGATGAGAGCCTGGCTGGGAGTCCAGAGTCTGCGAGTTCAAATCCTCGCTCGTGTCTCCTGGGTGTCAAGGGCCAGCTAAAGATTATCCCCACAGTGAGTGGCTCAGGAGTTACATGCCCTGCCATCTGTCTCAAGGAGCCCACTTGCCCCCAGCTGGCAGCTGCAGACAAGGAAGGGGCTGGCTTGTGCAGCTGTGGTAAGCTGAGCAGGTCCTAGCCAGTTGGGGAGAACTAGCCTCAGAGGGAGGCAATGGTAAATCCCCTCTGAATGCCGCTTACAATGAAATCCCCATTCATAGGGTCACCATAAGTCAGGATTGACTTGAAGGCAATCCATTTCCATACAAGTTCTGTACAGATCCCTATTCTCTCATTCTGTTGTTTTGGAGGGCAATGCATAAGTGATCCCCGCACCAGCTTCTGAAGTTCAATGAATAATGTTATATGCACTCTCATCACTATACCTCACAATTAAGGAGGCCCTAATGCAAGTTACGTCTTTTATGTAGCCCAGGCTAGCCTCAACAAGAAACAGGACCTTTTTTTTGTTGTCATAGCCCCCAAATTGTCATAGCTTCCTTGTGAGAGGCATGCACAGCCCGTCCCTGCTGCCTTTCCAAAGGCACATTGGCTGTGTAATCCTATCCATCAAGTTCAATGGGACTTACTCCCAGATAAACATATGATAGCCCATGATATTACTTTAAAAAAAATAACACCCACAAACTTTCAATTGCTCATTATTATTTTTCTACTGATTTTGTAGTTCAATATTAACTGGTATTATTTTTGCATTTTTATACTATTCACAAGTTTGAAATATCTTTGAAAAAAGTTGTAGAATTTTAAAATTTAAAATAACAACAACCTCCCAGAAGTACCCAAATTCAAGCATTCTTATGTCTTACCCCATTGTCTGACCAACTGTAGATCCACATCTGCCCTGATTAAAATGCCTACAGGTAGGTTTAAATAGGGCTGTTGTGTCACACACAAAACCTTCCTCCCTAGACACTTGGTATTTTGAACATACAGTTCCAGTTAGTAACTGTTCCTTTATATTTAATTAGGTACTATGCTGTTTTCTTTTATAATTATACCAATGTTGCTCATGTAACTTGTGGCCACTTTTGATTCTTGCTTGGAAAAGATCAATACCAGCAGTAAAATATGTTGCTACAATTACTATAATGTGAGTTGCAAGTGGGTTGAAAAGGCTAGGGCTAATACATTAATCCACATATGCAGACCATCTAGCCATGTGGATATAAAATCCAGCATTAAAACAATGATTCATTTCCATAGAGGCAAAGCTACAGTGTTACTCAAATAGTTTTTTGAAAACCACACAGTGAAGAGGTGATTTCATTGCAGATTAACTGAATTCTGATGTTCATTTACTTGTGAGTAAGTCCAAGTGAATACAGAACACTTAATACATAGGCTCAGGCTATGTGTGGGCCAGTATTTAGACTTTAACATGGGTGGGGGAGCCTCAGGGCCAGGGGCTGAATATGGCTCTCCAAGCCTCTTTATCTAGCCCCCAGGACTTTCCCCAAGTGACACCCCTTACCAGCCCTGCTTTGCACCTCCTTGAGTGCTTGTGCCTGGCTGGAACATGTCCTTGAATTGTGATAATACCACTTATTTTTCTGCATGGAGAGGGGTGCATGTGTGTTGTTTTTCCCCCTCTGATTTTTGCAGAGATGAATGAAGCCTACTGTACAAATGTAAAACCACCCCTATTGCTTTGCCCACATTTGCTTCTTGTCCTGCCTACCACTAGCATATGGCCCTGGAAAGGTGCCTGATATGGAATGCAGCCCTTGAGCTGGCCTGGAAAAGGTTCCCCATCCCTGCTTAATATGGGGGGTCTGTAACAAAATGTTGCAGGGTAGAGTGCTCTGGTCCAGAGCTACAGCCAGACAGCCATGGTACCTTCTGGGACATTCTATTCCATCCCTTCAATTTTCTCTCTCTCTCTCTCACCATCTCCTCCTGTTTGTTTTTAGTTGTTGCACAGCACATAGCAAACTGAGGGGTTTGTTTATGAGATTTATATCCCGCCCTTCCTCCCAGTAGGAGCCCAGGGCGACAAACAAAAGCACTAAAAACACTTTAAAACATCATAAAACAGACTTTAAAATATATTCAAACATCTTTAAAAACATTTTTGAACAAGCTTTAAAACATCCTTAAAAAAGGTTTAAAAATATATCAAAAAGCAATTCCAACACACACACAGATTGGGATGGTGGTAGTGTACTGTTCCTTTACAGAGAAATGGTGGGAATGCTTGCTAGCACAGGTGGAAGTATTTGATCAGCCAACTTGCTCATGTTTGGAAGTCCTGTGCTTAGTGTAGGGTACAGATGGAAGAGCAATTTGATCCAGTTCACATATAAAGGCCAAGTGACCCAGTTTACACTTTTTGTAACAACATGTGAACCAAAACACAGCCATCCTTTGAAATTTGCACATCTCTGAATTGTTCAGTGCAATTCTTCAGCCAAGTAATCTGTACAGAAATGCATATATTAGGGTAACAGATGCATAAAAATGCATATAATCATGAAAATAACAACACATTTTTATTTTATGGAAAACTGCTTTGCAACAATGAGTGCATTAGGTAAAATTGCATACATTCAATGTGAGCTTTTTTAATGTGGAGAAGTGAATTAAAGAGGTGAAAAATTAGAAACTGAGAAAACGGAAACTTACAGATTTGACCGTCCCTAGGTTGGGCTATGAGGGCGCTCATTCCAAGCACCACCTGGACAAAGGAGGCATCAAAAATAAAGTGATATATAGATCACTGCTGAAATAATGTCCGCTGTTAATTAAACATGATCTCCAAGACAGTAGATGAAAAGTTAAATACCAACTTGCTGGAGGCTTGGTGAAGGCAGCAGACCTGAAAGAGTGGGAAGGCTGGGAATTCTCACCGACCTGGGCCTGTGGTTAAACACAATTTAAATCATTTTCTGCCCTATAATCTTTTTGGAAGGTGAGGGGAAAAGAGAAAATTGAGACACCAGCAGTCAGTTATGGAGAGTTTGGTTTTTTTAAAAAAAACAAAACAAGCTTTGAGCAGCAACAGTCTGCTTGAGCTGTGAGGACTGGGAATTTCAGCATCAGTGCCCTTGCAGTGCCCTTAACTTGTCCTGCTTCCTATTTCTGGGGCAGGGATATGAATTGGGAGCCAATGCCCAAACGGCTAGTTCTGGAATTGTGGTTTGAAGCAAGAGGACGTAGGCATGCTTAATTCTCTGCAGGATTCCAGCCTTCAGTTCCTGTGCTGGCAAAGGCCAGAGAGGTCAGCTTGCTGCTTCTTTTAAGAGGAAAACAGAAATGCTCTGACAACTCTTTATTACAAGTTTCACAGTTTTAGCATTCGCAAGGTTCCTAATATCAAGGCCTTACAATAAATGCCAGTCATTGCAGCTACCCCAGAATACAGTTCTTTAGTTACTGAATACGTTTCGTCTGTTATTTTGTCAGTCAAGATAAGAGAATTTTAGGACCAAGCTGAAGTTTTAAGACCTAAGCAGAAGTTAGTTCAAGTTGAGATTGTGACCTCGCTTAATTTATCTCCTGCAAGCACCAGACAGACATATTTTATTAAAGAGATCATAATTTGACATATTTAGAGCTTTATCTGCTTCCTTCAGAAGGGGCAAGATTGCTTTTAACTCTTTTAGACACCTTGAGTCAATAAAGATGGGGGGAAAGCTCCTCCTTTAACAAATGCAAAAAGAAAGATCCCAAAGCTCATGAAAGTCAATGCAAAGAATTTCACTAATGTTTAGGTCAGGTCCCTGGTCTCTGAACTGGAGAAGCAGGTTCTGTCTCTTGCTTCCTTCTGGGGCAATCAATTCACGAAATTTACGAAGTCAAAATTTTAAATCAGCATGTCTTCCAACAATTTACAAATGAAAATGCTTGGAGTAGGGTTGCCCAGTAATCAGTGTTTTTTTTTTAAAAAACTGGCCTACTCATAGGTTGTTAACAGCTACTTAATCTGCAGGACCCAGGTGAAACCTTTTAAGGCATGTAGATGAGTACTATCTAGTGATGGGCAAGAAATTTGATTCCGTTCATATTTCAAGCCAAATCTGTCAAATTTTCACTTTCCAAAACAATATGTGAACCGAAACGCAACCATCATTTGAAATTTGCACTTATTCAAATTTCAAAATGCAGTTCATCAACTAAACAATGTTTACAAAAATGCATATGTTAGGGGAAAGTGGATAAAAAACCATATATATGAAAATAACATGCAAAAATACATGAGGAATTGCTTGCAAAAATGTCTACATTAGCCAAGACTGCCTTCACAAATGTGTTTATTAGGAGAAATTAACACTATAATATTGGAGAATTTTCTTGAGGATCTTTTTTAAAAAATGCAAATTGCTGCAGAAATGTGGAGCATTGAATTGAAGATTGGAAAAATGAGAAACTCAGAGAACCAAAACTGACAGCTCTCCATGCCAAGTACTATCGGATCAAGCTGCTGTTAAAAGTGCAGGAGCAATAGCTAGCTAAAAAATTGGCAAGTCTACTTGCACCTTTATATTAACTCCCAGATCAGTACCTTACTGTGTTAGGATACAATCCTAACCCTATTAATTTGGGAGTAAACTCCA
The DNA here is from genome assembly GCF_030035675.1 of Rhineura floridana. NCBI lineage: Eukaryota > Metazoa > Chordata > Lepidosauria > Squamata > Rhineuridae > Rhineura > Rhineura floridana. The sequence goes on from NC_084491.1 coordinate 36,754,265, forward strand.
CTGAATTCAGTAGGACTTACTCGTAGTTGCAGACCGTGGGGTGGGGTGGTGACATTTAACTGACTTTCTGGCCATGGAGTTGCTGCTGCTTACCAAGGGGAGCGGGAGGGGCAAGGTGATGGAAAGACTGGCTCTGTGCAAACCTACTGGCAAGGATGCCATATTGGCTCTGCTGGTGCATTGACACTAGGGATAGGATCATCTGTCAATTTCACTTTTCTCTGTTTCTCAATTTTCCAACCTTATATTCAATTCTTTTAAATAAAATCCTCATAAAAATTCTTCATCATTTTAGTGAAAATTTCTCCTACTAAACACATTTTTTGTATGGAGTTTTGACAATAGTACACATTTTTGCAAGCAATTTCTCCTAATAGAATGCATTCTTGTCTGTTATTCTCACTAATATGTTCATTTTTATGCACATTTACCCTTAATATATGCATTTTGTAAACATTGTTTGGTTGGAGAACTGCATCACAAAATTAGGATAAGTGCGCATTTTGAAGGATGGCTGTGTTTTGGTGGTCATATTGTTTCAGTAAGTGCAAATTTGATATATTCAGTTTTCAATGTGAACTGAATTGAATTCCTCCTCCCATCACTCATTTATACAAGAACAACCTCTTTGCTGCCTTGCTCCCCCCCTCTCCCTCTCCTGGTAAGCAGCACCACCCCACCTGCTAGAAGGCCAAGTAAGCACCTCCATCCCAATCTGCCACCTGTTAGTGCTTACTTCTGAGAAGGCATGGTTAGTTTGCACTGTTTTGTATAGCAAAACCAACAAAGAATCTTGTGGCACCTTAAAGACTAATATGGCCTAGGTTCCTTTAAGTCATGGATGGAGAACCTGTGGCCCTCCAGATGTTGTTGGACTCCAGCTCCCATCAGATCCAGCCAGCATGGCCAATGGTCAAGGGTGATGGGATCTCTCATCCAGCAATATCTGGAGGGCCACATGTTCCTGACTCCTATTTTGTCTCCCCCTCTCCACAGCCAATGACACATTCCTGGAAAAGAGAAAGTGTGGCAATTCACACTAAGGCGAGTGCAGAAGCCTGCGAAGTCACTAGTCCTCCCTTAGTCATTTATTGCTAGTATGTTGGGTATACACCACCTTGGTGCTAGGAATGGGATTCGCTATCTGATTTGATTTCATTTTCCAATTTGTCAAATGGGCTGCCAGTTATGATTTGCCATAAATTGTGTTCTGCTAGTTATTGAGATTCCCAGTTTCCCCCCTTTTTCCCATTATTTTTTCAAAAAAATCACATACTTTCCCCCTTTATCCCTTATGCTGCTGTATTATTTATATAATGTATACAGCAGCGGCTGCTGATTACAAAAATAATTACATAAATAATTATGTAATTCTTGACACGGATTTAAAGAAAATACACGCAGAATGGGAGCCTATTCGACAGCAAGATGGACTTGTGGATTATCCCAGAATTTGATACCAAATCCGATTTTGCAAATATTTTACACCATTCTACTAGGTGCATTCTGTACATCACAACCAGCACCTCAGTTAAACATGATGCCAGCTAGGGATGGGAGAGAAATTAAATCCAGTTTGCATTTAAAACTGAATCTATCAAATCTGCACTTTCTGGAAACAATGAGAACTGAGAAACAGTCATTGTTCAAACCTTGCACTTATCTGAATTTTGCAATGCAATTCTCCAACCAAACTAGGTTTACAAAAATGCATATATTTGGGGAAAGTGTGCATATATATATTAGGACAAGGTGTTTGCAAAAATGTGTACATTAGACAAAACTGCATACAAAAATGTGTTTATGAGGAGAAATTCACACTAAAATGCTGGAGAACTTTCATGAGGATCTTTTTTTAAAAAAACCCACAGATTGCTGCAGAAATGTGGGAATGGAATTTAAGATTGGAAGAAATGAGAAACAGAATCAAAACTGACAGATCCTTCCACCTCTAATGCCAGCTGTGTGAACATCATCAAAGTACGAAGCATTCAGCAACTCAGTAGCTGAGAGGCAGAGCACCTGCTTTTCATGCAGAAGGCCTCAGATTTATTCCCTGGCATCTCCAATAAAATCCCTCGTCCAATAACCTGGAGAGTCACTGCCAAAGTGCAGAAACACTGAGCTAGATGGATCAATAGAGTTATTCATACGCTCCTAACTAGAACTGTGATAAATTGAAAGCTCCACCGCTTTGCAGTATCTAAATGGGCAAATGGTGCAGCTTTTGCTTTTTTGTAAATGAAGCGACCAATTTCTCTTACTTCCATGGAGGGGGTGGGTGGGAGAGGTGGAGAGAGAGTCAACATCTTGTCAGGCTTCCAGACACAAACATATTTCTCAGCAAGTTTCAGAAGAGGCACCCTGACTGAATGAAAAAAAAAAGGCTGAATATTTTACAAGCATTTGGTTGATTATATTTTATACCTTGTAGCCATTTTACCACAGGCAAAACAGCTACTTACTTTAAAGCACAGGGGTTGTATCTTCAGCTTATATCCCGCAGCCACAGGACCACTTGCAATCTGTCCTTATAGATGTTTACTCAAAAATAAGCCCCTTGCAGTTCTATGCAGCCCTGGGCACAAGTGCCAGGGGACTGCAGCCATAATTGTATAAACTAGTGCTGTGCCAAAACCTGTCCTCCACATTCTCAGAACTTTTCTTCCTTTACAAAAGAGGCTTCTGCTTTTCTGCCTCATTCACAGATTGGTTTGGAATTGCTTTACCATTTTTATGTGAGGGGTAGGGATGGATTTTGTTAGCAAAATTTTCCTAATTTGGCAACGCAGTTCTCCAGCCAAGTAATATGTACAAAAATGCATATGCTAGGCTAAAGTGTGCATAAAATACATATATTTGTGAAAATAACATAAAATATATGTTTACAAAATGTAGGGGAAATTGGTTTGCAAAAATGACTATATTAAGCAATACTGCATACATAAATGGATTAGGAAACACTGCACTAAAATGCTGATAAATGTTTATGAGAACTTTTTTTAAAAAAAGCCAACTAATGTGGAAATGTGGAGAACTGAACTTTAGAGTGGATAAATGAAAAACACAGAGAAAGCGAAATTAACAGAATCAACCATCACTAGTGTGGGGTTGAGTTTAGGTCTTAACTGAAATGCAGGAAGCTACAGAGGCTGGCTACTGAGAGCCTGAGACTGGGATACTCATTTATTTTGTTGTTAAGGGGAGTCTTTCCTTTTACCTTTTTTTTTTTAATTCATACCGATTTCTTTAAGTAAGAAAAACTGGGCTTGCCTTGTGGGTGGCTTAATCAAGACTAGGGATGGAATGATCTGTCCATTTTGGTTCTCTGAGTTTCTCCTTGTTCTTGTTCTTAAATTAGGTTCTCCACATTTCTGCAATTTGTGATTTTTTTAAAAAAAATCTGCATGAAAATTCTTCAGCATTTTAGTGCCAATTTCTCCTAATAAATACATTTTACGTAGTTTTAACTAGCTGCAAATAATTTATCCTAATTAATGCATCTTTGTATTTTATTTTCACCAATATACTCATTTTTATAACAGTTTCCCCTAATATCTGCATTTTTGCAAACATTGCTTGGTTAGAGAACTGCATTGCAAAATTTGGACATGAATTTCGAAGGATGGCTGTGTTTTAGTTCTTACATTGTTTTGGAAAGTGTGAATTTGATAAATTTGGCTTTAAATGCAAACTAAACCGAATTTCTCCCCCACTCCTAATCAAGACAAGGCTTTAGGTGAGGTGCAATGATATGGTGCCTTTCAGACATTTTGGGACTCCAGCTCCCATCAACCCCAGGCAGCATTGCCAGTTGTCAAGGATGATGGCAGTTGGAGTCTGACAATATCTGGAGGGCAACACATTGCCCATCCCTGCATTAGGTCATGTAATGTGTTTATCCTTGGATCATTTCTTCTGAGCAGGTTACTGCACAGTCTGATTTAAAGCACAAATCCCAAAGGATTAGAGACCAAGATGGTCTGGTGAGATCCAATGTTAGATTGTCATAGACTCTCATCAGCTGCAGAACATGTATCTCAAGGGCACTCCCAAGACTCCTGGGAGACTAGGGTCATGCATTGCTGATCCACTGTCAGGAGTCCTAATGCTTCATCATCTATCAATATAAGGATTTAGATTTCCACAAGTAATCCAGCTCTAGGAACACTGGTGAACACTGAGTTTCAGTATCACCACCAAACCTTTATCACTCCTCTAGCAGCTGCCCAGCTGACATTGATCTGTGACAGGGGCTTCTTGGTGACAGTTCCCCATTTATGGAATGCCCTTCCTGGTGTGGTGTGTCTGTTTTCCTCATTATTGACATTCAGGAGAAATGGAGAAACATTCCCATGCACCAGGCGTTTTATGGCTGAAAGATAGTAGCCATGGCAACCTTGAAAATTGCAACTGTGGGGGTATGTGATTGGTTTCAATACATGTTTGGATACAGTATTCTAAAAGCTTTGAAATGTTTTCAATTGTTTTGAAATGTTTTAAATATGTTTTTATTTTATTTTAGATTGTATTGCTTTAACTTTTTTCATGGTTGTCGCCCTGGGCTCCTTTGGGAGGAAGGGCAGGATAGAAATTTAACAATAATAAATACAGTCTTAGAAATGCCAGCAAACATATCATTTTTCAGGACCTCACTATTCAGTATTCTGCAGTTATAAAAGCTTTTTATTGACTTTCTTTTAAAAAAGATTTGATTGCAATATAGATTAAAGAAATCTCTTTTCTTCTGCTATATGGTTACAGGCCCTTTGTCATTTCAGAACAGTGAATTTAGAAATATTTTACAAGCTAATACAGGCTGATCATTGGCAGTGTTACTTAACTCAAGGATAATGGCACCTCTGGAAGGAAGATTTTATATATGGAAGGGGAGCTGCCAGAAGGGTACATCAACTGGATGAATGCTTTGCACACCCATTTATCCAGTGCAGCAGTGCAAAGGCAGGACTACCGAGGTCTAAAGTTGACTAATCCTGCTACTCAGATGTGCCAAATAATTCAGAGCTTGGAAAAGTTACTTTTTTGAACTACAGCTCCCATCAGCCCAATCCAGTGGCCATGCTGGCTGGGGCTGATGGGAGTTGTAGTTCAAAAAAGTAACTTTTCCAAGCTCTGGAAATTATATATGCACTCAGCACTATAATGACAAAAGTTCTTTTCTCAAGAATACCAGCTCATCAGAACTCTTTACTGTTGTACCCTTGTTTGCCTACAGCCTCTTTTTATTATTTTTCTATATTTATTAAGAATATTCCTGTCCCGCCTTTCCATCAGAATGCTGCTCAAGGTGGTTAACAATAAGAATGAACACACTTAACATGCCAAAGAAATAAACAGCACTAAAAACAAAAGACAGCACTAAGTGATCTCTGCAAGCAACAGAAAACATCCCATTAAAATTGGGCAATGGATATGTTCAAAGTACCAGAAAAGAAAGGTTTTTGCGTGCACATGAGCACACACACACAGAGGCAGAATGTCTTCAAAGGGGTGTGTCTGTGCAGCAACCCTCCCAATGGACTTGCATTGTGGCTGTCTGCATTCCAAATGGATAGAATCCTAAGTGTTTGTGAGAGATGGACAATGTGCCATTGGGGGAATCAAGTGTCAAAACTTCTTCCCAGATTGGATTCTGGAAGGATCCCCTGATTTTCTCTCCCATGGGAAGTGCACTCAGAAAACTCTGCTCTAGTTTTCTGGGTGCATCATGTGTCTGCAGGGCAGATTGACACATGTTGAGGCCTTATGCCCTGTCGCATTACCCCTCTCCAAATGTGTGTTATTCTGACAAGGAAAATAGAAATAATAAAGTTTCATATTTGCATATATACCAGCAAGGATGCAAATAAAAACTATGGGAGGGATCCAACTCAGTCCCATCAGGACAAGGGTTTCTGCTTGTTCAGCAGGCGTCCCCCCTGTCCTCCCCCCATGTGCCCTGCACCCTTCCCAAATCTGTTCCGGGGGGTTGGGGGAACCCCCTGGAATAGATTGGGGGACACGGTAAGGATGTGTGAGAAATTTGACTCAGTTCATCTTTCAAACCAAATCTATCAACTTTCTGAAACTATATGAGAATCGAAACACAGCCATCTTCTGAAATCCGCACTTAAAACGAATTTTGCAATGCCATTCGCCAACAAAACAATGTTTACAAAAATACATATGAGGGGAAGATGTGCACAAAAATGAATATATGAGTGAAAATAACTTACAAAAATGTGCTATACGGCAATACATGGTTTGCAAAAATGTATACATTAGTCAAAACCGCCTACAAAAAGATGTTTATTAGGAGAAAGGTGTACCAAAATGCTGGAGAATTTTCATGAGGATTTTTTTTAAATGCAAACTGCTGCAGAAATGTGAACTGAATTAAATATTGGCAAAACGAGAAACTAAGAGCACAGAAATTGACAGGTCTTTCCATTCCTAATACAGGGGGAAGGGAGAGGGGAAAGAAGTTATCCTAATAAACATTTTTGTACATAGTTTGACCCATATACACGTTTTTGCAAGCAATTTCTCCTAATACAGTGGTTTTTGTACGTTGTTTTTACTATATATTCATTTTATGCACACTTCCTTTAATATATGCATTTATGTAAATATTGTTGGGTTGGAGAATTGCATGGCGAAATTTGAATGCCAGTTTCAAAGGATGGCGGTGTTTCAGCTCTCATATTGTTTCAAATTCAGCTTTAAATGCGAACAATCATATTTCTCCCCCGTTCCTAATGGCCACCCAGAAACACTTCCCCATAATGCTTAGGGCAACAAAGGGACATTTCATCCCTGTGCAACTCAGTTTTGCAGAGTAAAAAGGAAATGTTACCTCCTTCTTGCTTTGTTTTAGAAACACTTTACTGACACTATCAATATTAAGTAGTAAGTTTTGTGTTAATGCTATGAGGAAATGTAAATAAATGATCATGTTGCCATCTGTCTCTGTGTATATTTTTCTCTGTATATTTACTAATTTTTATATAGTCCAGCGTCACACTGAGTTGTTTGCTGATTTGCCTTTTCAATGTATGGAACGTATGCCACAAGACGCTGTGCAGGCCTGTTTAAAATTCTCTCTTTCTCTCTATCTTTTAAACCCTTTAAGAACTGCAGCATGCTTGGTCATACCAGATGGTAGGATCTGTTTTCCACACCTATTTTGCAGCGTAGTCTTCTAGCAGCCCAATCCTATGCAAGTATATTCAGATATGTGCCTCACAGAGCTCAGTGGGACTAGCTCTCAAGTAAAGGGTGAACTAGACATTATAAGAGACACAGGAGCAACTCCGTGTCTCTTAAAATATTTTGCTCCAGGGTTGCCAACTTTTTCTTCAAGCAGGGCTCCTGTGCCTTCAGGGGCTTCCTGAGAAGCAGAAATGGGAAGGGTGTTGCTGAGAGATAGGCCCACCGCCAGCAGTTGGCCAGGTTGGGTACTGGCTGAGGGCCCCAGGGCCTTAAAAGCAGCCCTCACCAGCCCAACCATGTGTCCATTTGTTCCCTCCCTGATGGGCCCTCAGATGCTTTTCAGTGGTGGGTGACAGAAGTGCTGCTTTTCGATGGCCAGGCTCAGCTCCCATCCATGGTGACTGACTACCATTTTTAGCTACTCAAAATGCAATCTATGGAATGATCCATAGATAAGATCTATGATAGGACTATGGCATAGTCATACCTGTCAAGGTTGGGTGTGTCCATGTGTGTGGGTGCATCATCAGCACTGTGCCAAGCCCCCTCCCCTGAGTCTGGTGCTGGCTCTGCTGGGAGCAATGTTTGGCTCCTCCTCTCCTTCAGCATCTCCACTCTACCTGCTTATTAAACAGAATGTGTAAATGAGCACTTGTACCTGAGCTTGTTTATTTCCTCTTCCCTCCTAATCTGTTTCCCTTCTGTGTTGTGTCTGTTTAGATTGTATGCCTGTTGGGATAAACTGTCTTGTTTGTAGTGAACTCTAACCTGACCTGGGAGCCTTTTTAGGCTGAAGTGCAAGAGCATTTTTCTTAAAATGAATAAATGCAGCAGCTGAACCTTTTCCTCCCATCCTCCTCCAGTTCTGTCTTTTCTGTATGCATCATTGGTGGGAGAGATGTGAAAAACCCACACACCAAGGAGGAGGGCGCTAGAGACAGCTGGTGGCCCCATGTCAGTGGGGCAGTGGAATCCGCTCTGGGTCAGTCCAGATAAAAAAAAAAGTAACATAAGCATCGAGAACTGGGAAGCCTTGGCCCATGAGCATCCCAATTGGAGGTCGGCCATTATCAAAGGTGCCATGGCCTTTGAAGAAGCACGAGTACAGGGTGAAAGGGACAAATGAGCTAAGCGGAAGGCAACGTCAAGCAAATCCTCATCGTGACCATCTTCCATCTGGAAACCTATGTCCTCACTGTGGGAGGCTGTGTTGATCCAGAATTGGCCTCCACAGTCACTCTTTAAGTACCTGAAGGGCTGTCACATAGAGGAGGGTACAGATTTGTTCTCTGCTGCCCCAGAGGGTAGGACTAGGTCTAATGGTTTTAAGTTGCAGGAGCGTAGATTCAGATTGGACATTAGAAGGAACTTCTTGACAGTAAGGGCAGTTTGGCAATGGAACCGACTGCCTAGGGAGGTGGTGGGATCCCCTTGGCTGGATGTCTTCAAGCAGAGGCTGGACAGCTATCTGTGGGAGATGCTCTAGCTGTGGATTTCCTGCTGTGAGCAGGGGGTTGGACTCGATGGCCTACAAGGCCCCTTCCAACTCTATGATTCTATGATTCTTACGGACCCACTGTTAAAGACCTTATCTTGGAAGACAATCTTACTCAGCCACGAGTGATCGCCAATGAAAATGAATGAAATGCCCCACTGACATGGAGCCGCCAGCCGCCAGTGGAGGTGGTGGTGGTAAACCAAGAAGTTTAGCTCTCATTTTGCTATGCATCAAGTGGATTGGCCACTAAGCCACAATTCTCTGATACATAGCTCTCTCCCACCTCAGAGCAAAGCCATATGTCAGGGATAGGCAACCTCAGCTCAGAGGGCCAGAGGTGGGTCTCCAAGCCTCTCTCTCTGGCCCTCAGGACTCTCTCCAGACCACAACCCTCACTGGCCCTGGTGTGCACCGTTCTTGAGTGTTTTTGCCTGGCTGACTTGTGTTCTTGAACTCTGATAATGGCTACTTGCTTGCCTGGATGGAGGACAGAGAGGGGTGCAAGAGTGCATGTAGAAATGAGATTACAGTCCAAAGGTAAAATTCAGTCATTGCTCCCCTCCTACTACTAGTATGTGGCCCTTGGAAGGTTGTCCAGAAGGGAATATGGCCTTTGGGCTAAAGAAGCTTCCCTGCCATGTGACTTCAGACTTGCTTGCAAAGGAAAGGCCAGTGGGTAGGAAAAAGTAAAATGATCAGACCACACACTTTCTCCCCAGTCATTTGGGCTATTGGGGTAAGCGAGGGGTTGGGAACCACAGGCTCAGGGGCTGAATGCAGGCCCTCCAAGCGTCGCTCTCTGGCCTCTCCCCAGGCTGCACACCCTCCTCAGCCACATCCCTCACCGACCCAGCCTTGTGCCCATATTAAGTGCTTTTGCCTAGCTGGAAATGTGTCCTTGAACTCTGATCATGCTTCTTGCTGGCCTCGGTGGTGGATAGAGAGGGGTGAGTGAATGTGTGTAGGAAGTAGCCCATGGTACAAAGAACATTTACATTTGTTGCTCCACCCACTTTTGCCTCTGGCCTTGCACACCACTAGCATGTGGCCCCCAGATGGCATGTGGCTCCCAGATGTTGCCCACAAGGGAATGTGGACCTTGGGCTGGAAAAGATTCCCTGCCACTGTGATAAGTGCTCAATGGACTTAGTCCTATCCCCTACAAAAGACCTATTAAAATGGAATATGGATAATAGTTCAGAAGTTGAAAACAAAAAGTGAGTAGCAGATCACTGGGGGAAGAAACATAGCTGATCAGCAGATTGATCTAGCCATTCTATTGATCTGCTTCCCCACCTGTGTTTGATAAGAAGTGGCAGCAAACCTCCCCAGCGGTCTGTTGTTCATGTACATTCCTAATAGCAGAAATGAGTCCCGTGTACAGATCTGTCAAGCATCCGTCTATTTGCAGCAATCATAAAAATATATTTATTGGCATGTTCCCACATTAAAGCACAGCTTAAGTTCAAATTGCTGTACGTAGACTTTGATAAACCACACAGCCCCATTAGTGTGGGTGCCCACATTGGTCTTGCCGAAGACATCCTACCAGCTTGTACGGTGCTTATCTTGGCCATTAAATTAATGCCCTTGCAAATCTATCCTCAGTTAATTGGGGAACTGGCTGGTGGCTTGGGGGGGGGGAAAGAGGGCCTAGAATTAATAGCAGAAGGAGACCTTGAACAACATATCAAAAGCGAAGAACAGCTATGCATTAAACTCAGCAAATGTGGAGTAGAAGGTAATTTACATGACTCTTAAGCTAGCAAAAAAAAAAAGAGATACAATTTGGTATAAGTGTCACCATCCCCTTTACTACACATCCCTCTCTCATTTTTAAATTATTACCTAGCATTTTGCAAGGCTCTCTCAGAAGCACTTACAACACACACACACACACAATCAGTGGGAAGTAAGTTAGTGGCAATTCAGGTGCTCCAAGGAATGCTAGTGGGTTGTCAAGAGAGCCAATATGGATTGTTTTTTTTATCCAATGTCTCCCTTCTCGCCAAGGGACAGGATTTTTGGTGCAGTCCCATCTTTCAACCATTATTGTACCAGCTGCAAAATCATTTTATTTTCATTTCAGGGACCCTTCCCTCTTTTACAGGTTGTTTCAAGCAGCAGTTGTTTCAGCCTTATTTCTTCTTCCAAGCGACAGGGATTGAAAGTTTGAAATGGCTAAAAGCAGAGAGCTTCCAAGTGGCAGTCTTACTCTAAGAAAGGTGGTTACTTGGACATCTATGGGATCCATAGCTCAGAGACCTTTTAGTCAAGAACAGGGAGCCTGGCCTTCTCAGCATCTTCTCCTGCATCATCTTCTATTTTCTCAGCCACTAAATCTTGGGATGATTTTGTTTCCTTACCAGGAAGAGAAGACTTTTGTGGCTCTTCATTGCTAATGGCTGCAAAAGGTACTGGGGCCTCTTTTTGCTTCAGTTCAGCTTCAACAGCCTCTTTGCTAACCACTGCAGGTTCTCCACTTGCTTTATTCTCAATGTCAGGAATGAAAGATTCCCTCTCTGGCCTTGCAGGTGCCACCTCTGTCTCCCCTATGGGCTGCGGCTGCCTTTCTTCTTCAGAGTTCAGCACTGATCTCTCAATAACTTCTTCAGCCTCTTGGACACTGGCTTTCCCCTGAGCAGCACCAGCACTTGTTTTGCTGAGCTTTGCTCCCATCTTGCAACAATGGCACACCATCAATTGAGGGGAACCAATCAAGGTGGTCCAAGTTTCTCCCCAGTCAGTTGTACAGCAACAACAGATACTTGGTCTGCAATGGAAGAGAAGGCTACTGTGAGACACAGCACCAATGCCAAGCCCATTCTAAGAACCCATGGCTTTGTCCAGGGTCCATAAATGTGACCTTGGCCCACTAGCCAGCCGTATTTGTGGTCCCCAGCAACTCCTTCCTTCAGATGTGGCATGTACATGTAAGCACTGCTGAATTTCACCAGAAGGAAGAAGCTGAGAATGTAGAATGTTGTGGTAAGTAACTGTTGAAAAGTGACTGTTGGGGCCACGGATGCTGGTGGTGGTGGTGGGGAGAAGAGTCCAATGAGGGCCGAGACTACTTTTCTATAAGAGATTCCCCCCCCCAGAAGACCTGCATCATTACTTGAAAGTATGCATGATTGAAGAATACCAACATCCATACCAGTAACTGGGAAGTGCATTTTCTGCAGGAATAGGGAGACTCCAGATGTTCTTGGACTCCCAACTCCCAGCAGCCAGCATGGTCAATGGTCAGGGGTGACAGGATCTGGAGTCTGCCAACATCTTGAGGGCTACAACTTCCTCATCCCTGATTGGGGAATGTTTTTATATATATTCAACTCTCTAAAAAGAAAATACACCCTATACATATTGTACTGTTTTGTTACTTCCATACTCTGGGGTTATCTACATCATGGATGGGAATTTGGAACATCACCACTATGGGTGGTACTCAGTATTAGTCCTCCTCAGAGTAGACCCATTGAAGTGAATGGTTGTGACTAACTTAGAATCATACAATAGTAGAGTTGGAAAGGGCCTATAAGGCCATCAAGTCCAACTCCCTGCTAAATGCAGGAATCCAAGTATAGAATCATGGAATAGTAGAGTAGGTTCATTAATTTCAATGGGTTTAGGATGAGTAGGATTTAGTTGAATGCAATCCTATGCCTGCTGAAATGTGGATGCAGTCACACATGTTCCTTGGATCAGCAGTTCTCCAATCAGCATGTAATGGATCTTAGATAAGAAGGAAATAGTGAGGGTTGGAGAGAGAGAGAAGAGAGACTTCTGTGCAAATATTATTTATAACTAGGGTTGCCAGGTTCAGGGCCTGAGACTGATCCTGTGTCTTTAGGAGAAGAGAAAGTCAGCCAACTGCAGGTGTTCTTGCAACACTGTAATGGGAAAAAGCACAAGGTGGAATTCTCCCTTCCCCCTGCACAACTTTTAAAGATACAGAAGACCTCTTGGAGGCTGGGCTTGGCAACCTAGAGATCTTCTGTATCTTTAAAAGTTGTGCAGGGGGAAGGGAGAATTCCACCTTGTGGTTTTTCCTGTTACAGTGGTTACAACCCTAGTTATAACCATACCACAATATCAGTTTAGGTTGTTAAAAATAATATTTGTTGGTTTCCTACTATTTGTGTAAGTTCCAGAAGATTTCTTACTATTTTTGTCTAAAGCAGGGTCCATGAGCTTCATTCAAGTGGTCTGCAGCAAGTCTGCATTAAACATCCATATTGATTTTTAATTGTGGGAGTTTTTTTGCTTCTTTTTTTCTTCTATTATATTGAATTCTACGGAATGCAAATTGCAATACAAGAAAATACAATGTAAGAAATAAATGAAGCAATAAAAACACAATTAAAAATCACACAGCATCCAGCACAGCTCATTACAATTGCAACAAAACAGGCAGAAAAATCATTAATGGGTCGCCAAGACCATCAGCAATTTTCAAGTGGCCCATGGGGAGAAAAGGTTTGGGTGACAGTGTAAGACAGAAAAGAAACCTCAGGACACTTGAGACTGCGGTTCATGGCATCATTACCCTAAGTTGGGTCCAACCCATTTTGTTGTTGCCTTATAGCAAGTTGAGACAACGTATAGAAGGCTTGGGAGTCAGGCGGGATCTTCTCTCAGGGGCTGTTTGGAGAGTACAGAAGGAATACTCTGTCAATTTCAGGATCCCATTTTTCCAGTCCCAAATTCAGTTCATCATTTTGATACAGAATAGTTTACATTTTTTTCCTTTAAAAAAAAGCCCTCACAAAAATTCACCAGCATTTTTCTGTGCATTTCTTCCAACATGCACATTTTTTCATGCATTTTTTTTAAAAGAGGGAGTCCTGCCCAGTTAACCACTCCCATTTCAGTTTGTTTACATATTCAAGGGGATTCATCTGAGGTGGAAGAGAAACTGAAAGGCAAATGGAGAATCTGATCCAGGGCTCTTGACTTGCTTCACTTGCAAGGCAATGGCCATGACTCAACATCTGTCTTCATTTTAGAGGCAAGAGCAGAATGCAACACTAGATACTTCTTAATTCAAGTGAATAATCTAGTAACCCCCTAGGACTCCGACTTGAGTCAAGTTATGGGTTATCAATTCATGAGAGTAGCCAACAGCAATAGAGAAGTCTGGCAACAGATACGCAGCAGCAGACACAACCCTCTTGTTTGGCAGCCATTTTGTGCTGGCGCCCACAGCACTTTTATCAAGGTCTGAGTACCAGCACCTTATTTTTTTTTCCACAAAAAAAGAAGAAACCACTGAACGCATCTTATTCTTCCAGTTGCTCAACCTGCAGTCCAGCTACTAAAACCATGATGAGAAACCCACCCATATAGCCTCTTTTTATTGTATTATATGTCAGCAATTGCAAGAACTACAAGAACCCTCAGTTGTACAGCAATGCTTATTTCTTAAAGCTGAAGAGAGACTGAAACAAAATGCAAAGAACCCACTATATAACAAGAACACTCCGCCCCCCCCTTAACCAGTAGAAGCTCTCAGATTAAGCTGGATGGCCATGTCACAGAATGATGTTATATACTTTCAGGCGGTTACACAGAATGGCTTCCTCACAGACCCGTGAATGTTAGGTCCTCTGTATTAGTTTTCCGTTATACCAGCCCTCTTCAGCCATGTGTCCTCCAGATGTTATGGTCTACAACTCCCATAATTCTTGACCATTTTCTCTGATGGCTGGGGCTGATGGGAGTTTTAGTTTAAAACATTGGGAAGGCACAAGGTTAGAGAAGGCTGATTTACACTTTTGTTTCCTCTTGACCTGAATGAAAAAGCACAAACTGTTGCATTCAGTATTCTTTTGGCAAGCTGAACTTGGCTTCTTTATAGCAGGCTGGTTGCGGTGAGCCTTATGATCTAAGGCATGTGATGCAGTTCTACTCCTGGAGCTTCGCAGATCTAGGCCTCTAAAGCAGCCTGGCTAGAAAAATGCCTGGGAAGAACCATATTTCAGCTGCTCTGAAAGTCTCAGGGAAAGACTAGGAATGCTAATTGCTGAAGAATGGTTAGATAAAATGTGGAACCTGTCTGAATGGCAGGGAATAGCTTGATTTATGGGAAGGGATATAGGTGAGTAGGAGAGAATGATCTGCACACAGATCTGCACTATACATTTAAAGCAGTGTCATACCACTTTAAACAGCCCTGGCTTTGCACAAAGAGTTCTGGGAACTGTAGTCTGTTAAGAGCCTGGTGAGTTTTTAAGAGACCTCTATTTTCCTCACAGAGATGCATTTCTCAGAGTGGTTTGACAGCCGGTCCCTCTTCCCAGGGAACTCAGAGAATTGTAGCTCTATGGAGGGAATAGAGGTCTCCCAACCAGAGCCGCCCCTAGGCATCGGGAAGCGGGGCAATTGCCCCGGCCCCTGTGCTTTGGGGGCCTCCCGCGCTTGGTGATCTGCTCACCAGCTGGCTCCTCCCTCCCTGCCTGCTCGCCTTCACCAGGCAGGGCGCAGCACTCGCTCACTCTCTTTCCGCCCGGGATGGGGGCTCGCTTGCCTGCCTGCCCACCCGCCATGCCAAAGCCACTGCTGCCGCCGCTCCTGCTGCAGTCAGCGAGCGGTAGCCGCCTCGGGGACAGCGAGCTGGGCTGGCAGTTCTGGGACTGGTGCCAAAACCGTGACGTGGAGCAAATGTGGGGGCCCCTCAACTTTGCTTCTGCCCCGGGCCCCGCACATGCTAAGGGAGGGCCTGCTCCCAACAACTCTCAGCACCCTGAACAAACTACAATTCCTAGGAATCTTTGGGGGAAGCCCTGGCTGTTTAAAGTGGGATGATATTGCTGGAAATGTACAGCACAGATGGGGCCTAAGGCCCAGGTCCGATCCTGGCGTTTTCGAGTCAGGCTGGGAAAGACTCCAGTTTGAAATTCTGGAAAGCCACTGCCTGTCGGTGTAGACAATAATGAGCTTTCTGACTCAGAGTATGGTATCTTCCAGTGTATTTCCTGAATCCCAGAGTAGGTCACTTTTTATCATTTGTGGTGGAAACGTTCATTAGGTAAAAATTACGACAGAGCTGAGTTTAGGCTACAGCCATACACTTAGATCCATTACTATTTCTTTTGATATATATTGATAGCAAAATACCTATTTGAGACAAGGAACTTTTCTTCTATATAGTAACTACTAAATATTGGAGATAAATGGAAATCTCAATGGCTAAAGAACGATTAGATAAAGAATTGGAAGTTGCCTCAATGACAAAGATAGGTAACCATGCTCATATTAAAGCGAGGGGGGAGGGAGAGACAGAAACTGGATGGATTTATTAATAACTGGATAGCTTTTATTAGCTTCTGTAGTGCTAGGCAACTATACAAAGTTCTACAAGCCAGTTTTAAATTGTTATGATTTAATATGGATCAACTTCAGTATGTCATGTAATAAATATTAATTTAAAAAAGAGCAAGGTGTGAATTAAATAAATAGTGTTGTTAAGTGTGTCTTTAACTTGTGAATTTCAGCTAGATCTATTCTGTCACCCCACCGCTGTTTATAAGAGAAAGACATGGGGACAGTTGAGAGATTTTTTTGGTAAGTTCCTCAGGTCAGGGACTCCTCTCTTTTTGAGTCTGCTGTAATATATGCTGGGGGTACTGTCAATGGAGACTGGTTGCTCCAATGTCAATAGGTCAATGAATCCACTCTGGGTGTTAGTCTGAAAGTACCTTGGGAATCTCCTTGAAAGTTCAGTCTAAAACCCAGAACAGATTCACTGCCCCACTGGCATCGGAGCTACCAGTCTCCACTGGGTGCTGTATTATCACACTTTTTGATAGCAAAGTCAGGAGGTGAGTGCCAACAGGATTGTGGGCAAAATGGGGTCATTGAGAAACAAAGGGTCATTGTGAAAAACCTGAGGTTTGAAGGAGTAAAAATAAAAAACGTTTTACACAATAAGTGGGCAAGCAAGGATGGGAGAGAAATTCAACTCGGTTTGCATTTAAAGCAAATTCACACTGTCTGAAGCAATATGAGAAATGAAACACAGTCATCCTTCGAAATTCACAATTATCCAAATTTTGCAATTCACTTCTCCAGTCAAACAATGTTTACAAAAATCCATACATTGGGGGAAGATGTGCATAAAGATGAATACATTAGTGAAAACAACACAAAATGCATTATACTAGGAGAAATTAGTCCAAACTGTGTATAAAATATGTATTCGGTAGGAGAATTTTGCACTAAAATGCTGGAGGATTTTCATGAGGATTTTCTTTATTTAAAAAAACACAGATTCCTACAGAAATGTGGAGAACTGAATTTAAGCTTGGAAAAATGAAAAAAACGGAGAGAACTGAAATTGACAGATCCTTCCATTCCTAGTAGCCATAGAATGTAAAGCGGGGTGATGAACCTGTGGCCCTCTGGATGTTGTAGCTCTCATAAACCCTGGCCATCAGTCATGCTGGCTGGCTGGGAGGTGGAATCCAACAACATCTGAAGGGCCACAGGTTCTTCACCCTGATGCAGTCTCAGGAGGGTGGTAGGGGAATGCTCTATTTGGGGGGAATGATAGACTGCAACCTTGGCTGGAAATGTCTGGTTGGAAACTCTGTTTAGGAGGGAGAATATGCTTCAACATTATTATTATTTTCAGGTCCCATTTGAAAACTGTTCTACATTCCTGGGGACAGCATGCAAGAGAAAGTGGATGTGTCTGCCAGGCTGTCTGAATTAGGGACACACCTGGAAGCCAATATAGGTTCTCCACACCTATATTAGATAAATTCATGGAGGGTAGGCCTATCAATGATAGCTAAATGGAACCTCCAGATGCAGAGACAGTACACCATTGTGGTGGAAGATTGTGGCCTTTATGCCCTGCTTGTGATCTTCCCAGGGGCACCTGGCTGACCACTGTGGGGAGCAGTATGGTGGGCTAGATGGTCCTTAGGTCTGATCCAGGTAGGCTATTCTTATGTTTGCCTTCCTACCTATCGAAGGCCCCCAAAATAACATTTCCAGTAACTGGAAATGGGGAAGGATCGTAGCTCAGTGGTAAAGCATCTGCTTTGCATGCAGAAGGTCTCAGATTCAATCCCCGCCATCTCCAAGTATGATAGGGAGAGAGCTTGGAAAAGTTACTTTTTTGAACTACAACTCCCATCAGCCCAATCCAGTAGCCATGCTGGCTGGGGCTGCTGGGAGTTGTAGTTCAAAAGAGTAACTTTTCCAAGCTCTGCGAGAGACCCCTGTGTGAAATCCTCAAGGGCCACTTCCGGTTAGTGTGAAGACAATACTTAGATGGGTCAATGGTCTGACTTGGTGTAAGACTGCTTCCTATGTTCCTAAGCCTGATAGTAAGATTTGGCCTAGTAATTCTTCTTCAAAGGCCTGTGCAAAGCCCCAGGTTTTGACCTGAAAGCACAATCAAGGGTAGATCTGGAGAACATATTCATTGGTGATGCTGAGGGCACAGGGTGAAGGCTTTCTCTTTTGGTCGGGTGCTTTTGAAATTCCAAGCACCACCCTGTCCAGTGCCAAAAGAGGGTTGATTTCAAAGCTGTTGCTGCTTGCTTGCTTGCTGTTTACAGCATAATTGCAGACTCGGGATTTCTCCTGTGCAACCCATCCCACAGACTTAATTTTAGTTCTTCTGAGAAATGTAAATGAGCAATTGGAAATGGTAAATGGAGATAGGCCCTGAGATATTTTGTTGGCTGTTTTCCCTTGTGCTTCCAATGATACTTAATTTGCTTCTTGATTTGATTATGTGCGGAATGCTCCATGGATTTGGGAGCATGGAAGAATTCAGCAGAGGACATCATTCCTAAGAGCCCTGCTTACTCACCTTAACCAGAAAGTGCTTGCGGGAGATCTCGTGGCCTTCATCAAAATCACTGTAGCATGAAATAATTGGGGGCTGAAGAATTTACAAGTCATTAGCTGGTCTGTGTCATACACTCAAATTTTAAAAGGGCTGGAAATAGTCTTGTAATTACTTGGGAAACTGTGATCTGGAGGGTGATTCCAAACATGTTTCACGATGTTCCTAACATGTTTGCCAGGATATGAACCATTACTTACTTGCCCAGTTCTTAATCTGATAGGGGAATATAACTCTTCCTGCTGCACTGATTATAAATGAGCCCCTTTTGTCTAATTAAAAACAGTTTCTTCCTCTCCCCTCTCCTCAAATTGTGGCATTGTTTGGGAGGGGATGTAGCTCAGTGGCAAAGCACATCTTTGTCCAAAGAAGATCCCAGGCACTATCCCCAAATAGAGCTGGGGCCTTCCAGGTGTTGCTGGACTACAGCTGTTCTCATCCTGATCACTGAATGATGGCTCATGATGATGGAAGCCAAAGGCCTAGAACGGCGTTTCCCAACTAGTGGGCCACCAGATGTTGTGTCTGACCATTGGCAATGCTGGCTGAGGCTGATGGGAGTTGTGGTCCAACAACATCTGGTGGCCCACTAGTTGGGAAAGGCTGCCCTAGGACATCTGGAGGGCCACAGGTTCTCCATTCCTGGTGTAAACAATATGAGCCCAGATAGATCAACGGTCTGATCAATTATAAAGCAGCTCCCTGCGTTTGATGTACAGCCCAATCCTGTACGACTTTACTGAGAAGAAAGGCTCACCAAGGTGAATGGGACTCCAATACAGGCCAATCATAGGATTGTAACCTTAATTAACCAAGAATTGGTTTTGTATGTAGCTTATGGCAGAACTCCCCATCTCAGCAAAAATCTCAAGCCTTGCGTCGTAGACACATGTTTGCCTTAGAGGCACTCTCTAATGCTATGGTCTATAAGTCTTATAGCAGATGTATTGCCAACTTCTCTCATAACACTTAAAAAAAGAAACATGCAATACCATCATTCACAATTTCCCTATGCCTGCAAAAAGCAGCCAATGAATTACCAAAAGGGCCAACAGAGAAACACTGAATGTAACATCACTTCATGTTCTTCTTTCTAAACAGTACTATGGGGAGCAGAGACATTGATCAGAAGCAGATTGTTTTCCATGTAGCATTTAATGGGAAGCATTAGATAGATAGCCAGGGCCAGCCCTAACATTAGGCAAAGTGAGGCAGATGCCACACAGGCAGCAGATGACGAGAGGTGGCAGCACCTCTTGTCTTGGCAGTACCTCCTGAGCCTCCCCCAGTATGGATACACCAAGCTGCACAAGTAATTCTTCATGGGTAAAGGCAGCAAAAAGGGAGAGATAAAGCATGCCTAAACTCATAAGATAGGCTGTGCCTGAAAACAAGTATTCAGCTCTGGTCCTGCCTCGGTTCTTTGGATTTTGAGGGGCCATATAAAAGAGGAGGCAGACAGCATAGAAGTGTAGCTTAAGTTTGGTCTGCCTCCTGCTCTGAAGGAAACGCCCCTTTAAAGCCAATTCTGTGCATGCATGTTGGTGAGGCTCATTTCACATCGACAGGAAATCGAGCCTTCACTGTCATCGGCCCAGTTCTCTGGACTGCTCTGCCAACAGAGATTTAGCAGGCGCCTTCTGTTTTAACTTTCAAGCGCCTGCTGAAAACCTTTCTGTTTTGCCAGGCTTATGCAGGCAATTAAGAACATGCTTGGGGTTTTTTTTGTTTTGTTGCAACAATTGACCTTTGTTTTTATTGTATTTAATTTTTTTTTTAATTCTATGGCTGTTTTTTTAAACATGTAAACCGCTTTGATGTTTTTAACGAAATAGCGGTGTACACATATTTTTATAAATGATGATGGATGGACTGCCTTCAAGTCAATTCTGACTTATGGCGACCCTATGAATAGGGTTTCCATGGTAAGCGGTTTCCATAGGCGGTTTACCATTGCCTTCCTCTGAGGCTGAGAGGCAGTGACTGGCCCAAGGTCACCCAGTGAGTTTCATGGCTGTGTGGGGATCCGAACCCTGTTCTCCCAGGTCGTAGTCCAACACCTTAGTTGGGCAGTTTAAGGTTCATTTATTTAAAAATGCCTACAATGCTCATGTTTTGTTACACCTCATGATTCCTTCCTTCCTGAATGGGTAGTCAGGGCTGACTTGGTTTCACTCCCTGCCTGCAATTTAGGCCATTGTGTCAATTTCCCAAGCAAAGATCTCTCCATTCTTAACCAACTCCTATGCCAGGGACCTTCAGGTGGAATTAGCTGGTGTGGCTCCATGTAATCCATGTTGTTCATCTGCCAGAAGGGGCATTTATTTGCAACCAAATAAATAAACTGTTGTTCACAGTTCATGCCATGGCCCAGCCTGATGATGACTTCGGAAGGAAGGATCTGGAAGGTTGCAATTATAAAATTACATTTTATTGACATTAAGTGGTAAACTTCTTTTGCCAGACAAAGATGAAGTGATTCCACCACACCAATGATTAGAAAGAGAAGGATGTTAACAGAGACCATTTCAGCAGCCATTTATTAGAACAATACCCACTGTATTCCATAGTGTTATTGGATATTTATTATAAGACAGCTATGGATCGACTAAGCCTAAGAGCGCTAGAGTTGCAATTATGTCAGGGGTACATAGTCTCACTTAATCTTTAAATAATGAGACTATCACAAATTTAAGGAGGCTTTTTATGAGTGGTAGGTTAACTCTCCAACTCCACCAACACCGGGAAGACACTTCAATGCGGTCCTAGAATAAATTTGCAGTATTGGCTAAGTCACCTGTCTGTTTGAATTCTGCAGAAATACAGTGGCATTCACCATCAGTATGCCATCCCCATTAGAAAGCCTTGATCACGCACAGAGGTAACTTCAGGGTTCTCTTTAGCAGATAACACGTCCTATACCTCAACACCTACAGACATCTAGACGAGGAATCGCCTTCTGCAAGTCCTTCTGCAGCCTGCTCAGGAATTTAACCCACAATAGGTGAAAGGAGAAGTTGGTGTTCTTGTTCAGGGCTCACTTCTTGCTGCTCTGGTTCAGGTTCAGGATGTGCTCCCTCATGAACTGCAAGCTCTCCTGCTCGGTCATCTCTCTCTGGTACAAAAGGTACTTGAGGGTCTTGGTAGGGCTTTTCAGCTGGAATCTCTTCAGTAGACTCCAGCTCTTTGTTTGCCTTGGGATCTTCTGCTTTGCCTTTAGAAGGTTCTTCAGCTTTCTGGAGAAGTGGTTCATCAGAAGTCACACAATACTCTTGCTTGCTGGCTTTGCCTCCCATCTTGGAGCTGTTACAGCAGGAACTCAACAGACCAAGGAATTGGTTCAGCCCTGAGTAACTGCAGGCACCAAAGATGTTGAGAGAAATATTCTGCAAGAGAAAGCTATAGTGTGATATTGAATATTTGAAATCAATGAAAGTTAAGGTTTGCTAAAAGAAGCTGCTACCAAGGTGAAGTCTCAGAGAGCTGTATCCAACCTTCTCTGTCTTCTAGCACAAGAACTCTTGTGCTGATGGGTGGGTGAGTTTTAATGTTGTGCAACAGAGGAACCCAACACAACAGCTGCACTAGCAAAAACTTGTGGTGCAACAGATTGTGCAATCTTATGATGCCACAAAGTTACCAGCAACCTGCTTATACATCCTCTTGTGCAAAAATGTTCCACTGGCACAAAACATTTCACCAGCAGAATGAGCATCCCTCTGACTTTACCTTCGTGCTACATTGAATACAACCCAGCACTTCCAACTAAGCACTAAAGCTGAAAAGACAAAACACCATTAAAACACATGAAACATGATGCTGTGAACAGGCCCAGAGTTTGAACAAACTGGAGCTCCAATGCAGTGGATGGGCCGTTGCTCAGTGGCAGAGCATCTGCTTTGCATGCAGAAGGTCCCAGGTTCAATCCCTGGCATCTTCAGATAGGGCTGCCCAACGCCCTAGGGAGTAGAGATGCGAAGCCCCAGAAAAAACTCTGAAAAAACCCCACTCAGTGTAGACAATCCTGAGAAAGATGGATGAACTGTCTGACTCAGATAAGGCAGCTTCCTATGAACTACTATGTCTAATGCAGAAGCTTTCTCTAACCTTAGCTACACCTGGACTAATTGTCCAATGGCAAGAGAGAGAAAAAAGCCTGTTTTAACAGTTCTAGAGCTGAGCTTTGGTACAGTGAATCAATTTGTAACTCTGGTTAAGTCATTTGGCAGCAAATGACTTCACTGTAGTTGCCTCACGGAGCAATCCACCCCCCTGATCCACTGTGATGGCAGGGATTTGGAAGGTGTGCTTCCAACCAGCCCTGCCAGCCTGCACAGGGAAGCTGTATTAGCAAGGAGTGACTTCATGCATCCCCACCTATGGTAGTCAGAAGTTACTGGTGGTAGCCAGCAAAACCCCCACAAAATGGGGCATTTTGGGGACAGGGTTGGCCATGTGATGGCAACAGACCTGATCCACGCCTCTTTGCTGTGCCAGCCTGGAAGGTGTCATGGTGAGTGGAGCTATGCATCCAGCACTGGCTGTGCTGCTCTGTTAAGGGCCATTACAGGGTTTGTGATTGTAATCTTAATTTTCTTGACTGCACCATTTCAGCCACGGTGTGAAGGAAGGAAGTTTTGCCGCAAACTTTAGAGTTCCACTCTTGAGTACATCTGAGATTAAGTTGCAAGAGAGTCTGTTTTAAGCGCTGTGATTACTTCCTAATCTTTCAAGCAATACAGGTGATGCCGTCACTCCTTTTAAGCAAAAGAAGCTTTGTGGCAAACATGAATGCATTAAAATACCAGAGTTCTTTGAGATAAGAACCTGTAAGACCACAAACCTACGTGCACTCAATTGGATTTATTTCTGAGTAGAAATGACTGGGATTGCACTGCAGAGCCAACAAGAGCTCCCAAGAAATAGCTACTAAAATACAGAGGGAGGAACCATGGACTCCACCCTCCCTAGGCAGCATGCCAGCTTGCAGCATAGCAGCAAGGTTAACTACACCCCATTAACAGCAACCGTATCTTAAGTCAAGCACAACAGCATTGAGTCAGGTCACAGCTCCTTCAGGGCATTTACAATTAGTGTTATAGTCACTAACTGTACAAGTTAATGATATAGTTTACATACTATAAAGCTATAAACAAGAAAGTCTAGTGATGGTTCTCTACCAGCTGAAATCAACACATCATGAAAAGGAGACATAATCCTCATCCCATCATATACAAGTCTTTAACTAACACTCAACTTGCACAAACAGCACACCACCTACCAACAGTGTTCCTCAATAAGCAACATTTTCTTTCTCACCACTATGCAGGTGCTTTATATAGTGCTGAAGGGTCACATAAAAAGACTTCCCTGTGAATCCTTGAACATCAGTTCCACCAATCACCATTCCTCTCTTCACACAGTTTTGTACTAAAATATCAGGTACTGAGACTGCATAACATTTTAATCCACTCTCCCATGGAATGCTAACTTTTTTTTCTTTTAATGCAGAGTTACTTCAAGGTTAAAAAATGGAACAGTGTCAGTTAAGAAAGACAGACAACAGGATAATAGTTTCATCAAGAAGTGGAGTTTGTTCATATTTTACTGGAGTGAGACCATACACGTGTTGGCGGGAGATATAGACATGGGGTTGTATTCAGCTAAGTCCTGCTCAGAGTAGACTCAATGTCACATCCATTAACTTAAATGGCCTTCTCTAAATAGGACTAGTGTTGAATACCACCCAGAGGAAATTTGGGGATTTATCTCAAAGTGGGAAATTCATTGGATCTAAGAATCTGGGACTTGTTGAGCTTAATTAATCATTTAATCAAGTGAAAGGAGTTTAATTATAGACATCTATATGATAAATGTTACTCTTTGATATTTTAAATATTACTATGTGTATTTGATAGAAGATATTTGAAATTAGCTATGCATAATTTTCAGTATATATATTTTTAAAAATAACTTTTTAAATAAAAATGGAAAAAAGGAGCTCTTTTGGGGGGTATTTATGCCTTACTACTGTTCCATTTGACTGTTGTTAAACGTACAAACGATTGCAAAAGCTTTGATTTTGCAGAGGCTAATGCAGTGATCCACACACCACATGAAACCACTTTACTGATGCTTAAATTGAGGGCTGTTCCTGCCTGGCAGGCCACGTTCTTTGGATGTGCAAAGTCTATGATAGGTGACTGATTGGGAAAATATATCTGCCTGGTATATTCTGAGAGAAGGAAACATGATATTAAGATTTATTGGTATTCAGCTAATGGGTTGGAACCCACTACTGAGTCATGGCTTGCCCTCTCTCATAAGACTAAAAGCTAAAGTCATCCAATGAATCTGAATTTTGGAAGATTCAGGACAGGCTAAAGAAATCACCTCTTTGCACACCACATGGTTAAACTATGGAAATACTTTCCACATAGAGTTGCCAGGTCCATGGCCTGAGACTGAGCCTGTATCTTTAGGAGAAGAGACTGTCAGCCAAGTGCAGGTGTTCTTGCAACCCTGTCATGGGAAAAACAACAAGGTAGAATTCTTCCTCCCCCCTGCATAAATTTTGAAGGTACAGAAGACCTCTTGGTTGTCAGGCTCAGCCTCCAAGAGGTCATCTGTATCTTTAAAAATTGTGCAGGGCGAAGGGAGAATTCCACCTTGTGATTTTTCCCATTACGGTGTTGCAAGAACACTTGCACTTGGCTGACTGTCTCTTCTCCTAAAGATACAGGATCAGTCTCAGGCCATGGACCTGGCAACCTTACTCTGCCATCAAGTTACAGTCCTTCCATAGGAGATGGAGGGGAAGTTCTGTTTCACAGCCAGAAGTCCTTGCGCTAAGGGGACTGCTTTGCTGGATACTGCCCACTATTTTTGAATGATTTTCCACCTGTGTGTATTTCTTTTTTTAAAAAAAATACCCAACCAGCAATTATCCTCAATGTAGTAAGCCTAGCATTTCAAGGAGAGAACTATGGTAAACCTTTCTTCTTGGCATGCTAGTTTATACCACATGGAGACAGATTTTTTTAAACCCATACTTAGGAAGCATTCTGAAATATTACCCTTCCATCTTCCATTTGAAGTGATATAGTACAGAATCCTACCACCGCAGCCTGTTACTGGATTCTGTGCAATCAATTGAATCAAAGGGATAAACATGCATGGGATATTTTAAAAATGTTGATCAATACACACACATACACAAAAGCAGATTTTGGTTGTGGGGTGCAACTGCATTTCTGTTTTATTCCTCCTGTGCTCACATACCAAGATTGAAATGGAAATGGATGGCCTTCAAGTTGATCCCGACTTATGGTGACGGTATGAATAGGGTTTTCATGGTAAGCTTTCAGGGTTTTCAGAGAGGGTTTACCATTGCCTTCCTCTGAGGCTGAGAGGCAGTGACTGGCCGAAGGTCACCCAGTGAGCTTCATGGCTGTGTGAGGATTCGAATCCTGGTCTCCCAGGTCGTAGGCCAACACTCTAACCACTACACCACACAGGCTCAAGATTAGGGATGTGTTAATTGCTGGAGGAATTTCTGTTTGGAGAGATGCTTCAAATATGCACCATGATTGCCCTGGCATAGCTGCCTCAGTTTTTGCATCTTGTTCAGTCGCAGAGCCAGCAGTAACCAACTACCAGAGCAGACACAGGACAATTGTTTTTGCTAGAAGCAATTATTTGTGTTGAACATCAAAAGAAGTCTTGCTCTTTTCAAAGGAGAGCCACGAAATAAGCCAACATGACAGAACCAGTCGAATACCCTGGATTTCAGACTACCTTAATTTGGATTTTTCCCCTTCCCCAGCCACATAATAGATATCAGTAAGCAGCCAACACCAGTGGCAGTTTTTTTCCTACCTCCCAATAGACCCTTTTCAATTGCTAACTGTTTCTCTGGGATTTTTGGTGGACTAAGATAAGGAACAGACTATGCTAATATGCTTCCAACAATGGATGGTTAGCTCAATAACAGCAGCGGCGCTTGCTTGCTGACTTTCTCATGCTTTTGTTCCAAATTCCCTCTTCTTCATTTGTTTGCAAGCAGAGTTGTGTTCATGCTACAAAGCATACTGTCATTGTACATGGTGTTTTGGGCAGGAGGAATGAGTGGCAGGACAGATTGCAAAACTTTAAAAGTCTTTTGAGGTGGATTTTTGTTTTACAGCAGCTGGCCATATGTGAAGGCAGCCACCTTATACTGAGCCAGCCAATGACATAGTTGCTCCCCCATACAGAAACTATGGTTACATGCCCCCCAGTTAAAGCCATGAAAAAGTTGCAACTACACCACTCTTGTAATGTAAATGTGGAGCTTAAATAAATGGCAGGAGCAGGATACCTAAAGGTCTCCTCTTGTGCAATCCTGCCTATCCACAGAGAACCTCTTATATGTTCCTACCACTATCATACACAGTTGATGAGAAGTAACAGAGGATGTGGCCTACTTGGTACAGGCACCCACAAAGTGGAACTCCTTAGTCTAGGACGTCCTTTCCCAACCAGTGTGCTTCCAGATGTTGTTGGACCACAACTCCCATCAGCCTCAGCCAGCATTGCCAATGGTCAGGAAAGATGGGAATTGTGGTCCAACAACATCTGGAGGCACACTGGTTGGGAAAGGCTGTTCTAGGAGATCCACTTAGCCCCCTTTTCTACCGATTTTCGCTGATAGGTTGAAGAAGACCTTTATGCTTCGGTTAGCCGTTGTCCTCATTACAGAATGGCCGTTTTGTTGTGCTCTCTGCTGTGTTGATTACTGCTGTTTTATTGCTTTGAGCTTTGCTATTACTGCTTTTCACCTGATGTGAACTGCCTTGAATGTAATGTGGCCAGTGTGGAGAGATGGAATATAAATACTGCAGACTCAGCCTTCAGCTCTATGTAAAGGACTCTTGAGGAAGGAGTTTGTTTGGATCAGCAACCAGTAGACATTTCTAGAGTATAGGCTCCTGAGTAGCTATGCAATCCTAACTGTGCCTAGTGTCTCCTACTGAATTCAAGGGGGCCTAGGTAGGGATGGGGAAGAAATTCAGGTCAGTTTGCATTTAAAGGCAAATCTGCTTCGTTGGCACCCTTCCTGAAAGTCTATATGAGCCAAACTGAGTCATCC
The DNA here is from genome assembly GCF_030035675.1 of Rhineura floridana. Classification (NCBI taxonomy): domain Eukaryota; kingdom Metazoa; phylum Chordata; class Lepidosauria; order Squamata; family Rhineuridae; genus Rhineura; species Rhineura floridana. Next base: position 36,781,970 of record NC_084491.1, read on the forward strand.
TTTGAAATGCACGCTTCTCTGAATATTGCAATGCAGTTCTCCAACTAAGTAATCAGTGAAAAATGCATATGTCCATGAAAACGATGCACAAAATGCACTATATTCAGGAACATCCTTGCAAAATGTGTATATTAGGCACAATTGCATAGAAAAATATATTTTAGGAGAAATCAGCACTAAAATGATGCTGAATTTTCATGAGGACTTAAAACAAACTACAACCCAATGTTAAAATGTGGAGAACTGAACTTAAGATTGAAAAAGTAAGAAACTGAAATTGCGTGATTTGCCTATCCCTACTCCTAAGTAAGTAGGGTTGGGAGTGCAGCCTGTGATTGTTCTTATCCCCTCTTCCTTTTTTTCTTTTTAAACTGATGCCATATGTTTTATCTCTGTTTCCTCTAGGTAACATAAAGTTTGTGCCTCAGCAAGAGTAACAGGGGGGTGGAAGATGTATTTGGCTGGAGTGCTTTCACCTGGGACTATTGATTAAGGTAGTTTTAGCTCCCTCCTCACCAGGTAGGGATGTGCTGGAATTCTGCCCAATTTTGTGCCAAATTTTCCATTAATTTGCTTTATAATTGCAGATTGGATTTTTATGTAGTGATTTGCAGAGGCTATTTTCAAAAATATATATTTCTTTAAAAATGCCTCTAAAATATCAATATTAAGAATGATAATGCTATTGGTATTTCCTTTCATTCATCAATATTTCCTTTAAAATTATTGACATTTATGTCCATTTTTTTGTGAGAAAAAACACATTGGAAAAATCAGTGGCTAGTGAACAAAGAACAAACTTGAATCAATACCAGCCAGTTAGGTCAATGGAATACTTTTGAAGTGGCACCAGCCAATGGATCCCATCTCTACTGCCAGGTAATAGAAAGTTTTTCCAGCTTGGCACAGACAGTGGGCTCCTTCAGGATAAAAAAAAACCCAAAAAACTTTGGAGTCCAGCGTTGGAAATGTTGTGGAATTTCTTGTGAAATACAAAGCTTTATGAATGATTGTAACTGAGGAGTAAAAATGTTATAGCCAGAAGGTAGTGGTAATTGGACCTTGTCTATGGCCTCATAATGCCATTAAACTCCAGAAAAGGAAAAAGGGCAGAGGTTGGCTGGAAGGTGTGTTTGAATGGAGTGGTTTTGCCTGGGGCTCTGGATTCAGGTTGTTTCATCTGCTGCTCCTCTGGGTCAACCTTAGGTCTCCAAGTGCTGTTGAACTACAATTCCCATCAACCCCAGCCAGCTTAGCCAATGGCCAAGGATGATGGGAATTGTAATCCAACAACATCTTGGGGACTCAGGGTTGAAGAACAGCGCTCCAGGTAATATAAGGCTTGTGCCTTTGGAAAGGGGAGAGTGCAATGGCTCTCATTCTGGGTTCTCTGCAGAGAATGAGTACCCAGTGTGGTGTATATATACCCAGGAGATTGTTTATAATAAACAAATCAGGGTGAGATTTTAAGAAGGGATCTTTGAGTGGCCACTCCCACCAGAATGGTTGCCCCTTTCATCCTGACCCTATAACAGCAGCCAGAGAAATTTAAATTTTGCAGGATTAGCTTTTATTAGTGACAGGGAGAGCTTTACCTGGAGAATGTCTGCCTGCATGTCAGGCTTTGGTTAAAGCAACAGGGCCAGTAAAAATGGTAGCACCTCTTTCAGAGCATGCAACCATCTCTGGAAGCAAGCAGACCTCTTATGTCTTATAACCTGTGTAGTCCAGTGGATCGAACAGAGACTGAGCTCTCTGTACTTGGGCCAATATTTCATTCATATATTCATTTGCTTTTGGCCTCCGTGGTGCAGAGTAGTAAGCAGCGGTAACGCAGCCGAAGCTCTGCTCATGGCCGGAGTTCGATTCCAACGGAAAGAGGAAGTCGAATCTCCGGTAAAAGGGGTCAAGGTTCACTCAGCCTTCCATCCATCCGTGGTCGGTAAAATGAGTATCCGGCATATGCTGGGGGGTAAAGAAAGGCCGGGGAAGGAACTGGCAATCCCACCCCATATATACGGTCTGCCTAGCAAACGTCGCAAGACGTCACCCTAAGAGTCGGAAACGACTCGCACTATAAGTGCAGGGACACCTTTACCTTTTGGCCTCAAGGCAGCTTTCAGTCAGTGGAGACTGGTAGCTCCAATGTCAGTGGGACAGTGAATCCACTTTGGGTTTTAGTCTGAACTTCCAAGGAGTTATTCAAGGTGCAAAGCAGCTCCTTGAACATTTGGAATAAAACTCAAAGTGGATTTGCTGCCTCACTGACATTGGAGCCACCAGTCTCCGGTGCTATCAGCAGTGGAAATATCATGAAAATAAAGCTACCATTAAAAACAGATAGAATAACACACCTGGTTTCCTAGAAGAGTTGTAAAACTATTTGGCTCCAGTCCCATGCCTATACCATGAAGGAATTTATTTCTGAATAAATGTGCATCGGACCAGGCTGAATATTTTTTAAAACTTTAATTTCTGAGCAGCAAAGTTTTTAACAGTTCCTAGGGGAGCTTTTCCTATGGAGTTTATTAATTCCAGGCAAAGGTGTGGCTAATGTTAGAGCAGCCTTCCCTTTTCTAGATGAAAACTCAGTCTGTTTGTCTGAATTGGGCAAAGTTCATGGCCAACTGAGTGATGAACGCTTTAGAAGCTGGGGTTGTCTAACCTCCCTGCAAACAAATCTGAATGGATGCTCATTAAACAGCTAACATTGCCTAATCTCTCTGAAAACAAATCAGAATGAATGCTTAATAAACAGGTCATCTGAAAGTGTCCTGAGAAGGAAATTAGTGTTTTCTGTGACAAAACCTGAAGTAGATTACAAAACAAAGCACATGATGCAATATCCTTAATGAAAATAAGCAGGCCAGGTCAGTGCCTGGATGGGACCCCACCTTGAGATCCCACATGTCCCCTTGAGCTCCATGATGGACAGGTAGGATATAAATGTTATATTAATATGTAATACTGTCATGTAACATACACATGCTAGATGTTACTTCAACAGTCTCGTTTATGAAAATTCATAAGAGGCTCATCTTTTGCCAGAGTGGTACTGTAGGTGCATTAGGCAAGGAGTGTGGATATCCCTTCCCCAGTAATATCTCAGCTGATGGCCAGATTAAACAAAGGTCACAGCAAAGCAATAATTACAATTAGCAAGACAAAAAGATGAGAGAATAAGAGTTTCTTATTTGCTATTGAGTGCTTTGCTGGTATCACAGCATGGAGGAAGGTTTAATTAGAGGTGAGAATGCAATTATCAAGAAGCATTTCTACTTTCTCAGCTGAAAATGGAGGAAAAAAATGGATCCCAAGCTGTTGGCCAACCTACTTGGGTGATGTCCATTGTGTGTGAATGATAGAGGCAGGATTGAGAGCCAGGGTGGGGTAATGGTTAAGGAGTTGGACTATGACCTGGGAGACCAGGGTTCAAATCCCCACTCAATCATGAAGCTCACTGGGTGACCTTGGGCTAGCTACTGTCTCTCAGCCTAACCTACTTCACAGGGTTGTTGCGGGGATGAATTTAGGAGGAAGAAAACCATGTATACCATCTTGAGCTCCTTGGAAAGGTCGGATACAAATGTAATAAATAAATAAATAAAGGCTGCCTCCTTGGTTTCAACCAAACCACACCCAGGTACGGAATAACTAGGGAGGAGTGGATTTTCCCCATTTTCTGCACTGCAGTCATTAATTCCAAGCAAAGGCCTAGCTAGGCTATGGAACAGCCTTGCTCAAGCCCTTGTAAAAGCACAGTCTGTTTGAAGAGGATAGGAATGGGCAAGAAATTTGATTCAGTTCACATTTAAAGCTGAATCTATCACATTTGCACTTTCCAATACAATATGAGAAGCAAAACGTAGCCATCCTTCAAAATTCACACGTTTTTGAACTTTGCAATGCAGTTTGCCAAACAAACTATGTTTACAAAAATGCATATGTAAGGGAAAGTGTGCATAAACATGAACAGAGTGAAAAAAAAACATACAAAATGCATTTTTTGGGGGAAAATGGCTTGCAAAAATGCGTACATTAGTCAAAACTGCCTACAAAAATATGTTTATTAGGAGAAACTTGCACTAAAATGCTGGAGAGCTTTCATGGGGATTTTTTTTGTTAAAAAATCACAAATTGTTGCAGAAATGTGAACTGAATTTAAGAATGGACAGACGAGAAACTGAGAGAACCACACATGACTGATCTTTGCATCTCTAGAAGTGGAACAAGCTCATGCCCAACTGACTGGAGCCATTTGGAAGCAGGGCAAAGCCCCAAGCTCTGTTGAGAGGGGGGTGAGGTCTTCCACTTTGCCTGTTGGAATCCCAGTGCAAGACACCCTGTGGCTCCATCTCACACACCCAGATACTCTGAATGCTGCAGTTAAGGCTGGGATACTGCCCCTGCCCCAACTGCCCATGTAGGGATGGGTGACTCTGTCAATTTCAGGCTGCTTTCACACTGCACTTTATTCCGTTATACTGATTTCTTACCTGGCAATTTGCACATTATATTTGATCATTCACATGATGTACAGACTGGTTCTGGAATTCTCGTGGAATATAGTGCAAGTTTAGTGCTAATTTTCATGATAAACGATACCAGAAAGAATCCGTTTGCAACCTTAGGAATTTGGAAAACCACAGGAGTTTTTTGCTAGCTGAAGCCGCTCATGTGACAGGCATCCCAGCATGCAGTACATTCCCACCCTATAGGCATGCAGGGGGTTTTTTTGCCTGAAAATTGTACCGGTATTCCAGCGTAGGCATGGGTAGCAGTAGCATTTCCCACACACATCCCTGTGTCTATACAACTCAAAAAAGAAAACTAATGCTAACGGGAGAGGGGTTCCATGGTGATGGAATGAGATCTTAGACCTCCGAGGAACTACATTGCACATGTGTATAATGGGTAAGGGACAAAAACAAGACGTTCATTGCAGCCAAGTGCAAGACAGTTGTGTGAAATGCCGGTATATTGGCTGATAAAGCTCCTGTTCCTTAACACAACAGGTACTGCAGTGTGAAAGGAATTTTAGAAATCAGGATAGAAGCACCACTATTTTAACCTGTTACACTAATGCAGTAAGCCCCATGTTTGCAAACAGCCTTAACTTGATATGATTAACTTGATATGGGTCCAGGTGGTCACTAGGGATGGAAAGATCTGACCGTTTTGGTTCTTTCCGTTTCTCATTTTTGCAGTCTTCAGTTCTCCACATGCCCACATCTGTTTGCCATCTTTTTTTAAAGTCTTCATGAGCATTTTAGTGTGAACTGCTCCTTATGCACATATTTTTCTGTGCAATTTTGTCTAATGTACACATTTTTGCACACCAGTTTTCCCTAATGTAATGCTTTTTTGTACTTTGTTTTCACCAATATATGCATTTTGCACTTTACCCTAGTATATGCATTAGTGTACACATTAATTGACGGAAGAACTGCCCTGCAAAATCTGGAGAAGCATGAAGGATGGCACTGTTCAGTTTGCATATTGTTTCAGAAAGTGCAAATTAGCTAAGGTTGCCTTTAAATGTGAACTAAATCTTATTTCTCCCCCATTCTTGTTCACATGTCTGTAATCAGCTAGCCAGAGAAAATGACTGTTTATGAGAACACAGCCTTATCCTGAGTCAGCCAATAACAGGGTGATTTTACAAGCTACCACCACCTGTCTATATGAGATGGAGCCTCGGGGAAATCTTGCTGGCACCATAAGCATGGGACTGAGAAGTCTTTGCAGACTCAGGCTGCGCTTCCATCCATGTCTCCTCAGAAGTAAGCTCCATTGGGTTTAATGGGACTTACTCCCAGGTAAGTGTGTATTGGATTACAACCATAGAAGGGAATGAAACCACGTTCTGAGACCTTTGCTGTAACCTGCAATTTCATTTGACTTTGGTAGGCTATATAAATAGAGGTTAGGGAAGCAATATTTTATCAGAATCGGCTTTGTGCTGTACACTGCAACATTAGAGCAACAGCATTAGCCTACTTTATAAGGTTGTTGTAAGGTTTACTGAATAGGTGAAGTGATTTATTTTGATGAAGGTATATTGTACAGCATTTCTGCTAAAAATAATTAGTTCTGGCTCTGGTCAGTGCCTGCATGTGAGAATGCCACTGGTGCTTGTGTGTGATTCCACCTTGAGCTCTATGGAGATAGGCAGGATATATATTTTAGCAACATCAAGCAGAAGGTGCCATCTAGATACTAAGTACTATTGTAACAGAGTCTTGTTTATGGATGCTGGCAAAAGACATGTCCTAGCCAAAGTGAAAAGGAAGAATGTATATGAGGTGACAAATGTAGATATCACTGGAACAAAATCTCAGCTGATGACCAGATTAAAAGAAAGATCACAGAAAAGCAATAATTACAATTGCCAAAATAAAACATTGCAGAATCAGGGTTTCTTAATCATTGTTGAGTGCCTTGCTGGCATCACAGCCCAGAGGGGTTTTTAATTAGAGGTGAGAATACAATTATCAAGAAGTGGACATCCCTTCTTAGTTGAAAATAGAGGAAAATTAGATTCCATGCTGTTGGCCAACCTCCAAATGTAATGACCAATGAGTAGAATCTGATTGGAGACCAGATAGAATGGGATGGTGGCCTGAGTTTGTGCAAAGCCACAGGTATGGTCTATGCATTTAAGTGGATCTAGGATAACTATCATTCCCAATTTCTGTGCACACAAATTACTCACATGGCATGGGATCCTCCCTTCACCCATCACCCTACATCAGTGAAGCAACTTGAAGAGGGAAGCTTAACGCTAGGGCAACCATCTCTAAACTGCAAGAGGACTCCGGAGGCAACACAGGGTAGTATATTTCTTCATGGGAGAACTTCAAGGGTGTCATTTCTCTTGGGGAAGTGATGCTACTTTAAAAGCCATCTCTGTCTTGTTTGGGTACCTTTCTGCTTTTGTATTAGCTGTTGATTTCTGTAAATCAGGGGGGAAGGAATATTTTTCAGCCTGAGGGCCACATTCCCTTCTGGGCAATGTCCCAGGAGCCATATGTCAGTGGTGGGCAGGGTCAGGAGCAAAAGTGGGCATGACAAAGAATACGAAGCTGAGGCTAATTTCTACGCATGCACATGTGCGCGCATGCACACACACACCTCTGTCCTCCATCCAGGCAAACAAGATGCATGACAAGAGTTCAAGGACACATTCCAGCCAGACCAAAACACTCAAGGAGGGTGTGAAGCAAGGCCAGATAGGGGCATGCTTGGGGAGGGGGTTTCCCACCCCTGCAGTAAATGAAAAAAGCAGGAAATAACCTAGGCCTCCGCCATTCCTGTTTCCCCATAAGCAGAGAACCCATGTAAAAAGGCTGCCTTTGAAATGCCCTACCACTCAGGGAAGTGGGGAGTGTGGAACAATACTTTCCTCCACTTCTTATTCATGCAAAGTGGTGCAAAGATGACTGGGATGGAGTTAATGCATTCGCATGCCGTTCTTTCTGGGGTACGTTGGGTGGAAGTAAAAGTAATTTCAAACAGTTTCCCCCCTCCTGCTTTGTTGCCAGAGTGCTGCAGATATAAAATATGACCATCTGACGACATCATAACCTTGAGATACGACTTCCTTCCCTCACTAGGCAATTGGCAATTGTTAGTGGAAGCCAATGAATTAGTATAGCTACAGACCAAGGAACCAACATCAACTGTCTTCTTCTTGCAAACATCTGGCTGTATTGAAGACACAGCCCAGCACGGTATCACCTGTCCATGGGCTATAATTAAGCTGACTATATGCCTTGGGCCTGAAAGGCTTTTAATAAGTATGCAGCCATGAGCTTCCTGAATAGCCACCCTGAGACAAGAGATCCATGTTGAGTGCAGATCAGATGCAGTGACTTTGTGGAGAAAAGCAGACACCTTTCCCACATCCACATTGCACCGGACTTGGGCGTTTAGAAAAGAGAGTGGTAAATTTCCTTCTGTTTCAGTTTGGAATAGATCTGGAGGAAAAACACAGATGTATTAAATGGAATAGATCTGGAGGAAAAATGCAGGACCCCCCCCCCCACATACATTTTTGAGTTTGGTTTAGCTTCTCATCTTCGGATGTCTCTGGAAACGGAGGTGGGGTGAGTGTTGTTGCACTCGGGTCTTGCCTGTGGTGATAACAGAGTACTGGACTACCTTATCCTTTAGCTTGGTTCTTATGAAAAACCAGAGCCAGTCTGTTTTGGACTTCTGGGCATTTCATCTAGGTGTCAGAAGCAATTCCCAAAATCAGATGATCTCCCAGATGTATTTGAATTTCACTAGCATACAAAACTGTGCAAGGATATCACCACCTTTGTTGCTTAACTACAACTCTCAGCATCCCTGGCCGTTGTACATGTTTGCCAAGGCTGATGGGAGTTATAGTTCAGCAACAGAGGTTCCCCACACCTGCCCCAATTCATACTTCCTGAACCAATTTGCAAACTGAAACACAGCCGTCCTTCAAAATTCACACTTAGCCATAGTTTGGAGTGCAGTTCTTCAACTAAACAGTGTTTACAAAGCCGCATAAACTAGGGGCAAGTGTGCATTGAAATGAATATATTAGTGAAAGTAACATACAAAATGCATTATATTAAGAAATTGCTTGCAAAATGTGTACATTAGTCAAAACTGCAGACCAAAAAGTGTTTATTAAGATACATTTGCGCTAAAATGCTGAAGAATTTTCATAAGGATTTTTGAACATGCGCACATGTAAATTGCTGCAAAAATATGGAGAATTGAATTTAAGATAAGAAAAAAGAGAAACTTGAGAAATCTGAAATTGACAGATCCTTCCATCCCTAATTTGAACTAAATAGGTTAATTCTTTGGCAGGAAGTGTCTAGCAATACCAGCATCCTTTCCACTTGTGCAATCTAATATAGTGGACTTAAGATATAATTCCCACAAGCACACAAGGTCAGCAGGATGCAGCTGGCTCAGGGCTATTATTTCCTTTGACAATCCAGTAAGCCCTGTGGCTCCCCTGAGGAGCTACTGGACTTCCCCCAATACCACCAAACAACCCTGCTGTGGACATTAATGACGTGACTTTGGCGCCTGTACTGAAGGGTACCAAGTTAATCAACTGGAGCCTCGTGGAGAAAGAAAGTAGATTCAATGGAGTGAGAGTTATTTTCTGATCTAATTTGGGGAACAGATAGGATACAAACTGAGTTGCGCAGAGGATAAAAGCCCACGGGGCACTTTACCGTGTCACAGCATATCAGGCTTTGCTGAGCAGTTAAAGCAGTTGCTCTGTCATGCAGAGTGATTTGCAGCCCTGATGCTTCCATCTCTTGTAGCAATTAATGGCAATTACCACCAGAACCTCAAGGTAAAAGCTGCCACGATAGGCAGTGGTTAAGAACGTGTCGTTTGACTCTTGGAAAGCAATCAGCTGAAGACCCAACCTCAAAATCCTTAGTGTATTTTAAGTCAGGAAATAAATTAATGGTTCAAAGTGGTGGGAAGTTGCAATAAGCTTGGCAGGCCAATCTGATGCACGTCTGCAAAGATTCATTGCTGGACCCAGAGTTGCACCTGTGAAAAGTTGTTATTGTTATGTGCCTTCATGTGATTACAACTTATGGCAACCCTATGAATCAGCGACCTCAGATACTGCTGACCACAGCTTGGAAAAGTTACTTTTTTGAACTACAACTCCCATCAGCCTCAGCCAGCATGGCCACTGGATTGGGTTAATGGGAGTTGTAGTTCAAAAAAGTAACTTTTCCAAGCTCTGCTGCTGACTACTTTTCACAGGCTGCATGTTGCATACTCTGAAAACTATATGAACAGAGTATCCAAAATGCAATTGTGAAATGTAGTCAGCAGTTTAGCCATGTAGTTGTGTGGCAGGGACGACCCTTCAGATTTTATTGAGCCAAATCGCATCAACCTCTCCTAGCATAGCCAATGGACAAGGATGATAGGGGGTTGCTTATATTTATAGACGTTCCTTTTTCAGCAAACCTTTTAAATTCCAGACAGTCTGTATCCGCATTGGAGTTCTAATTGTGATTGTTAATTTGGGATGTTTCAAAGGAAGTAATTCATAAATGGAATCAAATACATTAATGTGCAATTTGTCACTCCTTTCAGTTTCTTCAGTTCCACATCTCCTTTGCTCTATGTTAACCAGAGCTTGGGAAAATTACTTTTTTGAACTACAACTCCCATCGGCCCAATCCAGTGGCCATGCTGGCTGGGGCTGATGGGAGTTGTAGTTTTAAAAAAGTAATTTTTCCGAGCTCTGATGTTAACACTCTTGAACGTAAAGACTTTTTTTTTTTTTTGCAATCTTGATTTGCTTGCATAACCAGTTGTATCAAGACTGTTTTTATATGACATTTTGCCAGGGTGCACATATGCATTAGTAAAACACTATACAAAAGTAATCTATGTGATTGCATAATCATGTTGCTTTGGTGTGGTATCTGTGTTTCTGGCAGTGTTTTATCAATGCATGTCTGTATTGGTTAATCTCAAGAGTGAAAAGAAACTAATGAACTGAAGTAACTGAAAACCATAGCATACTCTGCAGGCTGCCATGCTGGGATTGATTTTATAATGTATCCCTGTTAAAACTGGAATTCAGGGAAGGTCAAGTATGTCAGTTTTGGTTCTCTCCATTTCTCTATTTTCCAGTCTTAAATTTGGTTCTCCACATTTGCACAGTAATTTATATTTTTTAAGAAAGAAAACATACTCAAATTCTTCAGGATTTTAGTGTGAATTCCTCCTAATAAACATATTTTTGTATGCAGTTTTGCTTAATATACATTTTTGCAAGCAATTTACCCTAATATAATGCATGTTTGTATGCTGTTATCACTAATATATGCATTTTTGTACACATTGGTTGGAGAGCTGCATCACAAAATTCAGAGATGTGAAAATTTTGGAGGAAAGCTGTGTTTTGGTTCCTATATTGGTTTGAGAAGTGCAAATTCAGTAGTTTCTCTTTAAAATGCAAAGAAAACCAAATCCCCCCCCATCCTTCAGCAGAGCATAGGACAGAGTGAATCCATGCAACAATGAAGGAATGGAATGGGAGAAATTTGTTTGTCCCTGGTTAAAATTTGATAGGACTACTAGGAGCACAATTCCTCACAGGCAAAATCCAGATCTTGGGCTACCAGTTGGTGAATGCTGAAGTAGGGAATAGAAGAGTTGGGACATTTTATATTCTGGATTTAATGGTCTTTATTTGGTGGGGGTCTCTTTAGATGGCTATGTGTATTGCAAACCCACCCTGCTGCATTTGGGGGCCTCCTGCTCATCCCACTGAGTGGGGCTCTGGATTTCTGCTCTAAAGTCCTACCTTGATGTCACCACTTAACCTCAGTTTAGGTGACCCTGCAATTCAGTGAACCGTAAATGACCCAAGATTGTCAGCCAGAGTCTGTTGCTTTTCTTGTTTATGGAGATAGTGGCTGCTTTGGGGGTATGGTTGCTGGATCTTCGCAAGCTTAAATACGGCACAAACCAGCAAATTTTGCATCCATCTTCTACCTTCTCATAAGAAGCTTTTGTTTACAAATAAATATGTCCTACTTGTGCAGATTACACCATTCTGACAGGGTTGCCTGTTTCCGTGGCTGGATTTATGTCCAGCTTTTCAATCGGCAGGGAGATCTATTGCTGCCAGAATAGCCAATCCCCCAAAATGGATTTCTGGTGTCAAAGCCAGCTCAAAGCTGATGTTTGCAACAGTCTTACAGCTCATATGACATATTACTTTGAGCTGGCAACTTCCAAAGCAGGCCAATCAGCAATGTCATCAAATTACTTCCCTACTGATGTGCTTCACAAATTGGATTGAATAAACATTCCCTTGGCAATTTTGTGAAATCAGTTCCATTTCTCTTGGTTCAATATGTGACCCTGGATTTTTGATATAGTTCCAGCTCTGTGTTTGAGGCAATGCAAAGGGGAACGTATACAGGGACTGCCAAGTATCTGTCTCCCTGGAAAGCACGCACACTAAGTGCTGGTTCACAAATGCAGGTACATCCCAAGATCTTAAATATGATTCCTCAAAGACTTGCAGATGAATGTGTGAACTACCTCTAGTTAATAGAGCTTTGAGTAAAACACAAGTATAGCATTGAGTTGGTATAGCAAAAGATGGCTTACCTTGTTTCTCGGATCAATGAACAGTGGAGACTGGTGGCTCCGATGTCAGTGGGGCAGCGAATCCGCTCTGGGTTTTAATCTGTACTTCCAAGGAGCACCTTGCTTTGCACTTTCGACAGCTCCTTGAAAGTTTGGACTAAAGCCCGGAGTGGATCACCGCCTCACTGACATAGAGCCATCAGACTCCACTGTCAATAAGTGAGCTCTTATAGGAATCAAATGCCCTGCTCTGGCCTAAGTCTTTTAAGAGCCTTCCTTGCTAGTCTGACCAGTTTCCCTGTAGTTCCCTCATGTGGCCAAAGCGAGGGTGAATCCTCACCTGAAGAGATCCAGGTTCAGGACCACCTGCTGACTGAAGACTTGTTACGGGGGAAGGGGAAGAGAGTACCATCTCAGTCTTTCTGGGGTTTTGGCAATGTGCTGGGGTGGGCAACCCCTTTTCTCTCCCTCTCTGACACCCCCTTTTCTCTCCCTCTTCCTTCCTGCCCAGCAGATTGCTGGGGAGAGGACATGTAGCTCTTGCCAGAGGTCTGAAGTGAGTGTCCTTTGCTCTTTCTGCTGCTGTTTAAAGGTTCCATAGGAAGCACTTGGTGAAAATATCATGCCCCTACTTGGATTTGTCTCCTCCAGGACAACTGGATAATCTGCAGTTCCGAGCAGCAGTGATGAAGCCATGCTACATGGGTGGGGGACCTCAGCCACAGGGGTCAAAGGCTGCCCTCCAGAGGATGTTGACGATTTATTGTCTGTCCTTCATCCAAAGATTCCAGGGTGGTTCACAACAGTTTTAAAATGCATCATGTAGGGGAGGGAGTTCCACACCTGAGGGGCTTCCACACAGAATGTCTTCTCCTGGGCCACCACCACCATATAGAGAACTCTCTCTACAAGGCCCTTGGAACTCTCTCTTGGCCACATGCATCCTCCATGAGCGTTTTTGCCTGGCTGGCATGTGTCCCTGAACTCAGATGATGCCTCTCACTTGCCGTGATGAGAAAGAGGGGTGCATGAGCATGTGCAGAAACAAGCCTGCTGTACAAAGATAGATTTTGCATGGGTTGCTCCACCACTTTTGCCTCTGGCCCTGCCCACCACATCTCTGTGACTCTCATCAGGTTGCCCAGAAGGACATGTGCGTCTCAGTCTGAAGAAGGTTCCCACCCCTGCCATACTGAGATCTTCTTGTTTGCTGCCTGTGCCAAGGGTCATTCTGTGCTAAGGCCAGCTCACATCATGTTGCTGCCCAATGTGAAGGACAAGATGGTATTGCCCATGTACCACGTACAAAAGCCAGTTGGACTTGCAATGGCATTTTGTTCCCACAAATGTGATGGGACAGCATTCCCCACCATGCCTGAAGCCAGACAGCTTAGGGGCTGCAGGGCAGGCTGCATTATTTATGTATTATTATTATTTATTAGATCTCTAGCCCACCTTTTCCTTCAAAGGAGTCCTGGGCAGCAAACATGTCAGTACTAAAACAATACCGTCAACACTGCTAGAAAAAAACCAGTTAAAACTCCTACAAGCAATCACCCACTCAAGGTAATAATTTCAGAGTTGCCAGAAACAGGATTTGAAGCTATCAAATGCCTGGGTAAACAAGGATGTTTTAAAATTTCTTCTAAAAGTTAGTTGTCAGGGAGACTGACACACCTCAATAGGGAGGACATTCAACAAATGGGGGACCTCCACTGAGAAGGCCCTGTTACAGGTCACAGTCAACTGGGCACATAACCATGCATGGCACACACAGCTCTGTCTTCCAGCACCTTACCACTTCTCCCCACCCCCTACATAAGAAGAGTCTGTTGGATCAGGTCAAAGGCCCAACTTGTCCAGCATCCTGTTCTCACAGCGGCCAAACAGATGCCTATGGGAAGCTTGTAAGCAGAACCTGAGTGCAACAGCACTCTCCTTGCCTGCAGTTTCCAGCAAGAGGTATTCAGAAGCAGTCTGCCTCCAAGAGTAGAAGCAGAACATAGCCATCAGGGTTAGCAGCAACCAATGGCCTTATCCTCCATGAATTTGTCTAATCCTCTTTTAAAGCCATGCAAGTAGATGGCAATTGCTGCCTCTTGTGCGGGCAAATTTATTTATTTATTTTATTTAATTACATTTCTAGACCGCCCTATAGCAGAAAGCTCTCAGGGCGGTGTACAACAAATAAAATCACAATTAAAATATGAGCAAGTGTGAAAAATATAACATGATAAAATTCCATAGTGTAACTAAGTGCTGTGCAAAGTGCTTTCTTTTCTCTTTCCTGAATCTTCCAACATTCAGCTTAATTGGGTGTTGCCTAGTTCATTGGATGTCCCCTTAGCTTCTAGCACGTAAATCAGCTGCCTCATTCTGCCAATGGTAGGGCTGGCCCTCTTCTGCATATTCAGTTGCTATGTGCTGAGTCACTCTGGTTCACTCCCTCTCCATCACCGAGTCAACCAACAGTGTTTGATGGTGAATGCACACAAATGTGATCATAGCTTACTGTTGCTGAAGGAATTATGATAAATAGCACCTAACCCATCACTAGAATCCATCACTTTCATGGATGTCACCACTCATATTCCCCATTACCTCAGAAATAAATCCCATGAAAATATTTTAGGGAAAAGGCTGCTGCTTTTTCACAGTGTGTAAGGGACACTGTGACTTTCATTTTATGAGAGTCTTGCGAGTCCCTGGTTCAATTTCATGGTTGTTGTAGCCGTGGAATCAACACCTGGGATGAATATGAGCCAGTGTTGATCTCTGCAGAGTTGCCTGCATCACAATCTCACTCTGCCAAGGGATTGTTTACCGCAAAGCGCCCTCCGCAGCTGGTAATTGATTATTTTTGATTTATGGGTTCAAGCCCTTTGAAACTCATTGCTAAGGAGACAAAGCATGCTGTGTCATCTTTCTCTGTGCAAAGCAGGAGTTTTTGATTTGAACAATAATCTTTCTGCTGGCACAGTGAGGTCAAGGGGAAGGCAAAAGAAATGAAATAAACTTTTTGGGATTTACCAGTTGGCAACAGGGAAGTTTTTGTTTGTTGCTTTAAAGTCTAGTTCTCCCTGGGGGTGACAGGAGAAAAATCTCTAGCTTGCAAGACTAGACACTGTTAGCTTCACAAGTGCAATTAGAGGGGGCCTCTGCAAAGCGGTTTTGCCACCTACTGAGGATGTCTTCCTCTAGGTTATGCTGGAGATCAAGAGCCCTTGCTGTTCCAATGCTTATTGGGCTATCAATTGTTAGCAAGCCCATATCTAGAGATTGTCAAATTGGTTCAGGGAAAACAACCAGCCACAAACCCTCACTCAGAGCTGGAACTGAAGCTGTTGCACTGATGCTCACAATGGTAGGGATGACTTTTTTGTCCTTAGGGTCCACACACAGAAAACACACACCAAATTTCAGACTCTGGAGCTGCCCATGCGTCTTGATGTAAAGCAGATGCTTTGCCACTGAGATACAGCCGTTCCCCACATCCCCATAGATGGGGGGATGGGGTTAGAGACTCCCCTAACATAGGCTAGGGAACAGGGCTGCTGATGCCCCATTTCTGGGATGATCTGCAAAAAATGGTTGCTGTTGTTGTCAAGGCTGGGCGATGTTCAAATGGTGTTTTATCATGTTTATTTTGATTGGTTAGTAGCCAGTGTGGCATAGGGGTTAGAGTGTTGGACTACGACCTGGGAGACCAGGGTTCGAATCCCCACACAGCCATGAAGCTCACTGGGTGACCTTGGGCCAGTCACTGCCTCTCAGCCTCAGAGGGAGGGAATGGTAAACCCCCTCTGAATACCGCTTACCATGAAAACCCTATTCATCGGGTCGCCATAAGTCGGGATCGACTTGAAGGCAGTCCATTTCCATTTTCACCAGTTCTTGCACTTTTGTAAAAAACACAATTCAAGTGTACATCTAATCAGGATAAAATCATTTTAAAATATTGAACTGGGATATAGGTTTTAATTTTATTATTTGCCCATTAAATAAGCATAAAAGTGCCTGAAAAGGAGGCCACATTTACCATGTCTTGATTGCTTTGGCTGCCTCCCTCCCCTGAAACAGCTTTGAGCTCACATTTGAGCTCCCTGGCTCTGCCTGTCCCTTTAATAAGACGCCGGGACTGATTATTGCCAACTTCTCTGGCTCAGAAGCTGAATGCACCACCAAATTGGCCATTTTTACTCTTTAATCTTTTAAAAACAAAAAGAGATCCTTATTTGCAAATCTTACTGGACACCTGGCTAAATTGTAGTTTTAGGACTTGCCCTGGAACCCAGATGAATTTTATTAGCGTTGCAACTACTATTTGACGTTTTGAAAATTGACAGTTTTATTTTTATTTTATTAATTTTTGGATGTATGATGTTTTAATGTTTTTAAATTCTATTGGATGTATGATGCATTAATGCTTTTGTGTTTGTTTTTTGCTTTATTGTGTCATGACTTGTGGTTACAACATTAAACTTACCTACTTACTATCCCTTTATGATTGCTTATTTGATTATGCTTGTATAATATTCATATTCTGCTGATTTGGACCATTGTGGTAGTTTACATCCCTAATCAAACATTAAATAAGAATAACTGAAACCAAAACCAGGACACAGAGTGCGATCACAAAAAGCACATGTTCAGTGCAATCCTATACTTTAAGGGTGGGGGACCTCAGGTCAAATGTGGCCTTCCAGATCTTTCTATCCATCCCATGGGACTCTTTCAAGGCCAGATCCCCTTCCCAGCCACACCATTCTTGAGCATGGTTTTGCCTGGGTGGTATGTGTCCTTAACACACACGCCCATAGCAACCCTGGAAATACCAGTGAAAACCAATCAGGATTTGTGCTGGGGATTACATGAGAACTATTGTGGTGTAGCAGTTAGAATGTTAGACAGGGACTTTGGAGACCAGGGTTCAAATCTCCACTCAGCCATGAAGCTCAATGGGTGACCTTGGGCCAGTCATTATCTCTTAGCCTAACCTACCTCACAGGGTTGTTGTGAGGGTGAAATCAGGAGGAAGAGAACCATGCTTGTATGCCACCTTGAGCTCCTTGGGGAAATGTAATAATAAATAAAATAAAAATAAATGATGCCTACACACGTGAGAGATCAACAAACTCACAACAATGGACAGTCTCCAGCAGTACCGTATACACAGCATGGAAGACAATGCCATAGCAGTCTCACTCCATCAGGGCCAGTGACAGGGCTGGCTCTATCATCAGGCAGAATGAGTCTGCTTCTTCAGGTGGCAGACGCGGAGGGCTGAGGGAGCCATGTTGTTGGACAGACCTCTGTTGGTGCAAAGTGGCCTGCCCTCCACCCTCTAAGCTAGCTTTCAGGTGAGGTGGTGGTGGGCTGCTAGTGTTGATGCAAGCTTCAGCTGCCAGACTGGTCAGCTTTTGTACGTGGAATGGAAAGAGGGGAAGGCACTGCCTTGTCCTTCACCTCAGGAAGCAAAATGCCTTGGCCAGCAGTGCAGCTCAAAAAATCCTGATGTGGGAACTCCCCAGGCATACCAAGAGGCCTCGCAAGCACTGTTTCGGGGCGCAGACACAAAGGGAATGAAGATGAGGGTGCACACACAACAGCGAGGGCACCATGATGGCAGCCATCTCTCCCCCACCCACCCCGCATGGCCTGCGAATGGTGTGGCATCACAGACACAGCTTTCTTCCCAAGAGGGAGGGTCCCTGGAATGACCAAACAGCTGCTTGAGATGGCAGAAAAGACTTTTTAATGGTTATATATAAGAGAAAGAAAGAGCCTTTAGCCACCTCTAGAGATGGGTGAATCTGTCAATGATGGTTTCTCTCCATTTCTTTTTTTTCCCACTCTTAAGCTCTCCACATTTCCACATCAGTTTGTGATTTTTTTTACTTAAAAAGTCCTCATGAACTTTTTTAGCGCTTCAGTGTGAGTTTCGTCTAGTGTACACAATTTTGTATGTGCAAAGCAATTTTCGCTAGTATAATGACTTGCATCCAGCGCTAGTCCTACTCAGAGTAGACCAATTAAGATGAATGGGCATGACTAACTTAGGTCCATTGATTTCAATGGGGCCACTTTGAATATAATTGAGCTGGATGCAACCTGGTGCATTTTTGTACGTCATTGTCACCAACCTTTGCATTTTTATGCATATTTTACGCACCTCTGGGCATCTTTGTTCATATCACATGGCTGGAGAAACGCACTGCAAAATTTGGAGTGGTGCAAATGTTGAAAGATGTCTGCATTCTGGTTTGCATTTTGTTGTGAGGATTGCAAATTAGGTAGGTTTACCTTTAAATGTGAACTGAATCGACTTTCTCCCCCATCTCTAGACCCCATATTTTAAAAGGTGTGACTCCCTCTCCAAAATAATTATCAGAATTCACTATGACGCCTTGCCCTCCCAGAAACTTTTTTCTCTCCCCCCCCGCATCCTTCACATCTCTAGAATTTGACTGCCACCTTCCACCCTTAAGTCATTAAATACTCCAAATGCTTTTGCAGGAACGATTGGCTCTGAAAAAAGTAGGGAGGTATTCAGCCCAGCTTCGCTTAAAATGAAATTTACTTCAATGCTTGAAAAACTCAACTTTCCTTCAGTGTTTTAAAATTTGGACTTTTTTTGTGTGCTGTATAATGCATATGCAAAAGCTATTACAGACTTTAACGCAAACTGAAAAATAAATATTAATTTGATTGCGGGGCAAGTTTCAAATTAGATTTTAATTATTTTTTAATTGTATATTGTCAAGTAATCACCAGTTCCATTAAAAAAATAAGTTATGTAACAGCAAACAAACCAACCCCAAGGATTAGGTTGTTAATTAGCTGTTTAATGTGAACACAGGACTTTGATTTTTTTTTCCTATCAGTATTATTCTTGGCAGTTACAAAGTGCAATATGCAATTGCCAAGTTATTAGAGATGATGGTGATAATAATTATTATGAAACATGAAATGAAATATATATTTTTCAATGTGTTTGGGTAATTAATGTGTAGCTTTTATAACTTTCATTAACAGCTCTGCCAGAAATATATCCAGTGGATGGGATGCCAGAAAGAGGACAGTTAAACAGTGACCAGGATCAGGGTTGATTGCAGATTTTTTTGGGAGGGAGGTGGTGGGTAAAATGCCCTCAGTAGACCCCCTCCTCATCTCTGTTGCTGCTACCCGTTCACTTGCTGTTCCCTTTGAAGCTCCATCCACACCACTACCCAGAAGGAGAGAGTGAGATGAACAGAGACGGTTTGTCTCCCATGGCCAGCACTTGGTATGGAGGCTTGAGCAGGAGCTGACCCAGGAACAACTGGAGATCAATGAGCTCAAAAGGGAGCTGTTAACCCAGCAAAGGTCTGAAGGACACTGAGAGACGTATATGTCACAGATGGCTGTTCCTCTACCTGGTCTTCTGCTGGGTGATTGCTTGTAAATGAGTCTCCTCCCAAGCTGACCTCTGCTGAGAGAGCCACTTGGCCACCAAATGGGCACTCCCATGAGCATCTGGTTGGCCACTGTGAGAATGCTGGACCAGGTGTGCCTTTGGCCTGATCCAGCATTGCTCTTGTGTTCTTATGTTCTCCAGTGACTCTGGACTTCTCGCAGGGTCCATTGCTAGCCCCTGGGGGCGATGTGGGAGCATTGGGGGTCAAGGCAGATCTGGGGTTGGGGGTTCTAGGATGGTGCCTTCCAGGTGAAGTTTCTTTGAGATGGAGTTCTTCAGGCAAGTCTTTGGGCTTCAGTGGGTCCCTCCAGGTCTTCAGTTGGAGAGGAGGTCTCCACAGGGGCTCCCAGCCTCTTCCTGCAGGGTTTGAGCTGGACAGGATCCTGACACTGTTGCTCCTTCTCTTTGCTCCTGCCACCTCTCACTCTCTTATGGAGACAGCAGGTTCACTGGCCGCATGAGAAAGAAGGAGATGTAGTAGGGTCAGGGGGTTCTGGGGTTTGGGCAACTGCCCAATGACACCTACCCCTATCACCAGCCTGGGCCAGGACAAGAGATATTCTGAGATGTATGTGTGTGATATATGTGTCTGTCTCTGCATGTGTGACATATATAATCACATACACACTATATATATATTTCACACGCACATCTCTCTCTCTCTCTCTCACACACACTCACTCACTCACTCACACACACATACAGACACACACACACACAGCCATGAGGGGCATGTTAATGCCTGTTTAATGAGGTAGTACCCTTTTTGTAATGACACAGTATTTATTTCTTCAGTGCAATCAATATACATGGCATTTTGTAGGGTAGCATAAGCACCCAGAATATATTCCCTGTCCTAAGGAGTTTGAAGTTCAAAATTGGGGAAAGAGAAGTCAGCAGTGTCATGGAAGAGGAGGAACAAGCACAGCTGAATGTCCATAGGTTTCATTTCCACTTGGTCTGAGGCCAGGACAAGACACCATAAAGACAAACAGCGACTGGCAATGGATCAGGTTTTGACTAGTCTGGTGCCGAAAATTCCATCTGCATTTTTCCCCTGACCATTTCTCCATCAAGAAAAGAAATTGCATTTGAAAATTATCAAAGGGCGGGGGATTTGTTGAAGTTCCCGTGGGCGAGGTGTGGCGTTCTTGCTGTTACATTATTTTCAAGGTGGATGTTTGTAAGAGTTCTTTTTTTCATCCTCCAAACCATCACTCGGGCACTCTGCATTCAGTCTACCTGCTAGGATGGGGTCTGTTTATTGGATTACTGATTGGGTTATTTTATTATTTTAATTTTAAAATATTTGTCATTTTAATTTTAAGCCACTCTGAGAGCTGTGCTTGCAAAGTGTCTAATACATAACAGATGATAAGCTAAAGATTCAAGACCAAAAGCTTACCATCCAATGTGATGTCACCGACAGAATGCTGAACTTAAGAGCATTCTTAGAACAGAGATTCAGATCCCCACTCCTTGTAATTGCTGGTCCGGTTGCTATCTCTCACCCTGGCATACCCCACAGGGGTGCTGTGAGGAAAAAGAAATGGGGAAAGCCTCAATCCCCCTGCCATGAGTTACTTGGAGGAAGGGCAGGGTAAAAATGTGATAAACAAATGCTGTCATGCCTTATCCAGGTAGGTCAAGTGGCAGCTTGCTGTTTCAGGCCACCCTGCAGATGCTCCACCATCATTAATATTCACACAGGCCTGCCGTTCCGTCTGCTCAGCAGTGAATGGTCCAGTAAACAGAACAGAAGCATCCCAGAAAGCAAGTGCAGCCATCTCCATCTCCCATTCTTCACCCTCTGTTGAAGTGTTTCTAATAATAGCCAGGACAAGAGGCTCCTGCCCCAATCTCTCATTGGCACGCCTTTCCTTTTTTCGTTCATTTGTTTTCAGCCGAGTTGGCTGATCTGTTCATTGGTCCTTGAAGAGTTTTCCTTCGCCTCCATATCAGCATGTGAGAGACGTACATAAGGGCACGTACTGGAGAGGCAGAGCTACGGAAATGAGGGTGGGGAGGGAGCAGAAAAGGGAAACCTCTCGCAAGAGGAGGTTGCAGGGGAAAAGTGTCTACTGAACAATTAGCACATAATGAGTCACGCTGTCATTCAGTGGGTACCATGTTGCCCTTAGATGAGGGTGATCAGAGTTCAGTTTTCTTCTCTGCTGCATACCAGCTAAGATGTCCTTGGACATGGTAGTTATTATGAATGTTATTCAATGCTAGTCCTACTCAGAGTAGACTCACTGAAGGTAAGAGACATGACAAACTTAGCTGTATTAATTTCAGTGGTTCTATTCTGACTATGATGTAGTTGAATACAACCCTGTATTTATCTAAATTCCCTGTTGGTAAAAAGAAAGGAAAAATATAATTGACAGTGTTGAAAGGATGCTACTATATACCGCAGGTGGAAAAACTGAGAGCTGAGGGCCAGATGCTGCTCTCCAGGCCTCTATATCTGGCCCACAGGACTCTCCGTAGACCATCCCAGTACCCCAGCCACACCCCTTACTGGCCCTGCTCTGTGTCTTCCTTGAGGGCTTTTGCCTGGCTGAAATGTGTCCTTCATTTGTAATGATGCCTCTTCCTTGTCTGAATGGAGAGCTGTCTATGTTAGGATGGGATCCATTGGTCGGTGCTGGTTTGAAAGCATTCCATCAACCTAGCATGCCAGGATCAATTCAGATTTGTTCTTTGTCCACTAGCCACTGCTTTTACTGATCTAGTTTTTTCCCCTCACAAAAAATATTGATATGAAGAGTGATGTTTTGAAAGGAAATAGTGATAAAATTATTGTTCTTAATTGCAATGTTTTAGATGCAATGTTTTGAAAAGAGCTGCAGAAAATCAGTAAATAAAAATTTGATCCTCAATGACAGAGAATAAGCAAATTAATGGAAAATTTGGTACTAAATCTGAATTGGGCAGGATTCTAGCACATTCCTTCTCTGTGCAGGAACATGGGAGGCTGCCTTATCCTGAGCTAGGTCATTTGCCCATCTTGTTCAATACTCTTTACTCCAGGGATTGAGACCTGGAACCAACTGGAGGATGTATGTGTGTGTGTTTCCTCAATAACATCAGGTGATTCAGAGTTCAAACTGTGGCTGCAAATGAAGATTCTTTTCTGCAAAGGTCAGTCTCAAATGGCCTAGCAGGCCAAACTCCCAGGCCCAGTAGACTTAATTAGGCCTGCGGGCTGGAGGTTCCCCACAACTGATCTACACTGAACGGTAGCAGCTCTCCAGACAGATGAAATCCCCAGCTCTACCTGGAGATGCTACAGATTGTACCTGGGACCTTCTGCATGCAGAGCAGATCCTCTACCCCTGAGCTTCCCCAACTTTCAACCAATTAAACAGTTCCAGGAATCAGGGCAAGTAAGCCCACACTGGTTATTAATTAGCTTGCATTTGACATGATTACACTAAATACATCAGAAGGGTTAACACAGTAGGGGTGTGAGAGGACAGAAACAAGAGAGTAAAAAGCAGGGTGTTGGAAACTCTGATGTGTCAAAAACTAAATTTTGTTTGTTGACACACAACACTTTTTAAACTGGAAGATAAAATGTTGTTTGGAGATCAGAAGTTTTGAATTACCTGTTAGCTGTGTAAAAATTCAAAAACAGCTTCTCAAGGACAATTGTGAGAGCAAAGAACCTCACTGGTTTCATAACAGAATTTGATTCAATTTTTAAAAAAGGATATTTAATTTTAATTTTTGTGGCCCTTTGCAGCTCAGGTTGAGGTCCAACCAGATGGCCATAGGTTGTATCCAACTAAGTCCCTCTCAGAGTAGGCCCATTGAAAGTATGTCCATTAATTTCAGGTCTGCTCTTGAGTAGGATTAATGTTGGATCCAATCCCATGTTTTGAAGTATCTGTGTGACTTCTTGTGACAACACATGTGTTGGAAAATTCATGAAGATATAGTGGTCAGTATGAAAATGAAAATGGAAGTGGACTGCCACAGATAATAAGCTAAAGATTCAAGACCAAAAGCTTACCATCCAATGTGATGTCACTGACAGAATGCTGAACTTATGGTGACCCGATGAATAGGGTTTTCATGGTAAGCAGTATTCAGAGGGGGTTCACCATTGCCTTCCTCTGAGGCTGAGAGGCAGTGACTGGCCCAAGGTGACCCAGTGAGCTTCATGGCTGTGTGGGGATTTGAACCCTGGTCTCCCAGGTCATAGTCCAACACTCTAACCATTACACCACACTTACTTGCCAGTGGTCAGTGTAATCAGCTCTATATTCTCAGAATTGCTATTATTTTTAGCAGAATATTTGCACAGCTGTTCAGTCTCCTTAAAATGGAGCCATGAAATCACCTAAGAAAGTTTACAGATTATGTTGTGTTCTGAGGGTAAAGAGCCCATAGGCAGCACAGCAGGCAGAGAATCTAGCCATCAGAGTGGTAGGACAGAGATCAGGTATGATATTCAGTGTCACATACAGGCAGTCATATAGATATGGGAATCAGGCAGACTTCCCAGGAGGATCGCTCCGCCTGTGACTGCCTTTGAGACGAGCTCCCGTCTCAGAGGAAGCTTTTTCAGTTTTAAAACCAGTCAGAAGAGTTTTTTGACTGGAAAAATTTTTCTCCCAGGCAAGGGAGAAACGTAGAGATCATCCACAGAAACTTTGCTGTGTTTGTTGGGGACTGGAATTCATTAGGATCACCTATGAAAGAAGGTAGCCAGCAGCGTCGGACGGAGCCAGGGATTACAAGCAAGCTCAAACTGACTAAGCGACACGGTTTTTTTTCTTCAAAGAAAAACGGATTTTAATAGGCAAGCATTCTTCTGTCTACTCTTATCATTTTGTTATCGTTACAGCAAAAGAGATTTGTTAAAGAATCAGCAACAAAGAAACCCTGGGTGAGTTATAACTTTCTCTTTTATACACGGAATTAAGGAGGAAGAAAATCGAAATAGCCTATCTTTGTTTTTATTGCAAAAAGCTGGCATGGAATTGAGCATTATAAAGATACAAACGGATGAGGGGCATCTAATTTGAAGAGGAAAAATCTGATTTATATGACATTTATTGAGTATTATATGTCTGGGACTATTTTTTCTGGTCTACTTTTTTTTTTTGACGAATCTGCTTATTCTTTATGCCACTAATTATTTGGATGCTGTGAACTAAATTTGTTTTGCACTTTTTGACACATAAGAGATAAGGCAGTTTGTGCTGCCTAGAGGGTGATGTCAACAGGCTTGGAAGATTAACTCCTTTGTGACTGGAAAAAGAAATAAACTGTTCTTTGCTTGGGAATAGTGGCTATATTGGAATTTGAAGGGGTTTTGTTCTTTTGGTTTTAAGAATGACAATCAAGAAGGTGGCTGAGACCCTGGATGTACAGGAAGGTGTTCTCTCTCTAGATATGTTTCAGAAAATAATGAATGAGATTAAGCTAACGAAACAAGAACTGAGACAGAGCAGACAAGAGATGAAAATTGAATTTGGCAAAATGAGACAGGAGGTGAAAGAAATTCAGGATTCTATGAGAAAGGAGGTAGATGAGACCAAAGATATAATTGGACAAACAAAAGAAAATGAAAGAAAAATTAAAGGGAAGGTTCAAGCCCTGGAGATTGGAATAGATTTATCAAATATGGACTTGGAAAAAGATCTGGATTGTATGGCTGTGATGGATCCTAGAGACAAATATTACTGTTTGGAATTCAGCGCTGTCCTTGAAGGAATTGGTGAAGAGATTAGAGATAAAGATATCAACGGTTCGAAAAAATTCCTGGATTGGAAGGATTTGATGGAACTTGAAATAGAGAAAGTTTACAGAATTAATTCCAGATATGTGACAATGGAAAAACTCTCAAGAGATGTGCTAGTGCATTCTGTAAAAAAGAGGAACAGAGATACAACTTTACAACAACATTTCAGTAATACATTCAGAATTGATGGCAAGGAAATATTTGTGATGAAGGAAATTCCTATCAGACTCTTATTATATGACTATGACAGCAAGATTATTGGGTGTGCAAAGATGGAAGATGGAAGATAGAATCAACACTGATAATGGAAGAAGAGCTATTGAAATTACTGGACTTAGTAGACTTGAAGAGATGGACCAATTGACATGTCTATTTAGAGAAAAATTGATGGATATATATCTCAAGGATTGGAAACTTCTATTTGACTTTTTGTGGAAAGAATAAAATGATATGATGTTAATGAGATTTGATACTAATTATGATAACCACTGGAGGAAGGTGATTTTATAATCTATTAAGAGACAGGTTTGTTATATATTATAGACCTATAGCTGATCTACGATAAATCGGAAGTCAATAGTTTTTATTGTATTAGATATTAATTTGTTCTTTTTCTTTTTGTTTTGTTTTGTTTTTGAAAATTTGAATAAAAATTAATGTTAAAAAAAAAGATATGGGAATCAGGCAAAGCAAGAGGTCCACATACAAAACTTGCAGGACCATGGACAGATCAGTGGGTGTAAGTAGCTTGCTCCAAAATACGCTTTATATGAGGGGATGGAGAACCTGTTGCACTCCAGATATTGTTGGACTCCGGGACCCACCATCTTTGACTATTGGCATCCTGTCTGAGGTTGATGGGAGTCCAGCAACCTCTGGAGGGCCACAGATTCCCAGACCTTTCCTTATATCTTTCCAGACCCAGAGTACCCTCTCCAGACTCCTCACCCACATGGATGAGTTTCAGAAATACTTTAAGGGACAACCCTTGGAACTGAAGCCTAGCACTATGGTGCATTCTCTGTGGTAGTGAGCAGGTTTTGGGGAGCGGAAAGTATCTGGTACGATGGTGCCAAAAGAGTTTCAGGTTCAGGAGGAACTGTCCTGGAAGCCCTAGTCCAAAGGTCTTAGGTTCCAGGCTACTAATGTCAGGCTCAAGATCAGGGACTTCATCTTGCTCCTCTGCTAGAAGACATGAGTGTTATGGGAATGAATAGCTCCATCTCCTCCTTATCTTAGTCCTGACCTCTGCTTGGGACTGGGACTATGGCCATTTAAATGTGACTATCCCAAGGTCACCCAAGCAATTGCAATCTTCCAGCTTTCTGTTTGGCCATGCTTCTTTTGCCATGTGATGGGGTGATAACCAAACATTATTCAGTTGTGGAATAATTAGACAAGGCATCAGGACAAATGTTCCTATGGTGAAGCTATCAGACTGCAGAGCAGTCACCCGAGGAATGCACTGGAGATTCCATCATGCAATATATTTCCAAAAAGCTGTAGAAAGTGCATAGTGACTGTGGTATAAGGGAGGCTTTTGCATGGCCTTGTTTAAATCAGATACCCTAAAACATCAATTACATTGCCCTGATTCATTTATTGAGGGCTTCTAACCTTGTGAATCAGAGGAAGGCAATGGTAAACCACCTGTGAATACTGCTTACCATGAAAACCCTATTCATAGGGTTGCCATAAGTTGGAATCGACTTGAATTTCCATTTTTTTCCCAACCTTGTGAAGCTCCACTGAACTCATTGTCAGGAAGAATGTAGACGTTAAAAGGTTAGTGAACATGCAAAAAAAAAGTTTACATGTTGTGCTACAGGCTAGGCTCATCAATCCATAATGTTATTTAAATGCTTTAATAGTTGAAAAAAACGTCAGATAAAGAGTATTTCTATTTGGGTGAGATACAGTTGCCTTCTTATTTCTGGTTCTCTTACTGCAGGGATGGAGAACCTGTGGCCTTCCAGATGATGTTGGACTCCAGCCCCAGCCAGCATGGTAAGGATCAAGAATCATGGGGGTTGGAGTACAGCAACATCTGGAGGGCTCCAGATTCCACATCTCTGTTTTACTATCTCATTCTAACCAGGCAGGTGTCTATGGGTAAGGATACAAACCTTAGAAGATCAGCAAAGTAGAAGAGAGTATGAATAACAGGTCACTTGGACAGATAGTGGGTAGTCACCAGCTTGATGCAGTAAGGCAAAGATGAGGAACCTGTGGTCTGCCAGTTGTTGTTGGACTCAAGCTCCCATCAGCCCCAGTCAACATGGGGCTCCCCGACTGACTGTTAAACCACTCAGGGAAGTGTAGCTCTGTGAGGAGACCAGAAGTCGCCTGTCAGCACTCTTCAGAAACTATACTTCCCAGGATGCTTTGGAGGAAGCCATGACTGATTAAAGTGGAATAAAAGTGAGATAAATGTAGAGTGTGAATGGGGCCAGTGTAGACAATAGTGAGCCAGATGGATCAATGGTCTGATTCCGTATGAGGCAGCTCCCTAAGTTCCTTCTTCAAAGCTTGTGGAGAAGTGGGGTAGAGACTTGCAAAACCAATCAAATAAAGTAATCATGGTCCTCATACTTTACATGGGAAGCAATCTAGAGCTTTGTTCCATCTTCTGCCATCGAGGAGCACACTCTTCCCTTCTTTCTAATCAAATCCCCTTGCAGTGTTTATCTTCCAAGGACTGCGTAAGGACACAAACAAATGTGCCTACACCACAGGAAAGCACGCACAAGCCTCTCTGGAGCCAAAATGTCGGTGTAAAATGAATGTGGTGCTTAAAAAATCACTGTCTTGAGCTGTGTTAGGAGCAATAAGATATAAATTACTTCAAAGGATGTGCGCTTTTCCCTGACATCACCTCTATTAACTGGTTTAGGTTTTATGGGAAACAATAATTGTAAGACGGGCTTGATGGAGAACAGAGCAGTCTTCGGCTTCTGTACAGTCTCTCGCCACACACACATGCATGCACACACACATGCACACGCACACACACACTGCCCAAATGGTATTTTAAAGAAGACTTTTAGGACACTGCAGATTATGCAGCCTTTTTCTGTTAACGGCAAACGACGGTAATTTTGTGCAAATGTTTATTTCCATTTGACACCTCTGTAGAGAAGCAGGAAATGAATGGTGCCCCCTTCCAGTGCATTTACAATAATTGCCTGGAAAGCTTCCTAGGGTCGTACTGAATGGTGTGGGTTTTGTTCTCTTTTATCACCCAGGTAACTGCTCCATGACAGTGAATACAAAATGAGCAGGGCAGGGCAGCCGTGGCTGTGTATCCATCTGCCGTGGAGCTATTCGCTTGTGGTGGCCATGCGACCCTCTAGTTTGTCAGAGGTAACTATGTGTCTAGTTTCCATCTGCCTGCAGCAAGGATGGCCAACAAAGACTGATCTACTGAGCAGGACGTTCTTTGAACACACAAAACAATTATTCTTGTCATCTTCCCCCCTCCCTTCTTCCCTCTCTCCCCTCCTTCTACAGTGAGCCTGGTCAATCAATCAATTTTATTTACAGCCGACAGCCCTCAAATACATATGGTTAAATGCACGAATGAGCGCAAGAGTGCATATTAATACAGACTAAACAAAATACACACAACATTTAAAAATCCACGTTAATTAATGTAAATAAATTGGCAGACAGTCATGGATGCCTCTACAATGAGCATATGAATTTCTTCTGTAAAATGGCTGTAGATCAGTGGCAGAGCATCCGCTTTGCATGCAGAAAGTCCCAGGTTCAATCCCTGGCATCTACATGGCAGGGCTGGGAGAGATTCCTGCCTGAGAGTCGCTGCCAGTCAGTGCAGACAATAGTGACCTGGATAGAGCAATGATTCGGTATAAGGCAGCTTCCTATGTTCCATGATCAGCTTTGGATGTGAGCATCACCAACCCACTATTGTGAACACTAACAGCATGGGAACATGACAGGAACCCAGCTGGATCAGACCAAAGGCCTATCTAGACCAGCATTTCCCATAGCAGCCAACAAAATACCTATTGGACGCCCATAAGAAGGACGTGAATATAAGAGTATTCTCCCCACTTGTGTTCTCCAGCAACTGGTTTTAAGTGGCATACTCCTCTGATACTAGAGGTAGTACAACGCAGCCATTGGGACTTATAGCCATCAATAGCATTGTCCCCACTATTTAATTAATGATTCACTGTCTGTCAAATGGAGTGCCCCCCAAGAATATTAAAGTTATGCACCCCAGATTTATTTTTTTAATTAATTTTTATATATCACTTTTATGCCATAGCGGTTAAGCAAATGTACAATAGGGTTACAAGAGGGATACAACATAAATAAATGGTTAAAATTAACCATAAAATAAGAAGAAACTCACAGGATCACATACCCTTGAGATAGCTTTCTCTCCCCATTCAGAATAAATGCACTGAGTGCACATACTTCCAAAATACATTGGTTTCATTTTTATCAATCCTTTCCTCAAAGGAGGAAAGTGAAGGCCGGTCTGTTAGGGAAAACAGGGCTTTGCCCCACCAACCTCAATCTGCCCTCAACCAGCCTTCCCCACCTGCCCACCTTCTTACAAGCAGTCCACAAGATAGACCTGGCTGTCAGCTTCTTCCTCCTTCATCTCAGTCTTTCCCTTGCAGAATTAAGCAGGGGGGAG
This sequence comes from Rhineura floridana, assembly GCF_030035675.1. Taxonomy (NCBI): domain Eukaryota; kingdom Metazoa; phylum Chordata; class Lepidosauria; order Squamata; family Rhineuridae; genus Rhineura; species Rhineura floridana. The sequence goes on from NC_084491.1 coordinate 36,811,991, forward strand.
GATGGGGACAAACTTAGTTGGCTTTGTCGGTCATTGGCTCTGCCTCCATCTGCTGTTGGACTCCCTGCCTTCTGTCCTACCATAGCACTGGACACCATCACACAGGAGCACATGGTTCTGCTTCCATTTGGTCTTCATAAGGATAAGTTGAGAAGAAGTGAGTGGCCCATGTTCACCTGATGAGCTTTAAGTCTGAGTTGAGACTGGAAACTGGGTTTCTCCAGTTACGGTCCAACAGTTTTCATGGAATCGTAGAGTTGGAAGGGGCCTATAAGGCCATTGAGTCCAACCCTCTTCTCCATGCAGGAATCCAAATTAAAGCAAACCCAACAGGTGGCTCTCCAGCTGCCTCTTGAAGGCCTCCAGTGTTGGACAGCCCACCACCTCCCTAGGTCATTGGTTCCATTGTCATTCAAACTAACACTACCCTGCATTGGTCCTCACCATAAAGGAACTGGGACTGGCACCCACATGCATTAGAGTGCATGTCACTTCATTACATTTTTATTATTTATTTATTTATTACATTTCTACCCTGTGTTTCTTTTCAGCACAGAAACCCAAGGCAGCTTACATATGGTCCCCAGGCAGTCTCCCATCCAGGCACTGACCAGACCTGACCCTGCTTAGCTTCAGCAGGATGCTGGCCTCATGTGCCTTCAGCCATAGCCTGGGGCCAAGGCGATTACATTTTTATCCCACTGCACCTCCCACCAAGAATCTTATGGCAGGAGGTCTCCATCAGGAACTCCCTAGTTCAGCCGAGGCAGCTTGCTGTCATTGCTGATCAATTCATTTGTCTGTCAGTGGGTCCCTTTCAAGGTGAGCTTCAAATGGACTGGCTGAGAGGCCTGCTTTGTGCATTTGCTGGGGCGGATTGGATGAAAACTGCACCTGCAAACTGACACCAAAGGGGCTCGCTGTGACTGCTAATCAGCTGATCAGCGCTTCCAGGGTATCGCTTTGATGTCATCTAATATCATAATGATGTCAGGAGGTTGAGAAGTGGGAGGCCCTGCCCACATATCAAAATTGGGGGATGGGGGAGGTAAGGATCCAGACTGTCAACCAGATTCTTCCCCTCCCCGACTTAAGTCCATCCATCTGAATGGGTCTGTTCTGAGTATAGCTTAGATGGCTGTTGCCCAATGAAAATGGCACATTCATAAAGAGAGAAAGAATGGGCAGAGAGGAGAATCGCATGTGATAGGACCTGAGGCTATGCTGAATGCAGAATTTTGTGTATTGATAAAGTCCTTTTTAGGCTCCTTTTGGGGAGGAGAGGTGGTTGTACATTGTACAGAAATGAAAGTATGTCTTTGGCTGCCGGCCTATAGTAGCTGATAGAGTTAACAAGGCTGGTTTGTTTAGAAAACTCTTCTGGTTCAAACAGGGCTTTTTAGAATTCAGGCTTCTTTTGAAAACTTGAACATTATTTAGAAAGTGAGGAAGTTGCTGTCGAGAATTTAACTTTAAGCTGCCTCTTTGTATTTGTTTTGTTTTGTCTCTGAGTTCCTGGTTGAAGAGACAGAGGCTGATATTTTTGGCTTCCCTATGAAAAGGGGGTGTTTCCTGTCTATTGCATCCCTGCCATGGTCTTTTATCTTGGCCCCCTCTTTTATTCTTCTTTAAGAAATGGTATAACATCAGCATGAGTTTTTATTGCTTTTGAAAGCCCCCTCCCTTTGCTCTTTAAAGCCTTGAAGCCAGGGAGAAGGAAACAAGCGGGATATGAAAGCAAAAAACTACTCTCATCCCCCTGACCCTTTCTGAATGCTCCTATATTCGAACAATTTCCAGATAGATCTCTCTCTGTGATCTTCTTCTTCTGCAGGCAGGTGCCTACAGAACTGTGCAGATAAGGGCTTTAATTGGACCTTTTCCAAATTGCAAGGAGATAATTAAGGGGGGTTGTTATGCAGAAAGTAAAATAATAAAAGCTAATAGAGTGTTATCTGATTTTAGAATGCCCTTCTTGGAAGAGGGTTTTTTTTTAAACAGTCCAGCGGTACATACATTTTAAATAAGTAAATGAGCCAGTGTGGTGTAGCGGTGCCAGTGTGGTGTAGTGGTTAAGGTGTTGGACCACAACCTGAGAGACCAGGGTTCGAACCTCCACATAGCCATGAAGCTCACTGGGTGACCTTGGGCCAGTCACTACCTCTCAGCCTCATGAAAACTCTATTCATAGGGTTGCCATAAGTCAGAATCGACTTGAAGGCAGTACATTTACATTTTTTTAAATAAAAGTTTTAAAAGGGCAGGGGAGGCTTAGACGCATGATTCTCTAAATCTCTAAACACAGTTTCTATCATTTCCCCTCAAATGCAAAGATGTATCACTGAACACTGAAGTCCAGATCATCCAGACCATGGTATTTCCAACCTCTATGTATGGGTGTGAAAGTTGGACAGTGAAAAGAGTGGGTAAGAGAAAATCAACTTATCTGAAATGTGGTGTTGGACGAGAGCTTTTTGCACACCATGGACTGCAAAAAAGACAAATGATTGGGTGTTAGAACAAATTAAACCAGAACTATCGCTAGAAGCTAAAATGATGAAACTGGGATTATCATACTTTGGATACACAGTGAGAAGACATGATTTGCTAGAAAAGACAACAATGCTGGGAAAAACAGAAGGAAGTAGAAAAAGAGGAAGGCCAAACAAAAGATGGATTGATTCCATAAAGGAAGCCACAGACCTGAACTTACATGATCTGAAGAGGGTGGTTTATAACAGATGCTACTGGAGGTCACTGATTCATAGGGTCATCATAAGTCAAAATCAACTTGAAGGCATATAACCCTTTCTCCCCCTTTGTCTCTTTGCTGTTTTGTACTTAACTCTGTCACGTATCTGTTTTTGACAAGTGCTGCAGTAGAATAGAGACTAACCAATGGTCCCAGACTAGACTACTGTAATGCCCTCTATGTGGGGCTGCCTTTAAAGATGAGTGCTGGTGGGTGCTAGACTGTCCGAGCATGTGGCATCGATACAGTACCAGTTGCAATGGAGAGACATCATGCCCCCAGGCATGACTGGTGTCCTTTGGGACTGTTGAGCAGAAGGCAGGGAGACCAACAATGGTGGAGCCAGAGCCATTGACAGGCAGAGCTAAGTCATTCCATTTTTGTCCCCCTTTTCCTCCTCCTCACCCAGTTCTACAAGGGCAACACTGAGACTAAGGAGGAGGAAGCTGACAGCTAGGGCAACCCCTTGTTCTGGTTGCAAATAAAAAAAGGCAGGCTGGCTGGGGTCAAGATTGGTGGGACATTGCACCATTTGCCCCAATGGACCAGCCTCTATAACCATGTCCAATAAAAGCCCTTCCTACCAGACTGTCTGGAAATCTGAGCAACTTGACACAACAGGTACCGACAGACTATGCCCTGCCAGCCTCATTTTGTCTGACCTAACTGGATCTCCAGTCTGTCCACGCCTGCATCTCTTACCTCTGGATCATGTGGCCATCACTCTATCCGTGTCTAGCCCAGGCCCTGTAGCAGCCTCAGGACCAGCCCCGTCATGCTGAGGGGCAGGGAGTTGACTGTGCTCCACATGGCCTGCCCTACACTCCTTATGGTCACCCTCAGACGTACGGGTGGTGCTGTCCTGTTGCCAGTGCTGAAGTAAGATTCAGCTGGTAGTCAGGTCAGCTTTTGCATATGGAGGAGGTGCCACTTGGTCCTTTTGGCCTCAGGCAGCACCATGTCTTGGGTCAGTCCTGAACAACCTATGCCAACCTGAGCTTGGAAGCACACTAGTCACATTTGCGGCCCATGTACAATCTTCTTGCCCAGATCAGACTCAGGGGGAGCTTGTTTTTCTTAGTCTAAGCGATAGTGCTGTTTGGCCAATTCTTGTCTCATTCCCAAAGCAACATCACCAGCACATCTTTCTTAGAGCAAGGCTGCCCACAATGCTGACTGGCTTGCCCTTGTGCCAGTCACAAAGCCACTCCTCCTTGTTGGAGGTGATTCCAGCGTGTGTGTGTGTGCGCAAGAGAGAGAGAGAGAGAGGTGGAAACAAACCTTTTAAAATGTTGAACAAGTTTATAATTGGATAACCATGCTATGTTATTTCAAAACTAAAACCAAAAGAAAGGGGACAGACCTTTGAAACATGATGGCAAAGGGTGACTAGCCATTTCTGTTTCTTGGATATGCCTTTGTGTACCAAAGTAGATTTGCTGCCTCCTTACACTTTTGGGTAAGTAGTCTTAGGAACCATAATACAGGCAGGAGCAGAATGTGGGGTGATTTCCTTTCCTAGTCCATAAAGCACTCCGGTGCTTAAAAGCTGGCACTGGCTGCCCATATATTACCAGGCCAGGTTCTCCTCCTCCTCCTTGGGTTTAATGGCCGAAGCAAGGCCAAGGCAAGGCCCCACTGCCACTGCTTACTGGCAATGGGATTATCACTCTTCATTCACAGCCTGTCATAATGCCTTGTAGCCTTCACCGAGTACCACAAAATCTCCAGCACCACACCCCAGAGATCCTTGCCCTGACGGACAGTCCCACTGACAAGTCTGTAAGCCCCAAATCACTGAACCTACAAAAGAGAGGCTTTCTGTGTTCCACATACCGCAAACAGTCCCATAGAACACCATTAACTGTTTCCTCCACTGCACAAACCTCACATCACCCAGAATCAACCCTCCCTACTCTGCAGAAGCCACTCCAAAGAGCACAGTGTTCAGGCCAGGTTCAAAGTGCTTGTATTAGGCCCTTAACAACTTGGGCCCAGAATATCTTCAGGACCATCTCACCTAGCCTGGTCACTGAGACCTTTGGGGGAGTCTTTGTTGGTGGTCCCCCATGGCTCAAATGCACGGCTTGGAACAATCAGAAGTCGTGCATTCATTATAGTGGGCCCAAGCCTGTGGAACTCCCTCCCAAGTGAGATTAGACAGGCACCATCCTTGTTGAATTTCAGGTGCATGACTAAGACTTTCTTGTTCCAGCAGGTTGTAGTGTTTGGTTTTATGATGATTTTTATATTTTCTGTATGGCTTGTTTTCATGTACATCACTTAGAAATGCAAAACAATTAAGCAGTATATAAATATCTTAAATCAATAAATATATAAAAAGTCAACTGGCACACAGCCAATCAGCTGGCTAGCCAGGGGGCTAGATCGATTGGATGTGAATTCTTAAAGCTATGGGGCCAATTCACATGCTTCCAATGCCAGGGCTCTGGGTAGCAGCCTGGAGCAAGACCAGACAGGACAGGACAGCAATCAGGATCAGAGGGCAAACTATAAAGGAAGGCAGGGCTCAGGATCAGAGGTCAAATTAGAATGCATGATCAGAAACACAAAGCACATCAGAATTCAGAGACACCTTGCTGGACAAGCAAAGTGCTACTGACCCAGAGAGCTTCTTGATGCTCCTTCCTGTCCACAGGGCCAGCACCAGGTATGTCTGGGCCCTTGAGTACCAGCCTGCCCTGGGCCTGCAGTGTCATACTGTCCAATACCCCCTCCTGATACAGGCAGTGCAGGGCTTAAATAGGCTAGCCTGCCCCACCTTCCTCCCATGTCAGTGTACGCACACCATGCTGTGTGCACACACCCACCATCATCCAAGATGACAGCGGAATCCCTTGGGGATGCCCTGCCTCCATCTTAGCTGATGGCATGCATGCAGGTGCAGCACATGGGGCGTGCACACTGACGTGCTGACGTGGCAGATAGATGGGGTGGAGGGGTTATTTAAGCCCTCTCCTCCTGTATCAGGGTGGTGTTTTTTGGGAACTCCTGCTCTGCAATCTGCGGCAACATCAAGTTGCTGGGTTCCGCAACCTGACGCTGGCACAGATTGTGGATAGGGAGCTCCACCCTCCCAACCTGGTTGCCTGCTGGTACCAGGCCTGCCTGTGCAAAAGGAGCAGTGGCTAGTCAGGTGTGTGGAGCAACTCTAGTTGATACCTTGGAAAGTTCTTCATTGAGAGGCTCCAGCTGTGCACATTACCACAAGGGGCAGTGGTCAGCAGTTCCTGACACCCAGTATCAAATGTCCTCTGCGTAAAGAGGTGGGAGAATGAACCTCCACCACATTTCGAAATGATAATTCCACAGACATGCATATTAGAAGGTATATCAGTCTTTAATAATATATGGGGGTGGGGTATGACACTTTGTAAAGGCCTTCCTTTGCTAAATTGTCAGACTGATACAGTTAATTAGGTATACAGTTATAGGGTGATCAGTAAATTAGGATTGCCCAATTTTTTTCTAGCAGGATGTCTGTGCATTTGACAGCTGTGAGATATGCAAACATTTAGCAGATGAAACTTTTCCCATCACTATACATCCATGCCCCCAGGGAAAAAGCTTCACCTGCTGAATAACTGCCTGCTCTGATGTAAAAAAATGTTGGCAACCTTCTGTTAAACTCCACCTAAAATTCTGCCAGTGTAGATTGCAAGAAAATCAACAACCTCAGTGATGAGTTCTTGGGACAGGGTCTTTTTCTTCTTTCACCTATAGGCAATTCCCATCACACTGAGTAACTCAGGGCTTTTTTTTTACATGGGTCCCTGAGCAACACCATCATATAAAGCATGAGTGGCATTTGGCAAACCATTTCCTAATAGTTCTTCAATTGCAAAGCAAACTGAAGAGTCAACAGCTCTTGCAAAGATCCATCTTTAATCTCCATCTTCAAAGATAAGTCTCTGAAGATCTGGGGCCAGATTCTGCTGTGTTAGTAGTTCTGAAAAATAAACAGCTGATCCACCTAAGCAAATTGGTTTACCTTTGAGGCTTACAGAAGTGTAAAAGGGGTTGGAATTCAGACTGCAGGGGATACGATTCTTTCCAAAGCCTCCTTCTTCCTCCCCTGCCCGAACGTCCCTGTTAAATTCACAAACAAATCTTGTTTTATTCCCTTTTAAATTCTCTTTACAACAAAGCTGTTTGATTGTTCCGCATTGCTGTGGCCTGATTTGTGTGTGTGTATGTGTGTGTGTGTTTGCAACCTGTATTACTGAATTATGAAACACGGGGTGGGATTAAGACCTCCTGGGGCCCCAAACTGTGACAAATTTAAGAGGCCCCATAGCATTACCCCAAAATGCATATTATTCTAACAGAAAGGACAACGAAAATAGAAATAAGCATTTGTATTAGCATATATACCAGTACATAGGCGAGGATGCAACTGAAAATTAACATTCTAACACATGTATTATGCAAAAAACCTATTTGCATATGAAATACCTTTAGATGAAAATAATTTATGATTTCTTGCTTAGCATATATGGAAACTTTCAGAGTACAGCAACCCTGGAGACGTTACATGCTCACAGTTCAGCACTTACTAAATGGAAGAAGGAATACAACATATACAGTGTGTGTTCTGCATATGACATAACATTTAAAACCCTTTCATGGTTTTTTTTTAAGAGCAAAGTCAGAATCTGAGATCCTAAACTGCGGCTTACTTAGCCTGTGCGTAAATCCAGCACTAGTGAAACCACCCTAGTAATTATAGAACTGAATCTTCATGCACCAGCATTTAGAAATGGCATCAGACATTTCAAAAAATGCTGTTTAGAAATTCAATAACATCTGAACACAAGGTGAATTATATGGTTGCATTTTCTTCAGCATTCTAATGCAAAATGCTTGTATGCGGAGCTAATTATGATACTGTACTGTATCTTGTTGCTTTATTTAGTGGGGCTTCCTCCCAGATATTTTTCACAGTGCAGAATATTTGGGGCACAATGCTTGGTTTCAACAAGGCTATTTAATTCTCGCAGTGCTATGCAGGTATAGATGGATGCTGATAGGAGGGATATCAGATCTAAGAATACAGCATGCTAAAAGAAAGAATTAAAATTATGTATCAAGGTGCTCCAGGTTCTCCTCCAAGAAAAACTGAATTCTGCAATTTGCATAGATTATGTGCAATAATCTAATCCCCACATTTTCTCCCTTTTGGCATGTGAGGACAATTTGGCTGTGACATCTGTCAACCCATTGATCATCACAGTTGATAATTTTGGAGAGCAAACATGAAGAAAAACAATTTCTCCTAATCATCGCGAAGGGCCAGGAGCTATGGCGGACTAGGTTTGTCTGCCTCTGTAAACTGGGAGGAAGCATCAAAAGGCTTGACTGGTAGGGAAGGTATTTTTACCTGTTTTTTTTTTATGAGAGAGGGAAACCATGGCCAATCACCCAAAGGAATGTTGAGGAAGTGGAGACTTGGTGGATCACAGACACGTGCAAATATGTGGAAGAAACTGTCAGAAATCGAACCTTGAGTGAGTCTTGACCTGATGACTTGAGAAATACCAGGAAGTGATTCATTCAGCTTGTACATCATGGGTAAGGAACCTGTGTCCTTCTAAATGTTGTTGAACCAACTCCCATCAGCCTTGGCTAGCATGGCTGGTAGTGAGGGATGATGGTAAAGCCAGAACCCCTGTCAGCAATTCCAAGTTTTGCCATTGTTCTTCACTGGTCATGTCTGGTACTGAAGGGACTACAGAGGTAAAAATTAACATAGACGGCATAAAGTTAGTGTCAGGCTCTACCCTCAGTCCCTCCCAAAGGCTCTCCAGAACAAGATCATTCTCAGAAGTCTCTGGAAAATCATCAGGGAAGAAGCAGAGTGGGCTTCTTGGGGCAGGGTATTCCAAAGCTTGGGGGCCACAGCTGAAAAGGCTCTCTCCTGTGTGCCTGTCAGTCTAACATCTTTCATTCCAGGCATGCAGAGGAGACTAGAGACAGATGGTCTTAAGTTCCGGGCAGGTACATATGGGTGTAAGCGGTCCCTCAGGTACATTGGTCCAAGTCTGTTTAGGGCTTTAAAGGTCAGAACCAGCACTTTGAATTGGTCCCGGAAACAAATTGGGAGACAGTGGAGTCGATAAAGCACAGGGGTGATAGCACTGCTCCCTGCGCCATGTTCCAGTTAACATTCTGGCTGCTGCATTTTGAACCAACTGTAATTTCCAAACTGTTTTCAAAGGCAGCCGCACATAGAATGCTCTACAGTAATCAAGCCTCGCTGTCCCCAATGCGTGTGTCACTGTGGCCAAGTCAACTGCTTCCAGGAATGGACACAGCTGGTTATACACACATAAGAATGGCTGCGGGTTTAATTCCAGCAAAAGGTTCTGCAACACTCTCAGGCGTTTTGAGTTTCCAGCGGGTATACCCACATGAGGGGATTCAAATGTACACATGTAACAGAACGTCATCACTCCCAGCTCTGGCCAAAGGAGGAACCTATAAGGGGTGCAACCACACCAACCAACCAAGACCATCTACACTTATAGACTAGAGCAAGGCAGGAGATATACCCTGACCCTCTATAACGCTTCTGGGTCAGGCTTACTTATTGCTCTGAGCAAATGGGAGAGAAGGCTTTTCAGGCTACAGACTGCCTTCTTCTTGCCCTATCCTGTTCACAGGAGCTGGGCATGTGTACCTGTCTTAACTGATTGTACATCCTCCACTGCTTCAGATCATGTTTGGTAGAAAGTTAAAGGGCCCCTCCTGGCTGGGTTTTCTCTGCAAGGGCATTATACAACATATCTTTGACACAATAATACTGCATTAGTAGTGATTTATACTGGATCATTTACACATCATTCCACTCTATTAGTTCTTCTGCGATTTCCCCCCAATTTTACTGCATTATTGCCATCTGGAGGGGCACACTTGCACTATAGCACAACAGAAGCAGGACTAAAAATAAACTGGAACATTTCTGGTATAAAAAGTTACAGGATTTCAGCAGGAAGTTGCGGGACCTGCACTAATGGGCAGCTAAGCAATATATCTGCCCCAAACCTTTGCAGCCACAAATTGTTTTGAAATCAGGAGAGCGGATAACGTCCCTGATATCAGCATGAGCACAAATGATGAATGCATGCGCGCGCACACACACACACACACAAAGGACACCTGAAAGGACCCAAGTAGTACAGGAGGTAAATGGGGGAAAGGTGTATTGGTTGTCTGGGGACAGAAAGGACTTATATAGCACCAATTACTCAGATGAGAGCTGCAATATAAAAGGAATAACTTTAGCTTAATAATAAAGAGAAATATCCTTTATTCCAAGTGCCCAGATAGTTCCAGCTGAGGAGTTTAATTTAAAGCCCCCCTTTCAAAGCAGAATGGTTCAATAAGGAGAGTTATTAGGGAGGTGGATGTGTACTGGTGATTTGTTAGGTAACTGGGAGAGGGAACGCCAGATGGATTACTTTCAGGGGACAATCAGTCCTCTCATTGGAGATGGGTTTGACATGGGAAGGTCAGGAGAGGCAGCCTTATTGGCCATGGTGTGTGTGTACCTTGTCTCCAATTCCTGCTGTGCAAGAGATCATGCAAGCACTGCCAGGTTTAAGAGCCTGCTGGATCAGGCCAAGGGACCATCTAGTCCAGCATCCTGTTCTCACAGTGGCCAGCCAGATGCCTATGGGAAGCCCCAAAGCGGGACCTGAGTGCAACAGCGCTCTCCGCTCCTGCAGTCTCCACCAAGTGGTATTCAGAAGCACATCACCTCTGACAGTGGAGATAGTACATAGCCATTGTGTCTAGTAGTCACTGATCATGTTTTGTTGTTGCTATGTGCCTTCAAGTCAACGACGACTTATGGCCACCCTATGAATCAGCGACCTCCAAGAGCGTCTGTCCTGAACCACCCTGTTCAGATCTTGTAAGTTCAGGTCTGTGGCTTCCTTTATGGAATCAATCCATCTCTTGTTTGGCCTTCCTCTTTTTCTACTTCCTTCTGTTTTTCCATGAATTTGTTTAACCCTCTTTCCATGTTGGTGGCCATCAGTGCTTCTTGTGGGAGCAAATTCCTTGGCTTAACTATGCACTGTCAAGCTATTGCCATCTGATGGCCATTGGCTGTAAGAAATTATTAGATAAGTTCACGGAAGGTATGCGTATCAATGGCTACTCATCAGCATAGCTTAGAATGAACATAAGCCATTTGCCAGGGGCTAGCAGCAAGCAGACCAGATTGCTGCTCTGCTCCATCTCTACCCCAGCTGGGTCAGAGGTGGAGTTGGGTGGTGACGGGTAGGGCTGGCAGAGGCCTTTGCTTCTCCCACTGGCATATAACCCAACAGACTGGCCAACAGGAGAGAGGCAACAGCAGCAGCCCCCTACTTACCAGAGTAGAGCTTATTTCCCTTTGAGGCTATGGGAGAGATAGTGGAGAAGATTCCCACCCTACCAAGGAAACAGAGCTAAGTAAGTGGGCTCAGAGTGAGGAAACTACAGCAGGGTGGGTGATGTTTTTCAGCCAGAAGGCCACATTCCCTCCCCAGGGGCCACATGCAAGTGATGGGCGGGTCAACAGCCAAAAGTGGGCGGAGTAATGAATGTAACTTTTACCTTTGTACAACAGGTCAGTTTCTACACTCACTCCTCTATCCCCCAGTGGAGCAAATGAGAGGCATTATCAGAATTCAAGGACACATTCTAGCTGGGCAGAAACAGCTGAGGAGGAGGGTACAGGGGTGTAGTCGTCCAGGGTCTGGGGGGGTGTCTTAGACCCCTTACTTATTTGGGAGAGGGTCCCAGCAGGGTCCCTATGTCTCCAGCATCCTACAAGCCAATCAGCATGAAAGGGGAGTGTGTTAGCCACCAAGAAGTGTCTTCTAATATGCTTCCTTGTCCTTTCCTGCTGATTGGAGCCAATCAGAGTGAAAGGAGATGAGTCAGCCACTGAGAGGACTCTTTTCAGTAGCTAACACTCTCATGGTGATTGGGCTCCTAGGGACATTGTGGGACAAGGAATTAATCAGGATCACATTCTCAACCCAGCAGCATACATGGGGGGAGTGGGAGTGGTGTGACTCTCATGAAGGGACTCTGCACTTCTGAATTTGCCACTAAAGTATCGGGAGGGTGCAAAGCAGGTCAAGTGAGGGGTGTGACTTGGAAGGGGGTATGGCTTAGGGAGAGACCCAAGGGCCAGACAGCTGCATTTGGCCCCCAGAACTGAAGATTCCCTCCCGACTATTGGGTTTTTCTAACAATAGTAGGTGGTGAAGAGGGTGGTGTACTGAGGCTTTATTTACAGCCAGGATACTTAATGATGAGAGGTGTCCCAGACTCCCTAATTAAAGGAATAAGGGACTCACCAGATCTCCCAAAGTACAGTAGGTAGATTTGCGGCTCTGAAAGTGTTCTGAAAGCTGCAGTCATAAAGCCCTTTCTCCACACACGCTGTGTGTAACTGACATGTAACATTTATGTTTTATAGTCTGCCGATCCCCATACTACCAAGGAAATAGAGCTAAGTAATCAATACCAAATCTAGTACAAGAAACTGCTTACGGTCACTCTGCTGTGCAATCCTCTGAGAAAAGGGTGGTAGGAGTAAAGGGTGGTGCCATGATGGGGCAAAGTCCAGCCATGCACGTGTAACTGAGGAGATCTGGAAAAGAGGAAAATGAATGGAGGAATGAGGTAGGATCGTGGACTGAGCAAGCAATATAATTTGGGACCCATCCGCAATCTAGGCCCATAGCTCCGGTCTTCTTCCTGTGCCAAATCATGCCATATTTTCATTTTCACGCACTGCTCTAAGCATTGTGGCACCAGTGGGATTGCAGGGCAGTATTTGGCAGGGGAACATTTCTAGTTAAGTTGGAAACAGAGGGATATTTGCATGATTTTATTGAGAGCTATTTCTAGATCTGTGTATATAGCCTGGAAAGTGCAGGTGGGGCAAGGGAAGAGAAAGAGAGGGAGAGAGGCCTGCAGCAACATTGGCATGTATAACATTCCCAGCCCATTAAAACAAAATAAAACTGTTCAAATGCCACCCAAACATCCATGCAGAAGAGCACGTGGAGGAATATATCAGCCTTGGGGGACCAGTTTAATTATTTTGGCATTGACAAGATGGCTTAGGGTATTAGCTTCTCTTCCACCCCCTAGCTCTCTGTCTAAAGAGATTAGCAGAGGTTAAAAGATCCTGAAAAGTAATAGGGGAAATGCTAATCAGGCTGGCTCACTGGACCTCAGTTGTGCAGTAGACACCAGAGATCAATTCTGCTTTGATTCCGTTGTTGGCAGCGGAGGGAGGGAGGAGGTGTAAAATCTGATTCTGTTTAAAGAAGGGGAAATAACGTGTATGTGTGGGTGTGGGTGAGAGAGAACACCTTGAAAATGTACTTGATAACAGGGGAAACATCATTAAAAAGCCATTGACTTGCAATCTGCCACGTTTGTTACGTACGGTGATTATGCCATCAAGGAACTAAACCAGAGGAAGATGTGCTGAAATTGTTCATTCTGTGTTGTAGACACACTGACAGCCAGGCCTCTGCAGATGAAGCATCCCACATGAAGGGGTTACCTTTGAATTTGCTCACAGGAGAGATCCTTTTCTGTGATGGTTTTAAGACAAAGGATTTAGAAAGGGGTTGGGAAACCTTTTTCCCCAGTCTGAGGGCCACAATCCCTCATGAGCAACCTTCAGGAAGCCGCACCCAAATGGTGGACAGGGGACAAAGTGGGACTCCTAACCTTTGTATATTGGATTCAGGATATATTTCTTGAAATATAATGAACTGGAGGATCTTCAAACCAATCAGCAAAATAACCATATTCTGAAGGCATAGGCAGGTGAGAAAATTTTCTACGTTCTGGCAGGGAAGCCTCCCTCCAGATGCCTGGGCAGATGCTATAGCCATGGGTTATGCCTCCCCAGCAAAGGATGGGGAAGGAACCACTTCCTCCTTGCTAGGTGAACCTTCGGTAGGAACCCCACACCTGCAACCTGGCCCCACTGCACTAGGGTTGCCAGGTCCATGGCCTGAGACTGATCCTGCATCTTTAGGAGAAGAGAAAGTCAGTCAAGAGCAAGTGTTCTTGCAACACTGTAGTGGGAAAAACCACAAGGTGGAATTCTCCCTTCCCCCTGCACCACTTTTAAAGATAGAGAAGACCTCTTGGTTGCCAGGCCCAGCGGCCAAGAGGTCTTCTGTATCTTTAAAAGTTGTGCAGGGGGAAGGGAGAATTCCACGTTGTGATGTTTCCCATTACAGTGTTGCAAGAACACCTGCATTTGGCTCACTTTATCTTCTCCTAAAGATACAGGATCAGTCTCAGGCCATGGACCTGGCAACCCTAGTTAGGGCCATGCTGCATGTGGGGAGGTGGGGGGGGAGGGTGCAGCAAAGCGAGAAAGAGGGATTGAGGAGGTAAGAGCCAGCTTATAAAACCCACTCCCTTCTCCTCATCATTGTTCTGATTGGCCACACTTGATCTTCCCAAATCTCCCTCCCTTCAGGAGACAACCTCTGGAATCACCCTTGCCAAAAGGGCTCCAGGGCACATTCCAGGCAGGCAAAATCACTCAAGCAGAGTGTGGTGCAAGACCAGTGGGGTGTGTGTGGTCTAGAGAGGGTATGGCCTGGGGAGGGTCCCAAAGTGATTGTAGAGCCACATTTGGGTCCCAAGGCTAAGGTTTCCCACCTGATTTAAAAGAATCAGGTTGATTACTGTCAGGTATCGGATGTTACGATATTCATTCATTCATTTCATTTCATTCAAGAGTCTTATATCCTCCTTTGTCCAGTCTGGAGTTCACGGAGACTAATAACCAGACTAATAACCAACAGATAAACAATCAACCAGAATAACACATCATTTAAACCACAAAGTCATAACAGCAACAACTGAGCGGCAAATGGTACCCTAAAACTAGAATAACCCATTCATTATACAAATGCCTGGCCAATGTATACATACCTCCAGCCTCCTTGAAAAACAGTGTCCCTTACCTTCTCCCTTACACATCTCACTGCCCAAAGATAAACATTGTCTCCAGTGAACAGCTGAAGCTTCAAAGTGCAGGACTTAATAAACCCCACAGCAATTTAACTAATCAGTAACGGCAGAGCAATGCAAATACAGCAGAGTAATCAGCTAATAGCAGAGCAGTAAAAATGCAATGAAACAATCATCTTCATACTAGACAACAAAAACACACACTATTGTACCTTGCCCTCTTCTCCTTCGCCTCTCAGCAGCAGCAGCAGCAATATCAAGCTATTAGGGAGGGAACGATCTGTCCATTTCTCATTTCACTCAGTTTCTTAAATTCATTTCTCTACATTTCTGCAGCAATTTGTGATTTCTTAAAAAAAAATCCTCATGAAAATTCCCCAGCATTTTAGTGTGAATGTCTTCTAATAAACACAATTTTGTAGGCAGTTTTGATGAATGTACTCATTTTGCCAGCTATTTCTCATAATATAATGCATTTTTGCAAGTTATTTTTTACTCTTATATTCACTTTTATGCAGACTTTCCCCTAATATGTGCATTTTTATAAACATTTAGTTTGGCAAACTGCAAGGCAAATTCTGAATAAGTGCGCATTTCAAAGAATGGCCGTGTTTCAGCTCTCATATTGTTTCAGAAATTGTGAATTTGACAGATTCGGCTTGAAATGCAAACTGAATCAAAATCCTCGCGCATCCCTGATACACAGACACACACACACACACACGCACACGTGTCAAGGGTAGATGAAGGGATGCCCTTTAGATGTTGCTGATTACAAGTCCCATCATTCCTGACCATTGGCCAGACTGACTATTGCTGATGGGAACTGTAGTCCATCAACATCTAGAGAGCACCACATTGGCTACAGGATTGGCTGTGCCAAACCACCAGCATTTCCACATTTGCTTACAGTACTGGAGATGACAGTCTTCTTGCTGTACCTCAGACACTGATCTTCCAGTGTCACTAGAGGATGCACTTTTCTCTTCTCCTTCTCCCTGGTCGACTCTCCCAGCTCTCACCTGGAAACAGTCTGCCGCCCTGGGGTATCTTTCTGTCACGACTCCCACCCAGGAATCCTTTCAACACCCACCCATCAGCCACTGTTAGAGGGGTGCTGCCTGCTTGTTGGTCCTAAAATGGCAACCACTTTGCACCAATCAATGCTCAGCTTGCTGTTAATTAGCATCAGCTGTTGTTGTTGCTCTGACTTGATCTGGAGCTCTTGGGCAACAAACCTGCTCCCCCCCCCAAAAAAAAGGATGTTCTGAGAGAAGAAACATGGTGGGGAAATGTACTGGAAAGTGTAGGATAACATTCGTTTGGCAC
Source organism: Rhineura floridana (assembly GCF_030035675.1). Taxonomy (NCBI): domain Eukaryota; kingdom Metazoa; phylum Chordata; class Lepidosauria; order Squamata; family Rhineuridae; genus Rhineura; species Rhineura floridana. The sequence continues at coordinate 36,828,108 of NC_084491.1, forward strand.
AACAGCATCAAATCTCCCTGCAAACAAATCAGAATGAATGCTCAATAAATAGGTTGTCTGGAATTGCCCTGTATTTTACCTGGAAAGTGAATCCTTTTAAGTTCACCACACTCCAATATCCACTTTAAATGTGCCTAGCACAAAAGTCGTTTGACCTATTTGGCTGCATTTTCTTAGGGTTCCTATCCAGGGGTACCTCACTCATGTCCAGAATTTTCAGACCAATTGCCTACAAAACACAAGGGGAGATTAAGAGATGCCATTCCCCTCTCCTCTAAAACTGTGCTGGCTGTCCTGGTGGGAAAAGCAGTGCATCTGTCCTTCTGAAATTTTGCAGGATTCATGCCTTCAGAAGGGGCAATCTTGCCTGAACATTTAATCCAATTCTCTTGATGATTTAAGAACTCTGGGAATTGTAGCCCTATGAGAGGAATAGCAGTCTCCTAACAACTCTTAGCACCTTTAACAAACTACAGTTCCTAGGATTCCTTGGGGGGCTGGAGCCATGACTGTTTTAAATATATGGTACGGATGTGGCCCTCATTTGATGGCCATCACACCATCTTGTGGATGAATTGTGGGTGAAATTCCCCCCTTGACACCCCTGTGAAAGACTTCTTCTCTCTTGCATCCAGACATGCTGTTAATAATGTAACGTTCATCCCCATTCCTCATGTTCAGCAAACATCACACCCTGAAGGGTCTAATCAAATGAGCATTACAGGCAACCTTCTCCAGCTCCGCCACTGCTGACTTCAGTTCCCATTATTATCTTAATACATTATGGATTAGAATATGATTTAATTGGGTTCCATGTGGCAGCCTGGGGGGAAAAAAACAAGGAAGAGAGGGAGGGAATGTCATATGGATAATGAAATGGAAGCGTGTAAGGCACTCGTAACAAAAACTGTTCACAGCCTATAAACAGCTGTAATGAAAGCCACACTGTGTGGTTCTTCTTGTGACCAGCTTCTTGGATCTGGGTTGTCCCTAACAGAGAGCAATAGAAAGTGTCATTGTTCAAACTTCAGTGCTTACACTGATACCACTCCCTTTACTCTGCTAAAATGGTATCCACCCCACACCCGAGTACCACTGTGGCTAAGTAGCAGAGCTCCAGGGGGTCTCCAGTTCAACCCCTGGCATCCCCAGGTAGGACTGGGAGAGACCACTGCCTGAAACCCTGGACAGCCGCTGCCAATCAGTGCAGTCAATACTAATCTGGGTGGAGCAACAGGCTGACCTAGTAGTGCAGTGTATGTTTTGCACAAAAACTTTGGGAAGCAGGAGAGGGAAAGAACCTGACCTGAGGCCCTGGGCTGCCACTGTCAGTAAGAGAAACCAGCACTGGCCTAGATGGAGATAAGGGTCTTGCTCAGCACCAAGAAGCCTCATAGCAGGCGTTAGAGGTAGGCTTCGTTGGGCATCTGCAGGGGGCCCATCACCTTGTCCTCAGAGGCTCCAGGCACTCCTCCTCCTCCTGTTTGCTATCACTGCCTCTTCAGTTGCCTTCTCTGACCATGTAAGCAGTGGCAAGAGGGATGAAAGAGGCAGAGTAGCATCCTTCATAGGCTGTACACTTTCCCTCTGGGCAGAGGTATAGACTGGGCCCAGAGAGTGAGACAGTAAATGAATGGGCATTGGGGAAATCAGTGAGGAGGAGAATGTGGGCCCACTGACGGGGGGCACTTTGGCCAAGAGGCCCTCTGATATAGGGATGAGGAAACCGAGGCCCAAAAGCAAAATATAGCCCTCCAGGCCTCTCTGTCTGGCCTTCAGGACTCTCCCCCAGGCTACATTCCTCACCACTCTGCTATGCACCTTCCTTCCCTGGTGAGAATATATCCATCAACTCTGATGATGCCTCTTGCTAGTTTGGATGGAGGATAGAGAGGAGTGTGTGTAGAAGTAAGCAGGCCTGGCGCCATCAGGCAGCCAGGTTGGGCACTGGCTGAGAGCCCCTGCAGCTGAGAGGGGTCCCTGCTGCTGGGGCTGGGAGGGTGTAGCTCCCATTCCACGTTCCACATTAACATTGGGTCATGGAGTGGGAGCCATGCTCCCAGGCAACACTCCAACACCGGCATGGGGTGGCCGCTCCACTTCCCACTGTGCCATGGTGTCGCATCAGCGTGCTGTGTGTGCAAACTTGCCATCTTCAGTGATGGTAGGCATGTGTGCACAGTGCACTAACACACTGATGTGGCCAGACCTAATTAAGCCCTCCAGCGGTGACAGTAGTGCCTCTGCATCACCGCTGCCACATTTGAGGCCCCTTGCAGTGTGGGGCCAGCCCTGGAAGCCAGCCTCCTGTATGAAGGTCAAACTAGCATCCTTTATTCTACCCACTTTCACCTCTGTCTCCACCCTCCCCTGGCCTATGGCCCTGGAAAGTTGTCTACAAGGGAATGTGGCCTTTGGGCTGATAAAGGTTCCCCCACCCTTGATTTACAGAAATCAACAGCTAATACAAAAGCAGGAAGGAGTGCAAACAGACAGAGATGGCTTTTGAAGCAGCACCAACTCCCCACATGAAGCAGCACACCAGCCGGCTGCCAAAGGTTGATCTGTTTCTCTTCCTCTTGCTCAGTTAAAAATATGTCAAGTGGTTATTTCCAGACCGCACTGTGGCACAGCTGACCCACATACCTAGCTTTAGTAACTACCGGCCCATTAAACAGAGTATAACACTCAAGGAGGATATGAAGCAGTCAATGAGGAGGGTGACCTAGGGAAAGGGGGTGTGGATGGAGAGAGTCCTGAGGACCAGACAGAGAGGGCAGAGGGTTGCATTCTGAAACCTGAAGCCAGCACTGAACAGTGTCATATTCCTAGAAGATCTAGAGCAGGGGTAGCCAACAGAGTGCCCTTGAGATGTTGTTGTTGACCTACAGCTCCCACAATCCAGGGCCATTTGCTATAGCGGCTGGGGCTAGTGATGATGTCCCATAACGTCTCCTTTAATTTCTCAGAGGTTTTCTTCCCCTGCGAAGAAGGCTTTTATTTTTTCTGCCTCATTCTCCAGACGCTTTTAGAATTCCTTCAGACAATTGGCGGCTGTGAAGTTTCGAGCTGACCTTGCTGCTGCAAGGTGACCGAGGATGTTGTGTGTGTTTTTCTCTCCAGGGAACATTTCTCTAGCATGCTGCAGCCTCTGTGGTTGCCCACAAGCCCTGATCTGAAAAAAAGCTCTGCCTCTTCTATCAGAGGCAATATGACTCTGCCTACCGGAAGGGCAGGTTGTGCTGAGGTTCTGTTTGCGGGCTTCTGAAAGGCATCCAGTTATTTATTATTATTTATTTGTTAGATTTATATCCCACCCTTCCTCCCAGGAGAAGCCCAAGATGACAGTTGGCCACTATAACAGGATGCTGGATTAGAAGGACCATTGGCTTGATCCAGTAGGGCTCTTCTTATGTTCTTAAAACCCCTTATGTTCTTAAAGAGTGATCTCATGATGTTTCGCCTTAGCTGTAAATGAAGCACAGGGAGTTGGGAAGGCTGCAGAGTGCAGACCACTAGTGAGATGATCTGCAGAATGAAAGAAACAGCACTCAGAAATACACCTTGGCCCACCTCAAACGAAGGAATAGAGTTACTTGGATGTAAGTATAGGATCTTAGTTAAGATAAGTCTTTCTTTTGTTTTGTGTCTGTATTGAACATCTCTCCTTTTGTTATGCCAATGACCGTGTGTAGCCCGCCTGAGGGTGATTAGCTTCAAGAAATCAAACTACTATTTCTCCTTTTGTATATACCAATGTATCTACTCTTAAATAAACAATCTTTGTATAAAAGGTGTGTATTGGCTTGGAACTAAGGATTCTAAATCTAGTGCTGGAAGGCTGAATGCTACGGATTGATTAGTGAGGGTAAATCTCTCTAAAATCACATAGTTCTTTGAGGTCCCTTCACTCAGGGGAAGAATTTAGAAAGAAGGGTGGTGGCAGTGAATACCAGGGATAATTATTTCTGTGGAAAGGGAGAAGTGTGCCTGAGAAGTGGGAACCCAGTGGGGTGGGGACTGTTCTCAGAAGCAAAGAACCCCCTTGGAGTACTGAGGGTAAGGAACCCCAGGGGGATGGATCTTTGACAAGCATGACAAGGTAAGCATGACAAAAAAAAGGGGGGGGGAAATCCCTGCCCTCTGCACCCATGAGAATTTCACAGAAATGTTCTCTCCCCTTTGGTAATTTCTGAATGCAGTTTTTTCCCCTAATTAATCGATGGAGAATGGGCAGTTAAAAAAAATCTGGGGAAAATGTTCAGCACAGCAGTAGCTGGGGCTGGTGGGCCTGGAGCCCAAGAACGCATGGGAGTCACCACAATGGCTATCCCTGAAAAACTTGGCATGAAATTACACTGCTGCTTTTCTTGGTTTGTCTTTCTCTTTTGCAAAATACTTCTCTAACTGATGGGATAATGTCTCGTAATGATCTCTCAGCTAGTTCAGAATGCAGTTTCAAGAATTTATAAGGCACTTCTTCCTTGGCTAAGTCTGAAAGGCTGAAAACCACATTATTTCATTTGTAGCATAGCATCACAATGAAAGGGAGTAGCCATGTGTTTGCGGGGAGATGGTGTTTGCAGGCTTTCCTTTTGCCACAGAATATGTGTAGCAGTAACCAAATGGATCAACTATTCAAAAGCCAAGAGGGCTAAAACTGTCATGCATTTTGCTAAGGTCTCTTCTTCACTACACATGTAAAGAACTCCTATAACCACTTTAAGCCACCATAGCACCCCCCAAATATCCTGGGACCTGTAGCTTGTTAAGCGTGCTGAGAGTTGTTAGGATGCCCCTGTTCTTCTCCCTGTTCCCAGGATTCCATGGGGAGAGGGATTGATTGTTAAACCACTCCGGGGACTGTAGCTCTGTGAGGAAGATGGGGGTCTCCTACCAACTCTCAGCACTACAGTAAACTACAGTTCCCACAATTGTTTGGGGGAAGCAACGATTGTTTAAAGTGGCTTTCAGTGTATAGTGCAGATGGAGCCCAAGTGGATTTTTTTTTAACCTGCAGCAAGAGAAGGGATCTTCTTTATGAAACAAAAGCAAAAAAAGATCCTCACTTTTACAACTATGATAAGTCACCCAGTGAATGAAGGATGAGATACAGCGAAATGCTTGTGGCCATCCAGCTTCTCCAAGGCTGTGCAAGGAGTTTAGATCCACATTTCCTAGGTCAAAAACCCAACAGTTTATACCCCTGGCCAACCTGCTGTTGGTCAGCATCTTTTGCCATAGTGGACCATTCCGTTTCTAACTCTATTCAGGCTCAAGAGTTCTCTCAGGTAGGAGCTCGTTAATGGAAATCATTGGCTCAAAGTGCCTCATCAATTGCATGCTGACATAATTGGGAATTAACGGTGGAAACATGATTTGAGCCTCAATAACGGAGGAGTGATGAGACGATAATTCAAATAACTTTTGCCTGCAATCTTCTTTTCTCAAGTGGATTCTGGCTTTCATCATGAAGCAGCTAGAATTGATATCAGATCGTTTCTTGTGCTCTCTCTCTGCGTCCCTGAATCCTAAAAGGTATGCTTGAATTAGGAATCCCAGAGTCGAAATCAGGCCATTGATTATACACTGTATTTGCTCATGTTTCTGACCTTCACTAGATCCAGAAGAAAAGAAAATAGGGGTATACAGGTTATGAAGCCTCTGCACTGGCTAAACCTGGTATTACATTGCATTGCATTCATTACATTTACAGCTTAATGCTAAGACAGATTTCTAGGCAGTTTACAAAATATAAAAACCAGTTACACAAACATTAAAATGTAAAAACCTATAATGAAAATAAAACAATCCCATTACAACATGTATATTTAATTATACACCCATAATTAAAATAGGTAATAAAATGATTCCATAAAAACAACATGGCAATTCAAACAGGAGATTCACGTTGAGAGATCAAGGGAATGCCTAGGCAAACAGGTGCATCTTCCAAAGATGGCAGAATGCCAGTACAGACGAGAACTCTCACATTTCAGCAACGAATAGCCCAAACTGGGGCCTTTTGCTTTTGCCTAGACAACTGAACAACACCTGCAGCACACTGAAATTTCAGCTCCAAGTTAAGCCACTGGCCTCAGGGACCCTGAATTGGTGCCCATTGGGTGAAAAGCAGGGTGGCCAATAACAGGAGGTGCCAGCAAATTCTAGTTTTCTCCTCCTCTTCTCTGAGTTCTGCAAGAGCAACATTGAGACAAATGAAGAGGAACCCCAAAGGCAGTGCCACTGCCTGGACTGATGGTAAGTAAGAAGGCAGGCTAGCCGAGGTTGAAGGGGCAATGCCCTATTCACCCTAATGGAGCAGCCTCGTTTGGAAGTTATGCATACACATTTTCCCGGGCAATCCATTCAGTCTTCTGGGGGTGATGCTCTGATGCCCTGGAAAGAGCTGAGGAACTGCTGCTTGGAGAGAAAAGAGCCAGGCTCAGTGCTTTTTATGCTCCCAGGAATCCTAACTTTTTGTTTTGGAGAGATAGGGAGCCGTGTGTGTGTGTGTGTGTGTGTGTGTGTGTGTGAGAGAGAGAGAGAGAGAGAGAGAGAGAGAGAATGGCATTCACATAGATGGCTACTGGGTACTTTTATGCGCATTCCCCAGATGAGTTTGGCACATCAATCACTTATTCTAGGGAAAGTCCCTGATCATTTGCATCTTGTAATCTGGGAGCTGGTGAGCAGATTGCCACGTTTTGGTTTGATGTGCATTTTTGTTGTTTGGTCGTTTCTTTCTCTCAGCATCTGTTAGCTGTAAGGAAAACACACACACAAACTGTCAAAAGAAACAAGAAACTAATTGTCTTGCTGAATACACACACACATTTTTCCCTACCACATGCTGTATTAATTGTTCTGATATGTCGGACCTACCACACCAACAGAGCTGCAAAACCCAAGGAGGTCCTTGCTCTCCCAGTCCTCGTTTCACTTGCATAGTTTACTTCCCATAATCCTTTTGCTATCCATGGTGCTGATTATGGTGTTCAGCGCTGTGTTGCTATCAACAGGAGACTGAAGAAAAAGTGAGGAAATTGTCGCTTTCTACCAACAACAGCTACAGAGTATGAAAAAAGACACAGCAACAAAAACTGTCCAGAAGTCGGACTTCCGGGAAGGGTGACTTAGCCTGTGCCTGCTTTTGAGACGGGCTCCTGCCTCAAAAGAAGCTTATTCAGATATATCAGTCAGTTTTTTCTTTTTTTTTTGACTGATTAAACTTCTCCCGGGTAGGGAGAAACGAAGAGATTAACCTCAAAGCCTATTTTTGTTGGGACGACCAGATCTCATTAATTTATGGGACGAGGTCCAGCCGACGAAGGTGGGACGGATTTTTAACAGCAAGCTCTATCTGATAAAGCGAACGTTCACCTTATCTTCTAAGAGAGAACGCACTAACAGGCAAGCACCCTTCTTTCTATATTTTTCTTTTACTTGACTTAAATTGTTGCTGTTTAAAAGAGATTTGCCAGATTGATCAGTTTTTGACATCTCACTGGGGAGCCATAACTTCTCTCTGCTACGCACTAATTAATAGCTTATCTCTGTTTTTGTTGCAAAAAGCTGTCCTGGATTTGCATTCTAAAGATATACACAGAAGAGGGATTTCTATTCCAGATTTTTATTTTGAAAAATATTATACTGTTTTGAGACTACTCTCTTTTTGGTCTATTTTATTTTGACGAATCTGTTTCTTGACGATTGCCATTAATTGCTTCGATCCTGGGAACTGCATTTTGTTTACTTAACTATTGGAGAGATAAGGCTGTCTGCTCTGTTTATACTGTGATGTCACCAAGTTTGGAGTATTAACCCAATTGTTGCTGAAATAAGAAGTGGTTTTCCTATATTTTTCTTTTAAAATGGCAATTAAGAAAGTGGCTGAAAATCTGGAAATAACTATGTTTCAGAAAATAATGGATGAGATTGAGATAATGAAAATTGAATTGAGTAAAATGAAGCAGGAGATTAAAGATATAAGGGTCCCTGTGAGAGAGGTGACCCTGGAAGGGGTCCCTGTGAGAGAGGAGACCCCGGAGATTGGAACAGGGGTCCCTGTGAGAGAGGTGACCCTGGAGACTGGAATAGGGGTCCCTGTGAGAGAGGAGATCCCGGAGATTGGAACCAACGTGGAACAGGAACAAGATTTGGAGTCTATGGACTTTAGAAATAAAATCTATTGTTTGGAACTCAATGTTATCTCTGAAGAAATGAATGAAGATTCTAGAGATAAAGTTATCAATGGCATGGATAATCTTCTGGACTGGAATGATGTGATGGAGCCCAATATAGAGAAAATCTATGGAATTAACTGCAGCCATGTGACAATGGAAAAACTTTTAAGAGATGACCCAGTGTATTTTGAAAAAAAGAACAGAGATATGATTTTACAGCAGTATTTCAGCAACCTATTCAGAATGGATGGCAAGAAAATATTTGGGATAGAGGTAATCCCCATCAGACTCTTACTATATGACTATGGCTTTGACAGCAAGATTATTATGGAATACTGATAATGGAAGATTGGATATTGAAATTACTGGACTTAACAAGACTACTGAAGATGGAAGATGGAAAATGGAACTAATAGAGATAATAGAACAATGGCTACTGAAATTATTGAACCTAACAGATTCTGATGTGATGGATTAATTGAAATGTTTATTTTGACTATGGTTATGACAATAAGATTATCATAATTAGTAATGAGATGGATTAATCGATATGCTTATCTGGAAAAAAAAATTGATAGATATATTTCTTAAAGAATTGAAACCTCTCTTTGACTTTTTGTGGAAAGAATAAAGTAATGTTTATGAGATTTGATGATTAAGTAAGATAACTACTGGAGGAAAGTGATTTTATAATATGACTTAAGAGACAGGATTGTTATATATTATAGACTTATAACTGATTTGATCTTTGACAAATGGGAAGTCAATATTTTACTCTTTATTTTTTATTTTTGTTTTTTTTTTTCTTTTTTTCTTTTTGTTTAACTATTTTTGATTTTGTTTTTTGTCTTTGAATGTTTTATGATTTTGTCTTGTATGTTTTATGAAAATCTGAATAAAAATTATTGAAAAAAAAAAAAAAAACTGTCCAGAAGTCACAGAAAGGTATGGAAGATATTTTGTTTTTGTTTTTTTTAAAAAAGAGGCATGATGGGGAGGCTGACAACTGCACTCTCTTTTCCATGACTTTTTTTCTTGCTTTTTTTAATCCCCAAAATGTGTATCACTAAGACAATGGTTTGCCAGTGGGCACAACATAGTCAAATCTTGAATTCAGAGATTTACTACAAAGTGCCCAATTTGAATGGGGATTTTTTATCTCACACAATTAAAAATAAAGTGTTTTAGACTTGCTGCCATATAGTTGGGTTTGGCAGTTATAAAATATGAAATTTCATTAGCTGTCACCAACAGACAACTATGAAATGTCATCCCTTGTCAGCTAGCTGCTGAGCCAAAATGAGGGAGGAACAGTGTTGTAAGAAAGATTAATCATAACTGAAAGACCCTGTCCTTTCAGTATTTTTTTTTTGGGGGGGGGAGGAATAATTCTGAAAAGGCTCATGAACTGTTTGATTGTTAAAGTGATCCCTGATTGGTTAGGATTGCCCATGTGACTAATATAGGAAGCATTGTCCTGTCTCAAGTAATATTTATTTACCTTTTCTGACAGCAGCTCAAACCTAAATCTGATTTGAAATGTAACATTGTAATGTATCATATCCAGTATATGGTTGGGATCATTTGAGAAGGATGTTACTGAACTACACCATCCCTGACTAGTGGCCATACTGGCTGGAGCTGATGGGAGGTGGAGTCCAAAACATCTGGAGGGTACCAGGTTGGAAAAGGCTGCTGTAGAAGGAAGATTCCCAATCCCTTTATATTAGTAGTTCCCAGATAGTTTGCTAAGGGGATCACTCAAGTTATCTTGTCAAATATGTCACTCTTAGTCCATTTCTTCGCTGTCCCAAGCATCTACTGGCTGACAGCATAAAGACCAACTGAACAGAGTCCCACAAACTGTTGCTGGGTCCCTGCCCATAGTTTCCTATATTTGCCCTTTCTCAAAGCACAGGACTCCTTTAGAAACTGTACACAATTGCTGGGAGCAAGGTGGGGAAAGATTTTCTTCCTCATCCCTTCCAGTGAATGTCTTGATTAGGCCAGCATGTAGATGGATAACACATCCTGTCTTGTTGCATCGCAAACTGTGCAATGCAACATTGTATGCACTGTACAATGCAAAAAATGTGCAATGCAAAAATGTAGCTCATGTTCAATCACCAGAATGTCCAGGTAGGTCTGGGAGAGATCTCTGCCTAAACCCTGCAGAGCCTCTGGCTATCCGTGCAGACAGTACTGAGGTAGATGGACTAATGGTCTGACTCAGTATAAGGCACCTTCCTATGTTACATCCCATTCCTTGTACCAATTGCTATTGCTGGGAAGAAGAAAACTAATTGAGACAGCTACTAATTAAGATCTCTCCACATCATCAGGGTCTTTGTACCCTGACTGTGGACCTTGTAGAGCAGGGATGGCTAGCCTGTGGCCCTCCAGGATGTTGCAGGACTCCAAGTCCCATCAGCCCCAGCCAGCATGGGCAATGCTCAGAGAAGAAGGGAGCTGTAGTCCAGCGACATCTGGAAAGCCCCAGGTTAGCCATCCTTGTTCTAGAGGCAGTTGACTTTTCACTGTTTGAAGAGGGATGCTAACCTGGATGGAAAGCAGGGATCTTCTCATGTTGTATGGGATTTCAGATTTATCCTACTTGTTTATTTATTTATTTAGACCACTTATATACCGCTTATATTTAAATAAAACTCTAACTCTATTGTTCCCTTTGATCTGTTTAACCTTGGAAAGAGAAACATGCTAATGACTTCTTATTTTCTTTATATGCTCAGACTTTTCATAGCTATTGCCCTGATAAAGGGAGATGTGTTATGTGGCAGACTTGGGAAACGTGTTCCCTGCATAAAACATCATTTTTGAACTGCCTCTAAGGCCAGTTGAAATTGACAAGCTCCAAAAGCTTCCCACATTCCTTCAAAAGGATGTAAAGGTCAAGCTGTATAATCTGCAATTTTGCCATGCCTACCTGTCAAAAAAAGTCTGCCCCCACCTTATATTCTTCCCACTAGCTCATAAACAAAGCTTCCTGCTGTTCCTTCATGCAGATGGTGCTTTGAGCCTTGGAGCTTATTTCAGGGGAGGTTGGTTTGCAGAGCTGTGGATGGCAGAATGGGTTGATTAGGGAATAATTAGGGACCTTACCTTCCTGGAGGTTTCCCCCCCCCCCCGTTAGCAGTTGTGGTTTGGCTCTGAGTTGAGCAACTGGCCAACTCTTCCATGCATTTTTGCTGTGATGATCATTCCACTGTCCATGCTATACACTTCCTAATGTCAAAACCAAGTGGGATTACGGACAACGCAGTGCCTATACTTTGATATCCTCTTTTGTGTCCACCACATGTCTGGCTTGGACAACATCATCACAGTTGCCCTGCCATGAAATAAGTGGTAATGTCAGTGGTGCTGTGGAGGGTAGAGGTCAAAGAGGCAATAATGTAATCCCTGGCACCCAATTCCATGAGCAAGTCACATCAGGGCAAGTAAGGAGTTTGCATCATTTAGAGCTGAAGTTGGTTTGAAAGTGATCTGGTGCATACCAGTAGAACACTTGATGCGGTTTTGAATTGCTCTCTGATACAATGTGGTACAAAACTATTAAGCACAGCTGGCAGCTTTAGCCTTCCAGGGCAAGGCTACTGGCTAGTTTACACCATGAACTTCTAGATCAGCAGAATGGTCAAAGGGTAGTCTTTGTGGGGATAGTGCCTGCATCTGGCTTCAAGTTCCAAGACAGCAATCAGACAGAGGAGCACTGGTGTGTTTGGCATCTGGTTTTATAGAAGAGTTATGTCTTTTCAGAAATATCCCTACATATTTGATGGTCAGGGGACTACCACATCAGTCTGTTATTGTGCCACCATATCATGGGACCACCACATCAAAGCCTGTTATTGTGCCACCACTGTGGTTCACAGTTGATGAAGCACCAGTTCTGAGCTGTTCCCAAGGTTGCCCTGGACAGACTGGAGTAGTGTCTTACATTTTTTTTAATTCATTCATTGATTCATTCATTCACAATAAGGGTGGCATCCACTACAGCTGCACTTGGGTTCCAAGTGATGCAGATGCACACCGAAGATAGATGGAAATCTGGGGCATTCAAACTATATGAGAGATCTTTGTTTCACCTGAATGAGCATCAGTGGGGTGGCCAGAACTTATGAGTTCTTGACCCCAAACAGTTTGCAATGCTTATATTCTGGCTGTTGATTTCTTCATTCTTTGGCAGATTTGATCCCCAGAAAAGAGAAAGTGAGGGTGTACATATGCTATTATAGGCCTTGGCTGACTTCAGAGTTATATGGCCAATACAAATGGCAATGGTGGATGGATCAGGTGGCTTTTGCCACACAGAGACACGCAATAGTCAAATGGCTACTTATATGGTGGAGACTAGATTCACCTGTTTGATGAAGATAGCAATATATTTCTGGGACATCTGCAAAATGCTATGCAACTTGGGACCTGGATACCTTACTCCTTATACACCCAGCCGATCACTGCGCTCTGCAGGTGAGGGCCTCCTTCAGATATCATCTTATCGGAAGGTCCATTCTGCACAACATAGGAAGTGGACTTTTAGTATTATGGCACCGACCCTTTGGAATTCCCTCCCCTTAAATATTAGACGGGTGCCATCTCTGTTATCTGTTCAGCACCTACTGAAGACTTTCCTTTGAAGTTGAGACCTTATCCCAATCTGTGTCTGTGCTGGAATTACTTTTTTAGATGTTTTTAAAGCTTTTTTTTTTCAAGATGTTTTTCAAGATGCTTTGTTTTAATATGTTTTAAAGTCTTTTGTTTTTAAGATGTTTTAGAGTGCTTTTGGTGTTTTTGTTGGCCACTCTGGGCTTCCTTCTGGGAGGAAGGGTGGGGTATACATTTAATAAATAAATAAATAAATAGATTATATCCTGGGCAGATGGGACCAAAGCAAAGAAGCAGAGGCATGTCTGCCTGAGTGATGGGGCTGTGCACGAAAGCAACAGCTAGAAGCAAGAACACATGCAAGCACTCATAGTCACAAAGGTGGTGAAGGAGGCTTCCTCAGACTCACCTCTCTGGTTTAATGAACCAGGAAAGGGAAAATAAACCCCTTTGGCGTCAACACACCTAGTATTCTGTTCTGCTGGGGCTTGCTGAGGAAGTGGTAGCAATTGCCACACCTTTTCCCAGTCAGGTAGGGGTATGTGAGGGCAGACCCTGGGCAGCTCCCAGTGGGCTCTGGTGGCTGAGCTTTGAAAGATGTTGTCTCAGCCAAGAAGCAGAAGTCATCTGAAGGTTGGGGGTGAAAAGTCCCTTCCAATGGCTGTGCCCGACTCCACAGGAGAGTAGTTTGCCATTCTTATAGGGCAGCCTTTCCCAACTAGTGGGCCACCAGATGTTGTTGGACTGCAATTCCCATCTGTCCTGACCATTGGCAGTGCTGGCTGAGGCTGATGGGAGTTGTGGTCCAACAACATCTGGTGTCTCACTAGTTGGGAAAGGCTGTTGTAGGGCCTTTAGTTGGTTTGGCAGCCACATGGTTCTGTGTGGCTATGGAACAGGAGAATCTACAGGAGAACCATACTCAGTGTCTGAGAGGGACGGGAGAGCCACACACCTCACCTCAGGCCAAGATAGTGTCCAAATGAGTGCTGAGAGCTCCCCTCTCCCCAGGTTGCATGGCTTATGAGTCATCTGAATATGAGTCCTGCTGAGGGTGACACTGAGACCAAAATGTAGGGGACACAAAACTAGTATTGTCATGCTTGGTGGGGTTGTGACTTAGCAAAGTCTCCCGAGGCACCTGAAAAGATGTGACCAGATGATGATGGGGTAGGTAAACACTCTTTCTCATTCAAGACCAGATAAGTCTTGCCCAGAGACAATGCCGGGACTGCCGTATAGCTAAATGCTGCATTATTATATTGCCCCACACCATTATAAGTTATTTCTCAGGTCTCTGCTATGCACATAACAGTTAATAAAGTCATTGCCCTCGCTAACCCAATGACAAGTGTCGCGTCTCTTTATTCCAGGGTGTGGGCGTGATTGCCGTTGCACTGCCATCCTGTGGCTGATCAGAGGAAGTATTCTGTGCTTGCTGAAGCTGCTTGTTTACAGGAAGTCCCCACAATCGGGGACACATATATACGAAACAACTCAAAAGCAATTTCCATATCTCACTGCTTGAAACAGAAAGAAATGTCTCAGATATTATTAAAGATTTCAGATGTTTCTTGTAGGAAGATTCCACTTTCTGTTTTAAAGAAAAGACAAATTTGATGTTGGTTCATCTTTGCAGAACAGTCGCCCTAAACAAGCCATTTCTAGTCATTGGGTGTGTCACAATGTCCTTATAGGGAAAAACAGAGGCAAATATTCAGCAAACAGCTCTGTGCTAAAGCCCCTTGCCTTTGAAATGCCCAAGATGTGTCACTTGAAATGTTTCACTTCCAGATTTGCTTTGAATGGCACTTTAGGCAAAAGCAGATATTTATTTATTTATTAAATTTATATCCCTCCCTTCCTCCCTGTAGGAGCCCAAGGCGGCAAACAAAAACACTAAAACACTCTGAAACATCATAAAAACAGACATTAAAATATATTAAAACAAAAGCCCTGGGCTCCTGCTGGGAAGAAGGGCAGGATATAAATCAAATAATAAACAAACAAATAAATAAAACATCTTTAAAAACAGATAGCAACCTAGGGATGTGCCAAACTCTTCTGAGTTGCTTAATCTGACTGCTCTCTCAATTGTCATGTGCAGAAGTCATCCATTCAGGTTATAGCACAGGAGAGATGGGACTGCATGATGCTCCTCATTGCCTTAGCTGAGAGACCAGCAACGTTGGTTTGCCTCCTCCTGTCCTTGAACTCTTTCTGTTCCAGGTGGTAAGAGCTAACACCTGAGCTTGCTTCCTTCCCCTCTCCTTATCAACCTCTCTTCCTTTTGTGTTGTGCATTTTAGATTGCAAACCTGAGAGCAGGAAATGACTTATTACTGATCACTGTAAGCCACTCTGGGAGCCTTTTTCTTTTTGCAGCTAAAGAGTGAGAGAAATATGCTGAATGAATGAATGAATTTCTCTAGTGTTATTGAACAACATTTGCCTTTCCCTGAAACGTTTCAGATATTTTGCCTGGAGAAGATCCTCCAAATTTGCCTTCAGTTTCAACTTGGGCTAAGTTTCAGGAGGATAGTAAATGTGGTGCCCTCCGGATGTTGTTAAACTCCAGCTCCCATCACTCCCAGTCAGTGTGTCCAGTGGTCAGGAACTGTAGCCCAAAACATACGGAGGGCACTACATTGCATATAACTCAGGGTATAGATCAGGGTAGGCACTTTCCACAGGTAGTTTAGTTTGCTTGCTGCTTGTTTAGCAAATGCACTGGAAAATCAGATGACAATCAGACTCAAAAACGTCTTTCGTGATGAGGGATCCATGTGAAAAATGCACTGATGCTTCAGAAGACAAAGAAGTACGAAGGTGCAGCCAAGCAGTCAAATCTCATGTTTTAACTTTCTGGGCCAAGCAAGGGAGGACACTAGAAGCAAATTCTTTCCAAAAAGAACCTCCTGCTGGAGACTTTGAGGTTGTGTGCATAATATAGGACACCAGATCTCACCTAAAGCCTGTCTTTTTCCAGTCTGCAAGTAGATGATACAACAGGGAACAGAGCAGTTAGATGAAAATTTCCCTCCAGCACAAGAAGTTCATTTAAAACTGCAGCAGGAGATTCAACCAGGCCATGCTTGTTACCAGATGATAATTTTCAACAACAAAAAAAAAAAGGGGGGGGGAGAAATAGAGGAGCTCGTATCAATTCTTCTGTAGATCAGCTTCAGCTGAATATTTGCAGGAAACTTTGCTTTCATCCAATTTATTTGGTCCTCGATATTTAACTTTACTTTCATATTAGGGATCAGATGTGAAGGGCCAAAGTTCATTGGTAAAGCATATGTTTTGCAACCACAAGGTCCCAGATTCAATTGATATTTTCAGATAAAAAGGATCTTATCCAGCAAGGATAAGAAATACCTCTAACTGAGACCATAGAGCAGGAGTGGGGAACCTGTGGCCCTCCAAATGTTGCTGAACTACAACTCCCATCATCCCTGGCCATTGACTATGTTTTCTGGGGTTGATGGGTGTTGTAGTTCAGCAACATTTGGAGGGCTACAGGTTCTCCACATCTGCCATAGAGAGCTGCTGACAATTGGAGTAAATGATGATGGGTTTTATGGTCCAACACTTCATGAGATACTAGGGGGGAGCCTCTGACCCATGGGGTTGATTAGGCCCACCAGGCCTCCCCATTTGGCCCATGAGTCATTTTTTGGCAAAACCAAACCCACCTGTCCTTCCCTTGATGACATATAATGTCAGACTCTGGACAGGTGAAGTTGCAGGGCCAAATTCAAAAGGACAAATTGGGAGCTCCCTTGAAGTGTGTTCCTGATTCTCCCTTTCTGAATGTTTCTTGAATTTGGTACTTTGTGAATTAGGCTCCTTTTTTCTGTTACCCTGCATGGTGAAAGATAAGGTACCAAATTCAAAAATTCAAGCTGGAAAGGAGGAATCAGGAGCCTACTTTAGATTGCAGTCCCAATTCTTCCTTTGCAGCTGTGGCTTGAATTCTTTTGGAATTGAAGCCATGGCTGCAAAGTAAGAATCTTTGAATCACCTGATGTCATATGATGTTGGGTGATTGACAGGTGGGCAGCCCCACCCACCTGACAAAGTGGCCTGTGGAAGGTTGTCCAGTTCCCTACCCCTGCTATAAGACAGCTTTGTATGTCCACAAAGTCTGTTGTTGGCATGGCGGCTCTTGGTGGCTTTGTCTTCTGCCCGCTGCTGTGCCTGGGCAGGGCCTTTGTGGTCGCCGCCACAGCCTGCTTGGAGCGCGGGCGCAGCTGCCTGGGCCTCTGTTGCTGTCATTGGCCTGGATGGGGGTGTTGTCGTTCGGGAGCGGCCGCTAGTATCATCACTGTGCTGCTGTTATCATCTGCTGCTGCCATCTGCTGCCTGCTACTATCAGCTGCTGCGGTCGTTTGCTGTTTGCTATTGTCATCTGCTACTGTCATCTGTCGCTTGCCTGGAACCGAACCACCGCTGGTGCTTTGGTTGTGGGCGCTGTCGCTGCGGCTGCTATTGCCTTTGACTCAAGTGTGGATGCCGCCATCATCACTGTCACTTTGTCATTTTAATGTTGTTGTGTTGTATGAGTGAGGATTGTATTGTGTGTATGTTAGTGTGTGTGTGTGTATGAACTTTTTTGAGTTTTTAATATGTGCCTGGGAGAGAGGATTTTATGTGCAGCGGGGAGACTTTTGGGGGCCCCAGTTAATGTAGTGACGGGTAATGGGAGGTATGGTGTTGGGAGGAGAACATGCCAGGTAAGGGGAACTCATCCCAGACAAGTTGTGTCTGTGCCTCGTTCCGGTTCTCCTCATACCCACAGGATTTCGGGTTGTCCTATCAGCCAGCTCTCGGATCTCCAAGTGCTGCTTTTAAATGCCAGATCGGTATATAATAAAACCTCCTTTGTCCATGACGTAATTGTGGAGGAGAGTGCCGATCTGGCATGCATAACCGAGACCTGGGTGGGGGAACAGGGAGGAGTTGCTCTTTCCCAGCTTTGCCCACCCGGGTACATGGTGCAGCACTGTGGTAGATCCGAGGGCTGGGGAGGGGGGGTCGCTGTGGTCTATAAGAGTTCTTTTCTTCTCACCAGGCACCCTGTCCAGGCGGTGACTGGTCTGGAGTGTCTCCACCTTGTGTTGGGCCAGTGAGACAGACTGGGAATTCTGTTGGTGTACCGCCCACCTTGCTGCCCAACAGCTTCCCTAGCTGAGCTGACAGAGATAGTCTTGGAGGTGCTGTTGAGATCCCCTAGACTTTTGGTACTGGGGGATTTCAACATCCATGCTGAGGCTGTCTTATCTGGCGCAGCTCAGGACTTCATTGCCTCCATGACAACAATGGGGCTGTCTCAATTTTCTACTGGCCCAACGCATGTGTCGGGACACACTCTTGATTTGATCTTTGCCACGGGACATGGAGATGGTGACCTGCAGGTGGGGTGTTTTTCATCTACCCCATTGTCATGGACAGATCACCGCCTGCTGAGATTTAGGCTTACGACGACCCTTTCCCTCTGCAAAGGTGGGGGACCTATTAAGTTGGTCCGCTCCCGGAGACTAATGGATCCTCTGGGTTTTCAGAAGGCTCTGGGAGATTTTCCGGCTGATAAGACTAGTGCTCCTGTCGAGGCCCTGGTCGAACTGTGGAATACGGAAATGACCCAGGCTGTTGACACGATCGCTCCCGCACGCCCCCTTCAATGTAGAGCTCATACAGCTCCGTGGTATACCCCGGAGCTGAGAGTGATGAAGCAAGAGAGGAGGAGGCTTGAGTGCAGATGGAGGCGAACTCCAGACAGATGCAATTATGCCTTGGTAAGTGCCTCCACTAAGTTGTATATAGAAGCCGTAAGGGCAGCAAAAAGTGCTATTTTGCTGCCACTATTAGATCATCTTTGTGCCGACCTGCGGGGCTCTTTAAAATAGTACGAGGGCTTTTACATTCTGGCCCTCAGGATATTATAGTGTCATCTGAAGCCCACTGCAACGAGTTTGTGGGGCACTTCCAAAATAAAATCGCTTGCATCCGTAGGGATCTCGACTCTAATGTTAGGACAGTTGATTCCATTGAGGTACCCAGATCACGGTCTTGTCCTCAATTATTGGATGAGTTTCAGTTGGTGCAGCTTGAGGAAGTTGACAAGGTGCTTGGACTGGTGCGTGCAACCACGTCGGTACTGGACCCTTGCCCCTCCTGGTTAGTAAAAGCTAGCCGGGTTGGAACTGCCGGTTGGGCCAAGGAAGTGATCAATGCCTCCTTGAGAGAGGGAGTTGTCCCTCGTTGTCTCAAGGAGGTTGTAGTGAGACCTCTTTTGAAGAGGTCTTCCTTGGACCCAGATAACCTGAACAACTATCGACCGGTAGCGAATGTGCCATTTCTGGGCAAGGTCTTGGAACGGGTGGTTGCCAGCCAGCTCCAGGCGCTCTTGGATGAAACCGATTATCTAGATCCGTTCCAATCTGGTTTTAGGCCCGGTTTTGGCACAGAAACAGCCTTGGTCGCCCTGTATGATGACCTTTGTTGGGAGAGGGACAGGGGGAGTGTAACTCTGTTGATTCTCCTTGATCTCTCAGCTGCTTTTGATACCATCGACTATGGTATCCTTCTGGAGAGACTCGCGGAGTTGGGAGTTGGGGGTACTGCTTGGCAGTGGCTCCGCTCCTACTTGGCGGATCGTCTCCAGAAGGTAGTGCTTGGGGAGCATTGCTCGATACCCTGGACTCTCCATTGTGGAGTCCCTCAGGGATCGGTTCTGTCCCCCATGCTTTTCAACTTCTACATGAAGCCTCTGGGTGCGGTCATCCGGAGTTTTGGAGTGCGTTGTCATCAGTATGCTGATGACACGCAGCTCTATTTCTCCTTTTCATCTTCTTCAGGTGAGGCTGTTGATGTGCTGAACCGTTGCCTGGCTGTGATAATGGACTGGATGGGAGCTAATAAACTGAAACTCAATCCAGACAAGACTGAGACGCTGTTAGTGAGTGCCTTTTCCGCACAGATGGTGGATGTTCATCCTGTTCTGGATGGGGTTACACTCCCCCTGAAGGAACAGGTTCGTAGTTTGGGGGTTCTTTTCGATCCTTCCTTGTCACTTGAGGCTCAGGTAGCCTCGGTGGCTCGGAATGCATTCTACCACCTTCGGTTGGTAGCCCAACTATGCCCCTATCTGGACGGTGACGACCTCGCTTCAGTTGTTCATGCTCTGGTGACCTCTAGATTGGACTACTGTAATGCACTCTATGTGGGGTTGCCCTTGAAGACTGTTCGGAAGCTGCAGCTAGTGCAAAACGCAGCAGCCAGACTGTTGACGAGGACCACTCGGTCCTCACATATTACACCTGTTCTGGCCCGTTTGCACTGGTTGCCGATTTGTTTCCGGGCCAGATTCAAGGTGCTGGTATTGACCTATAAAGCCTTACACGGTGTGGGCCCGCAATACCTGATGGAACGCCTCTCCCGCTATGAACCTACCCGTGCACTACGTTCGACATCTAAGGCCCTCCTCCGAGTACCGACCCATCGAGAAGCTCGGAGGGTAGTGACAAGATCCAGGGCCTTTTCGGTGGTGGCCCCCGAATTGTGGAATAGTCTCCCCAAGGAGGTACGCCTGGCGCCTACATTGTTATCCTTTTGGTGCCAGGTTAAAACCTTCCTATTCTCCCAGGCATTTTAATGTATTTTAAATGTTTTAATGTTCTGGTCTTTCTAATTTATTTTATTGTTGTTATGTATTTGTATTTTACACTTTGTGATTTGCTGATTTATTGTATTATATTATGTTGTACACTGCCCAGGGAGCCATTGGCTAAGGGCGGTTTATAAATTAAATAAAATAAATAAATAAATAAATAAATAAATAAAAATCTATTCACTAATAGGCAAAAAACCGTGCGGTTTAAGAACATACCTATAGACGACAGATACTTCCATCACACTTTAAAAAGCAGGGAAATTGGGCAGCTATAGTGAATGCACCAGGGGAGCAGGAAACCTGACCTCTTATCTGAGATATTGTACTGCCCTACAAATTTGTCAAAATGCAAACACAATTTCGGTTGGTCTTTCACAGTCCAATCTACTTCCTGTGTAGCTTGGAAGAATTTGGTAACGTGTGCCTCTGAGCATATGGTAATTATAATTATACAGCCACAAGATATGGATGGATATTTCGCATTCCGCAATGTTAAACTGAAAATACCCCCCATGCCATTCTGAGCATATTTATTGGAATGAAAGGACATGAATAACTTAGGTCTGTTAATTTCAATGGGTTTACTCTGAGTAGGACTTGGTTGACTAAAGCTCTTAAGTGTGTTCACCATTAAACATGTTGAAAAGATGACTGGGTAACATGCTTAAGAGGATGTTTGTTTTACAAAAATTCAGCATAACAAGGAATGGAAGAGAGCCAGTGCAGTGTAGTGGTTAAGGTGTTGGCCTAAGGTGTGGTGTAGTGGTTAAGGTGACCTGGGAGACCAGGGTTCGAATCCCCACACAGCCATGAAGCTCATTGGGTGACCCTGGGCCAGTCACTGCCTCTCGGCCTCAGAGGAAGGCAATGGTAAACCATCTCTGAATACCACTTACCATGAAAACCCTATTCATAGGGTTGCCGTAAGTTGGAATTGACTTGAAGGCAGTCCACTTCCTTCCAGGAATGGAAGGATCTGTCAGTTTCGGTTCTCCCAGTTTCTAATTTTTCCAGTCTTAAATTCCATTGTCCAGGTTTCTGTAGCAATTTGGTATGGTTTTTTTAAAAAAAAATTATCATGAAAATTCTTCAGCATTTTAGTGTGAATTTCTTGTAATAGGCACAGTTTTGTCTGTGGTTTTGATTAATATACACATATTTGCGATCAATTTCTCC
The DNA here is from genome assembly GCF_030035675.1 of Rhineura floridana. NCBI lineage: Eukaryota > Metazoa > Chordata > Lepidosauria > Squamata > Rhineuridae > Rhineura > Rhineura floridana. The sequence goes on from NC_084491.1 coordinate 36,849,773, forward strand.
TAATATGTGTTTTTGTATACTATTTTCACAAATATATTCATTTTATACACATTTTCTCATCAGAAACGCAATTTTGTAAACATTGTTTGGAGTACAGTCTTGCAAAATTTGGAGAAGTGCAAAGTTTGAACAATGACTGTGTGTCAGTTCTCATATTGTTTCAGAAAATGCAAATTTGATAGATGGGGCTTTAAATGAAGTCTGAATTGAGTTTCTCCTTCATCCCTAAGCATAACCCGCTTGTTTTCTAAGGAAGTTTCCAGACTGTCAGCACTTTTGTGTGGATCTCTTACCCATTTGTGTAGATGCCAGTATATGTTTTTGGTGCAATTAAGGGCACCTTCATAACCCACTCCCAAGAAAGCAGGTTCATTATGAAAACTAAAAATGGTACTAGAGGGTTGTATCTAATTAATGTCTACTCAAAATACACCCACTGGAATTAACTGACTGAGGTTAGTCATGTCCATTAATTTCAATGGGTCTACTCCAAGTATGACTATTGTTAGATACAAGCCATTGTACTCTTGTTCAACAAAAGTGCTTTTTTTAAAAAAGGCAGGCTTTTTGTAGTAAAATAAATAATGGGAGGAAGCATTGGAAAATGTGGGATAACTACCAGTTGATGGCAACGTCACATAACCTCTGTGCAAATGTGCAAATGAATCAAAATGAATGCCAAATAAACAGGTCATCTGGAAGCAACCTATATCTACAGCCAAATGATATACATGCAGTCATTTTCTAAAATTACACAAGAGATTTATACTGAGCTCTTGAGGTAGCAGCTACTCAGAGGAGTTCTACAAATAGCGTGCTTCATGCAGATATTACCTGATATAAATCCATCAGGAATCAGTTTGGGATCACTGTGGAGCCAGCTTTGGTCATGTGAAGACATTTTCTTTTTGCTTTCTGTCTCTTGGCTTCTACTTCTGGACTGTACACCTTTGTTCTAAAGCACAAACCTTCTAGATGTTAATTCTTCCTCCACTTTTCTCTTGGGAAAAAGCTGAGTGATAGAATTTATAGTGAGAACGCAAAACACCTCCTGCCTAATCCAACCGATATATCAGCAGTGGCACCAAGAAAATGAATTCTTGGGGGGGAGAGTTGCAGGTATAACTCATCAATGCAGAAGGCTTGTTTTCCTTCCCTCTTATTAATAAATAGAGTTGGTTGTAGTGTCCCAGGGCCAAATATATCCCCTGTGTCACTCAAGTGACTTCAGGAGAATTACTCTAGGAATCCATTTAAAAAGTGAGACGAGGAAGGCTGTTTTCCCTTCCCCACAAAACTATTCTTAAGGCCTGCAGTTTATGTAAGAGTCTTCTTTTGCTAGCAAAGATATCAACCCAACTACATAAGCACTCCAAGTGGTAACTGGGGCAATAATGCCTCTCCTTTAGGACAGGGAGGGGGAACCCACAGGGGGAGCACATTCTGCTCACACCATATGCATTCCCAAGCCACACCCCCTCTTTGCAGCCTGCACCCATTACTGAGTCTGCTTTGCACTCTCCTTCAGTGTTTTTGCCTGGTTCTACAAGGGTAAAAATTACATTTGCTGCTCCTCCCACTTTTGCCTCTGACCCTGCCCACCACTGGCATGTGGCCCCCAGAAGGTTGCTTAGAAGTGAATGTGGCCCTCAGACTATAAAACGTTCCCACCTTGCTTTAGAAGCATCCTTCATAAAATGTCATTTGACTCAAAAAGGTGCATAATCAGGTGTCTCAATAAGGTGTAAGCAGTACTCTGGTTATACTCAGCTCTATTGCTCCATAACATCTGAATCAGGAGAGGCTGTGCAAGTCCCAGACCAGTGCCTGGACTCAGTGGTGGGCTGGATGAGGGCCAATAAACTGACTTTGAATCCTAGCAAGATGCAGACACTGTGGGTGGGTGGTTCCCGAGTCTGTATAATTGATGCCTGCTTTGTATGGGGTCGTACTCCCTCTGAAAGAGCAGGTTTGTAGACTGCGGGTGCTTCTGGACCCATCTTTGTCACTAGAGACCAGGGGACCTCAGTGACTAGGAGGGCCTTTTACTAGATTTGACAGGTAAGACTGCTGTGGCCGTTTCTGTACCGGGATAGCCTGACCACTATTATCCATGCACTGGTAAGCTCCATGCTGGATCACTGTAATGTGCTCTATGTAGGGCTGCCTTTGAGTTTGGTCCAGAAGCTGCAGCTGGTGCAAAATGTGGTGGCACAACTGCTCGCTGGGACAAATGCCAGGAATTGAACACCATGTGCTCTGTCACTGAGCTATGGCGCCTCCTGCAGAAAATGTTACCTCTTCCTAAACGTGGTTAGGTTCCATACTGCATGAGTATGTGGACTCATATCTAGGAAGCATATTGCATATGCACTTCACAAAATGTTGACTCCTTTTGAGTGAAAGGGGACACTGATGATTCAGCTAGTTTAATTGCAGTCCTTCTGGGGAACTTTCTGTGCCTGAGGAAGAGGTTTACAAAAGAAACTGAGGAAGCCTTTCACCCCCCTACACCAGAGATGGTGTAGCCCTACAGATGTTGTTGGAATGCAACTTCCAACAGCCTCAGCTAGCACTGGTTAATGGTCAGCAATGATGGGAGTTGTAGTCCAGCAACATTTGGAAGGTTAAGGGCTCTCCTACGCTATGCTTTGTACCAGCAGACTCTTCAAATCCTTTGAGGGAGCAAGAGAATAGGAATCTCCACAATTTAAACATATCAGTGTTCCATTTATCCAAAATGGTCCAGTTTTAGCTGTTTAAGTTATTCTGGGCAAACTGGAGCTTTCAGAGAGAAGGTGAAGCCACATGGAGGGAAGCTGGGGATTTCAGTGATGGGTGAGCTGTAGCCAGAAATTCTGACTAAAGCTGGTTATGTAAAGGCAAGGCAAGGAATTAGCCAGATCTCAAGACCTACAGGATTATGGAATCTCTGGGAGTCAACCTGTTCCAAGAACGTCCCAGCATAATTTGACCCTATATAGTGGTGCAGGCCTTGTCTGTTCCCACACATAACTTTGGATCCTCCGGGGCCACAACATGCATTTGACACACATATTTCAGATCAATATTTGGGTCACTATGAAAGGACACAGCCTTCCACTAACATCTGGGCAGCTAACTGGGGCCACAACACAAGCATACACTGAAGGAATGTGTGTGTCTGTAAGATGGAAACTCATCCTTTACCAAAGAGTAGTTAAATAAGAGAGGAGGTAAGGTATGTAATGGCCCTGAATCCATCACCCTTACCTGGGAACAGATGAAGAACTTTTCACTTTCAAAGGGAAGGGTTGAAGCTCAGTAGCAGAGCATTTGTTTTGTATGCAGAAGGTTCTAGGTTCAATTTCCTGGCATCTCCAGGTACGGCTCAGAACGTCCCCTGTCTGAAACTAATGGCTTGATTCAGCATACGGCAGCTTCCTATGTTTCTACTGAGGAAATACCCAAGTTTCCCCTCTGCTGTTTCAGTTGATGATGCCAGAGGCAGAAGCCAGCAGATGCTCTTTGTATCAATTGTCTCTCCATTTGCCATCTCTGGGCCTTTTTGTTAGCACTTGGAAGAGGAACAGCTGAGAGGAAGCTAGCAGGAAGGCTTTTCCATCAGGTTTCTATGGAAACTGTTAGCTCCCCAGTAGGTTCTCCCAAGGACGCAAGCTGTGGAGGCCTCCTAGTAAATTGCTATGCTTGCACACTTTCCAACAATGTCCCTGGACACCAGCAGATCCCAATAATGGTTTCCTAGGTGACCATTCGCTCCACACAGCAGACAGCAATGGGCACGTTAGCAATGCTAAGCTGCACATTCCATCCTCCTGGCTGCCAGCTGTGGAATCCAGCATCAGCATCATGTTCACAACAATGCCCTTGGATTTCCAGCAAAAGAGCAGCTATGTCACTCTGGGTAAGGGGGCCTTTGGGAATAATAGTGACATGCCCATCATTGTGACTTTGCGGAGGTCTAGAGGCTTGAAGCCAAATATTTGGCTTGTTGTTTCAAGACAATGTGTTAGTTTTAGCTCCCTTGCTTCTGCAATAAAAGTACATGGGGAGGGGGAGGGAGAAAAAAGAAAGAACCAAAGATGACAGATTTGCATTAATTTACATGAATAGATGCAAAGTTAGAAATAATTGTTATAATTTTAATAGAACTGGAAGACATCTCCCCATAGTGGGGAAGGCTGTGGCCAGGTGACCTGTGTGCCTGTTCCTTCTGCTGTTCAGGCACTGTTCCCTGTTGATGAGCAACTTCAAGAGCCCTTCTCTCCTTTCTTCAGGTTCATTATCAGTCCTTCAAACAGAGGGCTGCCCTCAATAAAGTAGGACACCTAATCACCCTATTCTACAGCCTGTGAGATATGTAAGTGACTTTTTTTCACCTTTTCTCTGACTTTTCTTTTGCATCTCAAACTCTTCTATCTGGGCCTTCTCTACCTTATTCTTCCAGGCCAGTGATGGGAAATCTGTGGTGTTCCAGATGGTATTGCAGTGCACCTCACATAATTCCTGACAATTGGCCATATTGCTTAAAGATGACAGAAACATGGATGTCATGTCTCTCTTGCCTCAGGGTTCTAGTGTTGCCTGAGGAGGACTCAGCTTCAGAATATGCACCAGTCACTGTGCCCAAGGAGGAGCCATTCTTGGAGCCTGAAGATGACTTCCCTGCAGCCTCTTCTACTCCAGTTCCACAGAAGAGCATGCAACTGCCGCATAGTTTAGGGATCCTTGAAAAACTGCTGGCAGCTCTCCCAAGGGGATAGAGACATGGGAAGGGTAAACTGGTGCCCTCAGATGACTCTGGCCCCTGGTTGAGTGAATGTCTTCCTTAACTTAGGCAGAAGGATCTATTGTGAGCTGTCTAGGGTCCTGAACTGCCTGGCCAATGCTCTGGTAATCGTTGCTACTTTCACTGCAAGCCCCAGCAGAACAGAATAATGGAGGGCCATATATTCTTTGTCCCTATTCTAGATCATTCACTTTTCTAAACATCCTTTTCTTTGTCCCACGACTTTTTTTCCCTTTTTCATGTTGATATATAATCAGATTTTCAAGGAAATCTTTCTAAGAGATGCAGCCAGCTCTTTTCTGTGAAGTATATATCCCATTTCTGATTGACTGTTCCATTCACATCCCATGTGAAAAGCTTTTCACAGCTAGAATTAGGCTAAGCATGCGGGGAAAATTATTTATTAGATGAACCTTGGCCTCTTTTCCTTGCAGCTGAACCACAGATATATTCTTGACTTTTAAAAAAAAAGTTCATGATTTGAAGTCATCCCAGGAGTTCTTTATTCATACTCAGATCAGCCCATAGGTTGATCAAGGTTTACCACTTTTGAGGGTGCCCCCAACTGTTTTGTGTTCATTATGCATGATCAGTCATTGGTCCTTTAAAAGTCAAATTGCCCTTTTCCCTTTCCTCTTCTGATATCTCAGTATTTTAATATCAGCCATGCTAAAGGGGCCAGTTCAAGATAACCCAGTACTATATATAGAACAACACATGAAGAATACAGAAATCATTTCACATCACAATTGTTGGAGTGAGTTTATGTATTGTTAATTTTTTTGGTGTTGTTAATCACCCAGCTTGGTAGCGGACACTTCTGGCCAGTGGTGGCTGGTGCCCATTGGGCTTCCTAGGGCAGAAAGCAGGGACACCAACAGTAGATGAAACCAGATCCAATGTTCTGAATCAGAAATTTGCACATAATCCCTAAATACTGAAACCAGAATGCATGAACTAACAAGGCAACCCCTCCCCAATGTTTGTAGAACTCATAAGGTGAAAGGATTCTTTGAATCTCATGGTATGTATGCCCAAACTCATTTCACTAATACATAAATGCCCAGTTCAGCTGGGACATATTCAGCATCAAGAAACATCTCTCTCTTTTTCCCCTGACAAGAAACTATCAGGAGAATTTAGGCAGGCTGAATGCAGATGCCCTAAATCTGGACGCTGGCCAGAACACCAGGGGGTTTGAATGACTGCAAAGAGTTTGTTTCATGACTCATCTGAAAATGACGGCACCGACAGCCTTCCAGCTCCTACCAACCTCAAGCTGGGTTATTGATATTGCACGGACTCAGAGGAAAGAAAAACTGGCTGTTGTGTTGCCAAGGACCAATTCCTGAAGCACCTGGGGGGTCCTTAGAGGTTTTCCATCAAAAGGCACTGATTCAAGCCTGGTGTGTATTGTTTTCCATAGCCTTAAATATCCCCAGGGGGAAAGAGCCCCATCACTTCTTCTTGAGTGCCAGTTCTGCAGCCTACAGAGAAGTGGGAGCTGGCAGCATGGCAAGAATGAGGAAATGTATGATGGCCTGCTATTTTGCAAAAAAAGATACCTCTTGTTCACATGAAGGAAGCACACCATATCAACTGCCAAAGGCTTGGTGTATTTCATTGGGTTAAATTGCATGCATGTTGTGCATACTCAGAGTAGCATTTGGGTGGGAACATGACAAAGGACACAGTAATCCTCACAACAGCCCTGTGAGATAGGTTAGGTTGAGAGATTGGACTGTTCCAAGGTCACCAAGTGAGCTTCATAGTAGAGTGGGGATTTAACCCATGGTCTCCGAGATTCTAGTCCAACACTCTAACCACTACACCACCCTGCCAGTATATAATAGCAGTATATAAATGCCTTTCATATCCACCGGGTCTTTAAAAAGCCAGTGCATATGGAAAACATTTATATACTGCATTTTTGCCTAGACAGCCAACGCGGTTTACAGTTTAACATATTAGCACCAACATCTTATCCAAACATCTTCCCTGAGAACTTCAACATTACTTCATCTTGCATCTGAAGTAAAACCTGATGCACTAGGAGTCTTCCTCTGTTCTCTTTATGTCCCCCAGTTTTTGCTTACACAACACTATATACATGCAGTTTTCTGGTGAGTCTGACTTGCACATAGTTCCAGTTCAAAATCACAGATAGCTGGTGACTCCTGAATTTGTGGAAGCGTGATCTGCCTACCATGGGATACAATGATCATTGCAGCCATAAGAACACAAGAAGAGCCTGGCTGCTGGATCAAGTCAAAGGCCCATCTAGTCCAGCCTCCTCTTCTTACAGTGGCCAACAGATCTCTGGGAAGCCTGCAAGAAGGACATGAGCACAACAGCACTCTCTTGCTTTATGATTCCTAGCAACTGGTCTTCAATGGAGGTAGAACAGCCATCATGCCTAGTAACCATGGATAGCTTTATCCACGGATGAATAATACACCATCATAATCCACTCCTGAATGCATACACATATTTAAATAGATAGAGCCATGCAATAACCATTTTGGCTTGTTCCCTATATTGCCATGAAGGTTAATAATTCCATAATATTGATTGGCTGGTTGCATTTGTGCACTGCTTTTCTGCCAAGATACCTAAGGCAGGTTACAATTTAACACATTAACGCAAATGAATGGTATAAAATATTCTCAGGCGGACTTCAAGAGGTGATAGCATGAGCTCCCTGGCATATTTTCCCAGTGTTGCACCGCAGCACTGCATTGTTCACACCTAAAGCTTTTTATCATAGGATGGCAACTTAATGGCAGTATTAATCAACGGGTCAAAGCTTTGTTCTTCAGTACTGATTGCCATCTTCAGAATGTCAGGACGTCTAGGGTAGGGAGGGACAAATTGACAATTTCAGTTTCTCTTAGTTACTAATTTTTCCAGTCTTACATTCAGTTCTCCACATTTTCACATTAGTCTGTGATTTTTAAAAAACAACAACACCAGACCTCATGAAATTTCATCAGCATTTTAGTGCATTTTTTTCCTAATACACAGATTTGTTTTAAATTTGGTCTCATATACACTTTCTTTTGCACAGTGATTTTCCCAAATGTAATGCAGTTTTGTGTGTTATTTTCACTAATATATGCATTTTTATGCACATTTTCCCCAGGATATAGATTTTTTATACACATTCGTTGGCTAGAGAACTGCATTGCAAAATTTGGCATGGTGCAAATTTCAAAGGATGGCTGCATTCTGGTCCACATATTGTTTCATGAAATGAGAATTGGGTAGGTTCACTTTTAAATGTGAACCATGGGGAATTTCTCACCTATCCATATTCTAGGGAAGCTGAGCACCACAATGCAGCCTTTAATACCAAGTGTATGTACGCAAAAAGAGAGCCAGTGTGGTGTAGTGGTTAGAGTGTTGGACTATGAGACCAGGGTTCAAATCCCCACACAACTAGTAGCATTTCACTGGGAAGGATTTGTGTGTCTTTAGCAGCTTCACTACAGCCAGTGTGGCATAGTGGTTAGAGTGTTGGACTACAACCTGGGAGACCAGGGTTTGAATCCCCACAAAGCTATGAAGCTCATTGGGTGACCTTGGGCGAGTCACTTCCTCTCAGCCTCAGAGGAAGGCAATGGTAAACCACCTCTGAATACCACTTACCATGAAAACCCTATTCATAGGGTCACCATAAGTCGGGATCGACTTGAAGGCAGTCCATTTCTATTTCATGTATGCAAAAATGAGAGGGAGAAGTAATAGCTAGACACCCTTATATTATACCTAGGTCCAGTTCCAGTCACAGCTGGCTTAGGAAATCAAAGAAAGGGGGAAGCTATGTTTAGGTCAGATGTGAGAAACATGTGGTCCTCCAGATGTTGTTAGACTACAACTCCCATCATCCCAGACTTTTGGCCATGTTGGCTGGGACTGATGGGAATAGTGTCCAGCACCATCTGGAGGCCACACATTTCCCTTCCCTACTGCATGAGGGTCAAGGTATTAATCTGCTGATACTCTTTCTCTTACAGATGTGATTATATTTGGGTTGTCCCTTGTCATGCCCAGCTTGTGGACTCAGGTCCTGCTTGTGGGCTTCCCATAATCATCTGGCTGACTACTGTAAGAACAGAATGCTGGACCAGATGGACTAGATGGACCTTTTGACGGATCTAGCAGAACACTTATCCATCACTATGAACTAACATTCAATACAAATTGAGCAAAAATAGAGAATTGTTTGAGAGAAAAGTTAGAGAATTTCACTGCTCCCTCCCTCAAGAATATTCAGGAAAAAGTCTCTACCCCAAAATTCACCGCACAAAAAGCTTGGAGTATTCCATGAGTCCATTCTCACTAAAGATGAGGGAACAAACTGAATTCATTTCACATTTAAAGTCAAATCTATCAAATTCACCTTTTCCAAAACAATATCAGAACCACACAGCAATCCTTCTAAAGTCACATGTATAAAAATTTTGTGATGTGGTTCTCCAACCAACCAATGTTTACAAAAATGCATATATTAGGGGGAAATGTGTATAAAAATAAAAGTATTAGTGAAAATAACATACCAAAATGCATTATATTAAGAGAAATTGACTGCAAAACTACAAAAACTGCATGCAAGAATGTGTTTATTAGGAGAAATTCTCACTAACAAGTTGAAGAATTTTCATGGGGATTTTTTTTAAAAAAAGATGCAAATTGCTGCAGAAATGTGGAGAACTCAATATCAGATTGGATAAATGATAAACTGGGAGAACCAAAACTGATCGATATTTCCATTCCTAATTCTCACTCAGTCCTCATTGCAAGCTAGATTGCTTGCGTGAAAACAAGGACAGTGGGCTAAAATGCAAACTGTTGTGTGCATTTGCAACGCATCCAAGAAATGCAAGAAACAGTTGGGAGCTGTTGACAGCTGCATCCTGCCCTGCCATGGAGGGCATCCCCTTCTCTGCCCTTCTGTCTCTGCCTGACGCTACAATTGCCAGGCAGTGGCAGGGCCCATTAATTTTTAATTTAGCCCTCTCCACACTAAGCTGCCATTGTGTTTTATGGGCACATTATGCCGAAATGAAGGCTTGTAAAGCAGAGGATTTTAAGGTTCAAAAAAGAGAGAGAGAACACTCATTGTGCCTAATATGCATGGCAAAATGGAAATGAACACGTATTTATAGCATAGCTTGATATTTATTAGTATTAGTATTATTTATTATGCCATAACTTGCAACTTGGCTCAAGGCAGGAGAGACAACTGAGACCCAAAATCCAGAGCAGAGAAAATCCAGCCAACCACAACAACCACCCAGACGTACTGACCCCTTTGCATTGGATGCCTAGATCTGGTTTGCAGATAGCTTGCAGCCTGTGCATAAATCTAAGACCCATCATTAAGGCAATTTTCTCTCCTTCTCTTCTCACCCCCCTCCCTGCTTGCCCCAAACCATTAACCATATGCAACTGTGTCCCCATTCTGTCAGTCACACACAATGCAGGTGCCGAGACTGAAAGCTGCCTCTGTATATCTTTCTCCTTGCCTCTTCCGTGCAATGGAGGGTTGCAGGCCCCTCCCCCATCTCTCCCCCCTCTTCTCTTCTTCTCCCCCTTTCTCAGGAAAGCCAGGGATGCTATTGAAATATATGCATACTCTGTTACAGATTGCAAAACCCCGCTGAGTTTAAGTTCTGATGGCAAAACAAAATCACTAATGGCATCAGGTGTTTGCAGTCCTGCTCATTGTTTACCTGTTCAGAAACACAATGGAGGTGCCTCTTCAGGATTTCCATTAGCGGATGCGATGCACAGAAGATGCCAAAACACCTTTCACTGCTCAAAATTGCCTCTTCAGTAAGGGCATACGGGGGAGGTTTCACCCAAAACTTGAATGGAAAGTCACTGCAGAAAAATAAAGCAAAACAGCAGGAAAAAAGGAAGAGGTCAACACTCTGTATCCAAAATGAACTCAAGTAATCAATCCAAAGGGTCTCTTGTGTAGAGCTGAAATAAACCCTACTACCAAAGGGTTGGAACCAATGCTAGCCTTACTCAGAGTAGACCCACTGAAATTAATATATATGGCTAACTTAGGTCCGTTAATTTTAATAAGACTACTCTGAGCAGAAGTTAGTTGAATACAATCCACAGCTGGGGAAATGGAGCTGAAGACAAGGAGGGAATGCAGAGACTTCCCCCAAAAAATATTCTGGGCCCCTTCCTTTAATATCCAGCTTTCGTTAAAAATAATTATAATAAAATGGTGCAATCCAGTGCACATCTACTCAAAAGTAAGACATGAGGCTTGATATTTAAATAAAAAATTACATAATGAAAGTTTATTTTATTATTACAACCAAGCCTTCAGTTCTATGCATAGCTATTTGGAAGGAAGTCCTATTCAACTCATTGACTATACATCCAAGTAAACATGCATAGGATTTCACTATGCATAATGTTAAACATATTAAGGGACCTATATGCACACTGTAGCTCAGGAGTAGCTAATGTGGTGCCTGGTGCCCTCCAGAAGTTGTTGGACTCCAACTCCCATCAGACACAACCAGCATGGTCCATTTTCAGGAATGATGGGAGCTGTAGTCCAGCAACATTTGAATGGGACCTCATTGACTACCCCTGCTCTAGCTGTTCTGCAATGATTTCCTAAACTCTTGTAGTAGGGGACATTAGACTGCTTTAGTTGCTTGCTTGCTTACATTTCTTATATTGCCACCTTTCCAATATGTTGCCCAAAACATCAGGCAAAGCCGAACTGAGCATATATCGCAAAAAAACTTAAGACAGATTCTAACTACAAGAAGTACAACATATGTGAACCATCAGATCAAGAGGGAGATGAACTAATTAACTAACTAAAAACTGCAGTGAACATAAAGGTCTTAATTAAATGGCAAAAAGCAAGAAATGATTAAGCCCAATGGTCTTCCCTGTGGAGATTAATCTATACAGGAATTAGGGCACAACTATTAAGAGATTCTGCTTATGGGACAAGGAGCAATACCTAGGCCTAGGCCATATGGGAGCTGGAAGACATGCTTGCATGCAAAACATCCAAGGTTCACTTTCTGGTATCTCTATTTAGGAAAGGGAAAAACCTCTAGTTGAAAACCTGCACAGATGCCAGTTAGTGTAGATTGAGTTGGAGAAACCTCTGGCCCTCCAGATGTTGGACTACAGCTCCCGTCATCCCTTGCCATCGCCCATGCTCTCTGGGACTGATGGAAGTTGAAGTCCCACAGGTCCCCCACCCCTTGAGTAGACAATACTGGATGGCTCAATCATGTAGTACTGAGTACAAGGCAGTTTCCTATGTCATAGAATGGGTCCTATGCAGTATAGTGTAGCAGTATAGTGCACATGTATCAAAACAAGGACAACATTATGCATTAGTTAAAGTTTCCAGCTCACATGAAATGGTAAGAATATAAGAACACAAGAAGTGCCCTGCTGGATGAGGCTAGTGTCCTATCTAGTCCAGCATCCTGTTCTCACAGTGGCCAACCAGATGCCTATGGGAAGCCCACAAGAAGGACATGAGCTCAAGAGCACTCTCCCCTCCTTTGGTTTTTCACAACTGCTATTCAGAAGCATACCACCTCCAACTATGGAGACAGAGCATAGCCATCATGACTAGTAGCCATTGATAGCCGTATCCTCCATGAATTTGTCTTATCCTCTTTTAAAGCCTCTTGTGGGAGCAAATTCCTTAGTTTAACTATGTGCCTTGTGAAGAAGTCCTTTCTTTTGTCTGCCCTGAATCCTCCAACATTCAGCTTCATTGGATGTCCACAAGTTCTAGAGTTATGAGAGAGGGAGAAAAGCCGTTCTCTATCCACTTTCTCCATGCCATGCATAATTTTATGTCACTCTTTAGAATGCATTGCAGCAATCCAAGCTGGAGGTCACCAGGTCTTTTATATTAGGGTGACCGTAGGACAGGAAAGTGAATGGGGGGACACACTTGGCAGCAGCCCCTTAATTTGCTTGTTTATTAATTTTCTCTCTCTGCCTGCCTCCCAAAGGATACAGGGGGAGCAAACATCAAAATGTTAAAACAATACAAATGCAACTCTCTATGCACTGCTCTATGTCCTTCCTTCCTTCCTTCCTTCCTTCCTTCCTTCCTTCAAGCATTTATGGTATTTTACAGAGCAACCTAACCCCCCCCAAAAGGAATGGCTTATTAGCTGTATAAATTACCATCCTTCCCATAGGCATCCAACTGCCCACTGTGAGAACAGGATGCTGGACTAGATGGGCTAGTGGCCTTATCCATCAGGGCTCTTCTTATGTTCAGCCTTAGGGGTACACAGAGTTTATATCAGTTCCTCTGACACAGAACTCCTCACCGTCTCCTTATCCTCCAATTGTGGGAAGCAAAGAATGAGCTGATACAGCAGCCTACGCAGGAAGAGAGGGCTACGGTAAATATTACATTAGGATTATTAGTAGGGACAGCCTGGTTCAAGAGGTGTTATGAGCCCCCAGGCCTTAGAGAAAGAAAGAGATTCTGGGTGGACAGATCACCTGGGCTGTATAATCCATAGAACGCAACACCAAACATTCCTCTTCAGTGCTGGTAAAAGCACTTCAGAGGGAAGAGGGAAGCTCTGCAGCCTGGAAATGAACTGAAGCGGGGTGTGTTTCACTCTGTTTGACACATTTCCCCATCTTTGATACTGTCCCTCTTAAACACACAAGACAAGCTGATCCACTCTCGCCAAAGCTGCTTGGCTTTAAGCACAATTTCTTAACAACAAAAAACAGGCTGTTGTGTCTGAAAAGCCTCCCCCATGCTCCACTCTGGTCCTCTCTGAACTTTGCCTGTGGCCTGACATTAATCCTCAGCTGTCTGCTTCTTTGACTCCAGGTTTTCCAAGTGCCTTTGTGGAGCTGCTCCTTTGCCCTGGCATCTAGCTCTGTGTTAAAGTGGGGAAGTTCAATGGATCTGGGACAATGGTGTCCTACCAGCTGCTCCGATAAAAAAAAGAGGGATGTACTACCAGAGACATGGTTTTGTTTTGTTTTCCTTATCAGCTCATGAGCTTTAATTTACTCTGCAATGTACTGATGTGCAGTTTTTCAATAGGAGCGGCCATTCTGGAATGCTTCAGTTGGGCATGGAGGAGAAATCCAGTGGTTTGCATTCTAATGTGAACCAACAGGATTTGCAGATGAGTGCTACCTAATTGTCATATCAAGACCCTGGTGCTCTACAGCAGCCTTCCTCAACGTGATGCCCTCCAGGTGCTTTTGACTACAACTCTAATTGTCTCTGGCTATTGGTCATGCTGGGGCTGGTGGGAAATGGAGTCCAAAACTTCTGGAGGAAACAGGGAAAGGCCACTCTACAGCTGTCTTTATGTGGAATAGGTAACCTCTTTGAAACTATGCTGGTATGAGCAGTAGCGCCCCAAATAGACCAAATAACAAGGCATGCCACTTAAGACTTCCCTGGTGATGGCTTTATATATTTTAAATCTGTGCAAAAAGAAAAGAATGTGCTGGACTTAGGACTGATGTCAGCCAGCACTAGGGATGGGGGAGAGATTCAGTTCAGTTCTCCCTTAAAGCCAAATCTAACAAACTCACTCTTTCTGAAGCAATACAAGAACCAAAACACAGCCATCCGTTGAAATGCACACTTATCCAAATTTTGTGATGCAGTTCTCCAACCAACCACTGTCTGAAAAAAAAATGCCTATAATAGGGGGAATGTGTGGGTAAAAATGAATATTTTTGTGAAAATGATAAACAAAAATGTGTTATATTAGGAGGAATTGCTTGCAAAAATCTGTGTATTAGTCAAAACTGCATAGCAAAATGTGTTTATTAGGACACATTCACATTAAAACGCTGAAGAATTTCAAGGTTTTTTTAAATGCAGAGATATGCAGAAATGTGGAGACCTGAATTTAAGATTGAAAAATGAGGAATGGAGAGAACCAAAACTGACAGATTCTTCCACCCCTAACCAGTACCCAGCATCATTGGGCAGCTGCTGAGGCCCCAGTCCCCAGCAAAGACCACCCCCTGCCCTGGGTCTCCCTGTCTGACCCAGCACTCTGATCTGCATTGGGGCACTGAGTCTAGCCGCTATTTTAATTTCCCACAATGCCCTGGAGAAACACTACATTGGGGGCATTGTGGGAAATCAGAATGGTGGCGACACCACACTCGGTGTTGTTTGAAATACTGCTGCTGCTGCCACTATTACCACTGGGTAAACTCACCAGGGCACACTGACAGAGGAGGAGGCCCACAGATGGAGGAGGGGACTGGTTAGGGATGGGATCCATTGGCTGGTACGGTTCAGAAGCATCCCATCAGCCTAGCAGGCCAGTATTGATTCCAGTTCATTCTGTGTCTGCTAGCCGTAATGATAGAGAATAAGCAAATTAATGGAAAATTTGGTACCAAACCCAAATTGGACAGAATTCTAGGACTGACCCAGATGACATTTTGCCCAGGGCAACCTCAGACCTGGAACTGACCCTGTCTAAATAAGAGGATCTTTTTTTGTTTGGTAGGCACACAGAGATGTAGAATGGAAACAGGGAAATAGTCCCCTGGAATCTTCCATCCCAAACAATTGCTTCCTTATGTTTTATGATAATGCCAGGCCTAATCTTCTGCAGGGGGCCTAGAATAAGGCTGATAAGATTCACCTGTCTTTTACTCAGTGGAAGCAAATTCCTCCTGAAGAGGAAATTTGTTGTGAGTGCAAGCACTTGTGTGTTTGCAGCAAAACATGTCATTACTCCCAGCCATGTATATTTTATCGAGGTCATTCGCAATATCAGACAATTTCTCCTTCTGCTCTCCCACACTTGGCATAATAGAATTTTATGAAACTGACATCTTGTGACTCCTGGGCTTCAGGAGAAGAAGGAAGGGGGGAAAACAAATTAGGTGAGAAAAGAGCCTGCAGCCAAATGTTTGTTTAGATTTTATTAAGTGTTGGGCAGATTGCTCGATAAGAAGCCAATTGAACAAAGATAAGCAGGATTGGCTACCCAGCTTTATACTACCATTCTTTTTTGCATGCACTCCTCCTTGCTTAGGAACGGCCATGGAAGCCATTTAGCAAATAAAGACTCATCATATAGAGCTACCATACACTGAATCAGGGCAGTGATATAACCCAGCAATGCCAACTCTGACTAGCAGCAGCTCTCCAAGGAATCAAGCAGATATAATTTGCAGCCTTGTTGTCTGAGGTCTATTAGCCAGAGATACCAGGGACTGAACCTAGGACCTTTTGCATAGGTACTGTGGAGGAACTCATTTAGTCTGCTTTTCACAGCAGGCAGGCTCAATCAATGCTCTTCAGAATGCAACTTCCAGTCGGGTTAGACTTTTCTCTGGATTTTGCAATGCATTTTTGGTGTGCAAAAAGTGCACTCACACAAATACATATTTTGCATAACAGATGCATGCAAGATGTGTATTTTACTAGTGAATGCACTGAAAACTGCGTGCCTACTTACAGTTGCAAAGCTTTGCATAGCAAAAAAATGGAAGTGCGGGAGGGGAAAATGAGGGGAATCAGTATTAGGGTGGATCTAGAGAATCTGGAATATAATGATAATGATTAAATGTGCAGTGTGTACTATAGGACAGGGATGAGAAACCTGTGCTCCTTCAGATGTTGTTAGAGTCCATCAGCCCTATTCAGCATGGCCAGTGGTCAGGGATGATGGGAGCTGTAGTTCAACAACATCTGGAGGGACAAAGGTTCCTCACCTCTGCCATAGAAGAGCATTTAATGAACATATTCTTGGAATTTTAGTTGCTATTTGTGATGTTTTGGATTGAAAAACATGAAGACAATTTCTCTTTATTGTAACTTTACAGGTCATGCATGGGAATGTTTGCAGAGTTGTGCTGATCCATAATTTTATTTTTTTAAAGACTGTGTATTTTATGAAACACGTTTTATAAAAATGTGTACCAATTTGTACAATGGATTGGAATGGGATGCAGTGGCATGCAGCAGGATGGAACAGGACAGAACAGGCTGCTGGTTAAATGCCAGCAAGAATGAAACTAGATGTAATTAGCTGCACATATCCCATCCCTACTCGTACATGGTCTGCATGTGCTCTTCCGCTGTGCTTTGCCCCTGCCCCTCACTCCAGTGTCAGCCAGCTCCTCTGGCACCCCAATGGCTAGGGCCCCAAGAAGTGTGCCATAGAGGTCAGAGCTGAGCTCAGCCAATGCCACACCATTTTTGAAGCCCTCTTCTCAGGCTGCAAGCACAGAACAGCATTTTCAGCAATATTCTTAGAGGCAGGAGCAAGGGAAATACTGAAACATTTCAGTCTTTGTCTTTTTCTTTCTTTCAACCAGCAGCTTGGCTTCTGCTCACAGTGCCAGAGCTGTGATTGGCATCCCAGCAGGCTGCTCTTCTCAATTCCTCTGTGTGAATGATGCTTTCATGAGGCTTGGTTGCGGAGGAAATTGCAGTTCTCACTATAGTGGCAATGGGAACTTCCTATTGCAAATATCCATCCATCCATCCATCCATTACATTTATACCTCCTCTTTCCTCCAAGGAGCTCAAGGGGGTACACATGGTTCTCCCCCTCCCCATTTTTATCTTCAGGACAAGGTAGGTTCTGTAGAGATGCAGTGAGCGGCCCAAGATCACCCGGTGAGATTCTTGGTTGAGGGCAGGTTTGAATCCTGATCTCCCAGGTCATATCCATCACTCTAATCATCAAATCAAACCAATAGCAAACTGGCAAATAGGAAGTGTGGGAGACCTAATTCCAGTTGGGCTTTTGGTGAGGGCAATGGCTTAAAACCCCTGTCCCCCACAAATGTCCCAGTGGCTATGCAAGGTCAAACTATGTGGCAAATGTCATGGCTGGTTTGGTCCCCAGTATACCATAATTTCTTCTTCACCCAGCTGCAGATGAGATGGCTTCCATGGCTTCCTTACTACTTATGTAGCCAACATTTATATGGAAATGTGGATTTGGACACCTGCCCTCAAAAGCAAGGTTAGAATTGTGTGTCCCCACAAAAAAAAAATCTTCCCTGGCTAAGATTTCAACCCAGAATATTGCTGGTTTGACCTTGATTTGTCCTCTAGCAAAACTCCACAAAATGGAATGCGGGAGCCTTGCCCATTCCTAACTGTCCATCATTTGCCACGTTAAACCACATCAGCCCAATGTTTATTTGTCAAAGATTATATCAGCAGTTGCAGGAGTCCAGCTCTATTACTGTACTCCTGCTGTGGTGTTTTTTGCAAAGTGCCATTTATGAAACAAGATATTGTGCGTGTCAAGTCTTGCAAATACTTTACTCAAGGAGGGCCTGCATTGTAACACAGATGGCCCAATTCTGTATTTATATCGACAATCAGGTATAAAGCTCCAACTGAAGTTCAGAGAACTCAGCCTGCAGTATAATTTTTGCACCAGCTGCTTCTCCATTTTTTATCCATTTATTGTACACAGAACAATCAATGAGCATGTTGCATTGCTTGTTTGAGCAGAATCAACACACAGCAAATTAAAAGTAAAAGGCAAGAATTAAAGGAAACCCTTGAATTAAACTTGGGCCATAAAACAATTGGCATTTGCTTTCTGTCAAGTCTGCCATTTGCAGATGGGTTGGTTGTAGGCTTCAAACTAAACACAAGAGACAGCCCTGGCATATTATATGCCCCAAAGGAGTAGGAAAGCCTCTTCTCGAGGTTATATTACTAGTGGAGTTTTTACTAAGGAGCACCAGGTTGAGAAAGTGGAAGAAGACTGCTCGGACTTTGAGAAACGTAAGAGCCATTCTGGATCAGACCATAGTTCCATCTAATCCAGCATCCTGCTTCACACAGTAGCTAACCAGATGGCCTTATGGTCACGCCCCTGGGATCAAGCATGCTGTCTGGTCCTGTCTCCAGTTGTCAGACACCTGGATGCAGGGCCAAGCAGCACACACAGTGTAGTGATGGCTGGTGGCTCCACGCCATTGGGGCAGCGGAATCCACTCTGGGTTTTAGTCCAAACTTTCAAGGAGCTGTCCAATGTGCTCAGCACTTTGGAAAGCTCCTTGAAAGTTTGGACTAAAACCCAGAACGGATTTCACTGCCCCACTGACATGGAGCCCCCAGCCACCACTGGCCCAGTGATAACGGAAGGTCCCATAAGGTGGCCCCACTCCCAGTAATTACATAATGCCCCCTTCACATGATTAATGTGTCAAGAGGCCTACTGTGTTTGAAAATGAGGGGAAAGAATAAAGGTAGACTGACATGTCATTTACTGCTTTGGCTATTAAATGTAGAAGACTTCCGATGGCAGATGGCAGCGATGGAACCCTCTTCCTGTTTTCATACATCTATGGCTTGCTTTCCATGAGGATAAACAGTGCATGGCCCCTGTAAGTAATGTCCCATCTGCTGTCATCACCCCCTCCTTATGTCTGGCCCCCCACAACATGGACCAATTACCTGGCTAACAAACTGGAGAGAAGATGTGAGCTCTGCTGCTGCCCTATCAGTGCGAGCAAAAGGTGCCATGGTTACCATGGTGCCATTGGCTCGGATGCTGATGGGAGAAGCAGTTGTGATTAAACAATTGAGGGTCAGGCACATATTGGGTGCCTCCCTCCTCCTCCTCCCCCTCCTCCTCCCCCTACCCACCCTGCACCCCTTTGTATAGATTTTGCTGGCGGTATCAGAAAATCCTGCCTAAAGCAAGGAATAAAAATATTGTTCTCCCAAGACTTGTCTGGCAGTGATTCACATGAAAGCCAACTGACCAATTATTGTTTATTTTTGACAATTTGGGGTGGTTATTGAGAGCAATTATACAGCTCGATCCGATGCACATTTACGGAGAGTTAAATTTAGCTGTATTCAATGGCACTCGCTCCCTAGTAAGACTGCAATCCTGAAGTGTTGTTGGAGAGAGGGGAACCAAAGGTAGTTTAACCACCTCATCCAAAGCTCTGCTGGAGGGATGGAAGTGAGCTTCCAGGATCCCCCCCCCCAATGCCAATACAAGAGAAAGGAGAGAGGAGATAGATGTTTAGACACACTGGGAATCCTGTCCAAATTTCCCCCTGGTTTGCAGGCATAACATGGGACCAGGAGTGCTTAGAATCTTTTGAGTTCCAGCTGCTTCCTGGAATACTCCTAGAATTTTTAAATTTTATTTATGTGTTGCTTGAATGTAAAAACCTCTAAGCAGTTTACAAAAAAACATTAAAATTATCAGTAAAACAGAATGCCCCCCTGCTTGGCCCTTCAAATGTCCCATCTTCCTCTGTGATGTTGGATGGGTAGATCTGATCCACTCTAAGGGTCCTGGGATACCCTCCCAAGGACCGTAGGATTGCACCCTAAGTGTAGATAGCATCACAGCCTTTGAACATGCACAGCCATTAGGGCTGTGCACCAGATCTAGCTGGATCCCAGGGGTGGTATTCAATGCTAGTCCTAATCAGAATAAACCTATTCTAATTCAGGTTCTTTAATTTTAATGGGACTTTTCTGGCATAGTTGAATACAACCCCAGATCCTGAACTGAAGCCACAAACCTTTTTTGGTATGATGGGCACTCATATGATGCCCAACTGACCAATTATTGTTTATTTTCTACAGTTCTGGATGTATAGTGAGAACAATTACTCAGCTTGTCTGATGCACATTTATGGAGAATGAAATCTAGTTGCATTCAATGCAATCCCAACCAAGACTGCAGTCCTAAGGGTTTTTTTTTGGGGGGGGGTCAAAAATGGTTTAACCACCTCATCCAAGATGCTGCTGGCAGGGTGGAAGTGAGATTTGCATTCTTCTGTCTGTTTCCAGGCTTTTTTTAAAACATTTTCTCCTAATCAGGGTCAGCGCCAGGCATGCCGGGGTCCCAGCACACGCATGCATGCATGCCCCACCTACCTCTCCCTGAAGGGCCCCTCCTTAGGGAGCACTATCCACCCACCTTAAGAAGGGGCCCTTCAAGGGGCCTTTGCAAGCCAGGAGCCCTCAGCCAGGGCCCAACCTGGCCACCTTCTGGCTCTGGCCCTGCTCCTAATGGAGGGGAGGGGAGAGAAAATTTTAGACACACTTGGGAGCATGCCTAAATTTCCCCCTGGTTTGGGCGCATAACAAGGGACTGAGAGACCTTAGGACCCTTTGAATTCCAGCTGCTTCTTTCCAATATCAGATCTCCCTCTCTGATGTTGGAGGGGTACATCTGATCCATCCTGTGGCATCTGGGATACCCTCCCAAGGACCACCAGATTGCACCCTAAGTGCACACAGTCACAGCCACAGACTTAAAAGAATGTATAACAATGCCATCGATTTCCATGCATATTGCACTGAAACAAGCCCCACTGAAGTTGACTCCCAAGAAAGTATGAGTATAGGATTGCAGCCCTGGTGAAATTTCTTGGAATCTGTATTTTTTTTAATATATAGAATATTTATCATGTAAAAGGTGGAAAGCCACACAGGTCTGGAGAAACAAGCTATAGCCCCTGACCTGCACATAATCATTTCCAGGTGCAAAGAGTAAGCATGTAGGCTCTGTATGTGTGGTTGGCGACAGTATTTTTCTCTGTAATGCAACACTTTATTTTGGGAGATTGGGGAAAATGGTTTGCTACTTCCCATGGCACCCAGATTATTGCCCCTCATAGTTTCTCATGCAAGGTGCTTGCTAGCTTGCTATTGCTCAGCTGATTCCCCGTACAACTGACTTCATTTTGCATTGTCATTGGATGAGCTTGGGCCAGTCACTATGGTTCAGTCTACTCTACCTTGCAGGGGTGTTATGAGCAGAGCTTGGAAAAGTTACTTTTTTGAACTACAGCTCCCATCAGCCCAATCCAGTGGCCATACTGGCTGGGACTGATGGGAGCTGTAGTTCAAAAAAGTAACTTTTCCAAGCTCTGGTTATGAGGAAACATGATATATAACCAAGCAGGCTTTTCTGTGCTCCATAGAGGAAGGGGATGATGCAAATGTGAGAAATGAGTACTGAGATATATCACTGTTAGTGGGAAAGAAATGGAGACAGTGAGGCAGGTAATGATCACAGAGCTATGCCATAACTCTCATATCTGGCTCTCAGGGCATCATTCATTAACTTGTGTTGCCTCTATCTTTAGCAATGCATGGATGCAGAGTTTCCTAGGCACATTTCTGAGGTAGTTCATCCTAAAGTGGAATAGAAGTGATGGAAATTAGTGATAATGGTGAAGGCTTCCTTTGCAATTTTCTCCCTAAGACTTCTTTTTATTCTGGATCAGGCATTAAGCTAACATGGTTATACTGCTCCCCATGACAGGCAGAGCCACCTCTCATTTGCATTGTGTCAGTAGCTTCTTCTTTCACTCCTCCGGTGCACCTTTAAGTGGCTCAGCGGGGAAAAAAAAGATAAGGCACGTGGAATGGCTTATTAATATTCAAGCAGATGTGGGCCAGTGAACGGGCCATCGGGATGGAATTGAAGAATAAACTTGGGATTTCTCTCCACTGCTGATGTGTGAGTGGGCCCAGCAAGTTCCCTTCAGATCTCCCTGCCTTGATTTCTTTTATAGGTCAGATGTTGATAATAAAACTGAGGCTGCAATGCTATACATACAACTACCTGGAAGTAAGTCCCATGGAATTCAATGGGCCTCACTTCTGAGAAGGCATGTATAGGATTGCACTGTGGGTAAGGATGAAAGGATCTGTCTGTTTCAGTTCTCTCATTTCCTCATTTTTCTAATCTTAAATTCAGTTCTCAGCAATTCACTTAAAAAAAAAAAGATCCTCATGAAAATTCTTTAAATTTCTCCACATTCGGATGTAGCTTTGACTAATGTACTCATTTTGAAAGCAATTTATCCTAACATAATGTATGTTATTTTCACCAATATATTCATTTTTATACACACTTCCTCTTAACATATGCATTTTTGCAAACAAAGAATCCTGGGAAGTGTAGTTCGTGAAGGGTATTGAGAGCTGTTAGGAGATTCCTGCTATCCTCACAGAGCTACAATTGCTAGAGTGGTATAACAGTCAGTCCCTCTTCCCAGAGAACTCTGAGAATTGTAGCTCTATGAGGGGAATAGGGGTCTCCTAACAACTCTCAGGACCCTTCACAAGCTACAGTTACCAGGATTATTAGAGGAAAGCCATGACTGTTGAAAGTGGAATAATTGTGGAATAAATGCATGGTGTGAATGTGGGAGAAAGCCCAATTGAATTCGGAGAGAATTCCATCTAAGTCATCGATGGCAAACCTTTGGCCCTTCAGATGTTGTTGGACTTCAGCTCTCATCATCCCTGAGCACTGACCATGCTGGCTGTGGCTGATGGGAGTTGGAGTTAAACATCTGGGGGCAAGTTTCTCCATCCCTGTTCTACATAAACATGCATAAGATTAGGTTTATTTATTTATTTATTATTTGATTTATATCCCACCCTTCCTCCCAGCAGGAGCCCAGGGCTCTGAGTACTATTCTGTAGCCAACTGTGGATCCACCTGATAGTTGTTCTATCCAGACCACACTTAGCTAGCTTGCTCATCAGAGTATCATGGGGCAATTTGTCAAAAGCTTTGCTGAAGTTGAGATATATTATGTCCACAGCATTCCCACAGTCTACCATGGAGGTTACCTGATCAAAAAATAAAATAAGATTAGTCTGGCAGGATTTGTTCTTGATAAATTCATGTTGGCTTCTAGTAATCACTATATTGTTTTCAAGATGTTTACAGATTAACTGCTTTATAATCTGCTCTAGAATTTCTATGGGATCGATGTCAGGCTGACTGGTCTGTAGTTCCTAGGTTCTTCCTTTTTGCCATTTTTGAAGATAGGGACAACATTAGCCGTTCTCCAGTCATCCGGCACTTCACCCATCCTCCATGATATTGCAAAGATAGTAGTCAGTGCTTCCGAGAGTTCTCCAGCCAGTTCCTTCAATACTCTAGGATGCAGTTTATCGGGCCCTGAAGATTTAAACTCGTTCAAAGTGATTAGGTATTCCTTGACAATTTGTCTATCAATTTTAAGCTGCAATCCTGCCCTTTTAACTTCATGTTTGCCAGGAGGGTCATAGACCTTCTTATGGGAGAAGACTGAGCCAAAGTAGGAATTTAGCACTTCTGCCTTTTCTTTGTCATCTGTTATCATTTTGCCATCCTCACTGAGTACCTGTACCACCGTTTCTTTTCTCTGTCTTTTACTATGGATGTACCTGAAGAAAGCTTTTTTGTTGCTTCTGGTACCTCTCGCTAACCTCAGCTCATTCTCAGCTTTAGCCTTCCTGACACCATTCCTGCAATTCTGTGATACTTGTCTGTACTCTTCCTTTGTGTCCTTCCTTCCACTTTCTTTTATTTTCAGGTCATCTTTTCATCTTTCACAGCTTTCTGTGAAACCACAATTGCTTCTTCTGTTGTTTCCCCCCTTGTTTCCTTGATGGAACTGTTTGCCATTGTGCCTTTAGAATTTCCTTTTTTAGAAACTCCCATCCATCTTGGACTCCTTTTCTCATAAGGGTCGCTTGCCATGGAAACTTACCATGGTTCTGAGTTTATTAAAATCGGGTTACCTGAAGTCCAGGGTACAAGTATGGCTGCACTCTGCTTCCTGTAAAATCAAGAACTCAAATATAGTGTGGTCATTTTCCCCCAGAGTTCCTATAACTGTCGCTTCATCCACCAAGTCATCTCTATTGGTTAGAATCAAGTCAAGGATTGCTGATCCTCTAGTTGCTTCCTCCACTTTCTGTAGGAGAAAGTTATCTCCAACACAAGTCAGGAATTTCATGGAGACAGAATTGGCAGAATTTGTCTCCCAACCGATATTGGGGTAATTGAAGTCCCCCATTACTACTACTACATGCCTCCTTGAAACATTGGCAATTTGCTTTGCAAAAGATTCATCCTCGTCTTCTCCTTGATTGGGTGATCAGTAGTAGCCTCCAACCGCCATGTTCCTTTTATTCCTTGCCCCATTTATTTTAATCCAGATACTCTCAGTGGAGCTACCAAGCTCATCCTCCTGTATTTCTGTGCAGGGATATATATTTTTAACATATAGCTCTCTGCCTCTCTTTCTATTTCTTCTGTTATTTTTGAACAAGTTATATCCTTCAGTTACTGTATTTCAGTCATGGGAACCAACCCACCATGTTTCAGTTATACCTATCAAGTCATATTTACTCTCCTGTATTAAGAGTTCAAGTTTGTCCTGTTTGCTTCCTATACTCTGGAAATTAGTATACAGACATTGAAGACCATGCGATTTACTGCCTGAGTTCCTGCCTACATTTTTATGAAGACTATTACTGGGCCTCATTAGAGCCATTCCTTCAGTTCCTCTTACCGTGCATAAGCCTTTGTTAGTCGTTACTGCCAAGTTTACATCTCCCTGCCCCTTAGGATTCAGTTTAAAGCTCTCCTGATGAAGTTCCCTATGCTGTAGCCAAACACATTCTTCCCAGTCCTTGTGAGATGCAGCCCATCACTTTGCCAGCAGTCCATCACTTTGCCAGCAGTCCATCTTCCAGGAAGCAGAGCCTGTGGTCCCAGAATCCAAATCTCTCATGGCGGCACCACCTTCGTAGCCTGTCATTCACCTGAAGTATTTTTCTTTCTACTCCTCTTCTAAGGATTGGAAGGATGGATGAGAAAACTATCTGGGCCCCAAAGTCCTTTCCTTCCCAGAGCTTCAAAGTCTGATGTGATTTCTTTGTAGCTCTGCTTGGCAGCATCATTCGTTCCCACATGGATGAGAAGAAAGGGATATCTGTCAGTGGGCTTTATGAGTGATGGCAACCCATCTGTCACATCTCTAATCTGTCCTCCAGGGAGGCAGCATACCTAGCGAGTCCATGGATCTTCTCGGCATACTTGGGTTCCAATCCCATGCAGTAGGGAGTCTCCCACTACTATTACTCTTCTCTTCTTGTTGTTGTGGAGCATGGCTTCACTGCCTCTGCTTGACTGAGCTTCAGCCTCTCGCTCAGTGTCATGTGGGGTAAAATTCTTCCCCTGCAGGCTGTCCTCCAGTCTCAGCCTCAAGTGCCTGGCAGTGATTCCATAGTTCCACCAGTGAAGGGTATCTTCTAGCTCTGTCACCCTTTTCCATGAAGTTTCCTTCACTTTGTTGTTGCTCTCCACAACAGTCTCCTCTTCTGCTTCAACATGCTGCTGTTCTTCCACCTCCTATACTTCTCTTTGCTGCTGTTGTTCCAGAGTTCGAGCTAACAACTCTTCATCTTCTCTTACACTCTTCAGTGTGGCCACCTGCCATTCCAGGCCCCTCACTTTTTCTTCCAATAGCCCCACCAGCTTACACTTGTTGCACGCATACTCCATGTTGTTCTCAGGGAAGAAAATAAACATTGCACACACCTTGCAGGCCATCACCACTGGAGTGTCCTTCCCGTCTATAATCTCTACTGCCTTTTGTTTCTTTCTACTTGTATTGGCCTGTGCTTTGTCCTGTTCTCCTTCAGGGTAAATAGGAGAGTCCCACTGGTATGTGGTGCACCATAGAAGGGATTTTTTTTAGGCACCTCCCCTTTGATCTTCCCTGCCAAACTCCTCTGCCAGACTCTTGTTAGCTCGCTCTGTTCACTTGCTCTCTGAGAGCTGGCTCACTTGTATATCCCCTGTGCACGTGGGGAGGTTCTTCTGCTAAATGTCCTCCCTAACAGCTACAGATGGATTTTTCTGAGCCCAAGGAACATTCATGCATACACAACCACACAGGTAGACCATACGATCCAAGCTGTGTACCACAGATAGTGGGATACAGTTCTCAGATAACAGGTCGCCTCTGACATATTGGTGCCTCTTGAACAAGCATACCAGCTCTATCTATCTTAGCATAGGTGTTTCTCATCATTATTTTGCAAAGGATCCTAGTCTTCTCCTTAACATGTTTGCTTTCTCTATGCAGGGATCCCCTACCATATGGGGAATCATTCAAACATACATGTTCCCATACTTCTGTGATGTAGCACCATCTAGCAAAGAACAGCATGGCATGACTCTGCTGATCTTGTAGCTCGACTCTTAATTTGCTCAGCATGTCTTGGCAAGGTAGTCATGTGTGTGTGTGCCTTTAAGATGCCCAGAATTCTTGCACCAGCAGCTATGATGAAGAAATAGCAATTTATTTTCCTTAATAGCACTATGGGACCATAAAGCTCATGTTCTATAAATGGGCAAAGCACATATCAAAACAGCCAAGGGAATCCTTACCTCTTTCCCCTCCATAAATAAATAAATAAATAAACTCAAATTTATTTTTTTCTGCTTTTCAATCAGTATGTGATGGCTATCAGTATGAAAACAAACCAAAAGAAAACCAGATTGTTGCATTCTATAGTCCTGCATTAAAAAATACTCACTCTTTCTCTCTGTCATACACAGAGCTCTTCAGTACATTCAGAATATTTATTACCTTAAAAAAATAAAAACCTGTAATCGGATTTGCTGGATCAGACAGACAGAGCAATCTTAAGTACAGGAAGCTGGTAGAACTTATGGCAGCTTCAATTAAACTGGCATAAGATACCCCCCATTTGAAACTCAGTGGAGCCAGTTCACATACATTCAGTTGCTAGTCATGAAGAACAGGTTCACACATGCATGTGATTTTGAAAAGTTTTGGCATGTGATGGTATATTGGAAATTGCATTTGTGATGTTAATTAAACCTGGGATGGGCCATTCACATATGTAAGCCATCAGTTGACATTGCAGTCATCAAGGGATGAACATACATGTGTGAACCAGGACTCTCACAGCCATTCTTGAAGTGCAGCTGCATGGAAATTTGAGCAGTTTTCAGTATGAGTTTTAAACCAGGCCTGCCATTGTAGAACTGAACCTAATGTGATTTATCTGTCTCTGTAACAGAAAGTGGCATCTTTGCCAGCCAGTAATCCTGAAATAGCTCTATGTTGAGCTAGTCAAAAGAGCACATCTTGGAGGAAAGAGGTAACTCCCCAATTTGCATACAAGAAGCAGAAGCCTTTACAAAGTGGAGATAATGCTCATTGTAAAACAGTTACAATAACACCAACTGCAGCCACAAAAACAATTTTACAGCAGATTAAACACGCTTAAACAGAGGAACAGAGAGGAGCGAGAAAGTCATACAAAGGCTATATTAGGGTTTGCTTGACCGGAGACAGCAAGCATGGGGCAGAAAGGTTCTGCTTCTGAGTAGGGATGGGAGAGGAATTTGATTCACTTCACATTTAAAGATAAATCTATCAAATTCACCCTTTTCGAAACAGTATGAAAACTGAAACATAGCCACCCTTCAAAATTTGCAATTATTTAAATTTTGCAAGGTGGCTCTCCAATCAGTATTTACAAAAATGCATATATTAGGGGGAAGTGTGCAGCAAAAGGAATATCTTCGTGAAAATAATATGCATTATAGATGTATTTAGTATTTATTATTATTTGATTTATATCCTGCCCTTCCTCCCAGCAGGAGCCCAGGGCGGCAAACAAAAGCACTAAAAAACACTCTAAAACATCATGAAAGCAGACATTAAAATACATTAATACAAAACAACTTTAAAAACATTTTTTTAAAAAAAGCTTTGAAGACTTTTTAAAAAAAAGGTTAGAATTGGTTTGTTTGTTTGTTTTAAAAAATAGGTTTAAAAGCATGTTAAAAAAACAATTCCAACACAGAAGCAGACTGGGATATATGGGAAAACTGCCTTGCAAAAATTTGTATATTAGTCAAAATTGCATACAAAAATGTGTTATTGGGGAGATTTTTCATGTGGATTTTTTTAAAAAAATTGCAAATTGCTGAAGAAATGTGGAGAGCTGAATTTAAGCTTAGAACAATGAGAAACTGAGAGAACCAAAGGCCTTTCCATCCCTGCTCTTGAGGCACTATTATTGCCCAATCTCCTCCCCTATAGTAGGTAAATATTTCCTACCACATTAGAATACCCATATCTGAAACCCTGAAGAGGGACTGGGAAACCTGCAGTCCCAACCTGCAGTTGCCAAGCTGGTTGGGGCATACCAGAAACTCCCATGCAACTGAGATTAACCCATCAAACCTAGGATAAAATGAAGACAGTACCAATAGTAACAGACCTGATGTTGGCTCACTATACAATTCTTAAAGCCAAGCCTGTTTTAAAATTTTTAAAAAGGTGCATGTGATATGCAGTCATTGTATTCACTTAATCCCTTTCAGCTCAGTCTCCTTTCACAGCTGAGATGCATCAAAGCAGTTTCAGTGTATAGAGAAATTTATAGTACAGAAACATTGGCTGTGTTGCTATTTTCACATTGTACTTGAAAGATTTATCAATGAGCAACATCTTAGCTCTGAATATTTTTTGGATATAGTTTGTTAGGCTAGCCTTTGCTGAACAAAATTTCTTTCTTGGGTTTAACTTGCTGCTTGACAAGGTCTGAGTTTTGTGGCTGAGAGAAAGAAGCTAGTCTTCTCCTTGACATGTTAACTTTCTAAAGTAAAGGTAAAGATGTCCCCACACTTGTAGTGCGAGTCATTTCTGACTCTTAGGGTGATGTCTTGCAACGTTTAGTAGGCAGACCGTATATATGGGGTGGGATTGCCAGTTCCTTCCCCAGCCTTTTTTTTACTCCCCCCACCCCAGCATGTGCCAGGTACTCATTTTACTGACCATGGATGGATGGAAGGCTGAGTGGACTGTGATGTTCCTATATTAATGTATATATGGTAAGTGTTGTTGTTTTAGAAGATACATGGTAAGTAGAGTGAAAGAGGAGGGGGAGTGAATGGGCAGTAGAATGCGAGATGATTGGCTGAGTGTTTAAAATGGCTGAATGTATAAAAGGAAGAGTGAGAGTGGAATCAGGGGGGAATAGAGAACTGAGTGGGTTGGTTGGTGGGGTTTGAGAGAGTTGTTTGCCAGGAGAGAGTGAAGAAGGAGGGAGGTGGAGTTCGGATTAGTATTGAGTAAAACCATATGCTTATGTGCCTTAAGAAGAAATCTTGTTAATCTTGTTAACTTTGTTATCTGTGATAAATACTTAATTTGGTATACCAAAGGTCTGATCCTTGGCTGGGGTTTCACAGACCAGAAGGGAGGGTAAGGTAATGACCAAGGCTGAAGGGGAACTGTAACAAATGGTGGCTGCGGTGAAGAGAATAACAATACCAGTATTCAGAGTCTCTGGGAATACTAGTATTGGGACGTTACTCGTGGTTGCCTAGCAGGGGGATCTGTTGAGATCTGTGCTAGAGCGGATAGGTAAACCATAAGAGAGAGCGGTCCGGACTGGTGGAGTCCCTGGTGGTGCCTAGTGACAGGCAGTAACCACGAGCAGGTAGGAACCTGATAGGGAGAGCCAGGGAAGGACGCCTCTCATGTGGTGTTGGCTGTAGCAGTGAGATACGAATACTGGAGAATCCCTAACAGTGGTGTGGCAAACAGAAATAACAAAACAAGATTACTTGTGAGAGTGACTGACAAAGAGTGTGTGGCAAAGAGTGAGTGAACTCAAACACCATGGCTGAATACATAAAAATGAAAAGAGAGGAGCTGGTGGAGAAGTGCGTAACATTCAATTTACCTCACGAGGGTAAAGGGGTAGATTAATTGAGGGTAGCACTAATAGGATTTGCAACTGCCCAGCAAAAACAACCTGTCAGAGAAGAGACCCCAGAAGGATACTCAACCAATCCCGCTTATATAGAGTATTTGAGAGAGAAGTTAAGATGGGAGCATGAGTTGGAAACTGAAAGATTGAGGAGGGAGGCTGATGAGAAAGAAAAGCAGCGGGTCTTTGAGGCTGAGGAAAAAGATAAACAGCGAGAGTTGGAAGCTGAGAAGTTGAAGATGGAAACTGAGAGAATGAGAATGGGGTTTGAGGAGAGGGAGAAGCAACGAGCAGCGGATGCCGAATTACAAGTAGAAAAGTTAAAATTTGAAAGAGAGAAGTTTCATTCTGATGAAACAAGAAAGGACAGAGATGGAGCAAAAATAAAAATTACTCCAAAGGACTTTGCTGTCTATGAGCCTGGTCAAGATCCTCAAATTTACCTCAGCACCTTTGAAAAAGCAGCTCAGTTGTGGGGGCTACCTGAAGATAAATACATGCAGTATTTATCAAACCTGATTAAAGGGGAATTGGCTGAGGTATACCAATATTTCCCCTCAGACAGGCCCGTCACCTATGCTGAATTCAAAGAAGCAGTGTTTAAAAGATTCAGACTGTGGCCTGATTATTTTAGAAAGCTTTTCAGAAATTGCCAGATACAGACAGGGAGGTCTTTTGTGGAACTGGGAGCAAAGTTGATGGATATATTTGGAAAGTGGATGAGTAGTGCCAAAGCTCAGTCAGTGGAAGAGGTGAAAAGCCTCATGATACTGGATCAATTATACCATCAGTTACCACCAGAAATAAGGCTCCTGGTCAAAGACCGTTCCCCTACATCTGTGCAGGAGGCCGCAGAGTTGGCGGATCACTTCGCCTCCAATAGAACTGGCTGGGTGGGGAAAACATCAAGAGAGTTTAAACCCAGACCATATAGTGCTGGCAGAAGGGATGTGGTACCACAGCGAGTGAGTCCTCCATTAAAATCTGAAGGGCACAGGACACCCCAGAGTGGATCTGTGTACCCTAAAAGTGAGGAGAAATTATGCTACAAATGTGGTAGACCAGGGCACCTACGTTTTCAATGTGAGGTTGCCAACCCCAGTAGTAATCCTGCTCAGACAAGGGCAGTGAAAACAGAGCCCAAGGCTGTAGAAACAGCGAAAAAGGTTCAGTTTTGCCACATAAACTGGACAGAAGTAACAGACCTTGATTCAAGTCTGAGAGAGGAAGTGAGTGTACAAGGGGCAAATTATTGGGCATTGCTTGATACTGGTGCCGCTCAGACATTACTGAGGCCAGATTTAATAAAATCTGAGGTAATATTACCTCAGGAAACTGTGACTATCCAAGGAGTGAGGGGTCAACCAGAAAGTTTGCCTGTGGCCCTGCTGGAAATGACTTGGAGAGGCCGAGAGGGCCGATATAAAGTAGGCATTAATGCCCAGCAACAAGAACCAGTAATACTGGGAAGGGATGTAATGGGTGCCCAAGGAAAGATCTATGTAGTGACCAGACAGCAAATTGGCAGAGAAAAAGAAGCCATATTAAGGGGGGCTGAAACAAACAGGGTGGAATCTGTTAACCAGCCTCAGGTCACCATAGCAACCACTAGCAGGCCTGCTGAAAAAGACAAACTGTATCAGGTGGTCTCTGATATGAAAGAAGCAGATCAATTCAGGGAAGAGCTGCATAACGATACCAGTTTGAATCAAATAAAGGAACAGGCTCTGGCCCAACAGATTCCTTTCACTGACAAACTGAGGAATCAAGTTGTGTGTGAGAATGGGATTTTATATAGACTGTGGATGCCTGCTGAGAGAAAGGATGAATGTGAACCAGAGAAGCAATTGATAGTACCTAGCAAATACAGAACCAGATTTAATGGAGTTTTGAAGGGCATGATGGGATGCTTCTTATTTGCATACAGAGAAGTCTCTCAGGAGTCAACAGGCTTCTCACCCTTTGAACTAATGTTTACTAGAAAAGTGAGGGGACCTTTGGAACTGCTAAAAAAATTCATGGGAAGGAACTCTGGGAGAGTACAAAACTTCTGTAGTAGATTTTGTATTGGAATTCCGCAATAAATTAACATCAATGATGGAAGTAGTGAAAGAGAATTTGAGTCATGCACAGGAGAAGCAAAGTTACTGGTATGACAGAACAGCCAGAGAACGTGTGTATGATGTGGGAGATATGGTTATGGCATTCATACCCAGGAAACATGACAAATTACAGGCTAACTGGGAAGGACCATATACCATCAGGGAAGGGCGTCACAGGTGACGTATGTAATTACCACAGTATTAGAGGCATTAAGAAAAGCAGGCCTCACAATAAAAGCTAAGAAATGCCAGTTTGGGCTGAAGGAAGTAATCTATTTAGGACATAAGATGGGGAGTGGGAAAATCACCCCCTTATGGAGCAAGGTGGAGGCAATACAATCGTGGCCGATCCCCTTAACTAAAAAACAAGTTAGGGCATTTCTAGGTGTGGCTGGTTTTTATAGAAAGTTTGTGAAAGATTTTAGGGAAATCGCAACCCCCTTGCATGAGTTGACAAAGAAAAAGTGTTCTGAGCGGGTGGTATGGACGGATGAATGTCAGAAGGCTTTTGATCTACTGAAGCAAGCCTTGTGCCAAGGACCCATATTAATAGCACCAGACTATGAGAAACCATTCATCGTGGCTACAGATGCGTCGGACCTGGCGCTGGGAGTCGTCTTGCTGCAGGAGAGAGAAGGCACCAGACATCCAGTGGCGTATCTGAGTCGCAAGCTGATGCCGAGGGAGAAAAACTATTCATCGGTCCAAAAGGAGTGCCTAGCGGTCGTGTGGGGACTGAACAAGTTGCGCCCATACGTGTGGGGATGAAGATTTACGGTGACGACGGATCATCGGGCCTTGTTATGGTTGCAGACTATGAAAAACCATAACACTATGCTGCAGAGGTGGTCCTGGGCCCTACAGGACTATCAAGTGGACTTCCAGTTCATCAAAGGCAAGGACAATGTACTGGCCGATGGACTTTCCAGGCAAGTGGCTGGGACTGCAGTGACGTGACCAGACAGAGGAACAAAGAAAGACATTTTCCCCATAGAGACTTTTATTTGTTAACGTGACGTATAAATCCTGGAACAGGAATAATACTCTGCTGTTGTTTAAGGGGGGGGGAATGTGATGTTCCTATATTAATGTATATATGGTAAGTGTTGTTGTTTTAGAAGATACATGGTAAGTGGAGTGAAAGAGGAGGGGGAGTGAATGGGCAGCAGAATGCGAGATGATTGGCTGAGTGTTTAAAATGGCTGAATGTATAAAAGGAAGAGTGAGAGTGGAATCAGGGGGGAGTAGAGAACTGAGTGGGTTGGTTGGTGGGGTTTGAGAGAGTTGTTTGCCAGGAGAGAGTGAAGAAGGAGGGAGGTGGAGTTCGGATTAGTATCGAGTAAAACCATATGCTTATGTGCCTTAAGAAGAAATCTTGTTAATCTTGTTAGCTTTGTTATCTGTAATAAATACTTAATTTGGTATACCAAAGGCCTGATCCTTAGCTGGGGTTTCACAGACCAGAAGGGAGGGTAAGATAATGACCAAGGCTGAAGGGGAACTGTAACAAATGGTGGCAGCGGTGAAGAGAATAACAATACCAGTATTCAGAGTCTCTGGGAATACTAGTATTGGGACGTTACTGGTGGTTGCCTAGCAGGGGGATCTGTTGAGATCTGTGCTAGAGCGGGGAGAGAAACCATAAGAGAGTGCGGTCCGGACTGGTGGAGTCCCTGGTGGTGCCTAGTGACAGGCAGTAACCACGAGCAGGTAGGAACCTGACAGGGAGAGCCAGGGAAGGAAGCATCACATGGACCTCGACCCCTTTTACCGGAGATTCGACTTCCTCCTTCTGTTGGAATCGAACTCTTGACGTAAGCAGAGCTTCGGCTGCTTTACCGCTGCTTACCACTCTGCGCCACGGAGGGTCTTAGCTTTCTACATGAACTGAAATGCAATGCATATAAGTCGTACCTTGTATTGCAAGGTCTCAGTGTGGCCCCACAACAACACACCTCCAAATGAGGGTTGAAAGCAAGCTGCAAAAACCTAAAGTTGGGCAGAAGTATCACCCAGAAGAGAATTTGATATGGAATGGGGCAGCTGTTAGATATAAACTGCCCCCTCTGAGAAAGCATTTCCAAAGTACCTTAAGGTTGTATTCAACTAAGTCCTGCTCAGAGGAGACCCAATGAAATAAATGAACCTAGGTTAGGCTGCAATCCAATACATGTCTATTCAGAAGAAAGCGTCATTGTATTCAATGGGACTTATTTCCAGGTAAGTGTGTATTGGATTGCAGCCTTGATCATGAACATTATCTTCAATGAGTCTACTCTGAGTAGGGCTTGCACTGGATACAACCCTTAGAAATTCTCTTAGGGGGAAATCTGAGAAATTTCAGCTCCACTCTAACTCTTTTACTCTAATTCTCATTTTAATCTGACATGGAAAGGGAATCCAATTAAATTAGTTGGAGGACATTTTCCAGATGAATGGCTGAATGCTTGGGATGAAGAACTGCAAGGAGCAATGGAGTTTGTCAGCAGGGTGTGAGCAAGAGCTTATGATGGGAAAGGAATTTGCTAAAGGCAACTCGGTTGGTTCAAATGGGGATGCAGGTCAAATGCTGTTGTGAAAGGGATGTGGGTTGCATGACAGTGACAAGCAGATAAATCTGGGCATGGTAGAATCACAGTGGGAAAGCAAATGAACCCTCCAATCACTATTAGTGCAAGAGGGTGATTTTTTAAATTAGTGATGTTACTAGGGTTGCCAGGTTCAGGGCCTGAGACTGATCCTGTATCTTTAGGAGAAGAGAAAGTCAGCCAAGTGCAGGTGTTCTTGCAACCCTGTAATGGGAAAAACCACAAGGTGGAATTCTCCCTTCCCCCTGCAAAACCTTTAAAGATACAGAAGACCTCTTAGAGGCTGGGCCTGGCAACCAAGAGGTCTTCTGTATCTTTAAAAGTTGTGCAGGGGGAAGGGAGAATTCCACCTTGTGGTTTTTCCCATTACAGCATTGCAAGAACACCTGCACTTGGCTGACTTTCTCTTCTAAAGATACAGGATCGGTCTCAGGCCCTGAACCTGGCAACCCTAAATGTTACTGAGATTCATATTGCTAGGCTCAGAAATATAAGTCTCATGTGTTTGTTGTAATGGAAGTACTTCTCCACATATCACAAACTACGGTTTTCACTACCACAAGATGTAGCAATGACTATCAACTCCAATGACTTCAAAGTGGGTTTAGAAATATTCATGAAGGATAAAGGTATCAGCGGCTACTAGCCATGACAACTATGCACTTCCTTCATTGTTGGAAGCAATAAATCATTGGAATACCAGTTGCTGGGGAGCACAAGTTGCATTCAGGGCCTGAATGTGTGCTTCCCAAGAGGCATCTGGCAGGCTACCATGAGAACAGGATGCTAGACTAGATAGGCCTTTGGTTTGGTCTTTTTATGTTCTTGCTTCCAATACAGTGCAAGAATTGTGAGCCCTTTGTTCTTCTCCCACTCAGATTTTACCTCCTATCCTCTCTTGCTCAACCAACCTCTTCCTCCCACTAATTGATCCCCCAAGCCATATCCCCCTTTGCCCAATCCCATTTAGGAGGATGGTACTCCGGTAACAGCTAGCCAGAGAAAGGAAAGGAGGGAAGCCTTTTTCTTCTCTCTAGCACCTGGCATACTGTTAAGGTTATGCCAAACCACTAATATTCAGCCTCCATACAGTTGGTTAGAGGGAATGTGGCCCTTGGGTAAAACGAGACATGATCCCCATCCTTGATTTAAATGGAGCTCAGGTAGCAGGGTTGGGAAAGAGCCCTTCCTAAGACCTTGGTGAACTGTTGCCAACCAATTCTCTAGCCATCGGTGTATTAGATGGAACAGTTGTCTGATTTTTTTTCTTTAAGAAAGGTAGCTTCATGTGCTCATCAATTCAGAGGATATTGCTCCTTGTTACTTACCCTTGTGTTCCACACCTACTGAAAATCCATGGGTGAGCTTTCCTTCTGTTGACTTCTGGCACCAAGCTGCTGCATCTCCCAGTAACAAGGAGGTGGGTTTAGCTCTTTAAAGGGATGAAAGAGACTCCTTGGTTGTCAAAGCAGGATTATATCAACACCACCCATTCTGCGACATCAGAATAAGTGCAATGCTCTTACTAGATGGAGAGAGAGGAGAAGGCCCCATTTAATCGTTAAGCGTTGTGTGTTTACAACCCACCATCAGCTTTGCTTAATTCAGTGTGTCGGTCTGTGTCAGAGCTTGTATTGATTCATTGAGATTGCAGGGCATTCTTGTAGATATTAATCTGGTGCATCTGACAGGCCACTAGCCTATTGCAGACAAAGCAAAGTCAATCATATAACACTGAAGATGACAGGGTTGATCTTAGTTCCTCCTAGGATCATCAGAAGCTGCCTTATATTGAGTCAGACCATTGGTCAGTCTAGCTCTGCTTTTTCTTTCTTCATTTTTTTTTACACTTACTGACAATGACTCTCCAGGTTTCAGACAGGTATATCCTGCAGCTCAACCTGCACATGCCAGGGATAAATAAAGGCAATAGTAGATATTCAGGTTGTTTCTTCTCTGGTTGTATCCAGCACTCTTTAGATCGAAAGGGCAGGAGTTTAAGAAGAATCTATCATCAAAATCCAACTCAGACTTAAGCTATATCAGCACTATACATTTAAAGCGCTCTGATACCACTTTAACAGTCTTGGCTTCCCACAGATAATCCTAGGAACTGTAGTTAAGTGTAGTTAGCTTATTCGGATATCCCTGTTTCCCTAATTGAATTACAATTTCTAGAGCAGTTTAACAATCAATCCCTCTTTCCAGGGAACACTGGGAACTGTAGTTCTGTGGGAGGAACAGGGGGTCTCCAAACAACTCTCAGCACCTATTAGAAACTACAGTTCCCAGGGTTCTTTGGGAGAAGCCATGACTGTTAAAATGGTAGCAGAGTGCTTTAAATGTATAGTGTCGATATAGCCTTAGACCCATGGAAATGTGCTTCCTAACCCTTTTGGATTGTAGCCTTTTCTGATGGCAGCTTCACATGCACAAGTCATTGCTTCTCATTGCAGTCATCAGGTGGGGGATGTGGATGCCCCATTTTAAAACTCGCCCTAATTGATTTGAGGTGAGCATGATTGACAAGCAGTAGGCAGCTGTTTCAAGAAAGGGGTGCAACACCCTGGGCTCCTGCTGGGAGGAAGGGCGGGATATAAATAAAATAATAAATAAGTAAAATAATAAAAAACACAGCTGAAAGGCAGAGAGATGGAAATTTGAGAAGATAGGGGAGAACTACAGGTTCATATCTCTTTCCTTTTTCTGCTTTGTTTTATGGGTGAGCTCCGCCTGATTCCTCCTTGCCCTTCTCTCTCTGTTCCCTCACATCAAACTGTCAGGAGAAACTTCCACTGCATTCAGTGCTTCATTGGTGCTGCAATGTCTTTGCTAGAAAGATTGAGCTTGCTGAGCAGATAAATTGTAGCAAAGGTCGGCTTGCTGGTGTCATATTGAACACAAATGTCTATTGGAGGGTCAGGCAGGCTACGAGACAAACCTTTCTCTCTTGTTGTCGTTTAAATATTAACATCTAGCATGAGACTCAGCTGAAGTGAAAAACCAGAGCTGAAAGCAATACTCTGCCACCTTTCCTGTTTAAAAATGGGATGAAAGGGTTATGGTGAATATCTGGATACAAATGACTCCAGAAATGACCTGAATACAGTATGGGCTCATTTTTCCATACTAAGAAAACCCTAGGAAGTGGAGATAGTAGATTTCTTACTTAATATTGAGAAATAACATTAATGTAGTAAAATATTATCATATCCAATTCTGAATTAATAAAATGGCAGGAAACAACAATGACATAAAAACCATGTGGTAGGAAAAATCACCAGCCATCATTAAAAGCAAACAAATTGGAACTTTAACCTAATGGTTAAATTGTCCCCAGAGAGAGTGTTTCTGAACTGGGGTAGCATTTCAGAAAAGCCACTGTTTCCACTCACCAACGATCCAACCTAAGCTGTGGACACCCAGGACAGTGCTTCTGAAGATTATCTTAACAGCTGTATTCTTTCAGATGAGAGCATCTGAACAGTCAGATAATATGATTTTGCCAGTTTGGGAAAACTGGCTCTGTATTCTTAATAATCTTTTCCCTGTTAACCCCCATACCAATGATTTAACTCAGTTCAAACTTGTATCACAGTTCTATTGTTAATCATTTAATATATAGCACCTTGAGCAGTTGTTTTGCCATAATGAACAAGCATTTCTGGCCCAGTAGGGTCGGTACAGGAAAGGTATGGTGGACATAGTTGGGTGCTACCACTATGTTCATGAACTCCTCTGTTGTGTTTCTTTAACTAAACCAAGGATTGGCTGTGCTGACTGGGGCTGATGGGAGTTGTAGTCCAAAATATCTGGAGGCTCACAGAGTCCCCATTCCTGAGCTAAGCCATCATTGTTCTACTGCATGATGAGTGCAGGTCACCATCAATAAGCCCACTTCTTCAAGGGTTAACTCTGAGAAAAGGGAATGTTAAATGAGATCATCCTTACAAAACAACACAATAAAGTGCAGTTGGGTGGTTGCTGGACAGTCCATACTTCCCAGTACATCTCTGCAACCAAGCAGGCTCCAGGTGTACTTGCAATTATCCTTCCTGCAAATTCAGCTTGTGCAGTGAAGAGGATGACTAAGACACTGGACAA
This sequence comes from Rhineura floridana, assembly GCF_030035675.1. NCBI lineage: Eukaryota > Metazoa > Chordata > Lepidosauria > Squamata > Rhineuridae > Rhineura > Rhineura floridana. The sequence goes on from NC_084491.1 coordinate 36,888,959, forward strand.
AGCTGAGCCCATGTTGCTTGCCCAGGTGTTTGCAGGAGAGATTACAGACAACACACTTTGTCCTTGTTTTCACCTTTTACGTTGCAATATTTATCTTTCATTCGTCCTCCCAAACGCTATGTGAAGAAAGTTGTATTGTTCCCATTGTACAGATACAGGACCAATGCTGTGATTATCCAAGAGCACGCAGTGAGCCCATGCTTGTACTCTCTGCACACACTTGGTTCGAACACCCATCTACTATGTCATTATGAAAAGGACTAACATCATATTTCAGAATCAGATTATGGAAGCAGTTGTTTAATTACAAGAAGCAAACAAGGTTATTTGTAATGGGATTCTCAGAAGGGAGTTAGGGTGATGTTTTGGTTTAGTGACTACCAACTGTCTGGCTGTGCGACAGGAGTCCTACCTTGGTAATAGCCAGGGATAGTACAGGCTGAGCTGAAGGAGCTGTCCATGGTATTTATGTTGGGAATGATTGAAAAGTTGTCCTCATAGGTGTATACAATAAATTGGTTCCCAAGACTGTGATATCTTCACTGTGATTGAAAAAATACAAGTGAGCGGTCAAGATAGAGTAGTTTGCTGCAAGCATTTTCAATCTGAAGCATCCCAGTGATGCCATGGTATGAGGATTTCTCCCTGAATATTTATGGGTAGTTAATGAATTCATTAAATCTTTGGCTGTGTGTACTATTCCTTATTAGTTTTTTCCTAAAATTTAATCAGAGTAATTAAGTTCATCTACTACAAGTTTGCTTGCATGCATGCATGCAAATGTTATGCAGGGGTTAAAAATATTTCCACCTCCCTTTAGTTTCTTTGATGCCTCTCCTTCTTTGGACAGCCAGTTTAAGGACTGATCCCAGTGCTGTTGATTCAGAAGTAGGGTGACTCCCTCAAACCACTCTTAGTATACATTTTTGGGGTGCATCATATGAATAACTAGCTCTCCAACAGACTTATGAACTGCGTCATGCTGAAAATTGCTGCACAGTTGACAGGTATTTGAGAGAATGCACTGAATGCATTGGTCTCTCATAAGAACGTAAGAAGAGCCTAATGGCTAAAAGGTCATCTAGTCCAGCATCCTGTTCTCACAGTGGCTAACCAGATGACTCCAGGAAGCCCACTAGCAGGATACAACAGCACTCTCCCCATGTGCAATTCCCAGCAACAGTTACTGCCTCTGACAGTGAAAGTATAGCATAGTCATTGTGGTTAGTAGCCATTTAGCCTTATCCTCCATGCTTCTGCTTAATAACTTTGTTGGCCATCACTATCTCTTGTGGGAGCAAGACCTAGCTCAAGGAATGAGAAGCTGCACCTTTCTTTGAACTGGAAAAATCATAAAAGTGGGGAATACATAAAAATCATAAAAGTGGGGAATACATTGGACAGAATTTTATTTTGATATTTGAGTTCAAGACAAGGCTTGTGATGCTTATAGATAGTCACAGTAGGCTTTGTCACTGGGGGCACCAGTGTTGTGGAATGCTCTCTTTACTGAAATGTGAGAAGCCCTATCACTACTGGCATTCTGCCAGCTCTTGAAGACATACCTGTCTGGTCTCCTGTTTGAACCTCCTGCTTTAATAGTTTTTAATTGCTGCTTTAATTGTTGTGCTGTCTTAACGGCCTTGATTTATTGTAGATTTTAATTGTGGATGTTTATTTTGATGTTTTGATAACAATTGTTGTATTGTATATTTTGCATATCTTATGTGCTTGTGTTTATTTGTGTGAGTGTGTGCGTTTATGTGTGTGTAGTAATTGGGTTTTACCTGTAAACTGCCTTAGCAATTCAGCAGTATATAAATTAAGAAATGAAAATAATTCTTGATGCACATCTGTCTCCATATGACCGAGGCTCCTTCAGCATCATTGGTTCAGTATGAGATGTTTCAGCTCCTCAAAGTTGTGGGAAGGTTAGATAAAAATCAAGAGAGGTTGATTTTTGTCAAGACTTTTGTGGGAATTTCCTGACTGGCAGATTCATTACTTTTTGAAATGATAACTGATCTTATCTGAAGGGGAGGGAGAGAAAGAGAGGGAGATTTAGATCATGTCCATTACCTGTCAACAAATAATATTGCATGCAGCTGCAGGAAATGAAACAAAACGCGGCATTATACGGAGAGCTTTCTCATTTTAATTGTCCCTGCTGTCATTCAGGGTTACATCCTCATTTGCAGGAGGAGGAAGGGGCTGGGGAGAGGAATTGGGTGGTATTCAACACCAGGCCCTTTTTATGAAAAAGATCACATTTTTCTCCATCCCCTCCACCCGTCTATCTCTCGTACTCTGCAGTTTCCCTCCCATGTTTGCCCTGGATGAAAACCAACAGCAGATTTGCAGAGAAGGGAATCTACAGCACTAATCATACACATTTCTTTCTGAAATACACCGAAGGGGAGAGGGGCTGGGATGCCTTCTGTCCTTACCGAATTGCTTAGCTCTAACGCATGGTGTCAGAGATGGTGCAGGAGTGCTCAGTGCTCAGTGGTGGCTGGGGTCACCATGTCAGTGGGGCAGTGGAATCCACTCTGGGTTTTAGTCCAAACGGTCGAGCTGCTGTCCAAGGTGCTGAAGGTGCTTGGACAGCTCCTTGAAAGTTCAGACTAAAATGTGGAGAGGGTTCTACTGCCCCACTGACATGGAGACACCAGCCATCACTGGTAATGCTCAAGGTGTGTGTGTGGGGGAAAGCCACTGCCCCACCCCCACTCTTTCTCCTTTAAACTTTGTTTCATCCTAGAACCCAAGGAGGAATACAGGTGGTTCCCTGGCGCTCTCCCATCCAGGCACTGACCAGATCCAGATCTGCTTAGCTTTAGCAAGGTAGTGGCCTCATGTGCCTTCAGACCACAGCCTGGAACCTAATTTAGACAAACCTTCTAGCCACTGCAGCACAGCACAGCGCAGCACAGCACAGCACAGCACAGCAACAGCTCTGCTGGCCACCACACCCAGAATGCATCAGTCTGATGAAGTCCCCACCCCTTGGTTCTTTCTCGGATTGAGACATGGTGGAGAAAGAGCGCTAGGAGGAGAGCCGTGAAGAAACCTTGTGTGGGTGGCAGTGTGGGGCCTGGAGGGTGGGGGTAGCTTATGTTTCTCATGCCTACTGCCTGAGGCAATTGTCTCACACCAAAGAAAGAATATCAGTTCTTTCAAGCCTAGCTCAGCGGCTTTTATATTGGAAGACAAGTTTCTAGACCTCTTTGTTGAAGGACAAAGCTTAAGACAATGTGGAAGTTCACACTGGAAAGCAATTAACTTCACATTTAAAGGTGAACCTACCTAATTTGAACTTTCCAAAATGATACATGAGCCGAAACACAACCATTCTTTGAAATTCACACTTCTCCAAAAAATGCTGATGAATTTTCATGAGGACTTGAATAAAATAAAATCCAAACTGATGTAGAAATGTACAGAACTGAACTTAAGATGGGGAGCATGAGAAGCTAAAGGAGAAACTGAAATTGACAGGTTCATTCATACCTACTTGAAAGAAGGAACCCACAAAGAAATATTGGGAATTCCTAGATACCTTTTAGACATGTAAGCTACGGAACTCGCCCCCACAAGTGGCACTGATGGCAGCCAACTTGGATGGCTCTAAAAGAGGATTAGACAAATTGATAGAAGACAAGGCTATCAGTGGCTGTTAGCCATGACCACTGTGTTCTGCTTTCAGTGTTGAAGGCAGTATGCCTCTGAATATCAGTTGCTAAAAACCACAGGAGGGGAGACTGCTGTTGTGCTCAGGTCCTGCTTGCAAGCTTTCCACAGCTATCTGGTTGGCCTCTGTGAGAACAGGATGCTGGACTAGGTGGGCCCCTGGTCTGATCAAGGAGGCCCTTCTAATGTTCTTATGTTCAACTGGCATCTTTTCTGTTATCTTTCATAATCCATAAATATCTTTTCGTACAAGGCAAAGCACATCCTTCTTCTCTTGTATCATTTGTGGCTTAGAATTATATCTGACCTTTTTAAGTTGCCTTATCTGCTGTATTATCTGCCGCTGCCCCCCGTGTTATTTGCCAGCTCATTCCTGTCTTTTTAATCTTCTATTCTTATTCTTTTGTTTTATATTTTATGGTATTTCAGTGTTGCTGTTTTACGGTAAACTGGGTTAAGACTGTTTTGCAAAAGGCATGGTAAAAAAGAAAAAGAGAAGGGATGCAACAGACAAATAAAATAAAATGGGACGGAGAATTTTGCCGGCAATAGGGAGATATCACACAATCCCCTGCCATTCTTAGTCAGCAATCAAATACCATTCAGTACTCATTGTCAGCTTTCTGACAATGATTCCATAATCTGGTATTCTGGTACTCTGCTATTCAGTGTCACCAACAGAGGTCAAATATAACTGGAAAACGTTGGACAAACATTCAAACATAGAGAAAACATGCAGTGACTGTTCCACATCAAAATATGCTGAGGAGAATTTCTGGGGGCAAATTAATTTCAACTCTATACTTTCCGAGGATTGCAGGATCTGGGTTTTCTGCTACAGACTTCTAAGGGCAAGGAGCGATGTAGAATATTATTTATTTCTTGATTTAGAGCATTTGCACCCTAGTTTTCAGCCAAAAAGACTCCCACAGCAACTTACATACAATCAATGAAATCAAGACAGCCCCTGCCTGCAGGCTTACAATCTACAAGACATGACACAAGGAAAAAGGAACAGGAACGGAATAGGGGGAAAAAGTAAACACAGGACTATATCCAGCTTTCTCTGTCCACTAGCACAAGGGCTCTTGTGTTTTAATGTTGCACAACAGAGAAATCCAGTGCAACAGTTGTGCTGACAGAAACTCATGCAACACATTGTGCAATCTGTTGTGCAACAAAGTTACCAGCAATGCAGTCTCTTGCTCAACAGTGTCCCACTGGTACAAAATTTTCACCAGCAATGCTGCTGGTCTTTGGCTAAAATAAAGAAATTAATCCATTCATTTCACCGGCAGAAAAAGTATGCTGCTAAATGAGTTTTAACTTAGCGCTACATTGAATATAACACCCAGGCACCAGTGACCTGCTGGAAACAGTTTAGAAGCAGGTGGACCCCCATGGAGCTGGTCTTCCAGCACAGCTGATGGAAGGAACTCTGTTCCCCACCTCTCCTGCCTCAGGAGGCAGTCTGTGGAATAGCCGTTGTCAGGTGATGAGGAAGAGGAGGACCAATGGAGCTGCCCTTTCAGCAGAGCTGATGGAATATCAGGCTTGTTCTTTAAAAGAGGCATAGAAAGTGTCTTGGCCAAGATAAACAGCTCTTCCTTGCCATTTTTCTTCCTCCTTTTCCTTGTCTGCTTTACACCCGCCAGCTTAAAGGTTTGAAGTTTCTGACAGAATGCAGAGATGTCAGCCACAAAACACCCCCACATAAGGCCCTTTTATCTCCATCTGTTTGGAGAGAAATGTATGCATGTCACATTGTCTGTATTTTGAGTAATGGAGTTAATTCATCTCTGTCTCAAGTGCCTATCGAGTACCTTTTGCTTCTCTCCAAGTAGTGCGTGCTCCTTTCAAAAGTTCCGTTTGGCCCTGCCTGGGATAGATCCTTTCTCGATGATAGCTGGGAGGAAAGAGCAACTTTAATCACTAGCTTTAAATGTAATGTGCAAATGATTATGCTATGTTGTCCTGTTTTTCAAAGGTTGTCAATTTTCCACCATAGATATATCTTCTTGTAATGAGGAGGTGAAGGAAGATGGCTGTTGATTTAGAGGAAGACCAAAATCCATATATTAGTCAAAACTTCATACGAAAAAATGTGTTAGGAGAAATTTGCACTGAAATGCTGGAGAATTTTCATAAGGATTTTTTTTTAAAAAAATGCAAATTGCTGCAGAAATGTGGAGTAGAAGCATTTAACTATATCTTTTCAATGTCCAATCTCAAGGAATACATATGCGCTAGGAAGGCTTGACACTATATCTCTACAGGCATATCTCAGGTCTATGGATAAAACCAAGCATGAACACCAAAGCATCACCTCACTGTTAAGGCTTCTTCTTTCTTTATCTGTCTGGGCATCATACATTAAACCAACCTTCCCTAACCTCATTTCCTCCAGGTGCTTTGGACTCCAGCTCCCATCAGCCCCTGCCACCATGGCCAATGATTAGAGATCATGGGAGTTGGAGTCCAAAACTTCTGTAGGGCAACAGGTTGCTTTAAATACTTGTCCAGGAAATTAGTCAACCCTATTGGCACAACATCTCTAGTAGCAACACTGATTGAAACTATGCCACAGGGAGTACCTTCTACTGGTCCAGCATGTTTTAGCGATTCCATGTACAACCTTTTGAGCCCCATGGCTTTTCTGCAGACAGAAACTGGTCTCTGGACCCAGTGGACATATAGACATACAGCTCTGGTTAGATAAATAAGATAGGTAAGAAATAGGGATCGGAAAACGCTGTTAATTTTGGTCCTCTCAGTTTCTGGTTTTTCTAACCTTAAATTCTGTTCTCCGCCTATTTTGCAACAATTTGCAGATTTTTTAAAAAACAAATCCTCATGAAAATTCTCCAGCATTTTCCTAATAAACACATTTTTGTAGGCAGTTTTGACGAGTATACACATTTTTGCAAGCCTTTTCTCCTAATATAATGCATTTTTGCATGTTATTTTCACACATATATTCATTTTTATGCACACTTTCCCTTAATAAATGCTTTTTGCATAACATTGTTTGCCTGGAGAACTCCATTGCAAAATTCAAATAAGTGCTGATTTTGAAGGACGGCTGTGTTTCAGTTCTCATATTGTTTCAGAAATCATGAATTTGATAGATTCAGCTTGAAATACAAACTGACTTGGAATTTTTGCTCTTCCCTAGTTATAATCAGGTCTGGGTGATAAAAAAATGAAATTCTGTGCTGATCTCAATTCTGCAACTTGTATAAATTATGCAAATTTACATAGTTCTCCTTGTTTTTCATAAGGGTATATTTTTCTTTGTTTGCATGATTTAATCTGGCCTTGTTGATCATAGGTGCTTGCAGATGAGAGTCAGGGGTATATCCATCAAGAACAGATACTGCTATTTACTAATGGAACTTAACTGTTCATTATAATAGAAAACACAATTGAAGCCAGTCATCTTGTCAATAGCACAAGCAACAGCTGGGATTTCTTCTTCCTTTGTTGCCCCTGAGAGGCAAATGGCCCTATCCCACAAGTATGAAGTCTTCTCTAGGGATGAGGGAGAAATATGTTTGATCCACATTTTGGAGTGCACAACACAATCTGATGTTACCTAACTTGCTTGCAGATCACAATGAAACTCCCAGCCGGATTATTCACTTCTCTGGATTTTGCAATGTAGTTTTGATGGGTAAAGTGTGCCCCAAAGTATACATTTTATGTAAATGTTTCATATAAAATGTGTGCGTACTGTCAGAATGAATGTGTTGAAAAATGCTTATTTTACATTTTAGCAATGTGGATTTGATGTCAAATGTGGTATTTTCACTCTTTTGAAATATCTGCACAATTGGGAATGGAACAGACCAATGATCTGAGTGCTAATGACAGCAAAGCCAGACTAATTTAGGCTTCTCAGTCCCGCCCTGCTTTTCATTCTTCCAGTGCTGTTGCATTTATTACAGTGGGGAGGGGCATGGTGATATGCATTCACAAGGCTTAGAAACTTGTTCTTTCATTTTAAAAACTTGCTCTTTCATTTTAAAAAGCCGAGTGCTGATTTCTGCATATAGTTAGTATCATATTCTGTGTTTTTTCCCTGGTCCCACAGGACTGTAGTAATATACATGCAGCACTGCATATGCATTTGAAAACAAGGAAGGACTCTTTAGGTATTGTTGATGAACACCTGGCTGTACTGATCATTTTTAAAATTCTGGTGTGATGCAGTGTGCCAGTATGCTAATCATATTTGCATATGGTGTACCAGTTCCTAAGCGCCATTTGAACTCTGCATCTCAAAGGAAATGCATATGTATGATTTGAAAATAGCTGACAGAATAATTGCACGTTTAAGTAATTTCAGTTTCCTTGTTAACAAAAGGAAAAAGGCATTATATTATTGTTGCTAATTAGTAACAGGAGAACAAACATCATTATTATTTATAGAGATCATTTATACTAATTCCACTCCTCCTTGCAACAAACTTGCCTGGATGCTGGCAACTGCAACTAGCAGTAATCACTCTTCAAGGGCAATGGCCCTTTGCATTTGTTGGGGACATTCAAGTTACTGTCATTTGCAGTATGCATTTGTGTCTTGAATCACAGAGTAATGTAATTAAGAAGATAAGCCCTGCCCCCAAAGACCCAGGTTCAAATTTATACATAGCCCTGATAACATTGGATACAACCCTATTTATTATTCTAGTTTAACTGTCTTAGATTTCTGCAAAGAATCATTGAAAGAGAAACACATAAAGCCATAAAGCAAAGGTAGCTACATTGGCTCATACTTTTTTAAAAAACAACAAACCCATCTTTCTAAGGCCACCAAAAATGTTACAATAGCTTGCAAGCTTTCAGGTCCTCCAGAAGTCTCCATCAGGCTAGATGGGGGAAGGGAACAAAGGGGAGGGAGAGAGAGTAAAAATTCAGTGATATTGGAACCATGAATAGAGTTTGCATTTAGTCAGTGTTAAAACAGATAATGTGGGAAGAGGCAGCAGACATTCAATTGAGGCTCTGTTAGGTGCTTTGCAGGTAGGGATGGAGAATTGATTTAATTTGCATGTAAAGGCAAACCCACCTAATTTGCACTTTTCAAAACAAGGCATGAACTGAACCCCAGTCTTATGCTGAAATTTGCATTTCTCCAAATTTTGCAATGCAATTCTCTACCTAAGCAATTTGTACAGACCTACACATACTGGAGTGTGCATGAAGTGCATATATTAGTGAAAATAACATATAAAATGCATTATATAAGGGGAAATTGCTTTGCAAAAATGTAGATTAGGTAAAAATACATACAAAATATGCATGGGGATATGTGCACTAAAATGCTGCCAAATCTTTGTGGGGACCTTTTTTTTTTTTTAAGCAAACTGATGTGGAAGTATGAAGCACTGATTTTAAGAGTGGAAAAAATGATAATCTGAGAGAAACTGAAATTGACAGATTTGCCCATCCCAATTTGCAGATTTCAGGTTGCACCTGCTGGGAAGGAGGAACATAAAATGGTTGATCCCTCATTTTTGAAATTTTAAAACCCAGCTGTTCTGCCTCCATCGTTAGGCAAAATGCACAGCCTCCTTGATATGTTGAAAACAGGAATCCAAAAAACTGGACAACCTATAGGAAAGGGTGCTGAAAGTTCTTTGTTAAAGATTTCCACACCATTCCCATAGTACCACAGTTCCCAGAGCTCTTGTTGGAGAAGGAAGGATTATAGCCTAGTGCAAGACCCAGGCCCTGCAGGAGAAAGAAAGCATCGCCCCAAGGGAAGGAGAGGCTGCTGCTGCTACTGTGGGACCACCATCTCCACCACCCTTCCCTGAGGGACTTCTGCCTGGCAGGACCAGGCCCCAGGTACCCAGCCAGCCAGGACTGATTCTTACCACCTGTCCCTCTTTGGAGGGATACATAAGCCGGCTGGCTGAGGTGGCCTGGGAGACCCAGGCCCTGCAGGAGAAAGAAAGCATCGCCCCAAGGGAAGGAGAGGCTGCTGCTGCTGTGCTGCTGCTGCTGCTGCTGTGCTGCTGCTGCTGCTGCTGTGCTGCTGCTGCTGCTGCTGCGCTGCTGCTGCTGCGCTGCTGCTGCTGCGCTGCTGCTGCTGTGCTGCTGCTGCTGCTGCTGTGCTGCTGCTGCTGTGCTGCTGTGCTGCTGCTGTGCTGCTGCTGCTACTGTGGGACCACCATCTCCACCACCCTTCCCTGAGGGACTTCTGCCTGGCAGGACCAGACCCCAGGTACCCAGCCAGCCAGGACTGATTCTTACCACCTGTCCCTCTTTGGAGGGATACATAAGCCGACTGGCTGAGGTGGCCTGGGAGACCCAGGCCCTGCAGGAGAAAGAAAGTTTATATGCTGTATATATGGCTGTATATATAGCTGTTTTTATACGCTTAATTGTTGTATATTTTAGTTGTATTATGTGCTTCGGAGAGAGTTTTATCCATCAGGCGGGGAGACTTGAGGGGGCCCCAATTGCTGTAGTGACGGGCAAAGGAAGGTATGGCGCTGTGAGAAGGACGTGCCAGGTAAGGGGAACGCGGTCCAGACATGTTGTGGCTGTGCCTTGTTCCGGTCCTTCCCACACCCGCAAGGTCGTTGGTAGTCCTATCAGCCAACTCTCAGATCTCCAGTTGCTGTTATTAAATGCCAGATCGGTATATAATAAAACCTCCCTCGTCCACGATTTGATTGTGGATGAGGCAGCCGATCTGGCATGTATAACCGAGACCTGGGTGGGTGAGCAGGGAGGAGTTGGTCTCTCTCAGCTCTGCCCACCGGGGTACTTGGTTCAGCATCATGGTAGATCTGAGGGTCGGGGAGGTGGGGTTGCTGTCGTCTATAAGAGTTCCATCTCACTCACCAAGCACCATGTTCATTCAGTTACTGGCCTGGAGTGTTTGCACCTTGTGTTGGGCCAGAGGGACAGGCTGGGAATCCTTTTGGTGTACCGCCCACCTTGCTGCCCAATGGCTTCCCTAACTGAGCTGGCGGAAGTGGTCTCGGATATATTGTTGAGGTCCCCCAGACTAATAGTACTGGGGGATTTCAACATTCATGCCGAGACCACTTTGTCTGGCGCGGCTCAGGACTTCATGGCTTCCATGACAGCCATGGGGCTGTCTCAATATGTTAGTGGTCCAACACATGTATCAGGGCACACTCTAGACCTTGTTTTTGCTACTGAGCATGGGGAAAGTGATCTGGATGTGGGGAGTTTTACAACACTCCCTTTGTCATGGACAGACCACTGCTTGCTGAAGTTTAGACTTTCAGTAACCTCTTCCCTCTGCAAGGGTGGGGGACTTATTAAAATGGTCCGCCCCCAGAGACTAATGGATCCTGAAGGTTTTCAAAGGGCTCTGGGGGATTTTCCGGCTGATAGGACTGGCGCTCCTGCTGAAGCCCTGGTCGCTCTGTGGAATACGGAGATGACCCGGGCTGTAAACACGATCGCTCCTGCACGCCCTCTCCTGTGTAGAGCTCATACAGCTCCATGGTATACTCCGGAGCTGAGAGCGATGAACCAAGATAGGAGGAGGCTTGAGCGGAAATGGAGACGAACTCCCGACGGATACAATTATGCGCTGGTTAGTGCTTCGACTAAGCTCTATGTAGGAGCAGTGAAGGCAGCTAAAAAACATCATTTTGCTGCCACTATTAAATCATCTCTTTGCCGCCCAGCGGAGCTCTTTCGAGTTGTCCGGGGGCTTCTCCATTCAAACCCTCCGGACACAGTGGAATCATCGGAGGCCCGCTGTAATCAGTTTGCCGATCACTTCCAGAATAAGATCTCATGTATCCGCCGGGACCTAGATTCTCAAGTTATAGCAGTAGATCCTAGTGAGATGTCCGGAGCACAGTCTTGTCCTGTTTTGTTGGATGAGCTTCAGTTGGTTCAACTCGAGGACGTGGACAAGGTGCTTGGACAGGTACGTGCAACCACTTCGGTACTGGATCCTTGCCCCTCCTGGCTGATAAAAACTAGTAGGAATGGAACAGGTAGCTGGGCCAAGGAAGTGATAAATGCCTCTTTACGAGAGGGAGTGGTCCCGGGCTGTCTGAAAGAGGCAGTGGTGAGACCACTCCTGAAAAAGCCTTCCTTGGACCCAGACAATTTTAACAGCTACAGGCCAGTGGTGAATGTTCCATTCCTGGGCAAGGTCTTGGAACGGGTGGTTGCTGGCCAGCTCCAGGCGCTATTGGATGAAACCGATTATCTAGATCCATTTCAATCGGGTTTTAGGCCCGGTTTTGGCACTGAGAGAGCCTTGGTCGCCCTGTACGATGACCTATGTCGGGAAAGAGACAGAGGGAGTGTAACTCTGTTGATTCTCCTTGATCTCTCAGCGGCTTTTGATACCATCGACCATGGTATCCTTCTGGAGAGGCTCGCGGAGTTGGGAGTTGGAGGTACTGCTTGGCAGTGGTTCCGCTCCTACTTGGCGGGTCGTCTCCAGAAGGTAGTGCTTGGGGAACATTGCTCGACACCGCGGCCTCTCCAATATGGGGTCCCGCAGGGGTCAATTTTGTCCCCCCTGCTTTTTAATATCTACATGAAGCCGTTGGGATAGGTCATCAGGAGTTTTGGAGTGCGTTGTCATCAGTATGCTGATGACACGCAGCTCTACTTCTCCTTTTCATCTTCTTCAGGTGAGGCTGTCGATTTGCTGAACCGTTGCCTGGCCTCGACAATGGACTGGATGAGAGTTAACAAACTGAAGCTCAATCCAGACAAGACTGAGATGCTGTTGGTGGACGGGTTCTCTGATCAGATGGTGGATATATACCCTGTCCTGGACGGGGTTACACTCCCCCTAAAGGACCGGGTTCGTAGTCTGGGAGTCTTTTTAGACTCTTCCCTCTCACTTGAGGCTCAAGTAGCCTCGGTGGTTAGGAATGCGTTTTACCAACTTCGGTTGGTAGCCCAGCTACGTCCCTATTTGAGTAAAGAGGACCTTACATCAGTGGTACATGCTCTGGTAACCTCACATTTGGACTACTGTAATGCGCTTTACGTAGGGCTACCTTTGAAGACAGTTCGGAAGCTACAACTAGTGCAAAATGTGGCGGCCAGATTGCTGACAAGGACCAAGCAGTCCGAGCATATAACACCTGTTCTGGCCAGCTTGCACTGGTTGCCAATATGTTTCCGGGCTAGATTCAAAGTGTTGGTATTAACCTATAAAGCCTTATACGGTGCGGGACCATGATACCTTGCGGAACGCCTCTTCCGATATGAACCGGCCCGTGCACTACGTTCTGCTACGAAGGCCCTCCTCCGGGTTCCAACTCACAGGGAGGCCCGGAGGGTGATGACAAGATCTAGGGCCTTCTCAGTGGTGGCCCCCGAACTATGGAACAGTCTCCCTGAGGAAGTATGCCTGGCGCCGACTCTGCTCTCCTTCTGGCGCCAGGTCAAAACCTTCCTATTCTCTGAAGCATTTTAAGTTATACTGATTTAATTTTAAAAATGTTTACTGTGTTGGATTGTTGCTTGTATTTTAGTATTGTTTTGTTATTTATTGTATTTTTATGTTTTATGTTCACCGCCCAGAGAGCTATTGCTAGTCGGGCAGTATATAAATTTAATAAATAAAATAAATAATAATAAATAAATAAAGTTTTGCTGTGGCTAACTGCTTGTGGGACACTGTCTGCAGTGAGGTCTACCTGGCACCATCATTAACATCCTTGCAGCACCAGTTTTACAAAATGCATCTCTTCTTCCAGGCATTTGACTAATTAGGATGATTCTGCTGTTTATTGATTATATGATTGTGCTGCTGATGTTTTTGCTCCTACTTAACGCAGTTTGTTTTATGGGTTATTGTAGAGCTATTATTTTAATGTAATCTTCTCTTTATTTTATGATGCGCTTTATGCTCTTAGAATTTTGTAAGTCGCTTGGAGACTCCTTATGTGGCAAGCAATTAGCTGAATGAATGAATTCAGTGCTGTAGGTATGCCATTCAGATTTGTTAAACTGAAGGAGTGTCTATGTGCATGTGGGCACAGTCAGGGTCAATGGGGCTCCCCTAAGTTAGCAGGTGAAAACAAAAGCAGCCACCAGCTGCATTGCATCTATATAAATCTTCCATGCAGATTGAATTGAACTGATATTTCCTCATCCCTGTGTCCCATCTGTTGTGCTCCAGGTTAGTTGAAGCTGCTTAATTTGGCAGTGAAGCACGTAAAGGTGTAGCAACTGTCACGTCTGCACTGCTGGAACTCTCCCAGCATCTGGCAAATTTGCCAGCCTTGTCCATTATGCCTGCAATGGAGTGATTTTTTTTTTTTTTTAAATCAGACATGGAGGGTTATAAGGGCTTTTGTTGTTGCTGCTGTTATGTGCCTTCAAGTTGACTACGACTTATGGCGACCCTATGAATCAGTGACCTCCAAGAGGGGGTCCATAAGGGGTAGTTTGGGAATTTTTTACAAAATCCCCTCACCCATTATGAAGTATAGGTGGAGTATGCTGTGAGGCGTCCTTCCCTGGCTCTCCCTGTCAGGTTCCTACCTGCTCGTGGTTACTGCCTGTCTCTAGGCACCACCAGGGACTCCACCAGTCCGGACCGCTCTCTCTTATGGTTTCTCTCCCCGCTCTAGCACAGATCTCAACAGATCCCCCTGCTAGGCAACCACCAGTAACGTCCCAATACTAGTATTCCCAGAGACTCTGAATACTGGTATTGTTATTCTCTTCACCGCTGCCACCATTTGTTACAGTTCCCCTTCAGCCTTGGTCATTACCTTACCCTCCCTTCTGGTCTGTGAAACCCCAGCCAAGGATCAGGCCTTTGGTAAACCAAATTAAGTATTTATTAAAGATAACAAAGCTAACAAGATTAACAAGATTTCTTCTTAAGGCACATAAGCATATGGTTTTACTCAATACTAATCCGAACTCCACCTCCCTCCTGGTAAACAACTCTCTAAACCCCACCAAGCAATCCACTCTTTCTCTTCTCCCCCCAGATTCCACAATTCACCACCTCACATTCCCCCAGATTTACCTGTCATCCTTTCATTTATACTGTCAGCCATTTTAAATATTTAGCCAATCATCAAGCATTCTATTGCCCATTCACTCCCCCTCCTCTTTCACTACTTACCATGTATACTCTAAACAACCAGCACTTACCATATATACACTAATATATAGGAACATCACATTTCCCCCCCCCCCTTAAACAACGGCAGAGTATTATTCCTGTTCCAGGATTTATACATCGCGTTAACAAATAAAAGTCTCTATGGGGAAAATGTCTTTCTTTGTTCCTCTGTCTGGTCACGTCACTGCAGTCCCAGCCACTTGCATGGAAAGTCCATCGGCCAGTACATTGTCCTTGCCTTTGATGAACTGGAAGTCCACTTGATAGTCCTGTAGGGCCCAGGACCACCTCTGCAGCATAGTGTTATGGTTTTTCATAGTCTGCAACCATAACAAGGCCCAATGATCCATAGTCACTGTGAATCTTTGTCCCCACACGTATGGGCGCAACTTGTTCAGTCCCCACACGACTACTAGGCACTCTTTCTGGACCGACGAATAGTTTTTCTCCCTTGGCGTCAGCTTGCGACTCAGATACGCCACTGGATGTCTGGTGCCTTCTCTCTCCTGCAGCAAGACGACTCCCAGCGCGAGGTCTGACGCATCTGTAGCCACGATGAATGGTTTCTCATAGTCTGGTGCTATTAATATGGGTCCTTGGCACAAGGCTTGCTTCAGCAGATCAAAAGCCTTCTGACATTCATCCGTCCATACCACATGCTCAGAACACTTCTTCTTGGTCAATTCATGCAAGGGGGTTGCTATTTCCCCAAAATTTCTCACCAACTTCCTATAAAATCCAGCCACACCCAGAAATGCCCTTACTTGTTTTTTGGTTAAGGGGATCGGCCACGCTTGTATTGCCTCCACCTTGCTCCATAAGGGGGTGATTTTCCCACTCCCCACCTTATGTCCTAAATAGATTACTTTCTTTAGTCCAAACTGGCATTTCTTAGCTTTTATTGTGAGGCCTGCTTTTCTTAAGGCCTCCAATACTGTTGTCAGGTGTTGGACATGCTCAGGCACCGACTTGCTAAAAAAGGCCATGTCATCGATATAGGCCACTGCAAAATCTGACATGCCTCGCAACACAGTATTGATTAGCCTCTGAAATGAACTTGGTGAGTTCCTTAATCCCATGGGTAAGGTCACAAACTCATATAACCCATCTGGTGTACTGAAGGCAGTTTTGGCTCTGGATTGCTCGTCTAGTTCCATTTGCCAAAATCCTTTACAGAGATCTAGTGTAGAGATAATGGTTGCTGCCCCCAATAACTCTAACGTTGCGTCTACCCTAGGCATAGGATACGCATCTGGGACAGTAATTTTATTGATTAGCCGATAATCAATGCAAAACCTTGTCGTTCCATCTTTTTTCGGAACTAGGACAATACTTGAGGCCCAGGGACTGATGGATTCCCTGATCACTCCTAACTCCAGCATATCTTCCACCTCCTTTTTGATCTCATTCAAAACTTTCCCATTCACACGGTACGGAACAGATCTGATTGGGGCATGATCTTCAGTATCAATGGAATGTATAACTATACTGGTTCGGCCAGGTTTGTTGCTAAAGAGATTCCTATAGGTTTTCAAAACTCTCAGAATCTCTTCTTTTACTTCCTCCTCTACCTCCTCTGACCATTCCACTTGATCTACCCCTCCTTTGTCTTTGCTTTCCTGTACCAAATCTGGAAGTTCAGGCCCACTTCCCTCAGGGAATAAGGTAACTTGCAACACCTTTGCATCCCTGGTATGGTAAGGCTTTAACATATTTACATGAACCACTTTGCTTTTGTTTAATTGGTCTGTGGTGATTACATATGTCACTGTGTCAAGCCTTTCTCTGATGGTATATGGTCCTTCCCAGTTAGCCTGTAATTTGTCATGTTTCCTGGGTATGAACGCCATAACCATATCTCCCACATTATACACACGTTCTCTGGCTGTTCTGTCATACCAGTAACTTTGCTTCTCCTGTGCATGACTCAAATTCTCTTTCACCACTTCCATCATTTGTTTCATTGGTTCACATTCATCCTTTCTCTCAGCAGGCATCCACAGTCTATATAAAATCCCATTCTCACACACAACTTGATTCCTCAGTTTGTCAGTGAAAGGAATCTGTTGGGCCAGAGCCTGTTCCTTTATTTGATTCAAACTGGTATCGTTATGCAGCTCTTCCCTGAATTGATCTGCTTCTTTCGTATCAGAGACCACCTGATACAGTTTGTCTTTTTCAGCAGGCCTGCTAGTGGTTGCTATGGTGACCTGAGGCTGGTTAACAGATTCCACCCTGTTTGTTTCAGCCCCCCTTAATATGGCTTCTTTTTCTCTGCCAATTTGCTGTCTGGTCACTACATAGATCTTTCCTTGGGCACCCATTACATCCCTTCCCAGTATTACTGGTTCTTGTTGCTGGGCATTAATGCCTACTTTATATTGGCCCTCTCGGCCTCTCCAAGTCATTTCCAGCAGGGCCACAGGCAAACTTTCTGGTTGACCCCTCACTCCTTGGATAGTCACAGTTTCCTGAGGTAATATTACCTCAGATTTTATTAAATCTGGCCTCAGTAATGTCTGAGCGGCACCAGTATCAAGCAATGCCCAATAATTTGCCCCTTGTACACTCACTTCCTCTCTCAGACTTGAATCAAGGTCTGTTACTTCTGTCCAGTTTATGTGGCAAAACTGAACCTTTTTCGCTGTTTCTACAGCCTTGGGCTCTGTTTTCACTGCCCTTGTCTGAGCAGGATTACTACTGGGGTTGGCAACCTCACATTGAAAACGTAGGTGCCCTGGTCTACCACATTTGTAGCATAATTTCTCCTCACTTTTAGGGTACACAGATCCACTCTGGGGTGTCCTGTGCCCTTCAGATTTTAATGGAGGACTCACTCGCTGTGGTACCACATCCCTTCTGCCAGCACTATATGGTCTGGGTTTAAACTCTCTTGATGTTTTCCCCACCCAGCCAGTTCTATTGGAGGCGAAGTGATCCGCCAACTCTGCGGCCTCCTGCACAGATGTAGGGGAACGGTCTTTGACCAGGAGCCTTATTTCTGGTGGTAACTGATGGTATAATTGATCCAGTATCATGAGGCTTTTCACCTCTTCCACTGACTGAGCTTTGGCACTACTCATCCACTTTCCAAATATATCCATCAACTTTGCTCCCAGTTCCACAAAAGATCTCCCTGTCTGTATCTGGCAATTTCTGAAAAGCTTTCTAAAATAATCAGGCCCCAGTCTGAATCTTTTAAACACTGCTTCTTTGAATTCAGCATAGGTGACGGGCTTATCTGAGGGGAAATATTGGTATACCTCAGCCAATTCCCCTTTAATCAGGTTTGATAAATACTGCATGTATTTATCTTCAGGTAGCCCCCACAACTGAGCTGCTTTTTCAAAGGTGCTGAGGTAAATTTGAGGATCTTGACCAGGCTCATAGACAGCAAAGTCCTTTGGAGTAATTTTTATTTTTGCTCCATCTCTCTCTTTCCTTGTCTCCTCAGAGTGAAATTTCTCTCTATCAAATTTTAACTTTTCTACTTGTAATTCGGCATCCACTGCTCGTTGCTTCTCCCTCTCCTCAAACCCCATTCTCATTTTCTCAGCTTCCATCCTCAATCTCTCAGCTTCCAACTCTCGCTGTTTATCTTTTTCCTCAGCCTCCCTCCTCAATCTCTCAGCTTCCAACTCTCTCTGCTTGTCTTTTTCCTCAGCCTCCATCCTCAATCTCTCACCTTCCAACTCTCTCTGTTTTTTCTTCTCTGCACCTTCCATCCTCAACTTCTCTCTCAAGTACTCTATATAAGCGGGATTGCTTAAATATCCTTCTGGGGTCTCTTCTCTGACAGGTTGTTTTTGCTGGGCAGTTGCAAATCCTATAAGTGCTACCCTCAATTCATCTACCCCTTTACCCTCATGAGGTAAATTGAATGTTATGCACTTCTCCACCAGCTCCTCTCTTTTCATTTTTATGTATTCAGCCATCGTGTTTGAGTTCACTCACTCTTTGCCACACACTCTTTGCCAGTCACTCTCACAAGAAATCTTGTTTTGTTATTTCTGTTTGCCACACAACTATTAGGGATTGTCTAGTATTCGTATCTCACTGCTACAGCCAACACCTGTGACGTAGTCTCCTTTGTCACCATGTTTCTTTGGGACTCTCTTTGGTTCGTATCTGGATTCTCTGTTGTTCGTATCCCACCGCTACTGACACCACATGTGAGGCGTCCTTCCCTGGCTCTCCCTGTCAGGTTCCTACCTGCTCGTGGTTACTGCCTGTCTCTAGGCACCACCAGGGACTCCACCAGTCCGGACCGCTCTCTCTTATGGTTTCTCTCCCCGCTCTAGCACAGATCTCAACAGATCCCCCTGCTAGGCAACCACCAGTAACGTCCCAATACTAGTATTCCCAGAGACTCTGAATACTGTATTGTTATTCTCTTCACCGCTGCCACCATTTGTTACAGTTCCCCTTCAGCCTTGGTCATTACCTTACCCTCCCTTCTGGTCTGTGAAACCCCAGCCAAGGATCAGGCCTTTGGTAAACCAAATTAAGTATTTATTACAGATAACAAAGCTAACAAGATTAACAAGATTTCTTCTTAAGGCACATAAGCATATGGTTTTACTCGATACTAATCCGAACTCAACCTCCCTCCTGGTAAACAACTCTCTAAACCCCACCAAGCAATCCACTCTTTCTCTTCTCCCCCCAGATTCCACCATTCACCACCTCACATTCACCCAGATTTACCTGTCATCCTTTCATTTATACTGTCAGCCATTTTAAATATTCAGCCAATCATCAAGCATTCTATTGCCCATTCACTCCCCCTCCTCTTTCACTACTTACCATGTATACTCTAAACAACCAGCACTTACCATATATACACTAATATATAGGAACATCACATATGCCTCTTATAAGGGAACATCTAACTCCGTGCTGTCTGCACCAGGGGTGTGGAACTTTGCAGGTTTAATTGGGCCTGCCAGGCATCCTCATTTGGTGCTTGAGGCTTTTTTGGCCAAACTGTGCCCACCTGTCCTATCCCTGATGTCACATATGATGGCAGGTAAAGACACAGCTGGGCCAATGGTAAAATGGAGTACAGGTCAAGATGTGTAGCACTGTGCAACCCTGATGATAAGCTGATTGTCCGTGTGAGCAAACAAAGAGTTGCTTGGCATCATCGTCACATCAGTGGATGGAGAGGTGGGCAGCCTTGACTACCAGTCAATCCAGTTCCCCATACCTTATCTACACTGACACTTCTTCAAGCAGAGCATAGTTAAAGTATGGAATTTGCTCCCACAGGAGGCAGTAATGGCCATCAACTTGGATGGCTTTAAAAGAGGATTAGACAAACACACGGCGGATAAGGCTATCAATGGCTGCTAGCCATAATGGCCATGTTCTGACTCCACAGTTGGAGGCGGCAGGCTTCTGAAAAGCAGTTGCTGGAAACCACAGGAGAGAGAAGAGTGTTCTTGCACTGAGGTTCTTCTTATGGGCTTCCCATGGGCATCTGACTGGCCACTGTGAGAACAGGATGCTAGAATAGATGGGCCATTGGCCTGTTCCAGCAGGGCTCTTCTTAAGTTTTTACTGATCGGCAGTGGCTATCCAGGGTTTCAGACCAAGGTCTTTCCCAGTGCTATCTGGAGATGCTAGGAATTGAACCGAGACCTTCTGCGTGCATAGCAGATGCTCTACAACTGAACTATGGTCCATCCTTAAAGAAATATTCTTCCATCATGGAACTGAAGGATATGTACACTGGCCATTCTCCCTTTCACACAATTCTGCTAAGCTTTAGTCCTAAAGAAGACTGCATCATGTGCCCTCTGCCCATGCCCTGGGTCCTGGCCCCCAACCCACCAGGCTGTGTACTTTGAGTCAGTGCTTTTGAAATCAGGGGTGGCATATGCTGGATGAGTTCCAGGCAGACTGGACCAAGTACACCAGTTACATGCCTGTCGCTTTGGAGTACAGGGAGGCTGCCCTTCCAACTGTATCTTCAGTGTCTTCAGAACAAGGTGAAGGACTGCATGGAACAAGGGATCTGGAAATATTAGTCCTGATTGACGGCCATCTATCTTTTGTATCTGTAGACTGGAGAGCGGGCCTGAGACTTCCCTGTCAAAGAAGACACAGCAAGGTCCTTCCTCCCATGTATGAGCTGGCATGATTGGCCACCTGCTGAGGGCCCACAACTCAACACAGCATTAATTTTCAGAGGGTAAACTGGGAGGTCTGCAGGCCATAGACTAGTGGTGGGAACCCAGCACCTTTCAGATGTTGCTGGACTACAACTCCCATCATATATGATCATTGGCCATTTCAGTTGGAACTGGAAGGAGTTGGAGTCCAACAGCATCTGGAGGGCCACACAGGTTCCTCACCTCTGCCACAGACTCATGAATCAGGGTTTAAGTGTGAACAAGCTTCATCTTCAAGCTCAGAGTCCAAACTATCAGGGTATGCTTGATTTCCATGTAAGTAAGTAAGTAATTTATTACAGTCAACCAGTCTAAAATACACACAAACTCGAGTGATCACAAAACAAATATTATAATATGTAAGAAATAACCTACCAAAGTCTCTGTCTGTCTGTCTCTCTGTGTGTGATCACGAGAACTTTGTAGGTTATATGCAATTAAATTCTGCTCACAGCAAGAACATAAGAAGAGCCTGCTGGATCAGGCCAATGGCCCATCTAGTCCAGCATCCTGTTCTCACAGTGGCCAACCAGTTGCCCATGGGAAGCCTGCAAGTAGGACGTGAGCACAACAGCACTCTCCCTCCTGTGGTTTCTAGTAACTTAAGGTAGTCATGTTCATTAATTTCAATGGGTCTCCTCTGACTCTGACTAATATTGGATACAACCCAAGGTATATATATATGTATCCTTATGTTCCTTCCCTCGCACACCCTACCCCACCACATTATTATGGATGTGAAGTTATACTGATTAATAAGTACATTTTGTAGGGTTTTTTTAAAAGTCTCCATGCGAATAACTCTCTTAGCAATCAAGGGATAAAAGGAGAAGGAGGCTCCCATTTCAGTTGATTTCCTTCTGAATAGAACTGCATAATGCAGTGCATGATGGGGTGATTTATTATTATTTTGTAATACCTTTTTTTGGATGGTATAACATTTGCATACAGGATCTGCAGTTTGTAGCATGGCATCAGTTTTCTATTTCCTTGAACGTGCTTTGCAAATATCGATGAAGAGAGAGAGCATCTGACAGTTAAAAAATCCCGGGGAACCTCCGTGGGTTTGATCTTGGCAGATTAATTTGTCATTGTGGCCAAGGCAGGCAATATTTAGATGGCTCTGGGGGCCAGCATCCCATAAAATAGGTAGACGCTTGGCTAGGGAGATGGTAGAGGCCCCTGTGAAAAAAATTATTTCAATTTTTTAATGATAGGCATGTTTTATACAATTAAACATAGGACCTGACTGGAAGATCATGAAGGGCTTTGGGGTTATTGCACATCTGCTCATTCTCGATACACTTGTTCTCTGCGCTTGTAGGCATAAGGGAGCCCAGCCATTTATCAGATGCTAACATTGCCAGCGGAGCTGATCAGAATATTTGCAGTGAAGTGATGAATAGAGAAGGCTGGTAAAAAGCTATACTTCCCATCAACTTTTTTAAAAAAAGAAACTCATGATGGGCTTCACTTAGGAAGATCAGGGGAAGATTGTTGCTGTGTATTCCCCCTTTCCCCCCCTCCCCACTAAGAATGGGCAGTAGCTTAGTGGCAAATTCAGAAGTGCAGGGTCCCTTCATGATAGTCACAGCCCTCCCTCTTTTTTTTGCTGCTGGGTTGAGAATGAGATCCTTGTTAATGCCTTCTCCCACAACAACAGACATCCCTAGGAGCCAATAAGCATGAAAGAGGAGAGTGACAGCTACTGAAAAGAGTCTTCTCGGTGACTGAATCATCTCCTCTCACTCCGATTGGCTCCAATCAGCAGAAAAGGACAAGGAAGCACATTAGACAACTCTTCTCGGTGGCTCCGTTTTCATGCTGATTCGCTCACAGGATGCTGGAGACATAGGGACCCTGCTCTCAAAAAAGTAAGGTGTCTAAGACCCCCTGAGACCCTGGACAACTACACCATTAGGGATGGGTGAGCGTTTCAATTCGGTTCGCATTTCAAGCTGGATCTATTAAATTCACACTGTCTGAAACAATATGAGAACTGAAACACAGCCATCCTTTGAAATTCGCACTTACTCGCCATGCAGTATGCCAACCAAACGATGTTTACAGAAATGCATATGTTAGGGGAAAGTGTGCATAAACAATAAATATATGAGTGAAAATAACATGCAAAAATGCATTATCTGATGAGAAATGGCTTGCAAAAATGTGTATGTTAGTCAAAACTGCCTACAAAAATGTGCTTGTTAGGAGAAATGTGCACTAAAATGCTGGAGAATTTTCATGAGGATTTTTTCTTTAAAAATAGTAAAATTGCTGCAGAAATATGGAGAACTAAATTGAAGATTGGAAAATGGGAAACAGAAACCAAACTTGACAGATCTTCCCATCCTTATCTCAGGAGCACCTGTATTCCTGGCCAGTAAACCGAGCCAGATGTTTCTGGACCAACTCCTAGTATACTTGGCCATGCTAACTTGGGCTGATGGGAGATGGAGTCCAACAACTTCTAAAGGGCCTCAGGTTCCCCACCCCTGATATAAACCATGGCATCAGTCCATTTCCCCCCCCTTATTTTAGATATGCATGCCAAAAGCTCAAATCCCCTTGCATTGAAAAGTGGTGGCTGATTGATCTGTGATCATAGTTCGTTATAGTTGTGAAATGTTAAAAAGCTACCATAGCAGATTCTTAAAATAAGCTGACTTTTTATTTTGTTATTGGCAACTAAGGCTACAATCCTATACAACATGGGACACGTTTGGCCCTCCAGATGTTGCTGGACTACAACTTCCATTATCCCTGGCCATGCTTGCTGGAGTTGATGGGAGTTGTGTTCCAACAACATCTGGAAGGCCACAGGTAGCCCATGCCTGACAGGAGTGACTAACCAGCAGCCCTCCAGTTATTGTTGGATTCCAGCTCCCATTAACTACCGTTGGCATGGTCTACAGTCAGGAATAATAGTCCATGCTTCTGAATCTCAGTTGTTGGAACCTGCAGGCAAGGAGAGTGGTGCTCTGCTCAGGTCCTGCATGCAGGTGTCCCATAGGCACCTGCTTGGCCACTGTGAGAACAGGATGGTGGCCTAGGTGGGCCACTGCACTGGCCTGATCCAGAAGACTCTTCTTATGCTCTTTTGACATCTGGAGGGCCACAGCATCCTTGCTATACACATGTAGTTGAAGTTGAAGTTCCACTTAATTCAGTTCAGCCTACTTCTGAATAGTCATTGCACTGCTAGTCTTGTATATTTCCATAAGCAGCATTTAAACCTCGCTACCCCCTCCAAAAAAAAAAAAAATCTCCTGCACCCCTGTTGAATTCTGGAACAGTTCCCAAGTGACATTCATTTAGTGAGACAGCTAAAGAGATGCTATTCACAGCTTCCCCATCTTGTAGTACTCAGGACCGGGTCTACCATTAGGCAGAGTGAGGAAGCTGTCAGATGCTAGTGGACAGTAGCAGACCCTTGCTGTTGCTCCTTTTGAGCCCCCCTCCTCTAGCCATTTCCCTCTGTTGCCACATTGGTTGACCTGGGCCCCCTACTCTGCACTCAAGCATTTGGGTATATACAAAGTCTATTATTAATTACAAGTCAACCTGTACCTCCTAAGGAGAAGTAACCAGCAGGGTACTGCAGGGTTCGGTCCTGGCCCCCCTGCTCTTCAACATTTTTATTAATCATTTGGATGAGGAGGTGCAGGGAATGCTTATCAAATTTGCAGATGATACAAAATTGGGAGGGATAGCTAATGCCTTGGAAGACAGAAACAAAATTCAAAGTGATCTTGATAGGCTGCAGCATTGCGCTGAAAATAACAGAATGAAGTTTAACAGGGATAAGTGCAAAGTTCTACATCTAGGAAAAAGAAACCAAATGCACAGTTAAAAGATGGGGGATACTTAGATCAGCAACACTACATGTGAGAAGGATCTTGGAATTGTAGTTGATCATAAGCTGAATATGAGCAAACAGTGTGATGTGGCTACAAATAGGGCAAATGCTATTTTAGGCTGTATTAACAGAAGTATAGTTTCAAAATCACACAAAGTACTAGTTCCCCCTCTATTCAGCACTGGTTAGGCCTCATCTTTGGTACTGTGTCCAGTTCTGGACACCACATTTTAAGAAGGATGCAGAGAAACTGGAACAGGTTCAGAGGAGGGCAACAAGGATGATCAAGGGACTGGAAACAAAGCCCTATGATGAGAGACAGAAAGAACTGGGCATGTTTAGCCTGCAGAAGAGAAGACTGAGGGGAGATATGATGGCACTCTTCAAGTACTTGAAAGGTTGCCACACAGAGGAGGGCCAGGATCTCTTCTCAATCATCCCAAAATGCAGGGGACAGAATAAAGGGCTCAAGTTACATGAAACCAGATTTCAGCTGAACATCAGGAAAAACTTCCTAACTGTTAGAGTGGTATGACAATGGAACAAATCACCTAGGGAGGTGGTGGGCTCTCCACCACTGGAGGCATTCAAGAGGCAGCTGGACAGCCACCTGTCGGGGATGCTTTAATTTGGATTCCTGTATTGAGCAGGAAGTAGGACTTGATGGCCTTATAGGCCCCTTCCAACTCTACAGTTCTGTAATTCTATGTTACTATATTTCTGTGTCTAGAGATCATAAAGAAATTTGGTTTGGTTTGCATTTTAATGCAAGCTTACCTAATTTGCACTTCCAAAAACAATACCTACAGGACTAAAATGCAGTTATGCTTTGAAATTACCATTTCTTTGAGTTTGCAAAATTGCAAACTTATGAGGAACTTGAGACTGGGAAAATGAGAAATGGCAAGAAACCAAAACTGTCAGATTCATCTATTCCAACTTGTATCATATCTCATTGCAAAAAGGGAATTAGAACAAGCTGTACCCATCCATCTCTTGATGACCATTTTCATTACTGAAAAACCTCAGTTACACAATAAGACAAAACAAGGTTTCATTAATAAACCTCTAGATTGCACAGTCGAAGAGCAACCTGGTACCTGGGAGTTTAAAGTTGCAATCCTAACTCCACTTACGTAGTAGTTAGCCCCACTGAATTCCATAGGACTTCTAAGTAAATGTGGTTAGAGCTGTGTTATTTACATAGTTATAATGTGGGGTTGGAGGAGAGCTTTGCGCATACCATGGACTGTGAAAAAGACAAATAATTGGGTGTTAGAACAAATTAAACCAGAACTGTCACTAGAAGCTAAAATGATGAAACTCATACTTTGGACACATAATGAGAAGACATGATTCACTAGAAAAGACAATAATGCTGGGAAAAACAGAAGGGAGTAGAAAAAGAGGAAGGCCAAACAAGAGATGGACTGATTCCATAAAGGAAGCCACAGACCTGAACTTACAAGATCTGAACAGGGTGGTTCACAACAGATGCTCTTGGAGGTCACTGATTCATAGGGTCGCCATAAGTCATAGTCAACTTGAAGGCAAATAACAAAAAAAGCTATATTAGTGATGGGGAAAGAAGAAAGTCTTGATGTGAAAGTTGGACAGTGAAAAAAGAGGATAAGAGAAACATCAACTCATTTGAAATGTGGTGGAGGAGAACTTTGCGCACACCATGGACCATGAAAAAGACAAATAATTGGGTGTTAGAACAAATTACTCCAGAACTGTCACTAGAAGCTAAAATGATGAAACTGAGGTTATCATACTTGGACACATAATGAGAAGATATGATTCACTAGAAAAGACAATAATGCTGGGAAAAACAGAAGGGAGTAGAAAAAGAGGAAGACCAAACAAGAGGTGGATTGATTCCATAAAGGAAGCCACAGACCTGAACTTATGGATCTGAACAGGGTGGTTTATAACAAATGCTATTGGAAGTCGCTGATTCATAGGGTTGCCATAAGTTGTAATCGACTTGAAGGCACATAACACACACACACACACACACACATCTTCAATGCCAGCTCCTCCCCTTTCTGGTCATTTGTTGGGTTGTTGTTCACAGCTATTTTCTCTGACCTGAGCAGACTCTTCCTCCCAAGGAAGCCCCTGGTGATCAACCTTCTGGGAATCAACAAGCATTCCTATATCAAAGCGAGGCTTCTTCTGGGGTCCACTGTTTTCTTTGCTTTTGAGGTCCAGAGAATGGCTGGGGGCAACTGGGGATTTTGGCATGTGGTCATAGATGTTGGTTTCCAGGTTAGATGTCAATGAGTCTAGGTACTTAAGGTTCCTTTAGAACTCTAGTGGGTTCATCAAAGCTGTCCTGGAGTTCTCTGTGGGGCCCTACACCTCTTCCTCTGAGCAGTTCTCTGCAGGGACATGGTCGAGTGAGATCCTGACACCCAGGGTCAATGTCAACCAATTTCAAACTTTAAAAGATGCATTTTTGTGCAGCAAACAATTCCACCTCTCTGCCCTACCTGTGTAACAAAAATCCAGCTATTTACCTAGTACTCTCCCCCTGCCCAGTCCCCAATCCTATTTGCATATGAAATGAAAGGGCTTTCTCAACTCCTTTCCATAATTCATGATCTTGGTGGAAGAGGTTAAA
The DNA here is from genome assembly GCF_030035675.1 of Rhineura floridana. NCBI lineage: Eukaryota > Metazoa > Chordata > Lepidosauria > Squamata > Rhineuridae > Rhineura > Rhineura floridana. The sequence continues at coordinate 36,916,426 of NC_084491.1, forward strand.
AAGTAAAGGGGAGAAAGGTATGAAGTTTGTAGAAGTCACTGCCTGTATGTGTGTGTGAGAGTGCTCAGTTAGCATCTTCTACCGCTGGAAACTCTCCAGTGGAAATAAGCCATCATTTTACAAAGAAATCCTCCTTAACATTTTTAAATAATATGGCATGGATTTCTCTCTTGTGACCCTTCAGCTCTTGAATTTTCATGGACGGCTCTGGTAAAGCCCATGAATTTTTATGGAGCTGAGTTCAGGAACTATATTTCTTGCCAGATTGCTGCCTCCTCTGTGATGGGCAGAGAGTGAGCGTTAGCTCTCCCATTCTGCCGGCTCATTCTCCTGATGGCAGATCCTTGCATTGCCTTTGAGATGTGCTGGCTTCATTCCCAGGTTTTGTCTAAGTGGCTCAGCATCCTAAAGGTAACTTAATATTTAAAATCCTTTCACCTTTTTGCCCTTGGGGAAGGCAACACTGGCATGTGTGAAGGATGGATAGAAATAGGAACTCTTGATTGATTGATTGATTGATTGATTGATTTTACTTTATTTATATGCCATCTTTCCACAATGAGCTGTGTGCAAAGTGGCTTACAACGAACGTGTCCCCTGATGCTCTTCTTTGACCAGACCTTCCTTTGGGAGAAAAAGGTTGTTGGAATGAATCCAGTAAGAAGGCAGCATGCAAGCAAGGTGATAAGTCTGAAGTCCCTTCATGAGTGAAATCATTCTGGGCCTTTACGGTGATCCTCTGAGAAGACTTGAAAATAAGGGAAGGACCGCAGCTCAGTGTTAGCTCAGTAGTAGATCATCTGCCTCACATGCAGAAGGTCCCAAATTCAATCCATAGCATCTCCAGGTGAGATGACTCTTGCCTGAAGCCCTGGAGAGCTGCTGCCAGATAATGCAGACAATACTGAGCTGGATGGACCAGTGGTCTGACTCAGTATAAGGCAGCTTCCTATGTTCCTATGTTCTTCTTATGTTTCTAAATTCCCAAACATTAATAGCCAACCCACCTGCCCAAATATACTTCTTGTCACTCTCAATTGAGCTTTTAGGCATCATGCTATGTAAAGTAACATATATGTATTTATTCATATACATTTACCCTTCTCTCTCTCTCTCTCTCTCTCTCTCTCTCTCTCTCTCTGTGTGTGTGTGTGTGTGTGTGTGTGTGAATATATAAAACATACATTTTAAATAATTGCAAAACTCTTCCAAGGATTGGAAAGAGTTCAGTTGCTATGGCATGGGCACTAGCCAATCAGTATCCATCACAGCCAGCTTCCCCCCCACACAGCTGAAACTGAACCACATCAAAAACCAGGGGAAAAAACATTTCCCCCCACCAGAGATAATCCCACCAACACAGAAAAATATATATTATGTTTTGATAGCAGTGGCAGCATTATTAAACTGCCATTTTCACTCGTAAAATGTTACGTCTGCTTTTCACCACAAGTGTGGAGGGGAAAGCATGACTGGAGAGCTAGGTTGAGTTGCACTGGGAATAAGCAAAAGTATCCCATCCTATTTCATTAATGTTCTTCTGTGGTTTGGTGCAACCCAGTGCTCCACTCTGCCTGCCTTCCAGTTTAACATGGAGAATTTCTAAGACTGGTTTTGGTATTGTCCCATCTGCAGCTTGTCGCCACCTTAAGAATCTCCCCTTACAGGTTACCAATGTGTAGGAGTGCAAATGTCCACTGATGATGAAACACTGGGTGAAGCATCAGGCACTCTGATTAAATCGATGAGCAAGTTGCTCACAGAGGCTTTTTTTTTTTAAAGGAAAGAATTGGAGGCTGATAATGAATCAGGGCTTCCCTAAGAACCCCAAAACTTGAAGTGAAATTGAGATGGAGAGTATTTTGTGAGCACATAGTTTGTGGTACTGGAGTTCCTGGAAACTTAGAAGCACCATCCTGTGGGGCAGGTATGGGGAAATTGTGATCCTCCAGAGGTTTTTGGACTCCAGGTCCCGTCAGCCCGCTACTATGAGGGATCTCAGCTATCAGAGATTATGGGAGTTAGAGTCCAATAACATCTGGAGGGCTACAGGTTCTGCATCCCTCCTGTAGGGTGAAATGTGAAATGTGAGTAGGCCATCTGTGTTTCCTTCTCTCAGATTTTTAATCAAAACTCATTGCTGCAACCATCATTGCAGCATCATTAGGAAAAGATAGCCCATAATTCACCCTTGCGGTTAATTTGCCGTCTGTAGCCCCAAATCACAGAATTGCATTTCAGATTTCCCTTTTCAGTACAAAGAGCAGAAAAGATTCAAAGCAGATTTTTCCCCTCAGCTTCCCCCCCCCTTTTTTCCCTTTGCAAACATAATTAATAACAAAACATTTGGGAGTTAGTGGCAAAGACATTTTACAGAAACATTTATTATGCAAATATCTAAACGAGTTGCATGCATTTGCATCTGATTAAAGGCACCATGGCAAGAGTTGCTGGAGAGACTGCAGCCAGTTTTGTAATCTGCTTATGACAGGGACCAAGTATTTTCTCACCAGAATACAGGTTTGAAATGCAACCTAAAAACCACATTAAAGAGCTCCTGCTGTGAACAAGCAATCTATGTCCCTTTAATAGATTATTTTGTTTTTCTTTTCATGGGTTTGGTCCTTTACATCCTAGACGCTGCTGTGCAGTTAATCCCCAAACCAATCTCTCCAGCAGTCTGCAGATGAAAGGCAGAAAGTAGGACCACATCCCAATTAGGGATAGGTGAGAATTTCGATTCAGTTCACGTTTCAAGCTGAATCTATCAAATTTGCACATTCTGAAACAATATGAGAATGGAAACACAGCCATCCTTTGAAATTTGCAGTTATTTCAATTTTGCGATGTGGTTCTCCAACCAACCAGTGTTTACAAAAATGCATATATTAGGGGAAAATGTGCATAAAAATGAATGCATGGGTCAAAATAACATGCAAAAATGAGAAGTGGCTTGCAAAAATGTGTACATTAGTCAAAACCACCTACGAATGTGTTTATTTGGAGAAATTTACACCAAAATGCTGGAGAATTTTCATGAGGATTTTCTAAAAACAAAATCACAAATTTTAGAAATGTGAACTGAATTTAAGACTGGAAAGATGAGAAATGGAGAGAACCAAAACTGACAGATCCTTCCATTCCCTAATCCCAATAGACAATGGACCATTTATTTTGTTTGCTTATTTATTTAAAACACTTACCAGGGTGCAGCACTGCCCTTGAGGGACTTATAACAGGGTCATGGCACTCCAGACCTCTGTCTGCCCTTCGTGACTCTCACCAGACCACATGCCCTCTCCCAAGACCATGTCCCTCACTAGCAGGGCCGGCTCCAAAGGGAAGCCAGGTGGAGCCCTGGCCGAGGGCCCATGGCCCACAGGGGCCCCTGAAGGGCCCCTCATTATAATGGGGGAGTAGTGCTCCCTTTCTGCGGGGATCGCAGGGAGTGAGCTGCCTGCCCACTCACTGGCATGCCTGCCCCTGCCCCCTTGCTCTCCCCCTGTCCCCTTGCTCGCCCTCCCCCCTGCCTGCTCACTCACTGACCCTCTCCCCCCACTCATTTGCCCTCCCTCTGCCCCCCCACCTGCTCATTGCCCACCCTCATTATGGTGGGGGAGTAGTGCTCCCCTTCACCGTGGATTGCAGGGAGAGAGCTGCCCGCCCGATCCTGCTCGCTCTCCTTCCCCCTGCCCTCCCGCTCGCTCGCTCATGCGTCCGACCTGCTGCCCCCTCACCTGCCTGGTAGGTAGATAGTTTATTTATTTATTTATTTTATTTTATTTATATACCGCCCTAAGCCCAAAGGCTCTCTGGGCGGTGTACAAAAAGATAAAAACAAGCACAGTGTATAAATACAATAAATACAATAAATCAAGAAACAAGACAAACAAACAAAAAAGAACCAAACAACGTCCAAAATACAAAATAATAGTGAAATGCAGGTTAAAATACACTTTAGTTAGGTGGGGCATGCATGAGGGTGGGTGCCAGGGCCCAGGGCAGGCTGGTGCCAAAGGACTCCGTCATGCCTGGGGCCGGACCTGCTCACCAGCCTTGCTTCTCAATATCCTGGAGTCTTTTTGCCTGACTACAATGGTTCTTGAACTCTGATAGTACCTCTTGCTTGCCTAGATGGAGGGTAGAGAGGGGTGAGGGTGTGTGAGGGTGCATGGAAGCTAGCCTGCAATAAAAGCTAAAAAATTATGTTTGTGGCTCCACTCCCTTTTGCATGTGGCCCCACCCACCACTGGCAGTGGTCCCCAGAAGGTTTCCCAGAAAAGAGAGTGGCCCTCAGACTGAAAAAGATTTGGGCCCTGGCCCTAAGCTCCTCCAGCCCTGCTGTGTCCTATATAATATAGCCACAAGAGTGGCTGTATACTATAGTCAGCATGGATTTTTTTGCATTCCGCAATGTTAAATTGAAAATACCCCCATGTCATTCTGATGCTTCCCATAAGCTCATTTCAAAACAAAACCTTACAAAACGTATAGTCCTGAACTCATAAATGCTTGCTTAACAACCCTCTAAATGTTCATGGTGATACACTCAGAGAGAATCGAAAGTTCAACGTGTAAAAAGAGAGAGAAAAACAGACTCCTTTGGGAGTTTTTCTGTCAGAGTTCTCATGATCTGTTGAAATTAATTAAAAATCAGCCATGTTCACAGAGTCCCTGTAATCCTATTACTGACCTGTATTACTGAAGGACGGCTGTGTTTTGGTTCTCATATTGTTTTGGAAAGCGCAAATTTGATCGATGTGGGTGTAGAATGTGAACGTAATCGAATTTCTTCCCCATCCCTAATTGGGGTAGGGTAGATAAGATTGCAATAACAATTTGTCAAAAGATCCCAGGCAGATTAAGAACCAGACTACATGACCCGCAGAATCATGAGCTGGGCTGCTTCAGGCAGCAGCTGGCAGACTGTGTTTTTTTATGGTGTAGGTGTTCCCTAAGTGATGATTTATTGAAGCCTGAAAAGTATATGGAAGAGGTGGAAAGAAATCAAATATACCATTTTTTCTAAAGTAACAAGGTTGGCAATGTAGTCAGGCCACTACTTTATATCTTTGCTCATCCTGGGCATTTTTTGAAGAGATCTGAGTTGATTCTGATACTAGGTGTTGTAACACATTGCTTTCGAAAGCCTGGCTGCTATGAATCATTTATATAGCAGTCTGCAAGTCTTTATCACCATCTTCCTTGCAACTTTCCTAGAGGGAACGTCATGATGCACAGTGCCCTTGTAATGAATGGGGAGACTGTGAGCTTCTGAGGTCCAGTTAAAAAGGTAGAAGCTGTAAGCAGGAGTCTCAGCCTTTTCCATTTGTAACATAATGAGTTGGTCCAATATTGAGCTGAATCCAAGGTTCATACAGTCTAAATAGGGCACACCCAAGAAGGCACAAACAGCACCTGAGAGAGATGTGAACTCTGCTTTTCCATTCTGTTAAATCATTACAGTAGACATCACTGACAACTGCTCTTCAGATATTGATGGACTCTTACCAGTCCCAGTCAGCATGGCTAATGGTCAGGAATTGATGAGACCTGTACTCCAGCAACATCTACAGGGTTCCCTATTGGCTTCCCCAGAATCATTGTCTAACATCTCATCTTCCTTACTTTTTTAGGATGTGACAACCTGAAGTTATGACAAGCCATGTGGAGAATGTTTGCTAGTCTTATCCAAACTCTCTTGGCTTAAATTAAATTAAGATTAAATTAATCTGAAAAGGACCTAAAAACAAAGACAGACCATCAACTACTCTGGTGCTCCAGCAGACAATGTCATCTCTCCTGCTCTGAAAGCTGCATTCTTCCTAAACTAGACCACTGTTGCAAGTCAATGGAATCCTGTGTCAGACTGATGCTCCAATTCTGGAGTAAATTTTAGAATTTATATTAATTTGAACCAGAATCAGGAGAGGTAGAACACAAGGCAGAAGGAAACAGAACAGTGGTTCCTAAACATTTTTTTCTCATGGACCACTTGCAAATTATTGAGGGTCCTGGTGGACCACTTAATGATTTTTCTGCCTGTTGCAGCAATTATAATACACTGTGCTAGATGCTGTATCATTTTAGTAGTATTTTTACTGCTTCTTTTGTGTCATATATATTGTCTCATTAAATTAAAATTTGAATTCCAAATTCCACATCATATCATTGTCACATGATAATGGAAGGAATAAAAGAAGGAATAAAATACAGTTAAAAATCAATATGAATATTTAGTGTGATAGATATGCCATCTGCCGTCTTCAGTCACAAATCCACAGACAAGCCACGGAGCACCTGAATGAAGCTTGTGGTCCACTGGTGGTCCACTGGCCACAGTTTGGGAACCTCTGAACAAGAAGAACAAATTGGGAATTGAACAAGGCTTTCAGGTCCTGTCTTTCTCTGGGTTTCTACTTCATGCTAGCCACTGAAATGGCAGCACTTCTTTGCCAGATAGTTTGCATTTCGAATGAAAAGCTTAAGGTTGCATTTGAGCCAACTGAAGATCCTTCCTAAAAGTTCATTGTGTTTTGCAAGCCTAACCAAAGCAGTCAGAAGTAAGCACAGATGAATTAAATGGAGTTAACGCCAGGAAATGACACAGAGCACTGGGCTCATGCTACAAAGAAGTTTAGTCATTAGGGTGCTACAGGACTCCCTCCTGAAAGACTAACCATTCTGCTTTAAAGTTTGTAGTGAAAGTCCAAAACACAGATGCCTGCATTTTTGGATTCTCTTTGGGGATGTGGCTATGGAAGGGTTTGGGGGCATGGCTAAGGAAGCTGTCATTATGAACTCCTGCACATCAAATTATTATTATTATTATTATTATTATTATTATTATTATTATTATTATTATTATAAATGTATATCCTGCCCTTCCTCCCAAAGGGAACCTTTGGTGGAAAAAATTTACACTGCACTGCTGATTTTCAGTTTCTTCCCCCACCCTGTTGCCAACCAGTGTGTACTGCTGAAACACTGGGGGGGGGACATACAGTGTAATAGTACTACTAGGATTTGAATATTTTATTATAAATTATAAGTCATAATAGAAAACATCTAACATAACAACAAAACAACACAGATTAAGCCTTCCATGGGATTCCAAATCAAAACATCACATCAATAACTCTCATCTGGCAGATCCTAGCCAAAAGAGGAATGAATCATAAGAAAAGAATCATGAATATGCAGGGAGGATGTGAGCAGTCAGGAGAAAAGACAAAATGAAATTACGGTTTCTCCAGATAAACTCATATTTGGGAGGAATTAGCTGTTTCAGTCTATTCATGTTGAACACGAAATGTCACCAGTCAGCAGCAAAGTCCTCCGAGTCTTGCTTTCCCCTTTTGAGACCTGAAATTGGTGCATTAGCATTTCAGAAATGACAATAAACGAGGCTGTTTTGAACCAATGTGATTGGGCTTACGGTTTCATCAAGATTCTTTTTGTGTATGATTTCATATACTCCTGTGGTTTAAACACTGGTTTAAACACTGCATGAAAAAGGATCTTGATGCCATCACAGACACAAATACATCAGGATTGCTGGGATTATTTTTTGTTAAAAAATAAATTAAACATGTTATTGATACACATTAGTAACACAGAGGGGGGAAAGCACAATGCAAATGAACTGCAGGGGTTGACTGGAAGCTGTGGCACATGGAACCTGCACAGCTTTTTACACAAAATCTGGAAATTAAAATTCAGAGCAATGGAGAAATCCTGTTGGCTCCACTTTGGAAACAAAGGCAAGGTGATTCAGAGTTCTAAAATCTGGGGAGAATTTTAGATGATGAGAAAATTGGAAAACATTCCTAAAATAACACACTCAGTAACTGCTATGAGCTCCGAGGCATCCCAGCCAGAATCAGTGTTTGTAACTCAGGATTAGTCACAGACCTGATTAAATTCAGGAGAGGTAGGAGCAAGTCAAGCTAGTGATAGTTCTATTAGCCTTCAGTAGGCAAGGAGGAAGAATGATGTTTCCTTAGATAGCTCCAACACTCTTCTGATTGATCTGCCTTAGACATACTTGACCAGCTTTGTTAGATCCAAACCATTCAGAAGTTGCTGCCTCGTGGATTTTTTTGTAAGGGAAAAAATACAGCAATGCACCACTGTTGCTTGGGTCAGACTGTGTCATCCAGTTGTGACTATTCTGACTGCCAGTGTTCAAAGTCTGGCTTTGGAAGGGCCGTAGCTTGGTGGTAGAGCATCTGCCTTGCATGGAGAAGGTCCCATGTTTAATCCACAGCACATTTAGGTAGGGCTGGGAGAGACCCCAATCTGAAACAGTGGAGAACCGCTGCTAGTCAGTGTAGATAATACTGAGCTAGATGGACCAATGTTGCGACTCGGCATAAGGCAGATTGCTGTGTTCCTATGAAGAGGAGGGAGAGATGATGATGCAGTGGTTGCATTCACGGTTTTGCAGAAACCGGTACTTGGTTCACAGAGCCATCCCTACCATGACCAAGAGCAAGGCATAGATCCTGTCCTGCAGCCTGAGTTACCCTGCTGCTCTCATGTGCAGTGGAAGATGCTGACCCTTCACAAGTAAAATTGTTGCAGTTCAGTTGTACTAGTTTTTGCATGGGAAATTTAGAAGGGAACATTTTTTTTCTTTTCCTCAAGCAGCAGAACATCTTCAGCAACCAGCTCTGATTATTCTAATTTGTTTGAACTTAAAATTCTGCAGATCCCTGGCAAGACACAGCATTGTCAGTCAGTTAGTTTATTACGGTCATAGACCCAAAATAGAAATAACACAATACAACAACTCATTGCATCTTACAGATCATTAAAAGTCTTTTAAACATTAAGAATGAATTACTGTTACTGCTACAAACCAGAGTTTGACCTAAACTTAAGCAGCATAACAAAACATACAATCAATTGAATTAGAATATAAGCGAATTATAAAACCCATAAAACAGAATTTAATTTAAATAGGTCCTAAACTTTAATTCATCATCATAAAAATTATAGAACCTGCCTTTTACGGATGGCCTGAGCTATATAAAAGAATTTGGCTACATGCAAAGTAACATAATTGTATTTATCAGCTAAAAGGTAGTGCGTTTTCCAGGTTAAAGATCTACCTGGAAGACCAGTAAATAAAGGTAAAATGAATTTTTTTCTTGCATCAGAGTATAAATCACAAAAGAAGAGAACATGACAAATTGTTTCGGGTAAGTTCATCTTACAGATACACAGTCGGTTTTCTGCGGGAATGCCATGAAAGCGACCCTCTAGGATAGCAGAGGGAAAGCAATTGAATTTGGCTCGGGTAAACAGGAATCTATATTGCGCAAAGGTTAAATCTTCTAGATATGAAGCTTGATTTGGGAAGCAAAAACTCAGGCCAAAATGCGATGGGGAACAAGAAGTTTTTGCTTTTGATATTAAAAACTGACGGTCTAGATCTTTTATCCGTTGGCCAATTATATGCATTGCAGCCTTAAGATCCCAAGAAGCCAGGAACTCTTTAGATAAACCTAAACAGTTTAACTTTTCATTTAGAATTTTGGACCAGGAACTGACAAACGGATCCCCCCAGCATTGTGATTTAATCCCGCCCCTAATATTAATTCACTAATAGGCAAGAAACCCTTGCGGCTTAAGAACGTGCCTATAGCCAACAAATATCTCTATCAAAGTTTAAAAAGTGGGGAAATAGGGCAGCTATAGGGAATGCATCAGGGAAGCAGGAGATCTGACCTCCTCTCTGAGATATTGTGCTGCCCTACAAATTTGTCAAAATGCAGGCACAATTTGGGTTGGTCTTTCACAGTCCAATCCACTTTCTGCGTAGCTTGGAAGAATTTGGTAACATGTGCCTCTGAGCATATTGTGAGTGGCAACATTAATACATGCTGCACCTATTGAAATCTCTACAGCCAGTGGCTATGAACATTCTGGCTTCAGCTGACTGAAATGGGCCATTGGCCTAACTGTTGAGATGTTATGTGATGTTTGTGAACATAGCAAAAGCTCAGCAATGTGAAAAAAAGACAATAGGGACTTTGTAGCGTTGGTAGTAAGTAGCTGAGCAGGGAATGGAGTTAGAATGAATACAGCACCAGTTAGCTGTTAGATTATGAGTGAGTGTTGTGGGCATGTGTGAGAAGTGCAAGTGAAATTGTTGCATATATATGGGGAGAATATGTAGGAAAATGACAGGGAAAGGGCCATAGCTGAGTGGTAGAGCATCTGCCTTGCATGTAGAATGTCTCAGGTTCAACCCTAGGCTCCTGCTGGGAGGAAGGGTGGGATAAAAATCAAATAATAAATAAATAAATAAATCCCTACTAGCATCTCCAGATATTATTAATGAGTTCAGTTAATTTGAGGGTAAATGGACAAAAATACTACCATTCTGCATTTTCACTTACTTTAACCATAGTATTGTCCTACAAGGTTATCCAAGGCTGGCTTTGTCTTTTGCAAATAGATATACATCACAGAGTAGATATATCTGGAGTTTTCTTACATATGCAACACCTGTTCTTCTCCTGAATCACTAGCACAAGATTAGACAACTGGCGCATTTGAATTAAGTCCCTTCCCAAGGCCCTTTCGTTGTCATTGAGTATAAAGCAAGGCATAAGGCAAAACAAACATTACTTACAAAATGCATTTGGGATGTTTTTGTTTATAATGGATAGAATAATCACTGTAACTTTTTCATTTATTCCAACCTCTTTGCAATGCTACTTTAAAAGAGAGAGAGAGAGAGAGAAAAAATATCATTATGTAGTTTACAATGTCTCTGGGCTGCTTATTATGTGCATCAGACCCAAAACCGATTTGTATTTCATGGACAAAAATGTGTTTTATAAGATAAGTTGCCTGGGTGTATTTCCCCCCAGCATATCAAAATAAATGAATGTAAAGGGACAATCAAATTGGAAGTGTTATACATCACAAAAAGAAATTGTGTAGCCTTTGAGATGAGCACAAACCTTAGAGAAATGTCAGCAGGGGTACCCTGATGTTCAAGTTCAGATTGGTATGTAAACTCAATGCAAGCTGTGGAGTGCACAAGCACTCACGTGTTGTTAGGGCTGTGCACTGGATTGGGCCGAGGCCCAAGTCAAATGGGCACATTGAGATGTTTTGGGGTTCTAACAGAACCTACGAGTCAGATTTGATAGCCCAGAGCGACCCAGGGCTGTCAGAGGGTAGGGCATCAGGCAGGAAGTGGAGGTAGCCACATCCCATCACTCACCTTTGCAAAACATCATCCCCCAGGATCACTCTGTCCTTCACAATGTTGTTTTGGAAGAGGGGGAGAATGATCCTGCAGAGTGTTGTTTGTTTTGCGAAGGGCTTTCCTATAGAAAAGCCCTTTGCAAAACAGCATTGTGAAGGCTAAATTGACCCCACACTCAGTCGGAGGGGGGGAGTAGACTCACCTTCCTCCCCCCCCTCCATATGCTAAATTAGGGTTTTTAAAATCCTAATTAATCCCTACCCCCCGAACCTATTTGGGAGTGGCTCTGAGCCAGAGTGGGTGGACCCAACCCCCAGGGCAGGACAGTCTGATGCTCCTCCTCCAGATTGGAGCCACAGGGCAGATGGGGGGAGTCTGTGCATGGCCCTAGTTGTACTGGATATTTAGGACTTGACTAACAGGGTTTGTGAAATAAGTAGAGGGACCATGAGCCAAATGGGGCAACCTATAGTGCACATCAGACTGTGGCAGACTATTTCCCAAAGCACTGAGCCGGGGTCCAGACTAAATCTTGTGGTTGGTGCACATTTGTATTTCAGAAATGCTGCTTTGGGGGATTTAACAAATAATACTCCCATGTAAACCAGTATGTCTAGGATTGCAGCCTTAGGATGGGTGGGGGATAAAGGCAAGCATTGGTGTTTGCGTGTGTAAGAGGGGGGATAAGGCAGCTGCAAATTTAATTTAGATATAGAAGAAGGGCTTTTAGCAGGTGTAGTGTGTCTTGCAAGCAATATCTGCTGAAATGTCCTCTGGTGCATAACAATGGTTCAGGTGCCCTGCCTACTTCTGCATCTGTAGATGGGATATATGTACTTGGTTTCTTGCATCATCTTTGGTTACCCCTGGCTCTACCTACCATTAGTTGCTCTGCCCTTTGCGCCATCAGCTACTCTTGAGTAGCTTCATCCATTTATACTACGGATGCAAAATGTGTCTTCAAATATTTCAGGAGCAGGAAGGAAGGGAGAATATTTGGAGAGCAGGAGTGAACATCACAGGAATCTGGAGTACTTTATTAACCTGCTGCAAAACTAGCACTTAGGAATGTTATTTTGGCCCTACAAACTTTGGTGCTGCTTATGCCTTGGGTCCCAATGATATTTTTCTCTTGACCTGATATTTGTGTGTTTTCTTCCATTATTTTCCTAACTTCTTTTCACTGTTTTGACACTTTCTTGGCAATTTCCCTAAGGACTTAAATAGCACATTAGCACGAGAGTTGTGTTTTAAGCTGCTGCAAGTCTAAATTGAGGAAGGCTTATTTACCATTTGACTTCTGGCTGTGCCGGCATTTAGTTCTCTAAATGATTCCTGCCAAATGAGTTATTTTTCAGTCATACTGAGTGAGTTCCTCCACTTGCAGTTTTTCCTTCATTTGCATTTCTTCCTCTCTGCCCTCTGACAATGGTGGATTATGGGAGAAACACAAACTCCAGTACTCCTTGACAGACCACTGAAGACTTGGTAGGGAAGGGTAGGCAGCCAGAAAGAAGTGATTGTTTATTGTATGTCTGCATCTGACCATTTGGGCATGATCTGATCCTTAAAATACTGCAAGTAGCTAGTGTAGTTCATCTAGAGAAGGGAAGGTCCACTTTTCACAATGGACTAAACTGATCCAATGCTTCTGAATGTAATTGCAGATCAGAATGCAAGTTCCAGTCAAATTGTGCAAATTTCTTCAGATTTTGCAATGCATTTTCTGTGCGTAACAAGTGAACACAAAAATATGTATTCTACACAGAAGATGCATACATTGCTGGTGAATGCATTGAAAAGTGTATTTTACAAAAAGGTGTGTAGAAAACACATTCAGTGGAATGGAATGGCATGCAGCGTGATGGCGCAGGATGCAATTACATCCAAGAGGAAGGAATGGGATGGGATAGACATATGACCGAGTGCCAAAGAGACCAAAAGAGGATGGAATTAGCTGCTCAATCCATCATTAAGTTAATTTCTGTGGTCACTGTCCAATACCAGCTCATCTTAAGAACAGAGGAAGAGGCCTGCTGGATTGGGCCAAAGGCCCATCTAATCTAGCATTCTGTTTTCACAGTGGCCAACCAGATATCCCAATGGGAAGCTCACAAGCAAGACCTGAGTGCAACGACACTCTTTCCACCTGCGATTCCAAGCAATTGGTATTCAGAGAAATAGTGCCTCTAACAGTGGGGGTAGAACATAGCAATTGTGGCTACTAGCCACTGATAGCCTTATCCTCCATGAATTTATCTAACCCTCTTTTTAAGTGGCCATCACTACATTTTATGAGAGCAAATTCTAGAGTCTGACTATGTGCTGTGTGTAGAAGTACCTTTTTTATTTCATTTAACAAAATCTATATTCCACTTGATTGTAATAAAACCTCTAACTGGTTTACAAAAAATAAATAAAACAAAACAAATTTCCCAATAAAAGACAGTTAAAACAGGTATTTAAAACATTCAAAAGATAATTAAAATCAACAGTAGTATTTTATTTATTTAAATGTTCTTTTGTCTGTCCTCATTCTTCCAACATTCAGCTTCATTGTATGTCCCCAAATTCTAATATAATGAGAGAGGGAGAAAAAAATCTCCCTATCCACTTTCTCCACACCATGCACAGAATCATAGAATAGTAGAGTTGGAAGGGGCCTATAAGGCCATCAAGTCCACCCCCCTGCTCAATCCAGGAATCCAAATTAAAGTATACCCAGCAGGTGGCTGTCCAGCAGCCTCTTGCATGGCTCCAGCATTGGAGAGGCCATCACCTCCGTAGGTTACTGTTTCCATTGTTTTACTGCTCTAACAGTTAGGAAGTTTTTCCTGATGTTCAGCTGAAAACTGGCTTCCTGTAACTTGAGCCTATTATTCCATGTCCTGCACTCTGGGACAATCAAGAAGAGATCCTGGCCCTCCTCTGTGTGACAACCTTTCAAGTACTTGAAGAGTGCTATCCTATCTCCCTTCAATCGTCTCTTCTCAAGGCTAAACATGCCCAGTTCTTTCAGTCTCTCTTCATAGGGCTTTGTTTCCATTCCATTTTACCTAATTGTATATACACACGCATCCCATCACTCACCTTTTCTCTGAACTGAAAATCCCCCAATGTCATAACCTTTCCTCATATTGCTCCAACCTCTTAATCCTTTTGGTTGCCCCTTTCAGAACCTTTTCAAGCTGGATCATTATTTTCAGCTGGATCTTCTCCCTTCTCCTCTTGAGACCCTAGGGTACAGAGATTCTCACAGGGTCTGCTGCTGTCTTTCCTCTTGAGGGCTGGGGGATAAACAGGTGGAAAGTTAGTGGTCAAGGCAGGACTTGGGATGGACATTGGAGGAGTTATCAGGAAGCCTTAGTGAAATGGGGCATTTGGGATTTCCTTGGGACTACTGCAGGTTCCTCCAGGTCCTAAGTAGTACGAGGGTTCTCCAAAGAGTCCTAAGCATCTTCCTCAGAAGAAGGTCTCCTTGGAGTCTGGGTTGGGTGGGACCCTGACAAGGGCAATGAAAGAACAGCCTAAACAGCAACAACACAAATGCAAGGGCAGCAAGAAATTGCTGGAAATGGGAGACACGTTTTGACACTTACAAAGGCAAATGTGAAACGAGGTAAGCTGTTCTGGTTCAGCAATCCCTGTGTGAGCTGCAGGGAACACATTCACTCAAAAAGTGCATCTGATTAGAGGGATGTGGCCATGTCTCATGAAGCTAGAATTTGTTTTGTGATCAAATTCAAGATAATTTTGTGAAGCCTGTAGCTAACAAGCCTACGTTACAGCCATCTCTAGCTGCCGTTATCTTCTCTCACTCTCTTGAACACACAATTATTTTTGTTAAAGCCAACAGCATTTAATAAGATAACGAGCATGACTAAATTGATGCATTAGCCCAGGGATTTCCTGTTTGTGAGCCAAGGCTATTGAATGGAACATTAGAAAAAAGAATTTTCAAGAGCCTTTAGAGAGCTTATAGATTCTGTCTATAGACTAAAGAGATTCAACAGCACACTGTGTACAGCGTTTATTTATGCAGATCTGCCCAGGAGTTTTTTTTTCCTTAAAAAAAAAAGATAATTGCCAAATTTGTTCTGAGCTGTAAATGGCATCAATTGAAGTCTCTAACAACCATGATTCCTACTTTCAGTTCAGATATCATAACAACTGATAGCAAAGGGGAGCTGATAAAATAAGGCTCAGTTCATACATGCCTGCTCATTGTTTGATGGCTGTGCTGTCAAGGAATGACTTGTGCATGTGAATGAGCCATCAGATTCATCACTTCAGACAGAGCCATCTTCATATCCCCGCTGTATCTCAACCATAACCTTTCCCCAGTGGACTTAGGTCACACGTTCCACTGCAAGTACTCAGGAGGAATTAGACAGTGGTAGCTGGTAGCCCCTGGTGATAGGGGTGGGGTAGCCAAGGAGATCACTGGAGGCAGGGCTCATTTGTTATGTTATGTTATGTTAAGTTAATGTTTATTTATACCCCGTCTTTCAGCCGAACGGCCCTCAAGGTGGCTTACAGAAAATGTAAACACAAATATAAAAATACATCAACAAGACAATACATCAGTAAAGCAATATATCAATAAAGCAATACATTGTACAAAAAATTAAATAGCAAATTTTAGATACTTCCTCAGCTGGAATACCCGGACAAGTTTCTGCTGATAACCAAATTGTTACAAAGTACAACTTTCCCACAAGTATTATTGAAAGAGTGGCATGTTGGCAAGGTAACTAGACATTAATCCACATATAGAACAGAATGAGCCATGATGTCTAACTTTATATCCTTTCAATTTCTACATTCAAATGTTTCCTACAATAAAAGAATTATACCAACATTCTGGTGGGTCTCCCTAGATAACCCCACAGGCTGATCAGCATTAGATCCTGAAGCCCCAAGAGAGATTATCACTTGTAGAATGATTGACGTCATGTGTTGGCTATGGTATATGAATGGAAGAAACCAAAGGAATTGAAGCTGGTATTGACCCTTCAGATGTTGCTGAACTACAATTCTCATCAGCCCCAGCAAGCATGGTCAATAGCTACAGATGATGGGAGAAGCAGTTCAGCAACATCTGGAGGGCCAATGGTTCCCCACCCCCCTGCTGATGTAGACTGGTGAAGCCAGTAGTGATATATTTGACAGAGCAGTAGAAACAAGGGCAATGCAAACACTACTGTGATTGCAGATGAAAAAATAACCCATGTTGACTGTAAAACTGACTTGGTGGAGGAGCAGCAGATACTACCAATACTGATGGAGCTGTGGTCAGGTCTGTGTGTCAATATTAGCAGATCAACCAAAGTTAACATTAGCGGCAGAAGTAAAGGTGGACAAGACAACACCAAATATTTGAAACCAGATATCAGAACCAAAAGACATGATGCAACTACTGCCTCTCCTGCCATCAAAAAATCTTGAAATCCTGCTCCCCATCCTCCTCCTCTCCTGCAATCACGAATGCTTGGAATATTTCTAATTTCTAAGTGATATACAGGAATTTGAAACATCAGCATACAATAAAACAATATCAAAATTCAGTTCTACAATTAACCGTAGACATGCTTGGGATCAGTCCTCTGAGAAGTGTGTGACTGTTTAAATAAACAAAGTCTTCAGTAGGCATCAGAAATGCAATATAGTCAGCACCTGTCTATGTCCACAGGTTAGCATGCATGTATAGGATTGCACTGCAAGCCCAGTGTTCTAGCCACCTACATGTGAGGATAAGCAATGGTTAGTCAATCATGAAAGGATGTGCTTTGCAGATGCCCAGGGGCACTCTGTTTTTAATTATGATTTCACATATATCCTGAAGATGAGCCCCTAGGGTGAGGGGAGGAGGGGACCATTTAAAGTCATTTATAGAGCTAGTGTGGTATAGTGGTTAGAGTGTTGGACTGGGAGACTGGGGTTCAAATCCCCACTTAACCATAAAGTTCACTGCATGACCATGGGCCAGTCGCTGTCTCTCAGCCTAACCTACCTCCCAGGGTTGTTGTGAGGATAAAATCAGGAGGGGGAGAACCATATTAGTATGCCACCTCGAGCTCCTTTGAGGGAAGGTAGGATATAAATGCAATACATAATTAAAATAACTAAAAAGCCTTACTAGAGGTATGTGGGTGAGAGAGTCTGGCCACATTCACACCATACATTTATTCCACTATTCCACTTTAAACAGTCATGGTGTCCCTCAAAGAATCCTGGGAAGTGTAGTTAGTGAAGGGTGCTGACAGTTGTTAGGAGACCCATGTTCCCCTCATATAGCTACAATTCTCAGAAGAGGGACCGGCTGTTAAACACTGGAAACTGTAGCTCTGTGAAGGGAATAGGGGTCTCCTAGCAGCTCTCAGCATCCTTCACAAACTGCCCTTCCTAGCATTCTTTGGGGGAAGCCATGGCTGTGTAAAGTGGAATAATAGTGGAATAAATATGTAGTGTGAATGTGGCCTCTGTCACCTTTTTGCTAAAGGGGCATTGGTGCTGGCTCAGTTTGGTGTGACTCTCTCACACACATATGCACACTCTCAGATCATCACCCTGGATGTGTTTCATTCCAAAGTATACAGTTCTTAAAGTGTATGTGTGTGAGAGAGAGAGATACACCAGTTATCAAACACATGCAGTGAAAACATTCACTTTGCTGGTGATCATGAGCTATATAATAATATTGTCAGGAGCCCCAGTATCAAGTCGGACAATAGATAAATAAATAAATGACATTTTTTTATGTTTCAGCACTGGCTGTTGTAATTCTTCCTGGGACTTTTACGAACTCTGTCTTCAAAGGAAGTTAATGAGAGACTTAATGCCGTGTCAGTGCAACATTAGCCTGTATTATTTATCTATCCAGAAATGTGTCTCATTCATACATATGACTTGTCTTAATTAAGAGGGTAACAATTATTTTTATTGGGCATCATTAAAAACACATAAATAAACATGGTTTTTCTCCAGTTATTTCAACACGGTTAAGCAATTCCTGTGTCACGCTCTGTGTGTGTGTCTGTGTGTGGGAAGCACTAAGTGGTAAGTTCATGAATCATGTGGACAACATGAACCATTGTTTTATGGCACAGATTCTTGGTTTCTGTTCTTCTAGATAGGCACCAGCTCCCACTGTTCATAGGGAAGGAACCCAATCTTCAGAGAAGTGGCTGTGGAAGAAGACCAGCCTTCCCCAACCAGGAGCCCTTCAGCCATTTTGAACTGCAACTTCAATCAGCACAGCTGCACTGTCTTGGGCCGCTGGGATTTATAGCCCCAAACATCTGGATGGCACCAGTCTGGGGACGGCTGTAGGACATGATGAAGTGTATTCTCAGGAAATCATTGTAGATTTCCGCGGGGGAGCAAACAGATGTGTGTCAGTTTATAAATGCTTTCATCACTAACGTGGGGTTCACAGTTGCCCAGATCTTTAGGGAAGGAACATAGCTCAGTGGTAGAGCACATGCTTTGAATGCAGAAGGTCCCAGATTCAGTCCTTGGTATCTCCACTTAAAGATCCCAGGTGGCAGGCCTGGATCCTGAAGAGCTCTCAGGAGGACAATATTAGATTAGATGGACCAACACCCTGACTTCAGAGGCTCCATGACATTCTGTCTGAGATGTTGAAAGGCGATAATATGGGGAAGGGCTGTAGCATAGTGGTAGAGCATCTGCTTGCATGCAGAATGTCCCAGATTCAATCCTTGGCATCTCCAAGCAGGTTTGGGAGAGTTCCCTGCCTAAAACCCTGGAGACACATTGCCAGTCAGGGTAGACAAAATGAAATGGACTGCCTTCAAGTCGATCCCGACTTGTAGCTACCCTACAAATAGGGGTTTCATGGTAAGCGGTATTCAGAGGGAGTTTACCATTGCCTCCCTCTGAGGCTAGTCTCCCCAGCTAGCTAGGGCCTGGTCAGCTTGCCACAGCTGCACAAGCCAGCCCCTTCCTTGTCTGCAACTGCCAGCTGGGGGGCAACTGGGCTCCTTGGGACTATGCAGCTTGCCCACGACTGCACAGGTGGCAGGGCATGTAACCCCTGAGCCACCCCCTGTGGGGGTGATCTTTAGCTGGCCCTTGACGTCCAGGAGACACGAGCAGGGATTTGAACTCATAGACTCTGGACTCCCAGCCAGGCTGTCCTCCCCACTGTGCTATACCAGCTATCAGGGTAGACAAGGCTGAGCTAAATGGACCAATGGTCTGACTCAGTATAAGACAGCTTCCAATGTTCCACAGGCAATCCCCTGAGAATGCAGGCTTGCGTTTCACAGGGTGTGTGTGCTTATGTGTGTGTGAGAGTTAGTTGCAGGGGAGTTGGATCAGCTTTTTGACCACCATCTCTGGGCCCAGTTGAGATGCACCCTGGGAGGAGAAAGCTTTATGGAGGATTGTGGTCCTCGATAGCAATTAGATGCACCTCCTTTAGATGTGCCTCTTTACATTATATTAAGGCTTTCAAATCTTATCTCAGGGGATCTACCTGCCAATCACTCAACCCCTCATGCCGCTCCTTATTGATTGGTCAATCATCTGCTGATTGCTTTTCTACATTGCAAACTGAGCTTGTCTTGGTATGGTTCCCTGATTTGAGATGGCATCCTTCAGCACATCCATAGGTTCTCAGATATTTTTATGCAGCAACCCGATCCCCTGCTATATTTGAATGCTGAACTTAACCAGCAGGCCACAATTTAGAGTTTTTATAAACCTCAAAAAGAGATGTCTCTTAAGCAGACTTATGGAGTTATACATAATGCAGAAGAATCAACTAGAGATGGCAGATACTAAAGAAAGTTTCCTTTAAAAATTAATCTCCCTCAAAACATCAATAATATACTTTCCAAATATCCCTATTAACCTGGGACAACCCGTTTTCTGGACCTGACTCTGGTAAATCACTGTCCAGCGTGGGGTAATGGTTAGAGTGTTGGACTTTGACCTGGGGGGGCCAGGATTCAAATCCCCATTTAGCCAAGAAGCTCATTGGGTTAAGCTTAAGCCAGTCATTCTCACTCAGCCTAACCTACCCCTCAGGGTTGTTGTGAGGATAAATTCACTCACCTCCGGACCCCTTTCAAAGCCAAACTGAGGTAGCAGTATTGATTGAAAGGAAAAGAAGAACTGCCTGCTGCTACCAATAGATGCATGTCACTTGTGTTCCCCGTGGCCATGCTGTTTCTGTGGTCCCAGCTTGATGGAGAACTGCCAGGAGGCATCAAGTTGTCAGTAAAAAAAAGCCATCTTTCCCATCTGCACACAAACACAGGCCACATTCACGCCATATATTTCTCCCACTATTATCCCACTTTAAACAGTCATGACTTCCCCCACAGGATGCTGGGAAGGGTAGTTTGTGGAGGGTGCAGAGACTTGTTAGGAGATTCCTGTTCTCCTTACAGAGCTACAATTCACCGAGTGGTTTAGCAGTCAGAGAACCCAGAGAGGTCTGGGGATTGTAGCTCTGTGGGGGGAATAGGGGTCTCCCAACAGTTCTCAGAACCCTTCAGAAACTACACTTCCCTGGATTCTTTAGGGGAAGTCATGACTGTTTAAAATGGAATAATAGTGGAATAAATGTATGGTGTGAATGGGGACACAGTTACCTCTCCATATGGCCAGGATGGGGCGCAGCAGAGAGAAGACTTCATTTTGTCTCCAACTGGAAGCAATAAGACCTCTCCTTGCCCACCACTATGCAGAGCTGCAGGTGCCCATTTCCCCCATTTCAACTGAAAGTTTTGTGCAGATAGAAGGGTAGAAGGGCTTTTAAAAGCAAACAAAGTAACAAAATCCTGAGGCCTGCATCAACTGCTGAGCATTGATGCTTCTCCAATAATAACACATTATTATTTTCTCTCTCTCTCTCTCTCTTTTTTCTTGCCTGGGCTTTCCTGCCTGCGCCCCTGCCAGGCAGGGTTATTTTATCACCTCCTCCCTTAGCTGACCTCTCTTCCATTTCATTACCCGTAATGGTTATGAATGGCCATTTCTTCTTTCATGCTTCCACTGAGACTGCTTGCGTGGAGAGAGCTTGATTGCAAAGAAATGATGGGGCTTGCATTTCTTGTTAACAAAGGTGTACAATATATGCACTTAAAAAAAGAGGGAGAGGGAGAGAGAGAGAGAAACAGACAGCAGTGACATTACCTTTTTGCAAAAGTAGCTCATACAGGCAGTGGCCTTATAACCTATGCAAGAGAGAGATGTGTAGCAAAGCAATTAGGCAATGTTCCATTGCCAACAGGGGCCTGGAATAAAAGAGGTTAGCATTTCCTTGCTAGTTTAGCATGAGAAATGGATTCATATGGGGCCTTGGTCAACACTAGGAATGGGGAAGAAATTTGCTAAAATCGAACTGGGCATTGGGCTATCCCTCCGTTTGCATGTTCATTGTGTTTGCAGATCTGTCTTGTTTGCTACACACTTCTGCAATTTTTCCAGATATCATATTTTTTAAAAAGTGGTGAATATAATGACATTGTTATTGATGACATCTTCGATCCAAACAGCTGCAGTGTGCATTCTTTTTAACTTCTGTGCTATTGAGGTGATGATGGTACGATGAATTAACATTCATTGTTTGATTCTCATCCTTGTGTCTTTTCTTTTCAACTCAGTCACATTTTGTGGCATATGTCTGCTCAAAAGAGGCTTCACGTATTAGCACAAGGTCTCTTTTCTATGTCTCTTTAAGTAATAAATTCATGTCATCATTCAGGTGGGCATTTAAATATATCTCAGAGACCATAGTGTTCACAATTTCTTTTTTTTAAAAACCCTCTCTTTTTGCATTACTTCGTTAATAAAATTAAGTTTGCAGTAGAAAAGTGACCCAGGCAAGGTATGGGAGAGGATGGGAGGGAGAAGGAATTTTTAAAAAGTGGTTACCATTGCTGTGTGTCGATGGTGGACCCAGCAATACCAATAGTTCAGTGGTTTAGTTTTCATCTTTCAAAATTACATCAGATATCCAGTGTAGTGTAGTGGTTAAAGTGTTGGACTACAACCTGAGAGACCAGGGTTCAAATCCCCACACAGCCATGAAGCTCCCTGGGTGACCTTGGGCCAGTCACTGCCTCTCAGCCTCAGAGGAAGGCAATGGTAAACACCCTCTGAATACCGCTTACCATGAAAATCCTATTCATAGGGTCACCCGCAAGTTGGAATCGACTTGAAGGCAGTACATTTACATTTAACTGAAAATAAATCCAACTGCACAAGTCTCATTTAATTGTGGGGGGCACGGGGATTTAGTTGATTATCCTCGGATAGACAGGGAGCTTGAGGCAAGAGACCTACTTGATGGGCAATTACCTGCCTTACTTACATTTGAATAAAAATCACACAAACCATCAGTAAAAAGAATGAAAACACTGGTGGAAAGAAACAAAAACAAAAATGTTATTTTTCAGCAATAGAAAAGGTTGAAATGGTAAAAGCAGAAAATAACTGAAAATGAACTAACACAAACCTTAACCAGCTGCCACTTCGGCAAAATAAGAACCGAAACGGCACCAACAAGTGAACCACATCCCTAGTCAACACCTTGTGGTCCACAGGAACAACATTTTAAGCTGAGCAGGTGCAGAGTTGCTTAACCCCTGGCTCCTTCCTCTGAAGAATGTGATACCAGCAAAGGGCTCCTGAGCCCTTTTCTCCCCACCTTGAACCACAACAGAGGCTTTGGGAGAGCTGCCCACTTTGAGGCACAGGAAGGGGGGCTCTTTAGCAAGTCATCCTCCCTTAAGTGATTAGCATTAGAAGCCATCTCAGAGTTCTTCCCCATATGCATCTCAATTTTCTCTATCCTGTTTGCTCAAAAGTAAATCAGGGCTGAGCTCTGATAGAGTCTCTGTGCCTTTCACGTTGGGGGCAAGTATAAGAAAGAGTGTCACTCTAGTGCAGTATTCAGACTTGGGTCCCCAGTTGTTGATCATCCATGACCATTGACTAAGGTGACTAGGGATAGCGGGCGTTGGAGTTCAACAACATCAGGGGACCAAAGTTGAAGAACACTGCTCTAGCACACACTACTTTATGGTCTACTGCTAATAGTCTACTGATCTGGGAATGGGCTGCAGTACAGTGCAGGAGAGGCAGACTGGAGCATAGAATAGATGCTGGGCTATGAATGCTCCTGTTCCTGCTCAGGCATGCTGCAAACTTTCACCGCTTCTGCCTAGCAATGGAGGAATCAGCCTATTTCCATTTCATGTCAGTTTCACATGTGCTCAACCATAGTTCTGTTCCATTTTTGGGGGGTGGATTTAAAAAAAAACTGCATGAGAAATTTGCATTTAAATTGCTTATTTTGTTTGCTTTTCAGTGCATTTTCCATCTCCATAAAATACACATTTTATGCACATTTTTGAACTGAAACTACATCACAAAATCCAGAGAAGTGATAGCTGTGCTCCAACCTGCGCATAAGTCTGAAACTGGCAAATTAAGCTGGTTTGCTTTAAAACACAGACTGAACAAATGTCCCATTCACTCCTGCTTGTGCCACATGGGAATCTAGGGTTGTATCCAATGCTAGTATTATGCAGAGTAGATCCATTTATCTTAGTGGACTAACTTAGGTCCATTAATTTCAATGGATCTGCTCTGAATAGAACTTTGTTGGCTACAACCCCCAGTTCTTTGCAAACTCCCTGCAGAACACTGGAACAACTACTAACCTGATTGCTCTGTTCCACCTTCACTGTCAGAGGCAGGATGCTTCTGAATACCAGTTGCTGGAAACCACAAGAGGGGAGAGTCCTGCTGCACTCAGGTCCTGCTTACGAGGTTCCCATTGGGACATCTGGTTGGCCACTGTGAGAACAGGATGCTGGACTAGATGGGCTACTAGCCTGATCCAGCAGGGCTTTCCTTATGCTCTTATGGAACCTATTATGGCATTAAAATCACCAGCTTGTGGCATCCGGGCTGCAAGCTGCCTATCTGTGTTCTGGGTCGACCACAGAGAGAAGGCGTATTGTTCATAAAGTGGGTTTACTGGTAGATCTACAGACACCTCAAGATGATCTAAGCTAATTTGGACTTCCGGGAAGGGTGACTTCGCTTGTGCCTGCTTTTGAGACGGGCTCCCGCCTCACAAGAAGCTTATTCGGATATAAATCAGTCAGAACATTTTTTTTTTTTGACTGATGAAATTTCTTCCGGGCAGGGAGAAATGTAGAGATCAACCTCAAAAGCCTGTTTTTGTTGGGAGGACTGGATTTCATTAATTTATGAGAAAAGGTCCAGCCAGCAATGCCGGACGGACTTCCGAACAAGCTCTATCTGATTAATGCGATACGTTTATCTTTTCTTCAAAGAGAAAACAGACTAACAGGCAAGCACCCTTCTTTCTATTATTTTTTTTACTTGGTTTAAATTGTTGCAGCAAAAAGAGATTTGTCAAATGAATCAGGTTTAAAGAACTTCTGGGTGAGCTATAACTCTTCTCTGTTATTCACGAAATTAACAGCTGATCTCTGTTTCTATTGCAAAAAGCTGTCCTGGAAGTGCATTCTAAAGATATAAACAGAAGAGGGATTTCTATTCTGAGGAGAAAAAAATAAAAAATATGAACTTTGGAACATTATATTGTCTGGGACTATTCTCTTTTTGGTCTATTTTATTTTGACGAATCTGCTTCTTCACGACGCCACTAACTGTTTTGATGCTGGGAACTAAATTTGTTTTGTATTCTTGAACATAGAGAGATAAGGCAGGCTGCTCTGTTTATACTGTGATGTCATCAAGCCTGGAATATTAACCCAATTGTTGCTGAAATAAGAAGTGGTTCTTCTTTATTTTTGTTTTGTTTTGTTTTCGTGGTTTTAAAAATGGCAATCAAGAAAGTGGCTGAGAATCTGGAAGTAATTATGTTTCAGAAAATAATGGATGAGATTGAGATAACGAAACAAACCCTGCGACAGGGCAGTAAGGAGCTGAAAATTGAACTGAGCAAAATGATGCAGGAGCTTAAAGAAATAGGGGATCCTGTGAGAGAGGAGAATGAGATCAGAGATGAGAAAAGAAAAAATAAAGGGAAGATACAAGCCCTGGAGATTGGAACAAATGTGGAATTGGAAAAAGATCTGGAGTTTATGGATATTAGAAATAAAATCTACTGTTTGGAACTTAATGTTATCTCTGAAGAAATTAATGAAGATATTAGAGATAAAGTTATCAATGGCTTGGATAATTTTCTGGACTGGAATGACGTGATGGAGCTTGATATAGAGAAAATCTATGGAATTAACTGCAGCCATGTGACAATGGAAAAACTCTCAAGAGATGAGCCAGTGCATTTTGTAAAAAAGAAGAACAAAGATATGACTTTACAACAATATTTCAGCAACTTATTCAGAATTGATGGCAAGAAAATATTTGGGATAGAGGAAATTCCCATCAGACTCTTATTATATGAATATGGCTATGACAGCAAGATTATTATGGAATACTGATAATGGAAGATTGGACACTGAAATTACTGGACTTAACAGGACTACTGAAGATGGAAGATGGAATTAATATGGATAATGGAATAATGGCTATTGAAATTATTGGACTTAACAGATTTGATGAGAT
Organism: Rhineura floridana; assembly: GCF_030035675.1. Lineage (NCBI taxonomy): Eukaryota > Metazoa > Chordata > Lepidosauria > Squamata > Rhineuridae > Rhineura > Rhineura floridana. Next base: position 36,942,263 of record NC_084491.1, read on the forward strand.
GGATTAATCGATATGTTTATTTGGACTATGGTTATGACAATAAGATTATTATTATTATTAACGAGATGGATTAATCGACATGTTTATTTGGAGAAAAATTGACAGATATATTTCTTAAAGAACTGAAACCTCTCTTTGACTTTTTGTGGAAAGAATAAAGTAATGGCTATGAGATTTGATGATTAATTAAGATAACTACTGGAGGAAAGTGATTTTATAATATAATTTAAGAGACAGGATTGTTATATATTGTAGACCTATAACTGATCTGCGACAAATGGGAAGTCAACATTTTACTTTTTTGTTTAATCATTTTTGTTTTGTTTCTTGTCTTTGAATGTTTTATGATTTTGTTTTGTTTGTTTTATGGAAATTTGAATAAAAATTATTGTAAAAAAAAAAAGAAAAAAAAGATGATCTAAGCTAATTCAGTTAGGGCAAAGTTCAGAATGTTGCATTTGTATGTGAATAGATCCACAGTGCCATGGGAGTCTGCCTCTTCCTAGAACTGAGCTGGAGACCTTTTGTTTTCGAGATGCTGTTGGACTACCACTCCCACCGCCCCTGACTATTGGACATGCTAGATGGGGCTGATGGGAATTGTAGTCCAACAACATCCAGAGGGCCAGAGATTCTCCAGCCCTGGATTCAATGCTACTCCTACTCAGAGTAGACCCGTTGAAGGAAATATACATGACTAACTTAGTTTCATTAATTTCAGTGGTTCTGATCTGAGTAGAATTTAGCTCTATCCTAGAGCTTCACTGAGGATATTTGCTAAAATGGAAGGAGCAGAACTATCAGGTACCTCAAGGAAGCAGTCAACTTCCAGTACTCTGAAGGTTAAAGAGAAGGTGTGCTCTCAGATGAAATGGATAAAGGATGTTTTCTTTTGAACAGCAAACAACAAAAACTGCTCTGAACAAGCTCAGAAACTGGATAACTGCTTATTTTAATTAGGTCAATCTCAAGAGTTCTCTAATGGGGACTTTCCTTGTCACCTCCAAAAGCAGTTAGTCCCCTGGCATGACCAAAATTTAGAGAGACCCCTGCAGCAAGTATATAATTTACCACTAACTGGGGTCTTGGGGTCATAGATGGAGACAGGATTTTCAACAGTGATAAGTCACTAGTTATGGTCTCTAATGATATCAGTAGTTGCATGTGAGGAGCTGAAGGTCATCAGAGGGCCATGGGTGCATCACTCAAAGCCATCCAGAGAGCATTTCCTCCTGCAGCCATCCACTGCTTTGCAGTATTAACAAGATGCAGGCAAGGTCAATGGAAACTGAAATTTGTCTTCATCCCCACTGTGGTTTAGCATGAAAAAGGGCTGAGCCCAGCAATGGGAAGCTTAAAATCGTGCTTAGCTGTTTATATCAGGAATGGATAATTAGTAGAGTTGCCACTGAATTTTACCTAAAGCAAAATCTGAGGTGAATTCAGAGGTTCCTGATCAGGAAAAATATCTGAAAACTTTTTTTTTATCATTAATTTTATTCAAATTTTCAAACACAAAACAAAACAAAAAAGAAACAAATTAAACAATAAAATAAAATGTTGACTTCCGATTTGTCGCAGAACAGTTATAGGTCTATAATATATAACAAACCTGTCTCTTAATATATTACAAAATCACTTTCCTCCAGTAGTTATCTTAATTAATCATCAAATCTCATTAACATCACTTTATTCTTTCCGCAAAAAGTCAAAGAGAGGTTTCCACTCCTTGAGAAATATATCCCTCGATTTTTCTCCAAATAAACATGTCAATTAATCCATCTCATCAAGTCTGCTAGGTCCAGTAATTTCAATAGCCATTTTTCCATTATCAGTGTTAATTCCATCTTCCAACTTCCATCCTTGCACCCATAATAATCTTGCTGTCATAGTCATAGTCATAGTCATATAGTAAGAGTCTGATGGGAATTTCCTTCATCACAAATATTTCCTTGCCATCAATTCTGAATGTGTTGCTGAAATATTGTTGTAAAGTCATATCTCTGTTCCTCTTTTTTACAAAATGCACTAGCACATCTCTTGAGAGTTTTTCCATTGTCACATATCTGGAATTAATTCTATAAATTTTCTCTATTTCAAGTTCCATCAAATCATTCCAGTCCAGAAATTCCATCGAAACATTGATAGCTTTATCTCTGATATCTTCATCAATTTCTCCAGGGACAACGCCGAATTCCAAACAGTAATCTTTATCTCCAGGATCCACAAACTCCAAATATTTTTCCAGTTCCACACTTAATATATCTGTTCCAATCTCCAGGACTTGCATCCTCCCTTTAATTTTTCTTTCATCTTCTATTGCTTGTCCAGTTACATCTTTGATCTCATCTACCTCCTCTCTCATAGAATCCCCTATTTCTTTCAGCTCCTGCTTCATTTTGCCAAATTCAATTTTCATCTCTTGTCTACCCTGTCTCAGCTCCCGTTTTGCCATCTCAATCTCATCCATTATTTTCTGAAACATATTTAGAGAGAGGACCCCTTCCTGTACATCCAGGGTCTCAGCCACTTTCTTGATTGTCATTCTTCAGACCGAGAAAAAAAACACCCTTCAATTTCCAATATAGCCACTATTCCCAAGCAAAGAGCAATTTATTTCTTTTTCCAGCAACAAAGGAGTTAATATTCCAAGCCTGATGACATCATAATCTAGGCAGCACAAACTGCCTTATCTCTTATGTGTCCAAGAATGCAAAACAAATTTAGATCACAGCATCAAAATAGTTAGTGGCATAAAGAACAAGCAGATTCGTCAAAATGAAGTAGACCAGAAAAAATAGTCCCAAACATATAATACTCAAAAGTTCATATAAATCAGATTTTCTCCTCGGATTAGATGCCCCTCATCTGTTTGTATCTTTATAATGCTCAATTCCAGGCCAGCTTTTTGCAATAAAAACAAAGATAAGCTATTTTGATTTTCTTCCTCCTTAATTCCGTGTATAAAAGAGAAAAGTATAACTCACCCAGAGATTCTTTATTGCTGATTCTTTAACAAATCTCTTTTGCTGTAACAATTTAGGCCAAATGATAAAAGTAGACAGAAGAATGCTTGCCTGTTGAAATCTGTTTTTCTTTGAAGAAAAGAAAAACATCTTGCTTAATCAGTTGGAGCTTGCTTGAAATTCCTGTCTCCGTCCGACGCTGCTGGCTGGACCTTCGTTCATAGGCGATCCTAATGAATTCCAGTCCCCCAACAAACACAACGAAGCTTCTATGGATGATCTCTTCGTTTCTCCCTTGCCTGGGAGAAAGTTTTTACCAGTCAAAAAGCTCTTCTGACTGGTTTTAAAACTGAAAAAGCTTCCTCTGAGACGGGAGCTCGTCTCAGAGGCAGTCACAGGTGGAGCAATCCTCCTGGGAAGTCCAAAATATCTGAAAACTTTTGAAGGAAAATCACAGGGAACATTTGAAGGAAAATCACATGTTTAAATTTCCATGGATTTCCGCCCCAAATAAAATTCAGGATGAATTTTAGAGTCTTGTTTGGGCAATTTTAATGGGAATCTAGTGAGTTTTAATAAGAAGTTGCAGAGGGGTGAGATTTTGCTCATTTCTATCAAACATGGAGATCTGGAATACCCAGTGGAGTAGGGGGAAAGTGGGGATGTACCTTTCTTTTGAGTGGGGTTTCTGCCCTGCTGCCAGCAGGATTTGGCATGCTGGTCTCCATCTGCTCAGCATCCCAGAAGCATATGTGCACCATGAAATTGGGGCAGTGTCCAAATGCTCTGTGTGGGCTGTAATATAGCCATATATAATGCTCATATTTTATCCCCACAACGACCACTTACTGCAGGTGATGGCCATGAGTTGCTTGCTACATATCTGATTGTCATCTAAGTGGTTTCAAACCAACTTGACAATGGGTAGAGACATATTTACAGTTGTGCCTCTCTTTTCTGAAAACGGGCATATGATGCTAGTCAAACTCTGCCCCTTTTTACTCTAAAACTGGGTTGGATCAGCTTGAGTGTTGTTTTTTTAATTTCAGCTTCAGGCAGATTTTGCAACTGATTGGTAGATCAACCTATTGGCCTCCCCCAAGGTGTGGCCAATGGAAATGCTTTGCTGCAGGCTCAGGCAGAGACAGTGATTGGCCCAATACTTTGCTGTGGGTGGTCCTGAAAGGTCTGAAGTCAGCAGTGAGGAAGGGAGGTGTGTCCAGCTGAAGGCAGAGTCACTCCAAAACGCAGCCAGAAAAACTATTCTAACTCAGCGATTCCCAACGTGGGTGGTAACAACCCCCTGGGGGGCATTACAGCCTTTCAGGGGGGCATTGGCATTTAGGGGGTCTGATGCGACCATTGAGGCATTTAAGTTTCATTTTATTTAATACAGAAATCATTAATTTTTAAACTGTTTTGTCCCCAGTTAGAATGTATTTAATAGTCTCAATTCATGGAAATAACACTATAAATAGTGTGTGCTCTTTAGTAAAGAAATTCTGAATAGTGGCCAGTGTCATATCAAGGAATGGGGATATTAGCCATGCCCCAGCACTCAGTAATGTTCTGATGCTGTCTTGAGGGATGTTAGAACCAATCACGAGAGAGTGTTTGATAAGATGGGTGTATTGGTGGAGGGCGCATTCTTCCAACGGATGAGTGCCGTGTGCAAACGGGTGATGCAGACAGTCAGTTATTCGCTGGTTTTCTTCAGGAATGGGACACACTCGCTACCCGTTGTTTCCGTGATGTTTAAATGAACTTGTTTAACGAAACAATGCCGGTAAACTGAATGAGTTTGTTGTTAAGTAACACAGTGTATTCTATTGGTTCATACTGTGTGGACTTAATTAGTTAGGATTTTGTGCAGTGAATCACATACTAGTGAAGAATCGAAACTGTTTGGATATTGTTAGTCGTGGTGACTCAAGACTATTACTATCCAAGTATACTCCAGATATTGTGAAGTTAGCCAAAACTCATCAAGCTCAAGGATCACACTAGTATTTTATAATAAATCTCATTTTATTTACTTTTCTATAACTATGTATGTATATTAATAAATCATACTAAGAATTCAATGTGTAATCTAAGTGCAATAAAAAGGCATGATAAAAACGATCAGTAATAATAATTGAAAATACCTTTTATGCATTACTCATATTTTAAGGGAAGAATAGGAAGCATTGCCATATACTTAATCTGAGGAGGGTGTTGGGCACAAAAAGATTTTGCAAAGGGACATTGGGTCGAAAAAGGTTGGGTAACACTGTTCTAACTGCTTTTGAAGTGACTTGTGTGCCTACAGCCAATGTTTCAGGTTTAGTTTACTGCTACTGCAATTTACTGCTGATGTAACACCAGTAGTTGGGATGGAGAAGAAATTTGTTTAGTTTGCATTTTAATGCGAACCTAACAAATCTGCACTTCCTAACTGAATATGTGAGCCAAAATGCAGCTGCCCTACAAATTTCACTCTTTGGTTAGACAATTTTGCAATACAATTCGCCGACCAAGATATGTGTACAAAAATGTATGTTTTTATTTGGAGGAGGGGAAGTGCTCACAAAAATGCATATGCATATATGCTGCCCTGGGCTCCTGCTGGGAGGAAGGGGGGGATATAAATCAAATAATAAATAAATAAATAATGTAATTTGTTTATTTAAAATATTTCTATCCTGTCCTTCTACCTTAAAACAGGGCTCTCGGGGTAGCTCACAATAAAATCATACACAATAAAAACACATCAAGCATTAAAATACATAAAATACAGTTAAGAAATCTAGGGGAGTGACATTAAAAGGGGGCAAAAGAGCTAAAACTAAAAAAAGGGGGGGAAATAAAATCAGTTTCAGGCTATACCTTCAGTCTCTCCCAAAGACTCTCTGGAACAAGATGGTTTTCAGAAGTCTCCAGAACACCATCAGGGAGGGAGCAGAGTGGGCTCCTTGGGGTAGGGTATTCCAGAGCTTGAGGGTCATGGCTGAAAAGGCTCTCTCCCGTGTATATTAGTGAAAATAACATACAAAAATGCACTATTTTAGGGGAAATTGCTTGCAAGAATGTGCATATTAGGTAAAACTGTGTACAAAAATGCATATATTAGGAGAAATGTGTACAAAAAATGAACACTTTAAAAAAAATCACAACTGATATGGAAATGGAGCAAACAAGACTGGAAAAAATAGGAAATGGAAAGAAAGCAAAATTGGCAGATTTGTCCATCCTAGAGTTTTAGGCAATATTATCACTACATCAGTAAGGGAGTGGATCTAGCTATTCTTTTGCCCAGTGCCTGCAAAAGTCTGAAATTCTAGCCCCGAATCAGCAAATCTGCTGTCTGAACACAATCCCTGCAACAGAAACAGACAATAGATCTAGGATGGGGATTCTTTCTGGAGACCTAAAACAACCCTTCCCTTTGTGCCTTTTGCATCACATTAGCCTCCATTCATTCTCCATGTGTTCTCTGCCTGATTGGAAGTGCCTCTTATTCTCCCCTCTAACACAAAGGGGACAGTTCATGTCCAGCAGGATATGATTAAGGATGAGAGCTCGATTGCTGGACTCCAGCCTCTTGTCCTCACCACTGTCAGCTCCTGTCAGCATCTTTGTACCTGGGCAGCCAAACGGCCTGGCAGAAAACAGAGATAGGAAATAGGAGTGAGATTATTGACAGATCAAATCAGGCCCGGTGTTCAAATTAAGTCTCTTGAATGGGGGTTGATCAAGTGAAAATTGCTCCAAGGGTTGAGTTTTCCACTTCGTTCTCTGTTGCCATCAAAGGTTGCAGGGCAGGCAATGATGCTGAGAAAGATAAATGGGTTTCAAACTCAGCTCTCTGTCAGATGTCCAAAGGCATCTGAAAGTGCTGTTGGAGGTTGCTTTGTGTATGGTGCCCTCAAGAGGGTGGCAAATGGAGCTTTGTCACTGCAACAGCCATCTTGTAGAGTATGTGGCATCCTAGGCTACCCAAGAGAAACTGGGAGCTTTGCTCAGCTGGCTAAAGGAAGTCTCTGGAAGTTAGGGATGAATTTGATTCAGGGTTTACTAAAGCCTGTTTTGAGTGCAAGGAGTCCGCTTTGGATCACTTGAAGTAATGGCGATGGAAAAAGGATCCTCTGAGCATATGCTGAGTGCCTTACCATCACCATTCAATATGCACAGCCTGCCCATATGTATCTGAGGTTATGAATCAGGACTTCCAAGTGTGCAGGTTCAGATCCGGTACTTCTTTTCAAAGTGCTGAATTTTCTTCTGGCCTGGGGCCCTTGATCCATAAACAAAACAACACAAGAAAGCAGCAGAGACAGAGAGGGAGAGTCAATGTTCAGTCTGAGGGCATGCTAAAAGCACCTGGTACTGGCACAGGAGGAGAGTTTTAAATTTACCAGAGTGGTGTATCCATCCCCATTGACAATGTTTCTGCTTCATGCTACACACAGAGATAACCTCCTTTGCAGACTGCCACTAATTGATGAGTCTGATCCCTGCGTGGTCTTCGAAATCTCTTTGTTACTATAGTTTCCAGCATTTAGCAAGCCATTATCAGGCTCTGAAGTATCTGGAGATAACAGTGACTGGAACAACTTGGGTAGGAACAGGATAACATCTCTGTGTCAGGATAAAAGAAACCCTACAATACAAAGAACCGACCCATTATCCCCTGTGGGGACATTATTCTCCAGCAATGGCCACTCTTTAGAATCGCCATTAGGACAAATTCCTCTTACGGCTTTGCTTTTGTTGCAAAAAAAGGGGGGAGTGAAGATGTTGCCTAGCAACACTCCTTCACCAGAACATTGCAGAGATCCCAGCATAACATGGTATGAAAAGTTTCAGAGTGTACTTTTCTCTCTTTTTTCTTCCTGAAAATGCAATGGTTTGTTTGTTTGTTTATTTATTTATTTAATGAATTTGTTTATATCCCGCCCTTCCTCCCAGAAGGAACCCAGGGCGGCACACAAAGACACTAAAAGCACTTTAAGACATCTTAAAAACAAAAGACTTTGAAGCATATTAAAATAAAACATCTTAAAAACATCTTTAAAAACAACTTTAAAAACATGGTAAAAAGCAATTGCATCACAGATGCAGACTGGGATAAGGTCTCTACTTAAAAGGCTTGTTTTTAAAGGCTTGTATTTAAAAGACTTGTACTTAAAAGGCCTTCAGCAGGCACCAAAAAGATAACAGAGATGGTGCCTGTCTAACATTTAAGGGGAGGGAATTCCAAAGGATGGTTGCCATCACTAAAGGTCTGGTTCCGATGTTGTGTGGAATGGACCTCCTAATAAGCGTTCTAGCATCTGCTGAAAAATATATCAAGAAAAATGCCTGCAGTTTGCTAGTATGCAAAGAGGGAAGAGTTTTTGTTCATGCACCTGTTCTGCTAACATAGAGCTGCACACATGTAAAGTTGTATGTAATGCAATAATGAGCAGAGTGGTTATTTTCTTGCTAAGTGTACAAGTTGCCAGTGTCTACTAGATGGGTACATAATAACCAGAACTATGGATATGCTATAATTCAATGGAAGAACAGAAAAAGCACATAATATAGTATTGGGCACAGAATTCAGTTTCCTGAGAATCTCAGATTTCATTGGTAAAACAAAGTGTAAGTTTCTAGTCCTTATAGCTGTGAAGATATGTTTGAAGCTTGTGTGTGGACAACACCTGAATTTCCAAACTCTGAATTTCTGGGATGGCTGGACTTCTAGTAAAAGGCATGCCTCTAGGGCCTACATATAGCTTGCTGTCTCTCCTCATGATGAGCAAAATAAGAATAATTTGTGAAAAACAGCAAATGCAGAATTATGCAACTATTGAGATGCTAGGCAAATATTGCCAAGTTGCGTAATTTATACAGATTGCAGAATTCTTAGTACAGGTTTTGTATTATTGGGGTGCAGAGCTTGGCCCTATTAATAGCTGTGCCAACTATTTAGCTACCAAAATAGATTGCCAAGGGCCCTAATGCAACATATTGCAATTGTCACCCATGCCCTGAGGTTAGGAAGCTAGTTATAGAATATGCAAAGAATTGCTTCCTGCACCCAGCTCTCCCTGTGGGGAGAGGGCAGAGTGCAGGGAGAGGCATCACCATTCCCTGATCTCAAGCACAAGTCAGTGTAAGCAGCAATATTACACACAGAATATTATCCAAGTCTAAATATCTCCATAAGGGAGACTTGTTACAAACTAATGAGTAGGTGATACATGACACCAGTTAAAATACTGAGGGTTAGTAAAAACTAATCATCAGTCTGTTGGAAATGCCAAAAAGATACAGGAGATTTTTTTTCCCATATGCAGTGAAAGTGTGACTGTGTGAACTAGGAATGGAAAGATCTGTCAATTTTCATTCTCTTCATTTCTCATTTTCCCAATCTTAAATTCAGTTCTCCACATTCCTGTAGCAATCTGTGATAAATTCTCCAGCATTTTTGTGCAAATTTCTCCGAATATTTTTGTTCACGTTCTTGCAAGTCATTTCTCATTATACAATGCATTTTTGCATGTTGGTTTCACTCATATATTCATTTTTATGCACACTTTCCCCTAATATATGCATTTTTAAAACACTGGTTGAAGGACTGCATTGCAAAATTTGGATAAGTGCAAATTTCGAAGGACTGTTGTGTTTTGATTCTCATACTGTTTTGGAAAGTGCAAATTTGATAGATTTGGCTTGAAATTGCAAACTGCATTGAAATTCACACCCATCCCTTGTGTTAGGCAGGACAAAAAATGTTTGGAGGAGAATAAGAAAGCATATAAATGATACCTTAGGATATGGCACTCCACTGCATCCAGTACTGTATTTACTTGACTGTGTGAAAGAGTCAGTAAGAAGAGATCATAGAGCTGGACCCATTGAAAGTAATGAAACTAAGCCATGGATTTACTCTGAGTAGGACTAGCACTGAACAGCACCCTTAGTATCATAAGGTAACAGTAGGCGGGGGTGGGGGAATCATCCAAGATGGCGAGGCAGAATAATATATGCCAACAAGTGGAGGGAAGGTGGTGCACCTTCTATCAAAGAATGGCGTGAAAAGGTCTGGGAATTTAGAAGAATTAGAAGTAAAAAAGGACAACAGAGACAAGATATCTTCATGGGGAAATGGATCATTTTTATACAATGTAACAGGATCAGGAAGTACATATTGAATATAAATTATGGATTTACAATATTTTAAATGTAAGTACCTGTGATGGCTTTGTTGTTGATTTGCAATAGAGTGCGTATTTGATTCTGCCAAACACACACACACATAGACACACATACAGAGAGAAAGAGTTGACCCAGTCTCCAAGCTGCTGGACTGTTCTCCCCTGCCCTCCATACCAACTGAGCAGGGAATTTTCAAATGGGGTACTTTTGAGCTCTCAACATTGTGGCCCCTCAGTTAATCTAAAGTTTGCTTCCAGTCTATAACAAGCACCATAAAAGTCCCAGTTTCAGCCCAGAGAAATTAATTGGCGGTGCTTAGGATGAAATTAATAACAAATATTTCAGCAATAGTTGCTGCTTAACCTTGAAGACTATTAAGACAAAGTAAATAGCAGAGGAGTTAGAGCAAAGCAGACAAACTTGGTGGGCGAGAAGAAGCGCCTCTATGAAAACACGAACGGGTGCTGCATAATTCTACATGCCATTACTTGGAAATATTTCCTGAAAGCACCATCCAAGCTGAATATTAAGCACAAAATGTATTAAACACAGCAAAGGGCTACTTCATTGTGAAGAAGGATGTTGTAGAAAACACACTGGAAGAAAATGCTGCAGCAATCCCTCAGGAGGTGCTCAGACAGACAGACAGATCGATCGATCGATCGGTATTAGTGGATGATATGAATATACATTTTAGGATGCATGTTAGAAAGTAGGCCTGCAATGAACGCTTGAGCGTATCAAACCAGGGAGAAATGGTACAGTGTAGTAGCTAAGAGACTAGGCTGTGAACAAGGTAGCTTTTTGTGGAATCAAATCTTGTCTCTGCCATAAACTCTCTAGGGGTCCTTCAGCAAGGCACAGCTTTAGTTCCTCATTTGCAGTAGGGACATAATACAGAATTGCTGGAAAGTTTCCTGAGAGAATGTGTGTGAAGCCTTTTGAAAACCCTAAAGTATTATATATAGATGCTAATTGGTATTGTTAAATTGTCTGAGGCCTCACGAGGGAAGTCATATATAAAATACAGTAGTGTTAATGGAATTAAGTTATGCACCGGAGCAAATCAATCGCTTGACAACAAGCCTCTACTCCCTGCCATTGGCTGAGTAGATGTGATGTCACAAACTATTTATAGACATTCTAATGACTGAAAAGTAAAGGATCAGTCATGGAGTGCTGGAAATTAATGCAGCTGCTTCAAGGTTTGGCTGGGGACAAACCCCTCCTACCAACAGGGCCTAGGTGCTGTCAAGGAGCAGAGAAGTTTTGACTGACTTCCTATTAGTAGACAACTGGGGGTAGTTTAACAATTACCATCTTCATCCTCTCTGACATAACCTGGCTGACCACTCTTGGGGACTGACGGCTGGGCTACCCAGCATGACAATTCATACATACTGACTAGGTTTGAATACTGTGCCAGATGATTCCCTGGCAACCATCTTGATTCTGGGAACAATTCAGTGTGTTAGGGTAGAGACACACATACAGTTCTGCTGGTTCCAGTGTGTCTCCACCTCTCTTTTCTGAAAACAGGGGCGTACAATGCTAGTCAAACCCCATCCCTTTTTACTGTAAAACCTGGTGGAATCAGCTCAAGTACATTTTTTTAATCAGCTTCAAACAGATTTTGCAACTGATTGGCAGATCAACCTGTTGCCAGTCCACGTGTGGCCAATGGAAACGCTTTGCTAGTGTGACGACTAGTGTGCTCACAGCCTTAGTGTCTACATGTAAAGCCCTTTGTAAGGGACCATCCCTCCCATGCCTACTCACTCACTCTCTAAGATATATTTATATCTTATATATGGTGTTTGAGGCCACACACTCTTTGCCAGTCACTCTCACAAGAAATCTTGTTTTGTTATTTCTGTTTGCCACACCACTGTATCTGGATTCTCTGTTGTTCGTATCCCACCGCTACCACCACGTGTGAGGTGTCCTTCCCTGGCTCTCCCTGTCAGGTTCCTACCTGCTCGTGGTTACTGCCTGTCTCTAGGCACCACCAGGGACTCCACCAGTCCGGACCGCACTCTCTTATGGTTTACCTATCCGCTCTAGCACAGATCTCAACAGATCCCCCTGCTAGGCAACCACCAGTAACGTCCCAATACTAGTATTCCCAGAGACTCTGAATACTGGTATTGTTATTCTCTTCACCGCTGCCACCATTTGTTATAGTTCCCCTTCAGCCTTGGTCATTACCTTACCCTCCCTTCTGGTCTGTGAAACCCCAGCCAAGGATCAGGCCTTTGGTAAACCAAATTAAGTATTTATTACAGATAACAAAGCTAACAAGATTAACAAGATTTCTTCTTAAGGCACATAAGCATATGGTTTTACTCAATACTAATCCAAACTCCACCTCCCTCCTTCTCCACTCTCTCCTGGCAAACAACTCTCTCAAACCCCACCAAGCAATCTACTCTTTCTCTTCTCCCCCCCTGATTCCACTCTCACTCTTCCTTTTATACATTCAGCCATTTTAAACACTCAGCCAATCATCTCGCATTCTACTGCCCATTCACTCCCCCTCTTTCACTCCACTTACCATGTATCTTCTAAAACAACAACACTTACCATAAATACATTAATATAGGAACATCACAAGGACCTTCTCTATGTCCCATCCATGGCTGAGGCATAATTACATGAAACAAAAGAGAGGACCTTCACAGGGGCTATACCCAGATTGTGGAATACCTTTCCCTGTGAGGTCTGCTTGGCTCCTCTTAATACTGTTTTTCACAAACTGGTGAAGCCTTCCCTTTTCTGGCAAGAATTTGTTGCCGGGCAGTTTATTGTTATGTGATAGGCCATCATTTCAGAAGATTCTTAGCTGCTGAGTCTTTTTTTATTTTGTTGCTGGATTGTCTTTATTTTTAATTGTTTTTGTAAGTCATCCAGAACAATGCAATTGCATTGGAAGGTAGACATTTTCTAAAATAAAGAAAAGTACTCGAGGCAGGATTGGCTTGCTTATTTTCCAGACTTACACCAGAGCTTGGAAAAGTTACTTTTTTAAACCACAACTCCCATCAGCCCCAGCTAGCCTGGCCACTGGATTGGGCTGATGGGAGTTGTAGTCGAAAAAAGTAACTTTTCCAAGCTCTGCATTTTACCATTCAACAGGTTCCCTGAGTGGTTTAGATATTTCAAGAGAACATAAACAACTAGAAATGTTACGCCCACTATGATTAAGTGCAGTGGTTCTAAAGAAAGACTTTAACCCAAACTAAGCTAAAACAATTTAAGTTTTAGAAGCCAGGGAAAATAAAACCAGAGTGGTTGCCTGGTATCAGAATGAAAAGGCAGGCACCAGCTGAGCTTTCCTGGAGGGTGGGAGCATTCCAAAGTCAGGGCACCACTACTGGGGAGACTGTCTCTCCTGTAACTACTATCATCTACATTGCAAGGTAGAGACACACTTACTGCTGTGCTGGTTCTAGTGCTTCTCCACCTCAGTTTTCTGAAAAGGGTCACACAATGTTAGTAAAACTCTGACCCCTTTTCAGTCTAAAACCTGGTTGGATCAGCTCCAGTGTGTGTGTGTGTGTGTGTGTGTTTTAATTCAGCTTCAGACAGATTTCACAACTGATTGGTAAATCAACCAGTTTGCCTTCCAGGTGTGGCCAATAGAAACACTTTGCTGAAAGCTCAGGCAGAGATGGTGATTGGCCCAACAGTTTCCTGTGGGTGTTCCTGAAAGGTCTGAAGTCAGCAATGGGGAAAGGAGGTATCTCCAGCTGAGGGCAGAGTTGCTTCAAAATGCACACAGAAAAACCGTTCTTGCTGGTTTTGACGCAACTATCATGCCCTCAGCCTCAGTTTGCAAAAAACAAACAAACCCAAAAAAACTAAAATTAAATGGAGAACAGCCTTTGTTGAAGATCTTAGCACAGAAATGGGGAACCTGTGGATGCTATTGAACTCCATCACCCCAGGCCATATGGCTAATGGAGAGCCAGTGTTGTGTAGCGGTTAGAGTGTCAGACTGGGACACAAGACACCAGAGTTCAAATCCTCACACAGCCATGAATCTCACTGGGTGACCTTGGGTCACTATCTCTCAGCCTAGCCTACCTCCCAGGTTTGTTGGTGAGGATAAAATCAGGAGGGGGAGAACTGTGTTTGTACTCCACCTTGAGCTCCTTGGAGAAGTGGTGGGATATAAATGTAATATGTTCAGCAACGTTTAGAGGGCCACACAGGTTCCTATCCCTATTTTAACATATGGCCAGACCCAGCTGTGGTCTTTCAGCTTCCCAAACAATCTCCTATCCAGAGGCAGACCTGCTTAGATATGGCATGGTTGCTGTATCACACCTTTAGACCACACCTTTCATGCTTTCACTTGGTGCTGGAGTAATCATGCAGATGCTAAAAATGAGATCTACAAATCTGACATGAAAAGTGGCCCATTAACACTTTGCAGGGTTGAGTCCTTTGGGTTTTTTGTTTCTTTGTTTTCCAGCCCTGCTGGAAAGGCCTCTGTTTGTCCTTCTAAGCTGGTTATGCACAGCTAGGGACAGGTTCAAGCAAATGGGCTAATTTCTTTTAACAAATGGTGTGTTTAAAGGGTAACCATTTCAAAAGGAGTCTACTGAAGGAGGTTTGAGAAGTCATTAAACTTAAAACACACACATGCTCACACAGAGCCAAGCAAGTCCCTTGTGCATGCGCGTACAGGCAAGTGCTGAGACTGGTAACAGATTGCTTTCTTGTGCTTTTGACATCAAAAGAATTGGTTCCACACAAACTTGGACAGATATGTGGAATTGCCTGAAATTGAACCAAAAGCCAAGGGATATGCTCAGAACAAAATGGGACAATGGCAGCACCCCTTCAGTGGTGGCCTCTGTGCAATGAATTCTGATGCTCTTACACAGGAACTGAGTTAAAAGCTAGTGTGGTAGAGTGGTTAGAGTCCTGGACTAGAATATGGGAGGCCTGGGTTCAAATTCCCACTCAGCCAGGAAGCTCACTGGGCAATTTTGGGCCAGCCACTGCCTCTCAGCCTAACCTATCTCACAGGGTTGTTGTGAAGAGAAAATTGAGAGGGGGAGAAGCACCCTGTGCACCAACTTGAGCTCCTTGGAGGAAAGGTGGGATATACATTTAATAATAAAATAATAAAGGAGCACCTGTGATGGGAGAAGAAATAGAGGATGCCCAGCTGGCACTGCCAACCCAACCACTTTGACAAAGGCAGGGTAGGGCTGCCTAACCCAGAAGGTGCAGCTGTATATTGGCTTTTGTTGTGACCCCTGAGTCCAGCAGCAATCCAGACACAGGGTCAGGGGCGCCAGCTAAGGCATCAGACCAGGTTCAGGGCTCTGAGCCTGCTGCTGTAGAACAGAAGTCCACCGGACCTGCAGCTGACAGACAGGAGCCCACAGAACAACCTAAAATAGAACCAGGGCCTGTAGAGCCAGAATCTAGAATCTCATAAGCATTTCCCCCTGAGCCTGAATTTTCCCCTGAACCTAATACCTCCCACAGTACCTTGCTGATCCAGCAGTACAGGGAGCGCATGGGGCAGGAGGCCATGGACTTCAGTGCCTGTCTTCATGCCACAGGGTTGGCCCTTTAAAGATCCAAGTTCTCCGTAAGGGGGTAGAGCCTGAGACACTTTAAAAGAGTTTGCTTGCAACCTCTGCTGGAGCCAGTTGCTCACTTGGAGCTCTCCATGGTGCTGCAGCACCTGGCCTGCCTTGCTGTATGGGATTCAGCACCTGGCCAGAATAGTAGAGCTTTCCTCCACATAGTTGCATGTGCCACTAGATTACAAGGGGCATGTTTACGGGAACTTGCAATGAGTTCTTTTTCTATCTTGCACATCTTGGGTAGGAAGAGTGCTGCCTGAGCACCATGGCTAGTTGTCTGGGCTAAGGCTCCTGAAGCTGCCCCCTCTTGCACAGTTTCCCTAAACCTGGTGCCCTCCAGGTGTTTTAGACTACAACTCTTACCTGTCAGCTGTGATGGGTGGGTCTGATGAGAGCTGTAGTCCAAAACAACTGGAGGGCATCAGGCTGGGGAAGGGTACTCTAACATCTTTCTACAGTAGCAAATAAAAGTCTTGCTTTATTAAAAACCTACAAAGGTTTCAGGGTACAGAGCAGAGATGGGGAACCTATGGCTCTCTGGATGTTGTTGGACCAACTCCCATCATCCCTGACTGTTGGCCATGCTGGCCGGAGTGGACGGGAGTTGTAGTTCAACAGCATCTGGAAGGCCAGGCCAGGGTTTCCCATCCCTTGTGTAGAGACTTCTGCCTCCTAGATGTTCCAGTGCAAATGTGACTCTGCATTTAAATGCCTTCAAATAATCCAGACACACCTATTCTTCTAGAACCAAGTGCTTCATCTGCAGGATTTCTTGGCAACCTTTTAGGACACGGGTGGGGAACCCTCTCGGTCACAAAGGTCAGATTTCCTCATGGACATCCCTCTAGGGACTGCATGCCAGTGGTGGGTATGGCCAGAGACATTCCAACATCAGAGCCACAAGTCTTCCCCATCACGAAAGTCTTATATTTTATGAACAGTGGCTGTTGCTGAGTGGTAGAGCAAATGCTTTCTATGATGAATGGAATGGAGAGGCCTGGAGGGATGCATTTGTCCCCCAGGTCTGAATTCCCCACTCTTGTTTTAGGTAAATATTCCAGGGCATTCATCATTGCTAAGTCTTTGCAGGGAGTTGCCAGAGAGACAATGTAATGTAATATTGTTTTCCAGAGTTTATTGTTTTTGATCTCTGACCCTGGGCAGGCCTCCCTAAAACTCACCGCCCGTAGACTATAGATTTATGTTTTCATCTTCCCTTCATCTTTCTTCTTCTTGTCTGCCTCCTTGAGGGAGAGTGGGAAGGCATCATCCGCAGCAATATTCAAGGACTTTGGCATCTGGGCTGATTTCACGGCCATCCTCCTCCCATAATGTTGCATTATTCATCTTCAAGCACCTCCTATTTATCATGTGCAAACAGCATTCTTCGCTGAGCATGTTGTGTGAGATATCCGATAATGAAACTATCACACTTATGAATTACTTCCAGCCATAGAAGTGATTGGGTCAAGACAATCTCTAACATAATTTAGCAAAGAACTTCTCAACAAGTGGTACAATTTTGGCTTGAAAATAAAATTTAGAAAACATGAAAACAAAATCTACTTCCTTTAGATGTGTGAAAAGGTGTACTGGGTAACTAGTTAGGCTGTTTCATCTAGTCACAGAAGTTTGTTTAC
This sequence comes from Rhineura floridana, assembly GCF_030035675.1. Classification (NCBI taxonomy): domain Eukaryota; kingdom Metazoa; phylum Chordata; class Lepidosauria; order Squamata; family Rhineuridae; genus Rhineura; species Rhineura floridana. The sequence continues at coordinate 36,959,663 of NC_084491.1, forward strand.
TTGAATATCACCTAGGATCACTTTTCCATTTTCTCCAATTGCCCCTATTTATCACAGATTGTTTCCATGCTAGCCGTTTATTCTGGAATTGCCATCCATTATTCACTGCCTTTTTATGGAGAAACCAGCCAATACAACACCATTGTAATATCATGATCATTTTATCAGACCTGATTTGTGATCTGTGGATGAAAAAACCCAATTATGACACCAGCCTGTCCACTGTAGACAAACCATGCATAACTGAGATGTTTTGGGACAACTTTTAATTTGAAAGCTTCTTGTTTGCAGGTTTAGTCCACTTTGTTAGATTACTGGTTATCGTAGTTGGAGAATACATTATTCATTGCCCCTTATATAATCAGCTTTGTGCTGAGCAGGAAACCAATACAGACCCTGTGAACAGGAAACTTTCAATTAACTCTAAAAAGGATCTTTCCTAACAACACAATCCTGACCATGTCTACTCAGCAGTAAATACTATAGGTCTTACTCCCAGGTAAGTGGGGTTAGGACTGCACCCTAAATGGAATTCATTTTGGAGTAGACATTGCAGATCTTGGCCATGGGGAAAGGCATTGCTAGATTATATTATATTTTATTAAGTGCTTGTGAGTAACCTCCATTTTAGTTTTCTCTAGTGAGCCTCAAGTGCCAAGAGCTCCATTGTGGAAGCAACCAGGGTTCATCTTTATTTTTTCTTTCCTTATCTAAAGGTAAAGGTGTCCCTGCACTTTTGGTGCAAGTCATTTCCAACTCTTCAGGTGACATCTTGCGACTTTTACTAGGCAGACCGTATATATGGGGTGGGACTGCCAGTTCCTTCCCCGGTAGGGTTGCCATATTGCCCGGTTAGCTGGGTTTTACCCAGATTCTTTGCATGCCAACTGGCACCCGGCTAGCCCCTTAGGTGGCCCGGATTCTCACCTTTAATTTTTTTAAAAAATTAAGTTTCTAGGTGGTCCGGTTCTTGAGATATACAGAAAAATGCCAGCCGCCCCCCCAACTGTTAAATCTTTCTTTAAACAGTACTGTATACAGTACTATAGCACTTCATAGCTTTAACCCCGCCCGTTCAGCATTGCAGCCAATCAGAGAAGCCAGGATGGTTTCAGTTTCATTGACCTGAGGCAGTGTCTAGAAAACAAAATGGTGGTTCCCCCCCCCCCCGTTTATCTGAAAATCTCATAAATTGGGTAAGTATATACATTTCAGTTTCTTTTCCTCTTGTGTGTAGGAGTCAGATCTTGGGCAGTGTTTTGAAAACCTTCCCAATACTTGCTTTTTGTAAAAGCAATGCTAATCCCATATGTTGCTTATCACTTGAGGTTGCATTTCTGTCCCTGTTTGAGTAGGCCCCACTGAATTCACTGGGACTTGCTTCTGAATAAATGAACCTAGGATTGCACTATAAATATCTTTACAGTTTGTGTAAATAATAAATATATTTGATAGTCATGCTTATATAAATATTTCTTCATTTATCATATTTTTGGTTTTTGGTTAGGAATCCTGACTGGTTGTGAGATGCTTAGTTTTCTGCCTTACTCATAGGAATCTTGTTGTGGTTGGTATGGTATTACATTTAGGAAAGTGTTACTGCCTTTTGTGTTGTTTTTTTCCTATTTGCATTTCACTTATCTTTAACCTCACTCCGTTACAGCCATAGAAGCAACAGCAGCCATATGCAAGATAATTAACTCCCATTAGTGATAAGAGCAAGAATGTATAATTATTATTTCAATTAAAACAAGAGGCTTATCAATACTTTGAAGAGGACCAGATATTTATTTTCTTTCTGAACCCAGGACTGGGTCTTTCATGATGCCTGGTGGGGGGGAGGAGCAGGAGAGTAGTCGATAAGACAGACATCCTGGCATTGGTAATCTAATTAGCAAGGTATGTGTGGGGTTGTTGCACACTTTCAGGCCCAGTTTCATTTTGAGTATGGAGGTGGAACCTGTGTAGATGTGGTTGATCAAAGGGAGAAGAAATTTTGAGTTAAGCAAAGCTCTGCTTTTATAAAACCTAAGAAACATACAGATACTTTGAATGTCTGAGTGCCTGAACCAGTGGAATACTGGAGGAACTTGTAAAACTTGCTGCAACAGTATTTAGAACTGAGCATGTGGTGTGAAAGACTCCTTTTCCTAACATTTTGGCTTCTTGTTTTTCTCCACCCACCACATCTTTGAAATATATCGTATATGGTTAACCGTACTGCTGCCCTGACTTACTTTATGTTTGTTGCTATTTTGTGTTTTTATTATGTTTTTATATTGATTGTGTATTTTTATTGTTTTTATTATATTTGTAAGCTGTGCTGAGCTCTGTTTTTAACAGCAGAAGGGCAGGATATAAATCCTCTTAATCAATCAATGAATACTCCATAGTGTTGGAAACTAGTCTAGGCATTTAAGGCTGAAAATGTTGCTTTTAAAAAAAAGATTTCTCACATCTTTCCCCAGTATTTGGTGGTAATTCCTAGGCACAAAAACAAAACAACTGGACAGTCCAAATATTAATATGCAAATAATATGCATAATATGCAAATACTATACATAATATGCAAATAATTTACATAATATGCAAATTAGCATGCCCAGATTTGTGGAACTGGAATATGGCAACCCTATTCCCCGGCCTTTCTTTACCCCCCAGCGTATGCCGGGTACTCATTTTACTGACCACAGATGGATGGAAGGCTGAGTGGACCTCAACCCCTTTTACTGGAGATTCGACTTCCTACTTCCGTTGGAAACGAACTCCGGCCGTGAGCAGAGCTTCGGTGAGTCAGGCAAGGCAAGGCAAACCTGTGCAGTGAGAGGGCGGCAGCAAGAAAGTAAGTGGTGGAGGCCGGTGGTTTAGGGAGCTGCCTGGGAGTGGGGGGAGTGATGGCAGGCCTATGCAATGGGCAGGGAGAGTGATGGCAGGCCTGCACAATGGGTGGTGATGACACCCAGCACAGTGGTGGGCCTGTGTGGCAAGGCCCAATGCAACAAGGCCCAGCATGATGGTGGGCCCACATGACAAGGCCCAGAGCAATGGCAGGTCTGCTTGATGAGACCCAGAACTCAGCCTCACCAAGTGGGTGGGAGACCAACCAGGGGAGGGGAGTTCTAGCACCCCTGGGGTGGTGGGGTGGAGATGATGCCTGAGGTGGTGGTAGGGAAAGGATAGTTCTGGTGACCCATGAGGTGGTGGGGGGAGAAGGGGGTGTTTTGCCAATGTTTTTTCCCTTCGCTGGGGCAGGAAAGTTCAAAATCTGAATGACCATGGAACACACTTGTGAGGAAAGAAAATGTAGTGCTTTATTGCAGCAAAAGCAAGCAGATACTTACACTTATAGCTAATGAGCACAGCTTTTATCTCACATTCTCTGTTTCACCCGTTGGAAGCCCCCAGACAGCAACAGGCGGAGAGATCCTGTTTATGGTGCTGTTCTTCCCTTCAGGCAGGTGTTGAAGCTTATCTGCCCACATTGAGGGTCCTTTATTTATACCCAAAAAGACCCTCTGGGAGGGAGCACAGGTGGCACCTATATCTGTGAGATATTTATCTTTCCCAGGGGTTAGTGCCTTTAGATCTCACACGTCTAACTTTTGTTTACCACTCAGTGACCTTGAAGTTGCTACAGGCCAGCCTGAGAATGCAGCTGTGAAGCTTTCCCCCTCCCTGATGAGTTCATCTACTGTGTGTTTTGATTAATTAAACTGCCTTGTCCTGGCTTCTGCTGTCAGCATTGTCAGAGACAAACAAACTTTGTAAAGAAGATTTCCCAGTTTTTTATACTACACAAGGTCAGAAAGCCTGCAGTTTTTGAACAGCTTTCTCAGACTCCAGCACTATGCAAGCAGGTTGCAAAACCAATAAGCACCCCATAAATCAGGGGTATGAAACAAGAATTATGGGACGGGGGAATGGGGCATGCCACACTAAGCTTCCTCGTTACATCTAGGTGTTTTGCAGAATTTGCCCCCAAAAAGGGAGGGGAGTTCTGGCACTCCCTGGGATGGTGGTGGTGAGAAGAGTGAGGGGAGCTCTGGCCATCCATGGGGTGGTGGAGGGAGAAGGGGGAGGGGAGTTCTGGCACTCCTTGGGGTGGGGGTGGTGAGAAGAGTGAGGGGAGCTCTGGCCATCCATGGGGTGGTGGAGGGAGAAGGGGGAGGAGAGCTCTGATGATGCTGGGTTGAGGGGAAAAAGGAGGAGGGAAGCTCTGGCAATACCTGAAGGGAATGGGGGGAAAGCTATGGTGAACCATGGGGGGAGGGCTTGGGTGACCCGGGGGGAAGGGGGGTTGGCAACAGTCGGTGGAGTTGGCAAATGAAGCGAGCAGCCCCTAGTCCCTCATAATTGCCCCTAATTTGTCACTATTTTTGCCCTTTGGAAATGCGTTGTTAAATCTGAGTTGAGCTGAGTTGAGTTGAGTTGCTAGAGTTGTCATTCTACGTGGGTTAGATGTGTTCCCTGTGTCTCCAGAAATTAAGGGCTGTGTCCAATATTCTCTATCCAGTAGCACAAGGGTTTTAATGTTGCACAACAGAAGAACCCAATGCAACAGTTGTGCTGGTAGAAACTCGTTGTGCAGCAGATTGCACAATCTACTTATGCATTCTCTTGTGCAACAACATGTTGCTGGTGCAAAACATTTCATCAGTGGAACAAGTATACCACTAAGTGATTTCAGCTTAACACTACATTGGATACAACCCCAAAACTCTGAGGGAGGCTGGGGCCTGGATGCGCACACATAAAAAGATGACCATGAACTGAGGCATGCAATGCACAACCTGCCATTTCACGCATTTCAGCTGTAGAGGTATATTTTGAAACTGTAAAGAATATATTGTCAGACAAATATTGTTTTCCTACCCTGTCTTGACTCCAGAGCAAAAACCTGCTTTGTATAGGATAGATTTCTGCAGAGTAAATGTGTAGTGTTTTGCAAGTAAAGGAGCACCTTCAGCAACATGTAATAATTGGAGGTGATCCTACGTAAGAAGAGGAGTCCGTGTTTCATCTGTTGAAATGCTATTAGAGCAGAAGTGGGGAACCTATGGCCCTTCCACTGTTGTGGACTCCAATTCCCATCAGACCTACCAGCATGGCCATTGTTAAGGGATGATGGGAGCTGTGGTCCTATAACAACTGGATGGTCACACTTTCTCCGATCCCTGTGCTAGAGCACCACCTTTGCATCAGTGTCTCCTGCCCACTGAAATGTGAATAGCCTCCTCATGATGAAATATTGTGGAAGCCCCCCAAAGTTAAAAAAAAAGGATGAGATGTGCAAGAGCTCTTGTATAAGTGCGATATCACGATATTTAGTACTAATATATCTATCAGAGAGGGAAACAAACCAGTGGGGCAGTGAATCCATTCCAGGTTTTAGACTGAATGTCAACATTCAAACTAAAACCTGGAGCAGATTCTCTGCACCACTGACATCAGAGCCACAAGTCTACCCCATCACAAAAGTCTTATACTGTATGAACAATGGCTGTTGCTGAGTGGTAGAGCAAATGCTTTCTATGATGAATGTCCCATCGCAATCTTCAGTTCTGAAGATCTGTCAGGTCTGGGGAAGACCACCCTGCCTGTGACCCTGGAGAGCTGCTTCCCATCAGAGTAGGCAGTCTTAAAATAGATGCACCGACAGTCTGTCTCAGTACAGTGGTGACTGGTGCCCACTGGGAATGGTAAGGTGCAAGGCATGGAGACCAGCAAGAGGTGAAGCCAAAGCCAATGATAAGGAGAGCCACTCCCTGATTGGTTGGAAGTAAGACAGCAGGCAGGTGGGGGCTGGCTGAGAGCAGACTGAATTTGGCGGGCCAGTGCCCCATTCACGCTATTTGACAAGCCTCTACTACCTTTTTATGACTGATTATTATCGCTCCCACCCTTGACCATAATGGGTTGTCTCTAATGCTAGGCCTACTCAGAAAAGACCTATTGAAATTAATATACATGGTTAACTTGGGTCCATTAATTTCTATGGGTCTACTCTGAGTAGAAGTTAGTGAGGTACAATCTCATGTCTGTGGATTACAGTGGATTTGTCACCTTGAAAGTTAATGAATGGGTTTTTTTAAAAGAAACCACCATTTAATTAAACAGCACAGCCTAAATGTAGAGCAGGTGTGTGGTGTCTGATACAATCATTCATAATAGATATTCAGTCTCACCATAACGTGCAATTTCTCTATCGTAAGATTTTGCCTTTAAAATATATATTTTATATATTAAATATGAAGATTTGACAACTGTTTGGAGAATCTTTTCAGCTCCTTGCCATTCATATATATATATATATATATATATACACACACACGAGGAAAAAATCATTTTTGAGACACAGTTATAATTGATTAAACAGGAAATTAATCTGTGGGTATATTGTATTAAGTATGAATGGGTTTAATTTCTCCTGTCACAGATTTTATGAGTTTGAAATATGGCAGTATTAAAGATATCAAAGAAAGGAAACAGACAATGATGAGCAATATTTTTTTCTTTCATCATATTGATATTAGCAGTCTTCATATGGACAAGGATGTTTGGAATCAAGAAACAATTGTGTCCCCTTTCACCTTGAAAATATGATCCAACAAAAGATAGCCCAAATTATTACTGATGAGCACTAATTAGGGTTTCTCTCATCTTGATGAGAAATTCTACACTTTCATTGTGATTTCATTTATGTATAGGGTTGCCAGGTTCCATGCACAACTTTTAAAGATACAGAAGACCTCTTGGTTGCCAGGCCCAGCCTCCCAGAAATGTGCAGGGGGAAGGGAGAATTCCACCTTGTGGTTTTTCCCATTATAGTGTTGCAAAAACACCTGCACTTGGCTGACTTTCTCTTCTCCTAAAGATACAGGATCAGCCTCAGGCCAGGAACCTGGCAACTCTATTATGTAGACAAGGAGTGGTGAACCTTTTTCAACCCAAGGGCCACATTCCTTCATGGGTAACCTTCTGGAGGCGGCTTGCTGGTGGTGGGTGCAGCCAGAGGCAAAAGTGGGTAGAGCAAGGAACATAAATTTTACTTTTGAACGGTGGGCTAATTTCTACACAACACACACACACACACCTCCTTTCTGTCCTCCATCAAGACAAGCAAGAAGCATTATCAGAGCTTAAAGACAAATTCCAGCCAGGCAAAACCACTCAAGAAGAGTGCAAGGAGGGCTGGTAAAAGGCATAGCTGCAGTGGAGGTAAGGATTGGGGAGAGTCCCCAGGTCCAAATAGAGAAGACTGGAGGGCAGCATTTGGCTCCCAGACCTGAGGTTCCCCATCAGTAATGTGTAGACCAACTTTATCTAAGATGAGTTTGGACTACAACTCCCATCAGCTTCGCTCACCATGTCCAGTGGTTAGGGATGATGGAAGCTGTAGTCCAGCAACAACTGCAGGGTACCAGCTTGGAGAAGGTTGAAATAGACAGATTCCCATTCAAATAAAATGGGCAGTTTGCTGTCCTGTTGCAAACTGAGAAAATACTGAAATGTGTTTTGTCAGCTGCCCAGAGTGGTAGAGGAGAGAAACTATGGACGAACAAATCAGTCCAATGTATGTCATTTTCACCTCTGTCTACCCAGAAATCCAATCCCATTCTGTTTCTGCATTAATCTGGTATCTACACAAAAATCCTGCATGGAAAGTCACATTTAAATACGTGCGTAGTTTTGAGGCTGTAAGCGCATTTACCTAGAGGAGTCTCATTGAACTCAGTGGGTCTTACCTCTGAGGAGATATGCATAGGTTTGCCCTGTATATGCATTTTCTCCCCCAGACTTTGATGTCTGTGTGTGTTTGAACCAAGAACTACAACAGTACATTTGGGAAGTGCAAAGAAAAGTGGATTATTTAATTCATGTCTACACATTAATCTGGGAAATGTGGATTACATCAGAATTAGCAAAGACTAAATTCCCCAAGCAACCCTTAAAATAACAATAACCACAATAACAACAATAATAAACTCAGCAGAGGCCACACCCCCTTCTATGCACTGATCTACATTGAAGTATGGTGCATTTACATTGTGCCATGTGATCTAGAAATTGCTACCAGTGAGGGGTGACATACCTTCTACTGTTCCACAACTGAAAACACACAAACCTAGGAAACTGGCTCATAGTGAATCAGACCACTGGTCCATCTAATTCATTATAGTCTACACTGCATGGCAGTCGCTCTCCAGGATTTCAGACAGGGTTCTCTCCCAGCCTTATCTGGAGATCAGTGGTGTCTGATGGCTGCATATCAGCGGGGCAATGGAATCCGCTCCTAGTTTTATTCCAAACTAGTTTTTTAGTTCACATGAAAGTCCAGAGCGGATTCCACTGCCCCACTGACATGGAACCACCAACCGCCAGTGCTGGAGATGCTGAGCATTGAACCTGAGATCTACTATGTGCAAAGCAGATGCTCTGCCACTGAGCTAGGGCCCTCCCCTTAAGACAGACCTTTATGGCTCAGTGGGTCAGATCTTGATCTCCCTCCATATGCCAGTCAACTTTGAGAGGTGGCCATGGCCACTCACTTGGCAATCATCTGATGTCATGATGACCGATAGATTAGCCAGTCCTGCCAACCAGTCCCGCCCACTGACCTGTGGTGTGAGGGGAGAGGTCTGCTTCACCAGTGCATTCCCCATAAGGGAACACGCTGGCAAGCATCACCCCGCAGGATTGAACCCAGGCGATCAGCTGACATTGCCCAGTGATATCAGGTGATTAACTGATGAGCATAGTTTGGGGGAAATGGCCTCATGGGCCAAATTGGACCCCCTGGCAGGCCAAAATTGTTCCATGGGCCAGAGGTTCCCCACCCCTGCCCTAGAGGAAACAGAACAGGCTTTGTACCACCTAGTTTGCCTACTGAGGAGCATTGCCTGATGTGGTCTCCCCCCCTAAATAGGACACAGGAGCAGTGGCTGGTGGCTCCATGCCAGTGGGGCAGTGGAATCCATGCCAGGTTTTAGTCTGAACTGTGAAAGTTCAGACTAAAACCTGGCATGGATTCCACTGCCCCACTGACATGGAGCCACCAGCCGCCACTGCACAGGGCAGAAGGTTCTGCCCCATCTTCTGTGATCTGAATTCATTGGCCCTGACATAGCTTGCCTGATACACCTTGCTGCTTTCAAACCCCAGAGGCCATTTGTTCCTTGAAGAAAGAAATACTGGGGGCGGGGAATATAACAAATAAGGCTGAGTTAAAATTCCCTCTCCTTTTTTGCAGCCTAATTTGTGGGCCATAGATTATTTTCCAGCGATGGAGTAATTTGCTAGGGTGACGGCCCAAAACTCAGTGGGGCTCCCCCTGGCTCCCTGCTGTGCCTCATACTGTTTTTAATGGCTGCTGATAGCACAGAAAGCTTGCCCAAGTGTACACACAGGGCTCTTTGCAGACCTTATGCTGAATGTACACCATCTGGCTCCCTCCCCTCTTCCACTCATTCATGTGATTTCAGCACATGGCTTCTTTTTCTCCCTGTTGACCTGCTTCCCCCCCCCCCACTGCGGAGGATTTGAACACACAGTTCCTCCTCCTGCACAGTCCAAACTGGCGGTCATTAGGAACATGGAAAGCAGCTTTACACCGAGTCAGACCGTTGGCCCATCTAGCTCATTGTTGTCTACACTGACTGGCAGCAGATCTCCAGATTTTCAGACTGGGGTCTCTCCCAGCCCTATCTGGAGATGCCAGGGATTGGACCTGGTGTCCTGGCCAACCCCATTGGATTCCGACTCACTGGTGTGTTTTTCTTCATTTTGTTAATGTGAAATCTCAGCTTAGAGCATTTCATAGACCCATTTGCAGATTATCCAGGACTCTGCATCTGTACACAGCACACCTTGGCATGACTACTGAAGCTATGACATTGTTGCAGCAATTAGACGTGCCCCTTGAGACCCTTTAAATGGTCTCAGGGCAGGCTTTCTATTTGTGTGGGGAAGGTTTCTCTGAAGGGGAGTGCATGAGCAAAAGAGCTCTCTTACGAACAGGTTGAAAAGCTGGCACTATCTGCTGGTACCTGCACATCAGCCAGCGCATGTGTGGCGCCGGTGGCAGTGGCACTTTAGCCACATCCTCCTCTGACACCGCCTCTGGTTGAGCCTCTGATTCCTCTTCCTCAGCAGGAGCCACGAGCAGTCGCTTGGGCAATAAAGCAGGGCTGAGAGACAAGACAAGGGCCAGCTCATTGTCACATGGCACTTCTTCAGTTGTAACTGGCACTGCTAAGGGGGTGGAGTCATTGCTATCTAAACTGCTGAAGCCTCCTCTTGTTTCAGGCCCTTCCTGCTGCAGTCCACTGGGCCCCTCCCCAGGCTCCCATGTCTTCTCCTCCTCCTCCTGATCATTCCTTCAGGAGTCCTCCAGGGGCCCATGACATGTAATGATCCCCGTGGAATGTTCCTGGATTGATGAAGAAAATACAAGATGGGACCCAGGAGAGGATCCTAGTAACTTGCAACAAGGAAGTGTTGAAGCAGATATCTTCAGCACTTTTGACAGTACAGCTCCTCTCCCTTAGCTCCAGTAACAACAGAGGGAACACTGGCTGATCAGGAGCCAGCCCCTTCTCCTCCCCTCCACCCCCCTTTGCCCCAGCTGCAGCCACCACATGTACCTCCTCTAGAGGAGGAGGATCTCAATGAGGTGAAGTCACCATCACCTCAGACATGCAGATAACTGTGCCAGCAGGCTCAACTAGCCCCCACTTTTCCAATTTGGAGGAGTGCTCTCTAATATAGGAACATCACACGCTCACATTCACACGCATCCTGTTCTGTGACACCTTCCTCATGCAAGTAGAAAGAGCCCACCTGAACCTAAACGATGGTAAGAGGGCATGTCTAATTGCTGCAACAATGTCTTAGCTTTGAGTAGTCATGCCTAGTTATGCTGGGTAGAGATGCAGAATCTTGTGTGACCTGTAAGCTGATCCATGAAGTGCTCTAAACTGAAGTTTTCCATTACACATACTGGAGAAAAATACACCTGCTGATCTGAGTCTCATTCCAGTGGGCTTGGCCAGGACATAACATCTGGGACCTTCTGCATGCAAACCAGATGCTCTATCCCTAACTATGGCCCTTCCTCTTAAAAATATGGAAAGCTTCTTAGATGTTGCATATCATCCTTGCACAGGGAGCATGCTAATATCCTCTGTATCATTTCAAATTTTGTATATTGCTGTCACAGTGAGCATAGTCCTACAAACTGTGTACCACAAGATTTAGCTGCATCTACACATTATTTCTGAGTGGCATATGCCACTTGTTAAAAGGAGGTAGGCACATTTTTAAGGCCTAATCACAGATACACACTTGCAAGGTTGATGCAGTGGGAGTTGAACTGGCTTCATTCCTGGTCCATTTATCTCCATCTAGGGTGATCCGCTTGGCACTCCTTCACTCTTATCTTAGAAGGAAAATCTCTCCTTTGTGTGCAACACTATACCCCATCTCTCAGCAACTTGGCCTATGGAACAGTGACAAGAGGTAATGAAAGGGCTCAGCCCACCTGTACAAGATGAGCTATGGGATTCAGATACTGAGGCGACAGACTGCCATGATTCATTCCACTCTTTGTACTCTGGACATTAAAAATAATGGTAGGGTGTCAGAGCTATCATTGCAAGTAGAGCTATCATTGCATCTATAATGATAAAATCCCCCAAAGCGCATAAGAGAAACACACACACACACACAGGGTTGTATCCAATTGTATCCCTACTCAGAGTAGACCTATTGAAATTAATAGGCATGGCTGACGTAGGTCCATTAATTTAAATGGGTCCACTATGAGTAGAAGTTAATTGACTACAACCCACACCCTGTAAAACAACAGAGTTGTCACTAAGTTCTATTCAGAGTAGACTCACTGAAATTAATAGACCTAAAGTCATCACATCTATTAATTTCAATTGATCTACTGTGCATATGATTAACATTGGACGTATTTCACAGACCCTAGAAACTCCCATTTACCTTTTATTTTATTTTCCTCAATATATACAAAGTGACTGGAACATTTCACATCTGAGTTCTTTACCTGACCTGATCTTCACCTCCCAGACTAATGTGTGAATATGAACTTGAGTTATCTGCTACCTTTTGGACTTCCCAAATATTGCCAAGCAGGTCTCAGCTCAAAATGTATCAATATGTGTTTAAAAATGTGTATGCTGTTAAGTGAAAATACTTTTTAAATATGTACTGAATATTATTTAAATGCAAATTTTCATTCAGTTTTTTTAGATAGTTGCTGAAACAGGATGGAGACAGACCTATGGGTGAACAGATGCACAAGTGACATGGAATACACTCATAAGCCCATCCCTAATATGAAGGGATACTTCTCCAAATTTGGAAATACTGGTAGCTATTATTATCTTTTTAGCATAACTGTTCTGACTTTGGGAAGATGCTCATCTTTAGCCATTTTCTGGTGCACACCTTACCACATGAAGACCATCAGATGTTACCTGGGAGCATCCACATATATCCATGAGTACATATTCAATTCTGTATGCATAGTGCTTGTGGTCTTTAGCAGTGAGGGACACAGAAGCCTCACTCTCTGTGTGGCCGCAACAGATAGACAGAGAAGGCGGCTGCTGGCCTGTCCTTTGCTGCACTTACTCACCACCACTGCAAGTGCCTGAGGGCTGTTACTGCAACTACCAATGCAAAAGGGATCAGATGACACAATGGGCCAATAGGATTTTTCCTGATCCTATAAAACCATTACTTTTGGCCTGGCTCTTCAGTATGACCAGCAGATTATTCTGTGATAGATTGAGCTGCTCATGACCCATATTCCTGCATGCCTGCTTGACCGTTTGCTTCCAATCTACCAACCATGATGCTCCGCCTGTGTGACCCATTCATCCTGTTTCACTGTGGATAGATTGTGTGGACCTGCTTACAGCTGTGTGAATGATCCTCACAGATCACACATGATGTTTCCTATATGGAGTGGAGACTGTGTGGGATTGTGCCTGAGATCTGGGCTGATATCTCAGTATGCATGGAGCCTGTATATAGGAACATAAGAAAATGCCTTATACTAAATCAGATTTGTGGCCCATCTAGGTCAATATTTTCTACATTTATGGGCAGCAGCTCTCCTGGCATTTGGGCAGGAATCCTCCCTAACTGCAGCTGGATATGGTAGGGATTGAACCTGGGATCTCGGGCATGCAAAGCACATATGCTACCATGTTGGTGGTGACATTGTAAACCAGCCATTTTGGATAAATATAGCAGTGGGGAACCTGTGGCCCTAACAGTTTTGCTGGACTGCAGCAGGGGTGTAGTGGTCCAGGGTCTCAGGGGTCTTAGACCCTTTACCTTTTTGGGAGCCAGGTCCCAGCAGGGTCCCTATGACTTTAGTGTCCTATGAGCCAATCAGGATGAAAGAGGAGTGTGTTAGTCATTGAGAAGAATCTTATTACATGGTTCCTTGCCCTTTCTTGCTGATTGGAGCCAATCAGAGTGAAAGAAGGCGAGCCAGCCACTGAGAAGACTCTTCTCAGTAGCTAATACACTCCCCTTGCATGCTGATTGGCTCCTAGGGGCATCTGGGGCATTCTGGGAGAAGGTGCACATGGGAAGGACAAAGGAGTGTGGAGATGACAATGGAGAGCAAGTGAGTGAAGGGACATGGCTATAAGGGGGCATGTCATGACTATCATGAAGGGACCCTGCACTTCTGAATTTGTCACTATACTCCTAGACTGTAGCTCCCATCATCACTGTCCTTTGGCTATGCTGGAGGACACCAACTTCTGGAGGGGCACAGGTTCCTCATCCCCAGCTGGTGTGTCTCTCTCTTTGAGCAAAAGCACAAGCTCTCTTATGTACCAATTAAAATTTCAGCTGATGGCCTGTAACCAAATGGAATCCATTCCAGCAATGTCAGAGGTAGCGTCCTCTGCTATCAATCCTGCGTGTTACATTGGCAGAAAAGGTGGAGTTTTAAAAAACAACCTCAAACCACCTACAATCTGCCGTTCTACCATCTTTTTACATCTGGGTCTGCTCCCTGCTCCCAACCTCCCCAGAGCACATAATGTGTTCAGAAACACAGGCCTGACCCGAGGCTTGTTAATTAGCATCTTTGCTTGATCGGAGTGGCTGGCCTTCTGCTTGTCAGGTCAGCTCAACGATAAAAGCCAGCAGAAGGAGCAGCCTTTCTAATGAACTGTTTAGAATAAGTACCAATTAAAGCATTAAACAAGTTCTGCTTCCGAAACAGCCAGACATTTCACATTGTTAGTTATTAAGTTAGAGATTGCATCAGGACCACACATGCACTCGTGCACACACACACACACACACACACACAAGCCATTACTGTTCTGCACTTCCAGCTCCATGGGCTCTACACCTTAACGTTTACTGCTGATAGAAATGGACAAGGAAGAACTAGCTTGGTGGGGTGAGTGGGGTGGAATAGTACTTGGACAGCAGCCTTCAGTTATTGGAGTTGGCAGTCATCCAGGGAACCACTTCATTTGCCACTGAAATTGGCAAGGAAAAAAATAGTTTAAATCCTTTGGCCATCCCACTTCCATATCCTGCACCAAAGCTTCTGGGAGGCCCCCCCCCCATATTCTGTGCTGCTGCTGAATCCCCACACATTCATCTTCAGAAGTGTTTATTGTTAAGTATCAACAAGTATTTTTGTATTCTGAAAAGGCTTCCATATCGAACTAGTTCCCTTATTGCAATATATTACTTCTTTTACACCAAGGTGTCACCTGTAATCTCACCCAATCCACAATATTAGGGTCAACCAAAGGTGAACAAGGTAGGGAAAGGAACCCCATGACGCACTGTACCTGGCGAATGAAACCGCATTTATTCAAAGAAAAAAGGCAGAGAAGCAAACAAATGACAATAATGAACGGATGACAGTGAAACATGGATGAAATTCAAACAGGAAGACATATTTTCTATGGAAATTCACCATTTAGGACTTGGAAGATAATCCCTTTGCCATGTTTTTCACTTCACTAAGTATAATGTGGAGAGGATATACATCTGCAATGCTTTCCCTACATAATGGGGACTTGAGATAATAGAGGATTCTGGGGATAATCAAAAGTAACTGGGAGTTCCCACTGACTTATAAAATCTGAAGAAGAGCATGCCAAATCCGGCCAATGGCTCATCTGGTCCAACATCCCACTGCAGAGGCCAGCCAGATGCCTCTGGGAAGCCCACAAGCAGGACCTGAGGGCAAGAACACTCTCCCCTCCTGCAGTTTCCAGCAACTGGTATTCAGAAGCATACTGCCTCCAACTATGGAGACAGAGATAACCATCATGCGTATGTGTAGGATTGGCAGAATTCTAACATGGTTCATTCTAGGAAACATTGCACCTTATATTAACATATTGCAAGCAATTTTGCCTAATATATAATGCATTTTTTAGGTTAGCTTCACTAATATGTATTCTCATGCAAAATTGCTTGCAAAAATGTGTATATTGGGCAAAATTGCTTGCTATTCAGAACCGAGTGAAGTTGGACTTGCTCTCAGGCAAGAGTGCATATTTCACCCCTGAAACGGAAAAATGATAAAAGTGTATCTGACAAGCTGATCTCCGAGGGAGCAGGTGTTTGGAGAATTTGCGTATATAGGGAATTACCTGCCACTCTTACCTCTGGGAAACAGGTTCTGTAGCATTTTGCAGCATTTCAAAAGCCTTCAAAACTTGCTTGACCAGAGAATGCATTGAGGTAAAAAAAATCTGTATCCATACCACTGGAAATATTGCTTACATCATACTTTTTCAGAGAGGTAAAAGTGGTAGCAATTTGTCTCAGGCGTTGAAAGTGCAGCTTGGTGCATCCAAGGCAATGTTCAGTCTTCATCCTCACCACTTGGTCTTTCAGACAGCCAAACTGACAGATTTGAAAGCCATACGATATCCAAATTAACATAATTATATAAATAAACACCTGGGCGCCATTAACACCGTGCAGCAAGCTCATGTTTGCATTTGTTAACACATTCACTGAAAGGGTATTAAACAATTAGCCCAACATTTGGCCATGTCTGACCCATATATCTGCTGAAGCTGAACAATTTAAATTACACACCAAAGGAGGAGCAACTAATGGTGATAGGGGGGTGCTTTTCAATGCTCATAAGCTGCACAATCAATTAGATCAATAGACAGGGTTGTTTCCAAGGGAGGGGGAATCACCTCCACTGCAGGCTGCTCAGTGTTTGAACTGATAATCAGCTGTCAAGGGTGCTTTTGATATTGGGCTGAGAGACACTTTGCCACAGTGTTAGCAGGGCTGGAGCTGACAAGCCTAGTTTTGTTTTGCAAAAAGATCACTTCCCCTGAATTGGCATTTGCATAAGTTTTACCTTGTAGAAGGAGGAGCACTGTGTGAGATTATCAACTGAGAAGGAAATTCCAAATAGCCCCTAGGCTTAGCAATCATTGTACATAGCAGCCATTGAATATGTGATGACGCTGCTGGGACCATGTAATTGTCAGCCACATAATGGCAGAGAGACCATGGGCACCGTGGTTTAACCCAGAGCTTGGAAAAGTTACTTTGGCCACTGGATTGGGCTGATGGGAGTTATAGTTCAAAAAAGTAACTTTTCCAAGCTCTGCAACCAGAGTGCACTTGAGTGTGCATAAGCAATGAGGGTTGCAAGTTATGCACAGGAACCAGGATGGTACTACATCTCCTGGCTCACCATCAATCATGCAATGAAGTCACCAATCATCTAATTCAGGTGTGGGGAACCTTCCGCTCTCCATATGAACTACATCTCCCATCAACCCCAGCAAACATGGTCAAAGACCAAGAATGATGGGAGCTTTAGTTCAGCAACATCTGGAGGGCCAAATGTTCCCCACACCTGATCTAATTGGAGGAAGCAGGGAGAGGGCCACAGAACATGTGAGACCTGGTGAAGATGTAGTACTACAGATATGTAGTATGTATGATGAGAGGCTATTAGATACCATTACCTTGAAGCTAGGGATAGGGGAGAAATTTGATTCAGTTCACATTTAAAGGCACATCTGTCACATGTGTACTTTTGGAAACAACATGTGAACCGAAACACATCCATCCTTCGAAATTCACATTTATCTGAATGTTGCAATGCAGTTCTCCGACCAAACAATGTTTACAAAAATGCATATATAGGAAATGCACTTAAAAATGAATATATTAGTGAAAATAACATACCAACTGCATTATTTTAGGAGAAATGGCTTGCAAAATTGTACACATTGGTCAAAAGTGCATACAAAAATGTGTTTCTTCGGAGAAATTCAGACTAAAATGCAGAAGTTTCATGAGGATTTTTTTTTAAAAAAATAGCAAATTTCTGCAGAACTGAATTTAACACTGGAAAAATGAGAAACTGAAAGAACCCAAACTGACAGATCCTTCCATACCCATTTGCAGGTCTTCAATGTGCCAGCCACATCTCTACTGGGGAAAAAAGCGACTTCTGTCGTCTCTAACATCCATGCTATGTCTTTTTTACAGATATGTGGCACGATGAGGCGCTAAGGCACTCCTTGGCCTATTCAACATGCATAGTGAGAATATTTTCCAACTTAGCACTGTGCTAGATCATTAGATTATATTTAAAAAAGAACATTAGGTCATATTAAAAGTATTTCCCACAAAAATCTATTGGTGTGCAGTGTATTCCGGTCTTTAAAAAAGGCACCAACTGAACTTTATCAGACGGACTTTCACTCTTATGTAACTGTGTCATCTTCATGCCAATAAATTGTGGTGTGGTGCTTCAGTATTGAACGGCCACGAAAGGGGCTGCATACTATAGCCAGCATGGATTTTTCACATTCCGCCATGTTTAGGGTTGCCAGGTCCAGGCCTGAGACTGATCCTGTATCTTTAGGAGAAGAGAAAGTCACTCTGCCATTCTGATGCTTTCCGTAAGCTCATTTCAAAACACAAAACATATAGTCCTGAACTCAGAAACACTTGCTTAACAATGCTCTTAGTTTTCATGGTGATACACAAAACACTCAAAGAGAATCTAGTCCAATCCACTTCTTCCCTTCCTCCTTCCTTTCCCTCCCACCCCTTCACCCGTCCCCTTCCAATTCCCTCCCCCTCTCCTCCCTTCCATCCAGCACCAGGAAGGCCTACCAGCACAGCTGTGCTGAATTTTGAGAGTTTCGAACTGCTCGTGGTCTTCAACAGCAGTGGCCCATCACGGTGGGTCATATCATGCATTTCAAGGTCATTTGCACAATGTTCAAAGTTTCCTGAGGAGAAACTGCCAGCTCTGAGAGAGAGGTTGTGTAGGGCATTGGTTGCCAGGAAACTCACCTTGCTTCAGCTGCAAGAGTTTGTGGGTCATTTAGTCTTTGCATCCAATGTCATCTCACCAGGCAGAGCCTTCCTGAGGTGCCTCTGCAATGCTATGAGGTGTGTGCATTGTAGGTTCCGCCATATTATGGTCTCTGCCAGAATGTGTGATGACTTACAGATATGGCTCACCTTCCTGGAGGAGTTTAATGGGATTTCCTTCTGGCATCAGGAGCCAGAGCTTCAGGATGGGTCTGATGCAGTTGGTGGCCTTGGTTTCAGTCTTATTTTCCACACTGAATGGTGCCCTGAACGGTGGCCCTGTGTGTGGCATGAGGCCGGGGTAACATCTGACCTGACATTCCTGACGTTCTTTCTTATTACGGTGGCAGTGCACTTATGGCCTCTTGACTTCCAGAATTGCACGCTTAGGTTCCAGTGTGACAATTAAGCCAGTGTGTATGTCATCAACACCCAGACTTCTAAGTCAGCCCTGGTGATGTGCCAATTGTTTAGGGATGATGGGGTTCATCTGTTGGAGCTGGGTTGTGACATGTTCTTGGAGGACTTTGTCTGCCCTTTGGGGATTTCATGGGGTGAGATGAATGAGCTTGAGCTGTTCACCTCTCGTGACATTGAGTTCAGGCAGGTAAAGAACTTGAGGGTAGGATATTTAGGTATACTGAGGCATTATTGGGAAAGGGCATACTTCAGGACTCTGGCAGGCCTTCTGGTCTGCGGAGAACTGGTGGATGCCCTTTGTGGGATTGTCATGTGCATTGTGGTGAATGCAAGTACAGTGGGGATCCATGCTCAAGGCTCAAGGCTCACCTGACAAGGAGGGAGAGTTGTTCCACATCTGTGGCTGGGGAGCCACAGCCAGTGGCTAGAAGACATGCCCAGAGGTCTGGGGGGTTCCAACCCTGCCAGAATTAGTTTAATTCCTCACCTGCCCGTGTGTTCTAAGTTAGTTGATTTGGTATGCTGGATTCTGATTCAAAAGCTGTTATATTTTAATAAATATAACACTCAAACCAATGCCATGTGTCATGTGTCTTCTTTGACGGGGTGGGGGCAATTCATTTCTGTATTCCCTTTTCCTTATTATATGCATTTTTATGCATACTTTCCCCTAATATATGCATTTTTGTACACATTGCTTGGTTGGAGAATTGCACTGTAAAATTCAGAGAAGTGCAAATTTTGAAGGAAAGCTGTTTTTTGTGAATTTGGTCATTTCTCACTGAAATGCAACTGCAACAACAAAAGATTTCTCCCCCATCCCTCGTTGCTTGCAATAGATTGGCACAGAGGAAGTCAGAAAAGGAGGCCAGCTTACTATTCTGTGACTGTCAGCTGAGCCTAATAAAGTGGGTATTGTGTTGTATACTGCTGATCCTTGGTGGTGGTGCTGGTGGCAGTGGCGTGTGTGTGTGTGTCCCTGTATCTGTGTACAATAGATCAACAGATATCCTTGTATTTTTGGACTTTCCCTGGGAAGAATGGTTAAGAGGGCTGTCATGATGAGCTTTTGCACTTCAGAATTTACCACTGCAACATTGCTAATAAATATATATCAGCTGAAAGGCTAGAGCTGCCAGATGTAAGAGAAGCAACTGAAAATGCATTCAAGGAGTCCATTAACAGAGCTGTGCAAATTACAACAAGGATGTCCGTGTAGCTAGCTTTAATTAAAAATTGAGATTAAAAACTAATGAAATGGCCACAATTGTGAAACATTTTTCTTTCTTTCTTTACTTTCATACATTACAAGAGCCCACATTTGCCAAGGGGAGGAGGACCTCAGCTCCCACCCCTCTGAAAATTCAACAGCTCTGTCTCCTGTGATGGGTGGGGAGAGAGAGAGACTACAAAGTGGTATGAGTGCACACCCCACAAATGGAGATGTTTGCAGTAGGTTCCATCCCCAGCATCACTAGGCAGGGCTTAGAAAGATTCTTATCTAAAACCCTGGAGGGCCACTGCAAGTCAATGCACACAAAGCGTAACTAAACTGTGATACTTCAAATGTTGCTGAACTCCAACTCCCATCAGCCCCAGCCAGCATAGCCAATGGTCAGGAAAGATGGGAATTGTGGTCCAACAACACCTGGAGGCACACTGGTTGGGAAAGGCTGCACTGGTGGTTAGTGGCTCTATGTCAGTGGAGCAGTAGAATCTGTCCCAGGTTTTAGCCCAAAGCACCTTTGACAGCTCCTGGAAAGTTCGGACTAAACCCCAGAGGGGATTCCACTGGCCCACTGACATGGAGCCATCAGCTGCCACTGGGTCAGGGATGATGGGCATTGCAGTTCTGCAACATCTGGCATGCCACAGCCTAGCCACCTCTGGCATAGACAATACTGAGTGAGGTGGACCAACGGTCTGACGCACTATAAGGCAACGTCCTATGTGTCTATGCCTCTTTTATCATACTGCTTTCAACATCTTTTTAAAAAGCTACCACTTGTCTTTAGCCAAGGAAGTCTCAAATTCTGGTTTTGGAAGTCCCTAAAGTAAAGGAGCATAATGTAAAATCAGAGATTCCATGCTTGGCCCATAGTTGTTGACATTATTACTAAAATTGCAAGTCATGGTGTATATTTCTAAATATGTATTCAGCTGATGATCATTACATCCTAGTTCCTAACACTTCCTGATAAAATCATGGGCACCTATTGACATTCCTTTTGTTTCCTTTGAGGCCCATTTAATTAGGAGGTAGGGAAACAGAGAATCCATTTTATCAATGCTTGTCTACTGTGGAAGCAGCCCCCAGTTCAAGCTTAGCGAAGAGAGAATGGCAATTGTGTCTCTGCTTCTTCATTCCAGACTTGTGGAACTCACTGCAATTGTTACTTGCTCTCTTGTTTTAAAAATGCTCATTGTTTTGTTTTTAAATCCTTCATATAGCACAGATACGGATTTTAAACTCTATTGTATTTCATAGTATTGTTGTATTTGATATTTTGTATGAGTTGTATCCAACTACTCAGTCAACCCACTGAAATTAATGAACCTAAGTTAATAATGTCTATTAACTTCAATTGATTTACTCTGAGTAGGATGAGCACTGGATACAACCCCATGTTTTCAACTTTTTTCCCTGTAAGTCACTTTGTGAGAATCAATATGTCCTGAAATATGGAACAGAAATGCATTCAGCAAACAAAACAAATATCCTCTTCTCTCTATTCCTCTCTTCCCAAATTTTGCTGGTTCTCAGCAGGTAAGGTTGCCTTTTCGAGTTTTGAGTTGCTTGGTTTCTATTCATTTTATTGGACTACGTGTGAAGCATATTTCGCCAGAGAAGGAATTCGGTCCACCAGTGTCATCTGACAATGATAACAAATTTTCAGTTTGACTTCCTCTGGCTTGACTTACTTGTCTGGGTTATTTGAAATAGCTGACTCTACAAGCATCTTAATGGTTTGCTGCAACTCATTCCTGGTAGCACCTACACTCTGGATTACATGAATCAGCCTTTAGGGGCAGGGGATAATGCACCGAGTAATCTACTTTAGGGGGTATCAGGCTGCTGGATTTCATGCTTTGGCCTTCTAGTGGAGGGCCACAGGAAATTCCTAAAACACCATGCTCTTCAAATCTGTGTCTTTTTGGTTACTATGCATACCCCTGCGTCCAGAGTTTAATCCCATTAGTTAGTAAGATGCACAAGAGGCTCAAAGACATAAGAACATCTTACTAGTAGTACTGGCCTACTCTTTTGTTTATCTGGTCTCCATTTCATAGGAGCTCTGCCCTAAACTATTGTACTTCAATTCACTTGTAAATTAATTTTCCTTTTCTGCAAGGAAGTGATTTAATTGGCAAGGGGGAGGGAAGATAGAGGGAGGTGACATAACCATTAAGAGGTTACAAAATGTTCTGTTGTCCTTTCCTTTTAGCTTTACCATCTAGAAATCTATTATTAGGTTTATATACAAGATTGATTTTCTGTAGCCATTTTTTTTTTGCTCCTAATGTTTATTTGCATAAAATCTAATAAATATGTATTCACATGGGGGGGGGAGTAATTGCAGATAAATAACTGAGCAACACTTTCCCTCTCCTTTGCTGACACAATATCTCTGAAATTATGGGCTGCGTGAACGTTACTGAAGCAGAATGCTTAGCTTGGGCCTTTTATTACTCCAGGAATTGATTATTGTAATTCTTTGTTCTCTGAAATTGCTCAATAATTTGCTAATGCCATTCCAAAACACAGTTGCGTAGCTGGTGGCAATGAGGAAATACAAGTGTGTTTCTTCTCTTCCCATCTCCCTTCGCCAGTTACCAGTCCATTTGCAATTGATTTTGACAGGTTTTTTTTGTGTTTAAATCCTATTTGGATGTTCACATCCTCCTATTTATCTCAGCTGGTTGTACCTTAGTGGCATTAGTGTGAAACCTACCATTTATCAGCAAGCGACTCCTTCTCTGAAGTTGCTTTTTTAGCACCAGGGATGGGCAAATCTCCAGCAACCAAGCATGGAGGCAGGTAATAGGTTATGTCTGTAATAGCTCCGTAGGTCATTCTGTCTTTTAAATTGGGTAAATAGCTTAGAGGCATACAAAGCTTTAAAAATGGTGTGCGGCAAGATGCATCAGTCTCCACCATAGATCTAGCACCATAAGGCTATCCCAGGTCTGTCAATGGCTAAAAGCCATGACAGTTGTATGGACTCTCCAGTTTCAGAAGCAAATTGCTGGGGAGCAACAGTGGGAGAGATCTACAGCCTTCATCTCCTGCTTGTGGGAAACGTAATGCTGGATGAGATGGATCCCACAGGGTTCTTTTTATATCCGAGGAAAGGGCTTCACATCAATGGTAGACAGCATCCTTCGCATGCAAAAGGTGCCAGGTTCAGTCCCTAACATATCTAATGCCTGAAACCCTGGGCTATCAGTCAGAGGGATGTCAGAGGATTTCAATGAAAATGGAAATAGGAGTGGACATTTCCTATGATAACCTCCCCCCCCCATGTGCATTGTTTCCTTTACATTGATGTGAATGGAGTGGAATTATATAATGGCAACATAATTTATGTAATTTAATTATGTAAATATCATGTTACATAATCTTACCACTGTGGACAGTGAGACAAACTTTTACTCCTTGAATGATAATACCTAGAGTTAGACCTATTTTAATAATTATTATTATTACTTCGTGCAGTATTATTATATACTATATTCCTGAATTATTTCTTTCTCTCTTTTGGTGCACAGTCTGGTTGGCTGTTGCATAATAAACTGAACTGAATGTATTATTATTTATAAATCCTTATTGTTTCATTCATGTTCAAAGGGAGGGGGAATGAAATAAGAATAACAGAATATATGCATTCAAGTAACCCCCAAAGTATAGCTACACAAAAGAGGAAAAACAAAAAAGATAAATTTCAAAATTAAGATTTTAAATAAATTATTCTAAATTAAGCTATTTAATGGTATGCAACTATTTGAATAAAATCAATACATTTTATGGATGAATGCTGTCTCTCACTCTTTCATTAATAAATAGAGCCCATTTCTCAATAAACTGATTACTCAGTGCAACAGAAACAGTGCTGCATGTGATGAACACTGGATGGAACAGAAAGCCTTCTTACATCTCTAGTGTACACAGTCCTGAGCTAGATGGCCAAGTAGTCCTATACTTAACATGCTTTAAAACTTCAGATCAAAATATTTTGGCAGGAGGGAAGGTAGCTGCCCTATTGCTATGTAGATACCACCCCAAGAGACTCAGAAGGATGTTCAAACAAGCCAGCCCATGGTACAGAGACAGAATGAAAAAATGGTAAATGTTTCTTAGCAGCGGTGAAGAACTCATTCATCAAGGCTGCAGCAGGGCACGAGTCAAGCCTTTTGCTGTGATTTGAAAGGCTCAAGCCTACAGTTTCTTTGCTCCTCCAATGTGGCTAGCTATGCCTCATCACCTCTCTTTGGTGCCAGAGCATTAACTCTTCTTCTCCAACTTGTCTTGCTGGATGCTGATCCCTGCCTTTCAGATGCAACAATCAGAATTCTTTTGTTCTGCAGTTTCATTCTTTTTAAAAAATAAGAAGCAAGCAAGCAAGCAAGCAAGCAAGGAAGGAAACAGCTTCCTGGTCTTTGATTTCTTTGATCCCTGGGCATAATCTCTCAGCATTTAACTGTCAGTTTCTTCTGCGCGCATGCACACGCGTGCGCGCATGTACACGTGCACACACACAAAGCTTCTCCTCACTTTGGTCTGTCCATCAGCAGTGCTGGTTCCATGTGTTGGGGGTCTCTTGGGAGATCATAGTAAGCTAGATGGACCAATAGTCTGATTCAATATAAGAAGGTTTCCTATATGTGCATATATGAGATTTTTCGTATTTGCATTGCTTTGTGACCATAACAGCAAGCTAAGGAGATGAGATACAATGAAGTGGTGAAGTGGGGCCACATTTACTGAATGTTAACAAAATGGATCTGTGGAGGTGACAACTCTGTGTGGGAAGCCAACTATGGAAAGCTAAGTGTTTAGGGAAAGCTTACCCCTTCTAAGGGAGATTGGCTGCATCTAATTTACCCAAGTAGATTGCTTTACACATGGCCTCTGGATTGGGCTGATGGGAGTTGTAGTACAAAACAGTAACTTTTCTAAGCTCTGGCTTTACTTTACTTCAAGGAAGTAACAGGGAAACTCAAGCCCGGGGGCAGAATGTGGTCCTCTGTTTGAAGGGCTGTCTATTCCAAGACTGGTTTAAAAACAAAGAAACATAACAAGGGAGAGGAGGAGGCGCCCTGGAGCTGCCCAGCAAAAGCTAGCAGCAGCCTGTAGCCGGGGGTGGGGTGGTGGGGGGTGGGGGCGCTGCCCCCCCAGTGCTGTTCTTGAGACCCCTAGGATTTGGGGGGGGGGATTGTGTTGTTTTTTAAAAATTTGTGACATGACAGACAATGACAACTTCCATTCAAAGTATGACAGCTTGTTTTAAGGACAGGAGTGATTTAAGAATTGGATCCTCTGAAAAATTCAGTGAATAAGGCAGGGCAAGTGCACAACAAAAGCCTCATCTGGAAGAACCCCCAAAAGCCTGCTCACCCAAGACTGTCCCTGACTGACAGTGGGTTTTTCATGGTCACACTCACCCTATCATTGCTTAAGTGAACCTGAAAAAAAACAGCTTGTATAACATGTCACTTAAAGAGTTAAATATTAGAACTTTGTATTATGGGCTAGAGTTAGACTCCACCCCTTGGACTTTCCTTTGTTCTGCTTTGCAGTTTCAGTTTCAGTTTCATTTGTGTTCTGTACCCAGCCAGCAATAAAGAAGCATGTTTGGTTGCCTGCAGTAAGAAGTAAGAGTTTCTTTATTCTGCTGTCATTATGATGAGTAGGGCAGGACTGGGTGCTTGTTGGTAAAGAGTGGACTACAGAGATAACTTAAAGAGATTTGAAAAAGGGGCTACCCTTCCAGTTCTCTCTGTATGACACTTGGGACTCTCTCCAGGCCAGACCCCCCTCCCTCCCCAGACACCCCCACCTTGAAGATTTTTTGCCTGGCTGGAATGTGTCCTGCAGCTCTCACAATGCTTTTCACTTGCCTGGATGGGAGATCGAGAGGGGTGTGTGAGTATGTGCAGAAACTCCCCTATTGTAGGAAGGTGGAATTCATATTTGTTCCTCCACCCTCGTTTGCCACTGGCTCGTTCCACCAATGGCAATGTCCTTTCCCCCTGAAGGTTGCTCAGAAGGGAATGCAGCCCTCAGGGCTGAAAAAGGTTCCTTGCCTCCCTGAGTTAAATGCTTGAGGACTCTGAACCACAGGGCCACTTTGATTCATAACCCCTTCCTATCTGGAGCCACTAGGGCAAGAGACGGCTGAATCGATCAGTTTCAGTTTCCCATTTTTCCAGTGTTCAGTTCATCACATTTCTACAGCAACTGTGCATTTTTTTAAAAAACCAGCCATTAGCCCTATAGTTTTAATGCACACATTTTCCTATGCAATTTTGCTTAATACACTTATTTATCCAAGCGATTTTGCCCAGTAATGCATTTTGTATGTTTATTTATTTATTTACTGTATTTATATACCACCCCATAGCCAAAACTCTCTGGGTGGTTTACAATAACTAAAACCGTCAAAAACAAATATACAAATTTAAAAACACATCTTTTAAAAACAATTTAAAACACATGCTAAAATGCCTGGGAGAAGAGGAAAGTCTTCACTAATACATACATGTTATGCATAGTGTTATTTTCACGAATACATACATTTTTATGCACACTAGTGTTCACATTTTCACACACGGTATTTGGTTGGAGAATTGCATTGCAAAATTTGGTGACATGCGTTTTGAAGGACAGCTGTGGTTTAAATTCACATATGATTGCAGGAAGAGCAAAATAAGTAGCTTTGCACGGAAATGTGAACCAAAATGAATTTCTCATCCATCCTTCCCTCAAACTGCCCCATGTGGATAGCAGTATTTTATTAGTTAATCCAAAGACCATTACAAGCAAAGGTCAGGTACAAAACATTAAAACGTTAAAACGTACATACAAACAAAATCATAATCAGAGTTATGTAAATATAATTAAAACAAGTATCTTAATCAGGACTATACAAAAGAGCAAGTGACCAGAGAAGGGCGTAGCCTTTCAGTGCAATAACCAAAACCTTTATAGGCTCCAAACTGGGGCTTACTAGAATATTCTGGCTCTTTTGTTACTTTAATTAATTAGTTTAATTTTGCGGAGCAACCATACATGGTCTGTTAATTATAACTAAGTTCAAGAATTTAGAGACTTGGACTGTGATTGCTTTTTCAGCGCCCTCTAAGAGGGCAAACAAAAGAGCCTCCAGGGAACGACCCGGGAAGGATTTCAGGATGGGGTTTAAAAGATCTTTTCTAGCCCCATTGTAGTACCTACAGTTAAATAGGACATGCGAGACAGACTCGATTTCAGTCTTGTCGCATGGGCAGTATCTGAGATTTCTTGGGATTTTTTCATAGCTGCCCTGCAGAAGATTAGGGCATTGAATCGGGCCAAGGAAAATGCCCTTCTGTACTTGGGTACAGACAGACTGCTTAGATAACTCACCCCATCTTTGCAGGGGAGTCCTGGGAGTCCCAACAAACAGGGTGAACAAGGGCCTGAAGTAGCTGCCAGGAGCTCTTGATTGTCTATATCAATTAGCTGCTGTTTGACAATCGCCTTGGCCCTACCAAGCTCCATAGAAAGCAACTCAGCGGATGAGAGACCCACCGATGTAACTTTATCTTGAACAATCATGGTCCAGGATGACTTAATAGGGTCTCTTGAGAGAACATAAGACAGCGCCGTAGCCAGAATTGGATGACATTTGTCCAAGCTAGACAGTTTATGGAGTTAAGGCCAGCCTCCAAAGTAAGGGTGGCTCCAGCGACACATCTGGGGCACCAAAAATAGATCTAAGAAAGGTGGCATAGATTCCTCCCAATGAGCGTTTGAAAAAGGGGTGCCAAATTGGGGCCCCATAGAGTATCATCGGGACTATTTTAATTTTTAAAACACGTGTTGCAGCTGCCCCATGTGGTGAACCACAGCTCAGAGCATCTTCTAAGACAGTGAAGGGTCTTAGTCAGGGTCTGGACTGGTCCCACCCACCTAAGCTGGCCCTCCTACACAGGAAGGGCTCTACCAGACTTTCTGTTTGGGCCGGGAGTTTTCCTGAGCAACAGCAGTCTTCCTAGATCTGGTATGTTTGGGCTGGTCCTTTGCTCCGACTCCTGACTCTGTTCCTCTACCCCCCCCCGTTCCAGCTGCCTGTGGTTCAGCCTTGACAACAAGCCATAGATTTGGAGACTGCAGGTCTTAGCCGAGTATCCAGAATTAGTTCCTGTGCCTGCGGTGATTTTCAGAAGACTCAGCCCCAGCTTTCCTCCATACTTCTCATTTTCCAACATTTATGAGAGGGGTGACTGCTTTCAATGTGATTGCCCTCCTTTAAGAGAGCCTGAATTGTTGTTTTAGGCAGCAAAGTGGTCTCGGGGCTCGAAAATGAGAGATCTGGGAAGAAAACAAAGCGGCGCCCTCCTGCTTTGAAAATGGCTCTGGCGTACCTGCTTGATGAGTGCAATTCACCCTCGCCAGGCTCCAGCAGCGCAGGGGTTTCATGCACACAGCTAGTAAGCCCACATTGTTGGCTTTGTGCTTTGTATGTTTCCTTCCTGGTTTTGTCCTGATGCAGAGCTCTCCAAGCAATCAATTAAGGTACAATACAATTTCACAGAGGGGCCATGGGTCCTGACCTCCTGACAATCACGAGGTAAGAAAGTTTGTTGGAATATGAACACAGGCAATGGGAGGTGAGGATCATCGTAGCAGCACAACTATCCCACACGGAGGCTTTGATGCAAACTGGCACCGCTGGTAGCAGAAATGGGGATTCCATTTGTTTTAACGATACTCGCCTACATGCACGGCATTACAGGAAAGTTTGTGTCATGGAGACTACCGAATGCGCTGTCGACAAGGAATCGAGTCATCTGGAAAGTAACAATAACCTGGGTGGCTTACTGTTATGGCAGAGAACTGTTTCTTACTCTCATCTTTCTCTGCCTCCCATTCAAAACCCTAAACGATTTTGGGATCCGGCGATTTGAAGGACTGCTTTCACCCATATGAAGCTGCCCCTGCCTTCAGATCAACCAAGGAGGTCTTACTCTGTCCTGCCATTAGGAGTGATCAGGGGGACAGCCACCAGGGACAGGGCCTCCCTTAACTCTGGAACTCCCTTCGCCAAGCCTGTAGCTCAGGGGTAGATATTCTGCTTTGCATGCAGACGGTCCCAGGTTCAATGTCTGGTGCCTCCAGGCTGAGGGTGTTCCCTACTGAAACCCTGGTGGGCTGCTGCCAGTCAATACAGGCAATACCATGCTGGATGGATCAATTGACTCAATATAAGGCTGCTTCCTATGCTTCCAGGCTCCTCTTTGGCTGTTTTTTATATGACCCCAAAGACCTTTGTTTCTTTTCTTTCGGCCATGCTTTATTCCTGTTTGATTAAATGCTGGCTCATTTGCTTGAACTGAGACTGCTTTAGATTGTATTGTTGGGTACTTTGTTGTTAAATTCTTTTGTGAGCCTTGTGAATATTTTAAATAAATGCACTTTACAAAAATCTTACCTTTAATTCAGGGCCAGATTCACACAGTCCATTCGGAATATTATGATGGGGGTCAAATTAACCTGGTTTGCAGCTGGGTACATAGTTAAGCAGCCATTTGGTTACCTACCTCCCCATTAACCCAGGTTCAAGGAGGGGGGGGAAGGAGTACAGCATTCTCAACGTACCCATAAATGGATTGATACCAGTTTGGAAAGAGGGATCTAATGCTACTTAAAGTTCAATTCTCGGTGCTCAGATAACATTAATAGGCACTAATCGGGTCCCAAACCACAATTTGGCTAGCCGCACTTGGGTCAAGCCTGCCGCTACAATGAAATTTGGCAACAATTCATTCATCTTGGCTAAGAGTATGACTGGCCTTTGTCCTTATATCTTATGCTGTTGTTCAGTAATGAAGCCAGGAGGAAATCTAGTCTGAGAAAAGCCAAAATATGGCTTATTCTGTGGGTTAAATATACACTCCCATTTATTTCTCCTGGGATATTTGTTGGCTTACCCACCCACCTGACCCAAAGCATATACACACTGGCCTGGTTTACACAAAATAGTAAACTGGACTATGGTAAGCCAAACTATGGTTTTACTGGGACCATGCACTGGTTCCCAGAGAGGAACTTGCATCCATTTTGCTCCTGTCCAGTCCTTTTAGCTCAGTGTGGCGTGGCAGCTAAGCCAAGCTTTAGCTTAGCACAGCCTTCCCCAATCTGGTGCTCTCTGGATGTTTAGGACTATAATTCCCGTCAGCCAGCAGGATTGTGCTGCCTGGGGCTAATGGGACTCATAGTCGAGAACATCTGGAGAGCACCAGGTTGCTGAAGTCTGGCTTAGCAGGTCATCTCAACCTGGGCTTGTGGTTAGGGTCTCTGCTCCTGAGGCATGTGCTGTAGCCAAGGACAAAGTAGTGGTCTCTTCTCCAGGAGCTCACAAATTCATGCGTTGACACTAAGCCATCGTTTGGTGTAGTGTTACATGCACACTCAGCCACTGTATCGCCAACTCTGTTGTTCGAAGTCATCCAGGAACTACAGTCACATCATATGGCCTGTGCTGAGATTAGGAAAGAATGAAGACATCACAAGGGGCTAGTCCCACAAGAACTGCCCAAAGATGGTGCACGTTCATAGTCAAATGAATTCACTGCCATTATTGCCTTGCATTCCTTTATTTATTTTGTCCGTCTAGTGAGAGCCAAGCAGATTCTGAATACAAAGCCTATGGTAGCATTTCTATAGCAACTGTCTCTTCAGCTGTGGAGTGAGGCGGTGGGGGGGTGGGGGGTGGATAAAAGAGATTGTTCCTGACTCAGCAGGGCAAAGACTGCCAAATTGCTTCTTTTTTTTTCTTGGGAAATGAATGTCTGGCCACGGACTTCAATCTGCTTTCACCACCCAGGATGTTATGCAGAGCTAAATGGCTGGTTGCTTAGAAACCCATGACATCACTAGCACCTATAACAACAGTGCTCTCTGTTACAAAGCTTGGTTGACGTTCAGATCAGACAGGGTATTTGTCCCATGGAAATGTAAGGAGGAGTGATGGCACCAGAAGCCAGGCAGCCATGATCAGAGTCAGCAGAACATAAAGAAGCCAGAGTGGCACTTGTGCTAGCAAGAGAGAGAAATGCTTCACCACAATCTGTTTTGCGCCTTTTGAGGCCTAGGCCAGGAATCTGTAACCCTCCAGATGTTTATTTATTTATTGCATTTATATATCGCCTCATAGCTGAAGCTCTCTGGGCAGTTTACAACAATTAAGAACATTAAAAATGAGTATATAAATTTAAATCATACCAAATTAAAACCCATAAAAACCGACAGGCCAGTTAAAACACATGCTATTCAAATGCTGTTAAAAATGCCTGGGAGAAGATGAAAGTCTTGACCTGATGCCGAAAAGATAACAGTGTTGGTGCCAGGCACACCTCGTCAGGCAGATAATTCCATAATTTGGGGACCAACGCTGAGAAGGCCCTCTCCCTTTATGCCATCCTCCGAGCTTCCCTCGGAGTAGGCACCTGGAGGAGGATCTTTGAGCATAGTGTATGGGTGGGTTTCTGTTGGGAGAGGCGTTCCATCAGGTATTGTGGTCCCAAAATGTTGAATTACAATTCACATCATCTCTGACAATTGGCCATGCTGGCTGCTCGAAGTTGCAGTCCATCGATATCTGGCGACAACAGGTTCCCCATCCCTGTCACAAGCCTATAAACAGTGAAGACCTGGGGTTTCCTAGCACATAAACCAGGGATGGGGAACCTGTGTCACTCCATGTTGCTGGACTACAACTCCCATTAGCTCTGACCATTGGCCATGCTGGTTGGAGCTGATGAGAGTTGGAGCAGCAAAATTTGGAAGGCCATAGGGTTCCCAGCCCTGATATAGACTGTGACCATGATATAGATTGATTCAGACAACAGTTCACCTCCAGAGCCTAGGAGGGCTCTTTTGAGGGCTCAGAGAACCCACTTACCAAGTAATTACATGCACAACCAGTGGTGGCTAGTGTCCATTGGGACTGGTAGGATGGAAGACAGAGAGGCCAACAGTAGGTGGAACCAGAGCCAATGAGAGATGAAGACAGGGCAGTGAGAGGTGGAGCCAACTAATTCTAGTTATGTCCTCATCCTTCCTACCGAGTTCTACAAGGTCAAAGCTGATACTTAAGGAGGAAGAAATGGTCTGGTTGTAAATAAGAAGACAGGCAGGTGGGCACTGGCTGAGGGCAGTCTGAGGATGGTGGGGCAGTGCCCCACATCTGCTAATGGAACAGCCTCCCTATGCACAACACGTCTTAAATGATTACTTGGTAAATTGCCATTTGCATTCACCCATCAGTCTTCCCATTAGGGAAACAGGGCCAATATTTTTTGCTTGCCATAAAAGCTATAGTGTTTAACTAAAGGACTCCAAGACCCCCAGATGGAAGGGATTTTGATCAAAGGCAGAAAATGGCTGAGCAGCACTCCACAGACCTAGCAGCTCTGAGTTTTCAGGTACCCATCTTCAAATCTAAACTGTTGTTTGCAGCAAGACTATCATCTTCCTGTCAGCTTCCTGGAGATTAGAACAAAGGCTCCTTTTATAAACCTTTCATTTTCTTTTCACATGAACTGGACAGGTTCAGATCCAGTTCTTAAAATGCCTTTCACTCTCTCTCTCTCTCTCTCTCTTACTCTCTCTCTCTCTCTCTCTTACTCTCTCTCTCTCTCTCTCTCTCTTACTCACACACACACACATACAAAGTGCACACATGCCCATTTTCTCTTTATACAAGAAAAGACAAATGTAACAACAGAAATAGAATACACTAGGAATCAGACCCGGAGTATGTATTTACCAACTCAAGGTCTCTGCAAACAATTCCAGGAACATGAACTATGAGTTTGAGCCTGGAAATCAAACAGGAGGTTCTATTCTGTTGATCAGAGGAGGACAGGTTCCTGGTTTTTATGCCTGGCCCAGAAGCAACACACACTTCCAATCACAGGGACTGTGAAAGAATAGGACTTTCAGCCATTTTGTGTTTGGGTTTCAGCTGTAAACATTGGATTGTAAAATGGTTCCCTTTTGCTTCGATGGATCTCTTGCATAGGAGGGTCAAAAGTTCAAAAGAAAGTTAAGTTTAAGGGGAAGTTTTACATAGGAAGGTCTGCACAGCACTGTCAAAGGTTCATCCTAGAAACCTGGAAATTAAGGGGAAATAGAAACTTAACTAGGAGTCTACGCTATTTCTGGTTGGGAGGGGGAGTGAAAATATTTTACATAAGTTGAATCAGAGAATAGGGTAGAATTAAAGAAGTCAGCAGCTTATGGAGTCAGAAACTTTTAGAGTTGATGTAGGACAGCTGCAGGAGGAAGAAATCAGGAGAGAACCACAAAGGGACTCAGAAGCTGTACTAAGAGATGAAAATTGGTAAGTATTAGTGTGGCTAGGGAAATCAAATCTCAAACAGATACAACTGGAATTGTTTATCTGTTTATTTTTATTTGTGCTTATACTGTAGGTAACTATTCAAACTGTAACATTACTTTTTTTCTATAATATATTTCTCAAACTGTTGCCTTACTAAAACCTTAAGTAAAAGTATAATTTGTTTTGCAAAATTTGGTCTGACATTTTGTTATTCACCCCACACCTAAGCCATACCACTCTACCCAATATGGGGAGTAGGTTGGCCCAGTCAAAGTGCAGAAGGTTATAGGGCAGTTTAGTGGAGGTAGCCAGAGAAAAATAAGATATCTGCTTGGTAGCAGCAGTGGAGTTACGGAGGGACTGGTTTTGCTGGTTTGCTTGCCTCCATCGCCTTTCATGATGCAGTTTACATCTCATGCCATCAAAAGGGCCAAAGCTGACATCCTTCTCTTTTTGAAGAGGATTCTGCAGGGTTTAGATATAAATGCTGCCATCAGATTTTTGTCCTAGATCCAGTAATCAGAGAATTTGACCCTGATCTTTTCCACCTGCAAGGATTTCCTAGCTCGCCCTGGCATTAACCTTGAAAACCCTTTATGGCCTAGGACCAAAGTTCTTCAGGAACTGCATTCTCCCATGTGACTCTGCTCAAACTGTAAGATTAACTTCAGCAGTCTTATTCTGCCCCATCATCTTGTGTGGTTAAACAGGCAAGTAGAAGAGACAGAGCCTTTTCAGTGGTGACACCAAACCTTGGAATGCCTTAACCTACAGAGATCTACCAGGCTCCCTTTTTGTTTGTTGTTAGATATGCGCTTTTGATGACAAATTAACTGCTGCTTTTAAGGTAAGCTTATTGCTGCTGTTTCATTATACTAGCCAATGTTTTGTAATTTTACCGTGTATTTTATTGTTTTTCATTTTATAAGCACCTTAGTATGTCTTTGTAGCAGAAAAGGTAGATGCTGCTGCTGCTTTGCAGTAGCAACAACTAAGTATATGGAAGAAGACAGAGCTGAAATGGACTAGCAGAAGATTGCTGTGCTGTAGCCATTCCTGGAGTGTGCCATTTCATCCAAAGAGAGGACAGTGAAATGTATGAATTCTGTCCCATTTTTGTTTTAAAATCCTGCTTAGAATCAAATTTTTTGGGTCTTGATGAAAAGATCTAGTCTAGCCATCTCCACAACCGGTTGTAAGTGCAGTGCGTTTTCTTTAAGAGAGATCATTTGACATTTTGACATCCACACTTGCCAGCTGAAGTGGTGTAGTCCATCACAGAAACCTGCAGATTGTATAGCTTGGCTGTAAGATCCAGTGATGAACGAGGTGTATGAATAGTTATGAGCATCTGTGTGATAGATGTGGAGAGCTGATTAAACCATATTTGGTTTGTCATGTTAAATAATTGGCCAATTCTCTGAGCCCAGAGTATGAGCAGACTTGTGTGGTATATAAATCAAGGAGAAGCAAACAGATAAAACTCATGAGAGATATATAGTAATAATAATAACAGACACAATTCACATTTTCCTCATCCTGTATCTCTTTGTAAAGGGTTACCTTCATATGGGCTTGGCTGACACAGCTACAGTTGGATTGAAATGACACACGCTGTAGCCAATGAGCCATTTGTCTTTCATGTCAGTTTGGGTGCTTGGTGCAAAATATTAAAATGTGTAACACATACAGGCACATGCTAGAGGGATAGAAAAAGCCCTCAGATCTCTGGGTAATTTGATGTGTCAGGGATGGAAAATCCCTTTCAATTCAACCTCAGTTCCTAGTTTCAGACAATTCCAACATGACTATGTTGGGTATCAGGGAGTAACAATATGGTATAAGTAGAGAAGATGAGGATGATTTATATACCACTTTTCAGTCCAAAGGCCTCCCAGATGGTGAACAGCATATTAAAATGGAGTGTGATAAAATGTCATAAATCAATCCAAACAGAATGGCAAAATCGCAGCACAGGAAGACTAGAAGAAAGCCCTCCCAAGCTAAATGATGAGTGTACACTCTCAGCAACCTTATATCCCTGCTTAAGGAATTTATTCATTTCAAATTGCAACGTGGACTGACCTGATCAATGCTTCTCGAACTGACGTACAGATCGGAGTTCCGTTATCCTTCAGATTTCCCACTTTTCCAAATATTGCAATGCAGCTCTCAACTTAGAAAAAAATGCCAAAATGTATAAAACATTTTTATTTTAGGATAAAACACATGTAAACGTGTACTCTGAGAGAAAATACATTTAGGGCGCAATCCAAACCCCCACCCCCCTGCTGGATGGGCTTTGCAGAGTGGAGGAAACCACTGCTGCATTTATAGTTCTACCACTCATGGTGACTGTGGCCATTGTGCAATGGTTGTGAGGTCAGCTCAGGATCCACCAGATCCCGGGCCAGCTCAGCCCCATCCTCTCTGAGTCCTTGGAACACCCTGTTTTGTTGGCCCCCACCAGCAGGGATACCACCAGCAGGCCTCTTGCTCATATATTCAGCTGGCAGAAGGCCAACTGAGCAAGAAAAGGTGGGCAAAAGGATACCTCCACTCAGTGGCGGCTAGTGGCTTCATGTCAGTGGAACAATGAAATCCACTCCAGGTTTTAGTCCAAACTTGTAAGATTCAGCACCTTGGATAGCTCCTTAAAAGTTTAGACTAAAATCTTGAGTGGATTCCAATGCTCTACTGATATGGAAATACCAGCCGCCACTTGCAGTAATGTGTGCATTATTTCAAACTAAAATGTTGATGGATTTTCATGATGAAATCACAGATTACTGCAGAAATGTACAGAACTGAATTTAAGGTTAGAAAAATGATAAACTAAGAGAACCAAAAATGGGCAGTAGTGCAAGTCCACTCATGCAATGATTTATACATAAATCCGTGTGCTAACAGAATGAGTTATTTAGTGCTACATTGGATACAAGCCAATATACACATATTTTTGAACATAATTAGTGGAGATTTTTTAAAAACAAACAAAACAAAAAATGCACAAGTGGCTCTGACATAAGTGGTGACAGACTCTTTCATTTTGACCTCTTTTTAGCTGTAATACCAAGAAAAAGGCGTTTGAGTGTCTCCCCCAATCCACCTACCCCATGATGGGAAGCTAATGAAAAATTGCTCAGAGCAAGATGGAGCAAAGAGGAGCTTTTGACTGATTGACAAGATATTGATGTCAAAGCGAGTGAAGAATGCAAATGGTCTTCTAGGGGAGGACTAGCAGGAGAACCAGTGGGCAGGTCATTTGGAATTGAGAGTGACTGGGACGTGTCGCATCTTCACAGGAGTCATACAGGAGGTTGCGGAGGGGCATCTTTTCCATTCAAACTGCTAATTACTCATTAAACACTACAGAAGCAGTCTCCATGATACCTTAATCTGCATACAAATTAAATTGTCCAGATTCATTATTCTTGCTCTGCCTCAATTGAATGGGGACCCAGGTGCTTTGTGGAGTGCTCTTTCAGCACAGATTATGTAAAATGCCATGAGGTTCAGAGGGCAAACCAATTGTTCTGTAGGCTGGGTAAAAACCTTCCTTGCCCACCTTGGCTAGATCTTTGAACAGAACTGAAGGGGAGGGGAGAAATTCTATGACTCGGGTGGGGAAGGACAGGCAAAAATTCACTGAGATCTGGGAGGGGCTGCTCACCTTACTTACCAACTCTCTTATGAGGTGGTCTGATGGCTTTTGTTTATTTTCTTCTCTCTCTCATTATGAAGCCACAGCTTGATAACAAGGTGTTCAGCAGACCAACTACTATGATAGTTATTACCATAACAGGGTGGTATTAAATGCTAGTCCTACTCTGAATAGACCCATTTAAGTTAGCAGACATGATGAGCTTAGGTTCATTAATTTCAATAGGTCTATTCTGAGTAAGATTTAGTTGAATACAACCCACGGATACTGAAGCCCTTGGGAGCATCACAACATGATGATGTTGCGTTACTACTGAGGCACTGTGTAGAAAAGATGGCTTCCTCTATGGGTAGCCTAACAGGGTGTTACAGTGCCCTGGTAATGATGCTACCTCAGGAGCAGACAAGGTGGTGTCGACTGCACCTGCTGCTGCTGCTATATTAAGGCTCAGTTTCAGCTTGTTTATTCATTTATTTATTACATTGATACCCCGCCTGTCTTTCCATGACAGAAACCCAAGGCGGCTTACATATGGTTCCCAGGCAGTCTCCCATCCAGGCACTGACCACACCTGACCCTGCTTAGCTTCAGCAGGGAGCTGGCCTCATGTGCCTTCAGACCATAGCCTGGGACATAGCTTGTTCCTTGCTAGGGCAACTTAAGAGCTCTGTGTTGCCTTTGCCTCTCTGTCTTATATCCTGACTGAGCCTTGCCTTACTGTACTGTAAACCACCACACTGAGAAGCATGGTGGTACTTGAAAAGTGACTGCAAGCACTACTTTTGGTTTGCCACTGTTGGCCTACATCTTCCTGTACTGCTCCTCTATTTGGTGACCAAATACCCTGTCCTATTGAACAGCACCAGAGACTGTACTAGTTGCCAGTTACCTTCAATTAAAGCAGTATACAATAGCCGAAAAGGGGAAAAACTCCATCACCCAAGTGTCCATATTTGCAAAAGGGGAAAACAAAATCCTGCTTGGTCCCTAAGGTGCCCACAGGACAGTGTGGAAACAAGGGGGAGGTTTGGAATGGAGTCTGCTAAAAACCAAACACCCAAAGCAGGAAGGGGAAGGAAGGGGTGGGATACCATGATCTGTAGGCTTGCCTTCCTATTAGGGATGGCCGAGAATTTCGATTCAGTTCACATTTCAAGCCAAACCTCTCAAATTCACACTTTCCAAACCAATATGAGAACCAAAGCATAGTCATCCTTCAAAATCCACAGTTATTTGAATTTTGTGGTGCAGTTTGCCATCAATGTTTACAAAAATGCATATGTAAGTGGAAAGTGTGCATAAAAATGAATATATGATTGAAAATAACATGGAAAATGCATTGTATGATGAGAAATGGCTTGCAAAAATGTGTACACTAGTCAAAACTGTAAAATGTGTTTATTAGGAGAAATTCACACTAAAATACTGGAGAATTTTCATGAGGATTTATTTTGTTTAAAATTCACAGATTGCTGCAGAGGTCTGGAGAACTGAATGAAAGGTTGGAAAAATGAGAAACTGAGAGGCCTGAAACGGACAGATCTTTCCATCCCTACTTCTTTTATGGGACTCCTCCTTCACAGGTCCACCACAATAGATCTCCTCCAGCATCTCATCCCCTCCCTTCCATGCCAAAATCACCTCTGCCAAAATGCCAGATTATTTTTTATAACTGAAGTATATACAGTGAGATCAGCCAATCTATACCCTTGTAAAAAACGCTGTTCATCCCTCTAGCCTTGCTTCTCTAATGAAAATAAAGGCAGTCCAAAAGATAACATTAAAATGAATCTGGACAATTTAATTATCATGCAGATGAGCATGTCTTGAGAATGATATTTGCAGTTCTTAATGCATAATTAGCAATTTTAACAGCAGAGGCTCTCTCCACAACCCCCTGAACAGCGGAGGTGAGCTTGTGGCAGCTCCCAGCCACTCTCAACCCTAGATGTATACAGACAGATTTGCTTAATTTCACATGTTCTGACTGTAGAAGCTGAAGACTTTTCCTTTTTTTTCTTTTAGTGCAACACTCAAGCTTAATTTTGTGTGAGAGGGTGGGAAAGTGAAGGACTGGGGCTTGTTCATTTAGAGAAAGGGTTAGTAAGAGGTGGCATTAGAAGTGTATAAAATCATGCATGGCATGGAGAAAGTGGATAGGGAAAAGTTTTTCTCCCTCTCTGATTACACTAGAACTCATGGATATCCAATAAAGCTGAAAGATGGGATTCAGGAGAGCCAAAAGGAAGTACTTCTTCACTCAGCACATAGTTAAGCTATGGCACTCACTCCCACAAGATATAGTGATGGCTACCAATTTGGATTGCTTTAAAAAAAGGATTAGACAAATTTATGGAGGGTAACAGTATCAAAGGCTACTAGCCATGATGGCTATGCTCTCTCTTCATAGTCAAGGCAATATACTTCTGAATACAAGCCGCTGGAAACCGCAGGAGGGACAGTCAGGTCTTGCTTGTGGGTTTCCCATAGGCATATGGTTGCCAATTGTGAAAACAGAAGGCTGGATGTGATGGGCCACTGGCCTGATCCATCAGGCTCTTATTATGTTATGATTGTTTAATGGGCAAATTGGAGAGTTTTTGCTTGTAAGTAATTTTAAACTCCAGTTGCACCTGTACTTCCCAAAGCCTCATTTTTCCCACTAAAGAATATAAGACTGCCACTTTGGGTTGGACTGGAGGATCACAATAAGAGTCCTATAGCAAGGTAATGAACATTTTTAGCCCAATATCTGAAATTTCAAGGAACTATCCAAGGCGCTGATTGGTCAGGTCAGCAGAATGAGCACCCCCTACTGCCTTTCTAGCTGTCAGAATTATTATTACTATTACTATTGCTAGCATAATTATTAATAATAATTAGACTTGTTGACTTGTTAGTTGCTTGTTACCCAAAGATCTCCAAGTGATGTACAACATATTAAAAACAGAAATACATAAAATCATATAAACAAACCACCCTTGTAACACCCACAAAAAGCTGAAGGCGCCTTTGGACAGCTCCTTGAAAGCTCAGACTAAAATCTAATGTGGATTCACTGCCCCACTGACATCAGAGCCACCAGTCTCCACTGGTCCTGAGAGTTGTTAGGAGACCTCTGTTTTGCTCACAGAGCTACAATTCCCAAAGTTGCATGCAAAGAGGGATTGACTATTAAACTACTCTGGGAATTGTAAGTCTGAGAGGGTCATAGGGGTCTCCTAACAACTCTCAGCACCCTTCACAAACTACACTTCCCAAGAGCCACAATTGTTTAAAGTGGTATGATACTGCTTTTCATGTATAGCACAGATGGGATCATAATCTGACAAATATTCCTAGAATAATATTTGACATCCTGTATTACAGAGGGAAATTTGGGGAAGCAAATGAGTGTCACTTATAAACATATAGCTCTTTGCTGTCTCCAACAAGAGGGAAGTGGGGAGGAGGGTTTCCAGTTCCTTCTCCTGAGTTTCCTGCAGGAGCAGACCCCTTGAACTATGTTTATTATGAAAGGCCTTTTCTCATTTTATTTGGCTCTTTCATTATCAGCTTGTTTAGAAGGTGATTGAAAGCAAACAGGAAGCTGCCTTTGGAGAATGCATTTGGCAAGATTTCCATTTGCCTGGCTCATCTGATATTAAGTCCCCCAGGAATCTGGCCAAATTCCCTTTACGATCCTTGGGTATCGCAGTAAAAGGCAAAGAGAAAGGGAGGCAGATGAGCTAGCAAAAGCAGCCCTCCCTTGGTTGTCATCAGAACCTTACTCAGGTAACAGAAAACATTGATCTAATGTCTGCTGGCTTTAATGAGATCATGCAGCACAGGATGGCAGCCATTCCTTCAAATAATGGAACTGCAAACAAGAGTAACATTTGTTATTTTCACTTTTTTTAGTTGAGATTAATTTGCTTTGTTTTAGGGGAGAGAACTGGTCTCTGATCTGCATCTGGGTTCTCTTCTCCCAATCTGTGGCCTAATTCTGTTTGTCAACAGGGTTGTAGTCATCCAGAGTATTGGGGGGGAGTCTTACACCCCTTAATTTTTTGGGAGCCAGGTCCCTATGTCTCCAGTGTCCTATGAACCAATAATAATGAGTGTGTTAGCCACTAAAAAGAGTCTTCTAACTTGCTTCAT
Source organism: Rhineura floridana (assembly GCF_030035675.1). Lineage (NCBI taxonomy): Eukaryota > Metazoa > Chordata > Lepidosauria > Squamata > Rhineuridae > Rhineura > Rhineura floridana. The sequence continues at coordinate 37,000,889 of NC_084491.1, forward strand.
TGTCATTTCTTGCTGATTGGAGCCAATCAGAGTTAAAGGAAGTCAGCCAGTGAGAATACTCTTCTCAGTGGCCAACACATTCCCCATTCATGTTGATTCAGTAATTCAAGCAATATCTCTGACAGTGAGAAAGGACAGTCAAGTGACCAAGGAGCAGAACGCAGTATTCAAACCTGGCCAGATTATTCCATAATCTTAGAAGGGGGCGTGGCTGTGAGGGGTGTGGCTGTGACTATTATGAAGGGACCCTGCACTTCTGCATTTGCCACTATACTACCGTCTGTGAAACACTTCTGTTTTCCCCCTCTGCCTTTCTTGGGATTGTTTTCCATGAACTGTTACAGAATGACAAATAATGGTTGTTCTTGTGGTATATTGTTCTCCTTGATGTAAGCCACTTTGAGCATTTCTTGGTGTGCCTGTGTGTAAGGCGGTATGCAGATAAAGTGATGATTGTGACAATAGGGCCAGCCCTATCATGAGCCACTAGTCTCAAGTGGCAGCTTGGTAGGATCAGCAGAACAAACACCTGCCAGAATGCTGATGATGGGTATGATGCTTGTTACTTGAAGGTCTCCAAGTGACATAAAACACATTAGAAACAGAAATGCATAATATCATAAAAGTAAACAGCCCCCATAATAGCCACAGAAAGCTTGGCAGCATCCTAATAACAAAACAATAGCATCTCAATCTATCAAATACCTGGGGGAAACGATAATTCTTTACCTGGCACCAAAACGATGTCAGTGAAGGCGCCAGGCAGACCTCACTGGGGAGCGTATTCCACAGATGGCGAGCTGCAACTGAAAACGTCCTCTTCCTTGTTAGCACTTTCTGAGCCTTCCTCAGAGTGGGGATCTGGAAAAGGGCCTCAGAAGTCAGAGTAAAGGTGCTCCCTGGATAGCTGCTATGGGGAGCGTACTCCCTGGATCGCTGTTTGAGATGGACTAATAGGTCCATTTCAGTTTATTTCCATTTCTTATTTTTCTAATCTTAAGTTCAGATCTCCACATTTCCATCTCAGTTTGCATTTTTTTAAAGGTCTCATGAAAAATGGTCAACATTTTGGTGCACATCTCTCCTTACATACAATTTTGTATGCGACTTTGCCTAATATGCACATTTTTGCAAAGTGATTTCCCCCAATATAATGCATTTAGGTAAGTTATTTTCACTAATATATGCATTTATATGTACATGTTACCCTAGTATATACATTCTTGTACATGTTACTTGGCTGGAGAACTGCATTGCAAAATCCAGGTAAGTGCAAATTTCAAATGATGGCTGCATTTCAGGCTGCGTTTTGTGTAAGAAAATGCAAATTAGATCAGTTTACCTGATAGCTCCTGCCTGCTACTTGAACTTCCATTGGCGCCAGATGCCTGGCCAGCCACTCTGGGGAAGCCTCACAATATTTGGAGAGGTTTGTTGCTTCACGCAGTAAGTAGCCATTTCCAGCACTGTGCTGTATAGCTTTGTCTTGTTTTTGGTGGAAAAATGGTTTGGGCTGGCTTTGTAAAGTGCACATGGACAATTTATCAGGCAGTAGTCTAATGGCAAATTCAGAAGTGCAAGGTCCCTTCATGATACACAACCATGCCCCCTCGTGGCCATGCCCATTCTAAGATTATACAACCTTCTAAAATTATACAATTATCTGGCCAGACTTGAACACTGCTTTCTGCTTCTCTACCACTGTCACCATTTGATTGTCCTTTCTCGCTATCAGTTGATATCACTGGAATTACTGAATTCAGTGTCTGCACGTTTATCTCCTGCTGCCAAACTGCTTGATGATGCAGATGGGATGCTATCATCAGGATTCATTGTCTCTTCTTCTGCAGTTACATAATTCTCACTCTCCACAAATTGCCATGGCTTTTTGAAGTCGAAACTAATTAAGGCTTGCTTGCAATTGACAGTCATTGGGACTCTTCTTAGTGGCTAACACACTCCTTTTTCATGCTGATTGGCTCATAGGATGCTGGAGACATAGGGACCCTGATGGGACCTGCTCCCAAAAAAGTAAGGGTTCTAAGATCCCCCAATCCTGGGCAACTACACCCCTGTTCCCGGGACAGTGCAGTCAAGTAGAGCTTGATAAAAATAATGATCCTGGAACTTCCTTGTGCGCAGACACCACAATGAGCCGCTCTCCTCTAAGCTATCAGTGAGCACACCGCCTCCTCCTTTCATGTTTCAATTCCAGCACATCCATGCAGATCAAATTTAAGATGCTGAGATTTTGTTGTTGTTGCTCCACTGTGGTTAATTTTGGTGGGAGAAAATTATGGGATGGAAACTACAGTTTTGATCAAATTACAATGGTTTTTCAATATATGGAGGGTGATATTCCTTCTCAGAAGGGCTTGAGGAGAGGGGGTGGGGAAGAGCAATCTCTTTTCTCCATGACTCGGTAATTTCATACACATCAACTCAATAAAAATCAAGCGAGAGCACCTGGAACACCTATTCATTTATTAGGCATTACAGTGCTGCAGCTTCATTCCGCTGTAAACAACGAACAAGACAAGTGGAGCTTTTGCATCGACAAGGAGCACTTAATCCTTGCAGTGTTCATTTCTGCCGCAACAGAAACAGAACTGTGTCCAAATGTCAGGTTAAGCTGGTTTGTAATCTGGTCAAGTGAGTTTAGGGAAAAAAAATAATACTAGGCAATTTTCCAGATTTTGGCATATTGACCTTGGGACAAACCTCTTCTAATGCCTGCCTCCTTGCTCTTTGTCAGGTGCGAGGAATCTTTTTCAGCTCAAAGACTCACGTATGTCTATCTTTCCCACCCGCCCATCCCTGCCATTGCTGACTTTTCTCCAGGCTCTAGATGGAATTGCCATTTTGGAGCAAGAGACACAAAGCACAGCTTGCCCAGACTGATGTGGACTGGGATGGTGTGGAGATCATTCGGGGTTGGCACACTCATTCGGTAGTGGTGGGTGAGGGCAGCAGCAGGAGCATCTGTGGCTGCTGTGCCCAGGGGGTGGAGAGGGAGCAGTGGAATTGCTGGCTGGGAACTGCTCACTCTTCCCTGCAGAAGGATCTTATTATTAATAGAAGGGCTGCATCTAGAGCTGGCATGGTTACCCCTGAGCAGCATCTGGGGTTATCTGCAGCTCCTTAAATGGAAATGGGCTGCCTTCAAGTCGATCCCGACTTGTGGCGACCCTAGGAATAGGGTTTTCATGGTAAGCAGAGTTCAGAGGCGGTTTCCCATTGCCTTCCTCTGAGGCTGAGAGGCAGTGACTGGCCCAAGGTCACCCAGGGAGCTTCGTGGCTGTGCGGGGATTTGAATCCTGTTCTCCCAGGTCGTAGTCCAGCACTCTAACCACTACACCACACTGTCTCTCTACAGTAGTTTTGTGTACTCTTTTGCTTTTGTGTACTCTCACCGAAGCAGAAGAGTACACAAAACTCCTCCTGTGCATATGCAAAACCACCAGTTTAAAGGCCGTTAACTATGGGCCCCAAGTCCAGACTAGTGACGTGGGTGTATTCTGCAAGATGTTCTTGACACCATAAAAGCACATTAGTGATGGTCTGTGCTCTTGCAATTTCTGTATAAGATCACTGCAATGCTTTGTGCATTGGGCTGGTCTCCCAGGTCATAGTCCAGCACCTTAACCACTACACCACACTGGCTCCTTAAGCCTCCCCTTTTTGGGGGGGAAGAGCCTAGAACCAGGACCATGTTATCAACTGATAGGGTCCAGAAGGAGGGGGAAAACCTGCTACAGTGGCTCCTTTCTCTTGAGTTGCATGCTGCTTTAGGAGCCACCCTTGGCTAAAACCAGGGTATAAACATAATGAAGAACAATATAATAGCATTCAAGGTTTTATAACTAACATATCAACTCTGTACAACTGGGGTCCAGCCACCTGAAAGACAGGCTGTCCCGGAGTAGGGTTGTGCAACCATCTAGAAAAATTTTACCCATGGCACCACACTCGACAGTATCGCAGGGCAGTGACCCCCAAAACAGGGATTTTCCATCATTGTCCCTGCACTGCGAAATGCCCTTCCCTCTGTCATACATGAAGCATCATCCATCAGTTGCATCAGACACTTCATTAAGACATATCTTTTTCCCCAGCTTTTCCCTGACCCATAAGATTGGGTCCTGTTATTTCTGGATTCCTATTTTTATCTGTTTTTTTATAATATCACTTTATTGGTTTTGTATTGATGCATTTATTTTGCAAGTTCTATTGTATATATTGCTTCAAAAAAAAAGGAACAACTCACCACTGTCTCTAAGCAGTTGTATTTCTGGTGTACGGTACTGTATTATTGCTTTTTATGTTGTATTTTTGTATGCTGCTTAGAGATATTTTTTTTAAATATGAAGCCATTTAGAAATGCTTTAAAATAAATAACTGAACAACATACCATAAATAAGCCTGCACATGGCCCAATGATAGCCTGCCTTTGGGCATGTTCCATCTCAATTGGCTATGAGACACATATGAATGGGATGGTCAACACGGGTTCCTTTGGTATCCAACTGATTTGAGGCTCCTTTGGAAGAATTCATTTGTCAGTGCTGCAGGAAATATGCTGTGAGTTGTTATATCTTTTTGTTGAAGTGCCAGGAGGCTTTGTCTATATAACAGGATATGCTTGTCCTTTCAGATGTCATTGGAGTATAAAATATTATTTCAGGTGAAGCTGTTTGGGCAAACACATGCTATAAATAGTGGAGACTGGCGGCTCTGATGTCAGCGGGGCAGTGAATCCGCTCTGGGTTCAGCACCTTGGACAGGTTATTGAAAGTTTGGACGAAAATCCAGAGCAGATTCACTGACCCACTCTCAGTGGAGCCTCTAGCCTCCATTGGCTATAAACGATTTTGAGGCAAGATGGAGATTTCTTCAACTTTGAACAGAGTTGGGCAGTGCATTTGCTTGAAGAGAAGCGACATTAAGGCTTCCCAACGGTCAACAGTGGACTCATAGCACCTTTGGGTTCTCCCTTCATTATTAGAAGTACGATAGATCTGTGTCTGAGATCATCATCAGTCCACTTGATTTCACAAGCTGGAAGTGCATTATCTGGGATACATTGCAGAATCTGCCAATTATTTGGTTTGGAGCAAATGACAAAGTGATGCAGGAAGAAAATGTAGAGGCATGTGTAGGTTAGAGATAGCCCTGTTCATTTTCTAATAAGGTCTCAGGGGAGCTAAGCTGGTTCTATTTATATACCCTGAGGATATGGAGGGGGGCACACAAACTAGTTTAATATAGATATTCCTGGCTTCTACGATAAGCATTTCTCATAACTCCATTGCTAGTAAATATAAAGGAATCATCATAAATAAACCGAAATGAAGTGAATATGCACTCAGTGAAGGGATTAAGGGATCAGTGTAAATCCTGGCTAGGGAGGTACAAAAAATGTTCCCTCAATTTTATAAAAAAAATATTGTTGATCTTTCTGTTGGCATGGCATGTTTGGGACAATTACCCACAGCTAAGTTTGGGGGGTTTTTTACGAAGTGGATACAAATAACTGCAACTGATCTTGTATTCCTGTTACACAAAAGCACAGACTGATACATTAAATTGGATCTGAATCCTTCTTGCACTTTCATCTTTGTTGCTCAATAGTCTGCACAATTAAGCAATTGCTCTCCCTCCACCCCACAATGCAATCATTATATTTGTAAATGTGTTCTGTGATCGGGATATGTATCTTCAATAGCAAATTTGCAGTTGGGCAGGAGTATTTTTCCTGACCTACCTGGGGATGCCAGGGATTGAACCTGGGACCTTCCGCATGCAAGGCAGATGCCCTACCACTGAGCTATGGCCCTTTCTCATAGGTAGGAGGATTAGATGGGCCAGCAATGGTGGGAAAGTAAGGAAGGAGGGGGCTAGGGATGGACAAATACTGGTTTTGGTTTCTTTCCATTTCTCATTTTTTCAATCTTAAGTTCAGTTTGCCACATATCCACATCAGTTTGCAATTTTTTAAAAAGTCCTTATGAAAATTCATCTGCATTTTACTAGACATTTCTCCTAACATGCACTTTTTAATGGAATTGGACTTTTTAATATACACATCCCCCCCTAATTTGTTGCATTTTGTATGCTATTTTCACTAATATATACATTTTTGTACACATCTCTGAGTTGGAGAACTACATCTCAAAATTTGGAGTAGTGCACATTTCAAAGGATAGCTGTGTTTTGCTTTGCATATTGCTTCGGGAAGTGCAAAGTGGGTTGGTTTGCATTAAAATGCAAACCAACCCCAAATCCCACTCCATTCCAAGTGGCATCTAGCATCTGATGAGAGCACTACAACCTAGTACAGGGGTAGCCAATGTGGTGCCCCTCCAGTCCTTGTTGGACTCTAACTCCCATCATCCCTCACTATTGGCCATGGTTGCTGGGGCTGATGAAGTTTAACAATGTTTGGAGGACACCACACTGGCCACTCCTAGTTTAATATGACACACCTCTTAACCTTGACACCTGAGACCTGTATTTTTAAGACCAACTCTATTTTGGGATGTTAGGTTGCTTTTAAAATGTTTCTAGTGTTGTATTTTCAAATGGTTGTAACCCACCCTGGGACCTTTGGGCAAAGGCCGGGTAATAAATGATGATGATGATATTTATTTATTTATGAAATTTATATGCTGCCCTTCCTCCCAGTAGGAGCCCAGGGCGGCAAACAAAAACACTAAAAACACTCTAAAACATCATAAAAACAGACTTTAAAATATATTAAAACATCTTTAAAACATGTTAAAACAAAACATCTTTAAAAACATCTTTAAAAAAAATCTTTAAAAGCATCTTAAAAAGCAATTCCAACACAGACACAGACTGGGATAAGGTCTCTACCTAAAAGGCTTGTTGAAAGAGGAAGGTCTTCAGTAGGCTCCAAACAGAGATGGCACCTGTCTCATATTTAAGGGGAGGGAATTCCAAAGGGTGGGTGCCACTACACGAAAGGTTCACTTCCTGCATTGTGTGGAACGGACCTCCTGATGAGATGATAACTGCAGGAGGCCCTCATCTGCAGAGTATATAAAGGGTAAGATGATCTTTCTGGTAATACGAGAACTGGTCTAAGTGACATCCCTATGGCAAGGCATATTAGCTGTCTGGCAATGGATGCTGCTGAAATGGAAATGGACTATCTTCAAGTCGATTCTAACTTATGGCAACCCTATGAATAGGGTTTTCATAGTAAACGGTATTCAGAGGTGGTTTACCATTGCCTTCCTCTGAGGCTGAGAGGCATATTCATCATTTTTACCTTTCGCGGAGGATCTCACCGCTTTGTATACTGGCAAAACAACCCCTAAGCCAATGACTTTTGCTGCTCTTAATGATAACAATTATTTTGTGATAATGATAGGAGTAGCAATAATAACAATAACGGTAATGACAAATTACAGCCCATTAACCAGATGTGCATAGAGAGGAAGATAATCGTTTCATGGCCAACTCCTGGGTGTCCAAAGGGAAGCATTGCTCAGAATAAGGCTGCAGAGCAGCAGCTGCTTCTAAAGGGGAAGGGGGGAGATGAGGGGAATCGTGGCTCTTTGTTTTGCAAGGGCAGACAACATCTTTAGGGGTCTGGGAAATGGCAAAATGCCAGACGACCTACCAAGCCACTGTGTTGTTGGCTGTTGGCAGGAAGGGGTTAACAGTGGCATCAGTCAACTCATTTGTGAGATTGTCTGCCTCCTTCCACTCTGCTAATTAGACCTTGTGGGATTTGAGAACTGAGAGGCATGGTGGTTTGTGTTTGCATTTTCTGAGCCATGTGAAGACCAGGCCTCTCTGTCCCTTCCACTATTTTGATGGTTCTGCCGAAGACTTTCTTGACAGCATCCTCTGCATGCACAGGTAAATGAAAGGTGTCCATGGGTAACACGCGGGTATGACCAGTGTAATCCACAACTCCACAAAAACAAGCTCAAAATGTGACAGGTGTGCAGGCAAGTTCAGCACAGCACACATGGGTATCCCTTATATACTCACAGCAACTGTTTGAGCTTGAGTAAGGCTGACACATGGTGACTGGCCCAAGGTCACTTTTTGGGCTTAGTGGTCAACTAGGGATTTGAATCTGGGTCTCTTCAGTTCAAATAAGAGCATAAGGAGAATTCCACTGGATCAAACCATACCTGCCTGAAATCCTGGAGGGCTGCTGCCAGGCATTGTAGACAATACTGAGCTAGATGGACCAACTCTGTATACGACAGCCTCCTATGAACAGGAGCACATCTAGTAAGGAGGAGGAGGATGCGCTACAATATTTTGTTGCAGGTCCCCTTTGCCATGGTTCATATAGCCATGATGCAGAAATGACTCCTTCATGAGCAAACTTGTAATGTGTCCAGCACTCCTTGGTACAGTGGGAGAACCTCTGACAGCTACTAGACTAGGTCATCGTGCCTCCCTGAGCTACATCACAGGTGGCCCCCTTCATTGCTTGTCCTGACATTGGCCCACTATCTTTCTTCCAGGACTTATACAGCTGCTCAGTCACCTGCATGCTCTCCCAGCTGCATTTGCCTTACAGCTTGTCTTCCAAGTAACATATAGCTTAGAGGATTTCCTCTCCCCCCAAAATAAAATAAAATAAAATACCAGTTCTGGTTAAATCCAAGCATGACCAATTTCAATCTGAAATACAATTTCTCCAAGGAAGCAAGTGAACAACTGAAGTGGAAGTTCAGAAAGACAGCTGTCACTCAGTCCTGTGTCGCATGGCTGGAAATGCAGGAAATGACCCCAAGAAATGCAGATACCTTTCCCCCACAGGAAGACACTTTTGACATAACATTGCCACACTTCACATTGACAAAAGTGGTTTTGTGGTGGAACTGTATTAACCGAGGCATAATGAACTGTCTTATATATTAAGGAAAGGGCTTCAGCTCAGTGGCAGAGCATCTGCGTTGCATGCAGAAGGTCTTAGGTTCAATCTTCAGCATCTCCAGTTAGGGCTGGGAGAAACCTCTGTCTAAAATCCTGGAGAGACTCCACTAATCAGTGTGGACTAGATGGACTAATGGTCTGACTCAGTGTAAAGACTAAAATATATTTTGGGGCATAAGCTTTCACGAACTAGAGACCCCTTCATCAGATGCACAGAGCGTTATCCTTAGTTGACAGGTGAATCTGGACATAGGAGAGGGGCGGAAACATATGGCCTCCCACATGATGTTGGACCCCAACTCCCATGATCCCATGCTGGCTGGGGCTGATGTGAGTTGGAGTCCCACAGAATCCCCATTCCTGTTGTAGAGAAAAAGAATCTGAACGGGTCAGATGGAAATGTAAAAGCTTAAATGTGTGCAAAATAAACACAGGGACCATTCAGAGCAGCAGCTGTCAACTGTGAATTTACTGCTGTGAATAGTCACCATCCTTAATTTGCACACATTTATGCTTTAATGCAATTGTGTTGTTTTGTATTTTATTTCCATTTGACCTCACTGTTTACATCTCAATCCCCCCTCAATATATATATTATGCCAGAATACATTTGTTTGCCTTTAAGGTGCCCCAAGGTTCCCTCTGCATCTTACAGTCAAAGACAAACATAGCACATTTTATCATATGTGGTGGTCTTGCATGCTGATTGTTCCCTTTTGGGAAAAAGTATTTAATGAAATCAACAAGATTACCAATCAATCCCTTCATCCCATTTCTGGCTCTGTTACTTATTGCTGATGAAGCCAACAATAAAATCATACACAAAACCTTGACAAGCTTTCTTCTTATAGCAGCATGACTGGTGATAGCTGCTTCCTGGAAAACACTTGACCCACATATGATTCATAAATGGTATCAGGAAATATGGAAATTAGCACTTATGGAAAAACTAACACATAGTTAAAAAGCAATGAGACAAGGAACAGATGCACACACGTTCTATGAACAATGGTATAGCTATATTGTTTTTGTTAGTCAAAGTGATGGGGCTTGCAAGCCTCTAACCTCGCATGGTCAGATTTGGTGGTCCACATTGGGATAATTATCTGGAAAACAATACAGGACAATAACCATTTAATATATGCTTACCTCCCTAGAGCATTGTAGGTACCATAACTCCTATTGTCAACTGTACTATTTTCTCTCATTGTTGTATAAGTTATTCTTGTTTTGTATTCTGTTCTACCCAAAACCAATAAAAACATTATTAAAACAAAAAAGACAAACACAGCAACCCTTCTGAAAGTTACATAGTAAGAACTTTTTCAGATGTGGCTGAAAGGGCAGACTAAATGAGTACGCACGTGGAAGATGACCTGGAAGATAGGAGTTCAAATCCCCACTCCACCATAAAGCTCCCAGGGTGATCTTGGGCCAGTCACACAGTCTCTCCACCTAACCTACTTCAGAAAGTTGTGGTGAGGATAAAATAGGGAGGGGGAATGATGCACACCACAAAAGGTGGGATATGCACGCAACAATAAATAAATAAATCTCTACTGAAATTGATTTTGTGTCTCCCCCACAGTGGAGAGTTGTGGGACTTCTCGCACGAATACATTGCACATTTACCCATCAAGGTTCTTAACTGAGACTTAATTGAGTGTGGGGAGCCTCCAGGAGTAGAAGATTCCCCACTCCAGAAGTCACACTAGAACAGGAATGAGGAAACTTTTTCAGTTCAAGGGCCACATCCCTTTCTGAGCAAACGTCCAGGGGTCACATGCTAGTAGTGGGCAAGGCCAGAGGCAAAAGTGGATAGAACAGTGAAAGTAAACGTTACCTTTGTACACTAGACTAATTTCCACACAGATGCACACACCCTTTCTATCCTCTGTCCAGCCAAGCAAAAGGCATTATCAGACTTCAAGAATGAAATTGCACCTGAATCCTTTTTGTCACCCATGACCTTGAGTCATCCGGTCTCCCAACAATTTATTTTGTCATGTTTTCCCATTCTAATCTTGAATGCCGTGTACAGTTTTTGGCCCATCACCTTCCCTGTAGAAAGAATGGAGAGGGAGAACCTTGCATAAGGTCAATGAAAGCAGTTAGAGGCCTCACAGATGGAGAGATTTCCATATGAGGACAGATTTAAAAGATTAGGACAATTGCTCCTATCTTGAGAATCGTCTCCAGAAGGTGATGCTTGGGGAACACTACTCGAGTCCCTGGGTGCTCCAGTATGGGGTCCCGCAGGGCTCAGTTCTGTCCCCCATGCTTTTTAATATCTATATGAAGCCGCTGGGTGAGGTCATCAGGAGTTATGGAGTGCGTTTCCAGCAATATGCTGATGATACGCAGCTCTATTTCTCCTTTTCATCTTCTTCAGGTGAGGCTGTTGCTGTACTGAACCGCTGCCTGGCCGCGATAATGGACTGGATGAGAGCAAACAAACTGAAGCTCAATCCTGACAAGACTGAGATGCTGCTAGTTGGGGGGCCCTCTGCTCAGATGGTTGATGTCAGACCTGTCCTAGATGGGGTTACACTCCCCCTAAAGGAACAGGTCCGTAGTTTGGGGATCTTATTAGATCCGCTTCTGTCACTTGAGGGCCAGGTAGCCTCGGTGGCACGAAATGCGTTCTACCAGCTTCGGCTGGTAGCCCAACTACGACCCTATCTGGACAGGGAGAACCTAGCCTCAGTTATTCACGCTCTGGTAACCTCTAGATTGGATTACTGTAATGCTCTCTACGTAGGGTTACCTTTGAAAATGATTCGGAAACTTCAGCTAGTGCAGAATGCTGCAGCCAGAGTTCTTACTGAGACGAAGAAATTCGACCACATACACCTATTTTGGCCCAACTGCACTGGCTTCCAATATGTTTCCGGGCCAGATTCAAAGTGTTGGTCCTTACCTATAAAGTCCTTAACGGCACTGGACTGCAATATCTGATGGAACGCCTCTCCCGCTATGTTCCTACCCGTTCACTCCGCTCGACGTCTAAGGCCCTTCTCTGGGTCCCAACCCATACAGAGGCCTGGAGAACAGTAACAAGATCTAGGGCCTTTTCGGTGGTGGCCCCCGAATTATGGAATGCCCTGCCAGATGAGATACGCCTGGCGCCTTCTCTGTCATCTTTTCGGCGCCAGGTAAAAACCCACCTCTTCACCCAGGCATTTTAAAGTATTTAAGCTTTTAATCTTATTTTTTTTAGTTTTCTTTCACTTTGTTTATAATGTTTATATTGTCTGCACAATACACACTTGCTGTATTTTAAATATTGTGGTTTTATCATGTTGTACACCGCCCTGGGAGCTGCTAGCTATAGGGCGGTTTAGAAATGCAACTAAATAAAATAAATAAATAAATTTAGTCTGGAGCGGAGATGAGACTGTTGAAAATGGCAGTGAATGAGAGAAGGTCAGGCTGGGCATTTCTGTTCATCTTTTCTGGTCTTTAAAGGACAAAGGAAAAGGAGGATGGAAACCCAAGTGTTATGTTTGTAAGTGAGTTTGTATACTATCCATAACAGTATAAGCAGTGGAGATAGGTGGCCCCGATGTCAGTGGGGCAGTGAATCCACTCTGGGTTTTAGTCTGAACTTTCAAGGAGCTGTCCAAGGTGCTTTCAGACTAAAACCCGGAGTGGAGTCACTGCCCCACTGACATCAGGGGCATCCGTCTCTACTGAGTACAGGAACTGAAATCCAGCTATCCTTTCCAATTCATACTTCTCCAAACTTTGTGATGCTGCTCTCGGACCAAAAAATGATGTGTATATTAGGCGAACAATAGCATAAATATGCTTATATTGGTGAAAACAACATAAAATGCACTATATTAGTGGAAGGTGCTTGCAAAAATGTGGATATTATGTCAAATTGCATCCAAAAAAATGCTGATGTATTTTCATGATATATGCAGATGTCCAAACTGATGCATAAATATGGTGACCTGGACTAAAGACTGAAAAAAAATGAGAAACTGAAACTGACAAATTCATCTGTCCCTAGTAGGGCAGTGTTGATCAGGAAAAAAATGACCCACAATGAGAGGGTGGAGCACTCCTCCTCTATCCCACTCCTCCGACCATCACAGCTGCTTTTCACTTTTTTAAAAAAAGCCTGCTGTATAAGATCTAGTTTAGCCCTCTCTTGTGCCTAGTCAGCATTAATGACTTTCTCAGAATTTTCAGAGGCAAGAACACAAGTATATAATTTTCTATTAATTACCATCATCATAAAAACATAAAATGTTTAAAATATATTAAGTTTTCCATCACAAATGTTCACCTAGACATTCATAATATCCAAAATATACAGAATTCAAATTGTCATAAATTCATTATAATTAATCATTTTTTTCTCTATCACTTCCACTGTTTAAAAACATCAATGCAAATGCTTTGCATGGGCTAATATCCATATTTTAAAAGACTGCATGTATATGGAGTCTTTTAAAAGTCCCCCCCCCCAAAAAAAAACCTACCAACAACAACTAGGGTCTAATTTCCACAAAAGGCTGAAATCCCACTTTGTGCTTCATCTTGCCTTTCTCCAGCTCCTTTTCATCTGCTCCACTGCTCCATTTTCTAATTGCCTGGAGACCATTTTTGGAGCCAGAGAGTTCCTGTTCCTGAGGATGCAAATCAAATCCCACTTCTTCTCGGGCAGGCAGGAACAGCTCTCTTGATGCTGCACATGAATATACATCTACAGTATGTGTTTGTTTGGCTGGATTTTTTGTTGTTGGGGGGGCTGGGGAAACATTTGAGGAGCTGTAAGTGCCTTGCCATTGCAAATGCTCACGGAATCTGAGAGGCACACACATCTGTGCATCTGCTCCTCCTTCTCTGAGTGCAGTGCTACACTGCCAATTAGCAAGGTTTTCCTCTAACATCAAACAATAAGAAGAGTCACTGATGCTTCCAAAGGAAAGCCTGCATCCAGGTGAATTTAGAATCTCCTGGAGCCCTCAGCGCTCTGATTGCAGCAGGTGAAGTGAAGATCATGGAAGGAGGTGATATAACCACTTTGAAGAAAGTTCTCCCTTTTATCTAGAGGTGCAGACATGCCTTATGTTTGGGAGAGGGAATGTGCCCCAAAGCAATGTAGATTTATTTCAGCTGATGTAAATATTATTCACTGCCTTGTACCTAGAGGGCTTGGTAAATCTTCTCAGCATTATCATTAGCAATTGGCAGTCCTGGCCCAAATCCACTCCCTGATGGGATGATGCTACCAATTACCAACCCACATTTTGCCTTTTCTTCCTCTTGCCCAAACAGATGCTTCTGTAAGAATAGAAATGAGACATAAGGGCATGTATTGTCCTGCACATCTCAGAGCCTGTCTGTGAGGTTGGCTGGGGCTGTTGGGAGCTGGAGTCCAAAGCATCTGAAAGCATCACATTGTAGAAGGCTGTTCTAGATAACCCATGTCATCCAAGAGATCCTAGAGTTGGACTGCCACCATCCAACTTGAGTATCTTGCTCTAAAGGGCAATATTGGCAACTGGACAATAGTTGGTAGTTTCCAGGTCCAGAGAGGATTTCTTCAGAAATAGCCACACAACTGGATCCTTCAAGATGGCTGGAGTGTTAATAACCTCCCAGATCCACCAAGTCAATCCCCTATGGCTAGAGGTAATTGATGAACAAGGATTGGGGCCAAGTACACAGTCAGCTGAATCCCTCCAAACATCTTTTCTACATTGTCACAGAAGAGGCATTTTCTCCTGTGTGGGAATGAAAGGGGAATGTCTATTAAGATGGAGCCTATTTCTGCCTCCAGAGTATGGTCTGAAGGCACATAGAGGTACCATTTTGATGAAGACTGCTGGATCAGGCCAATAGCCCATATAGTACAACATTCTGTTCTCAGGGTGGTCAACTATTTTCCCATGGGAAGCTCACATGCAAAACCTGAATGCAAGAGCACTCTTCCTCCTGAGGTTTCCAGCAACCGGTATTCAAAAGCATACTGCCTCTGACCATGGAGGCAAAGCATTGCTATCATGGCTGGTAGCCACTGACAGCTTTATCCTCCATGAATCTGTCAAATCTTCTATGGACTAAATCATCCAAGTAAGTGGCTATCATTGCCTCTTCTGTGAGCGAATTCCACAGTTTCACCATACACTGTGTGAAGAAGTACTTTCTTTTGTCTATCCTGAATCTTGCAACATTCAGCTTCATTGGATGTCCACAAGTTCTAATTTTATGAGACAGGGAGAAATACTTTTTCTTTATCCACTTCTTCTATACCATGCACAATTTAATATACTCTATCATGTCACCTCTTACTCAACTTTTTTCTAAGCAGATCCTGGTCTGGTCAATGCATAAATGAGACATTGTGTCAGACCCACATGTACAGCACCTTGGGTTCCATGATGGAAGAAAGGCAGCATATATATATATAACAATATAAATGAAAAATAAATGTTATTCAACAAGATCCTTTGCCTAATTGATTGAGGTTTCATTTCCAATCAAGCAAAATAATTATAATCAGTTGGTGCAACTGATTGATGAAATGTTCCTGATCTGTTACAGACCTCAAACACTGTATCTGCTCTGCTGAGATTACCAGTTTTGTAGAGAAAAATCAAGGCAAAAAAAATCATTGCTTTTGTCAGCAACTCAATGCCGTGTTGAGTTTTGCCTTCACACCAATTTGGAGAAACAAGATTAGATAGTGACACTTAATGGAGTCTGTCAAGGTCATCAGCCACAGTCAGAGCACTTCTAGGAACAGGGTTGGAGGCGTTGTGCTGTTACTACGTTGCAAGCCTATTGACCACTAGCTGCCTTGTGACAGCTTCTGAAAGAGGAGAGAATTGTTTTTCTTATTTATAGATGGGGCCTGGATCAAGTGAATTCATTTTGATTGGTCTGGGAAATAATCGAGTCTGATAGGCTGGAACTCCTGCTCCGTTGGGAGTGTCAGTTGGGGCTTAACTGTCAGTTGGGAGAGATAGCTGGAGAAAGTCAGCTGAGGAAGGAGCTGTGAGACCAGAGAAAGCTGAGGTGAAAGTGGAGAGCTAAGGCCTGAATATTAAGCTACTTATCTCAGTGTGTTAACAATGCTTTGCTGGTGAAGATCAGATGAAAAGATCCAGTGGCTGAGTTATGCTAAGAGGCTGCCCTATTTAAAGTTGAAGAGTAGAAGAAGGTTACAGGATCTCCAGAAACTGGACTTCCTGCACTGGATTCTCCCAAGGGATCAGACTCCTTCACTCCAGGAATCTCATGCTCCTTGGCTCCTGCCCAGTGTCGTAGCTGATGCACCAGGCAGGAACAGATGGAGAGGTGATGGAGAGATCTCAGCTATGGACCTGAAGGCTACCCACTTTAAACATCTCAGTTCCTCATCCATGGCAGGGTAGACCCAGAAGACATGGCCAAGTGGGAAATAAAGGCTCAGCTGGCGTTATAGTAATTTGCTCCCAGTGACCTATTTTGAAAGCATTGCATTTGACCGCCTTTGTTCTTTAGGCCCTGGGTCTTGAGCGAAGCCTTCTTGTCTGTGGTTGTTCTGCATCTTTCAGTATCCTCACCATTCGGGATCTTGATTACAGATTAGACTTTCCATGTAACTTAGCAGTTTATGCTGTCCATCAGCTTCAGGCTGCTTACTATGCCTTCTGCCTCCCCATTTTCTCAAGGCTTTGCTTCCCAGGGAATAAACAGTCCACTCTCAAGTAACTTTCCTCTCTCTCTCTCTCTCTCTCTCTCTCGGCCCTCACTCTTCCCTACTCTGTTTGATCATTGCCATTCCAAGCCCTATATATAAAATTCTCCTTCCTGTTAGCAGACTTTGTCTGTGTGACACAGCACTGATTGTATTCTGCTCATACATGGTGTTCCTCGCTGCACATTTATCAAGAGCATTCCACTTGCAAAGCACCTTGCACTATGTATTTATTTGTTGTCTCCATACCCCCGCCCCTTAACCAAAAAGGTTAATGAGGCAGTTCACAAGATATAAAAAACAAATCACAATAAAGCATTTGGAGAGAAGAAAAAAAATCATAAGGAAAGCAGTCAGCAACAGAAATCAAATAAATAGCAGCATCAGCTCATATTAAAATCAGCAGGAAGGAAATGGCACTTTTAGGTTCTTTTCTAAAGGCTATCAAAGGGGGAACCTGATGAAGGGACAGGGGGCATTCTCTATACAAGGTGCCACAATTGAAAAGACCCTGATCTTCATTACCAACCTCCTCATTTCAGAATCTGAAGATGTCCTCAGCAGGACCCCGATCTTAAATGTCAAGCAAGGTTATGTGTGGTGCAAGTATGTGAGAGGAGGCGTTAAGACTGCAACTGGGGAATCTGTGGACCTCCACAGATATTGCTGGACTACAGCTCCCATCATCCTTGACTACTGGCTGTGCTGGCTGGGGCTGATGGGAGTTGGAGCCCAACAACATTTGGAGTGCCATGGTTTCCTCATTCTTGCTTTAAAGTTCAAAACGGTCACTCCAAAATGTGCCCAGAAGCAGATTAGCAGGCAGTGATATTTATTTGGAAGAGGAGAGGTGCTTGCGGGAATTTTCTGCCTCTGATGCCAAACTAATTGACTAACCTTGGGTATTATGTACTTTGGCTTTAGTGGGCAATGAAGGGTGCCATTTGCTGCTCTACCTCAGGAAACAAAATAAGTTGGGGGTGAAGTAATTTTCACAACAACCCTATTGGGTAGGCCAGTATAAGTATTCTTATTGCAAGGGAAGGAGGGGGTGAAGCTGAGATAATAGTTTCTTTTCTAAAGCAACCTAGTGAGGTGTTAGTTCAGGTTAGATTCGAACGTGGAGCTTTCTAAATTACACTCTTATTCGCTATGCTGGTTTCCACGCTGAAGAGGCCAGACCTTGTCCATACACATTCCCATGTGTGGAGTTCTGAAACCCTACATCCACATCTGTAGCTGGTGGCTCTGAAATATAACACTCTGGGTCTGCTAGCATCCTTGGGTGCATGTTTGTAAAATAAAAACATAATGAACGTAGGGGTGTCATGAGAAATCACATAAGGATTTTAACAAAACTAAGTGTCCCTGTTTGATTCCCCATGAGTACGATCAAGTCAGCAAAGGTTGCCTCTACTCAGATGTCAAGCACCTGCTTCCATCGTCAGCATCACCCACCTCAAGGGCCCAGTTATCTTGAGATGTCTGAGGTAGAAAAAGGAAGCAGGTAGTGGATGCTCCAGAGGAGGTGGCTGGTACTTCATGTCCCTGGCAGAGCATTCTTTCTCACTGGGTATGAAACTGCAAATATAAGTTTCAGCATCTCCGGAAAGTCCATGATACTGTTAACATCCATTTCTACCAGAGAGCAGCCCTGTCCAGGATCCTGAAAGTGCAGCGTTTGACACTCAGGGGGTCTTCTCAGGGGGTCTTCTCCCTGGTGGAAATTGATGCTGATATCATCACATGGAAGTTGTAGTCTGGAGTACTAATTACTGCCCCTGGAGCTGGAGCATCCACCAGCACCTCCATTGCCCCTCTCCCCTACCAAAGGTGAGCTGTCTGGGCCCTTGTAGGGGGAGGGGGAGGCAAACTCCTTTGAGCCACCTGCAAGCACACAGACTGAGCGCTTGAAAAAGGTTTGAGCTTTTGCAAGTGCTGAAGCTGATTGTTTGCAAAAGCTTGATCCATTTCCAGCAAAGAGATGTTCATGCATCCCTCTCTGAAACTGGACGATAGTTGCTAGTTTTGCGTATTGCATGAGATCAGACAGGTCTGCTTTCTGATGAGAATGCCAGAGCCTGGATTTAAGTTTGGACAAAAAAAAAAAAACTTTGGAAATGTGTTAAGATTTAAAGTGTCTTTTTATTCAAGGACAATCATAACACTTTAAAACAAAAACAAAAATGGTACCCTATGCAAAATAAATGTGCACACACATACTAAAAATGTTAGAAACATCCATAAATTGGTCATTAGAATGCAAGAGGCTCCCCACTGGCACCTAATCCGTTATCACTCACTCTCACTGCACTTTATTCAGACTGTGCACTCAAGCTTAGCTTTGCAAAAATATGCAAAGGTCAAAATAACAAATTGCTTAGAGATTATAAAAATCCCATTTCCCATTCACTGGAATCTATTCCCAAGAAGTTTCTAGTAATTTGTAGTTTTCACCTTTCTATATATTTTTGTTCTCTACTTTGCCAAAGCCAATAAAACATGCTATGCTATGATTTTCTTGTTTCCGTCTACTGCAAAAGTTAGGATTTCTTTTAAACAACAGTAGCAACATGCATGTAAAACTGTTTGGTCCCAGTCCAACGTTGAAAATAATGGAGCAATAATGGTCACAACTAATCCCATTGCAAATTGGATGTGATATTGGGGGTGAGTAAATCTACAGTGGGGTTGACTAAAAGAACCTATGGGCCCCCCAATTTGGATTGGTTCCTTATAGGAGGGAAATGGAAGTTAACCTTTTCTCTTACACTGATTCACAAAAGCAAGCAACTGCCCTTCCTCCAAAGTTCCTATAGAACAGGGGTGAAAAACCTTTTCTCTATCAAGGATTGCATTCTGTTGAGGGTAAGGGTGAGGGAGAAATTTGATTCAGTTTGCATTTAAAGCTGAATTTATCAAATTTGCACTTGACAAAACAGTATCCAAATCAAAACACACCAACCTTCAAAATTCACACTTATCCAAATTTTTCAATGCAATTATCCAACCAAAATTGTTTACAAAAATGCACATATTCTGCACAAGATCCTGGAACGTATGTTGCTGACCAGCTCCAGGCGCTATTGGATGAAACCGATTATCTAGATCCATTTCAATCGGGGTTCAGGCCTGGTTTTGGCACTGAGACTGCCTTGGTCGCCCTGTTTGATGACCTATGTCGGGAGAGAGACAGAGGGAGTGTAACTCTGTTGATTCTCCTTGATCTCTCAGCAGCTTTTGATACCATCGACCATGGTATCCTTCTGGAGAGGCTTGCGGAGTTGGGAGTTGGAGGCACTGCTTGGCAGTGGTTCCGCTCCTACTTAGCGGGTCGTCTCCAGAAGATAGTGCTTGGGGAACATTGCTCGACACCGTGGGTTCTCCAATGTGGGGTCCCGCAGGGTTCGGTTCTGTCTCCCATGCTTTTTAACATTTATATGAAGCCGCTGGGGGCGGTCATCAGGAGTTTTGGAGTGCGTTGTCATCAGTATGCTGATGACACGCAGCTCTACTTCTCCTTTACATCTTCTTCAGGTGAGGCAGTCGACGTGCTGAACCGTTGCCTGGCTGTGACAATGGACTGGATGAGAACTAACAAACTGAGACTCATTCCTGACAAGACTGAGATGCTGTTGGTGGATGGTTTCTCTGATCGGATGGTGGATATATACCCTGTCCTGGATGGGGTTACACTCCCCCTAAAGGAACAGGTGCGTAGTCTGGGAGTCATCTTAGACTCTTTCCTCACACTTGAGGCTCATGTAGCCTCGGTGGCCCGGAATGCGTTCTACCAACTTCGGTTGGTAGCCCAGCTACGTCCCTATCTGAGTAAGGAGGACCTCACATCAGTGGTACATGCTATGGTAACCTCGCGTCTGGACTACTGCAATGCACTTTACGTAGGGCTACCTTTGAAGACGATTCGGAAGCTACAGCTAGTGCAAAATGCGGCGGCCAGGCTGCTAACAAGAACTAAGCGGTCTGAGCATATAACGCCTGTGCTAGCCCGTTTGCACTGGCTTCCAATATGCTTCCGGGCCAGATTCAAAGTGTTGGTACTTACCTATAAAGCCTTATACGGCGCGGGACCACGATATCTGTCGGAACGCCTCTCCCGATATGAACCGGCCCGTACACTACGGTCTACTACGAAGGCCCTCCTCCGGGTTCCGACTCATAGGGAAGCCCGGAGAGTGGTGACAAGATCTAGGGCCTTCTCAGTGGTGGCCCCCGAACTATGGAATGGTCTCCCCGAGGAGGTGCGCCTGGCGCCGACACTATCATCTTTTCGGCGCAAGGTTAAAACCTTTCTCTTCTCTGAGGCATTTTAATTCCTGTTAATTCTAAATTATTACATTTTGATTTTAGACTGTACAGTTTTTTGTACAGTTTTGTATTGTGATATACTGTATTGTGTTATTTTTATTGTATTTTTAATGTTCACCGCCCAGAGAGCTGTTGCTAGTCGGGCGATATATAAGCTTAATAAAATAAATAAATAAATAAATAAACATATTAGGGGAAATGTGCATAAAAATGAATATATTAGTGAAAACAACATGCAGACATGAATTGTCTTGGGATAAAATGCTTGCAAAAATGTGTACATTAGTCAGAACTCCTCCCCACCTCAATTATATGGCTGTGCACATAATGGCTTCCTTTCCTCCAAATAGCCTGGGATCCAAGTATGTTATGAATGGTGACCATCCATATGATTCTGCCCAGTCCTTGACATCATCTAGTCCTTCTGTGTCCTCCTCCTAACTAAGTACTGCAGGTAAACACGAGAGACAAAGTCTTTTTGGTCATGGCACCCTGTCAATGGAGCATCCTGCTGAGATACGTTTAGCTGGCCTAATCAACCGAACCTCCAGAGTTGAGTAACAGCTTTTCCAGTTGCTTTTTTTAAGAAAAAGAAGAAAAACCCTAGATTATTATTTTTGTATCGATCTTGATATTTTAATTGCCATTTCCCCCCCAAACTCTTAACACTTGTTTTAATGATATCATTCTAAATTCTGCCTGTTTGGACCATTACATAGAAAGTCAGGATTAAAAGGCTGCAAAACAAAGGAAGCACAGCAGCAATTTTCATGGGCTTAGTAAGTTCCCTGGGTGACAGTGAGGGAATGCAGAAAGCAGTGGAGACAGTAGAGTGGGTTGTGGTCTCTTGGATCATTGGGCTGTCAACCTCAGGAGGATTCTCATTAGTGGCATTGCCTGTTGTGTTGCTTGACTTGAAATGTCTGCAAGTCCCTATTTCTAAGTTGTTAGTTTCCTGGAAGAAGGTTCAGGGACTCATGCTGAGCTCCTGGTTTCAAGCTATCCAGCACCTGAGAGATGTGTTGTTGTTGTTGTTTTAATGAAGGAAGCTGGGTATCTTTGGGACAAGGAAGTTCTAGAATTTCAACATTTCCGTAGAGCTTGGAATGGTTCTTTTATTAATGGTCCCATGGGTTGTTGATGAATACTTCATTTTGAGTACACGTGCCTTTCCCTGCAGCACAAGACACCCAAATGGTCAGAAGTTATAAGCAGGTGTTCTCTATTTGCCCTCTGATATAAGATTCACTTCACTAACTCAGGGAAATCAACAGAGGGAGACTTGGATGTTAGTGCAGTATTCATAATCAAACTTGCCACAGTGGGCTTCATGAGCCAGCAAGAACAGTTGCCATGTCTTTGAAATGACCGAAACAGAACAAAGCCAAAAGCTGCACTTGTGCCCTTCGAGACA
Organism: Rhineura floridana; assembly: GCF_030035675.1. Classification (NCBI taxonomy): domain Eukaryota; kingdom Metazoa; phylum Chordata; class Lepidosauria; order Squamata; family Rhineuridae; genus Rhineura; species Rhineura floridana. The sequence continues at coordinate 37,023,259 of NC_084491.1, forward strand.
GAAATAGCAGAGGGGATCTGTTCCTGAGTGAGCATGTGTAATGAAAATGAATGAGAGGGGCTTCTGCAGCTCACTTGGAGAGAGGCCATAGCACAGTGGTAGAGCACATGCTTAGCATGCAGAAGGTCAAGCAGCAGGTACAGGGAAAGACCTGCCTTGCATGCAGAGGGACCTAAACACTTAAATGCTGCTCCTCTGCCGCAGCACTGCTGCAGATAGCTGGGGCCTTAGACATGTTGGTAGATTGCAGCTTCCAAGCTGAACGGGATCAGGTGATCTGAGGAGCCAGTGAGGTCTTGTCTGACCTTATATAAGTATTGGCTGTCTGGCCTGGCTCCTTGGTCAGAGAAAACTGTTGCTCAATGAAGGTTGAGCCGCTGCAGGTGAAGGTCGAGTTGTCATGGTCATAGCCATGAGCTCAGAGTCAGAGTGTTGCACCCAAGTCCTGCTTATGGGTTTCCCATAGGCATCTGGTTGGCTCCTCTGAGGACAGCATGCTGAACTTAGATGAATTGTTGGCCTGATCCAGCAGGACTCTTACGTTCTTAGGAGAAGGAGCCAACCAGATCAGCCAGATCAGCTGGACAACACTGATGCTGGTGTTTCAGAGCCCAAGGCTGATGATTCAGATTTTATAGAACCTGGAGCTGGTGGTCCAGAGCCTACAAAGCCTGAGCTGGGCCTGATTTGTCAGAGGAACCAAGTGCTTCTGTGCTACTGTGGTTGCCCCATTGTGCAGGGAGCATGCCAGGCAGAACACCACCAAAAAAGCAAAGAAGTGCTTTCCTACAGCCCAAGGGGCTGGCCTTTGAGAGCCACAGTGTTTAAGCCATAGATTAAGGCTGTGAGCACACTAGTCGCCTACAGCAAAGCATTTCCATTGGCCACACCTGGAGGGAGAATGGGATGATCTGCTGATCAGATGCAAAATCTCTTTGAATAATAACAATTAAAAAAGCATTCATACTGATCCCAACAGGTTTTACAGTAAAAAGGGGTCGGGTTTGACTATCATTGTGTGCCCCCATTTTGAGAAAAGAGTGATGGGGACACACTGGAACCAGCAAGACAGTGAGTATGTCTCCTCCCTAAGTGAAGATTGGGGAAGGTAAACTGAATGAAGAGATTTATGAGGCTTCAGTTAGGCTCTGGCCTTTGATGGAGCCGTTTGCTCATTTGGAGCTATCCATGGTGCTGAAACAGCTGGTTTGCCTTTCCCCCCTGTGGGTACCTGATACAGATGGATCAGAACATTAGACCTTCACAGAAAGATGGGCACATAAAGATGGGGGGGGGGGTCAGATTGACAAGGGTCTGGTTGTAAAAATTTATTTATTTATTATTTATTTATTATTTCAATTTATATACCGCCCTTAGCAGAATAGCTCTCAGGGCGGTGAACAAACAAGATAAAATACAATATATCATAATAAAAATCATAAAAACATATACAAACAAACAACAAAAAACACTACAAAAACACAATACGACAAAAATTAAAAATACGGATTAAAAGATTAAAATGGTTAAGAAAATTAAAAATTAAAAAGGTGCACACACTGTTAACCAACGTTCTTGGTCCGCGCAGTGTGGCAAAAAGCCTTTGTCAGCAACTATGGCTTGTATAACTTGACCAGGGATGACATTAGCAGGGGCCCTAGACATGAGCATGAAAAGCTAGAGAGAAAAAAGTCCATGAGGAAGTGGAAGAAGACATTTCTAGGGAGACAAAGTTGTCTTAAAGATGTTACCTGAGTTATTTTTATGATTGTAATCAAAGGACATGTTGCTGAGCTTTTGTGAATTCGTGGATCAGGATTCGTGCATTGCTTTGAAGAACTTAGCATATTGGTTTGCAGATACCACTGGATTGTTTGGCTGATAACAAAACATTGCTAGATGACCTCAGTATTGCAGGACAGCAGTTGCTTTCATCTCTGTATATTGACTGTGCTGAAAATAGAAACAGCTCACAGCGAAACCTGTCTAAGACCATAGGAAGCTCCTTATACTGTCCAGTTCAATATTATCTACACTAACTGGCAGTGGCTCTCTGGGATTTTAGGCACAGACCTCTCCCAGCCATACCTGGAGGTGCTGGAAATTGAACTTGGGATGTTCTGCAAATGCTCTTCCAGTGAACTATGGCCATTCCCCTCTAAGTGAGAACTATCTAAGACTGTTAGTTCCATTTGTGTTGATTTAAGACAATGTGACAACAGAGATGGAATTATCTGAAAATCCCAATGTCAAGCATATCCACATGGATCTTTTCTAATTCCCATCTTGCTGTATGATGTCAGTGAGAAGCATTATCCCCCACCTCAGTTCTCATGTGTTATATGCATTATTATATGTACAATATGTGCATAATACGCTCCAGTTTTCCTAAAGCAACTGACACATCAACAGATACCTACGACAATGTATATAACTGTATAAAAATACATGTTAATACATTTAAAAATTATGCTGCAGAAATATATTATCACATCGGGTATGACACATTTATGCATATTCTACATATGATATATGTTTTGGGGGGTATAATTTTACATATAATTAGTTGGGTTTTTTTAAGGCAGTGCATGAGCAGTTCAGACATAAGCAGGCACTTGATGCAAGAGAAGGTCTGATGCAGGCAAAGCTCTCCAAATTCCATGTATAAATCCATTTAAAATCTATACCTAGGTAAGTTAATTCCAGGACAGTCTGCTTGTGGGAGAGAAATTCAACTGAGTTCACATTTAAAGATGAACCTACTTGATTCACACTCTCTGAAACAACACGCAAACTGAAACACTGCTATCTTTTGAAATTCACACTTCTCCAAATTTAGCAATGCATTTGTCCAGTCAAGTAATGTGTATAAAAATGGATATAATAAGGTAAAGTGTGACTAAAAATACATGTATTAATAAAAAAAATAAAAAGTGCATTATATTAGGGAAATTACTTGGCAAAAATGTGTATATTAGGCAAAATTACATACACAAGTTGAGAAATTTGCATTAAAATGCTGATAAATTTTAATTAGGACTTTTTAAAAAATCACAGACTGATGTGGAAATGTGGGAAACTGAACTTAATATTGGAAAAATTAGAAACTGGGAGAAGTTTAAGTGGACAGATTTACCTATCCTTACTTCTACCTGTAGATCGGAGGGACTGGCCATCCCTCTTTGCTGAAGATATCAGGGGTGTACAATGTTTTGGTCATTCTCTCCTGTTGTGTCTGAAGTCTTCTGGGAAAGTTCACTGTAGTGGAGCCTAGTGGGCAGATGTATTGTAATAGGACCTCATAGGTGTTGACGTTATTGCATTGTCAAATAAAACTGAGTTGTATTTTCCCCTTTTGAGGCTTGGATTTGTGTTCCTGATTACATGATCTGAGCATCCCTTAAGCCACCTTATGCCAGGGCTTCTCACAATGCTTCCAGCAGTGGCAACTAGTGGCTCAGATGTCAGCAGGGCAGTGAATCTGCTCTGCATTTTAGTCTGAACTTTCAAGGAGCTGTCCCAGGTGCTGAAACCTATTCCCAACATAGGTTCAGCACCCTAGACACCTTCTTGAACCTTCAGTCTAAAGCCCAGGCAGATTTACCATCCTACTGACATTGGAGCCCCCAGTTTCCATTGGCTTCCAGGCTGTCTGGAAAAGCCTTCCAGGGCTTGTTAAACTCCCTGACTGCCTCCCAGCTACTCTCCCCATCCTTCCTGGCCAGCAAACCAAACAACATCTTACCTTGTCATGCCATCCATCTTGTTTCTGATAAGCTTATGTGTTACTTGATAATAAAGAAGCAAATAAAGCAGATATGAAAACTCATAAGGGACAGTGGAAGCAATATACCATCCTCCTGTCACACGAGCTGGATAGAACACAACAGAGCTGTAATTGCAATTCTGATAAGGGGTGGGGTGGGGAGTTGCCATTTAGTAGAGCGTTCTCTCGAACATTGTGAATGATCTGACAAGGGGGAGGAAAGCCAGGGCGGAATTAATCGCTACCTGAAAACAATTTCACACTAGACTAAACAGGGAAAAGATTTTTTAAAAAATACCTTGTGTGGGCCAGTTTGTAACCCAAGCTTTAGTAATAAAACAAACAAAAACACACAATTAATGTGAACTGTGACCGAGATGCTCTCAATAAATAAAGAAAACACTGGCGGCTGAATTTAGCGAAGCGGGGGAAGGACTGCTCTAATTATAAATGTGTAGAGCTAACGCTGTATTTGCTCCAGAATTTCTCCTCAAAATTTTTGTCTGCATATATTTTGACATTAAATAGACTTTAGATACTTCCTTGATGCTCAAATGTTTGCTGAGTATTCAGCAATTATTCAATCTGCCTTTTACATACTGTGATGTTTGAGTTCAGTATTGGATATCTGAGCGCAGTATTTTGTGTATTTACTTTATTATTACATTTATTTCCCACCTTTCCTCCAAGAAGTTCAAGGTGGAGTACATGGTTCTCCCTCATTTTATCCTCACAACAACCCTTTGAGGTAGGTTAGGCTGAGAGAGATAGTGATGGTCCAAGGTCACCCAGTGAGATTCATGGCTGAGTGGGGATTTGAACCCTGGTTTTCCAGGTCCTAGTCCAACACTCTAATCGACTTCCTCCTCCTTAGTCTTAGAGTTGCCTTTGTAGAACCCAACAGGGAAGAGGAGGGACAAAACTAGAATTTTCTGGCTCTGCCTGTCATTGCCTCTGGTTCTACCTACTGTTGGCCTTCCCTTTCACCCTACCTGTTGCAATCGGCATGCAATGGTATTTTACAATTCACAACTGACATGCAATGGTCCTTGACAGATGACATCCAGTGGTATTATCTGACAGCTAACTGCTTCTGATATTTCATAGTTAACACCTGCCAAAGAGTCATGGAGTACTGTCACAGGAGGAGTGATTCCAGCTGATCCCCCTCCCTGCCTTTGGAAGCCTTATAACAGGTGTGAGAAACCTTTGGCCCTCCAGATGTTGCTGAACTGTAGCTCATATCATCCCTGGCCATTGGCCATCTTTGCCAGAGCTTATGGGAGTTGCAGTTCAGCAATGTCTGGAAGGCAAAAGTTTCCCAACTCCTATCTTATAAGAAACTGCTGTAGGAAGGGGACTGTGAGTAATGTCATGGGATGTACTGCTGCCTAAAGGGTGATGCCAAAGGGGCAGTAATCCTTTGGGGAAGCTGATGCCTAGACATTTGGCTGCCCTAGCCAGGAGTGTAGTGGCAAATTCAGAAGTACAGGGTCCCTTATTAATAGTCACTCCATGCCCCCCCACCACATACCCCTTTCTACTTTTCCTCATTTCCCTTGCTCTCCCTGTCATCTCACAAATCCACACTCTAGTACCACAGACATCCCTAGGAGCCAATTAACATGAAAAGGAAGGATGTGTGTTAGCTACAGAGAAGATTCTTCTCAGTGGCTGACTCACCTCCTTTCAGCCTGATTGGCTCCAATCAGCATTAAAAGATAAGAACTCTTCTCAGTGGCTAACATGTTCCCTTTTCATGCTGATTGGCTCATACAGATGGACCTGGCTGAGACCCTGCTCCCAAAAAAGTAATGGGTCTATGACCCCCTGCAACCCCAGACGACTACACCCCTGACACTAACTTGATTCTTCACTAATTTGTAATGACATAGCAGCAGTGGCTAGAACATCTAGGACCAAGGTGAAACTGTTCAAACTCCCTTATTTTTGCTACTGCCAGGCAGTGGAGGCTGGTGCTTTAGGGCAAATGGGGCCCCATCAACCTCAGCCTTCCTTCAGCTAGTCCCGACCTGCCTGCCCTCTTTACTACAGCCAGTCCAGGGGCCGACTTCCTCCTCCTTAGTCTTAGCGTTGCCCTCGTAGAAACCAACAGGGAGGAGGATGGGGACAAAACTAGAATGAGTTGACTCCACCTGTCATTGGCTCTGGCTCCACCTGCTGTTGGCCTCCCTGCCTTTCACCCAACCTGTTCCAATGGGCATCAGACACCACTTTGCCCAGGAGGTGTAATGTTGCCACACTGATCATACTGCAATAGGGTTGCCAGGTTCATGGCCTGAGACTGATCCTGTATCTTTAGGAGAAGAGAAAGTCAGCCAAGTGCAGGTGGTCTTGCAACACTGTAATGGGGAAAACCACAAGGTGGGATTCTCCCTTCCCCCTGCACAACTTTTAAAGATACAGAAGACCTCTTGGAGGCCAGGCCTGTTTTTTGTATGCTGTTACATTTGTTACATATTGCTGCTTTGTTATTGCTGTTATTATGAGATTGTTCTTGCCATTGTTGGTTTTGTGGTATATTGTTCTCATTGCTGGAAGCTGCCTTGAACATAATTTTTTGGTGGAAAGGTGGCACACAAAGTGACTACAATGGCAATGAGATGCCAACAGTTCAACAGAGCTCAAACTATGAAGTACAATTGGCAACAGTCAACTTGCAGATTTTGTTTTTGAATTTGAAATGTGACCTCCAAAATCTGAAAGGCAAAACTGGAAATTCCAGCACTGTGAACATTTGCAAATATTTGTTTCCGCTCCACACATACAGAGAAAGAAGGAAACAAGAGTTGGAAAATATTTTTTTTCTAGCAATGTGAAACAAATCATATGTTTGTAAGGACCAGAAAAGAAGGGGAATAATCATAAGGATTGGGGGGAAATGACAAGAAGGAGTGTAGCAGATCAGTGAGTGATGAAAAGAAAAAAGCTTCATCTTTAAAAAAGCAAAATGTATACACAAGCATTTTTTTAGGGGAAAAACCAATAACAGCATTTATTTTTTGCAGGATCAATCAGCTGCACTCTGTTAGTTGACAGCTTGATTCTTGCTTTGGAACCACGCCTGCTATTTAAGGAGACACAAAGTCAGGTGAAGGAGGCAAAGAACTTTTTAAGTGAAAAAAAATCACCTAGTGTTCAAGTTTACGAAAAATGAACTGCTCTGTTTTTTTTAAAAAGGTTTATTTTTAAAGCCTTGTTAAAGATTGATAACACTTAAGAGAATCTTCATACAAAGTGATCTGGATACATACAGTGTGTGTTGCACTGTGGATTCACAGACTAGCTGGAACACCTATCTCCACCTGAGCCCCACTGAACTGGTCAGATGCATCTTGTGGTGGGAACACAAATCCCATCTAGGCCCACCAGTTGTCATACTTGTTCAGTAGCAGCCTATGTGGAGGAGGCAGACCTGCCCTTCCCACATTGGCATCACTGCAGGTTACCTAGATGGGGTGGGGTAGCAGTGAAGTTGCGGCAGAGCAGGCATAGGCTGCGTACACATCATATATGTAAGGCACATTTCTCCCCCAAAGAATCCTGGGAACTGTAGTTTACACCTCATAGAGGTACAGTCCCCAGCATCCTTAGCAAACTCCAGTTCCCAGGATTCGGGGCGGGGGATGTGCTTTACATATATGGTGTGTATGCAGCCACAGTGGCAGGGCAATCTGGCACTCTCTGCAGTATGCCCACGTGGCCCTGCTGTCGCCCAGCCCCATCTAGGTAAGCTGTGGCAATGCCAGTCTCAAGAGGGTGACTTTGCACCACGTAGGCCACTACTCTAGTGGTTGTGCCTGTGGCAAAGGATGAGAGGAGCTGTCAATTTTGGTTCTCCCCGTTTCTCATTTTTCCAACGTTACATTCAGTTCTCCACATTTCTGCAGAAATTTGCAATGAATAAATAAATAAACCCTCATGACTTTTTTCCAGCATTTTGGTGCCGATTTCTCTTAACAAACACAGTTTTGTATGTAGTTTTGACTAATGTATGCGTTTTGGAAGCTAATTATCCTAATATCATGTCTTTTGGTATGCTATTTTCACAAATGTATTCGTTCTTATATGCACTTCCCCTCATATATCCATTTTTGTAAAAATTGGTTGAAAACTGCAGTGCAAAATGTGGATATGTGCAAAATTTCAAAGGATGCCTGTGTATCCGTTCTTGCGTTGTCTCTGAAAGTGCAAACTGAATCTTGCAGAGTATATATACTGATTAGAGAATGTGCACATTGCCCAAAGAATGTACCAAATTCAGACAAGGCATGTACATTTCCTGAGGCCTGTTAGAGATTATGTATCATGACTGGGAAATGTGCACAATTACCTCTCCAGGAGGCCTGGTGAATGTGCTCAACAGCCAGTTGTTATGTACATTAACTGCACTCAACTTACATCACCCCTAACATATATACTATATTACTGTGATGGCTGCTTTCTTACTTTTTTCATGACTGCTTCAGCAAGGCTGCCCCCCCCTTCCTTCAATTTGTCCTGTTGGTTTGTTTGTGTGTGGATATATAGGGATATATATATCCAAGTACATCCTTCTAATCCTTCCACAAAACCCACTCTCCCCTTACAGCTCCACATTGGGAGAAGGGGGCAAGTGCAGAGGTGGGGGAAGGGGAGAGTCCATGAATCAAATTTCCAATAACTGTAAAGGAGTAGTTACAATTTATGCACGCACGATAGAGGGATCCAGTGTGTGTGTGTGCAGAACCTGGTTGTGAGTGATGATGAGGCAGAGGGTATCTCTGGCAAATAAATCCTGTTGCAGTGCATGGGAGAGACAGTATTTCATGCCTCCTGTGTGTATAGAAAATATTTCCCATCTTTCAATTAGACTCCTGATGGGATCTGACCAGCCTTAAGTTTTGCCTCTTGGCTCAATGGACATATCGGCTTCATTCATCCTGTCCTGTGAATAACGGAGCCTGAGACAAGGCTTTAAATCATTTTAATGGGATCCGCAGATTCAGATATTAGGAGCTTCTAATTTATTGCTGCGTTAGGATGAAAGGGTGGAGGAATCATTACCAGGCACCTCGGATGGGCTCTGTGCAGACCTTTTCATGTAACATTGGGAGCCATTGATAAATCATTTGAGGCATGGTATATTTTAAGCCTGGCTTTCTCCTCCCTCCCTTCATCACCCAACTATAACCTATGACCTCCCTTGTGCCCACTAAGTGAAGGACCCTTGATTTCCAGCCATGCTTCCATGTCAAGACATGACCTTTTCCAGAGTTGGTCATTGTCACTGCTGGTTTGACAGTTCAAGACTTCTAAACAGAATGTGTTTCATTAAAGGAGCCCCACTCAAGCTAGTGGAAGAACCAGGGGTGTAGTCATTCGGGGTTTCAGGGGGGTCTTAGACCCCCCTTACTTTTGGGGGAGCAGCATCCTAGCATCCTATGTCTCCAGCATGCTACAAGTCAATCAGCATGAAAGGGGAGAGTGTTAGCCACTACAAAGAGTCTTCTAACAAGCTTCCTTGTCCTTTCCTGCTGATTGGAGCCAATCAGAATGAAAGGAGGTGAGTCAGCTACTGAGAAGACTCTTTTCAGTAGCTAACACTCTCCCCTTTCATGCTGATTGGCTCCCAGTGATGTCTGTTGTGGGAGAAGGCATTAATAAAGGTCTCCTTCTCAACCCAGCAGCCAAAAAGGAGGAGGAAGGGATGTGGCTATGACTATCATGAAGGGACCCAACACTTCTGAATTTGCCACTACACTATTGGGAAGAACTAGGAGGTATAGTAACTCTGCAGCTTTTTTGTGAACTGTTTCTGACTCAGCTGTCTCTGACCAAATCTTGGTGGAGAGACAGGGATGAGGGAGAAATTAGATTCAGTTCACATTTAAAGCCAAATCAATCAAATTTGCAATTTCTGGAACAATATGAGAACTGAAACACAGCCATCTTTTGAAATCTGCACTCATCCAGATTTTGTGATGCAGTTGCTCAGCCAAACAATGTTTACAAAAATGCATATATGAGGGGAAATTGTGCATAAAAATGAATATGTTAGTGAAAATAACATACAAAAATGCATTATATTATGAGAAAGTGCTTGCAAAAATGCATACATTAGCCAAAACTGCATACAGAAATGTGTTTATTAGGAGAAATTAGCACTAAAATGCTGAAGAATTTCTGTGAGGATTTTTTAAAAGAAAAAAAATTGCAGATTTCTGCAGAAATGTAGAGAACTGAATTTAATATTGGAAATATAAGAAACGGGAACCAAAACTGACAGATCCTTCGATCCCTATGGAGAGACATGGCTGCCACCAGGGATTTGCGCCTGCCTAAACTTCAGGTATATACCTGTGTTAGGGCTGGAGCATTGCAGCAGTCTGAAGTGAGCCAGAAGCCACTGAACAAACCAGAAGCCCATACCAAAGAAGCAGTCAGGACTAAAGGACAAACAACGAGGTAGGATCAAGGAGTAAGCCAGAAGTCAGGACCAAAGAATAACCAAGTATATGGGAATGCATCAGTACACTGGTTCCTGTGACAGAGGATCCAATGGCCTGAGTAGGCAGAGTCAGTCCAGGGTTTGAAGGTACTTAATTGAGAAGCTACCACTTGCAATCCGGTGGTTTACCACATGGGGGAGCTGCATATAGATCCAGTAGCTCCTGACACTCTGCAGCGTGCTTTGCTATGGTGGCTTTGTTTCTCACCTAGTCTCTCAATAATTAGCTAGTGAGACCTTGCCCTGTTAGGCTGCTTTGGCTTATGAAAGCCTTTCAGGCTATGCTTTATGCTGAGAGCTGTTTCAGAGCTGTTTCTCATAGGCATCTGGCTGATCACTGTGAGAACAGGATGTGGGACTAGATGGGCCTTTGGTCAGATTCAGCAGGGCTCTTCTTGCATTCTCACGTTCTAAGGGGACTTACTTCTGATTAGATGTGGATAGGATTGCACTGTTATTTGTGTAAATTATGTACCACTCCTTTCAATTCATAATGCATACATCTGATATGTATCTGATTTGTAATGTTTGTTTCTGGGGTGGCCCATTCACAGGTTGATGCTGGAGTTATGGCATGAAGACCATACATGTTTGGAACAGCACAAGTCAGACCAATGGCCCACTGAGCTCTTCTCTAGGAGCTCTCTAGGGTTTAAAGCAAGTGTGTAAGCCCTCAAGAACCTTTTAACTGGAGATGGAAGTACTGAACCTAGACTCTTCTAAATGCAGAGACCCATAAACCAGGGGTGGAAGACCTGTAGCTATCCAGATGTTGTTGGACTACAGCTTCCATCATCCATGAGCATTGGCCATGCTAACTGTGGCTTATGAAAACTGCTGGCCAACAACATCTGGAGGGCTAAAGGTTCCCTGTCCCTGGGCTCTCTAGGTGAGCACATGGCTCATGTATGATCACTATTTGCTTTTTTGTTGTTGTTGGACAAATGTTACCAAAAGTGTAAGAAAGGCTTGCATCCAGATGCCACTCTTGCTCTTTTTAAAACGTTGCCTATATAGTAATCATCAAATTTGAAATGTGGCTGTCTGGCATTCCTGTCTTGGTGATTGATGAGCCATCTTTTTAGTTCCATCCACTATCTATGATGAGTCAGAGAGTGGAGGTGGGGAGTGGGGAGAGAAAATTCATATAACTGATGGCTGTTTACATCAACAGATTTAGTAATGTTGGGATCCAGAGCTCCAAACCCTTTCTCCACCTTGTGTTCTAAAAGGAAACTCTCACCATTCCATCCTTGCCACCTCCTTCTCACCTCTCTGCTAGGCAACAAAAACCCACATACCTTCTGCAATCCCTGCATCAACTTCATGCTAACTTGAACATAGAGAACTGTCATAAACTGAGTCAGACCATTGCTCTGTCTACCCAGTGTTTTCCAGGAGCTCTCCAAATCCCCAAGATCTTATACAGCCCTGTTGGCTAAGAACCTTCAGAACAGGGATGGGGAACCTGCAGCCCTCCAGATTTTCCTGAACTACAGCTTTCATCATCCCTGACCATTGGCCACGCTGGCTGAGACGGGTGGGAGTTAAAGTCCAGCAACATCTGGAAGGTCATAGGTTCCTCGCGCCTGTTTTAAGTGAAGATGCCAGGGACTAGATTTAGGATATTATGCATGAAAAGCATGCTCTGTGACACTGAGCCCCAGGGTCCTCCCACGGTTTTTTTTTAAAGCTACGCTGGCTTATTCTGGACATGGGGGTATGTACACTATACATAGCAAATCTTTTTTCTTTTTTTATGGTCAAGGTAATGCAAACTCTGCAACTAGAAAATTTTAATTCTGCAACCTCAGTATAAATTAAGCTGGGAGGACAAGAAGCTGAGTGGCTCATTTCTTCAGCCATATCTAGCTTAAGTTACGCTGGAGTTTCATACCTTATTCCCACCTCCTTGTCTATCAGCAGCACGGATTCACTGTGGGGGGTGGGGGGGAGAAGGGAGAGGGAAAAATGTTCTCCTGTGATGAAACAATTCTCAACTGCTGCTTGTGTTCCAGGGGCAGCAGCCGATGCCTTGTATGTTCTGACTTGATTACTCTAATACATTCCTTGGAAACTTCAAATGGCCCAACCTTCAACAGCTCAGTTGCTGTCTAGGGACCACAGAATCCCCATAATGCCAATTCATGTTGCTGGTTATCAGTAAGTTTCCAGGCAAAAGTCTGGCTGCTGGTATTGACCTTGAAAGCCCTAAATGGTCTGGGCCCACAATACTTTAGATTAGGACACTGTTCTTCAACCGTGGGTCCCCAGATGTTGCTGGACTAATTGGCCATTGGCTAAGCTGGCTGAGGCTGATGGGAGTTGCAGGCCAACAGCATCTGGGGACCCAAGATTGAAGAACAGTGCTTTAGGAAGTATCTGTTGGATGCTACGCTGCTTTGAGCAAGTGGGGGACTGCAACAAAATGTTGTACTGTATCCCCCATTCTCTAACAGGAGTGCCTCCAAGGTGCTAGCCAGCTTGTAATAAGAGCCTCTTGGAGCTGTTTGAATTTGGAAGAAGGTAGAAAAGAAATGCTCTCCTGAAACCTTCCCCTGTTGTGCTATAAAGCACTGAAGGTTTCAAGTTTGGGGTTGGTTGTGAGCCCCAAACCTGAACATTTTATATAGGAAGGTGGGGGGGGGTTCTGGAGAGTGAGAAAGAGAAAAGGTCTCCTTTTCCCATTCCTTCTTTTTGAAACCATCTCATATAGCAGGGGATGGGGGGGGAGGCTTTTTAACATCATGAAGTACATCCACTGGGTTAACATCAAGAGCAGGCATGGCTAGGAGCCCCCTGGAACTGCTCCCCTTCTTCACCACTGTAACCTGTTTGATTTTCATTCACCTTTCCCTCTTGCCTAGACAACAGTGGTAGCACGAAGAAGGAGCAGTAGGTGTTGCCCCCTGCTTGCTCATTGGCTCTCTGCCTGGCAGGGAGGCAGGTGGAAGCCATGATGAGGAAGAGGAATATAAGCACATGATGATGATGATGGTGATGATGATGACAATGACAGGGAGCAGATAGGCTCGCCGAGGGGGAGAGCAGGGGAGCCATGGAGGATGTTGTGACAAACAGCCCTCCAAAAACTGGACCTGACACTGAGTGCCCATCCCAACCTAATCCTTCCTCTGGGATACTATGAGCTGCTGGGAGGTTAAGCAAACCAGTTCCCCCATTGTGTCATTCCCCCTTTGGCAATTCATTACACACACACGCACACACTTATTTTTGAGTAGCTCCATTCTGTTTCCAAAATTCCCATTCAAATGCAGTCATAGAGAGAATGATTGCTTTGTTGGAAGCAGCTTTAAAAGTGTCCACCTGGAACACAGACTCACTGATTTAAATACAAAGAAAGATAATAAAGATTTCTCCCAGAAACCCAACTCTCTTACTCGCTCTCCCCCCCCCCATCACCATCTTAGGATTCCTTGAAAGGGATTCAAACACCCTAGAACTTTTGCCCTGGATAGTGTCATAATGTTCCCCACTTACAGTGCAAATGCGACTGCATGTAACATTCCCATCCATCTACTGTGCTCACCAGCTTGGTTATGAAGGTCCATAGCACTCGGAGAAAGCATATAATCCTTGCAGACTGGGGAATACAGTACATGTATTTTATTGGTCTAACCTTGTTGCTGAGAGGGTTCTGTCCATTTAGCTATGAATAATTCAACTTGAAACAGTGTTTATTGAAGAGAGCTGTCCAAAATGCACTAGTTAAGGCTTTGGCAGTATTTTCCATTATAAATCCCCAATGGGGAACAGGTTTTATTACTCCATTACTAAATGGAAGGGGGGGGGGGAAGAATCTCCCCGGGTCAGGACACAATAGACAAAGTCTTTGCAGCTAAATAGCATCTCTGTGCCTTCTGATTTTATGTTGTGCCATAAACACCAGCTCCTCTATTTTACATTTTAGTGCTATGCATGCTTACTCAGAAGTAAGCCTCAATGGCAGAGCAATCTATCCCTCCTTGCATGGGGTTATGGGGTGGTGGATTGAGCAGAAGCGTCCCTTCACTCAGCTCTGTCAGCTCAGCCAGCCACCAATGGAATGATGTCATGGAGGAGTGGGGTTGAGCTGTTCTAGAGATGTAAACTTTCTGGAATTTTTGAAGCCATGGGAAAAAACCATTTTTTCTGTTTTTCAGAAAAAAATGATTTTTTTGGAATCAGCTGGGGCTTAACTCCTTAGGATTATCTCAGGCTTCCTTCCTTTGAAGGCAGGAAGGCAGGCTTCCTTCCTTAGTGAGGGGGGGCTGTTTAAGGACTTTGACTAGAGGTACTAAGAAAGGTTAACTAGCTTTATTTTTATTTTATTTGCTGACAACAACCACTTTTATCAGTGCAAGTTCCCCTGTACTTTTAAGTGGTGCCTTGCACTCTGGCCTGGACAAACTAGACTAGCTTTTGGCTGCTTTTAATCTAAGCAAGGGACTGCGACTTCCAGGCAAGTCTTTTTTTCGTTTTTTGTTTTCCTACCTAGAACAGCCTGACCTTTTTTTAACCTAGGGAAACAGAGCTTGTGGTTGTGTTTAAGGAAGGCTAAAGCTGCCCTTTTTAGCAAAGACTGAGCTGACTCTCTCCCTGTATGTATTGGTAGAGTTTCCTTTTCCCCCTTCTCTCCGACTGGAATTTAGCCTTGTTTACAGTGTTCCCTGAAGCTTTCCTGCTAGGGTGGTGTTGAAAACTAGCTTTCTATAGGCTTCCTACCCCTAGGATCTGTCTCCTAAGATATAGGTTCTTTCAGGATTTGGCTCCTAGCTCAGGGTGATCCTAGGCTGCCCTTATTACTTATTACTCTGAGCTGTTTTAATTCAATTAAATAATGAAATAAATGGGTGCTACTTACCCTCTTCTCACTCTGCTGCTTAACTTGCCTTGACACTTTGTCAGCTGGGGCCTTGATGCTTCATCAGCTGGGGGCTCCCTCTAGCTCGTGGAGCAGCAATCCAGATTAAGGTACAGGGGCCCAATCCAGATCAAGGCACAGGGGCCCAATCCAGATCAAGGCTGCTGTGACGGGTAAAAGATTAAAGCCACCTGCCCCCCATTCCAGGATCCTCATCTGCATGGGGAACATTCCTAAAATTCCCTTTTATAACACCATTCATGCAGTTTTTAGTTATGTGAAAGGAGTCATGTCTAGTTTGGCCCTAGGAATATGAAATAACTGCATATTCTTCCACTCTCTTCATTTCCCTCCCCTTCCTCTGTTGCTCTATGTCAAATTGTAAGCTTATCAGGGCAGGGTCTTACTCTCTAGCGCTTGCAAAGCCCTATGCACATTGATGATACTATCAGTACTATATATCAGTATTATATATTAGTAGTAGCAATAGTAATAGTAATAGAACTGATCATTTTAAGACTTATGAAACTCACTTCCTTGGGAGATCAGACTAGCTCCATTCTGAAATGTTTTCAGGTGGGCCCTGAAGACACAGTCTCTCTCTCTCTTAACAATTGATGGAGATTCAGCTACAAAGATGACATGGTGAATTTCTGATAGCATGTTTATTTATGGTGGCTTTTTAGATTGTTAAGAATGGTGGTTGGTTTAATGCAGCCTTTCCCAACTTTTGGGTCCCCAGATCAAAGCTTGGAAAAGTTACTTTTTTGAACTACAACTCCCATCAGCCCCAGCCAGCATGGCCACTGGATTGGGCTGATGGGCGTTGTAGTTCAAAAAAGTAACTTTTCCAAGCTCTGCCCCAGATGTTGCTGGACTACAGTTCCCATCATTCCTGAGCATTGACCATGCTGGCTGGGGCTGATGGGAGTTGTAGTCCAGCAACATCTGGGGACCCAAAGGTTGGGAAAGACTGGTTTAATGCTTTAAAATTGTGTTTGCATTGGTTCTTTCTTGTGTGTATATCGCTTGGTGAAATTCAGTTTCTTTAAAAGCAGGTTATACATTTATTTAACTTTGTAATGATAGTGATAGCAGCATATGAACATAGGAAGCTGCCTTATCCTGAGTCAGACCCACTGATCCAGGTGGCTCAGCATTTTCTATACTGACTAGCAGCACCTCTCCAGCTTTTCCGGCAGGGGTCTTGCTGAACTCTAGTTGAAGGTACTGGGAATTGAACCTGGGACCTTCTGTATGCAAGGCAAATGTTCTACCACTGAGCTACAGCATTTCTCCATGGCAGATGCTGGATCAGGGAGCACTAGAGTGAGTATGTGCCAAACTCCATCTTAGCCATCCACAGGGAAGAACAGATTCATTCCCTTGACCAGGGGTAGCCAATGTGGAGCTGCAGTGTTACTGGATTCCAGCCCCCAAATGCCCCAGCCAGCATGGCCAATGGTCTGAAACACCTAGAGGACACCATGTTGGTTACTCTTGCCCTTGACACCCAGGAATCCTGCCCCTCACATTCCTAGTCATGTCTGTCCCATGCTCATTCCATCCCTGCCTGAGCAAAAATATTTTAATTGAATTAAACTTTGATCTTCAAGAAAGGACTAGTTCTTCAAATACTTATTTAACTGTAGGAGAAGGAACTTTAGTTCAGTGGTAGGACATCTGCCCTGCATGCAGAAGGTCCCAGGTTCAATCCTCAGCATGTCGAGGTAGGACTGGGAAAAGACTCCTGGCTAAAACCCTGCGGAGCTGCAGCCAGTCAGTGTCGCAGATACTGAGCTAGATGGGCCCTCGTGATCTGGCTTGGTATGAGATAGTTTCCTATGTTCTAACTTATGGAATTCATTACCACAGGATGTGATGACAACACAGCTGACTCTTAAAAAAAAACAATCAGACAGTTTCATGGAGAGAGCTCTGTCCTGTAGAGAGGCATATGCCACGAGAGCTAAATGAGACCTCCATGTTTTCAAACAGTATACCTCTGTGTGCCTTCATGCTCTGCTTGTGAGCTTTTCAGCCTCATCTAGCTGGTTGATGTTGGGGGGAAAAAGTGGTTCATTTGATAGACCCTTGTTCTGATCCAACAGGGCAGATGTGTTCTTATCCTATACCAGCCTCCACCAACCTGGTACCTTCCAGATTCTGTTGGGCTACAACTCTCATTATCCCTGACCATTGGCCAGGATGGCTGACTCTGATGAAAGTCCAACAACATCTGGAGGGCACTAGATTGGAGAAGACTGTCCTATATTCATTTCACTGGGTTTAAACAATTTAAAACTCTTAAATAAATCCACATTGAATCAGAATTGCCACCACACTGTTCTTTCTGTGTCAAGCATCTGCTGCACAGATTTGCACCGCCTTCTATATTTCCTGATGTTCATTTCCCTTGAACAACAAGAAATTATGGCCTCTTCACCTTTCAACTTTCTATAATGAATTCCAACAGCATCACATTGATGTGGATTCTTTGTGCTGGTGACACACTGAAATACTAGCTCCAAGCTGATATCCCTGGTTGCACTGCATTTCATCTCTTTATTTACTGTAGGCCAATGCACAAAACTATTTCCCTACTTTATTCCCCATGTGCTTTCTTTTGATGCTGCCCACAGCAGAATATTTGCAAGGCATTGTTAGCTGTTGATGTGGTTTTAAATCAGGTTGTGGGGACATAGGAAATGCTCGTAAAATGATCCTAATAGGTAATGGACATGGCAATGGATCCTGGTAATGTTGCTTGTAGATGGCCTATCAGGGAGCCAATAACAGTGAAAGGTATTTGGCATTTCTAATTTCTCTGTTCACACAATACAAAGGCAGAGCTAAAACAATTCCTTTTGTTTTCTGAATGTTATTTTCTCTAGGCTTTTCCTCTTTTTCTTCCTCTTTCTCTTCTTATTCTATTTTTTATTAAATTGTTTTAAAAAATTACAATTTTTAAAAAAATATTACAAAAAGTAAATAATTATTCAGAACTTTTCACAGAAATGTTCACATATTCATTTTAAATAGCTCTCTATTGCCCTCACTTGCCCTCATGGGTGCAATATAATTTATCCCACAGCCTAGATCAGTTTTTCTCAACTGGTGTGCCTCCAGATGTTGTTGGACCTCAATTCCCATCTTTCCTGACCATTGGCAATGCTGGATGAGGCTGATGGGAGTTGTGGTCCAACAACATCTGGAGGCACACTGGTTGGGAAACACTGGCCTAGATAGTCCCTGATTGGAATTAGTCACCCTTGTGATTAATCCAGAGGGGGAAACAGCCAGGAGAAACAGACAAATATTCACACAATCAATATGATTTCTAAGAGGAATTTCCATCCCCAAAATTGCTTACTCAGAAATTCAAACTGGTGAATATTCAGTACAGCCCAAGCTGAGTCACTTTCACCAAAGTACAGTTTTCCCCATTAATTGTGCAGCAATTACAATCATGTAAGCAACTGAGTTTTGCTTAAATTGTTGCACTTATAGTAGACAACTTCAACAAGGAGACATTCCAGGTGACGTATGAGCTGCTGGGATGTACCTTTACAGTTTGCAAATGGGAGATTGAATGTTGAATCCGCCCCCATATAAAACACTTCCTACACATGCAAAACTAGAATGTCACTAAGTGGGTTCAAAGTTAGCCTTTTCCCTGGTGTGTTTGATTTGAATGTGCAGTGCTTTCTTAAAAAAAATACCACTGTCTTCAGACTTGGGATATCCTTCTGGCAAACTGAAGTGACACAGTTCAGCAACAGATACATCAGAGAGAAAACTGTGACCCTTGATACATTCTTTACAGAAACATCTGTTTGATAGACACATGTACTAATTTTCTTCCTGTTTCTTCCAAGTGCTGGAGTATATAGAATACCTCACTGATGCATATCAGGATTTGCTTTTCCCCATCCAGCCCCCATTTCTGAAGAGTGAAGGCAAAGGCTAGGGATGGATGTGTCTGTCCTTTTTGATTGTTTCTCATTTTTCCAATCTTAAATTCAGTTTGCCACATTACTGCATCAGTTTGCGATTCACTTATTTTTAGAATATTCCTCATGAAAATTCATCAGCATTTTAGTGTGTATTTCTCCTAATATATACATTTTTGCAAGCACAATTTTTTTGTGTTTTTGTGTCATTTTCAGAAATATATGCATTTTTATACACACTTTCCTTTAATATATGCATTTTGAGCACTTCTTTGGTTGAAGAACCGCATTGCAAAATTCAGGACAGTGTGAATTTTAAACAATAGCTTTATTTTAGTTTGCAATGGTTTGAGAAGTGCAAATTAGGTAGGTTTGCAAATATATATACACAAACCAAACCAAATTTCTCCCCCATCCCTAGGACAGGCAATGTTTTTAATAGGAAATCCAGAGATGGTTAGGTCCCGGATAGGGGAGTCATCAGAAGAAGAGCAAGAGGCTCCCTGGCTCAGGCTCCATCTAAGGTTCAGGGACTGGGATCCTGTGATGAGACCCAGGACAGGCTGTCTGCACCCGGGGCAAGTTCAGCCTCTAACATCAATAGCCCCTGAGCCCAAGGAAAAGGTGTTGCCTCCAATGCTAGGTGGAGACCTGGCCCATCCAGATGATTGCCCGACTACAGGCCCAGACTTCTTAGGAGTAAAGGACTCCTTGGGAGTAAAGATCTGGTTGCAGGTGATCAATGGGAGTCAGCTGAGGTTTGGGGTGTGGCCCAGTAGCTCCAGCAGAAAAAGCTCAGTGCAAGGCTGAAAGGGCTGCTGGAACAATGTCTGTATACTAGCTTGGTACTTGCCCTGTTTAAAGTTTGCCTGTGGGCCCTGGACCTGTCTCTTGCCCTGCCCCTTACCTGTATTGCTTACTTGGCTTCTGACCCCAGACTGCTTGGACCCTGATTCTTGCCTGACCCCCTTAGTTTTGAAGTAGACTCTGGATTCTGACTTCGGATTGGCCCTGGATACTGCCCTCACTTGTGTTTCTGCTGGAGACTCTGCAGCCTCCTTACGAAGTCCAGTGAGAATGGGATGCAACAGAAGTGTGAGGGAAAGAAGCTTTCCTTGAACAAAAATGATTCACTTTACAATAGCCATACTGACTGTCAACATTCTGTGACTGTACCTTCCCATCATCAATTAGAATATCCTAGACTAGGATGTTCTGACAAGTGGCACGCACTGTTGAATTTAATGGATTACATCCAGTGTGAGTCCTACTCAGAGTAAGGTTTACTCTGAGTAGAACGTAGTTAGATGCAATCCATATCAGCTATGTGGCTGCCCTTTTCATCCTTTGCCAGCCTGCCTGCATGCCATCCATAACCTAAAAATGGAGGAAACTCAGTCTCATCATAGTCCCAAAAAATGTTCCACTGATTCTAAAATCTATCAGTGTAAAATTCTTGAGGGAGAGAATTAGCATGCACAAATGGCGTTCAAAAAAACCCTAAGGTGTACTATATTTTACAGCCTCTCACAGAGCAAGGAAGAATGCAGAAAGGTATGAAATGATGCAGATTTCATCTTCCTGGAAGAGGCCGAGTGTGGATTATGCAGGCTGGCCTGAATATCTGTTTGCATGCACGGGATAGGCTTTGGTTGCTGTTGGCTTATGCTACATCACCCTTGTCACTAAGGTGAGACTTCCTCCAAGGGTTAGCGGTGCTAAAATAGCATCAGTGCTGCTTGTGCCTGTCCCTAAATGTGCCTGAGGCAGCATTGTCAAAGAGAGATGTCATTATCTTGTCAGAACTGCCTTCTTTCCGAGGTGTTAACATCTCTCTGGAAAGCTAAAAATTACAGGGTGCCGCACCAGTCATAAGCCTGTGCAAAAGTTGCAAATGATTCCTTCTTGCCTCCAAAGGGGATCGGAAAGCAGGTGGCCTCTTGCTTCCCAGGATGGGGGGGAAGAGGTGAATAAAAAAAGGGGGGAAGAACTGAAAGAGCATTGACATTGCTAATCCCAAGGTAGGATGTTCATGTTTGAAGTGGGATTTCAAGCTACAGCATTACATTACACACATAGTACCCCCCCCCAAAAAAAAACAGACAAGGAAAGAAAGAAGGAAGAGGTGGCCATTTTTGGACTACCTAAATTTTAAGATAATGTAGTGTCGTTGGTAAGCGAGAGAGGTGTGAACCAGGGAGTCCCAGGTTCAAATGTCCCTTTAGTCACACACCCCACTTCTTTAAACCAACTAGATAATATTATTTACCAGAGCTGGAGAAGGGCATTGTGCAAGTGATTTTTAAAAGCGCCTTGCTGTTCAGGGTCAGCTGTAGCACCCAACTGGTGCTGAGGGTCTAATGCAGTATCAACCCTTAAATTTGTTTATCCTCTTTTCCAACCACATGTACAGCCCATAGCCTCCAAGATTCCACTGATGAAAATAAGGACACACTGAGAATTAGCACCCCATTCTCTATTCTCATACCAAAGATTAGCACAGGAGCCTCCCTCTATTGCACACTGCTGAAGATTCGGCTCCATCTGCTATATTATTTGCACCATTCATTTGCTCTGCAACAGCCTGTCCTGCACTATTTTAAGAGCCAAGAAGGTATTTAGCTCACAGATATGCTCGAAGAAGAAAAATTGTTCCATGGTCTGTCGTCAATAGTTTAAAATAAGCTTTGCCAGCATGTGAAACAGCAGGCTATGTATTACATGGAAGCCCTAATGTTCATGCATGGACTTTAACATGCATGTTAGAGAAATATCTTGCCATCCTCAGGATGTAATATTTTAATCCAGGTAGGGAACCTGTTTCAGTCCAAGGACCACATTCCCTTCTGTGGAACCTTCTAGGGGCCGCATGCCAATGGTGGACTAGGCCAAAGACAAATGTGGGAGGAGCAATGGATATAATTCTTATCTTTATAGAGTTTTCAGGTCATCTCTAAGCTTTCTGTGAAACCACATTGGCATCTTCTGCTGTCTTCCCCCTTTTTTCCTTGGTGGAATTGTTTGCCATTTTGCCTTTAGAATTTTCTTTTTTAGAAACTCCCACCCATCTTGGATTCCTTTTCACATTAGGATCACTTGCCACGGACCCTTACTTTACCATTGTTCTGAGTTTATTAAAATCGGCTTTCCTGAAGTGCAGGGTACACATACAGCTGTTCTTAGCTTTTGCTTCCTTTAAAATCAAGAACTCAAGTATAGCATGGTCACTTTCCCACAGAGTTCCTGTAACTGCCACTTCATCCACCAAGTCATCTCTATTGGTTAGAATAAAGTCAAGGATAGCTGATCCTCTAGTTGCTTCCTCCACTTTCTGCAAGAGAAAGTTATCCTCAACATATGTCAGGAATTTTTTGGAGGTGCCATGTTTGGCAGAATGTGTCACCCAACAGATATCGGGGTAATTGAAGTCCCCCATTACTACTACATCATGCCTCCTTGAAACCTCAAGGCATTTGATGAGAAAGTTGAGCCCTGGTGAATGACAACATTAGCAACTCACAGTAACAAAAGCTAAGAAGGTATCCCCACAAGGGAAAAGGGGGGGCAGTGATCTCCCAAGGGCAAGGACCAGAAAAAAAAGAGTGTGCCAGACAAATAGGAACAGATGGAGCATGCAAGGATCTCTAATACAGGGATGGGGAATTTGTGCTCCTTGTCCTAGTTCCCAGCCAGAGAACCACACTCAGGGCTCAGACACTGGGTTTTTCTGCATAAGAAATCAGAGCAGGGATCAAGTATCTCATGCTACGCCTAAACCAGGATTCAAACAGGAACAGGCATACTAGATATTGGATGCAACAGCAGATGAGATGTTGCAACAGCAAATACCAGCAGTGCTACTTCTGTGTGTACAGAAATAGGGTGGACACTTAACACTATTATTTTAGGCTCTTCTCAGCATGAGCCGCAAGATGGGGTCTATGACAGGGTGTTGGTGGATGAAATTGGGCCACTTGTAACCGTCTCTTCTCTGTGTGACCTTGGAGACATGCCAGTTTCTGATTCTGCTGAGTTGCTTTCATTTTCCTCTGCCTGAGAAGTTCCAGTGTTTTTGTTTGCACTTCTCACTGTTAAATTTGGCCTTGGTGCCTAGCAGAGAGCCCTCACCAGCCAACTGAGACAAGGAAAAGCTGTCTGAGCCTTCCTTAGGAACTTTAGCAGCCAGCTTCAAGGCTTCTGGAGACACATCCTCTGTAACACCCTCATTTCCTTCATCAGTGCAGGCAATGTCCTTTCCAATGTCAGTAACCCCTTCTCCATTCTCCCAGCCTTGCCAGAAATTCTCCTTGGGGCCCATGACATCTCCCTGGAGGCTTTCAGTCTCCAAATCCCATCGGCCCCAGCCAGCAGAGCCAATAACCAGTAATGATGGGAGGTGACGTCCAGCAACATCTGGAAGGCCACAAATTCCTCATCCCAGCCACACCATGCATAATCTGGAAGTTGAAGAGCTGAGCCTAGAAGAATCTAGCAGGTCAGAGGCAAAGACTGGAAGAACTCAGATAGTCAAGGGGAAAAGTTATGGTAGGATATGGTAAATCTGGCAGAAACAGAGTGGAACCTGGCATGTATTGGGTCAGGTCCTACAGAGCCAATCTGGTACATTAGGGAGGAAAAACATTTTAGAGACTTTTTTGACTACATCACTGTTTATCTAGCACTTTGCTTTCCTGATTCAGCCAGTCAAATGATGCTGCCTGGTTGGCAAATCTACATCCTCACCTTGTAAAATCCACATGTATTCTCAGACTGCTAGCTGGCTGATGGAGGAGTGAAAGGAACTACGTCAGTGAAGTTGGCTGCCTGCCTCTTAACACTGTGTTGATAAAGATTTAATTGGCAATTCTTGTCTGTAATGTAAGATAATTGCAGATATTCTCAGGAATTGTTTATAGAATGGAAGGAAACAGATGCATCTGAGATGTATTGGAAGTTTAATTAAAGACTTTATAAAAGTGCAACAGATGGCATCTTGTTTGCTAAAGGGGCAGGTGGCAGAGGCCTTGGGTGGCATCTCAGAGTCTTGAAGGAGAGTCTCTTTTCCCTGCTGGTCTGATGTATTCCTTTCAGAAGTTTCTGCTCTCTTGGCACGCCTGTGTTTCGTACTGTCCAACATTTCACACATGGAAACAGGCATGCTTTTTCTGTCATTGTAGTAAGTCCATTTTCACTCAAGCACCCCTGCCTCACCCTTTGTTTTGCTCTTATCGCTGAAGGATCTTATCTTCCTGATGTCATTACAGGAGTTGCTAAAGCACTAGGGTTGCTGGGTCAGAAGCATCCCAAACCCTGAGATTTTGGGGCAGGGGTTAGTGATGTCACAGGGTGGGCCCTAGTGATGTCATTAAGCACAGTTGCTTGGAGCATACCATTCAAACAAAAAGAATTCTCTGATTGGAAATTAAGACAGAAATCTTAGCTAAATGAGGGTGTTCCCAGGTCCAGCTGAAGTGATGGGATCATTCCTTCTCACCTGCTTAGGGAGCCATGGTAGGAAACATTTAATCTAGAATGCTTGCTTCTGGGAAGAAGGGTTTAAGTGCTCTCAGGCCAGGCCAGGCCAGGCACCAAAAGGCCATTGTAGGAAGAAAGCCTAGTGTTGTGAAAATGTTAGATGGGGGCACTCAGGAGGAAAGATGGATGCCCCTGAAGGCTGCAATTCTAAACAGACTTACAGATGGGCTAAGTCCCATAGAACTCAACAGGACTTACTTTTCTGTAGATGTTGTTAGGATTGTGCTGTTGGTAAGGCTTGACTAGTATCCTCTACAAAGATATCCCTATCAAACAAGGTTGGCAACCCCCTGCCGGAATGCCCTGCCTGCCTTTTAACATGGCTGCTCCAAACTTCTTTACAGACTTGACCCTTTACTGCAGGGAGAGGTTTGAGAAATGAGTAAGAGTTAAGAAGATTCTCTGTCCTTTCCTGCCTACCCTGTGGGCTGCTATAAATTCTTTTGACAGCCAACCCAATTCCAGTGAGTAATAATTGACAGAGAAAAAACACACATGGTTTGGTCTACCTTCACAAGGCAGTAATTTGGGAACAAAAGCAATGGAAGCCACACTTCCCAGTATGTGAATTCACTTTTAACTCCTTTTGCCAATAATTTTATTGTTTCAATTCCTTCTATGAACCACTTCGATGTTTTTGCAATACAGTGGTATATAAATGTTGTAAGTAAAATACATAAATAAATTTCAGAGTCACTGTGACCCTTGATCTCTTTTCATTTTTAGGAACAAAGGAATCTGCCTTATTTGGTACTGTTTAGCTCAGTACTGATAACATGGACTAGTATTCTCCAGGCTTCCAGGCAATACTCTTTTCCAGAGATTGAATTTTGGACCTTTTTATGCAAAGCATGTGCCCTGTCACTGAGCTACAACCCTTCCCCTGTTTGAAAAAGTATCTTTAAAAAAAAATTCAGTTCACTAATGAATGCACAGCATACATAGGGCAATTCCACACCATGCATTTAAAGCATATTCAACACACATTTGAAGCACATGGATCTCACCACAGAATCATGGGAACTGTAGTTTGTTAAGGGGGTGGGACCTATAACTGTGAGGGGGAAACTACACTTCCCAGGATTCTCTGGGGGAACTCTTGCAGTTTAAAGCTGGAGATCTGACAACCCTATAAAGCACAGTAAACTGACCACAGTGTATCCTCCAGCATTTCAGAGAACAGGGAAACTTCTGTGCATGAAAGCATGGGACTAAGCATATCATCTGAGTCAGAAAATTGGTGCTGAGGAAACATTTGAGATCCAAGAAGAGCTGGTTACTTGGGCAAGGATCCAGCTCAAATGGGAAGCCTTTTCTAGCTGTTCTTCTCCAATAGCCAAGCAGGGTGGGCGGAGCCAGTTCAGAGCCCAAGATTGCTTTCTGTTCAGAATATGATCCAAGCTGCAGTTCTGCTAGTTTGCCATATGGGGCTGCTACACATAGGTTCTCCTTTCTTGCCCTGGCACTTGCTGACACTAAGGGTAGAATCTGACAGAGTCTGACTGTGCGAAGGTATGGATTGGGTGCCTGTCCTCCTCCTTTGCATCTGCTTGGTTTTAACTCTAAAAGCAGCATCCTGTTTAAAGGCATGTACCACAAGGCTACCCACCATTGTCTCACTTCCACATCCTTATTTTCAAAAACATATGCAATTCTTGAAAAATGTCTGCAATTTAAGTACAAAAGCAACACTGGGGATGCAACTTGCCAGTAGCATCACCAGATTTTCTCAGTTGTTCATATGGTGTTTATTGATTCCTCTTGTCTGCCCAACTTTTCATTTGATTGGGAATTAATCAACTGAAGTTCTATTCCAACAATATAGGGCTGCCTTACAAATTTCTCTGTCAGGAACTGCTGGAATGCTATTGCCCCATGTCGTGAGTCGCTAAACTGCAGCTGGTAGCCTTCTTAGATAAGAACTTCCCAGATTAACTCCACCCTTCCAGGCTGGTGGTTGGATTGTTCTGGGCAGGGAGGAGCATAAAGGGCTTCCTGCTCAAGTTGAGCCTTGTTTGAGCACCAAGATTAGTTAGAGCTTTGGTGTGCTTTGCATTTCTGGTCTTGCTCTGCAGCAAGATAATACTGCACAACAATCAACCCTGGATGATGGGTAAGCTGGCTGGGAAGGATGAAATTTGAGGTCCAACAACATCTGGGGACCCAAGGTTGTAGAGCACTGGTCTACAATCCTGACTCCTGGATAGATCTCTGATCCATCTCTCCGGCCCTGATTGCTCTATGGTCCTAGCTTGTTCTCTGGTTCAGCCTTCTTCTTTACTCTCTGATCCTGATGGATTTTTGGTGTTGCCTTGCTCCTTGGTTCTGACTGCTGAACTGCCTCATCACTCCTGCCTCATTTAAGCCTTCTGCCTTGGACCCAGCCCCTAGCTGAAGAGTGTGTTGCTATTATACCACAAAGGAAACGGTTAATTGACCAGTTGTATATTGTTGTTGTTGTTGTTGTTGTTATTGCTACTCAGAGGTCTCCAAGCAGCTTGCAACATGGTTAAGAACAAAAGTAAATATACCATGTCATAAAAACAAAGCAATGAAACAACCCCCCCATAACAGCCACAGTACCCTTACACAAAGAACATCATCACAGTCGATGAAATGCTTGAGGGAAAAAGGTATGTCTTTACCTGGTACCAAAAATATGTCAATGAAAGCGCCAGGGGGACCTCACTGGGGAGCGTGTTCCACAGGTAGCGAGCCACAACTGAAAAGGCCCTTGTGACGCCCTTCCCTGGCTCTCCCTCTCAGGTTCCTACCTGCTCGTGGTTACTGCCTGTCTCTAGGCACCACCAGGGACTCCACCAGTCCGGACTGTCCTTTTTTATGGTTTCCCTCTCCGCTCTAGCATAGATCTCAACAGATCCCCCTGCTAGGCAGCACCACCAGTCACGTCCTATAACCAGTATTCCCAGAGACTCTGCCTGAGTCTCCCTCAATTAGGTTACCTCTGTGACTGCATGCTTAAGCTGTCCCAATCCCTTTGATTTACTCAGACTGCTTGTGGTGTTATTCTTCCCTTCCCCGCTGCCACCATTTGTTATCCTTCAGCCTTGGTTATTTACCTCACCCTCCCTTCTGGTCTGTGAAACCCCAGCCAAGGATCAGGCCTCTGGTAAACCAAATTAAGTATTTATTAAATAACACAGAGAACAAGATTTCTTCATAAGAACATAAGAACATAAGAAGAGCCTGCTGGATCAGGCCAGTGGCCCATCTAGTCCAGCATCCTGTTCTCACAGTGGCCAACCAGGTGCCTGGGGGAAGCCCACAAGTAGGACCCGAGTGCAAGAACACTCTCCCCTCCTGAGGCTTCTGGCAACTGGTTTTCAGAAGCATGCTGCCTCTGACTAGGGTGGCAGAGCACAGCCATCATGGCTAGTAGCCATTGATAGCCCTGTCCTCCATGAATTTGTCTAATCTTCTTTTAAAGCCATCCAAGCTGGTGGCCATTACTGCATCTTGTGGGAGCAAATTCCATAGTTTAACTATGCGCTGAGTAAAGAAATACTTCCTTTTGTCTGTCCTGAATCTTCCAACATTCAGCTTCTTTGAATGTCCACGAGTTCTAGTATTATGAGAGAGGGAGAAGAACTTTTCTCTATCCACTTTCTCAATGCCATGCATAATTTTATACACTTCTATCATGTCTCCTCTGACCCGCCTTTTCTCTAAACTAAAAAGCCCCAAATGCTGCAACCTTTCCTCGTAAGGGAGTCGCTCCATCCCCTTGATCATTCTGGTTGCCCTCTTCTGAACCTTTTCCAACTCTATAATATCCTTTTTGAGATGAGGCGACCAGAACTGTACACAGTATTCCAAATGCGGCCGCACCATAGATTTATACAACAGCATTATGATATCGGCTGTTTTATTTTCAATACGTTTCCTAATTATCGCTAGCATGGAATTTGCCTTTTTCACAGCTGCCGCACACTGGGTCGACATTTTCATTGTGCTGTCCACTACAACCCCGAGGTCTCTCTCCTGGTTGGTCACCGCCAGTTCAGACCCTATGAGCGTATATGTGAAATTCAGATTTTTTGCTCCAATATGCATAATTTTACACTTGTTTATATTGAATTGCATTTGCCATTTTTCCACCCATTCACTCAGTTTGGAGAGGTCTTTTTGGAGCTCTTCGCAATCTCTTTTTGTTTTAACAACCCTGAACAATTTAGTGTCGTCAGCAAACTTGGCCACTTCACTGCTCACTCCTAATTCTAGGTCATTAATGAACAAGTTGAAAAGTACAGGTCCCAATACCGATCCTTGAGGGACTCCACTTTCTACAGCCCTCCATTGGGAGAACTGTCCGTTTATTCCTACTCTCTGCTTTCTGCTTCTTAACCAATTTCTTATCCACAAGAGGACCTCTCCTCTTATTCCATGACTGCTAAGCTTCCTCAGAAGCCTTTGGTGAGGTACCTTGTCAAACGCTTTTTGAAAGTCTAAGTACACTATGTCCACTGGATCACCTCTATCTATATGCTTGTTGACACTCTCAAAGAATTCTAATAGGTTACTGAGACAGGACTTTCCCTTGCAGAAGCCATGCTGGCTCTGCTTCAGCAAGGCTTGTTCTTCTATGTGCTTAGTTAATCTAGCTTTAATAATACTTTCTACCAGTTTTCCAGAGACAGAAGTTAAGCTAACTGGCCTGTAATTTCCGGGATCCCCTCTGGATCCCTTTTTGAAGATTGGCGTTACATTTGCCACTTTCCAGTCCTCAGGCACGGAGGAGGACCCGAGGGACAAGTTACGTATTTTAGTTAGCAGATCAGCAATTTCACCTTTGAGTTCTTTGAGAACTCTCGGGTGGATGCCATCCGGGCCCGGTGATTTGTCAGTTTTTATATTGTCCATTAAGCTTAGAACTTCCTCTCTCGTTACCACTATTTGTCTCAGTTCCTCAGAATCCCTTCCTGCAAATGTTAGTTCAGGTTCAGGGATCTGCCCTATATCTTCCACTGTGAAAACAGATGCAAAGAATTCATTTAGCTTCTCTGCAATCTCCTTATCGTTCTTTAGGACACCTTTGACTCCCTTATCATCCAAGGGTCCAATTGTCTTCCTAGATGGTCTCCTGCTTTGAATGTATTTATAGAATTTTTTGTTGTTGGTTTTTATGTTCTTAGCAATGTGCTCCTCAAATTCTTTTTTAGCATCCCTTATTGTCTTCTTGCATTTCTTTTGCCAGAGTTTGTGTTCTTTTTTATTTTCTTCATTTGGACAAGACTTCCATTTTCTGAAGGAAGACTTTTTGCCTCTAAGAGCTTCCTTGACTTTGCTCGTTAACCATGCTGGCATCTTCTTGGCCCTGGCGGTACCTTTTCTGATCTGCGGTATGCACTCCAGTTGAGCTTCTAATATAGTGTTTTTAAACAACTTCCAAGCATTTTCGAGTGATGTGACCCTCTGGACTTTGTTTTTCAGCTTTCTTTTTACCAATCCCCTCATTTTTGTGAAGTTTCCTCTTTTGAAGTCAAATGTGACCGTGTTGGATTTTCTTGGCAATTGGCCAGTTACATGTATGTTTAATTTAATAGCACTGTGGTCACTGCTCCCAATCGGTTCAACAACAC
Source organism: Rhineura floridana (assembly GCF_030035675.1). NCBI lineage: Eukaryota > Metazoa > Chordata > Lepidosauria > Squamata > Rhineuridae > Rhineura > Rhineura floridana. The sequence continues at coordinate 37,053,488 of NC_084491.1, forward strand.
TTACATCTCGCACCAGGTCCCGGTCCCCACTGAGGATTAAGTCCAGGGTTGCCATCCCTCTGGTTGGTTCCATGACCAACTGGTCTAGGGAATAGTCATTTAGAATATCTAGAAACTTTGCTTCTTTGTCATGACTGGAACACATATGCAGCCAGTCTATGTCCGGGTAGTTGAAGTCACCCATTACTACCACATTTCCTAGTTTGGATGCTTCCTCAATTTCATATCTCATCTCAAGGTCTCCCTGAGCATTTTGATCAGGGGGACGATAGATCGTTCCCAGTATTAAGTCCCTCCTGGGGCATGGTATCACCACCCACAACGATTCTGTGGAGGAGTCTGCCTCTTTTGGGGTTTCGAGCTTGCTGGATTCAATGCCTTCTTTATCTAATACTAATCCGAACTCCACCCCCCTCCTTCTCCACGCTCTCCTGACAAACAACTCTCTAAACCCACCAAAAGAACCCTCTCAAGTCCACCAACGTCCACCTCACATCCACACCACATCCACCCCACATCCACCCAGATTTACCTGACATTCTTCCTTTTATACTGTCAGCCATTTTAAACATTCAGCCAATCATCCAGCATTCTACTGCCCATTCACTCCCCCTTCCTCTTTCATTCTACTTACCATGTATCTCCTATACAACCAGCACTTACCCTATTTACACTAATATAGGAACATCACAGCCCTCTCCCCATTCATCAGGGGTACCTGGAGAAGGGCCTGAGAAGAAGATCTAGGTAAGTTCATATCAGGAGAGGTGTATACCCCTGCAGTGGAAGCTGGTCTGAATGTGCTGCTCTGGTCTCAGTCTGCTCTCAGCCACCTGTGTTTGCCTTCCTACCATAAGTCAGAGTGTGGCTCTGCCTGTCAGTGGCTCTGAATACACTTACTGTTCATCTCCTTGCTTTCCACCCTACCAGTTCTAACGGGCACCAGTCACCACCTGCATCAGCCCAAAGCTTGTGTTCTAGATGCCAAATTAAATATCTAGGAGTACTGTCCTCCCTCGCCTCTGATCATCCCGCATAACACTCTGTCTCCAGCAGCAGCCAGGTGGATGTGCCAGAGGGGTCTCTCGTGAAGAACATGATGTCTTTCTCCACCCTTTTTTAGTTTACTGTTTCTGAACATGGAGGTTTATCTGTACAAATCATGGGCAATAGTCTTCGATAGACCTGACTTCCATGGCTCATTCTAATTTAGCAACTGATCATGTTGGGAACTTAAAAACAAACAAAAAAACAGTGCTTTCACAATTTGGGGCTTACTTTTGGAAGGCCCTGCATTTTGCCAGTGTCTCTACTCTGTCTTTCTAAATGTCAGGGTTGCCCTTATAAGGTTTTCTGTGACCTCTCAGGGGCTGTCATCTTTTTCCACAGCTCGGTGTTCATTTCACATCAGGCTCGTTTGGAAAGTGTGTACCTGGGAGAGATTTGGTTACACTCTTGGCTTCAGCAAAGGAAACAGTCGATTGCTGGGGCAGCGAGGCAACTTGGCAGTGTTTTTTGCCTGCGTTTTGGGTTTCTTCTGTGCCAGGCAGAGCTGGCCTTCCTTTGGTCTGATGGCTGAATTTTGGAGCTGCTTTCTTTGCATTTCTGCTCTTGCTTCCTTCTCAAGAGGTGCGTTCACATCTTTTTTACATTTTTTATTCTGTAACCCTTCTCAGTGCCACTTCACTTCTTTTACAGTTACTTGTTCTTTTTAAGAACTTCTGAGTGAGCTTTCTCTCCTTCGTTCCTTAGAGCTGGGCAACATCATGAGTCTAGAAATTTTGGATTGTATTCAGTTAAGTCCTACTCAGAGTAGCCCCATTGAAATGAATGACTCTGAGCTAGCCAAGTCTATTAACTACAATAGTCCTACCCTGAGTAGGAATAGCATTTAATACCACCCTCCTACAAGGTTTGGTGGCATTTTGGGTGGCCTTTTTCTAAAAAAAAATAGATTTAAAAAATAATACAGAAAAGAAGAATAATGCATAACCATTAAACAAAAATCATAAAGTGAAAAAGACAGCTTGTATTGTAAACTAAGGAGAATAATGAATATGGTCTTATGGCATCACTACATATCTCATTCCAGAATAAAATAAAAATTGTCCACCTTTTGACAAATTTGTTTTGTACATATATATTTTCTCGTTTGGTTGGTTTAAATCTTGAGGTGCTTTTGTGCCCCCCCCTTCCTTGCATGCCTACGTTTGCTTTCCTTTTTCTTTTCATTTGGATATCCCAAAGAGGAGGCAATCTTTTTATTGTGGTAACCCTAACAAAGCTATTTTAGCTTCCTTTGAAATGTCTCAGATATTCTGCCTTAAGCCCCCCTCCAAAGTTTATGCCCTAACAAATGTGTTGGTCTTTAAGGTACTACAAGACTTTTTTTAAAAAAAAAAAGTGGCTGGAGAGCTGTGACTGAATCTGCCACTGTTTCTTCCCACTCTTTTTTTTTTTTAAGTGGGAAGAAAGAGTGGCAGATTCAGTCACAGCTCTCCAGCCATTTGGTCTAGAGGCAACTGAGCCTAGCTTACCTGACAGGGCTGTTGTGTGGAGACATTGATATGCTAAGATTCTAGAAAGAAGAGTGGAATGCATGGGGACCAGTCTTTGTAACAAGTGTCTGAAGCCCTGGAGAGCAGTTCCTGTTTAATGTGGACCAGGGGTGGGGAACTGCTAGGCTCTGGGGAATCCTCCCCCCAAGGGGTACCATTTTTCCATGTCTCCCCCCTACCTCTTTAAGTCCTTGATCACAGAGACTTAAGGGAAGTGCAAGAGATTTGAAAGGTGGGCACCCTCACCTGCCTGCAATCCTGTAATGTCACCAGGTGATTAACAGGTGGGCAGTTCCACCCACATGTCACATTTGCTCCTTGAGGAAGATCCTGATAAGGATCAGGCCTGTGCAGCCAAAAAGGTTCCCACCCCACATATAGATGATACCGAAGTACCAATGATGTGACTCGGTATAAGGCAGCTTCCTATGTTCTATGTGTTCCAATTATATCTTTGTTTCAATCTCTGTACACTTAGTATTTTTTTGGCATTTTAGAAGTTACTGTTAATCCGAAGTCAATGCTCCAGTCCTGTCCCTTTAGCTCTGCTCTCTTTATCTGCATGGGTTTTTTTTGGGGGGGGACCCCAAATTCTAAAAAAAAAAAAAAAATCTGGCCATGTTGCTGACATCAAACAGCCCTACAGTTTGTCGGGTAGCTTGCCCAGTAAGTACATAATGAATACATGTGGCTAGAGTAAAATTCTCCAACTGTGAGGCACAGTTACAAAGGGATCATAAGGAAGGCCTTCATTAGATTGGAACTAATGGGCTTTCGTTGCCCAAGCTCTGGAAATGATGTCAGGACACAGAAAAGGACCATTTTAGTGTCAAGTGCAAATACTGAAGTCTAGACCTTGGATTCAGGCAGCCCATTCTTAAATTAGGAGCATTCCTCAGTGAATTTCACCCTTTCCAAAAAAATTTTTGTTACAAAGGAGCTTGCAGTATTATCATCTTCATTTTGCTGAAAGGGAGAGATGACGGATGGAGAATTGACATCTCTTGAGAGTAGGCATGAGTTTTTTTAATAGAGGGAGCCATATTCCTGGACTCTCAAATAAGCTTCTGCTCTTTTTCTGTGCAGGCACTTGCTGGGTGGCCCAGCTTCAGGATCTCCCTACGTTAGCGGAGCTGTGCCCTGAGATGTAATAAATGGCCTCTTAACATGAGCAGAATGCCTTTCAAGCAGCCATGCCGCTAATCAAGAAATGTTAGGATTAGTGACAGATGTTGTTATATGCCTTCAAGTCAATTAAGACCTATGGTGACCCTAGAATCTTTTTTGGATATATTCATAGGGTTTTCATGGTAAGGGGTATTCAGAGGTGATTTACCATTGCCTTCCTCTAAGCCTACAGCACCCGGAATTCCCAGTCAGTCTTCCATCCAAGTACTAACCAGGTCTTACCCTGTTTAGCTTCCGAGATAAGATGAGATTGGGCATGTGCAGGGTAGTATGGCTGTAGGCTAGTGACCGACAGTCCAGGTCAAAGACCTAGCTTCCAGGCATGGCGTCCCAGCAGCTTTCTTCTGAAGCAGTACATTCCAGATCAAAAGAAAAGCGACTTGGGATTATTTAATTCATTTATTTGCTTCCATTTACGTTCTGCTTTTCTTCCATCATGGAACCCAAGGCTGCATACCTGTGGTTCCCAGGTGCTCTCCATCCAGGCACTGAACAAACCCAGTCCTGCTTAGCTTCAGCAAGGTGGTGCCCCCAGGTGCTATCATAGCAGTGCTGTTGAAAGGATGCATCTACTGTCCTGGCTCTGCTTCCCATGCCATCTCTAAGTAGGGATGGGTGAGAATTTCAATTCAGTTCGCATTTCAAGCAGAATTTATCAAGTTCATAATTTCCGAAACAATATGAGAACCGAAACACAGCCATTTGCATTCATTAGAATTTTGGGATGCAGTTTGCCAACTAAACAACATTTACAAAAATGCATATATTAGGGGAAAGTGTGCATAAAAATGAGTGAAAATAACATGCAAAAAGGCATGAAGTGATGGGAAATGGCTTTCAAAAATGTGTACCTTTGTCGCAACTGCTTACAAAAATGTGTTTATTTGGAGATATTCGCACTAACATGGTGGAGAATTTTCATGAGGATTTTTAAAAAAGAATTTGCAGATTGCTTCAGAAATGTAGAGAATTGAATTTAACGTTGGAAAAATGAGAAACTGAGAGGACCAAAACTGACAGATCTTTCCATCCCTGTCTCTAGGCACCATTTTCTTCTTTCTTGCAGGAACCCTGTCTCTCTCCACGAGCGATGAAGACATAGTCTGCAAGAGCCAGTGCCTCATCAACTGCTCAGAGGGACACTACTACACTGCTGGCAACTGCCTCGAGTGCCCTGTTGGATTCTTGTAAGGAAGCACCTTTTGCCAGTGATATTTATTTTTTTGCACAATTAGAATATCAATACACAAAGGTATCCGAAAGGAGATGCTGTTTGTTTCTCTGCACAGATGAGGTCTGTAGGAACCGGAAGATAGAATTTGACAGAGTCCTGTAAGCAAAGAAGGTGCTTACAAACTACATTTCAGCATCATGGAAGACATGAAGGGAGGAAGAAAAGGGAGGAGAACCGTGATAACAAGGGATGATATTTAAGAATTGGTTGGAGGATGGATTTGGAACGGGATGAAATGATTAGAAAGGAGAACCTCAGAAAGATTTTTTTCTGATCATGGGATTACAGTAATCTTGTCTGACCTTGTCACTTCAGTTGTCATAGAGAGAGCGAGAGCTTTTACCTTCCAAAAAGTCTTGGGACTCTTTATCATAAGGCTGATATGTCTAAACACCACAACCTTTTTTCCTGTGGTTGTGGAATCTGCCTTTTCATGTAGTGCATGTTATTAATTATCTGCTGTTGTGAGTTCTCTTCCCCCAATATGAACCGGATGATCTGGGGATCATCCAGAGGAGTGCTGTTAGTTGTCCCCCCATGTTACAGAGAGGTGACTGGCCTAAACTAGAAGTCGGGCATTTGTTGTCACTGTTCCCATGCTGTGGCATCTTCACTTTTGAATTTTAGGCATCTCTTGAAGACTTGTTTGTGCCCACCGGATTATGCAGCTGTTTAAAATCTTTTTAAGCAGCCAGTCATTTTAATGACTGTTTTGTATTTTTTTTAAAAAAAATTATGCTGTTGTACACCACCCTGATGTTTTGTGAGAGGGCAGTATTTAAATAGTTTTATAAATTAAATAGCCTTCTTGGGTCTTAGTGTAAGCAGGTGAGGTCTCGTTGTTAGTGCCTGGCTGGTACTGACCCACAACAGGGCCTTCTCAGTAGTGGTCCCCCACTTAGGGAATGTCCTCCCTAGTGAAGTGTTTCTGGCCCCTCATTATGAATATTTAGGTGAAATCCTGAAACATTCTTGTTTACCCAGGCATTTGATGGCTGAAATACATTGTTACTGGCAATCTTGACATTATTTAGCTACAAAGGTATCTGATTGTGTTTAATGTTTTGTTGTTTGCCTCCAGGGGCTCCTTTGGGAGGAAGGGCAAGAAAAAAACCTAGTAGAAATAATAATAATAATAATAATAATAATAATACAATGGAATGCTGTTGCATATCAGCTAATAAACGTTGTTTGCCAGATAACAACATTTCCAGCAAATATGCAAGTATTTTAGGAAAATCATCCAGCTCTAGATAACTGCCAAATATTGGAAGAGCATCTTAGTCCATGTCTATATGTCCCCCAGTTTCTTTTAGTTAAAATGCATGATGCCCTGCCATGGAAGTGGAATATAGCCTAGCGAGCCTTAAAAGCTACTTCGCTGAGGGTGAATTAGATAGAGATCTTCAGACTGAGTCCCCACTATAGGGAGAGAGTGTGAGAGTTGAGCTGTCAGGCCTAGGTAGGGCTTGGCTCTGACTGTGGAAAACTTGCAACAAAATCAAATTCACTTGTACCTAGGGATGCCAGAAAATTTCAATGAAAAGAGAAATGGGAGCAGAAATTGCCAGTGTTTATTGATTTATTCCATGTCCAGAATGGAAATCCATCCAGAGAATATGACTAATATTCACTGTTGCTTTAAGCCCACAAACAATAAGTAATTGGTCACGTTCCCCTCGCCCATTTGCATTGTGTTTCCTTTGCATTGAAATTAATGGAGTAGAATAATGTAATGCCAACATAGTTTATGTCATTTATGTTATTAATTATGTAAGTTATGTAATTTTGCCACAGAAGACAGTGAGACGAATAATGTAGGTTTTGGTGGACGATACAGTAGAACGGAAACAGTGCTTCATGCAACAAATTCAGGGTGAAATGGAGAACGATGCCGTCTTAAATCCTGAGTTGTATCCAAACCAAACCTTTGTTGCTCTGAATTGCAGCTGCCCAGGAGGTCGGATGGCTCCACGTTTGTGCCCACTAGGAACATACAATCAACTTACAGCACAGGAAAATATTGTATCTTGCCAGGTACTATGAAGAGAGCCAGGGGTTAAACTGGGGTTTCTGCCTGTGCTAAGCGGCTGTTCAATTGCAATGATCCTTCTTATTTGTTCAAATGATAGGGCAAGAGACCTCACCTTCAGGGACCATTGTTTAGGGCAGGCAATTCTTGAAATAATAATGATAATAAAAAGTTGCAATCAGGGGAGGGATGGCACCCAAGGTGGGCCCAAGAGTAGAGCAAGGGACAAATCTCATGCAGTTTAGCATGGATTAGGGAGGTAGATCTTGGAGTAAAATCTGCCTATTCACCTAAAACAAAGGTTGGGAACCTGTGGCCCTCCAGATGCTGTTGGACTTCATCATCAAAGGAGGCAGCCACAAGGGGAGCCCCACAGAGAGTGTACTACACAAGTCTAAATGTGGGGTTATCTGTACATGAGTCATAGTGACTATGCTATCCTTGTCCAGGAAAGGGCATAGTTAATGCAGAAGCTGAAACTGGTGGAAGGCACTCTTTGCCATGGACGCCACCTGGGCCCATCAAACTTAGGAGTCAGGTCCAAAGAGTCTGCCAAGAAATCTGGCAAATGAAACAAAAAGAAGCCAAGAATTGGAAGAAAATGTTGATGTTATAAAAGGCAAATGTCTGCTCACGAAATGTATCACAGATACCGAAACATTTGACTGCTAGAAAAATGTTATTAATTAGGGGGATAAAGCTCTTAGTTCCAGTATCCCAATGAATCTTCCAATTAATGGGAAATTAAAAACACACCATTTATGTTCCTCTTTGGGGATGCCATCACATTTAATAAACTCAGCTCCTAATAGCGCACAACTTCCTTGACAGGCCTGCCCAGATGGTTACATCAGCTTGGACAGCAGAGCTGGGTGCCAGATATGTTCAGATGGCTACCAGTGTGATCCACAGATGGGTTTACAGAGAAAGTGCATCCCTGGTCAATATTCACCTCCTGGAGAGATGGAGTGCTGGGAATGCCCCAAAGGATATGTCTGCCCCAATGGACAGGAAAGACAGGTATGGTACAACATCTAATACCTGAAGATTTTTCCAGCCAAAACTATGTACCAAAAGAAGCATATATCAGAGAAAAGTGTGCACAAAAAGGTATATATTAGAGAAAATAATGTACAAAAATGTACTATCTTAGAGAACATTCCATGCAAAATGTGTATATCAGGAAACATGTACACAATGAATATATATGAATTTTCAAGGGGATTTTAAAAAAAGTTTTTAAATTGATGTGGAAGTGGAGTGAACCAAATTCAGGATTGGACAAAATGAGAAACTGAGAGAAACCAAAATTAACAGTTCTCTTGCATGCCTCCAGCTAAATTTCTGAGGTAAAATAGACAACTTTGGAGTTCAATCTCTAATTTTTTGAGGGTGGAAAAATGTGGCGCCACATCAGAATTTGAACAACGAAACCAGGACTTCCGGGAAGGGTGACTTAGCCTGTGCCTGCTTTTGAGACGGGCTCCTGCCTCAAAAGAAGCTTATTCAGATATATCAGTCAGTTTTTTCTTTTTTTTTTGACTGATTAAACTTCTCCCGGGTAGGGAGAAACGAAGAGATTAACCTCAAAGCCTATTTTTGTTGGGACGACCAGATCTCATTAATTTATGGGACGAGGTCCAGCCGACGAAGGTGGGACGGATTTTCAACAGCAAGCTCTATCTGATAAAGCGAACGTTCACCTTATCTTCTAAGAGAGAACGCACTAACAGGCAAGCACCCTTCTTTCTATATTTTTCTTTTACTTGACTTAAATTGTTGCTGTTTAAAAGAGATTTGCCAGATTGATCGGTTTTTGACATCTCACTGGGGAGCCGTAACTTCTCTCTGCTACGCACTAATTAATAGCTTATCTCTGTTTTTGTTGCAAAAAGCTGTCCTGGATTTGCATTCTAAAGATACACACAGAAGAGGGATTTCTATTCCAGATTTTTATTTTGAAAAATATTATACTGTTTTGAGACTACTCTCTTTTTGGTCTATTTTATTTTGACGAATCTGTTTCTTGACGATTGCCATTAATTGCTTCGATCCTGGGAACTGCATTTTGTTTACTTAACTATTGGAGAGATAAGGCTGTCTGCTCTGTTTATACTGTGATGTCACCAAGTTTGGAGTATTAACCCAATTGTTGCTGAAATAAGAAGTGGTTTTCCTATATTTTTCTTTTAAAATGGCAATTAAGAAAGTGGCTGAGAATCTGGAAATAACTATGTTTCAGAGAATAATGAATGAGATTGAGATAACGAAAATTGAATTGAGTAAAATGAAGCAGGAGATTAAAGATATAAGGGTCCCTGTGAGAGAGGTGACCCTGGAAGGGGTCCCTGTGAGAGAGGAGACCCCGGAGATTGGAATAGGGGTCCCTGTGAGAGAGGAGACCCTGGAGACTGGAATAGGGGTCCCTGTGAGAGAGGAGATCCCGGAGATTGGAACAAACGTGGAACAGGAACAAGATTTGGAGTCTATGGACTTTAGAAATAAAATCTATTGTTTGGAACTCAATGTTATCTCTGAAGAAATTAATGAAGATTCTAGAGATAAAGTTATCAATGACATGGATTATCTTCTGGACTGGAATGATGTGATGGAGCCCAATATAGAGAAAATCTATGGAATTAACTGCAGCCATGTGACAATGGAAAAACTTTTAAGAGATGACCCAGTGTATTTTGAAAAAAAGAACAGAGATATGATTTTACAGCAGTATTTCAGCAACTTATTCAGAATGGATGGCAAGAAAATATTTGGGATAGAGGTAATTCCCATCAGACTCTTATTATATGACTATGGCTTTGACAGCAAGATTATTATGGAATACTGATAATGGAAGATTGGATATTGAAATTACTGGACTTAACAAGACTACTGAAGATGGAAGATGGAAAATGGAACTAATAGAGATAATAGAACAATGGCTACTGAAATTACTGAACCTAACAGATTTTGATGTGATGGATTAATTGAAATGTTTATTTTGACTATGGTTATGACAATAAGATTATCATAATTAGTAATGAGATGGATTAATCGATATGCTTATCTGGAAAAAAAAATTGATAGATATATTTCTTAAAGAATTGAAACCTCTCTTTGACTTTTTGTGGAAAGAATAAAGTAATGTTTATGAGATTTGATGATTAAGTAAGATAACTACTGGAGGAAAGTGATTTTATAATATGACTTAAGAGACAGGATTGCTATATATTATAGACTTATAACTGATTTGATCTTTGACAAATGGGAAGTCAATATTTTACTCTTTATTTTTTATTTTTTTTTATTTTTTTTTTCTTCTTTTCTTTTTTTTCTTTTTGTTTAACTATTTTTGATTTTGTTTTTTGTCTTTGAATGTTTTATGATTTTGTCTTGTATGTTTTATGAAAATCTGAATAAAAATTATTGAAAAAAAAAAAAAGAATTTGAACAACGAAACCTGAATTTTCATAGCAGCAAGACCCAGATTTGGCCACTGAAATAATGAACTCTGCTACCATTTTTTTTTTAAATTGACTATTAATTGTGAATACAGAGAATGTAGTGAATGTTGTGTTGGAGCAGTAATGTAACATAGAGCTACATTGGATACAACCCACACACCTGGTCTTCTTTCTGCCTTCAGCATTGCCTAGGTGGCCATGAGCCTAATCCCAGTCGCACATTTTGTGTAGCCTGTTTTCCTGGCTTTTTCTGTACCGAAGGGATTCCAGAATGCCAGCCCTGTCCAACAGGTAGGACTTTCTTCAACAGTAACTCTCCACCTTCTCTTCTAACCTCTTGAACTGTTCCTATTAAAGCAATGGCTCAGCGACACTCTAGAACTCTGGGGGCAGTAGAGTCTTGTAGATAGTACAGTAGTGGTTAGGTTCCACTTGCTCTACATTGATCCCAGGAGAGTCAGACAAGAGTGTGTGACAGGGGGTAATCTTCCCCTTAGTAAAAAGTCCAAAGGGATGAGAGAAAAGGACTGTCCCTTATATCACCTATTGGGTAGGAGATCACACGTGATATTTAGGCAGCCTGGATCAGTCACACATGCGGAAAGGTTGAGAAAGGGGCAACCAAAATGATCAGCGGGTTAGAGCAACTCCCCTGTGAGGAAAGGTTGCAGCATTTGGGGCTTTTAGATTAGAGAAAACGTGAGTGAGAGGTGACGTGATAGAAGTGTATAAAATTATGCATGGCATGGAGAAAGTGGATAGAGAAAGGTTTTTTTCCCTCATAACACTAGAACTTGTGGGCATCCAATGAAGCTCATTGTTGGAAGTTTCAGGACAGACAAGAGAAAATGCTTCTTCATACAGCACATAGTTAAACTATGGAATTTGCTCCCAGAAGAGGCAATGATGACCACCAATGTGGATGGTTTTAACAGAAGGTTAGACAAATTCATGGAGGATAAGGCTATCAGTGGCTACCAACCATGATGGCTATGCTCTGCCTCCATAGTCAGAGGTAGCATGTTTCTGAATACCAGTTGCTGGAAACCACAGGTGGAGACAGTGCTTTTGCACTCAGGTCCTGCTTGTGGGCTTCCCGCAGGCATATGGTTGGCCACTGTGTGAACAGGATGCTGGTCTAGATGAGCCACTGGCCTAATCCAGCAAGCACTTTTTATGTTCTTATATGTTTTTAAGTCCATGAGTTCTTTTTCTTTTCATATCAGTGGTACATCTCACCACACATGCAGCTAAATAATCTGAGAGAATAATTTCCGGCCACCCAGAGAGGAACATAACGTTTATGGAAAACCTGGGAAGCATATTAAAAAGTACATTCAAAGCCACCTCGGTTTGATATGGGATAATCACTTAGTAGCTTTGGTACTCTGAACTGGGACTGCAGATTTTGGCACAATTAATGCAACTTGCAATTAAAAAAAGAAGTCAGTTTTGCAGTCAGTTCCTCCCCATCTAGGGAGTTGTTCAGTTTGCCGTTACCCAGTTTTAATCTCTTTGAGATGTCCAACACCAGAAGGTATGTGCATTTTGGGCAAAGACCTTTTGCAGAACTATTTTGTGTCTCTCTATGTGTCCAGTAGACACTGAATTTCTGTAACTTCAATTTATAGATTTGTAATAACCTCTACCTGGGAAGATCTGGGGGAGGGAGCATCCTGCCTGAAAGGGGAGGACTGCCCTGAATGACTTTCAGGTCCTTTACAGTTCTACATTTCTATGAGTCAAAGCAACTTGACAGGATCAACATTTAAGTCTTTGGGAAAGCTGGAAGTAAAGCCTGGGAGATTAGATGTGCTCCACCAGTAAATAAGTGAATTCTCAATTGTCCTTCATAAAAAATCTGAATTTCACATATACGCTCATGGGGTCTGAACTGGCGGTGATGGACCAGGAGAGAGACCTCGGGGTTGTAGTGGACAGCACGATGAAAATGTCGACCCAGTGTGCGGCAGCTGTGAAAAAGGCAAATTCCATGCTAGCGATAATTAGGAAAGGTATTGAAAATAAAACAGCCGATATCATAATGCCGTTGTATAAATCTATGGTGCAGCCGCATTTGGAATACTGTGTACAGTTCTGGTCGCCTCATATCAAAAAGGATATTATAGAGTTGGAAAAGGTTCAGAAGAGGGCAACCAGAATGATCAAGGGGATGGAGCGACTCCCTTATGAGGAAAGGTTGCAGCATTTGGGGCTTTTTAGTTTACAAAAAAGGCGGGTCAGAGGAGACATGACAGAAGTGTATGAAATTATGCATGGCATTGAGAAAGTGGATAGAGAAAAGTTCTTCTCCCTCTCTCATAATACTAGAACTCGTGGACATTCAAAGAAGCTGAATGTTGGAAGATTCAGGACAGACAAAAGGAAGTACTTCTTTACTCAGCGCATAGTTAAACTATGGAATTTGCTCCCACAAGACGCAGTAATGGCCACCAGCTTGGATGGCTTTAAAAGAAGATTAGACAAATTCATGGAGGACAGGGCTATCATTGGCTACTAGCCATGATGGCTGTGCTCTGCCACCCTAGTCAGAGTCAGCATGCTTCTGAAAACCAGTTGCCGGAAGCCTCATGAGGGGAGAGTGTTCTTGCACTCGGGTCCTGCTTGCGGCTTCCCCCAGGCGCCTGGTTGGCCACTGTGAGAACAGGATGCTGGACTAGATGGGCCACTGGCCTGATCCAGCAGGCTCTTCTTATGTTCTTATGTTCTTAACCATTTAAAGAGCTGCTCTCTCTTAACTACGATGCACCCCACCCTCCTTGACATTCCAGAAACATTCTTGATAATCCCATCCTCAGGATATCACCAGCCTGTCATTGTGGGAATGATCGGGGTGTTGCAAATTCACCACTGTGACATTAGTGCTGAACCAAGTATGGCAGGAGGATGGACAGAGGGTGACTCAGACCTTTGTTTAAAAAAGAAACAATTGCCTTTGAAAATTATGAAAGCGTAGAATGTTATTAAAGATGATTAATTGGTTGAAATGGCTCAGAAAATTACAGAGAAAGACAAGCAAACAACATTGCAGGTTCTTCCTACTGCACACATGATGTCTCCCAGCATAAACTTGAGCTGGAAGGGAATCAAATATCTGAAATAATTCATGCTGGGAATACATTTCCCTCTGAAAATGGGAGAAGAGCTATCTGTGAAAATCACCAAAATGCTTTTTTGGGGGGAGAAGAAGGGAATGGAATGCATGTGATTTATGTAACATATATACCTGCATATTTATAATGTATATTCACTAATAGGCAAAAAAAAACCCTTGTGGTTTAAGAACATACCTATACCTACAGATATCTATATCAAACTTTTAAAAACAGGGAAATTGGGCAGCTATAATGAATGCACCAGGGGAGCAGGAGACCTGACCTCCTCTCTGAGTACTGTCCTACAAATTTGTAGAAATGCAAACACAATTTGGGTTGGTCTTTCACAGTCCAATCCACTTCCTGTGTAATCATGCTTAGGATAGGTGAAACTGACCTGGAGGAGGGGCAGGGAATGGAGGAGGAGAGGAGTAGATTCCCTGGGTGGGCGGGCACTGGGCAGAGGGGAAGCCCCTTTCCTTTCTAAAAGGAAAACATTGTGAATCATTGTTTTTCAGTGTTTCTCCCACCTTTTCATTTGACAGCAGGCACATGTAGTCTCCCACCAAATTTAAACCAAAGCTGTCCCTGGCCCCATCCACACCAGACTTTTATTTCACTTTAGACAGTCATGGCTTCCCCCCAAAGAATCCTGGGAAGTGTAGTTAGTGAAGCGTGCTGAGAGTTGCTAGGAGATGCCCTATTCCCCTCACAGAGCTTCAATCAGAGCAGTTGACTGTTAAACCAGTCTGGCCACTGGAGCTCTGTCAGTGTAATAGGAGTCTCCTCTCAGCACCCTTCACAAACGACATTTCTGAGTTCAGGACTATAAGATTTGTAAGGCTTTGTTTTGAAATAAATTTATGGGAAGCATCATATTGCATGGCGGATATTTTCAATTTAACTATCAAACTAACTATTGCATAATGCAAAAAAATCCATGCTGGCTGTATAATAAATTAAGCCACATTATTCTTCAATACACACATAGGCAGGACTTGCAAACATGCCAGTAATGTGATTTGAGTTAACTTCCAAAAATCAGAGATAATTTGTTTGTAAAATTGTGTGAACTTGAACACTTTAGAATTCCTTCCAGTTAAGTATTAGACAGGCACCATCTCTGTTGTCTTTTTGGTGCCTACTGAGGACCTTCTTCTTTCAAAAGCCTTTTCAGTAAAGACCTTATCCTAGTCTACATCTGTGCTGGAATTGCTTTTCAAGATGTTTATAAAACATTTTTTAAAAGAGATGTTTTTAAAGATGCTTTGTTTGAATATGTTTTAAAGTGCTTTTAGTGTTTTTGTTTGCCACCCTAGACTCCTTCTGGGAGGAAGGGCAGGATATAAATTTAATAAAATAAATGTAAGTAAATGTGCACCAGTGGAATCTGTAAGGTTTCTGTGCTGCAGGCTCCCCAGACAAATTAAGAATGGTTGGTGGCATGTAAAAATGTTCAGTGGCACTTCAGACATCAGTCGTAGTTTTTCCCCCCCTCTTCTTCTTCTTCTCCTCGTCAATGTGGATTGGCTAACATGGGTTGGTCAATTCCAGTTTCTGCCAGTTACTGGTTTTACCCATACTGAATGAGATTATCTCTAGAATGAAGGTATAAAAGCATCAAAGCAAGCAGTGGGATTTTTGGGTGAGTGAGCAAGAAAGAACTCAGCATGCATGTACAATGAAGACCAGGGGGATAAGCTCTGCAATATCTTGGCCAGTCTGCCAGGAGGGATGCAGAGGTAGGAGACAGCTGTAAGGTAGACACCTGCATTCCAGGGAGGTAATGGAAAGATAGAGATCAAGACAGGGGAACAACACAGGGAGCAAATAAGCAATGTGAAACCTCCAGCCTGGGGACCTAATAAGGCCCACCTGGCCTGCCCATCTGACCTATGAGGCTATTTGGACAAGCACACCCACCTGTCCTACATTTGGCATCATATATGACTTCAGGTGTAGAGCAGGAAGAGACCTGCCTGGGCCACAAGGGTGTTTGCAGCTGACTGGTGGCAGCACAGCACTTTGCAAGTGTGAACAATCAGCTGATTGCAGAGACTTCCATAGCACTGTGCACAGAACTTTGCAAGTCTAGATGATCATCTAATCATCGAAGCTACTATATACAATGCTATACAAGCCCAATTATCCACTGATTTGTGCTGATGTAAGAACATTCACATATGTGTTGTAAAGGCAGATTTTAAAAACTTTTATTTCAAAAGATGCGTCTTTGGACCTACTTTTTGAGCTGAGAATTGTGCCTGGTTGATAGCTGTGTTCCAATCCTCACATTAGTCCAGGGGGTGCTGATCAGGTCAGTGCACGTTAGATTTGCACAGGTCAAATTCCTCAAGTGTCCCTAATCATCATGCATCAGATTACCTTTCAGCACTAGACAACTCCTTAATGAGAGCTGCTTAAGCTTTGAAGTCTGAGCTGTGCTCTTCATGGCATTCTGGGGCCAAAGTTCCCTCTCCCAGTGAGTTCCAGGCTCTCTCTTTCTTTGTGACTTGTTGCTTCATTGGAAGCCAAAGTATTTTAATGAGCACAACCAGGTACCTCCCACTGTGCCACTATAGTCAGTAACTTGATTCTGATCTCTGTAATGAGGATCCTCCTAATTAAATAATGAAGTGTTCCTGTATTCTGGCTGCCTTGATGTCAACTGATAAAAGGCAAAATGGAATGACTGATGCTTCATGAAAAGGCTTGTGGTTCACATCCAGCAGTGGTCTGTAATTCACTGTTATGGAAATCAGATAACACTGGGTCTTAGGTTTGTAGGCTTTCGGCTTCTAGTATTAATGCCTGAGGAATAGAGAGCAGACTTCTCCTGGGAGCTTGCATTGTGCAGAATATGAAGCTAGGAGAATGTGTGCTGGCACCGAGGCAATGTCTAGAGGTCAGCACATAATACTGTCATTTCAGAGCAGTTCCGGCAGAGTGAGACACACGGTCTTCGTCTGCCAAAACTGGGCATTTTAGATATAATGAAACATTTGCAAACCAGTCCTTTATTAATATTAGCGACAAGCCTAGGAAAGGCTTCTAAAATATTTGATATTTTTTTTAAAGGGCTTTGGCTAGAATTCATCATTTTGGTGAGGGGGCTGTAATTTGTCCTGTGGTCCAGCTCTGGAGCAAGATAAGTTTGCAGACTGGGCAAGGCTTTGCACACACCCACACATGAAGGATAATGACACAGGAGATAGAAATGTCATTGCCTGAAGCCTAGACATAGGAAGACCTTACACTGCATCAAACCATTAGGTTGGTAATGTCTGTTCTGACTGATGGGAGCTCCCCCAGCCTCTCATGAAGGGGTCTTCCCCAGCCCTGCAACCCAAGATACTTTAACCAAAAGGGTTAAACTTGGACATAGTGTGGCACCAAACCCAGAAAGGCTTGGGGAGAATCAATGGCTGAGATAGCTTTGATTATCTGGGTAGCCAGCTTCAGTGGGGAAGGATAGAAAGACCCTCCCCGCCCCAGGGGAGGCCAGCAGGAGGCTGGCTGAAACTTCTGAGTCATCAGAAAGTGAGGTCCAGGGAAGAGGAACTCAAGACATTAAGGAATATTCAGGCATCTCCTGGTTCCCATTCAGTGGCTTCCTATGGCTCAGCCCAGACCCTTTGGAATGGGGATGGAAGACAAATCTGTTTTTGTTAATTCCCATTTTACACAAACTGAAAGCCAGTTATCTTTCATGAACCACACTTCTCTGAATTTTGTGATGCAGTTCTCCAAACAAACAAACAAAAATGCACACAAAGAAGCACATATTAGGGGAAATTGCTTACAAACAAGTATATATTAAGCAAAAATGTGTATATAAGGAAAATATGCATGTGGATTTTTTTGAAAAAGCAAACTGATGCAGACATTGGGCAATCTGAACTTAAGATGGGCAAAATATGAAACCCGGAGAAACAGAAATAATCAGAGCTGTCCATCTCTACTTTGGAAACCACATCCCCCTGGACCTTGAAGTTAATTTCAAATTAATTCTGGTTTCAGTTTGAATCTTGCAACATGCTTTTTAAGTGCTTTGCTAAAGGAAAAGGTGGAGGTATCAGCGCTTTGCAGGAGTGACAGCCTCTGTGACCTGATTTCTCCTCACCCTCTCACTTCCTACTTTCAGCAATATCATTAGGGAGAGGAAGAGGAGGTGGAAGAGGAGGCACAGTGAGTAGGCAGAGGGCTTTGACCTGTAATATTGCTTAGTTTCCTTTTTCTCCAGGCTGCATGTGTATATTTTATTGGTGTTCAGGGTAGTGTGATGCCATTATTTATCTTAAGTTAATCTGGCATCTCATGGTCATTAGCTCGTTAAAAAAAACCCAAAAAACCTTTTAAAGTATATTATCAGAGACTAAGGAGATGGGAATAGTGCACTTAGCCAGCCAACCATTCTCTACGAATTCTGAGCTGTTTATATCAATAATGCATCAATCTAGACACCATGTTGCCCTTCCGCTGAATTCAGTGAAATCATGCAGGCAATGCAATGATGTGTATCTCATGCTGCTCTACCACACAACAATCTGTCCCTTTGGTTTTCTTTCAGGATATTATTGTCCTCATGCTGGCACTGTTCATCCCCTCCCATGTCCTCCTGGCTCGTGGGCCCCAGCTCCCCGGCAGACAGAGTGCCAAAAGTGTAATGGAAGTGCTTGCTGTGCGGATGGCCTGTGTGAGAGGCATCAGGCCCAGGTATCCCCTCGCTCTTCTGGAGAGCTGCAGTGTCAGCACTGCCCCTCGGGTAATTCTCTTCCTCTTGTTTCTGTTCTGCCATTCTGCTTATCCACATGTATTTTAATTTAATTTAATTTTAATTTAATTAATTTAATTTAATGTGATTTTACTGCTTAGAATCTTATTATGTACATGTCTGATTTTATTTTTGTAAGAAGCCCTGAGTACCCTATTATAGGGTAGAAGGGTGGGATAGAAATAATTTAAATAAATAAAATAAAGATAAATGGAGGAGCCAATGAACAGGCTTCGATTGATACTGTAGAGAGGGTAGAATCCAGGTCAGTGTTTAGTGTTTGAAGCAATGTGCAGAAGCTTGAAGCGGGTCAAGTGCAGTGGTTAAAAGGAAGGCCTGTCAAACAGGCCAGAAAGGTCCCTGCCCTCACAGTTTTTCAGACAGCAGTTCTGTTATGAAGACTCCTAAGTGCATGGAGGTGGGGCATGAATAGGGGTGGGGCGTGAAAGGGGGAAAGCAGCCATCACCTGATGGCAAACACAGAGTTTCTGTCCCCTCATAGTACTGCTATTAGCAGCAGATCCTTTATGAAGCTGTGAGGCTGCGATCCTCAGGAATGCAGATCAAAGTGAGTCACTCCCATGCACGGACAGCCAGAGCAGAGCCCCCACTTTTCATTGAGGAGAAGGGCAGGGATGAGTCAACAGGACTTGTTGCAGGGTATACGGCTTACATTGTCCTTGTTGCCTGCTTTCCAGAGTCTATGCAAGCGGAGAACTTGTAGCCCTCCAACACTACAAGTCCCATCATCCCTGACCATTGGCTATGCCAGCTGGGGCTGATGGGAGTTGGAGTCTGTGATGTTCCTATATATTAGTGTATATATGGTAAGTGCTGGTTGTTTAGAGTATACATGGTAAGTAGTGAAAGAGGAGGGGGAGTGAATGGGCAATAGAATGCTTGATGATTGGCTGAACGTTTAAAATGGCTGACAGTATAAATGAAAGGATGACAGGTAAATCTGGGTGAATGTGAGGTGGTGAATTGTGGAATCTGGGGGGAGAAGAGAACTTGGTGGGGGTTTAGAGAGTTGTTTACCAGGAGGGAGGTGGAGTTCGGATTAGTATTGAGTAAAACCATATGCTTATGTGCCTTAAGAAGAAATCTTGTTAATCTTGTTAGGTTTGTTATCTGTAATAAATACTTAATTTGGTTTACCAAAGGCCTGATCCTTGGCTGGGGTTTCACAGACCAGAAGGGAGGGTAAGGTAATGACCAAGGCTGAAGGGGAACTGTAACAAATGGTGGCAGCGGTGAAGAGAATAACAATACCAGTATTCAGAGTCTCTGGGAATACTAGTATTGGGACGTTACTGGTGGTTGTCTAGCAGGGGGATCTGTTGAGATCTGTGCTAGAGCGGGGAGAGAAATCATAAGAGAGAGCGGTCCGGACTGGTGGAGTCCCTGGTGGTGCCTAGAGACAGGCAGTAACCACGAGCAGGTAGGAACCTGACAGGGAGAGCCAAGGAAGGACGCCTCACATGTGGTGTCAGTAGCGGTGGGATACGAACAACAGAGAATCCAGATACGAATACTAGAGAATCCAGAACAGTGGTGTGGCAAACAGAAATAACAAAACAAGATTTCTTGTGAGAGTGACTGGCAAAGAGTGAGTGAACTCAAACACCATGGCTGAATACATAAAAATGAAAAGAGAGGAGCTGGTGGAGAAGTGCATAACATTCAATTTACCTCACGAGGGTAAAGGGGTAGATGAATTGAGGGTAGCACTTATAGGATTTGCAACTGCCCAGCAAAAACAACCTGTCAGAGAAGAGACCCCAGAAGGATATTTAAGCAATCCCGCTTATATAGAGTACTTGAGAGAGAAGTTGAGGATGGAAGGTGCAGAGAAGGAAAAACAGAGAGAGTTGGAAGCTGAGAGATTGAGGATGGAGGCTGAGGAAAAAGACAAGCAGAGAGAGTTGGAAGCTGAGAGATTGAGGATGGAGGCTGAGGAAAAAGATAAACAGTGGGAGTTGGAAGCTGAGAGATTGAGGATGGAAGGTGCAGAGAAGGAAAAACAGAGGGAGTTGGAAATTGAGAGAATGAGATTGGGGTTTGAGGAGAGGGAGAAGCAATGAGCATTGGATGCTGAATTACAAGTAGAAAAGTTAAAATTTGATAGAGAGAAATTTCACTCTGAGGAGACAAGGAAAGAGAGAGATGGAGCAAAAATAAAAATTACTCCAAAGGACTTTGCTGTCTATGAGCCTGGTCAAGATCCTCAAATTTACCTCAGCACCTTTGAAAAAGCAGCTCAGTTGTGGGGGCTACCTGAAGATAAATACATGCAGTATTTATCAAACCTGATTAAAGGGGAATTGGCTGAGGTATACCAATATTTCCCCTCAGACAAGCCCGTCACCTATGCTGAATTCAAAGAAGCAGTGTTTAAAAGATTCAGACTGGGGCCTGATTATTTTAGAAAGCTTTTCAGAAACTGCCAGATACAGACAGGGAGGTCTTTTGTGGAACTGGGAGCAAAGTTGATGGATATATTTGGAAAGTGGATGAGTAGTGCCAAAGCTCAGTCAGTGGAAGAGGTGAAAAGCCTCATGATACTGGATCAATTATACCATCAGTTACCACCAGAAATAAGGCTCCTGGTCAAAGACCGTTCCCCTACATCTGTGAAGGAGGCCGCAGAGATGGCGGATCACTTCGCCTCCAACAGAACTGGCTGGGTGGGGAAAACATCAAGAGAGTTTAAACCCAGACCATATAGTGCTGGCAGAAGGGATGTGGTACCACAGAGAGTGAATCCTCCAGTAAAATCTGAAGGGCACAGGACACCCCAGAGTGGATCTGTGTACCCTAAAAGTGAGGAGAAATTATGCTACAAATGTGGTAGACCGGGGCACCTACGTTTTCAATGTGAGGTTGCCAACCCCATTAGTAATCCTTCTCAGACAAGGACAATGAAAACAGAGCCCAAGGATTTAGAAACAGCGAAAAAGGTTCAGTTCTGCCAGATAAACTGGACAGAAGTAACAGACCTTGATTCAAGTCTGCGAGAGGAAGTGAGTGTACAAGGGGCAAATTATTGGGCATTGCTTGATACTGGTGCCGCTCAGACATTACTGAGGCCAGATTTAATAAAATCTGAGGTAATATTACCTCAGGAAACTGTGACTATCCAAGGAGTGAGGGGTCAACCAGAAAGTTTGCCTGTGGCCCTGGTGGATATGACTTGGAGAGGCCGAGAGGGCCGATATAAAGTAGGCATTAATGCCCAGCAACAAGAACCAGTAATACTGGGAAGGGATGTAATGGGCGCCCAATGAAAGATCTATGTAGTGACCAGACAGCAACTTGGCAGAGAAAAAGAAGCCATATTAAGGGGGGCTGAAACAAACAGGGTGGAATCTGTTAACCAGCCTCAGGTCACCATAGCAACCACTAGCAGGCCTGCTGAAGAAGACAAACTGTATCAAGTGGTCTCTGGGGAAGAAGCAGATCAATTCAGGGAAGAGCTGCATAAAGATATAAGTTTGAAGCAGATAAAGGAACAAGCCCTGACCCAACAGATTCCTTTCACTGACAAACTGAGGAATCAAGTTGTGTGTGAGAATGGGATTTTATAGAGACTGTGGTTGCCTGCTGAGAGAAAGGATGAATGTGAACCAGTGAAGCAATTGATAGTACCTAGCAAATACAGAACCAGATTTAATGGAGTTTTGAAGGGCATGATGGGATGCTTCTTATTTGCATACAGAGAAGTCCCTCAGGAGTCAACAGGCTTCTCACCCTTTGAACTAATGTTTACTAGAAAAGTGAGGGGACCTTTGGAACTGCTAAAAAATTCATGGGAAGGAACTCTGGGAGAGTACAAAACTTCTGTGGTAGATTTTGTATTGGAATTCCGCAATAAATTAACATCAATGATGGAAGTAGTGAAAGAGAATTTGAGTCATGCGCAGGAGAAGCAAAGTTACTGGTATGACAGAACAGCCAGAGAACGTGTGTATGATGTGGGAGATATGGTTATGGCATTCATACCCAGGAAACATGACAAATTACAGGCTAACTGGGAAGGACCATATACCATCAGAGAAAGGCTTGACACAGTGACATATGTAATCACCACAGACCAATTAAACAAAAGCAAAGTGGTTCATGTAAATATGTTGAAGCCTTACCATACCAGGGATGCACAGGCCCAGGGAAGTGGGCCTGAACTTCCAGATTTGGTACAGGAAAGCAAAGACAAAGGAGGGGTAGATCAAGTGGAATGTTCAGAGGAGGTAGAGGAGGAAGTAAAAGAAGAGATTCTGAGAGTTTTGAAAACCTATAGGAATCTCTTTAGCAACAAACCTGGCCGAACCAGTATAGTTATACATTCCATTGATACTGGAGATCATGCCCCAATCAGATCTGTTCCGTACCGTGCAAATGGGAAAGTTTTGAATGGGATCAAAAAGGAGGTGGAAGATATGCTGGAATTAGGAGTGATCAGGGAATCCATCAGTCCCTGGGCCTCAAGTATTGTCCTGGTTCCGAAAAAAGATGGAACGACAAGGTTTTGCATTGATTATCGGCTAATCAATAAAATTACTGTCCCAGATGCGTATCCTATGCCTAGGGTAGACGCAACGTTAGAGTTATTGGGGGCAGCAACCATTATCTCTACACTAGATCTCTGTAAAGGATTTTGGCAAATGGAACTAGACGAGCAATCCAGAGCCAAAACTGCCTTCAGTACACCAGATGGGTTATATGAGTTTGTGACCTTACCCATGGGACTAAGAAACTCACCAAGTTCATTTCAGAGGCTAATCAATACTGTGTTGCGAGGCATGTCAGATTTTGCAGTGGCCTATATCGATGACGTGGCCATTTTTAGCAAGTCGGTGCCTGAGCATGTCCAACACCTGACAACAGTATTGGAGGCCTTAAGAAAAGCAGGCCTCACAATAAAAGCTAAGAAATGCCAGTTTGGACTAAAGGAAGTAATCTATTTAGGACATAAGGTGGGGAGTGGGAAAATCACCCCCTTATGGAGCAAGGTGGAGGCAATACAAGCGTGGCCGATCCCCTTAACCAAAAAACAAGTAAGGGCATTTCTGGGTGTGGCTGGTTTTTATAGGAAGTTTGTGAGAAATTTTGGAAAAATAGCAACCCCCTTGCATGAATTGACCAAGAAGAAGTGTTCTGAGCGTGTGGTATGGACGGATGAATGTCAGAAGGCTTTTGATCTGCTGAAGCAAGCCTTGTGCCAAGGACCCATATTAATAGCACCAGACTATGAGCAACCATTCATCGTGGCTACAGATGCGTCGGACCTCGCGCTGGGAGTTGTCTTGCTACAGGAGAGAGAAGGCACTAGACATCCAGTGGCGTATCTGAGTCGCAAGCTGACGCCGAGGGAGAAAAACTATTCGTCGGTCCAGAAGGAGTGCCTAGCGGTCGTGTGGGGACTGAACAAGTTGCGCCCATACGTGTGGGGACGAAGATTCACAGTGACTACGGATCATCGGGCCTTGTTAGGGTTGCAGACTATGAAAAACCATAACACTATGCTGCAGAGGTGGTCCTGGGCCCTACAGGACTATCAAGTGGACTTCCAGTTCATCAAAGGCAAGGACAATGTACTGGCCGATGGACTTTCCAGGCAAGTGGCTGGGACTGCAGTGACGTGACCAGACAGAGGAACAAAGAAAGACATTTTCCCCATAGAGACTTTTATTTGTTAACGCGACGTACAAATCCTGGAACAGAAATAATACTCTGCCGTTGTTTAAGGGAGGGGAAATGTGATGTTCCTATATATTAGTGTATATATGGTAAGTGCTGGATGTTTAGAGTATACATGGTAAGTAGTGAAAGAGGAGGGGGACTGAATGGGCAATAGAATGCTTGATGATTGGCTGAATGTTTAAAATGGCTGACAGTATAAATGAAAGGATGACAGGTAAATCTGGGTGAATGTGAGGTGGTGAATTGTGGAATCTGGGGGGAGAAGAGAAAGAGTGGATTGCTTGGTGGGGTTTGAGAGAGTTGTTTGCCAGGAGAGCGTGAAGAAGGAGGGAGGTGGAGTTCGGATTAGTATTGAGTAAAACCATATGCTTATGTGCCTTAAGAAGAAATCTTGTTAATCTTGTTAGCTTTGTTATCTGTAATAAATACTTAATTTGGTTTACCAAAGGCCTGATCCTTGGCTGGGGTTTCACAGACCAGAAGGGGAGGGTAAGGTAATGACCAAGGCTGAAGGGGAACTGTAACAAATGGTGGCAGCGGTAAAGAGAATAACAATACCAGTATTCAGAGTCTCTGGGAATGCTAGTATTGGGACGTTACTGGTGGTTGCCTAGCAGGGGGTTCTGTTGAGATCTGTGCTAGTGCGGGGAGAGAAATCATAAGAGAGAGCGGTCCGGACTGGTGGAGTCCCTGGTGGTGCCTAGAGACAGGCAGTAACCACGAGCAGGTAGGAACCTGACAGGGAGAGCCAGGGAAGGACACCTCACAGAGTCCAATGACAGCTGGAAGGCCATAAGTTCCTTGTTGCTAGCCTAGTGGATCCCTGTATCTGATGGGAGACTCTGTCTTTCTTCCTGTGCTCTTCCTGCAGCTTTCAATCTCGCTGTTGGCTACCAGCTCTGACTGCAGGTCTCCAGCTTACAAACCTAGCCAAACCTTTTTGATTGTACCCAAATAAAGTTCCTTACTCATGTAAGCTGACATGTACAACTTTAGACAGCAGGTGGGGAAACTGCAAGAAGGAGTGCTTTCCCATATAATTGTTTTTCTTTTTGCCCTGTGTGGGAGCATCCACCTTTGTGCTGCCCCACTTGAAGACTGAAGAGGTACAGTCTAACCATGAGGTCTATTGTTTGTGAATAGACTCTCTGTGAGGTCTCCTAGGGAGATGACCCTGACTTGGTCATTATCAGGGGGATCACTCTTGGAGGCACATATAGGGTGAGTCACAAGAGGACCGTTCGTTGCCTCTGAATACCAGATGCTGGGGAATCACAAGTGGAGAGAGTGCTGTTGCACTCAGATCCTGCTTGCAAGCTTCCCAGAAGAGGCATCTAGTTGGCCACTATGAGAACAGGTTGTGGGACTAGGTAGGCCATTGGCCAGGCCCAGCAGCCAGGCTCTTCTTGAGTTCTTCTCTCATCTTGCAGGTCACTTCTGTGCTGATGGGCTCACAACAGCGCCATGCCCAGCAGGAAGCTTTGAGCCCAAGGACCCTTTCCTAAGGCTCAGTGATGGCTCTTATTCGTACTTCTCAGGTTTGTACCTTATCTCTGCTTTGCACAATGGGAAATGCTGTTTCAGCTCTAAATCACACCACTAATTAGGCTCTTCCACAGTGCCTGACAGTTAGAGTGCTTATTTACTACCCTCTGGCATAAAGCAAGGCAAGTTAGACACCAAGGGAAGTTCCTAGAAATTTGTACATGGAGGCTTTTAAGAATTATTGTTATTTTTTTTAAAAAAAGGATATTAAGTTGGGTTGTAACTTTCTTGGAAATCACTGGAATTAAGAGTGGATTTTATGAGAATGGGTGAGAGGTGCTTGAAAACCCCAAGACCCTAAAATCCCATTGGAATCACTGAGTGAGCCATGAGTAAAATAAATGAGGTTGTATCCAATTCTCATCCCACTCAGAGTAAGCCACTGAAGTTAATGGGCATGACTAACTTAGACTCCTTAATTTCAGTGGGTCTCCTCTGAATATTTATTTATTTATTCATCACATTTCTACCCCACCCTTCCTCCTAAAGGTGCCCAGGATGTAGTTGAATACAAACCATAATTTGCACCTATGACCGAAGAAGCAAAATTGCTGTTTCGAGGCTTTATTGCTTGCCCTGTAGAAGGTAGTTCATCATCTAAGAGCAGAAGTGACTGTTCTTCTATGAGGTGAAATCATCATCATCCCTGTCTGAAACCTTGGAGAGTCTCTGCCAGTCAGTGGAGACAATGCTGAGCTAGATGGACCAATGGTCTAACTTGATATAAGGCAGCTTCGTATGTTCCGATGTGGTGGTAGTGTGCTAACCTCCATATTTATTTATTTATACATAAATAGATAAGGTTTATTTCCTGCTGTTCACCCTAAGGTCCTAGGGCAGATTACAACAAATAGAAAATACAATTTTAAAACAGATTTTAAAAATCACTACAATTTTAAAACACACAAAACCATTCCAAAATAGAACAGAGTTGTAAATTCAGCCGAGGTGGGTCCCCCAAAACCAAATACCTTAACTGTCAAAGGCCAAGGTAAAGAGGTGTGTCTTCAGCTTATGTTGAAAACTGTGCAATGATGATGCTAGACTCATCTCTGTAGGGAGAGTGTTCCACAATTTAGGGGCTGCTATACAGAAAAAGGCTCTCCAGGGCTGTTATTCCCTGCATTACTTTATGTGGCAGAAGTACCAAGAGAGCCCCTTCTACAGATTGTAATGCTCAAGAAGGTTGCTAGGGATGAAGATGGTCTTTCAGATATTTGGGGCCCAAGACATTTAGGGATTTAAACAGTACTGTGAACACCTTGAATTGAGTGTGAAAATGACGTTACTGAACTCCCATCCTCCCTGATATTAGTCATGCTGGATGGGGCTGATGGGAGTTATCGTTCAGCAACATCCTGAAGGCCTCAAGTTAGCCACCCTGCTCTATAGGACATTGACCATTAAAAGGATGCACAGTCGTAAAGTGATTAACTACCCAGCCATCCCTTGCAAAATGTCACCTTGGCTCATCTTATGCTTAGAATGATCCTGTCGCTTCTTAATGTACCTATTGACTTAGTCTCCCCAGATTCCACATACAATGGTTGTTTCTTGGCTTGGCAGGTGTGCTGAGTACTTTGATGGTGCAAGGTCACTATGGACATTCTCCATCTTCTGAACAATGTGCAGGCCTAAGCAGAGCTTGGAAAAGTTACTTTTTTAAACTACAGCTCCCATCAGCCCCAGCCAGCATGGCCACTGGATTGGGCTGATGGGAGTTGTAGTTCAAAAAAGTAACTTTTCCAAGCTCTGGGCCTAAGCAATCAGAGCACTGAACTGTAGGCAGGGAGATGAAATGTGAGGATTAGGGGCGACAGATGGACTGCTGGGGCAGATCCAGTAGATCCTGCAGGTGTAGTTGATTGCCAGCTAGGATCTGAGCTCAGAAAACTGTCCAACAAGGAACTAGAATGAGGAGACAGCAGAACAAGCAGCAGATTGGGAAGCTGCCAAAATGAGAGAGAAATGGGTAAACAGGGAGATGGGCTTACCACTTTCCATCCTATTTGCTTCTCAGCATTTTGATGCCTCTCCGTGCTGTGACGGCAGCACATTCCCATGGGAACTCTGTTGCAGAGAGATTAGGTAGCTGATGGAGTCCGTTCCATTAAAATGCAGGTTTATTTTACTTACAATTGATGTCCATTAGGACAGGAGATTGATGGCTTGGCCAATGCCCTTTGTCACAGCATTTGTCATAATGGATGACACCTGTAAGTGAAATAAACCTATTTTTAATGGTAGTGACTGCATGAACAGCCTCCTCTAAAGCAGAGGATACCTTTATGAATATGTATCCCACATGCTTGGTTTGTGCTGATCGTGTTGGATATCAACGCAGGGAGCACAATGGCGCCAGTTAATTGTCATCTGTAAGTATAAATCGTCATTATCATTATCCGGTACCTAAAGGAGCATAAGATGTAGAAATTATACATCTCAGTATATGCAAAGCTAAACAGAATCCCTGCACAGGAGGAAACTAATTTGATCATTTTTCTGATATACGTTGGCAAGGTGACAAGTGCCCTCCATTCCACAAAAGTCAGGGATATTTATAATTGAGCCTTCCTTGGGAAGAAGCCTCATATTCTTTGCAGCTGATTCCAGAACATGTCTGGGAAGGGAAGTGCCCTGGCATTGCTACATAATAAGGAAATTATCCCCTGTCTCAACCAGCAACTCAATCAGAATCCTAGCCAAGCTCACAGGAGCTTGCACTGGTGAGAGCATGTGGCTGCCATCTGTGTTGATGGTTTCTTATTGTGTTTTCTTGCCTCTTCCCCCCCCCAAAAAATAACAAAATGCAAAGAGTATTGGGGGTTGTATCCAACTAAGTTAAGAACATATGAAGAGCCTGCTGCATCAGGCCTGTGGCCCATCAAGTCCAGCATCCTGTTCTCACAGTGACCAACCAGATGCCTATGGGAAGCCCACAGTGTTTGTAATGATTAGAGTGACGGTCTAGGGATTAAAGGAGGCGAGGAAGAACAATGTACGCCACCTTGAGCTCCTTGGAGAAAAGTTGGAATATAAATACAATAAATAAATAAGGCCTAAGCACAAGAGCACCTTCCCTTCCTGTGGTTTCCAGCAACTGGTATTCAGAAGCATATTGCCTCCAACTATAGAGGCAGAGCATAGCCATCGTGGCTCGTAGCCATTGATAGCCATCCTCCAGTTCTACTCAGAGTAGACCCATTAAAATTAATGAACCTATGTTAATCATGCCCATTAACATCAGTAGGTCTACTGTGAGTAGAATTAGCATTGGATACAACCTGGGTAATCAAATTTCTCTGGAACGCAGGAAACTGCCTTATATTGACTCAGACTAATGATCGAGGTAGCTCAGTATTGTCTACAGTGACAGGCAGTGGCTCTTCAGGGCTTTAGGCAGGAGTATTTCCCAGTCCTACCTGAAGAGACCAGGGACTGAACCTGGGACCTTCTGCACATAAAGCAAATGCTTTACCATTGAGCCACCCATCAGGTGCCAGTGACTGAAGAAACAGGCTTTAGTGCAGGGGAGGCATTAAAAGAAGGTGACCAAGCTGCAGCTTGGCGCTTCATTGCATATTTTACACCCATACAGTCACAGGTCCAATCCCTGACATTTTAGCAGCAGAATTGGGAAGGACCTTTGCCTACAACCTTGGAGAGCCACTGCCTGTTGAAGTGAGCAATACTAGTCCAGATGGACTGATGGTTTGATAGAAGGCAGATAATCAGGTCTGGCCCACTAGGAAATGAGCAGGGAAGCCTTGCACTGCAAGCAGCCACTGATTAGAGAAATATGCAGAACTCGCTGTTACCCAGAAGCCAACAGAGAACCATTCAGCAGGAGAAATATGTAAAGCAGACACGGGGAATCTCTGGCCTGTGGGTCTAATTAGGCTCACCACTCCTCTGAATTTAACCCATAAGGCCATTTTGGGCAAACCATACCAACCTGTCAGTCACCTGCTGTGGTATGACATCAGGCACAGAGATCTGCTATTTCTAATCTAATCAGTAAACAACTAGATGTTGTCAACCAGTAACAACCTCGATCATCTTAACTTCTTAAGTATAGAAATATAGAAGATTGTGATCTAGGGCAGGACCTTTTCAGAAATAGCATCAAGCAGCTTGTAGAACTCCCTTCCAGTCTGCTCTGCTTCCTCCCTGTTTTTAGATTGTTGGCTAAGTCTTTTTACCTCTTTGTTTTTTGGGGGAAACCACTTGCTTTGGTTTTGTCTATTCCAGGGATGGGGAGCATGTGCCCCTCCAGTTGTTGCTGGACTACAACTCCCATCATTCCATTGGTCATGCTGGCTGGGGCTGATAGGCATTGGAGTCCAACAAGATCTGGGAGGCCACAGATTCCCCGATCCTTGGTCTGTACCCTTACTGTTCATTTGCTGGCCCATGTTGCATTTTGTGCTCATTTTCATCTGTACTTTAAAGTTACATTTGTACACCAGCTTGAAGACCCGTTGGACCAAACAATGGGGTTAGCATATTTTAATAAATGGAGTACATGTGTTCAGGTGTAGCATTACTATAAATCTATACATTTGCACATAGCATGCCCGCTAGATACAGAATCCAAAAAAAGCGAGAGAAAATATATGTAACACTGAAGTATTGACCAGGGCCAGCACCAGGCATGACTGGGCCCTTGAGCACCAGCCTGCCCCAGGCCCATGGCACCATAGCCCAGGGGCTAAGGGGTGCAGGGCTAATAAGCTTGCCCATGCATCCCTCCTACCTCTACTGTCCCTGTGAATGATGTGCACTCTGTGCTTGCATGGCTACCATCGACCACAATGGTGGCAGGGGTATCAGACCCGTATGGAAGCCTCTGCCACCGTCTTGGCTGATGGCAGGCATGTTTTGATATTTTGTTTTAATATGTTTTTAAAGAAGTTTTAATATATTTTAAAGTCTGATTTAAAGACGTTTTATAGTGTTTTTAATGTTTTGTTTGCCTCCCTGGGCTCCTTCCGGGAGGAAGGGCAGGATATAAATTTAATAAATAATAAATAAATAATATAGCAGTGGGGGCATCAGCCCCTTAGTGAAGCCCCTGCTGCCATCTTGGTAGATGGTAGGCATGCATGCACATGTCATTCACAGGGATGGGAGAGGTAGGTGGGGCATGCATGAAGCCCGCATTGCCTATATTGGGGTGTGTGGTTGAGAACTCTCTCTCCACGATCATGGCAGGGTTGGAAGCTGATACTACAGCGAATCGTGGAATGGGAGCTCTACCCTCCTAACCTAAGGAGGGGCCTTCAAGGGCCCCTCTGAGCTGCAGGGGCCCTCGGTCAGGGCCCAACCTAGCTGCCCTCTGGCTCAGACCCTGATATTGACCATTTCTACCTCTTGCAGTTTGACACCATTTCACTCCCTCTTCTTTCAAGTGAAATTGTGCACAACCTTCTAACCATGACACGATCAAAAATTTAGCAGCTCCAGCAGCAGTCAGATAAAATTGCTGTGGGAAGCCAGATTCTGCATACAGGCTGCCAGTGAATGACTCCTGCTCTATACAATGACAGTGCTACAAGGTCACAATCATCCCTCCTGTCATAGTGATCTCATCAAGGATGAGCTGAGGCAGCTCCTCATTTCCTGCTGAAGACATGAGGTTGTATCTAATGTAATGCTAAGTTAAAGCCACTTAGCGATATACTTGTTCTGCTGGTGAAATGTGTTGTGCCAATGGAATGTTGTCGTGCAAGAGAATGCATGAACAGGTTGCTTGCGCAATCTGTTGCACAATGGCTTTCTGCTAGTGCACCTGTTGCATTGGATTCCTCTGTTGCACAATAAAACTCACTTGTCCGGAAATGAACAGAGAACACTGGATACAGCCCATATCATTTACTGCAGAAAAAGCAAAGCGACGTAGAAAATACCTTTCATCCATTTTTCTTTTGCTGCAACTGAAAATGTAGAAATGCTGGAGTCATCAGATCTGTTGTTGTGTTTTCTTTTTTAAAACAACAACTTGCAGCTCTTTCTTTCCTCAAACGTTTGGCTGCTTCTTCTTTTGCCCTGCTTATCTTCTAGATTATTAGTTATTATTCTTTCAGTGGAATTTTTAGAAGTCTTGCTATAATGAGTGGGGAAGCCTGCTTAGCGTGAATGAGTTTTGCAAATTAACAAGTAATTGGGCAAACTCAATTAAAAAAAAATCCGATGGTGGCACATCACAAACTGCGCTCACTTCATTTATTTTGTTAATTGTCATTTGTCGTTGATTTTTTTTTTTTGTCCCTGCCACATGAGTGAGCGGAATGAAATATGGTTCTTTTTCCAGTGAAAATAAAGAGTATTTAACTGACAGGAGATGTTTCTGTACCTGCTATCTGACTATAAATTGTTGCCAGGACTATTGTTGCCAGGACAATCCACTCTGGACCTGAGTGATAGGAATGATGTTTTTTGGGGGAAGTTGATGGAAAGTTTCAAGGCCATTTTCCAGACTACTTGCGGAGCAATGAAACTCCACAGATGTCTTTGCCAGGACTTGAACCAGGCGTTTCTTGGTAACTTCTTGCACTGATCCTCTTAGGGCAGCCTTCCCCAAGGTGGTGCTTGTGACAACCTTCCCTGGCTCTCCCTGTCAGGTTCCTACCTGCTCGTGGCTACTGCCTTTCACTAGGCACCACCAGGGACTCCACCAGTCCGGACTGTCCTTTTTTATGGTTTCTCTCTCCGCTCTAGCACAGATCTCAATAGACACCCCTGCTAGGCAGCACCACCAGTCACGTTCTACAACCAATGTTCCCAGAGACCTTGCCTGAGTCTCTCTATCCGGTTACATTCGTGACTGCGTGCCTATGCTGTTCCCAACCCCCTTGTATCAATGCAGATAACTCATAACTCGGGGTTGTTCTGGATACTTATAATGTTATCTTCTCCTCTTCACCGCTGCCACCATTTGTTACTGTTTCCCTTCAGCCTTGGTTATTACCTTACCCTCCCTTCTGGTCTCTGAAACCCCAGCCAAGGATCAGGCCTTCGGTAAACCAAAATAGTATTTATTAAATAACATTAATAACAAGATAACTTTGATAATGATCTACAAGCTTATGGTTTCATCTATTACTGTGATATCTGACTTATTACTAATCCGAACTCCACCTCCCTCTTTCTCCACACTCTCCTGACATACACCAACTCACACCCACCTCCAAACTCCACCAAAACAACCCACTAACGTCCACTCCCGATTCAACTGTCCTCCTTCCATTTATACTCTCAGCCATCCAAACACTCAGCCAATCATCCAGCATTCTACTGCTGATTTACTCCCCCCTCCTCTTTCATTCCACTTACCACATATCTTCTATACAAACAGCACTTACCATATATACATTAATACAGGAACATCACAGTGCTCTCCAAATGTTTTAGATTATAACAGGAGTGTGGAATCTCAGGCTCGGGGGCCACATGCAGCCCTTCAGGTTTCTCTATCTGGCCCTCAGACCCCTCCCAAGGCCACATGCTCCTCACTAGCCCTGCTTTGCACTTGAACATTTTTGCCTGGTTGGAATCATGGGCCCTTGAACTCAGATCATGCTGATCTGGATGGGATGGATGAGCATCTGTTGAAACTAGCCCACAGTGCAAAAGTACATTGTTCTGCTCACTTTTGCCTCTGAGCCTGCTCACCACTGGCATGTGGCCCCCAGGAGGTTGCCCAGAAGATAATGTGGCCCTTGGTCTGAAAAGGTTCCCCACTCATGGACTACCACTTCAACGGGCAGCTCTGTATCAACTCCATCTGATACGGAGGCTACGCCCCTACCTTCCCAATCATCTACTCCCACCGGTGGTACATGCCCTGATCACCACTCACCTAGACTACTGTAATGCGCTCTATGTGTGGTTACCCTTGAAAATGGTCCAGAAGTTACAGCTGGTACAAAATGCAGCAGCGCGTCTGATTACAGGCGGCCGCCGTAGAGATCACATCACTCCTGTGTTGAAGGAGTTGCATTGGTTACCGGTTGTGTACAGAGCCCAATTCAAGGTGTTGGTTTTAACCTTTAAAACCCTATACAGTTGTGGCCCAGCTTACCTGAAGGAGCGCCTCCAGCATCGACAGGGATGCCGCTCAACAAGATCAGCCTCAGAAGACCTTCTCTGGATCCCACCAGTCAAAACAGCTAGACTGGTGAGGACTCGAGAGAGGGCCTTCTCAATTGTGGCCCCCACCAGAGCTGAAAGAAATTCAGGATTCTATGAGAAAGGAGAATAAAGATAGATCTGGAAAACCAAAAAAGGATGAAAGAGAAATTAAAGGCAAGGTTCAAACTATGGAGATTGGCTTAATTATGGACATGAAAAAAGATTTGGATTTCCTGGCTGTGATGGATCCTGGAGACAAATATTACAGTTTGGAATTCAGCGCTGTCCCTGAAGGAATTGAAGAGATTGGAGATAAAGATATTATCGGTTCAAAAAAATTCTTGGACTGGAATGATTTGATGGAACTTGAAATGGAGAAAGTTAACAGAATTAATCCCTGTTTTGTGTCAATGGAAAAACCTTCAAGAGAGGTACTAGTGTATCATGTGGAAAAGAGGAACAGAGATGCGGCTTTGCAACAATACTTCAGTGATACGTTTGGATTTGATGGCAAGAAAATATCTGTGATGGAAGAAATTCCTATCAGACTTTTATTATATGACTATGACAGCAAGATTTTTGGGTGCGTAAAGATGGAAGATGGAAGATGGACCTAATATGGATAATGACAGAAGAGCGATTTAAAATTACTGGACTTAGTAGATTTGATGAGTTGGATTAATTGGCATGTTTATTTAGAAAAAAAATTGATTGACATATATCTCAAGGATTGGAAACTTCTCTTTGACTTTTTGTGGAAGATTAAAATGATATGATGTTAATGAGATTTGAAACCAACTAAGATAACCGTTGGAGGAAGGTGATTTTATAATCTATTAAGAGATAGGTTTGTTATATATTATAGATTTATAGCTGAACTATGACAAATCGGAAGTCAATATTCTTTCTTTTTTATATATATATATATATATTTCTTTTTGTATTGTACTAGTTATTGATTTGTGTTGTTTTCTTTTTGTATTGTTTTGGTTTTGAAAATTGGAATAAAAATTAATTGAAAAAAAAAATCAATTGTGGCCCCCACCCTGTGGAATTCTCTCCCAACTGATCTACGCCATGCCCTGTCTATAATGAGCTTCTGCCGGTCCCTGAAGACCTGGTTTTTTAGGCAGGCTTTTGGAACGGGCTAGTTTTACTGTTGTTTTAAATTTTTAACTGTTTTATATACTGTTTTAACGTGTACGTCGCCCAGAGTGGCTGGTCTACCAGCCAGATGGGCGACTAACAAATCGCATAATAAATAAATAAATAAATAAAACGGCAGCCAGTACAGCCCCATGCTGGCGGTAGTTGATGGCAGTTGTAGTCGAAACATTATTATTCCTAAGAACATTCACAAACAAAAAAAGATCTCAAGAGATCTCTGCAGGCAATTTTATGCAGAGCTGGGCATGCTTAAGCCTCTGCATAGGATCAGGCTATAGATTTTCCAGTATCCTAAATGGTTACTTGGATCTCTTGGGTTATCTGAACACTGTATTCTTTATGTAGCCTTGTGTCTGTGTAATCTGGATAATGTATGCATGGTTGGTTGATATGTTTGAGGAAGTGAATGATGGTAGTGGTTGCATGGACTAGATGGTGAGTGGTTGTACTGTGCTTGGTTGGTTGTTATTTATATTATACTGCTTGTAATACTCTGAATTTTATATTGTGTTTACGTACATATTTATTGTTCATGTATTTTGCTTTGTAAAATTATTTGATATGGTGTTTTATTGTACCTTGTGTATTCTATTGTAAACCGCTTTGAGATCTTTCAGATAGTGAGCGGTCTATAAATGGAAATGTCAGCAGCAGCAGCAGCAAACTAGCACACGGATAGATGCTCAAGCCTGGGTTTTCAAGAACCCAGGCCAGACTCTGGCCTCGCTTATGTAGCTCCTAGTCTTGTGCTGCCTGTCTTGGTATCAGGAGCTGCCTAGGCTATAACCAGAAACATTGTGGTCTGTGTTCACTGTGCAGCTGCTGCTAGCTGTTGGAACTGCATCTTTCAGGGTGGTGAAGAATCCTCAGGCTCTGGGATGAGTTTGGGAAAAGAGAAGGGCCATAGTTCATTGGCTTTGCATACGGAAGGCCCCAGGTCCACTCCCCAGGAAGGCTGCTGCCAGTCAGTGTAGACAAAACTCAGCTAGATGGGCCCACAGTCTGACTTAGTGTAAGGTAACTTCCTATGCTCCTGTGATTGGCTGTGCCCATCCACGGTGACCATTGGGCTTTGACGTTTGGGTGGCGACTATGTCTGAGCAACAATGGTCTTCCTAGCTTTGGTGGATTTCTGTGTATTCCTTGGTTCCTGGCTCCCCTTTGACAACTTCCTTCTCCACTATCACTACATATCTCTCTGCTGCCCTCCCAATTCACCAGCTTCCCTATCACTAGGCTGCCCTCCGGTTTTCCAGCCTGCCTGCATTCTCGTTCCAGTCAGACCAGCTGAGCTCCTGATTTGCTGGACTAACCCTCCTGTGGATGTGTCCCTGGACAGCATTGCCTGACTCTCAATGGCTCAGCGCTATTTTCCTTTGATGCAGTGATGGGGAACCTGTGCTCCACCCCACAAGCTGGTGTTGCACCCCAGTTCCCATCAGCACAAGCAAGTGTGGCCAACCATTAAGTAAGATGGGAATTGTAGTCCAGCAACATCTGGAACGCTACAGGTTTCCCAACCCTGGTTTGATGCTGTCACTTGAGGGTTTCCCCCATAGGATCCTGGGAGTTGTAGTTTGAGGAAGAGGAGGAGGAGAGGGATTTCGACTCCCTCTTCCAGCCCTGGGGGGAGAGAGTGACCATTAAACCATTCTAGAGTTTTATTTATCTGGACAATTTCTATACCATGTATATTTAAACAAAACTCAAAAGTGGTTTACAGCAGAAGTTACAGCATCTTAAATAAACACCAGATATAAAAAAACCACAAAGAATTTCTACAGTCTATAAAACTCAACAACTGAACAAAACATCCTCTGTAGTATCAAGATCAACAATGCACATAAAAACCAACTTAAAAATACAAGAAAAAATCATAGTAAACATAGTAGACAACTGAACAGAATGTCCTCTAGACACCAAGAAACAAAAGTATTAATACAACTTTCTCAAGATTTTTTTTTGGGGGGGGATATTTATATCCTTTCCTACTCCGGGCTTTCCTTCCCCGAAGGGTGAGGGCTCAGTGGCAGAGCATCTGCTTTTCATGGAGAAGGTCCCAGGTCCATTCCCTAGTATCTCCAGGTAGGGCAGGGAGAACCTCCTGCCTTGGAGAGCTCCTGCCAGTCAGTGCATGCAACATTGAGCTAGATGGACCAATGACCAATATAAGGCAGGTCTCTATGTTGCTCCATGAGAGGGGATGCAGATATTTACAAGGCAAAAGTTGATTTATTATTTCTTTATTTATTATTTGATCTCTGTCCCACCCTTCCTCCCAGCAGGAGCCCAGTTGTATGTCTTTGTGTGTGTGTTGTTCTAAGCTTGTGTGTGCTGTTCCCCCGCCAGATGGACATGCAATCTTTGCATGTGTGTGGCTGGCGGGATTAATTCCAGCCAGACATCATTTATTTTCTCTCCCCCTTGTTGTCTCAGCAGCATCCCATTTTACACCCGCAATGAAGTGGCTCCATTGTTTAAAGCAAGGCCCCACCACACATGCAGGATGTTTGTCATTTGTGCAGGTACCTAAGTGTTTGTGCTGAGTCTGTTGCCAGTCTGTGAAGTCCATTCATCGCTCTCCATTCAGAATACAAATGTGGGCTCGGCTTTTTATTCAGACCGAGCTCTCTGAAGGCCTAGCTCCAGCGTTCTTGGTTTTAAAGCCACATTAACAAAGGGGCAATGGCAAGCCTGCGCCCACACTTGTTCGCAGGCTGATATATTTATTTGGGGTTTGATGTTTCTCTTTCTCATAAGATCAGCTTTGAGCAAAATCTGGACTGCTTTTTATCACTTCCAGGATTTTTTTTAAAAAAAGACTGATAGTATTTAAAGCTCAGCTAGTCCAATAGGGCCATCTGCTGGTAGGAGAGAAGGCTTCCCCTCATTCTTGATTCCTCATCAAGAACACAGGAGAGTACTTTATAAAACCTGTTGTTGCTTGACTAGAGTTCCCCTCATTTCTGATTATTGGAGTTGCGGGCTGGGTCTCATGGGGGTTGTTGTTCAACAACATCAGGAGGGCCACAAGTACCCCAGCCCCTGCTATACCAGATCAGACCCAGCGTTCATCTAGTCCAGGAATGGGGAATGTGTGGTCATCTAGATGATGTTGGACTCCCAACTCCCATTATCCCAATCTAGCGCAGCCAATAATCTGAACTATAAATCATGGGCTCTGCTAGTGTGCCATGGCCCCTCCTAATCTTAAATTGACATTACATGACTGTACATATGGGTAGGCACTCTTCTTTGTAGCATCAGGTACAAGGTCAGTGTCTAGAAGATGCTGCCTTCAACTGAGTCAGACCATTGGTCCATCTAGCCCAGTGTTTTCCACACCAGCTTTCCCCAACTTGATGTCCTCCAAGTTTTTGGACTACAGCACACAGCAGCCCCAGCAAATATGGCCACTAGGCAGGGGTGATGGGGATTATAGTCCATAACACTTGGAAGATACCTGGTAGGGGGAAGGCTAGTCTACCAGAACAGGTGCATTTCTTGGGCAAAAGTGTTGTCCGTTACCTGGTCCTTCTAACTGGATATTGAACCTGGTTTCTTTTGCATATGAAACCTGTGCTCTACCACTGAGTTATGAGCCCTCCTTAGCACTTTTCAAGGGATTTAATAAGGGGCCTGCTAGGAGAAGTCTTGATGAGTGGAGAGGTGGAGAACTGAACCAGAGACTTTCTACCTGCAAGACACATGCCATATCACAGTGATGGGTTTGTATCATGCAAGATTCTGGGTGTATTGCAAGGTATATTGCATCATATCTCAATGATGTCAGCACCTGACAGTCCCAACACAATAAAATCAGGTCTGGCTCTATCATTAGGCAAAGTGAAGCAACCACTTCAGGCATCAGGTACTGGGATGGAGGACAGTGTTCCCAGTTTAGGGGGTGCAAGGCCATGGACACACATATGTCATAAGACAGACATATGTGTGTCACATGGCCTTGTACCCCCCAAACTGCCCTGGAAGAACGTTGTCCTATCACCAGTATAGAAGTAATATTCAACTGCCAATCTAGTCAGCTTCTGTATGAGGAATGCTGAGGTGGGCACTATTTTTTCCTTTGCCGCAGGCAGCAAAATGTCTTGCTTTCAAAGCCATTTGCAGTAAAGCATAATTTTGATCTTCACCATTGGCAAGGCTGAACATCGCAGCACTTTGGAATAACAACTGTGAAACTGGATCTGTAACATCATCATACATGTGTAATAAAAGGGTGTGCAAAATCCACCCTTTCACTGCCTTCATTGTGCATCTGAACAGCTGCTTGAATAATGGAAAGTGAAGGTAGGGGCCCTTCATAAAACCCACACACCATAACTTGTAATTGAAGCACTTTGTGTGGCACAGTTAAAGACCATCCAGCAGTAAGTTATGCTTCCCTGTCTTGAAAAGGCACCCCATTGCTTTGCAAGCTTAAAAAAGTTGAACAAAGTGAAAACCATTTTACTGCAGGACTAGGAATTACTGGTAGAATTCTCAGCATCCTCACATAAACTAGGGCTGTTTGGGAGACAGCAGAACAGCAGATGCTGTCTTTGTTGCAGTGATGCTTTCTTTCTCCCCCTCCTCCTTTCTCCCCCTTCAGGAGTCAAACAGTGCCTGAAGTGTCCTGCTGGATATTTTTGCCCAAATGGAGCACGTTTTCCAAGCCCGTGCCCCTCGGGGACCTACAATCCACTCCAGGGACAAGATGAATCTTCAGACTGCAGAGCCTGCCCTGCAGGGAGAGCATGCACTCAAGCTGCCTTGGTTAAGCCAGATTCTGAGTGCATGACAGGGTAAGTATTGCTCATCTTGCCTCTTGTCTTCTCTTTCAGGGAGTGGTGGCTCCATGTCAGTGGGGCAGTGAAATCTGCTCTGGGGTTTTGTCCAAACTTTCAAGGAGCTGTACAAGGTGCCTTGGACAGCTCTTTGAAAGTTCACATTAAAAACCCAGAATGGATTCCACTGCCCCACTGACTTGGAGTCATCAGCTGCCTCTGCTTCCAGTGAAGCCTAATCGGCCAAGGTTTGTCTGCTTGCTTGCTTGCTTGTCTGATTCCTCTTATGAATCGCTTCCCATAAAATATCTCCAAGTAATTTCACAGTAAAAACATCTACAATAAAAATAATTTTTAAAAATTCCATATGTAAAAACGCATTTCACATTTCAGATCCAATAACAGACTGGGATAAAGATCCCCACTTAAAAGTCTTGTTGAGAAAGGAAGGTCTTCAATAGGCACCAAGAAGGCATTGGAAATGGCACCTGTCTGATGTGTAATGGGAAGGTATACCAAAGTGTAGGTGCCACCAAACGCAAGGCCAGATTCCTGTATGATAGCGAAAGGATCTCTTTATAAGGTAGTACCTTCAGGATGCCCTCTTTCGCATAGCATTGTGACTGATTGGGTATTAGGGATGGGCAAGAATTTAATCTCAGTTTGCATTTCAAGCCGAATCTGTCAAATCCACACTTTCTGAAACAATATGAGAAATGAAATACAGTCACCATTTGAAATTTGCTCCTATTCAAAATTTTTGATGCACTTCTCCAACCAATGATTACAAAAATGCATATATTAGGGGAAAGTTTGGATAAAAATAAATATATGACTGAAACGAACATGCAAAAATGCACTGTGATGAGCAATGGTTTGTAAATATATGTATATTAGTCAAAACTGCATGCAAAATGTGTTTATTAGGACAAATTCACACTGAAATGCTGGAGAATTTTCATGAGGATTGTTTAAAAAACAAAATGGCACATTGCTGCAGAAATGTGAAGAACCAAATTTAAGACTGGAAAAATGAGAAATTGAGAGAACTGAAATTGACAGGGTATATAAAGAATGAGGCAATCTTTTAGATATGCCAGTCCCCAAGATTGGGAAGGTTACCCTAAGGCATCATCTACAGCAGACATGAAGAACCTGCAGCCCTCCAGATGGTGTTGGACTCCAGTGCCCATCATCCCTGACCATTGGCCATGCTACAGCAAGGTCTATCCCTGCTATAAACAGTGTCCTAGGGCCACATTCCACAACCTGGTGCCCTTTGGATATTTTTGACACCAAATCCCATTATCCCTGGCCCCATTGGCCATTTACTGTTTTTATGTGTCAGGGTTATTGTATTGTTTTGTATCAGAGGACTTCACTGGTGAATGGTACAGTAGGGAGTGGATGTTGTGTCACTCATCCCCAGTGATATCATGCTGTGGTCACTATGACAACCCCATTGTTCCACACAACAAGAGAAAATAGAAGACTGAGGGGAGATATGATAGCATTCTTTAAGTACTTGAAAGGTTGCCACACAGATGTGGGCCAGGATCTCTTCTCAGTCATCCCAGAGTACAGGAAATGGAATAATGGGCTCAAGTTGCAGGAAGCCAGAGTTTGACTGAACATCAGGAAAACTTCCTAACTGTTAGAGCAGTAGAACAATGGAACCAATGACCTAGGGAGGTGGTGGGCTCTCCATCACTGGAGGCCTTCAAGCGGCAGCTGGAGAGCCACCTTTTGGGTAAGCTTTAACTTGGACTCTTGCATTGAGCAGTGGGGTTGGACTCAATGGTCATATAGGCCCCTTCCAACTCTACTATTCTCTGATTCTATGTAATAGCATGTTAGCTGATGAGCTTCTTCCTAGTGGCAGAACACAGTGGTCTGGGTACATGGGGTTCTCTCTCTTGTTTCTGTCTCATTGGGGCTTGAGTTTATGTTTCATTATCAGATACGTCTGCCCAGTTGGTTCCTCCAGTCCTCATGCCCCCAGCAACGCT
This sequence comes from Rhineura floridana, assembly GCF_030035675.1. NCBI lineage: Eukaryota > Metazoa > Chordata > Lepidosauria > Squamata > Rhineuridae > Rhineura > Rhineura floridana. The sequence goes on from NC_084491.1 coordinate 37,095,189, forward strand.
TGTCCACCAGGAACATTCAGCAATCGCTCCGACCTTTTTGACAAATCCCAGTGTGAAACCTGTCCAGAGAGATTTGTCTGTGTGAGAGGTATGTTGCCCTGCACATGGATAAGCTGAGCATCAGACTTGCAGCTTCAGCTCTGTCCATCTGACCATGACAGCTGCCCCCGATGACACATCCTAAGCTGGACTTCAGTGCTGGCTGTCCATCCTTTTTGCAGGCTCAGGAGGGAAGCAGAAGCCCCCTGCCCCCTGCCCAGCTGGTCATTACTGCCCACCAGGAACCAAGTACCCAACGCAGTACAAGTGTACACCTGGCACATGGAGCAACAGGACTGGGTTAAGCAGAGAAGAGGAATGTGTGCTGTGTCCGGCAGGATGGTTTTGCATGGCCGGGGCTCATGGCCCTTCTGGAAGTTGCAGCGCTGGTCACTTCTGCCCAGCAGGTAAGGAGAAGCCAACCAGGCTGAACTCCTTTTCCACATGTTTGTTCATGATTTGCATTTTTCCAGTGCATTTTTGTGTTTGCCTGTAAATGAAGAGCAGTCAGGGGAAACAATTGAAAAATGGGTCTTTGTTCTTGGATTGGTAATCCTCTAGGCGGTCCCAAGTCCTGGGAGGATCAGGAGCCTCAAGACAAAGACCCAAGAAGGTTGAGCACATCTTTTCACCCAGTGAAAATACACATGAAAACAAAAAATTGGGCATCTGACATAAATCTTTGTGATTCCAAATGCTTTCTGATTTTCTAGCCTGCTGCTGCTTCAGTTACCTCACCCATAAGGACACACATTAGAGCTGTCTTCCTGTGTCAGACCAATGTTGTGCCTTGCCGACTGTCTTGGCTTTCAAGGAGAAACATAATGGGGGATGAGTGTAGATCCCAGGGCATGGTCTGAGAACACATGCTGCAGGAATCTTGGTGATGCTAAGCAGGGCTGGGTCTGATCAGTCACCTGGGAAGACCTCATACATTGCCTTGCATTCCATGGGAGAAAGATAGGATGTAAATATGACTGATAATAATAATCTGTTTGTGCCAGTGAGCTAACCTTTTAGTCTACTCTATTCAAGTTCAACAAGAGAAGCATCTTTCTCATCTGCTTGCCTGTGGCTATGGTTGGGTTCATTCTGTTCCCTCTTTCTCTTTGGGAAAGGTACTCAGACAAGCTCTCAGTTTCCCTGCCCACCAGGAGCCTACAGCACTAGGCTTGGGAATGTTAAGATGGAGGATTGCATCTCTTGCCCCCGTGGAGCTTACTGCCCAGAAGGGACAGCCAAGCCAGTTCTCTGCCCACTGTGAGTAAATCGCCACCGCAACAAAAAGTTATAAAGTCCAGTACTTTGATATCACAACATGAATCACCGTCGATTCCATGGCCGGATTAATCATCATGCTAGGCAAGCCTTAGTGTAGAGCCCCAGCCTGCAATGACGATCTGTGAGTTTCCTAGTGCCCATCTTTCTCTTTGCATTGGGTGCTTAAAAAAAAAGCCACCTAATTTTAGGCAGTTCCTTTTCAGATGTGTCTATCTCACAAACTTATTAAAACTGGTATCATTTTCATGCCCTCTTCCCTCCTGTGCCCTCTGGCTGCTGCACAGCTTTCAGAAGTGCAATAATTTCAGAGCTCAGTGTGGGGCCAGTGAAAGAAATGAGGCAATCCTGCAGAGAGGTGGTGGAAAGAGAAAGCAGAAAGCCCAGGGCACAAAACAGAGGGTCCCTTTTCACCACTAGATAACGTGGATAAATCTCCCCTCCCTGACTGATCTTAACAATAACCGTCTTCTTGCTCTCGTCCTATATAGGGGGACTTATCGTTCAGAGCAAGGAGCAAAATCAGCTAGCGACTGCTCACCTTGCCCTGGAGGGTATCACTGCTCTGAACTGGGCACCATCACTCCTTATGTGTGTGGCGCTGGCAAGTTTTCAGTAAGTACCATCAGATGTATCACCCAGTGGGAATGGCTATGCTTTAGTATAGGGATGAGGGAGAAATTTAGTTCAGTTGACATTTAAAAGTGAACCCACCTACGTTGCACTTCCTGGAATAATACACAAACCAAAAACCCACCCATCCTTTGAAATCCGCCCTTTGAATTTTGCAGTGCCGTTCTCCAGCCAAATAGGGTGTGCAAAAATGCACACACTATGGTAAAGGGCACATAACAATGCATGCATTGGTGAAAATAAGACCCCCCAAATGGATTCTAGTCAAATGGAATTACTTTCCAAAAATGTATATATTGGATAAAAAATGCACATAAAAATGTATCTATTGGGAGAAGTTGCACTAAAATGCTTATGAATTTTCGTGAGGTCTTTTTTAAAAAAACAAACACAAATTGCAGACATATGGAAATGTAGAGAGCTGATTTTAAGATTGGAAAAATGAGAAATGAAGAAACCGTTATTGACTATTTATAAAGATGAAAGAGTGTTGTGAACTGCAACTGTGTTTTAGAATGTTTTTAACTGTTTTTAGAATGCTTTTCTTTTTCTTGTGACATTTTTCTGTTGAAATGTTTGCTGCCCTGGGCTTCTTTGGAGGAGGGTTGGTAAATAACAATAACAATATCCAGCTCTAAGTTTCTTAAAATGATGCCATGGTGATATCCGCCCCTCCTGTTGTGCAGGACACTGGGTCTACCTCCTGCCCATCCTGTCTCGTTGGCCATTACTGTGCACACATAAACACCAGCAGAGAGATTATGCTGCTTACGATGGTGTGCCCTGCAGGTCTGCTTTGCCCTGAAGGATTGGCAGCTGCTCCAAATGCTAGTGGCCATGCCTGCCCAAGAGGCTACTATTGCCCACAGGGTGATGTTGTAAGTACTTTGCTCTGATTGTTATTACTTACTGTTGTCCCCTCTTCTCCTTATTCCCTGTGCTGGGATACTGCAGAATGAAATTGCTACTAGAGTTGGGAAATAAAATCAATTTAATTCACATTTAAAAGCAAATCTATCTGAAGCAGTATGAGAACCGAAACACAGCCGTCCTTCAAAATTCGCACTTATCTGAATTTTGTGATGCAGTTCTCCAACCGAACAATGATTACAAAAATGCATGCATTAGGGGAAAGCATGCATAATAATGAATCTGTTAGTGAAAATAACATACCAAGTGCATTATATTGGGAAAATTTGCTTTAAAAACGTGCTCATTGGTCAAAACTGCATACAAAATGTGTTTATTATGAATGATTCGAACCAAAATGCTGAAGGATTTTCATGAGGATTTTTAACAAAAGAAACCCACAAATTCCTACAGAATTGGATTTAAGATTGAAAAACTGAAAAACTGAGAGAACTGAAACTGGCAGATCCTTCTATACTTAATCATAACAGAGAGCTTAGTGGCTGTAAAGGTACTGAGCAGGGTCAGAGAACCCCAGATGTTGTTGGAGTCCAAATCCACTATGGCAAATGGTCAGGGATGATTGGAGCTGCAGTACAACCAGCAGTGAGGAACCTCTGTCCCATGGACTTACTTAGGCTCATTGGGCCTCTTCTTCAGCCTACAAGGCTGTTTCAACCAAGCCACACCCGGCTGCCCTGCGCTTAACAAAAAAATAATAAAAACAATCCAGTGCTCTTCAATACTCTGCAGGCAGCATTTTGGACAGCCTTGATGCTTGCAAAACCCATGGGCCTAGAGAAACATAGAGATGCATGAAAACATACAGCTGTTCTATACAAAATAAACTACAAACAGCAACAGAGTGCTCTGTGGCTTTGTGGGGACCCTGGTCTGATGTTGGGAGGGGGGAATGACATCATGCTTCACTTTGGGAGAGGGAAAACCTCCAAATAATCCCAAATTGCTGCATTATTCAGCTCACATACAGAGCTGAGGCACACCTCTAATAATAACACATTCTTCTTACCTTTCCTATGTTAATTTGATTGTTGTTGTGGAAGAGGATGCTGTTGTCTCAGTGTAGACTTAAACAATTAAAATCAAACTTATGGAGTCTGAACACTCTGAAGTGCTGTATAAAATGTATTGTTGCTATTATATTCTGTAAGAAAGAGCTTCGTTTCTGTTTTGCCCCCAGCATTCCCGTGCTAGGCCGTGCCCTAATGGGACTTACAGTGGTCAGAGGGGACTGGGCAGAGCTGATCAATGCTTGCTATGCCCCATAGGCAAGCACTGCTACAGGGAAGGGCGAGAACCCCAAGGAATATCCCAGCCGGTGAGTACTCACACACTGGCGCCTTTTTAAGCATACACTCTCCCAGTCTTCCTTGAACGTTTAAGCACAAAAAAAATCCCTCTCCTTTTATTTTCTGATCATATAATTGCCTCATTAATTGTGTTGTTAGACTGATTCTCTCATCCTTGTCGCAAGAACTTCACACAATTAACAGTTTATTTGTGTGTGACTCTGTGTGTGTGTGTGTGTGTTTTCTTCTTAGACTGGAAATTGTCCCCCTGGGTATTCCTGTCCCCTAGGGACTGGCTTCCCCTTCTCTTTTCCATGTCTGCCTGGATCCTACTGGGACAATTCCACGATGGATAGAGGAGATGTATGCAAACCATGTCCGGCTGGATTCTACTGTGACTCTGTTGCTATGACCCAACCCAAAGTATGCCCATTGGTAAGTTGTTGGAGAAGAAAGAAATGTTGGGTAAATGGGACTGTGCAAATGGAACCTGCAACAAAATGTTCCAGCTAGTCAGCCATGTCCTCTGCTAAGATATTCCATTCTATTTCCCAGGGCAGGTGTCGGGCATGACTAGGCCCTTGGGTCTGCAGCACCATAGCCCAACACACACCTGTGATCCAGATGGCAGGAGGCAAATAAGCCTGCTCGTGCACTCCACCTACCTCTTGTGCTGTGTGAATTATGTGGTGTTAAGATGGTGGCAGGAGTGGCAGCCCCTTAAGGAAGCCCCTGCTGCCATCTTGGGTGATGGCAGGCATGCATGCACAGTGTTCACACTGATGGGAGAGGTAGGAGGAGTGGGCTGTCTGCATTGGGGGGATGCCTGGGAGCTCCCTCTCTGCGATCCACAGCAGGGTTGGGTTGCAGGACCCAATACTGCTGCAAATCACAGAATGGGAGTGCCAACCTCCCACCCTAAGGAGGGGCCCTTGAGGGGCCCCTTTGCCAGGGCCCAACCTGGCCACCCTCAGGCACCAGCCCTGCTATTCCCCTCAACTATCATCTTCCAGTTTTCCATCTCCCCCTTCTCTTCCATCAACCAGCCATCATTCTGTGACCCACTGAGTATGTTCAGTCTTCATTCTGTTTTGGGGATTTTCCATCCTTAAGCATTTTTAAACTCTATGTACTTCTGCAAACCTTGGGGGTTATCCCCAGGCTGCTGATACCTGCTCTTTTTTCATGGATGGTGCTGGTTTGGCTGCAGAAGGAGAATCAGCTCACCCCTAGAATACAGGAGACGCAACACCTTGGTGCCCTATGGCCATAAGGAGCTGGCTTTGTTTTCTAGGGCTCTTTCTGTGCCAGTGGCAGCTCCCAGAATGAACCTTGTCCAGAGGGCACCTATGGCAACAGGAAGGGGTTGACTGGCCTGCAAGACTGCAGCCCGTGTAGAGCAGGATTTTACTGTGCTGCTCCTGGACAGACAGCCCCAAGTGGTCGATGTGAGGCTGGCTTCTACTGCTGGAGCAGAGCAGTGTCACCGGTACGTACATCTCTTCTATTAGGGTTTCCGTCTTCTCAGAGTCATGTCAGCCTCTCCCTTCCAGACCTTCCCAAGGAATGGTGGTGATGGGGCATCTTGTCCCACCTCTGCATGCACTGGGTCATTCGGCGATTTGCAGTGGGCATGGGGGACTTCAGGCCCATGGAAATTCCTCTCTGTCTGGGGACTCTCCCAAGGCGGCCTTGCTCTGCATGTTCTTGTGTGTGGGGTGTGGGTTTCTGGCTCGAATGTGTCCTTGAACTGTGCTAATGCCTCTGGTTTTGCCTAGGTGGGAATGGGGAGAGTATGTGTGTAAAGAAAGGAACCACTGGGATGTAACCTATCATACAGGTAAAAGTAGTGGTGGCTGGTGCCCATTGGGAAGATAGGTGAAGAATGAGCTAACGATAGCTAGAGCCAGAGTGAATGACAAGCAGAGCCTACTAATCCTAGTGTTGCTCCCATCCTTCTGCCTGCTGAATTCTACAAGTGCAACACTGAGGAGGAGAATGTTGACAGCCAAGGCTGTCTGAGCCTGGAATGGCTGCAAGTATGAAGGCAGACAGGTGAGGGCTGACTGAGTTCAGTGGGGCAGTGCCCCAACTGCCCTGATGGACCAGCCTCCGCTGGGTAAGAGACACATCTCTTTCACCACCCACTTTTGCCTCTGGCCCCACTAACCACTGGCATGGAGCCCCGGAAAGGCTTTCCCCAAGGGACTGAGGTCCTTGGACCATAAAAGATTCCCCGCCCCTGATTTAGAGCATGGGAAGGGGCCTGGAATCTGTTTGTCCAACCTTCCCCCTTCCCTGAGCGCTCAAACAACTCCCCATGAATGTGTGGGCAAATAATACTTGCATAATGCCACCCTGAGCTCCTGCTGGGAGGAAGAGCGGGATATAAATCAAATGATAAATAAATAAATAATTGAGCATCGCCAGGGTAATTTAGCCGAGCAACTGACCACAGTTAATTAGGCAGAAATTTGAACTTTATCCTTTTGCTTTACAGCATGTTTTTGTATAATTGTTAGCCCGTTGGGGGTCATAAAGGGCAGAAAAGTGGGATATAAGTCTTTTCTGAGCTACGACTAAGCTGCTGCCTGAACTGTGGGGCTCATTTTCTCATCTTACTGATGAAGCTGGACGAAATATTTGATTCAGTTCACATTTCAAGCCGAATCAGTCAAATTTGCACTTTCCAAAACATGAGAACCAAAACACAGCCATCCTTCGAATTTCACACATACTCACATTTTGCAATGCACTTCTCCAGTCAAACAGTGTTTACAAACATGCATATGTTTGGGGAAAGTGTGCACACAAATGAATATATGAGTGAAAATAACATATAGAAATGCATTATATGAGAAAGTGCTTGCCAAAATGTGTACATCAGTCAAAACTGTCTACAAAATGCCTTTGTTAGAAAGAAATCCACACTAAAGTGCTGGCGAATTTTCATGAGTTTTTTAAAAAAATGCAAATTGCTGCAGAAATGTGGAGAACTGAATTTAAGACTGGAAAAATGAGAAACTGAGAGGATCGAAATGGACAAATCATCTTTCCATCCCTATTACTGGCAAGGTCAGGGAGCTGTCCAACAAAGGAACATAGGAGGTTGCCTTATACTGAGTCAGACCGTTGGTCTATCTAAATCAGTATTGTCTACACTGAAAGGCAGAAACTCTGCAGGATTTCAGGCAGAGTTCTCTCCCAGTCCTTCCTGGAAATGCTGGGATTGAACCTAGGACCTTCTACATGCAAAGCAGATGGTCTACCCGTGAGCTACGGCCCTTCCCCAAAGGACTCCCTGAGAACAGAGATATGGCATCAGCTAGTCCCCAACTGAGCATCTTGATTTACTTATTCATTGATTGATTGTATTAAGATATTTCTGTCCCACCTTTCACTAAAAATGGCCACAGGACAGTTTGCAAAAATAAGGCAATATAAAACATAAGCAAAACATTAATTCTCATAAACTACACAAATACATAATTAGCAGTTGGGCATGGTGTTCCACCCCTTCCTAGAGTGTCAGCAGGAACCTGATCCAGAGTACGTGCTGAGACTGGCTTCCTCCTCTTGAGTAGGGCACAGGGAGCCTCATGCTTCCAGTTGGACCCTGTGCATCCAGCTCTTCTGGGCTTCTGGTCAGTCATCAAAGACAGGAACAAAGCAAAACAGAAACCGGAGGGGAGCATAAAAACAAGGAAGGCTGCAGAAAGGAGACGCTTGTTCTCAAAAGCTCCAACTAATAAGATTTATTACAGCTCAGTGTGTTTTGGAACACAGGTCCCTTCTTGAAAAGCAATCTTAACCTTTCAGATTCTACAGGGACGCTGAAGCAGCATTAACATCTGGCACCGGGACAAAGAGGAAGAAGGAGCCTGTGTTTCTGAAAGTGTTGAACTGTATTAAATCATATTAATTGGCCCTTTTGAGACAAAAGTTCTTCTGTTTGCTTTCTTTCTCCTTCTGGTCAGACTTGCCACTGGCTCTCCTCCTGTCACCTTAGGGGTGAACTCGGAGATCTGGAGCTGGGAGGTGGAACCAGTCAGGATGCGTTGGGTCCTCTCAATTTGCAGCCTCCTCAAATTGGGCATCTTCCAAGGTAGTACTTAAACACCATAGGTCAAGGGTGGAGAACATAGGAAGCTGCCTTATACAGTGTCAGACTGTTGGTCCATCTTGACTGGCAGAGGTCCTGCACAGTTTCAGGCAGGGGTCTCTCCCAGCCCTACCTGGAAATGCCGGGGATTGAACCTGGGACTTTTTGTGCAAAAAGCAGATGCTCCACCACTGAGCTATGGCACCTTCCCCTACTGAAGCCCTTTCAGTTGAGGACCACATTCGATCACCTTTGTACAGGAAATGACATTCCAGCAATGCAAAAGTCAGCAGTTTCTCTGCACACACACACAATCGCTCCATTCTCCTCCCAGGCAAGGCAGAGTTTAAGGAAACACACTAGCCAAGCAAAAGCACTGGAGGAGGGTGCAAAGCAGGTCTGGTGATGGGTGTGGCCTGGGAGAGTCCTGGGGGCCAGACAGGGAAGCCTGGAGGGGCCGCATTTGGCTGCTGGTCCTGAGATTCCCCACCCCTGCCATTTTAGGTCTGTTTCTCCAAGGAGATCTGATCCAGTGGATGATTCTGATAGGAAGGTACTGAGGCACAATGGCCTTAGAAGCTATTTTCAATATTTTATTTTATTTATTTAGTATATTTGTATGCTGCTTTTCCTCACCAGGTGACCTCAATACCAGTCTCCCAGAGTATGAACAGGAGAGCCTCTGAGGATGTGCAGAATTCTGTCTCCTTGCCTCTGAGTGATCACAATCACCATATATATCTAGAAATAGGAGGAGGAGCTTCCTAGAGAAGATGCTAGTGGTCTAGCATCACTCATCATAGAGCGACCCTGGCTGAAATACAAGAGACCCCATCTGTAATGGCATTCTGTTGGCTTTTGAAGGTGCAGTGGGTACTAGCTCTGCCTCTGAATGCCAGTTGCTTGGAATCATAGCTGCAGAAAGTGCTGTTGCACTCAGGTCCTGCTTGTGGGCTTCTTGTGGCATCTAGCTGGCTCTGTCAGAACAGGATGCTGGACTAGACAACCAGTGGCCTGATCCAGCAGCCAGCCTCTTCATATATTCTGTTTACGTAGGCACTCCTTTGTACTCTCCATCTGAGTCTCCTGTTTTAGTTGCTGCATTGTTTTCGTGGCATTGTTTTATTTGTATTTTAACTATGGGTTGCATATTTTAATGCTTGTGTAACTTTTTTATACTTTCTGCACTGCTTAGAAGCTTTTTTTGTCAATAAGAAGTATATACATTAATAAATGACCATATAAAGTGCTTTTATCAGCTTCCCCGTAGAATTGGTGCTACAGTTAGTTTTGCACTGATTGTACCTCCCCAAAATCATTTTTGTTTCTTCCATCCCCCAAATTCAGCTGCCCACAGATGGAGTCACTGGGAATATTTGCCCCCCTGGGGCCTACTGTCCCCTTGGATCATCCGTACCCACCCTCTGCCCTCCTGGAACCTATAGCAACACCAGTGGACTGAAAAACCTAAATCAATGCTTGGATTGTCCACCCGGGTGAGTTCTTTGTCCTGTGTGAGAGAGTAGCTCATCTATGTAATAACAACACTGTGATATGCAATGGCTAGAGGCATCTGGGCCAGGCTGAACCCCAGATGGCATGCAGGATATCAATGGTTTGTGGATACAGACTAGAGAAATACTTTAACAAAGCAATCTTAATCCCCGGATGTGCTGGCTGGAAGGAGTTGAGTTTGAGCAGAGGTGCCTCTGCCCCAGTGCTGAACAGCTTGCTCTGGATCCCTATAAGGATTCCATTAATCACCTAAATATATATATACACGTATATTGAGCATTCCATCCTCAAAGCTCTATAACTGCCACCTTGGTAACAGCATTTGTATGTTAGTAGCTGATGAAGCCGAAATGTTTTGGTAGAACAATAAAAACCTCTGTTTCGTTAACCACAATTACATCTGTCCGTCTGTCTGTCTGTCCTGTCTGTCATATATGACTGTCATTTGTTTTAAATTGATTTTAATATTGTATCTTTAAATTGTTGTAAGCTGCCCTGGGATCTCAGAAGATTAAAACACTTTTAAAGGCCTGTGGGAACAAAACATCCTTTCCCTGGTCACAGAAAGATACCAGAGAAGGTGTCAGGTGAATCTCTCTGGGAAGGGAGCTCCATGAGCAGGGTTCAACCACCAAGAAGGCCCCACACTGTCAGATGTTGGGGGCACCCAGAGAAGGGCCTTAGCAGATGATCTCAGTGGGTGGTGAATGAGAGTGTTTCCAATGTGTAGGACACATTTTCTCTTCTCATACTAGGCTTTACTGCGATGGGACAAACACACAAGCTCCCACTGGGCATTGCAAACCTGGCTACTTCTGTATTGGTGGTGCTAAAACAGCCACTCAAATGATGGCAAAGGAAGGTCATTATGCACTGGAAGGGGCTAGCCAACCAGAGCCCTGCCCTCCAGGGAGTTTCCAGCCGGTAAGCAAAACCAGAGTTGTTCTGATACAGGCCACATTCACACCATACATTTATTTCACTCTTATTCCACTTTAAACAGTCATGGCTTCCTCCAAAGAATCCTGGGAAGTGTAGTTTGTGAAAGGTCCTGAGAGCTGTTAGGAGACTCCTATTCCCCTCACAGAGATACAATTCCCAGAATGGTTGAACAGTCAGTCCCTCTTCCCAGAGAACTCTGGCAATTGTAGTTTTATGAGGGAACAAATTCCATAGTTTAATTATGCACTGTGTGAAGTACTTTCTTTTGTCTGTCCTGCATTGTCTAACATTCAGCTTCATTGGATGTCCCTGAGTTCTAGTATGATGATAAAGAGAGAGAAAAGCATTTCTCTGTCCGCTTTCTCAAACAGGCCACAGCAGGTTTCAGTTCCCCCCCTGCTAGGTCAACCACAATAAAGTTCAGTGCCCAGGTCAGTGGATGGTCTATCCCCACCCCTTGCCTTAAAGCCCAGCAACAATCAGACAGGTCTGCATCAAACAAAACCGATGAAGAGCCAGGATCCAAAAAACCAACAACAACCAGGGCATGTCTTTACTGCTGCTTTGCTTTTCAGGAGCGCCAAGTTTTAATTAGTTTGATCACTAAACGAACAGACTAAAAAATTAGTTGATGAATAGGCGAAGGCAAATTTTAGCCAGTGGGACTGCAAATTTAAGGCTGTTCTGGTGTGTTGCTCTACTAATGAATGAGAAGCAACATAGTAAAAATGGCCCAACACATGAGGCGATGGACTGCTGGCCTGTGAGTCTCATGCAGCCCACCGAGCCTTTTTCTGATGAACCACATTTCCGTCCTAATTTACCAGCAGTGGCCTAATCATCCAGAAAAGTGCTGTTAGTTGTCCCCTGTATTATAGAGGCCCAACTGGCCCCAAACAGAAGTTGGGCACTTTGTGTTGTCTTTCCAATGCTGTGAAACATCTTCCAGCGGAGCATCCTCGCTCTTGACTTTCAGGCATTCTTCAAGACTTTTTCATGCTGACAGGCCTATGCAATTGTCTAAAGCTTTCTTGAGGAGTCAGTCATTGTAGTGATTGTTCTGAATTGCTTTTAAAGGTTTCTAACCTCTTCCCATGAAAACCCTATGGATATATATATGTCGCCATAAGTCATAATCAACTTGAAGACATATAACAACAACAAACATGTTGTTGTACACCACCCTGATCCTTTGCAAGGGAGCAATACATAAATACTTCTATTTATAAATAAATATCGACCCCTAAGAGATAGTAATGCCATTTGATTATTAAGTTGTAAATTGAGTCCTGCTTCAATATCTCAAGAAGACACTTATAAAGATATACGTATTTGTAATCAATTAATTGACTGTTTAATCACTTAAAACACAGATGATTAATCAGTTTTTTTTTAAAAAAACCCTGTAATTGCTTGACTGTGTAATGCATTTATTCCCTGCCACTTGGCACTCCTTAACATCTCCCTGATTTTCCCTGTGTCTTTACAGTAGCTGCTGATAGTTTAAGTGGCTACAAGCCAAGTCAACCCACCCTAGAGATGCACAACAGTGGAGTTTCATCTCTTCCACCCCTCTAGAGAATCACTGAGTCTTGGTGGGGGTGGAGACTAGGAGTGGATGAGAATTTTGATTCAGTTCATATTTAAAGCGAATCTATCAAATCCGCACTTTCCAAAACAATATGAGAACCAAAACACAGCTATCCTTTGAAATTTGCACTTACCCGAATTTTGCGATGCAGTTTGCCAACCAAGCAATGTTTGCAAAATTCCATATATCAGGGGGATGTGTGCATAAGAAAGAAGATATGAGTGCAAATAACATGCAAAACTATACCATATGACAAAATGGCTTGCAAAAATGTGTACATTAGTCAAAACAGCCTACAAAAAGGTTTTTATTAGGAGAAATTTGCACTGAAATGCTGGGGAATTTTCATGAGGATTTTTTTAAAAAGTACAAATTGCAGCAGAAATATGGAGAACTGAGTTTAAGATTAGAAAATTGAGAAACTGAGAGAACTGAAATTGAGAAATCTTTTAATCCCTAGTGGGGACAAACTTTAAGTTTTTCAGCTCTCATTTTCAGCTAGGGATAGGAGTGAAATACATTTGGAACCTACCTAACTCACACTTCACAGCTGAAGCACAAGTGTGACTTTTCCCACCATCCCTCCCCTTTCTAGGATCTAGCCCAGCCTACCTGCAGGAAATGTCCAGCAGGGATGTTTTGCAATCGCACTGGCCTGGTGGAACCCTTGACTTGTCCCAAAGGATATTACTGTCCAGCTCAGACTACTCTGCCTGTTCTTTGCCCAACGGTAAGATGTTCTAGAGTTGTGACAGGTTTCTCAGGCCACTTCGGTGCCATACATTTAAAGCACTATTATACCACTTTAACAGTGATGGCCTCCCTCCAAAGAATCTTTGGAACTGTAGCTTGTTAGAGTGCTGAGAGTGTTAGAGACCCCTATTCTGCTCACAGAGCTACAGTTTCTAGAATGGTTTAACAATCAATCCTTCTTCCCAAAGAACTCTGGGAATTACAGCTCTGTGAGGGGAGTAGGGGTCTCTGAACAACTCTCAGCTCTCTTAATAAGCTACAGTTCCCTGGATTCTTGTGGGGGGGGCATGACTGTTAAACTCAGACATTTCAATATCTAAATTTCATCTTTGACTCCAGAGCTACAGCAAATAATGAGTGCTGGAAATCCAATCAGAATCTAGACACTCAGGGGAAATTTATGTCCAAAAGGGGCAAAAAAAACAAAGGGGGCTCATGCTTGAAGAAAAGGACTGCATGTGGATCCAAAAATTTGTTTCCTGTTTACACCACAGCAGTTCCCACTTCTGAAGAGACAAGCTACTTTTGAAACTGGATAGTAGCGTTTCTGTCTGGCTGCAGCAAAAGCAGCTATGCAAGCCCGCCACATTTGCTTCTCTTAAAACCGGGCTACTCTGAATGCTTAGGATGCAGAAAAGTCAACAAATTCCTAGAGCAAATATTTAGCCTGCTTCTGAGATAAAACGAGGGTTGTTTTTACTTCTGCATGATGTCACGCTATGCACACACCTGCAGTCTGAGGTACAGCCCAGACCTAGGTTTACCATCTCCATGGGAAGTAGGCCAAAAGCCCGCCCTTTTTTTCTTTTTTAAAGAAGTGTCCCAGTGTCGGAAGGCAGAGCTGGGGTCCCAATCCCGGGGAGCTGGATCCCGGAGAGTTGGGAGAAGAGTATTCGGATGGATGGCAGAGGGAAGGGGGAGGAACTTCCCCCTTTTGAAGCGAAGACGAAACAGAGGAACTGCCAGTGATAAGGTCGCTTAGCAACGGGGAGCCTGAGCCCTCCCTGGACATTCTCACGCCTCCCCCTCTTTCAGGCTCAGAGCAAGAGGGGAAAGAGGGAGGGCTGCTCACAGCCGAAAAGCGGGGAGGCAGTTTACCATCAGCCCCTCCCCTATCCCCCATCCTGGAATCGGAAACTTCAGAAGAGGAGGGGGGGATGCTTCCCCCCTCACCGCGCACACGCAGACAGCTGAAAAGACAGGAGAGAAGGGGGGGAAGGCGGGCAGTACCTGAGGGGCAGTTAAGGAGGAGCGAAAGATTGTGCGCCCGTTTGGCCCCTTCTTAAAGAACAGGCGGGAAGAAGTCCCTTGCTCTGTCAACTTTCTCCCAATGCCACAGGACCTGTATCTCTGTATTGCTTCATGAGAAAACGCAGTCTTTGTTTGGACATTACCCTAATAAAACACGAATTAACTACAGCCGTTGGTCTGGTTCCTGAGTCACATCCTGGGCCTGACAGCTTGACAGAGCCACCTAAATCACCCTCAACGCTCTCTTCACTTGACTGGGACAAGATGTCAAAGGGAGCAGCGGGGGGGACGAACCCCACTTCTGAGACGGAAGAAGTGGAACTCTTGAGGACTAAGGTAGCTGATTTGCAGACGGATGTTCAAGCCCTGCTAGCAGCAGTCAAGGCGCTGAAGATGGATAATCAAACCTTGAAGGCCACGATAGACCAGATGCGAACAGCCCCTCCAGCTGCCGTAGTAAAGGTTCCCATTGGATTGCCCCCAAAATACGCGGGACTAAGTGATCAGTTGGCAACCTTCGTGGCTCAATGTGAGTTATATCTGGATGTCAGGCACACGGAATTTCCAGACGATGGGGCTAAAGTAGCTTTCGTGATTAGCCTCCTGGAGGGAGAAGCTGCAAAATGGGTGACTCCGTATCTCGTGAGAAAGGATACTGTCTTAGGAAGGTACAGAGGATTTATACAGGAGATGACCGAGATGTTTCAAGACCCGCAAAGGGCTGAAACAGTAGCGCGGCAACTAGGTGCTCTGAAGCAAGCTAAAGGGACTGTTTCCGAGTACACTAATGCTTTTAAAATTCTGTCCCAGGAAACTAGTTACAATGACGCCACCCTGATGTTTATGTACCGGAGTGGATTAAATGCTGAAATCCTGGATGAGTTGGCCAGGACCTCCCCCCCCCGCTGACCTACCAGGGCTCATCCGGCTATGCCTACAGATAGATCACCGGATGGAAGGAAGGCGCCTGGAAAGGAAGCAGGAGGTCCCGAGATACTCAGCCTCGGCATCCCACAACAAGACCCTTCCCACTGCAGGGATGGCAGGTAATGCAACTGAGGGACAGGGAGGGGCTAGGCCAAGACTGTCGGAAGAAGAAAAGGAAAGACGACGCCGGGAACGTTTATGCTTTTCTTGTTCAAAGCCGGGCCATGTGGCCAGAGACTGTGGACTGAAAGGGGGGAAAGCTGAGCTGTCAGGAAACTAGAACACCCAGTCCACGTGCAGGCCGGTGGACTGGGGGCAGCGTTGTATAAAGGCCCCCCAACGATCCAACCTCCCACAAAGGGGGTGTTGGTCTTGCCTATTCGGATTACAACTTCCAGAGGAGTGGTGTTTAATTCCACTGCCTTAATTGACAGTGGAGCCTCCACAAATTTTATTGATGCAAAGTTAGTCAAGCGTCATGGAATTTCCCGGTGGAAACTGGACGCTCCCCTAGCTGTGGAGACTATCGATGGGAGACCCCTGAAGTCAGGAGGGGTGACACAAGCCACAGAGGAAGTGAAACTTCAAATCCCTGGGCACGAAGAGTTCATTTCGCTATATGTGTCAGATCTCTCGAACTTTGAGGTGATTCTGGGAATGCCCTGGCTAGCAAAGCATGAACCCAAAATAAGTTGGAAGGAGGCGGTGGTGTGGTTCACCTCACAGTATTGCCAGGAGAACTGTCAACCTGAAGGGATCAAGAACACCCTAGCGGGGGCAGTGCAAAAGATCGAGCAAGTGACCCTGTCGCCAAAGTATGAAGAATTCAAAGATGTGCTTGATGAAAAAGAGGCAGAGACTTTACCCCCCCACCACCCTTACGACTGTGCGATTGATCTAGTGCCAGGAGCCAGCATCCCATCAGGGAGAATCTACTCTCTCACAGAGAATGAGAGGGAGGCCCTGAAGGAATTCCTGGATAAAAACCTGAGGCGAGGATTCATACGCCCCTCACAATTCCCTGCTGGAGCGCCACTATTGTTTGTGAAAAAGAAGGGGGGGGACTCAGACCCTGTAATGACTATCGCGCATTGAACCAGATCACCATCCCCAACAGCTACCCGCTGCCCCTGATCTCAGAGTTGCTGGACCGACTGCGCTCTGCAAAAATCTTCACGAAGTTGGATTTGAGAGGAGCGTACAATCTGATCAGAATGAAGGAGGGAGATGAATGGAAAACAGGATTCTTGACCGCTTACGGACAGTATGAATACCTGGTCATGCCGTTCGGGCTTTGTGGAAGTCCAGGAATTTTTCAAAAATTCATGAACGACGTGTTTAGAGACTTGTTGGACTCGTATGTAATCTGTTACTTAGATGATATCCTGGTGTTCTCAAAGAACCAGGAAGACCACGACCAGCATGTGAAGACGGTGTTGAAGAGACTGAGAGAAAATCACCTGTATGCTAAATTAGAGAAATGTGGATTTGACCTCAAGTCTCTAGACTTCCTTGGATATCGAATCTCAGCGGAAGGTGTGGAGATGGACCCAGGGAAAGTAAGCTGCATATTGGACTGGGGCCAACCTGTCACCAAAAAGGATGTACAACGGTTTTTGGGGTTTGCCAATTATTACAGAAAGTTCATTCCAGGGTTTTCCAAATTAACAGCTCCTCTGACTGACTGTTTAAGGGGGAAGAAGAAGTTTCAATGGACAGAGAACGCCACCGAGGCCTTTGAGGAGCTGAAGAGAAGGTTTGCTACTGAGCCCATTCTGCGCTTTGCTGATCCGAACCGCCCTTTCGTAGTGGAAGCAGATGCTTCAGATTTTGCCATCGGGGGGGTCCTGCTACAATTAGACCAAGAAGGGAAGGAGCTGCACCCCTGTGCGTACTTCTCTTGGAAGTTAAAGCCTGCAGAGAAGAACTACACAGTTTGGGAGAAGGAGCTGCTGGCCATCAAGGACTCTTTTGAAAACTGGAGACAATACCTAGAGGGGACCTCTCATCGAATTGAAGTGCGCTCCGACCACAAGAATCTTGAAAGCCTCCAAACCGCCAGAAAGCTGAACCAGAGACAGATAAGATGGTCCCAGTTCTTCACTAGGTTTAACTTCCAGATTACTTACCATGCCCAAGCCAAAAACCAGAGAGCGGATGCCTTATCCAGACAGCCACAATACAAAGAAAGTGAATCCGAGGACCAGCCTCAGTACGTAATCCCGCCAGAGAAATTAACGTTGGGAGTATGCCAGCCTTCATGGGAAGAGGAACTCAAAAAGGCACAACAAGAAGATGCAGACATGCTAAAATATCAGCAGGAGACGGGACAAGGTCAAGACTCAGAAGTAACCTTTCACTGGAGAAATGGACTGTTATGGTTCAAAACCGCCAGATATGTGCCAGAAGGGGAATTAAGGCTCAGAATGCTCCGCCAGTGTCATGATTCCATCACAGCGGGACACTTTGGGATTTACAAGACCATTCAGAACGTGGCCAAGGACTTCTGGTGGCCTAAAATGCGTCGGGATATTGAGAGTTATGTAAAGTCCTGCTCTGTCTGTCTGCGGACAAAAACACAAACAGGGACACCAGTAGGACTGTTACAACCGTTGCCTGTCCCACACGAACCCTGGAAGGACCTCTCCATGGATTTTATAACTGATCTACCCAAGTCCCAAGGAATGACAGCCATCTTAGTAGTGGTGGATCTACTTACCAAAATGGCACACTTTCTTCCTTGTGCAGGGGCCTTAGAGGCTAAAGAAACGGCCAAGTTATTCATAAAAGAAGTCTACCGGCTGCATGGATTGCCAAACAGCGTAGTCTCAGACCGAGGAACTCAGTTCACAGCCAAATTTTGGAGAGCAATGTGGAAACAGTTGCAGACGGAATTAAAACTCTCCTCCGCCCATCACCCCCAGACAGATGGGCAGACGGAACGCTTGAACGCCGTTTTGGAAAGATATTTACGAAGTTATGTGTCCTATCAACAGACTAACTGGGTATCATATTTGCATTTTGCAGAGTTAGCCTACAACAATTCTCTACACTCCAGCACTCAACAAACCCCGTTCTTCACTAATTATGGATTCCATCCTAAAGTCTTTCCAAGCAGCTCAGAAGGAATGCTGGTACCGGCAGCTGAGAACTTCCTTAAGGAATTGCAAGCAGCGCAACAGACACTGAAACAGCAGTTAAACGAAGCCAAAACGGAGTACAAGCGAGTTGCTGACCTGCACAGGAAGGAGGGCCCCCCCCCTTCAACCGGGAGACCAGGTATGGCTGTCCACCCGCTTCCTCCAGATGCCGGGCAAATGTAGAAAATTACAAGACAAGAGGGTGGGTCCTTTCGAAATAGAAACTCAAATCAATCCCGTGGCGTACCGACTGAAGCTGCCTGACACGTTTAAAATACATCCTGTGTTCCATCGATCCCTCTTAACGAAAGCCGCCCCTCCCAGTGAGTTACGTCCGGAGGAACCTCCCGGAGCTCCACTTCTGGTAAATGAGCAGCTTGAGTTTGAAGTTGAGGAGATCTTAGATTCCAGGATCAGACGCCACAAGCTGCAGTACTTGATTCACTGGAAAGGCTATGGGGTGGCTGACAGATCATGGGAAGATGCAGCTGATGTGCATGCTCCAGAATTGGTAAAACTTTTCCATCAACGTTTTCCCCACCGTCCCAAGCCAGACAAGGGGAGGGGGGCACAGCCTGGGAGGGGGGATGGTGTCGGAAGGCAGAGCTGGGGTCCCAATCCCGGGGAGCTGGATCCCGGAGAGTTGGGAGAAGAGTATTCGGATGGATGGCAGAGGGAAGGGGGAGGAACTTCTCCCCTTTGGAGCGAAGACGAAACAGAGGAACTGCCAGTGATAAGGTCGCTTAGTGACGGGGAGCCTGAGCCCTCCCTGGACATTCTCACGCCTCCCCCTCTTTCAGGCTCAGAGCAAGAGGGGAAAGAGGGAGGGCTGCTCACAGCCGAAAAGCAGGGAGGCAGTTTACCATCAGCCCCTCCCCTATCCCCCATCCTGGAATCGGAAACTTCAGAAGAGGAGGGGGTGATGCTTCCCCCCTCACCGCGCACACGCAGACAGCTGAAAAGACAGGAGAGAAGGGGGGGAAGGCGGGCAGTACCTGAGGGGCAGTTAAGGAGGAGCGAAAGATTGCGCGCCCGTTTGGCCCCTTCTTAAAGAACAGGCGGGAAGAAGTCCCTTGCTCTGTCAACTTTCTCCAATGCCGCAGGACCTGTATCCCTGTATTGCTTCATGAGAAAACGCAGTCTTTGTTTGGACATTACCCTAATAAAACACGAATTAACTACAGCTGTTGGTCTGGTTCCTGAGTCACATCCTGGGCCTGACACCCAGGGAATGAGAAAGTGGTGCTTGCATCTGCAGTTAAGGCAGCCTAATTATTTTCTCCTGCTGGGATCCATAAAGCCAGAACCCAAGAAACAAACGGTGGTTTCAAAAGCCTTTCGTAATCTGACATGGGAAGCTGGGGAGAGAGATGCTGTGCCTTGTAGTGTTTCTCTTCACCTTTGAGATATTATGTTGTTCTTAGTGTACCTGGCTTCCCCCCCCCCCCCATTTTCTTCAGGGCACTTACTCGGACATCTTGGGTGGCACCGGAATAAGCACCTGCAAGCTTTGTCCAGCAGGCATGTACTGCAGCAAATCTGGCCTGGCAATGCCGGAAGGACCTTGCCAACCAGGATATTATTGTCTCGAAGGATCCAGTAGCGCCTCCCCGGTAAGTCCAGTACTGGTGTCCCACCTCCCACTTTTCTATCAAGTTTGCAACCATGGTTCAAGGGGCAAAGCCAATACTTGTGTCTCTGTGCAGACCTGAGAGATGAGAGAAGCAAGGGGATCAATCCACACATTTTTAAGCCAGGGTTTATTTTTATTTTATTATTTATCTGGAGCATTTGAACGCCACTCTTCAGGCAAAAAGGCTCCCAGAG
Organism: Rhineura floridana; assembly: GCF_030035675.1. NCBI lineage: Eukaryota > Metazoa > Chordata > Lepidosauria > Squamata > Rhineuridae > Rhineura > Rhineura floridana. The sequence continues at coordinate 37,115,406 of NC_084491.1, forward strand.
GAGCTTCTGTACAGTCAATTAGAACAAGACAGTCCCTGCCTGCAACCTCACAATGTGAAAGACATGGCACGAAAGGACAAATGGATAGAGGGGGAAGAGAAAAGAAAAATCAGGCGTCAATTCTTGTTAGTCTCTCATACCAGGTTAAAGCCAGTAGGTCTGTCTAAGCCAACAAAAACGAGAGAGGTGTGACTGAGTGTTGAGGAGAAGTCAAAGCTATGATCAGAAGTTACATAGGTCCAAGTCTCAGAATATTAGTTCAAAATCATTCTCTGGAAGGGAGCAGGTCCAGATCATTTGGATCTACCTAATGGATGTGGTGTAACATACAAAACAGGAAACAATTCAGGGGGCAGGGAAGACATCTGGTTGTTTACTACAAGGTCTGGAATTAAATAGTGACTTTATAGCACAGTGGGGAGGAGAGCCTGGCTAGGAGTCCAGAGTCTGTGAGTTCAAACCCCCACTCATGTCTCCTGGGTGTCAAGGGCCAGCTAAAGATCACCCCACAGGGAGTGGCTCAGGGGTTACGTGCCCTGCCACCTGTGCAGCCGTGGGCAAGCTGCATAGTCCGAAGGAGCCCAGTTGCCCCCCAGCTGGCAGTTGCGGGCAAGGAAGTGGCTGCCTTGTGCAGCTGTGGCAAGCTGAGCAGGCCCTAGCCAGCTGGGGAGGACTAGCCTCAGAGGGAGGCAATGGTAAGCCCTCTCTGAATACTGCTTACCATGAAAACCCTATTCATAGGGTAGCCATAAATCGGGATCGACTTGAAGGCAGCCCATTTCCATTTTATAAAAGCCTCTGAGCCAAGGAGAATGCAACTAGGCCTTGGCAAACCGGTTGCTTCTAGGGGAGGTTTTTTTATTTGAGCCTAAGTGCTTGACTGCAGTGCCCTGCCTTTGGCTGCTGCGTTGGGCTGCCCCTGACTTAAGGCTTAAATGGTCCCCACAAATCTTGACGATTGCATGTACCTTACACTACAGCTGCCCTCTTTCTCTTTTCCAAGGCTGGACTCCCCTTTGGCGGTCCTTGTCCTGCGGGGCACTACTGTCCGGCTGGTACAAGGCAGGCCAGGGAAAGGCCTTGCCCAGTTGGGACATGGAACGAGCAGAAAGGAGGCCGGGATTCCAGCTGGTGCCTTCCTTGTCCACCTGGATTTTTCTGTAGCAGTCCAGGCCGTGTTTCCCCAACAGGTCCATGTGCTCCAGGTGAGAGAAAAATCGGGGTGGCTTTCTTAAAAGTCGCTTGGGAAAGTTTCTTTGATTGCTCATTGAAAGGGGAGTCCCATAATAATGCCCCTTTCCTAGAGGAAAAGTCAAGCACTGAGGCCTACTGTATGTTCATCTACTTCCTGTTTTATTTAAATGCATCCATATGTAATGGGGGATTCAGTAGGAGAAGGGTCGTAGCTCGGTGGTGGAGCATCTGCCATGCATGCAGGAGGTCCCTGGTTCAATCCCTGGCATCTCCAGGTGGGGCTGGGAGAGACCCTGGCCTGAAATGCAGAAGAGCCACTGTCAGCCACGGTGGACAGTACTGTGCTAGATGGACCAATGGCCTGACTCAGGATAAGGCAGCTGGCCTTCTCTGCACATAATGCTAAGGCAGGAGTGAGGCACCTTTTTTCAGCCCAAGGGCCACATTCCCTCCTGAGCAACCTTCTGGGGGCCACATGCCAGCGGGGCAGCTTTCACTGTTGTACAGTAGGCTACATGACAGCCCTGCAATACCAGAGGTTGCTACACAGATTCACATCTCTCCATTTCCGTCAGGCGGGCAAGAGGCATTCGTCCTACCTCAAGGACACATTCAAACATGGCAAAAGCACTCAATGAGGGTGCAGAGTAGGGCTTATGAAGGATATAGCCCAGGGAGGGGTGTGGCCTGGGGACAGTTCTGAGGGCCAAATAAAGAGGCCTGAAGGACTGCATTTGGCCCCTGGGCCTGAGGTTCCCTTCCCTTGTGCCAAGCCAAACCATTGGTTACAGCTTATGGTTGTGATTGCAAGACAAACCACAAGGCCAGGTTCATGCATAATACTAAGCCAGACCATGACTAACTCCACGTATTGCAGCAACACCAGAGGAGGAGCAAAACAAACACGATTTTCACGCTGGGTACCTGCCCATTTGCTCATTCTTGCTGAGCCATAGTTTGGCTTTTGTTATGCACAAACCGGGCCATTCTGTGCTTGGTACTTTCTGAAGGGATTCTCTTCTGTTTCTTTCTGCATTGTGAAATTGTTTAGTATCACTCACTTGCTCTCTGCTTTTAGGCTTTTATTGCAGGGGCGGGACAAGAACCGCGAGGCCAGTGGACAGGGTCACTGGAGACCTCTGCCCCGAAAACCACTTCTGCCTTTCAGGCTCAGCAATGCCATCTCTGTGCCAAGATGGGGAATACAGCCCAATAACAGGTCAGGAGTGGGGGGGAGGGGAGATGTCTTTCAGGTGTGGCTTGTAGGATTTGTCAAGCCGAATTTTCCTCCCCATTTTCAGGGGACCCTTTGTTCTTCCCCAAAGGTGAGGGAGAAAAATTCTGCTCACGGGCTGGTTGGGGGGGGGGACCAAAGAAGTAATGCAATGCTTTTGGGATGTGGGTGGGGGAAAGGGTTTTGCTAGCCTTGCTTGCAAGGTTGTTTTTCCAGGTGTCAAAACTTGGGGGGAAAAAAACATTGTGCAGTCAGTTCTGCGATGTGCGTTGAACCCCCTGACTCTGCTGTGCTTCCATGCAAGGCTTTTACCAATGCTTAAAAGTAGAAGAAGGTAAGCCAAACCCTTCCCTCACATCCAACCCCTCCCCTTGCAATATTTCTCTCTTTCTAATTTCGTGGCTAGTTTCTTTTCACATACACACCCAAACTGCTGGGGGGGGGGAATGGGCCAGTATATCAGCCCAGCTCTAGTCAACAGAAGCAGGCAAGTTTCCTTCAGCTCAAATTAGATTGGCTCAGAATTAACCAAGCTGTTGTCCTGATAAAGGAGAAAACAGCTGGGCTTATTTTCAAGACAGTCCAAATCTACCCTGCCCGCCTCATAATTCTGCCCTCCCACCTAAGGATTTCCCAGAACCTCTCCCCTTTCTTCTCTGATCCAACTTACAGGGCTGTCACTGCAGCATCACTAGCAACAAGCAACTGCAATTGGGAGGAAGCAAGGAAAGGAGGTCTCTCCCCCTCCCCTCTCTAGCACCAGGGAAACAAACTTTTCCTAAGGCTACCAGCATTTGAATCTGAGCCAGAGAAGAATTCTAACATTTTTTATGCTAGCCTCATGTTTGAAGTGAACACTACAAGCTCCCAAGTCTCATGTTTTTGAGCCGAGAAAATGTGAATCACAAACTGAAAGCCTTCCTGCCATTTTGGCATCAGCTAATCCAGAAAAAATGTACATATGGAGGGTAGGTGGAGAGGGTTCAACGCAAAGTACCACATAAGGAAGGTAAAGGGGTGGCTTAGTTTTTCATTTCTTTCTCAAGGTCAGGAGGAATGTTTCCCATGCCCAGCTGGCCTTTATTGTAAAAATGGCGTAAGGTACCAGTGTCCACCTGGGTTTTACTGCCCACCGAAGACTGGAGTCACTCTCCATCCTTGCCCTCCTGGGAGTTACAACCCATCTCCTGGTATCGACCGAGCAGAGAGATGCCAGCTGTGTCCTGCAGGTAAGGAGCCATCTCAGAACATAATAGATGCTGTGGCTGTTTTGTTCTGCAGGAAACTTTTGCAGAGCTCCCTGTGTGTGCCCCCTTCAGAAGCCAACTCCCCACCCCCACCCTGTGCCTTTCTCCCGTGCCTGGGCTGCCAACACAATTTCTTTAAAGTGCACAAGACTCATCTTGCTGGGTATCACCATCAAGATGTGATACCAAAGGATGTCCTTTTCTCTTGCAGTGACGGGATCACTTTTTGTTATGCCTTAACAGAAACCTATTCACCGCTGGATATCTGATTGCTTGTGTTTCCCCCCAGGGAAGTTTTGCGGCGAGTGGGGATTACCTGCTCCCACTGGTCCCTGTTTGCCAGGCTTCTTCTGCAATACAGGTATCAATAGGTTCTGTCTGTGCCTGTCTATACTCCTTTGTCGTCTCTCGTAGATAGTTCAGTACCATGAATTCAGAGGAGGTCAAATCCATTTCAAACTCTCAAGTTTGCAACCTGAATCTAAGGGCTGATCTATATTGCAAATAAGGTTTTATTTTTATAGTAAGTACTGCTTCCTCTAAGATATGGATAGGGAAACGTTTCAAGGCTAAGGGCTACATTTCCTCATTGGCAACTTTCCGGGGTGGGGAGGGGTTTCATGGAATGCCTTTTGCAATAGGAACCTACCCAGACCCTTAGATCTTCCTCTGGGGACCTTCTCCAGGTCCCCCCTCTGAGGAAAGCTCAGAGTGTGGGGACAAGGGAGAGGGCCTTTTCAGTTGTGGCTCCCCATCTGTGGAATGCGCTCCTCAGGGAGATCTGCCTGGTGCCTTCATTGACATCTTTTCAGGGCCAGATAAAGGCTTATCTTTTCCCCCACAGGCATCTGATTGACTTTGATGTTATTTGAATTAAGGCGCTGCCGAAGCTTTCTGTGGCTGTATGGGGTAGCTGTTGTTTTATTATTTGCCTTTTATGGTATGGGATGTTTACTTTTGCTTTTAACAATATTGTAAATCACTTGGAGACCTTCAGGTAACAAGTGACTAATAAGTCTAATAAGTCTGATGATGATGATGATGATGATATCAGTGGTAGGTGTGGTCAAGGCAGAATGGGTGGGACAACAGATGTGATTCTTTATATAGTAGACACCATTCCAGCTGCACACAAGTGAGAGGTTTCTGCCCACATACATCAAGACGAACAAGGGGCAAGGACACTTTCCATCTAGGCAAAAGTACTTTAGGTGTGAAGAGGTGTGGCCTGGGGAGAGTTCCAAGGGCCAGATAGAGAGGCCTGGAGGGCCACATTTGGGCCCCTGGCCTGAGCTCCCCACGCCTGCTCTAATAACTGGCAGCAGCTCTCCAGTGCGGCAGGCAGGATTCTCTTTCTCAGTTGGAACGCATATATTTTTCAAGTGTTGTAGCTAATCATAATATCTGTCCCTATCTCTGGCTATCTGGAAATAATAAGCAAACACTGATAGGAGAGTCTGAATCTCCACCATGGCTTGTAGTAGCAATTCTCTGTCTGCAATGATTGCATGTTCAAATGAACAGGGCATGTTCCCCTTGGTGAGGGAGTCTTAAAGAGAATTGAATGTTCTCTTCCCAAAGCATTTGGAATTAATGATAAGGAACATAGGAGGCTGCTTAGAGCAGGTCAGACCATTTATTTGTGTAGTGTAGTATTGGCAGTGGCTCTCCAGGTACACCATCACTTGCATTCTGATCCTTGTAACAGGAGGATCGAACCTGGGACCCTCTGCATGCAAAGCACATGCTCTACCATTAAGCTGTAGCCTGTCCCCAGAGCATCTGAGGGTTCCTATCAGAGATAAGAATTTTGGGCTAAATGGGATCATAGAATCATAGAATAGTAGAGTTGGAAGGGGCCTGTAAGGCCATCCAGTCCAACCCCCTGTTCAATGCAGGAATCCAAATCAAAGCATTCCCGACAGATGGCTGTCCAGCTGCCTCTTGAATGTCTCCAGTGTCAGAGAGCCCACTACCACTCTAGGTAATTGGTTCCATTGTCATATGGTCTAACAGTTAGAATGTTTTTCCTGATGTCCAGTCGAAATCTGGCTTCCTGCAACTTGAGCCCATTATTCCGTGTCCTGCACTCTGGGACGATTGAGAAGATGGATCACTTGGCTGTCCCAGTTAAACTTTACAAATGTGTCATAGCTTGGCTTTCTCTTGTTGTTCTTTCAGGTTCCAGTGTTCCAAACCCAGACGGAGCTACCAACGTGAGTGCTGGAGGTCCCTGCCCATCAGGGTACTTTTGCCCAGCTGGCACCAGGATACCTCTACCATGCCCTGCAGGCACCTTTTCAGACAGGTATGATCCATGAGGACTATGTGTAGTGGGGGCAGTGCCTGCTTCCCAGGGCTGGCCCAAGGCAGTTTGCTGTCCTCCAACTTTATGTACAGAAGCCAGCTGGACCTGCAATTGACCTTACTTCAGCACTGGCCATGGGACAGCTTCCTCCACCGCATGATCTGAGACTCCCAGGCTAGCTTTGGGGACACAATGCAGTGTTTAGCACCCACAAGTCTGTCTTCCAACACTCCATCGCCAGTCTTCACCCCCCATCACCTGTTGCCTAAGGCCACAGCCACACTCTCCTTAATGTTAGGGCCGGCTTTGCTTCTTCCAACGGAGAGAGGAATAAGAGGCAGTGCTGAGCCCCTGGACTGGCTGAGCTAGATATAATAAAAACACAGAGCCAGGACGAAGGACAGGGGAGAAATCTGCATTTTAATGAAGGCCTTCCTAATTCACATTTCCTGAACCAATAAGCAAACCAAGAGATCCTTTGAAATTCACACCTCTCCAAACTTTGTGATGCAGTTCTCTGAGAAAAACGTGTGTGCAAAAATGCATCTATTTGTGAAAATGACATAAAAAAACTGCATTGCATTGGAGAAAATTGCTTGCAAAATGTGTATGATAGGCAAAATTGCTTGCAAAAATGCACTTATATACCAAAACTCCCATGCAGACTTTTTAAAGTGTAATTCCACAAACTGATGCGGGAATGGGGCAAACTGAACTGAAGGTTGGACAAATGAGAAACTGAGTTATCCATCCTAGCCAGGACTTCTGCCTTTTCCAGATCAACAGAACATTGTGCTTTCTGCAACTACCAGCTCAAGCCACATGTTCTGGGGTGTCAAGGAAGGTATTTGGGAGTGACTGCCCACAGTCCCTGGCTTGCCCTGAGGTTGCCCAACCCTTTTATCTCCCCAGATTGTACCTGTCCCTTGAGACCAGCTGCACAACATGCCCACCTGGCCGTTACTGCCTCTCCGCTGGGCTCACAGCCCCCTCTGGGCCCTGCTCGGCTGGCTACTACTGCCTGCCTGGAGCCACCCTGCCTTCTCCCACAGGTCAGTGTGCCATTGAGTGTCTGGAGAATGTGGATTCCCTGCATGCCCCTGCAAAGCAAAGGTGGGATTTGAACCAAGGCTGAATCATCTGAACAAAGTGCTAGTAGCTGTTGGCTCTGCATTGCTTTGAGATGTTGGCCCTGAATTGTTCTCCATCCTGCAACCCATGGCCAGCACTGTTGGGAATTTAGGCTGCAATCTAATACATGTCTACTGAGAAGTAAATTGCATTGGGTTCAATTGGACTTACTCCTAGGTAAGTGTGTATTGGATATTTCCTGCGTTGACCAGGGGGTTGGACTTGATGGCCTTATAGGCCCCTTCCAACTCTACTGTTCTGTGATTCTATGGATTGGAGCCTTAGTTGTTTATGCATTTCATTTAATTTGCATTTACATCCCATGCTTTCTTGAGTTGCAGTCTTTAACAGATGAATTCATTAGGCTAATTGATTAAAAACCACATGATAATTCCATTAATAATAATTCCATTAATGGAACAACAGATTTTTAAAGTTTTTTCAAACTTATTTTTAATGTATGTGCTTAATACCTGCCACTGACAATTTTTTTTATCTTAGAAAACTCAGTCTGCTTTCATTCTCTCACAGGAGGGAATCCCTCATCACCTATTGTGACATACATGCAAAGGCTAAAAACAAAGAAAATATGTTTTTTTTCCTTAATAAAAATCCTGTGCTTGTTCAGAACAAATCAAACTTGCTACTTCTGAACAAATATTCAGAAGTAAGTCCCTTTGAGTTCAGTGGGGTTTAGTCCCAGAAATGTTTGCACAGGATTGCAACCTCAGTCATATGCAAATTTAATCAATCAATTGACTGATTCAAACTAATTTGATTCTTAATTATAAGAATATACAAAGAGCCCCATAGGATCAGACCAAAGGTCTACCTATTCCAGGTGTGGGGAACCTTTGGCCCTCTAGATGTTGCTGAACTACAATTCCCATCAGCCCTTGCAAGCATGGCCAATGGCCAGGGATGATGGGAGTTGTAGTTCAGCAACATCTGGAGGGCCAAAGGTTCCCCACACCTGATCTATCCAGTCTAGCTTCCTGTTTCCCACAATGGCCATGGGAAGCCTGCAAGCAGGCCCTGAGTGCAAGAGCGCACTCTCCACTTATCATTCCCAGCAATGGTTTTCAGAGGCATACTGTCTCCAACATTGGAGGGAGAATGTGGCCATTGTGGCTAGTAGCCCTGTCCTTGATGAATTTGTCTAATTAAGATTTTCTTTACTTAAACAGGTGACAGCCTAAGTTCTTCTCCTTCCCTGTTGCTTAATTGAAAGAAAATATTCTAGAGAAGATAAGAAAGTGGGGTTCAAATTCTGACTATCCCTTTGGAAGGCCACTGCCCACATTCTGGGTGTTTTCCATCAAAAGTCTATGTATCTGGCCCCTCAGACTGTGAGCTTTTAAAAAAAATGCTGATACGTAAGAAAAGGAATTGAGGGTTGCAGCTTATATTTGCCTACTGGTTTCTGTTTCCCCCCCCTCTAAAGTCTTGAGGACTAGAAACATAACTATAGATTTTCAACTCTTCCTTCTTGCAGGGTTTCCAGAACAGGGAGGCCCTTGTCCCATTGGCCATTTTTGCCCAGAAGGAACCAGCCACCCACTTCCCTGTCTTGCAGGAATGTACAACAATCTCACTAGGCAAGCAAGTTGCTTCCCCTGCCCAGCTGGTTACTACTGCCTTGAAAATACCACCAGCTTCAGTGGCTTCACATGCCCACCTGGCTTCTACTGTCCTGAAGGTGAGATCTATCATTGCTGTCAAGAGCAAAATATTGGCATCACTGACATTTTGCAGTCCAGAAACAGAACACACTTAAATGCCAGAGCCGAAGTCTCTTTGCTCAGATGCCTTTTGGGGAAACAAAGGTTTTTAAAGTTATCTGGAAAAGTGTTTTTACTTCTTGGTTTTTGGTAAGAGCTCAGCCAGATATCCTTTGGGAAATGAATGTACAAATTTGCAGAGTTCCAAAATTAATCCAGATTTATGACCGCCATCTGCTGTTAGCAGTTTAGTAGTGCAAGATGCCAGAAACATTGTCTGAGCCAAGAGTTTGATGGTCTGGATCTGAAGTCCCATTCCATCAATTTCAGCAGAGCTGGATTTAGTGGCCAGGCTGAGCAATTTAAAATGGTTTTCATGATTGTGGATGGCTGAGGACCATTCTGACTGTGTTCAGTTTTGACTGTTCCCAAAACAACATTGTTTGGAGAGCTGCAAAATTATAGCTCAAAAAATTAACAGCATAATTCTTACAGAGGAGGTAAGATGAAGTCTAGAATATACCACTTAAGTTGATCACTTATGCATCACAGAAAAGGAAATGCATCACTAAAAAAGGGATCAAAAGAGGGCACAGATTTGCATAAAATTTGCATGTGCTAATTTATAGATAGATAGATAGATAGATAGATAGATAGATAGATAGATAGATAGATAGATAGATAGATAGATAGATAGATAGATAGATGCAAATGTAGAAATAGTATAATTTAAATAGAAATACAGTACAATTCACCACAGTGGGGAAGACTGTGCCCAGGTGACCTATGTGCCTGCTCCTCCTTCTGTCCAGGTGCTGCTGACTGGGGATGGGCAACTGGCATGTCTCTGTTGCTCTCTTTTCTTAGGGTTCTTTATCTTTACTTGGACTGGATAGAGGACTCCTTGAAACAGGAGTAGAGGACTATCTTCCAAAAATAGGACACATGGCCACCCTAGCACCACCTCAGATTACCAGTGGGAGCTTACAGAAAAGCATGCACCTCTGGACAGCCAAAGTCCTTCTGCACAGAAAACTAGGATGTCAGGGAGTATAGCCTTCCTGACATGCTAGTTTTCTAACTACAGGGATTATTATTTTTATTAATAATATTGTATGGAGCCAGTTTTGCTCCTGTGAGCTCCTGCCTGTACTGCAGATACAGATTTACTATCTCCACAACAACTAAGTGAAAAACACATCTGCTGAGTAGTTTGGTTAGGGCTGCCTCTGTTTTTGTTGTGCCTCTCAGGAACCAGGTTTGCGACCGAGTTTCCCTGCCCCCGTGGTTATTATAACCCTGATCCGATGGCCCAGAGTCTGGACAGCTGCTTGCCCTGCCTCCCAGGGCACTACTGTGGGAAGGAAAACTTAACGGCTGTGTCTGGGAAGTGCGAAGCAGGTGAGGATGGGTTACCTGAGCAGGAATGTGTCTGTGTCTGCCTGACATTTCACAACAGAACCGGCGAGGAATTGCTGCCTGCCTCCTTGTCCTCAGACCTATGAAACCAGCTGTTCTATAATATGGTTAATGACTACCTGAGATCCTTATGCTCTTTCTCGATCTCCGAGGTCTTCTGACAGGGCACTTTTGGCGGTTCTGTGTGCCCCTGAGGTTTGGCTGGCATTTACCAGTACTGAGAGACACCCTTCATGTGGCAGGCTCGCCTTGTGAAGCTCCTTGCTAGCAGAGGTTCAGCAGAAGCCATTCCTTGCTCATTTTTAGATGTCTTCCAAAAACTGTGAGAGCCAGTGTGGTGTAGTGGTTAGAATATTGGACTAGGACCTGGGAGACCAGGGTTTGAATCCCCACACAGCCAGCTCCCTGGGTGACCTTGGGCCAGTCACTGCCTCTCAGCCTCAGAGGAAAGCAATGGTAAACCACCTCTGAATACCGCTTGCCATGAAAAGCCTATTCGTAGGGTCGCCATAAGTCAGGATCGACTTGAAGGCAGTCCACTTCCATTGTCCAAAAACTGTATTATCCAGACAGGCCTTTCAGACCTGAGATTCTTTTGCCAGCGTGTCTGACTTTTTTATTGTTTTCATTATAATACTGTGTTTTAGGTTGTTTACCACCTTGTGATAAATATTTAAATAAATAAAAATTAATGAAAAAAATCAGATCGCATCCCAGAATTTACATTCAGAGCATGAGCATTTAGATTTTACACAAAGAAACTCCCCTTTCTTTGTACAAAGCTAGCCCTGTAGTTTATAATATTTAAAATATTTTCAAATACCATTTTTATTTATTATTTATTACCCAGCACCATCACTGTGCTCTATGCCCCGAGAGGCTTATAACTGTAAAACAATACAAGGGAAGGAATAGAGAGAGAGGAGATCAAGGCAATGGAGTCAAGGGTAAATGAGACGGATATGCACTGAATTCAGTTCAGCTACACACATTTTGATTTAGTTTCAGTAGGATACGAGAGCTAATAGGCTGTGCTAGGACAGGGACAGAGAACCCATGGCTCTGTATATGTTGTTGGACTACAACTCCCATCATTCCTGACCATTGGTCATGCTAGCCAGGTCTAGTGGGAGTCCAATAACATCCAGAAGGCTCCAGGATCCCATTGCTGCGTGAAGGCTTCACGGAAAAGGAGGGATTGAAGTGGTATTTAAAGGAAGGGAGAGAGGTGGGCTCACACAGGGTTGTATAACCATACTATTTATTTATTTATATGTATAAAAATATTTATATACCACCTTCCCACACAACATCCAGACAATGTATAGCAACATGAAAACATTTAAAAGCAATACAAAAAAATCATTAAAGTGACTAACTACTCAAGAAACATTTTAAACAGCTGCATGGTATTTATTAATAAAAGTATTAGAGTGTGTGTGTGTGTTTAACATATCTTGGTTTTATCAAAGGGAATTTGCTGAAAATGCAAACAACCTTCTAAATGTTTCCTCTCCTATTCTGTTAGCCCTTTGGGCCCTCCCGATGTTGCTGAACTACAACTCCTATCAACCCCAGCAAGCATGGCCAATGTCCAAGGATGATGGAAGTTGTCATTCAGCAACATTTGGCCAAAGGTTCTTCATACCTGGTAAAAAACAAACAAATATAAAGGTGTGGTTTGGGCTACACTGTTCTCTCTTGTTCAATTTGGCCCATGCACATTGAAGAGAGGCAGTGTGGAGCAGTGGTTAAAGTGTCAGACTAAGACATAGGAGACATAGATTTAAATCTCCATCCAGCCATGAACCTTCCTGGGTGACCTTGGGCCAATTGCCTGCTGTTAGCCTAACCTACCTGCTACCTCATAGGGCTGTTGTGTGGGCAAAATGGGGGCACGCCACACCCACTGCCTCAAGTTCCATGTAAGAAAGATGGAATATCAATGCAATGAAGAATTAACCTCTCTCTCTTGTGGGACTTGCCTTTCTTTCATCTTCTCACAATTGTTTGTATTGCTTTGCTCTCTTAGGGTGGTTCTGCATCTCCGCTGCTTGGACGTCCCAACCCTTTGACCTGGATAACTACACCAATAGCAACTGTCTTTGTCCAGCCACTGCTACGGGAGCAAAATGTTCCCCTGGGTCCTACTGCCCAGAAGGCAGCCCTGAGCCCATTCTGTGCCCTCCAGGGTTTTACTGCAATGCCCCAGGTGAATAGGATCCTATGCCCACACAGGCTAAGTACTGAGACGGAAGGGAGTTTGCCGCAGACGGCTTTTGTGCGTGTATTTTGCTACCCTAAAAGGCAAAGTCCATTTAGGGTATAGGAACAAATGAGGCAGAGTCAAGGTTCCTCCTCTTTGCCTGAAGCCTGATTTATTGCATTGAGTGTGGTTCTTGGATGTATTATTAACAAAACTTAAACCAATGAAATACAATCCCATGTCGTGTTAAAAAGCTCAAAATAACTGCAGCAGATTTGGCAGCTAAAAACAATGAAATGGTCTTAAATATTGTTTTTAAAGCGTGGAAGAAGAGAGTCTGCCAGGCACCATGCTTTAAGTGTTAGGGAGAGTATTTTACCATTTTGGTGCCATCACAGAAAAGGCCCCCTCTCTCTCCAGCTGCTTAACCTCCCAACAAGCCATGTATGTCATGATGTGTGTTTCAAGCGCATAACACTGTGGGATTAGCCACTTCATGCGAGGCATTCCATCTCAGACTTGCAGAAAGTTCTTTGGCAGGCAGGTTAATATGGATCACAGGAAGCTGCCTTATACCAAGTCAGACCATTGATCCCTCTAACTCAGATTGTCCACACTGACTGGCAGTCAGGACTTCAGGCAGGGAATGTCCCCAGCCTTATCAAGAAATGCAAGGGATTGAACCTGGGACCTTCTGCATGCAAAGCAGATGCTCTACCACTGGACTATAATCCTCCCCCACCCCATAAGTTATGGCTTTATGCAGCCAGCTGAACTACTAGGAGGATCCTGTAAGCAATTGACAGTGATCAAACTTCATTCATACACATGAGAATCAAAACCATAAGCAAGAGTAGATGCCAATTTATGCAGATGCCTTTTGTCTATAAGCTTATTAGAAGTGTTGTGCTATTAAATCTTCATGGTTTTCTAAATCCCACCCAGCAAGCATACAGTCCCAATGTAAGTGATCTCCTGTGCCAGACAGTTCACACAACCAGAACTTAAGATAGGAGGCAGGCATTGGGGAACACTTGCGACAATGCGTCTGCCACTGTTATGAGTGCTTTTCTAATCTATTGCTCCTGCTATCGAAAAATAACAGCTTAATGGGACATTCTTCCTGATATTTTTATTGTCATTATAGGAAGGTAACTAGTGGGCAACCTGCTAAATAATGATTCTGCATAAATACATTATCATAATATCAGTATCGTTGAAATGTTGCAGTGATTATAAAATAACTTAGTATTCAAGGGCAGGGGCTTCCAGACATTGTTAGGTTGAAAGGCTCATGTTTTATTTTTCATTCCTTGATACAAAATATGCTAGAACCTCAGAAATATCAAGTTTACTTTTACCTTGCAGCCCTACAGATTAGAATCCTCCTGCTCAGATTCACCAGTTAAAGCATGGCTGGGGGACCTGTGCCCTTCCAGGTGTTGCTGGAGTATGGGCCCCATAATCCCAGACCTTTGGCCATGCTGGCTGGGGCTAATGGGAGTTGGAGTCCATCAACACCTGGAGGGCACCAGGTTGGGGGAAATGCTCTAGAGCATAGGAAACCTGCAGCTCTCCAGATGTTGTTGGGCTACAACTCCCATAATCCCTACATCAGTGTAGTGTAGTGTAGTGATTGGACTAGTACCCTGGAAGGCCAGGGGTCAAATCCTCACTCGGTCATGAAGCCTCACTGGGTGACCTTGGGCCAGTCAATATCTCTCAGCCAAACAGGGTTGTCACGAGGATAAAATTGGGAAGGGGAAAACTATGCACGCCCCCTTGAGCTCCTTGGACGAAAGGCAGGATATCAATGCAGTGTCAGCAGGGCAGTGAAACTGCTCTCAGCACCTTGGACAGTTCCTTGGACGTTCACACTAAAACCCAGAGCAGATTCACTGCCCCACTGACATTACAGCCACTGCCCTCCACCATGTAAATGTAATCATCATCCATCATAATCATCTGTAGCCATTAGCTTTGTTGGTTGGGGATGACGGGAGTTGAGTCCAACAATATCAGGAGCAGCACAGCTTGTCCACCTGGCACTGAATATTTAGCTGATTTCTGATTTCAAGCTTCTGGTCCTACATTTTTATGACTTGTAGTTCCTTATGCATATGTTAAGACTGTCCCTGGGCTCATGTGTTTCTCTCTCTCTCTGTCTTTCTGATTCTTTCTTCTCCAGGTCTGTCTGCTCCGAGTGGGGAATGTGCTGCTGGATTTTATTGCACAGGAGGAGCCTCTTCTCCCAAGCCACTGGATGGGGTTACAGGAAACATCTGCCCTCAAGGCACCTACTGCCGTGAGGATCTCTTGCCTAAATATTAACAGAATGCCTTTATTTATTTATTTTACTTCTATCCCACTTTATAGCCCAGGGAGGCTCTCCCAGCCACTCCCAAAAGATCCTCAGAAAATAAAAATCATATATCCAGTACAGGAAGACTAAGGCCACTTTCACACCATACATTTATTCCACTGTTATTCTGCTATGTACAGTCATGGCTTCTCCCCCCCTCACTGGGAAGTGTAGTTTGTGAAGGGTGCTGAGAGTTCTTAGGAGACCCCAATTCCCCTCACAGAGGAACAATTTCCTGAGAGGTTTAACAGTCAATCCCTCTTCCTAGAGAACCCTGACAATTGTAGCTCTGTAAGGAGGAAAGGGGGTTTCCTAAAACTCTCAGCAACCTTCACAACTACCCTTCCTAGGATTCTTTGGGGGAAACCATGACTGGAATAATACTGAAATAAATGTATGGTGTGACTGTGGCAAAATATATATATATATATCCATGGGCAGAGCTTGGAAAAGTCAGCCTAATCCAGTGGCCATGTTGCCTAGGGCTGATGGGAGTTGTAGTTCAAAAAAGTAACTTTTCCAAGCTCTGTCCATGGGGTCTATATGGAAACAGGATTATTCAGGCAGCTTTTCTTGTCCTTATCTCTGTCTTTTCTTTGTGTCATGCCAGGTAGTAGTTCCCGCTAAAATCGTCTGAGGCAAGTGAGGGGGGGTTTGCAGCTGGCTCCCCCTCTGCATCTGATAGAAGCAGTCTTCCCACGCTAGGAGTTTCCACCAAAGTCTTCTGAGGCTAGGGCAAGGATGAGGAACCTCAGGCTTGCAGGATGAATGTGGCCTCCAGGCCTCTAGCCTTTTGATCTCTCCTCAGGCCATACTCCTCACTGGCCTCGCTTCTCTTTCCCGGGAAGAGGGAAAAACCACTCTGGGAATTGTTCTGTGAGGGGAATAGGAGTCTCCTAACAATCCTCAGCACCCTTAACAAACATAAGAGTTCCCAGGATGCTTTGGGGAAGCCATGACTGTTTAAAGTGGTTTGATGCTGCTTTAAATGTACAGCGCAGATGCGGGCACGGAGACCGCTTGTGTTAGTTCTCTTTACAGGGCTGGTCTTGACGTCTATTGTACTTATTGTGTACATACAATAAGTGGTACTTACTGTGTATATACATTTGTACTCTATCTTAAACTGCTTCAGTATCTTTCAGATAGTAAGCGGTCTATAAATGGAAATAAATGAAAAATGAGAAAAATGAAAACTAGACAGAGTGAGACAACCCCCTCAGGCTCCAGATGCTGGAGGGGAGCAACAACAGCAGTTCCAGCTATTCCTCCCTCCTCTCCACACACCATTTTCCTCTGTTGCCATACGACCTTTCCTAGTCCCACTAAACTGGTCCCTGCCCCACGGGTGGGGGGTGGTATCTCATCACCAGAGCTGAAGTCAGCTTCTGTATGTGGAATAGGGAGGGGTTGCCACCTTGTCTTTTCCTTCCTGATGCAAAATGTCGTGGGCTCCTGGCTCTGCCTTTCATTTCTTTTGACCTCACAGCTGTGTTCCCTCTCTCTTTTTTTCTGTTGCTTGTTCTTGCAGCTGTGGGGTCTCCAGCACCCACCCTCTGCCCACCTGGCACCTTCTCAAACCTTCTAGGGCAAGGTATGGTTTCAGACTGTCAGCTCTGTCCCTCTGGGTTTTACTGCGAAGGATCTGGACTGAAGGCCTCCACTGGAGAATGCTGGGAAGGTAAACCATGGTGGCCAACGTGGAGCAGGGATGAGTTGTAGTAATGGTAATGGGGAATGCTTAGAAAGTAACACAGGAGAACCTTCTAGAGCAGCTGCTGTCAGAGTTAAAATGGCAGACAACCGAGGCAATCTAGCTGGAAAAATACATCCAACAAAACACATGACACTAAAGGTTCAGTGTCTTGTTGCTTTCAAATGAGCCTCACCAACTTGAGGACCATCCAACAATACTCCTGCAGATGGTCTCAGTGATTGAGCTGGGATATAAGAATCAGAGCTTGGAAAAGTTACTTTTTAAAACTACAACTCCCATCAACCCCAGCCAGCATGGCCACTGGGTTGGGCTGATGTGAGTTGTAGTTCAAAAAAGTAACTTTTCCATGCTCTGATAAGAATTCAGGTGATTCCTAAGGTACCCTGGACCTACGTTGTTCAGGGCTTTGTAAATTAATACTAGGACCTTGAACCTGGCTCAGTTTTTCTTCAGCACGGACATCCTCATCAAAACCAGTATTATGATGAGCCCTAGTATATTATTATTAATTGTTATTATTGTTATTACCACCTGCCCTTCACCACAATATGTACTAGGACAGGACTCTGAGACCCTTTAACTGTTATTTTTTAAGAGGAAAATATTAGTATTTATTTATTATCAAGAGTTATTGCTAGCCCTCCACCTGCCTCAGTTCTGCTACAAGAATTCAAACAGGGTGTTCACATAGTTCAGCATTCTCACCATTCCTATAGTCCTTCTGATATATCACTGATGTTTGGGCCCACCTGAGAGCAGGGATGTTGGAGAATTCCAACGAAAAAAGGAAAGGAAGTGGAAATTTGCTGCAGTTCACACAGTCGTCTGTGTTCAGGAATGGAAGTCAGTCAAGCAAATAGGTGTTTGTCCACATTGTCATTGCTAGGTTTTTAAAGTCCACAAACAATACATAATTAATTGTTTCAACTTTGTTTTGATGTTTCCTTTACACTGAAATGAATATAAGTGATGTAAGTTACATAGTTATATAAGTTATGTAACTTATTTTAAATAGTGGACAGTGAGACACAGTATTGACAGAAACCAAACTGCAGCAGAACGGAAACAGTACTGATTGTGACAATTACAGGTTAGAATAGAAATCGCTGCCTTCTTGTATCCCTTCCTGAGATTCATCTGAGCTCCCCATTTCTTGAATAGGAAATAGTATGTTCTGAGAGTCTGTAGTTTCCCATTGCGTTAAGCCTGTTGGATCCCCCCCCCATTTTCTCCTTCCCTTTCAGGCTATTACTGTGATAACCGCCAGGGGCCTATCAGTGACTTCACTCTCTACCCTTGCCCACGTGGCTATTACTGCCCAGCGGGCACACAGTGGTCTGCACAGTACAGCTGCCCCATGGGGACATTTGGACCCAGGCAGAGGCTAAAGAAAATCCAGGAATGTCAAAGCTGCCCACCAGGAAAATTTTGCTCATCTCCTGGGCTGGCAGCTCCAACAGGTAGGTTTCTAGGCTGGAACTCCTCAGCTGGGGGGGGGGAACACCTGTGAGTCAACAGTGAAGTGAGATGACAGCTATAACTGTTTTAGGGAGCAAATGATAAACCAGGGATGGGAAACCTGCGATGCTCCAGATGGACTACAACTCCCATTATCCCTGAGTATTGGCCATACAGGCTGGGACTGATGGGTGTTGCCTTGCAGAAGTTGTTGGACTCCATCATGTTGGTTATCCTTGCTACCTCATAGGTGTGCTTAACTCAGAGGTGATTCTCATGGTGTTCAAAGGAGCTTAATCAGAGCTTGGAAAAGTTACTTTTTTGAACTACAACTCCCATCAGCCCCAGCCAGCATGGCCACTGGATTGGGCTGATGGGAGTTGTAGTTCAAAAAAGTAACTTTTCCAAGCTCTGAGCTTAATGCCAGGTCAGTATGCATAGGACTGCCTCACAAGCGTTTCAGTTGGTTTACTCTTAACTTACAATTAAGACACTTATTTGAAATGGATACAGCTTACATTCTGAACAGTTTCAAGTTTCCTAGCCACATCAATGATGGCTGAAAGCATTGATTTCAAATCAGCTGAGGATCATCAACAGCTATGAAGATTTTGCATTTGCACACAATTGACTCTGATTTAGTGGAGGCTCAATTTACTTGTTTTGGAATCTGTTCTTTTACTATTTATAGGAATGCCATTCTTTTCTCTTTCTTTATGTATTATTCTCACCATTCAGAAATTTTCTTTGTGATGTATAGAGTCTTTCATTTCTTTCATTCTGCTTTTTGCAGTGATCTTTAATGCAGATATTTTACATTATATCCTACTTTACTATTTACATAATATCCTCCTTAGCTATTGTGCTAATGCCTGTCTTGCTACTTAATTTGTTACCTGCTTGACAGCATTCAGCTATAGACTGATTCAATATGAGAGCCTGAGGCAAAAGGAAATTACTTTGCTATTTTGCAATTTTGAGTGACGTGTGTCTGAAACATTTTGAGGTGGACCTTTTTATTATCATGGGAATGCTTGAAGAGCCATAGCTCAGTGGAAGAGCATGCACATCCTTTGCATGTGGAAGGTCCCAGATTCAATCCCCCTCTGAAATCCTGGAAAACAGCTGCTAGTCCTTGTAGACAATACTGAGCCTGATGGACCAATGGTCTGACTTTGCATAAGGCAGCTTCCTGTGTTTTAATGGAAGGGCCATAGCTCAGTGGTGGAGCACTTGCTTTGCATGCAGAAGGTCCCAATTTTGATCTCCAGGTACATCTGGGAATGCCCGTCCCCCCATCTGAAATCCTGGAAAGCTGCTGCCAATCGGCCTAGGCAATACTGAGCCAGGTGAATCAGTGGTTTAACTCTGCATAATGCAGCTTTCCATTTTCCTGTGTTGAGTGTCAGCCAGTCATTGAAGCTGGGGTAAAGTTCACCTGCCTAACACAGGCAGCTTATTACAGCACTCTTTAAAAAAAAAGGGGGCTTCTTTATACTCATGAAGCACACCCACTAAATGAAAATCTGGGATAGGTACCCTGGGTTGTTTCTTCTGTTAGTCCTACTCAGACCCATTGAAATGAATGAACCCAACTCACTTAGGTCCATTAATTTCAATGGGACTGCTCTGAATAGCTGGAGATGATCCCCTGCCTTGGTACTGGGCTTTGAGCCACTAAAAAGCTCATCATTCTCTTTCCTTGTTTAGGAGACTGCTCTGCAGGATTTTGGTGCAACGGAGGTGCCCAACATCTGAACCCAACAGATGGTGTGTCTGGAGCTCCTTGCCCGCCTGGACATTACTGCCTCTCAGGTATAACAGATTTTGGCATGGTTGTACTCCTTGGGATGCCCCTTGGCAGCCTTCTGCTGTTTCCTGCTGCCTCATTTCTATGCCCCAAAGAGATCTCTCATACTTGTGTCCTGCTAGGAACCCGCGTTCCATCTGCCTGTCCACGTGGAACCTGGTCTGGTGATAAAGGGAACCGAAATCTCCAGAGCTGCCAGCTTTGCCCTGGGGGGCATTACTGCAATAGCACTGGCCTTGTGGCCCCTTCAGGACAGTGCACAGCAGGGTACGTACAAAGTACATGTCCCCTTTTCTTGAGATGCGATATCCATACTGGCAGATTCCATCCTACTGTATGAAGGAGCGCTCTGTCTCCCAGACTTGGTGCCATTTGTCTGCATTGCTTACAAATGCAAATTGCACTGCCAGAATTTGTCTTCTAATTTACCGTATAGATGCATGAACTCACTCTGGAAAGCCAGGGTTCAGAGGACCTTTCCTGTGGTCTGGTTCCCTGGTTTTTGAATCATTACAACTATCTCATTCTCTGTTATTAATAAAATCATGTTTCTCTTGCTGTTCTGGTAGGTTTTATTGCATTGCAGGGTCTGTCACACCAACCCCCACAGATGGCATCTCAGGGGCTCCCTGTCCTGCAGGCCACTTCTGTCCCTTGGGCAGTGAGAGGCCCACACCTTGCCCTCCTGGGTCTTACATGGCTGAGACACATGCACAAGAATGGTGTCACACCTGTCCAGAGGGGAAGTACTGTATCCCTGGTCACTTGCCACAGCTGTGTCCCAAAGGTGAGTCTTTGGCTTCCACCATGCGCAAAGCAGTGCCCCATTTGCCCTAATGGATCTGCCTCCTTTGCCCACATCCTAGGACCTACCTGGGCACATGGGAGATAACTAGCGATGGGTGAAAAATATGATTCAGTTCACATTTCAAGCTGTATCTATCAAATTCTCACTTTCCAAAACACTATGAGAACCAAAACACTGCCATCCTTTGAAATGTGCATGCCTCTGAATTTTGCAATGCAGGTTGCCAACCAAAAAATGTTTACAAAATTGTATATATTAAGAGACTAGATGAGTGAACATACAAAAATGCATTATAGGATGAGAACTTGCTTGCAAAATGTGTACATTAGTCAAGACTGCCTACAGAAATGTGTTTAATAACAGAAATTCACACTAAATAGCTGGAGAATTTTCATGAGGAATTATTTTTTGTTAGAAAAATTGCAAATTGCTACAGAAGTGTGGATTTAAGATTGGAAAAATGAGAAACTGAGAACTGAAACTGACAGATCTTTCCATCCCTTGAGACAACACATGTATCTGTGCTAATGGTTCCCTCTTTGTCACTACAACTTTCCATATACATTGATATGTCCTTCCATTGCAGGCTTTTACTGCCCCGCAGGAACAGGCTTAAGCTGGCAGCCTTGCCCTCCAGGGACCTACAGTTCTAACCAAGGGATGAGCAGCCATACAGACTGCAGAGTGTGTGACGGAGGGAAGTTCTGCCTGTACCACAATTCAAGTGATATTACGGGGCAGTGTTGGGAAGGATATTACTGTACCCAGGGATCAGATCGGCCCAATCCTGAGGCTCAGCTCAATGGTATTGTCTCTTTCATTTGAATTGAGGTTGCTTTTCTGTACTTCGCCTTTCTTCCGAACCTCCTCCAGCACGGTGGATCAGGAAGATTGGCTTGCTTTATTAGTTACGGTGACCTAACTGGGACCTCACTTTAGCACCCACTTCTTGTTTTTCTTTGTCCTTGCTCATTTTATATTAGCATTGTTCTCTGTCCATTTTACAACCTAATTCCCCCCCCTTGTTGATCACAGGTCATGCTGGCCCATGTCCTTCAGGTCACTACTGTCCAAGGGGCACAGCTGTCCCCAAGCCGTGCCCTGTGGGGACATTTGCTACTAGGACCAAGCTAAGCTCTGAGGTAAGGCAAAACCTAATGAAAGAGAGTTAGAACAATCTTTTGTAGGAATTGGAAATCATTCATTTGCTGGATACAATTTACACCAGGGTATACATTCGCCAACCACTGAACCTTTACAAATCCCATAAAATTTATGGTAGTTAAACAGGAGCTGTGTTCTGATGTATTAGACCAAAAGCATTTTGTTCTGTTGCGAGCTCCAGCACATGCATGCATGCACACATGTACGCACACACAATATTTCACTGCAGTGAGCAGTTGTTAAGTCGGTTCACTTGGCAGGCCCAAGAGAGAAGGCCGCTTCTGTGGTGGTCCCGAGATTGTAGAACTCCCTCCCCACTATGGTAAATAATCCCTCAACACTGCATATTTTTAAGTGGTACTATTTTAGGCCACTTTCTCCTAAATAAGCAATACTCTTAAGGAGCTGATTTAGAAGGGGTAGTCCTGTTAGCGGTTTCTAATTTATACTGGTGTTTATATATCCACAAAGCAGCCTATAAATAATTTTATAAATAAAGAATAACCCAATTTATAATGAAGAATCATAATGAAAAGAATGCTTGAAGGCAGTTTCCTTCCCTGCTGTAACCATAACCTGCTCCCTACCACCATTTATTTTCCAAATAAAAGAGTATTAATCAGGGGTTGCCAACATGGCACCCACAAATGCCAGTGTACCTGCCAGTACCTTCTGCAGCACCAATTAAAGGTCTCAGTAAATACCCCCCTCCCCAGATCCACAATTCACAACAAACCTTCTTCAGTTTCTGTTTGCACTGGCTTGGCCTATTCTATGTTTAACATGTCCTCTTAAACATGCCCTTATTTCTTTGGATGCCACGATTGGGCACGCACCCTCCGTTCTGTTCTGAGCAGGAGAGGTTTCCCTCTGAGTGAGCACAGCGGTGGCTGATGCAGACGCCTTTCTGTGGCCATATCTCTTTTTCTCCTCTTTCAGATGTGGCAGCCGTTTTGTGTTATGCCACATCCCCTCAACAGCTGATTTGCGACTGTCACCCGCAACACATTCTCAAAATTCCAAATGTGACTGCTGACCCCAAAAGGTTGGCGACCCCTTGAGAGATGCACACATGCACTGCTCTGTGACTCTTGCTTCTGAAAAGAATCACTGGCCTCATTCATCTCTCTCAGGCCGAGTGCTCCCCTTGCCTACCAGGGCACTACTGCAACGCCCCTGGTCTGGTAGCCCCGACAGGGCTGTGTGAAGAAGGATCCTACTGCATTCTGGGCGCCACAGTTCCCAACGCACCAGTTGTGGGCCAGAGTGGAGGCCCTTGCCCCAGAGGTAATTCTTTTTGTTTTCCCCAGGTATTTGCAAGGAGTAACTGCCTGCCACTCTTCTACACAGCGTGTACACAGATACTGGGGGAGACAAGTGGAAGCTGGTCCACTAGGCAAATGGGGTAGTGCCCCGCCAACCAGGGTCTGCTCTCAGACAGCCCTCACCTGTGTCCTTTTCTACTTACAACCAGTGCAGTGGGTGGCGCTGCCTGTCAGCTTCCCTCCTCCTCAGTTTCAGTGTTGACCTGGTAGAACTCGGCACAGAGGAGGATGGGGGCCAAACTAGAATTACTTGGCTCCATCTGTCATTGGCTCTGGCTCCACCTACTGTTGTCCTCCCTGCCCTCCACCCCATCAGTCCCATTGGGCTCAAGCCACCACTGGGGAAAGCCATGCAGATCCCTCTGTGTGCATTATCCTCAGGATGACAGTGTCGCCCCCTGCTGTTTTGGGTGTTGAGTGGGGGTGGAATGATTGTGGGTGCTCCCTGATGAGAGGAGGGAGCTCCAGGGGTGGGGAGTGTGTAGCTTTGCTGAGAACATAAGTTGGGGCGGTGGCAGCAGAAGTGGGAGCAATGCTGCTACCTGTACATACACACTTGTGTCTTTGGTGGGGGAGTTGCTTGTCTTTGTGGTATATTCGTGTTTTGATCTGCTAGTAGTGATTGTGATTTATTATGTTAGCTATTTAAGGTTACATTGATGTTTAAGATGACCTTTTAAAATGCTTTGGATTTTTTACAATGTGTAGTTTTGTTTTTATGATGTTTAATGTTAATGTTAAGATGTTAATGTTTAAGATGATCTTTTCCAATGTTTTGTATTGTTTTAAATGTGTAATTTTGTTTGTTTTTCTATAACACTGTAAACTGCTTACAGGCTTCTTTTGAAGTATGAAGTGGCATACAAATTAATTAATTAGTTAGTTAATGTATTAGTATTATTACTACTATTAATTACTATTAATATTAACAACAACAAAAACAATAATTTAATTTATTATTATTATTACTATTAACAACAAACTACTACTACTACTACTACTACTACTAACAATACTACTACTACTACTACTACTACTACTATTACTACTACTAATAATAATAATAATAATAATGCTCTTCCAGCAGGTTACTCTTTGCTCTGGAAGAGAGGCAGCTATTGCTTCTTATTTACCTCGAAATCTCTTTTCCATATATAACATAAATTATTATGATGTCTCCTGGCCATGGAAATCCATGGATGTGAACACATGGGTTAGGAAGGGGAAGGGCTGTACCTCAGTGGCAGAGCACCTGCTTTGCATGCAAAAGATCCCAGGTTCATTTCCAGGCATCTCCAAGTAGGGTTAGGAAAGGCTCCCTGTTTGAAACCCTGGAGAGCTGCTGATGGGGAATTTTATATACATAAACAATAAGCAAAATGTATTCTTCTATAAAGCTGTAGAAGTTCATAACATTTTAATAGTTTAGTAGGAAGCCAGATCTTTTTCTTTTTGGAGCTATCTCCCCTGACTATGCTGGTTGTTTGGAACTACTTGTACTCAAAAAATTGATAACACTGTGCTGAATATCTCGGTACCACTAAGATGTAGAAAGAATTGCAGAATAGCTAAGATGCTTAGCTCATTAGCTGGAGTGCTTAGCTCACTGTGAAAATGTACTTTCATGTGAAGTGCTAAACATTGCCAAATTCATTAGAACACCAAATTCACTAGAACACGATGCAGAGAAGTACAATACCTATGCAATGCCTGTGCAAATGCCTGTGTAATACTGTCATGCCTATGTCATTCTGATGTGTTAAATCCTGACTGGTAGATGCTAAAGTCTTTGTCCTGAACTGTATAAAACCCCCAGGCAAACAGTGCCAAGTTGCAGTTCTCCACTCACTAGGAGGGAGACTGACGAAGTGTACACTTGTCATCCAATAAAGGCCTACCTTTTTGCTGCAAGCCTGTGTCTTCAAAAATTTCATTCAAGGACCCCCAGCAAAAGAACCCAAGGAGAAATACAAAATTCTCCAACACTGCTGCTACTCAGCATCAACAGTGGCACTTAGATGGATGGACCAGTGATCTGATTCTGCATAAGTCAGCTGTCTATCATGCGCCCAAGCCAGAGGTCTTCATCTTTCCCAAAGCCTGAAAGATGCTAGCATCCTTTGTGAATTGTTTTGAGGGGTGTTGTTGTGTGCTAACTTTTCATATTGTGCTTTCTTGTCCTGACCTCAAAAGGGCCCTAACCGATTTTAATATTTTGCTTCTCTTTCAGGTTATTTTTGCCCTCGGGGCACAGCTACTCCATTGCCCTGCCCAGTGGGGTCGTATAATCCTTTAGAGAGACAAGCCACCTGCCTCCCCTGTCCTGGCGGGTAAGAAAGACAACATTCAACCCTAAACTTTGGGAAAAACTGAAACAGTTTTAACAAGAGCAGCCAGTGGGGTTGGGAACTGAGGGCAGTGAATGGCTGCATCTAATAAGTGGCAACCAAGGGATGTTTGCCAGGCACTGGTCGCTTCTAGGCTGTCAGTATTTTGCTGGAGGGATTCCACCACATATCAGAATTTTAGGCTTGTGCAGTCGAAGTGGATTAGAGTGCTCTGTCACCCCTAGTGCAACACATTCACTTTTTCCTTTCCTTTTTATATAGAGGATTCTTTGAGATTAGGAAAGTGACAGGGTTATGCCCTAAAAAGTGTGGACTAAATGAATGATTAATGGGAAGATGTGTAAACCCTGCAAAAGCAAATCAGGATGAATGCTCACTATCGTATAATCTCCCTGCAAACCGAATCCTTCCCAGAGATCTTGCCAGTGCACCTTTTCTGAGATCCCAGTAGAAATTGCCTACTGCACACGTTAAAGGCTATATTTACAGCAATAAGGGCTGGAAATGTTATCATTTGAAAATAAAAACTGAAGTTCTCAAATTGCTGTATTGCATAGGAATATAGGTAGCTGCCTTATACTGAGTCCAAGCAATGGTCCATGTAGCTCAGTATTGTCTAAACTGACTGGTAGCTATCTCCATGGTTTCAGACAGGACACATTCCCAGCTCTCCCTGGACATGCAAGGGATTGAAGCTGGGACTTTTACTACTTAATTACGGCCCTTCTCCAAATGCTCAATAAAGGCCAGATTATAATCTGACCTCTGTGTAAACTGTGTGCAAGTAAATCAGGATAAATGCTCAATAAATAGGTCAACTGAGGGAACCCACTATCGTTGCAATATTTTTATGAGCAGGCAAAACCTGTCCTGTTGGCTTGAGTCTTGGGCTGCTGATTTTTGTCTTGCTCAGAACTAGTGGCTTGTTTACAACTGCTTCCTGGTGGTCTTATTGTGTAACACTTTGAGGGGGTAAGCACCATGTAGATACCTGCATGTTTTTCCCCATGGGGCAAAAACAGCAGCTTCAGGGGAGCAATTTAGTGTGGGAGAAGGGTTAAACTCCTCCTCTATCATCACTGCAGCCCTGATCTCCCTCTCCCCATTAAAGGAGCTGATTTTTTTAACTACTTTCAAAAAATGTGGGGGAAATCATGTCGATCTTGCACCATCGCATCCAGCTGATCCCTTGCTGTACTAAGACTGAAATGTTGGCTGCAGAACTTGAACATGTCCATCCCCCTCCCCCATTTCTTTTTCTGGACATAGGTATTTTTGTCCCCAAAATTCCTCCTCTTTGGCTGGGAGCAAATGTCCAGTTGGCCATTACTGCCCTTTGGCCTCTGTCTCAGCAACCCAGTTCCCATGTCCCCAAGGGACTTACAATGCAAATACAGGAATCAGCGATGCCTCTTTCTGCATATCATGTGATCCAGGTAGGTATCCCAGCTCAGGATATCCTGTTGGGCGGGGGGAGCCCAGGGTCAGTGATCTCAAATTGGAAGGCTATTCCAGAAACCCTGCAGCATTTCATAAACTGTTGCTTTTTGTTTTTTTAAAATGTGCATTTTGGCTGTTTGTGGGCTTTCCAGAAGAGGCATCTGGCTGGCCATTGTGAGAACAGGATGCTGAACTAGAAAGGGCTGGGGTCTGATCCAGCAACCAGACTCTTAATCTTTTGTTTTTATAATTGTTCTGTTAAGTACTAAATGGAAGTTAAGAGAAAGTGTTGCTTCTTTTAGATTTTGGATTGTGTGTTAAGGACCTGGGATTGTTCAGATGGTTCTTAGTGTCAGATTCAGGACTGTTAACTTTTTGGTTTCAAGCTATGATTTTATACTGAATTTTGACTGAATGTTTACATTTAATTCAAGAATGAGGATTTGGTTAGGTTTTCTGTTTCCACTTTTATAACTATGTTACTCTTTTATGATTTGTTTTATATGTATAAACTTTATTAATTAATAACAGTGAGTTGCAATGTCTCCTCCAGGCCATTACTGTGCCCTGCCGGGTCAGCCCCATGTCACAGGTCCTTGCTCGGCAGGATACTTCTGCACCACTGGGGCTTCCACCCCAACACCTACAAACAAACTGGCTGGAAATATATGCCCAAAGGGGCATTATTGCCCAAAAGGATCTGCCTTGCCCCGGCCCTGTCCCCATGGTTTCTACAGCAACTCTACAGGAAACACCAAAATTGAAGACTGCCTCCTGTGTCATGCAGGTATGGTAAGGAGAGCAAGTCATTAGAATCCTAATAGTTCCTTAGCAGGAGTCATACCAAATCAGTGTGCCTTCCTGCGGGCATATCCCTGATGGGGGCATGTTGAAGAGGTAGTTCACACTGAAGTTCTTTACTAGAACACTTGTGGGAAGTAAACATCTACAGGTGCAATCCAAATGCCAGCTGAGGCACAATGAAGCTTAACAGAGCAGTGGAGTTTTTGCTGCATTTTCTTTCTTTCTTTTTTTTCAATTAATTTTTATTCAAATTTTCAAAACCAAAACAAACAAAAAGAAAAAACACAAATCAATAACTAATACAATAAAAAAAGAAAAAATATATATAAAAATATTGACTTCCGATTTGTCGTAGTTCAGCTATAAATCTGTAATATATAACAAGCCTGTCTCTTCATAGATTATAAAATCACCTTCCTCCAGCAGTTATCTTAATTGGTTTCAAATCTCATTAACATCATATCATTTTATTCTTCCACAAAAAGTCAAAGAGAAATTTCCAATCCTTGAGATATATGTCCATCAATTTTTTTTCTAGATAAACATGTCAATTAATCCAACTCATCAAGTCTACTAAGTCCAGTAATTTCAAATCGCTCTTCTTCCATTATCCATATTGGTTCCATCTTCCATCTTTACGCACCCAATAATCTTGCTGTCATAGTCATATAATAAGAGTCTGATAGGAATTTCCTTTATCACAGATATTTTCTTGCCATCAATTCCGAACGTATCACTAAAGTATTGTTGCAAAGCCGCATCTCTGTTCCTCTTTTTTACATGATACACTAGCACATCTCTTGAAGATTTTTCCATTGACACAAACCAGGGATTAATTCTGTTAACTTTCTCCATTTCAAGTTCCATCAAATCCTTCCAGTCCAGGAATTTTTTTGAACCGATAATATCTTTATCTCCAATCTCTTCAATTCCTTCAGGGACAGCGCTGAGTTCCAAACTGTAATATTTGTCTCCAGGATCCATCACAGCCAGGAAATCCAAATCTTTTTCCATGTCCATATTTAATCCAATCTCCATAGTTTGAACCTTGCCTTTAATTTCTCTTTCATCCTTTTTTGGTTTTCCAGATCTATCTTTATTCTCCTTTCTCATAGAATCCTGAATTTCTTTCAGCTCCTGTCTCATTTCGTCAAATTCAATTCTCCACGCTTGACTATTATTTCTCAGTTCTTGTTTTATTGACTTAATCCCATTCATTATTTTCTGAAACATGTCTAAAGATAAAGTCCCTTCTTGTACATCCATGATCTTCTTAATTGTCATTCTTAAAGCCAAAGGAACAAAACTCCTTCAATTTTCAATGTCCCAAGCAAAGAGCAGTTTATTTCTTTATCCAGTTACAAAGGAGTTAATCTTTCAAACCAACTGGCGTCACACTCTAGACAGCCCTTATCTCTTATATGCCCAGAAGTGCAAAAACAGCTTTAGTTCACAGCGTCCAAATAACTAGTAGCAGAAAGAATGAGCAGATTTGTCAAAAAAAAAGTAGATCAGAAAAAATAGTCCCAGACATATATTACACAAAAGTCTTATAAATCAAAAAGATTTTTCTTTTCTCTTCCAATCAGAAACCCCTCATCCATTGTGATCTTTATAATGCTATTTTCCATGTCAGCTTTTTGCAATAAAAAAAAGATAGGCTATTTTTATTTTCTTCTCCCTTAGTTCCTTGAGTAAAAGAGAAGGAAATTTTTGACTCACCCAGGTTTTCTTAATTGCTGGTTCTTTGACAAATCTCTTTAGCTGTATAGATAAGAAAGTAATAAGCGTAGACAGGAGAATGCTTGCCTGTTAGTCCG
This sequence comes from Rhineura floridana, assembly GCF_030035675.1. NCBI lineage: Eukaryota > Metazoa > Chordata > Lepidosauria > Squamata > Rhineuridae > Rhineura > Rhineura floridana. Next base: position 37,144,922 of record NC_084491.1, read on the forward strand.
TTTTTCTTTAAAGAAAAAAAAACGGGTCACTTATTCAGCTGAGCTAGCTAGAAATCCTCGCTCCATCCGAGCTGCTGGAAGACCTTCTTTCACAGACAATTCTGACGAATTCCAGTCTCCAACAATCACAACAAAGCTGTGTAGGAAATCTCACGTTTCTTCCTTATCCGGAAGAAATTATCCCCAGTCAAAAAAGACCCTTCTGACTGGATTTAAAACTGAAAAAGTTTCATCCAAAACGGGAGCCCGTCTCAGAGGCTGCACAACAAAGATGGCGACTGAGTCGGACGCTCGTTTCTAGAGCTCCGCATTTTATCCTGTAACTCAGTCTTTTAATTGTTTTTAACATCTTAACTTACCAGCTTGCCTGCTACCCCAGGATACAAAATAGACTCGGGTCTGCCTGAACAGCCTGAACAGCCTGAACAGTCACTGTGGCAGAAGGTTACGGGGCGGCTGTGTGTGGTCGAGAGCGGCGCGGCGTGGCTTACCGTTTTTCCAGCCTTCACCGTTGGGGCGCCGCGGCTTTGGGTTGCCTTGCCTTTGCTGCCGTTGGGTCGTGGACCGGGCTGTTGTGCTGCGTTCGAGCGGTCTGGGTGCTGCCGTCGTTGCAGCTTGCCGCTTTTTGCTGCTTGCGGCTGCTGCGGGGCGTCTTTGCGGGGCGTCTTTGCCGTCGTCGTTGCTGCTCCTTCTCTGGTCCTCTGGTTTCTGGCCGCTGTGGCACGGCTGTTCTTGGGCCGCTGTCGTCGTGGGTGCTGTTGCCGCTTGGGTTTTTGCCCTGTCGCTGCCCTGCTCGTTCTGCTCCCGCCTTGCTGCGTTGTTGGCCGTCGCTGTTCTTGCTGGTTGTGTGGACGTTGCTTTTGCCATCGCTGTCTCCGCCATTTTCGCCATCATTGTCATCGAAGGTGGAGCGGGTCGTCATCTGTCTTTGGGGGAGTGAATGCTGCATTTGCTGCTCTGGGATGCTGTGTGACTCTGTCCCTTTTGTTTCATCATCGTCTGGCCATCATTGCTGCTGTTGCTGTGGCTCCTTTAAGTGCGGCTCTGTTGCTACTATAGCTTAGCCTCTGAGATTGTAACATCTTGTCTCATTGCTGCCACCTGGAGGCAACTAATATGGTTGCATGTGTATTATGTGTGAATGATTGAGTTGTGATGTATGTGAGTTTTTATTTGGAAGTTTTGTAGTTATCTTAATATTGTTTGATTGTATTATATGTATGTTTACTGTAGTGCGTGATTGATTCAGTGTGTGTGTGTCTGTGTGTGAATTTTAGTGTGTATTGGTGTGAATGTGCATTGTGTGGGTGACTGTGATTTGGTGAGTGTGTATTGTGTGTTTTATTGGTTTTAATATGTGCCTGGGAGAGAGTATTATGTTGCGTGTGCGTGTATAGATCATACAAGGATGGAATCCAAGAGTCGCATAGAACAGGAATAAGCCAGGCCAGGCAAGTTTCTTGTAAGAGTCTTTACTAGGCAAAGATATTAGACACAGTTCTCTTCACAGACAGCTTTTCCCCCACACTGAGTTTTTCCAAGCATCCCACCTTATCAGGCTTCCCAGCCAGCTACTGACCTTGGCAAACCTGGCGCTCTGTTCTCACAGCTTAACCCTTCTGCTTCAGGTTTCACTCTCTTTGCTAAAAACCCTGTCTGTGAGTCTCACAGCATGCTTCACTGACCAACAGCCCCCACCTGAGACTCACAGATTACAAAACTTCATTGTTCATCAGTACATTTCTACAATATTAACTTTTTCATTACAATACATATCAGTACATGGTTTGTTTTCTTACAGTTTCTATTTCCATTTTTCAATTCAGTTCAGGTTTCTTTATTTCTTTATTCACACAGGTTTTACAGAGTCACTTTTGTTCACTTTTATTTGATAACACATTTATATTTCATTCCTCAACACAAAGCTTCCACATGAGATCCATTGTTTCTTTATCTATTGGTCCTTCTTTTTCCCATTCTACTGGATATTTATCTGTTTCATGTGAATCTCTGAGGTGGTTGACCTTCCGTTTTTCTTTCTGACCTTCTAACATTATCTTTTTCCATTTCTTCCTCACTTTCTATTTTACTTGGACCTGCACCTGTGTCTGCACTTGTACTTGGCACTTCTGTATCTTGCATTGCCATGTCTTCACTTCTCAGCCTTTTTACAGTACGTTTGCCACCGTGTATTAGATCAGTCAATGCAGTTCTTAATGGAATTTGCTGCCCAAAAGGAACATCTGCTGCTTCCTGCTTGCTTGCACTATCAAGTATAACTATTTGGCTGTCTCTCCAAGGTTTATCTATCACCTTTATGCTTCTGCTTAACACTACTTGTTGTTTCTCAGGCAACCAAACTCTATAATATGAATTCTGAAATCCCAAAATGCATCCTGCCTGAGCTCTTGAGCCTAATTTACCATGCCTTTTCTGTTTTGCAACATGCACCCAGCATTTTGCCCCAAAACGTTCTATGTGTTTCACCCTGGGTTTTCTTCCAGTCAGTTTCTCATAGGGAGACATGCCTATTGTTCTGTGCATGAGACGGTTCTGAATATAAACAGTGTACAGAATGCATTCACCCCAATAAGTGTTATTCATATCTGCATCTGCTAGCATGGCTCTCATTGAATCCTGCAATGACCGGTTCCTCCTCTCTGCAGTTCCGTTGGAGGATGGGCTGAAGGGAGCAGTGAGACTCTGTATTATTCCCTTCTTTTCCAAATATGTTTTAAATGAATTACTGGTAAATTCCCCACCTTGATCTGATTTGATATTTTTGATAACAACCCCATATTGTGTCTCTGTCCTCTGTATAAATGCCTTTAATTTCTCTTCTGCTTCACTTTTCTTTTTCAATAAGAACACATGTGTAAATCTGGAGAAGTCATCCACAATCACTAAATAAAACCTTGCTCCACCTTTTGAGCACTGGAAAGGTCCAGCCAAATCCACATGTATGAGCTGATAGGGTTCAGTGGTCGTGCTTTCACAGCTCTTATTTACCGGAGTCACAGTCATTTTTGTTTTATAGCATACTTCACACTCATCCACATGCTCACAATGTGTTAATTTCAAATCTTGACTATGCTTTGGGGTGTTTTGTACCTTTTCGAAATGTGCGTGTGCTAATTTTCTGTGCCATTCATGTAAACAATTATCATGTTTATCTTTATTAACTCTTATCCAAGCACACGTGGGTTTATCAAGATTGCACTCAACCATAAACATTTGGTTCTGTAATTTCCCTTGCATGCATATTTCACCATCCTTTCTCACAAAACATCTATCCCCTTCAAATGTAACTTTACAACCTATTTGAGCCAATTTTCTTACTGATAGAATGTTATATTTTAAACCAGAAACCAATAACACATCTGTTAATATAGTTCCCAAATTACTCAACCTGAGCGTGCCTTTCGCAATCGCGTCCTGAGTCGATCCGTCAGCCAGATAAAGCTTCTCCTGCATCAGCTTTGAAGTGTAAAATAAACTAGAGTCTGTGATTAGGCAATTAGACGCTCCACTGTCGAGAAGCCACTTAGAGTTAATGAGTTTATTGTCCTCCTTAGTAATAAAGTTCACGCTTGTTCTCTGACTTCCAAAGTCCCTGTTATTTCTCTTCTTTAAACAATGTCTCTGTATATGTCCACGGGACCCACAAAAGTAACATATTTTATTCTCTTGCCTGCTTCTTTGATTTTGTTGTTGTTGTACAGCCACAGTCTCTTTTAACTCTGTTTTCTTATTTTCTTGTCTTCTATTCCACTCTTGTTGAAGTTTCTGTTCTACAAAGTCCAAATTCAGATGTCCATCGGGTAAGCTTTCCAGACTAGATACCAGGACATCCCATTTTTGATCAAATGAAGATAACAGTATATAGACCATCTGAATGTCACTATGATGCACTCCTCTATCTTGCAGCTCAGCATTTAATCTACGAAATTCAGCCAGATGCTCTGTCATAGTCACTTCATCTGTAAAACGCATCTGATAAAGTTTCCATGCTAAACACAGCCTGCTCCCAGCAGTTTGCTGCACATGAGCGGCTCTTAGCTTCTCCCACATCTGATTAGCTGTTGGCTCATTACTCACCAGCAACAGTTGAGAATCAGACAGCCCCAGAGTAATAAAAGCCTTCGCTTTCTCATCTTTCTTCAACCACGCTGCTGAAGGAGCTGCCGGAGGGGGGTTTTCTACAACATCATTCAAATCTTCTTTAATCAGAACTGCTCTCATTCTCCATTTCCAGCTGGAGTAGTTTACAGCATTCAGTCTCTCCATCGGCATCCCGGATAACAGGTTTACAGCCATGTTGTCCACTCTGACTTGCCTCTTACTTGCACTTTGTTTCTCTCCGCACCAACGTCACGTCAATGGCTCTCGAACCCGCTACCTTGTATGATAAGCTGGGCCCATAACCCCTGTTGCGTGTGCGTGTATAGATCATACAAGAATGGAATCCAAGAGTCGCATAGAACAGGAATAAGCCAGGCCAGGCAAGTTTCTTGTAAGAGTCTTTACTAGGCAAAGATATTAGACACAGTTCTCTTCACAGACAGCTTTTCCCCCACACTGATTTTTTCCAAGCATCCCACCTTATCAGGCTTCCCAGCCAGCTACTGACCTTGGCAAACCTGGCGCTCTGTTCTCACAGCTTAACTCTTCTGCTTCAGGTTTCACTCTCTTTGCTAAAAACCCTGTCTGTGAGTCTCACAGCATGCTTCACTGACCAACATATTATACATCGACCGGGGAGACTTTCGGGGGCCCCAATTAGCGTAGTGACGGGTAATGGGAGGTACGGCGTTGTGAGGAGAATGTGCCAGATAAGGGGAACTCGTCCCAGACAAGTAGTGTCTGTGACTTGTTCCGGTTCTCCTCACATCCCCAGGACTGCTGGTTGTCCTATCAGTCAGCCTTCGGATCTCCATGTGCTGTTGTTAAACGCCAGGTCGGTTCACCATAAGATCTCCCTTGTTCATGATTTAATTGTGGAGGAGGCGGCCGACCTGGCGTGCATAACTGAAACCTGGGTGGGCGATCAGGGAGGAGTTGCTCTTTCCCAGCTCTGCCCACCTGGGTATACGGTTCAGCATCATGGTAGAACCGAAGGACGGGGAGGTGGGGTTGCTGTGGTCTATAGGAGTTCTTTCTCACTCACCAAGCACCCTGTCCAGGTGTCGACTGGTTTGGAGTGTCTCCACCTTGTGCTGGGCCAGAGAGACAGACTGGGAATTTTGTTGGTGTACCGCCCACCCTGCTGCCCAACAAATTCCCTAACTGAGCTGACAGAGGTAGTCTTGGAGGTATTGCTGCGGTCCCCTAGACTATTGGTACTGGGGGACTTCAACATCCATGCCGAGACTGCTCTATCTGGGGCGGCTCAGGACTTCATGGCCTCCATGACAACCATGGGGCTGTCTCAGGTTGTTACTGGCCCAACGCATGTGTCGGGACATACTCTTGATTTGATCTTTGCCACTGGACATGGAGATGGTGATCTGGTGGTTGGGGGTTTTTCATCTACCCCATTGTCATGGACAGATCACCGCTTGCTGAAGTTTAGGCTCACAGCGACCCTTTCCCTCTGCAAGGGTGGGGGACCTATTAAATTGGTCCGCCCCTGGAGACTAATGGATCCTGAGGGTTTCCAAAGGGCTCTGGGGGATTTCCCAACTGAGAAGACTGGCGCTCCTGTCGAAGCCCTGGTCGGATTGTGGAATATGGAGCTGACCCGGGCGGTTGACACGATCGCTCCCATGTGCCCCCTCCTATGTAGAGCTCATACAGCTCCATGGTATACCGTGGAGCTGAGAGTGATGAAGCAAGAGAGGAGGAGGCTTGAGTGCAGATGGAGGCGAACTCCTGACGAATGCAATTATGCCTTGGTGAGTGCCTCTTCTAAGCGGTATATAGTAGCGGTGAGGGCAGCAAAAAAGAGATATTTTGCTGCCACAATTAAGGCATCTCCCGCCCGGCGGAGCTCTTTAAAATCGTACGAGGGCTTTTACATTCTGGCCCTTGGGACATCATAGATTCATCTGTAGCCCGCTGTGATGAGTTTGCGAGGCACTTCCAGGATAAGATCGCATGCATTCGCCGGGACTTAGACTCCAATATTATGGCAGTGGGATCTAATGAAGCATCCAGAACACGGTCTTGTCCTTGTTTATTGGATGAGTTTCAGTCTGTACAGCTTGAGGATGTTGACAAGATCCTTGGACTGGTGGGGGCGACCACATCTGTGCTGGACCCTTGCCCCTCTTGGCTGGTGAAAGCTGGCAGGACCGGAACCGCTGGCTGGGCCAAGGAGATAATAAATGCCTCTCTGAGAGAGGGAGTGGTCCCTGACTGCCTAAAAGAGGCGGTTGTGAGACCGCTCCTGAAAAAACCCTCTTTGGACCCAGATAACCTGAACAACTATAGACCTGTGGCGAATGTTCCGTTCCTGGGCGAGGTGCTAGAACGGGTGGTTGCCGGCCAGCTCCAGGGGCTCTTGGATGACACTGATTATCTTGATCCATTTCAATCCGGTTTCAGGCCCGGTTTTGGCACCGAAACAGCCTTGGTTGCCCTGTATGATGACCTTTGTCGGGAGAGGGACAGGGGGAGTGTGACTCTGTTGATTCTCCTTGATCTCTCAGCTGCTTTTGATACCATCGACCATGGTATCCTTCTGGGAAGACTCACGGAGTTGGAAGTTGGGGATACTGCTTGGCAGTGGCTCCGCTCCTACTTGGTGGGTCGACACCAGAAGGTAGTGCTTGGGGAACATTGCTCGATGCCCTGGACTCTCTATTGTGGAGTCCCACAGGGATCGGTACTGTTCCCCATGCTTTTCAACATCTACATGAAGCCACTGGGTGCGGTCATCAGGAGTTTTGGGGTGCATTGCCATCAGTACGCTGATGACACGCAGCTCTATTTCTCCTTTTCATCCTCTTCAGGTGAGGCTGTTAACGTGCTAAACCGCTGCCTGGCCGCGATAATGGACTGGATGGGAGCTAACAGACTGAAGCTCAATCCAGACAAGACCGAGACGCTGTTGGTGAGTGCCTTCTCTGCCCAGATGGAGGATGTTCATCCTGTTCTTGATGGGGTTACACTCCCCTTGAAGGAACAGGTGCATAGCTTGGGGGTTCTTTTCGATCCTTCCTTATCACTTGAAGACCAAGTGGCCTCGGTGGCACGGAATGCTTTCTACCATCTTCGCCTGGTAGCCCAGCTACGTCCCTATCTGGACAGTGATGACCTCGCCTCAGTTGTTCATGCTCTGGTAACTTCTAGACTGGACTACTGCAATGCGCTCTACGTTGGGCTGCCCTTGAAGACTGTTCAGAAACTACAACTAGTCCAGAATGCAGTGGCCAGATTGCTGATGCGGACCAGAAGGTCCGCTCATATAACACCTGTTCTGGCCCGTCTGCACTGGCTTCCTGTTTGTTTCCGGGCTAGATTCAAAGTGCTGGTTTTGACCTATAAAGCCCTACATGGCATGGGACTGCAATACCTGGTGGACCGCCTCTCCCAATATGAACCTACCCGGACACTGCGATCAACATCTAAGGCCCTCCTCCGAGTGCCATCCCATCGAGAAGCTCAGAGGGTGGTGACTAGAACCAGGGCCTTTTCTGTGGTGGCCCCCGAATTGTGGAACAGCCTCCCTGTGATGTTCCTATATATTAGTGTATATATGGTAAGTGCTGGTTGTTTAGAGTATACATGGTAAGTAGTGAAAGAGGAGGGGGAGTGAATGGGCAATAGAATGCTTGATGATTGGCTGAATGTTTAAAATGGCTGACGGTATAAATGAAAGGATGACAGGTAAATCTGGGTGAATGTGAGGTGGTGAATTGTGGAATCTGGGGGGAGAAGAGAAAGAGTGGATTGCTTGGTGGGGTTTAGAGAGTTGTTTACCAGGAGGGAGGTGGAGTTCGGATTAGTATCGAGTAAAACCATATGCTTATGTGCCTTAAGAAGAAATCGTGTTAATCTTGTTAGGTTTGTTATCTGTAATAAATACTTAATTTGGTTTACCAAAGGCCTGATCCTTGGCTGGGGTTTCACAGACCAGAAGGGAGGGTAAGGTAATGACCAAGGCTGAAGGGGAACTGTAACAAATGGTGGCAGCGGTGAAGAGAATAACAATACAGTATTCAGAGTCTCTGGGAATACTAGTATTGGGACGTTACTGGTGGTTGCCTAGCAGGGGGATCTGTTGAGATCTGTGCTAGAGCGGGGAGAGAAATCATAAGAGAGAGCGGTCCGGACTGGTGGAGTCCCTGGTGGTGCCTAGAGACAGGCAGTAACCACGAGCAGGTAGGAACCTGACAGGGAGAGCCAGGGAAGGATGCATCACACTCCCCAATGAGGTGCGCCTGGCGCCGATGCTACTATCTTTTCGGCGCCAGGTGAAAACCTTTTTATACTCCCAGGCATTTTAAAGTGTGTTTTAATGGCATTTTCATCATTATTTGTATTTTGGATATTGTTTGGTTCTTTTATTGTTTGTTTGTTTTGTTTTCTTGATTTATTGTATTTATTGTATTTATACATTGCTTGTTTTTTATCTTTTTGTACACCGCCCAGAGAGCCTTCGGGCTTAGGGCGGTATATAAATTAAATAAAATAAATAAATAAATAAATCCTCCTGGGAAGTCCGCTTTTGCTGCATTTTCAGCTCTGCTGTCCACACTGGCCAGGTTGGAAGGAGGGACTGGGGAAAAGTAAATTGCTGTGTCAGCCTGGACCTGGTGCAGCAGTCAGGCTCAGATTGGGCCCAATGCTATCATATGGCAATAGTAGGGCCGGCTCAGGATTCAGTGCATCCCACAGTGGCTCAGCCCCTCCAACTCCCCATCCCCAGAACACGCTGCCCTGGAAACCTTCCCATGGTACTCCTACCACTCACCAGAGACCGACCTTCCAAGCTGCTTCTCACTTTTTCCCTCAGTGCTGCAGGCAGGTTCTCCCCTTGTCTCTTCAGCCTAAGATGAGTGATTCAGCTATGCCCAGCAAGCCTTGGGCCACCAAGCTACTCCACCTGCCTCTCAGATCTTCCTTCTTCTCCCCCCTCCCCAATCCTCTTCCTCTGCTGACACCTTCTTCTTCCAACCAACTCCCTGGGCACCAAGCACCAACAACTCCAACCCTCTCCAATGATCTAACTACTGCTGATCAGCACCCGGCCTTATATACACTTCTTCTGACCCCTCTAGATAAGCCTCAGCCAATCACATTGTGTAACTGAAAATTCTAAACCTGCACCCACCAACTGAAATGAGGATACCTACTCTACTTCTTTTGCATACTGAGAATTCTAACGTACAGCTGTTGGTTAAGGCTCCACACAACAGTTAAACTAACTTTCACCAGACCAGACAGAGAACTTCCCACATCAAATACATTACAATGTACATTACAATACAGACATTAGAACACATTACACAATTACCATTAAAGCTTAATTCAAATGAACAGATTTCTTCACAGAGTCCAGCAACATCTGGTGGGCTGCAGGTTCCCCAGCCCCGAAATGATGTCAGTTAGCCATATATCTTGGAAGCTCCCTCTATTTCTGCTTCATTTCAGGATATTTTTGTGATGGAACAGGGCTCACATCCCCTACTGGTCTCTGTGCGCCTGGGTTCTACTGCAGTGAAGGAGCGGTTTCTTCAAGACCTGAGCTGGTAAGCTATTTTGATGCTGATAGTATTATGACTGTCAGAGATGGAAGGAATTTTAAGTTAGGACTGATGGAATATTTTTATTGTTAATGTCAGTTGGCAATATTTTTATCTTTCTTTTTCTTATGTTTGCAAATAAAAACTCAAAAAAGAGAGGAGGAAAGAAGAGTAGAGAATGAAGATTTCATACTAGCTCCTCCCCCCCCCCACTGACATGAATAGTTATTATTTATTTATTTATTGAAGTATTTATAGGCCACACTTTTCACGGAGTCTATCAGGGTGGCTTACAACCTACAAAGGCATTACAAATTTAAAAATGATAACAGTATCATTAAAAACAACAATAAAGGTATCAAGAATACTGTATTGGTTGGTGTGGGATCATGTTAAAAGATCTGTCTAAAAAGTTTGGTTTTTAAAAGATGACTGAAAGAAGGGTGGGATGCTTCCTGCTGAATCTCTATTGGTAAGGAGTTCCACAGGATGGGCTCAGTCCCTGGTGGAGGCCAACTGGACCTCAGGGATGTGGGGAACCACCAAAAGTGCCCAATCAGAAGATCTCACTGATCAAAATGGAAAGCAGGGAGTCAGGCATTCCTTAAGGTACTTTGAGCCAAACTTGTTTAGGCTTTGTGAATTAACGCAAGTACCTTGAACCTGGCTCAGTAGCAAATTGGTAACCAGTGCAGCCCTTTCAGAAGTGGAGTAACATATTGCCGGTAATCTGCTCCTGTAAGCAGTCTGGCCACTGCATTCTGCACTAGTTGCAGCTTCTGGACCAGATGAAGGGCAGCCCCACATAAAGCATGGTACAGTAATGCATGGACCACTTTGGCCAGGCTGTCACCGTCCAGGAATGGTTGCAGTTGGTGTACCAGCCGAAGCTGGCAGAAAGCGCTCCTGGCCATAGAGCTCATTTGAGTGTCTAGTGACAGAAATAGATCAAGGAGTACCCCCAAACTGCATATCTGCTCCTTCAGAGGGAGTGTAACCCCATCCAGTACAGACAATTGACCTATATCTGGGATATGGAACTAATCACCTACAAGTCCTCCATCTTTCCTGAATTCCAGCTCAATTTATTAACCCTCTCCTGATTCAGATGTAATGAAGAAATAGAGCTGGGTATCATCAGCATGCTGATGGTACCTTGGTCCAAAATTCCTGATGACCGCTGCCAGTGGAGCAGTTTAAACATGACTATTAATTTCAATGGGTCTACTCTGGGTAGAATTTAGTTGAATACAACCCAATGATGCCAAGGGAGAACTGCATCATCAACGTACGAAAACCCCACCTGGCTATTAATTCCTTACTGCTTGTTCCTTTTCTGAAATGGCCTATACAAATCCCCAGGGATCCTTATTTTATTGTGTATATATTCATTTGCTTACATTTATATCCTGCCTTTCTTCCATCATGGAACCCAAATATATATGTGGAGCCCAGGCAATCACCAATCCAGGCACTGACCAGATGAAGACCTGCTTAGCATAACAAACTGGTGGCTTCATGTGCCTTCAGACCATGAGATGGGACCTACCCATATCTTCATAAAAATGCCCTAAACCCAGTGCTCACAATCCCAGCCAGATAATGCTTAAGCTCATTGAAATTAATGTATCTGTCACTCCTATCTTTATATTAGACTGTTATCAAGAATTAAGCAGTCTTTCAATCGTGAATCACAGGCACATTGGAGCCAGGAGTATTAGGAAGGGATGGCTGGTATATGGATTTATCTGTTATGCTTGTATCTCACCCTTACACCCACAAGCTCAGAGTGACTTTTTATCCTCACAGCCCCACCCTGAGGTAGATCAGATTGAGAGATAGCATCCTGCCGAAGGCAATCCAGTGAACTTTCAGAGCTGATCTAGGATTTTACTTCATGATTCCTATAACCGAATTCAACACACTAGCCTTTGTGCAACCTCAGCTCAGAAAATTGTCTGTCCTCTTCTGTTCCCATTGGTGACTTCAACATCTTTCAGCAAAGTGGCAGGGAATGTCTGATCCATGGGCCTAATTAGACCCACCAGGTCTTTGGCTGCTTTGGGTGAGCTACGCTCATCCTCCTCACATCTGGCATCAGTTGTAGGAAAGTTGAAACCATGGCTGCAGTGTAAGTATTGAATTCAGCACATTTAGAATTCTGCCTGTGTCTGCAAAGGAAGATTTTTCCTTTGTAACCATAACTTCATATGATGCCTCTGATGTTGTATGGCATCAGGTCATTAACAAGAGGGTGACTCTACCCACCTGTCAAAGTGACCTGTGGGGGGTTGTCCAGTTTTGTAGCTGGCCTTCTGACCAAACATTGTTCCCCACCCCTGATCTATGCTGATGGCATGTGTTTTATGTTGGAAGATCACAAGCAGAGGGGGACAGTGCCCACCTGGCCATTACTGTGTGATGGGGAGTGGAAGACCACAGCTGTGCCCAGCAGGAAGCTACAGCCCCTTCCGGGGCATGGCCCAATGTCTGGAATGCCCAGAAGGTGTCTACTGTGATGTTGGTTCTGCTAACTACACAAACTGCCCCGCAGGTGAGTTTGACGGTACATTTCCAGCTTTTTCTTTTAACTGAAACAGTCTGGAGCTCTGCAGGCCTTTTTATATGTATGTTGGACTGTCTAGTTCACTACGGTGAGACCTGTTGCTCCGAACATTGCACAAACCTGACCTGGAAGCTCTGGTGTCAAGCTTCACCCCATAGCCTGCTCTGGTGTAATGCTCTCCAAGAAGTATTTGCTGGTGGTCAGGTTTGAGTTCTGTGTAATTCCCTGTTGGCCAGAATTTGATGGTGGCACATAGGTTAAATCCTTGCCCATCATTGCTTATGGTCCAGGTTCAGGACCAGCAGAGAACTCAAAAGTCTTATGCTCTAATACGTATGCAGTAGTCTCTCCATGTTCAGAACCATCTTGCTTTCACCAGAACTGCTGAACGGGGGCCTCAGTAGTTTATAAGTAGCTGGTTTGTTCTACTGAATGGCAGCTCTTCTGGATCATATTGGTTAGAGCAGAGTTGGAGAACCTGCCATCCTCCAGAGGTTGCTGGACTACAGCTCTGACCCATTGGCCATGCTGGCTGGGACTGATGAATCCCACAACACCTGAAGGGCCACAAGTTCCCCATACTTGAGCTACAGCCACCCATTATGGATTGGGGTAAATATTTTTTTGGAGGGGGAGAGGCAGTGTTCTGCCTGGGTATGTAAATAGGGTCCTGCCTGCGGCATTACAGATGTTCTTAGGCAACCTTTGCGACATCCAATTTTGTATTGTTTTGTATGTCAGTTGAATACAACTGTCAGAGAAACTGTCCATTTTTGTTCCTGTGTTTTTGATTCCTGGACTGATGTTGATTGCCTTGAGCATTTGGAAAAGTGGTTTCTAACAGTCTACTAAAATTAGTCATAAATAACAAATTTCCTCCCTCTAGGACACTTCTGCCCACGCAACACCAAGTTTGCCACTCAGTTCCCTTGTCCACGGGGGACCTACAGTGAGATTCCGAACATCAAGACTGTCTCTGAATGCCAGCCATGCCCTCCTGGAAAGTTTTGCTCCAAGCCAGGCTTGATAAGCCCAGATGGGATATGCATGCCTGGATGGTACTGCCCGCCTGGGTCAACATCAGGCAAGCCGGCATCCCCAGGAAACCACACTGGTATACTGAAGAGTACATTTGATTGCATAATGGCACATTTGGGGGGAGTGGGGAGAGAATATTTTGCCCTGGCAGAAAAGCACAGAATGTGTCGCTGATCTGAACCAAAAGAGGGATAGAGACCTTTTTTGCACAGAAAATATTAGCATGCCCTCTGTGGTACTAGAATTCCGCTTCCTGAGAATCTCCACTTCTATTGTTTTTTTTAAAAGCCTGTATGAATTGTGAGGAAAAATACATGCTTGTGGGGTAGAGAAGGGAGATACATGCTTGCTGAAATCTCCGAAGGTGGAGAAGTGACTTGTAATCAGATTTCCAAAGGGGTGAGTGAGAGTCTTTGGATCCCCACCCCTGGCAAAGGCAGATGATAAATGATGCAAAATGACCAAAATACACACACACACACACACACACAGAGAGAGAGAGAGAGAGCGCAATTGGTGCATATCAGAAGAAAGTATACGGCTCCTGAAATCCAGCTTTTCATCAATGCAGACGTGTTCAGACATTGTCTCTTCCATTCCATTTAGCAGGATCTGCTACACAGGCTTCTGGTTTAATCCGAATGTGTCAAGCTGGAACATTTTGTCCAGAGGGCTCTTCTGTTCCTATCCCTTGCAGTCCAGGTAAAAACGTTTCTTGCTAACTTTCACAGCTTCAGTCTTCAGTATTGTGATGCCCAAGTTCACACATCTAGACAAGAAGATCAGTGGTAGTTGTTTCTTGAAGCAGGCTTGGTTTCAAGATATTTGATCTCTCTGCAGTTAGGGATGAGAGACGAATTTGATTCAGTTATCAGTTTGCGTTTAAAGGCAAACCTACCTAATTCAAAGTTTTTGGAAAAATACAAGCAAACTGAAATACAGACATCCTTTGAAATTTGCACTTCTGAAAATTTTGCGATGTGATTTTCCAGCCTATAAATGTGCACAAAAATTCATATGTGACAATAACATACAAAAATGCATTATATTGGGAAAAATTGTTTTGCAAAAATATGTATGTTAGGTAAATCTGCATATAAAAATGTGTACGTTAGGAGAAATTCGCACTAAAATGTTGATGAATTTCCCTGACAACCTTTTTAAATTGCAAACTGATGTGAAAATATGAAGACCTGAATTTAAGATTGGAAAAATGAAAAATAGATACTGAAAATGACAGATTTGCCCATCGTGAACTGCAGTCCACATGTACATTCTTTAACCTCTCACTGATCTCTCACTGAGCCAGAGCAAACATAAGAACATAAGAAGAGCCTGCTGGATCAGGCCAGTGGCCCATCTAGTCCAGCATCCTGTTCTCACAGTGGCCAACCAGGTGCCTGGGGGAAGCCCGCAAGCAGGACCCGAGTGCAAGAACACTCTCCCCTCCTGAGGCTTCCGGCAACTGGTTTTCAGAAGCATGCTGCCTCTGACTAGGGTGGCACAGCACAGCCATCATGGCTAGTAGCCATTGATAGCCCTGTCCTCCATGAATTTGTCTAATCTTCTTTTAAAGCCATCCAAGCTGGTGGCCATTACTGCATCTTGTGGGAGCAAATTCCATAGTTTAACTATGCGCTGAGTAAAGAAATACTTCCTTTTGTCTGTCCTGAATCTTCCAACATTCAGCTTCTTTGAATGTCCACGAGTTCTAGTATTATGAGAGAGGGAGAAGAACTTTTCTCTATCCACTTTCTCAATGCCATGCATAATTTTATACACTTCTATCATGTCTCCTCTGACCCGCCTTTTCTCTAAACTAAAAAGCCCCAAGTGCTGCAACCTTTCCTCGTAAGGGAGTCGCTCCATCCCCTTGATCATTCTGGTTGCCCTCTTCTGAACCTTTTCCAACTCTATAGCAAGGTTGTGCATTGTGAGCAAACTGGCAACTATAGGACCAGAATACGGCAAAAGGGAAAAGATTCATTTCCCCTGTAATGCCTCTCTTATATGCTATAGTTTCCAGCCTGGAACCTGGCGACCTGACAACGCAACATGCCCTTAGAAGAAATATGTTTGGTCATGCTTTCACTAGCTACCTAGCCCTGAATCTGGGATATAATGGGTTGTATCCAGCATTAGTCATACTCATAAAAACATTCAAAGTAATAGGCATGGCTAATTTAGATCCATTAATTTCGAAGGGTCTACTCTGAATAAAAGTTTGTTGGATACAACCCTATGTCTGCATTTAAAATGTTGTATCTTCGCTCAACATGGTGAGATATGAACAAGACTTTTGCCCTTGCATGCAGCCCCTTCACTCTTCCATTTTTGTCATGAGCGAACAACCAGGAAGTCTTCAGCTGACCAGTTTTCTGTTTTATCCAGCTTTGGAACAAGTCAGGATATTAAACCACAGTTTCAAGTTGGTTGAACTTACTGGCTTGTCCCAAGGCTGGTAACCACAGCTCCCTGAGAAACTTTGGTTAATTTGAAGCTTCCTGATTACTCATATCATGAAATGGAAATGAACTGCTTTCAAGTCGATTCCAACTCATGGCGACCCTATGAATAGGGTTTTCATGGTAAGCGGTATTCAGAGGGGGTTTACCATTGTCCCTCTGAGGCTGAGAGGCAGTGACTGGCCCAAGGTCACCCAGTGAGCTCCATGGCTGGGTGGGGATTTGAACCCTGGTCTCCTACGTCGTAGTCCAACACTCTAACCACTACGCCACACTGGCTCTCTACTCATATCTGTGCAGGCAAAAGGCTCTTTATATCATGGTTTATTAAGCCATAACATAATCATCCAAACCAGCCTCTAAGCCACATTTTATAGACAACTTTACAGAAAATAGATTACACAGCTTACTTCCCTCTCCTCTTCTGTCCATGGAGGTTCGCACTCCACCTCTGGCTCTTTCCTCACCCGAGAACCCTTAAAAATTCTCCAAAAGCCCTACTTGCTAAATGAAGTATATTTATGTATGCCTAAATTCACACAATTAATTTTAGATTTGAAAAACAGAGAGCATTTAGGAGCCCAAATCTAGACCTACTAGGGCTTTGTGCTGTCCTGGACGTGCCTTAGAACAGATGGTCCTGTTGATATTCTAGCCATAGAGGCTCATTCCAGTAGTGTCTGAATACATGAGTAGTGATGAGGAAGCTCAGAAGACACAAGTCCTAAACACATTTGTCCTTCCTCCTCCTTTAGGTTTTTACTGTGCCTCTTCAGAACTGGCTGCTCCATCAGGCCCTTGTGATGCAGGATTCTACTGCACTGGGGCCTCCACTCTTCCCAACCCAACAGATGGGGCAGTGGGAGATATTTGCCCCCGAGGCCATGTCTGCCCCCAGGGAAGCTCTTCTCCCTTGCCATGTCTTGCAGGTAAGTCCAAGACTAGATGATGCCATGCATCTCAATGCTTTGCCAATGCCACAATCAGTTTCAAAGGGCAGAGGGCATTGCCCAGTGAGACCCAAGCCCCAGGTCTATTGCACCTTCCCTCTCCCCCCACTTTTCAAGCTTTTGAAAAGCTTTGCTTACAGGGCAGCTGGACACACTACAAAGCACAGTGTCAGTGAGACCTGAGCCAGCCACTGTCTTAATTTGTGTAGGGCCCAATCCTGTTCGCACCATGTAGCTCAGAGTTAGCCCTGACAGCAAGAGCCAGAGTTTGTTTGTTTTCATCTGAAAGTCAGCCTAAATGTGCATGCATCTATCTATCTTTCAGAGCTTGGAAAAGTTACTTTTTTGAACTACAACTCCCATCAACCCCAGCCAGCATGGCCACTGGATTGGGCTGATGGGAGTTGTAGTTCAAAAAAGTAACTTTTCCAAGCTCTGATCTGTCTATCTGTCTGTCTATCTTTCCATCTTCCACCTTCCACCTTCCACCTATCTATCAGCATATGCAAATTGTATGCAAATATGAATCATGGGTCTGTGTGGCAGGTCTTTTAAGTACCTAGCAATGCCTGCTTGCTCAGTTGAAACTCTAAAGTTCTGCTTCAGCTAGGTACAATAATATCTTGGCTTTCAGGCTGGACCTAGGTTCCATTTCTGGAAGACAATAAATGAAGTTCCTCTGGGCTAGCAAAGATAGATACAAGGTTTTCCCCAAACTGTGTTATTTTTATGTTGCATCTCCCAGAGACAGGAACAGGGGTGGAACAAGGATTTTCATTGTATCTGATTTTGCACGCACACACAGCAATCCTTAACATGTAGCTAAAATCCAAGAAGTGACCTTGAGAATTATAAGTAGGGATATAGTCCTCTTCCTCCTCTCCCAGACAGTCTGTGTGGAATGAGGCAAAACACTGAGCCTACTTGTTGGCTGGTTTTGGAGATTATGGCTGATTAGATAGAAAAGTAGAATTCAGGAGGCGGGGGAGGACTGGCTTGTCATTCCAACTACCACGGCCCAGTTTACCAGAATAAATGGAGATGGTGTCTTTTTAAAGAATGCATTATGTGCATCAAATGGCAAGTTGGGGTTAAAGAGCTGGTTCCTAATGAAAAAAATCTCACATGTGGAAAACTAGGATGTCAAAGAGAAAAGTGCAGCTTACCATATCCCTGATATGCTTGTTTTCTGTGAGGTTAGACAGATTACTATGGTGAGCGATAGAGATAGAAAAGTTGACCGTGCTAGATGCATGCATGTGTGTTTCCTTCTTCAGGCTCCTTTTTAGCCCACCGAGGGGGTACATCACTGCAAAACTGCCGTCCCTGTGTGGCTGGTTGGTTCTGTTCTCTCCAAGGTCAAACTTCGCCGGAGGGTTTGTGCATGGAAGGCTGGTTCTGCCCAGAGGGATCAGTATCTGACCAGAATCCTGGTAGGGAATTATTATATTCTTAAAGATCACCACTTGTGTTTAGGCGAGAATGTGAACAGAAAGAAGAGGTGGGTTCCTAGATTGTGAGGAAACTAAGAACAGCTGTCTTTGGGGTTTCTTTTTTTTTTTTTTAAATCAAGCCATTTGGACATAAAGCTTTGCCTAAGGCCTCATCTGCACTAGAAATTTAAAGTGCTATTATACCACTTTAACAGTCATGGCTTCCTCCAAAGCATCCTGGGAACTATAGTTTGTTAAGGGCACTGAGAGTTGTTAGGAGACCCCTATTCCCCTCACAATTCCCACAGCACCCTGGGAAGAGGGATTTATTGTTAAACCACACTGGGAGTTGCAGCTCCATCACCTCAAAAAGAAGCCATGTCTTTTTTTGTCTCCCTTGAAATGATTAGAGACAGTTAGTGCGTGCCATGATATGATCAATACCAAGAATTTCCATACTCTCTTTCCTGAGCTGGGAGCAGGGAAACTTGTGCCCTGATAATGCCATGAGTATTCCTAGATTAGGAGTGGGTAGGCTTCATGCTTGCAGAATCTGCTTTGCTTTTTGTTAGAACCCTGACATCTACTAACCAGATCCTGGTGCAAAAGTTAAACTTAGAACTAAAACTTAGAATTAAAGAATTCTAAGCCCATTAATTTGTTTTGAGAACCAGGAAACAGAAGAGAGTTCATAGTTCATCCAAAAAAAATTCAGTTAGCTACCTCTCCCCCAGCTTTCTTCATTTTCAGCAGTATAATTTAGTAGGCAGAGGATTAACTTTTTATCTTAATTTTTACTGTTATTATCAAACAATTGGGAGTCAGAAATCATGCAAATCACCTAGAGGTCTTCCAGTAGATCATTATCTACCTTCTGCTAGGGACGAGTGAGAAATTCAATTCAGTTTGCATTTAAAGGCAAACGTACCCAATTTGCAGGTTTTTGAAACAATATGTTAACTGAAACACATCCATCCTTGGAAATTTGCACTTCTCTGAATTTTGCATTGCAGTTCTCCAGCCGAGTAACGTGTACAAAAATGCATATACTAAGATAAAGTGTTCACATAAATGCATAATCTATAAAAATAACATACAAAAATGCAATATAGTAGGGAAAATTGCTCTGGGAAAATGTGCATATTAGGGAAAATTGCATACAAATGTGCATATTAGAAGAAATTGTCACTAAAATGCTGCTGAATTCTCATGTAGAGAGCTGAACTTAAGGCTGGAAGAATGAGAAACTGAAATTCACACATTTGTTTGTCCCATGCCTTCTGCTCATCCTTTCCCTAGATGTTCTGCCCTAGAGGAGAGACAAGAACAAAGACACAGAGCTGTTGTTTTTAGTGATGGCCCTGGGTCACCTGTAACTTGTAACATCGAATCTCACCCTCAGGCAGTTAAGGGAAATTAGGTGTGGTCGTGAGCAAAATGAAATGAGCTTTATTATTTATCACTTTCAGCATGCAAAGCTCTTTGCAGTCCTGTCTCGTTTTCAGCCTCACAGGAGCCAGAGGGAGATCTGATCTGAACTCACATTCTTGTGTTTTTTTCTTTTCAAACTGTGGTTGCAAGGTGGCCTCCTATGAGGTCACAAAAGGTAGCCAGGCAAGCAAAGGGAGGGGCATGGAATGCTAAGAGAAAACAAGGAGAGGGAAAGTCAGTTGGTAACAGCTGGAGAGAGACAGAAGGTGCTGAGACGAGACAAGGCTGGAGACAGACTTGAGGAAGAAAGAAGAAAAGTGCAGGAAGATGGGGGCCAGTGTGGTGTAGTGGTTAAGGTGCTGGACTATGACCTGGGAGACCAGGGTTCGAATCCCCACATAGCCATGAAGCTCACTGGGTGACCTTGGGCCAGTCACTACCTCTCAGCCTCACGAAAACCTATTCATAGGGTCGCCATAAGTCGGAATTGACTTGAAGGTAGTACATTGCATTGAATCAGACCACTGGTCCATCTGGCTTAGTATCACCTACACTGGCTGGCAGCAGCTCTCCAGGGATTCAGACAGGGGCCTCTCCCGGTTTTATCTGGAGATGCCGGGGATTGGATCTGTGACCTTCTGCATGCAAAGCATGTGCTCTACAAAGCATGAGCTATGGCCCTGCCCCTCCCCCCAAAAAGGCAAAAGTTGGCTGGTGACAAGAGAAGAAGCTAAGGAGAGAAACTGCTGGAGAGAAACCTGAGGAAGAAGGAAGCAAAGAAGAAAGAAAGAGATAAGAAATGGGAAAGTGGACACAAAGGCAGCAGTGCTGATAGCCTGGAAGGACTGTAACAGAAGGTAGAATACCTAACATCTCATATAGCAAGTCCAGCTTCTGAATGAGAATTGGAACAGATGACTTACTGATCTTCTTGTGAAGTTTCCAAATGTTTATCCTACAGTGTTAGTCATTCATGCTTCTTCTTGAATTGACTACTGTGGATGTGCACAACTACAGTACTTTAAACCAATTTCTGGGTTTTTTTAGACTGCCTCTGTCCTCTTGGTCACTACTGTCCCACGGGCAGTCCGGAGCCCAAACCATGCCCCCCTGGAAAATATCAGGATGAAATGGGCCAACGCCTGTGCAAAGCATGTCCGGCAGGAAAGTAAGTGAAATGTTTTTTGCAGGGATCATTTGCCTTCTTTGCTTGCCTTCAGTCTTCTCCTTTGCAAAGTGCATGACAGTTGTTTTAGGCTGCTCTGGGAGACTTTGCACATTTGTGAGTCTCTAGGTGACCCATGATACACTCTGTCATGCAGAGCAGCTTCTAGAGGGTGCCTCCATCCACCAGTTCCCATCAGCAAAGATATGTTGAGCCATTCTCTGTGGCTCTGCTTTCCAGCCCAAGTATGGATCTCAATTCCTGGAGATCTGGAAAGCCAGAAGGGTTGCCTACCAGAGGATGGAAGGATCTGTGAGTTTCGGTTCTCTCCGTTTCTCATTTTTCTAATCTTAAATTTGGTTCTCCATATTTCTGCAGCAATTTGTTTTCTTTAAAAAAAAATCCTCATGAAAATTCTTCACCATTTTAGTGCAAATTTCTCCTAATAAATACATTTTTGTGTGTGCGATCTTGACTAATGTGACTTACTGGTTAGAGTATTGGACTATGACCTGGGAGACCAGGGTTCGAATCCCCACACAGCCATGAAGCTCACTGGGTGACCTTGGGCCAGTCACTGCCTCTCAGCCTCAGAGGGAGGCAATGGTAAACCACCTCTGAATACCGCTTACCATGAAAACCCTCTTCATGGGTCGCCATAAGTTGGAATTGACTTGAAGGCAGTCCATTTCCATTTTTCCATTAAGACATGTGTCATATGCCTAGGGATGAGCATGAGAGTTTTCTTGCAATGACTGAAATATTTCTGTAAATACATCTTTGATTGATAAATGTATTTATTAAATTTATATCCTGCTCTTCCTCCCAAAGGAACTTAGGGTAGCAAACACCAAAGTGATAGAGTAACGGGTTGCATCCAATGTAGTGCTAAGTTAAAGTCACTTAGTGATATATTCCACTGGTGAAATGTTTTGCGCCAGCAGAAAGTTGTTGCACAAGAAAATGATGGTAACTTTGCTGGTAACTTTGTTGCACAGTAGATTGTGCAATCGGTTGTGCAATGTGTTTCCGCTAGTGCAACTGGTTGCATTGGATTTCTGTTTTATGCAACATTAAAACTCACCTGTCCGCTAGAGCAAGAGGCCACAGAATGTTGGATATACATTCTGGGCTCCTACTGGGAGGAAGGGCGGGATATAAATCTAATAAATAAATAAATATACAGCCCAATGCAATTAAAAAGAAAATAAAACATGTTTTAAAAATGAGTAAAACACATACCTTCACAGCTAATACTTTCAAATGTTACCCATTCTGCATCTTTGGGGACCAGAATGGGCCATAAAATCCAAAACACTGTTGTTGTTTAGCATGCATTAAGTGCAGGGGTGGAGAACCTGTGGCCTGCCAGATATAGGTGGACCGTCGACTGTTGGCTGTGCTGTCTGGGATTGATGGGAGTTGGAGTCCAAAAACAACTGGAGGGCCGCAGGTTCCTCACCCCTGCTTTAGTGCATTTCATATGCTCAAGGCACGTCACCTTACATGCGTTATCTCATTAATCCTTATGACAATTATGTAAGGTGGGTCCTCACTACTTTCATCGTATTGCAGATGTAGCTTGCCTAAGGCCCCCTGTGGATTCATGGCTAAAATGAGATCTGAACTGGGCACTTCCCAGCTTGTGCTGTTAGCCTCCAGCTTCCAGTGAATAAATTAACCATGCTAGATCATTTTCTCCCCTCTATCCAGAAACACACTAGACTGGACAAGGTCTGTTTCATTCACAGGTTCTGTGACCCTGATTTCCAAACACAGGATCCCCAAGATAACTCTCCAGGGGGTGTGGCCAAGCCACTTGACTGTCTGCCTGGAT
This sequence comes from Rhineura floridana, assembly GCF_030035675.1. Classification (NCBI taxonomy): domain Eukaryota; kingdom Metazoa; phylum Chordata; class Lepidosauria; order Squamata; family Rhineuridae; genus Rhineura; species Rhineura floridana. Next base: position 37,167,496 of record NC_084491.1, read on the forward strand.
ACTACTGCCTCTTGGGGACAAAAACTGCCAGACAGTTCCCATGCCCCGATGGCACCTTCAGTAACCAGACAGGCCTGAGCAGCTCCAAGGAATGCAAGCCCTGTCCTGGAGGCAAATTCTGTGCAAAAGCAGGTAACATCAAGGAGACAATGAGCAGAAATGGATTTGGGCTGCAATCCTAAGCTTGGCTATTTGGAAGCCCATCCTGCTGAAATCAGAACCGTCATGTGGCTGGAGTGTTAGACTGGAGCCAGCTGAAGGGTGCAGCATGCGATGAGCATAAGAAGGGCCCTGATGGATCAGGCTAAAGGCCTATCTCAGATATGGGGAACCTCAAGCCAGGGGGCCAAATGCAACTCTTTGTGCCTCTCTGTCTAGCCGACAGGATCCTCCCCAGGCCACAAACCTTCTTGGGTCACACCCGTCACTAGCTCTGCTTTGCACTCTCCTTGAGTGCTTTTGCCTGGCTGGAACGTGTCCTTGAACTGTGATCGTGCCTCTTGCTTGCTTGGATGGGGAGAGAGAGAGTTTTGTGAATCTGTGTAGAAACTTGCCTACTGAACAAAGGTAAAATTCCATAGTCATTGCTCTACTCACCTTTCTCTCTGACCTCCTCCCAGTGACCACAACCACCAATGACATTTGTCCCAAAAGGAAATCTGGCCCTTGGGCTGAAAAAGATTTCCCTGCCCTGCTTTATCTAGTCCATCTTCCCGTTACTCACATTGTCGAACCAGATACCTCTGGGAATCCCACAAGCAGGACAGGAGGCCAACAGTCCTCTCCTGCTGTTGTTTTCAGGAGAGATTCAGAGGCGTGCTGTTTTGCATCTTTATAATCCTGGACTTGGTCCCTGGCATCGCCAGCCAGAAGGATCTTGACTAAAAGGGCTGGGAAAGACATCCTCCAGAGACCTTGGAAACTCTTCACCAGTCAGATCCCAAAAGTGTAGTGAGAGACAGCTTGGAGTCCACCAAACCTACTTCCAGAACTACAAACCATATTAGGAAGCTGCCTTAAACTGAGTCAGACCATTGGTCCATCTGTCATCTATACATACAGGCCATGGCTCTCTGGTTTTCAGACAGGAAGTCTTTCCAGCCCTCCCTGGGGATTGAACCTGGGACCTTCTGCATGCAAAGCAGATGCTCTCCCCCTGCACTGCCGCCCTTTCTGTTTTCAGATGCTAGGCATCTTGTTTTGGGTTTGGCCCATCTCTTTATGGCTGCTTTTCCCAGAGGAAAAATGTCACCACAATTAAAACTTTTCCAGTAGAAGTACCGAGTAAATCTCTTGACACAATAGCCTCATAAGTTATTTGCAACTTAGAGCTTTTGAACTATATAATAATGTGAGTTTATTTTTTTTAAAAAAAATAAAAAATAAAGCCTTTCTGTTCCATAGGTCTTGTGACCCCTAGTGGCCCTTGTTTGCCCGGGTATTACTGCACCCTGAAGGCACGGGTACCAAACCCTGTCCCAGATGAAAGTGGAGACGTGTGCCCTGCAGGGCATTTCTGCCCCTTGGGTAGCAGCAGCCCAACACCCTGCCCGAGTGGGACTCTTCTCCCCCAGTCTGGGATGTTGTCCCACAATGCCTGCTTGCCCTGCCCTGGAGGAAGTTTCTGCCAAGGAGAAGGGCTGTCCAGTGTTTCTGGTGAGTTCTGGTCTCCTTCCCGAGCATGCCGCGCAAGCTGGGTGCTGCTGACACAAGAGAGAGCTCTATTAATATACCCGCTCCCCACCAGCAGCAACAAGAACAGCGGCAAAATAACGTTGAGCTAACCTTGTCTTGCATTAATCAGGCAGCCTCTTTGGCTTCTGTCCAAGAAAATAATTATATATGATATATACAATTTGCATAGGGGCCTTTTGGGTGGGTGGAGGATTTAAAGCATCTTGCTTAGGTTAGAAATCACAGTATATTTTCTGCACGGTGCTGTGTTAGCAAAGTCTATCTAGGTTCCCTGAGAAACAGGAGTGTGGCAATCGACAGGATGTTAAAATCTCTGGACATCAAGATATATTTTTATCTAGATATCTATTATCTCTCTATATCCTTCTGAAAGCTCAGGGCTTCATCTGAGCTGAAGTAATGGAATGCAGCAAAGAGCACTTTTCCCTCACTGTTGATCAAATAGAAACTGGCTTCCCTGTCCCCTGGTTTTAGGCAGCAGGGCATCTTCCAAGGAGGCCCAGCACCTCTTCTGTTAGAAACTGAGCACCATGGATGCTTTGAGGCTCACCAATGATGTGTGGTTGTCTCTGAAACCTTCTCCTTTGCAGGATTGTGCCATGGCGGGTACTACTGTGATATGATGTCCACACGCCCTGACCAGAAGCTCTGCCCCCCTGGATTCTACTGCCCCAAAGGCACAGGGTCCCCACTTCCATGCCCTGCAGGAAGCATCAATCCCCACAGCGGGAAATGGGATGCTACCGATTGCAAACTCTGTCCAGCTGGGTATTTCTGCAGTGGTACGTGTGCTCGTGGATATTTTCTTTCCCCCTTTCCTCATTTTAGTGAACGCTCAGGTGGCGTTTGAAATGAAATGAAACAAATACTCCTTTTTCTCTTAATGGTTTCAGGTCCAGGAAAGGCTGCTCCAGAAGGGGAGTGTTCCTCGGGTTACTATTGCCCACCAGGACAAGCCTCGGCCACACCCACTTCCCACCGGTGCCCACGTGGATTTTACTGCCTTCGGGGATCCGTGGCTCCAGTGGCTTGCCAGAAAGGAACCTACCAGTCAGAGGAAGGGAACGAGTCATGTGATCTTTGCCCAGCAGGCTTCTTCTGTGAACCATCCAACAAAAGTAAGAAAATTGGAGGGATATCCACATGCTACTTGTTATGGGTTATGACCAGAGAGGTGTCTGTGGACACCTCCAAGCTGTCAATATCTTGCAGGAGGGATTCAAATGCATACCAGGGAAATGCAGGTTTGCACAGTTAAAGTGGATTATAGCACTCTGTCATCCTAGCACAATAAATCCACTTTTAAAAAGAAACAGATTTTTTACAGTTAGGAAGTGGCAGGGAAATGCATTGAAAAGTGTGGAACGAATGAATGATTAACAGGATGACATATAAACACCCTAAAGCAAATCAGGATGAATGCAGGATGAATACTCATTGTCCCATATCTGCCCCATAAACAAATCGGAACAAATGCTCAGTAAACTCCAGATATAATCTAACCTCGGTGTAAGTGTTGTGCTAGCAAATGAGGATGAATGCTCAATAAATAGCTTGTCCATAGAAGAGCGGTGTGTTTATATAAAGATGAATCACTTCTCCCAAGGCATTCACAGCTGAAGCTGTAGAGGAATCATTAAAAATTAAGGAAGGCAATAGCCTTATGCAATGAGTGTCTAAACACAGGACCTCTATCTATCTGAATCAACAAAGGCAGGTTTTCAAAATAGAGTGCTGCAGATCTACACACACACACGCACTTTAAGAAAAATGATAATCCCTTTTTACATGAAAAAATCCAGTATGAGATTTCTAAGTCACTCCTCCTTTCCTAGGTGCTGCTATCCAGGCACCCAAGCCGTGCCCTCCTGGGCATGTTTGCCCCCCTGGCACTACATCTGGCACAGAACACCCCTGCTCCAGAGGTACATATGGACCCAAAGCTGGTGCTGCTGAAGAATCTGACTGTGAGCCCTGCCCAGCTGGTAAGTAAGGGCCTGGGAGAAGGACTGCATAGCCTATCCAAAAAACAAGGTGAGACAAAGTGGAAATGACCTGAGCATTTGGCTGCCATACAAATGTTGTGCACACCACATATTCTTTTCCTCCCCTTTTCAGGAATGTATTGCTCATCTCCTGGACTGTCCCAACCAACTGGTCTTTGTCATCAAGGCTACTATTGCACTAGGGGAGCAGTCAACCCGACCCCCATTAGGCACCGGGTGAGTGGGAATAATAAGAAGCAAGCTTAATTCACTACTGGGAGATTGTGGGGGAGGGATGACAAAATTATCTGGTTAATTTGCACATCCCAAACCAATATGCAAATCAAAACAGAGCTATCCTTTGAAATTTGCACTTCTATGAATTTTGCAATATAGTTTTCCAGCCAATGTGTACAAAAAATGCACATATTAAGGGAAAGTGTGCATAAAATGTGTGTTAGTGAAAAGAACATACAAAAAATATTCAGCTTGCAAAAATGTGTACATTAGTCAAAACTGCACACAAAAATGTGTTAGGAGAAAGTAACACTAAAATGCTGATGAATTTTCATGAGGATTTTTTGAAAAAAGTAAATTGCTGCAGAAATGTGAACTGAATTTAAGACTGGGGGGGGAAGAGTGCTGAAACTGATAGGTCTTTCCATCTCTACTTGTGGGTAATCTTTAGGGGGTGCATGCTGTGAGACCCAAACTGTTGAGGAACAATCTGATGTCAAAAAAGGGGGGGTGCAAAACTGAGAGAAACCCAAATTTAGAGAAATATCCATCCCTATGTACACAACCTGAGATGATTTTATCAAGCTAGTTACACCCCTCTGTGGCTGGCAGATCAGGGAAGAAGCTTTAGAGAGAACTAGCGGGCTCCCTGATGTGCAGTTACTAATTGTCACGTGTTTGAGGGAGCATTCTTCAGAAACATTGACTGAGCCAGCTTGGCACAGTGAAATTATCTTCTTGACAGCTCAGATGTGCAACTCACCACCACCACCTTCGTTTTATCAAAATTATTTTCTAACTGTATTTCTTTCTCATTGATTTTATTTCCCCTTCTTCCTTATTCAGGTGGATTCTGTCAGCTTTCTCCTGACCGGGAATGACATTTGCCCACCTGGGCATTTCTGCCCAAATGGGACTGGATATCCCACCCCCTGCCCATCTGGCTCCTTCTCCTCTTCTCTGGGTTTGAAGGCAGAAAGAGAGTGCCAGCCTTGCCCAGCAGGACTGTATTGCAGCCACTCAGGGATGTATGATCTGTCCCAGATGGCGCCGTGTAATGAAGGGTAAGAGCCTGTAACAGCTGATTTCCTTGATAGAATGATGAGTTGAGACACGCAGGCTCCCCGTGAAGGAACACAGTAGCCTCTGATCACAAAATGTTCTCTATAAACAAATACGGGTTACGTGAGTGATGTGGGCAGATTAAAAGAAGCACAGCTGTCCTGGGTATTTGGGAGAATGAGCCTCATCACAGATCCATAAACACAGTAAGGTGACAGTAGAAGAGCTGGTAATCTGGACTAGCGACAGGTGAGAATTTTGATTCAGTTCACATTTAAAGGCAAACCTATTTAATCCACGCTTTTTTGGAACAATACAGGAACCCAAATGCAGCCATCTTTCAAAATTCATACCTCTCTGAATTTTGCATTGCAGTTCTCCAGCCAAGTATAGTGTATAGAAATGCATGTAGTGCAATGTTGAGAATAGGCCTTTCCAAGGAATACCTTTCTTCTCATTCGCCAAGAGAAGCACTAGCCATAATTCGTTCCCGTCTTAAAGATATTGACCACCAAACTTCAATCTGTAAGGCTTCGAAAACATGTTCCCCTCTGCATCTGGAATTAAATTTTGTTCCCGGCAAGTTTGCTCCTTATTTAGATATGTTAACAATCCCTAAGCTACACATAGCTTTCTCTAAAGCCAGGTTCAACTCTTTAACATCTGCGATACTTGAGGGGAGGTTTAAGGGAATTCCCTACGAACAACGTATTTGTCCCTGTGGTGTAGGTTCCATTGAAACTCTCCAGCACTGTTTTCTTTCTTGTCCTTTATATTCTCAGCTTCGTAATAAGTTTTTAAACCCCATAATGATGAATGCCCAATACAAACCCTCTGATGTTATGATTGCCTCTCTTCTTTCTGGTTTAGACAAATATATTACTATTCAGGTTGCCAAGTTTGTATATGCTGCCCAGCAGAAACGTGCTACTATCCTCTGTGAATAATACATATTGTATATATTGTATAATTAAGCAAAGAAGTGTGAATTGTTCCTTATCTTTGACCCCGATTTTAACTTTTTATTGTAATTTGTATTCATTTTTGTTAAATATGGGTCTATGACCGCAATAAATATCTATGACTATGGCTATGGCATGTAGTGGGGTAAAGTATTCATGTAATTGCACATAGTAGTTAAAATAACATACAAAATAACATCATTTTAGGGGAAATTGCATGCAAACTTGTGTATGGTGGGAGAAATTTGTATTAAAATGCTGATTAATTTTCATGACGACATTTAAAAAAAACTGATGTGGAAATGTGGAGAACTGAATTTCAGATTGGAAATATGAGGAACTGGGAGAAAACAAAATTGCTGGATCAGCCTATCCCTAACCTAAGCTGAACCCATTCCTGGAAAAATGTCAAATTTCCATTCTTCCGTGTGAACCCAAAGGAAAACCCTAAATTAAGAGCTAGTGTTTGGGGGGGTGTAAGGGGTCTAATAATTAGGAATTCATGTCTGCTCCTATGTGAAGGGATGCAGAGCATCTTACAGTTCATGCTTAAGATGCAAAGAACAGGGATGTCAGAGAATTCCATCGGAAACAGAAGTGAGAGGGGAAATTGTCACAATTCACATGCTTGCCTGAGGTCAGGAACAGAAATCATGCAAGCAAACATGAGCAGTGTTTGCTACCACTGTTTTTTTTTTAGTCTGCAAACATTACATATAAAAAGTATGTTATTTTCTGCATTGTTTTTGACATGTTCCTTCCACTGAAATGCATTGAATTACCCAGTTAATTACATAATTAATTGCATTAGTTTTGGCCATAGCAGATAGCAAAACAAATAACGTAGGTTTCAGCAGAAGCCAAACTGTAGCAGAATGGAAACAGCTCTGATTATGACAAACAAAGGGCAGGATGGAAATCACTGCCTCTGTGTATCCCCAGCAAAGAAGCAGAATGTACTTCTGAGTATTAGGTGACAGCAGCAACCAAGGGAAGCAGGCAACAGCTGATCTCTGCTCTCCACATCCCCACCCTGGGCTTGTCATTTAGATGGCGAGAATGATCATTGGTGTTCTGCCCTTGTGTAGCATGCTGCTGCTGCCTTCCACTAGTTTGGCTGCTGCAGCCTGCTGTTCAGAAGCGAGCCCTGCTTCTTCACAAACGTAGAGCCAAGCAGGAAAGCCCATAAGCTCTTCTAGCTCTGCCTCTGTTACCCAGGATGGCCTTAAGTATTGCAGAGGTTATCCAGATCTCTTTCAGGGAATGTGCTTATAGTTTGCCAGGTTTTAAGGGTGACTTCATCTGAAACCAATGGAGGGAATAGTGCAGTGCCAGCCAACATAGTGTCTTCCAAATCTTGTTGGACTACAACTCCCATCAACCTTAACCATGGTGGCTAAGTCTGATGGGAGTTGGAGTCCAACATCAGTAAGGGAACACCCTGTTGTCTGCCCTTGCCTTAGATACTTCTTTGTAATATGTGCAGGTATGTTTGCCTTGAGGGGAACTCTGCTCCTTGCCCCAGTGATGGGATCCATGGGTACAGATGCCCTAGAGGATTCCACTGTCCTGAGGGCACTGGGCTGGAGATTCCTTGTGAGCCTGGCATGTTTAGTCCCATGGTTGGGGCCAGCACCTGCCTCCCTTGCCCAGCTGGTACAACCTGCAGGTACGCTGCCACTGTGGAGCCACTCAGCTGCCCCAGAGGTAAGGCACTCAGAGATTGCATGCAACGTATGGGGTGGGAGGCATGCCGTTTGCAGGAGGTAGAAAGAACTCTTTGTCCTCTTTCAATGACTGTCATCTCTTCAGTGCCATCCATTATGATGCTCAAGTCCTTTCTTGAGCTATGATGATAACTCTCCATCCCACACCGCCAAGGTCTTTTGAATGATATCATTACACATGCCTCAGTTATCCAGGGACCCAGCATGTCTCCAAGTTCTGTGTTTATCTCAGTCTGACCCAAACTGCAGTCCTGATCCACGTAGACACAGCTGGATGACATCATCCTCTACAGAGAGGTGGAGAGAAGAAAGACACACCCTTCCTGAATGGCCTCCAGCTGTTAGCTCAAGGCTAGCCAACATGATGCCCTCCAGATGTTTTGGGCTTCAATTCCCATCAGCCCCAGACAGCTTTACCAATGGCCAGAGATGATGGGAGATGTAGTCCAAAACATTTGTAGGGCATCTGGCATCTGTGACCCCCATGATATATCCTCAGATAGATACACCTCCGTCCCTCCCAATATTTTTAAAAATTGAGGGGTTGGGGGAGGAGTATTTGGGGTTGTTTTGCTTTTTATGTGTGAGTTTTGTTTTGTTTTTGGTTGGGGAGTTTTTTTGTTTGTGTTTTATTTCCTTTGAGATAAATGTGACTGTTCTGCCTTTGTGGGTGGGAGGTTGTTTCAGCATTACCAAATTTTCTTCTGTGAAATGGATATTTTGCAATGTCCATGACAGTTTGTTAGATTTCCAAATGTATCGACAGGCCCCAAAAAGATTGGGGAGCCATGCCTTAAGCAGCCCTTCAGTTGTCTAGACCCTAACCTTACAACATTAGAATTACTGAGTTGTAAGTAACCTAGAGATCATCTAGCTCACCACCTAATTCCACTACAACAACAACAAAGTATGAAGATAATATGTGCACACATTGCCACTGTGTTCTTGCTTTGACAGGTTACTACTGTCCACCCAGGACTGCCATCCCCTTGCCATGTCCTGCTGGGACTCTGAGCACCCTGGAGGGGGCGGTCTCCTTCAATGCATGCAAGCCATGCCCAGTTGGGAGGTACTGCAGTGGAAATGCTAATTGGGAACCTGATGGTAAGAAGTCTGGGTTATTGTTCTGAGATTATTTATGAGTCCTTCGGATTTGCAGCCACAGGTTGTCCAGTAGCATGGATGGCTTCAAAAAATGATTAGCCACATTCCTGGAGAAGAGATCTATGAATGGCTGTTAGCAGTGGAGGCTTCTGGAACCTTGTTCTATTGCATAATTTCTACTTCATTGTTTTTTAAATTATTGTCAAGCTGTTTTTGTACATTATGGATTTGTAAGGTGCTTTGAGACACCACCTTGTGAAATGCGATGAGGAGGAGGAGGAGGATGGTATACAAAGGCAATAATAATAAAGGCTGAATAGCAGATAATGGGGAGCAAGAGCTGGAGAAGGCTATTGCCTTCATGCCCTCCTTATGGACTTCCCAGAGGTTTCTGGCTGGCTGCCCTGGGGAACAGGATACTGGATGAGATGGACCTTTGGTCTGTTCCTCTAGGGCAGCCTTTCCCAATCTTTGGGTTCCCAGATGTTACTGGATCACAATTCCCATCATTCCTGACCATTGGCCATACTGGCTTTGGCTGATGGGACTTGTAGTCCAACAACATCTGGAGACCCAAAGGTTGGGAAAGGCTGCCCTAGGGCTTATGTTCCTATAGCAGGAGATGCAGATATATAGCAGTGAGACTCAGGAATGGTGGGTTCCCCGAGCCAAAGACAAAGAGATGCGTGGCTGAGTGTCAAAAAGATCTTCCAGACTTCCCTCCAGTTCTTACTCCCTTCCTAGTTTCCTTGAGGCCTAGTTCTCCCTGAGGTGCTAAGCCTGCATCTGGGCCGTACCATTTCAGGCGGCAGGTGGAGGATCTCAGAGCTGAATGCTCCTCCTTGCCACCTCTGGATGCTGCTCCTTCTTTTTTTTGCTGCCAGTGCACAAAGCACCCCTTTAGGCTCTCCATCTCACCTTGCAATGTCTTTCACACAGCCCGAGGAAGGTATAGTCCTTTCTGAGAGTGGGGCCATGTGGGCACCTGCAGTGCTGCAGTGCCTCGTTTGGAGGAAGCACCCACCCTGAGAGAGGCATCGGTGATTCTGAGAGGCCTTTATGAGCACCGCTGGCCATTTTGCTAAAGTGCTGGTGGCACTCCTAGAGTTTTGGCTGATAGTTTTCTGGGCTCGGCCATGAAGTGGGGCAGCCAGTGGTGATGGTGGCAGCAGCAGCAGTGGCAGCAGCCTGCAACTCACAATACAAACAAGCACATTGGTGGTGGGTGGTCCTGCGGGTGGCTGGAGACAGCGGCAGATGGGGGCAGAGGCACTGATCTACCTTGCCTAAACCAGACGGCCAACCCACACACCCGTACCCACACTATCCTTCATATAGTAAACTAGACATTAGGAAAATGGGTTCTAGCTTTCTCCCTGACAGGCTAGCATTCTGTATGCAAGAAATATTTTGAACTGAGGAATATCTGTACCACCCACCCATAGCTAGAAGTGGTGCAGACCGAGTACATGAGGTGAACCACACCAGAGAAAGCTTGGGATTATTGGAAGCTGATTCTGAGGCTGCTTTTTTTCAGATAGGAAGAGTTATTGAATAGATTGGTAATGGGCATCTCTGGCTTACTGAGATATTTCTTCTTCTCTCGTATCAAGCCAGATCGCTAGCAGTTTGTTCATACTAGAGGAGGTAGAAATATTGGCTTCTTCCCCTCCTCCCCTGAAAAGAGTGCACGCTTTATTCATGTGTGAACAGGAGCAAGATGCCCCCTCCTGAGCTAACATTTTCATAGGGCTACCTTAAGTCAACACTGCTAAAGTGCAAGCAGTTCATCTGATATACATGCGGCCTCTGAGAATCCTGTTTCCCAACTGGCAGGTCTGTGCTCCGCTGGATATTACTGTGCAGGGGGAGCGTCTGATGCTGTACCACAAACCACACCTGAATTTCCCCTCAACGGGCTCTGTCCCCGGGGGCACTATTGTCCAGAAGGCACTTGGTCGCCTGTTTCCTGCCCAGTGGGCACTCTGAATACTGCTACAGGTGAGCACAGCTTAGGCTAGCCATCTCTCTCCATGTTCAGACCCCAGCCATTGCCACAACTGCCTTTCTGGGAGTACAAGAAGCCTAGTTTGTAACCCATAAAGAAATGTGTCAAATCGTTGTTGTGCTTCAGTGGAGGAGAGCATTAAGGGGAAGAGCCATAGCTCAGTGGTAGAGCATCTGCTTTGCATCTACTTTGCATGCAGAAAGTCCCGGGTTCAATCCCTGGCGTCTTCAGGTAGGGGTGGGAGAAGCTCTCTCTCTGATACCCTAGAGAGCCATTGTCAGTCAGTGTTTAGTCCTGGAAACTGTAGTTTGTTAAGGGTGCTGGGGATTGTAGCTCTGTGAGAGGTCCCCTAGCAACTCTCAGCACCCGTAACAGACTACAGTTCCCAGGACACTTTGGGGGAAGCCATGACTGTTAAAGTGGCATAGGAGTGCTTTAACTGTGTGGTGTGCATGCGACCGTCGATTCGGTTCACACACACAAAGGGGCAAGCTGGAACAGATGGTGAGAACGCTGATGGCTCTCCACACAGCGGGCACCCTCCCTGTCCAGTGTGTCATTGGGATTCTTCTGAAGGAGGCTGCCTTACTCACACATAAGGTTTTCTAACAGAGGGATGGGAATCCTGATCAATTGGGGTTCTGTAACCCTATGCACAAATAAGGCAGCCCCCTTCAGACTGAAGCTGATCATGCATTGCCCAGGAAGTTTGTCCGGCAGATGCAGCATCATTTGTGGGCTGTGTGTGTGGCTCAGACCACATGTTCCTGCTTGCCCCTTTGTGCGTCCAAACTGGACACCTGCAGAGGGCTCACATTTCCCTTCTAATGTCTCATTCCACCCTTAGTCACATAAGACGATGTCTTAGTTTAAAACAACTAAGCAAATGCAAGTGCTGAAATCCAGTGTTTGAGCTGAACTGCAAAGTCTGATAGTTTAATCAGCTAAAGGCTGAGGTCAAAGTGGACAACCTGTGGTCCTCCAGATGTTCCTGGCCTACATCTCCACTCATCCCTGACCACTGGCACATTTTAATTGGGGAGGCTGCCTCTTGGGTAATATTTTTTAGGTTCTGATTTAGGAACCAAAAAAAATTAAAAGATGGCCTTTTCTTCTAACATGTGTTGGCTTTTGTTTATGAAATGGTTAATTATCTCAGAGTCTAATATCTAAGAAGTTATCTCTATATCTGTACTGAGTAGCTGATAATATGCAAATGTATTTAAATTTAATTGGTTAGCTAATTCAGTTAATAGACCTGTCATTCATCAGCTAAAACTTCTTCCATCGGTTGAGACCTGAGATAGGAGAACGCCCACTAAATTTCAAGCCACGTAATGTGAGTGAATCTGACAGGTGCATTTTCTTCCTCGCAGAGCTCAAGGTTTTTAAGTAACTTGTAACATTGCCTTGAACCTGTTCGTTTGACATAGAAAATAAAATACCCAAATCAGAGCCAAACAGGCATGGGAGATCTACAAACAGCATCTCTTGCATGTTAAAGTCTTAACAGCAGCTTTGGAGGGGAGGAGGGGGGGAAGAGAGAGATTTGGATTCAGACCTCAGCTCTAGGGGAGTTAACTTTTCTCCCCATGCCTTTTTCATGATGATTGAAATTGTCCACTGCTAAGAGGTATATCCCCATGAGATGAAACATAGTATCTTGGGAGTAGTTGCATGTTTTGCCCAGTGGGGGAAAATAGCAGTTTAAGAGGCAACTTTAATTAGGAAAATGACATAGATCTTCCTCCATCGTTTTTTAAAAAACGATCTGTTTTTTAAAAATCCTCCCCAAGTGCCATATCATCTGAATATACTTCATCCCCAGCAGCACATTTTTAAAACAAAAAAACTATAGAAGAAACTTAATCTCACTCATCAGATCTAGCTCCAACCTTACACTGGAGTGGGGAACCCAGACTTGGGGCCAAATCTGGCCCTCTAGACCTCTCTGTACTGCTCTCAGAATTCTCCCCAGGCCACCCACTTCATCAGCCCTGCTCCACACCCTCATTGGGCATTTTTGCCTAGATGGAATGTGTCTGTATAAGGAATGTGCCTGGATGGTGTGAGTGTGTGTGTGTGCGCGCATTTAAAGCAGGTGTGGGGAACCTTTGGCCCTCAAGGTGTTGCTGAACTACAACTCCCATCATTCCTGGCCATCAGCCATCCTTTCCGAGGCTGATGGGAGTTGTAGTTCAGCAACGTCTGGAGGGCCAAAGGTTCCCCGTGCCTGATGCAGAGACACCTGAGCAGTGGCAATTTCAGTCTGTGGTGTTAGGTTACTGAAGAAGATTCATGAATAAGATATCCACTTTTTTGTAAGAAAAGTGTAATAGATGCTGTAGGGAGGGGGTTGATACAGATCAGGATGGCAGTGCTGACAGTACCTTCCCCCAAATCTCTTTGCTCCCCCTCAATTTTCTTCTGCAAAATCCCCAGCACAGCTTTTATACAGCAAAACGTATACTGTAGGTGCCAAAATGACGTGCACCTATACCAGGGGTAGCCAACACATTGCCCTCCAGACGTTGCTGAACTATACCTGTCCATTGGCCATGTTTGCTGGGGCTGATGGGAGTTGCAGTTCAGCAACAACTGGAAGCCCAAAGGTTCCCCACACCTGGAGTAGAGTCACATCCATTGTTCCACCCGCTTTTGCCTCTGACCATGTCTTTTTGCCCCTGACCCTTAACTCTGGTAGTATGTTCCCGACCCCCCAAAGATTGCCCACTAGGAAATACATCCCTTGGGCTGAAAAAGATTCCCCATTCCCCAGCCTTAGACTAATCAAGATAATGAATGTCACAGTTACAAGGATGACATGCCACTTGCTGATATGGTAAGGCGCATAGCTCAGTGGTAGAGCACATGCTTTGCATGCAGAAGGTCCCAGGTTCAATCCCCAGCACCTCCAGGTAGGTATGGAAAGACTCCTGTCTGAAATCCTGGAGAACAGCTGCCAGTCAGAGTAGACTATACTGGACATGAAGGTCCAGTGCTCTGACTCAGTGTAAGGCAGATTTTGTATTTGTAATTGCCCGTGCAGAACTGATCTGTGCCAGCTTTTGTCTCCTGTAGGAGGTTCCTCTCCAGACTGCTGTGTGCCATGCTCTCCAGGGTTCTTCTGTGCCAGTGTGGGATTGAGTTCACCAACCGGACCATGTGCTGCTGGTTTCTACTGCCCAGCAGACTTCAGTTCCTTCAGCCCAACAGCATTCCTGTGCCCTGAGGTCTGGAACATAGCATCTATATTCTCTTGTAATTGATTTGGCTGTCGGATTTGTCAGATAAATAGAAATATCACTGTGGGTTGACTTAAGGAAGGGATGGGAAGCCTGTGGCCGCTCCAGATGAATCCCATCAGCTCTAGCTAGTGTGGCCAATTTTCAGGAATGATGGGTATTGGAGTCTAGCAACATCTGGAGTACCACAGGTTCTGCAGCCCTGCCTTCATACAGCACCTAGCCAGAGTCATGAACTTGACAAAGGAGTGTTAATAGCTTGAGATATTCAGGTAATGCCTCTCCATGGAAGCTAATTGTTTAGATGATTGCTTCTTAACACAGAACCACTCTGGAATGTTCTGGATAGGAAAAATGAACCAGAAAATAGGGTAAAGGACATACCTCCCACACCCAGCCAAGGATGATGTAATCTGGGTCTCCGAGTGAAAAGGAGGGATGGGGTAAACTGTGGCCCTCCAAATGCCATTGGGCTCTCATCAGCTGCAGCCAACATGGCCAGCCATTGGGGATCATGAAAGCTGTAGCCCCTCAACATCTGGAAGGACACAGGTTCCCCATCCCTGATTAAAAGAAATATTAATAAGTCATGTTGGATGAGACCGGGGGAGAGCACAGAGAAGCACAGGAGGAGATCTGAGCTTTGGGCTCTGTAAGCACTTTGAGGGTTGCCTTTTCCTGAGGGGATCCGATATGGGAAGTAGATACAGCTGTCTGTTGCAATGTTTAAGCCAGGGGTAGCCAATGTGATGCCCTCCAGATGTTCTGGACTGCAACTCCCATCATCCCTAACCATTGGCTGTGCTGGCTGGGGCTGATGAAAGATAGAATCCAAAACGGTCCGGAAGCTGCAACTGGTACAGAATGCGGCAGCTCGCCTGATTAAGGGTAGCCGCCAGTGAGACCACATTACTCCAGTGCTGAAGAAGTTGCACTGGTTACCAGTTGCTTTCTGAGCCCAATTCAAGGTGTTGGTTTTGACCTTTAAAACCCTGTACGGTTTCGGCCCAGTCTATCTGAAAGAGCGCCTCCAGCATCATCAATGTTGCCGCCCAACAAGATCAGCCTCAAAAGACCTTCTCTCCATCCCACCAGTTAAAACAGCTAGACTGGTGAGAACTAGGGAGAGGGCCTTTTCAGTCATGGCACCCACTCTATGGAATTCCCTCCCAAATGACATCCGCCATGCCACCTCCATGATGAGCTTCCGCCGGACCCTAAAAACCTGGCTCTTCAGGCAGGCCTTTCGGGTGGGTTAATTTTAGTGCTATTGCTGGAATTTTAAGGCTCTAATGTGAACTGTATTTTTAGTGTTGTGCATCACCCAGAGTGGCTGGACAACCAGCCAGATGGGCGACTAATAAATTTAATAATAAATAAAAATAAATAAATAAATAAACAACACCTGGAGGTACCACATTGGTTCTCTCTGGTTTAAGACATGCCTTTTACTGTGCTCAACCTGTACATTTGTAATCAATTCAAATATTATAAAATGGCTCGCCATAAGCCTCCATTGGCCTCCATCTAAAGCACTGTTCTTCAACCATGGGTCCCCAGATGTTGATGGACTACAGCTCTCATCATCCCTGACCATTGACCATTGTTGTCTAAGGATGATGGGAATTGTAGTCCCACAACATCTGGGGACCCGAGGTTGAAGCACAGTGATCTAAAAGAAACCATACCTAGGTAAGGGTTGTGCCCCTGAACTTTCCCAATGTTGGGAGAGAGAGAGAAAGGATAGCACCCTGTCAGATGTAGGGAACCTTTGGCCCTCCAGATGTTGATGAACTACAGCTCCTGTCAGCCCCAGCAAGCACAGCCAATGGCCAGGGATGATGGGAGTGGTTGTTCACCAACATCTGGAGAGCCAAAGGTTCCCCACACCTGCACTATATAATGACATCCTCAGAGAACTGGGGGAAAATATGATAGAATCTGTTGAGCCAAACAATGATGTGTGTGTGTAAGCAGTTAGAGAAGTATTTTGCCTCAATGATGCTTTTTTCTTTCTCCCTTCCTCTCTCTGGCTTCCAGGGGCATTTCTGTCAGTCTGGGGCTGCCTATCCAACCCCGTGTGCTGCCGGTAAATATCAACCAAACCGGGGGTCTGAGTACTGCCTCCCCTGCCAAGCCGGGTTCTACTGCCCTGAAGGTATCACAGGGGACTCCAAGCGCTGTCCACCACATTCGTATTGTCCTGCAGGTACAAATATGTGTATGCACACTGACAAAAAGACTAGGACTACCAGTTTCAATCGACTGATGTCACTGAACAATTGCCTAAAGTTTTAATCACAAATTAGAAACCTTCATCTGATTAGCTGGGTGGAGGGGGGCATTCTTTTGAGTGAAGATTCCAAGAATGACTAGTCTAGAAAGCCCTCTAGTGCATAGACTCCTGCCTCCCTGCACCAAATTTGGCAGCGAAACAAAAACAAAAATCTGAAAGATGGCATTTACTTCTTAGTTTGTCCCAAAAGCTAACAGATCGTTTGCATTTGTGAGTTAAACTACTCCTGCCTCTTTCTATCATTAGTAATGAGAGCCACAATTAAGTAAAGCTCAAACTAAAGTCCATATCAGTAAGGATCGTTTTATCTTCCACAATACTGACGGATCTTGAACTTATTTGTTTTTGAAGCTATCATAGCTCAGGTGTGTTAAGTTCATGAGGAAATCTTATTCCCCAATCTAGCACATATCTATGAAGATTTTTTTTTAATGGGGGTGGAGGATGGCTCTCTGTGTTACACTAACCTCCCTCCCAGTTTAGTACATGTAGCCTCAGTAGCTCATAACTGATGTGGAAAAAGGGACTTGCAAAAGTGGTTCCCAATAGCTAAAATGTAACTAGTAGGGTGTACTTTGATTGTGTTTGTAAAGTCTTGTGTTTGTCACCTCTCCCTTACTCTGCTGTGTTTGGTGATATAGAGGTTAGTGGCTGAGTAACACAGGGCAATTTCTTACCTGGAAATCCCTCCAGTGTTCTGAGCAGGTGCATCAGCAATGGTGGATGTTACTGTAGAACTTAACCTGGCTGGGATGGTGAATTTTCTCTCTGTTTTCTAAAGCTGGCTCAGCAGGGACCTAAATCATATCTACTTCACTGATTTGGGGTTTTTTGTGTGTCCCCTTCCCTTAGGTACATTGGTTCCTCATCCATGTCCGGAGGGTACTTACACTCCTCCGGATCTGTCCGGCCTTTGGGAGGAGAAAGGATGTCTTCTTTGCCCAGCAGGCCACTTTTGCAGGTGGTGAATTCTTTCCACTCTCTTGTCGATTTTCACTGGGGTTGATATCTAGTGGTGTTTAACTCCTCTCCTGCATTTTGTTGTCTAGCATCAGTTTATTTCACTTAAAATATTTTTATCCTACCTTTCAGTGCACCCACAAGAGTCCATCAAAGTTGCTATAAAACAAGGAATGAAAACAAGTTCAAGAAGCAGCAAAACCATCAGTAAATAAGCTGCAAGAGTGTGACTTGCCCCAAGACTGCCTAGTTAAGGTGTCATGGATGAACAGGGTTTGACCTTGGTTCTCCCCAGCCCAAGCCTGATCTTATACATGTAGATAGCTATACTTCTGTCACACTTTGTGTATAAAAATCCATGCATTGCAGTAGCAAGAAGTGAGGATTGGCCCCACTGCGTGCTGCCCCATGCCAAGTTCTCCTTTGCGTCACTCTTCTCCCCTCTCTTGGTCAGACTCAGTGGCAGCAACCTGCCATGTTTGGAAGCTGCAAGAGCTTTGGAGCCCCACCCATCCTCACTAGCCGCTATTGTGCATTGCTATGAGGTCCTGCTGATGATTTTTTCTTTTACAGATGCAAGATTGGTGTCTGCTAGGAACAGGATCTTCTCAGTTGTTGCCCCAGCTATGTGGAGTGTCCTCTACTGGAACCATTGTTGGCTGCTTTTTGAAAGCTGACAAAACATTTAACCCATTTGTTCATTATAGACTTGTTAAGGCTGCTGTTTGAGAAGTAGCTGCCTGACTGATTTTATTTGTAGGGCCAAACTACAAGTTACATTAATTCTACAGCTTTCTCTTGAGTGCAAGATTTTTCTTCCACAAAAAGCCAGTGTGTGAAGCCTCCAGTTTGGATTGGGATCCTGGTATTTGGGGTGGGGGGCTTTAACCATTTGCCCCATACAATGGTCCTGATATGCTTGGGGGGTGAAGCTCTTATTGGAGTAAATGGGACCTTTCCCCCTCCCTATGACAATGTATAGGAATGCCAGTCTGTATTGAGATCATGGTGGGGGCAAAGAGATAAATCCTCCCTCCCACACACACACACAGACATCCTGTCAGGGTCCAAGTACAGATGTGGGAAGGGGCACACTAGCTATTTACAGAGGAAAATTCTTGCCCTCAGAATCAGTTATCATAACATGCAGTTTGGCCTCCAGTTATTTGTTGTGTTGTTCATTGTATCCATTTTAATTGATGTATAATTACGTTTCATACCAGAGGTCACCAAACCTTTTGGGCCAATGAGCATATTTGTAATTTTGAGAAACTGTCTTGGGCACCAGTCACAAAATGTCTGCCATGGCGGGGGGCATTGGAAAGGACAAGCCAGTGCAAGCAGGACCTGCACCAGAAGAGCAAGCAGCTTCTCATGCATTGTGGATTTTTGAGGGCATATTTACTGAGACCTTTTGTCAGTATCATAGGCAGTACTGCTGGGCACCTTGGCACCCATGTTTGCAACCCTGTTTGAAAAGCAGCACGGAAAATATATTGTTTGAATTAACAATACCTCTTTCCCCATCTGAATAAATTCCTACCACTTTCTGTGCCCCAGGGAAGGACGAGTGGAGGGGAGATGTGCTGCTGGCTACTTTTGCCAAGAAGGGAGCTCAGATGCCACCCCACAGGGCTATAACTTCACCTGGAGCCCCCTGGCTCACTGTCTCTGGGGTCAGATGTGTGCAGGACCCTGCCCAGCAGGTAACTGAGCAACCTTGCAAGAGGCAAAAACATACGGTAAAGATTTAGTCCAGACAGATCTTCTGAGAAATAGGGCTTTGAAAATTTCCAGCACCTATTAGATAATAAGTGAAATTGAAATCATACAAACTGCTGATAGACCCTTTAACTATGTTTCTTAGTTACATTAAATATATAAGGTTAGCAGTGAGTAAAGAATTAGTTCAGCGTTTACCTAATTCACATTTTCTAAAACAATACGTGAATTGGAACGCGACCATCCTTCAACATTCACACTGCTCCATTTTTGCAATTCAGTTCTCCGGACAAGTAATGTGTATAAAAATGCATATAGTAGGGTAATGTGTGCATATATTAGTGCAAATAACATACAAAAATGCATTATATTAGGGAAAATAGCTTTGCAAAAATGTCTGTATTAAGCAAAAATGCATACAAAAAAGTCTATATTAGAAATCCTGACTAAAAAGGTGATGAATTTTCATGAAGACATTTTTTAAAAAAAATCACAAACTGATGTGATAATGTGGAAAACCAAATTTAAGATTAAGAAAATGAGAAACTGAAATTGACATATTCACCCATCTCTATTCTACACCATGAAGAGTTTAACTTTGATATGTTTCCCACCCATCCCCCAGGGTTCTACTGCCCAGAAGGCTCAGAGGCACCCATTCCTTGTTCAGATGACACCATTGGCTCTCTCCCAGGTGCCAGACAAAGGGAAGACTGTCTGCCCTGTCCACCAGGCCGCTGGTGCAAATCAGGTTAGAACTTATGCCTGGAATCCTCTCCCAGGTGAGGCATCCTCCTCCGTCCCTCTCACCTTGTAGATCACACACATACCCAGCCAGGGACAGGTAACCTGTAAGCCTTCACAAGTCACTGAACTACAACTCCCATCATCCCTGCTCGTTGGCCATGCTGGCTGGGGCTGACGGGAGTTGTAGTCCAACAACAACTGCAGAGCCACAGGTCTCCCATTTCCTGCTCTAAATACTGCAGGTCTTTTGAGTATCCTGAAACCCTCTATCTTCCAACTTCTTCAGGGGATCCAGTAGCCTATCCATGTCCTTATGGGCACTATTGCTATGGGATGAATCTCAGCAACCCCGGTGGATTGCGGGCCCTCCAGCAGTGCCCCAGACAGGCTTTCCGAACAGAACTAGGAACTGATAGTCAATCAGATTGCCAGCCCTGCTCATCAGACTATCAGTGCCCTGCAACAGGTAAGCTGACAACTTAGGGACTGGGTCTAAATGTTGTGGTTTTGAATTACACAGCCAAGTAAACAAAGGAGAGCCCTCCCCTCTATAAATCAGTAGGTGGCAGCAGCACCTTATTTCGGGGAATATTAAGGGAAATATGAACTTAATGGGCCCGCTGAGTGACTTACCTAGTGATATCTAGAGGTTCACTGAGGATACCTGGAACATCACCACATATATATGACTGTATACTATATTTCTACTTCACATATACCCACACTTGCTCCCATTGGGAGGAAGGATGGGGCATAAATAAGAGGAAATAAATCTAGAAACACAAAGAAATTACTTTAAAATGTACACATAAAGTGTTAGCAGGATAGAATGACACCCTCGGTGGCAGTTTCCCTGAAGAGGGTCCATTATTCAGTGGTGGAGCATCTCCTTTCCATGCAGAAGGTCCCAGTTTCAATCCCTGACATCTCCACTTAAAACAGTGAGCTCAGCAGTTCATTTATGTGACAGACTTCTGCCCTGGAGAGCCCCTGCCAGTCTGAGCTGAATGAATGAAAGGTCCCCCTTGATCTAAGGCAGTTTCCTGTGTTTCCCCTGCCATTAAAGTGGTTTTGGAGAACTAGGCCTGAAGAATTGTTAGCTTGCCCCTTTAAAAAAAAACAGTGCAGGGGGTGTTATAGTTGTTAGAAGTGTGACAAGAGCAACTTGCATTTGGTTCTGTTTTCATGGGGAGAGAGATAGAGAGAAAGTCATCCTAGCTGGCTAGACTGCCCATGACCTGTACTCATTTTTTCTATCTGTCTTCCTTCCATGTAAACCACTACATCTCAGGGAGCTGGTCTCACCTCTGACTCACCTTCCTGTTTACCTCTTCTCTGCTGACCACCGAAGGAGAAGGAGCCATGTTCTCTTTGTCTCCTCTCCTCTAGCATGAGGGGCAGTGTCTAAGCACGGTTGCTGCAGCCTCCAGCTTAGTTAGCTAAACAAGTAGCACCTTTCCTATCCAGTATGTATTTCTATTAATAAAGTAGTCTTTCCTTGTTTTGAAACCAAGGATCTCCGTGAATCAAAGCAAAGAAAAAAGTTTGCTTTCTCTCAGGGAAAATCACACTCACACTGCACAGAGCGTTTAGCAACGCTAAGCTAGACTCTGCTAATTGACTCATGGTCTACCAGCGATTAGAGCCAACAATAATGAGGCACCTTCTGTGTGTGTTTGTGTGTGTTCTCTTAACTTGGTTGCCCTTCTTTCATCCAACAGGAGCCACTGCTTTTGGAGACTATCCCTGTGCCCCGGGCTACTGGTGCCCAGATAGAAGAGATGCTTTCCTTTGCCCACCGGGCTCCTTTAGGACCCAGCCAGGGGCTACATCTTTGGAGGAGTGTCACCCCTGCTCTTCCGGATTCTACTGTCCGGATCCAGCAAAGTCAGGGGTGCCTAACATCCATGGAATACCTTGTGAACCAGGCTATGAATGCCCACCAGGTGAGCTGTTATTGTGCCCCAACACTCAAGCATCACAGTGCCCATTGTATGTGATGCAAGAACAAAGTGGGCATTCTCCCAATGAGACTTTGTGGACATGTTGCACTTGCAAAGTCACAGGAAAATGTAGGCTTAGATCAACTCCTACTGGAAGGAAGGGCAGGATATAAATCAAATAAATAAATAAATAAATACGTTTAGTATGTATGTCAGACCTCTGGACTCTTCAAGCATATGTGTGGCTTTACAGTTAATATGAATTTCAGGACAGTGCTGAGGCACATAGATTATGATAATAGCAATGTAGTATGCTGCTTTTTCACATTTGTTGTTGTTACTTGCCTTCAAGTCAATTTTGACTTATGGCGACCCTATGAATTAGCAACCTCCAATAGCATCTGTTATAAACCACCCTGTTTAGATCTTGTAAGTTCAGGTCTGTGGCTTCCTTTATGGAATCAGTCTATCTCTTGTTTGGTCTTCCTCTTTTTCTACTCCCTTCTGTTTTTCCCAGCATTGTCTTTTCTAGTGAATCATGTCTTCTCATGATGTGTCCAAAGTATGATAACCTCAGTTTCATCATTTTAGCTTCTAGTGACAGTTCTGGTTTCATTTGTTCTAACACCCAATGATTTGTCTTTTTCGCAGTCCATAGAATGCACAAAGCTCTCCTCCAACACCGCATTTCAAATGAGTTGATTTTTCTCTTATCCGCTTTTTGTCCAAAGCTGCTCATGAACTAGGGATGCTAGAGAATTCTGACAACAAAGGGAAAGGAAGCTGAAATTGCTGCAGTTTGTGTGTTCAACTGTGGTCAGGATCAGAAATAAGTAGGGATGGGAAGATCTCTCAGTTTTGGTTCTCTTGGTTGCCCCTTTTTGCAATCTTAAATTCAGGTCACATTTTTGAAGCAATTTGTGATTTTTAAAAAAAAAAAAAAAATCATGAAAGTTCTCCAGCATTTTAGTCCAAATTTCTCCTGCTAAAACATCTTTGTAGGCAGTTTGGACTAAAGTACACATTTCTTTCAAGCAATTTCTCCTCATCTAATGCTTGTTTTGTTATTTTCATTTATATATTCATTTTTATGCACACTTCCCCCTAATAGTTGCATTTTTGTAAACATTGCTTGGTTGAAAAACTGCACTGCAACATTTGAATAAATGTGAATTTCAACGGATGGCTGTGTGTTGGTTCTCAGATTGTTTTGGAAAGTGTGAATTTCATAGATTCGGTTTGAAATGCAAACTGAATTGAATTTCTTGCCCATCCCTAGAAATCAGTAAAGCGAATACCATCAGTATTTGTTCACAATGTAATTGTTTTTAAGTCTGCAAATGATACATAATTAATTATTTTTTTCATTGTTTTGATATTTCTTTTACATTGAAATGAATGCTTTTCTGGACATACAAACTGCATCCCTAATTTGCCTGCACAGAAGCTGGTGGCTTTGGGGACCAACAGAATGTTGCCTTTTCTCAAGCATTTACTTTCCTACAGGTTCTCCTAATCCTCAGATATGCCGGCCTGGCTCTTACTGTGGACCCCACGCAGGAATTCCACCTCTGTGTCCTGCTGGATATTACTGTCCTGAGGGGTCATCCACATACAACATTCCTGGGCAGCTGTGAGTATATTTCACAGGAAGTGGAAAGCAGGCAGCTCACAGAATTCTGGAGCATCCACTCCCTCCGCCAAAAAAAAAGTGTTGTATATTTTGTATACTGTAAAACTTATTACCTATCAGAATTGCAAAACCCCACATGATGGGGGTGCCAAATCAGCATAGGCCTCCATCTCAATATGGCTATCAGTGTGACCCTGTGCATATTTCCACAGGAATAAGTTCCACTCTATTCACTGAGGCTTATTTCTAAGTAAGTCAGTATAGGGTTGCAGCCTAAATCCAAACAAGCTTTATTTAATGGGATAATGGGTTTTAAAAACCTATAGAATGAAGCTTGTGTCACATCCCTGCTGGTATGTTTTTACACAACTTTTTTTCCAACTCATTCCACCATGTATTTAAATGCAAGCCAACTCCGGATTAGAGAGTAGAAAGGTGCCTTGTTGCTCTTCCTCCCCCTAATCAATATAATAATCAATATATTGCATATATTAGTAGAGGGCAAGGGGATGGGACTGTCACTGAATCAATTAAAACCTGGCATGGAGAAGCCTTTATTACTTCAACTTCACAGTTAATGAGGTATTTGATATGGTATTTGATCAAGAAATGGCAATGTCAAATGCAACATTTTTGCATCTGAAATTTGAATTTCAAAATGAAATTTCACATATGAAATTTTGAGTGGCAATATATGGAGTACTCTGAATATTTACTTTGGCTTTAGGCGGAGGCAGTTCCCGCAATGCCAGCAGGTTAAAGTGGGATGTTTGTTATGGGCCTTTGGATGTAGCAGTTTTCCTGCAGCAGATAATGGTATCTTTGAACAAGAGAAACAACCCATTCTAGGTTACCCTCCTTCTGCTGCAAAAAGAGAAACTTGTCACAGTAAGTCCAACATTCACTTTTCCTGCAGTGGAGGTTGATGTCCTTGAATGGGTTGTCGTTGTTGTTATGTGCCTCCAAGTCGACTACGACTTATGGCGACCCTATGAATCAGTGACCTCCTTGAATGGGTAGCTCTTCCCATTCCCTTGTTCGAGGATGCCGTCCATCTGCTGCAGAAACAAGAACTTGATACAGTAAGTCCAAAGTCTTATTTTCTCACTGGTCCTCCTCTGTTTCTCAGGTGTGTCTATCCCCACTATTGCCCTCTTGGCAGTGCACATCCACTTCTGTGCCCATCTGGTTACACAGCCCTGAACACGACGGGCCGTAGGGACTCCTTGGAGAAGAGCTGCAGGAGATGTGAAGCAGGAACTTACAGCAGCAACTCTGACATCAGCTCACCCTGTTTGCCCTGCCCACCGGGATTCAGCTGTCCTGAAGGTGCTTGTTCCATGAGGCCCCACAGAGGGAGACTTGTCATGGGAGGGAATTTGGTTCCAAGATATTGCAAGGTTTTGGGGGGCACAAGAAGAAGACACCTCTAGAGCATCTCTTTAAGAAATACCACATTCAAGCCTTGGGCCGGGATCCATCCGAAAGAGGGTTGGAATGTGCTTAGCAGTGTTTCCCCAGCATCACATGGCTGACCAATTTTGAAGACTAGGGGAGCATTCCAAAGCAGTTTTAGATGTGGCCATATGGACAGAGGAAGCTGCTATAGATGGAGACCCATCATTGGTCTGTCTAGCCCAGTGGTTCTCAAACCTTTTTGGTTCGTGGTGCATTGTAAAACATATTAAAAATTTCTGGCGCACTTCGTGTACAAAATTAGAAATATATCAATATATTTTAAACTATGAATAAAAATAAACTATAGAAAACTATTACTTACCCTATACAAATGGGTTTCTTCTCATCTTTAAAATATACTTTCATAATATTTGAGGCACACCTAGCCACCTCTTAGGGCGCACCAGTGTGCCTGGGCACACCGTTTGAGAAGCACTGGTCTAGCCTGATGATGTCTACTGATTCTGAGAAGTTTCCATAGTTCCTCCTTCTACACCCTCCTCCTAGGTAGGGATGGAGAACAAATTTGGTTCATTTTGCATTCAAAAGCAAACTTACCAAATTGCATTTTCCGAAACGATATGCAAACTGAAACACTGCTGTCCTTCAAATTGTGCGCTTATCCAAATTTTGCAGTGCAATTCTCCAGACGAGCAATGTGTACAGAAATACATATTCTGTAGTAAAGTATGCATATAAATAATAATGCATATATTTGTGAAATAACATACAAAAATGCATTATATTAGGGAAAAGTGCTTTGCAAAATGTGTGTGTTAGACATAAATGCACTCAGTGTAGTGGGCCCAAGCCTTTAGAACTCCCATCCAAAAGAGATTAGGCAGGCACCCTCCTTGTTGAACTTCAGGCACATGATTAAGATTTTTTTTTGTTCCAGCAGGCATTTTTAAGGTAGTGTTTTGTTTTATGATGATTTTATTGTTTTGTTTTATTTATGGCTCGTTTTGATGTACATTGCTTAGAAATGCAAATGATTAAGTGACATGAAAATGACATAAAATAAATAAATAAAATGTGTATAGTAGGAGAACTTAATTAGCACAAAAACGCTGATGAATTTTCATGACTTTTTTTTTTTAAAAAATCGCAAACTGATGAAGACGTGAAGAACTGAATTTAAGAATGGGTAAATGAGAAGCTAAGAGAAACCAGACTTGACATATTCACACATTGCTACCCACAGGTACTGCAGCTTACCTCCAGCATCCCTGCCCCCGAGGGTACTATTGCCCTGCCCTGACCCCTTCCCCAGAGCCCTGTCCTCCTGGTACTTTTGGGAACTGCAGCCTTGCAAAGCAGCTAGAGGATTGCCACCCCTGCCCCGCTGGCTCTTTCAACCATCTCCCGGCTCAAACTGGGTGTTTTCCCTGTGGGAGCTCTTCAACATCCAATCCAGGTAAAGCCATCCATTCTCTAATAAGAGAGTCCATGATTTGACTCTCTTGATTTGAGTCAGCTGGAGCTGTTTGCATGAGGGCTCTGTTTCTGCAGCTCTCGGCTTCAGGTCTGGCATGCATGCAAGCATTTGCTGGGAAGGGGTTGGGGCTGCATGCATGGTCCTGCTTTTTACATCAGTGGTTGAAAATTTCCTTTTGATTCCCACCCTTTTCACCTGTGATTCACAACCTGCTGCCTTCTCAAGGTGCTACCAGATGTACCTGCCATGGTATGAATCGAGCTTTCCAGGAGTCTGATGGCTCTTGCATTTGCCAATTGGGATACATTTACTATGACGAAAGAGGAAAGAAAACACCTGACATCAACAGCGACCAGGACTGCCAGCCCCAGGTGATGCACTGTGGCTGTTGCTGTGTGGTGGCCTCGTGTGTGTGTGATGCTTCCTAGCATCACCTCCTTATAAACCCTGTAACAGTTTGATATGCCCCCTTTTTCCCCTTCTGCAGGTGGAGGAGCACTGTGCTCCTTGGGAGGTCCGCCTAGCATCCACCCGCAAATGTGTGTCTCCTGAGCTGTACAATTGCTCTCCAGTCTGTGGTCCAGCAAATGGCGAGCTCCATGCAGAACTTGGCATGTAAGCATCACGTAGGGATGGGTGAGAAATCCAATAAAAGTGAACTGTACATCAGACTACCCTGCAGTTCGCAAGTTTGCTATCTTTGTAGACTGATCTTGTTTTCTTAGAGCTTTTCGTGGCTTTCCTTAGAGCTTTTGTGGCCAGCAGCGAATATATCAGCATTGTTATTGATGACATCTTCAATCTGAACTGCTGATTGTGTGTTCCCTTAATCTTTATGTCATTGAGGTGATGATGGCAGCCATTAACATTCATTTTTTGATACTTAACCTGTCTCCCTCTTGTATCTGTTTTTTTAAAAAACTTTAGCCAAACTCACAATTTTTTACAACTTTGTTGCCTCAGGCAGACAAAAAATATCTCCCCATCAGCACACTGAAAAACTGACCAAGGTGTGTGTGTGTGTGTGTTGAGGGGGGAGCAAAATAAGTTGGTTTACTTCAAAGAGGCTAACCGTAAGGTCAAGAACTCAGCAGACAGCAGCATTCAAGGCTCAAAGATAAATTGGGTTCATTTTTCAACTTTCAAAATTACATCAATAGCTGAGCTGGGCAATCAGCGGTACAAGCCTCATTTAATTGGAGAGAAAAATTGTCTCTTTAGACAGACAGTAACCCCGAGGCTGGATGCCTCTCTGATAGACAATTACTTGGCTCATTTACTTTTGAATAATAATAATTAAAAAAAAAACCACACAGACCATTGTTAGAAAACAAGAAAACAATAATGCTATTTTTTGGCAATGGAAAAGGTTAGAACAGGAAAAGCAGTAGATAACTAAGTGTAACCAGCTCCCAGTTCATCAGCAGTATGTCCTGAAGGTACCCGAGGCCATCACCTTGGGTTCCTTGATGAAAGAAAGGTGGGACATAAATGTAAGAAAATAAATAAAATAATAAATAAATAATAAAATGATAGCTGAACCGGCACCAAACTGAACTACTTTCTGAATCAGAAGCTTAAATCTCAACTGCCTCCTACACATTATTACCGCTGCTGTAATTTTTCAGATATCTGCATAGGATGAGTTTGATGGTGAATGGGGACTGACAGATGTCAGTTGATTTCCCCAAGCACTCTCTACTCTCCCCATCTTCAGCAACGTCTGCACAGAGAGCAAAATAGAAACTGAACGTGGGAGTCACTTCACATATTGTGGCAGCGAATTCCACAGCCTTGCTATGTGTTGTGTGAATCGCCTTTGTTTCTCTCGGCTTCCCAGGTGTCATTGCGGGCAGTACATCTCTGCGGAAGAGCTCTGTGATCACCTGTGCCTGTTGAGAGCCCCGCAGATTTCCCTGAGATTTGGCGCAGAGAGGGAACTGCTCCTGAGCATCGATGGGTCTGAGGAAAGAGTGAGTAGAGAATGCCATGGCTGGAGGGGAATGGCTTTGTGTGCAGACTGATAAGGCTTAGGACTTGGAGTCTCTCTATGGCTAGGGCTTGGGCGACCTTGTTTCTCTCATGGATGACGGAGGTAACCAAGTGGGTAGCGCAGCTCGCCCTACAGCTCAGAGACAGGAATCGCTTTGGAAAATACTTTTCTCCTCCCCTCTTGATGAGGCTATCCATTTCCTGTCTCAGCTCAGACAACATCCTGTTGGTGACTTCATTCCCTCAGGATTATATACTGGCAGTGAGCAGAGCCTGTGGAGTTTGCAGCATTGCAAGACTGCATAACGGTCATCAACTGTTCTCTTTGCTGTCTTCGCCCCCCCCCCAGCCACCTCACCCCTCTTTTTCTCTGGGAAACTAGGAACTTTGCTGAAAACCTTTTAAAAAGTGGTGGGGAGAGGATGCGTTGTCCAGTAGCAGTAGTGCTTAACCCTTCTCTCACCTGCCAATTCTCCTTCACAGTTCCTCCCCTGCTGCTTTTCATCAGATTTTCCAGCGGTGCGTTGTGACTCAGTGGGAGTGGGAGATGGCTGGCAAAGGAAAGGAAAGGCAGGGGAAAGGTTAAGCTCCCCTTGCTTGCCTCACCTCCCTTCCAAATCATACCCTCCCAGTGCTGCTCTAAGGAAAACGGGAAGAGTACCATTGCAAGTCTTTCGTCAGATGTCTAGCTTAGTCCTTAAACCCTGTCTCAGTCATTAAAGTTCAGTGGTGACCTTGTGCAAGTTACTATCTCTCAGCAGGTGGAAGAAAGGTGTCTTTTATTGGTGTACTTTATAATAGTCTGTTACTAGGGTGATGCTGAGTAATGCACTTTGCGTGTGCACATCTTAAAAAATAATGGCTACCCACATACTTGCAAAGAATTCCCGAGAGCTGCTTCAGCACTATGAGAAGTAGGAAAAGCAATATCTCCTGCTATGGGTTTGCCCCATGTCTAATGTATGTAAATTCCCCATCTGAGAGTCTTTATAATGTATATATATTAATCCTCATGTGTAAATTATTACATGTCCAGGTATGCAGATCTCCTCATAAAGTATACAATTAAGTCTTAGAAAGTTTATAGAAAGTTTTTTGCTCCCCCTCGTTTGTCTGCTTTTGGGCAGGCAGCCATTGTACTTTTGCTTGTATAAACAAAGGAGATAACAGCTTCCACAGGAGGAAGCTCTTTACATGGTGGAGACTGCACCTGCCTATAACTAACTATTTTACCAACTAATTGAGATGTGACTATCTTATCAGTACCTGACATCAGTGATGGAGCATAAATGTAAATGATGCAGCTCAGAACTACAGGCGTTTAGCAAGGTTGCAGCCTTGATAAACTCCTATATAAGGAGTGAATTGTACTCAGCCAGGGGCCAGTCTCCCTGGAGACTAAGCCAAAGACACACTGCTCTTATGTTTGCTGCTACCAATAGCCAGTGGTCTGCCTTCCACAAGGGTGAGATGGTTCCATTTTATTATGGATAAGAAACAGAAATAGACTAACAGGGAAATGTAACTTCTTTGATGTTGATTCCTTGCAATATAACTTTACAAATATTGCAGTGTAATTTGTGTAATGTATAAGTCTGCATTAATAGAACATTGTAATTTAAGATAAGCTAACTGTATACTGCCTTGTATACTGATGGTTAGCCTAATATGTAATCCTGAGCTATAACAAGAGACATATTGGCTAAGGCTACTGTAAATATTATATATGCACTTATGTACTTGACCCAAGAGGACTTTGATCCTGACTTACATTATTCTGATCTACTGGCTGAGGGCAGACACATGTGTACTTTGTATAAATAAGAAATGAATGTATAAAGAATAACTATTTTAAGAAATATTATAAAGGCAATCTGTTGTTGAATTCCCATTTACTTTTCTGACACATCCTCAGTTCTAAGAAATTCTTGGGTGGGACTTCCAACCATAGCCCGCCTGTCCCAGAATACTACTGTTGGAGACAGCGCAAGCTCAGGCAAACACGACGTGTGACACATAAGGAATCTGGATAGCTCATGGGCAATGGGGAGAACGTAGGAACCCTCAATCCTGTGCATTTGTAAGAAACAGGCTGTCCACATGGTTTCACTTTTTCTTTGTACCTCTCGAGAGGATATTACAGTGATGATGTCACCAGTTATTCTCCTGGCTGTGCTGTGCTTTGCAGGAGATACCAAATATCTTGGGACCTGATGAACATATTCAGAAAAGCCAGCAGGTGCATTTGGCTCTTTTTGGCCCCAGTGGAGTTTTTGGCTTCCTTCTTTCCAACACAGACATGCTAGATGCTTTTCTGGCAGGTAAGAGGTGTGGCTTATCCTAAACTGTAGACAGTTCCATGACATGCAGCCATTGATGTTATGTCTGTATGTATTCAAAAGCATTTCTAAACTGCTTAATATTTTAAAACTCTTTAAGCAGTGTACGGTATGTACATTGCTGTATTATATAAAAACAATATTCATTTTTTTTAAAAAAAATGCAGCCTAAAACCAATATAACAATACAAAAACATATAAGGGCAATTAAAACAGAGATTTGGGGGATTCATACACATAAATCAGGGTCCAAACATATGGTTCAGGGACAGCTTGGGAAAAAGACTTTACAAGACATCTAAAGCAACTGATAGGTTACAGATAGGCTCCCTTTGCCATAGTGAAGATGCACCTAAGTCTTTGTAAGCACTATGCATGTAATGTGCAATAATATCAGTGTGAGATGGATGGACCTTCTTCAGAAAACCGCAGAATATGCAACCCTCTCATTTCCAAATAAAATCACTTTGGGTGTATGATGCACTTACGGCTGGTTTGCACACATGCACATTCATCACGCAGTGTGAAATGGTTACTTGCAGGTGTGAATGACCAATCCCAAATCAAACACCACTGAGGAAACCTTCATGTCTGTCTTTTTTTTTTTTTTTGGCCAAAAGTGATACTTTGCAATGGACCCAGTCTACACATTCAGCTTGTGAGTCAGAAGTGAAGCAAATATATAAGGGTGTGAAATAGACATTAATTTATCATATCCCAATCCATCCACAGCACTGGGCCAGAAAGGTTTCCATCTCTATAGGTTGTAGTCCAGTGGTCTGTCCCACCCACCCATAAATAAAGCTCCTTTTCTTGACTCTACGTCCTCTTGATTTCATCATCTTTTCTGGCCCAGGAGATTCGGGGCTGCCTCCCTCACGGCAAAGATATCGGCGGGATAAAGAGGACACATCATCTCAACATGTTCCTGTCTTCCCCACAATCCCAAACCCTGTTGCGTGCCTGGCTGTTGGAGACACTATCCTTTTCCAGCTCAGTATCAATTCCTATGGTGGGTATTTTGAATTACTGCTGGTGAGATCCAATGTCACATGAGTGGGCATCTCCTTGCAGAACTGAGCTTCTCCTTCTTGTCCTCCTCCCCAAACCCAGAATCTGTCCTGGAGGGCTCGAGGGGGTAGAAGAGAAACAAAAAGTCCCATTGCACAAGCAGACAGACTTCACTGGATGTTGCCCATAGTCTATAAGTAAGAAGAGTCCTGCTGGATCAGTCCAATGGCCAGTCTAGTCCAGCATGCAGTGGACAACCAGCCCACAAGCAGGACCTGATTGCAAGAGCACTCTCCATTCCTGTAGTTTTCCAGCGATTGGTATTCAGAAGCATGCTGACTCTAGCTGTGGGGTCAGAGCATAGCCATCATGACTAGTAGCCAAGTCCACAGAAACAGCAGAGGCTATTGGGCCAGTATTTTCAGGAAAGATGTCCTTGGTCTTGAGGTACCTCTAAACAGTGGGCTATCTGATTTCCAACAGAAATAGTACTCTGCTCATCACTGTTTGGATGCATACACACATGCATCAGAGCAGATTTCTTTTTCTGCCACCACCTCTCATTTTTTATTTTTTAAAAAATGGCTTTATATATAGACTTTTCAAAACTAGCCAGTTGGTGGCACTCTGCCCATCAGAAGAGCTTGGTTGCTGAATCAGGCCAAAGGTCCACCTACCTAATCCAGCATCCTGTTCTCACAGTGTTCTCCAACCAGATGTCCCGATGGGAAACTCGCAAGCGGGACCTGAGCACAACAGCACTCTCCTCTCTTGTGATTCCCAGCAACTGCAATCCAGAGGCATTCTGCCTCTTAACAGTGGAGGTAGAGCATAGCCATCATGCCTAGTAGCTATTGATAGCCTAACCCTGCATGAATCTATCAGCTTTGCTCCTCCACAGTTGTCTGTGGAAGCAAAAAGGAGGTGGCTTTGTGATTGTTATTCTACACGTCTAAGTTCTGCTAGAGAACAGAGGGCCTAATTGTTCAGTTCTCTCAGGAAGGTTGTACGTCTGGCCAAACAGGAGCAAGTGCAGATCCACAAAGGGCTTAACATCTGCATGCATCCTTAGCCTGTCTACACTACACTCTAACGAGCATTTGGGTGATGTTGATTTTGCACCCCTTGTTGCCAGATCGAGTTTCCAGTCACTATCCTGTCTATCAGAAGCAACATCTCTACAACAGTAACCCCCACTGGGATTTCGGTGCATTCAGAAGGCTGGACCACCTCATTCAAGAAACTCATCTGAACATCTCCAGGTATCTTCTGATGCTACTGAACAATCACCACCCCTTTCCCTCCTTTCGCCAGAGGAGGCTCTGCTCTTCCTATCCTTCTCTGAAGTTAATCACTGAGAAAAAGAAGCAGAGCCTTCTCAGTGGTGATGCCCTCCTTACAGAATTCTTTCCCCAGAGATGTCTGACAGGTTGACTCACTCCTTGGTTTTTAAAGGGATAGGGAACTTTTTATTCTGTATGTGAATATTAACTATATTTTTTCTTTTTTTTCTTTTTTGTGATATTTTAAAAATACTATGTTAGCCACCCTGAGGGCATTGCCATACACTATGGTGGATAAACATTCTAAAGATGCAATGGATCCTCAGCCAGCCCATTCCCAAACGAGGGGGCCAGTTTAGGCCCCTCTGTTGTACCAGCCTGGATGGTGCAGCAAAGCAAAGCAACAACCAAGAAAACCACCCTCTACCTTCTGTTGACACTGTTGCCATAGTAACCAATGATGGTTAGGTTTGTGTGCATTACCCAAGGTTATTGGGGAGAAGGCTAGCCTACAACACTTCTCCATCAGTTATTAACATCTCTAGTTTAAATGCTGTTTGGATCATGTTCCATATATTTCATGCATCCTCATCCCTCCAATGTGTCCCTCCTTTTCGAAGTTCGACTTCCCGGAAGGAGTGCTGGCTGGTGATTGTCTCTGAGTGAGCTCTAACTCAGAGGAAGCTTATTTCAGTTAAAAGCCAGTCAAGAGGAATTTTTGACTGGCGTAAATGTTCTCCAAGATAAAAGGGGAACCGAAGATTATCCACGGAACTCCGTCAAGCTGTAGATTGCTAGATTTGATCAGGAATCCCCCTGTGATAAGAAGGCTTTTCTAGCAGCGGAAGACTGAGTCTGGATTTCCAACAGGCTGTGCTGAAAGTAAGCGAGACTTTTTTTCTTTCTCTTTTAAAAACGTTTTTAACGAGCTAGACTCCTTCTGTCTAAATCTTATCAACTAACTTAAATTACTATCGTAAAAGAGACTTGTTTACGAATCGGCAACTCAGAAACTTGGGTGAGTCACACTTTTTTCGTACTATACAAAGCTAAGGAAGAAGGGAGCAATTCAAAGAACTTGCTTTATTTTTTATGACAAAAAGCTGGCTTAAAGCTGGAATTACAAAGATTAAATGGATAAGAGGCAACTTATTAGATAAGATGATTTGATTATTTGAAGGAAATATATCTGAGAATGTTTTTTTTTATTTTGGATTAATTTTTTTTTTGAACGAATCTGCTGTTCGTGTATCTTACTAACTGCTGGATGCTGAGAACTGGATTTGTTTTACATTCCTGAATGTGCTGGAGATAAGAACTGTGTTGGTTAAACAGGCCTGGAATATTAACTTTTTTGTTGCTGGGAGAAAAGAAACTGTTTGCCTCTACATTGGCTAATAATAGAAAAGGTTTTTTTTTTCCCAAGAATGACAACTAGGAAAACAGCCAAAGTTTTGGAGCGAAGAGTTTCAA
This sequence comes from Rhineura floridana, assembly GCF_030035675.1. NCBI lineage: Eukaryota > Metazoa > Chordata > Lepidosauria > Squamata > Rhineuridae > Rhineura > Rhineura floridana. The sequence continues at coordinate 37,201,816 of NC_084491.1, forward strand.
TTGATACACAGGAAGGGATGGACATGTTCCAGAAAATTATGGAGGGATTTAGTGATTTTAAACAAGAGTTGAAACAAGAGATGAAGCAGGACAGACAACAACTTAAAGATGAATTTTGCAATATGAAAAAGGATTTTAAAGATTTACAAGATCATATTAAAACAGAAGTGGGTGAGATTAAAAATAACATTGGGCAATTAACACAGGATGTAAAAAATGTTAAAGATAAGGTGCAAACCTTAGAGAATAGAATAGATATTACAAATATGGAATTGGAAAAAAATTTGGACTATATTGCTGTTATGGAACTTAGAGATAAAGAACATTGCTTGAGATTCCGTGCAATTCCTGAGGAAACAGGTGAAGATATCAGAGAGAAAATTGTTAATGTTTTGGCAAAATCCTTCGACAGGAACGAAGATCGGATGGAATTTGAAATAGACAAAGTTTATAGAATTAATTCCAGATATGCAACAATAAAAAAAATCCCAAGAGATGTGCTTGTTTATTTTTTTAAAAAGAGGACCAGAGATATGGTTTTGCAACATCATTTTAACAATGTCTTCAAAATTGACGGTAAAGAAATACAGGTGATGAAGGAAATTCCTGTTAGGCTTCTATGTAAGAGAAAAGATTACGCTTTAATTCAATTTAGATGGGATGTTCCAGAGGGAGTGATTTTTACATTTAGACAACAGAAGTATCGATTAAATACTGTTCAAAAAGCAAGGGATTTCTCTGTTAACTTTATCGAGTCTTTTCTAAACCACTTCTCTGCTCTCAGGGAATTGGTAAGACCCTCCTAAGCATGAAATGCTTTTTCCAAGAAAGAATGCTTGAGGAATAATAGTTTCCATCGTCTTCTTCTTAGGAAAGCACCTCCTTTTTGGGAAAGAATAGCAACACCAGGAGCAAAAATCTGTTGTAGTCATAGGCCAGAGTCTTCATGGCCTCAGTGGCCTTGAGATTATGCTCCAAATAACACAGAATCTGCTGGAAGTTGTTTCCTCCACCCTAAGAACTTCAGTTTCCTGGTGGTGATGAATACCGTTGGGATACAGTATAAGATAGTGCACTTCTCCCCTCCTTAGGTTCACCCATGTTTTCCTTGAGCCCGGGACATATGTCTTCCGGGATAACGCCATTAAAGATCGGATACTCATTGTGGTGGTCCATGAGGAGACTGTAGGCTGCGACCCCCTTGTGGCTCCCTTCCAGCCCTCCTCTCCCTACCAGCTGGCTCGGCATGGGGTCCTAAAGCGCCAGGTGCTGAATGTAGCCCCAGACTGGGCAGCTATTGCAGGTACTGTGACAATGTCTCTGACCACTCAGGGTGGGAGTGGAGCTGATTGGAGCATGGGGCCTGAGAATGTTTCAGTTTCTTGTATTTTTTGTTACTTTCTGGTGCCATTATCCACTCGCCTGAACTTTTATTTACACTCCAGAATGGCCAGGAATAAATAGTGAATTAGGGAAAGGAGGTGCTCTCACTTAGAGTCTCTGGTGTCCTGTGGTCTAAGAAAAGTAGATCTATTTTTGTACCAGCCCTGAACATGCCTAAAGGACAAGTAATAGCAATGCTAACACCTCCCCCCTCCAAAAAAATCATCTGCCAATGGCCCTCAATGAGCTTACATTGAGGATGAGAAGATGTATTTGGTGACTGAGTTCTAGACTTTGCCTTGATATTTTAACTGGACTAGCTGTTGAGGAGAAACTGGCAATGTGCTTCTCGAGAACTGAGGGTCCATCACAAGCCACCTCTCTCCACCTCTAAACATGCCACACAGTACTCATTTTCTGTGCCCGTTGCTGACATTGCATATATACTTTTGCCAGTACATATCCAAAGAGGCAGCAGGTTTAGGATCTGTTCTTGTCAGATCCATTGGTGTTGGGGGTAGGGGAATGGAGGCTATACACATTTAATCCAGTTGGGCAAGTTATATGCAACAGGCATTCATGTTTGTGTATACTGCTGTAGAGGAAGAATGAGGAACCTGTGGCCCTCCAGATGTTGCTTGACTACAACTCCCATCATCCCTGACCATTGGCCATGATGGCTGGAGTAGGTGATGGGAGTTATTACTTCTGGAGTGCCAGATTCCCTATCCCTGCTTTAGAAAGAAGTCTGTGCTTTTTGAATGGGAAAGAAAATGCACAGATGTAGATAATGTTAATGCAAAGACTTTATGCTGTTCAGATCTATATTTCCCTGCTTGAATGATAAGATCTTGCACGTCCAACCAACATCTGCACTGCATTTAACAGGCCTTCTTGGTGGCTGCATCTAGACTTTGGAATTCTCTCTGTAAAGAGGCCCCACCTTGCCACCTCATTGATGGTTTCTGATTGCTATCTCACCCTTGCTATTCTAACTGGTTTTGTTTAAATATGTCCTGGGTCTTTTTCAGTCAATGGCTGCCCCAATGTTTCACTGATGAAAGCAACCATTTTTTAAAAAACAAATTGTACATACAATGGCCCTTTGTACATAGAATTACTCAGGAAGTGATGTGCAGTCACTGATGCAGTGGAGGTAAATCCTCTGGCATCCTTACTTCCATCATCCTTGGCCATTGGCTATGATGGCTGGGATTGATGGCAGTTGGATTCCAACAACATCTAGAGGGCCACAGGTTCCTCCTTCCTGCTGCAACTTCTGCCCCTTCAACTTTGTCTGTATGGCCAGTTTAAGCAAAGCTGTGGGAGGCACCTGGACAGGGAAGAAATTCATGCTGAGAGGTTGAAGGGAAGTTAAGTAGGTAGTGGAGTCATGGAGATGATATTGATGATGTCTGTCTGGATAAAGCAGAGCAGGAAGGAAGCTGAAAACTCACCTCAAACTGCCGTCAGACCTCTGATCAAGAATCATGGAGACCTGCTTCCCTTCTTTTAATCACCACTGTGTTCTCATGCCCTTTCAGCTGTGCTCTTCATCGTGGGATTCCTCACAGTGGTCTTGACAGCCTTATTTGTTCTGCTGAGACATTCCAGCTCCGCTCCAAACCCAATGAAGAGCTGGAAGCCACGGTGGAGAAGCCTGGGAGAGCCACACATCCCACCTGAGTATATCCTTATTAAAGAGAGGTGCGTGATGGAAACCTAATAACTGATGATACCTCTGAGCAGGTAGGGATGAGCGAATCTGTCCATTTCAGTTTCTCATTGTTCCAATCTTAAATGTAGTTCTCCACATTTCCACATCAGTTTTGCTATTTTTAAAAAAAAGTCCTCATGAAAATTCATCAGCGTGTTAGTGCTAATTTCTTCTCATGTCCACATATATACATGCAATTTTGCATAATGTATACATTTTTGCAAAGCAATTATATAATGCATATTTGTATGCAATTTTCATCAATATGTGCACTTTTATATACGCTTTACCCCAGTATAGCTATTTTGTGCACATTACTTGACTGGTAAACTGCACTACAAAATTAAGAGAAGTATGAATTTCTAAGGACAGCTATGTTGTGGTTTGCGCATTGCTTTGGAAATGGTGAATTTAAGTAAGTTTGCCTATAAATACAAACAACTGAATCTCTTCCCCATCCATAACTGGCACAACAAACAGCAACTTTGTTTTTAAAACAAACAGGGGCAACATTTTTTAAAAAATCACAAACTGATGTGGAAATGAGATTAACTGAAGAGTGGAAAAAGGAGAAACTGAGAAGTACTGAAAAGGGCACCCTCTGTCTCCCTGTGCTGCCAGTGGTTTCTTAAAAACTATTTTTATTAATACCAGATGCTTTCCCTGCTACCTTCCAAAATTAAGAGCCACCATTGGTGGCTTGCAAACATATTTCTGAATCCCTGTGCATAGACCTCAACACGTTGCTTTCTAAGCATGCACAGCAGGTCTTTCTGCCCATGGATAGCTATGACTCCAAATGCCTTCCTTGGAAGATTGCCCCTGTGCCTGCAACAGCTGCAAGAAAGGACAAGTTGCACCTGCTGAATTCTGCAATGAAGGCACTCTTTGGATCAGGAGTCAGTAGTTATGTATGTGGCTTGGCCAAGTCTGTGTAAGAGTGCAGTGTCCATTGAACCTTATGGACCAACACAGGAGAACCAGCCAGATAGTCTTACGAGCATCCTTGTGGGAATCCATGGGAGGTTGGAATCGGGCATTTTAGCTCAGTACTCAAACTGTGCAGGACTTCATCTGTTTCTTAGTACAGGAGACTCATAAAAGGATAAGAAAACAAGAGTAGTGAAGGAAACAGCCCTCAGTGTACAGTACAGATTAGATCTTCTCTGGGAGGAGAGATCTATGAAGGAGCAGGGATTCCTGGTTAAGTAACAGAAACCAGAGAGTAGGAATAAAATGAACAGTTCTCCCAATGGGGGGATATACAAAGTGGAGTCCTCCAAGGATTGCTGTTGGGACCTGTGCTTTTTAACTTGTTCATAAATGATCTCTAGAGTTAGGGGTGAGCAGTGAGGTGGCCAAGTTTGCTGATGATTGTGACGATCCCACCTTTGGCTCCACCTGTCAGGTTCCCACCTGCTTGTGGCTACTGCCTTTCACTAGGCACCACCTCAGGACACTACCAGTCAGGATCATCATTCTTATTTTTTCTCACTCCGCTCTAGCACAGATCTCTCAAGATCCCACTGCTAGGCAGCAGCACCAGCCACTCCCTGTAAACAATACTGCTAGAGACTTCGCCTTAGTCTCCCTATGGCTTGTTACTTTGTGTCTGGGTGCCCTTGCTGTCCACAATCCCACTGTATCTTTGTCTATAAAGCATACAATCCTGGGTTGCTCTGGATACTTGACAATGTTACAATTTCTTCCTTCACCGCTGCCACCATTAGATACAGTTTCCCTTCAGGCTTGGTAATTACCCTGCCCTCCCTTCTGGTCTGTATATCCCCAGCCAAGGATCAGGCTTTTGGTAAACCAATAAAAGTATTTATTTGATAACACTAGGAAATAACAAGATTACTTTAGGAATGTTTAACAAGCATATGGTTTCCTATAGTGTCACTCTTATGTTTCCAGTTATATATATTCTGTCCAAATATCAGCCTAATAGAATCAAACCTCCCTCAGAACTCTGTCAACTCATTCCCAACTGCCTCCCACTTCAACTCCTTTCCAATCACTCTCCTCTCAACTTCCCCAACCAACCTCCCCAACTCAGCTGTCATCCTCTCATTTATACCTTCAGCCATTCAAACACTCAGCCAATCATCATCCAACATTCTCCCGCATTCTAGCCCATGTACTCCCCCCTCTTACTCAATTCATTTACCATATATCCCTATATAAACCCGCACTTACTATATTTACAGTTTTTAACATATAAGGACATCACAATTATACTAAATTGTTCAGGGTTAATAAAACAAAAAGAGATTGTGAAGAGCTCTCAAAGGACCTCTCCAAACTGAGTGAATGGATGGTAAAATGTCAAATGTAAACAAGTGTAAAGTTATGCATATTGGGGCAAAAAAACCCTTAATTTCGCATATACATTCATGCAGTCTGAATTGACATTGAGTGACCAGGAACAAGACCTTGGGGTTGTTGTGGATAGCTCAATGAAAAAGTCAAGCCAGTGTGTGGCAGCTATGAAAACAGCAAATTCCACGCTAGGGATCATTAGGAAAGGAATTGCAAATAATACTGCTGATATCATAATGCCATTAAATAAATCTATCACTGTGTTTGGAATACTGTGTACAGTTCTGGTTGCCTCACCTCAAAAAGGATATTGTAGAGTTGGAAAAGGTTCAGAAAGGGGGATGGAATTGCTCCCCTATGAGAAAAGGCTGCAGCATTTGGGGCTTTTTAGTTTAGAGAAAAACCGAGTAAGAGATGACATGACAGAAGTATGTAAAATTATGCATGGCATGGAGGGAGTGGATAGAGAAAAGTTCTCTCTGTCATAACACTAGAACACATGGACATCCAATGAAGCTGAACGTTGGAGAATTCAGGACGGACAAAAGAAAGTGCATAGTTTAACTGTGGAATTCACTTCCACAAGATGCAGTGATGGCCACCAAGTTGTATGGCTTTAAAAGAGCATTAGAAAAATTCATGGAAGATAAGGCTATTAGTAGCTACTAGCCACGATGGCTATGCTCTGACTCCACAGATGAGAGGCATTATGCTTCCAAATACCAGTTGCTGGAAACCTGAGGAGGGGAGAGTGCTCTTGTACTCAGGTCCTGCTTCCGGGCTTCCCCATGGCATCTTGTTGGCCACTGTGAGAAAAGGATGCTGGACTAGGTGGGCCATTGGCCTGATCCAGAAGGTTCTTCATATGTTCTTAAGGTATGTTAGCTATGATGACTAAATGGAACCTTCATATTCCAAGGCAGCATATGTTTGAATACTAGATAGTGGGAAGCAATAGCAGCTGAAAATGATTGCCTTCATGCTCTGCTTTTCACATTCCTAGAGGTATCTATTTGAATATCTGAATAGAGGAAGGACCATAGCTCCATGGTAGAGCATATGCTTTGCAGGCAGAAGGTCCCAAGTTGAATCCCTATCAGGGTAGACCTTGGAAAGACCCCTGCCTGGAACCCTGGAGAGCCACTGACTGTCAGTGAAGACCAGGGTTGGGGAACCTGTGGCTTTTCAGATATAGCTGGACTGAAACTCTCATCATTCCTGACCATTGGCCATGTTGGCTAGGGTTGGTGGGAGCTGGAGTCCAAGAATATCCAAAGGGCCATAATGTTCCTTTGCCCTAGTGTAGACAGGGTCTGAGCTAGATGGACTAATTGATTGACTCTGCATGAGGCAACTTGCTTTGTCCTACATTTTCCACTGTGAGAAACTTGATGCTGGGCAAGGTGGATCTTTGTCCTGATCCAGCATGGCTACTCTTATGCATGTAACCCTTCCTGTTTTTGTAGCCTCCAATTCTACGAAGCTCTTGGCTCCCAGGGCACTGGGGAAGAACCTGATGCCGGGGAAAGAGGTTTTCTGGGATTAGGTAAGACCCTGTTGTGGAGGATTAAACTCTGGATTCTCACAAATGGGTTAGTGCATGTTGCATATCTTCCCCTCCCATACAAACACCCAAATGCTGGCCAAGTGATTTTATCTCCAGTTCTGGCATGAGAAAACCCTGCCCCAAAACTGGTTACCAAAAGTCATTGCACGGCATCCATGAAACACTGAAGCAAAGTTGGTGCTGTAACAGAAGCAACTGAAAACCTGTTTGCACTTTGTAATCCCGCACAGGATACCTTTAAGATTTGACATTTCACAGAGAGGGAAAAAATGAAAACTGTTCACTTGGATATGCAAGCTGATTTTAAATTTGTGTAGTTTTGAAGTGCCTAGAAGATCTATGGCTTGATGTTAACATATATATATATACATACATGTGTACATATATACATACATTCTGATAGCCAGTGTTTTGGATTTTCCCCCCAGTATTGGTTTTTGATGTGGGTGTGAATGGGTGGAGCAGGCAGGGCAGTGAAGGCTCACCCTAATAAATCAATACACTCCCCATGTCTCCTCCAAATCAGTCTTCTCCATCCTGTTGCCCTCCATATGTTGTAGCCAGCATGAATAATTGCCATGCATGATGGGAGCTGTAGTCCAAATCATATAGAGGGCATCAGGTTGGCGAAGACTGCTCAAAATGAACGCTAGCATTGATCATGCCTGGCTGTTCTCTAGGGATGGAAAGATCTGTCAATTTCAAATCTCTCAGTTTCTCATTTTTCCAATCTTAAATTCAGTTCTCCACATTTCTGCATCAATATGTGATTTTTTTCTGGAAAAAAACTTTATGAAAATTGTCCAGCATTTTAGTGCAAATTTCTGCTAATAAACACATCTTTGTCATCAGTTTTGACTAATGTACACATTTTTGCAAGCAATTTTCATCATATAATGCATTTTTGTATGTGAATTTCACTCATATATTCATTTCTATGCATACTTTCCCCTAACATATGCATTTTTGTAAACATTGTTTGGCTAGTGAATTGCATTGCCAAATTTGAGTAAGTGTGAATTTCAAAGAATGGCTGTGTTTCAGTTCTCCTATACGTTTGGAAAGTGCAAATTTGATACATTCAGCTTGAAATGCAAACTGAATCAAATTTCACATCCATCACTACTGTTCTCCTAGTGCCTCATCATTACCCAATAGTTTTTTTGTCTGATGGGAATATGAATGTGAGATAGTCAAAGCAGAATAGTCTACTGAGGATGCTGTAGGAGGAGCTATGTCCAGCAGATGGTGCTGTTTACACCCTTTGAGAATGGCTCTGGTAAAAAAAAAGGCACTAGGAAAGATCAAAGCAAGTACATTTCATTTGCAACTGTAATTCTGCCACTGCCTTTTACTAAATTCACTTTTCAGTTGCACACCTAAGATGTTTAAGTGTGCATGTGAAAATAAGAAGTGCAAACAGGTTTTCAATTACATGTTACATGCATATATTGGGGATGTAAGATTAAGAATCTAGGGCTAGGCTTTCAACTGTGTGATGCATGAAGAGGCCATCATGGGCATTTGGGGTATTTTTGTCATTCACTCAAGTGCTATAGTTGCATGAGTGATGACCTCTGTGAGTGTGAATATCATAGACATGGCAACATTTGCAATTTTTTTTTGGGGGGGGTGAAGTTTCTATTGGAGGTTTAATGATAATGGCTGTTGCCATTTCTGAAATCCATGTGCTCCTGTTTCACACAATACTACTACTCATGCTGGTAGACCACTCTCATGAGCTGAGAGAGTGGCCATAAGTAACCTCTGAATCTGTAAGGAGGATTTAAATGTGCCTTTTTTCACAAGAGGAAAACTATTGCAGTCTGAATGACCTGGCATGTCATACGCACATCATGTCAGACTAATAATAGCTAATCATTAACACTTTGCAAATATCTGGGGCACCTCCCTAGGGATGCAGTGAGAACTGTCAGAATTTGCCTCCAGTGTTGTAATTTACTGGAGACAAACTTCAGATTTTGACCTACTTGGTCAAAGTTTTGCAGGATCCTTCTCTTTGCTCCTGAACATCAGCCTGCCTAGGCCATTGCTTATGTCACCAAAACGGCACCATCCGTGCCCAAGCTGGAAGGGTTAGCAGGCTCAGAGGAGCCCCAACTTTTATGGAACTACGAAAATGGTTAGGAAAACAACCCAAAAGGAGAGGGGAAACTCCAAAAACAGCTCTAAGAGGACTAAGTGTCCTGACTGACTGGGTAGGGAGGAGTGGGGAGGGGAGCAGAGGAACTGAAAAGCCAAGAAGTAGGAACATAAGAAGGCAGCAAATTCCGTCCCAACCTGTATTTGTCACAATCAGCACTGTTTCCATTCTGCTGCACGCCAGCTTCCACTAAATACTAGTCTTATTCATCTCGCTGCCCACTATTTATCATAAGGTACTTAACTTACGTAACTATTTGCATAATTTACATTCATTTCAATGTAAGGGAAACATCAAAACAATCCAAAAAACCTACCTTGTTATTTACATATTATTTGAGGACCTGAAAACAATAATGATGTGAATGAAAACCGGTCGTATTTGCTTAACTGATTTCTTTTCCTGGCTACAGATGAACATGCGAACTGTGGCGATTTCCACTTCTTTTTTCATTTTTGTCAGAATTCTCCAACATTCCTACCAGGAGGAGGGGAATGGAATAGAGTGGCTGGAATCCTGAACATGGAACACTCCATGCTCCAACATTGTATTGCAGGTCCCACTTGTATTCATTAAAAACAGATCTGATGATGGGACACACACACACTCTTTCTCATTCAGCCTTCCCCAAATCTGGTGTCCTTCAAGGAGTGTTATTGTGCTCAGGTCCTGTTTGTCGTCTTCCCAGAAGAGGCATCTGGTTGGCCGCTGTGAAGACAGGATGCTGGACTAGATGGGCCTTTGGCTGATCCAGCAGGCTTTTCTTATGTTCTTATCATGATGGTATTTGTGGAACTTATCCAGTTTTCTCGTCACAACACTCCTGTGTGGTAGGTTAGACTGAGAGAGAGAGAGAGCAGCTTGTTCCAGGTCACTTAGCCAGTTTAGTGGCAGAACAAGGATTAGAATCCGGGTCTCTCTGTTCCAACCATCTATCCATATCCAACACTCTCTCTTTTTTTTAAGGGAATAAGATAAGAAGGCAGGGTCTTCCATTTCTGAGCTTCCTTTCCTTTCCTTCCCTTCCCACTGCAAAGAAATAAACTGAAAATATGGGCCGCAAAGCCTCCTTGGTATATAAGGTCATACGCGATGAAAAGGGATCAAATGTCTTTGTTTCAGGGGACTGGTCCACAACAAGAGACCTGGAAGATTTCAGCGTTCGTACTTTGTATGACAAACTGGAGGACCAGAACCTGCATCTGTCATCACAGCTAGCAAAACACCGGGCAGATGTCCTGGCATTTTACCGAGGGATCAGCCAGAAGATCCAGAGTCTTTTGGTCAGTACGGCAAAGAAGTACCATCTTGCCTAGGAAACCCTCAGAGGGCAGAAATATCTTTGCCTATTCTAGGAAGTCTGTCTTTGCTCTCTACCTCACTTTCATTCCAACACACCAGAGCACTGTAGTAAGGATACCTGGGCTAAGATTCACCTGAATGGGTTACTGATAGGTAAAATGCTCCTCTCCATCTATGGAGCAGGTGTGCTAGATCATGACTCTTTGCCAGCCATGTTATCGGGGGGAGAGATCTGGGTGTCGTTCTTAAAACTCCAATGGGAGGCAGTATATAGTTATCAATGCAGTTCACTTGTGTAGCCATCCAAGAGGTAAAGAGAGGCTTTGGGGCAGCCATTTCTTGCCCTGAGCTGTCCACTCAGACAGGGTCTTCACCTGACCTTCAACAGCTGCAGATTTGAGACCCCTGGCCTCGATTAAATATTCTTGCTGTATGCCACATTAATTTACACCTACAGGCCCCACTGATGTGGCTAAATTACATTATGCCTGAAACAAAAAGGAGGAAGCACCCCTTGCAGGCTCTGTACAAATGAGGGGAGTCCCAGGCCTCTTTGAGATGGGCTGCCATGGGAGATGGCTGTGTGAGCCAGAGACAGGAGGCATCATCATGAGTTGGCCGGCAGGGTCAAGTAGCAGACTCAGGTAACCTCAGGTAACTGAGGCATAGCGAGGCAAGCCTAGCGTGAGGCTAGGTGAAGCAAACCAAGAGAGAGTCTGCACTATCGTCCAACGAGATGAATTGCTCAAATTTCCAAAGCAAATCACAAAGGAAAGGTTTATTGGGGGGAAGTACTCAAGGGTCGCATGCCCTTCTGAACAAACGTCAAGGGCCACATGGCAGTGGTGGGCACAGCCAGAGGCAAAAGTGGGCGGAGCAGCAAATGTAGATTTTATCTTTGTACAGTAGGTTTGTTTCTACACACACTCAGCTCCTGCCCCCATGCTTCATCCAGACAAGCAAGACATTACCAGACCTCAAGGGCACATTCCAGCTAGGCAAAAGGACTCAAGGATGGTGCAAAGTAGGGCCAGTGAGGGGTGTAGACAGGGGAGGGGAGACTGGCAGGGGTGGGGGGGAGAGGACCAATGGCCAGAGACAGAAGCTTGGAAGGCTGCATTTGACTCCTGTGCCTGAGGTTCTGGGCTATAGGGCCTGGTGTCACACTCTCTGCTTCAGATCTTGGAAATCCACTGCCAGGAAAAGCAGACTGACTGAGGACTGGGTTTGATGGGCAAATATTCTCACCTGGCATAAGGCGGCTTCCTGTATTCCTATGTATGTATAAAAAGTGTGATATTCCCCAATGAAGGCAAGTAGTTTGACAAGGAGGCTTGAGTAAATACCACTGTAGCAAAGCATTAAAGGGTGTCACTCTTTTTCTAGGATATGGTACAGACACTAGACATGGATGAACTGAAGGACCTCGAAAGGGCCAAAGTCCCCAGGGACAGAGCCAAAGTCACCTTCAGCTCAGCCAAGGAGATCCAACAGAGTGAGAACTCCCCAGCCAAGATTTCTGGAGTCTTGCAAGCAATGGGTTACTCGGGTGAGAGATCTGGGGAACAGGGAAAATGCAGCGCTTTCCTGTTGAACCTTACAGGTTTTTAATTTTCTGTAAGCTCTGGGAAGACTTTAAAATCTACCTAAATGTGAAAGCAAATAATGGAGGGTATTTTAAAAGTGCCCCTTTTAATGGCCTTATTTTCTTCAGATGTTTCTTTGCGATGCTGAAGTGTGACACCTGGGATTTGCATCATCACTCCAAACGTAGCTATATTCATGTGTAAATGTCAGAGATGCACAAAATATTTGCAGGCCTTTAAAGAAGCTGTGTTAGCGCTAGTGTTAAATGGCTTGCTGAATTCTTTTAGGTTCTGAGTGGCAGGAGGCAACTGAATTAATGAAAGTCCTGGGAATTTTGCTGCGAAAAATCCATTTTGGGAAGGCGACAGTGAAACAAGAAAGAACGCAGAGGCACAATGGGTCTGGGGGTTCTGGTCTGGCCATCCGAGAGCAAGCTGGAACTCAGCAACCATGCCCAGTAAGAATGAAGGTTTTCCTTTGAAGAAGTCTCTCTTATTCTTATTCTTGCTGCTATTAGCTTCATGGGGCCAAAAAATACATTTATTTATGTATTTATTTTATTGCATTTATATCCCACCTTTTCTCCAAGGAGGTCAAGGTGGAGTACAGGGCTCTACCCCTCCTCATTTAATCCCCACAACACCCTATGAAGTAGGTTAGGGTGAGAGGCAGTGACTGACCAAAGGTCACCTGGTGAGTTTCATGGCTGAGTGGGGATATGAACTCTGGTCTCCCAGATGCTAGTCAAACACTCTAATCTGTTCCCCATAGGGTACCGGCTCACCGAAGCAGCATGTGCTCTCCAGTGCACAGTGGGCCTCCCTTAGCTCCTGTGGCTATGAAGACCAAGGTAAGGGTATAGCCTTTCACCTGGTTATAGAACATGGAATGGTAATCTTCCTCCCCCAAAGGGCTACATTCCCTTCGGGGTAATGTGTCTGAGGTCAGAGACAAAAGTGGATGGAGACGCTCCACACTCTTTCTCAAATGGACATGCCTAATCCAGCCATCCTTCATCCAATTATATACACACGCGCACACATCATGCCCCCAGTGCATTCCTGAAATTTGAAGTGGGGAGGCTCCCATTTGATCCTATTGCAATTTTTCCCTAGTACAAACTGCACACACAGAGGCCTCTTAAAAACGCCTGCATTAAAGCTGCAGTCCTAAACACACTTAACTTACTCTTTCTCTGATTTAACTGCTCCCCAAAAGCTGCTATTAGCTTCAGGGGGCAAAAAAGAGGTATGTTAATAGCACATCACAGGAAGGGGGAATTTAGATCAGAGTAGGAGGAAAGGATTAACAATCTCTCTGAAATTACCACTTTTCAAAGTGTGCAGGGTCAAAAAAAGTGTAGTTGAAAAGAACAGAAACAGGAAATCCTAATTGCTGGTCTTGCTCTCTTGTCTAGTTGCTCTGTGTCTGCTCTTCCCAGAAGGTGCAGTTCCCCAGAACTGCCAGTAGGTGGAAACATAACATGTGCAGTCTGCAAGAGTCAGAGCATCAGTGACTTACCAGGTCTTTTTTAGGCCATGCAAGTGACCTTTGGGACAATACATTACATAATAGCCCCCCCATCTGTTTAGTCATTTGCATGAAGTCATCGTCCCTCTCTCTGAGTCTACAAGCACCACCTTCAGCAGATATCTCTTGTCTGTATTCATCAGGGTTAGATCTGAAGACTTGCAAGAGCAGCATGCTTGCTTATCTGAGCGAGCTGGAAGTAGAGGCCCTGATGGCAGCGTCTCCCCTTGCCAAGACCCTGGGCGAGATCAAGCAGTTTTTGGAGGCATCTCAGCAGCACCCTCACTCGCTTCCGTCTCCAGGTGATAGAGTGGATGGTTCTTCTTCTGGTAGAAATCAACCTTGCATTTCTCAAGTAGGAAGCTGTTGTCCACACACAGACACAGACACGCCAATCATCAGGCATTGTTTTGGGGTTCCTCATTCATTTCACTAGTGCCCTCTTAGAACACCCAGGCTGCTTTTTAAAAATCCCCTGGATTTAAAAAGCATTGGGGTGGGGGTTAGCAGGAAAGCTGATGGAAAGCAAAAACAGATCTCTCCCACATGTACTGGATGCCTTTTCATTAGAACATCTCTGGCACTCAACCCCCCAAAGTGCTATTTAAGTTGTGGGTGGGGGACAGCTTAAGTGAACATTGTTTAGGACTTCAGGGTTAGTGACGCACTAGAAGAAAGGGGCTGCCCAAATGTCTTTTTTAAATGGTGCATTCATGCTGATTTGTGCTCAGGATGGTATGTAGGCAGTTATACATGATCCTGCTTTCAATATTTCAAGGCAAAGGTTTCAAGGCGGACCTACTGCCTCATTTCCAATCAGTGCATGTCTCATAACTTCCTGTTGTAATCCTGTAACTTTTCACACCATCCATGTTTCAGGTTGTGTGTGTTGTCCTCCTTTGGTGCACAATAGCACAAGAGTTGCCCTTCCAGACAGCAATAATGCATTAACACTGGGGAAGCTCACAGAATGACTAATAAACTGGAAAGAGATGTGAATGCTCCTGTGTAAATCCACAGTTAACGCACTATTATTGTGTCAATTGCTGTTGCAGAATACACCCACAAAAACCAAAACCAAAAAACCCCCCCACAATCTGGAGAGGTCCTTAGCCTCCTGGTGTGCAGATGGGCGAGTCTATGGCCACTCCAACTATCATGCTATACTGGCTTATTCTATCCTATTGCTACATTTACCTTTTCTAAAGTCTGCGCAAAAATGTGTATTTAAATAGGCATTTAATTTTACCTATTTCTTTTAACAAAATACACATTTAAGTATGCATCTTAGATGAATTATGTGTTTCTAAACATATATCCTAAAATAAGCATTATGAAATGAAATCTGGTATATTTTTTGAGGCAACAACTGTATTGCAAACTCCACAGAAGTGGGAATCTGAAGGATAATTACATTCCAATCCACACATTAGTTCAGAAGATACAACTCAGTTCAGTTTGTATAAGAATTCACAGAAATCTGTCTCCTCAAGCATCCCTATGGATTTTACAAGCATTCTCACAGTGTGTACCCGTGGATAAGGCTATTTCAGGAACTAAGGCTAGCTGACTCAGAAACCTTAAAGAATGCCTTCAAAGTATGCTCTTTCTAGATGAGGTGTGGTGAACCTTTAGCCCTGCAGATGTTGCTGAACGACCACTCCCATAATCCCTGACCATTGGCATGTTTGCTGGGACTGATGGGAGCTGCAGTTCATCAACATACTCCTGATCTACTCTATAGAATTATTTTCAATGTCTGTTTCAATACCTATTGTTCCATCATCTTTCCAGGGGCAAGTGTAGATGATGGCTGTTCTCCTTCAGGACCGAGCACCAATAGTGTGATCCCCACCAACCTGGCCAGCCTGTCTCCTCGCCATTTTGTGGTTTACCGTTTTGGCTGCACAGTAGCACGCCTGCTGGCAAAAGTCTTCTCTTTCCCAGCACTGGTACTCCTGTTGGCTCAAGAAATCCCCAGACAAGGCCCTGTGGAGCTCCACTTCGCCAGAGATTCCTACTATGATGCCACCAACAGGTTCCTGTACATACTGTCATCGCACCTGGAGAGTGCTGGGGGATTTGTGGCAGTCCTGCTGAATGCCATGGCTCACATCAAAGCAGGTATAGTTAAGCGGGATGAAGCGGTCAGACCATCTAAGGCAGTTTGGTCAGCTTTGCCTGGCAGAGGTTTCCTTCCCAAGGTTTCAGACTGGTCTTCCTGATACTTGCCACCTGATGACAGGCCAACACATTGCAATGAATATGCAGCTGCCATGGAAAATAGCTGCCCCAAGTCAACATTCCCATTTTGAAACATCTAGTTCAACTTACCACATCCCTTAATGCCATTCTGATGTGTGTTTCTCTGTCCCCTCCACCCAAAGCCTCCCTGGGCTCCTGCTGGGAAGAAGGGCGGGGTATAAATCAAATAATAAATAAAATAAATAAATAAAGGCGTGGAGTTCAAGCAGGCGAAATGTCCTCACCGCAATGATGTAAAGACACGGGCAACTAGGGAAGGTGGAGTTTGACACAGTGCTGCCATTTTTTTTGCAGTGGTCCCATGTTTTTTCAATGCGTACCTTTACCAAGAGATCCTTTAGCTGTAGATAACATAGACTGAATCTGGGATCCTCTGCGTGCAAAGCATGTAGTTCAGAGTTCCAAAGGCTGATTTGAATGCCTGGAATATAATGATGAAATTCTGACAATCGTCATGTCAAACTCAAATTAGGCTGCTACACCCTGTGATCAAATGATAGTATTTCCGCATAATTAGATGCAGGGAATTTTTTAATGCTGTTTGTGTGGCATGTACTTAACAGAGCACTTCCTTCATTGTGTTATTTTTCCTAAGTGTGTTCTTCCTTTCTTGACCCTTTTGCTGCTTAGGTGATATTGGAAACAAAATGCAAAAATACCTTTTTGCAGATTTTTTTTTTGTCTGTTCACTTTCTCAGTAATTCTAGTTTATAGGCGTATTGACCGTGAAGGATGCTTCTGTATGTAAAATCTTCATAAAGATTTTTTTTGGGGGGGGGGGAAGTAACAGTGCAAACATATGGCATAATCCAGCCAACACTAAACAAATTTACAGAACAACCCTGTGCATGTTTACTCAGAGGTAAATCCCATTGAGTTAAATGGTTCTTATTCCCAGTTAACTGTGTATAGCAGGTTTGGGGAATCTCTGACCCACAGGCTAGCAGCAGCGCTCCAGGCTTCTGTATCTGATCCTTGGTGCCCTGTTCTTTGTGAGCTGGAGGCACAGGGGAAGCAGGTGGTGTCTAGTCAAGAGCACAAGTCCAAGCAGAGCACAGCTTCAAGTGGTCCTGCTACGGTACCTACATTTATTGTTGTCTCTGCAAGGAACTAGAGCAAACTGAACTTATGTTGGGTAACTAGGCCTGAAGTGTGGTAAGTTCTATCTTCCTGGAGGAGCTGGCTGCCTGGTTAAAGGGCTCTCACTTTATCATATAGCTTTTGGCTTCTGTGCAGTTGGAGTGATGGAGGTAGTGCAGAGGGCTTCTCTTCTGGGTCAAACGATGGTGGAGGGCTGTGTCCTCCAGCCAAGAGGATCCTAAATAAGGAACTGGCTTTTCTTCCCAGGAGGAAGTAGCTTAAATCTCATCCTCATCTGAGTCCTCTGCTGCACTCTGCAATGTGCCCAGTGCTTAACTCTCTTTTGCATTGAATTCAGCCAGACTTGCCAGCATTTTATTTTAGCCAATCTTTGTTGTTCATTCTGCTCTGCTTGTGAAACTTGCATTCATTGAAGCCAAATTGTGCACTGCTTAAATCCCATAAACAGTCAAAGTCGTGAATCTTAAATTGATATGATGCCTAGAGAAAAGAAAGCAACGAAACTGTGCACCTCAGAGAACTAGATATGCAACGTATGCTACAGGAGAGAATCTGGACTGTTCTTCGCTTGTGCTTTGTGCTGTATTTGCTAACAAATATACTATATGATGTGGATTAATAGTTCATGAGCCGCTCTGCTGGAGGTTTTGCCTATTTGTAAATGTACATGATGTACAGAAGCAAGTGCTGCCTAATAATGGAGACAGGCCTTCAAACTGGCAAGCAGAAGATGCCCTTTCCTTGTGTTTAGATTCCCTTCATTCTTCCAAAGAGTCTCCTCTCTTGACTCCCCTGAGCAACTGGACAACATTGTTGCCTAAACTTTAGCCAGTGAAAATGATTTGTTTGAAGCTTGACTATTCTGAACTACAGCGTGTGTGGCCTGGATGGTTGCAGGAAGAAAAGATGCCAAATGGAGGCAGGTAGTGAGGGAGAACTGACAGAAACTGTCCAATGGAAAGGACTTCCACATATGGTGAGGAAGTTAAAGAGAGATGATTACAAGAATTCTAATCACATGGGTCTATCTCTTTCTTTTTTTTTCTCCCCAGGCCCTAAAGAAGCCATCTCTCCAAATGTTGGATTTTGGAAAGAGCTCAACACAGCAATCGCCACCCTAGCAGATGCCTTTTTCCAGTGTTCTTGGGGAGCAGAAGAGATGGCAGAGAAGGTAATAAGTTTCCAGAGCTTCCAACCAGATGCATATGCTGCAGCAGTGCAAATGTGGTTCTAAAATTCATGCATTTTGAGTTAGGGCTGAAACAAAATGCCTCCTCCAATCTCACCACCCTGTTTGCATGATGTTGGGAGTATCATTGCAACAAGTGGAGGACACTGCAAAAGAGGGTGAAGTTGGCAGCAACAGTGATTGATAGACTCTTTGCAGGTGCTGGGGACCATTTCCCCACCATACCCCAATTTCCCTATAGAGACAGCAGGAAGCTTTGTGTCAAGGATGGGGAATCTGTGGCCTTCCAAGTGTTCTTGGACTCTTCACTCTCATCACCCCTGATCATTGCCATCCTGGCTGCAGCTGATGGGAGTTGGAGTCTGGCGACAACTGGAGGGGCATCTCTTCTGATGGCACGGCATAATCATGAAGCCAATCAGAGTGCAGGGAATGCTTCTAGTCCTCATTTGAAAGAATCCTGGGAAAGAGAGAAAAATGGCAACCACCAGCCCCCAAGACTTTGGGGGATTCCAAATAAAATACAGCAATAAATATGTTAAATTAAATTAAATAAGGCACATATTCTTTAACCTTTCACAATATCCCTCTGAAACGTAAAACAGCATCCTTGAATTCTCAGGATTCCTTGGAGGCTTGTGAAGACCACCACACTGTTCCCTGGATGTGTGAATGCAGGACCAGGTCCCTGGTTAGCAGGGCTTGATAGTGGAGAATGGCTGGAAGATACACCAGAAAAGAAATAGCTGTTGACAGTGAGGCTTCAGAGTTCCTTGTGACTAAGAAGGAAGGGAAGGGGGAACAGAGAGAGAGACATTGGCATTCCAGTTGAGACAAAGCCTAGCGGAGAGGAGGGGCTGACAAGCTAGAGGGCAAAGTGTGAGGCTTTAGGCTATGCCAGAACCAGTGCCCCAACAAGGAAGTGCTAGACTAGAGGGTATTTATTGGAGGAAGAGCATGTGATATTAACACCCTGTCCCCAATAAACAATGGTAAACTGAGCGGTCCTGTGGTTGTGACTATTTGTGCACAGGAAGAGAAAGAGAGACTGGGGACATGGACACCAAGCTTTTTGACATATCTCCGCACATGGAAGCCCAACAAAATGAAGGGATGGCTTTTTAAAGGGTTTAGACCAGGGGTCGCCAGCGGGGCACCTTTCAGACCTTGTTGGGCTCCATCAGCCCAGGGTCCCACAGCCAATGGGCAAGGATGATGGCAGTTGTAGCCCAGCCATATCTGGAGGGCACCATGCCTCTGGGTGCCAGTTGCTGGGAATCACAGGTGGGGTAGAGGGTTGTTGCGCTCAGTTCCTGCTTATAGGCTTCTCATAATGGGCATCTAGCTGCCCATGGTAAGATTTTAAGTTGTTTTTAACAGTTTTTCATGATGTATTTTAAAACTGTTGGGACCCGCCCTGGAACCTTTCAGTGAAAGGCAGGCAATTGCATCATCATCATCATCATCATCATCACCATCATCATCATTATTATTATTATAAAAATAGGATGCTGGACTAGAAGGGCCACTGGCCTTATCTAGCCTCCAGGGTCTTCTCATGCTCAGTCCACACATTATTCTGGGAGTTTGGGATCAGGTTAATTCACATCAGAAGCAATCTTCACCTACCACTATTAGAAAGAGAAGAGGGGGCTCTGAAGCTAAAGAACAAGGCTGTAGTGTGTAAGCTGAAGGGGTTTTTTTCTTAACCGCTGAGCAAGCTTTTGTTCTTTTGTTTTCAACCCCAGCTTTTGGGTTGCATATAGAAAACTCGAAGACTTAATTTCAAAGCAGCGGAATGCAAAAAAACAAACATGGAATGAAATTCCCATCATGTCAGCAAAATCTTTGTGTGCTCGATATTTCTGATGAATAGGCCCTTTGACTAGGACCACTATAAGTTATTTTTTCCCTTGCTGATTCTTTCAGAATCCTATGAAAAATTGCTCACCCATTTGTTTAGCCGCTCGGTCGATTTTTGAAGAACTGCTGAGCATCCAAATGTTGCCTGGCCCTCACTTCCTTGAGAAACAGCCATGGGAAAGGTACAGGGGATTGGTTTGAATAGATAAATCACCTAGGACTGTGACAAACAAATAAATATAATCCTGGCATATTACTGTATGTTGCGATATTAGTGCAAATATTCCAATAACGTTATTTTTCAGTTGCATAACTGAAACAATTACTTAGCTTATATAATGCCCCAAATTCTCTCTTCCCTACTTTACCCAGATTGGGCAACCCAGACCTGTGTAATGAGTTTCATCTCGAGATATTGCTGTATATGTGATGTCGGTGAATATAGTCTGAAACAAGGCTGTTTGTCTTTTGCATTACTGAAAACAATTACTGAGCTTCAAGAGCTTTCTGTTTCGTAGTCGATAGCCCAGTTATGATACAAAGACTCATGGAAAGAAGAGGCATCTGTCGATGTCCACTAGCCGGTGCCCTCCTCTTAGATCTGTGTCCAAAGGGCACTTTAAGTCAGCAAACAGATCCCCACCACTAAAGTTATTTATGTGCAGGATAGAGCTGGTGGGTGTAGACTAGAGTTCTCCTTGTTTGATGCCTAGCTCTAGAAATCTTTGCTAAAAGGATCCAAGTGGGTCAGATCCAGGAAGATATAGGGAAAAAATACATTGGAGGGCCAGATGAATATAGGTGGATAACTCAAGGTGCAAAACAGGTTTTTAATGTTATTTTATGTTAAAGTATTTATACCTTGCCCTTCCACTCTAGAAACAGTCCTGGTTGTGATGCAAGAAGGACTCATTACTATCCTGCCAGCAGTGGCTTCCTACTTCTTCTTTTTTTGGGGGGGGAGGGGAGAAGGAATTCCAATAGGCCAACAGCTGGTATAGCACAGTGGGGAGGAGAGCCTGGCTGGGAGTCCAGAGTCTGTGAGTTCAAATCCTCGCTCGTATCTCCTGGGTGTCAAGGGCCAGCTAAAGATCACCCCCACAGTGAGTGGCTCAGGATTATGTGCCCTGCCACCTGTACAGCCATGGGCAAGCTGCATAGTCCCAAGGAGCCCAGTTGCCCCCCAGCTGGCAGTTGCGGACAAGGAAGGGGCTGGCTTGTGCAGCTGTGGCAAGCTGAGCAGGCCCTAACTAGCTGGGGAGACTAGCCTCAGAGGGAGGCAATGGTAAACTCCCTCTGAATACCGCTTACCATGAAACCCCTATTCATAGGGTCGCCATAAGTCAGGATCAACTTGAAGGCAGCCCATTTCCAACAGGCCACAACTGAAGATTGTCTGTGCAGGCAAATTTGTATCATGCCAGAGGTGCATACAGAAAGCAGCATAAGCTTATGAAGAATCACTTGGCTCATGGAGGTGGAGCTAAGGAGGACAACACCAAACTCCCTGCAGCGAAATGCTGCTTTTTAAAAAGTATTCATGTATTTATTTAAAGTATTCCACTCTTCATCACAAGCAATGAATCAGACTCTGACCTTGGGTAATGTCCTGTCCTGATACCAAATCAGCCTGACAGTGCAGTTGCACAACATCTGTTCTTTTCAATGGGGATTTCTCATAATTATCAGATGTTACTGTCAGGGCCCCCATAATGGCATCAGTTATATGCTTAGTAGCTAGACAAGCAAGGGACAGTGCCCTGGCTGATATATATTTCTAAGAAAATTCATTTTAAAAATTTGCCTGGACAGCAATGTAGCCTGAAAACACTTCACATTGGCTGATACAATTATGACATCATTGGCCCGTTGCCCCAGCTACCGCTCATCAGTCTGCAGCTGTTGCCCTGGGCTTTCACTCCTGCATAGGAGCCCTCTTTGTGCCAATCACAATACCTGCTCCAGTGAGCTGTCCTTATGCAAATTAGTGTTAGAATTTTCCTCCCAGGCACTCAGAGACATCGCTGGCCTCTTCCATTTTCAGTCCTACTTGGCTTTGGAGCAGCTGGACGCTAACTGAGCTCCGTCAAAGCTGGATCATGGACTGGCTTTCCCTTCCCTGTATTAGTGAGTTTGGATGGCCATAAACATTATCCAATTGCTTAAAAAGAAGAGGCAGTCAGAAGTGGCCATGCAGTCTTTCTGGAGAGGAAAGCTCAGCCCTAAAGCTGTTGCAAAGCAGGAAGAAGCTTGTGCCAGATGGAGCTTCCATGAGCTGAAGAACATAAGCACACAGGAAGCTGCCTTATACTGAGTCAGACCATTGGTCCATCTAGCTCAGTGTGGTCTACATTTACTAGGATTTCAGGCAGGGGTCTTTCCCGGCCCTCTTTGGAGATGCTGGGGATTGAACCAGGGACCTTGTGCACACAAAGCATGGGCTCTGCCACTGAGCTACGGGGAATCTCAGGGCGTTCCAGGCCCAAAGTGCAATGTCCACTCTCAGCTGGGGCACGTCCTGCTCTTCCTTGATTATTAATTTGGTCTCAGGCTCCAAAGGATACTTGTGATTATTCAGTGACCTTCTCAAGCAGAGCAACCATTCCAGGCAAGCTAGATTTTCTGAATGACACTAGGTTCTCTGGAACCAGATCGTTTCCCTTTTAAGCAGACCCACTCCCATCCTGCAAATAGTACTGGTGCAAGCATAGTATCTTTCCATTTTTAAAAGAGTTAATAGCAGCTGCACTCCACCCCAAATGTGTATAGCACTGGTTGAGTATAACCAGGAGTATAATCCCTTTTCCCCATCCTGTCCTCCACTCCCCACTGATAAAGGGGTGAGCTACTATAGTTGGTACTAGGAACCTCATGGACACTTTGGTCCAGAAGGGCCCCCTAACCAGGTCTGTTCCCTTTCCGTCTGCTGCTTTCATCCCGTCAAGGCATGGGCAGAGAGGTTGGGGTTGGCTTTCGGAATGCAGGCAGGTGCAGCAATGAGGAAGTGGGCCTTGCTTCTCCTTTCCCCCCCCCAACGTATCTCAGGTTGCAACATTACAAAAGTTTTCAGCTGCAAGTGGAGCTTCGGGATATAATGGACAATTCAGAGCAAAATGGGGAAGAAGCCAGCAGCAGTGAGAAGACGACTCAGCAAGGAGATTCCTCTGGCCTTCAGGTATCTCACTGGAAGTAAACCAGCTACGTCCTAAAATTTGTCTCTGTGTGGCATGTCAATGCAGGCACTTGGCCATTGTGAGGAAAGGTAAAAAGAAGCGTGAGCAAAAGTCCCCCTGATTCTGGCTGAAAAGGCGTCCAGTGAGAGCAAAGTCTCAGGCCCAAACGGCACATCACATGGATGAAGCTGACTCAGTTCTAACAACACGTAGCTGTGGAAACTGTAACTGTTGAGGAGCCTCCAGACTGCAGGCCTAATAAGGCCCAGCAGGGGTCCTGATTTAGCCCATGAGGCTGTTTCCCACAAGCCATGCCCACCTGCCCTACACTTAATATCATCAGGTGTGGGGCAAGTAAAGGCATGGCTTCCTGCTGAATGTGGGTTTGGCAGGTGCCACCGATCAGCTGAGCACCTGCAAACTCCTGAGTCTTTGCCTGTGCAGTTTGATTGTCAATAGCACAGGCAAAGGAAAGTGCTGCATCTGACAGCCCCGCCCACCTATCAAAATGACCCACTGGGATTGGAGGACGTCAGGGGTATAGCCTGTTGGTCAGAGTTTGCCACCCCTGCTATCAGTGGTGGCTGGTGGCTCCATGTCAGTGGAGCAGTGGAATCCGCTCTGGGTTTTAGACCAAACTTACAAGGAGCTTCTGAGGTGCTGAAGCACCTTGGACAGCTCCTTCAAAGTTCATAATAAAACGTAGAGTGGATTCCACTCCTCCATTGACATGGAGCCACCGATTGTCACTGCCTGCTATATAATTTGATGTTGTGGCTTTTCTGTTTCTCCACCCTCTGCTCTGTTTCATAGATTGTCACAGGGATGGGGAAATATAATGACATAGCACCATGGGTAGTTTTTAAAAAGCAAAACAAAACCCCTATATCATGTGGGGGAGACTCAGGGGGCACAGGTGAGGATGAGCAAATATAGCCATTTCAGCTCCTCATTTTTCCAATCTGAGGTTCAGTTCTCCACAAGTACACATCAGTTTGCAAATTATTTTTTTAAAGTCTTCATTAAAATTCATTAGCATTTTTGTGCAGATTTCTTCCACTATACACATATTTGCAAAACATTTTTTCTCACGTAATGCATTTCTGTATGTTACTTTCACTATCATACTCATTTACATGCACACTTTATGCCACTTTATGTATTTCTGTGCATATTGCTTGGCCTGAGAACTGCATTTTAAAATTCAGAAAGTGTCACTTTCAGAGGATGGTCATGTTTCAGCTCACAACTTGCTTTGGAAAGTGCAAATTAGGGAAGTTTGCCTTGAAATGCAAACTGAATCGAACGTCTCCTCCATCCCTAGGCGCAGGTCAGTGCCATCCACAGATCTTCCCATAATCTGCAGGTTTGGCCTCTGTGTGGAGTGGCCAGATGAATTAGAGGGCCAGGCTCTGGTGTCCTCAATAGTTATGTAAAAGAGCTGCTCTTGCCTCTTTAACAATGGGAGATGACCTTCTACAAGTGCTGAAATTCTCCTGTGTAACTGTTTCAAGACACAAAGAGGAGCTTTGTCTGCTATTGCATCTGACTGATGTCTTAGGGCTTAGTCATGTGGGAGCATTTCTTCACAGTAAAGACACTGCTTTCACTATTGTCATTGATTTGCACTGTTCACAGTTCCTGCTCAATGGTAGCTGCAATTTTTTTTCATTCACACAATAGGATCAACCACGCTGTTTCCTAATGGCCCCGCCTTCTGCTTTTGTGTTTACGCTCCCTCCGGTTGCTAGGGAACTGTGCATGCCCAGTATATTCCTTGACCCCCTCCTCCAAAAGCCCCAAGGCTACCTGGGAAAGAAAAGACGATTAATACTGAAGTTGAATAGACATTGTTGCTGTTTCTTGTATTTGCAATGGAATGCAAATCTGCAGAACCATCAATCTCACAGTATCTTCAGTTTGTTTTGCCTGCAGAGAGTGAGCCCTGCTGCGAAGTTGATGGCTCTGCATTCAGTTGCAAACAAACACGAAGAGACAGCAGTATCCATTAACCAACTTCACAGTTATTTTGAAGTGGCTGAAAGAAAAAGAGAGGGGTGTGTGTGTGTGTGTGAGAGAGAGAGAGAGAGAGAGGGATTGCAAATAAGATGATTGGGGAAGGGAACTGAATGAGTATCTCTACAGGGCAATCTTAACTTTGGACATCCTTTCCTGAGCTTGCCGGGAGGGTGGAAGGAGGTCAGCAGATCAGAGATCAATCCCTTCCCCCGAACCCCCCTTCTCCACCTGTTGGGTTACATTTGGATCCACTCCCCCCCCCCATGGGAGAAAATGAGAGATCGCCTGCCTACCTGGTCAGTTTGCTAGCAAAGCAAACAACCAGGCACCTCTTGTCTGCTGATACTTTGGTTCCATGCTCCCCTTTCTCTTCTTCTTTCTCTTTTTGCCTCCCGCCTCCTGTTAGCTAGTATTTGATCCTTCCCCCCGCCCATAGCAAAGAGCGTGGTAGTCGGTTTCTCTGTCACATTACTAAAGCAAACAGAAGGCGAAGACATCAATTTAATGTCATGTTTGCTGCGATTTTTTAAAAAGCAAATCCCATCTTTGGAGAACAGCCTCGGAAACTCACAGCATGAAGATCAGTTAGCAGCAGTGGGCAAATGCGGCAACTGCCCCAGGATGAACAGAGCATATAATTCTCTTGCTTTATGTGTAGGGTGTTGCATTACAGATTTGCGCAAACTACAAGGCACCAACATAAAAGATAATGGTGTTGCTCTGCTGAGAAGAGCTGCCGGAAGTTGCTGGATAAACCACAGGAAACAAAATGCAACTCAGGGGAGGGGGGTTGTCATATTCTTGGTGGGTTGGGTTACTCTGTATTTACAGGGGGGGAAACAGTGTGACAGCTTCTGTTTGCAGGTAACATCATGTAAACTGTGGGAATTAAGAGAATATTGGAGGAGCTGCAAACACACAGTAAATCCCCGTGTGGATAAGTCCTTAATGGCGTCTGTTTTTTTAGGTGAAGATTGCAGAGCTGGAGCAGATGCTGGATGGCTTGAATGAGGACTTCTTCCAGCTCACAGTGGAGGTCTTAACAATCCAGAAGGAGGAGGAACAACTGGATCGTGAGCTCAGAACGCAAGAGGAGTCAGTCTCATTTGCTGTATGTACATTCCTTCATTTCATTGCATGGGGGGGCAATGATGTAATTAGCCATTCTGTGAATATGCCTTCACAGTACTCCTAGCGTACAGGATGCTTAACAACCAGTGGTGGCTGGTGGCTCCATGTCAGTGGGCCAGTGGAATCTGCTCCGGGTCCGAGTCTGAACTTTCAAGGAGCTGACCAAGGTGCTGAAACCTGAAAACCTCAGATAGCTCCATGAAAGTGTGGACTAAAACCAAGAGCAGGTTCCACTGTCCCACTGACTTGGAGCCACCAACCGTACTTCTTCTGTTAACAACCCTACTTCACCACTATAACTCCACAAAGCAGGGTATCAAGTTAAAGATGAGGCATGAATTAAGGGGTCATGACTTCTCATTTCTCTCTCAAACTCTGATCACACATTACGTGGCAAGCATGCTTGCTGCATGGATCCCAGTGTCCACAGTGCTAAACATTGGAAAGCAAAGGCACATCTCTCCAAACACTCCGGGATTTGTGGCGAACAAACACCAGGGAGCTGTAAATTAATGTCCTTGAGTGCCTAGTGCATGACTGCACATGCACCATACATGTAAAGCACTCTCTCCTATAAAAAAGTTCTTAGAACTGTAATTTGCCTCTCACAGAACTACAGTTCCCAGCACCCTTAGCAAATGATAGTTCCCATGATTCTCTGGGAGTACGGGAAATGTGCTATGTTCCTGCCTGGAGATGGGCATTTCCTCTTCACGTACATGGCAGATAGGGTTGCCACGTGCAGTCTGAATGGGTGAGCCACTAAAGCCTTGATGTGAATGCAGGTCTCCAGAAACCCCACCCAATGCTATATCTAGTGCAAGGGTGGGCACCCTTCTTTCTATTGAGACATAGCCAACTGTGGTGTGGGATCACCTTCTTATATTTCTTTCCTCCTTTCACCCATTTTCTTCTCTCTCTAGGAATTAGGCCTAGGGCTATAGCTTTCTTCCTTTCTTTTTGATGCTTCCACTGGGTCTTCCCCAGTGGGCGAACGAGTGGGGCTCACTGATGACCTTTCAGGCAAGGGAGCTGGGCTGAGCAGCTGGCACCTGCTCATTCTCCTGATCTAGTGGATCATACCTGATAATCGGTTTACATCAGCTTTCTCCAACCTGATGTCCTTCCGATGTTTTGGACTACAACTACCATCAGCTCCAGCCATCTGGAGGGCATCCAATTGGGAAAGGCTGGCTTACATTTATATAATACTCGTCAACCACATGAAGGGTAGAGACACGCTCACTGGTCTGCCGGTTCCAGTGCATCTCCACCTCTCTCCTGACAATGGGGGCACATGATGCTAGTCAAACCCTGCCCCTTTTTTACTGTAAAACCTGGCAGGAGCCGCTTGAGTGTGTGTTTTATTTTAATTCAGCTTCAAAGAGATTTTGCAACTGATCGGCACATCAACCTGATCCCGCTCCAGGTGTGGCTGATGGAAACACTTTGAACTGGCAACTAATGCGTTTACAGCCTTATATGATACTCTTTAACTTGAAACAGGTGCTTTACAAGGCATCAGATCTGGAGGAAGGCGGACACATAATGTAGTTTGTTCCTTGCTGGTAGCAAAATATCAATGAGAACCCAGAGCATCCTGGTTTTCAGGATCTCGTCTCATCCACTGCTCCAGTGATGCCCCAGAACTCAGTGACTTTATTCTGCCTTTCTTCTCCCCTTTCCTCCCCCACCCCATCTCTTATACAGTCTCCAGGTGGTCTTTTGGGAGAGGAAGCACAGCACTTTTCAGAACACCTTGAGACTTGGGCTGCCAAGAGAGATCAATGTTTATTGCTGGAAATTAAGAGGAGTTTCATTGCACGGAGAATCAAAGACATTGAACTGGAACTGGATCGTTATCTGAAAATCCGTAGTGGTTGCCAAACTCAGTGTCTGAGGGAGGACTGACCTAAACTGCACACCAGCAAAAAGTGTTTGGGTGATTGTGTTTAATTCTTGCTAGGGTGATCGGCCCTTTGCTCAAACATCTAACTCAAATACTTAACTTTGCTCAAATACTTCTCTTGGGGCTTCAAGTATACAGTAGGAGTGAATCAAAATAGACACCCTCCTAGTAGCAAATATGGGGGGCAGCTGTTTGGGGTACCACAATTCAAATTGTTTCAGGGGAGGGGCATTACAGTGGTAATTGGGGGGAGCTTCTTACTTTCTAAACAAAATTGGGGGGAGAGAACTAACTTATAGTGGCAGTTAAGAGATTTCTTTACTCCCCCCCCTTTTGTACCTTCTAAAAGTTCAGCAGTGTGCCGGCCACCTCCCTTTCCTTCTGAAACAGCCTCTTGGAAAGAAACTTACATGCTCAATGGATACATCACTATTGTGTGGTGAGCAGTGTCACATAGGCCAAGACCACAAATCAAGGGACGCATAGGCATAATGTGATGACATAGTTAAGATCTGATGTTCACATGATTTCCCAGATGCTCTGTACTTGTCAACTTTAAATAAGTATTGTTGTGCACCACCTCAGTCTCCAAGTGGTGAGAGATCTCCAGGGGTCTCTGCACTTGTCCAGGGTTTGGTTTCCTTGGAAAGAAGGTCAGTGGAGTCTGTGGTGTTTTTATGAACTACGGTTTATTTATTTACACACATTCCAACCTGAGCTTAAAATGGAGGGGGTTCAAAGCATCAGCAGTCCAGTAGATCTTGCTTTTCCATCAGGCTTACAGGAGGCATCCTAAAGCTATGGTGCAGGGAGCGAGCCTCTCCGTGTGTCTCCAGCTCCCAGCTTTTTCTCTCTCTCAACTAAAAACACAAACCCTCTTTTCCCCAGGAAGGGGGGGGTCTCCTGAAGAGTTTCAATAACATCTCCGTGTCCCATTTGCCAGTTAATGGTCACTTGATAGACCCATTAGCTCACCCGGCCACTATTAGACTAACTGAAGGGATTCATCTGACCAGTGGAGCAGGTTTCTCCGCTGCAGAGCCCACCTCCAGGTGCAGGGTTCTAAGTGAGAGGCTGGAAGGGGACTCATAGAAATCATCTATTTCATCCTCCAAACCCATAACAGTATAGATAACATTTTTCAAAGGAAAAGGCTGAAAGCAAGGATTGCTCATAACAGCAAAAATGGCAAAAATGAACAGTAGTTCTGGCTGAGAATAACTTTGCGTGAGAGAGAACGTGTAAGGAATTGATATGTATGGAATGTTCAAGAAATAGAGTGGTTTTGTTTACAGTAGCACAAAATGGCAGTTAATCTGGCATATACCAGGGTGGGCACCTAAGAGGTTGCAGAATCCATGTTATAACTGCTAATCTATGGGCTGTATTTGAAAAAGGTGTGCATTATGTTTGAAAGTTGTAAAGTTGAGCAGAAGCGTTAATTTCCAAAAGAAATAAAAATGCAAAACTACTTACATTGCATGTTAGGCAGCTTGCTTGAAAAATTGTCATGTCAAAACGTGAGAGGAATTGGGATTGCGGTTGTGCGATTCACATTTCCAGTGGGCAAAATGCATGCTGCTTGCTCCAGCAACAGGTATCACAAATTGTCACTTTGAGTGTCTGACAGCTGACAAAGGAGACACTGCTGGGATTAAAAGGGCTTGTCACGTTTTATGTTTGAAAAGTGTGATTCCAGATCCATTCAGGTAAC
This sequence comes from Rhineura floridana, assembly GCF_030035675.1. Taxonomy (NCBI): domain Eukaryota; kingdom Metazoa; phylum Chordata; class Lepidosauria; order Squamata; family Rhineuridae; genus Rhineura; species Rhineura floridana. The sequence continues at coordinate 37,231,752 of NC_084491.1, forward strand.
CAAGGACTTCCTGTATCCTAGTATTCCTCAGTTCTTTGTCCAGGTAAAGGTACAGTAAGGAGAAACCTGTCCACCTGGGGGCCAGCTCAGCAACGCAGCAGGCGGGTCCTTTGCTCATGAGGTAATACACAACTGGTATGAAGGAGGCTTTTTGTTGGCCCTGCTGCTGTTTACCAGCCCTCTTGGTAGGGCAATGTGTCACCCATGGAGAGGGAAACAAACTCAGGCTGCACCCAGCAACCAGGACATATGTACTCCGTTTCGCTGCCTGTAAGTAGCAGGCTGCTTGAAATTCTGCTTATACAGAATTGAGGAGACAAAGTGGCAATTTGTGCCTGACCATCCTATGTTTCCCTGGGGGGTTACTGATCAGGCTGCCTTTGTAACATCATCTTGAAAGCATGCAGTCAGTGGTGGCTCAGGTCAGCAGGCATTTTTGGGTTCTCCTGTAGGGGTGGGGTGGGGAATGTGATTCCATTCACATTTAAGCTGAATTTATCAAATTGGCACTTCCTGAAACAATATGAGAACCAAAACACAGACATCCTTTGGAATTCGCACTTATTTGAATTTTGCAATGCAGTTCTCCAACCCAACAATTTTTTTAAAAAATGCATATATTAGTGGAAAGTGTCCATTAAAAATGAATATATTCATGAAAATAACATACAAATCCATTATATTAGGAGAAATTGCTTGCAGATGTGTATATTTGTCAAAACTGCCTTTATTAGGAGTAATTTGCACTAAAATGCTGAAGAATTTTCATGAGGAATTTTTATTTTAAAAAATCACAAATCGCTGCAGAAATTTGGAGAACTGAATCTTAGATTGGAACTGGGAGAACTGAAATTGACAGATCCTTCCATCCCTGTTCTCCTATTACATTACATTATTTTATGGAATTTAGATTGCGACCCACCGCGAGTTCTTGTGTTGAAAGGGAACTGGCATATAAGTAGTGATGACCACATAGCAGATTCTTCTTTTCAGTCCTAACTGCTAAGAGGGGAGTGAGTGAGTGAGCGTATGCCTGTGGGTGGATGAGCAGGTTGACTATGTCCATCACTGGTATGCAGCCCCCAGAGGATTGGCTAAGAGGAAATGTGGCCCTCCAGATGAAAAAAGCTCCATGGTAGAGACAGGAAAGGAGAATTCCCAGGAACTCAATGTGAAAGGCAGCAAAATTCCTCCATCTCCCTGCTCCCAGTTCCTGGGCCTTTCCTGAGGCTGGTTCTCATGCTTTGCTTAATTGGCATAAATAAACTCCATCTTTTTATATATTGACCTCAAGGCTCATCTCTCATTTTCCTCCCCCCACCTTTCAGGTTTTCAAGAGAAATGTTTATCACTGTGCTTCATGGAGGTAAGTGACATTCTTCTGGCCTTGAATTTCTTGTTGTGTTATAACACGCCCATTCAGAATCTGATTAGTCCAAGGAGCAGCAACATGTAAGGATACTCCATGGTACAATTTGCACACAGGGCACAGGCAAACACAGTAGGTCACTGGTTCAAATCTGCCCCATTCCCAATAGCTGTTGTTCAATGAATCGTGCATGGGATCTTGTTGGGCCTTATGGCTGATAATTAGTTCACTGCATTTCTCATGTGTTGGGGTGTGGTGACATGATGGGCATGTGCCTCTCTCATCCTGTGTGGGTTGGCACCCTCCATGTTGATGTTGCATATAGGCAATAGGGATGGGGGATACATTTGATTCAGTTTGCATTTAAAGCTGAATTTATCAGATTTGCATTTTCCGAAACACTATGAGAACCAAAACACAGCCATCCTCCAAAATTTGCACTTATCCGAATTTTGCGATGTACTTCTCCAACCAAGCAATGTTTACAAAAATGAATATATTGGGGGAAAGGGTGCACAAAATGAATATAGTATATTGCTGAAAATGGCATACAACAATGCATTATATAAGGATGAATAGCCTGTAAAGAAATGTGTACATTAGTCAAAACTGCATACAAAAATGCATTTATGAGGAGAAATTAGCATTAAAATGCTGAAGAATTTTTAAAAAATGCAAATTGCTGCAGAAATGTGGAGAACCAAATTTAAGATTAGAAAGATGAGAAACTGAGAGAGCCAAACTCACAGATCCATCCCCTGGTAGGCAACCACAGCATAGCAGTCCCTGATTGGTGTGCTGTGGTCGGAAAGCGTTCCTGACTAGGAACGCTGTGGACACATCTACTGGTTTTCCAGGTTTTGTATTTTCCATGTGGTGTCTTTTACCCTTCCCTCCTAGTGCATCTCTCCCCGTCCCCTGCCGCCAGGTTTATTGTGAGAACAGAATTGTTGTGTTAGACTACTTTAGGTTTAGGGCTGGGGAAAATGCTACTTGCCTTAATTATTTCTTTATTTTAAGAGGGTGGAGTGAGGGCAAAGGAGGCTGCAGGAGGAAGGGGAAGCCCCACTGTGTGAACAAAAGTTGGCTTGCATAAACTGCAGCTGCAATAAAAACAATAAACCGTGCAAAACCAATAAAACACCACCAGAATTTAAAGCTACCAGTTAAAATGCCTGATAAGAATTTTTTTAAGTCGTTGTCAACAAATGTCAACAAAGAGCCAGGCAAGCCTTTGGGGGGAAGACTATTCAGTATTCAGAATGTCACCACTGAGAAGACCCAATCCTTGGTCACTACTGCAGCTCTGATTGCAGGGGGCACCAGAAGAAAAGCCTCTACTAACGTATACATTTTTACAACCAATATTCCCTAATACAGTGCAGCTGTACAGTGCATTTCTGTATGTTATATCCACTAATATATTCATTCTTATGCACAATTTCCTCTAATATATGCATTTTTACAAGCATTGTTTGGTTGAAGAACTGCATTGCAAAATGCTGAAGGATGGCTGTGTTTGGGGGCTGATATTGTTTTCGAAAATGCAAAGTTGAGAGATTCACCTTTAAACGTGAACTGAATCAACTCTCTCCCCCTTCCCAACATATAATGCATTACATGAGTCTAACTTAGAAGTCACAATAGCATGAATAACAGCTGCATTACTTGGTTTTATCATTGCACATGTTTGACATTGATTGTTGTCAGCTACTTTGGGAGATGTTTTGCAGAAAGGTGGGATAAAAATGTCTTTAAATTAAATAATATTTTTAAATGACCTTAATATTACTTTTGCATTTGTTTTCCTTCATAGAAAACAGGGCAGACATTTTTAACATTCACTGCAAAGTCCAGCGTCTACTAGATGGCATCAAACACCGCTGTGGCTGTGAGAATGAAGGTAGGTAAGGCAGCTGAAATATTTTGTGTATTTGTGTGGTTTTTTTATATATCCATACTTCATTAAGATTTTGTTTTCAGTGGGAAGTATCCAGGGGTGTCCCTCCACTGACAGAAGGCACCTTGATCCAGCAGAGGCTTTTGTCCAGTCCTCGTGTATGGAACCTTAAAGTGACAGCATTCAGTGCTCCGACACATTCCATCTCCCCATTCTGGACCCCTTTGGCTCTCCATTAAACAAAAAGACCTTGAGGTCCTACTCATGGTCCCTGTCATAGGGCACAGAGAGGCTCCTTTATGCTTTTCTACCAATAACAAACCTGGCCAGGGTGCTTCAGAAAGTCAGAGAAGACCAAGTGCAGTCATCTTAGTCATACCCTACTGGCCTGACTACAGAGGGGCCTTGGTTCCTGCCCAGCCAGAGTGGCTTTCAAATTGGGAGTGGCTCTGATTAGCAAGATGGCATCTGAGTGGGAGGTCCTTACTATCCTAGGCTACTTGAACCAGTTTATGCATATTATTCACACCATACTTTCTTCTAATCGCCCTTTGATGATGTGGGTTTGTAAGCCTTTGTGCACTGGGCAAAGAGCAGTAGAGTGGACCAATCAGTGGTCAAAACAGCACTCCAAAGTTTTGTGCAGGGAGGTATGGACCTAGGCCTCAAGCCTAGCACCATGTGTAGACAGATAGCAGCCTGTTCCTCCATGCTTTCCCACCCTGGTCATCATCAGACTGTTGGGAGTAAAGCACTAACGCTTGTAACTAGCAAACTGAACTGGAGGGGGGCATGTCCCCTGTGTTTAATTATAGATTGTTAGGCCCCCTGGGGCAGGAATGTGTTCTCTTATATTTTGTGAAATGCCATGCACAGAGATAACAAGTAAATACATAACATTGCCTGCTTTTAAATTATGTGTTTCAGATGAGGTAGAGTTAGCAGATGAGAGTGGCCAGGTAAAGAATTTACTCCAAAACAAACACCGCTCTGCAGCTGAGCTTCTGGGAGAGCGAGAGACCTATGTGCTCCTTGGTGTTGCAAGTAGGTTCTTCACACCAAATCTCTAGACTGCCACAGGTTGTGTGTATGATGTTCACCCCACACATTCACACATGCACAGCATAAACCTAAACTCAAGGAAGCCCAAATTCAATTCTCAGGATAATTTATGCAAGCTGGATTCAACACTATGTATCATGTGTAAAGGTATGCCCACAAATGCACAGTTTTGCTGATAAGCAAAATCAGTTCTTCTACGTTGGGCCCTGAAACACTTCACAAGAACATGAGGGTGTCCTTGATAGCCTATAGCTTACAGTTCTCCATATGTGTTTTCTCAATGCATGTATTTCTTAACTTATTTTATCCCCCCAAAATGCACATTTTAAAACTCATTTTTGAGCCAAGAACTGTATTGCAAAATTCAGAGAGGTGTGAAATACAAAGGATCATTATGTTCCGATCTACACCTTATTCCAGAAGGGTGCAAATCAGGTCAATTCACATCGGAATTCATGGAAATCAAATTCTTCAAGCAGGCGTACTTGGAAGTGAGACTACCCTGAAATTAACGAGACTTGCTTCCAATAGATTGTGCCTAGAGCTACAACCCTAGCCTTGAATCTAATTGAAAACAGTTCCCCAATGTCTCATGCAGATGTCTTTCCCATCTAGTTTAACTCTTTCACAGTATTCTGATCACTAGACAGGCATACCATCCCACCTTCATACTAATTGTTTCTCTCCTTTGCCCTTTTCAGGAGGTGAAAGGCCTTCAGTGATAGAATTTAAACCTCTATTGAAAGATGATTGTATCATTAATCCTAAATTCCTAGGTGGGTGAATGATTCATTTCCATTTATCTATGGAATTTAGAAAGTATTTCCAAATGTACTGCTAGTCAGGACCACCATCAAAGTCTAGGGATGGAAAACTGTGTGCACTACCAATGAAAGAAACCAGCCCTAGATGATCCTGTTCTAATGAACCGTTCATTTGGAAATGCTTCTGGCCAAAAATGCAGTTCCCTGTGCCGAAGAGACAAGTCAATTTTCAGAGTTAGGGCTTAATCAATATACATGGGGATTGGGCCAATGGTTACTGCTCAGAAAAATTCTACCTCCTCTGAATAAATATTTTTTTCTCAAGGTCATTTGATGTTGTCAAGCACATTTGGGTTGACAGCACAGGCAAAAATGGTCTCTGGGGGACAAAGGTAATCCATCCTTTCTTTGGAAATCTCATTGGTGTCTAAGTATACTTCAAGGTCAGCCAGTGTGATTTATTTGCTGGGTCTTAAATGTTGGAAGTGGAGAAAGAGCAACAACCACAACTCGCATCAGCCCCAATCATCATGGACAATGGTTAGGGATGATTGGAAGTATAGTCCAGCAACATAAGGATGGCCTCCGGTTTCCCTCCCTTGATCTAATCTATTCCCCTGCTCAGTGTTGGAAGTGGGGCAAGAGCAACTCCTGTATGGGTTCTTTTGTTTGTATTCCAGAAGGAAGATAGAGTTAGGGTCCTCCAGCTGGCTAGGCTGGCCTACCTTTACCTGTGCTCTCTGCCTAACTTCCATTGTAAACGGATATGCTCAGGGAAGCTGACCTGCCCCTCCTTCCTTTGTCTTCTTCTTCGACTGTCCAAGGAGAGAGGAGACATCTCTGTCTTAACTCTCCTGAGCCATGAGGGCAAGACCCAAGTCTGGGCATTGCACCTCCAACTTAGTTAGTTAGAACTAGGTATGCCTTTCCTATCTACTATGCATTTCCATAAATAAGGTAGCTTTTCTTATTTTACGAAGTCTTAACTCTCAGTGATCTCAGTGCAGGGTAAAAGCCTGCTTCTTAGGTAAATACACACACTGGCACACACGCAGCTCAGACCACTGAGGATCTCTGCATATTTCCATAACATGAAAGAAGGCGACTAAGGACTATTCTGAAAAGTGGTTTGCCTCTTTGGTGCTGAGAACTAGATCTGTAAAAAGACAAGCAAAGATCCAGTTTGTACAAGTGGACTCCATCCTCTGCATGAACACGTTCCTTTTTTGGATCCTCCGCTTTAAGAAGCAATTCAGAAGGTGTGAAGTACTCTTATTCCGTATGTGAATGTAACTTTTGTGTGCACCTTTTATATTTTTTTATTTTAAGTTGAGCTGCCTAAACCTTTACTTTCCCAGGGGGCTGTGTGCAGTATAAGCATGACTAATATGCCATCCTAATATTTAAAAGTTATGTAGATTTGACAATTTAAAAAAAAAAACAGCTGGGGAGGGGTAGGGAGAGTGCTGTGTCACTCAAGCCCTCTAGACATCTTACTGGCCACTGTGAGAGCACAGTCCTGGGCTAGATGGGCCTTTGCTTTTTTGTTGCTGCCTTTTCTCCCTTGGCTGCAAATGGAAGGGAAATACCTCTCCAGCTCCTGGGCTAGTGTAGGACTTTTTGAAGGGCGTGTTGGGGGAAAGAGGGGGGTATGGAGTCTTGCAGAGCCACAGCCTTCCCCCACATACCCTATTCCAAGCCCCAGCAGATCTGAGTACTGCTGTCGGAACAGCAATGGCACTGGAGCTTTCCATTGCTGCACTGCAGAGACTTCTGGTGGCAGACCTCTTTCTCCGCCACTGGAGAGAGACAGCTGCAGCATTGTCTGAAACCTCAGCTGTCCTCCCAGGGGGCGTAAGACTGGTCCCTTATAAGCAATCCTTACCTTGTTTCTTCATTGTCCTGTTGAACCAATTAATATTGACCCTTGTTCCAGTGAGTTATATATTTCTTCTGCCTGAAGCTAAACTAGAGAGTTGGCAAGACCACAAGACCCCCTCTCCAAGGGTAAAATCCAGAAAGACCCTCAAAAAAGCAACCTTGGATATCCCAGCTGTCGAAGGTGAGCTCATGGTTATGAAAGAGAATCCCCTGTTTATTACACATTTTGTGAGTTAGTTTTGATGGCTGTCATATGGGCAGGTGCAACAAAACATTTTTTTTTGTTTTGAGCCAAGTGAGGTTAACTCGCATCTCCAGAAGGGTATTTACAAATATTTCATAATCAGCTTCATTTACTTATTGGAGCCAAACGATATAAATTTCAAAACAAGTAGCTCATGCTTGAAGGACACACAATTTAATATTTCAAATTAAAAAATGAATTCTGCTCTATCATTATTATTTATTGGATTTCACCCTAATCACCCATATGTGAGCTGGAATTTATAAAAAGGTTTTAGGGTTTTTCTAAAATGTAACCGAATCCATATGAATTTCCCAGGGGATGGCATCCCAGAGTTATGGGGCCACCATAGAGAAGGTCCTGTCCCTAAGGTTGGACAAGTGGAACAAAGAGTAGGGCCTTTGATGCTGATCTTAAAGTTTGGAAGGTACATAAGAGTATAGATGGTCCTTTAGATACCCTGGTCCCAAACTGTTATAGGCTTTTAAAGGCCAATGTCACCAGCTTAAATGTGACCCAGAAACAAACAGGTAGCCAGTGTGCTGAAAGTGTTGATGCTGATGATCACTTTAGGTTTGCTTCTACCTTCTCCAGTACATAAAATTGTATATTTCTCTCCTCCCCCAAAAAACCCATAGCTCTTATTGCAGTTGTCCCTGTCACTTCTCATCTTATCTGACTCCCCTGACTGCTGGGCAACTGGGTGCCCAGTTGCCTGGCTACTTGCTTCTTTCTCTGAAGACTACATGTCTTTTCATTGTCCAAAGAAGGGTGGAGAGAGGAGCCAGGCACTTCAGTGTGCCTCAGGTGAATGGCTTAACATACTCAGTGATTAATGGTTTGGTTGCCCCCCAACATGATCAAGACAGGTTAAACCGGGTTACTCCTATCACCTTAATGCCATTATTTAATTCCTATTCCATCGCAGTCCAAACCCAAATTCTGTCAAGATGAGAGAGTTTGAATTTGGCAGATCTTGGGCTTTCCTGGTTCAGCCAAATGCCAGCTGGGCCTGCACTGGCCCATGTCTCTCATCCCAGCTCAGCCGAAGATAAGCCAGTGTAAGTCCCTCTCCCAGCTCAACTTGGGCTCAGCTGGCATAATTTATGTCAGTATAAGTCCCCCAAAAAGGGCATTCCAGGGGTGTGGCAGAATGGGTCAAGGAAAGACTTTCACCTATTCCAAACCCTATTCAATTTGCTCGTGGGACCTAGGGCTCAGTCTTTGAAATTTGGGCCCGCACTTACCTGCTAGCTCAGCTAGTAATAGCATCTCCCAGAGGCTCCTGAACAGAGTCTGGAATAGCAGTAACATAGGCTGGCCCAACTTACACTGGCTTCCCATAGTTAAGATTGCTCAGTTAATGCCCATTGTTTATCGTTTGTTTTACATCTGGAGGCCAAACTTAGGCAAAATAAACTTATGAGCTCTCAAGTTAATAACCATATTTACATGAAATAAACCTCTTCCTTCCACCTTGTTTGCTGCCACATCTGTGCTTGCTTGATTATTGTCTCTTTCCACTGTAGGTTTACGGAATCATTCACCCCATGGCAGTAGAGCAAGGACACCCATTTCATCTCCAAAACAAAGCAGGAAATGTTGATTTCTCATTGGATCTGAAGTCAGAATCGGTCTTAGTTTGTGGGAATACATCTTTTCTGCTTCTTTGTGCAAATGTTGATTAGGGCTGCAGTTTTAGGCACTCTTACCTGAGAGTGTTGGATGCTGTAGGACTTACATTGGAGTAAATATATATAACTTATTGTAGAAGTGCCAGCTTAGTCTCAACTTACAATAGATCTGGAGAACATGTAGCCCTCCAGATGTTGCTAGTCTACAACTCTCATTGTCCTTGATTACTGGCTATGCCAGCCAGAGCTGATGTGATTTGGAGTCCAGTAACATCCGGAGGGCCACAAGTTTCCCAACCCCAACTCAAAATATAAATTTATTGTAGAGATGATGGCAGCATTTATGTATTTTCATATCCCTTTGTTGGAAAGATTTTGATTTCCATTTTTCTTCCAGCGCTTTAAAAGCATCAAATTAATACTATTTGCCCATGGTGAAAACATAAATAGTCCCCTAACACTACTTCTTATGTCAATATCCACATGTTTGACTGAAGTTAACTCAATAAAAGGCATTGTCTACTGTGCGTTTCTTGCTTTGCCTCAACCAGCATAGGAACAATTGTGTGAGCCAGGCAACACTATGACCATTCTGCAGCCAGAGATTAATTTGCACCAGCATTGGCCAAGGCTTATTTCTGGGACTTGTTTCCAATGTTAACCATCAGTGCTAGAAATAATAATAAAAAGAGAGAGTGCTTTTGAGTATTAGTGATGGTTCACATTGCTAGGGAAGCTGCATACATGTTGTACTAAGGAGGTGCAAGAGTGTTAAGCAAGGCTGCGTGAAAATATGAGAAACCAGGTCAGTGCCTTTTCCCATGGTATTACTTCCTGCAGCCTGCCCCAGTCGCAGGAGGTAAGATTTGTGTTCTTTTATGCTTCTCAGTATAGAACAGGAGTTGATGTGACTGCTTGTCTTGTGAACATCAGTCTATTCAAATATCAGATGACTAAATAATAGTAATGGAAATAATAGAATATAATCCCAAATACAATTCACAAGGAATAGTTTCCTTGATTCATTCCAGATTTTTTTTATAAGGTCAGTCAGAGGATTTCTAAACTAGATGGTTGCTGGCAGATATAAACAAATTTGTAATATGCAGTGGAGGCTGGTCTCTTTGGGCAAATGGGACACTGCCCTACCAGCCTCTGTCTGTTCTCAACCATCCCCTACCTGCCTGCCTTCTTACTTACATATAGTCCAGGAGGTGGCACTGGCTGTCAGCTTCTTCCTCCTTAGTTTCAGTGTTGCCCTTGCAGAACTCAGCCGGGAGGAAGAGGATGGAGACAAAACTGGAATTAGTTGGCTCTGTCTGTCCTTGGCTCCGGCTCCACCTACTGTTGTGCTCCCTGCCTTCCACCCTACCAATCCCAATGGGCACCAGCCAGCGCTGCTTATAATGGTAGCTGTATTTGCAATGGCAACAAGAAAGTTACGGGCTCCTTTTTTTGACCCAAACAGTGTTGATTGTCAAGGGGATTTTTTTTAAAATCTAAATCTTTTGGGGAACTTTATAATTTCAAGTTTTAATAACCAGTTCTGAACATTGGTATGTTTCAACTCACTCTTAGATTGTTGGTTGTCATAATTTATATTGTAATAGCCATTGGCTACAGACAATAAGTATCTTGCTGACTGGCTGTGGTAGAACACATGCTTTGCACATAGAAGGTTCCAGATTCAATCCCTGGTATCTCATTGTAGGACTGTAAAACACTCCTGTCTAAAACCCTGGAGAATAGCTACCAGTCAGTAGCCAACCCTGAGTGAGACGGACCAATAGTCTGACTTGATAATATGGCAATTACTTCCTAACAATACGGCATGACTAGAGAATGGAGATTAGGTAACCAGCAGATTCATAGATAGAAACCCAGGTACTAAAGCCCCATCTCCATAACTACAGGAAGCTTTGCTGAGCTCCCCTCTAGTTTTTAAAGCTGTATCCGGTGCTAGCAACATCATGTGTGCAATGCTCTTCTCCTCAATCGTGAAGACTTGAAATGTTCTGGTTTTGTTTTTTAGTGAGAGCTGGGGGATTCTCAGTGTGTCAGGTGTGACCTTCTGCAATTGCACTGACATCTTTTATCTACTTAGAATACCCAGTTTTGAGAGAGAACATTTTCAAAGACTACTGGCTTTTTCTTTCTGGCATATTGCGTTTAACTGAAATCCTACTCATGATTAGTCCTAAGGGTGACAAAGGAACAGATCACCATTTCATATTTGTATAATGTGCTGGGTCTAAATGCTGCTTTGAGAATGAAGGTGGAAGAGAGAAAGAGGGATACGGCGAAAGCGCATTGGAGTCTTCTAAAGCTGAAGGTGTACAAGGCTTAGCCAAGAGGTCTGCTGCTCTTTGAGGTTGGAGCAAAAGGATTGATGCTGTCTGGGGAACTGCTAAGTAAATGGAGTGGAAAAACAAATTTCAGTCATTCTCTGCATCTTTGTTATCAAGATAGGCTTCAAACCAGAACATTCCTCGACTGTTGTAATCAGGCAATGGGCTTGTTAAAGCTTATTGAAATAAAAGAGGAAGTTTACTGTCGACAATCTTAGACCACCTGGTCAACAAACAGCTTGTTTCACCTGCCTGAGAAAACTGTTCATTTACATAACATAATTGACAAAAAGATGATGATGCAAAGCTGAAGGAACTGAAAGCGACAGCAAACTGTGCTGGTCCGATTCTGGAAATAATTGTAGAATATTTTCTAGATAAACAAGGTACAGTAAAGTCAACCATTTTAAAGTAGAAGCTATAGTTGCCACTCCAGTGAATTTTATCTTGACTTTGGCAGGGGTGTAGTCGTGTAGGGTCTCAGGGGGTCTCAGACCCTTTACTTTTTTGGGAGCAGGGTCCCAGCAGGGTCCTTATGTCTCCAGCATCCTATGAGCCAATCAGCATGAAAGTGCAAAATAGGATCAAACCTAACGGGGGTGTAATCTGGTCTACTTCTGGAAGTTCTAGAAAAAAGCGTAGTTTAAAATCCTTGCCTATATTAGCTGATCCAGTGAAATACAACGAGCATTGTCTGATCAACATACAGTGGAAAATGTTCGTTCTTTTTAGGCCACATTCACACTAAATATTTATTCCACTATTATTCCACTTTATACAGTCATGGGTTCCCCCAAAGAGTCCTGGATATTGTCGCTTGTTAAGAGTGGTGAGAGTTGTTAGGGATGTCTATTCTTCTCACAGAGCTACAGTTCTCAGAGTGGTTTAACAATCAATCCCCTGGCAACTCTGGAAATGCTATGGGGAGCATAGCCTCTCCTAACAACAGCCCCCTTCACAAACTACACTTCCAAGGGGAAAGTCACGACTGTTTAAAGTGGAATAAATGTATAATGTGGATGTGGTCTTAATCATGGTCTTAATCTTAATCAAGAATATGGAATAGAATTGTATTACCAACAGAAACTGCAGATTTCTCTCCCTTATTCTTAGAAATAAATTACAACAAACTAACCTTACCCAGTTGGAATTTTGGAATGATTACAGAGAAAGGAAAGGTGTTTAAGTTGTTTGTTACATGGCCAGAAAGCTCACTTAGAGGAGATATAAGCATGTATCCAGGTTTTCAATACTACTTTGCTTTTGCTTCAATGGAAAAAAAGTCTGTACTGATCTGAGCAGATTGAACAGGCACCCAGAGACTTGATGAAGAAGATAAGGCATTTTTCTTATGTGAAAGGTCTAGTATCCTCAGGTAAGATTGTGTGCTGTGCTCTCCCTTCGTTCCTTCACAAGAATGTCCTGTTTCTGTTAGCATTTCTTGGGAACAAATAGAACCATTTAATTTTGTGGCTTATATTGGGCAACAACAAAGAGCACTTCAGGATATTTTCAGGAATCTACAAGGCGCTCTACTTTTGTGGAGTACATTAAATATGCTCATGAACATGTACACTGAAACAAAGGAGCCAGCAGACAAATTGTAAACCAACGCCATTTCTTTGCCATCTTTCAAGCCAGATGATGGCCACCTTGCTTGAACTTTTACTCAGTGTTGTGAATGGGAATTTTCCAAGCGTGTCAGTAAATGTATTACCAGGTGTTGTATAAAATGATGTCAATCTCAAGAATTTCCATCATGTTCTTGAATGATATTTTAAACTGAGCATTGATCTGAAGTGGTGGTGTGCTGAATCTGTCCTCCATTGTTTTGAAATTTTCCTGTGAAAGAGCCTTCCATTTTTCTACCTCACTCTCAGGGCACTTGAGAATTTCTTTAGAATTTTGGTGGGTCTGGGGTTTTGAGCTTCCTTTATCATTTGATGGTCCTCAGCACAGCCCTTATCTAAAGAATTTTGATCACATTGTTGAGCCATTCTTAATTCTTGCTTGTTTCCATCTTTGCTTATGTGGCGTGCCCTTCAACCCATCCCCATGCATGGGCTTTTTGCCATAGGAAACAATCCTCATGATAGTCTTTGGCTGAAGGGGCCTCCGGCTGCCCCCGCATCCTTCTGTTTGCCATTTTTGGGATCCCCTGGGAAGCTTGTGAGACTTTGGGGGCAATTTATGTGTTTTGGACCCTGGGTGAGAGCCAGGGTGGATGGGTGGAGTCTTGGGTGAGAGCCAGGAGGTTGAGAGATGATGAGTGGAGAAGTGCAAGGCAATTGTCTTAATATTTATTTGTTGATTTGTATTATGTGTGCATTTGTATTGTGGTTTAATTGTGTATTTTTATAATATTTGCTGTTTTATCTTCTGTACACTGCTTAGAGATTTATATATATATTAAGCGGTATAGTATTTTAATATTTTCAGTAATATATATGCATTTTTTCTGCACCCTTTCCCAAAGTATTTGCATTTTTGTAAACATTGGCTAGAGAACTGTATTCAGATAACTGCGCATTTTGAAGGAGAGCTGTATTTCAGTTCTCATATTGTTTTGGAAAGTGTCAGTTTGATAAATTTGGCTTTAAATATAAACCAAATTATTTTTTCCCCATCCCCACTCTAGAGGGGCAAACAGATGCACATTTAGCCACATATATAAGGGCCATTTGTTATAGGTGAATAGATCACTTGAAAATACCTTTTTAGTTGCAAACTTTCAACTCACTGTTAGGAATGAATTCCCACAAGATTTTCAAGAAGGGGAGTAAGGAAGTTTGGTGCATGCCAGTACAAGATAGACATATGGAGGGGGGATGGAAAGTCAAAGTTTTCAGATGTGAGCAATAAAATAAGCAAAGCAGGTTGGACTGGTTTGGCTGTTTCCAGAACAACATGCGACAGACTGGTATTAAAGGCAGTTGAGTTCCAAAAATGTACCTCCTGGTATCCTCACAGGTACTGTGGCCTATTAGTCATGGCTTTTGATTTTGTTTCAGAAGACTGCCATGTCAAGTTTCACCTGATTTCAGATTGGAAATGCAGCCTCTGTTCCAGTTAGCTGTAAAAACAGGACTTAAAAGTTCTTGAATATGTGTTGTTCCTCACCTAATGGGGGATAAGCCATTTGTACAGAACAAGGGTCTTGCAGGCACTGAGCTGTACCTGCACATAATGCAATTGCCTAGAGAAATATGGTTGAGGTTTCCTTCTTGAAGTGCACAGGATTACATTGCTGTGGAATTGCATTCATTGCCCTCAGTTTTGCCAGTTTCTTTGTTTGCCTCAGATCACAGAACTACTTTATGTGAAAATTATAGAGTTTTATATCACCATTGCATTAGTGTCCAGACTATATGTAGCATGCAGACTATATATACAACCTTGCTAGATCTTTTTGTTTGTGATACCTTTAGCTCAGAATAGATGATAGCTGCAGCTGAAATGGGCCATTTGAGGGTCAGTGTTTACTCAATTTGTATAGGGGTTTGAGACTGTAGCAGATCTTGAACCTAAAGGTTTTGGGTATGGATTTGACCTGTATGCACTACCACCAAACTCTGGCTAAAGGAGGCGCTACTAGAAAAATAACTTAAACAGCAAGTCTACCTCTCAATAGCAATAGGTCACAGCAAATTATGTGGGGCTGCCTGGCCTCTATGAAAGTTTTAGGATAAAGGTTCTTAATGGTCTGAGCAATAATGCTATTATTCTTTATCCTGTGATAAATCATCTTTCTTTTAGAGTCTTCCTTGCCCCACCCTTTCTCAGTTGCCTCATCCATCCTCCACCAGTTGATAGCAAGCCAGTGTGGTGTAGTGGTTAGAGCAGGTATGGGGAACCTTTGGCCCTCCATATGTTGCTGAACTATGAATCATCCCTGGTCATTGGTAGGCTGATGGGAGTTGTAGCTTGGAGACATCAGGTGGGCCAAAGGTTCCCCATTCCTGGGTCAGAGTGTCAAGCTAGGGCCTGGGAGACCAGAGTTCAAATCCCCACTCAGCCATGAAGCCCACTGGGTGACTTTGGGCTAGTCACTTTCTCTCAGCCTAACCTACCTCAAAGGGTTGTTACAAAGATAAAATGGAGAGGTGGAGAAGCATGTATGCCACCTTGAGTTCCATGCTGAAAAGGTTGGCATATAAATGTAAGTAAAAAGAGATATGTTCAGGACAAACAGGAGCTTTTTGTAAAAAGAGTTATTTTTATTATCAAATTGTGCTGTTAAATTAAGCAACACATATCTACACTAACTAGCTCACATTTGCATTGCTGTAGACACCATTGTAATAATGCTGAACAAAAATACAACTTTGAAGAAACCTAGTGCAAGTCAGTGCTTTCCGTTACTACTGCAACAAACGTGTGGTTTCTTTAATTCTATATACAAGAGGATTTCCTTTCTTTCGCACTTTTGTACACTTTACATAATAAGGGATTAGGCATTATAAAAATAGACAGCATTCAAGTTGGTAATCCAAGGCTAAGCTCTTACAGTACAGTTTAGATCTGCCTTGCATCTTTTAGTCCTCCTCCATACTGATGAGATTCCTTGCCCTCAGTGGATATTGCACAAGCAGAACCTTCAAGCAGCAGCCGCCAGAAGAGACAACCATGTCACACTCTCCAGCATGGAGAAATGAAGAGTGACTGAGGCACTCTCAATAATACATATTCTGATCCCACCAGCCTGTAACAGAGAGAAAACCCAGAAGAATTAAACATTTCTCAGGTGAATTGCTAGGCTGGCTTAATTTGTCAGTACAGGTGGGGAACCTTGGGCCACATTTCCTTCTGGGGGCCACATGCTAGTCGTGGGCATGGTCAGAGGCAAAAGTGGGTGGAGCAATGTGCACAAATTTTACCTTTGTACAGTGGGCTACTTTCTACACACTCGCAACTGTCTATTCTCTATCCAGACAAGGAAAGAGCATGATCAGAAGTCAACACATTCCAGACAAGCAAAAACAGTCAAGGAGGGTGGGAATCAGCCCTGGGAAGAGGGGGTGTGGTATGGGGAGGGGCTGTAGTATGGGGAGGGTCCCAAAGACCAGACAGAGAGGCTTGAAAGGCCACATTCTGACCCATTCTCCCAAAGGGTGTTGACTCAGGGCAACTAAAAAAGTATGGTTGGAATATCACTGCAAATGGCAAGTTTTCCTAGACATCAGTCTGCCAACCAACCAATGCATTTTTTTTCTTGCTTTTAACACGGCACTGCAGCTGAAGTCTAGCTAGTGATTCATGCACTGCCAAATGGAATACCTGACGTGAGGGGGCCTACCATACCTTTCACAGATTTCTTTTGGCAACTGCAATGCTACCTGCAATAATGGGCACTCATTTAGAATGATAGGAACAGTAAGTTAATCTTTGGCTTAAGTGGGTGTGGAGATTCTCTTAACATGCAAAGAGCTACGCTACTTACTTCCAGGATACCGCCTGATTAACAACTTGCGGATTTCATCGTAGACCCATATCAAGATGGCATAAGGCATAGAAACAAACCAATACTGAAACCTAGAAAACAAAGTATTAGGCATCAAATACTATTTTAAAAAAACATAGTTAGGTCAAAGAGTCCTCTTTGGTACAGCAGTTGATGTATGGCTCAAGGAGTTTGGAGCCTTTTGACTGTAATGGATGTCCCTTACATAGTTGCAGTCAGTGTTTACAGCACCATGGGCAATAAGAATTGTCATCACAACCAAATATTGTGCAGAGGTCTTTCAAAGAGACACTCACAAAGACTGGGGAGTGATTCTACGCTCCTTCAGAACTTTATTTGGGTTCAATCCTATGACCGCAGAATAGGCACTACAGGACATATCTGATCTCCCTCTACAAGCTGGGGGAGAGAGACCTCAGAGGAGAGGATCCAGTAGTGGGTCCTTCCTTCCCACCACCATGGCAATTTCCATAATCCTGACCCTCCTGAGGTCAGAACTCCCAACATCAGGAGAGCCACTCCAAGTCATGTTGAGGCAGTTCAGCCTTCCAGGTTTCCTGACATGACTCCAATCCCAGGAGCAATTAAACCAGCTCAGGAGCTCGTTGAAATCAATCCCATTTATTTCCCTCCCATTGTCCCCAATGAGGAAGAGATAGGATAGGTTTTCTGGGGAGGTGGAAAAAATAAGCAAAGTGCAAAAGTGCCCTCGTGCTAGTGAGAGTCCACCAGGGCATTGCACAGGGCAGATAAATCACCTCCACGTGCCACCACAACCCCTGCCCCAAGCCTTAGAATTGCAGAGTTAATATGATAATGAAAAAAACCATGAGGGTTGCACAAATTATGCTTTTGTTTCTTATTTCTTTTAGCCATTTTAGGCATGACAGCTGAAGTCAGAGTGGAATTTTGATATAATCAAAAGAGTCTTCTCTATTTAATTAGCCTTGAAAAGAGAAGACTGAGGGGAGATAGGATAGCACTCTTCAAGTACTTGAAAGGTTGCCATACAGAGGAGGGCCAGGATCTCTTCTCAATCGTCCCAGAGTGCAGGACACAGAATAATGGGCTCAAGTTTCAGGAAGCCAGATTTCGGCTGAACTTCAGGAAAAACGTCTTAACTGTTAGAGCAATACAACAATGGAACCAATGACCTAGGGAGGTGGTGGGCTCACCAACACTGGAAGCCTTCAAGGGGCAGGTGGGCAGCCACCTGTTGGGGATGTTTTAAGCTGGAGTCCTACTTTGAGCAGGGGGTTGGACTCGATGGTCTTATAGGCCCCTTCCAACTCTACGATCCTGTGATTTTAAGTTTTGTAGCTGTGCTACAAAACCCACAGGTTTTGGGGCTCTGTTCTTACGAGAAGAACACCAACACTGCCGTGCCTCTGTGTGTGTGTATATATTTTAAAATTAACATCAACGTCTTGGAGGAAAGTAACTGGACTCACCGGAGAGGTGTGAAGTTCAAGGCATGAACACTTCCAAAGCCATAACAGAGAGTTAAAGCAATTCCTATCTGGGAGAATATGCCCAACCAGATCACTTTGTTTCTATGAGGGAAAAAATACATTAAGTGATTAAACAATTTGCACAATATGAATATAAACACTTCATTATTAATAGCATTAGATTTTGGATGATATCCAATGCTATTCCTACTCAGAATAAACCCACTGAGGTTAATAGACTTGGCTAACTTGGATTCATTAATTTCCATGGGGCTGTAAATGAATTAAGACTTTTATGTGAGTTGGCAAAACCTTTAGAGGTGGATGGTCACAAAAACTAGGACAGGAAGCATGTAAATGCATCTTATTCTATTATTTATCCATCCTAAATTTCAATTTTCTTATTTTGAAAATAAAAAATTGGAGATAATCCCATTAAGTTGACCACAGTTTCTTTTTAGCCCTTCAGAATGGCTACTGGGGGAAGAGTCCAGTGGTCAATTACAAAGGAAAGAGAAGAGGAGTAACGGTTGTTTTAAGGTCATCCTGCCATCCCAGAGCCCAGGTATACCTGAAAAGCCCTTGTCGGAAGATGGAATTCCGCCTTGTCTTCCTGATGATCAGGTCTGCCACTTGCTGAATGGTGATGCTGACAAAAAAGGCCGTGTAGCCATGATACTGCATCATTAGCCGTTGCTCAAATGTCTGAAAAAGAATAATGAATGGGGGGAAGAGGTCTGTGTTAAGTGGTAGACAACCTGTGACCCGACAAGCTGAACACAGGCCTCAAGCCATGTATGGGGGTGTGCCTGAAAAAGGCTTGACGATCTCTTTTTCTTTTCTTTTTTGCAGTTTAAGGTAGGCAGCAAAACCAGGATGCAAGTCAAAAATCGTGTGGGCTTGCTGCTTTAAAGAAGGCAAAGTTGCAATATAGAAAACATTACCATTTTTAAAAAGAAAGAAAGAAATTTGCATGCCACAATTAGGTTATTCCTGTATATAAATGGGGTGGCTGCTCTATTTCCACTATTGCAACAAAGGTCAGAAATGGAAATGTCATCCTTTGCCATTGGTAGATTTTATAGGACTGGGCATGTCTGCGTTTTTCATGTTTGTTGGCAGCTATCAGATGGCCTTTCAGTACAACATAGTAGAAGCATGTGGTGACTCATCTGGACCAGTTGTGGGGAACCTCAGGCCTAAGGGTCAAATGTAGCCCTTTAGGCCTCTGTATCTGACCCTTGGACATCTCCCCCAGGGAAACTCCTCTTCCCAGGCCACACCCCTCACTGGCCCTGCTGCGCACCCTCCTTTAGTGTCTGTGTCTGGTTGGAATCTGTCTTCGATCTCTGGTAATGCTTCTTGGTTTATTATTATTATTATTATTATTATTACAACAACAATAACAATAACAATAACAATAATAATAAAAACAGCGTTTATATACTGCCCCATAGCTGAAGCTCTCTGGGCAGTTTACAACAATTAAAAACTTTAAAAACAAATATACACATTTAAAAACACATTCTTAAAAGCAATTCTTGGTTGTCTGGATGGAAGGAGGGAAGGGTGGGTGAGCTGTAAAAGCTAAAATTTCCATGCATTGCTCTGCCCCTTTTGCCTCTGGCCCCTCCTACCACAGGCATGTGGCCCTCCGAAGGCTTCCCCAAAGGAAACTGGCAGTGACCAGTTTTGCTGGATACGGAGCAGAAGTGCTATGAAAACTTGTTACAGAAATATGTGCAGACAAGACATGTCTGTAGCATGACTGGAGACGATACTCTTGAGAATGCGTTAACTGTTTTTCAGCAGCCACAGAGCTGTTGAAGCAGTTTACATGCCCGATATATTGTAGCAACAATGCAACTGAGAATCAGTGTAATATATTGGACAGGCCCTACTTGTCTCACGTAGGATGGTGGTCAGCTATATCAGTACAAGCCACTCCAATCTGTTGCAAAATCGCATTTGTAGGAAAGAGAACACCAGCTACTGTTCATTGACTCATTTCAGAGGTCTCTAGATTTGGAAGAAGTGGCTCTCCCTTGACATGATGGATGTCATTGCTAGCAATACATTCAGGAGTGTACTTGTCCAGGGTCACAGGATGTTGTAGACCCCTTACTTTTTTGGGAAGCAGGGTCCTAGTCATGCTGTCCTTCATGGTGATTGGCGCCAATCAGAGTGAAAGGAGGTGAGTCAGTCACTGAGAAGTCTCTTCTCAGTAGGAAACACACAGCCTTCTCTTTCATACAGATTGGCTCCTAGGGATGTCTGTCATAGTGGAGTGTGGATGCAGAGATGACATGGAGAAAAGTGGAAAAGGGGGCTGTCTGTGAGGGTGTGTGGTGTGACAATCATGGAGGGATGCTGCACTTCTGAATTTGCCACTACACTACTGAATACATAAACTAAAACTTCCATCCTGTGCAGAGGTGATGATTTTCCTGTTCTAGTACTCAGTGTTGTGCAAGACACCCTCCATGCCTCTTCCCTTGGTGAGCTGATCTCATCACTGAAGCAAGTCCAGGGGGCACAATCATGTCAGTGGGGTGTGGGTCATGCCAACCGTTGATGCCAGTCCTGCTGGTACTAACTGGTGATTTTAGTGAAGATGATTCTAAGATGCCTTACCCATTCTTGTCCATAACTGTCTTCTAAATCATTATCAGCCATATTTTCCCAGGGAACTCGAATGTGGAGCAGAGAGTAAGGTAGCCAGCCCTGCTCAGCATAAATTGTGAAGTAGGTCAGAAAGGCCCCAATGGTCTGCAGAATACCTGCAAAAGAGAAAAGCAGAAAGGCCGAGACCTTGTTGGTTTTACAGGAGAGAAAAGAACTGACAAAAACTAATGGCTGAATGCACATTGTAGTCGCTTTTCTGGAGCCTTTTGCATCCCAGTTAATAGAGCAATGGGTTTTGCTCATTGAAGACCTGAGATAAGATCAGCGCTCAGCCGTAAACTGATTTAAACCACTACCCATTTATCACTTTTCTACTTTCACCCATCGTACCAATCTGCAAGTAGGAGTATACTGCAAGCTCCTCGTTGACCAGCCGGTCTCTTTTCTTGTGTCGTGGCTTCCTTTTCATGATATCACTTTCTGCTTTTTCATAGGCCAGTGCGACAGATGGGATCTATAAGAGAAACAAGTTACAAAAATTTGCCATCAACAGGAGATAAGTATCCATGATGTTCTCTTTTGTTAATCTAACAAGTCCAGCAGTGGCACACAAAAATAATTTCATGCTGCCAGGATAGTCTCACAATCAAATAAAAAATGCTTTGGTTCAGATTAAGGAACTCTTTATGACACATCCACACCATACATTTAAAGCACCAAAGAATTTTGGGAAATGTAGCTTGTTAAGGATGCTGAGAATTGTAGCCCTGTGAGGAGTAAACTACTGTTCCCAAGATGTTTTGGGAGAAGCCTTGACAGTTAATAAGTGGTCTAAATGTGCTTTAAGTGTATGGTGTGGATGTGACTGCTATTAAGTTTTCAGTATCCATCCCCCCTCTGCCCCCCAAGCTCAAAAAGGTGTTGCACACCAAAACAAGATTGCAGGAAAGATAGCCCTCTTTTTTTTTTTGAAAACACACATGAAGTTGCATTACAAACTGAACACTGTAAAGGGAAAGTTTTATTTCCCAGACATTAAGAACTCACAATGTCTGTGCCAAGGTCAATGAAAAGGATGGTGATGGTGCCAATGGGCAGTGGGATGCTGGCAATGATGTAAATCAGGAAAGGACAGAGTTCAGCAATGTTTTTGGTCAAGGTGTAGGCAATGGTTTTCTTCAGATTGTCAAAGATCAAGCGACCTATAGGAGAGAGGTGAAGAATCATCAAATAGCCTTTGGAAGGGACGGGCTATCATGTATCTGTGATTGTGACATGCAATTTTCCAAAATCTGCGGAAAAGATATGATTTTTTTCTTAATTTATCTGACCCTGCCATAAAATGTGCTATGCAGAAGAAGCCTTTAGTAACAGGACTGCTGTTCCTCTTATCTTGGCATCAGTTGCAGCAAATGAGCAGGTTTTAATATTTCCACGTTTAAATAATTAACATTTGTAAAATGGGATTATGTCAATCAGCTGTGTGCAGATGTGATTTCCCCTGTCCCAAAGCATATATTGCTTGCACTTTACAGCCAAGTGGTTCAGAGTAACAGGCTTCATCTCTTACCTTCCTCCACTCCAGTAACAATAGAAGCAAAATTGTCGTCTAGCAAGACCATATCAGCTGCATTTTTAGCTGCGTCAGAGCCAGCAATGCCCATGGCAATTCCTATGTCCGCTTTCTTCAGAGCTGGGGAATCATTGACACCATCTCCAGTCACGGCAACTACTGCTTCCTGCAGTACATAAGAATCATGGAATAATATAGAAATTATGCCTATAACCCTTCCTTTGCTTGGCTTCTGTTACTATGAGCTTCCTAAAGACAGTTCAGGGTCTGTATGTAGTTATTCCAAACAGTAATCTTGCTCTTTCCGAGAAAATTGATGAAAGGTTCTGAGTTACTCTCTGGAAAAGCCGAGTTATTTTGTCAGCTCAGCTAGAAGAGAAATACTAGTTGCACGAGCATCCCTGACCTTGCCTTATTCCTGCCTTAGGGGACTTGTGTTACTGTCAGGAATGGAGCCAGACTTCAGTTCTCATTCTGTCTTTTGTAAATGGGAAATATATTACAATTTCTTCTTGCTCTTTGTTATGTGGATATTTATTCACCTAAATAGGGCTTCACTTGCCCAAACCCCAGGGGAACAGCCAATGTGTTCAGATAATTCTTATTTGCACAGTGTCACATTAAGCAGTCAAGACACAATTTGCAGCACTGGGAATTTCAGACAAACTAGAATCCAGAATGCAGGTTTTGTAGTGTCAAGGGAGACCCTTTCCTTAAGTTCTTCTGAAATTGTTACTGTGACATTTGTTTCATGGTAGCATTGATTGGATTTATGCAGAAAGCTAAAGATGCTGATTGGCCAGATCCATATGTATTCAGTGAGGTTTCTGTAACCAAGTGTCCTTATTAGGAAAGGTCAGAGCATCCAAGTATAAAGGAATTTAGAGTATTGTGCGCTGAATTAAGCAGAGAGAAAACCCAGAAAACCTGATTAAGGCAAATGCTGGGTATCTTGTTCTTCACAGACTTTGTGCATTGAGACCATTTATAAATAATACTGTATCAAAGAGCTTATAGGCTCCAGTAACTAAATATAGAATATGCATACAGCACACCTCTTTCTTCCTACTGTTCATCCTTCAGAGAGCTAAATATTACTTAGGATGTGGGTGATGAGTTGTAATACAGAGAGAGAGAAAACTTGAGCCTTTTAAAAATAGAACAAAACTCGTGGTTTTCTCCTTTGTTTTTTTCCATACAGAATTAAAACCAAAGAGCTATATTTTCTATTTTTTATTGTCATAGAGGTTTTCTACTGAGAACTGTTCTGGGGAAAGGCCACAGTGATGCCACCTGTTACTACTGAAGGAAGATTCTTCGGTTCTCACCAGTCACTCACCTGTCTTTGGCAGCCTTCCACTATGATCAGTTTTTGCTGGGGTGACGTGCGGGCAAACACTATTTCTGAATGGTTGAGCAGGATATCATCCAGCTGCTCTGAAGTCATATCCTTCAGCTCCATTCCATTAACTACAGCAGCTCTGGCATCTCTGCAAAACCAAAGTGGATCACAATTAAAGTCACCATAGCATTCAGTTTGAAAGTTTCATGCAAATAATTGAGCACATCTTACTAATCTAATAGGGCACATGAAAAGCTCATTCATTCAAGTTATTGTTACAAGCATAGAAGGGAAAGCTCCGTACTTGTATTCTGAAAAATAGGGCAGGGAACCAAAGAATGATCTCAAATGGAAGCCAGTGGGGGTAGATTGTTCTAACTTGGGGTGGAACACTTTTTTTTTTCAGGCTGAGGACTGCATCCCTTTCTGGGCAATCTTCCAGGAGCCACATGCTTGCAGTGGGCAAGGTCAGAGGCAAAAGTAGGCAGAGTAACAAATGTAAGGTTTTACTTCTGCACAGCAGGCCAGTGTTGAATCACACTCATGCAGCCCTCTGTATTCTCCATTCAATCAAGCAAGAGAGATTATCAGAGTTCAAGGACACATTTAAACTAAGTAAATGCTCAAAAAATGGAAATGGACTGCCTTCAAGTCGATCCTGACTTATGGCGACCCTATGAATAGGGGTTTCATGGTAAGCGGTATTCAGAGGGAGTTTACCATTGCCTCCCTCTGAGGCTAGTCTCCCCAGCTAGTTAGGGCCTGCTCAGCTTGCCACAGCTGCACAAGCCAGCCCCTTCCTTGTCCGCAACTGCCAGCTGGGGGGCAACTGGGCTCCTTGGGACTATGCAGCTTGCCCATGGCTGCACAGGTGGCTGGGCACATATTATTATTATTATTATTATTATTATTATTATTATTATTATTATTATTATTATTATTATTTTCATCATCATCTTTATTTTTACCCCGCCCTATTTTCCAAACTAGAACTCAAGGCGGCCTGAGCTGCTCACTGTGGGGGTGATCTTTAGCTGGCCCTTAACACCCAGCACACATGAGCAGGGATTTGAACTCACAGACTCTGGGCTCCCAGCCAGGCTCTCCTCCCCACTGTGCTATTCCAGCTGTGTAAGCAAACGCTCAAGGAAGGTGCAAAGCA
Organism: Rhineura floridana; assembly: GCF_030035675.1. Lineage (NCBI taxonomy): Eukaryota > Metazoa > Chordata > Lepidosauria > Squamata > Rhineuridae > Rhineura > Rhineura floridana. The sequence continues at coordinate 37,256,568 of NC_084491.1, forward strand.
GAGTGGATGAGAGAGGTGGCCTGGGGAGGGGGGTGGGGAGAGTCCTGAGGGCCAGATAGAAAGTTGAAGGGGTGCATTTGACCCCCAGCCTGAGGTTCCCCACCCCCCTGCTCTAAGTGACAGGATCGACTGTGCATTGACAACAGGGTAATACATTAAGGAGAGATTTTGTTCATTGCAACCAGATGCCATCCTTACCGTTTGTTCACCTGCTCAACAGGAAGGTTGAGGCGCTTGGCAATGTCTTCCACCGTCTCACTGGTGGCCGAAATGATGCCTACACTTTTGGCAATGGCTTTGGCTGTGATTGGATGATCACCAGTGACCATGATCACCTGAAAGATGACCAGGCATTCAGAATTTATCATCAGAGGAGCCACATTAAAGATACAGCTTGTAGCATCCACAAAACACATTTACAGAGTGTGTTATAAGCGAGGAGGAGATATCAACACCTGAATAAAATAGGGTGGTTGCTTGTACATAAAGGTTTTGAATGATTACTATTTTTCCAAAATATGTGTGTGCATGTATATATTTGCCAATGTGCACTGAAATTCTTTACATTCTTGCACTCAAGTCCTGCTTGCAGGCTTCCCCTGGGCATCTGGTTGGCCACTATGAGAACAGGATGCTGGATTGGCCACTCTCCTGATCCAGCAGACTCTTCTTAACTTCCTTTACATTTGGAGGGACTTTTTTGCAACTCAGCATTTCAAAAGTTTGGGGAACCTACCTTGATCCCAGCACTCCGACATTTGATGACAGCGTCTGGCACAGTAGATCGAGGGGGATCAATCATTGACAAGAGGCCGACAAAGCAAAGATTAGAAGTAGGAAAATTCATTGAGTCAGTGTCAAAGGGATAGGTGACTGGAAATTCTTCCTCTGGCAGGTACAAGTGACAGAAGCCTAGAATTAAAAAACAAACAATAAAATAATCAAATAGAGGAAGTAAGAGAGAAAGATCATATGATGATAACTATAGGGTTTAATTGATTATATGTCCAACTAAAATATTGTAATCTCTCTTTAAGTAGATTGTCAGCTGTCCAAAAAAAATGGTGGCTAAAGCTAATTCAATGTGTTCTTTAACAAGCTGCCTATGTTGTTTACTGTGTCATGGATAGTAGTTAGCACAGCAATGAATGTGGGGGGAATGCATATTAAAAGCCATTCACTGGAATGTGTAGGAGCAAGATGTATATAATTTAGAAGCTCTAAGAGTTTATACATTAGAAAGCAATCACTAGGAGGGCAAATAGCAACTCATATATGTTTGTGGTAAGCATACATTTCCAGAGAAACATACGGTTCTTCTTACACATACATTATAAAAATCATGCTCCAATTCCTTTGCAGCACATCATGATTGTTCATGGCTATAATCATTGGTTGGTGATAAACCAATAGGCTGTGTAACATGTGAACACAGTAGACACTGAAAAATTTCAACTTGTTTATAAGTTGCCAGACACTGCTTGGATATATAATGTGAATTTGATAATACTTAATATAGGGGAAATTTGCTCCACAGGAGTTAGTAAGCCACACAACAGCCCTGTTAGTAGTTTTATGCCCATAATGCAGATCATCAGTGGCTACTCATGATGGCTATATCTTATCTCCAGTATCAGAGGTAATATGTCTCTGAATATTGGTTGCTGGGGATCAAAAGCTCATGCACTGTTTATGGCTTGGACTAGATCGACATTTGGTCTGCTGATCCAGCGGGGCTCTTATCAGTGGTGGCTGGTGGTTCCATGTCAGTGGGGCAGTGGAATCCACTCCAGACTGTAGTCTGAACTTTCATGGAGCTCCAAGGTGCTGAACCTACATTGGGCATAGGTTTCAGCACCTTGGACAACTCTATGAAAGGTCAGAATAAAAAAATCCACTGCCCCACTGATATGGAGCAACCAGCCACTACTGGCTCTTATGTTTGCTCCTATAATACATTTCAGTAGGGGCAGACACTGAGAGTAATAGCTAGTATTGGCTAATTCATAGCAGAGTAGAAATTTGAACTGGGCTCTTCTTAGTCACTGTGGGTCAAGTAACAGAATAAGGCTGATCAAACTTGGGAAAATGCAATTAGCAGCATAGTTTGTGTGTCTTTTCCCATGCTAGGTCTGCACATTCTTATAAATAAACACTTCCAAGCAGAATGGCCAAAGAGCTCGGATTGTTTCTTTTGTATTACCACAGTTCTTCCTTGAGTGACTGCAGTTTTTAACCCATTGAATGCTGCATTGTTGGGGAAATCTATGTTCTCTGTGCATATTGATTTGCAAGAGTTCAGCTCACCAAGTACTCTCTCTCCCATGCCTCCCAGTGCCATGTACGCTGTTTGGAAAGCCTCTGCTTTCTCCTCATCCAGTGGCTCCTCTTTTCCATTGATCATCATGGTGCTGCACTTCTCCAGAATCCTTTCAGGGGCCCCTTTCATCACCAGCAGGAAGCGTTTATCATTGGGGTCATCAGTCTCATGGATTGAAAGCTGGACGCAGCAAAGATGCAACCATTGAAACGCATGTCTTATTGCCTCTAAGAGGCAAATCTTGCCTTTTGAACTAATACTCCCAGGGAAGAAGAAAATAGCACCGGGCTATGCTGATCTATAGCCAAAGCTGACTGTTAGATACAATTCTGGTCTATGACAGCCTTCCCAGAATAGAGTGTAATAAATAGTTTATTGAGCTTTAAGTCACAATTATTTACATATGCCCCAACTTCACAGTGCTGTACATGTTCAAAGCTACTGTTTTTTCTGCAGGCTTAAGTGGAACCATACAATGATTAATCTTTCAACTGACAGCTTTGCTGTGCAGAATAGCAATCACAAAAGGCAATACTTCAGACGAATTAGAGTAGTTTGCTTGATTAAGCTCTGGCATTGCCACTTGAGTTTACATCTTACTTTCAAGCACATGATGAATTGTGAGAAATTTATAACACATTTCCGGTTGAGTATTGCAGCAGTGATTTTCCCCCACCCCCCACAGACACAGATCTGTTTCTTTAGACTACAGTATTCTTCCCAATTATTTTTTACCCTGCATCGGCCTGTAGGTTTTAACTTTATGGCTCTTATGACATCCCATTTTCCCTTAACAGCTCTTCTAAGAAATAAAACTTACCTGGAACTTGTTAGTGGAGTTAAAAGGAATCTCAGCCATTTTCCTGTTTCTTTTCCGGATTTCCATTACATCACCCAAAGCAACTTCAGAGAACTTCAGCAGAGCTGTTTCTGAGGCATCTCCCACCACAATTCTCTGGGAACATTTTTGAAAATTTGATTCAGCAAAAGAGTTGCATGGTGTCATCCAAACAACCAAATGATATTAGTTGCTGTGTTATCTAACCTGCTCCTCTGATTGTATCCTGTAGCATTGTAGCCAGATACTATCCTATAAGTAGAACAGTAACTATGCAAGACTGCATAGGGACTCATTCATATAAATAAAAGCAGAGATTCTAAAGGATCTTCCCAGAAGGAAGGAGTTAGTTATTGTAATCAGTGAGAGGTCTATGGCTGTAATGAATTCTAAATGGTTTTCTACTATTGTTATAGTAGAGGAATTTCTAATCTTTCTTTTTATTTAAGTGACACTGGGGACAGTTTTCAGCTCAAGAACTGTGCAGACACAAAGATTTCCACTGCTGCAACAGAAAAATTTTCCCCTCCATGCACCCCACATCATCCCAGATCAGCTTCGTAGGGTTGGGAAACACCCAGAACAGATTTAGGAGGTGCAGTAGGTGAGAGGGGAAGAACATTTTGTTGTGCAAGGAGAAATTCTTGTGCTGACAGACTGTTTGCCTTGGTGCTACAAACCAATGTAATGATTTCTGATAGTTTGAGTTGCCATGCTCTACCTTTTGGATTATTTCTCTTCACAAGAAATGCATTTCACCTTTATCTTTGACTATTAATCAAAAGGAATTTTAAAAGAAAAAAATGCTTTCAATTCAGCTGCTCACATTCTTGAAGGGCAATAGGATACATTTGCTGGGACTAAATGCCTACATGACAAATTATTTGATATAATAAGTGCCTGAAAATTCCACTAGCACTAGTCATGCCAATTTCTCTGATTTTAGAAGGAAACAGGACAGTCAATGCAAGTGGTATATGAGTTTTACCATGAAAGTTCCATTTCTAAATGGAAATCACAATTCAGAGCACCCATCAGACAGTTTTCTTAAGAAAGCAGCTAACAAAGTAATTGATACCTTCATAATGGGTTCGTTTTCTTGTCCTGGTCTGAATTCTGCCCGATTACAAAGGGCTACAATCTTTGACAGTGCCGTCCATGTGTTAGATGTTTGGTCAAATGTCTGGGCTGAAAAGAAAGTGGAGAAAATTACATTGTGTTTCAGAAGATAGTTGTCTCTCATCCTAAAAACGGAAGCAACAAAAACATTACTCCTCCCACTTTTACAGCCCCTTGACTGGTTATTTACTTGTTTGATCTTCACTGGTATCAGCTGAGTAGATCTCATTGTCAAACCAAAGATGGGCTACTGTCATCCTGTTCTGCGTAAGGGTCCCTGTCTTGTCAGAGCAGATGATGGAGGTAGACCCCAGCGTTTCCACAGCTTCCAGGTTCTTTACCAGACAATTCTTCTTGGCCATTCGCTTTGCAGTCAAAGACAAACTTACCTAACAAGGTGGGGGGAAAACACAGCCCTTATTAATCAGAATGTAATAAATAAAAGCAGACAAGCATTCCACACAAAGGATGGCGGTATGCTTCTATTCCTGCTAATTCCACATGTACACATTTTAACCTTGATTACACTTAGGCACATCTCAGTTCAGCAACATCGGCAGAATTCCTCGATATTTATGACAAGATCAGAATCTAGCATTTTATTTGGCAAATGTTGGCTTGCTTTTGTGATCATGAGCTGGAGAGTCTAATGCGCTCACGTCCTGCTTATAGGCTTCCCATTGGCACCTGACTGGCCACTGTGAAAACAGAATGCTAGGGCAGATGGGCCTTTGGCCTGACCCAATAGGGCTCTTCTTGTGTTCTTATGCAACAGTAGTATATTTCAAGGTGTCCGTTTTGATGTGAATAATACTGCTAGGGAGATTTCCTCACATGGTATCCCATCAGAAAAATAATAATAACACAGAAGTAGTAATATGCACAAGTAGCAGAGCCAAGAAAAAAGACATTCACAATTGCTTCAAATGATCAAGGAATGTTAATTATGAATATCAACCTGGAGACAAAGCAGAGAAAAGAAATGCAACAGATTAACAAAAACATTAATAGATGATGGACATAACCAAAGAGAGTAAGGAGACTTGGACATTTTAGATAACAGATGTATTTTTATCCAGGAGTCCAAAAATCACTGTCCCCTCCCAACAGATAGTGTCAGCTTTATCCATTAATAATTATGCACCTCTTTTTAATCATAAGTTGGAGATGTAGAGGCCTTGTGGCATCCGAGTGAACCCTTTCTGTTTTCAGTAGCACTTGTTATACATGTGTACACACAACCTTACAGAGTTACTGTTGGCTGTTGTAGGCCAATACTTACTGTAACTGTGGCTAGCAGCCCCTCAGGCACATTGGCCACAATAATGCCAATGAGGAAGATGATGGAATGCAGGACATGGTAATGCATGGCGACAGCAATGATGAAGAAAAGCACCCCTATGGAAATAGCTACTCCAGCCACTATGTGGACAAAGTGCTCTATCTCAAGAGCAATTGGCGTCTTCTCATTCCCAACACCAGAAGCCAGTGAAGCGATCCGTCCAATTATGGTGTTGTCACCCACGCTGATTACCATGCCAGTAGCAGTTCCTAAGGAGAAAAGGGAAAAAATCAAACATCACCAATAAACAAACAAAACCAGCCTTTGTTTATTTGGATACCAATGTCATATTTTTAATTAATTAATTTAATTAATTTCTCCAAACTTTTCCCATGCAGTTTTCTCTCTCTACTGCTGACTCTTTCAGATAAACCTCTCTTCTACTTCCCTTGATGTCTTATTTTAGTGAAAAAGATATATGTTATCTCAGGGAGGTCAAATTCTGCTTTATTTCCCTTGCTGTTCTGTTGCCAACTAAAGAAGATGACGTGTGCCTGTGTGTGCATCTCTGTGTTATATTTTTTATTTTAAAAAATCATTGACTTAAATCCTAATCCCCCCATGAAGAGTTTGCATTAATGAGACAAGGCTTTCCCTCCTCTCCCCTTCCCTCTACAGCCTCCAAAAATCTTCTTCAGGAGATTGGGGAAGTGTTGGATATGGTGTGGGTTGTTGTAAGGAGGTTGGATTGCAGATGGAGGAGGAGTTCCCCCTCCCCCTTTACGCGAATGGACAGGTCATTTAGGACCCAAGGTAAAGTTTTTATGTCAAGTTATAGAACAGCTCGTTAGAGCTACATACATGGAGGTCATGTTAGCATTTTATTGTTGTTGTCGTTATTGATTAATTACTTAAATTTATATCCTACCGTTCCTCCAAGTAGGAGCCCAGTATTTTTTTATTAGTATTGTTTATATAGTGGTATAAGTGTGCACAGTTCTTTACAGGGTGAAAACGACCATGTTCACACCATACATTTATTCCATTATTATTCCTCTTTAAAGAGCCATGGCTCCCCCCAAAGAAAATCCTGGGAAGGGTTGTTTGTGAAGGGTGCTGAGAGTTGTTAGGAGACCCTTATTCCCCTCACAGAGCTCCGATTTCCAGACTTCACTGGGAAGAGGGACTGACTGTTTAAATCACTGTGGCCACTATGAAACTACTCCCTGTCCCAATGGTCTTTCAATCTAAAATTCAACACATGGAAAGCAAGAGAGGGAGGTCAAGAAAATAGTTGTAACAGGGTAAGCACATACATTCTGTAACACATTATTAGGGCTTTGTTTTGGAAGGGGATAAGGACTAAAAGGCTGTGCCAAAGGCTTTGCAAAAGTGGTTGATTTAGAGGAGGCCTTTGAAAATATCAATGGTAACATTCTACTACAGTAACTTTTACATTGGCACAAAGTATTTGAAATGAGGATGAAATGGACCCACTGAGAATTATTTCTGGCACATAAAGTTTATCCAGATCTCCCACTCCTCTCCCCCCCCCCAAACATACACCACATGTACATACCTTCCAAGCATGTTGTGGAGTAGAAAGCAATGTTTTTTGTCTCCAGTGGGTTTTCATGAGAGAATTCACAGGAGCGGGATTGTGGTTCTGACTCTCCAGTGAGAGAAGAATTGTCCACCTGTTGGTCAAAGACAAATCTTCATATGTGATTCGGTGACCCTTCATTATGTTTACCCATCATTGGGTTTTATACAGAAAATTTATTATTATTATTATTATTGCAGTGGCTGTCACCATAGGGACATAGCAAACACAGTTGTGATGACTGTATCACTGATGGAGGCCACATCCACACCAGACATTTATTACATATTAAACAGCCATGGCTTCCTCCAAAGAATCCTGGGAAGTGTCATTTGGGAAGGTTGCTGAGAGTTGTTAGGACACTTCTATTCCCCTGACAGATCTCCAGTAACCAGAGCAGTTTAACAGTCAGCCCCTCTTCTCAGAGAATTCTGGGAATTGTAGCTCTGTGAGGGAATAGGGCATCTCCAAACAGCTCTCAGCACCCTTCACAAACTATACTTCCCAGGATTCTTTGGGGGAAGCCACAGCTATTGAATAGGGAATAAATGTCTGGTGTGGATGTGGCCAGAGTTAAAATGCAACAAGTTTCTTTTGTCACCTAAAGACTAGCAGGTGAGGAAACTGCAGTTCTCCAGATGTTGAACTACAATTCCCATCACCTTTGGCCATGCTGGCTGGAGCTGATAGGATTTGGAATCCAACAACATCTGGAGAGCCACAGATTCCCCAACCCTGTTACTCCACACTTTTTTCTACTGAAGTGGCAGTCTAAAGTGACAGAGGGAATATCTTTGTGGGGGAAATACTGGTTAAGTGTCTCCCTTTGTTCTGATATACTTGCTATATCTCCTCCATGAGACTTTGTTTTTGCATGATGACTGATATGCAAATTATTAATTCATAGACCACTTACATCCACAGTAAACAGCCTGATTTTAAGTTTATTGACCTGATAAGAAACCCCAGATGTGTTAGACTCATATATCATGCTTAGGTTACTGTGTATTCACTGCAAAACGGGGTAGACAAGCATAAAATACGTTCTTCATTATCCATCAGTTCTTTTGCTCTCTTTTAATTTACTTCATCCTTGAATTGACTGAAGGATTCATTATGGTGATGTTATCTCAATCTTACAGGATTGTGCAAACAATCCAGAGAGAGAGTCTTCCACCCACGTGGTGGTGATCATTGCCATCAATATAATGATCAAGATCTCTGTGGGAAGGCAATTTCTCATACAGGTTCAAACGAGTGTCTATTTTTAGACTCTTTCATTTGCTTGTTGAGTTATCCTTTCTTTGACGATAGGATTATGTCTCTTCATGTCCCTGATCTGTAGAAAGAGGCTGAATTTTCTCTTTGTTTCTTCTTTGGCTCAAAATTGGATTTATGTTTTATTTTTACCTTACAACCCTGGCTGGCAATTATCCGGATGTCAGCTGGTATCCTGTCTCCACCTTTGATTTCAACAATGTCGCCTACCACTAGTTCTTCTGCTGAAATGTCTTTTTTCTCTGCATCTCTGAGGACAAGGGCTCGCTGGTAAGAAAAAACAGATTAAAGTCTCGTTGAATTTTAGTCTGATTATTGCACATGTGCAGTTGCTGAAATATCTTCAGTGAGCTGAGCTACTCAGAGTTCCACATAAGATGGCCATGTGTCCAACTTTTCAGAGAATAGTACTCTGTTTCAGTGGTTCTCAAACGTTCTTTCCCATTAACTACTTGAAAGCTGCAGATGATCTTGGCAGACCATTTAATTATTTGCCTGCCTGTTGTAGCAATTGTAATGCGCTGTGCTAGGGCTGTATGGTTTTCTATTGTATTTTGATTGTATTTTACTATATTAGGATTTCCATTCCATAGAATTCAAATTGCAATGTAATAAAATGCAACATGTGAAATAAAAGAAGCAATCAAAATACAACTGAGAATCAATATGGATATTTAATGCGGGCATGCCATGTATCACCTGAATAAAACTCATGGACCACAGTTTGGGAAACCCTGCTCTGTTTGAAGATCTGTCCAGTTAAAGCCAGGTTTAAAGATAAAGAACACTGAGAAGGGAGAGTAGTAGGGATGCAAACTTTCCCATCCACAGTGAGATGCTGAACAGCAGACTGAGCAGGCACACAGCTCACCTGGCCAGTTTTCCCCATGATGGTAAGGTTGTATTTCTACTTAAATTATAACCATTCTTTCTATTTCTTTCATCTACACATATAAATTAGCACATGCACATTGTATGCAATGTATGGCTTTTCTTTCGTTCTCTATTTTAGTGAAGCATTTCCTTTTTTTGGTGATGTGTAAGTGGCTACCCTAATTTTGCCTGCAAGTCAGTACCTTCACTAGCATCATGGCAATCCATATTGCTGCCCAGAAGTCATGGAGAGGGCTCCAGTTGTGTAGGACTGGGGTCCCTAATGTCTCACCCATGGGCACCATGGTGCCCGCACAAACCTCCCTCGTTGCCTGCAAATGTCCGCTTCCTCTCCCAATTTTTTTATTTCGGGGGCTGTTTGGTTGGGAGGGTTGCCTTTGTGAGTGTTATCTATTTTATTTGCTGGGGGGGAGTAGGTGTTTTGCCTATTTTGGAGGATTCTAAGCATTGCCAGTTTTTCTTCTATGAAATTGGTATTTTTGTGGTGCCCACAACAGATTTCCAAATGTACCCCTGTGCCCTAAAAGCACCCTGGTTTAGGAGATTTACAGGGAGGGAAAAAAATCTCCAAATACTCTTTAAAATGACTACCTTGATGGAACACAGGCAACTGCCTTATATTAAGTCAGAGCCACTGGTCCATCTAACTCAATACCGACTAGTAGGAGAGGTAGTGGGCTCTCTGACACTGAAGGCATTCAAGAGGCAGCTGGACAGCCATCTGTCGGGAATGCTTTGATTTGGATTCCTGCATTGATGGCCTTATAGGCCCCTTCCAACTCTACTATTCTATGATTCTATGACTGTGCTGAATGGCAGCAGCAGCTCTCCAGACTCTTTCCCGGCCCTACTTGGAGATGCTGGGGATACTTGAGATCTTCTCCATGCAAGGCAGATGTTCTACCACTGAGTTATGGCCCTTCACCATAGTTTTTAAATACAGTGACATATTGAATAGTATTGAACACTCACCTGTGGGATCATTTTACCGAAGCTGGCCATTATGTTGGTGCTTTTAGCTTCTTGATAATAAGCAAACATCCCAGTGAGGATTACAACCAGTGCAAGGACCACACCCAGGTAGAGCTAAACAGCAAGAAGATGATCCAAGTTAGCAAAAAACAAACACACTTTCTCATATGATGTAAAACAAATTTGCAAGTGACCCAAGAAACCATCAGAATGGATTTGTTTAAATAGCAAGGAAAATGAGAGCTATGTAGCATATTATCAGTGAAATCCCTCAGTTTTATAGCAAGAATTTAATGTTGCAGGACTTTTCAACCCAAGGGAGTGATTGCAAAAACAGGTGATGCAAACATGTAACTCAAAGACAACCGATGGTCTTCAGGATCTTTATTCTCATAAATATGTGGGTTTGGAAATAATGCCAAGACCACATAAATGCCAACGCTTATGTAAGAAGTTTGGATAGTTGCTATTTAATCAGGAATACCAAAGTGTGTTTTTTTCTTTCTGTTTGCAACAGTTTACCATTGGGAAGAACAGTGCCCTACCGTTAGGCAGAGTGGGGCAGCTGCCTTCAGACAGTTGACTTGATATGAAATGGGAGCAAAATGGTAGTCCATTTATTATTGTGTTTTTACTGCCAAGGAGGGAGAGGGGCACTTGTGGGATTTCTGCCTCATGTGCCAAACTATCTAGAGTGGCCTTGAGTACTATGCACCTTGCCTTGAGGGCAGAGAGGGAGCCACAGGAAATGCAGAAACCACCATGAAAACACAATAATGCTTACATTGTCAAATGCCCCAGTAACTTTCTGATAATACTGAATTCCAAAGGCAATCCAGCAGAGGAAAGCTCCAATCCACAAGAGGATGGAAAACCCTCCTATCATCTGCTTGAGAAACTTGATGATTTCAGGAGTAGATTTGGGAGGCGTTAGTGCGTTGGGACCATCTCGGGCCAGGATCTCTGCAGCTCTTGCACTTGACAGACCCTATAGGAGAGAGAAACGTGTGTAAGGAAAGTTAGGGATAAGGAAGGAATTTGTTCAGCCCACTGTTTTGCAGCAGACTGACCCAATCTGACACTTCAAGCTTGCTTGAAGATCAAAACGTGACTCCTTGCGGGATTACACACTTCCCCAGATTCTGAAATACAGTTTCAGTGTGCAGAAAGTGCACACAAAAATACGTATTTTACTTTTTAACGGGTGTACAAAATGTGTTATTTTATGGAAACAGAAAAAAGATTTGTGTCCAGACTCAGACAAAATACAGACTATTCGTGTGTTCTTTTTTTCTCTTTTTTTTAAAGATCCATACAAAATTGTACTAAATGGACCTTTGAATGAGCTCCACGAAAACTGACATGGGTTGATATTATTAGGCTGTTCAGTCCATTCTTAGCTAAAATTAGAAATCCTTAAAGAGCACGGTCTATGTTCAACAGTGATTTTTGAGTCCCATAATTGGTAAGATGTTGACAAAACTGTTGTTGTACCTATTTACAGTATTTATACATTAGACTATTTAAACTGATGGCCTGTCCCATCCTGAAGATCAAGCCAGATAACTACAGATGACAGTTACAATATACACCTAAAGTGTATTGCTTGAGGTACAATAGCACAAATACTTTCTAGCACCATATCTGAATGGGTTATAATATTTGCTGCCTAGTTAAATGCCCCAGAATCTTTCTGAGAATACTGAATCCCAAAAGCAATCCAGCAGAGGAAAGTTTCAATCCACAAGAGAATGGAAAACCTCTCTTATCATCTGCTTGAGAAATTGGATAATTCATGAGTAGATTTGGCAGACATTAGTGCGCTGGAAAAATATGGGTGTGTTGTTATTTTACTGTCTCTAGTTCATATTAACTTACTTTAGTGGTGCTTGTGCCATATTTTTCTTCTAGTTCTTGAATGCTGAGTTTGTGATCATCCTACAGCAGTGAGAAAAGAATGGTTAATAATGTTTCAGTTTTTAAAAGCATTGTTTGCACTATATTTGCACATTGGAACATGCAGGTATTGGTTGCAGCTAGGAATGTTTGAAATCCACCTGAGAAATGTTTCTAGTCTTATTGAGACTCTTTAGCGTAACACCAGATTCTGCTGTGCTTTTCCCAAAGCGGAACTTTTGAAAATTCATCTTAAATTTTGCTTTAGGCAAAATTCAGTGGAAACTAGCCTTACTGCTTGCTGAAGAGGGGATGGCTAAGAACTTGTCACCCCCCTCTACTTGTTCAGATGTACCAAGAGTAGAACAATCATGCTTAACCTGTGCAATTGTCTGAATAAATATTTGTAAACTTGGGTGAACCTGTTGACTTAAAAGAGGTGTTAAGCACACATTTGAGGATTGTGGCTATATTTACATTTTTGAGATTTAAAGTCCTCTTAGTTATGGAATTGTGGAGTAGAAGAAGCACAGTTGGATTAGCTAGTTGGAGATGATCTCTCTTTAATCTATGGATCACAAACAGTTCATTGTCCAATCTTTTCTGGAAAAGCACCAAAGGAAATCCCACTGTTTCCTTAGGCTGAGTCTTCTGTTGCTTTTACACAACATACTATGTCACAGAAATTAAGGGAGGTTTCTTAATTATGCCAGCTATGATGTGGGAAGGGATCATTGCTCAGTGCTAAAGCAGATGCATTAGGTCCCATGACTAATCCCATACACCCTGAACCTGGGACCTTTTGCATGCAAAGAAGATGCTCTCCCACTGAGCTACGGCCCATCCCCAAAAGTACATGTAGCAGGCAGGACTGGGAAAGAGCTCTGCTTAAGGACAAAAATAAACGCAACACTGGAACTACATAATCACACCCATACCTGTATTGTTGTTATTATTTTCTGCTGTGGAATGAATAGCGTGTCATGGTTCAGCGTTATGTATGAACCAGGTCAACGTGTGGCTTAAAGCAGAGATTCTCCAAGCACCAAATCCAAATTTTCCTCCCGCTATTATCCTTTAAACTGTGCCATTTCAAAGGACTGTGGGGGTCAGTCAGATGCATCTGAAGTGCAGGTGCTCTCTACCCTCCCAAAATTACTTTAATGGAGTGTGCATCCAGATCCACATGAGCATGCAAATGGACATTCCATTGAAAACCATGAAGTGACAGTGGGAAGCGTGCACATCCAATTTACACTGGCACAACGAAAACTGTTTCACAGAGGTTTACACTTGTAACGGAGAAGCATTTGCATTGTCCTTTCAGGAGCTACCTGTCGGAGTATGAATTGTGGATGTTGTTATGCAATTTGACACAGCATAACCCTCTACTACAAAGCAAGAGGATCAAACCATTCGTATAAAAGTTAGGAGAGGTAGAATGAAGAACTGACAGCTCTTTTGACTTTGCCTTGTTTCTATCCAAATGGTATTGTCCTCTTTATTAAATCTTGGGTATAGCATGACAGATAGGACTTGGCATGAAGAGGAAAAGCAGAGATCACACAGATAGCTTCTTCACAGAAGAGGAGGTATTGTGAAGTTTTTTCAGAGAAAAGTAAGACAGTTCTTTGACTGCATAATTGTTACAAATATTAGCATGTATATAACTCCACAGTGCTATTGCCAGATGAGACTTCCTGATATTCAGATTTTCACCTGCAATCAGACTGAGCAGGAAGTGGGGCTGCCACTGTTCTAGCTGTGTGGCCCAGTTCTTGTAGTGCTGATTCCTAGTTCTATGGGCCACTCTTCTTATTGATCAACACAGCTTCAGAGCGGTAGCAGCTGGGGGCTTTGTGTCAGTGGGGCGGTGGAATCAGCTCCAGGTTTTAGTCTGAACTTTTGAGGAGCTGTCCAAGATACTGAAGTTTGGGCTAAAACCCTGAGTGGATTCCACTGCCCCACTGACATGGAGCCACCAGCTGTCACTGCTTCAGAGCAAAGGAAGCAATAACTGAGTGGATCCCTAAAGGTACAGGATCCTGGGGCTGCATGTAGGTGGCAGTGTAATAAAATGAGGGCAGTGATCAGATTTGCCTGCCTAATTGGAATGCAATTAGCCAGTGTTTATAAAGTCCTTTGAAAGATTAAACGTGCTACAGGAACACGGCTGCTGGTGCAATACCAAAAATAGCATACCTCTGTTGACTGTTGGGGCACATATCATTTAAAGGTGCATAAATCATTTCCTGTTCAGGACTGAAAGATTTGCATTGGAATGTGGCCCAGATTTTCCAAGAAAACTACAAATTAGGACATTAGTTTCAGCCGATTTACTTAGCTCTGCCCCAGGATCAGTTAAGAAGGAAATGTGGAGTGACCCCAAAGTACTTACCAAGTCCAGCTCTTTCTTGAGGTCTTCGGCTTTCTTTTTCTTCTTGTTCCCTTTCAAATCTTTGTAGTTTTCTTCACCTTTGTCCACTTTTTCCAAGTCCTTTGTTCCATTGATCTCTACAGAGTAGACGTCAGGCTTTTTCTGAAATGTAAGTGAGCACAGAGACATTAGGTTGGCCTTCTTGGTTATCCCATTGAAAATGTTTGCCGGCCTGGGCTCCTTTTAGGAGGAAAGACAGGATATAAACTTAATCAATCAATCAATAAGCATGATTACCTGTATCATTTTTATCAAGGGGAAGGAGGAAGGGAAGGAGCAAAAATATCCAACAGATAGGTCAGTTTCCCACAGCACTGTTGTTCCATAGGTTCACTCACCTGATTGAGCATGGAGAATTTCTAAAACTATGTCTTGAACTGGGACATGCACTGTTTGCTGAAGCTTTTTGCTTTCATCTTTTTCCTTCTGTACCTTACCAATATGTACAAGCGAACATGTGATTCAACACATTATATACATTCAGCTGAACATATGAGCACCACTAAGTATATAAAGATTATTTTTGTTGCTATCTTTTATCAATGCCGACATTGGTAAGGTAGAGCAGGGGAGATTAGAATGAATGTTAGGAAATTAAAGCTGTGGCAAACTGTGCCTATGGAAAAATCTGTACAAACTCAAGAAATCAAAATGGAAGAATGGACTCTTATTGCATTGGTGCTACTCTGAAGAAGAGATCAAGTAAACTGGAACCTCAAAATTCAGAGGGAAAGTTTGGGCACAATTTTATAAGCAATCTCTACTGAAAACTTTCAGATTGCTGTGTAATAATTGATGTTTTCAGTAAGCTGTCATTGTCTCATGTCTTCCATCCTCTCAACACACACACAAATCTTACGAAAATTCTGCAGAGCACTAAAACTAATGCTGAGATAAGAAATGGTCTGTTGTTGTTTTTAAAAAGCAAGTCTACATTAGATTTGAAATTCTATGAATCTCATGATGGTATGATCACATCAGAAATCATTTTTGTGTTGCGATTAATTACAGCCTTGTGTTCTAATCATCACAAAAGTTCAGAAACAAAAATGACAGAATGGGAGATTGCTAACAACATCAGATAATTTAGAAGCCGAAAAGAGAAATTTGGATGGAAATTATTTTGAAAACAAATATGCATGAGAGTAAAATCTTAAGTGTACATGTGCAAAGATAGTGTGTATGCCTCAGGAATGTAGGTTTCATGCCTAAAAGCAGAGCCCTGTTGTAAATTAGTTATTTTAGATATATATGTGCGTATACATGTGTCTTCCCCAACCTGGTACCTTCCTGATGTTTAGGACTACAGTTTCCATCATACTTAAACATTGGTCATGCTGGCAGGGATTGATAGAGTTGTAGTCCAAAATATCTGGAGGGGACCAGGTTAGGAAAAGATGCATTACAGAAACACAACGTTCAGCCAAAACTATATATATCAGTACCCGTTCCAAAAAGTCAATAAGTACGTCCAATCAAGATGGCATAGACACTAATAATTTGGTGTCTTAAGCCATAAATGATGACCCATATAACATTTTTAAATTATCGTAATGCTGCTCCCTAGCTTGGTGAGAAATTCAGACAGTCAGATTCCAGTGAGAGTGCATTGCTTTGCTTCAGATGAGAAATTGTCTATGACCAACAGGTTGTATATTATTGCCATATGATAGCCTGGGGTTGTCAACATGTACACCTGCACTCACAGAGCCCTTCCCTGGCACCCCATCCCTTTCCCCACTGAAATTAGGATTGAAAGAAACTTTCTGGGGTAGCCAACAAAATAGGTTGCGGTGTGTTCTCGATTGTGGCATGTGTGTGATGCACCAGTTTCTCCAGTTTGCAAATACACCCACAGAGCCAGCAAGTTAGTGACCCTGAGAATAGGGAAGGGAAAGTCACTATTACCCTTATTTTTTCATATAAATCTCATGAACTACCCCTCACAAAGTGTATCAAGCTGAAAGGTCTGTAGGTACATTGTATGTTCTTTTTAATATAGAAAAAAATAATGCAGACTTTAGTGTGGGGGTTCCTGATTGTGGTCCGTGGACTGCCACTCATCCACAACCTTCATACAGGTGGTCCATGGCATGTCCCCATTGAATATTCATAATGATTTGAATTGCATTTATATTGCTCTTTTTATTTCATACATAATGTATTTTATTATATTACAGTTTGAATCCTATGGAATGCAAATTAATACAATAAAGTACAATATAAGAAATAACAGAAGCAATACAACTGCAATCAAAATCATCTAGCACAGTGCATTACAATTGCTACAACAGGCAGAAAAATCATTAAGTGGCCCGCCAGGACCTTCAGCAATTTTCAAGTGGTCTGTGGGGAAAAAGGTCTGGGAACCCAGCTGTAATGGCCAAAATCAGTGCCACATCTATGCAAGTCTTGAATGCTTGTTAACAGGCCAATTGTATTACCTCTTCCAGTGAACTCTTGCCTGAGTAGATGTAATTCGCCCAACTTTTTTTACGGTTCTATGCAATGTAAATGGAATGCCTTTAGCAGCTTCTATAATGGAAGTTGCCCCACCCATTCCAATTAATTTGGATATATAGATATGCTATTGTTCTCTCTGGCTTTTTTCCCAATAGTTTGTCCTGCTCCAAAGACAGGCTTCCTCTTTTCGTGTGTCTGCTTTTATATGCATCACTTTCAAGATCATAACTGACCTATAAATTGCATGCTTTTCTGTAGAATAGCCGGCTATTGGCTGACCCCATTCCTTACCAGATTCTTTGAGGATTATATGACTGAGTTTGTAGGCATAGTCATACATGGTGATTGAGGATGAGGTCACAGCTTGCTTATTGGCATAGAACTCAGCTCTGAACACGTATGTACTTAAATGTCTTCAGAAAACCTTTTTTTAAATATATGTTTTTTAACAACAGTAAATTAAAAATTAGACAGTTGTTTTGCTTTTCTCCAAAACCTATATGTCTCTTAGCTGGGTTTTTCTTGATTGTTTTAAAAACAAAACCACATCACTTTCTACTAAATTGGAACCAAGATGTCTGCAAGAATTTGATTTAATGTTGATCAGTAAAACCACATTAACACCATACATTAATTCTACTATTATTCCACTTTAAACTGTCATGGTTTCTTCCAAAGAATCCTGAGAATTGTAGTCTGTGAAGAGTGCTGAGAGCTGTTAAAAGACCCCTATTCCCCTCATAGAGCTACAATATCAGAGTTCTCTGGGAAGAGGGACTGATTTTTAAACCACTCTGACAATTGTAGCTCTATGAGAATAGGGGTCTCCTAACAACCCTCAGTACTTTCCAGGATTCTTTGGGGAAGCCATGACTGTTTAAAGTGGAATAATAGCAGAACAAATGTCTGGTGTGAATGTGGCCTAAAACTATTTTTTGGCATTCCAAAAATCAGCTAAAACAGATGCATCCATTTCTCCTCCTTTACACCTCAAATGCTATCCTATGTTATTCCTCTATTTGAAAATCATTTTCAGATTACATGAGTCTCCTCTCACCTATTTGCACTACTTGCTGACTCTTTCCATCTTGTCTGTTGAACAAAGTTTGCAAACATTGCGCTTGAACAGCACCAGTTCTATGCTCTCCAGCTCCTAACGCATAGCAGATGCTATTTAGTTAGCCGTAGATGGATGATCAACAACTTTGTGCAGTGTAGAATATTTCCAATTATTAGTGATTTTTTTGGCAAGTAATGAACTCAACTGAATTATTATTTTAACCCTATTTGTTATTTCAGTCTCTAGGTAAATCAGGCTGCTTGCTCTTCAACTTGACACCTCAGCATCATCTTAAATAGTCTGAGTTTTATTGTTGCCAGCAGGGGGAGGGGAAACACACAAATCATTTCAAACACTCTTGCTTTTGGAATGGGACATGCAGCTGAATCCTATCCATCTTTACACAGGAATAAATTCCATTTGGCTCAGGGGAAGGACCATAGCTCAATGGTAAGACACATGTTTTGCATGTAGAAGGTCCTAGGTTCAGTCCTTAACAGTTAAAAGGATCAGGTGGTGTGAAAGACATCTGCCCTACAGACCCACAGCCAGTGCAAATACCCAATACTGGGCTAAATGGGTAAAGAATCTGTCTGGATAACTCTCAAATAAGTATAGGGTTGCAGCCTTGGTTAAGTGTTCATATATATATGTATCACGAATGACATACCTGTTCCTCTCCTTTTATTCAATTATAAAGCTTAACGATCTTCACGAAAATGGAGAAGAATTTAATCTCCTAAATCTCTATATGAAATGGCTGTTCTGATTGGCACAGAACTAAGTCCCTTAAGAAAATGTCTTATTCTCCTCTTAAAATATCAATGTATTGGGAAAGACAAGCACAAGCATATTTCAAAAATTAAAATCTGACTGCTCTGAAAAGCAGAATATCAGCTGACTTCATCCCTGATTTACTCACCTTCCCCATTGTAAACTTCCTCTTCTTTGGACCGCACAATGGGCTTCTCTCTGCCAAATAAATATACCAAGTCAAGGTGCTTGGTTAAAAAGTCAAAAGGTGTATTCAAATGGCAAGACCCAAAGAGCTCTGAACAGAAGCACCAATGTAGTGCAAGAGTTCACAGGGCTGGTAGCCTTCAAATAGGAGAGCCAAAGTTAGCTAGAATCTTCTCCACAGTTAGGCATCCTTTATCCAGGACAGGTTCACCTTCCAGAGCCCTGTGGGAAGAGTCTGCTGCCTGCTGGTCCTTATGAATGTTGCCTGACCACACCTCCTTACCTCTCTGAGGCCAGCCCATCCTCTGCTTCATCAAACAGTAGGTGGAAAAATACCACAGTAATGGGCAATCAAGTTCCAGGTCAGAGTTTCTAATTATGCTTTGGCAAGATTTGCTCCCTCCACTAGGAAACAAGAGCTATTTAGCTTGTCTTGATCTACTCATGAACTTCCTTCAAGACTTTATCTTACCCCCTCCCTTTTTTTTAGAAAAAGGAAATCACTCCACATGATTCATTTTCTTCCTGTCCAGATGTGGTGGCACAAGGAACAAGACTGGGGTTTGGTGGAATGCAGCTGAAAGCAACTTATCAATATGTTTATGGACTGCCATAGGTTTGGCAACTGACTTTAAACTGGAGGGGCTCCTCTGCATCATTGTAATCTCACTTTGTTCAGGATGCTAGAAAATGCTAGGATTCTTTTGTAACCTTTAATCTTAAGAATGCAAAGCACCCAAGGCTTTACAAGAAAGAGCAATCACAAGGCAGAGCGAAATTTTTAAGGGTTTATGTTGTAGCATTCGCCAGCTCTCTAAGTGGAATGGCACCTGCTCAAAGGGAAAGATTTATTACTCCTTTTAAAGCCTGGTGATGTTTATCAGCGATCCAGGAAAGATAAGTTTCCTAAAGTCTCAGCAGGTAAAGGCATTTAAATAAGGGCAACAGAAAAATCAAGCAAAAGTGTTGTGTTTTGTTCGCAATGGGGCAGTCAGCAGGGGAGAAGGGTTTGGCAGTTTGCGTTACTTTATCATTATTTTTCTTCTGAGATTGTAAAACAAAAAATACTGTTTGCTATGTGAAATTGTACTTCCTTTTATACTTTCTGAATCTCCTGCTGATCAATTTCATTGGGTCACCCCAAGCTTTAGTTTTATGAGAAAGAGATAAAAATCTGCTTGTGCCCATTAGTTCCCTATTCACAACTTTATAGACCTCAATTGCAGGGGTGGTCAGTGCAGTGCCCTCCAGATATTAGACTACAGCTTCCATCATTCCTGACCATTCATTATGATGGGGCCAATGCAAGTTGGAGTCCACAGCATCTGGTAGGCACCACATTAACTACCCCAGCTCCATCATGACCCCCTTTGTTTTTTTCTAAACTAAAAAGCCCCCAGACATTTTAGCTTTCACTCACAGCGAAAGTCCTTTAATGACCTAATTGTTTTACAGTACAATTCTGTGTCTATCTACTCAGATGAGAGTCTTGCTGAGACTTATTCCTGAGCAAGGGTGTACAAGATGCCTCAGTTGTTCTTTTCTGGAACATAGGAAGCTGTCTTTAAGTCAGACCAGTGGTCCCTCTAGCTCAGCATTGTCTACACTGACTGGCAGTGGCTCTCCAAGGTTTTAGGCAGGAGTCTCTGCCAGCCCTACCTGGAGATGCCAGGGATTTAATCTGGGACCTTCTGCATGCAAGGCAGATGTTCTACCACTGAGCTATGGCCCTTCGCCAATCTGTATCTTTTTCAGTTCTGTACCTTGTTTGAGATGGATGTCCTGAACTGTACACAGCATCCCAAATGTGATCGTATAATAGATTTAGGAATGGTCCTTGTAGCCCCAGCCTGCATAGCCAAGGGTCAGGGATGATGGGAGATGTAGTCCAGCAATGTCTTGAGAGCAACAGGTCCCACATCCACGGCATATTGGCTCAGGAAGCACAATTAAAATGTGAACCAAACTGAATTTCTTCCTGAATTAGTATAAAGGTATTGTGACATCGATAGTTTTATTTGCGATCACTCATCCTTTAAACCTCATCCTTTCTACAAGATAAGACAAATAGTTTACCTTTTTCACTGCTGTTGCAAACTAAGTAGGTATTTTCCACTGAGCTGTCCACCATGATCCCTTTTTGTGCATAGTCATATCCAATTTAGACCCTATAAACATATATATGAATGATATATGGAATATATATGTGTGTGTAAATCTCTTTTGCTATTGTGTTTGCTCATTTATACAGTTTTTTAACATTGTGTTTGCTCCGTAATATAGTTTTGAGACAACTTGTGGAGCTCTTCACATCCTGAATAGTTTGGTGTCATCTGCAAACTTGGCTACTTCACAGCTCATCTGTGACTCCAGATCACTTTTAAGAAAGGAAAATGCTGGTAATACTTGAGAGACCCTTATTTTCCTCTGTTGCGAACACTGTTATATCTCCCACCTTCACCAATTTACTTGGGGGAAAATATTAGGTTAAAAGATCTGTAACTTTCTGGTTCCTAGTCCTCTGCTAAGGAGGCTGTTTTTCATAATCACAGGGCAGAACCTTTCCAACTGTGGCGCCTTCCTTGTAAAAATCTCTCCCTGGGGAGGCTCGGCTGTGGGACATTTTGCTGCCTTAAGCAGAGGATAAAGTGGTGTCACCGGCCCCATTGCATGTACAGAAGCCAACTGAACTGGCAGTTGAGTCTTACTTCAACACTAGTGATGTGACAGTGTCCTTCCCCACATCTAATGGAAGCAGGCTAATTTAGGGGTGACAGTGCTGGCCACTTGACACACACACAGCTCTGTCCTTCAACAGAGGGGAACAGCCACTTTGAGCACAATTTTTTTTGTTGTAAGCCACTTTGAGCACAATTTTTTTGTTGTAAGCCACTTTGAGAACAATTTTTTTTGTAAGCCACTTTGAGCACAATTTTTTTTTTGTAAGTCGCTTTGAGCTCCATTTTGGGGGGAAAGCGACTGATAAATATCATTATTATTGTTGTTGTTGTTGTTGTTGTTATTTTATTGTTATTGTTGATAATAATAATAATAATAACAGCCATGAGGCTGCCTCCACTGAACACACCCACTCACACATGCATGCACACAGACATACTGAGCTACCCTCAGCAATATGTTCCGCTGATTTTTTGCATTCCTTATTGTCATCTTACATTTTTCCCCAGATTTCTTGCTCTTTTTTTAAAAAAAAATCCCTCGTTTGTGCAAAAGATACCCTTTAAAGAAAACCTTATTGCCTTTTATAGCTTCCTTATTTAATCATGCTGGTATCCATGAGGACTTTTTTGTGCCCTTTCAAATCATATTATCTAGGCTTCTGTTCCACTGAGATTTTAAATAACCTCCCAGTTTCCTTAAAAGATTTAACCTTTCTGGCCTTGCCTTCAGCTTCCTTTTAACTCCTACTGGGAGGAAGGGCAGGGTATAAATCAAATAATAAACAAAAAACAAACAAACAAACAAACTCACTTATTTGGGAAAAATTTCCTCTTCCGAAATTTCTCCTTAAAAGTAAATTGAAGGAGAAATGCCAGAAGAGGGAATTTCTCCAAAATAACTGAGTTATTAAAAGGAACGATGATTCCCTCATTTTGGTGTTGTGGTCACTGTTCCCAACTGGCTTGTCCACAACAGTTACATCTTTAACTGGATCCTGGGTACCATTCTCTATAAAATAAACAGCAATTTCTTCCTGTCTGCTCCATGAGTAAATGTTTTAAAGCACAGTCATTTACTGTATCTGGAAAGTGTGTCTCAGATCTGTTATGTTGTGAATGTACATTTACTCAGTCAATATGAATACAATGCAACTTTTCCATTGTATTCTATCACAATGTTTCTCTTTAGATTTGTTTCTGTCTCCATTTTGAAATCGCTATCAGAGCTTCAGCCAGAGGGATGATAATATGCTCCCACTATGTGGCCTGTTTTTTCCACCCATAGTCATATGTAACTGAATGTACTTCAGTTTTTAATTTTTTTTCAGTCAGCGCCCTCTTTGACCCACAGTGCACGTAATCCACCCTGTTCTTTCTGGAGATTTTATATCCAGGGTCAATTATATTGTATTTTCTCTGCAAGCTTGTTAACATCTTCTAGTTTCTTCCTCTTTCAGACCATACACTTTTAGAACACCCTCTGTAGAGAGGATGGGTTGTCCCAAACCAGACACTTCTAATCTGCCGTGGACTTTTCTCCCATAAGTTGGTTTAAAAGAGGCTTTCTCGCCTTTTTTATTTTAAGCAACAGAAGCCTGGTTCCATTTTGGTTCAGGTGAAGCACCTATCTTCTGTACAGGCTCCTCTTGAAAATTTCTCCAATGCCTCATGCTAGCACCACTATCTCATCCTTGTAGTGAAACTTTGTGACTCAGCCTAACTACTTGTTCTTGCATATGAAACCAGTGAAGCGTTGGAAGAGGTTCAGTGGCCTTATGGATGTGACCAAAATACATACTGTTGGTCCTCCAGACTGGATAGTGCCAATCCAGGAAAAGTATTGTCATTATGGACAATATCATATTCCTTTTAAGTCAATAGGTTAAGTCAAGTAGGTTTGTCATTTAAGAAAATCATAATATTGAATCCTCTTATTGAAAAGATAAATGAATTAAGCCATTTGAGAATCCCTCTTGTTGTATCTCATGTGATTAAATTGAACCACCTCCAGCAATTATTGATAAAACCAGGGACTGCACTTAAGGAAGTGGTAGTCTCACTTGAGAAATTAAATATTGCAAAGGAATTCCTTGTTTGTGCATCCTATTTATAAATGAGTAATAGGGGATGGGATAATTGGGTTAAATTATGGGAGGGAGAGAATGGGAAGAGAAATAAGTGGGATTTGTCAGGGTGGCTGGGAACTGGAGCTGCGTTTCTAGATGCTACCAATATTGAAATATTAGCCAACAAATTGCATTATACCATTGAAGAAATAAGTAAAATGACAGAACCTATCAACAGGGCGCTGGATAAGGCTACCCAAACTCCTAAAATTATAGCAAGCTTACTCCCAATGTGGGAACAGGGAATGGAAAAAGATAATCATGACATGGTAAACACCATGCAGTCCTTACAACAGAATATTTCCTTGGCCATTACATGCACCCAAATGCAGAATTGGGCCCATACAGTGGCTTTGGAACTTATTCACATGACAGATAGTGGGTTTATACCCAGGGAAATTAGGTCCTTAATTCGGCATCAGGTGTCCAAGGGGGAAAGAAAATTAGACGATTGGTGGAGCCTTGTCAATGCCACATATGATAGGCAAAATCATGCATTAAGATTGCTTATTGTAATGGTAGAAGCATCTGAAATTGTCACTGTTTATCCTGTAATTCCATTGGGAATCACTGTAGATCAAGATTTAGTTCTTTATGCCCAGGAAGTTCACCAGTGGGCCATGATTATGCATGCAAGATGGGTAACAATTAATGTGAAAGGATGTCAACATCATAAGAATCCAGGATTTGTTTGTGAAGATGATAGTTTGGAATCCCATCAAGATTGCTTTTCTCTCAGAATGATTAATGTATCTTATTGTTCTTTCATGCTAAGAAATGAATCAAGTTCAACTATTGTATATTCTGGACATGGGTGCGTGTGCCTTAGAACGTTTTGTGATTATGCTGTTATTGATAAGTATTATATACAACCTATGCTAAAATATATCAATAGATGCTTTTGTGGTATTGAGGAAATAGCAGGATGTGATTTTTCATTTAAAGTCCCTGTATAGACCATCCAGAGAATATCAAACCCATTGCATTAGGTTATGGCCTAGCTGATCTCCAGAAGCTACTTTCCCCTCCTATGTTACAGAAACAATTAGAAGCAGTTAAACAAATTGGAGAGCAAGCCACACTCCAGATAACACATGATTGTCATGCAATCACTAATATCGCAGCTAAGATTTAAAAGATAGGGGCACATAGATGGTGGGATTCTCTGTTTGGCTGGGGAGAAGGCGCTACAGGAGGTTTAACTCTTATAATGCACCCCATTGTGGTGATTTTAATGCTTCAAATAATTCTGGTCTTTGTCTTAATGGCTCTTGTGAGATGGATCCTGTCCCAAATGGCACAGTTACACCGAACGGAAGTCAGCATTAGAGCCAGGGGGCAAGACTGTGATGTCTGAGATGTGAAAGGACATCTGTGTAAGTATGTAAGTATGTACAGATGTCTTTCAACCAGGGGAGTGTTACGATTGCTTGGCTAACCCCATTTTGGTTCAAGTAGAACCCAAGAGGTGCAAGGCCAAGAACTATTAACTCCCACCCCCACTCTCACATATCCCAACCCGATGGTAAGGCTGGTGATGCGTTCCAGAGGTTTTGTGCGAATGGTAACAAGGACAGCTCTTGAGACACAAAAAGTAACTAACTGCATAAATGTTCTGCATAAATGTTATCTCTTCCTTTGGCAGATTTCCCTCACCCACAGTGAATTCCATTGTTCGTTAGGAGCCTTAGTTTTTCAGGGTCAGAAATATACCTTTCGATACACACACACACACACACACACACACAAAATTGCCAGACTTTCAGACCCCTCCTTGGCAGGAGGGAGAGAGAGGAAAAAGTCTTTTAAAACCCAGGCTTGAATCTAGTGGAGAGGGAAGAAAGAGGAAGGGGGCTGAGGAACATCAGAGCTCCCACACACATGTACGACGTTCTCAAGGAACTCATCAAGGACTGCAGGGACAGGACCGGGGAGAGACTCTGGGTCTCATTGCAAAACCTTGAGACCAAGAGATTCATTCCTGGTTTGGGATCAGAGCTCTTCCACATAGCTTCAGCTGTATTCAACCACCCACTCCAGGCATAGGATAGGTAATCTCTCCTGCCTTTCACATCTTATAGTAATAGGGTCCTTTGATTTCTTTAGTTTAAAGTTATGAATGGGTTAGGATCTTAATGATTAATGCTGCCACACACCCAAGTAATTCTGTAATGCTTTTCTACTCTTTCTCTCAATAAAAGAAAGCTTTGCTTTATTTTGGTTTGGACCTGCATTTCTTGGGTTAAATAGATACACCATTTAGGCACATTTCAGGGCAAAGTGCTTGTTTTATCCCTAGCAAAAGATCCCCTCCTCTGAAGGAGGTCTGTTTCATGGGACATGAGGGTGGCAAATTCACACACTCAGGTTCCCAAGAGCACATGTCGTAACACTAGCACCACTATCTCATCCTTGTAGTGAAACTTTGTGACTCAGCCTAACTACTTGTTCTTGCATATGAAACCAGTGATGGTTCTGAAAATTCCATCTTGGAGACACTCTTCTTCAACATTTTACCTAGCAACCTACATTTGGTTTCCAGGACTCCAGGACTATAATTTCAAATATCAGTGCCAAGGTATACATGATCACTAACTCCACATCTAAAGATAATTGCTTCACACAATTTTAAAAATTTTAAAATATTGAAAATAAAATAGTGGAAACAAACATTTACAAACTAAAACTAGCCTTTTCAGTTACACACAGTGCTCAACTGTTTTTGTAAGGAACTCATGGATTTCACTTTCTGCAGGTACATGGAAAAAAATAAGCATATGTGTATTCTAATGACGAGGTACGTAGAAAGAATGTCCATGTACCAAAAAAAACCCCAAAACAATGTGTGGGAAGGAAACCTGAGATGACACTCTTGAATCTTCTTGTTTGTTTGTTTTTTTTAAAAAAAATAGAGTTTCAGTTCTCTTATGAAACTCCTATTGCTCTTGGTAGGGGTGAAATCAAGTTAGATCTATTCTATAATTAGCCAAAACCAAATTGAATGCAAATTATGTATACATGAATAATGGAATGAGAGTGAGCTAGAGTCCCTTTCTTACTTCCCAAAACCTGATTCACACTTCCTAGTTCCTTCAGTGTGATTCAGTTGGCACTGTAATCCTCCCAGAGATGGTGCAAGAAAACTGTGTGGGTGGATGAATGCAGCTCAGCCGTTGGACTGAGCTGGATCCTCAGTGAGTGTATTGATGGTGAAGCATGCCCCCTTCCAATTGGATCTGCAACCCTCATAACCAATTATGTACAAAAAGAAAGTATTTTCCAAACATTTATTGTTTTGATTTATTAAAACATTTGTATGTCACCTATTGATCTAAAACAATCTACATGCAGATAATAACATGTTAAAAATCTGTGGTATGAAAGTGAGTAAGAATCAAACCAGAGTTTTAAAAGCCAGTAAAATAAATGGAAGAACACACCTGGAAATTGATAACTAGTTTTAGCAGTAGGAAATCATCAACAGGAACAGCAAACCAACAACATTTTAGACTCATAGAGTTCCACATGCTCTCTGAAAAAGCACCATGTTTACTTTTTATCTGGAGATATCAACATATATTGACAGCATATATTTACATGTATTTGCAACATTTACAGATACAATGCTGTGCTACATTAATTCTTTCTATACCACTGTAACCAACCTATGGAATGGTATTATTTATGGGCATTTATTATTATTATTAGTATTATTAGTATTATTAGTAGTAGTATTAGTATTAGTATTAGTATTAGTATTAGTATTAGTATTAGTATTGCCCACTCCTCACCAATATGTCCCAGGGCAGGTTACAGAAATTTAAAATACATTACACTCATAGGAATAGGGTGGGTCCTGAAAACATACATCTCAAGTGCCAAAGACCAGGGTAAAGAGGTGTGTCCTTAGCATTTGCCAAAAACTGTACAATGAAGGTAGGTGCCAGACTCACCTCCGTAGGGAGGGAATTCCACAGCTTAGGGGCTGCCACAGAGAAAGGCCTCTCCTGGGCCAACATCCCCATCAAACTACTGAGGGTGGCAGAACTACCAGGAACCCCTCCCCCACTGATCCAAGAGGATTTGCAGGGAAGGAGGTGGTCTGTGTTCAAGTGACCCAGCCAATGTCTTCGTCAGGTGTGCTCATAAGCGACCCCTTCAGCATACAGATGATTCCTCCTCTCATACTCTTGCTTTCTATCACTGATACCTGCTTGGCTCCAACAACTTCCACAACTGGAATTTTTCCTCAGACTGATGGAGAGCCTTGTTTAGGAGAGAGGGACTGGGGATGAAAACAGATCGATGGTAGCTGTTTTGTGCTTTTCTCTCTTTCTGCTCTGGCACAGTTGTCTGTGTGTGTATATATCAAGCAGAGGTGGAGAACCCATGGTCCTCCAGATGCAATTAGACTCCACCTCCCATTATCCCAAGTCAGTATGGCCAATGGTCAGCAATGATGGGAGCTGGAGTCCATCAGCATCTGGAGTGCCACAGGCTCCCCATCCCTGCAATACCAGAGGCAGCCAATTTGGTGCTGTCCATTTTGTTGGACTGCAACAACATCTTGGTCAATGGTCAGGGATGATCGGAGTTGTAGTCCAATGTCATCTGGAGGTTCACAGGTTCTTGCTCCTTGGTATAAATAAGAGCAACCAAAACAGTGGGCATTGAGATGAGAGGACCCTTAGTGGTTCTATAACTAAAGCCAAGTCCTTCTGCTTACAATCTCAACCCTCTGGCTCCTGACTTGGCCCTCTGGCACCTGTTGCACAACCACATGGAGCATCCTGAAGAAAGACATTAGGTGCAGCTCATTAGTGGCTTGCTGGTAACTTGAGGAGGTTTTCCAAGGTGTATCCAGTATTGCCATGTTCACTGGTAAATCCTGCCTCTTGATGCTTCATGCAGGCTCAACAGGGTTTGCTGCCAAAAAGTGCAAAATAAAAAAATCACATTCCAGTTCACCACCATCATGGAGAAAAAACAGTTACAGCAAAATTGGTCCTTTTTATAACTTTCCCTCCTTATTTTACGGCATAAACAGTGGGTAGCAACTTCCATACAACTAGTTATATAGCTTAAAATGCCTGCCCTTATATCAGCCAAAAGCAATTCTTTATCTCTTAAAACAGGTCATTTATTTGAAAGGAATGAATCTAATTAACAATGCTGATAGATGTATCGGAGAAATTAGACAGTAATGCGGTTTCTTCAGCAGCAAGTAAGAGTTCAGGAGGGGATTGCTGTCCCACTGCAACATTTACCAAACACATTAGGCTCATGGTTGGCAACGTACAAGCAAAGGATTCTTTGGCTCCCTCCTCCCCTGTCTGACTACAAACAGAAGGTTTGTCATAGCCCTCTCTTTGTTATGTGCTTCTGCCACCAGGGATGGGGGAGAAATTCTATTTGGTTCACATTTAAAGCAGAATTTATCAAATTTGCATTTTCTGAAACTATATGAGACTCGAACCACAACCATCTTTTGAAATTTGCACTTATTCTAATTTTGCAGTGCAGTTCTCCAGCCAAACTATGTGCATTGGGGGGGGATGTATATTGGGGAAATGTGCATAAAAATGAATACATTAGTGAAAACAACATGCAAAAATGCACTAAATTAGGAAACATTGTTTGCAAAAATGTGTACATTAGTCAAAACTGCATATAAAAATGTGCTCAATAAGAGCAATTTGCGCTAAAGCGCTGAAGAATTGTCATAACTGAGAGAACCGAAACTGACAGATCTTTCCATCCCTACCTGCCACTCACTCAGAGGGCCAAGCTAGACAAAATAATAGAGACACGTGATCAGATTTCTTGTGTCTTTAAATATGGGTAAAGAGCAGCTCCCAGGATTCTTTGGTGGAAGCCATGGCTGTTTAATGTGATATAATAGTACTTTAAGGGCTCATCTACATGGGAGCATTTCTTCATAACAAATATACTGCTTTTATCTTAGTTATTTATTTGCATTGTCTGCAGTTCCTGCTCAATGGTAGCTGCCAATCAGTTTTTCTCATTCACACGTGGGTGTTCCTCTGGGAAGGATTAGTTTTGCTGTTTCCTTGTGGCCCTGTCCTCTAATTATACATTTCCACTCCCTCTGGTTGCTAGGTGACCAAGCATGCTCAGTCTGTTCTTCCGGCTGCAGTAGATTCCTTAAAAAAAACACCCAGAAGTGAGAATATCTGTGTTTTCCCCACCTACGGTTGGTAGGATACAGCTGAAATACAAATATTTCTTTGAGCAGTGTTATGCTTTTGTGCAGAAGTTAGGGGGAAAAGACAATAAAGGCACTGTTTGCAGCAGCATAAAAAAGGTCAGCAGAACAGCCAGAAGTTGCTTGTCAGCCCACACGAAACAAAATGAAAGAAGGAAGGATAAGATACTAGGCATGGAGAGGTGAACGATTGACACACCCACCTAAAAAAAGCAAAGCACCTATATGGAGGAGGGAAGCAAAGCTGACATGTATGTTTCTCCCCTTTTCGTATTATCAGTGGATTGGGTTAGTATGGATTTACAAGGGGAAAACTGCATGATAGCTTCTGTTTGCCAGTAATGTCATGTGAACCATGCATATTTAAAGGAGATGTGAATAGCACCAAACACACAGTTAACTACCGTGTAGATGAGCCCTAAGTGTGCAGTGCGGATGGGGTGTTAATCTAATAAAATACTTACATGGAATTACTTCTTACTCTCCCGTGTTGAAGAACATGTGCAAACATTTTTAAACTTAGGATAGCATACAGAATTGGGGTTTCAAATACCGTGAATAGATTTCAAAAGATAGAATGTGGTTTGTATTTAAAAACCTTAGGCTGCTGTCCTTC
Organism: Rhineura floridana; assembly: GCF_030035675.1. Lineage (NCBI taxonomy): Eukaryota > Metazoa > Chordata > Lepidosauria > Squamata > Rhineuridae > Rhineura > Rhineura floridana. The sequence goes on from NC_084491.1 coordinate 37,287,339, forward strand.
AGGCCATTACGTATATCCACGTCATCCCAATGATTTCAGTCGGGCATATGCGCATGCAGTGAGATGCAGGATTGCAGTCTTTTGACCCTAACCTTTTTGTCCCTCATACAAGTAATACACAAGATAGGATTAGCCTTAAGGGTTATATCACACACCTGTAGAGTGGCCTGTAGAGTGAGTTATCATGTTGCAATGATGCAGAGGACATTACAGCAACCCAGCAACATGAAACCTTACACTACTGCGTCAGTGTCATGGTGTTAGTGCTATACTGTACAACATCTTCAAGTGAGTGGATATGGAAATGGACACAAAACACTAGGAGAACTAGAGGGTGAAGCATCTTGGCCCATAGCTGAAAGAGCTCCTTTGGAACGTACTCCTTCAGAAGTGGCAACAGTGTATACCTCAGAAACACCAGCCATGCAACACATTGCATTCGTCAGACACTACCACAGACCCCACCAACATTTACATGTTCACATGCTACAACGGGAAGAAAACTGAGAGAGGCAGATGCAACTAAACAAAGGTCCCAAATGGTGAACACCAAGCCAAAACTGACTGGCGCTTGCTTCCAATAGGAGCTGTTCCTACTGGTGCTAGCGCTTGTTCAGCAAGTCTTCTGCAGGTATTTCTAGGTCAGGGATAGGGATGTTACTGGAATGATAACTCCAGATGATACTGAACTACACCTCCCACCATCCCAGACCATTGCCCATGCTGCCTGGGGCTGATGGGAGCTGTAGTTGTGCAACATCTAGAGGGGCGCAGGTTAGCCAACCCTGCCTGAAGACAGCGGTAACTGGTGCCCATTGGAATGAGTAGGGCAGAAGGCAGGGTGCCCAAACACTAGGTGGAGCTAGAGCCAATCATAGGCAAGGCGAACTCATTCTGATTTTGTCCCCCATCCTCTTCTCTGCGGAGTTCTACAAGGGCAGCACTGAGACTAAGGAGGAAGAAGCTGACAAAGTGCCACCTCCCCTGGACTGGCAAGCAGGTGGGAACTGGCTGAGGGCAGACTGAAGTTGGTGAGGCAGTGCCCCATTTGTGCTAATAGGCCAGTGTCCACTGCTCGTTTTGTTCCTCTCTTTTGTTGTGGCCATTATGATAAATAATACCATAGTCATGCGAGTATGAGCAGGTGATACCCCTGCATTAAAATGATGCAAAGTGACACAGCAGGAACTCGCTCCATCAAAAGATGAGCTGGCACGTTATGTCATTACACAAAAACATGGCTTTATTCTGGTTTCATTTTTATACTGTTTTGTTAAAGCTTTTGTGCCTGTGTTCTGTTTTTACGTGTTGTGGTTTTAACTTACTTCTGTGAACCACTCAGAGAATGTTTTACTACCAGAAAGAATGGAAATGATGCATTTTTTAAAAAAAAAGAAAGAAAAAGAATTAATTGCATTTTAAAAACCTTTTTCATTCTGTGGAAGAAAACACCAGGCCTGACTTTTTAGAAGTTTCTAGATTACAAAAAAGAAATGTGTTAAAAGGCATAGCCAAAGAAGCTGGGGAAGGAAGGGTTAAATGTGTAAGACTGTCTCTTGATTTACAGGCCTGAAAGTCAATCCCATATGGAAATCATGTCAGCCATAAAAATGCAGAAGACTCCTTTTCTTCCTTCTTCCTCATGTTACCTTCCACTCATTGCTACCATTAGTTGCTGTTACATCACCAAGAATGAGGGTATTTGTCACCACTTTCTAGCTGCCTTTTAGGCTCAAACAACACATGACATTTTTGCCCTGAGGGGCAAAAGATGAAGGCACATTTCCCCATCCCACTGCCTCTGGGTCTTAAAGCAGCTGGGAAGGAAGAGTCACCCCATCCTTTCCTTAGAGACTACTGCCTCCTGAACAGCTGCTTTAGAATCTAGATAACATAATGCAATGTCATAAGAAACACAGTGCATAGCCTAATACTGTGTGTAATTTGAACCTAAAGCTAGCAAGGGGTCTGATGATGTTGCATACAGAGTGGGTGGGGCCCATGAAGCCTTCTGCAGCTGGTTTAAAGCGCTACTGTGCCACTTGGATCAGATAATAATGAAACAAACACTGACTTTTCAATTGCAGCTTGAAAGCCTTCGGGAACTTTGCAAGAAAGCCATGGTGAAATGCTAGCAAGGGTCCATTTTTAAAGACTGCTTTAGAGCGGCAGACATGAGGGGGTGTTTTTGGAGGGGGGAAATCTCCATTGGGAACCTGTTCCTAGGAGCATCTGAACTGGGGCAAGTAATCGTCTCAAACAATGCTGCATTGGCACTACAAGAGAACCCAGAGACTGCACTGCTGTGGATGAATGCTAGAGGGTGGCTTCAGTCTCCTTCACTGGATGCAGAGGGAGGCGCCCAAACAGGCAGAGAAGGAGTCTTAGTATGGGCAGATGGAGGCAGAGCTAGCAATAAGTCTTGCAGCATTTTCCACCGCCACAAAGAGTCAGCACCGCTAGTTCATAGAGACTGCTTGCTATATTGTAGTAATTGTGAGATTCCAGGTGATAGGCAGCTTAGCCAAGCTATTTGACCTATGACTCTCACATAGGCTGCCATTAGGGATGGGCGAGAAATGTGATTTTGCTTGCATTTTGATGAGCAACAATTTAACTCACCTTGTCAAAGCAATATATGAACTGAAACACAGCTGTCCTTTGAAATGTATGCTTCTCCAAATTCCGTGATGCAATTCTCCAGCCAAAAACAGTACGTACAAAAATGCATCTGTTACAGGAAAGTGTGCATTATATATGGGGAAATTGCTTGCAAATTGTGTCTATTGGACAAAACTGCATACAAAAAATGTGTTTATTAGGAGAAATTTGCACTAAAATGCTAAGAAATTTCCATGAGGATTTTTAAATAGCAAATTGCTGCAGAAATGTGGAGAACTGAATTTAAGATTGGAAAAATTAGAAACTGAGAAGCTCCAAGGTTATTTATAGTCAACATTTATGGTCCGAGGCCATGATCTGAAGGCACATGAGGCCACCACCTTGCTGAAGCTAAGCAGGTCTGGGTCTGGTCAGTGCCTGGATGGGAGACTGCCTGGCAACCATGTGTATGCCACCTTGGGTTCTGTGATGAAAGAAAGGTGGGTTATAAATGTAATAAATAAGTATATAAATGTATATACCACTTGAGCCAATGTGGTGTAGTGGTTAGAGTGTTGGACTATGACCTGGGAGACCAGGGTTCGAATCCCCACACAGCCATGAAGCTCACTGGGTGACCTTGGGCCAGTCACTGCCTCTCAGCCTCAGAGGGAGGCCATGGTAAACCCCCTCTGAACGCTGCTTACCATGAAAAGTCTATTCATAGGGTCCCCATAAGTAGAGATCGACTTGAAGGCAGTTCATTTTGTATGCCAAAATGGTATCTAAGCAGCTGAGAGATGCATCCATTGCTAGCTGCGACTACAGATAATTCAGTGCAAAGTACTATAACACTGTTTTCCACAGGGATGTAGGATTCTGTCCCAACACCTGATCAAATAGACAATTCTACCTCTGTCACCCATGCCATCTTAAGGCAAGCCACCCCTATTACCTCTCAAAACCTCTTTCAGCTGGATAGTATTTTGATGTCAGAATCTTGAGAGATGGAGATCCTGCTGCAGGACTGGCCCAAAGACCTTTTACTATCTAAGGAAAAGGACAAAATGGCTCCTCTCCCCCACTATTCCATCTACCAAAGCTGAATTGGACTGGCAATCTTACTTCAACACTGCAGAGAAAGCAGCATTCTCCACTGCACCTAAGGGTGCCAAGCTAGCTTATGGGGCACAGGGCAAGTCATGTGGTGCCCACAGCTGTGCTCTCTGGAACCTTGCAGCTGCTCCCACCCCTACCCCCACCCATCTGATGCCTGAAGCGGCTGCCTCACTCTGCCTAATGGTGGGGCTGCCCCTGTCCTGTAGGCAGATTGGTTTGCAGCGAATCCCATGAAATAGAGCTGGGAAACGATTTCCATGTGCCAAAACCAAAGAGCAAAAAGGAAAGCAGCAGACTCCGTACTGTTGGAACTACTGTTGGAGCTGCAAATATGAACAAGCCTCAACACATGCCTTTATCCTGAGAATACTATGAACAATCGCCTGAGGATTGACTATGTGCTTGTTGTAGCTTTTTCTTAATATTTTTGCTCTAATTCCCTTGCTTGCTTAATTATGACTCTGTTTTACTGTAACATATGCTGTAGGCGAGCATTAAAGGGAATCTCCAGCTGTTTCGGGTTTTTTAATGCCATTTTCAAAAGCTGACTGGCACTGTGAACCCTGCTTTGACGCTGTCTGTGCTGGTGGGGGTGAGTCTGCAGGGTAATTAATTAATTAAGGACAGTTGTTGACTGTCTTCTTGGCCTCTATTAGAAGGCGGCCAAAGAGGAGTCAAATTGAGGTATAAAGAAACTTTATGATTAATTTTTCCATCACAGGCAGTCGCTACTGTTGCAATCTGACCTCTGTGAGTTCAGGATGCTGATCTGTGGCATGAGAATTGTGCATGCAGCCTGCAAAAGGGGAATTCCAGAATGCTGCCTTATCATTTTGCAAGAGGTGTTAATTGAAATCTCCAGAGCCCTTTCATGTTTTACAAGAACTTAACAAGGGACGTTGCAAGGATTCTGGCTGAGAGCTCAGGAATATACCCATCACCTATCAGGACTATATGGCAAGAAATGGTCTGTTTCCATGCAAAGGTTGCTCTCCTGTGAAATGAATGTCAGTGCTGGTGATGAGATGCAGTTGAACGTTTGGAAAGGGTTTTGCAATCTGGAAGGCTTTGATTTCCTTGTGGTTGCATCCAGTTTACACCAAAGTTTCATTTACTCTGCCCTTGCTTGGCTCTGTCCATCTTTGTCTGTGATGCAGCCCTGTTAAATAATAGGATGGTGACTAATCAGCTGCTGGCAACCTTTTGCCGACTTCCATGGTGGCAAATTCTAATTTGATTTAATTCTAATTATCAGCAACTGCTGCTCAGAACCAGTCTGGGTGCTTGCAAAATGCAAGCCAAGAGGAAAAGCCGCTAGGAACTAAGAAGCAAGAAAGGTTCCACTGCCTGTGAGTTGCACTCTCTCCCTGCACTGAGATAAAGTGAGAAATCGCTTTCAAGCCACACATGATAAAGTAGTATTGAGGATGTTCAATGGGATTGCTCTGGAAACAGGGTTACCACTTCTGTCTGCAGTTAAGACACCTTGTAGCCTCAACAACAGGTGGGTGGGTGGGTGAATGGAATAAGGATGGGCAGACTTCAGGCCTGCAGAATCTACTTTGGTCTTTCACTAGAACCCCAAGTTCCACCAACTGGAGCTGGGTGCAAAAGAATTAACAAATGTCAAGCCCAGGTATTTACTGAGTTCCAGAACTGGAGTGAGCTCACAGTCCTTCCATGCAGCTGAACTGAGTTCATAGACTCTCCATGCCTGGTTAATCCCTCCCCTGCTTTCTTCATTTCAGCAAATGAAATAAGTTTTGTTGCTGTCCTTGTTAAACAGCTGGGAGCCTGAAGTGCTTGCTGATCTACTTCACCTTACCCAGGTCTATCTTCTGCTCTAAAACGTGCAGGAAATGCTGCTGTACAAGGGTCACTCAGAGTTGTTAAAGCTACCATTGCCATCTTTGGGTCACCAGCTGGTAACTGCTTGATGTCTGTGGGATGATGACTGTGTACTGTGACAGGCTGCAGACAGTGGATCACTTTTATGCATTCTGCTATATCTGAACAACTCCCACAAGGAGAAATAAAGATGGGCCAGAACTGTTCTCCCTAAACATGCTAACATTTGGCTTAAAAGAAATGTGTGTCTTTTGGAGTTTTGGGGGGGGGTTTGCATTAAGGACCATTCAAAATTGATGACATTCCATGCCTGCAGTCTGGAGGGGTAAAATCCAGGCTATCATCTCAGGATTTTGCCAACTCATTATGCCGCATGGGAAGCCCAGGCCTTATTAGATCAAGAGTATTGTGTCTTTCAGATTGTCAGCTCAGATTAGCAACCACTGGGATATGAGTTTCATTTGGCATCTAAGGAAGGAAGAAAGCCTGCAATTAATTGTTGCAGTGTGAAGTGCTCCTGATGAGTGTTCCAGCCACACAAAGATACATACTCAGCCCGTTTTCCATTCCTCTTAACAGCATCCTGTTGCAATTGAGCATGCACAATCCTAGTTAGGCTGGGTTGTTTGCTTAGTTACCCCCCCAAAAAAAAATTCTACTGCTGCAAACCTTGGAGTTCCTCCGATCATGCTGATACCATTGTCTTGTTTCTCACTCGCCTTGTTTTAGTTACATGGATGTTAACACAACACCTGAGTTGACTATTATATACAAGTGGAATCTGCAACAAACTGTTGCACTTGTGTAAAATGCCCCTCTTTGTATTTCAAGCCAGCCAGCCATGCCTTTTTCTAGGTACTCCATTCCATCCTCCCTCCCATAGACACTGAGCATGCTTTGCCCTCATTGGACTGTTTTTGGGTTGCTCCCCATAGCTTTTTCTTGGTTTTCGTCCTACTTCTACAAACCTTGGAGTTTCCCAAGCCATGCCAGTACCTCCTTCCTGTGTATGGATGATGCCATTTTGCCTAAATAATTATCAATGCTGAGAAAAGTAGTTCTCTGCTAGGATATAGAAAGGGTGGCTAACCTGTGGCCCTCCAGATGTTGCTGGACTCCAGCTACAAACAGCCCCAGCTAGCAGGGCCAATGGAAGTTATAGTCCAACAACATCTGAAGGGTCACAGGCTTCCCAACTCAATATATAGAATAGTATGATATGATGTGTTAATCTGTGGTTTGAAGGGCTTATGTGGCCATATTGCTTTTTCTTACTGGATTAAGCATGTTCTATTGCATCACAAGATTCAGTAGACTTTGACAAGTTACCCAGTTGCTATATAAACTGTAATATCCTATGCTGTTAATCGGTATGGATACGGAATTAAGCGTGACTGCTAATGGCATACAGGCATTATGAAGGGAGCTGAGCTGAATGAAGGGTGGAGAAAGACAGCACAAGGACTTTTGATGGCTTTTCAAATGTAAAAGACGGGGTCTGCTTTCACACTGCACTTTATTCCGTTATTGCGACAATTTCTTACCTGCGCATGGTATTTGACCTTTCACACAATGTAAAAGCTAGTTCCAGAAATCTAGTGCAATACAATGGAAGTTTACTGTTTATTTCCATGATAAATAATGCCAGAAATAACCCATTTACAAACTTGGGAAACCAGAGAGGGTCTGTGGGGAAGGAGAAGGTCTCTCAGATATTTGGAGCCTAAGTCACAATGGAGACTGATGACTCCGATGTCAGTTGGGCTGTCAATCCACTCCAGGTATTAGCCTGAACTTTCAAGGAGCTGTCCAAGGTTCTGAACCTATTTGGGGAATAGGTTGCAGCACCTTAGACAGCTCCTTGCAAGTTCAGACTAAATCCCAGATCGAATTCACTGACCCACTGACGTCGGAGCCACCACTCTCCACTGCTAAGTCATTTAGGGCTTTAAACCAGGGGTGTAGTCTTCTGGGGTCTTGGGGCTTAGACCCCTTACTTTTTTGGGAGCAGAGTCCCAGCCAGGTCTCTATTTATGAGCCAATCATCATGAAGGGGAGTGTGTTTGCCATGAAAAGAGTCTTCAAACATGCTTTCTTGTCCTGTCCTACTGATTGGAGCCAATCAAAGGAGGTAAGAGCTACTGAGAGTATTCTTTTTAGTAGCTAACACTCTCCCCTCCGTGCTTATTAGCTCCTACGGTTGTCTGTTGTTGTGGGAAAAGGCACTGACAAGGGTTGCATTCCCAACTCTACAGCAAAAAAAAAAAAGGTAGGGGCTTGGCTGTGACTAATATGGAGGGACCCTGCACTTCTGAATTTGCCATTACACTGCTGCTTTAAACAATAATGGGAGCACCTTGAATTGTGCCCAGGCACAATCTGGCCACCAATGCAGCTGTTTTAGAACAGGGGTTATATGAAATCTAAAGGGAACCCCATCCTATTTGACACACTGCTGGCAGTGAAAACAGCTAAACCCAGTCAGCATCTTTATAAGCCACATGAGAAGACAAGGGATAACTGCAACATTTCCCTAAGCAAAATGTTTTTCAAAAATCAAGCATTCTGTGTTGATTGATGACCTGATGAAAATTATCTGTGAGGCATGCAAGCTAGAGCATAGTAACGGGCCATATCTAGATGGGAAATTGTAGGGAAAGTCAATTTTCATCAGTCATGTGTGTAGAAGTGCAGTTAAGATAATCTGGGCACCCCATGGTCTCCCCTCTTAGATATGCAACAAATCACGCTAGGACCTAAAATTACCAAATATTCCTTCTTTTCAAGCAGCAGCAGGGGAACTTTTTGAGCACAAGTCCCCCATTCCCTCATGGGCAAGCTTGCAGGGGCCGTGTATCAGTGATGGGCATGGGCGGAGGCAAAAAATGGACAGAGCATCAGATGTGGCTCTTGCCTTTGTATAGTAGGCTACATTCAAGTCATGCAAAAATGCAGAGGTTTCTACACAAACTTCTTTCCATCCAAGCAAGTAAGAGGCATTATGATGGTTCAAGAACCCATTCCAGCCAGGCAGAAGCAGTCAAGGAGAGAGTGGAGGAGGGCTAGTGAGGGGCATGGCTTGAGAAAGGGCATAGCCTGGGGAAAGGCCTGAGGGCCTACTAGAGAAGCCTGGAGGACCACATTTGACCCCTTGGCCTGAGGTACCCTACCTTTGTATTGAAGGATACCTGTTATTTTGATGGGCAGAGAACTTGGAAGTTACTCTGTCTTTAGTCATGTTCATACTGTTGTGGAAACATATTCAAATACATGACTGAATATGGGCAAGAAATTGTTTAGATCACAGTTGTTCGACCTTGGGTCCCCAGATGTTGTTGGACTACAGCTCCCATCAACCTCAGCCAGCTTAGCCAATGGCCAAGGATGATGGGAGTTATAGTCCAACAACAAAGGGGACCCAAGGTTGAAGAATAGTGGTTCAGATCAGGGGTGGGCAAAGCGTGGCCCTCCAGATATTGCTGGGCTCCAACTCCTGTCACCCCCCTGACCATTCACGTCTTAGTGGAGCTGCTGGGAGCTGGGAGTTGGGAGTTCAACAGCTTCTGGAAAGCCACAGGTTCCTCCCCCTGATTGAGAACTTTTCACTGCATGCAGAATGGCTGTTGACCTTGGAGGCATTTCCCCGCCCTTGGTTCCCAAAGAGAGATCTGGCCCACATTTTCCACTCACCCTGAACAGTACACAAGAAGGAAACCCTTTGAACCTTGTTAAGTTTTCTCTTTCCTGGTCTGAATGTTCTGGCTTTGGTTACAAGCTGGCATGTGCATCATTTGCTCTGCAGCATATTTTATATATGTATTTGGATTGCAGGTGAGAAAAACAGCTGGGCTCCCTGCCCCCCCCCCCGAGCCGCTCAAGTGCATCTGACTGAAACGGCTCTTCCAACCGCCGAGAGAAGTAGGGCAAAGTTCAGGCCAGGCACTTTTTGGCACAGCAGCTCATTTGTTTTTACAGGACGATAACACCGTGCCATAAAGAAGATGGTAAATAGCAAGCTCCTAATGGAACTCTTGAAAGCTGAGACAACATCAGATGTGGGGCAAGTGAATGTGGCTTGGAGGAAATGGACTCACGGGCCAAATAGGGAGGCCTGGCAGGCCTCATCTGGCCCATTCCCCACCTATGTCTTAAATGATCATTCTCAGTTTATTAGGTGAGCAAAAGTCACAATGCCCATGTAGGAGGGCACAGCCTCTGTCCCTTTAAGAGTTGTCTAAAGTAGTGGAATTCATAGGGACCCAGGAAGCTTCCTTATACTGAGTCAGACCCTAGCGCAGTATAGCCTACACTGACTGGCAGCAGCTCCATTGCAGGCAGGGAGACTCTCCCAGTCCTACCTGGAGATGCCAGGGATTAAACCTGGGACCTCCTGCATGCAAGGCGGATGCTCTACCACTGAGCTATGGCCCTTCACAATTCAGGAGATGCAACTTTCTTTCACTTCACCTCTTTCACCTACAACCTGACAAGCTATAAATGCTGGAATGCCCTCTTCAGCACAGCTACAAAAGTTGTCTCAAGTAGGGATGGACAAATCTCTCAATTTTCAGTTGTTATTATTTATTTATTTATTTATTTATTATTTGATTTATATCCCGCCCTTCCTCCCAGCAGGAGCCCAGGGCGGCAAACAAGGCACTAAAAACACTTTAAAACATCATAAAAACAAATCTTAAAATACATTAAGACAAAACAGCGTTAAAAACATTTAAAAAACTTTTTAAAAGGGTTAAAAACATTATTAAAAAACATATTAAGCAATTCTGACACAGACACAGACTGGGATAGCTCTCAACTTAAAAGGTTTGTTGAAAAAGAAAAGTCTTCAAAAGGCACCGAAAAGATAGCAGAGATGGTGCCTGCCTAATATTCAAACTGAGTTCTCTCCATTTCTCCTTTTTTCCAATCCTAAATTCAATTCTCCACATTTTTGGAGCAATTTGCTATTTTTTTAAAAAAAGAATGAACTTATGAAAATTCTTTAGCATTTTAGTGTGAATTTCTCTAGATAAGCACATTTTCATATGCAGTATTGACAAATCTACACTTTTTTGCAAGCAACGTTCCCTAATATAATGTATTTTTGTTATGTTATTTTCATTAATTCATGTATTTATGTGCATTATAATGCCTAATATATGCATTTTTTTACACACTGCTTTGACTGGGGAACTGCATTGCAAAATTCATAAAAATGCAAATTTCAAAGGATGGGTGTGTTTTTGTTTGCTTCATTTTTTGAAAGTGAGAATTTGATAAATTTGCTTTTAAATGTGAACTGAATTGCATTTCTCCCCCAACACTAGTCTCAGACCATGTATGCAACTCAGTTCAAAGTACAGAAGCCCAATCTTCTTTTGTAACTTGCCACTTTATAACTCTAGGTCATGTGAGGAGAACATTTGGCCCTCCAGATGTGGCTAAACTACAACTCCCATCAACCCTAGCAGGCATGGCCAATGTAGTTCAGTAATAGTTGAAGAGCCAAAAGTTCCCCACATCTGCTCTAGGTCATAAAATCATAAGGCTGGAAAGGACATTCAGACATATAATTCAGGGATGCACCATCTCCTTTGCTTTTTTATGTGGATGCCAGCATCTAGAGTCAAATGCAAAAAGATGGCTCAAGGTGTAGAACCATGAACCCTCTACACCCTGTGAGCCATACTTTGGGACTGCGTGAAGTGACACGTGTCAAACCATTTTCTGACACAAAACTCTGAAACTACTCAACGGAGCTGCACAGAGACTTGGTTAAAGGCAAACAATTAATCCATCTTATCTGAAATAAGCTTCAGCATATTGAGCCAATACTGTTTCCAGCAAAGTAATTCAGGCAGCCTCCCTGGGAATATTAGATAGCTAGAGCCAATTGCTATCTATACATAGTGATGATGCTTCATCCCAAACCTCCAGATGACTTCTCCCAGGGGTATCATGATGATGTGAAGGAGAACAGAGGAAAGAATAGAACTGCCATAGGGCATCAGCCACAGAGTGGAACAGTAACCCGCCGGCAACACTTTCTAAGAGTAGTTCTTCAGGAATAACTGGAGCCACCCTAACACCACACTACCTAAACCTGACCCAAGCAACTAATCCAGGAGGATGCCATGGTTGCACTCCCTACATCAATTCCTCCATGTAATTAAACTACCAAGGCTGCATCCATCCCAAAACCAGGCCTGAAGCCAGTTTGGAAAGGATCCAAATAACCAGTATCATCCAACACTGCCTGTTCTGTCACCACCTACTCCACTGCCTTGCTGAATAACTGAATAGTTGAAATTGGGAGGTAGTTCTCCCAAACCACTAGATCTAAATTAGTCTTCTTTAACAGTGGCCACACTGCTGATTCTTTGAGGGATCAACACCATCTCCAAAGAGGCATTTGTGACCTCCGAGGTCCACACCACCAGTCAAACTCCAGCGGATATCAATATCAAAGAAAGGCGAGGACTGAGAGATCAAAGATGTCAATAGCCACCAACCTGGATTGCTTTAAAAGAGGGTTAGAAAAATTCATGGAAAATTCAGATATCAGTGGCTATTAGCCATAATGGCTATGTTCTTCCTCCACTGTTGGAGGCAGGATGCATCTCTTTGAATATCAGTTGCTGGGAATCACAAGTAAAGGCAATGGTGTTCCACTCAGGCCCTTCTTGCAGACCTCACATAGGCATTTAGCTGGCTATCATGAGAACAGAATGCTGGACTAGGTGGACTTTTGGTCTGATCCTGCATTGTTCTTCTTATGTTTTTATATTCAAGAGAGGTTACCTACCTGCTCAGGTTGTCCAAGGTATCTATAACATTGTGACCAGACGGAGTCTGGGGGTGCCAAAGGAAAAATCATCCTTTTCAAGTTCATCTGTTTCATTTACTATTCTGCTAGCCCTCTGATGCCACCCACTTCATGTTTTCCCTGAATTAGGTCATCCAGCACTGAATGGGGTCCTCAGCCTGAAAAGGGTTGCCCTTTTTAAGGGTGCCCATTTCTAAGCAAAGAGTAGTTTGGATCCTAACTTGGTTTTTTATTTATTTGTTTTAACAGAATTTTTGTGTTATTCTGAAGCTGTGTACGCCCCTGTGGTGCAACTCCTGTGTAGGAGTGCACCGCTTGCCAGATTTATTTTAAGGTGGTGCTATCCCCAACATCAAGGCTATTCAGAAGAACATAAGAAGAGTCCTTCTGGATCAGGCCAATGGCCCATCTCATCCAACATCTCTGTTCTCACACTGGCCAACCAGATGCCTTTGGGAAGCCTGCAGGCAGGACCTGAGAGCAACAGCACTTTCCCCACTTGTGATCAGGGCCGGTCCCAAAGGGCATCCAGGTTGGGCCCTGGCTGAGGGCCCCTGGAGCCACAGAGGCCCCTGAGGGGCCTCTCGATAGGGTGGGGAAGGAGTAGCGCTCCTTTTCCACGATCCACGGCAAAGTAGCTGCCAACATACCAACAAACATCATAAAAATAGGGTGGGTCCTAACAATACGTATCTTGCGTGTCAAAGGCTAAGGTAAAAAGGTGGGTCTTCATCTGAAAACTGAAGTTGCCAGATACACATCATGGGGAGGCAGTTCAAGTTAGGGGTTGGCGCAGAGAATGCTCTTTCCTGGGCCATCACCACCCGGGCTCCTGACACTTGTGGAACTACCAAAAGGGCTCCCTCTGCTGATGTTAAGACCCACGAGGGTCTGTAGGGAAAGAGGCAGCCTTTCAGATAGTTGGAGCTTAAGTTGTTTAGGGATTTAATGTAAATGTAAATGTACTGCCTTCCAGTCGATTCCGACTTATGGCGACCCGACACTAGCATAAACACCTTGAATTAGGCTTGGAATGAACTGGCAACCAATGCAAATGGTTTAAAGTGGTGGTTGTATGGGATCTAAATGGAACCCCAGCCAGTAAACTGGTCACTGCATTTTGGACCAGTTGAAGTTTCCTAGTCTCCATGTGACTGTTATGTAACTGTTAAGCCAGCATTCTATCAGCAGGAAGGAAACTCCTTTTCTTTGCTGAACCTCAGTTGCTCAATCTGCAAAATGAAAATAGCAACGCTGCATTTCTTGCATCATAACCTCTAAGTGTGTGGGATAAACCAGTACGTGACAGAAAGGTGCCTCCACTTGCTAAGAGTCGTAAGTGCCTTTCCAACTGGGTAAAATGACACATTGCATAACTTGTCCGTGATTTGGCTAATAGCTATGATTGCAGCTAAAATATTTGTGATTTCAAATCCAGGGGTCTAAGGTCTTCATCAGAACAAACCCCCTGGTAGGGATGAGGAGGGAAGGGTATGTTCCCTACCGATATTTTTCTGAACAATCATAACGTATTGGTGCATATTTGGGGAAATTGTTCGTGTACATCAACACCTTTGTCAAGCTTCCCAAGGGACAGTATGGAGAAAGTGCATTAAGAAAAAGTATTTCTCCCTCTCTCATAACACTAGAACTCATGGACATCCAATGACACTGAATGTTGGAAGATTCAGGACAGAAAAAAGAAAGGACTTCTTCCCACAGGGCATAGTTAAACTATGGAATTGCTCCCACAAGAAGCAGGGATGGTCACCAACTTGGATGGCTTTAAAAGGAGATTAGAGAAATTCATGGAGGATTATAAGGCTATGAGTGGCTACTAGCCATGATGGCTCTGCTCTCCCTCCATGGTCGGAGGCAATATGCATCTGAATACCACTTGCTGGAAACCACAGGAGAGGAGAGTACTGTGGCACTCACGTCCCGCTTGCAGGCTTTCTGTAGACACCTGGTTGGCAACTGTGAGAACAGGATGCTGGTCTAGATGGGCCACTGCACTGCCCTGATTCAGCAGGCTGTTCTTACGTTCTAATAAGCATTATTACACAGCCATGAGTGTGGCTGTATACTATAGCCAGCATAGATTTTTCGCATTCCGCAATGTTAAATTGAAAATGCCCCCCATGCCATTCTGATGCTTCCCATAAGCTCATTTCAAAACAAAAACTTACAAAACATAGAACTTAGAATTCAGAAATGCTCGCTTAACAACCCTCTAAGTTTTCATGGTGATACACAAAACAGTCAGAGAGAATCAAGAGTTCAAGGTGTAAAACAAAAGGAAAAAATCCAGACCCCTGTTGCACTTTTTTCTGTCAGTGGTCTCATAATTTGTGGAAATTGATTAAACATCAGCCAAGTTCACAGAGTACCTGTAATGCTATTACTAACCTTGCCCCATACTTTGACCTTCATCTTCTCCAGTTTAAAAGTTTTAAAAATGCATGTCTGATATTCAATGAATTTAAGAAATTTAACATTGAGGTCTATGATAGAGGTGGGCATGCTCAGTAAGAACAGTCAGTGTTCGAAAAGCCAGACTCACAGCTGTTTGGCTTGGCTTATCAGGAGGCCACACCCACACCAGACCTTGATTTCACTTTAGACACTCATGGCTTCCGCCAAAGAATTGTAGTTTGTGAAGTGTGCTGAGAGGAGACTGCTATTCCCCTGACAGAGCTCCAGTGGCCAGACTGGTTTAACAGTCAGCCACTCTGATTGAACGTCTGTGAGGGGAACAGGGCATCTCCCAGCGACTCTCAGCACCTTTCACTAACTACACTTCCCTGGGTTCTTTGAGAGAAGCCATGACTGTCCAAAGTGAAATCAAGGTCTGGTGGGGATGTGACCAGGGAGAGCTTTGGTTTAAATTTGGGTGGGATGCTACATGTGCCTGCTGTAGAATAAAAAGGTGAGAAAACCCTGAAAAAGAATGATACTGTTCACAATATTTTCCTTTTGGAAAGGAAACGGGCTTTCCCTCTGCCCAGTGCCCACCCACCCAAACTCCCCCTTCCCCCTCCTCCTCCCTGCCCCTCTCCCAGGGGCGAAGGACCTATTAGAATGGTCCACCCCAGGCGCCTGATGGATCCGGATGGATTCCTGACTGCGCTAGGGGATTTGGAACCTGCTGAAGGTCGCCCGGTCGAAACCCTGGTGAGGGAGTGGAATGATGGGATCACCAGGGCATTAGACCGGGTGGCTCCGAAACGTCCTCTCCCCCTGAATAGAACTCAGTTAGCACTGTGGTATACACCACGGTTGCGTACTCTGAGACAGGAGGTGAGACGACTAGAACGCCGGTGGCGGAAATCCCGCTCCGAAGATGTCTGGACACAGGTTAGAGCAGCAGTAGCTGCCTACCAAGTGGCAATAAAGGTAGGAAAGAAGGCTTTCTTTGCTGCCTCTATTGCATCTGCGGAGTGCTGTCCCAGGTGGCTGTTCCAGGTGGTCCGAAGCCTGGTCGGTCCAGTTGCCCAGGAACCCTTGGAACAGTCAAAGGCCTCCTGTGACATATTGGCAAAGCACTTCGCCGATAAAATCAAACACTTACGGAGCTCGATCCCGTGCGCCGTGGATACAGTAAGTGAACCAGAGTTGGCCAGTTTCATGCCGGTAAGTTGGGATCGGTTTCAGCTTCTCCCTTCTGAGGCTGTGGACAAGGTGCTTTCGACTGTGAAGCCTACCACTTCCCTAACTGATCCTTGCCCATCGTGGCTCCTTATGAGCTGCAGAGAGAAATTGGGCAAGGGGATTAAAGCGGTGGTAAACGCATCCTTGAAAGAGGGTGTGATGCCATCAGCCTTCAAGGAGGCAATTGTAAAGCCCATCTTGAAGAAGCCCTCCTTGGATCCCCAAGTTTTCAACAACTTTCGCCCAATTTCGAACCTACCATTCTTGGGCAAGGTCATTGAGCGAGTGGTGGCCAACCAGTTGTCGACACACTTGGATGAAACGGATTACTTGGATCCATACCAATCGGGTTTCAGGACTGGTCACGGAACTGAAACAGCCTTGGTCGCTCTGGTAGATGATATGAGGAGGGCATTAGATAGGGGAGAATTCACCTTTCTTGTCCTCCTCGATCTCTCAGCGGCTTTTGATACTGTCGACCACAGTATCCTTTTACAGCGCCTGGAGGGATTGGGAATTGGAGGCACTGTATTACAGTGGTTCCGTTCCTTTCTCTCCGATAGGTACCAACAGGTAGCATTGGCCTCTCAATTGTGGTGTGTCACAGGGCTCTATCCTCTCTCCCATGCTATTTAACATTTATATGAAGCCGCTGGGGACAATCATTAGGAGATTTGGGCTGCAGTGTCACCAATATGTGGATGACACTCAGCTCTATCTCTCGTTTAAATCTTCACCAGAGTTGGCTGTGGAGACCTTGTCCAAGTGCCTGGAATCCGTGAGTGGATGGATGGGAAGGAACAACCTGAAGTTGAACCCCGATAAGACCGAGGTGCTACTCGTGGGGGACAAGAGAAGGTTGGGAGATGTTGACCTGAAGTTCAATGGGGTGAGTCTACCCCGAAGGACCAGGTCCGCAGCCTTGGGGTTGTGCTTGATTCCAGGCTGTCCATGGAGGCTCAGATTTCAGCAGTGAGCCGGGCAGCCTGGTATCAACTACACCTCATATGAAGGCTGCAACCCTACCTTCCTGTTCATCAGCTCCCATTGGTAGTACACGCCCTGGTCACCTCTCGATTGGATTACTGTAATGTGCTCTACGTGGGGTTACCTTTGAAAACGGTCCGGAAACTACAGCTTATACAAAACGCGGCGGCTCGACTACTTACAAACAGTCACCGCCGGGATCACATCACACCAGTGTTGTTCGATCTACACTGGCTTCCAGTTGTCTTCCAGGCCCAATTCAAGGTGTTGGTATTAACCTTTAAATCCCTATACGGTCTCGGCCCAGTTTATCTAAAGGAGCGCCTTCAACGCCACCAATTATGCCGCCCGACAAGATCAGCCACACAGGGCCTTCTCTCAATCCCGCCAACAAAAACAGCTAGATTGGCGGGAACTAGAGAAAGGGCATTCTCAGTGGCAGCCCCCACCCTTTGGAACTCCCTCCCACAAGATCTACGGCACGCCTCTTCCCTAAATGTATTTCGTAAAGCCTTAAAGACCTGGCTCTTTCAACAGGCCTTTGGGATTTCCGGGGAGGGTTAACTTTTATGACTGAAATGCCTCTTACCCTGCACTAATATTGTTGTTGCTGCTGTATTGTTTATATATTGTATTAATGTATTTTATCACATTGTGTTTTAACTGTTTACATGTACGTCGCCTAGAGTGGCCATCGGCCAGATAGGCGACACATAAATTAAATTTTATTATTATTATTTATTATCCTAAGCATGATTATACAAGAGTAAATCCCATTGAACTCAAAAAGCATGCAAATGATCCAACCTCCCCTCCCCTCCTCCTCTCTCCTATCCCCTCCCTTTCCCCCTTACCTCCCCCTTCCTTCACCCCTACCTCCCCCTCCCAATCTCCTTACAATCGCCCCACCTCCCCCTTCCCTTCCCTTTCCCTCTACTGTCCCCTTCCACTCATCCATGGTCAATTTTACCTATTCTAAGCATGACTGCGCAGGAGTAAATCCCATTGAATGCAATAAGCATGCAACTGGCCAGACCTGCCTTTCCCCTCCCCCTCCCCCTCCCCTCCCCCTCTCTCTTCTCCTTTTTCCGTCTCTCCTTCCCCTCTCCTCTCCCTTCCTCCTCCCTTCTTCCTCTCCTTCCCTCTTCCGTCTTCCTCCTCCCCTGCCGTCTCCAGCCCTCCCTCCCTCCTTCTCCTCCTCCCCCATGGTCAATTCCACTTATCCTAAGTATGATCCCATGGGAGTAAATCCCACTGAATTCAATACACATGCAAATGATCAAACCTTCCCTCCTCCTCTCCTCCCCCTCCTGCCTGCTCCTATCCCCCTCCTCCCTTCTGCCCTTCCTCCTCCCCTCCGCATCCCCCTATAGTCAGTTTCACCTATCCTAAGCATTGCAGAGGAGTAAATCCTATTGAACTCAATAAGCATGCAAATGATCAATTCATTCTCAGCAAACTTGCACGGGATCCCATTTCTTACTTCCTGGATTAAAAAGCAGAGAAATTCACTAACAGGCAAAAAAACTTTGTCATTTAAGAATGTACCTATAGCCAACAGATATTTCTATCAAACTTTTAAAAACAGAGAAATTAGGCAGTTATAGTGAATGCACCAGGGGAGCAGGTGACCTGACCTCCTCTCTGATATATTCTACTGCCTACAAATTTGTAAAAATGCAAACACAATTTGGGTTGGTCTTTCACAGTCCAATCCACTTACTGTGTAGCTTGGAAGAATTTGGTAACATGCCTCTGAGCATCAGTGATTCCCAAACTTTTTTCCCCATGGACCACTTGAAAATTGCTGAGGGTCTTGGCAAGCCACTGAATGATTTTCTGCCTTGTGTAGCAATTTCAATATGCTGTTCTAGATGCTTATGATTTTAAATTGTATTTCATTGCCTTTGTTTTTCTACCACATTGCATTATAACGTGAATTCCCAAGACCTCCGGGTGCAACACGTATGCAACAGTAGTCAGTAGATATTTTCAGCAGTTTACAGCAGTTAAGGATTACATCACTGAAACATTTCCAGGGCAGATGCAAATTGTTAGTTCCAGGAATCAGGCTTATGAATTGACTTTCATGAAGTGACAGAACAGATCCACAAGAAGGTCAAATCCTTCCAAGAACTATTTCCTATAAACCAGGGGTGGAGAACCTGTGACACTCCGGATGTTTTTTGGACTACAGTTTCCATCACCCTTCTCTATTGGCCATTCTGGTTGGGTCTGATAAGAGTCAATAACATCTACAGGGCTACAAGTTCCCCAGCCCTGTTTTACAGGAAATAATCAGAAAGATTTGACCTTCTTCTCACTTTTCTGCTCCATCACTTTCTAACCTATGATTTAGAACAGCAGTTCCCAAACTGTGGTCCATGGACCAGTTAATTCATAAGCCTGATTCCTGGAACTAACAATTTTCATCTGCACTGGAAATCCTTCAGTGATGTCATCCATAACTGCTGTAAACTACTGAAAATATCTACTGACTACTGTTGCATATATGTTGCACCCGGAGGTCTGTTCCAAAACCTCAGGGCAGACTTTCCCAAGGAAAGTGAATGAATGTGATTAAAAAATAAATAAATCCTGCGTTTAAAGCCAGAACCTCTGCCTTGTTCTTCCAGTGTCAGGGTTCAAAATGTTCTCTGATCTTGTAATGGGGTCAGGATTTTGTGTTTAGGGTTTTCCCTTATGTCTTTCTCATCCATCATTGAAAGAAGCTTTTTCTCACTCTGCCTAGCATTGATTGCCTCTAGCCTTGTGTGTTTGATTAGAATATTGTTTGGCCAATGCTGTGTCATAATAGTTGGTGGTGATAAAGTGCCATAAGAATCATCAGACTATACATCAAGGTCAAAGTATAGTATGTAATCATTGGATTATAACTTTTAGGGGATTCCGATCATCAGTGTTTACATTTTGGCTCCTTGAAGTCGAGGGAACTTCTACAGACATTATTCTATGTCCCTCATGCCGTGAAGTTACTCTTTCTCAAAAGCTGGACCTCTTTTGGAAGCACTGCAAGGATTTTCTGTTTGTGGCTGGCCTTTGGGGACCAGGAAATGGGTTTTGTAGGGAATCAATGTTGTTGTTAAAAATAATGTTCATTTCTTTAAAAAAAATCCATAACAACTCATTTTAAAAACAAACTGCTTTAAGGTGGAAGCTGATTTTAATACAAACATGCTAAAGTCTACAGTTACAATCACTTAAAACTGAATCAAGAGCTATCAGATGTTTGTTTATATCCTGCCTTTCTGTCTTACAAACAAGCCAGCTAACAATACTACTATACAATGCAATGTAAAAGCAGCTTTTCATCATAAAAGAACTATTGGAAGGCATGTCTGCCTTCTAAGGCAGGTGCTGAACTACAACTCCCATAATCCCAATGCCATGCTTGCTGGGGCTAATGGGAGTTACAGTTCAGCAACATCTGGAGGGCCACAGGTTCACCACACCTTTCCTAAGGTTCAGCATTACATGTGACACTATAAGTCAGCCTTTGCCAGCCTGGTGTCCTCAAGACGTTTTGGACGGCAACCCCCATCAGCCCAAAACATCTGGAGGACACCAAGCTGTCAAAGGCTGCCATATTTATTCTAGTGGGCTTTCTTCTGGGCCAAGGGACTGAAAAGTCACCAGAGGCTCTAGGCTCCAGGAAATGCCATCTCGGTAGGATTACACACCGACCCCATCTAAGAAGTTGGACAGCTCCTTGAAAGTTTAGAGTAAAACCCAGAGCGGATTCCACTGCCCCACTTATGGAGCCACAGCTGCCACTAGGTAACCACCTAGGAACCACATGTATACTGCCTTGGGCTCCATGATGGAAGAAAGGCAGGATAGAAATGTAAGAAAATAAAGTGGGAACATAGGAAGCTGCCTTATATGAGTCAGACTGTGGGTCCATCTAGCTCAGTACTATCTACTGACAGGGAGTAGCTCTCCAGGGTTTCAGGCAGGGGTCTTTCCCAGCCCTACAGGACATGCTGGAGATTGAATGCGGAACTTTCTGCATGCTTTGCCAGGAAATATCTCTGCAGAAACAAACAAAATCTCTTGCCTGTTGTCTCTGAAACCCTGTAGTGCACAGGAGTTGCACTGAATTATGCATCTAAGCAGTGTTACGAATGTTGTACAAAGGCTCTATTTAGTTGCCAACTGGTGTGTTTGAATTCTTATAACAGCCATTTAATTTGCATGTCTGTCCAGGAGACCTATGGATTCCAAAATGAGAAAACTGATTTAGATCGGTCTTCCTTCCCTTTGTGGTTTAAATTGCCTTGATCTAAATGAGAGGTGGCGTTCTCACCGGACTCCCTAAGGAGGCATGAGACCCACCCCCCTGCAGAAACACAAGTGTGGGCAGCCCAAGGGCAGTATCCATGGTCAGTCTGAAGTCAGAATCCAGAGTCTACTTCAAAACCAAGGGGGTCAGGCAAGGATCAGGGTCCGAGCAGTCTGGGGTCAGAAGCCAAGTAAGCAATGCGGGTAAGGGGCAAGGCAAGAGACAGACCTGGGGTCCACAGGCAATCTTTAAACAGGGCAAGTACCAAGCTGGTGTACAGACATTGTTCCAGCAGCCCTTTCAGCCTAGCACTGGGGTTTGATACTGGAGGTGCTGAGCCACATCCCAAACTTCAGCTGACTCCCATTGATCACCTGCAGCCAGACCTTTCCTCCTGAGGAGTCATTTACTCCCGAGGCATATAGTTGGGTGCTCCTCGGATGAGGACTCCTCTGAATGGGACCCGATGGGTGGCTAGTCCTTGGGCCATGTCTGCCCTTCCAAAAGGTTTTGTGCCTCGCCAGAACCCTTAAAATTATCCTTTAAAAAAAAGAAAGAAGCTTGACCATTCCTATGGGGGGCAGATCTTCCTGATGCTTAGGGTACGTCACCAGAGAGATCAATCCTGACACTGATCAGAGGAGCCTCTCCTTTGCTTAGGACCAGGATCAGGAAGAATGCAGATAGGAATACAGATCCTTCCACCACGGCATTGCTCATGAGCTAGAGGGTGCAGATTCCGCATCTCAGCTGTGGTGCTGGACATTGGGATACAAGTTCCTTTCTGCCCCTGATCATCAAATCAAACATCTGGCAGGGTGGGGAGGATCTGCATCCTGTTCTGTATTTTAATTTCAGAGGAGAGGTTTAAACCTCGTAGTTCAACAGCACTGGGATGAAGATACTGTATGTCTGTGAGTGTGTGGGGAGGGGAGAGAGGGACATATATGTTTGTGAGTAAGAGAGAGAGAGAGATTTGTTCTTGCATGTGCATGTCATAGCTCACAGGCGGAGCATTTGCTCTCCATGCAGACGGTCCCAGGTTCAGTCCCACTCCCTTCCCTCTCCAGGTAGGGCTGGGCATGTCCCTGTCTAAAACCCTGAAGAGTTGCTGTCAGTCAAAGTAGATAATACTGAGCAAGAAGGACCAGCAGTCTCAGTCAGTATAAGGCAGCTTCCTAAATTCTTATGGGTGGGTTTGCATTTGCTGTAGTTGTGATTACTGCATGAGTACTGCCTGTACATGCCATGTGCCTCTCAGAGGTTTGCCTGCCTTAAATGTGGCACATGGGCTATAAAAGATTAGTCACTGATTCCTGATTTAAATCAGTCTTTCTAGAGCAGATGACCCCTTTTTCCCATTAAGAATATCAAGTGGTGATCTTGAGGGTTTTTTTAATGAGCTTGCAGAATGCGGCAAACCCTTGTGTGCTCAGACCATTCATTTAAAGCATTTAAAGCACATGACTTTCCCCCACAGAATGCTAAGAACTGTAGTTTACCCATCACAGAGCTGCAATTCCCAGCATCCTTAACAAACCCGAGGATTCTTTGGGGGAAGACATATGCTCTAAACATGCTTGAAATTTGTGTATGCAAGACGCAACGCAAATACAGCTGATTCAACTTCGAAGACAGTAACTTAGCAAACCGGTTTCTTTTCTTTTTGCAAGATTTTTCTTTTTAAATTTTTGTTTGGTGGGAAACCCCCACTTCAAACAAACTAGGAGACTCATGTCAGCCCTCAGGCATGAGCCTGAAGAGACAGAATATGCAAGAGAACATATACCACTCCTCCCCCTGACAATCATTTAATATATCACCATGGACTGGGGTCATTTCATTCTTACTGAACCTATATTGTCTGTAGCTCATTTAGATTCATCAATCAGGAAGCAGACAAAGATGATTTCTTAAGCCCAAAATAACCATGTCACCTCCTACATTCAAAAGGACTATTAGTCAGCTTGTAATTTGTTTGGGTCTGTTATGTAGGTCACTCGGGACGTAGCTGAAAGCTCTGCACATCCTTGAACAATCTGGTGGTGCAACAAACTCTGTGGGACTAACCAAGAGGAATTTCTGAAGTTGTCAAAGAGCTTTGCATCTTCTCACCATTATCATGCTGATGCCACCAAGCAATGTGTGTGGGTGTCCAGGGATGGGGATGGGGATCTTTCCTACTTTCTTATCACAACAGCACAAGTGGTTGGCCTATATTTAATGTTCCCTATTCATCAATAGTGAATGCAAGGCTACACAAATCTATACATGTGGCAAAGGAGTCAGTGATGCACTTCCTCCTTTGAACAGACTAAGGATGGAAAGCTCTTTCAGTCATGGATCTCTCAGTTTCTCATTTTTCCAATCTTAAATTCGGTTCTCCGCATTTCTGCAACAATTTGCAGGGTTGTTATTTTTTAAAATCCTCATGAATATTCTCCAGCATTTTAGTGTAAATATTTCCTAATAAACACATTTTTGTAGGCAGTTTTGACAAGCAATTTCTTGTCATATATCTATGCATGTTATTTTCACCAATATATTCATTTTGTGAACACTTTCCCCTAATATATTGCCAAATTCAGATGTGTGAATTTTAAAAGACGACTGTGTTTCGGTTCTCATAGTGTTTCAGAAAGTGCAAGTTTGTTAATTTTGGCTTTAAATGCAAACTGAATCAAATTTCTCCCCTATCCCTTTGCCTATATGCAACACTGACATGGAGAGAGCCAACCCACACAGGCTTAGAGAGGCACGTGCCCATCTTATCAACACACTCCAACACATGAGAAATGCAGAGAACTAGGCAGCAGCCAGGAAGATCCCATGCACGATTAATTGAACAACGGCTATTTGGAACGGGGCGGATTTGAACCACAGGCCTCCTGCGTGTGCTTGTGCCACTATGCAAACTGCATCATGGACTATCCCTGCTTTCATTTCTATGCATAATATATGCATTTTTATAAACATTGTTTGGTTGACAAACTGCATTGCAAAATTCAAATAAGTGCAAATTTCAAAGGATGGCTATGTTTCGGTTCTCCTATTCTTTCAGAAAGTGTAAATTGGACAGATTTGGCTTGAAATGGCAAGCGAACCTAATTCCTTGCCCATCCCTAGAACAGACCCAGAGCAATGTCAGATCATCATGAATCTACAAGGAGGGCCCAACACTTCACAGATGAAAATGGGAGGCACCTGTAGACTGGGAACACCTGCAGACCACTGCCTTCCCCTCCTTCACTGACTGCGTATTCCTAAAGGGTAGCCTCTGCTTCCCATGTCCTGCATTCATTTACTTGGCAATAGCCTGCCCTGCTGTTAGGTTCAGAAACAGGGTGTGTTAGTAAACTGACCATAACAATCTATTTTTTTTTAAAAGATTAAAACTATTTAATAGATTGGATGCCTGTAGCTTCATCCTTTGCATGTTTACTAATAGGAATGCCAAGAATTTCAGCCCTTGATAGCTGCCATTTGGGGGGCACAATCTACTGAAAGTGTCTCTGTGCAACTCACATTCATTTCTTCATTCAGATCTTCCCAGTGGATGTTGCTTCTAGAGCAACTTTCCTCAGTCTGGTGCCCTCTTGATGTTTCAGACAGCTGGGGCTGATGGGAATTGTAGTCCAAAACATCAGGAGAGCACCAGGTTGTGGAAGACTCTTCTAGAGCATTATGCTGTCATCTGGGGAGGATCACCCATAGGCTTTGTCACTATGTTATTGACCCTGTGGTCCTGAATCAGACCTTGAATTATGCCGGTTTCTTAAACAGTGCATCATGCCTGCTTGCTTTTCAGGTTTTCTCATTGGTACAGTGGTTCTCATTGTAAACACACAGGGAATCTTCTTATGCCCAATATGGTAAAATCCAGCACAATCTAGTCATCACAGCAATTGAAATGAAGAACAGAAGATTTCCCAGAAGGGAATGTGGTCCTCAGGCTGAAAATTATCCTTACCCCTGCTTTAGAGAGAGCTGTTCCAATGTCTAATCACGACTAGGAACTATTGCATTGGTTTCACTTTCATCCCGTTCTTCTTTCAGGAAGCTCAAATCCATTTAAGTGGTATGGTACACCAGGATAGCCTCCTACATGGACACTTACCAGGCTGAGACCTCCATCACTTTTAACAAATGAATATAATCCTAAGAAGGGCCCCGCCAAACCATCCTGTTCTCACAGTGGTCAACCAGATAACTGTTGGAAGCCTGCAAGCAGGACCTGAGTGCAACAGCACTCTACCCTTCTGCAGTTTCCAGCAACTGGGATTCAGAAGCAAACTGCCTCTGACCATGAAGGCAGAGCAGAACCATCATGGCTAGTAGACAGTGATGGCCTTATCCTCCATTAATTTGTCTAATCCTATTTTTAAAGCCATCCAGGTTGATGATCATCACTGCCCCCTGTAGCTTAACTATGCTCTGCATGAAGACGTATTTTCATTTGTCTGTCCTGAACCTTCCAACATTCAGCTTCCCTGGATGTCCACAAGTTCTAGTGTTACAAACTTTCTCCACGCCATGCATAATTTTGTACACTTCTATCATGTCTCTTCTGACTCGTCTTTTCTCTGAACTAAAAAGCCCCGAATGCTGCAAGCTTTCCTCATAGGGGAGTCGCTCCATCCCTTTGATCATTTTGGCTGCCCCTTTCTGTACCTTCTCTGTTCTCTGGGGCCCAGCCGCAGGGGAAATTTGCTGGACTGTGCCCTTAAGCTGGAAAAGTGGGGATGAGTTAATGTATGCATACACATACAGAATCTGCACCAGCTTTCTCAAGGTCATCTACACAGCAAGCGAGGCAAGCCACTCTTATTCCCAGTTTGCAGGAGGGAGCATTGCAGCTGGAAGATGGTGATTTCCCCAAGGCACCATCTGCAAGCTCAAGACACAGGCAAGACTGGCACCTATGTCTCCCAACAGTCCAAGCCCGCCTTTCCATCCACCCAGTGGCTTGCTCATGTGCCATATGCTTTTCATCCACTGCTATTGGAGGCCTGACCTACTTCCAATATTCTGGGACCATTTGCACTTGTGTTCAGTCCTGAATCACTTTCCTTCTTACTAAACACATAACCGGGGTAGGGAAACGATTAAGAAAGCAAACATAACCCACTTGAGGAAGGGATGTGCCATAGAAAACAACAATCTGTCCACATAATGAGGTATTCCTTGCAGGGCTGGCGCCAGGCATGCCGGAGCCCTTGGGCACCAGCCTGCCCCAGGCCCCGGCACCCACACTCACATCCCACCTACCTACCTACCTTCCACAATCTGTGGCAGCGTTGGCTCCTGACCCTGCCACGGATCATGAGCCAACACTGCAGCAGATCACGGAAGGAAGCACTACCAACCCACCCTAAGAAGGGGCCCTTCAGGGGCCCTCAGCCAGGGCCCGACCTGGCTGCCCTCTGGCACCGGCCTTGATTCCTTGCCCTTTCTGCTTCCTCAACTTCTTTCCTCTGGACTATGGAAACGGGTGCCCCACTTAGCACCTGTTTGCCTTGTGTGGGCTTGCTCATCCCCATTCCAAAAGTGCTGCTGTGCCTGTGAGGCACGTGAAAGAGGTTGGATCCAACCTGCTTGCTGTAATAACATAATTGCAAAGTGCTGGAAAACTGATCTGGGGATCTGGGTGCTGCTTGCTTACCTTTCTGCCCCTCCCCCTGGATCTTCACCCTGACAGAAAAGAGGCCACATTGCACGTGTGGGGCAAGAACTTGATTGCTGCAGGCCTGGGCTGGGGAACGTTGCACTTGCTGCTCCTGCTCCTGCTCCTGCTGCAATCGGAAATGCCAGCTGAAACCAGGCCCAGACTGGCCTCATTTCATCAGGAAAAGCATACCTCTTTCATGGCCTCCCTTTCCTGTTGCCAAGACTAATACTGGGGTCTGCTACAAGTAGAACAATGGGGCGCAGCAGAGCTCTTTGTCTGCTTTGCTGTGTTCCCATCATGACGGCCTTAATCCCAGGGCTGCCTGCTCTTTGCCAGCCCTTCTTGCCTGATAGAGCTGCTGCTTCTAGACAGAGGCTTCTTGAACTATGAATCAGGGCTCCAGAGGTGCAGAGAAGGACAGAGCTCCTGCACTTGTCAGACCAGCCTCAGGGAGTTTCAGCAGGGTGCCGTTTTTTCTCACACCCGCGCGCCATACTGCATCTGGCAGAATTCTCTCACCATGAGAACCCTCGAGGTACAGCTGCCCTGACTGCCTCCTTTGCATCTAGTTGCTTCCAGCTGTGGTACCTGAAGTAGCGTTTCATTATCCAGGCACCTGCCAAAAGGAGCTACCCACAGCTTGTATTAAAAATGCCCACTTATTTTTAAAACCTATCAGAAGCCGGGGAAATCTCAGCCAAACAAATACTCTGTGTGTGTATGCTCACAGGCCCAGCTCCAGCAGTGGGCCAGGTAGGGCACTGGCCTAGGGCCCAGGAGTTCAGAGGGGGCCCTCACTGGCCCCAGCCCAACCCTGCTAGCTGATCCAGTTTATGGATGTTGCTATAATATCATATCTTATTTATGTGCTTTGCCTGTACAAACAAGTTACAATTCTCTCTCTCTCTCTCTCTCTCTCTCTCAAAAAAGTATGAAATGAAATTATAGTAGAGAAGCCCAAGGGTTGATTTTAGATGTGTGGGAGTGGTATATCTGTTCAGTGATGAAGAAAGGGCACTCATTTGAAAAGTTCAAAATGTATTGTTTTTCTTTGACAAATAGGGGACTGCCATATTAATCAAGGTTTCTTTTACTTTAAAGGGGTGGGGCAAGGGGGCAAGGGGCCCACGCGTAGCCCATGCCCAAAGATCCCCAGAAACCTGGAGCAGGCCCTGTGTTTGTCTGTGTGTGCGTGAGCACGCGCACACATGTGCATGTTTGTGTGGAGAGAGAAGGAGGAGGGAGCTCGTTTGGGCGTGAGTAGGCACTGGAATAGCATCACTCCGTTTTTCTCAGTGGCCCATCTGGGGGCAGCTCCAGAATGTCAACATTTTGCAGGAAGGATTGAAGCACACACTAGAAATGTAGATTTTACAATTCCCCCAGATAAAGAGTGTGGTGCTGTTCTGTCACTGATGCCGGCTGGGCCCCCTGCATTGATATAAAGGCAACATGAGCTGAACTGCCCCCACAACTTCCAAAATACAGAAAAGATTATTTTGACCTGCATTGAGTATATAATAATAAGCTAGCACAAGTCGTCACCGCTTGTTCTTTCCTCAAGTGAAAAAATGTAGTTTTCCTAATCATTTTCCTTCCCCAATTATGTGTTTAGCAAGATGAAAAGGATCCATGTGGGAATATAGTTTGAGCATCTGGCAGTGAATGCTGGTAAACCAACACCTCTTAAAGGAGCAGGTGCTGACAGGCAGTCACGCCTTACCTTTATCCCATTGGAATGACAGCTTCCCTGACACTTTAAATAAGGTCATAGCCAGGCATGAGCAAACTATTACCTTCATCAGGGCATTCCAACCGACTGTTGTATGGCATCCACATGTTTCCCTGATCTGCATCTCTAGACACTGAATAAAATATGTTCCATCTATTTGTTTTCACTGATGCATGTCAAGGAAAGTCCAAAAGTTTTTTATCAGCAATTCTGATAGGTACCCTGCCTGGCATCATGATCTGCCAAGGTTAGCCACAGCCATCCTCATTTTTAAACGGATCAGGAAAATGCCAACAGATTTTGCCTAAAGTGAGGTGAAATTTATGGTTGCCACTCAGGAGAAGCATTTGCAGAATGTCAAGATAAGCCAAAAGCTGTTACTAAGATGAATAAAACTTCTCAGTGGAGTTCTGCACATCCATATAAGGAACTCATAGAAAACATTAATTAATTATTTTAGCTTAGGACAGGGGTGGAGAATCTCCCATCTGTGTGCCAAATGCCTCTCACCCTTTGTGACTCTCACTAGGCCACACACACCCTACCCAGAACCTCTACACCCTCTCCTTGAGTGCTGTGGCCTGGCTGAAATGTATCTTTGAACAGTAGGGATGGAAGGATGTGCTAATTTCTCATTTTTCCAGTCTTGTAAGTCCTCATGAAAATTTTAGTGTGAATTTTTCCTAATGATTTGTTCACATACATTGAGCAAGGGGTTTGGACTCAATGGACCCATAGATCCCTTCCAACTCTACCATTCTACGATTCTATGATTCTACACATTTTTAAAGCAATTTCTCCTAGTATAATGCAGTCTTGTATATCATTTTCACTAATATATTTTTCATGCACACTTTCCCCTAAAATATGCATTTTTGTAAACATTGTTTGGTTAAAGAACTGCATTGCAAATTTTGGATACATGCGAATTTCCAAGGATGGCTGAGTTTCAGCTCATATTGTTTAAGAAAGTGTGAATTTGATAGATTTGGCTTGAAATGCGAAGTTAATCAAATTTCTCGTCCATCCCTAATGAACAGTTATACTGCCTCTTGCTTGCTTGGAGGGAGGAGGGAGGTGTGCATGTGAACGCTCTGGCCTTTTTGTGGCAGAAGTGTGCAAAGGAAAGCCACCTCTATTACTTCACCCCATTTTGCCTCTAGCCCCACTAGTCATTGTCATGTGGACCCCAGAAGGTTGCCTATGAGATAATGTGGCCCTTGCATGAAAAAGTCTTCCTCCCCTCTGATTTAACTGATGGTGAGAGATTAACACACTTCTGTCACACCTGGACCTACTAACCCAAAATAATGTAGGCCACATAATGCCAACAAGTGGAAATGGCTGTTTGTCCTTCCTAATGTATTTGATCTGAACTAATGACCTAAATACCATTGACTGCTGTATCTGTGTCCTCCAAAATCGACAGGCACCAATCATGAGTCACTTAAAATCTCCATCCTGTTTATACCTTGGGGACTCTGGAAGTGGTGTCATCTCTGAATTCCATTTACCTGCCATGCGTGTACTAAGTCACTGTTATATATGAGAGGAGGAATGGAATGGATCCTTTCAATCGAGGAAACAAAAGGCTTTATGATATCAACAGTCAATGATTCACTCCCTAAATCTCACCAGCTTGCCTAACTGTATCCAAAGACAGTACTTTATACGGCCAACCAACCACGTTGTTGTAAAGGTGTGGCTCATGCTGTTTGATTACTGTATACAGTGTGCAATCTATTTTTAATGCAATTACAAAGCATCTTCCCCGGGCAGTGGAACAACAGCCTTCCTTGCTGGAGACCAACCTTCCAAGCAAGAGTATACCGGCAGTAAGGCTGGAATTTTGTTGATATGTGTCTTTGTAAGCTTTGTAAGCTAGTTAGAGATTTGTCCATCTAGCCCTCGGATCTGGGGGGTGAATCTGGCCCTCCAGGCCTTTCTACCTGGCCCTCACAACTCTCCACAGGCCACACCCTCTCCCCAGGCCGCACCCTTCATTGGCCATGCTCTGCACTCTCCTTGAGTGCTTTTGCCTGGCTGGAAGGCTGTGATGATGCCTCTTGCTTGCATGGATGGAGAGATCTGCATGTAGAAACCTGTGGCTTTTCCATGGCTGGGATGTAGCCTGCCATACAAAGGTAAGAGTCGCATCTGTTGCTATGCCCACTTTTCGCCTCTGTCCCTGCCTACTGCTGGCAAGTGCGCCCCCCCCCCGGAAACGTTCTCATGTGGGAATGTGGCCCTTGGGCTGAAAATGCTTCCCCACCCCGATCCTGCCCAAGATTGCCTGCCCACCCCCAACCCGAAGGAAGTGTGTCGTCAGTAGGGATGGAAGGATCTGTCCGTTTTGGTCCCTTTCTCCTGTTTCCGGGCTTCCTTTCGGTTCTCCACATTTCTGCAGCAATTGGCAATTTTTTAAAAAAGAAAAAAATTCCCATAAAAATTCTTCAGCATGTTAAGTGTGAATTTCTCCTAATAAATACATTTGTGTATACAGTTTTGACTAACGTACACATTTTTTTTTGCAATTTATCCGAATATAATACATTTTTGTATGTTATTTTCACCAATATATTCATTTTGTGCACACTTTCCCACTAACATTTTTGTAAACATTGCTTGGTTGGAGAACTATATTGCAAAATTCGGATAAGTGAGAATTTCGAAGGATGGTTGTGTTTTGGTTTTCATATTTGTTTTGGAAAGTGCAGATTCGATAAAATTGGCTTTCAATGCAAACTGAATAGAATTTTACCCCCATCCCTAGTCTGAGTGCTCTCCAGGCTGGGCTATAGAACCACAACCACTGCCTCAGGATTGTTTCTGGCAGTCTGGCTGTCTGGCTTGACAGCAGGAATGGGCTTCCTCCCCTTTTTCTGACTCTGTGGTGGGAGGGCTGGTTTGAAATAAGAGGGGGGCTGGGGATATGATATCCCTTTTTATCCTGTGCTAGTACCGTATTTATCAGATGTGCCTCATTCTTCTTCTGGCTCTAGAATGGATTTGTCATCTTTATTGGCTTCTGGAGTAGGGAAGGGTGGTATAGCATGTGCATTATTGTTTGCTAAAATGTTTGCTAAAATCTTATCCCCTTGTTTCTAGATAGGTAGATAGATAGATATTTGGGGGGGGCATTTACTATAAACGGAACAACCAGGTAACATTTTAGATGGTTTGCCTTTTGCTACAGTGTTCATTTTTGTAGGATATTGGCTGCTTTGGAGGGCAGAGTGAGGCTACTTTGGCTCACAGCAGCTCTCCGGGGTCTCAGGAAGAAAGAGGGTTTCCCCCTAACTCACTACCTGATCCTTTCAATTGGAGATGTTTGGGATTGTGTCTGGGGCTTTCTGCTTGCAAAGCAAGTGCTCCACCACTGGGCTATAGTCCTTCCCCTAAAAGTAAAGTAAGATTCCAGTCCTCATGGTTTTGAAAAAAAAAAGGGCTTACTGAAATGGAGACATCCGAAGATGCCTTATACCAAGGCAGACTATTACTCCCTCTAGCTCAGCGTTGTCAGTGCACCTGCCAGCAGCTTTCCATAAGAACATAAGGAGAGCCTACTGGATTTCCAGATGCCCATGGGAAGCCCACAAACAAGACCTGAACACAAGAGCACTCTCCCCTCCCGCAGTTTCCAGCAACTGGCATTTGGAAGCATACTGCCTCCCGCTAAGGAGGCAGAGCATAGCCATCATGGTTAACAGCCACTGATAGTCTCATTCTCCATGAATTTGTCTACTCCTCTTTTGATTCCATCCAGGTTGGTGGCCATCACTGCCTCTTGTGGGATTGAATTCCATAGTTTAACTCTGTGCTGTGTGGAGCAGTACTTTCTTTTGTCTGTCCTGAATCTTCCAGCATTTAACATAATTGGGTGTCTACAAGTTCCAGTGTTATAAGAGAGGGGGAAAAAAACTTTTCTCTATCCATTTTCTCCATGCCATGCATAATCTTATTCACTAATGGGCAAAAAACCCTTGCAGTTTAAGAATGTACCTATAAGCCAACAGATATTTCTATCAAACTTTTAAAAGCAAGGAAATTGGGCAGCTATAGTGAATGCACAAGAGAGGAGGTCTATAACCGCCCAATTTCCTTGCTTTTTAAGATTTGATAGAAATATCTGTTGGCTATAGGTAGGTTCTTAAACTGTAAGGGTTTTTTGCTTATTACTGAATGTCTCTGCTTTTTAATCCAGGAGGTAAGAAATGGGATCCTTTGCTAATTTGCTCAGAATGAATGGACCATTTGCCTGCTTATTGAGTTCAATGGGATTTACTCCCCTGCAGTCATGCTCAGGATAGGTGAAACTGACCATGGGAGGATGGAGAGGAGGGGAGGAAGGGCAGAGGGAAGGAGGGGATGGGAGCAGATGGGAGGAGGAGGAGAGGGGGACGGCAGGTTTGATCATTTGCATGCTTATTGAGTTCCATGGAATTTACTCCCCTGTAATCATGCTTAGGATAAGAGAAACTGACCACAGGGGAGGAGGAGGGAGGGTTAGGAGAGGAGGAGGGAGGGCAGAGGGGAGGAGGGCTGGTTTGATTAGGTGAAACTGACCATGGGGGAGGAGAAGAAAGGAGAGGGAGGGAGGACTGGAGTGGGGAGGGGAGAAGGCAGAGGAAGAGAGGGAAAAGGGGAGGGGAAGGAGGGGAAGGGCAGGAGGGAGGTGATAGGAGGAAGGAGGAGGGCAGGGCAGGGCTGTGCAGTGAAGAGAGTACTGGACTCGCATTGAGAAGATGTGGGTTCAAATCCCCTCTCAGCCATGAAGCCCAGTGGGAGGTCCTGGATCAGTTACTGTCTCTGAGGGATATTGTGAGGATAAATGCCCATGCGCAGGTTGAAAATGTAGCCAGTCAATGTTCCAGCTAGGACAGAGCTGAGATAATGGCAGCATTCAACAGGTGTTGGTTGCCCCCTATCCACCTCCATAACTTCAAAAAATTTATGGGAGTTTTTCCAGGAGATCTTTGATACTTCTTGAAGCTGACAATGCCACAGAAATGCTGCATAAAGGTGGCATCCCCAATGAGTTTGGAGGGGGAGCAGAGGAAGAAAACAGCTACGCTGATGGAAGGAAATGTCAGCTGTGGA
The DNA here is from genome assembly GCF_030035675.1 of Rhineura floridana. Classification (NCBI taxonomy): domain Eukaryota; kingdom Metazoa; phylum Chordata; class Lepidosauria; order Squamata; family Rhineuridae; genus Rhineura; species Rhineura floridana. The sequence continues at coordinate 37,321,174 of NC_084491.1, forward strand.
AGAGGGTAGAGGCATTTGGGAGAGCCTTTTTATTTCTGCCTAATTCATACATGCAGTGACCCCTCTGGGTGGGCACTCTTCGTGTGTCTGTGTAGGAAGAGCTGAACATTGGAAGGTTCAGGAAACACAAAAGGATGTACGTCTTCACACAGTGCAGAGTTAAACTGTGGGGTTTGCTTCCACAAGATGTAGCAGTGGCCACCACCTTGGGTGACTTTCAAGGGAGTTACGCAGTAGCGGCTGGTAGGGTGGGGTGCAACCCCTGAGCTGCCCTCCCAGCACTGGCATTGCCGGAGCAGGGCAAGGCAGTGGCGAGGTCAGGGATGGAAGGATGCATTGAAGGAGGGCTGGATCTCCGCTCCCCCTGTGCATCCCTGCAACTCCAACCTTGTCCCACCCAGCCTGAGCAGTGATGCCAGGTTCAGAAGGATGGCTCTATGGCTCCACCCCACCACACCAACCATGACAGTATTTAGCCCAAATCATGGAGGATAAGGCAGTTACTAGTCACAACGGCTATAATCTGCTTCCACTGTCGGGCGCATTATGCCTCTGAATTCCAGTTGCTGGGATTCGCGGGTGGGGAGAGTGCTGCTGCGCTCAGTTCCTGCTTGAGGGCTCTCCAGAAGCATCGGCCATTGTAAGAACAGGATGCTAGACTAGGTGGACCATTGGCCTGATCCAGCTGCCAGGCTGTTATGTTTTTAAGAGCAAGAGTGATGGGCAGTGCTGAACAAACTCAACACTCAACAGAACTAGATACTAGTCCCAGTGGCTATGTTCCGCTTCCGCAGTTGGAGACAGCATGCCTGAATACCTGAAGACACAGGAGGGAAGAATGCTCTTGAACTCAGGTCCTGCTTACAGGCTTCTCACAGGCCCCTGGCTGGCCATTGTGAGAATGCTGGACTAGATGAGTCTTTGGCCGATCCAGCAAAGCTCTTCTTGTGTACTTATGAAGAGTTTCAAGCAGCAAGCAGTTCTGTGGGTGGAGCCAAAGGCAGTTTGGTGGAATCTTAAACATTCTGGTATAGTTAAAATCTGCTTGAACCAAATAGGGAGTAGCCCATGAGCCCATTTCTCAATGTGAGGCACAGCATGTATGAATCAATTCAGGCAAGCATTCAGGGCAGCTTAACCATTAAGCACATGTTTAAAAGCAGATATTGTGAAAATACATCAGAATCTCCAGGTTAGATTTTGCCAAATGAAGATTCACTTTAAAAAACTCATTTTGGTTCTAATGAGATAAACAAACTTTGCTGCTCTCTGGAAATCTTTGCATGACTAGTCCAGTTCTCATAAACACATGTCCAGAGGAGGGATTCAATAAACCCTCAGGAATGTTTGCTAATAAGACCAGAGTTTGTCCTTCCAAGGCCATATTCTTCCTGAAATTGATTCTATTGATTTTTTTAAACTTCTGGGGCATGGTTGAAGGGTGGGCAGAATCTTCTGCTGTTAAATGTCCTGTGCTGTTCTATGCTGCCCCTGTGTGGCTAAACACTGAATTTCACTTCACAATGAAGCATTTTCAGGTTGCATTAGGCTCAGTCAGAAATCATTGGTTGACCGAGAACATTCACTTTGTGTTTGTTCCTCTTTCCTCTTGCCTTTTCCTGTGTACTATGACAGTCAGGAGGGGATTTCATTTCAAGCTGGAATCTGAGTTCTTCAGGTTTTTGAACGAACACATTCATTCCTTTTCTCTTGCTGTCTTGCTCCTTTTTCACCTACAGCAGAAACTGTGCCTGTTATGCCTCTCATTGCCTTTCACTGTCATTTTCCTTGTCATCTTTTTGTTCCCATGCTTTGTTTAATTTGAACCTAAGAAGCACATTTCTTACAAAATATTTAGAGAGATGTAACTTTCTCCTGTTGACCACAGGAGTAGGCAATTCTGAATTCATGGCTTTGTCCATGAATGACCTTTTTGGTGGTGGCTACACATCTGTGGAATGGCCTGCTCAGTGAAGTGCGTCTTGCCCCAACTTTTTAGATAGCAGGTAAAAGTCCACCTTTTTTTGGTAAGGATTTTAGAGACTGATGGGTAAAGTCACTTTTATGTTGGTAACTGTAGAGTTTGTGAGAATGCTTTTAATGTTTGTGTTTGTATTAATCAAAGATCACATAGTGCAAGGATGGTAACGCTGTGACCCTACAGATGTGGTTGGACTGCAGCTCCCATCAGCCCCAGCCAACAAGGCCAGTAGTCAGGGATGATGGGTGCTGGAGTCCAGCAATATCTGGAGGGCCACAGATTACCCACCTTTGACATAAGGAGTGAGATTATATCATGCTGCTTTGTCCAACTTTGTAGCCCCCCAAAGCACCACTGAAATGGGGGGCATCCACTTCACACCCTACAAACAAAACTGCAAAGCAAGGTGGGCTATTACAGCTCAGACCCATCAGACATCTTTTTGACTATGCATACAGTTCTGCCTGTATCTGCATGGAGCTTCCTTATGAGACAAAACAGACCAAACGGCGCAGTGCATAGTTAAACTATGGAGCTATGGACTTCAAAAGAGGATTAGACAAATTCATGAAGGATCAGGCTGTCAAAGGCCTGCTAGTCATAATGGCTGTTTGCTGCATCTACTGCCACAGGAGATGGGGAGAGCACTCATGCCTTGCTTGCAGGATTACCATAGGCTCCTGGATGGCCACTGGGAGAACAGGATGCTGGACTAGGTGGGCCTCCAAACTGATCTTGTGGGGTTCTCATGTTCTTACATGATTTGTTAATCACATGGTTTCCTCTTGAGTACAAGGGTTTGTTTCTTTCACAAACAGCCAGTATGGGCCTCTGATCCAGATCTGGACCCTCACATGGACCGCAGCAGTCCCAACCCAGATCGCCTCTTCCCCACACCTGCTATTTGCATGGAGAGGAGCCCCCATTTGTTCCAATAGGTGTTTCCCTTCTCCCTCCTACTTCCCCAGGCTAAGGTTCTGATTGGAATCGGGCCTGCACACTGCCCATTTGTGGAAGAAAAATCTTGCACTCAGGGGTGCAAACCACACAATTAGCGTAATGTGTAGTTTTGGTTTTGAATCTTTGCTAAGGCATTTCTATTCAGACTCGCTTTTGGTAAGTGGGCTGGAAAGTAATGGTTTTTCATGTTGCAGGTCTGAGCTTTTGTTTGTTTGTTTCATTGGGTTTTCTGTGTGCTGCATTTCATCTGGCAATCACTAGGTATGTTTTTCACATGCTCTTACTATGAGCAATGATGTTGACACACATCAGGCTCAATACATCTCTTCATAGCCAACGTGCCAGTGAAAGGTACCTTCACCAGAGACAGAGCGCCACCTACTGAGCCTTCATATATCCTGTATGAATGGTGTTATACAGAATAAAATACAGCTGAGGTGATATTTTTTGAGAGGTAACCACCATTAGGTCCTCCCTAGTACCTATAGGCTACATATATAAAAGAATGGACTAAGATCAGCCATATTAACAGATGGCTTCTTATTAAGCTGAGCCTCAACAAAATTCCAGAACATGAAACACAATGTTTGTTCTCTGTATATTTCTGAGAAAGTTCTCGTGGTCCATCTGTCTGTACTCATGGAGAGGACAGCTAGAGACATGAGGACAGAAACACAAAGTCCTTTTGCTTTCTTTGGCAGCTCATGCCTCCAAAGTACATCCACATCTTTCTGAGGCCATGTGTCATAAAGTTTAGGGCGGTCCTCCTCTCTGATGGTGGAATGGGCGCTTGCTAGGAGAGGAATGGGCTTTTCTTGTTACACCTTCTTGCTTGTATCTGGGCCCGCACCTTGAAGCAGCTGGGAGACAGACTCCTTACAACTTTTCAGGAACGTAAGAGAACTTATGGTCTTATATGGCCTTATACTGAGTCAGACAATTGGCCCATCTTGCTCCATATTGTCAACACTGGTTGGCAGTGGCTCTCCAGGGTTTCACACAGGGTTCTCTGCCAGTTTGTTTCCGGTCACAATTCAAAGTGCTGGTTTTGACCTATAAAGCTCTATACGGCCTAGGTCCAGGCTATTTGTCAGACCGTATCTCCCTATATGAGCCTGCCCGGGCGTTGAGATCCTCAGGAGAGGCCCTTCTCTCCATCCCAACACCTTCACAAGCGTGATTGGTGGGGACGCGAGATAGGGCCTTCTCGGTGGCTGCCCCCAGGTTCTGGAACTCTCTTCCTAGGGAAGCACGAATGGACCCTTCCTTGCTATCCTTCCGTCGGCAGGCAAAGACTTTTTTTTTACCTATGTGTAGTTTTTATTTGTAAGCCGCCCGGAGTTCCAGTTTTGGACAAAGGGCGGGGTAAAAATAAAGATTCATTTATTCATTCATTCTCTGCCAGCTCTACCTGGAGATGCTGGGGATTGAGCTTAGGACCTTCTGCATGCAAAGCAGATGCTTTACTGCTGAGCTGTGTCCCTTCCCAACAATGGGCATTCAGCAATGTTGCTTTGCTGTTTTATTCATTGGATTCATTTATGGAATTCCCCCCCGATCTCTATCTTTTATTTTATATATTGCAATCATTGCCAAACAATTTTAGATGCAGTGGATGAAGAGTTCTCAAAAGGGAGGGGGTATACATTTATAAAAAATAAATGTACAGTTGCTGTATGAAGCTCTGCTTCAGTGGATGCTTTGAGGGTCTGAATTGGTTTAAATCAGGCTCAGAGGTGTTTTTGTGCCAGAGATCTCAGAGATCATGGAATCCTGTGCAACCTTTGCTAAGCTGGTACTTTCCAGACTGTCTACAGCTGTTTAACAAACATTTACTGTGATTTCTTTGCAGGGAGGCTAGATGCTGCTGCATCAAAGCAAGTGTTATCCCACACTTCTAAGTGCATTTGCCCATCACTTTTCTTATCCAGTCTTGTGGGGAAGTGCAAGAACTCCAAATCAACCCTAATTGTGCCACCTGAATTTGCTGCTGTGTGATTGAATAGCACCCAAAAATAGTGACAGTCTGGTCGCATCCTCACTATGTGTAGTTGTATTACGTATGTACAGAAAAAAAATCTGTAAATATTGTCTGTTGGAAAGATATGCAAGGCACAGGAACCATCCTTTTTATTCTTTGCCTTTCTCACTGTTCAATGAGGTGGGTTTTTCCCCTGGTCTAGTGCATAGGAATATAGAAAGCTACCTTCCCCCGTGTCAGAGAGCATTGGTGTATCTGGATCAATATGGTCCACATTAACTGGCAGTGGCTCTCCATGCTTTCAAGCGGGATCTTTCCCAGCCCTACCTGGAAATACCAGGAATTGAACCTGGGGGACCCTCTGCATGCAAAACCAGATGCTCTACCACTGCGCTACCACAGATGCCCTTTCCCCCTGGAGCCCCTGTACTCTTTTTCGTCCCTGAAGACCTGTGCTGAAGGCAGAGTTTATACCAAACCTTCCTGTCCCCTGATTTAAGCAGCTTAAGAAGTAACATATTGGGGCATGATGGATGGTGAGCAACTGCTGATAGATCTGGGTCTCTCCCAACCTCTGGCAGCCAAGAGGAAGCTGCACATGCTGGATAAGGCATGGCTCATATCAGTAGTGTAGTGGCAAATTCAGAAGTGCAGGGTCCCTTCATGTCACAGCCATGCCCCTTCCCACTTTTTTTTGCTGCTGAATTGAGAATGAGATCCTTGAGGGAGAAGGCATTAACAACAACAGGCATCCCTAGGTGCCAATAAGCATGAAGGGGGAGAGTATTAGCTACTCAGAAGAGTCTTCTCGGTGGCTGACTCGCCTCTTTTCATTCTGCTTGGCTCCAATCAGCAGGAAAGGACAAGGAAGCATATTAGAGGACTCTTCCTTTCATGCTGATTGGTTTGCAGGATGCTGGAGACATAGGGACCCTGCTGGGATCCTGCTCCCAAAAAAGTAAAGGGTCTAAGACCTCTTGAGACCCCGGACAACTACACCCCTGGCTGATATGCACAATGAACAGCATGTCTGCAATTGCTGTAATGGCTGGTAGGAAAGGATTCTGCCAGTACTTGCACAAGGCCCAGGTACCCCTCCTCACCTTTTCCTTCATTCTTCTAGCATATAAGGCATCGGTGTGAAACTGGAGACATTATTGGCAGCAGAACCATTGGCATCTTTTATTATTTTTTTAAATCTCCAAGCCTCCTTGTTCTGATAAAAAGTGTAAGGCCTTCTCTCTCTCTCTCTCTCTCTCTCTCTAGCCGGTGTTGCCCTGGCTGGGATGGTTGCCATAGCAACCCCCGCTGAGAGCGGTTCTGCTCTCTGTAGCATTCACAATTCATATGCACCAATGTTTTCATCTCTCTCTCTCTCTCTCTCTCTCTCTCTCTCTCACTCTCACTCACTCACTCACTCTCTCTCTCTCTGTGCAAGCTCTGGCTGGAAGGCTTAAGAGGGCTGACCCTTCGCCAGTTACATGAAGGCCGCTTCATTTTCTCCTGCAAAAGAGCCCTTGCTTAATGAGCACACTGAAGGCTGGAGCAAACAGGGAAGGGCTAACAGGAAGCACCACAGTTTCTAGCTCTTTCTTTGTGGACATCAGCTGGGCGCAATGAAAGTGAGAGTGATCCCATAGGAAAACAGCTGCAATCTTCTCTTCAAACTCTGCACGCTGCAAGGCACAACCAGAAGACCATAGCGCAAGGAGGGATGGAAGGGGTAAACAGCCACACATCTGTGCTGACAATCCAGATCCTACAGCCTTGAAGACAAGGGCAGGGAAACTGTGCCTCTCCAGAAGTTGTTGGCCTCCAACACTCTTCTCCCCCAGCCAGCACGACCAATGGTCAAGGGTAATGGGATCTGTGAAAATGAAATGGACTGCCGACTTATGGCAAGCCTATGAATAGGGTTTTCATGGTAAGTGGTATTCAGAGGGGGGTTACCATTCCCTCCCTCTGAGGCTGAGAGGCAGTGACTGGCCCAAGGTCACCCAGTGAGCTTCATGGCTGTGTGGGGATCCGAACCATGGTCTCCCAGGTTGTAGCCCAACACCTTAACCACTACACCACATTGGCTCTCCGATGGGAGCTGTAGTGCAACAATATCTAGTGGGCAACAGGTTGAGGAAGGTTGAAACAGATCCTTCAGTCAGATCCAGGAGGTTTGGGATGTGAAACCCTTCAGATGTTGTTGACCTCCAACTCCCAGGCATCCCAGCCAGCACTGACAATGGTCAGGGATGATGGGAGCTGGAGTTCCACTGCCCCACTCTTGTGTTAAGATCTTTGCCTTCCCTGCTCCATCCTCTCCAGAGCTTTGCAAATAACACCCTTGCACTTATACTCTGCAGTGGATTCAGGGCCCAAGTATGAGTGCTCAGCACCACCTGCGGCTGTCAAAGCTCTGGGAATGGGCACCGATGAACTATTTCCCAATATTATTGGTGGATGCAATTGGCCTAGAAAGCTGATATTTTTAAACCACTTGCTCAAGAGCTGCTCCACTGAATTCCACTGAGCAGTTCCTTTGCTGGACATATAATAAAGATAAAACATATTGGCAAATAGCCACCACAGTTCTTCAAGAGAGTTTTGATTATCATGTACCACTAGAATCTCTGATGTGTTGATTAAACTATGCAAAAAAAAAGCATATAAGAGTAAGTCAACAGGATCAGACTCTCTCTAACCATAGCTAAGATGCTTGATGTGGAATAAAGCTTTGGAGAAAAATATTAAAAGCCTAATAAACTAGATCCAATAAAGATGGTATGGGAACAGCTTATCATTATTGGACTAACAGCTGTGCTTAAGGAGGAGGTTTAGAGAAAGCATAAACAAGTGGAATCTGGTAACTCATGTTCAGGGCAGGAAATTGACTATATGGATTTATGAAGATAGGAAATGGATGTATTTAAGGAAAAGTTGAAAGCATTAAACAAAATTAAAAACAAGTCAGATACCAGTGTCTTTATTAAGTAAGCAATCCCTATATTTGTCTATTTATAATATCTATTATAGTTCTGTATGAAATATGATTGTATGGAATAATAAAGTTAACAAAATTTTAAAAATGAAATTGGTGAAGATACTGGGAGTGAGTTACTGGGAATGAGGATTGCTTTCAGGCATCGCTCATATTCACCTCACCTCAGTACACGATAGAAGCTTCCAAATATTTCAGGGTTCCCATGATGCCATCCATTTACTAAGGAAGCTGAGTGGTTTGCTAGAAAAGACATCTTGGCCTGCCATGTTTATTATTTTATTTATAACCACAAATAAATAAACTACAACTATTGCTATTTATTTTGATTTAGAAACGTTTATATACTGCTTAATCACAAAACTCTGTTAGCAGCGTACATAATAAAATTTCCGCTAAAATCCACAACAAAACTGTTTTAAAAACATAGATAAATATACAATAATTATCAGTACAATACAGAAAAGTCAGGTAAAATAAAATAGCTAAATCAAGGTAGGATTGCTGGGTTTTTTTAAAAAAAAACTTCAGCAGGCAAATACAATGAGGGTGTCTACATAATTTCAATAGGCAGGGAGTTCCAAAGTGTAGGTGCTGCTACAATGAAAGAACCAACTCCTCACAGTTGTGGAATGAAAACCATATGTGGAATGTAGAAGTGCAAGTTCTGCAGCTCAGCATTTCAGATGCCTAGATCATGTCTTAGAAACTACAGGTCTATTTCTATGGGTATTTTTTTTTTAAAAAAAAGGATGGTTCTATATAGCTCTCCTTCCAAGCGATGAAGTGCCGTATCCTAGTTTTAAAAAACTAATTCCTGGTGTAAGGTTACATAGTATCACCTCCATGCAAGGAAGATCTTATGTAATCGTTCAAAGTAGAGTTGGGATCCCAATTAGGTTGGTCCCTTATGTTAGTATACTTAATATAAAAGGTAATCCAGACCTGGAAGTCACTCAAGAACACAGAGAATAGACCAAAGGAGCTACACACCGATCTATTCATTTTTGCATGGAGGCAAAAGGTTGTCCTACTCAGAGTAGACCCACTGGAATGAATAAACCTATGCTAATCATGTCCATTAACTTCAACAGGTCTACTCTGAATAGGACTAGCACTGGATACAATCCATAGTACAGTGGTTATCTCAAACATGGTAAAGACCAATGGTGTTTTTCTGTGTGACTATGTGATGAAAATAGTGGTTGTGGTATCTCCTGTTTGGTTTGTGTCCTTGGGTATTTAGTTTCATGGTCCCAAGAGACCATTATTGTAATGTATTTTTGCCACCTTCCATCAATGCATGTAGATTTGCAGGATTTATCCCTGTGGATTAAACCCGGTCTTTGGAATTAGAGCAGCAATACTTGAAACATACATTTTTATTTCTGCTTGTCAGAATGCTCAAGAACAGAATCTAAAGGCAGACTCTGTTAAAGCCAACCAGCCATTGCAGGGGTGTGCAAGGTGGGGTACCCTCCAGATATTGATGGACTACAAATCTCATCATCCCCAACTATTGGCCATGCTAGCTGGGGCTAATGTGAATTGTAGCCTACAACATCTAGAGAGCAAAAAGTTGGTTACCTCTGGACTATTGTAATACGAATTTCAGAACATGTTCTTCATTATTCAAGTGAGTATAGGAGAGCATGACTGGCAAGAGCCCTAGATAGGGAGGACCTCTACAAGTGACACCTACTTGCCATCAAGCCTGCTGTTCATCCTTTGTTGGGTATCCTCTTCCTTCTCACCCCAGACAACTGGTCCTGCAACAGGTTGCCTTTGATAGTCATCGTTAGCCACCATAAGGCACCAGCCAATTTGTGGCTGTTCAGAGTTAGTCCTGTAAGTGAATCTTAAGGGAGGCAATTAGGTGTCACAAATGTATGGATCTATTTTGTAGTGTAATGGGAATGAGATCTGGACCTCCTAGGCTTTAGATTTCTTTTCTGTGGGCTGGAGATTGCATCCAGGATTTTAGTCTAACTGCAGGAGGTTGTATTGGACTTCCAACTTTACAACAGATTCAGTGATCTGCCCATGTTCACAAGTTGGTTTTTTGTAATATCAATAATCCTTATCCAGTGGTGAAACTCAATTTGTTTATTTTCTCCAAAGCCAGCATCAAGAATCAGCATGGTTGGGCAGATGTTGAAGGCCACATCCCAACAGGGGACCCACTGGCAAGAGACTCCCTGGACTTGTAGCTCCTCTTCAGCATTGCAACCTGCTTATTCACCTGCCTCTTGCTCTGCCCCAAACAACAGTGATGGGGAGGAGGAGGAGATGCCACTGCCTACTTGCTCACTGGCTCTCTGCCTAGCAAGCAAGCAAATGGTCACATTGAAGAAGAAGAGGAGGAGGTGTTGGTGAAAATGGTAGTGAGGAGGTTTACTGAGGCCCATGGAGGGTGTCTTATCAATGGAGCCTCTAAAATCTGGAGCTGGCACTGCTTGTTACAATGACTGTGCACTCTTTAAAATGATGGTATAAGACAAATAACTCCTACTGAACTTTGTTTGCAATGGGCAACTTGACCATGAATGATTCACAATGGACAACTTGAACTATGTCTTGATCTTTAAGTATCAGATCTCCTTCCAGGGAGGCAAATCTAGCCACGTGACTGGGGGAGTGAGAGGAAGGCAGTGAAAGTAGGCCATTTATAGTAATTGAGTCAGCATGTTCCATCCAGCTTTCTTCTTAATCGTATGTGAAAACAGCCTGTCTCCCCTTGGCTTCTTTTGCTCTATGATGAATGCTCAGAGAGCAACTTTGCAAGTGCTAAACCAAGAACTCTGCTACATCCAGGGGCTTGCATTTCCTGACATGCACCTGGCCTGCTACAAACAGATATTATTTCCATTGTGTCTCTGTGAGTAAACCGCTGTCAGAGACGAGCACAAACTGCATGGTTTCACAGATTCCAAAGATCTATAAAAAGCAGCACTGAGCATTATCCGCCCACTAGGCCCAGGATAGATTATATCAGGTGAACTGGTGACAAAATGCAGATGACTCTGGGTGGAAAACAAACAAACAAACAGATATCATGTCTTCCCAAGGCTTTATTTAATTTTGATGGGATCTCTAGTGGAAGAGAATTTGGTGGCTGAAAAGAAATATAACTGATATCTGTAAAATAATCAAGAGTTTGGAGAGAATAATAATAGAGTCACAGAGCTGTAGAGACTTAGAAGGACCTGTGGCCGTCCAGATATCACGGGTGATGGGGAAGGGCTATGGCTCAGAGGCAGAGCATCTGCCTTGCATGCAGAAGGTCCCAGTTTCAATCCCTGCCGTCTCTAGGTAGGACTAGAAAATACTCCTGCCTGAAATCCTGGAGAGCTGCTGCCAGTCAATGTAGACTGTCTACGCTGATGCACCAATGATCTGACTTGGTATAGGGCAGCTTCCTATGATGTTATGACCACAGCTCGCATCAGCCCCAGTCATCATGGACAATGGTTAGGGATGATTTGAAGTATAGTCCAGCAACATAAGGATGGCCTCAGGTTCCCCTATCTTGGTCTAATCTATTCCCCTGCTCAGTGTCAGAAGTGGGGCAAGAGCAACTCCTGTTTGGGCTCTGTTGTTTGTACTCCAGAAGGAAGATAGAGTGAGGGTCCTCCAGCTGGCTAGGGTGGCCTACCTTTACCTGTGCTCTCTGCCTAACTTCCTTCCGTTGTAAACTGATATGCTCAGGGAAGCTGACCTGCCCCTCCTTCCTTTGTCTTCCTCTTCGACTGTCCAAGGAGAGAGGAGACATCTCTGTCTTTGCCCTCTTTCCTGAGCCATGAGGACAATACCCAAGTCTGGGCACTGCACCTCCACCTTAGTTAGTTAGAACTAGGTATGCCTTTCCTATCTACTATGTATTTCTATAAATAAAGTAGCTTTTCTTGTTTTACTAAGTCTTAAGTCTCGGTGATCTAAATGCAGGGTAAAAGCGTGCTTCTGAGGTAAATACACACACTGGCACACATACAGCTCAGATGCTGAGTATCTCTGCATATTTCCACAACACTCAGTGCAGGATCCAACTGCTGCATCCCTGACAGATGTCCAGGGAGATTTGTCTTCTTTTTCACATAATTTTTCACATAAGAGCAGGCTGCCATGAAAAATTGGTTCAAAACCTGTTTTAAAGCAAACACAATTCCCCCTTTTATCTGATACATATCTGCTCCAATTCGAATATGTACTGTGAGATGCAGTGAAGTCCATTAACACATCTAGGTACAAAATACTATCAAATTCTGTAGAGGACATGAATGTAAAGCTGGTTGATACCTTCCAAAAATGAGCACCAAGCAGGTTAACTGCATTTTCTAGGCTGCTTGTTTCAGACAGAGACAACAGCTTTCCAGGGAAGAAACATTTGCAGCACAATAAAGTCTTTCTGAGAACTGTTTTTGATGTGTAGACGTCACTTAAAGAGACATGACAGCTGGGTATGTTTTGGTTTCCGAGAATAGCTCTCTCTCTCTCTCTCTCTCTCTCTCTCTTGGCTGGGTCTAGTTTGGAGACCAGCCATTTCAATCTAGTGGACCTTGCTGCACCTTCCTGTTGCCAGAGAAACAGTGGTTATTTCCTACTTTTATGAAAAAGGGGGGGGAGAGAGAGAGAGAGAGAGAGAGAGAGGTTGAAATATATCATTGGAAGAACACTGAATGCAGAAGCTTGCTTGATCTACTTTGGTTTTTTTTACTAGAAACCCAAAGATCCACTAACTGAAGCCCAGTGTAAAAGAATTAGAATAGAAAGAATTAAAGAATTCTGAGCCCAGGAATTTGGTTTGGGTACCCAAACTGCAATCAGCTCAGTCTTCTACACAAAAAAAATCCACTCTTGATTCCTATACACACAAACACACTTGTGTGCACAAACGCTCTCTCACACACACATACACACACCTTCTTCACGTCAGCAATATAATTGAATGGGGTGTGTATTTTTTTTTCTTTAAACAACTGAGAGCCAGAAATCCTTGCTGATCTACTGCAAATCACCCAGAGATCTACTAGCAGATCCATAGCTACCTTTCCCCCTTCCCTGAACTAATGAGCAGCCCCTCTTTCTAAACCCCTTCAAGTCTGACCGCTGAGTGCCCTACAGAGTTGGAGATGCCTGTGACCGGAGATTGTGGCTGCTCTCCAAATGGAAGAGACCCAGCTTGTTCCTGCCACTAAACCCTTGGGGCACAAGCCAGATACATGAGAAGAGAGGATTTCTCAGCATTTCCAGCTGCAGGAGTGACCTTTGGAGCTTTCCAAATGTCAGCTTTATGGACTCTCTGCAGAAGGCCACTGCTGCCACTCACCCCCACTGCCGCCCCCCCTCAGGAAACCATAAGAGAGAGGCATGACTACTCTGCAAGTGACCCTCTGGCAGGATTCCAGCCACTGTGTTGTGTTGCTCAAGGCCTGGGGAGGATCGTAAGAGCATCCCATCAGATTTCCTGAACAGCACACGGTCTGCTAAGACCCTTTGGGTCCTGGAGACACAGAGACAGGAGATCCCGCCCCGGCTCTGCTGCTCTCCTTGTCGGCCTTGTTTGAACAGCTCTTTGACTGTCCCCGACTAGTTCTGGAGCAGGATCTTCTTACATTTTGGCTGCTGCTGTTTGCTTGGGAGAGATACCAGGGGGGACATCTCAGGTTGGGAGAGATAGCAGGGTGGAAAGGGGGGCTGGGGTGCAGTTGGCTGGGAAAGAGGCAGAAGACGCCACCCCCGATTCTTTGGAAAGAAGGGAGGATCGCTTTCCCCATCGGAGGAGGGGCAAGGAGAGCTCTGCGCAGGCTCAGCCGGAGGGGCTGTCCCCGATCCAGGCAGGGCTGGAAGGCGGCGGTCCTCCTCGTCCTCCTGTCGGTGCTTGCGTTAGGCGGGCGCAAGCCGTCCCCGCCACGCAGAGCCGGCGTATGAGGAGGCAGGGCTGTACCACGCGGCTTGCGATGCATTGTTCCTGAGTGGAGGCCCGGAGCAGAAGGCGGCGGCGGCGGCTCGGGCTGGTGGCCCATGACCCCTCCAGCTCGGAAACCTCCTCCCCGTCCTTCTTCGGACGCCCGGGCCGTAGCAATTGGCCCCGGCAGCAGGAACAGCTCTTGAGGGAGCCCCGCCGTCCGCCCTCGCTCGCCTCCCACTAGCCGCCCCAGCTCGCTTGCGCCTTCGGGCCGAGCAGATGCGTCCGAGCGGCGGCGGCGGCGGCGGCGGCAAGGCAACGCAGGATTCTCCGAGGTGCTGCTGCTGCTGCCAACAGCTGGCAGGGGCGGGGAGGGGCCAGCCGGAGCCTGCGCCCTCGCCAGGTAGCCCCGACCCCGCCCGCCTAGCGCCTCCTCCGGCCCGGAGCTGTCCAAAGAGGGCAGCGACCGGCTGGCGCTCTCCGTGGTGCTGAAGCGCCAGGAAGGGACTGTTAAAGGCGCGCTGTTACCGTCCCGGATCCCGCCTCCTCCTGGCCCTGCTCCCGTCGGCCGCTTCCAGCACAGCGTCGCCGCCTCCAGACCCCTCTCCGGCGCCCCCGACTCAGCGAGAGAAACGGGAGCCCGCGCGTCTGCCTCGCCAGGAGCCATGGCTGCGCTGACAAAGGTGGCCGCCGCCTCTTCGCTGCTGGTGGTGCTTTGGGGTAGGTGCCCCCACTTCGTCTAGCAGCGACATTTCTCCAGACAGTCTGAAATGCACTTGCAGATGGAAACAGGCGGAAAGGGGGTTAAGTTTTGCTGGGAAGGACTCTGGAGAAGCTCCGGAGCTCCGCTGTGAAGTCATTAACAGTAATCGCCGCGCTGCCCCGCGGCCCCAGCAGTACCTCCAGAGGGGTTGTCATGGCGAGATGTTGTGCACCGTAAAGCAGAGCAGGGGGTGGGGGTTGATTCCCAGCTGGGGCTGGACAGAGGGAAGGTGCAACATGTTCTGGGATCTACATGTGAAGCCAAAGGAAAATTGATGGCCATCTCTTGCAGTAGTAACTTTCATTTGGCTTAGGACACTGCCTTATACTGAGTCCATCTAGGTCAGTCTTGACTACTCTGACTGGCAGTGGCTGTCCAGGGTTTCAGGCAGGGAACATTCCCAGACCGACCTGGAGATGATGGGGATTGAACCTGGGATGTTTTGCACGCAAAGCAGATGCTCTGTCACTGACAGTGTTTTTAAATGGCCATATACAAAATGCAGCTTTAAAGTTGGTTTTCTTGGGGGGGTAGCTGAGGAAACTGAGTGGCAACATTAAGTCTGACAGTGCTTAAGCACGATTTTGGGTTCGACGCAGCATCTTAGAACTTAGCCGATTGGGTGGGAAGCCTTGCCGAGACAAAGTCTCTAGACTGTGGATTGGACCCATGTCAGATTGCCCAATGAAACTGAGTCCAGCCTAGGTGACTGAAGGCAACAGAGAAGTGGCTGGGATTGTAAAAATGGATAAACAAAGGTTGGAAGTGCCTTGGGGAAAGGTTTGTGCCTTATTGAAGAATAACTTGTTTGTGAGAGTCCAGTTTTGGTGTCAACTTTTATTTAAAGCATTGCAAGAGGGGAGCGTGTGCAATCACATCCTTGCTCTTCCACCAATTCCAGTAGATCCTGAGCTGTTTAAGAGTTGAGATCATTTTCACATGTTACACATAACAGGGTTTTGGTTTGGTTTGTTGCCCTCTCCATATCTACAATTCCCTAGCATGGGAAAACTGTGCATTCAGTTTTAAAATGGCTGTCTTCCTTTTTCTATATTACATGAACAATATTCACGTTTGTGTACAAATGGAACTGGAGAGGCTTGACAGTGCTTTCAGAGTTCTGAGCAAAAACACCCTTCAGTGTAAATGAAACCCCAGAGCAAAGCTCCAGCTTCTTGGCTCAGGGAACTTTGAGATGTTCTGGAGCCTCATGTCTCTCGGGATACAGTTGGCACAGTTCACTTAGCACAAGGAAGCTGCCACCATTGGGTGCCATTCCGAAAGTGTGCAGTAACTGTTATCTACATGCTTTGCTATCGGTGCATAAGAGAAAATATTTAAACTGTTAAGCAGTATCTATATTGGTGCCAGCTGTTGACGGCAGTGGTGGCTGTTGGCCCCATGTCAGTGGGGCAGTGCAATCCGCCTTGGGTTTTGGTCTGAACATTCAAGGAAAGTTTAGACTAAAACCCAGAGCGGATTTTACTGGCCCACTGACATGGAGCCACCAGCCACCACTGGTTGACATGAACTTACACAAACTGGTGTGAATGAAAGAAGCACAATAATACTTTTTCTGGCATTCTAGTGCTTGGAGAAGAATGGTGAAGAAGAGCCATGTGGAGTCTAGGAGATTACACACACATTGTGATGGGGATGGGGCGCTTACTGGGGTATTTGATCATTCACATGTTATGCTTCTGTCTTTTTAAAATGTTGCGAACTTTTAAGATGGAGCAGCCTTTAGTAGGTAAAGAAAAATGAAGACACAACAGTGGAGTGATTAGAACTGAGCTTCAGAACTTTGTATTTGCATGATGCATACTTGAACTTCAAAATGTTTTTTAACCTTTTCTTTAAAAAAGATGTTTTGAAAGATTTTTTTAAAAAGTTTTTAAAGATGTTTTGTTTTAATGTATTTTAAAGTCTGTTTTTATGACGTTTTAAAGTATTTTTTGTGCTTTTGTTTGCCACCCTGGGCTCCTGCTGGGAGGAAGGGTGGGATATAAAGCAAACGATAAATAAATAAACTCAATTTAGAAAGCTACATTTGCCTTTCCAATTCAAGAAAGAACTTGCAGTTCTGGGTTCTATAACTTCTGGTTGGTGGGCTGTGTGTCACACACACACACTGATACCTATAATGTCAGCATCAATTTTGGCCCAAATAATTAAAGCAAAACCTATCTCACAAGATGTTGATGCAGATTCCTGTTGGAGGAACAAGAAAGGTCACTTCATAAATCTGAAAAATGCCAGCAAATTCAGCAATGAGTTATTAATAAATGCAGATTATTGATTGGGATCAGCATGGGGGGGCAGGCTTTTGGAAAGCCTGATATTTAACCTTACTTGGTAAATGTTGGTGATGAATTAAAAGATGTATTTTTGCTGAGAAACGGAAGAGACATGAATAACAGATTGTTCTCTGTTACTCCACCTCTGCCTCTGTGTTTGTGTTCCTCTTTCTTTTCCCCTTCTTGGAAATGTCTCTCTCTCTCTCTCTCTCTCTCTCTCTCTCTTCCTCCCTAATGTCACATGTTCACATTTCCAAACTGGGCCACTTCTCCATTGCTCTCCAGTGGGTGTCTGCTCTGCAGTCTGTGTTGAAGTACCGTCAGAGACAGAGGCAGTCCAGGGGTCACGCATGAAGCTGCTGTGCATCTCCTGCATGAAGCGAGAAGAGGTTTCTGCCAACACTGTGGTGGAATGGTTCTATAAGGCAGAAGGGGGCACAGATGAGAGTGTAAGTATTTCATTGGGTGACTCTGGCTATGAGCATGCAACATGAGCAACGGGAGAAAGACTGGATGGGTCTTATAGTTCTCTTACTCAGGAATGGAGTGGAGGAATAAGCTGAAAAGGAGAAGCCTCCGGTAAATGGGTGGTTATGCTACGGACTCCTCCATATATGCAAGTGAATTTACATTAGTGCAGCAAGCATGTAAACAGTGCAGGCCGGGGGCTGCAATGTCAGTGGGGCAGTGAATCCACTCTGGGTTTTAGTCTGAACTTTCAAGGAAGGGCATGCATGCATATAAGCCTGCAGGTTGTTCGCACATATTTTCACAACTTCTCCAAAATATTTACTGTTCAATAAAGTCATCAGACCGACAAAGCAAAAGTACTAAATGCTAGTTTATTCATAAAGCAGCCAAAGAAGCCATATTGGTGGGATGAATGCCTTTGCAAGGCCTCCTCTCGTACCCACAAAGGTTATTTCTAAGGCTGTTTTTAGACCTCACTTCATGCCACCTGGCCAAGCACTCAGTGTTGGCGACACTGTTGTTGAGATGCCCCTGTAGCATCATCCAAAGAGACTGTCTGGTCATGTTTACTTGTGGGGATCATGTCTCATTCTCCTCTGCTCTGTTTTACCTTGTTTTCTTGTGTCAAGGGTGCATTAAGATGAGAGGGGAAGAAAAGAATTAAGATTTTCAAGTACTGAGTGCTCTGAAGCAGATTTTGAAATGAAGATGCTTCAAAGAAACATATGAACCAATCCAGTTTTGTTCCTTACAGCAATCCTAAAGGAATAGCACAGATGTCTGAAAATGGAAATGATTGCACCCTTCCTCATTTTGCTTCCTACAGATCTACAAGTACAATGATAAGAAAGAGGAATTTGGGAAACGCTTCTATGGCAGGCTGCAATGGGACGGGAGCACAGACATGCAGGACGTGTCCATCTCCGTGCTCAACATCACTCTGAATGATTCAGGGACCTATACCTGCAATGTCACCCGGGAATTCAACTTTGAGGTTCATCGCCCAGTTGTTACCCACTCGAAGCTGATCCACCTCACAGTGGCAGAGAAGGGTATGAAGGATGATGGGAACTTCCCTTATACAGTTAATTCTGATGTCTCTTGCCAATACGTCAAGTCTTTTGCAGTCAAACAAGATGGTGATGCAGAAGTTAGTGTTTGTGTGTCGGGTGGGGGAAAGAGACTACCCAAGTTTCAAGCTGTTTCTCCCACATTTGCTGTCCCGCTGAAGGCTCAGGGATCTCCCAAATTAAGGATGACTTTTTGACATGGCCCAAAGACACTTGCTATGCAGTTGGTTAACTGTGGGTGGCAATTTATAGCTTCAGTGCCATAAAATCCTGAAACTATTGCGTGGTGGAGAGAAAGTAGACCCCCTCCTGCAATGCAGAGCCCAAATTTGCAAGCCCTGGTTCATTTCTTACTTCTGTGGACCCTTTAAAAGATTGTCACTTACTGTGAGTGAGCTGGATAGGTGAGCTGCACAACTTGCATGTGTGGCTTTGCATTTGAAAAACTTTGTACTTGTTCAGATATTCATACACTATTTTGGATCTTTCTCTCACCCCTTGTCATCATCCCCTGTAAGTCATCCCAGGAAGACTATAGTAAAATGGGGGTTATAATGTACCTGGTGTCATATGCGGCATTGTACCCCTCACTCACCATGCGGCCTGTAGGCCTGATCTACAAGATCCCCTTAATTCAAAACAGAAGGCTTTTGCTTCTTTTTTTTCACTAGCTAACACATAATGGAGACTGGTGACTCTGATGTCAGTGGAGCAGTGAATCCACTCCAGGTTTTAGTTCAAACTTTGAAGGAGATTTTAGCACCTTGGACAGCTCCTTGAAAGTTCAGACTAAAGAGCAGATTCACTGCTGCACTGACATGGGAGCCACCAGCCTCCAGTGCTAACACAGAATCTCTCCTCAACCCACCCACCATTTTAAGAGAATTGGGAAATTCACGTCACCAGCATGTCATGTTTCAGTGGTTTAGTCAAGAGAGTTTTACTGCATGGTTCTACTGATTCTTCTGCACCTGTAGTTCACTCTACATTTGTTCTCAGTTCAGTACAATGTTTATTTTAAGCTATCGTTAAAACTGGGCTCATTGGGAAGAAAGGGTATCAGTAGGCTGCTCTCTAATGGCTCGCCAAGCACACCATAGCTTTGATAGAAGCGCACCAAATTGCTGTTGAACTAAAGATGGCTCCCTCCTCTTACATCTCCTTCCTTATGCAGTGTTTATATTGTTGTCTCTCTCCCTGCCCTGCCAACAGCTGTATATCCCTTTCCCTGTGTCTTCTTCTCTGTGTTCTTTCCTTGCTGAAGATCCCTCCTTGTGTTGTCTCCATTTCTTGGTGGTTCTGTTTCCTTGCCTTCAGCACAATATAGAATTTCTGCAGATTGGGAAAGTAAAGGAACAGGAAACAAAAGGAGATCCTATCAGGGTTCCAGGATGGGCATCGACATGGCTCTGCTTGTCCCAAGCAAAGCATGTCATCTGAGTGACTCTGCATGTTTGAGCATGCTCTAAGGAGAACATACAGAAGATGCACCTATAGTGCATGTGTGAATGTCAACCTTGTTGCCAGAGGTTTTGAGGGGGCTGGCAGCACCACATAGTCTTTTAAGAGACAGTAGAACCTCAGTTGTCTCGCCCTGTTCAAGTTGTTATCTGAAATGACTGCCCTCGTCTAGCCTCTCAGCATACTTGCTTACCCAAACGTCTGATCATCCAAACACTTGGGAACAAGTGGTTGATTGTAATGTGCATTGCATCATGTATTGTACAGGTATTTCATCAAGACTGTAAAGATCAACATGGGGGCACTGTCTATGGAAAGGCAGTTTTAGAAATTATGTTCAACTGGCCTAAGGTTGTGCTGTTCTACAGTCGTAAGGGTGGGACCCTTGCACAGTTTGCAGTCGCTGACTGATGAATGGGAACTGTGTGTTAAGGTTCTTGACTGCAGGATGCTAGAAGGTTTCAGCTGGCACAGTCTGTTCCATGAGAACGATATACAAAGGCCTACTGAGCTGGCACAGAGCTTCAAATCCAAGCGAGAAAAGCTGGCAACTCAGTCTTTGCATGACAAATTCCTTCAGCAGAAGATATAGAAAGCCACATCAGCTCACAGGTATCCCAGAGCTGGCTGTAAAGTAGGGCACAGTGTGCTGGATCTCATAGGGGTGGGCTTTGCTCACGTGGATCTTGGCATGCCTCAACAATCTCTTTAAAATAATCTTTATTAAGGGGAAAAACCCCAGAAGAAAATAATTTCTTTTTTTACAGATATAGGTTGTTCATCTTGTAGATGTACATATAAGAAAATATAATACTGGCAATAAAAAAAGAAAAGAAGCATATTGTCAAAGCATAAACATATTTACATAGATTAAGTCAAAGCAGAGAAAATAATTTGTATGGATACTTATTCTCCTGATACATTTGGTTCCTAAACAATAATAAAAACTGCCCAGTTTTCTATATATTTATGTATTATACCTTTTTGTCTCTTAAATAACGTTACTTCTGTCCAATTGATAGTGTCCCCTCCTTTCTTATCCCCTGCACAGCCGGAGAAGACTTCACGTCTTTCATCTCTGAAGTGATGATGTATATTCTCTTAGTCTTCCTCACCTTGTGGCTGCTGATAGAAATGGTTTACTGCTACAGGAAAGTGGCTAAAGCGGAGGAGGCTGCCCAGGAAAATGCGTAAGTGTGGAAAAACCAAGTTGTTTTGGAATGAACCAGTTGGAGAAGTAAACCAGAAACACATCGTCCCAATGCAGGAAGAAAGAATGATCCACTTCAGCTCTCTGATGCAGATGTGATGGCTGTAATGTAGACCTGGAGCTCCTTGTTCACAAGTACCTCCCCATTCACTTCAGTGGAGGTTCATCTCCACCTATGCCTCCTGTTACAGGTCCCTCCATTGGAGTGAATGGAGACACAGAATGTAGATGTACATCAGTGCACAACAAAGGGCCTTGTATTGGGGTAATGGACACATGAAGCTGCCTTATCATGAATCTGGCTATTGGCCCATCTTCTCGCCCTCTTATTGTCTGGTTGGCACAGGGAAGCCTGGTAGTTCCAATGTCAGTGTGGCAGTGAATCTGCTTCATGGACAGCACCTTGAACGTTCAGACTAAAATCTGGAGCGGATTCACTGCCCTACTGACATCGGAGCCACCAGTCGCAACTGGACTGGCAGCATCCCTCTTATTAGCTCAGGAAGAGGTCTTTCCCAAAGCTGCTGAGGGCTAAAGTAGATGTGACATTTGTAATGGAGTTTGTTTTTTAAAAAAGCAGAAACACAAGGTCAATTTCATACAGATAGATAGATGGATAATGATTTCACCATAAGGTCCCAGGGCAGATTACAACCACATCCAAATACAATATTAAAACCATTTTCAAATCAGTAGGCCCTAAAATATATATATCCCAGCTGTCAAAGGCCAGGGTAAAGAGGCACATCCCCAGCATGCAAAAGCATCTTTGCAATGAAGCTACTGGACACACGTCTCTGGGGAGGGAGTTCCACAATTTAGAGACTGCCACAGAGAAAGCCCTCTCCCAAGTCGTACCCCACATTCTGCCGGTGGTGGAACTACAAGAGTCCCCTCTGCCATCCTTAAAAGGATCTGGAAGGCAGGAGGCGATTGTTGGGACTGAAGTCATTTAGGCGCTTTGAACAGCAATGTGAGCCTTAGGGCCAGAAACAAACTGGCAACCACTGTTTAAAAGAATTCTGACATGGAATCCCTGCCAATGACCTGGCCACTGCATTTTGGACCAGTTGAAATTTCTGAGCAAGGGCAGCTCTAAGTAGAGTATGTTGCAATAATCCAACCTGGAACATACTAAATCCAACCTGGAACATACTAAAGCACAGAGTTCAGTGGCCAAGCCATCTCTGTCCAAAAGGGGCCAGAACTGGAAATACGCACTCCTAGCCATCAAGGACACCTGAACATCTAGTGATAATGTTGGATACAGGAGCTGGTACAGGTGCCTTGAACTGGCACTGGCATTTGGGGACTTTAACCCTTTGCCCCTCCTATATCCCAATCAGAAGTCCCCTCCCTTGCTATACCTAACACCAGGAAAACTCTTTCATTTCATTGCAAAGAGCAGACGGTGGTGGTGATGGCACTTAATTCAGGATGGCAGTGGAGGCAAATGGTTAACCCCCCACCCATCCACCCACCAGGCCCCAAACTGACTCCCTCTTCCCATGCTGGCTGTAAAAAAACAACAACCCAGCTATGCAAAAGTAAACAACATGATAAACATTACCTAGAGATCCCAAGGATCAAATCTAGGATCTTCCGCATATAGTGTGCTCTTCTACTAAGTTAAAGTCCCTCCCCATAAAAAGCTTTTAAAAACTGTGCCCCAGTTCAGGATTCTCTTCTTGAAGTAACATCTTTGCATTGCCCTTCAGGACTGACTACCTCGCCATCCCTTCAGACAACAAGGAGAACTGTGCTGTGCCTGTGGAGGAGTAGACAATGAAGCCACACAGGGGTACAATTTGCAACTAAGGTGAAAAAGCTCTGTACAAAGCACAGGGGTGGTTGCTTGGTTGGCAAATCTAATCAGTGTGCAGGCAGTACAACTGGGGGAATGCGGATGATCACATGGCGCAAGAAAACTACCACCTGCACTTGAAAATAACCAGAGAAGATTCGTAGACAGACAAATAGATATCTGCAGATAGGTCTGTCACTTCCAAATGACTCTAACGGCAAGCAGTCTTGCAGAGATCATGGAGCAGATTCAAGAGAGAGGATACCATTTTGAGATCTCCCCCCCCCCATAAATTTCAATGCACTGGATATCTGAATTAGATTTTATTTACCTACAGAAACACAACTTAGGCTATGCAGTGGAGGCTAGTCTAATAGGGCAAATGGGGCACTGGCCTACCAACTTCCATCTGCCCTTAGCCAACCACACCTGCCTTCCTGCTTATGCAGCCGATGGCTCTGCTTATCATTGCCTCTGGCTCCACCTACTGTTGAACTCCAAATCTTCTGCCTTCTCAGTCCCGATGGGTACCCACCACCATCAGGTATAAATGCTTTTGCTTTTCTCTCTCGGGTGTGCAGCCCATTTCTCCATTTGGCTGGGGGGTCAGCAGCAGATAATCAGATTTAGGATGTGTTGTTTACATAGGCTACACTAGTATGGGGTTGCATAGGGAACTGGGGAGATGTTTCTCAAATGTTGGCCACACATATTTAGATACATATTTAGATGTCATACTTGCATAGAATCCAGGAAACTTTTTAGCAATAAGAGAGCAACCATCTCGTCTCCTTCCATTTGCACATCCACAGGACTGTACTTTTCTCAGATTGCTATATACTGCATTTTACAGAAAAAACTAAATGATTTTTATTGTTTTATTTATTAAATTTTTATCCCACTCTTCCTCCTAGAAGGAGCCCAGGGCAGTGTTGGTATCGTGGTGATAGTTTGGCAACGGTAGTAGAGAACAATATTTTAATTTGATAATGGGTATTGCCAAATAGGTATTAATGGCTATTCATCCATTTAATTATATGTTTAAACTTGGTGTCTTTTTTCATTTACAAAATTTAAAGCAGTATAAGTCATGCCACATGTTTCCTATGCTTGGGAGAACATCAGAGCCCCCTATCTTGCAAGATATAGCATGCAATACATGTACAGGAAGGACTAGTAGAATCTGTGTTTCCAAGCCTGCATGATTTATGCAGGTCCATACTTTTTATACTTATCTACCTAGTAGGACTGGCTACCTAACAAATGCTGAGGATTTAAAAAAATGCAGTTATAACATACACATTCTGCATACATCAGTATGCAGATCAGCCAGAGGTTTTGTACTATAACTCATCAGCTCTAACCAGCACACTGACTGGAGCTGGTAGGAGTTGTGGTCCAAAACATCTGGAGGGTATCAGGCTAGTGAAGAAACTAAGCAGGAGCTTAGACAGGGCAGATCCCTCACTTCCAACGTCTGGAGAACATGTGTATCTCCTTTGCTGGAGATGAGGTCCAAGTGGACTTCCTGTTAGAGAAGACGCTTCAAAGCAAGATTTGGGGAGTCCAAAAAGTAGATATTTGAGGATGTGGATTGCCCATCAGCCTGTCTTGTGTGTGCGCACATGCTGACTCCTGTAGCAACCAGGTCATTTTATTTTTAAAGATCTTCATCCAGTCTTCTGAAAGTGGAAGACAGATCACACTGAGGTGATTTTTCTTGTTTCCAGGGACTCTGCAGCCACAAGGACTATGTCATTCAGCCAGGTTTTGTAGGAGCCCAAGACCACGAGGAGCAACCATGAGAAAATGTAAATTTGTTTTCATTTGCCTGGGACATTGCACAGCTTTGACTTGATGGCTCTCTAATCTCTTGAGCTAAAGACTCTCCTTTAAGCCATGCTGAGTCAAAGGGATAAGAGGTGGAGCAGCTCCTTTGTTGCCATCATCTCAACTGGCGTTGTAAATAACTAACTAATCTCTCCGTCACACAGACTTTCCTTTGAGTGCTTTCAGACATCGCAGCTTCCTCAGTGTTAAGTGGCATTGCTTTTGGTGTTAATTTCATTATAATACCCCAGTGATGTCACAGAAAGCTCTCTGCATTTTCCTTGGGAAACAAGTAAGAATGGATTGGTTTGGGCTGATTCCTTCATGAGCAAATGGAAGACCAGGCAGAGGCAATACAGTAATGAAAGTGTTTTGCTCTTCAAGAAATCCTGAGATAAGAAGAGGGAGAAAATGTTCAAGAAGCCAGGGATATTTCTAGAGTACTGTAAAAGTGTGGCAATATTATGCAGACACTAGATTGAGCCCCGGGGGAAGAGTGACACCAGAAACCAAAACCTGTTTGCATAATACACTAATTCCATATTGCAACACTCTATAGTATGTCATATACTGTGTAAATGAGACAAGAGTAATTAACTTCCTTGGTTATTCTGTGATCTGGTAAAGCCCAAACAGCAATTTTTAAAAATAATTTCCATGAACACATGGAAGGCTGTGACAAATAGCCACTTTACCAAACATCTGCATCATGATGCAAGTTAAAATTCTCCTGTGCACATGACAAGATCGTAAAGGTCACCTGAGAAAGTATTTTACCACAGGATAGCACGGGCTCATGTCAGGCCAGGGGTCCTTTGATGTACTGAAGAGACTGAAGTGGACAACTCTAACTGGGTGGAATTATAGATAGGGTGAAGAGGGCAACATGAACCTGCTGTTTCAAAGAGGAACACGGGGTCTTTAATAACTGCATAGCACTGAACAATTTGAGAGCTGCAGATATTCCACAGTCTCAGAAAAAGTCTGCTAAGCATTTCCCTTGCCTCCAGTACTCCTGATGTGGTGCTTTTCTGTCTTCACCCCTACTATTTGATTTTACGGCAAGAAGTTCAAAGACCTGATCTGGTCCCCCAAGCAATTGGTATAATGTTTAGTGTTGGACCAGGACCTGGGAGATCAGGGTTCAAATCCCCAAATCAGTCATGAAGCTCACTGGGCGACCTTGGGCCAGTCACTGTCTCTCGGCCCAACCTACCTCACAGGGTTGTTGTGAGGGTAACACGAAGAGGGGAAGAACTATGTACACCACTTTAAGCTCTATAGAGGAAGGTCAGGATATAAGAAAGAAATACTAAATAAAACACAACCTACTTTGGCAGCAGCAGCAAAAAGAAAAGAAAAAATAAGCCCAGCCGTGGGATGGATGGAGGCCTGCTCCCTGACGGGTGCAAATCCCCCACTCCTCAGTCATCAGCCCAATAATTTAATGAACACAGAGGAGGCAATAATGCCTCCTCCTCAACTGATCTGCACAGATTAGCTGGGAGGGGCATGTTTGCCTGTGCATATGGCAGAGAGTGGGGTGGCCTCATCCACCACCAGCAAGGGATCAGAGAGTTTGTTCCCTAGAGGGGGAAAAAAAGATTAGCCACCCCTGTTATAAGATCTAAATTAATAAAATTCGAGCTTCTCTCTGGCAATGGTTTGCATTATGGTGGGGACAGAACTGTTTTGCTGAGAACAATTCTTTTTTTCTGAAGGCAGTGCAGGGGCAATAGAATTAGTTTGGCTGAAGTGAACATGAACCACTGACATTAAACTGAAATTGTAAATGTTTGCTTGGATCAGATGACTGCCTAGGCATGCACAATGCATATTTCCTTTCATGCTGACTAATAATATTAACTAAGCAGAAATAACAAAGTCCTGTGTTGTAGTTAAAGACCACAATCCATCATAAAGACTCATTTTAGACCTAACAACAAACCATGGTTTGATGTTACAAGAATGAGTGCCAGGGTATGCTCCTTCCCTCTCCTCTTTCCGTGTGCAAGGAGACTAGAAGCTTCCATTTCCAATTAGTGGCATGCCATAGACTATCCTCAAAGCAGGATTCCAAATGACAGTTTGATTCTGGTTGGAAGAAAAAATAGTTGGCTGCATTTCAACAAAATGGTAAACTACTATTTAGTGACAAACCGTAGTTTCACACATTGAGATTAAGTGATATTTGCAACTACCACTAGTGAACGTAGAGCCTACATAAGCACTTGAATCCAACACTCTTGTGATTGTTTGTCCCAGCAGAGTAACATATATCCCCACAAAAAGCAAATATAGTGAAGTCCCACCTGCTGGAAGATCAGAAATGCTTTGCTGTCATTGAAATGAGCGATGGTTCTACTCATGGAGCAGGGGAATGCTAGGCAAGAACACAGAACAATTCCCCCCACCCCCTGAACACACACACACACACACTTCATAAGCAATATACCACAGTTGGAAGAGGTTACATGTATCAACTGCAGAAATGTGCTACCCACATGCCATTGATGTACCCGAGATGACAAAAGTACTGGGTGTTGGCTCCAGCTCACCAGATACTGGTCATCCCATTTCTAATACAAAAGGAAGGTAATCACAGATCTCCTGGGACAGCATGATGCTGCAGCATGTGGTAGCAATGGGAGGACAGGGATTGAGTCAGCTTTATTTCTGACTTGTGGTAGACCACTTAAGCAAGAACTGAGCTTAGTAATTGAGCTCAAGCTTAAAATTCCAGGCCTTTGATAGGCAGAGGGAAGTTTTGATGAAAATGTTTTCAGGGAGCAAATTAGCACGATGATGTAGGGCAATATTTCCTCCTATCAAGTAGTGTGGCATCTCCATTGTTGCAACACCTGTACACTCAGCGCTTGAATGGGGCGCCAAGCTGCATAGGAATTTCCACTACTGCTGCGGCACAGTCTGCAAAGATCACATTAAGCTGCCACTATTCCCTAATGTACCAATTCCAGATAAGAATAAACTGTATTATTTATCATGCACTTTTCCCTAAGTGTGCCAAGCATTTCCCATGCATTGTTCCCATTTGCTCATAACACTAAGCCAGATCATGGTTTAGCAAGAAGGAGAGACCATGTAGGCACCTGGAGAAGAGGTTATGACCATTTTACTGCCCCCCACTCATTCTTTTGTGCTGTGCCAAGACATGGCTTGGCTTAGTATGCTGGGTTTATGGTTTAGGTCTCTCAGACAAACAAGTTGCAAACCATAGAACAAACTTTTGTTACAGCTCATGCTTTGTCTGGAGGTGGCTCAGTGACAAGCCCAGATTCAGACAATCTTAAGCCAAACTGTGGCATAGCAGCAGAATGAGCAGAGGAGCAAAGTGGCTACAATCTCCTCTCTGGGAGCCCACACATTTGCTTATTCACATTAAAACATGGTTTACCTTAGTGTTATGTGTGAACCCCAGGCAATTATCTCAGTTAATCCTTAGAGCAGCCTTTCCCAACCAGTGTGCCTCCAGATGTTGTTGGACCACAATTCCCGTCTTTCCTGACCATTGGCAATGCTGGCTGAGGCTGATGGGAGTTGTGGTCCAACAGCATCTGGAAGCACACTGGTTGGGAAAGGCTGCCTTAGAGCAATCCTGTAGGGTAGATCTTTGTTATTACTCCTCACTATAAACAAAGCTGAAGCTCCTCAATAATGGTATGGCCGACCTAATTCATTAGTTTTACTTAAGAAATTCATATTTGAAGTTGAGGACTTCAACTCACCTTCCTTAATATGTTACACCATATGGAGTTATTCAAATTCTAAACAGCAAGTAGCATCCATAATTGTGTGTGGGGAAAATAAGGTCCCAGCCTTCACACTCAGATTAAACACACACTATCACATCCTGCAAGAAATAATAATGGGGGAGTTTTCTTCACTCTAAAGGCTTCTTTCTTGATTATACCAGTTATTTGCATTTTAAACCTTAGGAAAGTTACCTTACCTAATCCAGTCTAAATCCTCTCTGCATTCTTTACCAGAAATAATAACATCTGATAATACTCTCACTCCCCAAGGTGGAGTAGTGAAATAATAGTTTTGGAACTTGGCAAGCTTGTTCAGAAGAAACAATGATACAGATAAACCCCTTACTGTTTTTTTCCTCACCAGAACTACTTCTGTAATTTTAAAAAAGAACACTGTCTTGTGCCTGCCTTCAAATGCAGTAGTTCATGTGGGATTTCTGACGGCCGACACAACCTCCCTAGGCTGGGTGCCTTATGTAAGCACACAAGGGAACCTATGTATGATGTCTTCATCTCAAAAGGTAGCTTGTGTCTTCTGTCTGTGATATGCAGAAAAGGGATGGGAGACAAAAACGAGACAGCAAAATAAAAAGCAAAAGAACCCACATGATGCTTTGGTCTTTTGTTCATTATATTTTATTCATACTCTTATTCCATTTTTTTCTAGCTACTTTACATTAAGATTTGGCTCTGTAGCCTTTATAACTCCTAGGCTCTAGCAGTCAAGTTTGTGGTTTTTGTTTGCTTTAAATCCATTTGTATTGGACCTTGCGCACAGCACAAAGTTTATTATAGTTACAGAATCAGACACACAGACAACTCCCAACAGACACAACCAGGGGACCCTATGTATGTGGCTCAACTCCAGAATTGTGCCTTCCTACCACAGTACCTTCCAGCTGTAGGACATATTTGGGAGGCAGGAAAGAGTTGGTGCCTCGGGTCTGTTCTCTTTATCTCTCTCTCCCACCCCCAGCCCCTGCAAGCCATCCTCCAATAAGGATGTTGAAATGTAACCGGGCAAAACTTGTACACCTGAGTAAGCATTGTCAGGGTCTAGATCAGATGCTCATGCTTAAGATGCGGGGGAGGAGGGAAGTGGCTTTTAGGCCACAATCACCACCACGACTGCACAAGGGACCTTCTTGAAGTGGCCATTTATCTCCCTAGAAGCAGGAGCATCTGCAGAAGTCAGTCTCCAGGACTCTTAACAGTTTTGCTAGGGGAATTTGAACAAGAAGGGAAGCTTGCAGTTATGCCACCACCCAAAAATCGAATGAAAAGCTCAGGTTGGGAAGCCAGCCCTTCAAACCTTAGCAACAAAAACTGACCAAAATAAAGTGAGGTAATAATAATTTTAAAAAAGGTCAGAGAGAATATGCTCTGAGCCATGTGCAAACACAATTCCTTCAGAAGAGCCTGTTTTCCTCACTACAGTGTAACATGTTTGTTTCAGAACACACTGTTGTCACGGGAAAGAAAAAGGGTGTGTGTGGGGGGGTAACACCAGGCCAGCCCAGAGAGGGTACCCAGACCCTGGGATTTCAAGGAAAAGGGAGAATGATTGTATTTAGGCAAGGAGGAGGTGGAATAGGGGCAGAATGCATAGAAAGGTGAAATGCTCTCAGGTTTTGCCTCTTTCCAATGGTGAGGGGAGAATATGTTTTAGCAGAAGCTGCTAACGGTGAAATCATCACCCTCTCTCAGCAAGTCAGGGTGAGAGTTAATGCTCCAATTTGGCTGATTTGCACATCTGGAGGGTATGTGTTATGGCACAAAAATAGAGTCACCTGTGCTTCCACTAAGCTTGAGGCAGGTGCCGGCGAATGAGAGAAGAAATGAAGGGGAAGAACAGAGAGCAAAATCTGTAAAACAATCCCCGCTTTTGCAAGCTGGGTGTTCAGGTCTAACATTTCCTAAAACAAGAACTTGTTCAGCTTAAAAAAATCTCTGGTACCTTTGAGCCAGTCCAGTTTATAAAATCAAGAAACCGACAATGGATATTAAAAATTATGAAAGAATTGCTCTGGGTCCCAAGTGTAATTACCAGCAAAGTCTGCTGGCTTCCGGCGCAGGTGTGCTGAAATCACTAGGCAGAGATGAAACTTCAGTATCAATTGGGATGAGAATGCAGCTACTGGTTACAAGACAGTGTCCTTTAAGGATGTCTTTTCTTAAGATAATCATCTGCCAGGTAGATGGGATGCAGAAAGAACATAGGTACATAGGTGCTCTGCATTCAGGGCCCTTTGACAGTGACATCTGTCGCCTTCCAGTATAGTTAATAAGTAAAAGCTACCCACCAATGGGAGAATTCTGAACATGGACATTCTCCAACAAGAGGGAAAATTGGAACTCCACCACCACCGGTGTGCCCCACTCCATTCATGAAACACACAGTTCAACCCTGGCGGGAAAAATCTGGGATGTCCCTCTTAAGAGTTTGACACTTCATTGAAATAAGGAGGCGACTATTTCTGGTTAGTGCTCAATTGTGAAAATAACAGACCTTGAACTAGGAGTGCAAGGAAGTAGAGGGGGTAGGGAGCCCTTTTTTCTTCGCTCAGTCTGTCCTTCAAACAGGCAGGAAAGATTCTTGCTGACAAGGATATGTTAGAAACACAAGCAAAATTTCTCGGCAAGTCTACTGGTGGAAGAGAAACATTTTCTCTCTCCCCTCAACTCCTCCTCTTCTTCCAAGATCCTTCCATTGTCTCTTAAAACCACCTCAGTGCAGCTTTGAACAAGGAGGCCTTAAGAGGATGAAAACATTATGTAGACCTTAGGCATTCTGGGCCTGCAAGAAATTGCTGAATAAGGGAGATGGTCTTTCCCCCCATACTAATACTAGGCTATTAAATGCTTCTATAGAGCCTACACAAGCAGAAAACTGGGCCTCCCTACAGATTGCCAATGAGTCAGCAGCATTACATAAGAAGGTATATTTATACATAAGTAAAATAAATAATGTAAGCAACCTCCCCCACTCTCCCAAATCTGTTGACAACTGTGTTACCAGCTCCTCTGCGTGTGTTTATCCAACACCTCAAGCAATGTTAGTTGCTCAGGTGTTCACAGTATGAAAAAGCAATCCCCTCCAGCCTTTTTCAAGGCTTGCTGTATCTTGCCATTTAGCCCAGCCATCTGGCATGCAAGCTTCTCCGAGACTCCAAGATAATCCTTCCCTCCTCCTCCTCCTCCTGAGAGAGCGAAGCAGCGGCTTTGCTACGGCACATGGATTTAAGTTTGCTCATTTCCAAATCTTCAAGTGCTTGCAGACCAGGAGGCTAAAATCAGACCTGCCTGTGAACATATGGTCCTTGACAAGGCTCTCCTGACAACAGACGAGTCTGTCTGGTACTGCCCAGACACTATGCAATGACACACCAAGAATTGCCCAACACGATGGCGTTTGTTTCCCAACATCAACTGAGGGGAGGAGTTGCCTGTAGCAGCAAGCCCAATAGAGGGAATGCATCCCCCTGCTATTCATCTCCTGGAAATCAACATGCCAGCTTCCTTTTGCCTCCAATACCCACGCACCGCTCCCAAAACCAGGGGCAGGTAGAGAAAAGCCAATGGCTCAACTGTGGTCTTCTAAGGTTCCCTTGCCTATGCACATCTTATATAAGGAGCCTGCCTGCCTTATACAGGGTCTTCTTCTTTGACCCAGACTTATATAATTGCCACTTTAAAAATGTTTAAAATATAACACAGTCATTGGACTTTTGTCAATTCCAGATCTTTCAAAAACAATTTTTTTTAAAAAAATGTTCTCAACATTTTAAAATTGGACATTTTGCATGCTTTTTTTCACAGCGTAGTGGCTACCAAATGCTCTAAAGTCCATGTTTCCCAGAGCTATCGGGGTTTTGCTACAAGGCACCAAAGCTGGGCTTGTTTTCAGTTACCAAAGACCGTGACTTTAGCTGACTAACACAGTGTCCTCATCAGTGAACGACCAGTCTGCCCATTCCTGGTATACCACCCTGATGCTTTTCTCACTCCTGATAACATATCCAAGAGACAGCCATGGCATGTGAGATGCAGTTGGGTCCACAAAGCAGATGCATTTATCTCTTAGGCAGTAGAAAGTTCCTTATCTAGTAAGGGCTGTTTTTTGTGGTGCATTTCTCTTGAATATAGGGGTATGCAAGATGCAGATATATTTATAAATCCATGCAAAAGGCCCTTGTGAGCTGGACCAGGGACTTCAGGAGCAGGTGTTCTATGTCCCTGGGTAAATTCTGAGGCTTGGTCCCAGGCGACAACTCATTTGCTTTTGGCAGAAGAAGATCTGGAAATGTATTACGGGTAATTGTGAGGGACTATTATTATTGTTGTTGTTGTCGTTAATCTGAATCTTGCTTTGGACTCCCTCTCTACTGCCAGTAAGAATATACGTGTATAGCCCTTTCAGTGAAGCAGCTAGTTTCCTACGATGTACATAGCGGATGAAGATGCATATCCACAATGATCAGAGGGTCTCCTGGCCCCAAAAGGAGACATTGTCAAGCAAAATACGGGGACGAGGGAAAATACATTCGCTTAACTCCTCCTACATGAAGAGAGTTAGCACCGAGGACTGAACTGAACATGGGAACATTCAACAAGCAGCCCTTCCCACCTATCTCAAACAAACTTGTCCTGTGACACATGCTGCTACATCCTTGTTTGGGGGTACTCATCTGAAAGGGTAGGCAGCAGAAGCACCCACCAAAGCCAGATTGGCAAGAAAAGGACAACCCTGTAAAGGAGACTGTGAAACAAACACTGGTTTACGGATCAAGTTAGAGCCCCTCCTGTACAGCTTGCAGAAGGTGATATCAGCAGCAAGATATTATCGCATCAGCCTGAGCAACACTCCTGGATGCCAGAGTTGACAATGTCTCCTATAAACATCTGTTAACGTTCAACAAAACATAGAGGAGAGGGGATTTCACTCCTTCGCATTCTTCCCTTTGGGTGGGGGGAACACCCAGACAGACGGAGACAGACAGACGGACAGATAGCCAGGAAAATACCAAGAGAGTGAGCTGTGTGGGCTCAGGATAGCACAGGCTGCGCTTTCCCACAATGCCTCAGTGCTGGGAGAGCACAACCTGTCCTGTCCCTATCCCAATGACTCTCCATTTCATCCAGTGCTGGAGGTCAGTCGACACCACTCTCTCTTCTCAGCATGTAGGCTTTTTTTCTCTTTTAAAATTCTGTATATAATATATATATATATATATATATATATATATATATATAATCTGTGTATATATATATATATATATATATATATATATATATATAATCTGTGTATATATATATATATCTGTATATATATATATTTATATTTATATTCATATATTCTATGTACATATATTGCACACAGTCCTCTGGCCGTTTGTGTTCCTGCCTCCTAATGGAACCGTTTTCGTTTCTCATCTGGCTCTGACCGATATTCACGAGACCCAATACCATTCTGAAGGTTTACTAGTGAGTCCTTCATCTGCAAGACAAAAAAAAAAAGGAAACAAAACCTCTGAAATAAACAATGACTGGCAGAGTGACAGGAAAACTTTTCCCCCTAAACATGTGCATTCTCGTCTCCTACACTCAGATCTACGGGTAGATAGAACGCCTGATGTATATATTTATTTATTTTCTTACATTTATATCCCGCCTTTCTTTCATCATAGAAACCAAGGTGGCGTACATGTGGTTCCCAGATGGTCTCCCATCCAAGCATTCACCAGACCCAGACCTGCTTAGCATCAGCAAGGTGGTGGCCTCCTGCACCTTCAGACCGTACCCTGGGACCTGGGATATAGACTTCCCCATTCGTTTTAACGGAAGAGGCAGTTCTACACAAGGAAAGGGGCATTCGGCTGGAGAGGGATAGCTCCTGCAGCTCAAGAAGGTCTGGTGGATCAGAGCCACTGGCTCTGTGGATATCTTGCAGGAGCTGACTAGCACTTCACCACTGCATTATAGTGCACACAAATACATGGGGGTGCCCAGAAAAAATGAGCTCGCAACCAGACAAAAGGTATGCTAAATCAGGGATTATTCATTTGCTACAGAAAGGATGTTCAGTCAGAAGCCCCATTATACTATTTTTCAGTTTTAAAAAGTGTGCAAACTCTCCTGGCTGTGTGTGTGTGTGTGTGCGCATGTGTGGGAAATCTTTACTTCCAAGATCAGGATCAGCAGCCGAATAAAGTAAAGCACCAAAATCATGATTTTCCACCTTCCTGTGTCTGAAGCATGTTTCTGGGCTCTAAGGTGGCTGATTAAGGCTTTCTACCTGAACAATTAGCTATTCCACAATACTGCAGAATATAGGAACCACGTTCACTCAGTGGAGGCTAGTGCTCTGATGCCAGTGGGGCCGTGAAATCCGCTCCGGGTTTTACTCCAGACTTTCATGGGGCTGTCCAAGGTGCTGAGAGGCGGGTGGCTGCAGTGTCAGTGGGGCAGTGAATCCACTCTCAGCACCTTGGACAGCTCCTTGGAGGTTCAGAATAAAACCCAGAGCGGATTCACTGGCCTCTGCTGCTCCCTGTGCCTTGGGCAAATGGTTTGTGATTTCAGTTGGTGACATGCAGCAAAAACATCCACGAAGTTGGTCACACCCCTACGGTGGCTCCAGGCACTGGATGCAGTTCTCACCTGATCTAGGAGCATCACAGATGATTTGATGATCTCCCGCCACTTCTGGAGCTCTGTGTCATGATACTTCTGCTGCGACTCTAACAACTGGGCCCATTCTGTCTGGGACTGGGGTAACCTGGCAGGACCGAGAAGAAAAGATGAGCCCTGGAAGCAATTTTGGATTTTTATTTTATTGTTTTTGCCACATGAATACTGGTGAATTGTAAAAATATTTGTGCAATGGATGAAATCTGGGAAGAGCTGATGCCAGATGCTGAAGCTCAGTGAAGTACTTTACAGCGCATTCCTTTTATTCAAGTTTGAGTCTGGGGAAGATCTGAGTAGAAGCCCACCCACTTCTAGTAGGAGGACTGGCAAACAAGCATCTAGAGCAGCCTTTCCCAACCAGTGTGCCTCCAGATGTTGTTGGACCACAACTCCCATCAGCCTCAGCCAGCATTGCTAATGGTCAGGAAAGATGGGAATTGTGGTCCAACAACATCTGGAGGCACACTGGTTGGGAAAGGCTGATCTAGAGAGCCAGGTCTTTTTGAGATTTGACAAAGCGGGGAAGAAACTATTTCTCTCTCTCTCAAGAATATTCAGGGGGAGGGACCAAAAAACAACCACTTTACAACGAACAAGCTCATTCTTAATCAAGATTGGAAGGAGTTAACTCACCAGCTGTATTTTAAAAGGAAAAGGGCCTTTTGTTTCCAGGCCAAACCTCCGCCAGTGTAGTGACACCAATCAGAGTGCTGCAGCAAAGGGGAAATAGTCTAAATGGTTTTAGATGGTTTTTAAATTGATTTGAAACACTTGTAGTTGGTTTTTATTTGCACTGTTTTAACTTTTTGATGTTTACTGTCCTGGGACGAGCGGCAAGATAGAAATTTAATACATAAATAAATACTCCTTCGAAGATGTGGGCACCTTTACGGTGGCATTGAAAACAGCTCTTGTAGAAATAGGAAAAATGTGGAACAGACAGGCGGCTCCACAGATCTAGTCAACGGCGAGGCCACAAGAGGGAGGGAGTGGAGTCTTGCTTGTAGGGTGTGTTACCTTTCCTGTAAGCGCAGGCCCTGCCACGCTGTGAGGGTTTGAGTAGTGTATTCCAACATCCAGAGTTTGTAGAATAGCATCATATTGAGGATTACCAAAAGCACCAGACTGAGAAGGGGAAAAGGAAAAAGAATACTCATTAAAGACAGGCAGCCAGAAGTGTGGCACTTCCTCCAACCCCAAGAGTAGCTATAAAGAACCCCAACAACTAGGAACTCCATCCTGGAAACTCTTAGGCAGTTTCTCACTGTCATTTCTAATAGGATGAAATGAAGTCCTGTGCATTTGCACATGCTGAACTTGTCTTCCGAATGCTCTGATTCATGGTCCAGCATGCCCTGGTGTCAACATTGAGATGACACCCTGAGCATCAGCAAAAGATGTTTTTAAAGCTTTTTAAAATGTTTTTAAAGATGTTTTGTTTTAATGTATTTTAAAGTGTGTTTTTATGATGTTTTGAAGTGTTTTTAGTGCTTTTGTTTGCCGCCCTGGGCTCCTGCTGGGAGGAAGGGCGGGATATAAATCTAATAAATAATAATAATAATAAATAAATAAAGTATTCCCTGTGCATAGAAATATCCTAGTTGCTTTACACCACAGTATTTATTGTAAGCCTTTGAATCTCTGTGAGAAAAGCAGATGGAGGTGTGTGTGTCTGTATGGAGATAAACCCATCTTGTAGGAGATGCCTACAGTTGTCACCCTTCTAATACTACATGTGTGCACTTCTAGGAGGTCAGCAACTCAGGGTTCCTGGGTTGAATCTGCTCCCTTGAGGGGGTAACCTGGTGCCCTCCTTCATCCTTTGTAAACTGCTCAGAGGGAGGGAAAAACAGAGAGGAAGAAAGCTCAGAAACCAGAAAAGGAGACATCCTTCTCTCTTGCTGTCCTCTTCTCTCAGCATCCGGAGCCCTTGTTCAGCTCTTGGTGGAAGGATTGATTGATTGGTTGATTGATTTGCTTTATTACGGTCAAAGACCGGCAGAACCCAATATACGATGGAAAATGCCACATCTGAGCAGAAGGAGGGAAATATGCAAGGGGCGGGAGGAGACACAGCTAGATCTGCCCTCATTTGAGCTCAAGGTGAAACAGGGCCACAGAATTTAAACTTTTGGGGAGCAGTAACAGGATAAGATGAACAAGGGTTTTAAATTTAAAAAACAAAACAGACAAGGACACATCCTAAGAGAATCTGAGCAGAGATCAGACAGATAGTGTTAAAGAGCAAAGCCCAACAGCTGGGATGCAGAGGGAGACAAGTGAGAGATAGGTGGAAGAAAAATCCAGGTAAAAAAGAAGAAGGAGACGGTACCTGAAACAAATCCTAATGGGAGCAGGGAAGAGAAAAGATGGAGGAGGCGAAGGTTAGAAGCACACCAGAGTTGAGAGAGAAGAAAATTGCAGGGAAAGTTATTCTAAAGGGCACAGAACACACATTTTGGGGAGAGGGGTTGCAGAACATGCAAAGAGGGAAAAGAGAAAAAAACACCCAACATCTGTGATGCTGCAAGGAGCTGGAGCAGAGATGTGCATAATCCTAGAATCATAAAATAGTAGAGTTGGAAGGGGCATATAAGGCCATTGAGCCCAACCCCCTGCTCAATGCAGGAATCCAATTTAAAGCACACCCAAGAGGTGGCTGACCAGCTACCAGTCTCTTGAAGGCTTCTAGTGTTGGAGAGCCTGCCATCTCCCTAGATCAGCGTTTCCCAACTAGTGGGCCACCAGATGTTGTTGGACCACAATTCCCATCTTTCCTGACCATTGGCAATGTTGGCTGAGGCTGATGGGACTTGTGGTCCAACAACATCTGGTGGCCCACTAGTTGGGAAAGGCTGCCCTAGGTCATTGGTTCCATTGTCGTACTGCTCTAACAGTCAGGAAGTTTAGCCCCAAACACAGTTAACTCCAAATCCTGAGAGGCTTTGGTGGTCAAAGAGAGTATGTCCCTAGTGCTCAGGGTCAAGGGCAAAGTTGTAAAAGTTTGTGGGGAGTTTCTACAAAATAACAATGGAAACTAGGCAAAAGAAGGGGGTAGAGGGACCATTCTGCCACAGGGGGCAAGGGTGAGATACCTCTCTTTAGCACAGCTTGCAGCTGCTACCCAGAGCCTTAGGATCCTGCCCCTACAACACTCATTGTTCTACCCTTCAACAGCAGTGCATTGTTTCCTTATTCTCTTGCCTGAGTCACAATTACCACCACAAAAAGACCAAACAAACACAAGTAGTAAAGAACAACAAAAACCACATGGGCATACCGAAACAAAAAACTTCAAATATGTGGCAGTCAAAACATGGTATGCAAACTAAGGAGACGAACCTAATTGTCGTAATTTATTCCATTTGCGGAATCAGGCTTTTTTTCCTCCTGGCCAATGAATTTGGAAGACTATGTGTGAAGACAGACACAGATTGCAGGCCCTCTGATGATGGCTCTCTGGGACAGTTTGCACCAGCAGGTGGCACTGTTTGAGTCGGCCGCTTGAGCAAAAATCACATCTGAGCCAAACCAAAGCTCCCTGACTTAAGCAGGCCGACCACATCAGTTTTGCTCCTAGATTCACAAATGCTCATTTGTGCAGGGGGAGCTTCAGTCACTACCCGACTGAACAATCTTATTCCGCAAACTGTCAAGTCATTCTGTAACTCAGCAGAGCTCAATTTTCCTAGCTTTTAAAAAACAAAAACAAAGAAAACAGGTCTGCCGACCAAGGAACAAAACAGTCTGTTCTTGTTTCAAACCCACAAATATGAAAAAACAACAGCCAAATTTCAAATTAAAACTCCAATGGGGGTGGGTGAATTTGGCTTTGCTCTTACTTTTAATCAAGTTTTTCTTTTAAAACCTATCCTGAATTATTGCCTCCAAAGTTGAACAAGACCACAGTCGAAAGGCCCCCAAACAGGAAATGGCCCAGACAGAGCAAAACATACACTATGACAAGTTTAAATGTGTGTGCATGCAGAATGAACTTCTATGCATCTGTGGAAAACGTGCCACCGTTTTCTTCTGAGAGGAAAAGGGAGCACACTCACATTACAATAATGATCACACTCTCTGCACAGATCTGAACTCTCTCAAACCTTATTCCCTAGTTCCTTCCCTAATTTGGCAAAGGAAGAGTTCATTTCACAATCCTCTCCACAGCTGCCTCTGCGCTTCACCTCCCTTCTCCCCATCTCTTTCCCTGCCCAAATAAACAGCCATTCCCTGTTTAATATCTATTTGAGCACACCACCTCCTAGGATCCCAAGAAATGCAGACCAAGTTCAGGGTGAAGGGAATGGACTTGGATACCTCAGAAACTGGAGATGGATTCCAACTATGTCTGAGGAGAGCATTCTTGGGTGTGTGTGCCCGGAGGCAGGGGGTCAATTTATTTTTTAAAAACATCTGAACACCACTTTGGGGAGTGGAACTAGATTGCAGACTAAAATGGAAAGAAAGGGGGGAGAGAGACAGAGACACACAGAGGGCAGGGAGAGAGAGAGAACAGGAGAAAAGTGAGAGACTAGGCCAAGGAATCACTTACACACAACTGATAACGAGCAGCAATTTGGAGACACTCTGGAGGTGGAAGCCGCTGGGACTATCTTCGGGGATGTGCCGTGTTTGAGTGGAACCTGGAAGGTAGCATTTGTTTGACACTGAAGGAACCTCCTCATGGGAGGGAAAGTCCCTTCCGCTGCATAGACCCAAAAGGTAGTTATTTGGGTGGAGAACCAATTGCTCTCCTCGGCCAGCCAGGTTGTGACTTTATATCAACAATTCTCTAGGAAGCCCATCTCCCCAGAGGATCCCTATTCCACACCGTCAACAAAAACCACATCAGAGGGACATGGACCTCTTCCCATTCCACAAGCCCGACAATGGTCCCCCTTGGCGCACCACGCTCCTTACCTGCCACACGCTTGATTCGACTGACAGCCTCCTCATCTGTGGGAGTGGTTACAGGGCTCAGCACTTCCTCCAGGTGGGGCCCCCGCAGGTGGGTGTGGGGTCGCTTTCTCCGGCGCACTGTGGATTGTTTGCTCGCCTTCTCTTTGGGGGATTGTCTGTGTAGCTCAGCTAGATATGTGCTCTCCGTTTTGGTCAGTTCACTCTCTGCCAAGGAAAGCCAGGGGGCAGGTTCGTTATATGAAAAGAAGATACTGACTTCACTTTGGTCAAAAGGAAGGGGTAGCCTGAGGGCAATGGCATCATCACAGCAGCGTCTGTTCCCAACCTTTGCCCCATCTAGCCCTGGGCTGGAAGCCCACGGCTGGTATCAGTAGCTTCAAGGGATGAAAAACAGAATAGGAACATGGGAAGCTGCCTCATACTGAGTCTGACCATTGGTCCATCTAGCTTAGTACTGTCTACATTGACTGACAGCAGCTCTCCTACCTGGACTGAACTTGGAACCTTCTGCGTGCAATGCTGATGTTCTACCACTAAGCGACAGCCCTTCCCCATGAACCTGAATAACCCACACAATGGGCAATGAACCTGAATAACTGCCTGTTGCTATATCTACTATGATGATGATGATGAACTGCCTTCAAGTCGATCCCAACTTATGACGACCCTATGAAGAGGGTTTTCATGGTAAGCAGTATTCAGAGGGGATTTACCATTGCCTCCCCCTGAGACTGAGAGGAAGTGACTCGCCCAAGGTCACCCAGTGAGCTTCATGGCTGTGTGGGGATTCGAACCCTGGTCTCCAAGGTCATATCCAACATTCTAACCACTACTATACCATACTAAAGTATTAGCTAAAATACTAAAATGAAACCTTCCTTCCTCAATCCAGATCTTTTCAAAAGCTCCATTCATCTATTCCAATAGCTGAGCTCATAAAGTTCACTTGTATGCCATATCCCATCACACGCACACAAAGGGGCACAAAGCTAGTTCCTTTAGGGAATCTGTGATCTTCCAGATGCTGTTGAACTACAACTCCCATTATCCTGGGACACTGGACATGTTGTTTGGGGCTGTAGGAATTGGGAGTCCCTACATCTGGAGGGCCATAGGTTCCCCATCCATGCTCTAGTAAGATGCTGTAAGCTCTCACCTAAATGGCGGAAATAATCATCTAGGCCACTCCAGAAGTTCTTCTCAATGAAAGATTTCACCAGCCCCCACGGCTGTTTCCTGTATCGTAGCTCTGTAGAAACCCTTAAAAAAAAATAGAGGAAAAACTCCTGTCACTTCTGAGAGCTGTAACATTGGCTCATACACAGTTTTTCTAACCAATTGCCTGTTTTTGGATTTGCAGTCTGAAACTGCCAGTTTTCAAAACATGGTATTCCTCTGAAATAGCTAGATCTCTCCCTGCCACAAATTTAAGGATTTCTGTCTTTCTTTCTTTTTCTTAATAGCTCTTGCACTATTTCAGTGATGGGAGATGTTCTCCCAACTCAAATTGGCTTGGCTTGGAATGGGGGTGGGGAACCTCAGGCTTGGAGGCCAAGTGTGGCCCTCCAGTCCTCTTTATCTGGCCCTCAGGACTTTCCCTAGGCCATGCCCCCCCCCTCCAGCTCTGCTCCGCACCCTCCTCAAAGGCTTTTGCCTGGCTGGAATGAGCCCTTGAACTGTGACAATGCCTTTTGCTTTTCTGGATGCAGGATTGAAAGATGTGTGCATAGAAGCCTCTGACTTCTGCATACCTCGAACGGAAGCTACTATGCAAAGGTAAGAGTCAGAAAGGTATTTCTCTATCCACTTTGACCTCTGGCGCCACTCAGCACTGGCAGGCAGCTCCTGGAAAGTTCTCCTTGAGGTAACGTGGTCCTCGGGATGACAAAGGTTTTCTCACCCCCAGCTCAGAATATGATGAGCATCACTAGTCTCCGAGCTGTGGATGTTCAAGCTTAGAAATATGAGCCTTGGCCGCCTCTCTATGCAGATGCCATTTGACTCAGTTATCACGCTCCCTGTTAGTACTGCAAGCCTACAGCCTCGGCACGCGTACCCACCTGAGTCGGCATTTGTTTCTGGCAACGCGCGTCAATGTGTAACGATTGATCGTGTAGAAATAATCGTGGTAAGGGACGTCATGAGTTAGCACCTCTGCATCTATCACATAGCACTCACTCTCTTGGCTTGCTTTGTACATTGTCTGGAGAAAGTGGAGAGGGGAAGTATAAAGAGACTGAAGATAAGCATCCATGGTGAAAGTTGTGCATCCAAATGCAGACCTCAGAGGTCTCAATCCAGGCCTCTCACCTGAGTCTCTGTGACAGTGGCAGTTTTTGGGGCCAGAGGGTTGGTGAGGGTGATGGTATAAAGGATAACTCTGCTCTGATTGCCAGTTTGTTCTTTCTTCCAGGGATGAAAAACAATATCTGGGAAAAGAGAGAAAAAAACAGAGGCTGGTTTCAGCGTGCTGTTCCAATGAGGGAAGCGGAGTACAATCCAGTTCCCAGGGGGAGAAAAATTACTCCCATGACCAAGTCAAGGGCACTGCCCCACCTCCACCCTAGTTGGCAGATCCAACAAGATGGACACAGAACATGTATTGTTTAGTATGCGTACCACACACTTTGTATTTTAGTTTTATTTATGCTCCCTTCCATTTATCAAGTGGACCACGAAGCTTCCCCTTCTAAAAACTGGAAACTGAAGGCCACAGAGAGAGGAAGATGGAATTTCATCTCACATCTTTCAGGTCCAAAGATCACATCAGTTAAGACAAACCACAGCTGGATTCACACCGAACCTGCTTTAATATGGGAGGCACCGCTAAATTGGCATTTTTTTGTAAACACAGTTGCTGTTCACAAAGCATGCTGTATGGAACACAACACTTTATCTCCCTTCTTTATAGCGGCATTCCATGCTACGTGCCACTTGAAAGTGCCATTAAAGGGGGAAGAACTTAAGTACGCATCATGTATTGTCTTTATCATACACATCTTCAAGACGACCTCGCCTCAGTTGTGCACGCTCTGGTAACCTCTAGACTGGATT
Source organism: Rhineura floridana (assembly GCF_030035675.1). Classification (NCBI taxonomy): domain Eukaryota; kingdom Metazoa; phylum Chordata; class Lepidosauria; order Squamata; family Rhineuridae; genus Rhineura; species Rhineura floridana. Next base: position 37,364,339 of record NC_084491.1, read on the forward strand.
ACTGCAATGCGCTCTACGTGGGGCTGCCTTTGAAGACAGTCCGGAAACTTCAGTTAGTGCAAAACGCTGCAGCCAGACTGCTGACGAAGACCAGGCAGTCCGTGCATATTACACCTGTTCTGGCGCATTTGCACTGGCTGCCTATTTGTTTCCGGGCTAGATTCAAAGTGCCAGTTTTGACTTATAAAGCCTTACACGGTGCGGGACCACAGTACCTGGCAGAACGCCTCTCCCAATACGAACCTACCCGCTCACTACGTTCAACATCTAAGGCCCTCCTCCGAGTTCCAAATCACAGAGACGCTCGGAGGGTCGTAACAAGATCTAGGGCCTTTTCAGTGGCTGCCCCCAAATTATGGAACAGTCTCCCCGATGAGGTCCGCCTGGCGCCTACACTTCTATCTTTTCGGCGCCAGGTGAAAACCTTTTTATTCTCCCAGGCATTTTAATCTACCTTTTAACCTTTAAATGTATATGAGGTTATTTATTGTTTATATTTATGTTCTATTGTTCTTGTGATGTTATTGTATTTTATCCTATGCTGTACACCGCCCTGAGAGCCTTCGGGCTGTGGGCGGTATATAAATTGAACAAAATAAATAAATAAATAAATAAATCACTGTAATTAGTTGTAATCGCAGACAAAGTAGGTGGTGTTTTAAAGGTCTTTTTTTATCCAGATAAATGTATGCACACATGTGTAATCATGTGTGCATTTTCTTACAGATACATGTGCACCTTTGCATAAGTCTTAAATATTAAAGTAACATTTATAGGAATTATTTTTAGGGAACTTAACATTTTTGGATTAGACTAGCAAAAGTTCTCACAGGGGTTTGCAGAAGTCAGCACAATTTTTTTAATATAAAGTTTGGTGAAGTTGTTCAGGTGAGCAACACAACCCTATACAGAATTCACAAATTGTGAGTATTTTTGTTGAAGGTGTATCTCTAAAGCCAAGAAGGTCAGGGAGACCACCTGATAACATCCCCCCAACCCATATACTGATATGAGCTTCTTGGAGGAACAAGCACAATGCAAATGATCCAAATAAGAATACATTTTAGGTGCCGAGCAAAGTGGGGTGGAAGAATTGTTTGTGTGTCCTTTCCTACCAGCAAGAACATTTTCTTCATCTTGGTTTTCTAATCTAAAACATAAGCAAAAGCAAAACAACAACACCTGTGTGACACAGAACAAGGAATGGAACAAAACATCCTCATTGTTGCTTTGCTCGAGGTTGGAGATTATACAACAAATTCAGCAAGATCATCTTTCTTGCCCTTCACACTCTTTGACCCAAATCATGGGAACTACGATGTTGTGAGAGAGGTGCAGAGAATTGTTTGCTGGAGATCCTGAGCCCCTTTCACAGAAGTATGAATTCCCAGAGATCTTTGGTAGCGGGCCATGCCGTTTTCATATTTGAAACAGATGGGGATTTGCAGTATGGATGCACCCTTACATAAACCTCTGAGTGAGATAAAGCCAGTTGCTCCATGCAGCTATGTGTGTGCTGGTGAGTGCTAAGCTTACCAGAGAACCGCCGCTGCTCCATGAAGTCCCTCAGGAATTGAGAGTCTGTGAAGAGCAGGTCATAGAGCTTATCCACACTAAAATTGAACACCTCATTCATAAACTGCCGTCCATTCAGATCATCATAAAAAGCCTGGACTTCCCCTGCAGAAAGAAACAGAGAGCTAAGATTGCAGTCTTTCACCCGACAGGTCTTGACCTAAGAGTTTGGGCTCAGTGGATCACTTACAATGCATGGAAACGTTACACTGGCTTGGGAGATGGTCAATTCCGGAGATGAGTCCATAAGCAGGACCCGACAGGGAACTCTGATCCTGCTGACAGATTCATCCCAAGAACAGTTACTTAAGTCAACCAATCTTGATGTCACTTTTCCATGTAGATGATTGTGGGATCTCTTCAGAAAGAGATGCAAAACGTTAGAAGACATCTTCAGGAGAACTCAATGCATTTGAACTAGCTCTAACATCACCAACAACTGATGTGGTTCCTGAGTAGTCAAAAATCTCATGTGATCTCGCCCCCACTAATCTAGGAATACCTCCTACACAAACCTTATTGAAATCAATGGGGCTTGTCCAGGAGTTGTTCTTGCTGGATGTTGCTGAGACTTTTCAACCATTAACCTAATGATGCTGTAGTTTCCAAAAGTAATCAAGTTGGAAACTAGGAATACATTAGAATTGAAGAACTAAGACACACTGAACATTAGATGTCACTGGAAATCAAGTGGATGGACTTTGACCTTGGAAGTCCTAATCCTTCCAAATCAACTATCATAGTACTGGGAGCAGGAGCAGTTAACCCCACAACACCTGTAGATGCCAGCCACGCACCTTCGTCATGAGTTTCTGAGGAATCACTGAGCTCGGTCGGAATGTCCTCATTGTCATTGAAATCCAGGGAAGGGGAATTTACAGGGGCAATGATCTCAATCTTGTCTCCAATAAGGTTTGCGATTGTCAGCTCCTTCTCAGCAGGGGTGTCCACAGCCTCCTCTTCCTCAGGAACCACCCCTTCGTACTGGAAAAAGCATAAGAAAGATACTGTGTTAACTGCTGCCTTCAGGGTGACCCCACTGCTTGTCAACCATGGCTGTAGTTTGTGTGAGCGATTTCTCATGGTTCTCTATTGAAATGGAAAAGATCAGTGCACGCTCCATAAAAGCTGGGCCTACTCCTTTTCGGTGTTCTGAGACCTATGAGATTATGGGACGAGTGTAAAACGTCTGGGACCAAATGCTACTCTTAATGATACCGACTTGCATTTGTAGAAGGGGATTAGATAAATTCATCAAGGAAGGTCCACCAGTGGATATTAGTGATGATGGCTAATTGGAACTTCCCTGTTCAGAGGCAGCATGACACTGAACAACAGCTGCTGGGAAGGAAAAGCAGTTGATGACCTCATGGCATGGTGAGCTTCCTAGAAGCCTCTGGCTGGCCCACCGGGGGAAGCAGATGGGTGGACTAGACAGACCTTCTGCTGGAACTCTTCTGATGCTCTTCATGTAAGCTGGAGTCATATGCAAAACCACACTATATGGAAGATAGGAACATAGGAAGCTGCCTTATACTAAGTCAGAAAATTGCTCCATCTAGCTCAGTATTGTCTACAATGACTGGCAGCGCATCTGCAGCGTTTCACACAGGAGTCTCTTCCAGCCCTACGTGGAGATGCTGGGGATTGAACTTGGAACCTTCTGCATGCAAGGCAGATGCTCTACCACTGAGCTATGTCTCTTCCCCTAAACAAAAACACAAAGTACATATATAACAACTCCAGTTGCTTCCTGCCACCTTTGCTATTCCCAGTATCTTATGTACATAGGAAACGATCTCATACCAGGTCAGTCTAACACAGTATTATCTTTTCTGACTGGCAGCAGCTCTCCAACCACCATCAGCTTCCTGATCTGTTTAAGTGGACATGCCAGGGATTGAACTCGGGACCTTGTGTATTCCACTGAGTTACAGCTTCTCCCCATTAATATTAACATACATATTACATTCATTTTCTTGGGGCTTCCTTTTTTGCAGGGATGTGGAGATATGGAGCCCTCCAGGTGGTCTGGACTCCAACTTCCATCAGACCCAACCAGTACAGCCAATGCGCAGGGATTTGAAGGATCACAGGTTCCCAATCCCTGCCTTATCAAAAATGCAAGACTGACAGAGAGAGAGAGAGAGAAAGGAATAATTTTGGAAATAAAGTATTAAAAAAAGAGGAGAATGTCTAGCTGCAATAGAGAGGAGAATGTTCTCAACAACACTACCGCTATGGTAGTGAGGAAGAAACTGAGCGAGAAGACCCTGGGCCTGTTTTTTAGAGAGTGCACCTTGAGGATGCGGGCAGCCTTTCCTGGCAAAACCTTTCACTGCCTAGCTAGAGGGTTCAGAAAGTTGATCTGCATCCCCGCAGAACTCCTATGCTGGACTCCACAGATACCACAAAGAAAGATAGATTTAGACACTTGCCCCCCAAAACCCACCACTATAAACCACTTAAAGACTATTCAGAAAGAAAAGCAACTACAGTTTTTAAAAATGAAGCATACACACTTGGGGATGATGAGAGCCATCATCTATGTTTCAACCCAAATCCATTGGAAATTCTAACACTTCAGACACTTAAATGGGATTCCAGATTCTTCTTTGTTCAGAAGATTTTCTTTGACAGTTACTGCTTTTATAGCATTTAGGGACTAAAACCAAAATTGAAAGAGAAAATTACATTTGGGGCGTATTTCAACAAATAAGTTAGATAGCAATCACCTCCTTGCCAACTGTATTGCATCAGATCAAAGATGTCAACACTGCAAGATGAAAAATGCCTACCGGGACTGGAGCTTCAGTACTTCCTGTGGGTGTCAACGTGCTACTATTAGTGATAGACTTCTTAGGAAGCTGAGGGCTTGCCTCCGGTTTGGCCTCCATGCTGCTTTTTGAGGAGCTGTCGTTCACCTCGTTTTCTTCCACTGGGATCTCTTCGCAGTAGCTAAAAGAGCAAGCAGAAATCAATATGAATTTGGTCAGCCCCCAACATTTATCCACAAATTAAGTACCGGAGAATGAGCAAGTGGGATAAAAAAATTCCTGTGGGAGAGCTCTGTTAGTCTGTTGCATCAAGAACAACAGATTCTTGTGGCATCTTAAAGACTAGCAAATTGATTTATGTCATACGCTTTTGTGGACTGCAGTCCATCAGATGCATGAAGTTACAGGTATATGATTCAGATGCCGCTATTGTGGCAGTTCCAGCCGAAGCATCCAATGCAACATCAAACCCAGTGTTGTGGGATCAATTCCAGGTAACGCCTGAAGGTGTGGAGAAGATGCTTGCAGTGATACACCCGACCACATGGTCATTAGATCCTTGTCCATCCTGGTTTATTAAAGCTAGCTGGAGTGGGGTGACTGAATGGGTCGCAGGTGTAGGTTACACATCTTTGCGTGATGGTGTGATTCTCACTTCTTAAAAAGTCCACACCGGACCCAATGGAGTGTAACAACTATAGATCACTTGCCTACACCCCTTTCTTGGCAAAGGTGGTAGAGAAGGTGGTTGTAGAGCAGTTGCAGGTATTTCTGGATAAGACTGATTATTTAGATCCATCACAATCTGGACTCAAACCTTGTCTTGGAACAGTATCAGCCTTGGTCACTCTGATGGATGACCTTTATTGTGACAGAGACAGGAGGAGTGCGACCCTGTTACTTCTGCTCAATCTCTCAGCGGCATTTGATCCCATTGATCATGGTATCCTCCTGGACCTATTCAGTGGGATGGGTATTGGAGGCACTGTGTTATGGTGGTTCCGCTCTTATTCTCAGGATCGCATCTAGAAAATAACACTGGGCGAGTGTTCCTTGGCCCCTTGGGACTTGTGCTATAGGGTTCCACAGGGTACTATTCTCTCGCCAGTGCTATTCAGCATCTATATGAAACCATTGGGAGAGGTCATTAGTTTTGGTGCAAGGTGTCAGCAACATGCTGAAACACAGCTCTATTTCTCTATAACATCTGAATCAGAAGAGGCTGTGAATTCTCTGGATCAGTGTCTGAATGCTGTAGTGGACTGGATGAGGGCCAATAAAATGTGTTTGAATCCTGGAAAGATGGAGGCTCTTTGGGAGTTGGGCAGGTTACCTGTACTGGATGGGGTCATGCTCCCTCTGAAGGACCAGGTTTGTAGCCTAGGGGTACTCCTGGATTCATCTTTGTCACTACAGGCCCAAGTATCCTCTATGGCTAGGAGTGCCTTTTACCAGCTTTGTCTGGTTCATCAGCTACAGCCATTCCTGGTCAGGGATAGCCTGACCTCTGTAGTTTATGCGTTAGTAACCTCGAGGCTGAATTACTGCAATGCGCTCCATGTGGGGGTGCCCTTGGCCCTGGTTTGGAAGGTCCAGCTGGTGCAATATGCAGTGGCCAGATTGGTGATGGGAGCACACAACATGTGACACCACTTTTAAAACATCTGCACTGGCTGCCCATCCACTAGAGACAGGTTCAAGGTCCTTGTATTAATTTACAAAGCCCTGAATACTTCGGTCCAGGATATCCTAGGGAACGCCTGAACGCTTATAATCCAGCTCAGTCACTGAGATCATCTGCAGGAGCAGCTCTGGTCATCCCCCAAGTTGGCGAGGCTCCTTTAACATCAACATGAAACTGAACCTTCAGCATCATCAGCCCAGCTCTTTGGAATGCTCTGCCAAGAAAGACTCAGCAGGTGCCTTCTGTTTTAACCTTTAAGCACCTGCTAAAGCCTTTCTGTTCCACCAGGCTTGCACAGGTAATTAAGAAGATGCACTTTTTGCAACGGTTGACCTTTGCTATCACTGTAGCTTTATTGCTTTATTTAATGGCCGTGTTGTAAACCGCTTTGATGTTTTTAACGAAATAGCAACATACACATATTTTTATAAACGAATAAATACAGCAAGCAAGCAAGAATTGGAGGGGATTATAAATAGTGAGGTCTGAGGGAAATAAAGTGCATTTCCCATTCTGGCAAAATTTAGAGACTGCTTTGCACATACTCACGCTGCACAGTATTTGTTCCAGACAAACCCTGTGTTTGAAAGGGCAGCGACGTTGACAATGCATGTGGTTAATTTGGCAGAATCTCTTCCCATTCTATATATGGGACTCCTGCCTGGGATTGCAGCAATTTTGCCAAAGGCGCTGGGCACGAAACTGGATACACGATGTGGGGAAAGTACTTGGCCACACATACACTATAGTTACTCCCTCACAGCACAAACGTATAATACATGGGCATGCCTTTATCTAGACCAGCTCTGGTGAAAATTACGATAGTTTAATCTCAGACTCCCATCTCAAGGATATATGCGGCAGCGTATTTGTTTCTGGCAGATGCCCACCGGGAGTAGCTTGATTGGGGCTCAAAGATTTTTTACGCGTTATAAGGAATCAGAGAGCCAACCATGGGCCAAATCCTGCTCTGTGGGCTCTCAGAACGCAACATGTTACACAGTGATATTGTACACATTCAAAAGAAATATAATTTTGTATTCTTTTTTAGACGCCAGAAATACTGGTTTGTGTAGCGCTACAACGCCTCATAATCTGGGCCCATAACCCCTGTAGCGCTCTGCGTGTGTAGGTGAGACGTGGTATGAGTCCAAGAACCGTTTAGAACAGGAATAAGACAGGCCAGGCAAGTTTCATGTAAGAGTCTTTACTAGGCAAAGACATTAGAGACATCTTCCTCCATTGACAATTCTTCCCCCACACTCGAGATCCTGCCAGTTCCCAGCTTATCACACTTTCAGCTAGCCAGACTGACCTTGATTGTCTGGAACTCTGTTCTCACAGTTTAACCCTTCTGCTTCAGGTTTCTCTCTCTCTGCTAAAAACCTTGTCTGTGAGTCTCACAACCTGCGTCACTGACCAACAGTTTGGACCATCTGATCCAGCATTCCTGGCCCACTGGAGTGCTTGAGGCAGATCTGGCTTTTGACCCTTCTTTGCTAGAGTCCATTAGACACATCTCTATGCTTTGTTTTGGGGCAACTCAGCTTACCCCATCATGTTGAAATCATCATCGGGAGGCACATAGTCTTCATCATCGCTTGTCAGCCCTAGTTCATTACCATAACACTGATGTACAAAGTGCCAGAGCTCCTTCGGACACAGGGGCTGGGGAGAGAAAGTGCGAATTGATACCTCCCATGTGAGTTAAGGTGATGAAAACTAAGCAGACAACTACCCCTGATTATGGCTCCAAACATAATTACTATGTCTATGTAATGTTTGCCATGAGATTTGTACTAAATGCACTACCAACATTTTGTATACACCGTCGCATATGAAAACCATGCAAGAGTCTTGCCACAGTTACACAGGTTTGGAATCACAATGCAATGTCTTGTGGGAGAATTCCCAAGTTGATAAATGTAAAAGAGGAAGCCATTGTCAGACACCATGGTTGGAGTTACTTTTTTTAAAAAAAAAAACTACAATGATACTTCAGAGAAAAAGTAATCTGAAGCAGGCTACAGCCTCTGGTAGCTATGAATATATATATGTATATATAAAAGACAAGACAAGACAGGACAGATAAGACAGTCCTACGCACGCGCTTCAGGAACCACAAGTCGGCAATTTTGACCAAAAAAGTGGAGCAACCAGTTGCAAAGCATTTTAACATCGAGGGTCACAGCCTGTTGGACTTTTCCATTACAGCGATAGAGATGCCAGCAGATCCAGCAGCATTGACCAAAAGGGAGAACTTTTGGATTTACTCTCTGGACACACTGGCACCACATGGCCTGAACCTGGAGGACAGTACCACCACTACTTAGCTTCTGCAAATGAAGCCCCTCTGAGCATTCCATCCTCAAAGCTCTATAACTGCCACCTTGGTAACAGCATTTGTATGTTAGCAGCTGCTGAAGGCGGAAGCCGAAATGTTTTGTTAATATAATAAAAACCTCTGTTTGGTTAATCACAATTATGTTTATATATATATATATATATATATATATATATATATATATATATATATATATATATATATATACACATATACATATATATATTCTCTTGAGGCTTTAGATTGAGTACAAAGCTTCCGTTATTTCAAAGAGTTGTATTCTCAAAAATTAATATGTGAAAAGGTCAGACACGTTTCTAGCCCCAAAGAAGACAGACAGAAAAGAGAAAGACGTCCTTGAAAGCCAAGCCAAACAGCTGTTAGGATGTGCACATTCACACATGTCATAATCACATAATCAAAACGGGGCCTTAAAATCTCTAACCAGTGTTGGAATTTGGCAAAGGAATTTGTGGTTTTTAATCCATGTGGCTAGTAAAGGCGAGATTGTTTAAAGAGGGCGATAACAAGAAATCATTTGTTAAAAAATAAAATCCAGCGTACTCTTCCTGAACAAGATAAACTTGAGAGCTCACTGCCCAAGTCAAAGGAAAATGCTGATGGGAAAAATTTAATTAAAGAGCTGGTGTAGTGTAGCCATTTAAAATAAAAATAAAAATCAGAGCTGTGATCCAGAAAGTCCCCAGTTAAAAAATCATCACTGGATACTCTTAGACAACTTACTGTATCTCATTCTTAGCCCACCCTCACTCTGCAATATGGGTATACATTGTAAGAGTGTTATAAGGATTGCTGAGATTCTGTATTTGAAGCGCTTAAAAAAAAGTGACATAAATGCTAACTATTAGGGCCTTTTCTGTTGCAGCTCTTCATCTTCGGAATGCTGCCCCCGGGGATGATTGCCTGGAATCTACCCTGAAGTCTTTTCAGTGCCAGGCAAAGAGCTTTATTGTTATCATTTTTCTAGGCTTTTTTTTACATCAATTGAAACTGGTTTTATTCTCATTTGTGATGATGGAGAGCTTCTACCTCTGTTGCTTTCTTTGTGTTATACTTTTATATGTGCTGTTGCATTGTTTTTTTTCTGATTGTTACTGAATTCGATAAAATATTGTGAAAGAGAAGAAGCTGCATCTTTCAAATAAAGAAACAGACTGATATCTATGTGAGGAGTGTCCCCATGTCTCCATACCTTTTCAAGGAGGGCATTCTGCCAGAGCCTGAACATCATCATGTACGTCCTGTCTCGGGCGCCAAAAGAAGTGAAAAAGTGCTGTGGAGGACAGAGATTTTGCAAAGTGTTTTAAAGTTTGCTATTTTACAAGCAAATTATATGGGAACAGAGAAGCTTGATGGTAGTAACGCAAAATGGGTAATTCATTACTTATGCATCTTATGCACACAAGGCCTTCTCTCAGTCCCGTCAACCAAAGCAGCTAGATTGGCGGGTACTAGAGAGAGGGCCTTTTCAGTGGCGGCCCCCACCCTCTGGAACTCCCTCCCACAAGATCTTCGGCACATCTCTTCCCTGAATATGTTCTGCAAGGCCTTAAAGACCTGGCTCTTTCAACAGGCTTTTGGGATTTCTGGGGAGGCTTAATATTTTTTGTTTACATGCCTCCCATTATGTATTGTTTGTTTTATAATCTATACTATTACACTGTATTTTTTGTATTGTATTTTGCTATATTTATTGTATGTACGTCGCCTAGAGTGGCCACTGGCCAGATAGGCGACACATAAATTAAATTTATTATTATTTATTTATTATTAGACTCAGCAAGCTACTTACATAATACAGACTATTTATTTTTCCACAGCTAGGGTGGTCCAAGAAAGAGTATGTGTGTCACAGAGCCAGTTCAAATGTTCTTTTTACCAGTTGACCGGTGCATTAAACTGCTTTCACCAGTGAGTTCCATAAGGCTTACTCCATTTCATCTGCGGCACTAGGTCTAAGGGGAACTTGCTAAAGGCTTCATAGGGAAAAAATGAGCCTGTATATGAGGTTTTTGTAGAGTTGAGAAAGGGTTCATTGCTCATTGTGCATATAGAGCACCCCACATTTACCTACAGAAAGGATGTTCTGCAGGGTTTTGCATTGTCTCAAAACTCTGCAAAAACCTGTTTGACCGGAAGCTACAAGACAAAATGAAATATGCATGTACACAGCACACCGTGAGAAGGAAAACATCTCTCAAACCACATTCAACTCTCTTCCAGATGGAAGTTTATCGTGGAATTCATGCAGCTTATGCAGGCAAGATCTGGATTACCCATTTGTGATATATGTTATAGCTTCCAGGCTATGTTCTTAAAAGCACGATTGCCTCTCTGCAAACTGAGAATTGATCCATCTTCAACCCACTTTAACAACTGATTCCCTCTTTGTTGCCATCAAATGTGCTCCAACGAACCCTACATGGTATCTATCAATTCTAGGGCCCAACTCTGTCAATTTCAGCTCAGTGTTCAGATAAATCCTGGAGTCCTCTACACTCAGATCTTCAGATGGGTCAAGATTCACCGAAGGGAGGATTCTGCCACATACCTTTTCAGTGTCAGTGCAAACTTGGATAGCATTAGGAATGAGCCGTGCCGTTTTTTCCTTGGTCATGGAGCAGATGTCCTTCAAACGGACGGTCAACTATGCAAAAAATAAAAAAAGAAAGAAAAGTGTTAGCGAGCCAAGTGCATTATTTCCAGAACGGTCCTAAAACAAGCTCTGTGGCAGAGGGCTGGTGGAGAGAAAGGGAAGACACTCACCAATGTTTCCCAGCGGAAAATGTTGCTATAGAAGCATATCCAGTTTTCAGAGAGGTAGAGTCGGCCCTGGAGGAGAATATCTCTTTGAAGTGCACACGAGTAATCTGTAGAAAAGTAAGAGGGAGTTACCATCAATAACAGAAAGAATAAATATTTATTGGGAGCCTAAGAATAGCCAGGCTCCGTACACAGTATAAAATAAGCACAGCAAAGCCAGCAAGGTAATGACGGCACAAAAACTTGTTTCTTATGTTGTTTTATTGGACTTGTGTTTTCAAATTGTTTGAGTTTTTCACTGCCCAGAGGCTCTTCCTGGTTATGGGGAGACAAATTTGTTGTTATGTGCCTTCAAGTCAATTATGACATATAGCGACCCTATGAATCAGCAACCTCCAAGAGCATCTGTCATGAACCACACTGTTCAGATCTTGTAAGTTCAGGTCTGTGGCTTCCTTTATGGAATCAATCCATCCCATTTGGCTTTCCTCTTTTTCTACTCCCTTCTGTTTTTCCCAGCACTATTGTCTTTTCTAGTGAATCATGCCAATACATTAAAACAAAACAACTTTAAAAACTTTTTTAAAAAAGCTTTAAAACCATATTAAAAAGAAATTCCAACACAGAAGCAGACTGGGATAAGGTCTCAACTTAAAAGGCACATTATGAAATTATCTTTTTATGGAATATGAAAACATAGTTTTACATTCACTGGTTATAGGTTATGTTCCCTTGACATGTTAAATCTTTATGGGAGCTTGTGATGGTAGTAATAAATGTATAAACAATACAAATTTATGCTCAAAGTCTGCAATAAAAGGATTCAGAATTTCAGGGGTCATTGAAAACCCCACGGTCACACTGCTCACCTGTCAAAAGAAGTACTCTATATGTAATAATGGTGGTGGGTAGTGGTGGTGATAATGGCCAAAGGTGTGTCAGTAAGAAAAAATACGTAGATTTTTTTTCTGTTTTCTCTTAAGTGCATCTCTTTGTGGGATGCTTGTGCTGAAGAATCCAAGGTCAGGCATTATTAATATAGCATTTCCACCTGTTTTATTAACTTCTTGTAATTTTTCAATGAAGTCCACAGAATCCTATAAATACAATTTATTTGAGATAGAAGGCCTTACATAAGCAGGCCCACACGTTAAGATAATGGCTCTAAAATGAAGTTATGGACTGAAACAAAGGGTTTTCCTGGTGAGGGGAAAACATTCTTGTGTTAGGTAACAGAAAACACCGGAATCTAGAGTGACATGTTATTCAAAACCTAGTATTCAGTGTTATCTAGCTCTCAGAGAATATAATTTCTGATGAATACATCTCTTTTTGTGTGTGTGTTTAAGACAGGGAGCATAAGTATACTCATTCTACCTTGCAGGTATTCTTGTCTATCCATAATTATTCTAATCCAATGCTAATTGGCATCCTTGATAATCATATTGTGTTGCATTAGGTAGATCCTAATGTGAGATATCCCCTTCAAAACCATAAATTCTTGTTGTTTCCTGCCTTGGGAGGGTTTTGTTCCAATTCCTCAAAATCTTTCAAATCTAATTCCTGAGATAGTTGGATGGCTGGATTAACAGGTCTTGGGGGAACAAGAGCTGGTCTTTTGCTTAAAGGTGTCCCTCTAGGGTCTAAATCCCCTTTCATGCTTTTAAAATATAGTGATTCAGTCTAAGGGCCAAACTAGATAAGACACCACTGGTTTGACTGGAAACTTTTCTTCCAATGCAAATAACAGGTGCCCCAGTCCAGATTAGGACCACAAAAGGGGGCAATGGATTAAAGCCTTTCTATCCTCATACCAGGCTCCTGATTGAAATCACCCTTTCATGCCTGCTATTTATTTTTAAAAGTCATCAACGCAATTGCTAAATGTGTAAATGGTGTCCAGTTGAGTTTAGTCCTAAAAGTCTTAAATAAATAGGGGAAAAAAACTACTTTTGTTTGTTCTGAGTCATGTTTCAGAGTAGGCACAAAAGACATGCTCCTTCACATAACAAGTTGTCTGATAGTTATCAAGTAAAGTTTAATTAATTTCCATAGTGGTTGGTTCCCTTTCTGTACTCGTACCCTTCTTTGGGTGTAAACATCCCCTTTGAGAGACTACTGATCCAAGTCCTTACAAAGTTGCAGGAGATATAGTATTACATCTGCCCTGTCAAGTGATACTAGTAATAACCAGTCAGATAGAAGTCATTCAAATCTACAAACTGAAATGATTTGGAAGCAGAATTCTCTTTATATAACCACGAATATTCTTAGTTCATTTTCTATCTTGGTAATGTTTTGCATTTCTGTTCTTTTTCTCATTACATTCCTTTAATTCCGTTTCCGATTCTGATCATTTTCAATCCAGTTCCTTCTAATCTCCAGAACCTCTGTAAGTGGTTATTTCCCTGTCCATTGTCACTTTCTGGTCTTAAATTTTTGTGTGAAATGTCAGTCAAAATAATTAAATCTAAGCAGCACTTACTCATTATCACATCCCATCTACTCATTGATTCTTCACCTCCTAATACCCCTGCACTCCTTATTAATATATAATCCCCTTGGGATACATTTGGATCTGCAGTATCAAGATTCTCCGGGGACGGGGAACATGTTTTTTTCTGTCCATAGCAAACTGTCCAACTGACTAAAACACACTGGAAAGTAAAAAAAGTGTCCACAAGAATAGCAATTAATAGTTAATTTTCATTTCTTCTCGATGTTACTTATTATTACCACCTCAGAATTAAAATCTGAGATATTTGCACATTTCTTACATACAGACTAAGAAGACCTGTGCACAGAAAACCTTCTGATGTGAAATACATGCTCCATTATGATAATTTCCATCTTCAGTACTGAGGAATAGTTTACCATAAAGACAATTCATGCACAAAGGAAAAGTTACACCAGGTTTTGTTTTCAGTTTCTTTTTTTATAACAACTACCAAAGATTCTATAAATCTTGATTCTGAAACTAAGCCACGTAAATCATATTATAAGGTTTTCAAGCTATTCATTAAAGAGGCTAATAACCACCCTACCTAACATCTGCATAGGCACAGATAACAAATCTTGCTCAACAGCAGTTATCCAAAACAGACTGAAAAGAGCACAGTGGAAGATTTTTTTATTGAATAGCTTTTCTTTCTTTCTTTCTTTCTTTCTTTCTTTCTTTCTTTCTTTCTTTCTTTGTACCTGTTGACTGCCATCTCAGCTGTCCCAAACCAGAACCACCATGGAACTGACGCCAGATATATTATGCCCACAAAGGGCAAGTAGATAGACCTGTTACTAAGGTAGTACCAATCTCAATGGCATCCCCAAAAAGCTTTCCTTTAGGAAACAGGACTCTGGCCTCTCTCTCTTTAGGAACGAAAGGACGCAAAGGGTTAGGAAGGCTGACATTTACGACACTGGTGAAGCCTTTGCTCTTACAGGACTGGGGAGAAGACCAAGGGAGGCCTTACCGACTATGAGGCGCTCTGTGTCGGGAAGCTGCTTGAAGAGTTTCCTGAAGTCTTCGTTCCGCTGCTTGTAGGTTGGACTCAGCACCTGCCAACAGTGGAGAGTTCATTAGAAAGAAGGGGAGGTAAGGTGACCAGGAGAAAAGAGCCAGGAAGGGCCCACTCTAGGGAGGATCTATGCTAACTTTTCTAAGTACGCGTGAAAAACCGGCAGATGCTGTCCTAATGCCGATGCTGCAGAAAGGAAGGATGGAGAAGGACGACGAGTTTGGTAAGCTCTTATGGTGGCAGGGAAGGGCTGGAAATACAGGAGAAAGAGACAGTTTATTGGGAAAACACAAGCAAAGAGGACTATTCTGTTTCACCTAGATCATGGCAGAGTCCCAATACTGTAACAGGATAGAGTACACTCTGCATCTAAAGCCTCCCAAACATTTTACTAAAGAAACCCACATTTTTTTCAAGCAATAATTAGAAACAAAAGTAACTAATTTAGTGACATTTAATTTAGACACTGGTTTAAAAAAAATGGGGGAGTGTTCAGATTTATTTATTTTGGCATGGACCAAACTGGTAGAGGGCAAGACAAGAGGAAAGGTGGGTCGAAGGATAGCAAAAAGGAAAAAGGGGGGAAATACCTGATAATAGCTCTGCCTTGGGCTTGCTTTATTATTTTCGATATTACTTTTTAAATACATCCATACAAAACAAAGCAACAAAATCAATCAATGCAAAACAACCATGAAAACCTAGGGTACACTAAAATGTAAACAAAATACAGACAGACTCCTTACACAAAAAATTATCATGACATTCAGACTTCACACACTGGTATAGGTAGGGAGTTATGTGTATTGTTGACAATAGTGTATGAAATAAAGTCCCTGGGCTTGCTTTACATTGTCATACTGTTTTATCACTATGAAGGTTAGACATTTGCATTCATAAAAAAACAACGACACAAGATTTTCAGATACGGCAATTTCTTTAATAAGACTTCTAGGTTAAACACTGGACGCTATTCATATGGACAACGGATCACAAGTTGTGATCACAAGTTTTATTTTAGTTTTTAAAGGAGAGCCACAATGGGTTAGCACGTCCTATGAAATTTCAGGTCACTGAGGGATGCTGAAAGAAGGGCTGCTCTCATCTATAAGAACAGACTGGCAACGCCTGGAGAACATGGCACCACATTCTCATGTATAGCAACCCCAAGCAATGTTAGTTTTGATGGAGTTACAGAACAAGGAGACGGTATAGTATAGAATTTCCTGCCAAAAAATAAGCAGCCACATTAGGATAATGGAAAACTGATCTCTTAATCTGGGCCGCTTGGAAAAATGGCAGCTAGATTGTGATGTTTTTGTATTCTGTTGTATTTTATTGTATTTATGTTCACCGCCCAGAGAGCTATTGCTAGTCGGGAGGTATATAAGTTTTAAAAAATAAAATAAAAAAATAAAATATTTGGCAACCCAGGTTTAGGAACACAAACAACATCCAAG
This sequence comes from Rhineura floridana, assembly GCF_030035675.1. Lineage (NCBI taxonomy): Eukaryota > Metazoa > Chordata > Lepidosauria > Squamata > Rhineuridae > Rhineura > Rhineura floridana. The sequence goes on from NC_084491.1 coordinate 37,380,478, forward strand.
AACAGAAAAGCTGAAAGGGCTTTCACAATGTTGGTGGCATCTTAGGCTGGGGTAACCAGAGCTGCAATCTAACAAGATGGATACTGGTGAGACCAGACGGATCCCAACTATCCATGAAACAAACCAATCATTTGTATTGCTAGGGGCAGCCTGGGCCAGTTCTGTTTCAGCCAGAAGGAAACACAGTATTGTGAATGGATTAACAAACCCAAGAAGCCGCCATGAATTGTTATAGGCCAATGACTGGTTTTTCTTAGCAACAGTTCATTTGCTTGAAACTGGGGTACTATGAAGAGGTTGAAAGCAATCTACAATTGGGTTTTATATCCTGGCTGCCTCAGGCTCATTCTTCTGTTGGAATGAGATACAAAAGACAGCTTCAGTGTAACAGTGAAAATGGAAATGGACTGCCTGCAAGTCCATCCTGACTTACAGCGACCCTATTAATAGGGTTTTCATGGTAAGCGGTATTCAGAGGGGGTTTACCATTGCCTTTCTCTGAGGCTGAGAGGCAGTGACTGGCCCAAGGTCACCCAGTGAGCTTCATGGCTATGTGGGGAATCGAACCCTGGTCTCCCAGTCATAGTCCACCACCTTAACCACTACACCACACTGGCTTTGCGTAATGCTACAACAGTGTACCAGTACAAGCCCCAATATATCTGCAAGGGGCAGGATGGAAAGGTTTCAAGGTAGTGCGTATACCATAACTTTGCCATGATGCTGTAGTCCTAAGCAGTTAGGTAGGAGCCCTTTAGGAACAAGAATTTCAGCCACCTACACCTTCTCATGCATTACAAAAACTTTTGAGGTCTCAGATGAGACAGAAACAGCAACTTAAACACAGAAACACACTCCTCTTTCTCAAACCACTGAACCGTTAAGGATGTAATTGCAGCACCTCTTGTTTTGAAAAGGCAACATTAATGACAACTGTGTTCCTTGTTGGTTACCCACACACACACACACACACACACTTCAATAGTAATATCAACTAATCAACCACAAATTGCCAGAAGTTGTCCCTTAGTGGAAAGGTGTCAAAAGGTTAAAAATGGTTTTTTAGCTCATGCTAACTTTCAGTGAAATTTAGATGACTAAGCAAACCAGATAGGAGAAATCTGGACAATTTTTTTTGCAAAAACTGAAAGAGGGGTAAAGGAACTAGACTGTCAGCTGGACTTGACAGGGGTGGGCGGCACGTAAGAAGGTACTAAGAGAGGCTGCTACTGAATTCGGAGCCTTTCCTATGCTTGAGATGGCTTAGGATAAAAAGTTCTCAAATGTATTACATTCATCAGTCGCCATAGGCCACGAGCCTCTAGGTGCATACAATGCAATACAAAACACACATTTAATTTCAAAAGGAAACTAAATTTGGCAAAGGCTTATATTTGTGTTTATTTTTTATAAGCCGCCTTGAGGGCCTTTTGAAAGAAAGAAAGAAAGAAAGAAAGAAAGAAAGAAAGAAAGAAAGAAAGAAAGAAAGAAAGAAAGAAAGAAAGAAAGAAAGAAAGAAAGAAAGAAAGAAAGAAAGAAAGAAAGAAAGAAAGAAAGATAATGCGGCTTCTATGTACCAACAAAGCCTAAGTGGGTGAAAGGAAGGTAGCACAAGAACATCTGTATGAGAGAGGCATGGCTTTGGCAGGAAGGCACTCACAGCTGGAATCTCTTCCCATCCAGAGCTGCCATAACCTTCAGATAAATCATGCAGTCGTTCCAGGTAGTCCAGTAGCTTCTTGTCCTCCAGATCCAGGAGAAGACTCCAAACGGCTCCACATTCTGACAAAGAATCCATAATGCCGCCTCAGCATCCCCCACTTTTTTTGTCACTCTCCTTTCTCAGTCTTTAGTGGTGCACAGACTTCAGGAACAAAATAATCTTCCCTTCAGGACTCAGCAAAATTATTAATAAGAGGGGATGCTTGTTAAAAGGAAACAAGACTATCCCTCTACACCCCACTGCCTCGCATCCGGTTTTGTAGATCCAGAAAAAAAAGAGGGGGGGAGTATACTCAATCTTCCACCAGGATGCTGGATGATGTTTAGGAGAAACAAGTTTGTTGACTAATGTTTCACCGTGGCTCTACAAAGGTGCCTTCAGCTGTAGAAATCCCAACAATGCCATTCCCAGAAGATCACGACACTGTTACACACAGGCACAACCTGCAAGACTCTGAACAGGATTGCATTTCAACACCTAGGCATTGTCCAAACTGTCCAGAGCTATGACAGGGCAGCAATAATCATGTCCCCAGCAATAAACTAAGAACACCTCAGACATCTGGTTCCAATATCCAGTCTTCTACTGATCCTCACTCTCCTATTCTCTCTGGATCAACAGGAGCTCGATCTTATTCCAGCCTTTCCCGCCCCCTAGGGCGTGCACAGCCCAGCAATTGCTAAACTTAGTCCAGTGTCTGCCCTGGACACTCCTCGTTTGGTGACTTCTCTCTGAAAGGCAGCGTTGCTCTTAGTCGATTTTTCTTGTGGAAGTAGAGGGTGGGGAAAAGATATCAAAACGACTTGCAACATGCTTTAAATTTCAGCCTTAGGGTTGTTCAGGCCAATGCCCTGAAGTAACCCAACCAGAGCCCTCCCTCCCAGCAGATGTTTCCTGTAATGCAAAGTGGCTGGAGAGAGAGTATGTGTGTGGGAGTGGAAGACAGAGAGGCCAATCCATGGAAGCAGACAGATGATGAAATCAGCTCCAAGAAAGCCAAACTGCTCTACCTATCAGTGACCCTCTTGCTTCATTGTGCTCTCTCTCCTCAAGGAAATATTCAAGAGCAGAGGATATTGCAGGTTTTCTTTTACACAGGAAAAGTGAAAGTTCTGCTCCTATCCCACCTCCTGTCCCCCCAAGTTTGGTTTGAAGCAACAATCTCTGGAAACTGGCTTGACTTTTGTACAGAGACCCCAATCCTCTTCTCTTCCAATATTACATAATCTTAGTTTTCACTAACCAATACAGTGACTAGTACGCAGGGACAAAGAGAACTATTATAATAGTTATTGTAAAAAAATAGAAGAGGACAACAAAATGGGTAGAACAAGAGCCCTATTCCAAAAGATTAGAGAAATGAAAGGGAAATTTAAACCACGAGTAGGGATGTTGAATAATCAACAGGGGAACTCACTGACTGACCGAGATGAAATAAAAGGAAGATGGAAGCAATACACTGAAGAATTCTATAAAAGAGATGACAGGATGACAGATTCATTCATGAAGGAACTGTATGATGAAGAACCAGAAATTTTAGAATGTGAGGTGAAAGCTGCTCTTAAAATACTGGGAAGAAACAAATCACCAAGAATAGATGGCATACCAATAGAGTTGCTACAAGCTACTGAGACTGAATCTGTCCAAATTTTGACAAAAATCTGTCAAGAAGTATGGAAAACTAAACAATGGCCCACAGACTGGAAGCATTCAATATACATCCCAATTCCAAAGAAAGGGGATCCCAGGGAATGCAGTAATTATCGAACTATTGCCTTAATACCCCATGCAAGTAAAGTAATGCTCAAGATTCTACAACAAAAGCTCTTACCATATACAAAGCAAGAAATGACAGATGTCCAAGCTGGATTTAGAAAGGGAATCATATCACAAACATAGATTGGATAATGGGATGGACCAAGGAATTTCAGAAGAAAATCACCCTGTGCTTTGTAGATTATAGCAAAGCTTTTGTCTGTGTAGATCATGAAAAACTATGGAATGCTTTAAAAGAAATGGGGGTGCCACAGCAGCTGATTGTGCAACCTATACTCTGGACAAGAGACTACTGTAAGGACAGAATATGGAGAAACTTATTGGTTCCCAATCAGAAAGGGTGTGAGACATGTGTGTATTTTATCACCCTATTTATTTAATCTATACGCAGAACATAAGCAGGATTGGACCAAGATGAAGGTGTGAAAACTGGAGGGAGAAATATTAATAATTTAAGATATGCGGATGATACCATACAACTAGCAGAAACCAGTAATGATTTGAAATGAATGCTGATGAAAGTTAAAGAGGAAAGCACAAAAGCAGGACTACAGCTGAACGTCCAAAAGTAATGACAACAGAAGATTTATGCAGCTTTAAAGTTGAGAATGAGGACATTGAACTTGTCAAGGATTATCAATACCTTGGCACAGTCATTAACCAAAATGGAGACAATAGTCAAGAAATCAGAAGAAGGCTAGGACTGGGGAGGGCAGCTATGAGAGAATTGGAACAGGTCCTCAAATGCAAAGATGTATCACTGAACACCAAAGTCAGGATCATTCAGATCATGGTATTCCCAATCTCTATGTGTGGACGTGAAAGTTGGACTGTGAAAAAAGCAGGTAAGAGAAAAATCAACTCATTTGAAATGTGGTGTTGAAGGAGAGCTTTGTGCATACCATGGACTGCGAAAAAGACAAATCATTGGGTGTTAGAACAAATTAAACCAGAACTACCATTAGTAGCTAAAACGATGAAACTGAGGTTATCATACTTTGGACACATCATGAGAAGACATGATCCGCTAGAAAAGACAATAATGCTGGGAAAAACAGAAGGGAGTAGAAAAAGAGGAAGGCCAAACAAGAGATGGATTGATTCCATAAAAGAAGCCACAGACCTGAACTTACAAGATCTGAACAGGGTGGTTCATGACAGATGCTGTTGGAGGTCGCTGATTCATAGGGTCGCCATAAGTCGTAGTCGACTTAAAGGCACACAACAACAACAACAGTTTTCACTAACAGTTGACAAATTAGACATAATTGAAGAATCCACCATAGGATCTGAGTTCTCTTCTAAGAGCAGGAGAATCACGCTGCAAAGTGGGAGTTACTGTAACATGTGCCCCAGGACCACAGCAAAAGAGATGCTAGTATACAGAAAATGTTTAGGTAGACAAATGGAGCTGCATAAGCCCAGACAACACAGGTTACCTAGACCAGCCTTTGGGTCCCTAGATGTTGCTGGACTACAATTCCCATCAGCACCAGTTGGCATGGCCAATGCTCAGGAATGATGGGAACTGTAGTCTAGCAACATCTGGGGTAGGGGTGGAAGTATTGCCAATTTTGGTTCTCTCAGTTTCTCATTTTTCCAATCTTACATTCAGTTCTCTACATTTCTGAAGGGATTTGAGATTTTTTTTCTTTACAAAATCCTCTTGACAGCATTCTTGTGTGAATTTATCCTAAAAAAATATGTTTGAAGGCAGTTTTGACTAATGTATAAATTTAATACAAGCAATATCTCCTAATATAGTGCATTAATGTATGTTATTTTCACTAATATATTCATTTTATGACACTTTCCCCGAATACATGCATTTTTGGAAACAATGGTTGGAGAATTGCATTGCAAAATTTGGACAAGTGCGAATTTTGTAGGATGGCTGTTTTGGTTCTCAAATTATTCCAGAAACTGTGAATTTGATAAGTTTAGCTTTAAATTGGAACAAAATCGAATTCCTCCCTCCATCCCTAATCTGGGGACCCAAAGGTTTGGAAAGGCTGCCTTAGACTGTAGAACACCCTCTTTCCTACATCCTACATACAACCACCCAATAGGAGAAACTAATTTATTTGAACAGATACTTACCAACAAGTGTTGTTGATGTCGGTGGCAAGTTCTTAACATAGATTCATACACACTCACACATTATATGGAACCCAAATATGGGGAAAGGGTGTTTTATTTTGTAAAGTTAAAAATGTATTTGGAAGCTTATGTTCTAATTTCCTTTTGCTTGTTTAGTTTAGCCAATATTCAGCTGAATCTTGTTTCACTTGAGAAGTTTGCTTCAACCTTGTTAATAAGGCTAACAGCTAAATCAGTGGTTCTCAAACTTTTTTGGTTCGCGGCGCACTGTAAAACATAAAAATTTTCTGGCGCACTTGGTGTACAAAATTAAAAATATATTAATATATTTTAAACTATGAATAAAAATAAACTATAGAAAACCATTACTTACCCTATACAAATGGGTTTCTTCTCATTTTTAAAATATACTTTGATAATATTTGAGACACACCTAGCCACCTCTTAGGGCGCACCAGTGTGCCTGGGCGCACCATTTGAGAATCACTGAGCTAAATAAAGCCAGGTTTTGTACGTATATTAACAATGGTGCCAATTATGGTATAAAAATGGTGAAAGGAAGTATTTCTTTCAGATTTGATTTGCAAATGCCTCACCTATCAATCAAGACTAAAGTTCACTTGATATAAAGAAAAGGGGGAAGCCCCCACCCCTAGAAACCCCCAAAATATGCAAATGCTTGCATAAGCTCAAACACACATAGAGGGCTTCTAATCTCATTTGCTTCAATGAAGGGAAAGGATTCCCTTACAGAAGACAGTACAAAGACCTGTTACTTCTGGAGAAATAAACAGGGGAGAGATCTTCAGGCTGGGGAACACGGGAGTTCACCACCAAACTCATATACCCTTCATGAACATGCATCATTGCACACCTCTGTGAGTGCAAGAGCTTCATCCTCATTTTCTGAAAAGAACAGCAGCTTTAGGAGAGAGAAATTTAGGGCAGAAAATCTGGCAGTGGGGAATGTAGCCCTTTTCTGATTTGCAGTTTCTCTGCACCAAAATCACACGGCCCCGGTGTCCCCAGAGTGGGATTCTGTAAATATATATGCTACATAGTAGCCAAAGCAGCACATTTAAAAGGTGCTTAAGTCCATGTGCCGATCCACCAGGGATGCAAATAACTGGCGTGCAAAATGCTGCAGGATTCCAAACCAGCCGGGTGAGAGGAGATGGAAAGAGAGAATGCCTGCCTTTTAAAACGTGATGCTGGCTATAAGGAGCATGTGGTTTAATTTGCTCTTAAGCTCCAGGCTGGCTGTTTCAGCAGACAACTGTGCCTTTTCTGTACTAACTTTAAGGAGCACCCCTTCCCTCTGTTTGCAGGTGACAGGAAAGCTCTTAGATAAAGATCAAGAAGATGTTTCCCCTTGTCTTTGCCTGCCCATCCCTATTCTCTGAAGAAAAAAGGGAGCAGCACTCACAGAAGCGGAGGCAGAAGGGTAAACATTAACTCTACTACAAACACAGGGAGCTGGGACAGAATGGCACTGGAGGCGGGTGGGTGGGGTGGGGGGCAAGGTGGATTCCACAGGGGGGAGGGGAAGTTCCATTGGCTCTCGCCGTTTGTTTCTTTTGGGGGGGGGGAAACCCTAAAAATCTTTGGACAGGACATCCAAGCTGACTGGTGAGGAGGAAAAACAGGGAGACACTGAAACAACTGCAGGGTGTAGTTGGGGTCTATACATCACAAGAAGGGAGAGATGAGGAAGGAAAGACAGACACACACCATTCCAATGCATGTGTTTTAGTAACAAAAAAACCTGCCAAGTTCATAGCGTGAGCCAGCAGAGCAGGAGTTTTTTAACCTGTGGTCCATTGATGGGCTTCACGGGGCTCCATGAACCGGATGCAAACAAAAATTGAACTCCCAATGTAACAAAACAATTTGTATGCAAAATCTGTGTGTGATGTGTTTATGTGCATTTTTCTGGGGAGGGGGTTCATAGCTTTCATTCTCAAAGAAGTCCGTGACACCCCCAAAAGGATAAAAACCACTGCAGTAGTGTGTGTCTGCCATGCCAATCTCAAAGGACCGGAGTTACAAAGCAGGTTAAGCTTTCCCTTTTAGTAGCCAAGGTATACTGAGTTGATATATGTGAATAAAATCACTCTGGCAAGCAGATCCTCTTCTTTCCAACTCTGAAGCAAGTCCCACTAATCTCACTGGGACTCCTAGGTAATTCTGCATAGGATTGCATCCTCAATATTTTTCATGCAGGCAGCTTTGTAACAAGTAGGGGGAGCTGTTACATTGGCATGGCATTAGCTCAGTGGGCTGGATGCTGTAGCCCACTATCTGTGGGAATCACCCACAAGAAGGTGTCCGGCGGCTAACAGTGGTAGCATAAAACACCCTTCCTGGGGGCTTCACACTGAGAAGTCAGAAAACTGAAAATCAGTTAGTGGAGGCTGGACATGCAGTAAACACAACACCTCTTGGTGCTCCAAGCATATTTCAGTAATCTTTCCAAAACCTCTTTAAGATAGTACTACTCATCCATTTCAGTATTGCAGGAGGGAGACAGGGGGCTCTGAGCATGAACAAATAGCAGTTTGCACCTAAGACCACCTAGTTTGTGATGGAATACAGATCTGACTCGGTGAATTCCTGGTTCACATTACTATGGCCACATGCTGGTGAACTAGTTTTTTCAAACAGAGGATAAGAAACAGAAGTTTAGGGGCCAGTTGCTTTAAATAGATTAAATTGCAAACAGCACATTTTAAAACAGTTCCAACGTTAAGTAGCCTCCGCCTTATAGGTTAGGTCACCTGCATAGGTCCTCTATGTTCACATGTTAGCAGGTCAGAACATACATACACACACTCCCCTTGACATTCAGGCAATGCAGTCACGAATAACACTTTGTTCCTGCTCGTTTTGGACGGGTGCTTCATATGCCTTCGTGGACTGAAGCACTTCTCAACACAAACTCAGATGGAACTGGTGTAGAAGAGTGGCAAAGGGCATGAGGGAAGGGCTATCGTTCAGTAGTAGAGGGCTTGCAGAAGGCCACCCCTGGCATCCCCAGGTAAGGCTGGGAAAGACTCCTATCTGAAACTGTAGAGACCCTCTGCTAGTCAGTGAGCGAACAGAGCTGAGCTAAATGGACCAGGAGTTTGACTTGGTATAAGTTCCTACATACACAGATGGTATAGCACAGTGGGGAGGACAGCCTGGCTGGGAGTCCACAGTCTGTGAGTTCAAATCCCCGCTCGTGTCTCCTGGGTGTCAAGGGCCAGCTAAAGATCACCCCCACAGCAAGTGGCTCAGGGGTGACGTGCCCTGCCACCTGTGCAGCCGTGGGCAAGCGGCATAGTCCCAAGGAGCCCGGTTGCCCCCCAGCTGGCAGTTGCGGACAAGGAAGGGGCTGGCTTGTGCAGCTGTGGCAAGCTGAGCAGGCCGTAGCCAGCTGGGGAGGACTAGCCTCAGAGGGAGGCCATGGTAACCCCCCCCCGAATACCACTTACCATGAAAACCCTATTCTTAGGGTCGCCATAAGTTGGGATCGACTTGAAAGCAGTCCATTTCCATTTTCAAGTTCCTACATGAGGCAGGGAATCCCCAGTTCAAATCCCACCTCAGACACAAAGTTTTCCCAGGCCCCCATCTACGCTATGGAGATCATAACAGTAACCTACTTTTCAGGTTCACTGTAAAGATGATCAGGATAACGCGGGTGGACTACTTTGAACACTCACGGGCCAAACAACTGCCACGTTGGACTATGCTTCAAAGAGTGCCTGCCAGAGAAGGTATTGATTGCACTGGAGCAAGTGTTTCTTGATATATATCACCGCTGACCTTTTAAACTATGTCTTGCTAAAGGACAGTCAGGGCCTGCTTTTCTGAGAGAGACGGTACCAGAAGCTGAGTTTATTGCTCAGCACAGCAAAGCAGCCTCATGTGCGCTTTATGGGAAATGTTGTTGGAAATGCTCCCTGTGTGCTTACAGCATTTGTGCGGAGGCAGGTTTTCTCTCAATGTTTAATCCCAGAGCCAGAGACAGGTGAGAATAGGTTATCCTATACTTTCTGCAGGAGCTTCATGTAGGGAATACGGGTTCCTAGGTCTCCCTCCACCTTACCTTTTTCATTTTCTTATATATACTGTATGTAAAAGAACAAAGAAAAACACATGTAAAACCCACAATACCTGCTTTTGTAGCGGCCAATGAACCTTGCTGCATGTAATGTGAAACCAACGCATGGAGGAACTATGGTAGGCCTGCAGGGCGGCCCATGATCCAATTACAGCCCATGACTCACGGAGCCACTTCTCCCAGCATACGGAGCAAGTCTCAACTGGCACAAAGTACGGCTTTTCCCCTGCTCTGCCCTTGTCCCATTTATGTTGTTTGACATACCATAGAGACATCTGGAAACTACATGAGAGCTTGTAGTTCTGCCAGTTCCACTGAGATGCCTGGTGCCAACGTGACAGCTTATGAACCTCACCATTGGTACAAATATGGGAAGGAGAGTGTGGGAGGAGGCAGCTAGGGAGGTCGGATGTTCGTTTACCATACATGGGGGAGAGGGGGAAGCATGCCATCTTAGAATAATAAGAGTTGGAAGGGTCCTATAAGGCCATCAAGCCCAACCCCTGCTCAATGCAGGAATCCAAATTAAAGCATCCCTGACAGGTGGCTGCCCAGCTGTCTCTCGAATGCCTCCAGTGTTGGAGAGCCCATCACCTCACTAGATAATTGGCTCCATTGTCGTACCGCTCTAACAGTTAGGAGGTTTTTCCAGATGTTCAGTCGAAATCTGGTTTCTTGAGCCCATTATTCCATGTCCTGCACTCTTGAACAATTGAGAAGAGATCCTGGCACTCCTCTGTATGACCCTTCAAGTACTTGAAGAGTCTATCATATCTCCCCTCAGTTTTCTCTTCTCAAGGCTAAACATGCCCAGTTTTTTCAGTCTCTTCTCATAGGGGTTTGTTTCTAGTCCCCTGATCATCCTCATTGGCCTCCTCTGAACCTGTTCCAGTTTGTCTGCATCCTTCTTAAAGTGCGGTGACCAGAACTGGACACAGTACTCAAGACGAGGCCTAACCAGTGCTGAATAGAGGGGAACTAATACTTCACACGATTTGGAAACTATACTTCTGTTAATGCAGCCTAAAATAGGATTTGCCTTCTTTGCAGCCACATTACACTTTTGGTTCATATTCAGCTTGTGATCGACGACAATCCCAAGATTCTTCTTGTGTGTACTATTGCTGAGCCAAGTACCCCCCCATCTTATAACTGCATTTGGTTTCTTTTTCCCAGGTGTAGAACTTTGCACTTATTCCTGTTAAATTTAATTCTGTTCTTTTCAGCCCAATGCTCCAGTTTCTCAAGATCCCTTTGAATTTTGTTTCTGTCTTCCAGAGTATTAGTCATCCTTCCTAATTTTGTATCATCTGCAAACTTGATAAGGATTCCCTGCACATCCTCATCCAAGTCGTTAATAGTGCACTGGGCCCAGGACTGAGCCCTGCAGTACCCTGCTCGTTGCCTCCCTGAGTTTGAGAAGGAACCCTTGAAAAGCACTCTTTGAGTACGAATCTGTAGCCAGCTGTGGATCCACCTGACAGTTGTTCCATCCAGTCCACATTTAACTAAATTGCTAATCAGAATATCATGGGGCACATCAGCAAAGCTTTTGACAAAGTTGAGATATATTATGTCCACAGCATTCCCACAATCTACCAGGAAGGTTATCATCAGAATTGGAATCCGGAACTTGATAAGTGCAAATCAGTGTGACTTCTAAGTGCAAATCAAACATGTGTTCCAAATCATCTGGGAGGCTAAGCAGGATGTGCTTGATCAGAGACCTGGCATTATACAAAGGCACACAGGTGGGACTTGCTATTGCCATGGAAAAGGAAGAAAACAGAACATAGGAAGGAGTGATTTTTGTGCACTGACAATGCGGGTCAAGGAAGTCTGGTAAAGAAAGGTAGTATCAGCACAGGAGGCCAGCAGGAACAAAAACACCAGTAAAAATCTGCAGGAATAGGGCTGGTGCTTCCATCGCCTACACAACTGCTACTAACAAAAAGCTGGAAGGTTTGAACTCTTCAGAGATGGCCTGTAATCATTTTAAGACCCAAGTGTTAAGTGTCTGTGCACAACTGTTCACACAGCCTTCCTTGCAATAACAAATGCACAAACTGTAGGAAGCGTAGATTTTGAAAAATGTTGGTAGAGATTAGCCCTCTTCAGGCATTCCTTTATCCATGTGACTGACACTGTAAACACACAAATTATGGTTTCCGAAAACTTTTTTTTATTTCAGCAAGCCGATGCAGACAAACAGTGTAGTTACTGCAACTATGTTTCTCTTAACACATATCACTAACTTTCCGTGTTTTATTGATAATTATTTTATGTATATGTGCTTTCTAAACTGTTTTTTGGATTTTAGCTGTATTTTTTATTTATTTATTTTTATTTATTGTACTTTTAGACCGCCCTTTAGCGACAAGCTCTCAGGGCGGTGTACAACAGGATAAAACCACATTAAAATACAGGTGAGTGTGGGTACAGTACAACTATAAAAACATTTTAAAAGCAAGATTAAAACAAAGATTAAGATAAGATTACAATTACAATTAGATTTAAAATTAAAATTAAAATTTAAATTTAAAATGCCTGAGCAAAGAGGTAGGTCTTTACCTGGTGCCGAAAAGATGACAAAGAAGGTGCCAGGCATATCTCGTCAGGGAGGGCGTTCCATAATTCGGGGGCCACCACTGAGAAGGCCCTAGATCTAGTTATTGCTCTCCGGGCCTCCCTATGAATTGGGACCCGGAGAAGGGCCTTCGACGTCGAGCGTAGCAAACGGGTAGGTACATAGCGGGAGAGGCGTTCCACCAGGTATTGCGGTCCGATGCCGTTAAGGGCTTTATAGGTAAGAACCAACACTTTGAATCTGGCCCGGAAACATATTGGTAGCCAGTGCAGTTGGGCCAGGACAGGTGTTATATGGTCAGATTTTCTAGTCCAAGTAAGAACTCTGGCCGTAGCATTCTGCACCAGCTGAAGTTTCCGAACCGTCTTCAAAGGTAACCCAACGTAGAGTGCATTACAGTAGTCCAATCTAGAGGTTACCAGAGCATGGATAACTGTGGTGAGGTTCTCCCTGTCCAGATAGGGTCATAGCTGGACTACCAGCTGAAGCTGGTAGAACACATTCCGTGCCACCGAGGCTACCTGAGCCTCCAGTGACAGGAGCGGATCTAATAAGACCCCCAAACTACGGACCTGCTCCTTTGGGGAAGTGTAACCCCATCTAGGGTAGGTCGGACATCAACCATCTGGGCAGAGAGCCCCTCCACCAACAGCATCTCAGTCTTGTCAGGATTGAGTCTCAGTTTATTAGCTCTCATCCAGTCCATTATCGCGGCCAGGCAGCGGTTTAGTACATTGACAGCCTCACCTGAAGAAGATGAAAAGGAGAAGTAGAGCTGCGTATCATCAGCATATTGCTGGAAACGCACTCCAAATCTCCTAATGACCTCACCCAGCGGCTTCATATAGATATTAAAGAGCATGGGGGACAGAACTGAACCCTAGGGGACCCCATATTGGAGTACCCAGGGACTCGAATAATGCTCCCCAAGCACCACCTTCTGGAGACGATTCTCGAGGTAGGAGCACAGCCACTGCCAAGCAGTGCCTCCGACTCCTAAGCCCGCAAGTCGCCCCAGAAGGATACCATGGTCGATGGTATCAAAAGCCGCTGAGAGATCAAGGAGAACCAACAGAGTTACACTCCCTCTGTCTTTCTCCCGACAGAGGTCATCATACAGGGCGACCAAGGCTGTTTCTGTACCAAACCCCGGCCGAAAGCCCGATTGAAATGGATCCAGATAATCAGTTTCATCCAAGAGAGCCTGGAGCTGGCGAGCGACCACACGCTCTAGAACCTTGCCCAGGAATGGAACATTTGCTACCGGTCTATAGTTGTCAAGGTTGTCAGGGTCCAAGGAGGGTTTTTTTAGGAGCGGTCTCACCACCGCCTGTTTCAGGCAGGGTGGTACCACTCCCTCTCGTAAAGAGGCATTGATCACCTCCTTGGCCCAGCCGGCTGTTCCATTCCTGCTAGCTTTTATTAGCCACGAGGGGCAAGGATCCAGAGCAGAAGTGGTCGCCCGCACCTGTCCAAGCACCTTGTCCACATCCTCGAGCTGTACCAACTGAAATTCATCCAATAAAACAGGACAGGACTGTGCTCCGGACACCTCATTAGGTTCAACTGCTACAATGTTGGAGTCAAGGTCCCGGCGGATGTTCATGATCTTATCTTGGAAGTGTCTCGCAAACTCATTACAGCAGGCTGTTGATGGTATTATTGCGTTCTGAGAACCAGAGTGTAAAAGTCCCCGAACAACTTTATAAAGTTCCGCTGGGCGGTTAGAAGATGACTGAATGGAGGCAGCAAAGTACTGCTTCTTTGCTGCCCTCACCGCCTTCACATAGAGCTTGTTAGAGACCTTCACAAGTGTATGGTTACAGCCGTCGGGAGTTCGTCTCCATTTGCACTCAAGCCGTCTCCTTTCTTGCTTCATCACTCTTAGCTCCGGGGTAAACCAAGGAGCCAATTGAGCTCTGCAAAGGAGAGGCGCACCGGGGCGATCGCGTCAGCTGCCCGGGTCATTTCCGTATTCCACAGAGTGACCAGGGTTTCGACAGGAGCGTCAGTTTTATCAGCCGGAAAACTCTCTAGAGCCTTCTGAAAACCCTCAGGATTCATTAGTCTCCGGGGACGGACCATCTTAATTGGTCCTCCACCCTTGCAGAGGGGAGAAAACATTGTGAGTCTAAACCTCAATAGGCAGTGATCTGTTCATGACAAAGGAATAGATGTAAAATCCCTCACTCCCAGATCACCATCCCCTAATCCAGTGGCAAAAATCAAGTCTAGAGTGTGCCCCAAAATATGCGTAGGGCCAGTAACAAATTGAGACAGCCCCATGGCTGTCATGGAGGTCATGAAGTCCTGAGCCGCCCCAGACAAAGCGGTCTCGGCATGAATGTTGAGATCCCCCAATACCAAAAGTTTGGGGGATCGCAACAATAAATCCGCGACCACCTCTGTCAGCTCAGTTAGGGAGGCTGTTGGGCAGCAGGGTGGACGGTACACCAACAGTATTCCCAATCTGTCTTGCTGACCCAACACAATATGAAGACACTCCAGACCATTAGCCACCTGGATAGGGTGCCTAACAAGAGGGATGGAACTTCTATAGACCACAGCGATTCCCCCTCCCCGACTCTCGGATCTACCCAGATGCTGAACCGAGTACCCAGGTGGGCACAGCTGGGAGAGATTAATGCCTCCCAGATCGGTCACCCAGGTCTCGGTAATAAACGCCAGATCAACAATTTCACCTGTTGTACTTTGTACGCTCCCAAAACATTTAGGAACCTTGGGGGGGGGAAACAGAGTCCTAAAATACATAGGAAGCCTATACAAGCATGGCAGGCTCATCGCTGCACATCACTGCTCCCCAGCATGTGAAGAGTGATGGCAGAAAAAGCCAGCTTGCCTCTGCTTCCTCCTCCCCTTTGCAATGTTAATTGCATGGATAAAGGAATACTGAGCAGGGCTAACTCTACACTTTGTTTATTATTTATTTATTACATTTCTACCTCACCTTTCTTTTCATGATAGAGACCCAAGGCGACTTACATCTGGCTCCCAGGCGGTCTCCCGTCCAGGCACTGACCAGACCTGACCCAGTGCTGTCAGACCATAGCCTGGGACCACGCTTGAATCTATTTTTGCAGAGCTTCCTAAGAATTCAATGCCATGCTACCAAAATCGTCACATGTAATCGGCGTCGCTGGAAAGAGCCAATATAACAGTGAAGAGTTAAACTGAGAAAACTCATGTGAGTGGGGGACCAGCCCTATTTCAGCACTGCTGTTTGCACTTGGTGAAAGGGTCTTGAAGAGTTAGAACAAAATAACACAGAAGTACACCGCTAGTGCTTACTCTCCGGATGTGTTGTCTTTCATGCTGACAATACATGGAAGAAACAAGAGAACAGAAATAAAATAAAGTGGACACGCCAGCAGTAACACCCAGACATACACACAAAAACTACAGAAACAGCAAGGCATTCATGGAAATAGCCCTGGGACAAAAAATGTCACCTCTAGCTTCAGCTGTCCAGCTTTTATTATTAAACATGCCATACACTTGTCCTCTTAAGAGCTCAGATTTCTCTGTACCTGTCTAGCCAAATTACTTGGGCCACTGGCTGCCCATTAGCTATTGGGCTAGGTTCACGGTGCTGGTTTTGGTGTGTAAAGCCCTACACAACTTGGAACCAGGATACCTGTAAGAACTGTCTCAGCTTTTATATACACAGCTATACTATTATTATTACACAGCCGCTTCCAAGACAACATTTCCTTCCAAAACAGCGATTCAGGAATGTATATAGAGAGAGAGACTGACAAGTGTAATGCACTGATGCAAACAGGACACTGGATTCTATTCCTGAAGGATTTCATGTGGATGCAATATTTGTGTCAGCTGCATGCCTCCACAAGGCAAACATTATCTAAGGAAATAGACCGAGGGCGTTTCCCATCTAACTTTCAAGTCTGCTGACCTTTGATACTCCTTGTGTTCCCCATGAAAACAGTGCTTCTTGCATGCTGGTCATGCTGCCATGTTTCTTAAAAATGATTTGCCAACCCCTGTCTCATCTATGCTAACATCTTCTGCCTCTGTCCGAACTAGAGACATTCCTGGTTTCAGAAAGTCTGAAGAAAGTGCTGGGAGAGTACAGTAGGTTCCATCTTGGATTCCCTTACCTCTCCAATATATAGCCTGCGGTCTAGATGTTTGCTTTATAATCCCAGTTATATCAGCTTGAAAGCTGAAATCCTATTATAAGAGTCAGCTCTGCAAGCCTGACAAATGGACAATTGAATTTATTATTGTCAAAGGCAGGCTGGTGGGTTTGTGTGCACACACAACCAAACGACTGGGGAAAGGAGAACTTATTCAAGCATTGCAACAGAGTTTCCTTCCCCTTAGCAGTGTATGCTTTCACGTACAGACAATGGCCGAAGAATGCTCCTGGTGGTGCTGACATACATCCTCATCCAAAATAACACATCCAGAGAAAGGGAGCCCACAGCTTCTCATTCATTTGCCCACAAGAGGGGCACTGCTGCCTGGTTGCTTGACCAGGGAAGGAGATGGAGCAAGAAGCCTTAATCAGGACCATCCACAGTACTTGAAGTCCACTGCTAGAGACAGTAGCAGCTTGAAGGAGCCAATGCAGTGGCGGCTGGTGGCTCCATGTCACGCTCTGAGTTTCAGTTTAAACATTCAAGGAGTTGTCCAAAGTGAAAAATTTAGACTAAACCCCAGAGTGGATTCCACTGCCCCACTGACATGGAGCCAACCAGCTGTCACTGAGCCCATGTCAGCATGGTTCCTGCTGTGCTCATTTTTGAGAATCAAAACTGTCGTCCTGCAGCAGAAGGCAAAACAACCCACAGAGATTAACCTCAGCAGGAGCCACATCATTTGGGACCACTGGTATTTTCTGTAATGGGATATTTGCTGCTGCTATATTTTTTTCCCACGGAAAGTTTTCCATTTCCATTTCTGTAAGTACATTATTTCATGACATTAATTAGTCACATGATGAACACATATCATACCAGACAGACATTCAACTGCTGTAAATAACTTTTTTTTCAGGTGACTATATCTAGGAAGTGACTGTGTATATACTACGTATGTGCGCAGAGCTCTTCTGGAATACTAAAACTGGTATGTTAACAGTTTTCCATGCCTTCCTGTTTTCTACTCAACATTTTAACAATGTACAGGAAGCATCCACTACTGGAAAATGCTTCCGAGATATTTTAAGTCCATAAAATCATCCTGCTATACTTTTTTTTTCCAGTTATGTTAACAAAAGATAAATTGAATTAACATGCTAAATCAGATCTCAATCGATTTAAGGTATTAGTGGGCTTTTTTCTGGAAAGCCCACATCGTGGTGTGGGGGATATCAAATCCCATTCCCATACAGAAGCAACCCTGGAACCCTTGTTCACAAAGGTGGGCCTCTATGCTTAAACAGGGTTTAGGTTGTTTAGACACCAACGGACCTCAAAGTTAAAACTAAATCCTAAAGCAGAAATATCTAAAGGCGTATTTTCCTTGGACCTGCTTCAGCTGGGGAAACTACTTCCCGTACACCTTCTCAAGTGGCAGGTTTGGGGAGCTCTGTTGAGTAATATTGCACCCTGCCCCCAAATCCAGTGGAACTACTATCCTGATCCTCTCAACTCCCAAAAAAATTAGTAGAAACTGTGTGCAACTTCATATATCAGCCTTGCAAATAAGCTCAAAAAAGACACTAGCTTGTTAAAAAAAATTACTAGCCCACTACAAAGCTAGTAGCCTGCGTTTCTATGATGGCAGCTGAAAAGTAGAAGCCCCATCTTCCATAGCTGGCATGCAAATACAGGCTTCTAGTCTCTTGACAGGCTAGTAAGATATTAAAGCCTTTTAGCCAGCAAATTGGAGTGATCTGTCTCTCCTTCACCAGCCCTCTCACTTGCTAGCATGGAGTTCCATACATTCGCCTTCATGGAGTTCCTGGTTGCCTATGGCTAAAATCAAGAAAACAACCCATATGCACTTTAGTAAACATTTTCTGGAACTCAAAAACATGATCTCAGTCAGGAAGCTAATCTGTAGCCAAGGCCTTGGGGCATAGATTTCTTCTAACTATGACACTTGTGTCCAAAGAACATCAAATGACCAGGTCCAATAGCTTCTTCTGTTTCAGCATCAGGAAATGTCTGAGAGTTGAGACTGCACTGACAAATTTTGCACGGCTGTCATTCCTGTGGACCTAAGGCGTATTTCCATCATTCGCATCATTCTCTGTCAGCACTGCATGGTCTTTGCCCAAGGGTAGGGATTAGGGGCTGGTAAGAGAGGAAAACTGTTTTTTGAGGTGGGGAAGGAGGGAATGATATACTCTGCATGAAGATCCAATTTCTTATGATACTGGACAGGAAGGAATTAAGTGTAGGAAACATGTGGCTCTCTATATGTTCAACTCAAACTCCCATCAGCCCCAGTTAGCAAGGCTAATGGCCAAGGACGACGGGAGTTTTAGTTCAGCAGCATCTGGAGGGCCGCCCATTCCCCATCCCATTTAAGCAAACTGGACATTAAAGGTGGAAGGAAATTGAAATGCATCCCTAGAACAGGATATCAGTGAACCAAAATTTGGCATCTAGGTTCTCAATAGGACAGGGAAAGAACGTGTCAAATGTAATTAGCTGGGCATACATGCACAGGAAGCTTATCAGTAGTCTACCTCTCTGCTCTTAAAACAGGGGTGGCTAACCTGAAGGCCTACAGGGCTTTCTGGACTTCCACCAGCTCCAGTCAGCATGGCCAATGGTCAGGGATGATGGGAACTGCAGTCTTGCAGCACCTGGAGGGTCACAGGTTACTGTTGTCAACCCTGTCTTAAAAGCATATACAGGCTGCATGCAATGGAGTCTTCATAAGAGAATCTGCCCGGCAAGGGATTAGCCCACCATCTAGGAAAATGAGTTCTCCAAAAAAACAAACCAGGGGATCATGGTGCAAAGGGGATGGTATCTTTAGTAATGCCTATCTAAGTATGTTTGGGCACATCCACACACAGTTCAATTCAAGGAGGGAGGATGAAACGGAGAATTCGTCTTTAAACCTACAAAGGCTACAAACAAAAAAGTGAGGTATGAAATCAGTCCTGCTGTGCAAAGCAATGAGGCAGGTAGAAAAATGAAACACGGTATTACAAACTCTTCAGAAAGAAGAGATCCTTTCCAGCCTAAAACAGACCAACCCATTTTCTTTTTTGCCATCCTGGCTGCTCTGGCTATGTAAAAATCATCCTTTTCTAAGATTCAGTAGAAGTCACAATGAAGGCCAGAAGGAAATCCATGATGTAGGGTTTTTTTCACCTGCTGGTCTGCTAATAAATCCTTCTTTGACAAGCCAATACTCTTGATGGCTTCAACATCTAACCCACTCACTTCTCTGTTTTAGAATTTAAATGTTGAATGAAATTGAAATGAAAATTGAATGAAATGAAAGATCTCATTTCACAAAGCCCACCTCTGTCTCCTTCCCTCCCTCCCTGCAGGCATGCAACGAGGGATAAATTAAACTGAAATACTTACATTGTACCAACTCTGGCTTTTCTGTAAGGACAAAAAAAAAAAAGAATCAGTTAGTATGGAGGTTCTGGGACTAGGTAAAGAAAGGGGAACGAGGAAAAACGATTTCAGAAATGTTATATTAAACGCTGGTAAGTATCACTACAACCAGATGGGGAAAGGTTAGAGACAAAATGGAATGTGAAGGGTTCTAGAACAGAATTTTAGGCACTTCTCCCAAGATGGCCAAATTGTAAAAATAGGAATAGAGCATCCTCTTTCATACTTATGTGTCACTTCTAACATGGAAATGCTAAGCAATGGTTGATTAGCAGTCCTCCTATGGCTTTCGCATCAAATTCACAGCTTTGGAAAAGACAAAGACGTAAGGAAAATCAAGTCTAGAAGTCTAAACCAGGTATTTCAAAGCTAGAAATGCTGTCTGAATCTGCATGCTAAACTATGCAAACCTTGGACAATGATCTCCATTTTATTTTTCTCATGTGCAGAATAAAACAATGGTGGCTTTTATCCAATGCTACTGAAAATATATGGGTAATTTAGGTGGGTCTACTCTTGAGAAGACGTTAGTTGGATACAATCCTTATGATATACACTTCTTTTACAGGCCTAAATCTATAATCCCTTACATGCATTTCAAAATTATTATCAACATAAGCAGGTTCAAGCTGTGGAAGGTGAGGAGGGGGAGTTTACAAGAAGCTGGACAGCACACTTGCACCTTAAAACGCACCTGTAGACTCTACTCACTACACCAGTCTGGCCTTCAACAAACACACAGAGGGGCTGCAGTTTTGCTAGCTTAACTGGCAGAACTCTGAGCACCTAATTTTTCATCCTTTATTTAAGTCTTGATTATGTCCTTTTGCAGGCTGTTCAGTTCTACAGCAGAAAGGCCCATTGGCTTGATTTGTAGGTTAGTTATGGCTGCTGCAGAAAAATAAACCAGGTGATTTTCACCCACAACAGATCAACGTGCTTTAATGTAAGTATTAATTAACTTTGGTTTATGTGAACATATGAATGACCAAAAATAGTGTTTTAAGACTCAGTCTCTCTCCTTCTCTAGTCAACACATACCCAGAGCCATAGTTAACTTTCTTTCTGCCGTAAGGAAACAGAAGGGAACAAAGAAAAAAAACTCACAGGGTGCTGCAGCAGCAGAAAAGGCAGATTCAGTGCTAGGTATTGTTAGGAAAGGGACTGAAAATAAAATTGCACATATCATAATGCCATTAGATCAGGCTACAATTTGAAAGTCATCATGAAGTTGACTCTGAGCCCAGATGCACAAGAGACGGACATTGCTTGCACAGCTTCAGTCGGTGCATCAACTGTGTTCTTTTCATGGGAAAGAAGATTTGGTTATGATGAAAGATGCCTTAGTTTCTTTTTGTTTGGACTATTGAAATCTGCTCTACATGGAGCTGCCTTTGAAAAGTGTTTCCAAATTGCAGCTGGTCCAAAATGCTGCAGCTAGACTAATGTCTGGCGCAGGTTATAAGGAGTGTGGGTCTCTCTTGTTCCAACCATTGTATTGGCTTCCAGTCAGTTTCTAAACCCAATTCAAAGTGCTGGCTTGACCTTTAAAGACCTAAATGGCATAGGACTAGGGTACCTGAAGGACCATCTGTCCAGGTATTAAGATCTGCAGGTGAAGTTCTCTCATCTGCACCCAGGGCCTTTTCAGTGGCTGTACCCAAATTCTGAATTCCCGTCTTTGGGATATTTGCCCTTCTGGGTGGTGGGGTAGGGACAGACAGCACAAATCTCTCCTTTTACAGATGGCTTTTGACTGAGCAGTTGGCATATTTTAATCTGATGTTTTTGCTGACAGATTTTACACACACACGAGTTTAGTTTGTATTTTAATGGATTTTCTTTTTAGCCACTTCATTATATAAAAAGTAAAATGCTATGGTAGGCCCAGTTTTAGAATATAGTGCTATTTGGCACATCCCAAGAAGAATAATGTAGAGCTAGTGAAGGGAAACTAAAATGATCACGATAAGAAAAAACAACAGCTGTTTATGGATCCTAAGCATAGCAGCAGCACCAAAGAAATATGTGAAGGGGGGAAGAGTCAAGCTCAGCAGAGTTTAGAAGTCCCCGAGTTCCAGGAAAGTTCTTGGACACACCTGTCAGAATTACGTTCATACTATCCCCACCCAGTATGTGGCTTTCTAATTCAATTCCAGTCTCCTTGTTTTAAATCATAACCATAATAATACTTTTTAGGAATGGTGACAAGGTGACAGGCTACAGGGAGAAATGGTGGAGAACCAGCAGAAAACAAGAGAGAGTCAAGTTCTTACTTTGATGAGGTTTAATCTGTCATACTGGAAAAAGAAAATCATGAAACATTAGAATGGAAAGAAAAGGAAACAGAAAATATATAGGGCTTTAGGTGGATAATATCTGCACACGGGCCAAAGGATGGGGACTACAAACAAGTAGCATACAAAGTTACACTGGCACTAGGATAAAAATGCAAAGCTATGTCACTGCACACAGTTCTACCTCTAGGCAGTCCCTCCCAATGGGAAGGCACAAGCAGCTGTCTTGGCCCTAGACTGCAGACCCTCAGCCCAGCTGGATGTAACTAAATATACTGTATAGGAAAGGTGAGCTCTACCTTGACTGGGACTGCTGTGAGTACTCTACAAGTTTGTCATGAGATCAGCTATCCAGGGACAGTTTCTTCATTAACTTGTTTCAGCACTCCATTTGTTTACACCTTCAAGGGGCAAATTAGAGACTGCTGCGAGCTGAAGTCAGCAAAGCTGACAAAATCAGGGGCTCCTACGTTGCTTCTGTTTAATCCCAGTTACTGTCTCTATTACACATAGGAAAGTGCAATGCTGAGCTCCCCAGTGATCTCAAGGAACAAGGGATGGGCTGGCATCTGTGTCCTCAAACAGCAGCAGTGCCCTCTGCAGCAACTTCAGCAGCAAAAGTACTTCATGTACATATCACTGCAAGACCCAAGTACTTTGCTCCTAGAAAACAGGTGTAATATGCCGTTATTTCTTTTCTATAAGGGCAGATGTTGCTGATTCACAATAACTAACCAGACTTAAACCACTGAAACATCTTTAGGCATCCATGGCCATGTAAACAACCCCCAAGTTAGGCTATGCTAAGTTCTTTGTGTTAATCCACTTGCTTAGTATGGACCCTTTTATGAGTTAGCAGCAGTCTTACCCTTATCGCTCAAATGCAGCTGAAACAGAAGTCCACTTTTGACAAGGTCCCATTAGACCCACCCTGCATGTTGGATACCTTTGGCCTAAAAGCCAGCTCCAGCTCCTCGCAGTTACTGTTATAGTAATCAGGCCCAGCCATTATCCCTGGGAACAGAAGGTCCATGCAAAAACCAGCCAACTCAAGTCTTTTTCTTGATAGCACACTACCACTGCTGCTGTTGCTTCCCTTTCTACCTTTATCCCACCAGAACCATCATGTCGTCATGGAAAGAAGTTGGAACGAGCAGGGCATTCACCTAGAGGCAGTTTCATAACTGCCTCCTAAGATTCTTAGCCTCCACAACGCACTCATTAACAGCCTGTCATTGTGGGGTGACAAAATGGCTTGGATGGGTCAGCCAGGAGTGATGGCAGAAAGGAGGGGAGGAGGGAAAAGTGGAGAGCTGTCTAGGAAACCCCTGTGATGAGGGCCAGTTCTGCACCCAACAGATTACTCGGACCCAGAAAACCTGCACTCAAATCCTAGCAACCTGGCTACACAACTATTTCTCAGCCCTGACTTTAAAAAAAAATTTAAAAAAGTAATCGCTCTCCAGGGCAATGGTAAATTGCGAAGATGAACGATCAATTGCAGAGTGTTTTGAGAGTGCACCACAAAGTAGGTGCATCTATGAAAGGTCTTACTGTGGATTAAGCAGCTGGCATTAAAATAAGAAAGATTAATCAACCCAAGTACAAACTTCACAAAGATGCACAGACTCACAAATGGCTGAGGATATAATGTAATGCTTCTGAGCAGTGTTGCAGATAAGTGGAAGGAAGAGTATTGTGGAATGTAGAGTATATTTGTAGCCAATGGTGGATCAACTGGCCACTGAGGTCCTCTTCCTCAGCTGGAAGCTAGGGGGCACAGCAAGTATGTTACATCCTTACCTGTTCCCCTGCCCCAGTCATCAAAGCTTTTCCTGCTGATTTGCGTGGCTGCTGATGCCACAGGTGCTGGGTTCAGGATATGAGCAACACAACAAGTAAACACAGAGGCTGGGCTTCAGCATTGGCAGATACTGCAAATGCACAAAAGGGTCAGATGACACCCTCCAAGGTGATAAATTTAGAAAAACTTAGTTTGCCCCACAATTTAAATTAATATGAATAGACCTTGAAATAACCACAAATCTACTATTCAGCATCATTCCGATTCCTTTTGGAGACAGAAGGATCTCTGAAGTTTGAAGTTAATCCTTTCTCTGTGCAAGGAAAGCAAGAATTCTCCGCTTTAAAAGCAAGGGAACAAGGAATTTGTATCCCAAAATCTGATTGGCAGCCAGATTGGAAGATGAGATTTGCTGTTTTGTCTTAGATGCTTGTTTAGATACCAAATGAATGTACTGAGATGAAATTACTCTCTCAAAAGAGATCTTACTTGGAGTCACCTCAAAAAAAACCAACACTTTTTCTACAAATAGATGGGAAATAGTGAGCCTACTGCCTTGTGTAATTTCCAAGTGAATATCTATTTTGCCCGGAGGACACTGGCTTGGAAACAACAGCTAGTGAGAGAGCTCCCCCCAATGGAAAAACTGTGTCATAACAGAGCATGAAATAAAGGGTGAAAGGATGCAGAGCAGATGGCCAGTGTCAAAAAAGTCAAAGCTTTATGGGTTCAAAGTTGCCTCATCTCGTCAGTCATAAGCCCTTGTACCCGAGAAAGCAGAACGTGTCTGAGATGAAGAAGAAAAGAGGACGAAGAGGCAAAGAGCAAGATTCTGGGGCATGTCATCTTTGACTGTCTCAGACACTTCTCAGCTACTTTATTTCAGATTACTGGCCGAAAGGGGGATTGCAAAACATGATAAGGAAGAGCTGCAGCACATTTCCCTGTCTGTCCTGTTTCCCTGGGGCTGGCAGAGGTACACAAGCCTCCTTCTGGACAAAAGATGCCGACTCTTCCTAAACGCAAGGCCAAGCCTGAACAGGGCTGACTGGTTTTAGCACAGGACGAGCTGTTGTTATCGCCCCAACAGGCTGGTTGTGCACTGATTCGGGGAGGAGAACCTCACACTTGGGGGCCAAATGCAGCCCTCCAGGCCTCTCTACCTGGCCCCCAGGACTCTGCCCAGGCCAGGCCACAGCCTTCACTGATCCTGCTCTGCGACCTCTTCTAGTGATTTTACCTGGCCAGAATGTGTCCTTCACCTGCGATTACACCTTGCCCTTGCCCGAGTGGAAGGTAAGACAGCAGTGTGTGCCTGGCCAGTCCCACTTTTACTATACCCACCACTAGCATGTGGCCCCTGAAAGATTGCCTGCAACGGAATGTAGTCCATGGTCTGAAAAAGAATCCCTTGTTCATTAAAGTCAAGGGACTGGTTCAGGCACGTACTTCTTCCCCGTGTATTTATGAGGCACCCCCACATCTCCGTCTTACATGGGAAAATGGGAAGCTGCCTTATACTGAGTCAGACTATGGGTCCATCTAGTTCAGTATTGTCTACACTGACTGGCAGCAGCTCTCCAGAGTTTCAGAAGGGTATCTCCCACTCCTAGCTGGAGAGGCCTGGGACTGAACCTTGGGCCTTCTGCTTGCAAGGCAAGATGCTCTGCCACTGAGATATTGTCAGGTCCCAGCAGGGGGAGCCCTCATCAGAGGAGCCCTTGTTGGAGGAAGACCAGAAGGCGCCGGCCTTGGACCTGGCTCTGGCTCCACCTGAGGGTGCAGGGCCAGGTGTGATGTTCCTGTATTAATGTATATATGGTATGTACTGTTTGTATAGAAGATATGTGGTAAGTGGAGTGAAAGAGGAGGGGGGAGTAAATGAGCAGTAGAATGCTGGATGATTGGCTGAGTGTTTGGATGGCTGAGAGTATAAATGGAAGGATGACAGTTGAATCTGGGGTGGACGTGAGTGGGTTGTTTTGGTGGGGGTTTTGGAGGTGGGTGTTTGGAGGTGGATGTGGGGAGAGTGTGGAGTTCGGATTAATACTAAGACAAGTATCACAGGAATAGATGAAACCATATGCTTATGTGTCTTTATAAAGTAATCTTGTTATTTCTAATATTTAATAAACACTATTTTGGTTTACCGGAGGCCTGATCCTTGGCTGGGGAATATACAGACCAGAGGGGAGGGCAAGGTACTTACCAAGGCTGAAGAGAAACTGTAACAATTGGTGGCAGCGGTGAAGGGAAGAATATAACACCACAAGTATCCAGAGCAACCCAGAATTATATGCATTCTATATAGATCAAAGGGATTGGGACAGCTTAAGCACGCAGTCACAGAGGTAACCTGATTGAGAGAGACTCAGGCAGAGTCTCTGGGAATACTGGTTATAGGACGTGACTGGTGGTGCTGCCTAGCAGGGGGATCTGGTGAGGTCTGTGCTAGAGCGGAGAGAGAAACCATAAAAAAGGACAGTCCAGACTGGTGGAGTCCCTGGTGGTGCCTAGTGACAGGCAGTAGCCACGAGCAGGTAGGAACCTGACAGGGAGAGCCAGGGAAGGGCGTCACACCAGAGTCCTATGATGTGGACCAAGATGGCCCCTCTACACCCAGGGCAAGTTTGACTTCGAGGTTGAACAGCCCCCAAGCCTAATGGAGAGGCGTCACCTGATGCCGGATGTAGACCTGGCCCATCTGGAGGAGAGCCTGACCACAGGCCCGGACTCCTCGGGAGGAAAGGTCTACCTGCAAGTGATCAATGGGAGTCAGCCGAGGTTTGGGGTGTGGTTCAGAAGCTCCAGCCCCAAACCCCCCATGCTAGGCTGGAAGGGCTGTTGGAACAATGTCTATACTCCAGCTCTGGACCTGACCTGTCTATAGATTGCCTGTGGACCCCGGACCCCTCTTTTGCCTTGCCCCTTACCTGTGTTGCTTACAGTGCTTGGCTTCTGACCCCAGACGAACCCTAATTCTTCCCTGACCCCCTTGGTTTTGAGGTAGACTCTGACTCCAGACTGACTCTGGAAACTGCCCTTGGGCTGCCCCCACTTGGGTTTTTCTGCTGGGGAGTCTCTCGCCTCCTCAGGGAGCCTGGTGAGAACACGACAGCTATAGCCTTTCCCCAATATTCCATGAAGTAATGGATGATGTGCAGATTTGATGCAGAAGGCTTTGTGCACCGAGGCCCCCGTCCCGCTATTCTTCCTCCTTAAAAAATGAGCAAGGGAAGGACTGTGTGAAACAAACTTATGGGAGGTCACAGGAATTCCTCAGACCACTAGCTTGTTTGCCAGCATAGCAGAAGGGAACAGACAGACACCCCTGTTCCTTCACTATACAAAGAGGGTCGGCAGCTGTGTGAGCACATGAACAAAGGCTGACACTGACAAAGATTGGAACAGTTTTGCAGGCTCTCCAGCTTCGATATCCGCCCTTGCAAATAGAGTGGTTGACAAAAGCTTCTCTGGCACTCCTTGGTGTGGAACCCCAAAGAAAAGAGACACTTGGAGATGACTATCTTTCATACAGAACCCATGAACCCCTAGCATTCTTTGGGGGGGGAATCAACAGTCAGCATGTCACTTTGAGGGTCGGGTGGGCCATGTAATAGCAGGGTTTCTTTGAAGTCACTGGGTCAGGAATATTCTTTCCAAATGTGGTAAGGTATGGAATAATAACCCAGCAGATCTGAAAACAAAGAAGAGCTGACAGGTCAGTTGAAGTGTCCTGCTAAGGAAATTCCATGGCAGGCCTGGATCTAAACGGAATCTTGGGGGGGGGTATTCAGCTGACAGGTATCAAGGTGGCTACAGAGTGCAGGTTGTGTAATCCAGCTTTTTGTGACCAGTGGGCATCCCAACATCACAGACCAGAGACCAACACCTGAAAGCTTATTACTAGGGTTTATGGAGGCATGACTCAGTATAATCCATGGCCAGGGACTTCAAAGAGAAAGCAAGCCATGCCACTCAAAAGCATCTAGGCACAGAAGAAAGGAGCTACCCAACATTCCCACAGAAACGCCAACAGGGGTGGTGAACCTTTGGCACTCCAAATATTGCTGAACTACAATTCCCATCATCCCCAGCAAGCATGGCCCATGGGCAGGGATGATGGGAGTTGTGGTTCAGCAACATCTGGAGTGCCAAAGGTTCGCCACCCCTGCGCTAGGATAATATCTTACGAGGCAGGGGATGGTTGAACAACAGCACATGGGAGGTTTCTGAGAACCAAAGATCAACTCTATGGTGGGGTAGGTAGACCAAACATTAGAAAGGGGGCCTACTTGCGAGAGGCGCTTGTGTGACTAAAAAATTAATAAACATAGAAAAAGCATACAGGAAAGGGGAAAAACGAAATTATACCCACAATTCAGAAGAAGAAGCTCAATATGAACAGGAAATACATTCCCGTCCCTTTCATAGTTCCAAAATATTCTGAGGAAAGGGATCATTTCCCTGTCCACTGGGTTTGGCATTGAATCCCCTCTCTGCGATTGGGCCCAGCTGAGCACTAGCAAAGCCAGCTTCCACAGCCACCAAACTTTTCAGTTCACCTTGAAAGGTCTCTTTTTGGAAGAATTTGGGTTCTTGGGGACTCACTGAATCCATGGCTCTCTGCTGAGCCTACCAACAGCACCATCAAGGACAATGGAATAAGGTGGGTTGGTGGTGGTTGTTTTTTTAGAGACTGACAATCACTCCATTATGAACAACCTATCAGCTTGTTTCATGCAGTCTGACACAGGAACAACAGGCAGCTGTCTAGTACTCCACTAAACACTTCATCTGTGCAAATTAAATCCCTATAGGCATGTTTTACAGCAGGAAACGTTAACTACCTGCTGTAATATCCTGCTCTGCTCATTCACAGCATACAGATCTGGGTTTTTATAAAACCCCACTGACTGAAGCAACAAAGACACAGAAATAATTAAAATTAAAGTGCATGTGTGTGCGCAGCTCACCAGCTGAAACCTTAAGATAAGTTTCAATTCTTTTCACACACACAGCTTATATTTAGCAAAAATCCCTTTCAAGAGCAGTAGCTGTCTCCAATAAGGTCTAATCAACCCTGCCACTTTCCTGATTGAAGATCTATCTTCAAGCACTAGAAAATGAGCTTTTCATGCAGTGTGTGAGCCAGGCAATTCAGAACCAGTATAGTATGAACAGACTACATAGATACAACAACCAAGCCTGCTATGAATATGGAAGGAACACGTAGTGAACTACACTACCACAGTCAGTGGCGGCTCCATATCAGTGGGGCAGTGGAATCTGCTCCAGGTTTTAGTATGAACTTTCAAGGAGCTGTCCAAGGTGTCCACGTTCAAACTAAAACCCAAAGCAGATTCCACTGATATGGAGCCACCAGCCGTCACTGACCAGAGTGCTAAAGAGGCTGGAGAATGGCAGAATGCTCTTAACTCTTGGGTTACACTGGGACTTCTAGGCTTCCAGAAATTACACCTCCACAGATATTTGGGCAGTGATTTCCAAACTTTTGCAGCGCTTAAACTATGGAAGCACTACCACAAGATGTGGCAATAGCCACCAACCTAAACGGCTCTAAAAAACAACTAGAGAAATTCATGGGTAATAAGGCTTCTCATTATGATGGCCATACACTACATTCAAGCTCAGAAGCACTTTGCCTCTGTACACTAGTTACTGAGGAACAACAGTGGGAGAGAGCTATTTCCCTCATTCCTGCTTTAGGGTTTCCCTTGAGCATCTGGCTGACCACTGTGGGATATAGGATGCTGAACTAGATGAGCCTTTGGTCTGATCCAGCAGAGCTCTTCTTATGCTTTTAACCTTCAATGGACATTTTAAAAATGACTTTTCTGCCAAGATAATTTCTGTACGTTGCAGAAGTTTGTAGGGCTCACAATCAAATTGCGTACTGGCCAGGATAGACAAGTATGGTTCACCGCAACTTCCTTTGACCCTTGCTAACAAGTGGTTCAGAACACTTGTGCAATCCAGTTAGCAAACCTTATGATTCCTACGTTCACTGTTGTGGAACTGGCCTAAATGCTAGGGATCTTAGGAGTTTTAAAGAGCTGGCCGATGGAATCTATTCATAGTTTGCCAGGGCCACCAAATTTTCGTGTGTGTATGTGTGCATGTATGCATGGGTATTCCATGGAGGGAAAACAACCATAAGTAGCCAGGCAAGTTGTCCAATGAGCCCTAATCAAGCACCAACCACTTTTGTTTTATTTTTATCAGAGGGCAAAGTCAGGATCTAGTTGGAGTGAGCCAATGGAAATAATTGGGAAGCAGGTGTTAAGTTCAAAGCTGGGAAAGATGCAAGTGGTCCTTCTCCCCATATTAGACATTATGTGCGTGTCAGAGAGACACCAAGCTATTTGTGAATGGACTCACCTTGGAATTCTTGGCCCCACTACGACCCGACTGAGAGGAACAGCTTCGCTGCACGCCTTGCTCTGGCGTGGAAGGGGATTTGTCTGAAGAATGGTCTGAGCCTTTCTCCACCATGGTGTCTCCTTGGGGATCCTGTGGCGTTGGAGACCGGGAGCGTTTGCGCAGGATAGGGGAGCAAGCAGGAGTGCTGCGATTTGAGTTACTGGCAGTGCTGCAGGAGGAGAAAGGGAAAAGCAGGTCAATAACCATCGAAGAAACATGCCAAAGCAGCTATACCATGGTGGCTATGACGCACCACCTGGGGACTATAAAAGAAGCGCATAGACTGGGATCTGTCATAAATGGAGGAGTCCAAGGAGTGAAGGGGGGGGGAGGAATGAAAGGTTTATTTTCCTTGTCTCGATCTACCTTTTTTAAAATTTTATGCTGCTGTCAAAACACAGCAAACTTTATTTAATTAAATTCAGTGATTGTTTATGTATGGATGACTTTCACTGCACACATTTGCAACTGGCAAGGTAAATTTGGCCTGTCTTATGCAATAAAATAAAATTAAACATCTGTGCTTTGTAAATTCAAATGCGACAAAGTGGCAGTTATAAACAATAACTTGCAACGCTCTGTTCTTATTATATTTTAGGGGCATCTTTTAATTTGTGATATTTGCAATTATTTACTTTATTTTAAGTCAGCGCTGGGGGACGCTCTTGGTGACATTATCACTGCTTCAACTCTGCTCATCGTTTAATTTCCCAGGCACATTTTAAAAGGTGACCAACCAAATGCAGGTCTAGGGAATGTGACAGAGACACCTTTTGCAAATCACTGTTGCATGCATCTTCCAGCTACTTTACGATACGAACGCATGCTGAAAACAGTAACATTCCTGCCGTACTAAACTTGTTCACACGGGTGCTCATTTAACGGAAGATTATAGCATCAAGTTGAGGACTTTCATGTATGAAGGGCAACTGCTCATACTATACCAGAGGCAGAACTTTTGTACAATCAAAGCACCATGACCCCCAAATGCAGGCCTTTCCAATTGATTCAGTTCACATGCTCAGTTACCAGCAATCAAGTGCAGTCAAAGCAAGTGACATACATGCAGGGGTGAACCATGGGTGAGGCATAACATGCATTTCTATGTAGCATGTGCTACATCTGTTACAGCCCCGGGCAGTTCCTTAAAGAACATAAGAACATGGACTTCCGGGAAGGGTGACTTAGCCTGTGCCTGCTTTTGAGACGGGCTCCTGCCTCAAAAGAAGCTTATTCAGATATATCAGTCAGTTTTTTCTTTTTTTTTGACTGATTAAACTTCTCCCGGGTAGGGAGAAACGAAGAGATTAACCTCAAAGCCTATTTTTGTTGGGACGACCAGATCTCATTAATTTATGGGACGAGGTCCAGCCGACGAAGGTGGGACGGATTTTTAACAGCAAGCTCTATCTGGAAAAGCGAACGTTCACCTTATCTTCTAAGAGAGAACGCACTAACAGGCAAGCACCCTTCTTTCTATATTTTTCTTTTACTTGACTTAAATTGTTGCTGTTTAAAAGAGATTTGCCAGATTGATCAGTTTTTGACATCTCACTGGGGAGCCGTAACTTCTCTCTGCTACGCACTAATTAATAGCTTATCTCTGTTTTTGTTGCAAAAAGCTGTCCTGGATTTGCATTCTAAAGATATACACAGAAGAGGGATTTCTATTCCAGATTTTTATTTTGAAAAATATTATACTGTTTTGAGACTACTCTCTTTTTGGTCTATTTTATTTTGACGAATCTGTTTCTTGACGATTGCCATTAATTGTTTCGATCCTGGGAACTGCATTTTGTTTACTTAACTATTGGAGAGATAAGGCTGTCTGCTTTGTTTATACTGTGATGTCACCAAGTTTGGAGTATTAACCCAATTGTTGCTGAAATAAGAAGTGGTTTTCCTATATTTTTCTTTTAAAATGGCAATTAAGAAAGTGGCTGAAAATCTGGAAATAACTATGTTTCAGAAAATAATGGATGAGATTGAGATAATGAAAATTGAATTGAGTAAAATGAAGCAGGAGATTAAAGATATAAGGGTCCCTGTGAGAGAGGTGACCCTGGAAGGGGTCCCTGTGAGAGAGGAGACCCCGGAGATTGGAACAGGGGTCCCTGTGAGAGAGGTGACCCTGGAGACTGGAATAGGGGTCCCTGTGAGAGAGGAGATCCCGGAGATTGGAACCAACGTGGAACAGGAACAAGATTTGGAGTCTATGGACTTTAGAAATAAAATCTATTGTTTGGAACTCAATGTTATCTCTGAAGAAATGAATGAAGATTCTAGAGATAAAGTTATCAATGGCATGGATAATCTTCTGGACTGGAATGATGTGATGGAGCCCAATATAGAGAAAATCTATGGAATTAACTGCAGCCATGTGACAATGGAAAAACTTTTAAGAGATGACCCAGTGTATTTTGAAAAAAAGAACAGAGATATGATTTTACAGCAGTATTTCAGCAACCTATTCAGAATGGATGGCAAGAAAATATTTGGGATAGAGGTAATCCCCATCAGACTCTTACTATATGACTATGGCTTTGACAGCAAGATTATTATGGAATACTGATAATGGAAGATTGGATATTGAAATTACTGGACTTAACAAGACTACTGAAGATGGAAGATGGAAAATGGAACTAATAGAGATAATAGAACAATGGCTACTGAAATTATTGAACCTAACAGATTCTGATGTGATGGATTAATTGAAATGTTTATTTTGACTATGGTTATGACAATAAGATTATCATAATTAGTAATGAGATGGATTAATCGATATGCTTATCTGGAAAAAAAAATTGATAGATATATTTCTTAAAGAATTGAAACCTCTCTTTGACTTTTTGTGGAAAGAATAAAGTAATGTTTATGAGATTTGATGATTAAGTAAGATAACTACTGGAGGAAAGTGATTTTATAATATGACTTAAGAGACAGGATTGTTATATATTATAGACTTATAACTGATTTGATCTTTGACAAATGGGAAGTCAATATTTTACTCTTTATTTTTTATTTTTGTTTTTTTTTTTCTTTTTTTCTTTTTGTTTAACTATTTTTGATTTTGTTTTTTGTCTTTGAATGTTTTATGATTTTGTCTTGTATGTTTTATGAAAATCTGAATAAAAATTATTGAAAAAAAAAAAAAGAACATAAGAACATAAGAAGAGCCTGCTAGATCAGGCCAGTGGCCCATCTTTGTCCAGCATCCTGTTCTCAACCAGGTGCCAACCAGGTGCCTGGGGGAAGCCCGCAAGCAGGACCCGAGTGCAAGAACACTCTCCCCTCATGAGGCTTCCGGCAACTGGTTTTCAGAAGCATGCTGCCTCTGACTAGGGTGGCAAAGCACAGCCATCACGGCTAGTAGCCATTGATAGCCCTGTCCTCCATGAATTTGTCTAATCTTCTTTTAAAGCCATCCAAGCTGGTGGCCATTACTGCGTCTTGTGGGAGCAAATTCCATAGTTTAACTATGCGCTGAGTAAAGAAGTACTTCCTTTTGTCTGTTCTGAATCTTCCAAAGGGTCTATAGATTGCTTTTCCTACCCTAACATACTATCCCTTGGGTTCTTTTATCCTCACGCTAGCCCTGTGAGGCAGGGGCTGAAGATCGACTTGCACAGTGCCCCCTAATGTCCTTCAAGGCTGAGCGTGGATTAAAATCCACATCTCGTGGTCCAATACATGATGCTGGCTTTCAGGGATCTTATCAAATACATCTGCTGCGGGGCTGTTGGTATTTTCATCAATGAAGTAACAGAGGTTTGCCCTACAGCACAACACTCCAAAGGCTGCGTGTGTGGAACTAGGCATTGACATGACAGATACCATGTGTTGCAGAGTGGGAGGCAAGACAACTGGAAAAAGGA
Organism: Rhineura floridana; assembly: GCF_030035675.1. Taxonomy (NCBI): domain Eukaryota; kingdom Metazoa; phylum Chordata; class Lepidosauria; order Squamata; family Rhineuridae; genus Rhineura; species Rhineura floridana. The sequence goes on from NC_084491.1 coordinate 37,414,766, forward strand.
ACTGCTGCTGTGAGAAGCAAGGATGGGTTGCCAAGTATCATGCTTTGGTGAAGAGAGATTTCAGCAAGTTTCAAAGAACTGCTCTGAAGCGTATCAAGATCCAATTGCAAGATAACGCATGGTGTGGAGACGGTGGACAGAGAGAAGTTCTTCTCCCTCTCTCATAACGCTAGAATTGAGGGTCATCCAATTAAACTGACTAGCAGGAGATTCCAGGCAGGGCCAGATTGGTGTGGGCCCTCGGGCACCAACACCGGCCGCAGCCGCTCCCCCTCCTGCATCTTGATGTGATGACATGGAAACCCATAAAGGCTGTGGGGGCTGTTATCTGGGAGCCTGTAGATTATTGTTACTGTTATTATTTATTAAATTTATGTTCCGCCCTTCCTCCTAGAAGGAGTCCAGGGCAGCAAACAAAACACTAAAAACACTCTAAAACATCTTAAAAATCAGACTTTGAAATATATTCAAACCAAACATCTTTAAAAACATTCTTAAAAAACAAATCTTAAAAATTCCAGTGCAGACGCAGCCTGGGATAAGGTCTCTACTTAAAAGGCTTGTTGAAAGAGGAAGGTCTTCAGTAAGAGCTGAAAAGGTAACACAGATAGCGCCTGTCTAATATTTAAAGGGAGGGAATTCCAAAGTGTAGGTGCCACAACACTAAAGGTCCGCTTCCTATATTGTGTGGAACGAACCTCCTGATAAGATGGTTTCTGCAGGAGGCCCTCACTTGCACAGCGCATTGATCGACTGGGTATATAAGGGGTAAGATCTCGGTAGCGGCCCCTCAGGAGTGGCCAGGGCCCTTGGCCTGTGCCCCACCTGCTGGCTCCGGGCCCGATTCCAGGACCGACAAAAAGTATTTCTTCACACAATGCACAATGGAATTTAGGTGTATGTGACAATTCTGATTTGCCTCCCTTCTCAACAGCCACCCCCAATCTTTCAAAACCTTTGCTGTTCCTGTTCAATCCCAGAGTTTTGAATCTGTCCCAAGAACAGCCATGACAAATGCCTTCTGTGGTTCCCATAGTAACCAGGATTTGCAAAAGAACCAGGAGTCCACGCTTGAAATGACAAAACAGCTTGACCCACTTTGGAAAAAATATATAATAATGCTTTATGAAACTAACTGGCCAAAAGCTGTTCGGGACCCCAGATGACCCCTCTGAGCAGTCCCCTCTGAGGAGGGGTTGTTGTAGACACAACACTGCAATGGATACACAACATACATAACATTGCAACTTTAAGCTGCAGGACTGGGGTAAAACTGATGATTGCAACTTTTGTGTGTATGTTGGGGTGGGGGGAGCGAGATCGTAGCAATCACAATTGCAGGAGAAAGCTTGAAAACTGGGACTGCTTAATTTTGAGAGCCTTCGCTCTACTGCTGCAAGAACATAGTTTTTTTTTTAAATACTAGAGTTCTGGCAGATGGGAACAAGTCTACTGATATGAGAATTTGTGCTCAAGATTTCAAAAGTTATCGTAGCAAAGTTATTAAAAGCTAATGTCGCACATTATTATTCCACCAGACAAGAATCTGCATTTGGTGCATATACACTAGTATTAAGTGAACAGCAGCCATTCAAACCCAGAGTAAGAAAACAGTAGGGTTGTTGTGGCAATTCACTAGATTTAAATTCCAGTGCAGATATTATAGTTCCATTGTTGCAGTTAAGTAACTTGGACTTGAAAGTATGTGGACAACACCTAATAATGTCTCAGAAGCTATTGGGGTAGCTAGACAGGTTCCAGTAGTCATGGAGTTGTATGTCATACATTCACACTGCAAAAGGAGTAATACATTATACAAATAAGCCATGCAAGCTTCCATCATTAATAAATGTTGCACCACTCCGCTGTTCTGCACAGTGTGTGTACGTTTGCTTTAATCCCTTTTATCAGACCACTGAAACAGGTGCAAAATTAAATGAATGTTCAAGTCACAGAGCACACTCATGGGCCAGTTTACAGTCATGTATGCAAAAACACAGGAAGGAAGCCAGAGTCAATGTTTATGGGGAACATACCATCCACATCTGAAACACAGCCCAAAAGGCTTCCTGACGAAGAACTCAATGCAACACAGAAGTCTGCTCCTCATTCAGCACCAATAATAAAGTGTTGTCGTTGTTGTTAAATAACCATCTGAAACATTTTTGGTCCTACCTGCAAAGAATGGCACATTGACAGCCCAACAGAGTATTATTCTAACAAGGACAACAGGCTACTAAGACAAGTCCAAAGCATCACAGCTTTCTATGATGTACTGTCCCATGAGGACTACAAGCTTACTTCTATAAAGTAACAAACTTTATTTTGTGCCATACTTTACATAATGCCAACAGCTAATCCATCAACATTATAATTTTATGAATGGGCTTTATGATTTCATTCCATCTGGAGTGCAGAAATACAACTTCCTTGCATGTAACAATTGGAGCACTCGCGCCATAAAGGGAAGCCAGGTTCACACTGACTATTGCTTTCAGCATAAATTAATTGAATCTGAAAGCTTTAGATACAGAGGTGGAAACCTCCCAAACAAGATATGGAACCTGGTGATATGACAGCAGTTTTTGGTTACACCTCTGAAAGCAAGGTATCTCTTTATAAGCTCTTATTTTTGCAATACATATTTCTAAACAACTGGCTTTTTCAAACAATACAGGAATATCTATCTGGGTTTTTAATTAACATGTAAAACACACACACACAAGATCTATGGAGAGCATGAGTAAAGACAAACCAGAACACTTATTATGGAGACCAACCAAAAGAGTTGGAGTGAGAAGGCCTGGAGTTTATACTACTGCTAAGGCACCTTGGACAGCTCCTTAAAAGTTTGGACTAAAACTCAAGAGTGGATTCCACTGCCCCATTGACATGGAGCCACTAGCTGCCACTGGCTATCTGTACATCTCAGGTCTGGTATAGGTAGCTGTTGCTATACCACTCCCAGAAAATGGCTGAAAATTAGGTAAGGCAATACACTTCATCAGACTAATTTCTGTTGCCCTAAGGAGCATGCAAACTGATGAACAGTGCAGCTGGAAAGCATACACATTTCAACATATAATCAAATATAATCAAACTTCTGTATTGTGCTCTGCAACTCATGACAAAACCAGCTAGCAATTTTGTCAAGGTTCCCTGCTTGTGATCTTTGATACATTAATATGGGATCTTGAATTCATAGCAGCAGCATATTAGTATTGTCTGGGATATTTGAAAACATAACCAAGGCAAAAACAAACCAACAAACCAAAAAGATTAAAAATGTTAGTGGGAGGGGGAATTTTGCTGCATCTTGAGCCGATTTGGCTCACAGCTCATTAAAACTTGAGACTCATTTTAAAACATCTGCCTTACCAAGTATAGCACAAAAGCACCAGCCTATTTTTATCGCCTCCAACAGTACTGTATTTCTTGAGGAACTGGCCTGTTTGTAAGTTAGCTTGGCATGACTGCTGCAACGGTAACAGCTTGCAGAGACAGCAACAGAACAGCAGCCCAATCCATTTTGTTGCAGCATGCAACCCTTACAGATTTCCTGAGGGTTCTTCCATGTTTGAGGCAGGGGGTTCCTCTCTGACTGAACAGGATGGTCTGGAGGGTGCATCATGCCACATCCTGCTAGTGAGAGCGTGTGGGCAGAGAGAGATTGTCTTTCCCAGAGCAGGAAGATGCAACAAGCATCTGTCAACCTCCCACTAGCTACCTGCCATTCAACTGGGATCAACTTTCATAGGCTAACAGAAGACATGGTGATCTTCAGTGTCGACCAAGCAGGATCAACTCCATTTCCTTTGCAGGGGTTATCCGACACTCCTTTCATTTACTGTCCCGCTTTTCTCCCCTCAGTCTCTGCAGCTTCTTCTCTCTCGCTCTGCATTCATCATCTCTCACCCTTAATAACACTTGAACTAATAAGTCTGTTAATACACATGACATTTAAGGCTTACTGGAGGCCAGCAGGCAGGAATGCAGGCCCTGCAAGGCGCAACCCATGCCCCACCTTCCACTTTGCCACATGCTCACACATTTCATTTGCAAGGGGTTGATTGGAGGGGGTGAGGTAGACAAGGAGGGGGGCTTTCCTAGACTGCATTCACAGCCTAAGGATCTATTAACAGAAAACAAACCCACAAAAAAGCCATCCTGAGATTTAACGTGCAAGGTGTAGAATTTAATTTCACCCCACAAGGCTGAAGCAATAGCCCCTGAGGAACTCCATCTCCCTGGCGCAGAAATTTATTATTTATTCCCATTTGGTTACAACTGCAGAAAGGGGCGTGTGCAGCAAAGTCATTCCAGCATAGGCTCATTTCTAGGAAGAAGACCATCAAACAGACAAACAAAGAGAGCTAGAGAGGGAAGGGGACATGGGGGAGGGAATCAGACAGGCACACCTTCATTGCCCATATTTCTCACTGTCCCAGACCATCTCAGACAGTGGCTTCATCACCACCACCGCCACACAAACGGTAGAAAGAGGAAGGTGACGGCATGTCACACTCTCACACAGCCAACCCCCTTTGTCTCTTTCTCTCATCATGAGAAGAAATGAGCTATGCAAAAGGGGGGAGCGAGAGGTGAGCAGGATTGGGAGGAGGGGCGCTCGTAGCCAGAAAGCACATGGGCATACAAACACATTGCACACAGCAGATCCACTTGCCATGGCATGACGCACTGATAATTCAACCAACTATCCACCTTCAATCTCCTTTTCTCCCTCTCTCTAGTTCACAAGGCTGAAAACATCAGGAGCACATCATATCTCTTGGAAAAAAACATAGGAAGGCACACACGCACAGCGTGCCCCTTTTAAGCACTCAAAATCACTGCTTCACGATATTGTGGCAAGAGAAGGTGATGGTGGCAGCTGCAGAGGAGGAAGAGGACGGATGGGGTGGGAGGGAAAGAGCTGAACGCTACCACCCCAACCAAAGGGGGGGGAAGAGAATAGGCATCTCTGCAACATGATGTCACGCTGTCTGCTTTCATGCTCAACCTTCCACCACTGCTGCCACCCTCCACCCCCCTGCAACGGAGAACAGAAGCAGCCGCCGCCACCAACATGGACTCCGGATTTATTCAAGCAGGAAATGGGGGGATGCCTCTGGCAGCTCTCTCTCTCCGCATGGAAAGGAAAACAAAAACCCCATGGCACATGGGCAACCTGAATGCACGCAGAGAGAGAGAGAGAGAGAGACAGACAAACTGACAAGAGAAAGAGAGAGGCAGGCAGCAACAGAAGGAAGAGCCGAGCACCACTAACCTGGTAGCCATTAGGGACCAGTAGCCGAGAGTGGAGCAGCCGGCAGTTCATTCATTCATGCAGTTGGGGGGTGGGGGTGGGGGAAGAGGGGGGTGGACCAGCGAAGAGGTGAAAAGGCCGTGCCCCTCCTGGACCATCTTGAAGCCCTGTTTCCAAAGAAGTGGGGCTTACACTAGAAGGGAGCCCCTTCTCTCTGCAGTACGGCAGAATTGCCTGTTCTCAGCCATCGCCGGCTCTTTTGTGCAGCCACCCGTCCTCTCCTCACTCTAAAGACTTTTGTTAGCCTGGGCCGAGGTCCCCCCGCCTGCCCCCTTTTCTCTCTGTCTCTCACACACAGATGCGCTCTCACACACATTGAGGCGCGCACACACAGGCAACAGCACAGAGGCACGCACACATAAGAGAGCTTGCTGGCTGCCCGTTTACATAATATGCAACCCTTTGGTGCAGTCAACGTCCTCAGATATTTATGCCTGTTCTGCATGGCGCTTTACTGGGGCACCAGTTGTATTAGACAGGACCTGACAAGTTAAATATTGGGGGGGGGAGGGAATGAGGACAACTTCAGTATCATGTGCATTTGAGAAACAACCATTCCAATATCTTGCCGTTCATCCACAGCACTGTATGACACTGTTGCTCAACATTCTGCATCATGCATTGGTATATTTACACTTTCACCAGGTGATAGTTCTTACTCTGACAAGTGACTCTCTTTTTAATTTTCATTGATAACATCCCAAAAGATAATGCTAGCTTCAAATGCTACAGGGCTCCCTCCCATCATCTTCCCCTCTGGCTCTTGGATTTTAATGATGGGCATTTAAAAGTATTTAAGAGTAGTCACATACTTGTGTGTTTGCTCATTTAAGCATATCCACAGCAAACAAGATTGCCATATAAAGTGTAAACAACAAATACATCTTCTTAAATAACTGTAAGTACCTGGGACCATGGGGCTATAAGGATGCCTGTCACTCATTTGCACTTTACCTGTTTACACTAGAAACATCAACGTTAACGTCAATGTAATCATAACAAACTTAACTGCTGTGGAAGGTATGGAACTACTCTAACTTGTACGCCTGCAGATACGCATATTAAGCACTCCAAGAATCAGAATTTGAAGAATATGGTTAAAAATCCCTTCATTTTGTATAGCAAGCAAAAAAAAATGCAAATCATCATCCCCACCACCACCATCTCCTGATGCAGTATTGAAAAGATGGGGCTGGCATCTAACTCCTATCTTCAGCACAGACAGCGCTCATTTTCCATCCCCAACATCCCACATGCAAATATAAACCCTGTGACAGTTTTGTTGTGTTAAGGGACTGACTAGCTGTCAGGATGAAACCAGCAAATATAGGAGACAAGGGGCATTAAGCGAAATTACATCAGCACAATGTGCCAAATTCACAGCTAGTTATAAGTTAGGCATTGCTCTAGACTAGAAGGAGAGTGAGAAACCCTCTGAAGGACAGGCAATAAGTCAGCCCTGAAGATGCTGACTACATTTATATCCCACCTTTCCTCCAAAGAGTCAAGTTGGTGTACATGGTTCTCTCCCCCACCCCCATTTTTCCTCACGACAACCCTGGGAGGTGGGTTAGGCAGAGAGGCAGTGATTGGTCCAAAGCTGCATGGCTGAATGGGGATCTGAACACCACACAGAATTCACGGCAAACACAGACCTTGGGCTAGGCTGGAGAGAAGTGTTGGAAGGTGGAAGGTGACAAGAGACACTCCACCAAGACAGTGGCAAAAGCTTTCCGACAAACATGGACAAGTTATTTTGTATCCCGGTTTGGGTACCAAATCATAGCAAACAATGCATTCTGTAAATGCTGGAAACAACAATGGAAAAATATTAATAATACAAGAGGGTAGCTCTTAAGAACTACAGCCAACCACGAAGTGCTGCAGTGGCAAAAGAATATGTATCTTCAGAAATGTTGGATCGTTACATGATTGTAAATATGTGTATATTGCAAGGCTTTTGTAAAATTACTTTATGCTCTCTTTGGCTTCTTCATTTCACAATATTAGAAGTTTTGAGACAAACATAAAGAACATTAATATGAGCCAAGAGTTTGGTTTTTAAAAAACATACCATACAATTATAGTTTTCTGATGTGTGTTAATTGTTTAGTATTTGGTAATTATCTCTTTTTTAAAAAATTCGATTTTAATTAGTTTTATTAGAATACAAAACAACAGTTTCACCATGGAAGAGGATCAAACATGCTTTACAAAGATATCACTTCAATGGACATTCATATTGTTTATCCCGAAGTATCTTTCCAAAGATCACCTGAGTCAATGGTGGACGGAAGCCACAGTTGCATCTCATTGAACAAACACAAACCAAAATTCAGAAAATGCGTCTGATGTGTGTTTTGCTAATTACTTCTGCATAAATGTATCAGTGTGAACCAGCAAGAACTTGGTTCAAATTATGCCTCTGCCATAAACTTACCAAGTGGTCCCAGGCTTGTTACTCTCAGCCCTTATCTTTAGTATTATCTCCCACAATACTGTCCTACTTTATCAAGCAGAGCTGTTTTAAGGATTGTGCAGGTAAGACATATTTGGATGACATGGTAAATGATTAACGGCTTACTGTGACCGAGAGGTGTTAGTGCAGCTTATAGGCTTCCCATAGCTAGCTGGTTGGCCATTGTGAGAACAGAATGCTGGACTGGTTAGTCCTCTGGTCTGATCCAGCACGGCTCTTACACTTTTTACACCCCCAAATTGCTCTTGCCGCACTCCTCCCCAGCACAAACAACACACTCTTCAAACAAACCACAATCTGAAGCAGAGGTTTGTTCTTTGCTTCCCAATCAAGGTTGGTTTAAGGAATCGTGAACAGCGGCTCAGAGATCATGGTACGCCAATGCTCATGGTTTCTTGATCCCTCTTCTGCTAGGGACGGAGCACAGCAGGAGCCACTGGGGAGCATAATGTTCATTCATAGTAAAGCATGGCTTATGACTTACTAGGTCGTCAAAACATGGACAATATATGAGAGCTTTGAACACAGTAAAGCATTATATAAATACTAAGGTCCACTGGAATCTTAACATATTATTATTATTATTATTATTATTATTATTATTATTATTATTGCTGCCACAGTAACATAAATACACTTTGGTTAATCTAGGAATTCAGCGACATATGCTATTCTGAGGTATGGTCATATTAAAAAGAAAACAAGACAGTTCCCATTTACATTTGTTTTACACAATGAAGAAATTACAATTCTGAAAAGCAAATAATATAACAAGGGTTGAAGGATATTTACCTCCTCATTAAATATTTTTTATCAAGAACACGCAGCAGATAAAACTTTCTTCCGTTCCCCCATATGTGAAGGAACAGAACATTATTTGTACTTTGATACTGATATATGAGCTAGATCATTTATTTAGGATTTTTTGATACAAGTGGGCACTAAGAGAATTAAAAGGTTATATCTGAAAATTATTATAATTAGAATGTATAGAAGTTTATTTCAAACAAAATGGGTGAAAAGATAGTATAGAAAAGTACTGAAAAGGAACTGAAGCTAGCAGAACATAACATCTACATTGCAATATGTGGCAGGGATCTTTACAAAAAGTTTATATATCAATGGGACTTGACCCTCTATAGCAGGAACAACATTCATTATACCGGAGATGCCCAATTTACGTATATAACCCACTTTACTCTTTGGAGAGAAATAACCAAAGCAACTCCTAACATAAAGGATGCTTTTTGCTCTCAAATAAAGTTATATTGGCAAAAGTATATGAATTATAATTAATGATGTTACAGAGTGTGAATTGCCCAGTGAACCTGAGACATGCCTTCTAAAGAATGTGAAAATCAAAAGAGAAAAAAGTGATATGCTGTTCATTATATAATTATTATGCATAGCGAGAAGTAACATTATAGCTAACTGGGAAAATGATAAACCCCTTCTTTGGGGCGGGGTGAATACAGAAAATAGTAAAAATGATGAACTACTGAATTTTATTGCAATTAGGAAAAATCAACATCAGGCAAATTTGTGGAGGAAAATGCATTCAGTATTGTCACAGGAAACCACAATCATGTTCACCCATTATCTTTGTTGGAAAACTGCCCCTTCCTGTGCATTTTTAAGCATAAGTATTCATTAAGATCAAAATGTGTTGGAACCGTTTTAAACAATAGGTTTTCATGCAGTTTCTGCATTGGGGGGGGGGTTACAGACCTCAAGCAGCTAATCTTTTGAGGCAACTCGCACACAAATGAAATTGATACATGCAGAAGATTTTCAAACCACGTATACCAGAGGGAAGCATCGATTGGTGCTTTTCATCTGGTAGCAGAAACTGAGGCCATGGATACCTTGCTACAGTCCATTTTCTCACTGTTTGCCAAGGCTTCTGACTGTTTCTGCTGTAAGCCAATCTCCTCCATTAATATTACATCTCTCAGGTGATGGGAAATGACTCACCTGTCCAGGTAATTAAAGCCGGAGGCTGACGAGGAAAGTGTCTGAGGCAGTTCAGTCACTCAGCAGCCAGAATTGTAAAGATCCTGCTGCAGTCAAGGCAAATTTAATGGATCATCTGAAGAGCGTTTTCTGACTGCCTCATAAACCAAATCATGGACTCTTGACAGCATAAAGCAAGCCCACCCCATAAATCTCCATTACAGATGAGTTAGTGGGAACTCACAACCTTCTGAGATTCTCCAATTTTAAACAGGTTTCTGTATCTTTGTACTTTAACTTTATTTGCTTTTTTCCCCAAAGTTGACTGCATATCTACAGGACAATATTAGAGTATTGCTAGATCTGACTCAAGATGCATCTGGTCCCCCTGAAGTTTAAAAACACCAACATTTTCTACCACTGAGGCCTAAAATGTGGTTTGATGTCTCATTTTACTGATGGCTGCCTTGAAGTTAGTCCAAAGCACAGACACAGATGGCAAGTCAGCCAGGAAGCCAGCTGCTCAATATGACACCCGCCTTGACCTATTGTGGTAAGATGGGCTATGTATGAAACATTACAGACTGCAGTAGAGGATATTAGGTGTCCACTAATCACAGTTTGAAAATTATGCCTGGATAAATTACAAAAAAAAATTGCAGCTCATTACTATGCATATATATGCAAGCATCACGCAAGCAACTAGTAACTCCCAACACTTCATAACTGTTGGAAGGAACACACGTACACACAAACAGAAACCCTACAGGGGTTGCTAGCCAGTCAGCCCTGAATTATACCTCTTTCCTGCCCTCAAATATGACAAGCAACTAGATCTTCCACTGGAGCAACATCTATTCTATATCAAAAGAAAAAGAAACCTTGGCAATTTTACGCAGCATCCTGTGTCTAGGTGAAGCTATTTCTGATGTTTCACAAGAAGATGGGGGGGGGAAGATAACTGAGAACAACTGCCTAGAAGCCTGCCCAAAAGTAACTCCCACAACTGGCATGCCCAAGTTATAACCAAGATAGAATTTTTGCATTACACTTATGAAATGTTGTTGTTGTTATATGCCTTCAAGTTGATTACGATTTATGGCAACCCTATGAATTTTTTTTGGATATATTCATAGGGTTTTCATGGTAAGAGGTATTCAGAGGTGGTTTACCATTGCCCTCCTCTAAGCCTACGGCACCCGGTATTCCCACGTGGTCTCCCATCCAAGTACTAACCAGGCCTGATCCTGCTTAGCTTCTGAGATCAGATGAGATCAGGCATATTTAGGGTAGTATGGCCGTAGTTATTCAATGTACTTGTACCAATTAACCTGGTTATCTTTATTTTAATGTATGGTAGGTGTTTGTATGAATAGTTTATGTTTTCAAATGTGCTGTAAGTCGTTTGGAGACCTTTGGGTAACAAGTGACTAACAAGTCTAACAACAATTATTTATTTATCATGCTGCAGAACATGGCTTCTTCCATGGAAAAGGGGTGTCTTATTTTGTGGAGGCCTGGCCTAAAAGGATGCCTTGATTTTTTATTATTTACTGAATTCAAGAGGGAGATATTGCTATGTTAATGGGGGGGGACACACACATATTTGTAACCATCTTAAACTGAGTCCTTTGTAACTAATTCTGTTAAGTCCCACTTTCTTGTCCCACTGCATGTGTGCTCTCCTTGCCCTGCGTCATTTCAAGTATAACTGAACCAATTTCTGTTAACCATTAATTCTTTTATCTGCCCATTCCACACAATGGCGGCACCAGAACAAGAATTGTGTGAGGGGGAGAGAGAAGGGGCAAAATATACTAGGTGGGGGCAAGCTCCTTATTGGGGGTACTTGTTCCCTTGGCACCCCCCCCGATTCCACATTGCGCTCTGTCCCCCACTTTCCCCGCTATTGGTCTTCAGGTGGAGGGTCAGGACCCACAGATGGGTAAAAGCCTGATCTCAAGTGGGACACAGTAGCAACTCTACCATTGTACAGATGCATGGTGTAAAATTAAAAAGTGGGTCCCCCAATGTACGTTTGGGCTAAGGGTGGCCTGACTATTGCTCCGTGCCACCATAGGTCTGCACTCCCACCTCTCAGTTTCTCACTTTTCTTCCAACAGGCTGCATTTTGCTCTGCTCTTCTCCCACCCCACACATCTTATCTCTGTTCCAGTAAGTTTGGTGGCAACAGTACAGGAAGGGAGCTGCAAGGTTTCACTCTCCCAACACTTCTCATCAGTGAACAAATCTCAGATGCAAGTGAGTGGTACAGTGCGGCTGGCTGCTTGCAACAGAATGGAAAAGGGGTCACCAATTCCACAGTTTGCTTTGGATCCGGGGGGAAGAGCAATGCAAAGGTTCAGGCATTTTCTATCCCCTCTCCGTCTTCTGATGGGAATGGGGAAGTCTTAAGCCTTCCCAGAAAGATTTGGGAAGTGCTGCTTAGAAATAAGGGTGTTTGGCATTCCTTCGAGGAGATGAAATGGGTCAAGTAAGGAGCTGCAAACACTTAGTCCATGAAAGCCTGGTCTAAGAAGATACATGGAATCTCAGGACAGGATAGACATGTAGGGGCAAAACAACAGCCCAGAAGGCAAGCACTGTGTGTTTTAAGTCTTCAGACAGACCTTTTTCTGAGCAATTCTAAAGATTTTAAGGTGGTTTTCTTTTTAGAAAGAGAGAGAACTGCTTACCATGAACATTTGCAGCAAAGTTATCAATTGCTGCAAAACTGGCTTCAGTGACAGCATGCTGAGAATATGACTGTAGAACTGTGAAAATGTACAGACTGTCTTTCAAACATGCAAAGAAAACCAACAACCTGAATGTGAGGTGTGAGGAGAGAGAGAGAGGAAAGAGAAAAACAGGCTGACATTTGATGCCAATACCATTGTTTGGAAAATGGAAATTGACTGCCTTCAAGTTGATTCCGACTTGTGGTGACCCTATGAATAGGGCTTTCATGGTAAGTGGTATTCAGAGGTGGTTTACCATTGCCTTTCTTTGAAACTGAGAGGCAGTGACTGGCCCAAGGTCACCCAGTGAGCTTCATGGCTGTGTGGGGATTCGAACCCTGGTCTCCCAGGTCATAGTACAACACTCTAACCACTACACAACACTGGCTCTCATAACATTGTTTAGATGCTGCGAAAAACTTGCACGCGTTAAGTAGCACCTATCCCACAACAAACACTCAACTGGAAGGACTCAGAGTGGCTTTCTTGGAATGACAGGCAAGTAACTGGACCACAGAATGAAGATGGCCATGGGATACCATATCATAGTAGAGAAAAGGCTGGGCATGTAAGTTGCTTTTTGAGAGCGCATAGCTCACATGTGGCAAAGCACACGTTTTGCATGTATAAAGTCCCAGGTTCAATCCCCAACATCTCCAAGTTAAAAGAATCTCATGTACCAAGGCTGGGGAAAACCTGTCTGAGACAACGGAGAGTTGTTGCAAGAGTAGACAATTCTGGGATAGATGGGTCGACAAAGTGACCCAATGTAAGACAGCTTCTTATGATTCACATACCTCACAAACACTTCCATCAATTAGCTCCTTAACAGGTATAAAAATGACGCCAGTTTTATGAATGCTGAGGGTGGTTTTGTAGCAAGAGAGGCTGTGTCTGGCAAACACAGCTTCGCCTGGCCCATATAAGGGAGACAGGATAAGCGACGGCATTCGCGGGTGCTGGAAGTAAGGAGAGACAGCAAAAGATCTCTCAGGAGCAAAGTTCCAACCTCTTAAATGGGACACACAAAGAGCCAGTCCTCAGTTAAGAACTTAATCTAGGATTAAAAAGAGGTCAGCTACCTCTGCAAGGAGACTGTGCTAAAAGGAACTAATTAGCTCTACTTAATAGCACAACACAACAACCCCTCCTCCAAAACACAGAAGTCTACCTGCAGTCCTAGTTAAGATGTTTTAAAGTTCATTCTTTCCCATATTATGGGAGATGCCCAAGAGAGAGCTATGGCCAATTAGCATGTTTAAGTCACACATTATTAGCACCACTTGTTTATTCACCTTGCACATTCCAAACACTTAAACCACAAGTTCTTATTCCAAAATAGTCAACTTCAAATGTGAAAAACATCACTTTAATCTCTGTAAGTCTTGATAATATGGATTTAAAAATGACAGAATTGGAAACAATTCTTTTGGGCTTGCTACCATCTGCCCATTTTCAGGTTCGCGCCATTATATAATGAAACTAAGCTCTTAACACACAAGGGCTAGAAACTTCCATTGTCACATGAAAACGTTCCTCTCATCTACCAAGAGCCAGCAAGCACCATACACAAGAGTATGCTGCTTCATATAGCCTTGTGGACTCATTAGAATGCAACTTGCCACAGAAAGGTAACAGAGAATAGGGACACTTGGAGCAAATAACCATGTCTTTCTATATTTGTTTCCTCCAGCAAAAATCATAGTATCATAGAATAGTAGATTTGGAAGGGGCCTGTAAGGCCATCGAGTCCACCCCCCTGCTCAGTGCAGGAATCCAAGTTACAGCATACTCAGCAGGTGACTGTCCAGCACCCTCTTGAATGCCTCCAGTATTGGAGAGGCCATCACCTCCCAGGACACTGTTTCCATTGTTTTACTGCTCTAACAGTTAGGAAGTTTTTCCTGATGTTCAGCTGAGATCTGGTTTCCTGTAAACTGAGCCCATTATTCCGTGTCCTGCACTCTGGGACCATCGAGAAGAGATCCTGGCCCTCCTCTGTGAGACAACCTTTCAAGTACTTGAAGAGTGCTATCCTATCTCCCCTCAGTCTTCTCTTCTCAAGGCTAAACATGCCTAGTTCTTTCAGTCTCTCTTCACAGGGCATTGTTTCCACTCCATTTTAGAAAAAAAGGACACCCACAGCTGGTTCACACATTTTCATTTTCTGCAGCCTTTTGTGTTCTCTCGTGAGAACACGCTGTGCAAACTGGAAGTGCACAATTATCTTTTTTGTATCTGTGCTGCTGCAAGCATGACAATACTTTCTGGCACTGCTGAAAATTGCTGCAAAAGTCTATCTGTATGCTTGCCACCAACCTGCATGGTGCTTTCTCTGCAAGACTGTAGGCATTTCCTAGAGAACTGAAGTAGTGGTATTTCCCTATACCTAATCCTTCTGACCCTACCAACAGAATAGATCAAAAACACAGAGGTTATTAATCCATCCAAGAATACATTAGAGCAATGCATCTTGTATTAAAATACTTGCCTTTGAAGGGAAAAAGAAAAAAAGGGGAAAGATTTCTCAGTTTGATAATAGCTGTGCATGGCTATGGCCATTGTCTTTTTAGATCACGCTGCCTTTTCTGGCATCCAAACTGGCCACTGTAAAGCAAAAGGAGTGGGGGGAGAAATGCACTGACTGTCCCTTTAAAAACACACTTTATTCCATACAGCCTGAACTTTTCATTAACCCCTTGCTATTGCCCAGCAACGATCAAAAGTGGTGTTATTTCCTGTTGTCCCTTTAGTCAGCTCAGACTTGGCCTACTGAAGCACAAAGGCTTTGGGATGTTAAACAGAATCCACCTTCTGGTGATGCACCATAGGGTCCACCTGCCTCAGGGTTTTCTCGCTCCCTGGGACTTTGCACTCACCCCTGCAAATGTCTAACATTCCTCTCAGGGTGTATGTGTCATCTTCATAGAAAAGATGCGGCTGTGAAAAAATAAACCTGTTCCTCCATTTTGTGCTTTGTTCTGTTATAACATTGACGGCTTCTATTTTAGGGACTGTTCTGACCAGACGGTTCATTAGCCCAAAAGAGGGTTAAATGTTTACTGCAGGAACCTGGTAGTTAAGGGAAAATGAAACCAAATGATCTAATGTGATAAAAACAGACAGTTAATGGGTCTTGGGGAATGGAAACAGAAACAGGACTCCTTGTGACACCTGATTTGCTACGGTTGGGAGAGGGAATGAAAATATTGTATATAAGCCAAGCTGGAACATTGGGGTGTTCGAGGACTGAAGAGAGAGCTGAAACACTGAAAGACAACTAGATTGCTACAGGAGAACACACACAGGAAAATATGAGAAAGGGATCTCAGAGCTGAATGGAGGGATGTAAGCTGATAAGGACTGACAGAGTTAGGGAAATAGTCTAGTGCAGGTTCACATAGGTGTCTTTAGCTGCTTATTTCTCTTTGCTCTCATAGTTAACTACTTAAACTGTAAAGCAGTTTTCTTTTCTAAAGACACTTTCTCAAAAACAGTTTTAACTTGTTGCAAGTGCAGTTTGCTTTTTTGGGGGGGGGGAAGGAACGGTCGGAGTAGCATGTCCTAAGTGCCATACTGCTCTCCCCCAAATAGGGAATTGATTGGGGCCACTTAAATTGCAAAGGGTCAAAGCAGGGATGGAGAACCTGTGGCCCCCCAGATGGTGGACTCCGACTCCTATCAGCCCCAATGTTCAGGGATGATGGGATTTATAGTCTAACAGCATCTGGAGGGCCAGAGGTCCCCCATTTCTAGGTCAAAAGGC
This sequence comes from Rhineura floridana, assembly GCF_030035675.1. Taxonomy (NCBI): domain Eukaryota; kingdom Metazoa; phylum Chordata; class Lepidosauria; order Squamata; family Rhineuridae; genus Rhineura; species Rhineura floridana. The sequence continues at coordinate 37,431,028 of NC_084491.1, forward strand.
CTTTTAGTGGAGGCAGCCAGAGCAAGGGGGGGAGGATGGAAAGATAGTCACACTGCTGTCACCAAGTGGTTAACAAAGAAGCTAGGTTTGTTGGCTGGTCAGTTTGCCTTTCTTCCGTCTCTACCATCAGTATTGTTGTGTCCAAACATGCACACACAAACACCCTGCCCCCAAAGTCCCTGGGTGCATGGGCCCCTCCTCAGATCTTTGCATATCTAGGATAAAGATCTTGAGAGTGTTTTCAAGTGTGGTCTGTTGAATGTTCTTAAGAATCTTCCCACGTTCAGGAAACCTTTCTAACCAGGGCTCCCAAATGCTGAGAGGTTCTAAGCATTTTCAACAAATACACTCAGAAACCACCATCAGTTATTAAATGGAAGTGAAAGCTGTTCCCCTGCCCCACAAAAACAAAATCCTTTCTTTCCCCGCCCCCAGGCCTTCATATCTCTAGTACTTTGCACTAAACCCATAAAGTTCTGAAATGCCCAGGGAAGCTGGGGGAACAGTACGTGTGCTCCCCCATCTACAGAGAAAGCCTTTCCAGTGTTCAGGTGGATGAATGAATGTGACTTTTCTCTTTCATTCTTCATGGAACATTCCATCTCTATCACAGACCCCTAACGCTGCATCAACACATTTAAACCAGTTTCCAGAGGGACTAAAGATACAAATCTCATACATACAATGGGTTAAGAGAGAGAGAGAGAGAGAGAGAGAGAGAGAGAGACAAAAGCACCTTTAAGCATGTAGTGACTGAGTGATCCTTGAGTGGCAACCACCAATCCACAATAGCGCTCTCAACACAATTTTCCTTTTAAGGAACAATTAGTCCTGTCTTTACTTTGAAGTCACTGTCCAGCCCACATGTGCAGTTCATAGAAAGTGAATGGAAGGTAATAGTAAGTACCTTCCAGTGTTCTGCACCTTGAGAGAGAGTAGATTCTTGCCTCTTTAGATTCATGGAACCACCTAGGGATGATTTTTTTCCAGCTTGGGCAGACAGGAATGTAACCTTTCTCCCCCTGCCCCCGGCGCTATAAAACCAGAGTTCACTCTCTCATCACCCCACCCTCATATATATATATATATTTGCTGAATGGATTCATATCTGTGCAGCATGGACTCTAGTGACTGAAATAATCATCCAGATGTCATGACTGATGGATATATATATCCATCAGTCATGACATCTGGATGATTATTTCAGTCACCAGAGTCTATGCTGCACAGATATGAATCCATTCAGCAAATAGTCTGGTAGGGAAACCAGACCCAACAGCACTCCATTCAGCCCTCTTTCCCTGTGACTGGCAACATTTAGCCAATCATGAGTCCTCAGGGCACAGTCATTTGCATGGAAGGAGGCATTCGTTGACTGATGCCCACAACCAAGCATGTGCATGCTGTGCAAGTTTCAACGCCACCCAGTGGCTGTGTGGTGTGCTCTACCTGCCTCCTCCCTTTCTATCTGATAGCAAAGGAGAGATTGCTGCCTTAATTGCTGATGAAAGTTAAAGAGGAAAGCACAAAAGCAGGACTACAGCTGAATGTCAAGAAGTCTAAAGTAATGACAACAGAAGAGTTATGTAACTTTACAGCTGACAATGAGGACATTGAACTTGTCAAGGATTATCAATACCTCGGCACAGTCATTAACCAAAATGGAGACAAGAGTCAAGAAATCAGAAGAAGGCTAGGACTAGGGAGAGCAGCTGTGAGAGAACTAGAAAAGGTCCTCAAATGCAAAGATGTATCACTGAACACCAAAGTCAGGATCATTCAGACCATGGTATTCCCGATCTCTATGTATGGATGTGAAAGTTGGACAGTGAAAAAGGCGGATAAGAGAAAAATCAACTCATTTGAAATGTGGTCCTGGAGGAGGGCTTTGCGCATACCATGGACTGGGAAAAAGACAAATAATTGGTGTTAGAATAAATTAAACCAGAACTATCACTAGAAGCTAAAACGATGAAACTGAGGTTATCGTACTTTGGATGCATAATGAGAAGACATGATTCACTAGAAAAGACAACACTGCTGGGAAAAACAGGGAAGGGAGTAGAACAACAGGAAGACCAAGCAAGAGATGGATTGATTCCATAAAGGAAGCCAGAGACCGGAATGTACAAGATCTGCAGGCACATAACAACAACAAACTCTTATTGTTACCTCAGGCTCTACCTACCATCAGCTTCCTTGTCCTTCAGCCTTTGAGCCCCAGTGGGAACTAGCTGCCACTGCACCTACCACAGAGTGAAAGGCAGAATGTCTACAGAGATGTTTGCCAGCAAAAGAGAGGGACTAAGGTAGATCTGTGCTGAACAAGCAGAGCATTCTGCAGGCAAGTGCATTTCTACTTCACAAATGCAAAGAGCATTTAAGCCTCTGAAAGCAATTCACTAATAGGCAAAAAGACCCTTGATGGAGGGAGGGAGGGCTGGAGTGGCAGGAGAGGAAGAGGGAAGAGGAAGAGGGGAGGGGGAATAGAGGAGGAGGGGAGGGTGAGAGGGAGGAGAAAGGTTTGATTATTTGTATGCTTATTGAGTTCAATGGGATTTACTCCCGTGTAGTCATGTTTAGGATAGGGGAGGGCGGAGGAAGGCTGGAGAGGGAGGAGAGAGGGAGGAGGGGGGAGAGGAGAGGGGGAGGAATCATTATTTTTCAGGGTTGCCCCCACCTTTTTATTCTACAGTAGACATGTGTAGTCTCCCACCCAAATTTAAACCAAATATATCCCTGGACACATACACACCAGACATTTATTCCACTTTAGACAGTCATGACTTCCCCCAAAGAATCCTGGGAAGTTTGTAGTTTGTGAAGGCTTCTGAGAGTTGCTTGGAGACACCCTATTCCCCCCATTGAGCTGCAATCTCCACAATTCTCTGGGAAGAGGGGCTGACTGTTAACCACTCTGGCTACTGAAGCTCTGTCAGGGGAACAGGAGCCTCCTAACAATTCTCCGCACCATTCACAAACTCAGAGTTAAATTTCTAAAATTAATTAGAAATCAGCATGCATTTTTAAAAACTTTTTAAACTGCAGACGATTAAGGTCAGATTAAGGGGAAAGGTCAGTAATAGGATTACAGGTGCTCTGTGAACATGATTTTTAATTAATTTCAATAAATTATGAGACCACTGACAGAAAAAAGTCCAACAGGGGTCTGGATTTTTTTCTTTTGTTTTACACTTTGAACTCTCGATTCTCTCTGAGTGTTTTGTGTATCGCCATGAAAATTTAGAGGGTTGTTAAGCAACCATTTCTAAGTTCACGACATCACCAGGTGGGGCTGGAAGAGAACCCTTTCTGAAACCCTGAAGAATTGTCAGTGTAGACAATACTGAGCTACATGGACCAATAGTCTGATTCAGTATAAGGCAGCTTCCTATGTATACTTGCATCCTGCTAAAAACAGGAAGCTCAGTCATTTTGGCAAAGCAAGCTATGCCCTCTTCTTGTTATGTGCCTTCAGTTTGATTACAACTTATGGCGACCCTATGAATCAGCAACCTCCAAGAGCATCTGTCATGATCCACCCTGTTCAGATCTTGTAAGTTCAGGTCTGTGGCTTCCTTTATGGAATCAATCCATCTCTTCTTTGGCCTTCCTCTTTTTCTACTCCCTTCTGTTTTCCCCAGCATTATTGTCTTTTCAAGTGAATCCTGTCTTCTCATTATGCATCCAAAGTATGATAACCTCAGTTTCATCATTTTAGCTTCTAGTGATAGTTCTGGTTTAATTTATTCTAACACCCAATTATTTGTCTTTTTCACAGTCCATGGTATCCGCAAAGCTCTCCTCCAACACCACATTTCAAAGGAGTTGAATGAATGAATGGTTTTATTACGGTCACAGACCAGATATTAAAAAGAAAACAGCAAGAAAGATTAAAACATTTACAAAACAATACTACCAAAATTCCTACAATCCATGAATAATTATTTAAAAAGCAGAGTTGATTTTTGTCTTATCCGTTTTTTTCACTTTCCAACTTTCACATCCATACACAGAGATCAGGAATACCATGGTCTGAATGATCCTGACTTTAGTGTTCAGTGATACATCTTTGCATTTGAGGACCTCTTCTAGCAGTCAACAAATGTTAGTGAACAAATCTCAGTACTTCACTGGCTGACTCACAAGCACAGCACACACCCCATGACTTTCTATTTGCCCAATCTTTATTCCCAAGGAAGGAATAGTGAATCTTCAAGGTTTGCATATCTGCACCACATTTGCAGCTCCTCAGCTTTGTTATAAAAGCTGTGTGGGATTTGATGGCTGCATCTCCATTACTGCTACCCACACTGAAGATGGGTGGAAGCTTGCAAATGGCACTTTGTGACGTATCTCCTGTCCCCATGCTTTTCAAAAGGAAAATTTTAATGAACTCAAAAGGAGTACTTTTAAACTTTTTTAAAAACCAACTTACATAATAAAACCATACTATAAATGCATTATAACATTAAACGTGGTTTAGGGAAACTGAGCACTAACATTTAACAATGACATTCTCCATCAGCTCTTACACCTCTAGCAATAAGAACAGTTCCATTCCCGAGTACTTTTTTGCTCCCTCTGTATCATGGGTGGGGGACCTTTTTGAGCCTAAGGGCCACACTCCCTCATGTGCAACCTTCCAGGGGCTGCATACCAGTGGTGGGCAGGGTCAGATGGAAGTGGGCGGAACAACAGATGTGACTCTTTGTACCATAGGTTGCATTTGTAACCACACAAAAGTTAGAGGTTTTTACACACACACACACACACACACACACCTTCTTTCCATCCTCCTTCCAGGCAAGCAAGAGTTCAAGCAGCCAGGCAAAAGCATCCAAGAAGGATATTATCTATGAGAGTGTGTGTGGCCTGAGGAGAGTGCTGAGGACCAAACAGAAAGGTCTGGAGGGCCGCATGTAGGCTATAGGGCTGAGGATCCATGCCAGTGCTCTATATCCCAGGGATGGGAAACCTTTGGTCCTCTAAGTCACTGTTCTTCAACCTTGGTTCCGCAGATGTTGTTGGACTACAACATTGGCTAAGCTGGCTGGGGTTGATGGGAGCTCTAGTCTGACAATACCTGGGGGACAGTGATCTATATGTTGGTGGTCTCCAACTCCCATTAGCCCCAGCCAATATGCCCAATGGTCAGGGATGATGGGAGTTATAGTCAAGCAACGTCTAGAAGGCCCTTACAGGTCCCCAAACCTGTTATATTTGGTTCACAGCAACATGTGTGTGTGTGTGTTTGTGTATCTGCTTTGTTTAAGAAGGATCACCCCTCTTCTTTAATTTCAAAGCATCTTCTTCTGACACAATGGCAATAAGCAATAGTAGCAGCTGAAAAGTGCTTGGCAAAAAGAATGGTCCGTTTAAGGCATGTTGCAGCAGTTTGTTGCATTTCTATTCATTTCCTTTTTGCAGCGGGCATCTTGCACCCACCTTTCTCTTTCTTAGGCTGCTTGCCTACTGTCTTTATCTCACAACTCAGACTCGAACCTAGATTTTTTTGTCTATCCCATACAGGAAGAGTGCATAGAGGTGCTTGCTTGCACCCTGGCTATTGCATTCAAGTAAACTTTCTCTGTTGCTGGCTCTTTATTAAGGTATGGCAAGACCAGTTTGCAGGAAGGCACTGAGTTGCATACATACTGGACCACTGTAATCTGTAGACTAGGAAGACAGGTGTTTTTGGAAAGGATTCACAGAACTCACACAGTGTGTGAATCCCCAAAGCAGATGAAAGCAAGCTTACTCTCTCGTTCTTTCCCCTTTATCTCCAAAGTACTCTCTTATTGGTTATTCCTCAACCCCAGCTCCTATGGCTCTGAGGAATTTTTTCTAGACTTCTTCTCTATCCACTTTCTGTTCCAAGACAGAAAGTTACTCAAAGTGGACAATTAATATCTCACTAAGTTTTCATCATATGCAACAAGTCAAGCTTGCATTTATTTCAGAAGAGACTTGCCATCTCTTCTGACATTCATGGCTCCTGTTATTTCTAACTGGCCTTCAGATACGTTCCCATTGTTTTCCACTGGCATTCTTGTCACTTGTTTTAGTAGTACCCTGATCAATACATCTGGTTGGGAAGGAAGTATGTGTTTACTAGAAGCAGCATAACGATGGGGCAGCAGAGCAGAGGAGCAAAGGGACCAGGTCCTCATACTGAAGAAAGAAACTGAGTGAACTTTCACTGGTGGGGAAGGCTGAATTCACTGGTAGGAAATTCATGAGGGCTGGTGGGGAATTTCCCTACTACTTTATGTTTTTTTAAAAAAAAGCTCTGTCCTGTACTTTCAGTGCACATTTGTTCCATGCTTAGCCACATTTTCCAGGATGTAGAAAATGTGCCTGTTGGCCAGAAAGTTAGCAAATACTCATCTCACCACAAGGGGGCATAATCAGAAAATGGCACTGCTATGTGAACATGACAGTCACTTTTGTGATAACTTTTCTGTGTGGGAAATCACCTGTGCATAGAAAGGGCTAAAGTAGTAGCAGAGGACTGATGTAACATTAGAGCAGGCAGAACTGTGTAGAATCTGAGCGAAAAGAAGTTCTAAATTTTTTTCCATGGAAGTTTTGCTCTCTATATGAACAAGTTTTTTTATTTATTTTGCAACATCTCTGTTGCAAGATCATTTTTACAGAATAACAAGAACAATAAATGCTTATTTCCTTGGTGAAAATGTTTTGAGTTTTGGCAACAAGGAATGACGGTTCTTCTGTGCCAGAGCCTAGATTTTTGGTGCTCATGGGAAGAGAGGCAACACTGTTTTTACTAGGCCCACTGAATTTGCGCAGCCGCATGTGTCATGGCCCCGTCAGAGGACTCCTCAGATGAGGACGACTCGGGAGTAACAGCAGCAGACCCAGGAGCAGCAGACTCAGAAGGAGACATGGAGGAGCCTCCTGAGAATCCAGCTCCTTCTCCCCCTCAGCTGCAGAGCACCCCAGATACAGCAGAGTCCCTGCAGCCAGACACAGACAGTGAACAGGATACTCCCCCCTCACCTGCAGAACGTAGACAGCAGAAGGTCAAGCAGAAGAGAGGCAGGCCTGTCTCCTTAAGGCCCAAACACTGAGGACTCACACCTGCTGTCAACCTTGCTCTTTATAAGGCACACCTTGGCTGCAGCTTGTTGCTGACTGCAACGTCAGGCGTGGCTTCGTGTATTCCTAGTTTCCTTGCAACCTCTTTGGACTGACCCCTTGGCACTTGATCCCAGACCTCTACTGACCTCGCTTCTGGACTCCTGACTCGGCAAGTACGCTTCGGACAGGCCGGGGCCTTATCAGATTCCCTCCTCCTAAGACCTGGCAGATTTATGGCCAGACTGCCGGCTAAGGACTTTGCTTCCCTGCCAACCACCCAGGAATTTCCAGCCCCCACCGGCACTGCTGACGCAGTGTAGAGCTGACAGCATGCAGCTTTGTTCCCAGAAGGGAGGGGGGAACACACAGCCTTGCAGAGTAAAGGCTGCTGAACCAAAAAATGCAGAGTAGATAACTCCAGCACACCCCTAGAACGGCGCAAATGCATTGATCATGTAGCCCAGCAACAGCATAAAGTTAAAAGGAGATATGAACGTGCTTTCTTTAAAAACAATGCAAAGGGGTTTCTCACCCAGAAATAATATGACAGACTAATTAATGGTGGTTTTTTGTTAAATCCTCATTTAGCAGATTATATACACAAATACACGTACCAGGGTGGGTGGGTTATAAACTGCAGGACCAAATGGCCGTAAAATGGAAGAGAGGTACAGTTCTATATAAAGCTTAAAATGTATACAATGCAAGCACAGTGATAATTCACAACCACAGTAATAGGTGATAAGGCAATCTTCCTAACTGGATATCCTATGACATCTTTTATTTAAGAGCCACTGGAATGAAAAGCTTCTAGAATTCCTAAAGGCTGTTCACCACTTGACTGGGCAGTGATGGTAGTGCCATTTGATCAAAGCTCACAGTGCAATTTTAAATAGCTACAAGCAATCAGAATTCACTTAGCTGAAATTATTGTCACATATGGGGGGGGGAGTGGAGGAGGGAGAGTGCAGAGCCTTACTGTTTTGCAAAGCTCAGCAGCCCCAAGCAGGTCCCTCTGCCAAGATTCCCTATACTTTCTCTGAAGCAGTTCAACACCTGGAAACTATGCCAAGTGCTCAAGCATTGCCGTGAAGGTACCCCAACGGAGTGGGCAGACACGCCGGCACAAATGTTTTAAGCAGACATTTAAATAGGCTTTGCAAGTAGAGATCTTAGCCCAGTTGGCATCTGTACTGAAATTGCTTTAAAGCTGCTTTTTAATAGATGTGGGGGGGTTATTTTTTAAAAAATACGTTTTTAAAGAAGTTTTGTGTTACTTTTTTTTAGTCTTTTGTTTTTAAGGTGTTTTAGAGTGTTGGTTTTTTTTACAGCCAGTGTGGTATAGTGGTTAAGGTGTTGGACTGTGAGCTGGGAGACCATGGCTCGAATCCCCACACAGTCTTGAAGCTCACTGGGTGACCTCGGGCTAGTCACTGCCTCTCAGCCTCAGAGGAAGGCAATGGCAAACCTCCTCTGAATACCGCTTACCATGAAAACGTTATTCATAGGGTCACCATAACTCGGGATCGACTTGAAGACAGTACATCATCAGAGTGTTTTTAGTGTTTTTGTTTGCTGCCTTGGGCTCCTTCTGGGAGGAAGGGCGGGGTATAAATTTAATAAACAAATAAATAAATGTTCATGTTTAGGAGTCTGACCTATCTTTTCCACTTAAACATCTGTGCTGCCCTATCACCCCTAAATACCAGAATATTACAACACTTGCATAACATCGAAGTTGGGATGTTACACTAATGATTATCCTTCTATACATTTATTTGCCAGGGCTGCAAGTCCTACTCAGTGTTAACTGAAATCGCAAGCAAAGAGCAGCAATTCTGTAGCAGCTATCCAATAGGATATGCTATTTTTTATGAGTAGGGGTACCTATCACCCTCCCCTCCCTTCTGTCCCACCCTGCCCCCCAGAGGGTCATGCTCAGTGAAGCCATGTGGGGATTTCCCAGTAGTCCTCAGCTCCATTTCTTATAGTACAAGTAAGCAGTCTATATGCAGTGGCCAAAGGCTACCTAGGGGAGAAAACAACAGACCTTATTCCTGTAGCATTCAATCAAACAATACAGGAATTGGGATATTACTTTTGATTTAAAGGGGGAAGAATTCTGTGCCTTTCCCATTTCACCTCTTCAGGATATAGGACCAGCACAGGAACTAACAAGTACGTAAGGAATTTAAGTATTATTATCATCATCATCACCACCACCCCTCACCGAGAGGTCCCAGAACAGGTTAAAACAATTTAAAAATAGATAACCACAGTAGAACCTTACTATAATGCAGCTTGCTGTATCACATATTTGGATATACTGCGGGTATGACGATGTCCCAGAGTGCAATAATGTATATAGCACCACAGTTTTCGTTGTAACGTGAACCCCTATAACACAGGTGCAACCTTTGCCCCCTGACTCCCATGTTATAATGAGGTACTATTGTAAGTATATGAATGTGCCACTGTAACACTACGAAAGAGAAGGGGGGGAAATCCCTTTTCCCAAGTTCAATCATGCGTCCACTGATGGAGGGGAGGGGAGAGAAGGATCCTGTCTCCTCCCACCCACCACAAAGCCGTGCATAGAGATGTATGTATAAGCTGCCTTGAGTTCCAGTTTGGAAAAAGGGCGGGGTACAAATAAAGATTAATAATAATAATAATAATATGTATGTAGCTTCTTTGATGTGACTGGGAACCTGATCACACAAGAGTCGTATCTCAGAGATGCCCTCTAAGCAACAAATTTTCAGGTATACATTACACCTTTCTCTCTTGCACATGTGCATCGCACACTCTTCAAACTCTGCATGCATTATCATTGTTTTATAAAATCCGCTTCAGGAAATTTGGCCCTAGTTTCAGTCTTCAAAATAAAAAACAGAAACTCTTTCATTCTCTCTAAAAAAAGACCGCCTAACCTAACCTCCAATAGGAAACATACATTCCTAAAGGAGTTAGCATGTCATGGCGCAGGCCGGTGCGTGGCCTTTGAAACACAAAGTTTGTTTTCTCACAGCACGCTTTGGCACACAGCAGTTTGCAACTGTACACACTTTCACACAAAAACAGTCAAAAGCAGCAGCTACTATCCATGTTATCTGTACACACGGGTGGGTGTGTTTTCAAACTCCCCTCCCCTCATTTCCACAGACTTTTTCCCCCCCTACAGAGTCTTTTGAATGAGAAGGCATGGAAACTAGTGTGTTGATTTACATATATATAGATATACAGAAGCGGCTAAGTTACTGTCCTGCTTCCTGTTTTGCCTATTTCATTCATAGACAAGTTAAACCTGGCAAGGGGAGTGGCACAGCCCTGCAACGACAGCAGGTCTGCCCCAATAGGGGACCTGAGAAAGCGCTTTCTGTGTACACAGAAATGCAGCAAGAGCTTGAGAAGTGCGTTTGTGGCACAAAATGGACTATAACTGTTCCAGCAGGATACACTTTAGGTCGACAAACAGTGTGGGTCAGGGGTGACCTGGGGATGACATTGTGTGCACAGCACTCTGAAAAGACGTGTGCATCAAGCACTGAATGCCCATGATCGCACAGAGTGCACAAGCCCTTACAGGACCATGAGCTGGTTTAGACTGGGATTGCTGTCCCACTGGCTGAAGAACTGGGCCAGGTTCCCATTACTGAAAGTGAGGCTAGCAGTCAGGAGCCTTGAAGATGCTGAGTCAGGATACCTCCGCCATGTCCAATTTGCTGGAGACATCAAGTAACTCCTCACTAACAGTGCAGGCAGCACCCAAGGCAGGGACGCCACAGAAGGAATGAGAAGCGTTCATCTGAAGATTTACACAGTTTCTGGAAGCAATGGAGGTTAGGGTGGTGGGCTGGTTGGAGGGACCCACAAGGCCTCAGTCCACCTCCAGCCACTACTGAAGTGAGTTGCTCATGTGGGGCTTTCGATGGTGCTGCCTTGCCTAGTGAAGATTTCCTCACCCTCCTCTAAGTCAGGGGTGGGAAACCTGTGCCCCCCCTCCAGATGTTGCTGGACTCCAACTCCCATCATCCCCTGCCAGCATGGCCAACGCTGATGGTGGATGTTGTAGTTCAACATCTGAAGAGCCACAGGTTGCCCACTCAGACCCTTAAGTGTGTTTAAGGCTGTTAAATTAACACAACATTGTTTCGTTTGAAACCTTTATATCCCATTTTTCAGCTTTATGTTTTTTGAGGTTCCTCACAACAATAAAGCTATATAATCACTAAATATACAAATCACACATCTATTGTAACAGTGATGGCAGCAGCAAAAGAGGGGGAAAGGGAACAATACCGGAAGCAAAAAGAATCAAAGCCTAGCCTGGGTCAAGAGGCTTGTTTTTACTTGGCACTTGGACGCCGTTAATGATGATGGCACAATGCAAATATGCTTGGGGAGAGTATTCCATATATAGGGTACCACAACAAAAAAGATATTTCCCCCAAGTACTACCTGACTGTGTTAGATAAGGACACTAGAGAATGACCTCAAAAGAAGACCTTAAATAACATGACCTCTCAATGTCGATCAAGTTTAGCAGTTAGGCAATATATGACATCTTTTTACATCAGCTTCACTGCAGTGGTTCCACTTAGTGGCAGGCATGATACCAGAAAGGGTTTGGGGGACAATCAATTACACTGGTTCACTCTTTTTTTATCAGGTGATATACACTGAAACCTAAAGGAGAGCCTTACCTGAGCTCCAACTGCCACATTCCAACTGAAAAAATCCCACTTCCCCACCCAGAGAGAGGATCCGCTGGCTGCCACATAGGCTAGCCTTTTCTCAAGATTCCTTTTGCAGGGAAGGTCAATGGTATGCATCAAATAACCAACAGCTGAAGTGGCAAACGCTGGCAGTTTCCCAATTCACCGACCCTCAAGAAGGTTGTTATCCAAGTGCAGACTTACAAATTATCCTAGCCTTTAATTATGCTTATCCACAACACTCCGGCACAAACACCTGCCAGTAGTGATCTAATTAGATGGGTGTTTGGGTTTGAGGCCCGCAAATTTCGTTATAAGCTCCCCAACCTTCCCTCCCCAAATGCAATAATTTCATTCTAGATACTGAATCACGATTCACGCACATCAGGCATGCTAAGGATAATGAGGAGTTAGCATCATGACTAACAAAAGAGAAACCCAAAATCAAATACTTGATTTAACCCTTGCCTGGCTAGGCTTTGCAACCTAGCAGGAAATCAGGCCTGCTCAAAAGCGATGGGATTGCTCCCATGAGATTCCAGTCTCTAGAGATTTTTAACCAACCATTTTCAAATGATCAGACCCTATTTCTAGGGGCAAGCCACTTTGAACATAAAACAGGTGTGGAATAAATATTTCAAATAAATAAAACTAGCTGGTTGCAAGTTCCTTGTGGATAAAATCCTAGGTATTATCTGTGGATGCCTAAATAGGGCAACTGAGATTTGGAAGTGGGACCCATCACCAATTAACCTTCTCTAAATCTGTCATGATTCTTTTTAAGCATGAACTTGGGGATTTCCCTTCTGCCATTCAAACAATACTGTGCAATGAAATGAACAATCTTTAGTTCCAACATCAGAAATTTGTTTTGCTCTCAAGATTAGAAATTTATTTTAATAATCCCATGAAATAAGCCATCCCACACACACACACAAACCAGGAATTATTATTATTAAATTTATATCCAGCTCTTCCTTCTGAAGGAGTCCAGGATGGCAAACACATCACCATAACATTTTAACAACAGCAAGCAAGCTAAAACTAATTAGATAAAACCACTCTAAATCAGTTACAGATAAAAACATTCTTCCATCCAGTGATCTCCAGGTTGCTAGGAACAATCTCCTTCAGCCAACAAATACATGGATAAACAGGAATGTTTTTAAATTCCTCCTGAAAGACAGTAATGAGGGGGATAGATGCACCTCACTGGGGAGGGCATTCCACAATCAGGGAGCCACCACTGAAAAGGCCCTGTCATGGGTCAACATCAACTGAGCAGCCGCCAGTGGTGACAGCACCAAAAGGCCTCACCTGCCTATTATTGGGTCCCATATGGTTGATACTGGGGAAGGCACTCTTTTTGGTACTTGAGTCCCAAGCCATTTAGGGCTTTATATGCTAGTACTAACACCTTGAATAGGGCATGTAGCTCACTGGCAGCCAACGCAGCACTTTCAGGACTAGTGACACATAGTCCCATAAGGCTGCCCCACTTACTAGCCTAGCAGCCACATTCTGCACTACCTGCAGCCTCCACACTGTCTTCAAGGACAGCCTCATGTACAGCACATTACAGTAGTCCAGTCAGGAAGTCATCAGAGCGTGGGCAACTGAGGCCAGGCTATCACGGTCCAGCTGGGAATGGCTGTAGCTGTTGAATTAGCCAAAGCTGGACGTAAGCACTCCTTGCCACAGAAAACACTTGGGACTCCAGGAATCCAGGAATACTCTCAGACTATTCTTTCAGAAACTTGTTCCTTCAGAAAGAGTGAAACCCCTTCCAGAACAGGTTATACACCTGGACATACAAACCACCCACACATAGCACTTCTGTCTTATCATGGTTCAGCCTCAGTTTATTGGCCCACAACCAGCCCAACACTGCCTCCAGATATCTGTTCAATGCCTTCACAGCCTCTCCTAATCCAGATGAAACGGACAGAAAGAGCTGTGTGACATCAGCATACTGGCGACACCAAGCTCCAGGTCCTGGATGACAGCTCCCAAGTGTTTCATATAGAGGTTGAATAGCATCGGAGACCAAGTGGACCCTTGTGGGACCCCACAGCCCAAAAGCCGTGGAGCCAAGCAACAGTCTCCTACTTTTGGGTAGCAGCCCTGCAGTTAGGAGTGGAGGTACTGTGCTACAGCAGTGCCACATCCCACCTCCTTCAGTCACTCCAAAGGCCACCATGGCCAATGGTATCAAAAGCTACTGAGAGGTTAAGGAGAACCAGCAGGGTCACATTGCCCCGTCTCTCTCCCAATAAAGGTCATCAGTCAGGACCACCAAGGCTATTTCAGTGCCAAAACCAGGCCGGATACCAGACTAGAATGAATCTAAATAATTTGCTTCCTCCAGGCATACCTACAGCTGGTTGGCCACCACCCTGTCAGTCACCATGCGCAGGAAGGGAATATTAGAGACTTGAATAGTGGTTAGAGTGTTGGACTACGACCTGGGAGACCAGGGTTTGAATCCCCACACAGCCATGAAGCTCACTGGGTGACCTTGGGCCAGTCGCTGCCTCTCAGCCTCAGAGGAAGGCAACGGTAAACGCCCTCTGAATACCGCTTACCATGAAAACCCTCTTCATAGGGTCTCCATAAGTCAGGACCGACTTGAAGGCAGTCCATTTCCATTTTCATAAGATAGAAATGGTTACCAGGGATAACTAGACCAAAATGGAAATGAATTGATCCCCTTCTTCAAAAGATGAGTTGATTTACTGCACTTAAAGGAAGCATGACAGAGTGCATCTACCCTCAAAAGTCTCAGATGGCATTTGCAAAATCATTTTTGTTTGCTTTGAATTTTACTATCACTATGGACAGTAAGGGTGACACAAAGAAGAAATAAAATGCTCTGATTCTGGCAGATTTTTAAAAAGTATTACATAAACTTACTTAGCAAGGAGCATAATTTTGCAATCATTATTTATACTTTTTAATAAAGAGAAGAATTACAGAATGAGTAAAAACCATTTTTTTAAAAAGTGGAGTGACTAACTTATCACATGTATGTTCCATGCTTCCACTGTGCTGAAGGCCGGCATGTGGAGGATTAGCGTGCTTTATCTTCCCACCAACCCTCTCAGGTAGGTTAAACCATGAAATAGTACTTTTGCTCTTATACAAATATATACTAAAAACTTTTCAATTTTGATTTGAATACATGCACTGAGAAAAACAAATGCTGCTCTATAACACTGTTAAAAAAAACCTGAAGCATCCACCAAAAATTAAGACCTCCAAAATTGCTGGAAACTACTCTGACACCCCCCCCCAAAAAAAACCACACACACACACAGATATGCAGGTAGTATACATTTTTCAATTAAGCTTGCGCAGGAAAATCCCTGGTGGATTGTATTCCATCTCCACCTATTCCCCATTCTCTGCTACCGAAATGATAATAGCAGTCTTAGCGAATAAGAACATAATAGCTTCTCCTATTGAAAGTGGAGAAAGTAAGTAGGCAGAAAACAGAGAATGTCTATGAAAATAAAATAAAGTCAGTCCCCCCCCCAACATAAACACAGAGAAGAAACAAAGTTATACTGCTTGCTAGAGAGTAGGCACTGACAGTGATACAGTGCCCTCTGGCATCCTCTGAGCATATCCATTCATGGTTGTAAGATTTACCCCACCTGTAGATTCAGCACCTCTTTTTGCTGAATGTGCAGTATGAATCTATAAAGTCTGCCATGCATGCACTGTTCCTGCCCAACCCTTTTCAGCCTCTGATCTGTTGTGTGTGTGGGAATCACAGCCCCCAGCCACTCTGCAGCATCAATTATTTTAAAGATATGTTTCAATGTGAACAAATCACAGTATTACATCATTAAGAGGATTTTTTTTATGAGTGGGCAGACAAGCTTGATGCAAACACTACAGTTTTACTATTCCCAGACTAACACAGGATCTTGCTTGCCAGGAAGCATTGCTAAGCTGTTATGCAATTCTCCAGCCCTATCCAATAGTTCATTCATTCAAGAATATATCAGCACAGTGCTAACATACGGTGGTTTTTTGGCACTTTTTTTAAAAAAGAGGACGTCTGAGAGCTAATGGAAGTACTGTATTGTCTACCCGTTGTCTGCATTATGTGCTTGCAAGTGCAATTCTAGCTATATACTATACGTTTCTGCATCTGTATTTGCAAACACACTCAAAATTTAAAAATGCCAAATATTTAAAAGGCCTAGTAAGCCAGCTCTTCCCTCCAGAAAGCTGAATGCATGAATGACCCACTAATACAAGCAGAAAGTTTTATTTTAAAAAATGACCACTCCAAAATGTAGGTTTTCTCCTCTCACTCCACACCCCTACTGATGGACGTACCTCACTGCACAGGCTCCTAACTCATTTATGCAAGCGGGGATTATTATTAGGCACAGGGAAATTGATTAAATATATATTTCAGTTACCACCCTTACTAAAGCAAGACAAATGCCTGCTTATTTGAAGAAAGAACAAGCACGTTTTAGTGGAATGTCTGAACACCCTTCCTATTCAAGTACCAATTCATTTTAAAGGAAGTACTATAATAAATACACTGCCACAAAGATTGTTTGGGGTACGTCTGGATACAAAGAGAGACAGCAGTTGTGTTAATGTTGTTCAAACCCAAAAGGATTAAACCTCTGAGTATAATTTTAATGCATCCTTACAATGGAAGCTTTTCCAGCAAAAAGTATGGCCAGCATAACTGACCCAAACAGAGGCTTAGGGCAACAATGTTTTTAGGGGTTGCCTGTAATGCAAGCATGGCACTACATCCTCTGCAACATTTTAAGAGATTCTTGGGTATGCACAGCAATGAGAGCACGGCCAACATTCTTTAGTCCCAAACTCAGAGACAATCATGGAAATTATGATGCCACCTTAGTATTTATTTCACAGAATATGTGTAGGAAAAGGACATGGGACAGAAAAGGAGACCTGTCTTACGCACCCTATCTTCTGTGAGCACCATGAAAGTATTCATGGTTGCAAGTGACACAGAATCTTTCCTTTCCAGGAAAACAGAGAGACAGCTACATCTCAGGAATAACACAGAGAGAGATCTCAAGGTTAGTTACAAATGCTGCTTTTTAAACTGGCATCTCTCACCTCAGGTGCCGGAGAGATAGTGCCATCTCTCCACTCTCCTTGACAAAGAGTTTTATGTCACTCAAAAGCCTGCATGCACCTACGCCCACAGGAGTCGGTCGGAGTGTCTCCTCTGGAGAGTTTTGCATCTCTGGGACCAGACTAGGAAGAGCTGTCTCTGCGCCAAACTACCAACACATACACTGTCATCCAAATAAAAAGTTAGGAAGTGTCCAATTATGTTTGAATGGCCACGGAGGCTCTTGTATATATACCGTGCTATCCTGCCCTGGGCAGAGAAACGGATGGCAGGTAGACCAGCCATCAGTGACACACCTAGGCAGTAGGCATGCGAGAGAGAGAGAGAGAGAAGAGAGAGAGAGGTGTGGCAAGGAAAGGGGAGAGGCTGAGAAGAGAGAGGCAAGAGGCGTCACTGCACCAGCATCCCCGATGCAGGAGCTGCTGCCGCTAGGACGAAAAAAAAAATCCTCTCCGTTACCATCCCAGCTCTTTCCGTTAACCCACAGCGCTGAACTCGGCTCAGCTCTGCCCTCCCAGCAGCCGTCCCTTTGCTGAAGCTGCAGCGGAGCCCCTCAGCGCTGCCGCCGGTGCCTCTTCCATTCCGGGCTGATCTTTTAAGATTCCCCAGTGATGCAGCCCCAGAGAAAGCCGAGGCTGGGGGAGGAGGAGGAGGAGGGCAACGAGGCTGGCGGCTTGCAAGGCCAGCCGATGAGCCCGACCCCAACCCAGTGAGAGCGAGCCATGCACATCCGTACATACCCGGCGCCACCCACCCCCGTTTACCAGGCGAGCTTGAAGCCTTTCATCAGGACGGTCACGATAAGCCGATGCCCGCGCCCTTGGCTGCCCACTGACGACTCCGGAGCGGCTCCCAAGACATAGTGGAAGAAGCTGGGCAGGCGGAAGCGGAGGCTGCTGCTGCTGCTGCTGCCGCCGCCGCCGGGGAAGCGGACGGTCCCACCATGGAAGGCGTCGGCGTCGGGCGGGCGGCAGGAGGAGAGCGGCGCTGCCGCGGGCCAGGCTGCTCCCCCGCCGCTCTGACCCTTGCTCTGGCCCTTGTTCCTGCTGCTGCTGCCGCCGCTGGGGGCCCGCTCTGCGGAGCGCGGGCAACCCAGGCACGCCAGCGAGGCGGAGATCATGCCATGGCCTGGCCACCGCGCCGGCCCAGGCGCCCGCGGCGACGTCCCAGATGCTGGGCGGCGGATGGCCGAACCTCAAAGCCCCCCCCTCCGGCGGGATCCGGCTCCCGCCGCTGCTGCTGCTGCTGCTCCTCCTCTCTCCCCCCCCCGGTCCTATAATTGATGCGATCCCGGCGCAACGCGGCTTGCCTGACCACTTGCCCGGCCTGAGCCGTGCGCAAGCCCCTTTAAAGGCGCCCGGCTACAGGAGAGCGAGCGAAAGAGAAAGCCGCCAAAGCCGGCCGGGGGGGGGGGAATGCCTGGACTGGGAGGGGAGGGAGGGGAGGGACGGTGAGCGGGCCCAGCCTTCGCCCAATAGCGCCTCTCTTAGGCTGTCGTGTTATCCGCCGCGTTTCCTTACCAAGGAATACAGTATTGGTCTCAATAGGACTTTGCTTCCATAAGTACGTACGCCAGGGTAGGGGCAGGGAGATGGAAGGCGGCGATCCAGTAGGCTCTTACTTGGGAGTAGAACCACAGGATAGTAGAGTTGGAAGGGATCGATAAGGCCATCGAGGCCAACCCCCTGCTCAGTGCAGGAACCCAACTTCAAGAGTAAGTTTGGTCGAACTCAGCAAAGGTGCCTAGGAGCAGGAACGTGCCAGTAAATCCGTTGCGCTTCTGTTACGCTCCAAGGATGCCAGTCTAGCCCCGCTTAGATCCCACGGGGGAATCAATGAGGTTGCCTCCCCAGTAAATCTGGCCTGGAGAGGGCAGCTAGGTGCTGGGGAAATGTGCCTGGAAACCAGCGGGAGGGAGGGGGCAAGGGTTCGGCCAAACAAGGAGCTCACCCCCCCCCAGTATATTTCGCCCATTTAGGAATATAAATCCCCGAACTTTTTTTCCTGGGGCCGCTACTGCTGAAAACCACACACTGTCACCTGGAGATCCTAATCCTCGCAGTGGGGGAATAAGATTGTGGTTCCCATATAGTGAAAGAAAGGGCACTCTGCGCAGGATTAGCCACACTCTTGCCATTTTAGCAGTTCACATGCTCCAGGCTGAACTGTGACATTGAAAACTGGCCACTGTGGCAGGAGTCCACGGGTTCAGAATTAACAAAGGGAGAAGAAGACTGGCTTTAAACAAAACTAGCACAGTATAGTGGGGAATTTCTTCTTTCTTCCCCCCAATTAAAAACACATACTGGTGTGATACTGTGAAGATCCCACAGCAAGCAATGCAACCGTTGGCTTTCAGAGCATAGATTCTGTAACTTTGCTCCAAAGGGTTTTGCCCCAAGACAAAGGCTTAAACCACTGTGATCTAAAATGTTTTATTCACAGCTGGCTTGCTCTCTCCTCCCCCCCCCATCCCCACAAGTCAATCAAAGGCAGGAGAAGAAGACACCTCAAAAGACAGGGAAGGTAAGTTGTAAGGGCCAAAGTTGTCTCTAGAGGTAGGCAGAAAGTTAGATTAAATAAAAATCTACTCATTTGAAATGTGGTGTTGGAGGAGAGTTTTGCGCATACCATGGACTGTGAAAAAGACAAATAATTGGGTGTTAGAACAAATTAAACCAGAACTATCAGTTTTTTTAGTTTTTACTGTTTTTTATATTTTTAACTGTTTTATGTACTGTTTTATCTTGTACGTCGCCCAGAGTAGCTGGACAACCAGCCAGATGGGCAACTAACAAATTTAATAAATAATAAATAAATAAATAAATATCACTAGAAGCTAAAATGATGAAACTGAGGTTATCATACTTTGGACACATCATGAGAAGACAGGATTCACTAGAAAAGACAATCATGCTGGGAAAAAACAGAAGGGAGTAGAAAAAGAGGAAGGCCAAACAAGAGATGGATTGATTCCATAAAGGAAGCCACAGACCTGAACTTACATGATTTGAACAGGGTGGTTCACAACAGATGCTATTGGAAGTCACTGACTCATAGGGTCGGCATAAGTTGAAATCAACTTGAAGGCATATAACAACAAGCCCGCTATCTGCCTCAAGGGTTCCCAAACTGTGGTCCGCAGACCACCAGTGGTCCATGAGTTCAATTCATTCATTCATTTCTGCATTAAATATTGATTTAATTGTATTGCATTGTTTCTTTTATTTCTTATATATTGTATTGCATTACAGTTTGGATTCTGCAACCATCTTGGATGGAGCAGGGTAATTAGATCCATTCCAATCTGGGTTCGGGCCTGGCCATAGGACTGAGTCAGCCTGGATTGCCCTGATAGATGACCTTCACAGAGAGATGGACAGGGGGAGTACAACGTTGCTCCTGCTTTGTGATCGCTCAGCAGGTTTTGATACCATTGACCACAGTATCCTCCTGGACTGGCTCCATGGAATGGGAATTGGGGGCACGGTGGTTCCAGTCCTACCGACAGGACTGAATCCTGACAGCAGCATTGGGCGACTGTCTTTCAGTCCCACTGGCAGCTGTAGTGTGGGGTGCTGCAGGGTACCATCTTACACCCTAATATCTATATGAAGCCGCTGGGAGCGGTCATAAGGAATTTTGGGCCAAGTTGCTATCAGTTGATATGCAATGTTCTACTATTGGCCACATTTGTTCTCTACTTTGTCTGTAAGTTGCACTTAATTGTTTGTATAACCCAGGAATGCCAAAGCAGCACAATAGAACTCAGCTGATAAAAATTCACTACTCCCACTGAAGAAGACCAGAAATGATTCAAACGCATTTGGGATTTGTTCAGCAAATAGACATTTGATTATAATACATCATGTTTTTATACAAGGTTTTATGATTATTAGTTTATATATATAACTATTGTTTATATGTATAAGTATAGTTTATATATATATATACATATATATACACACATGTATTGTGATTAACAAAACAGAGTTTTTATTGTATTAACAAAACGTTTCAGCTTCTGCCTTCATCAGCTGCTAACATACAAAGGTGGCTGTTATAGAGCTTTGAGGATGGAATGCTCAGAGGGGCTTCATTTACAGAAGCTAAGCGATGCTGGCAGCGTGCTCCAGGTTAAAGCCATGTGGTGCCAATGTGGCCAGAGAACCTGGAGGACAGTACCAGCATCACTTAGCTTCTGCAAATGAAGCCCCTCTGAGCATTTCATCCTCAAAGTTCTATAACTGCCACCTTGGTAACAGCATTTGTATGTCAGCAGCGGATGAAGGCGGAAGCCAAAACGTTTTGGTAATACAATAAAAACCTCTGTTTTGTTAATCACAATTATGTGCACATATTTTTAGGTGATTAACGGAATCCTTATAGGGATCTAGCTTGGGGACGTTCTGTTTGTTGCTTTCAAAACACTCTCTCTCTCTCCCCTCTCCCCTCTCCCCTGGATCTTTCTGGTTGCCTCTTTCTGAACCTTTCCCAGCTCTACAGTATCCTTTTTGAGGAGAGGTAATCAGAAATGTGCATGGTATTCCAAGCGCAGTTTTAACATAGAATTGTATAACGGCATTATGATATTGACAGGTTTGTTTTTGATCTCTTTCCTAATGATCCCTAACGTGGAATTTGCCTTTCTCACACCTGCCACGCACTGGCTTAACATCTTCCTTGAGCTATCTGCTACCACTCTGGGATCTCATCCGTGATCAAAGACTGCCGCTTCAGAACCCATGAGTGTATATGTGAAATTAAGACTTTTTGCCCCACTCTGTATCACGTTACACCTGCTTACATTGAACTGCATTTACCATTTCCTGCCCATTCACCCAGTTTGGAGAAATGCTTTTGGAGCTCTTTGCAGTCCCTTTTGTTTTAACCACCATGAGCAATTTGGTATCATCAGCAAACATGGCTACCTCACTGCTCTTCCTAACTCTCAGGTCAGGTGTGGGGAGCCTTTGGCCCTTCAGATGTTGCTGAACTGCAACACCCATCAGCCCCAGCAAACATGGCCAATGGCTGGTAACATCCAGAGGGCCACAGGTTCCCCACACTTGCTCTAGATAATTTTTGAGTAAGTTAAAAAGCACAGGTCCCAGTACTGATCCTTGGAGAACTCTATTTTCTACATCTCTCATTTGGGAGAACTGTCCATTCATTCCTTTTCTCTGTTTCCTGCTTGTTAACCAGTCCCTGATCCACAAGAGGACTTCTCCTCCTATTCCATGACTGGTAAGCTTACTCAGGAGTCTTTGGTTAGGGACTCTTCAAAAGCTTTTTGAAAGTCTAAAAACACAGTGATGACTGGTTCACCTCTGCTTATATCTATGCTGACATTCTCAAATAGCTCTGGAAGGGTTAGTGAGGCAGGACTTACCCTTGCAGAAGCCATGCAGGTTCTGCTTCAGCAAGATCTGTATCTCTAATAATGTTTTCCACCAGTTTTCCTGGAACAGACATTAAGCTAACAAGCCTGTAATTTCCTGGCAGCAACCCAATACACTCATTTGGAAATGAAGGTCCATAGAACTTTGGGGTCCACAGAACTCTGAAATGACCTCAGAGATCATTACTACAAAAGGACCCTTTGTGCCCCAAACAACCCCAAGATGCATGTCACAATATAGCTATTTACCATCACTAATTACAATAAGCCTCAAGGAAAGAACAGAAAGGTCCAGCACATTTCAAGAACAGAAGTGTCTGAATGCCACATTCCAATGAAAGCAAAAGTTAAGAATTTTGTAAAGGGATCAATATACCTAGGATTATGAAAAAGCACAAAATGACGCCTTTAGCCACATCTGGTTTAACAATGCTTTAAAACTCAAGAGCACAATGTTTGGAAGACGAGAGCAAAGGGGATAGGCAAAGTACATTGGATAATTGAATCTGAAAGCTTTAAAGCTTCCTGGGAAAAATCAACGGAAATGGACTGCCTTCAAGTTGATCCCGACTTATGGCGACCCTATGAATAGGGTTTTCATGGTAAGGGGTATTCAATACCATTGCCTTCCTCTGAGGCTGAGAGGCAGTGACTGGCCCAAGGTCACCTAGTGACCTTCATGGCTGTGTGAGGATTCAAATCCTGATCTCCCATGTCATAGTCCAACACCTTAACCGCTACACCACACTGGCTCTCTATGGGCAACTAAGGATGCCTCTTTTTTCTCTCCCTCCCTAATATCAAACCTTGATCCTTGAAGTACTTTGTATGTTGCAAGGTACTGAACTGGTCTTGCATCTTAAACTATGCAGAAATTGAGCAACTTGCCCCTGGAAGAAGTCAGTTGGGCTAGATAATTGATCTGTTCACACATAATATCTGATTATGTAATGACTGCAAAATTTCTTGGCCCTTACAAATCTTCATAGTAGGCTTTCCTAATACATTAATTTTTATTGTATATATAAAATTAGCTAGCATTCATAAAACTTTATACAGAAATAATATGTAAATAAAATGTCTTTGCAGCTCAGAATAATTAAGCCTCATCTTGACTGAAGAGCTCCTGTGAGACTCTAGGCCTCACCAAAATGAGAGGGCAATATTTGGTCAAAGGTCTATAAAGCCCCTCTTCATAATCACAACTACCATCCAGATGGCTTCCCCCACCACCACTTTGTCCAAACTAGTTCCCACATTGCTCTTCCACAGTCTGGAGATGACAGGCTGTTAGGATTGTGTTTTCTCCCTCTCACATGACACTAGAACTTGTAGACATCCCTTGACTCTGCATGTTGGACAGACAAAAGAAAGTCCTTCTTCACTCAGCACAGAGTTAAACTATGGAATTTGCTCCCACAAGAGGCTAGGATGGCCACCAACTTGGATGGCTTTAAAAGGGTTAGACAGATTCATGGAGATTACAAGGCTATCAATGACTATTAGCCGTGATGCCAGTGCTCTGCCTGCACCGTAGGAGACAGTGTGCCTTTGAATAAGAGTTGCTGAGAATGGCAAGGGTGGAGAGGGCTCTTGCATTCAGGTCCTGCTTGAGGGCTTCCCAGAGCCATGTGAGAACAGCATGCTGGACCAGAAGGACTCTTGGACTGATCTAGTAGGGCTCTTCTTATGACAGTCCCTCCTTTTCCAGAATACCCTCCAGCCTCAGGGAAGGCAAGGTATTCTTAGAAATGCTCCCCAAAGCAATTTCTGACTTGGTAACGTAGTGGTTAGTGTGTTGGACTACAACCTGGGAGACCAGGATTCAAATCCCCACACAGACCTGAAGCTCACTGGGTGACCTTCGGCCAGTCACTCTCAGCCTCAGAGGAAGGCAGTGGTAAACCACCTCTGAATACCGCTTACCATGAAAACCCTATTCATAGGGTCGCCATAAGACTCGGAATTGACTTGAAGGCAGTCCATTCCCATTTCAATTAATTACAATGGGCTGGAAATTCTGCCTCAAGCTCACCCTCTAGTGTCCTATGGCGATATGGCCGGCAAGCGAGCCAAGAAGTCCCAGAGAAAAGCCCTACTTTCCTTACCGCATGCAGAAGCAGGAAAGCAATTGCCACAGCATTGAGAAAGGCTTGGAGGGGCAGCAGAGAGGCATCCCTTCTCCCAGTTCATCTCCCCGCCAGAGCGATGGGCTCTACAGGAGGGTGGGTGAAAGGCATTATACAAAAAGGGGGAAACGAGGGGAAGCAAAGAGATGGGATCCTTCCTCTGCCACAGTGACAAGAGCTACACTCTCAGGCCATGAACGTGTAATGCCACAACCTCTGGACCCGGGGAGAATGTAAAGAAAGGAAAGATAACGCAAGAGAAGGAAGAATGTGCCAAGCGAAGCAACTTACGCACAGGTAGGCCGGCAGCATTTCCATCCTACCTTTGCTGTCGCCATATCAGATGCCTCCATCTTTTCTGCTTGGCCTATCAGTCAACAAGATCATTGAGGAGGAGGTGGGGGCAGGGGAGGAAAGAAGGGAAAAATTAAACATGAGGTTGTGGTAGAGGAGAAGATGCACCGTTCTGTCAGTGGACACGAAGACATGCAGAAGGCAGTGGGGTGAGGAAGTGGCTCTCCCCGACCTTTGAAGCAACTCCCAGAGAGGGGTGCAGTGGACACAAATGCCATAAATCAGGGGACACGTAAGCTCCTGTGATAAGATGCAGACAGAGATGATGACCAGCTGGAGCCGGGGAAGCTGTTTCAGCAAGAAACACAATTTCTCAGTGCTTCCCTTGTGAGGAGCAAAGGTTTAGCATGCTGCTGGAAGAAGAGAGCCACCCTCCTTTCCCTCCCCATCCCCTTCAGGGAGCGGGCATATGACCCGCTTTCCTCTCATTGTCAAGGGAAGAAAGGTCCATGGCAAGCACTCTTCAGCTGTGAGCTTCAGAAAACAAGAGGGAAAATGGAAGAAACAGGAATTGGAGAGTAACCAGGATACGTGGGGAAGGGTCATTTCCGGCGCAGGCAAGTAGCAAAGGGGAGCAGAAGGGAGGAGTGCAAGGCAAGCCAGAAAGGTTCTGGGAACAGGCTGTGGGTGCAAGGTTGATTCAGGGATGCTCTTAACAAGGGATCCCATCCAAGGAGGAAGGAGGGCAAGGTTTACTCTCAGGGAAAAAAGAAAGGCACTCACCTCACCCCCCCCCTAAAAAGCCCACTTGGAAAAGGACTGGTCCTTCCCTGAGAATCTCGTCTCACCCAGCGTGCCCTGGCACTGAAAACATCAAGTCATCATCTCAAAGTAAAAAGGGTACCAGCTCAAGTGCTGAGAGAGGCATCTGTATCTGCAGCGGAGGCCCTGCCTTTCCCACTCCGTCAGGCCTTACGATTGGAGGAACAAAGATGACTTCATACAGCCCCATTCATCATTCGAGGTTTCCTGCCAGGCAGGGACAGCCTCTCTCCCTTTCGCAGAAACTGCAGTGCTCCTTCCTGTCCTACTTTACTACAGTAAATCGATGTGGATTTTCCGAAAGGGATGAGTTCAGTTGACCGGAAGGGCAGACAAGGACCCAGAAAATGAACAGTGCCTAGAGGGGAGGTGGCGGACGGGTGTCTGCTCACTGAGGGGGTCACTGCCAGGAGGCCCCTATCCTTTCCTCCTCTCACACACAAAATCCCTAAGTAACACGTCCAGCTTCTCTTTCTCTCACATCCCTCCTCAGAAGACGTATTTTTCCATGCAGCCTTGGCCTTAGCTCGATTAATTTCCTCATCAACTAAAACAAAACCTATATAAACATTTGAACTTGTCAAGGATTATCAATACCACAGCACAGTCATTAACCGAAATGGAGACAGCTGACCAGCTGCTGTAACTGTAGGCATCTCCAACAAGGACAGGAATACAAGAAATTATCAGTGGCGAAGGTCACAACCTGAGACTGCCCATGACTTGTACCATGCTTGCTACAGGAATCAACAGAGCTTGGAAACGTTACTTTTTTTGAACTACAACTCCCATCAGCCCAATCCAGTGGCCATACTAGCTGGGGCTGATGGGAGTTGTAGTTTAAAAAGTAACTTTTCTAAGCTCTGGGAATCAGGAGTACCCCCTTCCCTGTGATCCGAAGCTCTGCTCCGTAAAGCTGACAAACTGGCCTGTTGCCAACAATGCATAACTGCCTTTTATTTGTTAACAGTTGCTGTTACCTACTTACTTTGTTTTTAATTTTGTCTCTCATTTAATATCAGAAAAACCAATGTGCTTCATTAACAGGTGCAAACTAGTCCTTCTGTAACACCATCAATCCAGCATAATGGTGCGACGCTGGAGAATGTTGATCACTTTTCCTACCTTGGCCCCCATCTCTCTGTACAAGCTGACATCTATGTTGAAATTCAACATCGTCTGAGCTCTGCGAGCGCTGCATTCTCCTGACGAGGATCGGGATATTCTCAGGGAGACCAAAATGCTTATTTACAAAGCCATTGTACTACCGACCTTACTGTACGCCTGTGAAACATGGACCATTTATAAACGCCACTCCCAACTTCTTGAAAGATTCCACCAATGCTGCCTCCGGAAAATTCTGCAAATTACTTGGGAAGACAGACGGACTAATGTTAGCGTTTTGGAAGAAGCAAAGACTATAAGTGTTGAAACAATGATCCTTCAACATCAACTGGCCATGTTGTTCAAATGCCTGATCACCGTCTTCCAAAGCAGCTACTCTACTCCCAACTTAAGGATGGAAAACAGAATATCGGTGGACGGGAAAAGAGGTTTAAAGATGTTCTTTAAGCTAATCTAAAAAAATGTAACATGAGCATCGAGAACTGAGAAGCTTTGGCCCATGAGCATCCCAGTTGGAGGTCGGCTATTATCAAAGGTGCTATGGACTTTGAAGAAGCACGAGTACAGGGTGAAAGGAACAAATGAGCTAAGCAGAAGGCACGTCATGCAAATCCTCATTGCAACTGTCTTCCATCTGGAAATCTATGTCCTCACTGTAGGAGGCTGTGTGGATCTAGAATTGGCCTCCAGTCACAGACTTTACCCACCATTAAAGACCTTATCTTATTTATTTATTTGTTGCACTTGTATACCGCCCCATAGCCGAAGCTCTCTGGGCAGTTTACAGCAATCAAAAACATTAAAATAAATATACAATTTAAAACACATATTTTAAAAACAATTTAAAACACAATTTTAAAATTTAAAACAATATAAAAACAATTTAAAACACATGCTAAAATGCCTGGGAGAAGAGGAAAGTCTTGACCTGGTGTCGAAAAGATAACAGTGTTGGCGCCAGGTGCACCTCGTCAGGGAAATCATTCCATAATTTGGGGGCCACCACTGAGAAGGCCCTCTCCCTTGTTGCCAAGGAACTTGGAAAACAATCTTACTCGGCCACAAGTGATTGCCAATGAAAATGAATGAAATGAATGACTTTGTTTTTAATTTTTAACTTTTTAAAATTGCAACTGAAGGTTGACTCTGTTGTTGAAGAATAAAAGCAACAGAGAAGTGTTCAGTCAATCATTCACCGTTACAGAAACCTTATCTAATTCTGTTAAAGTTATAATAACATTACAAGTTGCTATAAAGTTAATTTCATTACTTCCCAATAACCATTAACAGGTCTGTTGTAGTAATTAGGGTAAGTATCACACCTGATGATTAACGTATCTTTGTCTTTTCTTTTTTTTCCCAAAAAAGCAGATGCTCTTAAAATGCATGGCAATAATTGATCAGTCAATTGAGCAAATCTTTTCCACTGGTCACATGCCCAACACTAACATCATAGGTTTGTCGTCAGTGCTGGCCTGAGCAGGCAATACAATTCCTTCTCCATTCCCCATTCCCCCTCCCAAGAGAAACCACAGACTCACCCCTGGCCCGACAGTGCTGAGTCCAGCAAAGAGAGAACGTAAATGCAGGACAGACTTTCTCACACTTCCTGTATATATAAAAATAGCCGCTAGATCTGTCCTAAAAGGCAACTCCTAGGAGAGATAAAGAATCTAGAACGGCATCCAGACACACATCCAGACCTAGATATTTGGGTCACCTCTTTCTTAAGACCTTTCACGCTGTCCATCACTTTCAAAGAAGATGGAACACGCACATTTTTAAATACAGAGATCTCTAATGACCCTCAATTCATCAAAACGAGCAATAAAAAAGCTGATAAAAAGGTATGGGGGGCAGGTATAGGGATGATGTAGTAGGAAGAGTTACAGCCGAAGGCTGAGCCCAGAGGAGAGGAAGGGAAGGGGTGCAAAAACAGCAGGAAGTCCCTAGAGGCTTACAGATCAAAGTGAGCAGCAAGCAGGGTGAATACAGCCAGCTCTAGAGAGAAACAGGAGGGAAGGCGATTAGTAATGATTGGAAAAGCTGACCTTGTTACGGTGCATGGTGGATTGGGGTTACACACGGTGCCATTTTATCACCAGAACTCACAGAAACAGATTTCCAAGGGGCCAGGGAGCACGTGCAGTGAAAAAAAAGGACGCAGAAGTAGTACGCCCCTTACGCTGAGCACTTCAGCAGCCAACGTCAGCTGGAAAGTCGGTAAGTGTATTGTCCAGGCTGCATAAACAAAAACCTTGCAGAAACCTGGCCCTCCTTCAGACATACACAACAATTGTATGTAAAAAATTAATAAATGTAAATGCCTCTGTAAAAACAAAATGGACTGGGGAACTAGGTTGTCGAAAAAAAGGTTGTCAAATCCACTGGAAAGAGCAAGTTGAGGATTGGTTACACAGAGACCCTATGCCGCACTTCTCAGATGCAAAGAGCAGACTTCAGATCCTATTACAGACAGATGCAAAGTCATTGCTGTGTTGAATCTACACTGTTAGTCGGTTTTCCCTCCTTAAAAAAACAAAACAAAAGCATTTTGCTTTTTAAATGAGGCACTGGACTTCAGCCCCACAGTACGAGAGCGGTAAAAGAGGCCGTTGCAGAGAGAAGCGCTCGCCTTTTTTCTCGCCTCACTCATTTCCTTTCTCATGGGAGAAGCAATTCTGAAAACACAGCTGCCTTCTGCTTTCTCCAGTGAATTTGCTGCTGCTGCTGCTACTGCTGCCGCCGCCAAAGGATAAGATGCAAAAGGGCACAAACCCGGCAAGATTAAAGAAGAGTTCTGGCCCAGACGGAAAAGGATTTGGAAGTTAATCAGAATCAAATTCTCCTGACCAGGATTAAACGACATTTAGAGTTTCTTCCAACTGACTCCTCCTCCCCAATGTCATAATGATGCCGCTCTCATCTAAAGTGCTTTTTTTTTTTGTCTCTCACCGCCTCCCTCCATGCATCCAAGGACCAAAACAAAAGACAGTCTTGATCATCAGCAAGGCTAGTCCAAAAGCGTTTCCTTTAAGGCAAAAAATGGGGATGCCAGGAAAATGAGATGAAAACTCTGATTAAGTTTTGGAAAGGGGGAAGAAACAGTTGAAAGGCTACTGTTCCATCATGGAAATTGTTTTGAGCCCCCTGCCATCAATTCCTGCTCATCCAGTGCAACCTGACAGATCAGCCAGGTGCATCTTTTGCACTCACTCATCGCCTCCTGATTGCTGACTCATTCAGAAGACAGGCTTGTCCTTCACCCCAATCAAATAATCAGGACAAAACTGGCTATTTCCCTCACAGGACTGGGGGTTAATGTCTGTGTTCAAGATATATCCCTCCCTAACTTTACTCCACACATATGTCAAAAGAAGGTTTAATATGTCTGACAGTGAACAGGGAGGAAAGCTGGTCAAGAGGGATTTTTTTCCTTAGAAAAAATGCAGACGGATTTGGAACCCTTCTATAAGCTGCTCACTCCAACATGTCAGTTTGTGTTATGAAAATAGTTATCTGGAAATACAATGGCGTTAACTTAAAGAAAGTAACCCCATATGTTTTCATGCCCCCCTTCTGTTTACAAAAGACATGTTTCAAAGGCTGACAATGAATAGAATGGAGTGAAGATGCTCTATTATATGGAGGGCACAAGGTTGGCAAAGACTGATTTAGAGGATCAGCCAGAATCAAGCCAACTTTTTAAAAATATATATTTTTCATTTAGTTTTCTATAAACAGGTACAGGTTTACAGGTACTCCCCAGATTCCCCACAAAAATGGAATCCAGTGGTGGTTCTTTTTCATCTGTGCTCTGCTACTGAGAAGTCAGCCACCTTTGCAGGACTACATGGCAAGGAATTCAGAAAGATATTGAAAGATATGAAATTTCTGGGCTGCATACTCGATTGCTCATTGAAATATCTCATTCTATTAAAACTCTTCCAGGCTGAACGTACACTGCAATTTTAAAAATCAAAACAAATCTATGTCAATACCAGCATGGCTAGACAGCAGTGTTAACCGTTTCTTCAAAAAGCAAGAACACTTTTAAAAGGTGAAATATAATCCTAATGAGGAAGATCAAAGACAGCTCAAATTCTGCTAAGTCAAATGAAAGAGCCAAGGAGGAGATGGAAGAGCAGCAAGATTAGATTTCAGTGGATAAGTCTGTCAATGGCAGTTAGTCAAAAGAGCCAGGAATGGAACCTCCATGTTCAGATGTATTATACCTCTGATTATCAGATGCTGGGAACAAGCAACATTGTTAGCAAGACTCCTCTGTCGACACGTTTCACATACACACATTCTAGGATTCTTGTGAATTAGGATCTTTAGCCATTGACAATAATTTGTCTTCGCAGATTTACCCAGCAACCTACACTCACATATGTATTAAAAATGGGGATATTTATTGAGCATACATACACAGAATCAAAATATACACACTTAACAGTTAAGTGGGGAATAGCTCAGTAAGAATACATGTCTTTGGTGCAAGGAAATTAACTTAATAATCTTAATCATAACTAAACCAACACTTAACGTACTCACAAAGCAGCAAGCACACAAGGCATAAGAGGAGTGGGGGTGGTGTTCAGTGCAGCACAACTGAGGAAGGCAGACTAGCCTGCCCTTTCTCTCTCTGGGTTCACTTTGCAGATATGACCTTAGTCACGTGCAGCTGGGCAAGGGAGGACCAGAGGATGGCCTTTGAAACACAGACACACACAGAGTCAAAGACAGACAGAGGGAGCAGATGTGGAGGCTACAATTTGTAGGTACAGGACCTCTAGAAGACAGGGTAGAGAGCAAGAAATACCTTTCCCAGGTCTGGTGAGCAATCTGGAAGTAGAACTAGAGCATGTTGAAATTCCACGTTAAAACAGCAAATGCAGCAGGCAGGCCCTGAAAATGGCTTCTTGGATTTCTGCTTTGGCTAGCTAACATCCAGGGGAAAGCAGGAAATGCAATGGAGCCCTGACAAGGGCTTCTGAAGCAGCTTCAGCAAGCGGGGACCTCTGTTTTAGCAGGCAAGGGTCCAGGGATAGTGAAGGAAAAGCAGGAGTCAGACCCCTGGGTCCTAGCTGGCTAAGTAATTCAGCAAGTGATTCCAGGCAGAATGATATACAGCAGAGTGGAACTGGGTAACCAGAACTCAAAACGGAACATGGCTCTAGGAGTCCAGTTTTTATACCTTCCTGGACAAAAGCCTCGAAGGAGAATCCAACATTGACTGGATCAGGGAGGTGTAAATCCTCAATTTCCATATCTATTAATGAGTCGTCTGGTCAGGATGATGGGTTTTTCTTTTGTGGAAACAGGTGGAGGTATTCATTCTTCAGATAGCTTGATAAGATATATATATAAACAATGGGCTCCTTTCCTGAGCACCAAACTCTTACAATTATTTTTGGATTGCATTGATTTGATTGTCAAAGTTCATGACCTATGCACATGACTGATAACATTAAAATAAAGGTGTCCCCGCACTTGTAGTGCGAGTCGTTTCCAACTCTTAGGGTGACGTCTTGGACGTTTACTAGGCAGACCGTATATATGGGGTGGGATTGCCAGTTCCTTCCCTGGCCTTTCTTTACCCCCCAGCATATGCCGGGTACTCATTTTACCGACCACGGATGGATGGAAGGCTGAGTGGACCTCGACCCCTTTTACCGGAGATTCAACTTCCTCCTTCCATTGGAATCGAACTCCGGCTGTGAGCAGAGCCGGCTGCGTTACCGCTGCTTACCACTCTGCACCACGGAAAAAGAAAATTGTTTCAGTTACTTTCCCTATTAAGTCTGAAGCAGCCTCTTTACAAAGCGAAGCAAACTGAAGCCAGTTCAAAAATCATATAGGCAATATTAGGATGGAGGGTCTCCCAGGTTTGTAAGCTAGTAGCTAGCCTGCCAACAACATGGGATAGATTATTTATAAATTTATATAATTTACCACCCCCTCCTCCCAGAAACATCTTAAAAACACCTTTAAAAAGAAATCTTTAAAACATCTTTTAAAAAACAAACACTAAAACTAAAAACAATTCCAAGACAGATGCTGGGATAAGGTCTCTACGTAAAAGGCTTGTTGAAAGAGGAAGGTCTTCAGTAGGCACCGAAAAAGATAACAGAGATGGCACCTGTCTAATAAGGCAAGAGAATCCCAAAGGGTAGGTGCCACAACACTAAAGATGTGCTTCCTATGTTGTGCTGAACAGACTTTCTAATGAGATTGTATCTGTAGGAGATCCTCACCTGCAGAGCACAGTGATCAACTGGGTATATAAGGGGTGAGACAATTTTTCAGATATCCTGATCCCAATCTGTATAGGGCTTTGTACACCAAAACCAGAACCTTGAACTTGGCCCGGTAGTTAATGAGCAGCCAGTGCAATCCTTTCAGCAGCGGGAAACATATTGGTAATACCCTGTCCCAGTAAGCAATCATGCTGTTGGATTTTGTACCAACTGCAGCTTCCGGACCATTCTCAAGGGTGGCCCCACAAAGAGCCCATTACAGTAATCCAGCCATCATATGATGCTTATGAGCGTCACTCATTGGTATAGTGCCTAACTAGATTGACCTTGGGCCAGATCTACCATGGCAATTCCCATTTTCTGGACCAGGGTGAGAACTTGCTGTCCAACAACATATGACAGGTCACAACACCCATCAGCTCCAACCGTTGGTCATACTAGCTGGGGCTCATGGGAGTCCAAGTCTACCAATTTTGTGAAGGGCCACAGGTTCCTCACACCCTATCCAGACAGAACAGAACTACATACCCAGCCTCTAATGCATATTTTCAAACCCTGGCTGCTAGTTCCCCTTTCCAAAATGAGAGGAAAGGGCCCAATTTCCAGCAGAGGAGAGGCCAGCAGAAGCGTTTAACCCTTCCCTCGCCTACCACTTTCCCCTGTCAACTTCCCTCCTGCCATTTTTGCCTGCAGCTCAGGTACCAAGTCTGCATTTGTGGCAGAAACATGTGTTTGCAACCTGGGATGGGGAAACAGCAGTGGAGGGTTAGAGTTGGAGGAGAAAAGCCAAGAGTAAGGGAAGAGTTAAGCATCTTCTTCCCACACGCCAGTTCTCCCCAGGCCCAATTTGCAAAGGAGACCAATGCAGCCCCTGAGATTTGTTGGAGGCAGAACATGCGGTTCTGCTCAAAATGCAGCTTTCTGCATAACAGCCGCCTCACTGTGTGCCAGCCATTCCTGCAGTTGACTACCTCTGTCCTCTTGGACTTCTCAGCTCCTTCCAGCACCAGGCACTTTCCTACTGTCAGCATTTGCTTAACTACCAATTCCTGTAGGATAGATGTGTGCCTCCTTTATACACTTTTTTGGGGGCGGCAGGGGCAGGAGACTATTGGCACTTGTCCTATTGAACATATCTTCCTCAATTTCAGTGTTCTTGGGCACACTTAGTCTGGGCTGTTTCTTGTGTCTTGCTGTTGCCACTAAGCAAAAGCCCTGTGTGGTTAACCAGTGATGTGAACTCGCCCTGTAATTTCTGCTTTATTTTTAGTTCTCTGTACCACTCCCAGCATATAATGGGTCATTTGGAAGGGGCATCTTCTCTCCATTACACCCTTTTCTTACATCCACATCTAGATCACAGCAAACCGAGAGCAACTGCCAGAAGGGAAAAATAAGCATGGTGATTTTCTAATAATCTTATTTTGTATATTTGTTTTAAAACTGCTGAATTTATCTGTAGTTTGATCAATTTTATGTATACTTGTTTTAAACTTTAAAATAAATAAATAAGATTGTGCAAACGTGGTGGTGAGCAGAATGTATAGCCTGAAACTGATTTTATTTTCCTCCTTTCTAGTTTTACCTCTTTACTCCCCTTTTCATATCACTCCCTTTGAATTGCTAACTGCATTTTATGTATTTTTATCTACTTTCATTTTTTGTGTGTTTTTATTTATTGTGTGTGATGCCACTGTGAGCCGCCCTGAGTGCCCCACTGCAGGACAGAAGGGCAGGATAGAAATATTTTAAACAAACAAACAAACAAATAATAAAAATGATGACCACATTTATAATTGTGAAGAAATAATCTTGAAACAACAGGGAGAGGAAAGTCCAGGTTTCATTAAAAGGGGGCACATCTAAATGGACATGTAAATGCACCATTCATTCTTTTTCAAAGGGCATATTCCATATATATATATATATAGACTGCAGCTTTGCCTCTTCCTGGCTGACCCTTTTTTCAGGGGTTCAGAGGTCTCTCAAAGGACCCTAGCAGCTGATGATATGGTGCTTAAATGCTGCCCCAAAAAACCAGAAGCGCTCGCGCTCTCTCGCTCTCTCTCTCGCTCTCTCGCTCTCGCTCTCGCTCGCTGCCTTGGAGGACGAACAATGCTGGCGTAAGAAGCACAAGGAGCGGATGATCTTATAACTGCACCAGGAATGCTGAGGGCAGCAAATCTAAGGGCTTTGAGAAAGCTTATTCCTTTGGCTGTGGACTTTAGACTTCACCTTCGTGGTGCAGATCTCCACAGCTGCTAACCCCCAGAACTCAAACCTATGCCCCCATCCACAAACTCTTTCTTGCCCTCAGGTTGGAAACTGCCTGTAGTCCACCAAGCAAAACAGGTTTCCCATTTATTGACCTGAAAGAGTCAATGCAGACAATAATGATGATGGTCCTAAGACTCTCTCAGGTGTTGAAAAGTGGTGTACCTTAATCAGCAGGAAGGATGCTGCTACATCATTGAGCCATTGAGGAGAGAGAGTTTGATATCCCCAAGGAACAAGATATGGAGCTAGTAAACTCTCAGTCTGAATTCTAACATTTTTAGAGATTAGAAGAAGAAAAATAATCTGAGTATCTCAAGATCTTCTGCTGTGCATGCATTCTGGGTATAGCAGTGTTGGATAATCCCAGCCATGTCTAGTTGCAGAAATAATTGCATTAGGGATTCAAGCAGCTAAGGCATCTGATGCATCTCTGCACATGGAAGCTCAGTGGTAAACTTCAAAGTCATCAAAGATAGGATCATTTCATAAATTATGGGTTTTTTTATATGCAGAGGTGATCTCTGTGTAAAATACCTTGTACACTAATATACACAAAATGGAACACAAGTGTTGCTTTCCCTGCAAGTACATGAACCTGGTAGCCAATGCATACTTAGATCCTCAAACACCTTTCCAAAGCATCCACAGATTAAAAATAGACTGAATTCAAAGCAAGTGAGATGTGCAACATAGGGTTAGTGGTACAAGAAAATCATTAGCCCTTGGGGCACTATTATGCTGATGGTGCAAAGTGATAAAAAAGGTAAGTATTCCTTTTAAGCCATCCACCATCAAAATTGGCATTTTCTCCCTTTCTATTATACACACTAATCAACTCCCCATCACCGTTCACCCTCCATTCATTTTCCTCACCTTTCACTCTTCCCATCCCATAAACTGACTTTTCCTCATCCTCTTTATTACTCTCCACTTAATCCATGCATATTTCTCTCCAGTATCTACCCACAAATCTCAATTTCTGGCTGGGGTGGAGGAAAATTATTAGGCACTGGGGGAGAAGCACGTATGTGAAACTAAGCAGAGCATTTCCATGTTCAAAACAAGTGCCATTTACACCACAATCTTCTCTCTACTAAACCAGAAGAGTGACTTGGGGTCAAGCTGCTATCCATTAGTTAGACAATTAAAAACCAACAAGAGGGATCTTTAATGTGCCCCCCCACACACACACACATATACTGGGTGCAATGGAAGTCTCCCTTATGCCATAGATTCTTCTGAAACCACTTTGTTGGAGTGCTTGGCTAAGTTTTCTTCCATCTTTGAACTACTCCTGCTTTTAATAGACAGATGTGATAAACATTCATTCTCCACAACTTCTTATTGCTTTTTCATCTCTTCCTTGATCTAGTGTGGAAAATCTACCAATGGTATTCAGTTTATTGTCACAGTCCATATGACGTAAGAGAATATATTTATTCCTATTTTGCATAGAATAATAGAACAGCAGAGTTGGAAGGGGCCTATAAGGCCATCGAGTCAAACCTGTTCAATGCAGGAATCCAACTTAAAACATATTGACAGATGGCTGTCCAGCTGCTTCTTGAATGCCTCCAGGGTTGGAGAGCCCACCACCAGGGCTGGTTCCAAAGGGTGGCCAGGTGGGGCACTGGCCCGAGGGCCCCTGGGGCTACCAGGGCCCCTCTGCTCCCCTTTTGCGATTCACGGCAGAATCGCTGCCATGGATCGCATGGTGAGAGCTTCAGGGCTCAGCCATTCCCTTGCTTAACTTACCTTGTTCTGCGGTTGCGCATGCTGCGATGCCCTTAACAAAGATGGCAGGTGAGGTTTCCCTAAGGGGCTGAAGCCTCTGCCGCCATCTTGGCTGATGGCACGCATTCATTCTCTGACTGCTGATTCCCATGAAGGCAAAATGGCACCACCCACACAAGGAGACAATATCAGCAGCCTTTTGAGACCTCAATGTTTTCAAAAGACCAAAACTTCTTAGGGAAAAAAATCAGGAAACAACCTTAAAAAAAAACATGGCCCAGTGAGGATTGAAAAAGCTCAGCGGCATTCCCTACAGCAGTGTTTTGTTGCAGGTGTCACTTGTTGCTCTTTAGTTTCAGCACCCCCACCCCCACCTCCCCAGCTATTGAGCCGAGATAAATGACTCGTTGAATTTGCTGCTGCAGGATGTGGTGAGGACTACTAACTTAGATGGGTTTTTTAAAGTGCTAAATTCAACAGCTTTTTGCTATGATAGTTAAATGGAACTTCCCTACTGAGAAG
Source organism: Rhineura floridana (assembly GCF_030035675.1). NCBI lineage: Eukaryota > Metazoa > Chordata > Lepidosauria > Squamata > Rhineuridae > Rhineura > Rhineura floridana. The sequence goes on from NC_084491.1 coordinate 37,468,557, forward strand.
CAGTATGTCTCTTAGTACCAGATGCCAGGGACATACAACAGCAGAGGGCTTTTGCCTTCATGCTCTGTTTTTGGGGATCCCTAAAAAAGTCAGCTGGCTGAGATGGACCCTCAGTCTGCTCCAGCAGGGTCCTTTTTATGTTTTTTTATATACGACACACATGCAGGCATGCAGACGGTGAAAAGGATGCACACATTTGCACACAACCCCTCCCCCTGCTCAGGATACTTACATGACTCTGAGGAAGGAGAGCTTTTTCCTGAGAGATGTTATATGGAAATGGCAGACCTGCTTCACAGCTAGATTGGAGGAGACCTCCTTGGGATGCAGGTTCTGGACCATGGCTGTGCTTTGTGGTGCAACAGCCAACGTAGGCACCTGCAGCCCATAAAAAAACCCAAAACAACTGGAGCCAATAGCCCAACAAAGCTTCTAGTCCCAATGGAAGAGTTGGTTCAGAGTCCAGCCAAGACTGGTCCAAAATTCACTTGCATGAGTCTGAAGCTTGGTGTCTGTAAGTCTGTGTGCTTTCGGCTGAGCCAGGTTACTAAGAACTCATTTTTTTACTCCATCTTTGCACCAAGGACAAGCAGGTTAAGGAAAATATCACTGGGCTTCACAATATCCTTCTCTTTGTTATAATTCCTGAACCACCATCCCTGTGCCAATGGCTGAAAATGTTGCTCGAATATTTACATGACGCCTTTGATAGCTTCTATTCCCCCTCTGAGCCCTGCTAAGATGTCTGTGCTCAGCCCTCACTGGCTTCCTAGCTTTGTACGTATCTAGATGTGGGAAGGTCCCTTCTGTCCTAATTCTCAAGAAACAAAACAGCCTTGCTTGCACTGCTCCACCTGTACTTGATGTCAGATGTGGTGTGCTGTAGGGAGGGGCAAAGCTTTTGCTTCTCAAATCCCAGCACAGCACCTGAGAAAACTGATTCCCCTGAGGAGCACATACTTTTCCCTCTTGCTACCATCAGCAAACAAAGTGGCTGCGCAAGCACCTGAGCAGTGCACTCAGGTGTATTTGAGAATATTGAGGCTTTATTGAGAGTGTGCCCACATGTGCAAACACGCATTATAAGAACCCAGGTGAGAAAAGGCCTGGAGAACCTCAGAGATGACCTTCCATGCCTTGGGACTTTGTTGATTCCCAGAACTGAACAGACTGCATTTTAAGGGCATCTGTAGTCCTACTCTCTTAAGAAGTTTGGGGAAACATCAAAATTCAGGTCTGAAGCTTCACAGCAATGCATCCAAGACTTTGTGACAGTCTCTTGCTTGGGACTAGGAATTGCATCAGATCACACAATATCAATCCTGGATAGCAGCCCTTTCAGCTCTGTTGTTGTTTTTAAATAAAAATTTCCCTTGATCCTGAAAACTCAGCACTCACAAAGATCCTTTCCTAAAACATATTCCTGGGAGGCCCAGGAAGAGGATATAAAAGAAAACCACAATCATGCCATAATGTCAGTCTGATGCCCTGAAGGTTCTCAGCAGTTACAATAAGTTTTAACTTCTCCAGTCTCTGAAACCTCATCTCCTTAAATGTGCAGTCCTATGCTTATATAGTGGGTAAATACCATTGAATAGAACCAGGATTTATTTCTAAGCAAATATGGATATGGCTGTGTTGTGATGATAGGGGTATGCAGCAACCACAAGATTTGCCTCATATCTGAAACATCTGGAAGCCACCTAATGTTTTAGTTCCACTGTATAGCATTCTGATTCTATTTGTTATTCAAGTCTGAATCTGATCTGTTAAATCTGCAGTTTTGTTTCACCTCCATTAACTAAAACAGGGAATCTAAACATGGGTACTGTATAACTTTTCTTTTTCACACAAGTAAATGAAATTTGCTGGCAAGGGAGTCCCTCCAGAGTGAATTAAACCTTGCCAAATTTCAGGAAAATCAATCCAGGTTTTTTTGTGCAAGGAGCTTAAAAAGGTAAAATAAAAATTTCTAACTTGTTTATTTGTTGAAAGAATTGCATGCAAAGGCATAGCCTGTGGAGGGAATGAAGCCTGTCAAATTTCAAAAATATAAGTGCAGCGGGTTTTTCACAAGGGCAGACTTTGCCATTTTGGTTGGGAAAATGGAAATCACAATCCCTCCCATAGTTTTTTGCGTGCAATTAGTCTGAAAACTGGAGACATGATGGAGGTGCCCTTGGGTAAGAAATCTATCAAAGTTCAGACAGATCCAGGAGCTATCATGCTAAGACATGTCATTTTCTTTTTTAAAAAGTGGAAAAGTCCAGCTGGAAAATACCCCATCTACTCCCAGACAGCTTCTGCCAGTCAGAGCAATTATCACTGAGCTAGATGAACCAATGGTCTGACTTGGTCTTGGACAGCTTTGCATGTCAACTAAAATTGGTCTGAAATCTGGGGGGGGGGACTCTAGAAAATTTGCATGAAAGCAGTTTGAGAGAATTAGTGATAAAAGTGTGGGTTTTTTAAAAACAATTAAAAAATTGGGTTACCAAATTTTATATTTCATGGTTGCCCACAATTCCCATACTTTTTTTTAAAATGGAAAGTGATGATATTGGGTGTGAGGAGAGTAGTGGCAACCGGATGCTTCTTAATAGAAACAGGCACTTGATTTTATTAAGGAGGCACTAAAAAAATGGTGATATATAATTTGATGTACTTTTTTCATTTGGAAACACCTGGTCATCACTAATTTCCCCCTTCAGCTTTCATGTTTCCTTTAAAGCTGATTACTAGATTTTTCAACCCTAAAGGCCAAGTTTGCATTGAAGGCAACTGATATTCTTCCATCTCTGATGCTAAGGGGGCCTGGTGCTGATCAATATCTGAATGGGAGACCACATAGGAATCTCACAGGCATTGCTCTGAACTCCTTGAGGAAGGTCAGACTCTAAATGGAGCTAATAGTTTTAGAAACAGGAAAGTACATTGAGCCTGGAACTTAAATGAATAAGAGGGAGTTTAAGGAAAGGTTGGCACCCATTTCCTACACTTAAGGGCTTCATTATATCTAGATCCCAATCTGTATCGGACTCTTTCCAGGGCAGAATTCACTGCAAATATTTCTCAATGTTGTAAAAGACTTTGGCTCTGCCTTTTAGGTATCCCTGTCACCTTTTCGTATCTCTTATTTTCTGTTATATGTGGGTCTGCTTAATCATCTGGAACCTCTCCCAGTGTCCTTTTTGGAGAGTCTTCTCTCTGGCCCCTAATGCTGTGTATGCATCATACATTTAAAGCACAAGCCCCCAAGGATTCTGGGAATTATAGTTTGTTAAGGGTGCTCTGTGACAGGTAAACTATAGTTCCCAGGCTTCTTGGGAAAGTGGGAGAGGAGGGAATGTGTTTTACATGTATGGTATGCATGCAGCCTATGTTTATTATTTATTTATTTAAAATACTTCTATCCCGCCCTTCTACCCTACAACAGGGCACTCAGGGTGGCTACAATAAAATAGCACACATATATAGTAAAATACACAATAAAAACACAAACATTACAGTAAATTAAAATGCATAAAATACAATTAAAATACATAAAATCCATTATGCATACACACACACACACATACATGTATATATGTGCATACACATATAAGAGAGTGAGAATAAAAGAACTTAAAAGATAAAAATAAAAGACAAAGAAACTTTAAATAGTGTCAGGCTATGTAAGATTCTAAAGGTGTTTCTACCATACCCAGAAGCAAATGGCAAGTGCATTTCTTTTACATAAACATGGCACCTCCTTTCTCCCAACTGGAAATCCCCTGCTTTTTCAGGGCTTTCTCCTCATCCTGCCCTACAGGCCTTCAGTGCTGGAGATGCTACTTGCTTGTTTAAGAAAGTGGGAAGCACCAAGCTGGTCTGCAATGCCTTTTCTTTTCAGCAGGATGGATGGGGCAACTTCCTGTGTGAAAGGGTTAAGTTGAGGCAGGGACACCCTAGTGGGGAGTGAGTGGGTTTCCTGGAATTTCAAGAACAGGGTACAGCTTCTCCTCTGCCACACTCTTTTATTACCTCCAGGATCAACATTGCTACAGAGGGATGAACAACTGCAGAGAAACATGTGGAGGAAAAGGTTAAGTACTAAACTACCAAAAGGTAATTCTGAGCCAGATCCTCTCCTGGGTTATTAATTGGCTCTCAGAGGGATAAATTATTCTGTTTAGAGTGTGGCAAAGCTTCTCCAGCCTTTGTTTCCATCAACTTAGCTATAATTACATATGTGACATTAATAGGAATTTGCTGTATCTGAAAGAGACAAGAAAGGCAACGAGAGCCCTCTAGTAAGAAAACAAGGTGAGAACACAACTCACAGCTGATTAAAGAAAAGAAAAGAAAACAAGGCATCCCCTACCCCCATCTCACCATTGATTTTCACTAGCAGGCGACTGCCGGATGAATGGAATCTGCCCACTCTTTGTTAAAGTTGTTAGCCAGGTTTTCCAATACAGTGACACAATAGATAACGCAGTCTTCAGACATGCCTGGAAATTACCCAGCAGCTGGTAGAATTACATGTCCAGGGTGCACTGTACAATGGTCTTCCATATAGCTTCACTATGCTGGGATATAACCTGTTTCAATCAGAGTCACCTTCCAATGTGACCTTTAGGAGATGAGAGTGGCAGCGATGCGCCCTTCACCTGCTACATTGCACTATCATCAGAAGAGCAGGGACACATGGGGAAATCCATTATGGGGCTCCTACCATGACGAGATCTTCCCTTCCAGAATCTGGAAATATGTTGCCATGGATCTTCCCAACATTACCCAAAGAAGCACATATTGTGCTGACTCCCATAGCTTAAAGGTAATATTAGAAGCTGCATCTATGCTTCCATATATATAAGAACATAGGAAGCTTCCTTATACAAAGTCAAATCATTGGTCCATCTAGCTCTGTATTGTCTACACTGACTGGCAGCAGGTCTCCAGGGTTTCAGGCAGAAATTCTCTCCCAGCTCTATGTGCAGATGCCGGGGATTGAACCTGGGACCTTCTGCATGCAAGGCAGGTGCTCTACCACTGAGCTGTGGCCCTTCCCCTGAAATATTTCAAAATAAATAAAAGCACTTATTTCAAGGCTTTATGCTGTATGGAATTAAACAAACGATGCAAACGTACAGCTTACAATTTCTTGGGTGTGTGTCTGAAGCTGAGTTTGAGAGTTCTAAAACAGGAGAGGGTGAGGGAAGATGGAATGCTGGCAGTGCACATGAGAAAGGGAAGGAACTGGTCCAACGCATGTCCAAGAACACAAGACCTTGAACACAAAGAATCCCCAAAGAAAGGCTCCCAGCCAGAGATCAACATCAGGATAAAGACTTCCCCTCCCCAAAGTCTGATGATGGCTCTCCAGAAAGACTAAAGTCCAAAAAAGGGGGTGAGGACAAAGGAGAAACAAGCTCATCAGTCCCATTATCATACTGTTCCTTTGACCTAGAAGAGAATCTCTCCTTTCCCTCCCACTGCCCCAAAAGTCTGTTTTGCTTCGGAATTCTACAGAAGCAGCATCAAAGCAAAGTCTGGCTTTGAACTTGAGTCTACCACCCGGGCAAAGCAGGAGGCTCTGAGTCTGAAGGCTGTGATAATAGAGTGTCTGCCATTCCTCTGCAATCAGTTAAGAATACCTACCAGTAAAAAGGAGAGGAAAGTGGCAGTACAATACATTTTGCTGCTCTGGCCAAAAACAAAAAGAGGAGTCAAGTGCACCACTTTCACAGTTTCATCCTACACACACACACACACACACACACACGTCCCCATTTTTTGTGCCAAGGCTGCAGTTTGGAGTTGCAATAAATCAACCACAAAGAGCCAGAAATGTGTGAATCTAAATTTGTCCTCAAATTACATTTTCTTCCTCATCCTCCCCCGCCCTCCCTGCTCCTCCTTCAGCTGGGAAGGAAAAACTGGCTAAAAGTTTTATTTGAAAGCAAGGAAAGATGACAATCAATTAACATCTGACAGCAAAGATAATGTGGCACACTAAGTGATTTCTATGCCTACGTAAAGCCCCAAGGCTAAAAATAAAAGGAAACACGCCCATCACTTTCCCTGGCAAAGCATATGAAAAGCAGGTAGTTTTCCAAACACAGCACCTGTGTAGGTGATTGCAGTCTCAGGTGCTCTGCCGCTACAAAGACTGAAAAGATTGGAGGATACTGACCAAAGCTGGACAAATGCAAAAGCAGTAAGCCCAGTGAAAGTGAACAGAAGAACCATGTAACAGAAAAAGAGCCTTAGGGTTTGAAGACACTAGTCCTTCAGAAGCTGCATGCAGAAGCCCATCAGGAAATCAGTTCCCATCACCAGGCTGCCTGTGGCCTCAAGCCTAGCTGCTGGGAGTGGGCAAATAAAAAAAGAAAAGTACTGCTACTGAGAACCAACATGGACCAACTGACTACAGGTGAGGGACATTAAAGCTGTGAGGAGGACCAAAGTAACTTGATCATGTGGGAGAATTACCGTGTAGAAGACGGAATTTCAGCTTGCAAGATACATTGAAGTAGTAGTGTAATCCAGGAGGAGACAGTTCTTCTTCTTACCAGCTGGTGCCATAGACCTTTCCAAACTGCAGTGGATGCACTGGCAGGACGGAATGAAGGACTTATGTTCTCCATTCTGCTAGAACAGACCAATGGGCCATCAAGTCCAGCATCCGGCTTCCCACAGTGGCCAATCAGATGCCTTTGGAAAGTCCACAAGCAGGATATGAAGGCAATTAAACACATGTTCTCTTTGTGACCTGGGGGTGTATTCAACCAAGTCCTACTCAGAGCAGTTCCACCAAAACTAATAAACCTAAGTTATTCATGTCTGTTAACTTGAATGGGTCTATTCTGAATACCACCCCTGGGCTCTTCTACACATGAGCAAAACTATTACAACAGACAAATCCTCCACTGTTATTTTTTTAAAAAATTATTTTGAAGACAATATTTGCTTTTCTTTTTTGTTAGATAACCAATGGACGAGCTCGCCATCAAGCTAGCTTAAATGACATGAAAGCAATTTGCATAAGAAAACAAAGTGATTTTTTAAAAAGAAAATGAGGACAATAAGGCCCTGCCATGGCAGCGACACTCTTCATTTTCAACAGAACTAGCCACAGTTAGGAAGATAGTTATCTTCCTACTCCTCCAAGCAACTTTCCTTTCATCAGACATTTATCTTCCCTCCTCCTCTGAATTTTTAGAAGACACATTTTATATTTTGCAATGCTAGCACAATCTCATATACTTGACAGTTCAACATCATCTGAGTTAGATGCACAAGTCTTAGTTGTGTGTTTTTTTAAAATGGAGCGTGTACCATGGGCTGACATAGGCCCAGTGACTTTATGTTGCACCAGGGTGATAAAAGCAGTAGTCATCAGATCGCTTCACCTCTTTCCCAGATCACTTTCCCCTGAGGTCAGTTAAACTGCAATCTGAACAGGGCCACACATCCTCTGGCCAATCCCTTCATCACACATCCAACTGCAGATCACATCCATAAGGCACGTGCGCGCGCATGCACACACATTTCTGTTGTATATGTACAGAACAAATTGTCCCCATTGTTGAACAAAAGATTAGTAGCCATTTGCCACAGACATCACTCTGCTATTGTCCGCTCTCTGTACCAGCCAAAATAAGTGTGCATGATATTTCAGATATATCCTGGGTTACTTGTTTCTCAGAATATAACCAGACTTGATGCTGCTATATCTGCATGGACAACAATATTTACTTGACATCTATACAATTGCCTCAGCCAGAGCTTGGAAAAGTTACTTTTTTTGAACTACAACTCCCATCAGCCCCAGCCAGCATGGCACTGGCTGGGGCTGATGGGAGTTGTAGTTCAAAAAAGTAACTTTTCCAAGCTCCTCACTCTGTAGCTGCTTCCTCCCACCTACCACCCACCACCCACCTTTTAGCTAGGGTTGGCATTTTCAGATACATGCTAAATAAAATATATACTGAAAACCACCCACAGCAATAATTTCCTTTGCACTGGTAACTGACTTTGCACAAGAATGCAAGGAGTTTACATTTTTGACAGATGAATGGACAGCACCATACACAGATGTAGAATTTCTGGACATTATGAAGGCATGGAGGCAGGGACTGTGTTTCCATTTGGGGGGACAGATATTTCAGGAAAAATGGAAATTCATACAATATTTACTTTCTTGTCAAACCTAAGCTTCTTTACTAGTTTAAGAGCATCAAATGTATTGTATATAACTCAGCACATAAATTTTACTCTTTTAATGATTATGAAATGTAAAACTTTATGGCTGCAATCCTACATTCATTTATCTGGGAGAAGGCCCACTGAATTCAATGGGACTTACTTCTGAGTAGACATGTACAGGATTGCACTATAAATGCCTTAAATAATAATTACATTTTTTCCTAGAGATAGAGCTGGAAGCATAGCGTAACCTAAGTATATCTTAGTTCTTACCATTGGGAAACTATGAACAAGGTAAAAGGTTAAAATAAAACCAACACATAGTAAGCAAAAGAAGGTTTTATTATCTGAGCTTAGAAACCATGCTCCATATTCAAAGAATTGCACAAGCACATCTCCAGGTTACTTCTCCAATCATAGTGTCTGAAATGAAATTTCTGATTTTATACTTAAGAAACTGAAAGGTCCGTATGAATTCTATAAAGCTGCTCAACTCTTTTCACATCTAAGATTTTCTTCCTTGACCAAGCATCCATTGGTTTATTTCATTTGATGCAGTAGACAGAGGACAGACAGACAGCGGAGCAAACAGGAGTCAAAGGCTGTGTTTTTGTACAGAGGCTTGAATACCATGTGGCAAGAACAATATTCTTAACAGACCCCTGGATTGGATCAAATACCAGAAGACAAAGTATTCTGCAATATCTGAAGATGCTTAATGGGATTGAATTACAGGAAGGTCAGAGGGGAAAGTATTTTTCCTCCATGTTACCAAATCTTTTCCACTGGAAGTGTGAGGCAGTGAACCTGGGACTTCCTGAAGTAGTAGATGATCTAGTACTAAGCCATGAGCCTTCCCAACACTGAACAGGCCTTATTTCCTCCAATAACCTACCTGTCGTCACGCATTCGGGGGCTCAGGAATCGGGATGTATCATCATCATGACTGCTCTGTTGGCTGCTCTGTTGACCGCTGTAGAAACAAACAAAATATTAGTAGCTCTTCAAATGGTATTTGCTGCTTCAGTCAAAAATGATATTATTCTAAAGGTATTTAGCTTAGAAAAATATATTTTTTAAAATACTTTCACCAGCTCTTCAGCTCTGAGAGATTGGCCCAGTACATATGTAACACTAAACCAAATAATGGGTTAGTGAGAAAGAGCCAGCATGTGGATACCCAGAAAAAAAATTGCAGCCACTTTGCTCCTCTCTAGGTTGTACTGCTACGGTACTACACAGAGCTAAGCCATGGTTTAGCTTACCATTACATGTAAACCTGGGCTTGTGGTTTCTCTCATTTCCAGCAAAGCAAGAGCTGTAACCAAAGTTTGTTCTTAGCTTACCACTCATGGTTTTCTGGGAGAGACAAACAACAATTCCAGGTTCGCATGGAATGCTAAGTCAAACTGTGGTTTAGCTTTGGATAGTGAGGCAGCAGCAAGACTGGAGGAGAGTCGAAGCAGCCATGATATTTCTTCTGGGTACCTTCACACTTGCTCATTTTCACCAAGGCATGGTTTGACTTAATGTTAAGTGCAAATGAGGCCCATGGGTGAAACCCTCACCAAGAACTTTGAGATGTGTTCAACACATTCATATCTCCCGCTGCATTCTCTCTATGTTCTCATCCTTCAGCAATAATGTGTTGGTGATCACAAGGAGAAAATACACATGACTTGGTGGTGGTACCAGTATACCCTTTGAAACAATTTCCTCACTGAATAATACATAATGTTTTGAAGTGCTATTTGGCATTCACACTGACTTTTCTCTTGCTGACACCTAACTCAGCCTCCTTTCCCCTGAATTAGTTCCAGAACATGCCTGACAAGACCAAAGAAAAAGCCATCAACCTTGTATTAAACAACCACTGTTTTCTATTTCTATTTTCTGTAAGATGTTTTTAAAGATGTTTTGTTTTAATATGTTTTTAAAGATGTTTTGTTTGAATAGATTTTAAAGTTTGTTTTTATGATGTTTTAGAATGTTTTTAGTGCTTCCTGGGCTTCTACTGGGAGGAAGGGCAGGATATAAATATAAATACAAATACAACAACAGCAACAACAACTGCTACAACAATAACATATCTCGCTTTGACCCAAAGCCACCATCGCTACTGTTTATATGACATAGTCTATTCTAGTGATACTCTATCTGTGCACCTAATGCCAGACAATGAATCAATGGAACTGAAAAACATGCAACTTGGTTAGGTCCATAAAAGTAAGTTTACTTATATATTTTATTATTGTTGTCATTATTATTGATCAAGGAGCCCAAGGCAGCATACATGGCTCTCTCCGCTTCCACAACAAGCCTGTGAGGTAGGTTCAGCGGAGAGGTAGTGACTGGCCCAAAGTCACCCAGTGAGTTTCATGGCCAAGTAGGGATTTGAAGTGAGGCCTCACTGACTTTAGTCTAGCATGCTAACAACTACACCACAATGACTTTTTTATTTCTTTTATTAAATGATTTCTATAGTGCTTTCCACAAAATGTATCAAAGCAATGAACAATAACTGAAAACAATAACATTCAATAAAACTATGTAATAAATATGCATAACAGACCAAGAATAAATAACAAAAAATAAGGGAGCTGATGATCAAGCTGAGATGGACAGAATTTTTGTTGGGAAATTCTAGACTCTGTCCACAAGATGTCATACTTTGCTTTTCAGCTGGTGAAACCTTGTGCACAACCTTTCTGCAAGGCAAAAGGCCTGGGATTTGAAGTTTCCTGCTGTTCCTGCTACACACAGTTAAAGAGAATTCTGTTGCTCTCAGGACCACCCGGTCCCTGCTGTTCATTTCCTATGGCTTGCTGAGCACTATACTTATTTTCCGGCTGGAATGCCTGAGTTACATAAAAGTGCCAACTTCTAGCTATCTTTCATTTTTAATTGCCTTCCTAACTGGCTTTATCACTGGTTGTAGGGCAGATCCACACATTTGTCTACAGTGAAGGAGCTTCCCAATGGTGTATTGCTACAGGAGTATTTGCTAATGATTAATTATATGTACGGTTCATACAGTTACGCTTAGATATTTTTGTAAAGTGGAACAGAAATTATTTGAATAGAAACGATCATTCTAAACTACAGTTCTGTGCATAGCGAGGCTGACTTAGGGCATTGTCTACCGCCTTTCCCAACTTTTGGGTCTCCAGATGTTGCTGGTTCCCATAATTCCTGGCCATTGGCCATGCTGGCTGGGGCTGATGGGAGTTGTAGTCCAGCAACATCTGGGGATCCAAAGGCTGGGAAAGGCTGGCTACTAGCTATGGTAGCTAAATGGAGCCTCCAGGTTCAGAGGCAGTATGTGTATGAATATCAGCTGCTGAGGGAGAGGCAACAGTGGGGGTATCCCCTCACAGAATGTATATGAATACTGTGCAAAATGGATTTGATAGACCTTTTATGGCTCTTCTTCCATTCTTCTCACCCAGTGCTTTGACATGAAGCATTATTTCTAAAAGCATTTGCTTTATGAAGCACACTGAAAGAGCGGCAGCGAGCTTGAGAAAAGCTCCTGCTTCTGAGATCACCACTACCATCACCACTTGTATGTATACACAGCAATACATAAACATGTAGATTCAAAATTATGACTCCCTCTGTGTCACACAGAGAGCCAGCCCTTCTCGCCCCCTTGCCTTCCACATTGCCCCCTCATTTGAAGGAAAGCTTCTCTGTGGAGCTGGGCCTTTAAAGAAGAGGGAGGGAAAGTGCCAGCCTTCCACAGTAGCTGTTAATGTTTAATTTATTGCAATTTCTTCTCTTTTCAAGGCTGAACATTCTTACAAGACTATGCACTAGTGCACAGACCTTAGCCTCCCCCAAAAGGAATAACACTCACCTCCCCTTGCAAAGGCTCTTATTTGCACTCTCTCCCTCCCGTCTCACATGGAAACAGGATATTACTCAACAACCAGCTGCCTCCACACATACTGTACTAGAGACTTCTCATGTGCTACCCAGTTGCATCTTTTATTTTATATATTTATTTATTTACTTGCTGAGGAAATGGACACTGCAGATAAAGGGGGGGGGCAGAAAAATGTTACTGCATTGTGGGACCAAAGTGATTAATGCACTTATTTATTTATGTATTTATTTGTTTGTTTGTTTGTTTGTTTGTTTGTTTGTTTGTTTGTTTGTTTATTTAATTTCATTTTTAAACCGCCCATAGCTAGTAGCTCTCTGGGCGGTGTACAAAACAGAGATTAAAATACAATGTTACAATAAAATCCATTCCAAATAACAGGAGAATTTAAAACATTCACATAAACATTAAACATTAACATTAAACATTAAAATGCCTGGGAGTATAGCCATGTCTTAACCTGGCGCCTAAAAGAAAATACCAAAGGCGCCAGGCGTATCTCCTCTGGTAAGCTGTTCCACAATTCGGGGGCCACCACAGAAAAGGTCCTAGATCTAGTAGTAATCCTCCGGGCATCTTGATGAGTTGGTACCCGGAGGAGGGCCTTAGATACTGAAGTGGATGGGTAGGTTCATAGCAGGAGAGGCGTTCCACAAGGTACTGCGGTCGCACACCGTGTAAGGCTTTATAGGTCAAAACCAACACCTTGAATCTGGCTCGGAAACAAACAGGTAGCCAGTGCAAACGGGCCAGTACAGGTGTTATATGCACGGACCGATTGGTCCTCGTCAGCAGCCTGGCTGCCGCGTTTTGCACTAGCTGTAGTTTCCGAACTGTCTTCAAGGGCAGCCCTACGTAGAGCGCATTACAGCAATCCAATCTAGAGGTTACCAGAGCATGAACAACTGAGGCGAGATCGTCACTGTCCAGATAGGGGCGTAGTTGGGCGACTAAGCGAAGATGGTAAAACGCATTCCGTGCCACCGAGGCCACTTGAGCCTCAAGCAACAAGGAAGGGTCAAAAAGGACCCCCAAACTACAAACCTGTTCCTTCAAGGGGAGTGCAACCCCATCAAGAACAGGTCGAACATCCACCATCTGGGCAGAAAAAGAGTTCACCAACAGTGTCTCAGTCTTGTCTGGATTGAGTTTCAGTTTATTAGCTCTCATCCAGTCCATTATCGCGGTCAGGCAACAGTTTAGCACATCGACAGCCTCACCTGAAGAAGGTGAAAAGGAGAAGTAGAGCTGCGTGTCATCAGCGTACTGATGGCAACGCACTCCAAAACTCCTGATGACCGCACCCAGAGGCTGCATGTAGATGTTAAAAAGCATGGGGGACAAAACTGATCCCTGAGGGACTCCACAATGGAGAGTCCAGGGTATCGAGCAATGTTCCCCAAGCACTACCTTCTGGCGACGATCCTCTTAGGAGCAGAGCCACTGCCAAACAGTGCCCCCAACTCCCAACTCCGCGAGCCTCCCCAGAAGGATACCACGGTCGATGGTATCAAATGCCGCTGAGAGATCAAGGAGAATCAACAGGGTCACACTCCCCCTGTCCCTCTCCCGACAGAGGTCATCATACAGGGCGACCAAGGCTGTTTCAGTGCCAAAACCGGACCTAAAACCGGATTGAAACGGATCCAGATAATCGGTTTCATCCAAAAGCGCCTGGAGTTGGGTGGCGACAACCCGCTCCAAAACCTTGCCCAAAAAAGGGACATTTGCCACCGGTCTATAGTTATTCAAAATATCTGGGTCCAAAGAAGGTTTCTTTAAAAGAGGTCTCACTACTGCCTCCTTAAGACTACCAGGGACTACTCCCTCTCTCAAGGAGGCATTTATCACCTCTTTGGCCCAGCCAGTGGTTACAGCCCTGCCAGCCTTCACCAGCCAAGATGGGCAAGGGTCCAGAGCAGACGTGGTCGCCCGCACCATTCCAAGTACCTTGTCCACTTCCTCAAGCTGCACCAACTGAAACTCATCCAATAATAAAGGACAAGGCCGCACTCTGGACACTTCAATGGATTCAACTGTCATAATGTCAGAGTCCAAGTCCCGACGGATGCAGTCAATCTTATCTTGGAAGTGCTCCGCAAATTCGTTACAGCGGGCTTCCGATATTTCCTTAGTATCAGGAGGGCCAGAATGTAACAGCCCTCGTACCACCTTAAATAGCTCCGCTGGGCGGCAAAGAGATGATCTAATAGTGGCAGCGAAATAAGACTTTTTCGCCGCCCTGACCGCTTTTACGTATAACTTAGTGGAAGCACTCACCAAAGAATGACTACATCCGTCAGGAGTTCGCCTCCACCTGCACTCTAGCCTCCTTCTCTCTTGCTTCATCACTCTCAGCTCCGGGGTATACCACGGTGCTGTATGAGCTCTGCACCGAAGGGGGCGCGCGGGAGCGATCATGTCAATGGCCCGGGTCATCTCCGTATTCCACAGGTCGACCAGGGCCTCGACAGGCGCGCCAGTACTATCAGCCGGAAAAACCCCCAGAGCCCTCTGGAAAACTACAGGATCAATAAGCCTCCGGGAGCGGACCAACTTAATAGGTCCCCCACCTCTGCGGAGGGAGAGGCCTGTTGTGAGTCTAAAACTCAACAAGCGGTGATCTGTCCATGACAATGGAGTAGATGAAAAATACCCCACCCTCAGATCACCATCTCCATGACCAGTGGTGAAGATCAAATCAAGAGTATGTCCTGATACATGCATCGGGCCAGTAACAATTTGAGACAGCCCCATGGTTGTCATGGAGGCCATGAAGTCCTGAGCCGCCCCAAACAAGACAGTCTCGGCGTGAATGTTGAAATCCCCCAGTACGACAAGTCTGGGGGACCTCAACAATACCTCCGAGACTATCTCTGTCAGCTCAGCTAGGGAAGCCGTTGGGCAGCAAGGTGGGCGGTACACCAACAGTATTCCCAGTCTGTCTCCTTGGCCCAGCACAATATGAAGACATTCCAGACCAGTCGACATCTGGACAGGGTGCTTGGTGAGAGAGAAAGAACTCCTATAGACCACAGCAACCCCACCTCCCCGGCCCTCAGATCTACCACAGTGCTGCACCGAATACCCAGGTGGGCACAGCTGGGAAAGAGCAACTCCTCCCTGCTCACCCACCCAGGTCTCGGTAATACACGCAAGATCGGCGCCCTTCTCCACGATCAAATCATGGAGAAGGGGGGTTTTATTAGCAACCGACCTGGCATTTAAAAGCAGCACCTTCCACAACTTCCACAGGGTGAAGGGAAAGCAGTGCTTCGGCAGCACCTAAAGGGCCCTAAGTATGGAAGCCTCCATAGTTATTAGTCAATCATTCCCTCTGAGTTTTTGTAGCATGTAATAATCATCATCATATTCCATCTAACAGAGAATTCAGGTGACTGGGTGTCAATAGTTATCTTTTCAGCACTAGGTCAAGACTCTCCTCTTCTCCCAGGCATTTTAGCATGTGTTTTTAAATTGCTTTTTAAAATTTGCATATTTGTATATTTGTTTTTAGTGTTTTTAATTGTAAACCGCCCAGAGAGCTTCGGCTATGGGGTGGTATACAAATGAAATGAATGAATGAATAGGGCTGGAGCTAAAACAGGCCCAATGAGAAATAGGAGGTAAGAAACAGTGTGCTCAGGTGAACCCCATGGTATGCAGAAGTGTATAAAATTGGGCATGGCATGAAGAAAATGGATAGAGAAAAGTCTTTCTCCCTCTCTCACTAACACCAGAACTCATGGACATTCAATGAAGTGATGTCAGAAGATTCAGGGCAGATAAAAGAAAGTATTTCTTCACACAGCTCATAGTTAAACTATGAGATTCACTCCCACAAGAGGCAGTGATGGCCACCAGCTTGGATGGCTTTAAAAGAGAATTAGACAAATACATGGGGACAAAGCTACCAATGGCTACTAGCCACTATGGCTATGCTCTGCCTCCACTGTTGGAGGCAGTATGATCCTGAACACCAATTGCTGGGAATCACAACCAGAGAGAGCTGCTCTTGCGCTCAGGTCCTGCTTGCGGGCTTCCCATAATGGGCATCTGATTGGCCACTGTGACAACAGGATGCTAGACTAGATGTGCCACTGGCCTGAACTTCTTATGTTCAGATCAGAAGTACAAAACATTAAAAATGTTGAGAAGCCCAACAACGACAACAGCACAATGGAGTCTGAACATCCAGGAGCCATGGAATGTTGCGTGTCAGCTGGAAAAGAGAGAAAGGGAGACAGTGCACTGGTCTGCTTGAGCCCCTTAAAACTTATATTATCATTTATTTATTACATTTCTACCCCATTTTTCTTTTCATGCTAGAAACCCAAGGTGGCTTACATATGGTTCCCAAGCAGTCTTCCATCCAGGCACTGACCAGACCTGACCTTGCTTATCGCTGGCCTTATGTGCCTTCAGACCATAGCCTGGTCATATTATCATATTATCCTGAGAGAGCACTTGGCTGGCCTGCTGGAACCCTGAATGGAAATACTCCCCATAGGGGATGAAGAATGATACATCACAGCTTTTTCTCACAGGTCCCACTTGCAGTATGCCAATTCCTTGCAAAAAAAAAAAAGTATTTAAACTTGACCCAGCTTGCAATAATTGGAGTGCAAGCTGACCTCAGAAATTAGTTACTCTGATTAAGAGTATCTAGGACTGGAAGATCTGGGTGAAAATGTTACAGATCAGAGCTTCATATCACTTGAGATTTGCAAGTTCAAAACAAAAGTAGATTCCTTGAGATTTTTTGTGATGGATACAAACAACAGCACAGGGCAGCTCTCATTTTCAGCTATAAAGCTTCAACCAACTAGCATTCATCTACCCAAAACAAAAGTCAACAAGGGCTTTCTCTGTACTGTTCCTCATTAATTCACCACTTTCAGGGAATTAAGTCCCAAAGGCATCAATCAACATCCAAAGTTCCCTGTATCTTCTCTATAGATAAATACGCATATCTTGTGCCAGGGAAATTCAATCAAGCTGCACAGAAGGCACACAGCCTGCATCTCAAAAGTAACTGTGCTCCTATCTACTTTGCTTTGTTTCCATGTAAAAAGGGTGTCTCAGAAACAGATAGCCTATCTGCCCTTGTATCAACACAACACTGCACTCTGTTAAAGGGATTTCAGGTACATGAAGTAAGCCCTGCAAAGTACTTGCTAAAGTGTTGCATCGGGGTCTATGTTTTTTCCCTTAAATGTTATATAAACTACATTTTGAATTTGAAACATTCCCCCCTCCAAGTCTCATCCGTTAGCTAAAATACGAATGCTCAAACAGAGGTAAATTTCAATATGGTAACACTCCCCCCCAAAAGTCAAAATGGTACCTCCAAAATTAAGGAGAGTTGGTCGCATACCCTAACTCAGAGCTTGGAAAAGTTACTTTTTTGAACTACAACTCCCATCAGCCCAATCCAGTGGCCATGCTGGCTGTCGCTGATGGGAATTGTAGTTCAAAAAAGTAACTTTTCCAAGCTCTGCCCTAACTTACCATTTAAAATCTCCATTCCAGGCAGCAGCAGAAGGAACAACCATTCTGAAAACTGAACTATTGGAACCAGCCTCTGAGTCCTAGACAGTATAGTGGTGGTAGAGTGAGCGGTGACTTCCCACCACTAGGAAAGATCAAAGTTCTGTTTCCTGCCTTCTACTCTGCTGATAAAGGGATTTCTTGTTTCCTGACTGTCCTCCTTCCCCCTTTCTAGTGAATGTATAAATGAGATTACAGTGGGCCATAGAGAGAACTGAAGAGAAGGAACACATTGGGCAGCTACATCTTGAAGGAAGATTTCTGGAGCAAACTTCAGCAACCCGGTGCCTTCCATTGGCTCCAGCCAGCAGGCTGGCAAAGGCTGGTTCGGAGAATATGCCAGTAAACATCTGCATTACAACAACATACAATCACAAGCAGATAAAGGATGCATCCCAGTTTCACACAATGGACAAGACTCCTTTCTACAGAGTTATGTCTCTCCCTCATCCTGCATGTCTTTCAGCCATTTGTTTCTTGAAACAAAGATGGAACCCAGGATTACCTAAATTATGAAAAGAACACTAAGGCTACAATACTATATGCACACTTACTTGAGAGTAAACCTCATTGAACACTGTGGGACTAACTTCTGGGTGGATAGATTATAAGTACTGTTAATATAATTTATATACGACTTAGTATAACAAAATCTCTAAAAGGTTCTCGCAAATTACAATCATAAAATCCCAAACAAAAAAGTAAATACAAAGTATCAAAATATAATAGAAATCCAATAAGGTTATTGTTAAACATTAAAACAAATACTGAGCAGTATGTTCAGAAAATTAAAAGCCAGTGAATGACTGATGAACGTAGTTTACAGTAGGTTTTTAAAGCCCACCACTGTGGGTGTCCACCAAAACACATGAGGATGGGAGTTCCAGAGAATCAGTCACACTAAGAGAAGACCCACTTTCACGATAGCACAAAATGGCAACCCACCAGTCATGATATGGCCAGCAGGGCCTCCTCGGAAGATTGTAGGGATCTGCTGGATCCCAAATTGTTAGGGCTTTGTAAGTCACTAACAAAATTAGCTTAGAAGCTAACGGGCAGCCAGTGCAGTTCTTTCAACACAGGTTAAACATGTCCCCCTCTCAGCATGCTAGCTACTGAACCAAGCACAAGAATAATCTCACATATAGTGCATTACAATAGACTAATTGTGAGGTTACCAACACATGGACCACAGTAATCAAGCTATCCTTATCCAGCAAAGGACATTGTTGTCATACCAACTCAAGTTGGTAATAGGCACTCCAAGCTATGGAGGTCACCTGGGTCTCTAATGACAAAAATGGCTCCAGGAGCACCCTCAAGCTACCTACCTGCTCCTTCATAGGGAGTGCAACCTCATACAGAGCAGGGAAACATTCCAATTCCTTGACTTGGGAACCACTCACCCAAATGTTTTCTGTCTTTTCAGGATTCAGACTTAATTTATTAGCCCTTATCCAGTCCATAAATGATCCTGGCAAATCTGTAGCCTGAAGAATGCCCAGTCCTGCTTTATGGCATTCTCTGGTAGACCAAACATGACCTGAAGCAGAACTGGTATAACTGAAAGGTCTAGACTGTAAAGAGTTATCACTCAATAAGAGTCTTACCTCATACCTCCAAACTCAGTGCAATGAACGCCAAGCAATCACCTAATATCTTAATAATATCTTAATAATTAGACTCTGCCTAATGGACTCATGTTTTCCTCACTAATTCAAGCTCAGTTTGGTAGCAAGTCAGTTGTAATTCATGTTCAGCACATAGTCTTGAGACATGCAAAAAAAATAAGTTGCAAAAAAACCACTAAAAATTAACCAATTCAATTTAACTATTAAACCTTCCTTTCTCTTGAGCTGATGGCAGTCAAGGATTATACACATAGCAAAGTTCACTCAGCAGGCTGGGTGAAAGGGTACTAAATGGCATGTTGCATATAAAGTGTAAGTATGATCTGTATAGGAGATTCTTTCTTCCATGTTTTATGCTTTCTGACAGCTATTTTTTTTAAAAAAATCATCAAGAAAAGAAGACTTACGGCACAATCCTAGCCCTGGCCAATGTCTGGCAGGGCTTAATAGCATGGCAGGGCCAGCGTCACATGCATCCCTGCCAATCATGCCAGCCGAGGGTGGGAGAGATGGTAGGGGCTTCAATCGAACATTTTCAAGAGAAAATGAGTGATATCTAGTGTAGACTCACTGAAATCAATGGATCTGAATAACTTAAGAACATTGATTTCAGTGGGTTTTTACGTCGAGTGTGATTTATTGCATATCACCCAATGATTCTAGAAAAGAATAACTTTCCGGCACTGAAATATAAAGACCCAGTAATTCATACATTACTTTCTCATTTTGCATATAAATTCCATTTTCTGGTGGGGAAAAAAAGAACATGAAAAGAAGAGATGATGATTGCCATCAAGCTACAGAGAATGCAATTTTTGTACTGCAATACAGTTAACAGATGCACAAAATGTTAATTTACATGAGATGAGAAATCGCATTCATATTCCAGGGGAGTTTTCTGAGACTGGAAATCTGTGGATAATGCTATTGTATGAAATTTGCTATAAAATTACTTTATCTTCAGGCCTGGGGCCAACTGACTTTGACAAGAGGTATGTGTGTTAGGGTGGATGGGTGGGGAAAGGCAAATTATATGTGTGTTTCATGCCAACTGCTACCAATCCCCGGGTCAAGTGCTTGCTCGCTCTTGCTCTCTCAGTGCCATGTGTTCATTTATTTTATTTATTTAGATCTTGAAGGTTATCCTATTCTTGCGTCTAGGACATGTGCATATTTGAACACACACACAAGATCCCAACAGCGGTCCCAGGCTGTGGTCTGAAGGCACATGAGACCAACTCCCTCCTGAAGCTAAGCAGGGTCAGGTCTGGTCAGTGCCTGGATGGGAGGCCTCCTGGGAACCATATGTAGGCCACCTTGGGCTTCAATCATGAAAAGAAAGGTGGGGTATAAATGTAATATATAAATAAATAAACCATCAGATGCCTGCTCAAACACAAATGCCTTACAAACACATTTTTGGGGGGAGGGGGTATTTCTTAACCATGATCCATATGGGATCTTACAGATCCCATCAGGATCGAGGAAAGGAGGCAGTTTCATAAATATGTAAGAGTCAAGTTGCTAAGGGCTCTGTTTAGAGCCCAATCTGATAGAAACTCTGCAAACAGAACCACCACCTTGACTTACAATAAAAACAGAAATAGGCCATGTGATGGTCTTCAAAAGAGAAAACGTTGAAATTATGTCCCAAGTCCTGTGGAGACCTCCATCTCTTCCTTCCACTTTGACTCTTACTCAATGGAATGCTCCTTGACTACATTATTTCTCCAGTTGAGAGATGCATCTTTAGACAGTCTTCCTTTTTATGTGGGGTGAACACATTTCTAGGTAGGGCATCTTGGCAGGAGAGGTGCAGAGCACTAGCCAATCCCACACACACAGGCTGGTGGAGAGGATGTGAGAGCCAGGCCAGGGGAAGGGAGAGGCAATGACCTTCCCTGTCAATCCTCCTCCATCAAGTGTGTCTTGACGTACATAAATGAAGTTTAATCAATTAGATTGTCTCACCCTTTTCTGAGAGATCTCCAGAAATACCAGACTCAAAAATTTGCCTTTGCCTGAGGCTACAGTCTTTTTTCACCTGTGGTCTGTCCTTGTGTTCTGATTCTTCATGAACTGAACTACTTAGGTAAAGACAGTGAAGTCCTGAGCTTGGCCTTGATACCTCATTAGGTATCTCAGGTTTAGATTCCACTTGAAAAACAAACTTGTCGAAACTACAAGTTTAGGGAAGAGCAAAGAGCAAATAAATACTATAGGGTGTGTTTGTTAACTCCTCCTTGAGAGTGCCTTCTAGTCTTGTTCCTGGCCTTTAGATTTTCTTTCCCATTGAACAATCAAGAGGAAAGTTTTTAACTGGCTGCTACAAACTAATAGTGGAAAGCAATCGGATTTTTTTAACTGGTTGCTGGGCTGATTTTTCTGTCCAGAAACCCTGAAAAGGTCCCGTGCAGAGCTGCACATCTTGAGAATCAGAAATTAGACCTCAGTTACAGCTTATGTGTCCAGCCAGCCAGCTAACTATAGTGTTCACGGCAACCTCTAGGAATAGAAAGTTTGTGAGTATAGTTAGATCTTTAAAAGAGTAAAGGGTAGCCATTTTTTTCCAGATCACTTTACATTATCTCTTTACTTCATCCTTTAGCAATAAGCACCCAATCCTGCTCTGCTCACTATAATAACTGCAGAATAAACAAACTCTTACTTCTTACTGCAGGCAAACATGCTGGCTTGGTAGACAGCACAACTGAAAATGAAAATGAAAAGCAGAGCAAAGGAAAGTCCAAGGGGTGGAGTCTAATGCAAAGTTCTAACATTTAGCTCTTCAAGGGTCATGTTACTATACAGACTATTTTTTTCAGGATCACTTAAGTAAATATAGGGTGATTGGGATCATGACAATTCCACCATCAGTCAGGGAAGGTCTTGAGTGAGCAGGCTTTGGGGGCTCTTCCAGATGAGGCTTTTGTTGTGCATTCGCCCCACCTTACTCACTGAAATTTTCAGAGGGTCCTATTCTTAAATTGCTCCTGTTCTTAAAACAAGCTATCATTCTTTACATGGGGGTTATCATTGTCTGTCATGTCATAAATTAAAAGATGACAATTTCCCCAAAAAATCCTCTGGGGGGCAGTGGCACCTCCACCCCACCCCCCGGGCCTGCTCCCTCCTCAACCATCTATTCCTGTTTTGTTTTGTTTTTTCTTATCCAGGCCTATCCATATTTGGTATAGTTATTTTGAAGACTGAACTGAATGATCCTTACACCAGTTTACAACATATTGCAATAATTCAAAACAAACCTTTTTAAAACCACACATACAGATTTAAACCAGCTGTCTTGTGCGTTTTGGCCAATGGATGGAGCCAGAGAGTGCCTCCTTTCATTTCTGCCATTTCAGGACAACTAGCAATTGGTGAAATGTATTCTTTATGGCATGGAGCTGATAAGCAAATTTCTTGCAGCTCTTCCTTCTCAAGCCAATAGTTATGGCTAGGCTGATCTTCCGTTGCTGCAATTTTCTCGCTGGGAGGGAGGGGTACAACCTCCCAATGGACCTCAGGCCAATGGATGGGGCCACAACATGCTAAATCATGGGGGGAGCAACCTTTTTCAGCCTCACCTTTCCTCTTGGACAACCTTTTGGGGGCCCATACCAGTAGTGGGTGTGGCCACACATCACTCTGCATCCAGGAAAGGAAGAGGTAGTAGCATACTTCAAGGACACATCCCAGCTAGTTAAAATTACTAGAACAGAGTGCAGAGCAAGGCCAGAGAGGGTGTGATGGGGAGGGGCATGGCCTGGGCAAAGTCCTGAGGGCCACATCTGCCCTCAGTCAGAGGTTCCCCACTGCTGTACCAAGCAAAAGTGTGTTGCATGAAAGACCATAACAAAGCTCAGGCTTATTTGCAAGGCTGGGGTTGCTTTTAAGAAAGAGCAAACAAAACAATAACAATTTGAATTATTAAATTTGCTGTGATCTCAGCCTGACAGATTAGAAGTGTTAAATAATGAAACAGCTTCACTGTCTGCAACGTTTAGAACTATTGCCACCTTTGAGGCATCTTCCTTGGAGTTTAATCCATTTGCCTTCATAAATAACTCAAACTCCTATAAAAATGTTCCTGTCATCAGCAACATTCAGAGTCAAGCTTCAGTTTCTAGAAGCTTTCAGTTGCTCCATATTTCAAATATTCACGTCTTTGCTAATTTCTTTACAAAGTCTCTATGTACCAGGTTATGTTTATGTACAAAGACTACCTTTGTGAAGATAGCTAGTTGATAAACAAGGTTGTAGTTACAGATTGAATATTGCCAGTGTGTCTACTGATTGCTTTTTAAATATTTTGGTCTCAGGACACCCCAACTGCGTCACCTCAACTGCTAACTGACATGTATTCCATTTGAGACTTTCACTAAGCTCCAATAAAAGTGTATTACCATAATAAGTGGTCGATTCTCTTCCAGGGAAATTAGAAAAGGTGCTCCAGGAATGGAAACAATGCATGATTTATCTTTTATTTTCCCCCCACTGCTGTGCTGATTATGTCTAGCTTTTTAAAATACATACATACATACATATATATATAAACAAAGTAATATTAAAACAAAAGAAAACTCATAAATAATTACATACATTTACATAAATCTGCTGAATTCTTACAACAAAGTAAACAAACTATATGGATGTGCATTATCTTGAAAACTGTTATTCCAATACAGCAAGAAAATACTCCAGCATTCTATAAACCAATTTGTCTAACCATATCTCCCTTTTATAATAAGTCAATTTAGTTAATACTACAATGTCCCAAATCCTCCAATACCACTCCAAGATAGGTGGCGATGTTTTCTGTTTCCAGCTTTAGAGATATTTATCATTGCTGTTGTCAAAAGATTCAGAACCATATCTAGATCATCTTCTAGGACTGTTATCTTTCAAGTAACCCAAGAGCAATATTTTGGGGTTATTTGGAATTATATAGCCCAACATATCATGAATTGTGTCATATATAGAGTTCCAATACTTCTGAATCTTTGGGCAGCTCAAAAATATATGCATTAGATCAGCATTTGACAAGTCACGTCTCCAACGCCTATCTTGAGTGTTGTCGTATATTTTACTAAACCTGTGAGGAGTTAAATACCACTGATACACGACTTAATTATTATTTTCTTTTAGTTCAGCTGATACCAATCTGGGAACTACTTTTTCCCATATCCAATTCCACTCATCCATGGAAACATTTTGGTAGAGATCTTTGTTCCATTTTCTGGCCTTTTTAAAAAATCCCTGGATAGACTTTAGGAATCTGTCAACACACAAACCTCCCCTGTCAGAGCCCAAACCAAATTGTTGGCTTGTGTAAATGAACTTCTCTCTATCCACAGTACTGTGTTGTTAGCGCTATAGGAGCCCTGGGTCTTCAGTACCCATGTCGCGAGCAGCTGCAGCCCAAAGGCTAGTCACTAGGAAATGTCCAACTGAATTTGTTTGGACTTCTCAGAAAATATGTCTACTCTTGGTCTGCAAAAATGTTCAGAGATCCTTTGAGAAGTGGGGGAAATCCATTTACTCAAATTCTAAAAGATCATGAGTTCCAGGACTGAACTGAAAATAGCCTTGCAGCAGGTTAGCATCTCCAGGGCATCTTCAAGGAAGTCAATAGATATAAAAGGGAAACCATCCTCCTTAGCACAAAGAGCCGCAGCCATTTCTCCTCCCCACCGCATTGTCAAAAGCAGTTGGGGAAATATACATCTGCTGAGCTGATGGCAATAAAACATCAGATTGCCAGATTTACTGGAAATTAGGAAGAGGCAGTGGTGTTCAGTGACTCATATTTGTTCATTGCTTAGTCAAAAGCAACCTAGGAGATAACCAGAAGATGGCACTAGAGCACCTGATTGGGAGGAACATAACATGGTTTGAAATTTTTAGATTGAGTCTAGTCCCAATTAAAGCCACTTACTTGAGGAAGGAA
The DNA here is from genome assembly GCF_030035675.1 of Rhineura floridana. Taxonomy (NCBI): domain Eukaryota; kingdom Metazoa; phylum Chordata; class Lepidosauria; order Squamata; family Rhineuridae; genus Rhineura; species Rhineura floridana. Next base: position 37,493,767 of record NC_084491.1, read on the forward strand.
AGAGGTCAAGGATCTGATCCAAAGGTCAGACAACACAGATGCTGGTGCCAATTCACAACTTTAAATTAGATTAACTAAGGACATTTTCCCTTGCTATGCTCGTATACAGGTTTCATAGGCATTTGTGGAATATAATGACTGATGTAAAGGCTCTGTTTGTCCGATTACTGGACATTCTGTCTTGTATCACAGCTCTGCCTCTGATCTGTGTTTAATGAATTTGGCCATACCAATCTCTAATTAGGGACAAAACTAGGCACTCTGGAGTATTTTCAAATACTCCACTGAATGAAACATTGAACACACATCAATTTAAATACTTGCTCAGGCCTTTGTGACATTTCAGTTGCTAAAGTTATTAACATATTGTGGCTTGTTGTTGTTTTCCTAATGGACCAGCATGGCTAGCTACATTTTTTATTAATCACACAGTACACTATCAAAAACGTGTAAGAGCGTAGGATGCAACACACATACATTGCTTAGTCTGCAAAACAACATGGACATACAAGAAAATTAACTGGCTTGTGATGCCACTTCTCACACTTGTCCACAGTAAATGACAGAACGTACTGGGGTGGGGGAAAGCCACTACCTCATGCAACAAGTCATTAGTTCTGCATAGATATAATTGAGGGACCTGTACCTAGGGTTGCCAACTTTGACGATCAGCAGGGGAAACTTGCTCTACAACTGAATGCTAAAAAAAAGATTCATCTTCTGTATTTCCACTTGCCACTCATGCACGGGAATGCTAGCAGGAAAAAAAAGTTGACATCTAACTAGGGTTGCCAAGTTGCAACCTGGAAGGTAAGCATAATTCTTTAATACCTCCACCGCAGTGACAGATAAGGCAGAGACAACTTTCCTTCAAAGTCTAGCACAGCCTTGTGTAATTTGCGATCTACTGAACTTTGCACAGCTCACCAACCATGAATGATGGCCTGCCAGGTACTTGACAAACACCCTACCCCGATTTTTGCAGCTCCAGACAGCAAATTTATTTTTATATACTTCTCTTTCTCACTCTCTCTTGCATATGTATGATTTTCTTAATGGTATTATGAATGGGCATGTTTTGAGGCTCTGTTTTCCCCCTTTTATTGTTCATGCTTGTTAGTTGTATTGTTGCAGGGGAAAAAACTGAAAAAGCAATAAACAATGCATAAATTATTTTTAACTGAGATTCATCACAGCTGATCTATCAGATTAGTTTATGATGTTTGGAGATGGCATCATGAAGTTGAGGGATGGAAAATGTAACATTTTAACTCAGTCCTTGCACTCTTGTTAGTAATTGCTTAATAATGGTCCGTGCTGACTGGTCATGTGATGACAGGAGTTTCATGCAAGTTATCATGTGAAGTATGTATCTTACTAACTGACCTTGAATTAATCAGTTTGGTTAGTTTGTCTTGTGACCTCCTCATGGCTAGAGTTGCTCTGACCTAGACAGAAATATCAGGTCATGTTAAACAGCCCATACTTCAGTTCACTCATAGACAGCATCCTTGGCGTAGCCTGTCCTTGCTCTTTCTCAATTCTTACTTGGGTTCCAAGTCACTTAAATATTTCCTTTTACTAAAAGTCAGATTTGCTCATTTTCTTGTCTGTTCTAATAGCTTAGTCTGCTTGCCTGAGGAAAAGAGAAGTTCATATTAAAAATTATTCATCATGATCAAAAGGTTTGCAACGTCAACCCAGGTCCTTATAGATTTCTTACATCCTATCATCTTCTTCTACATCTCACACTAATGAGTAACCTTTATCTCCATACTCCCAGCCCCCACCTCTATGGAGAGAAGGATGGGTAGCTTTGGAAGGGACTGGGAATTTGAAGCAGAAAATGTTCCATAGGTGACTAGGGATGGGCAAATCTATCAATTTCAGTTTCACTCAGTTCCTCATTTTTCCGCTCTTTAAGTTCTCCACATTTCCACATCAGTTTGTGTGTGTGTGTTGTTTAAAAATAATTCTTATGAAAATTCAGCATTTTAGTGCACGTTGCTCCTAATACTTAACTTTGTAAGCAATTTTGCCTAATATGCACATTTTTTTTGCAAAAGGTTCCGCTTATGTAATACATTTTTGTATGCTATTTTCACTAATATATGCATTTTTATGCACATTTTTACCCTCATCTATGTATTTTTGTACACTTTGACTGGAGAACTGCACTGCAAAAATTCAGAAGAGTGCATTTTGAAAGATGGCTGTATTTCAATTCGCATATTGTTTCACAAAATGAGAAAAAGGCATTTTCACCTATAAATGCCAACTGAATTGAATTTCTCCCCCATCACTAGATGTGAGCAATGTTAAGAAGCCTCTCTCTGCCCCACCCTCCCCTAGAAGCCTTTCACTTGAGATTGCTGATTCTGCAACTGCATATTGTAAAATCTTGGGTGGGGGAGAGGGGGAACTGGAAGCAACTCACATATAGTTTGTTCTTCATTTTCTACAGAATTGAAAGGGTTGGAGAACCACATCTTCTTTCCCCATCTTCCCAAACTAGAGACACTGTGGAAACAAAAACCTCCCTTTCCTTTGCTATCAAGTGGCTGATGACTAAAAAGGTCATTATCCACAACTGCAACTTTAACTGCTTCATTGGAATCTCTCAACCCATGACAACAGCCATGATACCAAAACAGAGTCAACACTTTGATTTGACACATGTTGGCTTCTTGAACAGGGAACAGTTTCAGGTTTGTTAAAGCCTTTGACACTAGGAATACATATGCGGACGCTTATCCTCTCAGATGTTCAGATCTGCAAAGTTTGCTTGAAAACACTTCTCATTGATTATTAGGGATAAGGGAGAAATTTGTTTCAGTTCGCATTTAAAGCAGAATCTATCAAATTTGCACTTTCTGAAACAACATGGGAACCAAAACACAGCCATTCTTTGAAATTCGTACATCCGAATTTTGCAATGCAGTTCTCCAACTAAGCAAATTGCAAAAATGTGTATGTTAGGGGAAAGTGTACATAAAAATGAATAGTGAAAATAGCATACAAAAATTCATTATATTAGGAGAAATTGCTTGCAAAAATGTGTACGTTAGTCAAAACTGCATACAACAATTTTGTAGGAGAAATTCTCACTAAAATGCTGGAGAATTTTCATGAGGATTGTTTATAAAAAATTGCAAATTGCTGCAGAAATGTGGAGAACCAAATTTAAGATTGGAAAAATGAGAAACTGATTGAACCAAAACTGACAGATCCTTCCATCCCTACAGAATATTCACAGTGGTGTCCTGGCCTATTCCAAAGCTAATTTACATTTCTGAAAATTTATGTGAACTTCCTTTCTGGATTATTTGACTTGTTTGTTTTGTGAATTATATCATAATGGGCATTGGCTATAAACAATAAAAATCTGATCGACTATTTTAAATCTCATGGTTCTTTCTTCTGCCTTCTGACAAGATGATAGACATTTAAATTTGCCAGCAGTAAATGATGTACTTGCTGTACCAAGAGCTTTGTCAGAAAATACAGTCTCACCCCTATATGAGCTCCCAAACAGTTGCCCCCCATCCACCCAAAGAGAGCCCCAGGGAACACTACTCAGTTTGCTACTAGGTTATCATGATTATTCTGAACTGGGGAGTTGAGGGAGGTTGTGCAAAAATTGTGCCTATCGGTCAACACCAAATTCTATCCAAAAGGAATAAAGGCAAATGAGACAGGCCAACAAGGGAGCCTCAATGGTTATAGGTTAGAGTGGGTCATGTTGTTTCCCTTGGTTCTATAGAAGCTTCCAGATCACAGGTTCACAACAGAACTGTTCTGCTGTTCCCTGTGGCAAGCCAAAGCAACAAGAGAGAGATTAAACAGCTAAAAGAAAAAAGTCTACAGGAAAGAAAGACAAAAACATGGTGAGGAAAATACTATATTCTGAGTGCTGTCCTCCTTAGACAGCTGCTTTATTTTTATTTTTCCCCTGTGGTAAGTTGCCTTTGTCTCACCTCAGCTTTCCGTTGGCCTCGCCTCAGTCTTGACTACTACCACCTCCCACCTGATAGAAGCTGGGTCTTACAGTGTATTGTTTATAAAGGTTAATTTGGTGAAGATGTTCGGTGAAGAGGTGTGGGAAAGGCTTGACTCTATTTTCCATAATGATCAGTTTCTTCTTCCTGCAGAACTGCATGCTCAGGAAGTGTTATGAGCACAATTTAACATCAGAACTACATGAATAAATAAAGGAATGGCAAACCATCACTACATAAATTCTGAATGCCCATGACCAGTACGGCCAAATATTAAGACATTCCAACTGGCAGCTAGTGATGGAGACTAAGAGGGGCCATTATAGTTGTTGTATTCTGCTTTGCATGAATGGTGTTAATATTTAACTCTTCATTGCCTCTATAGAGTGCTGAAAACTATGCCAACTTATGTCCCTTTATGATAAACACTCCCACAAATAGTGTGTCAAGTGCCCCATGGCAACAGTTGGCAAAACTGTAGTGAAGACACCTGGGAATGAATGCAAGTGTGTGTACACCAGCCCAAGAGACCAGGACCATGAAGGTTACTATAACTAACCTATACTCTGTTGATTCCTGGAACATTACTTTTCAACCATTGGGTTAAAGCAGGGGGAACTCAAACTGTGGTCCATGGCACATCCATTGCACAATTAAACATTGTATTTGTATTGCTCCTTTTATTTCTTACATTGTATTTCATTTAATTCATTGGCATTCAAATTGTGACACAATAAAATACAATATCCAAGAAATAAAAAAGCAATATAAATATAATTAAAAATCATAGCACAGCACAATTGCTAGAACAGGCAGAAAAATGATTAAGTGATCCGCCAAGATGTTCAACAATTTTCAAGTGGTCTGTGGAGGAAAAAAGTTTGGAAATTTCTGGGTTGAAAAGTCATTCCAAAGCTCCACTATATCTCCCAGGATATCTCCCTCCCCAAGATTGTTTGGGTGGTTCAGGCACTGAATCATCCTCTGATAAGGATCTGTCCATTTTGCTTCTCCCAGTTTCTCATTTTTCCAATCTTAAATCCAGTTCTCCGTATTTCAGCAGCAATTACAATTTTTTTAATAAAAAAAATCCTCATGAAAATTCCCCAATATTTTAGTGTCGGAATCAACTTGAACGCAGTCCATTTCATTTTTTCAATGCATTTTTATATGTTGTTTCCACTCATATATTCATTTTGTACACATTTTCCCTTTATACATTTTTGTAAACACTGCTTGGTTGCAAAATTTGGATAAGTGTGCATTTCAAACGATGGCTGTGTTTCAGTTCCCATGCTGTTTCAAAAAGAGCGAATTTGATAGATTCAGCTTGAAATACAAACCTGGTCAAATTTCTTACCTATTACTCTCTGGAATCTCTTCTGACAATGAGTCTGGAGCCACTTTTATAGAAGACTCTATTCTGGTCTCCAGGCAGGACTAGATAAGAGCACCTGACTATGCTGTGTTCCTGTCATTTATAGGTATAGCACTAAATGCACAACTTAGCTAATACTGGGCAAACACAGTGTGTTCTGGAGAGAGCTTTCAGACTTTGCCACAGTCAGCATTGGGACTGGAGATACAAGGGGTCCTTTGGGTAGCTATGCTCCTTAATGCTGACCTCCTGCCCTCAATCCTGTTTATGGTTACTTGTGGCTGTACTCCAGCCCTCATTATTCTATAACTAACTTACTCTCAAGGTCATCACAATAGTCTCTACCATGTAACTCACTGGAAAACTCATATTGCTAACTAGATATGTACCAATGTTGCTCATCCTCAAGTTTACTGCAGAAGCACAGAATCTTGTTATCTGGGGCAGAATTTGGGTTCACGTGATGCTGAAATTATCCAGGGTCCAAAGTCCTTTCTGCACACACAATTTCTCCCATTAGCAGCTGCCAATATGGTCAGTTAATTAGCAGAATATATTGAAAACCTTTTGATCAACCAAAGCATTTTCCCCAATTAATCAGGCAGCAGAATGTTTTTACATTATAAAATTGTTTCTGATATAATTTATGCACCACACCTAAAACATCCAGCTTATGATATGAAAACCTGCACCTCAGAAAGAAGTTTTGATTTAGGACTGGAGAGGCCTCAACAGAGATTCCACTATAGGAAGTCCAGGCATGCATGTTGCAAGCAAGCTAAGTGGCAAGAGCATTTGATAAATTCATTGTCTTCTCTCACTGTAAATATCTGCTATCCCTCCCTTATCATTTGTAAGTTTAAAGGTAAATAAAAGAGGATCCGATTCCTTCTGAGTTTAGCCAAGATAGGATCACCTAAATATCACTCTTTCTTACCCATTCCTCACAATTACTAATTAAATAGTTTTCAACAGCCTGAAGGCTCTTCTTAGCAGAGCCCAAAAGATATGTTAATCTCTTTTCCCCATCTCATCTGGACAGCAGCATAAAATGTTGCTAGAAGCCATTTTGCAAACATTCTAGACAAACCCTTCCTGGCTGACACTATTTTAAAACTTTTAACACCCATTCACTGTCAAGAAGATAGGATTTACAACTTTTGTTTATATGTTAATTTTCAAGTTCAACTCCAGCATACGAGGTGATGCTTTTCACATTGCTAGCTAGGAATCTCTGGGTTAGCCAAGGGACCTCACCTCTCTGCCCAGGAACTTTCTCCCCACTTCACCCTTTCCTCTATCCCCTTTGTGACTGAAGAGCCATCCACCATAAAACCCCAGCTTTGCAGAATGAGGAAAGCTATAAATCTCTCTCTTTCTCCCTTTCCCCTTCCCTACCTTCCATTTTCAAGCCTCATCAGGTCTCTCTTTCTTGGGGGGACCTGCTCTCTTTATTGTCCTTGCCATACCCCAAACTCTTCCAATTTCTTTTTTCTAATTCTTGCTTTAAAACCTTCCCCAAAGCCCCAAGGAATCACTATCCAAAACTTCCTTAATTCTCTCCCCTTCTGGTACTACCTTCATCCCTTTAGCCAACATCCTCCTCCCCACCCCTTTTTCCCTGACTATATCCTAGTTTTCCTATGTATATCCGGGAATACTTTTTAAGAATAACATAGGTATTGATTTTAAACTCTCCTAAACTTAGCTCAGTATCAGTGTGCTGTGCATGGCTTTGGTTTAATACATCTAGTAAATGTGCTACTTTCCTTTTTAGACAATAAGCTAATTCCCTTTTGGTATAATACATTTACTTTTGTTTTATCTATGGGTTTGTGTTAATTGTTGGGGTGCCAAACTCTAGAGTGCATCCAGGTCAGAACTCTACAATCAAGTGTCAGTTTGCATGTGAGAATCACAAGCTTGCATGCAAAGTGCACAGTTCATAACAAAGTATTTACAAAAACCACAGGGCCAAGCACCATCTTAGAGAGGCATTGCTTTTTTCCCCACTCAAGGAAGGAATGCCTCTTCTTAAGATGATGCCTGCTGTGTAATATACATGAGTCTCCTGAAAACAAAAAATGTAACCTTCTGAAAAAACTATTTTATTCATACACCAAATTATGCAGATTTAACCAATTAATTATTGATTAAAATTTATTTGATTCATGAAATTACCATACCCCAAACTCTCCCAATTCCTTCCCAGCATCCACCAGCTACCTCCAATACGCTTGTGACAGAGATAAGACACTTTGGCCAGACTGACAGTCTTTGGGGTTTTCTCCCTCCTTCATCACTGAGGCTGAGATTCTTTTATCCTCTTCCCATTTCTGAAGGTTGCAATCTCAGCAGAACAGATCGTTGTTAGGAGCAAAGGAATTTCATTCAAAAGCCCAATGCATTTTCCATGACTACAGCGGGATGGATTTGGACTCTGCAATAGATGAAGAGCCAAGGTGGCCTGCTGGCCTTGGTATGCTAATACTCCCTAATCCATGGACTGCGCCTCAGACTTTTTTCCAAACACCATTTCAAAAATGTATTTGGGCACTGTGGTGAAGTATGACTTGAGCTCTTTGTTGATCAACACAACCATTAGCACGGCTCCACAACTGTCACACATTATGGTTGTACAGAGGCAGGCTACCTCTGCAGATCAGATACTGGACACAAAGAAGAGGTGCTCACGGGGTAAACTGAAAACATCTGGCTACCCACTGTCAAGAGAGAGAGAGTACTGGCCTAGATGGCCTTTTGGTCTGGTCCAGCAAGACCACTATTGTGTACATTTGAAAAATGTATATATTTATGAAGATATTTATAAACCACACTTCATCAAAGATAGCACACTATCTCCTACCACAAATATATGTCTGCAGTTCAAACATTGCTGCATTTTACTTTACAGCCATTTCCATCCTTTATTATGTAGCATCAAGCCTTCTTGCCATGGCTTACACATGTTCAGCCACTGAATACACTTTGGACAAGTTTTCATATTCATTCTCTGATAATATCTGTTTATTGTTATAGCTGCTGAAAGTATATGAGAATCTTCACTTTGTTTATTTAAAAAGCTGTTGGCTCCTGATAGTTAGAGAAGGAAGGGTGATGCAAAACAAGTATGACAGAGAGCAAGAGGGAAATTAGAGTAAATTGAATAATATGTAATTAATTGATCAACTATTTAATTACAAACTGTGGGATCTGAGTTGGACTTTAATAGCAGCTATCAAGGGAGGCTGTGTTGTCTTCATTAAACATCCTCAGAGCTTCGACTAGTTTTAAATACTGTGATTTTTAATGTTAATTAAGTGATAAAAGTTATTAAAAGGAAGATGATTAATCAACTAACAGCTCCATTAGAGCAATTGTCCCTTATTGCTTTTCAGAAAAGGCATCTCTCTGAGGCTGTACTCCTAAACATAATTCCTTGGAAGTAAATCTGATTTCGGTAAATATGACTTATTTCCAAGTAAACATAAACAAATTTGGACTGTTTAATCATCAAATTTCACTTATACACATGCCAGCCACTGTTAAGATTACTTGCCGTCTTTTGAAAAGTAATAGGAATCATGAGAAAACTGACATATTAGTCTAGGAATGTCTAAGAGTCCTAGGCTATGCTCAGCTCTCAAGTTTCTTTGATGTGATGTATTAGAGACTCCCAGTCCAGTCTAAAGAACAGAGGCCTATATGGATCACCACCCATAGATGCTGCCACCAGTTACCTGAAGATGCCATCTGTGGATAGAGGACCACGTTCTACTAGGATTTACTGATGTGCAGTTGTGGTCAATTGCCCCTTTTCCACTTTTTACTTTTTGAACTACAATACACACACACTTACCACATGGTCTCTAGGCTATGGTTTAGATATGGGGTTGCAACATCATAGTGGAAGCAAGACCATCATTAATCATGTCTTCTAAATATTACAATAAATCCTTGATCTGTAAACTGGCCCTCCAGTTTCCTTTGCAATTGCCTAGAATTCCATTGCACAAATGTCTGCTGCCTGAGATAAACGACAAAGAAAACAGCGCCAAAGGAGCATCAAATTTGCACCCCTCTTTACCTAGGTTAGCCAGTAGAGGGAGACATGGTGGGACATGTGCCACACCAAGTAACAGAAATGCCCATTTCCCAGTTCTTCAAGGATTCTTCGTAGATGGAAAGCTGGAATGGGAAGGGAAAAGGAGATGACATACCTGCTCTCACTGTACTCCTTCTTCTCCCTCACATTCAACCACTTGCGGAGGAGGAACCGCTTGCGCCGCGGAGAGGCACTGGGCGTGGAACAGTTTGACCAGGGGGTGTCCTCATCGCTGGAAGGGGTGATTTCAATGGAAGGAAGCTGTAGGAACTCCTTCTTGGAGGAGGGCACGGTCTCTAGGCTCTGCTCCTGGATGTTCCTCATGCGTCTCATCCTGAACCGCCTTCGGCGCAGGGTTGGAGTGGATGAAGTGGACCAGGTGTGATCACACTCCACTACCTGCTGCTCTGGGATTTGCAGTGCTGGGAGCTGAAGGGTGTCTGTCATCTTGGCAGCTGGCATGAGGTCCTGCATCACTTCTCCTCCCACGTTCATTTACTCTTGACACTCTCTCCCCCTCCCCCAGGTGATCTCAATGCAAACAACACTGAAGAATTAAAACCCACCTTTCTCCCTCCTTACCCAGCTTGGCACCTTCCCTCCCTCTCCAGTAGGAAATCTCATGTTCCTCAGGTGGTTTCATTTGACAAGGAAGAGCCCTCAATGAAGCCAGTGGCAAGGTGCTCTTGACTTTCTCTGCCCAAGTCCTTCAGCTGTAAGGCACAACTTTCTCCCTCATGCTTGGATCCTTCAAAGCTGCAGACGCCGGCTTAACATTGGGGACAAAAGCTGGACTGACAGCACCCGGCGTGCCTTCGCTTTGCTTTGCCGTGCGCTTCCAGCAGTCCTTTCTTGACTCTTTGCTTACTGGACAAATGACTCTTCCGGAGCTCTGCTTGAAAACCTCTCAGCTGTGTGCACTCTGGAGTGACCGATTGGAAACCAGTGAGGAGCTGTGAGGAGGTCAGAGAAAAAGAAAAACAAAAAGGAAGAGAGACGAGAGAAAGAGAGAGACAGAGAGCGAGGGGAGGGGGGGAGGGAGAGAGGGAGGAAGCAGTGATGTATGAGAAAACTGGTGGTGAAGAAGAAGAAGAGGTGGGAGGGGGAGATTTGTTTTCCCCTTGTCACTGATACGCTCAGGCAGCTGTTGCAAGTGTAACCATACTCTTAACCCCAAGGCACAAGGTCTCTGTTACCAAACGTACTATTCCAATCAGCCACGCTGAACGAATGACAGCAAGGTTGGGGGAATGAAAACAAACCTTTTATACAAGGTGATTGGCTGGGCACCCCCTCCGTCACCCCCTTCCAGGCTAGTTGTCCCACCCTGCAGAGGGAGGGGAAAGCAGGTGACCTCAAGCGGAGCGTAGGCCTTCCCTGTTGCTAAATTGGTTTTAGTGCCTTATTTGAAGTCAATGAAAGTGGGAGAAAGGGACAGACGAAAGCCAGGAAGTTTCAAGCAGAATCTATCAGTCAGTAATGTAACTGGCATTTTTTATTATTTAAAGAAACCGAAAGCAAAAATGAAATCTGACGTAAATGGAAAGATTTCGATGAAACATCTAGGAATTTTGAGGGAAGCCAGAAGATGAACAGGAAATTCTTCCACAGAGTTTGCGCACTGTAAAAATTTGCCAAGTTTTGCCTAACACAAAATTCAAGGCAAAATAGAAAGTTCCTGCTTGGGCAAAACATCTGAGGAACTGTGGGGAAGTTAGAAGAGTTTCAAAGAGCCTGGAGAACATTATCGGTGTATGTGCCACATATCCCTATTCCCTACAGAAGTTTCTATGGCAAAGCGTTTTAATATGGGAGAGAACGAGAGAGACTTTTCAGGGTGAGGGGCTGCTTCCAAAATGACACATTTTGGTGAGAGTTTCAGGTTCAGAAAGGCTTGCAGACAACATGCAAAGACATCTAAGCACAGAAGACAGGACAGCAGGAGAAGCCATGGCAAAAAACTTAAGTATTATAAGCACAAGGGGGAAAAGAATCTCTTTCACGGGCAGAATAGCTTCAGGTGAGAGTGAAACAAATACAATTATATGAAAGATATACCACTGGATGAAGGCTGAGAGTCATGGCCATGTTTTCCACTTGATAGTTCCAACCTATTTTAGTTGTTGTAGCTGTCACAGATCTCCTGGCATGAACAGAACTCCTATCAGACAAATGCATTGCCCTGTCATTCAATGGTAGGCAAGTTATTATTTCTTTACTAAATTTCTGTCCTGCACTTCCTCCCAGAAGGAGCCGAGGGTGGCAAACAAATTACAGAACACTAAAGCAATCTATAAAACGTATTAAAAACAAAACATCTTTTTTTAAAAAAAATGTTAAAAACAAAACATCTTTGAAAAAGCATCTTTAAAAAAAAAAAAAAGAACTCTAAAACCATCTTAAAAACAATTCCAACACAGATACAGACTGGGATAAGGTCTCTACTTAAAAGGCTTGTTGAAAGAGGAAGGTCTTCAGCAGGTGCTGAAAAGACAACAGAGATGGAGCCTGTCTAATATTTAAGGGGAGGGAATTCCAAGGGTAGGTGCCACAATACTAAAGGTCCGCTTCCTTTGTTTTGCAGAACGGACCTCTTGATAAGATGGTATCTGCAGGAGACCCTCACCTGCAGAGCACAGTGATTGACTGGGCATATAAAGGGTAAGATGATTTTTCTGATATCCTGGTCTCAAACTGTATAGAGCTTTATACACCAAAACCAAGTTCATAAGGATTTTGAACTTGCCAGAGTTTACACTCTCTTAACTACCTTCATGACTGGTGTATATTCGGTTGACTCAGGTAAGGGGAAACACAGTTATAATTAAAATAAAGTACACATTATTTAGTGCCTCACATAAATTCAGCTGTGCAATTTCCTCCTTAAAAGGATCAGCGAGTTATTTTAATGTGGTCAAACCTACCTCTTGTGGGCCCCTAACACATGCTGTCTAGCAGCTGACACATTCTTACTCCTTGCAGACAGATGTTCCTCTCACTTTCCTAATTGCTTCTCTGCAGTCAGTAGCCACCTGTGTCATTTATCCTGTCCACAATTTGTTCATGGAAAATTCAATATAAGGATCAGAACTGAATATATGAAGTATATAAATAAATAAATATGAAGCCAAGAGCACGTAAGAAGGGCTCCTGGAGTGCTGCACAGGAGAAAACAATAGAATTAGACTTATATCACCAAAAAGGAGGAACTCTAAGAAATCGAAACCTTGCAGAAAAGCCAACACAAGGATCTGTAATGACCACCTGCACTGCACAAACATTCTGCAGAGGTTGGAGATGGAAATGGTTCTCCAAGGGCTTGCCCAGACAGTAGCTTCTGTCATGGCTGTTTTAGTGCAGCAGGTCTTAAAGAAATAGAGAGAAAAGTGCAAAAGCAGGGTATTTTTGTGGCACAAACACAATTTTGTTCCGTGCCACTCACACTGAAGCTGCAAGTCCCCAATTTGTCACTACAGGATTCTGTGTGACACTCACCACTTGGCAAGTGTCAAAAGTATAAGATCGAGATTTTGTGAAGATGCTAGGAATTTTTTGTTAAAAATGGCAAAGTCCTTCACAGAACACTAACTTTTCAAGTCCTTTGTTTAGGAACCAGAAAAGTTAAATGGCTATGAAACTGGTGGAGATTTGTAGTGAAGATATGTCTTGCTGCTATCATCGTGTGTGTATGCATATCAAGAGTACTGTGCTGAGCATTATATTGTTATAATGCTGTTTTATGATCAATCTATAATCATATTATTTTATCATTTTCATGAAAAGCTGGCTTGAGAGATTCTAGTAGATGGGGTATAAATGAAAAATGAAACAAAATGCTAAATTAATATGGCATTTTCCCCCCAAGTGGATTCTTCCATTTCTTGTTTTGTGTCTTGTTCCCCAAACAATACAAGCATTTCCTTGGTATTGGAAGTTTTTTAAGCAGAATCATTACTAGACAACACTTACTTGCGCCATAACATTCTATGTCACTTTTTTATTTTGGATAGAGGACGCTGGAGACCTGTCTAATGCTCTTTGAAATCCAGGAGCTGTGTAACAAGAGAGGCAGCACAGGCTTCCTGACTGTTGTCAATAACACCTAGTTTGTTAAGGCTGTTAACTAAAATGGTTCTGTGGCAAGGAATTATGGGGAAAACATTTTGCCTGAATTAGGGCCTCTGGAAGGTCATGAGATGGTTGGTTCTCACAGCTGAACTCAGTTAATTAGGCAGTGAGTAAGAACACCTGCTTATCAGCCTGAGACTGGTACCTCAAGACCACAGGCCTGGGAAGGTTGGAGAAGTGTGTGACCGCTAGATATGAAAGCTCCAGAAGATTTCATCATCAGAAAGCTCTCTGGCTGGCTAATTAATTCCTGGCTGTTGCTGGGCTTTCTCCCCATAAAAATAGAACTAAGACTCTAGGTTTTGGTTCCCCAATGTTCCTTGGTGCTACCTGATGTTGGGATGCTATCTTCCATATGCAATCCAGGCTATACATCTCTGGGGGGATGTGGAACCATGAAATTACTCTGCTGGTTTTCCTATATTGCATGAGTATAGATTAGGCTAGACAGATCTGTTATTTCTGCTTGTGACTTGAACTCTTTGCATTTTGTATTTTACCTAACTCACTGGGTGACCTTGGGCCAGTCACTGCCTCTCAGCCTCATGAAAACCCTATTCATAGGGTCGCCATAAGTCGGAATTGACTTGAAGACAGTACATTTACATTTACCTCTTATTTACCAGCGTGTGTTCATTGCAGGGGGAATTTGGCTCTGAATCCAGCATCTTGGCCATTTAGCCACAGACTACCATACAGTTGGGTATTTTGCCTTAAGGCTCCAAGACAAGGAATGTATCCTTGGCAGGTCTATTTCTGGCACTTTGGGTTTCCCCTTGGCCCAGAGTGGGTGACCAAGTTTAATGGGTGGTGGCAGTCTACCTACTTTACAGAGTTGGTGTTGGTGTAACTCAGCCCTGATAAGGGAGGCACTGGTTGTGCCTGGCTGGGATCAATTGCCCTGGGCTTGATCCTCCAGTGAGAATTCTTGAATTCCTGACAACTGTAAGGTGTGAAAAATACCAGCTACATGGGAGGAGTTCTTGCACTTCAGGGCAAAAATGATTGGTGCTATTGCAACGATTAGTAATTTCTTGGTTCTATATATTGTAAGCATCAAATCAAAGTCTTACTTGTAAGCATTTGTCCCACAGGACAAAAAACACAGAGCAGGACAGACTGTACTTTTATGTGGAGCAACTAGCATTTAAAACTTTGAATGCAATAGCTTGCGAACCGTACAAGAATCATTGAGTTGTATCCAGAACAGTGCCAAGTCACAGTCCCATTAGTGCAAGAATTTCCGGAAAGTCCCACCACACAAGTGGAAATCCTTGCTCTAATAGTATGTGTTCATTGGATACTGCCCTTTGTCAGGTGGAAGCGTCAGGAGAGAGAAAAAGTTGTTACAGTACCAGATTGAGGTCTTCAACTGTCATTGCAGATATTCCAGTACCAAGACAGAGCATGTTTGTTCCCTACCAAGACAAAAAATGATCTACAGTAGGGCCCCACTCATACGGCAGATTAGGTTTCAGACCCCCGTCGGAAAGCAAAAATCACCAAAAAGTGGATCAGCTGTAGCGTGGGGGTCTGGAACCTAACCCGCTGATTGTGCCAGAGAAGGAGAAGATAAAATCTTCCCCTCCTCGGGTACGCTCAGCTTGAGCGGGAGTCTGATCGTGCCAGAAGAGGAGGAGGTCAGCTGCAGCATGCTACAGCTGATTTTCCTCTCCTCCGGCACGATCAGCTGGAGTGCCGGGAGCTCCAGCCCCCCTCCAGCTGATTGCCCTGCTGGTGCCGTATTAGCTGAACACCGAAAAGCAAGGCCCTACTGTACAGGCATGGGTGGGTAAAACTATGGCCTGGAATGGCCATAGCATCTTTTCTGAGTATCTACCTGACAAAGAGTCCTGTGTGTCTCACACACTTACATTTTGCATTTTAAGCACTAGTTGGCTCACATAAAGAGCTATGTTTCTCTGGCCCTGCAAGTGGTTGGCTGTATCCTGCTAGCAATGGAATGGGAATATCACTTCCCTTGAGAGATCCAAATCATCTGAGGCAAGACCTCCCCCCCAATTTAAGAAAGCAATCTCAGGTTATTAAATGACTAGCTAATTTGGACAAGAAACCTTCCACACCTATTTGCCTGGGCAACCAGGTGGGATGCTCATGGTTTCTGGGAAACAGAAAACTCTCGATCTTCAATGGAAACAGCTTGGAGCTGGTTGTTCTGGCAAGCTGAAACACAGTCTTGTCAGGAACAGCCTGGCATACTGTTAGCTCTTTGGACTCAAGAGGCCTGCACTTTCGCTAACGATGAATGCTGAATGAATAGACTTTTCACAGTGCTCACGTCTGTTACAGAAAATGCCTCTTGAAAGGCAGCTTTGAACCTTCTGTTACTTGAGGAAGACAAATGAGAGCAGCAAGACCACTGGGGGCCTCCAGACATGTATTTACATGTGTCATGCACACTGCAGCATGACACCTGTCACTTGCAACTTCTATGGGGGCTGTTATAATGCCCAGATTAGGAACAGCACCAGCAGTACAGCAACTGTGCCATCAAACACTGACAGCAGCACCAAGCTCTCATTCCAGTTAGCACTTTCCCTGTGAGGTACCCCCCTGCCCCTCCACAGATACACATTGTTTACCACTACTGTTATTGAGAGAACAAACCATTCTATCTGGAAGTGCCCTACATGTGTTGTCGTTGTTGAATTTAATGCCTGCCCTTCACCCAGAGGTCTCAGGACAGGTTACAACAATTTCAAGCACATCCTTAAAAAAAAAAAGTAAAACAACATACAATCACAGTGTTGTGCTGTGTCGGACAGCAGAATTGACCTTCAAAAGAACAGCAAGAAGCAGGGTCGGCCCCAGGTATGCCGGGGCCCTTGGGCACAACCCTGCCCCAGGCCCTGGTGCTCCCCTTCTGCGATTCGCAGCAGGATTGCTGCCGCGTATCACAGGGCGAGAGCTTCGGAGCCCCTGCCATTGCCTCACTCAACCTACCTTTCTCGGCTGTGTTGTGCAGCTGCGCACACAGCACGCGCAAGGCTACCCTTAACCAAGATGGCGGCCAAGGTTTCCCTAAGGGGCTGAAGCCTCTGCCGCCATCTTGGCTCAGAGCAGGGATGTGCGCACGTAGCAGCCATGAAAACCCTCTTCATAGGGTCGCCATAAGTTGGAATTGGCTTGAAGGCAGTCCATTTCCATTTTCCATTGTGATCCCAGTTATTAAGATGTGACATTTGCTACCTGCATGTTTGTATCACTAGTACTTTCCGAAGAGAGGAGAGGTTGTCCTTCTTTTGAGCCCTCTGTTGATCTCCCATATCTGCGTAGTACCTTCATCACGGGTCACAGCTCACAGCACACACAATTAATCACAGGGAAACCAGCTTGCAAGTACAGAAGGTCTTTGAACAACACTTTGTTGTCTCCAGTTCTGTGAAAATATCTGCTCTGGTCAGTGGAGCCTTTTGTAAAGAAGCCAGTTGCCCACTCAAAGAACACAGATGTGCGTTGTAACTTGTAAGCAGGATGCATTGTACAGCATGCATCTTTGCTGTGAGGTAAATCACAGAGATGAATGGATCTAACTGTTGCCAAATCTGTCTGTCCAGCTCTCTCCGGTCTCATAACCGGTTTGAGTTCCTCTCCAACTTCTGTTCAGTTCAAAGAACACCTGGCATCACATTAGCAAAACAATTTACCATAAAGAAAACACTACACAGAGATAAAAACTCTGTAGAAAGAGGCTGCTTATAGGCTGGCCAGTGTGGTGTAGTGGTTAAGGTGTTGGACTATGACCTGGGAGACCAGGGTTCAAATCCCCACACAGCCATGAAGCTCACTGGGTGACCTTGGGCCGGTCATTGCCTCTTAGACTCAGAGGGAGGCAATGGTAAACCCCCTCTGAATACCGCTTACCATGAAAACCCGATTCATAGGGTTGCCCATAAGTCGGAATCGACTGTTGCTTTCCGGGCCCAATTCAAGGTGTTGGTATTAACCTTTAAATCCCTATATGGTTTCAGCCCAGTTTATCTAAGGAGCGCCTGCAACGCCACCAATTATGCCGCCCGACACGATCAGCCACACAGGGCCTTCTCTCAATCCCGCCGACAAAAACAGCTAAATTGGCGGGAACTAGAGAGAGGGCATTCTCAGTGGCGGCCCCCACTCTCTGGAACTCTCTCCCACAAGATCTATGGCACGCCTCTTCCCTAAATACATTTCGTAAAGCCTTAAAGACCTGGCTCTTTCAACAGGCCTTTGGGACTTCCGGGGAGGGTTAACTGTTATGATCAAATGCCTTCTACCCTGCATTATTATTATTGCTGCTGTATTGTTTCATTTCTATTATTGTATTTTATTGTATTGTATTTTAATTCTTTCATGTACGTCGCCTAGAGTGGTCATTGGCCAGATAGGCGACATATAAATTAAATTTATTATTTATTATTATTGAAGGCAGTCCATAGGCTGGCCAACAGTTGCTTATAATTCTGATCTGATGCCACCCTTCATCCAGGCGCCCTATCATAGCAATGCCCTATATACTTCATTCGTTCCACACTACACTCCCTTTGGAGCAGTAAAATAGATGTTACTAAACTTTAACAACTGAACTTACAAGACCTGAACAGGGTGGTTCACGACAGATGCTATTGGAGGTCGCTGATTCATAGGGTCTCCATAAGAAGTAATTGACTTGAAGGCACATAACAACAACAACAAACTTTAACAAAAAATCACTAGCCTATTGGGGACTAGCAGAGGAGGGACAGAGGGATCTGTACCTCCTTCACCAGTCCACTGCATTTCTGTGGTGGACCTAAATGGGGCACACAGCGTTTTGTCTCTCCTCCATCAGCCCATTCACTTGCCTGCATGCAATTCTTGGTCACCTGTGGCCACCAGCTAGTGCTTAAATACAAGGCTGTTTCAGGGCATTGCATATGACTCTCTTGCTCATCTTTTTAATTCTAGGGGTGGTGTTCAAAAGTGTGAAAACAATTCACACAAGCATATAAATACGGTATTTTAAAATAGCAACAACAGACAACTTTTTTTAAAAAAGGCAGGGATCAATGATTTTGGGAGGGAACTGACACAGCTGCCTGAATTTTGCCATAAAACTAAGGAACAGAAAGAAACAGAAAGGCTATTCTGACTCAAACTCCATCCAAAGTGCTTCAGAAAAACGGAAAGCCTTAACCGGGTGCTGAAAGACTGTAGAGTCCTTGGGGAGGGTATTCCGCAATCAAGGGACCGGCACAGAAAAGGCCTTCTCCTTTGTGACTAGATAATGTGCTTATGTTAAAGAAGGCTTCTACAGAAGACCTTAAGATATAGGCAGGCTAGTATGGGAAAAGGCACTCCCCTTTGTAACTGGGTTCTAAGCTGAAGCTGTTTAGGACCAGCACCTTAAATTAAGCTTGGAAGTGAAGAGGCAGCCATCGTGATTGTTTCAAAATGGGTCTGATATGGGCCCCTGAGGTTGCACCAGGCAAAATTCTGGCTGCTAAGTTCTGCACTAACTGAAACTTCCAGGTAAGGGCAGACCCATGCATATCACCTTACAGTAATCTAGCCAGGAGGTTACCAAAGCATGAATCACTGTGGCAAAGTTGTCCCTGTCCAGGAACAGCCACTGTTGGTGAACCAGCCAAAGCTGGTAAAAGGCATTCAGGCCACTAAGGTGGCCTGGCCCTCAAATGACAATACTAGATCAAGCAGTTTCCCAAACTATGGGTGATGTTCAATGCTAGTCCTACTTAGAATAGACCCATTGAAGTTAATATACATGACTAACTTAGGTTCATTTATTTCAGTGGGTCTGCTTTGAATAGGGCTTAGTTAACTACAATCCTGTGCTCTTTCTGGGGGAGTGCAATCCTATCCAAAACTAGTTGAACACCACATTCCTGAACACAAGAACTACCTACCTCCAGTGCCTCCATTGGTTTATTGGTCTTTATCCCTGCCAGTCCATTACTGAATCTAGATACCAATTCAGCCCTTGTACAACCTGAACTGACTTGGATGACAAAGTAAAAGTCAATATACAAATGACACTTCACCCCAAACCTCACTCGAAATCTTTGAATAACCTCCCCCAGTGACTTCATATAGATGTTAAAGTGCATCGAGTGGGGGAAGGTAGGTGAAACCGTGTGAGTAAGATGGAACCTTGGTGCTTTGGGGTCAAGTAGATCCCCCCCCAATGCTACTTTCAGCTTTGTAGGCAGGAGTGAACCCACCATATAGCCGAGCTGCCTGCCCCCAGTCCACAGAGCTGGTCCAGTAGGATCCCATGGTTAATGGTATCAAAGGTCACAGAATGTCTTGGGCTCATGGCTGCTGTTCCTTGCTTGTCCCAAAAGGGCCAGATGACTACAGGTATCCTTTGAGAAGGCAGGAAAGTCTATGCTTTTACACACACACACACGCACGCACGCACGCACAAACATACACACACCCTTTCAGACTATATGTGGATATTCCTGTGGAGCAGCAATTACTTTGGATTCCTTTGTAGTTCATGGACCCTTAGGAGATCCATGGATGGGCTTCAGGGAGTCTGTGACCTGGACACAAAAAATCCATTTCCAATGCTATAAAATAAAATTTATTTATTTATTTATGGGGGCCTATAGCCTTCACCAGATTCTCACAGGGGTCCATGATCCAAAAAAGGTTAAGAACCATGACTATAAAGTATCAATATTTTTCTGGCTTTGCCAGACTAATTATTAAAATAAACAATTAAATGGACCTGCATACTAGCTCTGTGTGCCAAAAGCACCAATCCTTCACTTTAAAAGGGGGGGATTTGATCTGTATTGTTATTATGAAACATAGAAAATAAAATAATCACAAAAAATCATCATAAAATAGACTGTTTGGGTGTTTCTTTTTGCAGATTAATCTTTGTATTTAAGAGCAGATCTTTAAGGTTTCCTGGGAATCTTGCCTCCCTCCTTTCCTGGCACTGAGGTCTGGGATGGTATCCCTGCCACTTCCACAACTATAAGTTCCTTTTGCACATCAAGTGCAACCTCGGTTTATCAAGTGATGAGCATTTTGATAAGTTGCCAAAAGGTTTGGCCTTGAATCAATCCTAAGTATTTCCCTTTAGCTGAAATCCAACTGTCTGGGCTTTTTCCTTGCAAAAACTGGAAGTGTGCCAAGGAATGTGTGATGTACTGAATACTATGTCCATAAGGGAGCCATCGCTTTCATTTCCCCTCTGAACAAAGCTAATAAACAGAAATGTTTAATGCTTGTTCTGAGCTCCCAAGAGTCACACAGTCAGGGAAGGAGACAGACAGATCCTACCTCCGGTAGATGAACTTGTTTTTGTAATAAGCATGTAAAAATCGCTTCCTAAATTCTGCTTCTATCCACAATCTCTCTATTACCCACAACCTCAGCAGAGGGGCCATTAGAGGAAATTTCCAAAATTATATAAGTGCTTGGGTGTGTGTGTCATTTTCTCTTTTACGTTTTTCCTTCAAAAGGGAGCTACGTGGGAAATGTTTTGCAAACAGAAAAAAAATCTCCCTTCTGTCTTGCACCTCTCATTCACTCACTTTTTCAACGGAACAACAAGACCATAGAACACGGAGGGAGGCCATATACAAGCCACATTGCAGAAGTATATGTATCCAATATGCTAGAGTAGGGCCAAGGATACCTGCCTGATACATCAGCGCAGCAGAATTCCCATTTACCTGGTCCTCTGATATTCAAACTTCACAGTTATTTGAATCCACAAGCCCCTTCTCTGTTATCTAGCACAGGTAGTCCTACATCAATATAATTTACCATACAGAGCAGCACTCAGTTTATCAAGCTGTTCCAAGTA
Organism: Rhineura floridana; assembly: GCF_030035675.1. Lineage (NCBI taxonomy): Eukaryota > Metazoa > Chordata > Lepidosauria > Squamata > Rhineuridae > Rhineura > Rhineura floridana. The sequence continues at coordinate 37,515,204 of NC_084491.1, forward strand.
CTCCCCAGATCATTTAATAGGTGAAACCCCACTATGTGTTGTCCTCACAACAACTCTGCAATGTAGGTTAAGGTCTGAGATAGTTACCAGTCCAAGGTAACCCAGTAAGCTTCATGGCTGAGAGGGAATTTAAACCTGTGTCTCCTCAGTCCTAATGTGGAACTCTAACCACTACACCACACTGACTCTTGAAAGAATGGCAAATAGTTTCAACATGGAAAGGATAAGGGGAATTGGTGTACTTTGCTGTTACACATATAATCTACCCTAACTGTAATACTCACAGTGGGCAAACAAACTTCTAAAAACCTAACAGGATTCACTACAAGTACCGCATACATACGTGTCCATGTTCAATATAGCTATTCTAACTTAGAAGCAGCAAAAGTTATTTCCAACAAAAGATTCTGGGCTGTATCCATCAATCTCTGCCCACTAGTGCAAAGGCTCTTGCGTTAGTGGACAGGTGAGTTTTAACAGAGGAATTCAACACAACAGTTGCACTAGTGGAAACTCGTGCAGCAGATTGCACAGTTTGATGGACCACAAAGTTACCAGCATTCTGCTTATGCATTCTCTTGTGCAACAATGTTCTACTGCTGCTACATATCCAGCCAGTGGAGTAAGTATACTGCTAAGTGACTTTGACTTGGCTGGGGGGGGGAAGTCCAGCAGAAAGGGCATTCTCTGTGGCAGCCACTAAATAGTGAAATCCCCTCCCCCTCCCCGCCCCCTCCCCCGCAGGTCTGTCTGGCACCTTCACTCTATAGTTTTGTACAACAGAAATAAAGCTCTCCTGTACAGAGATGATGTTCTTTTAAGCAGATCTATTTCCATTTAGGCAGCTCTCTTATCACACAGCTGTAGCATAAAAATGAAAGATTCTATTATCCAGTGTCCTCCTATCTAGAGACCACAGCAGAAGCTTTTGGAGAAGCTGGCCAGAACTTTTCAAAGGGCTAACTGTGCAGACACGTGATTTATACAGGGACATTATGATATTTTCTGTCTCATTCCCAATTCACATCCACAGGCGAATACTATCACAATTAAATTACTACTGATTATTATGCTCGCCGTCAGCCTTGGCAAAACAAGGTCATAGATTTTTAAAGACTTTACATCAAGGACAGGCATGGGGTTATGCCTGTGGTAACTTACAAAACCAGGCCTCTGTGTTGTTTCTGACCTATCTGTCATCTGGATTCATGTCCCAGAATCAGTCCTAATGCCTACAAGCAATACTCTCTCACTCGTCCCGCTCCACTGATATAAAAGAAACAGGACCCAAGCAAGAATGGCAGATAAATATGTGTAACACTTAGAGGATATTAAGTGCTGCCAAACATCATTTTTCATACTTGGGCTTACTAGGGTTGCCAGGTTCAGGGCCTGAGACCGATCCTGTATCTTTAGGAGAAGAGAAAGTCAGCCAACGGCAGGTGTTCTTGCAACACTGTAATGGGAAAAACCACAAGGTGGAATTCTCCCTTCCCCTTGCACAACTTTTAAAGATACAGAAGCCCTCTTGGTTGCCAGGCCCAGCCTCCAAGAGGTCTTGTGTATCTTTAAAAGTTGTGCAGGGGGAAGGGAGAATTCCACCTTGTGGTTTTTCCCATTATAGTGTTGCAAGAACACTTGCACTTGACTGAATTTTCTCTTCTCTTAAAGATATAGAATCATTCACAGGTCCTGAGCCTGGCAACCCTAATTTTGTAACATGATACTTTTCTGAGTAAATTCTCTCAAGGTGGTTTATATAAAAACAAATTACAATGACAGTTTTAACAATGACAGAATCAAAAATATAATAAAAAAGTCTACAGTACACCCACATTAATAAGCCAGCAATACTGAAAGGCACAAATCCCAGAATATAAACCCAAAATGTTATCCAGGCACAGGCCTCACAAAACAAATAGGTTTTCACTGAATTCCAGAGTCATGGAGCCACCACTGAAAAGGCCCTTTCGCTCATGCCCACCAATTTCACTGATCTTGGTGGCAGGCCAATCACTGATCTTAATGTGTAGGCTGGTAGATGGTCCTTCAATTAATAACTCAAATCCAAACTGTTCAAGGCTTCAAAGGTTAAAAACAGCATTTTAAATGAGTAGGTGTTAGCAACTGTACATTTTGATTATTGTAGAACAGTCATGTTTTCCTAGTATATCGTTAACCAAAACAGCAATTACCCTTTTAGCTTTTAAATCAGTGGAAGAGAGGTCTGTTGCTGAGTAAATGAGTACAGCATGCAGCTGGTAGAAACAGAGCAGGGGTAGGAAATTAGTTGCCCTCCAGATGCTGTAGGACTATAAGTCTCATCATTTTTGATGATGGGCCACGCTGGTTGCTAATAATGGGAGTTGGAGACCAACAATATCTGGGGATCACAGGTTCCCCAATCCTGGAGTACAACCTTCAGTCATATGGAATAGTGGTTGTTGGGGAGGGGGCTTGGAAAATGACCATTGGTGTGAGAATAGGAGTGTTATAATGTCACTATTTACATCTATTGAAATGTTGGAGTGTACAGTGCACAGGGCTGAACATTTTATTTATTTATTACATTTATATCCTATCTTTCCTCCAAGAAGTTCAAGATGGGGGTACAAACATTGTTCTCCCCTTCCCAATTTTATTCTCACAACCACCCTGTAAGGTAGGTTAGGCTAAGAGACAGTGACTGGTCCAAGGTCACCCAGTGAGCTTAATGGTTGAGTGGGGATTTGAACCATGGTCTCCTGGGTCCCAGGCTGACACTCTAACCACTACACCACATGGGTATAGTGCTGATCCAGTCATTCACACATTTCTAAACACACAGATTTGTTTGCAACAGTGACTGTGAATGCAGCCTAGGAACTGGCCCTTATCTCGCCTGACTCTTAGGTTCAAGCCTCTGGAGTATAGGTGTAGAGCAGCTAGTAGGGAGGTCATTGCTGTTCCTTTGGTGGTGTGCCATCACATTCCATTCTTGACACACAGTCCAAAGAACATGGCCAAGAAAGGTTTTAGCAGGCTTCTCTCTTGCTGGAATACAGCTATAGATTCTGAATTCAGCCAGCTCTCGGGTCTCCGGATGCTGCTCTTAAATGCCAGATCGGTATATAATAAGATCTCCCTCATCCATGATTTAATTCTGGAAGAGGCAGCCGATCTGGCATGTATAACTGAGACCTGGGTGGGTGAGCAGGGAGGAGTTAGTCTCTCCCAGCTGTGCCCACCGGGGTACCTGGTTCAGCATCAGGGTAGACCCGAGGGTCGGGGAGGGGGGGTCGCTGTAGTCTATAGGAGTTCCATTTTCCTCTCCAAGCACCCTGTCCATGCGACTACTGGTCTAGAGTGTTTACACCTTATGTTGGGTCAAGGGGACAGATTGGGGATTCTGTTGGTGTACCGTCCACCCCGCTGCCCAACAGACTCCCTAACTGAGCTGATGGAGGTGGTCTCGGATGTACTGCTGAGATCCCCCAGACTGTTGGTACTGGGGGATGTTAACATTCATACTGAGACCACCTTGTCTGGGGCGGCTCAGGACTTCATGGCCTCCATGACAACCATGGGGCTGTCCCAATATGTTACTGGCCCAACACATGTAGCAGGGCATACTCTAGATTTGGTTTTCGCGACTGGACATGGAGATGGTGATCTGAATGTGGGGAGCCTTACATCAGTTCCTTTGTCATGGACAGATCACCGCTTGTTGAAGTTTAGAATTACAGAGGCTTCTCCCCTCTGCAAGGGTGGGGGACCTATTAAGATGGTCCGCCCCCAGAGACTAATGAATCCGGATGGCTTTCAAAGGGCTCTGGGGAGTTTTCCAGCTGATAGGGCTGGCGCTCCAGTCGAAACCCTGGTTGAACTGTGGAATACAGAAATGACCCGGGCAGTTGACATGATCGCTCCTATGCGCCCTCTCCTGTGTAGAGCTCTGTGATGTTCCTATATATTAGTGTATATATGGTAAGTGCTGGTTGTTTAGAGTATACATGGTAAGTAGTGAAAGAGGAGGGGGAGTGAATGGGCAATAGAATGCTTGATGATTGGCTGAATGTTTAAAATGGCTGACAGTATAAATGAAAGGATGACAGGTAAATCTGGGTGAATGTGAGGTGGTGAATTGTGGAATCTGGGGGGAGAAGAGAAAGAGTGGATTGCTTGGTGGGGTTTAGAGAGTTGTTTACCAGGAGGGAGGTGGAGTTCGGATTAGTATTGAGTAAAACCATATGCTTATGTGCCTTAAGAAGAAATCTTGTTAATCTTGTTAGCTTTGTTATCTGTAATAAATACTTAATTTGGTTTACCAAAGGCCTGATCCTTGGCTGGGGTTTCACAGACCAGAAGGGAGGGTAAGGTAATGACCAAGGCTGAAGGGGAACTGTAACAAATGGTGGCAGCGGTGAAGAGAGTAACAGTACCAGTATTCAGAGTCTCTGGGAATACTAGTATTGGGACGTTACTGGTGGTTGCCTAGCAGGGGGATCTGTTGAGATCTGTGCTAGAGCGGGGAGAGAAACCATAAGAGAGAGCGGTCCGGACTGGTGGAGTCCCTGGTGGTGCCTAGAGACAGGCAGTAACCACGAGCAGGTAGGAACCTGACAGGGAGAGCCAGGGAAGGACGCATCACAAGCTCATACAGCTCCATGGTATACTCTGGAGCTGAGAGCAATGAAGGCAAAGCAAAGGCAAATTCCATGCTAGCAATAATTAGGAAAGGTATTGAAAATAAAACAGCCAATATCATAATGCCGTTGTATAAATCTATGGTGCGGCCGCATTTGGAATACTGTGTACAGTTCTGGTCGCCTCATCTCAAAAAGGATATTCTAGAGTTGGAAAAGGTTCAGAAGAGGGCAACCAGAATGATCAAGGGGATGGAGCGACTCCCTTACGAGGAAAGGTTGCAGCATTTGGGGCTTTTTAGTTTAGAGAAAAGGCGGGTCAGAGGAGACATGATAGAAGTGTATAAAATTATGCATGGCATTGAGAAAGTGGATAGAGAAAAGTTCTTCTCCCTCTCTCATAATACTAGAACTCGTGGACATTCAAAGAAGCTGAATGTTGGAAGATTCAGGACAGACAAAAGGAAGTACTTCTTTACTCAGCGCATAGTTAAACTATGGAATTTGCTCCCACAAGATGCAGTAATGGCCACCAGCTTGGATGGCTTTAAAAGAAGATTAGACAAATTCATGGAGGACAGGGCTATCAATGGCTACTAGCCATGATGGCTGTGCTGTGCCACCCTAGTCAGAGGCAGCATGCTTCTGAAAACCAGTTGCCGGAAGCCTCAGGAGGGGAGAGTGTTCTTGCACTCGGGTCCTGCTTGCGGGCTTCCCCCAGGCACCTGGTTGGCCACTGTGAGAACAGGATGCTGGACTAGATGGGCCACTGGCCTGATCCAGCAGGCTCTTCTTATGTTCTTATGTTCTTAAGCAATATAGGAGACGGCTTGAGTGCAGATGGAGACGAACTCCTGACGGATGCAATCATGCACTGGTAAGTGCCTATACTAAGCTGTATTCAGGGGCAGTAAGAGCAGCAAAAAAGCAATATTTTGCTGCCACTATTACATCATCTATCTGCCGCCCAGCGGAGCTTTTCAAAATTGTCCAAGGACTATTACATTCTGGTCCTAGGGACATGGTGGAACCATCTGAGGCCCGCTGCAATGCATTTGCTAGACACTTCCAGGAAAAAATCTTTTGCAACCGCTGGGACTTGGACTCCAATGTTATCACAGTTGAATCAAATGAGGTATCCAGAACACAGTCTTGTCCTGATTTTTTGGATGAATTTCAGTTGGTACAGCTTGAGGACGTTGACAAGGTGCTTGGACGGGTGCGTGCAACCACTTCTGTATTGACAGTTAGAAGTTCCTGTACCTCATGTGGTATGTATATACAGTTGTTTTAAACTGCTTGATTAGAAAAAAAATATTTTGTGTCCAAGCAGCACCTGTACTCTAATTGGGGGTTATGCTTGAGGAATGACTTTGTTTAATGAATAACACAGAATTATATTTGAATTGTGGAACAGCTTACCTGAAGAGATATGCCTGGCGCCTACGGTGCTTTCTTTTAGGCGCCAGGTTAAGACCTGGCTGTACTCCCAGGCTTTTTAATGTTTTTAATGTTAATGTTTATGTCTACGCTTTATTTTAATATTGTTGTTGATATATGTGATTGATTTTATTATAATATTGTATTTTTAATCTGTTTGTACACCGCCCAGAGAGCTACTAGCTATGGGCGGTCTAAAAATGAAACAAAATAAATAAATAAATAAATAAATATTGGATCCTTGCCCCTCTTGGCTAATAAAAGCTAGCAGGGATGGAACAGCCGGCTGGGCCAGGGAAGTGATTAATGCCTCATTATGAGAGGGAGTGGTCCCTGACTGCCTAAAAGAGGCGGTGGTGAGACCACTTCTGAAGAAATCTTCCCTGGATCCGGAAAAATTTAATAACTACAGGCTGGTAGCAAATGTTCCATTCCTGGGCAAGGTTCTGGAACGAGTGGTTGCGGACCAGCTCCAGACACTCTTGGATGAGACCGATTATCTGGATCCATTTCAATCGGGTTTCAGCCCCGGGTTTGGCACAGAGACAGCCTTGGTCGCCCTGTATGATGACCTTTGCCGGGAAAAAGACAGGGGGAGTGTAACTCTGTTGATTCTCCTTGACTTATCAGCGGCCTTTGATACCATCGACCATGGTATCCTTCTGGGGAAACTCGCTGATTTGGGAGTTTGAGGTACTGCTTGGCAGTGGTTCTGCTCCTACTTGGCAGGTCGTCTCCAGAGGGTAGTGCATGGGAAGTACTGCTCGGCACCCTGGGCTCTCCAGTATGGAGTTCCGCAGGGGTCAGTTCTATCCCCCATGCTTTTTAACATCTACATGAAGCCACTGGGTGCGGTCATCAGGAGTTTTGGAGTGCGTTGTCACCAGTATGCTGATGACACGCAACTCTACTTCTCTTTTTCATCTTTTTCAGGTGAGGCTGTCAATGTACTGAACCGGTGCCTGGTCGCGACAATGGACTGGATGAGAGCTAATAAACTGAAGCTCAATCCAGACAAGACTGAAATGCTGTTAGTGGGTGGTTCTTCTGACCAGATGGTGGATGTTTATCCTGTCCTGGATGGGATTGCACTCCCCCTGAAGGAGCAGGTTCGTAGTTTGGGCATTCTTTTAGATCCATCTCTGTCACTTGAGGCTCAGGTAGCCTCGGTGGCACGGAACACTTTCTACCAACTTCAGTTGGTGGCCCAGCTATGCCCCTATCTGGACAGAGACAACCTCACTTCAGTTGTTCATGCTCTGGTAACTTCTAAATTAGATTACTGTAATGCGCTCTACGTGGGGCTGCCTTTGAAGATGGTTCGGAAACTGCAGCTCGTGCAAAATGCAGTGGCCAGATTGTTAACAGGGACCAGGCGGTCCAAACATATAACACCGATTCTGGCCCGCTTGCACTGGCTGCCTATATGTTTCCAGGCTCGATTCAAGGTGCTGGTTTTAACCTATAAAGCCTTACACGGCTTGGGACCACAATACCTGTTGGAACGCCTCTCCCGATATGAACCTACCCGGGCACTTCGTTCAACATCGAAGGCCCTCCTCCAGGTGCCTACTCAGAGGGAAGCTCGGAGGATGGCAACAAGAAAAAGGGCCTTCTCAGTGGTGGCCCCCGAACTGTGGAACGATCTCCCTGTTGAGGTACGCCTGGCGCCAACATTACTATCTTTTCGGTGCCAGGTTAAAACCTTCCTCTTCTCCCAGGAATTTTAACATTTAACATTTTAACATTTTAACATCTATGTTTTAACTTTTTAACATTTTAATTCAGCATTTTAGTATACCAGTATTTTCGTAGTTTAGTATGTTTAAATAGTTTTCTTTGTGCTTATTGTATATTGAAGTTTTACTGTTGTGAACCGCCCAGAGAGCTTCGGCTATGGGGCGGTATAGAAATTTAATAAATAAATAAATAAATAAAATATTGTTATTTTATGGAAACAAAGCCCTATGAGGAGAGCCTGAAAGAGCTGGGCATGTTTAGCCCTCAGAAGAGAAGACTGAGGGGAGATATGAGAGCACTCTTCAAGGTTGCCGCACAGAGGAGGACCAAGATCTCTTCTCGATCATCCCAGAGTGCAGGACACGGCATAATGGACACAAGTCACAGGAAGCCAGATTTCGATGAAACATCAGGAAAAACTTCCTAACTGTTAGAGCAGCACAACAATGAAAACAATGACCTAGGGAGGCGGTGGGCTGTCCAACACTGGAGGCATTCAAGAGGTAGCTGGAAATTGGATTCCTGCATTGAGCAGGAAATTAGACTCAGTGGCCTTATAGGCCCCTTCCCACTCTACTGTTCTATTATTCTATGTGTTACTCAGTATTTTACCCTTTTTGCTTTAACCTCCAGCCAAAGAGTGGGCTTCCCTCTCATATCTCTCTCTCAGCTCCTTATCTTGGGTTGTTCATCAAACACATGGCAGCTATTTGTCAGTATCTTGATGGCACTCCTTCCAGTGTGTTTTAATCATGGCAAAATGCTCCATTCATATTCTTTCTTGCTGCTAGTACAGGATGTCCTGAGGCTGTATCAGATGCATTTTAAAGGGGACAGGGGTTATGAGTAGGTGTTAGCAGGCCACGCAGGGAAAGGAATTAGAGATACAATCAGCTGTGCACATCGTGGATGGAGCAGGGGATACGATTTTAATTTCAGTTTGGAAGAGGGTTTCTCTTCCTGTAGCCTCATCCAAGAAAATGTTATTGAAGGTCATCTCATGCAGAGAAACTTTATAACATGATGTTTGTCTTGCAGGCATGCAAGGAAGGAACAAAGGTACAAGCTCAAGGACAACAGGCAAAGGGAGCACATATTGCTGTTAAAGCAAGGGCTAGCAAGGAGGCAACATTAAATCATTTATGTGTTACTGATCCACTTGGCCTCCCTAATTCAGAGCAAAGACCCAGGACTCCGGTCAAGGGATACAAATGAATCTATGGGAGGCCATAACACGGAGAGGGGTTGTTTGATGGCCTGTAACTGTGACCCTAAAGACTGTTCTGAATATGAATAGCATGTTGGGCATAGAATATACTCTTTGAAGCATTTCAATAAATGTGGTGAGGCATGACCTGACATTTGGCTGTGTTTTTTTAAAGGTATATCTTGTCCTACAGGTATGTCTGGGCAGGTCGACTTATATTTATTATTTTATTTATTTATTTATTACATTTATACCCCACCTTTCTTTGTCCATGAAACCCAAGGAGGCTTACGTATGGTTTTCAGGCAGTCTCCCATCCAGGCACTGGACTGACCAGACCTGACCTTGCTTAGCATCAGCAGGGAGCTGGCCTTATGTGCCTTCAGACCATAGCCTGCGACTAAATTGCTAGAAAGGGAGTTGTTTGGTTGTGCTTGTTCCCCTCTCCCACTTCAGCTCAGTATAGCCTGCCCAAAAGAAAATAAAGGAAGTATGCTCCGCCACAAATTCTCTGCACATGGAAAACTAGCGTGTCTACTTACCTTTTACCCTAACATGCTCGTTTTCTATCTGCAGAGAGCTGTGTGTGGCTGGGCTTCTTTTCTGCAGGTGGCAAGGAGCATTCAATATGTAACATCACATCTGCAAAATGAAGGATTACAATCCAGAAAAGCGGGGGGGGGGAGATTTACCACCTGATTGTGCATATTGCACAAGCTGGTCCTGAAACGATGGCTAAGATGGAATTGTTATCAAAATAAAATGTTAACTCTGTCCAGTTGCAAGTCTTTTACTACAGGAACAAGAAGAAGGAAGGCCTGGGAGTGGGGTGGGAGTTAGTCAGATGGGCGTGCAGTTGGAGTCTCTTTTGGAAGGGAAGGAAGACTTGTGAGCAACTGCTTCAGATATCCACAAGGCTCCCATTGTACAAATAAAAATAATAATCAACTCTTGGAGCATTGAAGAACCTCCTCAAACCCCAGAAATGAAAAGCAGCCAGAAACAGTGGAATTAATACTCAAATCTGAAATGTGGCGCATGCCTGAGACGATGCAGCGTTACTTCTGTGGCCATTGGCATTTCCCATAAGATGGGGAAATCCAACCCTGATGTCTGTTCTGGCTGGCCTTTCTTGAACAAAGTGTGCTTATGGGTAATTGTAGTAATTAGAACAGCATGAAAGCAGGAGAAAACAACCATTTTGCTTTGCAGACACACATTGCTGCTTGGAACAGCTGTGCTTTTCTGAATGGGAATCCAAGCATCATTCACTGTCAGACAGAGCCAGGAATGTGTGACTCATTTGAAAGGACTTGATTATTGTATAGTTCCACAAGCAGAGGAAGATGAGGAAGGAGTTTGGGAACACTGGTGAAAATATAAACATGAGTCATAAAAGGATTATTGCATACTCTGCTTCTCTACAAAAAGATGTCCGCATCAAGGAATCTAATTCTGTATCAAGAAGTTATGCAGATTGACAATATTTGCATATATGTACCAAATTTCCATAATTCTAATTGCAGCACTTTTCTTTCTGGGGGGGGGGGAAGGAACTGAACAGGTGAGAAAAAGAAAGAAGAAAAATAGCAAAGAAACCTGTGAAATAATATCAACTAGACGACTGGAATACACTTTACATGGAGCTACCTACGAAGGTGGCCCAGAACTACAGCTGGTGCCAAATGCGTCCACTCAGATGTTGGTGGGGAGCAAAAAATCTGAATACATAACTCTAATTTTGCATCACTTGCACTGGCTACCAGTAGGTTTCTGATTCCAATTCAAAGTTCTGGTCTAAATTTGGAAATCTGGACTAAACCTCTAATTCTTGCATAGCAGGAATGCTACCTATTATACAGAAGAAGGAGTGGCATCAATTGCTCTGCCCACGCTTGCATCTGCCCCTGCCTGGTATGGAATCATGCAACCCCCAAAGGTTGCCCACAAGAGAAAGCAGCCCTCGGGCCAAAAAGTTTGCCCATCCCTGTTCTATATGCTTGGTAATTCTAACTTTAATCATTCTTTCTGCCAGTTTCCCCAAAACATGTTAGACTAATTGGTCTGCAATTTCCCTTTTGGAAAATTGGTGTTACAGTGGCCATTTTCCACTTCTCAGGTACAGAGGCTGATCTTAGGGACAACTTACATATTTTTGTAACAAGACCAGCAATTTCACATTTGAGTTCTTTAAGAATTCAGGTAGATGTCATCTGGATCCGACAATTTTACTGTTGTTAATTTGTCAATAAGGCCTAGAACTTTGTCTCTTGTCACCACTATTTGCCTCAGTTCCTTCCTGATAAAGCCAAGAACAGGGACCTGCCCTACATCTCCTGCTGTGTAGACAGACGCAAAGAATTCATTCATATTCTCTGTAATTTCCTTTTCCTCCTTTAGCCCACCTTGGACTTTCTTCTTGTCCAAAGAACCAACTGCCTCCTTAACCAGTTTCTGGCTTTAATATTCAGGATGAGGGTTTCAGAGGTTCAAAGTATGTTGAATTTTACCTCTTCTAGAGAACCCTGTTAGCAAACTGCTGACCAAGCAGTACAGAGTCACCAATTATGTATTCTGTACATCTGTTATTCATTTTTCACCAGACTCCTCACCAGAACAATTTGGTAAACAGGATGGCTTGAAATCAAGAACCAGCTGATCTGCAACAATGATCTCCCTCAGTTTGCAAGCTACTATTGCAGGCCGGCAGAAATCAGGCAACAAACGTTTAGTTTATATTCCAAGAATGCTGACAAGTCTTTAAAAATGTAAAAGCTTTGGAATGAATTATGCATCTGATGTTATGGTACAGAACTCTTGAATTATTTAAGATTGGTATGTTTGCATCTCCTATATTATAAGAGAACGTCAGCATCCACATAATATTAGATGTGGAAACATATTACACTGAATATGGATGCTGAAATTTTCCAATGAAATCTACACAGCAAAGTTTTCTGTATGTGCGTACTTAAGTCTTGCTTGCATGTTGATAGCTCTGTCTATTCCCATAATTATTGCAATAGATTCTTGAGGAAAATGTCAAGTTCCTTCAGCTGCTCTCCTCTGCTGTAAGATCATCAGGTCTGAAAACAAATTGGATATGATCACACACAACATAGATGAAAGGGTATATTGAAGCAGTGGCATTCCATGGATCTAGTTACTAGAGACAGCTAGGTGGCAGCCTACAGCAGCAATTTGTGAGGGACAGCACTTTTTCCACATCTCTTCCCTCACCTTCATTTCAACTGACATGCTTCAGCTGCATCGGGACAGATAATGAAGTCTGGAGAATGTACCCCTTTTGTAGTCTCAGCTTTCCACACAGATGCTGATCCAACCAAGCAGGTTCAGTCATCCACTGAAAGCTGATACCAAACATCATGACAGAAGCAAAGAAACCAGAGTTACACATCCTCCACCGTCAACATTCCAAATGCCCAAACACAACAAAAATAAAAACTGTCATGTCAACATTTCCCCCTCCCTCATTTCATTACTCCATTCAACTATTCACTGGTTTCTACGTTCCACCTGATTACTGATTTTTCCAAAAAGCCAGGCCACACACACACACACACAAAAAAATGCAGCCACGCAGCAAGTTTAGATTTTGACCCAATGCCTTGCTGAACATTCTGCCACGATAACCCTATCATCGCATTTTTACTGTTACCAATTTGAAATCAAGGTGGTGATATTTAGAAGGATACTTAGGAGAACATGAATTAAACTGAAGATGTAGAAATCCGCACACACACACACAGAGAAGTTTATTTAAAGGATCGACTGCCTCTTGTGTGCTCTCAAACACGAGCAGAACACTTCGCTTGCAGAGTGGGGAGACTTGCTCCAAATCTGAAACTGACAAAAGTCTTAAATTTGCAATGTAGAAAATCTGCTTATCAGTTTCACCCTGGGGGAGGTCAAGCTAAAGTCTGAAAATTAGCCCAGCTATTGTAAAACAGGCAAGAATCTGTTTTTTTAAAAAGAACTTGCTATTTCAGTTCCTGTGCTAGTACTGTACCATTGCTGAAGGTTGAGCAATGGTGTGTTAGAGCCACCTCCCAAACGCAGCCCACCAACTGAGTATGGGGGCCAGCCAGGGAGTCTGCAGGCTTCCTATTTTTGCTCTTGGCCCAGAACTGCAAAATCAGAGAGGGGAGATCGTCAAGCACCAGGCAGGCCATGATATATGGCTGGCAGATTCTCTCTCTCTCTCTCTCTCTCTCTCTCTCTCTCTGTGTGTGTGTGCACGCGTGTGTGCGTGTAGTAGATCAAATGTTGTGCAGGCCTAGGAAATGCAAACTCATCTAAACAGATGCACCAATGCACCAACAGATGTCTTAAGGGAACACATCTGGGTCCTGGGCACCAAGAGAGCAATAACTGTATTTGTTTCACTATGAACTAATAATCTGGACAACCTCTTCACTGAATGGGTAAATTCACTACTGAAGAAAATGGAGTTGCACCCAAGTAAAAAGTTTTCTTAATATGCACAATGCACAGAAAGCACAGAATTCCACTTTTCTTGGCAAAGAATGTAGGTTTCCTCAGTCAAGAATTCTGAATCTCCACCCCATCTTTCTAATGGCATCAAACTGATCATACCACAGACACGTTTTGGAGAAAGAAAGATTTGGTGTCAGTTTGTACAGAAAGATGGTAGCAATTTAAAGAACTGGATAATGGTTTTCTGAATCACACCTTTTTCCCCTAAATCTTAAGGACCATCATGAAACATACAAGATATCTCACAAGAACCGAATTTTACCAGCAGTTTCTGGACCAGGCTGACTCCAAAAAATGGTGTCAAACCCGGAGTAACCAAATGAAATCCTGACAACCTGCAAGTCTACAACCAAGCGAGCCATGCTACATCATCTAAGGCTGGGTCAAAAATTATCCCCCCTCCCCCATCATCTCCCTGCAAAAATGGGGACCACTTTTTGGCTGCTTTCTTGGGTGGTGGTGGGGAGCAAATTGCCCAAATTTCTGTGGGTGAGCTTTTTTTCATTTATTTATTTTTGTTTCTGGGTCTTGCCAGGAAATGTGGCCGGTGCAAAGCTGTAGAGATAGCCTTGTGCTGTTTCCCACCAGCCACACTTCCCAGAATACATTGGGAAGCGAGGCAGGGTGATGCTGCTCCCAAGGATTTCCAGAGGTGTGGCCAGAGGGAAGCAGCAATTAGAGCCTTTGTGCCACTGAGAATGGCAAGAGGCTTTTCATTTCATTCATTTATCTAAGGGAAAACAAACTGAAAGGTTGACTAAATGAACTGGTCTGCCTTCAAGTCGATCCCGACTTATGGTGACCCTATGAAGAGGGTTTTCATGGTAAGTGGTATTCAGAGGGGGTTTACCATTGCCTCCCTCTGAGGCTGAGAGGCAGTGACTGGCCCAGGGTTACCCAGTGAGCTTCGTGGCTGTGTGGGGATTCAAACCCTGGTCCCCCTCTCTAACCACTATGCCACACTGGCTCACAAAGCTAATTAAGGTAATTAGCAAACCCCTTCTATTCTTTTTTTTTAGAAAGAGTTTCTTTCCACCACATCCCACCCAACAAATGGTTAAAAAAAAATCAAAATTTTCAGCACAGCTCTAATCTTGTCGTTCCTGTGCCATGGATGTCCCAATTGGGCAGACATTTAAACATCAAGCCAGTTTATTACCTAATGTCAATACTGCTTTATGGCACAGACATTTATTGACATTATTAATAATGTCAGCTTACCGGAACTCCACTTCTGGGAAGAACAGCTATACTTCAACCATGTCCCATACTTGCTGCGCCCCCTGTTCCAGATTCACCAGAAATGAACGACGATGTGCATTGCTAATAGGCCCCTCACACACTACATTCAACAAACTTAAGGCACACATCCCAAATGGCAAGCTCAAAGACAGAACCCAAACTGCAACCAAGTCCAACTTCTACGCCCGTCTTGCATCTGCGCATCTTTTGTGACAACCAAACACAGTGTTAAGTCCACACCTCACTCCACATACCTCTTGTGTTCAGCTTCTGCATTTAATGAAAGGCTCCCCCCCCCCCAAGAAGCAAATAGCTCAGCAGTTACGAGGTTAAATTAACAGCTGAAAGCCCAGGCAGTCTTCTGTGGCTGTCTTCATCGGGGAAGCCTCTAAAACACAGCATTGGATTCATCCCATCACCTGGAGAAGCCACAGTGAATAATCACAGGGGAGATGTACAGACAATGCTATCTGTCGGTGAGTGAAGAAGGGGGAGGGGGAGGGAGAACAAGGTGGGTGTACTAAGGAAATCACCAGATCATGTCTTTTTTAAAAAAAAAAGTAAAAGGAACAGGTGAGACCTTCTTGCAGCATTCTCCCACCCACCCCTTCCTACCCCTCAACCAAGCACTTGATGTCAAAGCAACAGGAAGAGAGACCGGTCAGGCGATATAAACTTTGCAGCTAAAAGGCAGCTCACATTAATAAAACTGTCCCTGATCTGTTTGGAAACTGCAGCAATTCACAGCTCACTGCGGCATTTCAAGAGAGACTCCCAGCAGCAGCAAGTGCTCCAGTGGCAGCATAAGCAGCAGCAGAAAGGGGAACCGGAAGAAACCCAGGAAGACCTCCGGCCTGCGAGGAAATACACCCAAGGCAGAGCCACCAAACAATTCTAACAGGTGTCCCCTCTTTTAAAGGGACCACGGTCCCACAGAGCACAAGAAGCATTCCTTCTTTCGGAGATCACAGTTCCAGAGGGCCTTATGTTCATCCCAATATCCACATATACTGCTTAGGAGGAAGGGTGTTCCCACTGTCAATCATTCTTTCCGAAGCTGTACGGCTCATCCTCCATGTTGAAAATGCAAGTTACGGGAGCTTTGTTGTAAGAGGATGATTAAAATGTGTCTGCTTCAATCCCAGCCACCCTCACCTCATGCTTCATGTCACCATATCCCGCTGCCACCATCTTTAATTTCATGCACTGGCAAGTAGAAATTATTGTGTCTGAAATGGTAGTGGCCACAGGAGGAAGGTCATGGGCAAAGGGACATGGCGGGCGAGTGGAAGCAGATGGAGGCAGCCACCAGGGCTGTGGAGTGGGAGTCGTGGAGTCGGAGTCGGAAGCAATTTTGGGTGGAGTCGGAGTCAAAGTCAGAGTCGGTAGAAATGTACCGACTCTGACTCCGGCTTCAAATTAAAAACTTTCATGGGAATTTAGGAAAGTTTTCTTGTTCAGAAAATTTAATCAAATAAATATATTTTATGTTCTATCAATCTAGCCTGATGATTCACGTGGTGGTGATGAAATGCCTTGTGCTACCATTTTACTACAGTAAATTTGTTATTACTAGTTAATATACATTTGCCATTTATGAAGGAGTCGGAGTTGGACAGTAGAAAAATAGAGGAGTCGCAGTCGAAAGTTTGGCGTACCGACTCTACAGCCGTGGCAGCCACGGAGCAAGAACTGGCAGGCAGGGGTAATGGCAGCAACAGAAAGTAGCAGGTAGCAGTTACCCTGCCTGAATTTCAAAAGTAGTTGAAGTAGGACGATGCCAGTCAAAGAGACTAGCTCTACTGGGCAAGTTGCTGTCCATAGGAGGTGAAAGACGGGCGAAAGAGCCCCACTGGATCAGGCCAGAGGCCCATCTAGTCCACCACCCTTTCCTCACAATGACCAAACAGATGCCTATGGGGAAACCACAAGCAGAACATGAATGCAACAGCACTCTCCGGCTCCCAGCAACTGTCATTCAGTGGTATACTGCCTCCACCAAAGGAGGTAGAGCGTAGCCATTGTGGCTAGTAGTCATTGACAGCCTTATCCTCCATGAAGAGAGGTGTGAGGGGGGAGGGAGTTGTCTACAAGCCTGAAGATGTCTCTCCAAATCCATGGTGTCGGGAGGAGGAAAAAGCAGAAATGGGTGACATGCTCAACTCCTTCCTTCCTTCAATTCTCCTCCACCCCCACCCCAGTCTGAAGCCTAAGAATGGCTTCCTGGAGAGGCTGGGATCCTTACCACATGTGGGTTTCTCACAATCTCTGACCCATAAAACACATTTTCTCCTCTCCTGGTATTCACACACAGAATCAGGCTTACACAAAAGCAGACAGTTTTGCTTTCACTTGCTAAATATGCAAGCCTACACAAAAATATGCCAACAATGGCTTGTATATTGAGAGACAGACAGAGAGAGTATACAGACGGACAGAAAGCTTCCCTTACTTTCTTTCTCCTGGATGTTCATCAGGGCAGCCGGGTAATGAGTATTTTATATTTTCCTGTGACTCGGATCATGGCCATTGCTCCCTTGTCTTGCGTTAAGGGAGCAGCTGCTGTTCTCTGAGCTGAGGTAAACCTGAAGGATCCCAGTGCAAACCCTCACGCTGCTTCCAGATAGGTGCCTCTTAGTACTACTAAAGCATTGCTCTTGTATTGAAAGCTGCAAGTGGAATTGCAATTGACTTTCCACACTACCAGAATAATGCATTTTTTCTATGCATATGTCCCTCTTTGTTGGGTCCACACTGGTGGACGTGACACAGCTGCTATGGATGGGGCCATCTGAAGCTCTGCGCACATTTACAGTAAATCCCTTCTGATGGGTGATATTTTACACCCACGTTTTTTTAAAAAAACAAAAGCCTTTTGGAATGCCTTCAAGTCGATCCCGACTTATAGCGACCCTAAGAATAGGGTTTTCATGGTAAGCGGCATTCAGAGGGGGTTTACCATTGCCTCCCTCTGAGGCTAGTTCTCCCCTCCTGGCTAGGGCCTGCTCAGCTTGCCACAGCTGCACCTTGTCCACAACTGCCAGCTGGGGGGCAACTGGGCTCCTTGGGACTATGCCGCTTGCCCACGGCTGCACAGGTGGCAGGGCATGTAACCCCTGAGCCACTCCCTGTAGGGGTGATCTTTAGCTGGCCCTTGACACCCAGGAGACACGAGTGGGGATTTGAACTCACAGACTCTGGCCTCCCAGCCAGGCTCTTCTCCTCACTGCGCTATACCAGCTGTAAAAGTCTCTTAATTGTCACTAAATATATTTTCAGCTGCTTTTTTAAAAAAATGTTTTTAAAGAGGTACAGCACTACAACACCATAATGTTCCAGTGCTCCAGTGTTATGCCCAAAGTGCTTTCTCTAGGGACTATCTACTGGCAAGTTGGACCTACCCAAAGAGTGGTATATAAACAATACATATTTATATCGACAAGAAATTATTTCTCGGTACATCTCTGGGATATCTGCAAATCTTTCTCAACAGCCAAAGAAACGTGTTCATCTGTGTTACCAAACAGAACTCTTAGGAATACATGTGTGGAAAAACACAACCACCACCCACCAGTTTCTGGGAATGCTTTTTCAAACAAACACCCTATGCAAATATAATCCATCAATCAATTTATTTGGTGGGAAAAACTCCCACACAAATCTGTTCTGATGCTAAATCCTGGAGGAATGCTGCTTTCAGTGCTCTGTCACCGTCTTTTATAAGCTGCATGTGCCTCACCGGAGTTTGATTTTCAGGCAGACTGATCAATCACAGCTCTCATTGATGTCAGAGCGGAACTAGAAGAAACAAGTCTCTGTGACAAAGGCTGTGGGCACACTAGTTGCTTCAAAAGCAGCGAGAACAGTTTTTCTGGCTGAGTTTTGAAGTGACACTGCGGTCTGCTGGACACATCTCCCCCACTGTTGCCTTCAGACCTTTCAGGACCACCCACAGCTAAGCATTGGGCCAATCGTTGTCTATGCCTGAGCCTGCAGCAAAGTAAGTAAGTAAAAGTTTATTACAGTCAAAGACCAGACAATCTGCAGCAAAGTGTTTCCATTGGCCACTCCTGGAGGGGCAACCGGTTGATCTACCAATCAGTTGCAAAATTTGTCTGAAGCTAATTTTTTTGAAAAAAAATGCACTGGAGCTGATCCGACCAGGTCTTAGATAAAAGGGGAAGAGTTTGACTAGTGTCATGTGCCCCCATTTTAAGAAAAGAGAAGCCCAGAGGGGCCCCACCCAAGACAGGGAGGGTGAAGCTCCCACTCCACAATCTATGCCAGCATCGGATTACAGGATCCAGTAACCCAACGCTGCCACAGATCACAGAGCAGGAACTCCCAGGCAACCCCCCCCCACAATACAGGCAGTGAAAGGTGAAATAAGTTCGCCCATCCCACCTACCTGCCATTCTGCACATCAGTGTGCATACCCTGTGCACTGCATGTATATGCCTGCCATCACCCAAGATGGTGGCAGGGGTTGTCACCCCCCTGCTATCTTGGGTGATAGGAGGCATGCATGCACAGTGTGCAGGAGTACAGACACCGGAGGTAGATGGGATGGCCGGGCCTATTTAAGTCCCGTGACACTTGCATGAGGAGGGGGAATTGGGGAGTGTGACGCTGCAGGCCTGCAGCAGGCTGGTGCCCAAGGGCCCAATCAGGCCTGGTGCCAGCCCTGTGTCTATCAATTCTGAAGTTTCAGAGGGGTGGCTAAAATATTTACAAACATGGTAACAGGGGTTCAAGAACACACATAGTCCAGAGGGAGGATTCACGGCTTCTCTAAGCTAGATATCTGTCCCAAAGAATTGCAGCCTAGATTATTCAAAGCTGCCTATTAACTTCAATGTTCACTATTTCACAGTTTTGTTTGTTAATGATTGTTTTGATATCTTTGGTGTGTCGTCTTTATCAATCGTTTTAGATTTCTTGGTCAACTATGTTGGACGCACCCTAGAACTCACAAACCTAGGAAGCCTTTCAAAGGCAATTGCCTAAACCACAAGAGCTTCCATGAGCAACCCTCACCTGCCTAAGTTATCTCAATCCGTCCCTTCTCAGATGTTTCCATGGAAACCTCACACATTCTGCCTATAGAGAGAAGTGGTGTGTGTCTGTCTGTCTGTCTGTGTGTGTGTGTGTGTGTGTGTGTGTGTGTTGGGGTGGAGGGAGAGATTTCCTAAGGTATGGATGGAACAGCTCCATGGAAACCAACCCTTACTGTCAGAAGAGGTGGAGGAAAGAGATTTGTGTAGGAAGAAATTGAGATGATAATTATCTTGATCTGTGAAATTAGTGCCACACATACTGGGGCTGGTTGTCACTCATGAAAAACAGCCACTGCTTCACAAAAGGCTTCAGAAGACCCAGTGGTACTCCCTGTGCTCCTGGGGGTACAGTTAAATGATTGCAGATGATTCAAAACTCCTGCAGAGAAAGGGGCGACGTTTAACAATCTGCCTGTACATGTATTTGCAAGGCACTGATTCATTTTTTTAATAAAAAAAAATTGTGGGCACTTGTTCAATGCACTTTGGTGGCAATTCAATGATTCACGGGCCAGGGCCCACACACAGAACAAGGGCTGCTGCTCAGTGGTGGAGTAACGAAGATCCCACGTTCAGTCTCTGACCATATGTCATCAGAGGGCCTCCCTTCCCTTGGCCCCCACGGCTCCCACATCCCAACAGATCTACTCAAGAAGGTACCTAGTCCAGTGGAGTCTGGTCGATAACAGCAAATGGGGCACTTCCTCACCAAGCTCGACCAGCCCTCCCCTGCCTGCCGCCTTACTTGCAACCAGTCCAAGGGGCAGCGCTGGCAGGCAGCCTCCTACTCCTTAATCTCAGTGCTGCCTCCAGGGAGCGAGGAGAATGGGGACAAAGCCAGAATTGGCTAGCTCTGCCTGTCATTGGCTCTGGCTCCACCTACTGTTGCCCTCCCTGCCTTCCGCCCTACCAGTCCCAATGGGCACCGGCCACCACTGACCCAGCCGTTCATTATGAGAAGCAGGACAGACACCTTCTCCACAGATAAATCTGCTTCACGGGGTGAGCTGTTGGTTGCTCCGAATTAAGAACAGAGGATGCCTCTGAGACTCAGAGGGGGCTAGCACTGACCTGAAGCAGGCATCTTTCCCCCTCAGACTTTATATCTGCATTGCTTTCTTGTCAAAATCTCTTTGGGTATATTGCTTATTGATTTGAACACCCACTCATCCCACTGCAATGAAGCCATCTAAGTTTAAGTCAAAGGCGACATGCCATCTGGGGTGCCTTTCCCTCATCATATGGTTGCCATGGCCCAGCCCTCATGGATCTGGCAATAAAGGGCATGATTTTGTGTCACAAGTGACTTTTATAATTATTTTTAGGTTTAATAAAGGGATCTGACATCTGGTATTGCCACTTAGACCAACATGCCACAATATTTCCTTCAAATGAACAAGGATATCCAGAGTATTTGCACGCATACCCCAGTCTTTTCTTCATTGTAGAGAGAAAAAATCAGGGATATGACTACACAGCCTTACCGGGCCTGTAAAAATGGACAGGAGAATGATGTTAAGGACTCAGAAGCATAATCTGACCAATCATGACTGTCCCATTCCTTCATGTGCTATGATTATTTGAAAAGTTAAAGGATATTTTTTCAACATCTTTTTAAATTGCAAATGTATTTGGTGTCCACATCCTGTCAGGCCTGTATTTTCCTTACATTGACACTTAAAGTGAGGAAAGATGGAGGAAAGGGGACATAATTTCCGCAGGGTGTAGCAATCATAAAGCTATTTCATTCTTGCAACTGAAGAGAGGGAGAGAGAGATATTTTTTAAAAAAATGTGCCATGAAGCTAAATCTTATTATTGTTACCAGGATGTACAAGGGATGCATTTCGTATGATACATACTATAAAAAAAAAATCTGGTGTAGCCCACACATGCTGAGTCCACTTTGAACATACTACATGAATGGAGAGTTGGCAATCTGAACTGAAAACTGAACTCTTAAGATTCACTGGTGGTTATTGTTTCCAAAGCAAGTTACTAGCTCCTATGATTACAGACAAAAAGTTTGAAAATTGTGTAGGCAATCAAAGAAGTACAGGAGATAATTTTTATGAGAATTCAATACAATATGGCGGTAGGGCAGGATGCGTTGCATGTTTTATCTCTCTCACTTTTAGTTTAGCAAATCTGGGTATTTCATTTAATCAAAGAGATAAGAGCTGCACTATAATCTCTTTAATAATATACTGTTTCATGCTCCCGACTCTCTCAAAGCAGTAGGAAGTTCCAGGGACAGCCTTTTAGAGTCTGTTTCCTTAACAAGAGAGGTTACTTGAGACATAATTTATTCTGCAATATCTTTTTATTTACAAAATAGGAGTAGGCCACTTGGGAGAAGACAGGCAGACTGCCAGATAATACTGGTCTTTAAAACAGTATCAGTTGCTCGAAAAGCAAACAGCATGCACTTGGAATCCTCCAAATCTCTCTTGTCTACCAGCTGCAAAATGTCTGCTTCTTGCTGACTACATTTCAAATGCCAAATTATTCCTCTTCAGCTCCTAACCGAAGCAGCTAGGGTAATAGGAAGCTTAGCACATAGATGTGGGAGTTCTGGACAAAAGCACCAATGTTTTCTTGCATGTTACCCATTGCTCTAGCTTTCCATTTTTGATAGATACTGCTTGCTCCAGATACATCATGGTGGCCATATTGAAGATTCACATAAAAACCTATCTACCAATAACTCGACTTCTAAGCCACTTAGGATCACAATCTTGGTGTCTAAATATACATTTTCTGGGTCAAGGAATACAACTATACCATTTAGCAAAGCAGCAGATGATTATTTGATCAAAAATAAAAATAAGCATATCAATCATTTGATTTATTATCTTTGGCAGTGTTCCGTATCATTTCATGTATTTATAGATCATAATGGCATAACAACTTGGGAGTTTATAATAATTTTTCCCCTAGTTGAACAGCAAGGTGGATTGGAACATGTGCTTAATCTGTCAGGAAATGACTACAGAGCCTCTGAAATGCTCACTCAGTGCACAAGAAAGCAGGGACAAGTCAGAACCATTCTGCTCCTTCTTGAATAATATTATTGTTTTCAGAGTCCTGGCCACATTGCCAGTGGTGCTTCACTTTGGAGAAGATATGACTGTAATTGAACTGGCTCAAGACCAGGCTGCATGGCACAAATCTTGCTGTCAAGTTCAGCAAAGAGAAGCTGGAGAGAGCTACCAAAAAGCGAGACAGGGCTGATGTCCTCTGGGGAGAAACGGCCTTAGCACCAGGCAAAGCACAGAATGGCTCGTCTGTTTTGTCATCAAAATGATGGACACCTCCGTGGATTTCAAACACTTGAAGCTGATGACACCATAAGAAAAATGACTAAAGAGCTGCATGAAACAGGGTTGATAGCTAGACTGAAAGGCGGCAATCTCATAGCACTCAATGCTAAATATAATCTACAGTGCTTAACATGGCACAGGTATCAGTCTGTTGCAAGGAGAGAAGCACCATGACTTCAGTCAACCTTTGGTTGATATCAAAAAGAATCACCAGTTGCCAGACAGCTTCACCACCGTGCTAGCTGTGGCTTTGAAGACAGCAAAAAAATGTCCATCCCACAGCTTCCAAATGCATCAACACCAAAGCAGGGACAACTGGTAGGTGCACAACAGAAAGAGAAGAGCTGGCTGGAGCATGCTAGTCAACTGCTGGAGAAAGATGAACTTGAAAAAGCTGACACTGTTGCCTGATCAGCATTCCATTCCTCCCTGCAAGATGCATCAGCAGATCTGCACACTGCCCTTACACAGCTCTTGCCCCTTTTCTACAAGGCAGCTACAGCAGCTATGATCAAGCATGGAATGAATGTGCTGCATTGGGCGACAGAATTCCTCAAGCTTGGACAGATGCCAGTTATAGCCTTTGATGACCACTCTATGTGTAGAGTGCAGCACCAATTTACCAGTATGACCAGTAGAGTCCAGTAGCATTTTAGCTTGCTTATCAGTGCCAGTCGCTGACCGAAATAATAGACCATTAGCCACGTCTTTAAGAAAACAAAACTTTACTGGTTTCACACCGTGCTCCGTCTCTTGCTCACCAACCAACTCTATAATGCTTTCCTATTACCCCCACACCTCTGTGTGCTCATTGAAGCCTTTGTATTGCTGCTTCACTTATCCGTTACAGCTGCAGCCTGACCTTGGGCGTTTCTGCCAAGTGCTGTCAATTACCGGCTTCACTGTGTCTTGAACTCCTAACAGTCTTGTCTGGAACTGGCTGTGTTGCCCACCCAAGCCTGACACTATGCTCTTGCCAAGTTCACCCAGTGAAACTGGCCTGACACTCATGGGGAGCTAAAGTTGAGAGCAATGTTAGGTGACCTGCACCTAGAGATGGTGATGTGGGAAATGTATGGTGGCCACTTGGAGGGATCCAGGTGACCAATGCACTGATGCAAGTAGGCATTACATGATCAGGCACCACAGATTCTTTCCTGAAGGCCTTACATCTCACCAAAACAAGGCAAAATCATCAGGTGACTGCTTTGGCTCTGGCAAAACTCCAGGAGGATGCTTTCCTGCACACTGAAGGAACATACCATGATGAAGCCAAGGAGGCATGGAGGCAGGAAATGGTACAAAAGAGTCCAACATTCAAACACTGGGATATGATTCTTAACATGGAACGTCTGGGCCTCATCTTCATCAGATCACACTGTGAGGGGAATTTTCCTCTATATGTAGAAAGCCTGAAGGCCTTGGTTCCATGGTTCTTTGCTCTCTACCACCACAATTATGCGCAGTGGATCCCGATACACTTCCAAGACATGGAGAGTCTACCAGCACCCATTCTCAAAGAGTTCAAGGAGCACAGTCACTGGGTCATCCACAAAACCAACAACTGATTCTCGACCATCCCAACTGACCAAGTCTATGAACAAAACAATAAAGAGGTCAAGAGTTTTGGAAGTGCAGTCAGACTGACCCAGAATCCTTCAGCAAATGGATGGTCTCAGGGCCTGAACAAGCAAGGTTACTGAAGTAATTTGAAGATTACTACATCCCAAAAGAAACAGAGTGTGGCTTTCATCATGAAGAGGGATTTTCCACACAGAGAAGGTTTAAGGAACAGACTTTGAGTCAACGTCAGCTCACGCATGAGCTTGGAAATCCTTTCTCGAATGACAGTGATATTGCAGAGTATTTTGGATGAATCTGTGCTAAACACAGTGCAAACAGTGAATAGTCTAGGAAAGGATCAGTATGACAAATACCCAGAGCTTGGAAAAGTTACTTTTTTTGAACTACAACTCCCATCAGCCCCAGCCAGCATGGCCACTGGATTGGGCTGATGGGAGTTGTAGTTCAAAAAAGTAACTTTTCCAAGTTCTGCAATACCGCAAAGAAGTGATAACTGATCGCACATGCTCCATGCTTGAGCCAATTAAGAAGAATGCTCTGTCTCTTAAGTTGTTCACAGCCAAGACAAAACAAGTGGGAAAGATCTCCTTACTCAAGAGACATGTTTCTCTGTTCTCTCACCTGTGCATTGTGATGCAGCACAGAGTTTGTGACACGAGTACATTCTTCAGCCATGTGAACCATCCTTTCCTCCCTTCATTATCTAAAGGTGGAAAATTGCACTTAGGAAAGAAATCTGACTTGCTGAACATTCTGGCCAAGGACACCCAGAATGATCCTCCTGATTTCATTGGCATGAAGCTTCTTGATGGAACTGCTGTTGTGCACTTGCTCCCCACTACCAACATAGTGACAACTGATGAGTATGCTGATCAGGTATTTGTTCCATACATCATAAGACAACTAGAAAACGCCAAAAGAGTTGATATAGTATGGGATACGTACATCCCCAGCAGCAGCAAAGAATCCACTAGAGAAAAGAGAGGGAAGGGTATTCAGAGATAGGTTGAGGGTAACAACAAGCTCCCAGGAGACTGGGCCAACTTCTTACATGACCCCATCAACAAATAGGAACTTTCTGCGTTTTTTTCCAACAAGATTGCCACTGTCAATTGTCCCAAAGACAAGGAACTCATCACCACATGTGGTGCTACAGGAATTCTTTGAGAAACCGGTCAATCCATGGCACCATGTGATCACGAGGAAGCTCATCCATTTACAGGATGCCCTTCTGAATGGCTGCACTGTCTGGTGCACACTGTTGACATGGATGTAGTGGTGATCCTTGTGATGTCCCTGTATTTTAATTTCTGTAAATATGGTAACTGCGGGTTTATTAAGTGATATATGGTAAGTGACTGAGTAAGAGGGGGGAGTACATGGGCTAGAATGCTGGAGAATGTTGGATGGTGATTGGCTGAGTGTTTGAATGGCTGAAGGTATAAATGAGAGGATGACGGTTCTGTTTTGTGGGGGAGTTGTTGGCGATTGGTTGTGGAGTGTGGATTGGAGTTGGTTGTGGGTTGGATTATATTTGGCTGGTATTTAGGCAGAATATGTAAGACTGGAAACATAAAGAGTGACACTATATGAAACCATACACTTGTTGAACATTCCTAAAGTAATATTGTTATATTTCCTGGTGTTATCGAATAAATACTTTTATTGGTTTACCAAAAGCCTGATCCTTGGCTGGGGATACACAGACCAAAAGGGAGGGCAGGGTAATTACCAAGGCTGGAGGGAAAGAGTATCAAATAAATGGTGGCAGCGGTGAAGGGAGATATTGTAACATCGTCAAGTATCCAGAGCAACCCAGGATTGTATGCTTTATAGACAAAGATACAAGGAGGTTCTGGACGGCAAGGGTACCCAGACACAAAGTAACAATAAGCCATAGGGAGACTAGGTGAAGTCTCTAGCAGTATTGTTTACAGGGAGTGGCTGGTGGTGCTGCCTAGCAGTGGGATCTTGTGAGATCTGTGCTAGGGTGAGCTAAAGAAAGAATAAAAACTAACGTTTCTCCCTGGTGGGAGCCACGGGTGGGAGCCTGACAGGTGGTGCCAGGGGGAGGAACATTACAATCCTCACTGGCAAGTTCCATCACATGATTACCCTGTGCCAAGGTGTGAGCATTTGGGTTGCATTTGGTACAGGTAAGACCTTTACATATCATCGCGTCAATGCTATCTACGAAGACCTGGGCAAGGGAAAATCCCTGGCTCTTCCTGTCTTCCACAGTTTCATGGGATGTGATACCACATCTGCATCCCTTGGAGGAGGAAAGAGGTCAGCGTGAGAGGCATGGAATTGCTGTTACGATGGGACACATGCCTTTCCCTACATGGCAATCTATCTTCATACAAAAATAGGGCTGATGCTCAACATCTGCAGCTGCTGAATGCTTTACTATTATCCTGTACAAAAAGACCAAGTGTCCTGGAACATGTGAATGAAGCCAGAAGGGAGCTGTTTTGCCAGAAGGGGAAGACAATGGGCCCACTTCCCCCAACCCAGGATGTGCTATTGCAGTAATCAGAGCGGGTTACATATCAGGCTGGATTATGGTGTACCAGTGAGCAGAGTGAACAACATGCTCGTAATCCAGAAGGTTGGGGCTGGGCTCTCGATGGGGACAACCAGTCATGGGTTCCTGTGTGGAACATATTACCTGTTGCCTCCAAGGCCTACAGTGAACTAGTCAAATGTAGCTGCAAGAGTCAAAGTGGATGTGGCGCTAGGTGCACGTGTAGAAAAGCTAACTGGAAGTGCACAGAACTCTGTTGTTGTCACTGTGAGAAGTAAGATGAGCTTAAACTGCATGTGGTGTGGTGTGTAATGACAATGTACCATCACATTTACAGGTGATATAGTTATAACAGTATTTTCAGTGATTATGTTACATTAACAGTAATCCATCTTATTTTGTTCTTGCAGCTTTTATGTACAGTATGTTCAGTTAACGAATCCTCCAGGAATAAAGCTCCTTTTGAAGGCTTTTTTGAAGGTGAAACTGACTAGCTTTGCTTTGCTATGGATAAACTTTCAAGCCTGTGCCTTTGCTTTAAGGTGAAACTGACTATCCTGTGTGTTTGCTTTGCTATCAATAAAGGGATAAGCCTATGCGTTTGCTTTGGTAGGGGGAAACTGACATGCTGTGCTTTGCATTAAAAAGATATCTTGCTTTCTCCCAGGGCTGAGGAGGTAAGAATCCAGTACAATTCAGAGGAGGAGAAGGAGGGGAGGGGGTGGGTCCAGGTAGGCACCCTTTAAAGGCCCTGTTGAAGCTGCCCCCACCATCTATGAGTGGGTGTAGGAACCTATCCCTATTCTTTGCATGTTATTCCTACCTCTGGTACTAAAGTTTCTGTTAAAGAAATAATGTCCAGGAATGCATCTACTTTGTTAACTGAGGTATTGCAGTAGTTTAGTTTTTGTGTTAATAAAAATCATCTGCTGCTTATCTGCATGGTATAGTTGAGTTCCTTGCCCCATAAAATGTATATTTAGACCAAGAGTGTGATTCTAGGTGACAGAAGCCAAGTTATTGGTAGATACAGGTTTTTTACATGAATTTTCAAAATGGCCATTTTCAAAAATGGAAAGCTACAGCAATGAGTAACATGCAAGAAAAAATTGATGTTTTGTCCAGAACATCTACTATATCCATCTCACATCAGGTCTTAAACTGCCTGACTATAACCTAGTAGCCACCAGCCAACAAAAGTCATCAATGCTTTTAAAGTGCATTCTGTCAAACAATATGCATTAAAGGAATATATTTAAATATTTACTATATACAAGATTAGAGAAAAGCTCTTATTTTCATTTGATGGTAATAATTTCTATCTAACAGAATAACAAATAGCCCAGACCTATATACTACTGCATCCATACACTTCATGCCCACTGAATACGGTTCTGTGCTTTGGTCCTTGGGCATCTGAGGACTGGAATACAGGTATTCTCACATTCTTTGCAGCATGCAAATCAAACTGATTCACACAGCACTACAACTAAAAACAAAAATACTGATGTGACTAGACTAAGCAATTCCTATAACAGCCCTGTTCAGTTCAGGTCCAAAATGTGCCAGTGACACTCACATGCAGTGCATTAAATGATTCATGGTCCTGGCTAACTCCAAAGGGGCAAGTTCACATTGTTACAATTTTTGTGCAGGAAACTTGAATGAACTGTGCAAGGACTCAAGAACAAAGCATTTTATTGCCATTTATGAGCTGCTCCAGCAGCTGGCCTATCCATATGGTAGAGGAAATGGCTGCATTCATTATTGAAAAGGAACTGCAAACCCCCACAGACTTGTTTTGGGCTAGCCTTTGTGATGAATTGCTCTGAACAGTCACTTCCTGTGGCAGCCAGACATCATAGCGCAACTCTCACAGTCTGATTTCCCAGAACAGGTGTAGGCAGCTTTTTAAGGCCATGTGTGTTCCCCACATCTTGTGGTTTCAAATTTCCACCAAGCAATACTTCACATCACAAGTGACAGGTTGAATTTCACTGTTCCCAAGGCCTTTTATTTACACACACACACACACAAACACTTATGTTTCAAGCCAAGCTGGCAATTACAATGTACATAACAGCATCTCTACGTTGGCAAAAGCACAGACAGCAACAGAGCTAGTTGGCTAGTGAATCTACTCATTTGCACCCCTAAACTACACCCTATCTCTAATTCTCCTGTAATTAACATTTAGCTATTTTTACTGAACATGCTATGAAATTAAAACAGCAATGTCAACAAGAGGGTGCATTGTTGGAAATGTTAAACCCTTAAGTAAATCTTTTAACTAGTGATGCCAGAGGTTATATTTAGGGACTGCATTTGTTCCACCAATGAAAATTAGCTCTTTTGTGTACTCAGTTGTTTGACGTACATCACAAATACAGCGACTCATTAAAATACAACATCTTCAGAGGGATACATGCAGAAGCTTTGAAATGCTGGAGGAAAGAAATTCTAGCTTCCCATCAGGTCACCAATTATTTAATTTTAGCCCAAGATGTTGCATGCTAAAATTTGCCTGAATCCTCACGAAGAGCTCCTTTTTATTGTTTCCTACCAACAAAGTATCAGCCTGAGAGGTGCGATATCTTGCCAAAGTCTCCATGACGGGGCTCTTATTCTGACCCCCAGTGTCATGAGTCCTGTGGAAAGGGCAGGAAGAGGCAAGAACAAGGAGAAGGAATTGGACTTGGACTGGGATGAAGGTACCAGTGACATGTCTACAGGCGCGCCAGAGTCTGAGAGTTCCTGCACTGTAGCCATTGACTGCTCCACCCCTACAGATCCCGTTACCAGCAAGGAAGCTCAGCCCAGGGAGGAAGATGCTTCTTTGCCTACTTTTGACCCTCTACCTTCACCTGTTCCACTGTCGCCACTGCGCAGCCCCCCCTCCTGTTGGGGAGGACCATGCTGAGGCGGTCCAGCCTCCCTCACCTCAGACTCATAGGCTATGGCACCAGCAATCTCAATCAGCCCTCACTCTCCCTCTGAAGGGGAGTGCTCATCTGCACATGCGCTCTCCACAGTGACGCTCAGTCCACGCAAGTATGGTGCCCGCCCATCCTTTCTTAAGGTCAGTAAGGAGGCACATCTTAATGCAGCATAGTCCTGCCTTGTTAAACCTAGTAATGATGCTGAATCCTGTGTAACCTGTCTGAGTGCTTACTCTACATTTACCTCTGACTGAAGCTGAGGCCGTCTATTCATTTGGCAGGCCATGAAGAAACAACTACAAATAGTTCACGATCCTATCATGTAATTATCAGTGCCATTTTATCAAGCAGTGCATAATTTGCATATTATGCAAATCATGTCCTGATTAGGCAAATTAATCATAGTAAAAGTTGCATTGTCCAGTTTTGTTTTGTGCCTAGCAATTACCACCAAAAACTGGGGGAGGATTTGAAGATTTTAAAAAATTCTTCATTTTCAACCTTAAATGCCTATTATGGAATATTTATTTATTAAGAGGATTTATATCCTGCCTTTCCACTGTTAAAAATGGAGTTCAGGGCAGCTTACAAACATAGTAAAAACAATAAAAATGCACAATCAATGTAAAAACTTCAGGCCAACGTACTACGGCAATTTCACAATACCCTCACCGCAGGACACTTTGGAGTATTTAAGACCCTGCAGGTGATCACATAAGAATTTTGGTAGCCCAGAATAAAGCATGATGTTGAGAAGTACGTACAATCCTGCCTTACCTTCATGAGAATCAGACATGCCCCTGAGCAAGCAGCTGGGCTGTTAGAACAGCTGCCTACATCCAAGGGACCTTGGAGCATGGTGACTCTGGACTTTATAATGGATCTATCTCTCCACCTACCTTTCACCCTCTACCTTCACCTGCTCTGCCGTCACCACCGTGCAGCCCCCCTTCTCCAGTTGGGGAGGACCATGCTGAGGTGGTCCAGCTGCCCTAGCCTGAGACTCATAGCCTGTAGCACTTGCAATCACAATGAGCCCTCATTGTCCCTCTGAGAAGCGCTTGTCTGTGCACATGTTCTCCACAGTGACACTCAGCCCACGCAAGTAAGGTGTCTTCCCATCCTTACTTAAGGTCAGTAAGGAGGTGTGGCTAGTTGCTGCAACAATGTCTTAGTGCAGTGTAGTCGTGCCTTGTTAATCCTAGTAGTGATGCTGAATCCTGTGTAACCCGTAAACTGATTCATGAAGCGCTCTGAACTGAAACTTTCTATTGAAACTACTAAAGAAAAGCATGCCTCCACGTTCATGTCTGACTTCAGTGGGTTTGGGGAAGACACCCAGCCCTTCCCAAATTTATTTTAAAATATTTAGAACCCATCTTTTAGGGTAAAGGTCCTTCCAGGGAGGTTTCCAACAACCAAGTTATAAAATAAATAACAATAAGCTTCAAAACAATAAAACCATAATACTAAAAGTTATTAGCTGATGGATCATTATTTATTTATTTATTACATTTATACCCCGCCTTTCTTTCCATACTAGAAACCCAAGGCAGCTTACATATGGTTCCCAGGCAGTCTCCCATCCAGGCACTGGCCAGACCTGACCCTGCTTAGCTTCAGCAGGGTGCTGGCCTCATGTACAGAAGGGGAGGTTTTCATTTTCTCAGCTTTCTATCATATTCCTAACATCGACTGTAGAGTTTTGGGCCATTAGATTTTGTGAAGAAGCAGTTCAAAAATTCAAGCACTACAATTTTGCACACTGATTAGTTTACCTGAGGGGCGGATCAATTAAATAACAAAAGGTTTAACAAATGTAAAAGTCCATCTAAAATGCATTGACTTTTACAGTGAAGACGTCCTACCTCTGAAAACAGCCTGCTTCCACATTTTCTTTATTATGTATTTTATGTATATTAAATTCCATCTGCAGACAGGCTGTTAAGTGATGATTACAGTTTTGACATGTTCTGCAAAATGTCTCCAATTTAAGTTGGCATACTTCCTTTTTTATCAAAGGCTTTCTCTGAGCATTAAAAGCCTTAATTAGTTTTATAAATTTCAGTATAAAAGAGGGTGTTTTTCCCCCTTCACATGTAGATCTAGCCTATTCTTCTTTTTTAATTTAGAGACAGGCAAGACAAACACAATCAGCAAATCACAGAAGATCAGAAAGCACAGAAACACAAGAGGGACAATCACAACTATATATGCATGTTGAATGACATTTTGGAAGCAGCAATATTGAATTCTTAGTAGACTGGGGTGCTGATCCAGAAAAAAAGATATTATATAACGTGAAGAAAACCTTTAACCATTTAAAAATAAATAAATAAAAATACCAGCAGCCATGATAGTTATGCTCATAGTAAAACTATTAACATGGATTTTCTAGGTTGCTCTGAATAGGCATCTTCCTGTTGTCTTCCTGTGTTTGATGTCCATGGAGGAAGTAATATCCAAAGACCGAAAATTATTGCAACCTCTCAGTTTCTGGACAGCAAGCTTATAAATAGCGTGAAGAGAGAGGACCTCTTTCACCATGTGAATCCTCCCACAACTGCAAAGGACCCAAGAAAACCAAGCTTTCCTAATGTTCTGCCTACACTTCTTCACAGGATGTTTCTATACTTAAAGCAGAACCCTAAACATGTATACTACTTAGACAGGTGAACTCTTGGTCAGGGCCGCTCGCCCAATATTAGAGTGAAGTATTTGGAGAATCTCTCAGTGGTGCTTTTGCAGGGTTGGCATGCTTTTACTTGGATTCCTGCACTGAGCAGGGGGTTGGACTCGGTGGCCTTTTGCGGCCCTTTGCAACTCTACTATTCTATGATTCTAAGACATTTTGCTGCCTGGCAAAGGACAAGATGGTGCTCTTCCATGTACAGAAGCTAATCTGACTGGCACTTGAATCTTACTTCAACACTGGCAACAGGACAGCATCCTCCACTGCACCTGAGAGTAACAAACTGGCTTAGGTGGTGCAGAGCACATCATGTGGCACGCGCAGGTCTGTGCACTCTGCACCCCTCAACCTCTGGTGCCAGAGGTAGCTGTCTCACTCTGCCTAATGGTAGAGTCAGCCCTGTCCTATGTTGTCAATCTATAACGTATCAGTTTTCAGTAGACATTGGAAATAATCATGGATCCTTCCTCAACCAAACCATGGGAACTGGGGGACCAATTATGTAATGAGCTACTTGGTGTAAATCTTGGGTTGTTCCTCTGCTGTACAAACATGCAAAGGACAGATGTGCTATGCCTTAGGAAGGCTGCAAAATGAGATTATATATATATGCGGCTGACGATTGATATTGCTGATGATTAACCTCACTATAGATAAATATAAGAGCCAGTTCAACGCTTATGCAGAACAAAACTTTTTCTTAAACAGTTACTGAGCAACAGACACACTTTCCAACTCCTAGACCAACCCACTGCTTAAAAGAAGGGAGCGCTCTTAAAATACTAAGGAGAAGAGGTCTTATTTCTCAGGCTGGAAAATAAACCTGCCAAGAATAATGGCAGCTCTTTGGTCACATGGTTGCACTGCTAGTGATCTATTTCTAGAAGTGGTAATTCGGAGCTTTATTAAAGTCATGCTACTTTTACTATTCAATGTCACATTTTAAAGAAATATCCAGGAACTTCTGTCCCAAAACTCAAAAGGCTTTTCACAGGCACTTATTCCAAAGAGCAAATTTAATTTAATTTTTTGTACAATGTATTGCTTATTGATGTATTGCTTTATTAATGTATTGACTTGTTGATGTAATTTTATATTTGTGTTTACTTTTTCTGTAAGCTGCCTTGAGGGCCTTGCGGTTGAAAGCATGTGTTTCCAAGGTCTCAGGACAGGAATTTCTCCTAGTCCTGCTGTCCATAGACTGGAGATTCTAGAAACAGAAATAGAGGCTTTATGTATGCAAAACATGCCTCCTAACCCCTGAGCTGTGGCCCCTTCCTTTCAAAAGGCAGGTTCCACACATGCCTAACTAGGAATATTTTAACTCATGAGTGGGGATTGAATTGAATTCAGAGCTTGAGTTCCACTCTAGAGACTAAGTTTTAAGGTGTCCTCTATTTATCTAAAATGAGACCCGGGATATCAAATAACTCACAGATCCTACCACATAGATCTGTTTGCAATCAATTCATTTCTCAATAGAGCTACAGCAAGATTGAATTTGGCTCAACATTCATCTGGCTTGCCTTCTAATCTTTAGCTAACTGATTCTAGTTGAAACAGGATCTATTCCCATAATGCCCTGCATTGTCTTCAGCAGGATTCACAGGTCTTGTCCTCAGAGACCTCATCTCTAATTCCCTTACTCCCCAGAGAATGAGACAATGTCTCCATGTACTGGAATGGCCCTGCCAAGTGGATCATTGCTATGATAATTATATTTGACATTTAAATTATAACCCAGGATAATTTCATTTAGGCTTCTACTATAATAACAATCAGAAAAGAGCAAGAAAACATGCTGTTGAGAAGAATGACAAGCTGTCACCAGAGGAAATCTTAACCCACTGCTTTTCCCAACTGATTTGCACCTTTAAAAGCTGTGCGAGGGTAGAGGGTGAGGTCTTAGTGCACAATGCATTATTTTTATTTTTATTTCCCCCATTGTTCCTGCAAACAACAGAAAGGAAGGTTGCTGTTGTAGGCAGCTTTGGGCAGTGCTGTGTGTTAATAACCTACTCACCTGTAGAAGAAGAGCAGACAAAAGCCATCTTATTCTTCTCACACACAAACACAATCATCTGTGTGGGGAGCTACTTCCCTCAGGTGCTATTCCATGCAACTGCAGTATGTGAGTGAAACATGAAACCATCACATCACCCTAACCCTAACCCTTTCGATACCATTGACCACGGTATCCTTTTAAACCGCCTGGAGGGATTGGGAATAGGGGGCACTGTTTTACGGTGGTTCCGTTCCTATCTCTCCAGTAGGCATCAACGGGTAGCATTGGGGGATGAGGTCTCACACCCTTGGCCTCTCAATTGCGGAGTGCCACAGGGTTCTATCCTCTCCCCCATGCTATTCAACATCTATGTGAAACCGCTGGGAGCCATCATCAGGAGTTTTGGGCTGCAGTGTCACCAATATGCGGATGACACTCAGCTCTATCTCTCATTTAAGTCCTCACCAGAGTTGGCTGTGAATACCTTGTCCAAGTGCCTGGAGTCCGTAAGTGGATGGATGGGAGAGAACAGGCTGAAGCTAAACCCTGACAAGACCGAGGTGTTGCTTGTGGGTGATAAGAGAAGGTTGGGAGATTTTGACTTGGTGCTTAATGGGGTGAGATTACCCCTGGACCAGGTCCGCAGCCTAGGGGTCATTCTCGACTCCCAGCTGTCCATGGAGGCTCAGGTCTCAGCAGTGAGCTGGGCAGCTTGGTATCAATTACATCTGATACAGAGGCTGCGACCCTACCTTCCTGTACACCTGCTCCCACGAGTGATACATGCCCTGGTCTCCTCTCGCTTAGACTACTGTAATGCACTCTACGTGGGGTTACCCTTGAAAACGGTCCGGAAATTGCAGCTGGTATAGAATGCAGCGGCACGCTTGATAAAGCAGAGCTGTCACCGGGATCATATCATCCCAGTGTTGGTAGATCTACACTGGTTACCAGTTGTTTACCGGGCCCAATTCAAGGAGTTGGTATTGACCTTTAAAACCCTATATGGTTTCTGCCCAGTTTATCTGAAGGAACGCCTCCAGTATCACCAATTATGCCGCCAAACAAGATCAGCCTCACAAGACCTTCTCTCGGTCCCACTGGTCAAAACAGCTAGGCTGGTGTGGACCAGAGAGAGGGCATTTTCGATTGTGGCCCCCACCCTCTGGAACTCACTCCCTTTGGATCTTCGACATGCCTCCCCCCGGATGGGTTTTCGCCGAGCCTTAAAGACCTGGCTATTCAGGCAGGCCTATGGGATTTCTGGGGTGGACTAGTTTTTATGGTGTACTAATTGAAGGATGGTTTTAGATGAATTGATGTTATGGTTTGTTGATTGTATATTGATTTATATATTGTATTTTGCATTGCTGTAAGTCGCCTAGAGTGTCCGTTAGCTCGGACAGATAGGCGACTAACAAATAAAATTTTATTTTATTATTATTATTACATGGAAAAGAGACAAATGACTGCATGCCTTAAGCCATAGACAGGCAGCTCCCCCAACACCTTGGTGTGCACACCAGGCTAGGTTCAAGGTGCTGGTTTTGGTGTACAAAGCCCTATACAGCTTGAGCCTAGGATATCTGAAACATCAACTGACCCTCTTATATACCTAGTCGATCGCTGCACTCTGCAGGTGAGGGCCTCATGCAGATAGCATCTCATCAGGATGTCTGTCGTGCACAACACAGGAAGTGGACTTTTAGCGTAGTGGCACCGACCCGTTGGAATTCCCTCCCCTTAAATATTAGACAGAAGCCATAAGAACATAAGAACATAAGAAGAGCCTGCTGGATCAGGCCAGTGGCCCATCTAGTCCAGCATCCTGTTCTCACAGTGGCCAACCAGGTGCCTGGGGGAAGCCCGCAAGCAGGACCCGAGTGCAAGAACACTTTTCCCTCCTGAGGCTTCCGGCAACTGGTTTTCAGAAGCATGCTGCCTCTGACTAGGGTAGCACAGCACAGCCATCATGGCTAGTAGCCATTGATAGCCCTGTCCTCCATGAATTTGTCTAATCTTCTTTTAAAGCCGTCCAAGCTGGTGGCCATTACTGCATCTTGTGGGAGCAAATTCCATAGTTTAACTATGCGCTGAGTAAAGAAGTACTTCCTTTTGTCTGTCCTGAATCTTCCAACATTCAGCTTCTTTGAATGTCCACGAGTTCTAGTATTATGAGAGAGGGAGAAGAACTTTTCTCTATCCACTTTCTCAATGCCATGCATAATTTTATACACTTCTATCATGTCTCCTCTGACCCGCCTTTTCTCTAAACTAAAAAGCCCCAAATGCTGCAAACTTTCCTCATAAGGGAGTCGCTCCATCCCCTTGATCATTCTGGTTGCCCTCTTCTGAACCTTTTCCAACTCTATAATATCCTTTTTGAGATGAGGCGACCAGAACTGTACACAGTATTCCAAATGCGGCCACACCATAGATTTATACAACGGCATTATGATATCGGCTGTTTTATTTTCAATACCTTTCCTAATTATTGCTAGCATGGAATTTGCCTTTTTCACAGCTGCCGCACACTGGGTCAACATTTTCATCGTGCTGTCCACTACAACCCCGAGGTCTCTCTCCTGGTCGGTCACCGCCAGTTCAGACCCCATGAGCGTATATGTGAAATTCAGATTTTTTGCTCCAATATGCATAATTTTACACTTGTTTATATTGAATTGCATTTGCCATTTTTCCACCCATTCACTCAGTTTGGAGAGGTATTTTTGGAGCTCTTCACAATCCCTTTTTGTTTTAACAACCCTGAGCAATTTAGTGTCGTCAGCAAACTTGGCCACTTCACTGCTCACTCCTAATTCTAGGTCATTAATGAACAAGTTGAAAAGTACAGGTCCCAATACCGATCCTTGAGGGACTCCACTTTCTACAGCCCTCCATTGGGAGAACTGTCCGTTTATTCCTACTCTCTGCTTTCTGCTTCTTAACCAATTCGTTATCCACAAGAGGGCCTCTCCTCTTATTCCATGACTGCTAAGCTTCCTCAGAAGCCTTTGGTGAGGTACCTTGTCAAATGCTTTTTGAAAGTCTAAGTACACTATGTCCACTGGATCACCTCTCTCTATATGCTTGTTGACACTCTCAAAGAATTCTAATAGGTTACTGAGACAGGACTTTCCCTTACAGAAGCCATGCTGGCTCTGCTTCAGCAAGGCTTGTTCTTCTATGTGCTTGGTTAATCTAGCTTTAATAATACTTTCTACCAGTTTTCCAGGGACAGAAGTTAAGCTAACTGGCCTGTAATTTCCGGGATCCCCTCTGGATCCCTTTTTGAAGATTGGCGTTACATTTGCCACTTTCCAGTCCTCAGGCACGGAGGAGGACCCGAGGGACAAGTTACATATTTTAGTTAGCAGATCAGCAATTTCACCTTTGAGTTCTTTGAGAACTCTCGGGTGGATGCCATCCGGGCCCGGTGATTTGTCAGTTTTTATATTGTCCATTAAGCTTAGAACTTCCTCTCTCGTTACCACTATTTGTCTCAGTTCCTCAGAATCCCTTCCTGCAAATGTTAGTTCAGGTTCAGGGATCTGCCCTATATCTTCCACTGTGAAGACAGATGCAAAGAATTCATTTAGCTTCTCTGCAATCTCCTTATCGTTCTTTAGTACACCTTTGACTCCCTTATCATCCAAGGGTCCAATCGTCTCCCTAGATGGTCTCCTGCTTTGAATGTATTTATAGAATTTTTTGTTGTTGGTTTTTATGTTCTTAGCAATGTGCTCCTCAAATTCTTTTTTAGCATCCCTTATTGTCTTCTTGCATTTCTTTTGCCAGAGTTTGTGTTCTTTTTTATTTTCTTCATTCGGACAAGACTTCCATTTTCTGAAGGAGGACTTTTTGCCTCTAAGAGCTTCCTTGACTTTGCTTGTTAACCATGCTGGCATCTTCTTGGCCCTGGCGGTACCTTTTCTGATCTGCAGTATGCACTCCAGTTGAGCTTCTAATATAGTGTTTTTAAACAACTTCCAAGCATTTTCGAGTGATGTGACCCTCTGGACTTTGTTTTTCAGCTTTCTTTTTACCAATCCCCTCATTTTTGTGAAGTTTCCTCTTTTGAAGTCAAATGTGACCGTGTTGGATTTTCTTGGCAATTGGCCAGTTACATGTATGTTTAATTTAATAGCACTGTGGTCACTGCTCCCAATCGGTTCAACAACACTTACATCTCGCACCAGGTCCCGGTCCCCACTGACGATTAAGTCCAGGGTTGCCGTCCCTCTGGTCAGTTCCATGACCAACTGATCTAGGGAATAGTCATTTAGAATATCTAGAAACTTTGCTTCTTTGTCATGACTGGAACACATATGCAGCCAGTCTATGTCCGGGTAGTTGAAGTCACCCATTACTACCACATTTCCTAGTTTGGATGCTTCCTCAATTTCATATCTCATCTCAAGGTCTCCCTGAGCATTTTGATCAGGGGGACGATAGATCGTTCCCAGTATTAAGTCCCTCCTGGGGCACGGTATCACCACCCACAACGATTCTGTGGAGGAGTCTGCCTCTTTTGGGGTTTCGAGCTTGCTGGATTCAATGCCTTCTTTCACGTATAGAGCGACTCCGCCACCAATACGTCCTTCCCTGTCCTTCCGATATAGTTTATATCCAGGGATAACCGTATCCCACTGGTTTTCTCCATTCCACCAGGTCTCGGTTATGCTCACTATATCAATGCTCTTCTCTAAGACCAAGCACTCCAGTTCTCCCATCTTGGTTCGGACGCTCCTAGCATTAGCGTACAGGCACTTGTAAGCAGTAAGCCATCTTGTAAGCCATCTCTGTTATCTTTTCGGTGACTGCTGAAGCCCTTCCTCTTTCAACAAGCCTTTTAAGTAGAGACCTTTTCCCAACTGCATCTGTCTTGGAATTGTTTGTAAAGATTTTTTAAAGATGTTTTAAAAATGTTTTAAGATGTTTTGTTTTTAAGTTGGTTTTAAAGATGTTTTTAGTGTTTTATCACTTGTTGTTTGCCACCCTGGGCTCCTTCTGGGAGGAACGGTAGGATATGAATTAATTAAATGAAATGAAGGGGGGGCCAGTAGATCACAAAGCCCAAGTAGAGACATGAGGCCAGCCTTTTTCCTCCCTGAACAATGCAACTATTTCCTTAAACATTGTAACTTTGCCCCACATTTGGACTAATTATCTCTTATGATGGAAAGGGGATACACAGTTAATGGTTACCACTTATGCCAATCAGCCTTGATATTATGGTTGGTCAAACTAATGAGTTTGGCATAAGGGAAGTTTGTTGGTGAAATTACCTATATTGGTGTGGGAAGGAGATGGGCAAAGCTGCCCTAACAAAGGTCAGATAACAATTTAGAAGGAAGAAGGCCCATCTTATTTCAACTGGAAGGATGGCAAAACAATGCAGAGGGCTGCATTTCCAACCTCACCCAAATAGCCCTTGAGGCATTAGGTATGGATTTGAAGCCAACACACAGCTCAAACCATTTTTAGTTAATGTGTGTGCTTCTGCTAAAAAAAAAAATCCCCTTAAGCCTCATTAATGAAGAATATGTGCTCTCCATTTCACTTTATCCAATCTGAGTGTGTGCTTCTATGCCTGCAGTTTACTGATAGCCAGGCAGGGAGATTCTATTTTTAGCTGCCCTTCTTCCCAGATCAGAGGCAGAGTGAAGGCAATGATGTACCTAAACTATTATTGATATCTGACATGCAAAACAAGTGAGCAGTCTTCATGTTCTCCAGCAATACCTTTGTATCTGAGTGGTGCCAGTTTACTTACTCTAGCTCGCTATTTTGATACTAATGTCCTTTCCACAGCTGGGAGATCAGGCAAAGTTCAGATGCTGCAGTAATTATAATGTGTCCCTACATGTCCTGTCTGTGAACTGCAGCAGCGCGGTATTCCTTTTGCAGGCAAGGCCAGTGAAGTACATGGTGATGCTTCAGATGCCATCTTTCCACACCAGGTTGCTCAAGGAGACATACCACAAAACTGCTGTGGGGGGTGTTTTTAGTTTGTTTTGAAATCCTAAAGTGACAAATGCCCCCTCTTTTTATTTTTAATTTTAAAGTATCATTTATTACAATTAGAAATTTAAATAGGATCCTGCTCCATTATTTAACTGTGTCACTAGCAATGTGTAATATTCACAAGAAAGTGAACATGGCCTGAATCATTCTTTCCCACCCCACCCCCCAAAACAGCATGGGAGGGGGAGATGTTCTCATATAAGTGTAAATGTAAGTGCTTTTGTTATGGACGTTTACATATTTACAAGCTTGTAGTTCAAACCACCGTAGGGTGTAATCGCATGAACACATGAATATTTGGAAAGGCTTCCAGTGTTGAGTTTAAGAAGCAATGACTGATAGATACTATACTGTATCATTACATCTTATGCTGCAAAAAGAGAAGCAGAGTGGCAAGATTTTGACTTTCTAATGCACGAGTAAACTGAGAATTGAACCTGGTTTAACTGTGCACTGCTTGCAACAGGACAGCACCATGCCTGGTATTAAGCATAATACAAAGTAATTCTCATATGCAAATGAGATGTCTCCAAAATGCATCAACCTTCCTTTCAATCTAAAGCATTCATTACCAATGGAAACAAAGCCTTATGATGAGAGACTGAAAGAACTGGGCATGTTTAGCCTTGAGAAGACTGAGGGGAGATATGATAGCACTTTTCAAGTACTTGAAAGGTTGCCACATAGAGGAGGGCCAGGATCTCTTCTCAATCATCCCAGAGTACAGGACATGGAATAACATGGAATATTGCAGCCCTGGGCTTCTGCTAGGAGGAAGGGCAGGATATAAACAAACAAATGGGCACAAGTTGCAGTAATCCAGATTTCGACTGAATATCAGGGAAAACTTCCTAATTGTTACAGCAGTACTACAATGGAAACATGTACCTAGGGAGGTGGTGGGCTCTCCAACCCTGGAGTCATTCAAGAGGCAGCTGGACAGCCATCTGTCAGTATGCTTTAACTTGGATTGCTGCATTGAGCAGGGGGTTGGACTCAATGACCATATAGGTTCCTTCCAACTCTACCATTCTATGATTCTAATGTGTGAGCCTGTAAGGGCATCAGGGGCTCCAGCTGGAGATGCTGGCAAGCAAGATCTAGACACTTTACTCCCTAAACCACCAGGCAGCTGGCCTAAGCTCTGCTGCTGCAGATTGCCAAAGGGGATACAGCAGCTTTTCAACTGGGGCAAGATCAGGGAGGCCTGAGGAATTAAGAAGATCCCATCTGGCTCTATATAACCAGCTCACCCTGGCCTGGCTCCAGTAGTCTTGAGCTGCTACAAGTTGCCTAGAACAGTCAATCTATTGGCATACAAGGCTGCTTCCTGCCCTGAGAATATCCTTGCAATATCCCTGCAAGGCTGCAACATAGTGTGGCGGGTGTTTTTTTGCATTTTACAGAAATCTTATCTTTATCTAACAGAGAGGACTCCATGCGCAGTCTTGATGGGGAGGCCTTGATCATTTGTTTAAATTAAATTGTGCAAACTATATCAAGTTACACTGGGGGAACATGCTCAGTCATTTAAATGAGAGACTGCCTGGAGATAAGGCAGGATCCTATCTGCTATGGCACCAGTTTAATCTTCACTGTGACCATTTATAACATAAGGATGTCAAAACAAAAATGGGGAAGACAAGGTCGCCTTATCTGTATAATATGCTATTCCTCTTGCTTTTCTTTCTTCTAGTTTTCTCCATGATTTCCCCCCTCTTCTACCTGCCTCTGTTTCTCTTTTATACTCTGCCCCTTTCCACCTCTCTTTGAAATGAAACTTTCACCACAAATGTACCCATAAAGCATCAGTCTTTCACTGGTTCCACAGAACAACAACAACAAAATAGCGAGTGTGTGGTTTTTAAGTCAGATCAGCAAACGTTCAAAATGACTGAAAGATACTTTACAAGCTAAATCTTCTATAAAAAATGTCTCACGTACTCACATGCCTGCCTGTCTACCAGCCTTCTGAATCAGAGAGAATGGGAAAGGTAACAGACTACAGTATGTTTGGAGGAACTTCAACCAACCACTTGGGGGAGTCTCATAAATTCATTGGGGAGCATCAGTGCAATAATTTTGTATCCTTTTTTCAAACCTTTCAGCTTTTTCTTTAAGGAACACTCACCTTTACCAGGTAAGCATAATCTCTCACCTCAAATTGCCATTTTTGCTTTGAAAATTTATCAGAGGAAGAGCTTTGTGTAAATTGAAAGCTTGTGCTTCTAGCACTTTGGGGCATAGGAACATAAGAAGCAAGCGGCCTTATACTGACCACTGCCCCATCGAGCTCAATATTTATTTATTTATTATTTGATTTATATCCCGCCCTTCCTCCCATCAGGAGCCCAGAATATCATCTGTGCTGGCTGGCAGTGGCTCTCTAGAGCTTCAGGCAAGAATCTCTCCTAGCCTTACCTGGAAATGCCAGGAATTTTGTTGTTGTTATGGGCCTTCCAT
The DNA here is from genome assembly GCF_030035675.1 of Rhineura floridana. Classification (NCBI taxonomy): domain Eukaryota; kingdom Metazoa; phylum Chordata; class Lepidosauria; order Squamata; family Rhineuridae; genus Rhineura; species Rhineura floridana. The sequence continues at coordinate 37,558,592 of NC_084491.1, forward strand.
TCGATTTCGACTTATGGCGACCCTATGAAGCAGTGACCTCCAAGAGCATTTGTTGTGAATCACCCTGTTCAGCTCTTGTAAGTTCAGGTCTGTGGCTTCCTTTATGGAATCAATCCATCTCTTGTTTGGCCTTCCTCTTTTTCTACTCCCTTCTGTTTTTCCCAGCATTATGGTCTTTTCTAGTGAATCATGTCTTCTCATGATGTGTCCAAAGTATGACAACCTGTTTCATCATTTTAGCTTCTAGTGATGTTGTTGTTGTTATGTGCCTTCAAGTCGATTACGACTTATGGTGACCCTATGAATCAGTGACCTCCAGTAGCATTTGTTGTGAATCACCCTGTTCAGCTCTTGTAAGTTCAGGTCTGTGGCTTCCTTTATGAACTCAATCCATCTCTTGTTTGGCCTTCCTCTTTTTCTGCTCACTTCTGTTTTCCCAGCATTATTATATTTTCTAGTGAATCATGTCTTCTCATTATGACCAAAGTAGGATGACCTCAGTTTCATCATTTTAGCTTCTAGTGACAGTTCTGGTTTAATTTGTTCTAGCATCCAATTATTTATTTATTTATTTCATTTCATTTCATTTTTAAACCGCCCATAGCTAGTAGCTCTCTGGGCGGTGTACAAAACAGAGTTAAAATACCATGTCACAATAAAATCCGATTCAAATAACAGGAAAATTTAAAACATTAAGATGAACAATTAACATTAAACATTAAAACATTAAAATGCCTGGGAGTATAGCCAGGTCTTAACCTGGCGCCTAAAAGAAAATACCGTAGGCGCCAGGCGTATTTCCTCTGGTAAGCTGTTCCACAATTCGGGGGCCACCACAGAAAAGGCCCTAGATCTAGTAGTAATTTGTCTTTTTCGCTGTCCATGGTATCCGCAGAGCTCTCCTCCAGCACCACATTTTGAACCTGGGATTTTCTGCATGCAAAGCAAATGCTCAGCCACTGAACTACAGCCCTTTGAATATTCGTTGGTCTAGGAAAAGCTGTTGCTTCACTTGGTCTGCTCCAAATCTATCCACTTCCTTTCCCTCCCACTGTTTACTTGGAAGAACAAACAAATCAATAAAGGGTTTTTTTTTAAAAAAAAACACCAATTAGGCAATGGTAGAATAGCTAGCTGCCCTTTGAACGTTTCTATCTGTGATTCTCCACAAACTAGAGATGTAAAAGATGATGAATTTGTAATTCTAAAGCGGGTTGAGAAGGTTATTTTTCTTTTCATTTCCTGGATGCTCACAGTGGTGCTAAATAAAGAAAGACTAATAAAACAGTTTCAGGGGCAAGTTGATCTATGCCATCTAATAAAAGCCCACGTCCTAGGTTTGCAGTTCTTTTTTTGCAATGTTTTCACTCAGCTGAGAAACAAGAGCTCAGTAAAAAAAAGTGGCTGGGAAGAAAGAGGTATTTGGGTAAGCCCCACTTATCCGTTTGCCAAGCTGAATTTGGTTACTGTCAGTGATCTAACTTGGCATGAATATTTGGGTGGAAGGAAGCAAGGACAGGGGAAAGCAATGCAGATGTGTCAGTGTCACAACATGAACACTCATAGGCAAAAGATATTTATTTAGATTTTTGTTATAGGCTCAGAGTCCAGAAAGAACTGGGTGGATTGTAGGTGGGTGACCACCTACTCCTATTGGGGGGGGGGGTTAGGTGGCCACTGACATATCAGCAAAAAAAAGGAGATGCATCACCAAAAAGGAGGGCAAAAGAGGATATTTAGGCATATGCTAATTTGTATGCACAGACATAAATACAGAAATAATTACTATCATTTAAAGAGGAATACAGCACACCTCAACGTAGTAGGGAAGACTGTGAGCAGTGGCCTGTGTGCCTGCTCAGTCTGTAGTTCAGATTCTAGCTGCTAAATGGCAACTTCAAGGCTCCTTCTGCCCTCCTTTCTGATGGTTCTTGCTCTTTAAATCAGATTTGGGCTGGACAGCCCTACAAACAGATGACTCCTTCAGAAAACTGCACTCTCTGGCAGCCCTCCAAATAAAGGACTGTCCTTTATTTGATACAAAGCCACCCTACCACTGGGGCTGAGGTGGGAGACCTGATCACTGAGGTGGCAAAGAAGGCAGTGTGTCTCGCTGCAGAATGCAAATAAAAGACGCCCCGCTCGCCGCGCAGCTGACGAGCAGGGCATGGTTGCAGATGGGGGCGAAGCTGCCACCTCCATGTTAGTATGGGGCAAAGTCACATGTCGTGCCTTATTAGGCACACATGACGTGCAGCATGGAGGGGAGAGGCTTCTGCGACTATTTAAGTCCAGCCGCCCCTCCTACCTTCCTCTTTGCAGTGCGACGCCCACCCTGCCCTCCCTATTTTATGGTGTGCCTAGGGGTCGCTTCGGGGCCGAGTAGGAATTTTTATCCTGCCCACCCTTGGCGGGCAGGTTTTTTGCCTGCTCCACACTATGGAAGTGGGAGGGGATCAGGTTAGGGGGCATTGTGATCAATAGGTGGTTTTGGCTATTTGGCTAATTTGACATATTTAAAGGTTACTGCCCTACTGGGCAGCTCACTGTAACACTGGTGCGGGAAGGTGCGGGAGGGGAAATAGGTAAGGACAGGTAGGTGGCCCCCTTAGGGACCTTTGAAGGTGATTGGCGGTTTCGGAGGCCTGTCTGTCAGGGCTTTTCCGGCTCGAGGACAGGATATGGGCTGCCTCTGGGGCCAACTTATCTCATCTACCCAAGGGTTATCTGGCTATCTGGGATGATGTAGGAAGGCCCCCCTACTCACCTACAAGGTGTGGCCGGGGTAAGGGGTAAGCACATGGGCTTGCCCTTGCCCCAGCAGGGGCTGGTCGCCCGAGAGCTGTATGGCAAGCTACTTGCTTAAAGTCAGTTCTCGCACCTAGGTTTCCCTCTGCAGGTCACTTTAAATTGGGTTTTCTGTTTGCTGTAATTTAATAAAGTGGCCCTTGTTCAACCCAAGCTGATGTCTCTGGGTTTTATTTCACCCCTCATCTGCAAGACCACACACAAGGGCTCAGAACAGTCATAGGCAAACTCCATGACAGCACTTTTCAAGTCGTTGAAAGGTTGTCACACAGAGGAGGGCCAAGATCTCTTCTCAATCATCCCAGAGTGCGGGACATGGAATAATGGGCTCAAAGTCACAGGAAGCCAGATCTCGGCTGAACATCAGGAAAAACTTCCTAACTGTTAGAGTGGTATGACAATGGAACCAATGACCTTGGGAGGTGGTGGGCTCTCCAACACTGGAGGCATTCAAGAAGCAGCTGGACAGCCACCTGTCAGGTATGCTTTAATCTGGACTCCTGCATTGAGCAGGGGTTGGCCTTATAGGCCCCTTCCAACTCTACTGTTCTATGATTTCATGACTAGTAGAGACTATCTGGAGGTAATGCATTAAGCAGTGACACGACGCACTTGCAAGTAATCTACTGGGATATCCCCTTCAAAAGAGAAGCTAAGGAATTGTGAAGCCTGCCGATTAAACCACAGCAGTGGGCCATGACAAAAGCTTTACTTCTTACCAGTTTGTTCCTGGGCCCAATTTAAGGTGCTCACATTAATGCTCAAAGCCTCAAATGTCTTGGGTCCCAAATATCTGAAAGACCATCTCCATCCCTACAGAAGCTCTCAGTTACTAAGATCAGCAGAGGGGGCTCTCTTGGTGGTTCCGCCACGTTCAGAAGTGTGGGAAATGGCGGAGCTGAAGAGGGCTTGCCCACTGGCAGCCTCTAAGTTGTGAAACTCCCTCCCCACAGAGGTGCCTCACAGAAGTACAATCGTTACTGTATAGCTTTCACTATATGCTGAAGACACACCTCTTTACCTGGACCATTGACAGTGAAGGTGTTGTCTGGGGTCCACCTCTTTTGTTCAGTCGATACTGTTTTATTTGGGTTTGGAACTATTTTACTTGTTTTTCTAATTATATTGTTGTATAAGTGAAATATTACGGTGAAGAGTGGATAAGGAATAAAATAAAATAAGACAGGGAGATCCACTGAAATCAGTTTGACTTACTTTCAGCAAATGTGTTTATTTAGGATCAGGATACCATTCCCTTCACCCCTCATACATCCTGCCCCACATTTTAAATATGAAATCAACCCTGTCAGATCAAGGAGATTGTTCCTTTGGGATTCTGCTGGCTGAAAGGGGAAAGAGGGGAGAGAGGTTGTCTCAGCCAGAGGGCCTCTGGCTTTTCCAACGTGCCACATGTCACAATCATGACTGTCATCCTGAAAGAAGAAATGACAGCATGTTTTTGCAGAAACGTCTCCTTTTCAGGAGAGAGGAAGATGGTCACAGTCACCTCTGACGTGCACCTTTATGAATCTCACACAGTGGCATTTCCAAATCCTTTTCTTCCCCACTGATACACACAAAGAAAATAAAACTCCACTAAACAAGGCTGGCATAATCCATTTGGGGGCCTGAAGCAGAAGATGCAAATGGTTCACTCCCTCCCACTAATTAACATGGAGGACTAATTAACACTGGATGCAATCCAGTGAGGTGCTCTCCTGTGCAAGCCCCATTGAAATGAACAGGAGCTGCACAAGAGAATTTCCAAACAGCTCCCATTCACAACTCCCATTCACCGTGTAACAGCAAAATCACAACTTCCAGGGCATATAGGCTAAACTGACCACAGGGTGCTAACTAGGGCTGTGCATGTCCTTCCCCCCCCCCACATCCTATTTGTGGCTCTGAATTGTAAACACAGATCAGGCCCAATCCATTCTGGATAGATTTGGACCCAATCCAACCCAATTCAGATCCAAATACGGATCTGGATATGACATGTTTCTGGAAATCACATTGATTTACATTGCAAAACCAAAATGGCCATAACTTTCTTATTTTTTTGACCTAGGGACATGAAATTTGGAGACATCCTATACAGGGGATTAAACCTACCAAGCTGCAGGTGGATAGCTCCAGTGGTTTTCATGCTAGCCCCCTTTAAAGTGTCCAAAAGTTTAAAATTAAAATGGACCTAATGGCTTTGTTTTTTCACACTGTCAGCCTGTCATATAGGGGGCAGATTGCCAACAGCAGTAGTGAGTGAGGTAAAAATAAAAATACTATTTAATATTAATAACATTCACTGCGGTTAGCAATTGGAAACAACAACAACAAATCTTAACACAAAAAGCTGGCTAATTAATATTCCCACAGGGTTTGGCTGGCTGGCTGGCTAATAATAATTTTTAAAAATGCATGACCACACAAGCTGGCAGATTCTTACTGTTTGTGGGTAGCAACTGGAATGAATGAATGAATGAATGAATGAATAAATAAATAAATAAATAAATAAATAATACATTCAGAAAGCTGTGGCCAAATACACCCACAAGGTTTAATAATAATTCTTAGCAATCAGAAGCAAATTTAAAACAAACAACAAACTTTTAAATATATACATATATATGTAAATAAGGATAAAAGTGGGATTGATTTGGAAAGAACAGAAAACATGCACAAGCTGAACAAATGCCACCTAACCTCCACCAAATTTTTGAAAGAGACAGAACTTACAAAAGATTTCTGTATTTTAAACCTTCACCCCTTCCAGGCACTGTGAATGGAGAGTGTTTGGTGGGATGACAGCAGACTAGCCTCTCCCCCTTTGTAGTGCTGTAATTGTTCCATTTCAGAGACACCCTGTCTGGATTCATTAGCCCCTGTTTTGAGCTACAGATTTGTGTAAATCTCTACAAATCAATTTGGGAGTAGCCGAACTGCTCTGTAGAAATTAGTAGCTGCTTCAACCCAATTTGGACAGGATACAAATAGGCCCCAATAGGCCCTATTTGGTTTGTTATTTATGATTTGTAAAAATACAGTGCATGGCCCTAGTGCCAACCAATCTGAAGCAGTACAAGCCCTAGGATAACAAAAGCACACATGAGACCAGGCTGTTAATTTGGCAACAGAATTTGCAGCACTGCCTTTGGTGGAGATTTCAAAGAAGAGGATGGAGAAAAACCAAGCACGACTTAAGCCTCACAGCACAACAGGTTATACTTGATGCCCTGGAGGTCCTTTCAAACTCTGCTATACTATATTATGATTCATCTCCAATATGGTAATCTAATCACAATGAACTCAGGCACTGTGGTTCCATATTGCTCAATAGTAAGGTAGAAATGAGAAGAACACTGGTACAGTGTGGGAAGAGGATAAGAACATAAGAACATAAGAAGAGCCTGCTGGATCAGGCCAGTGGCCCATCTAGTCCAGCATCCTGTTCTCACAGTGGCCAACCAGGTGCCTGGGGGAAGCCCGCAAGCAGGACCCGAGTGCAAGAACACTCTCCCCTCCTGAGGCTTCCGGCAACTGGTTTTCAGAAGCATGCTGCCTCTGACTAGGGTGGCACAGCACAGCCATCACGGCTAGTAGCCATTGATAGCCCTGTCCTCCATGAATTTGTCTAATCTTCTTTTAAAGCCGTCCAAGCTGGTGGCCATTATTGCATCTTGTGGGAGCAAATTCCATAGTTTAACTATGCACTGAGTAAAGAAGTACTTCCTTTTGTCTGTCCTGAATCTTCCAACATTCAGCTTCTTTGAATGTCCACGAGTTCTAGTATTATGAGAGAGGGAGAAGAACTTTTCTCTATCCACTTTCTCAATGCCATGCATAATTTTATACACTTCTATCATGTCTCCTCTGACCCGCCTTTTCTCTAAACTAAAAAGCCCCAAATGCTGCAACCTTTCCTCATAAGGGAGTCACTCCATCCCCTTGATCATTCTGGTTGCCCTCCTCTGAACCTTTTCCAACTCTATAATATCCTTTTTGAGATGAGGCGACCAGAACTGTACACAGTATTCCAAATGCGGCCGCACCATAGATTTATACAACGGCATTATGATATCGGCTGTTTTATTTTCAATACCTTTCCTAATTATCGCTAGAATGGAATTTGCCTTTTTCACAGCTGCCGCACACTGGGTCAACATTTTCATCGTGCTGTCCGCTACAACCCCGAGGTCTCTCTCCTGGTCGGTCACCGCCAGTTCAGACCCCATGAGCGTATATGTGAAATTCAGATTTTTTGCTCCAATATGCATAATTTTACACTTGTTTATATTGAATTGCATTTGCCATTTTTCCGCCCATTCACTCAGTTTGGAGAGATCTTTTTGGAGCTCTTCACAATCCCTTTTTGTTTTAACAACCCTGAACAATTTAGTGTCGTCAGCAAACTTGGCCACTTCACTGCTCACTCCTAATTCTAGGTCATTAATGAACAAGTTGAAAAGTACAGGTCCCAATACCGATCCTTGAGGGACTCCACTTTCTACAGCCCTCCATTGGGAGAACTGTCCGTTTATTCCTACTCTCTGCTTTCTGCTTCTTAACCAATTCCTTATCCACAAGAGGACCTCTCCTCTTATTCCATGACTGCTAAGCTTCCTCAGAAGTCTTTGGTGAGGTACCTTGTCAAACGCTTTTTGAAAGTCTAAGTACACTATGTCCACTGGATCACCTCTATCTATATGCTTGTTGACACTCTCAAAGAATTCTAATAGGTTACTGAGACAGGACTTTCCCTTGCAGAAGCCATGCTGGCTCTGCTTCAGCAAGGCTTGTTCTTCTATGTGCTTAGTTAATCTAGCTTTAATAATACTTTCTACCAGTTTTCCAGGGACAGAAGTTAAGCTAACTGGCCTGTAATTTCCGGGATCCCCTCTGGATCCCTTTTTGAAGATTGGCGTTACATTTGCCACTTTCCAGTCCTCAGGCACGGAGGAGGACCCGAGGGACAAGTTACATATTTTAGTTAGCAGATCAGCAATTTCACCTTTGAGTTCTTTGAGAACTCTCGGGTGGATGCCATCCGGGCCCGGTGATTTGTCAGTTTTTATATTGTCTGTTAAGCCTAAAACTTCCTCTCTCGTTACCACTATTTGTCTCAGTTCCTCAGAATCCCTTCCTGCAAATGTTAGTTCAGGTTCAGGGATCTGCCCTATATCTTCCACTGTGAAGACAGATGCAAAGAATTCATTTAGCTTCTCTGCAATCTCCTTATCGTTCTTTAGTACACCTTTGACTCCCTTATCATCCAAGGGTCCAATCGCCTCCCTAGATGGTCTCCTGCTTTGAATGTATTTATAGAATTTTTTGTTGTTGGTTTTTATGTTCTGTTTTATAACTGTGATGCATTCATAATGGAGCATAGATGTTTATAGTTGCAGAAAGTATGTGCAGCAGGGACAATCAGGAAGCGAGACTATCTTGGTGACACACCCTGTATGGGAAGAAGGAACATAGCAATGCACCTTGCTGTCACTCTTTCATGAGGGAGATGATTACATACTGCATTGTGTTTGCAGCAGTACCTTCAACCCAAAGTACTGGAGCCAAGGACTAAGGGCATGATGATCATGGATAGCTATACTGGACAGGCATCAGGAGTCTAGAAATGCTGGTATTCAATGAACAGATTTATTTGTGGTGTGTGTGTATATAAATTGCAGACTTACAAAATATATCCACAAAAAATATATTAGCTCACATGCATTTTCTTTCCCTTCAAGGGAACACATACAGCAGCTACAGTCAACCATTTTTGGTAACTGTGTCACAAATCAAGCCCAAAGGATATGATGAGAATGGAGATGGACTGCTTTCAAGTCGATCCCGATTTTTGGCAACCCTATGAATAGGGTTTTCATGGTAAGCGGTATTCAGGGTGGGGGTTACCATTGCCTCCCTCTGAGGCTAGTCCTCCCCAGCTGGCTAGGGCCTGCTCAGCTTGCTACAGCTGCACAAGCCAGCCCCGTCCTTGTCTGCAACTGCCATCTGAGGGGCAACTGGGCTCCTTGGGACTCTGCAGCTTACCCACAGCTGCACAGGTGGCAGGGCAGGCAACCCTGGAGCCACTCTCTGTGGGGCTGATCTTTAGCTGGCCCTTGACAACCAGGAGACACGAGCGGGGATTTGAACTCACAGACTGTGGACTCCCAGCCAGGCTCTCCTCCCCACTGTGCTATACCAGCTGTTACAAAGGATATGATAGCACCGCTTAAGCAGTGGCAGCTAGTGGCTCTATGTCAGTAGGGCAGTGGAATCTGGGTTTTAGTCTGAACTTTCAAGGAGCTGTCCAAGGTGCTTCATCCACATGGAGCCACCAGTCGCCTCTGCACTCAAGTGTACCCTATACTGTATATGCAGACCTGCTAGAACTGCAGTAATGGGTGCGGTAGTCCCTGTTTCTGGAGAAGCAGGCAGTAGTAGGTGTAGGAGTGACAAGCAGTAATGAAGGCTTGACCCCTGCTATAGTCAGGTCAGCAGACACTCTCAGTTTCTACATAAGTCTGTTGCAGACCTCTTTAGTCTGTGCCACTTTTGGCATCAATAGCATGGCCCGCAAACTGACCATATGAATATAGAACTCGGTGGACCTCTGTAAGAACATGATGCCTAAGCAGGGACACATGAGTTAGCATTATAGAGATAGAGGCAGGCCGCTAACTCAATATTGTGTATACTGACTGGCAGCAGCTGTTCAGGGTTTCAGGCAGTGCACTGTACCTGTGGCATTCTATGTGCAAAGCATGTGCTCTGCCACTGAGCGACAGTCTTTCCCCCATAGCACATGATGCTTACAGCCACAATAGAGGGGCATTCTTAAAAATGACATGAATACAATGGAAGGTGCTACAAAAACACAGTATTTCTGTGTGTCTTTAGTGCGATTGTAAAGGTGAAACAACACACACTAAACACTACTTTGCTATCTAGACAAATTTAGGTCTTTCACGTTCGAGTGGCTGCAGGAGCTCCTGTGAGGAAGGGCAGAGTGGAAACACGTGAAAGCTGAGCTTGGCTGCCTTGCCCTGCCTGCCCTGCCAATGTTAATTCATCTGAAAGCTGTTCAGGCCAAAGGCACAAGTCTTAGACAAAAGCCAAAGGATAAGCGAAAAGACTTAGCCAATTGGAATAAATTGTCACATCAATGGCTTAGAATCTCTCCAGATTTTGAGTAGGGACAAACTGTTTGGAATACTAGGGGACAAAAGCATTTCAGCTTAAAGCAGTATAATGCCAGAAAAGGGGATTTAATTAGAAAAGTTAAAGCAGGCAAGATATTCACTGTAAAATCCTCTGTCTCTAGTTATCTTTCATGAAATTACGTTTATTTGTAAGACCATCTGTGGAAAGCACAGTTAAAGTCCACAGGAAGTATCTAATACACCAGTTTTATGGCTTTCAGTATAAACAGAGCAATGCTGCTGGCATCAGGTCCAGCCTCTTCTGGTTTCCCCAAGCAAACAGACCAGGGCCTTGGATGGTCTGGAAGCAGCTATTCAATAAAAAGCTCAAACCACAGACTTCAGATAGGTAGCCAAATGGCCCAGCCACTTGGCTGCCTTACCTTTTCCTATGGAAAAACACAGGTAAGTGTGACTATTTTAAGCATTAGTAAATATTCCCCTCTGTCTTGCAGTATTAGTTCAGCTCCTCGTACTGATACAGTGTGCATCTCCCTGACTAGCATTTCCCCTTGAATCCTCTCTCTTCTATGTATGCCTTGCTCTTACTTCGGTCATTATTTACTCACTGCCATTAGCAAAACAACAGGGACTAGAAGGATCAGCTGGGTTTGTATCACATTGCAAGCATCTTTTCATATGTGCCTGGCCTTTGCCCTGACTGTACAAGACAGAGCTACCCATGTTAGGACTGAATAATGTCCCGCCTATAGCGGTTTCTCAAACAGTAGTGCAGTGGCAAATTCAGAAGTGAGGGGTCCCTTTATGACAGTCACAGCCACCACCACCAACCTTTTCTTGCTGCTGGGTTGAGAATGAGATCCTTGTCCCACAAAGCATATGTCCCTAGGAGCCAATAAGCACAAAAGGAGGGAGTGGTAGCTACTGAAAATAGTCTTCTCAATGGCGGACTCGCCTCCTTTCACTCCAGTTGGCTCCAATCACCAGGAAAGAACAAGAAAGCATGTTAGAAGACCCTTCTCAGGACCAACACACTTCCCTTTCATACTGATTGGCTTGTAGGATGCTGGAGACATAGCGGCCCTTCTGGGATCCTATTCCCAAAAAAGTAAGGGGTCTAAGACACACACACCCCAAGATCCCAGACAACTACACCTTGGCCTGTTCTCAAATACATCTGAAAAAGGAAGCCGGGCCCATGTGCTTACAGATAACACATGTTCCATTCTGAAGCATCTACTCTTTGCTTGTGTGGCCTTTTTGCGCTTGCATGCTAATGACTATTGCTTGCCCTTAGCTGAACTCTTAGCAGCTGGGAACAGAGTGATCTGACCAAATAATGCTAATAAGGGGGGAAAGCTTTCCAGCTTGTAGAAGGAGTGAGCTGTATGGAGAAAGAACCATGTTTTTCATACAAAAAAAAATGATGCTAGTGACACATTTGCTTCAGTCTTCAGAAAAGAAGAGGAATATTTTATATATTTATGGTCTGGATATGCTACAGGAATCCCAATGTGGTGTGCTGCTGAATTTGCAAAACAGTTTTACCCAGCAATAGCTGAAATAATAATAAGGAGGGACAGGGGGAACTATGCAAAAACCCTTCACTGAATTCATTAAAATGTTTGTTTCAGCTAAGAAGATCCATCTGTGCAGGTTTGCACATTCCTAAAGTACATGCTTTTTATAAGAACTACTCACTGTACTGATAATGAGCACATAGTCCAGAGTCAAATATTTATTTAGTGAATTTCACCTCATGGAAAGAAAATATGAAGATTTCACCAAAGATTTACACATCAGAATTCTGTGAACACGTCTCTATTGTGTAGTTTACCTTTTAAAAAATATAACTGGGTATGGAGATTGACCACAGAAACTAGGGAAGGAAAGATATATGTGTATGGCCTAACCCTATACCTCTCCAGGCAACAGAAACTATTAGAAACCCTATCTTGAATTGTTAAGAACAGAGACTTTAGCAGATACTGCCTTCATGTTTTCTGAGTTGTCCAACCTCCACACAAAATTTAGTCCCTTTTAACCAAAATGTCTCTTACAGGTGACACAGGGTAACTAAACATATTTGCAAATAGTTTTCTACATGTAGCCAGGCATGGATCCTCAAATACAAATGCTGGTGGACAGAAGAGGGAGCTGTTCTCCAACATCCAGCCAGTTGCAGACCCACCTTTCACTGCCAAAAACACCCTGGAGCTGCCCAAGACCAGCTCTTCATTCTGGTAATGGTTGCTAATGTTTTCAGTGTGTGTGTGCATGTGACAACTGCTGTTCTCAGAAGCTCACATTCTTGTCCAAATTCTTGGCTGTTGTGTGCAAGCTGTACAGTATTTGCACTGACACGCAGAATATATGTTGACTATTTTTATACTGGCCGGAAGGTTTGGGTATCCTATTCAACAACATCCTATCCATTTCTGGATGTTATCACTTAAAGGCAACAACTTGAGAGCTTCAGGACAAAACATAAAACATCATGAACAGCATTTTGCTCTTTTAAAACACAATTAACATTTTAACTAGGGCATGGAAAGCTTGGTTTCTCAGGACATTAGTGGAAGGAAGTGTTTTGCACTGTTCATTTAACATTAGATGCAAATATGTTTGTTTTCTGATAGTTTAGGAGAGGACCGTACATTTGGCTACACCTGTTTTCCTCAAAGCTATCATAAACAAATGTATAAAAGCCAGCCATCCTACACACAGTTCTTGCAGTAAGTCCATGTTAATAGCTTTACCACCATGTCTGGCAATAACTTTGATGCTCCAAGCATACAGAAACATATCAGATAAGGCATTTAAACTCCCACATGGATGCCTCTCAGAGGAAACCATGCAAAAAATTCATATCAAAATGATCCATGCTTTTTCAGGTTTTTTAAAAAAGGCAAAAAAGACTAAAACCAACAATATATACCTAGTTGCACAGCAGGGGGTGTGCGTGTGGAGGGGGCAATTCCAATTTCTCAAGTGTGAAAACTCCACAATTGGTCTGGTACATAGCCCCTACGGATGTTAACTGGATTGCTATATTAACACTGGGGAGCTTACCTTAGGCGGCTCTGAAAGGCACTCATTCATCAAGACAACCTGGGGAAAGTCCTGCCAAAAATGGTCCAAGGGGAAACCTCATAGCAGCTTCCCTTCCTTCATTAAATCCCATCCATGTGTGAAGAGAAGATTTGTGTCTGGATGAAAGAGGTCTGTAGAAGGAAGTTTTCTGTATGTAGCCAGACACTGGATCTTCAAATGCAAAAGCCCAAACCACAGGCTCCTGCTGGACAGAAGAGTGAACCGTTTTCTAACATCCAGTAACACATCCACCTTTCACTGCCAGGAACACTGTCTCCCTCCAAAAGAGCTCTTCATTTTGTTAACCCTCAGCTTACCGAAGGAGGCAAGGCAGCAGCATGCATTTCCTCTTCCGGATGTGGGTCTCTTCCTATTTTTCAGCACACACGCATTTAATCCATCTCCCTTGATATCGTCTTCCCAGGATGCTGCAGTTTTTAGTAATGTGATCTAAGAAAAATAAAACAATGAGAGAGATTGAAAGGGGACGTGAAAAAGAACACAGGCAGCTCTGCTGAGCAAACCTACCAAGCAGTGGCTAATAAAGTCTGACTAGAAAGCTATTATTAGAAAGGTGCAGCTAACAAAACCAAATCCTCATTTAAAAAAAAAAAATCTAACAGGCTTGAGAAGAGGAAGAGGGAAAGAGGAGGTGGCTGCATGCAATTAGGGAATGAGTGGGGTCAGTGCATTTGGAACAGGCTCTTCTGAGAACAGTCAATTTTGTTCTTATTATTTAAGAAGCATTTACTAATCTCAGCATGTGGCTAACATGGGGGGCTGATTGCATCCCTGGGACACATGCAAATTAAGGCTCCACTTGTCTCCTTTTTTCCTGAATCTGTTTCTATTGCCCTTTCTGAGCTGTCTAGCTTAGGAGATGCAGTTTGGCCCCGCAGTAAAATGGTTAGGTGCAAGATCAATAGGTTGAGCATGATCTAAACTGATGGAGTGCCACTTTTGAAGCTACACAGGTTGGGATCTGGAAGCAGGTTGGGGTCAGCTAGATGGAAGACTGCCTGGCAACTCCATGGACACCACTTTGGTATCACTGTAAAAGAAAATAAGTTACCTTGCTCCTAGTGCAACTAATGGCATGAGAACCACCAATTAGTCTATCATAAAGAAAGACATAGCATTTGTGGGACTGAACAGGAGTCTAATATTCTGCTCATTCTTTTCCTCCAATATCCATTTGTATTTCTAAATCTGATGTAATGTTTTCCATATGTATTCCTCCAAGCAGATCATTCCAAATCAGCTCCACCAGATTCGGGTAGGTACTGCCTATTGGCAGTAGAGTAGCAGCAAATTCAGAAGTGCAGGGTCCCTTCATGGTAGTCCCACCATGCCCCTCACTTGCCTGCTTGCTCTCTGTCATCATTGCCACACTCCTCAGTCCTTTCCACGCATGCCATCTCCCACAACAACAGACATCCTTAAAAGCCAATCGACGTGAAAGGGGAGTGTGCTAGCTACTGAGAAGAGTCTTCTCAGTGGCTCACTCTTCTCCTTTCATTCTGATTGGCTCCAATAAGCAGGGAAGGACAAGGAAGCATGTTAGAAGATTCTTCTCAGAGGCTAACACACCCCTTTCATGCCGATTGGCTCATAGGAGGGTGGAGATATAGGGACCCAGCTGGGACTCTGCTCCCAACAAAGTAAGGGGTCTAAGACCCCCTGAGAACTTGAATGACTGCGCCCCTGCCTATTGGACACCTAGCAATTAGATTTTTTCCTGTCATTGCATTGCATCATCCAAATCCCTACCCCAATATAAGAACAGAACAAGGTCTATTCTCTTGTACTTAAGAGATCATGCCACCTTTAGGTTAGATTTTTTTCCTCCACAGATTCAAATATAATGGTGAGACTTCATTTTCAGCTAAAATAGCACTGATTCCCAGTGGTGCTAAAACTAAATACAGCTCAGTCCAAAAGAGAACTCAGTATTCCTTCTCTTGAGGTTGCCTCTGGACATTATGATTACTGCAAGTGGAATGATGCAGAGAACTTTAGCATCATTGGTAGAATCAATAAAGTGCTACACATAATGCAGTTATCTTTTCATACATCATTTTTATATGTCCTGTTGACAATCATCTCAGGATAAATGTAATATGGTAATTTCCAAAGGTCCACACACACACACACCGACCTGCAGTGTCTATGGGAAAAACTAGTCATTACTTTGTTGGATAAACAACTGCTAAACTGATAAGCATCCTCCGTGGTGCAGAGTGGTAAGCGGTGGTAACGCAGCTGAAGCTCTGCTCACGGCCAGAGTTCGATTCCAACAGAAGGGGTCGAGGTCCACTCAGCCTTCCATCCGTCCGTGGTCGGTAAAATGAGTACCCGGCGTATGCTGGGGGGTAAGGAAAGGCCGGGGAAGGAACTGGCAATCCCACCCCATATATACGGTCTGCCTAGTAAACGTCGCAAGATGTCACCCTAAGAGTCGGCAACGACCCACACTACAAGTGCAGGGACTCCTTTACCTTTTAGTTTTTATAGAACAGATTTATTCTAGTTCTGGTGTTAAAATTTCAACTGAATGTGTAGGCTTCATTTCAAATTATTTACATCAAGGGCCATAAAGCAAGGTTGCATTTTGGCCTCACTATTATTTAATATCTACATAATTGTTACAGGAGCTGTCTTCTCCACTTCCCAGCCTCCTCAATTGGTAATCAAAACATTCCAGTGCTGCCTTACGCAGACAATGTGACTTTTATTTCATTATCCCAAGTAGGGATGACTCTCCATATTTGAAGTTGTAAGCAGGAAGGTTTATCTATTAATTTCAGCAAGTGGTGGTGTTGGCCAAAAGGCATAAGCGGCATAAAGGGTCCAGGAGGGTCAAATACAAGACCCTTTATGCCTAATAGAGTGTAATAACTATAAACCAGTTGCCAACACCCCTTCCTTGCAAGGTGGCGGAGAAGGTGGTTGTAGAGCAACTGCAGGCATTCCTGGATGAGACTGATTATCTAGATCCAATACAAACTAGATACAGACGTGGTTCTGGAACAGAATCAGTCTTAGTCTCTCTGATGGATGACCCTTATCCTGAGAGAATCATGGGGAGTGGGAACCTGTAACTTCTGCTCAAACTTTCAGTGGCCTTTGATACTATTGACCATGGTATCCTCCTAGACTGACTCAGTGGGATGGGCATCAGAGGCACAGTATTATGGTGTTCCACTCTTACCTTCAGGGCTGCGTCCAAGGAGTAGCATTGGGTGAGTGTTCCTCGGCACCCTGGCATTTGTGCTATGGGGTTCTACAGGGCGCTATTCTTTCCCCAGTGCTACTTAACAACTATACAAAGCCATTGGGAGGAGTCATTAAGAGTTTGGAGCAAAGTGTCATCAGTATGCTAAGAACCAAGAACTAAGAACTGAGGAAGAGGCAGGATCCATGCATGAAGGATGGGGGATGGGTAAGCCCCCCCCCAAAAAAACCCTCCAGTCTAACTTTAGAAGTTTCCCAAACAGGGCTTTGTGCAAGCACAAATACCACAAAGGATTATGACTGCTGGATGTTTCCAGGTCTCAAGCATCTTTCTCCCACTTCCACCGCTGCCCTGCCATGATAACCCATTTTGTTCAAATTAAATGTCAGCAGAAATTGCTCTTTCCAAATGGGCAAGTACAGGCTACGGAGGAGGTATTGTCGTACACAAAGGAAACAAGAAATAAAACAAAAGGCTCCCTTAAGAGAACTGAACAGTCCATCATGCATGCAAGTAGAGATGGGGGAGGAGAGTGATCAAACCTTAGAAGGATCATAAAAGGATTGCCTAGAGTCTCACCAACCTTAGGGATGCCTGGTGAACCAAGTCCAAATCAGTATGGCATAGAAAGGAAGGCAGCAAGGACACTATAGTAGTGGATTAAGAGAAGTTGAAGCCTCCTGTGCTAGCAAAGATGTTCACAGCCACTTTCTCTGATAACCATCCTCAGTAGTGCAGTGATTCTATGCAGGAACTGAATAGCTCCTTGTTTAAGAAATTGCAATAAACAGAGATATAACAGTTTATATAACAGTTTAAAAACTGTTGATGAAAAGGATGAATAACTCTGGAAGCCAACTGTGGTGTCACTTGTGGAGCCAATAAAGAGTTAAATATAAAGAGCATTTGTGTTTTAATCTGACGTTTCTTTGCACAAATGAAATCCAGTACTATGACTCTGCTTCAGAAACAATGTTCCTATGCTGGCATGCTCCTAGTGTGAAATAACCAGCAGACATGCAACTGAGGCATACAAATCCCTCTCAGTGGTTTGTATTAGACATTTGAGCAATGATTTCTGAAACTAAACAGCTTGAACAAGTTTAAGTGCCACCGCAATAAGTGAAGAGGGTGTGATTTTATGTGGGACATGCAGGTTCATGAGTAAAGTCTGACTTGTATTTACAGGACCTCAACTGATACAGTGCACTCCAGGTGAAGAACTGTCTGAAGGCAGGGATATGAAAATAACTAAATACAATTCTACCAGCTGGGAAAAACAGAAGGGAGCAGAAAAAGAGGAAAGCCAAACAAGAGATTCCATAAAGGAAGCCACAGACCTGAACTTATAAGATCTGAACAGGGTGGTTCATGACAGATGCTCTTGGAGGTCACTGATTCATGGGATCACCATAAGTCGTAATTGACTTGAAGGCACATAACAACAACAAATTCTACCAGCACCACTATAAATACGGTCAATTTGGAAATAGGAAACCCAACCATGCTTATAGGATTCACATACCAGACTGCAGAAAATCTGAAAAACATCCTCACCCCAAAGTCTGTTACCCCAGTATCATATTTTCTCCCTCCCTAATTTAGGCACTGTTATACCCATGAAAGCAAATACAGCATAGGTGATAGAGCTAGACTTAAAACAGGGAAGACCTGAGATCAAATCCTTGCTCAGTCATGAAGTTCACTGAATATCCTTGGGCCAATCAGCCTAAACTAATTCACTGGCGTGTCACAGGAGGATAAAATGGGGGATATGTCTTGCCCTGAACTTAGAGGAAGGCAGGATACGTAATGTAATAAATAAATAAAAATGTCTGGTGAAGAATGTTGTCAGCAACAACCTGCCAATGTGGTTTATAGAAACTTTGAATCCATGCACACTGCTAACTGGCAATAGCAAATTTAGGTAGCAGAAAGGTATTGTGAATCAGAGAGCCTTGATTTCTTGATATGGTGAGCAGGCATGGATTTCTCAAGGCTCGACGTATCCTGAGCTTAGCTTCCACTTGAAGCCTCTCTGCCAGCCGTTCTCCTATCATTAAAGCTGTCCAGGAATGGACTTTGTGCATGTGACTTTCTACTCAGAAGTCCATTTGAAATGGTTACATGAAAGGGCGAGAGGTGGTGCTGGGTCCAGGGGCAGTGTGTGGGACCCAGGAGCATTGTCTTCCACTAGACAATGTTTTATGTGTTTTTTTAAATAATCATCTGAGACAGAAATATGTAATTGATGTTCTGTTAAGTATTTAGACATACCAGGGAACTGAAAGCAAGAGCAATAAAGACATACATAATAAATATTTTTCTTCTTCTTCATGCAGTTACTACAAGGCAGCTTTTAGGCAGAATGGCAGCTTACTATTGTCTGACATCAACATACCATCCCTTTGGAACAAAAATGAAGCATGGCCACTTAGCATACTTATAGTAACATCAGCTGCTTCCAAAGAGTGTATCATATAATGAAATAAGAAGGCAGGCAGAATAGTTGTTTCAGAGGATGAAAATTTAAAGAACTTATGGAAGATGGCCGCGAGCTACTAAGGTCGAGATAATCTCTCCTCCATCCTAAAACAAAAAGTTTGTATTCTCCTTAGAACTTTTTAGAATTCAAATAAGTGCAAATAGAACTTATCTTAAATGAAGCATTTTAAACTCTCCTACCCTTACTGGAAATGGAATTGGAATTGTAAACTCCGGCGTCTGCTCTTCAAACGCTATATTGCTTATCTGATTCCTAGTAGTTGGATTCTTCCGGGAGTCGAGCCAAGTGTCTAATGAAGCTTATTGAAGAGACTAATGAAGCTTATTCTTTGGAGGACTGTGAACTAGTGAGAACTCTAAGAATTTAATTCTAAGAATCTGTTAGCTTTGCTGCTTTTAGGGTGGGGCAAACAAAGCTACTTTTAGTGTTGAAAATCACTTAACTGCTATCATGGTCCTAACAAGACAAAAATCCAAAGACTTAGGCATTATGCTGAATAATGAAGAGTGGATATTACCTGCCAGAAGGAAGCAAGCAAAAATAACGCAATACTACCACCCAAGGGCAAGTAGTCCAAGCATTGTTAAAAATATTCCTAAGGAGGAGAGCAATGATATAACACAATGTGAGAATACAATTAATAATTGGACTTTAACTAATTTTTCTCTCTGGCACCTAAATAACGATGTCACTGGGCTATTAAATTTAGCTCAAGAACTGGAAGAGGCGGAGGAAGAACAAAATTCACTGCAATCCAGGCTTGAGCTTAATAATACAGCAATAACTACAGCTGGCTCAATGCCGCCACTTGAGTCCTCATATTCTTATGAGGTATCTAGTTACAGCTTTTTGTCACCCTCTGTGCAACCAAAAGAGCCAAAAGTCCACGAGGTACCCAGTTTCTGCACAGCACCTATGAATGAGAGTCGGTCTCAGCTGATGTCCAGTACATTATCTCAATTTCCCAGACCTATGGTCGAATCGGATTTATTGCCCTCAACAGCCCTCATTATGCAACAAGGCGATGCTGACGAGAAGATCTCTATTAATAAAAAATTAACTCCTCTTAATGAAACTTGGAGCCAAGCGGTAACTCAATCGTTATCCTTGATCTCAAGATTTGTTGCGGAATCAAACTCTCTTATCACAACACTAATGCAATATTTTATTTAAAAAGATTTTAACATAAATGAAGAAAAAACAACACCCAAGACAATAACTCAAGCAACCCAGACAAAACGCAAAGATTTCTGCCGCTTAGTGGGGAGAAGGAGGAAGAAGAAGAGATCTCCTATCACCAATCAAGTTAAGAAACCTAAAAACCTAAAATCGTCAAAAACCCGACACAAAAGTCACATGAATTTCAAAAGGCTGTTTAATTTAGCAGACCCTTCAAATCTCAAAAATAAAAAAATTGAAGAAGAAAAGGAAGAACAAGAATAGAAAAATCAAGGAGGCTAATTCCATTAGTCTGATGTCTGCTGTTCAAATGCCTGAGATGGACCAGATTTCTAGTAACAAGGAAAAAATGAGTCAGACTTGTCCAGAAATTATAACTCAACATGAAGAAGCAATGCTAGAAAAAAGCACATTCCAAGTCAATCAAAGTTATAAAGCCTGGAAACTGATTCTTAATCCAGCTAAAATAGCAATAATAAATTTTCCGAAACCCAAAGGTTATCTAACTCAACAAGAACGAAGATCCCATTTTTGGCATCTAATGGAAAACATTAAGCCCGATCTATTCAAGATAGAGGATGTTGCCCGGGTTCAATATCTATTTTACAACTATACAAAGGCGAGAGCCATAGTTACATTTCATAATAAAAACCTCGTAAGAAATTTGTATAAAAATAGACAATTGTTCTTAAACTATGATCTACTGATTTCAAGAGTTTTTGAGAACACCGCTCCCCCTTTGAGCCTTATTCCATCTCAAAATAAAACAACGAACACTCCAACTTTAAAAAGACAGGATCAAGCAACTCTCCGAGATACCATCCGCCAGGAGGTTGTATTATCACCTGTTAATGAGTCAAAAATATCTACCACAAATTTCCTTGATCATCATACCATTCAATGTCTAGAGACTGACACCAATTATGTGGTCAATGACTTCATACCAGAAGAATGCCATGTTCTAGAGACTTTTACACACTTATCGAAGGGGGCTCAATTGGAAATCACTAATAGATTGGAAAACCTATTGACTGACCTAAAAGAAAAAACAAAGACTTTGGAAATTAACGAACCAATACTGGACAGGTCAACTAATGTTGAACCTTGGAACATATCTAATGTCCTGACAATCGACTCATACAAAATGGAGGTTGATACTCTGAACCTCGATCCTTTATCTCAACTTGCAAGAAATGTTGACATTAATGGTCATTATTCTATGCCCACCTGACAAGGATCTGTATCTAATTCCGCCCAATTGAAGTTTACTTCCTGGAATGTGGCGGGTTGGAAAACTAAGGCTACTGACCCTAATATTATGAGTTCCTTATCTCAATTTGACATCATCTTCTTACAGGAAACTTGGACGGAAGGGGATATAATCCTAGACGGTTATTTAACACACCATATGGATGCTACCCCTAGTAATAGGGGTGGTCGTCCTAAAGGAGGCATTTGTACACTAATAACAACTACAATTAAGGCAGCAACCATTAATATGGTATCGCTGCCCGAGTTGGCAGTTGCTACAATTTTAAAATTTGCCTATTTTTCATTATTGTTGGTTAATGTCTATATACCCCCCGGTCGTGACAAAAACAGTGCCATAAAGAAAATAGAATCACTCGAGTCCTATTTAGTTAATTTATCATTTACTTACCCTGACTCGCTGATACTCTTAGCAGGCGACTTTAATGCGAGAGTAGGCCCGTCGGATGAAACTATATACAATAAATATCAAATGGAGATTTGTCCTTTAGATCTTTTGCCCAATATCCCTCCTAGGCAATCTCAAGATAAAAGTATGAATTATGCAGGGCTCCTTTTAACCCAGCTAGCAGTAAAGCTAAACCTAATACTCCTAAATGGGCGTACTGAGGGTGATTTGGATGGTGAATTCACCTTCCTATCCCCCAGGGGAGCGTCCATGATCGACCTAGTATTTGTCTCCTTAGAATTATTCCATCGGGTGGCAAATTGTAAAGTAATAAATCGATTAGATAGTGACCACTCTTTAATAACTATTGTATTTTCCTCCGACGACTGTTCCTTACACTTGAGGCAACAAATTCCCGCAGTAAAAGATATGATGACACGACCAGGTAGGATTAAATGGGCTCCTAAATTGGAAAAAGATATAGCAGTCAGATTAAATTCATCTGAATTTCAAACTATCAAGGAACAAATTGTGCTATCCTCTCAGACAGATGTTCTTGTTTGTCATTTCCACCAACTAATTCTTATGCTCCAAACGGTCCTTTTAACCAACTCCAAACAACAACCAACTAGTCAAGTCTATAAATCTAGATCCTGGTTCGACCATGAATGTGTCGCATCCAAAAGACAACTTATTGCTATTCACCAGGTTTATAAAGCAAACAGATCTCCAGATTCCTTACAGGAATATTGTATAGCGAAAAAACAATATAAACAACTAATAAGAAGGAAAAAGAGTTTAGAACAAAGAGTCATTTGGCAGCATCTGCTACAGGCCTCTAAACTGAAAAATCCTTCTACTTTCTGGCACCTTATAGCACATCATTGGCCAAAGCCTTATGCTAAACCCGACTGTTGCATTTCATCAACGGTTTGGGAAAAATTCTTTGGGGAACTATATCAGACAGGACATGGTTTAAACACCATACCTTTCGGTCCGGTAGATGAAATTCCGAACTGGCCTCCAGTTTCAACTGAAGAAATACTTGAACTTCTAGCTGCGTTAAAATCAAACAAAGCACCTGGGCCTGATAATATTCCCGCCGAAATATATAAATCCAACACAGCTTGGTGGGCTCCTATTCTTGCAACCCTTTTTACATACATTGATGCTTCGTTGCAGATCCCTAATGATTGGAAATCAGCTATTAGTATTCCTATTCATAAAAAAGGCTCATTTTCTGACCCGGCCAACTATAGGCCTATTAGCCTGCTTAACATAATCAGCAAGCTCTATGCTGCACATCTTTACAAGAAGCTTATAACCTGGATAGATCAAAATGACATCTTAGCACAAGAGCAAGCTGGTTTCCGCAGTGGTCGCTCCACAACGGATCATGCTCTTGTACTGCACCATCTTATAACTAAATACACCACCAGAAAAGGTAACGCCCTATATGTTGCGTTCATAGATCTAAAAATGGCATTTGATTCCGTATCCAGAATAAGACTTTGGGAGAAATTAAACAATCTAGGTATTGATAAACGTCTTCTAGCATTAATAAGGGGCCTATATGAAAATACATCACTCCAAGTTAGATGTTCCAACAAGGGACATCTTTCAAATCCTATTTACACCTTTAAAGGTGTAAAACAGGGTTGCCCTTTAGCGCCCCTGTTATTTGATATTTACATTAACGATGTTGTATCCAAGCTAGCTCCTATTGTGTCGCACCCTCCAAGGTTAGCTGGAACTCCGCGCTTTCTATTATTATACGCGGACGACATAGCTTTACTGTCTAGGACTCCCATCGGCTTAAAGCGTTTACTAGCCGCATTAACATCTTTCTGTTCTTCAGAATTTTTAACCATAAATCATGCAAAAATGAAAGTTATAGTCTTCTCCAAAAAGAAAACAAAACATCTCTGGCGTATTAATGGCCAGGCAGTTGAGCAGGTAAATAATTATAAATATCTAGGCATAACTTTTCAAGCCTCGGGATCCTTTCGGCTGCAGACTGGTGTAGCCGCTTTAAATGCAAAAAGATCTATGAAGGCATTAATGACCTTTTTCTATCAGAGAGGTGGCCAATCCTTCCCATCAGTTGTTAAAATATTTATGGCGAAAATTATTCCCCAATTGCTATACGGTTCTCAAATTTTCATCTCTGAGAAATTTTCGGCTCTGGAATCTATTCAAAACACTTTTATGAGAGCTGTTTTAGCTGTTTCTACCTGTATACCTAGTTTTATTTTGAGACTAGAAACGGGATTGCAATCTGTTGAATCACGCATTTGGGCCCTTAAAATAAATGCGTGGTTAAAACTGATTTTTGAGCCAAAAGGTCTTTCCCCTTTTATTTTAGTCGATGATTTTAATTCAATATGGGAAAAGCAGAGTTTAGATAAAATAGCTAATTTGGGCTTCTCTGTCCCGATAATTCTAAAAATGGGCCTTGACACAGCCCGAGCATCAAAGACATAGATTTCCAACACCATTTGATGCTTGTAAGAAAACATAGGTACAATCCTAGATGTTTTTCTCCCATGCCCTATCTAACGGATTTGACACTCCCTAAGTATCGAAGGGCTTTTACTCTGGTGAGGACGAATACTCTCCCCTCTGCCCTTTTAGAGGGCAAGTTTAATAAAGTCCCATACAGGGATAGAATTTGCCCTTGTGGCGAAGGTGAAACTGAAACCAATGTGCATGTTCTATTGAGATGCCCTTTTTATCGTGATCTAAGGCAACAGCTAATTTCCCCTATTTTAATTTCCTTCCCAGGTAGACCAGAATCCTTTTATGCTGATTATTTATTGGGAGATTACTCTCCACAAGTTACATATAAAGTCGCCAAATATATTGCGGCTTCTATTTCTTGTAGGAAGGTACAGGTCAAATGCTTGTAAAATCTTGATTGGATGTACTATTTCTAAATTGTATTGCATTTTATTGGTTTTTATTTTTTGTATTCTATGTATCTGGTCAATGACTGAAATAAATTATTGTTGTTGCTGTTTCAGAGGAGCAAGCTGTACTCTTGAAAGGAAAACAATTGCTTGAGGGGGTAACATCAGTTAGCTCTCACCTCCATGTATGGGGATGAGAAAACAAAGAAAGAAATGCAGTCCTCTGGTTTCTGAAGAACCATAAGCAGCAGAAGAAAGCCTAAATTGCAAGATACGCTAGCTCAAAGTGGTGTGACAGGGGCTGGAAGATCTAGATTTATTATGGTATCTGCCCCACAAAGAACTGAAGAAACCTGTCAGTTCTGATTAGAAAGTTGCAAAATGACTGGCTACCTGCTTTAACCACTTTACCTTTTTTTTTTCTTGCTGTAAAACACAAGCAAAGCAGCAGCTGGGTAGAAAATCAGGAGGGAGATAATGATATAGCCTTCACATTTTCCTTCATAGCGGGAAGGGGAAGAGGTTACCACTGGAGAAATAATCATGTTTCTTATTTGCAACTTTCCTTCACTGAGGCAGCTGGAGAACTAAAAATAAAGGCAGGAACAGCAGGATGGATGGACGGAGGGGATTCTTGCCCTGGAACTTGAGATGATTGACGGGCTGTGGCAAATCACTGGGGAATTTGAAATGTCTCACGTGGCAAGTGACGGAAAACACCACACACTCACGATGAGAATCGACTGGCAAGATTGTGATCCAAACACCATGTGGAGCATTTAAAGACTGCTCATTTCAACTTCTCCTCCTCCCCTCCAAAAGCCCCTACAGATTTCTTTCAACACTCTCTGGGTAATGATTTGTCTTTTCCTTTACTCACAGCTTGATGCAACTCTGAATCAAGGGGGGAAACTGGGATTCTTTGGAACTGATGCACCATAGAACTGATGCAGCTATAATATCAATTCATCTGAGAACAATCAGTGGAAGTGGAAGTGGCTACAGTGTTGATTAGGCTGTGGGCACACAAGTCCCTTCAAAAGCAGCTAGAATAGTTTTTCTGGCTGCATTTTGAAGTGACTGCCCCCTGCTGACTGTACCTCCCCCACTGCTGACTTCAGAACTTTCAGGGCCAACCACAGCAAAGCGTTGGGCCAATCATTGTCTCTGCCTGAACCAGCAGCAAAGCGTTTTAATTGGCCACACCTGAAAGGCAAAAGGGTTGATCTACTCATCAGTTGCGAAATCTGCTTAAAGCTGTTTAAAAAAAATGCACTCAAGCTGATCTGAGCAGGGTTTTAGAGTAAAAAGGGGCAGAGTTTGACTAGCGTTATGTGCCCCCATTTTCAGAAAACACAGGCGGAGACGCACTGGAACCAGCACAACAGTAAGTGTGTTTCTACCCTTAGACTGGGGAGACCCGGCTTCAAATCCCTACACAGCCATGAAACTGACTGGATGACCTTGGGTTACTGTATTTCAGCCTAGCCTAGGGCAGGTATTAGGTATGCCAACTTGAGTGGAATAAAAATTAGAAGGAAAGGGGGAGCGTGGCCAGGATATCTGTTGATAAGTTTCCAAAACTGAGAAGAGGTTGAAGTCAAGTTGCATGTGCTAAGCAGTGAAACACAAAGACAAAAAAAGGGCATCCTTTCAGCTCTATGATTTAGGAGGACTGGTTTCCAGAGCCATCAGTGGTGGCTGGTGGCTCCAAGTCAATGGGGCAGTGGGATCCACTCCAGGTTTTAGACAGAGCTTGGAAAAGTTACTTTTTTGAACTACAACTCCCATCAGCCCAATCCAGCGGCCATGCTGGCTGGGGCTGATGGGAGTTGTAGTTCAAAAAAGTAACTTTTCCAAGCTCTGGTTTTAGAAACCTGTAGTGGCTTCCACCACCCTACTGACATGGAGCCACTAGCCAGCACTGTCTGGAATCCAGGAAGGTAGGATAGTGAAGCTGTTCCACATCACATTGATGAAGTAAGATTCCTAAAATACTGTATTGTATGGTGTAATGAACCTTTTGGCACTGATTGTCCTGTCTGAATAATGATGTACAAATTATTCAGTTCCATTGTCCAGCATTCAGGTTTTTAATTGCCCTCTGTGTTTATTCACCGTAGCTGCATTTCTAAGAAGCCTTGAAGACAAAGTTCACAATTTGTTCCTTTTATTGTACTGTGTCCTCAATTTATACATAAAGTTATTTAAAAAAAAACCCCGGAGAGGAGTGGAGGGGAATCTGCTACATGGATGTCCTTGAACAAACTTGAACAACTTATTTTCCAGAAGGACTACTTTGGGCAAATTACGTTCTCTTCTAACCTTGCTAGCTTATATGGTTTGGTTTCTTTCTATTTCACAGACATTGCAATAAGAATTCACTTCAAAAACCTATTTCTGTTTCCCTGGACAGAAAAAATTGGATGGGGAAGGGGCACAACACATTGTACAGTACTGATGCTGGAAGTGCCTCAGACAAAAATGATTCTGGTAGTGTTCTAGAATATAAAGGGTAAGAAGCAGATGCTAGACAGTCAAACACGTTTTGCTTCCAAATGAACAGACTACTGCACAGAATGGCAATTTGGGGCATAAACATCAACAGTATGAATGTACATGTAGTAAATGGTTCTTAAATATTCTGCAAAATGAGCAAACGATGCTCAGAGACAGAACAACCCAATACTTAAAAACATAGGGAGCTGGTGTGTATTTTACATTGTGCATAATTCAGCATCAGGCACAGAATTATATATGCACTATCTGTTCTTGTTTCTTTTTAAAAAGCAAGTTTCTAGCCCTTGTGGATGCAAACATGGATAATGCCAAGTTAAATCTCAGATGTCAAGAAAACTAATAGAATTTTCCCATTGTCAGGGGACACAATTTCAGTGCTCTTTGTAATCTTGTATCACACTGCCTGCCCAGCAAAGGCATAGTAAAATATTATTTATTTATTTATTTATTTATTTATTATTTGATTTATATCCCACCCTTCCTCCCAGCAGGAGCCCAGGGCAGCATAAATAAAGCAAAATAATTATATGCCAATCTGCATAATTTATTCTGGTCAACTGCCTTTCTTTGGCCCATAATTTGGATTACCTTGATGCAGAATTTTTATTTATTTATTTAAAGCAAAGAATATATAAAGCCTCACTTACACAGCATCTACAGGAGCAAATGTAGCACATTGTTTTGACCAGAAAAACACATGCACGCACACGCACACACAAGGTTGTTCATAAGGAATAGTTATTAACTTTATTTATCTTGTTTTTCTCTCTGTTGCACCTTCTTTAAATCAGTGTGAAAACAAATATTCAAAGCTAATTGCCTGTTCATCAAGTCTGCCAGATTTGCAATTTACAATCCTAAAGAAATTAGGGTTGATTTACACAATCAGTTTACATTAGGATTGCCAGGTCAGAAGCATCCCAAACCCTGAGATTTCAGGGGTGGGCCCTAGTGATGTCATGGGGTGGGGCCCTAGTGATGTCACAGGAATGGGGCCCTAGTGATGTCATTAAGCATGATACATTAAGCATCAACCACAGTTGCTTGCAGCATACCACTCAAACAAAAAAAATATCCGATTGGAAATTGAGATAGATATCTTAGCTAAATGAGGGTGTTCCCAGGTCCAGCTGAAGTGACGGGATCATTCCTTCTCATCTGTTTAGGGACCCTAGGTAGGGATCATTTAATCTAGCCTACTTGCTTCTGGCAAGAAGGATTTAAGTGCCCTCAGGCTAGGCCAGTCACCAGAAGGCCACTGTAGAAAGAAGAGAGCCTAGTGTTATGGAGAAGTTAGATGGGAGCACTCAGGAGTAAAGATGGATGCCCCTGAAGGCTGCAATTCTAAACATACTTACTAAGGGACTAAGCCCCATAGAACTCAATAGGACTTACTTCTCAGTAGATGTGGTTTGGATTGTGTTGTTGGTAAAGCTTGACTAGGGATCCTCTGCAAAAATATCCATATCGAAGCAGGGTTGGAATGCCCTGCCTGGAATGCCCTGCCCCTACCTTTTAACATGGCTGCTCCAAACCTCTTTGCAGACTTGCTCTTAACTGCAGAGAAAGGTTTGGGAAATGAGTAAGAGTTAAGAAGCTTCTCTACCGTTCCTGCCTACCCTGTGGACTGCTATAAACTCACTTTGACAGCCAACCCAGTTCCAGTGAGTAATAATTAGCAGAGAGAAAACTCCCATGGTTTGGTCTACCTTCCCAGGAAGCAGCTTGGGAACAACAGGAATTGAAGGCACACTTCCCAGTATGTGAATTTTCTTTTACCACTATCGGGCAAGAAGCAAACCATAATGCAAACAACAAGGTGCATCATCAGTGGGTTTAAGAGGGTTGAGCTGAACACATGGAACCACTGTTGTTGCTTTTATGGATATAAGGGAGTGAGATCAGAGGTAAATGAAATGCAAATAGAAAACAAAAACATAAGACAGTGATGATTCCCTAAACGAAATACCATACCAACCCCAACAAAATTCCTATGAGTAAGGCAGAAAACTCAGCTTCTCACAACCAGTCAGGGTTCCTAACCAAAAACCAAAATTAAAAAAACCTGGCAGCCAGTCAGCCAAGATCACAGAAATCCCCATGCAGCACCACCTGACCTGGGGGCTGCAATCAGTGTAGACTGCTGTGGCACAATTGCTGACATAAGTGAGACCCTGTCTCTGCTTTGAAATCTGCACTGGTTGCCGATTTGCTACCAGGCAAAATTCAAGGTGTGCTTTCTGTGTTATGGGTGTCACATAGTACTTGTTCTGCTCTTATAAGAAATCAATCCTTAAGTGTGGCAGCACCTACACTTTGGAACTCCCTGCCTATTGATATTAGGCAGACACCTTCATTGTACTCTTTTTGACACCCACTAAAAACATTAATTTTTGTTTAGGCATGCCTACCCAGGCATGTAGAAGCTATCATGCTTTTTATCTGTTTTTAACTCATTGTTGGTTTTATTATTTTGTATGATTCTGAATACCCCCTTGTAACTGTTTTTGACAAAAACTTCATTTTTTAAATTCCTTCTGAGTTATTTTACAATAAAGTGGTAATAGAGCGAATAGGTTTGGGTCCAAGATTTTTCTGGAGATTGGGAGGATGAGCCATAACTAGATACCTCCCGCTTCAGCGCCGGCATGGCCATCTTCAGCCTCCTCCTCAAGCCTTTGTCCTGCTTCTTCGCCTACCTGATGTGCTGAGAGTGCGAAGGAGAGTGTGTCTTGAGCCTAGACTGGGAAGGTTCGCCGGAGAGACACGTTTCCCAGGATTGTGTTGACTCCGCTGCTGTTTCCCTCGTCTGCCATTGCTGGGCCGGCTTATTCTCTCTGTTCCTTCTAGAGGGGCTTTTCTTGCTTTGTGTGTGTCTCTGCCGGTTTGGAGATAGGCATTTGCCTCCCACCTTTTCTCCTGAGCCCTTTTCAGAAGGCAAGAAGAGAGAGGAGTGAATTTTTTCTTGGTGATTTGTTAATGTATTGTTTTGGATGTTGTAACTGCTGCTTTTTGTAAATTGTATTGTTTTTATTGATGTATTTTTATACTTGTGTTTATTTTTTGTAAACCACCTTGAGGGCCTTTTGGCCAAAAGGTGGGGTAGAAATGAACAACAATAATAACAACATAATAATAATAAATGTTTTAAGTAAAATACATAAATAAATTTCAGAGTCACTATGGGCCTTGGGTCTCTTTCCTCTTTTAGGAACAAAAGAACCTGCCTTATACTGACTCAGGCCATTTGATAGTTTCTAGCTCAGTCCTGATGATACGGACTAACATTGGCTCTCCAGGATTCCAGGCAATAGTTTTTTTCCAGATATTGGATTTTGGGATTTTGCATGCAAAGCATGTGCCCTACCACTGAGCTACAGCCCTTCCCCTGTTTAAAAATTATCTTTTAAAATGGTTCTTTTTGGTTCACTAATGAATGCACAACATACCTAAGGCAGATCCACACTATACATTTAAAGCACATTCAACATACATTTGAAGCACATGAATCCCACCACAGAATCATGGGAACTGTAGTTTGTTAAGGTTGGTGGGAACTATAACTGTGAGGGGGAAACGATACTTTCCAGGATTCTTTGAGGGAAGCCATGTGCTTTAAATGCAAGTTGGATGCACTTTAAATGTATTATATGGGTTTGCATTACTTCATAAACTTTGCCCGTGTATAAATCATTTTCATTATTTTTTAAAATTGAAATTAGCTGCAAAGTTTACTGGGTGACCATCGGCTACTCACTATCTTACAGCCTAATCTGCCCCTCAAAATGAAAACAATGGAGGGGGACCATGAAAACCCCAAGCAAGAAGGGCACACTTAAAATGTAGAGGAAATAATAATGTACAACCATAGTGTGAAATCAGATACATATCGAGACATAGTGTGCAGAAATATTTACATAAGCATGCATGTCAAAGGTGTTTATTATTTACACAACCTGTAAAGATATTTACAGTGCAATCCTATACAAGTTTACTCAGAAGCAAGTCCCAGTGTATTCAATGTATTCAAACAGGGAAGTGTGCACAGGACTGCAACCTCAAATGATAAGGAACTTCACTCACTCAACCCAAAATTCAGAATCATGCCACTTTAAGCTGTTTTGCAACTAATACTTGTTTTATCATTAATCAATTTTAAATGGATTTATTTATTGTTGTAAGCTGCCTTGGTTTCCAACCCTACCTCACAGGGTTGTTGGAAAGATTCCATATACACAAATACTGGAGATGTAAAAATAAATACACCCTATATAATAGTTTATTGTCAAAACCAGTTGCTCATTGCAAAACATTTTTTTTAAAAACCAGTATTAGTTTCCTACCAAATAAAAGCATTGACCTTTGGGTGAAGGGTGGGTAATACACTGTAATTCTAATAATAATTATAAGCAAGCCCTGCCTAGTTGCTTTCTTTTAAAAAAAGGATTGGAGGGAGAGAGAAAGATTTACAACACAATCCTTTTCTATGTTCACTCAAAAGTCCCATTGATTTACAGCACAGTCCTAACCATGTCTACTCAAAAGTAAGCCCTACTGAATTCAATGGGGTTTACTTCCAGGTATGTAGGATTAGCATTGCAGCTTTACTCCCAGAAAAATGAGTAATGGATTAAAGCTTCATATTGGGAAGGTTTTCAAAACTGTCTATCAATTAGAGAAATAAACTGCCCTCTTCAACAGCCCAGTAAAATTTGACTCCTTATAATTAGAAAAGTATATTATACATTCACTCAACTTCTGACGTGCAGACAAACAGGAAAAGGAAACTGTTTTCAGGATTTGCAATGGGTTCTTGCTTTTGCCTAGAGATCACCAAAACTCTTGTCAATCACAACCCTGACATCACTAATTGGCTAAAAACCTGAAAGGGCAGGGATTAGAGCAGCTGACTTCTATCAAAAGTTGTGGGGGCGGTGGCTGACATTTTGGTGTATATCTCTTGAACCAGACCACTTAGAAACTTAATTTAAAGAAAGAAAGAAAGAAAGAAAGAAAGAAAGAAAGAAAGAAAGAAAGAAAGAAAGAAAGAAAGAAAGAAAGAAAGAAAGAAAGAAAGAAAGAAAGAAAGAAAGAAAGAAAGAAAGAAAGAAAGAAAGCTAAGAGTCCGAAGATTAAGGAGACCCGGAGAAGACCCCTCAAAACTGGAGTCTCCAGGCAAAAAAACGGAGACCTAGCAACCTTAGTTTACATTGATATGTGCTACCAACTTCCATGTGATCAATTGTGATGCTTGTTTATGAGCAGCTATTTTTTGGTTTTATTTGTTTCTGTTTCTCTGGGAAACTGCTTTCTTATTATGTCCTAGGTAGGGAGCTGTTATAAGGAAGAAGTAATCTTGATAACAACTTCATAAAATTAGCAATCACTCAAATGCCCCATCCTATAAACTGGACCTATCATAATCTCTTGGTATCCAGACTGGGATGCATGGGAGGTGAGATGTGGAATTAAAAGAACCAGGATGTAGAGGATTCTGGGTATCTGAACAGAGACAAGGTCATATTTGGATACATCTTGTCTTGAACAAAACATCTTAATTCAGTTTACAAATATGAAACGTTAAGTAATTTTAGCTCCTACATTCTGTGTTTGGGGATGGATATTGATGAGGCAATTGATTGGTGACCTCTTGGTTGAGAGGTCTTCTGTATCTTTAAAAGTGCAGGGGGAAGGGAGAATTCCACCTTGTGGTTTTTCCCATTACAGTGTTGCAAGAACACCTGCACTTGGCTGACTTTCTCTTCTCCTAAAGATACAGGATCAGTCTCAGGCCCTGAGCCTGGCAACCCTAGGCACAGGGCTGGTTAGAAGTATGGTATAGGGAGGGGGCATGACCTGGCAGAGTTAAACAAGCCACGTTTGGCCCTCAAGGCTGAGGTTCTCCACCTCTGCCATATATGAACCAGGACGTTTGCTTGATATATGTGTGTGAGGAGGAGTCAGGCCTTCACACTGTGCTGCCATCAGCCCAGCCAGAAGTGAATATGGGCAGGCCAGGAGTGAACTGGGTGACAAGAGCTGGCCGCCCAATGCTCTCTCAACCTCCCCCTGGTTGCATGGAGACAGGGGCAGCCAGTGGGAGAAAGTAAGAGCAGCATTTACAAGCGGACAGCAAAGGAAGCAGAGCATCAGAGCAGTGTGTTGAGGAGGCAGGGAGTCCTTGCCCAGCAGAGGCAGAGGGCAGCAAGGAAGGCCTGATATTAGGGGGAACTGAGTTGCTGCAGGCAGCTGGTGGCGAGAGCCAAGGCGGGAATTAATAGGGGAGTGACAAACAGGAGACGCAAGGAGACCAAAGCCTCAGGGTTCCTTGCTCATTAAAACCCTGACAATCTGATATTAACACAGTCTGTTTTATCATCTGCTTAAGCTGAGGGCTGAGAAAGAAGAAAAGGTCAACAGTTACTGTCCTTGCACCCTAAACCTATCTGGCTCCTTTGTAGGAGCTATCTGGCTCCTTGGTAACTTCATCCAAGGTTGTCCCTATCTGAAATAGCATGAAATAGCAAAATCTCTACACTACAGTCTGCAGGGAAAGGTGTGCTTTAAAAAATATGAAATAACTTAATAAATCTTGGGAACTGCACCATCTGCTGACTCATCACAACATTTCTCATCTGAGTGTTGGAGTTTCTCTCTCTGTCTGACTCCAAACTGCAAAGTCTCAAACAATTTCATTGAAGTTGGGGATTCAGCCCTCAACTGGGTGGAACACAGGGAAGCAAGGCGTCAGAGAAAAGCCAGTAATGACATCTGGAGGCAAAGTTATGGAAATAACAAAAAGGAATCAACGCAGGGCCCCAAACAGTAAGGACTAAAACCTCCAGTTCTGGGGTTCTGAACAGGATCCCCAATAGGGATGGAAAGATCTGTCAATTTCGGTTCTCTCCATTTCCCATTTTTCCAATCTTAAATTCAGTTCTCCACATTTCTGTAGCAATTTGTGCATTTTTCTTTTTAAAAATCCTCATGAAAATTCTCCAGCATTTTAGTGCAAATCTCTCCTAATAAAACACAATTTGTAGGTAATTTGGACTAATGTACACATTTTTGCAAGCAATTTCTCTTAATATAATGCATTTTTGTATGTTATTTTCATTCATATGTTCATTTTTATGCGCACTTTACCCTAATGTATGCATTTTGGAAACAGTGTTTGGTTGGAGAACTACATCGCAAAATTTGGATACATGCACATTTCAAAGGATGGTTGTGTTTCAGTTCTCATATGGATTTGATAGATTCGGCTTGCAATGGAAACCGAATCAAATTTCTCCCCTCATCTCTAATTCCCAAGAGGTAGTAATTATTTCATCCAGCACTTTGGACAGCATATCTTTTATAAAAGGGGTGGAGGATAGCTCAGTTGTAAAGCACATGCTTTGCACGGAGATCCAGGTCCAGTTTTTGGAATCCATCTCAATAAGCATGGCTAGGCTAGATGAACCATTGGTTTAACTCAGTAAAAGCAGTTTAGTATGTTTACCCTCATTTCATGAGGTGGGAAGCAAACAGAGTCTACTATTGTAGCCCAGTGTACTCTGGGAGGTTCACAAGTGTGGTCTATTTTCAAATGTAAAATCCATGAATTTATTTATTTATTAGATTTATATCCTGCTCTTCCTCCTAGTAGGAGCCAAGAGCAGCAAACAAAAGCATTAAAAACACTCTAAAACATCATAAACCAGACTTTAAAATATATTACAACAAACATCTTTAAAAACATTAAAACAAAACATCTTTTTTTTAAAAAAGCTTTAAAAACATATTAAAAGGCAATTCCAACACAGATGCAGACTGGGATAAGGTCTCTACTTAAAAGGCTTGTTGAAAGAGGAAGGTCTTCAGTATATAAGGCACGATGGCAATCGGTACAGGCACAGAGCAGGCTTTGTATCAGCTCATAAAGTCTTTAATAGTAGCTCCTTGACACATAATGGGTTCTCCCCCCCCCATATAGAAACAATACACAATGCAGGTTATCTGGCTCCAGTCAGCAGCAGACAGATAGCCACAACAAATCACATAGAAATGCATTCCTTCTGGACACTATAGCAGACTTGACTATTTCTCACACATATTTCACATTTCCAATTTCCCTGGTGATGCTTCTCATTATTGTTAGCTTTTCTGCTACTTCTATCAAGCTCCCTCTTTGGAGGTGTGCAGTATGTCAAGAAATGTAACACAATATCCTTACAGAAGCCTGGGGCATAGTTTAAAGGTTATCAGATTTTGGCATCCTGATGCCAAAACTGCAGAAATAACTGCAGAAAAAGAAATATTAAGTAGAAGCAGGGCACATATATAAAATTAACCAAGCCAGAACACCAACTGGATGGATAATTGCTGGGAACAGTTCCTACTTGCACTGGCTGCCTGTACGCTTTTGAGCCCAATTGAAAGTGCTGATTTTGACCTAAAGCCCTTTACGGCTTAGGAGCCCGATATCTTTTGGAACGCCTCTCCTGATATGAACCTACCCAGATCCTTAGATATTCCTCTGAAGCCTTTCTCCACATCCCCCCTCTGAGGGAGGGGGGACAAGGGAGAGGGCCTTTTCAGTTGCAGCTCCCTATCTATGGAATATGCTCCCCAGTGAGGTCCATCTGGCGCTTTCGTTGTCATCTTTTTGGCGCCAGGAAAAGACGTACCTTTCCTCCCAGGCATTTGATAGACTGAGATGATGCTTTGTTTTAATATGCTGCCAAACTTTCCTATGGCTGCAGTGGGGTGCTATTGCTATTGTTTTGTTGTTGTTTATTGTTATGTTTTATAGTGTGTATTATTTGTTTTGTTTTAACATTGGGTAAGTCGTTTGGGATGTCAAGTGATGAATAAATCTAAATAACAACAACAACAATACTGGGAACAGTTCCCATCCTTTTAGGCTACAATCCGAAACACACTAGGGAGTAAGTCCTATTGGACACAGTGGGATCTATTTCCCAGTGAACACGATTGTGCTGTTAATTTAGAGATTCAAGGCCACTAGGTGGCAATATTACTGAAAGAACCAAGCCTAAAGAATGTATTCATGGCACAATTTTGCAAAGGTCTAAAAAATAGACAGGCTTCTCAAATTAATACCAGATGAAACCTAAAGAGCACAGTCCCTTCCCTTGTCTAAATGTAAAATACCCCAGAGATTCTTAAACGCAGAAATGATCCGGAAGAAGAAAGGAAGAGAAACCTGGTATCATATGAAACTACTGTGTATGCTTTACTTTTTGGGTCTACTCTTCATTTTACCCCTCCCCCAGAATGTGATGATGTCACACACAAAGAACTAAGAGAGTAGCTGGGGATGAAAGTCAGAGCTACAATCATGCCACTGTGTTTTTATGAGATGCAACATACAAATGCTCACATGTGATCTCAGTCTTGCACATAGGAATGCTGTAGTCACCAATGTACTATACTTACAAAAGTAATTGTGTTTCCTTATTACAACAATATCATTATCACTGTGCTGTACAAGTGCCCACCCTGGCCATACTCTCTATACACAATCTGTATGTAAAACAACATATATATTGGGCATCCAACAGTAACAGAATCCCTTTTGCCTAGTACAGGGGTAGGGGCAGCACCAAAGGGCGAGCAAGTGGCACCAAAGGGAGACACCAAAGGAGAGCAAGCACGCCCCAAACAAGGAGCTCACCCTCACCTAGAAATATACTTTGCCCCTTCTTTGGTGCCCAGATTTTTGTTCCTGCTGTCTGTGTCCACCGCTATTTTTTTTCCTGGTGTTGTTGCTGAACAGGGGTCAGAAACCTTTAGCCCTCCAGATGTTGCTGAACTACAACTCCCATCAGCCCCAGCAAGCATGGCCAAAGGCCAGGGATGATGGGAGTTGTCATTCAGCAACATCTGGAGGGCCAAATATTTCCCATCCCTGGCTTAGAGCCTTGATAAAGTCTCAGTATTTTCCAGAGACACTCTACTGCAGCCTTTCCCAACCGGTGTACCTCCAGATGTTGTTGGACCACAACTCCCATCAGCCTCAGCCATTGGCAATGCTGGCTGAGTCTGATGGGAGTTGTGGTCCAACAACATCTGGAGGCACACTGGTTGGGAAAGGCTGCTCTACTGACTGTATATCTGGACTGTTTTTTTTTTTAAATAGTCAAATTAAGCTGGTACAGCAGAGAGACACTTGGAACAAACAAAGATGGAGACGTGTTAATATTCAGAAGATAGGAAGTTAAGGGAAAGGCCTCTGTTGGAAACCCTGAAGAGCCCCGGCTTGTAAGAGCTCAGAGTGGATGTCTGCTTCATCCTCATGGCATATGCGAAGGCCTCAGGAGGAAGGAAAGAGAAGATAGCACTACTGTTCGGGGAAAGTGTGCAACATTTTGCTGTGAGTACCCACATGTACTTTCTTATTATACACTAAAAATACACACACTGTAGTTCACAGGAATAACAATAAAATATATGTATAATAATTATGCATTTGAATAAGTAGAACTTCACACAGTGAGTTAAAGCACAAGAGCATTCATTACCCTCAGAAGTCAAAGGCCTTTCCATTTCCTATCTCTAACTTCACAATTATTTTACACTTTATGTGATTTTTGAAGGAATAATGTAAGAGGTTCAAGAGTTCCAACAGCTACGAACAGGTCAAGATCTTAATTAAATCTTATCCTCAAGAGCCTCCAGGGGGCACTCTAGCTCATGCTGAAATACTGTAACACATTTCTTCACCCTCATTCCCTGAAGAATCAAGTTTGACATCATGCATGTCCTAATAACTTGGTAACCTATTGAGCTAAAAAGACTGTTCCAGGATGTTTTGATTTTGAAAACCGGGTGGGGTCATGTAATCCAGTAACATTACTGCACAAAAAGTGCAACAATAATCAGTTACTTTTTGTTACCCTTTCACTTTTAAAGCATTTTATCAGAAGTGTTAGCACTGTTAAAATTGCAACAACAAGAGGAAGAGTTGTGGCACAGTGGTCGCACACATGCTTTGCAGGCAGAAGATGCCACATTCAATCTCTGACATCTCCAGGTAGGCGTAGGAAAGACCCCTGCCTGGTACCCTGGAGAGGCACTGCCAATCAGTGTAGGCAATACTGAGCTAGATGGACCAGTAGCCTGACTCAGTGTGAGGCAGCTTCCAAGCGAGCAAAGTCTCTCCCTTTCATCAAGTCAGAAATGTTTCCTTGAAACATTCTGGATCTGAAAGAAATCAAATCATTCTTTATTACGGCCAAAGAGCATTCAGAAACAGAATAAAACACATTGAGCACAAAGGAATCAACCAACACATTTGGGGAGAGTTATTGTAATTGATTTTGATATAGTGAATGTAGAGGACAGTTAATTCTCCCCCTATTAACAGCTTTCCCAGGAAGATCTCTTGTAAATTCAGTGCTGTTTTGTCTAAGGCAGCCTTTCCCAACTAGTGGGCCACCAGATGTTGTTGGACCACAACTCCCATCAGCCTCAGCCAGCATTGCCAATGGTCAGGAAAGATGGGAATTGTGGTACAACAACATCTGGTGGCCCACTAGTTGGGAAAGGCTGGTCTAAGGGATGAGTCCTCTTTTGCTGTTGAAAGGGTTGCAAGGTTTTTCTGACCTCGATGCAGATGGAGGGGGGGAGAACTTGAACGAAGGAATTGTATAATTTGTGCTTGGCTTTTTTTTAATGGTTGTATTTCCTATATTTATACTGAATTTTGCTGATCTGCAGCCGTAATAAACTCCATGACTTGACAATATAAAAACTGAGATTGCTACAGTCAGAGCTGGTATGAGTATGAAGTACAATAAGCATGAAGAGAAAGTGAAGAGAAAGTGAAGAGACATTATGTACTTGTACGTCGCCTAGAGTGGCCATTGGCCAGATAGGTGACACATAAATTAAATATATTATTATTATTATTATTATATATTATAATATCATATCTCTTTCATTTTTGTAAGCCACCGTAATTGCTCAAGGCAGCATTAAAATGTTTTAAACAGATAAATAAAAGGCCTGTGACTTGCTGGTTTGGGGGCATGCAGGAATGTCATCAGTTATTACAATTTCATGCATCTAAAAATATAGATGTGCCTGCCCATTTGGTTGCAGCCCTGGAATCAACTCCTTTTTGTCTACTGTCCCTTAGCTCAGCATATTTCAGTCAGTCTTTTATGCTTTCTGGATGTCTAAGTCCACATCTTTTGAGAAGTAACTCCACTTACTATAACCATAGCTGGAGGGCACATCTATACCACTGACTTAAATTAGTTTAATAGCCATTTTCTGTCCCTGAAAAAAGTGTGGTTCTGTGAGGGGGCACTAGGGATCTCTTAAGAGAATTCTTAGCCCCCTTATCAAATTACTATTCCAAAATTTCTTAATTTAATTCATGAACATAAGAAATTATTACATCACCTTTCAGGGCAAAGCCCTCCCAAGGTGGCTTATAAACATAACTGTAAAGCTGTTTTAACGTATGTACATAAGAATTCAATTACAAAACTTTGAAAAAGAAAAAGAAAAGAAAGCAGTGTCTGAAAGCCCAGCACATTTTTTATAAAACACAGATGAAAAACAGTTTTTAAGGTCCATTTAATAAAGATGGGGACATATGTACTTATCTTGGCAGAGAGCTCAAGATATGGAACTTCCTCTGAAAAGACACTGTCTCTAGCACTCACCAGTCTGATGGACCTTGACATTAGGCCTATGAGCAAGACTCCGAGGCTGATCTTAAAATCAGGCAGGAATTCAGAGCTTGGAAAAGTTACTTTTTTGAACTACAACTCCCATCAGCCCCAGCCAGCATGGCCACTGGATTGGGCTGATGGGAGTTGTAGTTCAAAAAAGTAACTTTTCCAAGCTCTGGATCATGATATGGTACAGCCAGTCCTTCAAACCACCTGGTCCCAAACCATTAAGGGCTTTGCAAGTCAAAACCAATACTTTCAACTGAGCTTGGAAATGAATAGGTAACCAATGTAACTGGTATAGAATCAGTTCAGTATGTCCTGAACTCCTGCCCCCAACAAACACTCTAGTGGCTGAATTCTATACCAGATGAAGTCTTTGGCCCTTCAGATGTAGCTGAACTACAACTCCCATCATCCCTGGCCATTGGCCATGCTTGCTGGAGCTGATGGGAGTTGTAGCTCAGCAGCATCTGGAGGACCACACCTGCTTTAAAGGCAGTCCCATTGCAGTACTGGCTGCAACCATAGCATGTGCAACTGCAGCAAAATGATATACAATGGGTATGTTATTAGTACATATGTGCACTTAAGAATAAGCACAAGGCAAAATGGTTTCACCTGCCCTACAGTCAAGTCTCAAAACTGAAATGGGGAGTTAGCCAACCCTTAAAAATGTGAGTTTTGCTTCAAATCCTTCTCTGCTCCTTGAATTTCTGTCTGGATTGCCATTATGAGGTGAGAGACAAATTCTGCCTCTCAATGAGAAATTAAGTCTTCGCATTCACATTGTGAGAGTCGCACATTCACACTGGCACCAGAACACACATATATACACACACTCACAAATGTACAGGAATTAAAAAGTTCCAACACATAGAGAGGCCCAGCACAGAGGCGTTGGAGGCAGAGCAGGAGGTGTAAATTATTCATGCAACAGCATTTTCTTTTCTTTGGTGGTTGACTCTGAAAACCACAATATGCTGCAAGCATCTGCCTCATTATCTATAAGGAACTTGAAAGTCTCTCTGCAGCCTTTTCTACTTGTCTTCTCAAAGGCTTCTAAAGATATCCCAACAAAATGTGTCTGGCTATGAGGTTAGGCAGCTGTGATGTTAATTGACAGTTTCCAAAAGCTCTGCAGAGCAGGTTTTGCCTCTGTAAGCACTCAGTGTGCCCCATAAAGTCGACATAATAATAGCCTGGTCAAGAGCAATGAGTTTCAACAGGCCTACAAGAGGAAGACTGTCACTTGAAGAGAATCAAAGACAATTCTGTTCCTATGAGACAACCATTTGCTTTGTACAACAATGATTGCCATGTAGCAATTATAGCAAGGTGAGCGTGATGAGACTGGAGGATCTTCATCAGCAGACAAAGTGTTACAGCTTATCCTGTACTGTACTGGTGCTGGTTCAGGAAAACAGCCAGGAGTATGTGTATGTTGCAGTTCCATAGGAGCATAGAAAATATGCAGAATTTGGTGCAGAGTGCAAAATTTAACTCCCAGGGAAACGCACCTTTCCTTTAAATATTTATACAAATAGTTTCCTAGTCCTTATGTGTGTGAGGACATGCTTGAAAGTGAACAAAGTCTGCTATTTCTCTTGAGCATGTCCTTTTCCTTTCATTTAGGGCAGCAAAAAGTCAGATGGTTGCTCCTGTTTGCTGTGCTGAGGTGTCACCAAATGTTATTGCCTGCTTTGTGGTAGGCTAGCAGTCGCCCATACGTCCATTCCGAGGCCATAATAAGTTTTAACTCACTACCAAACCACCCTGGGCAATGAGGCCACAAACTGGTCTGAAATGTACAGACTCCAGTTAAATGCATCTGATTGCTTTTGTAGAATGCTTGTGACTTGCAGAAATCCCTGACGAGATTCGCCTGGTGCCTTCTTTGTTATCTTTTCGGCGCCAGGTAAAGACCTACCTCTTTGCCCAGGCATTTTAATTTTAATTTTAAATCTAATTGTAATTGTAATTTTATTTTAATTTTTGTCTTAATCTTTGCTTTTAAAAATGTTTTTATAGTAGTATTGTACCCACTCTCACTTGTATTTTAAATGTGGTTTTTATTCTGTTGTACACCGCCCTGAGAGCTTGTTGCTATAGGGCGGTCTAAAAGTACAATAAATAAATAAATAAATGAGTCTCTTGAACTCAGCACTTAACCCCTGGTCCTCAAATTCATTCCTACATTACACAAGAAAAACAGGTAAAGCAACTAAAAGCAGAGAGAGAGTCCTTCTCTGACCAACATGAAATTAGAAAGGTGTCTTGAGTGAAGAGGACTCCTTTTTGTAAGCCATAACAATGCCTGGCATTTAAACAGCACAATTTAAGCATTCAAAATAATTCAGATACATTAACACAGCAATTCCTCACAACAGCCCTATATAGTAGGCCAGGATTATTATCTCCATATTATAGATGGGGAGCAGAGTCAGAGAGAGAATACATTTCTTAAGACCATCTATTGTTTATGGCTAGGGTACCATGCTCACAAATCACAGCCACTGTGCTACGTCAGTAGTTTTCAACTTGTTCAGTTATGACCTGGTCACGCCACAGCCAAGTCATGCCATATTTCTCTAAAAATTAAAAAGGGGGGATGGAAACGGAGGGAGGGAAGATCTTGGGGGCCCATTCTGTGGTCAAAGGCAGAGTGAAAATGCACATAGGGAAGAAGAAACACAGATGTACAGTATACAGGAACAAATTTAAAGTGGGGCCAGCATCGCACACAGCACACACAAGTGAACAACAAAACTGGAATTATTACTTTTGAGATATCCATACCTTCCATTTCTTCACATCTGAAACCTGATACCGCCCCCTCTCATATTTTTTGTCTTAATGGCGTGTGATTTTATGCTGCACAAGAAAATAAAATGTTAAATATCACCATTGGTTTGCAAAAGCTGGAATAGACTGCTTGGAGACAACAGTCAGACCACCCAGCACTCCCCCTGTGCAGAGACTGAGGTGCATGCTTCTTGGGTTTGTGATGATCTAAAGGGCTTTAATCTCTTATCTTCTGTTGGTGTAAAAGGAAGCGTGTAGAATCACATAGATAAGGAATAGACACCGACCAGGAACTTCGTAGAAGAAGAACATGTTATTTTGTTTTTAATCCCAAATGCAAAGATGCTGTGTGCCCATGAAGCATATTTGCATCTTTTTCAAAGAATCCTGGTTAACTTGCAACTTTCCCACTCCTTTAAAGGTCAGTGGTAAATAATTCAAAGGTAGCAGCAATATTACTCACTGAAGGAGAAACAGAAAGAGAGACTGGCAAGCACAAACAATTTTGGAGGACACAAAAACAACCATCTAATCATACAAATGTACGCACATATTGGCTGCATTTGGATATCATGTTAAACCATCGTTTATTTGATGGGAACAAGCTTTATCTCTCCCCTCTCCTCTCTTCACAGCATGATGTGAGATGAGAAGCGTTCACTTCCATTTCTGATTAACCACAGTTTACCATTCTGTTCAAATCTTACATTGTGGTTAATCTTAACTATGGTTTGTTGAAACAAGCCAGTTCCATAATCATGTGTTGTGGCATATGTATCACAGCCTCCTCAAACACCGCCTCACAGGTAGAGGAGGAGAACGATGGGGCAGTCTAAAGTTGCTGCAGTGCTTACTTTTTCTGGAGTCCCATGCAATAAGGTGCTGTGGACCTTTTGGGGTCTTGGCCGAGGCAGATCTCTGCTTGCTTGCTTTTTGAAGGGAATACAAGGAGAAGGAAGGCAGCCCAAAAGCACTGGGTCTGAGTTCCTTTATTCATCCAGTGGGGAGACACTGGAATAAGGGATGCTTTTCAGCTCTGCTTTAGGTTTCAGGAATTTCAGATCACTGTACTTTCAGGTCAGAAAGACGGGGTTTTGTCTCCTTTGGTTGAGTGGTGAGTAGGGATGGGTGAGAATTTAGATTCAGTTCACATTTCAAGCAGAATTTATCAAATTCACAATTTCCGAAACAATATGAGAACTGAAACACGGCCATTCTTTGAAATTCGCATTTATTAGAATTTTGGGATGCAGTTCGCCAACATTTACAAAAAAACATATATTAGGGGGAAATGTGCATAACAATGAATACATGAGTGAATATAGTATACAAAAAGTCATGAAATGATGAGAAATGGCTTGCAAAAATGTGTACCTTTGTCAAAACTCCCTCTGTATTTATTTGGAGAAATTCACACTAAAATGGCAGAGAATTTTCATGAGGATTTTTGTAAAATACAATAGCACATTCAGTAGAGAACTGAAATTAACATTGGAAAAATGGGAAATGGAGAGAACCAAAACAGGCAGATCTTTCCATCCCTAGTAATGAGCAACAAATCTCACCAAGGAGGAATCCCCAACAAGCTTTTGTTCAAATGAATAGAGGTAGCCAGATTCCTTTTAGGTTTCCCTCATGTGTTTGCCTCCTTTGACTTTTCCCAATTCTGTCCCTCTTTGGTATCTCTCTTTTACTCTTGTTGATCTTCAGCTCTGATCTGTAAGGAGGACATCTTATGCAGGATGGCCAAGAAGCCCTGCTTGGTTG
The DNA here is from genome assembly GCF_030035675.1 of Rhineura floridana. Lineage (NCBI taxonomy): Eukaryota > Metazoa > Chordata > Lepidosauria > Squamata > Rhineuridae > Rhineura > Rhineura floridana. Next base: position 37,602,926 of record NC_084491.1, read on the forward strand.
GCCTACCCCCACTACCAGTCTTCATTTTGGCCACTGTCTGCTGCTCTTTCATCTGTTTGGTCTTGTGCAGATGCAGGAGAGGCTGATGTTGTTTTGAGACTAATATTGATTAGCCACTCCTGCTGCCACTCTATAAAATGTCTCAGCTTGAACATGTATAAAAATAGGGTTGCATCCAAAGGGAGGAAGGAGCTTCATCCAGAAGGCAAGAACTTTTGGAAGTAATCCATGGAGATTATTATAACTGTTTATTTGTATGCTGCCTTTCCATAACAATTTATGCACAAGGCTGCTCACAACATGAACAGAAAAAAGTGACACAACTCACTTTTACAGCTGCAGTCAGTCAAGGTTCCACCCTTCCAGGCCAGGTGGAAAGAAGCCAACAAGTAGGGAGAGGATCTTACAGCCAAGATGGCTATACTAAGGATATACTACATTCTCCAGTGCTTCCTCCTCTAATAGGAAAACAACTGTATGAAGACTACCCCTGATTCCCTAGTACTTTGGGGGACCCTGACACAACAACCACATTGTGTGATCTGGGAGAAGGAGAAAGCACAGGGCTTCCATGATTTTGACTTGTCACAACCCAATTCCATGCATGAATGCTTGGAAGACCTTTGCATTTCAGCATAGATTGCTTTCAAGTAAATGCATTTACGGTTTGCTTGCAAGTTTATTGGGATGGGAGCTGCCTTTTTGGAGCAGGTTTGTCTTGCATCAAGATGAAGAACAGGTAGCACCTAGAGACAAATCAAGTCCGTCCACTCCATGTGTAGCCAAAGATTCTCCACCTGGAAGCTCCAGATTGCCTTGTAAATGTGGTGCCAGCAGTTGTCCCCTTTAGCTATGGTGGAAGGAGCGTATAATTAAAAGCCTTGTTATGTTGGACTGTTGCTAGAGTAACAGGCAAGCACTCTCATGGATATCACTTTACAATCTGTTTATGGAGATTCTTGTTAATTCTCACAGTAACACATTGTGACAACCTGTTTAAAGATCACTAAAACATTTATAATGGGGGGGGTAGGTGGGAAGCAACACCATGCTACTACCAGCAACAAGAGGACCTGAATTATCACAAACTGGCAGCTTCTTTAGACTGGAATGGATGAATTCCTTAGGGAAGATGAAGGAGAAAAGCGTCAGGAATGGGGCAAAAGGCTTGGATACTGTACAGAAGAAAACTATAGTAAGAATGAGAAATAAAAGCAGAAAGACTTCCTTTAGATGAATCCCCAAATAATCAAATAATTGTAGATTATAATAAATAGCAGATAACTTAACAACAGCCAAGACTTTGACAATGAACATTTCAAAAATCAGACAATGTAGTTTATTCACAATCAGAACAAAGGATTGGAACCTGTCAATTAGAAGACATACACAGCAATATCCTTACAATGCAGTCGTGACACATTTGCTTCTACTTATCATAACAGAATCCCATGTTTTCAAGTCCAGATGAGGAACAGACAATCTGAATTCCACCTTCTCCCTCCCTGCCTTGCTTGATGACGGGAGGAGGTAGAGATCCTTGCCTGGAGGGCGGAAGGAGGTAGGGGAATCAGACAATCTGGCCGCCTGGCATGGCTGCTGGTGCCAGTTGTGAGCCCCACCAAAGCATAGGTCCCAGGGTGGTCACCCGTATTGGGGGCCCCTCCCAGAATGGACCAGCTTTTAAGCCAGTGTAATATCCAAAGCGAGAGCCAGTATGGTGTAGTGGTTAGAGTGTTGGACTAGGACCTGGGAGACCAGGGTTTGAATCTTCACACAGCCATGATGCTCACTGGGTGACCTTGGGCCAGTCACTGCTTCTAAGCCTCAGAGGCAGGCAATGGTAAACCCCCTCTGAATACCATCTACCATGAAAGCCCTATTCATAGGGTCGCCATAAGTCAGAATCAGCTTGAAGGCAGTCCATTTCCACTTTCAATATCCAAAGCAGGATGTTATGAATCTCCTCCACAGTAAGCTGTTCATGTGTCTGGTTCCTACCCATCTCACTATAGAGAAGACGTACAACTTTCCCCATTGTGTATTTGAAGCACCAAAAAAAATTGATACAAAAGTCGCTCATGCTCTCTTTGGTGTAAAGTCTGAGGAAACCCACAGCTGCAAAATCCCTCGTAGCTGGCTGACTTTTAATCTAAATGCTATAAAGCATGAGAGCCTCCAGAATATGCATTCACAGAGAATGATGTTTATTAAAGCCAATGATGTTTATTAAGGCACATCTAAATACAAAAGATGAACTGATTCAGAGTATCTCTTTCCAGTATTTTTACCACTACCTCCTTAGGCTAGTCCTCCCTAGGTTCGACTGTCAGACTGCTCTAACAGTTAGGAGGTTTTCCCTGATGGTTAACCAAAATCTTGCTTCCTGCACAGCTCCCAGATACAATGAAAGAAGCACTGCCTGACAATGAGCCAGCCCTTGCCCCACTTCTCTGCCCTGCCCTGTCGCCCAAGCCACCATTTATGCCTCCTCCCGAGGAAAAGGAATTGAAGGCTCAACCAGAGGTAGTATCAGAACAGGATATGGATGCTCTGACATGGCTCCATGTCAGTGAGGCAGTGGAATCCAATCTGGGGGTTTCCCAGAGCTGTCCAAGGTGCCGAACCCCATTCCCAAAATAGGTTTTAGCATCTTGGACAGCTCTGGGGAAAACCCGGAATGGATTCCACTGCCCCACTCTCATGGAGCCACCAGTCTCCATTGCCTGGATGAAGTGTCACTGTCACCAAGGATGTACTGGCAGATACACAGTGCTCACAGATAATGCCAGCTTTTCAACCTGTTTGTAGGAGTGCTCATTGGCTCATACAATCCCACTCACAGAAACCTTCCCCATACAAATACAAAGCCCTCCCCAAGCCTACTTAAAGGGTCTCAAGGTGCATGTCTACTTGCTGTGACAATATCTTAGCTTAAGTACTCAAGCTTAATTATGCTTGTGTAGAGACACAGAGTGGTGTATAATCTGTAAGCAGATTTATGAAACACTCTAAACTGAGATTCCATAATGGAGAAAAACACACCAGTGAATCAGAGTCTGAATCCAACGGGGTTGGCCAGGACCCACTCAGCCATGAAGTTCACTGGGCCAGTTACCACCAACCAGCCTACCCTACCTTACAGGAGAGTGGTGAGGAAAATATGGAGAGGCAGAGACCCATGTACATCACTTGAGCTCCTTGGAGGAAAGGAAGGATATAAATGTAGCAACCAACAAATAATTGTTAAGGTCTTCCAGGTCCAGAGTAGTCTTCTTGAAGAGCTGTTGAAGAACTGCCTCTTTGAAAAGAGATGGGGCAACCTCCTCTCTCAAGGAAGCATTTAGCACATTCTGGATCTAGCCTGTCAATCCTTCCCTGCTTGGTGTAATGAGGCAAGAGGGGCAACAGTGAAACGGCCTCCATTTGTCCAAGCACTTTATCCATTTTCTCAGGCCTAGTAAGTGGGGAGGAGAGCCTGACTGGGAGTCCAGAGTCTGTGAGGTCAAATCCCCACTCATGTCTCCTGGGTGTCAAGAGCCAGCTAAAGATCACCCCCACAGGGAGTGGCTCAGGGGTTACATGCCCTGCCACCTGTGCAGCTGTGGGCCAGCAGCATAGTCCCAAGGAGCCCAGTTGTCCCCCAGCTGGCAGTTGTGGACAAGGACGGGGCTGGCTTGTGCAGCTGTGGCATGCTGAGCAGGCCCTAGCCAGCTGGGGAAGACTAGCCTCGGAGGGAGGCAATGGTAAACCCCCTCTGAATACTGCTTACCATGAAATCCCTATTCATAGGGTCGCAATTAGTCGGGATCGACTTGAAGGAAGCTCATAGTAAGATATGTGTGGCTGGGAAAGCCATTCATGGCTTCCCACTAAGAAATCTTTCAAGTACCCATACATGTACCTGACAAACCTTGGTTAAACCTCTCATTTCCCTCAAGGCGGCAAGGCTTGACTGTGGCAAAGCTGTGAAACTTCATAGCTCTGGACATAGACAACATATGTTAGATCTGCTCTGCCTTCACCTCTTGGCCTTTTTGAGTCAGAATTAAAGCTTTAAACCTCTCTTCCTTCCTGGTTTTAGAATTATTTGTAATCTCTCAGTTGTGGCAGTTTAGGCTGGTTCATTCCCAGGTTGGAGCCTGCATGTCCCTGACAACAGAAGTCTGTAGATTACATTTAGAAATTTGCAAAAATCTGACACCTGCCACTTTCCATTGAGCTTTGGGTGGAAAACATCCCTGGCCTCCTCCATTTTTAATGTCAAATTCAGCCCTGTGGAAGAGTTCACCTCCAGGTAAAGTCATTCATAGCAGGAGCTCACAACAGCTAACTTTCTCCTTCTCCTCTGCTAACCTGCTATGCCAGAAGAAAGGGCCACAGATTTCACTCAGCACAGATGCTCAACTGAGACCTAGTACCAAACCATCTGTTAAAGATTGCATCCTTGTGATAGATAATAAGCCACCATATCGGATCACATTTCCCTGACTATGCTAAACGCATAAGCAATTATCTTTGTGCACTGTTTACCAATTTCTCATATGAAATTAATTTGTATCTAATGCAGCATGCCTTCTAGGTGGCTGGAAAAAATATCTTGTATTGTGTGCTTTAATATCGGATCCAGAAGCAATGTCTGTATACATCAAGTTCTGAAAATGTGAGCATTATACTAGTGCATTTGGGAACTAATAGATTATGAAAGCCAGTGAAGTAGTGGGAAAAGATTTAAACTGGGAGCCCCATGTTCAAATCTCCCTTCCGGCAAGAAGTTCTCTGGATGGCCTAGGGCCAATCACTATCTCCGAGCTTAACTACCTCACAGGGTTGTTGTGAAGACAATCTGGAATAACCACATGCATTTGCCCTGAGGTCCTTGGAGGAAGGACATGACATAGATGTGATAAAACAGCTGACAACCACAAAAAACCCTGTTTTCTACCTCTACCATTCTTCCCATGATAATTATTTCTATCCCTGCAGACATATCTAGCTGCCACCGAGACATGTGCCATTAAGGATCAGTAAGACAGCAAAAGATGACGAGATGGTCATTCCTGTTGCACATGTGATAGTAACAGAAAAAGAGTGACACACTTCCTCTCAACATCCAATAGATACAATGGACACTTGCATCTGCACATTACACCTGGCAATCACAAAAGCAATGTAGGTACTATCTGAGGGAAGATTTGTGTACTCTCAGGTAGAAAGATATAACACATCCAGTAGTTAGATGCATGATTACCTTCCACAGAAGTGCACCCTTGACAAAAGGTATATGGAAAACATGCAACAAAGCTGATTTTGTTACACGTGGCCATGTTCTTTGGCTACAATCATCTGTCAGACTCAAAGCGATAGAAAGCATCACCTGTGGAGCCATTGCCCCCCATTCCCAGAGCATCTAGGTCAGAGGAGGTGGCTTTAACAGACTCCTCCTACTCAGAGGAAACCCTTAGGATTAATTCTTCACTACCTCCACGTCATAGGATCCAGCAGTAAGGGCAAAAGAACAGTTGTCCCAGAATGAATCCTAGACAGCATGGAGCTGTCCAGGGTACTGACAAGCTGTCTTTTGCCCTACTTGGCCCTGTTGCCCTGGTTGGGATCAGGCAGTGCTGACCTTAACTGGACTACAGGATTTGATTAGACAACTGAACTTGTCTTGCCTTTGCTGTTCAGGACATGTCCTCTGTCCTGTCAGTGAGTACCACTGGCATCAGTCTGGCCTCCCTTGGTATCGTAAGCTGGAAGAAGACAGGACACACAAAAACTGATCCTATAAAAGAACTCTGAGATGCCCTGCCTAACACAGAAGAAATGCTCATAGAGCTTAGTATGCATCCTGTCCATTCCTAAGCTTAATAGGCCCCTTTAATGCAGTACAGAGGCTTGTTTTGTTTTGTTTTCCCTTTCAAATAAAATCTTCAGAAATTTGCTGGGAATGTCAGAGCTGAATATTATAACCTGGATACTTTAAAATAGAAGGAAATAAAAGCAAAGTGATGTTAGTCTCTTCTTACTAGTGTCATAAGATACTGATGCTCTTTACTTATTGATAGGCGCTCTCATTCCCACCTGGTAGTCTCTACATCTTCATGAACATTTCCATATGTGACATGGGAGAGGATCCATCCTCCATCATCCTCTTCCCACAGGGACCCAGGAAAGCAGTTTCTTTAAAGACACTATGCCATTAGACATCAGCACAAAAGCATGCCTGGTTTTCTAAAAATAGCACTGGCAGAATCCCTAATCCACAGGTTCTATCATTCATAAGAAAGAAGTGTGGCTGTCTCTCAACCTACCAAGAGGGGAGAAGAACAAGGGTTCCTAATGACTTTTGGAAAGGATATAGATTCCTGCCATAGGATGAGCAAGTGTGTGTGTGTGTTTATGTGTGCACATTAGGGATTGAATGATCTGTCAATTTCAGCTCTCTCAGTTTGTCATTTTTTGAATCTTAAATTTGGTTCTCCACATTTCTGCAGCAAGTTGTGATTTTTTTTTAAAAAATCCTCTTGAAAATTCTTCAGCATTTTAGTGCAAAGTTCTCCTAATAAATACATTTTTGTGTGCAGTTTTTACTAATGTACACAGTTTTGCAAGCAATTTATCCTAATATAATGCATTTCTGTATTTTCAGCAGTATATTCATTTTGTGCACACTTTCCCCTAATACATGCATTTTTGTGAACGTTGCTTGGTTGGAGAACTGCATTGCAAAGTTTGAATAAGTGCAAATTTCAGCTGATGTGTGTGTTTCAGTTCTCATATTGTCTTGGAAAGTATGAATTTGATAAATTCAGTTTTTAATGCGAACCGACTCAGATTTTCCCGTCATCCCTAGTGCACATACACAGATGCACACACATGAACACTGCTGCCACCTGGATAACATGAACCCCTATCCTGGAACTCGAGTTCAGCTTCACAAATTGTAACTAACAAAAGAGTACTTTTTTTCTATGCACTGATGGTGGCTGATTAAAATTCCCAAAGCTCCATCCTCAGCCAGAAAACAAGGATTGTCAACAGCAAACTGTGGTAGAAAATGAAGGTTCCTCCACATTTCATTGTGGCCCATTGAACAATGCTGGAGAGATCCTGGGAAGCCCATGCTCAAATTTCACCTCAGACATTAATTCAACAGCTGATCTTGCCAACTTATTTTGTCAGCCTCAGTTTGTCATCTGTAAAGTGAGGAGAGCAGCCTACTTCAAAGCATTGCTTCCCCAATTTTCTGCTGTTCTAGTGCATTATATCTTTTTTATTATTTTAAATTGTATACTGCCCCAGCAATCTTATACTGAAAGACTATTTATAAATTCATTGACAAATTCAATCACTAAGTTAATTGATGTGAGAATAGAAAAGCACAATGTAAGACTAGGAAAGAGTTAACCAAATAATTAATAAAAACAGTAATAATTTCCACTGCTACTGCTCCATCTGTCTGCTCTCAGCTACCCTGAAGAGATTGGTGGGACAAAACCTTGTTTTGACCAATGCAAGACCCACTCAAAACATTAGGAGAGAAGGTTTACAGCACTCCTGGTGTAGAAACCATCTAAAATATCTCAAGAGAGCATTTCCTTGGACCCCTTCCACCTCCTGTCAATGCTTTCCAGATTACAGCATGATACAGTTCAAGCATCCTGTTTAAGGGAGATCGTTTGCCTTCAGCTGCCATCACAAAGGCACTGCTTTAAATTAATCTGCCTTCCTTCCATGCACCAGCACTTATCTCTTTATGTAAAATAGGGGATATTTATGTCATTGCCTGGAGCCAAACTCAGCAGCAGGGATCTTCTTAGCTCTCCAAAAAATATTATCATCTCTCAACTCCTTTTGTCAAGTTTTCCAGCATGTTATTTGAACCAACCCTATTGTGTCTGACTCAGTTATGATGTTACATCTCTGTCCTTCTCTTGTCCTGTTCTGTTTATTCTTGGAGGATAATAATATGTGCCCCCCCCCAATTGTTGTGTTAAGAATCAATGCAACAAAAACCATAGTCCCTCCCATGGGCACCTGAAGACTGAACTATGGACAAATACAACCCACTTCCCTTTTATGCTCTGCTTATGCACAGACTGTGGATTAGAACAACTATTGCCAGGAGGAGTGTTAAGTTATTGGGGGCAGGAGGCGGGAAGGTGATCAACATATTTTTTTAATTTACATTTTTACTGAATGCCGTAAAAATCACAAAAAGTGTTAGATAAACAATATAGTTCCAAAAGGAAATCCATGTCCAAGTTACATGTCAGTTCACAATAATACAAACTGGCACAGGAAAGAAAAAACTAAATTTAACATCTGAAATAACAATAATAATAACCCTCAGCATCCTTTCCCTCCAAAAAATATATTTAAAAAAACAGGCAAAAGGAAAAAAAACCATTTGAAATATTCCTCCCTCTTGAGCTCCTAAAGTTATACCACTGTCCATAAAACAGCATTTTTAAAAAGCAAGTTGCATTTAATTAATATCCTGGGTGCCTTAAAAACAGTTTTAACTTTAACTCAGGGAGGCTCAATAGCTATACATTAGGCATGAAATCCTTAATACCTTTTGCAGCAAACTTGATTGAGAAAATGATTCTGTGGAACAGTTTAACCCTTACCTCCCATGCCACTTCTCCAACCTATATCTTCCCACCAACCCCAGCTTTGGGGGGGGGGTTAGTTATGTCCTTTTTGGAGTTATTTTCTGGGTTCTGGGGTGCTGTACGGATGCAGCATATCCACGGAGCATATCCACTTATCCGGCTTCGGGAAACCATGATGATGATGATGACTAGGCTGAAGGCTGGAGGAGCAGAAAAGATGCTTGCCAAGCATTTTTGGATACAGGCATCATTCTTCATACATACAGAGATAGACACTGATGAATCCTATATGGGTGAAAGGGGGGAATATAAAATATGAACTGGGCACTTCAAGGTTGAGGTGAGTGACATTCTCCTCTCTTGTCTTGTAATTTCCCAGGTGTATGTCTTTATGTAAAACATAAATATGGTGAATTATCAAATTATCTCTAAGAATGCCTTGGTTGGTTGTGAGACAAAGCAGATCACTTCTAATGAACACGTAGTTCAACGTTAAGCTAATATAAGCACAGATTAAATTATGGGGTGTTTTGTTAAAGTAAGTACTCTTGTTTTACTCTTTTATTGCTATGAGGTTGACACCATATGTTTGCTATGTTAGAATATGATTTTTTTTTCTTTTTAACAATACATTTTCCCTGTTTAGTGATGAAAGCCTTAGCTTTGGGCAATTTGTTTGAGAAAGAGGGGTTGATTTATGCTTGGAGTTTATGGGGCTACAGTCTCTCTTAGCCAAGAAACTAATGTCTTCAAAGTTCTTCCTGACTTGGACCATATCTCCAACATAATGTTGGTCTCAGGGATGCAAATCAAGCACGAGAAACAAAAAATCCCTCAGAATCTTGGTGTGCATCATAAATCAATTGAGGACTGATTTCTAATGAGGAATAAATTTCTCAGGGGTGTAACCAGAGAGAACCAATCAGAGTGTTGCCAGACAATTAAAATGATAAGGGTTTTATATTAAGGAAAAACACAACGAAGAGGGCCTTTTTGGGAAGCAACCTTTCTCCTTGTCTTTTCTCAAGTGGGCCTCACAATAGCAAGTCTGCTAAAAATGGACCTATGGCCCAGTTTACAATCTTTTATTTACTCATTATTCCCCAAAACCCCTGAATCTATCTCAAAATTAATTAACTATTTTTATCCAATACATCGGATTATAAGTAGACTTTAAATAACACTGTTGTAATCCAGAATACAGAAATCCACAAACAGAAAAAGAAAAACAGTTGTATATTTCTTTTATTTAATGCTTGTGGTTGTCCCAGTCTCACTACTGTCATCATTTTTACGTAATTTATTGTTTATTTTGTATTATGCTTTCACTATTTTAAAATGAATATATATGATTTTTCATCATTTATCAATTGCTGACTTTTTAAATTGCCTTTCTTTTTGATGTGGTTCTGGCTTTTTGGTCAGTATGCTTTGTTGTTGTTATGTGCCTTCAAGTCGATTATGACTTATGGCGACCCTATGAATCAATGACATCCAATAGCATCTGTCATGAACCACCCTGTTCAGATCTTGTAAGTTCAGTCTGTGGCTTCTTTTATGGAATCAATCCATCTCTTTTGGTCTTCCTCTTTTTCTACTCCCTTCTGTTTTTCCCAGCATTATTGTCTTTTCTAGCAAATTGTGTCTTCTCATGATGTGTCCAAAGTATGATAACCTCAGTTTCATCATTTTACCTTCTAGTGACAGTTCTGGTTTAATTTGTTCTGACATTCAATTATTTGTCTTTTTTGCAGTCCATGGTATGCGCAAAGCTCTCTTCCAACACCACATTTCAAATGAGTTTCTTTTTCTCTTATCTGCTTTTTTCACTGTCCAACTTTCACATCCATACATACGGATTCATATGTACAGATTAATATAGACTGAACTGAGAACCCATTTTTCAAGAGGGTCAGGCACAACATCTGTTTTTGCTAGTTTCATACCTTTGTGAGAGGGGCAATTTAATCAGGGAAACTGCACAAAGAATGAAAATAGAAAACCTACCCATTGCTTCCTTGATCAAATTAGCAGCCTGAAGCAGCTGCTCTGAATCAATAAAAAAGGTGTGGGAGTTCCTAATCATGAATCTCCAATATAGCTTCTACTTGAACCCTGGCTAATTTAAACCTTGTTACAGCAGAAATTGCTCTTAGGTTTTGAGGATTTTCCCTGCAAGCCTCAAGGTTAGAATTTTGCAAAGAGGGAGTGAAAGAAAAGAGAGAAATAGCAGACTTTTCTCTTAGAATATGTGACCTTTCTAATTATAACTTTTGTGCCATAAATGCAGTTACTCCTCATTTACTGTTGTAAGGATCCCAGATGTCTTCCTTCAAGGAAATGTTTGTGTTGTTGGATATATTTTCCCAGAAAAAAATGGTCTGTCATAAATAATATTGCATAAATGCTCCTTGGATCATTCATAGGAAGCTGCTTTATATCAAATTGGACCACTGAAACATTAGTCCCCACTGACTGACAGAGGCTCCCCAGGATTTCTGATAGTTTTTCCCCAGTTCCACCTGAAGATGCCAGGCATTAAGCCTGGGACCTTTTGCAAGCAAAATATGTACTCTACCACCAAGTTGCAGCTCTTTCCATTCTCAAAATTCATTATACTGAACCAACCAGATTGTGCCTGACACATCCCCCAAATCCTCCACTTAAATAATATCCAATTTTGTCCAGTATCTGTTTAACATAATTAAAGACTGCCAAAATCAAAACATTAAGGTTGCCAAACACATTTTTACCTGTCAACCAACAGGCAGTGAGTGAGAGCCTTGTTAAGTGCCTTGTTACCATCAGGTGGGTGGCAGACTGGCCATACCTGCTGCTTCCAGGGCCAGCCCTTTTTAGCCAGACCGGCTGGGGTGGGGGTGGAGAAATATCCACCAGGCTGGAGATAACCCCAAAGGGGGAGGGTCTTTCCTTTGGGTTGCCACAAGAGCACCATCCCTCAAAACATTATATTTTTGTTGACCCCTGCCATGGTTTTTGATGTGGGGTGGAGAGTGTGAAGGATCGTGGCCAGATTGCCTATGAATGCAAAGGTATTGTTTTCTGCACCTTCCTAGGATGGGAGTCTCATGTTGGGGTAGCTTATGTTGTAAACTGGGCAGAGATTTTTCTTTTCTAAACTCTAAGTGGTATATAAATTGTAATAAATTAACTAAATAAATAATCCAAAGAAGTAAAAAGGAAAATGAAAGAGCATAAATTAATTAGCAGCAAAAATAACATTTCTCACATTATTAAGCACAATAAAAATGGTGTCTAATGATTAAAGAAATCAACCAATAGAATAATCCGGTTCTTATGGAAATTCACCAAATATGGCTCTATTAGCTCAGTACTCTCAGCTGTTTCCATTATACACCTTGGCAAAAGGGAGGCATTTTAGGAGTTGCTGATGAAACTTGCCAGTGAAACAAAACTATTTCTCTTTAAATTCGTCCAAGATTATTTGATCCAACCCTGGGCAGAAACTGTCAGGTACAAACACCTTGGCTCAAATTACAAGATTTGTTGCTGCTGGTCTCCAAGTCAGTGAGACAGACTCAAAAAAACCCAAAAAACAACTCAATACATTTACTGGGACAACTCTGATAAGTCACAAAGATCTAATTTGACTTGCACCAGCTAACACTGAATTTATTGGGAGAATGCATGATAAGGATTTCTTTAATAACCAAATTACAAGAGGCCAGAAGATGTTCCTGCAATACAAGCTAGAGAGCTTTGACAAGGAGGCCTGGAAATGTTTGATTTAAAGTCTGTCTTCCTGGGCCCCGGAAGACAAAGTTGAACTGGGGTCTGCAAACGTAGCTGTATTATTGTTTCAGCCATCTGACAATTTGTATCTGTGAAAATATTGCCTACTTATTGTGTAGTGATATGCAAAGAAATGTGGGTCCTTTTCACATTAAGGAATGATGGAATCTTTATCTTCTAAGCCCTGCAGAATGACTAAGAACTGTCTGCATTTCCTTGATGTGGATAAGGCTGTGAAACATCTATATTTTTAGATTCTAAAAGTGTCAGGCTGTCATTTGGTTATTGCAATGGATAGCTCTTCCAAGAAGGAGTGATGGTGCTTGCTTCCTGAAAACAATGCTAAACGCACTCTCCATTCCAAGATTTGTTAATAGCTGGAAAGATGGGCAAACATAAAAGCCAACTCTCCCAAAACAAGAACAAGACAAACCAACTGATCTTTCTGATAGCCATGCTTTGCCTTATCCACAGATTGTTAAGCCTTCCAAGGCTAATCACAGGGGATTGCACACTGATGTTCACCTTAGAAGTGCATAATGAGCCACAGAGGCACAATTAATATGGAATCTCATATACACATCATTCACATGAATATGGTAGGTATTGCGTATGGCATGCGCAAAACATTCATATTGCCTGCTGTGGCAATTCCTTTTTCACTTCTTGGAAAACACTTTAAAGCCTTCTGCCCAGTGTCTTGGCTTGGGTTCTCTTGCTGGCAGTAAGAAATGTATTTGCAGTTATCCCTTTCATGGACAAACCTCACATTCTAGTTTCCCCTTTCAATCTGCTGAAGGAATTCCACCGCAGCCCATCCCCGATAATTCAGATTAACTTCATCATCTAAAAATTGTGCATCTTAGCTTCTCCTGCACTGTGGGTTGGCTTGAGAAAAAGATAAAACATTCTAAGGGGAAGTAAATTACAAACTTGAAGGATCCCAACTTTAGATGGTAAATAAATAAATGGAGTTTCCTTGATAAGCTGCTGCACTCCATCATGATCTGTGTTTATGCTTTTAAATATTTGGCTCTCAAACAATATAGCACATGAGCAGACCCAGGGCTCCAATGCTTTACTAGGCCATGCACAAGAGTTTTCTTGGCTAAAAACATCTTCCACAAAATTGAATAACAGATACAGAATCACAATGAGAATCAGGTACCAGGATTTAGAAATCTATTTTATTTTAGCAATATTAATGTAAAGTACCAAACCGGCATATTTCATTCTGAGTGTCTTGCCCTTTTTAACTTCATAGTGGGCCCAACTCTGCACATAGCCTTGCTAAATACCTAACAGCAACTCAAGTTACACACAACCCTTGGGTTCTTGCGCAGATACTATGTAAACCCCCTCCATTAATCAATGTATGTGTTTGTCTAAAAGATTTTTCCAACTAGGCTTCTTTCTATCCGGTAGCATATATACTGACATATCTGTATCACTGCTCTATCAAGAGCCCAGAATGAGCAACCTTACAATTTGATTAACAGTGCTGTGATATATGAAGGTTTGCGATACTCAGAAATGAACAAAAAGTTGAACCAATAAAACATACCTCTGAATACCGCTTACCATGAAAACCCTATTCGTAGGGTTGCCATAAGTCAGGATCGACTTGAAGGCAGTTTCCATTCCATTCCATTTAACTCACAACAACAATGAAACACAGGATTCCCATCACTGAAATATTTCCTCACAGAGTCATTCCTCTGGCAGTCATCTTGTCTTAACTGACTGAATTAAATTAAGCTCCTTACTGTTCATTTTTTAGCTTTCATGCCTGCCACTCAAACATTTGGAATTTTGTGGAGGTATCCATAAAGGCAACCCGAGGTGACAGGCTTCAGAACCATTTAGCACCATTTTCATTGTAAATGCACTCTTTATAATTTGCCACATCTACTGCTAGGTAAACCTGACATGAAGTTAGTCTTCTGATTGCAACTCTCACCAACATCACACACCCTATGGTGAATTTACACTGACTGTAACAGGAGCATGCCATTAAAAACAAGCCACCATTGGTAGGGAAACCTTTACAAAAGTAAAGTAGGGGGTGGGAAATCAGTTATCCACACACTTCTGAAGTGCCTCATTCCTTGCCCAGAAATTCATCCAAGGTGTTTCCCTTTTTCATTCCTTTGTAACCTTAAAAGGAAACGGAAATTATGGAAAGTGAAAGCAACTAGGTTTTCCCACAGTTTTTCTTACTTCCTCTTCCTTACAGTTTGAAGAAGCAGCTTTTGGTTTGTTGTAAGCAAAATTTGTCAGTTAAGAAAAGTAATTGTGTGAAAGATGTTAAGTCTCCAAGAACCATTATTTCTCTTAAAACCTTGGCTGCTGCAATACAAGGTGTAAAAAAAGAACTTTAAGGTCAACTATTACTGTAAATGCCCAAGATTCCAGAGTAGCATTGGATGATTGCCTGTCAGCCCCAGGGACCTATTCTGTGGACTGTCGCAGGGCACTATTTTGCTGTTTAACATTCATATGAGGCCTTTGGGATCAGTCATTAGGAGATTTGGAGCACAGTGTCATTAATATACTGATGACACACGGTTCTATTTCTCTGTAGCATATGAATCAGGAGGTGCTGTGGAAGTCCTGAACATCCATGAGAGCCAATAAAGTGAGAACGAATCACAACAAAATGGAGGCCCTGTGAGTGCTTCCCAGGCCCAGAAAATTGATGAGTTGTCTATTCTGGAGGGGCTTGTGCTTCTGTTGGAAAAACCGGTGTGTAGCTTGGGGTACTCCTTGATCCACTGTTGCTTCTCGAGGTTCAAATGTCATCAGTGTCTAGCAATGTTTATTACCAGTTTTGGCTGCTACAGTACCTATCCCTCTGTGTGGACAGGAATAGTTGGCATTTTAATAGGATCTGAAAGAATCTATCTTGTAACTTTCTCTTTTTGCAGCTCAAGTTAAATTAGTGGCACACATTTTATGGCATTCATTTGGACAGAATAATTTGAAGTGAACCTCATAAGACATATTCCTCAAGGTAACTTTATATTAAATAACAGGAGTTAATATCTGTAGACTATCCTAACCTACAAGCTAAGGGAGAGAAACACAATCTTCAAAACAGATTTTTAAATGCAAAATATAAAATGTCAGCTGAGAGCATATTCCCAAATTTGCTTAATTTCTGCTACTGAAATGCCAGACCATAATTTTGTTTTGTGCTGCTTCCAAAAGATGCCCAGGTTTGGGCAATCCTCTAGGGAAAACGGAGTATTGTGAAACTACATTAATGCTTACCAGCCAGAATGTACCAGGACCACAAACAACACAGAACTGTATATGCTTAAACTTACTGGAATCAACAGATTTAACTGTGCTCAACCCTATGTTGCTAAGCTCTGTATTTCCTCTGCATATGTATATATGAACACCACACCATGAATGCGCTACTGCTGCTGTCAGCCCTGATTACTCTGTGTGTGTGTATGAGAGAGAGAGAGAGAGAGAATCCAGGCACTGTTCTCTTCCAACAGGGGTTAGAGCTGTTCATGCACAGCAGTGGAACACATTAAGATCAGAATTCCTACCTTTTCTACCCAGAATCTATTCTCATGCTGTTGTAAAGAGTTCCTAAACATGTTGCTCATGAGGGATTTTATGCTCTGTTGACACTGGAAAACAAGGAATTTGTGAAAATGACTTTGTACATGTTTTCATTCTGCAGCACTAATAAAGTGATCTAGTCACCGTAACCACTAGACTATGCAAATTCAACTGCTGGAGAAGGAAGGAGTAAGTGCGACAGTTGAAGGGGAATGAAGATCACATGGAAGTATTACATTTTGTTTTGCCAAGGTTCACCAAGGCTGTACACATCTAGAATTGCCTCATGCAGTGACACTTCAGTGGAGCATTAGCCCTATTGCCAAAGAGATAACCCCTACATAGCCTGTCTCATCCCATATCTCTTCTCGGAGCCATTTGTCAAGAAGATAATTTCTAACCAGTTCAATCCTTGACAGCAAACTAGCCTATCCCTTTGAGCTTCCTGTTTGCCTTCCACAGGATATAAGGAACTACCTTATACTCTCAGGTCATTGACGCACCCAGTCCAGTATTGTAATAGACTTTGGTCCAGTTGCAGGTGGACTGGAAATTGCTCTCCAAGATTCCAGATAACAGAACGTTTGTACTTTACCTGATTGATCTTTAAATCACAAGAACATGAGAAGAGCCCTGCTGGATCAGGCCAAAGGGCCTCTAATCCAGCATTTTGTTCTCATAGAGGCCAAACAGATTATTGTTGTTGTTGTTGTTATCATCTTTATTTATACCCGCCCTTTTTCCAAACTGGAACAGATGCCTGTAGGAAAACCACCAGCAGGACATGAGCTCAACAGTACCATCCCCACTTGTGTTCTCCAGCAACTGTTACTCAGAGACATATTGGGGCCAGTACTGGAGACAAGACACAGCCATCATGTCTAGTCGCCACGATAGCCTTATCCTCATAATCAGAGATGCCAGGGATTGGACTGGCCCCTTTTGTTTGCAGAGTATGTGTTCTACTCTTCCACTTAACTGTAGCCCCTCCCCCATTCCTGCTTTGCAAGTCCAGCACAGTAACTGTTTGCCGTCTGTCCTGCTTCTAGCAGCATCTAACTGACTTTTCCTCGCAAGGCCACCTTTACTCCTAGTTCTTGCTTAACCTGCTCCTCCCCATGTTACATGAATTGAGCTTGAAGAGACTTAGCAAACCTCCAGTCCTACAGGAATGATGCATGACTGGGATATGACAGACTTCAACTGAAACTAATTCAAATGAAGAGGACAAGACAGAACAGCTTTCCAGACAATCGGTTTATTTGCGCAATTGACTCAAACGGCAATCTCTCCAATTTTACAGCGGCTGTAAGATATGGAATAGTGGCTTAAGAGAATCCTGCCCTATAGCCACCAAACGCATTTTGCAAAGACCACGAGGGAACCATCAAATGGCAACAGCTTGTTTTTCCAACCAAAGCGGACTGCTGAAAAGCCAAAAAGACTCTCTTGTTAATACATTCCTGAGCACACTGACTGTTTAATTATTTTTAAAAAGAGAGATCATTGAGCAATATTTGAGTTAAAAGCTGAGCAGACAAAAGTCGTCTGGTTTGTGGCCGCTAGCTTCCCATAACAGCTCAGTGGCAAGTTTATTCTCTTCTTTTTAAGGGTCATCTGACAGCGTTCTCGTGGCAAGTGAATACATCAGACACCCACAACTGCCAACAAACTGGTGGCACCTTTAGAAAGGAGGATATGAGCTGCAGGGATGTGGAAGTAACGCAGCCTGACTGTTTCCACATAGAAATGGCTTTTTTCCCCAGCTGAGCATTAATAAATGAAAAGTATGCGAGTATACAGTAGCTTGGGAGTAAGAGCCATCTATCCCTAGCAGGATATTGCTGAACTACTTCAATGCCACAGCCCAAGCTATTTCCAGTTCACTGCTGGGCGTCCATAAATATAACAAAAGGAACCTCTTAAGGGCATTTTTCCTTATTTTTTGGTGGGGAAAGGGAAAAACAAAACCTCAACTGCTTCATATCAACTCAGTGTTGGGCGAAACAGCCTTGTAAGCTTAAAACAAAAATCCTGCTTGCTAACCAAACCTTTCACAATCATATGTGCTAAGCTATCTGTGTAGGGCTGTGGCTGTATTTTTGTTTGTATTCTACATGTTCTTTGTTAGCTTGATGTGTTTCTGAAAGCTATTAAATGTCTATGGGTACTGAAAAAGGCATTTTGAAGAGCCTATGAACTCTGACTTCTGTGCACCTTGTATCCCAAGAATGCAAATAATCTGACATGTCAGGCTGATATACTTTGGAACCCATATGCTTATGCTTTCTTTAAAAAATAAAAACTTATGGTAGATGGGCCTTAGGCATATTAGGTAGGATTTTCACTTATGCCATCTTGCTTGTCTTGGGTACATGCCACCAAAACCACCGGGTATATATCAGAGAGCGCCAGCAACTCTGCCTGTTAGGTGAAGTCCCTGCCCCTAAATAAATTTGTGTCAGCCCCACTGATATCATCCAAATGAAATTTGCAGTTGCATTTCCCCCCTCAAAATTGCCATTTTTGCTTGTTTCAATTGAGGATGTATTTCTGATTTTCTGAATAGTTCTAAGGAAGGTAGAAGCTCCATGAAACACTGCATTGCATTGTGAGAGAAGCTGCATTTAAAGGCATTGGAGCTCTGTTGATGGGAGATGCCATTTAGACACCCCACCTTTTTAACATCTACATGAAACCACTGAATGGCATCATCCAAAGTTTTAGAGTACGTTGTCAGCAGTATGCCAATGACATGCAACTCTGTTTCTCCTTTACAGTGCAAGCACATGTGGCAGTGGATGTGCTGAACTGGTGCCTGACCTCAGTAAGGGACTGGATGACGGCCAACAAACTGAAGATCAATCCAGACAAGACATTTAGAAGGTGGTTCTCCTATCTGGATAGGTGAAGTGCATCTTGTTCTAAATGGAGTCACACACACTCTGAAGGAACAGCTGTATAGCTTGGGGGTATTCCTGGATCTATTAATGGCATTGAAGGCACATGTGATCTCCATGGCATGAAGTGTCTTCTACCACCTTCAACTGGTTGTCCGGTTGCAACCCTAACTGGGTGGGAATAACTGAGCAATGCTAATGTCTAGATTAGTACTATAATGCATTGTGTGTGTGGCTGCCTTTGAAGACTGTTCAGAAACTGCAGCTAGTGCAGAATGCAGTGGTCAACCTACTGACCAGGACTACATGGTCAGAACATATATAACCTCAGTTCTGGCACTGGCTGCCAATTTGTTTCTGATCCCATTTCAAAGTGCTGGTTTTGACCTATAAAGCTTTGCATATCTCTGGACCCCAATACCTGAAGGACTGCTTTTCTCCATATAAACCTTCTCAGACCCTAAGATCAACATCTGAGGACCTTTTCTGTGTGCCTCTTCAAAAGATGTTTGGAAGATGGCAAGTAGAAAAAGGGTATTTTCTATAGTGCCCCCTCCCAATTGTGGAAT
This sequence comes from Rhineura floridana, assembly GCF_030035675.1. NCBI lineage: Eukaryota > Metazoa > Chordata > Lepidosauria > Squamata > Rhineuridae > Rhineura > Rhineura floridana. The sequence goes on from NC_084491.1 coordinate 37,622,369, forward strand.
AATCTCCCCAAAGAGGCTTGCCTGGCACCAACTTTGCCATCCTTCTAGTGCCAAGCAAATATGTTTTTATTCTCCTGGGCACATGGTCAATGGTAATGGACTGGCTTTTGGTCATTTATATTTGCTGGGGTAACTGTTTTATGTTGTTGGGTGATTTTTGTAGATAAACACTATTCACTATATTTGTTTTAATGGATTTCTATTGTATGTTGTTGTTTCTGTAAATCATTTTGGGACTCTTTTTGTGCAGAGCAATTTAATAAATCTAATCTAATCCAAATACATTCCAGAACACATCTCTTCAGCAATGAGAGAACAAATATGTGTGCTTCCAAATGCCATAATTAATTGCCCAGCATTGGGCTAACATCTGTACAGTTGGGCCACCATAGAGAACAAACACCCAATTATATGAGGGAAAGTGTGCTACTAATTCACCATTCCTCCCAATGCAGGATGTTCCTTCAATAAAATCACACTGGAAAAATAAAATCTGAATACCAGCTCCTGAGAGAAGCGCATCTCATTCTGGTTCTTCTCTGGTTCATCCATCCAGTGATGGTTGAAGAAATTGTAAACTATGTTGTGAACACATGACCTCATCAGCCTCTTACCTCTCAGCATATTTTCCCAGCACTGGAATTTTTATCAAGTTTTTGTTGTGGGCTCCAGTCAGTGCTACGTAAAGGATATTTGCAGGGAAGGTGGAAGTGAAGAAGTTCCACCACTCACACACATGACAGATGCACACTCTCCACTTGGTAGCATGGAATTTGCAACACATTTGTTTTCTTCATTGTCTTACGCAGAGCTTGGAAAAGTTACTTTTTTGAACTACATCTCCCATCAGCCCAATCCAGTGGCCATGCTGGCTCGGGCTGATGGGAGCTGTAGTTCAAAAAAGTAACTTTTCCAAGCTCTGGACGGGGCAACGCTATACATGTTTACTCAAAAATAAGCCTCAAAAAGTTAAATAAGGCTTACTCCAGTAAGCGAGTGTAGGATTGCAGATTTTGCCTCTCACGTTCCTCTGATGATTTCTGTGGACACTGGGTAATAAGTGCAAGGCATGATGCTTCTCTCTCAGTTGGCTCCTGACACATGGATTCTATTAAAATGATGAAGCATTTTGGGCAGCATTCATGGCATCCTGGTATGTTGTCTGTCTGAGCTGTAATGTGGAATGACAAGCTCAGTGCTTCTTGAACCTGGGAAAGTGGGGGAAGGAAGAAAATGGACTTTTCCCCATTTATTTGTGTTCTTCCCTGAACATTCAGCCATGTTCCTCTCCAGTGCTTAGGAACCAGCAGCCTGTTCAGTCAGGCAAGTACAAAAGTTTGGAAGGAACCCAAGCTCTTATTTGCTGGACGGACTGTGCAGATGCTACACCCTTGTCTAAATGAATTCAGTGCAGAGGCTTCTGGTTCATAGCTCAATCTCTTACCCATTATTCTACTAGAAACCAACAGTATGATTGTGTAGATACTATGCTCCACAAGCCCAATAGAACTGGGCAGAGTATTAAGGCCCATTTGCCACTAGAAATTCTTCCTTAGAAATCAGAGCAAGTACAGGTTTTCACCTGTCCGACGGAGGCATTGTTGCCACTTCATTACCCAATGCGTCTCCCTACCCTTTTAATTTCACATATAGTCTTATCTCTGGTTAAGACAACAGATAGCATGAGTTTTAAAAACCATGGCTTGCTATGCTCAAATGAATTGTGCCCGCATTACTCCTCCCCGTGTTCATACTGGGAAGAAACAAACCAAGATCCCTGGCTTAAGTGTTACATCCAAAACAGAGATTGTGGTTTGTTTCACTTACAACTATTTATCAAGAACTTGCAAGTTCCCACCGCGGTCAACTCCAAAGCCCAGGGCAATTGATCCCAGCTAGGCACAACCCATGCCTCCCTTACCAGGGTTGAGTTAAGCCAACACCAACCCTGCAAGATAGGTAGACTGCCACCACCCCTTAAATCTGGTCACCCACTCTGGGCCAAGGGGAAACCCAAAGGGCCAGAAATAGACCTGCCAAGGATTCCAGAAGACAAGAGCCAAGGATGCACTCCTTGTCTTGGAGCCTTAAGGCAAAATACCCAGCTATATGGTAGTCTATGGCTAATTGGCCAAGGTGCTAGATTCAGAGCCAACTTCCCCCTGAAATGAACACACACACATACTGGTAAATAAGAGGTAGCTTTATTAAAATAAAATATACATGCAAAAAGTATAGCAGGAAAATTGTTCCTTAAACCAAACACCCCCAAGGGCTAGGTAAAATACAGAGAGAGTTCACATCACAAATCAAAATAACAAAGCTGTCTCATCTACTCTATACTCACACAAGATTGGTAAACCAGCAGAGTAACATCATGGTTCCATATCTCCCCAAACAAGTATAACCTTGACAGCAGATGGAAGATGGAACCCCAACATCAGGTAGCACCAAAGAACATTTGGGAACAAAGACCTAAAGTCTTGGTTCTGTTTTTATGGGGGAAAGCCCAGCAATAGCCAGAAATTAATTAGCCGATCAGAGGGCTTTCTGATTATGAAATCTTCTGGAGTTTTCATGTGTAATGGTCACACGATTCTCCAACCTTCCCAGGTCTGTGGCCTTCAGGTACCAGTCTCAGACTGATAAGCAGGTGTTCTTGCTTACTGCTTAATTAACTAAGTTCAGCTATGAGAACTGACAATCTCATGGCCTCTCAGACCCTAATTCAGGCAAGATGTTTTCCCCACAATTCCTTGCCACAGAACCATTTTAGTTAACAACCTCACAAACCAGGTGTTCTTGACACTATTGAAAAGCCAAAAACAAACGCTGACTTACCATCATGGTTTGTTTGATGTGAGACAAACCGTGATCCCTAATGACAATAGCCATCAGAGACTCATATGGGAAGAGCATAGACAAGAGGAAATTGGAATTCAGCCCTACCAATCCTCAAGCTAGAAGTCAGCACCTTGGCTTCTCTTTGTATAGGTGTGTGTGTACATGTTCATAACCATTTATGAAGTGTTCATATTCCTTTAAAGTAGGGGTGGGAAACGTGTGGCCATCCAGACGTTGTTTAACTTCCACTCACATCAGCTCCAGCCAGCATGGCTAAGGGCCAGGAATGATGGGAGTGTCACAGGTCCCCCACCCCTGCTCTAAAGGGAAATCTTTATCTGATCTAGGAATCTTATAACTGCTCCTTCACTATTATTTTCCATGTTGAATCTGCTTAACCATTTTGGCACCAGCAAAATTGACTCGCTTTGTCACAAAAAGGCGGGCTGCGGTATCATCAGGAATAAGTAACAGTTCACGACATGATGAGCCTTCACTGTGAATCCTTGTTGATGTTAGGGAGGGGCTGTTCTGGGAGTCAGCCATGTGGTTAAAATTGTGCGCTGTGCATTTTCCCTCCTCTTACTCTTTTCTCCTTTTCTTTCCAGACATGCCAAATTACTCCGCTCAGCCATAGATGTGTCTTGCGGCTGTACTGCCTTTGCCTTCCCTCTTCCAGATGCTGACAGACTCTGACCCAGTGGACAGAGAGAAACAGCTCTTCTCCTATCTTTATGGAAATTGAATGGGGAATGAATAGCAGAAGAGAAGAAAGAGCAAAGTTGCTTATTTTTCTGGCACATGGATGCAATTACACGGAGCACATTCCAGAGGCGTTACTTTGAATTCTGAGCAGGTCTGCATGCCATTTCTGAGTGGAAAGAAGTAAAAAAGGGAAGAAAAGTCTCTCACACAGAGACGGAATGTCTGCACTTTCCTTCCTGTTTTTAGGTAAGTCGGACGTTTATGTTTGTCTTTTTAAAAAAAATAATTTTCTATCAAATCTAAAGTTACAGCCATAACAGTAAGCAGCAAGGGAAGCTCTCTTGGGGAAAAAGAAGCTACTTTTAAAAAGCGGGGTCTGGTTTCAAATTTTGTTATCATCTGTTTTCAATTTCTTGTCATTTTTATTATTTTTATGGTTAATAAAAAGGGGGAGTTAAAGTCCACTTTTCTTCTCATATTGGAATTAAAGCAGTTTAAAGCACGAGGCTCTGTTCTTCGTTGTTGTTTTTACACACAGAAAGGGTTGGAGAGTTTATAATGTTTAATACTTCTTTTGAAGAAATGTTGCCAACAGAGCTCCCCCATGTAAAACATGCAGATATTTTATGGTACAAAATCACAGGCATGTTTGCCTTCCACAAATTTGAACAACGAACCATTGTTCCAGGACTGCTGGCCAATCTGCTAACTTTGTGTGTGTGTGATTTTGTTCAGGAATATATTTCTGATATTTTAAAGAAGCCCATTGTTTCCAATTGATTCCATAGCCCAAATTAGAAACAGATGTGTTAAAATACGTGGGAGGGAGGTGCAGAAGAGAGTGATAGGAAGAAGGGGATGGATGGGGTAAGAAAGATAGAGAAACTGAAGGAGGTGGGGGAGCCAACAAAAGAGAGAAAATGAGAGGACAGTACAAAGAGGACTAAGACAAAAGAGGATCAAAGAGGAAAGGAAAAACCACAGAATAAAAGAGGAGTCGAAAGACTCATTATACAGAAGCAAATCTGGTTTGCTACACAGTCAACAGGGCGCAGCAGCTAATAACGGCTTGCTGATGAATGTACCTGCAATATCCAAACATTTTCAAATGTGTTGCTGTCACATTCACACTTCCCATTTTTAGGTATAGAGCTTCCAGTTAAAGTTAAAAAGGTAAAGGTGTCCCCGCACTTGTAGTGCGAGTCGTTTCCGACTCTTAGGGTGATGTTTACTAGGCAGACCATATATATGGGGTGGGTTTGCCAGTTCCTTCCCCGGCCTTTCTTTACCCTCCAGCATATGCCAGGTACTCATTTTACCGACCATGGATGGATAAAGTTAAACATGTTGAAAAACCATTTACTTCAATTAGATTATCCACTTATCTGGGAGTAAGCCCAACCAAACTTAACCATTGAAATCAATGAGGCTTCTACATGCTTAACTTTAGCTGGATTGTGCCCGTAGTATGAGCGATGACCACAAAGAAGACAGGGAGAGAAATCCAGGGGAACTAATGAAGCTAGGGGAATAAATCAAAAGGATACTAAAAATACTTATTTATAATATGTGTTCATTACAGTCAGCTACTTATATATATATATATATATATATAAATGATAATTATTTAACACAGATGGCAAAAATCAAGGCTGCTGGTTCTTGTGCCATCATCACAGAAAAGACAAAATAAGTTAACACCAATATGTACCATATAAAAGAAATTCACTGTAAAATGGAGGAGATAAAAAAGTGGTGGAAATGGTTAAGAAAGGCAGGCTAGAGGAAAATGAGGCAAAGGCTAGTCTCCCTTGTGACTGAGTCAGACGCAGCCTCCTTCACCACCTCTCCAGAGACATCACAGTGTGGAGAAGCTTTCTCCTCAGTTCCACTTGCCATATTGGATTGACAAGTAAGCAGCTCTGTGGAAAATCCCATGTCAACCAGGGCTGCTATGCCCTGATCCCTCCTCGTCACCCTGGAAGGCCCAGAGTAGATTCAAAGATCCCTAGCTCTCTTAGGAAAGTTGAGGGACCAGAAAGAAGCTTATCATTGAGTACTTATAGAGAGCACATAAGCATGAGGAATGATGGAGTACCAGGTATTTCATGGTTCTAAGAGTATGAAATAGATGGATACTGGGATCATCAACAAGAGCCCGTTGAAGAGGAGCACTTGTGAATGACATCCTCAAATCTTTGTCCCGTACCAGCTGCCACATACATCAGTATGCTTGAAGATTTCCATCCCTCGGGCTGCTCCAAGTTTTTGGTCTCCTCTACAGGAAGAGACTACCAGAAGCAGCCAAGTGATGTTCTAAGAAGTCCATGACGGATGGCCAAGCAGTATCATGCCTCTCTGACATTAGCCTTGGCACCAAGTCCCTAGGGAACTTGGTGAAGAGTCACAGGTCACTGGGAGAGCATCTGCTGGGCATGCAGGTTCCAGTTTCAGTTCCCAGCAGCTCCACGTAAGGCTGGGAGAGACCCCTGCCTGAAACCCAGGACAGCCACTGCTCAATGGTCTGACTCAGTAAAAGGCAGCTTCCAACGTTCTTAACACATGGGGGTGGGGAAGTGGGTAACTGGAAGCATAACTCATTTCCCAACCATCTGGGCACACCCGAATTGGGACAAATCAAGTATACAAGGATGGAAATTCCTTCATAGCCTATCCAAAATGCTAATGGAAGTACTCCATCTGAAGTTATTGCCGTCATGCTCTCCTTGTGGGATTCCTGGAGGCATTTGGCTGGCCGCTTTGAGAAGGAAGGTGCTGGAATGAATGGGTTTGGTATCCTCCAACAGAGCTCTTCATATGAGGTTTATCCTGCAGGCAATGTTCACCCCCTTAGTTTTCATATTTTGTGGCCATTTGAATCAAAGCACAAGACTGTTTTTTGTGTGTTTTTTGCTTTTTGGATAGTATCAGGAATTTGTATTCATTTTGTGCACATTGTGCATGAGCCCCATAACAGATAAGCTAAGCAATGACCAAAGTGTAACTGTCCCCTAAGAAAGGAGGCCAGTTGACTAGTAGCTAAAGCACAGTATGAAGCGTTGTAGCCAGATCTGTTTATATACAGATCTCAAAGGCAAGAGGATGGAAATTACAATGGGATAGCACAATGTATTAATTTTGGGGAGATGTGACCAGAAATACAAAAATGTCATATATTTACTTTATATAAAGCCCATGCACACACACACACACAAATATTCTTCATGCACTTTTTAAAACATTTAACTATGTCCAAGTTTCTGCCAAAGAAATGAAAACTTGTATTCCATTTCCATGTTATACAAGGTTAAATGATATATCCACTATTTTCATTTCTTTGGTAGAAAAAAATGACTTTTAAGATGATGGTTTCCATGTGTAATGTATGGTTGAGCAAATTAACAAAACAAAAGCAGTTCCAAGAGCTGTGCTGGGCTACTATTCTGAGAATCCTGGAGCAGACTTAACTCTGTGCCAGTTTTCCCTATGTCTCATACTCCCATATATTAAAAGTTAGAGCATGAGAAATCGACATATCTAACATAGCCCTATATATCCAAACTTCACAGAAATTAGAGATCACATGATCCAGTGATGCTGGCATCAAACAGAAAGGCCCAATTATTTCAGTCCTTAATAACAACAGCAGCAACAACAATGGGTGGTATCCATGTAAACAGTTCAATTAGTGCAAGTACTTTTAGCTGCGCAATTGAACTTCTGTGCCCTCTCCTCTCCTGTGTGACTCCTAAACCTGTTCCGGGAGTTCCCTCAACCCTCTAGAGCAGATTTATGGAGCACACAGGGAAAGGGCAGGAAAGCTCAATTGTGCAGTTAAAAGTCCTTAACCTGGCAGAACTATTTAGTTAGATACAGCCTAGTATTTTTTAACCCACTTTGAAGCTAAGGCTCTCAAAGCATCTCATTGTTTTCTTTGGATTCTGTTATGCTGAATGAGTGCTCCAACACATACCTAGATCTGAGCAAAGAGAAACCCTGGAGATGTTATGTCTGAAATAAGGTTCACTGCTAATATTTGGTGAGTGAGGTTCTAGACCATTTTGCAAAACTGTGTAACTTATTCCAGTCACAGAAGATGTCTTTTCTGGTTGCAGAACTTGGACTTATAGAGCAGAATTCCATATATACATAGAGGCAGACACACACTGCATTCAGTCAATTTCTAATGCTCTGTCAATCTGGTAATGCAGTGGTTCCCAAACTTTTTTGGTTCCCAAACCATGGGCTACTTGAAGATTACTGATGGTCTTGGAGGCCCACTTAATTATTGTAGCAGTTGCAGTGCGCTGTGCTGGACGCTGCATGATTTTAAATTGAATTTTATTACTTTCTGTATTTGTTATATTGTATTACAATTTGCATTCCACAAAATTCAAACTATAATACAACAAAATACAATATAATAAAAGACGCAATAAAATACTAGTAAAGATCAAAATGAATATTTAATGTGGACATGCCACAGACCACCTGAAGGAAGCTTGTGGACCATTGGTGGTCCACAGACCACAAACCACAGTTTGGGAACTTCTGTGTAATGTATGTAGCAACCTAAAGCAAGTCATCAAGAAAAAAAAATAAAGCTTTTTATTTACTGATTTTCTTCTGAAGCCAGTTGTTTACACAACTGATGAATTAGGGTTTGTTCTATATCCAGCAGTATATGCTTGTGGGCATTTGAGGACAGGGTTGTAGTTTTATTAGATCTTGTAAAACAAAGCAAGGTCAGATAAGATCAGATTTTTTTAGATGGGATACGTGTGGAAAAGGAATCCTAAACCCTACAAGCGGTACTGATAACAAGGTTTCCATGCCCTTGATACTGAAGCTGCTAAGAAATGCTCCTACAGGGTGTATCCTACACATGACATTTCAAATGAAGGTGTTAATTGGATTATCTGTAGTTGAAGTTTCGCTGGCAGTTGCTAGTCTCTATTAGGAATGGAAATATCTGTCAGTTTTGGTTCTCGCGGTTTCTCATATTTCCATTCTTAAATTCAGTTCTCCACATTTCTGCAGCAATTTGTGGATTTTTTTTAAAAAAGAATTATCATGAAAACTCTCCAGCATTTTAGTGCAAATTTCTCATAATAAACACATTTCTGTAGGCGGTTTTGACTAATGTACACATTTTTGCAAGCCATTTCTCATCATGTAATGAATTTTTGCATGTTATTTTCACTCTTATATTCATTTTTATGCACACTGTCTCCTAATATATGCAATTTTGTAAACATTGTTTTGTTGGGGAATTGCATCACAAAATGCAAATACCTGCAAATTTCGAAGAATGGCTGTGTTTTGGTTCTCATAATGTTTCAGATAATATTTCAAATGATTTTGATAGATTTGGGTTGAAATTCGAACTGAATCAAATTCTTGCCCATCCCTAGTCTCATCATCAATGGCAGCTGGATGATTAAATATTTCAGATGGGAGGGTACTACTTCTCTAAAACAAAGCATGGCACTCTGGGCTACAGAGAAATTCCATTTGTCTGTTAGGGCTTATGTGTACTAAATTTGAAAGAGGATTGCCTGTAGACCCCACTTACATAGAGGCTTAGGAATGCAAACTCAAAAAGTCGATGTTAGCAACCATAGCCTCTGCTTGCAAATTTCATTAATTTTAATCTCTTCAGACATAAAAGGGACAATGAACGAGACTGGGCTCCTGACACTCTTAGATACTGCATCAGGTTGTGTCTGAAGCAAGCTGAAACCTGCCAGGAGAGTTGGAGACAAGAGTTATATCAAAGAGAGCCTTGAAAATCAAGCACTCTTTCCTCTCTACCCCATTCTATCCCCAACTATTTTTAAAAAAATTAAAATCAACCTTGAAGGCAAATCACTTTGTGACTTCATTGTTTAAATTTAGATTTTTGTTTTGTGGGGGATTGTTCAAGCAAAAGCCCAGGGACTGTCACTTCAGATTACTTCTAGAGCCACTTCCAATTATTTCCAATCACCATTCTAGAGAGAAAAGGGAAATCGAGCCAGACTCTTCTTCATCAGGCTTTTTTCCTGAACAAAACAAATATTTATTAAAGTGCTGCCAAGAAGGGAGGGGGGCTGAGGATTTGGGAATAGATTCTGTTGAGGGAGTCCACCTGGAATAACCCAGAGCAAATCCAACGAAGGAAGACTAAACCAAATGTGATCAAAGTGTAGTAGCTTTGGAGCATTTTGTATGAAATAAGCACTCAAGTGAAGTCTGATCAATACTCTAAGTTGGCAAATTTGAATTCCTTTACTTTGAAGAGTTTTGCTCACAAAGGAATTACCAACATTCCCCCTGCTACTTAGTGGGTTCATAATTTCAACATTTTAAAATAGTCAAAATCTTGGGTCACCAGGATGTTATCAACAAGCTGAAGTTCAATGTAGTTCATTAGAATGTTACTATTTACAGTTAGGGTCAGGGCCAACTTGTACATTAAAGTTGGCTGCTTATTCATGCCATTTTAACAGCTTACACTGTATGAGCAATGAACTTGTGATACCACAGCAGCAATTTACCTCATTTTCGCATTATTTCCTGTAACATTGACACAGGTTCCATGAGTGACAACACAGGGTTAAGAACTTTTTATGTTCCCAAATCTATATAGTACAATATCATTTGGTTTCTATAAAGAGTTCTTATACCCTTTTACTATAATATGATATGAGAATAACTGTGCAATGTCCCAAGAACAGTAATCCGTCAGCTGATCACTGGAGAAATTCCAAAGGAGCATTGGTCAGTTCTTGGTCCACCACCTAATGCCTGCAGGTTGCCACAATTCTTCAAAGAATGCTGGACTGATATTCTTCTGCTGATATTCTTGAGGAAGACCGCATACTCAGAATCACATAAAGCTTAATGCATAACAAATCTGCATTAAAATATCCCGAGTAGGATCCTTTGTAAATTAAACAACACTGGCAAAACAAAGGAAGAAGGGAAAGGTGATGTGAGGCTGATGTAAGCAAGGGTCTAGTTTATCAAATGGGGACACTGCTAGCTTTGGAATAGTGCTCATACCACCAAAAGTGTAACTACTTCAAAAGCAGCCAGATCAGTTAATAGAAGATCATAGTCTCTGCTTGCAAATTTCATTAATTTTAATCTCTTCAGACATAAAAGGAACAATGACTGAGACTTGGCTCCTGACACTCTTAGGTACTGCATCAGGTTGTGTATGAAGCAAGCTGAAACCTGCCAGGAGAGCTGGAGACAAGAATTAGCTAACGGTGAATTCAGAGATTCAAACTGGGGGAAAAAATAAAGCTAGAATTTCTAGCTATTTGTCAGCTCTCTGCTGATACCCAAACTCTTACTTGTTTCTAAGTAATCAGAATAGGTGGGAGCATGAAGCTGTACTCACCGTAGCCCCTTGTTTCAATTTTAGGTCTGATTCTGCATCTTATACCAGTGCAACAATATTCATATATGGCACTTACCGTATACAAGACACTTTTTTTTAAAGTCTAGTATATGAAAAGAGAGCCAGTGTGGCGTAGTGGTTAGAGTGTTGGACTATGACCTAGGAGACCAGGATTCGAATCCCCACACAGCCATGAAGCTAGGGTTGCCATATTGCCCAGTTAGCCGGGTTTTACCCGGATTCTATGCATGCCACCCGGTGCCCGGCTAGCCCCTTAGGTGGCCCGGATTCTCAGCTTTAATTAAAAAAAAATTAAGTTTCTAGGTGGTCCGGTTCTCGAGATATACATAAAAACGTCAGCCGCCCCCCGACTGTTAAATCTTTCTTTAAACAGTACTGTATACAGTACTGTATAGCACTTCGTAGCTTTAACCCCGCCCGTTCAGGATTGCAGCCAATCAGGGATTGTGTTTCAGTTTCATTGACCTTAGGCAGTGTCTAGAAAACAAAATGGTGGTTTCACCCCCGTTTATCTGAAAATCTCATAAATTGGGTAAGTATATACATTTCAGTTTCTTTTCCTCTTGTGTGTAGGAGTCAGATCTTGGGCAGTGTTTTGAAAACCTTCCCAATACTTGCTTTTTGTAAAAGCAATGCTAATCCCATATGCCCAGAGTAAATCCCATTGAATTCAATAGGACTTACTTTTGAGTAGACATGGTTATGAATGTGCTGAAAATCAATGGGACTTTGGAGTGAATGTAGAAAAGAATTGTGTTTGTGCCCTCCAGTCCTATTTTAAAGCAAGTAGGCACGGCTTACTTAGGTATTACAGTTTTTATTCTGTAGGAAAGTAATACTGATTTTTTAAAAACTAATACTGATTTTTCTGCAATGACCAACTGGTTTGACAATAAACTATTATATGGGCTGTATGTATTTATACATCTGCAGTGTGTGCATATATGGAGTCTTTCCAACACCCCTGTGAGGTAGGGTTGGAAACCAAGGCAGCTCACAACAAGAAATAAAGCCATTTAAAATCCAATAACCATGACTTCCGGGAAGGGTGACTTAGCCTGTGCCTGCTTTTGAGACGGGCTCCTGCCTCAAAAGAAGCTTATTCAGATATATCAGTCAGATTTTTTTTTTTTTTGACTGATTAAACTTCTCCCGGGTAGGGAGAAACGAAGAGATTAACCTCAAAGCCTATTTTTGTTGGGACGACCAGATCTCATTAATTTATGGGACGAGGTCCAGCCGACGAAGGTGGGACGGATTTTCAACAACAAGCTCTATCTGATAAAGCGAACGTTCATCTTATCTTCTAAGAGAGAACGCACTAACAGGCAAGCACCCTTCTTTCTATATTTTTCTTTTACTTGACTTAAATTGTTGCTGTTTAAAAGAGATTTGCCAGATTGATCGGTTTTTGACATCTCACTGGGGAGCCATAACTTCTCTCTGCTACTCACTAATTAATAGCTTATCTCTGTTTTTGTTGCAAAAAGCTGTCCTGGATTTGCATTCTAAAGATATACACAGAAGAGGGATTTCTATTCCAGATTTTTATTTTGAAGAATATTATATTGTCTGAGACTACTCTCTTTTTGGTCTATTTTATTTTGACGAATCTGTTTCCTGACGACCGCCATTAATTGTTTCGATCCTGGGAACTGCATTTTGTTTACTTAAGCATGGAGAGATAAGGCTGTCTGCTCTGTTTATACTGTGATGTCACCAAGTTTGGAGTATTAACCCAATTGTTGCTGAAATAAGAAGTGGTTTTCCTATATTTTTCTTTTAAAATGGCAATTAAGAAAGTGGCTGAGAATCTGGAAATAACTATGTTTCAGAAAATAATGGACGAGATTGAGATAACGAAACAAAACCTGCGACAGGGTTGTAAGGAGCTGAAAATTGAATTGAGTAAAATGAAGCAGGAGATTAAAGATATAGGGGTCCCTGTGAGAGAGGTGACCCTGGAAGGGGTCCCTGTGAGAGAGGAGACCCCGGAGATTGGAACAAACGTGGAACAGGAAAAAGATTTGGAGTCTATGGACTTTAGAAACAAAATCTATTGTTTGGAGACACAGGAGATTAAAGACATAGGGGTCCTTGTGAGAGAGGAGACCCTGGAGACTGGAACAGGGGTCCCTGTGAGAGAGGAGACCCTGGAGACTGGAACAGGGGTCCCTGTGAGAGAGGAGATCCCGGAGATTGGAACAAACGTAGAACAGGAACAAGATTTGGAGTCTATGGACTTTAGAAATAAAATCTATTGTTTGGAACTCAATGTTATCTCTGAAGAAATTAATGAAGATTCTAGAGATAAAGTCATCAATGGCATGGATAATCTTCTGGACTGGAATGATGTGATGGAGCCCAATATAGAGAAAATCTATGGAATTAACTGCAGCCATGTGACAATGGAAAAACTTTCAAGAGATGACCCAGTGTATTTTGAAAAAAAGAACAGAGATATGATTTTACAGCAGTATTTCAGCAACCTATTCAGAATGGATGGCAAGAAAATATTTGGGATAGAGGTAATTCCCATCAGACTCTTACTATATGACTATGGCTTTGACAGCAAGATTATTATGGAATACTGATAATGGAAGATTGGATACTGAAATTACTGGACTTAACAAGACTACTGAAGATGGAAGATGGAAAATGGAACTAATAGGGATAATAGAACAATGGCTACTGAAATTACTGAACCTAACAGATTCTGATGTGATGGATTAATTGAAATGTTTATTTTGACTATGGTTATGACAATAAGATTATCATAATTAGTAATGAGATGGATTAATCGATATGCTTATCTGGAAAAAAAAATTGATAGATATATTTCTTAAAGAATTGAAACCTCTCTTTGACTTTTTGTGGAAAGAATAAAGTAATGTTTATGAGATTTGATGATAAAGTAAGATAACTACTGGAGGAAAGTGATTTTATAATATGACTTAAGAGACAGGATTGTTATATATTATAGACTTATAACTGATTTGATCTTTGACAAATGGGAAGTCAATATTTTACTCTTTATTTTTTATTTTTCTTTTTTTTTTCTTTTTTTTTTTTTGTTTAACTATTTTTGATTTTGTTTTTTGTCTTTGAATGTTTTGTGATTTCGTCTTGTATGTTTTATGAAAATCTGAATAAAAATTATTGAAAAAAAAAAAATAAAATCCAATAACCATAAAAACAAGTATAAACAGTTGCAAAACAACATAAAGTGACATGATTTGGAATTTTGGGTTGTGTGAATGAAGTTGCTTATCACTTGAAGTTGCATTTCTGTCCCTGTTTGAGTAAGCCCCACTGAATAAGCTGGGACTTGCTTCTGAATAAATAAACCTAGGATTGCACTATAAATATCTTTACAGTTTGTGTAAATAATAAATATATTTGATAGTCATGCTTTTATATAAATATTTCTTCATTTATCATATTTTTGGTTTTTGGTTAGGAATCCTGACTGGTTGTGAGATGCTTAGTTTTCTGCCTTACTCATAGGAATCTTGTTGTGGTTGGTATGGTATTACATTTAGGAAAGTGTTACTGCCTTTTGTGTTGTTTTTTTCCTATTTGCATTTCACTTATCTTTAACCTCACTCCGTTACAGCCATAGAAGCAACAGCAGCATATGCAAGATAATTAACTCCCATTAGTGATAAGAACAAGAATTTATAATTATTATTTCAATTAAAACAAGAGGCTTATCAATACTTTGAAGAGGACCAGATATTTATTTTCTTTCTGAGCCCAGGACTGGGTATTTCATGATGCCTGGGGGGGGGGAGCAGGAGAGTAGCTGATAAGACAGACATCCTGGCATTGGTAATCTAATTAGCAAGGTATGTGTGGGGTTGTTGCACACTTCCAGGCCCAGTTTCATTTTGAGTATGGAGGTGGAACCTGTGTAGATGTGGTTGATCAAAGGGAGAAGAAAATTTGAGTTAAGCAAAGCTCTGCTTTTATAAAACCTAAGAAACATACAGATACTTTGAATGTCTGAGTGCCTGCACCAGTGGAATACTTGAGGAACTTGTAAAGCTTGCTGCAACAGTATTTACAACTGAGCATGTTGTGTGAAAGACTCCTTTTCCCAACATTTTGGCTTCTTGTTTTTCTCCACCCACCACATCTTTCAAATATATCGTATATGGTTAACCGTACTACTGCCCTGACTTACTTTATGTTTGTTGCTATTTTGTGTTTTTATTATGTTTTTATATTGATTGTGTATTTTTATTGTTTTTATTATATTTGTAAGCTGTGCTGAGCTCTGTTTTTAACAGCAAAAGGGCAGGATATAAATTCTCTTAATCAATCAATAAATACTCCATAGTGTTGGAAACTAGAGTCTAGGCATTTAAGGCTAAAAATGTTGCTTTTAAAAAAAAGATTTCTCACATCTTTCCCCAGTTTTTGGTGGTAATTCCTAGGCACAAAAACAAAACAACTGGACAATCCAAATATTAATATGCAAATATTTGCATAATATGCAAATTAACCTGCCCGGATTTGTGGAACTGGAATATGGCAACCCTACATGAAGCTCACTGAGTGACCTTGGGCCAGTCGCTGCCTCTCAGCCTCAAAGGAGGGTAATGGTAAATCCCCTCTGAATACCGCTTACCATGAAAACCCTATTCAGAGGGTCACCATAAGATGGAAGTACATGAAAATGCCTTTTGTGGTGTGCCAAATAAGCAAAGAAAGTCTGCTGACTGACTGGATAGTGGTTGATGGGTTATATAAAGTTCAGTCTTGATTTTGTGGAGTAAAATTTCCATGCACTCACTCCCTGCCTTTTTCTCTTGGCTATGATTCACAAATCCACATGCCACATATTCAACAACAGCCTCCCTGCAAAGAGCTGTCCTGACCCAAGATTTTAAAAGGGTCCTTTGGGAATCACGGGGTTGTATCCAACTGGGTCATATGCAATGCAGACCCACCGAAATAAAAAAAAAAGGTTAGTCATAACTAACTTATACACTGAAATACCACTATATCTAGAGTAGTGCATAGATTGCTCTTCATTGCTCTGACAGGCACTAATGGCCAGATCAGTGGTCTCGGATACAGGAAGACAAATGTATTTTTAAAATTATTTGTCAGATTTCCTTGGTATGAATTAAGGCAGCCTTGTAAATAAGTTCAGTTATTAGACTGCAAAAATAAAACAAACAAAAAAATGACTAGCCTAGGCTAGTAGCCTGCATTTCTATGCTGGCAATAGAAGAAGAGAAGTCCAGTCCTTCACATCCAGTATCAAAACAAAGGCTCCTAACCTCCTGGCAGGTTCATTGGTCCTGCTTTCCCCAGCCCCCTCCCTCACACTCTATACACACACTTACATGGAATTCATTGGATGAATTGTCAAATACAAGACTTTGGATAGCAAAGTGAATTAAACTGGGGAAAACCCCCACATTATCTGAGATATTAGATTGCTGAATTAAAACTTTTTAAAAGTAGTAGTATTGAGCTACAGAATTATTTCTGAAAGCTGGGTCATGTGGCTGCTGAGAGCCTGAGGCATGGAATGTTCACATCAGGCCCTAAGAGCACTTTCCAAAGAGAAAGGAGGGACATGTTTTAGTCTATAGGGCTAGGTCTCTGAATACTATGAATGCTACCTGGAAAGGGAATAAGTGCCTTTGGGAAGAAAGGTATGTTTTGTTCAATGGTCCTATGGGTTGTATTCAATGCTAGTACTATCCTACTCAGAGCAGACCCACTGAAGTTAACAGACATGATGAAGTTATGTTCATTAATTTCAGTGGGTCAACTCTTAGTAGGATACAGCCACTCGTTCCTATGAGGCACTTTAATTACATTTAAACATGCTGAAAATTCAAATATTCATTTTGGAATCACTTGTAAAAATGCCCTAAGAATACCATCAAAGATCATCTGAACATAGATCAGCCTGTCATTTCTTACATGTACGGTTATAGGAGACAGTATAAGCTTCAGCCTTGCAAACCCATAGTTTCCCCATCGGTGACCTGAACTTAGTGAAACTTAGGATAGCAGCAGCACATCCAGCGCATTACTAAGAATAAAGAGTCTTGTGATATCTAACGGATTTACTGTGACATAAGCTCACTTCATCAGATGCAGTTGTCTCTTGTGCATGAAAACTTATGCAACAATAAATCCGCTAGTCTTTAAGATGCTACAAGACTCTTTGTTATTAAAGAAGCTTTTTAACCAGATCTGTAACACTCACAGACAATTCAAATAAGGAGTGAGATTCCAGGAGTATAAAGAGAAACCCATTACAAGAGAAAAGCTACTCACTTCAGAGACACAGTGACCTGGTATGAGAAAGTTTGATGATTCCAAGGTCATTTGCTTTGAAGCTAATGATCCTGTAATTCACAGTAATACACTAATTACTTGGACTCGTTCTCCAATTTAGCAATGCACTGGGCATACTGCTGCAATTCTAGGTTAGTGAATGTATATCCATTAGTAAGTGAACCCAATGAAAGAAACAAGGTGCACCAATTTCTTGGTTTTTCATTATTTTCTCCACCGTGTTTACTGTGGCTTTTTTCTAACTAAAAATAGTTTAAAAGACAGAAACAAAATTCAAAGTGATCTTGATAGGCTGGAGCATTGGGCTGAAAACAACATGCTTTCCATGGCTAAGCCACTTCTGATTTATTTGCTCCTTCATCCCCCACAACTCCCCATTCATATCTGTAAGAATCTTCATGCTTTTTTCCAATTGAAATAAGCTAACTGAAGCTGCATTAATAGTTTCCTTTCCCTCTCTGGATAAGCCTCCCATGGAAAAATTCTGGTAAGAGACATACAAGAGAAAGAGAAAGAAAAAAAATTCTGATAAGAGGCACACATACACATTCATGCATGAGGAAGGATTTATTTAACAGGCCCATTAAATAAATTACTTGAGATGCCAATATTGGCTGCCTTCTCTAATAGTGAGGCACTAAGAGATGCAACTCTTCCCAAAGCTATCAATTTGTCTACTAAAGGCATAGGACCCTTCCTCAAGATGAAATATTCTCCGCACTACAGACCCAAGTTAAAACTGGACACAAGCAACAGTTTTGTATCATCCTCCCCACCACCACCATTGACTTGAAGGTGCTATAATAGTGACATCATTGTCCATGATGGGCGCAGCCATTCTACTGTCCAGTTTGTTTGCATTTTTGTGGGGTTTTATAGTGCAACAAAACACTACAATAAGTGTTTGATCAGAGATAAGAGAAGAGCAAAAGGATTAAGAGGGATACCAACCACCCTAAATTCTCTTTAAAACTATTGCATATCTTCAGCTGAACAAATGACCTGTTCAGTAACTTTTAGGAAGTGTAGTGAGTAAATATCCAGTAGTGCTTACAAAACAAAAACAAAAAACCCTCCACTAGTGCTGATTATTATTTGTTATTATATTTTTTTATTCCTAACCTTCTTCCAAGGAGCTCCAGGTGGCATGTAAAGTGCACCCTCGCACCTTTCAACCATACAACAATCCTGTGAGAAAAGCTTAGGCTGACAGATGATGACTGGCCTAAGTTTATTAGCGAGCTTCATGACTAAACAAGGATTTGAACCTGGGTCTTCCTGGTCCTACTTGAATATTCTAACTATAGTGCTCTGAGCTGAGATATAGGAGTAACCCAAGCAACTAAAAGGGTCAGATCAGGCCACAATATGGCTGCAGTTAGAGCATCATATAATTATGTGCCAAGTTCCAAAGTCTGGTTTTATTCATTTACATGGAATGGCGTGAGAGCAGGAGATGAATGGTACTGGGGAGGAGCGCAGGCACCAGCCTCTTTGGGAGGCTTGATCTCTCCCTGAAATTTAGGGGGTGTATTCTTTTTTTCAGAATCTTCTCTTGCAGCAGCAAACATTCCTGATTTTAAGGTCCGAGTGTTCCCTTCAAATATCTGTATTTCCAATACCAGATGTGTCATGTCACTAAGGAAAAAAAAAAGATCTGCCCACATGTGGAAAAGCCTGGCATGTAACAGCTCTAGAGGATTAATGTCCAGCTATAGGAATCTCCAGCATTGCTATACTTCTGTGTACAAGTTTGCATGAACATTTGTTTGCCTTCTGCTTCCCAGTTATTGGCATGTACAGGTTTTGTTCTTGTTGATGACTTCTAGAATATGCAACAGGAAACAGCCAGTGGTCTATTTAAAAACTGCAGCGATTTCATAACAGATAGAAAGCCCTAAACACGTTCTTGAACTGAATGAGAATGCCCTACCTAATTTATTTTGTACAACACACCACCTACAAGAATCTAGTTGACTTTTAAGCTCTCTTTTTTTAATTCTCTGCAGATCAAATAGGGCAAGAGTAATATAGCTGTGCAATGTAACAAGATTACACTTCCTCGTGCTAACCAGGGCTACTAATTTACATCTTCAGCTAAATTATCTCCCCAAATTAACACATTTTATGCATGTAGGCTTTGAAGTAAAAATAAATTTAACATTTAGCAAAGCTCAACCTCCTTATCAAGGGTGCCATTTAGGGAAGGTTTCAGAATGCATACAATTATTTTTCCGAAATGCCCTCAGCTCTGCTTATGAGGTCAAAACAACAAATGCTCTTAATGCAGTTTTTGTCTGAAATTTATTGTGAAATTTTCCCTGTACACACACAATGAAATCTCTTTGCTCCCCCAAAACCTGAAATCATGCTCCTATATGCCCTTATTCGTTTTTGCCATTTGTAAAATAGCCTGTAGCAAATAATCTTCCATTCAAATATACTGAAATACAAAGACGATCCATATCTGCATGAGGATTAATTATCAGAAGTCTTTCAATCAACACTTGGAATTACTTGACTGAGAAAAAAGCCCTCAAAAGTGGCCAGGTTCAGTTGAACCATAAAAGGCAATAAATTTATATTAGCTGTGTATTCTGCATGTTGAAAGGATTGCCCTCCATGTTGCTTTAACTCACTCCTGGTTTTATTTGTCTGTGTCGTCACTGCCAGTGCCTATAAGCCTCGACTAAAAAAAAGGCCTTCCTACCCTACAAAGTTGGGGAGGGAATGGGGTTAAAAGTGAGGACTCTCCTTCAGACAGGATGTGGTGAACAGACTCATTTTTCTGTGAGGGATGAACTGATGAATGGGGAGGGGGGATCCTGGGATAAGATGCACAAAATCAGCTCCAGGTTCTGAAGATGCTTTCAGTTCTACCTAAGAAGACTACCTCAGGATGCTAACTTTTATTCTAAAGTACTGGACACATACCAGGGTCATTGCAAAATAAATTCCACAACATGACAGACATCCTCCACTGAACACACAACATCTCTGAAAAGCCTCTTATTTTTGAAATCTGGTATCTTAAGACATCAAGAATGAATCTTGATTTCAGTTCTGACATGAACTATTATTATAGGAAGAGACAACCAAACAAATCTAGATCTTAATGTAAGATTGTCCGTGCTGCAAAAGATTACCCAGTGAGCAATAATTTCTGACCAGTCATGTGTTATAACTCCTGTAATAGAGCAGGCAATTGTTATGCATGTATTTGAAGCGCTTGCCGTTGGTAAACTTTGTGTTTGGTGTGCACTGAGATGCTACATATCCAACAATGTAACAATCAATGTTAATTCTGAATTCATTATAAAGAATCTGCAGAGGAATATGCAAAGGAGTAACAGGATATTGATTAAGTGTGCATTACAATGTTCCATTCAATCTAGTTTTTCCATTAACAATAAGAAAACTTCTAAAAACAAAATAAGAGCTCAATGAAAAGAATAAGATATTTTAAAATTCTCATTTTAAAGGAGCAAAATATTTCTCTCAAAACAAAATTGCTCTACCACCCTCAGCCAAATATCTTCATTTGCTTTTCTGGAACCTTGACTAAGAGATGTTTGTTCATCCTTCCTTCCTTCCTGAATGTGTTTCCAAATCCTCAAGAAACAGAATCCAGATGTTACAATCTGGGATAAAAATGTTGTTTTCCGTGAAATAGCCTGAATTGCAACAACACTAAAACAAAAACAAAAAAAACCCAAAACAAAAACAAAAAAACCCCAAAACAAAATCTGGCACTTTGCAGATTAAAAGAAATTGAAAGTGTCCTGGCATTGGACCAAGTTAAGGAGCAATGTATAGAGCTCCACCTCAAATGAAACATATCTCAAACAAAGCAAGATTTTAAGCATTAAGATCCCTTCTCCTACAGTTCTTCTGTAACACTTTAGTCCATTAAAATAGTGTGGGAAACAATGAAGCATGTGCAAAACTTATTTGTATTTAATATAAGTTGTTCTTAGAACTTTTTCCTGATCTAGATGTGGCACATGTCATTAAAATTTTACTTTGTAGGTACAAGGGTCAAATGAGATCTGAACAGAATACTGAAGGCTGTCTCACTTCCATCTCCACACCCACATAGCACAAGCAACAAGTATTACACACAGGAAAGAAATGTCAACATGACAAATATAACATGTAGATTGTTAGGCATTGCCAAAGTGTTCCTTATTCCAAAAAATCATTCCTGTACACACAGATCGCAATTTTACTGTGTCTTTTATCCTGAAATACTAATTTAGTCACTCTATGGCATTTCAACTAATCACTTTGGCTGGAATTAAGCTTCCCTAATTGTCCCACTGCTGAAAATGATATAATAAAAAAAGGTCAAAGGCCAGATCCAAAATTCACTGAAGGAATGTTGGATAAGAACCCTCTAAATATAAATAGCTACCAATTGCTTAACTTTTTGCCAATTAAACATCTACCTTTAACCTATTAATCAATTAAATAAATTTGCTGAATATCAATATAGGTACTGACATTTAATAAACACTTTTTAAAGTTTAATAAACAAAAATATTCAAATAACTAAATTCTGTTGATTTGGCAGAAAAGAATGTGTCAGACCTGAAGTCTGCTTTGCCACAGGTTTCCATGGCATCTGGACTGGACACAGTTAGCATGATGATATTTGGGGCAGAGGTGCCAAAGGCAAGCCACTGGAGATCCTGGTTCAAAACACTTTACACAGTGCCAACAAATGTTTGTTTCTTGCTATTTTGACAAACTTTATAATGTCTGTCATGCAGGGCCTTCTTGATACAGGAGGCCACACCTGTATTTAGAGCTGGAGTGAATGAGATGTGGCCTCCTGCATCAGGAAGGCCCTGCCATGATTGTGTCAGACACAATTCAAGGCTTGGGAAATTATTATGAGATCCTTACTTGCTTGTTTGCTCAGAGTACCCAAACAGTTTACACAGCTTCAAATATGGTCTCATTATTGGGCTATAGGGGGAGCCAATGTGTAGATGCCTATTTTATTTTGAGAAATAAAAATCCTTAACTGTGCCAGGCCTTTAAATCTATATAGCTCAAGCACCCTTTCTCTTTTTAGCCATAGATCCCCCTTGCATTTGATCCATGTTCCTCAAGTTCAGGAATCTGTTTGCTTTGTACATTCCAGAGCAGTTAGTTTTTCTTTTATTTTGCCATTCATATTACTGAAGTTTGCTACCTCCTACCTCTCAAACTTCTTCCCAAAACAGAGTAACAGCTAATTCCTGGTTTACTGCAGCGTTGCACAATGCCACTTGAAGATGCGTTACAATTTAGATGGTAAGAATAAGAGAGCACTAAGGAAGTCCACGCTTGACAAAGCACCTTCCTTAGGTTCAAATCACTGAAAAACTGCTATGTTCGCAGCAGGGTATAAAAGAAACAGAAAAACTAGGGCTCATCGGTGTTGCTCTTCAGAAGTAACTTCACCTAATTCAGTAGGTCTTACTCCCAAATAAGTAAGCACAGAATCATAACCCCTAAGCTATCTCTGGAAAAGACTCAGAAATATAGCAGCCACACACAAACAAAAAACCTCCATATCCTCCTGTTAAGCACACCCTAATCTCCAAACAAACAGTGAGATCTCAGGGCTCCCAGCGTATACCTTGAGTCAGGTTTCCTTGGCATGAAGGTTATGGGAGGATGGCCTTTGGGGATGAAAGGTTTATCTACATACATATATAGGCTGGACATAAGTTAGAAGGTTCACAGCATTAACACTCCCATAGATCCTGCTCCCCCATTGGTTTCTTGGGGAGGAGGAATTCCTTGTACCATAGCGCTGGATTCTCAAAGAGAGCAAATCAGCCCCCTATATTGCTCCAAATCAAAGAGTGACTAGTTATTCTTCTTCCTGAAGCACACAGGCATCTTGCTGTCACCATCTCCAGCCAGCGGAGGGAGGAGATATGCCCCCTCAGTTTACCTTCTAGAAGTGTCTCCAGCTATTTAGTTTCTTGGCAACACCATAGTGTATGTTTACATAACAAAGCGGATACTTAGCAGACCTAGCTAGGTGATGTATTTAACTAACAAACTGATTTGACCTCTTTTGTACTCATCTTGCTACAGCTATAAAAGCACAACTTAGAGGGGACCCCAAAACCTATTTAGTCTTTAACCCCAAATGTACTTCACTGCCTTTTTGCCCTGGTTTGGTGTTTAAAGCCATAGACTCCCATAAAGTAATCCAATGTATCCAAGTGTGGATATTGTTCCTCTGCACTACATTACTTTCTTCGGGATGTGTTTTTGATGTGCATCTGCATGTGAAGAAATGTTGCCCCCCTTGCCTCAGCAATAAGGATACATTCCCTCTTCCAAGTGCCCCTGGAACCCACCCCCTTGCAAAAAGTACAACTTTCCACAGAGTATGAAAATTGCTGAAAAGGAGGGGCTCATATTGTGGGATGGTCATGATCTGTTAATTCCTCCTCTCCTATTTCAGCCCAGCCTGAATTAAAAACATGCAAATCCTTTGGATTTGTCATGGGTGTCTAAAGCCATCCTTAGTGTCAAACACATCACTATGTGAGGTAGACAGAATGGGAAGAGCACATGGCCGGTGGCACTTCTTAATCTCCTCACCAATGTAGATGTGAATGAGAGGGACAAACCATTAATTGGACATCTACTTATGGCGCCCCGTCTAACAATAGCAAAACATTGGAAAGACCTAAAAGGTGGAAAGATACAATATTGGTATCACAAGATCTGGTTCATTGCCTTTATGGAAAAACTAACATACAAATTAAGGGCTGCCCGTGGTATTTCTTTTTTTTTTTTTAATAATTTTTATTCAAATTTTTCAAAAGACAAACAAAACAAAGTAAAAAAACATAACAATACAACAACAAAAAATAAAATAGTTGACTTCCGATTTGTCGCAGATCAGCTATAAGTATATAATATATATCAAACCTGTCCCTTAATGTATACATACAGGATCACTTTTCTCCATAGGCTATCTTAGTTAATCGTCAAATCCCAATATCATCATTTTATTTTGATCTTTCAACAAAAAGTCTAAGAGAGGCTTCCATTCCTTAAGAAATGTATCTGTCGATTTTTCTCTAAGTAGACATGTCAATTTATCCATTTCTACTAAGTCCATTAATTTCAATAGCCATTCTTCCGTTGTTGGTGTTGATTCCATTTTCCACTTTTGTGCATATAATAATCTTGCTGCCGTAATCATATATAATATTATTCTTCCATATTTCTTTTCTATTTGTTTATCCATAAAACCCAATAAAAAAAAATTCTGGTTTTGACTGAATATTTATCTTTAGAATTTTTTGCATCTTCCTACCTATCTGTGCCCAAAATGATTTTGCCTTTTTACACAGCCACCACATATGATAAAATGATCCTTCTTGTTGTTTACATTTCCAACAAACATTAGAAACATTACTATACATTTTTGACAACTTTTCTGGAGTCATGTACCAACGATACATCATTTTATAGAAATTTTCTTTAAGATTATAGCATAGTGTAAATCTCAAGCCTTTTTTCCACATATTTTCCCATTGATCCATTTGTATGTTATAACCAAATATTTTTGCCCACTTTACCATACACTCTTTTACTTGTTCTTCCTCCATATCCATTTTCAGTAAGAGTTTATACATTTTCGCAATTATATTTTCATCATTTGTGCACAATCCTATTTCAAAATCAGATTTACTTATTTCAAACCCATACATTTTCTTGTCCATTTTATATCTTTCTAACAATTGTAAATAGGCAAACCATTGAAAACTATATCCTTCCTTTGTTAGTTGTTCTCTCTCTTTCATTATATATTCTCCATGTACATTTTCTAATAGTTCTTGATAAGTTAACCATTTCTCTTTTCCAGCCATTTCTCTTCTGTAAAACGCTTCTTGACTTGAGACACATAATGTCGGAAGGCAGAGCTGGGGTCCCAATCCCGGGGAGCTGGATCCCGGAGAGTTGGGAGAAGAGTATTCGGATGGATGGCAGAGGGAAGGGGGAGGAACTTCCCCCCTTTGGAGCAAAGATGAAACAGAGGAACTGCCAGTGATAAGGTCACTTAGCGACGGGGAGCCTGAGCCCTCCCTGGACATTCTCACGCCTCCCCCTCTTTCAGGCTCAGAGCAAGAGGGGAAAGAGGGAGGGCTGCTCCCAGCCGATAAGCGGGGAGGCAGTTTACCATCAGCCCCTCCCCTATCCCCCATCCTGGAATCGGAAACTTCAGAAGAGGAGGGGGTGATGCTTCCCCCCTCACCGCGCGCACGCAGACAGCTGAAAAGACAGGAGAGAAGGGGGGGAAGGCGGACAGTACCTGAGGGGCAGTTAAGGAGGAGCGAAAGATTGCACGCCCGTTTGGCCCCTTCTTAAAGAACAGGCGGGAAGAAGTCCCTTGCTCTGTCAACTTTCTCCCAATGCCGCAGGACCTGTATCCCTGTATTGCTTCATGAGAAAACGCAGTCTTTGTTTGGACATTACCCTAATAAAACACGAATTAACTACAGCCGTTGGTCTGGTTCCTGAGTCACATCCTGGGCCTGACAGCTTGACAGAGCCACCTAAATCACCCTCAACGCTCTCTTCACTTGACTGGGACAAGATGTCAAAGGGAGCAGCGGGGGGGACGAACCCCACTTCTGAGACGGAAGAAGTGGAACTCTTGAGGACTAAGGTAGCTGATTTGCAGACGGATGTTCAAGCCCTGCTAGCAGCAGTCATGGTGCTGAAGACGGACAATCAAACCTTGAAGGCCACGATAGACCAGATGCGAACAGCCCCTCCAGCTGCCGTAGTAAAGGTTTCCATTGGATTGCCCCCAAAATACGCGGGACAAAGTGATCAGTTGGCAACCTTCGTGGCTCAATGTGAGTTATATCTGGATGTCAGGCACACGGAATTTCCAGACGATGGGGCTAAAGTAGCTTTCGTGATTAGCCTCCTGGAGGGATAAGCTGAAAAATGGGTGACTCCGTATCTCGTGAGAAAGGATACTGTCTTAGGAAGGTACAGAGGATTTATACAGGAGATGACCGAGATGTTTCAAGACCCGCAAAGGGCTGAAACAGTAGCGCGGCAACTAGGCACTCTGAAGCAAGCTAAAGGGACTGTTTCCGAGTACACTAATGCTTTTAAAATTCTGTCCCAGGAAACTGGTTACAATGACGCCGCCTTGATGTTTATGTACCAGAGTGGATTAAATGCTGAAATCCTGGATGAGTTGGCCAGGACCTCCCCCCCTGCTGACCTACCAGGGCTCATCCGGCTATGCCTACAGATAGATCACCGGATGAAAGGAAGGCGCCTGGAAAGGAAGCAGGAGGTCCCGAGATACTCAGCCTCGGCATCCCGCAACAAGACCCTTCCCACTGCAGGGATGGCAGGTAATGCAACTGAGGGACAGGGAGGGGCTAGGCCAAGACTGTCGGAAGAAGAAAAGGAAAGACGACGCCGGGAACGTTTATGCTTTTATTGTTCAAAGCTGGGCCATGTGGCCAGAGACTGTGGACTGAAAGGGGGGAAAGCCGAGCTGTTGGGAAACGAACACCCAGTCCACGTGCAGGCCGGTGGACTGAGGGCAGCGTTGTATAAAGGCCCCACAACGATCCAACCTCCCTCAAAGGGGGTGTTGGTCTTGCCTATTCGGATTACAACTTCCAGAGGAGTGGTGTTTAATTCCACTGCCTTAATTGACAGTGGAGCCTCCACAAATTTTATTGATGCAAAGTTAGTCAAGCGTCATGGAATTTCCCGGTGGAAACTGGACGCTCCCCTAGCTGTGGAGACTATCGATGGGAGACCCCTGAAGTCAGGAGGGGTGACACAAGCCACGGAGGAAGTGAAACTTCAAATCCCTGGGCACGAAGAGTTCATTTCGCTATACGTGTCAGATCTCTCGAACTTTGAGGTGATTCTGGGAATGCCCTGGCTAGCAAAGCATGAACCCAAAATAAGTTGGAAGGAGGCGGTGGTGTGGTTCACCTCACAGTATTGCCAGGAGAACTGTCAACCTGAAGGAATCAAGAACACCTTAGCGGGGGCAGTGCAAGAGATCGATCAAGTGACCCTGCCGCCAAAGTATGAAGAATTCAAAGATGTGTTTGATGAAAAAGAGGCAGAGACTTTACCCCCCCACCGCCCTTACGACTGTGCGATTGACCTAGTGCCAGGAGCCAGCATCCCATCAGGGAGAATCTACTCTCTCACAGAGAATGAGAGGGAGGCCCTGAAGGAATTCCTGGATAAAAACCTGAGGCGAGGATTCATACGCCCCTCACAATCCCCTGCTGGAGCGCCACTATTGTTTGTGAAAAAGAAGGGGGGGGGAACTCAGACCCTGTAACGACTATCGCGCATTGAACCAGATCACCATCCCCAACAGCTACCCGCTGCCCCTGATCTCAGAGTTGCTGGACCGACTGCGCTCTGCAAAAATCTTCACAAAGTTGGATTTGAGAGGAGCGTACAATCTGATCAGAATGAAGGAGGGAGATGAATGGAAAACAGGATTCTTGACCGCTTACGGACAGTATGAATACCTGGTCATGCCGTTCAGGCTTTGTGGAAGTCCAGGAATTTTTCAAAAATTCATGAACGACGTGTTTAGAGACTTGTTGGACACGTTTGTAATCTGTTACTTAGATGATATCCTGGTGTTCTCAAAGAACCAGGAAGACCACGACCAGCATGTGAAGACGGTGTTGAAGAGACTGAGAGAAAATCACCTGTATGCTAAATTAGAGAAATGTGGATTTGACCTCAAGTCTCTAGACTTCCTTGGATATCGAATCTCAGCGGAAGGCGTGGAGATGGACCCAGGGAAAGTAAGCTGCATATTGGACTGGGGCCAACCTGTCACCAAAAAGGATGTACAACGGTTTTGGGGGTTTGCCAATTATTACAGAAAGTTCATTCCAGGGTTTTCCAAATTAACAGCTCCTCTGACTGACTGTTTAAGGGGGAAGAAGAAGTTTCAATGGACAGCGAATGCCACCGAGGCCTTTGAGGAGCTGAAGAGAAGGTTTGCTACTGAGCCCATTCTGCGCTTTGCTGATCCGAACCGCCCTTTCGTAGTGGAAGCAGATGCTTCAGATTTTGCCATCGGGGGGGTCCTGCTACAATTAGACCAAGAAGGGAAGGAGCTGCACCCCTGTGCGTACTTCTCTCGGAAGTTAAAGCCTGCAGAGAAGAACTACACAGTTTGGGAGAAGGAGCTGCTGGCCATCAAGGACTCTTTTGAAAACTGGAGACAATACCTAGAGGGGACCTCTCATCGAATTGAAGTGCGCTCCGACCACAAGAATCTTGAAAGCCTCCAAACAGCCAGAAAGCTGAACCAGAGACAGATAAGATGGTCCCAGTTCTTCACTAGGTTTAACTTCCAGATTACTTACCATGCCCAAGCCAAAAACCAGAGAGCGGATGCCTTATCCAGACAGCCACAATACAAAGAAAGTGAATCCGAGGACCAGCCTCAGTACGTAATCCCACCAGAGAAATTAACGTTGGGAGTATGCCAGCCTTCATGGGAAGAGGAACTCAAAAAGGCACAACAAGAAGATGCAGACATGCTAAAATATCAGCAGGAGACGGGACAAGGTCAAGACTCAGAAGTAACCTTTCACTGGAGAAATGGACTGTTATGGTTCAAAACCGCCAGATATGTGCCAGAAGGGGAATTAAGGCTCAGAATCCTACGCCAGTGTCATGATTCCATCACAGCGGGACACTTTGGGATTTACAAGACCATTCAGAACGTGGCCAAGGACTTCTGGTGGCCTAAAATGCGTCGGGATATTGAGAGTTATGTAAAGTCCTGCTCTGTCTGTCTGCGGACAAAAACACAAACAGGGACACCAGCAGGACTGTTACAACCGTTGCCTGTCCCACACGAACCCTGGAAGGACCTCTCCATGGATTTTATAACTGATCTACCCAAGTCCCAAGGAATGACAGCCATCTTAGTAGTGGTGGATCTACTTACCAAAATGGCACACTTTCTTCCTTGTGCAGGGGCCTTAGAGGCTAAAGAAACGGCCAAGTTATTCATCAAAGAAGTCTACCGGCTGCATGGATTGCCAAACAGCGTAGTCTCAGACCGAGGAACTCAGTTCACAGCCAAATTTTGGAGAGCAATGTGGAAACAGTTGCAGACGGAATTAAAACTCTCCTCCGCCCATCACCCCCAGACAGATGGGCAGACGGAACGCTTGAATGCCGTTTTGGAAAGATATTTACGAAGTTATGTGTCCTATCAACAGACTGACTGGGTATCATATTTGCATTTTGCAGAGTTTGCCTACAACAATTCTCTGCACTCCAGCACTCAACAAACCCCGTTCTTCGCTAATTATGGATTCCATCCTAAAGTCTTTCCAAGCAGCTCAGAAGGAATGCTGGTACCGGCAGCTGAGAACTTCCTTAAGGAATTGCAAGCGGCGCAACAGACACTGAAACAGCAGTTAAACGAAGCCAAAACAGAGTACAAGCGAGTTGCTGACCTGCACAGGAAGGAGGGCCCCCCCCTTCAACCGGGAGACCAGGTATGGCTGTCCACCCGCTTCCTCCAGATGCCGGGCAAATGTAGAAAATTACAAGACAAGAGGGTGGGTCCTTTCGAAATAGAAACTCAAATCAATCCCGTGGCGTACCGACTGAAGCTGCCTGACACGTTTAAAATACATCCTGTGTTCCATCGATCCCTCTTAACGAAAGCCGCCCCTCCCAGTGAGTTACGGCCGGAGGAACCTCCCGGAGCTCCACTCCTGGTAAATGAGCAGCTTGAGTTTGAAGTTGAGGAGATCTGAGATTCCAGGATCAGACGCCACAAGCTGCAGTACTTGATTCACTGGAAAGGCTATGGGGTGGCTGACAGATCATGGGAAGATGCAGCTGATGTGCATGCTCCAGAATTGGTAAAACTTTTCCATCAACGTTTTCCCCACCGTCCCAAGCCAGACAAGGGGAGGGGAGCACAGCCTGGGAGGGGGGATGGTGTTGGAAGGCAGAGCTGGGGTCCCAATCCCGGGGAGCTGGATCCCAGAGAGTTGGGAGAAGAGTATTCGGATGGATGGCAGAGGGAAGGGGGAGGAACTTCCCCCCTTTGGAGCGAAGACGAAACAGAGGAACTGCCAGTGATAAGGTCGCTTAGCGACGGGGAGCCTGAGCCCTCCCTGGACATTCTCACGCCTCCCCCTCTTTCAGGCTCAGAGCAAGAGGGGAAAGAGGGAGGGCTGCTCCCAGCCGAAAAGCGGGGAGGCAGTTTACCATCAGCCCCTCCCCTATCCCCCATCCTGGAATCGGAAACTTCAGAAGAGGAGGGGGTGATGCTTCCCCCCTCACCGCGCACACGCAGACAGCTGAAAAGACAGGAGAGAAGGGGGGGAAGGCGGGCAGTACCTGAGGGGCAGTTAAGGAGGAGCGAAAGATTGCGCGCCCGTTTGGCCCCTTCTTAAAGAACAGGCGGGAAGAAGTCCCTTGCTCTGTCAACTTTCTCCCAATGCCACAGGACCTGTATCCCTGTATTGCTTCATGAGAAAACGCAGTCTTTGTTTGGACATTACCCTAATAAAACACGAATTAACTACAGCCGTTGGTCTGGTTCCTGAGTCACATCCTGGGCCTGACACATAATGGTATTTTCGAATAAAACCTTGGTTTATATCTATTCCATATTTTCAACAGAGGACGTCTTATAAAATGATTATTAAAGTCTACATTTACTTTTACTTTGTCATACCATAGATATCCATGCCATCCCCACTTCAAATTATGGCCCTCCAAATCCAATAGTCTTTTATTCCTCAATAAAATCCATTCCTTTATCCAGACTAGACAGCAGGCAGCAAAATAAAGTCTCAGATTTGGTAATCCCAGTCCTCCTGGCTGCCCGTGGTATTTCTAAAACTGACAAATTTACCTCAATATGGTTTTCTTTTATCCAATATGTTAACAATAAAGAGCACAATCAAAATCCACCATCTTATTATGCTAAAATTTGGAGCGACTAATGTTAAACAAATTTAGAATTTTTTTTTGCTCACCTCCATCATCCACCATTGTTTCTCCCCTTCCCACCCTTTTCTGTTCCCTTTTTTCCTTTTCTTTTTCCTCACCCCCCCATCCCCTTATTCCTTAAGTAATGCCACCTGGCTGAGGGGAGGGGGATTGTTTGAGGGGCTTGTAATTAGTTGTATTGAAGTTGACATTTGTGTAAAAGATGTATGTTCTCAACTACAATGTGTGTATTACCCTCTTAGAAGAAACAATAAAAAAGTCTGTTACATCATATTGTAAATTTTATTTGGAAAATCAATAAAACATATATATATATATATATATATATATATATATATATATATATATATATATATATATAAACGTAATTGTGATTAACCAAACAGAGGTTTTTATTATATTAACAAAACGTTTCAGCTTCTTCCTTCATCAGCTGCTAACATACAAATGCTGTTACCAAGGTGGCAGTTATAGAGCTTTGAGGATGGAATGCTCAGAGGGGCTTCATTTGCAGAAGCCAAGTGATGCTGGTACTGTCCTCCAGGTTGAGGCCATGTGGGGCCAATGTGTCCAGAGTAAATCCAAAAATTCTCCCTTTTAGTCAGTGCTGCTGGATCTGCTGGCATCTCTATCGCTGTAATGGAAAAGTCCAACAGGCTAAAAGGGAGAATTTTTGGATTTACTCTCTGGACACATTGGCCCCACATGGCCTCAACCTGGAGGACAGTACCAGCATCACTTGGCTTCTGCAAATGAAGCCCCTCTGATATATATATATATGTAATGGCCTATGTTTTGACTTCATGTTATTTGTGATCTCTAGGTTACACTCTGATTGGCTGAATTCACCACTATCCCTAGAGTGCAGTAGATTTAATGTTCTCCTCTTCCTGGCTGTCTCATAATGCAAAAATGTGTAAACAAGTGAAGGCTGGCGTGTGGCGTTTTGCTAGGGAACCTTCCGCCTGGCGAGTGCTGAGGCTATGGAAAGAGGTCCCTGCATTAATCTGGCATGGATTTCTTTTCAACTTGTTTAAACAACAGGGCTGTATGGAGTTTAGTTTAGGGGGAAAGAATGTGAACTGTTTGGGAATGGACGTTTCTCTGGACTATGGTTGCTGTCAGATGTATATACACAAGCTGTATCAGAACAAGATGCCTTATTTCTTTTGGCAGTTGTGTGTATTTCACCTGATTACCATTTATAGTAAATGGTTTTTAATGAGTGCTGATGCATCTGGGCCTGTGATGACAAAAAGGCTAGATGGCAACTACCCAACATTGCAAGACACTGGACAGAATTCTGATTGCTTGTAGAATTACACACAGCTTATACAGTGGTGAGGGCTCCTCCTTTTACTGCTTAACAGTTCTGAATGAACCACAGATCCTAATAGCCAGCGACAGCCATGGCTTAGTCCATTATGTAACTTGCCCCCATCCAAGAGGAGCCAAGATCAGGACATTCCCTGCCACCGGCAAAGGAAGCCACAGAAGGTCAGCCCAGTAAAATGTGTAAAGAAGGCAGATTGTTGTTGTGGATTTGTATGCTTACATGACAAGCAGCTCAAATGCTTCTGGGAAATGGAATAATCAGATGTTTAGATAAATAGGAATGCTATTTACATGTGACAGGATACAGCCAAAGTTAAACATTTTTGTGCCCACTTGATTTAAACATGAGTTGAACATATGCACTAAAATCAGTGTGGACTAACCTGCTTGAATTTGCGTGGATTTTATCTATAGCATTACATTAGCACAGGACTACTTTGAGGTTATGGAATGAATTTGGATACATAGAGGTCCCCAATAACTAATTTTTAAAAGGCAGATAGTTCTGAATTGGACACTGAAGGTACACTG
Organism: Rhineura floridana; assembly: GCF_030035675.1. Lineage (NCBI taxonomy): Eukaryota > Metazoa > Chordata > Lepidosauria > Squamata > Rhineuridae > Rhineura > Rhineura floridana. The sequence continues at coordinate 37,655,556 of NC_084491.1, forward strand.
TGTTCAAAATACAAAAAAATGAAAACAAGCTACAGACAACTCAGATTTGAAATATGCCCAATATCATTGTGTGCATTGCTTATTGAAGAACATAAAATGCACTACTAGCTCTCATGGTTGTGAAAAAAATGTTGCAGAAAGTCAAGACTTTATTTTGATGACCCTGATCTGTTTTTAGGAGCCTTGTGGGTTTGACATTGTGCAAACTCCTTATATTTTTTCTTCTTGAACTGGCTGGAATTCAAAAGTGTGTGGGTCACACGACCTGTAAAAAGCCAAATTTAGTCCCAAAAATCTTCGCTGAACTAGGTGGGTTAGAAATAAACTAACTTCCAAGTCATGTAGGATTCCTCATTTCTCTCGCTGCTGGTTATAGAGATGACTGAATAAGTCTTCACTAGTACTGGTCATGGATCCTTCCTTCTTTCCATTCTCCTGGAACCCCATCTACTCACAAGGTCTTTTGCCACATGATTGATCCATGTCAACATTGGAGCCACAGTACTTTGCATCCCTTTAATTAAGAAAGTATACTCCATGTTTGGAAAGTGGAGCAGAGACAGAACCTAGAATTTCATGCTTTGTGTGAAAGTAACGTGCAGCTCTAGGGGTTTTCTATACAATGTGTATATGTAATAAATGGGCTTCTACTGGGAGGAAGAGCGGGATATAAATCAAATAATAAATACTACAATAAATGCAGAATGTAATAAATGCAGACTGGTTCCTTAACTGTTGTATACATGCACAATGACCCCAAAGACAGGGCTTCTGTTAACAGGGATGTTACATTTCCATAGCATTTTAACCACAGTATCTTATACCTGCGAAAATGTGACCTGACCTGATTAGTCATAAGTAACACAATTCTTACCCATCCCACAAGTGTACAATGTTGTGAACATTATTATTTTAAAATTATTTTAACTATATTCTTTTTTTAATTCTTTAAAAGCTGTATGCTTCCTGCTCTAGAACACTAGCATAGGAGTTCCCGCTTAAACTATTTCTATTTAAATGTGATGGGCAAAGGTTCCCTCTCTCTCCCCCACCTCCATTGTGCTCTCTATATTTTCCTTATACAGGATAAATCCCAATGAAATTCAACAGAAGTCTGTGTGACTACCACAAGACATTCTCTATAGGCTTTCACACTTCCCAGTATTGAACCATGTTTCAGAAAACAGAAATCCTGAAGACAGACTGCTTTAAAGTTGACTTCAGTCATGAATGCCATCTGAAACATAGCCAAACTCATAGATCAGGAAGGTTATACTACAACTGTAGAGAACCATTAGACAACTGTAGCAGTGACATTAAAAAGTAATTGACATTCAGATGGCTATGACATTAACATTAACCATGTTTGATAGATAAGTGAGATGGAATCTAAAAAGGCTCCAGGGTTCAAGCTTCAGCATGTTCTGACATTTATTCCTTCCCTTACATTCTGCCTCTGTTATACAATGTTTTGCACTCTTGATTCTCGCCCTGCAATGTGACACTGTCGACTGAGTGAATATGTGCATATTCTATACAAGGCAGTGAGCCTATTTCAAAATGTAGGAGCATCGGACAGTTTAGGTTAGAATTATTATATTAATGAATTACCCTTTTAAAATACACTTCAATGAGAACATTAGGGGAATGCCTTCCTGTTTAATTGATTAATGCCATAATCCCCTTTGTGGGTACACTCCAGTCTTCAAGAAGAAAAAAGCATAACAAGGAAAGGTTTAGAAAAAAAAGTGTTTTTTTTCTGTTATCCACATGGATACCATTGAGACTTCAGAAGGAAAAGAGTACAAGGGAAGGTGGGGGGGGATTCTCTTTTGTTATCCATTGATTACCACACCTAAACACTTTTTATCATCAAACTATAAATTTGTGCTAAATAGGAGCTGTAGTACATGGTGTCTGGAGGACCACAGATTTCTCACCTCTAAATTCAATACCTGTGTTACAGTTACTAGATTTGGCAGTCACTGCAAACAAACATATGACCTTCCTCATTTTTGCATTTTCTGATTTTTGCACCTGCCTTCTCTCCCATTTCTCTCCAGCCTTCCTGTTTGGTTTACTCCTTTGGACTATATTATCTCCCAACCCTCCTTTAGTAGAGCCTCTTATTTCTCCCTTGATCTCCTGCCAACCCACCATCCTTCTTTCCTATAGGATGTGCTTCCCTCATTCTGCTTGTGGAAGGGTAGAAACATACTTTTCTGTCAGTTCCAGTGTGTCTCCACCACTTTTCTGAAAATGGGGGCACATGATACTAGTCAAACTCTGCCCCTTTTTAATCTAAAACCTGTCTGGATCAGCTTGAGTGCTTTTTTAAAAAAAATCAGTTTCAGCCAGATTTCACAACTGATTGGTAGATCAACCCGTTTGTTTTCCAAGTGTGGGCAATGGAAACGCTTTGCTGTAGGCTCAGGCAGATACAGTGACTGGCCCAACACTTTGCTGTGGGCGGTCCTGAAAGGTCTGAAGTCAACAGTGGGGGAGGTGTGTCCAGCCAAGGGCAGAGTTGCTTCAAATGGACTGCCTTCAAGTCTATCCCGACTTATGGCAACCCTATGAATAGGGTTTTCATGGTAAGCGGTATTCAGAGGGGGTTTACCATTGCCTCCCTCTGAGGCTAGTCCTCCCCAGCTGGCTAGGGCCTGCTCAGCTTGCCACAGCTGCACAAGCCAGCTCCTTCCTTGTCCGCAACTGCCAGCTGGGGGGCAACTGGGCTCCTTGGGACTATGCAGCTTGCCCACGGCTGTACAGGTGGCAGGGCACGTAACCCCTGATCCACTCGCTGTGGGGTGATCTTTAGCTGGCCCTTGCCACCCAGGAGACACGAGCGGGGATTTGAATTCACAGACTCTGGCCTCCCAGCCAGGCTCTGCTCCCCATTGTGCTATGTTGTGTTGCTTCAAAATGCAGCCACAAAAACAATTTTCACTGCTTTTGAAGCAACTAGTGTGCCCACAGCCCAAGTCCTTCTGTATGTCCTGCCTATCTCTATAACAGAACTCGGCAAATCATTGCTAGAAGCTTTACTACCACATCACATCATTCCTTAGTACATTACAATATCTTATGTGGTATACATAGAAAAAAAGCTGCCACCCTTAACATGATGGAAGCTTTCAGGATGTAGCCTCCCCATAGTACTCTCTAAAAGAGTGAGGTGTGTACTTCACTGAGGTATTTGTTTGTTTGTATTTCCATTATGTTTCTGAGAGAGTGTTTGTGCCTGAATGTCAATTCTTGACCCCGAGGTTTCTGCAACTTTTAACTGCTGCCTAGTAGGAAATCCAACAGGTACAACTGTAGTGATCTCTCTGAGCATACCTTTTGGAGGGCCACCTTGCCATGCCAGTCACTGTAAATCCTTATTTTCAAGACAGAAAACTAGAACAGGTATACCTTCCTTTTTAAGAAGAAAGTTTTGTGAGAATATAAGTATTATTTTAGGTGAAGGGCTTATGTGAGGGAAATCAATCCTAAATTAATCAGACAGGTCCAGTTCTATATGACATTTAGGAACTATTGTGCAAGGCTGTGTTTAACTGGTGAGTGAGTTTGCTTGACTTAGTCAACATTTTCCTTATTTTCAGCATGAGAGGGAGAGCGAAATAGAGTGTAGGGGGGTGTTATTGCTCTCTGAGGAACATGTGGATTTGGCTAAGGGAAATGATGCAGCTGACAAAAATCCACAACCACCAGCTTACATCTGAGCTGGTTCAACTTCCTAGGCAATTGCAATACCACAAGAAAATAGTAGCAGCTCAAAAAAACTTTTCGCCCCCTCTTCTTCCATCATAAGACATGTACAATTTAAACTAGCAAGCCCTACACAAATCGACTTTTGCAATCTTTTCCTCATCCCATTGGCTTCATTGGAAAGCAGCCTGACTCAACTCTATAATTTGTTTTTGTAACTAAACAAAAATACAGCCTAAGTTGCAGTGGACTGTCAGGACAGTAGGCTCATAGGAACATGCTACTCAAACCAGACATTCTTTGGAAAACAGTTTACAAAGTGAGTTTGCCCAGGTCAAGATGGGTTGAAGGAGGCTGATTTAACTGGAAGCTGACCAAGAGCACCTACACACACACACCAAAAAAATCTAGGAATGGCTGTAGATAGCACTGTGTCTGCCAAGTCAAGCTGAACTACTTTGAAGGGGGGAAATGGTTTAAATAAACCTTAGGAAGATATTTAACAAAGCAGACAAACATCTACCACAACCCTGTTCTCAGCCATAGGTTTGATTTAATTATGTATTCAAAATGGCCCTTCATTATCCTAAAACAGTTTATAACATTAAATAAACACTCAATAAAACACAATTAAAATTATAAATAAAACTGAAACTTACAACAAAACAAACAAAACAAAATTTCTTGTGCCTTTTCCATGTATCTTCTATTAGCAATGGTGATGGGTACCAAACAAACATTTTGTTGGCAAGGGCTGGCTGTGCCATTTGCTTGCTGTAAAATGGACATGACCTAAGACACCCCCCTTCTGTGATGATGTCAGCTAGCTGAAGGAAAATATTATCCAAGTAGCCAGTTGCAACACTGGCATGAAACTTCTCATTTTTCCTCTGCAGAAACATGCAGCTCTCTGAAGTCATCTGCAAATTCTTGGTAATCTGCAAAGTGAAAAGAGTCATGCATGCTCCAGGATTATTCAATTTTAGCAAAGCCTTTGTTGAGGGAGAGCTGATTTGCCTTTGCATCTGCTGGATGAAACTGCAGGTTGGCATTCTTAACCCAGCAGGTTAATTAAAAGAACAAAGAGAAAACACATTAATTCTGTGTTTACATTTCACAAATGAGGATAAACAAGATTTAAATGTCCTATTCCTGTGAACTCTGGTGCCCAGAAGCTTCAGATGTGGGGGAGAGAAACCTATGGAATTCCAGATTTATAATGCAGTGTCATTGGCATTATTTGGGAAGGGAGGGAATTATCAATGAATGAGCATTATAGACCATCAGTCAAAACTGCAGCCATACTTGACCTACCTCACCTTCCTATATACAAGATTACATAATACCTCACCAAAGAAACTGGGAATTTTCTTTGTTAACAAAACAGATATCCAGAATTCAGTCTGTCAATAAAAGGACCCCCACTTTCTGTACTCAGGTCATTTTATGAAGCATTAGTCCTGCTTGCCTAGTATTTTCTGCATCCTGATGCATCTCAAATCTCCTTCCTTCTTGGACTTAGTCACTTAATTCTTGCCCATCTGCCCACTCCACCTTGTCCTGCTGCCTCTAATTAATGTGTATCAGCTTATATATAAATACTCTGTTAGGCTCACTTACATCTGCTACAAGCATTAGGGTACCTGAGAATTTTCATAAGGCTTAAACTGATGCATAAGCCTGCACTGATAAGAGTTCTCTTTCCCATTCTATCGCACATTAACAAGGGTCACAGATGGCACAACCAAGAGATCAAATACAGTACAGGCAGGCCCCACTTATACGGCAGGTTCCGTTCCGGACCCCCGCCGTAAAGCGGAAATCGTCGTAAAGCAGAACCCCATTGAGTATAATGGGGCGCGTCGTGTGAAAATGCTGCAAAGTGCTGCAAAAGCGCAAAATCGGCTTTAAAACGGGGAATGAAAGCCGCTGCATTAGCAGAACACCGGGAAGCGAAGCGCTGGAAAGCAGGGCCCTACTGTATGCTGTTTTGCCACATGCAAAAAAATATTTCTAGTATTTATTTTATTTAACAAATTTTATGTAATGATTGTGAGAAATCTCTGAGCAGTTTGCAAAAAAAACCCACTATATAATACTGCTTTCAAGTTCACGTATGTATTTGCTTTACAATTAATCCAAACAGTAAACATCACTGTATGATTTATCTAACCAATCATCACTAACCAAGAGAGCTTAGGGTGGGGTGAATGTATCACAGAATCATGGAGTTGGAAGGGGTATATAAGGCCATCAAGTCCAACCCCCTGGCTCAATGCAGAAATCCAAATTAAAGCATACCCAACAGGTGGCTGTCCAGCTGCCTCTAGAATGCCTCCAGGGTTGGAGAGCCCACCACCTCCCTAGGTAATTAGTTCCACTGTTGTACCACTCTAACAGTTAGGAAGTTTTTCCTGATGTTCAGTCGAAATCTGTAACTTGAGCCCATTATTCTGTATCCTGCACTCTGGTAAAACCAAGACTTAGCACTCCTCTGTGTGGCAACCTTTCAAGTACTTGAAGAGTGCTATCATATCTCCACTCAGTCTTCTGTTCTCAAGGCTAAACATGCCAGTTCTTTCTGTCTCTCCTCATAAGGCTTTGTTTCCAGTCCCCTGATCATCCTTGTTGCCCTCCTCTGAACCTGTTGCAGTTTTCTGCATCCTTCTTAAAGTGCGGTGTCCAGAACTGGACACAATACTCAAGATGAAGCCTAACCAGTGTCGAATAGAGGGGAACTAATACTCCATGTGATTTGGAAACTATACTTCTGTTAATGCAGCCTAAAATAGCATTTGCCTTTTCTGCAGCCACGTCACTCTGTTGGCTCATATTCAGTTTCCGATCACCAACAATTCCAAGATCCTCGCATGTAGTATTGCTGAGGCAAGTATCCCCCATCTTATAACTGTGCAATTGGTTTCTTTTTCCTAGGTGTAGAACCTTTCACTTATCCCTGTTAAATTTCATTCTATTTTCAGACCAATGCTCCAGACTATCAAGATAACTTTGAATTTTGTTTCTGTCTTCCCAAGTATTAGCTATCCTTCCCAATTTGTATCATCTGTAAATTTGATAAGTATTCCCTGCACCTCCTCATCCAAGTCATTAATAAGTACATTGAAGAGCATTGGGTCCAGGACTGAGCCCTGTGGTACCCTGCTTGTTACCTCCCCACAGTTTGAGAAGGAGATAAGCACTCTTAGAGTAAGATTCTGTAGCTAACTGTGGGTCCACTTGATAGTTGTTCCATCCAGCCCACATTTAGCTAGTTTGCTAATCAGAATATCATGGGGCACTTGGTCAAACGTTTTGCTGAAGTCAAGATATATTATGTCCACAACATTCCCACAGTCTACCAGGGAGGTTACCTGATCCAAAATGAAATAAGATTAGTCTGGCTGGATTTGTTCTTGATAAATCCATGTTGGCTTCTAGTAATCACTGCATTGTTTTCAAGGTGCTTGCAGACTGACCGTTTTATAATCTGCTCCAGAATTTTCCCAGGGACTGATATCAGGTTGACTGATCTGTTCCCAGGTTCCTCCCTTTTGTTCTTTTTGAAGATAGGGACATTAGCCCTTCTCCAGTCATCCGGCACTTCACCCATCCTCCATTATTTTGCAAAGATAATAGACAGTGGTTCTGAGAGTTCTTCAGTCAGTTCCTTCAATACTGTAGGAGTTCATCAAGCCCTGCAAATTTTAACTTGTTCAAAGTGATTAGGTATTCCTTAATCATTTGTCTATCAATTTCAAGCTGCAATTCTGCCCCTTCATGTTTCCCAGGAGGGTCTTAGACCTTCTTTTGGGAGAAGACTGGGCCAAAGGAGGAATTGCACACTTCTGCTTTTTCTTCGTCATCTGTTGTCATTTTGCCATTCTCATTTCTCTTCTCTGTCTTTTACTATGGATGTACCTGAAAAAAGCTTTTTGTTGCTTTTGGCATCTCTCGCTAACCTCCGCTCATTCTCAGCGTTAGCCTTCCTGATGCCATCCGTGCAATTTCATGCTATCTGTCTGTACTCTTCCTTTGTGGCCTTGCCTTCCTTTCACTTTCTGTATGTGTCCTTTTTTGTTTTCCGGCCATCTCTTAAGCTTCCTGTGAAGCCACATTGGCTTCTTCTGCTGTCTTCCCCCTTTCTTCCTTGGTGGAATTGTTTGCCATTGTTCCTTTAGAATTTCCTTTTTTAGAAATTCCCACCCATCTTGGACTAATTTTCTCATTATGGTTGCTCGTCATGAAACCTTACTTACCATTGTTATGAGCTTATTTAAAATCAGCTTTCCTGAATTTCAGGGTACATGTATGGCTACTCTCAACTCTTGCTTCCTTTAAAATCAAGAACTCAAGTATAGTGTGGTAACTTTCCCACACAGTTCCCATTACTGCCGCTTCATCCATCAAGTCATCTCTATTAGTTAGAATCAAATGAAGGATAACTGATTCTCTAGTTGCTTCCTCCACTTTCTGCAAGAGAAAGTTATTCCCAACATATGTCAGGAATTTCTTGGAGGGGCCATGTTTGGCAGAATTTGTCTCCCAATAGATATCGGGGTAATTGAAGTCCCCCATTACTACTATATCATGCCTCCTCGAAACATTGTCAATCTGCTTTGCAAAAGTTTCATCCTCATCTTCTCCTTGACTGGGTGGTCAGTAATAGCCTCCAATCACCATGTTCTTTTATTCCTTGTTCCATTTATTAAATCCATATACTCTTGGTGGAGCTACCAAGCTCATCCTCCTGTATTTCTGTGCAGGGATATTTTTAACATACAGCGCAACTCCACCTCCATTTCTCTTCCTTCTGTTCTTTTTGAACAAGATATATCCTTCAATTGCTATATTCCAGTCATGGGAGTCATCTCACCAAGTTTCAGTTATACCTATCAAGTTGTATTTACTCTCCTGTATTAAGAGTTCACGTTCGTCCTGTTTGTTTCCCATACTCTGGGCATTAGTATACAGGCATCAAAGACCATGTGATTTACAGCCTGGCTTCCTTCCTACATTTTTATGAAGACTAATGCTGGCTCTCATTAGAGCCATTCCCTCAGTTCTTCTTACTGTGCACAAGCCTTTATTAGTTGTTGCCGCCAAGTTTACATCACCCTCCCCTTTCGGATTCAGTTTAAACCACTCCTGATGTAGTTCATGCTGTGAACAAACACATTCTTCCCAGTTCTTGTGAGGTGCAATCCATCATTCGCCAGCACTCCATTTTCCAGGAGCCATATCCCATGATCCCAGAATTCAAATCTCTCATGTTGGCACCACTTTCGTAGCCAGTCCTTCACCTGGAGTATTTTTCTTTTCATTTCTACTCCTCTTCTAAGTACTGGAAGGATGGATGAGAAAACTATATGCCCCCAAAGTTCTTGAGTTTCCTTCCCAGAGCTTCAAAGTCTGACGTGATTTCTTCATAGGTCTGCTTGGCAGCATCATTCCCACATGGATGAGAAGAGATATCTGTCAGTGAAGCAACCCTTCCATCACATCTCTAATCCATCCTCCAGGGAGACAGCATACCTGGTGAGTCCATGGATCTTCTCAGCATACTTGGGTTTCAATCCCACGCAGCAGGGAGTCTCTCACTACTACTACTCCTCTTCTCTTCTTGTTGTGGGATGTGGTTTCATTGCCTCTGCTCGACTGAACTTCAGTCTCTTACTAGCTGTCGCAGGGGTCTCCCTACAGGCTGTCCTCCAGTCTCATTCTCAAGTGCCTGAAAGTGATTCCATGGTTCCACCGGTGAAGGGTGTCTTCTAGCTCTTCTGCTCCTGTCACCCTTTTCCACTGAGTTTTCTCCATAACAGTGTCCTCTTCTGCTGCAATATGCTATTGTTCTTCCATCCCCTGTACTTCTCTTTGCTTTTGTTGTTCCAGCGTTCTATCTAAAAACTCTCTGACCTTCATAGAATGTGCTCCTTTATAACATGGCTGACCTTTTTCCATCTAATTAGTAGATATGCTCTGTAATAGCCCACATGAAGCAATGTTTGTTCTGGTTTAGCATGTTAGAAACATAATATTCACTCACCAAAACTCAATGACATCACATCGCTCCTGGCTGAAGCATCTTTCTGTTCAGGTCACTGATATCAATATGGTTGCTTATGCAAAGGTCTCTGCAGCTTCAGCCAGACCTAGGGCATCCTTCACTCTAAAACTGGGACAAGTGCCCAATGAAAGTAACAAAGATCACAGGGATGCTTGTTGGGACACAGTGCAAGCTCACTTCTATACAGGGGTTTCCTCAACAACATCCTTAGGCTCTTTAGCCTTAGCTAGAGGACAAAATGTCAGAGTGTATATGAGCACACATATACACACATGTGATAGAGTGAGAATAGAGGCTTGGGACAAAGACTACAGTAATAGTAAGAGACAAGGAAATGTAAGATTCACTTCAGAAGGAGCAGCAGGTTTTAAGGAACGTGGATCTAACCAGAGCTTGGAAAAGTTACTTTTTTAAGCTACAACTCCCATCAGCTCCAGCCACCATGGCCACTGGATTGGGCTGATGGGAGTTGTAGTTCAAAAAAGTAACTTTTTAAAGCTCTGGATCTAACAGGCATCAGCATCACTCAAAGAGATGTGAGAATCCAATTAACTCATTGTATATGCCAGAAAAGAACCACAAAATTGGATGTGTTCTATTACTTATTTTTCACCTATATATGTAGGAGAGGAATACTCTCTGATCTCAAGACAAGTGAGCAAATTGCCTTCTGGTGAGATGTGTTGATTCGACTGTAAAGCAGACTCACAATGGCCTAGCTTCAGAACACCTGATTTACCATTGTTACTAAGATACCAATTTAGTGGACCTGCTGCTATGGACAACTGACAGAATATCTGCACTTTTTAGAAAAGGACTAGAGGTATTTCCCTGCCGCCACCCTTCAGTTACAAGCATATACAACTTGGAGAAGCTGAGAGACACTTCTCCTTCAAGATTGGCTGGGTTAGGAGGGACTTCGGAATGACCTTTCTGGAGTTACTGAGAGCCCCACAATGCTTTTTATGCTAGATGACTTTTTGCATTTGAAACCATTCATAGAAGTAGGATGCTCATGAATATGTACCACAAAATCTGCACTTGCTGAAATTGTACCATATAGAAGCATCTTAATGACAGAGACTCACATTCTCTAAACTATAAGGAACATGGGAGAGGGGTTTTTGTCATTCATATTTTTGCCTGGAGGAAAGCTGTGGTCATGCATATATGTTTCAGAACAGGTGGGAATATGAAAAGTGACACAGAACTAATGTATCAGACATTCATTTTTGTCTCATATTAGTAATGCTTGTAGCAGGTAAGTGCAATGTCGTATCTTGTTAGGCACAATTATTGGAACATAATTGAGCACTTCACTTCAGTAACATGAAAGTGGCTAAGAGGAAATGAAGCTTGTACCTGAGAAATGACTTAGATTTCATTTATTATGATTGGAGTTATAATACACCAAGGTTACTACTTCAGATCCAATGTGCATGTGTGCTTCAAAACAAGGTATTTCCTATATGCAAAATCACAATAATTCAACAAGAAGGTTTTTGTCTAGTATTACTACTTGTCAGATGTCTTGATATAAATGTGACATGTCTAGAAATTAATTTAGATTACTATAAAAATGTCCAGATCTTTCCCTTTCAAAGTGGATTAAAGCAAATGCAATGAAAACTACCAGCTGGGTATAGATATGGATCTTAAACTAGGCTAAATAAAATCCAGTGCCAATGTTAAGGACTCAAACCACATGGACACCACACTTTTAGGATGAAGCAGCATCCATGAAGAGTCAGGAAAAACTTATATCACATCAAAAATTTGCAGATCCAGCCACTTTGTTAAATTCAACCGGCCCTCATGAACAACTTCACAGATGCATCTGATCACACTGTGCAGCTCCCATGTTGATTGATTTAATTTATTTATATGTCACCTTTCCACAGTGAGCTATGCTCAAAGCAGCTTACAAACCACATCCATTTATTACCAAAATACAAAACATTGGGGTGGGTGGAGAGAAAACAGTTTACAAAACATATTAATAAATTCAAACAAGTCAAAAACAATTGAGTAAACACAGAATAAATTCAGTTATTACAAAAGAAATAATCCAGAGTCAAATATGTAAGTAGGGAACAAAAAGAAAGTTAACAGACAATAAAGTTCCAGCTGCTGGTGCTGGTCTCACAGCATTCCAAGGAACTTCAGCAGCCTGGCTTAAAAGTTCACAGGAGGGGTCTTCTCACAAAGCAAGAAGATTTACAGCTGGCGTCCTCAACTCTCCTTCAGAGGAGGTTGTCTGAGTCTCTGGTGGCAACAGACTGCTCAACGACTTATTCATTGGCTATTACAGTCCTATGTAAGAGCTATATTTTATCTTGAATCAGCCATTTAAAGTAGCCAGTTCAACATAAAGGTGCTTTCTAGGTTCTATGATTTTGTCAAGATGTGGGTAGCTGTCTTGGGACAAATATGATGCTTTCGATCTAATACACACAATCTCTGAACACAAGTTTCTACAAGTTATTATACTGTACCTCAAAAGGTAGCTGAATGGAAGGGAGAAAAGTCAACATTCTGCAACAAAATAGCGTATGTATAAGCACTTGCCCCTCAGAGACAAAATATCTAGTATGTGAAGTTTGCACACAGAGGCAACAACATATGCTGCCTACTACAGTAGATCAATTGTGCATCGCACTTTTTGTCACTGTTATCCTTCACAGCCATTGGCCTTGGAAATATCCACATTTTATGTAATGCTTCCTTTTGCTGTATGGTAAACTCTTAGTGACATGTGCTTCTGAACACATCTTTACCCCTCGTCACATATCTGCTGCTAAACAGGAAATGTCTAGTGTTCAGTCATCATACTAGTACTATTATATCTAGAGGACACCTGAGCAGTTAACACAAACAAGCAGATAAATGTCACCTGGGACCAGACAGGTTGCTGTACAAGTGCCTTGCCATGAGGTAAACATGTCTGAAAATATTAAACAGCAAACAGCAAAAAGCAAAAAGCTTTCTGCACACCGGCAGAAGGCTTTTTGTCACTCCTACGAGATCTTTACCATCTGTGGTGTAGAATGGTGAGGACCTTATGATGGACTACAGAGGGACAAATTAAAATCAGACGTAAACATGTTTACACAGGACATCAATTATAAAAGAGGTGGTTCAGCGCAACCTTGTGGGAGATATCTGTCAAAGGAGGGACAAAAGTTTAATTTTAAAAGTTAACTATCACCCTAGACCTTTGAGGACAAGCACCCATCTGTCCTGTCCCACCAGAGTACCTGCAACAGAAACAAACAGCCTTAGGTATTCCTATCTATAGTCGTAGCTATAATAACTATAGATACTTTTCTTGTACTTTCAAGCTATCTGTGAAGTTTTGATCAGAGGCTGTAATTACCAACTGAATTTCTCAGCAGTTTAACATGTCACAATAATCAGGAAAAATTCTAACTAGTCTGTTGAGACAGCACCTTGTCTATCAGGCAACAGGAAACAAAACTTTGTCATGTCTGTAGGATAAATATTCTGTGACCCATTAAAATTGGAAGACATTGCTCAAGCAGACATTATCAGCTCACTTTTGATCTAAGCTATTACAATTTGTCATCTTTTACCAGCAATTCATGTTGACCTAAAATATAAAAAGAAAATAATTGCCATGCCACTCCTTATTTTCAGCAGGATTTCTCTATATGTGCTTGAATAGGCTGATCTCACACATAATGCTTTCTTCAGCTTCAACTCCAGAAGGCTTGGATAATGATGGCTGTTCAGCAATTTTATAGATAAGATCTTATTTATGGTATTTTGCCAAAAACAGAGTTACACATACACACCAGTCCCTAACCCCCATTTCCAACAGCAGTTCTACTTTTAAAATGCATTCATACTCTCTCAAAATTCCCTTGTATGTTCTGTCCTCAGTACAGCAACTTTTGTGAAAGAGCCAGGAAAGTAGTGGTCACTTCCCCATCTACAGAGCTGCTAATCATCGCCCATATTTCAACTGGTATACATTTCTGAACAGCACCCATCATATTTTGGCGTTCTTATTGCTGTTTCTAATTGATGGGGGGATTAATCTTTAAATCTATCCTTTGTTCTTTTTGAGTTTACTCAATTCTTATTCATTCCTGTACCTTCAGACCCCAAATACCTCACATCATTGCTTTTAAGAGCGAAGAAATTCATATCCAATTTATCTACATGCCATTTGAAATTTCAAGCCTAAACACATGATTCAAATTAGGCAGGGCCTCTGAGGCACTACATTTTATACTGATGGGTTTCGGTGTCCTCTTTGTTTTGAGCAAAGCTAGCTGCTCCCTGTGGGCGCTGACAGCAGTAAAATACTTTTTTTATTATTCCAGACACTTCTGCCTCTCAACCAAATTCCTGAAATCACAGAGCAGCCCAGGAGTGCAGGCAGCAAGCATCATGCATGTGGGGTTGGATCTCACTTATTCTGAGTGCTCACACTCTCGGGAGAACGTGACCTATAGCCTCTCTTCCACTGCTAGCCAAAGAACACAAAGAGCAGATGTCCCAGCGTGTACATAGTCTGGGCATAACTCAGTGATCATCCCACCGAATGTTCCAAACAATTTCCAGCTTTTTCCTCTTCTGTAAAAAAAATCTGCAAAAAGACACCATTTTCACATTAGCTCAACTTACAAAGCTATTAGGGTTAGCAAAATTAAAGTTTATTTTTTAAAAAAACAAAAGGAATCTTGTAAAACAATAGGACTATCCAATGCTTAGCATGCTCATTGTAGACACACTGAAATTAACCAACATGACTAACTTAGGACCATTCATTTCAATGGGTCTATTCTGAGTAGAACTTAGCTAGATAAAACACACAGCTTTTAATATGTCATTTTCTGGTGGTGTAGAACGCTAACCTATTATGATTCAAAAACTCTTCAACAAGAAAATTCTTCTGGGTTAATCTAGACCCTCAATTCTAGAGGTTACTTTATCCCTGCCACAGCCATTTCCTCATGCTGAGTTTCCCCATTCCATAACATCTGCAAATGGTATCATTACATTTTTGTTTCTTTGCTCCCACCAGTGACACCACTAATGTGGTCAAAGCAAGGAATTCACAATATCATGGGCACTGCACCACATGGCATTTGTTGGCATTGCAATATTGCAGTGAAAATCCATCACAAGGGACCAGCAGGGGATTGGAAAAGGCAATGTCAACACCACGATCTAATGAAAATACAGTTGATAACATCTGGACCAATGCAGAAACTATAGCAAAAAGGAGAAGCATTTCAAGGAAAAGCACTTCCTGAAAGGAGGAAGAATGTTTTGCTAACAATTTCTTCTATGGCTGTACGCCAGCATGTCAGTGGCCCATTTTATCCATCTTTAACAGATTAATAAATATTACTGTAAAAGAAAGAGCAAGAGGATTTTTTTTTAAAGTTTCTAAACTCCCTCTCTCTCCACCCCCTTCACTAGTAGAAAGTCAATTTTCTACATTTCCAGTTAGATATATAGTACTTTTGAAGGGTCTTGTGGCAAGAGCTGAAAGGTACACAATTATTCATTATGTGTGATGAACATTCCATTACAAAATTGTATACATTGACAAATTCAGTTTTGAGCAAGGACAGCCATGAACACCATAGAGCACCAATTAATGCTTACATGAAAGCCCCGCAAACAGCAAAGTGGATTTTCTGTCTCTTTAAAAGGCATCTTCAGTTATTTCACATGGGATTTTGTGGGATCAAACTCCCTGTATATGAAAAGAATTTTCAGGATGCCTAGGATTCAAAGGTAAATCCCAAGTGCCTAGTGATTTGTTTATTTATTTATTTATTGCATTTATATACCGCCCCATAGCCAAAGCTCTCTGGGTGGTTTACAATTAAAAACATTAAAAACAAGTATACAAATTTAAACCATTAAAACGCATAAAAACAGATAAGCAAGTTAAAAACACATATTATTCAAATGCTGTTAAAATGCATGGGAGAAGAGGAAAGTCTTGACCTGGAGCCGAAAAGATAACAGGGTTGGCACCAGGCGCACCTCGTCATACAGATCATTCCATAATAGTGATGAAATAATAGCAGTCTTTCATGATCCATTTTAACCCCCCTTACAAGTTAACTCTTCCAAAACCAAACTGTAGGCTCAGTTAACAGAGGTCCTTAAGTACAGCCTTGGCAATAGAGGATGGGAATAGTGTAATGGTTAGGTTCCTAAAATTATTTTGAGAAATTTGAAATTCCCTGCGATCAATTTTCAGATCTTATGTTGGACAGTATTTTGTTTAGAATCACTGACACCAAATATGAAAATATAAGTCATTTTTCCACCAGATTTTAAGTTTACCAAATTATAAATGTAGCTTACAAATAGATTTTTCCATGCATACATATAATTGGGTGTATGCATATTCACGAAATTAACAGCTTATCTCTGTTTCTGTCGCAAAAAGCTGTCCTGGAAGTGCATTCTAAAGATAATAAACAGAAGAGGGATTTCTATTCCTGATTTCTACTCCGAGGAATATTATATTGTCTGGGACTATTCTCTTTTTGGTCTATTTTATTTTGACGAATCTGCTTCTTCACGACGCCACTAACTGTTTTGATGCTGGGAACTAAATTTGTTTTGCATTCTTGAACATAGAGAGATAAGGCAGGTTGCTCTGTTTATACTGTGATGTCATCAAGCCTGGAATATTAACCCAATTGTTGCTGAAATAAGAAGTGGTTCTTCTTTATTTTTGTTTTGCTTTGTTTTCGTGGTTTTAAAAATGGCAATCAAGAAAGTGGCTGAGAATCTGGAAGTAACTATGTTTCAGAAAATAATGGATGAGATCGAGATAACGAAACAAACCCTGCGACAGGGTAGTAAGGAGCTGAAAATTGAACTGAGCAAAATGACACAGGAGCTTAAAGAAATAGGGGATCCTGTGAGAGAGGAGAATGAGATCAGAGATGAGAAAAGAAAAAATAAAGGGAAGATACAAGCCCTGGAGATTGGAACAAATGTGGAATTGGAAAAAGATCTGGAGTTTATGGATTTTAGAAATAAAATCTACTGTTTGGAATTTAACGTTATCTCTGAAGAAATTAATGAAGATATTAGAGATAAAGTTATCAATGGCTTGGATAATCTTCTGGACTGGAATGATGTGATGGAGCTTGATATAGAGAAAATCTATGGAATTAACTGCAGCCATGTGACAATGGAAAAACTCTTAAGAGATGAGCCAGTGCATTTTGTAAAAAAGAAGAACACAGATATGACTTTACAACAGTATTTCAGCAACTTATTCAGAATGGATGGCAAGAAAATATTTGGGATAGAGGAAATTCCCATCAGACTCTTATTATATGACTATGGTTACAACAGCAAGATTATTATGGAATACTGATAATGGAAGATTGGACACTGAAATTACTGGACTTAACAGGATTATTGAAGATGGAAGATGGAACTAATAGGGATAATGGAATAATGGCTATTGAAATTATTGGACCTAACAGATTCTGATGAGATGGATTAATCGAAATGTTTATTTGGACTATGGTTATGACAATAAGATTATTATAATTATTAACGAGATGGATTAATTGACATGTTTATTTGGAGAAAAATTGATAGATATATTTCTTAAAGAATTGAAACCTCTCTTTGACTTTTTGTGGAAAGAATAAAGTAATGTTTATGAGATTTGATGATTAATTAAGATAACTACTGGAGGAAAGTGATTTTATAATATGATTTAAGAGACAGGATTGTTATATATTGTAGACCTATAACTGATTTGATATGTGACAAATGGGAAGTCAACATTTTATTTTTTTTGTTTAATCATTTTTGTTTTGTTTTGTTTTTTGTCTTTGAATGTTTTATGATTTTGTTTTCTATGTTTTATGAAAATTTGAATAAAAATTATTGTAAAAAAAAAAAGGAATTAACTGCAGCCATGTGACAATGGAAAAACTCTTAAGAGATGAGCCAGTGCATTTTGTAAAAAAGAAGAACACAGATATGACTTTACAACAGTATTTCAGCAACTTATTCAGAATGGATGGCAAGAAAATATTTGGGATAGAGGAAATTCCCATCAGACTCTTATTATATGACTATGGTTACAACAGCAAGATTATTATGGAATACTGATAATGGAAGATTGGACACTGAAATTACTGGACTTAACAGGACTATTGAAGATGGAAGATGGAACTAATAGGGATAATGGAATAATGGCTATTGAAATTATTGGACCTAACAGATTCTGATGAGATGGATTAATCGAAATGTTTATTTGGACTATGGTTATGACAATAAGATTATTATAATTATTAACGAGATGGATTAATTGACATGTTTATTTGGAGAAAAATTGATAGATATATTTCTTAAAGAATTGAAACCTCTCTTTGACTTTTTGTGGAAAGAATAAAGTAATGTTTATGAGATTTGATGATTAATTAAGATAACTACTGGAGGAAAGTGATTTTATAATATGATTTAAGAGACAGGATTGTTATATATTGTAGACCTATAACTGATTTGATATGTGACAAATGGGAAGTCAACATTTTATTTTTTTTGTTTAATCATTTTTGTTTTGTTTTGTTTTTTGTCTTTGAATGTTTTATGATTTTGTTTTCTATGTCTTATGAAAATTTGAATAAAAATTATTGTAAAAAAAAAAAATTGGGTGTATGCATGATGATTTGGTTGAATTCTAAGAACACATACACACACTAGTTCCTAGATTCTGTGTAGTACATGTGATCAAGAAATGAAATCTTGGGTGGGTCAATGCTGATGAAGTGTTGGAGCTATCCAGACAGAAGAGGACTTGGTTTATGTTTTCTGCGCCACAGAAAAAAAGGACTGCAATGTGAGGCACAGTTGGGGAGAAAACCAATCCCCTGCCCCACATATTGAAAACAATGGTGGCTTGAAATACCATGCTTCCTCCATCTCTGCTCATCACAATGATATTAATTTCAATAGGTGAAAAAAAAAACCTGAAGTTTTTACCTCCTGGTTTCTGAGTTTAAACTACCTTAATATATTTGAATCTGCACCATCACAATGGTGTGGACAAAGCAGAAACTATAATTTTGCATACATCTTAAGGTTGCAACTTCCCAATTGCCACCAATTGAAGAACAAGAGCTATACTTGAGTGAACCAACCTACCTTCAACCAGTACTTATTTAGGGTGGGATGGTGGGTTACCAAGTTCAAAAGCCCATGACACTTGGCCTTTGGGTGAACTCTGCACTCTTGAGGTACAACTCTTAGAAATAGCAAATACTTTAAAAATGAATCTGCGTACCACTGATTTTAATCTTCTCTATCTCAGTGCCATCCATGAAGCCAAATCTTGGCAGTTTCACTACTATATGCAAACAGTGATTTCTCCAAATGGTGAGTCAAGGCCCAACTCAGTGGGGAATATGGTCCCTGGTAGCTGGGTTGCTTAGCTACCAGAAATGGGTTAGGGCAATACAACTCAGAGCTAAGTTCTTCCTCATATATGATTGAGCTCATAACCATAGGGAAAAACATGCACATCAATATGCAATGTCATGTGTAAAAGTAGTATGCTATTTGATAGAATTTCACTGACTTGGAGGAACTATTTGTGTTTCTTTGGAGAAACCAAAGGATGACTGTCAGCAAACAAATCAGCACAGACATTATTATCTTCAAGGGGTTGCATTTTATTTTATGATATATTTTATATAGTTTACAAATTGAACAAGCATGTTTGGGGGGTAGTAAAAAAAGCTGCTAAGATCGTGAGAATGTATTTACAAAAGTAATTCAAAACAACAGTCTTGTTTCTCCTTCTCCCAGAATATCAGATTCAAATATGAAGGGCTCTCATGGTGACTCATTTTCAAACAAGTAAACCTTATGTCACCTGGTGATCTGTTTTAATTTTGGTGTGGTTTTTATCGTATTATAATTGTTGTAAACCACTTTGATATGTTTTATGAAATTGTGGTATACAAATATTTTTATAATAAATAAATGTGCATTCTGGGGTACTACAGTCATGAGAGAAGACTGTAACATGCAAGGCCTGAATATTTGAATATTATATTGTCAACTTATAATTGGATTAACGTACCCAAGGATCATTTTATTTACCCATTTTGTTGATAAATATAATGCAGTAAAGTAAAGGACTAGGGCGTTCCCAAACGGAAAGGGTGTGAGACAGGGGTGTATTTTATCACCCTATTTGTTTAATCTATATGCAGAACATATCATACGGAAAGCGGGACTGGACCAAGATGAAGGAGGTGTGAAAATTGGAGGGAGAAATATCAATAATTTAAGATATGCAGACGATACCATACTAGTAGCAGAAACCAGTAATGATTTGAAATGAAAGCTGATGAAAGTTAAAGAGGAAAGCACAAAAGCAGGACTACAGCTGAACGTCAAGAAGACAAAAGTAATGACAAGAGAAGAGTTATGTAACTTTAAAGGTGACAACAAAGACATTCAACTTGTCAAGGATTATCAATACCTTGGCACAAACCAAAATGGAGACAATAGTCAAGAAATCAGAAGAAGGCTAGGACTGGGGAGGGTAGCTATGAGAGAACTAGAAAAGGTCCTCAAATGCAAAGATGTATCACTGAACACTAAAGTCAAGATCATTCTGACCATGGTATTCCCAATCTCTATGTATGGATATGAAAATTGGACAGTGAAAAAGAGGATAAGAGAAAAATCTACTCATTTGAAATGTGGTGTTGGAGGAGAGCTTTGCACATACCATGGACTGTGAAAAAGACAAATAATTGGGTGTCAGAACAAATTAAACCGGAACTATCACTAGAAGCTAAAATGATAAAACAGGTTATATTTTGGACCCATAATGAGAAGACACGATTCACTAGAAAAAACAATAATGCTGGGGAAAACAGAAGGGAGTAGAAGAGGAAGACCAAACAAGAGATGGATTGATTCCATAAAGGAAGCCAGAGACCTGAATTTACAAGATCTGAACAGGGTGGATCATGACAGATGCTATTGGGGGTCATCAATTCATAGGGTCGCCATTAAGTCATAATCGACTTGAACGCACATAACAACAGGGGTGTTTTCTACTGCTATTTTGCCAGCAGTCAGCTCTTCAGGCAATACAGGCTTTCTGCATGCTAGAGAGGCTAGGATTTGTCCTGAAAAGGTGAATGCAAGAATGTGTGCACATTTGTTAGTGTGTGTCAGTCACTCTCATTATTCCTGTTTACCCAAAGGAGAGTCAAAAGCTAGATAAAGCCATCAAGCTTGAATTAACTCATTATGAACACACCAACATCTCAAAAGTAAGATCATTGTAATGGAATGGGCTGACATTATTTTTAGTTTTCACTTGCCTCTCCTCTTTTATGCCTTCTCTAAAAATGGCCAGTTAAAAACAATTAAAACAATCAATCACTGGTGTCTTCTCACTCTCTTTTTTTAAAGTGATCTTTTAAAAACAGCACACACAAAGCAGGGTGCATCATATATATATATTGGCTTTGTCTAGTTTACTTTTTCTCAGCTTAAATTTCACCTAAGTATCTGAGTCCCTCTAGTGGCCAACTCTGGAAGCATCAGGTATACAGAGCTAGGCCTGCTAATATGACCATTAATTTCAATTATTATTTTAATGGAAATATACGGAGTATTATCAGTTGCATAACATTTAATTATTTAGCTTCCTTTTTTTAGAATGAAAATTTTAATTAAAAAACCCTTTATTGGATTAAAAACTGTAAGCAAAAGCCTTATCAATCACTAGTCCTAAAACGTTGGTTCCTGTCCCACCCACAGAGTGGCATAAGCCACTAAAGGGAGCTTACAGGGGGGATTGGCTTCAGTGCTAGCTCCATGGCATTCCACTGCTTCTTGATGCAATATACGACATGGGTGTAATTGTTGCCAACAGAAACAGGACAAAAGCTGCCAGGACAACTCTGCCCATGTGCAGCTACAAATTCCTCTCACGTAACCTACCCTTGGACCTTTTGATAAAGAGCGGGTAAGAAATCCAGTAAATATATAAATACAATAGAATCCCTTGCCCTGGGGCAGGGTTTCTGTCAAGAGATTGCGAAGCTAAACACAAGCAGATCTCGGTCTGCAATTTCTATAGTATGAGGCAAGCTACAGCTACGACTGTTGCAATGAGCATTTAAAATACTTAATCAGCCCAAAAGCAACTCACTATTCAGGGGAAGCAAATGAAGTGTTTTGACTGCTGCATTAAATCACGCACAATTCATAAACATGGTCATTATAAATACCTTTGCGTTCAATCAAAGTCATCACTACTTGAGCAGCACGTCATGCACTGGGGAAAGGGCCGTGGCTCAGCCGTAGAACACCGTCGCATGCAGAAACTCACAGGTTCAGCCCTGGCTTCTCCGAGTGGGCCTGCAATGTCATTTACCAGTACAAACCAAAAAGTATATCCCAACAAACTGGAATTTGGAAAAACAAGGAACTGGGAACCAAAACATCAGACTCAAAACTGCCTATGATATGGATGTGGATGCTTTATAAAAAATTTAAAACATGTGAATAACATGTACACATCTGTCATAGCTGAACGAGCAAGAGTCAATATAACCAGTGTATACAAAAACAACTCCTGAAATACAGTATCAAAACATATGAGTAAATGTGTTTCGACAAAGTCTTCTTCAGTGGTCAGTCAATGTACAAACAGCAGCTATACAATTCAGCATAAGTGTATATAACAATACAATTCACAGCACAACTCCATTTAAAACTACAGAAATAAGATCTGGAGATTTCCTGAATGCCACCCCAAAATATATAGAGAAGATACTCTCCAGCTCTGTGAGCATTGCAAGACTGTCCCTCCAAGTCAAACCTAATGTAATAAAAAGCAAATACATATACATTAGAAATCTAATATATTCTATACTCAATTTAATTAAAATAAAAGCAAAAAAGCTATGCATACCATACTCACCAACTCAATAAAATTATTCATTTCTTAATTCTACACAAGTATCCACACATGCTGTAACTCTGTTTTATCAAATATACAAGAGCCTCAGCATTCCAGGAAAAAAAGATATACATAAAAGCCAGTATGGACAAAGTGATGTATGCATTCAGATTCCACTTCAGTGTGACCTCGTGATCTCTCAAATTTCAGTTGCCATTTGTAGTATGGGAATAATATTGTTTTAAATATTTACATCTGCTCTTCCGGATCAATTCAAAGCAGCTTATATACCATAGAACAATTTATTGGGCCATGTTCATTGGCAACATCTTGATTGATCTTTCTCTTTCAGCATCCTGTTCTACATGGATGTCACAGGCTCAGACAGAATTTAAGAGGGTGGCTGAAGCAAACGTTACTCTGCCCTGTCATCATCGACTGTACCTCCCAGAGCCAACAAGCCTAGACATAGAATGGTTGCTAAAGGATTCCGAAGCTGACCCCAAAGTGGTATGTCCAAAACCTGAAATTGAAAGTTCCCTAGTTCACCACTATCCTTCTATTGTAAATATGTAGCAGGTGATGGGAAAGGCTACTGTGAGAGCCTGGAGACCCACTACTAATCAGACCAGACAACACTGGAGTTAGACAAAGAACATGATCTGGGACAAGAAAGCATCTTATGCCCTATAGCATTTATGCTCCAACTGCCCCAGATGCTCCCTTTTTCAACAAGCCTTTCTGTAAAACACAAAGCCAAACACTACACTGTTTTTGCTAATACAAAATAGTTCTGACTTATTTATGAAGGTGAATCCAAGGACAGAACCTCTCTGTTTTGGCCCTAGGTGAGCAGTGGCAAAATGAGGGACAAGGTAACTAATAAATGACTTTCTCCACCTCTCAGGTGATAACTTACTCGGGAGGCAACATCTACACTGGCACAAATGAAGAACAAAAGGGTCGTGTTTCATTTGCCTCCAATTACCTGAGTGGAGATGCCTCTTTGGAGATTTCTTTCCTGCAGCCAAGCGATGCTGGGCAATACACATGCAAAGTTAAAAATGCCGGGCAGTATGAGTGGACCCATATCACCCTGAAGGTTCTGGGTAAGGCTGCTATGAAGTTGTTGAAAATAAACACTAAGAGTTTTTTGGCTGAATACTATCTTACTCTGGATTACAATTACAGAGGCAATCTCATATATTTTTCCCTATTCCCAGAGAAACCTTCCAAACCCAAATGCTGGCAAGAAGGAGAGATGTCTGAAGGAAGGGAAATCAGTTTACACTGCAATACAGTCTCTGGCACTAAACCCATAATGTACATATGGCAGCGTATAGATGAGGACGGAAAAGTTGGGTCCTTGCCACCCATAGCACATATCAGTAAGTCATTGCTACTTCAAATTCACCCACTAACTTAGAGAATCATCCTCAGTAAAGTTTGTCTTGTGGCTGCTCATCAGGGCAGCCATCAGAAGCAGGGAAAGTTGCTGGTTCTTCTGTTCAGCACACATACAAAAAGCTAAAAGTCTTGACATGTAGAGTACTTTTACTCCCTTGTCAGAGCTTTAAAAGGTGTGAGTGTATATTTATATTAGAGATGGGGGAGAATATCAGCTAAATTGGATTTAGTACCGGATTTTGGCTGAATCTGAGTCTGCTGTCTTTTGGGATCAGCACTGTGGGCTACAGTTGTCAGCACACTTCCCCCCCCCCCATTTTCAAGTAATTATCTTCATAATTACAATTGCTATTATCCATTAATTTCCATGGATTTACATAAGAATTTATCTTAAAATTTATGTGCTTTTTTTTCACCGCCCAAAAACACACACCAGTGGATCAAATCAGCAAGTGCAAAAGCAAGTGGGGAACAAAAAAAAGCAGATCAGGATTGAACGACGGACTATCAGAATACAAGCAGATTGGAACTAGGCAGCAAAGCCCATCCCTTATCTCTCTCTCTCTCTCTCTTAATATCCAAAAATCCCTAAGCGGTTTCCACAAAAAATACAAAAAAAAATTACAAAAAAAGAAAAATCTATATACATTATAACCAAAAATGCAAAGAAACAGGTAAACAATCCAATTCACAGGATTGCCAGGATTCAAATTCAGTTTATTAGCCCTCATCCAGCCCAAATCTTTAGTGGGATTTGGAAAGCGTTATCAATTACAGCAGAATATCTTGAAATCAGCCTGTAATTTACTGCTTAGTATCATACAAGATGACCAAGGAAGTTGGTGGCCATCACAGCATTTGTAATAGCAAATTTCAGTTTAAACAATGTATCCTTATCGTATCTAATTCATGTAATCTTGATTTCCCCCCCTCCAGATTTTTCCAATCCTGCACAAATTCTGATGAAGAATCTCACAACAATGGCAACAGGGTTGTACCAGTGTACTGCCTCTAATGAAGCAGGACAAAACAGTTGTGATGTAAAAGTGACTGTGCAGTGTAAGTATGCTGGGACTCAAATGCATTTTTAAGGTTGGCAGATGGGGGGCTCAAAGCCATCCAATATTCAATTTTTAAAAATTAAATTCAAAAGAAACCCCAGCTGTACTAAAAAGACATAGTCCATGATTATTATAGGATAGTAGAAGCACCAGAAGCTTGCTGTTCAGGGTTTGGCCTCTTCACTCTTAACCTCAACTCTGTAACCCATCCGCTCTTGTTTCCAATTAGTAACTCTCACCTTACACAGCTAAACTTTGGTCCCAAGGCATAGTTAGCAAGACCCTACAGGCAGTTATTGGTTCTAGGAGAAATACTCTCCTTCTCCTTTATCAGTTAGCCTCGAGTACTACTTGTTTTTTGTCTGATCATCCCTGAGGGGGTTTGGCTCCCGCAATCAGTTTTAGGGGCCCTCTGGCCCCCATTTTGGGGTCCCTATAAGTATGTGATAATTTATACTAGGTATTTTCACTTCCGTCTCTAAACAGTTTCTTGTTTTCATGAATGAACAGTGGATTTTGAAACAAAGGCCCCATTTTTGAATTATGCACCTGCATAATTTTATTCTGAGCCTCAGTTTTGATTTAAGGAAGGCAGAAAGAAATTTATATTTTTCTAGGGAGCAAAAATATACTTATTACCAAAAGCTGAGTACAAACTATGGGGGGAGGTGTAACAATAACAAATGAGGTTTGCTTTCATCCTTAGGCACTTAATGATCAACATACTTTGGGTCACAAAGCTTCCCCTAGCCAGTTTAACCAATGACCAACATATTCCGGGTGGTATTCAACATATTCCGGGTGGTATTCAGAGTGGCTACTCAGAGTATGCCCACTGAAATTAATAGACATGACTCATTTAGATTAATTGAAATGGGTCTATGCTGGGTTGGACTTAGCTGAATATAACCCTCTTTTTTAAAATTTCATTTTCCCCATAACATAAGTATAAGACAAGCATGCTTTATACAAGTCTTTACCATCATACACACACTACTTGTGCAACCGTGAGGAGTAGACTTTGAGTTGTATCCAACTAAATTCTACTCAGAGTACCCATTGAAATTAACCACCTAAGTTAGCCATATCCATTCATTGAGTCTATTCTGAGTAGGACTAATACTGGATACAACCCTTTTAAAAAAAAGTTGACAGCTGTGTGGTGGACAGGCAGCAAGATCAGGGCTTCCTGGGCTACCAGCAGAAGTACTGGGTTGGCTCCACCAGTGCACCCACACAGCCCTGACCACATCACTACCCTACTACACTCCAGTCCTGTCCAGAAAACTGCAACACTGCCAATGTCAGGACAGCTCCATGGCTGTGTCCCACTACGTGGGCTACTACTGGTAGTAAACATACTAGACTCACACATGGCTCACCAGACATACGATGTCTGTTCCTTGAACTAATGATTCAGGTTTATTTGATTATAAATACATATGGATGCCTAAAAATATGGATAAAGATAACAATATGAGCGCCAAATGTTCTCCTTTGGGTGCTGAACACTTGAATATTTGGTCTCAAAGCTGACTCTTATTTACAAGTATCAAGTTGCACTTGAAGGTTTAAGAAATACACAGCAATCTCTCATGAGCAGGATGATCTCTCTCATCAGACTATTACTGTCCCAGGGCATGGTCTGAGGACACGTGATACAGCCACCTTGCTCAAGATAAGCAGGTCTGAATCTGATCAATGACTGAATGGAGGACTGCTTGGGAACCACTCCAAGTTCCTTGATGGAAGAAAAGCAGGATACAAATGTAATAAATACATAAATATCCAATCAAGTAATAAATGGGTTGGAAATATCTACTGTAGTAGAATGGACTAGTTAATAAATATTAATGGAACTCTTTTAGCCTGTGCCTGGCAACCATTATGCACGATGCCAAAAGAATGGCAGATTAAGGTTAACTGCATCCAGGGCAATTAATGGTCTGTGAGGAACAACAGGAAGGGGTACAACAACATAATTGTACAGCCATAATACATTTGGATACTTTATCACAGACTTTATAGCATGTACTGAAATAAATATAAAAATGTACATCTTGAATACATTGTCACACCTTTACGGACAGTATGAACATTTATCTGAAAGCATGTTTAAGATGGAAACTTGCTGCTGTCATGAAACCAGCCAGTATTTCAAGCTAGTTTTGTTTATTAAATTTATGAATTACTTCTCACAAGAAAAAGTCCTGAAGTGATTTAAAAATTAAAAATACAGTAATAAAATACATATTTATTAAAAAAACATTTACAGTACTGTGTGAAAGTACTCTGACTTAAATTTCACCTCTTTAAGCCAGACGTGGGCCAAGATGGCATTATCTAGACTGTACTTCCCCAAAATAACTGAAAATGTAAATAAGGGATCATTCAACATGGAACAGGTAATAAGGTTTAACTTGGATTACAGAGTTTATGCAGTGCGCTATAGCAATTAGAATATGTTATTATCATCTTTTGGCACAAGAATAGAACCTCATTTGGGCCTCCTATAAAACGGATTTTGTTGCATGGAGGCTCTGTGAAAGGGACACAAGGCAAAATATTTTGTTCTTTGGCAAATATAGCATAGTATGCATTTATGAATTAACAGATGCACGAAATTTTGGCATAGTTGCTGGAGCAGCTTGTGGAGTCATGGGAGGGCCCTCCCTAGTTTTCTTGGCTGTGTGGCTGACAATCAAGAGGAAAGAGAAGAAGAAATACGAAGAAGAGACCCCAAATGAAATCAGGTAATTATCTCAATAGCACCTCTACTTGAGCCTCTCCAAAGACCAAACAAACGCCAATGTCTTTTCTCTGTCACAGAATAATCTCAGAACTGACAGAAGAGGGACAGGATATCACTCAATGACAGAGCACATCATTTGCATGTGATCCCAGATTGAATCACTGGCACAATTTAAAAGGGCTTTAGGAAGCAGTGCTGGGAAAGATCTCTACCTCAGACCTCGGAGAGCTGCTGTCAGTAACAAGAGCTGGGCTGATGGTCGTACCGAGAGACAGAGAGGGTCTTGTGGTCTTTGTTGTTGTTATATGCCTTCAAGTCAATTATGACTTATGGCGCCCCTATGAATCAGCAACCTCCAATAGCACCTCTGTTCATAGGCTTTTCATAGTAAGAGGTATTCAGAGGTGGTTGACCAATGCCTTCCTTTGAGTCTGGATGCTGGTGTCTCAGCTTTCACCATTCAGCCTTAGGTGCCCCTGCTAGCAAGCAGTCTAGCCTGGTCTAGACTCCTGATGGCACTGCTCTCAGCTTCTTCAACACGCTCAAACCCTCTCACCACATTAAGGTGAGGGGGGCTTGTTGTCTTTAAAGCCTTACAAAAGTACTGTGGCATAAATTTAATATTCATTTGTACATTATTTAAATACAGCTGTAGACCAAGCGTTCTCAAACTTTCTATCCCTAGGGCCCACTTGAGAGGGATGAAAATTACTGAGGCCCACCAATCACAAAATGATGGTGCAGGAGCAGTCAGTCACAAAATGGTGGCACAGGGAGGTGGAGTTTGTCATAATCAGCTGCAACTACTGACTTCATTTGCTGTTGCTATCTAATCCCTCTTCAGAAATTACTAAATTCTTAGCCAAATCATTTTTCTTGTGGCAAGGTGTTCAATTTCCCCCAATTATAATGCAGACTTTAGCTGTGGAAGTATTTTGATTCTGTTCCCAATTTTAGGAAGAATTTGCTGGTCTAGGTGCTCTGAGTACAGAGGGCTTTTACATTTACTGCATATATTTTCCCATCTCCACCATGCCTATCAAACTGTTCTTACTCATCTCCTGTAATTTCTTCTCTTCTTCACATTTAACATCTAAGTTATTTCCCCCCAACTGACTTTAATTCCTCCTTTTACATTCACTTCCTCCTATTACAACTTCCCTCTCTTATCCCATTCCTTACTATTCCCAGTTTCCTGTTTAAAAGATACTAACTTTTTCTCCCTTTCGATTTTCATTCAGCACCTCATCTGAACTCTTCCCTTTAAAGGTGGAAGTGCTCCCTCCCCTTTCCCCTTTACTCACAAAGTAGAAAGTTGTTAGTATTTATTTATTTATTTGTTTGTTTGTTTGTTTGTTTCATTTATAAACCGCCCATAGTGAGTGGCTCTCTGGGCGGTGTACAAAAAGGTTAAAATACAGAATATCACAGTAAAATCAACCTACCAACAGTAAACATAAGCAGCAAACAAAAAAATAAAAGATTTAAAGTTATAACATTAAACGCTTAAAATGCCTGTGAGCATAGCCAGGTCTTAACCTGGCGCTGAAAAGATAGAAGCGTTGGCGCCAGGCGTACTTCTTCGGGGAGGCTGTTCCACAGTTCGGGGGCCACTACAGAAAAGGCCCTAGATCGAGTAACTGTCCTCCGGGCTTCCCGATGGGTTGGTACCCGGAGGAGGCCCTTAGATGCTGAGCGAAGTGACCGGGTCGGTTCATAGCGGGAGAGGCGTTCCACAAGATATTGCGGTCCCACGCAGTACTGGCATTGCGCAGTCAAAAAGCTATAGCATGGTCAGGAACTGGGCATGTTATGGCACTGAGGCCCACCTGAAAGTGGGCAGAAACCCACTAGTGGACCCTGGCCCACCATTTGAGAAATACTAAAAAAAAAAATCTTTGAAGACAGTTACAGAATCACTGAAAAGCACCTAGCAAACCCACATGTAGAAAACAGTATCTTTGCTCTCCCCTGTCCCCCTACAGCTTTTCTTTATACAAAGAGCTTACACCTGCATTTCCCAGAGCTGAATTATCCAGTTCACACTAAGCTTATCCAGCTATACAATTGTGCTTGTGATCTGAATCTGTAATTGTATTTTATTATATTTTGTATATTTATTGTTTTATGTGAACCTTTTAGATAATTTTTTTGAAGTGGCATATTAAATATTATTTTTATATTATTTCTGTCACTATTATGAAGTACTTATCCATTTGGATTCTTGGAAAACGGCATACACTTTCAAGAACTGACAGATGACAATAACCTTTGTGTATGTTGCTCTCTCTAGTATATTAGCCTTACTAGATCTTTCCTGAACTTTCTTTGTGGAGTGTTTAAAGGAAGTATGTGAACAGCATGATTCAGCAGGCTATGCCCTGGTGGGGAGGGGGAGTGTGAATCCTGCAGCCTTTAAGATTGCCCTGCCCTCATGACTCACAATAGCCATTTACTCTCTTTATAATCCAAATGTGAAGCTGATCTCTGTGCTCTTTGACAGGTCATTGGGTTATTAAAAAAAACCCTTAAGTATATCTCTTACTTTGTTAAACCTGTTTCTCTTACTAAGTTCCAGCACTAAGATACTGAGTATTTTCCTGTATGTCACTTTTTCCTGTCCCTTGCTTTCTACTTCCCCTTGCTCATCTTCTGTTCAGCCTCAGTATCTGTAGAAACGTTTCTTTTACTTTACTGCCAATCCCTATACCTGAAAGCCACCACACAGGGCATCAAGATTAATTATATAGGAACAGATTGGAGGGTGTAGGACACAACAGAAGCACACAGAACTACTTTGAGAATTTTATATAGGACAAAAAAAATAAAGACAAGAAAAAACATGAATGATTGAGGGAGGGAGGAATGAGTCTATAGATTGAAGAACTAGTACAGTGCTAGTGCAATAGGTTTCACTGCAGGGGGAAACCCAGGCTAAATTTCCCATTCGTCTATGAAGCTTACTTAGATGACCTCTGGCAACTCACACCTTCACAGCTTGGAAGAATGGGATACAAATGTACACAAATAAATTCTAGACAACAATCACATTATTTATCAGCAACACAATGCACACCAGATTTGTCCAACATGTCCAGAGATGTCATAAGGACTGAAAACACTCTGTGACCCAGTTTCAAGCTGCAACAAGTAGGTCCGGTTCCACATCTGACTCCACTAAATTAATAAGGGTTAGATCACAAACCAACAAATGATTTATTGACATAGTCTGCCTCAGCACTTTGCAGTAGTATTGCAACTTTGGTCAAGTGTGAAGAAGTCCTTCAAGTCTTATCACCCTGAAGGTTTAAACCATGTTTTAAAGCACTTCAGAGGTACTTTCAAAAGACAAGGGTCTCTTAGTGGATTATGTTAGAGTGATGATTTTCCAATTGTAGCCTAGAAGTACAATTATGTATTTGTCAATCAATTGCCATTAATGTAGTTAGGGAATACAACTGCATGCTTAAGGAACCCCAAATCTCTAGCTACTGGAAGCAAATATCAGGAAACTAGATTGCTCAACTGTGTTTTTTTCAACTTCATTTCAAACTTTCCCTGTTGGTCTTACTAGGTAACAAACCATGGACTGGATGAACCACTGATCTGACTCAGTATGGTAGTTCTTTAGGCATTTTTTTGGTCCTGGTGGTTGTTGCACAATATAGGATTGACCCAATGTAGTACTGACACAGCACAGCAGTGCCAAACACGAATGTTTTGAATTAAAATGATAACTATAAAGGCCACGGGGCTAGAAGTGGCATGATGTTCTAGTACAACTGGCTGCTTGAAATTAGAATGTGACGCATACCAAGACAGAACTAAAGCGCATCACACCAGAGCAACCAATACAAGTAAAACAACATCAAGTCGATTTTGCTGGTGATAACCCTTATACATTATATTGGGCCAAGTTCAAGGTTCTGGTTTTGGTGTACAAAACCCTATACAGCTTAGGACTAAGACACCTGAAAGAACATCTTACCCCTTATATGATTTTCCCCACTCCCCATGCAATACATAATCCTGCTAATAATTGCTGTAGTGTGATCATGCAAACTTTCCTGGTTTTATATTTTGCATCCAAACTGTGAATTCCTTAGAATGGTAATAGAATCATTTGAATAAAGAGTAAACCAATAACCACTGTATTGTAATATAAGTAAGCTATTTTAAAAAGCATTTTGCTTCTTTTCACATTGTGAATGGCACAAAGCCATGTAATAAATACTGCTGAATATTTAACAATTTAAAACCTTGTTGAACTTCTCAGACATCTAGAAATTAATGGTGTATGAATGTGTCTGGTGCTTACTATTTAGTACTTTTAATCATATTGCTTCTTTTGATTACAGAGAAGATGCAGAGGCACCAAAAGCCCGATTAGTCAAGCCTGGCTCTTCCTCTTCTGGCTCCAGAAGTTCACATTCTGGTTCTTCCTCAACTAGATCAACAGCAAACAGTGCCTCCCGCAGCCAACAGACATTATCAACGGAGGCAACCCCTCATATAACTCCGACACAACACAGCCAGGTGGAAATAGGTGGCAGGGAAATTGAGCCAAAGAAAATTAATCACTCCAATTTGATGAAGATAGAAGCCACACCAACCATGGTGCCTGCTCAGAGTCGGGCTTTCCAGACAGTTTGATTGCTCCCCACCTATTCAGGCTCCAGCTACGTCCATCACACACACACACAACCAGCATTACATGATTAGGTTGTTTACTTTCCAAGGCAACTCCATACACACACACTCACACACTACATAATAAAACCCATCACTCAAGTGTTTTCTGCTACAGATAGACTTGAAAAGAGAATTTATGTTAACTAACTTTTATTTTGCTTTTGTGATTAATTCTTAAAGGAAGAAAAGGGAATGTTGAAGTTGCAGAAGTCAAATGGTGGAATCTTGAACCATTTTTTAAAAAATAAATAATTTTAAAAAGAGACATAAAAATCCCAATAGAACTCTGAAGAGGAAATTTCTATTGTACAGTTTATGAAATGTATACATAAACCAATATCTTCTCAGTTGCGGCACCAGTTTTCGCTGCAGTTATTCCTATCAACTTCAAAAGGGAACTGACAGCTGCTCTGCATGTAGCCTTTTGCTGAATTACCTACGGTAGGAAGCTACACCATCAACAAAACAGAAATGACTTGAAAAAGAACTCAGAAACAGCGTTGAAGTGTTCACTGGAAAGACCTTCTCTGAACATGGAAGTGCATTAATTTAGGAAGGTATGTGTTACTAAAAGAATATAGACAATAGCCTACTGTGACCAAACTCAAATGTCAACTGTACCTTCATAAATCTGAAGCAATTCCATAGAAGTCAAGAGAATTAGATTCCAGTGGATGATTATAAGATCAGAAAAATCCTGAATTCCCCTTGCAAGTTTAAAAAGATTCTCTTATTTCTGATGGAAATATTGTTGCTTTTAAAAAAATCCAGAATACAATGGGTAGTGTGATTAGGAAAGATTTCTAGGTAATGTTTTGGGAAATCTTGTGGCAAATATTTGTGAAAGAAGCACTCCAACATCCAAATTTTTAAGGTAAAAGCCAATGAAAGGAAGTTTGTTTATACAATGCAACCAATACCATAGAAATCCACAGCTGCTTTTAAGAATGTATTAAGACTTTCCAAAGTAAGAAAACACTTGTATTAATACCACTACTATCTCATGATATTAAAGATATGTGTGGCCAGTCTGATTTAAAATGTCAATACTGTAACTGATTGTTTTAAAGTCTAAATTATGTCATGGGAACTATCTCACCACATTCATTGAGAAGATAGTGGTAGAACCACTAGCCTTGTACAGTAAGGCCCCACTTTACAGCGCTTCGCTAATGTGGCCGTCTCAATTAGACTAAAGCCCCACTCATACGGCGCTTGTTCTGCTTTTACGGCGGCTTTCGGGCATCACACACCATTCTATTCAATGAGTTCCGCTTTTCAGCAGTTTTGCTTTTTGGCGGGGGTCCGGACGTAACCCGCCATATGAGTGGGGCCCTACTGTACAGTACAAGAATGATTCCCAAATAGTTGCTTAGAATGCACCAGTGGATGATAGATTGGAAATATATTAGCAATGAATGTTAGAGACAAGAGAAGGGGGTTAAGGAAAAGTTTCTTAAAGGAAATCAGAGCGGAGCTTTCTTCCAGTCAGAGGAAAACATTTATTTTGGGGTCTCTGTAACAAACAGGAATTATTTGCAGCAAGCTCCAATGTGATTAAAATCAGCTCTATGGATACTAAGGGTTGTATCTGATGTTAGTCCTATTCACCCATTGAAAATAATGGACATGAATAACAGATTCGTTAATTTGAGTGAGTCAGGATGCAACCCTAACTGTACAGCCCTTATTCAGAAGGAAGTCCCACCATGTTGAACAGGTTTACTCCTAGTAAGTGTTTCAGATTGCAGCTTAAGGGTGCAATTCCAAACAAACTTACTAGTGAGTGAAGCCCACTGAACATACCAGGACTTACTTCCAAGTACGGTAAACATGCATAGGGTTGCACTGTTAATTTTCTCCCTCAACTAAGGAAGCTACTTTCCCCCTTCTTCAAAATTAGCCTCCTGTATGCAGTTCATAATAAATTTGTATGATGCACATTCTTAACATGAAGAAAATCAAATATAAGCTTTAAAGACCATTGAAATGTTTAATCAATGCACTGGACTGAATTATCACAGAGATTATGGCAGGATGGTCAAAATATTATGAATTTATCACAACCTGTTTTTATGAAACCAAGAAGCTATTTAGATCGTATTAGTCATTATTTATTGACCCAAGTACAGAAATAGATTAATTGCAAGAGTTCACCACAAAATAGGGGGCACTGAAACAGTGATATGAGACACAAAATTTTCCAGTGGAAATTTTTCCATTTCATTAGCTTAGTAGTAACAATGAACTGATGCCAATTGCAAATACAGTATTAGATACATTTGGTAGTTTTAAGGTTTTTAGCTTTATTTATTGGAGAACCAGTGTGGTGTAGTGGTTAAGGTGTTGGACTACGACCTGGGAGACCAGGGTTCGAATCTCCACACAGCCATGAAGCCCACTGGGTGACCTAGGGCTAGTCACTGCCTCTCATCCTCAGAGGAAGGCAATGGTAAACCCCCTCTAAATACCGCTTACCATGAAAACCCTATTCATAGGGTCGCCCATAAGTTGGAATCAACTTGAAGGCAGTCCATTTCCATTTCAGCTTTATTTATTAAATACAAGTAAAATAAACATGCTAAATTATACAACTCTCTGGGCATCAGAAGTTTCCAATGGAAACTTAATTTTTTTTCAGAAGCAAAGTACCCTATTCAAATTACTCTAATTTGCAAAGGAAAACCCATATCACTGTTTTCAATAGGCTGAGATGTATCTATATGGTATGTGTGCACTTTGAGCCTTAACTTGATATTAGGTTCACAAGCCAAAACCTGCAATTTCTTTGATGGTTAAGTACAAGCTATGGATTCTATTATCTTAGAGAGTCATCAATGACATCATAGGTTAAAATTAACCTAAGTGAAGATATTAAGAAGGGAGAAAAGATATAAATAAAGGTGGAGGAAATTATTGCAGAAAACCAAGCATTTCATGTTAAAAGGAAATGTTAAGTGCACTGTCTTTTGAAGTAGACATGGTACTAAACACTATTTCAGAAGGGAAACTACACTCATGTTATGAGAAACCAAACTTTATTTTGTAAAATATTCTATTTAAAGCATTTACTCTTATCATGTATACTAATTATTATTTAGCGTGGGTGCATAATTCTTCTCTAGTTTTCTTTTAATTCTAGGTAAACCAAGGTAACTTCTCTTCTACCTGCTATTATTGGTGTATTTGTGCTCAGAGCGAGCAACACAAAGGGAAACAAATATTTATTATAGATTCCTTTGAATCAACAATTTAGTAAAACAGTTTTGTTGTTGTTTTTAAATAAAAAGACTGCAGCACAAATACTGCAGTTCAACCAAACCTGGAACAGTGTCATAATTTTGCTATGCAACTAAAGTTTTCAAGCTAAAACACTACTTTACACATTTCTGTCCTCCAACTACACTTTCTTTTTCTTTACAAGATAGTGCAACTCCTGTTAGCATGACAATCTAGCTCCTCATTGTTCAAGTAAAAGCTCCATTAAATAAATGCAATGGTTTGTCTCCAAGGTGGCTTTTTGCTAGTGGAAAACACTTGCTATCATTCAAATCAGGTAATCCAATTTTCACTTATCCCCATCTTCCTGCAGCCCCCATCTAAAAGCTTCTTCTGAGGGTTAGAGACCATCCAGAACACTATGGAAAGTCTACAGTAGGTTGGGAGGCAATCAGTAAAAATTGTGCAAGTGTAAGTGCTGTCCTTAAGTGCAATCCAGTGCTCAAACATTAACATTATGATCTGATGAGACTTCTCAAACTGCCAGCAGGGAGAAGGGAACTGAGAGGAACTCCTTCTTTTTGACCATAGGTGTTTACAAGAAAGAGATGAGACAGTGAAATTGAATTGATCCTGTCAGTTGAGCAGAGCACATTAAGAGAAAGTGATAGGCTTTTATTCCATACCCTAGCTAGCAGGAGGTCTTGGACTTGGGAGTCTATGCTATACTAAAACAATCAAGAGTGGTGGCATCTTTGAAAAAGTTTTCTTGTGGTATGTTTTTGCATTGAGCCCACTTCATCAGATGCAGGATGCATTATCCTCACTTGGCAGATAAAGCATATACAAGTATGCAGAAAAAAAAGGTTGGCAAACCATGAGTCCCAATGGCCATGAGATGCAGAGACTAGGAAGAAGCATGTCCCATTTCTACACAAACAGAGTGACCCATTCACAGCAGCTGTTACTGTACTAATTAGGCTAAACTGTAACAATATCAGTATGATTCATTTCAGAATAGGCAAATTATTTAGATAGACGAAGTTACCAAAAACTTCTACAACAAAATGGTAGCTTTCAAGCTTCTGAATGCACATATCAGTAGAGTGCCCTATGGATTTTATAACCAACAAATACACAATTTCCATTAGGGAAAAAATAATTCCAGAAACAGATTCCAGAAGGCCTTATTTTGTTGTTGTTGTTATGTGCCTTTAACTACAAATAGATTCTATTTATAGTAGTTTAGCTGCACTTCAACACCAACAACCCTAGCAAACATATTTTCACATAGGGATAAAGCTTCCTTCTGACAGTTACGAACAGATCCTTCAGTACCAGGATGAGAAATGGCAAGGAAAAACTAGAAAAACTTCTATGCCATGGGTTCTCAACAAGGGGGGAATTCCCCCCCGGAGGGGAATTTTAGGGTTCCGGGGGGGAATTGGGACCACTGTTCAGCAAAGTGTGATGTCCTGTAGATTATGTACAATCTGTAAAATTGTAGTATGTTTTTAAATTAATCTGCGACATTCAATAAAGTTTATTGAATGTCACAGATTAAAATCGATTCTTGAACATGCAGCATTATTTTCATTTGCAAAATTAAATTATTATTTAACGACCAGAAAGTGCTCCAAGAAATTCTGTTATAATATAAACTAAGAAATTTTTCTCTCACGAGAAACACCACCGTCACTCGCGAAACGTCAACACGCTATGTGAGACTATCTTGGGAAGGGGGGAATTATATTCTGAACAACGGTGAAAGGGGGGAATGGAGCAAAAAAGGTTGAGAACCACTGTTCTATGCTTTCTAAAAAAGCCACTCATCTGCAGTGAAGGCATAAAAAACAGAGATCCAAATAAGTAGCTTTTACATACTCTCAATGACGGACAAGGAAAGCACAGCCTTTGGGCTATGCATTACAAGAAAATACGTAAGTTGGAGAATATCCCTCATGCCAACAATGCATTTATCTTGATTTCAGTACACCCTAATTGCCCCTTTGCCCTCCTGAAAAACGTCTATCTGGCCTTCTTACCAGACTGTTGTATTAAATTAAAAGCATTTTAAAAACTGGGAATCCTACCTCATAGAATTTGCAAAAAGAAACAGAGCTGAATGTGATGAGATGTCAAGTATAATTAACAAAAGGGGGGGCATATTTTTGTGGTTCAAATCCCCAATCGGTTATGAACCTTGCTAGCTGGCCCTCTCTTTCTGCCTAAGCTACCTCACAGGCTTATTGTGATCATCAATGGGGGTGGGGAACCATGTTTTGCAGGGTTGAGGAATCCATGGCCTTACTGATGTTATTGGACAACTCCCATCAGACCCAGCCAACATGGTAAATGGACAGGAATGAGGAGAGATGTAGTTCAACAACTTCTGACGGGCCACAAGTTCTCCACCCCATAAGCTGCATAGATAAAGGACCCGATATAACATAAAATGTTAGAGTAAAAATGTAAATTATCTTAATTACTGGAAACATACCTAAAAAAAAAAGGTTGTTAAAATTAAACAATCTATAAGTACTCAACTGTCAATACTGAAACTGTTTATTGCCTTTGGGTTTATATGTCAAACAGATCTGTACTACCAACACATGTACAAAGAAATCCAAAAAATACTGAAATCTTCAGAGAAATCTTCAGTGTGTTGGACTACGACCTGGGAGACCAGGGTTCGAATCCCCACACAGCCATGAAGCCCACTGGGTGACCTTGGGCCAGTCACTGCCTTTCAGCCTCAGAGGTAGGCAATGGTAAACCACCTCTGAATACCACTTATCATGAAAACCCTATTCATAGGGTCGCCATAAGTCAGGATCGACTCGAAGGCAGTCTATTTCCATATTTCCATCCAAAAATAATTATTTTCATCCCCTTATTAGAGGGGAAAGGATAATTTTCACATCAACAGAAAAGGAAGGGAAAAAAGAACACAAGGATCTCTTTTCTAAGTGAGGAATTAACTGAAGCCAGAATTAACCAGTTTACAATGGCCTGTTTTGCACATCACTCTAAACTGTAGTTAAAATAAGCTCCGGTTTAAATGTGAACAAACTTTGTTGATTGTGGTTTGCTGAAAGAAACAGACTATGAGCCTGGGTTTTGATGTAACACTAAGCCACACCCTGGTTTGTTTCCTGGCAGCACAGCAGGAGCGGAGTGAGGGGCCCACTATTTCAGCAGCATGTACCAACATACGGCATGTTCACAGTTACAACATATGTTATTTTAACTACAGTTTAAAGGGACATGCAAACCAGCTCAATGCAATCCAAAACCTTTTTACTCAGGCATCCCAATGAACACAAAAAGGATTTACTCCCTTCTAAGTATACATCAGGCCACCAGCAATCTTATGCATATTTATCAGAAATAAGTTCCACTGTGTTCAATGAGGCTTTCTACAACGTATACGGGAGCACACGGATAAGCCTTACAGAACCAAGCATTCCTTGTCAGGGCTAAACCCTGGAAAACATGAATCATACATGTGCATTTGCTTTTCCCTCATGCAACTGCCTGCTGGTCATCAGCTATCTAGATTAGAAGAAAGAACCTCTAAGGCCAGAAATACATCACTCAGGAATATTAAACCTCACATCTTTCATCTTAGAACTATGCATTGTTGAGGGGAGGAGAGGTCATGTTCACAGGGGCTCAAACTAACACATTACCTGATTTTAGTATCTAGATGCGGTTGTGAACCACATGAACTACCTTTATGTGAGAAAAAGCAAAGGTAGGGTGCTACCCTAAAGAAAATATCCAGAATTCTCTTTGTGACCAATTCCCTTATAGGGCCAACAAAAATGTCACAAAACAGTGAGCAAACCTTCAGGTTTTCTCCTTAACTCTACATCAGGCTGCGTGTTAAGCAAAAGGGGAGGGAGGAGGGGAAACTGGCTTGGTGTTAAGTTTGCATTAATGTCAGATAGCTGGTGACAAGAGGCAGCAGGCTTAATCAATCAGCCTTAAAAAACTTTAAGCCCCTTTGGTGCTATGCAGCTTTCAAGTGATGCCTTTGAGCATGTGCAGAATGCCCTCTCCCCAGATAGTATGCTACAGGATGACTGCCTTACATTAAGGGTAAAGCGGAACAACACTTTTAGGGTATCAACTTCGGAAGGCGAAACTTCCAAGTAAAACTTCCTTCTCAGAGGTGCCTTTCAGATGGGCAAAGTTCACTTCCTGGCGCCCTCGCATGAACTCTACGCTCTCATCTAACCCCCCCCTTGGCCCTCAGCCAGCGTCCTGCGACAAGCCAGCCAGCCAGCCCGCCATTTTCTTCCCAGCTCCCTTCTCCCTTTTCTCTCTAGCCTCCTAGCGGCGGCAAGTATGCGGCTGCCCACGCCCCGCCCACTCCCTTCCCGCTCTCTTGAGGTAACCCGCGACCCGATTGGCTAACTTCCGCTCCGTCCTCCCGCGCGGAAACAGGATTGGTCACTTCCCACACCATTCCAAATCTGCGCTCAAGCCCGTTTGACTCCCCCCTTCTTGCGCTCAATTCCCGGCTGCTCCCTCCCGTCGGGTATTATGTAAATACTGGACCCCCAGTCTGTGAGGCGATTGGCTCCGCCGCGGACCACACAGAAAGAAAAACAGTAGCAATCCGATTATGCAAATAAAGGCGGCCAGGGAAGAAATATCATTGGCTCTGGGCCACGTCGCCGATCTCGAGCACCTCCTCTCCGCTCGCCCTCGCGCTGCGTGAGATGAAAGTTCTAGAAAAAAAGAAGAGGAGGAAAAGAAAGAAGAAAGCCGGCCGGCTTGCGGTTGAGTCACTCACTCCCCCCGCCCTCCTCGCTTTCCTTTGTTGCGTCACACAGGCCTCACTCAATGCCTCCAAGATCATTGGTTGAAGGGGGCCGGGAAAGGCGGACTCCCGGCGCAGCAGGATTGGTCCGCCGGCCGGAAAGGGGCGTGGCCGTTCTGGAAGGTTCTCTAGTAGTATATAAGCTGTGTGGGTAAGGTAATATAGCCGTTTTTCTTCTCCAGAAGTACTTGTGGCAGCTTCACGTTTGGGGCGCTTTATTTTGAGGACAAAGCAGGTAATTTATTTAAAAGGAGGAAAACGTATTTTTCTGCAGCAGGGCTATGATATGGATTCACTATTGCTTTTTCTCTCTTTGTGGTATTTTTGGGGGGAGGGGGACAACAAATGTATTAAATATATGTGTATATATTTTTATTTTGCATTTGTACTTGCAACGCGGGGAAGGTGAATATCGGTCTTTCATCACTGTTCCTTGCAGGTTCTTAATTTCTTTTTCCCTCTTTTCCCTTTTTATATTGGTTTGTTAGGTTAAATTACTCTCCTTTTCTTCATTAACGTTCTTTGTAGCTTGGGCTCCATCGGGATAAGGGCTTCTTGAACTTTTCCCAAAGAAGGAGGAATGCAATGGCGTCTGGAAAGGGGTGTTTTGGGGACAGGGAGGCTTAAGGGAATGCGTCGTTTCCAGAAACAGAGCTAGAGACGGGGGTGGTGGTGGTGGTGGTATGGTTTGCTTTTATTAAAACGGGCAAACCCGGCTAAATCTAATCAGGCCATTACGTTTCCAAGAGGGCGGCCCGTCCTCGTTGAATCAAGAGGCTGTCGTCAGCCTTCTATCTGGAACGCAGAGAGAGGAAGCGGCTCCCACACCGGCAATCCTACCCCCACTTAAGGTTTTAGCTAAATTAATCATGTATTCTAAAACGGTTGTAATCTGCCCTGGGGCCTCTGGATGAAGGGCGGGTAACAAATTCTATAACGATCAACACCGTAGGGAGACCGAATCGCAAATGGGAGGAGGGGAGGGAACATTTGGTTGTCCTAATTTGCCCGCGTGCAGCAGGCTTGAGGGTTTGTCTTTAGCGTTATTAGGACCTGAGTGCGAATGAATGAAATTGGGGCTGGGGGCTGGTTTTTTGAGGAAATGCTGTGGGGGGGGGAAGCAACGAGGACAACCCCGGTAAGCATTGGGAGGGGAAAAAAGGTTTTTTAATGTTACGATCTTCATTAATTCTGGTGGGAGGAAACATTTAGCTTGCCAGGTAGAGCGCAGTATTGTTGCCCTCTGCGACCTTTACTTTTTCCAAAAGCCGAATTGTCGTGACTGCCGGTAAATGCTACAGTTCCTCTTCTTTTTTCGCAATAGGGCGGGGTGGAGGAGAATCTGCTGCCTTCTAACCGGCGGTGCCGCAGGAAGCTTACCTAATCGCTTTTCCCTTTTTAGTCACCCACGTGCTCAGCAGCGCCCCTGCCGGTTCCGGCCGGCAACGTGGCATGTGATCCAAGAGGGCTCCTCCCCCTTACGGCCTATTTAATCATAAAGGCAGGCAGCAGGGGCTCCCAGAATACACCGCGCAGGTTCTCCCTCCCCCCCCGCACACATGGCACGCCGAAGGGCATGCCGGGAAGAGTACTTCAATCTCCCTCGTGGTGTTCCACGTGGCTGGGCTGTCTGTGCTTCCGGCCAAGCTGCGTAGGGACTTTAAAGGTCGCTTTGATCTTGTGAATTCCACCCTTTGCATCCCGATCTCTTGGATTAGAAGATGGGGCAGTAGGGTTTTCAAAGCATCAGTGAGTCATGTGTGGGAGGTGAAGTAGATTAGATTAAGCATGCGTTTTGAGCAGGATGGCCAGGTGGGAAAATTTTGCTCTGTGCTAATAATACTTGCATGGAAGGGGGGGACTTTTATTTGTAGATTGTAGCCAGAAAGGCAACTTTTCCAGAGGCTTTTTTGAGAGGTCATCCAGTGACCTTCATGGTTAAGGCTGCAATCCAAAGCACACTTAACCTGGGAGGAAGTTCCACTGAACCCAGTGGAGCTTACTTCTCAGTAGATACGTACTGGATTGTGCTGTAAGTGGGAATTTGAACTTGTGCCTCTCTGGTATTAGTCTGACACTACACCTCGCTGGCTGTTGGATAAAAATGTTTTCCTA
This sequence comes from Rhineura floridana, assembly GCF_030035675.1. Lineage (NCBI taxonomy): Eukaryota > Metazoa > Chordata > Lepidosauria > Squamata > Rhineuridae > Rhineura > Rhineura floridana. The sequence goes on from NC_084491.1 coordinate 37,698,375, forward strand.
AACAATATAGATGAGGATTAATCTATTCTATTAATGTACATGGAAGTACTGCTATCTAGCTCTTATTTATAAAACACGGATTGCTGATGTTTGAGAAGGCTGTTGGTATGAATTGGTTATGTCTTAAGCCAAATACTTTCATGTGTTCACAGGTACAATGTCTAAGGGACCATCTGTTGGGATTGATCTTGGCACCACCTATTCTTGTGTGGGCGTCTTCCAACATGGCAAGGTGGAAATCATTGCCAATGACCAGGGTAACAGGACCACGCCCAGCTATGTTGCATTCACTGACACAGAGAGGCTTATTGGTGACGCTGCAAAGAATCAAGTGGCTATGAACCCCACCAACACTGTTTTTGGTAAGAGTGCTTAAGATTCCCTTGCAGTTTTTTGTTTTGTGCAATTTTGAATGGACTTGAATGTGTGAACATTTAGAATCAAGATTGCTTAAGTTCCACTGCCTGAATCTTCAACTATATGCAACATTGATGCCTTAATGAAATTGGGTAATGGTGAAATGCCATAGTGCTGAGGCGTAGTTAATTATTGCTGTGTTCTCCATTTCAAAAGCCAGTAGGCTTGAAATGCCACTCTTAAGTAACAGGTTAAAATCTGTACTTCCTGAAGGGTGACACATCTCCAAGCTTAATGCAAAGCCCATAAGGATAGCAGAACTGGTGGCAAGAATACCAGAGAGCTGGGGAGAAGCTTTTATTGTGCTTACCTTGCATCTTTTACCTGTTCCACCCCCGAGATGAGTTGAAGAACCAGCTCTTTGTTGAGTTGTATAACCTGTTCTGTTGAGTTGTATAACTTGTTGTGAGCCACTTTAGATCTTTGGAATGGGAAACAGTTGTTGAGGTGCCTTAAAGGCCAAGGTGTTTCTTGTGGCATAAGCTCTTCTCTGTTGGACTAAATTTTATCAGATGCATGATATTGATTCTCAATAGACAAAGCATGTGCATATATACACACTTTTATGTGCACATGTTGGTGTATGAAAGAAAAAATGCAGTTAAACAGCAGAACAATTCAGAAAGTGTCATCTGACAACTTAGATACAGTTTCAGTGCATGTAAAAATGTGATCTCACGAGTGTTTTTGCGTACATTTAAGTGCTAATTGAATGGTTGCAGATTATATTTCTAGCTTTTTTGCCAATTAATTGCAGTCTTTTACCACTTTAATTCACACTTTGTAATATCTGCTTACTGAGGATTATACTTCATGAACTTGAAGCAGACTTTAGTCCTTTAAAGTTTATGGTGCTTAGTCTTAAGATACAAGGCTTTTTTGCTTGCTGCAATAGACAAACATAGCTATCTGTCTGAAAATTATTTTTAATCAGAAGGTGCAATGTAGCAGCCTTAAAATAGAAAAGTCACCAGTAAGGCATTACTAAACAGTAACTGAAATCTCTTTATAGATGCAAAGCGTCTGATTGGCCGCAGATTTGATGATGCTGTTGTCCAGTCCGATATGAAGCACTGGCCTTTCACTGTGGTGAATGATGCTGGTAGACCAAAAGTACAAGTAGAGTACAAAGCAGAAACAAAAAGCTTTTATCCAGAGGAAATATCCTCCATGGTGCTAACCAAGATGAAAGAGATTGCAGAGGCATACTTGGGAAAGGTGAGACCTTCAAATGATGACATTCTGACTGCAGGCCAAAGATGAGTACCCTGTAAAATGCTTTAATTTGTTTTTGCGTTTTGTTAACTTAATTTCTCTTTTTTTCAGACTGTTACAAATGCTGTAGTTACAGTCCCAGCTTATTTTAATGATTCCCAGCGCCAGGCTACAAAAGATGCCGGAACCATTGCAGGTCTCAATGTGCTCCGAATCATTAATGAGCCAACTGCGGCAGCTATTGCTTATGGCTTGGACAAAAAAGTGAGTGGTGAAGGGCAACACAGTCAAAGGGGGAAATTGTGGGTAGTGCTGATCTGCCTTAATTTCCCCTTAAATGTTTCTTCATGTATTGTAGGTTGGTGCTGAGAGAAACGTGTTGATATTTGACCTTGGTGGTGGCACTTTCGATGTCTCCATCCTCACCATTGAGGATGGCATCTTTGAAGTAAAGTCAACTGCAGGTGATACTCACTTGGGCGGGGAAGACTTTGACAACAGAATGGTCAACCATTTCATTGCTGAATTCAAGCGCAAACACAAGAAGGACATCAGTGAGAACAAAAGAGCTGTTCGGCGACTCCGCACTGCCTGTGAGCGTGCAAAGCGTACTCTCTCCTCCAGCACTCAGGCCAGTATTGAAATAGATTCTCTGTACGAGGGCATTGACTTCTACACCTCAATTACCAGAGCTCGCTTTGAAGAGCTGAATGCTGACTTGTTCCGTGGCACTCTCGATCCTGTGGAAAAAGCCTTGCGAGATGCCAAGCTAGATAAATCTCAGGTGCATGATATTGTACTGGTTGGCGGGTCCACCCGAATCCCCAAGATCCAGAAACTCCTTCAGGACTTCTTCAATGGCAAAGAACTCAACAAGAGCATCAACCCTGATGAAGCTGTAGCTTACGGTGCAGGTAAATAGGAAGAATGAGACTTCTTAACAGTTCTGAAAACTATTAGTAAACCAGTTTTGTTTAGTAATGGGGGGGCAGAATTGTAGTTTAAGCATATGTGGTCTAGAAGCCAAGAATCCAGGGTCGTATTTGTGAACTTGTTTTGATTACTTGCACTGATGACTCTGGTTCCAAAACCATTCGTAGTTTCCACCAGAAGCTGATAATGATGGTCCAAACCTTCCTTGGATGTCTGAGCAAGTAGAAGTATATTAGGATTGCAAAGGGTGGTCCCATGCACTCTGCTTATGCATAACTTATATTTCCTTCCAGCTGTTCAAGCTGCAATTTTGTCTGGGGACAAGTCTGAAAATGTGCAAGACCTGCTGCTACTGGATGTCACTCCTCTATCCCTGGGCATTGAAACAGCTGGTGGTGTCATGACAGTCCTGATCAAACGAAACACCACAATCCCCACCAAACAGACCCAGACATTCACCACATACTCTGATAACCAGCCAGGTGTTCTCATTCAGGTATGGAGAAAATGGTCCACAAAAAAGTGACTTAAAACATTGTAGTTATTTAACCTAGCAGTAGCCAACACTGTGCTGTCCAGATGACATACTGCAATTTGCACCCTCATCCTTGCATAAGGTTGTGTTGGTTGGAGCTGATTGGAGTTGGGAGTCCAACATCTGGAGGGCACTGTGTTGACAATCCCAATAATTTTCAGACCTTGTGTATACCAAGGGATTATTCATACCATTTTATGTGTACAAAGATAGCAGGCAGATGTCTGGTCGCAATGATGAAAGTGATTCCAAAACCATTCGTAGTTTCCACCAGAGGTTGAAAGACCTGTGTTGGCTCAAAGTACCTTCCTTGGATGTCTGAGCGACCAGCTGGCTCATAACTGTCCAGTTTTCTTGAAATGCGTTCCAGCCAGATGGAAAGTGCATTCCCACTTAAACCAGAAGGTAACTAAATACTTCTCTTCCTCCTGCCCTTTTAGGTTTATGAGGGGGAGAGAGCAATGACAAAGGACAATAACTTGCTGGGCAAGTTTGAATTAACTGGCATTCCTCCAGCTCCGAGGGGTGTACCTCAAATTGAAGTTACATTTGATATTGATGCCAATGGTATCCTCAATGTGTCTGCTGTGGATAAGAGCACTGGAAAAGAGAACAAGATCACAATAACAAACGACAAAGGTAAGTTAACGGGGCCTGGAAGAAGTTCTGTAATAATGAAGTTAGGCTACAGGGGATATCCTATTTACTTGCATTTTCATAATCTCAACAGTTGAGTGACAAAATCAGCCTAAACTCCCAACAGGTTGAGAGCATGTTGGCATATCTAGTTCTATTCTCCCAACTTCCTGGCATCCCCTATAGGATTTTTTGCTGTTGGTGGAAGCATTGTGCTTCCTTACCAGTTTAGATTATATGGGCGATAGCTTCAACTGTCAAAATGCAATGTTAACTAAAAATACATTTCTTTAAAGGCCGTCTCAGCAAGGAAGACATAGAGCGCATGGTCCAGGAAGCAGAAAAATACAAGGCAGAAGATGAAAAGCAGCGTGACAAGGTGTCGTCCAAGAACTCCCTAGAATCTTATGCTTTCAATATGAAGGCTACTGTGGAAGACGAGAAACTTCAAGGCAAGATCAGCGATGAAGACAAGCAGAAGATCTTGGACAAGTGTAATGAGATCATCAACTGGCTAGATAAAAATCAGGTTTGTAGCTCTGCTCCTAATCAAATATCTGAAGAAAGGAGTCTTCGAAATGCTTAAAGCCTCAAATATTATTAGCCAAAATGTTTTCATTTGCATGTTTATAAGGCTTCTCTATTTGGAGTGGAAGAAGGCAGCCTAAATTGTCATAACTGGCATAGCCGCGGCTAAAAATCTTCCAACAGAAGCTTTGTCTCTTGACCAAAGGTAGAGTAATAACTTGTGGTCGCAATGATGAAGGTGATTCCAAAACCATTCGTAGTTTCCACCAGAGGTTGAAAGACCTGTGTTGGCTAAAATACCTTCCTTGGATGTCTGAGCGACCATTTAATACAGTAAATGCCTGTTTTATTTGGGCGTCACAACCGTCAATTTGCATCATAAAACTGAAACAAACTTCCTTTAAAACTTTAAAAAAGGAGATCAGACTTGTTCTAAATGCGCTTGTAACCAGCATGTTTAAATAGGAGTATCATGATGTTTCTAGGAAGTGCAGTAGTGAAAGCATGCATAATGGTTGCCTTTGTTAGATCCACTTTAAGCAAACACATGTCATACAACTTGTAACATTGCCTTTCCTTTTCCTGTATCTTTAGACTGCTGAGAAGGAAGAATTTGAACACCAACAGAAGGAGCTGGAAAAAGTCTGCAATCCTATCGTCACCAAGCTGTACCAGAGTGCAGGTGGCATGCCTGGAGGCATGCCTGGTGGCTTCCCTGGTGGTGGAGCACCCCCCTCTGGAGGAGCATCTTCTGGACCAACCATTGAGGAGGTGGATTAAAGCGCTAGATGTGGACCACCTTCAGAACTGAAGGACTCAAACTCACCAAGGGCATTCTTGATACTTTGAACATGTGCACAGGGAGGGGAAGGCAAACGCTGCACTTTACCAGCACCAGTACTGTAAAAAAAGTAGAAATGCAACTTGAGTCCCAATAAACTTATTTAATTGGCAACATGAAATATCTTGTGGTGGTTCCTTACTAGGCAGAACTGAATACTCTCACTGCACTTTCGTTGCTCAAGCTGATCTGTATGTGGAGAAACAAGTTGGAAAACTAATATTTCTAAGCACCAGGAGGGTGGGCAGGAAGGCTCTAACTGGTGGAAACGTAACACACATGGATTGCACAACATCCTGCTTGGTTTTTTAAATGTTACATGGCAAAAATTTGCGCTAACAAGGCGTTCTCCGCTAATTTTTCAAGTCAAACTGAAAACTAATGTTAGCAAAAACCTGGCAAAAATTAAGCCTAGAGGAGATAAAACATGAAAGGATATGCGTATTGCAACTCTAATCAGATGTACAACTGTAGTAATGGGTGAAGGTCCCAAAGATGTGAAGAAATCTTGCTGGGAATGATTAGTAGCATTCTCTGATGCGTTATAAAGTGATCCAGCTGTATTGCATTTTCAGTGGTGAGGCACACTTGAAGTTTGCACTTCAATCTGAATTCCTGCCTGCTTGATACAAATAGAACCATAATTATGGGTAATACCTAGGGTGAGATTGAACTGACTTCTAACAAGAGTCCAAATGTCTACAAGAAAGCCCCATTAAAAATACCACTAATACTAATCTTCTACATAATTGACAGCCCATCACGCAGCTTTTTTTGGCTGCTTTCACTGAGATACTTAAAGGGTGGCACTACTATGATCAAGCTACTTTCTACCAGAAAAATACCAGGAAACAGGTGTATTGATGCCTTGCATAGAAGCAAAAGAGTTAAAAGCGTTCAACATGTTTGTTTTTCCATGGCATCTTGTGCAAGTTTCCAAATAAATACTTCCCAGCTAGCTCACTTGTTCAAGACAATATTTCTAGGCCTAGAACAAAGCCCAGTTGTCAGTTCTGTAGTAGGCTACACTTGGGTGGCTTCCTCAGATTCGTGACAGCTTTTGCAGTTCTTAACCATGTCTGTATACCTGTGTAGAGGCAGCAACACAAATCACGAGGTAGGGGCACAATGTATTGCCTTCATTTGCCAAGGGAGTCTAGCTTAGGCACTGCAAACTCCCACAAGCACACGGGCTGTTAAAACACTCCTGGACAGGCAATATCATTCCACTGCACTAAGGTAAGTGCATGATACATATGCTTGCCCTGGTACAAAAATTACATCTAGAACACATTTTCCTGCATTTCTTTCTTTGTAACACAATTTTTCATAATGAATTGTGGCACAGGGGAAATGGAACTGTCATCACACTGCACAACGGATTCGAGGTAAAACACAAAAAATAAGCCACATCTGCAGCTTCAGGTTAAAGACGTTGCTGCAAGAAAGTTCAATTATCTGATTTATTGTGGCAAAAGCTTGCATGGATATAACAAAGGTATTCCAATTTAAACAAAATGCCTAGAGTACAATGCAAGTATATTTGGCAGATAGCAACATAATTATAGCACCTTGTACTTCAGAGGTATGTAAAACATACTATCAGAGGGCTGAGGATTTATTAGCCAGAATCTAAAGGCCTTACTCTTAAATGATTCTTCCAAATGTGCTTTCTAAAATTTGTCTCAGATCTCAGCCCCAGGGAGGGGAGGGGTGAGTAAGTATGACCCACACCAGGGTTTCCCAAACAGGTCAGTGGACCGCTGGTCATCCGCAATCTTTTGTGGCATGTCTGTAAAAATACAGTTAAATCATGCAGCATCTAACAGTCAATTACAATGGTTCTAATAGGCAGAAAAATCATTTAAGTGCTCCACCAAGATCCTTGGCAATTTCCAAGTGTTCTGTGGTGAAAAAGGTTTGGGAATCACTGACCCACATTGTTAGAGGTCTAAACATAAAACAAGCACAGAAGGGCAGCCTGTTCAAAATTGACTTAAGATTTATTTCAGAGAAATGACATGGAAGCACCATGAAAAGGTCTGTTCTTGGATAAATTCAAAATGAAATTACACCCCCCTCCCCAAAAAGCTACACTATGTTTTAAAGAGTGTTTTTTGCATTTTTTATACCTCATAATTAGTAACATTATCAAAACTGCCATGTTTTGCTCCTTCTGTTTCCCCCTTAACAAGGGTGTGTGGGGCCTTGAGGCATGTCAGGGTAATTGTTGGCTGTTACTTTAAAAAAAAAAAAGGGGGTCAAGCACTATCAGCTTTTTTTTACCCTGCATTCCCAGTTGCATCCTGAATAGCAGCCAGTATCATGTATGATCCAGCTAAGTGCAATATCCTGCACTCCATTTTAAGGTGATGACTAAATGCAAACTTGCAGCACAGTCCTAACCATGTATGTTCAGAAGCAATTCTTACTGAACTCACAGGATTTATGCCCTGGTCGGTGGAGTTAAGTTTGCCACTTTAGTGGCTTTAACATCATGCCATCCTTATTTCCTCTTCCCTCATCCCACCCTCCTCTTTCGCTTAAGATCCATGCTGACAAAGATGCCTCTTTGACCTGCAAAAAGCGTGGGAACCTAGAAAGCAACCTTACATGGAGTCAAGCTTATTTAGCTCAGTGTTGTCAACCCTGACCGGTAGTGTCTCTCCAGGGTTTCAGACCAAAAGGGGAGATCGTTGCCTCTGGCATGCATAGCTGCTGATTTAATTGCTCAATTGCACAGGATTCTGGAGCTCCTCAGGAGTGTGGCTTGAAACGGCGCCTCTGGTTTTAGGCCTATATTGATGTGGCCGTTGAAAAGCAAAATGCTTGCTTTGTCCACAAGATGTCAGTAGTCGTTAATTTATAAAACATGATTTACCTTATTTTTGCTAGTTCTGGTTTAGCCTCAGTTTATCCCCCACTGCTGCCCCCCCTTCTCTGCATGCACACACCCAATCTGGCACGGAAATCTACATAGGAAAAAAACATCCTGAGCCAGGCTCACTGGTCCATCTACTTCAGTATTGTCTACACTGATTGACAGCAGCTCTCCAGGATTCCAGACAGGGAGTCTCTCCCAGCTTGACCTGGGATGTTCTACATGCAAGGGAGATACTTTACCGCTGACCTACGGCCCTTCTCCATATGGCTTCCGCCTGTGCATTGGCAGCTGCATCTCTACTTGGCTAACACCTGGCATCTCATATGTTGTCAGGTGCTGGGCCGGTGAGCATATTTTGATGATAAAAGTGTTGCAGGCCAAATTGGGACCTATACCATTCCTAATGAGGCCTCTGAGCCCCAGGTTCTCCAGCTCTCATCAAGAAGATCCTGGGGCCAGCTGAAGCCAGGCTGAGGGAAAGGGCTCCCCACCCTGTTAACTCCTAGCATAGGTGGCAAATTACAGCCTTTACTTCACAAATCATTGGGTGTTAGAACAAATTAAACCAGAACTGTCACTAGAAGCTAAAATGATGAAACTGAGGTTATCATACTTTGGACACATCATGAGAAGACAGGATTCACTAGGAAAGACAATAGTGCTCGGAAAAACAGTAGAAAAAGAGGAAGACCAAACGAGATGAACTGATTCCGTAAAGGAAGCCACAGACCTGAACTTACAAGATCTGAACAGGGTGGTTCATGACAGATGCTACTGGAAGCCACTGATTCATAGGGTCGCCATAAGTTGTAATCATCTTGAAGGCACATAACAACAACAACAACATAGATCCTTTCTAAAGGACAATTTAAAAAAGCAGATACGAGAAAAATCAACACATTTGAAATGTGGTGTTGGAGGAGAGCATTGCACATACCATGGACTGCAAAAAAGACAAATGGGTGTTAGAAGAAATTAAACCAGAACTTTCACTAGAAGCTAAAACGATGAAGCTGAGGTTATCATATTTTGGACACATCATGAGAAGACATGATTCACTAGAAAAGACAGTAATGCTGGGAAAAACAGAAGGGAGCAGAAAAAGAGGAAGGCCAAACAAGAGATGGATTGATTCCATAAAGGAAGCCACAGACCTGAACTTACAAGATCTGAACAGGGTGGTTCATGACAGATGCTACTGGAAGCCACTGACTCATAGGGTCGCCATAAGTCATAATTGACTTGAAGGCACATAACAAACTTCACAGCATTGGGGATTGAGTATGGTTGCAGTCCTAACCCTGCTTACCTTGGAGTAAACCACACTGAATTCAATAGGACTTCTGAGCAGAAATGATGCAGATTGTGCTGCAAATCCTGAACTTTTTTTTAAAAAACCAGCAAACACATACCATGCCCCCCCTATTTTTGCTGCTGTGTTAAGAATGAGATCCTTGTTAATACCTTCTTCCACAACAACAGACATCATTAGGAGCCAATAAGCATGAAAGGGAAGAGTATTAGCTACTGAAAAGAGTCTTCTCAGTGGCTGACTCACCTCCTTTCACTCTGATTGGCTCCAGTCAGCAGAAAAGGACAAGGAAACAAGTTAGAAGACTCTTCTCGGTGGCTAACACATTTTCCTTTCATGCTGATTGGCTCGTAGGATTCTGGAGATGTTGGGACCCTGCTCCCCCCAAAATAAGGAGCCTAAGATTCTGGACAACTACACCCCTGGCCATGGCGTCTTCTTCTCCCTGCATCTGGGCCATTCTCCTGCTAGGCAGAGGTGTTCACGAGCATTTGTCCATCAGTGGTAATGGTTGGAAGTGGGGAACTCGGCCTTCAACTGCCATGAGCCCCAGCCAGCATGCCAATGATCAGGGATGATGGGAGTTGGTGATTACATGTCTGTCCCACCTTTCCTCCAAGGAGCTCAAGGTAGCATACACGAGTCTCTCCTTCCCAACTTTATCGTCACAACAACCCTGTGAGGTAGCATAGGCTGAGAGACTGTGACTGTCCCAGGGCCACCCAGTGAGCTTCCTAGTACAACACTCTAAAAAAGGGGGGGCAGGAGGAGGGACTGTAGCACAGAGGAAGAGGATCTATCTCAACCCCTGGTATCTCCACCCGGGGCTGGGAGAGACTCTTCTGCGGAGAACTAACTTTAAGATTGGAAAAATGAGAAATGAAACTGACCCATTTGTTCATCCCTACTGGTGAAATACAGACACCCTCCTCAAGAACCAGGCAATTATCTCTCTCCATCTTTCACTACCAGGCCAAGAGAGCCTGTCCTTTATATCATAGGCTTCAGTTACTGCCTGATTAAAGAGGGCAAGACGCTAATTCCTTGCTTATTGGAGGGTTGAGAAGCTATTGGATCACATCCGACTGGAAAGTGTTGCGGACTTTAACTCCATTCTTAGCCATTGCCGCATCCGTTCCCTTTCATGAGGATAATGCCAGCCAGGCGCCTTGAGGATGGAGCAGCTTGTTTGATCTGAAACTATTTAGGCCCCTTCATGGAACTCTGAACAATGCGCAAATTGAGGCCAGCTCTTTCTCTTTTGTGTTTTGCAACCACTTTGGAGCTGCTGCGAGATTTGCCCCTCCTACCCCCCATATTAGGATTATGGCCATTAATTTTAGATTACAGGCACAAGAGCATCCAACTGGACAGCTCGTGGGAGGACAAAAGGTGAGCAGGGAAGTGACATCTTTAATTGGACTTGACTGTCCACTACATAACTTCCACGTGCAATCATCGCGTATGCTAACAGTGGCCACGTTTCTCTGAGTGCTGACCTTTCTGTAGCCAAAGCAGCACTGTCCATACACAAGAGGGCGATGTCAGCAGAAGTACCCCCCCAAAAAAAAACTAAATGAAAAGAACACACCAAAGCAACTCAATAAACAGAGAACTTTGCATTTGTTGGGGAGGGGGTGCAATACGGGAAGTGAACAGAAGAAGCTGCTTTAAACCGAGTCAGATCATTGGTCCATCTAGCTCAATATTGTCTACACTGACTGGCAGCAGCTCTCCAGCATTTTAGAAGGAGTCTCTCCCAACCCTACCTGGAGATGCCAGGGGCTGAACCTGGAACAGAGATGCTCTGCGACTGAGGAACGGCCCTTCTCTAAGTGGTGGCATGGAGTGGTGGTGGTGGAATAGAGTATTATAGGAAAGGGCATGGATGGATGGAACACTGAACGCAAAACTCTGCTCTGCAGGTTGCAGGTCCCCACGCATATATGAATAATAAACTTGGGTCCTGAGTTACCTAAGAACCTCCCCCAGGTAGATCAGGCCAAAGTCCCATCTAGTCTAGCGTGCTGTTCTCAAAGTCCGTGTCCAATGCCCACAGCAAGCCCATAAGCAGGCTCTGAGCTCAGCAGCACTATCCCCAGTTATAACTCCCTGCAACTGGCAGTGGAAGTAAAACATAGCCATCGTGACTAGTAGCCCCTGATAACCCTATCCTGCATTAATTGGTCTAACCCAGTTTCAAAGCCATCCAAGTTAATAGCCATCACTACATGTAGCGGTAGTGAATTTCACAGCTTAAAAGAAGTATTTCATAAGAACTAAGAAGAGCCTGCTGCATCAGGCCAAAGTAGGGTTGCCTGTGTCTTTAGGAGAAGAGAAAGTCAGCCAAGTGCAGGTGTTCTTGCAACACTGTAATGGGAAAGACCTTAAGGTGGAATTCTCCCTTCCTCCTGCACAACTTTTAAAGATACAGAAGACCTCTTGGAGGCTGGGCCTGGCAACCAACAGGTCTTCTGTATCTTTAAAAGTTGTGCAGGGGGACGGGAGAATTCCACCTTGTGGTTTTTCCCATTACACTGTTAAAGAACACCTGCACTTGGCTGATTTTCTCTTCTCCTTAAGATACAAGATCAGTCTCAGGCCCTGAACCTGGCAACCCTAGGCCAAAGGCCCATCTAGTCCAGCATCGCATTCACACAGTGACCAATTAGGTGCTTGTGGGAAACCCGCAAGCAGGACCTGAACACAAGAGCAGTATTTGGAAGTATAGTGCCTTTGATCATGGAGCACATCCATCATGGCTAGTAGACAATAATAGTCGTAACCTCCATAACCCTATCCTCCTTATCCTTTCCTTTTAAAGGAAGTGTAAAGAAGTATTTCCTTTTGTCTGCTTTGAATCTTCCCACATTCAGCTTCACTGAATGGCTCTGAGTTCTAGTACTATGGGAAGGGGAGCAAAACCTCCCTCTGTCCACTTTCTCCACACTGTGCGTAGTTTTCTACACCTATATCATGTCTCCTCTTCCTCTCCTTTTCGCTACACTAAAAAGCTCCGAACGCTTTCCTCATAGAGCAAGTTTCTCCATCCCCTTGATCATTCTGCTTGCTCCTTTCTGTACCTTTTCTACCTCTACGATATCACATGGCAGGTATGTAGCCGAAACAAGCGGTGAAGGAACAAGATACTTAGGGGAATCCCAAGCTTTTCAGATGTAGGAAAATAGGAAGGGGGGAAACTATGGGGCACTCACCCCTAAAAGCATCCCAGTTAAGAACTGAACATGCTCAGTGGCCATAGAATTATAGCCCTTTTAAATATCACAGAATATTCTGCTTCGCTACAATTTTGAGAGCTACTGAGAAGAATAAGTAAATAATAAGTAAATAAATAATAAACTACAATTTCTGCAATTCTCTAGGAAGACGACACAAATATTAAAGATTTTGTCATTTAGATACAGCCAGATGCTTTCCAAGAAAGCCAGGCAGGTTGTTTGCATTACAAGCGGTGCCCCTTCATAAAATAGTAATAATAAATAAAATTTTATTTGTGAGTCACCTATCTGGCCGAATAAACGGCCACTCTAGGCGACGTACAATATCATGATAAAATACAATATAACCAGAAATATAATAATTAAAATTAAACCGCACTAAACAGCATTAAAAACTGACCTATCCCCAGAGACCCCATAGGCCTGCCTGAATAGAAAGGTCTTTAAGGCCCGGCGGAAACCTGTCAGGGAGGGGGTGTGACGGAGATCGTAAGGAAGGGAGTTCCAGAGTGTGGGGGCCACAATCGAAAACGCCCTCTCTCTGGTCTGCACCAGCCTAGCTGTTTTAACTGATGGGACCGAGAGAAGGTCTTGCGTGGCTGATCTTGTCAGGCGGCCTAATTGGTGATGCTGGAGGCGCTCCTTCAGATAAACTGAGCCGGAACCGTATAGGGTTTTAAAGGTCAGTACCAACACCTTGAATTGGGCCCGGTAAACAACTGGTAACCAGTGTAGATCCACTAACACCGGGGTGATATGATCACGGTGACGGCTGTTCTTAATCAAGAGCACCGCCGCATTCTGTACCAGCTGTAATTTCCGGACCATTTTCAAGGGTAACCCCACATAGAGCACATTACAGTAGTCTAAGCGAGAGGAGACCAGGGCATGTATCACCCGTGGGAGCAGATGGATAGGAAGGCAGGGTTGCAGCCTCCGTATCAGATGTAATTGATACCAAGCTGCCCGGCTCACTGCTGAGACCTGAGCCTCCATAGACAGCTGGGAGTCAAGAATGACCCCAAGGCTGTGGACCTGGTCTTTCAGGGGTAATCTTACCCCATTAAACAGCAGGTCTATATCCCCCAACCTTCTCTTGTCCCCCACGAGCAACATCTCGGTCTTGTCGGGGTTCAGTTTCAGCCTATTCCTTCCCATCCATTCACTTACGGAGTCCAGGCACTTGGACATGGTATCCACAGCCAACTCTGGTGAGGACTTAAACGAGAGATAGAGCTGAGTGTCATCTGCATATTGGTGACACTGCAGCCCAAATCTCCTGATGATGGCTCCCAGTGGCTTTACATAGATGTTGAATAGCATGGGGGAGAGGATAGATCCCTGTGGCACTCCACAATTGAGAGGCCAAAGGTCTGAAACCTCATTCCCCAATGCCACCCGTTGATATCTGTCTGACAGATAGGAAAAAAGAAAAGCAAAACACAGACCCCCCCAAACAAACCATGTACCAAGGATCAGTGTGGCAACCACATTTTTTTACCTCTATTTTTATGGAGGGGATACCTTTACTTGGGGGGAGGGCACCTTTTTTTACTTATTATGTCCCACCATGCCTCTAAGGAGTTCAGGCTGGTGTACTTAGAGAAGTCTTACCTTCCCCCTCTCCCACAACAACCCTGTGAGATAGGTTAAGCTGAGAAATAATGCCTGCCCCAAGATTACCAAAATTAAGGTTCATGGTTGAGCAGTGGATTGGAACTCAGGTTTCCCTGATTTAAGGAAAGCATCCAAACCACTAAATTACATGGGTTTTGTTTAAATAAAGGTGTGTGTGGGGGGGTGTACACACATAGACACTCGCACATATTTATAAAGCAGAAAAGTCACTATAAAAATAGCAAATTTAAAGAAATACACAAGCACTTCTTAAGGAGAGCTGGTCAGGACAATGTTATGACAGGCCACTTGCTGTGTATGAGAGGAAGGCCATGCAACATATGCCTACATACCCAGTAAGGCTGACTCTGCGTTGCTGATTCCCTAGTTGCAGTTTTGGTTCTGTAAAATAGCATGAGCACCTTTAAGCCAGCCAGGATCATCACAGCACTACTTTCCATGAGCAGTGAAACATTTATTCATTTCTTTATTTATTAATTATTAGATTTATATCCTGCCCTTCCTCCCAGTAGGAGCCCAGGGTGGCATCCCCTTTCTCTTCATGCTATACAGGAGTCTGTCCCAAAGCACTTTGTGGGATGTGAAATGCCTAAGTGCGTGGGTGGGGGTAAAGCTATGCTTGGAAGAATGCAGCGTCGCCTGGTGGCTCCATATCAGTGGGGCCATGGAATCCGCTCCAGGTTTTAGCTCTGGTTTAGCTGTCCTTTTGGACAGCTCCTTAAAAGTTTGGATTAAAACCAGAGCTTGGAAAAGTTACTTTTTTGAACTACAGTTCCCATCAGCCCAATCCAGTGGCCATGCTGGCTGGGGCTGATGGGAGTTGTAGTTCAAAAAAGTAACTTTTCCAAGCTCTGAAAACCCACAGCAAATTTCACTGCCCCATGGTATGGAGCCACCGGCCATCACTGGAAGAACAGATGGTTCTGAACTCCCTCTCTGTCCATGGCCAGCATGTAAACTTCTCTTTGAAAGCAAAACAGCCTCAGCAGTTCTTCTGCTTCTTTGTATTCTTAATATTTGTATTCTTTGTATTCTTATTATTACTATTTGAAAAGAAAGGAGCATTTTGTCCTTTATTAGATCCACCAGGAAAGCATATGAAGAAAATGTAAACTAAATGAATCTAAAAAGGATGTCAAATCCAATTGCACAACAGCCTGCCGCTTCATGTAAAACATTGAAGGCATGCCATTAGCTTTAAGATGTTTGTACTGATTGTATTTTTTTTCCCTTTCCTTTTTTAAAAAAGTCAGGTCAGCTTTCCCCCTACCCTTGAGAGAGGCAAGAGGTTAGTTTCTAATTTCTGCTGCTTAAGTATGATTTATTAACAATAAGGCCTTTAATTAGCAGACAAATGGGTACTCAGGAGATGAAGGGGGAAAATATATGTTCCTTGCTTTCCTGGTCCTCGCTTGTTCTTGATTGATTTCCCAACAATACCTAATTCTATTATTTAAAGTGATTTCCCCACGGGCGGCAGTTTATTTCTGTCATCAAATATCTGATGAAATCTTTAGACATGAAATATTACGCCCAGTAGCAACAAATCGCATATCGTGCTAACAAACCACAAGCTTCCTGGAGTTGGCGTTAGAGTGTAATTTGAAAGCGAGTGAAGTGATAATGCCACGTGCACGGCTTTTGTGAGCGTGCATTAATGTATCTTTGACTTGGCTGCCCATTGACAGCAAATTGACTTCTACTAATAGCAGGCAGGAGGGGGAGGTGACACTTGGAGGGGGGTGTTGAGCGGGGATGGATTGATGCAGCAAATAAAGAATATTGACTGGCAAACTGCAGCGCCTTGGTAGCCTTTAATCTACGATTGCCCTCGATGGGAATGTTTTAATGCAACTTTAGCATCAATTGCATTTACAGGCCGATGGCCTTCCTGCTGTGGAGCACTGTGCAAACGGCAGAGCTCGGAGCGTGTAGCTGCTTCAGAGCTCATGGCTATCGATCGCTCAGGGCTCTGGAGTCTGAGTTATAATTATTTCATTAAGCTGCTTAATGGTTATCAAATATGAACCCTTCCATCGCTCTGTGTCAGGCCCAGGATGCATGGGAGGACTCTGTTGAGGAAACATAATAAGTTGAAGTTTTGTTATTAATTCAGGTGGATCTGATTCTAGGAAACTGTCTGATGCTTTGTAAAGTGATTGTTGCTTATTTTCTCCTGAAAAAGGTTTTTTTAAAAAAACGTTTCGCAGAATGTTTGACCGAGAAGGGTGACTGGCAAGTGGGAGGAGCTAACTACACTATCTTGTCAAGGTAAGCAACAAGATTCTGGCGTGAGACAGTGGTCAGCCCAAAGCAAAACCATAAAGTTTTCCCTGCGTTACTTCTGTGGCTTCATGTATCACATTATCACTTCCCGGCCTATAAAATGTATAATTTTGGATAGACTTCACCAGAAAATGTGATCATATTCATTTAGGACTTAGTTGAGACAATGGCTATCTCTCCAACTATAGGTTGCTGTTGCAATTACTGTTGCAAAGCTCAGAAGAAAAGTGTTATTACCTGTTACTGTTGTTGGGAACGGTCATAGTGCTTCTCTTGTACACCTTAGTTAGAGTTTTCCATTGAAATGCCACATACCTTTTGCATTTCATGACTTTTTGGTTCCACTATTTACTACTTTTCCTGCTTGTCTATCTGACTGTCTGTGTGTTCACATGCATTTGTGATGAAGTGGGCTCTAGGCCATGGAAACTGATGCCACAATAAATCTGTTAGTAATCCCCAAGGTGCGAGACACCTTTGCTGTTGTTGCAATTTCCTGGCTCCTAGCTCTCTGGTCTGACCATTAATTTTCTACCAATACACACAGGTCTTCCTGCTCCCAGGCCCTGTGTGAGGTCTTTCCCTAGTTCTTCAGTCCATGTCTCTCCTGTCCTCTTTTTCTCAGGCCTCAGTCTGTCTCACTGGTTGCGTACACACCATACATTTAAAGAACATTTAAACATGTGACTTTCCCCAAAAATCCTGGGAACTGTAGTTTGTTAAGGGTGATGGGAATTGTAGCTCTGAGAGGGGTAAACAGCAGTTCCCAGGATACTTTGAGGGAAGCCATGTTCTTATGTATAATGATCCTGGCAACCCAGAGATCATTGGAGGAAAGAATGTTTTAACAGTAACTCTTATTTAGAACATTCTTAACTGTAACTACTTTTAGGATGTTTTTTTAGCTGTAACTGTTTTTTGAATGTTTTTAGAATGCTTTTATAGATTTGTTGATGTTTGTGCCACCCTGGTCTTCTTTGGGAGGAAGAGCGGGATATAAATTCAATAAACACATCAGTGTAAATGTCTGCTAAATGTATCGTGTGTGCGCAGCCCTGCCTCACTCATCTTTCCCTCAGGTCCCTGCTTTTCTCAGCTCTCTGTCTGCTTTGTTCCTCTTTCTTCATCAAGACGCTGTCCTTACACTCACATTCCCTGCCTGCAGTCTGAGAGCCCCTTAAGAGGTGTGCATGGGTGCATCCACTTCATCTGCATGTATGACAGGGATATCAACTGTTTTCTTTTCTTTCTCACAGCTCCCAGGACTGTAGGACAAGCTACCCTCCTGAGTCCTAGAAGTAGTTTGTCACTTAGCCAGTCAGGGCCCACCCAAGACATTTTGCTGCCTGAGAAAAAGCAAGATGGTGTCTTCCCATGCCATGTTCAGAAGCAAACCAGACCGAGTCTGTGATGGGAAAGATTCCTTCACTCCACATGGGAGCAGCAGGCTAGCTTAGGGGGTACAGGGCAGGCCTTGGGGCATATACAGTGTTGCCCTTCAACATTTTGCTGCCACTCCCTCCCCTCCCCTCCCCTCTCCATGTACTGCCTAACAGTAGGGTCGGCCCTCCAGCCTGTAAATTTAGCCATCCTTATTTAAAACAATTTCCAATCAAAGCGTGATTTCATGGTCTCATTCTCACAAGCAACAACATCAGAGGAAGTAGTAAACCTTTGTATGGGCTGTACCACTTTTGACTACAAGGAGGGTCTCATATTTTATTTAATTTATATTTTATTTACTTATTTCTTACATTTATATCCCACCTTTTCCCCAAGGAGCTCGGGGAGGCGTACAAACATGGTTCTCCCCCTCCTGATTTTATCCTCACAACTACCCTGTGAGGTAGGTTAGGCTGAGAGGCAGTGACTGGCTTAAGGTCACCCAGTAAGTTTCACAGCCGAGTGGGGATTTGAACCCTGGCCTCCCAAGGTCCCAGTTTGACACTCTAGGTATGTATATCCCACTTCCCTATCCAAACTGGAAGTGTCCAAAGCAATGAACATTATCATCATCATCATCATCATTGTCATCTGCAGCTTCCTCCAGAGGAGCCTGGGGTGGCAATATGCACCATCGGTTGCTTTTCAATACAAAGAAATACAAATGTCAAAATTTAATTTAAATTCCTTTCACACAGAAAACCAGTATACCAGAGTGCGAGTTAGGATAGAGCCATTTCCTCTGACATTCTAGTACTTTGTTATCTGCAGGGATTAAAACATATCCCTCCAGAATTTCTTGGATTTTGTTTTTGTACAGTGAAGTATTTGGTATGGAGATTTGTTCTTTGAAGAGGTATGATCCACTTCATCCATTGTTCCTTAGTCTCACAAAATGGCTGTGATCATTATGTTATCAAAATTGTACCTGTATTGAAATGCTGAAAAGTTTGCATTGGCCCATTAATCAATCAGTTCTAGCAAAAGAGCTGACCAAACACATACTCTCTCTCTGTCTCTCTCTCTCTCTCTCTCTCTCTTTCTTTCTTCAAAGGCAGCCCTGATGAGGCAAAAAAAGCAACCCAAATGAGACATAAAAGTGTAAAATAATGATGTTAATGATGAGAATGTTCACATTCTGAACCAAGACTTTGTTTTTCCCTGGGTGAATCCAGAGAACTTTCATTGTCCACAATATCCAGGTGTATCAAATCAACACTGCATAGCACACCATGTTCAGGTGGCAAGGTACGCATTTGTATTCAAGCTTTGTTTGAAAGCCAATGCATTCATTTTCACCTTTATGTTTTTAAAACCCTGGACACTTCGGAAAGGCTCTGTCCTAATTTTAACAACCTGATTCCTGGCTTTTTCCTGGGTAGGTAATGAAGTTCAGTAGACTCCTTTATCAGTATTCTCTGCCGCCTTCCAACAGATGCTCATTTTCTGTTGCCTCAACCCACACTGACCTCATTTTCTATTGCAGAGCAGCCAAGGAGTTGGTCAAAATTAGTTATATTAGTGGCTCCTGATACACTCCGTTTATTTGTGAGGCGACAAATATTTCAGCCATTAGGATCTTTCCGTCTCTTATCAGCTTAAATGCACTCACTTATATTCCAAATCACTTCCTAATTTAAAAGCCTATTTGTCTAGATTGTCAAAGGCATGGAAAGGACAGGAGGGAAATAAATAAATAAATAAATAAACAAAAAACCACCAGGCACTTACACTCTGATAGGGCTGTACTCTTACACGCAAAGTCCTAATCACTTAGTATGCAACAGAAGCATGTCACAATCCCAGAGATAGATATTCCAATCCCTTGCTGAATATGCAGCCTGGAGGTCCTGCTTTGGGGAGAGAAGGGGGAGACCGTCTACTTTGCCTCCTGCCTGAACAATGAGGGCAAAGGGCAAGTCTGCACATGTTCCTATTTTGATGCTTTAGTATTAATCCAGAAGTGTGGGAAGTCTGCCTTTCTGGAGAGGGACTGTAGGTCAGTGGTAAAACACATGCTTTGCATGCAGAAAGTTCCAGTTTCAGTTCTTGGAATTGTGAGTTTAAAAAGGATCAGGCAGCAATAAAACTGATAACTCCTCTGCTGTGGAGCTGCTGCCAGTCAGAGTAAGACAAAACTGGGCTAGATGGAGCAATGGTCTGACTCAGGGTAAGGCAGCTTCATATAGGGGAAGGGCCATCATTCAATGGCAAAGCATGTGTTGTGCGTGCAGAAGGGCCCCGATCCAATCCCCGGCATCTCTACTTATGTAAGGAGCAGGGAGCAAGAGATGGGTAACTGCTTTGCTTGAGACCCTAGAGAACTGCTTCCAGTCAGAGTAACACAATACTGGGCTAAATGGACAAAGAGTCTTGCCTGGTTAGGGTGGCTGCTTAACGTATCAACAAACGAAAAAAGAAGAAGAAAGAGGAAGTGCATTGCTTGAAAAGAAGACCGAAGAGGACACAGAGTTGCGTAGAATGTGTGTGTGTGTGTGTGCAGATTTATATGTATAGATGCAAATTTTTAAAAAATAATTACTGTAATTGAAATAAAAATATAATGGGTAGTATTCAATGCTACTCCTACACAGACTAAACTCATTGAAGGTTCACTAATTTCACTGGGTCTACTCTGAATAGGAATTAGTTGAATACAACCCAAATATATCTCCCCATTGCGGAGGGGGGGAGACTGTGAGAGGATGACCTGTGTGCCTTCTGAGGCTGCTGTCCAGGTGCTCACTTTATGTGGTCAACTTCGAGGCCCCTGCAGATCTCTCTTTCTGTGGTTCTCTGTCTTTAAAATGGGCAGGATGGAAGGATCTGTCAATTTCAGTCCTCTCACTTTTCTCATTTTTCCAATTCTAAATTCAGTTCTTCACATTTCTGCACCCATTTGCAAATTTTTTCTTTTAGAATTCCTCAGGAAAATTCTTCATTGTTTTAGTCATCTCCTAATGAATACATTTGTGTATGCAGTTTTGACTAATGTACACATTTTTGCAAGCAATGTCCCCTAACATAATGTATTTTTGTATGCTTTTTTAAACTAATATATTTACATTTTATGCACACTTTCCCCTAATGTATGCATTTTTGTACATATTGCTTGGTTGGGGAAGTGTATTGCAAATTCGGATCAGTCTGAATTTTGAAGGATGGCTGTGTTCAGTTCTTATGCTGTTTTGGAGAGTGCGGATTTGATGGATTCAGCTTTAAGATGGACAGGGCAGCTGTTGAGATAGAGGACTCCTTCAGCAGGACATAATAAAGTAGGACACATTCCCCCTCCCCCCCAAAAAAAAATCTGGTGCAAGGCAGCTTCCTATATACCTTGAAAAAGCATGTGCTTCCCCTGCGCATGTGCGCGCGCACACACACTCCAAGGACATGAAGTATGCTGCAGAGGTGTGTGGAAGCACAGTTGAGGTCCCTAATAATCTAGATCAGGGGTAGCCAGTGTGATGCACTCTAGATATCTTTGGACTCCCATCATCCCTGACCAGGGGCACATCATGTATGCATACAGAGAACCAAAGTTGCAGTAATTTTTTTAAAGATATCTACACTATTCAGGAGGTGAAAAAAGAGAAGATCCTTCTGTCCTGGGGCACCATTTGCTCTAGGGCTAGCTGGAAACATACAAAGCTGCTTTATACTAATCATTGCCCCATCTAGCTCAGTATTGTCTACACTGGCTGGCAGTGCCTCTCTGGGGTTTCAGGCAGGATTCTCTCCCAGCAACACCAGGGATTGAACCTGGGATCTTCTGCATGCCACAGAGCCACAGCCCATTTCTCTCCAGTTCTCCCTTCTCTCGGACAGTGGCCATGAAGCCTTGGTTCTGTGAACTCTGAAGGAACTTGGGCACGAAAACCAGCCAGGGAGAGCAGAATTGGAACGGGAACCATGTTTTTGACATTCTTATCCTCCTGTTGCAGACAGATGAGGGGGCTTGTGCATGTCAGGGGTAACAGGCAGGCAATACTTTCTCCAAAGCTAGTTGAAAAGCTGCCATTCTCCAACAAAGGACCTTCAAAGAGAAACTGCAGCATGAAGCTCATCAAGAAGTGCAATTCTGTCCATTTGGGCATGAATGGGAGCAATGGTTTTCTGTTCTGTGGCGGGCATGAATTGAAAATGGAAATGGACTTTCTTCAAGTCAATCCTGACTTACGGCAACCCTATGAATAGGGTTTTCATGGTAAGCGGTATTCATAGAGGGACTCCCATTGCCTCCCTCTGAGGCTACTCCTCCCCAGCTGGCTACGGCTGGCTCAGCTTGCCACAGCTGCACAAGCCAGCCCCTTCCTTGTCCACAACTGCCAGCTGGGGGACAACTGGGCTCCTTGGGACTATGCAGCTTGCCCACAGCTGCACAGGTGGCAGGGCATGTAACCCTTGAGCCAATCCCTGTGGGGATGATCTTTAGTTGGCCCTTGACACCCAGGAGACATGAGCGGGGATTTGAACTCACAGACTCTGGACTCCCAGCCAGGCTCTGCTCCCCACGAATTAACTGGCATGAATTAACTTAGAAATTAACTTAGTATGCTAATACTGCTGCTGTGAATGGTTGCTGTGTGTATCTTGCCTAAGGTAAGCTTTAACTGGACTTCCAGAGACTCCCTTTTGCATTGCATTGTCTTCTAAGTTTGCCTTTTTTATATTTACATGGGTGGAGTTGGGTGGGATGGGGAACCCATGATCCTTTAAATGTTGCTGGACTCCAACTCCCATCAGCCCCAGGCAACATTGCCAACTCCCAGATAGGATGGGAGCTGGAGCCCATGAGGAAAGGTTGCAGCATTCGGGGCTTTTTAGTTTAGAGAAAAGGCGAGTAAGAGCTGACATGATGGAAGTGTACACAATTAGGTATGGCATGGAGAAAGGGGATAGAGAAAAGGTTTTCTTCCTCTCTCATAACATTAGAACTCGTGGACAACCAATGAATAATGAATGTTGGACAATTCAGGACAAGACAAAAGAAAGGACTTCTTCACACAACCCATAGTTAGCCTGTGGAATTCGCTCCCACAAGAGGCAGTGATGGCCACCAACCTGGATTGCTTTAAAAGAGGATTAGACAGATGGGTTGCCAGGCTCAGGGCCTGAGAATGATTTTGTATCTTTAAGAGAAGAGAAAATTCAGCCAAGTGCAGGTTTTCTTGCAACACTGTAATGGGGAAAACCACAAGGTGGAATTCTCCCTTCCCCCTGCACAACTTTTAAAGATACAGAAGACCTCTTGGTAGCCAAACACATGCTAACGTCATGGCTTATGTCATCGTTAAACCTTTTGTAGCACTCATGAGGCTGGGAATTTTCTCATTTTTTTAAAAATAAACCCTGATCTCAAGATGATGCAGAACTCATGGGATTCAGTGATCATAACACTACTGTATAGATTCCCAGACCCATTGTATATGTTGCTTAAATGAAGTGATAAAGAAGAAGTGCTCGGGACTGATCAATTCTGTTAAACAACTGTGTGAGTTGCTGTATGCACAAAATCAATAAGAGGGCAATCACCCTAGTGTTATCACTATTGATCAAATGAAAAGCTCACCTGGACACTTAGCCAGTTACTGGAGACCAACATAGAGGTCAGTTCATAATATGGCAGTCATAGAATTAAAGAAGGCTTATTTTATAAGGTGCCTTATATGGGGTGCAGTGATGGCTCCTGTGATGTTGCCGAAGTCCTCTTTAGATGTGCAAAATTACTTTTTCTCAAGGCTTTTACACAACTTGCTAACTGAAGATGGTTGCCTAATAGAATTCAGTGACTGGTGGTTCCCAGTTACTTCATGCACCTCATCACCTGTTTGATTCTTAGGGGCTAGAAGTGTTAGTTTGATGTGAAGCAGACAGAAGTCTGCATTTTACAGTTGGCACGGGAAAAGGATCTTTGGGCTTCAAGGACATATGGTTTGCCTTTGGGGGAACTGATGACTAACAAAGACCCCAGTCAATAGCCAGCAGCCTTCAAGGCATGTCATTTAGAAATTTGCTCAGTCTTCAGACTGGTTTAGAGACTTTTCTGTGTTCTACAGTTGTCACATGAATTATATTTAGTTTATAATTATAATTTATAATAATATTTAATTACTTATTATGTCACCAAAAGTAAAAATAAAATGGAGCATGCTTCATAGCATTTGTTAAGTTTCAGCATTTGGCTTGCGAAAACGCTGGGAGTTCAGCTGCTGATGGAAATGTATCGATTTTTGTCCCCATATTGAATGTTTCAGAAAGAAAGAACGGGGGGGGGGGGAAGAAGCAACTCCCCTGGTTCCAATTAAAATCACCTGTTAACTTTAAAAAGTCCCTTTTAAAAAGGGTTTAAAAGATTTTCATTTAATTGATTCCCATGTAAAATGCCCTTTACAATTACCACTATAAACTAGTTGGTACCTGCTGAGTAAAATCCTATTTGAGATGTTGATCAAGACTTCCACACTTACCCCTTTTCATACTGAGTTTTTAAATTCCTTATTGATAGCTTGCATCTGTCAGCAATGGATATTTTTAGTGAGTTGCAAAAAAAAAAGAAAATGAAAGGGAAAGCTTTTAAAAGATTGGAATGGCTTTATTTTGATTGTGGTTGCAAGTGTCAACTAAGCTGTGAATGGCCTTGGATATATAGACCACTGGGCACACCTTAAATTACAGAACTGAAGTTGTTTGGTTCCCTCCCACCCTCATCTAGCCCCCAATGTTCTTTTCTTATGACATTTTCCATCTCAGTGAAGGCTACAGTATGATTATGTATGATGCAGCCAAACAACCATATATTACATCCATGATTTCACAACATTTTTGTCATTTTGAACTGTGCATACATCAATCCCATGCCAGATAATGAAAATTTGAATCTGTGGCTGAAAGTCATGGATCCTGCACATTTGAAACAGCTGGTCTGTAATTAGGAATGGACAACTCTGTCAATTTCGATTTCTCTCACTTCCTCATTTTTCCAGTTTTAAATGCATCTCCACATAAGTTTGCGTTAAAAATAAAGTTCTAATGAAAATTCAGCAGTATTTTAGTATGAATTTCTCCTAATACATTTTTGACATAATTTTGCTTCATATACACATTTTTGTAAAGCAATTTGTAAATCATTTTTATGTTATCTTCACTAATATGTGCATTTATATTTGTTGTTATGTGCCTTCAAGTCAATTTCAACTTATGGTGACCCTATGAATCAGCGACCTCCAATAGCATCTGTTATAAACCACCCTGTTCAGATCTTGTAAGTTCAGGTCTGTGGCTTCCGTTATGGAATCAATCCATCTCTTGTTTGGTCTTCCTCTTTTTCTACACCCTTCTGTTTTTCCCAGCGTTATTGTCTTATCTAGTAAATTGTGTCTTCTCATTATGTGCAAAGTATGATAACCTCAGTTTCATCGTTTAGTTTGTAGTAATAGTTCTGGTTTAATTAGTTCTAACGCCCAATTATTTGTCTTTTTCACAGTCCATGGTGTGAGCAAAGTTCTCCTCCAACACCACATTTCAAATGAGTAGATTTTTCTCTTATCCACTTTTTTCACTGTCCAACTTTCATATCCATACAAAGAGATTGGGAATTCCATGGTCTGAATGATCCTGACTTTTGTGTTCAGTGATACATCTTTGTATTTGAGGTCCTTTTCTAGTTCTCTCATAGCTGCCCTCCCCAGTCCTAGCCTTCTTCTGATTTCTTGACTATTGTCTTCATTTTGGTTAATGACTGTGCCAAGTTACTGATAATCCTTGACAAGTTCAATGTCCTCATTGTCAACTTTAAAGTTACATAAATCTTCTGTTGTCATTACTTTAGTCTTCTTGACATTCAGCTGTAGGCCTGCTTTTGTGCTTTCCTCTTGAACTTTCATAAGCATTCATTTCAAATCATTACTGGTTTCTGCTAGTAGTATGGTATCATCTGCATATTTTGAAATGCCTTCAAGTCGATCCTGACTTATGGCTAAGCTATGAATAGGGTTTTCATGGTAAGCGGTATTCAGAGGGGTTTTTACCATTGCCTCCCTCTGAGGCTAGTCCTCCCCAGCTGGCTAGGGCCTGCTCAGCTTGCTACAGCTGCACAAGCCAGCCTCTTCCTTGTCCTCAACTGCCAGCTGGGGGGCAACTGGGCTCCTTGGGACTATGCAGCTTGCCCACGGCTGCACAGGTGGCAGGGCACGTAACCCCTTAGCCACTCACTGTGGGGGTGATCTTTAGTTGGCCCTTTACACCCAGGAGACATGAGCGGGGATTTGAACTCACAGACTCTGAACTTCCAGCCAGGCTCTGCTCCCCATTGTGCTATACCAGCTCTTCTACATATCTTAAATTACTGATATTTCTCCCTCCAATTTTCACACCTCCTTCATCTTGGTCCAATCCCGTTTTCTGTATGATATGTTCTGCATATAGATTAAACAAATAGGGTGATAAAATACACACATGTCTCACACCCTTTCTGATTGGGAACCAATCAGTTTCTCTATATTCTGTCCTTACAGTAGCCTCTTGTCCAGAGTATAGGTTGCGCATCAGGACAATCAGATCATAGTTTTTCATGATCTACGCAATCAAAGGCTTTGCTGTAATCTATAAAGCACAGGGTGATTTTCTTCTGAAATTCCTTGGTCCATTCCATTCTCCAACATATGCTTGTGATATGATCTTACATACCTATTCCCTTTCTAAATCCTGCTTGGACATCTGGCATTTTCCTCTCCGTATATGATAAGAGCCTTTGTTGTAGAATCTTGAGCATTACTTTACTTGCATGGGATATTAAGGCAATAGTTTGATAATTACTGCATTCCCTGGGATCCCCTTTCTTTGGAATTGGGATGCATATTGAATGCTTCCAGTCTGTGGGCCATTGTTTTATTTTCCATATTTGTTGACAAATATTTGTCAAAATTTGGACAGATTCAGTCTCAGTAACTCATAGCAACTCTATTGGTATGCCATCGGTTCCTGGTGATTTGTTTCTTCCAAGTATTTTAAGAGCAACTTTCATCTCACATTCTAAAATTTCTGGTTCTTCATCATACAGTTCCTCTGTGAATGAATCTGTCATCCTTGCATCTCTTGTATACAATTCTTCAGTGTATTGCTTCCATCTTTCTTTTATTTCATCTCGGTCAGTCAGTGTGTTCCCCTGTTGATTATTCAAAAATCCTACTCTTTCCCTTTAATTTTCTCTAATCTTTTGGATTAGGGCTCTTATTCTACCCTTTTTGTTGTCCTCTTCTATTTCTTTACAATAACTATTGTAATAGTTCACTTTGTCCCTACGTACTAGTTGCTGTATTATTGCATTTAGGGTTCTGACTATCTTTCTTTCTCCTTTTGCTTTTGCTTTCTTTCCATCTTGAACCATTTTAAGAGTTTTGTCAGTCATCCATTGAGGTCTTTCTCTCTTTTTAACTAGAGGTATTCTTCCCTGATAATGTCTCTGACTTCAATCCATAGTTCTTCTGGTTCTCTATCAACTAAGTTTAAAGCCTCAGATCTGTTCCTTATTTGATCTTTATATTCTTGTGGGATATTATTTAAATTGTATTTTGACATTATGATTGCTTTGTTGTTCTTCTTTAGCTTTACTATGATTTTCGATATTACCAGCTTATGATCTGTTCCGCAGTCTGCTCCTGGTCTTGTTTTTGCAGAAAGTATGCAACTTCTCCATCTGCTGCTACCAATTATACAATCAATTTGATTCCTGTATTGACCATTTGGTGTTGTCCACATGAACAGTCATCTTTTCGGTTGCTCAAAAAGTGTGTTTGCAAGAAACAAATTTATATATTTGCATTTATATATAAATCATTTTTATGTTATCTTCACTAATCTGTGCGTTTTGATGCATACTTTACATGTGTATTTGCAAACCAGACACGAGTGCAATTGCCTTGCCCAGTTCATGATTTCTAGCAATTGGTGGTCAGAGGCAATTGGTGGTGAGAGGAAGGGCGGGGTATAAATCAAATGATAAATAAGTAAATAAATAATACCTAGCAGACTCCTGGAACAGGGGAAGCTGCCCTGGCCTTGAGTCAGACCATTGGTCCATCTAGCTCATCAGTATTCGCTACACTGACCGGCAGCTGCTCTCCAGAATTTCAAAGAGGGGTCTTTCCCAGTCCTACCTGGAGATGTCAGGGATTGAACCTGGGACCTTCCATAGGCAAAGGAGATGCTCTGCCACTGAGGTGTCGCCCTTCTCCGAGGCTGTGTGATCACTCCTTTGCATCAGGATGTGTTCACTGCACCACAAAGGAAACAAGAAGAGTTGCTTCATATAAGTTTAGTGGCAACTAACTCTTGCTGAGGTGAAGCAGTCACATTTTTGGACAGTGACATTTTTGGGGGGGGGTCTCTTTCATTCTTTCTAAGAAAAGCTCCCCATGGACTCGATTGCTCATTCGCCAAGGCTGAAAACATTTGGCCTGCTTGTAAGCGGCAACAGACAAGACCCTGTGATCCCCTTCTTTCATGTTCATTTAAGGGTGAAAAATTACCAGCAAGGACTCAATTAACCTCATATTCTGCTTAGCCTGGTTTGCACCATGAGCTGCCAAAGCCAATACTTATGCTCCATTGTTTTCACAATAGCGGCATGTGTTTTATTATGAGTGCCTAATTAATTCCAACATTGGCACTTGTTATATGTTAGCATTGTCCTCCGGGGTGAATCCCACCAAAGAGGGGGAAAGGGGGTAGCCCTCATTTCCCTCTTTATTTGGGGCATATTCCACCAGTTCATCCTCTCCTCAATGAAATTCTGTAGTAACAAGCAGGCAGCAAAGAGTTTTTAATATTTATTTATTTATTTATTGCATTTGTATACCGCCCCATAGCTGAAGCTCTCTGGGCAGTTTATAACAATTAAAAACAAACATACAAATTTAAAAACACATTTTTAAAAAGCAATTTAACACACACACACGAATTTTACAGAAATATGAGTAATGTTTCACAGAGTAGACCCATTGAAATAGATGGGTCTAATTAACTGGGTACATTAATTTCCATGGGTCTACTACTCTGAGTAGAACCTAGATGGATATAGTCTAAATTAACAAAACACCTATTTTGGTAGGTAATGAATAGATTCCTATCAAATCTTACATTTCTGTGATGTTCATGTTATTTTATATTCCTCGTTTTCCTTTTCTGTTCACATTGGTCCATTAGCCAAATCTTGACCTTTTCCTTTATAATATTTCCAAGGTGTATTCCTGTTAAGACATCAGTATAATCTGGTTGCATATTTGTTATGTAAAGTGCCTGGCCACCTCTGTCCCCCACATGCAAAAATAGGTAGGGATTGTTCTGGTTAACCATTTAATAGATATTAATTTTTTAAAACCAATTTTAATATGTTTTTAAAGCTTTTCTAAACAAGATGTTGTTAAAGCTGTTGCCGTAATAGATTTAAAGTCTGTTTTTATGGTGTTTTGGAGTGATTTTAGTGCTTTCGGTTGCCGCCCTTCAGGGTGGGAGGGTGGAATATAAATAAATAAATAAATAAATAAATAAATAAATAAATAAATATTCAGTCGTCCTTAATAATAGTCCACAGACTTTCAAATCCCAAAAGCAAATATTTGGGTTGTATCCAAAGCAATGTGATGAAACATGTCCTATCAGTACAAGGTTTTCTGCTTGTGCAATGGGACTTCGCCCTCTCTTGTCCCCTGTCACTTCCTGTTCTAGGGGTTCCCCCAACTCTACAGAGCAACCCTCCGGGCATGTGCAGAGGTGAGGAGAGGAAGGGAAGTCCCATCGTGCAAGTGGAAATCCTTGCGCTGAAGTTGTATACAATGAGGAAAGAAACTTAAAAAAAAAGACAGCCCATTAGCAGCACATTTTTTCACTGCTGAAAATGTAGACAATGAAAATACAAAATGAGCCATATGCTCAGGAGCCCAATTCCTCAAGAACTGCCTCTCCTCATATGAACCTGCCTGGACACTGCATTTGTCATAGAGGCCCTCCTCTGTCTGCCAATTCTATGGGCAATGTGGAGGATGGCACCACAAGATTTCAGGGACTTTTCAGTGGTGGCTCCCCATTTATGAATGCTCTCCCCAGGGAAGCATGTCTGGCAACATCCTTGTCTTCTTTTAGGTGCAAGGCTAAAACATTTTTGTTTACCCATGCCTTTGACAGGGTAGTGTTCTGGAGTGTGAGGTTCTGGCTTGTTTTACTGCTCATTTTTAGTAGGGTGGGTACAATTTGTCCTTTCCTAAATATTCTTGGATGCGCAAGGTTTAGGTATTGTGTTTTCTTGTTGTTTTATATGGGGTTGTTATGCCTTTTATGCTGTAAATCACTTTGGAACCTCTGTGTGAAAAGCGATAATTATAACAAAAAATTAAAACCAGGACCCTTAAACAATTCTGTTACAGTGGCTCATGAATTTTTATAGCTTGGAATACAAACTTTGCATGTGATTCAGATAGGTAAGATAGTGTGTCCCTTCTCAGGAAGGCCATAAACCACGCTAAAGACCTTCCTGGGAAGGGAGCCATCGAGGGACAAGTAAGTCTAGTTCTTTCATCTCTGTAAAAATTATATGTTAGCAACAGTGTAGGATGGTTTCTAAATCTACCATACAGGACAAACATTATTCTCACATGGAATGCCATTAAATCTTACTTCCAAAATCGCTAAGCCAAGAACATTATATCAAATTAGTGCAAATTATTATTTCTGATGTTTTGGAACTCAAATGTAAGTTGGTTATTTATTTATTTATTAATATATATCCCGCCCTTCCTCCCAGCAGGAGCCCAGATTACAGATTAAAAGATGCAACCTTAATTACCTGTGAAAATAGTTTAAATTCTAATCCTAGGAATGGAGAGCTAACTGCCCTGCAGATGTTGTTGGACTCCAACTCCCATCATCCCTGACCACTGGCCATGCTGACAGGGGTTGATGGGAGTTGGAGTCCAACAATATCTGGAAGGCCACAGGTTTCCCATACTTGCCATAGAGCCTCTCTATCCACAGTGTACCCAAAGAGTACATGGAGATGCACAGAGGGAGCACTTCAACTGAGGAAGCAAACCAGCATGGTTAATGAATTAGCGTTCAGCGTCAAATAACAATTTCAAATTATTGCCACTGCCTTTTTGTGGAGTTTTTGTTTGGCAGAGAAAATAATCCAGCATTGTGGGGAAAGAGTGAGCAAAATACTTTCTTTGCTGGATTAGATCAAAAGTCCATCTCGTTCTGGATTCTGTTTCCAATTATGGCCACATAGATGCTTCATAAACAGGCTGATGCTCCTCGATTAGCCCAGGAGCAGGGAAACTTTTGTCAGCCTGAGGGCTGTGTTTCTTTCCGGGCTACTTTCCGAGGGCTATGTGTCCTGAGTTCTTGGGTCTGGGAGGTGGAGAGACAGCCTGTCCTGGACAAGGTTGCACTCCCCTGGAAGGATCAGGTCTGTAACCTGGGGGTGCTCCTGGATTTAACCTTGTCACTGGAGGCTCAAGTGGCCTTGATGGTTAGAAGTGCCTTTTTCCAACTCTGGCTGGTTTGTTAGCTAGGGAGCCTTCTGGACAGACATAAATTGGCCACAGTATTCTGGTAACTTCCAGACTGGATTATTGCAATGCGCTCTACATGGAGTTGCCCTTGAAGATGACTTGGAAACTTCAACTGCTCCAAAATGCAGCAGCGAGATCAGCAGCTGGGGTTCCATACAGATCTCATATAACCTCTTTTAAAACAGCTGCACTGGTTACAAGTTCATTTCCAGGCTCAATTCAAGGTGCTCACACATATGTGTTTAAAGCCCTCTAAGGCCCCATATATC
Source organism: Rhineura floridana (assembly GCF_030035675.1). NCBI lineage: Eukaryota > Metazoa > Chordata > Lepidosauria > Squamata > Rhineuridae > Rhineura > Rhineura floridana. The sequence goes on from NC_084491.1 coordinate 37,730,119, forward strand.
TACAAGACCACCTCCTTCCCTACCGACCCTCTCAGGTGTTGAGATCAGCAAAAGGGGCCCTCTTCCACCTCTCTCTGAAGTTTGGGTGGTGGTGGCAGCCTGGGAGAGGGAATACTCTGTGGCAGCCTCAGAGTTGTAGGATTTCCACCCACAGGGATCTGTCTGGCATCTTCACTGTACAGCTTTCGTCATAAGCTGAAGATGCACCTCTTTACCCTGGCCTTTGGTACTTTATATATATATAACCTTTGGGTGAAGGGCGGGTAATAAATTTTAATAATGATGATGATGCCCGTGGTGGGTGGGGGCAGAGGCAAAAATGGGTGGAGCAACAGATGTACATGTTTTTATTTATTTATTTATTAAATTTATATCCCTCCCTCCCAGAAGGAGCCCAGGGCCGCAAACAAAAACACGAAAAGCACTTTAAAACATCTTCAAAACACTTTAAAACAAATTAAAACAAAACATCTTTAAAAATCTTTTAAAAAAGCTTTAAAAACATATTCAAAAGCAGTTCCAGTACAGATGCAGACTGGGATAAGGTCTCTGCTTAAAAGGCTTGTTGAAAGAGCAAGGACTTCAGTAGGTGCTGAAAAGATAACAGAGATGGCACCTGTCTAATATTTAAGGGGAGGGCATTCCAAAGTGTAGGTGCCACTAACTTAAGGGTCTGCTTCCTCTGTTGTGTGAAACAGACCTCCTGATAAGATGTATCTACAGGAGGCCCTCATTTGTAGAATTAAATGAAAGACTGGGTATATAAAGGGTAAGATGATCTTTCAGGTATCCTGGTCCCAAGGTGCATAGGGCTTTATATACCAAAACCAGTCCAGAACCTTGAACTTGGCCTGATAAATTTTATCTTTGCACAGTAAGCTTGTTTCTACACACATTCACACATCCCTCTGCATCCTCCATCCAGGAAAGCAGGAAGCATTATCAGAGTTCAAGGGCACATTCCAGTCAAGAAAAAACATTTAGGGGGTGAATCAGGGTCAGTGAGGGGTGTGGTCCAGGGAGAGAGGGGGTGGTCTGGGGAGACTTCCGAGGTCCACATAGAGAGGCCTGGAGGGCCGCATTCATCTCCCAGGCTTCAGGTTCCCCACATTCTGTCTCTGAAGACATTTCATTGATTTATCAAGGCTAATAACCATTGATATCCTCCACAAATGTACATAATACTTTTTAGAGAGCCATATAAGCTATCACCACTTCTTGTGGCAGTGAGTTCCACAAGTCAATTGTGCAAATTCACATTAGAAATTTAGCTTTTGAGGGATTGCAGCACTTGTGTTTCAATTAAACATATATCAGGGGTTAAAATACATTTTTTATTTGCAGGAAGAAGCTGGTCGTCATGGTTTATGTAACAAAGGTTGTATAAACTTTTAGCAACATATTTGTCTCTGGTATGAAAAGTTACATGCTTTTTTTTTTTTTAAAGGAGCAAAATATGACTCAACATTTACAATTTCTAGTCTGGACCAGGGAATATTAATAGGGCAATTAGGGAGATTATTTTCTATATCACTTAGTTGCCAAATATTTGCATGGCTAGAATGTGGATTGATCAATCACTTTGCTTTCGTTATTAAGCCATTTTATAATCTCATAATATTTAGAGCTGTACTCTGCATTTCTGATTGAAATTAATTCCACTCATATAATTTCATTTGACATTATTTGTGCCTAGGCAATTGCTGTCATCATGGGCTTTGTTGACCATCATAAATGTTTAGAGGCAAATTAGCCATCCCAGGCACACTTTTCATTTAGTCTTCAGATACTAATTGTGCGGTTACTCTTTGTTTTTAATCAAATCAAAGATAACTGGAGGGGGCATAGAAAACAACTCACATTTCCGTGACTTGGCAGATTACGATGGGAAGTGAAGCAGTGCTATCACCTATGTCTCCATATATAGCTGCTCCTTCATAAGATCGGACCTTCTGGGCCAGACCAAAGATCAAAGCCCGGCAGAAAAAAATACGTCTCTGAAATGGTCATGACTCCCTCTGTGCCTTTGGGTTCAGCCCCAGGATGGCAGACTCTGGAGGAAGATGAGGAGGAATGAGATGGGGAAGCTGGAACAGATGGAAGCTCTTCCCTCTCCCTGATCCCATCTGGCTCGAGTGTGGAGACCAGTGTTGGATGGTGCCTACTGGGACTGGTGGGGCAGAAGGCAGGGAGCCCAAAAGTAGGTGGAGCCAGAAACCAATGCCAGGCAGGGCCAGCTAATTCTAGTCTTGTCCCCATCCTTCCTGATGAGTTCTACAAGACCAGCCCTGAAATGTAAGAGGAGGAAGCTGACAGCTGGTACCATCCTCTGGACTGGTTGAATGCAAGAAAGCAGGCAGGTGAGGGCTGGCTGGGGGCAGACTGAGGGTGGTGGGGCCCTGCTCCTTTTGTCTCAATGGACTAGCCTCCATTGCTAGGGCTCCTGCTGGTGGAAGGGCGGGATATTAATCAAATGATAAGCAAATAAATAAATAAATTGCTGCCAGCTGCTATTGAACTACAAGTCCCGACCACACTGCCTAAGGAGGGCTTCTGTGTTTACCCTCGAATTTGTTTGAAAATCATCCCCAATCCATCAGGACACATCCGGCCCACCCCAAGATCCGTGAGGTGGCCCTATGCTGCGCCCCAGGCACCTAGATATACCACCTCATCTGCCAGGCACCACCGTCCAGCTCCTAACCTGAGTGGTGGCTGATAGGGTGGAAGACAGGGAGGCCAATGATAGGCCGAGCGAGAGCCAATGACAGGCGGAGCCAGCTGATCCTAGTTCTGTCCCCATCCTCTTCCTTGCTCAGTTCTACAAGGGGCAACAGGGAGGCTGAGGAGGAGGAGGAAGGCGACTGGTAGGGCCACCCCCTGGGCTGGTTGTAAGTAAGATGGCAATCCTATTTTAAACATGTTATTTGCTATTTTTCTTCTCTCATGAAATTCAAGGTGGCATACATAAGAGTCCTTGGGCAGTCTTCCATCCAGGCATCAACCAGTTCCAGATGTGCTTATCTTCAGCAATGGCTGTACTTGTACCCTCAGACCCTGCCCTGGGTTTATCATAGCCCTGCTTTCATCAGAAGAGGTCCCTGCATTGCAGAGCTTGGGAAAGTTACTTTTTTTGAACTACAACTCCCATCAGTCCCAGCCAGCATGGCCACTGGAATGGGCTGATGGGAGTTGTAGTTCAAAAAAGTAATTTTTCCAAGCTCTGCTGCATTGTACTTATGCACAAAGAATATAGGTTCAAATGAAATTCCAGATGGCCTTTACAAACCTTGCAGGGTAGTTGTGAAGATGAAACAAGGTACAATTTGAGACACTGTGCAATTAAAAGTGCTATGGAAGTTGTGAATAATAACTGGCTTCAGTGAGACTAAATTGCCACAAATCTCAGTACATATGGTTTGTGAGTTGTTGTTTTAAATTAAAAACTGCCCACCAGGGGAACAAAACAATTTGGAAGTGCCTTAAGTCAGGCGTGTGTGTGTGAGGGAAAGCGGAACAGATTAAAATGCATCTGAAGGAGATGCCACAAACAACTCTTAACGTTATAAGGAAGCCCTTGTGTTCCACAGTCCATTACTGGAAATGCACATTGATGTTTTATTTTGATGGACTCTAAAGTGTCTTTGCGTTTTGTCAGAGAGGTAAGTTATTTGGAAGTGTTATTAAAAAGTTGTTACCCTAATTGGAATAATTTCAATACGAAATAAATAAATACAAAATGAAGGCTATGGGTCTTAATGGACGGATGTGTGTAGAAAGAAGAGTTGAACAGCATGCAAGTAACTCAGGCCTCCTCTCTTTTCTACAGTATTAGACAGTCATAGTGCCCCCCACACTTCCCAATCATAACAGCTAAATTAGAAAAGATGGGCACCCTTAATTTCCCCAAACAATCACTTAATGGGAGCCGTATTATTCCACGAAACAGGCGAATGGCGTCCCGATCCATTTTATGGGCCATCAATAAGCAAAACCTTGGCTGCTTTTAAGACTAAGCCAAAAAGAGACACTGGTGAAGTGGGGGGGATGGCAGGAAAGTGGAAAAAGGGGGGGAGGAGAGAAAAAGAGTATTTACACAAAATTTGTGCGCCAGCAAAGTGCAGGCAGTGAGAGGAATTTCAATTATTTAATCAGAAGGAAAATGGAAGCGCCTTTAAGTGTTGTGATTGGAGCCAGAGAAATCTAATGTGGGCTGACATTGAAGATGAGGGAAATGGGAAGGAAATTAAAGCTGCTCCTACTTAAATCATGTGGTTACAAATGATAAATTAGTTTCTCGATGCTTTCATTTAAGTGTTTAAGTGGAAGGTTTTATTCTTAATGTAGTGTTGTCACACGAAATAAAGCCCTTATCCGCCTCTGGGGCTGGCTGCTTTCTCTCTCCCTCCCGCCCCCCAGTTTTCCCCCTTTGCATGGTTGGTTTGGAAGCAAGCACGGAACCGGAGGGGCAGTTGGAGAGCCACAGTAACATTTTGTATTCTTTTGTTAAAGCGGCCCTGCAATATGCTTTCACCACACACTCATTAAGGTAATAGATGAATAATGTCTATTAAAATGCACTAGGCTTAAATGAATTTAATGTGCGGGTTGGGAAGGGGGGGAAAGTTATTTAGAAACACATAGGGAAAGCTCATTTGGAGAAGATACTATATGCATTTCTAATCAAGGCTGTGATTTTTCAGTGGTACATGTGCATAAAAAGATAATACAGTCAGGCCGGAAGACAGGGAGTCTGCATTTTCAACACAGTAGCAAGATTGCTCTGCAGTGTGGATGAAATCCAAAAAGACAGATCAATTTTGGGTGGAAAATTCCTAGGTGTACATGTTTTGCCAGTTCCACTTTTTAAAATAATTTAGTCCATTAATTAAGACTTCTTTGCTGTTCAGTTATAGGCTGAGGTGGCTTAACTTGAACATAAGAAGAGCCTGCTGGATCAGGCCAGTGGCCCATCTAGTCCAGCATCCTGTTCTCACAGTGGCCAACCAGGTGCCTGGAGAAGCCTGCAAGCAGGACCTGAGTGCAAGAATAATTGGCACATATCTAGCAAAACATCCTGCACATGTGAAATATAAACAACAACGGGGCTTTTAAGTTATTAGTTTTAAAAGAGTTTAGGGTGCCCTTCAGAGGGAAAAAACACTATGAGGCAAAGTCAGCATACAAAGTACAAACCATAAAAACACAAATTAAAGCAGAAAGCAGAACAAAAGCAGCAGCATCAGTTGCAAAAAATCAACATACACATATAGCAGAATCCATTAGCAGCCTTAACACCAGCTCACATGCATGCAAAATGCTGGAATGCCTAGCCAAATAAAAATGGCTGGAATGACACCACAGTCAGCATTCAAGAGCCTCTGTAGGGTAAAAGGTAAAGGTGTCCCCGCACTTATAGTGCGAGTCGTTTCCGACTCTTAGGGTGACGTCTTGTGACATTTTTACTAGGCAGACCATATATATGTAGGGAGTGCACCCTATAATATGGCCAAATGAGGTCCAGAGTCCAACATTCCTTGGCTTCTTATTCTCCTCCCCTCTCCACAATACCTAAAGGAGATCAATAACAGCAACTAGTTTAAAAAAAGGGAATACCCCAAGCCCTTCTGAATAGGGGAGGGATTTGCCACTGGACAGAAGTTTTTAGGGCAGAGATGGAAAACCTGTGGCCTTCCAGAAGTTGTCAGACTCCAACTCCCATCAATCCCAGCCAGAATGGCCAGTAGCAAGGGATGATGGGAACTGGCGTCCAGCAACACAGGTTCGCCATCCCTGAAATAGGGCTCTGTTTTGGGGGCTGGTACTTGCTACATGCAGATGCAAGCCTCATTAGGGCAGGGGTAGCTAATGTGGTGCTCTCCAGAGGTTATTGGACAACAACTTCCATCAGCCTCAGCCAGCATGGCCAGTGGTTAGGGGTAATCAGAATTGCAGTTCTCAACAACTGGAGGGCACCTCATTTTAGGGCATGGCCTGAAATTATATGATACAGCTATCTTGTTGAAGCCAAGCAGTTTTGGGGGTGGCCAGTGCCTGAAAGTGAACCCTATGCGTACCTCCTTGTGTTCCATTATGAAAGAAAGGCAGGCTATAAATATAACAAATAAATAAAACAATACTGTATTCTCAAAACAGTCATTTGAGGAAGCTTTGTAGCTGAGTGGGGATTTGAACTCGGGTCTCGCTGTCCCATTACCTCTGTTGCAAAATGCCCCTTTGCCACTGAAAGAAATGTACACCGTGATACATAATGTCATTTATTATTGATTGATTTAAGACACTTGTATACCACTTAACTGTTAGCATTTCTGAACAGTGTACCTAAAAATAAACCATGCAATGGCAGAAGGATAGGGAAACAATTACAGACGCACCAGGTTGCTTTGGGGAAGGGCCCCAGCGCGATAGCAGAGCATCTGCCTTGCATGCAGAAGGTTCCTGATTCAATCCCCAGCATCTCAAAGGAAGGCTGGGAGAGACCCTATCCTGAAACCCTGGAGAGCCACTACTGATCAGTGTAAATGATCCTGAGCTAGGACCAACAGTCTGACTCGGTATAAGGCAGCTTCCTATGTCTATATTTGGGGAGGGCCATAGTGGCAGAGCATCTGCTTTGCACGAAGGTTCCTGGTTCATTTTCTGGCATGTCCAGGTGGGGCTGGGAGACACTCCTGCCTGGAACCCTGGAGAGCCACTCCTGCATGGAAGGCAGATGTGCTACTAGGGAGCTCTAGCCTTTCCCCTAAGCTTACAATGCTCAGCACAGATTGTGGTGGTGGTGGTGTTGCTGCCTGCACTGCAGCCACAAACAATGACCCCACTGGGGAGCAGTCTGCTGGTGTCAAGGGGGTCCACTGGAGAGCACTTTCCTGATGCCCATCACACCTGGTTCTGGCAATGAGCAGAACCTCTGAGAGGTCGCCATTTTGGTCAGGAAAATAGCACAGGGATGGGGGAAGGGTTATCTCAAAGTCACTCAAAGTCACCTCTCTGCTCCAGATCTGAGTCCCCATCCCACTCCATCCTGTGACTGCTTTAATGATGCATCTCCTGCTCCCACTTGTGGTGTCCCTGAGCTGCTATGCAAAAATCAGGAAAAGGAAAAGGTTCTTTTTACAACTCCCTTAAAACTCTACAAGAAAGGCACTGAATAATACGGCGAGCACATTATTTGCTGAGAACCAGACAGAGAGTGTATCAGTTTAACATATGGAGTATTTTGAAGTGATATTGGCTAAGATCAGAGGCAGTTTTTAAATGTCATGCAAGGTAATGCTCCAGTGTGTCTCCTCATTTTGAGTACCTCCTCTTCGGAAATGTACAAAATGGCATTTGCCAAATGTAATCTCCAGTTTAAAAGCAGTATTTGAAGATCCATTTACCTGATGCAGAACACAAACCTGCCTTTCCACCCCTAAGACCTGTCATCCACTTCTGGAGTGCTTAAAACTGAGTGCCCAGATACAGGGCAAGTTGAAACAGTCAAGAAGCAATCTAACACAAAAAAATGTCATGAATGCAATGTGTCTTACTCAGATCTTTCTAAAACACATCTCCCCCACCCTACTCCTGCCCTTGATCCTGAAGGTCACGATACAGAAAAGTCCAGCTAATGGAACCAATATTTTACTTTGATCCTTAAAATAAAGCCCATTCTCTCTCCCTCTCTTTTTTAAAAGTAATTTTGGTCCAGCCTAGATGGAGAAAACTAGATACCACAGCGAGCTTTAATTGTTTGTCTGCTGATAAAAGAACATCCCTTTCCCACTTTTATTTTGGGGGGGGGGGTATAGAGAGAATAAATTGGTTAAAATTACATAAAGTCTTGACCAGTGCTTTGTGCCTGTGTATTATGATGTATGGATTGATAGACTGCAAAACAGTTTAAGGCCCTTAAAAACCACATAAAGGAAACAAGATCCAGGATCCAAAGGGTTTGGACATGCCCAGTAGGAGTTCTGCCTCCTCCCCTGTGAATAGCAGACCATCATGTCATAGAATAAACTGTGTTTGGAAATCACCTCCATGGTAAAAGATGTTAATAGCACACTCCATGCCACAATTAGGCCTACCGAGTAGGCAGAGGATGCAGCAGATGCTTATTAATTAATTAATTAATTAATTAATTTAAATTTACATTTATATCCCACCCTTCCTCCCTGTAAGAGCCCAGGGCAGCAAGCAAAAGTATTAAAAGCACCCTAAAACATCATAAAAACTGACTTTAAAATATATTTAAACAAAACATCTTTAAAAACATGTTAAACAAAACATATTAATAATAAAAAAAAAGCTCTAGAAGCATCTTCAAAAGCAATTCCAACACAGACACAGACTGGGATAAGGTCTCTACTTAAAAGGCTTATTGAAAGAAGAAGGTCTTCAGTAGGTGCCAAAATGGTAACAGAGATGATGCCTATTTAATGGGAGGGAGTTCTAAAGGGTAGGTGCCACAACACTAAAGGTCCGCTTCCTATGTACGGTATATCCCACTTTTCCTCCAAGAAGCTCAAGGTGGCATACATGGTACTCTTCCTTCTCTATTTATCCTCATAACAACTCTGTGAGGTAGGTTAGGCTATGACTGGCCCAAGGTCACCCAATGAGCTTCATGGCACAGCAGAGATTTGAACCCTGATCTCCCATGTTCTGCGCCAACACTCTAAACCTCTACACCATACTGGCTCTTAGATGTTCCTCTGGTATATCTGTGGCATATCTGCAACCCAGTGTACATGTGACTATAGGACTGGCCTGCCCAAATATATAACTTCACATGGATGTTAATGTGTATTTGGAACTGGGCGTAACTATTATGTTGTTCCACACATCAAAAGACTTAAAATCAAGCAGGCTTAAAATTCTTATTCTTATTATATTTGGAAATGGGAAGATGGAGGGTTTTTTTATTTTAAAGGAGGTTGGATCTTGTTGTTGGGGTTTGTTTTTGTTTTTGCAGAGAGGGGAGAGAAAAGATGTCATTCTTGGTTCTAACATCATACCCAGAAACTTACGTAGTAGGACAAATACTCGGCTGTCGGTGAACTTGGTCAAACCACTTGAACTCTCACTGAGCTTTCATTTCTTCCATCTTAAGAGGGTGGAGGATAATTCAATTTCTTCCTCTCCTTTAAAAAGCATTTTGAGATCTTGAGTGCATTGATTATTACATCTCGCTGTCTGTGGAGAACATCTAGTGTTTCTTATACACAAAGTATAAACTGAGCAGCAATGACAGGGGGAGAAATGTGGAAATGAAGCAGGAACTGAATTATTGTGTCAACGTGAAAGAGGAGACCAATGGCTCTTTCACACTTTACATGCCAATAAGCCTGAGTTTGCTTCAAAACTTTTGCTACTCAAAAGACAGCCACAGTCACAAGTGCCTGAACAAGTGGATCAGAATGATACACATGCTTTTGTCAGGTGTACACTTAAAACGCCTGAGGAATGTTCCTAAAAACAGCGATGTGAATGATTGCAGGATTCACAGAGGCTTATTAATTATTCTTAGGGTCCTGAACCCAAACAGTGTTGCAGTCCTCAACATCGGAAAGGTTTCAGATGACAGCAATGAAGATGTCAAAGGTCTACATGGCAAATCTTGTGAGGAGAGTATGGAGGAACCTCTTACGCAAAGCAGATTAAGGAGGAAGATTTGATGATGTCAGGCAGAATAATGTCTGAAAGAAGAAGAGAGACTTTCCCCACTCTTTTTGCACTGAGGATTGGGATAAGAATCATTGGGTTGTATTAAGTCCTACTTAGACTCATTGAAATTAATGAACCTAAGTTAGTTGTGTCCATTAACGTGAGTGGGTCTACTCTGAGTTGAACTAGCATTGAATAGCATCCAATGGATTAATACTTCAGCAAGGTATACCTGGGCTAAATAGTAGGAAGCAGTTTTAGAGATTCTGTGTGCCATAATGTCCTGTCTTGGCCACAAATGGAGCTAGTTGTTGGAAGTGGGGGCAAGAGCAACTCCTGTTTGGGTTCTTTTGTGTGTATTCCAGAAGGAAGATAGAGTTAGGGTCCTCCAGCTGGCTAGGCTTGCCTACCTTTACCTATGCTGTTCTCTACCTAACTTCCTTCTGTTGTAAACTGATATGCTCAGGGAAACTGACCTGCCCCTCCTTCCTTTGTCGTCTTCTTCGACTGTCCAAGGAGAGAGGAGACATCTTTGTCTTTGCTCTCTCTCCTGAGCCATGAGGGCAATACCCAAGTCTGCACATTGCACCTCCAACTTAGTTAGTTAGTTAGAGCTATCTACTATGTATTTTTTATAAATAAAGTAGCTTTTTCTTATTTTACTAAGTCTTAAGCCTCTGTGATCTAAATGCAGGGTAAAAGTCTGCTACTTAAGTAAATACACACACTGGCACACGCAGCTCATACCTCTACTCTCCATATGCATAATGCTAATAAGGCAAGATTTTTGTTTTGTTTGTTTATTATGACATTTATATCCCATCTTTATTCAAAATGTCAGGGTGGCATTCATGGTTGTTCCCCCATCCTCTCCATTCTATCAACACAAAAATCTTGTGATGTACATTGAGCTGAGAGACTGTTACTGGCTCGAGGTCACCCAGCAAGCCCAACTGATTGAGGGGGGAAAGCATGCCCACACTATTTTGCAGCCCTGTCTCTTTTTCTTTTCTTTTAGATGTGGCAGCTGTTATGCTACAGCAGCCATTTTGTGACTGGCTCCTACAGCACTTTCTCAGAGATCTATATGTGCCCACTGGCCCATCAAGTTTGGCAATCCCTGACTTAAGGGCTCAGCTGAGGGGTAGCCTTTGCTGGAGGAGCCCCTGAACTCCCAACATCTGTCCAACATCTTGCAAAACTTCCCTTCTGGATACTTGCTGCCCCCTTGTGTAACTCTCAGGCAATGGAGGCTGGTCCATTGGTCACATGAGTCCCTGCCCCACCAACCTCAGTCTGCCTTCAAGCAGTCTCCACCTGCCTGCCTTCTTACTTACAACCAATCAGGAGATGACTCTGCTGTCATTGGCTCTCACTTCACCTATTGTTGGTCTCCCTGCTTTCCACCCCACGAGTCCCAATGGGCACCACCCACCACTGGTCTAGGGAGTATCATGATTCCATTGTTGGACTTCCCATGATCTGGAGATGAGGTGGGAGGCTCTAAGGAAGAGTCATCTGGTGTGGACAATTCCCTTTTTAAAAGCCCTTTACAAAGTTCTGTCTTCCTTGCCAGCTGATTCTCTGTGAAGTATCACCATATAATAGCCTTGAGGGGAGATATGATAGCACTTTTCAAGTACTTGAAAGAAAGGTTGTCCCACAGAGGAGGGACTGGATCTCTTCTCGATCATCCCAGAATGCAGGACATGGAATAACGGGCTCAAGTTACAAGAAGCCAGATTTTGACTGAACATCAGGAAAAACTTCCTAACTGTTAGAGCGGTAACACAATGGAACCAAAGACCTTGAACAGTGGTGGGCTCTCCCACACTGGAGACATTCCAGAGGCAGCGGGACAGCCACCTTTTGGGTGTGCTTTAGTTTGGATTCCTACATTGAGCAGGGGGTTGGACATGATGGCCTCATAGGCCCCCTCCAACTCCATGATTCCATGGTTCTATGATTCTATATTCCTGATAATGTGGAAGTTAGGCCCACTTCCCCCCCCAAGAAAAGAAAAATGATAATTAAGGATCAGGCGAAGGGCATTGTGGTATAGTTGAGCAGGAAAGGACAAACATCTTTCACTCCTTTCACTTAGTTCACTCCTGGGGTGCTATTTGCCAGCTCTCTGCATGCCAAATAGATAATCTTTTATCTGAGAGAAACCCACCAAATACTGTAGTGTGTGTGTGTGTATTTGGGGGGGGATTCCCCTCAGCAGGAACCACCGAAGCTCCCCTACACCACCAGAGACTCCTGTGGCTGAAGAATCCCAAGACCTCTTCCATAGCCTGAGGAGGTTGCCCAGCACCCTTCCCTCAAGATTCCATTTCAGAACTTGCACTGGGTCTCTCCCAACGCTGATGAAGCCAAGATCTGAAAAATTAGGCAGAACCCCTTTAAACCCAAGGAGGCTTCCCTAGTGGCACTGGTGGTCGCTTCAGTGAGCTCCAGAACTTTGCTTAGAGGAACAGCTGAGCCTGCTCTGCTTTGATGCTCATAAGCAGCCTGCTCTGATTACCCAGCGCTCTCCAAAAATGCCACTTGGAACAGGGTAAGGAGCCACTTCTTCCTTTCCCAGCTCTGGGGCAGCCCATCATGGGCCAGGGGAGGCTGATCCATTAGGGAAGATGGGGCTCTGCCCTGCCAACCTCACTCTGCTCTCAGCTACCCTCCACCTGCCCATGATCTTACTTACAACCAGTCCAAAGGGTGGCATTCCTGTCGGCTCCCTCCTTTTTAGTCTCAGTTCTGCTCTTGTAGAACTCAGCAGGGAGAGGGAGGCAAAACTAGACTTAGTTGGCTTTGCTTGTTGTGGGTTCTGGCTCCACCTACTGTTGGCCTCTCTGCCCCAGCAATCCCAATGTGCTCCAACCACTGCTGTCATGCCAGGGGCAATCACAGGATCTCCTTCCTTGGATATTCTAAAGCTCTGTTCTTCAACTTTGGGTCCCCAGATGTTGTTGGACTACAACTGCCATCATCCTTGGCCACTGGCTGAGCTAGCTGTGGTTGATAGGAACTGTAGTCCAACAACATCTGGGGACCCAACATTGGAGAACACTGTTCCAAAGTATGGAGAGGGGAGCCTGTGGTCCTCTAGATGTCGCTGGATGTCTATCAGCTTCAGAAACCATGGCCAATGGTTGGGGGTGATGGGAGTTGTAATCCAAAAACTTCTGGAGATTGACAGGTTCCCGATTCTTATTCTAAAGAAAGTACAGGTGGGCCTCTGCTGATTTAGGCATTTGGAGCTGAAATGGATAACTGGTTAATTTTTTACTGCACATCCCAGCGCAGATGTAGTGCACAATTTTTAACAAAGATGGAGAACAAAAGCTAGAGAACAGGAGTGTCACTCAGCTATCAAAGTTGCAAACAATTACTTGATTTTGTATGTTATTGAATGAAAGCCAGGGGTGCCGGCTGGGACAAACAAAAAAGCCCCAAGATGCAAATCAAAATGCAGGGTGATTACAAGATGACCTGAATGAAGGAAAATTGACCAAGTTAATGGGCTATGCCAACAATAGAATGGATCTATAAGAGGAGGAGGGATTAACCAGGATCTCAGTGCACACAGATGGGGTTAGGCTTAATAATTACATTGGTCTCCAGGATATGAGTAATACCTGCATGCGTACCATGGATGCACATGGATAATTAGTATGTGACCAAGTGAAAAAGGAACCTAACTGAAAAGCAGATTCCAAGGAAACATCGGACCTTCCCAATTCCACCTTGACCAGCATCGATGAACAATGGGTGTGACATCACTAGGGTGCCAAGGAGATTGTGCAACAATGGCAGACATTTGGTTGGGACAAATCCCTTTTTAGAAAGCCCTCTAAAAAGTTCTGCCTTCCTCGCCACCTGATTCTCTGTAAAGCACCATCATACGATATTCCTCATAATGTGGGAATAATGCCCCCTTTTCCCCTCAAAAAGAAGGAAAAGGATAGTGAAGGATTGGGTGAGCAGAAGGCAATGGTGGAGTTGCAAGCATCATGATGTATTTCACACCTGAGGTGCTATTGGCCAGCCCTCTGCATGCCAAATAAGTAAGCTTTTCTCGGAGGCAAACCAACAAGCGAAGTGGAAGAAGAGGGAGGTTATATTAGCATGCATGGCTAAGTGCCATATTTATTTTGAAAAATCCCAGTCCCTTTATTACAGGAGTGGGGAACCTCAGGACCAGTTTAAGGCAGGAATGGGGCATCTCAGCTGAGGGGGCCAAGTGTGGCCCTCCTTTCCTCTCTTTTGGGCCCTTTGCAACTTCCCCCAGACCCCTTTCTTCAGCCACACCTTTCACAGGCCCTGCTTTGCACGCTCCTTGAGTGTTTTTGCCTGGTTGAAAATGTTCCCTGGAATTCTGGTAATGCCTTCTGCTTGCCTGGATCGAGAGAGGTGTGTGTAGAAACTAGCCTACTGAACAAAGGTAAAATGTACATTTGTTGCTCTGCCCAACATTAGCTTGCACCCCTTCCCTGAGTGGCCAGAAGGGGATGATGCTGTCCTCAGGCTGAAAAAGACTGCCCACTTCTGCTTTATGATGACCAACCAGAATGTCACGATATAGTGAGCAAGATTTTTGAGGCCACCATAACGCTTCATCAGTCTGGATGTTAAGCAAAGCAGGAGGAAGGGACAGAGTGAGAAAAAGAGCTGGTTTGGCAACAAAGCCATCATGGCTGAATTGGTCCAAAAATTCATTATTGTTATATAGCCCTAGAAGGGGCATGACTATGGGGGCTGCCATGATGAGTGCCTGCACTTCAGAATTTACCACTACACCACTGGCATAAGAACTACCACAGGTAGGGACCACTGTAGCCTAGTGGCAGAGCACAAAATATGCAGGCAGAAGCTCCTAGGCTCTGGCCCTGTAATTTTGCAGTTACAGGATTTCAGGTAGCAGAGCAAGGACAGACCTAAGTCTCTGAATGCCACTGCTATTCAGACTTGGTGGCTGGTGGCTCAATGTCAGCACCTTGGACAGCTCCTTGAAAAGTCAGACTACAACCTGGAGTGGATTCCACTGCCCCACTGACATGGAGCCAACCCCTGCCACTGCAGAATAGGCAACAGTGAGCTCAGTGTGCCAATTGTCTGACAGTATAAGCTGCTATCATCTACCTACCTACCTACCTACCTACCTATCTATCTATCTATCTATCTATCTATCTATCTATCTATCTATCTATCTATCTATCTATCTATCAGTTTATCTGTTAGCACAAGGATTTACACTTGCAAAGTGGAACTGCTTCCTCTCCTTCCTCCCACATGCTCTGCGCCCTCCCCAAATCTGCTTTGGGGGGTTGGGGAATCCCCAGAACAGATTTACGGGGTGCACAGAGGAAGGAGAGGGGGGTATGTTCTGTTGCACAAGTGTAAATCCTTGCGCTAATGGAATGAAAGAGTGCTACTTTGGATACAAGCCAAACTATGGTTAGCATGACACATCTCTAAAAAAGCGTAGAAGTATGTAACATCTGGACCTAGATATACAATAACCAATGGGCTAAGCCATGCATCAGAAAAGGTCGATGTAAACAGAAGGGAATTAAGTGGGCATTTGAAACAAAGCACTGATGGTGTTTGCTTAACATCAATAGGCAAGCAGTTCCCTAATCTAGGTGCAGATATATTAGAAATGTGATTATTATTTAATTGGGAAACTGAGACTCTCAAGATAATAAAAAGGCACAACAGTACTGTAAATAAAAATCAACAGGCCCATACTAACCCCTTTCTGTTCTCCAATTTATTCATTTTTCTGCCTCCTGGACTATAAAAAGGAACCCTTTCCTTTCCTCCTTTTCTGGACATGGGATTGATCTTTGAGTACTCTGCCTTGTTCCTTTTAACCTTAGTCCTTAGTCCTGGCATTGTGCATCCCCCCCCCTCTCTCTCCCAACCTCTAGGATTTACTGAAGTCCCATTTCTTTAATCTCTGAATCTCCTTTGAAAAAGAAATATCGCTGATGGCTAAAGAGAAGCTCCACCCCTCCCTGAGAAGTAATTGCATTAGATGAAATGGCAAGGCAAGCTGCTTAGCTCTTTCTCCCTTCCAAGGCTGGCTGCATTAATAAGTTGGGTTTTTAAGCCTGTTTCATCACTATTAATTCATTTCCCTTCCCTGTTTGCTCCTAAGAGAAAACTTGTTAGCCGGTCGGCTTTCTAAAGCATTGAGCCCAAATCGTAAAGTGATGCAGGAGCTAGTTTTTCTGAGTATGAGGAAGGCATGGAAGAACTCCTCTCATTCTGTGTATAAAGGTGCCTGGAGAACTTCACCCCAAATGGGGCCAATTCTCTCTCTCTCTCTCTCTCTCTCTCTGTGTGTGTGTGTGTGTGTGTGTGAGAGAGAGAGAGAGAGAGAGAGAGAGAGAGAGAGAGAAACGGAAACGGACTGTCTTCAAGTTGATTCCAATTGTAATTCCAATTCCAATTACAGGTTGTATTTTTTAATGTTTGACTAAATTATATGTCTAAGTCAATGTGAGCGCTTGTATCATAGGAGGAGAGGTCAACCGCAGGCATAAAACTCCCTGATACTGATATTAAACAGGCAATGTCCAATAAGGCAATGTCCAATACACATACATACGTATATACAGTACTGTGGAATCAAAGGGGTACATCCAAGGGCTTGGACATACTCAGTTGGACTTTATTTTGAAAATGGACTGCCTTCTAGTAAATCCCGATTTATGGCGACGCTATGAATAGGATTTTCATGGTAAGTGGTATTCAGAGGGCGTTTACCGTTGCCTTCCTCTGAGGCTGAGAGGCAGTGACTGGCCCAAGGTCACCCAGTGAGCTTCATGGCTGTGTGGAGATTCGAACCCTGGTCTCCCAGGTCATAGTCCAACACCTTAACCACTACACCACACTGGCTCTCTAGGACTTTATTTTATTTGAAATAAATAACTTTTCTCCCTCTGCATGTCAAACCCCCATCCTATGTCTTAAACTTAGAAGCAGAGATCCAAAAACTCATACAAATAATTTTATTCAATTATTAATTAAAACATTTATAGACTGCTCTTTCATAAAAATATGGCAAGGCAGTGTATAGTACACACAATTATGCGTAGCGCACTCAAAGGGATTCAGAGCTTGTGTTTCTTGAGCAGCAATGACGCCCATCCTGAGTGTCACATGAGAAACTAGTTTTGAAATGGAAAGGAGTTTCAGAAATTCCTTGTGACATTGCATTGGGGTTTGATGTACAGCATTTTATTTTTTTAAAATCATGCTGACTATGCCCAAGCCTTTGGATGTATCAGAGATAGTCCTTTGGATTCCAGGCTACTTAAGTGGTACTGCATAGGCATAGAATCACACTCTGAAGGAGGTGGTGGTGCACCATCTCCTTAAAAAGACCTCCCTGTACCCAGAAGTGTTAAACAACTCTCACCCAGTGGCAAATATCCTCTTTCTATGCAAGGTGCTCAAGAAGGTGGTAGTGGTGGTTCAGCTTCAAGCATGTTTGGAGGAAATTGATTACTTGGATCCATTTCAGTCTGGCTTCAGGCCTGGTCATGGCACTGAAACTGCCTTGGTCACCCTGGTTGATGACATCTCTTGGGAGAGATATAAGGGTAGTGCCCATTCTCCTTGATTTCTTGGTGGCTTTTGATACTGTTGACCATGGGGTCCTTTTGGAACATCTAAGGGAGGTGAGGGGTTGAGGGCATCATGCTTCAGTGGTTCCTCATACCTCCAGGGCCACTTCCAAAAAGTAGTTATGGGAGGCTTTTGTTTAGCATCATGGGAATTATCCTGTGGTGTTCTGCGAGGTTCCATCTTGTCCCCCATACTATTTAACATCTATATGAAGTTGCTGGGAGCTGATCAGGAGATGTGGAATGAGGTGTCATCAATATGCAGATAATACACAACTCTATCTTTCTGTTCCATCTGAATTGGGAAATGCAGTTGAGGTAATAGTCTGGATGAGGGCCAATAAATTGAGGCTGAATCCTGAAAAGCCAGAGGTATTATGTGTCCAGAGCTCTCATGTCCAGGAAGTGAGGTGACAGCCTGTTCTGGATGGGGTTGCACTCCCTTTAAAGGAACAGTTCTGTAGTTTGGGGGTACTCCTGGATCCAACATTGTCATTGGAGGGTCAAGTGGCCTTGGTGGCTAGGAGTGCCTTTTTCCAGCTCTGGCTGGCTCACTAACTTCAGCCCCTTTTGGACAAAGATGACTTGGTCACTACTCCATGTTCTGGTAACTTCCAGACTGGATTGTTAGAATGCCCTTTACATGGGGCTGCCCTTGAAGATGACTCAGAAACTTTAACTGGGTCCAAAATGCAACAGCCAGATTACTGTCTGGGGTTCCCTTTGAAGGAAGTAGACTGCCTTCAAGTCGATCCCAACTTATGGCGACCCTATGAATAGGGTGTTCATGGTAAGCAGGATTCAGAGGGGGTTTACTATGGCCTCCCTCTGAGGCTAGTCCTCCCCAGCTGGCTAGGGCCTGCTCAGCTTGCCACAGCTTTACAAGCCAGCCCCTTTCTTGTCCGCAGCTACCAGCTGGGGGGCAACTGGGCTCCTTGGGACTATGCAGCTTGCCCATGGTTGCACAGGTGGCAGGGCTCATAACCCCTGAGCCACTCACTGTGCGGGTGATCTTTAGCTGGCCCTTGACTCCCAGTAGACACGAGCGGTGATTTGAACTCACTGGACTCCCAGCCAGGCTCTCCTCCCCACTGTGCTATACCAGCTGTGGAGTTCCCTTTAAATCTCATATAACTCCTATTTTAACAGAGCTGCATTGGTAGTCATTTCATTCCTGGCCCAATTCAAGGTGCTCACTAGTGTTTAAAGACTTAGGCCCCAAATATCTGAAAGACTGCCTCCTTCCCTACAGACCCTCTTGGATGCTGAGATCAGCAGAGGGGGCCCGTTTGGTAGTTCCACCACTCTCGGAAGCTTGATAGTGGCGGTGGCCCAGGAAAGGGCATTCTCTGATGGCCCCTGTTGTGTAATTCCCTCCCCACCGCAGTACATGTGGCAACTTCATTGTGTAGTTCTAGGCAATTGTTGAAGATGCACCTCTTTACCCTGACCTTTGACACCTGAGATATATATTTTTAGGATCCACCCTATTTTGTGATTTAAAGATGTTTTTAATTGCTTTTAATGCTGTATTTTAAAATCATTGTAACTAGGGTCACCATCATTTTGTCATTTCAAAAAGAGTACATTTGGCTTTGATTGGCTTCGATAAGTGAAAAGTAAGAGTATGCTGTTGCACCATCTCAAAAAGAGTACATGTACTCTTAAAAGAGTACGGTTGGTAACCCTAATTGTAACCTACCCTGGGACCTTTGGGTGACGGGCAGGTAATAAATGATGGTGATGACGACTTTGGAATTGGAAAGGACCTCAGAGTTGTATTCAACTAAGTTCTACTCAGAGTAGACCCACTGTAATTAATGAACCTAAGTGAGTCATGTCCATTAACTTCAACAGGTCTACTGGGGTTTTCTTATTTTATTTATTTGATAGATCTATATCCCGCCCTTCTTCCAAAATGAGTTGAGCATGCCCAGGGAGATTTTTTCACTTTTATTTATTTATTTATTTATTTAATTACATTTCTAGACCGCCCTATAGCAGAAAGCTCTCAGGGCGGTGTACAACAAATTTCCACCCATTGCACAGCAGGCCAACCAAGTACAACCCCATCAATACGAAAAGATGCACCTAGTCAGTTCAATGGAATTGAGGTGAGCATCACAAGATGGATGCACACCCAGATGCCCATTGCATCGGTGTCGGCTGTAAAGGTTGAGTGGGAGCCTTCTTCCACACACAGCTCTCACTTGTTGGACTGGGAGAGATTGGCTGTAGCAGAAGCTTCCAGATTGCTTGTGTTTTTGTTGTTGTTGTTGTTACAGCAAGGAACATTAACGATCCAATAAAGCCGAATGATGAAATGATCTCTGAAACACTAAGACATACTGCGGGTGTTATCTTCCTGAGGCCATTTTCATTATCCTCCAGACAAACATGTGGGAGTTAGAGTAACATTAACTCATGTTCTCCAAGTTGCAGGTTCATTAAACTATCATGATTGCCGTTTCTATTATTTTCAGGGTTTTGCCATTTATTTACCATTTACCAGCTCATGCATATGGATGGCATGGTTTACACTTCCTGGAGAACTGTACTTTTCAGCCTAATTGATTCTGGTAATTAATTTGTTCTACCTGCTGGATCAGATGGAACTGCTGTCCACGCGCCCAAGGATTACCACTTGTCTTCCTAACATCCCTCCTAATTATCTAATAGCATGGGTTGCGAGAATTCTGGCTCTATTAAAACATTTTGACTATTAACAGCCCATGACTGGAATTGTGATGACAACTCGGTTTTGACAAATTAGAGCTAAAATCAGGAGATGAAGGAGAAGTGCCTTCTTTTAATTTCCCTGAATTTAACATCAATAATTAGAGCAATTTTCTGAGAT
Organism: Rhineura floridana; assembly: GCF_030035675.1. NCBI lineage: Eukaryota > Metazoa > Chordata > Lepidosauria > Squamata > Rhineuridae > Rhineura > Rhineura floridana. The sequence continues at coordinate 37,750,285 of NC_084491.1, forward strand.
GCGAGCTGAAATTATCCCGGCTATGATGTGGTGTATCACCCTAATTTTAGCAAATTGACTCTGGGGAAATGAATGTTACAGATAAGGAGGAGTAAAAAACACAACAAGCAAAGAGAGAGAGAAGGAAGGGGAAAATAGATAATAAGGGGAGAAACATAAGATTAAAAGGCAAATGAGCTGGAGCAAAATCCCAACAGGATAATGTTTGGGAGGGGCAGAAGGAGAAAATAAGAAAGTAAGCAGTCATGAAAAACTGTGGCACTGCAATAATTCAGCTTTGGGGCTAGGGACAGAAAGGAGTAGGGAAGCAGTAGCTTTTCTATTTTTTTTTTGTACTCTGAATATTTCTGGGTATTTTTTTTAAGCTCCTGTTCACCGCCATTATTGGAAGTATTTCATTTATTTAATTATTATATTTATATCCCACCTTTCCTCCAAGGAGCTCAGGGTGGCGCACAAACACTGTTCCCCTCCCAATTTTATCCTTGCAACAGCCCTGGGAGGTAGGTTAGGCTGAGAGACAGTGGCTGGCCCAAGATCACCCAGTAAGCTTCATGGCTGAGCAGGGATTTGAACCTGGTCTTCCAGGTCCCAGTCTAACTCTCTGACCACTACACCACACTGGCTCTCAAACAGGGTTTCAGCTGCAATAAATCGGAATATAGGGCAGAAGTATAAATAGGTGCTAGGGGAGTGTAAGTGTTGGAATATAGCAGTGCAGACTTCAAAGGTTGTATCCTTGCTCAGTCACATTGCTCCCCATATATAGCCCAGGCAGGTCACCATGGCTTAGCCCAGCCTACCTCACAGAGCTGTTGTGAACATATATTTAAATACCCAATATATATATATGCACACAGAAATGACTGATCAGAGAACCATGGAAGGGGACTTGTAGTACAACTCCTTGCCTGATGCAGGAAACCCAGAGTTAGACCATCTCTAACAGAAGGCTATCCACCCTCTGCTTGAAGACTACCAGCAAGGGACAGCTCATCCACCCCTCGTAGGCAACTGATTCTTTTGGTCAAGATGTTTTCCTTAATGTTCAACCAAAATACACCCTCCTGTGACTGAAGTTCAGCTGAGTCTGGCTATCTGGAGCAGCAGAGAAAAATCATTGTATATTGACATCCTTTCAGGTATTTGAAGAGTGTAATCATGTTCCCACTTAGTCTTCTCTTTGCCAGACTAAACATACCCAGTTCTTTAAACCTGTCCTCATATGATCTCTCTCCATCCCACCATCAGATCCTCTTCTTGTGGTTCTCCATGCCCCTGAGGTTTGGCTGGCCTTTCCTAGGGACTGAGCATGACACGCCTTGCCCTGTGGAACTCCCTACCAGTAGAGGTTTGGCAGGAATCATCCCTGACTTCTTTTACAAGTCTCCTAAAAACAGTGTTTCTCAGTTAGAGCCTTTTGTAATCTGAATTTTCCTTTTATCAATCAATATATACTGATGTTTTACCAACATTTTTATTATTGTTTTTATTATCTGATTATATTTTTATGCAGTATACTGTCTTGCTGTATTTTTAAGACAGTGCAGTCGAAGGTATTTCAATCAATCAAATTCTTGATCACTTTCGCTGTCCTCATCTGAACCATTTTCAGTTTATCTGCATTCTGGAGGCTGAAACTAAATACAGAACTCCAGATGAGGTCTGACTAGTGCAGAATAAAGTGGAATAACTATGTTAATACTAAAAGATGTTGTGTTAATTACTTAATATATGTGGTTTAATTGAACACATGAACCCAGGGGCCTTTGGCCATTTAACATCATCAGTTGAAACCCACTCCTTGAAACTCATTCCAGTTTCTTCCAGATGCTATTTGCACTGTCCATGCACATTTAGAGGTTGTTGTTTGGTACATCGCTAAACGTAAGCACTTAGAAGTATTACTAATTTTGCTGGGAGATCAAAGTGCCGTTAGTTTGCTCCCTTTGAAATCAATGGATATGTTTAGTCAGAAGTGATTCCCGCTTAATATTGTGGGGTTTACTCCCAGGGAACTAAGCATGGGATTAGAATCTTAGGCCTTAGAAATATTTGACTTTGGCTGACCAGGTCTGTTAATTTCTGATCTTATCAATTGAGGCTGCATTCCTAAGCATACTTGGGAGAAGCAAGTCCTATTCAATTTTTGGGTAAACATGCACAGGATTGGGCTGTTAGTGTCTTGCAGGAGGGACATTGTCCAAAACCATAATATAATCCTTCTCTGCACCAATACAAATATTTGATTTTCTCCAAGAGAACCTGTATTTATTTTGTATACAGGAGAATCCTCTTAGTTGTAATTCCTGATAGTTTCTATCACATTTTTATTTATTTCAACAATTTATATATAACTTAGCACCATAGTTTGTAAATGGTGCACTTTAAAAAAATAAGTGCATTATCATCTTCGTCTTGTTGGTTCTCACAACAGGCTCTCACAGATGGACAACTAAGACTGGGAGAAGGAGGCTCTCTCAAAGACTCTGCTGCTGGGCTATCATTCTGACCCATATTTGCCCCACGTTCTGACTCCAAATCTCTGGCCCACACTGTCGGCCAGGGATGTATCAGAAATCACATGGGATTTCACACGGAAAGTACTTTTGAGCATGGGAAAACAATGTGCATGGTGGTGATCCCACATGCATCTATTGTAGCACACGTGTTTATGATATGCACACACATGGGAAGCTGTGGCCAATTGTGGATTCTTGTTACATGCTGCATGTTGACCTGTAGCGCCCGGGTTGTGCGCTCTTTTTCTACATGCCTGCATTTTTCATGTGGGAAAGAAAGGCCATGGCAAGGGAAGACTCTTATGACCTTTCCCTCTGTCTCCTGTGTCCCACAGGGGACCCCCCTTTCCCACGCCTTCCCTTGCAGCTCCTGCACACCCCTGACCTGCGAGCAAGCCCTGCTCTCTTTCAGCACCACGGACAGCGGCTCCCTCCCTCGCGCACACTCGCCACCCCTGCGGGTGACATCGGGCAAAGCCGGTTTTCCCTCCGCCCTGCTAGTTCGCGATTGGCTCGCTCGAGATCCCCCTTCGGAGCGGCTCTCAAAGGCACAAATCCCCCCACCCACCCCCAAGCTCCCGAAAGCCCTTGAAGATCCACCTTGCTCTTCTCTCTGGGCTCCTCTAAACCGGGAAGGGAGGAGGAAGGCGACCGGTCGAGAACCAGACTCGTGGGGGGCTTTAAAACAAGAGAGAGGCAAAGAGCCAGGGAGCGCCTCCGACGTCCCGCTCTTCATCCAGCCCAGAGCCGCCTCCAGAAGCCGGGAGATGAACCTCAACTTCACTTCGCAGGCGGTGGCCCACTCCATGTCTTCCCAAAGGCCGACTTCCTTCTTCATCGAGGACATCCTGCTACACAAGCCCAAGCCTCTCCGGGAGGTGGCCCCCGAGCACTTCCACAGCCCCCTGGCCTCTCGGGTGCCTCTGCTGGACTATGGGTACCCCCTGATGCCACCCCCGGCCATCCTGGCGCCTCATCCGCACCACCCGCTCCATAAGCCTGATCACCACCACCCGTATTTCCTGACCACCTCGGGTAAGGGCTCCTTCCTCGCCGTCACTTCTCTCTTGGCGTCGTTCCCTATCGCGTGAGAGGGGGTGTCTGTTAGCACCCCTAACCTGAACCTATAGGTGTTTCTTCCGGCGGGAGCTTGTGGGCTTTAGAATGCGGGTCCTGCCCGATTTGCTGTCCCCGACAAGGCAGAGGCGTCCAACGCAGCCCAGCAGATCTCCCTCCCGAGGCGCACCGCTGACCTTGCATTCCCCGGCAGCGGTTCCCTCGAGGTGGCTTTCTGCCTTGCAGGGAGGAAAAAGGACAGGGTTTGGTTCCGAAATTCAAAGCAGCCGGGCATCTGCAATTCCTGGCCTCTTTGAACAGGGAGCAGCCGCTCGGGCCACGCCGCCAGAGAAGGAGAAAGGGCGCTGGAAGTTTTGAAAGCAGCTCCGGGCGGCAGAGACCTCCTCCTCCTCCGTTGGCGCCCCAATTGCGGCGTCGCTGCGCCTCGGAGCGGTTCAGGTCGCCTCCCCTTCATGTATTTCTCAGCATCCTTAACCGCATTAAAAGTTAGATCCCCTCGGAAGTGAAGTCCTCGGGATTCCTAACTTTCCAGAGCGCCGCGACTGCCCTGGTTCAGAAATAAAACAAACCCGAAGGCTGCACAGACTTCCCAGCTACTGTCTCCTCCCAGCATGCCACCATTGAAACGGAAGTTTTATTTAAATATCCTTATAACTACATTCTTTCCTATTTAATTCGAAAAATAAATAAAATCAAGGGTTATTCCCTCCTCCTTCAGGGTTTTAAACAGGTTCTCTCGAACAGGAAGGAAGGAGAGAATGATATTTTGTGGAGCGGCCAATGCTTTCAATTGTTTGGAATCATTTATCCTCCTTAAGTTAAACCCGATCAAATATTGGATTTTTCTGTGAACCGAATTCATCCCACAACAGGACTCCACTTTAGAACCTGTTAAAAAACAAGCTCAAGAGACTCTCATTATTTTAGAATAGAATTCCGCCTTTGACAAAAACCTTTCAAAAGCAAAACAAAAACCCTTACTATTAATTTATCAGCCACCAGTTGATCGAATTAACAAGTCCGCTACGCGGTGAAAATGAAGAAAAGGGGAACTGTCGGACAAAAGCTTAAATTTTCTTTCCTTAAAACGTATTTAATTAGAAATTAAATTCTGGTAGAAATTAAATAAGAGAACATCGCCCGAAATTGTTTCTTAACAGCGCAGTCCTGCACGTATTGATTCAGAAGTAAGGCCCGCTGTGCTCAGTAGGTCTTACTCTCAGGAAAGTGTGCACAGGGTTGCCACCTAAAAGAGGGGGGATCTTTTCTAGAGTTGAGAAGCGCATGAGATTCGCCCCCGTAAGATCGATTTTTATTCCATTCTTTTTTTCTGATACAAAAAACAGGCAAAAATGAAATTAATAAAACTTTGGGGTGCGGGGGAATTGTCCAGATAGGATAACTTCTTAGGAATACAAAATCAACGATCATGAAAAAGTAACGGAGCTGAAAGACAGTCAGCAAACTTATATTTCACCTGTGTGGATGTCAGCCACTCTTGCGCTTGTAACATTCCAAAGAGTATGTATAGCCAAAATCGTGTTTTTAAAGGCCTTCAATGTAATGAGATAGGAAAACAGGCTGGTGGGTACAGACGACCATTCTGCCCTTCCTGCATTTATACGCAGATCTACCTGGCACATTGTTAAAGCAAAATCCTCTTTAGCACTCAGCAGGATTTATCCAGAAACAAGCCAGTTTTGCCAGCAGTTACATGCAAACCACGGTGAATTCACACCTGGTAAAGAGTCGTCTGCACCCACCATGGAACACCGGATTACAGTCGCAAACCCCGCGGGTTTCTTTCTAAATGGCGGACGTTTACAGAACCTTGCAAGAGAGGAAGCCGAGGAGAACAAGACGCGGGGTGGGAAGGAAAGGGCAAGTAGCTGATCCCAGACACTTTTAAGAGCTGTCTCTTCCCTTCTGGGACGTGGGGGGTGGAGGGCAGACTAACTCTAGAAAACCTGAACAATGAACGATCTTTGAGGAAGTGATAGATGTGTCCGGATGGTACCCTTAACGGACGGAGCACACAGGCTCCCTCTATTCTCCGGCAAGGCAGCAATTCAGTCCCTGAAGCGTTCCCCGTTTCTGCGCTTTCAGCGCCGGGAAAAACTTCACGGAATGAATTGCTGTCTGTCGCGCAGCAGCTACGAAGTCGCAGGAGCTCTGCCACAACCGTGAAAGAGGCGCCCTGAAATCCTTCCTGAGAAGGTCCCGGAGGACCGATATAGCTGCGAGCGGAGTCCTGCGTTCAAATTTTACCCCCCAACCACAAGCACGGCGTTTGGCAAGGAATCCTTGCTCCCTCCCTCTTCAGGGGCACATCTGCATTACAGTTCCGGCCTACTTTACAAGGTTGTTGTAAGGATTCCTGAAAATAATAATAATAATAATAATAATAATAATAATAATAATAATAATAATAATAATAATAATAATAATAATAATAATAAATGTCTGAGGGTAAGGGAAGAACCTAGGCCTCTTGGGGGAAGGTTCGGACTGCTGGGAGGATCCTCGCAGCGACACCCACAGACCCGCCTTCCAGCTCCTGCGCTCAGAAGGGGGTCCCGCCGACTTCAGCCTAGGCAAGCGCATATCTTGCCAGGCTTGTGGTCTCCAGCCCTGCCTCCGAAGCCAGCAATGTTTGGGCCGCAGGACGTCGGGCAGAGACGAGGGACAGGCCAGGGCCTCTGTCTTCCCGGGTACCGGAGGGCTGGAAGAAGAAAAGCCCCGCTCCGTCGGGGCGGTTGGCGGAGGAAATGGTGGGCTGAGGCGCTGGCGCTGGAACAAGGCACGCAACCCCTCCGGTCCGCCTCCTGCTCTTTCTCGCCCTCAGGCCGCCTCAGGCCGCGTCGGGAGCTCCGCGCGTCCCCGGCCCGGCGTGCGTGCGCCCCGGCGCTCCCTCTCCACCTTTTCGGCTCTTAGGCCCCCGCACCTCTCCAAGGGTGTTCCCACGCGTAAAAAAGGGCTTCGGTCCGCTTTAGGAGCAGAAAAGAAGCAGGCCGGGCCTCTCATGCTGGTGAATCCATGTGTGGACATCTTTGGGCGAAGCGGCGTTTCAAGGAAGGGGTGCGCTGGGGGGTGGTGGCCTAAGACTGGGGGGGGGTCAGCTGGAGTCTAGGGAATAGGGAGCGCGTGAGTCTTGTGTAAGGAGGATAGATTAAGGGGATCCCGCCAAGGAAGAACCTGCTGCCACATGTGCTTCAGTCTGGTGGGTGGAAGAGAGCCCCCTCCCCGCAGGCGATGGGCTATTGAACGTTATTGCTTCCCGCCTGGGGCAAGAGACGGGCTAGCCTAGGGGTGGGGAACCTGGGGCCTTTCAGGTGTTGCTGGACTCCAACTCCCATCAGCCCCAGCCAGCATGGCCAATGGTCACGGATGATGATGGGAGCTGGACCCTCGGTAGCCCAGCAAGATCAGAACGGTAGCCCAGCAGCATCTGGAGGGCTAAAGATATCTCACCCCGGGCAAGGCGTTTAAAGGAGTGAAAAAAGGGCGGATGAGTGGAGGCATCAAGTACAGTAGAGGCCTATCAAGGGTTAGGAGTTGATGGCTAAGTGGAACTTCCACGTGCAGAGGAAGTCTACCTCTGGAGGGGGGGGAGATGCGCTTCGCGCTCCTTCGCCCAGGGCCTGAGCTTCTTAGAGGGCATCTGCCCGGCTGCTGGTGGGAACAGAACACTACGGGCCTTTGGGGCGGTCCAGCAGGTCGGTATCTTTATCTCCCCCCCCAATCCTGAAGATGGGCTGTAGCTTGGTGGGGCAGCTCTCCTGCCTGGAGGGCAGGCCCGCCACGGATCTGGTCGGTGGTTGTATCTTCCCTGCAGGGGTGCCGGTGCCCGCCCTCTTCCAGCCTCACCCGCACGTCGAGCTGCCCGGCAAGCACTGCCGCCGTCGGAAGGCCCGCACCGTCTTCTCCGACTCTCAGCTCTCGGGCCTGGAGAAGCGCTTCGAGATCCAGCGCTACCTTTCCACGCCGGAGCGTGTCGAGCTGGCCACCGCGCTTAGCCTCTCCGAGACCCAGGTAGGGCCCCGCCTGTGGCGACGTGGGGGGAATTGGAAGCAGGCACCACAAAAGTCCCCAGCCCCAAATCGTGTGTGTGTGTGTGTGTGTGTAATAGCCTTCCGCAAGGGGAATGATCGCGGGCTGAGCCCCGACCCGTTTTCACCTTCGCCCGAGAATCTGGGGACAGGATGACTGAGGCCGCGGCCCTCGTGCGCTCTTACCCGGGAGTCGGCTCCATGGATGACTGCGTGGGGTTTACTTCTGAGTAAACATGCGGAAGATGGCGTCTCAATGATGATCGTACTTTGATGTGTTGAGCGCCCCTCTACGGTCCAGAGGAAACCTGTAGTGAAGGCGTTTCTCAGGAACAGAAACCTCCCAAGGCTTTAAAGCGGGTCAACAGCCAAGCACAACGTGGCTTGTGTCAAAGGGCTTTATTTATTAATTTGTACCCCGCCCTTCAACCCGGAGGTTCCCAGGACGCTTTACAACATTTCAGTAAAACCTAAACAATAAAACTGTCGTCAAAAACAAATCCCTTCCGACATCATTTAAAACTATACATACATCTTAAAATAGCCATCCAACCGTCCATCAGAGAGGCAGCAGTTCTTAAATCTGCCACCCCAAGAAAACTGGGGCGGGGGAATCCGTCTTAGCTTGGCGTCTGAACGTGGTTACCGAAGACCATCGCTCTGCAGGGCGCTTTCCAGAATTGATAGAAGCTTTGAAGCCCCGTCGTTGTCCCGAGGACCATACAATGTATATGTCAATAGTGGGAGGGCAACGGTGAGAGAGATGAAGCTAGCAAGGGATGGGATCTAAGCAAATGCTACTACAATGACGTGCAAGGGACCTAATTGATGCATCTTTACTCAGAAGGAAACTTCACTCGCTCCAATGGGACTTACTCCCAAACAAAAGTGTGCGGCTTCGTTTCCCTTGCACAATTCGATGCTTTTTACCTGGGAGAAGTAAAGCCCCATGGGATTTACTTTCGAGTAAAGATGCATCAGGTTTCAGAATCAGAAAAAAAAAGGAAATGGAGGGTTTTCATGGTAAGGAGTATTCAGAGGGGGTTTAACATTGCCTCCCTCTGAGGCTAGTCCTTCCCAGCTGGCTAGGGCCTGCTCAGCTTGCCACAGCTGCACAAGCCAGCCCCGTCCTTGCCTGCAACTGCCAGCTTGGGGGCAACTGGGTTCCTTGGGACTGTGCAGCTTGCCCATGGCTGCACAGGTGGCAGGGCACGTAACCCCTTAGCCACTCCCTGTGGGGGTGATCTTTTGCTGGCCCTTGACTCCCAGGAGACACGAGCGGGGATTTTAACTCAGACTCTGGACTCCCAGCCAGGCCCTCCTCTCCACTGTGCTATACCAGCTGTATTCAGAATCAGAAGCCTACAGTAAAGAGGAGGGGTTTTATCTAACCACTACAGTATTGTGCCCCTCTCCCCCAATACATCTGAGTTTAAGCAAGGCTGGCATTGTGGGGCCTTGAGCAAGCCAGCCTCACTCAGTTTCAGTTTCCCACGTGTGGAACACAAACCCTAAACGTCCTCCTCTGAGGTTGTTTTTCCATGAACTTTCGGATGCTCACATGCTGTGTTCAGTGGCAGGAGTGTCGCTGGGACTGCCTTTTGAAAAAGCTAGGATAACTGGACTCCTAAATAGTATATTTTGCACAGTGTGTTCACAAGAACACTTGCAGATGTGGACACACACAGGAGGTGAATGGGCCCCTTCATTTCAACTCCTCAACGGGCCTGTTCCTTGTCCTGGGTAATTTAAACCGGTTCGAAATCCGAATTCTAGTTAAAAAGGGGGGAGAATCATTTGTTTGCTTGCTTATCTATTTGGCAAATGTGCCTTTCCCCGTCGGTTTTTTCTCTCCCCTGCCCTGCCCTGCCCTGCCCTGCCCTGCCAGCAAGGACGGTGTTCGGAAGAAGGAAAGAGCTCTGAATCCAGAGCGAGTCCCTACCTTCGACCAAACCACGCCGCTTCTCCTTGCAGGTGAAGACCTGGTTCCAGAACCGGCGGATGAAGCACAAAAAGCAGCTGAGGAAAAGCCAAGACGACCCCAAGGCTGCCGGCGCTGAGGAGGGCACGGAGCAGGGGGCTGGCGAGCCCGAACTGGTGCCATCGGACAAATCCACCGACGCCTGTTCTACCGCCGCTGCGGAGCCCCGGAAAGGCGGCCACCCGCCGGCGTTCCTGCTGGAAGAGACTGAAGACGAGGTGGACATCATCGAGGGGGCGGCAGAGCTGTGCGGGCCTCAGCATCTCATCTAGGGCGCGCTCCGGACGCTTTCCCTGCCCCGCCACGGACTCCGGAGGCGTGTCGGGACTCCCACCCAGGACGGCTGGCCCGACGCGGGGTGTCGGCTGCGAAAGGACTCCTGGGTCCGCCCAGGACAAGGGCCAGATGGATCTGACCCCAGACTCTGGTCCAAGACGGCGAAACCCCGGTCAGATCTGAGGGGTCCCCACCCACTCACACACCTCTCCCCTCCTGTGTGAGACTGGGAATCACCACAAACATTTTCCGAGCCCACAAGCTAGGGAGCAAGGTGAAAGGGCGGGTGTGTGTGATGGGGTGGGGGGAACGGAGCGAGGTTCAGAACGTGGATCAGATCCACCGAGGTGATATCAGCTGGAGGAAGGATTTGGATCAAGGCCTTTTCCTCCTGAAGGAAAGTGATAAGATAGTCAACTGCTCAGGCTGACGACTCTTCAGTGGGGCGATTTTTAAAGAGCTTTATTTCTGCGCGCCTGCTGGAGTGGGTTGTTCCCGTTCCTACTGCAAAATGCAGAAATCTAAATTGGAGTAAGTGGGGATGGTAGCCTCTAGTTTGAAAACGAAACGCTCACACCCACACCCACACCCCCTTAATGCAAATATACACCGTGGGCTCTTAGATTTGTGGAACTTTAATGCCAATGGGCCGTTTAATGATACACGTCAAAGCATTATATAGTTTCTATAAATCATCGTTCTCAGAAAACTTCATATTCCCCATTCCCTCGGCAAGCAGCCCGATCCTGTGCGTGTTTACTGAGAAATAAGTCTCACAGCGTTCACTAAGGCTTACTCCCAAGTAAGCGCTCACAGGACTCCAGTCCGAACAAGACTATTGAAAATGAAAGGCCACGATCCAAGCCAAGTGAAAAGCACTCTGGAGCCCTATTGGTTTCAACGGGCGAATCAAAGCACATACTGAAATCCGTATCCTTGGGAATAAATGTACTTCTAAGGTGCTTAGCTATAAATGGATCATGAACGAAATTTATTCCATGGTGTTCTCAGGATTTATTTTGTTATTATTATTTAAACCAAGCCCTTATCTCTGGTAAGGTGGTCGTCTGCTCTCCAGAAAGACTGCTGTTATATCAATATAGCTATGGATGTTTTGTGTTGTTTTTAAATTCTGTTGATAAGTGCAGCACTGGAAATGTAAGGGAGAAAAGTCAGAAGGAGTAGTTTACCAGTAAACCCTATTTCGAAAGGTGGGGAAAGAGCTACCTCTACAGCAAGGTAAGGAGGTTTCTTACCTGGAAAGAAAGAAATAAGGCTTTTGTGCTTTGCGAGATTTCAGAGACCTTTTAAATCAGAGCCACCGATCTAGAGAGGGACTTCTTGAATGGGGGAAGGAGTCCGACGAAATGACTTTTGAGGTGCCTCCCAGCTCTGTGATTCTAAGAGGGGGGTGGAATAAAACCCTACCAAACTATCCATGAGGACTGGTCGCTTGAAGCCAATAAATAAAATCCCTTTCAAAGAAAGCAAAGACAAAACTAGATGAATTGGAAATGATTCTCAAGCGATTTAAAAGTCTAACGGTGTGGAAATTCTACCTTCTTAAACAAAAAAGGGGGGGGTCGCCCTCCTCCTTGGCTGCAAAAACAGCAGAGGCCCGCGTCTCCTTCAAGACTGTTGTTCTATACCCACTAACCTCTGTACCTTTTTGTTCTACCCTAAGCCAGCAATCCTATACCCAGTTACTTGTGAGGAAGCGCCGTTGAACTCAGTGGGGCTTACTTCAGAGTAAACATGCACAGGATCGGATGTGTGTCTTTAAAAACCACCGTTCTAGGACTGTTCACTCCGAGGGAAACCCTACTGCTTGCAAGTTAGTCTGCACAGAACCGCGCAATTCTACGCGCGGGGGGAGGCCGAGGGTTGCCAACGGCACGCTCCGCGGCAGTGTGCGCAGCGGCTGCAGCCGTGGGCTTCGCGGTGCCACAAGTTCTGTTCCTTATCTTTGTCAAGTGCCTGAGTGTTCCCTCTGAGAAGATTCCCCCCTTATAGTTTTTGTTAAAAAAGATTCAGCCTGTATAATCCAAAAGCTCTCAAGCGCGTTGCGCTACTGTTTCCTTGCCTTTATTGCCCACCCAACCCCGGAACACGCAAGGCTAACGTCTTTTTTAAGGTGGTTAGAGGGCTGGCTGCGGTTGATCAAGTTGTAATTGAGAAGGGTAAGAGTGTGTGTGTGTATGTATGTGTGTGTGTATGTGTGAGAGAGAGAGAGAGAGAGAGACCCTCTTGTTCTTAGCTGCATCCTATTTTGTCCAAATTTCGACTGCCGTTTGACCAAAACACAAGTTAATATGTAAGAAAACCTCATCAGAATGAACCTTGAAAAAACCACGGCCATCTCCGGAAGGGATTTTAAGCATTCATTGAACCGCACGGTTTCCCTTTCTGTTCTAGCTTGCTTACATAGGGTTGCATTCAACGAAGTCCTAAGAGTAGATCCATTGAAATTGATGAACCTGCTAGTCGATTAACCTCAGTTGGTCTACTCTGAGCAGGAGCAGCATGGAATACCCCCCATATTATTTTCTAAAACTCCGACAGAACAGAACCAAAAGTTCTGGGGAAGGCAGGGAGACGCATTCTGGGTGTGTGTGCAGAGGCTTAGCCGTATCTGCTGTGCAGGGGGGATTTCAAACGTCAAGCCTACCCCACTTCCGTTCCGCCTCCTCAGAACCTCTGGCAAGATTACCCCTTGGACCTTGTGTTTCGCTCACGATTCTTTCGCTAGTTCTTTATTTTAGACTTTGGAGGGTTCTGATCTGCCATCTCCACGGTAGATTCCTTACAGATTTCTCCCTATCCATTTCAAACTTCTTCAATCATGTGTACAAAAGTTAAAATTATTGAAATGTTACGTTATTAAATTATATTCCCCCGTTTTTGTGGGTTTAGACTTTAGAGACTATGAATAATAACAATAATTTTCACAAATCGCACGTAGGGGGGAAATAAACATCCAAAGATCGGGTGATTTGTCTTTTTGCGATTCTCCTGCAAGTAGCAAGAAAGCACAACCGAGATGCGGTGCCATCAGATGTAAATAAGCCCTTCGGACTGTGTTCCATGAGACTTCCCCCCAAGTAAGTGGCTGCAGCCTTAATGTTTTGATGTGTAAGGAAGGACATGGCTTATTTCCCCCCCTCTCCAAATGTAGCAGGTACAATGTAGGACTTGTTGCTGGTGTTAAATGAGTTAAGCAGCACAGCAGAGAGTAACAGCGGTCTGAAATGCAAGTGTGCCAGCGTGTGTGTGTGAGTTTAACTAAGAAAGCAGGATTTTTACCCTGCATCAGGATCACTGAGACTTCAGACTTAGTAAAATAAGGAAAGCGACCTTATTTACAGAAATACATAGTAGATAGAAAGGCATACCTAGTTCTAACTAAGTTGGAGGTGCAACACCCAGGCGTGGGAGTTGACCTCATGGCTAGGAGAGAGAGAGAGCAGAGACAAAAGGTGTCTCTCCCCGCCAGTCGGAGAAGAGAAGAGAGGGCGGAAGGAGGAGGGGCAGATAAGCTTCCCTTAAGAGGTATCAGTCTAGCGAGGGAAGTCAGTCAGTCAGAGTATCACAGGTAAAGGTAATCACGCCTATCCATCTGGAGGACCCTAACTCTATCTCTCTTCTGGAACATAAACAAAAGAACAAGACAGGAGTTGCTCTTGCCCCACTTCCAACAGGACTATTTTGCCGTCACTTTACCGCCTCCCGCCAGGACCCTGTACAACTCTTCCAGCAACGTCAAAAGGGCATTTCCAACCCCCCCCCCGCCGTGAAATAATAGCAGGTAGACATGCTCCTTCTGCCAGGAGGCTGCTGTTCAATGCAAAATGCAGATTGTGTGGAAATCCCACTGAAATCAATGGGACTGACTTCTGTATAAGCATCCATAAAATCAGAATTCAGGAAAGAGTTGTTTTTAAAACCCTTTTAGTGGGATCCTGTTTCTTGGGTTGTAATAATGCTTGTATCGCATCAAGGGGAGTAAGGTAGCCACTGATAATAGTGTTGCTGAGAAAAACCAGCTCTTTTTAAAACCCACAGCTAGGCCGTTCCAGACAAATATGCCTGATGTTTGTTACTGATGAAAACATCTCTGTTATTTTGACAGCTCCGATGATCTTATGACAAAGCCAATAATTCCAACTAGCATTCCCTTTCACTAATAGCAAAGTCAGTGAAGGGCTGCAGTGTAATTGTAATCCATTGGTTACAAACATTTGTAGCGCAAAACTATAGATATATATTGATGTCTACTCAGAACTAAATCTCACTGAGTTCAGTTGGTCTCACCCCCAGGTGAGTGGACACAGGAGTACAACCTTACTTGACTACAATGGTGCCATAATTGATTGGGCAGCAGGTATTAAAAATATGCATTTTAATACCAGCACTTAGAGAAGAGTGAGGACAGCAAACAGCCTCCTGAAAGAGGCAGTCCTCTTTCTCGCACACAGGGTGGAACCTTTCTTTTAAGTCAGGGTGGGCAACCTGTGGCCTTCCTTACGTTCTTGGACTCCAACTCCTATCACCCCCACCATAGGCCATGCTGGCTGAGGCTGATACGAGATGAAGTTCAACAGCTTTCCCATCCCTGTCCTGTGTGCCTGCTGCAACACATATGAGCATTGCCTAAAAACAAGCAAAAGTTTGTTTCTGGCCTCAGAACTATGTAAGCAAATTTAATCAATCAGTTAATCAACTGGTCCACTCAAACCCATATGATTCATATGGCTGCCATATTTCAGTAAAAGAATATGGACAGACAGATGTGTGTGTGGGAGGCATTTTATATATATATATATATATGAAATTGGCAGGCAAAGCCAATTAAGTCTAATTTTCTCCCTATCCTCCTCCCTGCTGAGTTCTATCATGGCAACACTGAGACTGAGAAGGAAGCCAGCCTTCAGGGCCAGTCCTGGATTGGTTGTATATTAGGAGGCAGGCAGGTGGGGCTGAAACCAGGCTGCGGATGGTGGGGCATGCCCCATTGACCTGAATGGATCGGCCTCCATTGCACAACTGACCTACAAAATAGGACTGGGGGTTGGATTTAGCCATAATACTCATTCAGAGCAATAGGACTTAAAAAGCATGACAAAGGCTGCAAACCATGACACACTTATCTGGGAGTAAGTCTCATTGAACTCAATGGAACTTACTTCTGAGTAGATGTGTACTGGATTGCACTGTAAGACTGCAACCTTAACCATGTCTGCTCAGAAGAAAGTCCTACTGAATTCAGTGGGGTTAACTCCCAGGCACGTGGAGTTAGGATAGCAGTCTAAATCTGGATTAAACTCTATGGTTTTTCCCCTCCTCTTGAACCTGGCTCTCTCTTTCTGCCCCTTCACAACTTCCTTATATATCTGACAGAATGCATTGGCCAGTAACTTGAACACAGATCTTAGTAATCTGTTTTGCACTTGCCCCTATGCTTCAGGCAAATTGTCTGCCTTTTAAGAATTATTTTAAATGTCTGAAGGCATATTTGTTCAATTAAACATACGTTGATCCCTTGATTATTTTTTAAAGCACAATAGTGTTGTTTATATGCTGAAATACTGCCTATCAACTTTGGTTGGTGGCCCAACTACGCCCCTATCTGGACAGGGACAACCTTGCTTCAGTTGTCCACGCACTGGTAACCTCTAGATTAGACTACTGCAATGCACTCTACGTGGGGCTGCCTTTGAAGACGGTTCGGAAGCTACAGCTCGTGCAAAATGCAGCGGCCAGAATGTTAACAGGAACTCGGAGGTCTGATCACATAACACCGATTCTGACCCGCTTGCACTGGCTGCCTATATGCTTCCGGGCTCGATTCAAGGTGCTGGTTTTAACCTATAAAGCCTTACACGGCCTGGGACCACAATACCTGTTGGAACGCCTCTCCCAATACGAACCTACCCATACGCTGTGATCAACATCAAAGGCCCTCCTCTGGGTGCCGACCCAGAGAGAAGCCTGGAAGGTCGCAATGAGAAAAAGGGCCTTTTCAGTGGTGGCCCCCGAACTATGGAATTCTCTCCCTGATGAGGTACGCCTGGTGCCAACGTTACTATCTTTTCGGCGTCAGGTAAAAACCTTCCTCTTCTCCCAGGCATTTTAACATTTTAACATCTTAACATTTTAACATTTAATATATAATTATTTTAATATTTAACATCTTAACATCTTTACCAGTTTAATACTTTTTTAACAGTTAATATTTTAGTATTGAGTTTTGTACTCGTCTATGTGTTTAATTATGTTTTGGTTTTTGGTATAATTTTTCTGCATTTTTAGTTGTTTAATAATGTTTTAATTGTATTGGATGTTTATATGTTGTGAACCGCCCAGAGAGCTTCAGCTATGGGGTGGTATAAAAATATAATTAATGATAATAATAATAATAATCTTTGCAGGAAATAGTCACACCATTATGAAAGTTTAAAAGGGGCTTGCAGTGGGTTCATTACATATCCAGTTCTAGCCAATTGGTGCTGTGCACAGTCAGGTCCTGCTGAAAACATGTAGAACTGTTTCTCCCTGAGAGTGATTCTAGAGACGACTGGTGAGTGTACTCTTGCACACAATGCAATGGGTACCCTTCCACAGTCACTCCATCACTCAAACAATGTACATTTGTATGCACTCAGAGAGTTTAACATAGAACAGCTTTCCTACAGCTATATGGACAATGGAAGCTTTTCTGCCATCATTTATATTTTCATCAAGTAACTCATGATAAGCTTCCAAGGACCCCAGGGTTCCCTAGAACACAGTTTGAACTCTCTCTCTCTCTCCCTCCCCCCCAAATTTAGAAAAGCTTGGGGTCAAAGACTGTGCATTTTAACCAAGAAGAACTCTTTTCCCCGACTGCAAGGAAACTAATAATATTGATCTGAAAGATTAAAAGGGCAATCTGACCTGTTCTCTTGAATAACAAGCTAAATTGAACATCCTCCACATCTCACTCTAATGATAGGATGGCCTATCATGCAGAAAAAGAAGGTGAGCCTGTTGTGGAAGCTACAATATAAACATAATCATTAAACATGGTAGGAGGGTCAAGGATTTGTATTTCAGAGTGTACTACCTTTTGACACACACTTTATCCATCAGTTTACAACCCACTTTTAAAAATCATAGTCCTCAAAGTGGTTCACAACACAAGTAAAAAAAAAACATTTTTCCTCACTTGTACACACATTAACTCACTTCTGCTTGCCCTCGTCTTTGGCCCTTCTGATTATTCTTTGCTGTTCCTCATGGCAGCCTGGATAATGTTCTTCTAAGACAGGGGTGAGACATCTATGGTCCTCCAGATGTTGTTGGACTCCAACTCCCTTCAGCCCCAGCCAGCCCAGCTCATGATCAGGGATGATGGGAACTGCAGTCCAGCAACATCTGGTGGGCCACAGCTTCTTCATCCCTGCTCTAAGGCTTAAAGTCAAAGCACACTTACTAGGGAGTAAGCCCCATTGAACTCCACAGGGCTTAACTCTGGGGAAACATGCTTAAAGTTGATGGCACATCTTCCTCAAGCTCAGAACATGGTTACTTGTCATGGACTCCTGGAGTTTCTAAGTAACCCTGTGCATGGCAGAATGTAATAAGACATTCCTTGATTGACGAATGTGTTGCAAGCCCCCTTTGTATTTTAATCATTCCCATAAATAAAGACAGCATCAACACCAGCACTTCTGGCATTAAGATTAAACAGTAAACTTTTCTGTGACCTTTTGGTAATTTTTAGCAGCTAGGTCTTTAGAGGGAATTCAACAAAGGACATAGGAAGCTACAACCAAGAAAGGCAATTGGTCCATCTAGCTCAGTATAGTCTGCACTAACGGGCAGCAGCTCTCTAGGGTTTCAGGCAGAAGTCTTTCGCAGCCTTGCCTAGAAAAACCAGGGATTGAACCTTTGCATACAGAGGATGTGCCCCTGAACTATGGCATTTTCCCCTATTCAGATCTTCCTGGCCAACAATTATTGAAATATTGTTCTGGAAAGAGAATAATCCAAATGTCCTAAGACTGAGATGGAGTTTTTTTAAATGGATTTTAGAAGTATAAATATATTCCTTTATTGTCACAGTTCACTGCTAAAAGAAATAATGGAGTCCTGCTAAAAGTTACCCATGTGTGTAAGTAAGTAAAAGGGATTAATGGTACAATTTCAATGTCCCTAAAAGTTGAGGTTATATCTTTTCCCAACTTGTCCTGATTTCCAGGTGATGTGGAAGATGCAAGAAAGGCACAGAAGGTGATCAATTAAGACATTAAGTATTTCCCAACACATGGCTGCATTTGCATTTTATCCTAATAACAAGGCCATCAGCTCATTTTCAGAGGAACATGGGCTACTTCAACTAAATCCTCGGATCAAAGCAAAAATGTCTGCTTGAATTTTCTAATCAGAAAGGGGATGCTAATTTAGAGCCCTTAATGTGTGGTGGTAAGAGACTCCTTCAATTAACTAAATTCTATGGGCTCAGGAAAATAATACTAATACTAATAAAAAATAGATACAAAGAGAGTCAGACTGGAAAGGCAGAAATGCTCATTAAATCAAAGAGGTCCAGCATTCATTACCTCTAGCATCTGGGGCCAAACACCGAGCATGCAGCTCATCAAAGGGGTGTGTGTGTTTGTGTGTGTGTAATGGGTTAAATTGAGGATATAATCTAATTAAAATATTAGATGCGAGCAAATAGTTCTTTGATATCCCTCTGAAGGTTTCATTAAAAAATAGGTTCTCAAGCTTTGTATTAGGGGGATTATCACTTTTAATCAGAGAAACAACAAGTTTAGGACCTTAATCAGAAATGCTTCAAAGTGTTGCCATTTCAGTGGGGTTATTGCTATCTGTAGAGAAGCAGCTCTTAAAAGATATGCAGTATGGAAATATTGGTCAGTTGCAGCTTGCAGGCAGTATCTGGGGGAGCTAAGTGAAAATAAGGGGGGATTTGGGAGACAAAGCATAAACTAGAATAGAAAGAGATCCTCCCCTTTCACATGCATGCCCTGCACTGTGGGCCCACTTCTGCACGGTGCAATGCCATGCTGCAGCAGCACTAGCGTGAACAGCCTAACAGTGTGGGGCACAGTTGATCACACGGCTCTTTTCCAGGGAAGGTGATTCTATACTAAAGGCCTACAAAGTCATGCTAGCCGCATACGCACCATTGCAACATGGGGTTATACCATGCTGAAGCATGTCCCACTCTTCAGGGACTATAGAGGAAGAGGTTGAAGATCACATCTGCTTTGCATGCAGAAGGTCCCAGCTTCACTCACTGGCATCTCCAGGCTGGTTTGGAGACGTTTCAAGTCTGAAATCCTGGAGAGCTGCTGCCAGTCAGTGTACACAATACTGAGCTAGATGGACCACTGGTCTGACTCAGTATATAACAGCTTCCTATGTGTGAAAGGGTCCAGAAACAGTGCAGCTTTCAGAATGTGGGTCTCCTAAATGCTTCTCCCTTTGGCTTTTCAAGAAGTGCACATTCTTGGAATGAACATGTGAGGGGTTCTTTCTGTCTGGTTCCACCCACCCCAGTCACTTTGCACAGGATACATAAGATTATTCATTTATTTTATAAAAATACTTTTATACTGTAATTTTATGAAAAATATCAAAGCGGTTTGCAACAAATATCACATGCACATACGCACAAAATAAAAACCACGTAAACTTTGAAATTATAGATTGCTAGCTGTTGCAGAAAATGCTTTTCTTAATTCACAAGTCGGGCAACATAGAAGAGTTTCCAGCAAACATTTAAAGGTAAATATAGAAGATGCCTGCTGAATTTCATTGAATCATAAAATCATAGAATAGTAGAGTTGGAAGGGGCCTATAAGGCCATCAAGTCCAACCCCCTGCTCAGTGCAGGAATCCAAATCAAAGCATTCCCGACAGATGGCTGTCCAGCTGCCTCATGAATGCCTCCAGTGTTGGAGAGCCCACTACTTCTCTAGGTCTTTGGTTCCATTGTCATATGGCTCTAACAGTTAGGACGTTATACCTGACGTCCAGTTGAAATCTGGCTTCCTGCAACTTGAGCCCATTATTCCGTGTCCTGTACTCTGGGACAATTGAGAAGAGATCCCGGCCCTCCTCTGTGTGACAACCTTTCATGTACTTGAAGAAAGCTTTCATATCTCCCCTCAGTTTTCTCCTCTCCAGGCTAAACATGCCCAGTTCTTTCAGTCTTTCCTCATAGGGCTTTGTTTCCAGTCCCCTGATCTTCCTTGTTGCCCTCCTCTGAACCTGTTCCAGTTTGTCTGCATCCTTCTTGAAGTGCGGAGAGACCAGAACTGGACGCAGTACTCAAGATGAGGCCTAACCAGTGCTGGTTCTTTGGAAGAGCATTCCACAGGAATGGGCCGATGGCACTAAAGGCTTGGCTTTGTACTGATGTCAAATGAGCCTCACCAACTTGGGGGATGATCAGTGACATGTCTGCAAGATGAGCTCAGCGATCAAGCTGGGATATAACATAGAAACAGGAAGCTTCCTTATACCAACTCAGGCCTGTGGTCCGTCTAGCTCAGTATTGTATGCACTGACTGGCAGTCACTCTCCAGGGTTTCAGGAAGGGGGACATTATCACAGCCCCACCTGGAGATGGTGGGGATTGAACCTAGGACCGTTTGCATGCAAAGAAGGAACTCTGCCACTGAAGGGTCCAGGTGATTAGAGGCACCGTAACAGACTTCTCAGTTAAGTATCCTGCCTGTTGCAGCTGCCCAGCACCCTCCCCATTAATCCTGAAGCTAGCATTGACATGGTTTCACACAGAGACAGCCATCTTTTCAGGAGTCATGGGACTTAATTCGCTCATTAGGAGCAAACCCTAGCAGCCTTTCCCAACTAGTGGGCCACCAGATGTTGTTGGACCACAACTCCCATCAGCCTCAGCCAGCATTGCCAATGGTCAGGAAAGATGGGAATTGTGGTTCAACAATATCTGGTGGCCCATTAGTTGGGAAACGCTGCCCTAGAGTATGTTTTACTCCAGAATCTCTCTCTCTCTCCCCACCCCATTATTTTCCACACCACTAATCAGTCCTAGAACAAAAAATTTGGGAGGGTAGCTTTAGGTCAGTGGTGAAAATGTGCAGGAATGAGTGAGCAAGTAACAGTCAAATATTTTGATGGGCCAGAAAAAGATTTCACACAGATTATCTTTAAGCCACGTGCGTTGTCATCACTAGGGATGGGGGAGAAATTCAATTCAGTTCCCATTTCAAACCAAATCTATCAAATTTGCACTTTCCGAAACAATGTGAGACCTGAATCATGGCCATCTGAATTTTGCGATTGATTTTGCCAATCAATGTTTACAAAAAATGCATATACAAGGGGAAAGAGTGCATGTATAGATGAGTGAAAATAACATTCAAAAATGAATTATATGATGAGAAATTGCTTACAAAAATATGTATATTAGCCAAATCAGCCTACACAAATATGCTTATTAGGAGAAATTCACACTAAAATGCTGGAGAATATTCATTAGGATTTTTTTTTAAAATGCATATAGCTGCAGAAATGTGGACTGAATTTAAGTTTGGAAAAACGAGAGAACCGAAGCTGACAGATCCTGAATCATCACACATTATGTTCTCAGACTCCACCTAAGGTGTTGAAGTGTACAACGAAGTATACAGTGGGAATGTGACCAATATGTATATCTGTGGCTTCCTCCAGATGCCTTTTTTATTGTGCATTCATGATGACAGGTGCTTATGATGGTATCGAGGCAGATATAAGCGATCCCAGTTTCAATACTGTTTGCACCTGCAAAAGTTTCAGATCATACTGTTTTGTTTCCAATTGCTGCATGTCCAGTAACATCCTGCTGAAATCCTGTTAACTTTTTATACCACAGCTTTTCAGGACTGCTCCCCTCTTTTGTTGCACCGTAGCACAAGAGTTGCCCCTTCAGATGACAATAATGTGGTAACATTGGGGAAGCATCATAGAAGATCTAATAAAATGGAATGATGTGTGGATGGTCCATTATAAGACCACTATTAATGCACTATTGTTGCATCAATAAAAATAATAATTATTAAAATA
Organism: Rhineura floridana; assembly: GCF_030035675.1. NCBI lineage: Eukaryota > Metazoa > Chordata > Lepidosauria > Squamata > Rhineuridae > Rhineura > Rhineura floridana. The sequence goes on from NC_084491.1 coordinate 37,772,286, forward strand.
ATTATATCATCATCATTATCAAATTTATCCTGCCCTTCCTCCCCAAAGGCAGCATAGGGTGGCATATTGTGGAATATATCCGCAGGGAGAGGGGAAACAGTCTATGATACAACATAGGCTTAGTAAAGGATTGGTCAAGGGAAGAAATGGAAAAGGTGTGCGCGTGAAATAAATCGTTCAACAATTCTAGAACATTATATATCCAACTATTTAATTAGCAACAATAACATCTGACAAAAATAAGCGAGGCTGAGTGACTAAAGAGAAAATATTTCACATCTTCAAAGTTCATTCTGTGATAGCAGAAACTCATAATTAAACGCCAGCCCTTTGGCATTTGGGGCGCCCTTCGAAAGGAGCCAATGGGAAGAGCAAAACAGTCCAGCTCTCACTGCCAGGTAAGCCAACAGTCCTGTGACTTTGGGCTCCTCACACAATATGGAGGGTTTTGAACGCAGCTACAACTTGCTTCTCCTTTTCGTGCCTGTTCTGCAGTGATTCCAGAGATGAAATTGGGGGAAGGTTCTCTCCATTTAACGTACGCGCCAGGTTTTTTTCATCTTTGGGCTCTTGTTCTGTAGGCCTCGATACAAAAAGTTTTGGCTTGGGAATTGTCTTGGCATACTCCAGGGCCTAAAGCGAGCATGACAGTAAACAAAGCAAAACAAATGATCACAGTAGAAAAACACTGCATTTCCCCTGCGAAATCGAATCGACAGCACTTCATTCCCAGTGAAGGGCAAAATTACACATTCAACCTCCACTTTGTGTCTGGAAATGCTGACAGCTGTTGCTTCACCTCTGTAAAGCAACAAAGGGAGGATGCAATTTTCAAGTATGAAGCAGTGGGTGGAGGAGGGGTGCTTAACCCTCTCTTGCAGTTCTATTTCCACACAATTACCACCATCCCTCTTGCAACACTGCTCCCCCCCCCCCAAGCTGGGATTCCAAATGTGGGTTTGCAATAGAAAAGCAAGTAGGGTGGGAAAAGTCTCATAAAAGTGGGTGGGAAAAGGGTTAAGCACCCTTCCTCCTGCCTACGATCCCCTTCCCCTCTTGTGGAAATCATTTTCTCCTGATGCCGCGCAGCAGGTGAATGGCGATAGCCATTTACTAAGCGGTAACTTTCGCTTACCATATAAAATGGTTGTCTAGATTATCTTGCCAGCAGGACGTGGCTTTTTTAAAAATAATTTTTAGAATCCTCCTCCCCACCTCGCTTTAGAGCTGTGCATGGGTAAGAATTGCCCTCTCACAAGTAAACACCTCTCCCCCAAGTCTTCTTGTGAGTTGATGTTCAAACTTCCCTTACAAAAAACAGTACGTTCGGGAAGCTTCTGGAAGTTTCAGGAAGCTTCAGCAGCTGAGGGAAGAGCACCCACTTTGGAAGCGGAAGGTCCCAGGTCCAAGCCCTGGCACCACCAGTTAAGGCTGGGAAGGACCCCTGCCCTGAAACCCTAGAGAGGTGCTGCCACTCCGTGCAGACAACACTGAGCTAGATGGACCCATGCTGTGATGTTCCCTTCTACCAGGGCTGTATCCAGGACTCTGGTACCGGAGGCTTGAGCTAATACAACTGTTGGCTTACTGCAGGGGTGGGGGAACCTGCAGCCTTCTAGGTGTTGCTGGACTACAAGTCCAATAATCCCTGACCACTGGCCTTGCTGGCCAGGGCTGATGGGAGTCCAAAAGCATTGGGGGCAGGGGCAGAGATTCTCTGTCTCTGATTTTGTGAGTTTCCACAAGCCTCAAGAGCTTTCGCGCAGGCATATTTGTTCAGCAACACGAAACGAAGTGGGGAAAGGAGTCAAAGAGCTATGAAAATGCAGAAGGGGAAGTAGGTTTGCACTGCAATGTCCTGAAACTCTTATCAGTGCTAAAAGTACAGACTGCGTATTATATATACACACAGAGAACCACTGGGGGTGCTTCCAAGTGGGAGTTTGTTGCTGCCTTGGTGCTGCTCAAGCGCAGAAATGTTCCGTAGTGCCCACACGATGCCGTCTTCAACAAAATGCCATCTCATATTATTTTCCCATTGAATCCAGATTTAAAGTTTCCATGGAAAAACCAGTAAATTGGGGGAAAAAAAACTTTGCGGAAATGGGCAACCTGGATTAAATTGGGGTAGGTGGATGAGAATGGAGGGGCATTTTGATGAGAACATTGTTATGTGGATGCTGCAGGCGGAAAGTCCACCACAGACTGCCACGTAGGAGTGTCCTCTGTTTTCATAACGCAAGGAAAAGTGCCGCATAGGTCCACCCAGCCCCTCTTATCTCTCTGCTCGCCAAATTGCTCTTTGCTTTTGCTGGGAGCCAACTGACCTTCTGCCTTGACACAACCGATTTGTTCTCAGACCTCGGCTGCGGTTTCCAGACGCTTGTGATATTCTTCATGTTGTGTTCCTTAATCTGCTTGGCATATTCCTTCTGCTGCTTTATTTTCTCAGACTGTCAGGAGACAAACAGCAGCAGCTGAAGGGCTGGTTAGGGACATGGTGTGATAGCCAACTATAAATTTAGAGACAGGTACAGAACAGAGACTGTTGGACTCCAACTTCCACCAGCCCTAGCCAGCATGACCAATGAGCAAGGACGATGGGAGTTGTAATCCAGAAATGTCCAGAGGGCACCAGGTAGGTTATTCCTGTAGAGCACAGTAGAGTGCTGGACTTTTAAACCCGGGAGACCTGGTTTTAAAAAATCCTTGCTGAGATCAGTGGGTGGTATTTGCCAAGGAATGGTCTCTTAGCCTAGCTAAGCCTGCTTGTGAGGATAAAATGGGATTATGCCACCATGAACTTTTAAAGAAAGAAGCAGGATACAAATATGAATAATGATGTAAATGATCCTCTGTTCTCTTGGTGCTTCTGATTGTGTGTGATGTGATCAGAGTACTCAGCTTACTTTGAGGGTGCAGATAAAATATTTAAAGAGAAGTCACCGAGAGCTTAGTTCACGTTTGTCTTAGCAAATTATGTGACAGATGCATGTTCCAAAAAGCTGAACATTAGGGTCAGTCCTACTCTACCCTTCTGTTTCAGGCAGGCTACTCATATTTATTTTTTGGAGAACAACACACATTTATTTCTATATCTACCTGCCTTAGGTAACCATGGAGACATTTAAAAAAACAGGTTAATCTAAGCATTAAACTTATATAGCTGTCCATCAACAAATCGCCCCTGGGTGGCTTACAAGCACGACAATTTTAAAAATACAATTATATAACCATTTAAATCAACAATGTGGGCAGGGGCTTTCCTTGCAACAGAGACCTGCATAAACAATTTACAGCTGGGATGGGGAATCTGCAGCCCTTCAGATGTTGCTGAACCTCAACTCCCATCATCTCATGCTAGCTGGGGTTGATGGGAGATGGAGTCCAAAAACATCTGGAAGGCCAGAGGTTCCCTGCCCCTGGGTTAAAACCAAACTAAGGCCACAACAGTCTAAGCTACGTTTAAAGTTTAAAGCCTGTGTGAATAAAAAGGTTTCTTCATCCAGATAAAACCCAAGGAAAGCCTCTCTGGGGAGATTATTCCATAGCCAGGGTGCCTAAAAGACCCTCTCCTGCATAGCCATTGGCCTCACTGCACTTGGCTGGGGCACCTGGAGAAGGCCTCTGAAGAGGGTCCTCAAGTTGTCAAACTGCCCTGGGAAGATGCTTTGGCGACATCATAGATGTTGGCTAGTTGGTACTGTCCATAGCTGGCTTTCGCTGCAAATGTGCAGAACTGTTTTTTTCTTTTCCAGAAATTAATCCTGACGAGGGAATGGTTACATTGAAATGGAATGTGGTCTGGATGCTGCCAAACCACTCCACATTTGATCGACAGTTTCTCTGTCTTCACCCTGACATGCTCCTGATTATGTCTGGGGTTGTTTTTTCATCTCAGACAAACACTTGCATTTCGCTTCTGCCATCCCTGAATGGGATCATGTTAGGCTTGATATGTAATTTATGGAGAGAGAAAATATTTTTTGCTTCATGAAGGCCATTTCTGTGGCAATGATTCTCTTTGTTTATTTCGATTTGAACTGCCCAGCCTGCCTCCTTTTGCACACAAGGCCAAAGAAATCAAAGCAGCTTTTAAACTACTCTGGACCGGCATTGCTTGCTGAGTTATTTCTGCACCTACAACTCCCCCCTCCCGCACACACAACCTGCTCTGCTGGACTGCAAATGTTATATTGCTGTTGTCTTATCAGTAGAGTGGAAGGGCAGCCTGGATTATGTCCTACCATATTTCTGCTCAGAGCATCTTGTGAAATCATCCACAGTAAAGGGGGAGAGAAAAAAGGCTTCTTTTGGGTCCTTTTTTGGATGATTGGCTTCATCTTCTTCTTTGGTCCAGTAACATCTGATGTGTCTTAACAGGGCATAATGTGCATTCAGCTACTCTGTGGCTACATTTGCACTGCTGTGTTTACTTTCATTTTTCCCCTTCTGCGATAAAGCCAGGCCATCTGAATTCGCAGGGGCAGCTCAATTGCATTAAAGTAATGCACACTTGAACCAGCCAGAAGAGAATAAACTTGGGTGTACTTATCTGCAATTGGAATTCTCCGCAGGTGAGTATCGACTAATGGATGCCTTTGCCAAGGGGAGAAGACAAATACAGCTTGAAAACATGATCTGGTTTGAATGTGCCTTGGCTTGGAGGACACATTGTCCACCCCATCTCCCATTTTTTTTTTACATGGAGGACAGAATCACAGGGATGGAAGAGAGTAGAAAATCATCTAGTCCAGCCTTGTCTATCCTGGTGCCCTCCAGATATAGTTGGACTCCAATTCCCACCAGCCCCAGCCAGCATGGGCAATGACTAGGGGTGATGGGAGTTGGAGTCCAGCAGCATCTGGAGTGCACTGGGTTGAGGAAAGCTGATCTACTCTGACTCCCACATGAGCTTTCCTGTTGTCAGCTTCAGGTCTGGGGGCTGGGCAGTAACGAAGCAGCCGGCAGTTAGCTGGGCAATAAATCAGTCAAGGCCAGGCAGATAACGGAGGCCGGCTGGCAGAAGAAAGGCTTGACAAGCTAACCAGTAGCAGTGTCCAAGAGCGTTGTCCAGGTAAGGAAGCATTGTTCAGAAAGCTAGGGGTTCAGTCTGAAGGACTAGAGGCTAGCAACAGCGTTACATGCGAGGGGTCACAACCGACGTTGTAGTCAGCAGTCTGCTGCAGCCACGAGCTGCCTTTTATAACAGACTCCCTAAGCCAGGTGCCCGTGATTAGTCTCCCAGCTGCTCAGAGCAGCTTGTTCTTAAATGACCCGACCTCTTCCTTCGTTGCTGTGCTACTCGCTGACATCTCCTTTCTGCAGGGGGGAGGGGAGCCTCCTGTTCATGCCCAGAATCCGATTGAGTGGCTTCAGCCAGGTCCTGGACATTCTCCAGCTGGGGAAGAGCCAAAGTTGTGTCCTCAGGGGTTCCACTAGTTCCTTCTCCTGGGTCTGCCAACTCTTCCTCTTCCTCCGAGTCCTCTGAAGGGGCCATGACACCTGTATGCTAAGATCTTCCTTTGAGGTCCTTCTCTGGGTGCCTCCAACTTCTGTGATTAGGAGGGTGGTGATTAAGGACTTAAGAAAATAAGAGCCTTGCTGCTGGATCGGGCCAGTGGCCCATGTAGTCCAGCATTTTGTCCTCACAGTGGCCAGGCGGATGCCCATGGGAAGCCCATGAGCAGGACCTCAGAGCAAGAGCAGTCTCATGATTCCCAGCAACTAGTTTTCAGAGCCCTACTGCCTCTGACAATAGAGGTAGAACATAGCTATTATGGCTAGTAGCCATTGATAGCCTTATCCTCACATTTTGTGAAATGATCTCCCCAGGCTGGCTTGCTTGCTGGTGCTGAATCTTCTATCAGACCCAAGTGAAGATCTTTTTATTTGTGGTTTTATTATGCTGCTTTTGGTGATTTCTTTTTTAAAAAGGTTTTATATTCTTCTTTTGTTGATCACTTTAAGCTCTGTTTTGTAAGCCACCCTGGGAAGTACTGAAGGGTAGAATATAAATGTTCTTAGCAAACAAATACATTAATTACATTGATAAATAAAAACAGTCTAACCTCCTGGGCCTGTGGAAGTTACCCACCACCACATCACCTCTTTTTCTCTGCCCCCCCCCCAGCCTGCTTATAACTTTCATGCAAATGAGAGCATGCAAGCAAGCATATAAATAAATAAAAAGTGAATGAGTAAGCGGGGAGAAGTAAACAAGCTCACAAGACAATGAACAGTCTTAACAGGCAATTAAGACTCGAGCAAGGCCACGTAGTAATAGGGAAGAAGAGATTTTCTGCCACCCCACAACCAGTTCTTGATCCGAGGCAGGTAGATGTTGCTGGACTCCAACTCCCATCAGACTCTGCCAGCATAGCCAAAGGTCAGAGATGATGGGAGTTGTAGCCCAGCAACGTATGAAGGGCAGCAGGTTGGGGAAGACTGATCTGGGGGGAGGCATGCATTCTTTCCTGAACCCAAGGACGGCAATCAATTTGGTCCAAACCACAGATGCACATTTGCCACTGTGCACTTGAACCACGAAGCACGTCTGTGCAGTTCCTGGTTTTATGTTTTTATGTGAGGGACAGTTTCCATCAATGAACGAACCTGCTGAACCTCACATAAGTGGTTCACCATGCAGAGAGGCCCCTGCACAGCCTGGATTTTCAGGATAGCAAGTCTGTCACAAAGATAAGAGGTGGTTAGCTTCAGGGCCAAACATGACATGACCTTCAGTGCATCCTTGCATTAAAGGTTGGGCAAGTATTTAAAAAGTGGAAATAACACGGGGGGGGGGCTGATAATTAACATTTTCCTCCCCTGTTGCACTACTGAGGAAAAGGTTTGGTATGCAGCCCAATTTTTTAAAACAAATGGCCACGCATGCTGCTTACTTTCTCTTTGATGGTTTCATAGTCAGGTCCAAGGCCCCCAAGCTTTATGTCCATCTTCACGTAGCCTTTTGTCCTAGGACCCTAAGCAAAAAGTTGAAATGAAGTTTTGATTCCTGAGCAAAGATCTTCCACTTTCATTATCAGAAGATTTCTTTAGGATCAGTAAGGACTGCAGGAGGAGAACAACAGAACTGTAGAGGGGCCTTGCAGGAGGAGGAGTGTTGCACAGGGGGGACTTGTCTAAAAATCAGAAATATTTCCAGTGAACTTGGCATTCACAGTTAACCTTACAGCTGGGGAAAATCTCTCAGAATGGACAGACCATGATAACCCGAAGGTATAGCAACTGCTTGGCATATATCTATGTTCATACGGTCATTTCCATGTTGAAAAGACGGAGAAAGGCCTGTGCTTTATAGATTTATCCATACTGCTGCTGCCCCTCTCTGCTGATGGATGGTCTGGCTTCGTAAAGGCTCCGTAATGGCAGAGAGGACCCATGAGCCACAAGAGCCCATAAGAGCACGAGAAGAGCCTTGCAACTGGATCATGCCAGAGGCCCATCTAGTCTGGTATCCCATTTTTCATGGTGCTCAATCAAATGGCTCTGGGACGGCCAGAAGCAGGACATAAAGGCAACAGTCTCCTTCTACTGTTTTTCCCGAGCAACTGGCATTCAGTGGTATGTTGCTTCTGAACATGGAAGTTCCACATGGCCAAATTAGTTCAACTAATTTGTCAACCCTTCCTTTCAAGCCATCCATACCTTGTGGAAGAGAATTCCATAAGTGAATCATGCACTGCATGCAGCAGATTGACATAATGTTAATATGCCCTACCCATGCTAATAGGCCAGGGATGGGGAGCCTGTGGCCTTCCAGCTGTTGTTGTACTACAGCCCCCATCATCCCTGGCCACTGGCCCTGCTGACTGGGGCTGATGGGAGTTGGAGTCCAACAGCATCAAGAGAGTCACAGGTTCCCCATTTGAGTCAGACCATTGGTCCGTCTAGCAGCTCTCCATGGTTTCAGGCAGGTGTCTCTCCTAGGCCTACCTAGAGATGCTGAGGACTGAACTTCGGACCTTTTGCATGCAAAGCAGATGCTCTACCACTGAGCTACAGCCTTCCCCCCCTCCACTTGTTATGGCGGTATTTCCTAAGCTGAGAATGGTAGCTGAAGGACACAAACTGTATCAAGTGGTCTCTGATAAGAAAGAAGCAGAGCAATTCAGGGAAGGGCTGCATAAAGATATAAGTTTGAAGCAGATAAAGGAACAAGCTCTGACCCAACAGATTCCTTTCACTGACAAACTGAGGAATCAAGTTGTGTGTGAGAATGGGATTTTATATAGACTGTGGATGCCTACTGAGAGAAAGGATGAATGTGAACCAGTGAAGCAATTGATAGTACCTAGCAAATACAGAACCAGATTGCTAGAGGTAGCCCACGATGTCCCATGTGCAGGACGTCTGGGAATAAAAAAGACCAAGAGGAGATTGGCAGCACACTATTATTGGCCAAACATCTCCAAAGATGTAAAACAACATTGTCTATCTTGTGGAATATGCCAAAAGGTGGGAAAAAGTGGAGTAAAGACTAAGGCACCCTTAAAGCCCCTTCCTATAATTGGACAACCCTTTTATAGAGTGGGAATAGATTTGGTGGGCCCTTTTTCCAAACCCACAAGGCATGGCAAGAAATATCTATTGGTGGTGGTGGATTTTGCCACCAGGTACCCAGATGCAGAAGCACTGAGATCTGTAGAAGCCCCTGTAGTGGCAGAGGCTTTATTAAAAATCTTTATGAGGCTGGGTTTCCCTCATGAAGTAATCCTTCAGTTTGGATTACTGTAATGCGCTCTACGTAGGGCTACCTCTGAAGACGGTTCGGAAGCTACAGCTGGTGCAAAATGCGGCGGCCAGACTGCTAACAAGAACGAAGCGGTCTGACCATATAACACCTGTTTTGGCCCGCTTGCACTGGCTTCCAATACGCTTCCGGGCCAAATTCAAAGTGTTGGTATTAACCTATAAAGCCTTATACGGTGCGGGACCTCAATATCTGTCGGAACGCCTCTCCCGCTATGAACCGGCTCGTACACTACGGTCTGCTACGAAGGCCCTCCTCTGGGTCCCGACTCATAGGGAGGCCCGGAGGGCAGTGACAAGATCAAGGGCCTTCTCAGTGGTGGCCCCCGAACTATGGAATAGTCTCCCCGAGGAGGTTCGCCTGGCGCCGACACTATTGTCCTTTCGGCGCCAGGTTAAAACCTTTCTCTACTCCGAGGCATTTTAATTTTTTGTTAATAATTGTAATGTTTGTAATTTGATTTTAGCCTTTGCTGTTTTTAGATTGTGAAATTTGATTTTAGACTGATGTTTTTGTATTATATTGTATTTTATTGTATCTATGTTCACCGCCCAGAGAGCTATTGCTAGTCGGGCGGTATATAAGTTTTAAAAATAAATAAATATAAATAACCTCATTCGGCAACAGGAAGGGGAGACCTTCCTTTTAAGCTTTTTTCAGTGAGATTGGCTGGGCCTTCACTTGCCTAACATAGCTTTAACTGCAGAATTACACTTTTCTATTTGCTCCACACCAGCTACCATAGCCCCAGGGAATCTGGCTGTGAAAGTCCCACCTACAGGCTTGTGAATCCCCACATTATAGACATATGGGGAAGTCAGATTTGGGTCATCGCCTTGGTAAAGAAAACTAGAACTGTAATCTGCAGCCCTAAGCTCTCTTAGGAGAGAAAAAAGAAATTCTTTGCTGTCAAGGATAGTTTCTATGCCTTTGTGCTGTTGTGGGTATCTCTGAGAAAACTTATACGAGGCAAGGAGGCTTGCGAGGAGAAACTTCCAGAGCTGTGGGTCAAGGTGTATTATGACTAGTATTGCTGACCCACTGCTGTCCCCTGTGAAATTCTTCAGAACCCCGCATGTTAAGACTGTTATCCAAAAAAGGGACAAAAGGCAACCGTCTGAATATGGGATAAGAGAAAGGGAAGGAAATCTGCCCTGCCCAGTTATAGTTCTCGGATCTGGCTAACGTCTTCTTAAGGGCAGTGAAACAGCAGTCCACAAACAGCCACTGGAGTCACTGCCTAGGAACAATGATTTCAGCTTAGCTGGTCAGCTTTGGTGCCTGAAGCTAGCTTCTGAAACAGTTCAATTTGTCATGGGTACATGAAGGTATTTTCAAACCGTCCTGCCATGCTTTAGCATGTAATGGTTACTGTATGGAGTTTGGACACGCTCTAAAAAGAACGGAAGAGGAAAGCTATACTAAACTGAGCCTTGGTGAAGTTTGATGGCAGAACAGCAAGAATATTTGGGCTACTATGAGCTTCAGTAATCTTGCAGCATTTGATGGCCTTCAGTTGATTTTCCTTGGGAAATGGGGGGTGGGGGGGCAGGGTGGGGTGGAGTGAGTTGATGAGCAAAATGGGCATGACAAGGGATAATGGTTCCCTCAGACCTGTGGCTTGGCTTCCTGCTGATTTATATAAATGGCTGTGTTCGAAACCATTTTACAAATGAGCAGCTTAAAGGAGAAACAGTGCCCTCTGTGTCCTCCCAGTGAAAACAACAAAAATGCATTATCTTAAGGGACACCGCTTGCAAAAATGAGCATATCAGTCAAACCATCATGCCAAAAATGTGTTTAATAGAATAAATTCATGCTAAAATGTTGACAAATGTTCATGAGAAATTTTAATGAAAAATGCACCGATTGCTGCAGAAGCTTGGAGGCCTAAATTCAAGGTTGGAAAAATGAGAAAGTAACACTGTCAGGTTCGTCCATCCCTAGTACCATCACATAAAACCCAACTCCTGGTTTCCCTTCAAGCTTTCTTCATCTCTGCAATTTAGAAGGTGGCCATGGTGGTGGGAAGCCTTTCTGTTGTTGCTCAAGCAAGTGAGAGTCCGAGCCCCTTGCGTATTGGCTGCAAACCACTCAGAGGAGATCCCAGTCTCCCTTCTGCCCTCCCCTCGCTCTGTCTGATGTTCTCCCAGCTTACCTTCCTGTTCTCTTTCTCCCTCTTCTCCTTCTGCTTTTCCATCTGAAGCAAGTAGCCCTCGGAATTGCTGCGGCTCAGAACAGGTTGGCTCTCTTCGCAGCTCTCCATGTTGAGCTGCGAGTCGCTCTCTCCCCTCTGTATAATGGGTGGGAACATGCTAGCGAACTGGCTTACAGCAAGGTGGTCATCTGCCAGCTGAGAGATTTCCCGGTGATGCTGCTCTGCCGCCTGGATGAGCCGCGTGGCTGGAGAAAGGGCTCTTATCAGGTTGTGAACGGATGGCTGGGATGGCCTCAAGAAACAAGAGCAAACAAAGGAAAACAAAAGAGAAGACAATGAAAAGCGGGCAAATTGTTTTTTTGTCCCACCTAGCTGGTCAAGTGGGCAGCTTACATGGTATTCAGAGATACACTGCAGGGCACAAAGGCAAGCACAGTCCTCTGCAGCTTGCCCCTTCATCTGGCACCCAAAGGTATACTGTGCCTACACATGGAGGTTCTACATAGCCTTCAAGGCTATCAGTGGCTACTAGCCACAATGGTTATGCTCTACCTCCATGGTGGGAGGATCTAGCAGGCTCTTTCTATGTTCTTAATACTGACTATTGATAGGCCTTATGTTTTGTGCATTAACAAACCAAACATCAAACAATGCCTTTTAAAAAAAGGGTTGCTGAATAAGTGCCAGCGATGGCCACATTACTTGATAGTAAAATGGTACAAGACTTGTTGATAGCTGTAGTTTAGATGGCTTCCATAAGAACAATTAGACCTGTGGCCCTCCAGATGTTGTTGGATTCCAGCCCATCAGTCCCAACCAGATTGGACAAAATGGTCTCGGATGATGAGAGTTGCAGTCCAACAACCTCTTGACAGCCACAGGTTTCCCCATGCGAGGATTAGAGATATTCACCGAGGAAGTCTATCAACACCTATCAGCTATCATAACTATGTATAGAAGCGCGTAACTGTAAGATATGGCTCTGTCAGAGGAGGGTGACTGAATAGGTGGAGATGAGCATAGCGATGCAATCCAACCCTCCGCCCCCAAGACTTTTTGGCTGTAATATTCACTGAGCTCACTGGGACTTTCTCCTGCGTAAACACACTTAGCATTGCACTACAAAACAATTTTTAAAAAGCTCTTTCAGTGGATGAGAGCTATTATGAGACAATTGTGCAGATAACACGGGGAATGTTGCAGGAAGATTAATATTTGTGAAGTGCTAATTAGGGACCATGATGTGGGATGAGGTATGGACTGCCCAACTACTCATGGTAATTTCAGGCACAAATCAAGAGGAAATAAGCAAGTGCTGATTATATCTCTCTCATGCTTCCCGGATTCTCCATCTCTTTTAATAATATTAATCAGACTGCATCCTTACTCTGAGTTACCAGAAACATGGCTGCTGGGGATCTTCTTTGTATAAATTTGTCTGGGCTTCAAAGACCAAACTTCTCCGTTTACTGGCTGTTGAAGACCAGCATTGCACACATCCGGAAAGCTCTTGTGCCCTATGAGGTTCCTACACTTGCCATGGCTGGCCGTCGATTGAGGTTCTGAAACGGTACACCTATATGGAGATTGTCTGTGGGCTCCAGAAGCGTTCTCAGGGTCGCGTTGGTTTTTCTTCTTCTTTTCAGCAGTACATGGCGAATGAAACTCTAGGAAGTTTTGAGGTGAACTCGGCTGAAGAGGATTCCTAGCAAAGGTTAGTAAGTTCATGGAATTCTGCTTGCCATGCTGATGAACAACAGAGGCTGGGTCTGGGGAAAACTGGCTGCCCTGACCAGAGCAGTTTGCCGCCGAAGCAGCGACAGAAGGATTTGGGTGTAGCCTGTGATGCAATGGAGCTCTGGCGTCTTGCTCCAAATCAGACACTTCTCTGTAAGAGTTGGAATTTGTATGAGTGTTCTCAAATTCTAACGCATTGTGACATCTGGCTTGCTGGCTCCTTAGTTCTACTAGGGCTCCCAATTGATGCCAGAGAGGGCTCCCGCTTAGGGAATTTTCTTTCAGGGATGTAGCTTGGCTTGGGTCTGTTGCGCTCATCTCGGGCCTTTTGTATTGGTGAGCCTAAAATGAGCAATCAAATTTAGCATGAAACTCGGACACTCATTTTGTAGTAATTGTAGAATCACTTGTTGAAATGAGAGCAAGCGTATTGCAGGCTGCACTCTTTATAATGACATTTGTATCCCACCTTTCCTCCAAGGACATCAAGGTGACAAATATGGTTTTTCCTTCCTCAACCCAATTTTATCTTCAGAATGGGTGGTATCCACTGCATTTGTTTCATTTGTGCAAGGATTTACGCTTGCATGATGGAACTTTCCCCTCCCATGCCCTTCCCAAATCCACTCTAAAGGGTTAGTGGGTTCCCAGAACTGATTTAGGAGGTGCACGGGTGGATGGGGGGAGTTCTGTTGCACAAGCGCAAATCTATGCACTAATGAAACAAGGGACTTAGCACTACATTGGACACAAGCCAATAAGTCCCAGGATAGGCGCATGAGTCATTACCTTGCTGAAACTAAGCAGGTGTGGTCAGTGCCTGGATGGGACAACCATATCTATGCCACCTTGGATTCTGTGATGGAAGAAGAAAGGTGGGATATATAAATAAGTAGTGTTGCAGGTTTGACAGAGAGGGTGTGGTTGACCCAAGGTCTCCCAGTGTGAACTTCATGGCACAGAGTTGGGGATATGAAACCAAGTTCTAGTCCAATATACCAACTGCTATACCACACAGGCTATCACATTTCATGAAACAGTAGCCCTAAACATATATGGGGTTTTGTGTGTACCTATCATGTAAAATTTAATATAGGAGAGTCAGTCCATGTGAAAAGCGCTTTGGAACTGGGCCAGGGAGACTCAGGTACAAAACTCTGATTAGCCATGATTCTCATCAGGTAGCCTTTGGCAAACCACCATCTCTCACTCAAGGTTGTAAGGATATAATGGGAGAAACACCATGAAGGTGATAAATAAACGAAAAGGAAATCGAAAATAAATATGAATGCATTGGCGAAGACTCATCTAAAACCATGCCTGCAGAGGCGTCACTAGGCGGGTGCAGGAGATGCGGACCGCATCCGGGTGACACCATGAGAAGGGTGACACCCAGAGCCACCACGAGGGCTCCCATCTGGCTGGCGCAGAACCCAGGAGTACGCAAAACCCGCGCAAAGGCGCCCGGAGCCCAGACTGGAGAGGAAGCGAGGGACGTGTGAAGGGGAAGTGGTCCCAGGAGGAGGAGGAGATCTGTTGGGAGGAGGCTCTGCCCCTGGCAGACGGCTGCCCGCTGGCTCCCTCAGCACCCTGACATGGCGGGCCAAAGGCAGGCTCCGGGCGAGTGGGCGGGCGAGCCCCTCCCTGCGGTGGGCTGGGGCTGGGCGGGGCTCAGGGGAATGTCCTTGCCGGCCTGCCGCCAGCTCGGAGCCGCCGATCGGGGCGTCCCGGCAGCCAGTCGGTGCAGCCATCAGGCCCCGCACTGGGTGACACCAACCCTAGTGACGCCACTGCATGCCTGACTGTTGGGACAGGGACAAACTGGCTGAAGTGGAGTCCAAATAGGAATGAGAGAATGATTCATAGATCTTGTGATTGAGATAAAGAGAGTGGAACTCCATAGCTTTAAAGTTGAGTTCTTCAAGCACCCATCGCTTTGAACCACCAGGTTGTGGAAGTGATCCAGTAGCAGTTTTGGCCAACTGTACTACTGTCTGCGGAAATATGAATCGGTGATAACTGTGATAATTGAAACCAACCAACAAACCAACCCAGATATTCTGAGGTGCCTATTTAGGGGAACGGCTGTAGCTCAGTGGAAGAGCATCTGCTTTGCATGCAGAATGTCCCAGGTTCAATCCCTGGCATCTCCAGGTAGGGCTGCGAGAGACCCCTGCCTGAAACCCTGAAGAGCCACTGCTACAGAAGTCTATATAATACTGAGCCAGATGGACCAAAAGTCTGATTCAGTGTAAGGCGGCTTCCTTTGTCCCGAGGCCTATAGCTTTAAAAGAGTTAGCATCATAGCTTGTCAAGAATGCTTGTTTTGCTCATGTCCTTGGCTGCATTTGACCCAGAGTCTAGATAAAGGCATCCACCTTTCAAGTACTATGTAAGCGAACTTCAACCGCTGTGTATATGTCAAGTGCAACACAAATAGTAAGCAATCAGTGCATCACATTTTTGCATCTAATGGTATAATACAGGCTTTGCACGGGAAGGTTTGTGAGATTATCGACTCATCTTTGCCATATACGTCACAAGCGAAAAACGATTACTTCATGAAAAGAAGCAAATTGGATTTTATCTGAACAGAACAAATTAAGTGTATGTGTGGTAAGAGGTCATTTTTTCAAAGTCCAAGGACTGCTCACTTCCTTCCTTTCAGCCCAATGTTTGCAGCCTCAGAACATCTGGGAAATTGATTTTTTTTTAAGAATCAATTTCAGAACAGTCTTACATTTTTTGCAACTTTTTGCATCAATCAATTGTATTGAAGTGCATCTTAAAATAAACAAGGCAGCTCTGTAGCTCTGTTGGAACAATCTTTCTTAGAAACACACACACACACACACTGTCCCTCAGAGAACTACAATTCCCAGAATGATTTAACAATCAATCCCTCTTCCCTGGGAACTGTAGCTCTATGAACAGAATAGCGGTTTCCTAACAACTCAGTACTCTAAACAAAATCCCCTTGTGAAGATGAATATAAGACTGCATCTGTATTTTAATTGTTTAAATGTATATGGTATTTTTGTAAGCATTGAAAACACCATGCTGCAGTTGGCCACAGACAGGCGGCGCTGCAAACTACAGTGTGATCATCTGGCCTCCGGCAGCAGAGTGTGAGTGGGTGGAGAGCTGGAAAGCGAGTGGGCAGAGGCGGGCAGAGGCCTGGGTGAGCCGTGGAGCCTGAGTGAACTGCGGAGGCCTTGGCATCACTGCTGCAAGGTCTCAATTTCCTCCAGCCCATGTGGTGGTGGGGAGGAAGTAGGGTGGGCAAGCGAGGAGGCAACACCAGGCGGAGAGCAGGAGATTGAGCAAGTGGCTGGACAGTGGCGGCCTGGGCGAGCCATAGAGCGACAGGCCGAGGCGGCTCCTCAGCAAGCAATTTGTTTTGCTGCTGTTGACCCCACCATCTACCTGATAAAGGGACAAGGTCTGGGGGGTGGGGAGGCGTCTTGGCAACCTGGGGGATGGGGAGAGGTGCCTTGGTGATCCGGGGCAGGACAAAACTTTCCTTGGTGATCTGGGGTTGATGTGTGAAGCACACAGGGGCAGAGCCCCTAGTATATAGTTTTTTTCAAAAGATAAAGCTTTTTTTTTTTGGAAGACACACATAGGAGGCCGAAGGGTTATTTTCAGCCACAACCATGAGAATTTTCTCATTTTTAAGTTGCCTTAGACAAACCAATGAAACAAGATAAAATCTGGAGATCTCATCAGCTACTCTACAATACAGTTGTATTGGGCCCCATCAGCACTAGACATTTAAAGCAGTATCCTTCTTCCCAGGGAACTCTGGAAACTGTCGCTCTGTGAGGGGAATAGGGGCATTGTAACAACTCCCAGCACCCTTCACAAACTACAGTTCCCAGGATTCTTTGGGGGAAGACAAGACTAAGAGGTGGGGAACCTACTAGGATGGTGTCCCCCCCCCAGAGACTGATGGAACCAATTGGTTTCCAGGTGGCTCTGGGGGATTTTCTGACTAATATGACTGCAGCTCCTGTTGAAGCCCTGGCTGATCTGTGGAATACCCAGATGGCCTGGGCTACTGCCACAATCGCTCCAGAGCATCCTCTCCAACTTAGGGCAATGAAACAAGTTTGGAGGTGGCTTGAACGTAAGTGGAGAAAAAAACCCAGATGAATGCAACTGAAACTCATTGTCGAGCTTACTTAGTGGCAGTGAAGGCAGCAAAAAGGAGACACTTCTTTGCTTCCATTGCATCCTCATTTGTGCTGTCCAGCAGAGCTGTGTTTTTTTCTTTTTAAAAAACCTTTTCTTTTTACAACGCCTCAGTAGCGAGGAGGGCCTTCCATCAGCTTCGGCTGGTGGCCCGGTTATGACCCTATCTGGGCAGGTATAGCCTGACTTCTGTTGTCTACGCTTTGGTAACCTCTAGGTTAGATTACTGCAATGTGTTATACGTGGGGCTGGCTTTGAAGACAGTTCGGGAACTGCAGCTGGTGGAAAAGCAAGGAGGGAGGCACCCCAAAGTATTGCAAACAAGGAGAGGGGGAACCCTCCAAGTGCCTTGCCAGTGAAAAGCAAAAGGTGGAAACAAAAGTTTTTCATTTCTTCCTGAATTGATTCAGGTGGAAAGAACCCTATATCAAGGGCAAACTGTAAATCGTACATATACACAACATTAAAATCAATTGTCAATCATACCACAAATAATATTATATGTATACATTAATCTATTAAAAATGAACAATTCCAGATATACGAAACACTGGCTGCAAAAACCCTAATAGAGCTGCATCTGAGGCCTTTCTTTGTGTGGCTCCTCCGAGGGAGGTGTGGAGGACGGCAACATGAGAAAGGGCCTACTCAGTGGTGCCCCCCCCCACTTATGGAACTCTTTCCCCAGAGAGGTACAGCAGGCATTTGGCTCTTAATTTTTTGAGGGTTTTTGGAGGTGTAGCCTCTTTTAGGGGGTGGCTTGTCCCACTATCTTATCCATGTATTGTGTTTTTTTAACTTCTTACTTATGTTAGTATTATATTGGTTTCAACCTTTCTGTTGTATTTCGCTTTGGGTTCATTTTTATGAAGGAAAGCGATTAATCAGTTTGTTGTTATGTGCCTTCAGATCGATTATGACTTATGGCGACCCTATGAATCAGCGACCTCCAAGAGCATCTGTCGTGAACCACCCTGTTCAGATCTTGTAAGTTCAGGTCTGTGGCTTCCTTTATGGAATCAATCCATCTCTTGTTTGGCCTTCCTCTTTTTCTACTCCCTTCTGTTTTTCCCAGCATTATTGTCTTTTCGAGTGAATCATGTCTTCTCATTATGTATCCAAAGTATGATAACCTCAGTTTCATCATTTTAGTTTCTAGTGATAGTTCTGGTTTAATTTGTTCTAACACCCAATTATTTGTCTTTTTTGCGGTCCATGGTATGCGCAAAGCTCTCCTCCAACACCACATTTCAAATGATTTTTCTCTTATCCGCTTTTATTAAATCAGTTTAATAAATAAAAATAATAAAGTAATATAAAGTGCTATGATACTGTTTAAAATGTATAGTGCAGATGGGGTCAATGTGTGCATAGGAGTGGAGAGATCTCCCGCCATCTTGGCAAACGATCAAACTTGGAAATAGATTCAAAAACAAAAACAAAAAAGTTAAAGCTTCCTCAAGTCCCAGTTAAGGCCTCAGGTGCCACTCCTCATGAGGTGAGAGATGGGCTCCCCAGAGGTAACACACAATCCATTTAATCTTTGTCCGACCTGAACTCCCTCCATTTCATCCTCCACTCTCCCCAGGGCTCCTTTGTCCACAACACTTGCGCTCAGGACAGAGCGTATGCACTCAGAATAACTGCTTAATGGTAGGTATTAAGTCACATATAGAGCAGGATGTTTTAGTGAAAGCTTTAGCACTGGGGAATCTTGGCTCCTGGTGCCAAGATGGTAACTTGTTAGCCAGACCTTTTCTCTAGTGATTAATGTTTGTATGCAGAGCAACTCTTATGCAACAGTCTCGGCATGAGATGGAACCAAGAGGTGACTTGGCCATCGTTTCCCTGCTTGGGTTCATCAAACGGCGCTGTAAAAAGAAAAGATTTTTAAAAAAGGGGAATAAACACCGCAAACCCACTTTTTAGGAAGAAAAATTGCATCATTTTACTATCACAGCACAAGATTCCTCCTAACGAGAAGACAGCTGGAAACTCAAAACAGTCTGCTCAAGAGGCTGCAGCATAATCTCAAGAACACAATCCAACTCAGCAAAGGAGGAATGGCAGTCTTCAAAGCCATAATACGGGGAGAACCTTTACCAGGTACAGCGGTACATAGAAGTGCTCCCTAAAGACAGATTGGGGGTTGGGGGAAGAGCTTCCCTCCACAATTCCAGTCACCCCCCCTTATGCTTGTACATTAGAATGTCCATAAGGGACTTTAATGGGTAAACTGGCCCCCTTGAAAAGTACTGCATTTGAGGTGACATGAGAGCCAACAACTGTGCTAGTGTTATTCCTCTGATGGCTCCCCCTTCACACGGTCAAGTCACCAATGGATGTTGCACCTGCCAAGTGATGAATATGTGTGTGTGAACTGGCCCTCTGTCGTCTTTGCAGGAAAAAAGCTGTCTTCTACAAGCTCTAATGAAGAATCATTTCATGGTGCATTTTTCCTTGGCTCGAAAATAACTTTTCCAGCCAAACCTTACGGTATCGATGCCTACATCAGGGCAACTTTTGAGACCTCCTTTCTGTTTGACTCCAGGTAGTCATTACACAAATTCTGTAACTGGCCTAGCAATTTTAACTCCCCATTGCCAGAGCTCCATGAGGCCACTGAGTCACCACCCAGCAGCTCACAGGCAACTGCAGGTGGGGAGAAAGGGGTCAGGCAGATTGGGTCTGATGTCAGCCAGCACTGGCTCTGGGACTAGCTCGGGATCCAGTAGATCCTGGGCTGACTCAGCCCTGCCTTTGGAATGCCCCATCTGGGGGCTTTCTGCTGGGCTTCGCTGGCAAAGACGCTGCCAGTGTGACTCCCACCTGATCCAGCAGAAGTGAGCAGAGGGACGCCTCCACTCAATTCACCCCGCTGTGTAAGAGGGGTTTGAATGCAACCTAAGAAACAGTGCCCAGTTTGGCTTTCCCTCTTCTCCCCCCCAATCTCTCTGCCTTTTGTTTTGCATCTTTTAGATTGTAGGCCAGAGGGAAGGGCCTGTCTTAGCAGTGACATTTGTAAGCCATTCCGGAAAACCTTTTTGGCTGCAGAGCAGGGTAAAAACACTTTAAATAAATAAACAAACAATGAAAGGGGAGTGGGCGCTTGTCCCTTTTTCTCTCTCACCATGAAATGGTTTGTGCCGCAGTCTGTTTATCTTTAGCTTGAGTTGGCTGCTGCTTTATACATGCCCCATAACTATTAATCTTACAAATCCACTTTCAATTACCACTGCATTCTTCTTTTATTTTAAGAGCATGAGACCAAACTAGCCCTTTAAGCCTTGTATTGTTCCAGACCCTTTTTGCACTGCACTCTCAGAAGGAAGCTAAATTAATTACAGTTGCCCCCCCCTTTAGGTTCTGCTTGATCTGTAGTTGTACAGTAATTAAAGTGTTTATGTCCAGATAGATAAGGAAGCTTGGTACAGTAAAGCACCCTTGCAAGAGTTTGTCCTGTTGAAGGCATCCTATCTTATTCCCACTCCGCCATCCCGGCCATCAGAAAAAAATAATTTATGTTTCTGAACCAGAGTACAGTTTACCAACTAAGCACGTGAATGCAACTCTGCCAAATTCCTCTCATGCATCCTTGTATATCTGTATCAATAATATTGACACCCCCCAGTTTAGAGACTCACCAGACCAAATCTTTTCATGTTGAAGCAGTTAAAAAAAGCACAACCCCAATAACACTACACTGGTTTCTTGCTGGAAAATAGCTATTATAGGGAAAATTAGGAATCAAAAGTTGTCAATTGTGACTGAAAGAGTGCCTAGGACTAGGAATAGAAGGGTCTGTCAATTTCGGTTCTCTCTGTTTCTCATTTTTCCAATCTCAAATTCAATTCTCTGTATTTCTGCAACAAATTGTGATTGTTTTTTTTTTAAAAAAATACTCATGAATATTCTTCAGCTTTTTAGTGAGAATTTCTCCTAGGGAACACATTTTGCAGGCGGTTTTGACTAATGCACACATTTTTGCAAGCCATTTCTCCAAATATAATGCATTCTTGTATGTTATTTTCACTAACATATTTTTATACATACTTTCATCCAATATATGCATTTTTTAAAAACATTGCTTATTTATTTATTTATAAAAAATATTTGTATGCCGCTATTTCATTAAAAACATCAAAGCGGTTTACAACATGTTTAAAACAACAACCACCGTAGAATAAAAAAATTAGAAATACAATAAAAACGACGGTCAACTATTGTGAAGAAAGCATGTTCTTAATGCCTGCATAAGCCTGGCGAACAGAAAGGTTTTCAGCAGGTGCTTAAAAGTTAAAGCAGAAGGCTCCTGCTGAATCTCTATCGGCAGAGCATTCCAGAGAACTGCGCCAATGATATTGAAGGCTCGATTTCATGTTGATGTTAAATGAGCCTCGCCAACTCGGGGCACAACCAAATCCACTCCTGCAGATGATCTCATTGATCGAGCTGGGATATAAGGGTTCAGGAGGTCCCTAAGATACCCTGGACCTGTTATTCAGGGCTTTGTAAATTAATACAAGGACCTTGAACCTGGCTCGGTAACAGATGGGCAGCCACTGCAGATGTTTTAAACAGTGGTGTCACATGTTGTCAGCCATGTGCTCCCATCAGCATTGTGGCCGCCGTATTTTGCAGCAGCTGAAGCTTCTGAACCAGGGCCAAGGGCAGCCCCACATAGAGCGCACTGCAGTAATCCAGCTTTGAGGTTACGAATGCATGGACTGCAGAGGTCAGGAGAACTGCACCACAAACTTTGGATAAATTTGTGTTTTGGTCTTCATGTTTTTTCTGGAAAGTGTTAATTTGATAAATTTGGCTTTAAGTTATCCTGACCCCAGGTTGTTTTTAACTTGTTTATTTGTGCTTCATGGTTTTAAACTTGTATGGTTTTAAAAATTGTATATTTGTTTTAATGTTCAATGTTTTTAATTTTTGTAAACTGCCCAGAGAACTTTGGCTATGGGATGGTATATAAATGAAATAAATAAATAAATAAATGCGAACTGAATCGAATTTTCCCCCCATTGCCACTTACGAGTGCTGGTTATGAAGGAAACCCTCCGCTTCTCCTCGTAAGCATGGGGGCGGGGAGAAGGAAGGAAAATGCACGGACACTCATCTCCCACTAAAGAAAACATAATCAGTTGGACATCATTCGGGTCATGGAGCCTCAGAATATTTGCACACAGGAATAAAGGAACAGAGGAAACAGCCTTACATCAAGTCAGACCGTTGGTCCATCTAGCTCAGTACTGTCTACTCTGACTGGCAGCAGCTTTCCAGGCTTTCAGCAGGACAGTCTGGTTGGTGAAGACTGATTGTGCCCCCCCCCCCACATTACATACATGTAGATGTAAGCTTGGAGGATTGGACACAGTTAGGATAACTGGGGTGCACGTGACAAAAAACGCAGGAATAGCCAATGTGTTGCCCTCCAGATGTTGGTGGAGTACAATTCCCTTTATCCCTGACTGCTGGCTGGGGCTGCTGGACGTTGGAGTCCAGTAACATTTGGAGGGCAACAAGGGGGCTACCCCTGATTTCATGCATGTTCAATGAGATCCTGCTATGGGTAGAATGTGCCAAAAAACCCCACAAAACCTACACAGCCTGTGGCTTAGGATGAAGCAAATCAGTGGTGGCTGGTAGCTCCCCTGGGATTGCTTCTTGAAAGTTCAGACCAAAATCCGGTGCGGATTCCACTTCCCCCACTGACATGGAGCCACCGGTGAAGCAACGGCATAGCCACTGGTAGACTGACCCCATGTGTCTTCCCTACTCAGAAGAGCCAGATGGCACTTTACAGCTAGGTGTCCATATCAAACCAAGGAAATTCAGAATCATAACTTTCAGGGGTCTTCAGCTCATGCCATGAATCCTCTTGCTGAGGCACATTGATCCAAGTGCTGATTAATGGCTGAGCCTATTAGACCTCACAGCACTATAGGGCACTTTAGAAATATTAAGAAACCACCCGAGAGTTCAGCTCTTCCAGAACATATGGAGGCAGACAGTTTTTCTGCTAGGAAAAAAATGTTTTTGGTAGTGCCACAGGCTACATATTGCTAGCATGCCAGGCAGGTAGAGCATACTTCTGCATTATCTCTTTGAAAGAGGAATAGGACACAACTTCGACCCGCTCTTTTTCTTCTCCTTCCTTCTTTTTTGGGGAGGGGGGAACGAACTGTTCTATTAATGCCAATAAAATTGAGAAAATGATCAAATGAAATTGCATTTTGAGCATCATAAGCTGTGTAATGTCTATTCTGTTAAATTGAGGCCCGTAATTGCTTCTCTGCTGAAAAGATACAACAAAGGCAGCAATCATGAGATGTCATTATCCCGGACTAGGAAACCGGCCTTTGCAGGGAGGACTTCAAAGGCTTGTGGTTCTCGAATTGCATTTGGCTGCTATTGTTGAAGCGCAGGCAATCTTGATTAGGTGTTTACACGGAGGTAAGGCACGGTGCACAGAGAGTCTGAGTGCCTTGGTCTAGAGCCATTAAAAAATCATGCATTATGTCCCTCGCTTTGAAGTAAGGGGTTTACAGGGAGGAAACGAAACTCTACTGAGTACAGCTGAGCTAGATAGGTCCAGCTACTTCCCTTCCTCTCTCAAAGAAACTCATAATCAGGTTCTTAAAGAATCAGGCAGCGCCGCAAAAGAAGTTGATGCTTTAGAAAATATGATCTGAATGAGGGAAACATTCACTTCAGCCCAGATTTCTACAGCCTGGTGCAGATGTATACACATTTTCACAACAACAGGAGTAGCAGCAATAGGAATAATTAGCATTTATAGAGCTTTCCTCACTAAATGTTCCAAGATAAACCTCATCTTAGGGTTGTTTTGCACATTGAATAATTTTAGGTGTACATCTCTCTAGTGGAGACTTGGGGCCAAACCACATGTGGTTTAATGTTGTGCGTATCTCTCCCCTACATGCCCCCCCCCCGTAACTAAACTAGCAGCTGCTGAAAGCCCAGATCAGGATCAAAACTAGTGGGCCTGGCAGAAGAAGGTTTAACCCTTTCCTCCCATGCAGTAGGTCCAACAAAAATCTGCCCCCCCATGCTCTTTCAGACAGGTAGGAAGCTCCCATTAGTGCTGCCTTGGAAAGAAGCCCCCAAATGTTACTAGCCTGCAATAGATTTATTAGCCTGCTACGAGGCTGGTAGCCTATGCTTTCAGGCTGGCTGCAAAGGAGGGGAAATGCAAGCTATCTGCTCCTTAGCAGGCTATTAAAACAATAAAAATAAAGATAACCTTTTACCAAACAAATTGGTGGAGGAGAGATGTAACAATTGCTCTCTCCACCAGTGACACTCACTTTCCTACATGTAATACCTGGCTGCATGAGTGACCTTGGAAGCCCCACTTCTTTGCGGGGAAGGGATTTTCGCTGGCTGTTATTTACCATGTGTGCGCATATGTTTTATATGAAAAGATGCATGTGATGCTAAACCATGTGCAATGTGGCCGTCATCTCAGTTGGCTGTAGCTCCCTGGTTGTGTGTGCACCTGGACACAATCCCGCACTTACAGCCATGAAATGTAGGGGAAAGCCCATAGAACAGCCACGTAGAATTGGTCAGTGACTCATTACAGACAAATGGAGGGACCAAGAGAGTGGCATGCCCAAGGCCACTGTGGGACTCAGACTTTTTAGCTGAGAACTTATTGGCCCAGTTTAGATGCAACACTAAACCCTGACTTGGCATTTTGGGAAGGTGCTCTGTGCTTACACAGTCCCTTCTCCTTCCACCCCTTGCATGCTCTGCTTCAAATTAGTTACTACTGGATTAACCAAACTACAGTTTATCTTTACATCTGAACCAAAAGACAATGGTTTGTGCTTGCTCTTGAAACCAGGATTGCAATCTTGAGTATTCTAAAACAGAAAAGAACAACAGGATTTATATTTATAATAAAAAACAAACTATGGGTTTGAAACTAGCTTGCAAACCTGGTTTGGAGGGTATGCACAAATCAGTTTGTCAGTTTATGTTCTCATGTCACAGCAGACTATAGTTAATGGTTTCCCGTGAAAGTTCAGATGGCTCCTGCTTCAGTCCTCTCCTAACACAAGTGGGAACAATAAACCATGATTCCTGGCTTAGTATTACATCTGAACTGGGAAATATGGATTGTTTCACTTGAAACAAGCCATAATGTGAAGCCAAGGTTCCTTCTTGGCTTATCAATTGTGGTTTCTTTGAGTGAAACAAACCATGGCCCCTGCTTCAGATGTAATGCTGTTATGTTTTAAATTTACTGTTTAATGTATTGTTTTTATCCTGTACGTCGCCCAGAGTGGCTGGTCTACCAGCCAGATGGGCGACTAATAAATATAATAATAATAATAATAATAATAATAATAATAATAATAATAATAATGATGATGATGATGATGATGATGATGATGTTTTCTTACTATTTTATACTCCTTTTGGGAATAATAATAATAATAATAATAATTATTATTATTATTAATAATAATAATAATAATAATAATAATTCCAGAGCTGGGATTCAGGGTGGCTTACAAAAATTAAAACAAATAGTTAACAAATAAATAAAACATACAGAAGTGCTAATTAAAATATAATTAAACTATAATATTAAAACCATTCAAAACAGAGCAATTAAAAAAAACACAAAACACAAATTAGTAAAAACAGCACCCAATTTAATAGCCCTTGCAGTCAGTTCCCAAAAGCCTGTGGGAACAGAAAAGTCTTCATCTGCCAACGGAAGGAGAGCAGGGAGGGAGCCAGTCTAACCTCCCTAGGAAGGCAGTTCTAGAACCTGGGGGCAGCCACCGAGGAGGCTCTTTCCCATGTTTCCCTCAGACGTGGGAACATGGGAAAGTGGAATACATGAGAATTAAACTACATCATAAAATGATTTAATAAAATTACAAACGGGCAGAAGACAGTCAAATCAAGGATCAAACTTAAAACAGTTAAAAATTAATTGTTAAGGAATTAGCAAAAATAAAAAGTAAGCATGGGACAAGAACAAAAAAAGCACCATTGTATAAAGTTCCCAAATTGATAGTCTTGGGGAGCAATCCAAGACACACTTATCTGGAAGTAAGTCCCATTGAACCCAATAGAGCTTTCTTCTGAGTAGACATGTATTGGATTGCAACCTTAACCATTATTCAGAAGGAGGAGAGAAGGGAACTAGACATGCCTCCTGGGATGAGAGTTCCAGGGTCTGAGTGCCACTACCGAGAAGCCCATGTCCCACATACATACCATGCCTGAGTGTTACATGTGCATATAGGAAAGGGTCCTCAAATTGCATTAAAACCACAGATTAAATAAGAGATAGTCGGTGTTGTTAATGGAAATAACAGCACAATATATTACAATAGCAGCTAAAAACACGTGTGAAATGGAATCATAACATAAGTGAAATACTGTTGCGAAAAAAGCTACATAGACTGAAAATACAAAATCCCCTTGTGAAGCTGAATCTAAGGCTGTATCTATATTTTCATTGTTTGTATTTATATTTTTTCACATGTTGATATATGGGGGGGGGGTTGGAAGACACACATAGAAGGATAAAGGGTTATTTTCAGTCCCCAACCATGAGAAATTTCTTATTTCTAAGTTGGTCTGGACGAAGCAATGACAGAAGAGATCTCGTCAAGTACTCTACAATGCATTCTTCTTGGGCCCCATTTGCACTAGACATTTAAAGCAATATTGAGTCACTGTAAACAGTTAGGACTTCCCCCAAAGAATCCTGGGAATTGTAGGATGGGGCTGTGAAAGACTGAACTACCTGTCAGGGGAGATATCTTGACCATGAAGGAGGTTTTCCCAGTGTGAGACTCATCCATTGCACTCCGGGTGTGCTGACCCCTGCAAATGTGTGAAACTCAACTGCATAATTCTCTGTATTCCTTTCAGCGCCTGATTAAAACGTTTCTGTTTAGGCAAGCCTTTCCAGACACATGGATTTGATCTGTTTAATCTTTTTAGGTAGTAGCTGTTTTAATTGTTTAAAATATGTTTTTAATTATTTGTTTTTAACCATTTCATTGATAATGTTTATGTTTTTTGTAAACCGCTTAGAGGTCTTTACATTCAAGCGGTATATAATTTTTGTTAAATAATATAAATAAAATAAAATCAGGCAGTCCAGGAGTTTGAATCCTGCCTCTGTCATGAATATAGTAGGTGGCTTCAGGTAAGTCACTCTCTCAACCTCAGCTTCTCCCTTCTGTAAATGGCAATATTAAGACTGGCTAATCTTACAGATTTGTTGTATGGATTATTACAACACCATGCATGTGAAGCGCTTTGAAGCACCACACAAATGCTTATAATTGTAATATTATCTTCTTTCAGGGAACATTAAAGCTACAGTTTGCTTTGTGTACCCTTTACAGGTTTCTTATATAGAGCATTTTAAGGCTGCTATTATTTAAAATATTAATGTTCTACCTTTCAACCTCCTTCAAGGTGGCTTAAAAACATCTTAATCGAAAACAATAAAAGCCATCAATATAAAGAATAAAGCTGATTAATAGTTAATACTTATTTCAACACCTGGAAGCAGCGCACCTTAACTTGAAGGATCACTTTACCCCATTTATGACCACTTGGACCACTTTAAACTGCAGAACTGGTACGGTAGGGCCCCGCTTTACGGCGCTTCACTGTACGGCGCTTCGCTAGTGCGGCGGTCTCAGTTAGATGCAATTAGACTAAAGCCCCACTCATATGGGGTTTGTTCTGCTTTTACGGCGGTTTTCAGGCGTCCTGCGCCATTCTATTCAATGAGTTCCGCTTTTCAGCAGTTTTCTCTTTTCAGCAGGGGTCTGAAACGTAACCGCCGTATGAGTGGGGCCCTACTGCACTTTTACAAGTGACCCTATTGTGTGTGTGAGGGGGATAGGTTTCAGCACCTTGGACAGCTCCTTGCATTTTGGATTAAGACCCATGGCAGATTCCACTGACCCACTGACATAGAGCCATTGACATACAGCCACTGGCTACAGCTCTGGAAAAGGTTTTGCACATCACTGGCAGGGCTAGCTGGCCAAATCTTCTGGCTCCTCCAACAGGCTGCTGTTTTCCAGGTGCAGCAGAAAAGGGCTGGGGTGGCTAAGGCTGCTATCCATCTCCCAGGCAGCAGCAGTAGCCCTGTCACGCCTACCTGCCTCCTCTCTGAGCCATACGTTTCCTCCCTGGACACCAGCTACAGCTGCTGAAGGCCCTGGAAATCCTCTCCAATCTGCTAGCACAAGCTGCTTCTGGTTCAATTCCCCCCCCCATTTCTTCCCTCTTCTTCAGACTTTTGTTCCACACATTCCAGGCCTTTCCTGTGGGACCCCCAAGGCCTGGCAAAGTCTGGGGAGGGGAGCTCCAGAGGGCAGTAGTGGTGAAGCCCCATTGAGATGCAAGCAATTATCATTATAACCATCTTTATCTTGATCAACAACATTTCAAAGATAAAGGACTGATGTACTTGAAACAATGGCACACTTGGAAAGAACAGATGCTGTTTAAAAGCTAAAATCTGCAGCACTGGATGACCGTAGGCTCCAACACACAAATTCCAAATTCCGCCTTGGTAGTCAATGCAGAAAAATCACATCAACATCCTATCTGGCTTTAATTGAGGTGAGCAATATTTATCACCAAATGAAATCCAGAAGCAAAACCTGCATTTCCAAATATAGCTGTCAGGGGATATTTGTCTAGACACCAACTATTGTTAAGGCATTCATTCGGTGCCCCCTAGTGTGTACAAGGGTTTCCATCAGGCTCTTGATATTAGACTGATGAAATGTGCAGCATTGTTTAAGAAAAAAAATGTGCTCAGAGGCACGTTACCAAATTCTTCCAAGCTACACAGGAAGTGGATTGGACTGTAAAAGACCAACCCAAATTATGTTTGCATTTTGACAAATTTGTAGGGCAGTACAATAAGAGAGGAAGTTAGGTCACTATAGCTGCCTAATTTCCCTGCTTTTTAAAGTTTGGTAGAAATATCTGTGGGCTATAGTTACGTTCTTAAACCACATGGTTTTTTGCCTATTAGTGAATTTCTCTGCTTTTTAATCTGGGAGGTAAGAAATGGGATCCTGTGCAAGTTTGCTGAGAATGGATTGATCATTTGCATGCTTATTGAGTTCAGTGGGATTTACTTCCCTGCAATCATGCTTAGGATAGGTGACATTGACCACAGGGGATGGGGAGGGGAGCAGACAGGAGGGGGAGGAGGAGGGCAGGATTGATCATTTGCATGCTTTTTGAGTTCAGTGGGATTTACTCCTGTGCAATCATGCTTAGGATAGGTAAAACTTACCTGGGGGAGGGGAGGAGAGGAGGACAAGGGCAGGAAGGGGAGGGGGAGGGAGGAAGGGGGAGGAGAGCAGATTGGATGGTTGGGCACTGGGCAAAGGGGAAACCCCTTTCCTTGCCAAAAGGAAAACATTGTGAACAGTATCATTGCTTTTCAGGGTTTCCCCCACCTTTTTATTCTACAGCAGGCACATGTAGCCTCCCACCCAAATTTAAACCAAAGCTCTCCCTGGCCACATCCACACCAGACTGTTACTTCACTTTAGGCGGTCATGGCTTCTCCCAAAGCATCCTGGGAAGTGTAGTTAATGAAGGATGCGGAGAGTTGCTAGGAGATGCCCTGTTCCACTCACAGAGCTTCAATCAGAGCAGCTGATTGTTAAACCACTCTGGCCACTGGAGCTCTGTCAGGGGAATAGGAGTCTCCTCTCAGCACCCTTCACAAACTACACTTCACAGGATTTTGGGGAAGCCATGACTGTCTCATGTGAAATAAAGGCCTTGCATGTGTGTGGCCCCCTGATTAGGCAAGCCCAGCAGCTGTGAGTCTGGCTTTTAGAACACTGACAGTTGGTTCTTACTGAGCATGCCCAACATTATCTTTGAGTTCAATGCAAAATTTCTTAAATTAATTAAAAATCAGCCAGGCATTTTTTAAATGTTTAAACTGCAGAAGATGAAGGTCAGAGTATGGGACAAGGTCAGTAATAGGATTACAGGTACTCTGGGAACATGGCTGATTTTTAATTAATTTCAACAGATTATGAGAACTCTGAGGAAAAAAAAGTCTTTCCCCCCCTCTCATTACACTTTGAACTCTCGATTCTCTCTGACTGTTCTGTGTATCACCATGAAAATTTAGAGGGTTGTTAAGCAAGCATTTGTGAGTTCAGGATTATAAGTTTTGTGAGGTTTTGTTTTGAAATGAGCTTATGGGAAGCATCAGAATAGCATGGAGGGTATTTTTAATTTAACACTGCAGAATGTGAAAAATTCATGCTGCCTGTAGTATACAGTATAATTATATATAGTATAATTATTGCCTCCAGATCCTCTCGTTCCCTTTGCCCTACTGATCTGATTGTACGTGTGTGCGTGTGTAGAGCTTCCTTCTCCTTTTACAGGGAGGCTTCCATTGTTCAGGTCTGTACTGGGGCTTTTGTATATGAATTCTTCCCCCCCCTCCCCACCACCCAGTTGTAGCTGGGAAGCTGCTATTATTATTTTCATTTATATCCTGCTTTTTCTATAAGGGGCTCAAAGATTCTTCCCCTCCCCATTCTATCCTTTCAACACCCATATTTTGTAGGTTAGACTGAGCGATAGTTACTGGCCCAAGGTTCATGGCTGAGCAGGGATTCAAAACCAGGTCTGGTTGGAGGAACTAGTTATCATGTGTCTCTTTAACTTGGAAAGGCATTGCCCCAGCTCAGAGCCACTCCGAGTTTAAGGGCAATTTATCCTGTGTGATGCTGACCCTTGCAAACCGGAGCCCCTCCAGGATTGCTCCCTCAGCTTATCAGTGGAGGGAGCGATCTTGCATAGTGCTGTTTTGCAAAGGGCTTGCCCCTTACAAAACAGCATCCTCACCCCTGGAGAATTGCTGCCTTTCCTCATCAGGCAGGAAGGAGAGCTGTGGCTGCCTCTTCTTCCTGACGCGCCTTCCTCTGATGGCCCCGGGTTGCTTTGGGTCATTGAATCTCACCTGTAGCGATCTGTGGCTGGCTCAAAAACATTGGAATGGGTCTGATTTGGCTCGGGTTTCAGCCGAGTCTGGTACAAAGCCTTACAAGATGCATAATCACTGTACAAGTACCCATCCAGCAGGGCAAAAGCATTCAAGGAGGGTGCAGAGCTGCTGGGATGTGTGGCCTGAGGAGATGGCCATGGCCTATGGAGCGTTATGAGGGATAGATAGAAAACCCTGGATGGCTGCATCTGGCTCCTGGGCTTAAGATCCCCCACCCATGTGTGAGCAGGAACTTAAACAGCAGGCCAGGAAAGATCCTTTGCCCTTGGAGAGCTGCTTCCAGTCTGAGTGGGCAATACTGTGCTTGGTGGATCAGTAGTCTGATCTAGTATAAGGCAGCTTCACAGCCTTTGCTTTCAGTCCCCCTTCAACCATACATTCACTGGGTCAAGGGTGTGGAACCTGTGGCCCTGGGCTTCTATTAGAGCGATACAACAATGGAACCCATGACGTCAGGACTGGCGGGCTTTCTGACACTGGAGGCATTCAAGAGGCAGCTGGACAGGCACCTGTTGGGCATGCTTTAACTAGGATTCCTGCATTGAGGAGGGGGCTGGACTCAATGGCCTTATAGGCTCCTTCCAACTCTATGATTCTATGATATTGTCAGATTACAACTCCCATTGTCCCTGACCACTGGGCATGCCATCTGTGGTTGATGCGATTTGGGAATCCAACAACATCTGGTGGGCGACATTGGTCCCCCACCCCTGTGCAAGGCGGTCTTGAAGAAGCTGCCATTTCTCAGCTTCAGTGTGCCCCGCACACACATATGGAAATAATATCAACTTACTTTACCTGTTTTTGCAAAGGAGCCCAATCTACATGTGCAGCAGAATCACAGAGTGACTGAACCACTTCAGATTCTGGAGATGTCTGCTCTGAATGTTCCCCCCGATTTTAAAAACAACAACAACCATGCAAATCAATAAACTTAACACATCAGAGACAAACCTCTTGATTATTGGATGGTATATTGCATTGTACACAATACAAAATAAGTAAAATTTTAAAAAATTAAACCGGAGAAATGAGGTGTTCGGAACACACTACATGGAAATGGACTGCCTTCAAGTCGATCCCGACTTATGGCTACTCTATGAATAGGGTGTTCATGGTAAGCAGTATTCAGAGGGGGTTTACCATTGCCTCCCTCTGAGGCTAGTCCTCCCCAGCTGGCTAGGGCCTGCTCAGCTTGGCACAGCAGCACAAGCCAGCCCCTTCCTTGTCCACAACTGCCAGCTGGGGGGCAACTGGGCTCCTTGGGACTATTCAGCTTGCCCATGGCTGCACAGGTGGCAGGGCACGTAAGCCCTGAGCCACTCCCTGTGGGGGTGATCTTTAGCTGGCCCTTGACGCCCAGGAGACATGAGCGGGGCTTTGAACTCACAGACTCTGGCCTCCCAGCCAGGCTCTCCTCCCCACTGTGCTATACCAGCTATCTGAACACACTAAAGTGCAGCTAAATGCTAAGTATTATTGGATCTTCTAAGTAGAGGCCATTCGCCTACCTGCCCTTGATAGTCTTCGCTTTGCTTTTTACCATGGAGGTGAAGGTAGGAATTGTTCTGCTGAGTTATTAATCCCAAAGTGAGCTTGTTCTTTTCTACAAAGTCCTTTTCTGGTCTCTGTTTAAATTCTTCAATATGAGTAGAAGAACTGTCGCTGTGTATACTAGGATTGCTGTTATAATGGCAGAGAACAACAACTTCTTGTTCTTTATCATGCAGTCTACAAGATCCATTGCTGACATTTGCAGGTTGATCACAAGAGTTCAAGAGCTCCTTGTCAAATCCAGATGGAATATTTTTTGCTTTTTTCTTGTGTTGACGATCCCTGTATATGAATCTGAACTGTGAAGGACTGCCGTTTGAATCGAGAGAAAGAAAGGGTAAGTCTTCATCCTCTTCCTGGAGAGATTTATCTAACCCAGTAAAGCCAGCTGCCTCTTTATTATTCTTCCAGTTGGGATTATATCGCAGCTCAGAGTACCTGTCCACAATTTCCTCTTTGTTACTAGAAAGAACACAAAAATAAAAACTTTTAATCAAGGGAAAAAGCATTATTTTTAAAAGGCCACTCACTTTGAAATCCTAGGCATGGGCCCACTAATTCAAGCCAAATTCAAACAGATGCAAGGAGTTTGGAAAAGATTACATTATGTAAAAGATTACATAAGAAACTGATTCAAGGAAAGACGTCTCACTTGTTTTACGATGTATGGTGGCAATTTATTGTTTATGATAGTGACAATGTCCTTTAGTAATATTTTCCAATGACTTCTCTTGCGATATGGAATACTTGATTTATGTATTCTGTTTTGTTTTCTCTCCATTGTGCGATACTGCAAGACTTATTCACTAATAGGCAAAAAAACCTTGCAGTTTAAGAATGTACCTATAGTCAACAGAATTCTATCAAACTTTAAAAAGCAGGGAAACCTGACCTGACCTCCCCCTGGTAGATTCACCATAGCTCTGCAATTTCCCTGTTTTTTAAAGTTTGATAGAAATATCTGTTGGCTATAGGTACGTTCTTAAACTGCAAGGGTTTTTTTCTATTAGTGAATTTCTCTGCTTTTTAATCCGGGAGGTAAGAAATGGGATCCTGTGCAAGTTTGCTGAGAATGGATTGATCATTTGCATGCTTATTAAGTTCAATGGGATTTAATCCTGTGCAATCATGCTAAGGAAATGTGAAACTGACCATGGGAGGAGGAGGATAAGGGGGAGGGAGGGAGGGCTGGAATGGAGAGGGGAGGGGGAGAGGGAAGTGTCATGAGGAAGGTGATAGGAGGGGAGAGGAGGAGGGCAGGTTTGATCATTTGCATGCTTATTGAGTTCAGTGGGATTTACTCCTGTGCAATCATGCTTGGGATATGTGAAACTGATGTGAGGGAGAGGCAGAGAGGGGGAGGAGGAGGGGAGGAAGGGTACGGGTAGAGAGGAAGGTGGGGAAAAGAGAGGATAGGGGCAGAAGGGGGAGGAGATTGGGTGGGTGGGCACTGGGCAAAGGGAAAGACCCTTTCCTTTTCAAAAGGAAAACATTGCAAATAGTATAATTATTTTTCAGGGTTTCTCCCACCTTTTTATTCTACAGCAGACACGTGTAGTCTATCACCCAAATTTAAAGCAAGGCTGTTCCTGGCCACATCCACAGCAGACATTTATTCCACTTTAAATAGTCATGGCTTCCCTCAAAGCATCTTGGGAAGTGTAGTTTGTGAATAGTGCTTAGAATTGTTTCGGAGACCATTATTCCCCTCACAGAGCTCCAATTCCTAGAATTCTTTGGGAAGAGGGGCTGACTGTTAAACTACTCTGGCAATTGGAGCTGTCAGGAGAATGTCTCCTGATTAGCCAAGCCAAACAGCTGAGAGTCTGACTTTTAGAACACTGACAGTTGGTTCTTACTGAGCATGCCTACACTTATCATTGACTACAATGTTAATTTTCTTAAATTAATTAAAAATCAGCCAGACATTTTTTACATTTTTAAACTGCAGAAGATGAAGGTCAAAGTATGGGGCAAGGTCAGTAATAGGGTTGCAGGTACTCTGTGAACGTGGCTGATTTTTAATCAATTTCAACAAATTATGAGACTACTGACAGAAAAAAGTCCAACAGGGCTCTGGATATTTTTACTCTTGTTTTGGATTTTAAACTGACAATTCTCTCTGAGTGTTTTGTGTATCGCCATGAAAATATAGAATGTTGTTAACCAAGCATATCCAAGTTCAAGACTATGAGGTTTGTAAGATTTTGTTTTGAAATGAGCTTATGGGAAGCAGTAGAATGGCATGGGGGGTATTTTCAATTTAACATGGCAGTATGCAAAAAATCCATGCTGACCATAGTGTACAGCAACTCTCATGGCTGCATAATTTGTACATTTTTTGTACTCCCCTTGAAGACCTCTATTCTCTGTTCTTTGTGTTTATTCTTTGTATACTTTTGTCCTGCCTTTGTTTCAATAAACCATTTTTTTAAAAAAACAGATGCAAGGAATATTCCTGCATGTGCTTGTGTTTATGAGGACAAATGTAATGGTTATCTTTTACTGTATTTGTGACAAGAAGCATGCACCTTCTCTGCATTTACTTTAAACAATCATTCAATTTTCATTAAACAGCAAACAGTAATCTAGCAGTTCACACATTAAGGGGCTCAGTTGGCAGCACTTTATCTCCTGTGCCACTTCCACTCTGTGTCCTCAGGAGGCCAGGCAGACAATGATCACATCCACACCATACATTTAAAGCACATGGATTCTCCCAGAGAATCCTGCAAACTGTAGTTTGTTAAGGGTGCTGGGAACTGTAGATCTGTGAGGGGTAAAATATAGTTCCCAGGATTCTCTGGGGGAAAGCCATGTATTTGAAATGTCTTTAATGATTGTATGATGTGGAGGGGCTACACATTGATTTTTAGTTTTTGTTGAAAGCTGCTTTGAAATTTTTAGTAAAGGAGAGAGAGAAACTTAAGAACAAAAAGTAAGAAGAGCCCTGTTGGTTCAGGCCAAGGGCCCATCTAGTCCAGCATCCTGTTCTCACAGAAGCCCACAAGCAACAACACTCTTCCCACTTGTGATTCCCAGAGGCATACAGGTTCCTGCAGCAGAGGTAGCACATAGCCCTCGTGGCTAGGTGATAATGGGAATGAGGAGGTAAACTCACAGAGGCAGGCAGTGGTGGCTAGTGCCCACTGGAACCGATGGGGCAGACGACAGGGAGAGGCCCACAGCAGATGGAGCCAATGACATGCAGAGCCAACTAATTTGAGTGTTGTCCCTACCCTCCTCCCTGCTGAGTTCTACAAGGGGCAACACTGAGACTAAGGAGGAGGGGGATATTGACAAGCAATGTAAGTAAGGCTGGTTGTAAGTAAGAAGGCAAGCAGGTGGGGGCTCGCAGAGGTTGGTGGGGCAGTGCTGCATTAGCCCTAATGGAGCAGCCTCCACTGGAGGTAGCCCTCCCTCGCAGTGTGTCTTGCTTGCCGAAGGGACCTCTACAAGCTGAAGCCAACATCAGTGATGGTTGTTCTTGTTATGTGCCTTCAAGTCGACTACGACTTATGGCGACCCTATGAATCAGGGATCTCCAAGCCAACGTCAGTGATGACAATAATCCATTAAACTTCAGCTACTGCCTATAACTGGGCTAGACTAGGGACTGGAACTTACTGTCAACGTTCCTGCAGGTTTAGCTGGAGCATGGTCCTAAACCTAGCCATGATTATTCATGAATGTAAATAATATGCATGCACATGAGCAATTCTGAAGTGGCGTGAGTCCAGAAATGCGTCACACTTGGCTAAAAACAATGGAAACACTTCAAACAACAGAATATGAACCTGGAAGAGGCTCATTGTATTGAAGTCCAAGAGGATGAGCTCCGTTGTATCATGTTGTCCAGGGTCGCCCCAGTGAACCCAAACAGGGTGAACAGCTCCATCTCCAAAACAAGACAAAAAGAGGATATCTCTCTCTCTCTCTCAGTAATCTTGCGCCCTACTTTTTTTTTTTTTACTGAATAAGGGTTACATGCACTCCCTCTGAAACAACAGATGCAGGGGCTCTACTTCAGATTCCTAGCTTTGTTATTGAGGCAGACAGGGAGCATCACAGACATACGGGATGATCTTTGTCACCCTTAATGGACTCCATTTGAGAGCATGCTGTGATAATTTGGAAGAACATAAAATCAAATTTCCATTGAGTGAAGAGCTTTGTGCTCAGTCAGAATCCTCCTCCCCACAAAGACAGGAGCACGTTTCCTAGACAATTAACATCCTTTTCCACTTGCAACAAAATGTTCAGTAACTAGCCACTTTGCCTATTGAGGAGGCATGTGAAAGTGCACCGTTAATAATTTAGCTCTCTTTTCTTTTTTTTGCCATGTTTGTTTCTAAGCAGACCATGAAATGGAAAGTGTTTTATCATTTTATGATTTAGGCTTAATTTAATCCTTTTAAACAACAATTATTTCACATTTCTGCAGCATTAAGGCTTCAATGCACGCAACAAATCCAATTTCTATTTGCACGGAATGGGAAAGTTAATGCACCTCTCAAAGCAAAGCAGGGAAAACAAATAACCTCTCTGGAATTTTTTAATTTGCCATTTATGCAGTTATTGAATAAAAAAGGCAACTATTTCATTGGCACATTCTCAACAATCTTTTAAAATTGATAACATTTTCTAGTACAAGCAGATATATTTTAAAGCCCCTGGAAGTCTGCAGTTCTGAATATACACGCTTGAAATCAATAGAACTTATGGCCGTTTAACAGCTAATAACTTGCCAAAGAGTCCATATATTCCTGTAAGCTGGTTGCCTGCATTGTCCAGCCAAGAGACGAGAATTTTACAATATAAAATAAAGTAAATAAAATGAAGACAGCACCAAGCCAGAAAAAACAGAGGCAACCTCAAGAGGTACATAATAGAATTGTTATAAATTTGCAGAAATGACCCA
This sequence comes from Rhineura floridana, assembly GCF_030035675.1. Classification (NCBI taxonomy): domain Eukaryota; kingdom Metazoa; phylum Chordata; class Lepidosauria; order Squamata; family Rhineuridae; genus Rhineura; species Rhineura floridana. The sequence continues at coordinate 37,809,709 of NC_084491.1, forward strand.
ATTCCTTATCACTGTGGACAGGTTTCAAGTACAACAGAGTCTTCGTCAGAGGCAGCTAAAAATCAGTTCAATACAATACAAACAAATGTATCATAAAGTTTAGTGCGGGGATGGGAACCTGGGGCCCTCCACGTGTTGCTGAACTCTAACTCATCTCCCATCAGCCCTAGCCATCAAGTCCAATGGTCAAGAAAGGTGAGTGTTGTAGTTCAGTAAATCTGGAGGTCCATAGGTATAAAGATTATGCCACATTGTGCTATTTAGGGTATAATCTTATATACATGTATCTGGGAGTAAGTCTTATTGAATTCACTAGAATTTACTTTTTAGGAGATGTACATAGGATTGCACTATTAAACATTTTTTAAAAAAAATAAGATACCCTTAGGACCTTATTAACACATCTGTAGAACAATATTCTTTAAAAAAAATTCACTAAATTCACTATTCACTAACTCCACTATTTTACAAGTATTAATAGTTAAGGGATGATAAAGAAATGAATGTGTTGATTCCATTTCTACTATTTTATAACACAAGAGTACATTCTACTCGAAACACTTTGGGCACTAGGGAGCTTCTACAAATAAATATCGCAATTTTCCTTGGCACTTCTTATTTATTTAAAATATTTGTACACTGCCTTTCAAGTTTCCAGGGTGATCCCCAGCAAAATAAAATGTCACTGAAATCAACACAAAATCAAGATCAAATGTAAAACAAAGCACCAGCAAATGAAAAGCAGAAGATTAAGGCAAATTAAAACTTTGAGATTCATCTCCATGGACGCTGCCAATCTGCCACTATTTTTGGGTGGGATTCAATCACATGCCAAAAAATTCAGAATGTGTAATAAAAGTTGATTTAGAGCTCTTGAGCAACAAACCAACTTTCCCCCCCAAATCAGACTTTTTGCAATAAGGAAAGTGATGGGGAATAGCACTGGAAACTGGGGGATAACATTTGCTTGACAGTGTTATATAAACCTCCCAACAAACAAATCAGTATGAATGCTTAACAAATAATCAATATCATCTAACCACCCTGCAAACAAACCAGGATGAATTTCCAATAAACACGTCGCCTGGAAGGTATTTTTGTTCTTCTCTTCCCTATCTAAGTCCATGGAAACAGTAAAATGATCCTCACCACCAAGACAACAACAGCCAGCTTGCCAACCAGGTACATGGATACTGTGATCAGTCAATCACTTGGTAAACAGCTGTCTTACAGCATCCGCTCTTCCAAACAAACATATTATCAGGCTCAGACAAATAATGGAGAATAAGTGTCAACGGCTATTGGCCATGTAAGTTAAATGGAACCTCCATTTACAACTGCAGTATACCTCAGACAAACCATATTGGAAGGATGCTGCTTTCATGCTCTGCTTGTAGCCACTGCTGGATACAGGACAATGGGCTAGACAGATCTTAGCCTGACCTGGCAGGGCTCATTTTTGGTTTGTCCTATTTTTAGGCCATCCAGACCAAAACAAGAAACAAAGAGCATTTATGCCTGTATATTAAGAAGGAAATTCTTTACCTTGCACTGCTGCATTTTTCCTCTCCAGAATTGCTCCCATTTGGAACCCGTGTTACTTCTCCATCTGAGTCCTCTTCTCCACTCAAACATTTTTCCTCCAGGCTGTCTTCATCCAAGTTGTCTTTCTGCAGCTCTTCGCAAGACTGTCCAACCAGCTCTTTGCTTCTATGGATTCGTTTCTGAAGTTCGAACTGATACTGAATCTCCTGAGCAAGGCTTTCAGAATCAGACTCACTCTGAGACAATCCTTCAGATGCTGTTTTCAAAAAGGAGTAATGGACGTGTGGCTGAAGTAACCCATTTTGCGATAATGGGCTGTTTGTGTTCATGTTGCAAAAAAAAGATCAGAAAGGGCAGAAAAAGCCACTTTGCATATGACCCTTCTTCTGTAAAACAAAGGAAGTAATATCCTAATAATTGCTGTCTACTATGTTTCCAAGATTGTTTACAGTTATATTGAAAAGGGGGGTTGACTATATGATCCTCAGGGACCCTTCCACCTCTGTGATACGTCTTGTTAGCCACTTTGCATTTCCACTGAAAGAAAAGCACAAATTTAAAAATAAATACATGTAATATTTTCAAGATTTTACTTTAGAAGTTCAGAACCCCCCCGAAGTCCTAAAAGTTAAACAATTTTTTTTAAATGTTTTCAAGCTCTAATGTGGAAAATGTGAAAATCTGAATGGCACTGGAAATATGATCAAACCTTCTAATGTAACTTCTTAATACAATCACTGTAAATGTTTTTCAGTTGTTTATAAGCAGCTCACACCATTACCCTACCAGAAAAAGGGCATTACTGTTGTTGTTATGTACCTTCAAGACAACTACGATTTATGGCGACCCTATGAATCAGCGACCTCCAAGAGCATCTGTCATGAACCACCCTGTTCAGATCTTGTAAGTTCAGTTCTGTGGCTTCCTTTATGGAATCAATCCATCTCTTGTTTGGCTTTCCTCTTTTTCTACTCTCTTCTGTTTTCCCCAGCATTATTGTTTTTTCTAGTGAATCAAAAAGGGCATTATAGTCTTGGTCTGTTTTCCTGTTTGCAAGGCTGAGCCTGAACTGCCTCTCCGGATGTTTAGATTGTGAGTAGGCAAACATTCCTTAGCAATTCCAGCGATCTTGATCATGAGTAACCAAATGCTACCCACATTGTATCTAAGGCTGCAAACCTGCACACAACTATATAAGAATTAAGAACACACAAAGAGCTGGTTGGATCAGGCCAGTGGCCCTTCTAGTCTAGCATCCTGTTTTAACAGTGGCCAACCAAATACCTCTAGGAAACCAGCAAGTGCAACAGCACTCTCCCTTCTTGGGGTTTCCAGCAACTGGTATTCACAAGCCTCCAACAGTGGGCAGAATATATCCATCAGGTTAGTAGCCATTGATGGCTGTTGATTATAAATGTATTTAGAAATAAGCCCCATGGGAGTTATTTCTGAGTAAGGGTTGCTTTGTAAATTCTGTAGCAGGTATATGGTTTAGATCATTTTCCATTCTTTTTTGGGGTGGGCATTACCATCAGATCAGAAGCAACCCTGTCACTGAGATCACCCTAAGCTCTTGTAAAAAAAAAAAGATGATCAAAGTCTGTTCAGTTTCAAGGCAAAACAAACTGAGTACAGAAGACATAACAGGCTGTCAGGTTGAGAGGGGTAAGACTGTAGCTGCAGACCAGAAACCACAGAGATATTGCTAGGTTAGGTGTGCCTCTGCTCTGCTTCTTTCAAGCATTTATACCCCGCTTTCCTCCCTGAGTTTCAAGCAGCTAAGTTAAAACAACAATTTTAAACATTGATATTGATACATTTATTTATTTATTGTTAAATGTGTATCCTGCCACCTTAAGCACACTGTTCTTCCAGGGCACAGCCTTTCCCAACCGGTGTGCCTCCAGATGTTGTTGGACCACAATTCCCATCTTTCCTGACCATTGGCAATGCTGGCTGAGGCTGATGGGAGTTGTAGTCCAACAACATCTGGAGCCACACTGGTTGGGAAAGGCTGAAACACAAGAAGGCAAAAAACAATACAAATCATTGCTTCAAAAAATCTCTCTCTCTCTCTCTCTCTCTCTCTCTCTCACACACACACACACACACACACACACACACAGAGTGTGTGTTATACACATATTTTCATCCTATGGATCTTTGAGAAGCACTGAGAGTCAAACTGACGCATCAAAATTGGGTGTGTGGGTGTCCCCTGAGCTGTCAAACCCTCTCCTTCCACCCCGGAGTTTCTTTAATAGTTGCATGACTGGAAGAAATTCAACAGGTCAACAGGTTTTCCACCACTGCGCCAAGGCGAAGCTGCACCTGTTGGGTCTGCATCTCCAGCAAGCTGGCAAACGCAACTCTTTGTTCCCTAGAAGGTGAATACTGAAAATGCCCCCCCTGCCTGCCTGCCTGCCTTCTCCCAAATAATACATCCCTCCCAGCCTGCCTGCTTTCCCCGATTGAACCCCTTCCCTCCCTGCTCCCCAACTACCTTTCAGCAGCAACGCCACGGGCTATTCGCAGAGGTACTTTCCGCAGCTCCCGCCCCGCCACTAGCGCTGCGTCTCCATAGCAACAGTACACAGATGCACAGACCTCCGCCCCGCCTATCCGTCTACTCTCTCCGCCTTTTCGCAGCACATACCAATCCTCCGTAAAGGGGGGGGGAGGAAGAGACCAACGTGCTTCCTGGTCTTGCGCTCAGGGCGGAATGTTACCGTCCAGCCCATCTTGCAAAGAATGCTGAGGATGTATTGGACATCCAGAAGCAAATTATAAAGAGACCAACAACCAGTTATTCTGAACACACAGCAAAAAATGCTGCGAATGTATATTACCTATTATACTTCAATGTGATAATAAAATAAAATTAAAGCTTCAGTCTCTCAGCCTAGCCTACCTCACAGGATTGTTGTGAGAATAAAATGAGGAGGGGTAAGAACTAGGTACACCACCTTGAGCTCCTTTGAGGAAAGGTGGGATATAAATGTAATCCAAAAAATAAATCCTTTAATCAATCAATTCATTGGCAAGATTAATCAATCAAAATATTCCTAAAAAGGAATCCTTAATTGGGCAGCAGCTGTTTTTTTTTGTTAAATTTCCTAAAGGTTATTTTATATATAGAACTGTGTATAATAAAAACTACAGTAGTACTGTAGTTCTGTTATCCAGGGCGTTCAGCTGATTATTATGCTACTTTTCTCTTTGCTAGTCAAGATGTTTTACTGCTTTTGGGTTGTGTTTTTGTTTTAATGACATATTGTTTGTTTGTCTTTTAGACTGTGCACTGCTTAGAATTTTATAAATATTAAGTAGTATATAAATGCAAAAATAAATACGTAAATTTAAAAAAGCTGGTGTCAGCCAAGGCTGCAAAACTTCTAGCGACTGCAATTAATGTAAGAGCCACAATGATGTCCTTCTGAGTTTTATACTGTGTCATTTTTTAAGTTTCATCTGCTTAGTTGTGTTTATATGTGTTTTGGACTTTGTACATGGTGGTGGCTGAAGATGAAAATATCCAGCTATCGAAACAGTGAATGGCAGAAGCAATCCCTTCACAGCGGGGAAGCCTCTCTCAAGCCAGTGTGGCCATCTCGAAACATTTTGCTGTCACAGGCAGAACAGCAAATGGTGCCCATCTCTCCCAAGTCAAGGTGTATTCTACCCAAGGCTGGCTAGGTTGTTTTATCACCTGGAAACACAGGAACACAGAAAGCTGCCTTATACCGAGACTGACCATTGATCTATCTAGCTCAGTACAGTAGGGCCCCGCTTTGCAGCGCTCTGCTGTGCAGCGTTCCACCAATACAGTGGTTATCAATTGCAGAAAGGCCCCGCTCCTACAGCTTTTGTTCCACTTTTACAGTGTTTTTCAGGCGTCAGGCGCCATTTTAGACAATGTTAGTCAATGCATTCCACTTTACGGCAGCTTTCGCTTTATGGCGGCGTTCCAGAATGGAACCTGCCATATGAGCAGGGCCCTATTGTATCGTCAACACTGACTGGCAGCAGCTCTCCAGCTTGTCAGGCAGGGGATGTTCCCTGCCCTACCTGGAGATCTGAGGATTGAACCTGGGACCTTCTGCATGCAAAACAGGTGCTCTAGTGAGCTATGGCTCTTCCCCGAGAACAGAAAACCCCACAATTTGCTTAATGATCTGCTGCCCTTTCATGACACCCAAAATAGCCGCCAGAGATACCCACCACACTCTGCATAATGGTTGGGCTGGCCCTGAATCAATAGGCAGCTTTTGTATTGGCCTGTGCTCCCCGCTCTGCAGCCACTCAGCTGTGTCCCCCAGACCCTGCCAGTTATGGAGGAAGGTTAAGCAGAATTAATGCTGAAGAAGATATGTTTATTTTATTATATTTTTATTCCATCTTTCTTCCCATGAGGTCATGAATGTATCTGGCTATGCCTTCATCCGTTTTATCCTCACAGTAACCCTGAGAGGTAGCTTGGATTGAGAGGGAGTGAATGGTCCAAGGTCACCCAGGTTAGATAGCTTCATTGGTGCATGGGGACATGAATACAAGCCTTGCTGGTTCTCTCATGCCCCCAAGACGCTGCATCCTACAAGTTCAAACCACAGTAGTCAGACAGCCAGATGAGCCACTTCAAGTAAACTCTCTAGGGACTCAGCCTTCCCATCTGCAATTCGGGGATATATATTCTGCAATTCGGGGATATTTATTCATTCCTGACATACAGAGTTGTTGAGAGAGTTTTCTGAGAAAAGATGTGTGAACTGCATTGTATACTCTGAAGTGCTAAATATTTTATTGCATTTGAGATGCTGGCTGACACACACAAGTTGCAGATTGATTCTCAACAGTTTGGGTGGTATTATTGGCAAAATGATCATTCCAACTTGAATCTTTTTATTTTTATTTTTTTGCAAAATGGTCATTCCGAGTAGATTCCTACATTTGTGGGGTAGTCACTTCTGCTGGTCTGAAGCCCTCTTGAAAATGTTGACTTTGAAGGAATGTCACGGAACAGTGCAGCCCCAGGATAAATAGAGAATGCTGTCCAGCACCATTCTACAGTACATCGTCCGATATTATCAGTAGGGAGTGATGGTCACAGATCAGTCTCTTTAACGTAGGGCAACTGTTTCTCAAAGACTGATGAATCTTGACTCTCCTCTGAATTCTTTGATGTCCTCATGCATGATCCTCTAATTTCATATTTCTTGCTGGCCTTCCAAGGGACCACTGGGCAAAAATAAACAGATATGTATAGATACTGCCTTCCCTTCATCATACAGAGAAATGACTATTTTACCATTAAATATCATGTGAAATGATCTCCGTTAGGCATTAATTGTGATGGTTTTATAATTGGAGATTCTATCATTACAACCAGCCCAGAGATCTTATGGTGAAGGGTGAGGTGAAAAATCTTATACATAAGTCAATACGAATAAATCATCCATGCTTGCACTTCTTAATTCAAATGATCCCCCCATGCTCACAAACACAAATGTCCATGCTGTATGCTTACAGTTTGTTTTCTTCTGCTGTCCGTGGTTGTCTTCATTTGGCCGGGATCTGTTACTTTCAAGGGTCTGATCCGAAACATCATTTTCTACACAAATGACATTTGGAAAGGAAAATAATGGTTCTAGAAGTGCTGCTTAGAGACATAAGGCAAGACAAAAGGATTTCGGGAATAAAGATAAAAAAAGAGGAATATAAATTGAGAGCATTTGCTGACGACTTGATAATTGTACTAGAAAATCCCTTGGAAGGAATCAAAATATTGATGGATAAATTAGAAGAATTTGGATCATTAGCAGGATTTAAGATTAATAACCAAAAAACAAAGATGTTGGTGAAAAACTTATCTTTAAGGAATCAAAAAGAGTTGATGGAGAAGATAGATTTTAAAATAGAAGAAAAGGTGAAATATTTAGGTATTATTATGACAAATAAAAATTCAAAGTTGTTTCATAACAATTATGAAAAATTATGGACAGAGATTAAGAAAGATCTGTTAAGATGGGACAAATTACAGTTGTCATTAATGGGTAGAATATCTGTAATAAAAATGAATGTATTGCCGAGAATGATGTTTCTATTTCAAACATTACCTGTCATATCCTCTGATTTACCTTTTAAACAATGGCAAAAAGATATTTCTAAATTTGTTTGGCAGGGGAAAAAACCAAGAATTAAATTTAAATTACTACAAGATGCCAAAGAAAGAGGAGGATTGGGATTACCAAATTTGAGACTCTACTTTGCTGCTTGTTGCTTAGTCTGGATAAAAGAATGGATTGTATTGAGGAACAAAAGATTATTGGATTTGGAGGGTCATAACTTGAAGTGGGGATGGCATGGATATCTATGGTATGATAAAGTAAAAGTTAATGTGGATTTTAACAATCATTTTATAAGACGTCCTTTATTGAAAATATGGAATAAATACAAAACAAGGTTTTTTTCGAAAATACCACTATGTGTTTCAAGTCAAGAAGCATTTTATAGAAGAGAAATGGCTGGAAAAGAGAAATGGTTAATTTACCAAGAATTATTAGAAAATGTGCATGGAGAATATATAATGAAAGAGAGAGAACAATTAATAAAGGAAGGATATAGTTCACAATGGTTTGCCTATTTACAATTGTTAGAAAGATACAAAATGGATAAAAAAATGTATGGGTTTGAAATAAATAAATCTGATTTTGAAGTAGATTTGTGTACAAATGATGAATGTATAATTGCAAAAATGTATAAATTTTTATTGAAAATGGATATGGAAGAAGAACAAGTAAAAGAGTGTATGGTTAAGTGGGCAAAAAATTTTGGTTATAATATACAAATGGATCAATGGGAAAATATGTGGAAAAAAGGTTTGAAATTTACGTTATGTTATAATCTTAAAGAAAATTTTTATAAAATGATGTATCGTTGGTATATGACACCAGAAAAGTTGTCAAAAATGTATAGTAATGTTTCTAATGTATGTTGGAAATGTAAACAACAAGAAGGATCTTTTTACCATATGTGGTGGTCGTGTAAATAGGCAAAATTATTCTGGGCACAGATAGGTAGGATGATGCAAAAAATTTTGAAGATAAATATTCAGTCAAAGCCAGAATTTTTTTTATTGGGCTTTATGGGTAAACAAAAAGAAAAGAAATATGGAAGAATAATATTATATATGATTACGGTAGCAAGATTATTATATGCTCAAAAGTGGAAAATGGAATCAGTACCAACAATGGAAGAATGGCTATTGAAATTAATGGACTTAGTCGAGATGGACAAATTGACATGCCTTCTCAGAGAAAAAACGATAGATACATTTCTTAAGGAATGGAAGCCTCTTTTGGATTTTTTGTTGAAAGAAAAAAATGAAATGATGATAATGGGATTTGACGATTAATCAAGATAGACTATGGAAAAAAGTGAACTTTGTATGTTTTAGGGGTCAAGTTTGATATATATTATGTACATATAGCTGATCTGTAACAAATCGGAAGTCACGTTTTTTATTTATTTATTTATTTTTGTATTGTTTTTGTTGTTTGATTTTGTTGTGTTTGTTTTATAAAAATTTGAATAATAAAAATTATTACAAAAAAAAAGGAAAGGAAAATAATGAGCAGCTGTGAATATGTGTATCTATGACATTTCTTCATGGGGAGCAAAGTTCAGCTGATGCATATTTAATCTGAAGCCCCATTGGATTCAATGCCCAGGTAAGTGTGCATAATGCCAGTCATAAGAACATAAGAACATAAGAAGAGCCTGCTGGATCAGGCCAGTGGCCCATCTAGTCCAGCATCCTGTTCTAACAGTGGCCAACCAGGTGCCTGGGGGAAGCCCGCAAGCAGGACATAAGAACATAAGAAGAGCCTGCTGGATCAGGCCAGTGGCCCATCTAGTCCAGCATCCTGTTCTCACAGTGGCCAACCAGGTGCCTGGGGGAAGCCCGCAAGCAGGACCCGAGTGCAAGAACACTCTCCCCTCCTGAGGCTTCCGGCAACTGGTTTTCAGAAGCATGCTGCCTCTGACTAGGGTGGCAGAGCACAGCCATCATGGCTAGTAGCCATTGATAGCCCTGTCCTCCATGAATTTGTCTAATCTTCTTTTAAAGCCATCCAAGCTGGTGGCCATTACTGCATCTTGTGGGAGCAAATTCCACAGTTTAGCTATGCGCTGAGTAAAGAAGTACTTCCTTTTGTCTGTCCTGAATCTTCCAACATTCAGCTTCTTTGAATGTCCACGAGTTCTAGTATTATGAGAGAGGGAGAAAAACTTTTCTCTATCCACTTTCTCAATGCTATGCATAATTTTATACACTTCTATCATGTCTCCTCTGCAGAGCTTGGAAAAGTTACTTTTTTGAACTACAATTCCCATCAGCCCCAGCCAGCATGGCCACTGGATTGGGCTGATGGGAGTTGTAGTTCAAAAAAGTAACTTTTCCAAGCTCTGCGTCCTCTGACCCGCCTTTTCTCTAAACTAAAAAGCCCCAAATGCTGCAACCTTTCCTCATAAGGGAGTCACTCCGTCCCCTTGATCATTCTGGTTGCCCTCTTCTGAACCTTTTCCAACTCTATAATATCCTTTGTGAGATGAGGGGACCAGAACTGTACACAGTATTCCAAATGCGGCCGCACCATAGATTTATACAATGGCATTATGATATCGGCTGTTTTATTTTCAATACCTTTCCTAATTATCCCTAGCATGGAATTTGCCTTTTTCACAGCTGCCGCACACTGGGTCGACATATTCATCATGCTGTCCACTTCAACTCCAAGGTCTGTCTCCTGCTCTCTGCGCTGCCACACTGCTCCTGCCAGAGGCATGCCATCCCCAACCATCATATTGGTCTTAGTGAGACTCTGTGTGGGTGTGTGCACGTCCGTGCGTTTGTGTGCAGTTTTTAAAATGGCTTACCATGGCCACATTAACACCATACATTTCTTCCACTATTATTCTACTTTGAACCATCATGGCTTCCCCCAAAGAATCCTGGGAAGTGTAGTTTGTGAAGGGTGCTGAGAGATGTTAAGGAGACTCCTATTTTCCTCACAGAGCTACAATTTACAGTGTGTTTTAACAGTCAATCTCTCTTCCCAGGGAACTCTGGGAAATGTAGCTCTGTGAGGGTAAAAGGGGTCTCCTAATAACTCTCAGCACGCTTCACAAAGTACACATCCCAGGATTCATTTGGGGAAGCCATGACTGTTGAAAGTGGAATAATTGTGGAATAACTGTACGGTGTGAATGTGGTCCATATGTAAACAAGCACGACAGCCCTTTTAGGTTCGGCATATGTTCTTAAATATGCAGAAAAGTAAGGTAAATGTTTTAGGAAAGCAATCGACAGTAGCTGTAGGAAGGCTCAACTACTCAAGAGGTCAAGAGCAGAAAATAAAATTTACTCATTCAGACATCAAGAACAACTTTTCAGTCTCACCTCTCAGATTTCTTTTTGAGGTACTGAAATCCCAATGAGATAATTTTTACTATGTCAGATGTATGTGGTAAATACATTGCTTGAAAGTTGATATTTAATGTAAGGGTGAACTCTAAGGAAGCTGCCTTATACCATCAGACTTTTGGTCCATCCAGAATTGTCTACTGAGTGGCTGGATTTCAGGTAAGGGATCTTTTCCTACTCTGCCTGGAGACACTAGGGATTGAATCTGAGCCCTTTTGCCTGTAAAGCATGTGCTTTACTATTGCCCTTCCAACTCTAAATGTAAATGTACTGCCTTCAAGTCGATCCCGGCTTATGGCGACCCAATGAATAGGCTTTTCATGGTAAGCGGATTCAAAGGTGGTTTACCATTGCCTTCCTCAGGGTGAGAGGCAGCGACTGGCCCAAGGTCACCCAGTGAGCTTCATGGCTGTGTGGGGATTCAAACCCTGGTCTTCAAGGTCGTAGTCCAACACCTTAACCACTACACCACATTGGCTCTCTCTTCCAACTCTAGTCACCTTGAAATAATTTTACTATAATTGCCATTATGAGATAAGGGTGAACTTGAGTTTCTCAGTTATCTACCCTGATGCACAAATACTAGCTCTTCCGTGGTCAAGAGTCTTCCATTCACACAGGTCACTTCCAGACAACCTGATTATTAAACATTCATCCTGATCTTTTTGCACAAAGTTTGCAGGGAGGTTAGACGACATTGACTATTTACTGAGCATTCATTCTGATTTCTTTGTGGGAAAGTTAGACAATGCTGTGTCAAGCAAATGTTATCCTACATGTTCAGAGCATTTTACCATCACTTATCGCAAAAAGTCTGGTTTTCAGCAGGGGCAGCAGATGTGTTGCATAAGAGCTCCAAATCATCTTTAACTGTGTAAGTATGGCCAGTATGTGACTGAATCCTATATAAAAATAGTGACAGTCTGGAAGCATCCATAAAACTGTGGTGGTAAAACAACCTTATAGAGACTTTGCCACCTCAAAAAGTAACATAAAACACTGAACACATCCATATCATAAATTGAAAGCACATGGCTTTCCCTAAAGAATCCTGGGAACTGCGATTTGTTAAGGATGCTGGGAATTGTAGTTTTTGTGGAGAAAACTACAGTTCCTAGGATTCTTTGGGGGAAGTCATGTGCTTTAAATGTGCTTTAAATGTATAGTGTGCAGGTGACCATCAGCACTGAGTTACATATCATAATCAGAAAGTGGCGAGCAAGGGTCAGATGACTTACAGCAAGCCATCTGTGAAAGAAACATGGGTGGTGGGTTTTTTGGGGGGTGGGGTGGAGGTCAAACCATCCAAAATAACACTCATTAGCAGGGCTGACGGGGGTGGGGGATTTAAATCCCACAATGTAAGTTGTAATTTGCAATTAAATTAAAATTAATTAAATTAAATGCACAATTTGAAATTTATTTTCTTCCAAAGTATGTTTTTCTAAATCTATTTTATCCTAAAAATACATATTTTAAAACGCATTTTTGAACTGAAGCATGAACAACAACATTCAGAGAAGTGTGAAATCCAAAGGATAACCACATTCTGATCTGAGCATTAGTTTGGGAAGTACAGATCAAGTTGATTCATATTGGAATTCACAAAGAGAGAATCCCTCAAGCATTCCTACTCTTAAACACTCAGAAACATAGGCTTTTTGTTCATTCCAGAACTGTGACCTTGTCTGTTACCTCTCAAGTTCCTTGCTTCACTTCCAACCTCTCATCAGTTGTTCCAACAGCCTTTCATGGAATCTCACTTCAACCCACTAGATCAGCCTTCCCATAAGAAGAGCCTGCTGGATCAAGCCAATAGCTCATCTAGTCCAGCATCCTGTTCTCACAATGGCCAAGCAATTACCCATGGGAAACCCGCAAGCAGGACCTGAGTGCACAGAACACTCTCCCCTCCTGTGGTTAGTTAGCTTAGTTGGCTGGTGATACTGTGAGCAGGGCCGACGAGAGGTGGGGGAAGCTGGTACAAATTACCGGGGCCTGGCGGTCTGGAAGGGGGCCCAGGCCCTGACTATGTTGCATATGTTTTTGTCTTTCTCTGCAGTATCATTATTTGTCTATTGTTTTTGACATCCATTGTAAAATTGGTGATTTTCAAAGAAAATAATAATGATATAAAAGATTAAAGTGTAAAGATTTTTAGCTGGTCCTCCCTTGCTGGGGGGGCTGAATTTTTTTTTCCACCGGGGCCCAAACCTGCTCTCGGCTGTCCTGCTCATTACTTAATGCTGCCCTGGGCTCCTTTGGAGAAAGGGCAGGTAATAATAATAATAATAATAACAATAATAATAATAATTTTGATAATTCTCTCTTACCTTTCTTCCATTTTCTGTGTGCCTTCCACAGTTTCACCACAAAAAGAAGGACAATGATGAAGAGAGTGGAAAGTAACACCGTCACGAGGATTGGGAACAAAAGGCTTGCTGTCTTCTTCACAATTATTTCATGGGTAAGGTTTTTTCCTGTTTTTTTTTTAAAAAAAAAAACAAAATGCATTAATTTTAATGCCTTTGCCACTGTTTCCCAGCAACAAAATATTGCCGTTTGTGTCCTGGAGAAACATAATATTCCCATAACAGTCATGGTTGCTTGAGGAGATGATGTCTGGTGGATCCTCCTCGCCACCAGCAAACAAGGGTACATTGGTTGTTTACAACGGTTCCCTTCAGCTGGAGTTTTTGGTTTTGTTCCCAAATAACCGGGTTACTGAGTAGTTGTATGATCTGTTTACACAAAATTTGTGGATAGGTTAGAGCCAGTGTGGTGTAGTGGTTAAGGTGCTGGACTACGACCTGGGCGACCAGGGTTCGAATCCCCACACAGCCATGAAGCTCACTGGTAACCTTGGGCCAGTTGCTGCTTCTCAGCCTCAGAGGGAGGCAATGGTAAACCACCTCTGAATACTGCTTACCATGAAAACCCTATTCATAGGATCGCCATAAGTTGGAATCAACTTGAAGGCGGTCCGTTTCCATTTTTTAGGTATCATTGGCTATTTTTATTGAGTTTTCATTCTAATTTGTTTGTGAGAAGGCTATATGATGTTGCATCAAGCGAGACTTATCCCACACCCTCACTTTCCGTATCGCAAAAAGGCTGATTTTGGAGGGAGAACACAGGAGCATTGAATCAATCAGGGATTGATGGCAATCATACTGTTGGAATAAGAACGCAAGAAGAGCCCTGCTGGATCATGCCAAACGGGGCCCATCTAGTCCAACACCTTGTTCTCACAGTGGCCAGCCAGATACTCATGGGAAGCCCAGAAACAGGACATGAGCACAACTCATTTTACATTAGGACAGGAATAGCCAACATGGTGCCTTCCAGACGTTTTGAACTGCAATTCCCATAATCTCTGATCATTGGCTGTGCTGGATGGGTTGACGGGAAATGGAGTCCAACAACATCTGGAGTGTGCCTCGTTGCATCCCTGCATTAGGATGTTAAGTTGCACTAACTTAGTTTGTTGTCAGAGAATTCAGAGTCGTCTCAGAACCTGGGTATGGTGTTTGTGTACTAGAATTTCCTTCTCTTACATTTAATATTTTCCCTGATCCTGTTGAATTAAAAAAAAAAGGTGGTATTCATTTCACATTTCGGAATGAATACAGCAATGTCAACGATATTACAGTGAATAGTTTGAAATCAGTGGTATATGTATACATATATATCTGATTAGCAGCAGAAATGAATTTTATTTTTCTGTTTGGAAACAGCTGCTAAATTATTTCAACGTACCAGTAGTAGCATTAGAATTCATAGTTGCTGCTCCATTGCTTGGGGACAGTGTTGACTTACTAGACTTTTCTTTTGTTACATTTAATATTTTTTCTGAATCTGGAGAAAATGAAAAGAAAAGCATTGTTGCTTTAATTCCAGAGCAAAAATTTAAGAGATGATGATGATGATGATTATATAGCACCATCAAACGCACATGGCACTGTACATACAATAAAATAATAAAAACCAGTCCCTGCCAAAAATGTGTAAAATGTAAATAAAATAAAAAAGGACAACAAAGAAAGGGACGATAACAGAGGACAAAGAGAGGACTGCAAATTCACATACTCTAGGTATGCAAATTGTGAAAATGTAAATAAATTAAAAAGATCCAAGCCGAAATTCCAAAAACTTTGGAAAAGAAAGTTTTTAGATAAGACTTAACAACTGAAATTAAGGGAGAACTCAACTTAAGAAGAGTCCTGCTAGATCAGACCAATGTTCCATGTAGGCCAGTGACCTGTTGCCGTGATGGCAACCAGATGCCTCTGGGAAGGCCACAAACAGGACATGAAGGCAATAGCCCTCTCCTGCTGTTGCTACCTGCCATTTGGTATTCAGTGATATACTGCCTCCGAAGCTGGAGGTTCTGTTTAGCCATCTGAACTAACAGACGCTGATCACCTTAGCCTCCGTGAGTTTGTCTAACCCACTTTTTAAGATGCCTAAACTGGTGAATATCACCACATCTTAAAGCAGCAAATCCCAAAAGTTATTTATGCGTTGAGCAAAGAAGTCCTTTTCTTTCTGCATTTCCTTTTGCTGACCCAAATCTAAAACGGCGCAATACTGATATTGCAGTAAATAACTTAAAGTAAGCTGTATATGTAGGATTATCAGCAGAAATGAATTTAATTTTTACATTTGGAAACAATTGTTAAATTACTTCTTCATACCATTGGTAGCATTAGAATCCAGAGTTCCTGCTGCAGGGCTTGTGAATGGCATTTGTGTAGTAGAACTTCCTTCTGTAATATTTAACATTTTGTCTGACTCTGTTGGGGAAAAAAAAGTTCATTCCTTTCATACTTCAGGACCAATGGTGGCTGGTGCCCACTGGGACAGGTAGAGAAGAAGGCAGAGAGACCAACATTAGGTGAAGCCAGAGCCAATGACAGGCAGAGTCAAATAATTCTAATTTGTTCCCATGTTCCTCCTGAGTTCTAGGTGTCATCTGCACTGTACATTTAAAGCAGTACCATCCCTCTTTAAACAGTCAGGGCTCCCCCAAAGAATCCTGGGAACTGTCATTTGTTAAGGATGCTGAGAGTTGTTAGGAAACTCCTGTTCCCCTCCCATAGCAACAATTTCTTAATTGCTTAATTCAGCTTTTGCTATATATATAAAAATAAAAGGCCTAGATAATACTGCAGACTTAATTGATTGTAGGTTATGAAAATCTGTTTAATATCTCTACCATGATTAACTAGATGCATGTATACATGTTAAACCAAGATCAATTTGGCATGCTGTCATGGGAACAATTGCCAATAAAAGAAAGAGACGATTTCTATGGGTGAAAACTGGTGATGCATTTTACATTTACCTGTATAATGCTGAGGGTTTTCCAAGGTTACTGCACTAACTTCAAGGGTGGTTGGGGTGAAGTCTGTAGTAGACTCTGAAAAATAGAAATATGTCAAATCAAAGTTTTCTTGTTTCCTCCATGTAAGGAAGGGATAAAGAACTTGCGACCCTCCAAATACTGTTGAATTCCCAACTCCCATCAGCCCTAGTCAGCACGGCCAATGATTAGGGATGATGGGCAAATCTGTCAATTTCAGTTTCTCTCAGCTTCTTGCTTTTCTAATCATAGGCTCAGTTATTCACATTTTCACATCGGTTTGCTTTTTTGAAAAAAGCTCTCATGAAAATTCATCTGCATATTAGTGTGAATTACTCCAAATATACTCGCTTTTGTATGCTATTTTGTGGAATATACACATTTTTGCAAAGCAATTTTACCTAATATAATGCACTTGTGTGTGTTATTTTCAGTAACATATGCATGTTTATGCACACTTTACCCCAGTATATGCATTTTTGTACACATTACTTGTCTGGAGAACTCCCTGGCAAAATTTGGAGAAATGTGAATTTCGAAGGATGTCTGTGTTTCGACTTGCGTATTGTTTCCAAAAGTGTGAATTAGGTAGGGTCACCTTTACATGCAAACTGAATGAAATTTCTCCCTCATCTGTAGTTGGAGTTCAATACAGTCTGGAGAGACACAAATTCCTTATCTCTGATGTAAGGCATTAGGCCATGGCATCAACCACACCTCCAGTGACACAGAACAAGGCCTCCTCTCTCCTGCTCTCCTAATGCTAGACCTCAGGGTCATTCAGTGAAATTGATTGGCAGTTGCCTCTTCGCATAACGGATGATTAATTGATGGAATTCACTCCCATGAGAAGTGGTGAGGTCAACTGCTTTAGCTGGCTTTAAAAGAGGGTTAGAAAGGTTTATGGATAATGGAGCCATCATCAGCTGTTACGCATGACAGCAAAATCAAGCCTCCAGTTTCAGAGGCAGTCTACCCCTGTGCACCAATGCTAGGGAGCAAAAAAGGAGGAAGGGCTATTCTCTTCATGACCTGCTTCAGGTATCTTTGAGGTTTCTGATTGGCTACTGAGGCAAGATGGCCTTTTGGTCTGATCCAGCAGGGCTCTTCTGACGTTCTCACATTCTTCTGATCTTAACAAACAAGGAGATTCACTTGGGAGAGGACAAAATTGTGGCCAATGTGATCCTTGACTTCGAATTCTGCCCTGCTTTTCCTTGGTGCTTTAATCTGACAGCTATTTTACTGGGCTGCCATAATCTGTCCCACTAGTTGGTCCTAATATGCTTTTATCAAGAAGATAACCAGCTGGGCATCTCCTCTCCCTCCGCCAGCCACCGCCAGCTGTGAATGAAATCAGTATCGCTCCCTCTTGAGTGTTGAACAGAACCATATCGGCACAGGCACATCTGGCACTTACTGATATGTTCAAGGTGTAAAGTTGCTGTTAAATTTCCTCCTGCGAGAGCTTTGTGGCGAATCACGCAAGTAACAACAGACTTCTGGGTGTATGCGCGGACCGTGAGGGTGCTAGTTGAATTGCATTTCTTGTCTTCTAGCTGGTGTTTGGTATCACCTAAGATGCATTTGGGAATACAAGGGAGAAGGGAATAACTCATATAGGTGGTATTTTTTAAAAAAGGCATGCAATCAAAACATTTGGAACTTTAGCTGACAGCAAGAGGCCTGCAAAGGGCTGTATTTATTTTTAAATCAATATGTGAAGTTCACCCTCATCTCTGCAGCCTTGCAGTCTGCCAATTCTTTGTTTTCCTTTTCTTTTTAGACTCCTTCCTGTAGCCTTCCCTTCACTCCCTAATTCTCCTGGAACACTCCTGTCTCCCTTTTGAATTTGATTCCTGTTTTCCTGGGCTCTCCTGCCTGCTCTGCCCTGCTGAGTATCGCAGCAACTAAGCCAATCACTGCCAGAGGCCATTCTGAATGACCAGCACCTCCAAAACAATCAGTTGAGCGAACCAGTCGCTCCCAGAGTCTCCATCACTGATGCCACCACCACCAAATCCCTTGTAGTGCTTTCCCATAACGATATATTAGGAAGGAATAGGACAGAGGCAGCATGCTTCTGAAAACCAGTTGCCGGAAGCCTCAGGAGGGGAGAGAGTTCTTGCACTCGGGTCCTGCTTGCGGGCTTCCCCCAGACACCTGGTTGGCCACTGTGAGAACAGGATGCTGGACTAGATGGGGCACTGGCCTGATCCAGCAGGCTCTTCTTATGTTCTTATGTTATGTTCTTATCTTAAAGCTATCCCAGCCACAGTATCTAGAACAGGGGGTGGGGAATCTTTTTCAACCCAAGGGTCACAATCCCTTGAGGGTACTCTTCAGGGGCAGCATCCTAGTGGTGGGCAGATGCACAACCAAAAGTGGTGGAGCAACAGATATGACCCTTACAGTAGACATTTTATTTATTTATATCCCACCTTTTCTCTGTAGAGCTCAAAGTGGCATACATGTTTAATCCCCACAACAACCCTGTAAGGTAGGTTAGGCTGAGAGGCAGTGACTGGCCTAAGGTCACCCAGTGAGCTTCATGGCTGAGTGGGGATTCAAATCCTGGTCTCCCAGGTCCTAGTCCAACATGCTAACCACTACACCACACTGACTACCTTCCAACAATGCAAAAGGTGGCGTTATCAAGATGTCAAGGAGACATTCCGTCAAGGCAAAAGCACTCAAGGATGACATGGAGCAGGGCTGCTATTAAGTATGGCTGAGGGACAGTGTGTATGGCCTGGGAAATGCCATGAGGGCCAGACAGAGAGGTCTGGAGGGCCACATTTGGCCCACAAGCCAGAGGTTCCTCACCCCTGATCTTGAGTTTTAATTCTAACACAAACTATACCAATATTTCCTTCTTACAAAGTTATGAAGACTTGGGAGAAAAGTCTTTTGAAATGTACTTGAAAGAGAAAGGGAAGCAAGGGTAATATATCTGTGCTGATGAAGACAGTTGCTAAATGTTGATTTTCTTATTGTGTATGCAAGCTTGATTCTGTGAGACACTATTCTGGGGAACTCCCAAACACCTTTCTTGAGTGTACTGGAACGGCCTGGCAACAGAATGAAGGAGCAGCTTGATGCTGAAAACGACAGCAGAGCTTTTGCAGGATTTGCCTTGTCTTGTCCAACCCGTGGAGAGGCTGGTTTTAGAAAGGGGTTTTAAAAGACATTGCACCAAGGAAGAAAGTTATATGAAACATACCAAAGAGCTCCATGCCATTCTCCAGCAGCCACGTAATCTGAGGCGGGGGCTTAGCGCCCCAGGTGGAGCACTTTAGGACCACCTTTTGTTCTTTATGGTGAACTGTTATCCTCGATGCTTCCAGAAGAGGCTTGGAGGGAGCAGCTGCAACAGGAAGACAGAGTACATCATTCGATTTGGAGGTGACAGTCTCTCAACTACAACTTCATCATGGTGAAGAGTGCAGAGTCAGCTCCTAATTTTTTTTCTTTTACATCTGCAGACAAGAGATGTTCCCCTCTAGACCCCATCTGTACTATACATTTCAAGCAGTTTTATACCACTTTATACCACTTCCCCCCCCCCAAAAAAACCAACAACCTGGAGACTGTAATTTCCTCATGGTGCTGAGAGTTGTTAGGAGACCCCTATTCTCCTCACAGAGCTACTGTTCCCAGAGTCATTTAACAGTCAATCCCTCTTCCCAGGAAATTCTGGCAACTGTAGCTCTGTAGCAATTGCACAGCATAACTAGCATACCAATCATATACAAGAACCCATGATCAACCGGCTGCCCTGGATTATTTGGAAGTGCCAACGCAGCACTGGTTTTCAGCCTGTTCTCTGGTTCCAGCTCCTGTCTTTGAAGCTTGGGTGGACAGATGGGTCCTGGCTCCCGTTCAGTAGCTGCCGGTGGCCTCACTCATGACACCGGCCTTCCCATCTCTACCTCCTTCCATCCATGGAAAGCCTGGAGACTCACCTAAGACAGTGACGTTAACCTGCTTCCTTCTGGTTGGCTGACTGTAGTGGATGCAAATGTATAGGCCTTCATCATGTGCTGCGACATTGGAGAGGCGAACAGATAAGTCATCCTTTGAATAATGGATAAGCTTATACCGCTGATCTCTTAAACCTACAAAAGAGACAAACAATCTGATAAGACAGTAAAGGGCCATTCAAAGCAGTACATCAGCTTCTGCCTCATTTTGAGGGGATGAGGAATGGGCTATGTTGTGGGGACAGGTGAGCAGCAGTAGGTGTCAGGGATTGGTGGCTGGGATCATTGGGAGGCAAGGTAAGATCCCAAACGGTGGGGAAGGCTTGGTTGAAATCAGAGGCTGGCAGGGATGGATGGTCACCAGAGCCCATGCCCATTAAGTGCCACCATCTTTGTTCTCAGTGGCTACACCTTGCAGTCCAGAGTCATCCATGCCAGTACAAGAGACTCTGGGGCATTCTCCACATCTGTATCCTTCTTCCCTTTGCCCTTATCAGCCATTTAAGGGACCTTTGAGGTGGCTACAGCTTATATTATAATATAAGAACTTAAGAAGAGCCCTGCTGGATGAGGCCAAAGGTCCATCTAGTTCAGCATCCTCTTCTCACAACTGGCCAACTAGATGCCTCTGGGAAGCTTGCAAGCAGGACCTGAGCGCAACACAGTTCCTGCCACTGGCAATTCCCACCAACTAGTATTAAGAGGCTTAGTGTCTCGGAAAATGGAGGCATAACATAGACATTGTGGGTCCTGCTCCGTGTTCCTCTGCATCTGTGGTGTGGCAGATGAGGAGGTAGGACAGGGCCTGTTGGTTGCTGTCCCATAAAAACCCAACTGGTCTCCTCTCTTCCTGTCTTCTGAGACCAGGTAAATTTTAGGCATGCTTTTGTATAAAGTCATTTGGAAATCTGCTGTTACTTTTTCTGATATGTTAGTCCTGCCAATCGCTCCTTAGTCTTTGCCTTTAATGATTGTAATGGTTGCTTATATTATAAGCTGTAGCCACCTCAAAGGTCCCTTAAATGGAGTGGAGAGTACAAATATTTTAATTAGCAAATAAATAAGAGAGAAGCCTGCCTCCATTTTTAATCCAGCAAAGCAAAATACCTGTGCCCCAAGTATCAGAAGTGTGTGAAACTCTGCTGTAAAGTGGCACCTTGAAGACTAATAAACATAGTTGTGGCATATGCTTTCCTAGGCTAGAGCCCACCCGGTCAAGTGCAGAGGGTTCAACTGCTGTTGGAAAGTGTGGCCGCTTTTTCCTTTTTTTAATTGTATGGGTGGTAATAAACCTACTGGAAGGAGTTGCTGTAGTCACAGATCCTAACCACAGCAATGGGGCTTCCATTGCATCGGCTTCCTGCAAGTGTGGGTTGACTGACTGAACCAAAAGAAAGGTATGTTGGTCCATATGACTCAAATCACTGTTCAGTAGGAAATCCTACCTCTTCCCCCGTTCCACTGGAAAAGTTATTTGGTCCCTGGCTTCCTCCTGTACCTACCTCGCCAGGTGTTGAAGAAAATGACAAACCCAAGAGGGTTCTTCCACTCCAGAGCAGATCTGTTGTGTCCAGCAACAACACAGTATAGGTCCAGATTCTCTCCCTCCAGTACAGTTATGTTTTCAATGCAAGCCTGTTGAAAACACCCTGTCAAAGAAAATAGGTTTGTGTAGTGTCACTTTAGGCCAACCAACAAGGTTCCTTTGGAGTGAAATCTGTTTTTAAGAGTTGATATTTCAGTTCAGTCCCATGGTAGAAACACGTCTTTTAAAATGTATTGCTATAGGACTGGGGGAGTTGGTTTGGGTGAAGTCTGTGGATATCCCCCAAGACTATAATTCTGTACCTGTAGGAGTGAAGTTTGCCATTTGTATTGGAGAGACCCGCTGAACTGGGCAAACAAGTTCCTTCATAAGCTAATAGTTCTGACCAAGCCAGCCTCTTTATGAGTTAATAGGCCTGTTGAGTGGCTGATCTACATGCTAAAAGATGTAGTCCAGAGCAGTCCCATTTCTATAGGAACTCTGGCAGAAGAGTGATCCCCCCCCCCCGCGCCATCCTGTGGCCAGGAGGTTGTCTCTCCGTGTTAGTCAGTCTGGAGGTGAAGCTGGAAAGACACAGAGAGGCTTGCCTCGCTCTCCGTGCTGAATTCAAAGCTATGCCTTGGAAGACTCCCCTAGAAACCTAATGGGAAAGCAAGATCTTTGGGAGTGTTAATGCTGCAAACTCCTTCATATTATGCTCAGGTTGCATATATGTGTCAATAAAACCATATATCATAAAGACACCATAGTCTCCATTGACCTTCATGCCAAGGAAACCAAACCCTGGGTAAGCTCAGGAACCTTTGGAAGTCTCTCACTGCTCAGAGATAGGGGTGTGCGCAACAGTATGTATTTATTTCCATATCTATGCACAATACAACTACAGTACAATCACTCCTTCTAAGAGCGAACTCAGGTGGTGAGTACCAAGCAGGGATGTAAAAAGGCATCATTTTCTGTTCTGCCATCCATTGTATGCAGCACAGTTTCTGTTCCATGGCAGTTTGTCTTCACCCAAAAACTACATTATTTGTCTCACTGTCCGCTGTGGTGAAATTACGTAACTCATTATGTAAATTACATAGTTCCATTGTCATTACATTATTCCACCCCTTTCACTTCAGTGCAAAAGAAAAGTAAGGCAAATGGGGGGAAATGTAATCAATTACATATTGTTTGTGGACGGAAAGCAACAACAACAGTGAATAGCCTTTCTATTCAATGAATTGATTTCCATTCTGGGCATGGGACAAACAAGTAAACATTGGCAACTTCAGCTTCCATTTCTGTTTTCATTGGAATTCTCTGACATCCCAAGCATCAACAGGATTGTACTCAAAATGGAGCCACAGAGAAATAAGAGTGAAGATGTCAGCATGCTCAAAGGAACCCCAAGGCGTACAAAAGTACAATGAAAACAAGCAACAACAAAAGACCCTAAGGGGGCTCCCATAAGAACAACAGAGCGAGGACAGAGCATGCTCAGTTGCCACAGAACATTAAGTGACCGTTGAAAAATAAGAGTGGAATGGGTGGTGACTGAGGAAGTGACATGCCCTTATTCAGCAGGAATGGCTAGCTTGAACCCTGAGCAGGAGCACTGCTTTTAGGAGGAAAAATAGATTGCAACATTATCTGCAGATCCCATACGTTATATGGTTTGAAATATTAGAAATATACTGTAAATGTGCGATTCCAATATAAAAAGTTATAAATGCTACAAAAATACCAACCTTAGAATGTAGAGAAAGCAATATAAATATTAATATAGATATCATATCCAACTTTCTACAACTAAACAAAAGGACGCCGCTTAATTATAAATCTTGGTTTCTGTAGTCTTGTAGCTCTCGCTCTTGGGATTTTGCTTAGTCAATTACATGAGCTACCGTATTATACTTATCCATTTTTTACAGGAAAGAAGGAGGACCTGTGACCTTCCAGCTGTTGCTGGACTACAGTTCCCATCATCCCTGACCATTGACCATGCTGGCAGGGGCTGATTGGTGTTGGAGTCCAACAACATGAGGAAGGCCCAGGTACCGCATCTCTGCTTGGCACGTATGTGAAATCGTATTTGTGTCAATGGGACTTACTTCCAGGTTAGTGTGTATGGGATTGCAGCCTTAGGATGTCTATAATTCTTAGGGACAAGCATGCCTATAACAGTTGTAATTAGTGAACTTGTTTTTGACCTTTTGTATGGCTGGCAGTACATTTACATGTGAATTTCAATTTCTGACCTGCCCACCCCTTTTCCCAGGTACAACGTGGGTAACATTTGGGGTATGGAGGGGAAGCTATGTTGTAGTTCACTATTTCAAACCCTCTGTGATAAAGGACCGAAACCCAAGTTGTTTATTTTATTTATTTATTTATTAAATTTATATCCCACCCTTCCTCCCAGAAGGAGCCCAGGGGGGCATATAGGAGCATGCTTTATTTGCACTGAATCAGCCAAACTGTCTTCTTATCTACACAACAAAGGAACATCAGTTCTGCATGATGTCTGAATTAAGCCCATCTCTCTGTCTAGCCTACCTCACATGGTTGTTGTGGTGACAAAAGAAGGCTGCCTTGAGGAATACGATATGCAACAGAGAAACAAGTAGGATCTGCAACAAACTATTGCCATGTGGAATGCTCCTGTTCAGACTTCTAGCTAGCCATGCCCTCTTCCAGGTTACTCCATGCCATCTCTCAGTCCCCCCATCCCAGTCAGTCCATTCATTCATCACGTTTGTGTGCTGCCCACCCACCCAAGTTCTCCAGACAGTTTTCATAGGCAATAAAATGCAAACTACAGTTACAATACAAACCCTTAACAACAGCAACAAACATCCACAAAGCAGCTAGAACAATTGGTTAGAATTCTGGGACCATCTTGTCTGCTCAATCCCCACTGGTAGTTCTCTTACCATCGTGCTTTTTTCTCTAAAGGTTCTTTGGTACTTCTGCAAACCTTGGTGTTTCCCCAAACCTGCTGATATCTCCTCCTTGTGTGTGGAGGGTGCCGTTTTAGAAGTATAAGGATTGACATCCAGAAAATTAGATCACTGTTAGCATAGAGGACACCATGGAATATTCTGAAGCTCTAACTCTAAAGAAAAGCCTTGCAAAGTTCACTGTGTCAGGACCAAGAGACCTGCATCTGTGGTTTTCCATGGGACCTTTCAGTAGCTTCACTGTTTCCTGCCATTAGCATCCGTGGGAACCAAAGTATGTCAGTTCAAAAGTCTTAAAATGAGAGAGGAAGGAAGCGCATATGCACGCAAACATACACACACACACACACCAGCTCCAGAATAATTTATGCATAAAACTTTCCCTTTTGAGGCAATAGAAAATCCAGAGTGACAACAAACAGAAGTTGTCCAAAAGTGCGGTGGACATGGTCTAGACTCTAGACTGTGGCCACACATTCTCAGCCCTGTGAACAAATGCCCCAGGGTGCAGCAAAATGCACGCTCAACCCACTTGCAGCACACGTAACATCATTAATTGTGACCTAAATGCAGCACACCATCTTCAGCACTGCGCATCTAATGCTGACCCCCACACACATGGCCGATCTACAAGTTCCAGTTAACGCCCATTCATTCATTTTTCTGTGGCCATAGGAACATTCGGAGCTGCTTGGCTGAACTCCTCAAAATGTTGGGCACTAGAGTTACGAAACTATTTGCTACTGATGTTGTTGCTGCTGGCCATGGTGGGGGATGCTTTGCCATGTCCGCTCCCTTCTTCAGTTACATCTGTGCCTTTTGACAACTCCACATTCCCAAACCAGATGAAGGGCCTGAAACACCTCCACTACGAGGAAAGGCTACAATCTTTGGGGCTTTTAGACAAAATCAGAGACGAGGGTTGATCTCTGCTGACAGCATGCCTCTTAACAGGGATGGGGGAAATTCAGTTTGGTTTGCATTTAATTGAGAATCTACCAGTTTTCCACTTCCCATAACAATGTATGAACTGAAACACAGCTATCCTTCAAAATTCATACTTCCCTAAATTTTGTGGTGAGCTCCTCCAACCATAAAATGTGTACAAAAGTGAGTATATTAGGGGAGAGTTTGCATAACAATTCATATATTAGGAAAGATAACATATAATGCGTATCAGGGGATATTGCTTGCAAAACATAGTAGGGAAAATTGCACACAGAAATGATTGTATTAGGAAAAATGCACACTGATGAATTTTTGGGAGGACTTTTTTAAAAATCACAAACTGGATGCTGAAATGTGACAAGCAGAACTTAAAATTGGAAGAACGAGAAACCAAGAGAAAATGAAATGTACACATTTTCCCATCCCGACCTCTAAATCACATAATGAGAAGATATGATTCCCGAGAAAAGACAATAATGCTGGGAAAAACAGAAGGGAGTAGAAAAAGAAGAAGGCCAAACAAGAGATGGATTGATTCCAAGAAGGAAGCCACAGACCTGAACTTACAAGATCTGAACGGGGTGGTTTACAACAGATGCTATTGGAGGTCGCTGATTGACAGGGTCGCCATAAGTCGTAGTCGACCTGAAGGCACATGACGACATCACCTCTAAATACCAATCACTGGAGAAAGACAGTGGGAGAAAGCTATTGTGCTCATAAGAACCTAAGAAGAGCCTGCTGGATCAGGCCATTGGCCCATCTAATCCAGCATTCTGTTCTCACAGTGGCCAACCAGATACCTATGGGAAGCCAGCGGACAGGACCCGAGGGCAACGAAACTCTCCCCATCTGCAGTTCCCAGTAACTGGTGTTCAGAAGCATATGGCCTCCATCAGCGGAGGTAGAACACAGCCATCATGGCTAGTAGCCATGGACAGCCTTACCCTCCCCCATGAATTTGTATAATCTTTTAAAAGTCATCACTACTTTTTATAGGAACACATGCCATAGGTTAACTATGCACTATGTGAAGAAGTACTTTCTTTTGTCTGTCCTGAATCTTCCAACATTCAGCATTCATTGGATGTCCACGAGTTCTAGTGTTATGAGAGAGTCATGTCCTGCCAGTGTCATAACCTGCATGTAGCCTTCCAAGAGACATCTGGATGGCCAGTGTGGTGGAAACAGCACTCTCCCCACTTGTGATTCCCAGCAACTGGTATCCAGAGACAATACTGCCTCTGACAGGGGAGCTAGAACATTGTGGCTAGTAGCCACTGGTAACCTTATTCGCCATGAATTTGTCTCATCCTCTTTTAAAGCCATCCAAGTTGATGGCCATCACTACCTCTCACGGGTGCAAATTCCACAGTTTACCTGTGTGCTATGTGAAGAAGCCCTTTCTTTTGTCTGCCCTGAATCATCCAGCATTTGGCTTCCTTAGATGCCTCTGAGTTCTAGTATTAGTACTGAGAGAGGAAGGAAAGTTTCTCCCTATCCACTTCCTTCACATCATCCATAACTGTATGCAATTTTATCATGTTCCTCCTTACTCACCTTTTGTTCTAAACTAAAAAGCCCCAAAAGTTAGAACCTTGCCTCATGGAGAAAGTGCTCCAACCCCTTAATCACTTTGCTTGCCCTTTTCTGAATCTTGTCCAGCTCTATAATATTCTTTTGACTAGAGGCAACCAGAACCATACACAGGTTGTACAAAGCAAGTTTCTCTGGCAGTCAGCTTGTCCTCCCCTCCAAATTCGCTCTGCTCTCACTAAGGAGCGTTGGGTGTGTTCCCAGTCTATGCACGTCGATGGTTCACATGGAATAATGGGCTCAAGTACACAGAATAATGGGCTCAGGTTGCAGGAAACCAGATTTCGACTGAACATCAAGAAAAACTTCCTAACTTTTAGAA
This sequence comes from Rhineura floridana, assembly GCF_030035675.1. NCBI lineage: Eukaryota > Metazoa > Chordata > Lepidosauria > Squamata > Rhineuridae > Rhineura > Rhineura floridana. The sequence continues at coordinate 37,837,440 of NC_084491.1, forward strand.
CCGCAGGACAATGAAATGAATGACCTAGAGTGGTAGTGGGCTCTCCGACACTGGAGGCCTTCAAGAGGCAGCTGGACAGCCATCTGTTGGGAATGCTTTGATTTGGATTCCTGCATTGAGCAAGGGGTTGGACTTGATGGCCTTACAGGCCCCTTCCAACTCTACTATTCTATGATTCTATGGTGCTGTGCAGAGCCAAAGGTGAAGCAGAGCCAAAGGTGAGCCGTTGACCATCTGTCTTCAGGACGCACGACCTCATCACAGCCTCATCTAAAGGGGGTCCAACAGCAGCACTACCACCATACAAATATATGGTAAAAGGTTAAGAAAAGGGTCCCCAAATGCATGTTTGGGTTAAAGGTGGGTCTGGGTCTGAAAGTGTTGAAGATTGCTGCCCTAGACCATTTCCCCAAATCTTCTGCAACACACCTGACAGTCATAGCTCAGTGGCAGAGCACCTGCTTGACATGCAGAAGGTCCCAGGTTCAAACCCTGGCATTTTCAGGTAGGGATGAGAGTGTCTCCTGCCTGAAATCCTACGTTCCTGAACAGTTCCCCAAATGAAGAAAGTTTGTTGTTGTTATATGCCTTCAAGTCGATTACGACTTATGGCGACCCTATGAATCCTTTTGGATGTATTCATCGGGTTTTCATGGTAAGAGATATTCAAAGGTGGTTTACCACTGCCTTCCTCTAAGCCTATGGCACCCGGTCTTCCCAGTCGGTCTCCCATCCAAGTACTAACCAGGCCTGATCCTGCTTAGCTTCCAAGACCAGACGAGATCGGGTGTGTTCAAGGTAGTATGAGAAGCCCCCAAAATAAGCTCCATTGTTGTGACTCACCTTGCAGCAGGAGGGGCAGCAAAGCCAGCAGACAGAGCAGGGGAGCGAGGGGCATGCTGCAGTGATGCCTGCTTCAAAGGCAGCCCCTGGGTTATACTGACACAGCTTCCTCTTTGCTTCTGAAGTCAGGGCCCGCAGCTGGCTCCTCCTTTTCAACAGGGCAGCCAAGTGCATGCACCATGACTTCATCAGCGAGAGGATCTGCCCCCTTTCCTCTGGCTGCTCCCGCCTAACTTCACACCTTTCAGATGGGACACTTTCCTCTGCAGCTGCCGTCAAGAAAGCAGAGGCCCTGGTTAGCAGGCTCTAAAATTAGCTTTTTTATGTGGTCAGTCCTGACATCAGACAGCTCAGCAGATTGCTCTTTGAAGGCCAATTTGCACTTTAATTTTTTGGTTGCTGCTCCAGGTATGGGACGTGCACTGTGACAATTTTGAGCAAAGGAATCACACTCAATCTCACCCAAAGGGCAGTTCACCAGTTAAGGTACTCGTGTGCCTGTATTAAGTTGATTCAAAACAATAGAAACCAGGACGTACTTTTGCTTTCAAAATCAGCCCATTGGGAAAAGAGCGAAAAGAGCAGGGAAACAGTTTTTGAGTGGATACCTTGTAGGATTAAACTGAATATGCCTTAGGAGATACTAATGGGGTGTGTGTGTGTGTGTGTATCTCCTGAGAGCTTATGTTTTCACTTTAATACATCTGCAGGGGGGCTCAGAATTTGTTTGGTGCAGAAACAGCAAGAGATATCCTTAAAGGGAAGCCAAATGGTTAGTTACTCAATATTACTTCTACAAGAACAGGGGAAGCTGACTTATACCAAACTAGACAACTGGTCTATCTAGCTCAGATGGGGGTCTCTCCCAAGTCCCAACCCTATTTCGAGATGCTGGGGATCGAACCTGGAACCTTCTGCATTCAAAGCAGCCACTCTACCACTGAGCTACAGCCGTTTCCCCCTGTGAGGCGTCCTTCCCTGGCTCTCCCTGTCAGGTTCCTACCTGCGCGTGGCTACTGCCTGTCACTAGGCACCACCAGGGACTCCACCAGTCCGGACCGCTCTCTCTTATGGTTTCTCTCCCCGCTCTAGCACAGATCTCAACAGATCCCCCTGCTAGGCAACCACCAGTAACGTCCCAATACTAGTATTCCCAGAGACTCTGAATACTGGTATTGTTATTCTCTTCACCGCTGCCCCCATTTGTTACAGTTCCCCTTCAGCCTTGGTCATTACCTTACCCTCCCTTCTGGTCTGTGAAACCCCAGCCAAGGATCAGGCCTTTGGTAAACCAAATTAAGTATTTATTACAGATAACAAAGCTAACAAGATTAACAAGATTTCTTCTTAAGGCACATAAGCATATGGTTTTACTCAATACTAATCCGAACTCCACCTCCCTCCTTCTCCACTCTCTCCTGTCAAACAACTCTCTAAACCCCACCAAGCAACCCACTCAGTTCTCTTCTCCCCCCCCCCCCGATTCCACTCTCACTCTTCCTTTTATACGTTCAGCCATTTTAAACACTCAGCCAATCATCTAGCATTCTAGTGCCCATTCACTCCCCCTCCTCTTTCACTACTTACCATATATCTTCTAAACAACCAACACTTACCATATATACATTAATATAGGAACATCACACACACCCCCTACAAATTTCTGCCACTATGGGGAGGCAACATTTGGATTTTCTTCTTTGTTCATAAGAGCAGCCTTGCTGGCTCAAACCAAACACTATCAGTGGCAATGTTCTACCTCAACTGTCAGAGGTACTATGTCTCTGAATACCAGTTGCCGGGAATCACAAATGGAGAGAGTGCTGCTGCACTCAGGCCTTGCTGTACTCAGGTCCTGCTTGTGGGCTTCCCAGAGGCATCTGGTTGGCCACTGTGACAACAGGATGCTGGACTAGATGGGCCTTTGGGCTGATTCATCAGGGCTCTTCTTAAGTTCTCTGCCATCACTGATCTTTTCAGTAATCAAGACCTCTTAATAAGCTTCAGCTCCAGGTTCCTTGGAACAGAGTTTGAGAAAGATCCGTTATTTGTTTGGCCTTCACTAGGCCAAGGATGGGGAAACCTGTGGCCCTCCTAATGTTGTTAGACTCCAACTCCCATCAGTCCCAGCCAGCATGGCCAATGGTCAGGGATGATGGGAATTGTAGTCCAACAATATCTGTAGACTGAGCCCCAGGTTCACTGTCCCTACAACAGGCAATGGGGGTTGATAGGAGTTTCTTGCTTACTGAGAGCTGTTTTTGTTCTTATTTTTCTTTCTACAACTGCATTACAACCGCTTTTTCAACAGGATCACCTGTAACATTGATACGCAACTTGAAGTCGGAACACAGCATCATATGAAGTTCTTTTAAAAAAAATCACTACTTTAGGTTTGGCATTATTAAAAACTAAATCTGTCTTTCTTAATGTCAATTATGTTATGTGAAAAATTAATTAAAAAAAGAAAAAAGCTAAATCATTTTCTGCACAATAGGTACTAAACAGTCTTAACAATCTTCCCAGGCCCACTTGAGATGCTGAAAGTAGGGTCATATCAACTGCATAAAGTAATATATTTGCCGGTCTATTTAGGATTTTTGGCATATGATAATTCTGATTGCGCAGAGATACAATATAAAAATTAAAAAGAAATGGAACTAAAACACAGCCTTGATGGATATCTTTATATGACAGAGTCATGCCTGAAAGAGGAAACTTCAACACATTCCAACCTTCAAACAGGTTTTAGAATAAAGAACTTTCATTAAAAATATGTGTCAACCTGTAGCCACAATGTTCGACCTTCACTGGCAAAGGCAATATGTCTCTGAATACCAGTTGCTGGGAATCACAAGAGGGGAGAGTGCTGTTGCACACAGGTCCTGCTTCTGGCATTCCAAGAGGCTTTTGGTTGGCCACTGTGACAACAGTCTCAACCCTATATTTAGCATTTTATCCCAAACTGGTCATCTGTGGAATCAAAAGCTGCACTTAGATAAACAGAAGCAGCATAAAGCTGTTCACCTTTAGCTGTGCATTTAATTTATCAAAAGGCATAAAGTATAGCCATTATCTATAGGAGATTTTCCTTTCCTAAAACCAGCTAATATGGAATTTTCTTCCACCCAGTCATCTGATTTCTGCAGAACATACTTGGCATAAATTTTGGCTGGAATATCAGTCAGGCTGACTGGTGAGCAGTTCCTGGAATCCTGCTGGATACTTTTCTTAAATATTGGTACTGTTATATTAAGATTCTAGCCTTTGAGTACACAACTTGTATTATTCATATGAGTAAATAAGCCCTGCCAATAACTAGTCTATATTACTCTTAAATAATTCAGGTGGCAAGAAATCCTCTCCTGGTGCCTTATTGTTCTTCAATGTCTGTGTGAAGTTTTCTGGCTAAGGTTGCTTCTTCTGTTTTATATGGTGCCAAAAACTGGGGCTTCAGGCAACCACTAGTGCAGAAGGTTCAAAACTGCTGCATAAACAGCATTGAAGATCCTGCACAGGTGGTACCTGACAACCCAGCGAAGCAGTAGAATTAGCCTGCTAACATCACCACTTTGCAGGAGAAAATGTGGCCAAATTGGAACTTTGTACCTCATGGGGTGGCTGTATGACAATCAGTCAGTTCATTGCATGCCACAGCTAGCCCCGTTAATAATTTCCAGTGGGGAGAATAGAGATTTATTACGCAAGGAACTTGTTATGTTTCTGCTGGTGGCAGCGAGGCAATTAGTTGCCTATTACTGGAAGAACCTGGACAATTTATCTATTGACGGTTGGCAACAACAAATTTGACCTGTTGCGCTCATGGGGAAACTAAACAAATATGTGCCTTAAACAGACAACAAGAGAATGACTTTATTGAAATTTGGTATATCTTTATTTCTCATGTGACTAGGAATAAGCAAAGTTTGCATCCACCAACCACACCTGGTAATCTCTGGTGGCAAAATGTTCTTGGTTAACTCGTATATTTGGGACTCTGGAGCAGAGGGAGGGGTACTGGGGATGTTATTTCTGTCTCTGTAGTTTTTATTATTTTTTTATCTGTAAAAGAAACATTAAATAAACATACACACTATGCTTTACCTGTTGGAACTCCAGCTGCTTATCTACATGAGGAATTGGGCCAGCCTTCTGCTGGAATACAAGTTCAGTTATTAAATTTTCAGTTCAATTCAGTTCAGTTATTAAGTTTTCATAACAGACTATTAACTCTGCTACCTTTACATTTGGTTTCTATGGCTTCTGGCTCTCCCTTGAACTTCCAAAAGCAAGCAGTTAGTTTAAATATACTTGCCAGAGAACTTGATAGCCAATTGACCAAGATACAGGCTATGTCAAAACCACAGCTAAGGCTTTTTGTGCATGGGAAAGACTCTTTGACAGATGTGATCCTTGAGATTTTCTAGACTGTACCCAGACATTAAGTTAGATCACCAGAAAGCTAATTATCTGGATCTTATTAACAGCTCCATGTAGAAACACTTTTACAGAACTAAGATTTAATATCATGCCCTTTGCTTTTTTGGATGGTCATTATAAGAAATTAAGAATAAAAACAGAGGGAAAATCCCCAAATGCTGGAAAATATGGTGTTTATTTTCAAAAAAAGCCCAAGTTTCAGCCACTATATTGTTTGGCCTTTGTCAGGGGCTATAAATAAAATAGCAAAGATACACTACATTATTAAACATAATAAACAAAGTACATTACAGCATAAGATCTTATTCTACATAAACTAATCTGTACAAAAAATGTTTTTATATGGCACTTACATGGACTGGTCTGTAATATTCTTTTCTAAAAAGACTGCTTGAAAGCATAAACCACCACAAAGAAGCTCTAAGGGAATTACATGCAACTGAGGACAAAGAATATGGGAGTGATCATCTGTATTGTTGAAACTTATAGGTGATAAATAATATTTTATTAAGGAGACAAATAGCGTGGATTTTGGAATTAAAGACGCTGACCCCTGGTGGTCTTAATGAGGGGTTGGAATTTCTTCCTCTCCTATAAGTTGTTAAGAGGCCCCTATTCTCTGGACAGAGCTCCAACAGCCAGAGTAGTTTTACAGTCAGTCCCTCTTCCCAAAGAATTCTGGGAACTGGAGCTCTGTGCGGGGAATAACGGTCTCCTAACAATTCTCAGCACCCCTCACAAACTACACTTCCCTGGATTCTTTAGGGGAAACCATGGCCACATTCACACTGTACATTTATTCCACTATTATTCCACTTTAAACAGTCATGGTTTCCCCCAAAGAATCCTGGGAAGTGTAGTTTGTGAAGGGTGCTGAGAGTTGCTAGGAGACCCCTATTGTCCTCACACAGCTACAATTCCCTGAGTAGTTTAACAGTCAGTCCTTTTCCCCAGAGAACTCTGGGAATTGCCAGCCTGTAAGGGGACTATGACTTTCCTAACAACTCTCAGTATCCTTCACAAACTACACTTCCCAGAATTCTTTGGGGGACACCATGACTGTTTAAAATGGAATAATAGTGGAATAAATGTACAGTGTGAATGTGGCCAACTGTTTAAAGTGGAATAAATGTCTGGTGTGGATGTGGCCCTCGAGAGAAATTGAAATTGACAGGTTTATTCATCCATCCCTAGTTATGCAAAGTACAGTCTCTTGTCTGTCTTGATTCTACTATGAATCCCCAATGTGTTTACTCAGCACAATCCTCAACATGTTTACTCAGAAGTAGGGATGGAGAAAAATTCTAATCTGCCCACATTTTAAAAGCAAACTTACCTTATTCATACTTTCTGAAACAACATGAGAAGCAAAACACAGCCACCCTTCAAAGTTCACACTTTTCCAAAATTTGCAAAGCAGTTCTCCAGCCAAGTAGCATGTACACCAATGCATATGCTAGTGTAAAATAGTCATAAAACGCATATATTAGTGGAAAACAACATATAAAAATGCACATACACGTGAAAATAACATACAAAAATGCGCTATATTAGGGAAAATGTTTTGCAAGAATGTGCATAATAGGCAAAACTGCATACAAATGTGTCTATTAGGAGAAAGCTGCATGAAAATGCTGATGAATTTTCATGAGGACTTTTTGCAAGCTGGTGTGGAAACGTGGAGAAGTGAACTTAAGAATGAAAAGATGAGAAACTGAGAGAAACCAAAATTGACATATTCACCAACCCCTAATCAGAAATAAGTCCCATTGAGCTCAAGGAAGCTTTACTTTTTAGTATGTGTACCTAAGAGTGCAACTCCAGAGTTCGAGTATTACGAGAGGGAATAAAGAATGTGTCTCTGTACATTTTCTGCACTCCATATTTTCACAAACTTCAATCAGGTCCCCTTTTAGTTGTAAGAACATCAGAAGAGCGCGACCAGATCAGGCCAAAGGTTCATCTAGTCCAGCATCCTGTTCTCACAGCGGCCAACCAGATGCCTGTTATGGAAAGCCTGGCAGAAAGCCCTGAGCGCAAGAGCACTCTCCCATTTGTGATTCCCAGCTACTAGTTTGCAGAGGCACACCACCTCCAACATTGCTCTAAAATTTTGATTTAATTTTTAAATTGTTTTTGTGTTTTAAAATTTGTATATTTGTTTTTAATGTTTTTAATTGCTGTAAACCACCCAGAGAGCTTCGGCTATGGGGCGGTATATAAATGTAATAAATAAATAAATAAATAAATAAATAAAATGAATAGCTTCAAGTGCTCAGCTTTTCCTTTCAGGGAAGATGCTCCATCAACATGTCTGTCCCCTTTCAGTACCTTCTGCACCCCCTGCTCCAAAATAGTAGTTTGGAGAGAAAACGTAAAGCTTCTGGGGGGAAAAACCACAATTCAACACTTTCAGCACAATTATTGTGAGAAATTCAGACTGTATACTTTTTTTATTGAAATCAATGATTTTCTAGTGACAAAACATGGAAGATGAGCAGTAACAGAAAAACATAAGCAGCAATTTTCCTCTTCTTTTTTGTAAAAGAGTCCTAATGAAAACTTGTGAAGGTGGCATAGGATTTCCTCTTTCTATTGTAAAACACGTCAACACCTGAAAGTATGTTGCCTTATTAGCACCAATTCCTTTAATGCAAAATCTCTTCCCACTCCAAAAATACTGGAAAGCGCTGCTCTTTTTTTCTTTTTCTTTTTTTGGAGAAACCTAACATCTGCAGGGCCGGGGGAGAGAACTTTTCAAACATCCAAAAATATACTTTTGTATGAGATTATTCAAGCATCTTCCTCCCCCGCCTTCAATTTTCTTGAACAGAACAGGCTCTTTAAAATTCTGGTCCACAATCTTTTGCAGATTTTTCTCAGAAGTAAGCCCCACAACATTCAGCGGAACACACTCCCAAGTTAGCGTGCATGGGATTGCTGCCTAAATAGTTAACAGAGCAAAAATGTATAGTAAACCAATCATTCCATACATACAGATCTTGCCTGACGTTATAAGTAACATTCAGACAAGACCGTGGAACAAAATGTTCAATTAATGAAAGCGGCTCAATACATTTTAACTGTTCTATATCTTATGTGCTACTCAAACATACTTTTGTACAGTACATAATTAAGAGTTAACAAGCCATCAGTGCAAACACACACACACACAACACCACCACAATCCTGTCCTGGCAAGCTATCCCCCCTCCCCCAAATTAAATATACACCAGTAACCAATATTTTGGTCATGATTGTCATTCATTGTTCAAAGTTCATTAAAACTCTTCCTCAGAAAGCAGATCTGCAGAATCCATAAACTAACTCATCTTCAGAATGTCTGTACATAGCCAAAAATAGTTTAAATTACATATATATATAGATATATAGATATATATATGCATATTCCTAAAAATACCAACAGCAATAACAACTGCAAACAGTAGTTTGTTTTCTTGCTGTCATGTAACGTTTTATCTCCCTGACTTTGCACTATACATCCCTGGTAAAAATAATGCATTTGAGAATGTCCTGCTGCATTTTACATGTTAAATGTACACATTGTGAGTTAAGTAAATATACATATTGCACTCAAAGAGCATTCTGTTGACTCTGTTTCAGTTTAGTGCCTGCTGTACACTCTGAAAAGCTCCACATCAGGGCTGATTCTGTCCTTTATATAAGATCAAATGTGACATGAATTAATGCTAGTTCAGGCTGGCTGTGTGGCAGAGCTATTAACCATTTGGCTACCACTCACTCAACCGGTATACATGGAGATATATTTTTTTAAAAGGAAACCTCATGATGCATGGATGAAGGGATGACAGAGCAAACAGCCTGGCAAAAAAGTCAACCCACATGTTGTGTTGAGCAAAGGCCCTCAGTTGATGGGAAGTACCACTGGACTATAATGCCCATCATCCCTGAGCACTAGACACGCTGGACCAGGATGTTGGTAGCGAGTTATAGTCCAAAATATCTGGAGGGCGCCAGGCAGGGGAAGGCTTCTTTAGAATATAATAGGAACGGGGAACCTGTGGCCCTCCAGATTTTGTTGGATTACAATTCCCATCAGCCCCAATCAGCATACATAGCCCAATGGTCAGGGACAATGGGAGTTGTAATCCAAAATGGCTGGAGGGCCCCAGGTTCCCCACCCCTGCCTGGAGCCATCTGAATTGATGAAAGCTTCACTATGCCATGATATTAGTGGTTTCTCAAAGTAATAATTCATATAATAATTCAATTATTGAATTCGGTAATCGTCAACAACTCTCAATACCATGTTCTTTACTTTAGGGTAACACTCAAGGTGGCAAGCCCATGTTTGAAATAGCTGCTTGCACTGATGGTCTAGGAATACAAACAAGAGCATTCGTTATCTGAATTTCAGTTGATCTCTTTTTCCCTGTGTATTCTGCACTCAGCCCGTGTCTTCCAGGAGAACTCATAGCAACATAACCTAATGTAAACAGCCCTCCTAACTCACAGAATTTCTGGTTTGCATTGTATTTTGGATGCTCCTCAGAGATCACTGCATGCTTTAATCGCAATATTAGGTGCAACTACATGCAGGGCCAGTTCCAGGTTTGAGAGGTTCCTTAAGGTGCACTCTGGTAGGGACCCCTAGTGGGGTTATCTGTCAGGGGCTGCAACAGAAGGCAGCAGCTCCAATGCTCCAATCACTGCAGTGAAAACCCAAGTGGGAGCCGCCATTTTAATTTCCCACAATGCCCTAGAGTGACAATACATTGAGGGCACTGTGGGAAATAAAAATGGTTGCCTGGCACTGGGCAAAAATGTTCAAGGGTTGTCCAGGGCCCGTGTCCATAATGGGCATGGGGAAGGGTACTGGGGCCCCAGCAGCTGCCCAAGGATGCCAAGTGCTGATGCTGGGCTTGACTATATGCGTAAAACAGTTATCTCTTTCTCACTTGCCTGGATAGATCCAATAAGCTATGGTAATGTGAGAGAGCACCCTGAACAATAATAATAATAGTCACTGTTTTAAACTGGCTTGCTGCTACTGTGGCCATGTGTCCTACTTTGCAGAGGACTGTCCAATCCAAGTCTGGTTTAAATATAAAGAATCCCAAGAAGGGGAGAACAGTGATGACTTTGGAGCTGCCCATCCACCGTTAGCAACTGGACAGCAGATTGTGAAGGCATGCAGACCACCTGTCCACCGTCTTACCCACTAGGGAGAGATGTACTGTACTTCTATTTCTATTACAGTAATCATTTATAAATGAGCATCTATAGAAAGAAATAAGTATATGTTATGCAAATCAGTGTCCACTTTTGTCCCCCCCCACCCCTATTTTCTTTTTGGGTCTTACATTTTCTCTTTTGTGGTGATCCTCAGTAGCCACCTTGCTATCTGGATTGGAAAGACCGCTGCCCTGAAATGGCGTCTTAGTTGCCAGGACTTAAAAACACTAAAAATTAGGATTTGGGCCTGTTACAGAAAAGAATCATCATCTTGCAATTAAACGCTAACAGATCTAATGCATGCCCTTAACAGCTCTTGTCCAAGGTGCTAGTCATCTTGCAAAAGAAAGGGGGGGAAAATAGAATTTTTAAACAGTGGGTATTGGGGCTGGGTATTTGCCAGGGGCCAGTCCCATTAAAGGGCACACCAAAAGTGCTAGCACTACCATCTTGGCAGGCAATCTGAGCATGCATGTTCATCATGAGAAATGCTTTGTATGCGTGGGAATGCCATCAAAGATCAAACACCCCAGACACAACTTCCATATGACCTCAAAACACAATGCTTTTTCAATGGAGGCCATATTGTTAAGTGTTACTAAGTATTGAGAGATCCAAGCAATGTGTGAACAATCCCTTCCGTCAAAAATTCTGTTCCCATCAAGATCCCTTTGGCTTGCTTCAAATATATCTGAAATATTTCCAATATTCCAACAATGGTGGTAAACTAGGCACATAATCCTACACTAGGGAAGCGACTCCATTTCTATAGTAATTTTTGGGTAGAATTTTGTGGAATGTAGGTGTGTAATAATTCAGCAAAATGTGGTGGGGGGGATGGATTCTATCCGAAACAGCTGGGAATGAAACCGCAAAGGTCAATTCTGTGAAAAATTAAACGAGTAACAAACAACAAAACAGAGAATTACACAATTTTGAACACAGTGCCTAATTGTCACTAATGTTATACAGAAGGCAGTGAAAACTGGTTCTCCTCCCTGGAGCTTAATTCAAGGTTTTTAAAAATTATATATATTAAAGCTCAGTAGCTTACATCACAAAGACATTTCTGCTGGACAGAAGCCTGAAGAGAGAACGAGAGAGTGTTTTGAGTACACATATATTGTTCCACGATCCAAGCATACATCTATGTTGAGCTATTTTTTCTAGACGCACGAATCCCACTCTGTTGCAGATATGCTATACAGTGTTATTTTTAAATCCATCTAACAGGTTACGAATAATTTTCTTCACCATCAGTAATTAGAAGAAGAAAAAGTTCTAATACACGAGACACTCTCCAGTCTTTAGAAAGGCCAGCTGTTGAACCCTTCCTATTGCCTTATTCTTGGAGCAAGGTCTCTCTCCAGTTAAAGCCGCCAGTTGGTCCATGTGTGAGAGGGAGGATAGGTGGGTCGGTCAGTTGCCACAGACCTGTCTCTCCGAGTTCTTCACAGCAACAAAACCCCAAGTATGGAATCTGCCATTCATAAAAGGATGGGATGAAAAACCAGAAGGAGAGAGACATTAAAGAGAGGAATATTAACCGCACACAAATGCTTGTTGTTAAAAGCTGGAAACATTTAGGCCCCATCTGCACGATGTGTATAAAACAGTCACATACCACTCTAAACAGTCGTGGCTTTCCCCAAAGAATCCTGGGAACTGTAGTTTGTTAAGGGTGCTGAGGGCTGTGAGGAGACCCCAGTTCGGCTCACAGTTCCAGTTCCCAGAGTTCCCCGGGAAGAGGGATTGACAGCTAAACCACTCTGGGAATTGGAGCTCTGTGAGGGGGATAGGGGTCTCCTCACAGCTCTCAGCACCCTTAATAAACTATAGTCCTCAGGATTCTTTGGAGGAAGCCATGACTACACAGTCACGTGGTACATATTTAAAATAGAAGTGCATGGTAAAATAGGATACCAAGATGCTTTAAAACGGGTGGGGAAGTGGATCTGGATGGTGGGGCGGTTCCTTACCTCCCACCCCTGTGATGGGTGGGTGGGGCTGCTCACCTGCCAATCGCCTGACGCTATTATGATGTCGTCAAAGGTGCTCACTTTCAGCACTGATCAGCTGATGGGTACTGACAGCATTGAAGATGTGCTAGAAAAAATAGCTTGCCAGGCCTAATAAAGGTCATAGGCCACAGGATCTTCACTGATACTTTTTAAAAAAATGCTATCTTCTCATCAATAAGTACAACACACAGCTGAGATGTACTTTTCAAGTTATCTGTTACCAAAATGACGTGAAAGATAAACTTCTTAAAGCATCCTTCTCCCCTCACATGATTCTCCAGCCTTTGGAAGCTCAAACAATGATCATGCACTGCTGAACAAATACATCTTTGTGCTCGTAAGGAGATTTTCATTTAGGGGAAAAAAACAAAGAGCCTCCCACCCCTCTAGGTATCGAAAGAGCTTTATATTGCTGGTGGCTGTTAATTACCTTTCTGACCATCTGCACAAAGTCCTTCGAATTCTGAGGGGACAGGCCTTGCAGCTGGCAAGTACATGCCTCTAGGGAGGAAGCGTGAGCCACTATCAAAATGTTATTCCCTGCAGCAAGAGAGGGAAAAAGAATGCAGACTCTTTGGTATGGTAGCTTAACTTTTTGGGACAAGCGACACATTACAGTAATACCTCAGTTAATGAAGTAGACGCGTTCCTGGACGTTACTTCTTTAACAGAAACTTCGGCACCAGAGGTAGGAATAACATGAAATAATAGGGGTAGGTCAACATACTTCAGCAAACTTTTTATTCAAAACTAACAATACGCATGTCTGAAATGAAACCACCAGGTCAAGCCTTGCATACAGACCACTGAAGGCTTTGTACACTCAGACAGGCAGGTGACAGGCAGCCGCCACCACCCCATGCTTAGCCTCTCTCTCTCTCTCTCTCTCTGTGCGTGTGTGTGTGTGCCATCCTCCCCTACGCTCGAGCAGACTCGTCTACAGTAAACGGTGCACCTGGCAAGGAGCGCCATTCCACCCATGTGCGAGGCAGCTGCCTGCAACAGCCGCAACCCAGTAGACAAGGAGCCACATTCTGACTATGTCAGTGTCACCACCCACACCAAAAAAGACGTCGTTAAAAGGAGCTTCTTTGCTGGAGGATTTGTTAACTGAGGTATTTACTGTACCTGCACATGTTTGTTGTGATGTTTGTTATGAAAAAGCAACCTTGGGAGGCTGTGATTTTGAGTGAGGATGCAGTGGGAAGGGTAAAGTGCTTAATCCTTTCCTCCTCCATCTGTATTCCCCACTTGAAATCATGTCATAACCAGGGTACTGTACTAAATTACACAGGGAGTCCCACCCCCAAGTAAAGGAGGCTGATTGCTTCAGGTGTTCACCATTTAACTTGTGGAGGGCTGTAAGCAAGGGGAAGATAATACACTCAAGGAGGCAAGGCTTGCTAGCACATCTCTGCTCCCCCTCACAACAGTTTTAAACATGTGAAGGACAAATGCCTGAATAAGGCTAACAAAAAGGCCAATTTATACATGCACATTCATCACCATGTAGGTGCAAAGATGCTTTTTTGCATTGCCTTTAATAAAGACAAGTGGGACCTGCAACAAAATGTTGCCACGTGGAATGCTGCTGTTCAGGATTCCAACCACTCCATTCCATTCTCTCTCCCCCTTCCCAGTTTTCAGTCCCCCCCTCCTCCAGTCAGTTAACATTCCATGACCAATGAGCATGCTCAGTTCTCACTGGGCTGTTTTCGGGGTCCCCCCCCAATTTTTCTAATATTTTTTTTTGTACTTCTACAAACCTTGGGGTTCACCGAAGTGTGATGATATCTCCCACTTGTTCATGGGTGATGCAATTTGGCCACATAAGTAACGACAGTCCCACTCTAGAACTAGAGGGAATCATTTTCTCACTGCACCTTTGGGGTACTCCTTATTACGTTCTGTGGCTTAGTAGCACAACCCTTTTGATCTCCCTTAAATTTGTGCAGAACAATGCATGCAACCTCTTGAGGATCCCATTCTTTAGACCCTTGCTTGGGAGTAAGCCTAGCTTAACTCAGCGGGATGTACTTCTGAGTAAATATGCACAGAACTGTGCTGCAAGGCGGGGTTTTTACTTGCCTTTGGCTTTGCATTCACTCAGGATCTCTTTTGTTACTTGGTAGCTTCTGCTGATGTATGTATCATATGACTCTGAAATGCCTAATTTGCTGACTGGTATATGAGGTCTGCGGACAGAAAAATACAGTGGTAGTGGAAAAGCAGGAATGGGAGAGGAGACCCACCAATAAATCTACTGGAACAAACCAACAACAAAAGCTATTGAAATTAAACAAGCCAGCTATCTTGGCTTCAGACTCAGATATTATTATTATTATCATCATCATTATCATCATTATTATTAACAACAACAACAACAATAATAATATAAAATGTGGAATGTTCCATTATATCTGGTAAAGATGGACAGACTCTGGCCAAGACTTAATTGCAAGTTGCTTTGAGACATTATTGTAGTAAGCAACAAATACACGTCATATATAAAAATAGTGTGACACCATTTGGGTTCCAGGGCTAAAACACACAACCTCCCCCTCCAACCATCATTTAACTAGAAGAATGAAAAGTAACCCTTTGTATACATGTTCCTCATGTGCTGTCAATGCTGCAATGGAAAATTAAGGGAGAGAGTGGCTCTCTAGGATTTCAAATGGGAACTTACTCAGCCCTACTTGGAGATACCAAGGACTGAATTTAGGACTTTTTGCATTCAAAGCATGTGATCGACCACTGAGTCATGACTCTTTCCTGTCAAAAGGGAACAAACCCCCACAACAATTCCTCTGTCAATCCCAGCCAGCATGGACAATGGTCAGGAATGATGGGAGTTGCAGCCTCAAAACAACTGGAGGGCACCAGATTGGCAAGGCTGGTGTAGAATAAGTGCCTTGTGTTTCATCTTCACAAGGCCCAAAAACAAAAACACACACTAGTGGTCTCCCCTACCTATACGTTGTATCAACACTCAAACTGGCTGCAGCTAAATCCACTGGAAGTATCCAGGCAGGGAGGGAACTGCCGGCAACCCATTTTGTCCACTCGAATAAGCCCGGCTCTACACGAATCTTCAAGTTATTTTCCTGTTGCAAGCCTGTAAGTTGAACAACAAAAACAGAACCCTCTGAATAAGAAGCACATTCAGGTCCAGGACAGGGACATAAAGATGATGTTCAAAGGCATTTCTCACTCTTGATTTTGCAAACAGGTGCGGTGCCCTTCACTAGAAATCCAGGATGGGCAGCCCTAATCTTTGGGGATGGAGTGATAAAAGTTGTAGGTGCGCATGCAGCATGGATTGGAGAGTGTGCGCAAAGTAGCTGTGGCAGCCCTGCATAAATGCATGTTGTTCGAGTGGGATCCACTCCCCAATTGCAGCATAGTAACAGCAGCTTCTTCCATGCCCCACCCCTATTTATAGCCATGCAATCCTGTTGGCATAACAGAGGTTTCCCAGAAAAAGAAGAAAACAGGAAAAATGAACAAACCAAGTCACTTTGCTGCTATCGTCTTACCTTTCAAAATATAGTGTGCAGTCTGTACGCAGCGCAGTGAGGGGGAAGAATAGATGTGGTGGATGACAGTGTTGCTTTCGAGGAGGGCCTCACCTGTGTGAAAACACACATCCAAAATAAGTGGCGTAATGTTATCACAAGACAGATAAGAGATGCCATCATATGCTGCAACTGTCTCCACTGACCATATACTTCCAGCTGCCCCACCACCCCTGCCTTTGGAGGGCATGTAAGAAGTGGCTGCAGGAGTGGGACTCTGAACGCCATCATGAGTGGGGTGTCTCTAAGAGCAAAGCTGAAACTGTCTAACTTCCTTTTATTTTTGCTATATTGCCAAGAAGTGTATGGCTGCCTGCTAATGAATGTAATGTTGTTATATTTATAGTGCTGAAAAGGTTTTTATATTTGCTGTGATATTTGTTATGTTACTGTTTTATAACTGCCGTTGTATTATTTTTGTTATCATGAAATTGTTTTTCGTAGTTGCTGTTTAAGCCACTTTTTGTAAGCGCCATTTTTGGTGGAAAAGCAGCATGCAAATAAAAAGGATGATGATGCTATTTGGGGAGGGAGCAGAGTTCGGTGGTGGAGTGCATCCTGTGTGCGCAAGCGGTCCCAGGTTTGATCCCTGGCAGTTCTACTGCGAAAAGGATTGGGCAGCAGATCATTTGAAAGAGCACTGTCTGAGATCGTAGAGAGCTGCTGCCAGTCAGAATAGATGGGTTGGCCAACATTGTGCCTTCCTAATGTTTTGGGCTGCAACTGTCATCATCCCTGACTGTTGGCCATGTTGGCTAGCACTGATGGCAGATGAAGTCCAAACCAACAGAAGTCCAAACCACCATGTTAGTACCTGGTACACATTAGGAAGCTGAATATAGGAAAGCGCCTTATAACAAGTCAAACCACTGGTCCATGTCACTCAGTATTGTCTATACCAACTCGCAGTGGCTCTCCAGAGTTTTAGACATGGACCTACTGGGACTCTTAGATCTTCTTCTGAGGCTCTTCTCCACGTCCCCCCCTCTGAGGGAGGCTTGGGAGGTGCTGACAAGGGAGAGGGGCTTTTCAGATGTGGCTCTCCGTCTGTGGAACATTCTCCCCAGTGAGGTCCCCCTGGCCTCTTCACTGACATCTTTTCGGTGCCAGGTAAAGATATACTTTTCTTCTCAGGCATTTGATAGACTGAGATGATGTCTTTTATCAGTATGCTGCCAAAGCTTCCTGTGGCTGCATGGGGGTGTTGTTTTATTTTTTTGTTTTTATAGCATGGTATATTTGTGGGTTTTTTTAAACATTGTTTTAAGTCTCCTGGAGACCTTCGGGTAGCAAGTGACTAATAAATACATAAAATAGTCGTCGTCGTCACCAATGGTCTTTCCAAACACTATCTGGAGATGCCAGTGACTGAACCTGGGATCCTTTGCATGCAAAGTACATGCTGTGTGCATGTGGCGATCCTTGATGAGAGGAGAATGAGGGTTTATAAGTAAACAAGAGTGTCTCCATTTTCATCTGTAATATGTGTGTTGCTGGGTAAGATATAATATTCACCAGTCAACTGATGGGTGCCTTTTAACAACGCAAAAGGCCACTATCGAGTCAGTTATTCAGAGATTATTGCTCTGTGTCAATTTACTCCTGATCAATAGTCATTTCCAGTTTAAAGCAGGACTTTCCCCTACTGAGCCACAGTAGTTCCTCTGATACCTGGCAGACAACAATTTCAGTTTTGAAACAAACACGCCACCGTTTGTCGAGATCTTGGTGGTGGTGAGGCAGTACTCACCTTCCACCTGGGGGTGGCAGTCATGTTGTACCTACCAACTCTTACCATACTGGTAGGAACAATTGACAAAGTTCACAGTGGCTCCCCACCCCTTTTAAATAATTTTTTAAACCATTTTTATGGATGCATGATAGTAGTTGAACATCCCAGCTGATCCGTCTAGCTATGAGCTAGAATAGAGCTGGCTGCCATTTTTCTCCTCTCCTTCAATTTAATTTCTGCAGCCCACTGAAACTACTAGAGCAATGCAATGAGCTTCAGGGAGGCTACCTGTTCGTCATTTTAATGGATCGCTGGTGTTTAGTGAAAATAAAACTTGTTATGGGCAGAGTTTCTCCATTTTTTTTTTTATCACAACTTATTTCTCTTATAAGAAAGGAGGACGGTAGCTCAGTGGTAGAGAACACATTTTGCATACAGATGATCCAAGGTTCAGTTCCTGGCATCTCCAGTTCAAAGGATTAGGTAGCAGGTTATGGGAGTGACCTTTGCCAGACAGCAGCTGCAAGTCAGAGCAGACAGCACTGAACTAAATGGGCAAACCAGTCTTACCTGGTATAAGGCAGCTTCCTACCGTCCTAAAAACTCTAGTTGGGAGAAATGTATCAACTACAGATCACAAAGAATGCAACTGCCACTTTGGTCAATTAAATTAATGGATGTGCCCTCTATCAATGCAACTGGAGCCAAATCTGGCCACATGATCTCTCCCCCACACCTTCCAACTGCGAACTCAGAAATAAAAGAAGGATCCTCTAGCAAAAACAAGACTTGCTAGGCAGGCCAAGGTAAAGAGGTGAGGTGGGGCTTGTCCCCTTCCTGCCTTCTCAAGTGGCACCCTTATGCATCCACACACTTGGAATATAGTGCAACTTACACCAGTCTCAGTCTCATGCCACTTAAATGTAATTAGGGATGTGCTAAACTCCTCCCAATTCAGATTTGGTACCAAATTTTCCACAAATTCAGTTATTGTCTATCGTTCCAGATCAGGCTTTTATGTAGCAATTTTTCATGGCTGTTTTCGAAAATGGTTTTTTTAACAGAAAATCCGCAGCTAAAATATTGATATTAAGAATAATTGTATAGATATTTCCTGTCAAAATATTGTTATTAATATGTCCTTTTTTTGCGAGGGAAAAAACAGCTTGGTAAAAGCAGCAGCTAGTGCACAAAGAACGAACTCAAATCAATACTGGCCCGTTAGGTCAACAGAATGCTTTCTGTTTCTATATTTAAAAATTAAAATAAAACCAGAGCAACTAGATAGTGGCCCTTCTTTGGTGGTCACAATAAGATGCCAAGTGCTCAGCACACAGCAATGAGTAGCCAGACTGCCCACCCTTTGCTAGGTGATCATGTTTGCCAACTCAGAGTTGTGAGTGACGTTCACAACCAACAATTTCACATATGCTCAAATGACCTTTTGTCTTGAACTATATATGGCTAGGTGTTGAAAGTCTTCTTTACTTGTGACATTTCACATAGAAGAGGCCAGAAGCTGGCCTTTCACACAGTACTTTGAGAAACTCAGCACTGGGAACTTTCCCCAGTGACTTGTTGCTTTCTCAAACATACGCGCAAATCAATGTGTCGCTGCAGCAGTACATGGATTTGCAGCCAAATGTTTTGTCACTGCTAAACTAACAGTTATGTGCAAATGGAGATCACAAGTTAAGTCATCGCCTCCAGGCTCATCCTGCTGCTAGTCTCTCACAAGAATGAGTACAAATGGCATCACAGAAGGGCAGCAGGATCACTAGGCAAAGCATGGAAACCACAATGTTTACGCAGGTTGTATGCAAATGGCAATACCCCTGTGCCTAAGTCAGCCTTTGCCAAACTGGGGTCCTTGAGACATTTAGGACGACAACTCGCATCATCAGATAGGATGCATAAATATATACCCAACTGCTTGTGTTACAGCTGGTTGCTCAACAGGCAATGGTCCCTTAAGAGAGTAAAGGAAGCCCAAGCCCAAAACTTTCTGGGAGGGAAGTCATGAGCTCCCTGTACTCAGCCTCCAGTGGGGGAAGAAAAAAAAAACACCTTTCCTGCAACAGGGAGCTTACCAACAAGCCGTGCTTGTGTACATCCAAACACGGTGATGGGAGCATCCTTTTCATAATCCCTGAAACCACCACTCCGTTGAGGTAGGCTGTGAGGCATATTCAGGTTTGTCCGTATGTACCTTCCTGTCAGGCAACAGAGAGAACAAGGAGGCTAAATTAGGTGGTTCTCCAATAGTAGGTCCCTCAGGTAGCAGTTCTCAAACTGTGAGGTGAGTCTCCCCAGCCAAGAGAGGCGCAAGGCATTTGGAAGATTGCGTGAAGTTCCAAGGAGGGAGAAGTTCCTTCATCAGGGAGCTCCAGAGTATTGACATGTTACTTCTGTACAATTGGCCCTGTGAGGGACAGAAGGTTATCACGTCCCGGCGCTCCCATGGGGAATTGCTCTATTCAAAGTGTACAGAAGTAAGGAGCCCTGTGCATTAGCCACACAGGCTGTGGGAAACTGACTGCCCTGTTTTAGACGATTTAATGGAAAAGAATTGGGGGTGGGGTGGGGAATGAAGGCAGCACTTTGCAACAGAATCCACCAAACTACAGATTCTGAAGTGGACCTCCCAGACCAAATCGGTTGAATCCACTTTGGAATCCCACTAGGGCGGATTCCTCCTGCATCCCTCTTGAACGAAAGTCTGTTAACGCGACGTTGAAGGTCTCCCAATAAAAACAAAGTATTGCGGTACAAACAAACTCACCTTTGGCGTCAAAACACTGCGAGAGCCAGTATTTCCCAAACACAACATCCATTCTTTCTCCATGCCGGCAGACAAAAAGACACCTCTTCTGGGGCCCGGGTGGGTTGGTGATCCTTAAGGGCTGAGCATCAGAGAGAAAGCAACATTTGGGTAGGGCGAAAATCCACCCTGTCTTTTCCCCCTTTCCATGGTCCAGCCTACCTGAGAGACAGGTTTGGAGATATAGTGATTGGGGGAAGCATGCCTTACCTGCATACTCTGGCAGAAGATAGTGAGGGGACCAGTATCCCCTGGCCCTTGATCTTCCTGCAGTCTTCGATCCACCACTCCGTCAGTGAACATGAGGAAGGATGGGGAAGCAGCAGCATTCAGAATAGAATACGACCTGTCCAAACAGATAAGGCTGGTTTGCGGATGCTCAGAGGCATTTTATTTATTTTATTATTTGCAACCTACTTTCCTCCCACAATAAAACTTTTACAAGTTGGCTTACAAGAGGGCTGGGCAGAAGGTAGAATAGGATGTATGGCAGATCTCTGGGTGAGTTGAAGCAGGTTGGCAAGGATTTCTGTCTCCCAGGACAGAAATTCCATACTACCAGGCTACCTGCTCACTGAGCATTCGGCCTGATTTGTTTGTTCAAGTTTGCAGGGAGTCATAAGATGTCAGGTCCTTCCAATGCATTTTCCTGTCACTTTCCTTATTACAAAAAAAATATATCATTTTTTTCCGGGGGGGAGGGAGGGAGGGAGTTTGTTGCACAAGAGCTTCAAATTCAATTTAGTTGCACAACTTGAGCTTGCCAGTATTTCACTGAATCTCATCCAAAAGCATTGACAGTCTGGAAGTACTCACAGATAACAAAATGACTCCTCTCCCTAAATTATATTGCTGAAATGAAGAAAGCTGGGTGGTGGTGGTAACCAAGAGTAGATGTTTGTGTGGAAGGACAGTGAGCTCATTTCACTTCTGATACTCAAAACAAATTCTTTAATTCTGTGTGTTTATCTTTTGCACCTGAGTTCACTAAGTGGAGTTCTGATTTAAAAAACCCCAAAAGTAGAACATGCAAATCTACCCCCTGGCTTACAATATCGAAAACAGTGCAATAACATATCACCATTGAAAAGGATCACAACTGCTAGACAAATCAGGGTAAAATACCTACTGGAGCCAATAACATTATTCATAAAAAACTTTTGGCAGGAAAAAGGGTCCTAACTCACCCAGAGGCCATTATTCATTCCACTGCCTTGAACTCCTTGGAGGAAAGGTGGGATACTAGTGTGATATACAACCACACACCCCTGTGAGCATTGGTCCTGGCCATAAATTATAAGGCCCTACAAATGGATTAAATTTGTGCGTGGGATAAACTGTGACAAAGAAATACAGAAGGCTGCTTGACGCCCAAGACAAACTGACTTGTTTTTCCCCCATCAGTGGGTCAGCTCTTCTTTCTCTGCTGTCCAGCTGTAGTCTCCTCACAGGAGAGCAAAACAGACCCACCAATTATAAAAGCTCTTGTCGCCAAAGCAAGCAGGATCAGAGTGCTTACCCATGAAACACCCAAGTGCCGCACTCGTCTGCTTTGGTGATGTAATTCTCAGGCAACAGTCCAGAGCATCCAGTCGCAAGAGAAGTACCATAAATCCAGCCTTCACTGGTAGTGATTTGCTCCACAGGAGACATAAAGATGAAGTCTCCCGGAACAAGCTCAAGCTCATCATCATTCTGTGGGGCGTATGGGTAGATCACCTGAAGCGTCTATGGGGGGAATAGAAGGGGAAAGCCTTCAGCCAACATCGATCGTATGCAAGAATATAGGAAACTGTGTATGTATGGATGTGAAAGTTGGACAGCGAAAAAACAGGGTAAGAGAAAAATCAACTAATTTGAAATGTGGTGTTGGAGGAGAGCTTTGCACATACCATGGACTGCGAAAAAGACAAATAATTGGGTGTTAGAACAAATTAAACCAGAACTATCACTAGAAGCTAAAATGATGAAACTGAGGTTATCATACTTTGGACACATCATGAGAAGACATGATTCACTAGAAAAGACAATAATGCTGGGGAAAAACAGAAGGGAGTAGAGAAAGAGGAAGGCCAAACAAGAGATGGATTGATTCCATAAAGGAAGCCACAGACTTGACTTTACAAGATCTGAACAGGGTGGTTCATGACAGATGCTCTTGGAGGTCACTGATTCATAGGGTCGCCATAAGTCATGATCGACTTGAAGGCACATAACAACAACAAAACTATGGAAGGGTATAGCTCAATGGTAGGACATCTGCCTTGCATGCAGAAGGTCCCGGGTTCAATCCCCGACAACTCCAGGTAAGGCTGGGAAATAAACTACTCAGCAATGGTCTAACTCAGTCTAAATCAGTTTCCTGCATTTCTGTGTCTTATACTGAGTTCAGAGTCAAATGACTGGTCCACTAGCTGAGTACTGTCTACACTGCCTAGCAGGGCCCCCTAGGGTTTCAGACAGGGGACATGCACAGTCCTACCTTGAGATGCTGGGGATTGAACCTGGGACCTTTTTATGCAAAGAATGTGCTCTGCCACTAGACTATGGCCCTTCCCCAACAAACCAGCAAGTGTGCTTTCCCAGAAGAGGCTGGGGTTGTGGAGCAGAGCCGCCCCTACTCCAATGGTGCCACTACAGCTTACTTGGAGGCACTGGGGCAAGGAAGGGCAGCAGTGAGGTCAGAGCTATGTGGATGCACCGGTGGAGGCAATCTGGAGCTCCCACAAATGTGTATCTGCCCAGCTGTAGCCTCCTCACAGGAGAGCAAAACAGACCCACCAATTATAAAAGCTCTTGTCGCTCAAGCATCCAGTACCATCCAGTTAAGTTACAGCAGCATCTGCATTGGAAAGGTGGCTCTGGGGCTTCACCCCAGGAAGGGTTTTGATGATGTTCACCACTCTTGGGGTGTGTGTGTTACCTATTATACATGCATTTTAATGTTCAATTTCCCCTTAGAGTCTTTGCAGGAACTGAATGTAAAATAGATAAAATGAAGGGAAAAAACAACACAACATATACATGAAATCCCCCCTGACTGCAGTGGCATGACATCAAGACACGTTGCTCCCAGAGGGGCTTGCTGCATTGATTTCACCATTGTGCTGCAGCAGCAGCAACAGGGGCTTCTTTTGTGAGCGAGCAGCTCTTAGGCAGGTGAAACAACCTTTTGAAGAAGACAGGCAGGCAGCCCTCAAACCACCTCATATGAAAACCTAGTGGAGGCTGGTAGTCCTTTAAGGAAAATAAGCCACTAAGCACACACACACCTGCCTTCTCTCCCCCTCCAGTCCTGGGGTTGGCCCTGGCTGTCAGCTTCAACCTCTTTCTTAGTCTCGGCATTGCTCTCATAGAACTCAGCAGGGGGGCAGATGGGGGCAAAACTAGAATGAGTTGGCTCTACTTCTCATTGGCTGAGGCTCACCTTATGTTGGGCTCCCTGCCTTCCACCCTACCAGTCCCAACAGGCATCCAGCCACCATTGTGTGAATCCATAACTGACTGGGGGAACCTGGCAATGCATGGATTCTGGAGTGAACTTCTGTCCCAATCCACACATTGGTCTGGGTAGATCAGCTGCATCCACTTCTGAATCACATCTCTCTGGATTCCTATCCCTGCTCCTGCCCAGTGTGGCCAACAGGGGCTGTCATATGGCTTTCCCAGTGCTCTGCTCTTCAGATTCCCTTGCCTGGAATCTAAGCGCCAAACCTGGTACACTTTAGCATGGAACATGCAGGATTTTTTTTTTTAAAAAAAATATGCATCTGCTATGCGTGTGTGGGAGGGGCTGATAATTAACAGGATCAAAGCAGTCACACAGAAAGAATCTAACCATTTCCTCCCTGTGCTGTGGTCCTGAGGAAAAATACCTCCTTTAAAAGCTAGTATTTGCATTTCAGGAAACCCCCTACTTGGCAGCAGTGGCAGATTTCTCCACAACCCTCCAAACCAAATGCCAGCTTCAGAAGAGGGATTTCCCTTCTTAAATTCTCCCTTCCATGCTTGCTCTGATCCTGCTAATGGAGGCAAGTGATGCAATTTGCATTTTGAAAAGTGCAAATTATTAGTATGTTCTAATTCTGCATGTTCGAAGTAAAGGGCTTAAGTGTCATTTGGCCCTAAGGCCAACAAATGGGAGACAGCAGCCAAGCTCCTCAAGGGGCCAACTCTGAAAAGGCCTCCAGTGCTGTTCACAAATGATAGTGGTGAGAAGTTCAAGAGCCCTTTGCTTAATACAATAAGCTCTTTAGTGAAAAACAGAGCTGGGGAACTTGTGGCCTTCTAGAAGTTACTGGACTCCAACTCCCATCACCCCCAGCTAGCTTTGCCATTGGGTCAGGGATTATGGAAGTTGTAGTCCACCAACATCTGGAGGGCCACAGATTTCCTATCTCTGTTATTTATTTTTTTTTAAAGTGGCTTTTTTGCCTGTGTCTCAAAGTGGGTGAGGTGCAGGACCATCAGGACCTATATTGGGACGGACAGATGCAAAGACCTTGAGAGCTAGATTTAACCATCCTGGACACAACCTGCCTCTGCCTACTTTATATCAAAGCAGACACAATCTTCCTCCTCATACAGCTCCCACCTCACAATCCCACCCTCACTATGTGCTTTGAATACAATGCGGCAACCTTCTTAAGAGCTTCAGCCCCCCGAGTGGGGAAAAAAGTTTTAATCAATGCCTCCTGGAGCCCCACGCTTACCTCATGATTAGCAAATCTAATATCACGAGAAAATATGGCAGCCACCCAGTCGCAGCCCAGCTTGACGTCTATGCTCTGAGCTAGCTTCTCAAGCGTGGCCAAGTGGTTGGCTTGGAAGTGGTAAGCCAGCGTCACATGGAGCTGCTTCTTATGGGGTTCCACGTGTACATCTGCAAAGAGGAAATCTGTGGTGAGTTGGGAGCCAATGGGACGGCAGATGAGCTGGACCAGAGCAAGGCCTGCCTAGGCTAGGTCTGACGGGGCAGATAATCCTGGGATCTTTTTTGTTTTTCAGTGCTTATTGAAGACTTTCTCTTTTTTTAAAAGCAAATCTGGTAAGCATTGGTGTCCATGGGATGGGGCAAGGGGATGTGGAAGAAAACAGAGCTTCCTGTGGTGTATAAATCCAGATCTTGCCAGAGGCACTTTATTAAACAAAGTAAAACAAAACCAAAGTAAAACAAGTGGCCGCTTGGAGAGAAATTCAGACAAGCATAAATCCAAAGTTCTCTGCCATAGACAATTTTCAGCTCACTCTTATAGCAAAATTTCTAAGGCGTACATAAAGCAGGTTTCTATCATCACATAATCATTTCTCAATTACTTGCAAAAAGAATGCCTGAG
Source organism: Rhineura floridana (assembly GCF_030035675.1). NCBI lineage: Eukaryota > Metazoa > Chordata > Lepidosauria > Squamata > Rhineuridae > Rhineura > Rhineura floridana. The sequence continues at coordinate 37,863,428 of NC_084491.1, forward strand.
CTATGCACATGTGCCTATCTACTTGTGGTTTTCCAGAAGGTTGAGCATCAACAGTTTTCTTGGAACATTCTGAAACACACCCTGTACATGCTCTCTGCAGCATATTTCATGTCATTCTTCCCATCATTCTCTTCATGTCTGCAAGGTTCTGACTAAAGTTTGAGGTCCATAGAATATTAATTCCACAGGGATCACCCCCCCGATGACCCATAATCCCTAGATTCCCAGCTTTCATAAAAAGAGAGTATATAGCATTTGTAGAACCCGAGAGATGAGGCAAAATGTGCATGCACTATTCTTTTAATGTTTTGTTAGAAACTAGCCTGTTACCACATTTCAGGGTTTTACTCTCTCCCCCCCCCCCAAAAAAATCCTGTAGATGCCCATGCTTGTAAATACAGATTTAGTCCCAACCTGTACCTGTGTGAGTTTCAAAATTGTTTATAGACATGACATTGCTTTAATTGTTCATAGAATCATAGAGTTGGAAGGGGCCTTGTAGGCCATCGAGTCCAACCCCCTGCTCACAGCAGGAAATCCACAGCTAGAGCATCTCCCGCAGATAGCTGTCCAGCCTCTGCTTGAAGACATCCAGTGAAGGGGATCCCACCACCTCCCTCGGCAGTCGGTTCCATTGCCGAACCGCCCTTACTGTCAAGAAGTTCCTTCTAATGTCCAATCTGAATCTACGCTCCTGCAACTTAAAACCATTAGACCTAGTCCTACCCTCTGGGGCAGCAGAGAACAAATCTGTACCCTCCTCTATGTGACAGCCCTTCAGGTACTTAAGAGTGCAATCATGTCACCCCTCAGCCTTCTCTTCACTAGACTGAACATGCCAAGTTCCTTCAACCTTTCCTCATAAGACTTGTTCTCAATACCGGCTATCATCCTCGTCGCCCTCTTCATGTTTTCATCGTTATATTGTTTTGATGTGTTTTACAGAGAGCAAATCGCAAATGGAATGAAATAATTGCCCCATCTGTTTAAATCAGTTTTTTGCACTGCACAATTCAGAGAAGCATGAATTTTGAAGAGTTTCGGCCTGCATGTCGTTTAGGAAAGTGTGAATTAGGTATGTTTGTTTTGAAGTGTGAAATGAATCATGATTCTTTCCCCAACCCTACCATCACTGAAAGGGTTATTTACAGGCATCTTGAGATAGGTAGAGAATGCAGGAAGCACTAGCACCACAAGCCCAGAAAACACACACACATGCACGCACACACACACAGAAAGAGAGACTGCCAGAAAGGTTAAAGAACTGCCAAAATGTCAGCTTCCTTCTCAGGAGATAATGAATCAGAGGATGTATAGATTCTGTTTTTCTTTTGAACCAATGAGAATGGAAAAGATGATGCAGAGCACTGCAGGGCACCTCTCTCTGAGCTCAAGATGAAAGATCAGATCCCCGGGGATGTAAAAAAAAAAAAAAAAGGCCTACCTTCTTGGAACTGGTCGAGATATTTTGCATCTGGGAATACTCTCAAAAGTGTTGGAAAACAGAAGGAACCACATAGGACTTGTACAGAGACTGGAAGGCCCATCCTACAATCTGCTTATTTTGTGCTCCTACAGAATTGCGGCACGCAGATGCTGCCCTGCACCTAGACCACCCTAGGCAATCTGCTAAAATAGTACCTGCAGAGGGGAGCAGAGGACTCTAGCAAGTGAGCCAAGCTACATATTGAGAGCATGATGAAGGTGGGAGTAATTGTGATGTGGTAAGCGGCGGTAACGCAGCCGAAGCTCTGCTCATGGCCGGAGTTCGATTCCAACAGAAGGAGGAAGTCGAATCTCCAGTAAAAGGGGTCGAGGTCCACTCAGCATTCCATCCATCCGTGGTCGGTAAAATGAGTACCCGGCATATGCTGCGGGGTAAAGAAAGGCCGGGAAAGGAACTGGCAATCCCACCCCATATATATGGTCTGCCTAGTAAACGTCACAAGACGTCACCCTAAGAGTCGGAAACGACTCGTACAACAAGTGCGGGGACACCTTTACCTTTTTTTATCCTTGTGAGGTCAGAAAGATAAAAGATCAATCAAACCCTTTCTTGTGTTAGAAGGGCATATTATACAGCATGGAGTCTGGAGAATCTGTATCTAAAAGACTGTCTCCTCCTATAAGAAGCTGCCCAGCAATTCAGATCTTCTTCTGAGGCTCTCAGAAGTTAGGTGGGTGCAACCCAGTTGTGGAACTTTCTTCCTAGACCTCATCTAGTACCTTTGTTACTATCGTTTAGGACCCAGGCAAAGTCTGTCCAGTACAACTAAAACACAACAGGAGTGGCCAGCTGGGAGATGTGGGGCCGTAAACCTGCCTGCTGGCATTGATGTTGCTGCAGTGTCCCAGGACAGTGTGGGGGTGGCAGCAAAGACAAGGTGGCATGGACACACCAGCAGGAGCACTGGTATACTGCTGCCAGGAGGTCAGGTCCTCAGTTCTGCTTCTGCCTGCCAGCCACTCTGGCAACAGCCTGAGTTTAAATATCTGGGTATACAAAAACATGTTTACCCTGGTGCCAAAAGATTGTAAGTGTGAGGAACAAGCTCACAGTACTAGGGAGAACATTCTTTTTTTTTTTTACAATAATTTTTATTCAAATTTTCATAAAACATACAAAACAAAATCATAAAACATTCAAAGACAAAAAACAAAACAAAACAAAAATGATTAAACAAAAAAATAAAATGTTGACTTCCCATTTGTCGCAGATCAAATCAGTTGTAGGTCTACAATATATAACAATCCTGTCTCTTAAATTATATTATAAAATCACTTTCCTCTAGTAGTTATCTTAATTAATCATCAAATCTCATAAACATTACTTTATTCTTTCCACAAAAAGTCAAAGAGAGGTTTCAATTCTTTAAGAAATATATCTATCAATTTTTCTCCAAATAAACATGTTGATTGATCCATCTCATTAATAATAATAATAATCTTATTGTCATAACCATAGTCCAAATAAACATATCGATTAATCCATCTCATCAAAATCTGTTAGGTCCAATAATTTCAATAGCCATTATTCCATTATCCATATTAATTCCATCTTCCATCTTCAATAGTCCTGTTAAGTCCAGTAATTTCAGTGTCCAATCTTCCATTATCAGTATTCCATAATAATCTTGCTGTCATAGCCATAGTCATATAATAAGAGCTGATGGGAATTTCCTCTATCCCAAATATTTTCTTGCCATCAATTCTGAATAAGTTGCTGAAATATTGTTGTAAAGTCATATCTGTGTTCTTCTTTTTTACAAAATGCACTGGCTCATCTCTTGAGAGTTTTTCCATTGTCACATGGCTGCAGTTAATTCCATAGATTTTCTCTATATCAAGCTCCATCACGTCATTCCAGTCCAGAAGATTATCCAAGCCATTGATAACTTTATCTCTAATATCTTCATTAATTTCTTCAGAGATAACGTTAAATTCCAAATAGTAGATTTTATTTCCAATATCCATAAACTCCAGATCTTTTTCCAATTCCACATTTGTTCCAATCTCCAGGGCTTGTATCTTCCCTTTATTTTTTCTTTTCTCATCTCTGATCTCATTCTCCTCTCTCACAGGATCCCCTATTTCTTTAAGCTCCTGCGTCATTTTGTTCAGTTCAATTTTCAGCTCCTTACTGCCCTGTCGCAGGGTTTGTTTCGTTATCTCAATCTCATCCATTATTTTCTGAAACATAATTACTTCCAGATTCTCAGCCACTTTCTTGATTGCCATTTTTAAAACCATGAAAACAAAACAAAACAAAAATAAAGAAGAACCACTTCTTATTTCAGCAACAATTGGGTTAATATTCCAGGCTTGATGACATCACAGTATAAACAGAGCAGCCTGCCTTATCTCTCTATGTTCAAGGACACAAAACAAATTTAGTTCCCAGCATCAAAACAGTTAGTGGCGTCGTGAAGAAGCAGATTCGTCAAAATAAAATAGACCAAAAAGAGAATAGTCCCAGACAATATAATGTTCCTCGGAATAGAAATCCCTCTTCTGTTTATATCTTTAGAATGCACTTCCAGGACAGCTTTTTGCAATAGAAACAGAGATAAGCTGTTAATTTCATGAACAACAGAGAAGAGTTATAGCTCACCCAGAAGTTCTTTAAAGCTGATTCATTTGACAAATCTCTTTTTGCTGCAACAATTTAAACCAAGTAAAAAAAATAATAGAAAGAAGGGTGCTTGCCTGTTAGTCCGTTTTCTCTTTGAAGAAAAGATAAACGTATCGCATTAATCAGATAGAGCTTGTTCGGAAGTCCGTCCGGCATTGCTGGCTGGACCTTTTCTCATAAATTAATGAAATCCAGTCCTCCCAACAAAAACAGGCTTTTGAGGTTGATCTCTACGTTTCTCCCTGCCCGGGAGAAATTTCATCAGTCAAAAAAAAAATGTTCTGACTGATTTATATCTGAATAAGCTTCTTTTGAGGCGGGAGCCCGTCTCAAAAGCAGGCACAAGCGAAGTCACCCTTCCCGGAAGTCAGAACTAGGGAGACCATTCAACTGGTGGGTGCGAGCCCAGAAAGGGCCCTGCTCTCTGTTCACCACCACCCACCTGCTCCTCACACATGAATATATCCTGGAGAAGGTCTCACCACCTGATTTTAAAAGCAATATCTGGGGAACCTTTGACCCTCCAGATGTTGCTGAACTGCAACTCCCATCAGCCCCAGCAAGCATGGCCAACGGCCAGGGATGATGGGGGTTGTCATTCAGCAACATCTAGAGGGCCAAAGGTTGCCAGACCTGTCTTAGAGCACAGAGGGCTTCATACGGAAGCAGGCAGTCCCCGAAAAACCTTGGTCCAAGCTTTATTGGAGCTTTTCTAGCTTTGTCTTTTGCAGAGAAGAGTATGAAGGGCCACCAGTCCTCTTCGAAAGCCTCTTTGTTTTTCCTCTTTCCTTTTGCTAATCTTAATTTGATAGTCAATTTTTCTAACAGGGCAATTTTCCACACCTCTCGACGCCATCTGTCCAATATGAGACCTTCCAGAGTTTTCCAGACCCGTAAAATCACCGTTCTGGCAGCCACCAACAAGAAGCCAATCAATTTTCTAGCTTTGTAAGCCACCTGGGCGGCTTCTTTTTAAAGTCCAAAAGAAGGGACAGAATGCAACAATAATTTGAGTAAAACAACAACAACTATAAAATGGTAATTAAACAAATCCCATCATGACGTGAACACCCACCGGCTTTAGAAGTGGCTTCTGCAGCAAAATCTGCAGCAAATTTCTTGAGGACCTCAGCGCTGTCCTCTTTGACAAAGAGCCCAATGAAGTTGGACGAGGTGTAGAGCTCCAGGGGCAAAGGGGTGGGGAACTTGCACCTCCACCGCGTCACTGTAGCATGCAGAGCTTCACAGAGCGCATCCACTTTGCTGTCTTCGCACTGCCAAGAGACGGTGGTCAGATTAGAAGCCAAGATGACACTCCCAGCAGAATAAATTTACTTTAAGAAAGAAACAGAGAACCCAGAATTTTTGCATTTAGGAAAGTGACGGGGGAAATGCACTGAAATGCATTTTGCATTTGCCATGTGGGGAGGGGGATTCTTTAACATTCACCCCACTTTTTCTGTAGGAGTATTTGCAAAAAATAATTTCTAGACACACCTGATCTCAGGTGAACCCAGCACAGGAAAGTTGCATCCTGGTTGCTAGGGAAAAAGGAAGGGCAAACTATGGAGATTCCAAGGGCTAGAAAAAGAAAGAAAGAAACGGGAAAAGTGTACTAAAAGGGAGAGCAAAACAGTAGCTCTTTAGGATCCCAGTGATTCCTATTGCCTGGTGTCCAAACAACTTATTAATCAATCACAGCTCTGATTTCATTTATTAGCTAATAACACTGACAGGCAGAAGCAGCCAGGCTGGCTAATTTTGCACAAATAGCTTAAAAGGGTGCCTGCACATTTTGTTCCATAACTTTCTTTCTAGAGACAAACCTTGTTTAAAAAACTGAAAGCCCAGATTCAGGGCTACCTGCTGGGGACACCACTGAAGCCCTTTGTGGGAACCATGGTGCCCATGGGCAATGCGTTGGTGATCCCCCGTCTAACTTCTGCATAAGCTTTGTGCAAGCCAATCTGGACGAACGCTCAATGAACAGGTTGCTTGGAGGAGCCCTTTTAGCATCCCATGCACTTTGGCCCAAAGGCAGGCTGAGCGGCGCCTCCCTCCCGTCACTTTGCAGGCAGCATCACGTGTAATTCGGCCCTGACAATTCGACCGGACGCAGAAAAGGAGTGGGACGGCAAAAGAAAAAAAAAAGACACCCACTCACCATGAAGAATTGGCAGAGCGTGATGTGGGGAAAGATGTTGTGTGCTTTGTTCTTCCCACACAGCTGCTTTGACTGCTGCCAGAAGTCCGACAGCTTCTGCGCTAAGGGTCCGGTGGGACGCAGGTAGAGGACATACTCCCGAGGCAGGGGGTCATCAAGAAAGGGGTCGCATACGTGGGAAAAGAGCCTGGAAGCGGAAAACAGGAGAGATAAGTGGCAACTGCAGAAGAGTAGAAAAGAGCAAACGGGTCTGATCAAGGAATGCAATGGGAGAGGTTATTAATACAGAGGCTGTGATATCTTCTGCAAAAAAAAAAAAGGAAAGGAAAGGAAGGAAGAAAAGATCAGTCTGGAGTGAGAAAGCAACAGCCAAGCGCCTAGGAGCCTAGAAGTTAAGCCATTGGTCCATCTAGCTCAGTATTGTCTACACTAGGGGTAGCCAATGCTGTTGGACTACAACTCCCACTGTTCCTCTCCGTTGGCCATGCTGGCTGGGGCTGATAGGAGTTGGAGTCCAATGGCACCTGGAGGGCACCACTGGTCTACAGTGCCTGGTAGTAGCTCTCCAGGGTTTCAGACAGGAGGGAGTCTTTCCCAGCCGTACTCTGAGACGCCAGGGATTGAGCCTAGGACCTTCTGCACGCAAACCAGATGCTCGACCGCTGGACTACGCCCCTGCACAATGCACCAGAGCTCTCCAGATCTCTTGTCCCAAGGGCAGCTCTTTGTGATGCTTTGGAGGTGCCCCTGCCAGCTTCCTAGAACAGACTCCAGGGCAGCCGTTCCCAAGCAGTGTGCCTCCAGATGCTGTTGGACCACAACTCCCATCAGCCTCAGCCAGCGTTGCCAATGGTCAGGAAAGATGGGAATTGTGGTCCGACAACATCTGGAGGCACACTGGTTGGGAAAGGCTGCTCCAGGGGGTGTAATGGGAAAGGGGCACCGATGGTTCAGGAGCTCTGGGTTGTGGGTGAAAATCTCCCCCACACAGATGGAAGTTCTGCCCACAACTATTTGGATGCAGCTCTTGATGTGAGAGCAGACCGTGAGCCTCCATGTACTGCGACAGCATTTCAGTTCCCATGCGTTAGTACAATGGCAGGCTACCATACGCTCCCACAAGAGACAGCCCCCTATTTTCTGGAACATGCCTCTGGGAAATCAGCGTGTCTAAGCTTGTCCCTATTTTTGCCCTTAGGAAATGCCTTAACTCAGTGGTAGATCATCTGCTTTGCATGAAGAAGGTCCCCGGTTCAACCCCTGGCATCTCCAGATAGTGCGGGGAGAGGCCCCCTGCCTGAAAGCCTGGAGAGCCGCTGCCAGTCAGTGGAGACAATACTGAGCTAGATATACCAACTGTCCGACTCAGTGCAAGCCAGCTTCTTTTGTTCCTAATTGCTTCCATTCTCCAACTTCCATACGTGAAAGTGCCGTGTAGCACACAGCCCACTATCCCCAAAGGCTGGAGAAACTCACTGGGAACTGATGATAAAAGGCCTGGGATGGAGAACATGTGCCCCACCAGATAATGTTGGGCTACAACTCCCATCATCCCTGACCACTGGCCATGCTGGCTGGGGCTGATGAGAGCTGGGGTCCAGTGACATCTGGAGGGCCACAGGTTCCCCACCCCTGGTGTAACTAATAAAAATCCGCAGAGGTTACAGCAGAGATGGAGAACCTGTGGCCTTCCAGATATAGGACTCCAATTCCCATGAGCCTCAGCCAACATGGCGATAGTCAGGGATGATGGGAGTTGTAGTCCAATGGCACCTGGAGAGCCACAGGTACGCCATCCCTTGGTACCAAAACTATTGCAAACTGCTGAAAAAAGACTATAGGATTTGGATGGAGAACACATGACCCTTCAGATGATGTTGGACTATAGTTCCCATCATCTTGGCCATGCTTCCATGAGCAGCAATATCTGGAGGGCTACAGGTTCCTCATTGCTGTTGTAGGGCAATTCTGTCTTTCTAGACTAATCTCAAGACCAAAGCCTCTCTTGGCTTTTAAAACTACACAGGGCACACTATTGCAGGGTCAAGCAATGCCGCATATGCAAGAGGCTATTTAAGCGGAGGGTGGGGATCAATCTGTTGTACCTCCACCCTGCTTTGCAGATCCCACAAAGGTCTCTTCCATCTCTAAGATCACACAGGGAGACGGAATAGAGCGGAGCAGCCAATATGGCACCTTCCATATGTCGTTGGACTACAACTCCCAGCATCTCCATCCAGAAGGGCCAATGGTCACAGATAATGGCAGCTGTATTCCAACAACATCCAGAGAGCACCACATTGGCTACCCCTGGAACAGAGCCTTCAAGAATCTGTTAACGGGGACATCCATAGCTTGGATAACCATCTGTGTTATGAGGCCTGGGGTGTTACAAGGTCCTTATTTTCATCCGAGAAACATTGGAGGGAGGTTGCATTGGGAGAAGAGCTTGGGAAAGTTACTTTTTTGAACTACAACTCCCATCAGCCCAATCCAGTGGCCATGCTGGCTGGGGCTGATGGGAGTTGTAGTTTTAAAAAGTAACTTTTCCAAGCTCTGATTGGGAGTGCTGCAGCTCACTGGTAGAGCACATGGCTTTGCGTGCAGGAAGCCCCAGGTTCAATCTCCAGCATCTCCAGATAGGCTTGGGAAAGACCCCTGGCCTGAAATTCTGGAGAGTTCCTGCCAGTCAGTGTGGGCAGTGCAGAGCTAGATGGGCAATAATCTGAGGCAAGAGAGCTCGCTACATTCCTGTTAAAAGCCTGGGGAAAATACTTTCCACCAAAACAAATATGTAAAAATGAGATGTTGCAGAGTTTCGAATGTATTAATTCATACCAACCAGTCACATGCTGCTTGGACACTTCGGCCTCCTGTAGATGCCAGAGCTTTCTGTCTGCAGGAAGGGAAGGAAAGAAAGTCCCCTGTTAGTGCTCTTACAAGCACTAGATGGCAACCAAGGGGTGCGTCGTTGGCGTCTCTTTGCACAAGTTTGCAACAGCAACACACGCTAGTGAAAAGTTTGCCACTATAATCCCTTCCTTTTACCGGGATTGTCCTTTAGGTTTCTTTTCTTTTTTTAAAATCCCACCTGAATCCAATTTTGTCTCTGCAACAAAGAAAAGAGCACCAGAACTCGTGGACATTCAATTAAACTGAATGGCGGAAGATTCAGGACAGACAAAAGAAAGTGCTTCTTCACGCAGCGCAGAGTTAAACTATGGAATTCACTTCCACAAGGGGCAGTGGCGGCCACCGACTTGGATGGCTTTAAAAGAAGATCACACAAATTCATGGAGGGTTATAAGGCTGCCAGTGGCTACTAGCCATGATGGCTATGCTCTGCCATCATAGCCGGGAACAGTATGCTTCTGAAAACCAGTTGCCGGAAGTTGCAGGAGGGGAGAGTGCTCTTGCGCTCAGGTCCTCCTTGCAGGCTTCCCACGGAGGCATCTGGCTGGCCACTGTGAGAACAGGATGCTGGACTAGATGGGCCACTGGCCTGATCCAGCTGTAGGGCTCTTTCAATGAAATAACCATTTTCCCTTGGAAATTTTCTCTGTACCGAGAACCCTGAAGGGTGAGATGAGAAACTGGAGTCTCCATGGATACAACGTAACAGAAAATCTGTGGTCTTAAGTAAATAACCAGATCTTTCGTAGGCCCTGAACTCAAGACTGTGTGTGTGTGTGTGTGTGTGTTGTTTCTCCCTCCTGTGCACCCCCCCACATACCTCTGGAGAGTCCATATGCGCTCAGCGACAAACAGTTCACGCGTAAGACTGCAGCTGCTGCTTAATAGCAGTAAAAGCTTGTGCTGGTTGGACTCTTGCAACTGGGCAGGGAGGGGGCCCTTTGGGGAGTTCTGCCACCCTCGGAAGTTTGGGGTGGTGGTGGCCCGGGAGAGGGGAATTCTCTGAGGCAGCCCCTAAGCTGCAGAACTCTCTCCCCACCAAGGTACATCTGGCAACTTCACTGTACAATTTTCGGCGAATACTGAAGACGCACCTCTTTTTGCAAGTTTGTTTTGTATGCCATCTTTCAGGGCTGAGTGGGGGGTGTTGAACCTGGGTTTTCCTAGTCCCAGTCCAACCTTCTAACCACTACACCATACTGACGTTCTGATGATGTGGGGTGTTGCTGCGATTGGGATCCCACCCAAGAACCCCCAAAAGGTGGCAACACAAGAGGAAGGGCGGTCCAAATCAAGACTGCTGTGCTGGAAGGATGGGGCATCATTTTCCTCAATCAACCTCCCCATTGCCCCATGGGGGAGGCATAAAACACCCATATAGTACCCTGTATGTTTTGCCCAGTGAAACAAATCCCTGCTCTGCCCTGAAGCTCCCTGAGCGGCCACAGGCCCATCGTTCTCTCAGCCTAAGCTACCTCACAGGGTTGCTGTGCAGATTAAAACGGGACAGAGGTAGCAACTGTGTGCGCTACCCCAGTCCTGAGTTCCTTGGAGGAAGAGGAGAATTTAAAAAGTATGATAAATAAACATTTGCAATTGTGCGGGGTGGGGTGGGATATCAGTCACAAATATGGCACATGGAGGAGGATCAACCCCCCCTTGCTTTCTGTATCACAGTCCTGATAGAAATCAACTTCCCCAATGGCTTCTATTTCATTTAAGGGGGAACCCCCCCTCCGGAAGATCCTGTCCACAGTTCTTCTACTTCACATCTAGCTTCGGTGGAGGCTGGCCCATTAAGGCAAATGGGGGCTGCTCCACCAACCTCACTCTGCTCTCAGCCAGCCCCTACCAGCCGGCTCCTGACTTACAACCAGTCAGGCGGTGTCTGCATCTGTCACTGGCTCCACCTACGGTTGGGCTCCCTGCTTCCCGCCCTGCCAGTCCCAATGGGTACCAACCACACCGGTTTAGTTTGGCGCACAGTGGGGGGCGTGGACAAAATATGTCTCTGAGCACAGAGGCACATTGCAGCCCCTCCAAGATTTGCAAGAGCCTTTTCGAAGCCTCCCTACCGATGATCTTTTATTGATTTATTTTTAAACAAAACTGCTTCATATCTCGAGATTTCCACCATCACCACCTTTTTTTGGCTTATAACTATACAAACCAAAGCCATCCCTCACCCTCTCCCTCGGGTTATCTTTGGCATTGAGCATCTATCTGCATTAAACATTCATTTGTATCAAATACCTTCCTGGCATTATTATATGTCAGTAATTTTGTCACTGGGAGCAACCTGAGGGAAGAGAGGCAGGAGTTGGCTGATTATTCCTACGGCTTTCAGCAGCCACCCACTCCGGTCTCCCAGCACAGAGAGTTGAGAGTCAGACATGACAAAGCAGGAAAGACCTGCACCTCCAACCACCCCCCAGCTCTTGCTGACTCATGCCATTGAAAAAGAGAAGATTACTTGGGAAACACTTCCCAGAGCAGCTGATACACTGTGGACTGTGCCTGCTTTCTTGTGAGAAAAGAGCACTGGAGGCAGAGGGTAACAATTATTATCAGATTCCCAAGCCAAATCTGGGGGAGCAGGTAAGCACCTTTTGAAAGCACATCAGCCCCCCTCTGGCCCCAAGCAAATAGCAGCCTCTACCCAAAGGTTCCTGCTTCCCAGGCAGCAGTTGAGACTCCTGTCTCCTTCACTAGCTATATTCAAAATTGCCAAGCTGTTTTTTCCAGCTCCCATCCAAGTAGGGAGAGTGACAGCTGGCAGCCACCAGCCATCAATGCTCTTTTAAGCAAGTGTCTTTGAGCTGGCAATACCCACTGAGAAAGCATCTTTAGTTATTAGCTTAACAAAAGTGAAAGCATATGAAAATCCAGCCCAGTGATGAGAGAGGGATGGTTCTGTTCCCAAAGGCTTGTTGGGCCTCAGCACAATAGCTGAGGGGAGGACCGTTAGTATGCTCTGATCTCCACTGGAGAAAAGGACACGACATATCCACACACCCTCTGCCATTGTGTATCCTCTAGTCCAGTGGTTCCCAGCCTTTATGAGTACGAGACCTCTTTTATAAGATCAAAAAAAATCATGACCCTCCCAAGCTAATTGTAATTTTAGCCTCTGTTAATTGAAAAAATGGTGTGTGACAAAATCACATCTCCAAATATCCCTTTCCATAAAAAGCAGACAGGGAGGTGTTGCTTTCTTTTCTTAATGCAAAGGTCCAATCAAATTGGGAACCCCACCTCACCCGAAACACAGTCTGAAGATGTACAGTCCTGTCTCCCAACACCAGTGGGTTACGGTGTTGGTCTAAGATCCAGGTTCAAATCCCCACCCAGCTATGAAGCCCGCTGGGTGACCTTAAACCAGACACAGTCTCTCAGTCTGACCTATCTCACAGGGTTCGTGTAAAGATAAAATGGAAGACCATGTGACCATCTTGAACAACTTGGAGGAAAGGTGGGGTATAAATGCAATAGTAATTAAATAAATAAATACATTTCAGTGGCAGTATGTGGGCCCCAGCCTCAGCCAACCTGTGGAGCTTTTTAAGTAATAAACAACAACAACAACAACAGAAGCAGCCATGTAGTCATGGTGAGGATGCTAGATTTTGAAGACAAAAGGGTGGATAGACTGAGTAGGGGGTTAGTGCTTTTAGGCCTTGGGATGATCATCAGAACTGATCAGTTCAGTCATTTTAACAGCATTTGAATAACATGTGTTTTTAACTTGCTTATCTGTTTTTATGGGTTTTAATGGTTTAAATTTGTATACTTGTTTTTAATGTTTTTAATTGTTGTAAACTGCCCAGAAAGCTTCAGCTATGGGGCGGTATATAAACTCAATATATAAATAAATAAACTTGGTTAGTGTGCACTTGGAGACCGAAAGCAGAGCAGAAGAGATCAGTGCACACACACACACAAGCACACCTGCCCCTCCTGCAAGCATCTGCAGGCGTGCATGCATTTGGGCACATGGGGGGGAAGCCCTCAGCTGCCACAGCATCTTGGAGAGACAGATTGGGGGGGCAGAGTGTAGGTGGAAGAAAGGGGGGGATACTGGCACATGCCTCAGAGATGGGTGGAGAGCAAATCCTGAGCTTCCTCACTGCTCCTTGGCTCCGTCTGAGCTGAAGGCGAGATCTGAGTGGCCTCTCAAATAAGAATAATTTTTAAAAGGAGTTGGCAGTGAATCAGAAGCCAAGAAAGGCAGGCAGGCTGGCTCCCAGGAAGGAAGGGGAAAGCAGCCTTTCCTCACAGCCTTGCTTCTTTTTGCTTCACGAAAAGCCCTCTCCTCTCGTTCTGAGCAAGGGCGTCAGCAGCAGCGGCAGTGCGAGGAGATGGAAGTCAGTGATAGTAAACCCCTCTTCTTCTTTGCAGCTCTACCCTCAGCCTCCTTTGACATCTGCCACATGTTTTATAGGCAGATGCCTGCCTTTGGCGCACCTGAAAGATGCTCTGGCACTTCAGCCAAAGTCCTCCTCTCTCATTTGGAGCAAGGGGGAGGTGTCATCTGTGGCTGCAGTGGGGAGCAGACAGCATCCAGGTAGTGAAGACTTTTTGTAAAATAAATAAATAAATAATTCATTTCTTTACTGTTTGCAGCCTCTCTGGATTACTTCGCCGCCCTCCCGGGGGTCATGACCCCCAGGTTGGGAACCACTGCTCTAGCCATTTCAACACCACTTGCCCAAGGCAAGTGCCACTTTTTCAGTCCTATGCATAAATCCTTAACAGAAAAAAGGGCACATACCCTTTGTGCTATGTAACAGTCATGGTTATAGAAAGGTTTTCGCTTCCCATACATTCCATTATAAAGTAAGCAGCAACCACAAAGGATATCCATTCAATACAGAGGTGCATGTCAATAAATGTTAATGTATAATGGCAACAGGCCATTTACTTGAGAGGAAGTGATTGCAATAGGAAATGAGGCATTAGCTCTTAAGAAAAGCATCCAGACTCAATAGCTTCTCTGAATAATTGGTATGATTCTTTACTGGCATGCTTCTCCTGCCAAACTAATCTTATCTTGATTTTTGATTGGGTAACCTCCCTTGTAGACTGTGGGAATGCTGTGGACATAATATATCTCAACTTCAGCAAAGCTTTTGACAAAGTGCCCCATGATATTCTGATTAGCAAGCTAGTTAAATGTGGGCTGGATGGAACAACTATCAGGTGGATCCAGAGTTGGCTCCAGAATTGTACTCAAAGGGTGCTTATCAGTGGTTCCTTCTCAAACTGGGTGGAAGTAACGAGTGGGGTACCACAGGGCTTGGTCCTGGGCCCAGTGCTCTTCAACATTTTTAGTAACGACTTGGATGAGGAAGTACAGAGCATGCTTATCAAATTTGCAGATGATACAAAATTGGGGGACACAGCTAATACCATGGAAGACAGAAAAAAAATTCAAAGGGACCTTGATAGGCTGGAGCATTGGGCTGAAAACAACAGAATGAAATTCAACAGAGATAAATGCAAAGTTCTACACTTAGGAAAAAGAAACCAAATGCACAGTTATAAGATGGGGGATACTTGGCTCAGCAATGCAACATGTGAGAAGGATCTTGGAATTGTCGTTGATCACAAGCTGAATATGAGCCAACAGTACGATGTGGCTGCAAAAAAGGCAAATGCTATGTTAGGCTGCATTAACAGAAGCATAGTTTCCAAATCGCGTGAAGTACTAGTTCCCCTCTATTCAGCACTGGTTGGACTTCATCTTGAGTATTGCATCCAGTTCTGGTCTTCACACTTCAAGAAGGATGCAGACAAACTGGAACAGGTTCAGAGGAGGGCAACAGGGATGATCAGGGGACTGGAAACAAAGACCTATGAGGAGAGACTGAAATAACTTGGCATGTTTAGCCTTGAGAAGAGAAGACTGAGGGGAGATATGATAGCAATCTTTAAGTACATGAAAGGTTGTCACACAGAGGAGGGCCGAGATCTCGATTGTCCCAGAGTGCAGGACACGGAATAATGGGCTCAAGTTGCAAGAAGCCAGATTTTGAGTGAACATCAGGAAAACCTTCCTAACTGTTAGAGCCATACGACAATGGGACCAATTCCCTAGAGAGGTAGTGGGCTCTCTGACACTGGAGGCATTCAAGAGGCAGCTGGACAGCCATCTGTCGGGAATGCTTTGATTTGGATTCCTGCATTGAGCAGGGGGTTGGACTGGATGGCCTTGTAGGCCCCTTCCAACTCTACTATTCTATGATTCTATTCTATGACCTTTAAAAAGCAACTGGATCCCACCCAGGGATGGATAAATCCTTCAATTTTAGTTTCTCTCAATTTCTCACTTCTCCAGTCTGAAGTTCAGTTTATCACATTCTGCATCAGTTTATGAATTTTGTTTTAAAAGTCCTCATCAAAATTTGTCAGCATGTTAGTAAACATTTCTTGAAATATACATATTTTTGCAAGCAATTTTCCTAAAACAAGGCATTTTTGCATGCTATTTTCACTAATAGAAGCAATTTTATGGACATTTCCACCTAATATATAGACATCTGTACACATTTCTTTTTGTTTGGAGAACAGCATGTCAAAATTAAGAGTGTGAATTTTGAAGGACAGCTTGGTTCGCATAGTGCAGGAATGGGAAATGTTGCCCTCATATGTTGTTAGACTGCAACTTGCATCATTCCTAGCAAGTGGCAAAGGCATTCACCGCATTGGACAGTCTCCAACCGATAGCCATTTCAACGAAATGCATTTCATTGTGATGCGGCATCTTGATAGCTCCTGGCGGTTTAGTCATGCAGAACAATCAGAGTGATGTGCAAAAACACTGGGTCATATCCAGACGTAAATATGGTTAGAGTAGAGCAGCCTTCCCCAGCCTGGTGCCCTCTAAGGTTTTTGAGCTACAACTCCCATCAGCCCTAGCTAGCATGGCAAATGGTCAGGGATGGTGGGAGTTGTAGTCCAAGATATCTGGAAGATACCAGGTTGGGGAAGGCTGGAGCAGACTAACTTAGTTAACAACTAACTTAAGTCCCCTAACTTTTCAACTTTTTTTCTAAGCATGATTGAGTCTGGATCCAACCTGTTATATGGGTTGAGTGGCGCTTTTCAAGCTTTCACACCAGCATATAAAAAAATCTGTGTGCATGACGTTATGTGTGCTGTCAGGCTGCACTCAACTTTTGTATGCCAAAGCACTGCAGGCTGTGTGAATAACATATGTCATACTGGAGGCAGTTGTGAGGATTGCCCCCAAGGCACATCTACATATCTCTGGATCATATCCAGACATCACTGCTTTATTGCTGGGGAGGGCAAAAATGCGCACACCAGGGATGTAGTCATCCAGGCTCTCAGACCTCTTGCTTTTTTGGAAGCAGGGTCCCAATGTCTCCAGAATCCTATGAGTGAATCAGCATGAAAGGAGTGTGTGTTAGCCACTGAGTGTCAGGCCCAGGATGTGACTCAGGAACCAGACCAACGATTGTAGTTAATTCGTGTTTTATTAGGGTAATGTCCAAACAAAGACTGCGTTTTCTCATGAATCAATACAGGGATACAGGTCCTGTGGCATTGGGAGAAAGTTGACAGAGCAAGGGACTTCTTCCCGCCTGTTCTTTAAGAAGGGGCCAAACGGGCGCGCAATCTTTCGCTTCTCCTTAACTGCCCCTCAGGTACTGCCCACCTTCCCCCCCTTCTCTCCTGTCTTTTCAGCTGTCTGCGTGTGCGCAGTGAGGGGGGAAGCATCACCCCCTCCTCTTCTGAAGTTTCCGATTCCAGGATGGGGGATAGGGGAGGAGCTGATGGTAAACTGCCTTCCCGCTTTTCGGCTGTGAGCAGCCCTCCCTCTTCCCCCTCTTGCTCTGAGCCTGAAAGAGGGGGAGGCGTGAGAATGTCCAGGGAGGGCTCAGGCTCCCCGTTGCTAAGCGACCTTATCACTGGCAGTTCCTCTGTTTCGTCTTCGCTCCAAAGGGGGGAAGTTCCTCCCCCTTCCCTCTGCCATCCATCCGAATACTCTTCTCCCAACTCTCCGGGATCCAGCTCCCCGGGATTGGGACCCCAGCTCTGCCTTCCGACACTGAGAAGAGTCTTCTAACATGCTTCCTTGTCATTTCCTGCTAATTGGAGCCAATCAGAGTGAAAGGAGGTGAGTCAGCCACTGAGAAGACTCTTTTCAGTAGCTAACAGTCTCCTCTTGCAAGCTTATTGGCTCCTAGGGATGTCTCTAGTTGTGGGGGAAGAATTGACAAGGATCTAATTCTTGACTCAGCAGCAAAAAAAAAAAGGGGAGGGAGTGTGGTTGTAACTATCATGAAGGAACCCTGCACTTCTGAATTTGCCACTACACTACTGGAGCACACTTTAGCAATTACATTTCATCGTGTGGTGAGTCTGGTGTTGGATTAGGATGAGAGAGACCTTGAATTCCCAACTCAGCCATGAAGCCCACTGAGTGACCTGGGACAGTCACTGCCTTTCCGTCTATAACCTATTGTTATTATTTATTAAATTTATATCCCACCCTTCTTCCCTAAGGAGCCCAGAGCAGCAAACAAGAAGTGATAAAACAATAAAACATCTTAAAAATAATTCCAATGCAGATGCAGACTGGGATAAAGCTCTCTGCTTAAAAGGCTTGCTGGAAAAGGAGTATCTTCAGTAAGTGCCTAAAAGACAACAGAGACAGCGCCTCTCTCATGTTTAAGGGGAGGGAATTCTAAAGGGTAGGTGCCATAACACTAAAGGCCGAATTCCTATATCGTGTGGAACGGACCTCCTGATAAGATGGTATCTGCAGGAGGTCCTCACCTGCACAGTGCAGTAATCAAATGCATATATAAGAGGCAAGACAGCCTTTCAGGTATCCTGGTTCCAGCTGTATAGGGCTTTATACACCAAAATCAGTACCTCAAACTTAGCCTGGTAGCTAACTGGCAACAGGGTTGTTTTGAGGATATATCGAAGGGTAAGAGAACAACCATATACACTGCCTTGAAGAAAAGACACAACAAAACAGCGTTTGTTACAAGCTCATGGTCTGAAGATACATGATGTAGCCCCCTTGCTGCAATTAAGCTGCTCTGGGGTTTAGCGAGGGTCTGGATAGTAGACCTCATGGCAACCTTACGGATGCTGCTTTAAGTTCCATCATGGCAGAAAAGTGGGGGGAGCAATGAAAATAAAAATAAATGATCTGTGGAAGTGTTTCCTCTTGTAGCTTTCGTAGGCTGCTGCCATATTCCAAGACATACACACACTACAAGGAAAAGGCCAGAAAAACCATCAGCATCAAAAACAAGCCAGGGATGGAAATGGTAACGGTCAATGCTTTTTTGGTTGTTGTTTGGTAAAAAAGAGCTGTATCTGAAGCCTGCTGCATACAGCTGAAGCCTGCAGAAAGCAGGATTGAACCCTCCCCATTAGCTGATAAGCAAGGGGTTCTCAATTTTTCTCTGTTTGGGAGCGTGAGGGAGTCCCCCACAGGGAACTCCTGTCCGCAGCTCAGCCCTGGAAAATGCAGGATTTCACTCCCATCCCACCCATCAGGTGATGAGCAGGGTAGTGTTAAATCCTGCCCTGACACTATCTCATCATGATGTCAGATGATTGACAGGTGGGGGGAGATCGTGGTCTGGCTTGCTAAGTCAAAAAAGTTCCCCACCCCTGCTCAGGAAAAAGAAAAAGGTGCCAGAACGCATAGTCAGAAAAAAAGCACTGGCGGTGACGATGGTGAATTTACAGTTGCAGTAATCTCTTCCGTTCCAGCAGTAATGCACAAGCTGGACATGTGATTGGGGGGGGGGGAGAGAGAGAGAGAGAGATGAGGGGAGGGCCATAGCATATGTTGGCTCTGCTGGGCACACAGTATTTCAGTTACGCAACCTCTTGCCAGCTGAAGGATCCCTGTGCCTCCTGCTGAAGAGCCCCCCTGTCTTCTTCACACATGTGTGGCAGCCTTTAATCTGCTGCTTTGCTGGCTCCTTAACTCAAAAGCGTGGATGGGAAGCATAGCCGTCTCATTAAAAAAATATGGGAGAGATAACCAGACAAATGTGTTGGCATGTATGTCTGTGTCTGTGTGTTTTTAAGGAGCCTGCTGCATTACATGAGATCATTAACCCATACGGCCTTGGTGGAGGAGAGGGGACCTTCTACGCATACAGATAATCAGAAGTGTGGGCAGAACTAGAGCGCAGTTTCCAGAGCTTCAAGCACACAGGATTACAGGGACATGGGAACGTGCTATCAGTTAGCACTGCTATGCATAAGTCAACGGCCTCCCCCCAACTCAGATCTCAGAAGGGCTGATTTACTATAAACCACACGGTATCCATGTGGGTCATGTCACAGGGCAGTTCCAAGGGCAACAGCAATCTACCAGGCTCCCTGGTGAGTGTTCCTGTAAGATGCACACATTTATGGCTTTAGGCAGATTTCAACATTTGTTTTAATTTTATTATTGTATTTTTAAATTGTTGTAACCTGCCCTGGGACCTAACAGTGAAGGGTGGGTTAGAAACCTATATATCATCATCGCTGGTGGTGCCGCTGCCACTGGGGACCGCCCGGTTGGTGTTGACCTGCAAAAGGGTCTTTTCAGTGGTGGTTCCCTGTTTGTGGAATGTCCTCCTTAGTGAGGTATGTCTGTCTCCCTCATTATTGACTTTCAGGACAAATCTAAAAACATTCTTGTCTACCCAGGCATTTGATGGCTGGAAGACACTGTTCCTGGCAATCCAGAGATCACGGGTTGATAGGATGCTTTTAACTGCTTTTAGAATATTAACTGTTTTTAGGGGAAAAAATTAAAATGTTTTAGCATTGCTGTGTCTGCTGCCCTGGGCCCCTTTGGGAGGAAGGCTGGGATATAAATGGAATAAATGAATAAGTAATACATTCACAGCCTGCATTTTTAGAAGCACACTTTTAAACAGAAGATGCAATCTGTGGAGGGGCCCCTCAAGCAAATAGCAGAGATGAAACACAGAGAGGGAGCAACTAGAAAGATGCCTGCTTTCGCAAATAAATAAATAAGAGAGAGAATGTGCAGTTGGAGGTTTCAAATATGCTTTAAAATGCACCATCTGGAGCCACAGCGATAGTCAGAAAAGGAAATGGTTGTCATGTTGATTTGAAATAAATAAGTTTCTCTCACCATGTTGGAAGACAAATTGGATATGTGCACATGCCCTCCTTCCCTCCCATTTTCTACATGAAAGGGGGGGGAAAGCTGGACTCACATTCCATCTTCTGTTCTCTAAAGCCTCAAATGTAGACTAGGAAGCCCTCAACAACTCATCCCATCAAGGTATTTTGGAATGTGGCTAGCAACGGGGGCACTTGTTTGCTCCAAACCTTGCTTCATCACAGAAGAAGAATGCCAGAATCCATTAACTGGGCCAACCAAAATGCCACAAAATAGAGAGGAACTTGCTGAGTCCTGCAGAGCCTTCTCCTCCAGGTTGCATGTTAAGCAAAATGGGGGAAGGGAGAAGGTTGGAAAGGGAGAAGAGAAGCGAGGAAAAAAAGCTGGACTGATGCTGAAGCCACAAACTTTGCATCCAGTCACAGTCTTCAGATGGAGTGAGGAGACTGCAGACTTGGGCTCCATCTGCACTATATATTTACAACACAACCATATCACTTTAAACAGTGATGTCTTCCTCCCAAGAATCCTGAGAATGTGTTTGTGAAGGGTGCTGAGGGTTGCAGTGGGCCCGGGATCTCATTCCCACCCTCCCCACTTTCTAACACTTTTTTTAAAAATTTCAAAAAGGGATCTTAGTCACCCATATTAATTTCCCAAAGGCATCAAGACATATAAATTTGCATATGCTGTTTTTATCAAAATTAGTGTCATGGGCCCATGCCCTGACTCCTTTAAGCATGGAGGGTCGTCCCCAACCAAGTTCTAAGTTGGGTTGTAGCTCAGTGGTACAGCATCTACCTTTTACATGCAGGAGGTTTCAGGTTTAATCCCCAACATCTCCAGGTAGGTCTGGGAATGACTGAAACTCTGAAATGCCACTGCCAATCAGTGTAGACCAGCCTTTCCCAACCTTTGGGTCTCCAGATGTTATTAGATTACAACCCCTGTCAGCCCCAGCCAGAGTATCCAATGGTCAGGAATTATGGGAACTGCAGTCCAGCAACATCTGAAGACCCAAAGGGTTGGGAAAGGCTGGTGTAGACAATACTGAGTTATATGGACCAATGGCCTGTCTTGGTATAAGACATCTCCCTATGTTCTACTCAGAGGAGACACACTGAAATTGATGGACGCAAGTTAGGATCCTTTACTTTGAGTATCCTCTGAATGTCCTACTATGTGTGTGACTAACATGGGGTCATCTCCAGAGCTTGGAAAACTTATTACTTTTTTAAACTACAACTCCCATCAGCCCCAGCCAGCATGGCCACTGGATTGGGCTGATGGGAGTTGTAGTTCAAAAAAGTAACTTTTCCAAGCTCTGGTCATCTCCTAGCAGTGCCCCTGCTTCAGAGTGAAGAGCACCAGAAGAGCCCCGCTGGATCAGACCAATGGTCCATCTAGTCCAGAATCCTGTTTTCACAGTGGCCAGCCAGATGCCTGTGAGAAGCCCATGAGCGGAACTGTTGCAGTTCTGTTGCATATTTCTTCAGTCAATATTGTATTGGAGAAGGTTTTTTTTTTTTAAAGAAATAAAAATGCAACAAGGGACATCTTTTTTCCTTAAAATGGTGTTGTTAGATTCGCTCCTCTCTTATGATTTCAAAACCGGATGCTTGGGGCTGGTACAAGTTGCCTAATTAGCTAGAGATCTGCCATTCTGTGGAACTAGTTGCACAAAAGCTGTTAAAAGTATAACAGCTGTCCCTGAATGACTTTTCCAAGGAATAAGAAGAGCTCTTGATATGCTGTGTGAGCATGCACCAAGCAGCAGCCCTGTCACTGTGGCTCTGATGAGCTCCACTGAGCCATCCTACCCAACATCTTCCTGAGCATCTACCTTCAGTTCATACAAGGAGGTACTAACTATGACAGCTTAAAGAGAAAGAAATTGGCAGTGATAAAAAGAGAGAACTCACACTTTATTGCATAGGCAGAAGTGCAGAACATGGCTTGATTCACACATCACTATAAACCATAGTTAAACCAAATGATACCTGCAGCATGCTGGTCACATTGCTGCAACCAAGGATGCTTCACTCCCCCCGCCCGCCTGCTCCTGCTGCACTACGGGGAGCTAAGCCATGGTTTGCCTTAGAGTTATGCCCAAACCTGTGTTTGTGGTTTTTCCTCTCCAAAACAAACCACAAGCAAGGTTTATTTTTGGATTACTGCTCATGGTTTGTTTGGAGAGAATTCAGACAAAAGGTTAAGCCAAACCATGGCTTAGCTCCCAGTAGTATTGCAGTATCTGTACCTTTTCCTTTTACACCTCAAGGGAGTGATTTTGAAAGGGGAAATCCCACACTTCTTCCATTCCTGATTGTAGGCTCCAAGTGCTGCTTTTCAGTCACATGACTGCATTATTTATTTATTATATATCTCGCCCTTCATCCCAGAATATGTAGTATGGCTCTCACTGAGTCTTTATGCTTCCTTCTGAAGGGTTTTTTTTTAAAAAAAGGTATTATATTGCCATACCTCTTCTAGAAGTAGATTCTACAACCTTGGGGCCACTATGGAAAAGACCTTTTTTCTTTTCATATTCATCCTGATCTCCCTGGATGATGGAGTCCTGAATATCTGTTTGAAGTTCTTAAAAGATATGGTGGGGAGTTTGCACATGGAGAGGCATTCTCTAGTCACCACATCTGTATTTATTATGGAGAAGGCTGATCATGTAAACTCACACACACCATTCACAATTGATGCTGTCACACATTTTTCTTACCATTTAAACTCAGATACTTTTTGTTCAGAGCTTATAAGCATGGATTGGGCCAGAGTTTCAGCTGGAATGATAGTAGGAGGCTTAAAAACAAAAGATCAGTCTTGAAACAGCAAAGCAGCATTTGGGTGGGCTGATCCCTGCAGGTGAGCCTGTCCATGTGAACACATAGTGGTGGAAGGCAGGCTACACACATGGATCCCCAAACCCAACATCACTGTTCCACTGAATGTACAGCATTCCAGATCATGCGGAAGCTTTATCCAACAGAAGTCTATTTCAGCAAACACAGAGATGTGGCCCCCTCCATCCATTCACTGAATATACAGAGGGGCTCATCCGCAAACCCCTAGAGAGAATCCAACAATCCTCACTATTTATTAAAAAAAAAAAATCCAGTCAAAATCCTCAATGCTATTGTGTGGTCAGAGTGAGCTAGGGTGACTGTGTTTGGTAAAAATATCCAAAGGGAAGTGAGTTTAAAACACACACACATACTCTCTGCTGAAAAGGCAAAGCCAAGAGACTGGGAGTGGGTGGGAAACGGAAGCATGCACAGCTAGAAGGAAGTATAAGAGCCAAGGAATGAGGAAGGAAGGCGATTGTACAAATGGTGCCGAGTCCAAGGCTACTGCTTCTTTTGTCCTGGTGGGGTTGTTTTGGGAACCTGTTAGGACTCTTTTGGGTGACCTTGCATATGAAGTTCAGGTCAGCCCACTGGGATGATGATGATAATAATATAGTTGCTTGTTATGTAATGCATTATGCTATTGAAAATAAAATCTAATACAGCATTAACGTTTTCATACAACATACAAAACACACACACCCAGCAATAACAACCATAGGATGCTTTGGCAGCACACTAACTAAACCGAACTGCACTGAATCAGCTCAGTCCATCAAAGCTCTGGGGAAAAAGTAAGCCTTTGACTGGAGCTGAAAAGATGCCGGTGAAGGAAGGCACCAGGGGGACCTCACCGGGGAGAGATTTCCACAGGCGGGAAGCCACAACCAAAAAGGCTCTACTTCAGGGATGGGGAACCTGTGGTCCTTTAGATACTGCTGGACTCCAACTCCCATCAGCTGCAGCCAACATGTCAGGGACTTGTAGTCCAGCAACACCTGGAGGGTCAAAGTTCCCCCATCTCTGATCTAGGTGCTCCTAGCTGTTCTTCAGGGTCTGTGGCAGATGTCCTGCTAGCCAAGACCCCTTTAGCTGGAGATGGCAGGAAGTGAACTTGGGGCCAATGCGCACCCCACATACACATCAATAGACCTTCCCCATGAAAGGCTCTCTCAGACTGCACAAACTAACAGATGGAAGGGAGCACTTCAGTGCAATGGTGCTACAGGAAGCGGTCTGGGGTGATTCAGTGTCAAGTCCTCTCCTCACCCTGACTCACTACTGAACTGTTGCCCCAGCTACGAGCATGGAGGGCGGGGGTGGGATCAGGAACTCTCTTGACAGAGGGAAGTTCTGCTCTTTGGGAGAGTCACAAAAGCAAAGGCCTTGTCTTCTTACATACAAAACTGTTTACAAGTGTTTACACATCATGCTGTTCCAGAACTTAATTAAACAACTTGACATTCAGATGGGGAGCTTGTGACGCTTCAGATGTCATCCTAAAACAGGGCAAGTGGTCACTCTGCCAGTCAAGATCCAAAGATGTTGAGGACGGAAAGACGGACTTAGTGGGCAGGGTCCTCCTCACCCATGAGATGGGTTGCTCAGACTGAAGACCAAACACGGAGGCTAAGGATTTCTAAATCTTAGCGATGCCACATTGGTCCTTGTGGTCAGCTGACACTGAGTGCAATGGACCAAAAGTAGATGAGATGCCATTCATGCAATTAGCAACTGTGTGAATGGCTTTTTAAAAAATTAATTGTAGGTGTGCCTATCCCCCCCCCTTCATCCAGATCAGGCCTGCAATGGGGAGAAAGGTGTGAAGCCCTGCACTATTCCACACCTGCTTTTTGCGTTGGGTGGCAGGATGGGGTGTTTCTGTGTGGAGAAAGCTCCCATTCTTTCCAGTGTGATATTTCCACCTCTCATGCAGAAAGCAGGCATGGGGGACCCAATCTGTACTGTTACTAATTGCATGAAGGACCTCTTCTCTAACCAAAAGAAGTGTACAAAGCAACATGTATTAGGGAAACACGCGCACAAAAATATGTATATTGGTGAAAATAACTTTTTAAAAAGGGATATTAGGAAAAGAATCCCAAAATGGATTATATTAGAGAAAGGTTCTTGCAACAACAAAAAACATATATTGGGAGAAATGCACACAAAAATGTGTAGGAGTTTTTCTGCAAACATTTAAAAAACAAACCAGAAATGCAAACTATGCAAAAATGGGGTGAGCTGAATTTAACATTGGAAAAACAAGAAACTGAGAGAAACTGAAATCAATAGATTTGTCCATTTCTGATTACAAGAGGAGTGCAGAAGCTCCCCTGTACAGGGAAAATCGTCTGGCCATAGGTGCAAACAACTCGAAATAGTGGACAACAGAGGAGAATAAGTATTAATGAGGGTTGCCCCTTCCTGCAGAAAATCATAGCTCCACAAAATATATTGCATGCTGCTTATTTCGCAACTCTGCAGTTGCATCCTAAACACCATCCTGTCCTAGCCTTATTTGTACAGCCTTGTCCATCACACAATTAAGACACACTTAGTATGATTTCACAACCCACCAAAAGGGCTGAAACTGAGATAAGGAGGTGAACCTTAAGAAATGCCAAGATAAAGGAAGATTGCAATAAGCAAGCAGAAAGGTCATCAAGTGAAGCAGGGAACATTATTTGCCAAGTGCATTTCTGGTTTCATTAAACCAGGAGGCAAGACTAAGTTGGGAAGGATGTGCTAATGCTGACTCACATGCCGTCTCATTGATATGAAAAGGATGACTCATCAAGTAGTAAGGACTGATCAAGGAGTCAGCAAAACCCCGACAAAGTCAAGCTCTGATTCAGAAACAGATTCCCCATTTACCAAGAGGGCTTGGTTGAAGCCACGTTCAACAAGAGTATTGATCATATGAATGTTAATCCTTTCAGGGGTGCAATCTTAACTGCAGTCACTGTCCTGCAGGGTTTGACAGAACGGCAGGGCCGCTGATGCATCTACAGCCGTGCTGTGCATGCCAGCAAGGGTGGAAGATGGAGAAACAGGCAAATCGCTGCACCACCTTGGAGCTGACACATTGATCAGGCCCAATGCTGTCATGTGACAGCAGTAGGGCCGACTTGCAGTTCAATAGATCCAGGGACAGTCGAGCCCCTCAGCCTCCCCACTCTGGAATGGCCAGTTTGGGGGACTCCCACTTCTACCACCCACACGTTCAGCAGCAAGAATGAGGAGCTCCACACCAGCAGGGCAATGCTGCAGGTGGAAGCAGGAAGGACCGGATGAAAGGTCATCTCCCAATTCAAACCACCACCACACCTGTGCATTTGGGCTGCAGGTACTGCTACTCAACAACAGCAGCAGCAACATTTGTAGACCATCCTTCAACAAGAGCTCCGAGTGCTCAGGAACACTTGACAATGAAATACAAAACATCTACAGTAAAGCCACAATATTGTAAGAATAATCAGCAGCAACAGAATACATAATTGGGACTTAACTTTAGCCCTCTGTTTTGCAGGCGCAAAGTTGTACTGATGCAGAAGGGAAGTAGAAAATGGGGGTCCCAGGTCTTATTGAAACGGATGAGTTTGCACACACCCCATAACATCAAAACATAGCAACAAAAACAGCAGCATTGATAGATTATTAGTTTTACAATGCAGAAACAGAGGCCAAAAGTTTGCTATGTTCTAGTTGTGCCCCTCCCCCCAATCAATTAATCAAAGGTGAAGCCCAGGAGGTATTGGCACAATCTAGGTTGCCATCATGAGAAAGGGCTCAATTATTGAGCCCACCTGCTATAGCTGTAATGCAACCTTCTCCAACCTGGTGCCCTCAAGATGTCTTGGACTACAGCTCCCATCAGCTCTGGCCAGCTATGCCAGCCACAAGACACAGATCAAAGTCTGATCTTAATGTTCAGGCAGGTTCAGGAGAAGTATTTCTAAAGGTATCTCTTTGCACTTTTTTTTTTGGCTACGTATGGCTCCCTGTAGGATTGAGTGACAAATTGTTTGGTAAATAAACCCTGGGCATTACTGGGGGCTATGCAAATGCCACACATCCCCTGCCCTTTCAGTATAAAATATGGAAATCAATGAGACTGTCCTCATGCTACAAGTGAAGCAATTAATGCTGACATTTCCAAAGAAATATAATCAGAAGTGCTTTTTTAAAAAAGAAAAGGAAAGGAAAGAAAAAGGAAATAAGCCTGAAAACAATGGGGTACACAAAAGCACATTCTGAATGAGACGTATCCTTTTAAAAAACAAAATAACAAAAAAGAAAAAACAGTACCTTTAGAGAAATAAGCAGAGGGAGATGTAATCTGGTTGCCATAGCGCACTTCCTCTTTGCTCTGGAGCGGAGGATGATGGCAGAGAAGTTTTTTGTCTAAAATTATGCACAACGCAGAAGGCTTTATGGTGCAGATCAGAATTAGTTCTGCATGTAGCTTGGAAATGTAGGGTCAGAGCCAAAAAACAACACAGGAGCCCTACACTATGCCTTCTCTTATCCTGTACTCGCAAACTGAGGTTTCTCATCTTTAGGCATTTGGATCTAGAATGCTAGCCCAGATAAATGCAGACATTCTGGCTAAGTCCACATGTTAAGCTAAGTTGAGCCATGGTTTAGTGCAGTGACAGGGGGTGGCTCCATGTCAGTGGGGCAGTGGAATCTGCTCTGGGTTTTAGTCTGAACTTTCAAGGAGCTGTCCAAGATACCAAACCTATTGTGGGAATAGGTTTCAGTACCTTGGACAGCTCCTTGAAAGTTTGGACAAAAACCCAGAGCAGGTTCCCCTGTCCCACTGACATGAAGCCACCCCCTGCCACTGGTGTAATGTGAACGAGCAAATGTGCAAGCTCCCAGAAAGGAAATCATGGCTGCTTAGTTCTTCCCTCGTCATTTTGCTGCTGTGTCACACTCAGCTAAGCCAACCATGGTTTGGTTTAGCATGTTGCTGGTGGTTTGTCTCTCCCAGACAAAGCATGAGCTGTAAACCATAGGGCAAACCTTGGTTACAGCTCATCGTCTGTCTGAAGAAAGCTAAACCATGAGCCTAAATCTGGATGACACGCTAAGCCAAACTATGGCTTAGCTCAGCGTGGCGCTGCAGCAAAATAACCAGGGAGAAGCAAAGCAGAAGTGAACTCCTCTTGGGGAGCCTGCACATTTGCTTGTTTGTTTGAAGCCATGGTTTGGCTTAGCATTGCATGTGAATGACAGCAAATTAATAGGGGGAAGACTCTGCATATATCTTATTCCACGTAGTCTCTGCTCTGCTTAAAAAAAAAAAAGCACACACGCAACCCAATCCTCTCTCTGAAAATTCTATGCCAAGATAAGCTCAGACCTGCTCAAGCGAAAGCTGGATTCTGTAACCTGCATATGCTGAAGGATGAACCTGAAATCTGCATGCAAAAAGCATGTGCTAGCTCACCCAGCTACGGTCTCTTCCACTATGAATACCCAGACGTATTCTATAAAAATGTGAAACGTAATTATAATGAGTTGTGTAGGTCTCAATGACATGGCATTAACCAAGATCCTAAGACAAGAATCCCTTAAGTGGTCACATCCACGTATTTCAAGCAGTCTCATACCACTTTCAACAGTCATGGCTTCCCCCAAAGAATCCTGGGAACTATAGGTTGTTATGGGTGCTGAGAGTTGTTAGGTGACCCATCACAGAGCGACAGTTCCCAGCATCCTTAAACTACAGTTCCTAGGATTCTTTGGGGGAAGCCATAACAGTTAAAGTGGTATACGAGTGGTTGAAATGTGAGGAGTGGCTGTGACCAATATCCTTTGCAATGTTAAAATATTGCTGTTTTTTAAAAATTGGTTAATTTAAAATGCAAATCTTTACTATAAGCATTTATTTATTTATTTAAAACACCTCTTTTTCAGAGGGCACTTGGAGGAGAGACCAGATTGCTTCTGCTGTTAATAACTGCTGATTAGTGATTTGTTGTCATTTTAATAGATTGTGATTTTTTTTATGGAGTCTATGTAGTCTTATTTACTTGTTTTATTGTAAACCACCCTTAGGCCTGTGCAACGGGTGGTGTATAAATAATCAAAATATTTTTTTAAAGAATAGTGTTAAAATATTTAAGACAACAAACAGTAGCAGACACACAAACATAATCATTAATCAATAAAAAAAATTCCTCCTATGTTTAAAAAGGGCTATTATTTAAAGTTTATATTTTATGCAAGAGAGAGAGAGAGAGAGAGAGAGAGAGAGAAGCCAAACCACCTCCTGCAAAAGTGTGGCACTACAAGACTGTGAAAGGCTGGTGAAGGCATTGCATTGTTTACTTGTTTATTTGGATGGAAACCCTGGAGTAACTTGTGTGGTGGAGATAGGAATGTGCGCTGGTCGCTATAAATTTTGAGTTCTGTCTCAAATTTGGCATGAAGCAGCAGGAAGGCAGAACGCAGTGAAAGAAGAAAACAAGAGCCTCATTCAGGGTGCCGCTCAACACCATCTCCTTCAACAAGATTTATAACATTCCACTAACAACTGCATCCGTTCTTCCATGGAGGTAAATCTGTTTGGAGTGCACAGGTGGTAGAGGGGAAGCCCTTGTGATGCTTACCCAATAATTACCGACAACATTATTTCACTGGCATGTTGAACTTGACTTGTGCTGAGTGTGCGCCACTCAGTGGGGCTGCCAGGCCAGTGGAATTTCAAATTTGCAATGCATATCAGTGAGGATGAACTTTAAGAATATGGCCACCAGCAGTTCCATACTTAAAGAGAAGGGGAAGGAAATCTAGTCTATTTAAAAAGAAAAGGAAGTACTTTGCAGTTAATGTGGGAGCACAGGAACTGAAGGCATGTCCTGGTGGCCGAGGGCACAGCACGCTCACTTTATAATGCTAAGAACATAGGAGGCTACCTTATACTGAGTCAGGGCACTGATCTATCTAGCTCAGTATTGTCTACACTGAATGGCAGCAGCTCTCCCAGGTTTCAGGCGGGAGACACTCCCATGTCCTACCTGGGACCTTCTGAATGAAAAGCAGATACTCTACCACTGAGCTACAGGTCTGGGTGGATCTGGGTGGGGAGGCCATCAGAGAATCCTATGCGTGTGATCTGTTGATCCATAATCTTGCACCAGCAACAAGAGACAAGCTTTATGGCTCATAGACGTTTAAATGAGAAGTTATCTTCTCCACAAAGTACATAGTTAAATGATGGGAACTGTTACAGTGATGGCTGCTAGCTAGGATAGCTTTTGAAGGCAACTGGATAAATGCATAGACGATAAGGCTATCAGTTGCTACTAGTCATGATGACTCTGTTACCTCCAGTATCAGAGGCAATATCACGGGGACAGTACTGTTGTGCTCATGTCCTACTTGTGGGCTTTCCAGAGGCATCTGGCCAGCCACTGTGAGAACAGGATGGTGGACTAGATAGGCTTTTAGTCTGATCCAACAGAGCTCTCCTTGTGGCACTATTGTGTAGCGTAAGATACCTGAGGGGTGTGTGTGTTTCCAAGCCTACTGGACATGCCTACTCTACCCATTGGGGGACTTGCCACAGCTTGCTGGTAGAGCAAATGTTTTGCTCGCAAAAAGTTCCAGGTTCAACCCTTGATATTTGCTGGTAGGGACCAATATCCTGACTTGATACAAGGCAACTTCCGATGTTCCACTCCCCTGAGTGATGCAAGTTTGCACCACTGGACAAACAACCCATTTCCTCCTATCGAAGTCTGCATTCCACATTCAACAATGGAAATAAACATGCCTTGGAAAAGGTGCGGGGTGGGATGGGGTGGGGTGGGGTGGGATAGAAACCAGAGAAACAATAAGCTTCTGCTAAATTTCATCACTTCCGCAATAAACAAAACGTTATTCCCTTTCAGGCTTTGCTTATGTGCCAAGTTCTGCTTTTGTAACACAATAACTACATTGTTCTTTGTAACTCAGGCAGCCTGGTATGTGTTTTGGTTATTGCAGCTCTTTGTGGTACCATCCTCCAATGACAATAATGTTAGTGTACCATTATTTCCTTACGAGTGCTGCTTTGCTGGGTACAGCCCCCCTGGATAGGAACCCAGGGAGCTGCCTTCTACTGAATCTGACCAATAGTCCACCTAGCTCAGGATGGTCTGCACTGACAGGCGTATGTTTATAAGCACCCCACCCCAATTGTAAGAATAGGCGTAGAGTCACAGGAGACACCTAAAAACATTAAAGCGGACATATATTTTAATATGCAATTTTAGTTTATAATGTATATTTTCAACTGCCAATTTTTAAAATATTTTGAATTCTTTTTAAGGTCAGCTTGTTTTTAACTCACTCCTTAGAGGTTTTTATGATTAAGCATTACAGAAATTCCGTTAAAGATAATAATTAAAACTAAATTTTAAAAAGTTTCTAGAATGCAATGATAGTCTTTAACTTTTTTATAATACAACTCTTCTACACTTACAAGCTTAAAAATCCTGCAGGTTGTCTCTCTGCAAAGCTGATCAAGAATCATGTTGTGTCTTTAAAAAAAAAAGTTGATCTAAAACCTAGTACTTTTTAAAATCAAAGTACTAGAAGCTAGTTTAGTTTAATTCAGAGAAGTCACAAAGAACCTCATGTGAAGGGGCCTCCCAAATTAACCATAATGTGTGCTTCAGATACCATTTATTTCCTTACATTTATATCCCACCTTTCTTTTATCATGGGCCCCAAAGCTGGCATGTATGAAGTTTCCCATTCAGGTACTGACCAGCCTGTGCCCTGCTTAGCTTTAGAAAAGTGGTGCTTTCCTGTGTCTTTCAACCATACCCTGAGAGTATGGTATTAAAGGATACCTGAAATATTGTCTTACCCCTTATATACCCAGTCAATCACTGTGCTCTGCAAGTGAGGGCCTCCTGCAGATACCATCTCATCAGGAGGTCTGTTCTGCACAATATAGGAAACAGACCTTTAGAGTTGTGGTACCAACACTGGCATTCGCTCCCCTTAGACAGGCACCATCTCTGTTATCTTTTTGGTGCCTACTGAAAACTTACCTTTTTAAACAAGCCTTTTAAGTAGAAACCTAATCCCAGTCTGAGTCTGTGTTGGAATTGCTTTTTAAGGTGTTTCAAAAGTTTTTTTTTAAGGATGTTTTTAAAGATGTTTTGTTTTAATATGTTTTAAACTCTTTTGCTTTTAGAATGTTTTAAAGGGCCTTTAGTGTTTTTGTTTGCTGCCCTGAGCCCCTTCTGGGAGAAAGAGCAGGATATAAATTTAATAAATAAAATAAAATAAATAAAATAAAGAGAGCATCACTTCCCACATACAGCAGGAGCAAAGCACACACACACACACACACTTAGGGATGGAAAGATCTGTCAGTTTCAGGTCTCTCAGTTTTTCATTTTTCCAATCTTAAATTCAGTTCTGCACATTTCTGCAGCAATTTGCAATTTAATAAAAAATCCTCATGGAAATTCACCAGCATTTTAGTGCCAATTTCTTCCAAGAAATACTTTTTTATAGGTAGTTGTACATATTTTTGCAAGCAATTTCTCATCATATAATGCATTTTTGTATGTTATTTTCACTCATATATTCATTTTTATACACACTTTCCCTTAACACATGCTTTTTATAAACACTGTTTGGTTGGCGGATTATATTGCAAAATTAGAAAAAGTATGAATTTTGGAGAATGGCTGCTTTGGTTCTCATATTGTTTTAGAAAGTACAAATTGGATAAATTCTGCTTTAAATGGAAACTGAATCGAATTTCTCACCCATCCCTAAACACATTGCACATTTTGTTCAGAGCCCATTGAGGGGTGTTCAGTTAAGATGGGTACTGGCTGCCTCATAATCTTGATATGGCACTGGACCATATATTTCCCCCTTCCTTCCTGTCTTCCAGTGACCGCAATGGAGTGATTCAGAAATACACATGACTAATAAGCAACAGATCAACCATATCGTTTTCTTTTAACCCAAGCTGTATCAAATTGTACATTTCCAAAAGATTATGTCTTGGCACTTGACGTTTCCTTCTCAAACTCTGCTTGATCTATACTTGCAACAACTGCGCTGAAAAATGGCAACCTACCTGCGCTTTGCCTATCCTCCCACAGCAAGGCCAATAGCTTCAGGGCAGTAGGAGGGTGTGTGATTTCAATAAGGGTTAACAGGCACCCCCTCCCTTGCTCTGTACACCTACAGAGAAATCCAGAACAGTGCACCTGGAAGCTCTGTGGAGCAGATCTAGAGTATAAAATATTGAAAAATTAGTAAAGATTTTGGTCAGAGTCTACTACAGACCACCATACCAAGGAAAGGCTATGGAAGATGCTCTCCTGAAACAAACGACCAATGCTTCAACTGGTCAATGAAAGGCTTTGGCTGGATATGTTATGGGAAAGAGAGTCTGCTAAGCATGGAAGTTCCAAAAACATTCCTGACATGCCCAGGGCTTGCCGAACCGTTAGGCAGAGTGAGGCAGCCACCTCAGAAGGCAGGTGCTGGAAGAGACAAAGGCCACAACAAGATTTTGGAGGACAGAGCTCAATGTGCCACCTGACCAGCCCTCAATCCCCTTACACAGCCTGCTGCCCTCAGGTGTGGTGAACAATGCTATCCCATCACAGTGTTGAAGTAAGATTCAGTTGCCTGTCCAGTCCACTTCTGTATGTGGAATGGGAGGGTGCCATTTTGTCCTTTGCTTCAGGAATCAAAATGTCCTGAGTCGCCCCAGGTGTGCATTAGTAACAGCCTCTTATTTCAGACAATGAAGGTGGGAACGAGGGGGCCAGCTATCCTTGAGATAAACAAATGGGGAAAGAAGCCCACAATGGCTGGGAGATCCCAGATATGGTGTTATTAAGGGCACAATCACAAAGAATCCCAATGAGAAAGAAAACATAGGAACCATCTAAAAAGAGCCAATGTGGTTGCACGAAAAGCTAAATAAGAAAGTGGAATTGCTCGACTCATAAAAACATAAGAAGAGCCTGCTGTGTCAGCCCAGTGACCCATCTAGTCCAGCATCCTGTTTTCACAGTGGCCAACCAGGAGCCAGTGTGGTGTAGTGGTTAGGGTGTTGGACCAAGACCTGGGAGACCAGGGTTCAAATCCCCACACAGCCATGAAGCTCACAGGGTGACCTCGGGCCAGTCACTGCCTCTTAGCCTCAGAGGAAGGCAATGGTAACCCCCTCTGAATACCACTTACCACGAAAATCCTATTCATAGGGTTGCCATAAGTCGTAATCGACTTGAAGGCAGTCCATTTCCATTTTCAACCAGGTGTTTATGGGAAGCCTGCTAGCAGGACATGGGTGCAACTGCGATCTCCCCTCCTGCAGTTTCTAGCAACTGGTATTCAGAAGTACACCACCTCCAACCATGGATAACCATCGGGGCTAGTAGCCATTATAACTGCTACTTTGCTGCTTCCTCCTCTCCAAAGGGAAACTGTGTGATCAGTGGTGACCGGACCAGTGAGCTTCATTGTCCAGTGGAGACTTGAACCCTTGGTGTCTCAATTCCTAGTCTAGCATTCTAACTGCTACACCACATTAGCTCTCTGCTGGTTCCGAGAAAGTCCATGACTTTCCATCAGTTTGTCACATAATCAGGAGGTCACTACAGATGCTCTTGCTAAAGAATCCTGTTATACAGTTGAGGAGCCTCAGGAGGCTCTCCAGAACAAAGTCTGAAATCTATCATTCTTGTGGAGGGATTAAGAGCTGCCTACTTATTAGTAGTTAAGGTGCTGGACTACGGCCTGGGAGACCAGGGTTCAAATCTTCACATAGCCATGAAGCTCACTGGGTGACCTTGGGGCAGTCACTGCCTCTCAGCCTCAGGGGGAGGCAATGGTAAACCCTCTCTGAATACTGCTTACCATGAAAACCCAATTCATAGGGTTGGCATAAGTCAGGATCGACTTGAAGGCAGTCCATTTCCATTTCCATTTATTTATTAATTAATTTTTGATTTATATCCCACCTTTCCTCCCAGCTGGAGCCCAGGGTGGCAAACAAAAGCACCAAAAACACTTAAGACATCATAAAAACAGACTTTAAAATACATTAAAATAAAACATCTTTAAACACTTTTTTAAAAAAAGCTTTCAAAACCACTTAAAAAAAAGATTAAAATCATTTTTTTTTAAAAAAAAGGTTTAAAAACGTATTAAAAAGCAATTCCAACACAGATGCAGACTGGGACAAGGTCTCAACTTAAAAGGCTTGATGAAAGAAGAAGGTCTTCAATAGGTGCCGAAAAGATAACAGAGATGGTATCTCTGTCTTGCTAAGACACTTTCCATATAGGGGGTTGCACAAATCTCATGTGAAGTTGCTATGTGTCATGCACATCCAATCTAATGCTTGTCAAGTGTAGTAAGGACATGTCTAGCAGTAGTTAAAGAATCAAACCGGCAATAAACCACCAATGCAAATATAGTCTGTATCTCACACTTCAAAGATATGTAATCAACCAGCAGCTGGACAGGCCTGAAATAATCTGTCATGGATGGATTTTAACCGAGATATTCTTCTTCAGTTATTGAGTGTAATCTGGCCTTGCCCTACTTCAAAAGGGTCCTCAAACTAGGAGTTACACTTCCACCAGCCCTTTAAAAAGAAAAGAAGAGAAAAGAATCCTTGGTAGGCACATTTTATGAGACACTGAGATTTGAGAAGCCAGGGTTTCTTCTTAGTCACTTATATCCATTTCTCATAGGTATGCAGACAGAACCCTTAAATTTCCAGGCAAAACCAGGATTAATATATCAAAAGCAGTTTATTGGAAACTACAGGCACCCAAGACAAACAAAATAACAGAGTTGGGGGAGAAATTTAATTCAGTTTACATTTAAAGGCGAATCTACCTAATTCGTGGTTTTTTAAATACATAAACGGAAACACAGCCATCCTTTGAAATTCACACCTCTCTGAATTTTACGATGAACTACTTTAGCCAAGTGTGTACAAAAATGCATATACTGGAGTAAAGGGACCATAAAATGCATATTAAAATAACAGACAAAAATGCATTTTTTTAGGGAGGTTTTGCAAAAATGTATGTATTAGGTAAACATTATACAAACACGTATGTATTAGGAGAAATTTGCATGAAAATGCTGATGAATTTTCATGAGGACTTTTTAAAAAGTTGCAGACTGATGTGGAAATGGGGAGAATTGAACCCTGGAAAAACAAGAAACTGTGAGAAAATGAAATCAACAGATTCGCCCTTCCCTACAACATTGTTGTTATGTGCCTTCAAGTCGATTACGACTTATGGCAACGCTATGAATCAGCAACCTACAACATAATAACCTCTTTATAAAAGCTCACTGTTACAGTGCCCTAATTGAATGATATCACAAGCTTCTTTCTTTAAAAGAACATAACAGAAAAGAAGCTGGGCACTCAGTCTTGTTCCTGAAGCAGCTACCTTTGATTCATTTTGGTAAGCAAATCACTGTCAGAATGAACTCAGCCACACTCGTCTAAGCCAGGATCCCTTCTCGATCATCCCAGAGTGCAGGATATAGAATTATGAGCTCAAATTTTGGCTGAACATCAGGAAGAACTTCCTAACTGTTAAAAGTGGTACAACAATGGAACCAATGACCTTGGGAGGTGGTGGGCTCTCCAACACTGGTGGCATTCAACAGGCAACTGCTTTAAGTTGGATTCTTGGATTGACCAGGGGTTGGACTTGATGGCTTTATTAGGTCCCTTCCAACTCTACTGTTCTATGATTCTATGAAGTCTCAGTTGTAGCTGAGGGTACTAGCATAGACTGAGGTGAATTTTAATTTAACAGTCAAACAAAGAGACATACATGCACATTTAGAAAGAACCCAGCATATGGTGGCATGGTCAATGTCAGGAAGTTGTTGTAGTCCAAAAGTTCTGGAGGGCACCAGGTTGAGAAAGGCAGCAGTAAGAGATAGTGATCCAACACAAGTGATTCCAATGTGATTGATCCCTCTTACAGTTCCTGTGTCGTGTGTGGAATATTGTTGTAAACTGCCCAGAGAGCTTTGGCTTTGGGGCGGTATACAAATGCAATAAATAAATGAATAAAATAAATAAATATTAAACCTAGTTTTCTTTAAATGCAGAATGTTAATAAAATGAGTAAGATCTCGGCAGGTGCTCAAATTTCTTGGTTCATTTATGCATGCAAATGAAGCTGGTAATAAGTACCAATGTTGTTGGGGATTGTCCCTAGTGGAGCACAAATGAAACTGGAATTTGTGGTCAGGAATAAACACAGTAAGGTGTGGAAACAATCTTATCACAAAAATCCCTTTAGAGTAATGGAAACACTGTATTTTTTTTTTAAAGGGGTAAGCCAGGACAGGCTGCGTGGGACAGCAATGAATGAAGAAAAACAATTACATAGTACAATGGAATCTCCTCAACAGAGGTAACTAATGGGGGCCAAAACAGATGTGGCACGTAGGATCTTCAAACTGTTAATACTGCAAAGCAGTTCTGAGGGATCTGATTTTGATTGGCATGGTGGCTTGGAGGGGAGGGATCACAGGAACACAGAGTTGCAAGGGACCTCCTAGGCTGTCCACTGCAACCCCCTGCTTGATGCAGGAAATTCAGAGCTGGTATATCCCCACTAGATGGCCACCCACCCTCTGTCTGAAGACCTCCAGTAAGGAAGAGCTCCACCAAACCCGGTGGTAGCTAGTGCTCATTGGGACTGGAGAAAGCAGAGAGGCCAGCCCACAGTAGGTGGTGCCAATGAAAGGAAGAGCTAGCTAATTCTAGTTTTGCCCACATCCTCCTCCCTGTTGAGTTCTAACTTGGCAATATTGAGATTAAGCAGCTGAAAGCCAGGGCCACCTCTTGGAGTGGATGTTAGTAAGAAGGCAGGAAGATGGGGGCTAGCTGATGGCAGACTGAGGTTGCTGAGGCAGTGTCTCACCTCCCTAATGGGCCAGCCTCACTGACCAAACCATTTGGCTCCATCACTGAACTGCACCATAAGCCAGAGGAATCACGGGTAGGAAGAGCTGGACAACTCAGGGAGTAGAGGTTTAAACACTTTGGGGTGTACCAGCCATGCGCAAAGGTTCCTGTACTTGTGGACAGGTGAGTTTTAATGTTGTGCCACAGAGGAATCCAATATAACTAGTTGCTCTAGCACAGCCTTTCCGAACCAGTGTGCCTCCAGATGTTGTTGGACCACAACTCCCATCAGCCTCAGCCAGCATTGCCAATGGTCAGGAAAGATGGGAATTATGTCCAACAACATCTGGAGGCATACTGGTTGGGAAAGGCTGCTCTAGCAGATAGTTGTCATGCAACAGATTGTGCAATGTATTGCACAATAGATTGCGCAACAAAGTTACCAGTGACCCTCTTATGCATTCAACACATTTCACCATGCTAGATTAGAGCATGCCCCATAATACATTCCAAGGGCATGGTCAGGAACAGGGGTCACATAGCTTTTTTTTAGGCCTGTGAGCACATTTGGATTTTTGAGTAAGTGCTGGTTGCCACCCCCTCTGGTCACTTCTCTCCCTTCTTCCCCGGATCAGCCCCCAAAAGACACAGAAAGAAAAGTGGGCACACTTTTCAAAGAGATCTACATAAAAGTCAGATCTGGTAGAATTAAATGACTTCCCAACCATACTTTTAAAGCACATTTAAAGCACATGGTTTTCGCAAAGAATTTTGGGAGCTGTAGTTTGTTAAGGGTGCTGGGAACTGTAGCTCTGTGAGAGGTAAATTACAGTTCCTAGGACTCTTGGGGGGAAGCCATGTGCTTTAAATGTATTCTGGACACTGCACTTTAAGAAGGATGCAGACAAACTAGAACAGGTTCAGAGGAGGACTACGAGGATGGTCAGGGGACTGGAAACAAAGCCCTAGGAGGAGAGACCGAAACAGAGGAGGGCCAGGAGCTCTTCTCGATTATCCCAGAATGCAGGATACGGATTAATGGGCTCAAGTTGCAGAAAGCCAGATTTCAGCTGAACATCAGGAAAAACGTCCTAACTGTTAGAGCTGTGCAACTATGGAACTAATTTCCTAGGTGGGCTTTCCAGCACTGGAGGCATTCGAGAGGTAGCTGGACAGCCACTTGTCGGGTATGCTTTAAGTTGGATTCCTGCATTCAGCAGGGGATTGGACTCAATGGTCTTATAGACCCCTTCCAACTCTACTATTCTATGATTCTATGGTGTGGAGGGGACCTTAATTTGAGCCTTGAAAAGTGCATAGAGCTGAAAGAGGAAGTAAGAAAGATAATCACTCCTCCAGCTTCTTCCTTCAGCTCTATGTACTTCTCAGTGGAAAAAAAGATAGCTACCCACACCAACTTATGACCAAAAGGGCAGTAGCAGAAGGAAGGGAGACTCTGGGGGGTTCATGGGCACCAGGGAATACCTAAAAGGCGCTATTGCACTCATAAATCCCACACTGTCAACCCCTGGTCTGGAGAAAGCTGATGCAGCAACCTTGCTGAAGCTAAGCAGGTCTAGGTCTTGTCACTGGCTGGATGGGAGACTGTGAGAAACCAAGGTGGAATAATATACTCTAAATAGGGAGGTCACAGCATGTGCTTATTGTGGGCCACACTAGTCAATTTGGAAACGTTTCCATGCATGCAAGAGGCTTGAAATCCCATTGGCAGGTGTTTTGAGCAGGCTGCTATGTACCCTAGTGCATATTTTTGGTGCACTGATTTAACAATCAATCTCTCTTCCCAGGGAACACAGGGAATTGTAGCTCTGTGAGGAGAATAGGGGTCTCCTAAATGGATTGATTCCATAAAGGAAGCCAGAAACCTGAACTTACAAGACCTGAACTTATATTGTTTCAAATTTTCAAATTGTGTTTTAAATTGTTTTTTTTAAAAATGTATTTTAAATTGTATTTGTTTTTAGTTACTGTAAACCGCCCAGAGAGCTTCGGCTATGGGGCGGTATAGAAGTATACTAAATAAATAAAATAAATAAATAAATCTGAACAGGGTGGTTCATGACAGATGCTCTTGGAGGTCACTGATTCATAGGGTCACCATAAGTTGTAATCGACTTGAAGGCACATAACAACAACAACAAAACAACGCTCAGCGGCCTTCATGAACTATACTTCCCAGGATTCTTTGGGGGAAGCCATGACTGTTTACAGTGGTATAAGAGTGGAATAAACGTATGGTGTGAATGTGGCCTGAGACTTAGGAGAAGAGGGCTAAGAAGGAGAAATCTGACAGCCAGTGCCATCCCCAGATGGGGTGTAAGCAGCATCTTTTTGGTAAAAAAATTGAGTGCCGGCACTCATACCTTGATAAAAGTGCCATGGGTACCAGCACCAAATGGTTTCCATGGGCAAAAAGAGAGAGAGAGACGATAGTACTCTGGAGTGGTGAGTACGGTCACAAAATTAGTACTGGTTGCAAGTAAGAAGGCAGGCAGGTAGGGATCGGCTGAAAGCAGACTGAGGTTGGTGGAGTGGTGCTCCCTTCTCCCTGATGGACCTGCCTTCAGCGCAGCCTATGTAGGAGGAAGAGTTTCAGAGTGGGTATGAAGTGAAAGGGACATCTGAAATCACTTGCAGAAAAAAGCAATATTAAAAAAAAAATGATGAGGCAACAGCCTCTGTAAGCAGCAACTTTGGCTCCCAGCCACCTCCCACACACAGCTGGAAATAACTTGGTTTAAATAATTTTCTCATACACATGCATATTGCAATTAAGTATTGAACAGACTAAGAAGGGACAGCATTCCAAAACCTGGGACAGCTTGTCAATCCATTTTTAATGGCCTTCAGGCTCAGGGCAATTGTGCCTGTTTTTGCCTTTGGGGGCACCTCTCAATGAGGCTGACCCGAGTTCAAAAGAGAACGACAGATGCAGCGAGATCATTGAGGAGGGGTAGAGGGAACCAGCAGTTACAACTCCCATCCTCTCTGACCATTGGCCATGCTTGCTGGGGCTGATGGGAGCTGGAGAACCAAAGGCTCCCCACCCAGAATCTACAAGCAGGGACTCCAGCAAAGTGGTAGATCACACATGTTCTGCAGGCAGAAAGTTGCAAGTTCAATCTTTGATATCTTCAGGGTTTTTTGTTTTGTTTTTGTTTTAAAGGATAGAGCACTTTTTTTTACGATTCGGGAAAGCCAGTGTCGGTTCAGTGTAAACAGTACTAAGCTAGATAGATAATGATTCTGACCCAGGATAAAGATAGCTTCCTATGTCCTCTTCCACACTTTGTCCCAAATCAGGACACAGTCAAAGATTCTGTAGGGTCCCCCTTGGTGTGAACAGTGTTAAAGGCTCTCAGAAGGACCATAGCTCGGTGGCCAAGCATCTATTTTGCATGCAGAAGGTACCAAGTTGAATCCTCAACATCTCCAGATGGGGCTGGGAGAAAAGCCGGTTTGAAAAACTCTGAGCAACGGCTTCCAATCAATGTGGACAATGCTGAACTAAACAGACCAGTCGTCTGACTCAATATAAGGCAGCTTCCTGTGTTCTGCATAGACAGAGGCGAGCGAGACAAGACACAATCTAATGGAAGTGAGGGGAAGTGAGTTCAGGAGCCCTTAGCCTAGAGAAGGGGGGAAAATCTAGGTTCATTCATTTTGATGGGTCTGCTGTGTGTAGGACTTAGTTGAATACAACCCAACGTATTAATGATGTATTGCTTGACTGTGCACTGCTTAGAGATTTTTTGAAATGTTAAGCAGCATATAAATGCTTTTTAATATATCAGTCTAAGTCACTGCCCATGGCCGCATCCTGTGCCAGCAA
This sequence comes from Rhineura floridana, assembly GCF_030035675.1. Lineage (NCBI taxonomy): Eukaryota > Metazoa > Chordata > Lepidosauria > Squamata > Rhineuridae > Rhineura > Rhineura floridana. The sequence goes on from NC_084491.1 coordinate 37,905,432, forward strand.
CTTCCATAGATAAATTGCATGCCATGTGGGAGAAGTACTTCCTTTGGCCCATCCTGCCAACATGGTGGCCACTTACACTTCACAAAAAAAAAAGAAGCCACAGATTTGCATATGCTAATTTATATGTACAGATGCAAATTTAAAAATATCTATAATTTAGAAATATAACACATCTCTGCATAAAGAGAGGGCTGTAGACAGATGTGGGCCTGCTCACTGTGCTGTCCCAGGGCTAACCACTAACCGGTAGTTTTAAACCCCCTCCTGCTCTCCTATTTTAGGATTATCTTTAGACCCTAACAAGCTGGTATAGCACAGGGGGGAGGACAGCCTGGCTGGGAGTCCAGAGTCTGTGAGTTCAAATCCCTGCTCGTGTCTCCTGGGTGTCAAGGGCGAGCTGAAGATCACCCCCACAGGGTGTGGCTCAGGGGTTACATGCCCTGCCACCTGTGCAGCCGTGGGCAAGCTGCGTAGTCCCAAGGAGCCCAGTTGCCCCCCAGCTGGCAGTTGCGGACAAGGAAGGGGCTGGCTTGTGCAGCTGTGGCAAGCTGAGCAGGCCCTAGCCAGCTGGGGAGGACTAGCTTCAGAGGGAGGCAATGGGAAACCCCCTCTGAATACCGCTTACCATGAAAACCCTATTCTTAGGGTAGCCATAAGTCGGGATCGACTTGAAAGCAGTCCATTTCCATTTTAGACCTTACTTAGGCTGTAAGTATTTGCATTAGTTGTGAAATCTCTTTGAAGCTGACTTTAAAAAACAACAACACTAGCTGCTTCTACCAGGTTACACAGTAAAAAGGGGGGGGGCGTTTTCAGAAGAGAGAGGCTGAGACGCATTGGAACTGGCAAACAATGAATGTGTTTCTACCCTTAGACCAGACCACCATTCAAACAGAGGTCTGTCCTCTGTAAAGTAGGACATGTAACCTCCTTGTCTGCCAGGCAGTTTCACTGGAGGATCCCAAGTTCTAGTGTTATTGGAGAGCGAGGAGGGGGGGATTGCTTTCTCCTTACCATAAATAACAAAAATTGCTTCGCCCCAGAGATGAAATGATTTAACATGGCCGTGCATGTGTATTTTGGGCCACCGGAGCAATGAAAGAGAAAACGAAAGGCAAGACTTAGAACCCCTTGATAATGAGTAGCAGCAGTTGCCTGTCAGTGGGGGTTATTTTGTATCATTGCTAATTGTCAGCCTGAAGGGAAGGAGGCTATAATTAGCCCTTCTGTGTTGTGTGTTTATCAAAGAGGGAAAATGGTCTTTAAAAGATTGTGTGGCTTTTGTTGTTAACTAAATTGCCATAGCAGATGGCGTGTGCTTTAGCGACCCTGCTTCTGATGACCTTCTGTATTGGGTCTCATTCATACAAGCTGGTAAAAGGGGAGGGGGTTGGCTTGTATATATGGTAGAGATTGACAGATCTCTATTTCTGGACCATATCAATTTAGCACACGTTCAGGCATGTCCGTTTTGTCCCTCTTCCCCGTGTGTTTTTAAAGGACCCGCATAAAAATGCCTGTTTAAATATGTATTTTATCACAAAGTACACAATGTATGGATTTCTGGACGTACTTTATCTGAAAAGACATGTCTCTAACACATTTTGATGCATTTTTTGAGCTGAGAGCTGCATCACAAAATTTGGAGACCTGCAAAATCCAAAGGACAGTGATGTTACAATCCGCACGTTGGTCCAGGAGATGGAAATAGCTCAGTTTTTGTTGGAATTCACTGAAATTGGATTTGGATGAAGGCTCGCCACCTTAAGTTATTAAGTGATCACAATGAAAAGCAATGCTGGCAAGGTGACACACCATCCCTCCTTGCAGCCTTGCTCTTTACTAAAGAGGCATATCCAAGTGGCAACCTCCTGTGGCTGTGCCCCTCTGGCATTGCAACGTTGGGGGCTCCACTCTCCATACTGCTTACCCAAGTCTTTATAGGCTGCACCGGGGCCTGGTCTGCCTCCAAAAGCAGTCCAGGGTGGAAACAAAGGCACATTCTTCTAGGTTCTTAGGGAGTGGAGTTGGGTGAGGATTTGCATGGGAGGGCTGTGGACCAATAACTGAGATCCCCCTCCTCCCCAACTATTTGCCACATTTATTTACTTCAATGGGTCTACTCTGAAACCAGTAAAACTGCAATATAAAAACACAAAAAAAGTGAATAAAATAGAAATTCAGATGATTCAAAGATGTAAAACGGGGTCCATTCTTATGGGTAAACCTGGGAAAATGAATTAGGCAAATTCATGGCGGGTAAGTCTCCCTTTGTTACTTTTTATGATGACTAGATGCACCCTCTGAATTCAGAGCAGGGATGGGATCCATTGGCTGCTGCCAGTTCACAAGCATTCCATCGACCTAACAGACTGTCATCGATTCGAGTTTGTTCTGTATCTGCTAGCCACTCCTTTTACCAATCCGTGGTTTTTCGCTAGGAAAAAATATCAGCACTAATACTGCTATTTTAAAGGAAATATCAATATTTCCCTTTAAAACTATTTTGAAGGAAATATCGACAAATGATCATTCTTACAATTGATGTTTTAGAGGCGGAAAAAGTCCATTTTCAAAAATAGCCATGGAAATTTGCTGCATTAAAATCTGACCCTCAGTGACTGAGAATAAGCGGATTAATGGAAAATTCAGTACCAAATTCGAACTGAGCAGAATTCTAGCACATCCCTAGTTCAGAGACTGTATTACACTGAATACCAGTTGCTGGGGAGCAACTGCAGGTGAGATTCTTTTGCTGTCACACCCTGCTTGTAGGTATCCTGGCCACATTTGGTTGGCCTTTCCAAGAAACAGGTTGCTGGACGACACAGGCCTTTTATCTGATCCAGGTGGGCACTTCTTATGTCAACCTCAAAGATGGTTGTGGGAATGGCCTATACAAATGTGTTCTCACACACATACACACACACCCTCTCCAAATTGCTAGGGAAGGGATTTCCATTTCCATGAATCAACCCTGTCTCTGTAGCAACATTAACATTTCGATTCCTTCCTCTCTCTCTTCCTATCTGCCTCCGTTCACTGGATAAACAGCCCTTGGCCAATGCACAGGAGCATTCAGCTGTATGTCAAGCCAGCCAGGATATTAATGCTGATTCTGAATAATTTGCACGGGGAATGCAGTGATCTGGGCACGCCCCACCGGAAAACAGTCGGATGAGCAGCGGGGGAAGGACCCAAAGACAACCAGATGTTAAGGTAAACCTATCCAGCTAGAAGATAAGGTCATGTGCGTACTTCCTGTCAATACAAGTGCATGCCAACTATTTACTGGTGTAATTAATCCTTGCAAATGAGCAGGATACTAGAGATGGAGAGATCACTCTTCCCACATTTATTGACTTCTGTTGCAAAACAACTATATTTACATGAACAGCGATCACTACTCAACAATTTGTTTACATGCAAACGGCCGCAGTTTCAATCTATGCTATCTCTTGGTGGAGCTCTGGAATAGGGATGAGGAAGGAATCTGCCAAACTCAGATTCCTAAGTGGAGTCACCTGACTTGTTCCAGGTGGATCACCACCCAGATCAGATCAAGGGTCCACTTCAGAACCCACAGTCCTGGGGATTCCTTTACGCAGCTGCAGTACTGCCTCTGTCACTCTAAAATATATATTTTCTTTTAACACTGTTCATCTCCACACAGATTGCAAAGCATTTCCTATTAAAAATCCTTGCAGAAACAGGATGGGATGGACGTAAGCATCACCTACACTATACATTTACAGCAATAGTGCACTACTTTAACAAACATGGATTCCCTCCTCCCACCCCAAGAATCCTAGGAACTGTAGTTTAGGGTGTTGAGATTTGGTAGGAGAGCCCTATTCCCTTCCCAGAGCTGCATTTCCCAGACTGGTTTAACAATTAATCCTGCTTCCCAGGGAACTCTGGGAATTGAAGCTCTTTGAGGGGAATAGGGGTCTTCTAACAATTCTCAGCCCCCTTTACAAACTACATTTCCCAGGATGCTTTGGGGGAAGCTGTGACTGTTTAAAGTGGTACAACAGTGCTTTAAATGTATAATGCAGATGGAGCCTTACAGAAACACACCAAAATACCTCCTCTACATGAATGTGTCCTTAATTTGCTGCCAAACCAATTTAAATTGGTGCCACAGATTAATCAACGACAGTTGAGTTGATTCATCTACCAGTTTAAAAGTTTGCAGCCCTCCCGAACCAGGCTGGCCTGTGGGTGGCTTTTAAGACTCTCTCAGTCAAAAGCAAGAAATCCTTTGCATAAAAGTCCTCCCTCCCTCGAATGTCAACCACAGTATCCGTCACTCTCTTTCTGGAAAACTCAGCTGAAAAAGGCAGAAGAGAGAGGGGGGGGCAGGAGAGAGCAGACAGCCAGAAATGATTATGACACTCCTGACCAGGAAAAAGAGTGTCATGCCAAAGAACGGGTGAGTCAAACCTCCAGATGCAGGACCAGTGTACCTCTGACAAGAAAGGTCCTCCCTTGTTTCCATTAGGCTTCACCTGTGACTCTCTGAAAGGGCATCTGCCTGGCAACTCTGAGGGAAAAGACAGCTGGACTAGATGGGGTCCAGGACCAATCCATCCAGGCAGTTCCCTGTGATGTCTTAAGCACCACTCCCACCCATAAGACAGAAGAGCCAGAAGAACAAGTTCTGCTTGTAGAGCCAGAGCAGAACCTGTGGGTTTTCCTAAGTGTCTGTGGCCTCTGCCCTAGTCTGTTAAGCTTCTAGGAGTCATAAGCAGAGTCTCAGCAAGTAAAAGGGAAATGCACCATTATCCAGGGCAGTAAACTGGGCTCATGCTGTACAGAACAAGCTACGGGGTGCTGTCAGTGGAGCACAGCAAGGGTCATTTAGTGTGCCACAGTAGCTGAAAACTGAAGCAGCTGAATTAGGGATACTCATGCAAGGAAAGCATGCATGGTGCTGCAGAGAGAGCTGGACTTCGATTGGGGAGGCCTGGATTCAGAAGCCTGACCAGCCAAACACACTGGGAGGCCTTGGGCTATTCACTGTCTCCCAGCTTAGCCCACCTCACAGAGTCGTCGTGATGATGACATGAGTTCAGCCCATCTTTGCCATCCTAAGTGCTTTGAAGGAAAGGAAGGATAGCGATGGGAATAAATTTCCATCCTCCATATCACAGACTTCCTACATGAAGCATCTGCTGACCAAAGAGAGGGATATTTATTTTCACTATTGACCCGAGCTTCAATTGAGACAAGAATCAGGCCTGGAATCAATTCGCAAGTACTAGAGCACGGACAGAGAAACCTTTTCAGCGCGAGGGCCCCATTCCCCTCTGAGTAGCCTTCCAAGGGCCACAAGCCAGTGGTGGGTAGGGTCAGAGCAATGAACGTGCATTTTAGCTTCAGGCAGCAGACTAGTTTCTATAAACTCACACACCCCACTATATCCTGCAGCCAGCCAAGCAAGAGGCATGATCAGAGTTCAAGGATGTTTTAACCAGGCACAAACACTCAAGTAAGATGTGAAGCAGAGCTAGTGAGGGGCGTGGCCTGGGGAAAAGAGGTGTGGCTGGTGATGGGGGTGTGGCCTAGGGAGAGTGTCAAGGACCTGACAGCAAGGCCTGGAGGACTCCATTGCAAAGTAACTAGCATGAGGGGGGCAGGCACTGAAATCTGGAGTTGTAGTTTCCCAGCACGTTTGAACTTCCAGAAAAGGGAAATATTGTTGGGATACGTATCTGCTTTGCTCCAGCATCCTGCCTTTCTTTGTGAAGTTGCACAGAACTTGCTGCGATCTATAGATCGGCGTCTTGTTGATCTTCAGAACTGTATTGTTCTTCAGTATGGTATTACTTTTCTTCACAGTTAACTGTGTGTTGCTTTTATATCATTAGGGGAAACAAAATCATTCTGTGTCAAAGATTTAACATCCTGCTCTTTGTCAAAGAAAGCCAACAAAATAAAATGGTAATCGTTACAGGGTTAAATCCAAACTCGAAACAACTGTATCAGAACAACAACAAAAGCCAGAAGCAGTAGCACGAAACAGCAAGATATAAAACTGGAGAAACAAAAAACCAAACAGATAAAAAGAAGGGGAGATATCACCCCAACAGGGCAGCTGGGAAAAGTGGATAGGAAATCAAGTCTCAGCCAACACCAAAGGTCTCTTTAAAAAGCCAGGCCCTTGACGTCTATTTACTTACCATGAGTTGTATCTACTCTTAGTTCTACTCAGAGTAGACCCATTGAAATCAGTAAACATAGAATCACAGAATTGTAGAGTTCAAAGGGACCTATAAGGCCATTGGCTCCAACCCCCTGCTCAATGCAGGAATCCAACTTAAAGCATCCCCGACAGGTGCCTGTGCAGTTGCCTCTTGAATGCCTCCAGCGTTGGAGAGCCCACCACCTCCCTAGGTCATTGGTTCCATTGTCGTATGCCTAACTTAGACCCATCAATTTCAGTGGGTCTACTCTGAGGGCCCTCCAGATTGGGGTTTTTGTTTTCTTTGCAGGTGTACTCTGCAACATGTCAGCCGCACAATAATAGTTCATTAGTGGTGGATCTATACTGGATTGTCCATGAATCATTCCGCTTTATTGGTTGTTCCACTATGCTTTTCCAATGGTACCACACTGCTGCTATCTGGAGGGCACTCTTGCACTATAGTGCCACAAAAGTGAAACACACACACATCTCGGAACATTTATAGTATGCAGAGTTATAGGATTTCAGCAGGAAGTTATGGCACATGCACCAGTTAGAAATTAAACACCCCACAACTTTTGCAGACGCAAAGAGTATTGAAATCGGGATTGCATATAACTGCCCCAATTATCACCATGAGCACAAATGATTATGAATGCACAATAAAAGGGATGTCTGGAGGGGCCCTTAGTTGGATACAACCCTATATTTATATAAAGCCACCCAATAACTTTGTTGTCTGGACAATGTACAGTAGGGCCCCGCTTCCCGGCGCTTCGCTTCCCGGTGTTCCGCTAATGTGGCGGCTTTCATTCCCCGTTTTAAAGCCGATTTTTGCCCTTTGGCGGCATTTTGCAGCATTTTCACGCGATGCACCCCATTATACTCAATGGGGTTCCGCTTTACAGCGATTTCCGCTTCACGGCAGGGGTCCAGAACAGAACCTGCCGTACAAGCGGGGCCCGCCTGTACAGCATAAAGTTATAAAACACAATTAAAAATGCAATATTCTAAACCAGTTTGCAGCACTGCACATTTCCAGCAAAAAGAAGACTAAATTCCTTTTAGCTCTTCCAGAACACTGCGAAAAATGTTTCATTTTAGCCCTAACATCTGGCACAATTCTGATTGCAGAATAGACGCTCATACAGCCAGAGCTGTAGTGGGAAATTTTCCCCAGTTCATCATGTAGTACAAGGAGAGGCTGTAGTTCTGTGGTATAGGGCAGAGGCTTTGCTTGCACAAGGCTCAAGAACATCCAGCTAAAAAGACCTCAGGGCCAGGAAAGGCCATCCACCTGAACCCCCAGAAAGATGCTGCCAATCAAAGTACACAGCACTGGGCTGGATGAGCCACTGGTGTGATGCCAGTATAAAGACAGCTTCATATGTCTGCATGACGAATCTTCATACTATTTTGTACACATCACCAAAACGGGGACAAAAAGAGGACACTGTTTTTCATAAAGAGTGCATATGCTAATTTCTATATATAGAGATGCAAATGTAGATGTAATTACTATTATTTCTCACCATAGCGAAAGAGACTGTGACGAGGTGAGCTGCGTGCCTGCTTAGTTTGCTGTTCAGGTGCTCACCGCGGATGGCCGCTTATTCTGTGACCTATTCTATTGGCTACAACAGAATGCTTCTTTCAAGTCTAATTTCAGTGGGGAGGAGACTCTACGGGCACCATGGAAGGCCTCTGCAGACACATGCGACTGCATGGATGCCACACTGGAAAACTCTGATATTAGCTATGGCAAGCCAGAAGGAGACTAACAAAACTGGGGCCAGGGGGTGGGGGTGGATGGAAAGAAGAGAAATCTGGGCGTTATGGGAAAGTTTGTAACAGCCTTGTGCCGCAATTCCAGGGGACAGTAGGACAAGCAGAGGGAAAGAGAGGGAGGGAGATCTGATCACGGAGGCTTAACTGCAACAGCCATGGAAAGCTCTGCCGCCGCCTCTCCACTGTTGCCTGTCAGTGCTTCATGGAGAAGGCCCATGGCTCAGCGGCACAGCATGTGCTTTGCATGCAGGTCTTGGGTTCAGTCCTTGGCATCTCCAGCTAAGCTGGGAGAGACCCCTGCCTGAAACCCCAGAGAGCTGCTGCCAGTTAGTGTAGGCACTACTGAGCTCGACAGACCAATGGCCTGATTCAACAGAAAGCAGCTTCCTATGCCTGTCGTTGCGCCAATGGCAGGAAGGGATCATGTCAGTGTCAGGGGCTTTGGACTCTGTCCATTGCCCCAGAATGGCAGGGAGTGGGCTCTGGGGATGCCGTACACATTTCCCCTCCCATTGGAAAGAAAAGTCCTTTATCGTATTTATTTATAAGAATATCTATAAACCACCAGCTCATTTTTTAAAAAAAGAAATGTCACAGGGATGTACAGTAAAATTATCAAAACATTGTGAAATCCTAAAATTCAGAAGAAATAGCCCACACTGAATCAAACTAAGAAGACTGAGGGGAGATATGATAGCACTCTTCAAGTATATGAAAGGTTGTCACACAGAGGAAGGCCGGGATCTCTTCTCGATTGTCTCAGAGTGCAGGACACGGAATAATGGGCTCAAGTTGCAGGGAGCCAGATTTCAACTGAACATCAGGAAAAACTTCCTAACTGTTAGAGCCATAGGACAATGGAACCAGTTACCTAGAGAGGTAGTGGGCTCTCCGACACTGGAGGCATTCAAGAGGCAGCTGGACAACCATCTGTTGGGAATGCTTTGATCTGGATTCCTGCATTGCACAGGGGATTGGACTTGATGGCCTTATAGGCCCCTTCCAACTCTACTATTCTATGATTCTATGAAATTCTCTACAATCGTTTTCAGCAGGTGACAAAAGACCAACATTGTAAAGGTGCCTGTCTGATTTCAGGAGGGACAGTGTTCCAGAATGCTAGCATAAAACACTGATATAACTCCCAAAGCAGGAAGATTCTGCCCTGCCAGGATGAGCCTATCAGGGTTCTGGAAGTGGCCATCACCCTTCCCTCTCCTGCCTGGTAGGATTGCGCTGCCCAGACAGAACGCAGGAGGCGTTATACAGATTTCAATCACGTTAGACAGCACTACACGCCAAGCAGTTTCCAGGTGGCACCCGGGAACTATTGGGGCAAAGAGATACCAATGGCTGTCAAGAAAATGTATATATTCTGCAGCACACTATTTTGAATTAAAAAAAAACACTAAAGCAAAATAAAAAGATACCTTAGGAAAAACAGCCTATAGCCAAGGAGCTGGTTGTGACAATAATGAAAAATGAATGCTGCATTAACAATGAAATAATCACCAGCGTCAGCACCGACGGACATTAGCAAATGACCTTGAGTAAGAACTCTCTTTTTCAAATCTATACTGACAGATCAGCCGAGGCCCCATCACAGTTTCCGTTAAGCAACTCGCATCCATTGTATGAGCTGCTAAATTTGGATCTCTGGTGGATTCAAGATTCTTTCATTTTGTTTCCAATCTCTCTCTCTCTCTCTCTCTCTCTCTTTTTGCACAACTAGGGATTGCTATGGTGTGTACCCTGCATCCTGTTCCTTATAAAAACCTGTCCAGTTCCTATTATTTGTTTGCTGTATTTACAGTAATTAGCAGCATCTCAGTGGCCTCCCTTTTCCCAGGGCAGAGATGGCGAAAGAGTGGCCCACCAGGTATTGCTGGACTCCCAACATCCATCAGCTTCAGTCAACATGGTCGCCAGCTCTAGGGATGATGGGAGGTGAAGTCCAGTGATCTCTGGAGGGCTCGCAGGTTCCCCTGTCACTGTTCTAGGGCCGGGTTGGGGAGCCTGTGAGGAAAAGGTCCCTCATCCCATGGACAAGGAAGTACGTGGGCTGGTAGGTTACATCCCATTACATTTATTGAATTTGTGTGTTGCTTCTCACAAACGAGTTAAAATGGAAATGGACTGCCTTCAAGTCAGTCCCGACTCATGGTGACCCTATGAATAAGGTTTTCATGGTAAGCAGTATTCAGAGGAGTTTACCATTGCCTTCCTCTGAGGCTGAAAGGCAGTGACTGGACCAAGATCACCCAGTGAGCTTCATGGCTGTGTGGGGATTCATACCCTGGTCTCCCAGGTTGTGGTCCAACACTCTAACCACTACCCCACACTGGCTCTCCACAAACGAGTTACAACAAGAATAAAACACCACAAAAAGACATAAAACATATTTAAAAAAAACAGAATTTTTTAAAAAATCCAATCATGGGTGCTGCTGAAATGTCCAAGAAAACAAAAATGTCTCTGCCTGACACTGAAATGATGACAAAGTTGGTGCATGGTGGGCCTCACTGGGGAGAGCATCCCAGAGACAGGAACCTACCACAAGAAATACTACTGGTAAAATCCTCCCTGCTGAGCTCCCCCACCCCACCCAAAAAAGGAGTGATGCTCATTTCTCACATGGCCTGTACAGGAGATACTGCCCACCATTCAGTAGTGTAGTGGCAAATTCAGAAGCACAGGGTCTCTTCATGATAGTCACGCCATGCCCCTGTTACAGCCACGCCCCCTTTTCCACTTTCCCTTGTCTTCCTTGCTCTCCCTGTCCTCTTGTAGGTCCACACTCCACTGCAACAGACATCCCTAGAAGCCAATCAGCATGAAAGGGGAAGCTGTGGGTTAGCTACCAAGAAGAGTCTTCTCAGTTGATAACTCACCTCCTTTCACTCTGATTGGCTCCAACTGGCACAAAAAGACAAAGGACTCTTCTTCGTGGCTAATACACTCCCTTTTCAGGCTGATACAGAAACAGGGACCTGGCTGGGATCCTGCTCCCAAAAAATAACAGGTCTACAACACCCCCCCCCGCAACCCTGGACGACTACATCCCTGCCACCATTAATGGATTTCAAACACAGTTCCTTTGATGGCACAGCACCTCAGCCACAATGGAGGCCAACGGGGAAAACATGGCTGGGTTACACTGGTGATGGGGTCTCCCATCCAAAGCAGCTCACTGAGTGATGTCATGTCATGTGAGCTTCCTGGTCACTCTTGAATACTGGGAGGGAGATGGAGAGCGGCATATAAGAGGTGCAGCACATAAGAACTAGCACCTCTCCATGGAGGCTGCACACCAAACAGCTGGTTTTATGGAAATTTATTATTTACTTGGAATAGTTGCCTGATAACCTAGTCCTCTAGGCCATTGGTCTTCAGATGGTGGGTCAGAGCCCAATACCAGGCCTGATCTAAGGTGGGTTGCAATAGCAGCAGCAGCTCTGTACATATATATAGCAAAAAAAAAAAAAATGGTCCCCAAATGCATGTTTCTCTTAAAGGTAGGTCCTAGGTCTGAAAAGGCTGAAGACCACTGCTCTAGGCAACATGCCACAGAAATCAAATAATGTAATAAAAGATTTTAAAAAATTAACTTCCGCACATATACACACACACACACAAATCCATGAATATATAACAAGGGCGGCAATAATCCCATAGGGATAAAAATAAAACACTCCTTTCAGATCTCTACAATTCTGCAAGGGAGTTATGTAATTTGAGGCAGTTGCTGAGATACATAGATAAACGAATAAATCACACTTATTTATCTGGCGTTTCTATCATGGCTTTCTACCAAAGTTCTGTACAAGGTACAAACACAATAAAATAATTTCTTCTTTTAAAACACACAGTAAAACTCAAAACACAACCAGGGTGGTGGTGGAGGAGGAAATGCACCATTAATTTATGGAATTCACAGTAAGAGGATGTGGTGATGGCAACAAGCCACAGTGGGCAGAGTCCAGTGCACTAGGTCCATTAGCACAAGGATTTACGCATGCACAACATAACTTCCTCCTTTCCTTCTCCTGTGTGCACTTCAAGCCCTCCCCCAAATCTGCTCCGGAAGGTTGGGGAAAAGCCCAGAACAGATTTAGGGGGGAAGGGAAAACATTCATTGAGCAAGCATAAATCTGAAAATACCTGAAAGGCTGTCTTACTCCTTATATACCCTGTTGACCACTGCGCTCTGCAGGTGAGGGCCTCCTGCAGATACAACCTCATCAGGAGGTCCGTTCCGCACAATATAGGAAACGGACCTTTAGTGTAGTGGCACCTTCCTCTTTCAACAAGCCTTTTAAGTAGAGACCTTATTCCAGGCTGCATCTGTGTTGGAATTGTTTTTAAGATGTTTTTAAAGATTTTTTAAAAGTTTTTTAAAAAATGATTTGTTTTTATGATGTTTTAAATATATTTTTAAAGATATTTATTTTTAATATATTTTATAGATGTTTTTACTGTTTTACCATTTATTTGCTGCCCTGAACTCCTTCTGGGAGGAAGGGTCTAACAGATACTTTAATATTGATATTGATAATGATAATGATAATAGAAGGAGGAGGAGGAGGAGGAGGGTGATAAATCCTCCCAGCTTTACTGGGGAAGGAAATGGACAAATTAATGCAAGAGGAGGTGAGGTCTGTCAACAGCTTCTGGTCACTGTGCTTATGCAGAACCTCTAAGTTTAGAGGTGGTGTTTCACCATATATCTGATGAGAGGGAGTACTATGGGGCAGGGGTATGGTCTTCAACCCCTGCTTGTGGTTGTCCCAAAAGCATGTGGCTGGCCCCTGGAAAGCAGCACGCTGGATAAAATGATGGACCCTTTTGGTCTGGTCGAGCACGGTTCTTCCTGTACAATTAAATGTCATCATGGAATCCAGTCAAGAAACCTTTGGTCGGCACTAAAAGCCCTCCTGATGAGCCAGGTTTCCACCAGTTGCTAAACCCCAAAAAGAGATAACATGCTAATGCAGGCAGAGCAAGCGTTACAGATACTGTTCCCCACTTAGCTACATTCACATGTAATATGGGTGAACACAAAGGACAAGGATTCCAGTGGTTGAGCAGAAAGGCATCAAATGAGGGTCTGGGGAGTGCAAAAGAGCTTCTCTCCCCCCACTCACATACTCTGTTTATCTAAAGGAGCACACTTCATCTGTCTTAATGGCTCACTGCATCTTATCTTACTCATGTGAGTGCCTGCAATCTAATCAACCAATCTTACAGGAGGGGGAAAAAAACAGCCATTCAAAGCTTTTTTTAAAAAAAAATCTTTTAAAAGGAAGTAGATTGAATTAGAAGCACAAGATTCAGCAGAAGCTGTTAATCTTCATTATCTGCAACATGTCACTCCCATCACTGTTACTACTAGACTTCAATAAAAAGTCTGGCCATTTTCACTACTTCATTGTGCAGATGCATCATGCAGTCTGTAAATCAGAGCTTAAGAACAAGGACACTGGTCCATCACCTATTTTCCCCACAAGCTGTCACCAGACTTGTGGCACCTTAATGACCAACACATTTTGAATCTTTAAGGTGCCATGAGACTCTTGATCATTTTTGTTATGACAACCTAACACAGCGCTGCCCTCCTGGAAATCGTTACACATCCTTAGCTTGAAAATGCATGAAGAGCTTCAGCTTTACCCAGAAGATCATTTCCAACTCATAACTGATGAAATAAGTAAACGTTATTGATTGTCTTGTTTTAAGAGGACAGAGGGTGAAAGGAAGGGTAGATGGACATTTCAGTGAAGGATCTGGCTGCTCTAGCTGGAGAAAAAGCACTTCCATCACACCATGACATTAAATATATCTTATATTTAAGATATATATTTGTATGCATATTATGCCAGGATATGCATTTTTGTACACATTACTTGGAGGGGAAAACTGCACTGCAAAGTCCATGTGAGTGACACGTGGGTGGTCTCACCCACCTGGGTTTGTTTATCGTTTCTGAAAGCATGGATTAGGTAGGTTCACCTTTAAGTGTGAACTGAACTGAATTTCTCCCTTACCTGTATATCATGAACAAAACCCAGAAACCTTCTTAGTAACCCTAGATGTGCTGGGAGCTCTTTCTACAACCAAAAAGGGCTCCTTGTCTCATCCCATTCTGGACTGGCAACCCAGCTGGCTGCAATGTGAAGCGTGGCAAACTGACACAAGCAAACTTCCCCCTCCATACTGAGGTTAAGGAGGTGTGATGTAGCTGGAGAACTGATGACAGAGAAAGGAGTTGGAGAGGTGTGTGTGACTCTGGACTAGCACTGGGGTCCATTTCCAATTGTCGGATTCGCCATAGGATTAATTATCTTTTCTGATATTCTCCATCTTTGCTGAGAGAATTTTGAAGTAGCAACTCTCCGTGCCTTGTTTCCAATTTATTATTTTTTTCCCTGATATGGTTTTAAAAAAAAATTGCTTAGAAATCATTGATAGTGGGAGTGATACTTTTATCAATCTACTTTCTATGTGAGCTCTGCAAATGTGTATTCCCTTTCACTGATGTCAATGAAGTGTTGATTGTAACTGAAAGACAGAAAGAAGCAGGGGGGAAAGAGGTGTTGATTGTAAGCAGCCTTAATCTGTCTGCTCTGCAATGCACTTGAAAAGGAATGTAAACAGGCAATCATTACAGAGTTCAGAGTAAAGATAGCTACCAGTGCAGACTTGTGAATAAATAGCAATTATAATATTGATAATTCTCTGCAAAGGAAAAATAAGTACTGGAGGAGATCAGAAAAATGAAAAGATATTGGAGGAAAAAGGAATCGGATTGTTAACGACCACCAAGCGGCCAGACTTAAAAATGAAACATAAAAAAGGAGAGGATTCCATCTCTACCCTGGATCCATCCTGAGCTGCTGAACAAAGCAAAGTGCTAACTAAGGCTGTGACTAAGACTTGTGAGGTGTGGCAGAATCCTTTGCCAACCCTTTTCTCCCACCCTTGGTATATTGTTCTGCATCCCAGAGGTGGCTGTACGGCACATATAGCCTGTAATTTGCAAATCATTCTGGTCTGAAGCACCCTCTAATATGCAAGGTATTCTTGGAAACACTTTGTTGCCCTGTAATCTGTGGTCAGGACACATTAGAGGTCAAGCCAAGCTTACAATGTTGTAAGACAAATTGGGTTTGTAAAACCAGAATCCTCCCCCACATTCCCTCCATGGTATTAGTCCCTAAATGCTACTTAGGGTGTCCATGTACACATCACCAAAAAAGAAGAAGTGCTTCTTCATCATCTTTTTTTTCTAAGACAAAACTGGACCCAGATTTGTATATGCTGATTCATATGTGTAGATGCAAGTTTAGAAATAATTACCATAATATAAAGATATATATCATTCATCTCACCATAGTGGTAAAGACTGTGAACAGGTGATCTGTGTGCCTGCTCATTCTGCTGTTCAGGTATAAACTATTAGTGGGCAATTTCAAGGCCCATTTTATTCTTCCTTCTTATGAACTTCTGTCTTTCAACCATACTTGGCTCAGACAGCTCTTCAAACAGAGGGTTGTCCTCTGCAAAGGAGGGCACATGGGCCACCCAGATCCACTTTGAGCTCATGTGATTTTGGCACTGCTTCCCCCACCCCTTTCCTTTGTCGCTATGCATATGTATCTGGGGAGTGTTTCAGCCTCTTCTTGAACATGGCCAGCATCTGTTTCTACCTCTGTATCACCCTGTTTCAGGGGTGGTGAACCTCTGGCCTCCAGGCCAATCATGATGCTTCAGGGGGTCCCATGTGGCCCCTGAGGCCATTTCACTCAAACCATGCACACTAATGACATCAGCTGATGGGCAAGGGACAGGGCTTAATCCGGCATTGGCTACTCAATCCTGCTCCCAGGAGGGAACAAGATCACAGCAAGATTTAATCCCTGCTCATCAGCTAAGCAGGGATTAAAGCTCTGTGTAAAAATGCCCTTTGAAACAGCTCCTGCATACGCGTGAGGTACTTCAAAGAGGCTTTTGCAAAGGCTTTAAGACAGCTCCTGTTTGCTCAAACGGGAGCACAGGAGCCGCCTTAAAGTCTTTTCCAAGTCTCCCCACGCTATCCTTTAAGTCTTAAAAGAGGGAAGACTTGAAAGAGGCTTTTCTATGTATCCCATCCCCCTTTAAATCCCTGATTGCAAAGGCTTAAGGGAAGCACAAGGGATTTTGATAGGTGGGTTCCAGAGCTTGGAAAAGTTACTTTTTTGAACTACAACTCCCATCAGCCCCAGCCAGCATGGCCACTGGATTGGGCTGATGGGAGTTGTAGTTCAAAAAAGTAACTTTTCCAAGCTCTGGCTGGGTTCCCCTACCCACCAATCACAGGATGTCATGATGACACCATGTGAGTGACAAGTGGATCACCCTACCCACCTGTCAAATTTGGCCTGCAAGGCAGATCCTGATAAGGATCTGGCCCATGGAGCCCACCCCTGCTCTATTTAAAGACTAATTTTAAAAAACAGGCTGCAGTTCTTTACACACATACCTTGGAGTAGGTCCCATTGAACTCAGTGGGTCTTCATAGGACTGAACTGCTATCAGTCACTTTGCTGTTCATAAAATTTTGAGCTTAACTGCACCTCATCTCTCACTAAGATCATCTGAAACCATCCTGCAATGGCCAGGATGAGAACCCAAGGGGCAATGTTTGAAGACATCCTGATCTGGATTTAAAGGGGTAGAATCCAGGGTTAAAACCATATGCTCCCATATCACTGGGTGACCTTTAGGTGTGCCCTTAGCTAGGAGCTTACCAGACCAAGAAAACCTGGGTTGGTGGTGGAGCGACCTAGTTGGCGATGGAGTCATTTTGTGACTGAGCTTCTGGTTTCTGGGGTATGGTGGTGTAGTGGCAAATTCAGAAGTGCGGGGTCCCTTCATGTTAGTCACAGCCATGTTCCCCCCTTTTTTTGCTATGGAGTTGAGAATGAGATCCTTGTTGGTGCCTTCTCCCACAACAACAGACATGCTTAGGAGCCAATAAGCATGAAAGGGAAGGCTATGTGTTAGCTACTAAGAAGAGTCTTCTCAGTGGCTGATTCACCTCCTTTCACTCTAATTGGCTCCAGTCAGCAGGAAAGGACAAGGAAGCATGTTAGAACACTCTTCTCAGTGACACTCCCCTTTCATGCTGATTGGCTCATAGGATGCTGGAGACAGAAGGACCCTGCTCTCAAAAAAGTAAGGGGTCTAAGACCCCCTGAGACCCCAGATGACTACACCCCTACTGAGGTATCAAGTCTGTTTCCTCATGGTGTCCTGCGGATTGCTCCACCTTAAACTGGGCTCTGAATATGTGGTCCCTCAAGCAGGCTTGCCAAATTCATGGAGGTGGCCCCTTGGTAGACTGCAGCGCTTTGCACACGGAGACACAGACTCTGCACTCTCCATGTCTTTGTAATTTAGATCTTCTGCACACTACCAGGGATGGGAGAGAAATTTGGCTTGATTTGCATTTTAAAGGGAACCTAATTCATACTTCCTGAAACAATATGCAAACTGAAATAGAAGTATGCTTTAAAATCTGCACTTTTCCGAACTTTTCAGTGCTGTTCGCCAACCAAACAATGTCTATATGCAGGGGACATGTGCACGCAAAGACACATGCTGGTGAAAACAAAATAAAAAATGCATTATACTGGGGAAAATTGTGAAGATTGTGTATACTAGACAAAACTGCACATATGTATATTAGGAGAGATACACACTAAAATGCTGATAAATTTTTGCCAGGACTTTTTTTTTAAAAAAAGGAATTAGTAAGCTGGTGTGGAAATGTGTGCTTAAGACTGCAAAAATGGGAAACTCAGAGAAGCCATAACTGACAGATTCAGACATCTCTACCCTCTCCACACACCCCATCCATAATCGATGGTCCCCTTTTGCTGGTAAAGAATAGCACAGAAATCATCATCTCTTCTGCAGTTGAGTAGAAATTCTTTAATACTCTCAGGCTCAGAGACATCTGGCCATGTTTCTTGGAGATTCATTCGATGTGACACTCAGTAGAAGGTCAATGGAAAAAAACTGTCAAACAGGAAGTGAGCCTGTCAATGTCAGCATACCAAACGCTGTGTGAGAAGCAAGTGGAGCAAACCACAAACCCTGCTCTCCGACCACCAGGCATTTGCAAACCAAGGCTCTATGACGCCAAAGGAGGCAACTCACAACATAACACATGCACTCAAAGAACATTCCTCAGTTTGGCCTTTTATTGCAGTGGGGTCCCCTTCCTTGCTGAGGAAAAAACTAAAGCTTCTCAAGTAGGCAACACAGTCATCTCTGCACAAACACATTTGGCAATGCTCAGACTTGCTGGAAAATCAATAGGGGCTGCACTGATGCAATGCATATGCATGCATGCTGTCATGTAACACATCAGTATCCCCTACCCATGTGGCTGAGCCTACAGTTCCTGCAAGGCATCAGAACATAAGAAGAACTCTGCTGGACCAGAGAAAAGGTCCATCTAGTCCAAGATCCTGTTTCTCACAGTGGCCACCCAGAAGCCCACAACTGGGATGTGAGCGCATTGACACTCTCCCACTGCTGCTCCCCAGCAAGACAATCAGTGTCACACTGGCTCTGAACCTGGAGGTCCCATCTATCTGTCGTGCCCAATAGACTTTGATAGACCTTTTTCTCTTCCTCCATGAATTTGTCCAGCCCTCTCATCAAACCACCTAAGCTAATTGCCGTCACTGCAACTTGTGGCCATGAGTTTCACAAATTAACAACATGCTGAGTGAAGAATACTTTCTCTTGCCTGTCCTGAATCTACTGCCAGTTGGTTTCATGCAGTGGTCCCAAGTTCCAGTATTTTTAGGGTGGAAGAAAAGCTTATCTCAGACCACTTTCTCTGCACCAGGCATGGCTTCATAAACCGCAGTCACCTTCTCCTCCCTTTAATCAGCTGAGCAACATTGTGGCAAGGGAGAGCTTCAGTGTGAACCAACTGTGCAACTTATGGGAGAGATGTAGCACACGCTTTGGATACGAAAAGATCCTAGGTTCAGTCACTGGCATTCTCCAGGTAGAGCTGGAAGACTTCAGTCTGGAACTGTCAAAATCTGCAGCCAATGAGTATAGACAAATTGTGCTAAATGATTCTTTCCTGCCTCACAGGAGGCAGTGACGGCCACCAACTTGGATTGCTTTAAAAGAGGATTCGACAAATTCATGGAGGATAAGACTACTAGCCATGATAGCTACGCGCTTTCTCCACTGTCAGAGGCAGTATTCCTCTGACTAACTACCAGTTGCTGGGAATCACAAGAGGGAAGAGCACTGTTGTGCTCATATTCTGCCTGCAGGGCCCATGGGTATCTGTGGCTGTGAGGACAGAGTGCTGGACTAGATGGGCTTTTGGCCTGACCCAGTAGCCAGGCTCTTTTTATGTTCTTGTGTAGAGGGTAGGCCTAGATTTAACAGGTTTAAGTTACAAGAGGCTAGATTTTGGATGCATTTGGGGAGAAACTTTTAAATGGTTTGACAATGGAACCAATTACTGGGGGTGGGCATGGGTTTGCCTTTGCTGGATGACTTCAAGCAGAGACTGGGCCACCATCTATTGAGGGTGTTCTGGCTCTGGATTTACTGCATCAAGCAGAGAGTTCAGGGCCGGCACCAAAGGACAGCCAGGTCAGGCCCTGGCCAAGGACCCCTGTGGCCCAGAGGGGCCCCTGAAGGGTCCCTCTTTAGGGTGCGAGGGTAGTGCTCCCATTCCACGATCTGCAGCAGCGATGACTCCCGACCCTGCCATAGATCACAGAGAGGGAGCTGCCAGCCCCCTCCTATAAACCACGTGGGCCTGCGATGCCTGCACACCCTACCTGCCATTCCTGTTGCAGTGAATGCTGTGTGTGCTGCGCATGCATATCTGCCATCAACCAAGATGGGGGCGGAGGCTCCCCTAAGGGACTGTTGCCCCTGCCGCCATCTTGGTTGATGGCAGACATGTGCGAGTGTAACATAGCATGCATGCATTCCATCAACCAAGATGGCAGTGGGGACATCAGCTCCTTAGGGAAGCCCGTGTCACCATCTTGGTTGACGGCATTCACATTGAGGTGATGGGAGAGGTAGGTGTGGCGTAATGGAGATTAGTGGATCTGATGTCAATCAGGCAATGAATCCACTCCAGGTTTTAGTCTGGACAGCTCCTTGAAAGTTCAAATTAGAACCCAAGGCAGATTCACTGCCTCACTGGCATTGGAGCCCCCACTCTCCATTGCAGGGTTGTGCTAAGTGATCTAAAAAGCCCCTGTTCCATCTCTAGGAGCCTGTTCCAAAGCTTCCTCTGTTCCTAGAGTATGCCCAGATTGGAGTCACATGGCAGCCCAGCCAATGGAGAAAGCAGAATATCTCAAAACTTCCACGCAAGCACATAGTAATCTCCTCTCCAACCTAAAGCAGCAATGGTAAAAAAAATAAAATGTCTAGGTTGACATAATATACGTAACACACCAGGGCAAAGGGATGCTCTGTACCTTGCCAGAAAACACATTTAAAAGACAGCTACATCTTCCATTTCAGAGGATGGGCCAATTACAATTCCTTCTGTGGAAAGACACTCTCCCCCCCGCCCCACCCCCCAGAATACACTGCAATTTGCAACTGCCGTTGTCAGTATTTTCTTCCCCATACAGCTGCTATTTCAATTGCAGAATCGTTATTCAGTGAACATTTGGTTCTCCCACCCCTTCAGCACTCTCCTGTTAGGCTCACTTCCAAACCAGATGCACACCAGCGCTCAGATGCACCCGCAGCCGCAGCAGAAGGACCTGGGAATTGCGTATTTGTGAGATAGACCAGTGAGTGATTTCATTTGTCACACTATCTGTCCAGGCTTTAGCTATCATAGGAACATAGGAAGCTGGCTTATACTGAGTCAGACCATTGGCCCATCTAGCTCAGCATTGTCTACACTGACTGGTAGCAGCTCACCAGGGTTTCAGACAGGGTTCTGTCTCCGCCCTACCTGGAGATGCTGGGAATTGAACCTGGGACCTTTTGCACGCAAAGCAGATGCACAACTACTGAGCAATCGCCCTTCCCAAGAGTATATATTAAAGAACAGAAGAAGAGTGCTCCTGAATCAAGCCAAAGGCTCATCTAGTTGAGCATCCTGCCCGTTATGGGAAACCTGCAAGCAGGACTTGAACGCGATAGCACTCTTCCCACTTGTGATTACCAGCAACTGGTATTCAGAGGCAGTTACATCCAAGAATCCCACAAGCAGGATGTGGTCCTCCACCACAGTTGCCCTGTCAACAACTTTTATTCAGTCTGAAAAAGGCAGTTCATAAGAGCATCAGAAGAGCCCCTACAGGATCAGGCCAAGGGCCCGTCTAGTCCAGCACTCCATTCTCAGTGGCTAGGAGCTCGTATGCAGAACCTGAGTGCAAAGAGCACTCTGCCCACCTGCGATTCCCAGCACCTGTTATTCCGAGGCTTATTGCCTCCGATAGTGGCAGTAGAACATAGCCATCATGGCTAGTAGTTACTGATATCCAGTACCCTCCATGATTTGTCTAATCATCTTTTAAATCCATTCAAGCTGATGGCCATCACTACACTTTCTGAAAGTGAATGTCATCGTTTAACTATATGCTGGGCTTAAAGCACAAGTCCCTTAAAAGAAAAAAAATAGTAATTGTACTTTTAGGGAAAGAAGAACAAATAATATAACGATACCAACAGTTATTATTAAAGAAACGCAAGGTTCTCTTTTCAGTATGGAATGATTAAGCATCATTTTCAAGATGGGTAGATGAACCAACAGAAACGATCTCGCTCAGAGGCTCAGAAATGGCAGCAGGTCAGGTGAGGGCAGCTTCTCACTGACCCTGCGCCTTTATACATAATAATAATAATAATAAATAATAAATTTAATTTATGTGTCGCCTATCTGGCCAATGGCCACTCTAGGCAACGTACATACAATAAATATGGCAGAATACAATATAAAAATACAGTGAAATATATAAATTATAAGAGCAAACAATACATAATAGGAGGCATTTAAAACAGAAGAATATTAAGCCTCCTCAGAAGTCCCGAAAGCCTGCTGAAAAAGCCAGGTCTTTAAGGCCTTGCGGAACATATTCAGGGAAGAGATGTGCCGAAGATCTTGTGGGAGGGAGTTCCAGAGGGTGGGGGCCGCCACTGAAAAGGCCTTCTCTCTAGTGCCCGCCAACCTAGCTGCTTTGGTTGGCGGGACTGAGAGAAGGCCTTGTGTGGCCGATCTTGTCAGGCGGCATGATTGGTGGCGTTGTAGGCGCTCCTTTAGATAAACTGGGCCGAGACCGTGTAGGGATTTAAAGGTTAAAACCAACACCTTGAATTGGGCCCGGAAAACAACTGGAAGCCAGTGTAGATCGAACAACATGAACCTAAAGCACACTGAGCCACTGAATACTGCTGGAAAGGGAGAGGAAGAAAGGGGATGAGGAGGAGAATCAGAAACACATCACACTGGACTGAAGCAGCCAGCTGTTGTTTTGGTCAACAGCTTCCTGGCAGGAGCTGTCTGAGCAGATAGAACTTGGAATCTCACAGTCCACAGACATTTCTAGCTCAGCATAGAGCCAGTTCCTGAATATACGTGCATGAGCACACATGTATGTGCACCATGGGGACAGTGAAGCCAACCCAATACTAGAAACAGGTTACGGCTCTGATGAAAAGCACTATAAAGCCAAGGTGAGGACCCGTGGACCCCCAGGTGTTGCCGAACTACAACTCCCATCACCCCTGACCATGGGCCATGCTGAGTGGGACTGACAGGATTTGGGACTCCCACAACATCTGGCAGGCCTGCTATAAAGCTTCTGTTCCCATCTTCCCTCAAAGGTTACATGAAAATTGTAGGGGAGAGGTCTCTGGGGGCGATTGCTGTTGCTGGAAGAGGAGGAATGCACAGTCTCTTCCCAAAGCTTCCAGGGAGAAATTTGTAAGTGGCCACAGGAGTTAGAAAAGCTGTCCAGTTCCTGCCCTTCAGGTCAACACCTACAGCAGCCAGGTAGGTGGCATTGGAGCAGAAGTGATGGGCAAGAGAAAGGCAGCTACCTTGCTTGACATTCACAACTCCTTTTGCAGCCCTATAGCGGTTAAGGTGCTGGACTATGACCCGGGAGACCAGGGTTCGAATCCCCACACAGCCATGAACTCACTGGGTGACCTTGGGCCAGTCACTGCCTCTCAGCCTCATGAAAATCCTATTCATAGGGTTGCCATAAGTCAGAATCGACTTGAAGGCAGTACATTTACCTATAGTGGTTAAGGCAGCCTTTCCCAACCAGTGTGCCTCCAGATGTTGTTGGACCACAACTCCCATCAGCCTCAACCAGCATTGCCAATGGTCAGGAAAGATGGAAATTGTAGTCCAGCAACATCTGGAGGCACACTGGTTGGGAAAGCCTGGGTTAAGGTGTTGGACTAGGACCTGGGAGACCAGGGTTCAAATCCCCACACAGCCATGCAGCTCACTGGGTGACGCTGGGCCAGTCACTGCCTCTCAGCCTCAGAGGAATGCAATGGTAAATCCCCTCTGAATACCACTTACCATGAAAACCCTATTCATAGGGTCACCATAAGTTGGAATCGACTTGAAAGCAGTCCATTTCCATTTGTCCTTACTTAAAAAGAAATTCCCACAGAGTTAAGTGGGACAGTTCTTCCTGGTACAAAGCAAGAATGACTACAATAATTACGAGTGTTTAGATGGTGCTTTAGGATGTTCAAAGTAGTTCACTGTTTTGCACATGCCAACTCTGTAAAGTAGGGCAGTATTATTAACCCCATTTCACATATGAGATGTTGAAGCTAAGAGAAACGGCTTGATCAAGTGTCGCTTTTAATAACTTCATTAGCCCTTACTTTTTTCTTTTTTTTAGGTAGATGCAATAAGGGGTGAACAATGTTAGCACTGGGCCCCACCACAGTTCTGATGCAAATCAGGCAGACCCATGCATGTTTTCTTGGGAGTAGGTTGCACTGCGTTCAATGGGGCTTACTCCCAGGTAAGTGTTCACAGGACTGTAGCAACAGCCACTATGCTAGCTCCATATGCTTAGCATTGCAGCCCAGATTTCTCTTTCTCTGCACTGCACTTGAAATTATTTCAACTTCACACATTTTTAACATATGTTTGTTCCTAATGGTAGAATAGACAAGTGTGTGTGTGTGTGTGTGTGTGAATTTTCCATCTGCAAAATATATAGTTTTTAAAGACAGAAAATCAACAAAACCAAAGAGAGCTGGCAAAGGGCATAGAAAAGCTAAGTGTTTTTTTAAAAAAGAAAGAAAGAAGAGAAATAAGGAGTGCAGCCTCTCCAATATTTATTGCAAGCTACTTAGGAGACCAAAATATGACTCACTTGTCTTTGGATAATAAATGGCATGGAGAACCATTCTAAATCCCAAGCCCAATTTTTCTTAAATGTGAAGTTTAAATTCAGCCGTCTGTTTGCAGATGCCACTGGAGGCTTTTGCTAAACAACAAGACTTTGTACTTGCGCCTGCTCCTCGCAAGACCACCCAAATCTCCTAGGAAAACACCTGACAAAGGGCATGTTTGGTCTCTCTCCCAGCTGCCTGCTCTCTCCTTCTTTCACCCCAAACGTCCTCTGCATTTTCTTATCAAAGAAGAAAGCCAGCCCTGTTGCCTTCAAGGTTCCTGTCAGCCGAAAAGTGGGCCAGTGAAGTGCCAACTGCAATTTAGGTTTGTGATTTTGCAGTACAGACAAGTGTCAACATTTGGCATACCAGTATCTTGATTCATTCATTCGCTTATTTATTATATTTATATCCCACCCTTCCTCCGAAGGGAGCCCAAAGAGGCAAACACAGCAGTGATTAAACAATACAATTGAAACTAAAAACTTATTTCAAACATCTAAAAACTAATGGTTTCAACAGGTTGCCACTAGACACAGTGGGTTGTATTCAGCTAAGTCCTATTCAGCGGAGAACCACTGAAATAAACAGACCTAAGTTTGCCTTGTCCATTACTTTCAATAAGTCTACTCTAGGTAGGACTAACATGCATCTTTCACCTTTCAGCCATTAGGTGCCTGCGTAAAGAAGAATGTTTTAAAAATCATCCTGAGTGTCAATAAAGAGGGAGACAGACACACCTCACCAGGGAGGGCATTCCACAAACATGGAACTGCTACTGAAAA
This sequence comes from Rhineura floridana, assembly GCF_030035675.1. Taxonomy (NCBI): domain Eukaryota; kingdom Metazoa; phylum Chordata; class Lepidosauria; order Squamata; family Rhineuridae; genus Rhineura; species Rhineura floridana. Next base: position 37,930,626 of record NC_084491.1, read on the forward strand.
AGCCCTGACAGGGGTCAACACCAACTGGAGAGCAACCAGCTTTTCCCCCTGTATAAACGTATGGATACAGTGAGAAGCAGGATTAATAGTTTATTACTGCCTTTGTGCGGTTAACAGTAAGGGGGGAAATCACCTCTTGAAAACAGAGTATGTTTACAGTTTCTTCATCATAGTCTCACAGATTTCCCCCAGGTATCAAAAGTTACTCATTAGATGAAACAGAGGAAAGTGGCATATTGAAATAACTCAAAACATGTGATCAAGGTCCAGTTCTGGCGCTCAAATCCATCAGCATCCTTTCTTCTATGCCAGTACTAGGACAATGCCTGGCCTTTTTCTGCCCATGATAATTCTGGGTGGTACATAAAAAAAAAAAAACATTGCATACTTCTAGTCATCATGGTGCCAGAGAGGACATGGAATATGGTCAACATGTGCTGAAGACATAGGAGAAAAATAGAAGAATACCCCCAAATCCATAACTCCCCTATCTACTCCTGTGTTTATCCCAGTATCATTATTGGGGTTGACTAACCCCACCCCACCAAAAAAACCCACCCCTTTCAACACTATCATAATTCTAACCATGTATGCTTAAATGGAAGTCCATCTGAATTCAATGGCTCTCAGGTAAGTGAGTACAAAATAACCCCAGCAAAGAAGCCAAATCACAAACTTCAGGTTAGGCAAAAGCCAGGTTTATTGATTAGTTTGGCCAGAGTGCAACATTCCTTCCCAGACTCAAGACTGTGAGCCAAATCCTTTTTCTGAAGACCAGTCCATTCTTCACAACCAGCAACTGAACATAAGAAGAGTCCTGTTGGGTCAGGCCAGTGGCCCATCTAGTCTAGCACTCTGTTCTCACAGTGGCCAATCAGACAGACATCCATTATAAGTCCACGAGCAGAATCTGAGTGCAACCGCACTCTCCTCATTTGTGATTCCCAGCAATAGTCAGACATAATAATTGTGGCTAATAGCCATTGATATTGACTCCATTACAAAGTGTTACACTGAAGGGTATTGAAAGACAATATGGACATTCTATCTGGGATATCATGCCTTTGCTAATAAGTGAGTCATGCCCGTTATAGCCTATTGAAGGCATGCCTGAAAATGTGTGGGTAACGCTGCTGAGATCAGACTTCAAAAGGGTGGGCTGAACGAGTCTTGGAGCAGTTGAGGCAGGGCCTATGTGTCCATCACCTCTCCCTCTCATGGTGAGCAGAAACAGAATTATGCAAAAGAAAAGATACTATGCAAACAGGCTTAAGTTATGCAGGTCAGAGAACTGAGTTTTTCCCATAGGATTTGGGTTACCATGGTGCACAGCATACACACACAGTCTTGATTCCATCTAAGATGCAATGAATTGTGCTGTGGTAGTCAACCTTCTATTAAAGGAGGGGAAAGGAGGAGATGGAATTCACAACCTTAGAGATGCTACGATAAGTAAAGAATCCTCTGTAACGTCACAGCGCTGTACTTCTTTCACAAGCACATTGCAGCAGCAACAGCACAAGCAGCCAAAAGCCCAAGACACTTGCACACCTGGATGGCTGCAGGTATTATAGCATTCAAAGAGACTCTCTGTATCAATGTCTGGCCGAAAAAAACTATGGAATACCTTGCACGTGTTGGCAGAAGTTATCGTCTCAGAATGACAACTCAGCAACAATATTACCCCTGATTGTTATCTGTATAGACCAGCTCAAGGAAATGAGTATCTTGATTTGCTTTAACTGTTTATACCTGAATAGGGAAACAAGCCTTCCCTAATCTGGAGATGTTTTGGAGACCAGCTAAATCTCCTTGACTGTCTGCTCTTGTAAAAAGCAACTCGCATTTGGCTTCTAATTATAAATGCCTACCCTTGTTAGATTTTCACAGCCCCATCAACGCATTAATTAACTTGTTCCCCAACATGACCTCATTGGAACATCTATTCTGAAGAACAGATTTTAAGGCAAGGGACTGGAGAGAGAGGATATTTGCTCCAGATTCCTTATTTCTAATCTTGACAGAAGTGTGCTTCAGCTGCGAATCTTCGAACACCAATGCACATATCTAGAAGTATCAGATATACAAGCTGTTATACACTCCATTGAAATCTGAAAAGATCTCGCTGGGATGTCAAAATTGGATAAGTACAGCCATGCAAATTGAAATCTTGTATCTCTGCAGTCAGCAATGACACGTTAGTGTATTCCCATTCAATCTGTGGAAGCCATTTCAGCCTTAACCAACCAATTCGCAAGTGCTGCATTTCAGCAATAGTTCTGAACATCTCTATCGAGCTCCGGATTGTTGACATGCATAAAGGAGTTGAAGTAGGACAATGGGGAAAAAATTAAATTCACAACTATGAGGGTATGAAGCAAGAGCATTGCTGGGGTGGATCCAAGGGGCACAAGCCCCAAATCTTTTCCCAAGAGCCCTAGGTATTTCTGGATAGATAATGAATCCAGTGTATATTGAATGTGGAGAGAGAGTGTGTTTTGGATTACTGAGTAGAATGTTAATTTGTGGAAATAAATTTATATAAGATGACCTTATCTAGAGATGATTTGAGGGGGTAATGAATGGGGATAACTGAATGGGAATTGAACAGATCTGGAGCAGGATCTGATAGTGAACTGGTGTGGGGTGCAAATTGATTGAAGAATTTATTTGAGATTATTTGGACGGGAAATTAGTTAGCCTACCTTCTATGAGATTTAAATTCTAAATATGCACATATATATATATAAATCAGCATATGAGAATTTGCAGGGGGGGTTACATTAAAGGTGCAGAATCTTTTAAATATCCAGCAATGCTCTGATACAAAGGCCATCAGGCAGTGCCACAGAGTTAGGGGTGGGAAGAGAATAATTCTTGGCTGTCTTTGAGCAAAACCAGCCAAGCACCGAGAAATGTCAAATATTTTATTCTGCCTTCCATATGGCTGGGTCCTAAAAAAATTGATGGCAGTGCCTAGGAATTTGTAACCGTTTTTCCAAGTCTCATTGAGCCACGTAAATCCACTGGCAGATTAAAAATAATCCCACTTTTAATATGCTGTTTAGAAACAGGACATTGGTGTGTGTGTGTTCACAACAGATCAACTACAAAAGGAAAGGCTAAGTACATTGAATCCTCTGCCCTGCCCCAACTTCTTCCTGGTTTAATTTTATCCTGTATCAAGTAATCCCACATATTAAACATGGCATCCAACACACAACCAAGCACATGGAGATTGCTTAAGAAAAGCACAGGCTCTCAGAATCATAGAATAGTAGAGTTGGGCCTATAAGGCCATCAAGTCCAACCCCCTGCTCAATGCAGGAATTCAAATCAAAGCATTCCTGACAGATGGCTGTCTTGGATTACAAAGATTTATGTTTCTGAATAATCCAGTCTGAACTACTTGATACTCATGGCCCTCATTCCTTCTTCAGTTACTAAAGTCCCTGGAGAAACTGCACACATGAAAATAATTTCCAAGCTAGCAAGCTGGCCATTTTTAAACTGAGCTCCTGTGCCTCTAGCAGGAGCCCATCGCACAGAAATTCAGACGGCAACCTTTTTCTTGATAAGTGATGTAAGTGATGTAGGAAACTTTAACTGCTTACATTCGGTGTGTCTGGCTGCTTAGTAAAAGGTGCTGGGGATTTTTGTTAAAGAGGGGTCACCCTTGCTAATACCCTGGAGAGTATAAAATCTGGGCAGCTACCTTTGCCCACTGAAGAGCCAGAACGATCCAGTGGATGAAGCAACTCCCCTATGAGGACAGGTTCCAGCACTTGGGGCTTTTTAGTTTAGAGAAAAGGTGAGTAAGAGGTGACATGATAGAAATACATAAAAGTATGCATGGCACGGATAGAGTAGATAGAGAGAAGTTTTTGTGCCTCTCACATAACGTTAGAACTCATGGACATCTAATGAAGCTGAATGTTGGAAGATTCAGGACAGACAAAAGAAAGTCCTTCTTCACACAGCACAGAGTTAAATTATGGAATTTGCTTCCACAAGAGGCAGTGATGGCCACCAACTTAGACAGCCTTAAAAGAGGACTGGATAAATGCACGGCAGATAAGGCTATCAATGGCTAATAATCATGATGGCTGCGCTATGCCACCATAGTCGGAGGCAATATGCTTCTGAAAACCAGTTGCCAGTGGAGGGGAGAGTGCTCTTGCACTCAGGTCTTGCTTGTGGGCTTCCCATGGCTGTCTCTTTGGCCACTATGAGAACAGGATGCTGGACTAGATGGGCCACTGGCTTGGTCCAGCAGGCTCTTCTTATGTTCTTATGAAGAGCAACCCCAGCCTGCCCCGTGGGTGGGTGGGTGGATGGATGGATGGGAGGTGGACTAGGAGAAAGTCTGTAGCTGAATGGCAATGTGTGCCAGACTCAAAGCCCAGCATTTCCAGATAGGTTTGAGGAAAGACCCCGGTCTAAAACCCTAGAGGCTAGCCAACGTCCACCTAGGAAGCTGTCTTGTACCAAGTCAGAACATTGATCCACCTAGCTCAGTATGATCCACTCCAGTGGCAGACAGCATGGTGTCCTCCATTTGCTGTTGGGCTCCAACTCCCACCATCAGCTGCAGGCAGCATAGCCAATCAGGGATGCTAGGAGATGCAGGCCAGCAACATCTGGAGGGCACAATGTTGGCTGTCCTGAGGCAGACCATACTGGGTTAGATAGGCCAATGCTCTGACTTGGGTATGAGGCGGCTTCTCATGTGGATTGAGTCTGGATGTACATCTTTGCCTCCCCCCTCCCCGCTCATTCTCTGCATCCTGGGACAATCGCCTGCTAGCCAGACAGCATCCAGCAGAGTCACAGGACTACTGCCCCAAAGATGGGCCATAAGCAGTGATAAAACATCTGGTGTGAATGCAGAAGGGTCCCAGGTTCATTCCCTGGCATCTCTGGTAGGGATGGGAGAGACCAGCGATTCTGCAGGGCCAGTGTTTATTTATTTATTACATTTATATACTACCCCATAGCCAAAGCTCTCTGGGCGGTTTACAAAAAATAAAAACATTGAACATTAAAAACAAATATACAATTTTAAAAACCATACAAAGTTTAAAACCATAAAGCACAGATAAACAAGTTAAAAGACCTGGGGTCAGAGCTCAGCACATGCTGTTAGAATGCCTGGGAGAAAAGGAAAGTCTTGATCTGGCGCTGAAAAGATAACAACTTTGTCAGGGAGATAATTCCATAATGTGGGGGCCACCACTGAAAAGGCCCTTTCCCTAGTGTTCTAGTGTAGAACTAGAAGAGCCAATGGGTCCGACTCTGTATAAGGCCTAGTATCGGGGTAGCAAATTCAGAAATGCAGGGTCCTTTCATTATAGTTACAACCACGCCCCCTCCCTTTTTCTTTTTCCTTGTCTTTCCTTTTTCTTCCTTTTTGCTGCTGGGTCGAGAATTAGACCCTTGTTCATTCTTCTCCCACAACAGACATCCCTATGAGCCACTCCCCATGAAAAGGGAGAGTGTTGGCTACTGAGAAGAGTCCTCTCACCAGCTGACTCACTTCCTTTCATCCTGATTGGCTCCAATCAGCAGGAAAGGACAAGGAAGCAGGTTAGAAGCCTCTTCTCACTGGCTAACACACACTCCTTTCATAATGGTTGGCTCACAGGATGCTGGAGACATAGGGGCCCTGCTCCCAAGAAAGTAAAGGGTCTAAGATCCCCCGAGTCCCTAGATGACTACACCCTTGATAAGGCAGCCGCCTGCATTCCTACCCCGGCTTCCTTCCTTCCCAAGATCACGCAGCAGAAGCCTGTAGCCTTGAAGATGCGCTGCTTGCGTTCTCCCCAGGAGGAGCCAAATCGCAGCATATATCCGGAAGAACAGCGGCTTCATGACAAGAGGCCTTGCAAAGTCGCCCAGGTCCTCTCTGAGAAGGCGGCTTGCCTTGATTGCCACCTCGCCTTTGCGTTTGCAAGCTGCTACTTAAAAGCCGCACATGCCGAGAGCATTAAAAAAAAGGGGGGGGGGAAGGCAGCAGGTCTGGTGTGTGTGTGAGAGAAAGACAGAGCGCGATCGGGCTTTGCCTCTGCTGCAGATCGGGATGGAGAAGCCGATGCCCACATATATGCGCGCGGGCGACGGCAGCAGCGCCCCTGTCAACGCCGTCGGGACGCCTTCAGAAGAGCAGCACCAGCAAGCTGCCGGCGACAGCCCTGTGCGCGCGAAAGCGGCGACCTGCCATCCCACGACCCCGCCGCTCCCCCGCCATCGCAGCAGCGCAAGCCAGAGGCAGCAATGGCCACACACAGATTAATCAGCACAAAGAGCCACCAACGGGCTTGGCAACCCCCTGCAGTCGTCCTCGCCGCCACTCGCACTGTCAGCTGCTCTTCGCATTCCTCTCCGGGTGGAAATGTGGGCCGGGATTTTTAAAAAATTAATTAATTACGCCTATTTGGCTCCTCTTCGAGCCTTCCGGGAGGAGCATGACTCAACCTCTCTCTCCCCCCCGCGCCCGCTCCCCGAAACGCACAAAACAAGAGGTCGGGCTAAGCAGCGCAAAGGCAAACCTCCCTCCCTGCACGCACCGCCCTCCCCCCCGCTCGCCCATCCCCGGTTCCATCCGCGACGCCCGCCGCTCCTTCCCCGGCCTAACTCACGCTCTGGCTTTGGGAAACCCCATGGAGAGGAGGACGTCCAGCGAGGAGCCGTGCTTGATCGTCCCCGCCCGGGGCTGCCTGTTTCTCCTGGGGGTGACTTTGCTGTACAGGTCTTCCTTGGCAGCCATGGTGCACGGCGTCGGGGGCTGGCGTCGGGGGCGTCGGTGCGGCGCGATCATCCGGCCATCACACGGCAACGCGCGCCGAGCGGGCGGGCGGGCAGGCGAAACAGCAACCGCTCCGCGTAACCACACGCTCCAAGCGAGGGCGGCGCGGCGGCGACGGCGGCGGCTGGCGCAGAGGAAAGGGCTTGCTCAGCTAGTGATCGGGCGGCGGCTTCCTGGGGAGGCTGCGAGGAGCTGTCTTTCCCAAGTCACTCCTCCACCTCCGCCTCTCCTCGCTTCTGGGTTTGCCTGTGCAAAGGTGCTGGTGGGTGCGGGTGCGGGTGCTGCTGGTGCTGCTGCTGCTGCTGCCGTCGCCGCCGGCTGCCCTCTCCTCTTGCCGCCGCACGTGCGCCCCGAAGGCGAGCCATCCAATCCACGCGAGCCCTCCCCTTTCGCAAGAGGCTTCTGCTGTCGTTGGATCTCGCAGTCGGGATTTTCTGAATGGATCAAAGAGAAGCAGATATATAGATATCTTGGAATGGGCAGGCGCGAGAGCTCTCTGTCTTTCCCCTCTCTCCTTCGTCCTCCTCCCCTTGCCCAAAAAAGGAGCCCCGCCCCCTCTTTTAAAGAGACAGTCGCATTCCCGGCCACTGAAGCAGGCGCCGGTGAGTCTCTCTTAAGCCCGTTTGAAGTCCTGACGACCCTTCGTTTGATCGGTGGGGGTGGGGGGACGGGGGACTGGATATAGCTAGGCCCAGAACCCGTTTCTAATATTAGCACCACTAACCAGTAATGTAGTGACAAATTCAGAAGTGCAGGGTCCCTTCACGTCAGTCATAGCCACATTCCCTCCCCTCGCCTTTCTTTTTCTTTTGCTGCTGGGTTGAGAATGAGATCCTTGTTAATGCTTTCTCCCACAACAACATACATTCCTAGGGGCAAATCAGCGGGAAAGAGTAGAGTGTTAGCTACTGAAAAGAGTCTTCTCAGTGGCTGACTCATCTCCTCTGGTTGACTCCAATCTGACTGTCACTCTGATTGGCTCCAGTCAGCAGGAAAGGACAAGGAAGCTCATCAGAAGACTCTTCTCAGTGGCTAACATGCTCCTCTTTCATGCTGATTGGCTCGTAGGATGCTGTAGACACAGGGATTCTGCTGAGACCTTGCTCCCAAAAAAGAAAGGAGTCTAAGACCCATTGAGACCACCCCCCCCAGCCCACAACACATGGGGGTAAAGAGAGACACAGGTGACAGTATTTAGTAGTTTGGGACAGGGAGTTGGTGGCTTATCCTTAAAGCCAAGCCTCTCATCCATCAAAAGAAGTCAGGTCCTGGGGCCAAGCAGTGCTTTGCCCCACTAGATGGAGCCATTAAGGACCAAGCCTGGATGAACACTTGAAAAACAGATATAAGCCCTTAAATGTGTTTGTGTCAGACCACACCAAGAGGTAGATTTATAACTGTATTTCAAATTTCCTGTGGCTTTGTGTGTGTGTGTGTGTGATATGTGAACAGATAAAAGTACTTTCTAAGTCCTCCGCCTGCCATTTCCCTTCCACCCCGACCACACAATTATACACATGTGGGAATGTTGCATGCATGTTATTATTTATTAAATTTATGTCCCTCCTTTCCTCCCAGAAGGAGCCAAGGGCAGCAAACAAAAACTAACAACACTCTAAAACATATTAAAAATAGACTCAAAATATATTAAGGCATCTTTAAAACATATTAAAACATCTTGAAAAAATCTTTTAAGCTCCCCTCCCTGCCTGGTTGGAAAGCCCTGTCCCTTTCACAAATGCAGAGTTCCATCACCTTCTCTGCAATCTGGTGAAACTGAGAAGGTTGAGGAAATCTCTGTCAGTTTCAACAACTGACAAGGCCAGCCTTGTCAATTTCAGCAGTGCCTACTCCTCTCCACCCCCCTTTTCTGCTCTTGAATAAAAAGGACAATGCTTTTTTCTCCAATATGACTAAAATTTAAGACAGACATGTATGGAGGGGGATCTTCTCAGTGGCTGAGCATCTGCTTTGCATGCAGCAGGTCTTAGGTTCAATCCCCAACATCTCCAGGTAGGATTGGCGGAGAACCCCATGTCTCTAGGAGAGCTGCTTCCAGTGAGAGTAGACAATACTAGGTGGGCCAATGGTCTGACTCTGTATAAGGCAGCTTCCTATGTTGCCACACTTGTGGAAAAATGAGTAAATTGTCAATGTAATTATGACAGTGAAGTGAAGTGTGTGTGTGTTTCCAAGAAGAGTGCTTTCAAACCTGAGTAGCTAACCTGTGGCCTCCAGATGTTGGTGGGCTACTGTGCCCATCATCCCTGATCATTGGCCATGCTGGCTGGGGCTGATGAGAGCTAGAGTCCAACAACATCTGGAAGGTCACAGGTTAGCCGTTCTTGCTTTAAAATACGCCTGGGATTTCAGCCTTAGTATTCAACTACCTAGTATTATTATGCTGCAATGGTAAACCTATGAAGAAATTTCTCTTTCAGGCTGCTTGCTTCTTGTTCCTACATCTGAAGTCCTCAGTTCCTTCTTTGGTTCAGCGGTGATGATCTAGCCTGCATAAGTAATGTAAAATCTTTATTATGGTCCAAGACCAGCGATTAGCCTGCATAAGGAACTGGGATGTGAACTGTTCTCCACCAAGAAAATAAGCTTTGGTCATGCTGCCAAATTATACAGTCAACATTACTGGAGGAAGGTCTGGCCTAAAGGGTTATTTTGGCACACTAGTGTGGTGTAGTGGTTAAGGTGCTGGCCTACAACCTGGGAGACCAGGGTTTGAATCCCCACACAGCCACGAAGCTCACTGGGTAACCCTGGGCCAATCACTGCCTCTCAGCCTCAGAGGAAGGCAATGGTAAACCCCCTCTGAATACCGCTTACCATGAAAACCCTATTCATAGGGTCACCATAAGTCAGGATCGACTTGAAGGCAGTCCATTTCATTTCATTTTCAAGCCAGGAGGTCCCAGGAATTCCACTGATTTCTTTTTTAGGGGTAAGTTTTCAGTAATAAAATATTTGAATAGTTCTCTGCTGCAAAATATTTTTTTCATATCACATCACAAGGAGGTTTACAAGATGCTGTTAGACCATAAGCCTCCAATGCTATATAACCGTCCTTTGTTGCTAAATCTTATCTTGATGGCAATTTGCTGTGCTGCCCCCAGTAAGAAAGTGGAGGATCACTGTCATCAGTGAAAGGAGTGATTCATCCATCATCAAAACCACTGCGGAAGCCTGATTGGTTGGATTCCACTTTGATCTGCCCTGCTTACTTGCTTGGTATGTAAGTTCAACTGTTAATGCCTCAGCTACTCCTGATTTACACCATAGCATAAGAGTAGGAATGACTCATTGATGGTTTTCCCCAAGCTTCAGTGTGCTAAAGCCATGTTGTTGTTATATGCGTTCAAGTCGATTATGACTTTTGGCGACCCTATGAATCAGCGACCTCCAATAGCATCATTATAAACCACCCTGTTCAGATCTGTTCAGGTCTGTGGCTTCCTTTATGGAGTCAATCCATCTCTTATTTGGTCTTCCTCTTTTTCTACTCCCTTCTGTTTTTCTCATGAGCTTATGAACATGGCATAAAGCCGTGAGCTTACCACAGTTGTCAAGGGAGATAGAAACGGGCAATACGCTGTAGTTTTGATGGAGCTTGTTTGTTTGGGCTGATACAGGAAACTGCCTTATATCGAATCAAACCATTGATCCATCTAGCACAGTGTTATCTACATGACACAGACTGGAGGATAAGACTAGCAACAGCTACTAACCTCGATGGCTATGCTCTATGTCTACTGTGAGGCAGAATGCTTAGGATACCAATTACTGGAAACCACAGGAGGGGAGAGTGCTGTTGTACTCAGGTCCTGCTTGTGAGCTTCCCATTGGCATCTGGTTGACCACTGTGAGAGCAGGACGCTGGCCTAGATGAGCCGCTGGCCTGATCCAGCAGGCTCTTCTTATGTTATTATGTTCTTAACAGATGTGGGGGCTGGAGATGCCATGTGATAACTAGGGTCCCAGGGGGTCTTAGACTCCTTACATTTTGGGAGTTGGGTCCCAGCAGGGTTCCCATGTCTTCAGTGTCCTTTCCTGCTGATTTGGAGCCAATCTGAGTGAAAGAAGGCGAGGCAGCCACTGAGAAGACTCTTCTCAGTAGCTAACACACTCCCCTTTAGTTTTTGTATGGCAACCAAGAAGGGAAACGCAGCAAATGAAATTCCTTACTTTACAACATCTCATCACATTTGCCCATGCACATGCACCGAAAATGGTAGATCTCTAGCTGACAGGCAACACATGGAGATCTGCATGGCATCATTAAGGGAAAATATTGCAAATGAAGTAAGTGACTGAAAGCTCATTTTATCGTGTAATCTTAGAAGGGGAGTGGCTGTGAGGAGGCATGGTGTGACTATAATGAAAGGATCGTGCACTTCTGAATTTGTCACTACACTACTGTGACGACACCAGGCCTGCTCTTAATTATTTTGAATGTTTGCAAGAGCAAGGGACAGGCTGTTGATGAAAGGTAGCTCCCCCCCACCCCCCTGGACTTAACTCTGCTTCGTTTTGCCCCATGTCAAGGCTTGTATGGGTCAACAATAGTAATATTGTGAAATAAGAACAAAGAGAAGGAAATGCAAAAGCTTTCTGTGGCTCAGCTCTAGGTTGCTGCCTCCAGAAAAGGGCTGCAGCTTTTCCAGGAAATGCTCTTGCAACAATTTATTTGTTTTAAACCATGTTGCAAAATTAAACAACATGGCCAGGGGCCAATAAGCTACTTTAAAGCACACGCTTTTGCATGTCTGTTCATAAGTAAGCCTCGTTGACTTCACTTAAGGGCTTGAATCCTATGCACCACTTTCTTGCTCTAGATTTCCTTCCAAGAAAACATGTCTAGGATCGGGTTGCATGTTTACTTTTTAATGCTCATTATCTCCATTGCATAAGCAGTTATCTAAGCATATATTCCATTTTAGAGCAAATCCTGCTCTTCAACAAGGTGATCAAAAGCTGATGGACAACATTCCTGAAACCTATATAAACACATTTTTGCTTGCTTCTTATGAATATCCGGGCTGTTACAAAGATACCTGAGTAATTGGCTGATGGGGATTGCTTGCTTCTTTGTAATGTGTCCTTCTATGAATGTTTAGAACACAGCGCCATTTGAACTGGTTAAGAGTGGTTTTTTTTTTAAAGAAACCGCACCTGCTTAGTCTGAAGGGAAGGTGGTTTCATGTTCTGAAGAAATCTGAGAGCCATTTCACACATACAGCTTTTAAAAATGATATGTGTACATGAGATGAATGTGTACCTAAAATGATGAATGTGGGAAAGAAATGTTCCAATCATGTGTCTCAGCCAAGTAACATCCATCAGTGAGTCAGGATAAGCCCTTGCGTGTAGAAGGTTACCCATCCCTGTTTGAAAGTAACAACCACCATACCTTCCCTTACAGTGCACCCTGTGCACATACACTCCAAATTCCTATTCTTAATTGTTCTTATTTATTTATTATTGATTAAATTTATATCCCACCCTTCCTCCCAGAAGGAGACGAGGCAGAAAACAAATGACAAAACACTAAAAACAACTATAAAACATATTAAAAACAAAACATTCTGTGGGGTTTACTCCCAGGTAAGTGTGTACACTGTACAAGATTGCATCCTAAGTAATGCTTCATACACTGGTGTGCATCACCTGCTGCATGTTTGTTGGCAGTAAAAGGACTAGAAGACTTTCTTAACCCATGTTCCATCCTTGCTGTTTGATTCAAGTGGCTGTCTTCATTCAAGCCACGGATGGGCAATCCGCACCCCTTCGGCCAATTTTATGCAGCTCTCAACCTCATGTCAAAGCTCCTCCTCAAGTGATCCATTTAAATCAGGGGCGGGAAATCTTTTTCAGCCTGAGAGCCACACTGCATCACGAGCAACCTTCCAAGGGCCACATGCCATCAGTGGGTGGGGCCAGAGGCCACAGTGGGTGGTGCAAGAGGTGCAACACTGACCTATGAACAGAGGCCACAGCCGTGCAAATGCCAGTGGTTTCTATATGCACATCTCCCTAGCCAGGCAGGTGAGAGGCATCATGGACACATGCCAGCCAGGGACAAACATGCAAAGAGGATAAGAAAGGGTGTTGCCTGAGAAGAGGCCTGGGGGCCAGACAGAGAGGCCTGGAGGGCCACATTAGCCCCTGGGCCTGACATTTGCCACTCGTAGTTTAAACCTCTGGTCCTGGTCCCTGACAGTGTGCTGGGCAGGGAGAGCAGGAGACAGAAAGAAAGGGAATGCCAACTTCTTGATCTGTCTCCTCCCACTACAGCTGGCATGCAGCCCCTGGTAAGGAATTTTGTTTTAACTGACAACAAAATGTAAAATAAAATAAAATGGTTGCCCACCTGTGATGTAAGCATGCATGGTGGGTTTTTTTTGGGGGGGGGACCTGTCTTTCTTGAACAGCAGGGCCCCCTCCCCATTCCTAATGTTACATGGCAAACCATTTTTTCAAGTGGAAAGGAGTTTCAAAAGCATTTTGCCACATGGGATTGTGTGTGTGTTTGTGTTCTGAAATGAAGATCCTGCGATTCAAAGTCGAAAATGTCAAGCATCCCACTAGGAATGTGTTGTTGGTCCTTGAGCACATCTGAATTAGCTTTCTGGATACCAGTCAAATGGTGCGCAATTATGACTATTTCAAGCGAGGAGGGGGATGAACCTGGTCTTCTAGGCTGTGCTATGGATAGAGGTTGAGGTTTCATGTGGGACTAATGTCCAGGTTACATTTCTCAGCATCAGGCTACAGAGATAAGAAAATGGCACCTGTTGAATTTCTGCTTCAAGCAGCAAAATGCCATAGATACATAGGAAGGACATTGGTCCATCTAGCCCAATATTGTCTACACTGACTGGCAGCAGCTCTCCAGGTTTTCAGGCAGGGTCCTCTCCCAGTCCTACCTGGAGATGCTAGGGATTGAATTTGGGATCTTCTGCATGCAAAGCAGATGCTCTGCCACTGAGCTACGGCCCTTCCTCACTGAGCTATAGACCTTTGCCACTTAGAGAGAGCAGCACCTTGTTGGGAAATGAAGTGAAGAGCCAGTCTGGAACATCCCCAGAAAAAGGTCTCAGGTCTCCTCCAGATGAACTGTTTTTGAGCATTCATTCTGATTTGCTTGCACAAAGGTTGCCTGCAGGTTAGATTATGCTTGGCTGAGCATTTGTGCTTGGTTGAACATTCATCCTGATTCACTTATGGGATGTTTATATGTCTTCCCATTAATCATTTGTTCATCCCACACTATTTGGTGCATTTTCCCATCACTTTCCTAACCAACAAAAGTCTGTGTTTATTATTTTTTTAAAAGTTGATTTGTTGCACCAAAATGGTGGAGCAATTTTAATCCGCTTTAATTGTGCAAACCTAAACTTCTGGTATGTGCTTGAATCCCTCCCACAAAATAGCAATGGTCTGGAGGCACCCCTCAGTAACGTTCTGATTCAGAGGTTATTCTTACAGGGTTGCTCTGCCAGGTTTTTTAGAGGCCTTTGTCATGGGGGAAAGGCTCTGTCTGTGGCTTCCTTTCCCAGCTGCTGCGGTGTTGAAGTTGTCTTCCTCCCTTTCTTTGATCTGCTGGGTTTTTTTGGGGGGGGGGCTGGGGGGAGTTAATTTGCTCTTTTACACAGCTGTTTTTTGTTAATTACTTTTGGTTCTTTTACATTGTGGTTTCCATGGGGATATGAGTTTATTGTTGTCATGTGATTTTATTTTGCTGATCTAAGCTCCTCTGGTTTCTTCTTTTGAAGAGGAGCAAGGCATTCCATTTCTAACAATCAACAATTACCCTGAGGCAACAACCCAAGCCTACACACATCCAAGAAGTTCTAGGATATTGCTGTCATTCTCACTGAATCATTCCCTATCGCTGTGTCTTTATGAACTCTACACACTATGTACAATGCTGTGCACACAGTTCATCCCATGTTTTTTCCCCACCCAACAACCTGCCCAGACCCTGAGATCGTCATCTGAGGACCTTCTTTGTGTGTCACATCTGAGGGGTGTCACCTCTGGAGGATGGGAATGAGAGAGCAGGCCTTTTCTGTAGTGGCTCCCTTTCTATGGAGCGCCCTTCCCAGGGAGGCCCTCCTCACTAACTCTGCCATTCTTTTGTTGCCAATTGTTATTGTTTTGTTTTTGTTTTCCTGGGCATTACCAATGATCAAATGTTTGCTTTTTGACTTGGTTTTTAAACATGCTAATCTATCTTTATGATTCTGTTTTTACTCTGGTTGTAAATCACTTCAGGACTTTTTGTAGTAGGAAATGATTTAATAAATGATGGCATACTGTCCTAGCTCAGTGGTAGCACATCTGCTTTGCATGCAAAAGGTCCCAGGTTCAATCCCCAGCATCTCCAGAAACCATGCAGAGGATTAGTCGTCCAGGGTCTCAGGGGGTCTTGGACCCCTTACTTTTTGGGGAGTCAGGTCCCAAAAGGTTCCCTGTGTCTCCAGTGTCCTATGAGCCAATTGGCACAAAAGGAGAGTGTGTGAGCAACTGAGAAGAGTCTTCTAACTTGCTTCCTCAGTGTTTCCTGCTGATTGGAGCCAATCAGAGTGCAAGGAGTCCCTGTTGGTTCCTGCTTCAAAAAGCCAAGTTATGGAGAGTGAGAATTCTGTAACTGCAGAAGAAGAGACAATTAATTCTGATGATAGTATCCCATCTACATCATCGAGCAATTTGGTACCAGCAGGAGACAAACGTGTAGACACTGAACTCCATAATTCAAGCAATATCTCTGCCAGGGAGAAAGGACAGTGAAATGGTGACAATGACAGAGAAGTAGAGAGCAATATTCAAGCTTAACCAGATTATTCTATAATCGTAGAAAGGGCGTGGCTGTGATGGGGCGCAGCTGTGAGTATTATGAAGGGACCCTACACTTCTGAATTTGCCACTACACTACTTCTCAAATGGTTTGCGATGCATATCTTTTTCTTTTTCTCTGCCAATTTCTCTCTTCCATCTATTCCATCTCTTTCATCTTTGTCAGTTGTGATCTCCCCTTCAATGGATTTCTGCCTCTGGTGGTTATTTCTCCTGTATGAATCCTGACTTTCCTTTAACCAGCACACAGGGACAGCAAGCAGGAAACTCTGAGATGGTCTCTCTGTCTCAGCCAGGGAATGCCAGACCTGGTCAGTATCTGTGATGGAACCACATTGGGCAAATTTCACCAATTCTCTGGGTTCACATTCGTCTTGATTACCTAAACTCTGGCTAGGAAATCGATTCATCTTCAAAATGCTGGGGATTTATTTATCTTCAAAGTGTTGAGATGATTTTTAACTGATAGTCAGGAGGAATCTTTTTTTTAAATGTTTTGTATTGGTATTTCCAAGGTACATTAATTATAGGAGTATATGACAAAACCATAAACAGACAACAACCCCCCCCGAAGTAACAAAATATTGATATAGGTGCATGAGATGATCTTGAAATCCTTATATTTTGCACATGTTGACATTCATAGTGCTACATGGGCACCGATAATTCCAAAGGGGCCCATGATTTTGTGGCAGCAGCGGCAGAGGTGATTCCTTGCTAACATGCAAGATGAAGGGCATCCTAGTGTTAAATGAATCTGGAGACTTTCAAGGCATGTTTCCTATTCAGGCCCTTGAGTTCCCTCTACTGTTGAATTAAAATACTGCTTGCAGTTTCTTTTCTTTTTTAATCTTTCCTTTTTTTAATGTCTGAGCATTTGCTATGTACATGACACATTCCCTCAACCAGTTTCCATTCTGATGGTTGAATGAGCAGTTCCATTATGCAAGTGGAAATCCTTGCACTGACAGAACTACTTAGTGCTGCACTGAGTACAATTCCAAGGTTCAAATCTCTAAAGAGCCATGAAGCTCACAGGGTGATCTTGGGCCAGTCACTCTCCTTTAGCCTAACTTCACTCACAGGATTGCTGTGAGGATTAAATGGGGGGGGGAAAGGAGGAGGAACCATGTATGCCAGCTTGAGCTCTTTGGACAAAAGGTGGGCTATAAAATATTATTATTATTAATTAAATGCATATCCCATCCTTCCTCCCAGTAGGAGCCCAGGGTAGCAAACAAAAACACTCTTAAACATCTTGAAAAACAGACTTTAAAATACATTAAAACAAAACATCTTTTTAAAAAAGTTAAAAATGTATTTAAAAGCAATTCCAACATAGACACAGACTGGGATAAGGTCTCTGCTTAAAAGGCTTGTTGAAAGAGGAACCTCTTCAGTAGGTGCCAAAAAGATAACAGAGATGGAGCCTGTTTAATATTTAAGGGGAGTGAATTCCAAAGTGTCGGTGCCATAACACTAAAGGTCCACTTCCTATGTTGTGTGGAATGGACCTCCTGATGAGATGGTATCTACAGGAGGCCTTCACCCGCAGAGTGCAGTGGTCGACTGGTTATATAAGGGGAAAGACCATCTTTCAGGTATCCTGGTCCCAATGTAATACATAAAGAATAAAGATAGATGCCCCATCACTGTGCTCTAGACCACATTCCATTTGCATGGAGCAACTGCAAGACACAAAGGGACTGGCAGAAGCCCAGCATGAATGATGAAGCCCATGACCTATGAAGTAATGCACAGATATTCTGCAGGGGCTGATCTGAAGGGGTTTCTCAGCAGATCAGGTGATGTGGAAAGGATCACGTTCTATGTGGAAACTTGGAACCAAGGCTCTACTACAGCCTTTAGAGCAGCCTTTCCCAACCAGTGTGCCTCCAGATGTTGTTGGACCACAATTCCCATCTTTCCTGACCATTGGCAATGCTGGCTGAGGCTGATGGGAGTTGTGGTCCAACAACATCTGGAGGCACACTGGTTGGGAAAGGCTGCTTTAGACAGTTAAACAAGAAGAAAACAGCTGGGCAACTGTAGAGTTTCTCTGCCATCTGGTGGAGAGGAGAGTTTCTACACGCAACGTCACTAGAACAAGAATTCTCAGAGATAGGTGCTGATATTTGATATTGCAAAACAGTTTTGCTAGAAGCAGCGGAGGCTGATCCATTAGGGAAGATGGGGCACTGCCCTGCCAACCTCCGCCTGCTCTCAGCTACCCCCTACCTGCCCACGTTCTTACTTACAACCAGTCCAAGGGGTGGCACTCCCTATCAGCTCCTGGCTCTTTAGTCTCAGGTTTGCTCTTGCAGAACTTGGCAGGAAAGAGGAGGGGACAAACCTAGAGCTAGTTTGCTTTGCCTGTTGGCCTCTCTGTCTGTTGCCTCACCAGTCCCAATGGACACCAGCCACTGCTGGCTACGAGGCACATCACTTTTTCTATGCCAGGAGAATAAAGCTTGATTCCTAAAACTGAAGAAATACTCCTGCTGTTGTGGTGTTTGTTGTGTTGTTTTTTCTGTAAAGTGACAAGGAAAAATACGTAACTGGCTGAGGACGTTTGAGGCTGCCATTTATATATGCTATGCAGAATAGTAGAGATGGAAGGGGCCTATAAGGCAATGGAGCCGAACCCCTTGTTCAGCAGAGGAATCCAAATTAAAGCACAGACCCAGAAGGAGAAGCGGAAGAAACTCCTGAGAACTCAGCTCCTTCTCCCCCTCAGCTGCAGAGCACCCCAGACACAGCTGAAGCCCTTCAGCCAGATGCAGACAGTGAACAGGATACTCCCTCGTCACCTGCAGAACGCAGACAGCAGAAGGTCAGGCAGAAGAGGGGCAGGCCTGTCCACTTAAGGCCAAAATGCTAATAGCTCACACCTGCTGACAAACCTGCTCCTTAAAAGACAAACCTTGGTTTCAGCTTTTTGCTGACTATAATGTCAGGCGTGGCTTTGTGTGTTTCCAGTTTCCCTATACCTTATCTTGGACTGACCCCTTGGCAATTGAACCCGGACCTTTTCTGACCTCGCTTCTGGACTTCTGGCTTGGCACGTAAGCTTGGAAAGGGCCTTGCCCTTATCACTCTTTATCCTTCTTAGCCTGGCAGATTTACGACCAGACTGCCAGCTAAGGACTTTCATGCCCTCGTAAATACCCAGGAATTTCCAGCCCCCGCCTGCACTACTGTCTTGGTGCAGAGCTGAAGGTACGAAACTGTCCTAGAGCGTGCTTGCCTGGTGGGAATGTGTCCTTTGTGCCTTGATAACGCATCTTGCTTCCTTGGATGGAGGATAAAGAGAGGTGTGAGTGTGTGTAGAAACTCGATGCTGATGATGAATTTATTACCCGCCCTTCACCCAAAGTTGCTTCCTAGGATACAATAGTGTTGTGTACAAAGATCAAATTTGCATGTGTTGCTCTACACGCTTTTCCCTTGGGTCCCACCCATGATTGGCATCCGGCCCTCAGAAGGTTGCCTTGGGAATTTGGCTGTCAGGCTGGAGAAGATTCCCAACTCCTGACTTAAGGCATATCAAATTTGATATGGATTTATCACTGATCAGATTTTTATGTTTATTCATTTTAGCCCCTGACGAAGGCCGAGTTTTGTGTGGCTGAAATGTGTTGGGCTTATTTTTCAATAAATTCATTTGGAATTTTATCATATGCGCTCCTCTCCTTCCGGCATCTTGGGGCTTCCCCCCTCCCTTCCCTCTCCTCTGTTCAGGTATGGCCACAGCTGATGCCCTAGCTGAGCAAAAGCCCTCAGTGCAACTGAAGCCACTTGGGACTCCAGTGACGGAGCTAGATTAAGAAGTCCCCCAGACTACACTCTCACTCTTCTAGGGAAAATGCAATCCCATCCAGAGCAGGCTATCTACTTAATTATCTGACCAAAGAAGCGCCTTCAGAGTCTCCATCTTGTTATGATTCAGTTTATTGGCCCTCATCCAGTACAGGCACTGATGCAGCACTAGACTATCTTAAAGCACATCCAATGCACCCAATGGCACTTACTTCTGAGTAGACATGTATTGGATTGCAGCCTTTGTCTCTTCCATCACGGCCCAGAGGAACTCTATTTATCCTCTTCCATCATTGGCAGCCCGACTCAGCCTATAAGCCAAGATGCTCTGCTACATAGGTTGAAGGAGCTACTTTAGGATTTTTATGAATTAAGTGAAATTCATGATTTTTCATGAATTAAATGGAGGGAAGGAGGGAACGGGGGATATAAATTAAATAAATATACAATTGGTCAGTTTTGTGTTTCTAGTTTCTTTTAAAAGTAACCCTCATTTCTGCACCTCTGTCCTACCACTCAGTAAATATATTTTATTAATTTGAGCTGCTGGCAGTGCCTGGTATATCATAATACAGACTCTGTCCCACCTCCTCACTTTATAATCTTATAATTTTCCTAAGAAGAGGTGCACAGGAATCACAGAGTTAAGTCTATCTGAAGGTGGCTGCAGGACTCAAAGGCATGTACTTTCCTACTCCGGAGGAATTTGTATAGCTCTGCAGTGCACCAGGCTCAGAGTTAAGGAATAACTGGGGGTGGTGCAAGTAGGGATGAAGTAGAAATTCAATTCCATTTGCATTTAAAGGTGAACCTCCTTCATTTGCACTTTATTTATTTATTATATTCTTATTCCACCTTTCCTCTAAGGAGCTCAAGGGGGGCAGGCAAACATGGTTCTCCTCGTGATTTTATCCTCACAATAACCCTGTGAGGTAGGCTAGGCTGAGAAGTAGTGGCTGGCCCAAGGTCATCCAGAGAGCCTCACTGCTGAGTGGTGATTTGAATCCTGGTGTCACAGGTCTTAGTCCAACATTCTGACCACTTCGCCACACTAGCCCTCCACTTGACGGAACAAGGTGCGAATCAAAACACAGCCATCCTTCAAAATTCTCACTTTTCCAAATTTGGCAGTGCACTTCTCAAGTAATGGGTACAAAAGTTCAAATGCTAGGGCAAAATGTAATATGACAAGCCCACTATCTGTACTTCCTGGAAACAACTGAAGACAGTTTTGCTTCAACAAGCTTTTCCAGCAAGATGAAAAGGTCTCTGCCTTAGAACAGGGCTTATAATTGCTTTCTTGCATTAATATATTATATATTGTATGAGTAACGAATATAAGTAAATAAAGGTATTGGCCAGATTAGTGAGCTACTTTGAAGGCTCAAAGGGAGGAATGTTGCGGAAATATTTCGTTTCAGGTTTGCGTGAGCTCTCCAAAGCGGCTAGACCCAAAATGTATTAGTAAAATGTATGAGTGGAACTGCTGAAATTGCACTTATAAAGCTAGGAGAAGAAGCAGAGTAAAGGTTATAAATATGTGCTTGCTTTAGAGGTCAAATACTTATCAAAGGAGATATGATGAAAATGTAGGGAAGGGGTTGGAGTAGTTGTGTCATGGAAAAGGAAGAGAAAATGTTATCTTGACCTGCATATTTTAGAAGATACAATAATGCTTATGCTATGTTAAGAATGTTTATACCAAGTTATTGTACTGATTGACATATGTTGACGTGAAGATTGAGTAATCAATGTAACCTTGAAAAGAGTATATAAGAAAGATGTGTGTTTTATGAAAGGGAAGGTTTGTGCGCAAATAAAGACTTCTAATCAAAGAATCAATTGTTGTGTCTTGAGAGTTTGGAGAAATGCATTGAACTATAGCAGGCAATAGCCTATTTAGACTCCTGTGACAGTGTTCATTCTGAGTAGTTTTTAGACCAATACTTGGTAGTTCTTGTACTCTTTTTAAGAATTATTTTAGCTCTTTTTGAGGATATGTCTGTAAATCATCTTGGGATCAGGACCTATATGTGGATGGCAGTCCACAGATTAATAAATAGTGATGATGGTGATAAAATGCATACCAATAGCATCCCAAAATGCATTACATTAGGGAAACTTGTTTTGCAAAAGTGTGTATGTTAGGCAAAAGTTCATACAAAAATGTGTTTATGGGGAGAAATTTGCACTAAGATTCTGACGAATTTTCACGGGAAGTTTAAAAAAATTAAAATCAAATCAAATCACAACCTGATGTGCAAATGTGGAGAAAAGAGAAACTGTGAGGAAGTGAAAGTGACATGTCTGCTCATGCCTAACTGTGGGTGCTAGTAACAAGCAGGATACCTCCCAGCCAGTGGTGGCTCCATGTCAGTGGGGCAGTGGAATCTGCTCCGGGTTTTCATCCGAACTTTCAAGGAGCTGTCCAAGGTGCTTCAGCTCCTTGAAAGTTCAGATGAAAACACGAAGCAGATTCCACTGCCCCACTGACATGGAGCCACCAGCTGCTTCTAGTCAGTTCTTCAGGCAAGAGGAAGGTGTGGGTGCATGCCTGATCTCTCACAGTGCCCTTTTCTCTCCCTCACTATGCACTCTCAAAACAAACCAAACATGTTTGACACGGTGTTTTAGAACAAGGCTCCCTCCTAGGGATCTCTGACAGCTGCATTAGGAATATGGGAGAAAAATTATGATTCCTTAATTACAGTGTGTCATTGTGTGCTGCAGCTCTTCATTCCTCAGCTGTCTGTTGGCATACCTGTTTCCCCTCTCTAATGCCAGTGTTTTGTCGGTTTTGCTACGACACTTACATTGGTGACTTGAGCGGCACTGGTATTAAGCATTGAACCTGTGGTGATAAGATGCAAAGCCCACTTCTGACTGACATGACAAATCAAAGGAGGTATGTGTGTCCCTTGACAGATGGTCCATGTTGCAACCTTTGAGAAGCCAAGTGAATTATTATTCTTGGCAATGGCTTTACAGTGCAGTCCTAACCATGTCTATTCAGAAGTAAATCCTAATGAATTCAATAGGGCTTACTCCCAGGTTAATGGGGTTAGGATTGCAAAATATAGGAGAAATGCAGAATTCAGGTTGAGTGGTTATTTTGAAACGCATCATGTTCGTAATGAGTCCACATGAGACACACTTATGGCCTGATTTATTTAATAATAATAATAATAATAATAAAACTTCTATCCCATCCTTCCTCCCAGAAGGAGCCCAAGGTGGCAAACAAAGAAGAAGACACTAAAACTTCTTAAAACGTCTCAAAAACAAAACAACTTAAAAAGCAATTTCAACACAGACCCAAACTGAGATAAGGTCTCTACTTAAAAGGCTTGCTGAAAGAGGAAGGTCTTCAATAGGCGCCAAAAAGATAACAGAGATGGTGCCTATCTAATAATTTATATATATATATGCTGAGAGCATGTGATTGAGTCCATAACTCTGACTCCTGCATGGAATAGAGTTTTGCATACTTTTGCAAATTTGCAACATCTCGTCTCTGCTTCCTCTTCAGAGGTCTTTTTGATCTCAACTTTTAAAATCTTCTCTGTTGTGCTATTTCTCAGCTTTTTGTTCTTACTTGCTTGGGACATTTTGTCACTACTGGAAGAGGATTGTTGTGCATACATCCTGCTTGTGGACTTCCCATTGGGGCATCTGGTTGGCCACTGTGAGAACAGGATGCTGGACTAGATGGGCCTTTGGCCTGACCTAGCAGGGCTCTCCTGATATCTTTTATGATCCAAATGCCTTCTCTTTTTATTTTTATTTTTTTGTCGTCTTTCTCCATCATGGCCCTTCTTGTTTTTCCTGATTGACATTTATTTGGCACATTACTGCTCTTCCTTCAATTCCTCTCCCTTTTGTTTCACTAGATCTGTACGCCTGTGGACTGGGATGTCTCTCAATTTTTGTGTGCTGATGGATAAATTAATGATGGGTGTGGTATAAATAAGACAAGATGATGATGATGATGTGAGTGTGTCAGACCATCGCAGGTAGAACTGTCATATTGCCTCAAACAGCCGTGCTTTCAATGGAGTCTGTTCATATATTCAGCTGCCAGTCATCAAGGATATAATATCTATGTAGCAAAAGTAAGGGATCTTGGGGAAGTGTCTAGCTTTGTATGCAGGAAATCCCAGGTTCAATCCCTGGCATCTCCAGGCAGGGCTGGGAAAGACTCATGCCTGAAATGCTGGAGAGCTGCTGCCAGTCAGTGTCAACAATACTGACTCTGTACAATGCAGCATCCTAAGTTCCTAAGGCCTCATTAGAAATAGCAGAGGAGGCAGTAAAACATTCTCTTTCCAGACCATAGGTGCACAACAGCATGACTGAATGCTTTCCCATATGGACACCCTAGTGCCCCTAGAAATCTAGATTTCAAGAAGAAGAGTTCTAGCCTAGCCTTCCTCCTGATTTGCATGTTTTTCATGTATCTGGGATTTTTCCACTGAGAAAACATTCACAGGATTGGAAGGAATCTTAGAGGTCATCCAGATCAACTTTTTGCTCAATGCAAGATCGACAGTGCAGGATGCAAACACAGCATCCATCCTTTGCTCAAATACCTTCAGCAAAGGAGAGTCCACCACCTCCTGAGGTAGTCTGTTCCACTGTGGAACAACTCTTCCTGTGGCTATTAGGGGGCTGCTCCTACTGTCTCACTGAAACCAATTTCCACCCACTTATTCTAGTAGTCCTTCCCTTTGGAGCAACAAAGCACAAGCCCCTTGCTGAACTACAGGTCCCATCATCACTGCCCATGCTTGCTGGGGCTGATGGGAGCTGTAGGCCAACAGCACCTGTAGGGCTAAAGCTTCCCCACACCTCATATAGGCCCAAATAGACACAGTTCAGTTCACCCAAAGTTAAACACTTTGAAGGCCCATCAGATTCAAGAGGCAAATTTCAGACTTGCTCTTTCTCTCTCTCTTTGGCTTTATTTATGTATTTATTTGAGGAATTTGTAGTCTGCCCTTCATCCAAGAGTCTCAGGGTAGTAAACACTAACATTAAAATCACAACTAACAATAGATGTGTAATACAAAATAAATTTGAACTTTAGTGTTTCATTTTCACCAGATCATGCACATTCTTTTTATTTTTTTCTGAGCCTTGATGCACAAAACAGGCCCAAAGGGTCAACTCTGGAGTGAATGAAGCTGTGGCCTGAGGAAAGAGTAGAGCAGAGGGCAGACGGTACGAAAAAGAGCACTTGCTAGAAGTGTCTCCTGTGCTAGACAGATGCTCACCGTGCATTTAAAGCACATCCAATGCACATTTAAATCACATGACTTCCCCAAAGAATCCTGGGAATTATGGCTTCCCCTTCACAAAGTTACAGATTCCCAGCAATCTTAACAAACTACAGTTCCCATGATTCTTTGGGGAAAGCCATGTGCTTTAAATGTGCATTGGGTGTGCTTTACAATGTTCCGAAGGGAAAGCAAAATGGATTGAGGCTCCAGTTCCATCCATCCACCTTCTAAGAATTCTGGCCACTAGGTGTCGCTGTTGCATTGTAGTTACGATTTTGTGCTGCACTGAATTTTCTCACTAGAACATTTCTGAGGCAAAAAGTGGGCTCTGGAAAGATGTGAAGCATCCTAACACTGCAGACAAATAAATCTGTAGCTCTTCACAGTCTTTAGTGCCATTCGTTAGGGCTCTTTTTTAAATTCTTCACTGCATGATCCCAGGCAATCAGGGACCACAGAATGAAGGTGAAAATGCCACAATATGGCATAGCCAAGCATATTTGTCTTCCTATTGACATCACTAAGGATAAACAAACCTTTCTATTGCTCTCACTCTGAATGTGAGGAAGAGGGAATGCTCCCCCACTGTCAAAGTAATCAGACTGACACTTTCTGTCTCGCTGCAATGCGTTACCCACTCATCCCCAGTGCAATATCCAGCAAGACTCTGGCAGCTGTAGTAGTGAGTAGTTATATATTAATCACTGGCAGAATGCAGTGGAGAGGTGCATCCCACAGAAAATGATGCAGCACAGATGGGCTACAATCTGCATTGTGAAGCATATTTAAATTCAGATTACCATCCATCCATAATCCATTACTTTCAATGAGATGCATAGCCAAATGCATATCCTCATTCACAATCTGTATGCTGATGCACATCTGAATGTAATCTGTGACCCATTCTTGCTCCATTTGTTTCAATAAGATGCACATCCGATAAAATGGTGCTCTCTGCTGTAACTAGTCTGTTCTGTGCAAGTGGATGAGGGTAAGAGAGAGTCTCCCAGTTATGCCAGCAATGAGACCATGTCTGATCTTTCTCTCCTGAAATTTGCCCTCTTCTGAATACTTTTGCACCCTTTTATAACAGGATGGGAAACTTTGCCCAAAGTGGGAGTGGCTTTCTGCAGTGTGGGGCAAGCCTCCATGACAGGTATCCCCTTGTGGAGGATCCCTCTGTGACTCAACACTTTTGATAACGAGAAAGGTCACATCCACACCATACATTTAAAGCACTCTTGTTCCACTTTATGGCTTCCCCTCACAGAAAGCTGGGAACTGTAGTCCCTAAGGGTGCTGGGGATTGTAGTGCTGCCCTTAACAAACTAAAACTCCCAGGATTCTTTGGGGGGGGAAGCCATGACTGTTAAAGTGGCATGCCATAAATGTATGGTGTGGATGTGACCAAAGACTTTTGCCTAGTAGTGTGAACAGGGTGTCATTCTAATATTAAGGCAGGGCTATATATCATATTCTCTTTGAAAGAGATGTTCTATTTTTAGGTTTATAGCTTATAAATGTGTGATAAAAATGTGCCAAAAATGGAAAAGTAGGCATAGACTCACTTGAGGCCAACATTGCTGGTGTTGGTGCTGGAGAAGTTAATTATTTCTTTCCACAACTGAGATTTTAGATATGGGAAGGACGTTCACCACCACCACCACCACTACCACCACCACTATTATTATTATTATTATTATTATTATTATTATTATTATTATTATTATTATATACAGTAAGAGCCCAGGTCAGCAAACAAAAACACTCTGAAACATCTTAAAAACAGAGTTAAATTAAAACAAAACATCTTTTCAAAAAGCTTTAGAAACACATTAGAAAGCAATCACAACATTGAGCATGAATGCAAGCTGGATTTGACCATGAAGCGACATAAGAACATAAGAGCCCTGCTGGCTCAGATCAAAGGCCCCATCTATGGGAACCCCCAAGAAGGACAGGAGTGCAAGAGCACCTCCCCACATGCAAATCCCGCCAACTGGCATTCAGACGCTTAACCACCTCTGACAGTGGAGGCAGCAGACAGCCATCATGGCAAGGAGCCACTGACAGCCTTATCCCAGGATTTATTCAAATGTGCAGCTAGACACATTTTGTGCAGTGTCAAAAAAAAAAATTGTGCCGTGTGAAAAAAGCTTTTGTGCAGTTGAGTATATGGGATTTAATAAGGAGCTAGACAGTTTCTAAGAAAGAAATAGATTAGAAAAGGTGGAAAGAGATGGAAAATGAAGATAAACACTGCTTTTTTTCAGATCTTCATAACCTTATACTACTAGTCAGTGGTTTATTTGTTAAAAAAAAATTGAGGTGCCGGTACTCGTGTCTTGATAAAAGTACTGTGGGTGCCAGAACAAAGTGGCTGGCCTGGGCAGCAAAGAAATGAGGTGCTGGTGCTCTATACTGGTGAGTACTGTCACACACAAAAAACCCTACTTCAACATTGTTGTGAGTTGATCGGAGACCTTTGGGTGGCAAGCAACTAATAAATCTAATAAATAAATCAATAAAACTATAGGACTTAACTAAATACTTGACTAGTTTGAGGGCGGACAGTGCGCAGGCTGCTTGTGCAGCAGGGGGGAAGAAAGCTTCAAAGAAACCCGGCCTTCTCTTTCATGGATTTGTCTAATCCTCTTTTAAAGCCGGCCAAGTTGGTGGCCATCACTGCCTCTTGTGGGAGTGAATTCCATACTATACTTTGTAAAGACGTCGTTGCTTTTGTCTGTCCTGAATCTTCCAAGATTCAGCTTCATTGGATGTCCATGGGTTCTAGTGTTCTGTGAGATGGAGGAAAACTTCTCTCTCTCCGCTTTCTCCATGCCATGCATCATTTTATATACCTCTATTATGTCCCCGCTTACACACTATTTTTTTTTCTAACCTGAAAAGCTCCAAATGGGGTAGCCTTTCCTGACAGGGGAGTTGCTCCAGCCCCTTTGCAATATGGTTTCCATACCGGATGTCTTGGGGAGAAATGAACTCTTCCTCTAGGTTCTGGCTGAGTCTGGTTACACTTCAGATGGGGTTAATTTGTACCAGTGAGCAGCCCACAACATCTGTTCTCAATAGGGCTGCCAGGCTCAGGGCCTGAGAGTGATTCTGTATCTTTAAGAGAAGAGAAAATTCAACCAAGTGCAGGTTTTCTTGCAACACTGTAATGGGGAAAAACACAAGGTGGAATTCTCCCTTCCCCCTGCACAACCTTTTGGTTGCCAGGCCCAGCCTCCAAGAGGTCTTCTGCATCTTTAAAAGTTGTGCAGGGGGAAGGGAGAATTTCACCTTGTGGTTTTTCCCATTACAGTGTTGCAAGAAAACCTGCACTTGGCTGAATTTTTTCTTCTCTTAAAGATACAGAATCATTCTCGGGCCCTGAGCTTGGCAACCCTAGTTCTCAATGCCAGGACTCAAGCTGGGAATGTATGACATAAGAAGAGTTGCATTCTCCTAAGCAGGTGTAGAGTGTGAATATGGACAGACACACGTGCGGTTGTGCTGGCTTCAGTGCGCCTCCAGCTCTATTTTCCAAGGCCAGAGATGCATGGTGCTAGTCCAACTCCAAAACCTGGGGAAATACAACTCCGGTGCATTTTTCTCCCTGAAATCAGCTTCACTCAGAAATCAAAACTGTTTGGGAGAGCACCTCGTTGCCACTCCATGGTGTGTCCAGTGAAAAGGCTTTGCTATCGGTTGTGCAGAAGCAATGATTGGCCTGACGCTTTGCTGTGGTCAGTCCTTAGGGGTCTGAGATCCCCAGCAGGGAAGGCAGATGTGTTCAGCCAGGGGCAAACACATTTAACAGGTGTTTGAAACCAAAGCCAGAGGAAAGGGTCTGGCTGCTTTTGAAGCAGCTAGCACGTCTGCATCCTGCATCATCTCTAAGGGGAACCACAGAAAATCCTCACCTATCAGCGGTTATAGAGAAGACCTCCTTAATCCCAGCATGGTTTCTTTTTCTTTTAGGAACACAGGAAGGTGCCTTATACTGAGCCATTGGTCTTCCTAGCTCTATATGGTCTACGCACTGACTGGCAGCAGCTCTACCCTGTTTCAGGCCTAGTCTCTTCTAGTCCTACCTAGAGATGCTGGGGGCTAGACCTTACTTGTGCAAAGCAGGTGCTCTGCTATTGAGCAACAGTCGTTCCCCAGGAAACTAAGCACTGACATCAAAGGTATTTAAATGACTTCACATGAATTATCTCATTGATTCTTTTCACAGCCCTGGAAGAAAGGGCAGTATTATTATACCCATACTACAGACTGGGGTGGGGAGGGGGACTGGGACTGAGAGACAATGGTTTGCTAAAGGCCACTCTCTGAGTTCATGGCAGAAGGTTCTTGGTTCTGTATAAGTGATATGCAAATAATTGGGGAGAGAGTGAGGCTGC
This sequence comes from Rhineura floridana, assembly GCF_030035675.1. Classification (NCBI taxonomy): domain Eukaryota; kingdom Metazoa; phylum Chordata; class Lepidosauria; order Squamata; family Rhineuridae; genus Rhineura; species Rhineura floridana. The sequence continues at coordinate 37,959,803 of NC_084491.1, forward strand.
ATTCAGACAGCACTTTATTCCATTTCCCCAATGTTGCCTTACCTGTTAATTTTTGCATGTTACCTTTCACACAATGTAAAAACCACTTCTGGAAATCTAGTGGAATCCAATGGAAGCTTAGAGCTCATTTCCATATCGATTGCTTCCAGGGAAAAAATCTGTTTGCAACCCCGTTAATCTGGAAAATCGCAGGAGTTCAGCATTGGTTTTCTGGGGATCACACCACTGCTGCTCAAATAACAAAATTTGGGGGGTATTCCAGTATACAAAAGCACACACGCACATAAAGGATGAAGGGGGATAATAAGTTGTTCACTGTTGTTGTGTCACACCATGCCCAATGAAATTTAGCGCAATGTGGCGGTATATTGATGGAAAAAAATAACCACATTTCCATAATGCAACAGGTACTGCAGTGTGAAAAGAACATTAGAAACCAGGACAGAAGCACTAGCATTAAAATCAGGGAAAATAACCCAGCAACCCCACATCTGAATGCAGCCTGAGTCCATCTGAGCCAGTTCAGCCTAAAGGCTGGTTTGCTGCTTTTTCCTTCCTCCAAGCATTTGTCAATATAAGCTTTGAAGCTTGCTTAAAGGGCAAGAGCAGGCGGGTCCTTGCCCTGTGGCCCTCAGCTGGTAGATTTCAGCCCTATTGGCTGGGCAGTGAGGAGCCTGTGCAGAACCTGGAGGAGATGACTGGAGACACCTGGAGCTTGTTGGGAACATTCCTAGCTAGGGATGGACAAATCTGTCCTTTTCAGTTTCTCTAATTTTCTCATTTCCCCCATTTTTAAATTGATTTCTCCACATTTCTATGTAAGTTTGCAATTATGGAGAGGGAAGTCCTTTTGAAAATTCATCAGCATTTTAATGTGAATTTCTCCTAATATCCACATGTTTGCACCCACTTTTTCTTAAGATACACATTTTTGCAAAGTTTTTTTTCTTAAGATCATGCGTTTTTGCATGTTATTTTCACCACTGTATGCATTTTTATGGACACTTTGACCCGGTAAGTGAAATTTTGTAAGAACATTACTTGGCTGAAGAACTGCATTGCAAAATTCAAATAAGGGTGAATTTTGAAGTATGACTGTTTGGGGGTTCATATTGTCTTGGAAAGTGCAAAATAGGTAGCTTTGCCTTTAAATGTGGACTGAATTGAATCCTCCCTACACACACTCTCCCAACCCCAGGACTTCTAACCAATGCTACTGCAGATCCCCCTTTTGTGTTACACCGAGGGCAACCTCTTTCCCCCTTTTATGGGTACTATGAGGGGAAGGAATGATTGTGGGATGCTCCCTGGTGAGAGCAGGGAGCTGCAGGGGTGGGGAGTGTGTAATTTCCCCCCATCCTTTGGTGTAAGCTTACGTGGGGGAGAAAACAGCAGGAGTGAGAAGTGCTGATCTACCTAGAAATGCATGCTTGCGTATTTGGTGGGTGGGGCTGACTGTCTCTGCTGTATTTCTGTATTTTGGCCTGCTAGTAGTTGTGATGTTATTTGTTTTAGTTCCTATCCATGCTTAAGAGGATCTTATCTAAATGTTCTGTACTGCTTTAAAATGTGAATTTTTAATATATATTTTGTGATTTTTATAGTGTTGTAACTACGGCGCCTGATCCAGCACTTTGGAGTGGCCCTAATCTGACCTGGGAAGATCCAGGGTCAACCCAGCTCAGTTCTGGGGTCAAAGTTGATTCTGGGACCTTGCACAATCATGTGGTTTTGGTGGGGAGAACCCTAATTAAAACTCTAATTAAACATGCAGTTGGGGGGGGGAGAAGGAGACACACACAGGCTTCCTGTGCATCTTCTTCTCACCCCTTCTCCTCACAGCCAGGCCCCCCCCTTTTGACGGCCCTGGATTGCTCTGGTTGGATCTGATCCAGCTAGGGATGACCTGGGTCTGCCTCAACCTGATCCCAATCCAACCCAAATCAGCCCAGTTTGGTTTAGGATCTGAGATATGGCCAGATCCAATGTACAGCCTGAGTTGTAAACTGCTGAGTGACTTCTTTGATGAAGCAGTATATAAATAAATCGATATTATTAATATTGACTGTGGAGTGCATAGTTAAACTATGGAATTTGTTCCCACAAGAAGCAGTGAATACCACCAATATGGATGGCTTTAAAAGGATCAGACAAATTCATAAAGGATAAAGCTATGAATGGCTACTAGCCATGATGGCTGTGCTCTGCCTCCATGGTTGGAGGCAGTATGCATCTGAAACTGCAGGAGGGAGAGTGCTCTTGCACATAGGTCCTCCTTGCAGGCTTTACTTCCCTTAGTTCCCTGGTTGGCCACTATCAGAATAGGATGCTGAATCTAGCAGGGCTCTTCTTAGGTTCTCATTATTGCCTTCAGAATTTGCACAGGTGTTTCACAGCTTCTGTAATTCAAAAGGGATCATGAGACATGGTAATGTTTTGAAGTGGAGGTTTTGGCATAAGAATTAGGGGTGTTTAGTATACTTTGACCTATTGGCAACACATCTTCAGACTTGAGGGTGGACCTGAACTTCCCCAATTTTAACCCAAGGTAGACCACAGGTGCGTTTGCTCTCTGGGTTTGTGGACCTCCACACTTCCAAAAGGCCTTTCTTGGGAGCATGTTGTAATTGAGGCACAACCAATGTGTTGACCCATTCCAAATCATCTGGTGCATGCACCATGATTAGTAAGAGTGTGGGAGTTTAAAAATAACCTGTGGAGGAGGTGCTTTAATGAGCAATTATCATTGCTTTCCATAGACTTCTGTGGCAAGAATCTCCATGTGTTTAGTCTTCTTTAAGAGAGAGAGAGAGAGAGAGAGAGAAACCTTGCCAGATGTTAGAGTAAGTGACTCGTTAGGTTCTGGAATATTCTTCTGACTGGTGCACTGAACCATTGTCGACTATTAAAATAATTGGGCTCTGAATATTCTGACCTGATAATGTGCAAGAATCTTGGCAGGCTTTCTAACGGACTGTGATTGTGGAAACGGAGGAGGGGCGGAGAGTGTTTGCTGGAACAAAGAAACACAAAATTCTGTATGCAAAAGCTCACCTCTAACTTAATCTTAAGGGGGGATCATTTGGCTTTAGAAATTGGGCCTCCTAGCAAGGAGAGGGGGGGAATATCTGACTTTTGCATTTCAACATCCTGAACCTTTCCTCTACAAGGAAGCTTTTTTGTGCCCACAGTCAGTGTTGTTCTCCCCAAAGAAGCAGCTTTTCAGAATTGATTGGGTACAAGGCCGTTAGTGCCCTCACCAAATGTTTTAAAGTAGAGAAGATGAAAAGTGAAACAAGTACCCTAGTGTACATACTGGTCTGGTGTGGGGGCACATTCCCATTCTAGTCAACCCAAGACGAACTCATAATTGGCTTAAAATACAAATCAGTATCAGGAATTTAGGTGGCATGGATACTACACTCATGGGTGGCTCTCTTTTCTTTCTTTCTCTCTCTCTCCCATTTTGTCACATTGATCAAACCCATTGAATGAATTGCAGCACCTCTGTTTTCACCTTTTGGTGCCCCTCAGTTGGAGCTCATTACATTTGGAAGGGCTGCGTTTGGGGAATAACACGTCTAGGACTTTTAACTTTGATCTGAAGAAGCCAGAGAAGAAAAGGACGGAAATTGTAACGGACTGTGTGTGGAGTGGCTTGATTAGCTGCACCAAACGTAAAAAAAAAATCTGCCTGGCTTGGAGGGTGAGCTCCAAAACAACACAAAGGGAGGAGGGGCTGCCTTTGTAACTGTGCTTGTGTGTTCCCATCGCTTGCCATTATTGTCTTGCTCTTGCACATCTGAAATGAACCTTGAACCCCCAGGTGTCTTTGGAGGGGGAGACGGATGGGGAGAGGAGGGCCCCAAGTGGTAAACAAATAATTTGCCAGTTGTTTCATTTCTCCATGTCCACTCTAACAGCACCCTTTTACGTGGACAAGTTTCAGCGTCATCATTTGCTCTTTCACTGCTGCTGTGGGGAGCCTTGGAAAGACTCTGCTTGATGCACAATGGGTGTGGAGAAGGTTAGCATTTATGACCGGATCCAAGTAGCAAAGTAGGGGGAAGGATCATTGGAAGATGCCAGAGGGCTCCTGGACATCATTTCCTCCTCTTCAACTCTTGACTGGCTAAGGAGGGCAAGTGATGTACTTTCTGCCATGAATCAAATGGGAGGTTCTGGGGAAAGCCAGTTATGCTGTCTTAATTTCAGCTACTCTCCTTTCCACTGCCATTATTTTAGTATTGCAAATGGCTCATTTTGCTCATAGGTGTTCACTTGGGTTTGTACAGCATCATGGGTCTTGTAGTGTAAAGGTTTCATCATCACTAAAGCCATTTAGTATCAATGTGTGTTTTTGCTCACGAGAGTGCAGGTTGTAGGGTACCAAGATACAAATGAGAACAGGGTTCCTGAACCTTCACCTCTACTACATCATGGGTCTTGCAATCTTAAGGTTTTATCAGTGGTAGTTTAGTAGTGATGTGTGTTTTTGCTCATGAGAGTGCAGGTAGTAGGGTGGCAAGATACAAAAGGGCTCCTGCACATTTACCTATACTGCAGCCTTTCCCAACCTTTGGGTCTCCAGATGTTGCTGGCCTACAATTCCCATCATCCCTGACCATTGGCCACACTGGCTGGGGGTGATGGGAGTTGCAGTCCAACAACATCTGGGGACCCAAAGGTTGGGAAAGGCTGCTATACTCCATCATGGGTCTTGAAGTCTTGAGGTTGCATTAAGTCATTTAGTAGTGATTTGTGTTTGTCATGAGAATGCAGATGGTAGGGTGGCTAGATATCCTTTTTTAATGGCCATGTAGAAGGGGGAATTTCAGTAGGTGTACCTCGCACAGATGTAACACATCAATCTATCCCATAAATATACAAGTATCAGCACCACCATAGCTGGGGTTCCATGCCACAGGAGACGCGCAAGGAGTGGGTCTGACAGTAGATTATGATAGGATTTGGGGGGATGAAAGGCATGGCTTTGAAACGTTATTAAAATTTTGGGTGGTACTTGCAAATAGTATGGTCAATTGAATTTTGGTTGGTTTTATCATATACACAATTTCTTTGCTTGTTTATTGTAAACATTTATAAACTGCCCTCTACCATACAGTACAAGGACAGGGTACACTCCAATCTGTGTCACAATCCATGTCACTGGGTTCCTGCCGGGAGGAAGGGTGGGAAATAAATAAATAAATAAATTTCACTTCAAACCAACAGAACCATTTATACAATGATTAATAACAAGTAGAACACTTCCAGACAAAAGTGGCACAGTCAAAGTTAAAAACCAAACAGAAGTGGGCCCCACAAAATAAAATATTTTATCTGTTAAGGGCCAGGTTGAAGAGTTGCATCTTCAGTATTTGGTAAAAGCTGTATAGTGATAATGCTAGATGCACCTCTGTGGGGAGGAAGGTCCACAATTCAGGTGCTCCCTCAATGAAAGCCTCTCCCAAGCTGCCATACTCTACATTTGGGGGTGGGGTGGGAGAACTACAAAGAGAGCCCCCTCTGCTGCTATTAACACCCAAGAGGGTCTACAGCGATAGAGGTGGTCTTTCAGATGTTTGGGGCCTAAGTCATTTTATTTTATGTTTGTTTACAGTAATACATCAGTTAACAAAGTAGATACATTCCTGGACTTTACTTCTTTAACAGAAACTTTGGTACCAGAGGTAGGAATAACATGTAAAGAATAGGGATAGGTTCCTACGCCTACTAATATATGGTGGGGGCAGCTTCAACAGGGTCTTTAAAGGGTGCCTCCCCCTCCCCCATTCTCCTCTTCTGAATCTATTGGATCCTTTGCTCCCCAGCCCTGAGAGAAAGCAAAAAATCTCTTCAATGCAGAGCCAACACACAGGCTTCTCAGTTTCACCCTAGCAAAGCAAAGGCACAGGCCTATCAATTTATTGATAGCAAAGCAAAGACGCAGGTCAGTTTCACCTTAAAGCAAAGGCACAGGCTTGAAAGTTTATCCATGGCAAAGCAAATCTGGTCAGTATCACCTTAAAAAAAAGCCTTCCTTAAAAGAGCTTTGTTCCTGGAGGATTGGTTAACTGAGGTATTATGGTATTTGTTTATTTATTGCATTTCTGTTCAGCTGAGTTCTCTGGGAGGTTTATATAGCCAATAAAATGCAACACTTAATTTACCATAAAAAGCCTTAAAAAAAAATGAGAAAGCTGTGGTGGTGGTGGGGAACCAAAACCCCATCAAAATCAATACAGCCTAAACTGCCACAGCTGAAACAACCAAACCTGCATAAAATGGAGCAAGGAGGGGCTTGAGACAAATATTAAAGCATTCAATAGATTGTAATAAAAAAAATCTGACAGAACAGAAAGGTGCCTACAAGATAAGCACTAGATGAGCCTTTTTAAAATTACATTTTGTAAACAAAATTATTCTTTTTTTATTTCGGGCTTTAAGCCCCAATGCAATTGCCTGGATGGGTGATCAGCTGAGAGCCACACGGGTGCCATCTTTGGTTCCATGATGGAATAAAGGTTGGAAGTGGTTTAAAATATGTTTTGTTTTCAAGATGTTTTTCGTGCTTTATCATACATTTGCTGCCCTGGGCTTCCTTTGGGAGGAACGGCAGGATATACATTTAATTAATCAATTAATTAATAATATGAATGTAAATGAATAAATTGTCTTAAATATAACCTCCAAGGGCCTCAGAGAGACAGACGTGGTCCCTTGGGTTATATTCAACTACGTCCTACTCAGAGTATACCCACTGAAATTAATGAATCTGTCTATTAACTTCAATGGATCTACTCTGGATAGGCTTAACACTGAATGCCCCCCCCTGGTGTTTTTATCCTCACAACAGCCCTCTGAGGTAGGTAAGGCTGAAAGACAGTGGTGCCCAGGGACTTCAAGTCTGAGCAGGAATTTGAACTTTAGTTCCCCACTCCTACTCCCATGCTTTAGTCACAACAGCAAACTGGCTTTCAGTCATTTGCATCTCCTATGAGACTGACCACCAGAAACAACCACAATAGTTGAAAGATTCCCCCCCCACATACACACAAATGAAGTCCCATCATTGAATGCTTCCAACATCACTCATTACACACAGACTACTGCAACAACATATCCTTTCCTTGGTAAGTGTTTTTGCTGGCGTGTCCCACATTGTTGTTTGAGGGAAAATAATAAAAGTGATTTCCTGTGATAGGGAGTGATTTTGCAATAGGAAACATATGGCAGAGCCCCAAATCAAAGGTGCTGCTCAGTTTTCCCTGCATGCACTCACCTTGCAGGAAGTCTCCTGTGCTATGTTTTGATGGATTGTGCTGAAGATGGAGCAGACCCCATGGAGGGGAGAACTTTGAAAAGGGGTGAATATGAACAAAACATATTCACTGTTGTTCTATTGCCACCTTTAAAAGGAGGGTAGTTCTGCAGCTGTAACTAGATGACTGAAAAAGCACTACAGGGTCGGTTCCAGGATTTGGGGGAAGCTCTAGGGCAAGGGTGGAAGAACCTTTGGTCCTCCAGATGTTGCTGAACCACAACTCCCATCAGCCCTAGGAAGCATGGCCAACAGCCAGGGATGATGGGAGTTGTAGTTCAGCAACATCTGGAGAGCCAGAGGTTCCCCACACCTGGGCTAGACAACAGCTTAGATCCTGAAAAGTCCCAGTTTGACACCTGCCAGAAGTTGCTATTTTGGCAAAAGAGCTTGCAAACTTGATGAGAGCAAGCAGTGACTACCAGCATTATCCTTCCCACCCACCCCCAGTAGTAGCAGCTGCTGGTTCCATGTCAGTGGGGCAGTGGGATCTACTCTGGGTTTTAGTCCAAATTTTCAAGGAGCTGTCCAAGGTGACAGTTCCTTGAAAGTTTGGACTAACACCCAGAGCAGATTCCACCGTCTCACTATCATGGAGCCGCCAGTCACAACTGCCATCCAGAAATCCATTTTTTCCTCTTTGGGCAGAAGGAGTGTGGGGTGGAGACTACTTTAACTTCATTTATTGTTACAGAGATAACACTAGCAAATTCAGCATAAACATTGCTGTATAACAAGGGTGGCTAACCTGTGGCCTCCAGATGTTTCTGGACTCCAGCTCCCATTGGTCCCAGCCAGCATGGCCAAGTGGTCAAAGATGGTGGGAATCATACTTCAGCAACATCTAGTGGACCAAAGGTTTCCCACACCTGCTCTAAGGCAAGATGTCCTGTGTGGGCCTGCCCCCTTGCTATTGCTGTCATTGCCCATTTATTATTCTCTGTGTCCATTGTGAACATCTGTTCAGAATGAGGAAGCAAAGAAAGTGGAAGCAAGATGTGGGAGAAATTCGGTTCAGCTCACATCTTCAGGTGAATCAACCTGATTTCACTTTCCAGAACAATATGTGAGCTGAAACATATCCACCCTTTGAAATGTACATTTCTTTGAATTCTGCAGTGCCATTCTCCATCCCAAAAAAGCGTAGTGAAATGCCTGTGCTAGAGTAAAGTGTGCAAATAAGGGCATACATCGCGAACATAGCCCACAAAAATGCATTTTATTAGGCAAAATGGCTTTGCAAAGTTGTGTATATTAGGAGACATTTGCACTACAATGCTGAAGAATTTTCTTGAGGGCTTTTGTTTCTCAAAATGGCAAATGGCTATGGAAAGGTGGAGAACTGAACTTACGATTGGAAAAATGAGATACTGAGAGGAACTGAAATTGACATATTCCTCCATCCTTAAATGGAGGTTGTTGCTCCTCTTTGGGGAACAGAAGTAAGTGGGGGCCCTGCTGTGCTGTGAGCCCTGCTTGGTGCCCTTCAATATTGTTCGGTATTATAAAAATACACACAGAAATAGGAACTAGTTTGGTTGGTCCTATTTCTTAGCAGAGATATAGAAATACAAGCAGCAGAATGAGAATAAACCAGCCCCACCTTTCTCTATATAAACAACAACAGATACAATCTCTTAGGTAAAAGAAAAGAATGTTTACTTACGACCTCATATGTTAGGAACATATGCTCTAGCTTAGAAGAAACAAAATAGGAGTCTCAGTTCATTTTAGTGGTTTAGTATTGATGCTCTCAGAGAGAGCATCATTTGCCATGCGGCCTCTCTCAATGGTGGATAGATCAGCAAAAGGGGAATATTCAAAAATCCCCCAGGACAAAGGAGGAGGAAGTCAGGAAAGTAACCACACCCATTAGGAAGTTACATCATGGTAAAACAGGTACATGGGATATTCCCCAAATATCCCGTAAAAGGAACATGCAACATTTGCCTATTCCAACAAATATCACCCCAGACGCCAGCATGGAAGCCTGGTTAAATTAAAAAAAAAAACACCCTCGGTACTACAGAAACATTGTAGATAAGACATGAAGAACGTGTTAGGATGCTTGTGCTTCTCGCTGTTACAGGAATTTATTTCAATTGCCTATTTTGGGACTACTGGATGTGCACAAATTTGTCTTCCATGGTTTTCTAATGAAGAAAACTATAGGGTCGTGCAAAGTCTGCCCCTATCTTTCCACCTTCTTGGACCTTGGCATTCAGCACTCTTATCTGTAAAAGCAGACTTTTAGTCATCGCTTTGCAGATTCTAATAACTGTGATGCATCACTCATGTGTCCATAGTATCCACAACTGGCTGAATTGCTCATCAGATTCCTCATCTGAAAGTGTGGCCATCTCTCAAAGAATTCTGATCCAGATATGAATCATGTGCACACTCATTTGCCTGACTCTTACAGTGCACATCAGCATAGCATGCTTTTCTCCCAAGACTCTTCCAAGCTGGGCACAGTGGAACAAGAGATCCATGAGGCATCCATGAGGTGCATCCTGCTAAAGATGAGGTACAAGAAGTCATTGGTTTTCTCTTTTGGACAGATCCCATGGCGATGATCTCCCAGCCTGCTCTTTGTATGGCATGCTTCCCCACAACTGTGCTTTTCTTTTCCTGAAATGAATACAGATTTGTGGCATCCCAACTAAAATCCAAAGGCATTCCCTTTCCTGCTTTGCATCTTTCTCTACAAGGCAAATTAAAATTACTGTCCTGCCCAAAGCCAAAGGACTCAGTCTCACTTGGTTCTGTGAGTTTTTCTCTTTGTATTAAAGTAGTAGATACATCAAAAGGCTTGCGACTCATCAATCTATCTAGGAACTTTTGACCCGACTAACACTGACTAAGCATGTCTTCATAGCTCTCAGATGTTGACTCAGCAAATATCCCCTTCTCTGAGTCCACTTAAGCAGGGTGGGTTTTCATGCGTAAACGAAGACTCCTCTGCAAGCTCTTCTGTTGAATCTTCCACCTCTGACACCTACGAGCACTGGGTGATGGGGGCTGGATCTCCGCTCCTCCTTCTAATGGTGGGGGCTGACTGTCTGCTCGAGGTGGGAAGCTGCAGGGAACCCGACTGGGAACGACAGGTGGACCAGGCGGTGCCTCTGACGTGGGTGAGGAGGGCTTGTCTAGTGGAGCAGTTTCTCACAGGGCAGCCTCTGACTGCCCAGGCTGCGCTTCAACAGGGAGGTCAGGATCAGAGGGAGTTGGGCTGCCAGTGACAGGAGTCTGGGTCTACTGTGAACTCTCCTTGCTTCTAGTCCCTTTCCCCAGATCACCCCCCCAGTCCTCGGTGTCACCCTTGTTGATGCCTCCCCTCCCAACTACCTTGCTTGAAAACAATTTGCAAGTCTTATTGTTTGCTGTGGAGAGCTCCTATGAATGGCAGAGTTGCAGTGAAGATTGGTCTGTTAGGGCAAAAGGGGCTCTGCCCCACCAACCTTGTTCTGCCCTCAGCCAGCCTCCACCTGCCTGCCTGCTTATTTGCATCCAGTCCAGAGGATGGGACCACCTGTCAGCTTCCACCTCCTTAGTCTCAGTGTTGCCCTTGTAGAACTCATCGGGGAGAAGAATGGGGCAAAAATAGAATTCTTTGGCTCCTCTGCCTGCTATTGGCTCTGACTCCACCTACTGTTGGCCTCTCTGCTTTCCACCCTACCAGCCTCAATAGGTACCAGCTGCCACTGCAGAGTGGGCATGCATATCCTAGATTTAAGGGCGCCAGCAGTATTTTTCAAAAAGGAATTGACAACCTTATTAACAGTGCTGTCCTGTGCTGGCAATAGTTGCTCCTACTCAAAAGCCTTTCTCCGTCTGCTGTATTTTCCTTTCTTAGCACTGAGTCTCCCAGTAAGTACCGTGCTAATCACCCACCCACCTGCATTGTCTTTACTCCTCGGCAATTAGATGAGTTTTAAACTCTCTCCCTCTCTTTGGACATTGCTTCACGCAGATGCAATGCATTCTACATTCTTTACAAGGAAAAGGAATCACCCTGAATGCTTTTGGAAAATGCTTTTCAAATTCCATCACACCCAGACAATACCTAGATGATTCTGCAAAGAGATTCCTAGGTAAATGGTCTTAAAAGCATGCACACACGCCCTTCTGCCACCATGAGTGCAGGGACAGCGCGCAAATTCCCCATAGCTCTGTCACAACACTCTAGACAAAAAGCTGAATTGAACCAGATTTTGTCCCACTTCTTAGGAAGTTGCGTGATCAAGGCAGCTATATATAGCAAGTGGGAAAATCAGGGGCATTGTGGAACTGCAAAAGTAGGCCAGTGGGTGGCAGGAACTAATAATGAATTTAAAAAGCAGAGTGTTATGTTGCAGGGAATCCACAAGGAGGATATCCAAGCCCATGAATACTCTTCGTTCAGAATAGAGGGTCTGGGTGAAAAGGCGTTTATTTATTTATTAAATATCTATCCCAACCTTCCTCCCAGTCTTTCTTCTAGAGCAACGGAATAGAAAAGGGTGACTTGTAACACATCCTCATGGGTTTGCTTGTTTTAAAAAACTTGAGCTACAAACTTTAACTCATTAATGGGCCCCAAACACCAAACTGGAACTTCTGTTGCAGATTGAGATGCATGCTGGTTAATCAGGGAAGTTCTTAGCCACTGACCACAAATAAGGAGCTCATGCTGCAACCCTATCCATGCTTGCTTGGAGGTAAACCCTATTGAACTCAATAGAATTTACTTCTGAGTAAATCTGCAGAGAATTGTGTTGTTGGTCATCATTTGCCTGCTGGTGATTTAGCGGTTAGAGTGTTAGACTACAACCTGGGAGACCAGGATTCGAATCCCCACACAACCCTGAAGCTCACTGGGTGACCTTGGGCCAGTCACTGTCTCTCAGCCTCAGAGGAAGGCTATGGTAAACCCCCTCTGAATACCGCTTACCATGAAAACCCTATTTATAGGGTCGCCATAAGTCGGGATTGACTTGAAGGCAGCCCATTTCCATTTTCCAAAAATCTTGGCTTCTGCAGTAGGTAAACTTGCTTTGTCCCATTATCTCCTATTGCCTCTAACCATTAGTTTTAGGAACATAGGAAGCTGCCATACACTGAGTGAGACTAGTGATCTATCTAGCAAAGCTGGTATAGCACAGTGGGGAGGACAGCCTGGCTGGGAGGACAGCCTGGCTGGGAGTTCAAATCCCCGCTCATATTTCCTGGGCGTCAAGGGCCAGCTAAAGATCACCTCCCATAGCGAATGGCTCAGGGGTTACATGCCCTGCCACCTGTGCAGCCACGGGCAAGCTGCATAGTCCCAAGGAGCCCAGTTGCCCCCCAGCTGGCAGTTGCGGACAAGGTGCAGCTGTGGCAAGCTGAACAGGCCCTAGCCAGCTGGGGAGGACTACCATAAGTCGGGATCGACTTGAAGGCAGGCCATTTCCATTTCAGAGCAAGGCTTATTTGCTTCCTCCAGGCATACCTACAGCTGGTTGGCCACCACCCTGCCAGTCACCATGTGCAGGAAGGGAATATTAGAGACTTGAATAGTGGTTAGAGTGTTGGACTATGACCTGGGAGACCAGGATTCGAATCCCCACACAGCCATGAAGCTCACTGGGTGGCCTTGGGCCAGTCACTGCCTCTCAGCCTCAGTGGGAGACAGTGGTAAACCCCCTCTGAATACCACTTACCATGAAAACCCTATTCATAGGGTCGCCCATAAGCCAGAATTGACTTGACGGCAGTCCATTTCCATTTTATGTTAAATCAGTGAAAGGTTTTCCTGAATAAGGGTGTGTACTCTTGGCATCCACAACTTAGTCTGTATTTAAAAGGTTCTAAGGAGATACTGTTGTAATCTTCATACGCTCCAGATATTTATCTGGAACAATCCCCTTTTTCTAACATCTGTCCCTAGTAAATCCCGGGGCCAGTTTTACCTCTAGCTTTGCATTTGGGGATATCTTGTTTAATTCTTTTATTGCTATGAGGGTTGTCATTCTTCAGGATCCAACTTTCCCCAGGGGGTAGATGCATCTTGCCTCTAGTGTACATCCATGTAAGTGCATGCACATGAATACTAGGAGCACAATCCTGTACATGTCTACTCAGAAGTAAGCCCTGAACAAATGGGGCCTAGAACCACCTGAGCCCTTATATTCCAACCCGATTACTGAGCCCAATTACTGAGTTCATCCAGAGGGGCTCTGTTAGTTGTTCCCCGTGTTGCGGAGGCCTGACTAGCCTCAACTGGAAGTAGGGCATTCAGTGTCACCAGTCCCGTGCTGTGGAACACTCTTCCAGCAGAGATTCGGCAGGCACCTTTGCTTTTGACTTTGAGTAGATATGGAAGGATCTGTCCATTGCAGTTTTCTCAGTTTCTCATTTTTTCCGATCTTAAACTCCACATTTCTGTAGAAATTTGCTTTTAAAAAAAGAGATCCTCATGAAAATTCTTCAGCACTTTTGTCTAAATTCCTCCTAATTAAATCCATTTTTGTACACAGTTTTGACTAATGTACATATTCTTGCAAGGAATTTCTCCAAATATAATGCATTTTTGCATGTTATTTTCACTTACACATTCATTTTTATGCACATTTCCCTCTAATATATCCATCTTTTAAAACACTGGAAAGCTGCATAGCAAAATTCAGATATGGATGGCTGTGTTTTGGTTCTCATATTGTTCTGGAAAGTACAAATGTGATAGAACTGAATTTGTCCCCCATCCCTACTCGTGAAGACTTTTTTTTTATATGCCAAAAGGCCTATGCAGCTATTTAAAATTGTCTTGAGTAGCCAGTCATTTTAGTGATTGTTCTGTACTTCTTTTAAAGCTTTTTGATGTTGCTGTGTGTCATCCCAAGAGCAAGAGAGTACTTTTGTTTAAAAAATACTTGTATAAATAAATAAATGAGTTTAAGTGATTTCAATGGGGCTTACTTCCAGGTAAGTGGGTATCAGACTGTAGCGTTGGGCACCATTAAGTACACACCTTGTCTGAAGGTGCTGTGCAGTCCATGGGGGCCTCACTGGGGGACCCTGTTGTAGGGAGGGCTAAGCTAGACTAGACTTTCTACAAAACTGAACTGTTTAGGCAAGAAAACACTCTAGTCTTGAGTCAGTTGATGTAACTACTCTTTACTTCTGATGTTGCTTCTCTCAGGAGGTTTGGATCACCTTGGACCCAAACTGCCCCAATTCGGGGAAACAGACATATGCCTTGAGTCTCCAACACCATCAGTCTGACACCTTTCCTTTGCCCTAATTAATTATTATTAATTAAATACACTGGCTCAGAATGTAAAATGGAAACCTTCCAGACTGTATATTAAGCAAGGTTTCAAGAGTGAGGGGGTTTTTTTGTGGTGTGTGTATGTGTCTCATATGTGAGAAGCAAACAGAATGTAAGACCGGAATACTGAATGTGTGTTGAGGGTGTCAAGGGAATGGTTTCCATAGGAACAAAAATTATGGAGGATTTTGGGCCTCTCCTAAATCAGTTCAATAAACTCATGTCATTCTCTGAAATGGCAAATGTAGAAAGAGGCAGGGGGAAGATGTTGGGCAGACCTGGCCTAGTTTCAGAGCCTGTGTTATTGTTGCTGTTGCTGTTGGTTGTTGTAGTTATCATTATAGATGGGGCTGCCTTTAAAGACAGTGCAGAATTCAGCAGCCAGATTGCTCACCAGGGCAAAATGGTCTGAGCACACAACATCACCTCAGGTGCAACTGCACTGGCTACCAGTTTCTGGGCTCAATTCAAAGTGCTAGTTTTGACCTATCAAGCCTTATTTGGCTCAGGACCCCAATACCTCAAGGCCCACCACTCCCTACATGAATGAACCCAGACTCTGCAATCAGCATCTGAGGTAGGGTTGCCAGGTTCAAGGCCTGAGACTGATCCTGTATCTTTAGGAGAAGAGAAAGTCAGCCAAATGCAGGTGTTCTTGCAACTCTGCAATGGGAAAAACCACAAGGTAGAATTCTCCCTTCCCCCTGCACAACTTTTAAATAAATAATAACAGACTGTTCTTTTTTGGTAAAAAATGAGGTGCCGGTACTCATACCTTGATAAAAGTGTCATGGGTGCCAGCACAATATGGCTGGCATGGGCAGCAAAAACAGAGAGGTGTCATTACTTCATACTGGTGAATCCATCACAAAAAAGCCCTGATAATACATAAGGTTTCACCAATTATAGTTGCTGCATTTCCATTTCCATTTTTTGGGGAGTCATTTAAGACCCTGTGGGTGGTCTGGGAGGACCTGATGTTACAGCCTTGCAGGAACAAAACAGGTGCAGGGCCTACTCAGTTCCTTGGATGGGGAGATCAGTGGGCGCCAGGTAAGAATAACACATAAACATAATAAATATATGCATGCTGTAAACTAGAACTGGGATGATCCCTCCTGTTATCACCATTTTGCCTGACAGGAAATGTATTTTTTGCTCCCTGGGAAGGGGAGGTCTATTTTGTGAGGAGTTTGATGGCAAGCAATTCATATAATTTATGGGAGGAGGTAGGGAAGGGGGGCATTTAGGGGAGACTCTTGCAGTATTATTATTGATTGATTTATATACAGCTTATCTGCCAGAATGGCTTCTTCATATGCCATGTATCTGCCAAAATGGCAGCTCTTCCCTATTATTTTTCTTTCAAGAACCACCACTTGTGGTGACTGTATTGGCTCGACCAACATTTTCCCGCAGAACACATCTTTAAAATGTTGCTAATCCCTAAGCATGCACTTCACCTGCATTGTTGCAAATTGTTTCCCCTTCTCTAAAAATTGTATCTCCCTGCCCCCGCCCCAAATTTGCCATGCACAAATTATGTGGTGAATTGACGTTTTGGATCAGCCTTACTGTAAATGCATTGGGCCGCAACTAACTTGGACAGCGCAAGGATTCCCACTAGCACAACACTTTCCCTCTCCTCCCCCTCCCGGCCCCTCCCCAGATCTGCTCAGGAGAGTCAGGACAATCCCCAGAACAGGGTGCAGAGGGAGGAAAGCGGAGATTGTTCCATCGGGCAAGGAGAAATACTTGCAATGATGGAATTATTTCCTTAATGCTGTGTTGAATACAACTCAATATCCTTGCTCATGATGTTTTGCTGTAGGTCCCCCTTGATTTGTTGGGATTACAGGGGATGGATTTGGCACAGAAGAGAAGAAATAAAGTGGGATTAGAGTCTTGTCATATATCATGGAAGTACATACTACATAATCCTTGTGGAAGTCAGTGAGCCAATTAAAGCTTCCCAGTCCAGGCTGAAAAACAGCTGATCTTGACATAGCCTCTAATATGTTTGACCTGAATCCCATTTTGCACATTGCTCAATGGCAAACATACCCTAAACCTTTCTAACCAGTTGAGACACCCTTAGTAGAAATGGATAATCCAGCTGGACCACAGAAGACACTGATTCTTCCAGTGTGGCACCTTTTGTTTGGTTCAGGCTCTCTATGGTAGATCTCAGTTTCTTTCATGTCTTAACTGCACCCCAATGCTGTTGACTCCACCTATACAGTGTTTGTTGGGTGAGGCTGGGTCTACACAGGGAACAGAATGAGCTGGGGATAAGATGATAGAATGGACTCTGCTGCTTCAGATTAGGAAGCTGCCTTATAACCTAGCTCAGTATTGTCTACACCAGTCTTTCCCAACCAGTGTGCCCCCAGATGTTGTTGGACCACAACTCCCATCAGCCTCAGCCAGCATTGCCAATGGTCAGGAAAGATGGGAATTGTGGTCCAACAACATCTGGAGGCACACTGGTTGGGAAAGGCTGGTCTACACTGACTGGCAGCAGCACTCCAGGATTTCAGATAGGCCTATCTGGAACCACCAGGGATTGAACCGGGGTCCTTTTGTGTGCAAAGCCTGTGCTCTATCACTGAGCTAAAGCAGATGCTTTACCAGAGAGCTATGACCCTTCCCCATCAGGTAGGGAGATATCACATAAAGCTTTCCTGCAATAGAAAACTAGCACAAATAGCAGTGCTGGACTTAAATGGCCTTATGACCCCTCCCTAGATGATAATCTGTTGAAGCACCTTGGACAGCTCCTTGAAAGTTAGAACTAAAGCCTGGAGCACATTCTACTGCTCTACTGACATGGAGCCACCAGCCGGCAGTGGTAGGGGGCTCCAGGTTTCTGTGAGCCATTGGGCACCCAAATATCATTGGGCTCTGTTTGGCACTGCTCATTCTGTATCACCCCTTCCGGTTAAAATACACTCAAAATGACTCTGGTTTTGGCCTCACTGCTCAAAAAGGGCCCCAGAATCTGCCCCCCAAGACCAGCCCAATGACATCACTGAAGGAAGTATTCTGTTCCAGCCTCTTGCCTGCTGGGATGGTTTTCTGTTTGTAAAGGGAGCTTTCAAAAAATGCAGTCGCCCATCTGCAGCTTGAAAAGGTGCAATCTGTTTCATCATCTCACTCTGCTGAATGTTTAAGCCAGGCCTTAACTCCTCTGTAGTTCAGCTGACAGTTAGGAGCAGAAGAGCTGGAAGATACCCTTCACCAGTGGAACTATAGAACCGCTTCCAGGTATTTGAGGATGAGACTAGAGGACAGCCTGCAGGGAAAGAATTACAGGAGACCTCACATGATAGCAAGAGAGAGGCTGCAGCTCAGTTAAGCAGAGACAATGAAACCGTGTTCCATGACAAGAAGAAGAGAAGAGTAGTAGTAGTAGTGGGAGACTCGCCATATATGCTGCCTCCCTGGAGAATGGATTAGATATGTGATGGAAGGGTTGCCATTGCTCACAAAGCCCACTGACAGATATCCCTTTCTTCTCATCCATGAGGGAATGAATGATACTGCCAAGAGGTGCTACAAAGAAATCACATCAGACATTGAAGTTCTGGGAAGGAAACTCAAGGACTTTGGGGCCCAGATAGTTTTCTTGTCCATCCTTCCAATACTTAGAAGAGGAGTAGAAAGGGAAAGAAAAATATTCCGGGTGAATGACAGGCTACAAAGGTGGCGCCAATGTGAGAGATTTGGATTCTGGGACCACAGGCTATACTTCTTGGAAGATGGACTGCTGGCAAGTGATGGGCTGCCCCTCACAAGGACTGGGAAGAATGTGTTTGGCCACAGCATGGACAACTTCATCAGGAGAGCTTTAAAGTGAATCCTAAGGGGGAGGGAGATGTAAACCATGGCTAATAAAGGCCTAATGAATAACAAGATGACTCGGAGGATGAAGTGGCAGTTATGAGAACTCTGGGGGAAAGTGACCATGCTATATTTGAGTTCTTGATTTCAAAGAAAACAAAAGCTGAGAGTAGCCATACGCATACCCTGGACTTCAGGAAAGCCAATTTTAATAAACTCAGAACAAGGTTCCATGGCAAGCGACCCTAATAAGAAAAGGAATCCAAGATGGGTGGGAGTTTCTAAAAAAGGAAATTCTAAAGGCACAGTGGCAAACCATTCCATCAAGGAAAAAAAGGGGAAGGTAGCAGAAGAAGCCAATGTGGCTTCACAAAAAGCTTAGCGATGACCTGGAAACAAAAAAGGACACATACAGAAAGTGGAAGTAAGGCCACACCACAAAGGAAGAGTACAGACAGGTAACACGGAATTGCAGGAATGGCGTCAGGAAGGCTAAAGCTGAGAATGAGCTGAGGTTAGTGAGAGATGCCAGAAGCAACAAAAAAGCTTTCTTCAGGTACATCCATAGTAAAAGACAGAGAAAAGAAACAGTGGTACAGCTACTCAATAAGGATGGCAAAATGATAACAGATGACAAAGAAAAGGCAGAAGTGCTCAATTCCTACTTTGGCTCAGTCTCCTCCCAAAAGAGGGTCTATGACCCTCCTGGGAAACATGAAGTTAAAGGGGCAGGCTTGCAGCTTGAGATTGATAAACAAATGGTCAAGGAATACCTAATCAAATCTGCAGGCCCGATGAACTGCATCCTAGAGTATTGAAGGAGAACTGGCTGAAGAACTCTAGGAACCACTGACTATTATTTTTGCAAAATCATGGAGGATGGGTGAAGTGTTGGATGACTGGAGGAGGGCTAATGTTGTCCCAATCATCAGAAAGGGCAAAAAGGAGGAACCTGGGAAAATTCTGGAGCGGATTATAAAGTAGTCAATCTGTAAGCACCTTGAAAACAATGCAGTGATTACTAGAAGCCAACATGGATTTATGAAGAACAAATCCTGCCAGACTAATCTTATCATGTTTTTTGATTGGGCAACCTCCCTCATAGACTGTGGGAATGCTGTGGACATAATTATCTCAAATTCAGCAAAGCTTTTGACAAAGTGCCCCATTATATTTGGATTAGCAAGGTAGCTAAATGAGGGCTGGATGGAACAACTATCAGGTGAATACACAGTTGGCTCCAGAATCGTACTCAAAGAGTGCTTATAAATGGTTCCTTCTCAAACTGGGGGCTGGTAATGAGCAGGGTAACGCAGGGCTCAGTCCTCTTCAACATTTTCATTAATGATGAGGTGCAGGGAATGCTTATCAAATTTGCAGATGATACAAAATTGGGAGGGATAGCTAATACCTTGGAAGACAGAAATTCAAAGGGATCTTGATAAGCTAGAAGATTGGGCTGAAAACATGCCATGGTCCACCTAAATTAAGCATGTGCACCAGCAGTGTTCCATGGTCCACAGTTTGAGAACCTCTGCACTAGATACTCCAGTCTCCTGCTTAAATAACAACAATAACGAACTTTGTCACACTTGGCTGTCACCTTTTAATGGCAGTAAATCTAACTGATCACCCACCCACTCTTACTTTTATTACTAATTTCCAAATCTGTTTAATTTGATTGTGTTGATTCTCTCTCTCCTCCCCTTCCCCTCTGCATCTCATTTTAGTTTTAATTATGATTAGATTTCTCTCTCTCTCTCTCTCTCTCTCTCTCAGATCCAATGGTTTATTTGAACTCTTTTTCTGGTCTCTGATGGATTTAATTCCAGACAGTACATCTGTGAAATTTTAAAGTGTGCATTAGATATCACACTGATGGATCAGCCAAGCAAGGAATATTTGACAATTCATGTATTCCTTTGCTTTGACCTGTGATATTTGAAATATAAGCCACTTGCAAGGCGTTTAACAGCCGGTGCATCTATAAACATTTCTCACTGCGTTTCTCGTTGCCTTGGGATCATTTCAATATGTGCAAACAGATTCGCACACGCACCTCAGTCTATGACATCTTCCTTCTCAGAATTTGCTTTGAGATATTCTACTTCATTTTGCTTCCTCTGTAGAGTTGGGCCAGAGCACTTTGTACAGCACTTAGACGCTAATGGTGTAGGGAACAACCTGCATATTCAACTCTGCAACTAAACACTCCAGAAAGGGATATGGCCCACTTAATTTCAACATTTTAATATGTAAAAATAATATTTTTTTAAAAATGGGAGGGACCATAGCTCCATGCTTGGTCCCAAGTTCAAACCCTGGTGTCTTCAGGCAGAGCTAGGAGAGAACTCTGCTTGAAATCCTGAAGAGCTACTGCCAGTCAGTGTTGACAGTACTGCGCTAGATGAAGCAATGGTCTGACTCAGTATAAAGCAACTTCCCATGTTCCTACAATCTCTGTTGGTCACTGATGTGCTATATCTATAGAGTGAGTATATGTATTTAGGGTCTTTTACCACAAATTAGTTGTATCTTAACTCTTAAGTGAGCCTGTCTGTGCATTTGAAACATGGGAAGCTGCTTTATACCAAGTCAGACCTGTCTTGTTCAGTACTGTCTACACGGGATGGTGGAGAAATTTGATTCAGTCTGTGTTTCAAGCCGAATCCATCAAATCCGCACTCTCCAAAACAGCATAAGAACCGAAACACGGCCATCCTTCAAAATTCACACTTACCCCAATTTTGCAATGCACTTCCCCAACCAAGCAATATGTACAAAAATGCATACATTAGGGGAAAGTGTGCATAAAGCATAAATATATTAGTAAAAAATAGCATACAAAAATACATTATGTTAGCGGAAACTGCTTGCAAAAATATGTACGTTAGTCAAAACTGCATACACAAGTGTGTTCATTAGGAGAAGTTTCTCACTAAAATGATGAAGAATTTTCCCTGAGGGTTTTTTAAAGAAAAAATTGCAAATGGGTGCAGAAATGTGGAGAACCGAATTTAAGATTGGAAAAATGAGAAAGTGAGAGAACTGAAATTGACAGATCCTTCCATCCCTACTATTTACACGGATTAGCAGTGGCTCTCCAGGGTTAAACCAGGTCACATTCTCAGTCCTGTCTGGAGATGCCAGGGGTTAAACCTGGGAGCTTTCATGTACACAGCTTGTGCTCTGCCGCTGAGCTACAACCCTCCGCTTCTGCTCTTACTTAAGGACAGAAGTGCTGGTGCTGGATCAGGTCAGGGTCCACCTAGTCCAGTGTTCTAGGTAAGAATCTCATCAATTAACAAACTTCATCAGAAAACAGCTAGCGGTCCATCGTGATATGCTTTCTTCCCACTCCTACTGCAGAACATTGCACTTTGTGGTATGGAAAATGATTTGTTGAAGTCAGCCCCTTTCTTAACTTTCCTCAGTGTTTACGTGTGCAGGAGCAGGATCATGTGTACCAGTAGTGGTTGGTGCCCATTGGGACTGGTGGGAGTTAGCAAGGAGACTAACTTTAGGAGAAGCCAGAGCCAATGACAGGTAGTGCCAACGAAATCTTGCTTAGTTACCATCCTCATTCTCCTTGCTGAGTTCTACAAGGGCAGCACTCAGGCCATGGAAAAGGAGGAAGCCGAGAGCCAGGATCACCCCATGGGCTGGTTGTAAGTAAGAAGGCAGGTCAGTGGGGGCTGACGGAGGGCAGATTGTGGCTGGTGGGGCAGTGCCCCCTTTGCCCAAATAGAACAGCTTCCACTAGGAATGGAGGAGAAATTTGATTCAATTTGCACTCAAAGGCAAATCTATCAAATTCTCCCTTTTCGAAAGGAATATGATAACTGAAACACAGCCATCCTTCAAAACTCACACCTATTCTAATTTTGCGATGCAGTTCTCTAATGTTTGCAAAACAAAGAGGCATTTATTAGGAGAAAATAATAGGAAATAATATATTGGTGGAACAAACACATAAAATGCATTATATTAGAATAAAGTGCTTGCAAAAATGCTCATGTGCTTTCATGAGGATTTTTTTAAAAAAAATTGCAGATTGTTGCAGAAATCTGGAAAACTCAATTTAAGATTGGAAAAATTGGAAATTGGGAAAGCCTGTATTGAGACATCCTTCAGTCCCTGGCATCCACTGATGTTTACTGTTTCTTCTCCTGACCTCACAATGTTTACATGAAGATCAGAAAAGAGCCTACCTATGTACAACTCTCTCCCTATGATCAAGGACCCTGAAAATGCCGGTCCCCTGATCAAAGAGAGAGGCCTGTGCACACACAGTTCTTGTATATTGTAGGTTCTCTTCCAGGGGTTTCCAAACTGCCCCCCCCAGACCAGTTAAAAATTGGTGAGGGTTTTAGCGAATCCCTTAATGATGGCCCTGCCTGTTGTAGCAACTGTAACATACTCTTCAAATGCTGCATGGCTTTTAATTGTATTTGTTACTGCTATTATTATTATTATTACCCACCCTTCACCAGCAGGTCCCAGTAAAATACCATAAAATACAAAAGAAGAAATCTAAACAATCAATAAAAACACAATTAAAAAATCAATATGAATATTGAATGCAATGGATGTGCCCTCTCCCGTCATCAAGCACAAATCTGCAGACATGTTGCGGACCACCTGAATGAAGCTTCCGGAACACAGTTTGGGAACCCCTGCTCAATTCCTGTTTTGCAAATGAACTTGTAGAAGTCAAGAGCAAGGACAGCACCCACAATCCTCTCTCCAGGTCCTAAAAAAAAGGTAAAGGTGTCCCTTCACTTCACTTGTAGTGCGAGTCGTTTCCGACTCTTAGGGTGACGTCTTGTGACGTTTACTAGGCAAACTGTATATATGGGAGGGGATTGCCAGTTCCTTCCCCGGCCTTTCTTTACCCCCCAGCATATGCCGGGTACTCATTTTACCGACCATGGACGGATGGAAGGCTGAGTGGACCTCAACCCCTTTTACCGGAGATTCGATTTCCTCCTTCCGTTGGAATCGAACTCCGGCCATGAGCAGAGCTTTCACCTGTGTTACCGCCGCTTACAACTCTGCTCCATGGAGGATCTTTCAGGTCCTAAAGAAGAAGCAAAAACACTGCCTGAAAGCCCTTAGTGCAGGGAAGGGGAACCAGTGGTCCTCCCAATGTTGTTGGACTGCAACTCCCATCATCTTTGACCATTGGCCTTGTTGGCTGTGGCTGATGGGAGTTGGAGTTTAACACATCTGGAAGGCCACAGGGTCCCCTGTCCCTGCCTTACAGTGTTGTTTAAACCTCCAGGCTCCATCCAGGGGGGAAGTATCTTTTGAAATTTAGAAATGGGTCACCCTGCAAACATGGACAGGAATATAAGTTGCTTTATATCAGGTTAGAATGAGACCATTTGTCTATCTTGCCCTGTGTTGTCTGCTATGACTGGCAACAGCCCTTCAGGGTCTCTGGAATTCCTTCCCCTTAAATATTACACAGGCGCCATCTTTGATCTTTTTGGCTCCTATTGAAGACCTTCCTCTTTCAACAAGCCTGTTAAGTAGAGACCTTATCCCAGTCTGCATCTGTGTTGGAATTGCTTTTTTATATGTTTTTAAAGAGGTTTTTTTTAAAAAAAGATTTTTTTAGAGATGTTTAAAATATGTTTTCAAAGATGTCATGTTTTAATATATTTTAAGGCCTATTTTTTAAGATGTTTTAGAGTGTTTTTAGTTTTTTTGTTTGCTGCCCTGAGCTCCTACTGAGAGGAAGGGTGGGATAGATAGATAGATATAAATGCAGGAGCAAATATTTGACTATTCCTTTGCATCACATACTTTCTTGATGCAAAAAAAAAAAGTGTGCAGAAGGTTTTAGCCCTCCCAACGGAATCTAAACACAGAATGGAATAGTGGGATGCTCTTCAGAGATTCTCTTAATATTTGGGGTTATGTCCAACACTCCACTGAAATTTAAATACCTAAGTTAGTTGTGCCCATTGATTTCAATTGGTCTACTCTGAGTAGAAATAACATTGGATACAGCCCTTTGTTTTTCCCCAAAGGATTTTTTTGGAGGGGGGGATTAGATAAACAAACTCTCAGACAATAATTGGCGTGGTTAAGGCCAAAGGGGTGTTTGCACATTACATTCAATGAGTGCACAGTCTGTGTCTTTGTGTACACAAATAGTTGAGCTGTAAACATCAACACGTGTGCACTCTTTCACACAAACTCTTGCACCCGTGTAGAGTCAGCTTGTACCTGTGTCCAGAGTTGCACAGGGACAAGCCTGTAGACTTAGTAATATAGTGCTGAGTTATCAGACATTCCTTTCTAACTAGGATGCTACATTTGTCCAATGTTTATTATAGCACAATCCTTTGCATGATTACTCAAAAGTAAGTTGCATTGATTTTGGTTGGACTTATTCCCTAGGACGTGTGCACAGCAGTACAGCCTCAGCTAAGGAATTTTCCAAAGTTTAGGAGTGTCCACAATTTTAAACAAAGGTAACATTAAATTCTTAAGTGGCAGAACCTTTGGGATTCTTTCACCAAACTGAATGCCTGTCCTAAAACACTATTGCCTTTTGCCTCTATTTTCCCAGAAGAGTCTTCTTCTCCTTTTGAGTTCTGAGTTTTATCAGCAATTCTTATGCTAACAGGGGTCAGGAGATGAGAAGTTTCTCACGTTACAGATGAAGGTTCTCATGAATAATGGCCCATATCACCTCTATTGTCTGCCCCCAAACATAAGCAGCTAGACATAAGGGCAGAGGAGAAATTTAAAAGCAGTGAATGCACCAGAAGGGTTCGAGCGAAAGCAGAGTGAGTCCAGTGGTGAGACAAATGCAAGGTGGAGCAGATGGTAATTTGGGGAAGAAAAGGGCAATGGGTTGAGCAGATTAAACTGTTAAGCAGTTACAGAATGGGACACATTTATCGAATTTAAAAGTACCTTGAAGTCCTCAAAGCAGGATTAAAAGAGTCACAAAGGAAGATCACTGTAGCCAAAATAAACTACAGATAGTTATTCCCATTTTTAAAAAAAATGATTAGTAGATGGCATGGACTTTTCATAGAAGTTTGATGAGAACAGGTGCATGCATGAGATGGACAATGCTTTGTGGTATTAGCTGTCAGGGTACAAAGCAAGTCTGTCTATCTGAAGTAGGGCAGGTTCAAAAGTGCTTGCTGGGTTTTGGCAGTGTTAAAAATCCTTTCCCCTTAAAACAATTTTGGTGGCAAAGCAGGGGGAAAAAAAGTTTGTCCATTCTTTCAAATTGCCCTCTCATGCTCTCTGTCTCCAAATTAACTTTGGCTGTTTTAGGATTATTGTTGTGTTTGGCTATGTAGCATTGTGATCACATCTTCTTTAAGCCCCTCCCCCATTAAACCCTGCTTGATGCAGGATCTGCAATACAAATATAGTGTCCCTGCTAACCAGTGGATGCTGGTGGCTCCAAAGTCAGTGGGGCAGTGAATCTGCTCTGGGTTTTAGTCTGAACTTTCAAGGAGCTATCCAAGGTGCTTTGCATCCATCCACTGCTGATAGCTAGCTATACAGCCTCTGGTTAAGTACCTCTGGTGAAGGACAGCCCACTACAGTCCATTCTACTGACCAACAGCTCTTCCTTTTGGGACTTTCCCCCTCATCTTTAGCTGAAATCTGCTTCACTGCAGTTTCCTCCCATTTGTTCTCATCTTGCCTGTCATATTCTGGTCTGATGCTGGATCCCACAGAGAAAGCAGCAAGGGGGGAGGGGAGGCAAGTCTGGTCAAAGGTTACTGGACCATGGAGGACTCCAAGTGAGCAACTTGCTCCAACCAAGATTAGGAGTAGACTGAGGCTTTTAAAGATTCTGTCTCCAGATACTCTCCTCCAGGTTCCACCCCTTGTATAGGACTTCAGAGTCTTAAAAGGGCCAACTCTCCGGCCTGAAGATGGGCACTCCTCCTCTGTTCCATAGCTTCCCTCCTGGTGCACTCCCTGTGCTGTGATGTGTGATGTTCTTCAGGTTCAGGAGAAGGTGCTCATGAAGGTCCAGGTTTTGGCCCAATAGGCTCTGTTAGTCTGGGAGGCTCCTGTTTAACAGCCTCAGGCATAGTGGTCTCTGTACGTTCAGCAGTCTGTTCTGAGTCCTGAACCTGACCCAGTTCCCCATCTAGTGCCTCTGCAGCATCCAACTCCATGCCCGTGTCACTGCTGGATTCAAGGGTCATGACATGTCTGGAGAACAGAGAGCAACTCTGATCCACCTGGATCCTCAGCTTACCATCTACCCAAGGCCCTGCAGTCCTGGCTGAGAAAGGAGAAGGTATACTGGGAAACAACCCAGCCTTCCCCTTTACATTCCTGCCAGCTCACAGCTGAGGGCCTGCAGGACTTGGATATTCAGCAGACCTGCTCCACTACTAAAGAACTTGGGTTCTGTCCATTGTTGCAAGCATCAATCTACTCACCCTATGAGCTCTCCGTGGTCCTGTAGGCCTAACTATTAATATCTACTTGGGGTCAAATTAGAAGCCATGTTTGTTTATTCATGTATCTGCCCTGTTCATATACGGTGTCTGGGTGTCAGGGGAGAGTCTACTTTTTGTAACTGTGCTTAGGCAGGGGGATCTGGATTCTCCCCTTCTTTCCTCATTGCACATTGTGCTTTCAGGCACTTTCCCCACCAAACTTGGCTCAATTCAGGAATTGGAACCAGGTTAGGAGAAGATATGGCTGTAGCAACTATCTTGTGAACTAAGTAGGTGTGGAGGCAGGGGGACTCAGCTTTGTACCCCTTTTGATATAAAATGTAGATCCTGTCACAGACCAGCAGAGGTAAAGGTGAGCAACATGGTCCAGTGCAAGCCTGTATCAAGCCCAAAGGTGGCAGCTGTGGCTCTGAGGGCCCAGAGGCAAGGAGTGTTGTCCAAAGCATGTTGTCATGTTCCCAAAGGCAGAAACGACACAGCAAAGGGGTTTCTTCAGCAGCCAGCGTAGGTGACGAGCTTATAGGAACAAAAGTGGCTGCCTTATACCAAGTAAGACCATTTCTCCATCTAGCTCAGTATTGTCTCCAGGGATTGGCAGGAACTCTCCTGGATTTCAGACCAGGGTCTCTCTCACCTCTGCCTGGGGATTTGTGGGGCTCAACCTGGGACTTTCTGCTTGCAAGGCAAATGCTGTACCACTGAGCTATAGTCCTTCCCTATAGCTCAGGTTTTGGTGCCGAGCTTGAGGTGCTAAGGCCAATATTCAAGCTAGAAATTCAAAGGAAGAATCAGGAGTGTGCTCTAAGTGCACTTCCCAATTCTTCATCTCCATCAAAAATTTGGTGCTTTTGGATCTGGCACCTTTTTCCTTCGCTGTGCAGGGCAAAGTAAAAACGTGCCAAATTAACAAAGTTGCCACCTTTTTGTTCAAAGGAAAGATTGGGAGTGAACTCAGCGTACACTTCCATTTTTTCCCCATTTTGTCCATGGCGTGACATTTTCTGCACCTGATGACATATATTTTGTTCATAATTTAGTAAATTTATATCCTGTCCTTTCTCCCAAAGGAACCTATATTTGACCTGGGGTCAGTAGAGGCTGGCGCATTAGGGCTAACCTCAGTCTGTCGTCATCCAGCCCCTGCCTGCCTGCCTGACATCCAGTCCAAGGGGTGGCACTGGCTGTCAGCCTCCTTCTCCTTAGCCACAATATTGCTCTTGCAGAGCTAGCAGGGCAGAGGAGGATGGCCACAAAACTAAACTTAGTTGTCCTGGCCTGTCATTGGCTCTGGCTTCACCTATGGCTGGCCTCTCTGCCTTCCGCCCCACCAGTAGGCACCAGCCACCATCGCATCCCTTTGTGTGTGCATGTGTGATTAGGCCATGTGTCCAAAAGGCGAAGGGCTTCGGCTCAGTGGGAGAGCATCTGCCTTGAATGAAAAAGGTCCCAAGTTCTGTCCCTGGCATCTCCAAGTGGGGCTCCAAGAGACTCCTGCCTGAAACCCTGGAGAGCCACTGCCAGTCAGTGTAGACAATACTGAGCGACATGATCCAATGTTCTGACTCGGTACAAGGCAGCTTTCTTTGTTCCTATGTCCTAGATGCCACATGATTTCCAATGTCATGGCATTCTCTGTGACTTAGAAATGCTTAGTGGACAGTTATGTGTCACCGCCACACACACAGGGACGCAGCCAGACCTAGAGAAGGGATGTGAAGAATCCTGCCCATTCAGCCGCAGTTCAAACTGCAGGGTGGTTCTGGCTAGCTGTGCAGCTAATGGGAGAAGACTGGTCCAAGTCAGGAAGAAAAATGGATTTCCCTTGTCAACTTGCATGCATCTTATGTAAACACACAGTAAGCCCTCCAAGAGAAACAGCTTGCTTTGTGTTTGTGGGGGAGGGCTAGTCAGGGTTTTGCAATTCACACTTTTTCAAAACTTCCTTTGCCCAGGCCATTTAAATTCTGCAGCAGGAAAAGCTGTATTATGCAACCTGTATACATTATTGCTGTTGGGCAGATTTTGCACAATTTATTCTGGTTCTGGTAGTCATTAGCGGGGGGGGGAGAGACTGCAGCAGGACACTCAAAACCTTCCTTGTCCCCCAAGCTACTCAGAACCTTATTCAGTGTCCCTTTCTTCTGGCTTCTGGGTTTTATACAGTATTTCCCCCACAGTTTGAAGCACGCCTCTGTAATCATCAAGGCTGGGAACTGATTTTTTTTAAAAAAACAAATAAATAATTAAATATAGCTGAAAGAGAGGAAAGCTGAGCTTCTCACTGTCTGCCGTGCTTCAGCAGAATCCTAGCATGTCCAAGGCACTTGGCGTGACTGATTCCCCACCCCATCCCTGCATGTCGAAGATTTGGATAGAGATGAGCTGGGGTGGGGGAGGGTGGGCTGCTACTACCAGACCAACTCTCATGGTCCCCCCCCGCCCCACAGTGATTAAAGGGATGATATTTTGTCGTTATCTCTTTTCTGGTCACGTTTTACTGTTGGAGCTACTCAGCAAATTAATAGGTACAGAAATGCAATGCTCTGTTCTTATTACACACTATCGATCTGATTGCAGTGTCATTAATTGAAAGACTTGGGAGAAGTGATGGATGATGCAGATCTGGGTTCCACATTTTCGTCTTGCTGGAGCCCTGTAGGAGAAAGCTGCATGAAACTGACTGAAGCCTCTCTCTCTCTCTCTCTCCCTCCCCCCCTCCCCCCTCCCCTTTTTTGGACTGCCATGAATTATTCGTTCATTGTCAGACCTTGTAACTGCATTCAGACATTGGGAGATTTACAATGTGAAATCCTAAATGTCAGTTTTTTAAAAAAAAAATTTTTTTAAAAATCTTAGGAATATTGAAGAAGGCTGCTGTAGAACATTCACACAGACCGAAGCTTATTTATAAATATTATTATTTTTTAAAAAAATCCATGGGGTGATGTTTTTTTCTCTCACGACTCTACATAATTTCAGCAGAGGCCTGACTTGAAAACCAGTTTGTCTAATCAAGGAGCATTACTGTTTCTATTATGCCTGGATTCGAGGCAGATTTATACATCTGAAAGAGCGGTGTTCATCATTCTAACCTCCCAGAAATTATATATCTAATCTATATCTATAGCTATGTCTATATATATATCTGTTGTTGACCAGGCAAGATTAAAACAAGTTGGTTTCAATGCATTAATTTTCAAAAGCCCCCCCCAGCTTTATTTTGTTTTAATGCATGCATGCTGCTTTAATAACTTGTTCAAAAGGTTTAAAAAAGTGGAATATAATGTTCTAGTTTTATTTTTTTTAAACACCCATCAACTCATCTTTGATTCTTGAGATTTAATTTGGAATGGAATTTCTTTTCCTGAAAAGAGATTTTCAGTGTCTTTTTCTGTTATGCCCAAGATAAAAGATATTTAAATAAAATTGTGACGTCAAGTGTGTTTTGCTTTGTGGTGCATTGGATATAGATATAGTGTTGTAAGCACACTTTTGGAGGTCGCTATTGAATGGAACAATAAGCATTGTGAACCAGGCTGTTGCTTGTCCCTTGTTTCAACTTACTGTTTGTGGTAGCAAGGAGTTCTTCTAAAATGTCTGGGCAATGAGTCGCTCTCCAAGTGCTTCAAAGCAAAAGGTGTGTGTGAGTGTTTGGAAGTAATTTGAATAACAAATGTTCCAAAATGCCCAGGTAACATCGGTAATTGCATCAGCAAAAGTCAGCAGAAGTAATAGCACAATCCTGTGCATACTTTCAGGTAAGTGTGTATGGGCTTATACTCTAAGATATTAAGACATATTAAAGTAGATGAGGTGGGGTTGTCACCTACCATCATCTATTCTTACTTTGGAAATGAAAGGGCAATTTTATATTGCTATGGTTGGTATGGAAGATGTTAAGAGTTACACACAAATAAGATGAAGAAAAAAATAGTTATAAACCCAGTGCATTTTCCTTCCTGTTTAGGTATTGGCAACATGCCCCCATGACATGCACCTTGTACGAGTCTCTCATTCTGTTGCCTCCTTAACAAAGCATGAGGCACTGATTCTAAAACATGTTTGTCGAATTGGTATTCATAAATTATCATTTTGGATCCCATCCAACCTTAAATATCCAGCCTATTTTTTTTAAAAAAACAAACCTGAAAGAACGAAGCTGCTTTTCAACGCCTTTCTTGAGAGATGTGGGTTTGCAGATAGCTAACTTGGAAAGCACAAGAATTCATTTTTACAACAGAGCCCCATGTGTGGAGGGATGGAAAGTTGGGGGATTTGCCACTTGGCTCCCCCCTCCTTCTTCTGCCTGCAGCTAGCCCCCTCCTTCGTGTATATTTTAACATGTCTTTGTTCAGAAGACTAGATGATTTTGTAGTCTGGACTATGCTCTTTGTCACTGGTGTCGTCGCCGCTAGCAGGAGGTTTTGGCAAAAGATATCAGAGCAGAGCCACTGGTTCTTTTCTTTTTTTTAAAATAAGGGCAGAAAGCTTTCAAATCATATAATGCCTTCTTAAAATGATCCTGTCTTTGGGGAGAGGAGGGGTGGGAGAAAGAACCAGACAACGAAAAGATTAAAAACGCACTGTTTTCCGCATTGTCACACTCGCTGGTGTAAGTTGTAACTGCTATGGCTCTAATCCCTAAGGTGCTGGTGCCGCTGGTGAAAAGGGTGGATTGAAAATGCTGGAAATAAATAAATAAATGGACTCGCTCACCTGGCAATGTCTCGTTGAGCTCAGCGGGCTCACTTTGGAACAGACATGCACACGATTGTGCTGTGAGGGTGTAAAAATGGCTCAGATGGGGACACACCCATTTAACCCTGCTAAACAACAGCAATGCCCTTTCATACATAGACACAGGCAAACCACTTTTAAAAACAGTGTAAAAGCCTCATATCATATCAGATTAAGCAATCCTATTATTGTTATTATTATTATTATTAGTAGTAGTAGTAGTAGCAGCAGCAGCAGCAGCAGCAGCAGTAGTAGTAGTAAAAAAATACCCAGGATTCTTTTCATTCATCCTGCCTACAGTCTGGAGTAATTTCCATCTGTTTCTCAGGACTCCCAGCCCTCTGAGGTTAAGTGAATCTAAGGGGTATCAGGGTTGCTGAGGGTGAGAGGAAAAGGACTCCCTTCGGTATCTCTCCGCTCAGCCTTTCAGCCGTTGTGCTGATTGTCTGCCAGCATGTAACCTTATGCCACCATAAGGAGCTCTATCTGCACATTAAATACCTATACAAAAGTTGCCGTTCAGCGGAAATAAAATGATTTACATCCAAGACCGCAAAACATTTTGAATGCAACCGAAATGCTTTGAAAGGTGGTCAAGGGTTCCAAGCATATCATATTAAAAGTCAGGTTAGGCATGAGGCAGAGAATAACATTTTTAAACATTCTTCCCCCCCCCCAAAATCTAGATTCTTATCTACACCCCCCTTTGATTTAGTTACGGGGCCAAGGTTTTTCTGGGCTTTGTTTTTTTGCTTTTAGTTGGTTTGCACCCTCTAGGAGCTAAATTTACAGATGCATGCAAAGGCAAGATTTTCTTTTGGGGGGTATCCCTTATGGTTAAAGCAGATAAGAACATTGCAGACAAAACATAAAACTGATTGTGGCCAGGTTTTCAAAATAATCTCTTTAAAATAATCTTAATGAGAACAATGCCTTTAATGGAAAATAACACATATTCCCTATTTTTAAGATTGCAAAATAAAAAAGGCTCATTGAATGGATTTTTCCCATTGCAGCTTCCCATTGTCTCTGACTTTTGAATTTGTTTTGCAATTTTTGCAATTTTTAAATATTTAATCTCTCCCCCCTTCTCCCCTCTTCCAACTAGGTATGTATGGAAAATAGCAAGAAGTTATATGCATTTTATATTTATTTTCCACTCTCTGGAAAGCCATTGCTTTTACAAGCAATCATGGATTACTTAGAGGCGTTACAAAGCAATATTTTCATTCATTCCTAGCTTAAACCTCTTTGAAAAGAAAAAAAGAAAAAATTGAAAACCAAATAATAATATTATTGTGAATAACCTTTTCCTACTGAAAACAGAGAAAGGAAAGATTTTGTTTTAAAGGTAGAAAGGCAGGCATTTTTGTTGCAAGCAAAGTTACTGTACGTGACCCAGGTGTTAGAGCTTATTTGCATATTTCCCACCTTTTGTACACCCCGACGCATGGGGATCTCATGCTATTGCTGACTAATTGATAGTTGTAGTAACTGCTATAGGCTATCCTTCACTTACAAATGCATGCAGATGTGTTATTTTGATTCAAACATTTAAGGAACACACACACTCACTTACTTACATGGACAGAAAGTCTTCATATACTAGTAGAGGTGTGTGATGCAGATAGCAGGACATAAAATAGGACACACACACACACACACACTCCTGCACTCTCTCTCTCTCACACACACAGATGGCATCCAGCATAAATGCCCCTACAAACAGTTCTAAAATTGCATTTGTAAATGCTGAAGTCTTCAGAACTGTCCAACAGTTCCAAAAATCCTTTTAATCTCCTCTCGGCGGGACGACTCCATCCAGATTGTCCGAAAAAAGTGGAAAAGGTGAGAACTCTGCCATCTTAGCTCTGTATTCATCTGATTCTCTCTCTCTCTCTCCCCCCCCCCTTATTCCTCATGCCATTGTCCATTCTTATGATGGCAGCCTCCCTTGCTCTTGAATGGAAGTGTCACAGCAGGAGCGAAAAAAAGGGTCCGGGCGGCATTGTCAATGCCACGGTTGCCTATTGTTTCGCAGTCTTTCACTTTGCCGCTTTTCTGAACCTCTTTCCCTATCAGTGGCCCCTGTCAAGGGGCAGCGGCGGTGGTGGTAGTGGCAGCAGAGGAGGAAGAAGAAACCTACCGGAGAGTTATTTGTCCTTTTTAAAAAACAAAATAAAACATTGTGCACTGTTATGATAAACAGCTGCGCAATGCATTCTGCAAAATTAGGGGTTATAATGACGGAGTGGGTGGCGGTGGATTCGTTTACCTTTGCCATTTTGTCGCTTGCTCCTCTTATGTCAAATGCCGTGGTTTCTTAAGAGACTTTTTGTGTTGGTGATTTGGGAGGGGAGGGTATATATGACTTGCTTTTTTATTTTCCAACGAGCAGTAAGAAATCAGACAGAGCAGTAAAGTGAAACAGTGATCTGTTCTGTAGCAGGGTTAGGAAAAAATATATATACTGTTTCTCTCCAGTCTTAAGTGTTGGAAAAGGCAAAAAATTGAAGGCATTTCTCTAGCTGACTGACCGCTCATTCTTCTGTCTATCTTTTTCCTTGATAACCATACAACAGATATTTCAAAAGAGGTGGAAGATAGTTTGCAACTTATGCTTAGTTTGAATAGCAGCTGAGTGAAAAGATGGGCTTTTGTGTTTCAGAGCATTAGATTTTGCACCAGCAAGTTAAGAGGAAGACTCTCTCTCTCTTTCTCTCTCTCTTTCTTACACAAGAATCCTGGATTGTTGGGTCATCTCCAAGTAAAATCCATCTCATTAGGCTTATTTCTGTCTGCAGAGAATATTGTTAGATCTTCTGTTGCCTTCTCATGCACAAGTTCCAGGTGACTACATCTTGTTCTCAAACAGGCCGGTATCCACAACTTTAACTCCTGGCCTTAGAACTTTCTTTTTAACGGCACCCTGGTATTCCTAACACTCTTTCTAAAATGCAGCTTTCATATATGCTTCTAAACTTGCAGAATATTACAAAGCCAGCAATTCTGATGATGATTTTTTTTGGGGGGGTGGAAATGTCAGTAAGTCTGAAGAACGAAAGATTGACGACATAGTCTCTGCACCGCTTTGAATTGGTTTATTAAAAAGAAGCATTGTTCCAGCCTCCTGTGCTTTGAA
The DNA here is from genome assembly GCF_030035675.1 of Rhineura floridana. Taxonomy (NCBI): domain Eukaryota; kingdom Metazoa; phylum Chordata; class Lepidosauria; order Squamata; family Rhineuridae; genus Rhineura; species Rhineura floridana. The sequence continues at coordinate 37,994,596 of NC_084491.1, forward strand.
TCTAAAATACACCTTTTGTGGGGTCCTATTTTTAGATGGCGCTCTTGTCGCATTACCATTGACAAAAAGTATTTTGATCTCTATAATTATCTGGAGAAGCATGTAATATCATTTGAGTGTTTGCTCCCTAAACCCTTGAGTGTCTTAGTGGCTCTGAGCATCTAGCATCATATAAAACATGCCTAATTTTAGTGGCTAATGTTTTTGTTTTAATAAATGTAGTTTACGTCTTAGAGGGATTTGGCAAAGGGATCTGCCTGCCCCTTCTGGAAATGAATCATGATGGACAATGTAACTTATGCACTCCATTTGATTGCCCTGGACAGGAAAAAATACAGAGGTTTTTTCAGATAAATGTTTGGGAATTCGTAGAAGAAAGGTAGTCTGCTCCCATTGCAGTTTTATTGTCAACAGTCTGAAAAGTTATAGATTTGTTGTTTCACAGGCCAAACAAATTGCTTTAAATAATCTGGCTGATAAATACCTTGCCTAGGTTGCTTTTTGCATGTTAAGTGTTTCTAAAAAGTATGAACTTGGTGGTTTCCCCCCCCCCTTGCAAATTGTTGGGTGGTGCTGGGGTGTGTTTTGAATGAAACTTTATGAAGCAACAATTAACGATTTCGGCCTTCTCTCAAAACAAAACTCTGAATGAGGTCAAAGACAGCCTGGGAATGCAGTGAGCCATTTCCATTCCACATCTGCCTTATCTATAGAACAAACCAGCCGAAATGATAAATATGAGGCAGATATGGAACGGAAAGTGATAAACTTCACTGGGTGTTGTTGTTGTTGTTTTTGCGGGAGAGGGCATTTTCGTTCCTTTTCGCAAACAAGATTAAAAAAAACACCTTTTGTACTTGAAATTAGTTCATGCATAAATCTAGAGAGAATATTGCAAAGCAGGATTCACATGTCTGAAAATGTTGCTTCCCAGTAGGGGCAGGACGAAGGAGGGGTATTCCTTCACCTAAGTCCAACTTCTCAAGCCAATATGTGAACTAAGTGTAGCTCTGTTTAAGTATTCTGACTTTCCCAGGTTTTGCTTTGCAGTTCTCCCCACCGCAAAATGTGAACATCAGTGCATGCATTGGGGTAAAGTGCATATAAATATGCTTTAAAGAGAAATTTGCACAAAAAGGTGTACGAATTTTCATGCAAACATACAATTCGCAAACTGATGCGGAAATGGATCAACCTGAATTTAAGACTGGGAAAATTAGACACACAGGAAAACAGAAAATGGACAGATTTGTCCATCCCTCCATCCTTGAGTTTTGCTTTCAATTCTGATAATATGTCAACAGAAAATTATTTCATCAACATCCATGATGTTTTACAGAGGTGAAACAAGCACAAAATTATATATCCAAATAAAGTTGCTTTTTTGTTGTTGTTCTTGCCAAATCTTGCTCTTATTTGTCCAACATTTCAGTGTTACGTACGTAACAGTGATAGGTTGAGTGATCTAATTAACAACAGTATAGGGCCACAGTTTCTGTAGAGTTGTTCAACTTTTGTAGCTGTTAAAACAGGAAGCGAAAGTCTCCAACTTCCTGTTTCCCTGGATAAGCATTTGAAAGTCTGGGTGTGTTTTGTTGAGTCAATTATAGATAGAAAAAAACATTTTAGACTTGAAAAACAAGAGTGAGGTTTTTATGAGATCTCAACGTTGGCCTGGCTTTGCTGTTATTAAACCTGTTTGGGATTTCTCCTATTGACTTGAAATTTGGCCAATATCAAGACATGTTTGATTTTTGCCCTAACAGTGTGTAAACAGGAGTGTTGCCAGAGTGCTGCCTATATTCTTGAGAGGTTTGGCTCTAAAGTCTGGAGTGATGGTGTTGGGTTTTGGTTTTTTTTTTTGGTAGAGAGGAGTGTATGGGGACCTGATCTAGAGCCAAAGACATACTGGCATTGCAGATGGGACCACTGTCTTGGGTAAACAGTGAAATGTTACTTATTCAAGCGACTAAAGGTTCATTAAAAGTTAGGGCAAGTTAGGCTGGGTAAGGCTGTCTGCCTTCATCCACAAATGTTACGATGCCATTAAAGCATGGGTTGGGAACCTCTGGCCCAGGGGCCAAATGTGGCCCTCCAGGCCTCACTATCTGACCCTCATAACTCTCCCCAGGCCCATCCCTTACTGGCCCTGCTTCACGCCCGGAGTGCTTTTGCCTGGCTGGAATGAGTCCTTGAACGCTGGTCATGCCTCTTGTTCTTGCTTGCCTAGATGGAGGACAGAGAGGGGTGTGTGGGTGTGCGTAGAAGCTAATCTACTGTTTTTATGGTAAGATTTACATTCTTTCCTCCACCCATTTTTGCCTCTGGCCCCACCCACCACCAGCATGTGACCCTCAAAAGGTGGCCCAGAAGGGAAAGCGTCCATTTTAATTTAATTATTTATTCACCACTTTATGTTCAAAAGAATCCCAAAGCCAGTAGTGTAGTGGCAAATTCAGAAGAGCAGAGTCCTAGAGTGCAGGATCTCAGAGAGTGTTGCTTTAGGAGAAAGCTTCTCAACCACCACCACTCCTGATGTGGCACCGTTTGGATTATAAACAATAGCGTAGTGGCAAATTCAGAAGTGCAGGGTCCCTTCATGATAGTCACAGCCAAGCCCCCTTCTAAGATTATACAGCTTCTAAGGTTATGGAATAATCTGGCCAGGCTTGAATATTGCTTTCTGCCTCTCAGTCACTATCTCCTCTTGACTGTCCTTTCTCACTATCACAGATATTGCTTGAATTGCTGGATTTAGAGTCTACATGTTTATCTCCTGCTGCTGTCAAACTGTCTGATGATGTAGATGGGATACTATCATCAGGATTCACTGCTTCTGCTTCTGCAGATACAGAATTCTCTTTTTCCACAACTTGGCTTGGCTTCTCAGTGGCTGACTCCCTTTCATTCTAAATTGGCAGAATTTCATTCTAAACACAGCAGAAAAGGATAAGAAAGCATGTTGGAAGACTCTTCTCAGTGGCCAACACACTCCCATTTCATCATCACTGTTCATGCCGCCTTTCCATAACAATTTATGCACAAGGCAGCTCACAACATGAACAGAAAAAAGTTTCACAATTCACTGTAAGAAACAAATTCAAATGGTCAATAAGTTAACAAAAACATCTTTAAAAACATACAATAAACATCCTTATAATTCCTAATAAAATCCAACAATAAAATATAGAAGCATAATCTCAATAACAGCAAAACAAAAAACTGACCAGCAGAAATTAAATTTTTACTCAAACAGAAGCCCCTAAACAACATCCCACAATCAAGATGGTCTCTGGCATCTTCAGGCAGTGATACCTTTTATAGCTGCAGTCAGTCAAGGCCCCACCCTGCCAGACCCGCTGGAAAGAGGCCAGCAAGCAGGGAAAGGGTCTTACAGCCAAGATGGTCTTTCATGCTGATTAGCTCTTAGGATGCTGGAGACATAGGGACCTGGCTGGGACCTAAGATTCCCCCCCCCCGAGCCTGGAGGACTACATCCCTGCCCAAAGTAATGTACAAAACAGAAATAATACTAATACTAATATTTATATCCTGCCCTTCTTCCCAAAAGAGCCCAGGGTAGCAAACTTCTCAACAAAACAATTTAACAATAAAATAAAAGCATTCTAAAAAAAGTTAAGAACATTCTCAAAAACAATTACAGCTAAAAACATTATTTCATACAATGTATTAACAGATAAAAATCTATTAAAATACACCATTTCGAAATCAACAGTGACCGGGCCAGGCGTATCCTTCTGGGAAGGCCTGGTGGCATCAGAATGTCTTCAATAGATGCCAAAATCCCTAAAAGGTTGGCACCTGTCTGATAACTACCCGAAGTGAGTCCATAACACTGGGGTAGCTACACCAAAAGCCCACTATGTGTCACCACACAGCAGACCTCAGGGGCATGTGGCACTACAAGTGCCTCTCTGGTGGCAGCATGACTGCACGGGTATAGAGGGAGTAAAGCAATCTCTCCAATACCCTGGTCCCAAGTTGTTAAGGGCTTTATAGACCATTCCACAACTTTAAATCTGGCCTAGTGTTATACTGACATCCAGTGCAGATCCCTCAGCACTAGGGTTGCCAGGTTGAGGGCCTGAAACTGATCCTGTATCTTTAGGAGAAGAGAAAGTCAGCCACGTGCAGGTTGTCTTGCAACCCTGTAATAGTAAAAACCACAAGGTGGAATTCTCCCTCCCCCCTGCACAACTTTTAAAGATCTAGAAGACCTCTTGGTTGCCAGTCCCAGCCTCCAAGAGGTCTTCTGTATCTTTGAAAGTTGTGGAGGGGGAAGGGAGAATTCCACCTTGTGGTTTTTCCCATTACAGTGTTGCAAGAACACCTGCACTTGGCTGACTTTCTCTTCTCCTAAAGATACAGGATCAGGCCCTGGACCTGGCAACCCTACTCAGCACTGGTGTGATGTGCTGGCAGGAGGTCATTCCAGTTAGCAGTCTAGCTGTCACGTTCTGCACCAGCTGCAGTTTCTGCACCAAGTCTAAGAGTAGCCCCACATAAAGTGCATTACAGTAATCAAGTCTCAAGGTTATCAGTGCATGAGTAGCTGCAGTCAAGCTGTCCCTGTCTAGGAATAGTTGTAGCTGTTGTCCAGCAGAAACTGGTAAAAGGCTCTGCTAGGCAGTAAGGACACCTGGGCCTCAACAAAGATGGATCCAGGAGTATCCCCAGATGATGGGCCTGATCCTTCAGAGTCAGTGCAACCCCATCTAGAGCAGGTAATGAACCTATCTCAACTACCTGTATGAAAATGCATTAAAATGCTTCAGGTGTGCTTCAGGTAGAGCTGGGGGAGAATATCCGCTAAATTGGATTTAGTACCAGATTTTGACCTAATCCAACAATCCGCTGGTTTTTCGGTCCAGCATGGATTTCTTGCTGTGGGTTGTGGCTGTCAGTGGTGCAAGGTTTTTTTTTTTTAATCTGCTCTGAATTTTACATGATTGTCTTCGTCATTGGATTTCCTCTCAGCTGATGCATTCTTAACTTAGGTGATAATGATCATCATTTATATCCATTAACCCCCTTCTGTTTAAGGTGATTATCTGCCTAATTGATATGTAAATAGGAAAAAAGGTGGAACAACATAAGCATATTTCTAAGCCTTTGTTAAAAATTGTGTTATTTTTTCTGCTTAAAAAAAACCCCAGCAGATTGGAAATGTTCAAAAGCCAATAGGAACAAAAAAAGTGTGGATCAGCAATGAAAGTGGAATTCAAGTGGATTGGAACTAGGCAGCCAGCATCATCCCTAGCTTCAGGTAACAGAAAGATGGGAGCATACTACTCTGAACATGGTAGAGACCTTCACTTCTGGTGAACCACAGCCAGTCTGTATAAATCTGCAGCTATATGAGTGAAGCAGTTCTGAAAGACCAAGTCCTTGTGGCTGGATTAGTCTAGTTTGGCATGCTTCAAACCCATTTGTTGATGGGACTACCTAGAATAGTGTGTTGATTCTCACTCTACTTGGAATGGTGCAGTTCTGGTTGCTTCATCTCAACAATGGGAGGAAACATAGCTCAGTGCTAGAATGTATGCTTTGCATTCAGAAGGTCCTAGGTTCAGTCTCCAACATCTCCAGATAGGTCTGGGAAAGACCCCTTTCTCAGACCCTGGAGAACCATTATGAGGCATTGTAAACAATATTGACTTAGATGAGCTACTTCCCCAAAATACTTAGACAATGCAAGGCTGAAGAAAAATTTGATTCAGTTCAAATTTAAAGGCAAGCCTACCTAATTCACTCTTTCCAAAACAATATGTGGACTGAAACACAGCCATCCTTTGAAATTCTCACTTCTCCGAATTTTGCAATGTAGTTCTCCAGCCCCATAATGTATAAACAATGCATTTACTCGGATAAAGCGTGCATGAAAATAACATACAAAAATGCATTATATTAGTGGAAATGGTGTTGCAACAATGTGTATATTAGGGGATTGCATATAAAATGCATATTAGGAGAAATTTGCACTAAATTCTGATCTCTTGCTTGGAAATGAGAAAAACTGAACAAGATTGGGAAAAATTGATAAAATTGAGAGAAAACAAAATTGATAGATTTGCTCATCCCTAGTCAATGGAAAGATGCAGAAAAGGATTGCCAAAATGATCAAACAGTTGGACCACCTCCCCTATGAGAAATGGCTAGCTCAAGTGTTTAGGACTTCTTAGCTTAGGGAGTCAGGGAAATTATAGTTTTTTTAAAAAAATCATGCCATTTGTTTGTCTGAATCCACCCTTTGCATCTTGGAAAACTTTATAGGTAATCAACTAGAATTATATACTGTAGATCAGGAGGTAGCTGACTTCAGCCTTGCAGAATTTTTTCTTTAAATCTCATGATAAGCACAAGTAAGGATCTCATACTTGTCTGTCTTATATGTTTCTGAGTTTGTACTTGTGATTAAGTACCTTAAAAATACCCTTCTGGATTAGGTCAAGGTCCAACATAGTTTACAAAAATTCCAACATCCAGCAGGTGCTTTGGTGGTCCACCAGAAGCTGACCAGTGCCCCATTGGTGGACTATGATCTACCTTCTTGCCCCTCTAAATAAGTAGCCTAGATGAACTCTCAGGGTACAGACAAGACAAGGCTTTGAAAATATGAGGGATTTTTGAATAAATTGCAATGAGTAAGTAAAATTCATACTTCTGTTTTCAGTAGTATGCTATGTACCATCAATAAATGGGAAGTTCAGACAGGAACTGGAGGTGGAATGATAGAGCTGTGTACACCAGCAGGATTGTATTCTCCATTTTTGCCAAAGCACGTCTGCTTCCAAGGCTAGGCTGAGCCTGGTAAGTTGTCAATGTCAACTGCTCTTTTGGATGCCTCCCTTTTATAAGAGTCAATTTGAAAACCAAACATTTGTAAAATGATCTCTTGGGCCATCTGGTTCTTGCCTGTTTGAAAAACGGCATTCAGCTGAGTGGATAGCCTGAGAATGTCTGCTACAGACCTTCATTGTGCTGATGTTTAAAGTAAACTTGGTGCGCCTGGAAAAAAAAAAAGAGAGAACCAGCAATGTTGGTTTTCCATAATGCCTGTTGTTGTCAGTTGAGTTCACTGTAGTCTGTCAGTCGATCTGTGATTAGTTGTGGCAGCGGCAGGGCAGTGGTTAATTTGAACAAGATAAATTGCTAACATTTCTCTTACAGTCCAAGTACTGGGCCGGACATCAACAAATGAAACGGGTCTCTGTCAGGGCCTCACTTTCTACCTTTCCTATAGATGACAGATCTAGCAATTGCCATGAGGTTAAATGGAGCTTCCATAGTTGGAGGCAGTGTATCCTCCCAACAGTTGTCTTGATGTTTGTCCCCAGCACCTAAGGTTATTACAAAATGTCATGTATGGGAGCTCTTTTTGCTTTCTGGCTGGTTGGTTACTTTTAGGAGCAAAGCAATGTACTGGATGGATTCTCCACTGCTGGAGGCAGTATGTCTCTGAATACTTGTTGGGGAGCACAAATGGGAAGAGTATTATTGTCTTCATGTCCTGCTTTTGGGCTCCCCAAAGGCATCTAGCTGGCCACTGAGGGAACAGGATGGTGGACTAGATGGGCTACTGGCCTGATCCCCCAGAGCTCTTATGCTCATAGGTTTCATAAAGACTTCTTGAAATTATGTGTTGGGTAAGGCCATTTGAAACATGAATTCCTTTACTAAAACTTCTTTTTGTCCAGAATGCAGGAACATGGCTAGCTGGTGTATATTTGTGTGGAGCACATAATGCCAGTATTGTGTGAGGGCCACTACGTTCCAGCTTGTTTTTAGGCAAAATTTAAAAAAACTAGCTTTAATCTTTAAATCCTGATGTGGCCTGGCTTTGGGATATCTGAGAGAACATTTATTACTGTATTCCCATTGTTTGAGGTCTAGCAAACCTTGTTGGAGTGCCAGCTCTTTGCAACTAACTGAGCTGCCTTAGTGATGGTTCTGTGTTTGTGGGATCTCCTCCCATCCAATAGTTACAAGTTGTGGGTACTTGGGTGTACAATGATGTACATGATGATGGTGATGATGGTGGTGGTAGTAATGATAATAATAATATTTCTATCCTGCCCTTTCTCCAGAAGAAGCCCAGCATGTTCTACAAACTCTTCTGTGTTGTAGTTGTTACAGGTTTTTTGGTGGCAGTGCCTACGTTCTGGGACTCTGGCCTCTCTGTTCTCCGTCCGTTTGTAGACCTTTCTTTTCTGACGTGGTGGCATGTCAAGCTCAGTTTTGATGTCCTAGGGACGTTCACTTAACTTTTAAAAGCTTTCTTTGAAAACAACAACAACACGGCTGTTTCTTTTTTGTTTAATAATTATTAGTTTTAATTGCATTTGCTGTGAGACACTTTAAGCCCTTCTATTGGTATATTAAAAGCGTGTCAATACTTCCTTTCAGTTCTACACACAGTCACACACCCCTCTCTACCCTCCATTCAAGCAGGCATGAGGCATGATCAGAGGTCCCGGACGCATTCCAGCCGGACAAAAAAGCACTTGGCGTGCAAAGCAGGGCCAGCGAGGGGCGTGGCCTGGGGAGAGTTCCGAGGAGCAGGTAGAGAGACTGGGTGGGCTGCATTTGACCCACAGACCTGTAGTTCCCCCCTGTTGGTCCATGCCATTTTGGCCTTCCATTGCCATAGCAGCTGTTCCTCCACTTTCTTTGAGTCCAGAGTCTGTGAGTTCAAATCCTCGCTCGTGTCTCCTGGGTGTCAAGGGCCAGCTAAAGATCATCTCCACAGGGAGTGGCGCAGGGGTTAGTTATGTGCCCTGCCACCTGTGCAGCCGTGGGCAAGCTGCATAGTCCCAAGGAGCCCAGTTGCCCCCCAGCTGGCAGTTGCGGACAAGGAAGGGGCTGGCTTGCGCAGCTGTGGCAAGCTGAGCAGGCCCTAGCCAGCTGGGGAGGACTAGCCTCAAAGGGAGGCAATGGTAAACCTCCTCTGAATACTGCTTCCCATGAAATCCCTCAGGACATCTGACTGGCGCCTCTCTTATGTACAGTGGTGGCTGGTGCCCATTGGGACTAGTAGGGTGAAAGGCAGAGAGGCCAAGTGGTGGGCGGAGCCAACTCATTCTAGTTTTGCCCCTCCCCCTGCCTTCCTTCCTGTTGAGTTCTACAATGGCAACCCTGAGACTGAGAAGAAGGAAGAAGCGGACAGCCAGTGCAACCCCCCGGACTGGTTGTATGCAAGAAAGTAGGCAGGCTGAGGGCAGGCTGAGGGCAGTGGGGCAATGCCCCATTTGCCCGAGCAGATCAGCCTCCACTGCCTCTATATTGTCATCAGCAAAACCCACCTGCCACTAACTGAGCTTTTGTGGTACGCTGACCTGTTAAGGAGGGAGTAACGGCCTTTAGGAGGTTGACAAACAGTGCAGGATTCTATGACATGAGTAAAAAAGTAGTTTTGACCAGGAAAAATCTCACACAGGGCTTAGGGGCAAGAAATACTGTGATCTCTCGGCTGGAAGTATGGAAACTGAGGCTCTGTGAATGAAATGAGGGAAAAACAAGGAGTTGAGGGAGCCAGTGTTGTATGGTGGTTAGAGTGCTGGTAGAGCTGGGGAGATCAGGGTTCAAGTCCCCACTCAGTCACGAAACGCATTGGGTGACCACGGGCCAGTCATGATCTCTCAACCTACTTTACAGGGTGGTTGTGGGGATAAAATGGGAGGAAATATCATCTGTTGGCTGGTTTTGCAAAACATAACAAATGGCTAAAAGTTTAAACTTTGCATATATTATAACTAGCTGACTATCGTTATAATGTCAGCTATTTATAATATATGCAAAGTTTAAACTTTTAGTCTTTTGTTTTGAAGTACAGTCTGAACAAATTAAGCATCCCTAATGTAGCCATAAGCAAGCCACAATTTACTCAGCAGCAGCTTTGTTTTCCTCCATCTGCAATCAGAACAGGTGTGGGGAACCTTTGGCCCTGCAGACGTTGCTGAACTACAGCTCCCATCATCCCTGTCCATTGGCCATGTTTGCTGGGGCTGATGGGTGTTGTAGTTCAGCAACAGCTGGAGGACCAAAGGTTCCCCACCCCTGAATTAGGGGATGATATGCTGGCCTACTCAACAGGGTTGTTGTAAGAATTGCCAAGAAAATATGCAAGTAACTCTATAAATGTAAAGTATGAATTTTTTTTACTGCTATTAATTTAATAGTCAGCTGGGGTCAGATGATGATGAGCTCAGCTTGGTAACTGCAGTATGCCTTCTCAGAAATTTGATTGGACCAAGGCAGATAAAAGGGAAAGAGCCTATTTCATCCTTTATGGTGTGTCTCACACATTAGATTATGGTGCATTATAGTGTTGACGGAATGGGATTTCAATATTATGGCACAAAAGTGGGAAACAAACAGCACCTTACAACGAGTATTATGGCATAATGGGATAAGTACGTAAGAGCCAGAGAAACAGCAGGCTATAATAATAGATACTTAGTCTCTCTGCCAATACATATATGTGTGTGCACACACATAAGCCACTATACTAGGTGAAGGGAGCTGGAGAACAGGAACAAGGCAGAGATAATAGTAAATTCAAGAGCTTGTGAACAATGATGCAGTTACCGAGGATTTCTCCATACAGTGATTGACAGTAATGCACCTTTGATGTTTGGCAGACTTCAAAGAGGAGCTGTGTGCTCCTCATTCTTCCTCAATTCCACTCCACTTTTGGTAAAAAAAAAAAGGAGCCTTTGCTTATCTCAGGGTTGGGGAACCTGTGGCCCAATACATGTTGCTGGACTCCAGCTCTCATCAGCCCCAGATTGCATGGTCAATGGTCAGGGATGATGAGAGATGTGGTCCAGCTACATCTGGAGGATTACACTTTCCCCAACCCTGTTCGTTCATTCATTCACTGAGATGTTTTTCAAGATGTTTTGTTTTAAAGGTGTCTTTTTAAAGATTTTTTTTTTTAGTGTTTTGTCACTGTTGCTCAGGGCTTCCTTTGGGAAGAAGGGTAGGATATAAGTTTAATAATGAGTGAGTGAATGAATGAACTCTACATCTAGAATTCCACCCCTACCAATCTGATTTGGTAAAAGGCAGCTGCCTATACAGTAGGGCCCCACTTATATGGTGGGTTCCGTTCTGGACCCCCGCAGTAAAGCGGAAAACGCCGTAAAGTGGAACCCCATTGACTTTAATGGGCTGCGTCACGCGAAAATGATGCGAAAACGTTGCAAAACATTATAAAACGCCGCAAAAGAGAAAAAAAATAGCTTTTAAATTAAAAACAAAAGCCGCCACATCAGCGGAACGTCTTAAAGCGGAATGCCGTAAAGCAGGGCCCTACTGTATTCCAAGTTCAGCTAATAGTGCAGTCCTATGCATATTTACTCAGAAGCAGGAATGAAAGGACCTGTCAGTTTTGGTCCTCTCAGCTTCTCCTTTTTCCAATCTTACAATCAGTTCGCCATATTTCTGCAGCAATTTGCTTTTTTTAAAAAAAAGAAAATAAAATAAAATCCTCATGAAAAATATTTAGCATTTTAGTGTGAATTTCTCCTAATAAACACACATTTGCATACACTTTGGACTAGGGTTGCCAGGTCAGAAGCATACCAAGCCCTGAGATTTCAGGAGTGGGTCCTAGTGATGTTATAGGGAGTGAGCCCTAGTGATGTCATTAAGCATGATACATTAAGCATCAGCCACAGTTGCTTGGAGCATACCACTCAAACAAAAAATTCTCTGATTGGAAATTAAGATAGAAGTCTTAGCTAAATGAGGGTGTTTCCAGGATCAGCTGAAGTGATGGGATCATTCCTTCTCACCTGCTTAAGGAGCCAGGGTAGGGAACATTTAATCTAGCCTACTTGCTTCTGGCAAGAAGGGTTTCAGTGCCCTCAGATCCACACCATGCATCTGAAGCACATTCAACATACATTTGAAGCACATGAATCCCACCACGGCCTACTAATGTTCACACTTTTGCAAGCAATTTCTAATATAATTCATTTTTGAATGTTATCTTCACTAATATATTCATTTTAATCTACAGTTCCCCCTACTATATGCATTTTTATAAACATTGTTTGGAGAACTGGATTGCAAAATTTGGATACCTACGAATTTAGATGGATGGCTGTGTTTCAGTTCTCATATTGTTTCTGAAAGTGCGAATTTCATAGATTTGGCTCTAAAGGTGAACTGAATCTAATTTCAACCCTATCCCTACTCAGAAGTACATCCCACTGTGTTCATTGGGCATACTCCCAGGAAAGTATTTATAGGCTTTCATCTTAAAAGGTTTTCATTGGGTTTGGACTAGGGAGATCCACTGAAGAACGTCTGGATGTCGAAATGTGCCGAAGCTGTTTCTTCTCACTCACCCATCTTTAAAATGAACGGCCGAACTCCTCATTCTGAAGCCTTCTATGCTGGCATGTATGGAAGGTAAATCAAAAGCCCTCCAGTAGCCTGTTGAAAGTGAAAGAGAAATTCTAAGCAGGCTGAGGGTAACTCTATTCAGTGAGGAAATCAGGCTTATTAGAATCCTTAATTTGTATGGGGAAAGAGGAATGGAGCAGGCACTTCAAATCCATTGTGGGTCCAGATTTTACACACGCATGCGCAGTGCACATCCAGAGAGAGAGAGAGAGAGAGAGAGAGAGCCCAGGGAAATATAGAGGGGACCTGCGTTTGTCAAAGTCAGTGAATCACCTGCCAGACTTCAACAAGGATTTATAGCTGCAGAGCGGCGAGCAGGTTTTTAACTGCATTTGAACTGATTTGCTTCTTGGAGACGTGGGCTGTTTTGCATTATCGATTCCTCTTGACTTCACCGCTCCAGTTGGTGCTGTTGACCCTGGGCGTGCTCTTGGAACAGCCGGGTTCTCCCACAATGTCCTTGCATTAAGTCAATTCCTATTTGTCTCCCCTTCCCTGATAGACCCCCCTTTTGTTCTGCTTAGTGATTGCTCTTCCAATGCCTGGGAGAATTGACCAGGTCTGCCCCAGTCTGGCTTGTCTTCCATGGTCCTGTAGTCTTTATTAAGAGCTCCCTTTAGGACAGACACTTTCCATCTCCCCATACAAGCCTAAAATCAGACGGGATACAGACCTTTGTACCCCTGTGCCTTGGTTTTTGTCCCTCAGGGGGGTTGCCTGATGCTTTTTTCAAAACTGACATAGCACTGGTCACAAACTGAATCTGGCAAACAGCAGGGTGATGGTGTGTGTGTGTGTGTTTTTCCCCTTTGAGGGAGAGGAAAGAGCCATTTATCTAATGGTGCAAGAGATTCTAGGCTGGGTGGCAGATTGTAGTGCACTGCTGTAAATGGCTTTGGCTAAAATTGTCAGTGAGGCAGAAGCAATGCTTGAGAAAAGACAGCAGCAAAAATGGAACCGTTCCCCCCCCCCCTCTGGTGGACAGTGAGGAAAATTAGGTGGCCATCACAGCGGGATTTGCAGGAAAAGCCCTTTTGCTGCCTAACTCTGAAAAGGAGGATTTGCATGGTGGCTTTGAAGCAGTGAAAATAAGAACATAGGGAGAGCCTTGCTGCTGGATCAGGCCAAAGGAGGCCCATCTAGTCCAGCACTCTGTTCTCACAGTAGCCAGCCAGATGTCCCCATGGGAAGCCTACAAACAGGACCTGAGCACAACAGCATTCTGCCTCACCTGCACTTCCCAGTAGCTGGCATTTGCAATGAGTAGACACTTTCCCACTTTCTGCAGTTTTGGCAAGGGGAAAGTGCTCATGTGAACATGCCAAAATGTGGCAAGACTGCAACTTGTCATGCGCTGGAGAAAGACTGCTAAAAGAGGTCAATCCGGGACAGGCAGAGCTTTTCCTTCTGTGTGATGAAAGCATTCACGAGAATTGTGCAAGGGAGAGCTGGAAGAGGGCAGAGACTATGCTTTTTCCAGAGGCCAGCCGGTTAAGGTTGCCAGGTCTTTGATCTTGAGACTCAGGTTTGGGGGGCTTTTTTGATTGGGCCTTTAGGGTTGAGGCACCTACCTTCTGGAATTCCCTCCCCTTAAATATTTGACCAGCACCATCTGTGTTGTCTTTTCGGCACTTATTGAAGACCTTCCTCTTCCAACAAGCCTTTTAAGTAGAGATCTTTCCCAGTCTGCATCAGCATTGGAATGGTCCTTAAGAACATTTCATTGCTTTGTTCCTTGTTTGCCACCCTGGTTTCCTTAGGGAGGAAGGTGGGATATAAATGGAATGAATGAATGGGAAGCCCTGCATTCCTTTTCCATTGCTTTCAACATCTTTGCATTTCACATCTTCTGTACTTTTAATAATGAATAGGGAAAACAGCGTGGGTGAATGTGTATGTGTGTGGGAATAGCCTAACCAAGAACACCAGAGTCATCGTCAAATGAACTGGTTTAAGCCCACTAGCATGAATGCAGCATCTTCAATTTACACTTTGGTGCAGCCACAGTTGGTCGGCAATGATGACATTCTTTCCTTTATTTCCCCCCCCCCTCCTATTATTGCTTTTGTTCAGTAACATCATTTCCTTTAATCTCATTTAAGCCAATAACAATAACTCTATCATATGAAACAGGAAATGCGGGCAAGAGTTTGTTATTGTGAGTGGGATTTAGGGGAAAATAAAATTTGAGAGAGAGAGAGAGAGAGAGACTCTGCAGAGCAGACATTTTTGTCATTAATATATGCATGCTCCCTCTGCTGGTAGTGCATGAAAATTATTGCAATTAGATTTTTTTCCCCCTTTTGGTACTGCTATGAGTCGAGCGACACAATCGGAAGACTGGCTGGCTTCAGCATTTGGCAGTGTATGGAAATTATTGTAACTGGAATACGTTTGTTGGTGCTAGTATGAGCTGAGCTGCACAATTAGAAGGCTAACCAGGCACAACATTTTCTGAACTGTATCTTTTTGGACTGCAAGATGAGATCAGCCAGTAGGCAAAGGTGAACTTCTCCATGAGGAAAAATCTAATGGGGGTCCTTTCAGACGAGGGATAAGGAACCTGTGGCTCTCCAGATGTTGCCGGGCTACAAATCCCAGCATCCCTGACTATTTGCCATGTGGGCTGAGCTGATGGGAGTTGGAGTCACACAGCATCTGGGGGGGGGGCACAGGTTGCACACCCCAGCTTTAGATGGGGGAGAGAGAAGGGGCTTAAAAGGGGGAATGATAGGGCTTTACATGGTGGAGAGAGGGAATACAAAGAGTTTTTCTCTCTCCATCTTTCATAATATAAGAACATCCAGTCACACTAATGCATAGTAATTTGAGGACAAGCAAAAGGAAATACTACTTTGCACAGAGCATAATTAATCTATGGAACTCATTGCCACAAAATGTTGCTGCCCAGAACTCCTGTACCTTTTAAGTCACAGGCAAGAGCTGGGACAGAGTATTGGAAAAGGGATTGTGTACAGTCTTTGCCAAAAATAAGGGCTACTGGCTGAAATTCTATTTTGTTTTGCTTTAATTGGACACAGGAGTCAAGACTAGCAAGGCTCAAGATAATGGTCTTGTTAATGTCAGGGCTGATGGCCAACACACCCACACCACATCCCCAATGTCCCTACACGCATGGACTCCTCACAAACCTTTGCTCAGTGACCGTGAAGGTCTGAAGGGGGTTCCTAGGCAAGTTCTGCTGAATGCGCTTAGAAGCCTCTGCATGACTGAAAACCCTGATAAGGCAGCTCCCCTGATGGTGGAGAGGCCTCTTACCACCTTCAGCTGAAGCCCCCTTCAACTGAAGCCCCCTTCAGACCTTCATGGTGAATGTGCAATGCTCTGAGAGGGCAGTGCCCATGGGGGCAGCGAGAGTGGGAGGGGCTTGCATGTCTGCCCCTCTGCACAGTTTTGACCCTTGCACCTCTAGTTGTGCTCCTCAAGAGAGTTATTGTCAGCTGTGATTCTGCACATCTGGAAAAGACACCCAGCACGCAAGTCAATGTGGCTACAAAATTTGGGTGGGACCAATGGCATGCGTCTTTCCCAACTGATCGCTAACCTTGTTTGGAAGGAAGGTGATGATTAGCTGGTGGACACCCATGCAGTTGTCCCTACCTGTGTGGCTTTAGGCAATTACTGCAGCAGTGTGGGATCTCAGAGCTCAGTGAAGTGTCTCACTAGCTATTCAGATAACTTCAGAAGGAGTCCATGATGAGGTCAAGATGGAGAAGAATCATAGAAAAGAATCATAGAAAAGAATCAGAATAGGAATGCTGGAAGGGGCCTATAAGGCCATCGAGTCCAACCCCCTGCTCAGTGTAGGAATCCAAGTTAAAGTATACCCGACGGATAGCTGTTCAGCTGCCTCTTGAATGTCTCCAGAGAGAGAGCCCACCACCTCCTTAGGCAGCTGGCTGCATTTTTGTACCGCTCAGACAGTTGGCTTCCTGTAACTTGACCCCATTATTCGATGTCCTGCACTCCGGAACGATCGGAAGTGATCCTCGCCCTCCTCTGTGTGACAACCTTTCAATCTTCTCAATGCCAATCCTGCCCACAACACCAGCAGAAAGTGAACAATCTGCAACCATATTCTTTCTTTTATTATTTGAAGCGTTTTTTGCCCTGCTCTTTAGGCATCCTCCCCCCCCCCAAAGGCTCCCAGAGCAGCTTACAAATGCCTTCAGGTTTACAATCTCAAAGGGACAACACGAAAGGAAAAGAGATTGGGAGGGAGGAGGGAGGGGAGCAAACACACACTGTTTCTTAGTGAAGTATAGTATACAGCATTAGATGGCATGGTGGTGGGGCAGCACTCCCCTGAACTCCTGACCAGCTGAGTCGCTGCTGCTTACCGGGAGAGGGAGGAGGAGAGGTGATGGGGAGGCTGGCACGGTGCAAATGCCCTGGCACAGCCAATCCAGCACTCCTGCCACTGCATTTGCATCAAGCAGACTCTCTCCTCACCTCCCCCTCTCTGTCCCACTAAGCAGTAGCAGCTCAGCTGTCGGGAGGTCAGGGGAGCACTTCTGCCCCACCATGCCTTCCACTACTGATAATATAACTATTTTTATGTATTTTTATTAAGCATGTAATCCATTCCACCATCTCTCTCCCCTCCACTGGCATGCATAACTATTAACTTTGAGTATCAGGAGTCAAGACTCTTCGATTTTACTTTTTAATATAAAAAAGGGGGTGCTTTCTCCTGTATTTTGTCACCATTCTACCTAAGGCAATGATCAGAACACTTGTTGGGTTACTGGGTTGGGAGGATTCCTGGAAAGTGGGCTGTTTAAATGTCTGGGCAAAGGCAGAAGAGTGAGGGGGAGCACATTTCCCTATTATGTCAACACTGTGTCCCATCGAAAGGATTCCGTCTGAGGATTTCAAAGCCCCGGAACTGGCTTGGGTCCCTGAAGGATCAATCGACCTGAACGCATCCTTTTAATGTTCCCCTCTCCTCCCAAAGAGAGACAATCCCAGCCTCTTGCGTAATGTAGGGAAGAATAAAGCCTCCCGTCAGGAGGAGTCGAGGAGGACCTTGCCTGGTCACTGAAAGGAAAAGGCCGCCGTCTGGTACCATGGCAATGGAGCAGGGATTACACTGCGGCGGAAAATAGGTTCCTTTTGATTATTATTCCAGTGCGTTCTTCTCAGGCGGCGGCTAAGCAATGTTGTCACTGAGCCTGACGAGAGGCCCCTTGCAAAGGGGCAAAGGGAGACCCCGAAGGGAATAGATTGGGCTGCAGCAGGAAAAAAAATATATAAATCTGCTCTGAAAAATGTTCAGGAGAGGAGGCTGTTCTGTTTGGAACAGATATTGATGGGTTAGGGGAAGACACTGCAGCAGAGGCCTTTTGAGAATCTGATGTGCATGTGCTAACTCTGTTGGGAGCTTTGACTCCACCATGAAAGATGCAAATGAGCTTGTCTTCCTCACACTCCTGGCTGTGGGGGCTTGGCTGCAGTTGCTGAGCGGCAGTGGAAAGGCTCTCTGTACATGCTCAGATGAACTCTCTTTATTTTACTGATGCAACCATCAGTCACTTTTGATGGGCTGTATGGATTTGTTTCTTGAAGGAGGCCCTCTTCCATCCAGCCCTTATCTCCTTCCAGACGTCTCCTCCTGCCTTGCTCATCTCCACACCTCTGCACCTCATCTTTCCCCATTTTCTCCACCTCATCCCTCCCACACTGGCCTTGGAGCCAACATGGCCATGGGGAGGAAGCCTGTGCAACATAATGGACATAAAGACAGTCTCTTTACTGAATGTAGCTGAACTGTTTGCTCAGCACAGACACGTGTCTGTCTGTCCTTGTTTTGCCACCCCTTGCATGTGAGAAGGTAGACATCCAGAACTGCCTCTGAAGGGTCAGCTTGCATTGGATGTTCAGTTTCCCTCTGTTTCTCATTTTTCTAACCTTCAGTTCTCCGCATTTCCATACCAGCTTGCAATTGTTTTTTAAAAAATTCTCAAGAAAATTCACCAACGTTTTTGTGTGAATTTCTCCCACTATACATGTTTTATGTGCAATTTTGCTTAATATACACATTTTTGCAAACCAAGTTTCCCTGATACAATGTATGTTTATGTTATATTCACTAATATATGCATTTATATGTACACTTTACCCTAGTGTATGCTCTCTCTTTTTTGCACATTACTCAGCTGGAGAACTTCATGGAAAAATTTGGAGAAGAGCACGTTTCGAAGCAGGACTGTGGCTTGGTTCGCATATTGACCAGAAATTACGAACTAGGTAAGTTCACCCTTAAAAGCAAACTGAATTGAGGTGAAAGGCAGAGCACTAGAGACTGTTATGGTGTCTGGCTAATAATTGGTTGACTTAGCAATGTGCAGGGTTGAACAGGTATTAAGGAAGCACAGAAGCAAGCACACAGGCAATCAATGCAAACACCAAAGCTGTGATGGCACCCTTGAAACTAAACCGGCCGCATCCAACCAGCTGTTCTTCAGCTTTTCTTGTGGGTCACGTTGGACACTGTGCTGTGGATGGCCTCCTTGAAAGTAGCAGTTGTTACTTTCAGGGACATGAAGGGTTTTCACTCCTGTTCAGGTGCCTCTCCACCAAAAAAAGACCAGGGCCGGCCCTACCATTAAGGCAGAGTGAGCACTCATCTCAGAAGGCAGATGCTGAAGGGCAGAGACTGGTGGTGCGAGGTTGGAAGGAGAGAGCTGTGTGAGCTACTCAGCCAACCTTGAACTCTTGGAATTAGCCTGCTGTCCTGACATGTGGTGGAGGGCACTGAACCATTGACAGTGTTGAAGGAAGAGTTGATGGCCAGTCCAGTGTGCTCTGTATGGAGAACAGAGGAAGGCACCATTTTGACCTTCACCTCAGGCTGAAAAATGTTTGGGACCAGCCCTGATCTGAACTGTCGGCATGGGAGGTATGAGTGTCCTCAGGTTTTTTTTCTCTCCAGGAAGGAGGAAGTAAATACTCCAAATAGATAAATACATAAAGGCTAGTTTCTCACAAAACTTTTCAGTTGTGGCTTCCCATCTGTGGAATGCGCTCCCCAGTGAGGTCTGTCTGGCAGCTTCATTGACATATTTTTGGTGCCAGGTAAAGACTTACCTTTTTTCCCTGGCATTAGTATGCTAGCAAAGCTTCCTGAGGCTGCATGGGGATGTTGCTGTTCTATTTATTTTTTAATCTAGTATATCTTATATTATAGTATATCTATATTTTATATAGTACATCTTTGTTTTGTTTTTAACATTGTATGTCACTTGGAGACCTTTGGGGATAAGGCGACTAATAATAATAATAATAATTGTCAGCAAATATTACTTCAGATCTCAGGGTCTACAATTTCTAGAAACTTAGTTCACATCCACACCATACATGTAAAGCACTCTTATATTATTTTAAATCATGGACTATCCTGGGAATTGTAGTTTGTTAAGAGTTCTGGGGATTGTAGCTCTGTGAGTTGAGCACCCTGAACAAACTGCAGTTCCCTGCATACTCCACAGCTGTTTAAAGTGGTATAATAGTGCTTTAAATATATGGTGTGGAGGTGACCTTACTTTTTTTAAAAAAATGAAAGCTGGGTATCTGGGGATTATGGTTCATCAGCAGGGAGAGCTGCCCCTCCTTCCGTGTGGATGCCCATGATGGGAGGTGCAGAAAGCTATCCCTCATTGGGAGTAAGCCCCATCAGTCATTTTGGGAAGGAGGGAATAGAGCGTACCATGACCCAGGAAGCAGAAACCTGCATCGCAGGAGCCGCCAGCACCAAACACACACACAGAGGAAAATCTTCATCCAGGGAAATGTTCTCTGTTGCTATAGCAACTGTAAGGAGGCCACATATTTTTGGATTTCCATTTTGACTGACTTTCAACACATTTATATGATCAATTTGCAAAAGTCAGGAAGTCAATGAAGTTGCCTATTAGGGCAACAAAGCAGTGCTGAATTCATTTGAAGTCATGAACAGTTAAGAAGAGCAAAATGACAGCTTTGTCACCCAACTCCATCCCGAGCACTTGAAAGGAGAAGAGCTAGATTTAAACCCGGCACGTACAATAAGCCTGTTGTCTTCAGTGATGGAGATGAACTGGCAGAGGTTTTTCAGAAGGGCTAGTTTTGTGTGTATATGTGTGTGTTGTGGTTGGATTTTTTTTGTTGCTGTTGACTCAGTAGTTAAATGATTTTTTTAAAAAAATGCTGCATAACATTTTTTTCTAAAAAAAACAACCCTCGGTGAAATTTTCAATGAAGCATATTCAACCATGACTTCCATCAGTGAGATCACATGATGCACACAAAGCTTATTGGATGCTGTGTGGCAAATGGGATGGTTGTATGTGGAACTGCTAGATGCAGCTCTGTGCTTGAGACTTCATAGCTATGCATTTCATTTATCAATTGGTGGGTTGCGTTTTTTCAATCCTGCTATTCCTTCATGGAGCTCAGGATGGTGTACATCAGGGACAGCCAGCATGGTTTGCTCCAGATGTTGTAAGACTACAGTTTCTATCAGCCCCAGCCATTATCTGTGGCCAAAGGTCAGGGATGATGGGTATTGTAGTCCAGCAACATCTGGATGGCCATGGGTTCTCCCAGTCCTGCCGTAAATTCAGGCATGCCCTGTTAGAACCTTGGACAGAGCCCTGGGTGGAGGGGAGCCATTGCTTTAGCACAGATATGGGAAACGTTTGGCCCTTCAAATGTTGCTGAATTACAACTCCCATTATCCCTGGTCATCGGCCACGCTTGTTGGGGCCAATGGGAACTGTAGCTGATCAACAGCGGAGGGTTCCTCACATCTGCTTTAGCAAGTTGCAGAGACTTTGTGAAGAATGGTCAAGCTTGTCCTGCTTTTTGCCCCACCCCCTCTGAGGAGCTGCCTGTGTCCTTAAAGGGCCAGTGCCAATAGAAGTGGTTGGTTTCTATAGTGTGGCAGTGATTCGGTCTTCTGAATTCAAATACTCTGGATCAACTCTGATGTGGAAGAACCTTGTTATGTGTGGAGGGGATGGAGATTCTTGGAGAGGGTAGGTGACTAAGTAATGAGGAGGAGGAGGTGGAAAAGTAGACAGACCAGGAAGATCAAGAGAGTGGTAAACTTAAAGAGAATTAAAGACTGTTTGGGAACTTCAGCAAAATAGGGCCTCTCAGCTTCTGGCTGAAAAAGGGTGAGAGGAAGATATTGTACCCATTGCACTGGTTGCCAGTGGGTTTCGGACCCAATTTGAAGTACTGGAGATGACTTTTAAAACTCTGAATAGTTTGGGGCCAGTTTACGTAAAGGATCGCCGGCATCCATACAAGTCTGTTCCAAACCTTTAATATCTGTGTCTGAAGCCCTGCTGAGATGCCCACCAGCATAGGACATTAGGCTGGCAAGCACATGGACCAGGGCTTTTTTTGGTGGTGGCCCCATATTAGGCCATCCCCATTCCTCGATTTCAAAAGGGGCTTTAAGAACCGATTGCTATACCTTGACATATAGAAACTAATGACGGCTGGGGATCTGATTGTGTGGTCTGGTCCTGGCGATCTTGGGTAGAGTTTTATTGTTGAAAGGTGTCATTGAATTGAATTGAATTAATGACTAAATAAATAAATAAATAGTGGGCCCTCTCCAGGGGAGGGGAGGCTTGGTAGGTGCCCAAGTATGCCTACCCCTGATGGCAGCCCTGTGCATTGCTTCTTCCTTTTTCTAGCCTCTTGGAGGTTTCTTTATATCAGGGGTGAGGAAACTGAGGCTCAGGGGCTGAATGTGGCCCTCTAGACCTCTTCGTCTGGCCCTCTGAACTCTGCCTAGGCTGCACCCCTCACTGACCTCACTTCACACCCCCGAGTCCTTTTGCTTGGCTGGAATGTGTCTTTGAACTCTTGCTTGCCTGAATGATAGATAGATAGAGAGGGCTATGTGAAAGTGTGTGTAGAGACTAGCTTCCTGTACGAAGGTTACCATCCTGCTCCACCCACTTTTGCCTCCGGCCCCGCCCACTACTGGCATGTGGCCCTTGGAAGGTTGTCTAGAAGGGAATATGGCCCTTGGGCTGAAAACGCTTCCCCACACTTGCTTTATGTGTCCATCTAGTGCCTGATGGCTACTTCAGTGATCCTGTGTGTGCTCACAGCGCCTCGCTTATGAACAGTCTGATAGGTTTGCAGCGATGAGAACATCTGATCAGCCGGCAAATTAAGTTTCAGATGCTTTCTCTGCATCTGGAGGCACCTGGTGGTTGTGTGAATAGAGCACAAGCATTGACTGCCACTATATATGAGTGGCAAACACACTACCTCAACAGAAGCATGCTGGCATGTATGAGGGAGATGCATGAAAGAGTAGTGACAAATTAGTGGTAGGTGTGCTGCTGCCCTCTGCTGGAAAGAAGTGATGTTGGATGTGAAATCAAATGCAAAGCTCACTTTTCATCAATGAATGAGCATTCATTATAGGTCTTCTGAACATCCAAATTGGCCAGATGATGAGATTTCATTTATGTTTGTCTTTTTATTTAAGTTATAGCCCACATTTTGAGTTAAAACTGGGTTAAAAACAATACAAATCAATGCATCATACAAAATAACTTAGGCTGCAGTCCTGAACCCACTTATTTGGAGCTGATGGAAGTTTATTTTTTATTTATTTATTTGTTATGTTTATATCCCACCTTCTTTCACCATGGCACCCAAGGTGGCATACATGTGGTTCTCAGGTGGTCTCCCATCCAGGCACTGACCAGACCCAGATCTGCTTAGCTTTATCAAGGTGGTGGCCTCATGTGCCTTCAGACCATAGCCTGGGACCAGTTGAATCTAGCAATGTCTGGAGGGCCACAGGTTCCCCATCCCTACCCCTGAGAGTTATACTTAGGTGACACTCCTGACAATTGTGTAAGATAGGGAAGCCAACATGATGCCCTGCAGATGTTGTAGGATTATAGTTCCTATCAGCCCCAGCCAGTTTGCCCAGTGGGTGCTGCATTGGGTGGCCCAGCCTTAGAGCCTTTCTCCCGGACATCATTGTTTTCCAAGTGGAGCGAAAGGCATTTCTTAGAATAGTTATTCATTGATGACGTCCTTCATCTGCATCCTGTTGTGGTCCAGGCAGAAGCCTCATTGAGAACTGGGTCTGAGCTGCGAATGTTTCTCCTGACAGTTTTGGCCAGATTCCAAGTCCCTCCCACCCGTAGTATGTGGCCTCCCCAAAGGGGTTTCCCCAAAGAGAATGTGGTTCTTGGACTGAAAAAGGCTCCTCGTCCCACATCTACAGTGTTTCGTGTGCTGGAAAGTGTTTTTAAACTGTTTTTTTTTTTTTTACTATGGGCATTATTCCAGTATGGCAGACTTCTACTTCCCTTTCTCTCAACATTCTTAATTAGCCCTCATTTACTAAGTAGCACATTTTTTAAAAAATTAAACAATAAGATCAACTCTGAGATTCACACACTCCAACAGATAATTACACTTTGTAGTTCTGATGTTGCCTCAACAGCTTACATTGCAGTGATGGGGGGGGGGGAAGGAAGCGATTGGCTTAATTTTAAAATTGTACTTCTTAATCTTTTAATTGTATCATCTTTGTCCTACATGCTGTAATATACACAGTACACCCAAGAATAAAAGCCTGATCTTAGAGAACTTGGCTTTGGTGCAACTGGGCTCCTTCTAGGAGGAAGGGCAGGATATAAATTTAATAAATAAATAAACAAATACATTACTGCTGTGCGCCAACCATTTGGATTGTATTCAATTAAGTCCTACTCAGAGTAGACCACTGAAATTAATGAAGCTGAGTTGGCCATCTCTGTTAACTTCAGCAGGTATGCCAGCCTTTGTCATTAATTCAGAAAACAAGGTGGCATCTAAATTAATTGTTAATTGGAGCTTGTGATTAATTCAGAATCAATTATGAATCAGAACCAGAAGGTTTCACCTTACATCATCATCAATAATAATAATAATAATAATAATAAATGTATTAATTTATTAAATTTATATTCTACTCTTCCTCCCAGAAGGAGCCCAGGGCATCAAAAATCTTAATCTAGTTATGTCAATAAAGAAAATGGCAGCTTCCAAGATGAGGGTTGGTCATGCAGAATGTTGTGGAGACAGCAGATCAGGAATGCTTTGAGATTTTCTTTAGCCTCAAGAAAGTTTAAGTGCTGCTGCTGCTGCAATGAACAAGTTAAAACACAAACAAGCAGACTTTTCTGTCTCTTGAAGCTCATTGGGTTTTGCGTTAGAAATAGGATTGCCACCAAATTCTTTTAATCATAGAGTATGGCTCAAAATTGATAGCTGACTTAAAACTAAATAGTGTTTCAGAGCACTCTAGTATTACACATGTCACAGAAGTGAGGATTCCATTTTGTCCTGATATGTTTAACCTTTCTGCTCATGTCAAACAATAGCTGGTAGCTTGGAGCATGTCCTTAAGACTACAGAAACCATAATGCAGCGTAACTGACATGAAACAAGCACATTATAGGGCCATAATCTGAACAGAGCTACAGATTATAGTTTGCAGCACAAATGGAAGGAACCACACATGCAGACATAATTTTTCCATTTACAGCCCAGTCACAGAAAACACAAAACCATAATCCTAAATAGTAGTGTATACACTACACCTTTGGATTTCACTTCTATTTTTTTTAAGGCCCTTGACCACCTAGCGTTATTCTTCTCTTTTGCAGGTCCAACATCTTTTTCTGAGTGAGTAAGCAGCTAATGTCATCCTTTATGGTTCATTACCTTCCATGAGGCTGGCCAGATGAGAGGTCTATATATTTACAAGTCATATCCATATTTCCTATTGTGTACAATTAGATGGTCTTTGGGGATTGACAAGAGGACTGCTGCTGTGCTATAACATTTTGGCAGCCTCAGGGACTGGCAAGCCCCAATCCTCCCTGTGATTTGCAGAGTTTTCCTGTTTCTTTTTTGGCATGCTTACCAGTGTCATAGAGAGCAGAAGCAAGAGGTTATGCCAAGGTTTTGTGCAGAGTGGTGTTCGTTGCCCGCTTTATCTTGACATGGCATTGGCATGCCCTGGGCAAGTTTTATCAGGCATTGTGCCATCTGAAGGGCTGAGCATATTTAAGGCATAGTATGTGTATTGAGACATGAGTGCTGAAATGACAAGGCTGCCAAATCCAAATGGTATTGCTTCTAGAGTTGAAGCGCCTTTGGCAGAATCAGTTGCTCCCACTATACAGCAGGGCTATGGTTTGACCTGTGGTGTTTCAGGCCCTACATGAAACTAATCAGTAACAAATGTAAGTCTCAAAGGTCAATCCAGGCATTGTATTGTGCAACAGTGTGTGTGTGTGTGCGCGCGCATATGAATGCATAGTGTATCCTTCTGTATGGGATGAAATAATGAAAAAGGAGCAGTTCTAGATATTGGTCTTTTGTATAGATCGGCCAAACCCAGTGCACATTGCAAATAGGGATGGTAGGTTCTGTCAGTTTTGGTTGTCTCATTTTCTCATTTTTCCAATCTTAAATTCAGTTCTCCACGTTTCTGCAGCAACCTGTGACGTTTAAAAAAAAAACTCTCAAGAATAATCAGCTGCATTTTAGTGCAAATGTCTCCTAATAAGCAACTTTAACTAATGTGCACATTTTTGCAAGCAATTTCTCCCAGTATAATGTGTCTTTGTGTGTTATTTTCACCAATACATTCATTTTGTGCACACTTTCCCCTAATGTATGCATTTTTGAAAACATTGCTTGGTTGGTGAACTGCATTGCAAAATTCAGATAAGTGCGAATTTGGAAGGACGGCTGCGGTTTGGTTCTCATCTTGTTTTGGAAAGTGCAGATTTGATAAGTTTGACTTTAAATGTGAACTGAATCGAATTTCTCCCCTATTCCTAGTCAGGTTGAGAGAGCCTAGACCAAGGTTGCCATCATCCCTGTCTATTGGCCATCCCTTGACTATTGAACCTGGACCCTTCTACATGCAAGGCAGATATACTACCACTGAGCTATGGTCCTTTGCGCAATATGGGGAAGTGGAGATGAGCATCCCAATTCTGCACCTGTCACTGTCACTGTCACTCTCCTAGTCACCCTGCTTGAGTTGAAAGGGTGATATAAAGTGGGGAGACTCCTGTACTCATGGGGGGGTTCCCTGTTTTTGAACCCTGGACAAACAGAGTTCTAAAGAGTCCAGGGAGTCTCTGACAAGTACAGGAAGCTCCTTACTTCAGATTACTCTGCAACTTGTGGAGGGCAACTAGAACAGTGGTGGGCAGGCCCAGTCTAAGACATAATGCCACCCGAGGCAAAAGCATATATCTCTCTCTCCCTCCCTCCCAGTCTATATATAGAAGCTGTTGAATGCTGTTACTTCAACACAGGCAATGAGGAGCACCCTTCATCATACCTGAGTGGAGCAGGCTAGCTCAGGGGGCACAAGGCAGGCTGCATGACACACAGAGCTCCACTGCTTCAAGCTGCTAGGCATTTGCTGCCTGAGGCAGCCATCCTGCTCTGCCTAATGATAGAGCCGGCCCTGGTGACAGAAGTGGAGCTAGCGCAGCCCTCCCTGTTCTCTTTCTCTTCCCGTCATTTACTGAACATGAATGCAGACCACCTGAAGTGGGCTAATAGTGTCCCTATTTGTATCTTTGAAATGGTGGAGGATAAGGATATAATCATCTCCATTCTTCTGTGTTTCCTTATTGCTGAGAGTTGTTGATGGCTTGGCCCAGAGAGGAAACTCCATGCTTCCATGCAGTGGCAGCTGGTGCCTATTGGGACTTATTTATTTATTTATTTTATTTAATTACATTTCTAGACCGCCCTATAGCAGAAAGCTCTCAGGGCGGTGTACAACAAATGGGACTTATGGGACAGAAGGCAGAGCGGCCGGCAGGAGGTGGAGCCAGAGCCAATGACAGGCAGAGGAGCCAACTCATTCTAGTTTTGCCCCCAACCTACTCCTCAATGAGTTCTACAAGGGCAACCCTGAGACTAAGGAGGTGGAAGCTGGCAGCCAGTACCATCCTCCAGACTAGATGCAAGTAAGCAGGCAGGCAGGTGGAGGCTGCCTGAGGGCAGAACAAGGTTAGTGGGGCAGAGCCCCTTTTGCCCTAATGGACCATCTTCCACTGTTGCCATGATAGGGCATATTATTATGATTGTTATTATTTACTAGATTTCTTATCTGCCCTTCACCATAAAGTTCCAGGGTGGGTTGCAACAGGTGAAAAAATGCAATATTAAAATCAAGTTGCTGGTGTGTGTTTTTAATTCAGTCAAGAGGATTGTGTCCTAATATCTATATCTATACATATTGGATACCATGGTAAAGAGGCATGTCTTCAGCACACAACAAAAACTACGTATTGAAGGTGAGCAGATGCACCTCTGTAAGAGGGGGATTCTTTAGGGGCTACCACAGAAAATGTCCTTTCCTGGGCCACCACCCTTTGCATTTCTGAGGGTAGTGGAACTACTACGAAGGCCCCCTCTGACAATCTTAACACCCGAGAGGATCTGTAGGAAAGAAGGCAGCTTTCCGCTTTAAACGATTAGTTTTTCAGACCAGAAAGTCATTTGAAGTCATTTTTTGAAAAAGCAATGAAACCAAAAAATGATGGTTTCTTGTTTCCTACACACATCGCAGTCTCTACAACCAGTCTCTGCACTCCCAGAAAAAGTCAGTGCAAAGGCCTAAAATAATCCCATCCCTGTCTCCCACAAAATGCTCCTCTTTGGTAAAGCCTATATAGAGCCATGATTGTTTACCATAGCACCGCAGCTGGGCCAATGGCTTATTTTGCTTTGAGAGTTATAAAAAGCTTATGTTTTGTCAATCTATCATCCTGAAGGAACAAGTCTAGAGTCTTGTTAGCTGGGCTTATTTTTGTTAGGTTTCGTTTAAGAGTCCACATTCATTGGGGGGTTGGGGTTGGACACGTTGCAGCCTCAGCCATAAAGCCATCATGTCCCAGTTTATTTAGACATGTCTGGCCTGTTAATTGCACAAAGAAAGAAGAGAAAAGCCTTCAGGATTGTGGAGGGGACATCGATCAGTGTCAAGGACAGATGCCTTTTCAGAAAAGTGGGGCTAAACTTCAGGGAAACAAATAGGACGGGGAATGAAAACATGGATTGCGAGTAGGTACCTGGTTTACCCTGAGAGGAGGCAGACCAGGATGAAGTATGTGAGAAAAAGTGGGTGTGTTCTTAGTCTAATAGCACTTAACACTGGGGTTGCACTGTCAGTTTACTAATTTTACCCTTCTTCACTTTAAAAGTAGCACATTCCATGCATTGCAGATGACTAAACATATATACTCTGATCTCACCACATTTTTGCATTGCTTCAATACTTTTCAGTGCCTTTCTGGATCCCTGTTTGTTTTATTGTAGTCGATGGGTTTTTTAAAACCCTGCTTTCCCTGCCCTGAAGAAGCTGCCTTAAACTGAACCAGACCATTGGCCCATCTAGTTCAGTGTTGTCTGTACTGACTGGCAGCAGCTCTCCAGGGTTTCAGACAGGGCCCCATTCTCACTCCTACCTGGAGATGCCGGGGATTGAACCATGGACTCTTGGCATGCAAGGCAGATGTTCTGCCACTGAACTGTGGCCCTCCCCCTAACTGAACCCTCCTTCAGTGATACCATCAAGGCAGATGTCTGGGGCCCATCTTGAGTAGCGATGCCCAAACCAAAGTTGTTGTGTGTCTCCCAGCTTTACTTGGAGATGCCAGGGATTGGATCTGGGACCTCCTGCCTGTGAACTATGGACTCTGCCAGTGGGCTATAGTTCTTCCTCTGTGGATTCTCCAGGAGCAAACCGCTCAGAGTGGCTGATAAGATCCAACAGTTTTTTTAATACCACTTTCCCCCTCCGCTAGTGCTCAAAGTAAATAACAACATCCAACATATACAGAATAAAAATCATCCACCTCATTAAAATAATAAAACACACAACAATAACTACAACAGCATAAGGGAAAAACAAAGTTAGAAAAACAGTCAAATAATAAATATTTAAAGAGCAACAGAATTTAAAAAGTCTGTTGCTTCTTCCCAGTGGCTGGCTGGCTGGCTGGCTGGCTGGCTGGCTGGCTTCCTTCCTTCCTTCCTTCCTTCCTTCCTTCCTTCCTTCCTTCCTTCCTTCCTTCCTTCCACCCAGATGGACTTTTAATTCTCTTGCCTCTGGCTTCCCACATAATGTTGTTTACATGTATCTGCAACAGAGATGGGGAATCTGCGGTCTTCCAGTTGTTGTTGGACTAGGACTCCCATCATCCCTGACCATTGGCTGTGCTGGTTGGAGCTGATGGGAGTTGGAATCCAACAACATCTGTAGGGTCCCCATCTCTGCCTAACTGAATGTCCATCTAGTTCAGCCTTTCCCAACCTAATGCATTCCATATAATGTTGGATCACAACTTTCGTCACCCATGACCATTGGCCATGCTCTCTGAGGCTGTTGGAAGCTGGAATCCAACAACATCTGGAGAGCCAAAGGTACCCTGTTCCTGATCTACAATGCCCTTTACAAGATCGCACTGGTCACCACAGCCAATGGGATTAAATGTTAATGTGAGCATGTGAGGAGACAGAAAATGGCAGGCCAAGAAGAACAGCATCAAAGTAACATGAATGCATTTGCAGGGAGTGCAGAAAATCTCAGGAAAGAGGAGTTGTTTGCCGGTGCTCACGAAAATGAACAGGAAATAGGTTTGGCTTTGTCCTACCGTTCAAGAAGCTCCAAGTGGAATGCAAAATGCAACTGTGCAAATCAGTATTTTGCATCCTAGTCTAGGGCTCCAACTTGAAGATTTATTTATTTATTTATTTAGCTTATATCCCGCCCGACTAGCAAACAGCTCTCTGGGCGGCAAACATAGCAACATATACAATAATAAAATTACAAAGTCAGTATAACAAATATAAAAATGCACCATCTAAAATATAAATTACAGCATTTAGATAAATAACTTAAATTAAAATGCCTCAGAGAAGAGAAAGGTTTTAACCTGGCGCCGAAAGGATAATAGTGTCGGCGCCAGGCGTACCTCCTCGAGGAGACTATTCCACAATTTGGGGGCCACCACTGAGAAGGCCCTAGATCTTGTTACTACCCTCCGGGCCTCCCTGTGGGTCGGGACCTGGAGGAGGGCCTTCGTAGTAGACCGTAGTGTACGAGCCGGTTCGTAACAGGAGAGGCGTTCCTGCAGGTATCGTGGTCCCGCGCCGTATAAGGCTTTATAGGTTAAAACCAACACTTTGAATCTGGCCCGGTAGCATATTGGAAGCCAGTGCAAGCGAGCCAGAACAGGTGTTATATGCTCAGACCGCTTAGTTCTTGTTAGCAGTCTGGCCGCCGTACTTTGCACTAGCTGTAGCTTCCGAACCGTTTTCAAAGGTAGCCCTATGTAGAGCCCATTGCAGTAGTCCAAACGTGAGGTTACCAGAGCATGAACCACTGATGTAAGGTCCTCCTTACTCAGATAGGGACGTAGCTGGGCTACAAACCGAAGTTGGTAGAACGCATTCCGTGCCACCGAGGCTACATGGGGCTCAAGTGACAGGGAAGAGTCTAAAACGACTCCCAAACTACGAACCTAATCCTTTAGGGGGAGTGTAACCCCGTCCAGGACAGGGTATGTATCCACCATCTGACCAGAGAAACCATCCACCAGCAGCATCTCAGTCTTATCAGGATTGAGTTTCAGTTTGTTAGTTCTCATCCAGTCCATTGTCGCGTCCAGACAATGGTTCAGCACATCGACCGCCTCACCTGAAGAAGATGAAAAGGAGAAGTAGAGCTGCGTGATCCTGATGACAACGCCCATGTAATTCCACCTTCCTGCAGGGCCTTCAAGCTGATTTAAAGGCGGAATGACTGCTGTTCACCCACCCTCATGGTGGTGGTGGTGGAGTCTATAAGGTGCATTTAGGTGGGGAACTACACATTGTAACAACAGGTTTCAGCACAGGAGGGAAGAGAAGGGATGAGAGCCCACCACTAGCTAAGCAATGTATCTTCATGTCATTGCACTGCATGTTTCTCTACCTCCATTCTGCATCATTATCTGCTGCCGGTGTGGAAAGGGAAATGCACAATGCGGTTACTACACCAGGACAAGATGCATGTTCTATTGCATGTAACGGCAAGAGGAAACGTGACATGGGGTTTCCTTTTCAGCAGAGTCTTTTACTGCGTACATATTTCCTTAGTATTGCTGTGACAACACCCTTTTAGTGTTTCCTTAGAGGGGACCCACAGTCTCTCTTCTAAAGCTATTCATTGAAGTGCACGGTGACATCTACTGGCTGAATAAATATACTGCACAGAGCCTGTAGCACTGCAGGTACAAGACTGCTACTAAACTGGAGGAACATAGGAACAAGGGGGTATTCAGTGCGAGTCCCACGCAGAGTAGACCCATGGAAGTTAACAGACATCATTAACTTAGGTTCATTAATTTCAGTGGGTCTACTTCTAGTAGGGCTTAGATGAATCCAACCCATAGGAAGCTGCCTTCTACTGAATCGACCACTGGTCCGTCAAGCTCAGTATTGTCTACACTGACTGGCAGTGGCTCTCCAAGGTTTCAGGCAGGAGTCTCTCCCAGCCCTACTTGGAGATGCTGGGGGCTGAGCCTGGGACTTTCTGCATGCAAGGCGGATGTTCTACACTGAGCTACAGCAAGTCCTGTGAGTCTTGTTTCTTCTTAACATTTCCCTTCAGAGGGAAAGAAAAGGTGGTCACTTTTCTTTGCTAAAATACATGCCGTTGAAGTGAGTGATCCACATGTTGAAGAGGATGCCACCCCCCCCAAATTCAGCTCTTTTCTTTTTCCACACAGGCTGCTGAAGATTGACTAGGAAGCAGCACTGTTGAATACACCTGGAGCACCAATGCCATGCATTGCTCTTCTAC
Source organism: Rhineura floridana (assembly GCF_030035675.1). Lineage (NCBI taxonomy): Eukaryota > Metazoa > Chordata > Lepidosauria > Squamata > Rhineuridae > Rhineura > Rhineura floridana. Next base: position 38,026,952 of record NC_084491.1, read on the forward strand.
GTCAGCTGATATAGTATTTCCAGGTATGAAATAAATTTCCTTCCACCCTGTTTGGACAGTAATGGTGCTTGGAGGGAAATACACAAGTCCTCCAATTTTAGCTAAATCATGCTGCTTCCCTGGTTGCCTCTTAAAACAGTAGCTAGGGGGACCAAAAGCTAAGGGGTCTATCCCCCCATAACATCCTTTCCCAATCTTTGACTCCCCAGGAGTTCTTGGGCTACAACTCTCATCAGCCCCAGCCAGCATGGCCAATGGTCAGGAGCAATGGGAATTGTAGCCCAGCAACATCTAGGGCAGCCTTTCCCAACCGGTGTGCCTCCAGATGTTGTTGGACCACAACTCCCATCTTTCCTGACCATTGGCAATGCTGGCTGAGGCTGATGGGAGTTGCGGTCCAACAACGTTTGGAGGCACACTGGTTGGGAAAGGCTGGCCTTGGGACTCAAAGGTTGGGAAGGGCAGCCTCTGTAATTATACAGACTTAAACAGTCTGAGACTGAAACAGCCTGAGCTGTCTGAAGGACCCTTTTTATCCACATTGATTTGTCCGTTTGCTCATTTAGAATTATTTATAGCCTTCGTTGCCAATAGCTCAAGCACGTAACATCAAATAGGGATGGGGCAGAAATGTGATTCAGTTTACATTTAAAGGCAAACCTACCTACCTTACACTTTCCGAAATCATATGGGGACCGAAACGCAGCCATCCTTCGAAATTCACATTCTCCGAATGTTGCCATGCAGTTCTCCAGCCAAGAAATTTGTACAAAAATGCATATACTAGGGTAAAGTGTGCCTAGAAATGCACATATTAGTGAAAACAACATTAAAATGCATTATTTAAGGGGAAAGTGTTTTGCAAAACTAAGCATATTAGGAGAAATTGCATACAAATGTGAAAACTGGGAGAAATTCACATTAAGATGCTGGTAAAGTTTCATGAGGACTTTTTTTCTCTTTTCAAAAAAACTCACAGACTGGTGTAGGAATGTGGAGAACTGAATTTAAGGAGGAAGAGGAGGAGAATGAGAAGCTGAAAGAGATCCGACCATTCCTAACGTAGATCAAAACTTTAAGAGATGATGAGTTGTATCTGATGGTGGCTTTTTGCCAGCAGAAAGCACACACGCTCACAAGAGTCAAAGTAGCCCAGTTTTCACCAGCCCCTCCGGCTCACTGCAGTCCCCTGCAGAAACTGCTCTTGAGGGTTGGGGGGATTCTTTGGGGCAGAATAAGATATGACACAGGAGGTGTCAGCAGGTAGGGGGAGAAGGGTAAAGAAGGAATGCTCTGCCTTGCACGAGTGTAAGACCCTCTCACTAGAGCCACCACTAGCAGTGGAGTCTGCTCCATAAAGGTGAATGGGGCACTCACTGCCCCGCCAACCGCAGACCGCCCTCATCCAACCTCTCCCTGCCTTCTTACTGACAGCCAGTCCAGGAAGTGGCTCTGCCTGTCCGCTTCCTCCTCCTTCCTTAGTCTCGGTGTTCCCTTTGAGAAATTCAACAGGGAGCAGATGTGGGGGACAAAACTAGAATTAGCTGGCTCTTCTTGTCATTGGCTCTGGCTCCACTTACTGTTGATCTTCTTGCCTTCAGCCCTACCAGTCCCAGTGGGCACCAGACACCCCTGAAGACTAGCAAAACGTTAGGCTTAAATGTGCAAAACTGCTTCTTGACAATGACTATAATGTGACAAGCTTGGCCCTTTGGAATGCCTCTTTGGTCCCCATTGCGATATTGCGATATTGGGCCGGTCCTGCTGCTAGGTAAAGTGAGGTGACTGCCTCAGGCTACTCATTTTGGGTGTTATGCAAGGCCTGTACTTCGTTGTTCATTTAATTTATTTCTGTTGCATTTTGACAGCTGGGAGGAGCAGAGGTGCTTGTGGGATTTTCTTCCTCTGGTACCCAAATAACCTGACAAGCCTTGGGAATTATTATGCACTTTAAATGAGGGGAGGGGTGTCATTTGCAGCTCTGCCCCAGGCAGCAAAATGTCTTGGGCAGGCCATGGCGGGTTCAGAGCCTGTCTCCTCTTCCTTCCCTCTAGGGCGGACTGTATCCGCTTGGTGCTCCATCTTGCCATGGCCTAAGACGATGCTTGTCTTGCATGCAGAAGAGCGAGAGCTTTAATGCAAATGGCTCGCATCTCGTAGCCTTTGCCAAGTATTGATTAGGTATCTGATTTGCTTTCCCCTGATAATAGGCCACAAGACTAAGCCAATAAAGTGAGGGGAATGAAAACCTGTCATGATCATTCGATGCTCCAGGGGGGCCAATGGAAAGGAGAAGCTGATGATTGGATGAGATGAAGGGGGGGGGGAGGAAATCTGTCTTAGCAACAGCAGAAAACAATCTTCTCTGTTCTCACCTCATCACCTCTCCCTGTCTCCCCAGCTCAGCAACACTGGAAGATACCTGCTTATATTTCTTAATGTAAAGGAAGTACTTCTTTACTCAGCGCATAGTTAAACTATGGAATTTGCTCCCACAAGATGCAGTAATGGCCACCAGCTTGGACGGCTTTAAAAGAAGATTAGACAAATTCATGGAGGACAGGGCTATCAATGGCTACTAGCCATGATGGCTGTGCTCTGCCACCCTAGTCAGAGGCAGCATGCTTCTGAAAACCAGTTGCTGGAAGCCTCAGGAGGGGAGAGTGTTCTTGCACTCGGGTCCTGCTTGCGGGCTTCCCCCAGGCACCTGGTAGGCCACTGTGAGAACAGGATGCTGGACTAGATGGGCCACTGGCCTGATCCAGCAGGCTCTTCTTATGTTCTTATGTTCTTAATGTTTTGAATTGGCCTATTTCTCCAATGGAATGTGGCTTAAAAAAATGACTAGCTTACCTGGGCACCTCCCCATCAGCTTTATAAAGGTTGTGTGTGAGAGAGAGGATTTTCCCTCCTTCTCAAGTAATTTGATCTTCAGGTAGAAATAGATGGCTATTGTCTCTTTGATTCTTAATCGCCCCCTGACTGCAAATTAAGATCAGCTTCATTTATTGCTGCCTTTAATAAGTTCCCAGTACAGATGAAAGCATCGTTTGAAACCCACTCTAGGTTTATCGGACAGGATGGTATTTATTTACCGCTAGGAGGATGCTCATGAAAAGGCAGGAATGTGTGTGGAAATGTGGTCATTGGTGGTCACATCCTTTCCCAGAAAGCATTGGTCCACCTGCCCTCTCTCTCAGCTTATTGTAGCAGCAGAGGACCTTTGGCCCTCCAGATGTTGCTGAACTACAACTCCAATCAGCCTCAGCAAGCATGGCGAATGGCTAGGAACGATGGGAGCTGTAATTCATCAATATCTGAAGGGCCTAAGGTTCCCCATGCCTGTGTTTTTGGTGTCCTTCCCTTGGACCCTCTTCCTCCCCCTGTTCTTTTCATTTCTCCATTAGTTGCAGCCCATTGTTAGTTCCTTCAAAACTTCCATGCATGTAGGGCCACATTCACACCATAAAGTATTATTTCACTTTACACAGTCATGGCTTCCCCCAAAGAGTCCTGGGAAGTGAAATTTGTGAAGGGTGCTGAGAGTTGCTAGGAGACGCCCTATTCCCTTCAGAGCTACAGTTGCCAGGTGTCATGCCTCCATCAGATGAATCCTCAGAGGAGGAGGAGGAGGATCAGTAACTTGGCACAACAGACCCAGGAGAGGGAACAAGCAGACTCACCCAAGATGCAGCTCCAACCTTCCATTGCTGGGAGGTGTTCAGGACACAGCTGGAGCCCCTCAGACTCAGGGAGTGAACAGGGGACCCCTCTGCGCCCTGTAGAGTGAAGACACCGGTTAGTAGCAGAGCAACACAGGCGTTCCGGCCATTTAAGGCTACAAGCTACTGGGAGTTGGAGGGCTGATTGCTATCACCTGATCCAGGGAAGGGAGTTTAAAAGGCAGTGAGAGGCCTTTTGCCCTCTGCTGGAAGCAATATAGGATGTTAGCATCAGACCCTCACCAGCCGTGCTTTATTGGAATATTGAATTCTTGACTTGCTACTGACCTTGTTTTTAGAAGACGAACTGGAATGTTGAGCTTGAAACCCTAGACCCCTCCTTGCTTACCCTCATTATCCTCAAACCTTGACTGAGTTACAACCCAGCCCCTGCCTGGTCAGCTACTGGCTAATTGTTTTACAGCGCCATTAATCACCTCTGTGCAGCCGGCAAAGACTGACACCAGAGTGGTTTAACAGTTAGCCCCTCTTCCTAGAGAACTTTGAGAATTGTAGCTCTATGAGGGAATAGGGGTCTCCTAACAACTCTCTGCACCCTTCACAAACTACCCTTCTCAGGATTCTTTGGTGGACGCCATGACTGTTTAATGTGGAATGACAGCAGAATAAATGTATGGTGTGAATGTAGTCTAGGTCTTGCACAAGAGAAAGTGCCAGTGGATTGTGCCCAAGGCTTCCAATGGATGAAGGCGTTTAGATGGATTGGACTGGGAATAAAATGCATTCATTCTTGCCTTCTGAATTTTTTTTTTTAAAAATTGACCAGGAAACTGAATTCCAACTTGCTGCTTAAGAGAATCCACGTAAAAGCGAATTCCAAACTTCACATTAGGGAACTATCTTCATTAGGCCAACCAAAACATCACCAAATGGTGTGCAAGCAAAAGGGGAGGGAAAAAACGCTGACCGGCAGCAAAGCCATGCATTTGCATCTGGTAAGAATCTTTAACCATTAACTTTTTATTGAGTTTTCAAAGATTTTTGTTACACAGTGCCAAGCTGCAGTCACAGCTACAAAGTTCTGTATGGAACCACAATAAGAAAACAATAAAATAACAAATCAACAAATCTTCTTGCGCTGCACATCCAAAGAGAGCTCAGCTTGACTCAGAAAGAAGGGATACATAAGCTGTTATCACAAGGTGAATGTTTGCTACCTTCTCCCACATTCCATCTGGAGTCCCTTAACAAAATGCAGACTTGACAGAATGAAAGCCAGTACTTCTTGGCCCAGTCCAACTTTCAAAGCTTCCCCAAAATCTTGATGAGTCAAGTTGGAACATTCATAATTCAGTTAAGAGTGTTGAGATTCACTGGATATAATCATGTGGTGTCCAATTTTATTACATAAAAATTATTTTGGAAATTGGTGCTGAAGCAATTTATAATGGAGAGATTTAATTTGTCTGTGTGTGTGTGTGCACTTGTGTGAAAAGGCCATATAAAACCAGTTATTTGTTTCCAATTGATTTTTATAATTTTGAGAGTAAAGACCTTAGGCCCCAGACTAGTTCAATGCATGTAAAAGAACTAGCTGCCCTGAAGGAGCTGCCCATCTACATTTGTATCTAAAGACTCATCCAGCAAACTGAATAGAGCCTGCACTGAACTTTGCAATCTGGATGAATTTTCTACATTCCAGCCATAACCCTGCACTCAAGATAGCCAGTGTAGTGCCATCCAGATGATGTTGTACTACAACTCTTATAATCCTTGACTGTCCTTGACTGTCATCTAAGCTGCTGAGTTTTATTACTATCACTGTAGTAGTTTTTGACTGGTTGGAATGCACCTTTGATTCCCCATCTCTGCTCCTGCGTTAATACCCCTGTGAGTAACTTGGTCAGTGAGGCCCAAGTGTTGTTATGTATACTGGCTTCAGACGCACTAAGCGTATGTGTATCCCTTCTCTTCCCCACCCCCCTCATTACTTCCTCCTCCCCAGGGGTGACTGGGGTTGTTTATTGGCATGGAAAGGACAGATAACAAATAGGCTTAGACGCAGCAACGGAATGCAAGTGAGTCTCTGCTATTTTTAATTAAGAAGCGATGACAGCTGACTTAATTCCCCGAGCCTGCAGTTTAAGGGCTTCCTGACCTAGACGTTATTGGACATGGTCCTAAGACCAATATATATTGGTGTACTGGTGCTGCTGCTGTTGCACTCTTTGTTTAGACGGATGGAGGGTGGACAAAATCTAGGCCTCTTATTAGCCTATAAAGAGTGAGGCAGAGAAATGTGAATACTTATGAATTTGTGAACCAGCAGCAGGTGAAATGGAATTCCCAGGAAGAAGAAAAAAAGCCAGAAAATGGATACATCTTCTACACTTTTTGCAGTATTTGAGCTTGCTTTTGCAGTTCCTTGAATGTATTGTTTATATATTTTAAAATAGGTTACATGCTGTCCTTAATTCAACAATCTCAGAATGGGGAACAGCAAACCTTCAATGAATAATAACCAACGTCAATAAAAAGCAACACACACGATAAATTATTTTTGGGATTTTGATTGGGGTCTGAGTGTTATAGGAGCTCTGTGTGAGTATCCTGAAAAAAGGTATAGCTGGCTGGAACACTAAACAAGGGCACTCCACACTGCAACATTTTGTTGCAGACCTCACTTGTTGTGCATAATAATCACCTACAGAGGGATATTCTTTCTTAGTCATGAGCTAGGCACTGCTAATATCAGTTGAGCCTAAGTGTGAATTTGCAAATAAATTCCCATTTCCAATCCAGCTGCTTTGTGCTGACGTCTACTTTACATGGCCAATCCTTTTGGCAGATGTGCCACAAGCCATCCAAATTAAATCAAGAGTGGGGAGGCTTAGGTGCGGGGGCCAAATGTAGCCCTCCAAGCCTCTTGATTTGGACTTCAGGACTGTCCCCAAGCTACATCTCCTCCCCTAGCCATGCCTCTTCTCCAGAGAGTCCACCTTGCCCTATATCCTCCTTGAGTGCTTCTACCTGTCTAGAATGTATCCTTCAATTCTCATTAGAAACCTCTTTAATTTTCTTGTGCCTGAAATGTGGGGAGGGACAGACCTGTTAATTTCAGTTTCTCTCAGTCAATTGTTTTTCCAGTCTTAAGTTCAGTTTTTCACATTCCTCATCACTTTGCAATTTTCTTTCTTTTTTTTAAAAAAATGCACACTTTCCCTTAATATACACATGTCTGCGTACCTTATTTGGTCAGAGAAGTGTGAATTTCAAAGGATAGTGGTGCTTTGATGTTTCTTTCCCAGGGCTACCAGAATGTAACTTTCTGTACAAAGGTGTAAAGCTATCTATACCTACTAGCCACAATTGTTATGTTCTACCTTCACCAGTGGAAGAAGTATGCTTCTGAATACCAGGTGCTGGGAATCACAAGTGGAGATAGTGTTGTTGCACACAGGTGCTGCTTGTGGGCTTCCCAAAGGCCTCTGTGAGAATAAGATGCCGGACCAGAAGGGCCGCTGGCCTGATCCAGCAAGCTCTTCTTAGGTAAGAGTCACATCTGCTGCTCCACCCACTTTTTCCTTGGTCCCACCCACCATTGGCATGTGACCAATGAAGAAAGGTGGCCCTCTTTGCTGAAAAAAGTTTCCCTGTATTAAAGACTCTCTGTGGCTTTAACTTAGAACTACATAGGATAAGGGATGGAAGGACTGGTCCATTTCATTTCTATCAGTATTTCATTTTTCCAATCTTAAATGCATGTCTCTACATTTCTGCAGCAATTTGGGAATTTTGTTTTTAAAAATCACGAAAATTCTTCCACATTTCTTTTGCAGCTTTCTCCTAAAACATGTTTGCGTGCAGTTTTGACTAATGTACACATTTTTGCAAGCACTTTCTCCGAATAACATGCATTTTTGTATGTTATTTTCACCAGCATGCGCATTTTTGTAAAAGCTACTTGCTTCGAGAACTGCATCACAAAATTCAGATAGGTGTGAATTTCGAAGGATGCCTCATTTTAAAGGGCAAATTTGGTGGATGAACTTAAAATGCAAACGGAATCAAATTCCTACCCCATTCCATCATTGGAAACAACCCCATGTGTGTAGAAACAAGGAGAGAGACTCCAAAATGTGCCTGCATGTGCAAAGCATACAGTTGTGCATTCTGTGTGGAACAGAGAGAGGAGGGGGCAGAAGTCTTCTCAGCTGTGATTGCAGCAGCTCCATCATCCAGCATGGCATTAAAATCTATCTTAAAAATGGAAAAAAGTAGAAGAGAGGAAGAAGGTGAAGGGTTCTCCCCCCCCCCCAGCATAGCCAGGTTTTGGGTTTTTTTAAAAGCACCTCCTCCCTTGTTGCTGCTCTGGAGTCAAAACAGGCCGCAGGCTCCTCACCTCCATGTCACCGGAGAGGCTTTCCGATTGGAAAAAAACTTTGTTTTTCTAGCCTAATTAAGCTCTGATGACTTCAGCTATATTTGCCACTCCTGATTAAGGCCACAATACTAATTAAACTCTTGGATGATTAAAAATGCAAATTGTCAGGTTCCACAGCAAGCCTCTGTTTTCATGCTTCGGGACAGAAGAGAGAATATTTAGTAGACTCTCCAGCAGGGAATACCAGTCTTTCTGTTTTTATTTTATTTTATTTAAACTGCCCCCAAGTCCCTCGTAGATGCATAACAGCAAAATTGGCTGCTGGGGGGGGGTGTCTTATACCCTGCAGTTAGAAAATCGTGTTTGATTAAGCTAAGCATGTGTGTATGTATGTTTAGTTGGGCATGAGCTTTATTGCTTCAGGAATGAGCATGAACATCAGTCTAGCCAGAACTCACATATATTACATAAGAATAACTGCTTAAAAAGAAAGGATTCGGAGGGTAGTTTAGTGGTAGAGCACATGGTTTGCATACAGAAAGTGCCAAGTTCAATCCCAACTGAAGAACAGTCAAGCAGTGGGGAAGATTCTGAGCCTGAAGCATTGGAGGTTTTCAAGAGTTGCCTGACTGCAACCCGGAAATCCACTCTGTTCCATTTTAAATTCTCAGATTCCTCAAGAGAAAAGGAATGATCACTTCTCCTGCCCATTCCACATATCTCTCCTCTGCCCGCCCCCCAAGCTATTAGGGATGGAGGAGAAATCCGGTGTGGATTTTAATGTGAACCTACTAGGGTTGGAGTTCACTTATCTGGGCTGGTTCTCTCTCATACAATGGAACTGACAGGCACTTCCATTCCAGATGTTGTCTATTTCCAGCTCTCTTCTCCTTTTACTGGTTTGAAAACCATTTGGATCTGGTCATGGCAGAGAGAGAGAGAAACCAGGCAGGGGATGGTGGCTGCCTGTCACCTGCCTGCTCCCTCCCTGCTTGGATCCTGTTTTACTTGAGAGTAGGGGAGGGTGGCACAGAGAGAGAGACAGACAGAGAGAAACCAGGCCCCTCCACAGTCTCTCACACCTATAGATATAGGAAGGGTGTGTGTGTGAAACTGCAGTGTGTGTGTTGGGATTGGTTGTTGGGTTGTTGGATCTGGATCTGATGCTTTCCTACTTGTAAACAAAACATGAAGTTATTGGAGGGATGGCTGAAGGAAGGGGGGGGCTTCTCTGCTTGGGCCAGGAGGAAGGCTACAAAGCAGAGATGCATCCATTCTCTCTGTGTCCTGTCCCCTTATAATAATAATAATAATAATAATAATAATAATAATAATAATAATAATAATAATAATAATAATAATAATATTAATTTGTGTGTCACCTATCTGGCAGATAGCCACTCTAGGCGACGTACATTGAAATGAGATAAAATACAATAATATCAAATGCAGTCACATTAGTCTCAATAAATAAAATACTGGACAGTCATCAATACATTTATAAAATATTTACATTTGCAGCATATAATAGATGACAAAATCATGGAGATTAACCCATCCCAAGGATCTCAAAGGCCTGTTGAAATAGCCATGTCTTCAGGGCCTTGCGGAATACATCCAGGGAAGGGGCATGTCGAAGATCAAACGGGAGGGAGTTCCAGAGAGTGGGGACCACCACAGAAAAAGCCCTGTCCCTAGTACCCACCAACCTAGCTGTTTTGGTTGGTGGGATTGAGAGAAGGCCTTGCGTGGCTGATCTGGTCGGGCGGCATAATTGGTGGCGGTGGAGGCGCTCTTTCAGGTAAACTGGGCCGAAACCGTACAGGGTTTTAAAGGTTAATACCAACACCTTGAATCGGGCCCGGAAAACAACCGGCACCCAGTGTAGATCAAATAACACCAGCATAATGTGATCACGGCGGCGGCTGTTGGTAAGTAACCACGCCGCTGCATTCTGTATAAGTTGCAATTTCCGGGTCGTTTTCAAGGGTAACCCCACATAGAGTGCATTACAGTAGTCCAATCGAGAGGTGACCAGGGCATGTACCACGAGTGGGAGCTGTTGAACAGGGAGGTAGGGTTGCAGCCTACGTATAAGATGTAATTGATACCAAGCTGCCCGGCTCACAGCCGAAATCTGAGCCTCCATGGACAGCTTGGAATCAAGAATGACCCCGAGGCTGTGGACCTGGTCCTGTAGGGGCAACCTCACCCCGCCAAACACCAGGTCAACATCTCCCAACCCTCCCTTGTCTCCCACAAGTAGTACCTCGGTCTTATCAGGGTTCAGTTTCAGCCTGTTCTTACCCATCCATCCACTCACGGATTCCAGGCACTTGGATACGGTCTCCACAGCCCTCTCCGGTGAAGATTTAAATGAGAGATAGAGCTGAGTGTCATCCGCATATTGGTGGCACTGCAGCCCAAATCTCCTGATGATCGCTCCCAGCAGCTTTACATAGATGTTAAATAGCATGGGAGAGAGGATAGAACCCTGTGGCACACCACAATTGAGAGCCCAAGGGTCTGAAACATCATCACCCAATGCTACCTGTTGACGCCTATTGGAGAGAAAGGAATGGAACCACCGTAAAACCGTGCCTCCCAATCCCAAACTCTCCAGGCGATCTAAAAGGATACCGTGGTCAACGGTATCAAAAGCCGCTGAGAGATCCAGGAGGACAAGGAAGGTGAATTCTCCCCTATCCAATGCCCTCCTCATATCATCTACCAGAGCGACCAAGGCTGTTTCAGTTCCATGTCCAGTCCTGAAACCCGATTGGTATGGATCTAGATAATCCTTACAGCGTCTTGCTCCCTTCCTTGCTTCTGTCAAAGGCCAAGCAAACTTTCCTGCTGCCTCGCTGCTACTCCTGCAGATTCTCCCACCACATCCTCCACTGCAGCAGATCAGGGTTGCCAGGACCTTTTCTTGCTTTGGCTCCTTTGCAGCTGTTGCCCAAGTGGTGGTAGAATTTGCATTTCCTGAACCACAACACAGCTATCCTTTGAAATTCACACTTGTACCATTCTGTGTAGACAATTCTGAACTGCATGAACCAATGGTCTGATTCAGGATAAGGCAGTGTAGTGATTATATGGTCCCAGGCTATGGTCTGAAGGCACATGAGGCCACCACCTTGCTGAAGCTAAGCAGGTCGGAGTCTGATCAGTGCCTGGATGGGACCGCCTGGGAACCACATGTATGCCACCTTGGGTGCCATGGTGAAAGAAAGGCGGGGTATAAATGTAACAAAAAAAATTATATCAACAGCTCCTCTGTTATGGCCCTGTAGTGACCGGGATATTGAGTCAGAAGCTATGGTGCCACCGGCTGAAGACCTAGACCAGGTTCCTGGCTCTGAGCCTGATGGTGAGAGTCAGGGGCCCCAATGAACGTGAGGCTGGCAGGTAGGAGTCTGCTGAACTGGACTGTACAGCACCAAGACCTTTATAGCCAGAGCCAGGACCTCTACAAGTGCCTTTCTCTGGGCCTGAGGAACCAAGGGCCTCTTGCGCCACCTCCAATGACACAGGGAACATGCCAGGTTGAAGGCCATGGAGCAAAGGGGAAGTGCCCATCCTCAGGCTAGCAGGTTGGCCTTTTATGAGCCCTGTCATTCTCCCACAAAGGGGGTGGAGCATAATAGAGGCTGACTGGAAGCGGAGGCTTATCTCCAGCCCTCACAACAAGTTGCTCATTAGGAGCTCTTCTTGCTGCACTTTCCATGAGCTTCTCCTTGAGATCCAGAATGACCTCCAACCAGTAGGTGGTGCAGTCCTTTGTCCTTAGGGCTTAGCTAACATTCTGCATACTGTCTTGTTGTTTTCTCTTGGGGAAGTTGCTGAAATGCACACATCAGTGCTAGAGGCCTGTGCTGCTTTGATAACCTGTGAATTTGTTGCAGCAGCTGATTATTCTCACATGCCCATAATCGGTGCTGGGCCCTTGAGTTGAAAGTGGAGCCTGAACTGCAGCAGGCAGAAGGTGTTTTTTCAATATCTATGCAAGGGCAGAAGGCCAGGAGCTTGGCCAATCCAGAAGTTTCCTACTTCCTATCAATTGCAGGGGGTGATGTTCTTTTCTATGCCTGAAGAGGATGACTCTCATGGTAACTCACTGGCCATGAGGCTCCTTGTTTAAATTACAGCCTCCCTGATCCATGCCAGGTTTTGGAAGCAAGACACACACCTCCTTCAGTGAATCCAGAAGTTGCTTACTGGGCAGGGTGGAGCAGCTTTGCTAGCTTCCTAGGAGGGTCACCAGGAGGGCAAGGTGGTGGGGAGATCAGTGAAGTGCAAATGCTCCATCAGGACACTGGATTGGTTCCACCAGTGCATTTGCACCATGCCATTATCTCCATTGCCTTGCCCGTCTCCCTCCCAGTAGACAGCTAGTGAAGGGATGCTGTTGTCAGTGGGCCCCTTGCAGGCGTGTGGGCCCTTGACAGATGCCCAGCCATGCCAACCCTTGATACCATCCCTGTCCCTGATAGGCTATCATGTGCTCAGAAAGAAAATATATCCAGTGAAAAAAGAAGAAGAGGATTTAAAAGAAACCACAAAAGAACTAGGAGATGTTTAGCACTTCCCCAGGCGGGACCATCTACTTGGAAATAGTAATAAATCACAGCAGCTGATCACGGAGTTATGCCACATTTGACCTGCTGCGTGTCTCTTGTCTGGTGTCTCTGACTGGCCAGCAGTCAGGGCAAACTGTGCTCTGTTGTCCTATCTATTTGTTAAAAATGTAACAAAAGAATAAACAGGGAGTCATTGTCTCAACCCATGGAGAGTTCCCTTCCCCCACCCCCTCTCCCTCACACACGCAGACACAAAGATCTGCAGGTGTTTTCCTGGAGACACAAACGTTAACAAGGATGGAGGTGTTGGCCAACAGTCAAAAGGATAAAACTGCCCAGAAGAGAAAGATGAGAAACTACAAGAGTTGTCCCATGCTGAGTTTTTGTACCTTTGTGGCTCCCGAAGCAAATGCATCAGTCAGTAATCAAAGGTTTAGAAAGTCATGTGGCTCCTACAGCCTGGCCTCTGAATCGGAACGCAAAGACCATCTGCCGGGCTGAAGTTTGTCTTTTTGAGGGCTATCGACCATATCCCCGTCTCAGTTACGCCGCTGTAAACCCAAAACTCTGCCCTGGAGCAAGTCAAAAGGAGTTGCTTTTGATAATACATCAAGGCAATTGGCGATAATCTGATCCTCCCCCCCCATCCCACCCTTAGCACGTCTCTCTGTGCCAGGGTAATATTTGTGCCCTGCCCCCCTTTTTAAGTGTGTTGTCATGGCAATGGGCTTCTCTTCTCTGGAGATGGGGAGGAATCTCTGGATTATCGTCCCAACGTTTATCTACCCACCTCAATCAAAGTATGAGTTCAGTGAAAGTGCGATACACAAAGGAGTAGCCGCCTTGGCTCTAGTTCGACAGCTTCTTCCTGCTTTCCGCTCCTCTGGAGGCCAAGATCTTCGCTGCCAAGTGCATCCCCAGATGCCCCAATAAAGCCTGTGCTTTGTCTAATGGTTGTAATGTTGACGGCAAGTCAGTGGGAAGAAAGGATTGCCAAGTGGGCACTGAAACGGTGTGTCTATCTTTTATTGCTTTGCAAATGAGGCCTGAGGGTTTTTTTTGGGGGGGGGAGTAAATGAAATATATGCATGTAGGTTTGGGGGAATTCTGGCTCCAGTTGCATCTCCATGTGCAAGGTGACATGTCCAATTGAAAGAGCTTCCTGGCATCAACAGATAGGGCTGGGGGAGAGATCCTTTCCTGAAACCCTGGTGAGGCACTGCAGACAACCCTGAGTGAGATGAAACAATGGTCTGACTCCATATAAGGCAAATTCCTCTGTTCGTATTTAAATCAGTGCTTTATTGTGAACCAAGAGGACTGGAATCATACTTTACTTTGAGGGGCTGTAGCTCAGCTGGTGGAGTACCTGCTCTACATGCAACAAGTCCTAGATTCAATCCTCTGGCATCACCAGGATGGGAGGGTTTCAGGCAGAAGAGCTGCAGTTGGTCAGTGTGGACATTACTGAGCTATATTGGTTTAACTCAGTATGAGGCAACTTCCTAGGTTGCCAGGTCCATGGCCTGAGACTGATCCTGTGTCTTTAGGAGAAGAGAAAGTCAGCCAAGTGCAGGTGTTCTTGCAACCCTGTAATGGGAAAAACCACAAGGTGGAATTCTCTCTTCCCACTGCACAACTTTTAAAGATACAGAAGACCTCTTGGAGGCCTGGCCTTGTAAGGTTTTGTTTTGAAATGAACTTATGGGAAGCATCAGAACAGCATGGGGGTATTTTCAATTTAACATTGCGGAATGCAAAAAATCTACACTGGCTATACTATACAGCCACTCTTGTGGCTATATAATAAGAATGAGCCAAGCCTCAAAATGGAAAAATAAGTGCCCAATGTGTTTTGATGAAACCCTTTTTCACGATGCCTGGTTGTTTTTAATTGTTTTTAATGCTGTATTTTGTAATTGTTGTAACGCACCCTGGGACCTTTGGTGAATGGTAGGATGATGATAATAATGATAATTCAATTTGCAAATATTTCTAGTAAGGCCACCGAAGTGGTGCTGAGGTGAAGAGAGTGGTCCATTAGGGCAAAAGGGGCACTGTCCCACCAACCTCCCTCTGGCCTCAGCCTGCCGTCCCATGTGTTCTGCCTTCTTGCTTACAACCAGACCTGGCTTCCAGCTGCCTCCTCCTTAAACTCAGAGTGCCCCTTGCAGAACTCAACAGGAAAGAGGATGGAGGGCAAAACCAGAATGAATTGGCTCTGCCTGTCATTGGCTGTGGCTCCACCTATTGTTGGCATCTCTGCCTTCCATTCCCCAGTCCCAATGATCCCCAGCCAGCACTGGGTGAAGAATGCTATTATTATTATTATTATTATTATTATTAAACACATCTAAAAAATCTTTAAAACATTTAAAAAATAAAACATCCTAAAAACATTTGAAAAAAACCCTTTAAACCCTTTATTCACCCAACCAACACCACTCCGTGGCTGAGCTGGGATCTGAACCCAGGTCTAGTGACTGTCCAAAATGCCCTCCTCCAGTGTTCCAACCTCATTCAAAGGTCAACAAAGAGTGAGTGAGTGAGTGAGAGTGTGTGTGTGTGTGTGTGTGTGTGTGTGAGAGAGAGAGAGAGAGAGAGAGAGAGAGAGAGAGAGAGATGGAGGGTGGCCATGGATTTTCAGGGGCGCCTCCTGGGACTGATACCATCATTATTCCAAATACTGATGAGATGTAAGCATCACTCTGGCAAGGGCTTTGGGTAAACATCTCTCAGAACCTTTTGAAACTTGAGTATCTGGCTATTTTCTTCCTTGAATCTGGAACTTCCTTGAATGTTCAATCACCTCAGCTATTTTGTTGGGGGAGAGGGAGCTAGGGATGGTTCACTGTCAGTTGCATTTTATCTCATTTTCTTCCGTCTTAAATTCAGTTCACATTTCCACACAAGCTTGCAGCTTTTTCTTTTTTAAGTCCTCATGAAAATTTCTTAGTGTTTTAGTGCAAATTTCTCCTAATATACATATTTTTGTGGCTGGAGAACTGCATTGCAAAATTTGGGGAAGCTCAAATTTTGAAAAATGGCTGTGTTTCTGTTCTCGAATTGTCTCAAAGTACAAATTTAGTTTAAATGTGAACGGAATTGAATTTCTCGTCCATTCATAAGAGAGGCATGTCTAAAGCTGTAAGATGTAACCCATCTTTAAAAAGCAAGAGAAGTCCAGTCTCTGTTTTGGTGTGTGTGAGAGAGGCCTCCTGGTTCTTTCCAACAAGAGAATGTAAGCAGATCTTGGCCCAAACGCCCTTTGCTCAGCAGTTTTTGGCTTGTTTTAATTGGCCAGCCCTGAAAGTATTCTGGATGCTGTACCTGTGCCAACAGAAATGCTACACTTAGGTTCACCGAGTCCTGATCCTGAGAACAGGAGCGGACATGGACTCGCAATGAGGAATGAGGAAAGCCAGACTCAAGTATGGTTAAAACAATTCATTGGAAAAGCGTTTTGGGAGGAGACTGTGCATAGCACAGAAGATGCTGCGTAGCAACAATGCCCATTTTCGGATTCTCCTCAGGAGCCTATTTGACTTCTGCTGATGGGAAGATTACTGCAGGCTGTTCTTGATCTTTCTTTTTTTGTGGTGTGTGTAAAAGGCATGCCTCGTATCAGGAGAGGAGCAGATCCTTTTTTTCTGAGAAAAGCCAAAGGGACTCAGGTGACCATGTACTGTGGCTTGCCAAGTGCTTGACAATCTAGACCCCTTGCTGGATTTGTTTTGTTGGGGGGTGGGATTGCAGATCCAGGCAAGCAGCAAAAGAGCCCAGACGTTTATTTATCTCCCAATGGGCAGCTGAACATGGCTTCCTAGTGCGATACATTTTGCTGGCTAGATTACAAGTTGGACAGACCTGCTGTTCAGAGAGTCGGGGTAATTTTACTTTAGAGCTCTATCTAATGGCAAGAGGCCCACCTTCCCCACCCTCCACCCCAGCGATGTTATCTAGTGTTCCCAGACTACAACTCAGAAATCCCCACCAGTATTAATGCTAGTCTTACTCAGAATAGACCTACTGAAGTTAATAGACCTGACTAGCTTAGGTTTGGTAATTTCAGTGGCTCTACTCTGAGTATGACTTAGCTGAATACAACCCTATGGCTTCTCCTGCTCATCCCCCCCGTCCTGTACTCAAGATCCCCCCCTCCACTCTGTACCTCACTAGCAGCCCTTCTCATTACCAGGGGTGGTGGCAGACATGACTGGTCCCTTGGGAACCAGCCTGTCCCAGGCCTGCGGTTCCCATCCACACGCCCCACCTACCTCTCTTGTTGCTGTGAATGCTGTGTGTGCTGTGTGCATGTGCCTCCAATCAACCAAGATGGCGGCTGGGGCTTTCCTAAGGGGCTGATACCCCCCCCACCATCTTGGTTGATGACAGACACATGCACACAGCACACACAGCATTCACAGCAACAGAGAGGCAGGTGGAGTGTGTGTGCTGGCTTATCGAAGCCTGCGCAGTCTGTATAGGTGGTGCCTGGGAGCTCCCTCTCTGCAATCTGTGGTAGGGCTGAGAGTCAACGCTGCAAAGGATCACAGAATGGGAATGCTACCCTCCCACCCTAAGGAGGGGCCCTTCATTCCTGCAGGGGCCCTTGGCCAGGGCCTGACCTGGCCATCCTCTGGTGTTGGCCCTGCTCATTACCACATGTGGAGGGAACCATAATTCAATGGTAGAGCACATGGTTTGCATGCAAAAGGTCCCAGGATTACTCCCTAACATCCAGTGGTGAATGGTGGCTCCATGTCAGTGGGGCAGTGGAATCCGCTCCAGGTTTTAGTCTGAACTTTCAAGGTGCTGTCCAAGGAATAGGATCAGCTCCTTGACAACTCCTTGAAAGTTCAGACTAAAACCTGGAGCGGATTCCACTGCCCTACTGACATGGAGCCATAAGCTGCCACTGGTGACATCTCTAGTTAAAAGGATCAGGTAGTAGGTGTTGGGAAAGTCCTCTGGTAGAAAGCTGCTACCAGTCAGAGGAGAGAGCACTGGTCAAGCTGGACAAATGCGTCACACCCACAGCACACATTTAAAGCACATGGCTTTCCCCAAAGAAGCTTGGGAACTGTATTTTACCCCTCACAGAGCTACAGTTCCCAGCACCCTTAACAAACTACAGTTCCCAGCATTCTTTGGGAGAGAGCTGTGTGCTTTAAATGTATGGTGTGAATGTGACCATAGTCTGATCTCTAATAAGGCAACTTCCCGTGTTCCTAGGAATTGATGGAAAACGCTGCAGCCAACTCCTCTTCCACTCCATTGGGCAACTTTTATGCTATTTTCAACCTGCAGCATCTATTCAGAAGTTCTCCTTGCCTAGTGGTAGCCCATATCTCATTCAGGCTTGTAGGTCAGTATTTCCTCTGTTTTACAGGCAGGGGTGGGGCCGAGATAGAGATCGCAACTTCCCAAAGGCTAGTTCATGGCTGAACTGGGATGTGGACACAGCTCCAAAACAAGTACTTTATGCACTGGCCCATATCAGGCGAGTAATGATGGTTGTGTCCAAATCATTTCACTGAGTCATGCATGGCTTTGAGGGGATGTTCAGGTTCTCTCTCTCTTACATTCTATGCATTTCCCATGGACTTACATGGACGAATGCATGCATATACAGTGGCGGCTGGTGCTCACTGCCACTGGTGGGGCAGAAGGTAAGGAGCCCAACAGTAGGCGGAGTCAGAGCCAATGACAGAAAGAACCAAGAATCCTCGTTTTGTCTCCATCCTTCTCCCTGATGAGGTCTACAAGGGGCAACACCAAGAATGAGGTTGACATGGGCTGTGTAAGGAGGCAGGCTGGTTGAGGTCAGACTGAGGTTGGAGGGGCGGTGCCCCATTTGCCCTGTTGGACCAGCCTCCACTGTGCATGTACGTTAAGCATGTTTACCTTGCACAGTTCCCAAAGTGGCCTATATAAGATGTAAAACAATGGCGACTCAGTAAAACAGTATGCCACCTCCAAAACAGATAGCCTGGCAACCATGTGTGATGAAACACCCCCTTTCACGCTGGTTTCACTTCTGCTTTAACCAGTATTATCTGTCACTGTTAATGTATCCTATTGCCGAAATAAATCTCAGTAATGACTTTGTTAAAGAAAACAATAATAACAAGTTCATTGGTAATACGTTCCTGATAAGCTTTTCTGTCTTTTGAACCATCCACGCAGTAATGAACATAAATGCTGTGCATTTTCTAAATATATCTCCAGGATTTCCCAGGGCATTTAAAATTAGATTTCAGTACAATTTTTTGGAGCAACATAATGATTCCTGAGCCTCATCTGAGGCAATTAAAAAAGGAACTTTGACATTTAAGATATTATTCTCCCTCTTCATTAAACAATTATAAATAATAGCAATAATTAACAAATTTGCGCTATTCATTATCCGCCTAAGTAAACCTTTCAGGTTAATAATTGGAGCCGCTAACTCTCACCTTTTAATCAAAGGATTGACTGCTTCAAAGAAAACGAAAGGAACCTTTTTGCCTAAGGATGATTGATAATTGCTAAAGTCTGGTCCAACCCAAAGACAAATGGACAGTGAAGAGGACTCAGAGGTTAGGCTGAATGAACATTTCCCCATAGCCTGGTGTATTTTTCTTCTGTCAACATAGATGCATGGATTCCACATGGAATTTAATTTGTGGTGCAGAATATGAATTTCTGAGTGTCAGGCTTTGGCTTTTATCCAAAGAAAGTTGGCCACATTGAAGGGCTATCAAAATCAATCAGACTTAAAGAAGTTGTGATTAACTTGCCCCACTGAATTCAGTGTAATTAAAAGATTTTTTTAAAAAACAGGTTTGCAGTCCACATGGCTGTGAAAGCCTTTCACATCCATGTCACCCAGTGTTCCCCCAGAAATTGAACTTTGGGAAGTGAGGGATTTAATTTTCAGGGAGGTGAAAGCAGAGGGATGAAACCCTTCACCCTTAATGAACATGGGCTCAGCCTGCTGTTGGCATCACTGTTTGAAAAATGAAAAATGTTCCCCAAACATAACACCCTCACTTTTGACTTTCAGGCGTCTCTTGAAGACTTTTTTGTGCCGACAGGGTTATGCAGGTATTTATTTTTTTCTTAAAGTAGCCAGTCATTTTAATGGTTTTTTGTATGGTTTTTAATTGTTTTATGTTGCTGTTGACCGCCTTCATGTTTTTCAAGAAGGCGGTTTATAAATACTTTTGTAACTAAGTAGGGACGGGCAAATCTGTCAATTTTGGTTTCTTCTCGCATCTTGTTTCTTGTTTTCTTAACTTCTGTTATCTACAGTTCTGCATCAGTTTGTGATTTATTTATTTAAAAAAAATACTCCTCATGAAAATTCATTAACATTTTCCTGTGAATTTCTCATAATATCCACATTTTCACATGCAACTTTCCCTAATAGACACATATTTGCAAAGCAATTTTCCTACATATTTAAATTTATATCTTGCCCTTCCAAAGGAGCCCAGAGCAGCAATATACTGCATTTATTTATGTTGTTTTCATTAATATAGGCATCATTCTACAGACTTTGCCCTAGTATATGCATTTTTTCACACATTACTTGTCTGGAGAACCGCATTGCAAAAATTCAGAATAGTGTGAATGGGTGGATGTAAGTGTGCATATTGTTTCGGAAAGTGCAAATTAGGTAAGTTCACCTTTAAATGTGAATGAAATTGATTTTCTCCCACATCTCTAATCATAACAAGTTTGTTAGATTTAACTTGTTTAATTTAAACTTAGCTACAATCCTCCTTGTTTTCTCATTGAAATTTTGCCCAACTCCATTAATGAACTTACTGAACACAGTTTGTTCATCTTCAGTCACTTCTCATGCATTCAGTAGTTCAGGTACTTCAACTGATATATATTAGTTTATTTACATAATCAGGCAGAATGTGACTTTTTTCACTGAACATAACATTTATTTATTTTATGTATTTATTTTTAAAGGTATATCCCACTTTCCCCCCTCCATGAAGTAGTTGCTCAAAGCAGTTTACAAATAAAAGGTAAACATCAAAGCAACAGTGACCCAACCATTAAAACACAAATTAACAAACCAAAAACAGCAAGAATAACAACAACACACACAACAAAGAGCCACACTTACAATCAATATTGTGAGCAGCAACAGAATTTAAAATGGAACGTTTTCAATCACCAAACATTCTGTTCATTGAGGGGGGGGTGGAAAATGGGACTGTGCAGTGCTTGGAAGCAATCAGAGATGAATTTCGGCTTGGTAAATTGCTACATGTAATAAGTTGATCTCTGGAGCCCCATCTGTGCTATAGATTTAAAGCAGTATCATAACCACTTTAAACAGTCATGGCTTCCCCCAAAGCATCCTGGGAACTTTAGTTTGTTAAGGGTGTTGAGAGCTGTAAGGAGACCCCTATTCCCCTCACAGAGCTACACTTCCCGGAGTGGTGTAATGATCAATCCCTCTTTCCAGGGAACTTTGTGAATTGTAGCTCTGTGAAGGTAACAGGGATCTCTTAGCCACTCTCAGAACCCTTAACAAACTGCAGTTCCCAGTTCTTTGTGTGTGTGTGGGAGGGAAACATGACTGTTTAAAGTGGTATGATACTGCTGTAATTGTATAGTGCAGTTGGGGCCTGGGACGGAAGAGGAGGGTGCAAAGAATTTCAGATGAAGGCAGGGAATTCCTGGATGCCAGTAGACTCATATGGCATTGCTTTGGGCCTCTCTGTAACTTATTCTATGGAAGCTACACCACTGGGTGATTTGCAAAAGTTACCTCACAGTCTGAGGGTGGGCCTGGGTCTGGGCCATACCCACCTGTCCTTCTCTCCTTTTCAGCCTTGTTTGCCCATTGTTGCAAGACATGAAATTGTGCAAGATTTTACAATGGGAATGAAAAGTTCTCTGGCTCAAAGAACTCAGCCAGCTTTCTGACGGTAGTGCCGCTGTGTTTCAGACCAACCTGGAATTCCCCTGGGAACAAATTTTCTCAGGAAACGTTGCTATTTCCGGCCTCGGTTGAAAGTCAGGAAAGGAGGGGGTGCAGTTGCGAAAATGTAAGAGCTCACCAGATTGTTCCTTCTTTTTTTCTTCTGCCCTGCACTGCTTCCTTGTGACTGGTCACAATCATTGGTTACTTCTCCCAGCCATGGCTCTCTCAAGCCTGTGCACTTTGACCCAACGGCTGGGTGGGAATTAGTTTTACATTTAAGACTTTTTCCCCACTGGAAGAATACAAGTGTGTGCTTTGTCAGGCTGGATGAGTCTTGCTCTGTGAGGGGAATAATTATCTCCTAAATAACTCTCAGCACCCTTCACAAACCACACTTCCCAGAATTCCCAGGAAGCAATGATTGTTTAAAGAAGAATGAATGTCTGGTGTGGATGTGGGCAAGGTCAGCTTTGGCTTACATTTCAGTGGGAGACTACATGTGCCTGCTGCTGAATAAAAAGGTGGGGAAAATGCTGAAAAACAATGATATTCACAATGTTTTCCTTTTGGAAAGAAAAGGGGCTTCCCCTCTGCCCAGTACCCACCCACTCTCCCAATCTCCTCCTCCCTACCCCTACTCCCTCTCCCTTCCACCCTTCCCCACCATTACCCTTCCTCCCCTCCCCTTCCCCTGGCCCTCCCCACACCATCCCCACATCAATTTCACATATCCTAAGCATGATTGCACAGGAGTAAATCCCATTGAACTCAATGGGTATGCAAATGATCCAACCTGCCCTCTCCCTCCTCCTCCCTCTTATCCCCTCCCTTCCTCATTCCCTTCTCCTTTCCTTCCTACTCCCCCATCCCATCTCCACTGCAGTTCTCCCTTGCTGCCCCTTATCCTCTGCCCCTGTGGTCAGTTTCACCTTTCCTAAGCATGATTGTACAGGAGTAAATCCCATTGAACTCAATAAGCGTGCCAATGATCAGACCTGCCCTCCTCCTCCCCTCTCATATCACCTCCCTTCCTCTCCCTCCCAATCCCCCTTTTGCCTCCCTTCCCCACCTCTCCTTTCCCCCTCATCCTCATCCTCCCATAGTCAGTTTCACCTTTCCTAAGCATGATTGCACAGGAGTAAATCCCATTGAACTCAATAAGCATGCAAATGATCAAACTTGCCCTCCTCCTCTTCCCTCATATCACCTCCCTCCCACCCCACCCTCTATCCTCCTCCCCCATGATCAGTTTCACCTATCCTCCTCCCCCATGATCAGTTTCTCCTATCCTCCTCCCCCATGATCAGTTTCACCTTTCCTAAGCATGATTGCAGGGGAGTAAATCTCATTGAACTTACAAAGCATGTAAATGATCAATCCATTCTCAGCAGATTTGCATAGGATCCCATTTCTTATCTCCCAGATTAAAAAGCAGAGAAATATTGGCCATAAATGCTCCTTTTTCTGAAATGTTAACTCTTTCCATCTTAATGTTGCAGGCAATTCTTGCTAGTCATCCATCTTTATCAAGATGCTTCCTCCTTTCCTTTTCCCACTCTCACCACTAGGTGGCAGTGTAATGGCACTGACCTGCATCCTCTGTGGCACTGGAGGGATACACAACCACACCTATGCGTAGAAACTTGGAGTAAAATGTTAACAATTTTTGATTCAGTTTCTTTTCTCGCTCCTCCCCACCCAGCCCCAAATGTCTTGCCTGGCCATGTAACAAGTCATCACCACGCCTATTTCAAATTATACCCTACAGCATAGTTATGGATTGGAAATCTGCGAAGTCCTGGATTTCGGATGCTCGAGATTTGAACAATGCTTTGAAATGCGATATGCAAATAAAATGCTGTTGTGTCACAAATGCAGGGTTTGAATTCAGGAAATATGAAGAGGGCTGTGCTACTCTAGAACAAAAAAGGAAGAGTCATCTCAAAGGTATTTATGCAATGTGAAATGTGTACCAAACATTCAGAAGCATCTAGTGGTTTAGTAAAGATTTCAGAAAGTTGGCAGAAGAAAAAGTTCTTTTCCCTAGAATTCTCCCCCAAACATAGAATGTTTCAGATGTTTTTTGGACTTGGTATTTCATATAAAGATACCTTTCTAGCACCTTCTCATAAGATCTCCTTTTTTTTTCTTCAGAAGCTCTGGATTTGGGCCCAAATGCAAACTCAGTGAAATGTCAGTACAGGTGTATTTAAGATTGCAATGAATTTTGTGTGGTCGTCGTAGCTCAGTGGTAGAGCATCCATCCCTTTGCATGCAGAAGGTCCCAGGTTCAATCCCCGCCATCTCCAGATAGGGTTGGGAACATCCCTAGCCTGAAACCCTGGACAGCTGCTACCAGTCAGTGTAGACAATATTGAGCATGATGGACCAATAGTCTGACTTGGTCAAAGGCAACTTCCTGTGTTCCTGTCTGTTGCTACCTTTGGAAAGTCTGTCTGTGCATTGCATAGTGGTGAATGGGGAGTGTTCATGGTTGACTGCTAACAACTAAGTTGGTTATTACAAGTGTCAAAGAACAAACACTGCCATTGTTACGGGTGTGCTAAATGTTTGCACAAGTTGACATTCATTCTGATTCTTGCACTTTTGACATCCATGAAAGCCACTGCAAGTTTTCAGCTTCTTTGACAGACATCCTTGCAGTTGAGGGTCTTAAGAGGCTGCCTTAAACTGAGTAAGAACACTGATCAATTGAACTCAGTATTTCTACATTGAATTCAAGGTTTCAGACAGTTTTCCCCATCCTTGTCTGGAGAAAGGGATGGAGGAGAAATTTGCTTCACATTTTAACACGAACCTATCTAATTTACTCTTTCCAAAATAATACACAAACTGAAATGCGGAGATCCTTCAAAATTCATTCATGAACTGCCTTCAAATCGATCCCGACTTACGGCGACCCTATGAATAGGGTTTTCATGGTAAGCAGTATTCAGAGGAGGTTCACCATTGCCTTCCTCTGCAGCTGAGAGGCAGAGACTGGCTCAAGGTCACCCAGTGAGCTTCATGACTGTGTGGGGATTCGAACCCTGGTCTCCCAGGTCATAGTCCAACACTCTAACAACTACACCACCAATTTTGAGAGGCAGTTCTGCAACTCCCTCCAAAAATGCCAATGAAAATGAGTATATCAGGGAAAAGAGTGAATAGAAATCCATATATTCATGAAAACATGTGCATTATAATGCATTATATCAGGGGAAACTCCCTTCAAAAGCATGTGTATTAGGACAAATGTACACTGTAATGCTAATTAAAATGTGTGAGGACTTCTTTTTTAAAAAAAAATGCAAACTGATGTGGAAATTTGGTGGACTGAACTTAAGAATGGAAAAATGAGAAACCGAGAGAAACCAAAATGGTCAGATTCATCCATCCCTACCTTGAGATAGCAGGGACTGAACTTGGGACCTTTTGTAGACAAAGGATGTGCTCCATCACTGAGCTATGGCCCTTCCCCAAATTTGATGGAGCCTAAGAAAAACAAAGGGTACAACCAGTGGCAGTTGGTGGCTCCATGTCAATGTGGCAGTGGAATCGTACACCCACACACACTCACTCCTGAGATGTTCAGTTTCTAGAAACTTTTGATGTCTACACCCTGATGAATGACAACTCTAGCAACTCACAGTTTTAACAAGGCATCTCTCCAAAGGCAAAAATGGGGACAATGTTGGGCAAGATCTGCTGACTGCCCCTGATAAATATAGACAGATGTCCTTCATGCCTGCAAAGGCCTTTGAATGTAAGACCACATACTCACCTAACAGTCAAACCATCACAATGGCCACAAATACATATGAGTAGGAGGCACAGTTTTAGGCACATTCTCTGGTTTGTTTATTTGGTAACTTGCATCCTATTCATCAAGAATCTCAGAGTAGTTTCCTTGGAGTTCTCAAACATCCCCCCCCATCCAGACAATGTCCACACTGAGACCAGCTTAGCTTGAACAGTGAAGTGCACTGTGGACCCTCAAGATTATTCTCTAGGTCTTGCAAGTTTCTAAATTGCATCTTAGGAAGAGCTTTATTCAGGGTGTGATTCAGGTCTGATTCAAAGGGCCCTGGTGGTGGCCTGTGGAACACTTGAGCTGTCGTATTTTGCAGAGTGAAGTGGGGGATTTAGGTTGTGCCAATAGACGTTGGGCTGACCCCTCTGTAGGGCAGGGAATTACTAGAAATGCACGGAAACACATGTGTGTCTGTGTGTGTATAGGATGGATTAGCCACCGTTATTTGCGAAGAAGATTATAATGAGCAAAGGAAATGTCACAACACAGATGAATGGACGTGTCAATATTTGGTAGCAAGAGTGGAAAGAGTAGAAAAGCAAGCCCCAATGTCCTTAGATCAAATGAAAGTTGGCCCTCTTTGCAAGTCACAAATGCAGCTGTTGACAATTGGAGAGAGAATGTGGTTGCTAGGACATCCCCTAGTTGGGGGATTTTGCCTTCATTTTTAAACTAATAAGGTTATCCCCACTTGTGGTCCCCTGTAAGCTCTTGCAAGTAAAAGAAGGTCAGTCTGAGTGATATGGCTTCAATTGTAGGCCCTCAATAAACACTTAAGTTGCATGTGGCAAATGCCAATGGGTCAAGGGCAGTAGTGTTCTTCCATCTGAATGTGTAAGTGGTGTTCCATTGAGTCAACATGATCCTAATATAGCACTGGCTTTTAGGTAAGTTATTAAAGTCTCATTTGTTTCCATTTATTTAAAACAACTCAGAACACCACCACCTTTTTTTTTTTGTAAGACTGGGAATGTTAAGCAACATTTCTTTGACCTCTTAGATGCCTTTTGATTAAACATTAACCTGCAGATTTGTATTATGGGTAAAAACAATGTCAATGTGAACTTTCTAGGTCAGATCCTGAGATCTGGCAAGGTTTTTCATGAGCACATTCTTGGCTTGATCAACTGTTTTCAAGATTTTTCTTATTATCATTGTTTTTATAGCACATTTTTGTTTACAAGGTATACTTCTAGTTTCATTTCTCCTCATAACAACTCTGTGAGGTAGGCTATTCCAAGGACAGTGCTTGACCATTGGCTATCCAGAAAGTTTAATGGCTGAGTCGGAATTTGAATCTGAATTTCCCACAGACTCATCCCTCCTCTAGTGCTGTGGTTAGCCAATATTGCAGCACGCTTGCCTCTTTTTACTCCTGCTGAATATCTGTAGCAACAAGGGCTGAGCTGTATTTTCATGGGCAAAGATTTTCAATGTAATCCCCCCCCAAAAAAGCATGTTTGCCTGGAAGGCCCACCACCACCATGTCTGCACCATTTTGCTTCTGTTCACCGCCCCTCTCAGTAGCTGCTTTGGCAATGTAGATAAATAGATATGGATATATAAAAAGGGTCCTTTATCTTGCTGGCTATTTTATCCAGCCAATCAGGGCTCATCTAACCAGTAAGATGATGTCCCTGCACCATGTAGTCTATTGGATTTGGCTATGCAATGACATAATTGAGCAGAATCAGAACGAGGACGATACTTCCTGCCGTCACTATGAATGAGGGAATGTTATCACTCTTTCACAGCCACCCCTGTGGAGTTTTGCTGATTCCCCCCCCCCATGAATTTTGTTTCTTTGGTAGCAATGTATTTCACTTAAGAATTGCAAGGTTGCAAGTTTCACATTCTGATCCGACTGACTTCTTGGTATATCTAACACATGCTCAGGATTCCATTGCTTCTTGTTGTTTTTTCACAGTGCAAGCAATGAACTTTTGAAATGCAAATGGAGACACGGGACAAAAAATACAGACATGGACAAGATGTTCCCAAGAAAGAAATCTGTTTCTGTGTCATACCCAGGCTATTGAGAGAACCCCAATCAGCTTCTTTAACCTCCTATTTTGCCAAGTCTCTGCTGGTTCACAGGAAAGACAGGAAGGAAGGTATGTGCCTAGACCCCAATGGGTTACACAACAGATGCATAAAGTGTCCATTGCATGCCATATATTAAGCCTGGCAGCTAAATGCAGCCTCCATAACTCTTTATCTGCCCTTCCCCAGGACACACCCCCTCTCCCCAGGCCACGCCCCTCACCAACCCTACTTCATACCCTCTTGGCTAGCTGGCTGAAATATGTCCTTGAATTCTGATTGTGCTCTTGGTTTTCCAGATGAGGGATAAAGAGGTGTATGTGTAGAAACTGACCTACTGTACAAAGGCATATATATATATATATTCATTGCTTCACCCACTGGCCCTGCCTGCCACTAGCATGTGGCCCCAGATGGGAGTGCAGCCATCAGTCTGAAAAGCTTTCACCCCCAACCATATGTTGTAAAGGCCATTTGCTTGTTTTGATCTATAAGCTCAGAATTAACTTGATTGTTCTGTAAATGCAAGGAATGAACTAACACACCTACAGCTAAATGATATGATTACACTTAACAAAAATTGTTCACGGATCTTGGGACTCAAGACTCTTGAGTTCTCCTGGGAGGAGTAGGGAACAGTGAGCTGTGAAACTTCAGGCTGCATTGTCCTTCTGTGACTTGAGAGCAGCTAAGCTAATGGCAGCCAGAGGGTGCACGGCATCCTCCTGACAAACACTGTGATGTCACAGAAGGTCAACCAATGGCATCAAGAGGAAGGTCAGAGAGGTCAGAAAGCAGGATCTAAGAGTGAAGAGATGAATTACTAAGGAGGGGACTCTGGCAGAACAAAAAACCCAACTCCTTTTACTGACAGGCTCTTAGCTATTTCATAAAATTAACTTGGTAAATTCATCCAACCCTGGTAAGAAACAATTTTGCATTTGCTTCTGTGGCCAGCTTTGTGGGCAATAAGGCAAGAATTTGCTTCTAAGGTCAGGCTAGATTCCAATGGCTTTAATCACAAACAGGCCAAAGCAGCTGTCCAATAACAAAATGATGCCCAACCACCTATTTATTATAAGGCATTAGAGTGTTTCTTTCAGCCTGCCATCCCTGTGTCCTGGATAGTGCATAAGAGACATAATTTTAAAGATACAAATTTTCAGTGGGGCCCCATGAAATCTGGCTCCATGAAATTTGCTCCAGATTTTAGTCCAAACTTTCAAGGAGCTTGAAAGTTTGGGCTAAAAACCTGGAGTGGATTCCACTGCCCCACTGACATGGAGGCACCAGCTGCTACTGCAATTTGAGAGAGAGACCTCATTTCCTGCATTGAGTAGGAGATTGGACTTGATGGCTTTATAGGTCCCTTCCAACTCTACTGTTCTATTCTATGATTCCATAGTTCTCTCCTCTCCTTACATTTCTCCAGAAAACATCCACTGGGGGTTAGGGAGTGGTATTACATTAGAATCATGGCTTGGGGGGGGGAGTTAATCCTTTATTCCTGTACTGTCTTCCCAATGGAAATCAAGCTCCATTCCTCTTTCAAGCTGCTCTTCACCCTCCTGGGAAAGGATTTAGGTACAAAGTATATTTTTCCTAATAGGGAAAACAGAAGCTTGAGAGGGCCATTTTACATTTGGAAAATGTGGGTGGGTGAAGAGAAGGGTTAGCCCTACACATGATTGAGGCTGAAAGCAGGGATGGGTGAATCTGTCAATTTCAGTTTCTCTCCATTTCTTATTTTTTGAATCTTAACTCCAGTTCCATATCAGTTTGCAATTTTTTAAACTCCTCCGGAAAATTCATCAGAGAATTTCTCCTAATATGCACATTTTGCATGCAATTTTGCCTTACATACATTTTTACAAAGCAATTTTCCCTAATAAAATGCATATTTGTATGCTAGTTTCACCAATAAATGCATTTTTATGCACACTTTACCCTGGTGTATGCATTTTGGTACACATTCCTTGGTTGGAGAACTGCATTGCAAAATTCAGAGAAGTGTGAGTTTTGAAGGATGACTGTATTTATTTTTTATTTAATGAAATTTAGATACTACTTGGTTGTAACAAAACTTCTAAGCGGTTTACAAGAAGTATTAAAAAATTAAAAGCAGTTAACTGCAATAATTTAAAAGATTATTAAAATCAGCAGTAAACTAAAGAGAGATGAATACGTATCAATGTCTGTGGGTCTGGATAGTCTTTCCTAAACAGAAATGTTTTAAGCAAGTGCCATGTTCAGTTCACAGATTGTTTCAGAAAGTGCGAACTAGGTGGGGTCACCTTTAAACGTGAACTGAATCAGATTTCTTCCCTAGCCCTGCTTGTTGCACTGAACTCAGCATGGCTCCCTTCTGAGTAGACATGTATAGAATTCCATTGTGAATGAGCCTCCACAGCAAGACATTCCATGCAGAAAACAAGATGTTGAGGATAAGGGCTACACAGGAAGCTACTTTTGACCATCTCCCTTAGTATTTTCTACGCTGGCTAGCATTGGTTTTCCATGGTTTTCAGAAAGGAGTCTTTCCTAGTCCTGTCTAGAGATGCTGGGGATTGAACCATGCCAAGGTTTATTCTAATGTGCAGCTAGACACATTTTGTGTAGTGTCAAAAAAAATTGTCCAATGTGAAATAAGTTTTTGTGCAGGTGACCATATGGGATTTAATAAGAACCTAATCACTGTACTGGTGAACAGTGTCACCAAAAAAGAAAGAAAGAAAAGCCCTCCTACAGGTATTTTATGGGACTAATTACTTGAATAGTTTGGGGGCAGGCAGTACGTTGGCTGCTTGTGCAGTTGGAAAAATAGCTTCAAATAAACCCCGAACCACACACGGTACTATTAGGCTACAGCTCTTCCCAAAATTAGAGCATCAGTGAGCCAAAAAAGCTCACTGGGTGACCTTTGGCCAGTCATTGTCTCTCAGCCTAACCTAACTCACAGGGTTGTTGTGAGGATAAAATGGGAAGGAGAGAATCATGTACACCATCTTGAGCCCCCGGGAGAGAAAGATGGTATCTAAACATAATAAATATATGAAGTGACATAAAGTCATGCCAAATCAGATTAAGCTTTGATTAATCTAGCTCAGTATTGTCTACACTGACTGGCAGTGGCTGTCCAGGGTTTCAGGCAGGAATCTTCCCAGCCCTATCTGGAGATGCCAGGGACTGAGCCTGGGGCCTCCTGAATGCAAAGCTGGTGCTCTGCCACTGAATTATGGCCTTTCCCCTATTATCCTTCCAGCTTCGCTCTCTCCATGCCTTGCTATTTTTCCATGTGCAGGGATTGTTGTTATTATTTTTGAATGGAGGAACATTCAGCCACATGAGGCTCCACCTGCAGTCTGAAGTGGTACACCCCGGACAGAGGTCTGTTACCTCTGTGAGATGTTGGCCACTGTGAGAGGGTTCCATCAGCAAGCTTTGCTGGGGTCACCAGCTTTGCCTTAGTAGCACAGTAAGGACTGATACAGCCCTCGTGATACCTTTTTTTCCCCAGGAGTTATGTCAAAGCCAGTCATTCTCTCGAAGTCATTGAGCCAGCAGGTCATTTTACCTGGGCTGAACAATAGGGCTGCTGTCATCCGTGCCAGAGATGGAGCAGTTAGAAAATGCTCTTGAAAGCTTGCTTTGAGAGCCGTTGCTAGGCTGAAGCAGACCAGGTGCCATATCCCAATTTGGGGGCAGGTAGTGGAATGAGACAGATCAGTGGTCTGGCTGGCTCAACCCTCCTGGTAGAATTCCAGTGCTGCAAAGTATGAAGAGTGCCTGGGAGACAGAGGCCAGCTTTAGCACAACTGTTGCTTGATACTCTTGATAATTTCTGTTGCATCTGATATGACTTTCGCCCTTTGTTATCGAGCAGTAAAGGTTCCTTCTGAATGTTCTTCCACAGAGGATGGAGGAGAAATATGATTTGGTTTGCATTTAAAGATGCACATGCTTAAGTTGCACTCTCCAAAACAGTACATGGACCGAAACCCAGCCATCCTTCAAAATTCGCACTTCTCTGAATTTTGCAGTGCAGTTCTTCAGCCAAGTACTATGTGCAAACATACAGTATTCATAAAAAAATGCATTATATTAGGGGAAATGGCTTTGCAAAAACGTGTGTATGAGACAGAATTGCACACACACATGTATATTAGCAGAAATCAGCACTACAAAACTGATGAGTGTTCATGAGAACTTTTTTTAAAAATCACATACTGATAAGGAAATGTGGAGAGATGAAGGGGTGCTTGAAGAATTCAGAGTGGGATAGGTTCCACATTCTGGAGTAAACTCTCCTGATTGGCAGCTTCTCAGTCAAGGCATGGATCAGGACACAGCCCATTTCCAAACTCACACTCCGGCCAAATGTAGCAATGGGTGCCGCCATCTTTTTTCACCTATTCAGCACCCTGTGAGAGCAGTACATCATCATATCTTTTTGCTTATAGCACATTTTAGCATATAGCTTTTTAAAAATGATGTCTTAGAGTGTTTTTGGTGCTTTTGTTTGCTGCCCTGGGCTCCTGCTGGGAGGAAGGGCGGGATATAAATCAAAGAATAATTTCTGTTCCCATTTTAACCCACTCCAAGCAACTAGATCAGGGCAGCACCTTTTTCATCCTGAGGGATGCATTCCCATCTGGTCAATCTTCTGGGGGTTACATTCCAGTTGTGGGTGGGAACAGAGGCAAAGAATGGGTGGAGCAACTAGTGTAATCTACACCCAATCACACACCCTTCTGCATCCTCCGTTCAGGCACTTCAAGGGGATATTCCACCCAGAAAAAACACTGAAGGGGGGTATGAAGTAGGGCTGATGAGGGATGTGACCTCGAAAGAGAGTATGCAGTCTGGGGAGGATCCCAAGGCCCAGCAGAGTAGCCTGGAGGGGCGTAGGTGGCCCCAGATCTGAGGCGCCCCACCCCTGAGAACTTATGTGGCCCCTCCACTCCCACATCCTGTTCTCACAGTGCCCAACCAGTAGCCCATGGGAAATCCACAGACAGGACCCGAGTGCAAACAGCACTTTCCCCTCCTGCGGGGTTTCCAGCAACTGGTAAGCTAGATCTTGTAATTAATACACAAACATCTCACCAATGTAAGCAACTTCTTTTTAGAGAATTTCATGTGGATATTTTGTTTAATCTGCACACGAACGCAAAAATGGGGCAGAACACTCTTTGTATCTGCAAAAATGAGACAGGCTGAATTTAGCCCAATCTGCCCATCCCTAGGGAAAGTCGTCCCCCCCCGTCCTCCTATCTGAGGTCTGTTTAACTGGTGATGCCAGGGACTGACCCTGGAACTCTCTGCAGGCAAAGCACACATGCTGCCAATGTGCCTTGGCTCTTTCCTGCCTCATATCTCTCAGAAAGCTACTGTATACCCCAAAGTGCCCTGAGTTTCAGGGAGCCCACTCTTTCCATGCCAGCTAATCCCATTTGAACCCTTTGGAAATGGTATTTAACAATACGTCTTGCATTCCTGATGGGTTCCAGTGAATCTGGGGGGGGGTCTTTTTCCCCTTCAGCAGATGCTGGTTTAGGACCTTTTTATAATTCTCCTTGATTTGCTTCTTAATCTACTGCTCCCTTTAATCATTCCTTGGGTCATAAAAAGAAAGAGGGGGAAAAGAGAAGCTCCCTTGGCTTTAAAACAAGCCCTATATTTTCTGGCAACCGGTTGTTTTTCTAAGCGGCTAATTGCATGCTGGATTTTTTTTAAAAAAAATCACTTGCGTCGTTCTTCCAGTATGTGTCAGGCATGGATTTTGTATTAATCACTTGCTTGCTCTGTATGGCATTTATTCCTTCAGGAAATGAATCAGACAAGAGGGACCAGCGCCTCATCACCCTCCCCTCACTCCACCCCTTTTGCCAAGGAAGAAGGCCCCCTTCCCAAACACACACACATACACCTTCGCCAGTCTCCACCAATGGGTTTGATTTTGCAAATGTGTCTTCTGCAGCCTGAGTCATCAGCCATGATCACTTCACAGCAACGCAACCACAGAATCCCCTTCCAAACGCAAGCGGTGAGTGCCAGCCAGAGACAAATAGAGAAATGAATGTTCGTGCCCGTCAGGGTAATGAGAATGGAAACAGTGTGTGTCACTACTTAGACTCTGCTCTGCCTGCCAACGCCTGAATTCCTGTAGAGTTAAAAAAGGGGTCTGAAGTGAGGAGTTCATTGCCGTCTCTCCTATTATAGCCAGAGTTCCTACTGAAAGTCGTCCTTACTGTACTGATCATGTTATGTGCGGTGAACTTTAATTTGTAGGGCCTTGGGATCTCTTGGGGTGCTGGTGTGTGTGCGTGTGTGTGTGTACATGTACATAGACAAGGAGGCTAACTCCTTAAAGGGAAAGCACCCAGAATTTAGATAGCAGGAACCATGTCTTGGAACTAGGGATGGGGGAGAAATTCAATTCATTTCACATTTAAAGGTGAACCTAATTTGCACTTTCTGAAATAATATGTGATCTGAGCCACAGCCATCCTTTGAAATTCATGGCTCTCTGAATTTTTCCCTAATTCAGTCTTCTAGCCGAGTAATGTATACAAAAATGCATATACTAGGGTAAAATGTGCATATGAATGCATCGCTTAGTGAAGATAACATTAAAAATGCATTATATTAGGAACAAACTGCTTTGAAAAAATTGTATACATTTGGGGAAATTGCATATAAAATGTGTGTATTAGGAGAAATTTCAGAAAAATGTTGATTAATTTTCATGAGGACCTTTTTTTAAAATAAAATTGCAAACTGATTTGGAAATGTTGGAGAACTGAACTTAAGATTGGAAAAAATGAGAGATGGAGACAATCCGAAATGGACCGATTCTCCCATTCCTCCTTGAGGCGCCCACCCCCAAGCTTTGCCTGATGGGCCTACACAGTTATGATGCCACAACAGTGTTCTGACAAAATCTCTCACTTTAGATTTTGGGTTGTGTACCAGGGGTGATTGGGTTGCCCTACTTTTTAAAAACAACAACATCACAGCTGCCACAGTGGCCCTTGGGGAAAGGGAATGTAGTCAATTCCCCGTACCATTATCTAAAGCCAGCCCACCCATCCAAGTTGCTATGAAAACCCATTGGAGATAAAAGGACAGGCTCCTGTTTTATTCCATTCTCACTCCCCCACCCCAATGGACTAAAGGCAGGGGGTTTGGGGCAGTGGTGGTGGTATGTTGTAGATCTGAAAATTTTATTTTATTAATTTATTATTACATTTATATCCCACTTTTCCTCCAAGGAGCTCAATGTAGCATACAAACATGGTTCTTCCCCTCCCAATTTTACCCTCACAACAACCCTGTGAGGTAGGTTAGGCTGACACACACCCAGTGAGCTTCATGGCTGAGTGGGGATTTGAACCCTGGCCTCCCAGATTCCTATCCAACACTCTATCCAGTAAACCACGCTGGCACAAAAATGGCAATGGGGAAAGGATTAAATAGTTCCCTCTAGCACTGCTGCAAATACCAGTTTATATATACCAGTTTATAAATACCAGTTTATATATATAGGGGACTGGCTTTGATTACTCTGTGGAAAGGGACAGACACTCTGCAGATGCTTCAGCAAACTTTCCCCCCCACAGCTACTGGGGCTGAACTTAAAAATGAAGTCTTGTGACCCACAAGGGTTGATGGCTGAGGATAGGAAAATGGCAGCATCTCGCCCCTTTTTGAGCAAGGGCCTGGAGGTGCAAGCTGGGTAGATACAAGGACAGAACAACAGAGGCAGGCAAGGCTTCCATAGCAAAGCAAGCAAACCTGTAGTGTTTCTGAGGTGAGTGAGGACTGGGCTTGAAGACCTTGTGGGGGTATTGCACAACAGCAGGTATAGGAAACCTTTGGCTCTCCAGATGTTGCTGAACTGCAACTCCCACTGTAGATGATAGGTCCCGCTGTAGATGGTAGGAACTTGCTGCCGTGGGCTCCTGCTGGGAGGAAGGGCGGGATATAAATCAAATAATAAGTACTAAAATAAATAAATAAAGCAACATCTGGAGGGCCTACCTCTGCACTACAGACTTATACTATTTACTGTTGAGGTTTCCTCAGAAAATCCCGGGAATTGCAATTTGATGAGGCCAAGGATTGTCTCTTCAATGAGAGCTGGTCTTGTGTTCTTATAAGGGAATTAGGCACATTCATAGAGGAGAGAGCTGTTAACTTGGTAGCATTAGCTGTGATAGCTAAAATGCAAGGATGGGGGAGGCTGTGGCTCTTCAGATGTTGATGGCCAGGAATGATGGGAATTTTAGTCTAGCAAGATCTGGAGGGACACAGTTTCCTCATGCCTGGCTAAATGGAACCTCCACGTTCAAAGGCAGTGTACTCTGAATACCATTTTTGATACGGGAGGGCTATTGGCTTCAAGCCTTGGCTTTGGAATTCCTGGAGACATCTGTGGGAATTAGGGTGTTGGACTTGATGGGACTTTTGGCCTGATTTTGTAAGGCTCTCCTTATGTTCTTACAACCCAGGGAAGGAGGGTATGTGTCTTGCCAAGGCTGACTTATGAGACAGGGCCCAGCCCCCCAATTTTGATTATTTTTAATTAAAACATTTGTACACCACCCGTCCACTGAGGATTCTAGGGAGGTTTTACAACATAGCAATAAAAATTAAAACATCAAAAAGATGAAAATGACAAATATATATAAAACAAGACTGTTCAACAGTAATTAAACAGCAGCAGGCAAATCCACAAAAGCTGTATAAGCAACCAATTAAGAATACAGAGAGATGCTTGAGGAGGATTTAAAAGCTGCCTAAAAGGGCTGGGAGATTGTTATTTTTTAAAAAAAAAAATTTGCTTGGCACCAGGAGAAAAAGAGAGGCGCCTCCCCGAAGAGGTACACCTGGCGCCTACACTTCCATCTTTTTGGCGCCAGGTAAAGACCTTTTTATGCTCCCAGGCATTTTAATCTTCTTAACTTTTTAAATCTTTTAATCTGTATTTTAATTTTTGTAGTATTTATTTTGTTTTTGCTGTGCTTTTCGTTGTTTGTTTGTATATGTTTTTGTATTTTTATTATGATATATTGTATTTTATTTTGTTTGTTCACCGCCCTGAGAGCTATTTCGCTAAGGGCGGTATATAAATTGAAATAATAAATAAATAAATAAATAAACAGGATGCTGGACTAGATGGGCCACTGGCCTGATCCAGCAGGCTCTTCTTATGTTCTTATGTTCTTAAGTCCTACTCAGAGTAGACCCACTGAAATGAATGAACCTAACTTCCATGGGTCTGCTCTGAGAAGGACTAGCGTGGAATACTACCCTGGGTTACCTCGAAGAGGGCATCAGCAGATGACAGCTGTAGTTGGTCAGAGTGCTGTGGCGTTACATTATCTGAATGCCAAGGCCATGAAACAAAATAGCAGAGGCTGTGCACTGGACTAAATCAAGCAGGGCAGTCTGTGAGCAACTTGATCTGCACAGAATGACAGACTGCTTAGGTTAAGTTGCGGGAAGCCCAGATGAGCCCTGCTAGGCTGCAAGTTGCAGTACCACCTCTGGACTGCTGCAGTAGGGGTGATATAGTTCTTCAGGGCTAAGGCCAGTGGTTCCTGCAGCTTGCAAGTTGCTCTGGGGGTATGGGGAGTATGGCACTCCAGTCCTGCCACCCAAGTTTGAGAAAGGAAAGTAGCCATCCTGCTGCAGTTGTAAGCTTCCTGAAATGGTGCAAAGTGATTTGCCCTGATGCCCCCCTCCCCCATAATCAAACAAGTCATGCAATGGGGAGAAATAACACCAGTCCTAGTTGAACGTGCCATAGAAAATTTGGCTAAGTCAATAGGATACGGATGCGCCGAGATGTTCCCCAATTTTGCTGCCTCGCTCACAGGCTGCAAAGGGGAAGCCCTTCCTCCATTTTTACACGGTGGGGAAGGGCAAAATTGGGACAGAGTGAAATTTTCCACTGATGGGGTCAGTAAGCTTGTTCACATGTTATGCCAAACACAGGTACAGGTTGCTTCTACACAGCTGCAAATGTATGTGTGAAAGAGTGTGCACTTCCTAATTTATGCAGCTAAACAATTGGATACTCTGAATGTACACTTGTTTGATGTTACATGTGAATAGGTGCACGAGTGTACAGCTCAGTTATTTCTATACTCAGGTGCATCAATTGTACACTTACTGAATGTAATGTGTGAACTCTCCTAGTGTCAGCCCCACTCAGCTACTTGGCAGCTACCATCTTCCCCAAGACTCCCCTTTCACTCAGAGTATGTCATGATGTGGCATTTTTTCCAAGTGGGTTCTGGTTGGGGAAAATGGCAGCTATCAATGGGGGTTGCCATTTCTTCAAAACAAACAAACCCCGGAAGTTCCCATGGAACAACATTATGTCATGGTGTAGTGTTGTTCTAAGACTTCTGAGGGGAGGGAATAGTGGTTATCAATGGGATGGGGTCACCCATTTACCCCCTCCCCCAAGAAACCCCCTTGGAACAATGCTTTGGTTTGGAGCTCTGAGTTGCAGAAGGCCAAAAGCTACCACAGGTTGCTGGGAACAGCAGCTTTGCAACAGTGAAACAGCCCAATGGGATAGTGGCAGAAAAGGCAACCTTGGGGGAGAGGGGAGCTGATTTCACCCTTTGCTTCTCTCCGATAAAACTTCAAGACAAAAGTTCTCAATGGAAAGGTTTTGGCTCAGCCTTTGATAGGATAACTCTGCACCCGCTTCTTAAACCTCAGCAATTCTTTCCTATCGAACCTTGCAGGCAGATTCCACCCCAGCCTTTTCGCAGAACAGCACATTTCAGTTACACTTCTGATCTCCGTGCTTCACGGCAAGATTTGTGCCACTGTAGCTTTGCTTTGACAGGTCTCTGGAGGATTTCAAGGAAGTTACACACCCCCTTCATTCACACTAATCGGCTGTTGAACGCAGGAGAGTTCAGTGTTATGAATGAACGAGAGCGTGTTTTGGCTTGCCGATCAACTCGCAAATATAATGCTCGCTTGTCAAGTGAGCAGAGATTTTAAAATCCAGCACCGTTCATGGACACAGAAATTGATTGAAACCATATTCTCTGAAAGTGAAAGCTCATTGGGATAGGGGGTGGGGAGGAATTGCATCCACTGTTCCTTTAAAGTCCCAGCAAAGTTTTGCCCTGCCCTTGCTATGGATCTCTGAGTCACCGCTCTTGGTGAATGTGGGAGGAAGTGAAACCGCAGCCTGTTCTGGAACAAATTTGATGCAGCTGAAGTGAGGTCTTGGTGGGTTTTCAACATGCCAGACTCTTGGATTTCATTCATATCCTGGGGGGAAAGTTATGATGCCATTTGAAGAGGCTGGACTGGAGT
This sequence comes from Rhineura floridana, assembly GCF_030035675.1. Classification (NCBI taxonomy): domain Eukaryota; kingdom Metazoa; phylum Chordata; class Lepidosauria; order Squamata; family Rhineuridae; genus Rhineura; species Rhineura floridana. The sequence goes on from NC_084491.1 coordinate 38,065,746, forward strand.
TGGTGAGATGTACAGCTCATTAATCATGTGCGTCCCTGATTTTGTGCTAGTACTGCTGGTGTAGTGTTTAAGGTGTTGGACTACGACCTGGGAGACCAGGGTTCGAATTCCCACACAGCCATGAAGCTCACTGGGTGACCTTGGGCCAGTCACTGCCTCTCAGCCTCATGAAAACCCTATTCATAGGGTTGTCATAAGTCGGAATCGACTTGAAGGCAGTACAGTACTCGTCCTTAAACCCCCTAGAATATATGTGTGTTTTAAGGTGAGGTTTAAGTTTCTAGCCCTCATGATTGCCAGGCTCATGCAGGCATGCATAGGAAGCTTCCTTATACCAAGGCAGTCCATTGTTCCATCTAGCTCAGCACTGTCTAACTTCACTGGCTGTGGGTCTCCAAGGTTTCAGACACAGGTCTCTCTTATCCTTACTTGGAGATGCCGAGATTGCACCTGGAACCCTTTGGATGTGCTCTATCACTGAGCTACAGCCCTTTCAACCTGTGAGAAAGAAATACATACCTGGGTTTCAAGAAAGGCAAGAGTTAGCAGCAAGCTCCTGGCTCCTGTAATTCTCAGCAGACTGGAAAATCAATCAATGGATTCTAGCAGCAGCAGCTCTGAAAGCGAACAAGCCTTTCGTTTTTGCCGGTTCCACAGAAAATGTGTATGATAACCTCCCTTCCTGACTTTGCCTCTGCACTTTAGGTCATAATATGAGGACAAAAATAGTTACCATTAATAACTCCAAGTCCCATTTCTTCTTCCAGGATGTGGCAGGTGGCAATCACTCTAACATAACCAGGGGGAGGAGGCTGCTGAAGATTATCTCCGGGTTCACAACATCTCTCTGTGTTCAGTTCCATCATGGATGCCTGAAACATATTCAGTTGACCTATTTGCCACCAGTGAGGTCCATTCCAGGCAGGAAGAAAAAGGTGCTTGACTAGGGTTGGGGGGGAAATGGATTCAGTTTGCATGTAAAGGTGAACTTACCTTATTTCCCTTTCAAAAAAAGAAAATTGAAAGGCAGCCATCCTTTGAAATTCGCATCTCTGAATTTTGCAATGCAGTTCTTCAGCCAAGTAATGTATACAAAAATGCATATACTAGGGTAAAGTGTGCATAAAAATGCAGAGATGCATGAAAATAACATACAATGTACAAAAATGCATTTGTATTAGGGAAAATAGCTTTGCAAAAAAACTGTGTATTAGGGGAAATTGCATTCAAAAATGTGTATAAGGGGAATTCATGCTGAAAAAATTGCAAACTGATGTGAAAATTAGGGATGGGTGATCATTTTGTTTCAGTTAGCATTTAAAACCACATTTACCAAATCTACACTTTCCAAAACAATGTAACAATGGAAACATACAGAACAATCTAACTCAGGGGAAGCCAGCATCAACTATGCTGGGGAAAAAGAAGCCGGCATAAAGTTCCGCCACATCCAGTTGCTGTTCAGGAGCCTCTGGGTTGTCTGAATGCTGGCTCAGCTGGGAACTGCTCAGTAAAATGCTGGAGAATTTTCATGGGGACTTAAAAAAAAATCTCGGATTGCTGCAGAAATGTGGAGAACTGAACTAAATGGGGGGGAAATGAAAAACAGATAAACTGAAACAGACAGATTTGCCCATCACTATGTTTGACCCAAGGATAATATGTCTCATTCAACCCAGGAAGCTGGCTTATACTGAGACAGACTGTTTGTCCATCTTGCCCAGTATTGTCTACACTGACTGGCAGCAGCTCTTCAGGGTTTCAGACAGGAGGCTTTCCCAGCCCTACCCAGAGATACTGAGAAATGACACCAGGACCTTCTGTGTAGACAGCAGATGCTGTACCACGAAGCTAAGCCCTGACATAAAGTGATCACCCAATTAAAGGACCCTAAAGACTGCCTGACTCTTTATGTTCCATCTCAATCACTGAGATCTTTTGATGGGGCACTTTTGGTGGTTCTCCTCACCTTCAAGGTTCAGTTGACCTCCACTCGGGACTGAGCCTTCAGCATGGCAGGCCCTGCCTTGTGGAACTCCCTTCCAATCAAGGTTTGACAGGAACCATCCTTTTCTTTCTTTCTTTCTTTCTTTCTTTCTTTCTTTCTTTCTTTCTTTCTTTCTTTCTTTCTTTCTTTCTGGTGTCTGAAAACCAAATTTTTTAGACAGGCCTTTTAACAGGATTTTTTTCCCTTTCAACCAATGCAGTATTTGTTCATTGTTTCATTATTTGTTTTTCATGATCTTTTTTTATCAGTTTTTCATTTGGCAATATTTTTGTAATTTGTAAGCTGCCTTGATGGACTTTCATGAAAGTTCGGCTTATAAAAGTGCCTAACTGTGCAGGCTTCAACTGATTCTGCATAAATGTGCAATGAATAAAAAAAGTTCTATAGAAAAACCATGATTGTTTCTAGATATAAATATGAATTGCCACACGCACCCTCTTAGGAACAGCACTCTCTCCTACCTGTGAATGAAGGAGGGGTGCTTCTTCAAAGATACCCATGGTTTTTTCTAAGATTTTTCTAATGGTCTGTTGCCAAGGATGACTTTTCAAATCAATCTTTTTTTAAAAGATCCATGGGTATCAACCCAATGTTGTTGAACTATAACTCCCATTGTCCCTAATCATTGGTTATGCTGGCTGGAAATGATGGGAGGTGTCGGGAGGGCATCAGGTTGGGGGAGACTGAACTAAGCAAAGCAGCCATACTTGGGAGGGAAGGGTTTCTGAATCGAGAACAGCAAGATGAAAGCTATTAACAAGCTTTGCCAAAACTCTGTAAGGCAAGTAAGGACAGGGAACAATATTTGCTAAATAGGGTTTATTACTGGATTTTGACATAATCCAACAATCTGCATTGTTTTTGGACTGGCATTGATTTCTTGTGGCAGGTCGCAGCTGTCATTGACACTTTAAAAAAAAACACTGCTCCAAATTTTACGTTATTGTCTTCGTAATCAGCTTTCCTCTAAGCCAGTGGTTCTTAACCTTTTCCACTGCCAGCATCCCTTGGATTTCCAAAATATGCTCTCGCACCCCCTGAAAAAATACCATTCATTTTTTATTTTTATTTTATTTTATTTTAATGTGTGTTTTAGCCTAACCTAGCTAACACAAATGCCAATTTTCCAAAATATTTGGTTGTTCTCTTGAACAATGCCTCGCACCTCTAGAAAAAGTATCTCGCACCAACGGGGGTGTGTGAACCCAAGGTTAAGAACCACTGCTCTAAGCTGATGCATTCTTAACTCAGTGGAAGAAGTGCCTACAGCATACTCATTTTCATTAGCAGTTTCATTAGCAGTTATGGTATTTTTTCCAGTGGGGGAGAAATTGCAAATTGGCAATTGGGAAGGAAAAAAATGGTGGATCAGTACTGAAAGTCAGACTGTCGGAATTCAAATGGATAGGAACCAGTTACCAAACCCTATCCCTAAAGCAAGGACATTTTTTAAAAAATCTTGATGTCCTCCTAAGCAAGGACTCAGAGAGTGTCTCACACTGATAGTGTGACTTCTTGAAAGACTGAGTCAACCATTGGAGCTCTGTTTTAGTCACGAAATGCTTAGGGTCAAACTAGCTGAGATGCCGGAACAGCCCTCCACATCTCATCTCATTTGGCCCTTACCCAAATCTGTGGAAATCTGTGTTGCTGAAACAGAGCATCTCATCAATGCAAGCAAAGACCTCAGTGAAACAAGAAGTCTATAGGCAAGTGGCATCCCCTGCAGCTGGGACTCCAACTTCCATCAGTCCCAGCCACCATGACTGATGGTCAGGGACGATGGGAGTTGTACTCCAACAACATCAGCAAGGCCAAAGGTCCCATTCCTGCTCTACATAGAGAGGGATTCTGCCCCTTTCATCTTGGATTCTGAAAAACTATCCAGTCATATCCTTGGATAATTTGATTGCTTAAGAAGTAGAATCTTTTTTTGCCCTCCATAGTAACCCTTTCATGCTGACACCTATGATACTTTTATCAAGGTGTGAGTACTGGCATACTCCTTGGTAAATGACAGTGACTTTGCTGGATTGCAAATGTATTTATTTATGGCTTAAACATTTCTCTTATGTATTCTGCAGGACTGCTTTCAAAGAAGTAGAGACCAAGCAGTTTCTCTTACTCAGTCATTAGGTCAGCAAAATCTTGTCTTCCAGGATAGCTGTGATGTAAGGAACTCTGTTGCTACTGGGGGAATCTCCAGGTTTGGAAGAGAACTTACCTGGGCTTTATTATTTTCATAATGATGAGTTCCACTCTAATTTATCTGTGGTGTGGTAACCATGAGAACAGACAAGTAGCGATTGCCATTGGGATGCCCATGGGTAACAGTTTTTCCTATGGCACCTGTGAAAGTTCTCAGTAAATGTCCCTTCAAAACTCCTCAATGCATGAGACCCTGTTTGCTCTTTCTGCTTAGTTCTCTTTGTACTGGCTCAGCCTTTCCTACATTGAACATGCCCCCTTAAACATCTCCACATTTCATTGGGTGCCAGGATTGGACACTCACCTTCCTTCTGCTCTGAACAAAGGAAAGATGCAAACAGCTTCTCTCTGTGACTGAGTGAGGTGGCAGCTGATGCAGGTGCCTTTTCCCTCATTTAGGGGTTGGCGGATGGGGGAGGGCATGCCCGCCCATGTTGTGGCCCTGTCTTTTTTCTGCTCTATTAGATGTGGCAACCATTATGCCATGCCCCATGCTCTGTTCTGGGTTATGCCATGCCTTGATGCTAGTGGCCATTTCACCCCAGAATACCTCCCATGAACAGTTCCTTAGGCAGGGTAAAGCAGGTGTCTGCTTCAGGCAACTGATTCTAGGTATCATGAAAGGACAGCAAATTGTTAAGCTACTTCATTCACGATTATTGTATTTTTATTTCCATGGAGAGGCACTTGTAAAGTTTTCTGTCTCAGGTGCCCAAATAACCTGGCCAAATAGCTTGGGTAGAATACCCTTTGACCCAAGGAAGAGGGGTGCTCTTTGCTGTGCTGCCTTAAGCAGCAAAATGTATTGAGCCCTGCCTGTGACTTATTGAATTAATATATTTGCATACCACTTAATATTTAAGGCAGTCTCTAAGCAATTTACAAGATCTTACAATCAATATATCTATATCTATATATCTATATCTATATATCTTAGACAATGAAACTGAGAAATAACAAAATGATACGATGCAATGCAATATTAAACAAAACGACAACAGTATATAATAAAACAATAAAATCCCAAAAAAACAAAAGCATAGCAGCACATTTTGAAACACCTTCAGAGTTAGGGTGACACAATGATGCGGTGTCATTGTATTTACAGGGGGCATTCTGGGGGGAAATGGTGGGCACCATCCAGTGGGCAATGGCAAAGCATCTTCCCATCCCTCCCAAATTAACAAAATGCATTGCCTATTTTGCTGTCTTTGACTATGGGTTGAGTGGCAAAAATGAAGGGGGGGTGAGATTACAGGAAATCCCTAATTAGGGTACATCAGGGTACATTAATTTAGAGTAACACTAAACTGAAATTCCCTCCCCATTTGGGAGGAACATTCATTCCCTATGAAAATGGGGGGGTGCTCTTTTTTGTGGGGGGCAAATTTCATTGAAGTTTTCAGGAGAGACAGGAAGGTTTGGTTTATCTTATCTATATGAGGTGGTCCCCAACAGGAAATTTGGGCAGGTTGGGAGATTCCAGTGTATCTTGCATCTTTTCCAGGCAGCCATGAGATTTTTTCTCCCAAAGTTAAAAAACAGGGGAGAGGGAACAGTTGGCCACCTAATATAAATAAGATAAACCAAATCTACCCAAAACATTTCAGTAAAAATTGCCTGCTCTTGCCCCCCCTCCCAATTTGAAGTGGTGTTCTGTTTTTGACCTTCAGCACAGGAATGGCAAAAAAACAACAACCCTGCACTAAAAATATTGCTTCAGTGTCTGTGTAATGTAAATTTAGGGATGATGGTATCAGGACCTGTGGGCATAGCGAGTCTCAAATCTGGGCCCTTCCCAGTGGGAAGCACTGAGTTGAGGCCTGCTATCTGTGCCAAGCAAACCCAAATTCTGTCCCAAGAAGACCAGATCCCATAAACCATGTAAATTATGGAAATTAAGCCACATGCATATATTTTCTTAGCATAAATTATTCCTCTTCTCCTAATTATGGGGAGGGACAATGAGCTATAAAAGAATCTGACCCCCCCTTGTGCTTTGAAGATTTCACAAACCCACAGTTTCATGCCTGTCTATACTGTCATGAGGGATAGATGCAAGTGTGTGCGTATTTTTAAAAGGAGAGCTTCTCAGGATGCTAATACTGCAGCCAGTCCTAATTTCTGCATTTTTTTCCTGCACTTGGATGGAATCAGAGAATGCGCACGGAGCCTTGATTAAAGCCCTCCACTATTTGCTTCTGGCAGCTGAAAAAGAAATCAATATCCCTCCCTTCTGATTGCGAACGCAAAGTCTATTCTCCATGGAGCAATTCCCTGATTGCCAATAATGGATGATCTGTTCCTTTCTTCCTGCTCCATCTGCAGGGAGAGGCATGAGCTACCTTGCCAGAAGTGCACAGTGACCTCCCTCCCCACCCCAGACACTTGGATAGACTGTGCCAGCCCAGCCTCAGATGACAAGCTTTATTGAGGCTATTTCTGAGTCATTCCCAACTCAGCTCTGGTGCATGAGACACCTACGGGAGGTATCATTTAAGAAATGCAGGCAGGCAAACATTCAGGTGACCTAGATTTTGCAAGCTGAGCCAAGGCGCTGTCTGCTGCAGAGAGATACGAAGCCAAAAGCTACACTGCAGTGAGGCTGTTGCTGTCTGTTTTGAGCAGGGGCTGAAGGAGGGAAGAGTGAGTTGAGTCTTGCCTTTTGCTGACTTCTAAACTTGATTTCCACTGCCCCCGCTGGGCTCCTTGATGTTGCTCTTTCATCTGGAGGAAGAGAACGGAGAGATGCTTTGGTCTTGCTCATCTTCATATCCTAAATCGTTTAAACACGTGCAGTCCTATATTGCTCCAAAAATAAAAGAGAAAATGAAAACAAGCCAAGTAGGCATACAAATCTTTAGCCGAACTTGTCCGTACAGCTTCTCGATTATTATAAACGTATATTATTATGATACATTTACCTGGAAGCAAGCTTCAATTATTTTGATGGTACGTGTGCTTTGGATCATAGTTGCAGAGTAATTTCAGGGCTGGATATGGAGCTCTGTGAGTGGAGTTCCATGCGTAGAATGGGGTGCTCTTGGGCCCCAGGTTTTTCTTCTGACTGCAGCACTCAAGAGTTTCCCAGAAATATCTTCTAGAGAGTTAGGAAGACCATCTGGAATAGCGTGGGAGACAGTGGTGACTGATTGTTCCATGTCAGTGAGGCAGTGGAATCTGCTCTGGGTTTTGGTCTGAATTTTCAAGGAGCTGTCCAAGATCTGAAAGCTATAGGTTCAAGATCTGGAAAGATGTGTCAGTTTTCGTTCTCTCACTTTCTCATTTTTCCAGTCTTAAATGCACTTTTCCACATTTCTGCAATTTGCTTTAAAAAAAAACACCTCATAAAAGTTCTCCAGCATTATAGTGCAAATTTCTCCTAATAAACACGTTTGTATGTAGTTTTGACTAATATACACATTTTTGCAAGCAATTTCTCATCACATAATGCATTTTTGTATGCTATTTTTGTGAATATATGCATGTTTATGCACATTTCCCCTTAAAATACATTTATCTTTGTAAACACTTATTTGGCTGAAGAACTGCATCGCAAAATTCAGATAAGTGTGAACTTCGAAGGATGGCCATATTTCGGGTCTAGTATTGTTTCAGAAACTGCAAGTTCGATAGATTTGGCTTTAAATTCAAACAGAATTCAATTTCTTGCTCATCCCTAGCCAGCTGTGCTAGTGGTAAACCTTATGCTGATGGGACCCTGACTTAATGCAATGTCGAATACAACCCATTGTGGCCCTGCAAGTCAAATATAACCCACTAGCCATGTGTGAGAGCCCGCTAGGAAGGATAAAAAAGCCTCCCACTTCCCACCCTGGAATTGCAGAACAAGGGAAGGAATTTGTGAGGTCCCCCATAATCACATATACTGTATAGTGATGGATTATGATTCAGCATACACACTATTTTGTCCCTAGAATCTGCCTTGAAGTTGGATATTGTTGTTTCCCAGACACCGGTGAGGCAAGACACTTCATTAGAAGAGCCCTGTTGGATTAGGGCCCATATCAATGCAGTACAACATCCTGCTATTTCTCATAGGGGTCAGCCAGAGGCCTTTAGGAAGCCCACCTGCAGGAAACAGCCCTTCAGTAAGGTACACCATGGTTGTGATCCTAAAACAAGTTGTGTAAGACCATCTGTACTGAAGTTCACTGGGAATAGTTTCCAAGTTGTGTTCCTTTCTTTGTAACTCTTGGGCAATGTCAAGTTTGGACAATGAGTTGATGCCTTTTGAATGGGCTCTTTTGCTCTCTCTCTTGCCTAAAATCCTCTTGTAGAGCAGCTGCTTCTCATGAATTCATGGTTCTTGTTGTTTTATTTCCCAGGTGCATGGATTCAAAAAGCAGTTTTTGGCAGAATGGGTAAGTACAACACCTTTTGATATTTGACAAATCCACCTTGATTAGGAGCGGGAACACCATTGTCTTGAAGGGTCTGCAAAGCTGGGTGTTGGGTAGAGAATATGCCTGATCCTAAACTTGGGTCAAATGTTACACACACCATCTTTGCATTAAAGAATGCTTTGTAAGGCAAACTGATAACTAGGTCTTGGATTGCAGCAAATTTGCTGAAGCTATCAATGTCTGGATCTGGGCAATGAAAAACAGGATATTTAAACAATAAATAATGCCTTCCATGAGATATAGCTGAAATTTCACCTAAAATGATGTGGAATTGTCTGCCTGAAGACATTAAGTTGTCTTCCTTTTATTTGTGCACTGTTGGCAGTGGAAAACTTTCCCTTTGTGGTTTTGCTGCCTTTTTTAGTTGGGTTAATTTGTGTTTTGATGATTGCATTGTTGGTGATTGTACGTTTGCTTTTTGTTTGTAAGCTGCTCCGAGCAACTCTTTTTACCAAGGGGAAAAGCAGAGTGCACACACGCATACTGAAGAAATGAAACAAAGTGCAGCAGTGGAGGCTGGTGTATTAGGGCAAATGGGACACTGCCCCACCAAGCTCTGCCTGCCCTCTGCCAGCCCCCACGTGCCTACCTCCTTACTTACAACCAGTCCAGCAGGTGGCAATGGCTGTCAGCCTCCTCTTCCTGAGCTGTCAGTGTTGCCTTTGTAAACTCAGCAAGGAGCAGGATGGGGACAAAACTGGAATGAGTTGGCTCTGCTTGTCATTGGCTCTGGTTCCACCAATCATTTTCTTTGGCTCCACCTACTTTTGGCCTCCCTGCCTTCTCTTCTGTTGGTCCCAATGAGCACTAGCCTCCACTGAAATGCAAACTTGCAGATTCCTCCTCCAGTGACAAAATATCTTAGGAGTACTGAGGGAAGCTGAAGAGCCGGCCTAAGATATTTTCCTGCCTGAAGTGGAGCAGCAAAATGTGCCCGCTTCCCCTTCCAAGTCAAGGTGTGGAGCACCCAAGGCCAGCCAAGCTTATATGGCTTCTGGAGCAGAAATTCCCACAAGCACATTAGTCCCATCCTGCCAGTAAAAACATAATAACAAACCTAAATAGCTAACAATGTGCTGTCCTTTCATTGCACCCACAATCTTCTGCACGAGGCAGACGCTTCACTCTACCTAACAGAAGAGCTGGCCCTGAAAGCCAGGTGAGTTTTGAAAGACTATTTACATTTCTAAGGACTTGTGTGTGTGTTGTGCCCACCCAACCCCCTAATTCTTAGCAGGTTTTGCCTAAAATGGAAATTTGAAGCGAACTCAAGGTGCTCTGAAATTTCAGGGGCAAATATATGACGAGCAAAATTTCTTCTCACACATGTCTGACTGGAAGTTAGGCGTTTTAGTGTCTCCTCATCCTCAGCAGTTACAGGACTATCTGTCCCAAGGGTCAGATATGGGAAGGCAGCAAAATTAAGCAGTGCTTCTCTTTGGCCAGCCAAGCCTACATTGTGCAAAACGTCCCCCCCCCCGTGCCTTCCTCGGTATTGTCCTTCTCCGCATCATTTGTGGAATCTATGGCACAAGTCATTACATTTTTACAGACGGAAGCCAGTTTTCATCATACCCTGAAGATCCACTTCTTTACCCTGGCCTTTGGCACTTGAGATTTGTAGGACCTGTTCTTGTGATTGTAATCTGCTTTAAATTGTTTTTAATGTTGTATTTTAAATTGTTTTGACCCACCCTAGGACCTTAGGGTGAAGAGTGTATGATGATGATAAAAATAAAAATAAAAATAGCAACAGTTCTTGGCACGACCCAAAACAGTCCCTCCAATTCACCATCCAGTGAATGCAAGCAGTGAATTCGAGTGGCCACTTTGCTTTTCTTTTGGGGTTGCGATTCAACCCACAAAGTGGTTTTGGAGGGGAGGGAGCTTAGAACATAAAAATGCCCTGCTGGATCAGGCCAAAGGCCCGTCCAGACTCCTGTTCTCATAATGGCCAATCAGATACCTCTGGGAAGCCCGCAAACAGGAAATGACTGCAACAGCGCTCTTCCCACTTGTGATTCCCATCAACTAGTGCTCAGAAGCATACCGCCTCCAGGTGTATAGTTCTGTCAGAGGGGGCTCTTACCTTTCTTTTGTTTTTTCATGCAAAGATCCCCACATCTTGCTACATCCCCACATTCTGCTACATTCTTTAAGGCTTCAGAAGTGCAGCAACAGCAGAAGAGCCCCAGTGCCCACAGCTGCGGCCATTCTTTAGATTTTTTTTTTTAGAAATGCTAGGATTTTGTTAGTATGATTTCTTATAAATTGTATTGTTTTTATTTGTATTTTGTATTTGTGCTTTTTATTTGTGTGTAAGCTGCCTTGGGGGCTTTTTTTTGGCCAAAAGGCGGCCTAGAAATAAACCTTAACGTAACATAACATTCTCAGGGAGCAGTGGCACAGGCAACCAGATTATTGCTACTGTCCAACACCAGCTTGTAAAGGTGTCAAAAGAAAAGAAAAGAAATGCTTAAAAGGGGGGGAGAGGTTGGGAGAGGGAGAGACAAATCTCTCCATTGATGTCCAGTGCCATTCCTTACAGATGGAGGAAAATGTCACTGGGGTCCCCATGCCCCTTTCCCTGAGATTGTTTCTGTGGAAGAAAATTGTAGAATATTGAGTTGCCTTTGGATAAAGCCTTTAGTGGAGGCACTCGGTGGTAGAGCACATCTTCTGCTTGCAGAAAGTTCTCCTTCAGTTGTTTCATTAAAAAGCATCTCTGGTAGAAGGGACGGCACTCATTTTAGGTGGCCCAGCTCAGTGTAGAGCAGCTTCATGTGCTTACAAGGCTACTTGATGCCAATTCAGTTCTGGCAGTAGGAGGATGGGAAACCATCCACTTGGACCACAGAGCTTTGGTGAGAGGAAGGCAGAACTCTCCCCACTCCCTCGTTCTCTTGAAGGTGCTCTTCAAATGCTGGAAAAGTGGAAATGGACTGCTTTCAAGTCAATTCTGACTTATGGCGACCCTATGAATAGGGTGTTCATGGTAAGTGGTATTCAGAGGGGGTTTACCATTGGCTTCCTCTGAGGCTGAGAGGCAGTGACTGGCCCAAGGTCACCCAGTGAGCTTCATGGCTGTGTGGGGATTTGAACCCTGGTCTCCCAGGTCATAGTCCAACACTCTAACTGCTACACCACACTGGCTCTCCTCCAAATGCTGCAAAACAAAAAATCCTATCTGGAAAAATGCCTCCATGAAGGAAACAGACAGGCAACTAACAACCTTGTGTAGGTCATCACAATCTGGTGCAAGCATGTACCATGTTGCACGTTCATGTGCTGGAAACCTGCAACTCTGTTCCCCACGTTATCCTCCTACTTCCTGGCATATTGAACTCATTTATTCAGGAGTATTATGGATGCAAATGTGTAAAAGTTTAAAGCCAAGCCTGCGGTTGCTGCAGGGGGAGCAAGCTTGTGTGGCAGAGGTGAGGACCCTTGCGGCCTCTCTGTCTAGCTCTGCCCAGGCCATAGACCCTCCCTCCAGGCCACACCCCTCACAGGCCCTGCTTTGTACTCTCCTTTAATGTTTTTGCCTGGCTGAAATGTGTCCTGATCATGACCCTTGTATGTCTGGCTGGAGGATACAGAGGAGAGAGAGAGAGTGTGTACAAATTAGCCTACTGTACTATGGTAAAATGTACATTCATTGCTCTGCCTATTTTTACCTCTGCTCTGCCCACCACTGACATACAGCCCCCAGAAGGGAATGTCTCCCTCAGATGACAGTTCCCCATCCCTGATGTATGGCAGCTATCCATGGGATTGTGAGGAAAGAACATTTAAATGACATGAAACGTGAAGAGGGAAGGTGTCAGCCTGGACACACCCAAATACTCCATTGATCTAGCCAACATTTATTTATTAATTTATTTAAAATATTTCTATCCTACCCTTCTGCCCTATAATAGGGCACTCAGGTTGGCTTACAAAACTAAAATCAAACACGTACATAATTTGCAAGGGTCTCTTGTTTTCATTTTGGGATGATGGGGGGGGTTCTGTTAAATTAAACACAGCACAATTATTATTGCAAGAGAGTATGACTGCATGATTTCGAACCCCTAATATTTGAGAAAGTAGGCAGAATTGCTGTGGATGATGGTGGTTGGAGGCAGGTGTTAAGCAAAACCTTTGCTATGTAGTTTTGCCAACTACATGTCCAGTGCCATTCCTTACTCGGCCACCGCTGAAAGGGGAAATTAAGAATTCTTGACACACAACATGGTTAAGGGAGGGGGGGAGAGAGAGAGAGAGAGGAAAGCTGAAAGAAAGAAAGAAAGAAAGAAAGAAAGAAAGAAAGAAAGAAAGAAAGAAAGAAAGAAAGAAAGAAGCTAGCTGTGACTGTGTATTGAAAGAAAATGTTAATTTCAGCCCTGGACACACATATTTTTTAAAAAAAACGAAAGAAAGAAATCCAACTGTTTATCCTTTTTCTGGCATTGATATTCCTGTTGCTGGAGGTGTCTGACATGGCAAGGAATGGTTTGTCTGACAAGGCATCAATGTCCTGCCTCCAAAATGTCCATAGTTAGTTTTTTTTAATGCTTTGGTTTTTACAGTAAATGCACCCCCTCCTCTGTCTCAAAGGCCAACATACAACTTGCACAATAGAAAAGGAAGAACTGTTCACAGTTTTGTATTGTATAAGATATATAATGCACACATATGCATAATTTATTTATTTTATTATTTATTAATTAAACTTATATACCGCCCGGCTAGCAATAGCTCTCTGGGCGGTGAACATCAAAAAAATACAATAAAATTACACAATCTCATAAAACGAAGTATATAAAAACTGTACAAACTAAAATCAGATTACAACAATTTAAAATTAAATTAACTTAAATTAAAATGCCTCAGAGAAGAGGAAGGTTTTAACTTGGAGCCGAAAAGATGATATAACATACACGTCCAGCCTTCCTGTGGTGGGAGAAGGAGTTACATTTTGCAGTTGAGAAAATGCTAGTGGTAGAGGCTGAATTCTACATTGTTAGATTTGGCAGTGATTCAGATGCTTTCAACATCTGCCAGGGAATGTGGGATCTTGTTTTAAGGGGAGAGAGAGAGAGAAGCTTAAAGATACATTCATCCTATGCCTGTGCAACACTTCCTCCTTATTCCCTTATTAAGCTTGACTCATTTTTTTTGTTCATATATATATATATGAATTAAGGTAATCTCCTCCACCCTTTCCATCTCTTTTACCTCCTCCCTCCCTCCGGTTCTTCCTTTCTGCACATCTCTCTCTCTCTCTCTCTCTCTCTCTCTCTCTCTCTCTCTCTCTCTCTCTCTCTCGTAACTTGTTAAGTTTGAAAGATGATATATACACACAGTTTGCTTTGCCAGTCAGCACGTTAAAGGCCAAGATTAATGCAATGGATTGGTGCGGCTGTGTCGCAGTGGAGCGTGATTGGAATGCGAGATGGAATACAGGGGGGAAAGGGCATGAAAAAGTGCTGGTGTTCAGAGTTTGTACAAGTCTCCTTAGCAACTTGTCTGACATCTTTTAAAAAGTGTTCGTAGGGAGGTGTGTGTGCATGTGCGCTTGTATGTATATATACGTACACGAATCTCCCTGAAACCTCCCATTTAATAAAACATTCCTTTCATTTTGAAACCATGCCGTTTTCCAGTGAATCTCATGTTCTTTGGTTCAATTACTAGATTAAATTAGTTGTTTGAGAGGGTTCTTCTTCTTGCTGTTTTTGGAAAATGGAGGTGGGAGGGGGTTGCTGAGTACTTTTTCATTCAAAGAAACCACTACAGAGTTGGATCCTTCCCAGTTTTTCCCCGTTTGGAAGAGTGGGTTCCCTCCCACTCCACTTTCCCCCACCCCTTCCACATGCTATGGAATCGGCAGTAGCCTGTCATTTGCTAAGCAATTTGGGACGCATTTGGGTTTGTCTGATCCCCCCACCCCAAATTATTATTTTTGGAACAGAACTTGTAAATCAAAAGATTTTTTTTTGCAAGATTCCTTCTCTCCCTTTCTTTCTCCCAAACCCCTCCCATTTTTCCTTCCCTCCCCCTCCCACTTTTTTTAAAAACTTGACAACTGAAGAATAAACCCCTATGGGAGGGAGTGGCTTGAGAGTCATGAAGGTATGTTGCTGCCTTTTATTTTTTTTTTGGAAGAAAAAAAAGTTCTGTATTACTATGTTAATACTATGGGGGATAAATTTGAATTTGGTGTAAGCAAGCAGTATGCTGGATATTCTATGTCTTGAAATGACTCTTGGGAGACAGTTACTGCTTCACTGGAAAGGCTTTCAAATCTTGCACTGCATTCTGTTTTTTGAAAATTAAAAGGAAAAGCTCTCCACAAAGAGAGCACAAAGGAGAAAAATATAAAGAAACCAAGCCATTTTCTTTCTTTCCGTTTTTTTTTTTTTTTTGGAGGACTTGATGTTGACTTCCATACAAACAGATGTTACTTGTCATTCCGTAGTTAAGCAGGGCTCCACACTGGAACAAGGAACAGTTTAAAGAGAACTGCAGCGGAGTTTAGAAAGGTGGGTGAGGAATATATATAGACAGAAATATACATCTAGATAGTTAGAGAGAGAAAGAGATGTTCTTAAGTCAGAGGAAGCCATCTTCTGTGAAAAACGTATTTTTTAAATTTAGAAAAATAGAAGGGATTTCTATCATCTTATTGTTTTTAATTTGTTTTGTTTGTGTTGCCTTTGTTAAAAAAGAAACTTGGTGAAAATATTTAACAAAAAAAGGGGGTTCGGTTCAAAATGCTGTACGATATTCTCAGTAAGTGGAGGTTTGCAATGAACTAGATCAGGGGATTGGTCACCTTTCTTTTTAAACAATTATTTGGTTTCACTGTGGAAAAGTTGTTTCTGATGGTTTTGCCAGGGAACTCCTTTTCTTGCATGTATGGTTGCAAAGCTGAAGGCCCTTTTGTTACCCTTCCAAATTTCCTGCACCATTCTAAGAGCAAGAACCGTGTTCTTTTCCACAGTAGAAAAGTAGAAATGGAAATTAGATAGTCCCAATTTTTGCCTATCGCATATATTCACTGGATTAATCCCTTCCATCCCTCCCAGTTTTTTTTAATTCCTTTTTTTAAACTATGTTCATTTATTAATGGCAGCTCTGTCTATTCTCCAAACCTAATCATTCAACTATTTTCAAGTAGTCCATCTCCAAAATGAAAACAGAGGGTTCCTCCTTGCTCGCCCCACAAGAGTTAAATGCCCTTTTTGGTAGCAAACTGCAATGTAGCAGTAGATCAATTCATTTCTATGAAGGATATCACAGATCCTGTCATCTCATTTTCAGATTTTAACATTCCATGCTGCAACTCTGCCTCCTGTTTTCCTCTGCTCCGCTTAATCCATGCAGCTTTTTTTTTATATATAAACCTTATTGTTTCATTTTAGGATGCCTTTGCTGTCAGTAAAGCCATTATTTCTTTTTTCCAGCTTCGGTATATATTTTTTAAAAATAACTTTCCATTGAAACATAAGAACCGCATTCATAAATTTCCTCAAACTGAGGCCGGGATCGACAATTATTTTCATTAGAGCAAAATAACTTTATTCTTTGTCATACTTTTATTTCCAAATTCAATGAATTATGTAGACTTAAAATTAGATAGCACAAAGATTCCTGATAATGAAATAGTACTCTATATCTGTCTGTCTCTCTATATGCAGGTACACCGACCTCTGATTATCTACATATAAACAATATTATTTGCTATCATTATTTATATTTGGTTATATATTTGGTTCATGCTTTAAAAAGGAACATTGTGTACATTTCTTTATTATGATGTATCAACACAGCTAGTACTAACCTTTTTGATTAGTATACATACATTTTGTCCAAACACATGTGGAATTATCATCAAGGGTTGCCCAACGCCATCATTCTGCCACGGCTGTTCACTGTATCATCAAGCATGGAAAAATAAAACAGATTAATTGCTCGATCACAGATACGTCCCCACTGCCACCCTTTTCTGTTTCGCTTCCGTGTTCATATGAAATTCAACTTTTGCATTTTATAATAATAATAATTCAGTTCCATTTACAATCACAAATTGCATTTGAACAATTGTCCGTTTCCAATTAGAACTGAATTCTGGGAATGACTTCCATGCCCCTGTTTATTCTGGCAGTGTACCATTCACAAAGGCAAATACAGCGGTTTTAAGAATGCCAGAAGTCTCATAAGCTGCATTTAAAAAGAGAGAAGAGGGAAATCTTCCTCTCCCTCCTTTGTTTTGGTTGTAAGCCTTGTCCTTTAAGGGAGATGGAATGGGACAGGAGAGCGCAGAAATAGGCAGATACAAGAAGCCGCCTCCCTCAGAGCAGCCTTTACGTAGGTAGCTATGGTGGCTAAAACATTCGGACATTTTAGTTTTTCCTGTTCTTTGCCTGGCATCTCTGGTCATTTCATAAGAAAAAAATTCAGGTTCTGTCTTGGGTGTAACATTCCCCTCCCCCATGTATCTTTGTAAGTATCACTCAATTTCCATCCCAGGGGTGGTCTTCGAAGCAAAATTGAAATATATTTTTCCTTATTCCCCCCCCCTCCCGTTAGCAGCTGCGTGGTTTTAAGTGGTTGCGAAAGGAACAATAAAATGAAAGGCAAAACCGGCATTTTGGAAACTTGGCAAGAGAAAGACGTTTGGACTGACAGCCAAGAATCCTGCTGGGGCACAGAGAGAATAGCATTTGCAAAGCACCTCAAATGAGGATTTTTTCCTCTCTTTTTTCCTTGTGATCTTTTTTTTTTTTTTTTTTGGTAACCATCTCGGCAGCTGGAGCAATTATTCCTCCATCAGTGTTAAGAGTCAAAAAGTTACAGTGGAGAATTGATGAGCCAGTGTGAAGACAGGTAATGCTTCTCTAAATCTTATTACTTTCTCTCCAATGCATCTGCTTCCCGTTCCTCACCATCCCTAGTTTGATATTGGTAACCATCTAATGTGTAATATATTTGTTGCAGATGTGCCTTTCCCCATGCTTATATGGGTAGCATTCAAATTAGCACAGTTTCCCCCAGTGTCTTCAAGTCTGCAAGAAATGAATTCTGTTGTGTATCTTCTTAAAGTTAACACCTTATTCTGGAGGTGAGTCCAGATGAGCTGTGTTGCATGCATGTATTTGTGTGTGTGATTATATAGACAGCTGGCTTCTGTTTTAAAATGTTGCCTCTCTCTTTGGGGATTGTGCCTGCTGCAAATTCAAACACTGCCAGTCAAGAAATGGATTTTTAAAAAACTTGGTATATTGTTTTGTATGAACCCAATATATAAGGATATATATTTAAACTAACTGTCCTCCACCCACCCCAAATACCTCTGTCAAAGATTTGGGCCTAACAAGATGGCAACATGTGCTCACTAAGAATTGTCCAAATATGTTAACGCATTGATAAAATACTTTTGTTCCAGTTCCCTCTGCTCCCAACAATTCTATATATATATTTCTTGTTTAACTTTTTAAATAGGTTTGTTTCTATGAAATATAAGAATGAAGTTCTGGAAGAATAACTTTCTGACAGATAACATAAATGTTTCAAAAAGCCCTTAATGTCTTAATGACATAGACGACTTATTATTCTTGCTGAAACACAAAATTGTTGCAAACCGCTGTTATCTAGGCATGCAACATATTCCTCATTGCTTGACAGTTTTCTTGGAAAGAAAAGGTTGGCTTGAAAACTTCATGCAGATCCAAGCTAATGTTGAACCTCTGCATACAATGTGCGCAAAGAAAGGAGAAGACAACTGTTGTTCTTCGGACCCCATATTCTCCCAGCCTTCTTGGTTACATTTGGCACCCCCAAAACTGGAAGAGCCTATGTTTCTAGTTTTAATGTGATGCTCATTCAGGTGTTGAATAATTTTTTTTGCACTTGCTTAGGGAAAACCCAATGTGAAGACATGGGGGAGGGGGTCCAATATGCTAAGGGTAGAGATATGTCATCATTACACCAGCACAACATCCACCATATCCTACACTCACCCATCCAAGAAAAGGAAGGGGAAATCACAGTGCTCTAAAAAGCACAGAGTGGAGCACTCCAGCATCAGTGGCTACATTGCCAGTACCTACCAATCGCACCAGTCGCGTGCTGATGTCATGGACATGACATGGCAAAGTTGTGAAGAAGTTGAGGAAATGATGTGAAGACTAAATGATGCTGTTGCAGAGGTGTCGTGGAGATGCTCCTACAGCAGATGGACATGGGAGGAGTCAGTCCACTCACAGGAGACACTATGTTCTCTGAACCCACTCACAACCTGTCAAGATATGATACCACGGCACTTTTTACTGTGCAAGCCATTGTAGCCCAGGCAAGAAGACATCAACAGTCAAGAGCCATAAGTATCCTTGCAGGCAGAGGTTCAGTTCTCCTGAGCCCACACATTATTCACAAGAACTATTTTTGATCACAGCCTGGAAAGGGAAGAAAGGTGAGGTCGTACAATGCAGCACACAGACCCTTGGGAGAAGGCCTGCAGGAAGGAGACATAGCTCTCCTTGGGATAAGAGTTCAAAAAGAATTGTTTTGTTTTGTTTTATTACCAGTCAGGGCAAGGAAAAAAGACTAGGAGACGCAATGAGGGAAGCCACAGCCATAACAGCAACAAAAGGGTTTGGCTAGCAGCAGCAATGACTGGAGTGGAGTGCCTTGCCTTTGCCAATAGAAATAGCTTACATGCAAGTGGGAGCAATTGATCTCCAAAAGATGGAAGACCCTGCTCCTAGCTGCTGGCAGAACAGTGTTAAAACTTGGGCAAGACACACGGCATTCGCATATGGCAAAAGAGTGGAAGAGATGCGGGAGACGTTTGCAGCAGATTCCCTTTGTAGCATGTTTTGTTCCCTTCCCTCTGCTTCCTTGTGCAGGAGGCTTCTGTCCTGGCACCCCCAAGTCACTGGAATGGAGCGGGGATTGCTGTTTGTGCCTGCACTCCCAAGGTGAGGTTCCTGTAAGGCAGAGCCATGTTAGCCATGCGCTTGAGTTGCTCTGTGTGTCCCGGAGACAGGCTGTTTTGTGCCAAGCGCTCCCTTGTCCATGCAAAGTGCCCTTTCTCCCTGTTTCCCATCATCGGAGGTCTCCCTTGTCTGCTCTAGGTGCGCACAGCATGAGGCCAGACAGATGTTGCCCCTGTGCTTCATGCTGCAGTATCTGAATTAGAGTCTCCCCTTCTGTGGGGTTTACATACTTTTGGTGGTATGCTGTGATTGGGTGCTGATTGGCACCATGTCCTATGCTCTGTTGTGGCAGGGTGGGAGGCTGCAGAGAGTGGTGGTTTTCCTTTGTTTTGTGTTTCTTCTCAATTGAGTTGATGGATTTTTCTTGCACCACCTTTAAGGTCGGTGTAGAGTTCCTCCATGGCTGGGGATGCATTCAGAGTCTGAAGGTTTAGAGGACTTGGCATAAGATTGCTCTTCTCCTGTCCCACCCACATCTGTCCCATTGTAGTTGCTAAACTGGTGGGATTTTGTGCACATAGCAGAAACACTGGTGTCGCATTGCCGAGGCTGGCATATCTGCATAGTTGTGCTGGCATATTTCATGCGGTGGTTGTGTTTTGACAGATTAGGGTGACTTCTGCCATATCCTATGCCTGAGAAGTCATCAACCTGGAGCTGTCTACATGTTTTGGACTCCAGCTCCCATCATTCCCAGCTAGGAATAGAAGGATCTGTTCATTTGGGTTCTCTCCCTTTTCCATTTTTTCAGTCTTAAATTTAGTTCTCTGCATTTCTGCAGCCTTTTTTAAAAAATCCTCACAAAAACTCATCAGAATTTGAGGCCGAGTTTCTCCTAATAAACACATTTTTATGCAGTTTTGACTAAGGTACACATTTTTGCAAGCGTTCCTTGTAATGTAATGAGTTCCTGTATGTCATTTTTACTAATGCATTCATTTCCTCCTCAGATTACTTGGCAGGAGAACTGCATTGCAAAATTCAGATATGTGCAAATTTTGAAGGATTCCTGTGTTTCAGTTCTCAGATTGTTCCAGCAAGTGCAAATTTGATCACTTCAGCTTCAAATGTGAGATTAAATTTCTCCCCCATCCAGTAGGGCCAGTGGCCAAGGGTGATGGGAGTTGTAGTCCAACAACATCTGGAGGGCACCTGGTTGAGGATGGCTCCTGTAGCCCTTCCACCACCATAACTGAAGTATAGGATTGCACTTACCGCCTGCAGTGGCTTGATTAAAGCTTACTTCATTAAGGAAGGCTACCTTCAAAAGTATCATGGACTCCACCGGCTCAGTTGCCTCTCCTTATGCATTTCCACCCATTCTTCCTTAGTTCTCCAGATTATCCAAAGGAAATTGCAGTGTGTTTTTAAAAAGATTGTCATTGGGCAACAGCAGTGAGAAGAGGTTTCAGGATTGTTACGACCCCGTGTTTTTTCACACCCAGCAGGGATGCAATCAGTGGTGGCTGGTGCCCATTGCGACTGCTAGGGCAGAAGGCAGGGAGCCCAAATCGTAGGTACAGCCAGAGCCAACGATGACAGACAGAGCCAACTAATTCTAGTTTTGTCTCCATCCTCTTCCCTGCTGAGGTCTACAAGAGCAACACTGACATGGAGGAGGGGGGGGGAACTGATTGGCAGTGCCACCACCTGGGCTGCTTGTAAGGTCTTCTTTTGAAACTTCATGAAGCCATAGAAATATTGGTTGGGGGGGGCAAGGATTTTATTTGATTAAGCGAGAGCTAGTGCATTGTATTGCCCCAGTTAAGAAAATGAGCAGGGGAGGCAAGATGATATTCTCCCTTACAAATCCTCCATACAATAGGTATATGGTAGGTATGGACTGCCTTCAAGTCGATTCAGACTTATGGCGACCCTATGAATAGGGTTTTCATGGTAAGTGGTATTCAGAGGTGGTTTACCATTGCCTCCCTCTGAGGCTGAGAGGCAGTGACTGGCCCAAGGTCACCCAGTGAGCTTCATGGCTGTGTGGGGATTCGAACCCTGGTCTCCCAGGTCGTAGTCCAACACCTTAACCACTACGCCACTCTGGCTGTCCCATACAATAGGGAGATGATAATTCTGCTCCACCTTACAGGGGCATTTGAAGGCATATTGCATTATGGGTGTAGACCATCTAGAGCAGGCTTCCACCAGCCTTTGGGTCCACAGGTGTTGCTGGCCTACATCTCCCATCAGCCCCAACCAGCATGGCCAATGGTCAGGAGTTTTGGGAGCTGTAGCCCAGCAACATCTGGGGACACAAAGGTCACAAAAGGCTGCTCTAGAGCAAGAGTGAAGAACCTCAGGCCCGGGGACCAAATGCGGCCCTCCAGGCCTCTCTTAACTCTCCCCAGGCCACACCCCTCACTGGCCCTGCTTTGCACCCTCCTTGAGTGTTTTTGGAACTCTGATCATGCCTCTTGCTTGCCTGGATGGAGGACATAGAGGGGTGTGGGTAGAAACAAGCCTATTGGACAAAGACAAATTTTCATTTGTTGTTCTCTCCACTTTTGCCTCTGGCTGCGCCCACTTCCGACATGTGGCTCTGGCACGCGGCTCTAGAGCAGGGGTGACTAACCTGTGGTCCACTGGAGGTTGCTGGATCACCACACTCCTCATCTCTGGCTATTGACCGTCCTCTCAAGTTGGAGACCAACCACACCTGGAGGACCACTCTGCAGCAGGCATGCACGGATTCTGACCCAGATGAATCCTGTCCACCATATATGAATAGTGGATGACCTTCTGTCAGATCAGAATTCTGGCTTTGGCCCCTGCCCAGGACTGCAAAAATAGGAAGGATAGAATACCCCTGGCAGACCAGAAAACATTGTATGATGGACTATGTGTGACTGGGTGGATCACACGCTGGCTGGCAGGGAAACACTAAATCCTGCCTGTACACTCAGAGCATCAGTCTAGATCTTTCTGTTTCTTACCTGATGGAGGTGAAGCAGATGAAGACCAGTAAGAGGGCCCTTTCGGCTGTGGTGCCCGCCTCTTGAGTGCCCTCCCTAAGGAGGCTTGCCTGGCTGCAAAATAGATTTGTCTTAGATGCCAGGTGAAAGCGCTTTTATTCTCCCAGCCTTTTTAGGGTTAGCCATTTTAACAGCACAATTGCATGGATGCCTACATACACTGAGTTCAGTATGGCTTACTTCCAAATAGGGATGAGGGAGAAATATGATTCGGTTTGTATTTAAAGCCAAATCTATCAAATTTGCACTTTCCAAAACAATATGAGAACCAAAATACAACCGTGCTTTGAAATTTTCACTTATTTGAATTTTGCAATGCAGTTCTCCAACCACGCAACGTTTACAAAAATGTAATATTAGGGGAAAGTGTGCATAAAATGAACGTATTAGCGAAAATAACATACAACATGCATTACATTAAGAGAAATTGTTGCAAAATTGTGTACATTAGTAAAAAAAAAAATAAGCCTCCATACAAAAATGTGTTTAGACAAAATTTACACTAAAATGCTGGAGAATTTTTATGAGGATTTTTTTTAAAAACAAAAATTCAAATGCTGGAGAATGTGGAGAACTGAATTCGAGACTGGAAAAATGGGAAATGGAGAAGATCAAAACTGACAGATCTTTCCATTCCTACTTCCAAGTAAGATCACATCCATGCCATGCATTTAAAGTACATTTAACACACACTTAAAGCACGTGGCATCCCCCCAAAGAATCCTGGACACTGTAGCTTCTTAAAGGTGTTGGGAACTGCAGCTCTGTGGAGGGTAAACTACAGTTCCCAGTGCTTTACATGTATGGTGTCGAGGTGACCCCAGTGTGTGTACAGCAAGGGTAGGCACCTCTGGCCCAGGGGCCAAGTGCAGCTCTGCAGACCTCTCCATCCAGTCCTCAGGATTCTCATAAGGCTTTCCCCCCTCACCAGTCCTGCTTCACTCCCTCCTTGAGAGTTTTTGCTGAGCTGGAATTTGTCCTTGAGCTGTGATAATATCTCTTGCTTGCCTGGGGGAGGGAATTGTGTGGCTGGAATGTAACCACCTGAGCCAAGGCAAGAGCCACACCCATTGCTCCACCCACTTTTGCCACTGGTTCTGCCCATCATTGGCACGTGGCCCCCGGAAAGTTACCCACAAGAAATGCGGCCCTGAGCCTGAAAAAAAGAGAGGTCCCTTTGCCCTGTAGCTTGCAGCCTACATCCTGCTGATGGGCTCTGCTTTATATGCTAGCTTGTTTCATTATGCGGTTTCATGGTTTTGATATTTTAATTGTGTAAGCTGCCCTGGAACCAATTTCAGTGGCAGGCAGTACAAAAACGTTTCAAGCAAGCAAACAAATGCGATATACTGTTAAAGTGACATGGACAACTACCGAAACAAAAAGGGAAGGAGAGAAGGACGGGCCTCAGCTATCAGGCAGCTGGGACCAAAGCGGCCGTCTTGCATCTGGATGTGCTTCTCAGAGGTTCTGACACCAGCCCTGGCCATAGCTCACCTGGAAGGCAGCGGTGGGGAGACGGAGCTTCCTTCCTAGACAGATGACAGCTAAGCTGCACAGGGCAGCCCAGAAGGGAACTTTCTGACCATTCTATAGGCATTGATTGAATTATTAAAATACATTGTGGACTTTTGTAACATTCTTGAAACCTTTTCGGAGTGGTGATCATCTCTCCTTTCCTCAGGTGGAATTCAGAATGAAAATCAACTGGTCATCTTTTTGCTTTCTTAAGTGCCATTATGAACATGTTAAGAGTGAACGTTTGCTATTGCTAACAGCCTTGTGTTTTTGCTTCCAGAAGTGTTCTATATTTCTTTTTAGGATAGAAGAAGACCTTCATGCCAGTTGCCACAAACCCGTAGATCCGAACTTGTGCTCCGATCCTACACAAGCTTGTATCTATAGGTATGTGGCTGCTTGGCCAACGCACAAAATCGTGGATTTGACACACAATAAATGTTTACTGCTTTCAATATGGCAATATTTTCTGCATGACAGTATTGAAATTAGTGATGCAAATCTTGTTGCGCAATTAAAACACCATTCTGGTTATGCTTCATGTAGCGCCCAAATGTGGATGACTTCACTTTAATCAAAGGAAGTAAATGGCAAAGAGTGTGATGCAATAGTTTTGGGTTAACATAAGAGGCGGGCTTATACCATGTCAGGTCGCTGGTCCCTCTAGCTCCGCATTATCTATTCTGATTGGCAGTGGGTCCCCAGAGTATCAGAGAGGATTCTTTCCCAACCCTACCTAAAGATGTTGGGCTTGAACTTAGTACCTTTTCCATGCACAGCAAGTGCTCTTTCATTGAGCTACAGCCCATCTCCTATATTCCTCTCAGGACTGCAAAGAAAGTGATGTGTGCCTTCTGGTGAAGCAAGGTTCTCTGTTGGGCTTCTTGTTGTGTTTGGCCCTCCTAATGTTGCTGAACTACAACTCCCAGCAGCCCCAGCAAGCATGGCCAATCTGGAGGGCCAAAGGTTCCCCACACCTGGGTGTGAGGGTTAAAAACATGCATGTGGAGGGAGGCTGATTTGGATCAGGGCTACAGCAAGGGGGGGAATTAAGACTCCCAGTTGCCACGGTCTTAATCCAAATTGCACCCCACCCCTGAACCTGCTCCTAGTCTAATCCTGTATATTTTCCCATCTTTAGCTAATAGTAGCTTCATGATGGTGCGTCAGGGTTCAATCTAGACGTGGAACATGGAATCTCCCCAGAGAGGGGAATTTAGGGAGCCAGCTCTCCTTAGCAGACCTCTGCATTGCCAGTAACCCTGAGGAGCCACAAGATCTAGACATTCTTGCTCCAGGACTAGAGGACTGAACCAATTTCCTTGGTTCCTGGCTAGCTGTTAGACCTCCCCAGGAGCAAAGGTGAGCTAGTCAGGAGCTTCAGGGCCACTGGCAAAGTGTCCAGCTACCTGAATATGTGGTGACCTGGGAAGATCAGGGTCTTGTTGGAAGCCAGGAAGGAGTGCAGTTTCTGGCTCCTGTATAAGCTCTTGGTCTAAAATGTTCCACAGCTGGAGCAACAGCTCCTTTAGAAGCCTTCCTGAATTAGGGGAAAGACATTGGTCCCAAGCAGTGGTGGATGGTGCCCATTGAGGCTAGTAGGGCAGAAGGCAGAGAGGCCAACAGGAGATGGAGCCAAAGCCAATGACAGGCAAAGCCATACAACTTTAGATTTTCCCCATCTTCATCTCTACTGAGCTCTGTATGGGCAACACTGAGCCTAAGGAGGAAGGCTGATAGCCAGGGCTACCCCCTTGACTGGATGAAAGTATGAAGGCAGGAAGGTGGAGGGTAGCTGAGGGCAGAACAAGGTTGGTGGGGCCCCACTTACCCTAATGGATCAGCCCCCAATGGTCCTAGGAGAGGGCTGGACGGATCTGAGCATTCAGTTTCTCATTTTTGCAATCAAATTCAGTTCTCCATATTTCCGTAGCGATAGATAGATGGAGAGATAGATAGATAGATAAATAAGGTGATCCTCATGAAAATTTGTCAGCATTTTACTGCAAGTTTCTCTTAATAGACACATTTTCTATGAAGTTTTGACAGATATACCCATCTGTGCAAGCAGTTTTCCCTGATGTAATGCAACTGTATATGTTGCTTTCACTGAAGTATGCATTTTTAGGTATACTTTTCCTTAACTGCACCACAAAATTTGGAGAAGTACGAATACTGTAGGACAGCTATGCTGTGGTTTGCATATTGGTTTTCCAAATGTGAATTGGACATTTCACATGAAAGTGCAAACAACTGTGTCCCATCCCTATCCTAGGGCACTGGTCTTCAACCTTGGGTCCCCAGATGTTGGACTACAATTTCCATCCTCCCCAGACAGCTTGGTCAATATCAGGGATGATGGGAGTTGTAGTCCATCAACATCTGGGGACCCAAGATTGAAGACCAGCATCCTAGGGTATGGTCTGAAGGTGCATCAGGCCACTACGTTGTTGAAGCTAAGCTGGTCTGGATCTGGGCAATGCCTGGATGGGAGACCACCTAGGAGCCACGTATATGCCACATTGGCTTCCATGATGGAAGAAGAAAGGCAGGATATAAATGTAAGGAAATAAATGAATAATGGGACTTTAAGAGAGCCTGTGTAGTGTTGGACTACGACCTGGGAGACCAGGGTTCGAATCCCCACACAGCCATGAAGCTCACTGGGTGACCTTGGGCCAGTTACTGCATCTCAGCCTCATGAAAACCCTATTCATAGGGTCGCTATAAGTCGGAATCAACTTGAAGGCAGTACTTTTACATTTTTAAGACTGGACTGCAGTGTGAAGGGGTACATTTTAAAGTTCCTTCCCTCCACATTGCATCTGCCTCCTCTCCACTTTCTTTCTGCTTTTTGAGAGAAATAAATATGCAAGGCACTGTAAACAGGATACTTCCACAACCCATTATGCTTGATTGTGAGGACTTCAGAAACCTCTTCAAATGGAAGGCTTTTAAATAATATGGCTCCCAGATCTTGAATTGAGATCATGTAAAACACAGGGCTTCATTTCCAACATCATAGCTGCACCCAGTGGTTGGCTGGTGCCCATTGGGACTGGTCGGGCAGAAGGCAGGAAGACCAAAAGTAGGTGAAGCCAGAGCCAATAGCAAGCTGAGCTGCCCCCTGATTGGTTGAGAGTAAGGAGGCAGGAAAATGGGGGCTGACTGAAGGCAGATTGAGGTTGGTGGGACAGTGCCCCACTTGGACTGATTCCCACCGGCTGCATCACAAATGCATGTTGGTTTCATACTAGTTTTAAACTGTTAATGGCTTTCCCCAAATGATCTGGGGAATTGTAATTCAAAGGTGCTGAGAATTCTTTGGGATGAATTCCTGGCTTCCCCTGGGTAAGGGGATGGCTATTACATCAATTTAAGTCTGTGAAATGCCTTTTTGCTGAGTTTAAGCTTGGGTGGGGAACTAGATCGATCATTAATTCTTCCACCACCACTCCCTTTGGTCAAATTTGATAGGGGTGAGGCTCCCCACATGTCATAGTTCAAAGGGGCTCACACAGTAACCACCTATCAGCTGATTCGCAGTTGCCTAGAGCCCTTTTTCAGTCTGTTTGCAGACATGGTTTGCATGTGCAGTTTGAATCCAAACTGCACCTGCAAATGGACAAAGTGAGGTTCACACTTTGACAGAGCCAACCAGCTGATTGGTGCTAACAGTAATCCCCCTCAGCTGCACTAGGAAGTTCCTGAAGGGGAACTCCTTAGCAGGGCTCACTGTCAGCAAGCCCTCCTTGTAAAAGAACAGTGAGGACCTCACTTCGCTGTTCCTCTGTAGCTACACCTTTAACCTACCCCACACCTGCTGTCACATATTGTGTCAAATGTGGGGCAAGGAAAAAGCCTTGTAGGCCAAACTGAGACTTGTGGTGGGCCTAATTATTTTATTTAACAAAATTTATATACCACTTGATTGTAACCAGACCTCTAAGTGTACAAGAAATTTTGAAATAAGCCATAAAAACAATTAAAAATAAGTAATTGCATGGAGTCATGGAATGCATGTGGGTCTTGAGCACACTGTCTATGGGATGCATGTTTGTTTTTATCTACATGAAGTGAATTTGGATGATGATGTAAGGCTTCAAAGAGCCCAAGTCTCCCCCCCCCGAACTGTCATTTAGCAAGCATCACTCAGTGGATTGTCTTGCAATATTATTTTTGCTGGTAGCATTCAAATCCATTGGTGTTTCCCAGAGCTGGACCAAAGTTGATGGCTGCTTTTGCCTGCCTTGATTCATGCTTTCCAAACCAATTTCTCAGGGTAACCTCGCCCCACTCCAAACCACTTTTCTTTATGGTTCTGCTGATGTACTGTCATGTCACAAGCTTCACTATTTTGTTGAAGTCAGTTTGCAGTCGGACAGGAATTTTTATTCCTTTCTTGGCAAAGAATTTGCTAAGGTTGATATGCCTAGAAAGGTTTTTCAATGCATGTCTTAAGCCAGCTCCTGAACCAAAACTTTGCAGAGCTTTCCCACTTGATTGCCGTACTGATGCTTGTATTGTGGTTTTACCACTCCTGGAGAAGATCATTCCTCAAGGCTATCCAGAATGGCCCTTGGATGCTGGCATGTATGACAGCAACTGTGTTAATTAGGGATTACCTTAAATGCCAAGCTGGTGGAAAACTGGGTAGCAGGCAGTGTGTATGAGATGCTTACAAGAATGATATTCTGCTTTTGAAAAATGAGAATAATGAGCAGGAGACCATAGTATGAATAAGCTGACTTCACACCATTAGTCCATCTAGTCAACATGATCTGCTATAGTTTTCTTAAAGAATATATTTTGCTTACTGTTTGCATCTAAAATTCCCTATTACTAGAAAGACCAATGGTCTGACTAAGCTTCCTATAAAGCAGCTTCCTATATTCCAGTGAACTGTCAGTTGGATGAAGCAAGTTTTTAGTGTGTTGAGTATATTTTTGTTGTCATCCGTGGTTATTCAAAACTCACAGGGGCTGCAGGAAGAGCCCTAGCCAGGTGCGACAACATGCCGGGAGTCCTTGATTTGGATTCTTAGGAAAAGGAGGGAGAGGCCCCATACCCAGACACAGCTGAGCCAATCAGCACTGCTAGTGCTATGTCTCAGGTTCCACCTCCATAGCTGTGCCTGTGAGTATACTATCCCCTTGAACAGCGAAGTGAAGCACTGGGTATGCAGTGGCTGTCTGGTTCTGCTAGATGTGCTCCATGGTTGGAGTGGAGTGCCTGACCTTTCCCAGCAGAGAGCTTACTTGCCTATGGAGATGAGTGTCTCACCTGTGTGTGTGGGATGCTGCTCCCCACTGTTAAGAGGGAAAGAGTGTTGGAGCAGGACAGTTCAGGCATATAGCAAAGTGGGAGGAGGGGAGGCAGTTGCAGCAGTCATACATTGTAGCATGTGCTCCCTGCTCCTTGCTTACCTGTGTGGGATGCCCTGGCACCCCCGGTTGTTGGGTTGGAGGAAGGGGGGGTCTGTCTCTGAAGTCCAAAGGCAAGGGACCTGTTCATGTTCTAAGCAGAGAAGTGTTGGCAATGCACTTCACATTCCTCCAAGTGTTCTGGAATCAGGGTGTTTTGTGCAAAGGGCTCCCTCTGTGTGCAAAGTGTCCTTTCTTCCTCCCTTGTGAGTTCTAAGTAGGGATGGGGAAGAAATGCAGTTCAGTTCACATTCAGAGGGGAACTTACTTAATTTGTACTTCCTGAAATAATTTGTGAACTGAAACACAACTATCCTTTGAAATTCGTACTTGTCTGAATTATGCAATGCAGTTCTCCAGCCAAGTAATGTATACATAAGTGTATGTACTAGAGTAGAATATACAGGAAAATGCACATATTGGTGAAAATAATATACACAAATTGCATTATATTAGGGAAATTTGCTTGCAGAAATGTGTATATTCAGTGAAATTCCACCTAGAAAGTGTATAATATGTATATACATATATATATATATATACATATATATACACACACACATATATATATATATATACACATATATATATACACATATATACATATATATATATATATATGTATGTATATATATATATGTATGTATATATATATATATATATATATGTGTGTGTGTGTGTGTGTATATATATATGTATATATGTATATATGTATATATGTATATATGTATATATGTGTATATATATATGTATATATGTATATATGTGTATATATATATATGTATACACACACACTTCCCCCCCTGTTTTCCTCTTCTTTTCCTGTTTCTTTTCCCTTGTGTGTTGTGTGTTTTTTAGATTGTAAGCCTGGAGGCAGGGACTGTCTTGTCTTTTTGGCAGAAGTTCAAGGTAGAAATGCTCTAGCTAACTGACTATATTGTGATGAATTTTCATGAGGACTTTTTGGTAAAAAATAATTGTTCACATGGGTGTGGCAATGTGAAGAACTAAACTTAAGACTGAAAAAATGAGAAACTGAAAGAAACCAAAATTGCAGATCCGCCCATCCCTAGTGTGGATGAACAAATCTGATGGGTGAAATTGAATTTGCCCATCCTAAGTCTATTCAACATGAGCGCTGAGAGATATAGCCCCATGCAGGCCACCTGATTGTCATCTGAGCCTCCAATCTCCATCATAATATGATTATAGGATAGTATCTTAGATTCAATAGTTTCAAATCTTTTTACAAACATAATTTTTGGAAATTTAGAATGAAAAAGATTCTTAAAAGAAAGAAAAAGTGAGAAATGCCAAACATTTATACTTAATAGCTGCTTTTGGTTGCAATTCATGTATGCAGTAGCTTCACCATTGCTGTATATTTACTTACAAATGCTTCATGGCATTAGTACATATTGTAATGTCACATTGGTATTACATGACTGCACATATTCACCCTGATTACATAATTATCTATAATTGCACTAATTTGGGAAAGACGTAATTCATTAAAATCAACAAGGAAATACTCCGAATTGGAAGATGGACATTAGAGGAAATGGGGGGCTGTTGTTTTTCTTAAATTAACTCTATGAAAGAATAGGAATTCAGGTGCCCTTTAAATGTACTGTCATCTGCTTTGGGACTGCTTATGCATGAGTAGATCCCACATGGGGGCCACATTCACATCATACATTTATTCCACTATTATTCCACTTTAAACAGTCATGACATCCCAAAAGGATCCTGGGAAGTGTAGGTTGCTAAGGGTACCAGGAGTTGTTAGGAGACCCCTATTCCCCTCATAGAGGTACCATTCTTAGAGAGGTTTAACAGTCAATCCCTCTTCCTCTAGGGAACGTTGGGAACTGTAATTTTGTGAGAAGAATAAGGATCTCTTGAGAATTCCCAGCACCCTTCACAAGCTACACTTCCCAGGATTCTTTGGGGGAAGCCATGGCTGTTTAAAATGGAACAATAGTGGGATAAATGTCTCATGTGAATGTAGTTGGAGAAAGAAATTCTGGATAAACCAACCACATTCATGCTGGAGATGACCATTTCTGTCTCTCCCACAGAATCAGCACCCAAATGACTTGATGATGTGGGTAGGGATCAAGCATGGGGGGTGCATATGGAAAGGGAACACATCTACCATGAGGGGAAAAATTAAGCTAAACTGTAGATCAGGGGGAACTGGACCCAGGTGGTGAGCAGGATCTTTCCTTTCCCCAACCCCGCAGACCTTGACAGGTTGGTGCCACTGCCCATGCATCAATCAGCTGATGTCATTATGATGTCACATGACAATTAGAAAGGATTCATCTGACTTGTGCTGACAGTCAGCCCCTATTGAAGTCTGTTTGCAAGCGGTTTGAATAAAACCTCTTGCACATTTTTAATGCAGACTTTTAAAAAGAAAAAATATGCAAGTTGGAGTGGAAATGGGACAAACTGAACGTTAAGGCTGGAAAAATGAGAAACAGAGAAAAACCAAAAAAGACAGGTTTGTCCATTCATTTGAGATCACAGGGAGATTTGTGCTTCCCTGTGACATGCTCCCTCAGGAACTACCAGTCCCAGAGTCTGTTATGCATTGGCCAGAAAGAGGGAAATCTGGTAAAAGGGTTAAATAGCCATAATAATCTGGGGCATGGATCCCAGGGGCTGTGGGAGACAGTGTTGCTGGTAGAATTTACAGTCCCAAAATATCTGAGTAAATGTCTAGTTCACATCCACACGCATGGGGCAAGAACAGTTAAGTGACCTAGGTATTTGGTCTATTTGCATGAGTAATGGACTTTGGGGAGATAAATCCTTATTTTGCTTGAAAAGCTGAGAAAAATAAAGTTTTAAAGTGAATTGGTCTATTTATAAGATGCCTGAAGACACATTGGTCTATTAGAATTTTTTTAAAAAAACCAAAACACAGATAGGACAGAATGCCTTTATTAAGACCAACCAAAAAGTTACAAAACAGTCAGTGAGCTTTGAAAGACTCTTCGTCAATCTGGAAGTTACATTAAAATAGATATAGCAAAGGAGGGAGGTTGGGAGGTTGGGGGCTTTCCCCATTGTGGCCCAGTGTTCAGTTTCAGAAATGTGGAAAATGTAATTCAGAATCAAACTAGAAATGTAACTTTCATGATTTATGAAATTATGTTGCATACATGGGAGAGGGCCTGTGCAGTAGCAGATGGTTGGGTGAGGCGGCGGCACTGACCTGGCCTCCTAGCGGGTGGGTCACTGCAACTGATCAGGAGCGGGAGGGGCAAAGCGGCAGGGAGATTGACAAGGTAGTCTTCTCCTTCTGCCAGTAACTGCAAACTTGACACTTTTCTGCCCAGAGGCTTTGGAAAGCTGCTACTGGTCTAGCAGACATGTTGAACTTTGCTACTAAAATACATAACATAGGATGGCATACGGGATGGAATTGTTTTTCAGAGTTGTGATGTCACACACATGTATTGTATGGTATGGTATAGTTGAGTGGGGTTGTTTTATTTGTTTCACTCTGTTGTATTATCTTTTTTAGATGGAACCTGCCCTGGGACTTTATGGTGAAGGGCAGGTAACAAATCTAAAAATAACTTTTAATGGTGCTACATTTACCAGAAAAGTAATGTCAGGAAAACTATGTTTTGAATTGTGGTACCTCAGATACCACGACTCGAACCTAGGACTGGGGGAGAAATTTGATTCAGTTTGCAGTTAAAGGCGAGTCTATCAAATGTGCACCTTCCACAACAATATGAGAATGGCAACAAAGCCACACTTCAAAATTTGCACTTATCCGAACCAACCAGTGATTACAAAAATGCATAAATTTAGGGAAAGCATGCATAAAAATGAATATATTAGTGAATGTAACATATAAAAATGCATTATATTTGGGAAAATGTCTTGCAAAAATGTGTACTCTAAAAACTGCGTACAAGAATGTGTTTAGTGGGAGAAATTCTCACTAAAATGCTGGAGAATTTTCATGTGGATTTTTTAAAAAATCACAAATTGCTGCAGAAATGTGGAGAACTGAATTTAAGATAGGAAAAATGAGAAACTGAGAGAAATGAAATTGACAGATCCTTCCATTTCTACTCAAACCTGGTTCTGGAAGCACCCAAGATTCTTGGTGGTGGCAAAGCCACTGGGAACTCTAATATTAAAGAAGACTGCAGCATTGGCCATTCTGACAGGCCCCCAGCAGCTCTGGTTGGCCAGTTGCAAAATGCACCCATAATGGTGTCTATGCAACAGAGTCTGGCTTGGACAACATAACAGCTGTGCTGCATTTTAGGGGGGTTGATCTAGCTTTCCAGCCTACTGTTCTCTGAATCCCCTTTCTTCACCCTCCAGCTCTTTCCCTGCCTGGACAAGCCATCCAGTAAGGATTTGTTGCCTCCTGTCATGCTTCTTTTACTGCCTGCTCTCTATTGATCTGATATTTGGTGGTGCTCCTGCTGTGAATTTGTTTTCTGTCTATCCAGTACATTCCCAACCTACTCTGTTGTGGTGGTCATTCACGTTCTTGCTCAGTTCTGGCCAGTACATGCTGGGCTTATTGGTTTTGAAAGGGGCAGGGATTTCCCCCCCCAACATTTTTGACTTCTTGCATGTATCCAGGTTGAGGTAGTAGGTTGTATGGTTTAGAATTACACCAAGGGAGATAACTGTACAACCTCCTAGCTTTCCTTGGGTCTTGCACAAAACAGCGAGCATGGTGAAAAAGCTGTAAACCTCCAAGAATGTTTTGCTCTCCACATGCAAATTGAGAAGCAACAGGTAAGGTGTGTTTTGTGAATCTTTAAAAAAAAAATAAACAGGTGGGATTTTCTTCAATAAAGTCTCCCTCCTCCGGCACACACAATACCACAAAGACAAATCAGCATTGTGCTTGGGTAACAGTCAGCCTGTAGGCTACATACTATTTACAAAATTGGGGAATAGTCTGGATGTCATCTTGGGGTTCCCTTCAAGCCTGTGGTTTTATTACTTTAGGATGGGATTCTGTAGTAGAAGTGATCAAACCAGTTACATTAATGCCCCTAGCCGAGGTCTGTTAAGCATCTCTTTGCATGACTAAAGAGTTGGCCAGGTACAGATGTGTTGCCATAGAAACTACTGATGAGTGATGCCTCCAGAAGTAGGGACAGGCCTCTCCTCCCAATACTGCCTGGAGGAGATGTCATCCTGGGTATAGAAAAACAATAGACATAGGACCAGTTTGTGAGTGGAGCTGGGAGCTGGGGTCACTAGCCAACTAACTTCTCCTCAGAGTAGGTCCATTTAAATTAATAGGCCTAAGTAAGCCATGTCTATTAATTTTAATGCATAGGACTAGCACTGAATACAACCCAGAGGCATACAAAGAGCCCTTTTTTTTTCTTGGAGCAACATTCAAACATGGACACGCACACCCTTCTGCAGCCTACAGTGGAACAGTCCAGAAGAAGCTTGACCACTTGAGCCTTCTATTAATGGCCCCTTGATCTGGCAAGTGAGAGAGGACACCTTCCGGCAAGATTTTGAATAATTTCCTGGGCATGAAGCATTGGCACCCACATGGGAACGAATGAGCCTTGGTCCACATAGCATTTTAGGATTACAACACACCGTCACCTAGATAGAGGGCATTCTTTGCATTCATGCAAATTACAGATAATGCAGCACAACTTAAGAGATGGCACTCTGGCTTGCAATACCTTTTCAAGGTATCCCTTGAATCTGAGCACATTATCTTTCCCCTAGTTTAACAGGTTCAGCAGTCCGGTCATGCCCATTTCACTTTACTTAGAATCTGCCCAGCTTAAAAGCTACTCATTCAATAAAGCACCTTGACCACATATTGATTGTTTCAATTGTGGCTGCAGTCTAGAAATTGCTTAGGAGCTCCTCCATTACTGCATCGGATTTTGTTTTGTCAGCGTATCTTTCTCTTCTTCTTTCTTCTTCTTCCGTGTCCCCAGCCCACCCCAATTTCTCACAGCCAAAGAAAGCCAATTTGGTGAATGCCTGATGTCATTATGAGGCACTGACATGAGATAAAATGCTTGATCCTTTTGTCTTGAGTGCTTCCCTCCATTTAAAAGTGCATAACCCAGCAACTTACCCCTTCAGGTAGAAAACTAGATATCCAAGAGAAATCTTGTTTGAACCTTCTCCCTGCTTTGTTGGCATTCTGTGTGCAGGGTGTTTTTGATGTGATCCAGCCATGCAATCTGAATTCGCCTGAACTCAAAAGTGGGAAGGCCTTGTGGGCTATACTGCATGCTCAACCCTAATATGTGTTGTTCTGACCTGATTAGCACCACACTAGGATTGTACCAAATTGGCAAGGACCGTTTCTCAGCCATCTCATCATTTCTCAGTCATCTCTCCAGTTAGTTAGGAATACAGCTCCCATCGGCCACATCCATCATGGCCAATGGTTAGGGATTTTGATCACTTAGCCTGAAACATCCAGAGGACACCATGCTGGAAAAAAGACTGGGCTTGGTCCACAGAAGACTGGGCATACCATGTAGGTCATGTTGCACACTCTGTTTCTGGGGTTTCAACCGCATGGTCAAAATTTTGCAATTCAAGGGTAAAGTTCCAGCACTTCTGATTCCTGTAGTTCAGATGCGCCTAATGCTTCAGTGTCATTATTTTCCTCACCCTCCCATTGATGTGGCTGACAGATCTGCATCAGACAAGCTTGAGATGTGGTCAGGGGTGGTGTTCTGCACCATGTGGAAGTATCCTGGAAGGAAAAGGGACATGCATCCCCCCTCCCGGAGAAACCTCCTGCACTCCACTTTGTCCACTGTAGCATCTAATAGGGAGCATTCCAATGTCTGACTGCATGCACCCTGTCATTTAGGGCTGGGGAACCTGTTGTCCTCCAGATGTTGTTGGACTCCAACTCCCATTAACCGTAGCAAGCATGACCAATAGATAGAAGGAATTATGGGACTCAGCAGAGGCTGATCCATTAGGGCAGATGGGGCACTGCCCTGCCAACCTCCATCTGCTCTCAGCTACCCCCTACCTGCCCACGTTCTTACTTACAACCAGTCCAAGGGGTGGCACTCCCTATCAGCTCCCACCTCTTTAGTCTCAGGTTTGCTCTTGCAGAACTCGGCAGGAAGGAGGAGGGGACAAAACTAGTTGGCTTTGCCTGTCAGTGGCTCTGGCTCCACCTCCTGTTGGCCTCTCTGCCTTCCCTGCCCTACGAATCCCAATGTACACCAGACACTGCAGATGGGACAACATCTGGAGGGTCACAGTTTACCCATATCTGCTCTAATTGGTTCAGATCTTGTTTTGTTTTTGTTTTTTTTTAAAAAGGATGTGGTGAGTGACTACCATTTATGTATAAATGAAACCAGTTGCAAACAGCAAAGTATGCGTTGCAGTGCTTTGACTCATTTATGCCTTCAAAAGGAATGCAGAGATAAGAACTGCATAATCCCTTCGCACTGGCATTTACACTCTTATTAAACCCGAGGCTGGGGCATCCATTTTGCTTGTGTTTAAAATACTTGTGGCTCATTCACACTAACAGTCACTGGACTTAAAGCATGGTAGTAGGCTCTTCCCTATTCCAACCTTTTGAACTTTACTGAAAGCAAAGGAGAAATTATCCAGTGGGCAAATTCCACTAAACTACATCCACCTGAGCATTCTGCTATCTCTGTGTCCTTTTCTCTTATATCCTTGGGACTGTCTGAATTTTGTTGTTGTTGTTGCAGATGTTTTGCTACATCAAATACACATTAGAGGGAAATCATGTTAATGCCTTCTTTTTCTCATTGTTCATCTCTGGTGAATGTTCCTTAATTTTGTATACCGGTACAAATCATGGAGAACATGGAATAGGGGTGATGGGCCTGCTGCTCTCCAGATGTTGTTTAGCTTTCAGCAGCTCCAGCAGCCAGCATGGACAATGGTAGGAGGCAACATTTTGAGTGCCACAGTTTCCTCATCCATGCCACAGAATGTTACCTGCTAGCATTCATCCAGAGAGCGTCATGATTACTAAAGGATCCTTTTCAATACAGACCTTATTTCAGTCTGCATCTGTGTTACAATTACTTTTTAAATGTTTTTAAAGCTTTTTTAAAAAAATGTTTTTGTTTTGATATGTTTTTAAAGATGCTTTGTTTAATATGGTTTAAAAGATGTTTTGTTTTGATATGTTTTAAAGTCTTTTGTTTTTAAAATGTTTTAGAGTTTTTTTTAGTGTTTTTGTTTGCCACCCTGGGTTTCTTCTAGGGGTAAGGGTAGGTTATGAATAACAATAATAACAATAACTGGAACCCATGAGAATTCCAAGACTGAAACTGACTTTCATGAAAGGTGGCCATTTGGTAATTCTGGAAAAGAGCATTCCTGATAAGAATATAGGACAGTTGCTTAATTAAGTCATTCCTAATATGTCTTCGCGTGCCCTTCTATCATATGTCCTCCATATGTCCTTCTGTCATATGTTTTCCATATGCCTTTTCACTAATTAGTCTTCCATCATATGGCTTCCATCACATTAATTACACTTCCTAGAGAATGTGGCAGTATTACAAGCAAATATGGACCTTTTGCAGTGGGCACAGGAACAGCCATTCTCTACCTTTTCAGCCCTCAAGTGATGGAACAAAAGGGGGAGGAAAGGAACAGAAGGAAGATAGAGTGTGTTGGGATCTGGACAGATTTCCTAAAATCTCGCTAGGCCTAAAGAACATCTATTTGGTTTGAAATTTCTCTGTGTTCTTTTTATTTGTCTGTGCACTGCAGGATAGTATCTTTCACTTTTTGTTGTTAAATTTGGTGGATGTTCTAATGTCTGATGGAACTTGAAAACGAAGTCCTAGATTTTGGTTTTATTTTGCAAAACCAAAATGAACATTGGTCTGGAATTAAAGGCAAAAGAAAATGAAACAAAACTGAGAAAAGCTTACTCTTAATAGCTGGGTTTCTGGTCTGCTGTGACAAAGCAGAAATAGAATAGGTTCAGAGAAGCAAGGTCTCTAGTAGCCGTTCGGTATTTGCATGTCTTGGTGTTCCAGCAGCTCATGAACTCACCAAAGATTATGTGTCTGGTGCAGCAGTTCATGATACCTCCCAAAAGATATTTCAATAAAACCAGCCTGCAGCTGTGAAAATCTCAGCACGGGAATTCCAGTTCATTCCATAATACTTAAAATGTAATATTAAATTAAAAGTGACAGATGAGTTGTGACTGGCCGTTTCTTCTTCTTCTTTAGGGGCTGTATTTAAAGAGATAACAAAGCCCCAAACCAAAAAGGTTCTGCATCCAAGACCTCAGTGCTGGGAGGCCTCCCGGTGTCTCCCACTCACCTTGGTAAGTTGTGTGAAGTATGTGATGGGATGCCAGGAGGGAAGGGGGGCTGCAAGGTATCCCATCAGGGAACTTGAGGTCCTACCGTCCACTCCTGCATTGATTTTGGAATGGATAACTTTGAACTACAGCCACTGAATAAGATGCCTCTTGGATTGCATGTATGAGTCTGTGGCCAAATCCGGGGAAGGCATGGAATCCATGAATCTAGTGTGTGAATTCTCACCCCAGTTTGGGTTGTTCACTACGTTGCTGTTGATCTACAGAAGTGTATTTGTTGTCATAGGTTGTCATAGCTACAGTAGTTATAAAACATGTCTTTGATCTCTGCTGCTGTGAGTGCTTTAGGTAGTCCAGGGTTTAAGTATTAGGCCCAGAGTATTTCTCTCCTTTTGGGGCATGGGTGGACTGAAAACACTTCCCCAAAATTGGGTTAATTTTCAGGAGATGGGTAAATTTCAAGCATTTTCATTTCTTACCTTTAAAGATGGGTGGCGAAAGGTTACATAAAAAGCTGCCTGGTGTGCTATTGGTCTCTCTAGCTCAGTATCACTTACACTGACTCGCAGCAGCTCTCCAGGGTTTCAGAGAGGATGGAGGGTGCAACCACCTCCATCAGTTTTGCTGTGAAGACAACTGCCCTCTCAGTGGTGGACTGATCGTCATCTCTGCCCAAAATAAAAGACATGGAGATTTTTGTTCCAGTGCCGTAACAAATCAATCCTGTGGCCCTCCAGATGGTGTTGGACTGCAACTCCCATCAGCCTCAGCCAGTGTGGCCAATAGTCAGGGATGATGGGAGTAGTAGCCCAACAACATCTGGAGGGTCTCAGGTTCCCTACCCCTGGTCTAAGGGAAGCACTCCTCTTCAGGAGCTGTTAGAGGAGGCAAGTAGGCCAATGATTTATTGAAGACATTTATATACCACATAATCATTTGCATTTCTAAGCGGTGTACATACATAAAATAAAACAATAAAACCATCATAATCCACTCCCCTTCTCCTCATTTCCCTATTTTCCTTGCCCAGCTGACACTCAATAGCCCTTGGCCACCTTCACCAACCTGACACCCTTCTGATGTTTGGGGCTACAACTCCCATTGGCTGATGGGAATTGTAGCCTAAAACATTTGGAGAGTGCCAGGTTAAAAACATAAATAAGAATAGTCTGCTGGATCAAGCCAGTGGCCCATCTAGTCCAGCATCCTGTTTTCATAGTGGCCAACCAGATGCCTATGGGAAGCCCACAAGCAGAACCTGAGCTCAACAATATTCGCTCCCTTCCTGTGGTTTCCAGCAGCTAGTATTCAGTAGCATACTGCCTCTGACTGTGGAGGCTGGCTAGCAGCCATAGATAGCCTCATCCTCCATTTATTTGTCTAATCCTCTTTTAAAG
The DNA here is from genome assembly GCF_030035675.1 of Rhineura floridana. NCBI lineage: Eukaryota > Metazoa > Chordata > Lepidosauria > Squamata > Rhineuridae > Rhineura > Rhineura floridana. The sequence goes on from NC_084491.1 coordinate 38,106,033, forward strand.
CCATCCATGTTGGCGGCCATCACCGCTTCCTATAGGAGTGAATTCCACAGGTTAACTTTGTGTTACATGACGAAGTACTTTCTTTTGTCTGTCCTGAATCTTCCAACATTCAGCATTCATTGGATGTCCATGAGTTCTAGTGTTATGAGAGATGGAGAAAACCTTTTGTCTATCCACTTCCTTCATGCCATGGATGATTTTATATACTTCCCAGAGCTTGGAAAAGTTACTTTTTTGAACTACAACTCCCATCAGCCCAATCTGGTGGCCATGGTGGCTGGGGCTGATGGGAGTTGTAGTTCAAAAAAGTAACTTTTCCAAGCTCCGTTTCTGTCATGTCGCCTCTGATTTGCCTTTTCTCTAAACTGGACATAAGAACATAAGATTGGCAAAGAATGTTCTATGGCTTCTGGTGAGCGCTGAGCATGCTCAGACCTCATAGGTTTTTTCCCTCTCTTTTTTGGTGGTATTTAATTTACCCCTTTTTATTTTTTGTACTTCTGCAAGCCATGGATACTGTCTTCTTGTTTCTTAGTGGTCCCATTTGGACTCCATTTCTGTTGGCATGGAGGCACTGAGTTCACTATTAGAGTTGAGTGATATTCTGCCCCACTCCAGAACCAGCACCAAGGTTAGTGAAGAACAGCTGTAGACCCTGCTATATTTTGAGATGTTGGATTTTAAATTAAAACAGCAAGGATTTTTGTTAGCTACCTTGAGCAATTTTTGGAAACTATAACTGAATTCTAAACTGGAAATTAAAAATTGAACTGCATACTTACCTGAAAGTTTACTATCCCACTAAAATAAATAGGACATTGCAGAGAAAATATTTATTTACAGGGATTTATAATGTGCCCTTCACCATGTGGTCCTAGAATGGGATACTTGCAGATCAATCCAATTAAGCCATTTAACATCTTCTATCCCCCAAAGGCCTGTGCAAAAAATGTGCGTCTTGCCCTGAAATGTATAAGGTGATGAGGCCAGATATACCTCACAGAGGGGGGCATTCCACCCTCTGGGCACCATCACAGAAAAGGCCTTCTCTCTCTCTCTCTCTCTCTCTCTCTCACACACACACACACACACACACTCACACACGCACACACACACACACACACACACACTCACACGCACACTTCACATGGTGGCACAACAGCCTCCAGATCTGGTTAATTGAAAATATTCCACTATTCTCTTTCAGAAATCTAACAAGGCTTTCACCCTGGAACTATACTTTGCCCTTTCTGTCCCCTGCCCTGCCCCTTCTGTCCCATATTTATTTTTGTGCTGCAGCTACGGATTGCAGCCTGACAGCACAATTCTATACAGCTGAAGACGGTGATCTCATGCCCACTTCCCAGGGAGCAAGCCCCACTGAACTCAATGGGACTTACTTCTGATTAGGCATGCTGGAATCTTCCTATTCATCCACTTATTAAACCCATTAAAGTTTGCAGCTCTGGAAATTACAAATAAATGTGCCTCTGGGCCTGTTGCAAATGTCATATTACTTTCCCCCAGCAGATAATTCACAGGAAATGCTAACTTGGGCTTTTTCATTGATTTGTGCTTTTGTTTCTCATGTTGAATGTCAAGGATTCCAACTTCTAGAATTGGTTTCCTAGTATATAGGGAGGCCTGTAAGCTGCAGAATGGATTTATTTCTGTCAAAGATATAAAAAGCATTTGGAGCGTTTCCATTGAAGTTCTAGGCAATTTTCTCATAAATGTGTTTTAAAAAAAGCTACTTCAAAGTGAAAGAGCAATGCTTAAACTTGCTCATGGTGGGTTAAGAGAAATTTATTTTTATGTGGTGCCTTTAAAGCAGGGATGGGCAATTTATGGCCCTTCAGATGTTGTTAGACTACAGTTCCCATCATGTTTGACCATTGGTGATGCTGGCGGGCTGATGGGAGCTGGAGTCCAGCAACATCTGGAAGGTCGCACATTCGCTGTTCCTGGTATCCTCAAAATAAAATGATAAAAGATCTTTGATTCTGAAATCATAGCTCAAAAGCTAAGCAGGAAAAGATGTGCGGAAAAGGCTAAGGCTAATGGTGAGCAAAAAGAAACACTTATATCAGCAGCTGTTCTCATTTTTTTCCCCGGCAGACCACTTGAACATTGCTGGGGGGCCTTGGTGGACCACCTAAGCATCAGCATTGCCAAAATGTCACTGTGTTATAGAAATTGCAGGACCTAAGCCAGGCTACTTAGAAGGGCCCCTTCCGCTGGTAAATTCTTTGGGGGGGATTAGTAGGTTGCACTAGCTCCATAGCATGACACATCACAAATCCTAGGCCAGGGCATCTTTCACCTCTTCAACAAATCTGGCTTTGTTCATCAAGTGCAGGGCCAAGTACTAAGTACGGATATTTTCTATTGTTCCAAAATCTTTCTGCAACCACCTGAAAGGAGCCTGCATATCATAGTTTGAGAACCTTTGTTAGTAAAGAAATAATTCAATTGCTATAATTATTACCTTGAGAGCCAGTGTGGCATATGAAGCTCACTGGTTGACCTTGGGCCACTTACTGCCTCTCAGCCTCAGAGGAAGGCAATGGTAAACCACCTCTGAATACTGCTTACCAAGAAAACCCTATCCATGGGGTCACCATAAGTCGGAAGCAACTTGATGGCAGTCCATTTCCATTTCAATTATTACCTTTTCACCCCATCATTCTTTAAGGTAGTGTACATAAGGTTCCTAAGCAGTATCTAATCCAAGCACGTTTCAGATGCAGACAAGCAAGCTAGCTGAGCAATAGGAATGGGTGATTTGATGGGGGAATCCAAAGGTCATCCAGTGAGAGCCAGTGTGGTATAGTGGTTAGAATGTTTATCTAGGGCAAGCATGGGGAAACTGTGGCCTTCCAGATGTTGCTCAGCTCCATCTCACATCAGACCTAGCCAACATGGCCGAGGGTCATGAGTGATGAGAGCTGTAGCCAAACATCATCAGGAGTGCCAGAGGTTTCCCATCCCTGTACTAGGGCCAGGGAGATCCAGCTTCAAATCTCATGGAGCTCACTGTGTTACCTTAGGCCAGTAAAGAGTGGCTATATCGCAGCCTTCAGCCTACCTCACAGGTTTGTTGTGAGGATAAAATGGTGGAAGTATCTGATCCTGATTTCATATCCCAGTTGGTAAACAGAATGTATTGCCACCATTTCGCAGTTTAAAAACAGAAGAAAATCCTGCTGGATCAGGCCAATGGCCCATCTAGTCCAGAATCCTGTTCTCACAGTGGCCAACCAGTTGTTCATGGGAAACCCACAAGTAGGACCTGAATGCAAAGAGCACTTTCCCCTCCTGGGGTTTCCAGCAACTCTTATTTGGAAGCATATTGCCTCTGCCTATGGAGACAGGGCATACCATCATAGCTAGTAGCCACTGATAGCCTTTTCCTCCATGCATTTGTCTAATCCTCTTTTAAATCCATCCAAGTTGGTGGCCAATTTGGATGTCGAACCAGGATATTAACAGCAAGCTGGGTGTGCAAGGAAAGGAGGAAAAGGCAGAGGAAGGAGGGAGTGCACAGGCTCAAGGCTCATTCTTTGTCTGCTAAACCATAGTTTATTGTTACATCTGAACTAGCCCACTATGGGAAGGCACTTGAAGACTACTACTTGGTCGCTCTGGTAGATGATATGAGGAGGGCATTAGATAGGGGAGAATTCACCTTTCTTGTCCTCCTCGATCTCTCAATTATGCCGCCCAACACGATCAGCCACACAGGGCCTTCTCTCAATCCCACCGACAAAAACAGCTAGATTGGCAGGAACTAGAGAGAGGGCATTCTCAGTGGCGGCCCCCACTCTCTGGAACTCCCTCCCGCAAGATCTACGCCATGCCTCTTCCCTAAATGTATTCCATAAAGCCTTAAAGACCTGGCTCTTTCAACAGGCCTTTGGGATTTCCGGGGAGGGTTAATTGTTATGACTGAAATGCCTCTTACCCTGCATTAGTGCTGTTGGTGCTGCTGTATTGTTTTTATATTGTATTATTGTATTTTATCATATTGTGTTTTAACTGTTTACATGTACGTCGCCTAGAGTGGCCATCGGCCAGATAGGCGACACATAAATTAAATTATTATTATTATTATTATTATTATTATTACTAAGGCTTCCTCACCCTGGTGTCCTCCAGATACTGATGGACTCCAACTCAGCTGCAGCCAGTGTGGCCAATAGTGGGGGATTATGGGAGTTAATAGTCCAAAATATCTGAAGAGCACTAGGTCGGGGAAGGCTGGTTTAGACCACTGATTCAAAAAGGTTCTGTCATAACTGGAGTCCCTAAACAATGGGGGGGGGGAGAAACTTTCAAAGGGAGGGCCATGAAAACTTTTTAAAATATGCTTTTTATACTCTTGAGTGTTCTAGCAAAACTGGATGGGCTGATGGTAGGGAGGTATTAATGTGCCCCATATTCAGTATTTTCCCAGAGAGGATGCAAGACAGCTGTCTGTTGAACAGTGTGTTAATTGTGCATTTTAGCCTTCATGAGGTCTTGATGAACCCTTCAGAGCTTGTCTTTGCTCCAGGTAGAGCACACCTACAGCTCATAAGGTTTCGTTACAGCTTATTAGCTGAATGTCACCATGGAGTCATTTATAATTAACAGCAGTGCCTAGGTGTCAGGTCTAACAATAAGTAACATAGCCATTGGGAAAGAATGGGCCATTTAAAAAAAAACTGAATCTGAATCTGGTTTCTGTCAGCAAAATTGGCTGGCTGAAGAGAGATTCTTGACGGTTGCTATTTGGGTCCCACCAACTGCCGGAACAAAAGCTGCTAAAAATGACCCTCGAAATTATGAGCCTCCACATCATTGTCAGACAGCCTTTTGGATGATGGGCAACCAAGCCTTTTTTTTTAAAGGGGGTGTGTCAAATGGTCTTGTTAGAATCAAGAGTTTCACTTTGAAAAGTTTGAGTTTTTCTCTTTGAGAGTGGTGAGGGAAATGTCAAAATGTAAACTCATTACGGACCGGCATATCTATGTCCCTGGAAGAGTTTTTTCATAGAATCGAGCTCTCGAGTAGAGCTGGAGACCCTCCGTTTCCAGTTTTTTTTCCAGTTTTAAGTTTGCCACATTTCTGCATCAGTTTGCATTTTTTTAAGAACTCATGAAAATTCATCAGCATTTTAGTGTGAATTTCACCTAACACATGCATCTTTACCTAATGAACTTGTTGTTACAGCAGTGCCCCCTAATATAATTCATATTTGTATGTTATTTTCACTATCATGTATATTTTTATGCACAGTTTCCCCTAACATATTCATTTTTGTATGCTTTTTTGGTTGGAGAGCTCCATGACAAAATTCAGAGAAGTAAGAATTTTGAAGGACGGCTGCATGTCAGTTCACGTATCGTTTCTCGAAGTAGGTTGGTTTGCATTAAAATGTGAGCCAAAGCAAATTTCTCTCCCACCCCGAGTTCTGATCTTCATCCTTCCACCTGGGATTGAATTTTTAGAAAAGCAAAAAAAGCTGGCCCAAAAGTTCAGCACGGCGTACTGAACACTAGGGGGTGATTGTGAAAGCAGGAAGCATTGGGGGCAGCAACAGCTGTGCCTCACAACCCTTGGAAACTATATCTGCTCCTCTGTATAACCATTGCACATTTGGGCAGTGATTTTTGTAAACATGCACACCAGAAAAAGCAAACCTGGCTTGATACTGCATATGGTTGCGTCCAGATTATTTTCTTCTGGTGCTTTACAAATGTACAGGACTGCATACGTGCACCAGTGTGAAACACTTGTTAAAAAATATTGAAGCAGTTACATGTGGGATCACATCAAGTTTGTTTTTATGCTGTGCTTCATCAATGGGTATGTGTCTATCGGTAATGTAGCAAGGGGATGGGGGGGGAGAAGTCATACTGTGCATGCTCCAGTTCTGCAGTTGGTTCCCCAAATCTATCCAGGTCAACTACAATTCAAGGGAAGCCAGACAGACAAACTCCATGCAATAATCAAGGAGCAGAGTGTGTGCTAGAGGAGAGAAAAGTTGCTGATTAGGATTGCCACCTTTGCATCACCCTCCCCCCCCTAAAAAAAACAAAGGACAAAAGGGGATACAATTTCCATAACATTTTCATGTGCTAATTTATGTACAGCTGTACATTTAGAAAGTGATTATGGGATTGTATTGAACTATCTTTTATTCAGAGTAGACCCATTGAAATTAATGGGCCTAAGTTGGCCATAGCCGTTCATTTCAATGCATCTACTCTGAATAAAAGTTAGCTTAAACAGTAATGCAGAACATCTCACCATAACGGGGGAAGACTGAGCAGGTGAGCTGTGTACTTGTTCAGTCTGCAATTCAGCTGCCGCTAACAGGAGAAACTCATGCGCTTCTCACATTCCTGAGCTTGCTTGCAGATCAAAATACATCTCCTGGTCGAATTATGCACTTATCTGGATTTTGGTATTCAGTTTTGGTGAGGAAAAAAGCAGGCACACAAAAACACTTATTTTACATTTACAAGAAAAAAAAAATCATTGTATTTCACATAAAGAAGGTGTACAACATGCATACAATTTAAAGGCAGACTTTTCATGTGTTCTTTCAAAAAGACCAAACAGACCTGTGATTGAGCACTGGTGAAAATGAAATGGGTTGGAAGATGACTGTTCTATCCATTCCTACTAGTGGTTGATGGGCAGCTTCAAAGTCCCTGCTGGCCTCTCTTCTCTTCTTACAGTTCTTTAACCAAAACCTATTCATGTCAACAGAAGGATTTGCACTCAGTGGGTTTGGAATTAAGGTCTTTTATATAATGTCATTGACTCTAGTGGAATTGCCCCAAAGCTGTTTCTTTATAAGTTTGTGTGTGTGTGTGTGTGTGTGTGTGTGTGTGTGTGTGTGTGTGTGTGTGTGTGTGTGTGTGTGTGTGTGTGTGTGTGTGTGTGTGTGTGTGTGTACACAAATATTTAAAGATTTTGGTTAAGATGAGTTTGGTTGGATTAAATTGCCCTGTCTCTTTCATGATTCTGATAGGAATAACATCTGTGGCATTGGAAGGCACATACATTTTTCAATAAATGGCCTGTGTGGTTTGTCAAGTACCACAGCTTCCCTTTTCAGATTTCACTTTCCTACAATAGAAAGACCCAGGTTTTTTAAGGTCAACGTTTCCCAAGTTCTTACCAGATCTTCCACTTGTTGTGTGGATTGAGGTCCTGATTCTATATCTATGGAAATTGGGAGAAGGTGGGGAAGGATGTCTCCCAGCCTTTGGCTCTGAGATTTTCCATCCTTGATATAGCTGGTTCTGGGATGACTGGAACAGATTAATAAATTGTTCATGCATTGAAATCAAAGTTGAAAGGAATATCAAATGTCATCAAGTCCAGACCTCTTATAATACAGGTTTCTTTGAACTGACAGCAAAGGAGAACCCTGGCATTCCTCCCAACAGGAGATCAGTAATGGCAGAAAGGTTTTCCTGAAAGACAGAGTACCCTACCCATTCTACCATTCTAGTCATATTTCCCATGATATTCCAGCAACTCTATACCCCTCAGGCTCCCCTCAAGCATCTTACCTTCCTTAAATGGCCCTGCCCATTCTCCATCACTGCCTCCCATGCCTCGTTGGAATTCCTTCCTGGCCACTTTTGTAAGGCCACATCTTCAAATACCTCTCTTTTTTAACTTTTTAAATGGCACAGTCCACAGGACTGCCCTGTTCTGGTTCCAAGGAGGAGCCCACAGGGAAGGTGGCATACAGTGGAACAAGGCAGGTTGGTTGTGTCAGCACCAAGGAGAGCTCCTAGTGAGCAACTTGCTCCAACAGAAGCTGGAGGTGAACTGTGGCCTTTTGAACCTCTGTCTCATGCATCTCCTAGGTTCTGCCCTCATTGGAGAACTACTATGTATTAAAGGGCCAGTTGTCTCGCCTGAAGATGGCCATTTCTTTACTCTGTGGTCTCCCACTGGTGTATCCCCTGCCCTGCTGGACTGGTGAGGTAGTATGTGATGTACCCAGGTTTTCAGGCCAGGGGAAGGCCCATGAGGGTCCCAGCTCAGATTCTATGTACCCTGGTGCTGTGGGTTCCAGCTCTGTGGCCTCCTACCAGCCATCCTCAGCTGAAATGAGGCCCTGATCACCAGCCTCAGCCTCAGTGGCAGGAATGTGGTTCAGCTCCTCAAAAGTTCAAATATATGGATCTGTCTGTGCTTGATTGTATTTTTCCCATTATCCCTGGAATACTTCTCATCCATTCCACTAGCAAATCCACTAGTAGCAGTTGCCTGCATCACTTCTCTCCTCTAATCTCTGTCTTTTGGGCAACTGTTGACAGACATTTTGGTTGCTTATTTTTGTCTCTGCTCTCTTTCAAGCCATTCTTTTGGTTTTTCCGCTGTGAAACTTCTGTTCGGCAGCTATAGTAGTACTTTTTGCCAGAAGAACTAATGTGGTCAGACCAGTCATCAGCAGAATCATAGGAAGCATCAGAAGTTTTACTTGGATTATTGCAAGGATTTGAAGAGTATGAATTTGAGCTATGAAGAGCACTGTGGTATTGAGAATTTTCTTGTGGAGAATAACTGGTCCCACCATCCCTCTCTCTAACTCTGTGAGTATGCATGCTTTTAGCTTTACTGTGTCCAGTGTTATCACCATATTTGTTTTCAGGGCTTTCAGATCACCGCAACATTGTATTGGGTGGTGAAGGATCTGTGGTGTTGTCATGCCGGTGAACACCACCACTGGGGTGACTCTTTCATGAGTATTTAAGGGCCTGGTAGGGCTGTGAGTCTCCCTTGTGATCATGACAGCCATCACTGAGTCTTTGCTGTTCCCTCACATACATTACCATCAATACCCAGTCTGTGTATGAGAGACTGAGGGGACCAGGAGGGTGTGGCCGGGCCAGGGGAACCACTAAGGAGTGAGGGGAAAGCAGTGCTCTGACCAGGAACAGGGAAGAGGAGGAGGAGGAAGGGGAGGGAGGGAGGGAGGAGGAGGGGTGGCTCAGGTGGTTCACCTGTGAGGGGAAGCAGCACTCACGGGCCCATCTCCTCCACACCACTGAGAAGGAGAGATGCCCCTGCAGAACGAAGACACAAAGATGAGCACCGAGGAAAAAGATGACGATGACATCTCCTCCACTGCTGCCACTGTCCACCTTCACTCGCCCTCCGCTGCCCGCCCACCCTCAGCCTCTGCTCCCAACACTATTGCCGTCTGACTACATCCAGGAAACTCAGATGCCACCACCTTCGTTTAATGTCAGCTGTTGTCGGCCCTTCCCGTGATCAAGGCCTGCCCCCTTCCCTACATTGGGTTGTAGTCAACAATCTTTTTCTCAGAATAGACCCATGGAAATGAATGGACCTAATTTAGTAGATGGCCATTCTTTTCAGTGGGTCTACTCTGAATTAAAGTTAGTTGAAATCAACCCATTATCTCCCAAACCATCATCATTGAGACTGAAAGTTCATTGGAGCACGGACTGGACTTTTTAGCATCTCTTAAAATTGTCAAGTATAGGGGCAGCTGTTGGGTGTATAGCACCAGTGCATATGACATGACAGAAAGGCAACCTATTCTTCCTTCGCTGATCCTTTCCTTAACAACCATATGTTTGTTTCTGCTCAGGTTTTACTTCCTCCCTGTCTTTCTCCTCAATCAGAGATAGTGCCCATGAGTGCCAGCCATGTGGCTCCACAATGACCACATGTATGCCTGTAGTCAGAGTGACTTTATCTCCCAGCAGCAATAAGTCTTACATTTCTTTATTCTTTAACTGCCAGACTTAATAGACTATTTGTTTCTGCACTCTGCTGCAATATATGCCAAACTGCAACAGTGGCACCATTTGATGATGATGATGGGTCCAGACTTAATTGTACTTACTTCTCATTGGAATCAATGGGAAGATTAGTCATGAGTTGACATTGATTTCAGTGGGATATAAATGCAACGAAGGGACATCGCTATGCTATGCTTCGATACGCTGCGGGCATCTGCCATGTCCTACACTTCTTCAGAACAGGTGCGGGGAAATACGCTGCTCCAAAAAGCACAGAATGAGTAATAACAACACCTGTACAGCCAGCACATGGAAGGGACATACCCTAGTAGAAGAGCAACTGTTTTGTGTAACCCCGTGTTCAGTCTCTGGAATCTCCAGGTATTTTGTTTATTTATTATTGCATTTATACCCCACCTTTCCCTCTCCAAGGAGCTCGTGTGAAAACATCACTCTCCCCCTCCCTGTTTTATCCTCACAACAACCCTGTGAGGTAGGTTAGACTGATAGATATAGTGACCTGCCCAAGGCCACCCAGCAAGTTTCATGACCAACCAGGGAGTTGAGCCCTGGTCTCCCAGGTCCCAGTCCAATGCTCTAACCATTACACCACATGGGCTCCCAGATAGGGCTGAGAGAGGTCCAGCAGTGGCAGCTGGTGGCTCCATATAGGTTGGGCAGTAGAATCTGCCCAAGTTTTAGTCCAAACTTTTAAGGAGCTGTCCAAGGTGCTGAAGACTGAAAACCCAGAGCGGATTCCATTGCCCCACTGACATGAATCCAGCAATCCCCACAGGATCCCAGTCAGAAATCCTGGAGGGTCATTGCCAGTCGTTGTGGCAGTGGGCCTGTAGATGGACCAATGGTCTGATCTGGAAAAAGGTGGCTTTCTATCTTCTTATCAGAACACAAAAGGTGCCTGTTGGATCAGGCCAGTGGCCCATCTAGTCCAGCATCCTGTTTTCACAGTGGCCAACCAGATGCCTATGGGAAGCCCACCAGAAAGACCTGAGCACAACAGTGCTCTCCCCTTCTGCAGTTTTCAGCAACTAGTATTCAAGGGCATCCTGCCTCTGACAGTAGGGGTAGAACATAGCCATTGCTGCTAGTAGCCTTATCCTCCATGAATCAAAGCCACCCAAGATGGTGTCCGTCACTACCACTTGTGGGAGAGAAGATGTCTCCCTGTCTTCCTAGCATGTGGTGATGCCAACAGAGATTAATGTCATGAAGTTGGCAGAAGTGGTGGAGACGTTGTGGTGCAGTTGCAGAGATGACATAGAAATGTCCCTATGTCAGCCAAACACAGGTGCAGCCAATCCTCTCATGGCTCAAACCCATACCACACACACTACAGCTCAGTTCCCTAGCCACTCAGCCACAGCAACGGAACAAGAAACAGTCAAACCATGAAGCATTTCTCATCTTCCTCACCTCACTGCCCAGTCATATGTGTCAGGAGCACATGGGCTGCAAGAGAAGCCTTTGTCTGGTGGACAGACCATCCCCTGCCCCCTAACAGTCCAGGGAAGCTGAGTGACCCTAGAGAAAGAGGCCCATCAAGCGCCTAAGCCCATTCCTAGTTAGTCTTACACCCTGAGGCCACCTCCGCAGCCCAGGTTTGACAAGTGGATGGGACGTCAGATGACCTGTTTTCCTTTTCCCACACAGTTTGAAATCAAATCTTACTGTAATCCATGACTGGCCTTTAAAGTGGCCTTGATGGACACTTTAAAATCTAGTCAGAAGTAGAAAACAACCAGGTTTCCCTTGTATCTCACAACGTTTTCCCAATTTTAAAAGGCTTTAAAGATAAATACTGAGTCATAGCCAATTAACATCTACTCAGAGTAGGCCCACTGAAATTAATTGACCAAAGTTAGTCAGGCCTATTCATTTCAGTGGGTCTACTCTAAGTAGGACTAGCATTGGAGACAACCCATTGTGCTGTCTGTTTAACTATTGTATTTAGGATTTAATTATCTTAATTCAGTAACAAGGTTAGGTAATGTTCTCTGGCAGGATTCTTAATGCAGACCTGCAGCAGGTTTTTTTCCCTCCAAAGCCAAAGGAAAAGGGCTAGGAAGAGGAATTCTGGGGGGCTGGATTGCCCTTTGGTGGGAATTCACTGTGCTTGAATACAATACAAAAATGGCAAAATTCAAATATTTCATTTGTCTTGTTACAGCATGATTAGTACCTTACAGCCTATGCTTCAGTGAGACACAAGAATACTTGCTCATCTATCTCTTTTAAAACTGTCTAACTGTTTACCACATTTTTTTTCGATAGGAAAATCTGAAATTTGACCCTGGCTTCTTCATTCACTTCAAGTGTGGAAGAGGCCTTAGTGCCAATGAACTGTCTCTGGGGCGCACAAAATGCTTGTGAATTTGTCACACACAGAAATCCTTGATGTCTGGTGTACATTTCTTAAGAGCATGTCTGCACTGTGTGATGTGTACCTGAAAGCACCACAGGTAACTTGCGCAATCCTCCATGAGAGCAGGCATAGTGTTATGACCAGTGTCAGTGTCAAGGATCAGCATGGTTGGGAATCTGCCAAAGGCTCACACCCAGCAAGGAACCCATGGACAAGAGCCCCCGGGACCTGCTGCAATATGGAGGTAAACTCACTGAGAAAGAGGAAACCATGGAGGGTGTCTTCCCCATTCACCCTCCAGAACTGGAGCTGACCCTGGTTAGGAGCATCAGATCTGAACCAGAATGTCCCCCAGTCTCCCAAACTCAGCTGAGCTATGAACCTCCTGGGTAGCCGCTGGAAAGTCGTATTCTTTCCCCCACTGTTCTCTCCCTGAGGTAGGGATGGGGAACCTATGACCCCCAAAATGTTGTTGGACTCCCAAGCTCCATCATCCCCATCACCCAATGGTCAATGATAATGGGAGTTGTAGGCAAGCAACATCTGGAAAGCATCACATTGGCTACCCTACCCCTGATCTGTAATAGGGGGGTGACAGTACTAGTATCCTTCTTTCTATAAATCGACCTGAAGAGGTATTTTTGAAGTACCTTGAGGACTTAAGCAGTGGAGGCTGGTCAATTGGGCAAATGGGGCACTGCCCCACCAACCTCAGTTAGCCCTCACCTACCAGCCTTCTTACTTGCAACCAGTCCAGGGGGTTGCACTCTCTGACAGCTTCCGCCTCCTTAGTTGCGGTGTTGCCATTACAGAACTCAGCAGGGAGGAGGATGGAGAGAAACTAGAATTAGGGGGCTCTGTCTGTCATTGGCTCTGGATCCACCTCCTATTGGCCTCCCTGCCTTCTACCCCACCAGTCCCAATGGGCACCAGCCACCACTGCACTTAGGGGAGAGTGCTACAGAGGGAGACTTCAGAAATGCTCCTCATCTGAGTTCCTCCTGGGAGTTTGGAGTTCTAAAGTAACTGTTTTTTTCTCCAAAATGGAACTGATGCAAACGGAATCCTATACTGTTCTGTTTCTGTTAAATTTCTAACAGAAATATAAGCCCCGTTGATCTCAGTGGGATTTACTCCCAGAAGAGTGTTAGAACACTGCAGTGTGGATTTTTCCAGCCCTACCTGGAGATGTCAGGGATTGAATCTGGGACCTCCTCTGCTACTGAGCCATGACCCTTAATTGAGTTGTATCCAACTGAGTTCTACTCAGATTAGGCCCATTAGGGTTAATGGATTCAAGCTAATCATCACCATTAATGAGTCTACTCTGAGTACAACTAACAGTAGATACAACCCGTTGCAATTTCTTTATGATTGGCTATTTCCTACCCCACCCCAACACCTGGCAATAACCCTCTTAAGGTAACATAACTGAAATGTTTCTTGTTTTATCTTATTTTGAGGGTTGTTTTACCATCACTAGCTGCACAGTGCAAGAACACTGAACAAAAACGCTTGCAAACTTTCATATTATTATTTAGTGCATGTGTAAGGCTGCTCACCAACAAAATTCTCTAGGCAGCTTACAAAAGCATCCTACCCTGTTTCAAAACACAAAATACAGCAATTAAAACAACCAACCCAATAAAAATAACATCAAACATTTCCTAGGGGATACAAAATAAAATAATGTACAACTTACCTTAAAACACATTTGTGCAAGTGCATGAGGTTGTTTCAAAACATATACAAGTAAGCAGAAAAAACAACATCCTCAGCTGGGAAGTTCTGTTGCAGTGAAATGCATGTTTGACATGCAGAAGCTTTCAGGACCAATCCCTGACATCTCCAGGTAGAGTTTGAAAAGACTCTACCTGGAGAACTGCTGCCAGTTAGTATACTGAACTAGATGGAGCTAAGGATAGGGGAGAAGTTTCAGTCCGTTTAGCATTTAAAGGAAAATCTGCCTAATTTGCACTTCCCGAAATGACATACAAACCAAAACACAGCAATCACACTTCTCTGAATTTTGTGTTGTAGCTCACCAACCAACTGAAGTGCAGAAACATGCAGCACTTGGAATAGTTACTTTTTTAAACTACAACTCCCATCAGCTCCAGCCAGCATGGCCACTGGATTGGGCTGATGGGAGTTGTAGTTCAAAAAAGTAATTTTTCCAAGCTCTGGAAAAATGCATATACTAGAGCAGGGCTTCCCAAACTGTGGTCCAGGGACCACCAGCGGTCCATGAGCTTTATTCTGGTGGTCCACGATAGTCTGTAAAACTACAGTTAAAAACCATACAGCGGGCAGAAAAATCATTAAACGGTGCACCAAGATCCTCAGCAATGTTCAAGTTGTCTGGGGTGTGTGTGTCTGCAAACCACTGTACTAGGGGAAAGTGGGCATAAACGCATCTATTAGTACAAAATGGCACACAAAAAATGTGTATATTAGGAGAAGGTGCACTAATGTACTGATGCATTCATGAGGACGTGTTTTTTTTTTTAAAAAAAGGAAACTGATGCAGAAATGTGGAGAACTGAAGATTGGAAAAATGAGAAACTGATAGAAACCAAAACTGACATCCATCCCTCAGTGGACCACACACACTGCTGCTTTGCAATCCCACTGAGATGCCTCAAGCTGCCTCCACTTTGGGTGAATGGGAAGGTGGAAGTAGTGAAGTAACAATATAGAGTGCAAAGTTGCCCATGCACATAATTAGTGTTGTTTTGTTTTGTTTTTAAAGAAATTAATCAAACTCAAAGAATAGACCATGGTCTTGAGAGGAGGAAGCATGCTTATAAAATGCATTTAAAAATCATCCATTCTGTCCCAACACACTCCAGTGTTGTAGCATAACGGCTGCCTGAGCCCCAACAGGGTTTATTCTAACGTGCAGCTAAACACATTTTGTGCAATGTAAAAAAACACAAACCAATTGTGCATTGGGAAATAAATTTTTGTGCAGTTGAGCATATGGGATTTAACAAAGAGCTAGGTAGTTTCTAAAAAAGGAATAGATGAGAAAATATTTTTTTAAATAGAAAATGAAGATAAATACTGGTTTCTTTCAAAATTTCATAACCTTATACTAATAGACAGCACTATTTTGGTTAAAAAAATGAGGTGCCAGTACTCATATCTTGATAAAAGGACTGTGGGTGCCAGCACAAAATGGCTGGCATGGGCTGCAAAAAACCCAGAGGTGCTGCTACTCCTGCCCTGTGAGCACTGTCACAAAAAAAGGACCTGCTAATAGTATATTATGGGACAAATTACTTGGCTAGTCCTGGGGTGGGCAGTGTGTTGGCTTCTTGTGCAGTGGGGGAGGGAGGAAGCTTAGAATAAACCCTAAGCTGCAAGTAAATCAAGAAGTCCCCGCTTCAAATTTCGCCACTGCCATAAACTCATACTAAGGCACAAGGCTGCAATCCTATGCACACTTACCTGGGACTAAATCCAGTTGAACTCAGTAGGGCTTACTTCTGAGGAGACATACATAAGAGTGCACTGTAAGATGCCTTATAGTATGAGGCTAGTATTTTTATGCCCATATTGTAGACTGAAGGGAAGGATGCTTAAAAAGCAGTGATTTGCCTCTAAAGGTTAGATGATGGTTTTCTGTTGCTCCAGAGGGTAGGACCTGAATCAACAGGTTCAGATTCTAAGAAAGGAATTTCAGAAGACCTTCCTGGTGGTGCAAGGCTATTCAGCATCCAACTCTGAAAGTGTATTGGACAAATTCGTGGAGAGTAAGTCCCTCAATGGCTACTAGCCGCAATGGCTGTGTACTACCTCCAGGATTGAAGGTGGCATGGCTCTGAACACCAGTTGTTGGGAAGTACCGGTGGGGAGAATGCTGTGGGGCTCATGTGCTGCTTGTGGACTTCTCATAGGCATCTGGGTGGCCACTGTGAGGACAGGATGCTGGAATAAGAAGGGCTTCATTTTGATCCATCAAGGCTCTTCTTATGACAACGGAACAGACTGTATTGAAGGTAAGGATGGGCGAGAAATTAAATTCAGTTTGCATACAAAGGTGAATCTATCAAATTTGTACTTTCCAAAACAATATGATAACAGAAACACAGCCTGCAATGCACACTTACTCGAATTTTGCAATGCTGTTTGCCAGCCAATGTTTACAAAAATGCATATATTAGGGGAATGTGTACATAAAAATGAATATATGAGTGAAAATAGCATGCAAAATGCATTATATGTTAAGAAATGGTTTGCAAAAATGTGTACATAGGTCAAAACAGCCTAGAGAAATGTGTTTGTTAGGAGAAATTTGCACTAAGAGGCTGGAGAATTTTCATGAGGATTTTTAAAGAAACAAACAAACAAACCACAAATTGCTGCAGAAATGTGGAGAACTGAATTTACATTTGGAAAAATTAGAAATTGAGAGAACCAAAGTGAGCAGATTTATTTTATTTACTTATTTATTATCATTATTTTTACCCCGCCCTTTTTCCAAAACTGGAACTCACGGCAGCTTCCAGATAAAAGCACACATATAATTAAAAACATACAAAAGTCTAGATTAAAATTAAATTAAACAATTTACAGTATTAAAACCATTCATACATACAGTTAAAATAATTCAAACTCAGTTTAAAATATTAGCAATGCAGCACCCTTCAAGTCCTGTCCTTAACAGCTTTCAGTTGCAAAGGCTTGTTGAAATAAAAAAGTCTTTGCTTGCCGACGGAAGGACTGCAAGGAGGGGGCCATTCTTGCTTTCCTAGGAAGGGAGTTCCAAAGCCTCGGGGCAGCCACCGAAAAGGCCCTATCTCACGTCCCCACTAGTCGTGCTTGTGAGGACGTAGGTATTGAGAGAAGGGCCTCTCCTGAGGATCTCAAGGCCCGGGCAGGCTCATATAGGGAGATACGGTCTGACAGATAGCCTGGACCTAAGCCATATAGGGCTTTATAGGTCATCACCAGCACTTTGAATTGTGTCCGGAAACAGAGTGACAACCAGTGGAGCTTTTGTAACAGGGGAGTCGTATGGTCCCTGTAACCAGCCCCAGTTAACATTCTAGCTGCAGCACGTTGCACCAACTGAAGTTTCCGAACAGTCTTCAGAGGCAGCCCCACGTAGAGTGCATTACAGTAATCTAAACGGGATGTAACTAAGGCATGTGTCACCGTGGCCAGATCAGATCTTTCCAACCTTACTCAAAAGTGGTGGACTCTTCATGGTTAACAGGTTTTTAAGTAGAGGCTAGATTGCCACCTATCAAGGATGCTGCAGTAGACTATTTCCTGTATTGACAGGAGACTGATGACCTTAGAGGTCCTTCAAAGTCTATTATTCTCATAACATAATATGATACAGGGTTGCATCCAACGTATTGCTAAGGTAAAATCACTTTACCTTAGTATCATCGTTCCACTGGTGAAATGCTTTGCACCAGCGGAAGGTTGTTGCAGAAGTGAATACATAAGCAGGTTACTTTGTTGCACCATCGATTGCACAATCTGTTGTGCAATGAATTTCCAGTGTAACTGTTGCATTGGATTCTTCTCTTGTGCAACATTAAAACTCACCCATCCGCTAGCCTAACGGCCCTTGCACTGGCGGATAGAGAATGCTGGATACAGTCTATAATATACAGGAATACCTGCAAACATCAAACGACATCAAGGGACAGAACAAAACAAATGAGTTACAGTCTGAATAGATAATGAAAGCTTTGTATGCAATCTGTGGGCATTTTGACTGTGAATGGCAGCGTTCCTCATACATACCACAAACCTCTCTTGATAATCCCCTTTGATTCCAAAGGAGTTTGCCATTTGGTATTTGTCAGAAGGAAGGGGAGCTGATGTTCATAAAGCCCCCACATTTAAAGCCCATGTTAGTAGGTGAAGCTGGCCACAGGGTTGTTTGGATCCTAGTGAATGTGAAGAGCTCCAGTGAAGGGCCCCCTATTGCATACATGATAACAGGACCTTTTCTGGATCCACCATTCTATCTTAAAATAGATTTGACCTCAGAGATTTCACACACACACACACACACACACATTAAAATGATAGTAAGTTTTATTTATAATGGTGTGCATTTAAAGGCATTTTTTCAAGAGCTTAGTTTAAAGTAGTTGTTGTGACAAGAATCACTGAGAGGCCTCCTTGAAATAGTCTCTGAATATTCCATATTTTTCCTGGAACTGTCAAGCAATGTCTGCCAAATGGTCTTGGCCGAGCTGCTTGGAGCCCGGCCAACTTTGAGGCAACTGTGGGGACTGAAGTGGGTTTATGTAACCTCTGTTTCCCAATCCCATCCATACATAGAAAGCATATAGATTTACTTAAGCAGTCTTGCCACATGGAGGAGCAAACGATTGTGCTTATTGTTTTCTCTATTGTCAAGTCAGAAATACGTGGTTCAGAATTCTCAGAAAGGATGGGCTCCCCTTTTGTGACATGCTGGCTTAGAGACCCTTCCAGTGCATGGGGGGGGGATAATATTTTTGGCTATACAGTCAATATTCAACGTTTTTGAAATAGGTTCAATATTTAAAGTGCCTGGGAAATTCTGGCCATTTTACCTGCTGCTGGGCTATCCAGGGCACTGCTAAGCTAATGACTGGCTGGCTGTGGACGTCTGAATAGGGAGACGTTTGAGATAGCCATGGGCTGGCACTAGTGGCATCCTTGTGAAGGGTCCACGTACACTTGGAGGTGGCTGTGGAACAAGAAAATTTTGTTAGGGCAGGAGGAATAAAACTTTCATTTTTGAGGCATCCTGAGCCTAAGCAGGTTATATGTGAGGTTTCCAGAAATTCTTATTTCTAAATGTAGTTATATGAATTAGTAGACATTTCATTAATGTGCAGTTGGTAAGCAGGTGAGGAGTATGAAAGCGTTGGAATCAAAAGGGTACAGTGCTACTAATCTGTAATGAAATCTCTTACTGATATGCAGAGAGAGAAAGACCTGGTTACAAAGGATTCTATTACACTCAACCCAAATATGAGATATCCCAAATAAACAATTACGCGTTTTTCTAACTCGTTGTGTATCCCAACCCTTGGCTTATCAAATTGCAGGAGCTGGATTCTTCTGCTGCTCTTATAAAAGGGTGATGTTGTTATATTTTGCAATTTGAAATGGTTCCGCTTAATCTCTGGGTGTGATCTGGTCTGGACTATAATATCATCGTGATTCAGAAACCTAGACAGGCACCAGGAGACCGGCCGCAGCATTCCGCCTGTCCTGTTGCTATTTGTGGCATTGCTGGGGAAGCAAAGCAGGCTTCTTCTGGGGAAGTATGTGATGGGTCAAATGCATACCCTTGCTGGTTACAGCCTTGATCTTTACACCCTGCACATCATCATCCCCCTTTGGCTTGTTTTCGTATATTTGTGTGACAGAATGAGGAGCATGATTCAAAAGAGGAAGGAAGGAAAGGAAATTCAGGTAATGGAAAAGTCTTCACCTGATGCTGAAAAAATAACAGATGGCACTCCATGAACTTTTCTGGGAAGTGAATTCCAAAGGCAGGATTTCACTACAGAAAAGTCCCTGTTCCACCTCTCCTCACCTCCAGTCTCACCTCAGACAGTTTGGGGGCCCATGGAAGGACCTCTGATGAGGATCTCAATATCCAGGCCCACTCATGTGGAAACCGAAAATACAACACTGCATTACAAGCGGAGAGTAGTAACAACATCAAGAGATGCTTGCTGATGCTCCAGAAGACCTTTGCAAGTGACTGATCAAAGCAGCATGCCTGAGGGAAAGGCCAAGCAAAAAATACCCCTGCCTTTCATTTATTTCTGTGGTCCTGTAAACCATCCTTTCCACTGGTTTCCCAAAGAATGGGAGAGCAACTTGTAGGGTGGATTTTGTGTACTGGTCTGATCTGTTTCAACTCCATGAGCCTTTAAACCAGCTGGGGGGGGCCTCCGGGCCCTTTGACTGCAGCTGAACTATAACTCCCATCAGCCCAAGCAAATATGGCCAATGGCCCCAGGATGGCGGGAGTTATAGTTCAGCAATATCTGGAGGGCCAAAAGTTTCCCACACCTGCCTTAAACTGTCCAGTGTCTCCAGCACTGAATGGTCTTCCTGGATACTGGTACCAGCAATAGTGCGTATGAGGTGTGTGTGGACATGCCACTGGCCAAGATAATGTAAGCAAAAAATCTTTCTCAGTCCCCTGAGTCCAGTGAATAAGTAGACTTGAGAAACTAGTGAACCAAGCAAGAAAATGTAGAAGTTCCTTGCTGTGCATGATACCCTGCATTTAACAAAGAGATAAAGTGGTTGAGATCCAATGCACTCAAACACACTGCATGGCGGTTGGGTGCTTTCAGTCCAGCGACAGATAGACAGGTGATATCGGAGCTGCAGTGCAACTCTCAATCATGTCAGGAGTGCCACTATCTTTGGCACATGGAGCAAATGTGCTTTGAGTTAAAGAAACTTTGGATGGAACTCTAATCAATGACTTACAATTAGTGGTGTGATTTGCTATGATGAGATGTGTTGAGATTATGTTAAGACACACTATGAAACGTGCTCATGTGGTTGCTGCACACACAGAGAGACATAGTATAAGACTTTTGCGTATTTGTTTGTTTCCTGTATACCCTCTCTTCTTTTTAAGAATTCATGGTATAAAGAGAAGAGCTGGATCAGCAATTAAAATTGCTGGGAAAAGGTTATAGTGGTTCATGATCTGATAATGATCCAGCCAATAATGTGATGCTGTGGCTTAAAATACGAATGCCATTCCAAATCACATTAACAGAAACATTGTATCCCAGCCCATGGAAAAGTGGGAAATAAAGTTGACACTGAATTTTGCCTAGAGTAAAATGTTAATTTTGAGAGAAGGGGGGCATTTTTTTTATATAAAACTCAATCTCTGATGAGGGTGGAAGGTGTCTGTCCACAAATCCCTAGTGGAAAGAGGGAGGGTGTTGACAATTTCCCCAAGCATTTAAATGGATAGAACTATGATGTGTGCTTGTGTGAGTGAACAAGTTTGTTTATGTACTTATAATCTGCACTTTCATAAGAATATATCAAGGCTCAATAAAACATATAAAAATAAAATCAGTAAAAATAACCATAACAACTTAATTAAAAACATCAATCAGTTTACATGCATGTTTAAAGCTATCTTCCTGTGCCATATTTATATTAAGCTTAATAATAATAATGATAATAATGTTTGTCCCTATCTAGAGTGCATGTTTTTATCCTCACATGCACACCTGTGTGTTTAAATGAGAGCCCACTCAGATGATGCCTCCACTACCTAACTTTAGCCAAATGAATACTTAGAACAGGAACCTTTCAGTGGTGCTCTCCTTATGGAATCCCACTCAAGCAGCTTGCTAAAAGGGCCAGCACCAGCACCTGGCACTCTAGGGCAGTTGCTGCTGTCCAAGTATCCCAGCAGAACCCACTGGCACTCACACTTGTTTTGGCCCTACCACCTGCCTGTGTCCACAGCCACAGGCCTCTTTGGGCAACAGCGGCTAGATTGGGGAAGCCACATGTCATTTTAAATCAAAATGATTGGTGGATTCCCAGACTCAGCTGTTGCTGCCAATTAAGCCTATGGCCACTGGGGCTTTATGACCAGGGGTACTAGCTGACTGGGTGGGAGGAGCACCAGAGAGCACCTTGCCAGACACCAGACCTTGAGTTGGCCATGCTGCTAGTTTGCAGGAAACTTGTGAAACCTTTGCTGCTGATCTTAGTTTGTGTGGCTTCCAAACTTTATTTTTATTTCATTTTTTTTTTGCTGGACGCTTGTTTTATTTTGCTTGTTTGTTGTTTTTAAATTGTCTCACTGATAATGATTTTGTTACCTATTAGATCATGTCTTTGGATAATTTGCAAACTGCCATGATGAGTTATTTGTAAACCACTCATTCACAAACTAGGAGGCAGGGCAGACATTTTAGAATAAATAAATATTATGTTTCCTTGCCCTATGAATCACCTCCTAGATCCAAATTCATCCTTGGCAAGCAAACCTAGCAAATAACCACTGTTATAGAGAAATGATAAAAGAGCCACAAACTCAGCTGTGCTACCTCAAATATCCAGTGTGGAGGGCTGGCGTCTGGAGGCAATGGTATGCCTTGGCATGCCTTGAGCTGTCACATTGACACCATAGCCCCATTTACCACAATAAGGTCATCAACATCATGCCTGTGAGGATTAAGAACATTCTGCCAACACTTTCCCCCCCTCTTCATACCCTTGATAGTATTGCTGTTGTGCTAAGGAGGCAGTCAGTGTACTCCTTTCTAATCCTGACACCCAAGCAGAAAAGAGAGACTTGGTAGCCTCAGTGGCTAAGTAAGTTTGTTCAGCACCAGAAGTTCTAGATTAGGGGTGGGGAACCTGTGGCCCTCCAAATGTTGTTGGCCTACTGCTCCCGTCATCCCAGATCAATGGCCATGCTGGCTAGAACTGATGGGAGTTGACATCCAACAACCTTTGGAGGGCCACAGGTATCCTATCCCTGTTCCAGATAGATAGACATTCTCTGGTTCAGTCTTCCCCAGCCTAGTGTCACCCAGATGCTGTTGGAGTAGACTGGTACTCCCATCATTATCCCTCACCCTTCTCCATGCAGCCTGGACTGACAGGAGTTCAGTTTTCTCAAACAGAGAACAAGGACATGATGTTTATGGAGATGAAGGATCAGGTCAGCCCTACTTTATCCTCATGGGTTGTATGGCAAGATATCTCAAGTTCAAACACACACACATTTTGCAATTTACAAATGGAAATGCAGTTGCTCACTTCAAATGGATTGGTGATGACCTGTTTCCCTCTTCAGTGCCCCTTTAAAACTGTAATGGGACAATTATGTTTGAACTGGGGTGAATCGTGCAGGTAGTACTCATTGGTGTTGTCTGCAGATCCCAGCCAAACATATCTTTAGCTACAAATGCAACTAAGACATGAAGCGGCTCATATAGGTGTTCTTCATTGGACACTGAATGCCAGGTTGTTTTTGAAACATAGAACCTTGTTTTAATGTAGCACAAACCATCATTCAGCATCAGCCAAGGTACCTGTGCTCTCTTCCTGAGGGTATATCATATAGCCTCTCACAGAGCTTGGAAAAGTTACTATTTTGAACTACAACTCCCATCAGCCCAATCCAGTGGCCATGCTGACTGGGGCTGATGGGAGTTGTAGTTCAAAAAAGTAACTTTTCCAAGCTCTGGCCTCTCATATATCATGAAATGGATGTGGTAGTTCTTAAGGCACAGAAACAATAACATTCTTGTTCCCTTGTGGTATCCTTCCTTGATCCCACTTACCTTGTCCTTAGGAAGTCCCTACTAGTCCACCCTCCTGCATCCTTAAAATAGCAAGCACATTGTCCCAAGAAAGACAGATCACACAGAAGTCTCACTGAAATGAAAGAGATTCAAGCAAGAAATTCCATGCAACCACTAGGTAGAGCAGGTGTGGGGAATCTCGGTCCCTCCAGATGTTGATGAACTACATCTCCCATCAGCCCCAGGTAGCATGGTCAATGGCCAGGGATGATGGGACTTGTACTTCAGCAACATCTGGAGGGCCAAGGTTCCCCACACCTGAGGTAGAATGAGGTGGCCACTTTAAGTGGTGGATATAGAGCATCATGAAATGGGCTGCCATTTCTCACTCCATTTATGCATCCTATGAGGTTGGGGGAATCACTCAGAGGGATGTATCCAATGTTAGTCCTATTCAAAGTAAACCCACTGAAATGACTATATGTGGCCAACAGGTCCATTAATTTCAATGGGTGTACTCTGAGTAAAAGTTAGCTGAGTATGACCCAGAGTTCCCGCCTCAAACACTGAAATATCTTGGGGTGAACTTCACCTTAGATGCTAAAGGTGAACCCTAGGGATGGGGTAGAAATAGCAAACCTACCTAATGGACACTTTCTGAAACAATATGAAAAACACAGCCATCCTTTGAAATTCACACTTCTCTGAATTTTGCAGTGCAGTTTTCCAGTCTAGTAATGTGTACAAAAATGTGTACATTACAATGTCCTTAAAAATGCATCTATTCGTGAAAATAACATACAAAAATAAATTTTATTAGAGGAAATTGCATTGAAAAAATGTGTACACTCAGATAACTTTACACTAAAACGCTGATAAACTTTCGTGAGGAGTTTTTTTAAAAAAAAATCGCAAACTGATGTGGAAATGTGGAGAACTGAGCTCAAGACAGGAAAAATGAGAGAAGCCAAGGTGGACCGATCCGTCCCTCCCTAACGCATGATCTACTTTTCTCTTGCCTGTTTGCACAACATGGTAACATGATGGGCATACCTGCAATCAGCAGTAAGGCGTATTTCCCAAGCTCAAGAGACTCTGAAAGGTAAGTGCATTTCATTCCCTTTTGCCATCCGGCCTGCCCTTGATTAGATCATGTGTACATGCAACGGGAAGCCAAAGAGTTTGCTGATTTATCACGAATCATTAGGGAAGAGCGACTGTATTTTTAAAACATGGCCAGCGCAAATATACAATAATTAGAGATGTGCTTTTGTTAACATCGCCAGGCACTACCCACTCATACTGTACCCTTGGGTACTAAATAATTACCCACTTTGTGTGGTTATCTAGTTCACTAATTACCCACTGAAATTGGGGTCAGGTGTTAACTGCTTGAAATAAGTATCCTCCAAAGAGTTGTCTAAGCCGTATAAAGAAATGGTGTGTTTTTAGCAAAGGGGGGGAGAGAGATGTCAAATACATATCAATTTTCCATTCTCTGGAGCATATGTGCATAGTCACGGGGGGGGGGTATGTTTGTGCACTTACAACATTGCAATTGTGTCTATCCCTGCACTAAGTAAGAGCATCCCATGGAATCCTAGACTCGCTCCTCGTCCTCTCCCTAGATACCAACTTTCCTGCAAAATGCTTTTCAATGTGTAAAGTAACGTGTAAGTTGCATATATTATATATTTTCTTGCACCCTCTACTATCTCTCCATTGGTTTGTCCAGCTTCCAGATAAATCTCCCTGTTGATTCCCCTGTAGTTCTTTTTGATAATTAGCAGTTGTGATTTAAGCAGCTAGTCCTATATTTGCCTCACTCACTTATCCTAGGCATTGATGCCAAATTGGTGGCTTGTGAATATGAGCCAAGCGGATTCCTGTGCTTGTTGGATTGCTTGTGTGGTGGTTTCAGAATGCATCCAACTGGGACTGTCTCTAGGATTTGGGGAAAGGGGGCTTGGTGAGTTGGACTGGGGGGGCTTAATTATGGGTGGGCACTGGGCAGAGGCACCACTAAAATGGGTCAGAGAGGCAGAGGGTCCAGATTAGGTTGTAGGTGACACACACTCCTCCATCCTATTTGAACTTTAGGACATTTTGGTTATTCTGCCTCCAGTGTGGCCAAGCCAAAGAAAAGCAGAATGTCCCAAGTTCAGTCTCCAGCATCTCTCAGAGAGACTGGAAAAGAACCCTGTCAGAAATCTTGGAGAGCTGCTGCCAGTCAGAGTAGACAATACTGGGTTAGATGGGCCAATGGCCTGACTCAGTATATAGCAGCTTCCTATGTTCCTAAAAGCCAAGGTGGCAGGGCCAGCTGGCAGCAGCCTAGCTAGCAACTCAGTTCGCATGACAAATTCAGCATATATTGCCGAAAACGGCATCTTTGTTCGGTATCTTCCAGTTCAGCTTTTTGAGCATAATATTTGATGATGCCCGCATGCCATTTGGCTTATGCCTTCATAATGTGGCTTTACTACAATAAATGCCTAAGGATGTACTACAATGCAAGCATAAGCAGTAACTCTCTTCAACAGATCTAGCTATGATGTGGGAGAGGAAACATTTGCTCCATTGTTTTTAATTCAGAAGTATCACTAGTTTATTGTGCAAATTACACACAATTGGTACTGGAGATGATGCAGCAGACAGGACTAATATGGGATTCTATCACTTCGGATTGCAGGTGGAGGAATGGAATGTTTGTCATTCCCCCCCCCCCCATTAAAACACACACACCTGCTTCAGGACACGCTAGCCTAGACTGCTGGCTGCATTTGGTGTTTTGTTTTGTTTTAATAACATGATGTAGCATTCAAACGTTAGATTGCAACCTGCAGCCTGAAGTGGTACAGTCCAGCAACAGGTTCATCCTATGAGACATGTAGCCTGACTCAAATGAATAGATGACTTTCAGGCCAGCCCTATAGTCAAAGGCTTGGGTGTCACCACCCCAGCTTAACCTTGATTTCATCAAAACCACAGACATCCACCATATTCATATATTAAAATGTTTTGCGCTGGATCCATTTCCTTACTTATAGGTTCTGCAGCAGCTCTTTTGTTTACCTTTCCCTAGCCTTAATTGCCTTGATGTTTTTGGACGGAGGCTAGAAGCCATATGTTCCAAGCTGGAGCTTGTAACCGCTTCTTGAGTAATCACCAATTCCTGTGTCCAAGGGAGACACCCCAGTGACTCAAAGGCTCTTGAAGGGCCCCACCCTCTCCAACCTTTTCTGCAAAGCCTTTGGCTTAACCCCTTCTCCTCATCCCAAACTCGGCTAAAGCCAATGCCTTTCCCTCTCTCATCCCACCCCTGCTTTGCCTCTCCCTTTTCAACCCTGTCTAAGACTTTAAACATACTTTTAAGCTGCCTTTCTGTGCTATGCTGCTTGATAAGATTGTTGTTGCTTTATTAATAATACACTTAGGAATATCTGTTCTGGGGAAAAGGTAGAATATAAATTGTTGTTGTTGTTGTTGTTACTGTTACTGTTACTATTAATTTCATGGTAGTCCCTTGCAGCAGGAACAACAGAGTCTTGCTGCATCTAAAAGACAACCAGATCTATTATGTCATCAGCTTTTGTGGACTATAATACATGTGTTTGTCTTTAAGATGCCACAAGTTTCTGAGTTCTTTCCATGTTCCCTTCACCATATATTAGGGATGGGGGAGAAATTCGATTCAGTTCACATTTAAAGCTGAATTTATCAAATTTGCACTTTCTGAAAGGATATGAGACCTGAAAAACAGCCATCCTTCCAAATTTGCACGTATCTGAATTTTGTGGCACAGTTCTCCAACCAATGTTTTCAAAAATGTACACATTACCGGAAAGCGTGCATAAAAAAAAGAATATATTAGTGGCAGCACTAAAATGCTGAAGAATTTTCATGAAATTTGCTGCAGAAATTGCTGCAGAATCTGGCGAATCGAATTTAAGAATGTGGGGGGGGGGGGAGAGAAACTGAGAAGCAAAACTAATTGATGCTTCCATCCCTACCGTATATGTAGGCCATACAAAATCACAGTGGAGAGCTACCAGGGAAACAAAGAGACACCTTTATCGGTTTGGGGCTGGATGCGCTAACCAAGATTCTCTTGCACAGAGAATGCAAGATATCAAGCAATCTTCCTGCCTGTCTCCTTGTTATTATATCAGTGGCTTATCTTTCCTAATATTATCTCACCTGGAGCACAGTCATAGCGTGTCCATTTTGGAATAAGGCATCACCTGTGCTCTGCATGTGGGTACATGCATCCACAATGTGTGCAAGCACCCAGTCGCTCTACTGGGGTCTACTTGCTTGGATTTTGCAGCCTAGTTATTGTGAATGTGCAACACACAACTGCCAAAGGTCATCCTCCTGCAAAGCAAATATACACGTACAACTTTTAGTCACCCTTTAACTCTTGACGGTTGGTAGCCTTGTCATGTTATCTGCTCATTTACTGAGAGACTTGCAGTGCAACCGTCGCCATCCTTACTCAAAAGGAAGCCCCGTTGAGCTGAACGAGAGCCTTACTGCTCTCGCTGAAGGACACATGGGGCGGTGGGGAAATGTTTGAGATGAGCAACGTGCCTGCAACTGTGTCTGTGTGTGAGAGAGAGAGAGAGCGAGAGCGAGCGAGCGAGAGCGCATCCCATCCTAGAAACCCTGTCTGACTGACGAGTTCATCTTTAAAGCCAAGGGCATATACAGCTGGTGAATTACTACATGTCGTCTGCTCCGCCTGCGCCGCGAGGGGAACGCGCACAACCCCCCCCCCCCGCTAAGCTAAAGTGGTGTGGATGGGCTATTTCGGAGGGTGGGGTCTACAAGCTTTGAAGTCATCCCGACTGTGAGACAGTGGGTCTGCTATCCTTAATGCCTTCTTAATGTTGCCGTTGCTAACAATATACTGCAATAAAGGAGGGGTGGGGATGGAGAAGGCGGCGGCGGCGGCGGCGGCGGCGGGTGGGAGGATGACGGAGGAAACCAGGATAGCGGCGTGTCGTTGTCTTTATGGCAATGTCAAGCTTAGGACTGCATTGCCCCCATTTTCTTGACGCCTTTCTTTCTTTGGGTTTTTTTTTTGCAAGGGGGGGGTAGTGTAGGAAACCTGATCTGTGTCAAGCCGTCTTGGGACACACACACACAGAGAGAGAGAGAGAGATTTATATATTTGTATAAGCCCAGAAGAGCACCTGGCCTAACTCCTGCCTCGACCCGGCTGGTGTCGCCTTGGCCTCATTAGTAGTCCTGGTGATGATGGTCTGGATGGCTGTGGTGCGGCGCCGCGAGTGAAAGACGGGTGTAGCAGCGAGCTGCGGAGAGAGCCTGGCGGAGAGGAAGCCAGACGTGCTGGGCCAACGAGGGTGAAACACACACCCCCTCCGGCTTTTGGGGACAGGGACGGGAGCCGTGTCCAGGTCAGGGAGGCATTCCTAGGAAGGCGGCGGCTCCGATGGCCAGGGCTGTCCGCCTCCATAGATGTAGAGATCCATTATTGGGCAGCGGCGGGAGCAGCGGTGGGGGGGTTGGGAATATGCAAGCCAGCTGTAAGATGGATGGCACCCAACCCTCTTTGCCTGCGTGTGTTTGACTGTCCGTAACCAGACACTGAAGGATTTCGAGCGAGCGAGCAAGCGAGAGAGAGAGAGAGAGAGAGAGAGAGAGCACCAGGCTGGAAGGAAGGAAGGGGGCACGCGGGCTAGTGCATTTCAACTGGTCGTTGATTTGAGCCATTTGCAGGCTGGCCTTCAAGAGCCTCCTTTGAGCGCTCTCTCTCGCGCTCTCTCTATATTTACTCCCCATCTCCGCCACCCCACACCTCAGCTCTCCTTCTCTACCCTCCCTGCGCTTTCCCCCCCTTCAACCACTTCATGGTGCTGTGTCTCCAACCATTCCCTCCCCTTCCTTAAAAAAGAGAGCGAGCGAGAGAGAGAGAAACGGGGGGGAGGGAGAGAGAGACTTGGGAAGAAGGCAGGGAGGACTTGTAGCTTAACGATGCCGGTAACGGCCTGTTCCAGGAAGAAAGGTGGAGAGGGACGGGGAAGTGAAGAAATGAGAGATGGGGGGAGAGAGAGAGGGAGAGAGGGAGGGAGAGAGAGAGAGAGAGAGAGAGAGAAGGGTCCCTGGTGGCGACCTGCAGAGGTGAGCAAAAGGATGGCTTCTTCCCGCCTCCTCCCCTCTCCTTTCCCCTCCCCCCTCCTTTCCCCGCTTTGTAGTGTATTTGGAACGTTCCTGGCTGGTGTTTAGAACGTTGACAGTGAAAGTGAGCGGGCGGGGGAGGGGCGGCGGGGGAGGGGGGGAGCCTCGCAGGCAAAGTTGGGCGCGCTGCTGCTGCTGCTGCTCCTGCTGCTCCTGCTGCTGTTTCTTGGCACCGGCGGTGGCCGCCTTTGCCTGCTTGTAAACGAAAGCGGGTGGGAGGGTGGAAGCTAGGAGAGGTCGGCGGAGATTTTCGGGCGGGGGGGGGCGCGGCGGCGGGGGAACAGAGAGAGGGGAGTGGAACGTAGAGAAGGAGAAAAACCTGCACAGTCGTCAGGCTTCGGGATTGATTTATTTTGTCTTTTTAAATTTTAAATTCCTCCCCCCTTCTCTCTCTTAAAAACTGGGTGGCTAATAACGTTTGCCCATCAGACACACACACACTTTTTATTAAAAAGGGGGGGATATTTGAGAGAGAACAGGCAAAGGCCTCTAAAGGTCCGAGGTGGGTGCGTCTGGAGCCGTGCTGTAGAGTTAGTAAAGTCGTGGTGGAGGAGACGTTTGAGACCCAAGTGGTTTCTCGGGGGTGGGGGCATTTGCTTTTGCAAAGCTGTGCAGAATTGTCAAAAGCTGAGAGGGGGTTGGGGAGAGGAGAGGCCGTTTTAAGAGGTCTTGCGGTCTACGTTTCTATCAGTTAGGTGTGTGGTTCTGTCGGGGGTGGGAGAGGAGGAGAGACTCTTTCCTCCCCCTCCCTACCAGCCTGTTGCCAGCTCTCTCTTGCAGACTGTTGCAAGGTGATTCTCTCTTGAGGTCTTCCCCCTCCCTCTTCCCCCCAGTCCCTAAATGGAGGCTATCCAGGGGATGGGATGCGAGACTTTATAGAGGGGGGGGGTGGACGGCTGCACCAGCTCGTTCTCCCTATCCCCCTCCCCCTCTCTTCCACCATCCACAGACAAACCGGAGCTAGCCTTGATTCTGAACCACCGAGGGCCTCGTTTCGCAAGGCTGCTAGGTGGGGAGAAGGAGTGGGGAAATATTTGAAAATTAACAATATTATTTATTATTATTATTATTATTTTAAAAAAATTAAACCCACATTTTAATGGTGCAGCTCGCAGCTCCACACTTACACACACCCACATTAGTCTTTCTGCCTTTTCTTGTCTCAGAATAGAGGTATAGAGAGTAGCTCTTAAAACGCTGGGTTGGTTCGTTTCCTAGATTCCCTATTCAGTCTAGGAACCCCCAAATCCACCTATTCCATCCCACCATGCACTCATTTTCTCTCCCCCTCCCTCTCCTTGCTTTAAAAAAAATGCTCTGCTTTTGTTGAAGACCGGACCCTCTGCCACCTCCAAAGGGTGAGTTCCAAACTGCTTCCCCCCACTTCTGAGTATTTGATGGTGTTTTAAAATTTCTCCCAAATAATTTTTCAACGGGGGATGATTGGGGAAAATATTCTTGCATGATTGTTTACTACCAGGTGAATGGTTTTGCTGTAAAATGTTATTGCTCTTAGATTCTGGTGAACAGTTACAAAACGTTGAATATATATATTTATATAAATATAAGTATATGGGTGTGTGTGTAGATAGATTTTTAAACAATAAAAATATTGAATGTTGTTTGTTGCTTGAAAACATTTGGCTTTCTCTCAGTACCAACTGTTTGAATGCATTCTCTTTTTCCGTAGAAGCTTTGTCTTTCGACTAGATGTTCTGGCTTAGGATTTTCTACCCTTCTTGACACCAGTTTTTTCTTTCTTTCTTGATATTGTTTGATTTTATTCCTCCTTCCCGTCCCCCCTCCTCTAATTTTTGGATTGATTTTATTTATGGTTTGTAGACCGAAAAAAACAAACCATATTAATCTTTGTGGTGTTCAAGAAACCTTGGATTGCGCCCCTCTCTGTCCCTGAGACCCTAACTTGTGACGTTTAGTTTTTAAGTCCACGGGTTAGGCTCTTGGGAGCTGTGAGTTGTGCCACTGCATCTTTCTCAAATCTCTTATGAATTAGTCAAACTTGGAAAAGAAAGCTTGTTTAAGTTCAAGTAGTGCTTTGCATTGTATTAGGGTGGTTCCCTTCTCCGCCCCCCCCCCAAATCAGGAGGTTTAAAACATTGGCTTTGATGATTTGACCTCGCCCCCAACAGAGTGGTAAATAATTTTTCAATTTTCTATTTGCATTTTCATATAAAGAGTTCAGTTGCTTCATTCTTTTTGTATGTGTGTGCTGTGGTCTGGACAGCTTGAAGATTTGCATATGCAAGCTTACATATTTATTTATTTATTTGTTTATTCAATTTATATACCGCCCCTTAGCCGAAGCTCTCTGGGCGGTTTACAACAGGTAAAAAAAAATCTGACATACAATTAAAACCTCATATTAAGCAGTTTAAAAATATGCAAGTTATAGGAACGGATGTGGATTTGGAAATCCAGATGTGAGCATCTGTATGCATATCAGTAAATATAGAAAAAAGAAGACAGGCTGTCATATACCCAATGAAATGTGGTTTATCTAGACTTCATGTCCTTTTGAACACAAGATAGTTTGACAATTTGACAAGACTCTCTATACTTTATGCCCTCAACCTTCACATTTCTGTGCTTTTAACACCCTGGATATATTTCTATTTCTACGTGATGTCCAGATATTGGGAGTTCTAATGTCTTTCTTTGAATAAATACCTGTAATAAAATGAATCTGAATGTGCAGGGCAATCATGGTTTGCACTAGTTATGGGCCTGTCAATAAAAGCATCTCCCCCTCCCCCCCTTTTTTGAGAGCAGCACACAGTACCCTCAGAGCGTGATAGAAACAGCTCAGTACCTTGGTGCTTGACCTCAGTCTATCTCTCAGCTGAAATCCCAACAACCTACCCACTGCCAAGTTTAAAACATATCTTTTAGATAGATGCCTGTGTGGATACAGTGTAAAGATACTGTGTATGTGTGTGTTGGTTTTTTTCCTGTATGCATGCCTTTATTTTTTCATTTCAACTTTCTATTCAAGATAAGCAGAGTGTAACTTATGGCAGCAAACAGCTGTTCTTCCTTGGATGTGTTAAATCCCACAACCCCCGTGCCTTAAGATCCAAATCCATCCTCATTTTTCTGTGTGTAAAAGGTTCCATTGATTTGAAATTAACAAATTGCTCTTTTTTTAAAAAAAGAAACTACCATGATGTGTGTGTGACCGGTATTGTATTTGTTATGCCCGTAGTTGTATTTATAATTGGGTTATTACTGTAATGTCTGGTGGTGGTCCTTTCTGGTTTACCATAGTACACAATTCAACAAATAGATTAACTGAAGGTGACATAATCTAGGGATCACTAGGGATATGACCCTATGCACAACAAAGTTCCATTGAACTAAACTGTTATTACTTTAAAGAATATGTACCTAGGATCAGGTTGTAGGACACCAATCCGATGTGCAGTGTTACTTGGAATTAATTCTCACTGAACACAGTGGAACTTGCTGCTGTGTAAGGATGCATAGGATTGGGCTCCTGGTCTGATAGATCAAGCCAAGTAAGTGGAAAAGCTATTTACAAAATAACAAATGTTTATTAATTCCACTTCTTTAGTTCCTCCTTAAAATTAGAGATGAAACATGTTATCAATAAGTTCAATTGGGCACGATATTCTCGCTTCACCATTTAATGCAGCCAAGCATCTTTTTTAGTAATTTGAGGATTTATACATTAACTCACCCGTTTTGCCAATGCCATTCTGCTGTTTTGAATCCAGCACAAAAACATGCTAAAGTCTTCCAAACCTTTTGCTTCACACCTAAGAACAATGAGGAAAAGGGTGTTCTGTTTTGTTGGTCTGCAATGATACGCTAAAGCAGATTTTAACCATTCATGTCTTTAAAAAAACAAAACAGCAGGGAAGAGTTGTTGTTTTTTTGAGATATTACAGCAATAAATAGTTTTAACATCTTTGTGTCAAACATTTCTCATGAATCATTTTGGGACAGGTAGTGTAATATTTGAATGGAAGTATTAAAATAAAAGTAGACAAGATATTTGCTCTTTTTATTCAGCAGTGCCAACCTTCACTGAAGCTCCAGATCAAATTGTGCAGAATCATGTGGTCCAGAAACCTGATTGTATATCGATGCTATGGAAATGATCTCATTCCCTTCCCCCATCCCTTAGGGGTAATGGTAGATTTGTCAATGTATTTGGATGGCTGCTGGGTAATAGATTCCATAGGGAAACGAGGTGCAGGGTAGCAATGCATAAGAATGCAGTCTCCCTCTCATTCCTTCTGAAGCACAGACAGGTTCTGCCTCCCTCCCTCCCTCCTCCCAGAAGCACATCACTGAAGTTCAGTGAAATGAATAACATAATTGGGAGTTGGTTCAATCACTACCAGTCTAGACTAGCCCAGACACATCAATTAGAGGGGGCTGTCTTTTTTTTTTAAAGGGAAAGCACACTCAAAACAAGCAGGCCCTTATTGATACTGATCTCCAAGTGAGATATTCTTTTCTCAAAGTGCAGAATCTTAGCTTGACACACACAAAAAAGTATATATTTTGTGGGGTCATTTAGAAAGCAGGAACTTTGAGAGAAAGGAGCTTTAATAACTGCAATATAACGCACTCCCTTCTCTCTTCTGCCCCCTCCTCTTCCACATTCCACCTTTTTTCAGCTTAGGAGGGAACCTACAAGCTCAAGGGGGTTTCTTAGCTAGCTTGGCATTTGTGTCATCAAAGAGGTAAAGGTGGCGCAGAAGTTTAATTGCATTATAAATGTATCCATTTGGAAGAATTTCTGAGTAATCAAACAGGAATCCATCTGAATAATCAGAAGCAGGTTTCCTTTTGCTCCCTCTAACAAATCATTCTTCCTCTTCCCTGTACAGCTCCCTCTCTCCTTCCCTTGCCTTTTCTTCTCTCAGTAATGCATTACATTACAAAGTTCTGATAGCTCAGTCTTTAAAAAATCAAGGAAGAGACTTGGGCTATTCTATAAATTTCCACTATTTCATTAACAGAGATGTGTGTGTGACAGGCAGCATCACTTAATTTGCAGGAAAGCTGCAGAAAAAGTAGATGGTCAAGTTTGACTTCATTTTTAAAATAATAACAATCTGCATTCATTTCTATTACTATGAATCAGGATGGCAAATTGGCAGCAGAAGTCCTTGATTAGTATGAATTGCAGTATACCTGATCTTAATGAAAGAGATCCTAACAGGTCTAATGGCTAATCTGTTTGAAACAATCATCTTTTAAATCTCACAGTATTGTATTGCCACTTTTATTTGCATATGTCATTTTTAATAGAACTTTTTGCATGAGTTAATCTGTAGGATATTATTACTGTCGTCGTCGTCATCATTAGTGAGCACTGAGTTTCTTTATAGTTCAGAGTTCTTGCTTCTCCATGTTGGACTATCCAGGCCTATTCTTTCAAAGTTCTTTGTTCCTCTTGGATTTCAAGAGCTTTTGAATGCAGGTGGTAGATCAGCACTTGGAAGCTAAAATGGAGTCCAGCTCCTCTACCTTTCCCTTTTCTAATTCCTTACAGGGTGTTTTAAGTGTTTTTACTGGGCCCGTTACCAATTAGGTGGCTGACATGCAATTAAAGGGCTGGTGGTGATGAGATGATTGATTTGTTCCTAATTGATTTCTAATTTTAAGCTCCTCTCACTTTATAAATCCTTGTCAGCTACACAAGAGAACAAAACCAAGCTCTGTTAGGGGTCCATTTGGGCTGGTTTGTTTGTCTGTTTGTTATATCACAGGGCCACTTTTAAAAAAAAAAAAAACCCTGCCATTGTTGAGATTTTTAAATTCGTCATTTGAATGCAGTTCTTTGTCTCGCCTTTTAAGATGAGTCGCATTCCATTTTTCTAATCGTGCACATACAGAGACTTTTCACCGTGCCATTCAACGTGGAGAGTTGCGTATATATTTTTTCCTCCTTTTGGGTGGAGGGAGGGGGGATAGGAGTTTTCCCCCTTGTGGTATAGAGCTGTAGGTTCTGGCTCCATCTCACAAAGGCTTCAGCATGGCTGTTAACACACACAAACTAGCTGGGATAGGGAACGCAAGAGGACTTCTTGATACAGATCTCTTTATGCCTTTTCAAAATGATGGTGCCCGTCAGGTTCACAAGAGAAGCCCCCGTGGTAACAGTTCAGCTTTTCTGATCTGTGTTAGCCTTCCCCCCACGCACCCACCCAATGACTCAAAAGGGCAGGGGGGGGACCATCCTTGGTCCTTTACTCTAGAGAACACACACATTGTTTCAATAATCCAGGCAATAAATGCTAATTAGTAATGCTCAAGGACCCTATCAGTCAAAGTAATTATCATAATTTACCTCTTTCTTGTTAAATGCATTCCTTGCTAATTTACATTTTTGGAAAAACAATAGGATTGTTGCGTCTCCCTTACTGGGGGGCTGGTTATTGTTTTTCTAATGTACTTGCAAACCTTTATATCCAGATTTGTAACTGTAGCTGTTTTCCTTTTTCTCCATGTGTTTTTTATTTTTTTTAAAAAAAGATATATTTTCATTTCCATCTCTCTGCTCCCCCCCCACCTAAAGAAACTCTTGCTGAGAAGAACAAAGGAACACACTCATTCTAAAGGCATCGTTAAGAATGAGCAGCAACAGCAGAAAAAGTGTATGATATGACAACAGATCTCACTTCACAAAAGTAGAGATAATTAAATAATTCATTTGTATTCTTAGCTAATTAGCACAATGATCTTTTTTTCTTAAGTCTCTTGTTCTGAAGCTATAAGGAAAAATGGATCCCATAAAACTGAGCACTATAAGCTGTGGTCTCTCAAATGGTCTTATAGATATAGATATTTTTCTTGTCCTCTGTTTCCAGCTGATACAAACCTGTTTGTTAGAAGGATTTGTGTGGTTTTCAATTGGCCCACCTTCACAAATGGGCTCTTCTTCCTCCACAAAAATGATTACCTATTTGCAAACAGATACAAGATCTGAACAGGGTGGTTTACAACAGATGCTACTGGAGGTCGCTGATTCATAGGGTCGCCATAAGTCGTAATTGACTTGAAGGCACATAACTCACAACTGGGTATTTATGCATATGGTATGTATGCTGCAGGCAGGAGTTCCTTCCCAATGTGTATCAGGTCTGCGGTGATAGACAAAACACCAGTTAAGAAAACCAGGTCCGCAATCATTGATCTTCCTCTCTTTCTTTGTTACAAAAAGGATTCATTATCAGGCATGGATTTGTTAATGCGCTGATGATTTTAAAATGGAATTGCTCTTATTTATAATTAGTGCACGTATTCTAGAATTTCCTTCTGATCTTTTGACATGGTTCATTGGGAACCAACATCTCTCCCTCATTCCTCCCCCCCCCATTCCAGTTTTGGATTTTAAAAGCATGTCTGCCAACTTTTTGGAATAGCCTGAGGCACCACGAAGCCCCTTTCTGCTTGCGTCTTTTAATTTTGGAATCCAATTATAGCCCCAGATTCCTACCTCATTGTCATGGATGTAATTCAGGAGTTCTCCTGCATGACATCCCTTACAGTTGCTGGTGATCTTCAAGTCGAGGAAACAGGGTCAGAATGGGACCTGCAGTCATTGGGAGGGGGTTCTTTTTCTCCTTCAAGGATATGGGTCTTTAAGCAGGCGCCACGGTCTATGCATCACAGACAAGAAGACAATAGGGCCAGTCTGCCTTTGGTTTGGCAAATGAGCAGACACCACCACCACAAAGATGCACCTGCAAGGCGAGGATGCTGTTGTTTAAGAACGTCCTTCCTTTTCAACAGCGCCTAACAATATGAGCACACATGGTTTGAGATGTATGCAATTATACTGCAAGTCCCACAAAGTGCATTTATGTACAGATATATGTATTACCTATGCTGACTCATATCTGATGATATGCTGCTTGTGACTCATTGCAACACAAAATTTGGCAATGCGGGGAATGGCTGTTTTTGGTGGAAACATCTAGTATTTTCCTGCATTTGTGAATAGTCTGCCTTATGGAAACTCCTCTCCTGTTGTGCAGAGGTTAACAAATTTGCAGTGTTCCTTGAACCAATGTGTAGCTTTTTCTGATAGGCTTGACTGCAGATTATCCAAACAATTTTGGCACATCCTTCTTGGCCTTTGGGAGCAATGATATTGTATTTGTCTCTCAATGGCCATTGACTCCAAGGATTGTTTGACTCTATCTGTAACTGTTGGAGTGTGCCAGTCTGTACTTCTCAAGGGCTTATGTTTTTCTTGCACTGTGGCAGGATCTCACGACACCCACCAGTTTAAAACCCAGTACCAGCTATGCTAGGTACTGTGCATAATCTTTACAGCAGAGCAAAGTCTTTAAAGCAAAACCTTTCAAGAATTGATATACAAAAAATGGTTGAAGAGGTGATGCCAACTGATTTGTTATAGCTCATAGACGACAGCCTGTGGCAGGACTGAGAATTGAAATTAAGGTGCGGAAGGCTCATTTGGGAGGGAAAAGGCTGCTTTTCATGATCAATATGAATGGTTTTATATGTACCTCTTTGTTTCTGTCAACTGTTGCTGGCCCGTCACTCTGTCCTTTGCAACTGTACACGTGCAGAGATGTGGGTGGTATTTCTCTGAAAGACCTAGGGAAATATATGGAATATGTGAATTAATAGAATGTCTAGAGTATTGACATAGAACCCAACTGACATGGAACTAGATATACACAAGAAAGAGAGATACAAAGGAGTTCCAGGTAGCTATAAAATGTGCAGGGTTGAGGCTGACACAGTCAAGAGTTTAGTCATCCAGAGAGACTGACATCAAAACTTGTTGGTCAACATGGTGTTCAGCTAATAAAGACCGGAGAATTATGATTAGCTGTTGAACAAAGGGTTTTGGCCACTCATGGATGTGGGAAGGGCTTTCCATTAAATGTAGATTAAACAAAAGGAGAAAGAAAAAGAATATGGTGCATAATTGACTGCCTCGTGAGGTGCATTGAGAGAAAATTAAGTTGCATATATGAACATGATCAAGGCGAGAAACTCATCTCAGTCTCCCTCTCTCTCTGAATTAAACAGTGGTCAAGGATTGGGGAGGCCCAGATATTCAAGCAATGGTGCTTTGCTTTTTTTATGAGTTAAAAATAGTCTTCATGATGCTCATGGTGAGACACCTGTTACTACTATATAGTCTGGCGCATTTGATCACTTTTCCATAGCCCTTTGTTCCGCGGCAACATCCGTTCATGGTGACTTGTATTTGGTACAAAGAACTCCAGCATATGAAGCCCACACCTCCCCTTCCCTCACTTTGACAAAATGAACAATTGGTGCACATGACTTCAATTGGCAAGTTTTCTTTCTTTCTTTCTTTCTCTCTTAATGGTGGGGGGGAGATCATTGTAGATACTACTATGCATTTGGATGTTTCTAGTTTATGTCTTGCAGCCAAGAGGTAGCTTCCAGATGATGAGGAGGATTCTTTTCCCCTTCCTTGATGGGTTTGTTTTTGTTTTGTTTGTTAAGGCCCATCAGAAGTGACTCCGTAAGGTTCAACATCTTAGATGGTGTTTCCTTGAAGCGCTAGTACCAAACGTAAACCCCAACCCAACAGCTACCTTATCAAACAAAGGTGATCAAAAGCTAGATGAGGGAGGATACAGTGAGTGAAGCCATTTTCATACACACAAAGAATGTAATGAATGCATAGGGAAATGAAGGTTCCACCAGAAAGTGTATTTATGGGGGACAACCAGGAAATGCTTTGAGAAGGCTGAAATTCTGGAGCGGCGAAGTCAGTTGAGACTAATTCTTTGCCAAATTTTCATGAGCTTCAGGTTTTTGCATTTTTTTTTCAAGAAAACCACCATTGCAGGGAGGTTACAAAGCTTCTGTTGAAAGACAAGCCACCCCTTGCAAAATATTGTTTCTTACAATTAATGGCTCCCTCCTTTCCTCATCCTTGGCATGCATTTTGCCAAAAGAAGGGGAGAGGGGTGGATTGCATTGTGCATTGGGTTCTTTAAAAGTGGCAACTATCATTATGAAGGAGGTGCTCTGTAGCTCTCCTTTCTCTTGGCATACTGCTTGCCAAGAGAGGGGAAGAGATGGTGTCATGCATCTCCTTTTGAAGAGGCAACTGCCATGTTAAAAAGAAGCAAACATTGTTGCCTCTGTTCATGCGTACCCCGAAAGAATTCCAAAATGGGGGCCCACATTTTGGACCCTCTGTGTCACATCCTGGCATGTGTTTTAGTTTTATTGTTTTATTATGCTTTTACCTACTGTTCTCTGAGGAAGTCTGACTCTAACCCATGCAGCCAGTCTTACATCTAAACACATCCAGGACCAAACTGTCTTAGCTTCAGCAGTGGAATTGCATTGTGTTCCTGCCTCCTGTTCATCACCTGAGCCAGGAACCTTCTGGTGGTCATTTGAGGCTAATACAGTAATGTGAGTTCTGGGTAGCATCAACTGGCTGAAATGGATATAGGTATCTGGTTTTTACATAAGGAGCACCTGCAGATATAAGAGTAGAGCAGAAACTAGCCCCTTCTTCTGCAAGCTCAAATATTAAATATTCCCAGTTCAAAATTTGCAAGAGAAATCCAGTCCAACATCATCTTAATTCTACCAGGCAATGGGATACTGATGGATCGAAGGCTGTTTCGAGGGCAATCCATGGGGGAAACTCTTCCATCTAAGCACCATTGGAATGAATGGAGCAGGAGAACGTCATGATCGATTGTGCCCTTGGGTGTTGGCTGAGTTGTACATCTGCCTTGCAAGTTACATATGTCAGATGGCCTGGCTGTTTGTACATCTTAAAACAAGGATCAGCACGTGAATTCCCCCAGGACAAATCTATGAAGATAGAAACACAGGAAGCTTTCTTATACTGAGTCAGATCATTGGTCCACCCACCTCAGCACTGTCTACTCTGACTGACAGAGTTCTACAGGATTTCAGACAAGGGTCTCTCCTAACCCTTCCTGGAGATGGCAGGGACTGAACCAGGGACCTGCTACATGCAGAGCAGATGCTCTACCTCTGAGCTATGGTACTTCCCTTGAAGTTGGCCCTCTCAGATTTAGCCTTCTAAAACTTGAAGTCTTGCCTTGCCAGTTACCAACCTGATCCAGAGGCAAAAGAGGGGTTCAGAAAGTGACTTTTGTGGCAATTGGATTTGGGCCATTGGAGGGACCCAATTCTCTTTTCAAGTGGCCCTCTAATAAAAAAAAATGTTTCAGGGCTTTTAAAGCCACTGTTGGAGACAGTGTGCTTCTGAATACCCAGTTGCTGGAAACCCCAGGGTGGGAGAGTGTTGTTGCCCTCAGGTTCTGTTTGTGGGTTTCTCGTAGACGTCTGGTTGGCCACTGTGAGAACAGGATGCTGGACTACATGGGCCAGTGGCCTGATCCAGCAGGGGTCTTCTTATGTAGGGTGTTGTGAGCATTCAAAGAGGAAATGCTTCTACTCAAATGTTTGGAAGCAGGATTGAGGTGACCATAGACTATTTTGCAGTGTTGTGTTTGTCTCAATCCTGCAAGCCAGTGCCATTTTACTCTTCCTTTGCCCTAAGGTCCAGAAACCTACTTTGCAGCAGAGGGAGGTGGCAGAGGCAGCTGAAGGGGTGGCCACGATCACTGACCATGCTGGCTGGAGTTACTGAGAGCTTGGGAGTCCACCAACAGCTGGAGGGCCACAAGTTCCAAACCCCTGATTTACATGATGGTATCAAACCAAGATGCTTTTTCTAACTTTTGTTTTTTGTCTTATATGAACCAGTTTTTTAAATATAGATTAAAAGAAATGCACACATATGAACATAAACACAGCTTGCCTTGAAACAACATTGCAGAACCTATCCAATCCATCAGGCATTTCAGGTGCAGCTCTCTGCAACACCGACAAGAATTCCACCAAATTACATGAGCGATTAGCCAGATATTGCTAACAAAGGAAAGGTATGAAGTTTGGGAAACTTTAGCTGCTTTGGAACACTGCAAGTATCCAAACACCGAAAGGGGGAGAACTTGTTCTACTCTTAGCCTTTTAGGAGTCCTTTGGGACACTCAGGGAGAATTGTCTTCTGGCAATGTGTTCTGTCCATGTAATGTTTGTGGCAAATCTATCCTTTATCCTAGATGGATCAATCCCATAAAGGAAGCCATGGACCTGAACTTACAAGATCTGAACAGGGTGGTTCATGA
Source organism: Rhineura floridana (assembly GCF_030035675.1). Lineage (NCBI taxonomy): Eukaryota > Metazoa > Chordata > Lepidosauria > Squamata > Rhineuridae > Rhineura > Rhineura floridana. The sequence continues at coordinate 38,147,887 of NC_084491.1, forward strand.
CAGATGCTACTGGAGGTCGCTGATTCATAGGGTCGCCATAAGTCATAATTGACTTGAAGGCATATAACAACAACAAATCCTTTATCCTAGCCAATATTTCAGAATGCCCTAGGTTAGTCACAGTCTTCTCCATCCCACAATTTATGACATAGGATATTCTAGAATAGAGGTGGGGATGTGGTGGTCCTCCAGATGCTTTTGGAGTACTCCTCCCATCCACCTCATCCAGCATGCCAGTAGTCAAGGGATGGTGGGAGCTGTAGTCCAGCAAAATCTGGAAAACCACATCTTCCCCACCCCTGCTCTAGGATGAAGAACTGGAAGCCTGGTTGCTGCTTTATGCAGGGACAGAGCCTTGAAAATTAACTTCTATATTTGCTAAGCCTATTCTGCTGCCCAATTCTTACTCCTAAGAATCCCAGGCCCTCCCGTTATTACCAGCCAGTTTATATGATAGTCAGTAGAATCAATTGGTATAGGTTCCCGCCCTCCTGGACCTGGGGTTCCCAAACTGTGGTCTGTGGACCACCAGTGGTCCACAAGCTTTGTTCTGGTGGTCTATGGCATCCATGCATTAAATATTCATACTGATTTTTAATTTTATGTATTGCTTCTTTTAATTCTTATGTTGCATTTTATTGTATTGCAATTTGAGTTCTGTGGAAGGCAAATTGGGATACAATGAAATGCAACAATAACATACACTTAAAAATCATACAGCACATTAAAATTGCTACAAAAACAATCAAGTGAAGCACCAAGACCTTCAGCAATTTTCAAGTGTTCCATGGGGAAAAAAGTTTGGGAACCACTGCCCCGGACTGTACCATTTCAGTTTGCCACTCTGGAGGTTGTTCTCATGTTAAAGTCTCTCTCTTGGGGGGGGGATGTCAACCTCCTTATATGTAGTGTGTGTCCCATTAAAAGCTTGAAGTGGTATATTCCAGGAATGTGTTTTGCCATTTTACTTTCCACGTTCCTATATGAATGTGAATTTGGATAACTTTGAGAGGCAGGGCAACAATCTTTAAACCCTGGCAGCTCTCTGTCCTGGTCTTGGACAGGAAAATGGGGTGGCAGCCTGCTGCTGTACATCTCTTCACTTTTCTAGCTCTTTAAGTCCAGGAGAGGGAAGAGGTGGTGAGCTGTTGCTTCTTCCCTATTGCAATAGGGGTGAGATCATCCCTGCCACTGGTGGCTAGTGCCCACTAGGACTGGTAGTGAGGCAGGCAGGGAGGCCAACAGGAGGTGGAGCCAGAGCCAACAATGAAGGGTAGAACCAACTAATTCTAGTTTTGTCCCCATCCTCCTCCCTGCTGAGTTCTACAAGGGGCAACCCTGAGACAAAGAAGAATGAAGCTGATAGGTGGGTATGGGATGGCTGAGGGCAGACTGGGGTTAGTGGGACAATGCCCCCATTTGCCCTAATGGACCACCCTCCATTAATTCCTGCCCATTTGTGTTGACTGACCAGTGCAGTCATTCCCTGATTACCTCCTCCTTTTGGGACCTTGCACTGCCTTGATCCATTTGGTCCCACAATGTCCCTTGTCCATTGATCAAGTTTAAGTTTATTTATATGCTACTTTTTCCACAGACAATTTGTGCCCCACAATAAACATTAACATCATCAAAACTCTCAAAATTTTTTGGGGAAAACAATTTGTTACAAATCAATGCATTCCAATAAGACAAAATCACCAATTAAATAAATATTGGATAAATTCAATAATAAAATGAAGCTGACTAGACCAGAGCTTGGAAAGTTCATTTTGAAAAGAAACTAGTTCTCATCCAAAGTCAACATGTCCAAAAATGAACTGATTCCAGTTCACTTTCATCCCTTTACAAAATGAATTACTTCTGTTCACCGTTCAATTCAATTCTCACCCATTATTTTTCAGCTTTTGGAAAGTTGCAAGCTGCTGTGCTGAAATATAAGATGTGCTTAAGACTAAGAAAGCGTCAAAACACAAACACAGTGGAATGTGAATAGTTTAATTTGTTTTTCCCAGCAATTATGATCTTTAATGTGAAAGGGCCAAAGTATAAAAAAAATGTTAGAGAATGAACATAAAGATGAGATAGAAATCATTCAAGGTTCTACCTGGAAATGGGCTTAATTTAGGTTCAATTCACCTGGGAACTACTTTTAGGTACAGTTCAGAGATGTTTGAACTTTGTTAAACCAAGCTAGTTCATTCCAAGCACTGGTCTAGATTTAATGGACAGTGAGTACAGAGCTAAATCAAAGCCAATAAGCCAATGAATGAATGAAAGGAAAGCTTAACCCAGTCTACTAGTTCTAGACACTGCTCTCCTGAGTGTTTCTATAAAGTCCAGAGGGGGTGAGGCCTTCTCACCAGGCTAGCTAATTCACAGTTGGTTTCCTTGTCTTCCCTTTAGAGAAGACTGGTAGCAACAAAAGGAAAGTGCCAGGAAGTTGGCAATGATGGTAAGTTCCCTTCACCAACCTCCCAGGTATTCTAGCTGCTAGCGCTGGTTTTGCAGCTCCCCAAGCAGCCTGACTTAGATACAGTGCAGAGGGGGGTGGAGTCTTCCCACTGATATGCTTGTCACTAATATGCTTCCTTACAAGCCTGGGGTAAGAGTGAGCTTACTTGTTTTTGTTAGTGTCATATGGATTCAAGGACCTCTCCTAGTTCTTTACTGATTGTCGACAATGAATGCCATCGTCAACCACTGGCAAGCACCAGAAGTCAAGGATTTTGTTGACCACACCTGCTTGGCTCTTGGTTGGCTGGTCCGAGGCAGCTTGGTCTTCTGTTGAAAGAATAAGCATCTCATTAACTCTTTTTTTCCTCCTACATATCTTCTTCTGGTGTTGGATTGCAGGCTCTGCTCCTGGTTCCAGTGTGTGTCTACAGTGTTCCCTGTTTGCTGCCTGTCCCTAGACTGCCTTCTGTCCATCCTGCTGATCAGATCCTGTCTGCCTGGAATCCCTGTTTCTTGGTCTGCCTGTCTGGTTGTCCTGAGTTCCTGTTTCTAGACCTGCCAACCCGTATCCCTGGCCATAACAAGAAACTGACATCTCTGCCTGGCTGGGGAGTGCCAGCTTTGTCCTTTCTAAGACTCTTCAAGCTTGTGGCTTGACCTTTTGCTTTCAGTCCTTGTTTTTAACTGTACATTGTCTGCTTGGGGTTAATGTTGTCTGGTGACCCTAGGTTAAGACTTTTCCAGATGTTCCCTGTCTATTTGATGGTAACTCTAACCTTGAGTGTGCAACTTAATTTTGCTGTAAATGATGACTGAGATGAATTTTGGTGCATCCTTGTTGGAGAAACATTGCTCTCTTGTGGGCTTCCCATAGTCATTTGGTTGGCCAGCATGGGAACAGAATCGTGGAGTAGGTAGATCTTTAGTCTAATCAAGCATGTCTCTCCTTGCACATAAAATAGTATGGATGATCTGATTTTATAACTTGAGTTGTGTTATCTTCATTGCCCCATCCAGTTCTGTGACTTGAAGCTCACATTATGTATTAAGGCAGCCTTCTTCAACCCTGATGCCCTCTAGATGTTGGATTATAACATTTGGAGGGCATCAGGTTGGGGAAGGCTGTCTTAAGCTCCCCCCCCAAGAGGTTTTTTTTTTAAGTACCTTGGGGTGGGTGGGTGGGTTATGGATATCATTAGAGACACCAGAACACAAGAAGAGCCCTGCTAGGTCAGATCAAAGCACCATCTAGCCCAGCATAACTTTTTCTGCAGTAGCCAACTTGATGCTCCAGAGAAGCCCACAAGCAGGACTTGAAAGCAACAGCTTTCTCCTTTGTTCCCTCCCAACAACTGGTGTTCAGTGGCACTCTGCTTCTGAAGATGGAGAGCCCATAGATAGACTGAGCAATACTTCATGAAAGTGTTGAATCCTGAATTGGTTCACCTGTCAGACAAATGTCATGGGATCCATCTTGTCATTTGTCTTGCTTCTCCCCTTGGCTATCTGGCTGCATAGTCTTAGAATTCTGAGCTACATGGACCATTGTATTCTGATGTTTCATATAACAGAGCTGAAAGTGACTAGCAGACAATATTGAAGCTCCTGATACTGTCATGTCATTGAAGTTAAGTAGATGATCCATGTCCACCCAGTAGAGGTTGCTGGTTGCCTCAACAAAGCTACTTGGCTCCATTTAGGTAATCTAAAATTCTTCATCTAGAGTGGTCCTACAGATGCAGGTTATGGGGAAAGGGAGGTAGAGCTGAGATGGATGAAGCAATGGAAGGAGGTGAGAAAGCCCTTTGTGCGTAATCAGTTCAGATCTCTAGCAAAAATAATCTGACCCTGTCCTGGGAGCCCCCTGGATGAGGAGGAAGAGAGAAAATGGGGCAGCAGAAAGAGAGAGGGAAGAAGCAAGTGGCTTTTTACTCTGACCCTACACACCACTGGTATTGCCCTGCCTACCACCAGCATAAGACCCACAACAGAGTGCCCCCAAGGGAATGTGGACCTTGGCAGGAAAAAAGGATTCCCTGCCCCTTTTAGAGCATCTGATCTAGCTCTGAGTATTCTCAAAGAAGCATGGGACATAAGTATATCACATTAGAGAAGAACCATCTATTCGGTGGTGGAATTGCCTTCCTACAATTCAAGCTTCCTGCGGGATGGTGGAAACTGGACTATGTGTGTAAGACACAGTCTGACACATCATTGGCCCATTTACTGTCTATTTAGACCAGTAGAAGTTCTCTCACATCCCAGGAGGAGGTTTATCTCAGCTCTGATATCCTTTAACTGGAGATCTCAGAGACGAAACCTTGGACTTTCTGCATGGAAAGCATGTGCTTCACCCCTGAGTTATGATCCCCCCTTGATCCACCTGGTTGGCCACTATGATGTCCTTAGATGAAGCACTGGTCTAAACCAGCAGGACTCTGCTGGTGTTAGGTTTGGGGGAGAAATGAGATTCAGTTGGCATTTAAAGTTGAAACTACCTAATTGGCATTTTCCGAAATACAGCCATCTTTCACAATTCGCCCTGGTCTGAATTTTGCAATGTGGCTCTCCAGCAAACGAATGTGTACAAAAATGCATATGTGTCTGTGAAGTCTGCATATCTGGGCCTGTATTAGTGAAATTAACATGCAAAAATGCATTATATTAGGGGACACACTTTGTCAAAATATGTACATTAGGCAAAATTGCATACAAAACGCTGAAATTCACACTAAACTGCTGATGAGTTTTCATGAGGGCTTTTTTAAAAAAAAAAAGTTGCAAACCAATGCGGAAATGCATTTAAGACTGGGGAAAAGGAATGGAAAACTTAGAGAAACTGAAATTGACATATTTGTTCATCTCTTGCTGAGGTTCTCCCCAAAGCAAGAGGGTAGTCAGTGACTTGGGACGTCTTAGACCCCTTGGTGTTTGGAGAGCAGAGGTCCCAGCAGGCCCTCTATGTCTCCAACATCCTACGAGCCACTCAGCATGAAAGGGAAGTATGTTGGCCACTGAGAAGAATCTTTTAACATGTTTCCTTGTCCTTTCCTGCTGATTGGAGCCAATCGGAGTGAAAGGAATTGAATCAGCCACCGAGAAGACTCTTCTCAGTAGTGAACACTCTCACCTTTCATGCTTATTGGCTCCTAGAGATTTCTGTTGTTGCAAGAGAAAGCATTCTCAACCCAGCAGCAAAAAAAAAAAAAAATAGGGGAGGGAGCTTGGCTGTGACTATCATGAAGACACCCTGCACTTCTGAATTTTCCACTACACTACAAAGCACAGCCCTGTGTGAACCCAGGTGTGGGTGGAGTAGGGTTCCTCTTGTATGCCTTTAGGAATCTGGGTGAACTTTCCTGGCCCTGTCTTATGGAATATACCCTCCCCAAATGAGGAATGGTTCCTAGGCTGTGCATGGTACCCCGGCATCCTGAGTTTACCACCAAAACCACAGCACATTTCAATAATATTAATTGCCTGTGTGTGTAGCTTAACTTTCCTTATCCTTAAATCCTTCCTTTTTTCCTCTCCAAGCCCTCCCTCCTTCGCCTTGCTGCCCCCTCCCTCTTGCCCGTATGAATTAATCTGCTGGCTACACTCTCAGCTTTTTCTTTCACTCTTTTTTCTTCTCTCTCTCCCTCCCTCTCTGCGCCCCCCCACCCCAGCCTCCCTTTAGCTTCTGGTTTCATTTTCAGATGACAAAATTCAAGGCACACAGCTCTGCTGTCTGGTTGTTATGGTAACTGCAGCCCTATTATTGTACCTTGTCATTCATCAAGAGAGAATTGTGTTTGACAGAGAGAGACTAAAATGCCTGCAGTCTAGAGAGAGAGAGAAAGAGTGTGTGTAAATATGTAAAAAAAAACAGAGAGAGGAGATTTTAATGCATGTTTTACTGTATGTTTAATATTGCTAAGTCTGATCGCCAATGCATCATGCTTTCACCTTGAATATGGAGAATTTTTTCATGCCCCTTTGCTTCACATATACTTCGTCTTTGCATGCACACATGCACACCTCATGAAATATGTAACTTGTAATCCAAAGGTAAGGGTATAAATGATCAACTAGCCCCCCCCCACATGTTGAATTCAGCAAGCAGCAAGATAGTATGCTACCTGTCTCCCTAATTATATCTAGCGTTGCCTTGGACAATAATTCCAGAGTAGGTAGATAATGAATTAATTGCTTTAAAGATTAATTCCTCCATGCATTTCATTGTGCCTCCGGACTGCCACAGCAAAACACGTCAGAACTGGATTGATAGAGGGGCGCTGTGGGAAATGAGCAGGCGTTTGTCAGCCAATCCCCATCGCCCTTTCCCAAATTTGGACCAGGCCCAAATTTATTGTTCCTAAAAGGCAGGAGAAGAGGTAATTGCTTGTCATTGTGCATGCCCCTTTGTGCAACAGTCCAAATTAATTCCTGAAGCGCAGCCTAAAAAAAAAATCTGCGTTTGCAACTCGGTGCAGTCATCTTTTGATCATATTATGTGTAATCTTTTATCAGTGTAGACCTATGAATGGGACTGTAGAAGCTGCCTTATACTTAGTCAGACCCATTGGTCTATCTAGCTCAGTATTGTCTACACTGACTGGCAGGGGCTCTCCAGGGCTTCAAGCAAGGGGTCTCCCACTCTACCTGGAGATGCCAGGGGTTGAACCTGGGATCTTCTGGATGTGAACCAGATACTCTGTCATTGAACTATGGCTGTTCCCCAAGAGCTGCCTTCTGTCTAGTCAGGCTGTTTATCCCTGTAGCACAGGATCATCTGCTTTGACTGTCTGCAGCTCTCCAAAGGTCTCAAGCAGAGGTCTTACCCATCACTGACCTTGGCCTTTTTTTAACTAGAGATGCTACAGACTGAACCTGGGGTCTTCTACATAGGAAGCATATGCTCTTGTATCTTCTTATGTGCTGGTAGGTATAGGAATCAGGAACGCCCTCTGAGTAATGTAAAGGGGGCATGCATGGCTAAAGGGGCTCATCCCATGTTAGGGCTTAGAGTTGAATCCAACATTAGTCATACTCAGAGAGTAGGTCCATTGAGATTAATGGACATGACTAGTTCAGTGGATCTACTCTGAGTCAAACTTAGCTGGAGTTTAAAGCAGGGAGCTGATCTGCAGGTGGAGAGTCTCCACATTATCTAGAACCCTAACCACTTGGGGTTCTAAGTCACAAAGGGAACCTCAACCTTGGAGTGCCACTGCCAGTCAGAGTAGGCAATGCTGAGCTATTTGGGGTACCTGAACTACTCCTTGGACCACTGAAAATATCCTGCATGCAAGAGCCCTTCCTGATGGATTATGTGCCTTGGTAATTCATGGGAGGGCATGACAATGTCACTTAGATCCTCCTCTGGAGCGACCAAAGTCCAGTCCTGTTAAAACAATACTGGGAAACATGTGACCCTTCAGATGTTGACTCCAGCTACCATCAACCCCAGCTAGCGTGGCCAATGGCCAGGGATAATGGGAGTCTGTAGTACAGTGGTAGATCATCTGCTTGCACACCTAGCATCTCCAGGTAGGGTAGGGGAAAAGCCCTGCCTGAAATCTTGGAGAGTTGCTGCCAGTCAGAGTTGACAATATTGGGCTAGATAGACAAGTGGTCTGACTCTGTATAAGTCATCTTCCTGTGTGCCTATGTTCCATCAACATCCCCACCCCTGTATTAAAGAGTCTGAGCACAAAATGCTCTGTGAAACTGATCCCTTGTCTATCCATTCCTTTGTTCTCTCCATTATTGCTGAACTGTTCATTGGAAACTCTTTGGGGGCATGGACTGACCTGAATGTGCCCATGCTATTCTATAAAGCACCATGCATCATGAGTGCATTAATAGCAATTTGCAAGAATCGACCACTTGCTTCCAATCTGTTTTGTGATTTGGCAAGAAGTGAAATGGAGGGGGAAAGGATGTTTCAACCATCATTCCCATTCCCGTTCCTGGAGTTGCTCTTTGTGTTTAATATTCCTGCAATGGCAGGGTTAATTTCTTGTTTAACTCCAGACCTACCTTTTGATTCCTTCCCACCTCCTCCTTAAAATTCCTTCAGGCTAGTGGTTTCAGTGGACGAAGAAATGAACAGGCAGAAACAATTAAATGAGCAGATACAGTGGAAACCAATACCCTTGACCTTCCACCGAAATTGTAGCACAGGAATGGATTCTGTAATGTACTTTATCTTTCAGCAGCCTGCTTCCCCCTTGCAATTCTTTCAGCCCCTCCTGTGGGCTAGAGGAATTCTGTCCTCCCGGAGGACCTCATAAATACACACATGTACTGAAAATATTTTCTCTGTGTATTAATATTACATGATGATCATCTCAAGAAGAGCAAGCAGGCGAGCGAACTCCACCCCTCCCTTCTCCTCTTCCTCCTCTGCTCAGTTCCAGACCTTGACTGTAAAATGGCTCCTTAACAACCCCTTCTTTTTTTCAGCATTCACATCCGTCTAGGACAAAACTGAAGTTCTGAGGGCATTCTGTGGGCCAGCTGAATTTGAGCGTGCATTGGTGAAGGCGGGGAAAGAATGGCACAATCTTTGTGCTTTACAGGTTTTGCACCCTGGGAATATATATATATATATATAGATATATATTTTTAAAGCAAGTCACAAGCATTTATTATCACCAATTAGGAAAGCAATCTGATTTTTTTGTTTTTTTGTTTGGTGTCATTGTCTGTCTGAGGCTCCATGCCATTAGACAGAATTGGCAGCCAGCATGCTGGTTATAAAAGCACTTGCACAAGGGATGGGTTTATTGAACATTGCAGAAATATTTAACTCCCTCGCAGCCTGATCCACAACCTAGCGGTGGTGAAGTCTGTGAATTGTGGCCTGCTTACTTTTGATTAGTTTTGAACAGAGACTACAGTGCCTTTAAATTGCAGCATTCTGGCTTAAGACAGTGATGGATCATGCTGACAGCATGCTATGTTGCTTGTGGCTTTATAAGAAGTAACTCAACTGAGTATTTGTACTTCTATTCGCCTAAGAACTTCACTTAAAGCATTTCATAACTCTTGTTTTAGAAAAGACTGGGTTCCCACTGCCATGCAGATAAACCAGATTTCCGGAGATTAGGTTCTACTAGTTGCCACTGGGAATCAGAGAAACTGAGAGCTAGTTCAGATATGCATATGCATCACATGATTTTTCTACAATTGATTACTGCACATGTGATAAAGGGCCCCTGCATACAACCTAGTCATCACTTGATATTGCCGTCCTTGAAGGTAATGTGCATGTACCAACCAGGTTTAACGACCGGAGGGAGGAGTTATGTCCAGTATTGGAGCTGTGGAAAGCAAAACACGGCATTTTGCAAATTCCCAGCAGCCCCAACAAGCGTGATGGAAGTAGAGATGGTCAAATCTGTCAATTCTGTTTTTTCTTAGTTTCTCGTTTTTCCAGTCTTCAGTTCTCAATATTTCTGCAGCAATTTGTGATTTTTAAAAAAAATCCTCATGAAAATTCTGCAGCGTATTAGGGTGAATTTCTCCTAATAAACACATTTTTGATGCAGTTTTGACTAATGTAAACATTTTTTGCAAGCAATGTCTCATAATCCATTTTTGTATGTTGTTTTTACTAATGTATTCATTTTTATGCATACTTTCCCTTCAGATATGCATTTTTGTAAACATGACTTGGTTGGAGAACTGAATTGCAAAATTCAGATATGTGCAAATTTTAAAGGATGGCTTGTGTTTCGGTTCTCAGATTGTTTCAGAAAGTGCATATTTGATATATTCAGCTTTAAAAGCAATCTGAATAGGATTTCTCCCCAATCCGGCATGGCCAGTGGGCAAGGGTGATGGGAGTTGTAGTCCAACAACATCTGGAGGGCACCTGGATGGGGATGGCTCCTGTAGCCCTTCCACCACCATAACTGAAGTATAGGATTGCACTTATCGCCTGCAGCGGCTTGATTAAAGCTTACTTCATTAAGGAAGGCTACCTTCAAAAGTATCATGAACTCCACTGGCTCAGTTGCCTCTCTTATGCCTCTTCATCCATTCTTCCTTAGTTCTCCAGATTTTCCAAAGGTAACTGCGAATCTGTCAATTTTAGCTTCTCTCAGTTTTCCAGTCTTAAGCTCTGTTCTGCAGCAATTTGTGTTTTTTTTAAAAAAAATCATAAGGAAAATTCTTCAGCATTTAGAGCAAATTTGTCCTAATAACCACATTTTTGTATGCTGTTCAGTTCAGTTCAGCATGAGGTTTTGAGTAATGTACACATTTTTGCAAGCAATTTCTCCTAATATAATACATGTTTCTATGTCATTTTCACTAATATGTTCATTTTATGCACACTTTCCCCTAATATATGCATTTTTGCTAACCAGTTGAGAACTGCAGCATAAAATTCAGATGTGCAGATTTTGAAGGATGGCTGTGTTTTGATTCTCTTATTGTTTCTGAAAATGCAGATTTAATCAATTTGGCTTTAAATGTGAACTGAATTCAATTTCTTCCCCCTTGCTGGTTGAAACACACGTCATCTGATCGCTTTTCTTAAAAGTATGGTAGCCATCCAGCTGTCTCTGCTTTCCAAAATTCACTGTAAAGTATATTTTCTGCCAAATCAGCTTGGGCAGGAGCTACTTGGCAAAGAGCTTTGCAAAGTGCAAAGAATCCAAACTGTGTGGCAAGTGTTTTGCTTTGATCTAGCATTACACAGCCTTAGCTGCTAATACCCAATCCCTGATAAGTCAATTACCAATAACATAACTTTGAAAACTTATAAATACAGGAAAATGACCAAAACAAAGAGGAGATCAGAGTTCAAAGTGGGAGATTTAAAATGAGGAAAGTTGGCAGATCTGAGTTATGTAGCATCAATTTTTTCCTTCATTTGCAACATGGTCCCAGTCACAGATGCCTCATTCAATAAAAACCCTTGCTTTAGTTTTAGTTCTGTGGAGACCCTTGTCAAAAAACAAGCACCCAACCTTCCCTCAGCTTCCCAAAGTGGAGAAATTTGAGGTAAGGATAGAGGTAGATGGGAAATAGGGTGGTGCAGGAGCCATATGCCATTTTTACTGAATCAAGCCCAGAGTACTTTTGCACATTAAAACACCTTTAATTAAAAAAAATCCCAAACTTGTTTTGAACATGCCTCTGTGTTGGTTTCCCCCTGTATTGCATGTATAATAATGTCAGGGCTGGCTCCTTTTTTTCTTTTTCTTTCTCTTTCCACCCTTCCCCCCAATGAAAATTTGAAGACAGCTTTTAGTAAATGTAAAACACTGTATCTAACAACCAAAAACATCTGAATGTGGATCCTGCCTGGAAGCCTGATGGACATTTTAAGAACTGAGCTCTACAGGGCATCTAGATGTGTGCCCTGAGCAGAAGTAAAAGGTCCCCAAGCTCTATGACCAATGCTTCCCCCTCAGTTCTTCTGTCCATGAATCTCACGCCTTCAGCTCTGCAACCTGAAGATCTCCTCCCTCGCTTTAAGCCATCAACCCATTGCTGAAGAGGTTGTAGCTCAGTGGTAGAGCATCTGCTTTGCATGCTGAAGGTCCCAGGTTCAATCCCTGGCATCTCCAGGTAGGGCTGGGAGAGACCTTTGACTAAAACCTTGGAGAGATGCTGCCAGTCAGTGTAAAGAACACTGAGCTAAGTAGATCAATAGCCTGAGTCAGTATAAGGCAGTTTCCTGTATTCCTCTTAAGCGTAATCCATGCACACAAAAAATGTTTACATTAGTCAAAACTCTATTTGGTTAGCCTTTAGAGATGAATTTGTTGGATCTGCATTTTCTGAAACAAGATGAAAACCAAAACACAACCATCTTTCAAAATTTGCACTTATCCTAATGTTGCGATGCAGGTCTCCAACCAGCCAGTGTCTACAAAAATACTTATATTAGGGGAAAGTGTGCATCAAAATGAATACATTAGTGAAAACGACATACAAAAATGCATTCTATCAGGAGAAATTGTTTGCAAAAATGTGTACGTTAGTCAAAACTGAATATGGGTGCATTGGGAGAAATTTGCCTTAAAGTAGTGGATAACTTCCACGAGGTTTGTTCTTCAAAAAAAAAAAAAGCACATTGCTACAAAAATGTAGAGAACTGAATTTAAGACTGGAAAAATAATCCACATTACTAGGGTGGAGAAATGTATTGCAAAATTCAGAGAAGTGTGAATTTTGGTGAAATAGCTGTGTTTCAGTTTGCATATTGTTTCAGGAAGTGCGAACTGTTTGCCTTTAAATGTGAACTGAACTGAATTTCTCCCCTATTCCTAGATGAGAGAGAGATGCAGCAACATCTGGAAGATTACAGGTCCCCATCCCTGCCCTACAACTTGCCTCCTTTCCGTCTTCCTTCAAGGTCTTTCTCAAGACCCATCCTTCCCCTAAGCCTTTGGGAATAACTCCTTACTCCTCAGCTATAAACCCATAGTTATCCTCCTGAGATGAAATGAAGCTTGGATTCATGTCCATGTTCTTATTCATCCTATATTAACTTTTGTTTCTGTCAGGGTTTTTTTTTTTTTGCCTGGAGTAAATTCATCTTCACCACCTGCCAGGAGGTGGGCAGGGAGGTCACCAAGTGCATCGCCCTAGGCAAGCTGTTCCACAATCTGAGCACCACAACTCAAAAGGCCCTGTCTCTCTTGTGTCCACCCACTGTAATTCAGGCCGCAGTGGGACACAGAGGAAGCTGTAGTGGAGCCAAGTTCCTGGATAAGTTCCTACAGCAGGAGGCGTTTCCAAATGTTTCCTGATCTTTGGCAATTTAGGGCTTTAAACGTCAAAGCCAACACCTTAAATTGCCACCATCAGGGCACATGCAGAGCTATCTCACACTGAGAGGAGTGGAGAAGAGAGGAACAGGGTTGCGAACTGCCACCATCCAGCTCTCATGGTGGCCTTTCCCTCCTCCTTCTGCAGAAAGAACTTGTCCTGAGGGGGAGTGAGAAGAAGCAGTAACAACTTTTAAAAAAGAAAACAACTGGTGGTTTCCAAGCTTCTTTTCCCCACAGACCCCTTGAAAATTTCTGAGGGTCTTAGTGGACCACTGAATTATTTTTCTGCCTGTTGCAGCAATTGTAATGCACAATGCTAGATGGTGTGTGGTTTTTAACTGTATTTTTATTGCTTTCATTTCTTATATTACATTTTATTGTATTATAATTTGCATCCCATAGAATAACATCCAATATAAGAAATAACAGAAGCAATGTAAATACAGTTAAAAATCAGTATGCATATGTAATGCGGACATGTCGCGGGCCACCTGAATGAAGCTTGTGGACTTCTGGTGGTTTACAGACCACAGTTTGGGAACCCCTGTTCTAAACAAACAAGTTGTTTTTTCTATTTTATTGTATTTTTAAAAAAATGATGCTTATTGTAATTATCCGATGTAAACCACTTTGTGGGGTCTGCCTGAAAAGTGGTATATAAATACCATAAATAACTAAGATAAATAAATAAATAAAATTGGTAACAAATGCTTTTGGAAGAGAATTGGAGTGATACTCTCCAATCTTCTGGCCTTTGCCAGAACTCTGGCAGTCACATTCTGGATCAATAGAAGTTCCTGGACCGTCTTCAAGGGCAGCCCCATGCTTTCTCTCCCTCCCCTCCCCTCCCTTTGCCATTCTTCTTTTTCTGTCTCTCTCTCTCTCTCTCTGTATCTCCTCAGAGCTGTTTTTCTTCTGTTACCCAGTAAAGTGTCATACACACTGATAGCTAATATCTAAATACAGAATGCTAATAACCATTCTGTTCATCAGCCCTACATTTCTCCCGTAAATTGCTACTGTTTATGGTAGGTTACAGCCTTGCCAAGGAGCAAGCTCTTGTTCCAAATGGGTCCTCCTGGCTCTCTACGACTCAGCACTTTTAGTCCACCAGCTTTCATGGAAAGCATGGCCAAAGTCGAAAGTATGTCTGTCTCTCTAACTGTTGCTCAATGGCAAAAAGATGCATCCATCACCGCTTCTTGCGTGTTTCTTTCCTAATCTCCTTTGCCCACATTCCTTTCTCACCTGCTGTGGAGCAAAATGAGGTGCTTGCTCCAAGAAATACAAGTGAATGAATGTCTAGAGATGTGCAAATTATTATTTGATTTATATCCCGCCCTTCCTCCCAGCAGGAGCCATTTACACATGAACATATACCTTCCTGGAATTTTGCTGAACTTAGCAATATTTTTTCCATATCCCTCAAAATTCTGAAGATGCTTGGCTTGAATTCACCTTAGATTTTGCTTCAATAGCAAATTTTAGTGGCAAATTTTAGTGGCAACTTCTAGAGAGGCATAAATGCCCTTGAGGAAATTCACCAATATGAATTCATTTGAAATTCTTCACACATTTTGTCCAAGCAGGAATGCCTGGATTTGTTTCAAATTCTTGCTTAGGTGTTACAAAATTCTTCCAAGCTACACAGGAAGTGGATTGGACTGTGAAAGACCAACACAAATTGTGTTTGCATTTTGACAAATTTGTAGGGCAGTACAATACCTCAGAGAAGAGGTCAGGTCTCCTGCTCCCCTGGTGCATTCACTATAGCTGCCCAATTTCCCTGCTTTTTAAAGTTTGATAGAAATATCTGTTGGCTATAGGTACATTCTTAAACCGCAAGGTTTTTTGCCTATTAGTGAATTTAGTTATAAGTTTTAGTGAGACCAAAGGGACTTGCTTCCCAGCCGGTTGACATCTTATGCCCATGACCTAGCCCAATTTAAGCATTCATAACGTCTGGTGCTTTTTCACACAGAGGTACAGGAACGGTTTTCCCATAGGGGTGCTTAAGGAATTCAATCTTTGCAAATTCCTATGTGAATTGACCTGATCCACACCTCTGAGAATAGAGTCTGGATTGGTACTTAGTTATCTACTGGCTTTCTCACCTCTGCAGATGTTGCAACACCATTGTCAGCAGTTTAAATTGATCTAAATACATACTTTTAGAAAACATACACATCTTAATAGATATTAAAATATGCATTTTAAAAGATAAGCTTTTTTGCAAATATAACAGGAAAAAAGCAAATGAAAATCAGCAGCAGACTTTATTAATAAAAATATTCCATTGATGATCCTGATTTAAACATATAAATTTGGATATATATCCAGTCCATATATCCAAATAGGTATCCAAAGAGATGGGTAATTATATGCTCAGCATTCAAATGTGGAAAGGGCAGTGAGATCTTCAATCCACTGAGTAGTAGATGGTGGCTGTTTATCCTTCCAACCTTGCAGGTTGCAACCATAAGGGTCCGCAGGGTCCTTGCATATACTGAGATTATTTTCTTCAAAACAAGAAAAAGATTTTCAGATCAACACAAAAACACAATGAAAAAGAATTATGGTTTAAAACATACAAAACTCACACAGTCCAAAGATCTAGACAGTCCAGGAAACAGGCATCCCTACATGGCCATGGTTCACTCCCCTGCTACTGGTGTGTGTGTCTGTGACTGTCACAACTTCAAGATCTTCCCATCAAGTAGCCTCCTTTCTCCTTGTGGTATGCTGATTGAATGGGATAATCTTAATTAGCCTTACCCACCTGGTTGGAAAACCCACATATACTTCCACAACAGGAAAATGGCTTCTTTGCCCCTGGACACATGTAAAGGGCCTAGAAAAGAAGCCTCATCAATCTTGGTATGAGAAAGTTAAGCATATGCTTAACTTTACCATTGAAATCAATGGGGCTTAAATACAATTAACTCATTCTGGGTTGTGTCCTTATTTTAAGGTCTGTTTTTATGATGTTTTAAAGTGTTTTTAGCATTTCTATTTGCCGCCCTGGGCTCCTGCTGGGAGGGAGGGAGGGATATAAATCAAACAATAAATAAATAAAAATAAATGTTGGGAGTAAGCCCCACTTAACTCAGTGGGACTTGCTTTGAATAAACATGTTAAGGATTCACCTTGAAGTGTGCTTAGGATTCCAGTTTTAAAAACCATTATCTTGGGTTAAATCTGGAGTCTTTTTCACGCAATGCAACATATCTCCAGTAACTGTAATAAATTCCAAGTTTCATCTCAGTTGTCCAGATGTAATTGCAAAGCAACACCAACAGTTTCACTAGAGTTAAAACCAATGCAAGGCAGCAGTTGGGTGCGGCATCAATGGCAGAGTTTCAACTATTCAGAGTTTTGTCCAACTGTTCACATCCATGAATAGGCCTAAGATTGCACCTAATTATTGCAGGTTTCACAAAAATGTTTCAGTTCTTTTTCCCGTCCCAGGATACTTATGTATATGTAAGACATTCAGAGGAACAATGTCCTTTCCTAGTTGAAAGGCCTCCTGGCAAACCCAATCAGACAAATTATTTGCTTCCTTCTTGGGTATGCTGCTATCTGTTGACATGCCTTTATTTTTACATTCATATATTTTTTAATTCTCTTGTAAGACTACTTGCTTTATGAAACGTTGCAAATTTTAGAATGTAAAGCACTGGAGAAGAGACCCATTTCAGGAAATGCTCTTAAACAGAAGCGTCAGAGATAATGAAAACCAGCTCATGGGATAAGCATATATTTATCGGGTTTGTTATGTATCAAATGTAACAAAAGTAGAGCGTCTGAAGAACTCCATGTGTGGTTCTTTCACCCTCTTTGATCCCACAATTCCCCTTTTAATTCAGATGCAGTAGAGCTTAAGTGGATTCATTGATGTGTTAAGTGTGGAATGATTTTTTGTATCAAATAAAAAAAGAGACAAGGAGAGAGAGAGAGACCCCATTATGCATCCAGAAAAGACTTGCCATACACTTGTTTATTGAGACAGGAAGTGGGTTTCCCACACTGAACAAATGATGCTGAGATGCCAGGGAATTGTGTGAAGAAGAAAACTAAAGGAAACTTAATTTTCTACCTGGCATAAAATCAGTCTCCGAAGGAAGAAGTCGACAATACATTTGGGCTTAGGCTGAATAATAGCATCTGATTGATTTTAAGGAAAGGGGGGGAGCCCTCTCCCTGCACCATTTAGCACAGGGGAGGGGGTCCTTGCTTTTGCTTTTGTTAGTAAAATGCAAAGCTTGGCAATAAGACTCTGTAGTTTTCCTTGGTGGTTGAGTGCTCCATCTACTGTTACACACTCTAAAAGGAAAGGGAAATAAAAACTGAGCAATATGAAACTGTTTCAGATGGAAAAATAGGAGACAGTTTATAAAATAATGTCTTTACTATAGTGATACCCAGGTGTTTAACAACAACAGCAGGCCAAATCAGGCAATGGGACCAAAAATAAAAATACAAATTGGACAATGGAACTCATGACCAATGGCTGTAAATTCATGTACCACCAATTCACTTGTACATTGAGCTATAGCAGCATAATTATCATATGGCTTGGAGAGTCACTGTCACTGGGAGTTTCTATCACAAGTGTGTGTATGTGTGCACGTGCTAGGTTTTATAGCTATCAAAATTGTGGATCAGGACTGTGTGAAACCACCTTGAGGTGTTCCACTCATTTTGGGACACCCTTATTTTGATCTCCTATGATGCTCCTTTGGAGTTTTACCCAGGGGAGTAGTCATCCAGGGTTTCAATGGGTCTTAGGAGCAGGGTCCCAGCAGGGTCTCTATGTCTCCAGCATCCTATGAGGCAATCAGCATGAAAGAGAAGTATGTTAGCCACTGAGAAGAGTCTTTTGACATGCTTCCTTGTCCTTTCCTGCTGATTGGAGCCAATCAGAGTGAAAGGAAGTGAGTCAGCTGCTGAGATGTCTCTTCTCAGTAGCTAACACAGTCCCCTTTCATGCACATTGTCCTCTAGGGATGTCTGTTGTTGTGGAAGAAGGCATTAACAAGGACCTCATTCTGAGCCCAGCAGCGAAAAAAGGGGAAGGGGTGTGGCTGTGACAATCATGAAGGGACCCTGAGCTTCTGGATTTGCTACTACGCTACTGATTTTACCTGAGCATGCCCCTGCAAAATTTGCCTAGAAATTTTGTTTTAGATCAGAGGTTCCCAAACTGTGGACCACCAGTGGTGTGGGAGCTTCATTCAGGTCTCTGTGGATTTGTGGTTGAAGACGGCACATCCATCGCATTAACTATTTACATTGATTTTTAATTGTGTTTGTATTGCTTATTTCTTTTACTGTGTTTTTGTTGCGTTGCAATTTTAGTTATATGGAATTCAAATTGTAATACAATAACATACAAGGTATAAGAAAAAAAGAAACAATAAACATACCATTAAAACCATACATCGTCTAGCACAGCGCGTTACAATGGCTACAGCAGGCAGAAAAATCACAAAGTGGCCCACCACTTTGCTCAGCAATTTTCAAGTGGTCTCTGGGGAAAATAAGTTTGGGGAAGCACTGTTTTAGATACAACAGTGGTAAATTAGGACTGTGTGAACAACCCTTGCAAGAAAAGCTCATTAGCCTTATCAAAATCCTTGCTTTTCCTTAAGTATTGTACATGAGGAAGAGCATTCACATTTTGCTTTATGCAAAATTAGGTGGTAAGTGTATTTTGGATATATCACGGACATAAGCAACAAACGTTTAGAACCAGGATGGGGAGTCTGTGGCCCTCTAGATGTTGGACTACAACTCCCATCATCCCTGACCATTGGCCATGCTGTTTGGGGCTGATGAGATCTGGAGTCTAATAACATCTGGAAGGCCACAGGTTCCTTATCTTTGGTTTAGAACAAGGCAGCATGTAGAAAATAAGGGTCATTCTAGATTTATTAATGTTGTTGTTGTTATCATTATTATTATTATTGTACTAGCCAAAAAATGGAAATGGACTGCCTTCAAGTCGATCTTGACTTATGGCAACCCTATGAATAGGGTTTTTCATGGTAAGCAGTATTCAGAGGGGGTTTACCATGGCCTCCCTCTGAGGCTAGTACTCTCCAGCCAGCTAGGGCCTGCTCAGCTTGCCACAGCTACACAAGCCAGCCCCTTCCTTTTCCACAACTGCCAGCTGGAGGGCAACTGGGCTCCTTGGGAATATGCAGCTTGCCCACGGCTGCACACGTGGCAGGGCATGTAACCCCTGACCCACTCACTGTGGGGGTGATCTTTAGCTGGCCCTTGACACCCAGGAGACATGAGCGGGGATTTGAACTCACAGACTCTGGACTCCCAGCGAGGCTGTCCTGCCCACTGTGCCATGACAAATACATTAAAATGATTTTGAACATTAGAGAGTAATACAGGTAAATTACCATTGGCAAACTCAGCTTCAACTTAGAACTCTGAATCTCTAAAACAGGTTATGGCAATTTTGTCTAATTCTCTCTTCCTCGTCTTTTCTGTGTCACATAGCTGTTGGTGTCACTCAAAAAAAATGAACCATGTTTACAAGGACATTCCTATATCTGTAAGTTAGCAAGGGTTTCAAGAATATCTCTCTTAGCATCTAATGAATAATATCTTCCACTTGGTGCTGGTCACAGATGCATAATCTACATTCAAATGGTACCTTATTATAATGTCCATCCAGAATATTATTATTGCTGTTGTTGTTGTTGAAATGTAATACCCACTCTTCAGCTAAAGGTCCCAGGGTGCATTACAACAGTTTAAAATACTTCATTAAAAACAGTTACAAACAACCTGAAATCGCAATACATGTCCCACCTATGCATTACCAATGCATGGTCCAACAAATGAGCAGTCCAGATATCTTCCATCAAACTAATTGCTCTGTTTCAGAGATGTTGCATTTTTCGATCACACAAATGGTATTGTATTGTTGTTCTGGAACTGCTATTCTTCCCCACTACCAACAAGCATTTCATTCTGACTTGTGGGATGCTGGGCATGTGGTTACATGAGGGGGAGAGGCATTATTTGGAAGTGCCTGTGACATGATTTATGCCTAGTGATTGGCTTGGAGCTCCAGAGAGACCAATCTGCACTTCTCAAATGAAGAGCGGGACAGGACAGACAAAAGAAAGTCCTTCTTCATACAGCGCAGAGTGAATTCACTCTCACAAGAGGCAGTGATGGCCACCAACTTGGATGGCTTTAAAAGTGAATTAGACAAAATCATGGAGGATGAGGCTATCAATGGCTACTAGCCATGATGGCTATGCTCTGCCTTCATAGCTGGAGGCAGTATGCTTCTAAATACCAGTTGCTGAAAACTGCAGGAGGGGAGAGCACTCTTTGCACTCAGGTCCTGCTTATAGCATTGCCGTGGGCAACTGATTGGCCTCTGTGAGAAGGACAGTGCACTAGACGGGCCATTGTCCTGATCCAGCACACTCTTCTTATGTTCTTATATTTGAACAACCCTGTGAGGTAGGTTAGGCTGAGAGATTATTATTGGCCCAGGGTCACCCAGTGAGCTTCATGGTTGAGTGGGGTTTGAATCCTAATCTCCCATGTCGTAGACCAATACTCAAACCACTTCACTATAGTGGTTCTCAGAGCAATTTAACACCTTGCTAAATTCTTCCAAGTCTATCTTATTGCCTTGCTCTAATGCTCATCAGTTACGAACCTGGCCCATAGGAACAGCTCTCATGTCATGCAAGTGCCACCATCATCCCAATGCTACTGTGTTCGTTGAGTGCTACTAGCCATGCCCATGATGGTTATGCTCTGCCTCCATGGTCAAGGCAATAGGCTTCTAAAAACCACTTGCTGGAAACCACAGAAGGGGAGAGTGCCCTTGCACTCAGGTCCTGCTTGCAGACTTCCCATAGACATCTGGTTGGCCTCTGTGAGAACATGCCACCCTGGGCTCCTGCTGGGAGGAAGGGCGGGATATAAATAAAATAATAAATAAATAAATAATGAACAGGATGCTGGGCTAGGTTGGCATTTGGCCTGATCCAGTAGGCTCTTATGTTCTTACAGAAGTCTAAAAATGGTCCCTTCCACTGATGTTGGGTTGTATCCCACAAAGTCATCCAGTTAGCATAAGGACTTCTGGACAGGCAGTGAAACCAGAAGTATTTATTCAAGGAGGGGAGGGATAATCTTTGCAAGCCAAGAAATAAGCTTCAGAGGAAACAAGCTCATAAGGAACATTTTGGACGAGGTGGCCCCATTTACGCTTGGCTCTGACTTGAAAAAGAAAATGGCTTCTATGTCCCTTAGTTGTTATACTAATGGAGGCTAATCTGAAGTGTCAGTGAATATGGCCAGATCGGAGGCTGGGCATGAGTAATCCCATCTCAGCTTGGCAAATCTTCAGACCAAGTTAAGAGATTTGATGAACTTTGCCATGTGTTTTCAATTAGTTTTAAGCAAAATGGGGGTGGAGAAAGAGAGAATTCAAAACAGCACAGTAAAACCAAAGCAAGTCAAATTTCCTCAAGGCCAGTGGGCATTTAGTTTTGATCAAGACTACATCTGCAAATCTGACAAATCTGAAATACAAGATGAAAGGTACTGGCAGTATGTGCATCGGTGTATAAGATGATGGGGTGGAGTGGTCCAGAAACGTACTGACAGATTTCCATCGCTCCCTACTTTATCTGTTCTTGTTGTTTTACGAGATCTACTGTATTAAATTGTTTTAGAAAATATAAAATGCAATCTTGCAACAAGAAAAGCATTTCCAATAAAGGGAAATAATATCAGATTCAGAATTAACCAGAAGTCCATCAATCATTTATAAAAGGAATATTAGTTCCTGTGACTCTGTCAGAACAATCCAAAAGAGAGAGAGAGAGAGAGAGAGAGAGAGAGAGAGAGAGAGAGAGAGAGAGAGAGTAGAACTGATGGTAAACAAACCCTCTTTTACTTTTCCCTATTGGGTTCATGCCAATAGGGCAGAAAGTAGCACATTTTTAATTGTTCTTTCAAAATAAGCCTTCTTCTATGTTGTTTCTATCTCTGTACCAGGAACAGGGAACCTAAGGCCCAGGGGTCAAGCCAGGGGAGACTGGTGGCTCTGATGTCAGTGTGGCAGTGAATCCGCTCTGGGTTTTTGCCTGAGCTTCCCAGGAGCGGTCCAAAGTGCTTCAGCACCTTGGACAGCTCCTTGAAAGTTTAGACTAAAACACAGAGCGGATTCACTGCCCCACTGATATCAGAGCCACCAGTCTCCACTGGGTCAAGCATCTCTGACTGGTCCTCAAGATTCTTCCCACACCAATCCCCTCCCCAGCCTCTCCCCCTCTTCCCAGGCCAGAAGGGAATGTGGCCCCCAAGCTGAAAGAGGTCCACCTACATGGGAAAGAGAGAGAAAAAAACATGTTTGCATGTTGCATATTTGATAAGGAAATAAGTTCTACTGGAGCAAAAGTTATGCTGAACTCTGCTTGTTTTCCAGTTGTTTGGAACTCTAACGTTTGCTATGTTCAGTGATGATGATGATGCAATGTACAATTATTACGTAGGAGAGATCCTTGATACATGTGCCTTCAACATCTTTTCCTCCTCGGTGGGTAACTCTAGCTTGCCCGTCTTCATGTCTGGAATAAAATACCAGTGCATTTTTTGAGATCAGAAGACATGGCTTATATAAGAAGTCTCTTGCTGGATCAAATCCAGATCTATCTAGTTCAGCATTCTGCTTTTTAAATGGCCAACTAAGTGCCTCTGGAAGAGTGTGTGCAGGCTATAAAAGTGATAGCTAATGCCCTGCTAGACTCCAGCATGTGCTCTGCAGAGGCATACTTGCATGAGAGCGCAAACTCCATTTCTGCCTTCTGAGGGGCTTTCTAAATTAATAAATTAACTTAAAATGTTCACATCCCAATTTTTCAGCCTATGCTACCTCCATGTGGCAAGCAAGCTCAATATTAAAGCAATACATAATATGAACAAACTTCTTACATGATAACAGTGAACCAGAAAATACACACACACACGATCTCACACACACAAAAAGTGCAGCGTTGTGAAACAACAGAACAGCCAGGAGACCGCTCAAGCTCAGAGGATTCTACTTCTCAGTATCAATTGCTGGAAACTGCTGGAGGGGAGAGTGCTGTTGTGCTCAGGGCCTCCTTGTGGGCTTCCCATAGGCATTTGGTTGGCCACTACGAGAATAGGATGCTGGACTAGATGGGCCACTGGCCAGATTCAGCAAGCTCTTCTTATTTTCTGACTTAAAGCATCAAAAGCTCTCTGAAATAAAATTGCCTGAAATCAGCATAGAAAATCAGCATTGACAGAAGGGGTAAAAGAAACTCCCCTTGGGAGAAAGTTCCAGTGTCTTGGTGCCACTGTTGAAAAGGCTCTGTCACTATAGGAATATGCAGTGGCCACAAGATTCACCTTGTCTCTGTATCTGTACTATTTAAAGCAGCCTAATGTAGTATTTAAAGCAGCCTGGTGTAGTGGTTAAGGTGTTGGACTATGACCTGGGAGACCAGGGTTCAAATCCCCACACAGCCATGAAGCTCACTGGGTGACCATGGGCCAGTCAGTGCCTCTCAGCCTCAAAGGAAGGCAATGGTAAACCACCTCTGAATACCGCTTACCATGAAAACCCCATTCATAAGGTCGCCATAAGTCGGAATCGACATGAAAGCAGTCCATTGTACCTACTTAGATGTGCAGCAGCCAAGGGCCAGCACCTTGCAGGCACTCCATTTTTTAAAAAAGTAACTTAAGTGTAATTGTAGTGATTACTTTTGGGTAATGGCAAAGTAATCAGTTACTCTCAGAGCAACTGTAGTTGTAATGGTAGTTCATTACTTTTTGGGATCATGTAACAGTAATTGCAATTTATTACTTTTGAAAAGTAATCTTTGAAGCTCTGCAAAGGAGCCCCTCTAGAATGAATCAAGCCTGCCAAATTTGAAGTAGAATCATCCAGGAGTAATCATGTAGGTAACCTTTATTATTATTATTGTTTAAAAAAGCAAAAGTCTAACTTTTTTGTTTTCTGCTAGAGTTGGATGCAAATTGCAGGCATAGTTCACCCTCCAGCTATACCTGGGCTACAGGTCTGCTTTTTAAATCAATACATTGCCAATATCTATGACTGTTGCCCACTGCTAAAAAGCCTTCCACAGCCTTGACAGGTGTCCAACCCGGCCAGCTCTCTCCCTACCCCTGTCAGTGTAATTCCTAATACTAACCAAAACAAAGGAGAATCTTGACTGGCAATATGATTCAAAGTAGTTAGCTTGATTGCAGGTCTGTGCACTTAATAGTTACAGCAAGTTGGATGTTGACAATGAATGATTCTTTTTAAGCTGGTTGGGAAAGCAGAAAGCACAGCTGGTAAAGAAAATGACCTTTTCAAATGGGTTTGTTGACCTTTCAGTTATGAACTATAATGTTTGGTGTTATTATGGTAACAATAATGGGTTTATTTCCTGCTCTTTTAAGCCATCAAAAATAGCACAGGCCATGATCCAGAGCCACGTGGAATCCCCTGGTTGTTTTGCAAGGGCTGTTCTGAACTTACATCTGCAGTACTTTCCATCAGTTTTGTATGGTCATGTCTTTCCTTCTTAGGAATCCCTTGTCTGTCTCACAGACCTACAGCATAGTACCACAGAGGGAAACAATAACAATAATTTTCCCCATGTCATTATGCTGATGTCCTCCTTATGGGCTTCTCGCAGGCATTTGGCTGGCCATTGCAAGACCAGGATGCTGGACTAGATGGGCCATTGGCCTGATCCAGCTGGGCTCTTTTGATGTTTCCACGTTCTTATGTTTGCACCCATATACACTGGTCATGGTAATGAGGGCTTATGGGCAATAGCTTTCCTTTCCTTTCATTTACATGCCACTTTTCAGCGGTAGATCGTGCCCTAAGCAGCTAACAATAAACATCAAATAATTATCAAAATACAGCATCACTTTTGGAAGCCACGACAAAACATCTTGCCAATTCAAAGAGAAGAAAACCAACCATTCAATAGTCATCACAGAGATAAATTTAACATTGCAGGGGAATGATACACACCACTGTCCAATTCACAATTAAGAACATAAGAAGAGCCTGGCTTCTGGATCAGGCCAGTGGCCCATCTAGTCCAGTAACTGGTACTCAGAGGCACACTACACATTGGAGGTGGAACATATGCATCAAGGCTAATATGTTGACTTATTCTCCACGAATTTGTCTAAAAGCCATCCAATAACAATTCAAAAGTCAGGTCCAAATTAACAGCCCCCCCAACCTCAAACTAACTGAGCGGTCTTGCTGCACTTCCATTCTGATTAAAACAGAGTATTTGGGGGGGGGGCAGGGTCTTCTCATCAAGCTAGATGGATTCAGTGCTGGTCCCCCCCCTCCTCCAAGGAGGGGAAAGGCTGGGCGTTAAATTCTTTTCCAGGTGCTCTGTCTGGTCCTGCTATACTCCAAAGCCCAGAGCAGCCTGGTTCAAATACCGTTTGGGATCTTTGAGGTGGGGGCTTACAATGGTTTGAAGAATGTTGAAGGCTGTATAGATTCTTTTTCTCTGTGTTAATGTGTACGCACGTTTCCTGTTGTTCCACTGTCTGGCTCAATGACAAACGATATGCTTTACAAGCAGAAGAAGATCCCAGGTTTGCTCCCCGGCATCTCTAGGTAGGGCTGGGAAAGACTCCTTCTTTGAAACTATACCAAGTTAGAGGTGCCAATGGTCTGACTTGATACAAGGCAGCTTCCTATATTCACCTCCAGTGGCAGCTGGTGGCTCCATGTCAGTGGGCAGTGGAATCCACACCAAGTGCTTCAGCACCTTGGACAGTTCCTTGAAAGTTCGGGCTAAAACCCAGAGCAGATTCCACTAGCCCACTGCCATGGAGCATCTATCTATCTATCTATCTATCTATCTATCTATCTATCTATCTATCTATCTATCTATCTATCTATCTATCTATCTATCTATCTATCTATCTATCTATCTATCTATCTATCTATGATTTGATTTGATTTGATTTGATTTGATATATCCCACCCTTCCTCCCAGCAGGAGCCCAGGGCAGCAAAAGGGCGGCTACCACTTTTCACCTCTACTTAAACAGATACAGAAGTGCTTCTGCGATCAGAAATTATACTGAGCTGAATGCTGTCTGCCACGGCCAACCACAGATTGTGGCGCTTTTCATTTTCTTGTACTTGCACTGCTTTTGATTTCATGGCTCTATGTCTAATTTTGTCATCAAATAGATTTTGTACTTATTGTAAGCTGGCCATTGTTGTTGTTGGACTGCCTTCAAGTCGATCCTGACTTATGGCGACCCTACGGATAGGGTTTTCATGGTAAGCGGTTTCCAGAGGTGGTTTACCATTGCCTTCCTCTAAGCTGGCCATAGAACTTTATAAATGTTGTTAAACAAATAAATGCAATGATCCTTTTGTCATCTTACCTTCAGCTCTCATCTGTTCTCCAGCCTAAGATAAGACCACAGTTAGACCTCTTCAATGAAACCAAAATGCATCTCTCCCATTGCCACTAGGTGAAGGCTTGTCTCTTCCATCCTTCTCTGGGTTTCTTGTGTACACCTGTTAATGATTAGAGTGGATGCAGAAAGATGACGGGTGTACCTATAGTATACAATTTTAAAGCTTCAGACTGTAATACACCGACATCTCTGTTATGTTAGTCACATGCACACACAATTAACATAACAGAAATATAAAACTGAGTGAGTGTGTGTGTGCACGCGCACATAAACACATGTATTTGGGTGGGGAAAGCTTAACTGGTTCAGCACCTTATCAGAATCTGCCAGGCGCAAATCAATGCATGCTAAAACAATCCAGGCTTTCTGTTCTCTATCCTATCCCCAGTGGCATTGTTGATTGTATAGCATCAATGTCACATATTTTAGATGGAAATGTTAGCAACTGTAATGCTGCTGTTGATGTTTCAAAATGATTCTAATCTCATTTCAATAATAGCTTCTGTCTCTTTCAGTGACACGCATGCCATAACATTCAGGGCTAAATTGACAGCACTAATAACATACTCTCTCCCCTTCTTCGTCTTCTTTTTCTTCTTCTCTCTCTCTCTTTAAAAACATTATTAGGACCACTCTGCATTTTTTATATGTTGCATTCCCATTTATTGCAAAAGTGAAGGGTTTTCATCTTCTTTAAAAGCATTAGATAACTGAGTGCCACAAGCTGTCATTGACCTAAGCAGGAGTTGCTTAGGACACTTAAAAATATGTGAGTTTACACACACACACACACATTTAAATGTGCTGAAATTTTAGTCCCTTTAAGTGTGAATGCTCCGACAGCAGGAGTAGCTTCAAGGACATTTTCTGGAAAGAGATTTGGCCACCCTTTTCTCCCAGTCCTCCCACCCTATCCCACCAACACACCATGACAGGTGCAATCATCAAGTGATGGAAATTGTGGTAGCTTGTCAGATAATAATAATAAAAATTTATTTTTAGGCCGCCTATCTGGCCGAATGAATGGCCACTCTAGGCGGCGTACATAGATTAAAATAAATACAACATATAAATACAATTATAACAGATGATGGTGTCCAATGTGCAATAAACTCCATAGCCTTCCTAGTTTCATTGTTCTAGGATTTTCTCAGTCTTGGGCCAAAAAGGCAACCTTGAAGATTATACTGCTGCCTGAATTCCTTCAGGCACCGTGTCTTTTCCCATAAGGCTTCAGTGGCTCACCAAACCACTAGGAAAGCAAACTGCAAAAGGCATTTGGATTCCTTCAAGGTAGCCCATCTGTTTCAATGATATTCGATTATCCCAACATATTTTTCTTTGTCTTCCTTCTCCCTCCTCAACTAGCAATTGACTGCAAATGCGCTGCTTGTGCATGCATCATAGGTGCCTCTTGGATCGTCCCCATAGCTGTAATTGGGTTTAACTGGTTGCTTTGATTTATTTGACTAAGGTTGCATCTGTGTTGTTTTTATGATTTCCTTTATTATGATTTATTCCATATATATATTGCCCATTAACTCAGTCCTCTTACGCTATTAAAAGTGCAAGATACAGTCAACTTTGGTGTCCCACTTGCACGACAGACATCCACTTGTGCAAAGGAGATTTATCCTTCCCCCCCCCTGCAGCCCCCTGCATGCCCCACAAATCTGTTCTGGGGGGGGGCTCCTTCTGCCTTCAGATCATGCCATGAGACTTGCATTACCCTGGCAAAACGTCAACTTTGTTTTATTTCTGGTGTGAATCCTCTCTTTGTGCCTGCTTCTCAGGAGCTGAAGCATGCACCATCAGATCTCTTTGCTGAAAAGGATAGTAGCTCAGCTGTTTGGCTATCCCGGCTGCAGCAAGACTTCCAACCCTCCACCCATTCATTTTGTGATGAGTGGAACTTATACAGTTTCTTAACTTGTGGGGTTTATCCAAAAGACTTTCAGGAGCATGGCTTTGGACGGATAAGCTCCTTATTCTGACACAAGTTTGGGAGCTGTTCAGCCAGTCTCTTTTCTCATTACCACCTCACTGATGAGAATGAGGTTCCAGCATTTTATGCCCAGCATAACTCATGAAATAAGGGTGTGTGCTATGTATCACTGACCTTTTCTGTATTCTGCCTCCTGACAGTCTAGTTAGCCACAAGCCCTTCCCCCCTCCATAAGCTGGCAGGGCAGTGGCCAGGTTAATTAGCATACAGAATGTCAAAAAGGTTCAGGGAATCTCGTTTATAAAAATAAATCAGTATGCTGATGAGTCGAATTTACCAAGTGTGTGGTTGAAATCTGTTCCATACTGTATAATAGTGGCAGAATGTACCAAGTGGATACGCAAGGGTGGTTGAAATCTGTCCCATATTATATCACAGTGGCAGGGAAAATGTGGAGTCCCATGAGCTCCAGTTCACTGTGGCATGGAGAACAGCTTGAAAGCAGTTGATGCAGTTCAGTTATTCAAGCTAAGCAGGTCCAACACGGGTTGGAGTTTTTCTTCTGAAAGGAAGAGTGAGGGGGAAGCGTAATTGGTAATTACACATTATGGATGTGGTCAAAGGACACAAGGAACATTTACATTTAATTCCTGACACCTTCTCTCCCAGTTCATAGGAACACAGGGAACTAGCTGCCTCATACTGAGTCAGATGCAGACCTCTGGTTCATCTAACTCAGTTATGCCTACCCCAGGGATGTGGAATCTGTGGCCCTCCAGATGATGTTGGACTCCAGCTCCTACTAGCCTTAGCCAACGTAGGTCGTGGTCAGGAATCCTGGGAGCTGTCATCCAGCAACATCAGGGCCACGGGTCCCCCATTTTTGGTTTATACTGGCTGGCAGTGGCTGTCCTGGGTTCCAGACAAGGGTCTCTCCCACCCCTACCTGGAGATGCTGGGGATTCCACCCGGGACCTTCTGCATGCAAAGCAGATGCTCTGTCATTGATCCTGTGGCCCTTCCTTAATTAATTTTAACCCTTTCCCCTCAACAGCCCTCATTAGCTGGTTCAGCTTACTCAGCTTCAAAGAGGAGAGGACAATTTTGTACATTTGACCTTTTGTTGGCTTTCTTTTTAAAATACTGGAAACCTTCTGCAGGATGAAGTGTGAGAGTTCAGAATCAGGAACATACAAAGGCTGACTTGTTTAAATATTAAAATTAAAAACTAGCATGAATGCTGCTTTTAAGATTTGAGAGACCAAGTACTACAAAACCAGAGAATTCTAGAAGCTTGAACTCCTCTAGTAACATCAGTTCACATGCTACAATGTATAGCTCTTACTTGTATAACATTAATGTCTCATGAAGCATTTATCTAAAATGTAGATAAAAAGGGGAGGTAATGAAAGATAACATTCCGTGCAGCATAATGGTTTTGTGTGTGTGTGAGGGAGGGGGCTTTATGTTGTTGTGTGTTCATACACCAATGATAGTAGGGTGCAAAAGATTATGATTAAGGAGTTTATTTTGTTGCCCTAATGTTCCTAAGATACTGACCACAAACACACTTATTTGATAACTGTTGTTTTATGTGCCTTCAAGGCAATTACGACTTATGGTGACCCTTTGAATCAGCGACCTCCAGTAGCATATGTCTTGAACCATCCTGTGCAGATCTTGTACGTTCAGGTTTGTGGCTTCCTTTATGGAATCAATCCATCTCTTGTTTGGCCTTCCTCTTTTTCTCCTCCCTTCTGTTTTTCCCAGCAGTGTTGTCTTTTCTAGTGAATCATGTCTTCTCATGATGTGTCCAGAGTATGATAACCTCAGCTTCATCATTTTAGCTTCTAGTGATATATGGGGAAATATTAATATATGGCAAATATGCTTTGCAGAAACTGTGCATATTAGGCAAAGGCATGCATCTATATTGTAATGTTTTAAAAGACATTTTGTTTTTAAGATGGTTTTTTAAATGTTTTGTTTTTAAGGTGTTTTTGTTTTTTAAGATGTTCTATCACTTGTTTGTTGCCCTGAGCTTCCTTTGGGAGGAAGGGCAGGATATAAATATAACAATTAAATAAAATACACAAAAATACAAAAATGTGTATATTAGGGAAAATATGCACTAAAATGCTGATGAATTTTCATTAATTTTCATTTAAAAATGAAAACTGGAAATGTGGAGAACTGAAGATGGGTTAAATGAGAAAAAGAAATTGACAGATTTGTCCATTGCTAGTCCGGGGGGGGGGATCCCTGTGTAATCAGCATCCCCTTCAGTCACTGTCACTTCATGGAGCCTTGATTCAGCTGTGGAGGCCTGTGGGGAATGATCATTTCCTTTAAGCACAAACAATTTAACTCTAAAATATGCATCTTTCGACAGAGAACATAGAATTGGCAAGTGCAGAAGTGACCCAGTTTGCTATATTTACACTCAAGGGGGGCCCACCTCTATGTGAATCTCACCACTCCAGCAAGATCTTTCTCTTCCCCACCCTATCTCCCAAGGAGCAAATTTAAGCAGAGTTTGGCAGATACATTCCTAATGTGTTAAATATGGAGCTAATTAAATACCCAATTTGAAGTTAGCATTTACACTTGTTTTGTTAAGGAGACTCAGAGTCAAAATACATTCTTTAAGATAACTGGAATGAAGGTTGCCATTTATTTGCCACTGTTCGAGCTCAATTATCTGTGAGAAACAAGTTACAATGCACTGAACTAAAGGTTTCACAGCTTTCGGATATAAAATGAAATCCTTTTGCATTGTGTATAGGCCTGAGGCAAACATTAGAGTTTGTCTCTGAATCCCCTGCAAAGTGGCAACAAACTCAAGAGTGTACACGTGCATTGGGAATCCAGCCACCTTGGAAATAGCCCACTCACCCAGATATGCAAGTGGCTCTGATGTGACACATGCCACCTTGAACTATATACAAGGCAGCTTGCCAATTCTGCCATATGATTCAGCTGCGCATTAGAAGCACGTGAAGTGGTATGGAGCTGCCGTCCTGATACCCATATCACTGATGCTTCCACGGTTGGGGATGGGGCAAGGTTGTGCAGCCCTAGCCTTACCAACACTCCCAAACCATCTAGGTAACCCACAGGGACACAAGTGTTGGGAAAGTGGCCTTGCTGCTCTTCTCCACCACATGTGCCAATCCTGTAGCTAAGCCATGCTACATAATGTGTGTGCACATGTTCCTGCTCATGCATTTCTAACCTGTTTCTGCTTTTCTTCGTCTTTCTAAACAACTCATTGGAGGGAACCAAAAAACCACACACTATTATTAAGTTAGCGTGCAAGTAACCCAGCTAGAACAATGCTTAACATATCTTCAGATTGAGTTTCCATTTACTCTGCACTTATCAAGGGACAAGGACTTTCTCATAGCTCAGAGGTGGAGTACATATTTTGCATGCAAAAGGTTCAAGGTTCAGTCCACGTCATCTCCAAGTAGGACTGGGAAAATCTCCTGTTGGAAACCCTGGAGGGCTGTTAGCCAGCCTTTTTAGATAATACTGGGTCAGCTGGAGGAATGGTACGATAGGGATGTGGTTCGCTGCCTAGTTTGGATCCACTTCTATTCCAATAGTCCATCGTTTGATCCTGATCTGTCCTTTTTTTTGGTCCTGCTTGCTTTGGCACTTACCCAATCGATCTGTTTGTTGGTTGGGGGGGGTTGGTTGAAAAAAATATTGTGTGCCTACTATTTAACGTAAAAACCTGTGTAAATGATCACGGTGTTCCACATGGTTTATTTTTTTTCTATTTATCACACCTACATATTGTTACGAATGCATCAACTTAGAGAAAATTATGAAGATAATTATGTAAAATAGGGAAAAATTTTAAAAATCCATGCTGATTACAGCCGCAGCTTGCCACAAGAAATCAGTGCCAGTCCAAAAAGATAGCGGACTGTTGAATTCAGTCGGAATCCAGTACTAAGTCCGATTTAGCGGATCTTCTCCCCCATCCCTAGTGTATGATGTTACAAAACCCAACATTGAGCCGTTGTGAAGAAGACAGCAAATTCTGATTGGCCAAGTCTATGTTGAACAGCATGCTGTGGCAAATCACGCCTTCCTGGTGACTATGCCTCTATTATACATATTTGCTTTATTCACACATTATATTTGTCAGTGCATGCTTAAAATATCCATCATTTTTTTAAAAAAGTCATGTGTGAGTCACCTAGTTACCATGTTTAGCAATGGACAGTAGCTAACTTGTTTTGGTCTTTTTGTACCTGAAATGCTTTGCTTCTCTGAGCTCCATCTCTATGTATACATTTCTGTGATGCTTTTCCATCCACATAGTAAACGTGATCTGTGGCTAATCCTGTTATCGAATATAGCCACTGCTCAGAGGGGAGACCATTAATAGCACCTGCCACTGAGTCAATGCATCCCCATGCCTTCCATAAGTCTTCTAAGAATACCCTCCTTTTTCAATGCCCAAACTCTGTCAGAAAGAGACCAGTGCTGATAGCTCTCTGCTCTGCAGTGAAATGAACTTATCCACCATGTAGACAAAAAGACCCTTTCAGAAATCCAAGTGCTTAAACTGCAGACTCCAAAAGCCCTTGACTGCAAACGACTAAGAGTATGCTCCATCTCACAGGACTGATGGAGAAAATACAGACATGTTAGTCATGGGTGTCTTTTTCGGGTTGAGAGAATTATATAGCATACATGCAATATTCACATGCAATCTATGGCATGTCTAAGACCAGATCTATGTATAGTAGCCATACTTCAGTAACCTAAAGTTATCTATAACTAGAGCAGAAATTCCCAAACGGTGATCTGTGAACCACCAGTGGTCCATGAGCTTCATTCAGGCGGTCCACAGTGTCTCTGCGAAGACCTGCCATGTGAATTCTGTGGAATTCAAATTGTAATGCAATAAAATGCAATATAATAATAATAATAATAATAAAATTTAATTTCTTCGTCGCCTATCTGGCCAATGGCCACTCTAGGCGACTTACAAAATTATTAAAATACAATTAATAAATACAGTAATACAATATAAAAACAATAGATCTGCAACAACAATATTAAAACTGGGCAGGAGGCATTACAATTATATCAATTAACCCTCCCCGGATACCCCGAAGGCCTGCTGAAAAAGCCAGGTGTTTAAGGCTTTCCGAAATACATTTAGGGAAGAGGCATGCCGGAGATCTTGTGGGAGGGAGTTCCAAAGAGTGGGGGCCACCACTGAGAATGCCCTCTCTCTTGTACCCGCCAATCTGGCTGTTTTTGTTGGCGGGATTGAGAGAAGGCCCTGTGTGGCTGATCTTGTCGGGCGGCATAATTGGTGGCGTTGAAGGCGCTCCGTGAGATAAACTGGGCCGAAACCATATAGGGATTTAAAGGTCAATACCAACACCTTGAATTGGGCTCGGAAAACAACTGGAAGCCAGTGTAGGTCGAACAACACTGGTGTGATGTGATCTCGGCGGCGACTATTCGTAAGTAGTCGAGCCGCTGCATTTTGTATCAGTTGTAATTTCCGGACCGTTTTCAAGGGTAACCCCATGTAGAGCGCATTACAGTAGTCCAAACGAGAGGTGACCAGGGTGTGTACCACCAGTGGGAGCTGATGAACAGGAAGGTAGGGTTGCAGCCTTCGTATGAGGTATAGTTGGTACCAGGCTGCCCGGCTCACAGCCGAAATCTGAGCCTCCATGGACAGCCTGGAATCAAGCACAACCCCAAGGCTGCAGACCTGGTCCTTTAGGGGTAAACTCACCCCACTGAACTTCAGGTCAATGTCACCCAACCTTCTCTTGTCCCCCACAAGTAGTACCTCGGTCTTATCAGGGTTCAACTTCAGCTTGTTCCTTCCCATCCATCCACTCACGGATTCCAGGCAGTTGGACAAGGTCTCCACAGCCAACTCTGGTGAAGATTTAAACGAGAGATAGAGCTGAGTGTCATCTGCATATTGATGACACTGCAGCCCAAATCTCCTGATGATTGCTCCCAGCAGCTTCATATAGATGTTAAATAGCATGGGAGAGAGGATAGAGCCCTGTGGCACACCACAATTGAGAGGCCAAGGGTCTGATACCTCCTCCCCCAATGCTACCTGTTGGTACCTGTCGGAGAGAAAGGAATGGAACCACTGTAATACAGTGCCTCCAATTCCCAATCCCTCCAGGCGAAGCAGAAGGATACTGTGGTCGACAGTATCAAAAGCCGCTGAGAGATCGAGGAGGACAAGAAAGGTGGATTCTCCCCTATCTAATGCCCTCCTCAAATCATCAACCAGAGCGACCAAGGCTGTTTCAGTTCCGTGACCAGTCCTGAAACCCGATTGGTATGGATCCAAATAATCCGTTTCATCCAAGTGTGCTGACAACTGGTTGGCCACCACTCACTCAATGACCTTGCCCAGAAATGGTAGATTCGAAATTGGGC
Organism: Rhineura floridana; assembly: GCF_030035675.1. Taxonomy (NCBI): domain Eukaryota; kingdom Metazoa; phylum Chordata; class Lepidosauria; order Squamata; family Rhineuridae; genus Rhineura; species Rhineura floridana. The sequence continues at coordinate 38,183,026 of NC_084491.1, forward strand.
GGAAGTTATCGAACACTTGGGGATCCAAGGAGGGCTTCTTTAAGATGGGCTTTACAATTGGCTCCTTGAAGGCTGATGGCATCACACCCTCTTTCAAGGATGCGTTTACCACCGCTTTGATCCCCTCGCCCAATTTCTCTCTGCAGCTCACAAGGAGCCACGAAGGGCAAGGATCAGTAAGACAAGTGGTTGGCTTCACAGATGAAAGCACCTTGTCCACTTCCTCAGAAGGGAGAAGCCGAAACCGATCCCAATTTACCGGCTTGCAACTGGCCAACTCTGGTTCATCGACTGTGTCCACGGCGCGCGGGATCGAGCTCCGTAAGTGTTCGATTTTATCAGCGAAGTGTTTTGCTAATAGGTCACAGGAGGCCTTTGACTGTTCCAAGGGTTCCTGAGCAACTGGACCGACCAGGCTTTGGACCACCTGGAACAGCCTCCTGGGACAACACTCCGCAGACGCAATAGAGGCAGCAAAGAAGGCCTTCTTTCCTACCTTTATTGCCACTTGGTAGGCAGCTACTGCTGCTCTAACCTGTGTCCGGACATCTTCGGAGCAGGATTTCCGCCACCGGCGCTCTAGTCGTCTCACCTCCTGTCTCAAGCTACGCAACCACGGTGTATACCATGGAGCTAGCTGAGTTCTATTCAGGGGGAGAGGACATTTCGGAGCCACCCGGTCTAATGCCCTGGTGATCCCCACATTCCACTCCTTCACCAGGGTTTTGACCGGGCGACCTTCAGCAGGTTCCAATTCCCCAAGCGCAGTCAGGAATCCATCCGGATCCATCAGGCGTCTGGGGCGGACCATTTTAATAGGTCCTTCACCCCTGCGGAGGGAGCATGGCAACGAGAAGTCCATATTTACCAGGTAGTGGTCTGACCATGACACAGGAGTGGCATGAATCACTCCCAACTTCAGACCACTTCCCTCCTCTCCCAGGACAAATACTAGGTCGAGAGCATGACCGGCTACATGGGTGGGCCCAGTATTACTTAGGTACAGTTCCCAGGAAGCCATGGTTTCCAGGAAATCCCGAGGGGCTCCTATGAGAGCGGCCTCGGCATGCACGTTAAAGTCACCCAGCACTACCAGCTCTGGGGACAATGCCCATACAGCCGAGACCACCTCTAGCACCTCGGCCAGGGAATCTGCCATGCAGCGGGGTGGGCGGTGCACTAGCAAGATCCCTAAACTGCCCTTCGGGCCCAACCTCCAGTACATGCAATCAACAATTTGAGTCCTATGGAGGGGAGGTCTGGCAAAAACCAAGGACTCTCGATAGATGACTGCCACACCCCCTCCCCGCCTTCCCACCCTCGGCTGCTGTGCATAACGGAAACCTGGCGGACACATGGCCTCAAGAATTGGAGCAGAGGCTTCGTCCAGCCAAGTCTCCATAATACATGCCAGGGCTGCGCGCCCATCCAAGATCATATCATGGATGAGCGAGGTTTTCTGAGCCACAGACCTGGCATTACATAACAGCAGTCGAAGGTCGGTAGGAACCTTGCATCCCCCAGTTTCCGTCTGGTTCTGAGCAGACCCGGAACATGGGATAGATATAATGCATCTGTCCCATGTTCCCCTATTCCGGTGTGGTCTGCTAGCAGCACCCTTCCAGCGCCTGCCGCCCACACTTCCTATGACTTGGCCCCCCACCTCCCTCTCCGGCTTGCACATGCCTCTATCCCTATCTGCTTCTCAGCAGGCCACCCACCCTAATAAAATTAGTCCAGAGACCCGCCTCCGTACCCTGTAGCAGCAGTATTACTAATTTAAATTGAATTAATTAAACCAATAATTAATTAATTAAACTAATTAAATTACATTAAATTAAATTAAATTAACTAAGTCAATACAAATCAATCCAATTCACATTCATACACATTCACACATTCATACAACTATACATCCATACATCCATACATACACCAATTTAAAACAGAAACCGGGTTGTGATAGCCGGCCAGAATGGTAGTCGCAGCCGGCCACAGTAACAGGTCTGTAGAATACTTGGTCCGGGTCACGGCAATAAGGTCCTAGCCAACATGGGCGGGCAAATAATGGCAGCAACGACAGCACGATGGCGATGTAGACAGCGTCCCAACCAGCAACACACCCCGTGATCAGGACGACCCACGGCAGCAACGATGGCGCCCAGCAACAGGCAAGCGACACAACGACAGCAACACAGGGCCGACGCCCCAGCAGTGGCCAGCCCGCAACGGCAGCCACAGCGCGCAAGCAGGAAGTCCAAACAAGTCCAAACAAGCAGACAGGCAAGGCACAGCCGCGGCGAAAGAGAAGCAATAGGCCCCGGGGGCAGCAAGCAAGCAGGGGCCGCGGCAACACAGGATGACACAAGTCACACGCGATGACAACGGCGTCCCGACCACCGCAGCAAGCGACAGAGGGGCGGCGAGCCACAGCAGAGAACGCAGCCGTAGGCCGCAGCAAAACCCCGGGCCACAGCAACCGCAACGCCGGAGGAGCCAGCCCACGCCGAGATGGAAGCAGAACCGCAGGACCGCAACGGCACGAGAAAGCACCGGCCGCGACAAGGAACATCAGCCGCAGCAACTGGTATGATATCAAAGGGAGGGAGACAATTCTTATATAAGAAATGAAAGAAGCAATACACATTTATTTATTTATTTAAAATATTTCTTCTTTTTCCCTCCGAATAATATTTTATTTCTTTTGTGGTGTACAAATATCAGTACAGTACAAAACAATATATACAGAGCAAAAACATCATTGATCGCATTGTAGCAATTAAAAAAGTGAATTTATTGTTGATTGTCCTTGTTAAGTAATTAGCTTAACCAATATGCTCAAAATTCGTCCACTGCATTTCTTGAATTATTTCTGTATATTTTAAATTCAATTTCTTAAGTGTACAAATCAAAATCTTCATAGAAATTTACATGCTTATTACAATGTAGTAACATAGAGCTTATACAATCAAAGCATATATATTTCTATCCAGCCCTTCTACCCTACAGTGGGGAACTCAGGAGGGCTCACAATGCCATCATACACAGTAAATAAACACACACACACACACAATTAAAATAGATAAAAATACATAAAATACAGTTAATAATTCAAGGGGAGTGATATTAAAAGGGGACTAAAGAAGTACAACTAGAAAGGGAGCAAAATAAAGTCAGTTTCAGGCTAAACCTTCAGTCCCTCCCAAAGGGCTCTGGAACAAGATGGTTTTTAGAAGTCTGTGAAACACCATCAGGAAGGAGGCAGAATGGACTTCTCAGCCTCGAGACCATGGCTGAAAAGGCTCTCTCCCGTGTGTCTGCCAGTCTTTCATTCCAGGAATGCAGAGGATACCAGAGACCAAATCCAATTAAAGATATCTAGCACTACTCATTACAATTGCTACAGGAGGCAGAAAAACGATTAGGTGGTCCACCAAGTCCCTGGCATGCTACACATGTGGTCTACCTAGGGACCTTCCCTAAAACTTGTTGGAATTGATAATTCCAACAATCAATTAGTTTCATAAATAAGTAAATAGTACTAGCAAAAAAAAGCATGTGGGAAGGTAGACAATTTGCATAGAGAAGGTCCCTGGTTCAATCCCCAATGTCTCTCATTAAATATAGTGCATGGCAGGGCTGGGAATCAGGGTCTGTTTCAGATCCTGAAAAGCTGCAGACAGTCTGACCAGACAGTACCGGGTGAAACAGACCTGCTGCTCTGATTCAGTGTAAGGCAGCAGGATGCTGTCACAACACTACGCAGAAGCCAATCAGCCCTCGCTGTGTAAGACGAACTCGCTCAGGGCAAGCAAGGACAGTTTAAATTAATGCAAAAACTTTTTTTTTTTTTGCAAGAAACATTGCAACAATGTTGGGAAAAGGACACATTTCTTCGCACTCTTAAAAATGTTCACGAAAAGCTGTTGAGTCATTTTGGCTTAGCCTGAACTAATCCTGAACTGATTCTTCTCTCTCTCAGAAGAAAAAATCTCCATTTGAAGTCACATTCCAGATATTCAGCATACTGCATTCAGCAAAGAAGATATCAGATTCTTTTCTGCAGGAAACCATCAACTCAGGAATTTGGGGGGGGGGGTTATGAGAAATTGCAAGTCTCAGGTTTAGAATTGCAAGAGGCAGAGGGTCTGAAGGTGTGATTCTTATCTTCTAAAGAGCTTTGTGTTCATCAGTTCCTACAGCAGCTTTCAGAAACAGGTGACCTTAATAGATATAACTGTGCATGGGTCCATTGTACCATGAAATTAACATTTTAATCTGAACTGATGAACAAAAAATGCCAGAGTGTTTTCCCCCTCCTCCTACTCAAGAGTTGAAGAACTATTTCAGCTCCAGAAGAATTAGGCACCATATGGCACTATTTACCACATGCAGTGGCCCTCGATGTTTTTGAAACAAAATGGCACTGTGTGTGTGTGTGTGTGTGTGTGTGTGTGTGTGTGTGTGTGTGAGAGAGAGAGAGAGAGAGAGAGAGAGAGTTGAATGGATGGGTGATTGTTGTCAAAGGATGGGATGAGCAGCACATGTGCCCAAGTACAACCAGGAATCAACAGTGGGCTTCTCCAGATGACTTTTATTGAGCATTTGTTGTGATTGCTTTATGTCCATATGAACAAAGGTACTCATGTGATGTCTCTGTTGCTCGCCTGTCTCACTTGAGGATGGATTAAATGTGTCCTCAGATGAAAAAACCCCCTGAACATTAAAAGCTAGCATGTCAACATAAGACAGCTGCAAAAAAGTCTAATGCAATGTGGGGCTGCCTTAATTGAACCTTAGATACTAAGTCATAAGAAGTAACAGTTCCACTTTATTATGTACTAGCCCAACCTCATTGGGAGAACTATTTCCATTTCTGGGCACAGCACTTAAAAAAAAATAGGCAAATTTGAACAGGTTTGGAGGATGGCAACAAAAATGGTCAGAGGTGTGGAAAACATGAGTAAAGATTGAAGGAAATGAGCATGCTGAGCCTAGAAAAGAGAATCGGGGAGCAGGGATGCGATCTATTGGACAATGCTTCTTCAAAAGGTGGTATCAATTCAAGTTCATTCTTTGTCCCCTCTCATTACCAGTTTGATTTTTTCTCTCTCCAAAATATCAACATTGATAAAGGAAATACTGATAAAATAAAGGAAATATCAATATTTTGAAATGTAATATTGATAAATGAAGGGAAATATTGATAAAGCAAAGGAAAGTGGCTTTTCCTCCTCCATCTCTGCTGTGACTGAGGCTGGTTAGTTTTCACATAAGCAAGCAGAGACTGGCTGTTTTCTTTTTTGGGGGAAAAGGAGAAAAGCAGCTTTCTGTGCGTCCCATCCCCCACCTCCTCCTCAGCAAGCCTAGAGTGTTTAACATGGGCGAGACTCTCTAGTCTCTTGGCTTTCTTTTTAATCATTTAATGGGTTTACAGAGATTAGAAGGCAAATCTAGAGAGTCTTGCCCACGTTAAGGACTCTCAGTCTAGAGACTCTCTAAGGCTAGGCTTGACTTTTAATTTCTGTTGGGCTTGACTTGCCTCTTCCCTGCTTGGAGCTTGGATTATTGAAGTGGAAGGGGTGGGAGAGAGAGAGATCTGTATTGCTGTGCTGTGTTGTGAGTAAAATCAATAAAAGAACAATATATTAGAGGGAATATTCAAGGAAACAAGATCCAGTGTTGGAGGGGAAGCTGCTGAAGTTTGGAGCAGACATGACTGCTCTGCAAAGATAAAGAATATGTGGACTATTGAAAAATCTGGTGCTAAATCTAAAGTCAGCAGAATTCTTGCCCATCCCTACTGGAGAGCATGATATCACTCTTCAGATACCTGAAGCCTGCAAACACTTGAAGGGGAACGGCTTGTTCCCTGCTGCTCCAGAGTGCAGAATTAGATCTAATGAGTTAAGTTACAAGAGGTTAGATTTTGGCTGAATATTAAGAGATTTTCTTTCACTATAAGAGCAGGTTGATACTGGAAACAAATACCTGCAAGTGGGTCACTCCCTTGCTGGTAGAGATGGGTGAACAGGTGCATTTTGGTTTCTCGGTTCCTCATTTTTTCAATCTTAAATTCAGTTTTCCACATTTCCATATCAGCCTGCATTAAAAGAAAAGAGTCCCCAAGATAATCTGATTAACGCTTCTTTTCCCAGCTGTTCATCTGCTGTGCTTTCACCTTCAGCCCACTCCCTCATCAATGTTCCCATCTGACTTTCCCCTGGTCCCTTCCCCGAATCACCACGAATTTTCCTTTTACTCATCCTCCCCCATCTGGGACCAGTCATGTTGACCTTAGGGATCAAATTACCTTTTTATCATGGAACATTGCTGGGTGGGCTGTAAAGCAGAAATCCCCAGATCTGGTCTCCTATCTCTCCAATTTTGACGTAATCCTTTTACAGGAAACCTGGTTTACGAACTCAATTTATCTCAATGGTTTTTTAACTATTGATTTACCAGCTGTACCCCCCTTGAGTAAGGGCAGACCTAAGGCTGGACTGGCCATTCTTCTTTCAACCTCCCTGTCTGTTAAATCAACAAAACTTCCACCATGCGGCTCATTGGCTTTGGCTGTTTTACTGGAACTTAGTGCTGTGTTTCTCCTATTGATTAATGTTTATATCCCTCCTTTTTCGGTTAGGGCGGATATTAAACAAGCATGGGAAACTTTGGAGAGCTATATTCTAGACTTAGAATCCCTTTACCCCCGAATCCCCCTGATTATTATGGGGGATTTTAATGCTAGGACTGGCCCTAATAACTCCGCTCTCTTTTCTTCCAATCTTTGGGACACTACAGACCTTAACAATTTCATTTTCACTTACGAAAGATCATCTAAAGATCAGAAGGTGAATTTTGGAGGGATTTGCCTGGCCCTTTTGGCGGGCTGCTATAATCTGACGATTCTGAATGGCTGCCATCTGATTGATAACCGAGCAGAATATACTTATCTTTCGGGTCGGGGCAGCAGTGTGGTAGATTATGTTCTGACTTCTCCCCAATTACTTAGGTGGATTTCTAATTTTACAGTGGGAAACAGATTGGATAGTGACCATCTCCCTCTAACCTTTACACTTTCAGTGTTTGAGAGTGGTCACTTGATGCCAACAAACATCTACCCATATAACTCTCTCTCCCCCCGATACAAGAGAATTAAATGGTCATCGGACATCTCGGATAAGATAGCCTCTTTTTTAGCTTCCCCATTGGGTCAAGCCCTTAAAGGATGCATCCTAGATGTCCAAACCTGCTTTGAGGGCTATTCCACTCTGACTCTTGCTTTGGAGTCTTTCCTCAAACCTAATCCTCCCCACCATAAGACCCGTATGCTTCACCATCATGCCTGCTGGTTTGATAATACCTGCGTGGAAGCAAAGAGAAATCTGAGAAGGATTTACCGCAATTATAGGACCAATAATCTCAACCAACTACCGCCGGAATATTATTCCACAAAATGCTCCTATAAACTTCTCTTAGCCTCCAAAAAAAGGCAGGCCATACAAGAAGGTTGGAAGGCGCTAATTAACGCATCCAAACTGAATGATTCCAAAATGTTCTGGGCTCTTGTCACTGATGCCCTGTCGTCCGCAAACCCCATTGCCTGTAATATCCCTTCCCATGTTTGGGAACATCATTTTTCGGCCCTCTTTAAGGAATCTCCTTCTCTTTCTTCAGTTTGGCCAGATACAATCGATTCTGTGGATCTTCCAACGTGGCCGCCGGTCTCTCAAAGTGAGATTATATTCCTCATCAAACGTTTGAAGGCCAGCAAAGCCCCCGGCCCAGATGCTATCCCCCCTGACTTGCTAAAATCCCATCAGGACTGGTGGGCCCCTCTGTTAGCTAACCTTTTTACCATGATTGATAACTCTGGACGTATTCCTGCCTCTTGGCTTGACGCCATAGTGATCCCTATTTACAAAAAGGGGGCTCGAGATGATCCCCCAAATTTTAGACCTATTAGCTTGCTCTCTACAGTTGGGAAATTATACGCAGGTCATCTTAATGATAGACTATCCACTTGAATTGAGGAGGAAAATATTTTGGGCCCGGAGCAGGCAGGCTTTAGAAAATATAGATCCACACTTGACCATTGCTTCCTGCTAAACCACCTGGCAGAAAAATACTCTGGTTCTCTCGGAAATGGCCTGTACGTGGCCTTTATCGATCTGAAATCTGCTTTCGATTCCATCCCCAGAGACAGACTCTGGACAAAGCTTTTTCACTCTAGCATTAACAAAAGGCTTCTTTTCCTCATCTACCGACTCTACCAACCCTCTACCTTTAGGGTCAGATGTGGCATAGATGGCTCTTTAAGTAATCCTATTTCTGTTGCCAGGGGAGTGAGACAAGGGTGTATATTAGCTCCCACCCTATTTAATCTCTATCTTAATTATTTGAGTCAAATCTGTCACTCCCCTGTCTTCCATCCTCCCAAAATAGCTGATCATGCCTGCCCTCTTTTGCTGTACACCAATGATACGGTCCTACTGTCTCTATTGAGAACAGGCCTGAAGAGATTATTCCGTGCATACATAGCCTATTGTGCAGATAACATGCTATGCATTAATTTCACTAAGACCAAAATACTAGCCTTCTCTTCTCGCTCTCCTACGTCCGATTGGGTAATTAGTGGCCAGCGGATCTCCCAAGTTAAACAATATAAGTATTTGGGGATCATATTCCACTCCTCTCTATCATGGTCATTCCATATCCGTACAGCTGTGGCTTCCGCTAAGACCATGTCTAAGGCCCTCTTTTGTTTTTTTCCAAAGGCGGGCAATACATTCCTGCTGCCACCAGAGTCTTTCTTGCCAAAATTGCTGCACAACTTCTCTATGGTGCCCCAATTTGGATAAAGGACTTTGGCCCCAAAATCACAGCTGTTCTCTCCAGCTTTCTTCGCCTAGTTTTTGGAGTCCCCCGTTGTGTTACAAGTGCAGTACTACAGCTGGAAGCTGGTCTTCCATCCTTAGACTGCCTTTCTTGGACTCGAACTTTATGTTTTTGGTTCAAGGTGGCTCAAGCAACCCCCTCCTTTGGCTATCTCAATGCCATTCAGAAAGACTGCTTCGTCAGTTCATGGGCTAAAGCCATTCAGCATAAATTATCCTCTCTCAGTCTTTCTTCGGACTTCTTAGCCTTATTTGACTACTGTTCAGCCAAAAGGATCATTGTTAATCGCATAAAGGACATTGACCTCCAACGAGATGTAGCAAATGCCGCCAAAATATGTTCTCCACTTCATTTAGGCCTAAAGTTTCATTTCCCCTTCCCAGCTCACTACTTGGAGTTTTTAGATTTCCCATGCTATAGATTGGTTTTTACTAGGGCCAGATTTAATTGCCTTGCATCTGCCCTTCTTGATGGCCGCTATCGCGGGGTACCCTACGATAACCGATTCTGCCCCTGCCATCAGAAGGACTTTGAATCTGTGTTTCATGTTTTTTTTATTTGCCCATTTTATTCTAATGAACGTACCAGGTTCTTAAACCCTGTGGTTGAGAAACTGCCGGGAAGTTCAACAGCCGAGAAGCTGAAACTTCTCCTTTCAGGCACAGACAAGCTTTTAACTATTGGGGTGGCCAAATTCCTCCATGCAGCCCAACTTATACATAAAAACCAAGTCCCATAAGTTCAGGTTGGCGCCCCCATTTTTATTTTTATTTTTATTTTATCTTGATTGACATTGTTTATTTTAATTTTGTATTGTATACCGGGTCTGTGACTGTACAATAATAAATGCATGAATGAAAATGCATCAGTGAATTGCTCCTAATGTACACATTTGTATGCACTTTTGCCCAACATTTTTGCAAAGCCATTTTCCCTAATAAAATGCATTTTTGTATGTGCTTTTCACTAATATATGCATTTTAATGCACATTTATTATAGTATATGCATTTTGTACACATTGCTTGACTGGAGAACTGCATTGCAAAATTTGGACAAGTGCAAATTTAGAAAAGCAGCTGTGTTCATGTATTGTCTCAAAAAGTGTGAATAAATAAAGTTCACCTTTAAATGCAAAACTAAACTGAATTTCTCCCCCATCCCTCCTTGCTGGAAGTCAATTGGGGATGCTTCAACTCGGAATTTCCTGCATCAAGCCAGGGGCTGGATTAAATGGCCTAGAAAGCCAGCTCTAACTCTTGAGATTCTCAGAGAATAGAACTAGAACTTTCCTCCCGATCAATTAGTTTTCTTGTGCAAGGAGTTTTCTTTTAAGATGGAATAACATTCAGACTTGAAGTGATACAGTCCTGAGAGAAGCACATCAAACGGCAGCTGCTAATTATGTCGTTGAGCTTGCTCTTTACTTATTTACCACTTAGAGCTCCCTCTTTCAGTAAGTGAATGGACAAGCTTTGAAGAGCATCCTACTTACTAAAAATATGAACAGCTTTTTAAAATGGGCCCAGTTCTATTTACATGCGGGCTCTGATTTGTAAAAATATCAAGGGGGCTTAGTTCCTCTCTGAATATCTATAGGAACTGGGTACTTAGCACTCCTGCTTTCTTTCCCTGCTTAATACATCATCTTTGTAAGTCTGACTCATTGTTGCAATTAAACAGGAGGGGTTCTTGTGAGCCAAAGAACTAATTGCACGGGAGGCAACCAAAATTCACTTGGAGTCATTTTAGGCTCCAGGGTACTGGTCCACTGCAGATGCAAAGGCTCTTGTGCAAAGGCTCCTCTGCTTTCAATAGCTGTCCCAATTAGGGTTGCCAGGTTCATGGCCTGAGACTGATCCTGTATCTTTAGGAGAAGAGAAAGTCAGCCAAGTGCAGGTGTTCTTGCAACTCTGTAATGGGAAAAACCACAAGGTGGAATTCTCCCTTCCCCCTGCACAACTTTTAAAGATACAGAAGATTTCTTGGTTGCCAGGCCCGGGTCTTGCAGAGATGGAGGAACCAGCATGTAGAGAGGGCACTCATGTCAAGTTTCTGGCAAACCTGAGATCCAAATGCCTCCTCTGTCTTCTGCTAAGCTCCTGTAGTCACCACATTAATATGTTTAATTAAAAAATAAAGGCACCATACATAAGCACACTGCAATTTAATAATTATATATAATTATATTGTGTGTAGATAAGAACACTTTGCTTCTCTTCAAAGCGCATACTGAGGTACCATCAAAGAGGCACAAAATAATGTTGTGTTAAAAATGTTATGGATATATTATAAATTAGCATGACATTATATAATGTGTTAGCTCTTTTCTATCTGGGTGGTTGTTGCAGCAGAGATTTCTCCTGATTCACCAGGGACAGTCCCTGTTCTCTGGTTCTGACCCCTTCCAGGAATTTCCCAGAAATTGGGAAATCACTCTCCCAATTTTTGCTTTTTGAGGATGCTGAGGTGGGGCCAGGAGTAAATCAGGCGTAAATTTTTGACAGAGGAGGTTAGCACAGAAAATGCAACCCCAGTTTGTCAATGTAAGGCAGGGGTGATGAGTAACCTTTTCCAGCCCGAAGGCCTCACTTCCTTCTGGACAGCTTTCTGAGGGCCACATGCACAGTGGTGGGCAGGGCCAAAGGCAAAGTAGGTGGAGCAATTAATGTGACTTTCACCTTGCTACAGCAGGCTAGTTTCTCTACACGCTCACACACCCCTCTCTGTCCACCCTTCAGACAAGCGAGAAGCACAATCAGACTTCAAGTACACATTCCAGCCAGGCAAAAAAACACTCAGGGAGGGTGCAAAACAGGGACAGTGAGGGGTGTGGCCTGGGAGGGTTCTGAGGGCCAGAGAAAGATGCCTGGAGGGCCACATTTGGCCCCTGGCCCTGAGGCCCTGGTGTAAGGAGTCGGCTTTAGGGAGTCAACACTGTCCCAGGACTTATTTGTTCACATTTGTACTACAGCTGTGCCAAATTATTTGCCCAAGCCAAATTTCATTAGCTGAAGAGGCGGGGTAAGAAACACACCTGCCTACCTCATGTGGCAATGTAGCATAATTCCCTGGGACATTCTGTCTAAGAACCTAGAAGAGCAAGCGGATTCTTTTCCTTCCTTCCTTCCTTCCTTCCTTCCTTCCTTCCTTCCTTCCTTCTCTCTATGAAACATTACATAAAAAGAGTCCTGCCGGATTAGGCCAATGGTCCATCTAGTCCAGCATCCTGTTCTCACCGTGGCCAATCTGATGCCACTGGGAAGCCTGGAAGCAGGACCTGAGTGCACCGGCGTCCTCCCCATTTGTCAGTCCCAGCAACTGGCATTCAGAAGCATACTGACTTGGACAGTGGAAGTAGAACATCGACATCGTGGCAGTTCACTTCCAGGCCCAATTCAAGGTGCTCACATTAGTGCGGTGGTTCCCAACCTTTGTGAGTACAGGACCCCCTTTATAAGCTCAAAAAAATTGTGAACCACCCCTCCCCCATGCTAATTGTAATATTAGACCCTGTTAATTGAAAAAATGGTGCGTGGCAAAATCACATCTCCAAATATCCCTTTCCATAAAAAGTTCCCTGCAGACAGGGAGGTGTTGCTTTATTTTCTTAATGCAAAGGTGCATCAAATTGGTATCCTCCACACACACACACACACACACACACACACAGAGTCTGAAGATGTACAGTCCTGTCTCCCAACACCAGTGGGTGACAGTGTTGGACTATGATCCAGGTTCAAATCCCCACCTAGCCATGAAGCCCACTGGGTGACCTTGGGCCAGACTCAGTCTCTCAGCCTGACCTACCTCACGGGGTTGGTGTAAGGATAAAATGGAAGGGGCGGACCATGTGCACCACCTTGAGGAACGTGGAGGAAAGGTGGCTTATAAATGCAATATATTATATTATATTAAATAAATACATATATACATTTCAGCTGCAGTATGTGGAGCCCAGCCTCAGCCAATCTGCTGAGCTTTTTAAAAATAATAATAACAATAAGCCACAATGTGGTCATGGTGAGGATGCTGGATTGCTTTTAGGCCTTGGGAGGATCATCCAAACCTATGACTTGGTTAGTGTGCACTTGGAGAATGAAAACGGAGCAGAAGGCAGATCAGTGCACGCACGCACACAAACACACCTGCCTCTCCTGCAAGCATCTGCAGGCGTGCATGCATTTGGGCACGTGGGAGGGGGGAAGCCCTCAACTGCCGCAGCGTCTTGGAGAGAGAGATTGAGGGGGCAGAGTGTAGGTGGAAGAAAGGGGGGGATACTGGCACATGCCTCAGAGATGGGTGGCGAGCAAATCCTGAGCTTCCTCACTGCTCTTTGGCTCCGTCTGGGCCGAAGGCGAGATCTGGGCAGCCTTGCAAATAAGAATAATTTTTAAAAGGCGTTGGCAGTGACTCAGGAGCCATGAAAGGCAGGCAGGCTGGCTGCCAGGAAGGAAGGGGGAAAGCAGCCTTTCCTTGCAGCCTTGCTTCTTTTTGCTTCATGAAAAGCCCTCTCCTCTTGTTCTGAGCAAGGGCGTCAGCAGCAGCAGCAGTGCGAGGAGATGGGAATCGGTGAGAGTAATCCCCTCTTCTTCCTGGCAACTGCACTCTCAGCCTTCTTTGGCATCTGCCACGTGTTATATAGGCAGATGCCTTCCTTTGGTGTGCCTGAAAGATGCTCTGGCACTTCAGCAAAAGTCCTCCCCTCTGGTCTGGAGCAAGGGGGATGTGGTGTCTGCAGTGGCAGTGGTGAGCAGACAGTGTCCAGGGAATGAAGACTTTAAAAATAATGACTATATAGTTCCTTTCTTTACTCTTCATGGCCCCTCTGGATTACTTTGCACGCGCCCCGGGGATCACGGCTCCCAGGTTGGGAACCACTGCATTAGTGCTTAAAGCCCCAAACAACTTACTTACTTACTTACTTACCTACTTATTTATTTAAAGTTATATCCTGCCCAGGATGGCAACCACATCTGTAATTTAAAAATACAGATCCTCTTGGGTGTAGCAGAGGGAACTCTCTTGGTACCACCCTCAGAAGACCCTAGGCCCTGGGAGAGGCCATTCTCTGTGGCAGCCCATAAGTTGTGGAATTCCATCCCCACAGAGGTACATCTGGCACTTCTTTATGCAGTTTCCATTGCATGCTGAAGACTCAGCCTTACCCCAGCCTTTGACATCTATCTATCTATCTATCTATCTATCTATCTATCTATCTATCTATCTATCTATCTATCTATCTATCTATCTATCTATCTATCTATCTATCTATCTATCTATCTATCTATCTATCTATCTATCTATCTATCTATCTATCTATCTATCTATCTATCTATCTATCTATCTATCTATCTATCTATTTATTTATTTATTATTTCAATTTATATACCGCCCTTAGCAGAATAGCTCTCAGGGCGGTGAACAAACAAGATAAAATACAATATATCATAGTAAAAAATCACAAAAACATGTACAAACAAACAACAGAAAGCACAACAAAAACGAAATACAACACAAATTAAAAAGGATACATGTTAAAAGTAGAAAGATTAAGAAAATTAAAAGATTAAAATGCCTGGGAGCATAAAAAGGTCTTTACCTGGTGCCGGAAAGATAGAAGTGTAGGCGCCAGGCGTACCTCTTCGGGGAGGCTGTTCCACAACTCAGGGGCCACCACAGAAAAGGCCCTAGATCTAGTAACCACCCTCCGGGCTTCCCGATGAGCTGGTACCCGGAGGAGGGCCTTAGATTCTGAACGAAGTGAACGGGTAGGTTCATAGCGAGAGAGGCGTTCCACAAGGTATTGAGGTCCCACGCCGTGTAAGGCTTTATAGGTCAAAACCAGCACCTTGAATCTCACCCGGAAGCAAATAGGGAACCAGTGCAGACGCGCCAGAATAGGTGTTATATGCGAAGACTGACTGATCCTCGTCAATAGTCTGGCAGCAGCGTTCTGCACCAGCTGAAGCTTCCGAACTGTCTTCAAGGGCAGCCCTATGTAGAGTGCATTACAGTAATCCAATCTTGAAGTTACCAGAGCATGAACAACGGAGGCGAGGTCGTCCCTGTCCAGATAGGGGCGTAGTTGGGCTACCAGACGAAGATGGTAAAATGCATTCCGTGCCACCGAGGCCACTTGGGCCTCGAGAGACAAGGAAGAATCGAAAAGAACCCCCAAACTACGAACCTTTTCCTTCAAGGGGAGTGTAACCCCATCCAGAACAGGGTGAACATCCACCATCTGAGCAGGGAAGGCGTTCACCAGCAGTGTCTCGGTCTTGTCTGGATTAAGTCTCAGTTTATTAGCTCTCATCCAGTCCATTATCGCGGTCAGGCAACGGTTCAGCACATCAACAGACTCACCTGAAGAAGATGAAAAGGAGAAATATCTATCTATCTATCTATCTATCTATCTATCTATCTATCTATCTATCTATCTATCTATCTATCTATCTATCTAATCATTTTAAATTATTATAACCTGCCCTGGGATCTTATGGTGAAAGGTGGGTGATAAACTGAAATAATAATAATAATAATAATAATAATAATGGCCATTGATATTATTACTATTATTTATATTTATTAGTAATGTTCCATGTAAGACCGACCCAAAGCAACATACAACAACATTATAACACTAAAACCAATTGTAGCAAACCAGTAAACCTAGTCTCCACGGGTTGTAGCCAATTAGGTTCTACCCAGAGTAGACTCATCTTCCAGCACTATCTCGTGTTGCATTTTGGACACTCTGTTCATAGGGTTTTCGTGGTAAGAGATATTTACACCAAAGTCAGGATCATTCAGACCATGGTATTCCTGATATCTATGTATGAATGTGAAAGCTGGACAGTGAAAACAGTGGGTAAGAGAAAAATCCATTCATTTGAAATGTGGTGTTGGAGGAGAGCTTTGGAGATACCATGGATCGTGAAAAAGACAAATAATTGGGTGTTAAAACAAATTAAACCAGAACAATCATTAGAAGCTAAAATGATGAAACTGAAGTTATACTTCGGACACATAATGAGAAGACATGATTCCCTAGGAAAAAATAATGCTGGGAAAAACAGAAGGGAGTAGAAAAAGAGGAAGACCAAACAAGAGATGGATTGATTCCATAAAGGAAGCCACAGACCTGACCTTACAAGATCTGAACAGGGTGGTTTATAACTGATGCTGTTGGAGGTCACTGATTCATGGGGTCGCCATAAGTCGTAATCAACTTGAAGGCACATAACAACAACAGTGCAGATTCATTGAAATTAATAAACCCAAGTTAGCCATGTCCATTAACTTCAGTTGGTCTGCTCTGAAAAGGATTAACATTGGATGCAACCTCATGAATTGCTATAAAAACTGCCACCATTGTCCACACAGCCATCCCTGGGACCATCCCACTCATTTCAGCGAATGATCAAAGATATGCCTGCTTAGGTACAGCAAAGCTGCTGGATCAGGAGCCTTTTGGGCAAATGGATAGATAACCCAATGGACCACAGGTCACATGCAGCCTACCGCTTTGTTGTATCCATCTCCCTTCCTTTCATTTAATTTAAAAGCTAGCAGGTTCAGGCTGAGATGAATTATCTCCACCATGCCCCCTCTATGATGAGCTTCCGCCAGGCCTTGAAGACCTGGCTCTTCAGGCCGGCTTTTGGGGTGGGTTAGGTTTTATTATTGTTGTTGAGTTTTTTAATGTTTTAATATATTTGTATGTTTTTATTTTGTACGTCGCCCAGAGTGGTTGGACAGCCAGCCAGATGGGAGACAATAAATTTAATAAATAAATAAATAAATAAATAATAAAGGTCACTCACCAGATTGGTAAGAATATTTCACAAACTCTCAAACACCCCCCCCCAAGATCTCAGTCACTTTCCTTAAATCCTTATGAAGGTGTTGGTCACTTTCCAGAGAAGCAATGAAAAGCGAGAAGAGGGAGGCACACACATCAGCTTGGAGGTTCACCCACCAAGCACAGTGACTTGAGGGGTCCAGGTCTGTTGGACAACAGAACTCTTCTGAAGGTTCAGGGATGAAGGACAATTTTCTTCTTCATTATCACCTTTATTTTCAGCATGATTTTAGCCTCTGTCCAAAACCGTAAACCAGGGGTGGAGAACCTCTGGCCTGCAGGCCACAGTTGGCCTGCCAGAGGTTCAAATTTGGCCAGCAAGGCCATTTTCCCCAAGTCTTGTGCACCTGCCCCACCCCTGACATCATATGGGATATCTGCGTGGGGCATGTAGAGATGCAGCTGCCAATGCACAGTCGTTCTAGACTTGTTTGTGCTTTGGTAAGGGTAAGCAGGCTTTGGCTCTACTGCCTATCAGATGTTGGGCGGCACAACTGAAGCCTGCTGGATTGGATGCATGAGCGAGTTCCCTAGAGCCGGTGCCTGCAGAAAACAGATGGGAAATAAGGCCAAAGCCTCAAGAGCTTTAAAGCTCCATGCAGGGCTTGCAAAGAGCCCTGCATGGTACTTTCAATCCCCGACTTCAGGACTTCAAAGCGCCTAATCACCTGACATTATTGTGATGCCGAGTGATCGACAGGTGGGTGGCACCACGCTCCTCTCGAAGTGTGGCCTGCAAGGCTAGGATTTGATAAAGATCCGGCCCATGGCGTTAAAAGGTTTCCCCTCCCTTGATGCCCTGTCCTCCTTTAGGACAAAGGGAGGGATATAGAAATAAATAAGTAAGTAACAAGCCTTCATGTGACAAAAAAAAACTGAGCAAGGTGCATGACCAAAGGGGGAATAGGTCTCCATTTACTCTCCACAATAACCAGGAAATGGGTTCATACCTGCAAAGGCATCCCAGCCGTGATGTTACAGATTCCTCCTTCCAGCGCCATCCTTATTGAAGGAGGAAAGGAGAACAATTGGTCCAATATCCTCTGGCTTCATTAGTGTCTATCATGGAAGCTACAGAGTGTTTGAACAAGTCAGGTGTTCTCCTCTGAGATCAATACCAGTAAATTTAGAGTCATTGAGCTTCATTAAATATGTATCCGTTGTTTTGGCGGGGAGGGGACTTTCCACTTTTCACCCTCCCCCTCCCCTTTTTCAAGTCATTCTGAGTGTGTGGGCTGAATGCAAATCAGCTCAGAATGCTACTGCTGAGGAATCTTGCCGGCAATTGATGATAATTCACAATTTCCTGGGACTTCCTTTCCTCTTTGTTCTTACAGGAAGGAGCAAATAATGAGGACAGCAATGTGTGTGTGTGTGTGTGTGTTTTAAACAATCACAGACCCAGTACATCTCTTTAGTGCACCTGGCTGGTAGCATGTATGTCTGTTCTAATGGATATGGGCTCGGGTAACCTTGAGACGGCAGAGGTGAATTGTAAAGGAAGATGTTGCATTCCTTGCAAACTTGGAGTGAAGATAGATTGATTTATGTGTTTAGTTATATTTCCATTCATGAACTGCGTACTATAAAACACCTGAAAATGACTTAGCAATAAAGCATCAACCATAGCAACAACTTCATAGATTTTATATGTGAAACACTCGACAAAACGTACATGAAAACAAGCAATTTCACATACAGGAAAACACACAAAAGCACTTGCATGAAACACTTAAAACAAGTTCACACAGCCATTTATAAAGTGGTAACTTACCACCATGTGCATGTAACTACTTGTTCACTCCATGTACTTTCCAACATTTCAGAAATGAAAGGAAGGGTACTGTTGGGAACTTATAAAACCTCTATTTCAATTGCCAAGGATTCACCCCACACCACCCCCACCACACACCATATTATACATTGCAGAAAATTCTTCTCTCTTTGCATTGTATTAAATTTACTAGCTAATGCATGGGAAATGATGGTTTTCTTCTTGTGATTATTTTAAATGCATTATATCCTGCTTTTTGGCTCTTATTTTATTGCAGGATTTATTTATTTATTTTGCAAGTTTAATCTTGCATGTAGGAAGCCCCCTTAAATTGAGTCAGACTGTTTGTCCATCTATTGAGCTCAGTATTGCCCCTAACTGCCAAGGGCTGTCCAGGCTTTCAGGCAGGGGTTTCTCCCAACCCTACCTGGAGATGCCGGGGATTGGACCTGGGACCTTCTGCATGCAAAGCAGATACTGATGACTGGAGAAAGCACAGATGCTTACTCCAAATTTGGATTCAGAGATGATTGCCTGCAGGGTCAGGGCTGTGTGTTTTTCGGAGGGGCACCTACCCTTTGAAATCGCCACCTCTTACATATTAAACAGGTGCCATCTGCTTGTCTTTTCGGTGCCTGCTGAAGACCTTCCTCTTTCAACAAGTAGAAACCTTAGCCCTGTACGCATCTGCATTGGAATTGTTTTCAATATGTTTTTAAATATGTTTGTAAAGCTTTTTTTTTTTTTTTTTTAAAGATGCTTCGTTTTAAAGATATTTTATAGATATTTTTAGTTTTTGTCAATTTTTTTTTGCCAGATTGGGCTCCTTCTGAGAGGAAGGGTGGGATACAACAACAACAACAACAACAATAATAATAATAATAATAATTTGTTCTGTTAAGTAAAGGAAAGAAGACACCTTCCCCCCAACACACACACACATTCCGCAACAGAAGCCAACTAGAATGGAAGTTAAATCTTATGATGTCCACAATGGAAATAGAACAGCACCCTTCTGAGGGAAGCGGGCAAGCAGGCGGCAGCACCAGCTTGCATTATGTGAACACTGCAATGTTTAATTGCACATGCACATTATCTGCTGGAGTGCATGGTCTGAGTTGGCTGCTGATTGTCTGCAAAAGACTTTCTGACTTTCCTGTCAGCTGTTGGCACAAGGTGACTAGGTGAGATAGATGGACAAGACCAGTCCATTATCAAGCAAGTAACCCCAGTGGGCACCAGTTCAGAAGGATAGGGAGGAAGATCCACAGGGTCCACAATGAAAGGCTCAGGGGGTTGGAGTGCCACTCACCAGTATCTGCTGCCTGAGGCATGTCCCTCAGTTTGCCTTATGGTAGGGCTGTTGCTTCTGCAATTCCACAGTCATGTTGCACAAACATGCAGTTTAATATTGTATGGCTATGGCCTGAAGGCACATAAGGCCAGCTCTCAGCTGAAGCTAAGCAGGGTCAGGTCTGGTCAGTGCCTGGATTGGAGACCGCCTGGGAACCATATGTAAGCTGCCTTGGGTGTCTATCATGTCTATCATGAAAAGAAAGGCAGGGTATAAATGTAATAAATATAATAATATGATATATGTATGGAAGCCTGCAAAGCTCAGTTTTCATTATGACTTCCCAAATAAAACAGACGATAGCATCATAGAACCAATGTGTGGTAGTTGGTTAGAATGTCAGACAAGGACTAGGGGGTGGGTAAATCTGACAGTTTTGGTTCTCTCAGTTTCTAATTTTTTCCCAATCTTAAATTCAGTTCTCTATACTTCTGCAGCAATTTGCATTTTAAAAAAAAATCTCATGAATATTCTTCAGCACATTTCTCCTTGCAAATACATTTTTGCATGCCGTTTTGACTAATGTAAAGTTTTTGCAAACAGTTTATCCTGTTAGTTTTTGTATGTTATTTTCACTAATATATGCATTTTTATGCACACTTTCCACTAATATATGCATTTTTGTAAACATTGTTTGGCTGGAGAACTGCATTGCAAAGTTTGGAAAAGTGCAAATTTCGACGAATGACTGCATTGTGTTTCTCATATTGTTTTAGAAAGTGTGGATTTGACAATTTGGCTTAAATGAGAACTGAATTACTTTTCTCCCCCATCCCTAACTAGGACCAAGGCAACCTAGGTTCAAATCTCCACTTTGCTATGAAGCTGACTGGGTGACCTTGGGCCTGTCACTATCTCTCAGCCAGCATGATGTAGTGGGAGAGTCAGCATGGTGTATTGGTTAGAGTTCAAATCCCCACTCAGCCATGAAGCTTGCTGGGTGACCTTGGACTAGTCACGGTCCCACAGCCTAACCCACCTCACAGGGTTGTTGTGAAGATAAAATGGAGAAGGAAGAGAACAAAGCACACCACCTTGAGCTCCTTGGAGGAAAGGTGGGATATAAATGTAATAATAAATAAATAATTGGCACAACCCTTGAATTTTGCAGATGTCCAAGTACTTTTAAATTGCATTCTTGTCATATGGGGTTTAATAGCAGGGCAACAACATCGACACAAAATCGAGCCTTCAGTGTCATCAACCCAGCTCTCTAGAATGCTCTGCCAAGAGAGATTCACCAGGCACTTTCTGTTTTAACTTTTAGTGCCTGCTGAAAACCTTTCTGTTCTGCCTATTAAGTTGCTTTTTTTCCCCAACAGTTGACCTTTGTTTTATTGTATGTTTAATGTTTTTAGTCTATGGTGGAGGTGGTTGATTTTAAAAGGTTGTAAACCGCTTTGATGTTTTTAACAAAATAGTGGTATACAAATACTTTTAGAAATAAATAAAACAAGAATGGACTTTAGATGCCCTAGTGGTTGCTAAGAGACTCATACTGCAACCCTGGACGTATGAATACCCACCAACTATTATGCAACGGTTTGATGACCTAAAAATCCTTGCTACATTTGAGCATTACCTTCTATAAGCACTAGCTCCATCTAGTTACATATTTGGACATTTGGATGGCATATATTGATCTAAATGTATGTGTAGATGTTTAAATGTTTAGTTAATGTGAGCTCACAGGGCAGTTCTCTTTTTCTTCTTTTTCTTTTCTTAATGAAACCACAATTTTAAAAATTAAACATTTTACACACAAAAAAACTCTCAGCCTAACCTACTTGTTAGTGACTGGGGCTGATGGAAACTGGTGCTCAACAACATCAGGAGGGCTGCCAGTTTTTTTTTTTTTTTTTTCAATAATTTTTATTCAGATTTTCATAAAACATACAAGACGAAATCATAAAACATTCAAAGACAAAAAACAAAATCAAAAATAGTTAAACAAAAAGAAAAAAAGAAAAAAAAAACAAAAATAAAAAATAAAGAGTAAAATATTGACTTCCCATTTGTCAAAGATCAAATCAGTTATAAGTCTATAATATATAACAATCCTGTCTCTTAAGTCATATTATAAAATCACTTTCCTCCAGTAGTTATCTTACTTAATCATCAAATCTCATAAACATTACTTTATTCTTTCCACAAAAAGTCAAAGAGAGGTTTCAATTCTTTAAGAAATATATCTATCAATTTTTTTTCCAGATAAGCATATCGATTAATCCATCTCATTACTAATTATGATAATCTTATTGTCATAACCATAGTCAAAATAAACATTTCAATTAATCCATCACATCAGAATCTGTTAGGTTCAGTAATTTCAGTAGCCATTGTTCTATTATCCCTATTAGTTCCATTTTCCATCTTCCATCTTCAGTAGTCTTGTTAAGTCCAGTAATTTCAGTATCCAATCTTCCATTATCAGTATTCCATAATAATCTTGCTGTCAAAGCCATAGTCATATAGTAAGAGTCTGATGGGAATTACCTCTATCCCAAATATTTTCTTGCCATCCATTCTGAATAGGTTGCTGAAATACTGCTGTAAAATCATATCTCTGTTCTTTTTTTCAAAATACACTGGGTCATCTCTTGAAAGTTTTTCCATTGTCACATGGCTGCAATTAATTCCATAGATTTTCTCTATATTGGGCTCCATCACATCATTCCAGTCCAGAAGATTATCCATGCCATTGATAACTTTATCTCTAGAATCTTCATTAATTTCTTCAGAGATAACATTGAGTTCCAAACAATAGATTTTATTTCTAAAGTCCATAGACTCCAAATCTTGTTCCTGTTCCACGTTTGTTCCAATCTCCGGGATCTCCTCTCTCACAGGGACCCCTGTTCCAGTCTCCAGGGTCTCCTCTCTCACAGGGACCCCTGTTCCAGTCTCCAGGGTCTCCTCTCTCACAAGGACCCCTATGTCTTTAATCTCCTGTGTCTCCAAACAATAGATTTTGTTTCTAAAGTCCATAGACTCCAAATCTTTTTCCTGTTCCACGTTTGTTCCAATCTCCGGGGTCTCCTCTCTCACAGGGACCCCTTCCAGGGTCACCTCTCTCACAGGGACCCCTATATCTTTAATCTCCTGCTTCATTTTACTCAATTCAATTTTCAGCTCCTTACAACCCTGTCGCAGGTTTTGTTTCGTTATCTCAATCTCATCCATCATTTTCTGAAACATAGTTATTTCCAGATTCTCAGCCACTTTCTTAATTGCCATTTTAAAAGAAAAATATAGGAAAACCACTTCTTATTTCAGCAACAATTGGGTTAATACTCCAAACTTGGTGACATCACAGTATAAACAGAGCAGACAGCCTTATCTCTCCATGCTTAAGTAAACAAAATGCAGTTCCCAGGATCGAAACAATTAATGGCGGTCGTCAGGAAACAGATTCGTCAAAATAAAATAGACCAAAAAGAGAGTAGTCTCAGACAATATAATATTCTTCAAAATAAAAATCTGGAATAGAAATCCCTCTTCTGTGTATATCTTTAGAATGCAAATCCAGGACAGCTTTTTGCAACAAAAACAGAGATAAGCTATTAATTAGTGAGTAGCAGAGAGAAGTTATGGCTCCCCAGTGAGATGTCAAAAACCGATCAATCTGGCAAATCTCTTTTAAACAGCAACAATTTAAGTCAAGTAAAAGAAAAATATAGAAAGAAGGGTGCTTGCCTGTTAGTGCGTTCTCTCTTAGAAGATAAGATGAACGTTCGCTTTATCAGATAGAGCTTGTTGTTGAAAATCCGTCCCACCTTCGTCGGCTGGACCTCGTCCCATAAATTAATGAGATCTGGTCGTCCCAACAAAAATAGGCTTTGAGGTTAATCTCTTCGTTTCTCCCTACCCGGGAGAAGTTTAATCAGTCAAAAAAAAAAAAAAACTGACTGATATATCTGAATAAGCTTCTTTTGAGGCAGGAGCCCGTCTCAAAAGCAGGCACAGGCTAAGTCACCCTTCCCGGAAGTCAGGAGGGCTGCCAGTTTTCAAAAGGCGATTGCTGGTATTATTAACCACTATGTTGCAATAGCACAATAAGTTCTGCTTAAGGATACTTGTATCCACATTCAGAGTGATGGAAAGATCAGAACCAGTGCCTCTGTTAATGCAGTTCTGGCTTAGTTCCATTCATTCCAGGGAACAGGTCTATTGATAGGCTAAGGTTTTTCTTATGCTCCAATACATTGAGCATGAATCTCCGTAAAACTTTGCCCTGAAGGCCATTCTGCAGAGCTCGTCCCAGGAACCGTTGGTTGATATCGACGTTGCTGTGTGAAACCAATTAACAAGACCCTGACATGCTTGTCTAATGCTCTGAGAGTGAGTTCTAATGAGGGATAATGATAACAAGTATGGAAGGTCTCTCATTAACTTGGGCTAATGATGCAAATGTGGGAAAGGTCAATAAGTATTAGCAGATTCATTGATGGCCATTTCATTTCCATCCACTCCCTGTTTCAGCTTTTTTGCAATGCTCTCTCTTGAATTTGCTTCTTGGGCGGTTGCTCCTTCTTGCCTTCAAAAACAACCTGTTGACTCATGTCAGCTTCCCTCTCTATCTTTAGAAAATGATAGTCAAGCCTTGGAAGTCTGATAAAGGCCAGTTTGAGAATACTGAAAAGAGATAGAGCCCTATAGATATGCAAGATGTGCTACTCTCCCTAAGACTCATTGTGCAGACCAGGAGTTGGGAACCTCTGGCTCTCCCCTACTCCTCCCATCATCCCTGATCATTGGCCATTCTAATGGGAGATGGAGTCCAACAACATATCTGAAAGGTTGCCTCATCCTTTATCTACCAAATCGATCAGATGCTCTGCAGGTGAGGGGCTCCTGCAGATACCATCTTATCAAGAGGTCCGTTCCTCACAACATAGGAAGTGGACCTTTAGTGTAGTGGCACCTACCCTTTGGAATTCCCTCCCCTCACATATTAGACAGGCACTATCCCTGTTGTCTTTTCAGCACCTACTGAAGACCTTCCTCTTTCAATGAGCTTTTTAAAGTAGAGACCTTTATCACAGTGTGTATCTGTAGTCAAATTGGTTTAAAGATGGTTTTATTGCTTGTTGCTTGCTGTCCTGGGCTGCTTTGGGAAGACAGATGGGATATAAATTGAATAAACAACAACCTCTGGAGGGCCAAGCAGGTTCCCTATCCCTGGTGCAGAGATGCTTAAAATTATAGATTAGGAAGAGTTCTTGGAGATCATCTAGTCCAGAACCCTATTCCATGCAGGATCTTGCAACTATAGTGTCCCTGACACATTGCTCTCCTGCCTCTGCTTAAATACCACCTGGAGCCCACTACCTCCCAAAGCAGTCCATTGCCATTGTCAATCAGTATTCCAGCTAGAAAGTTTCTCCTGTTGTTTAACCAGAAACTGCTTCCCTATGGTCTTGAGATGCAAGCGCTCAGACGCTGCAAAGTTTGGCCTCTAAATTAAGTGGCCATTTAAGACTCCTAGGATTAGGGATTGCTTCTCTGCAATTTCCACGCCTCCAGTAGGATGGAAGGATCTGCCATTTTCAGTTCTCTATATTTCTCATTTTTCTAATTTTAAATTTGGTTCTCCACATTTCTGCAGCAATTGGATTTTTTCCCCTAAAAAATCCTCATGAAAATTCTTCGATATTTTCATATGAATTGCTCCAAATAAATACATTTTTCTATACAGTTTTGACTAATGCACACGTTTTTGCAATCAGGCTCTCCAAATATAATGCATTTTTGTATGTTATTTTCACCAGTGTATTAATTTTGTTCACTGTTCCCTAATATATGCATTTTTGTAAACATTCTTTGGTTGAGGGACTACATCACAAAATTCAGCTAAGTGTGAATTTCAAAGGATGGCTGTGTTTCAGTTCTCATATTGAACGACATCTTTGGCCAAATTTGCTCCTTGTTCTGTGGTAGAATAAGATCAAGATCAAGAACCACTGAAGACAAAGAATAAAATAGAATGAGAGTCCTCTCATGTTTATGAAAGCTTAAGTTCAGCTGCAATATTTTATGCACTTATTTATGTAATACATAGCATATGCTTGTAAACTGTGTAAGCGGCGGTAACACAGCTGAAGCTCTGCTGATGGCCGGAGTTCGATTCCAACGGAAGGAGGAAGTCGAATCTCCGGTAAAAGGGGTCGAGGTCCACTCAGCCTTCCATCCATCCGTGGTCGGTAAAATGAGTACAAGCACAAGCTGGGGGGTAAAGAAAGGCCGGGGAAGGAACTGGCAATCCCACCCCATATATATGGTCTGCCTAGTAAACGTCACAAGACGTCACCCTAAGAGTCGGAAACGACTCACACTATAAGTGCGGGGACACCTTTACCTTTACCTTTTTATAGATATGTAAAACAGGCTCAAGGCAACTTACATTACAAATATTGTGATCCTAAACCCCCTGGGTTGGATCCAGAGGTGAGGCGTACTTTAGTCCTGCTGTAATCAATGGTACAAATTAGTCATGAGTAGCTTCATGGTTTCAATGGTATGAAAGCATGATTAACTTTCTCTGGATCCAATCTGCTTACTAAAGCGCTCCTCCCATTGAATTCAATAAGACTTACCTCTCCTGCTGCACTTCCTTGTGAAACAAGCTTACATACTGCAAGGGATGGGCACATCTGTCAATTTATTTATTTTATTTATTTATTTATTAGGCTTATATCCCGCCCGACTAGCGATAGCTCTCTGGGCGGTGAACAGCAAAAAAGTACAATAAATACAATAAGAAAAACAATACAGTGCAAAAATCCAATTAAGTTAGAATAAGTTAAAAAATACCGTTAAAATGCTTTGGGAAAGAGGAAGGTTTTAACTTGGCGCCGAAAAGATGACAATGTTGGCGCCAAGCGGACCTCCTCGTGGAGACTATTCCACAATTTGGGGGCCACCACTGAGAAGTTTCTCTCCCTGTTACTCATTTTTCCAGTCTTAAGTTCAGTTCCCCACATTTCCACATCAGTCTGATTTAAAAAAAAAAAAAAAGCCTTCATGAAAATTCATCCGCATTTTAGTGCACATTTCTCCTAATGTCACCATTTTTGTTTGCAGTTTTGCCTAATCTACACACTTTTGAAAAGCAATTTCCTCTAATAGAATACATTTTGTGTACTATTTTCATGAATATATGCATGTTTATGCCTACATTAGCCCAGTATATGCACTGATTTGCACACATTACTTGGCTTGAGAAGTGCATTGCAAAATTCAGAGAAGAGTGGAGGATGGCTGTGTTTCGGCTGGCACATTTTTTTCAGAAAGTGTGAATTAGGTATGTTCACCTTTAAATGTGAACTGAGCCGAATTTGTCCTCCATGCCTACCTACCACTGTGCCATGTTTCCCCGGGCGATTTCTCCACCACAAGTGACTAGCACAGCTCTGTGTGGGCAGGAAGCTGAATAATTCTGTTTTGGCTGGACTAGTAGCTTTGAAGGACTTCTTTGAGCCTGGTAACATACTTTTTTCATTTGGCCCTTATGCTAGTCTAACAGGAAGCAAAGCCTCAGATGCAAATCAGGCTGGGGCTGATTTATGGGTCAGAAGACTTCCCAATCATCAAAAAGTCAGGAAGGAAGGAAGCAAGGACAATCAGATACCAGAAGGCAAGAGTTTCCTTCTTCCTTTTATAAAAGACACTACAACACTTGGACTTTCCTAGTTTGCAAATATGTCATTGGCTCCACAAATTACGTTTATTTCTCAGTGTAATTAATTGGGTTGCTTCTCCCCTCCCCCATTCCCCCTCCTTGTATTTTGAAGAAAAAGCCCCTTGAATCATCACAGCATTTGTTAGGTAGACCAAACCAGTGGCTGAGAAAGGTGACCAACCCCCTTCTAGACAAACATTTTGTGTTTTGAAAAATAAATAATGGAAATTATTTTTACAAGGTTTGGGACGCGGAGGGGGAGTCTGGAGTACCTTCCTCAGTTCGCACCCTCCCCTCCTAATCAACCCAAGCTGACGCAGACTTCGGATTTTCATCATTGCAGACTCCTTTACAACCCCTTTTATCTACGGGCAAACTACCTTGTCTCCCACCCCCACCCCAGCTGAACCCTCCCCCACCCCCGGTGCTCCCTTTCCCCACCTCTCCTTTCTTAAGAAGACTTTCCCAGGTCTTTTTTTGGCTGCGGTTGAACGGTGTTGGCTCATAGCCATGTTGCAACAAAGACCTGGCATTCCAGCTGTCTGCTTCTAATCTCCAGTGTCAGCTCTTGTTAATGTTTCAGCGTGAAATCAGAGGGGTTAGAGCTGCATGGAATATTAAAAAAGGGGGGGAAACCCACCGTGATCAGAATTCCACTGAAATCTTGATAGCCCTGTGAGTGTGGGGCTGGGTGCTCCCCCACCCCACCCACCCCCGCAATCAAATACACCATCTTGCATTGAATAAAGCAGGGGGAAGGGATTTCTATGACTGAAGGCGTATAGGAAGTGCAGCAGTGTGCATCGCTGAACAAAATTAGCATTTTATTTTTCAATTGGAGATTGAAGTTGATTTCTTTTCCTATGTGACATTAATGGAAAGGGGATGCTTCTCGACCTGTTTAAGGCACGTAAACAAATTTACACGTAAACAAATTCTTTCTTCCTGTGCAAAGAAAGTCTGCAATTACATTTCATTTTTGCAAAGTGACACACACACACACACACCCTATAAATGCAAAGTATTGTCAAAAATGCCTTGGAGCATTCTCCTTTCTCCATTTTCTTTTCTCTCTGACATGCAAGTAATGGAATTCGGGTTGCAATCTTTGGCACACTTTCCTGAGAATAAGCCCCACAGAACACAGTGAGACTCACTTCCAAGTAAAGATGGACTTTGACTAGGATGCAGCAAAACAACATCTGGGCTAGCTCTAGGACTCTACACAAAGTACTAGACCAGTGGTTCCTAATTTCCACACACACACACACACACACACACACACAGACTACTTGAAAATTGCTGAGAGTTTTGGTGGACTGTGATGCCCCTGTAAATGTTGTACAGTAATTATGGTGTCTGTTTTGTAGGGTAAATGTGGTAAGTAAAGTGAGTGAAAGGGGGGAGTACATGGGTTGGAATGTTGAGGAATGCTGAGTTGTGATTGGCTGAGTGTCTGGGTGATTGAAGGTATAAATGAGAGTATGATGGTTGGGGGTTGTTGTTGGTTCTGGGTTTTGGGAGGGGTGGATTTGTGTTTAGGTGGGTAGTGAGGCGGGTTTTAGGACTAAGAGATATAAAACTATTATATGTAACCACACGCATGTTGACTGAACTTAAAGTAATATTGTTTATTCCTTGTGTTATTAAATAAATAGTTTTGGTTGATCCTTGGCTGGGATATTACAGACCAGAAGGGTGGGCAGAACAAATACCAAAGCTGGGAACAGTATCAATGGTGGCAGCGGTGAAGGGATAGTGTAACAGCAGCAGGTATCCAAAAGCAACCCAGGGCTGTCATCTTTAAAGGCAGAAAGATACACGGGGGTTGTGGCCTGTAAGTGCACCCAGACACTAGGTAGCAATCTGCAGAGGAGACTAAGGCACAGTCTCAAGGCAGTACTGCATTACAGAGTGTCAGGTGGTGGTGCCTAGTAGTGGGATCATGAGAGACCTGTGCTGGGGCCAGTGTGAGAGATCCATTATGGGACCAGACCCTGAGTAGGGGTCTGATATGGACCGCTTATCATTTTTTTTCCTGCCAGTTGTAGCAATTGTAATGAACTGTGCTAGATGCTGTATGATTTTTTGATTGTATTTTATTGCTTCCTTTATTTCTTATATTGTATTATATTAAATAACAATCTGAATTCCACAGAATTCTATAGAATACAAGTTATAAGTGTTCTTCACAGACATACCACAGACCATCTGGATGAAGCTTGTAGACCATCGGTGATCCGCAGACCACACTTTGGGAACCCCGGTACTGGACCCTTCCCAGTCTGTTTTGGAAACCATTCCAATGGACTATTTATTTGAACTAGGGTGGAGCCAAAAATTGAGGTGAATTTAGGATGTTCTGGGGCATGGACACCTCTCCAATTTATCTCCAACTTAATTTCTTCTGTGGCTCAATTTCATTTCTTCTGTCCACAGCCGTGATAATCATCCAGGGGTGAACAAATATTATCAATTTTGGTTTCTCCATCAGTTTGATTTTTAAAAAATCCACACAACATTCATTTTCAGGGAAGGCAGGCTAACAATTGAGAGGCAACTGCTGCCACTGTATAAGAACATAAGAGAAGTCCTGCTGGATCAGGTCAATGGTCCATCTAGTCTGGCATCCTTTTCCCACAATGGCCACCCACATGCCCATAATAGTAAGCCCAAAAGTAGGATCATTCTGAGCGCAAGATCACTCTCCCACTTATGATTCCCACCAGCTGGCAGTCAGAGGCAGAACATACATGGCTAGAAGCCATCGGAAGCAGTGCATTTGTCTAAACCTCTTTTAAAGCCATCCAAGATGGTGCCCACTGCTGTCTGTTTGTGTTCAGCCAAGGCCTTGCTATAGACCCTGGAACCTAGATTGCATGACCGACTAACTGTCAGGGCCCAGTAAAGACGGCCACAGACATCTCCATATATCACTACATTTTGCATTTTTGTGGGAGCCAGTCCTGTGGGGTATAAAATAAAATAATACAATGACGGATAATTAAGACAGCAATAGGCTGCTGGCCATGTTGGTAACAGCAGCAAGCTTGCAAGCAGCAGGGCAAAAATGGTTGCTTCTGGGGATGGGGAAGGAATTTGATTCAATTCACATTTACAGCTGAATCTAACAAATCTGCCCTTCCCAAAACAATACGAGAAGTGAAACCCAGCCAGCTTTTGAAATTCGCACTTATCCGCATTTCATGATGCAGTTTTCCAACCAAGCAGTGTTTCTAAAAATGAATATATTTGTGGAAATAACATACAAAAATGCATTATACAAGGAGAAATTGGTTGCAAAAATGTGTACATGAGTCAAAACTCCCAACAAAAATGTGTTTATTAGGAGAAACTCGCACTAAAATTCTTACGAATTTTCATGAGGATTTTTTTTTTAAAAAAATTGCAAATTGCTGCAAAAAAATTGAGAACTGAATTTAAAGTTAGAAAAATGAGAAATGGAGAGAACCACTATTGACAGATCCCTCCTTCCCTAGTTGCTTCAGAGCTTTTGGAGTGTCAGATCCAGAGAGACATAAAGACCTCGCTATGGGTCTTTTTCTACCACTGAAGCCAAAGGAAAGATTCTCCTTGATTTCAACCCATCCCTCCCCCTTCCCCAGGAATAATTACATGAAGAAAGCTCTGAAGCAAAACAGGGACCCTAATAGTTTAGCCACTTCCTGCCCACCCATGGGAGAAAGCAGGTGTTAGAGAGGAAAACGTCTCATCCTAGGTCTCCAACAGGAAGGAAGAACCAGCCCTTCTGTCTTCTCCCTGCAAGAAAGCACAAAGACTTCAGAAGTCAACAACCCTACCAGGGCCTTTGAAACTATCCAGAATTGATCCTGCACACTAGCAAAAAAATTCCCTTAATTGCTCTTGTTTGTAGTCCTCATTCGTATGGAGTGAACAAACAGAAGCTAGATAATTGTGACCAGGGTCAGCTCCAGGTTTCTGGGGGCCATTGGGCACAGGCTATCAGTGCCCCCTTGTCTCCAGGGCACCCAGGTGTTGCCGTGTGGCAGCTGCCACTGCATTAACCTTATGCACCCCTTTCCCTGCTATAGTTCTCCATTCATCTTGTACCTCTTTTCCCCTCACCCCCATACCCACACCCCTCATCTTCCTCCTTACCCCATAACCCCTCCCTTTCTCTTCACACCCTTGAACCCCATACATCTGTTCTCCGTCTCTCATATGCATACTCGCCAGGCACTCCTGACCCCTACCCCTCCTTTTGCCTTCATCCCAGCCGTCCTGGTCCCTATCCCCATTTTTCTTACTTGCTCACTCACTCACCAGCCTTCCCCACACCCATATCCATCCCTTTCCTCTCACAGGCTCCTGTCCCCTCTCACTCGCAGCTTCTCCTGCCCCCTACCCTCTCCCTTTCCCCTCACATCTCTCCTACCCCATACCTCCATTTTCTTTCTCTCTCACCAACCCTTCACCCCTCCTGCTCCTAGTTTCCCCACACACACCGCTCTCTTTTGCCTCACCTCCATGCCCTTCCCCCTTCTGGCCCACCCTCTAGGGCTTCCCTTTGCTGCACGCCCCTGCCTGGTGGGGGCTGCCGCTGCTGCTGCTGCTCTTGTCACACTTGCCGGGCTGCAGGAGTTGCCAACGTGCAACAAGTTTCTGAGGTGGAAAAAGAGGGGTGGGAAGGAAGGAAGCTTTTGTTGCACATCGAAGGAGAAGGTGCCGCTGCTGCCTGGAGCAACTTGAGTAAGTGAGTAATGCTGGTGGTGGTGAGGGGCCCCTGTGAGCACCTGGGCCAATGCCCAACCTAGCCACCTACTGCTGCCAGGCCTGATTGTGGCAAACCTTATAGAACCTCATCTTTTCCTGCCCATTTCAACCAGGCCATGGAACAGTCATTCCTGGGCCATATCACATCAGATGGGGAAGTTGCATTTGAATAGCTAGGCATATAATACAGCTCCCTGCATGTGGAAAGTGAGCATGTCAGGGAGAAGCTATGCTACAATCCTTTTTCTTGATATACTAGTGTTTGATTTGCATGAGGGGAACCCCCCTGCATTGGAGGGGCATTCAAATGCATGCCTTTCCCCATTTGCAGTCTTAAGAGGTACAATCTGAGAATCTCAGGATTTAATAGGCTTCCTTTCTTTTTAATAAGTAGGATGTAAGCAAAGGCCCTGCCAACTGTTGCAGCTTTGTAGCTCAACATCTTAGCCTGGGAAAACCCTTGGACAATTTGACGTTTTCCGAGCAACAATGCAAGAACACCCAGTGGCTCTGCTTGCCTACCAAGTAGAGATAATATACATTTCCAATTAGCCGGATTCATTCTAGTCATGTTCTCTTTTACCGTCTAACTATCTTTGTTTTGCTAGAAAGCTAGTCAGTCATTAATGAAATCCTGCCATTTGGCTAATCCTGGAGACAATGCAGCTTTTCTCTCCCTAGCGATCCCCAACATAAAACTACAGTTACCCAAAGCTCACCGCTTCCTTAAGATCCCTTGTCATTTGCTTTTCATGGCATACCTGATGTAGCACAGTAGTGGTCAAAGGCAGCCCTTCATCACCAAAGCAAGCCATTGAATTACATGCATTTCCAGTTGCCCATTCTTCCCATTTCATCAATTGGGGTTTCCCTCCCCCCCTATTAAAAAAGAACAACTCCAAAATGACTGGGCTTCGTCATGGTCACATTTTGTTCGTGTCGCTCCATCTACAGCCCCATTTAACAGCCTCACAGGCAGCCGACCCAGAAAGATCAGCAAATTAGATTTGTTGTCCCTAGGGATGGGCAAATATGTCCACTTTGGTTTCTCTCAGTTTCTCATTTTTTTCAGTGTTAAATTCGGTTCTCCCTATTTTCTCATCTGTTTGCAATTTTTTTAAAAAAAAAAGAAGTCCTCATAAAAATCCATCAGCATTTTAGTGTGAATTTCTCCTAAAATACACATTTTTGCAAAGGAATATTCTCTAATATAATGAAATTTTATCATTATTTTCACTAATATATGCATTTTCATGCATGCTTTACCATCGTACATGCATTCCTATACCCATTACTTGGCTGGAGGGCTGCATTGCAAAATTCAGCAAAGTGTGGATTTTGAAGGAATAGCTGTGCTTCAGTTTGTGTATTTTCAGAAAGTGTGAATTACGTAGGTTTGTCTTTAAATGCAAATTAAATTGAATCTCTCTTCCATCCCTAGTTAGCCACCTTGGATTTCTTTTGAAAGTCAGGTGGGGCAAAAAAAAATGTTGTTTTTTAACAAAATGTTTACACCCCTTGAATGTAAAGACCTCTAAGTGGCTTACCAAAAAACATTAAAATTGTCAATAAAACAGTTAAAAACAAGTAATTAAAATGTATTTAAAACAATTAAAACAGCTACTAACTAAAAATAATAATAATAATAATAATAAATTTAATTTCTTCGTCGCCTATCTGGCCAATGGCCACTCTAGGCGACTTACAAAATTGTTAAAATACAATTGATAAAATACAGTAATACAATATAAAAACAACACATCTGCAGCAACAATATTAAAACTGGGCAGGAGGCATTGCAGTTATAACAATTAACCCTCCCCAGATACCCCGAAGGCCTGCTGAAAGAGCCAGGTCTTTAAGGCTTTCCGAAACACATTTAAAGAAGAGGCGTGCCGGAGATCTTGTGGGAGGGAGTTCCAAAGAGTGGGGGCCGCCACTGAGAATGCCCTCTCTCTTGTACCCGCAAATCTGGCTGTTTTTGTTGGCGGGATTGAGAGAAGGCCCTGTGTGGCCGATCTTGTCGGGCGGCATAATTGGTGGCGTTGAAGGTGCTCCGTGAGATAAACTGGGCCGGAACCATGTAGGGATTTAAAGGTCAATACCAACACCTTGAATTGGGCTCGGAAAACAACTGGTAGCCAGTGTAGGTCGAACAACACTGGTGTGATGTGATCTCGGCGGCGACTATTCGTAAGTAGTCGAGCCGCTGCATTTTGTATCAGTTGTAATTTCCGGACCGTTTTCAAGGGTATCCCCACGTAGAGCGCATTACAGTAGTCCAAACGAGAGGTGACCAGGGCGTGTACCACTAGTGGGAGCTGGTGAACAGGAAGGTAGGGTTGCAGCCTTCGTATGAGGTGTAGTTGGTACCAGGCTGCCCGGCTCACTGCCGAAATCTGAGCCTCCATGGACAGCCTGGAATCAAGCACAACCCCAAGGCTGCGGACCTGGTCCTTTAGGGGTAGACTCACCCCGTTGAACTTCAGGTCAATGTCGCCCAACCTTCCCTTGTCCCCCACAAGTAGTACCTCGGTCTTATCAGGGTTCAACTTCAGCTTGTTCCTTCCCATCCATAAAATAAAACAGCTCAACTTCTATAACTTAATGTGTACGACATATCAGGGCAGCAACAGCGACAGAACATACTTTGTTTTCTCACAAACTATAAATAAGCAATCTTTGACATGTAACCAATGAAGGAATTAGGTCTCTGGGTCTACATAAGGATTCAGGATGAGCATTTAATAACAGTGATGTTCTCCTTTCATTATATCAGGGGCTTCAGACTCGAGTGGGTTGGCCAGCCATGGGTCAGTGGGAGACAACATACTTTGCTTGCAAAAGCCCCCAGGTCCAATCCCTGGTGTCTCCAGGCAGGGCTGGGAAAGACCTCTGTCTGAAACCCTGGAAAGCCAGTACCAGTCAGTGTCAATGAGACTGAGCTCCATGAGCCAATGGTCTAGCTTGGGGTAGGGCAGCTTCCTATGTCCCAATGGCCACAATTTCCCACTCAGTATATGTCTGTGGGCTACCTCAAAAAATAGTCAGTCCTAGGTCCCGTGGAGACTGGTGGCTCTGATGTCAGGAGGACAGTGTATCTGCACCAAGGTTTAGTCCGAACTTTCAAGGAGCTCTCCAAGGCGCTGACACTGCATAGGTCACATCCACACCATACATTTAAAGCACATTCAGCACACATTTAAAGCACATGGCTTCCCCCAAAGAATCTTGGGAGCTGCTAGGAACTGTAGCTCTGTGAGGGGTACACTACAGTTCCCAGGATTCCTTGAGGGGAAGTCATGTGCTTTAAGTGTGCATTGAATGTGTTTTAAATGTATGATGTTGTGGATGTGACCATAGTATCAGTGGTCAACACACACACACACCAGGACTGTAGCGGTTTGCAATATCCAGCTTTCTCCTACCTGAGCCAAAGCACCCCACTGCAACCTCCAGCTCCACACCATCAAAAGCTCAGCGGCAGAACATCTGCTCTGCATGCAGAAGATCCCATGTTTGATCCCTGGCATCTCCAGGCTGGGCTGGGAGAGTTTCCCATTTGAAACCTTGGAGACCTGCTGGCCAGTTAACAAGATTGGGCTAGACACGCCAGTGACCTGACTTTGTAGAAGTCATCTCTTCCTGTATTTATTCTTCATATACTTGCCCTATTGGGGGTGGGGAAGCAGCTGATGCTGTGACATGCAACAGCATCTGTTGCTGAGTCAGCCCCTCTGCCCCTACTGAGGGTGTCGACTTTCTAGCCCTCAAGATATTGCAATGATTTGTGTGCACTCTGGTGGGTACTGTCACGAGACCTGAGAAGGGCCTGAGAAGGATCCCAGGTCTTGTGTTCGAGACCACTGCAGTATATGTTCTGGGAAGCCCAATCTTCTTGTTTTCTTCTGATTACTACCAAAGTCTGAACCTGGGGCATTCTTGCCTTTTCCCTCAATGTTTGGGATGTGAAATCTGCCTTAGAACAGCAACCAGCATGCAGCAAAACAAAGAAGAGAAGGGGTGTTTGCATGTGGGAGTCCCGCTGCCCTTTCAAGCACTTAAATCAGCCTTGGATTAGGGAAGGAAGGGAAGTGCCATGGCACCTAGGCATGCAAGCAGCTTTGGATTAGGCAGGGGGAGTTGCAATTGCAGCCAGGAATATAAACTTGAAACTGCAACATGCACTACGTGTGTAGGAGTCCCCACTTCACACCTTGTTTTTGGACTGGGAGAAGAAACATTTGCAGTGGCATCTAGGAACATATCTACATGGGCAGAACGAAAGTAGAATTTACCAGCATGGCTATCTGCAAAAAAAATGTACCATGATATGGCTCTATGGCTTTTTAAAAGGAAGACAGACTATTTGATTTAACTATAACTTTCAGTGGGGGGTGGGGGTGGCGGGACAGAATAGTCAAAGTGCATGTGTGGTTTGCGTTTTTAATGCTTCTGATTTTAGGCTGTTTATATTTTATTCTGTATTGTGCATTGTGTTCTATATAGTGAGCCACCCTATTTTAATGTCTTTAGAGGAAGGATGAGGTATGAAAACTAGGTGACAAATAAATTGCTTGGTTGTCTTAAAACTGTACTCAAGGTTTGTATAGCCAAGGTTTGTTCTGTCGTTACAGATCATGGTTAAGGAGGAGAGGCCTTAACCACAACCCCAGGTTCACATGACACACTAAGCCTAACCTTGGAGTAGCTGCTGCATTGCATTGCGCTTTGCTACAAGGACCGAAAAGGAACAAAGTAGGTGCAAGTTCCTCTCTAGGAATCAGCATTTTCACACAGTCCCAGTAGGAGTGGAAGGATCTGTCAGTTTTGCCATTTTTCCAATCTTCAGCTCTCCATATTTCTGCAGGAATTTGTGGTTTTTGTTTTTTAAAATCCTCATGAAAATTTATCCTCATGCATGCATTTTTGCAAGCAATTTCTCCTAATTTAATGCATTTTTGTATAATTTCACCTTATGCATTCTTTCACCTAATATACGCGTATTTGTAAACGTTGGCTGGAGAATTGTATTGCAAAATTCAGATGAGTGCGATTCTCATATTGTTTCAGAAAGTGAGAATTTGATAGCTTTGACTTAAATGCAAACTGAATCTAATTTCTTCCCTATCCCTAGGTCCTGGTGGACCATAGTTTGGCTTGATATGTCATGTGAACAAAGCCAATGTGGAACATCCACTATCTCAGTTTGGAACACTGGGAGGTTTCACAAACCCAACAGAAGTGTTCCAGTTGTAACGTGTAACCTGGCCATCCAGGATGGACAATTGTAGGGGCTGTCAGCATAATGCCTCCAGATGTTGTTGAATGCCAACTCCTATCATCTCTCCTGCATGGCCAATGGTCATGTATGATGGGAGCAGTAGCCCAGCAACACAGGGAAGGAACCATGTAGGCTGCCCCTGGGCTATTGCATCTGCAGAATCCTGCATGTTTGGCTTACCATTGTGTGTGAACAAGGCCAAACTATCTTATCAAAACTGCCCTCTATTAAGAGCCAGTTTGTTTTCTTGCCAGATCAATATATTTTTCTGTAGTTGCTCAGGCCACCAGTGGGAATTCAATATAACAAATTAATCTTGAGTCTAATTTCCAAAGAGTTGAGAAATGGAGGGAGGGAGAACTGCCTTCATTTAAACACTTTCTATATACCAGCAGAATCCAAACGGGAGTCTTTGTAAACAACATTTTAACCAAAAAATAACATCCCCCCCACACACACATCCAGCTTTTCAGGATGTCACAGAGATTTGATTCCCAGAGTGGTTTAACAATCAATCCCTCTTCCCAGGGAACTCTGGGAATTGCAGCCCTGAGCTCCTGCTGGGAGGAAGGGCGGGATATAAATCAAATAATAAATAAATAAATAAATAAAAATAAATAAATAAAATTGTAGCTATGTGAGGGAAACAGGGGTCTCCTGACCGCTCTCAACACCCTTAACAAACCACAGTCCCCAGGATTCTTTGGGGGAATCCGTTTAACGTGGGATGATACTGCTTTAAATGTGTGGATGGGGTCTCAGGGGAATAGGCTTTGCCATTCAAAACATCTGGAGGATAGCAGGTTGGGGAAAACAGACACACACGATCCTCAGGTTAGTCCCTCTTTTTGTAGTTCAGACGTGATCAGCTTTGGCCATGGAGACATAAGTTAAAAAAAACCAGAAAATAAACTGGTCAGCCACCATACCATCATTGACATCCAGCCCTGCCTGCATTAGCTAATAATCATACAAGAGTCTTCCATTCCTCCTACACCGTTGAGGCAACGGCATCAAATATCCCTCCCACCCTCATATGTATCCAGAGTCATTTGTCCTTGGAAAAAAGAAGAGCAATATCTCTCCTTGCATTAACATTTTAATTAATCCCTTTTAGTTATGAAATGTAACTTTACATTACGTACAGAAACATGACATGCAGGCCCTTAATCTGCTAATCCTTTCTCCAGACAAACTGGTTCTTTTTAAATCAACTGCCATTTTATCAGCCCAATGGAGCAGAGATCCAGACTGAACCCCTCACAACAGCACATTCTTTTCACAAGAGGCTGGCTGGGCTAATATGACACCACAAAGGGGCCGAGGAACTCCAAACACACCGGCTCTTTGGATTAAAAGCGTAATAATCCCATGCCGGGTTTTGTTCTGAACTGATAGAATGGCTGTCTAGGGAGTCACACTTGTTTGAACTTATCAAAGCAACAATATATCAAGGCCAGGCTTCAGACAATGACATTTCTTCTCTCAAGTCAATCCAGCGTCTTTTAATATTCTTTGAGTATACATTTCATATCACATTACCAAATTGCCAGGAAGTCAGAAAATTAACATGTCCAACTAAATATCTGATTGCTTTAATGTTAACTGGGTATTCCCCACCACCACATCAGCGACCCCCCCCATCCCCAGACTTAATAAAGGCAGCTTTGATGCTACATTCCGACAGATACTTCTCTCCCTTGCTATGAATTCTCACAGATTTGTTACACCCCCTTTAATACATGACATCATAAATTGAGATCTGTATAAATTTATAGTGCACATGGTGTGTGTAAAACACCCTTTTTGCAACACCCTTATATGCACACTATTTATGCATGCCATTAATATACCACTTTTGCACACATTCAGGGACACGGACACAAAGACAGCTGACCGAGAGCACGTGATAGTGCTGTCAGTCCCTTCTATCCTTTCACACTGAAAGGAGACAGACCCATCTGTCCCTGGTTTACTGCTTACAGTTCAACTGCTGAGCAATTTGAAATGTTCATAAACTTTTCATAACACCTGAGCACCGCCCTTGTTTTGGGCATGCCATAGCAACAAGGGGTCTTTGGGTCTGGCAGATCCATGTCCATCACCCACATATCTTCCCATGGTGACTAAGATCAGAGGAGGAGGCCTTGCTGATAGTGCCCTGACCTCATGAGTGTCATGAGCAGGCCTTCTTCATCATGGCCCCTAGCCTCTGGAACGCCTTCCCTCCTGTCATTTGGGAGGCACTGACTGTTTGGTCTGATCGCTAGCAACATCCCCTTCTGCCCTATTATCTGCAGTATTGGTTTCTCAGTTATAAATTGTTGGAACATGTATGTTATGCTTTGAGGCTTCTTTTAATGGATTGCATCCAACAAAGTCATCCCGTTAGCACAAGGACTCCTTCCTGCGAAATAGGACTTCCTCTCCCCATGGTGAGTTCAGTTTTGTCTTTTCATTCTTTCAGGGATGAAAAGATCTGTCACTTTCAGTTCTCTCAGCTTCTCATTTTTCCAATCTTAAATTCAGTTCTCCACATTTCTGCAATTTGTGATTTTTTTAAAAAAAATCCTCAACGCTCCAGCATTTTAGTGCAAATTTCTCATCATAACATATGTCTGTAGGCACTTTTGACTAATAAACATGTTTTTGCATGCCATTGCTTGTTATATAATGTATATTTATTTATTTATTTCATTAAACTTATAGACCGCCCCATAGCCGAAGCTCTCTGGGCAGTTCACAAGACAAGAAATAGCAAAATACAAGACATGTATCAATATAAAACATATAAAAAGTTAAAAATTATTAAAAATTAAAACAATGTCAGCGTATACTAGACATAATTAATTAAAAAGCCTGGGTGAAAAGAAAAGTTTTGACCTGGCGCCGAAAAGATATTAACGATGGCGCCAGGCGTATTTCCTCCAGGAGATCGTTCCACAGTTCGGGGGCCACCACAGAAAAGGCCCTTTTCCGCGTTGCCATTCTCTGAGCCTCCCTATGAGTAGGAACTCGGAGGAGGGTCTTTGATGATGAATGTAGTGTACGGGCAGGTTCATAACGGGGGAGGCGTTCCAACAGGTATTGTGGTCCTATGCCGTGTAAGGCTTTATAGGTCAAAACCAGCACTTTGAACCGGGCCCGGAAACAAATAGGCAGCCAGTGCAAGCGGGCCAGAGTCGGTGTTATATGGTCGGACCGTCTGGTCCCCGTTAACAATCTGGCCGCTGCATTCTGCACAAGCTGCAGTTTCTGAACCGTCTTCAGAGACAGCCCCACGTAGAGCTCATTGCAGTAATCTAATTTCGAGGTTACCAGCGCATGAACTACTGAAGCGAGGTTCTCTCTGTCCAGATAGGGGCGCAGCTGGGCCAGCAGCCGAAGCTGGTAGAAAGCACCCCATGCCACAGAGGCTATCTGAGCCTCAAGTGACAGGGATGAATCTAAAAGAACTCCCAAGCTACGAACCCATTCCTTCAGGGGGAGTGCAACCCCATCCAGAACAGGTTGAACATCCCCCATCCCGTCAGGAGAACCACCCACCAGCAGCATCTCAGTCTTATCTGGATTAAGACTCAGTTTGTTAGCTCTCATCCAGTCCATTGTCACAGCTAGACATCGGTTCAGCACGCCGACAGGCTCACCTGAAGAAGATGAAAAGGAGAAATAGAGCTGCGTGTCATCAGCATACTGATGGCAGCGCACTCCAAAACTCCTGATGACCGCACCCAACGGCTTCATATAGATATTAAAAAGCATGGGGGACAGAACTGACCCCTGTGGGACTCCATATTGGGGGTCCCAGGGTGCTGAGCAATACTCCCCAAGCACTACCCTCTGGAAACGACCCACCAAATAGGAGCGGAACCACTGCCACGCAGTACCGCCCACTCCCAGATCACTGAGTCGTCCCAGAAGGATACCATGGTCAATGGTATCAAAAGCCGCTGAGAGGTCAAGGAGAATCAGCAGGGTCGCACTCCCCCTGTCTGCCTCCTGACAAAGGTCATCATACAGGGCGACCAAGGCTGTCTCCGTGCCGAACCCAGGTCTAAAACCCGACTGAAATGGATCCAGATAATCGCTGTCATCCAAGAGTGTCTGGAGCTGGTTGGCAACCACTCGTTCTAGGACCTTGCCCAGGAATGGAACATTAGCTACCGGCCTATAGTTGTTAAAGTTTTCCAGGTCCAGGGACGTTTTCTTCAGGAGTGGTCTCACTATCGCCTCTTTCAGGAGGCCGGGGACCACTCCCTCCTGCAGTGAAGCATTAATCACTGCCCTGGCCCAACCGGCTGTTCCATTCCTGCTAGCTTTTATTAGCCAAGAAGGGCAAGGATCCAATTTAGAAGTAGTCGCACGCACCAGTCCAAGCACCTTGTCAACGTCCTCAAGCTGTACCAACTGAAACTCATCCAAAGAATTAGGACAAGACTGCGCGCTGGACACCTCATTCGATTCAACTGCTGCAACATTGGAGTCTAAGTCCTGGCGGATGCACGAGATTTTGTCCTGGAAGTGCTCATATATTTGTACTCATATATTGTTTTCTATGCACACTTTCCCCTAATTTATGAATTTCTGTAAACATTGGCTGGTTGATGA
The DNA here is from genome assembly GCF_030035675.1 of Rhineura floridana. Classification (NCBI taxonomy): domain Eukaryota; kingdom Metazoa; phylum Chordata; class Lepidosauria; order Squamata; family Rhineuridae; genus Rhineura; species Rhineura floridana. Next base: position 38,225,245 of record NC_084491.1, read on the forward strand.
ACTACATTGTGAAACTTGAATAAGTACGACTTTCAAAGGATGGCTGTGTTTCGGTTCTCATATTGTTTCAGAAAGTGTGAATTAGATAGATTCGCCTTAAAATATGAACAGAATCAAATTTCTCACCCATCCCCAACTGTGATGATGCTTCGTCCCCCCATTTCTGTGGCCATTAATCCCCTTGAGCTGTAGAAATTAGGGAGAGAATTTTCAAAATCAATTGTGGGTTTTGGTTTTTTGAGTACCTGCAAAAACATACTTGGAATGAGGCATGTACAACACTGACATCCTGGGGAGGGGGAGGAAGAAAGAAGATCATTGTGAGCTTGAGGATGACAATACCCATGCCAAAGATGGCTTTGTCATCTTCCTGAGGTATCTCAGACACTTTGCTCTCTCTACCAAAAGCAATGCAATATCATGGAGGAAAGTGCCATTTCTTGAAAGGATTATTAGCCTTTAAATAATATGTGCTGAGACACACACTGGGTGATATCAGTGGTGGCTGTGTGATCTAAGGAATACTCAGAAATGCAAAGAGGGAATGAGGGAAGGCACAGCGGCTGTGCTGTGTAGCTCAGAATGTAACGGGAGGCATTGGGTGCGGCTGGGCACCAGCGGAGAATGCAGAAATGTCTGGGTAGATGCAAAGGTGCAGCGGAAAGCAACATACATAAATGCTGGCTTAGTTGAAGAAAGCACAACAGAGAGGCAGGTGATGGAATGAAAATGTAGATTAAGCTAGCAGCATGTTTCACTCTGTGTTCTGGTATCTGTCTCATGCTGTTCCCCTCGTAATCTGTCAGTTAGCGTTAATACTCCAGTTCTTTTAATGAGGAACCCAGAGTCTTTGCAAGCATAACATGCTGATGGGACCGAGATCAGTTTTCTTAGGGAATGCGGCATGTGCCACTCAACACTTCCCATTTGCTTTTGGCCCAAAGGGAAGCCTTCCCCCGCCCCGAGTCTGCATAACCTCCTTCTCTCTTTCTCTCTCTGCACCTCCACTTCTTTCCCACACTTTCCCCAGATCCGGATGCAAAAAGGCATGCCAAGCAGTGTGTGACTTCAAGTGTAATAATCAACAGCTAGCTAGCGCTCAGATGGAGTGTTGCCTCCTACAGCTATCACAGGCATAACGAGCCTCGCCTCTGTTTGCCTGTTCCAAGAAGTGCAACACTCAGAATTACCCAAAAAGAAAAAGAAAAAAGGAAATGAGTAGGAAGCCCAAGTTGGGAAAATAAAGCTTTTCTAAAAGTGTAGACACAAAGGCTAGAGACAGAGGATAGATAATATAGCAGACATGAGGGACCTTTGGCCCTCCAGATGTTGCTGAACTACAACATCTATCATCCGTGGCCATTGGCCATCTTGGCTAGGGCTAATGGGCACTGTAGTTCAGCAACATCTGGAGGGCCAAAGATTTCCCACACCTGTAATAAAGCGTAGACAGACAGCAAATCCTCGCAGTGGTGGGTGCACTGTCAGGACTAGAGACTGAGGCTTGAGCAGTAGGGAAGGGAGAATCTGTCAGTTTCTGTGTCTATTAGTTTCTAATTTTTCCAGTCTTCAGTTCTCCACATTTCCACATGAGTTTCCAATTTTTTAAAAAGCCCCTCCAGGGCTGGACTTTAGGGCAAATGACAAGGGCCCCAACTCAGCAGAATGAACCAGAGGGCTCATAAGCACAGCAGGGCTGGCTTACCACATTTTGAATGAAGTAAAGTAAAACCCTCTGACCATCTAAAGAGGAGAATGCCCTGTAAGGCCATTAACTCCAGAGTCTAAAATGACCCAACTGCCCCACTAGATTTGAACCAGAGTCCTTATGCGGTACAGCCAGAAACTAGGGCTGTATCCAACTAACCAGCAGCGGCTGGTGGCTTCATGTCAGTGGGATGGTGGAATCTGCTCTGGGTTTTAATCTGAACTTTGAAGGAACTGTCCAATGTGCTGAAGCGCCTTCAGGAAAGCCCCTTGCAAAACAGCATCCCCCAGCATCACTCCTTCAGCTCATGAGCAGAGGTAGCAATCTGGTGCGATGCTGTTTTACAAAACAGCACCTGCACTCCCTGAGGATCACTTCCTCTGCTCACCAGGCAGGAGGGAGAGCCGCAGCTGCCTCTTCTTCCTGCCTGATGCCCCACCCCCTAGCAGCTCCAGGTCACTCTGGGTCATCAAATCCGACCTGTAACAATCCATGGCTGTCAGAAACCTATGCAGCCAAGGCCAAATCCGGTGCACAGCCCTAGTCAACAACAGCCTGTAGTCTTTTTGTTCTCAGGCCAGAGGAAGTAGGCGTCACACTGAAGTAGTTCCCAGCTCCTCCTAGGAAGGTGGGCATAACCAGACTGCATCTAATAGCCCCTTTTTGTATTGTTACATGGGCTCCTAGGGCTGCCATGTGTCCTACTTTCCAACAGGCAGTCCTCTCTTTTAAGGGTTGTGTCCTGCCTGAACTCGAGGAACTCATACTCAGACACGGCTGTAGTTTTTCCTTTTATTGAAGTAAGAGACCGTGTCCGTTCAGTGCACTTCATGAATCTACCTAAGGCTTACTTAGAACTCAGCATCCCTCAGCACAACTTGGCAGCATAAAGACATTGACTCAGCAACTAACCCTCCACCCTCGCCCAGCTTAAGTAGGGCTGGGCAGCCCACTGCTTGCATGTACCCCCAGTCACAGTTGGAGGTGGGCATGTAAGCACAAACTCCTCCTGAGCTGGGCTTGTTGAATCTCCCACCACTTCCACCTCCTGGACCTGGGCGAAGGTGGGGTCTTGGCATCAGTCCAGTCCTCTCCCTCCACGGGAGGAGAGCTGTCTGGCAGCAGCAGAGGGGGGGAAGAGGAGTAAGGGGCCAGTCTGGGGGTCCCTCTTGGGGGGTGTCTGGGACAGCTGAAGGTGGCCTGTCAAGGCCCAGCGTGGGGGCTGCTTCATGTTTCTCGCCTCGCTGGGTCCCTTGCCGGGATATCCCAGTCCACCAAGTCTTCCTCCCCTCCTCCTCTGCATCGGTCCACCCCCAGCTAGCATGGCCCACGCCAGGCTGTCAGAGGATAGTCCTCCGTTTGGAGGCATCCTTGATTTCTATCCGGTCCAAGTGTTGTTTAAAGGTCAGAGCAGGTGGAGCTTGAAGTTGACCGTCAACATAGCACCTGCACAGCAGACTGAACAGGCACACAGAACACCCAGTCACAGTCTTCCCCATTATGGCAAGACACGTTGTTTATACACCTCACTGCCCCTTTGAGGATGCCTTTTTAGAAGAGCTGCCTTTCTGCAGGTTTTAATGCACTCTTTGGGTCCCCAGAACTGAAATCTAAGGGCCAAATTAGGTAAGATGGTAAAGTGTATGTGTGTGCTTTCATTTAACATGCATGGGTTTTTTTAAAAAAAAACATTCATGTGGCAGCAGCTGAAAGTCGTGGTGGGCCTGATCATTATCAGGAGCACAGCAAGTGTGTGTGCATGGGGGGGGGGGCAGGGAGTTTAACCCTTCCCTCCCCTGCTCTGATCCTGGCAAAAATTGTTCCTCCAAAGCTTTTATTTGCATTGGAAGGAAAGCATCCCAGCAGTGATGGAGCACCAACTTTAGGAGGGGATTAGACACATTCATGGAGGATAACGTGGTTGACAGCCGGTAGTCACAACAGCCATATGTTGGCTCCAGTGAAACACCAGGGAGGCCATTTCTGAAAGCTTAGAGGTCTGAGGGACTTAAGAGCAGGAATCTATTGCCTGCGGTCTCTGGGTTTGTAGCCCCCGTATGAGCTATATCCCAGCAGGGTGGCAGGGTGGAATATTCACTTTTGTGCCAAGGTATTCTCTGTTTCACTCCGGGGTTGATGGGAGAAGACTATAAAGCTAAACAGACGTTAATACTCCAAGGGATGGGAGCCCTTCCTTTTGTAGGCATGAAAGGGCCTACCTGATACATATTCAAGCAGTGTGTTCAAATGTGCACTGCTTTTGTGTTTCCAAATCAAGCTACGTTATTATCTCAGTCTCCTCATTACTGCATGTACTGCATGATATATTCATGACAAAACCCAAAGCAAAGGAAAGCTTGCTTGCCTTTCATGTGTGTGTGTGTGTGTGTGTGTGTGTGTGTGTTGTATGTGTGTGTGTGTGTGTGTGTGTGAGAGAGAGAGAGAGAGAGAGAGAGAGAGAGAAGGTTCATTACAACCTCAAAATTCAGAACAGCTTCCCTGAAAAGATCAAGGCTCTTCCTGAGCCCACAGGGGCTGGTTTCCATTTTCTTGCCGAGAAGTTTTACATTCTTTCGACATGAAATCAGGTGAAACTTGGGTGGTTTATGTGTCGTTTTATTCCAAGATCCCCTTTAAATCTGCCCCACTGTAGCTGAACACCTCTGCCCCACTGGTTGTGTTCAAAATTAAAGTACCCACTCGAGTGCACAACTGCAGCTGGTCCAGATCAGCGAAGCAACACAGAGTTACTAAACAGTGGCGGAGGCTAAAATGAAAGGCATGAAGTGAAACCTAGGCTGCGATCCAATACACACATACCTGGGAGTAAGCCCCTTTGAACCCAATGGAACTTACTTCTGAGTAGACACGTCCACAGACAGGAAAATGACGCATCAGCAACAGAATCATTTCAGATTCTGGAAGGGCAAGGGAGACATAGTTTCTGTGCCGGGCTGAAAGGCCTGCTCTTGGACACTTTCATGATGTACCTTAACAAAAAGTGGTATACTTAAAGCATTTGTTTGGATGACTTTGGTATCTCATAATACCCAGACTGGAACACATGCATGTTGATAGAGATCCCCTCCCCCACATGTTCTAATGAAGAGATGAAGTTCAGGGGAGCAGCTTGCACCTGCAATGCCACACACACACACACACACACACACACGGGCCCTCAGTGCCCTCCTGCCAAGCTGAGGCACTCTGGACTTACCAAGCAGCACCAGAAGCAGGGAACAGATAAGAACTGCCATTTTGTACTTTCCAGCAATGCTTTGGGAGGATAGTCTGTCAGGCATTCTGAGGCACTTTAGGAAATTTTAAATGGTCTCTACTTAAAAGGCTTGTTGAAAGGGTGAAGGTACATACCACACACAGTGATAAAAATAAGATATAGAAAATGCATCATATTAAGGAAAATTGCATCATATTAGGGAAAATTGCTTGCAAAAATATGTAAATCAGGCAAATTGCATACAGAAATGTGTATATAAGGCATACATTTTCACTAAAATACTCATGAATTAAAAAAATCACACACTGATGTGGAAATATGGAAAACTGAACTTAAAACTGAAGAAATGAGAAACTGAGAGAAAGTGAAACTGACTAATTCACCCATCCTTGTAGTTGGCCAGGACAGCAATCTGAGCTAGTGGGCTCTGCATCCATACAGCCATTGTACATTCTGTATGACCGGAAGGGGCTTTTCATTCTGGCATGCCTTGCTCTAAGTCCGTTTTGTTGTACTCACCATATAGACCAGGAAATGGCCAGAGATATTGGTGCTCTGAGAAATAGTCATGTGTGGCCTGAACCGTAGTGAAAGATGATTTCCACATATGGGTGTGAGAGAAATTTGATCCAGTCTGCATTTAAAGACAAGCTTTCCTAATTCACACTTTCCAAAACATGAACTGAAACACAGCCATCCATGATAATTCACACTGTCTGAATTTTGTAGTGCAGTGTTCCAGTCAAGTCATGTGTACAAAAATGCATATACAAGGATAAAGTATCCATATATTCATGAAAATAACATACAAAAATATATTGTATTGGGGGAAGTTGTTTTGCAAAAATGTGTACATTAGGCAGAATTATACAAACATATATATTAGAGAACTATGCACAAAAATGCTGATACATTTTCATGAGGATCTTTTATTTTAAAAAAATGTAACCTGTTGTGGAAATGTGGAAAAGTGAACTTAATATTGGAAACATGAGAAACTGAAACTGACAAAACCATCCACCCATATCCATGCCTTCCCTAAATGGTACCCCTGTAGAACAAATTAGGCATATCAACACTACAAATGTACCTTGTTAAATATTGCTAACTGCCATGCCTTCATCATAAGAACATACAAAGAGCTCTGCTGGATCAGACTCAATACTCTGTCCAAGGGGGCCAGTTAATAGCTCCGGGGGCCAGTTAATAGCTCCGATGATAAAAATCTTTACTGCCAAAGCCCTCCCTAAATTGCTGTATGGGGCAGAAATTTGGGGTCATGCCCTTCGGCTAACTTTAGAACCTCTCCAAAATCTATTCTTGAAACAGATCCTGGGCCTCCCCCGTGGTGCTCCCTCTGCCCATGTGAGGGCGGAAACAGGTCTCCTCCCATTGTCTGCCAAAATAGACTCTGCGACACTAAGACTCTGGAAGAAAATTTTCCACCTAGAAGAATCTTCAATTGTCAAACTATGCTGGCAAGAACAATTACAAATCGGCGGTTGGGCCCATACTGTATTAACGCTAATGGACTCTTATAACCTTTCTTCTAGTAACCTCCCAACATTTTCATCAAAGGATCTGAGTAATTGGATTTTTAATTTTCACGAAGTGCAAGATAGGCTTCTTATCGAGTCATCCTCCTTCTCAAAATGGTTTGCTCTTTTCAAACTAAACCACATTGTTGCACCTTATTTTGCTATTCTTACCAATCCGAAGTTACGCAGAGCCTATATTGAAATCAGATTTCAGACTATGAACACAGCCTTTTTGGAAGGCAGATATAAAGGGGTCCCGAGATCTGATCGTTTCTGCATCTGCGGAAACAAGGAGATCGAAGATCTGGTCCATTATATGCTAAACTGCCCCTTATATAATGACCCCAGATATAAATTCTTAGCACCCTTTATAGCTCCTAGAGTTGGCCTCTCTCCTGATATCTTAATAGCCGACCTGCTTTCGGATAATTATAGCAAAACTATATTGGCAGTAGCAAACTTTGCACTTGCTGCAAAAAGTATCAGAGCCCAATATTGTAAAAGCCAGCACCACTGAATTTTTAAACGTGTTTTATATTCTAGGTGTGTCGACATGCTATTGTATATTTTGTTGTAGTACTAAAGGCCTTGCTATGGCCTATGGCTAAGAGCAAATAAAGCTGTTGTTGTTGTTGTTACAATACTCTGTCCCGGTTCCTTGGACTCCTTCCGTGAAAAAATCAGTTTAGGTGCAGGTATCTGCCTTACATCTTCTGCAGTGAAGACAGAGGCACAAAAAGTTATCTGCAGTCTCCTCATCCTTCTCACATGTTTGACTCCCTTGTTGTCTAATGGCCTCCCTAGCTGCTTTCCTCCTTCTAATGTATTTAAATATTAGGGAAGAGGGGTGGTTTAAATGGGTTTCTTTTTTTAATGATATGCTCCTTAAACACTTTTTTTTACCTCTCTCCATTCTTCATTGTCTGTTTGCATATTTGGTGCACGTCTGTGGGTTTTTTGTTGTCTTCCTTTGGGCAAGACTTCCATTTTCTGAAGGAAGCCTTCTTGACTCTAATAGCTGTATTGACTTTGTTTTTTAACAGTGTTGGCATCCTCTTGAGTTGGTGATATCTATCCTGACCTGCCATACTCATTCTAGCTGACCTTCCATTATTGTGGAAGTTTTTTTAAAAAAAAAAATCCACAAGCTTTCTGGAGAGATTTGACCCTCTTGACTTTCTCTTTCAGCTTGCTTTGTACCAGTCCCCTCATTTTTGAGGTTTCCTTTGCATCCAAATAGTTCTGTGTATCAGAGCAAATGGAATGACTATTTAAATCCTCTTCAGATTTACTCAGAGGTAATTCCCACTGTGTTCAAGAGGGCTTACACTCCAGTAACTGTGTTTATGATTGACATCTAAGGCTGCAATCTTATTCCCATTTACCTGGGAGAAGGAATAGAAGGATCTGTAAATTTCATTTCTCTCAGTTTCTCATTTTTCCATTCTTAAATTGAATTGTCCCACTTTTCTACAGCAGTTTGCATTTTAAAAAAACTCATGAAAATTCTTCAGTATTTTAGTGTGAATTTCTCCTAAGAAATACATTCTTTGAAATTTTGACTAATGTTCATATTTTGCAAGCATTTTCTCCAAATATAATGCATCATTGTATGTTATTTTTATGCATTATATGCATTTTTGTAAACACTGTTTGGTAGGAGAACTGTATTGCAAAATTCAGATCAGTACGAATTTCCAAGGATTACTGTGTTTCAGTTCTCATGTGTGACTTTGATAGATACTGGGCCACGTTCAAGGTTCTGCTTTTGGTGTACAAAGCCCTATATAGGTTGGGATCAGGATACCTGAAAGATTGTCTTACCTCTTATATGCCCAGTCGATGATTGTTCTCTGCAGATGAGGGCCTCCTGCAGATACCATATAATCAGGAGCTCTATTCCTCACAACATAGGAAGTGGACCTAATGTTGTGGCACCAACACTTTAGAATTCCCTCCCCTTAAGTATTAGACAGGCACCATCTCTGTTATCTTTTCAGAGCCTACTGAAGACCCCCCCTCTTTCAACAAGCCTTTTAAGTAGAGACCTTAGCTTCTGTGTTGGAATTACTTGTTTATATATATTTTAAAACTGTTTTTAAAAGATGTTTTTAAAGATGCCTTGTTGTAATATGTTTTTAAAGATGTTTTGTTTTACTGTGGTTTAAAATCTTTTGATTTTAAGCTGTTTTAGAGTGCTTTTAGTGTTTTTGTTTGCCACAGGCAAGGAGGAAGGGCAGGATATTAAATAAATTAATAAATTTGACTTTAAATGCAAAGGGGATTGAATTTCTTCCGCATCCCTCCCTGGGAGTAAGCCCCACTGAATGTAAAGGAGCTTACTTGCATATAGAATTGTGGCACAGATGTGTACTGTATTACACAAGTGAGCACCTCTGCTTTAACCCTTGCAAGCAAAAGTGAGGTGGGCAAAGCCAACCTTGAACAGTCACAGGAAGATAGGAAGCTGCCTTATATTCAGTCAGACCAATGGTCCATCTAACTCACTGTTGTTTGCACTGGCTGTCAGGGGCTCCATATGGTTTCAGGCAGGTGTCTCTCCCAGACTTACCTGGACATGACAGAGATTGAATCCAGAACCTCTTGCATGCAATGCTCTACCACTGAGCTATGGCCCTTCTGCTGTGACTCCCCTCTCTGCTGCCACTCCCCTTGTCCCTCCATTGCCTTTCTATCCTATCCTATTTCCAGAGATGTTTTCCAGGGATTGTTCAAGCCCTGTGATCCCCACTGAACAAGGATGCTGGCAGAATCTTTTCCCACTTTAAAACAGTTGCAAGGGAAAGAGGAGAGATCCAGAAAAAGGTCTGCCATTGTACCCAACCTTATCCTGACCCACAAAGTAAGATCCCCCCCCCCGGAAAAGGACTGCTGTGTGACTATTGCATATTTGAATGGGAAGGGGACATTCTAATGAAATAGAACAAGGAAGAAGACCAATTTCCTCTTGACCTCCTTGAATCAGTAAGGCAAACTCCAGATACCTGTTTCTATATTATCTTCTGCTAGCAGGATATAAGCTGATCAGTATTTCAAGGGCTGACAGCATTTTTGTTTCTCATAGATGTTGCAAAATTGAGTTTCTGAGAAGCAATTGCTCTAAGGAACCATGACTTTGATCATCCTTTTGCTATCAAGAACCTTCTCTATTTTTAATAGAATTCTGGTTGCTCAGGAGTAGCGATAGATGAATCTGTCTGTTGCAGTTTCTCGCAAGATGTGTTCAGGCATTTGGCTGAAAAAGCAAATTTGACAGGGGGCAGGGAAATGTACTCAAGCATCCTCATGCGCATTGACACACATGCTTATTCCCTGACCATTCCCACAGGGGGCTTCTACTCACACTTAATAGATAAAGCAGGGTCACTAATTGCACCAAGGGTTCTACTCACATCTAAGCAATTGGAATAATTCTTAGGAATGCAAATGAAATAAAGTCAAGAAAATATCAATGCATAATCAACATTTATTGAATAATAATCAATATTTATTATTAATAATCAACCAGCATTACTAGGAATCATAGAATGTAAAAAAACAAAGAATAGTGTTGCATTGTGGACTCATCTTATTAAACACAGAGGGTTGTACTCAACTAAGTCCTACTCAGAGTAGAGTCCTTGAAATGAATGAACAGTGGCAGGTGGGGGGGAGAGAGAGATGTTAATTGTATGCTTCACTACTGAAGTAATACACAAGGTTGTCAAAAGGCTGCTCCCCTCCCCCATAAGACTATGAAGTTCAGGGTCTAACATTGCCTAGCTGAACCACTGAGAGGTGGGCTTTACAAGCCGGTTCTCCTCAGCTCAGTTTCTCTATATTGAATACCAGAAGGAAGTCCCTATGGAAGACCCACAAAAGGTGGACTCACTTTGCCCACTCTGGGTTTCTACTCCTGCACCTCTTTATACTGGCCCCATTTGATGTACACTCTTTGTGGGTCCTCCATAGAGGATGCACGTCCCCTCCACTCCCCTGTTTTTGCCCTTACAGCATTTCTTCCATATAATTTAATGGGGCATCTTCACTCCATTAGACTGAATGGGTGGTAATGCTGCAGGGAAATAGGAATGCTCAGATTGGCTCAGAAAAAATAGCTATGTTTTTCTAATTTTCTTCCTGGGGAAAAAAAACCAAGGTATTTTCAGGCTTAGTCCAAAGGGAGTTACCTAGAGTTTGCCCATCTCTAATTTCTGAGTGGCCAGTTTTTTGTTTTACTTGTCTTGCTTTTCTACCTTTTGGAAAAGTTACTTTTTTGAACTACAACTCCCATCAGCCCAATCCAGTGGCCATGATGGCTGGGGCTGATGGGAGTTGTAGTTTAAAAAAGTAACTTTTCCAAGCTCTGCTTTAATCACAATGTGACACACAGAAATTAAGCCATTGAAGCTTTTCTTGGCAGAGAGATAAAGTGATGGGAACATCTTTGCCTTCTTAAAATGCCAAGTATGCTATTACATGCACAAAAAACAGAACTAGGATCAAAAAAGGGGGAAACCCTCTCTTTAAAATGTAAAATTATCAGTTGTGAAGTGTTTTATCCATTCACACAATAGCACTTTATATTAAAAGGTGTTTTTACTCTAGACCATCTTGGGAGGTGGTCTAGACTGAAAACACTTTACAAGACTTTAAAGGGGCTTTAAATCAACAGCAGGTGTGAGTGCTCATTGGTTTTATAACCCTTTAAATAGCTTATAGTGTTATGTCGGCTGATGAGCTGTGCAGAGGCGACCTACTGAAAGCATTCCCACCCTGGCTGAGCAAACTCCGCAATGTGGTCTAGAGACATTAGATGCCAGAATATATACAGATAAGGGGGGAATCTTACTAACTATAGTTGTAAACCAAAAAGCACTTGCAATCATTTAAGAGCCTTGCTGGACCACACCAAAGGTCTATCCACAGTGGTCAGCCAGATGCCTTCGGGAAGCCTTTCGGCATGATGGAGCCTTATGTGGGGCTGCCCTTGTATCTGGTCCAGATTCTGCAGCTAGTGCAGAATGCAGTGGCCAGACTGCTCACAGGAGCAGGCTACCACCAACATGGTATTCCTCTGCTGAGAATGCTGCACTGGTTGCCAATTTGCTACCAGGCCAGGTTCAAGGTCCTTCTGCTAATTCATAAAGCCCTAAGCAACTTGGTCCCAAAGTACCTGAAGGAATACCTGATATCTTATGCTCCATTTTTGATCACTGAGAACCTCTGATGGAGCACTTCTGGTGGCTCCTTATGCCCCTGGAGTTCAGTTGGCCTTTACTAGGGGACTGAGCCTTTAGTATGACAGGCCCTACCCTGTGGAACTCCCTGCCAGTAGAGACTTGATAGTAATCAGCCCTGCCTTCTTTCTGACATCTTCTGAAAACTTTATTGTTTAGACTGGCCTTGGCAATATTATTATTTTTTCTCTTTAACCAACTTGAATTTACTGGTGTTTTTAATTATATTTTTACTTATGCTTTTACTGATTTTATTATACTCTTGTATGTCTCATGCTGGCTTGATCTACTTCTATGGAAGTGCAGATGATAAATACTTAAAGAAATAAATCCCCCTTGTTGCCCCTCTAAGGTGGGCATTCAGAGGCATACTGCACTCTCCCCTTCTGTGGTTTCCAGCAACTGGTATTCCAAAGCATGCTGCCTCCAACAGTGGAAGGAGAACATAGCCGTCAGGTTAGTAGCCATTGATAGCTGTGTCCTCCATGAATTCATCTAATTTTCTTTGAAAGCCATCCAAGTTGGTGGCCATCACTGCCTCCTATGGGAATGAATTCAGTAGTTTAACTATGTGCTATGTGAAGATGCCCTTCCTTTTGCTTTACTGAATGTTCACAAGTTCTAGTGTTATGAGAGAAGGAGAAAAACTTTTCTCTACTCACTTTCTCCATTTCAGTAAAACTAAAATAGGCCCAAATGCTGCAGCACTACTGGGTCTAGACCAGCCTTTCCCAACTAGTGGGCCACCAGATGTTGTTGGACCACAATTCCCATCTTTCCTGACCAGTGGCAATGCTGGCTGAGGCTGATGGGAGTTGCTGTCCAGCAACACCTGGTGGCCCACTAGTTGGGAAAGGCTGGTCTAGACCAAAACTGCTCCTTTTTTGCTTCCTATGTTGTCAGAAACCACTTTTTACAGATCTCAGAGAAAAGCTAAACAGATTAAGGACTAAGGTCAGTAGAGGTATTGCCTCACCAACCTCAGTCTCCCCCAGCCAACCCCACCTGCCTGTCTTCCTACTTAAAATCAGACCAGGGGGTGGCATTGCTTGTCAACATCCTCCTTCTTAGTTTCAATTTTGGCCTTGTGGAACCCATCAGGAAGGAGGATGGGGACAAAATTAGAATGAGCCATCTCTGCCTGTCATTGGCTCTGGATCCACCTTCTTTGGGGACACCCTGCCTTCCACTCTACCAGTCCCAATGGGTACCAGCCATTATTGGCTAAAGCGACATTTCTTTACCAACTTGCTGAAGGTTTGGGCAGTATGATTCAATGGGTGCCTACCAAATTTGATTCAGTGAAAAAGAAACACAAGTTTCTAAGTGCTTCAGTATTTTCTGATAAATTGGATATGGAGCGCCATCTAATTATATATTATGTATAGTAGAGAGGATAAAGAAAGAAGGTTGTGAGAGAGCCGGGGCCATATATGCTATGAATAGATTAGAGATGTTTGTTGTAACTCCATTAAAAATTGAGTGCATGGTAATGCTGAGCTATTCTGAGTGCAGATACATTTTAGAAAAGGTTAAGTGCAATACATTTGATTGCTGACAAAGAGCTCCTAGTTGGAACGTGGAATGAAGGCAATGACTTCAATCAGATGTTGCAAATGATTGGAAATAGGAAGATTGTAATTCTTGGAACTTTTTAAATTATTGATTGGTTAAGTAAATCATCTGTTAAATGGCAATCTAATTTGAAAGGTATACATCAAATCAAATTAACAAGTGAACCTAATTAGGCTCAGGAGTTAACGAAACTAAACTTTCCATGATTAGCTTATGCATACACAAGGTCTGGGAACAGAAGTTGTGGTAATACTTCTCCATTTGGACTAATCAGGTCAATGTTCTTTACTAGCAGGATTAAAATGGCCACATTGGAAAGGACTGGCAAAGGTCAGGAAAAAACTGGTATCTACAACTTCAGGGCACTGCATAGGTTGGAGAACCACAGCCAATAAAACGTACAACCCATCATACTGGGGAGCAATGATACATCCAAGAACCTAACAAAACAGTGATGGTTGAAAAAGACTTTCACTTTTGGTCAGAGATGCCTGGGTTGGATCCAGCTAAGTTCTACACCAAGTAGGCCCATTGAAATAAATGGGTTGTAGTCAACTAAGTCCTACTTAGAGCATACCCATTAAAATTAATGAACCTAAATTAGTCATGTGTATTAACTGCAATACCACCCAGTGAATCAAAGTTCCTTGAAAGAGATAATAATAATAATAATAATAATAATGATGATGATGATGATGATGATGATGATGATGATAAGCACTGTTATCTTCTTGTTCTCCTGCCATTGTCTCCTAGGCTCCATCTGCACTATACACTGAAAGCAGTATACCACTTTTAACAGTCATGGCTTCCCCCAAAGAATTATGGGAACTGTAGTTTGTTAAGGGTACTGTGAGTTCTTAGGAGACCCCTCTTCCCCTCACAGAGTTACAAGTTCCAGACTGATTTAACAATCAATCCTTTGGGAAATGTGGCTCTGTAAGGGGAAGAGCGGTCTCTGAACACCCTTTACAAATGACAGCTCCCAGGATTCTTTGGGGGAAGCCACAACTGTTTAACATGATATAATCTTGCTTTAAATGTAGAATGCAAATGGGACCTTAATGATGTTACAGACATCTGTAGCTAAAATGACTCCAGAATTAACCACCTATTGGATTTCAATTTGCAGCCTTTTCTTCTAATTGCCATAGCTTTGTTCTCCATTCCAGTTTTTAGCATCTTTATTTGAGCACTTGGGACAGCTGTCTTATGTGATTCCACCCCATGATGCAGTATTATACATTTTGTCTCCTGAGCAAAAATAAAAAGTGTCAAACAAAGCACATTCCTTGGCATAAGCAAAGAAAGGTGTTGTGTTGTTATTGCAGCTGTATTAGTTTTTGGTATATGGTTTGTATTTATTTTTGTTTTTCTGTACACCATTTTGATATTTTATAATATCAGCGGTTTGTAAGTTTTTTTTTTTAAAAAAAATAAGAATCTAACACCTATGTTTGGGTTTCCCACTCATTTAATGGACTAAAGTAAGGCAAAAGAAGGTGGAGACATATCTGCAACAACATAGATCCTCACACAGATTGGGAAAGATCTGGGAGACAGGGTGAGAGAGCGAGAAATGGGAAAACTCGCCAACATTATTTTGGCACAGTGGGAGAAGGCAGGATGAAAGACCCACAAACGAATTCATTGTGACAACCTTTGTGAACCATCTTAACATTTGATCTTAAAAGATTTCATAATTCTTTTGATAGATTGAAGATTAACGGAGCAGGGAGGTCACAGAAGTTAACTTCTCCTCCTCCCTGATTCCAGCAAATATGGTGAAGAAAGTTAAAGCAAGCAAGAATCTGATTGCAAAGTGCTGCCCTCCCACCTCCACCCGCAACTACAAACACGCCTAACAGGGCTTCCTTTGCTCCAAGGTGAGTATTGAGCGGCATTCAGAGCATGAAACAAACACTAGATACTATATGGGATTCTTTCTGGAATAAAAGTTGAGAGGAAATTATCTGATGGGGTCCTTTCCCCCTCTTCCCCCATGCCAAATCAGTTGCCAAAATAAATTCATTTAAGTATGTTTGCAAACAAGATGTTAATGGACCTAATATATGTACCTCTGGTAGAGCCATGTGTCATGGTAGGGAGACTGCCATGCAAACACAGTGGCACTAGCGGAAGGATTTTGCACCAGGATCTCTTAAAAGCGTGTACCAAAAATGGCCAGTTGGGATGGCCGCTTTGGTGCGGGGACAGAGCAAGGTAGGTTGAGTTTATAATGCAGTGCTTCATGTTCCTTAATTTCCTGAGCTGTAGGACATTTCATGGGCAATCATCTAAAGAGTCCTTTCCCTACTGATTAGGGTTGGAGAATTCAGACAAAAAATGGAAATGAGAGCAAAAATTGCTGATGTTTGTTTATGCATTCCATGTCCAGAACATAAATTAATCCAGCAAATAGAACCAGTATTCAATGCTGTTATTGCATTCAGTCTGCAAGCGATACCTAATTGCTCATGTTTTCCCCTCCCTTTGCATTACATTTTCTTTGCAATGAATCGGATGGAATAACGTAATGACAATGTATTTACATAACTTATGTAAGTAATTACACACATTGCGTAACTTCACCACAGTGGACAGCAAGACAAATAAGCAGTTTTTGACAGAAGACAAACTGCAGTGGAACAGAAGCAGTGCTGCTTGTGATGAATACAGGGCAGAATAGAAAAGGATGCCTTCTTGCACCTATACTTGCAAGGAGACAGGCCTGGTAGCACCAGTCCAAGTCACTTTGCTGATTGAGGACAAACATCAAATAGTGCCTGCCTCCCCACCAATCCAGATGAATAGAACCCAAAGTGGGATGTTATTTTGGCACCTGAGGCAGAAGATCCCAGAAGGGCATCTTCCCTTACCTTGCCACAACAATTCAATAATAATTTAAATAACTAATAATTTGGTGCCCATTTCTACTAGCCAGAATCAGCTGCCTACAATGGGTGCTTCATTCTGCTTAATGTTAGGGCCCGTCACTGAAAACTGAGCCTTGCTTGATCAGACCAAAGCCTATCTAGCCCTGTTCTCACTGTAGTCAACCAGATGCCTCTGGCCAGGAGTACAGGACAGGAGTGCAACAGCGCTCTACCCACATGTGTTTCTGAGCAACTGGATTCAGAGTCATACCGCCTTCAGTACTGGAGGTACTGGAGTTAGTGGTGATAGCCTTGTCCTCCATGAAGCTTTGTAAAATCTGTTAAATTACAAACACACAAGTTAAAGAAAAAGCCCAAGAAGAAACCCAGATTCAAGTAGCAGACTTTAAAGCAACATAAATTCCCCCCAAGCCACAGCATGTTCTTAGTACCATAGTGTTCACACCCATCAGTAAGTGTGTCCAATATACATGCACATATAGTGCTCATTCTCATCATGTTTAGGGTTCCTTTGGCATAGAGTTTGGCTAAGCTTGAGGGAGCTGCCCTAACCTTCAGAAGTCCAGTTCTTAAAACTATAAATATTTCTACTCTAGCTCAGTCTTGCTGCTGAAATTTCATGGAGGGACCCTCGTCACAGCCAACCAACAGCCATCTAAAATATTTAAACTGGGAACAGCTGCTGAGTGAGTTAAGTAAAAGCCAAGGAACAAAACTTATAAAAATTTCCTCATCAAATGTTGAACAGCTCTCCATATGATAAGACCCCAGGGTCTTGTAAAATGACCGTTGCAGAATGGTCTCTTAGAACCCAATGTCTGTAGTCACTTTTCAAGCCTCTCCCCACCCCCACCCCCACATAATGAAGATAAATTAGAGTTACTCCACCTATCAAATGAAAAACATACATCTGAGAATGCTGGCTTCTCTTGCTGCCACTGGGGTTGTCACTAAAAGCTAAGACACCTATCAAAGGGGAGGGCCAAGTAACGTTTGGAGAAAGTGTTATAACATAGGTGATAGCACACGGTGTATTACTGTGTGTTTCCATGCTTCTGTGTGTACGTCTGTGTGCGAGCAATTTGTATATAAAAAGTCATTTCCCAACATTTTGCCACACTGTTTTCACCCCTCCCTTCTCTTCCCTTCAGGCCTTTCCATGGATGCCCAGCCACAGAGTTAGGGAGATTTTTTATTCAGTTCACATTTCAAATTTGTGCTTTCCAAAACATTATGAGAACCGAAAACCCAGCCATCCTTCAAAATTCACACTTCTCCAAATCCTGCAATACAGTTCTCCAGCCAAGTATTGTGTACAAAAAATGCATATATTTGGGGTAAAGTGTGCATACCAGTGCACATATATTCAAGAAAATAACATACAAAAGTGCATTATATGAAGGAAAACTGCTCTGCAAATATGTGTATATTGGGAGAAAATCACACTAAAATGCTGATAAATTTTCATGAGGACTTTTTAAAAAAAAAATTGCGAACTGATGTCGAAATGTGGAGAACTGGTTTTAAGACTGGCAAATTGGAAAGTGAGAGAAACCAAAAGTGACTGATTTGTCCACCCCTACGCAGAACACAGCAGACAGATCATCTATCTCTCCAAAGGATGCTTTAGCCATCACACTCTGCTTGGTCCTCATATGTGTGTCCTGCCCCTTCCCCTGATTGTTGTGATCTTATATGTTCTGGGGAACTGGCAAGCAAAGGAAGCAAACAGAGTTGCTGGGAAGTGCCAAGGGCCGCATATGGCCCAAGGGCCAACCCCCACCCGGCTTTTAATGTGTTACCCAGAAATGAAATCCAGAATGGGACTATGGAGACAGGATGAGATGTAGATCTTCATGGCTCCAACTGAGGGCCAACCTACACTTTACAAAGGTTATCTATGCCTTTTTCAAATGGTTCCCTTTTTAATGAAATGCAGCCACAAGGTGTTAGGGATCAGCTGTTCAGCCCTTGTAGCCAGCTGTCATTTGCCCCACTGAGAATAAACTCAGGTACCTGTCTTCATTTCAGATTTCCTGGGGAGAAAAAACTAGCACTGAAAACAGGTTTGAGTACTGGTGTCTCTCACTTTAGAAATTATTTATTTATTTGTTTATTTTATTTTTAAAACTTATATACCGCCCGACTAGCAATAGCTCTCTGGGCGGTGAACATAGATACATAGATAAATTAATAGAACTGGAACAAATATTTGCAAATATCTGAAATAGTTTGCTTGCCATCACCACCCCATTTTTCATCTCAAATAGTGAAAGTAAAATGCTGAATTCCAAATCCAAATTTGCATTTTGAATATTTTTTTCTTATGACTTGTTGATGCCTCTGGGTTGCCTTAGCAGGCTTCCCATTTAAGTTCCCATAAGCTGTGAAATACTAGTACCATTGCATGTCATTGATGGATTCTGTCTGATACAAACTACTGTCAAGTACTAATACCATTGCATGTCATCTATCAGTGATGTTTGATACAAACCACTATGGCATGCCTTGTGCCACAGGATGTCAAATACAGGCATCCATTTGCGTATCCAGATAACATCCAGAGAACGGTCAATGTCAGAATTCACAGAGGAGAATCTGGAGGAGACTTTTAGGAAGAAAATTCACATCAGCTATAGAAATTAAGCCCTGGAAACCGTGCATGTGAGCAACATTGCATAGTTCACAAAAGATAAAATGTCAAACCCTGAAAGAAATGAGATAAGGAACAAGAATGAAGCAATTGGGGTTATTGTTCTTGAAAACACTTCTGAGATTAAGATGAATGCAACGCTCTATAACCCTACAGTTGCAAAAGGGAACCACCTACTACAGCATCTGAACAACTGCAGAGTTATTTTCCTGCTGTTAGTGCAAAGGCTAAAGTGGCTGAGAAGATGTTCATGGAAAGCAGTTCTAAGCAGGCACATTGCGTCATGTTTTTCCTGGAGTGATTCACTATGAAACTAAGAATGGAACAAAGGAGAGGCAGCAAGTGACTGGACATTATGATGGAGGCAGCAGATCCTAGAGGCGAAAAGGATTGTGGATTTGTTTGAAAAATACCCATTTTGTAATAAACATAAAAATAAAATGTGACTTCTTGGTCAAGTGTGGGAATTCAGGGATAGAAATGAACATCCAAGATGTATTTGTTGAAGTACACTCTGGAACTGAACTACTGAAGAAAGAATTGAGATTCTGCTGAGAGAGAACAGCAACTGTTTCTCATTGATTTTATCATATTTCATAACCTTCCTTAAATTTATTTTATTTTATTTATTTATTACATTTATATACTGCCCCATAGCCAAAGCTCTCTGGGCAGTTTACAAAAATTAAAAACACTGAACATTAAAAACAGATATACAATTTTTACAAACCATACAAAGTTTAAAACCATGAAGCACAGATAAATCAGGTAAAAGACCTGGGGGCAGAGCTCAGCACATGCTGTTAGAATGCCTAGGAGAAAAAGAAAGTCTTGATCTGGTGCCGAAAAGATAACAAAGAGATGATGTTGACAAACGTGGGTGTTTCTCTTTTTAAAAGATCATCAGAACAACCCTGTGAGGTAGATTTGGCTATAATAGCTGCTGGCCCAACATCACCCAGACAGCATCCTATTTAAGTGGGGTTTTGAATTCAGATCTTCCTGGCCCTAGACAATCATTCTACACTACATGAGTGTGTTAATGTTCATAGCATTATTCAGCTGCCTTCAATGGATTTCTTCCATTGGAATCACAACTTTGTTGTTTTAGTCTGACCACTTTGACTCAGAAATGGAAACATCAGTATATTTTACATTTTCCCCATTTCCAAAAACAGCAGGAAATTTCAGAGACAGAGCTCCTCCTGTCCTAGAACTGTCTTCATCTGCAGAGCAGTCGTGTCACCTGGTTGCTTCAGAGGA
The DNA here is from genome assembly GCF_030035675.1 of Rhineura floridana. Classification (NCBI taxonomy): domain Eukaryota; kingdom Metazoa; phylum Chordata; class Lepidosauria; order Squamata; family Rhineuridae; genus Rhineura; species Rhineura floridana. The sequence continues at coordinate 38,245,357 of NC_084491.1, forward strand.
AGATGAATCCACACTTTCTGAATCAACATGTGAACTGAAACCCTGCTATCCTTCAAAATTCACAATTTTACGATGCAGTTCCCCCACCAAGTAATGTGTGCAAACATGCATATACTGCAGTAAAATGTAGATACAAATGCTTATGTTAATGACAATAACTTACAAAAATGCATTGACATTCATGACAACATACAAAAGTACATTTCTACTAGGGGAACATGCATTGCAAAAATGAGCATATTAAGAGAAATTGCATACAAACATGTGTATATTCAGAGTTGGGATAGGGGACAATATCCGCTAAATTGGACTTAGTACCAGACTGACTGAATTCGACAATCTGCTACCTTTTTGGACTGGCATTGATTTCTTGTGGCAGGTAGCAGCAGTAATCAGCAGAATTTTAATCCCCCCCCCCAATTTTATGTAATTATTTTCATAATTTTACTTATGTTAATGCATTTGTAACAGTGTGTAGGTGTGATAAACAGGAAAAAATAAACCATGTGGAACACCATGATAATTTGCATAGGCATTTACGTTTAAAAAATATGCAAATTTTGTTTTGCAACCAATCTAAAAACAACAGGGGATCGAATCGGCAAGCACCAAAGCAAGCAGGAACAAAAAAAAGGGAGGATCAGCATGGAATGACAGACTATCAGAATACAAGCATATCAGAACTAGGCAGCAAACCCCATCTCTAATTCAGAGAAATTAGCACCAAAATGTTGATGAATTTTCATGAGGACTTTTTAAAAAAAAAAAATTGCAGACTGGTGCGGAAATGTGGAGAATTGAACATAAGATTGGCGAAATGAGAAACCTAGAAAAGTCAAAATGGCTAGATTCACCCATCCCCCTCTATTAGCTCAACTGGGGTTACCTGCCATTTGGCTCTTGCCTTCCCAGACCTGCCTCCATCAACAGCCAATCCACCTAGTCATCGTGTAACCAAATGAAAGTGAATTCAGCTGAATGTGCTTATTTTCCTCTTTCCTTCCCATGCCTCTTTCCTTTTGTATCATGTTTCTTAGATCATAAGCCATTATGTTAAAATCTAAACCTCGTAGGTGGCTCTGCCAGAAAGACAGCATCTAAGAGTTGTTATTAAAGAAAGTATAGAGTCAATTTCCTTATAAGGCAGGTGTGGGGAAACGTTGGCCCTTCACATGTGGCTGGATTACAACTCCCATCAACCCTGGGTATTCGTCATGTTTGCTGAGGCTGATGGGAGTTGTAGTTCAGCAATGTCTGGAGGGCCAACAGTCATCCACATCTGCCTTGTAAGGAGAGAATCCTGGACACTTACAGTGTTCTCCCCCCGTAATATCAGTTTATTTAAATATATATATATACATACATGTTAAGTGGGAGAGCAGGCAGAAATTCAGATTAACAGTGCTAATCTTGAACACAACGTCAATCCCTCAAAAGTAACACTGGGCCACAATAACCCGGCTGTTTCTTCACTAAGAAGAGTAGGCCTACGACATTTTGCTGCCCAAGGCAAAGATGGCACCCTTTCCCCATTCCATGTATCAAAGCTAGCTGGTGATGGGACAAAATCCTCTTCCTCACCTGAGGACAGCAGGCAAGCTTAGGAGCTCCGGGGCAAGCCACATGGCACATACAGCTCTGTTTTCCAATGCCTCACTGCTACTGCCCACCTCCCAGATCTGCCACCTGAGGCAGCCACCTCACTCTGCCTCATGTTAGGGCCACCCATTCCACCCATCCCCAACAAAATCTTTCTTTGGCCAAACACCAACTACATAGCTGTTTCTCACTAACACAAATACCTACAGAGAGGGATGATGTGATTCACATCCTAGTGATCTGAAATAGTTACCAGCCATCAAAAGTTATCAAAGTTGATGGGAGGGCTAGAGTGGTTTAGTGGCCCACTGGCAGGGCAGATGGAGGACCAGGATTCATATCCCCTTGTGGCCCCACTGGGTGATCTTGGGCCAGTTGCTCTCTCAGCCTAACCTATCTCTCAGGGTTATCAGGATAAATCGTGGGACACCTTAAATGCCACCCTGGACTCCTTGGAGAAAGTGTGAGATACAAATACAATTAATTTAATAAATAAGCAAGTTCCGTTAGCTCTCAAGCTAGAGAAAAGCTCAGAGAAGAGGTCATAAGGCAAATTCAATGAACATGTCTGAAAGAACATTTGAGGGTCAGCATTGTTTGCATGCATTGCAGAAGGCATCCAAAACTGAGTTGCAGCCCAACATTTGGGTGTGTAGCTTCGTTCCTGCAGCGTGAAATGTTTCAGTTTCAGTTTATAGGAAGCCATAAATCAAAACATAAACTATCATGTAATGTTAATAGATGTTGGCTGTGACCCAGTGTCATGTAGCACCATTAGCAATGATAAGTTATTATCTTCTGTATGGCTCATTTACTGGATGGGGAAGCAAAGTGTGTGATGCAGAGATGTGAAATCATTTTCCCTCGCCTGTAAACACAGGGTGGCAAATATTTATGGGTGCTGGAAACGTTGCATGTTGTGGTGTATATTGTCACTCTCCCTCCCTCTAATACTAAGAAACTTCGTAAAGGTGCATAATGACAAGGCATACACTTTTGTTTGGGAGGAGAGGGCTATCTAGGGTATGTTTCTGAAACCCTACACCAGATCAAAACACTAGTGATGATAGTCATACTGAGGACAGGGGTGGTGGCTTAAAATCTAATTAATCAGCCATGAGAGTGGCTGTATACTATAGCCAGCATGGATATTTTGCATTCCACCATGTTAAATTGAAAACAACCCCATGCCATTCTGCTGCTTCTCATAAACTCATTTCAAAACAAAATCTTACAAAACCTATAGTCCTGGCCTCAGAAACGCTTGCTTAACAACCTCCTTAGTTTTTATGGTGATACATAAAATTCTCAGTGAAAATCCAGAGTTTAAAGTCTAAAACAAGAGTAAAAATACCCAGATCCCTGTTGGACTTTTTTCTGTCAGTGGTCTCCTAATTTGTTGAAATTAATTAAAAATCAGCCATGTTCGCAGAGTACCTATAATCCTATTACTGACCTTGTCCCATACCCTGACCTTCATCTTCTGTAGTTTAAAAGTTAAAAATATGCATGGTTGATATTTAATTAATTTAAGAATTTTAACATTGGAGTTTATGATAGTGCAGGGCATGCTTGGTAAGTAACAACTGTCAGTGTTCTAAACACCAGACTTAAAACTGTGTGGCTTGGCTAATCAGGGTCAGTTTTGGATTACATTTGGGTAGGAGACTACATATGTCTGCTACAGAATAAAAAGGTGAGGGAAACCCTGGAAGATAATAATACTGTTAACAATGTTTTCCTTTTGGAAAGGAAAGGTGCTTTCCCTCTGGCCAGTGCCCGCCCACCCAATATCATCCCCTTCCTCCCCTTAATCCTTCCTTCTTCCTCCTTATCCCTGTCCCCTCCACCTTCATCTCTATCCTTACCCTTCTTTCCCTCCCCCTTCCCCTCCCGCCTCCCCCTCCTTGCCCCTCACCCTCACCACTCACCATATGCTCAGAGGCACATGTTACCAAATTCTTCCAAACTACACAGGAAGTGGATTGGACTGTGAAAGACCAACCCAAATTGTTTTCATTTTTACAAATTTGTAGGGCAGTACAATATCTCAGAGAGGAGGTCAGGTCTCCTGTTCCCCTGGTGCATTCATTATAGCTGCCCAATTTCCCTGCTTTTTAAAGTTTGATAGAAATGTCTGTTGGCTATAGGTTCTTAAAATGCATTTTTTTTTGCCTATTAGTAAATTTTAGTGTTCAGACAGTACCACCTCTGTGGCTAGTGTCTTACATAGTTGAGTCCTGAACTTGAGAATAGGCTTGATTTCAAAAGAAGACCTGTTTTGCTCTAATTTACATTGAAAACATATAGTCTTGGCCAAGCCCATTCCAAACCAGGATAGGGGGAATCCTTTGACTGCTGAGTATCATTATTTTAAATTGTAATGTACCTAAAGGTGGTGACAAAACCTCTAGCAGTGATTGTCTGAGCAGCCATAATGTCACAGAAGAGCAGAGCAAGTGGCTGCCATTTATTGGTGGAGAGAGGGGGGATTGGGAAAGGCAAGAGAGGGGAAGGAAACTTCATGAGGAAGGAAGGAAGAGGAGACATGCACAAGCCCATGAACTGCAGAGGTGAGAGATTGAACGCCATGTATTTCTGGGTTGAAAGAACTGGCTATTGTTCCTGATTTGTTTCTATTTTTCTTACTTTGTGCTCTAGGTTGAGAACTGAATCCTCTGTTTTTATCTGTGCTATTTTTCTAAGAGATGGGTTTCAAAGCAGGAAAATATCAGATGCAAGTAGAACAAATCCCTCTTAAGCCCAAAACTACTCAGACATACGTGTAGTCCCATAAAAGTTAATGAAAATAAACACACATGATCAGAGTAACACACTTTCTTAAGTGCTTTTCTGGATCTTGGTCATGGCTAGTGGTGGAAATATAAGATAACATGCCCAAGTTCTGTTACTCACCTGTGCTGTGACTTTAGGGCTGCATACACACCATACATGCCCTCCACATGCACACAAAAAGATTCTGGGGAACTATACATTGTTGCAGAGAACAAAAGCTCTGTGAGGGGTAAACTACAATCCCTAGGACTCTTAGGGAGTACTTTAAATGTATGATGTGCGTGCAGCCCCTAGGTAAGGGAAGGTAGAACACTAGTGTGGAAAGGTTTCTTGCTTCCTTGCTGGATTTATGCTGTGCATCATGTAAAATCCTCCTTGCTAGTAGTTATGCATCACCAAATGGTGAAGGGGCATAGCTCAGTGGTAGAGCACCTGCCTTGCACGCAGAAGGTCCCAGGTGCAATCTCCTGCATCTCCAGGTAGGGCTGGGAGATACTTCTGCCTGAAACCCTACCAATCAGTGTAGATCAGCCTTTCCCAACTAGTGGGCCACCAGATGTTGTTGGACGACAACTCCCATCAGCCTCAGCCAGCATTGCCAATGGTCAGGAAAGATGGGAATTGTGGTCCAACAACATGTGGTGGCTCACTAGGTGGGAAACGCTGGTGTAGACAATACTGAACTGGATGGACCAAGGATCTGATTCAGTATAAGGCAGCTTCCTGTGTTCCTTTGTTCCAAGCTAAGGCGGTATTGAGAATGCTGTAGTGGTACAAAACCAGCTCACACTTTTATAAGGGAAGGGCCGTAGCTTGGTAGTAGAGCATCTGCCTTGTATGCAGAAGGTCCCAGGTTCAATCCCCGGCATCTCCAGGTAGGGTTGGGAGAGACCAGAGCTTGGGAGAGTTACTTTTTTGAACTACAACTCCCATCAGCCCAATCCAGTGACCATGCTGGCTGGGGCTGATGGGAGTCATAGTTCAAAAAAGTAACTTTTCTAAGCTATGGGAGAGACTCCCTGTCTGAAACCTGGAGAGTTGCTGCCAGTCAGTGTAGACAATACTGAGCTAGGTAGACCAATGGTCTGACTTAGTATAAGGCAAAAAAAGAGGAAATGCATAAAAAAGGGTGGGAGGCAAAAGAGGGTCAGATTTGCATTAGCTTATATTAATTTATATGTATAGATGCAGGTTTAGAAATTATTGTAATTTTAAATAGAAATATAGTGCACCTCATCAATGAGCAGCTGGCCTGTTTGCCTGTTCAGTCTGCTGTCCAGGTGTTCACCATTGTTGGAAACTACAAAGCCCAGCTCTCCCCTCTTAGGCTTCTTTCTTGTCTAATAAGCCAGGTGGTGTGGAGAACCTTTGGCCTTCCAGATGTTGCTAAACTACAGATCCCATTATCCCAGCCTATTGGCCATGCTTGCTAGGGCTGACGGGAGCCATAGTTCAGCAACATGAGGACAGCCAAAGGCTCCCTGCTCCTCTTCTAAGGAGACTTCGACCAGGCAAGCCTTCAAGCAGAAGAAACGTAATAAGGTTCTAATATACGGCCATACTACCCTGAACACGCCTGATCTCGTCTGATCTTGGAAGCTAAGCAGGGTCAGGCCTGGTTAGTACTTGGATGGGAGACCGCCTGGGAATACCGGGTGCCGTAGGCTTAGAGGAAGGCAATGGTAAACCACCTTGGAATACCTCTTATCATGAAAACCCTATGAATATATCCCAAAAAAGGTTCATAGAGTCTCCATAAGTCGTAATCAACTTGAAGGCATATAACAACAACAACAAATTATGAGAAAAGGGAAGAAAAAAGTTCTCTCTCCCCCCCCCCACTTTTCCCATACAATTCATTGATTGGAATGCTTCTGGATTGCATCCTCAGGCCCTGGAGGGTGGGATCATATTTAACTTTGCTCTATTGATCTTTGTTTTCAAAAACCAGGCTACCAATAAAAAGTACATTTTTAAAAACAAGCTTCTTTCAGAGAGAGACTGAAATTAAAGTGACACAATGCTTTTATGGGCTGATTTAAAGAATCCCCTTGAGGTTCCACTTAAAACAATGTGTTAACAGAGGCCAAATTACTTTGTTTTACTAGCAAACAAAATGTTAAACATGCCCTAAGCCAGGCTTCCAGCATGCTCTGCAGGAAGATGAAAGTGTTAGGTGTTTGAGCACACAGGACAAATAAATTAATCCCCAGACTTCAACCTTTTCTGTGCTGCCTCTAATCATGACCAGACTAGGTTCCTTCCCTACCTCTTTCTTGTCTGTCTGTTTTTGTGATTGTTTCCTCCATCAACTGCTTTCTGATTGGCTTCTGTCTTGTTCAGAACCCTGAGTCATCTATTTAGAGTTCTAGCCATGCCACCTATGGCCAGTTGGGCATTGCCCCCCCCAAAAGATATATATCATACCAATTTGCATAAAATGTACATATGGTTACACATACAGGAAAAAACTTAGAAAATTTAAATTCTAGAAATACAATACATCTCACCATAGAAGTGTTAGCCAACAAATGAAATTATTATATTATTTCACTTGTATGATATGTCGCTCTGTCCACATCAAAACTATGTGACATTAAAAAGACAGTATAAGGGCATCTGTCCTGCTTTGCACTAGTTCTCCGCCCTTCTAAAAAAAAGTCTGATTGAAAGGAAAAAAAGGCTAGTGGAGCTCTAGGAAAACACTGGAGGGCATTGTGTGGACCTCCAGAAAATGTGAGTGAACAAGGCATGGCAATTCTATACCAAATGTCTAGTGTGGAAGGTGTTATGTTAAGTTATGTTATTTCTAGGCCGCCTTTTGGCCAAAAAGGCCCCCAAGGCAGCTTACACACAAGTGGAAAAAAACAAATACAAAATACAAATAAAAACAATACAATTTACAAAAAAATCAAGCGAACAAATCCTAGCATTTCTAAAAAGCAACAAGAGCTAAAACCCCAAAGCATTCATCTTCCTGGTAAAGGATAGTCCCTATAAAAATGTCATTAAAAGCAGGGGTGAGGGGGCAAGGCAGGTGGAAAAACGTGCCCCTTGATGGTCCCAGCACAATCTCACCCCTGCAGCCTTTAAGGTGCAGCGATTAATCCACTTTTAACTAACTAATCAGCCAATTAAATGTATAATTTAGTAAATATTGCAAAAAGTCAGTGAAAATGGAGAAAAGACATATGTAGATAAACTTTTTTTTAAAAAAGTTACCAGTCACTGCTGTTTCATCGAAGGTGGGAATACTGGAATATTCCCCACTATCAGCACCATTTAGGTCACAGATTTGATCCTCCAGAAGCTCCTGAACTACAGTTCCCATCATCCCTGACCACTTGCCATGCTGGTGAAGTTAGCTAGAGTCCAACAACATCCGAAAGGCCAGTGGTCTCCCACCTCTGTTTAAACATTGTCCGCCTACCATGGAAGCCACTTAGTTCATCAACAGCTTCTACACAGCTAGGAGAATGCTTAAATGACTCAACCACACCTTCTTCCCCACACTGGAAAATACCCATGCAATCTGCCTATGCAGTTGAGCAATTTAAATGTTCTCCCAGACATGTAGTAACTACTCGTGAACTGTTTCCGTGCAGCTGGGAGAATACATGAAAGACACCACTGGAACATAAGAAGTCAGACCAGTGGCCCATATAGCCAAGTACGGGTCTCATTGATTGGCAGCAACGCTTGTCCCAGAGTGCAGGACACAGAATAATGGGCTCAAGTTGCAGAAAGACAGATTCAACTGGACATCAGGAAAAACTTCCTAACTGTTAGAGCCATACGACAATGGAACCAATGACCTAGAAAGGTAGTGGGTTCTCCGACACTGGAGGCATTCAAGAGGCAGCTGGACAGCCATCTGTCGGAAATACTTTGATTAGGATTCCTGCATTGAGCAGGGGTTGGGCTTGATGGCCTCATAGGCCCCTTCCAACTCTACTATTCTATGATTCTATGATTCTGTGGTTCTAGAACTTCCAACAGGACCCATTTCCAGCCCTACCTGGAGATGCCAGGGACTGAACGAAGGACCTTCTGCATACAAAACAGATGCTCTACCACTGAGCTATGGTCCTCCCCAGATACAGAAGATCATCCAAACACAGAAGATGTACAGGCATTAATGTCAGATTAGCATTATGCACTTCTATTCTACTGTTAGAAAGAAAATCATGGTAATTTTACCCTAAAAAGCAAATAAATCCAGTGGAGGGAGAAAACAGCCAGGATTTCTGTGCAGCCTGCATGGTGGTAGCCCCCATAAGGGTCTCAAAGTGGATGCTTGTTATCAGCCCGACTGATTAATCTGGAGCCAGTTTTTAATCTGCAGCTATAAAGGTGCAGTTGACTGATAGCCTTACATTTTTATTAAAGGTTGCAGTCCAGGTTAGCTTATATGGCTGCTACGTTTCCCCTCCCCCCCTTTTGTGTTTAGAGTTGTTTCTTGCCAGGTTCAATTTTCCTCCTTACACATCTTCTGGAGACAAAGTTCAAAGAGCAGAAAGGGGAAGAAATGGTTCATCATTACAATACAGCCTACAGCATCAATGTTTTCTGTTCCTCTTTGTTCTGTCAGCCAGTAGACAAAACCCACCATTTAGCATGTCAGAAATGGCAAAGATGGCAGGTACCAATCAGAGTTCACCATGAGACTGAAAGACATCTTGCATCCCATTCCACAAGCAGGCTAATCCTCAAACGCTGCTCCAGAGAATTAAAAATGTTACCAGGTGAATATTTGTGTGCTATTGGCTGTAGCCAACAAAGTCCATTCAAGGGCTTCCACTTGTGTAACAGAACATCCCCTCCCTCTCCATTCCCCCACACACCTGAGCAGCCCCTCTGGAGGGTTGGGGGAAACTTCAAAACAGATTTGTGGGGGACATGCAGGAGGGAGCAGAAGTTTCATTGCATAAGCAGAAGTCCTTGTGCAAAGGGGATGACTTCATTGGATACATACAACCTTATATTTTGGAGCCATATTCATACCTTAAAATACCTACCTCTCCCTATATCTATCCATCTTGTAGACTGCTCTGAGCCTTAGCAATGTAATAAATAAATTACCACATTTAAAAAAAAAAAAAAGGAAGAGAAGACTCCAGTTCTGTGAAAGCAGTTTGAGTAAGCACTTCCCCTTAGCACCCCTCTGGAGATGTAGTTCGCATTGTACATCTAATAAATCAAGAGAATTGTTGGAATATTCTGGAAGCTAGCCAGGGTTAAGAGCCCATCAAGAGAAATTCTTTCCCTGTTCCAAAAACTCAGAGTTAAAAGGACAGAATGAAACGACCATGGTTCTCCGCCTAAATTAGATTTAAGCTTTCTTTTGTTACGTCAAGTGTTTGAAGAAGATGGCTGTGTTCCGGTGAATACAGAAGCAAAACTGTACTTTTTCTTGACAGAACAACCCTTCTTGGGCCTCCTCCCATCTGCCTGCCAGATTCTGTTTCAGTACCAGCCCTACAGCTGTCCACAGCTGTATGCCTTCAAGCTCCACACAACTGGCTTTTTCACACAGAAATGGGGTGTGTGTGTGCTTGTTTTAAAGTATTATCTCTTACAGATTGCTTTAGTACAACAGTGTGTAAAACCTGGCACTTCCGGCAGGATTAGCATTTTGTTGTGTGGTCAAGAGACCGCTTTCTCCTCCTCTTTCTCCTATAGCATTTCTCCTCTCCCTTCCCTGCTTACATTTGATCCTCTGCTTGGTTTAGACACCATTGTCTCGATGTTATCTGCCTCCTATCGTGAAGTAGAGGTTCCATAGCTATGTCTTTGTATCAGTCCCAATGCTATAGAAATCCCAATGAATACCTCCAAGCTAGTTGTAAAATAAACATGTCCATTATTTTACGAGAACAGTCTTCATTTCAAATACCACATTCGGATTGAATTTGACAGAATCGGCAATATATTCCAGCTACATAGAGCAAATGCTATCACTTCTGCGTTGAGCAAGATTCCTGCATTGAGCAGGGGGTTGGACTCGATGTAGGGTTGTCAGGTTCTTGGCCTGAGACTGATCCTGTATCTTTAGGAGAAAAGAAAGTCAGCCAAGTGCAAGTGTTCTTGCAAGTCTGTAATGGGAAAAACCACAAGGTGGAATTCTTTCTTCCCCCTATACAACTTTTAAAGATACAGAGGACCTCTTGGTTGCCAGGTCCAATATGTGATTTTGTTCAAATTTAATGTTGTTTTGTTCAAATTTATTCATGAATAAATTGGCAAGCTAAGGTGCAACTCTACAACCGATAGCTGTGCCCAATATTTACCCAAAAAAATCTGTCTGAAAATGAATTCCCCCCCCCCAAGTATGAATGAATGAATAAATTTATTACGGTCAAAGACCAGCATACAAGTACAAATCATCAAGACAACCAAATATCAATAAAATACAAACATTAACAATGCTAAAACAAGCTCTATTTAAAAGCCGATTCTCGTGTCTATATGAGCTGGTGAGTTAACAGTGCTCTACGACATATGATGGCCACAGCACAGAAGCTGGCTACCTTAGCTGAGACTTGAGAAAATCGATCAGATAAAAGGTATTTAACATAAAATGCATCATCCCTAGCTGGGATATTCTGTAAAATCGGGGTAATTAGCGCAAGTCGAAGGTCACAATGAAAAACACAATGAAGTAAGTACCACCTCAGCCAGATCACATAAAAAGGATGTTGGGGGGCAGTTGTAGCCTCTCCTTTATTTAGTGTTTCTTCAGTTTCTTCCATGTCCTCCTGTTGTGGGATGTTAGTATATCACAAGTTAACATCCATGGTAATAATCCATGTATTATCCATGTCTACACATGTTTTTTTCCTGATATGTTCAAAAAATGTGTAGTATCCCTAATAGATGACCAATGAGTCCATAAATGGTTTCAAATGGAACCACGTCCCAAAATGATGGGACTACTGGGTGGAGGGGATACTTTTTTGTGAATTTTTGGAAGGAGGTGAAACTGCGGCATCCTTTGTTGAGATTCTAACAAAAAAATCATGTGTGGACTTGTCTATGCATATCCCTCTAATAATCCCTCCTCTGCTATTCTCCCTATCTTTTTTCACCTGTGAGGTGGGATAATTATAACATTTTCTATAGTGTATGGTATTATTCAGCTGTTTTCGAGCCTCCTTTACATAATCATTTTCATTTAAAATTACCAGTGATTAGTCTTGACTGTGTGCATTGTTCTTTTGAAGTGTCCTCACAATAAGACTTCCTTGTGAAGCTGGCATGTTCGCATATACAAGATAGTGAGAAATCATGTTTGTTATGCCAGCTTTCCATCTCTATATGTGTTTGTATTGATTATATTTTAATTGCATATTTTAATTGTTTTAAATGATATTCAGTTGTGTTATTTATTAAATTTACATTAACATTATAGTAATCATTCCAATAACTCAAGCTAATATACCACTTAGCCAAATATTGTAATTCACCTGATTCAGGGGAGATACACTGATTTCCAATAGTCAATTATTACCACTTCCCCAGCAGCATGTGGAATGTGTGAACATTCTGTGGCTCCAACTGCACTATGCATGCATCATACCACTTTAAGCAGTCATGGCTTCCCCCAAAGAATCCTGGGAACTGTAGTTTGTTAAGTTGTTAGGAGACCCCTATTCCCCTCACAGAGAATTCCCAGAGTTCCCTCGGAAGAAGGATTGATTGTTAAACCAATCTGGGAATTTTAACTCTGGGATGGGGGGGGTCTAGAGGTCTCCTAACAACTCTCAGCCCCTTAACAAACTACAGCTCCTAGAATAGTTTGGGGGAAGCCATGAGTGTTTAAAGTGGTATGATACTGTTTGGAATGTATAGTGCAGATGGGGCCTAAGACTGGACCTGCCCCCTGTAGTTTTTAGAAGTCCATATTAACAAACATATTAACATATGTGTTTCCCAAATAATTAACCAATGCTTTTTTCAGTCAATTAAACATATTCTTAATCAATTAATATAATGGATCAACTGAAGGTTGAATCCCCTGGATTGTATTCAACTAAGTCCTACTCAGATTAGACCCAATGAAGTTGATGGACCTTAATTAGTCATATCTATTAACTTTTTTTTTTTTTTCAATAATTTTTATTCAGATTTTCATAAAACATACAAGACAAAATCATAAAACATTCAAAGACAAAAAACAAAATCAAAAATAGTTAAACAAAAAGAAAAAAAGAAAAAAAAAAACAAAAATAAAAAATAAAGAGTAAAATATTGACTTCCCATTTGTCAAAGATCAAATCAGTTATAAGTCTATAATATATAACAATCCTGTCTCTTAAGTCATATTATAAAATCACTTTCCTCCAGTAGTTATCTTACTTAATCATCAAATCTCATATACATTACTTTATTCTTTCCACAAAAAGTCAAAGAGAGGTTTCAATTCTTTAAGAAATATATCTATCAATTTTTTTTTTTCCAGATAAGCATATCGATTAATCCATCTCATTACTAATTATGATAATCTTATTGTCATAACCATAGTCAAAATAAACATTTCAATTAATCCATCACATCAGAATCTGTTAGGTTCAGTAATTTCAGTAGCCATTGTTCTATTATCTCTATTAGTTCCATTTTCCGTCTTCCATCTTCAGTAGTCTTGTTAAGTCCAGTAATTTCAATATCCAATCTTCCATTATCAGTATTCCATAATAATCTTGCTGTCAAAGCCATAGTCATATAGTAAGAGTCTGATGGGAATTACCTCTATCCCAAATATTTTCTTGCCATCCATTCTAAATAGGTTGCTGAAATACTGCTGTAAAATCATATCTCTGTTCTTTTTTTCAAAATACACTGGGTCATCTCTTAAAAGTTTTTCCATTGTCACATGGCTGCAGTTAATTCCATAGATTTTCTCTATATTGGGCTCCATCACATCATTCCAGTCCAGAAGATTATCCATGCCATTGATAACTTTATCTCTAGAATCTTCATTAATTTCTTCAGAGATAACATTGAGTTCCAAACAATAGATTTTATTTCTAAAGTCCATAGACTCCAAATCTTGTTCCTGTTCCACGTTTGTTCCAATCTCCGGGATCTCCTCTCTCACAGGGACCCCTGTTCCAGTCTCCAGGGTCACCTCTCTCACAGGGACCCCTGTTCCAATCTCCGGGGTCTCCTCTCTCACAGGGACCCCTTCCAGGGTCACCTCTCTCACAGGGACCCTTATATCTTTAATCTCCTGCTTCATTTTACTCAATTCAATTTTCATTATCTCAATCTCATCCATTATTTTCTGAAACATAGTTATTTCCAGATTCTCAGCCACTTTCTTAATTGCCATTTTAAAAGAAAAATATAGGAAAACCACTTCTTATTTCAGCAACAATTGGGTTAATACTCCAAACTTGGTGACATCACAGTATAAACAGAGCAGACAGCCTTATCTCTCCATAGTTAAGTAAACAAAATGCAGTTCCCAGGAACGAAACAATTAATGGCAATCGTCAAGAAACAGATTCGTCAAAATAAAATAGACCAAAAAGAGAGTAGTCTCAAAACAGTATAATATTTTTCAAAATAAAAATCTGGAATAGAAATCCCTCTTCTGTGTATATCTTTAGAATGCAAATCCAGGACAGCTTTTTGCAACAAAAACAGAGATAAGCTATTAATTAGTGCGTAGCAGAGAGAAGTTATGGCTCCCCAGTGAGATGTCAAAAACCGATCAATCTGGCAAATCTCTTTTAAACAGCAACAATTTAAGTCAAGTAAAAGAAAAATATAGAAAGAAGGGTGCTTGCCTGTTAGTGCGTTCTCTCTTAGAAGATAAGATGAACGTTCGCTTTAACAGATAGAGCTTGCTGTTGAAAATCCGTCCCACCTTCGTCGGCTGGACCTCGTCCCATAAATTAATGAGATCTGGTCATCCCAACAAAAATAGGCTTTGAGGTTAATCTCTTCGTTTCTCCCTACCCGGGAGAAGTTTAATCAGTCAAAAAAAAAAGAAAAAACTGACTGATATATCTGAATAAGCTTCTTTTGAGGCAGGAGCCCGTCTCAAAAGCAGGCACAGGCTAAGTCACCCTTCCCGGAAGTCAGTCATATCTATTAACTTTTATGGGTCTCAGGAGGACTACCATTAAATACCACACCCTGTTTTCAGCCTTTGGCAGCAGGTGTAAGCAGGGCCAGCCAAAGCTATTTTCCTGCATGGGAAGAAAGACAAGACAATGGCCCTCCCATTCTATGAAAAGAAGTCGCTCCGGATTGGCAGCTAAAGCTTAATACCTGAACCTTACTGGATGACTCTTGCATCTATCACGGCCCCTCCCATCAGCAAGCTACCATAGGGGCTGCAGGGCAGGTCTCGAGGACAACAACAAATAAGTTTGCCACCACTCAGGCACAGGCTCAAGAGGATGGTAACAGCTTAGAGGCTCAGTGGGAACAGTGAGGACTTCACTGCATGCACCCCAGAGCAGGGCATCTCTAAGGCATGGCTGTGAATGTTCCCTGCCTGACACCCTGGGGAGCTACTGCCATTCAGTGTAGACAGCAGCGAGGCAGGTGGGCCCATGGTCTGAATTGATATAAGGCAGCTTCTTGGCTCCGTAATAGCTGGGGGTTCTGCTACTACCTAGCATATGGCTCCTGCGGCTGTTGCCTCAGTCTGCCTACTGGTAGAGCCAGGCCTGGGCATGAGCAACCCCTCTGAGAGCCAGTTCTGTTTAGTCATAAAACCTGTGTACAAGAAGAATGATAATTTAACCAGCCTCTTTTAACTTTTTTTTGTTTTCTTTTTGTCAAGGAGTTCTCCTCCGAAGCATACATATTAACATGACAAATCAACTCTCTCAAAGGCATGTTTAAACAGCGCACTACAGCTTTCACACTTCCTGTCAGGGAAAATATTTTACATCTCCACTTTTATTTATACAAGGTAGTAGAGGGAGCAGATATAAATCTCATTCCCTTCCAGCCCTTTCGTCACTGGGTGAGAGATGCAGAAACAAGATGAAACGCTGTGCAAATAAACTGTAAATTCAGCACGCACGCCCTGTCTGGCGGAATGCGACGGGGCATGAGGTGTGGGATAAACACACAAGCGAAAGCATGCGCTGAAGGAGGAGGGAGTTAGTCAATCGGAGATCAAAGCTAAATATAGCTCAGGCAATATTTGGGGTCGGGATGAATCTTTCCAGGTCCTCAGAGCTTCAGACTATGAGATTTTAGGGGCTGAAACTCAGGCAGTGGAGGCTGGCCCAATAGGGCAAATGGAGCACTGCCTCACCAACCTCTGTCTGCCCTCAGCTGGACCCCGCCTGCTCTGCCATCTTACTTACAACCAGCCCAGGGGGTGGCCCTACCAGTCGCCTTCCTCCTCCTCCGCTGCCTCCCTGTTGCCCCTTGTAGAACTGAGCAAGGAAGAGGATGGGGACAGAACTAGGATCAGATGGCTCTGCCTGTCATTGGCTCTCGCTTGGCCTATCATTGGCCTCCCTGTCTTCCACCACTCAGGTTAGGAGCTGGACGGTGGTGCCTGACAGATGAGGTGGTGTATCTAGGTGCTTGGGGTGCAGCATAGGGCCACCTGACAAATCATGGGGTGGGACGGATGTGTCCGGATGTATCGGGGATGATTTTCAAACAAATCCAAAGGTAAACACAGAAGCCCTCCTCAGGCAGTTATGGGGAAGTAGGGATGGAAAGATCTGTCAGGTTCTCCCAGTTTCTCATTTTTCCAGTCTTAAATTCAGTTCATTTTTGCAGCAATTTGCATTTTTTTTAAAAAAAAAATCCCATGAAAATTCTTCAGCATTTTAGTGCAAACTTCTCCTAATCAACACATTTTTGTGTGCAGTTTTGAATAATGTACGTATTTTTGCAATCAATTTCTCATCATATAATGCATTTTTGTATGTCCATGAGTACATTCATTTTATGCACACTTTTCCCTAACCAATGCATTTTTGTGAACATTGTTTGGTTGGCAAACTGTACTGACAAATTCGAATGAGTGTGTATTTCAAAGGATAGCTGTGTTTTGGTTCTCAGATTGCTTTGGAAAGCGTGAATTTGAGAGATTTGGCTTGAAATGCAAACTGAAACAATTTCTCATCTATCCCTAGGGGAAAGTAAACGCATGAAAATCTGGATTCTGGAATATGCTGGGAGCCTCCCCAGATAAAATCTCCTTACTTCAGAAAGACACCTTCCATGAGTTAGATAGCAACAAAAAGCACAGATGCTTATCTCCTTATTTGTCAATTTTGGTTTCTCTTAGTTTCCTATCTTAAATTCACTTTGCCGCATTTTCCACATCAGTTTGTGAATATTTTTTAAAAGACCTCACAAAAAACCATCAGCATTTTAGCACACATTTCTCCTAATGTGCACATTTTTGCAAAGCAATTGTCCCTGACGTAATGCATTTTTGTCTGTTTATTTTCACAGATATGTACGTTTATGCATGTTTTCCTCAAATATATGCATTTTATTATACACAGGGGTTTTTTGGTTGGAAAACGTCATCATAAAACTTGGAGAAGTGTGAATTTCAAAGATTCGTGTATTGTTTTGGGAAGTGGAAATTAGCTAGGTTCATATTAAAATGCAAACCAAATCAAATTTCTTCCTCACCTCTAGTCCCACTGCCCTCCTTTATTTTATTTTATCTTATCTTACCTTATTTTGCTTTAATGCCCGAAGAGGGCTAGACATATTTTCTAACCCATATCTGGCTGTATCACTTCATTCTGCAGGTGGGAGCTTCTACAAAGGATTGCCTCCCCCTGCCCCCCAAAAAAGATTCTTACCCACAGAAAATGAGCATGTCAAGGAGAAGACTAGGCTATGTTACAATGGTAGAAATTTGTACATAAGTACATCCAGTTACATGAGCCTCCCATTGCACAGAGTGAAATGGTACAGTCCAGTCACAGGTTTACCATCCCGGTGACAACTATGTCTCTGTCAGTGGTGGGAGGGTACAGAGACAACATATTTTTATTTATTTATAAGATGTTTTTACCTACCCTTCACCACAAGGTCCCAGGAGAGTTACAACAATAGGATATGTAATTATAAAAGCAGATGCAGCTATTACCATTTTAAGACATGTACAAGCATTCCAAATGGAACAAAACAGTGTAAGTTCAGCAAAAGAGATGGGTCCCACAAAACAAAATCTCTTAAGTGTCAAGGGCCAGGGCAAAGAGGAGCATCTTCAGCATGTAGCAAAAGCTGAACAATGGATACTCATGCAACTCTATGTGGAGGGAATTCTACAATACAGGGGCCACCATGGAGAAGCCTTCTCCTGGGCCGCAATTCCCTGTACTTATGAGGGTGGCAGAGCTATCAAGAGAGCCCCTTACACAGATCTTAACACCCAAGAAGGTTGGTGGGGACTAGGGTTGCCAGGTTCTTGGCCTGAGACTGATCCTGTATCTTTAGGAGAAGAGAAAGTCATCCAAGTGCAGGTGTTCTTGCAACCCTGTAATGGGAAAAACCACAAGGTGGAATTCTCCCTTCCCCCTGCAAAACTTTTAAAGATACAGAAGACCTCTTGGAGGCTGGGCCTGGCAACCAAGAGGTCTTCTGTATCTTTAGAAGTTGTGCAGTGGGAAGAGAGAATTCCACCTTGTGCTTTTTCCCATTACAGGGTTGCAAGAACACCTGCAACTGGCTGACTTTCTCTTCTCCTAAAGATACAGGATCAGTCTCAGGCCAAGAACCTGGCAACCCTAGTGGGGACAGAGATGGCCTTTCATATATTTGGGACTTAAGTCATTTACAGCTTTAAACAATAATGTGAGAAGCTTGAATTGGGCCCAGAAACAAAAAAGCAACCAGTGCAGTTGTTTTAAAACAGGGGTTATATGGAACGCCAGTCAGTAATCAGGCTGCTGCATTATGGAACAGCGGAAATTCCCAAATCATCTTCAAAGGCAGTCATATGGAGAGCACATTGCAATAATCCAGGCTGGAGGTTCCAGCTCATGGAGTACCATAGCCGTCACCTCTGTCCAAGAGAGGCTGCTGAACCTGCCATAGCTGCATATAGACACTCCTAGTGTCTCAGGCTACCCAAGAATCCAGTGACAGTGTTGGTTCTGGGAGCACCCCCAAGCTACAGACTTGCTCCTTCCAGGGGGGCATAACCCTGTCTAGAACAGGCCATCTCCAGTTCCAGGCAACGATTAAATCTTTGGGTTAATACCAAATTCAAAACATTCCATTTGATCGCTTTCTCCTGTTGTTTAGGAAAATTTGCTCCAATCTACTCATTTATTAGCTGATAGCAATTAGAAGTGAATCACTGCAAAATGCTCCTGCAAGTGCAACATTTAGACATCTATGGTATTTACATTGCTTTCATTTTCCAAGGGAAGCTAATTGTCTCTGCAGCTCTCCATTTGCACAGTAATACATTTTTGTCCCAGCTGCCAGAAAAACTAGACGGTTTGTTGGTAGATGGGAGATACTAATCTCATTGGGAAGTTATGTATGGAATTCAACAGGAAATCATGGGGAAAATACTGACCATCGAGTGCCCAGTTTTTCCAACTGCTATCTGAGGCTATGACTGGGGGAGGGCTGGGGGTAGCTTCACATCATAGGGCTTCATGCTCTCACCTTCCTTACAAAGTCCAGGCACACAGATTTCTATTAGCAGTGTCTTTATTAAGCATGGTAACACAACTGTAAGTAATGGTTGCTCCACTCTGCTCCACTCTTCTCTCATCACACTTGCGTCACCAGCCTAACCTTAAGCTCCAAGCAATCTGACCCTGGATGGATCAACAGAGAGCCACCTTTGGGGTTTCCAGCTTGTTCACGTACTGGAGAGCCTGACACTTCCAGTTGCAGATCCTCATCAAGCTGGCATTCACCTCAGCAGTATAGATGGGCAAATCTGTCAAGTTCAGTTTCACTGAGTTTCTCATTTTTCCACCCTACATTTCCACTTCCATTTGCAATTTTTTTAAAAAAAATCCTGATGAAAATTCATCAGCAGTTTAGTGCAAATTTCTCCTATTATAGACATTTTCATATGGAATTTTGCCTAATATACACATTTTTGCAAAGCAATTTCCTTTAGTATAATGCATTTTTGTATGCTATTTTCACTCATATGTGCATTTTTGTACACATAACTCTGCTGAAGAACTGCATTGCAAAATTCAGAGAAGTGCAAATTTCAAAGGATGGTTGATTTTTGGTTCACATATTGTTTTGGAAAGTGTAAATTTGGTAGGTTCACCTTTAAATGTGAAATGAATCAAATTTCTCTCCCATCCCTACAGGCTTGGAGGAGGGTTTCCAGGTTGCAACCAAGAGATTCCTCTTGTATCTTTTAATACCACCCACTACACAGCAATGTTTTCCCTCTGGGGATTCCCCTACTCCTGGATCCTAAGTCTGTATACACACGCCTACCCCATACTAAACACACATGAATACAGCTGTGGTGAACAGTATTCCAAACTTACAAATGACCAAATGCTGAGGGTGACATATCTGTTCTGTTGACTGAGGCTAGGCTAGAATCTGAACCCAAGACCTGCAAGATGTAAGTTCAATGCCCAGTCCACAAGGGCGCACTGTCTTTTGCTTTTGTCTGATCTGACAGCCATCCTTGGCCTGATGCATGCCTGATATCTCTCACTGCTTTAAGAAATGATGAGCAGCCATCCATTTCAATCCCTCTCTCCTTGACTCTAAAAGAATTCTCTGAAAGAGGTGGGGAGGGAGGGCTGGCTGCACCTTAGAATATTTTTTGTCAAAATACTGTTCCATCAAGTTCAAAACCAACTCTCACTCTCAGAATTTAAGAAATGATGTTGTGATTATTTCAAATGATCAAATCGCTGGTAAGGATGTGCTTAAATTCTGCCCAATTTGGATTTGGTACCGGATTTTCCATTAATATATTGCTCTCTGTCGTTGCAGATTGGATTTTTATGTAGCAATTTTCCTTAGCTATTTTCAAAAATGATTTTTTTAAAAAATGATATATATATATATATATATATAATAGTGATTTTATCACTATCCATTTATCACTATTTCAAAATATCAATATTTCCTTTTTAAATATTTATACTAATTACAATATTTTTTGTAAGAGAAAAATAGACAGATTGGTAAAAGCTATAACTAGCAGACAAAGAACAAACTTGAACCAATACCAGCCTGTTAGGTCAACAGAAGGCTTTCAAACCAGCACCAGCCAACAGATTGCATCTCTAAGCCCTGGCCAAGAGACTTAACCCTCATACAAGACAGGAGACGATGAAGCAAGGACCATTTAGTAGCTTGTTGGTGTATGTGCCAAGTATTATTGTTGGTGGTGGTGGTGGTTATTGTTGTTATTATTATTAAAACTTCTATCCCACCCTTCCTCTCAGGAGGAGCCCAGGGCAGCAAAGAACAAAACACTAAAAACACCTTAAAACATCTCAAAAATAAAACATCTTAAAAACATTTTAAAAATAAAACATCTTAAAAACATGTTAAAATATTTAAAACATCTTAAAAAGCCATTCTAAAACAGACACAAACTGGGATAAAGTCTCTACTTAAAAGGCTTGTTGAAAGACGAAGGTCTTCAGTAGGCACCGAAAAGATAACACAGATGGCGCCTGTCTAATATTTAAGGGGAGGGAATTCCAAAGGGTAGGTACATTAAAGGTCTGCTTCCTAGGTTGTGCGGAATAGACCTCCTAATAAGATGGTATCTGCAGGAGGCCATCACTTGCAGAGCTCAGTGACTGGCTGGGTATATAATTGGTGAGATGGTCTAACTGTGATGTGATTCATAAAAAAAAGTGGAGAGAAGCAGAGGGTAATTGGGAATGACATGCTTGTATGCGATTGTGAAACAGACAATGAGTAAGATATCTATTGGTGGTGAATATACACAAGATAAGATTAAAGGTGGGAAATATTCAAAAGAAAGTGCGCTGATAATAAAGGTGTCAGAGTGAGACAATGGTCATGATTATAAATTTGTATTTGCTTCTATATTTAAAAGATATCTCAAGTGATATACAAATTAAGGAATAAAATGGCAACGCAAATTAAAAATTAACAAAACAGTAGCAGAAGCTTGTTTAAATCCAAAGGCACCGAAGACATTGCAAGATACTCCTCTAAATATCTACAAAAGGGACATCACAGGTAGGTCAGTCCCTGTTTTAGTCAGGCAATAACTTTTACCTTAAGGAACATTAAACAGAAGAGGTCATTTGATTAAGTGTGACCTGCAGAAGCCACTTCTATTTTTTCCAAATTCAAATCTCATGAAAATTGGTTGATCTACTCATACTCCAAGTATGTGTCTTCAGTTTTGGGAAAAGATGTGCTTTTTAAGATCTTGCTGTTGTTGTTTTTTTAAATAGTTGGTGTATAGGAAGGAAACCCTTGAGCAATGATACATTTGTCTTTGGTAGAAGGATCATTTATCTCCATGCCAGCTGTTTAGCCTGGTTTCCCATGCTTGAAAATTTAGATTTATGGGATGCCACAAATAGAAATGGGCACCATTTAATCATCTCTTGTTCCATGAAGGCGAGATGGTAGCTAAGTCGAGAAAAAGTCAAGGCAGTACAGAAGCAGGACTGGGAATTGTAAGAAGTGGGTCTTGTTGACAGGGCCAAATTCAATGTGTCAGGATTGTTGATTTTTTAAAAAAGGTATCATTCTCATGTGCTCCACTAAATCCTGATAGCCCATCTCTTTTATCTCTCAAGCCACACTGGATCTAGGATTGCTAACTTGTCATCATTTCTGTGTTTGAGAGCCAGCATGGTGGAGGGCAGGAGTGACGAACCTGTGACCTAACTCCCATCAGTTTTTATTTAAGATGTTTTTAAAGCTTTGCTTGCCTTTAGACATCCTAAAATTTTAATAATGATAAGGGTTCAGCATTGGCTACTATGCATGATGACTGGGGAGGTGGAAACAGGGATACCATTTGTTACACTGCCTCAATCAGCAAAACATCTTGGTCCAGCCCTGGGAAGGGTGAGATGATTTAAATATGTGAACCCTCCTCTGCTGCCTTAAATGGAACAGCTCAGCAACCAATGCTTCTCCTACTTGTTTCTATTAGTTTTATGTGAAGAAAAATAGATGCCAAGTTTTCACGCCAATGATATAAATCAATGATGGGATGTGAATTAAACATCAGGGTTCCTGGCTTCTATTGGATGCTTCTGCTGGAGAACACAGAGCCCTGGAAAAACCCAATGGTGTGCGGATTTTGCACACACAAATATTTTACAGTTCTGGATGACTTAGGAAAGGGTACATAGCTGACTGATAACTACTTGGCTGTGGAGTGAGCACAGCAACAAAAAATAGAAAATGCATCACCAAAAAGAGGTCAAAAGAGACTATAGATTTGCATAAAATTTATATTAAAATTGCAGATTTGTATAACATTTGCACGTGCTAATTCATATGTATATGTTTACTTAATTTTATTACAAAAGCATTTCTAAACAACTTGATATTTTAACAACATCTGCATATGAAAATGTAGAAATAACTACGATAATTTTAACAGAGGTTAAACAGAGATGGTCTCTGATCTCTCTTTCGTTATATGGGGCTTTATTCTTCGGCCAGACTTGGACCAGACAGTCTTCTGACTGAGGAAAGAGCAGAAATCTGATTCAGTTCGCATTTAAAAGTGAACCTACCAAATGGGCACTTTCCAAAAGAATATACGAACCAGAACACAGCCATCGTCTGAAAGTCACACATCTCTGAATTTTGTGAGGCTGTTCTGCAGCCAAGTAATGTGTACAAAAATGCATATATCAGGTAATGTCTCCATAAAAAGAAATTCACACTAAAGTGCTGGTGAATTTTCATGAGGACTTTTCTCTTTTTAAAAAATCACAAACTGATGTGAAAATGTGGAGATCAGAACCTAAGCCTGGGAAAATAAGAACGTGAGAGAGGCCAAAATGGACAGATTTGCCCAGCCTTAGTTCTTCAAACAGAGGATTGTCCTCTGTAAAGTTGGCCACTCTACATAACGGCCTTTGAGCGGTGTTAATAAAAAGAGGGGAAATTAGAACTTGCCATAAGAACTTTTGAAATACAAACACATTACGCTAGAAACTGGTGGACAAGACTGATTGCAGTTCAACTCCTCTGGTTTGCAATAGAAGCTATAAAATAAACAATCTGGCACAGCTTTGAGGTTTTGCAGCTAGATCACATGAGAGCTGCAAGAAATAATAAACAACCCATTTGAAAAAAATAGGACACTCCTTTTTTTTAGGAAAACAAAAACCCTCATTCAGTTATTTTTGTTTGCTTTAATACCATCCCATTCCAGCTAGAATAATATCATTATTATTAATTGGAAGGAGCAATGCATAGAACTCATGAGATACTGCAGTTGGAAAGCACAGAAGTGCATTAGAGCTGGGGTTCCCAAACTTTTCCCCCTCTGGACCATGGTGGCCTTGGAGGACCACCTGATGATTTTTTTTCTGCCTGTTGTAGCCATAGTATTGCACACGTACTCTGAGAACATGGTTGATTTTTTAATTAATTTCAACAAATTAGGAGACCACTGACAGAGAAAGACCAACAGGAGTCTGGATTTTTTCCCCTCTTGTTTTACACTTTAAACTGTAGATTCTTTCTGAGTATTTTGTGTATTGCCATGAAAACTTAGAGGGTTGTTAAGGAAGTGGTTCTGAGTTCAGGACTATAAATCTTGTAAGATTTTGTTTTGAAATGAGCTTATGTGGAGCATCAGAATGGCATGGGGGTATTTTCAACTTAACATGGCGGAATGTGAAAAATCCATGCTGGCTATAGTATACAGCCACTCTCATGGCTATATAATCAACTGTAGGAGAATTCCAACTTTGCTACAAAACGCACAAACAGTGGTCATGCCATCCAAAGTCTCCTAACGAGGGTAGGTACTTGTCTGTGGTTGTCCTCCTTTGAACTCAACAAAATAAATAGTTGCCAGCATTCCAGGAATATATCTTTCTTTTTCATCCCATTGACTAACTTTAACTTTTGTGTTAGCTTTCCTAATAAAGCAATCTCCCATAACTTCCTGTTGCTGTTGTTTTCAACTACTCTTTTTACAGTTTGAGGAATCCTGTTCTAATTTTTTTTTAAGTAAGGTGAAACTCCTTTATGTTGCCCATCTCATAATAAACACCAAACTGTGGGTAAGCTACATTCCTGACTAACTGAACCTTTTCCACTCTTATTCTGTTATCTCTAGGCTCATTGTTTTCATTCCTGGGATTTTGTCAATCAGCACTTTCTCTTCTTCATGCTGCCATTCTTTTATCAGGCTGTTCGCAAATAAATTTGTCACACTCCATTCCTTTGCTCCAGACAATCGTTTTTTCCTGATGGAATGAGAGAGGCTGTTTAGATTATCCCCCTCTGCATGGAGAATCTTTTCAGTTATTCCCTGACAGTTTTATCTCTTTTCTCTTACACATTCAGGAGGCATTGGAGAGTGGAGCATAGAGGGAAATCATTTTTTTAAAAAATACTCTGCTGCTAGAGAGTGAATTAACCAGATGTGTTAATTTGGGTATGCTTTTTAAAAAATGCTTCATGCACAACCACCAAAAGCAAAATGTATTGTTATAGCTAGGGGTGGACATATCTGTTGATTTCAGTTTCTCCAGGGTTCTCCACACCTCTGCAACCATTTGCAGATTTTTAAAGTAAAAATTCTCATGAAAATTCATCAGTGTTTTAGTATAAATTTCTCCACATTATTATTATTACTGTTGTTGTTGTTGTTTATTTCTTCCCCGCCTTTTGGCCAAAATGCCCTCAAGGCGG
The DNA here is from genome assembly GCF_030035675.1 of Rhineura floridana. NCBI lineage: Eukaryota > Metazoa > Chordata > Lepidosauria > Squamata > Rhineuridae > Rhineura > Rhineura floridana. The sequence goes on from NC_084491.1 coordinate 38,270,593, forward strand.
CTTACAAAAAAACACAAATATAAAAATACATCAATAAAAACAATACAATTTACAAAAAGCAGCATAATAAAAAGTGTAGCTTCTGTTCACCCACCATAGCTATTAGGCCAGCAAAAGGCCTCTGCTTGTGCAACGAGCTCCCATTCAAGTTAAAAACATACCAGTTCTTTGCTCACAAAAATACCATAGCTAAGTTCTATATTTAAGAATCTTTATTACTACAAAAACATTAATAGAATATTTCCTAGTACAACTGCTACATGCAAGGGACAAAGTGTTTTTCAACGTGCTTTTTCAAACAGTCTGCAAGCCAGAAAAGCCACATGAGATCAGAAGTCAGGTCCACTCTGCTCTTCTTCATGAGCAGCACAGTGTGCTGTTTTCTTAGGTACAAGCTGGGCATGGATGTTGGGGAGAACACCACCATATATACATTTTTGTATGTGCATTTTGTATACATTTTGATACACATTTGATACATTGGGAAACTGTGTTGCAAAATTTGGAAAAGTGTGAATTTTAAAGGGTAATTGTGTTTCATTTTATATATTGAAAAGCGCAAATTAAGCAGTTCCTCATTCAAATGCAAGCTAAGTAGAATTTCTCCCCCATCCCTCATCACAGCTAACTTTTATGCCCTGGCTTTCTGTCATCATTCTTTCTTCAGGTCTGATGTTCAGGGGAAGAGTATTGTTGCTTACGTAGCCAAAATAGTGCCCCCTATGCACAGGAGGGAAATGTCAGCAGGCTTATTTATTCAAGTATTTAAAAATCTGGGGGGAGGGGCTAATGGGAAGGGATTAAAAGTGCAAAAGAGCCTAATGAGGAATGAGCTCAGTAGCCCTGGAATACTGCCTGCCTGTTGTGGGGTGGGAATGTATAGTGGAGGAGGACACAGCTGGCTGATACACTGAAAAGGACCATACCATACTGCAAGATTTTGTTGCAGGCCCCCCCTTAAAATGTACATAGAGGATGGCTAACAATTATTACCTTATCTCAGTGGTTCCCAACCTGGGGGCCATGACCTCCAGGGGGGGCACAAAGTAATCTGTAGGGGCGGCAAGCGGTAAAGAATTTTTTTAAAGTCTTCCCTCCCTAGATGCTGTCTGCTCCCCAGTGCCACTACAGATGGCACCTCCCTCTTGCTCCAGACCAGAGGGGAGGACTTTTGCTGAAGTGCCAGAGCATCTTTCAGGCACACCAAAGGAAGGCAGATGCCAAAGAAGGCTGAGAGTGCAGTTGCCAGGAAGAAGAGGGGATTACTCTCACCGATTCCCGTCTCCTCGCACTGCTGCTGCTGCTGACGCCCTTGCTCAGAACGAGAGAGGGCTTTTCATGAAGCAAAAAGAAGCTGAAGTGGCAGAGTGTCTTTCACACACGCCGAGGGCAGGTGTCTGCCTATAAAACACATGGCAGACTCCAAATTGCAAAGAATAGCTGTGCATTGGTTTTCATATTGTTTTGAAAAGTGCAGATTTGATATATTGAACTTTAAAAGCAAAATGAATCAATTCTCTCCCTCCCATTCCTATTCCTTGGGTCAGAAGATTTTGAGAAGCTGAGAATTTTGAGAGAAGCCACCTTTTGACCAGATGGGCAAAGATTTGCGGGGGGGGGGGTCCCACATATCCATAATGTTACAGATTCACACACACACACACACACACACACTGAAAAAGATTTAGGGTAGCAACATGAGGGTAGACCTCTGCCTGGGAAAGCCATTGCCAGTCAGAGCAGACACTGGCACACATGGACCAATAAGTCTGATAAGACTACTTCCTTCACAGATTCACAAAAGGCTGCAAGATGCCCGGGTGCAGAAAGCTCCATGTGACTTAAGCTAGTGAACCAAGCCAGACATTTACAAGCAAATGCACCTCTCAGCCTAGCCTCTGGGCCCTGGAACACCTTCCCAGTTAGCAAACAGTGTGGGTGAACGTTACCCCAGATACACCTTCGTAATATTGCCTCTTCTCTAATGCGCAGTGGAGACAGCTACTCTTGACGCGCTTACTGCCTGGCTCTGTTCTAAGGTGATAATCCCCTGGTGTTCTCTGTGCAGCATCCTGGGGGGTCTGGAGACTTCTCTCATTGATCTCCAGTCTGACAAATGTCAGCAGGTGCAGATAACATCTGCTCTCCTACTTGCACTGTTGCGAGGGGCAACTGTCTGGAAGTCCTCTATGCTCGTACTCTTGGGAGGTGGGGATACAAAATCCCGAGCTGGCCTACTGGCTCATTTTGCTATCTCTGGCTTTCTACTATTTCAGTCTGTAGACCAAAAAGGGAGCCACACATTCTCTTCCAGACAGCCGAGGGTGCTTAGCAGGTTTCAGCTGGGCAGTGACGACATAGCACCAGATTCCCACAAGCAGCCTTCCATTTTGCCCCTTGCAGGAATCTACCAGAAAGCATTTCCTTGTGCTTTCTTGTCTTTGTTCCTGGAGCATGCTGCTTTGATGCTAGGCAAGCGCCTGTAGGGGAGGGTGGGGAGAGGCAAGGCCAGCACCGGGCATGACTTAGCCCTTGGCCACTGCCCCAGGCCCATGACATCATTCTCCCCAACAGCCCCTCCCCTCCCACCAGCCCCACCTACCTCTCGTGTGCACACCTGCCATTACCCAAGATGGCAGCGGGAGCATCAGCCTGGATAGGAGGTGTTTCTCTGGAGGGTGCCCCCCCACTCTGCAATCCACGGCAGTGTTGGGTCACTGGGCCCCATGGCCTAATGCTATCATGGATTGCAGAGTGGGAGCTTCACCCTCCCAGGCTAAGGAGGGGACCCTATTTCTCTAGATCCATGTCCTGTCCAATAAGAATGTTCACCTCATTCAGATGCTATCCCACATTATGCTTATCCCACAGGATGGCAAAATGTCCAGGAAAACTGGGTGCCCTTGGGCCAGTCACTGCCTCTCAGCCTCATGAAAACCCTATTCATAGGGTCGCCATACGTCGGAATCGACTTGAAGGGAGTACATGTACATTTGTGCTCCTGAGCTAGCATAGGTCTCTGATCTAGGGCACTGTGAGAGATGTATAGGTGGGTAACCCTAGCAGGTCACATTGCTTGGAATGCCAGCACCACAGCTAGATAAGCGCCGTGGGACCCACTGACAGAGGGCACTTGCCCAGGGCATGTCCATTTTGAATTGCATTTTGGAGATATGGCTTCATTTTACGAACACTTTCCTCCAATATATGTGTTTTTGTAAATATTGTTTGGTTGGCAAACTACATTGCAATATTCAGATAAGTATGGATTTCAGAGGATGGTTTTGGTTCTCATGTTGTTTCAGAAAGTGCAAATTTGATAGTTTCAGCTTGAAATGCAAATCAAATCAAAATTCTCACCCATCCCTAGCATTTGATGAATTGGTCTGTAGTCCACAAAAGCTAACACCATTATAAATGTGTTAGTCTTTAAGGTGCCACAAGACTCTTTGTTGTTCATCCTAAGGACTGTTATTAGTAACTGAATTGTTAGAGTTGATGGTAGTCTTTTCTTTCTTTCTTTCTTTCTTTCTTTCTTTCTTTCTTTCTTTCTTTCTTTCTTTCTTTCTTTCTTTCTTTCTTTCTTTCTTTCTTTCAATATGCTCTACAAAGAGTGGCTTCCTTCAAAAATCCACTGGAGCTGACCAAGCAATTCCCTTGACTTGTCATACTCAGGCTCATCCATCATACACTGCAACATGGCATATCAGCCAGGGAAATTCAAAAAGAAGCAGTTTTCTGTCTACTCAGATTTGCAAGTAGAAGGAAAGCAATGCTTTTGGAAGAAGGAGGGGAAAAAATATCCACAGCTTTAAGTCTTTGGATTGTGCAGTGCCAATATGTTTTCCCTCTCCAGAGAACAAGCGGAGTAGATAAGGATGTGGATGTATTCTGCCTAAAACACAGTCCAGGATGAAATTTAGGATTGACTCCAGATTAAGTTAGCTTGAATTTAGGTCTCATTGAAATAAGCAGGACAAGTCAATTATGACTTGAGTCCCACCGATGTCGCCAACTAAGTTATACTCAGAGTAGACCCACTGAAATTAATGACCTGAACTTAGTCATGTCCATTAACTTCAGTGGGCCTACTCTGAGTAGGATTACCATTGGATAGACCCCAATGTGTTCCATGACTGTATACATCCAGGAAGGAGTAGCCCATGGCAACCATTTTGTGCTGGCACCCACAACACTTTTATCAATCTATGGGAATCAGCACCTCATTTATTACAAAAAAAAAAAAGAGCACTGGCTGTATCCATGGCCAAATGGCCAAATAGGTTCTTGACTGGCCCAGTCACAAATCAGGGTAAGACAGAGAGGGAGCACAAGAGGACAGGGAGATGTGGCTTCATTGCCATGGCGATAGAGACTTCCTCCTTTGCCAGAAAGCCAGGTTATGCTAGAAGGTTTGATCACGGGCCAGAGTTCCTGTCAAGCTTGTAGCCAGCCAAGCATTGGCCAGGGTGGATCAGCCCCAGGGTTCCCTGGTATCCCATAGACCAGCCTTTCCCAACCAGTGTGCCTCCAGATGTTGTTGGACCACAACTCCCATCTTTCCTGACCATTGGCAATGCTGGCTGAGGTTGATGGGAGTTGTGGTCCAACAACATCTGGAGGCACACTGGTTGAAAAAGGCTGCCATAGACAATGGAGGAGAACAGAATGGGAGAGAGAGAGGGGAAGGGCCAAAGCAGTGAATCCCCAGCATCTCCAGGTAGGACTGGGAATGTCCCCAGTCTGAAATCCTGGAGAGTTACTGCCAGTCAGTGTAGACAATACCAAACTAAGTGGACCAACGGCCCATCTCAGTCTAAAGCAGCTTCCTATGTAGGAAGACGACGCAAGGTGAAGAAGACCCAACCCTTCTATTCCCATCATAACTGAGTCCAGAAAGAGGAATGAAAGAAAAGGGGAAGTTGGCCGCTTTCTCACTCGTCACAGTATGTTCACACCCACACCCCGCCCATGCATGTTCTGCACATGCTTCCCAAGGCAAAGTACTGTGGTCAGCTAAGTGTCATGGGAAAGAAAGAGCTGACAACTTGGTCGACAGAACGTGTAAGACGATTTCATTCCCCAGCAAATTCTGGGTTTTGAGAAGCGGCACCTTTCCCCACTGTACCAAATGGTGCACCAGACCCTTATTTCGTAAACAGTTGTTGCTGTTCTTGTCAGCAGCAATGCACCGTGTGGATGCTTAGTGGTTGCTTGCGCACCCGAAACTCTGTAAATTCTGTGCTTGCAGCGATAAAGTACCCGTGTGTGGATGCAGATCGCTCTGCCTCCTTGGATTAGAGAAATATTTCCTAGGAACACACATGACCCGATTTTGGGATTTTGTTTAATTGTATACTCATTAGCTCTGAGCTTTCCCTCAACTGCACAGCAAAGAAAGAAAGGGGGGAAGCACCCCTCCTCCATTTCCCCAGCCAGGCCAAGTGCTCTGAATTTTTATTGTGAAAGCATAACAGGGCCCTGCATTCCTACCTTTATTCAAGACCTCCTACATGAAACAAGAAGGCTAAACATAAAAGCTTTGCTTCTTTTAAATCAGTTGGAGGGGGGCTATTTTTTTGCTCCCCTCACCCACCCACCACCCCTTACTGTAATGGGGGGGTAGCTGTTTTTTAGAAACTACAAAGACTTTTGAATTTCAATACCCTGGAATAGCAAAAACATGGTTTTAATTTACAGCTGGGGGTCCCCTCCTCCGCCGCCGCCACCACCATTACCTTCCCCTCCCCATTCCTTCCCCTGCATGCGAACCCTATAAGAAAGACATGTTGCTACAACAAATCCCATCAAGACAGTCTGGACAAAAGTCGAGGAACAGCTGGAGAGCTACAGACTATGAAAGTCAGCTCCTGATGCTGATATGAATTATTATTTGCCGCTATGCCTTCTCCTTCCATGGGCAATCACAGATGGCACTTGGAAAGACTTGAAACCCACCCTCCACCCTTGGCCAGGGGTAGTTAAATGAAGGGTTTTTTTAAAAAAAACATGAATTTCACTTTTCCCTTCCTCCCCTTTCCCACTTTCTCTTTTCCATATCCTCCCATGCACCCTTGCCTTCATTTCCCTTTAAATAGATTCTAGAATAAGCACCTGCTCACCGTGATTCTCCCCTGGCCTGCCATCCTACATTGCCACAAGGCTACTAAAGAAGGCATGGAGGAAGCAAAGGGTCATGAGTGTAAGAACCGCACGGTCCAGGAGGGTTACGTATATGGCAAGCCCTGCTGCTCTCCCTGCACCTGGCCAAGTTCATAATGAGGACTAGAAGATTGTGTGCCATTTAGGGATGGGCAAATCTGTCAGTTTCAGTTTCATGCACTTTCTCTTCTTTCCAGGCTTAAGTTTCCAGTGCTTAAGGTGATGCGGTGCAAAGGAGAAAAAGGACTTCCTCTATAGTTTATGGGTCTCACCTGCACCATACATTTAAAGCGGTATTATACCACTTTAAATCGTCATGATTCTCCCAAAGAATCCTGGGAACGGTAGTTTGTTAAGGGTGGTGAGAGTTGTTAGGAAACCCTTATGCCCCTCACAGAGCTACAGAGTTTCCTATGAAGAAGGACTGATTAAAAACTACTCTGGGAATTGTAGCCCTGGGAGGGGAATAGGGGCATCTTAGCACCCTTCACAAATTACAGCTCCCAGGATTCTTTGAGGGAAGCCATGGCTGTTTAAAGTGATATGCTACTGCTTCAAGTGTGTGGTTCATATGGGGCCGTAGCTACACAGAGCAGGAAATTTCAGCAGAAGCTTGTCCCTGCATGACAAGTCGAAGCTGCCAGAATTCCCTCTTCTGCACAAAAGCGTAGGAGCATCTGGTCACCTTACCCCAATCTTCTTCCCAGGAGCAGTCAATGCTCTTTCCACTCACTTCAGCCTTGAATGAGAAGTTGAAAACATTGCATCAGAAGAGTCTCATGACATGATGGTGGATGACGAGGGAGGTTACTTATCTTCCTTATTCCAAACGTAGCATTCTGGCTTAATATACCCAAGAGCTTCATGAAGTCCATTTAGTCCTCCCATTTCCAGCTACTTCAAGGCTTTCAAAAAAACCTGGGACCTGCAACTTGCTGCTTTATCTCATTATCTCCTGTTTTGCATTTTAATGTGCTTTGCTCTAAAAAAGACCTCATTGATATTCTGTTCCAGCATCTGTTTGTTTGTATCTCTTGGGGAAATTTGCTACAGTTATTACTAAGTCGAAAGCACACACGGTTTCCTAGCTCCTTTATAATTTTACTCTCATGAAAAACAATCCAATATTTCACACTTTGTGGGGCTGGGGGCAGCAGGGGGGAGGAGTCCTCTGGGTATAGGATGTGCAACTGCCCCAGGATATGCTCATCTATTGATCTTTCATGACAGCAGATTCCATCCCACAAGAATCCTCAAGTCGGAGGCGGTGCAGAAAGTGGCCTTGGGCGGCATTGGGCATAGTGGCGGGATGCCCTTTCACTTGGTATTGCTCATTGCCTGGGATTTTCTTGCAACGGGCTTTTAATAGGCCTGTAAGCTTCAATCAGTTGCAGAATACATTAAAGTGGGTTGTTATTAGTCATGCTGCACTGCAGGTGTATTATTTAGCTCTTACCACCACCACTGGCTCTTCTTTCAGAAGTCTTGGAGTGGTAGGTAAACTCTCTGTCCAGCTGGTGAGCAAAGCTACTACAAACTGGGAGGATTAGTGCTGTCACCAAATTTCAGTGAGAATTGCAAGCAAATTTGAACACACGCACACATACATTTGTGGGATTTTAAAAGAAACAAAAAGGAATTTTATTAGGGCTGTTACCTCATTTAAAAAAATATTAGATTAATTGCTTAAGTTTTAGAGCCCATCCCAATGTCCTTTATATTGAGCATTCATGACAATTTCCGCTCATGATGGCATCAGGACGGGTTATACATGAACCTGCTTTCAATACTGTTCGCTCCTGCAAAAGTTTCATGGTACACATACTGCTATGGCCCGTAACATCCTCCTGAAATCTTGTAACTTTTCATGCTATTAGGGGTGGGTGGGAAATGCGATTTAGTTCTCATTTCAAGCCAAATCTGTCAAATTCACACTTTCCAAAAACAATATGAGAACCGAAAGACAGCCATCCTTCAAAGTTTGCACTTGTCCGAATTTTGCAATGCAGTTTACCAACCAATGTTTACAAAAGTAGATGTGTTAGGGGAAAGTGTGCATAAAAATGAATTTCTGAGTGAAAATAGCATACAAAATGCATTATACAACAAGAAATTGCTTGCAAAAATGTGTACATTAGTCAAAACAGTCTACAAAAATGTGTTTCATTAGGAGAAATTCACACTAAAATGCTGAAAAATTTTCATGAGGATTTTTTTTTAAAAGAATGCAGATTGCTGCAGAAATGTGGGAAACTGAATTTAAGAATGGAAAAATGAAAAACTGGGAGAACCAAGATTGACAGATCTTTTCTTTTTACGTGCCAGACATGTTTCAGATGGTTTCTAGTCCCACTTCCGTTGCGTTATAACACAAGAGTGTCCCTCCAACGTGGCAATAACACAGTAGTATCGGGGGAGCATTGCAGAACAACTAAAACAGGGGAATGAGGTGTAGACGGTTCAGTATAAATCCACCACTAATGCACTAATATTGCACCAATAACATTTTCCAGATTACATTCACACAAAAAACCACCAGTCTGGTGGGGCCCTTAGTTGATTGATCAATAATTGCATCACCACACTGTCAGCTGCTATACCCCTTCCCAGTGCATCTCAACCATGATGTTGAAAGCTGGGACGGGCAATTGCCCAAGGATATGTTTCTCTAGTGATCCTTCATGACAGCAGATTCCTTCACATAAGAATCTTCAAGTTGGAAGTGGTCAGAAAGTGGGTGGTCCTGGGCAGAAATAAAACATAATTGAGGCTCATTTTTCTTCACCAGACTTCCCTAACCTGGTGTCCTCCAGAAGTTATTGGACTACACCTCCTACCACCCCTAGCCTAGCCATTGACCGCACTGGCTGGGACTGATGGGAGTTGTAGTCAAAACTCCTATGCAGCACACCAGGTTGGGGAAAGCTGATCTTCATGCTTCCAGACTCCAGGGGGCTTTGAGGGGGATGGTAACCAGTAATAGTGAAGCCCCTCCCCCAATTTCAGGCCCGCCTCCAATATTTACTGGGAGTCTCAGAATCTCTTATTCATATCTATTTATTTTATAGATTTATACCCAAAACCCAAAAGAGAGAACCTATATTTGAGTTGTATTGTGTGTTGCGATTTTTATCGTATTCTATTTATTGTATTGAGTTTTGCTTGGTATGCTTTTGTACTGTTATCTTTATTCTCTATATGTTTTTGAGATTTTTTTGTAAGTCGTTTTGAGTTTCATTTTTGGGGAAAAGCGGCTAATAAATATCATACATACATACATACATACATAAATAATGAAAGAGATTGTATCTCAAGATGCTGAAAAAATGAGGGCCTTTTTGAAAAAAAAACGTTTTCGTTTTGTTTTGGGGCTCATTTTGGAAGCTCTCAAGTTTTTACATGTTTATGGTTTTATAACCCACCTTTTAGAAAAGCTTCTTAAGAACATAAGAACATAAAAAGAGCCTGCTGGATCAGGCCAGTGGCCCATCTAGTCCAGCATCCTGTTCTCACAGTGGCCAACCAGGTGCCCGGGGGAAGCCCGCAAGCAGGACCCGAGTGCAAGAACACTCTCCCCTCCTGAGGCTTCCGGCAACTGGTTTTCAGAAGCATGCTGCCTCTGACTAGGGTGGCAGAGCACAGCCATTCTTGCATGGTATCATATAAAACAAGCCTTTTAAGTAGATACCTTGTCCCAGTCTGCATCTGTACTGGAATTGTATTTAAAATGTTTTAAATATGTTTTGTTTTTAAGATTTTTTAAAGATTACTTGTTATTTGCCACCCTTTGGGCTCCCTTTGGGAGGGAGGGTGGATATAAATGTAATAATAAATAAATAAATAAAATATATACAAAGGCATTTCATAAGTTGTCATATATACAGCGGTGTAGTAGCAAATTCAAAAGTGCAGGGCCCCTTCATGATACTCACAGCTATACCCCTCCCTCTTTTCTTTTTTTCAGCTGGGCTGAGAACGAGATCCTTGTTAATGCCTTCTCACAAAATAGCAGTTGTCCCTAGGAGTCAATAAGCATGAAAGGGGGAGTGTTAACTACTGAAAATAAGCTTCTCAGTGGCTGACTCACCTCCTTTCACTCTAATTGGCTCCAATCAACAGGAAAAGACAAGAAAGCATGTTAGAAGACTCTTCTCAGTGGCCAACACACTCCCCTTTCATGCTGATTGGCTCATAGGATGCTGGAGACATAGAGACTCTGCTGGGACCTGGCTCCCAAAAAAGTAAGAGGTCTAAGACCCCTTGAGACCCCAGATGACTACATCCTTGCATATATACATGCATGCATGCACAGAGTAAAAACACCAATAAAATATCAATAAAAATTAAAATAACCACAAAATACATATAATAAAAATGGAACAGCTAAAAAGATGTATGGATTTTTCTCCAAAATGGAAACCAAAATTTATCTACGGCTCAACTTACTATGATTTTCTTTGAGGTTTCCAGGTCGGTCCTACTTGCTGAGGCAGAGTGAGGCATCTGCCTTAAGCACTTAGTCTGGGGCATCAGAAAAGGGCAGCAGGTTGTTAGTTGTTTAATTTATTATTGTAGTGTTTTACTACCGGAAAGAGGAGGAGGAGGAGGAAGAGGAACGCCCTTGGGGGATTTTCATCTTCAAATGCCAAAATAACTTGATCAGCTTTTGGGTCCCATATATACCTTGACATGCGGGGAGGGAAGTTTCCTGCTCTGCTGCAGGCAGAAAAATGTCTTGGGCCAGCCCCAATTGATGCAGTTGTGTGTTGGGTCAGGTTTCATCTTATCTGAGAGGAAAGGGAGAATACCAAGATAGTGTTTTCCATCTGCATTTCTATATGAGTTCCTATATTTAAAACAGTAACCTTTGAGTCATAAAAAATAAACAAAACAAAAAACCCTCCTGCCCTGTTAATTACGGCACCTTTTTAGCCAATCAAGAGTTGTGATTTTAAAAATCTATTAAAGAGTTGCATCCCTAGCCTGAATGAAAAGAGATACATTTCTGAGGAGGGTTTCATCCCTCATGAAACATGACAGGGCTCCTGAATTTCTCCTTAACCTGTACAACAGGGTATCTCACGTTGGTGCCCTCCAGATGTTGGACTTGCAGCTCCCATCATCCCTGACCATTAGCCATGCTGGCTGAGGCTGATGGGAACTGGAGTCCAATAACATCTAGAGCTGGCTACCCTGGCAATGATCCAGCAGGGTAAAGCCTGGGTACACACTGACCAAAATAGTTACCATATGGTATCAAAATTCTGTTGGACTATGACCTGGGAGACCAGGGTTCGAATCCCCGCATAGCCATGAAGCTCACTGGGTGACCTTGGGCCAGTCACTGCCTCTCAGCCTCATGAGAACCCTATTCATAGGATTGCCATAAGTTGGAATCAACTTGAAGGCAGTACATTTACATTTTTTCGCTCCCATAGGAGACTATGTTGGCCACTAATTTGGATGGTATTAAAAGAGGATGAAACAAAGACATGGAGGATAGGGCTATCAGTGGCTACTAGCCATGATGGCTATGTTCTTCATCCATGGTTGGAGGCAGCTTGCTTCTTAATACCAGTTGCTGGAAATCCCAGGAGGGGGGAGAGCTCTAGTGCTCAGCTCCTGCTTGCAGGCTTCCCATAAAGGGCATCTGGTTGGCTACTGTGGGAACAGGATGCTGGACTAGATGGGCTAGGCCTGATCTGGAAGGCTCTTCTTATGTTCTTAACATACATTTAAAGCACATGATTTTCCCCAAAGAATCCTGGGAACTGTAGTTTGTTAAGTGTACTGGCAATTGTAGCTCCGTGAGAGGTAGGGATGGGAAGATCTGTCAGTTTCATTTCTGTCAGGTTCTCATTTTTCTGATCTTAAATTCAGTTCTATGCATATATATAGCAATTTGCAAATTTGTTTTTTAAAAAATCCCCATGAAAATTCTTCCTCATTTTAGTGTGAGTTTCTCCTAATATCTTTGCATCAGTTTTGACCAATGTACACATTTTTGGAAGCAGTTTCTCCTAATATAATGCATTTCATTTAATTCATTGACTGATTTAGAAATATTTTTGTATAATACCATTTTGTTACAAACATCAGTTTACACAAAGTTAAAAAATACAATAAAAACATTAACATTTTGTCTGTTGTTTTTACTAGGATATTCATTTTAATACACACTTCCCCTAATATGTGCATTTTTCTGAACATCGGTTGGAGCACCGCACAGCAAAATTTGAATGTGCAAATTTTGAAGGATGGCTGTGTTTTGGTTCTCATATAGTTTGAGAAAATGCAAATTTGATAAGTTTGGCTTGAACTGAGAACTGAACTGAATTTCTCCCCCAACCCTAGTGAGGGATAAACTACAGCTCCCAGGATTCTTTGGGAGAAGTTATGTGCTTTAAATGTATGGTATGTAGATAGTTTATGTTTCCACACAACATAAGCCTCGGGGTCTTCTGATGGAGAAATCATGGAGCTTGATGATCTGAGGGTGACCCAGGCCTAGACAGGACTGTAACACAAAATAGTTATAGGGAAGGTTATTATTGTTCATTCCAGGGCAAAATGAGGTCCGTTCTGCATACACCTGCTGGTTTTTCCTTCAAATACAGCAGAGCTTGGAAAAGTTACTTTTTTTGAACTACAACTCCCATCAGCCCAATCCAGTGGCCATGCTAGCTGGGGCTGATGGGAGTTGTAGTTCAAAAAAGTAACTTTTCCAAGCTCTGAAATACAGTCTTTGCTCCTCAACCACTTAAAAAAAGGCCTTAATCATGTTGTTTCTGCCAATTAATTTGTTATATTTCTGAACAGCAAAGTGGAGTTTTCATGTTTCTTTTACCTTGGTAAACTCAAGTATGTTAACCAAGATTATTGTTGTTGCTGTTGTTGGCTCTGGCACGATAGGGAATCAGAGAAAAAAGAAATGTAAGAGGCAGGCAGTCTTAAAAATGTTCTTTGTTAGTGATTACCTTGAGGGTCTTAAGCAAACTTCAAATCCCTCCTATTACCTGGCTTAAGGAAAATGTAAATATATGCCATGCATGTTTAGTCATGTTTAAAATGTTAAATTAGAAGCACATTGAAGCTGTGTGTTTTTTGTTTTATTTTACTGATAGATGGTCAGTCCAATCCAGGGCACCACAGACATTAAAATGCTTGCACAAAGTTCTTCCACGCGGCTCCTGTTTCCTCCCATTCAGGCCCCATCTGCACTATTCATTTAAAACACTATCATACCACTTTAAACAGCTATGGCTTCCTTCAAAGCATCTTGGGAACTGTAGTTTGTTAAGGGTACTGAGAGTTGTTAGGAGGCTCCTATTCCCTTCACAGAGCTACAGTTCTCAGAGTGGTTTAACAAACAATCCCTTTCCCCAAGGAACTTGGAAATTGTACCTCTGTGAGAGGAATAGCAATCTCCTAATAACTTTTGGCACCCTTAACAAACTACAGTTCCTAGGATTCTTTGGGGGAAGCCATGACTATTTAAAGAGCTATGATTCTGCCTTAAATGTATAGTGCAGATGAGACCACAGTAACCAGGGTGCCCTTGCAGATGGGACCCCATGGCAACAAGGTGGATCAGGCCTACAATCTTATTTTGTTGGTGAATAGTGGGAATTGTGGAAGTCCTCAAGGTCACATGAAGGAGGCCAGAAGCTCCCTCTTCTGGATTTTGTAAAGTTGGCAGCTACTTGATTTAAAAGCAGGCTGGCGAGACGCCGCAAGGGAGAAACCAACTGCAATTCAGGCTGCAAAAACTCCAGCTAGCCTCTTACCCGCTGCAATTGTATTCCTCTTGAGCAACTTTAGAAAAGGAGCAGAATGAAGGAAACCTTCTCCCTTCCTTCCTTCCTTCTTCTTCTTGTTAACATACCCTGTGGAGCCAAAGGAAAACTGCAGCCAGGGCTTATTTTCAGAGGGCTTGATGAGGGATTTTTTTTTTAATCTGCATATACAATGACTGTCACCCTGTAGCCTGAAGTTCCCATGCTGATCCTGCCAGGATTTTATGAATGCATTCTTTATGAGTTGATCTTGCAGGTGTCTGCAGGAAGGGGTGGTGTGTGCGTGTATGTGTGTGTGTGATCGCTATTGAATAGTAGGAGAGCGGCAAGAACTCTAGGCAGACTCTGGCAACCCAACTAGGCCAAGCTTTTATCCTTCTGTGAAAAAAGCTGTGCTTATTTTCTCTTTCCGTTCTCTACATATGTTTCTGCCGTTGTGCTGGTTCGTTTGCCGGCTTTGCTGACATTATAAGCTCCAGTAGAAGGAAACTGACCTTCAAAAGAATGTCTGTCTTTAGAGGAGTGCTGCACTCCAGATGTTGTTGGTCTCCAATTCCCATCACCCCCACCCAGCATAGCCAGTGGCCAGGGATGATGGGAGTTGTAGTCCGGCAACTTATGGAGGGCTGCAGGTTACCCATGCCTGCTTTAACAGTCAATGTTCGATGCACACAGCTTCACCCATTGCTGCGTCTCCATGCCAAGAAAAAAACCCCAAATGTTGGACAGAGATGGGGAACTTGTGGTTCTCCAGATGTGGTTGGACCCAGTGGTGGCATGTGCCCTTTGGAGCTGGTAGGGCGGAAGGCAGAGAGCCCAAACTATAGGTGGATCTAGAGCCAATGATAAGCAGAGCCAATTAATTCCAGTTTTGTCTCCATGCTCCTCCCTGCCGAGTTCCACAAGGGGTACAGTCATATGGGGTCTCGGAGGATCCTAGACTCCTTACATTTTTGGGAGCAGGGTCCCAACAGGGTCCCTACATCTCCAGCATCCTACAAGGCAATCAGCATGAAAGGGGAGTGTATTAGCCACGGAGAAGTGTCTTCTAACATGCATCCATACCCTTTCCTGCTGGTTGGAGTGAAAGGCAGTGAGTCAGCCACTGAGAATCAGAAAACAACAGAAAAACTTTCCTTAGATTCTACAGGTAGTATATTATGTTTTAATAGACTTTAAAGGGCAGTACTGCCTTTTGTGAAAAACTGATTTGTCAAATACATTGATTTTTTGCTGACATTTATGCACGTATAGCCAATGCATATCCAAGGAATTCTGCAAGAAGACTTACAGTATACAGTCCACAAATCCTGTTACCTGGACCATACATTGTTAAATTGTGCATTCTGTTTGATCCAGACTAAACATATATGCCACTTGGAGATTTTAAATATTAAGATTGTGCTCTCCAAACTGAGGCTCGCTGTAGAAGTGGGAAGGGTATCACAGAGCCAAATGACCTGGAAGTTGAGATGGAGAGGAGATCTTTGGATCAAAGGCCAGGAAAGTTATATTAGCATAGACCAATTCTGTGAAAGTTTATCCAGTAATATACCAAGACTGTTGTCCTCCTACCATCTGGCTTCAATAAAGTCCCTTATTAAATAAAAGGATGTGATGCTCTGTTTATTTCTTTGACAGAAGAGCGGCACTGAAAAAGGACCGATTGCCAACTAGATTGCAAACAGGAAAGGATACCCTGGGCCCAGGATCTGCCTGACCAATAGTTGCTAGGGGGAGGCACTATTTTTAGGGGCAAGAATGAAATCATGTACAATCTAAGAGGAATGCCAAATGATTGCTTGCAAAGTCAGAGAGGGGAATGGGGTGCAATCCCACATTTACCTGTGACCATATATGACCTGTGGATTGTACTGCAGCATCTTCCTCATTGTAAGTAGAGAGATGGGCAAAGTCTGAAATTACCTAGTTTGCAACGAGAATGAACTTCCTGCATAAGTTCTTCTCTGGCTCAGGATATAAAATGAAGTCTTGTGCATGAGCATTCAATAGACCAGTGTCCATATCCAGCTGCTTAGTTAGACATGTGCACAAAGTGTCTTTTAAGTGTTTTTGCTTGAAAAAAATTCATATTGCTGTGAAATATGTGGAGCAATTTCATATTGCTGTGAAATACGTGGAGCAATTTCATATTGCTGTGAAATATGTGGAGGGAATAACTAGCCAAGGAGCCTTTATTTGGTGAGAATTTGTGTCAGGTCTCTTGACCTTTTTGTAAATATTCTGGGTGGCTTTTGTTCAGATCCATCTAGCACTAAATTCCACTTTCGTTCTTGTGTGTTTTGTTTTGTGGGGGGAGTGTCTGTCTTGGTGTATGCACATAACATTTTATTCTAGAATCAATGCAGACTGAATACTTGTCTTCTCTATGTAGTCCACACACAGTATAGATCTACCGCATATTTCTTTTGCCCCTGAAAAATGTTTCTTGAGAAACTGATTTCATCCCTAAAAGAAAAGTTAGTTGCAGATTGATTCTGTAGTAACCTGCAGTGTGTCTTTTGGAAGACAGATGAAAACAGATGTAGGTGGTTCCGGTGATGAGGGGTGTATCTACATCTGCCTGGAGACATTAAAGGTGAGTATGTACTAGGGATGTACTAGAATTCCGCCCAACTCGGATTTGGTGCCGAATTTTTCATTAATTTGCTTATTCTCTGTTATTGTGTATTGGATGTTTATGTGGCAATTTCCTGTGGCTATTTTCAAAAATGATTTTTTTTAAAAAAAAATCTGTCTCTAAAATATTGACATAAAGAATGATATTTTTATTAATATTTCCAAAGCATCGGAGCTAAGCATCTACAAGCCCCTAGCGATGCGAAGCACAGACGGTTTTTCCTCCCTTTTTGGATTAAAATTGGATTGATTTGCTTCGGATTTAAGGGAGAAAGCAGCGACTTGCCTTCTCATGGGCTGAAACGTCATGTAAACTCAGCAAATTTAACAGGCATGCAAGTAGCACCGATCTCGGAGTAAGTTCCCAAGTGAACGAGTCCAGAGACTAGAACTTGCCACGTTCTGAGGCAATATTTGTCTCCTGCTTTAAGGCAGCCCACTAACTTGAAGTCCTATCAGAGGACAGCCCTCTGTCTGAAGGTCTGTGTAGTCCATTTCAAAGAGAAAAACCAGAAGAAAGGAGACCTGGGAGGGCCTTGATCTTGCCCATCAACAGTGCCGGACAGCAGACTATTATGCAAATGTGTCCTCTATTGATCTCTTTTTGTGTGTGTGACGCATTTCCTCTGTTTTGGCGATACGTAATTGTCCCCCCTAAATATTGAGAGGTGGGTTAAAATGAACACCTAGTGCTAGGAATAGCAGGGTCTGCACTCACTCTCATGAATTCTGATCATATCAGGGTCTCCCTTTGAAAGTAGAGTCCCCACCCATGCAGCTCTATTTATGCACAGCTTGTTTTCCCCTTCATCTGCACTAGGGAGGGGTGAATCTGTCCATTTCAATTCTCTCCATTCCTCATGTTCCCAATCTTAAATTTAGTTCTCCACATTTTTGCAACAACCTGCAAATTATTTTTTAAAATCCTCATGAAAATTTGCCAGCATTTTAATCCAGATTTCTCCTAATGTGCACATTTTTGCAAAGCCATTTTGCCTAAAATAGTGCATATTTGGTATGTTGTTGTCATTTATATGCATTTTTATTATTTATTTATTTATTATTTTATTTATTTAATGTAAATCCGACCCTTTCTCCCAGTAGGAGCCCAAACAAAAACACTAAAAACTCTCTAAAACATCATAAAACAGACTCTACAACATATTAAAACAAAACATCTTTAAAAAACATTTTTTTAAAAAGCTTTAAAAACCATTTAAAAAACAATTCCATCCCATATACTGGGATAAGGTTTCTACTTAAAAGGCTTGTTGAAAGAAGGCTTTCAGTAAGTGCTGAAAAGACAACAGAGATGGCACCAGTCTTATATTTAAGAATTCCAAAGGGTAGGTGCCACTACACAAAAGGTCAGCTTCCTATGTTGTGTGGAATGGACCTCCTGATAAGATGGTTTCTGAAGGAGGCCCTCACCTGCAGAGCGCAGTGATCGACTGGGTATAAAAAGGGTAAGAAGATCTTTCAGGTATCCTGGTTGCAGGCTGCATAGGGCTTTGTACACCAACACCAGGACCTTGAACGTAGCCCATTAGCTAGTGGGCAGCCATTTTTTATGGATACTTTACCTCAGTATATACATTTTTGTACACATTACTTGACTGGAGAACTGCATTGCAATATTTGAGGAGTGTGCATTTCGAAGGAAGGCTTCGTTTCAGGTCTTGTATTGTTACAGAAAGTGCAAATTAGGTAGACCCACCCAGAGCATGGAAAAGTTACTTTTGTGAACTACAACTCCCATCAGCCCCAGCCAGCATGGTGCTGGCTGGGGCTGATGGGAGCTGTAGTTCAAAAAAGTAACTTTTCCAAGCTCTGGACCCACCTTTACATGTGAACAGAATCAAAATTCTCCCTTGTTTGGGGCTGATGGGAGCTGTAGTTCAAAAAAGTAACTTTTCCAAGCTCTGGACCCACCTTTACATGTGAACAGAATCAAAATTCTCCCTTGTTTGCCCGCACAGACGGTGGCGGCAGGGCCAATAGCTACATGGGGACTGGGATCAGGGCCCACCACTGCAATCTTTCTCCCCTCTACACATTCAGTCTAGTAGTATTGTTATTGTTACAACAATAACATGTTTATCCACCCTTCTTTACGCCTTCCCTCCAGTTTCCTCCTCCTAAGAACTCTATGAGCAAGGGCATAGTCGTCCAGGGTCTTGGGGGGTCTTAGACCCCTTATGTTTTGGGGAGCCAGGTCTCAGCGGGGTCTCTATGTCTTCAGCATCCTATGAGCCCATCAGCATGAAAGGGGACTGTGTTAGCCAAGTAAAAGAGTCTTGTAACTTGTTTTCATATCTTTTCCTGCTGATTGGAGCCAATCAGAGTGAAAGGAGTTCCTACAGGACAGTCAAATGGTGACCGTAAAAGAAAAGCAGGAATCAGGAATCAGTCCTGGCCAGGGCATTTTATAATCTTAGACGGTTGTACAATTTTAGAAGGGGGTGTGGCTGTGACTATCATGAAGGGACCCTGCACTTCTGAATTTGCCACTACACTACTGCCTATGAGTTAGGACAGAGTGGCCCAAAAGTCACCAAGTGAGCTTCATGGTTTATTGGGGATTTAAGGCTAAGTCTCCCTGATCCAAATCCAACATTTCTGGTCTGTAGAAGAGGTGGCTGGCTAGCTGGTTAAAACATAGTGTTCATGCCATCACTTTGAACCACTTGGAGATGGGTCAGCAAGAAGAAAAGCACAGTGAGAAACAGACAGTGTGCCTTGAATTGTTTCAAATCCTGCCTAGTGTATCCTTCTTGCCAGGCATGAGTTGCAGAACAAACTGACGATGAAATTAAAAGAACCTCCAACAGTGGAGGTAGAAGATAACCCTCATGGCTAGTAACCATTGATAGCCCTATCCACCACAAACTTGCCTAATCCTCTTTTAACGCCATCCAAGTAGGTGGTCATCCCTGTCTTTTCCGGGTGCAAATTTCACAATTTAACTAAGTACTGTGTGAAGGAGTTCTTTCTTGTGTCTGTCCTGAATCTTCTAACATTCAGCTTTGTTGGATGACCCTGGGTTCCAGGATCATGAGAGAGGGAGAAAAACTCTATATCCACTTTCTCCACACCATGCATAATCTTATATATCTCTATGGTGTCCTCCTTGTCTTGCCTTTTCTCCCCACAACTAAAAAGCCCCAAATTTTGTAATTTTTCCACATAGGGGAGTGGTTCCAGCCCATTGATTATTTTCAGTTCCCTTTTCTGAACCCGTTTCCAGGTCTACAATATTCTTTTTGAGGTGAGATAACCAGAACTGTACACTGTATAGCCATACCATATTTTCACTCCCAGGTTCAACCCCTGGCATCTCCAGGTAAAGCTAAGAGGGAACCCTGACTGAAACTTGGGAGAGCCACTGCCGGTCAGTGTAGACAATAATGAATTAGATGGACCAATGATTTGACTCAGCACAAGACAACTTCCTATATTCCTATGCCATTTGCCCATCTCTTTCCTCTATATTTCTTCTCTCTACTGTCTCAGAGCATTGTGTAATATCTAGGCTGTGGGCATGCTAGTTGCTTCGAAAGCAGTGAAAACTCTACCCTTGGCTGAACACACCTCCCTTCCCCACTGCTGACTTCAAATCTTTCAGGACTGCCCACAGCAAAGTGTTGGGCCAATCACTGTCTCTGCCTGAGCCTACAGCAAAGCGTTTCCATTGGCTACACCTTGAGGGCCAACGGGTTGATCTACCAATCAGTTGTGAAATCTGTCTGAAGCTGATTTTTTTTTTAAAAAAAACCAACCTCACTCAAGCTCATCCATCCAGGTTTTAGAGTGAAAGGGGGGAGGAGTTTGACTAGTGCTGTGTGCCCTCGTTTTCACCAAACAGAGGTGGAGACATGCTGGAACTGGCACAATACAAAGTGCATCTCTACTCCTAGTCTTGATGGTTGGGCTTCAGAAACTCTAAAAGTGCCATGCTTCTGAACACAAACAGGAGAACAAGGTGACACTATGAGAATACACACTCAACCGCAATAGTAGAAGCTTTGCACAACCACTTCGCTGCAGGCCAGCATACAATCAAACAGTCTGGGCTTGAAGAAACAAGCAGGCTACCCCAGGCAAACTGGTTATCCAGATGGGTTCTATATAAGGCGTTCATTGCTCCTCTTTTCAGACTCATCACTCCGGCCAAATGTCCCATCTCTCTAATGGATCAGCCGGCACGACTCAGGTCTCTATTACCATTGCCCGCAATTCAGGAGGGAATTGGCCAGAAGATTTAGCTGAGCGTCACTGTTTGCGAAGTGTTCACATTTTTATTTCTCTCACCCACCCCTCACCCCCAAAGTCTTGTCTCTATTCTCCTTCCTCCGCTAGCCTTATATAGTAATGGACTATTATCATTATTATTATTTCCAAGTAGCAAAGGCAGCTTGCCAGAACTTCTGACCTTACCCTTGCTGCCAGCGCCGATTGCTCTCCAGAGCTGCAAATGAGCTCAGAGCTCAGACACTAAAGCATCTATTTTGCTGCATCATGAGAAGCTGTTAATGCAAATGCTCAGGGGAATAAATAAATGAATGGACTTGATTAGAGACCCAGAGAATAATATGCATCTGTAGTAGCTCAGAGCTGTAACTCAGCTGACCGCATTGCACAGTCTCCAACTTTGTGGCTCAAGGTGTGTGTTCTCTCTCTCTCTCTCTCTCTCTCTCTCTCACACACACACACACACACACACACACACACACACACACACACACACACACACACACACACACACACACACACACACACACACTTTCCTTTACATATACATTCAAAGACCAGAATGATGTTAGAGACCCTCCAGAGGTCAGAGTTGGTAATGACACCTTTTCCGATATATACCAACAGTCCTTTGTATCCTACAGTCTGCAGAGAGTCTCCCCTCCCTTCTCTACCTTTTCCTCCACCTGATTAGGGGAAAAAAACACAAGATAGCAAAAACAATTCAAATTACTGAGGAATTATTTGAGGATTCTAATCATGCGGCAACCCCTAAAATCAAATCCAAATAGATTTCCCCCTCTCATTTACATAACACTTCGTTATAATGAACCATGCCTAAGCCCAATGCATTTGGATGCATTTTCTTTGTCCTATCTTAAATATCTCTGCAAATGGCTTGTTCTCTGCTAGCTTTTCAGCCGGCTGACATACCATTAATTCACCGTGACTCGAATCCGCCTCCTAAAACTGTCTTCCTTTACCTATTTAAGAAGGATCAGGGAAAAAAGAGGAAGAAGAGCTGTATCGTTTTTGGTAATGTTACAATCAAATCTTTGCTGATCACAGTCTTCCTCCCCCCCCCCACTACTAGAAAATACACTGCAAAAAAAGTGGGTGGGAGAAAATTCTCCACTACGCTCTAGACTGCTGGCGGTTCTGCCTTCATTAATAAAAAATGATACCCAGGAAAGAAAGGAAAAGAGTTTGATCTTGGCATTGAGAGAAACAGTGTGCAGCCCGTGTCAAAACCTCCCAGCAACTGATTTTATACTACTGTACATACCGTGCAACCTTTACGGATCAATTCATACTTAAATGATACGACAGAACTAGAGGAAATTAGAAGGAATGAAATAGATGTAAGAACTGCATTTTTTATTTTTAAAAAAGGAGATTTATATTACTGTAAGATACATCTTCTCTGTCTCCTAACACCATGCATGGCCTTCACCTTTCCCGCCCATATTCTTTGGCACGTTTCATCTACCCTATTCTGCAAATCTAGGAATATATTTGCAGAGCAATCTAAACACATTTGGTGCGATTCTGAATTTTGCCACAGGTAAAGATTGGAAGCCTGCCGAGATCAGCAAACCATTTCAGAGCTGTGTAGCTTTAAGAATCTAGACTGAAACACCTTAAATGAACTCTGCAGCAGACAGAATTTTTTTTTTAATGTCTTGGCCCTTGTTGCTTTGCTATTATTCATGATGTAATTTTTCAGGTGTCAGTTTGCTGGATAAGGATTGGAACAAGGCTTGTTGCTAGGACATGAATGGCAAAGTCAGTCCTCATTGGTTCATGGGGGTTTCCCGGAAGCCAATCGCCAGGCAGAAGTCAGAATAGAAATGAGAAGCTTGGCAACTCACACAATTAATGCATTTTCAGCGTCAAAGCAAATGGTAGAGCAAAGTGATGTGTATTAATGGGTTTTTTAAAAAAAAAAAACTTTTCCAATGTCAATGGATGATGAAGTTCTACTGGAAAAAGTAATTAAAAGACATAGAGTCATATGTTGAAGTACGCAATATGAGCAAAAGTCAAGTGCAGCAAAATCATATATCTCACCGAGCATTATATCACATTTTTGTTACCTACTTTTCCTCAGCAATGCAAATTACTTCTGGGCTGTTTATCCTTGAACTTTATTCCTTTTCTCTTGTCTTTTCTTTTAATTAAAAACATCCATTATCATCATCAGACAATTAAAAAAAAACACAATAAGCTCTCACGATGACAGAGCATTTTCCCCTTGCATTTTTAAAGCCATCTCTGCAAAAAGGCATTTGTTTGATGCGGCTTGGTTTACTGTCCCTTTGTGACTGCAAGATCAGAGGGGGAGAAAGAGGGGAGGATTGCAAAAGGGGGCAAAGAGCCACAGGAGTGGGATAGGATGGGGGTCACTGAATGGAATCTTCCATCAAGAAAAAAATATTTTATGTGTAAAGTGTCACACTTTTATAAAGTGACACTGGGCATGTTTATGTGATTTCTGATCCCAGCTGAGCTATAAAAAGCTTTCTTGCTTAAGCTGGCGTATAGGGTGTGCTGACTGTTGTTGTTTTGGCTTGACAGAGAAATAGTCAAGCAGGCAATATTGTCTGCCTGTGGTTCTTAAATGTTTGATATCTAATGAGTTTCCCCCAAAAAAGCAAAAGAAAATGGCAGATTTTATTTTTATTTATTTAAAAAAAAATTATACTGCCTTTCAAGAATAACCCCCTCCCCCCAAAAAAGTACAATAGATAACATTTTTAAAATATCTCAGTAAAAACGATTCCATATTATTAAAACTCACAGTGCAACATAAAAAAGCATAATACAATCATCAAGACCAGACCGCTCCACACAATCAGCTGCACTTAGTTTCTGTAAGTCAAGGTAAAAAAGATAAGTGTTTAAGGCCAGTTTGAAAATATGCAGGGATAGCACCTGCCTAAAGTGATGTGGGATGTCACCAATGTGTATGGGGTATCAAGGAGCGAATGTGGATGATCATTTACCATCTGGTAAATTGGGAGCCATCATGGCACAGAGATTAATGTGTCAGACTAAGTCATCTGCGCGATACATATAAAGCAGTATCCCCCAAAGAATCCTGGGAACTGTAGTCCTTAGGAGACCTTTATTCCCCTCACATCGGAGCATAGCAAGCTGCCTTATATTGAGTCAGACCACATGCAGCTGTGAGGAATTCCTCAATCAGCATACTCACAGAGACTTTTTATGAGCGACTGTATATAACCTGGCATTTTCCACCATTACCTTTACTAGATTCACTTTTATGTGCAGAATCGCAGTTTATTTGCCTTATTTGTATTATTTTACTATTGAATGACTTTACAGATTCTACATTCAGTACATGAGTATTCAGATTGGTCTTACTATCCCTGTTCATGGTTCAGATATATACTGTAGATAGTGATTTGATGCAGATTATTTACTGATTATGTTTCATATTTATGTGTTTTAGCCCCTGACGGAGGCCGAGATTTGTCTGACCGAAACGTGTTGGGCATATTTTCTTTACTATTTTTAGTAAATCAATTTGGAACCTCATCATCTACGTTTTTTCCTTCTGGCATCCTGGGTCCCCCCCCATCCTCCTGCTTCGTCCCCCCCATCCTCCTGCTTCGTCCCCCCCCCATCCTCCTGCTTCGTTGGATGCCATCCACACCTGCTCAGAGTCTCTACCAGCCCTTCCTGGAGAAGTTGGGGGTCCTTCTGCATGCAAAGCAGATGCTCTTATCACTGAGCTATGGCCCTTCCCTTGTTCCTCATAGAGCTCCAATTCCCAGACGGCCCTAGGAAGAGGGACTGATGGTTAAGCCACTCTGAGAACTGTTATTGTTGTTATGTGCCTTCAAGTCTGTTACAACTTATGGCGACCCTATGAATCAGCGACTTTCAATAGCATCTGTCGTGAACCACCCTGTTCAGATCTTGTGAGTTGATGAAACTGAGGTTATCATACTTTGGACACATCATGAGAAGACATGATTCATTAGAAAAGATAATAATGCTGGGAAAAACAGAAGGGAGTCGAAAAAGAGGAAGGCCAAACAAGAGATGGATTGAGTCCATAAAGGAAGCCACAGACCTGAACTTACAAGATCTGAACAGGGTGGTTCATGACAGATGCTCTTGGAGGTCGCTGATTCATAGGGTCGCCATAAGTCGTAGTTGACTTGGAGGCACATAACAACAACAGAAAATCATGCCAACCAAAGCCAGAAAAGTATAGATGCAACAAAGTAGGCAAACATAGGAAACAAACATAGGAAGCAGACCTTTAGTGTAGCGGCACCTACCCTTTGGAATTCCCTCCCCTTAAGCATTAGACAGGAACCATCCCTGTTATCTTTTCGGCGCCTACTGAAGACCTTCCTCTTTCGACAAGCCTTTTAAGTAGAGACCTTATCCCAGTCTGCATCTGTGTTGGAATTGCTTTTTAATATGTTTTTACACTTTTTTTAAAAAAAAAGATGTTTTTAAAACTTTTTTAAAAAATGTTTTTAAAGAGGTTTTGTTTTAATATATTTTAAAGTCTGGTTTTTTATATTTTAAAGTGTTTTTGGTCCTTTTGTTTGCTGCCTTGGGCTCCTACTGGGAGGAAGGGTGGGAAATCAATAAATAAATAACCTTGCCTGTCAAGTGCTAGGTGCATCTAGAGGTGCATCTTCACCATATAATGAAGATGCTAGGTGCACCTTGGCGGGAAGGGAGTTCCACAATTTTGGGGCCACCACAGAGAAAAACCTCTCTCGGGCCACCATTCTCCACACTTCTGAGGGTGGCAGAACTACTGAGAGAGCCCCCGGTGCAGATCTTAAACCAGAGCTTGGAAAAGTTACTTTTTAAACTACAACTCCCATCAGCCCCAGCCAGCATGGCCACTGGATGGGACTGATGGGAGTTGTAGTTAAAAAAAAATAACTTTTCCAAGCTCTATCTTAAACACCCGAGAAGACAGCAGATATTTATGGTTTAGGTCATCTAGGGCCTTGAAAATCGTTAGTTGATGTGGGATACATTTCGCCTTATCACTTAGCAAAGTGACATTGATAGTCAAGCAAACGAGAGAGAGGGAGAGGGAGAGAGAGAGCCCTGGGTTATTTGGTAACTGCTTTTCAGGACTTTTCAGTGGATTCCTGCACTGGAACATATCTTACTTCCTTAACAATTTTTCCAGTTTACAGAACTTAAGTTTGATTTCCTTTGCTTTGCTTTAATGAAAATACACAATGGCATCATTTAGCCTCATTTAGCCTACTTATAAAACTGGCCTTTATAGTTACACTAGGCAGGCAGTGTGGGGCCCTTTGCTTATACAAATCCAAGATTCAGATTACTTGGTTGGGTGGCTTTTAGCCAAAGGAATTCATTCCTTCATGTAACTGGAGCACATCTTCAAACCACAGGCAGTCAAATCATTTTATGATCCCCCTTCTATTGACAGAAGATGCATTGCACTGTTAGGGCATTTATGTAAGGATGGGTCCCAAATGGACTGAGCATCAGAAAAGCAACCTCTTTATTTGTTTGGGGAGGGGCTGGACTGATAATTAAACCTATCTAGGCAACTGTCCCAGGACCCCAGGGCGAAGGTGGTTGTTCCATTAAACAAAGTTATATAAAGCAAACCTTCCACCTGCTACTGCCAGCTAGATAATTTGCCATACAATGCACTTCAATGTCATGCAACTAACTCCAAGGCACCCTGATGGAATTTTCAATGAAGCCAGGAGCCTGCTGTGGCAAAGGAATAATGACCCAGGAAAGGACATCAATCTCTATGCATAGGGAGGACATGCATCTTCCAGTGGTGAAGCTTCCTGGGAACATCGGAAGTGGCTTTTTAATGCATTGCCTTCTTATCCTGTTGGGGCGCTTGTTCAGAAAGCCACTTGGCTCAAAAGCCTCCCCTCCTAGCTTGGCTAAAGCATTAATCCCAGAAGCCAGGACTGGAAGGCAGCTTTGGCTCAAGACAGCTTTGGTAGCACAACTTCTTAAGAACAGAAGACAAGCCCCATAGCTGGATCAGGCCAATGGCCCATCTAGTCCAGCATCCTGTTCTCACAGTGGGCAACCAGATGCTTCAGTGGGAAGCCCCAAAGCAGGACCTGAGTGAACAGCAACTCTTCCCACTTGTGATTCCTAGCAGCTGGCATTCAGAAGCATACTGCCTTCAACTGTGAGGTAGGGCACAGCCATTGTGGCTAGTAGCCATTGATATTACGTTAGCTTGAATACTTTTATAGAAAGCTCACAGATCCAATGCAAGTGCTGGAAGGTTCCCAGGCTCTTCAAGAACCACTTGCAGTTCTTGGCTATTTCGTCCAGTGATCTAACCTTACTGGTTTCATTTTCCGCAGGGAGTCCTCACCATGTTTTCCACAGGGAGAGGATGCTCATATTCCTTATAGGGATGGAAAGAGTGGTCTGTTTTGGTGCTCTCAGTTTCTAATTTTTCCAGTGTTAAATTCAGTTCTCTACATTTTTGCAGCAATCTGTGAATTTTTTTTTTTAAATCCTCATGAAAATTCACCATTTTAGTGTGAATTTCTCCAAATAAACACATTTTTCTAGACAGTTTTGACAAAGGTTCATATTTTTCCAAGCCATTTCTGATCATATCATGTCATTTTGCATGTTATTTTCACTCATGTATCCATTTTTATGCACACATTCCCCCAATATATGCATTTTTGTAAATGTTGTTTAGTTGGCGAACTGCATCCCAAAATTCTAATAAATGTGAATTTTGAAGGATGGCTGTGTTTCGGTTCTCATATTGTTTCATAAATTGCAAATTTGATAAATTCTGAAATGTGAACTGAATCAAAATGCTCACCCACCTTTAATTCCTTATATCCCTTATGGAGCCCTCAAGCACACCCAAACACTCCCCACATGATGCTTCTTTAGGACAGGTAGCCAGGTAATGTGAGGCTTCTGCAGGCTCTTTGAGCACCCAGCTGAGACGCAACATTCCTCAGTTTAGCTAGCAACATGACAACATCATATGTGTTAATGCTGGCAGGAAGGTAAATACCCGTTGCTGGAAAACAAAAGCAGAAGAGTACAGTTGTGCTCATCATCTACTTGTGGGCTTCCAGAAGGCATCTGGCTGGCCACTATTGGAGCAGAATGCTTGACTAGATAGGCCTTTGGCCTGACCCAGCAGGGCACTTCTGTTCTTACTGTATGTGGATGATTATTGCAAATCTGATGGCTTCACCACTGCAGAATATAACAGAAGATGCATAATAATTAAGAAAATTAACTGGGGGTAGGTGTTTTTAAAAAGTAACGAATTAAGATTTAAAAATACACAGAACAAGTCCTATATTAGGGAACAAAATAACCGCACAGTCATCTCCCCCAAACAGTAGGAAGAGAATTCACACCTCATTGCCTAAAATGGCATTTACAGGTGTTTTAGTGCATGTCACACTTTGAAACAACAATTGTCAAAGGCGATGAAAAAAAGGCATGCGAGAGTTGTTGTTGTTGTTTTCCCTCCAGGCATCTGAGGACTTTATAAGGCAGAAACTGTCCCAATTTGGAGAAACAGCAGCTTGCCAGCTTGGAAAGAGGGATGTTTGGTACCACAGTTTGGGAAATGACTGAGGGCATTTGTGGCAAGCCGTTATTACAGGCCTATCCTTAGAGTTTAGGAAATGGAAGCTGGTGTGGTTTGGACATAGGACATGGAGGAAGCAACACTTGGGATCCATCCCATTTCCAGCCTTACCCTGGGGTGAGGCTCTCATTCTGCCTTTGCAGAAATAACAGTGAGGGTTTGTTTTTTTGATTTTCTGTATTAAGAACTAAACAAACATGACAACATTAAATGAAGGTATAACAACCTGGGACCAGTTTGCCTGAAAGCAGGAGGTGTGCTAGAGTTCCGCACTGAATTTTCCATTAATTTGCTTATTCTCTATTGTTGCGGATCAGATTTTAATGTAGCAATTTTCCACAGCTATTTTTGAAAATGGATTTTTTTAAAATAAAATCCGCCTCTAGAATATTGATATTAAGAATGATAATTTTATTTATATTTCCTTGCATTTATCGATATCTCCCTTCAAAATATTGATATTTCCTTTCAAATTAACAATATTAGTATCAATATTTTTGTGAGGGGGAAAAAACAGATTGGTGAAAGCAGCAGCTATTGGACAAAGGACAAACTTGAATCAATACCAGCCTGTTGGGTCATTGAAATGCTTTCAAGCTAGCACCAGCCAATAGATCCCATCCTTATCTGAAAGCCTGCCTGCCCCTGTATAGACCTGTAAGAGATCACTTAAGTCAACTCAGGAAATGCTAAATGGACATTTTCTGGTGTTGCTCCAGTACTCTGAAATGCCCTTACCTTGGCAATACATGCAATCAGTGGCTTCAGATATCTTATGAAGACTTGTCCAGGCTCCTGATCCTGATCCATAAGACTGGACCCTGTTTTACATATTTTCAATCTTCTGAATTTTTGATTTATATGCTTTTGTATTTTTATATTGCTGTTTTATTTTATTTTTTGGCTGTGCTGTTGTTTTAAAAGATTAATGTTTGCTCTTTAGACTGCACACAGCTTAGAGATTTTTGAAATATTAGGAGTTATATAGATTCTTATAAATAATTTTAAAAATAAATAAACTATTGTTCTTACAGTGTGTGTGCTTTACTAATCATGCAATTTACATATGAAAAGCGGGTTCACGTACAGTCTAAGAAAAGTAATCCGCACATATAGATCTATTGTTAAACCAAAAAATCCCTCCAAAGTGATTGCTGAAGTTGTGGGGATCTAGGTTCTTTGCTTTGGAATTAATAAATGAAAGAAAGGACATCCACGTTTTATCAAATGTGCCATGCTTAATGTCTCCCGAGCTAGTTAGCTAGTGCCAACTGCCAAACATACCATCTCTTTAAGACAAACTCCTCTTCACCTTTCTAATAAATAGTGCACTGTTTCCATATGGGCTTCTATGAGGAGGTAAGTGATTAAATCCTTGTGGAGCATGGGTTTAATCTGACCTGAAAAGAAAAAAAGCAGAATGAAACCTCAATCCATATTTACTTCTTGTTGCACCGCAGGGGATATAACTCAGTCTGCTTTGCATGCAGTAAGTCCCAGTTTCAACCTCTGACATCTTCAGGCATGGCTGGGAAAGACCCCTGCCAGAAACCCCAAAGAACCTCTGCCAATCAGTGTAGACATTACTGAGCTAGATGGACCAGTAAATCTGACTCAGTATAAGGCAGCTTCCTATGTTCCCATAGTCACTATAACCAGGAAGGTCATTTGCCAATATTGCCAAAATTGCCTCACCCTTGAACACTCCCACCAGATATGTAGTAAGGACCTTTCTTCCTGACATCTTCTCCATGGTGAGGATTTTTTCATTGGGGTGGAGAGGCTTATCATTAGGGTTGCAAGGTTGGGTCAATGAACTGCTCAATTGATTAAAAAGGGATTCCTCATCAAAGTGCCCCCAATTAATTAGCCAGCAGATTTCTTTAAAAAAATATGATTATTGTTAATTCAAAGTACTGCAGATGGCAAGGGGCATTTTTAAGAACACCAAGAGGCATTCCTTGCTGAAAGAGACAGAGAATGGGGAATTTCTAAGATGGTGTCTGGTTGCAACTAGGGAAAGAGGGGAATTCGATTCAATTTGCATTTAAAGGCAAACTTACTTAATTCAAAGTGTCCAAAACAACACATGAACCAAAGCATGTTATCCTTCAAAATCCACGTTTCTCCAAATTTTGTAGTGCTGTTCTCCAGCCAAGTAACATGTACAAAAACAGATACTAGGGTAAAATGTGCATAAAATACATATGAGTAAAAATAGCATACAAAAATGCATTATATTAGGGGAAATTGCTTTGCAAACTTGTGTATTAGGATAAATAGCAAATAACAATGTGCATATTATGAAAAATTAACACTAAAATGCAGATGAAGTTTTATGAGGATTTTTTTTAAAAAATGATAAAAATTGGCTATTTCTCATGTTCAACTCAAAGTTGGTGGTGACAAAGAAGGTAATGGGTTCTTATTTATGTATTATAAGTATTTTGTATCACTCATCATTTTCCCACCACACTCTACAAAATAAAACTGATTTCAAGGCTAAGACGAGCACTTAGAACGGAGCCTCGAAATGGACAACGATCCAGTGCAACTGGTGAAGCATCAAGTCATAATTATGCTCATTACACCTGATCCCAATGAAAAGTCTACCAGGGGTATTCTAAACTAACTGCAGTGCTCGTATCACCTGCAATTTGAGGCACCCCCGTGGATAGTACACTACAGCAGTCACAACCTGGAATTTACCAGATGATAGGTTGCTCAAGCCAGGCTATTTCTGTTGAGATAGGGGCACAGCTGTCAAACTCTCCAGAAGGGCCGTAGCTCAGTGGTAGAGCATCTGCTTTGCATACAGAAGGTCCCAGGTTCAATCCTCAGCATCTCCTGGTAAGGCTGGGAATGTCCCCTGTCTGAATCATGTCTGAAAGCACCTTGGACAGCTCCCTGAAAATTTGGACTAAAACCTGGAGTGGATTCACTGCCTCACTAACATCAGAGCCACCAGTCTCCACTGTGTATCCTTACAGGAAACTGAGAGAGGATGCTGGAGTATGACTGCTAAGTCCTCCAGTACAATTGCTGGTTCCTTTCATTTCCTTGAAGTGGCTGAGAAAAGAAAGGCAAACTGAAGTAAGCCTGCTTTTGCATTCTAATGCAAAATCTGGGCGATCCGGGGATTCTCTTTCAAACTTGAGAAATTGTGCATCATTCCTTTCAGGATTTGTTGAGTGTACAAAGCAAGCAATTAGCAGGAACGGTTGCAATCATTTATGCTTAGACAAAACCGCCACCGATACTCATCTGGCTTAGGGAAATCTGCACAGTGAAGCATACACACCAGCAACTGACTAGCATACGCACTGCAGAGCTGCGTAGAAGCCACACCTGATAGAGCCCACTGCAACGCATTTTCCCAGAGCACAAAGCCTGGAGAAGGAAGTTCCACTTGGCTGCGTTTTGCCTGTATGTATATACAGCAGCAGCCTGAAGGCCATGTTGCTCACTGATAGCAAATCGATGCCACTGTAAACACTGGAACAAAGGAGCTTGCAAAGGAGACAGGGGGAAGAAGGAGAGATGGAAACCTGATAAGCAGCCAAGGCTAAAACAATGTTGGGAAAAAGATGTAAAAGTGAGCACAACCCATATTCCTAATCCCGTAGAAGTTGCCCGAGAGCATATTCCCCTAAGTGAATGGGAAAGAGGCCCAATGGATTAGCCAAGGGGAGCAGAGGCAGGATTTGCAATCAGATCCTGCCACGCCAATGTGACAAGAAGATGTGTTAGGACCTAGGGGGAGGGCTGGAGCTCAGTGGCAGAGCACAGGTTTTGCACGGAGAAGGTCCCAGGTCCAATCACCAGCATCTCCAGGTAGGACTGGGAAAGAAACTCTGTCTAAAGCCCAGAGAATCGCTGCCAGACAGTGTAGACAATATTGAGCTAGATGGCCAAACGGTTTGACTTGGTATAAAGCAGTTTCCTATATACAAAGGTTGAACCTGTTCATCCAATTGTTGACCTTCTGTAGAAGAGACAGGGCCCACATGCATACATACAGAGCTTGGAAAAGTTACTTTTTAAAACTACAACTCCCATCAGCCCCAGCCAGCTTGGCCACTGGATTGGGCTGATGGGAGTTGTAGTTCAAAAAAGTAACTTTTCCGAGCTCTGCATACATACAAGGGATGGGATCATCTCCATCTCCAGTTACAAAGGATCAGGTAGCAGGTGTTGGAGAGAGGTCCCACTCTGCCTGAGACCCACAAGAACCTCTTCCAGAGAAGATAACACCGAGCTAGGTGGATGCACAACCTGGCCTTGTATAAACCAGCTTCCTATGTTATGCATAGTCCCACAAAACATTATAGGTTTATTCAATGTTAGTCCTACTCAGAGTAGACCCATTGAAAGTAATAGACACGGCTAATTTAGGTCAATTCATTTCAATAGGTCGACTCTGAGTTAAAGTTAATGGACATGACCATGTGTACTGGATTCAAAACTTACAGAGGCTGGGAGGAGGTGAGAGTTGATGGTAGAGGAACGCCCACTTCGAAACCACTATCAGTCTCATGCTATCCAAAGCAGAAGGTACATGTGTGTTGGGGGTTACCTGTTCCCTTTCCACCTGGTTGGTTTTGTTTTTTAATTCCACTTCCTCATTGTTCCAATGGGACGAAAAATTACTGTAGCAGCTCTAAGGCTACCATAGCTTCTCTCTGTTCCTAAGCTGTGTCCAGGGCAGGGATGGGTACAAAATTCAATTCAGTTTGCATTTCAAGCTGAATCTGTCAAACCTGCACTTTCCAAAACAATATGAGAACTGAAACACAGCCATCCTTATAAATTAGCACTCATCTGAATTTTGCAATGCAGTTCTCCAAACAATGTTTACAAAAATGCATTTATTAGGGGGAAATGTGCATAAAAGTACAGTAGCGAAAACAGCATTAAATTGGGAGAAATTGCTTGCAAAAAAATAGATACATTAGTCAAAACTGCACACCAAAATATGTTCATTAGGAGAAATTCGCACTAAAATGTTGGCAAATTTTCGTGAGGATTTTTTTAAAAAAAAGAAATTGTTGCAGAAATGTGGAAAACTGAATTTAAGATTGAAAAATGAGAGAAGAGAAATGGACAGATTTTTCCATTCCTACTTCCAAGTAAGGTCGCTCCCATACTATACATCTGGAGAATCCAAGGTATCCTGTGATCAACCTCTCTCTCTCTCTCTCTCTCTTTGTGTCTCTCCCACACACCCCAATAGTAGAGACGCTTTCTGCCACCCCTCTTACGGAAGCATCTGACCTCAGACCTCTTCCTCCGACCACCAACCTTCCTCTCTGGTCATACAGAGGTCAGTCCACCGTATCCCAGCCATCCTTCCTGAGACCAGAGGATTGTTCCTTAAGTTAGCGACACTTAAGTCTTACTGATTTCAGTCACGACTAACTTTTCACATTGATTTCAATGGGATCTAAGCAGAGCTAAACTCGTCTGGATTAGGGATGACAGAGATATTAAATTCAGTTTGCATTATAGCATGAACCTACCTAACAGGCATTTTCCAAAGCAACATGCAAACTGAAATGCACCCATCCTTCAAAATTCACACTTTTCCAAATTTTGCAGTGAAGTTCTCCAGCAATGTGTACAAAAATGCATAGACTAAAGTGTACATATAAACACTTATATTAGTGAAAATAACATACAAAAATGTGTTATATTAGGGGGAAATGCTTTGCAAAAATATGTCTTTTAGGCAAAAATGTGTCTTTTAGGCAAAAATGTATTAGGAGAAATTAGCACTAAAATGCTGATAAATTAAATTTTCACGAGAATGTTTTTTTAAAGTGGCAAACTGTTGTTGAAATGTGTAGAACTGAATTTAGGATTGGAAACGTGAGAAACCAAAACTGACATATTCTCCCATCCCTAGTCTGGACCCAACCCAGTGTGCCTCACCAAAAACCTAGAGTTGAGTAGAATGTTGAACAGTATCCTTTATTTTATACAGGAATTCTCTCTGACTCACAGAAAGTTTGTTCAAATGACTCAAAGTTTGCGTTGCCAGATTTTGCTTAAACTAATATTTGAAGCCAATTTGGAGATTCTTGCTCAGGAGGAAGAAAGGAGAGCCAAAATTGTTGTGACACATGCCATAGGTAAAGGTGTTTATCCATATAAACTTTCAACGAATGCCTTCTTCTTTATTTTTCCTTTTAAAAGTGTTTCTGCCTCTTTCTTATGTAGCTTCAGAACAATTGAAAGGGACAGTAGTTATCTGACACAAATAAATGGATTTAAAAACAAGATCTTGGTTGCATGACATTCCCCTCTTCCCCCACCCCAGTGCAGCTGCCTTAGAACAAAATTGTAAGTCTTCTGGTGTGTGGGTGTGTGTTCACACTAAAACTATAAAGAAATTCCTTTACTTTCCTGAACAGTAGCTGTTGTACTTTTTTTAAAAAAAAAATAATCCTCTGCATACTCATTTGACAGTAGTCACATCAAACCAAATTTAGGCTTACTTCTGAGTAGACCTGCATAGGGTTAGAATTCGAATATGTGGTAGATATGATGAAAATTGAAGCAAAGTGGTCTTTATTCCAAATTAGTTAATCCAGAACACTTTTTTTCAAAACCCGGATCCACCTATCATCCGTTTTTGTTCCGCACACTACTGGCATGTGAAATGCCCTCCTAACAGATTGCTCTGATAGAATCATAGAATCATAGAGTTGGAAGGGTCCTGTAAGGCCATCAAGTCCAACCCCCTGCTTAATGCAGAAATCCAAATGAAAGCATACCCAACAGGTGGCTGTGCAGCTGCCTCTTGAAGGCCTCCAGTGCTGGACAGCCCACCACCTCCCTAGGTCATTGGCTCTATTGTCAGACTGCTCTAACAGTTAGGAAGTTTTCCCTAATGTTCAGTTGAAATCTGGCTTCCTGTAAATTGAGCCCATTATTCCACATCCTGAATTCTGGGATAATCAAGAAGAGATCCTGACCCTCTTCTGCGTGGCAACCTTTCAAGTACTTGAAGAGTGCTATCATATCTCCCCTCCATCTTCACTTCTCAAGATTAAACATGCCCAATTATTTCACCCTGTTCACTCTGGTTGCCCTCCTCTGAACCTGATCCAATTTGTCTGCATCCTTCTTAAAGTGTGGTATCCAGAACTGGATGTAGTACTCAAGATGAGGCCTAGCCAGTGCCAAATAGAGGGGAACTAACATTTCGTGTGATTTGGAAACTATACTTCTGTTAATATAGCCTAAAAAAGCATTTGCCTTTTTTGCAGCATCATACTATGGGCTCATATTCAGTTTGTGATCAACCGCAATCCCAAGATCCTTCTCACATGTAGTATTGCTGGGTCAAGTATCCCCCATCTTACAACTGTGCACTTGGTTTCTTTTTCCTAGGTATAGAACTTTGCACTTTTCCCTGTTAAATTTCATTCTGTTGTTTTCAGTCCAATGCTCCAGCTTATCTTGAAAGAGTGCAGCTCTCAACAGGAAAAAAAAGTTGCTTTATTACAACTGAATAATCCCACCAGTTTCAAAGACCTGTGCAATAACCTATAATTTACATAAAATGTGTAGAAACTTGTAAAATGACTCAAATGAATTTTAAGATGTAACAGACTGGTTACGGCAGAACGCTATCTGTTCATACTTTCTATTCGTACATGGCCCAGTAACCATAAAAACAGCACAGAGAAAGGTGAACTTGACAGAAGTCAGGTGCCTCATCACAGGCGACAGGCAGTGGGTGCATGTGACAGGGGGAATCTTTTTCCTATAAAATAAATCCCCTCCCCACCCACCTGCCTTTGACTTTGTAGCTCTAATCTTCAAAGAGAAATCCAGGCCAGGGAATCCTAGCTCAATATCTACATTCAGTTCCACTCCGGTAATATCCTTTCCACAGAAGTTCCATTGTTACCGCCGGCTATGCAGGGTTTAAACGCCAAAGACCAACCAGCTGTCAAAAGAGGACATTTGGCCCTTTAAAAACTGTGTACGGGGGGGGGGGAGAGAGAGACAGTATCCTTGTGCTGGCTTCACTCAGAGCTGGTTGGGTTAAACAAAATATTACAATAGCGAGAACTCATCTGGAACAAATAATTTTTGGAGGCCACCACCAGGAGTATTACCAAAAGGGAAAGAAAGAAAATGGACTTTCAGTTTGGCTGAGAAGGATGTAAAGTCTATGCTGCCCTCTGCCGTATTTGAATAAGTACTGTGATGAGGAGGAATCTTCAATTTAACAGTATTTGGTTTGGTCTGCATCAGTGGAAGGGCATTACACCCGAAGGGGCTAAGAAGCCTGGCAATATGATCTGGTTTAACAAAGCGGACTCGGCCCTACAGAATCTTGCCTCAAGATCCCTCCACTTTATGTGATCCAATCCTTTGTTGTCTGAAAGACTTACTTTACAAGAAAGGATGTTTCAAAGCCTTCCAGCTTTTTGTTCCTCTACTTATTTGCAGTCACTCAATCAGGCGTCACCTTCTTGCCTCTGTGGGTATGCGCTGCCTTTTTCCTGTGAATTTAAATATATTTTGATTTCACACATTTTATCATTTTGTTTCTAATTTCTACTGCAACTCTGTGGTTAATTTGGAGGGGGGGTAGCAGTGCCCTTTACTCTTGTCAGCTGTTGTGTTGATTCTATTTAATGGCTGGTTGTAAATTTCCACTCTGGAAAAACATTAACTGGAGGGTGGTGGTGTTTTTTTTAAAAAAAATCTGATTTAAGGAAATAAGATAAAATATTAAATAAAGAAATTGTGGCTTAGTATTAGTTTCACAGGTAAACAATATCTTTGTAAGCTTCTTTGAAGGGCTGTGGCTCAGTGACAGGGCCTCTCTTCTGCATGCAGAAGGTTGCAGGTTCAATTCCCAGCATATCCAAATAGGGCAGTGAATGCCCCCTTTCTGAAACCCTGGGCAGTGCAGACAGCGCTGAGCTCGATGGACAAGTGCTCTTGCTTGGTCTAAGGCAGCTTCTTATGTCCGTACGTAAATCCGGTATACCAATGAAATGTGTACTTCACCAAAGACAACAATGGTCTATCGTCTTTAATTCTCTTTATGAAAACTGCTGTGAAATGGAAATGGGCTGCCTTCAAGTCAATCCCGACTTATGGTGACCATCTGAAGAGGGTTTTCATGGTAAGCGGTATTCAGAGATGGTTTACCATTGCCTTCCTCTGAGGCTGAGAGGCAGCGACTGGCCCAAGGTCACCCAGTGAGCTTCATGGCCGTGTGGGGATTCGAAACCTGGTCTCCCAGGTCGTAGTCCAGCACTCTAACCACTAGGCCTCACTGGCTCTACATGGAAAAACCCTTCTCTCTCGAGAAAACAAGCTCAGGGATAGAGCATCTGCTTTGCATGCAGGTTCAGTCCATGGCATCTTCAGATGGAGAGACCCTTGCCAGAAACCCCAGGCAGCCGCTGCCAATCAGTGCAGACAGTACTCAGCTGTATGGGCCAATGGTCTGACTCAGTATGGCAGTTTCCTATGCTCCTATATTTCTACTGTAAGGACGCTGCGGGAACCACTAGCAGCCTCGTTCCCAGCATGGCTCAGAAAGTTTAAGAAACAAACAAGAAAATCAGTGCAGTTTTCAAATCAGTGATAAAAATCGGTACAGTCTTGCAAGGTTCAGACCACCATGTTTAATTGAATGTGGCGTCCAACTGTATTCCAACATAGACAAAAAAAACCTGCTCCGTGATCTCAGGAAATGTCATGCAAAATTCTTCTTAAAAAGTGTCCAAATGCATAGCAAACAAAACAACTTCCAAAAATATAGATAATAGTGAAAAGGAAACGTCGACTTATATACCAGCGCCATCAAAACACATGGCGTTTTACAGAATGACAACAAAAATCTGCTCCATGTCTCTCAGAGGTTGCAGTCTGGTTTTTGACAGTAACAAAGGAAAGGATAGACTGGAGGAGGGGGCAGATTAGGAGGGATGGGAAAGTAACAAGGGGCGAATGTCAGCAAATTCAGTTTGGCAGTACTGGGCTGCATTTCATTTGGGAATGAGCAAATAAGCCAAGCCAGGGATTCACTGCCTCTCTTCCTCAAACACTGGGGAAAGCTTTGCCTTTAATTTAGAAAGCACAAAGCCAAGTTCTAGGCAATTGGCAAAGAGCAGAGGTGAAGCACATCTGGTTTTGGTCATTCACAAAAGACAGGGTTCCCCTCCCCCCCTTGCTCTTCAGCGCCACCTGCTGAAATTGCCTCCCAGACTGTCAGCCGATCACTCAAACAATGAACTCAGCAGGCCTCTGGGTGAGGACGGAGATTCAGCAGGTTAGAAACGGTATTATTTTCGAGGTCAGTTCAGATAGTATTGATGATGGTTTCATTTCAGCCATTTTCCTTTCTTCGAGATCCAAGTTTGTTCTTTGCTAGCCAAGAGCATATATTCATAGGAACTTTGCTTGTCACTACGCATATATGCATATGTATGACTTTTACTATTGAGACACAGGCTTTGCACAGAGCGATTTTCCATGTGTCTTACATTTGGAAGGTTAAGAGCCATCCGCCATCAGCCAAGATCTTGGTTTTTATCATCAATCCCGCCTGCAGTAAAGTCCTTGCTTTCTGCTTGCTTTGACACGGAGTTGGAAACTACTTTCTTGTAATCTAACGATCAAACTTTTGTCAAGCTTTTAAGGTTTGTTATATATTCAGCATGCCGGCTGTCAAAAGAGCAGAATACACACACACAAACGCACAGACACACACACACACACAACAGGTATGCACTGAAATAAAAGTTTGGTCACAGAAGATGCACGACTGCCAAATTGGCAAGTAATGTCTCTTCCTCCCCTCGCAGCTTTCTCTCATCCATTTCCGTTTCTGATTACTACTTTAAGCACATCAAGACGCATTCTTGTATTCCTCATAGTCCTCAGCTAAGAGATCTGCTCCTGTTTGAACAAAGACACATGGCGGGGTAGGGATAGGAGAAAAATTCAGTTCACTTTTCATTTAAAGCTAAATCTATCAAATCTGCATTTCCCATAACAACAAGCAAACTGAAAAACAGCCATCGTTCGAGAGTCGCACTTATCCGAATTTTGCAATGCAGTTCTCCAACCAAACAAGGTTTACAAAAATGCATATACTAGGGGAAAGTGTGCATAAAAATGAATCTATTGGTGAAAATGACATACAAAAGTGCATTATATTAGGAGACATTGCTTGCAAAAACGTGTACATGAACCAAAACTTCATTCAAAAATTTGGAGAAGTTTGCATTAAAATGCTGAGGAATTTTCATGAGGATTAATAAAAAAAAATTGCAAATTGCAAATTGCTACAGAAATGTGGAGAACTGAATTTAAGACTGGAAAAAATGAGAAATGTAGGGAACTGAAATGCACAGATCCTTTCATCTCTAATTGGGGGGGTCCATAGATTTCTGTAGTAATGATATCGCCTGCTTCTGCAATCTGCACAGGAAGATGAAAGGTAAATCAGAACCAATGCCAAGGTTCTTGCATTCATGCACTCTTATGTACTGCTGCAAAAAGCCCAGGGTCCAACTTAAGACAATGCTGGTGCACCAAAACAACCAGGGCTATATTTAGGGGCAGCTGATTCAGACCACCACCTGGGGCAGGGAGGTCTTGGGGAAAGAGGTTGCATAATATGGGCTGATCCACTCAATAATCCATTCAACAGCTGCATCATATAGCCCAAGGAGTTCATCTTCACTTGCAAAAACGGGAACACTGATTTGCATACCAGCATTGCACTAACCTTTTTATTTTATTTTAATTTGGAAGACCTTTTTACATTATAGATGCTAGGCCTGAACACAGGAACACGGAACAGGCCAGTGGCCCATTTTGTCTAGCATCCTGGTCTCACAGGCCAACCAGATGCCTATCGGAAGGCCCCAACTAGCCCCAAGCGCAATAGCAACTCTTCCCTCCTGCGGTTTCCAGCAACTGGTATTCAGAAGCACACTGCCTCTGACAGTGGAGGTAGAACATAGCAATCGGGGTTCGTAGCCATTAATAACCATATCCTCCATGAATTTGCCTAATCCTCTTTTAAAGCCATCCAAATTGATGTGGGGATATCGAAGATGTTCCTCTCTGGGGCCACCATTTGGACTAGGGCTAGGCCTGGGTACAAGGCAATGCTTGAGTGAAATGTGGATTAAAAGGTGTGTGTGTGACAGAGAGAGAAAGAGAGATAATGGAGGCATAGTAACAATGTATGTGATCCTGCTCACATCAACAAGAGCTAGGACCCACCCCTTTGAACTGCCATGCAGCAGCCTCTAATGATGATGCAGCCCTGTGCATGTTTACTCCAAAGTACGTTCCAGTGTGTTCATTGGCACTTAGTCGCAGCTAAGACAAGATGCAAACACATAGCTGGGCACTGTCTTGGAATAAGATCAGAGCTTGGAAAAGTTACTTTTTTAAACTACTACTCCCATCAGTGCCAGCCAGCATGGCCACTGGATTGGGCTGATTGGAGTTGTTCAAAAAAGTAACTTTTCCAAGCTCTGAATAAGATACAAACTAATTTTGAGACTAGCCAGGCAAGCATTTGTATAGCAGGGATCCTTTGCAGGAACCCACCTCTTCTTTAGGAATAAGTGCCTCCATCTGGGAGATACTCCAGAATTTCTCTTGATTGAAATTTTGCAACAGCATCATCTAGTCTGCCCTCATCAGCTCTCTGGTGCAGCCTTTCCCAACCTTTGGGTCCCCAGATGTTGTTCGACTACAACTCCCATCAGCATGGCTAGTGGTCAGGAATGATGGGAATTGTAGTCCAGCAACATCTGGGGACCCAAAGGTTGGGAAAGGCTGCTCTGGTGTAAGGAACCCCATGCATATGAATTTCAACACTGATGTTGCATATGTTTCCTGCCAATAAAATATGTATTTCTATATGTATATATAGATCCAGTTTCCAGTCTGCGTGTACATTGACGCTGAATGTGGTATGTTCAACTGAGCTCAGCCTCCTCCTCCACATGCAGTCTACCCACTCAATATGACGTTTTACAGGAGATATAGTAAATGGTTCAGTCAGCAGCAAATCACACAGGAAACATGCACACATAAGTGTAAAAACATGTGTTGGAAAATGTAGACAGAGTTTCTCATTTTTCCATTCTTAAGTTCGGTTCTGCACATTTCTGCATTAGTTTGTGAATTTGTTTTGAAAAGGTCCTCATGAACATTCATCATCATTTTAGTACATATTTCTCCAAATATGCACATTCTTGTATGCATTTATACACATTTTACAAGCAATTGTCCATAATATGATGCATCTTCATATGTTATTTTAACTAATATATGCATTTTTATGCACACTTTCCACAAAAATATGCATTTTTGTACACATTGTTGGGTTGGAAAACTGCTTCACAAAATTTAGAGAAGTGCAAATTTTGTCAGAAAGTGCAAATTAGATGGGTTTGCATTAAAATCCAAACCAAACCTAATTTCTCCCCCATCTCTAACAGATTCAAAATTGGGACTGATATAGCAGAGTAGAACACAATCTCTGAAATGGATACAGAATGGGGTGGTCAGGGAGAGCCACTCACACTTTGTCACTCACTTGGTTTTCACAGGAATAGAGCCTCCATCCTTCCTCCCCCTCGCTCCTTCACCAATACGCAAAGAAGTATGATGAAGTCACACAAGAATATTCACGTGATGGTTCTGGGCATTCTAAAAAGGTAGCATGAGAGAAAGTTCCAATCGTACTCTCTTCCAGTGTAACGAAACCCATCTGCACTACACATTTAAAACAGTATCATCACAGAGCTTCACAAACTTCCCCCTCAGCATGTGG
The DNA here is from genome assembly GCF_030035675.1 of Rhineura floridana. Taxonomy (NCBI): domain Eukaryota; kingdom Metazoa; phylum Chordata; class Lepidosauria; order Squamata; family Rhineuridae; genus Rhineura; species Rhineura floridana. Next base: position 38,312,930 of record NC_084491.1, read on the forward strand.
AATGTTTATGAATATTCTGCGGCTCCAACTGCTCTATACATATGTCATACCACTTTAAATAGTCATGGCTTCCCCCAAAGAATCCTGGGAACTGTAGTTTGTTAAGTGGTTAGAAGACCCAGATTCCACTCACAGAACTACAATTCCCCGAGTTCTCTCCTTGAGAAGAGGAACTGATTGCAAACCACTCTGGGAACTGTAGCTCTGTGAAGCGAATAGGGGACTCCTAACTACTCTCAGCACCATTAACAAACTACAGTTCCCAGGATTCTTTGATGGAAGCCATGAGTGTTTAAATTGGTACAGTACTGCTTTAAATGTATAGTACAGAGGGGACCTATGTTGGTTCATGTATAGGTTGTTGGGAGCTTGGAATGAATTCTGGACTCCGCTCATTTCTGATTACTGGTGTTTACACTGGAATATGCAACTTGACACTCGAAACTGAAACATTACATGGACTCATCATGCATGCACATTTATCTCTGCAACCATACAGTGTTCCTTGTCACATACAACATAACTTTTTCCAAGATGTATTTATTTATACCATGGGTTAAAGCCTTTTAGGAGATGTATGATGCCCACCCGTTTAATGAGCTCTGCTACCTCAAAATAAAACGGAGGCAGATCAAAAGCCTCAAATCATCCAGGGGCTTTTTTCCTGCCTCTCAACACGTTTCAGCCTAATCCACTGTGTAAACAAGTCCAAGATTTCAGAGGTTGTTATTGTAGGATAACAGGGTGTCTAAACAAGCCCTGCCTTGACAACAGTGGCACCCACAGGACTCACAAGTAAGGATCTGTGCATTACACAGTGCTGCAAGGCGCACTTTCATACTGCTGGTAATTTCACAACAGAGATTTTAGGACTTCTGCAGTACTGCTAGAGAAAATAACAAAGGCTTTGTTCAAGAAGTAGTTTTGTTTTGTAGGATCTGTTTAAAATTTAGCCCCAAGTGAAACTTTAACGAACCATGGCATCACCCTTAAGAAGGCTGGCTGGCTGAATTATGTCTACTTTACTCCTGTCTTGCCTTCTCAATTATGTTGGCTGCGAGCATACATCTCTGAAGTTTGCTCCCTCCTCATTATCTTAATCCACAAGGAATACCTTGGTGCTCTCCCTCCAAACTGAGTGGGTGACTGGAGTACTTGCATGCAGTAAATTACATTTCAGACAGCCCCAACAAGGATGTCATCTTGAACAAGAAACTGAGCGCCAGCAGGAGAACGTAATAAAAACCCCATTAGGGAAAGGGGCAGGGTGGGGAAAATTTGATTAATAGGCTGATTGTGCCAAGTGTGGCATCAGCCAATGTGCACTTATGATGGGATGCAACCACTGTCTCACCGGCATGTCACAAGACCTATGACATTGTGCTCCAATAGGGATGGGTGAATCTGTCAATTTTGGTTTCTCTCAATTTCTCATTGTTCCAATTTAAGTTCCTTGTTTTCACATTTCCACGTCAAGAAGTCCTCATAAAAAATCATCAGCATTTTAGGGTAAATTTTTCTCAATATACACATTTTTGTATGCAACTTTGCCTAATATACATTTTTGCAAAGCAATTTTCCCTAATGTAATGCATTTCTGTATATTATTTTCACTAATACATGCATTTTATGAATACTTTAGTATATGTGTGTTTTGTACACATTACTTGGCTTGAGAACTGCACTGCAAAATTCAGAGATGTGCAAATTTTGGAGGTGCCTGTGTTACAGTTCATGTATTGTTCAGAAACTGAAAATTAGGGTAAGTTTGCCTTCAAATGTGAACTGCACTTAATTTCTCCTCCCTCCTTGTGCTCTAGCCACCTTTGCCAAATGCACTACCAGAAAATATCTCAGCTTAAACTGAGACAATCCAAATCAGTTTGGATTCCATCACACACCCCAATCAAGGACAAGAATTTCGGATCTCTACACCAATCCTGTAAATCTCCAAGCTCGGATGGAACAAAGCTGTTCTGAAGTGTAACTTTCTTCTATCAGGAAGGTTTCCTTTCAAGATTCTTCTATCTGTCAAGGTTGATGTGTACATTTTATTTTGTAATACATTTATATCTCATTGCTCGAAACATGAAGTTAAAACAGCGTATTAAAAAACCCCACACTTAACAACAAAAAAGCATACAATGCAGCATAAAACCAAAGCAGATGAAGAGCTAAAAATATTTTTAATTTTTTTCCCTTAAAGTTTGGGAGAAATCAGAAAGGGTTTTGCTTTATACTCAAAAGATAACAATATGGAAGTCAGGGAAGTTCTGTGGAGGGACACATGCAGGGGTGTACTTGTCTAGGGACCCAGGGGATCTTAGACCCTTTACTTTTTTGGGAGAAGGGTCCCTGCAGGGTCCCTATGTCTCCAGCATCCTATGAGCGAATAAGCAGGAAAGGAGAGTGGGTTAGCCGCTGAGAAGAGTCTTCTACCTTGTCCTTTCCTGCTGATTTGGAGCCAATCATAGTGAAAGGTGAGTCAGCCACTGAGAAGACTCTTCTCAGCAGCTAACACTCTCCCCTTTCATATTTTTGGTTCCTAGGGGTGCCTGCATTAACAAGGATCTCATTCTCAGCAAAAAAAAATGATGGGTTAAGGCACGGCTGTGACTATCATGAAGGAACCCTGCACTTCTGAATTTGCCACTACACTACAGGATACATGATCCCATAGGGAGGGGAGAGGAGGTGCCCAGACAGCTCTCTCCGCAGTCGCCACTCACACCTCATTCGTTGGGGACATTCAGAGAAGAGTTTCTCACAGTGGATTTAGTGCAAGGGTAACCAATGTGCAACAGAGAAGAGCAGCCAGAAAGGTAGTTCCAGGGGGAAATTCCCTTGGGTTCAGCACTTCCTTTTCTTCTCCACTCACCTTCTACAAAGCACCGCCCACTGAAGGGGTCCTTGGGCTGGTGCTTCATCACACATGCTGTTATGCCCAAAGCCCACCATGAGGTACTGATAAGGCAGGTGTGGGGAACCTTTGGCCCTCCAGATGTTGCTGAACTACAACTCCCATCAGCCCCAGCAAACACAGTCAATAGCCAAGGATGGAATCATAGTTCAGCAACATCTGGAAGGACACAGGTTTCCCACACCTGTAATAAGGCATTCAAGTCAAAGAAAAGGTGGTGAATGCACGCAAGGTGCTCTGTTCTCCTCCCATATAGTGTCTGCAGCAAGTCCAATTTGTTCCTCAGTTTCTCTCTCTTGAGATAAGCCCACAAAGATGGATGAGGAAACACTCCTCAATAGTGGACAGTGATTCTGTTACATTTTCAAGAATGACTCTGGACACAGGTTCAGCGAGGTCATTTATTTTGCAAACAACTGATTTCTTGACTCGGTGCAAGTGAGAAAGAAGGCTGACACTGAAAGACAAAAGGGATTCCTTCAAAAGTGTGCAATAATTAATGCCTCGCAGAAGTTAGCAACAGAAAAGAAATACCCAAACAGAAGGTGCATTACAGAGATCTTCAAGTACCAAGACAATTAAAATATCAAGAGTGCTGTGAGGAACCCAGTTGACAGAACTCAGCATAATTCCACAAAATTCAAATGATTCTGGAAGCTTGGTGAAGACGTTACCTTGGATCAAGTGGCAAGAAATCAATCTGTATTATGTCAGTCCATTTGACAAAACACTGGAATTTGTTTATGAAACGATCTGTTCCGGCCTCTCTCGAAAGAACTGCCAAATTCTCACTTTCCTCTTTCTCTCTCTCAATTCCCAGTGGAGCTGAAGGGTGGGAGATTCAGGGTAGACAAAAGGAAGCACTTCTTCACACATGGCACATACTTGAAACTATGCAATTTGCTACCACACAATGGAGCAACTTAGCTTTGAAAGGAGACAAATTCATGGCTGATGAGGCCATCAGTAGCTACTAGTCATGACTCCTAGTAGCTACTAGTACCTGTTAATAGCTATTAGTTTTGCCTCCAGTATGAGAAGGCAGTGTGCCCCTCACCACCAGTTCCTGGGGAATACAACAGGGGAGACTATTGCTCTCATATCCTATTTATGGAGAGCCAGTGTGGCATAATGGTTAGAGTATCAGACTAGGACCTGGGAGACCACAGTTCAAATCCCCACTGAGCCATGAAGCTCACTGGGTAACCTTGGGCAGGTCTCTCTCTCTCTCTCAGCCTAACCTACCTCATAGGGTTGTTGTGAGGATAACATGAGAGGAGGAGGAGATAGCCATGCCTGCCACCCCTGAGCTCTTTGGAGGAAAGGTGGGATAGAAATGTAATGAATAATAAAATAATTGTGGGCTTTCCAGAGACATCTAGCTGGCTGCATTCCAGAGCAGGCTGCTGAATTAGAAAAGGGGGACCTTTGGTGTGATGCAGCAGATGTCCATAGGCTCAACTCAGCAAAAAAGTACGTAAAAGCATGGACAAAGGCCAGGGGTGAATATGGGGAGATATCACGACACTTTCCCCCCCCTCAAAGTCATTGAAATTGCAAGAAGGTGGCAAAGGGAAGCCTACCACAATAATAAAGAAAACGAAGACACTTCTGCTTTCACCGGGTACTGCATGCATTATGTCTGGTAGACCCTTGGATCGTGGTCAGTTTGCAGAAGCATGCAATAGATATTGGAAAAGCCAAAGTGTGCCTTATATTCTGGATGCCCAGGTGCAAAGATGGCTTGGATATGCATTTCCCCAGCTTGGAGAGGCCAGTGCAAGAAGGGGGCTGCAGATATACACCCCCAGAGAGGTTGGCTTGGAGTTGCCCATCATCTGATGGAACCGAGTCCAGTTCTCTGCACACCATTCCCTTCCTCCCCAACCAGCTCATCAGTGACTACTGTGACAAGCTGATCAGGTTTTTCCAGTACCTGTGAGCTGTTGTTTCCTCCTTCCTTGCATGAGACCTTCTAGTATAAAATGGATGGCAAAATATTGGTTGCATTTATTGTGCGCCATATCCCAATGCTGCAGCTCCACTGGCACCAAGCAACTTCCTTTTCCGTCTCCTGAACTCCACACATACAGTCAACATCAGCTCTGGAGGTTTGGGGGACCTTCCAGAGGAAATGTTTGGAGGGGGACGTGGGGGGTGGCAGAGGTGGCAGTCCCATTGTGCCAGTGGATTTCCCCTGGAGCAGCACTGGATATACAACCCAAGATTTCTCTCTCTCTACGATCTTGTCCTCTACATCTTGGTGACTCCCTCTCTCTCTTCTCGTGGTTGGTCCCTCTGCTCATCTAATACTAATCTTACTCAGCCTCCATTTCTTTCCTTTTACTTTCTCTCTAGCGGCTTCTTCTGCGTGGCACTTTCGTCTAATATTCAGCCGGCTTCCTCTTTGTCTCGCATCAAGAGGTCATTTTGAAATGGTCTCCTCCCCCCCCCCACATTTTCCTAAGCGTAAATATTGCATTTTTAAACTTCCCTTTCTTCATTCTCCCTCAGCTGGTGAAAAAACATTCCCCTTGTCCTCAGCTTCCCACTGCTTTTTTTTTTTTTTTTTTTTAAGGTTTATGAGCCAGCAGGCAAGGGCTTGGGCATTTTGTTCAGAAATCACTGAACAGAGCCTAGAACACATCAGGTGCTTTATAAATAGAAAGTTATATGTTACTCCTATGGAGACCTGAGCATGCAAGGAGCTCCCAGAGATTTTTGCATCTTGGCATTGCCCAGATCTAAACCTGCTTAACTTTCAAGCACGTGCCATCAACTCCTGAAGTCTGAACAATCAACTCCCACCTCTCACACAAAACAGTAGCTTCTAATTGTCACAACAGGCAACACTTGGCAACCTTTCTGTGGAAATCATTTCTGTCCTGAGCACAAGCAATAGCTAGAGTGTGAACTTGTAAAAAAAAGCTGGTCACCTTCTTTAAAAAAAAAATGGCCAGCTTTTTTTTTTTAATGCATTATTAGCCCCTGCCCATTTTATTTGTGCAAAACTAAACCACTAGCTAATTAAAACTCCTAGAAATTGGTATCACAGCTTTCTAAACTGAACTTCTAAACTTTGGGAAGGGGGTGCTTTGCATGCTGAAGATCCTGGGTTCAATTCATGGCAACTCCAGGTAGGGATGGGGAAGATTCCTCTCTAACAGCTGCTGCCAATCAGCGTAGAAAATACTGTGTGAGACTCTTGACTAGCTATCAGGCAGGTTCCCATGTTCTTAAATCATTGAGAGCCTTGACTTCTGTAGGGAAGTCACAGTTCAGCAACAGATTGAGATGGTACCACAAAATGCTATACAGAGATTTCAAATGTGCGGTGTTCACAGCTTATTTATTTTTTTAAATCCTATCTTTCAGGGCTACACTTGACTAGCCGTTGTTTCATGCTACGCAAAAATAAATTTTAAAAATTATTACTCTTAAGATGTTCTGAAGCCTCTCAGCGTATGACACTCCTGCAATTCCAAGTAAATTGATGGGTATTAACACTCCCATTTATGCTGCTCCAGATCTGTTTTCCAGATGAGTCTATGGCTGATTGACAAGATGACAACAAATGACAATCACATTTGAGCAGGAGAAATAAAAAACATTCTGCACATTTTATTTAAACTTTGACCACATCTTAGTTTTCCATCTGATTTTGTTGGAAGACAGGGGGGAAGTCTGGCTTGGGATGTTTCACCTCTAACTCAGAAAAACATGACATGTAATATATGATACTAGGACCCATATGTCAACGTCTTTGCGAAATCCACCCCATCATCCCAGTCCAAAACTGCCAAACAACACTAGGGCTGGGCCCAAGAATCCAAACCTCACTGGTGGTTTCCCAAGAGTCACATCCGCACTATACAGTTAAAGCACTCTTATATCACTTTAAACAGTCATGGCATCCCCCAAATCATCCTGGGAACTGTAGTATGTTGGTGCTGACCCATGTTAGGAGACTCCCTATTCCCCTCACAGAGCTACAATCCCCAGAGTGGTTTAACAATCAATCCCTCTTCCCAGGGAACTTTTTGAACGGAGTTCTGCCAGGGGAATAAGGATCTCCTAACACCTCAGCCCCCCTTGTTAAAAGTGGTATAAGAGTGCTTTAAATGTGTGGTGGCGGATGTAGCCTGAAAGTAAATGTGGCTTGGAGGAAGTGCCACGTTCGGAGTTAACCACGCAGCTAGCCGGGGTGGGTGGGTGTATTGGGGCTGTGTCCAAAGGAGAAAACCTAACCTCTCTCCCCTCCCCCCCCAATCTGTAGCCCCAATCCAAACCGGGCCCCTCGTGGCTTCTTTTCCAGCTAGAAAGCCAATGCCAGCAGCTCCAAACACAGAGATCCGCATCATGTTTGGTATGGACCCAAATAAACCTGGCAAGAAAAACAATGTCGAGTGCCATGGTATTAAAAGGTACGATCCTTTGAGTCTAGAGGCTGAGGTGTCAGCTCAATGGCCAGCCTCCAGATTCTGAAATGGGTCCACCTTTCTCTGACATTTTGCAGGCCCTGCTTGACAACCACAGCCAGCAAGCCGGGGCAACGTTACTTGCTCCCCAATTGACCCACACTCTCCCATACTCAATCTTTGCCTTCCTGCCTCCTTAACTGCCGCCAGCATGATTTATAAAACAGGCTTAATCCCCTATTGGACTTGGCGACTGATCACATTGCCATCTGTGGGTAGCCAGGCCTCAGACCCTACCAGAGGAACAACTTCCTATCAACCTGGCTCCTGACAGAACTAGTATGACGAGGCCTTCTCTCTTAAGAGTCATAAGAGCTGGGAATACCTCAGAGGTCATTTAGTCCAACCCACTGCTCTAGGTAGTACGTGCGCTGCAGCATGCAACCACAGCATTCCTGGCAGATGGCAATTGGGCAGCAGCTCTGAACAGCTCCAGTGAATGAGCCCATTGCCTGTCGATGCTGTCTGTTCCTCTGTCGAACTGCTTGCGGCATTAGGCTGTTTGTCCTACTGTTAGCCAAAATCTGCTTCCCTGCAATTTCTATCCATTTTCCACCACTTTGCTTCTGCCCTCTTCCGGCAGCAGAAAGGGCACTTTCTGCTGAATGGCCCTCCTTGAATGAAAATTATAGGTCTCTGAAGCATTTCCTTAGCTTCACACTGAGAGAAGGGAGAAGGGAATCCTCAGGTGGAAATTTTTGTATAGGCCGCGTTTCAAAAACTACTGGCCCCAGAATAGGAAAATCAGCAGTAGTATATTTACAACAGACAGACAAAAACAACCTTCACACACATTTTTGTGCTTTGAACATTCATACAAAATATATAATTTATTCATCATTGCATCTGTTCTGCTCATGCACCTGCAGTGGAGGATCCATTTCTTTATATAAAATGCTAGAACCTTGTTAAGAATCTTCATAGTGGTTGTTTTTTGCAGAAAAAAACACAGCTATTTGGGGGGGGTATTTTGGGGAAACAACTGGAGGGTGTCTGCCTAGCATGGTACCAAGATTTGGCGAGGGGCTGCAGCTCAGTGGTAGAGCGCAGGGTTTGCATGCAGAAGGTCCCTCTTTCCATCCTTGGCATCGGGGAAAGATCGCAGCTCAGAGGCAGAGCATCTCCTTCGTGTGCATGCAGAAGCTCTCCAGGTCCAATCCCCACCGTCTGACAGGGCTGGGAAAGAGCCCCGCCTGAAACTCTGAAGAGCCACTGCCAGTCAGTGTAGGCAGTACTGAGCTAGATGGACCAATGGTCTGACCCTGTACAAGGAAGTTCTGTGTGCTCCATATCGCCATATTGTTTTAAATTGTTTTTTAAAAGATGTCTTTTAAATAGTATTTGTTTTTAGTTACTGTAAACCGCCCAGAGAGCTTCGGCTATGGGGCGGTATACAAGCATAATAAATAAATAAATTAGGAGGATTGCGTCACAGGCGACGTGGATGGCCTCCACCCGAGACCCTGGAAAGAGCCACCCGCCAGAGCAGACAATACTGGTTTAGATGGACTGATCTAGATTAAAACAGCTTCCTTGTTCCAGTATGCCTGTACTGCACTGCTGAGGACCCTCCCAAGAAATTTCTTCTGCGCAACGATGGGTTGTATCCCACTATGTCCTACTCAGAGTAGACCCACTGCAATTAATGAACCCACGTTAGTCATGTCCATTGACTTCAATGGGTTTACTCTAATGCTAGTCATATTCAACCCTACACTTTTTTTTGGTCTGTCACGGTTTTTCAAACACAATTTGTGGGGAAACTCTGGGCTTCTCAGGAGCTTAATCGGGGCTCTGCACTGGAATCGTAGACAGGATTCCCTGGAAGGCAGGTGAGGGTTGAGGACAGCCCTCCCAGTGCCCTCCTGCAAACTAAATAACCATTCCTAGAATCTTCCTTTTGGTATTTTTGCTACTCCCTTTCCTCTCCTGCAGTCTTCCTCTCTTCTGTTGGTCCTCCTCCTGTCTCCCTTCCTCAGCTTTCTCTGCCACTTATAAAGCAGGAATCCCTCTCCACTGCCTCTTGTTTCTCCATTTCTATGCTCCTTCAATCCACCTGGGCTTAACTCCAGACAGCTGGAGTGGGTGAGTGGGGAGAGCCTCACTGTCTACCTTAGACTCATTGCACAACCCATTTCCTGAATTTTGTAAAGTAGTTTGTCTTGCTCCTGAGATTTGATTAGAGTAGTCCTCAGCATCACCAGCTAGCATCCTGACTGAAGAGAGAGTACTGCTTGCAAGGACACCCCAGAACCTCTGCAGTTGAGGGTTCATTGGCCAGCAAGCCAATATGGACAATGTACCCTGGAGCTACGAAAACCACTGATCTAGTGTATGAAATACATGGATAATCCATGAGGGGTTAGTTTCGCCCACAACGCACTCCCGAGGCACACATTTGCGATACCTTTGAACTTCTTTATGCTAACATTGAGTTTACCTGAAAAGGGGGAAAATATGTATACATTCATGTAGGTGCCCTTTCTCAACTGTTCCATGTGTTTCTTAGGAGAAGGAAAAAAGGTCAAAACAGCAAAAATCAGAAGGGGCAAAAGATCATCATCGCCAATGAAACAATCATCAGTTACTGGGAAGGCATGGTGGGAATCGTAGAGAACGTTTAAGACTGCTCATCAAAGTCATACCTGACCAGTTTGGTATTCGCTCCAACCCTAGGAAGACTAAGTTACACAACAAAGAGATATTTTTGGTTCAACCTGGTAATAATGCTTGTGTTGTGACAAACATGAAGCTTTGCATTTCTTGCCAAGGAGCGACTAAGGTTTGCATATACAGAATCTGGGGAGATGTGACCCACGTCAACACACCAGGGCTGAGTGAAATGTTACAAGCCTCCAGTCTAGGCTGCTGAAAAAGGGCTTCCATGGAGTGGTCTGAAAAGCCTCTCACCCCGTTCTAGCCTTTATGGGCTGGTTCAGATGCTGATGTGCATGGCAAGTGCTTGTGTGTAATAATGGTGGAGTCGGCGCATGCTCCTGCCTCCACCACAACAAATAATCCATATGATACGGGTGCTCAACGTGGAGGCCTGTGTATGTGGCTACTCAAATTGCGCTATTTATTCCCCACAATAATAAAAGAAAGGAAAACAAGAGGAGGAAATGTCACTTGACTCAGGATTTACATGTTCAGGCATCCACATGGAGCATTCATTTCACACATTAAAACAGATCAGGAGTGGGGACACTTTTTCAGCCTAGGGGCCACATTCCCTTCTAAGCAATCTTCCAGGGGCCACATGACAGTTGTGGGTGGGGGCCAGGGGCAGAAGTGGATGGAAAAACAAATGCATGCAAATGTCACCTTTGTACCGAAGGTCGCTTCCTACACACCCTTCTCTAACTTCCACCCAGACAATTAAGAGGCAGTATCAGAGTTCAAGGACAAATTCTAGCCAGAGGGTGCAAAGCAGCCAGTAAGCGGTGTGCCTGGGGAAGGTGTATGGCCTGGAGAGAATCCTGAAGGCCAGATAGGAAAGCTGCATTTACCCCTGGCCTGAGGTTCTCCATCCTTGGGAGTAAAAGTCCCAGCATGAGGGGTGCAGCATGTGGGGCAAATACCACAGGATGGCAGAGGGACAGGATGTAGGAAGCAGGGCCATCTGACAACAGTGCAGGAGGCCAGGCCTCCAGATGGGGTCTGTCCCAGGCTAGGATCTGGGATGAGGAATTTGGCTGCAAAGCAAGGCCAGGACGGGGTGTTCCTGGAGAGAGGGTGTGGCCTGATACAGAAGCTTAGAGGGTTGTGCTTGAGCGCTGGGCAGAACACAGACTTGCTCTTCCAGCCCATGCAAGGCTTTGTAACTGGGTGGTAGCCAGTGCTAACTGTGCTCCGAGTAGACCCACTGAGACCAAGAGACATGGGTAGCAGACAGGAGATTCATTTATTTCAGCAGGTCTACCTTGAAGAGGAGTTGGATACAACCCAGAAAATTCAACCAGCATATGAATCTTTGTGTGCCTGTGCATATAGATTTTCTTTATTTTTGCTTCTGTGGAGGGTGTGCTAAGTGGTTTGCAGAAACTATTCCAGCCCTCATTTTTACAAATCCATGAGCCTGTTGCTCGGCCACACGCAAATACTCCTCTTTTTTTTTTTTAACTTTCTTCTAAAGCATGGAAAAGTATTCAAAGAAAAAAAAATAAAACATTTTTTCTTTTCTTTCCTTTTTTTTTACTATGGCAGTAATACCTGATTTAGTTACAAGACACAGGGACAAAACAACCTGACTATTTTGCAAAAGGATTAAAAGTGGCACATCTCCTCACACAATAAGTGTGCACATGACTGAAAAATTTTGGAATTCTGAACAAAAGCAGATTTCCTAATAAATTAATAAAACTGAACAAAAATCTCATATAAAACAAAATCCAAATAATTATTTTTAAAGTCAATGTAAAACCTTCAGGAACGATTCTCTCTTCATATATATAGATAGATAGATAGATATAATGTCCTGAATATTTTTTTAAATAAAATTTCTCTTAGGAAAAGAAAGAAGGAAAACAAGCAAGGTTGGACTCTGATCCTGGGAGAACTGGTTCAAGCTAGTTGCTAGATTCAGGGACTCAGGTAAGGATCTCATGCAAGAGGTTTGTAGCAGCAGTATGTGGGGAGGGGCTTGTGCCCTAAGACAGTGGTTCCCAAAAGTTTCCCTGCACAGACCACTCGAAAATTGCTGATGGCCTTTGTGGACCACTTAAGGATTTGCCTACATATAGTAGCAACTGTAATGCACTGTGCCAGATGTTGTATAATGTTGAATTGTATTTTCACACAAACATGCCACGAACCACCTGAATGAAGCTCACAGACTACTGATAGTCTGCGCACTTCAGTTTGGGAACCCCTGCCCTAAGAAAACCAATGGGGAAGCCATCTTTATTGTCCCGCTGTACCCAGTTTGGTTGCACGTCCTTCATACAATGAAGATTGCAAAGGAACCACTCAGCGCTCACTCCTGCCCAGTATCTGCCATATGTTTACGGACAGAACTAGACACAGCAAAGTATACAGGCCTGCCACTGAAAATGTCCCCCTGTTGATCCCCAGTCCCTGGGAATGTGTAGTAATGGAAATGTGTGACGCAGTATCACAACATTGTGAGGTTCCTTGCTCCCTCTGAGGGTGTCATGCATTGGAAAGGGCCAAGAACCGGGGTGAGGAGCAGGTGGGCTGTCAGTCCAAGTGGGCTTGGGTTGTTCAAGGTCCACGGCAGCAAATCTGGGAACAGAAGCAGGAGATGAAGCCAAGGAAATGTCAGCAGCCAAGTTGTTCAGAATGAGGAATAAATTCTGAAGTTGGCCCTCGGGGGACACACACCGACGGAATGCTCACGCTGGCTGCTACTGCAGCCTAGGTGGCGCCACTGAACCACAGAGTTGTGTGGGAAAGCGTGGCAGTGGCAAAGGAAGGAATGTGCTGGAATGAGCCTGAGAACTGGGAGCCTCACTCCAAGACCAGTCTCCGTCCAGCAGAGTGGGAGCCAGTGATGTGAAGAAGGGGCATGTCGTGATGGAGGTCACACCACCCATTTCCATTATTACACATTACGAGGGGGAAGTCAGCATGGAGTTTGTGTGCCAGTGACAGCCCTTTGTCCTTTCGTCCTGACTAGTCCCACGGTATTATGTCAAAGCTGGAAGGAGCATCAAGTGGTTTCTCTCTGAGCATCCACAAGTTCTCGGAGGATCAGAGTTGTACTCAACAGAAAAATTATCTCACAGACTTAAAAGCATGCCCAGCAAGCACAGCCTTGTAAGACTAACCTAAAATTTGGAAAGGGAAAAACAACAACAGAAATTGTTACTAGATCAACCTGGTTTGAAAGTTCACAGCTGTGTACTACAAAGTGTAATAATTATTTCTTCTTTTTTCGGCCCATACAAAAATAACATATTGCAACTCAAAAGTGCATATTTTTTGTTTTTAAAATAAACAGTTGACTGTGGGTATTTTTTTTTATCAAATAAAATATTTACACCATTTTGGTTTCCAGAGTCAGAAACGCTCTTCATGCTATCACCATGGGGACATCATCTGAAAAGCCCGTGATCATCGGTGCTTCGTCGTCCTCATCTCCTGGGAATTAAACACATTCATTTCAATGCACATAAAGAAACCATGGACTTGGAAGACAAATCAAAGGTCATCTAGTCTAACCCTCTGCCAATGCAGGAAATCCTCTACTACAGCCCCCCAACCATTGCTTAAAGATCTATCACATTCCACTGTTCCACCAGGAAATTATTCCTAATGTTTAATCCAGTATTCCCCACTTTCGGATGTTTTGGACTTCATCTGTCATCAACCCCAGTCGGCCTGATCAATGGTAAGCGACAATAAGAATTGTAGTCCAAGTGAATCTGGAGGGCACCAGGTTGGGGAAGTCTGGTTTATAGTCTCTGTTCTTTTTCCTTGTAATTTGAATCTGTTGGTTCAGTTTCTACCCTCTGGAGCAACATCATCTATGTGAATACAAGGAACACAGTACTTCAAGCAACACCTCTCCTCATATGAACCAGCCTGTAACTCTGCAGTCTTCATCAGATGCCCTTCTCCATGTGCCCCACCCAAGAACGAGCCCTTCTCAGTGGTGGCCCTCCCATCTGTGGAATGTTCTCTATAGGGAGATGCACCTGGCACCATCATTGCCAGTCTTTAGGCACAAGGCTGAAACTTTTTCGTTCATTCAGGCCTTTGATAATAAAGTTGCCTCCTATGCTGGTGCTCATCTTGTAGTGGGGTATGCAGGACATTAACATATTATTTTGCATTGTTCATTGTTTTACACTTTTCTGTTTTTAAACGGCTTTTTAACTGTTGTATTTTATCTTAAGTCGCTTTAATACCTTTTCTTTTGTATAAAGCGACTGACAAATAGAATAAATAAATATATAGCGGATAAGAAAAAAATCAACTCATTTGAAATGTGGTGTTGGAAGAGAGCTTTGTGGATATCATGGACCGCGAAAAAGACAGATATTTAAACCAGAACTATCACTAGAAACTAAAATGATGAAACTGAGGTTATCATACTTTGGACACATCATGAGAAGACATGATTCACTAGAAAAGACAATCATGCTGGGAAAAACAGAAGGGAGTAGAAAAAGAGGAAGGCCGAACAAGAGATGGATTGATTCCATAAAGGAAGCCACAGACCTGACCTTACAAGATCTGAAGAGGGTGACTTGACACATGCTTTTGGAGGTCACTGATTCATAGGGTTGTCATAAGACATAATTGACTTGAAGGCACAGAACCACAACCATAGCCCTTCAAAATACAGCCCTTCAAATAGATGGCCATCACATTGCCTCTTAATCGCCTCTTCTCCAGGCTAAACATACCCAACTCCTTCAACCTTTCCTCACAGATCTTGGGCCCCCAAGCCCCTCACCATCTTTGTCACCCTACCACAAACACATTCCAGACAAGAAACATGTTGACAACGGGGAGAACGATCTCCTCGTGGACCTCCGCAACTAAACTTATCTTGCAAATGTTTGAAGTGGCCCACGATGCCAGATTTGGGCCTGTTACTTCCACACCTACATGCACTGTAAATAAAAAATGCTGCGATGGAAGCACATAAGGACTAATTGACAAACCCAGTTTGCAACCGAGCTGCCATTAATGTCTGCAAGCTTAACACAATCTGGCAGTCATCGCCCTCATGAGCTCTGCCCACTTAAGATCGTATCTGAGACTTTAAGAAAAAGGTATCACCTACCTAAATCGTCACCCGACGAGAATATTGCTGAGCCCAGTCGGGAGCTGTAGTGGCTATTAGCAAAAGCTGTGAAGCTGTTCTGAAGTCTTCTGTGCCGCATGTACAAGATAACAAACCCTATGCCCACAGTCACTAGCAAGAGGAATAATATCGGTACGACGATGGCAGCAACATCTGTAGATTTGCCCATCGTAGATGCAGCAGGATCTCCACCTAAAGGAAGAAAGGAAAGAAACATGAGTAGTGTCCCACTGAACTATTCTGCTACAGTAAGGGGTTTTAACCGTGTAATGGAACTTTCTCAGCCTCTCCTCTGCTCATGTGTGTCCTCTATGTACCCCCTAAATCTGCTCTGGGGGTTCCCCCAACCGGCCAGAACAGATTTATGGGGAGGCGGGCATGGGAATAGGAGAGGGCGGGGAAGTTCCATTGCAGCTAAAACTCCTTGTGCTAGCAGTTTAGTTGGATGCCACTCAATAAATATAAAAATTAAGGGTGACATTCAATGCTAATCCTACTCTGAGTACACCTAATGAAGTTAATGGACATGACTAATTTAGTTTCATTAGTTTCAATGGATTGTATTCAGCTAAGTCCTACCCAGTGTAGACCCAATGAAATTAATTAACCTAAGTTAGTCATGTCTATTAACTTAAATGGGTCTATTCTGAGTAGGACTAGTGTTGACTACCACCCAACTGGTCTACTCTAAGTTTAATATAATCCTAACATTCTGTTCTCTGGGCATCTCACAAGGATATATTGATATAAAACAATATTAGTAAAATATTATAAAATCAATATTAGCATTACAAATTCCTGTGGGATTAGAAAAATACACTTTGAAAGTGTGGAGAACTGATTTATAAGGCTTTCTGAAATATATTTGTGGTGTTTACAGGTTCAGCTAGAACCAAGATTATTGTTTGCAACCTGCATTTTGTTTATACCGAAACATGGATTGAGCCTTTCTATGTCCTCAGAATGATGCAGGAGTTTCTTCCACATACTGCCATGGTAATAAACCTTTGGAAGCCCAGAGGCCTGGGCCAGTTCAGGGATGTCCTTCTGTACTGAAGATCAGTTGGCCAGAAAGAATGGATATGAGTGGCTAGGAAGAGCCCAAGTCCTTGTCTATGCCCATGTCATTCCAGGCTTCCAAATGTTACTGGAGTGGGTGTCGAAAGAAGCTACAGTAATACCTCAGTTAAGGAACTGAGTCCAGGAACAAAGCTCCTTTTAAGGAAGCCTTTTTGTAAGGTGAAACTGACCAACTTTGCTTGGCTGTGGATAAACTTTCAAGCCTGTGCCTTTGCTTTAAAGTGAAACTCACTAACTTGTGTCTTTGCTTAAAAAAG
This sequence comes from Rhineura floridana, assembly GCF_030035675.1. Lineage (NCBI taxonomy): Eukaryota > Metazoa > Chordata > Lepidosauria > Squamata > Rhineuridae > Rhineura > Rhineura floridana. The sequence goes on from NC_084491.1 coordinate 38,329,442, forward strand.
GTAAAGGTGTCCCCGCACTTATAGTGCGTGTTGTTTCCGACTCTTAGGGTGACGTCTTGCAACATTTACTAGGCAGACCGTATATATGGGGTGGGATTGCCAGTTCCATCCCTGGCCTTTCTTTACCCCCAGCATATGCCGGGTACTCATTTTACCGACCACGGATGGATGGAAGGCTGAGTGGACCTCGACCCCTTTTACCAGAGATTCGACTTCCTCCTTCCGCTGGAATTGAACTCCGGCCATGAGCAGAGCTTCAGCTGCGTTACCGCCGCTTACCACTCTGCACCACAGAGGATCTTTGCTTAGCTATCAATAAACTGATAAACCAGTGCCTTTGTTTTGCTAGGGTGAAACTGACTAGCATGTGCCTTTGTTTTGCTAGCGTGAAACTGACTAGCATGTGCCTTTGTTTTGCTAGGGTGAAACTGACTAGCATGTGCCTTTGTTTTGCTAGGGTGAAACTGACTAGCATGTGCCTTTGTTTTGCTAGGGTGAAACTGACTAGCATGTGCCTTTGTTTTGCTAGGGTGAAACTGACTAGCATGTGCCTTTGTTTTGCTAGGGTGAAACTGACTAGCATGTGCCTTTGTTTTGCTAGGGTGAAACTGACTAGCATGTGCCTTTGTTTTGCTAGGATGAAACTGACCAGCATGTGCCTTTGTTTTGCTAGGGTGAAACTGACTAGCATGTGTCTGCTTTGCAGTAAAGAGATCTCTTGCTTTCTCTCAGGGCTGGGGAGGAAACAATCCAATGTGATTCAGATGGGGAGGGGGAGGCACTCTTTAAAGCCCCTGTTGAAGCTGCCCCCACCATCTATGAATGGGCATAGGAACCTATTCCTATTCTTTCCATGTTATTCCTACATTTGGTACCAAAGATTCTGTTAAAGAAGCAATGTCCAGGAACACGTTCACTTCATTAACTGAGGTATTATTGTACAAGGAAGCAGAAGTAAATCTGAGGGAGATCTTTTCCTTACCACTTCCTATTTCATTGTAAAGCAGCGTTGCAGCTTCCCCGCACACCTGCCCACTGTAAAGACATCTTGCTTGCACTGTGAAGGAGTAATTATGACCTATCTTCAGGTTGGAGACTTTAAAGACGGTCTCAGTGGTATTGCCCAGGTATACTGTGTTATTCGTCATGCTATCGAAAATGCGTATTTCATACCCCTGAAATTAAGAAAAACACAGAAGTAAAATAACTTAATCTGGATTGAGATTTGGGGTTGTCTCCAAACCAATTTTACTTGGAGTATAACAAATATCCCAACTCAAAAATACAAAATAGAGCTAAAGCCAGCAGCTGTGCGACAAAACTGCCTTCCGTTTTGGAGGCTGCCCTATACCGAATCAGACCATTGGTCCATCCAACTCAAGTGTTGATACTGACAGGCAGCGGCAGCTCTCCAACTAGAGATGCCTGGGATTGAACATGGGACCTTCTGCATGCACAGCAGGTGCACTACTACTGAACTGCGGCCCTCCGGATTGCTGTCCATATGTTTTAGACTACAGCTTCCATCATCCCTGACCATTAGCCACACTGGCTGGGGCTAATGGGAGCTGGAGTGCCTGTAATACCCGTAACGGGACTCTCAATAGACACCAAAGAAGGTGTCTTCTGGTTCAAGTGCTTCCCAAGGCAGGCAGGTAAGGGGGCCTCTCCTAATGATCTTGAAGCACAGGCAGGCTAATGTGGATGAAGGCAGTCCTTCAAGTATTATTATTTATTAATTACATTTTTATCCCGCTCTTCCCTCCCAGAAGGAGCCCAGGGCAGCAAACAAGTGATAAAACAACAAAAAACAGCTTTAAAACAGTTCAGTTCCTGGTGTGCATGCAAAAAGCCTGGTTGGCTGTTGCATAATAAACTGAACTGAACTTAAAAACAAAGCATCTTAAAAACAAACATCTCAAAAAGCAATTCCAACACAGACGCAGATTGGGATGAGGTCTCTACTTAAAAGGCTTGTTGAAAGAGGAAGGTCTTCAGTAGGGGCCACAAAGATAACAGAGATGGTGCCTGTCTAACATTTAAGGGGAGGGAATTCCAAAGGGTCGGTGCCACAACACTAAAGCTCTGCTTCCTAGTATGCAACAGACCTCCTGATATGGTGGTGTCTGCAGGAGGCCCTCACCTGCAGAGTGCAGTGATTGACTGGGTATATAAAGGTGAAATGATATTTCGGGTGGAGGGAGAAATACAAACTAAAGCTCACTGTCAAGTTATGCTCAGAGAAAACCATCAGGCCGTATCTGCACTACACCTTTAAGGCAGAATTATAGAACTTAAAGCAGTTGTGGTTTCCGCCAAAGAATCTTGGGAAATATAGTTTGTTAAGGAAGTTGAGCGTTGTTAGGAGACCCCTATTCCCCTCACAATGCTACAGTCCCAGAGTTCCCTGGGAAGAGGGATTGATTGTAGCTCTGTGGGGGGAATAGTAGGGAATTTCTGCTACTATTTCTTCTGAGCAAACCCCCTCCCCCCAGATTGGTAAAAGCAGCGGCCAGCAGATAAAGAATGAATTCAAATCAATACCAGCCTGTTAGGCTGATGGAACGCTTTTGAACCAGCACCGGCCAATGGATCCCATCCCTACCCGATAGTGATTGTAACTTACCCGGCTTTCATTGAACTGACTTTCTTTTAAAGCTAAACTCTTCCAAAACAACAAGATATGGTCGTTTTCTGCTATAATCTTTAAGGCATCTGGTGCGGCCAGGGCAACTGCAAAGGAAGAGGAAAGGGGCAAAACATTTAGGCAAACAGCAGCCTGTCCACCAGTCTTGCTCAGTTCTTTGAAATGCATATAAATACAAAGAGTCGTATCCAATGCACCTGTTATTGCAAGGATTTATGCTTGCGTGATAGAACTTTCCTCCTCTCTCCTCCCCCACCCTCCCCAAATCTACTCAGGAGGATTGAGGGAATCGCTAAGAACAGATTTGGGGGCATGTGGGGGTGGGGGTGGAGGTTCTGTTGCGCAAGCGTAAATCCTTGAGTTAACAAAACAAATTACTTAGCACTACACTGGATACAACCCAATGTGCAATACACATGAGATTCCTACATTTGTCTACTCCGAACTAAGCCCTCTTAGGTTCAATGGGGCTTACTCCCAGGTAAGTGAGGACAGGATTGCAGCCTTTGGAAAGAAAAGAGGGAAGTACAAATTCAGCATGGTCCTCTTATTCTATTACTTTTCTCAGGCAGGTATTAGATGTGCCATTGCTTACCTGTGCTAATCTTTAAACTGGCTTCTTTGCTCATGTTTCCCAGCTGAACAATGATATGGTACTTCCCACCAGGTTCCAGCTTTTTGATGGTATATTCCACAGTGCTGTTGCGAGTTTTCACTTTGTAGATTTTGTCTGTTTTCCTTACTAAATCTTTCACTGCTACAGCATATAACTGAAGGGAACAACATTGTACATTGTGAATAGTGAGCACTCCTTCCCACGTCTCACATCTCTTCTAGAGTATATGAGATGCTAAACACAATTCTACGTTAAGAGCTCAGTCAAGGTGCATGCCTGGAAAGGGTTGCAGCCTTACCAGCAATTATACTGGTGATTATACTGATGCAAGCTGACATCCTATTCTTAGCCAATATCCTATGATCTTTTTGGACTATGAAGAAAATGACCATTTGCAGGTGCGATGTGAATCGAACCCACGCCTGCAAATGGACTTCAAAAGGGCTGATTGGCACAAAGAGTGAGCCCCTTTGAAGTTGTCACCTGTCATAATGATGTCAGATGACTGACAGGTGGGCCCCAGGGGGGGTATGGGAGGCAAAGATTCAGTTCACTGGTTGGATCCAGCCCCCCACCCATTTTACGGCAACAAGCAGAGTCTGAAACCTTGTCTTGAAGTCAGCTTATTTCCCTAAACCACAGTTAGCAGAAATTGCAGATTGTCTGGGTTCAGACCTAATGAGTAACCGCGGTTAAGTGAAAATGGGCATAAAAGCTGACTTTGTTTTATTTATTAATATACATTTAGCCCACTTTTTGCCACTCAAAGCCATGTACAACTGTACACAATACAAAAGCTGAAAACCCAACAATACAATCGTTACCTACTTAAAATCCATTTCTATTCAAGTTTCACAGATGAGCATGCCACACAATAAAATAGTCAGCTTAAAACAACATTCAATTTACAGATCTTAATTAGCTCCCAAAGGCTATAGTAAAAAGTAAGTTTCAAAGCCCATTTAAAATTACAGAGGGATGGGGCTTGACTGACAATTTCCTTTTGTGGCAAAGCTGGAGGGGGAAAGGAGGGAGCATGTGAGTTTTGGCCTTGGGCATGTAACATCAAACCATTGTTCAGTGTTACATGTGAACCAGGACTGTACTTCTGCCTAAACTTTCCCCCTCATAACTGCTGCTTTTGTGACTAGCAATTAAACGAGCTTTTCTCTGCTCTTTTTTTCTACACATTAAAAAAAAAAGCACCCTGTGAAATCTTTCATAAAAGTTGCAAATGCAGGCGATTCTCAACCAATCAGAGCACAAATCTTACCATATCTTGGTCAGGAGAATCATAAGGTGACTCCCACTTGATGACTGCAAAGCTTTTTGCCAGGTGCACAGAATGAAGGTGCCGAGGGGGGAGGCGGTTGTCAGGAATCATCTTCACTACAATGTAATCGGAAGGTGGTCCTTGGTACGGGGATATCACACGTACCTTAAGAAGGTCAGCAGTTGTTAGTCACTTACACAGCTGTTTTAACATGCCTCTCTGTCTCCTTATATAACCTATAACTCAATGGAGTAACACTGTCACTTGATTACAGAAAGGCTACTTGACAGTATAACTTTTTTTAAAAAAAAATTTAAAAAGTTTTTATCTTATTACAAGGTCGTATCAGCAAAATTGTGATGTTTGGTCTGGAAGCTACAACTAGCGTACAATGCAGCAGCCCAGCTGCTGATGGAAGCTTCCCATCAACGGTATATACTCCTGTGCTTAAAGATCTGTAATGGTTGCCTATATGCTACTGAGGCAAATTCAAGATCTTACCGTTAGATACATTCTAGATAAATTCCAGATGCATGCACAAAGTGAACCATCTTAATTAAACAAAAAATATCTCTCTGGAAACAGATTGAAACCAAGTCTGATTGGCTTTATGACAGGGGTAGCCCAGGTGTTGCTTGACTAATCATTTCTGGCCATTGGCCATGCTGCCGGGACTGATGGAAGTTTTAGTCCAACATCTGGAAGGCAGCAGGCTGGTCATCCCTGCAGTATGATGATATCACTGTGAGCGGGAAGGAGGACTATTTTTCAAATAAAACTTAGTACTGAAGTGGCAGCCACTCTAGTCTGCAAACAGCAGTGAAACACCACACACATACAGACACAGAGTAAGGAGATATGTTTCGGGAAACCCTCTTTTGCACCAAAAATGTTTGCTGGAAGACATTCATCTCAGATGTAAAATAAAAATCCAGAAACATGAAAAGCCTTCTGGTACAGGAAGGTTTGTATGCAATGCTAAAAACTGGTGAACATTTGCATCACATTTCCTAAGGGAGGTGGGTCACAGCAGGTAAGGCCCTGCTGCTCACACTTTCAGACTTTATCTCACTAAAAGATGGAATACAGACTGAAGAGCCTCTTCAGAAGATAACAAAGACATGTTATGAATGTAGTGTAAGTGACATCTGTCAGTGTAACCCAAACATAAAATACAGATTATCTGCCCCTAGCAGCTTACATAGGAACAACACAGGAACACTTTATATGGGTATGAGGATGCTAGTTACTAATAAAATACACAACCTCGAGAAAATCACATTATTGTTGTTTATTACATTTACACTCTGCCTTATGGTTCTGCCAGCTTCCTCAAAGTAGGAACATGGGAGTACAGTAGGGCCCTGCTTCTCAGGGTTCCGTTAATACGGCGCCAGCGGGGCAATCAGCTGGAGGGGGGGCTGGAGCTCCCTGCACTCCAGCTGATCTCGCCGCAGGAGGGGAAGCTCAGCTGTAGAGTGCTCCAGCTGATCTCCTCCTCTTCTGGCACCATCAGACTCCCGCGCTCCAGCTGATCGCACCAGAGGAGGGAAAGATCAGGTGTAGCGTGCTATAGCTGATCTCCTCCTCCAGTGCGATCAGCGGGTTAGGTTCCAGACCCCCGTGCTACAGCTGATCCGTTTTTCAGAGGTTTTCACTTTTCGGCATGGTATGAGTGGGGCCCTACTGTAGAGGAAACTGGCTATACTGCAGAGTCAGACCACTGGTCCATCTAGTTCTGTATTTTCCACACTGACTGGCAGCCGCTTGCTAGGATTTCAGACAGGGGCATTTCCTGCCCTCCCTGGACATGCTGGGGATTGAACCTGGGACCTTCTGCATGGAAAGTAGATGCTTTGCCACTAAGCTACATTTCTTCCCTAATATAGTACACTCCTTTGAGATCATCTTCTGAGACTGAATTTACAAACAACAGCCCAAGTTGCACTGGCAGGGGCAGGGTGTGTGTGGATAGATGCCTTACCAGAAATAAGTACTGCTCATCTCTGTTGACAATGACAGTGATGTTGTGTAGAGTGGTGGTGGCATTGTTAGGATTCCTGTATAGCTCTAGGAAAGATGTAGCATAAAATATGCCATATACCTGTCAAGGATGGTTGAGAAGCAAGAAAGAAAAACATGTTGAAACTCTTCTTTTTCCCCCTGCAGTCTTGAAAACAAATCCACAGAATTTTCTAGCCCATAAAAAAGTTGCCGTTCAGAATCCACAGACACCTGTGGTGTCCTTTGCAGCAAGCTGAGCTGATGCTTGAAATTTAAAAAGGAACCGATTCTCTTTGAATGTATGCAAGCTTTTCTGTCTGGTGGCCAATTATTAATGCACCAGAGGCACAACCAAGCAAGTGGATTTAATGTTTAACAGGAGTTTTACTGAAAGTCTCATGCTCCTCTGCAACCTGGAATATTTGGGGATCGGAGGCCTACGAAGCTCACTGGATGACTGAGCAAGTCACTACCTTTCAGCCGGGCCTACCGTACCAGCTAAAATATGGCTATGGATGGGTTATAAACCTAACAAATAATCGTTGGAAAACAATACGCTTGCCCTTTTTGTTGCATCCATTGCAGTGCTAAGTTAAAGTCACTTAGCAGTATACTTGTTCCACCGGATAATTTTTTTGCGCCAGTGGAACATTGTTGTGAAAGAGAACGTCTAAGCAGGTTGCTGGGAACTTTGCTGCACGATAGATTGCACAATCCATTGTGCAACGAGTTTCCAGTAGTACAACCACTGCATTGGATTCCTCTGTTGCGCAATGTTAAAACTCACCCATCCTCTTGTGCAAAAGCCCTTGCGTTGGTGGACTGAGAATGCTGGAAACAGCCCTTAAGCATTAATAGCTGGGATATGAGGCATCAATTCACACACAATTCTGTTCTCATGGACCAACTGCAAAAATTCCATGTGGATGGAAGGTGAACATTTAGGGAAAGGGCAGGTTTTTCTGCTGTGCAGCAACACTTTTTATGAAGAGGAAAAGAAAGGAATCCTTACCACGTTCCTCGGGCCAGTCCAGTTACACTCGACAGCAGTCTGGTTCACCGCTTTGGCTTTCAGGCTGGGAGGGGATGGTCTTGTGCCACGGGTCACCACATGGGCAAAAGACAGAGGGCTGTCGCCAAGTTCAGTCTCAGCCGATGCAGAAATCTCGTACGGTGTCTGAGCAGTCAAGTTACCCACTGAGGAAGAAAAAAGATTTGGGCTGTGTAGAATATGGAGACCCCCACCCCTTCCACCCAAAATAAGAAGCTTCAACCTTATCTGGTGCTGAGCCAAAATCATCACCCATTTTATGAGTCCATCTGAGGACTGTGGTTTTGGGGTATTTTTAAGGCGGGGAAGGCAATTTGTACTTTGGCCCTGTGATATCTGCCCAACTTAGTGTGAGTCAATAACTGCACTTGAAGTTTCTTACCCTCACTCTGATTTGGCTTCAGACATCACATGATGAAATCTAACTGGCTACATGGCGCCATCATGAATCCAAATCAGCATTGCTTCCTGACTTGACTTCGGAAACTGAGGGTTAAAAATATAAAAAAAGTGGGGGGAGGACACCCAGTAGCACCAGTGACAAAGTCATAAATAAACAACAGAGGGGGGGAAAGTGTAGGGGAGGGCTGGATTTGTGAAACCTTCCCTCCTTCAACTCCTCATTTTCAAAAGTGTGAAAAAGTTAAGAAAGTAAGAAAAAGAGCCCTGCTGGATCAAGTCCAGCATCCTGTTCTCGCAGTGGCCAACCAGGCACCTCTGGAAGACCTGCAAGCAAGACCAGAGCACAACAGCACTCTCCCCCCCTGCAGTTTCCGGCAACTGGTATTCAAAAACATACTCTCTCCAGCCATGGAGGCAGAGCCCAGCCATTGTGGGTGACGAGCAGCCACTGATAGCCTTATCCTCCATGTGCCTGTCTAATCCTCTTTGAAAGCCACCCATCCCATTCACTAAAGAACTTTCAGCTCATCTCTGTTCTTTTAAAATATGTTACTTCCCACGAAATTGCTCAGCTTTTCATCCTCACAGGAATATCCAGACATACTTCAAAATTTTGTACGAACGCAGAAAAACAAGCACCACTATCAAACCACTGATCCATCCAGCCCAGGCCTGTTTGCCTGGTGGCAAATGATCAAATCTTCAAGCAGAGTGAGGTCTCGCCCAGCCATGTACTCAAGAGCCTTTATTTATTTAACAGAAGTGTACATATCACAATCGACTATTAGAACAACTGCTTCTAAGTGGTTTGTACTGAACCTTTGAAACTGAAGATGGGTAGCCACGGAAGGGGGGGTTGCCTGCATGGAATGACCACTGAGCAGTGACCCCCTCACTATCACTTCTAAGCCAAGGCTGGGCAACCCTTTTCAGCAGAGATGCCCCATTCCCTCACAGGCAACCTACCTGGACTGCATGCCAACGGTTGCAAAAGTGGGCAGAGCGAGATAGTGGGTGAGTCTGCCAGGAAAAATGACTCTTATTTTTTGTACAGAGGCCCCATCAGCATGATACATTGAAAGCACTATCATACCACTTTAAACAGGCATGGCTTCCCCCAATGAATCCTGGGGACTGTAGTTTGTTAAGGGCACTGAGAGTTGCTAGGAGACCCCTGTTTCCCTCACAGAGCTACAATTCCCAGAGTTCCTTGGGAACAGGGATTGACTCTGGGAATTGTACCTCTTTGAGAGGAATGGGGTCTCCTAGCAACTCTCAGCACCCTCAACAAACTACAGCTCCCAGGATTCTTTGGGGGAAGCCATGACTGTTGAAAGTGGGATGGTACTGCTTTCAATGTATAATGCAGATGAGGACAGGTGGTGACATTCCAGCCACGCTTGAGTCAGAGATTTCTGCACACACCTCTTCAATCTCCATCCAAGCAAACGAGGGGCATTATCACAGCTCATGGATCCATTCCCAGTTCAAGCAAAGAGCAGGAAGTGAGAGTTGGGAAGTAGGGAGTGGCCTGGGGAGCATCCCCAGGAACAATCCAAAAAGATTTTGCTGCCCATACAAAATTATGCCCCCCTCCTTGCTCCCCTTTCCTTGTACAGAAGCTGATTGGGCTGGTAATTGATTCTGATTTTATTCAGCCCTAGTGGTAGGGCAGCATCCTCCACTGAACCTGAGGGCATCAGCTAGCTCAGGCAGCGCATGGCAAGCTGTGTGGCACACCGAGGAAGCACCATGCTCCAGCACCTTCCTGCCCCCAAGCATCTGCTGCCCCAGGTAGCCGCCTTGCTACGCCTAACGGCAAGGCCAGCCCTGATAACCATAAAGACATCACGCAGCCAACACTGGATCGGACTTCTTTCTGATCAGTGGTATTTTGTCTGTTGGACTCTCTCACCTGAAATGCTGATTCTGGAGACAAGGCTTACCAGTTTGGGCTGACTTTCCCCCGTCTACGAACAATGATATTTTTTCTTGTCTGTGGGTGTCGAAAGTCCAGAAGATCTTCACAACATAACCGTTCACCTGCCAGCCAGCAGCAAAGAATGCATGGGACAAATAAGTAATCAGATGTTCAATTTGGAAGCTTTTATTAAAAAAAAAAAAAAGTTTGGTTTGATGGACCAAAAGCTGCCTGCAACTGAAAGATAATTCCTATGTATGTCAAACTTGACCAGGTGTTCAAGAATTGGGAGAGTTATATTGCAAACTGCTCTGATTCGCCTTTCCATCAGGTGGGTCAGTGTACCAATTGCCTGGTAGCCCCCTTTGCCCATGTTCCAGGGTGCGCACAACTCTCAAAAGAACTTGTGCAACAGATGCATGAAGGATCATTGTTAACTAAATTAATACTGATTGCGCAAGACAGAAATATATTCTTTATCTTCACACTTCAGGAAAAGGCTCTATCAGACAAATTAAGTCCCAATACCAGGAATTTTGTTATGTTTAAGATTCAGAGTTAATATAATTACATCTTTTGTTTGCTCAGGAATTGCAAACCCCTAATGACATCATAAATGTGATTAATTCTCTCCCCACCCACCACAAAACCCTCCAAATCCATGACTGCACAATCTTAGAAAACCTTTCCAAAGTGTAGCATTTAAACATCAGTCCAAAAAGATTCTTTTGTATAGTGTATTTGAGTTGGGGTTTCCAGCCATGACATTTTATTACCTGAATGTTAGCTTCCATTTTGAGAGTGAAGCTTATGGAATTTTCATTGTAACTATCAATGTGGATCGTAGGTGGTGGAATAACTGAGACAGAGAGGAAACAGAGAGAATCAGTCGCACAGTTGAAACAAAGGCTACAACTATTGCACTGAAATTTGCAAATTTTCCATGGAAAATTCTCTTGTGACTCCAACTTACTCTGCAGGGCCATCACATGAGCCTGCTCCACGAGCTAGAGGGAGCCCCAGCTGACAAAGCATCAAGGCGAGTTAAGCAGCAGAGCGAGTTCGGCAGCAGGGCAAGGAGGCCAGGGCCCCCCACTCTGCCCGTCTGTTCCCTGACCTCAACTAAACCGCAGTCTCCAACCCATTAACGTAATAAACCTTAAACAAAACTATGCAGGTAAGAAGCCAGCAGGGGTGTGGGGGCTTTCCAGTGTTTTGCACCGCCTGCATCATGTATGACTATCTGCCTGTTGGACAGAAGTCGTGGGTATGCTCTCGGTGCAATGAGCTCCTGGCTCTCCGGGAACGACTTCATTTCCTTGAGGCCAAGGTGGCGGACCTGGAAAAGCTGAGAGAGGCAGAGATGTGTGTGGAGGAGGCCTTCAGGGACATTATAGCTGTGTCCCACTCCAACGATGATAGCTCTCCTGCTATCATGGAGAACGATGGTCTCGGGGAAGGAGAGCATCCAGCTGAGGAAGAGGGAAACGATCCCTTAGAAGGGACCCATTCCTTGGGGGATGAGCAGCTATCCTCTCGTGCCGAGGATATATCTCCAGGGGGTGGAGGGATCCTTGTAGTGGGTGATTCGATCATTAGGAACATAGACAGTGGGGTGTGTGATGGGCGTGTAGACCGCAAGGTGTTTTGCCTGCCTGGTGCGAAGGTTGCGGATATCGCCCGTCGTTTAGATAGTTTGGTAGACAGTGCTGGGAAGGAGTCAGTGGTCGTGGTGCACGTTGGCACCAACGACATGGGGAAATGCAGCCGTGAGGTCCTGGAAGCAAAATTTAGGTTGCTAGGTAGGATGCTGAAAGCCAGGACCTCCAAGGTGGCTTTCTCTGAAATGCTACCAGTTCCACGCGCAGGACCAGCCAGACAGGCCCAGCTTCGCAGTCTCAATGCGTGGATGAGACGATGGTGTCGGGTGGAAGGGTTCGGATTTGTTAGGCACTGGGGAACATTCTGGGACAAGCCGGGCCTGTACAAAAGGGACGGGCTCCACTTGAACCAGAATGGAACCAGACTGCTGGCACTTAAAATTAAAAAGGTAGCAGAGCAGCTTTTAAACTGACTGAGGGGGGAAACCCGACAGGAGCTGAGAAAGGTCCGGTTCGGAATAAACCTCCCCCTGGGATAAAAACCAAAGAAATGATGAAATTTTAAAAGGGGTAGGCCTAGAAGTAGGCATTGTGAGAGCAGGGGAACAGGATATAAATTCAGAAGAGCAAAATTACCACAGGCCTAACCACAAGTGCCAAAGACACTTGAAGAGAGACACTGCTTACAAGTGCCTGTACGCTAATGCTAGGAGCCTCCGAACCAAGATGGGAGAACTGGAGTGCTTGGTCTTAGAGAAGAGCATTGATATAGTGAGCATAACGGAGACCTGGTGGAATGGAGAAAACCAGTGGGATACGGTTATCCCTGGATATAAACTATATCGGAAGGACAGGGAAGGACGTATTGGTGGCGGAGTCGCTCTATACGTGAAAGAAGGCATTGAATCCAGCAAGCTCGAAACCCCAAAAGAGGCAGACTCCTCCACAGAATCGTTGTGGGTGGTGATACCGTGCCCCAGGAGGGACTTAATACTGGGAACGATCTATCGTCCCCCTGATCAAAATGCTCAGGGAGACCTTGAGATGAGATATGAAATTGAGGAAGCATCCAAACTAGGAAATGTGGTAGTAATGGGTGACTTCAACTACCCGGACATAGACTGGCTGCATATGTGTTCCAGTCATGACAAAGAAGCAAAGTTTCTAGATATTCTAAATGACTATTCCCTAGACCAGTTGGTCATGGAACCGACCAGAGGGACGGCAACCCTGGACTTAATCCTCAGTGGGGACCGGGACCTGGTGCGAGATGTAAGTGTTGTTGAACCGATTGGGAGCAGTGACCACAGTGCTATTAAATTAAACATACATGTAACTGGCCAATTGCCAAGAAAATCCAACACGGTCACATTTGACTTCAAAAGAGGAAACTTCACAAAAATGAGGGGATTGGTAAAAAGAAAGCTGAAAAACAAAGTCCAGAGGGTCACATCACTCAAAAATGCTTGGAAGTTGTTTAAAAACACTATATTAGAAGCTCAACTGGAATGCATACCGCAGATCAGAAAAGGTACCACCAGGGCCAAGAAGATGCCAGCATGGTTAACGAGCAAAGTCAAGGAAGCTCTTAGAGGCAAAAAGTCTTCCTTCAGAAAATGGAAGTCTTGTCCGAATGAAGAAAATAAAAAAGAACACAAACTCTGGCAAAAGAAATGCAAGAAGACAATAAGGGATGCTAAAAAAGAATTTGAGGAGCACATTGCTAAGAACATAAAAACCAACAACAAAAGATTCTATAAATACATTCAAAGCAGGAGACCATCTAGGGAGACAATTGGACCCTTGGATGATAAGGGAGTCAAAGGTGTACTAAAGAACGATAAGGAGATTGCAGAGAAGCTAAATAAATTCTTTGCATCTGTCTTCACAGTGGAAGATATAGGGCAGATCCCTGAACCTGAACTAACATTTGCAGGAAGGAATTCTGAGGAACTAAGACAAATAGTGGTAACGAGAGAGGAAGTTCTAAGCTTAATGGACAATATAAAAACTGACAAATCACCGGGCCCGGATGGCATCCACCCGAGAGTTCTCAAAGAACTCAAAGGTGAAATTGCTGATCTGCTAACTAAAATATGTAACTTGTCCCTCGGGTCCTCCTCCGTGCCTGAGGACTGGAAAGTGGCAAATGTAACGCCAATCTTCAAAAAGGGATCCAGAGGGGATCCCGGAAATTACAGGCCAGTTAGCTTAACTTCTGTCCCTGGAAAACTGGTAGAAAGTATTATTAAAGCTAGATTAACTAAGCACATAGAAGAACAAGCCTTGCTGAAGCAGAGCCAGCATGGCTTCTGCAAGGGAAAGTCCTGTCTCAGTAACCTATTAGAATCCTTTGAGAGTGTCAACAAGCATATAGATTGGACCTGTACTTTTCAACTTGTTCATTAATGACCTAGAATTAGGAGTGAGCAGTGAAGTGGCCAAGTTTGCTGACGACACTAAATTGTTCAGGGTTGTTAAAACAAAAAGGGATTGCGAAGAGCTCCAAAAAGACCTCTCCAAACTGAGTGAATGGGCGGAAAAATGGCAAATGCAATTCAATATAAACAAGTGTAAAATTATGCATATTGGAGCAAAAAATCTGAATTTCACATATACGCTCATGGGGTCTGAACTGGCGGTGACCGACCAGGAGAGAGACCTCGGGGTTGTGGTGGACAGCACGATGAAAATGTCGACCCAGTGTGCGGCAGCTGTGAAAAAGGCAAATTCCATGCTAGCAATAATTAGGAAAGGTATTGAAAATAAAACAGCCGATATCATCATGCCGTTGTATAAATCTATGGTGCGGCCGCATTTGGAATACTGTGTACAGTTCTGGTCGCCTCATCTCAAAAAGGATATTACAGAGTTGGAAAAGGTTCAGAAGAGGGCAACCAGAATGATCAAGGGGATGGAGCGACTCCCTTACGAGGAAAGGTTGCAGCATTTGGGGCTTTTTAGTTTAGAGAAAAGGCGGGTCAGAGGAGACATGATAGAAGTGTATAAAATTATGCATGGCATTGAGAAAGTGGATAGAGAAAAGTTCTTCTCCCTCTCTCATAATACTAGAACTCGTGGACATTCAAAGAAGCTGAATGTTGGAAGATTCAGGACAGACAAAAGGAAGTACTTCTTTACTCAGCGCATAGTTAAACTATGGAATTTGCTCCCACAAGATGCAGTAATGGCCACCAGCTTGGATGGCTTTAAAAGAAGATTAGACAAATTCATGGAGGACAGGGCTATCAATGGCTACTAGCCGTGATGGCTGTGCTGTGCCACCCTAGTCAGAGGCAGCATGCTTCTGAAAACCAGTTGCCGGAAGCCTCAGGAGGGGAGAGTGTTCTTGCACTCGGGTCCTGCTTGCGGGCTTCCCCCAGGCACCTGGTTGGCCACTGTGAGAACAGGATGCTGGACTAGATGGGCCACTGGCCTGATCCAGCAGGCTCTTCTTATGTTCTTATGTTCTTATGTTCACATTGAAAATGTCTGGACACCAGTCATGAACGGGTAGACTCTGACTCACAACTGTGTCTCAACAGCCTTTTAAATATTTTTTTCCCTTTCTTTTCCCCCTTTTTAAATAATGGGGACTGGTGTATACATTACAGTCCCTGAGACATGGACTGCAAAGTCTTGGGTTCCTAGCCCTCCTGCAAGCAAATCCAGTGGCAACCATGGTTAAGAATCTGTACTGAGAATTAATTACAGTTAATCCTCCTAAACCAACAATTGAAACCAGGTACAGTCTAGGGCAGGTGTGAACACTTTTGGCTCTCTAGATGTTGCTGAACTACAATTATCAACCACAGTAAGCATGGCTAATGATCTAGATTTGCAGCATTTGAGAACTGCTGCTAATAAATCTTGCTCTCCATTAATCTATAGTAACTGTCACAATTATGGAATCAGCTTTATATTTGTATTCACTGACCATTCCAAAGTACAGGAGAGCATTTACTCTTGCCCGCTTTAATGTGTTGCCACTGGCACTGTTGAAAGGCTGATTTAGTAAGATCCCACTAAGTGAATGGACATGTCTTTGTGGAGCTGGTGTAATGGAATCTGTTGAACATGTTCTACTGTCTTGTAATTTGTACAGTGAATGCAGAAAAAATCTAATTTCCCCTCTATTAACTGCTTTGCCTAGGAGTATTTCTACAAATTTGGTATTGATCTGTTTAAGGGATGTGTCATCTTCTGTTACCAAAAGTGTTGCATAGGTTATTTTTTATCACAATGCAAATTAGGAAAAAATGCTGCCAGTCTTCTGACTAAGGAACTACTTAATCTGTATTTCTCTGATTTGTAGTAATTTTCAGCAGTTCTGTTTTATATGTATTTCAATTTTTGTGGCTTTTTATACTGATTTTAATCTTTTGGACTGTGACTAATAAATGATTCATTCATGTATAGCTAATGGCTAGGGATAATGGGAGCTGTCTGTGTCTGTGTTGAAATTGCTTTTAAAGATGTTTTTAAAGCTTTTTCTTCTTTTAAAAAGATGTTTTTAAAGACGTTTTGTTTTAATATATTTTAAAGTCTGTCTTTAACATGTTTTAGAGTGCTTTTGGTGTTTTTGTTTGCCGACCTGGGCGCCTGCTGGGAGGAAGGGTGGGATATAAATCAAATAAATAAATAAATAAAATAAAATGAGCAACATCTGGAGGGTCAAAGGTTCCCCAAACCTACTCTAGGGCGTAGGTGAGGAACCTGTGCCCTCCCCGTGTTGTTGGACTCCTACTCCCATCAGCCCTAGGCAACATGGCCAATGATCAAGGATGACAGATGTTGTAGTCCAGCCAACATCTGGAGAGCCACAGGTTCCCCACTGCTGCTCTAGGATGAACGTTGCTATACGCATTATGTTCCCCTGCAGTAAGTGCAGAATGCTGCAGACACGTTGCTCAGGGATCTGCACTGGTTGCTGATTCATTACCAGGCCAAATTCAAGGTGTTACTATTGCTATATATAAAGCCCTTAACAGCTTGGGCCCAATTTACTGGCAGGACCGCCTTACCCCATATGTGCCCATGAGAAAGATTGGGTCTGTGGAACTGGCACCTTTCATAGGTGCCACATAATACTCGTTCCTCACTTGTAAGAAATCATTCTTTTAGGGTGGCAGCTCTTACACTTTGGAACTCCCTGCCTGTTGACATCAGGCAGGCCCCTTCGCTGTATTCTTTTCAGTGCCTACTTAAAGTCAAAGTCAAAGTCAAAGACTTTTGACTTTGACAGTGCCCACTTAAAACTTTTTTGTTTCGGCAAGCCTATCCAGATACACAGATGCTGATGTGCTTTAAAAATGTTTTTAATTTGTTTTTAAAATGTTTTCAGTTACCTGTTTTATTTATAATTTTGATACCATTTGTAAACCACTTAGATGTTGATGTGTTTAAACCTTTTTAGTCTGCTGCTGTTTTAATTGTTTCAACTATTGTTAATTACTTGTTTTTAACTGCTTTACTGATTTTTTTTGTAAACTGCTTAGAAGTTTTATACAATCAAGCAGTATATAAATCTTGTTAAATAAAACAACAAAAATAGTGCCAAAGTATGCTTAAGGGAAGTTGGGGGGTAGGCAGGGGAACATCATTTAGACGCAAGAGGAGAGGGGCGGGTGGGAGGAAAAGGGCATTTTCACATCCCCATTCCAGATCCTTTAGCCCAAACAACTCCAATCTCGTGCCCTCCAGATGTCGATAGACTACAACTCCCACCATCCTGATCATTCGTCATGGTGGCTGGGGATGACGGAATTGTAGTACACAACATCTGAAAGGTTAAAAAGGTGTTATTAGCAGGAACTGGCAAGTTTGGGGATGAAAACATAGAAGTCTGATGTAGCAAGTGATTAGTATTTACAATGCATGCAAGCTGTTGGCTACTATAGATGGCTCTGTAATTGGCGCACCGAATAGCCTCAGGAAAGGAGCAAACGGAACATAATGAATGCCCCAAAGGCTGCCAATGAATATGTTAATATTAAAATAACGAAATGTGAGATGTAAGTGAAACTACTATTGAAGCACAGACATTTATGGATTTAGGGTTCGTTTCCCCCCCCCCCACTTTACCCACACTGTTTTCTGATGCGGCTAAACAAAAACAGAACCAAACGAAAGAGGTAAAAGGAATTAATGACTTAACCATTTACCTTTGCCTTTTACGGTTCGTATGGATTTGGAATCGCTCCACTTTCCCACTCCACGGCTAGTTACCGCAGCAACCTTTTCAAATGAGAAGGCTAGTTAATATGCAAGAAGGCACGCTGTTAAAAACAACTTTTTGGCTGAAAACAAAGCAGGCTTACAGGGGACAGGGTGGAAAACAGATCTTAGAGGCAAGGACGTGGCTTGTTCCGTTCTTCTGCAGGGAAAGCACTGAGCGAGCAGTGATGAGATCCCCAGTTCACCTGGGAGCCTGAGAACGAGGGTCCAGGAAGTAGGAAGCCTCCAGGTGCCTGTAGGAGCTAGGGGTTTCAACAGCTGCCACAGTAACCTGGAGAGATGCCCCTTCAAACCCCCAATCAGTGTCATAGCCACTACCCATCTGCTCTCCATCCGCCTGGCAATGCCTGACTTAATCCAGGATTCAGAAGAGCAAAAAGGAACAAGGATGCTTTGGCTTCAAGCTTCTGGGAAGGCAAGAGAGTTGCAAAAGCAGTTTACTGAGGTGTATTACAGGCTGCTTTTCAATAAACATTGGGCATGCAGATCTTTCCTATGCAGCTTCCATGCACTCAGGCCCACCTCCGTGCACATATCTTGAGCAGGCAGCAAACAGCAATCAACTGGTGGTGCAGAGGGAGAACATGATGCACCCCCTCCCCAAGCAACTTGCTGGCAAATTTGAAGGAAGGCAGCAGATCTGAGGAGGGGCTGTAGCTCAATGGTACAGCACCTGCTTTGCATGGAAAAGGTCCCTGACTCAATCCTGGCAAATAGAAGTGGGGCTGAGCAATGATGGCTGGTACCCATTGGGACTGGTGGGACGGAAGACAGGGAGCCAGAGCCAATGGCAGGCAGAGCCAACTCATTCTGGTTTTCTCCCCATCCTCCTCCCTGCTGGATTCTACAAGAGCAACACTGAGACTAGGGAGATGAAGGAAGGAAGGGTACAGCACCTGCTTGGCATGCAGAAGCTCCCCAGTTCAATCCCTGGCATTTCCAGTCAAAGGATCTCAGGGAAGAGGAAACAGGAAAGACCGTGAGACCCTGGAGAGCCACTGCCAGTCACAGGATCACAGAGTCAGAAGTGGCCTTACAGACCATCACAGTAACATAGAAAAAGCTGCCTTATTCTGAATCAGATCATTGATCCACCCAGCTCAGCAATGGCTACACTAGCTCTCCAGGGTTTCAGAGTGGGGTCTCTCCATGACCTACCTGGAGATGCCACGGATTGAACCTGGGACCTTCTACACGCAAAGCACATGCTCTACCACTGAACCACAGCCCTTCCAAGTCAAGCCCAACTTCCTACTTGCTACAGGAAATCCAGGGCTGGAGCATCCCTAACAGGTAGGCATCCAGCCACATCTTGAAGATCTATGGCAAGAGAGAGAGTGAGTGCACAACTTCCTAGGTCAGGAATGGAGAACCTATGGCCCTCTGGATGTTTCTGAACTACAACTCCCATCACCCCTGGCTATTGGCCATGCTCGCTGGGGATGGTGAAAGTTGCCATTCAGCAACGTTCAGAGGGCCAAAGGTTCCCCACACCTGCCCTAGGTAATCGGCTTCATTATCAAACTGCTCTTATCTGTGCCAGCGTTGAGGGTCATCATGCTTGGGCAACTGCAGGGGGGCCATTGACAAGAGCCCCCAAGACCTCTTGCAGTGAGGAAGCAGGGTCATTGAAGGAGGGGGCCCCTGTAGGGTCTGTTGCCCAACAGTCTTCCAAACCCTGGTGCTTCTTATCATTGAAAAGTTTTCCCTAATGCTCAACCAAAATCTAGCCTCTTGTAACTTTAACCAATCAGATCTAATCCTGCCCCTCTGCGGCAGCAGAAAACAGGTATTTGGCCTCTTCTGTGTGACACAGTAGACCAGGGGTCGGCAACTACTTGTAAACCAGAGAAACTGTGATGGGCAACACACACACCCCAGAACCACACACGTACACACCACAATAAAATGCTTCTTTTAAGCCTAATTTCAACAGGGGTAGGGTGGAGCAAAGAGGGGACACTTCAGGCACCAGGGGAGGACTCTGCTGATGCATGGGCACCCATGGGCACCACATTGGCGACCCACTGTGTAGACTAGGGGTGCAAATCCTTTGTCAGCCCAAGGGCCACCCTTTCTGGGAAACGCTCTGAGGGCCACAGGGCCAGTGGTGAGTGGAGTCAGAGGCAAATGTGGGCGAAGGAGCACATGTGAATGTTACCTTGGTACTGTAGGCTAGCTCCCACATACCCTCACACACCCTTCCCTACTGCCCATCTAGGCAAGCAAGAAGCCTTATCAGAGTTCAAATACACATTCCAGCCAGGGAGAAACACTTGCAGCATTTCAGTGAGAGGGCAGGGGAGAGGCGTGGCTTGGGAAGGAGGGTCGTGGCCTAAGGGAAATTCCAAGGGCCAAATAGAGAGGCCAAGAGGACCACATTTGGCCCCTGGGCCTAAGGTTCCCCATCCCTCCCAATATTTGGGGGGGGGAATCACATAGTCTGACTGGGTATAAAGGCAGCATCATATGTACCTGTGGACTGTGGGAAGGTTTATAATGTTGCCAGGTTTATAATGGAGCACTTGCAAACTATATACTCACTCTGAATGTATACAGTGTGTTGACCTCCAATCCCTCTATTTCCGAAGAGTTGCTGGTGGCTCTCACAGATGACCATTCTTTGGAACCAGCCCTGCTGTACTCCACCTAACAGAGCAGGGGGGAAAAGTGGTCCTAGCAATAAGCAATACGCTATAAGCAAAGCATCGGTGGGCTAAAACTGTGCACTGGACAGAAATGAAACTTTCAGCTTGATACACTGGACTGTCCTCCACACCTCCCACTCTCCCTGCCCAAGTTAGCCAAATCCAGAGGGGATAATGCAACCTGTCTTTTCTGGAGTTAGCTGTAGGAGCCAGAACGTCAGAAGAGCCTGCTGGATCAGGCCAGTGGCCCATCTAGTCCAGCATCCTGATCTCACAGTGGCCAACCAGATGCCCCAATGGGAAGTCTGCAAGCAGGACCCGAGTGTAAAGAGCACTCTCCCTCCTGCGGTTTCCATCAACTGATATTTGGAAGCATCCTGTCTATGGAGGCAGAGCATAGCCATCATGGCTAGTAGCCAGATAATCTAATCCTTCTTTAAAGCCATACAAGTTGGTGGCCTCACTGCCTCATGTGGGAGCGAATTCCATAGATTAACTCTGCACTGTGTGAAGAAGTACGTTCTTTTATCTGTCCTGAATCTTCCAACATTCAGCTTCATTGGATGTCCTATTATTATTCTAGGATGTCCTATTATTCTATTCTATTATTATGAGGGAGGAAAAAACCCTCTGTTTTTTCCATGTCATGCACAATTTTATTGTGTCACTTCTATCATGTCATCTCTTACTTGCCTCGTCTCTAAACTAAAAGGCCCCAAATGCTTTCCTCATAGGGGAGTCGCTCCATCTGCTTGATCATTTTAGTTGCCCTTTTCTGAACCTTTTCCAACTCTACAATATCCTTTTTGAGGAGGGGCTACCAGAACTGTACACAGTATTCCAAATACAGCCACACCATAGATTTGTATAATGGCATGATGATATCAACAGTTTCATTTTCAATACCTCTCCTAATGATCCCTAGTGTGGAACTTGCCCTTTTCATGGCTGCTGCACAATGGGTCAATATCTTTATCGAGCTATCCACTACGTCCCCAAGGTCTTGTTCCTGGTCAGTCACTGCCAGTTGAGACTCCATGAGCGTATATGTGAAGTTAAGATTTTCCTGTTCCACTATGCATAACTTTCCATTTGTTTACACCGAGTTTCATTTGCCATTTTACTGTCCATTCACTCAGTTGGGAGAGGTCCTTTTTGTTTTAACACCCCTGAACAATTTAGTATTGTCAGCAAACCTGACCACTTCACTGCTCACCAGGGTTGAAAAAATAAATGATTGTTTATATTTTTTTAAAAAAAACAGTTTTTTAGTTTAAATCGGAGTTTCAAAAATTTAAATCAGATTTCAAAATTTTCTTGAAGCAATTAGTAAAAAAAAAAGAGCCTAGGTAAAAGATATCATCATGAATACTAATTCTAGAACTTCTAATTATATTCTATGAGTAGTTAACTCATAGTAGTTAACTCCATGAGTAGTTTATGGAGATGGGAGATATAACCTGATCAGTCCTATTCTGCAGGTGGTGTACATGAAGTGTACACTCTCCCGCTCTCTGTCTCTCTCGTAAGGCCTTGCCTCCCTTTAAGTGCAAAGATAGATAAGGTCAACAAACAGAGCATAGGGAGATGGAATGGATCTGAAGGAGGAGTAGGAGTCTGGATATAAATGCAAGGGATAGGGGAGGGGAATAGAAGGTGAAACCAAAAGTGAACAGAACATATTCATCCAGTCGTGACTCCTGAAGAAACCTCTGCTGCAGGTATCCTCCACTGTAGAAGGGAAATACCTAGCATGGCAGCAGCAGGCCACAAAAGAGACTCCATTTGGGAATATTTTGTTTCTGTACCTGCTGTGGGTAAAACAGGCATGCGTCCAAAAAGTAAACAGTGCCACAAAGAAATGGGAGGTCTGTTCTGAAGAAAGCAGGAGGAACCAAATTAAATCTCCCACGGGATGTCCGATGCAACTCGTCAGTGGACTCTTTTGAGAACTGTATGAAGAAGTGGCCTACTCTGATGGCAATTTGTGAACAAAACTGTGGGGAAAATAGATGGAACCATCATGGCCAAAGTTCTCAATACTGGGCTAAAGAGAAACTTGAAACATACGGTGACTATCCTGAAGCCTATTTCCATAAGCTTGAACAAAGTGCAGAAAAATAGCTATTTTATTTCTGATGCTGTTGAGGTTTGGAAGGAATTAAGTGAAACCTTGAAAACAGAAATATGCAATGACAGTTAAATTACAGGCATTAAAAAAACCAAATAGAACAAGCACTATCTCCAGTTCATTTTCTTGCCACTATTCTCAATACTATCAGGGTTAATCTTTAACACTTGAAGAGGGGGAGTTGGCTGTGACATGGGCACCCAACAATGATCCCTCTTTAATACAGTTTCTCCTTCAGAGAAGCAATTTAAGACATGATTTAATTTCAGGGCTAAGAGTGGTCAGTTCAAGAAATACACGTTTGCTGATGAAATGTTAAAGGAAGTCACACCAGTGAGCTGGTGGAAGTCACTTAAACATTTGCATTCAAAGATCACTGAAGTGGCAATCTAGCTTTTAACAGCAGTAGCCTCTTCTGCAAGTGTAGAGAGAATTTTTTCTTCCTTTGGACTAATTCATTCTAAATTGAGAAATAAATTGGGAACTGAAAAAGCAGGAAAGCTTGTATTTCTTTTCCAGACAATGAACAAGGAAGACCAAGGTGAAGTTAAATGTACCACCCAATATTTGAAGTTTCTCGTGTTGACTTGGTTGAAATTGCCTACATTTTATTTTTCAAAGAACTTTACATTTATCTAAAACGTAAAATAGTTAACCAATCCAAAATCCATGTGCATGTTGTTAATGTTGCTGTGTGTTGAAGAAGAAAACTAACCGGAAGAATAAAAAATATTAGTACAATTTAAAAGCCTGTTTGGTGGTGATGATTCTGGCACATCACAACAAAAATATCATGATTAATTGAACAGTTGGAGCTGGTACATCTCCTGAATGACTTCACAAGTTCATTCTACTTTAGTACTAAAATGACCAAATTATCATCCCATTTTTGATGAACATTAATCTGAAAACAATTCAGAATAATTGCTTAGTGTGTAGCTATTTTCTAATGAAACCTAAATATGTATTAAGGTTATATTAAACAATTATGTACTTCTACTGGAAATGGTGATTAAATAGAATCTTCCTCACTATTTTAACAATTTAAATTAAAATAAAATAAAATTTAATGATTTAAATCATTACAGTTTCTCCTTCAGAGAAGCAATTTAAGACATGATTTAAATCAAATCAACCCTGCTGCTCACCCCTAATTCTCCATCATTTATGAATAAGTTAAAAAGCACAGGTGCCAATACTGATATTGGGGGACATCCAGGATCCCAGACCAATTTAATCTATTATTTTCCTACATTTATATCCTGCTGTTCTTCCATCACAGAACGCAAAGCAGAACTCCTGCTGTCAGAGGCAGCATGTCTTTGAATACCAGTTGCTGGGAACTGCAAATAAGGAAAGCCCTGCTGTGCTCAGGTCCTACCTGTGGGCTTCCCATTGATTGGCTACTGTGAGAAGGGGATGCGCCTTAGGTCTGACCCGGCAGTGCTCTTCTTATGTTCATTCTTGCGTTCAGGCAGTCCCCAAGTGAACACCCAGATCCAGACGTGCTCAGCTTCAGCAAGGTGGTGGCCTTGTCATGTGCCTTCTGACTATACTCTGCCTTACCATCATGGTTTGTCAGGTGACAAACAAACCACAACAACTGGTCTGCACGTTAACAGCAAGCCTCCCTGGTTTGTTTCCTTCCTGGGATGCTGAAGGAAGCAGCAGTGGAGGAGCAGAGTGTGGTCTTTTGAGCAGTGTACCCCAGCATGCTGCTCATTCCCATTAAACCTTGCTTTGATTTAAACTGTGATTTAATGCAACATGCAAAGCAGGCCACTCAATGAGAATTAACAAACAGGGTCCCTCTTAACAAATTCTGAGACAAGGAAATGGTTTTCAGCACTAGAACTGAACTGAGATCACAGTCCTTTCAGATACGAAAGTCCACTTGTGCTTTCCCCCCCTTCATTTCAGCTGCCTGCTTTGGGTGGAAAAAGTAAGTTTGTTGTTGCTGTTGCGAAACATTCAGGAGTCAGTAACCCTTGCCGACGTATTCCAAATCACCTGACAATCTACCAGTAGATTCCAGTTAACCTGGTACCCACTTCCAGTATATAATTAATGCAACATATGGTCCCTACCGATCGACATGACTGACTTTCCACAGTGGAGAAGGGATTATCACCGAGAGTAAGGTCACCCACTCTTTCCCCAGGGAACACTCTGCACCCCAAAGGATCGCCTTCAGCATCAAAATGGGAACCAGCCACCTGAGTGCACTCTTCGGTTGAACTGATCCCATGCCCTATCTCCATTTGTGCAGGGCTCCCCCTTTGAATTGTATCAGGAAAAAATGAACAAACATGCCCGTTAATACTTACAACATATTCTCTTATCAGGCCATGGGCATTTGCTGGCAGTGCCCACTGGCAAACCACAACGCCTTCAGCTTCTCTCTTCAGCAACAACTGAAGATGGCGTGGAGGGTCCGGCACTGGCCCAAAAAAGAAGCGGGAGGCAAGATTAGTGACAATGGCAGGGCCAGAGCAAAACATATTGCTGCCTGAGGCAAAGGACTAGATGGTGCCTCCCCCCCACCTTCCATTAATGTCTGATTGCACTGAACTGTTCAGCGTATCTGATTCTGGCTTGTATAATAGACATAAAATAATATGTTTTAATGACTAGTAATTTATTTTATAATGAATTCACTAACAGGGAAAAAACCCTTGTGGTTTAAGAAATACCTAATCAACAGATATTTCTATCAAACGTTAAAAAGCAGGGAAATTGTGCAGCTATAGTGAATGCACCAGGGGAGTAGGAGACCTGACCTCCTCTGTGAGGTATTGGACTGCCCTACAAATTTGTCACAATGCAAACACAATTTGGGTTGCTCTTTCATAGTCCAATCTACTTCCTGTGTAGCTCAGAAGAATTTGGCAACATGTGCCTCTGCACATATGGTGAGTAGTGGCAACACCTGCAATCAGCCCAAATAGCAGAAACAAGACATATGCTGTGCTGATCTTGTTTTAGCAGAGAGGAAGCAACATTATTAAGACAGTTAATATTGCTTTAAATAGTTACTTTAAATATGTTTGATTTACTTTGCAATTGTACTGAAGTTTGCTGTAGTAAATTATTTTCTTTTGCTTCTGTTTCAGTGAATATGTGACGTACAACAACACTTTGCATAATTTACACTAAAGAAATCCAAAAACAATTGTGGAATAATGGTACTGACTATTCTGCAGAATAGCCTCCAGTGGACATGAGGAGTGTCTGTTTGCACAAGATAAAACAGTGGGAGGTGAAATATATTCTAGCAAATTTCTAGGTGTGCTCTATGTTTTTAATTGACCATGTCCACCCTTCTTTAAGTGGAATGGTTTAAGCATAGCAGGCTGAACACATGTATCTTGGGCAGGCCATGTTTGTTTTTTCCAACAGCTAGATTCATTGCTTAAGTAGCAACATATTGTAATCAGTCTGATTTTACATCAATCTGCAGTTTCAGATTCAACTGTTAATGCACCCAAAATAGAAACAGAACATAACCTCCAGTTTGAAACACAAAAGGCTGTCTTCACCATCATATGACATTGACCAATAATAGGATTTTGAAATTAATAAAAATAAATTTGACACAGATTTCTAGGATGAATAATGAGCACTTCTGCACTGAGGTCCTGCTTGTGGACTTCCCATAGGCATCTGGTTGGTCACTGTGAGAACAGGATGCTGGACTAGATGGGTCACTGGCCTGATCCAGCAGGTGGGCACCTTTTGTTCTTATGGGCCACTCTGGGCACATTTATGTGGGAAAGCCGCATACAAATTGAAATAAAAATAAAGCATAATAAATAAATTCCTTGAGCAGTATCCAACTAATGCATTTCATCAGTGCATCTACTGCACTGGTGTAGGCAATAAGCTCCACCACTCTGCAACAAGTGTATTTTTGTCCTTTCGCAATATTCAGCTTCTGCATCAATTTCTCCATTAATGCTAGTTACCAAATTTTACTTATTTCAACCACTTGTGGGGTGTTATAAACACCTCCTGCCTTCGCTAGGTTCTCTAGAGTTTCTTCCCTTTTCATTTTCTCTAAAGGTAGGCGTGTCTGCATATGGATGTCCTCCTTGGATTAGCAAGGTTACATTGCATAGCAATTCTCCATCTACAAGTGAATTTTCTGCTTCCTGCATGAACAGCTGCTCCTGAAGCACATGAAATATATAACTGCTCAAAAGGTGGTTCACATGGTGCATCAGGATATATTGATGTTGTGCAAAGCATGAGCTTCATTGACATTCCAGTCTGCCTCTCTTTTCAACTATCTCATGACGCCACATTATTTTTCCTGTTTTTGTTTTTTTTACGGAAATTAACCTCTTTTTCCCCTCCGACCCCACAATTTTGCTGCTTTCCTCCAAGGTCTCCCCTGACATTAGCCACCCACTCCTACTCTCTCCTTTGGGGCACTTTGGCACACAGCCTGTCTGCCCGCTGGGCACTTTACAACTGAAGGGAGTGATGTGGTCATTTGTCTTGGAAGATTTTCTTTTGGGAGCAGCTACAATGAATGCTGGGAAGATAACATCTAAAGGGGCCTTAGAGTAGCCACATCTATGTATGCAGGCAGATGCATACATATTTCATCAAATGTGAAGTGCAAGCACAGACTTTTTAACCTGAACAAAAAAAAAAACAGAAGCAGAGATTTGAGGGAGGGCAGATGCTGGCATGGGGGATACAAACAGCCCTAAAACAATCCCACAACTCCACAGATATCAGTTTTCTCTAAACATTTGATAGCCGAGGTGTCCTTTTTTTTTCCTGAGTAAAACCTTGCAGCACAATCTTCCCTTCCACCTGAAAGAATTAGAATGAGTTAAGAGTAGGTAATACAAGGCCATGGAGGATGTCGTCATCCTGTGTATTTATGGGAGACTCTGTTATGTGCAAGACATCTTGGCTCAAAGTAAGCAAGCACAGATCATGCAGAGAGGCAACATCTAACCTCCTTTGAGGCTAGGAATTCTGCTGTGGCCCTGTTCAGGGGTTGGCAACCTTTTGGGCCTGTGGATACATTTGCAAACCAGAGACATTTTCTTGGGCATCACACACATAACACTGCAACCTATTCTATTGGCGAGAACAAAATGCTTCATTCAAGTTTAATTTCGGTGGGGGGAGGGGCAGGGGGAGGGCACCCTGTTGGCAACAGGGAAGATACCTGTGGGTGTATATGCACCTGTGCGGACCACTTTGTGAATGCCTGAACGATTTCCAAGCACACTCAACACAGAAAATTACAACACACACAAGTATCCACATAGGCAATATAAGACCAATAGGTCACGCAGAGACACAGAAGCCAACTCTAAAAATAGGTGCTTTCAGCTCAACAAAGGTATCTTTAATTCTATAATTAATTCCACATATGCCACAAATGTAAACCACTTAGAGGTTCAGTTACAATCAAATGGAATATAAATTTTGTTAAATAAGTAAAAAATAAAAATGACTGGGCTGACTTACATCCTTCTGGGGTACGCAAGGTGATGAAGTCATTGGTGTTGTACGATTTGCTCAGGCACTGAACCTGAACTTTGACCTGGTATGTGCAGTCCGGCTTCAGCACTTTCAAGACACTGCTAGTTTTGCTGCTGTGAGTTTCTAAGGATTTCCACATGCTTTCTCCAACCATTCTAGATTTAGGAGTTCAAAGAATCAACAACATTTGGAATTTGAATAAGCAGGGAGACATTTTAGTGTCTGAACATTGTGGAACTGACTTACACAACAACATGAATCATCTAGTTCCAACAATGAGGGCCTCCCCACTTCAGAAGTCCTACAATGGCAGCAAGGCATGGTCTAAAACAGAGTTGGGAAAGATGTTGTTGAACTACAACTCCCAGCATTCATCACCATGCTGGCTGGGGCTGATGAGAACTGGAGTCCAACTTCATCTGGAGGGCCACAGATTCCCCACCCCTGGTCTAAATGAGCTTCTACATCAGGCATCCACAAGTTCCACTTCGTTTTTTTACTAGAACCCCAAGACCCACCAACCAGAGCCACATGCAAAATAGTAGCTGGTGTCACAGCCAGATGCAAACGATGGCTCAGGCGGTGGAGCCAATTACATACTTCACTCCCCTCAGCCAAACACTGGGATAATCTGTACATACAAATCAACACTTCTTGTTACAAATCAGGCATTCCAGCTGCTTTATTTAGATTTTTAGAAAGCCTTTCGTTGTTGCTATTACTAAAGAACCGAGAGTCAGAAAACCCTGCATAGCTGCAACACCCTACAGTCAACCGGTAGATTTTGATCTGCCTCATGCCCACCTGTTCTCACATTTTTCACTGATATCCCAATTAAGTGGGAATGGAAGGATCTGTCCATTTCTGTTATCTTAGGCTGCTTTCACACATGGGGCTGATTGTGTTTGCTTAACGGATTAAAAAGGAAGCGCTTCTGTCCCGATTTCTAAAATCCCTTTCACACTCCAGTATCTGTTGCGTTAAGGAACAGCAGTTTTTTCAGCAGATGTATCGGCATTTCGTGCAACTGTGTCATGCACACGGCTTGTTTTCGTCCCTCACCCATTATACACATGTGCACTGTTCCCCACTGTGTAGGAGGTCTAAGATCTTGTCCCGTCACCATGCAAGCCCTCTCCCTTTAGGATCTGACTTTTTAAATTGTTTTACTTTTATCAACACGGGGGGGGGGGAGCGTGGGAAATGCTGCTGCTATCTGCGCCGATGCCGGAATACCGATACAATTTTCATCAAGCAAAAAAACGCCGCATGACTAAAGGGAGGGAACACACTGCATGCTGGGATGCCTGTCACATGAGCGGCTGTAGCTAGTGAAAAACTCCTGCAATCTTCTGGGTTCCCAGACTTGCTAATGGATTATTTCTGGTACCATTTATCATGGAAATTTGCACTAAACCTGCACTACATTCCACTAGAATTCTGGAGCTAGCTTGTATGTTGTGTGAAAGGTCAAATATAAGGCACAAATTACCAGGTAAGAAATCGTCAGAATAATGGAATAAAGTGCAGTGTGAAATCAGCCTCGCTTTCTCATTTTTTCCAAACTTAAATACTGTTTTCCATGTTTGTGCAGCAATTTGCAGTAAATCCTCATGAAAATTCTTCAGCATTTTAGTGCAAAATATTTAGGCAGTTTTGACCAATGTACACATTTTTGCAAGCAATTTCTCCTGATACAATGCATTATGTATTTTATTTTCACTAATTTATTCATTTTAATGCACACTTTCCCCTAATATTGTTTGTTACATCTAAGCTCTCATGGTATAATAACAAGTGTACTAATACACACAGGTTCAATTGCACACACAGCCTTGTCTTACTGATGTCAGCACTTATTACTGTTATGCTAAAACTTCCCAGGCTACCTGTAATGGATATTGTAGACACAGGATGCAAGGGGCATCTTCTTAGGGCGGGTCCAGGTTAAAGTGATGTTGCCAGAGAAATCAGCCGTCCACTGGAGGTTCTGCACTTTATAGACAAGAATGTCGTCTAGGAAAAAAAAAAAAAAAAAAGGCCAGGTTTGGAAACAAGAAAAACCTGTGGCAAAGTTATGAGGTTTACTCAATGCCAGCTACAGGTAACAGAGACAGAGAGTGATGGGGCAACTTTTACATCAAGGGTCAACTTGAGTGCATTTTGCAGACTGGGAGTATAAACATTCTTCATCTCTCTATGTATTACAAGTCGTTTTTAACTTCCATCTCCTCTCCTCTGCATGCACCCCTCAAGTCCTACAACATCTGAGGCTTTTTAGTTTAGAATAGCCTTCGCCAACCTGGTGGCCTCCTGGTGTGCTGGCTAGGGCTGATGGGAGCTGTAGTTCAAAACATCCAGAGGACATCAGGTTGGCAAGGACTGGTTTAGAAGAAAGGCAAGTAAGGGGAGGATATGGCAAGAGATATATAAAATTATGCACAAGGAAGAGAGACGTTTTCTCCCTCTCTCATAATTCTAGCATCAGAGTTCACCGAATGAAGCTGAATTCAGGACAAACTCGCTCTTTCCCTGCCAGGCTAGTTTTCCACGATTTGAATGTGAGGAAGCATCTGTACATGGAATCCAGACACAAATGGCACAGGCCCCAAGAATTCTATACTATGCGACTTATGCGAATGTGTACAGTTCGGGCTGCCACACTTTTAAAAAGTGATATTGTAGAGCTGGAAAACCTTTGGAAAAGGGCGGCCAATATGGTCAGGGAGCTGGAACAGTTCTCCTATGAGGAAAGTTCACAGCATTTGGAGCTTTTTAGTTTGGAAAAGATGAGAGTAAGGGGATGGGTGGTGGTGGAAGAGAACGTGACAGAGGTGCATAAAATTATCTACAATGTGGAGGACGTTCTTCTGCCTCCCCTGTGGATTCTAGAACCCAGGGCCAATTAGAGACAAAATGAAGTACCTCTTCACCCAGTACTTGTCAAACTATGGAATTTGCTTCCCAAAGAGGTAGTGATGGCCACCAACTCGGATGGCTTTAAAAGAGGGTTAGACAAATTGATAGGGCTATCAATGGCTACTAGCCACAATGGCTGTGTTCTGCCTCCACTGTCAGAGGCCGAGTACAGTAGGGCCCCGCTTTACAGCGCTTCGCTAATGCGGCAGTCTCAATTACACACAATTAGACTAAAGCCCCACGCATACGGCGCTTGTTCTGCTTTTACGGCAGTTTTGGGGCATCATGCACCATTCTATTCAATGAGTTCCACTTTTCAGCGGTTTTCGCTTTTCGGCAGGGGTCCGGAACGTAACCCGCCGTATGAGTGGGGCCCTACTGCATGTCTCTGAATACCAGTTGCTGGGAATCACAAGTGGGGAGAGAACGGAAGGCCTACTTGCAGGCTCCCCACAGGCATCGCGTTGGCCACTGTGAGAACAGGATGCTGGTCTAGATGGGCCTTTGGCCTGATGCGGCAGGGGCAGGGCTCTGCTTATGCTCACACATCAGCCCAAAGCCTTTCCAAGCATCAAGGGGAACTTCCAAGAGCTCTCAAAGGCTATTCACACTTGTGAGGATGATGCAGAAAGTTTCACATCTCTCTCTCTCTTTAGAATTCTGGCCAGGTCTCTGTAACCTGGTGAGTGAGTCGAGTCTGGGCAGGCGCTCCAAATCAATATTTAATTAAAGAACTAAAAACTGATTGATGCTCAGCGACCCTCTGCTTTAGGAAGAAATTGGTTGAATCCCAAAGGCAGAGAGGAGGAGGGGGTTACCCAGGAGAGACAGAGAGGGACAGCGATCGATGGCTATTAGTGTGACCATTATCTAAACCATAACAAATTGAGTGACGGGGATTGTGCTGACAGGACAGGGCTATGTCCTGTCAGCAGGGCTGATGTAGAAGAGGATGGGAGGGAGGGAAATGTGGAAAGATGGCATCTTCACACCTTTCTTTGAGCTGTAGTCCATACCAGGCATGGGGAGCATCTGGCCCACGGGCCAAATTATTTATTTATTTACATATCTAAATATGTATAAACCACGCTGGCATAAAAATACAGTAAAGGTGGCGTTCATCATACAAAATTACAATAAAATCAGTAAGTATATCGGCAAATGTTGGTTGGTAAAAAGAAATTCACATTGCAAAGGCCTGTCTGAATAACACCAGTTTTAGGAGACGTCTAAAAGAAGGCAAGAATGAACCCTGCTGAACCTCCACTGGCAGGGAGTTCCACAGAGCAGGACCTAACACACTAAAGGCTCAGTCCCCTAGTAAGGCCAGCCGGACTTCAGGGGTGTGGGGAACCACCAGAAGTACTCCATCAGAGGTTCTCAGTGATCAAAGTGGAGTCTAAGGGATCAGCCAGTCCTTAAGGTACTTTGGCCCAAGTTTGTGAATTAACAGAAAGACCATGAACCTGGGCTGGTAGCAAATTGGCAACCAGTGCAGCTCTCTCAGCAGAGGGCTATCGCATTGCCAGTAGCCTGCTCCTGTGAGCAGTCTGGCCACTGCATTATGTAGAAGCTGCCACCTCCGGACCACATGCAAGGGTAATCCTGCATAAAGCGTGTTACACGGGTCCTAATTTGGTCCTGATTTGCAGGAGTCTTAATTTGGCCTGGAAAACAGTTTTCCTCAAGCCATGCCCATCTGCCCCACAACCAACACCACCTGAAAATGCAAGGAAAGATGCAGCTGCAATCAAGAGCCTTAACCTATGCTCCTGATTCCTTGGCAAGTGGAGCTTGCATTTGGCGCCTTCTAAATATGGCGCCAAATACAAGCTGCGTTGGGAAAGATTCCACTTGGGAACTCCTGAGTGAAACTGGGATCGTCTACATTTGGAAGTTTCCAATCCCAGCAAGGTTTGCAGTCAGGGCCACTGCAAACCCAGCTGGGATCAGCTGCACTTGGGTAGTTCCTTGAGTGCAGCTGATTCCCAGCAGAGTTCACAATCAGCACCAATCAGCTGGCCCACTACTCCTTTGCATCAAAGATGTCACAAAGGGACTTGTGGTTCCAGTGGTAAAGCATGACTTACCAGTACAGTTTCCTTCATCACTGCTATCTGAGCAATCCAGGAACCCATCACACCTCTCTGTCATCATGATGCAAGCCTCTCCATCTTCGCACCTAAACCCATTCGGGCACAATAAGGTGCTGTGAGTAGCTGGAAGACAGAAAGAATGTATGACATGCCTTGAAATGGGGGCAGAACTAGGGATGTGCTAGATGTCTGCCCAATTCAGATTTGGTACCAAATTTTCTATTAATTCTCTTATTCTCTATCACTGGGGATTAGATTTTTTGGTAGTGATTTTCCACGACTATTTTTGAAAACTGGGTTGTTGTTTTTTAAAGAAATAGGCCTTAATATCAATATTAAGTATGATAATTTTATTGATTTTACTATTATAATTTAATTGGTTATATGCCTCATATCCAGTGGTCTTTCAGCAACTTACAACAATTCTGTTCCCATTCATATTTCTTTCCATTTATTGATATTTCCTTTAAAAATATCAATATCAATGATTTTTGCAAGGGGAAAAAAACCGATCGATAAAAGCAGCTGCTAGCAGACAAAACATGAATGGATACTGGCCTGTTGGGTTGATGGGATGCTTTCCAACTGACACTGGCCAATGGATCCCACCCCTAGTCAGAACATTCTGAGTGGTAGCAGCTCTTCAGGGCCTCAGGACAGGGACCCCCAAGATCATTTCACCAGGGATGGCGGGGACTGAACCGAAGGCTGTCCATATGCAAGGCATTAGTTTTTCTGTTGGGCTATGGTTGGGTGGGGAACCCTCTTCAGTATGAGGTCCATATTCCATTCTGGGAGCCACATGCCAGTGGAAGGCAAGAGCGCACAAAGCAATGAATGGAAATGTTTACCTTTGGACTAGCCTCAGAGGGAGGCCACGGCAAACCCACTCTGAATACCGCTTACCATGAAAACCCTATTCATAGGGTCACCATAAGTCGGGATCGACTTGAAGGCAGGCCATTTCCATTTCACAGTAGGTTACTTTCTACATGCACCCCTCTCTACCCTCCATCCAGGCAAGCAAGAGTCAAGGGCACGTTCCAACCAGGCAAAAATATTCAAGGAGGAAGCGAAGCAAGGCCAGTGAGGGGCCTGGCTTGGGGAGAGTGCCAAGGGCCAGCCAGAGAGGCCTGCAGGGCTGCATTTGGCCCTGGGCCGGAGGTTTCCCAACCAGGCTCCTTCTTAAAATGTTTAAAGGACAAGCTTCTGTTTGACTTTGGCATGAGGGGTCAGGGGATTTTGACCCATTGGGTTCACTCCTATGGAAAGCAAGAGGCCCAAACTATTAATTCGTGCTTTCCAGAATTCAAAGCACAGACTTTGGGGGTTCCGCACCTGAAGTTCAAGTCTCCAGTTCACTGGCATGCTGCTGCCACATCCAAATTCAATGGCTATGTTTGGAAATACAATCTCAGCTTAATAATGAATGATATCAACAAGCACCCCTTCCTGCAAGCAAGCAACTCAGCAAGATATAGTTTTCCTTTCCATCTGGAAGTAGGAAATTAGCGTTAACTGCTTAGGAGAACATTCAACCATGGTTTGAAGTTGGCTTAATGGCCTGGCTTGTTGTAAACCATAGTTTCCTGGTTTGGTCAAAATGAAAAAAAAAAACTATAGTTAATGGAAGATTTCCTGGCTTGTTTTCTGGCTCACAGGAAGAGGCTCCATGTGTGACCAAAAAGACTTGTTCATACCTCAGTTTACTAAACTGAAATGGGATTGTTCAAGTGGCAAGTGTCAGAAGACTATAGAACAAGAGAGATTCTGGCCACAGTGACCAGCCAATATACCTATTCCCAGCCAGTGTGATATAATGGTGAAGGTATTGGACTCCAATCCAATCACTGGGTGATCCTGGGCCAGTTGCTGTCTCTCAGCCTAACCTACCTCACAGGATGGTTGTGAGGATAAAATTGGGAAAGGGAGAACCATGTTTGTTTTGTTTGTGCGTTTTTGTGTGTGTGTAATTTTCATTTCCTTCAATAAGAAACAAAAAGAGTATGCAATTTGTAATAATAATAATAGTAATAATAGTAATAATAGTAATAATAGTAATAATAGTAATAATAGCTGTCCTTCACCAGTAGGTCCTGGGGCAGGGCACAACAATATAAAATATTTTATTGAAAACAAGTTAAAACAAATTACATTCTCAACTAGAGAGGGTCAAGGCAATGTGGAGCAGAGGTTATGCAGTGGGGTGTGAGGTAAGCATTCCTTTCCCCATCACAACCTTCCAGACTGCGTTCCCTAACTAAGCAACAACACTACATTTGCTGATTCAAATGAAGGGCCACAGCTCAGCAGTAGAGCATCCGTTTTGCAAGCAGAATATATTAGATTTGATCCCTGCCATATCCAGGAAAGGATGAGAGATACTCCTGTTTGAAACCCTGGAGAGCCACTGCCAGTCAGTGTAGACAATACTGAGCTAGATGGACCAAGGTTCTGACTCTGTATAAGGCAGCTTCCTAAGTCCCCATATAAACCTCTGCAGAGAAGTGAGCCTTTGCTTGGATACCCATCAATATTTGTGGCTGTTGTGCAGGAAGGTATAGATAGTCATAGAAATAAAAAGATGTGAGGGGGGGACTAGCAGGCATGGGGGCAGAGGAGCCACAATCCTGATAAGCACTTACGGCAGTTCAGCTCATCTGTGCCATCCTGACAGTCTCTCAAACCATCGCAGCGCTTCCAGTTTGGCACACACTTCTTCATCTGCTGGCACTCAAACTCAAATCGGCTGCAACGTCCAGGAAAGCTGGCGGACGGCAAAGTTGCGCCGATTGCTGGGCAACAGGAAAGAATAAGCATTTATAAATACCCATGTTAGAAGCAAAACCGGATTGTGTGTCTTTATGGGACCACATGCTTGCCCGTTTCACTATGAATTCCAGCAGTCCAAAAATTATATTTCTTCAACCTTCCTTACCACCAGATGGCAGCCTCAGCCTGCTTAAGGGGTGAGGAAATCTGCAGCAGTCTCAAAAAGCTGAGCCAAGGCTTCCTCAGTCCTGACAATTGCGCTTTTGAAGGCTGGTGCGCACAAGAGTCGGCTACCCCAGAATCTCTGTATCTGTTACCCCTTCAGTTTCCCCTACATCAGAGGTCTCCAAGCTTCTTCCCACTAGGGAACTCCTTCTGCTCAAGAAACCTGGAGCCATCCTGGAAAGCCTTCGTATGGGGTGTTGATCAGACCCACATGGACAAAGAGCGAATCCTAGAACACACCCAGGCAGTCTCTTAGGGCTGCACGTTGCAAGGAGACGGCAGCGGAGGCAAAACTGTCTTGGGAAGCTGGTCTACCATTCCTTGTCTTCTCAACGAGGACCCCTGGGGTCAAGCTTCTGAGCCACCCCAGGACTCCCAAGAGCCCCTGCCTCACCTCATCTTCCTTTCCCCCTTCTCCTTGACCACAAGCCCTCTGGGTGGGAACAGAGAGATGGGGCGATATAAAAATGAAAGCAGGAGCAGTAGTCGTAGTAGCAGCGGAGCCTTACGAGCAGTGGGACAAGCATCCTCATCAGAGCCATCTGCACAGTCCCGATATCCATCACAAACCCAGCTGTTCATGATGCAACCGCCACCATTACACCGGAAGTGGTTGGGTGAACACGTGGCGGGGGCCAACGTGGTGATGGGGATGATCGCCGGACCTAAAATTAAACCAGCAAGACTGGATTGCGTTAAGAACAAGCCCTGCTTGATCTGGCCACAGGTCTATCTAGTCCAGTATCCTATGACCAACAACAACAAGAGGGATGCCTCAGAAAAGTAAGACACTAACCCCCCCCCCCATCCTGGTCACCAGAGACAGACTACCTTTGAACACCATCAGCTGTCATACTCGTGGCAAATAGCAGAGATGGGGAACCTGTGCCCCTCCAGATGTTGCTGGACTGCGGTTCCCAACACCTCTGACTGCTGGCCATGCTGGATGGGGCTGATGAAAGCTTCATCACAACAACTGGAGGGCCACAAGTTACCCATCCACATCATTTAGCCACTTACCTGTCCTCAAGGAATTAGCCTAAACCTTTAAAAAAATAACCTAACCTAGCAGGCATCCTTATATCTTGGGCCATTTGACATGCCTCCATCATGCTTGGGATGGTTCTGAAAGGGGTTTGCGTTCTAACATATCCTGTTTCTTCCAGCCAACAGTTTTTTGGTGGCTGTGCTTGTGATGGGAGTTGTAGTCCAACATAATCTGGAAACACCAGAGAGGACCCAGGACATGTTCTAAAGCAGGGGCAGCCAACATGGCGCCCTCAAGATGTCATTGGACTACAGCTCCCATCGGCCCTGACCCGTGGTCATGCTGGCTGGGGATGATGAGAAATGTAGTAGTCCAACATCATCTGGAGAGCACGATGCTGGCTATCCCTGTTCTAGATGCAGCCACCTTGCTGAAGCTAAGCAGCTGTGGGTCTGAGTCAGTGCCTGGATGGAAGACCATCCGGGGACCACATGTAAACCACCTTGAATTCAGTGTTGGAAGAAGGGCAGGACATTAATGACATTATTAATAATAGCTTGGAGAAAAAGAGTGGCCCTTAAGGATACAGATTTCTGTTCTAGAATGGCCTCATCGATATGAGGTCACCGGGGCAAACCCAGAACAAGCATTTTTCGGATTGTACCAGATAATGTCATAATAAAGGGTGTGGATCCCAGGGCATAGTCTGACGACACATGAGGCCACCACCTTGCTGAAGCTAAGTAGGTCTGGATCTGGTCACTGACTGCCTGGGAACCACATGCACGCTGTCATGGGCTCCATGACAGAAGAAAGGCAGGATGGAATGTAAGAAAATAACAAATAAAGCTGATTTCTAAGGAACGTTAAGGGAGAAGGCTATGTCACCCAACATGGGAGCTGCACAGAGAAGATGCATGCCTGTGCATCCTCCAAGCGCAACTCCCTTTCCAAAAGCAACAGTAGAGCAATGTGGGAAGTACGTTTCTGCAGCCTCTTCTTCCGCTGCAGCATCCAAAACTACCCAGAGCATCTTGGAAAGAAGCCCCTCTCGCTCTTACCTCCACAGGACTTCTCGTCGGACCAGTCTCCACAGTCATTCTCTTTGTCACATTTCCACCTGTTAGGGATGCAGTGCCCGTTGTCACACTGGAACTGATAGTACCGAGAGCAGTTTGGGGCTTCGGTTGGGTTTTCTAGAAAGGACAACATGTTCCCATTAGGTTCCCCCCCTGCCGACTAAATGCTACTGAGCAAAGAAAGATATGAAAGGATTAACTAACTAAATGTGAGCAGTGGGGAGAGGGAGAACAATTTGGTGATGTGGTCGACCTGTGCCTCCCCACACACACACTTCCCCCTGTACTTTCTTGGAAAAGAAAGATGTTTCTTCTCCCCTCTACAAATGGCAATTATTTGAGCAAGGAAACAGGGAACATGCTGACATCACCTCATAAGCTTCTTTTGCTGGAACAAGGCTGAGGAACCTCCAGCCTGCAAGCTGAATGCTGCCCTCGAAAGCCTTCTCTATCCGGCCCTCGGGATTCTCCTCAGACCAACACCCCTCAGTGGCCCTGCTCTGCACCACCCTCAAGGGCTTTTGCTTGGCTGGACCATGTCCTTGAATTGCGACAATGGCAGCATTCACATCATACATTTATTCCACTATTCTTAAACTTTAAACAGTCATGGTTTCCCCAAAAGAATCCTGGGAAGGGTAGTTTGGGAAGGGTGCTGAGAGCTGTTAGGAGGCCCCAATTCTCCTCACAGAGTTAGAATTCCCAGAGTGGTTTAATAGTTAGTCCCTCTTCCCAGACAAGTTTGGGAATTGTAGCTCTGTGAGGGGAATAAGGGTCTCCTAACAGCACCCTTCACAAACAACCCTTCCCAGGGGGAGGTTATCACTGTTTAAAGCGGAATAATAGTGGAATAAACATATGGGGTGAATGTGGCCAATGTCTCTTGCTTGGATGGAGAGATTAATTGACTGTGTGTGTGTATATAGAAACATTTGGCTTTTGTGTGGTTGTAATGTAGCCCTGTGTGTGTGTGCGTATGCGCACATACACACCCACACATTTAATAATGGGAGAGAGAGAAATAACCTTGCCATTACAGACAAAAAAGGCAGAGAGAGAGAGAGAGAGACAGAGAGAGAGAGAGAGAGAGAGGATCATTTCCCCCCCTTTTTTAGTTTAATAAAGCACTTTCTCCTCACCACAGTTTGCCTCATCGGAGTAATCCCCACAGTCATCCATGCCGTCACATTTCCACACCAAACTAATGCACACGCCATTCTGACACTGGAAGCTAAACTGGTCACAAGTGTGGTGGAACTCTGGGTCCTGGGCTGCAAGGAATAAAGCTATTTTAAAAAATAACAACAATAAAACATTGCAGAATCCAAACTTGTGCCTCCCAGGCAACTGTCCGCACCCCTTCCTCCCAGAGAGGTCCACTTCACACTTGTAACAGCCACCATGATAATGCAGTAGGGCTGGCAACTGTCGGAAGGCAGAGCTGGGGTCCCAATCCCGGGGAGCTGGATCCCGGAGAGTTGGGAGAAGAGTATTCGGATGGATGGCAGAGGGAAGGGGGAGGAACTTCCCCCCTTTGGAGCGAAGACGAAACAGAGGAACTGCCAGTGATAAGGTCACTTAGCGATGGGGAGCCTGAGCCCTCCCTGGACATTCTCATGCCTCCCCCTCTTTCAGGCTCAGAGCAAGAGGGGGAAGAGGGAGGGCTGCTCACAGCCAAAAAGCAGGGAGGCAGTTTACCATCAGCCCCTCCCCTATCCCCCATCCTGGAATCAGAAACTTCAGAAGAGGAGGGGGTGATGCTTCCCCCCTCACCGCGCACACGCAGACAGCTGAAAAGACAGGAGAGAAGGGGGGGAAGGCGGGCAGTACCTGAGGGGCAGTTAAGGAGGAGCGAAAGATTGCGCGCCCGTTTGGCCCCTTCTTAAAGAACAGGCGGGAAGAAGTCCCTTGCTCTGTCAACTTTCTCCCAATGCCGCAGGACCTGTATCCCTGTATTGCTTCATGAGAAAACGCAGTCTTTGTTTGGACATTACCCTAATAAAACATGAATTAACTACAGCCGTTGGTCTGGTTCCTGAGTCACATCCTGGGCCTGACAGCACCTGACAGCCTGACATACTTTGGTGGCAGGGTCACTTGCTCGATCTCTTGCACTGCCCCCGCTAGGGTGTTCTTGATTCCTTCAGGTTGACAGTTCTCCTGGCAATACTGTGAGGTGAACCACACCACCGCCTCCTTCCAACTTATTTTGGGTTCATGCTTTGCTAGCCAGGGCATTCCCAGAATCACCTCAAAGTTCGAGAGATCTGACACGTATAGCGAAGCGACCTTATCACTGGCAGTTCCTCTGTTTCGTCTTCGCTCCAAAGGGGGGAAGTTCCTCCCCCTTCCCTCTGCCATCCATCCGAATACTCTTCTCCCAACTCTCCAGGATCCAGCTCCCCAGGATTGGGACCCCAGCTCTGCCTTCCGACAACTCCCAATCCTGCCTCAGATTACAGAGAGGGAGCTCCCAGCCCCCCTCCCCCATACAGACTGCACAGGCCGGTGACACCCGTCCGCATGCCTCATCTAGCTCCCCCCCAGACACTTCCTCTCCTTGGATGCAGGGAGGATGCAGCAAAATGCAGAGAGGATGCAGGAAAACCCATGGAGCTCAATGAATATATTCCTGTGTACCTGGAGGCACCTTTCTCCTATATTTATGCACCTTTCCCCACTGTATTTGGTGCCTTCCTATTTGTCTGTTACTCTAACCCATGGGCCTATCCAATCTGGCACTGGGGACACCCCTCCAAGCCATCACCCTTCTTGAGTGTTTTTGCCTGGCTGGAATGCGTCCCTGAACTTTGATATTGCCTCTTGCTTGTTTTGATGGAGAACAGAGAGAGGTATGTGTGAATGTGTGTAGAAACTAGCCTACTGTACGAAGGTAACATTTATAATTGTTGCTCCGCCCACTTTTGCCTCCGGCCCTGCCCACCACTGGCATGTGGCCCCTGGAAGGTTGCCTAGAAGGGAATGTGGCCCTTGGGCTGAAAAATATTCCACACCACTACTCTAACAACTACACCACATTAACTTAAGAACCGAGAAACATGAGATTCTGCAACCTCTCTATTGTCAGTTTATGAGTAGGTCCTTGATGCATTTCCAAAACAGGAAAGTTATGAGGGAAAGATGGACAAGCTGCTCTTGCTGACCATTGAACTACCACAGTGTGGCAAACCCATTTTAATGATGCCATTCCTGGCTGCTATGCTTACAGCATCCGGCGTAGGCGGCGTCTTCATCTGAGCCGTCTCGACAGTGCACGGTGCCATCACACACCATAGAACGCAGCAAACACTGCTGCCTATTCTTACATACAAAATCCATATAGCGAGTACAGATGGGTTCTGCAGACCATGAAGCAACCAGAAGGAAGAGAGAATTATATATATATATATATCCCACCTACTCACAGCCTATCATACCTCAACCTTCTCCTTTGGATTTTACTCTCCTTTTGCTATTTCTTTGTACTATCACTCACTTTTTTTACCATTCACGTGTTGAACAGCCCGGTTCAAACATAACCATGGTTATCAAACCATGGCTTACCATGACTACCCCGAAATCACCAAGCTTCAAAGACACAAGGCAAGAGCAGCTGGAAAACAAACCAAACTTTGGAAAAACAAGCCATGGTTTATTTGATCATCTGTGGAACAACTCATGATTAACTAGTGGCTTGTTAAACAAATCATAACTTGGTATTACGTGTGAACCGGGCCATCATTTTATTGTGTGACTGGTATTGTCTGAACATCACTTTAATTTAGAAGTGAATGCACATGCTAGTACATGGAGTGAAAATTTCAGTTGCTTTGCTCCTCCCCCACTCCTGCCACGATGCCAGTCATAGTTTGGTTTAGCATTATGTCCAAACCTTGGCTCATGGTTTGTTTCCCGCAAACAAACCATGGGGTGGCAAGCCAAGAACAAACCTTATTTACAGTTCGTGGTTTGTTTGAAGAGAGACCCCGTGCACCAGTCCTCCTGTAAAGTGGGAGAGTGAGCAGTCAGAGGGGTGCTTCCAGAGTGTCAATGTCTTGCTGGAGGGATACCAAACTTTTGTATGCAAACTTGGGTTTGTCTAATTAAAGTAGATTAAAGTGCC
This sequence comes from Rhineura floridana, assembly GCF_030035675.1. Taxonomy (NCBI): domain Eukaryota; kingdom Metazoa; phylum Chordata; class Lepidosauria; order Squamata; family Rhineuridae; genus Rhineura; species Rhineura floridana. The sequence goes on from NC_084491.1 coordinate 38,371,683, forward strand.
TGCCACCCTAGTGCAACAAACCCACTGTTTAAAAAAACAACCAACCATTTACTGCTTGGAAAGTGGTGTGGATATGCACGAGTATAAGGTTAACCAGAAGACGTGTAAACACTGCAAGCAAATCAGGACAAACACTCAAGAAACAGGTCACACAGAGTATCCCATCGGTTTTCTCTCTGGTCCTTTCACCTGTTCCTTTCCCTGTCTACTGTGCAGACCAGCTGGAACCTGGCTTACCACAGAAGAGGGACGGAGTGGGGTGGGGTAAACAGATGAAAGGACCAGCCAAAAGAAGATGGATACTGCTGCAGAGGATGCGGCTTCTGAATCGCTCACTTTGCAGCAGAGTATACAAGACATAGCACCAACCTGGCAATGCTAACTGGCCTGGAAAGAAGTGGAACAATTTATCTGCCTAAGCACCTGAGTGAACAGCCCTGGAACCACTTCCACATATCACCATCACCCCAGGCATAACCCTACAAGTGCACTCACCACAGTGCTGTTCATCAGAGCCATCGGAGCAGTCGCGCGCCCCGTTACACCACTTGGTGGAAGGGATGCAAGTCCCATTCGGGCACTGGAAGCCATTGCACTTTGTCTCTGCAATACAGTTTGATTTAAACAGCAAAACAACAACACAAATCTTTTAACAGCAAATAACTTCCAGCACGCCTGCATGGATGTAAATGGTCTACCAAGGCAGGGCCAGGTGAATTATATGGCTGATATTATCATCAAGCCAAAACCAAGAGCAAACACAGGCAGACTCCTCCATCAGAAAGAGAGGAATTCCAGACACATACATGCTTTAAAAATGGACACCCTCCCCACAATCTCTCTCTAATCACTGGCTCTAAGTAAAGGAAGAGGGTTGGATTTTTCAAAGGGTCCATCTGGGTCTCCTGTCCCTCCATTCCCTACCTAAGGGGTAAGTGACAACAATACAGATGGGAGACGGAAATTAAAGTACAGTGGAAGCTGGCTATTACGCATCCCACTGTACCGTGGAATCAGATATATCGCAGGTGTGACCGCGTCCCCCGAGTAAAATACAATGTGATGCCTTCCTCATGTTTTGGACTTACAACTGTCATTGGCCACGGGTATTGTAGTCCAACTTCATCTGGAGGACACCATGTTAGCTACTGTATTAGGGACCTAGTCCCCAGTCAAATGACTAGTACAAATGACTAGTATTTTCCTACTCTCACTGAGCGTGCTGCAGACTCTCCATTTAGGCCAGGCGTGGTGAACCAGTCTGCATCTGTACTGGACCTGTTTTTAAAATGTTTTTATTATTTTACTGCTTGTTGTTTGCCATTCTGGGCTACTTTGGATGGTAGGGTGGGATACAGATTTAACTATTAACAACAAAAACAACCACAACCTTTGGCTCTCCAGAGGTTGCTGAACTACAACTCCCATCATCCCTGGCCACGGGCCATGCCTGCTGGAGCTGATGGTAGTGGTAGTTCAGCAACATCTGGAGGGCCAAAAGGTTCCTCACAGAATTTAGGCAGAGGGGAACCATCTTTAACCTTGCCCCACTGGCTGAGAGCTCCTCCCATACCACAACTGTTAGGGTCCTCATCAGATCCATCTTGGCAGTCAGCGTCACCATCACACGCCCATCTCTGGGGGATGCAGTGCCCGTTACGGCATTGGAAACTTGAGGCTTCGCAAGTGTGGTGTACTGCTGAAAAATCAAGCACAGCAAAGAGTCTATTGAGAAGTGATCCAGAGTGATAGGAACAGAGAAAGCTGCCTTATACCAACTCAGAGCATTGGTGTGTGTGTCTACCCCAGTACTGTTTACACAGAGTCGGAGTGGCTCTCCAGGGTTTCAGACAGGAATACTCCCAGCCCTACCTGGAGATGCCAGAGACTGATAAAAGTAGAACCTCTGAACCTGGAGGTACCATTTAGCTATCTTGTCTAACAGAGTTTGATAGAACTGTCCTACATCATCAATTTGTCTAATCCTTCTTCAAAACGTCATAGCAATTCTATCTTTGTAGCAGTGATTCCCATTGGTTAATTTTGCCTTGTGCACACTGGCACCCTCTAGTACTTATATACAAGGATGGGTTAAGGAGGAAAAGGATGAGGAGCTTTAAGCATTTCATATTGTCGGCAGATAGACAGAAAGAGGCAGGCTGACGTTTATCCGTTTCACATGCAAACGGAGCTTGCCCTGGCTCTCAAATCAGGCCACTTTTATCTCATTTTGGTGCACCTTCACCTTATAATTTATCAAAAACACCAGGACTCTCTTTATGAAGAAGGCAACCCATGTTCAACGTAATTGAATTGCATGCTACTTACTGCCAACAAGCGAGTGATGTGCTTCCTGATATCCTAAGTTACCACACTCTGCCGGCAATAATATTCTATTAAGTATTCACTGAGAAATGTAATTATTTTCGATGAGGCATACATTCAGCCTGCAGAGCCGCCAGATGAACTGTTTCTAAAATAACTGTTATCCCCAGATAATTTCAAGCTGGGGCTTAACAGAATAACGTTAAAAAGCCTCCAATCCTGTCCAATAATCGTTCACTCTTGGAACCTCGCAGGAAAGATAAGTTACAGCGCCCATGCAGCTAGAATGGTGACTGTTCCTTCTTGATAGGCATCAAGGACTCAAACAGAAATACAGCCAAGTCAAGCCCCCCAACATTAAATTAAAATAAAACCGCTAAGCAACTTTGTAGGAAAGGGTGGTGGCAGAGCATCTGTTTTGTCATGCATACAGGTCCCAGGTTCAGTCCTCAGCATCTCCAGTAAAAAACCATCACTTTTAAAAGCAAGAGAATGATCAGACGCATTCTATGTTTCTTTACTCCTTTCCAGCTAAATACATCTGCTACTCTTAGTGATGCCAAATTTTGCGCTGCAACGAGCAAAACTCACCAGGAATGGATCCTAGCCATCTTATAAATTTCTTCTTTTCATTTTTGAATTTTATAATATTGACGTTTTAACAATCTTATTTTATTCCATTTTATTATATTTTACTGTATTTTATTCTCCTCTATAACTTCCTCTTTTGAGGGTTTTAGGTCTTTGTTTTATGCTGGTTACTGACCATAACAATAAAGAATAGTTTCAAAGCAAGGGAATTTGTGACAGAGTACTTGCCTGCCGCTCCAACTCTCTGGTCAAGGGCAATCAGAACAACACAAACAAGTTTAGGTCCTTGGGAGAGAGATTAGTTTGTAGCTTAACTACTTACCAACGAGCCCCATTCAAGGTCTTAGTACTACTCTAACCACCTTCGGGCCTATGTACTTAAAAGGGCTCCTCCCCCAATATCAACCATCCTGGGCCCTACAATCGGCAGGTGAGGTCCTGGTACTGGTGCTGTTACGGGTGCCACCTAGTTGGTGTTGACCTCCTGACAGGGCCTTCTTGGTGCCAGTTCCCCATATATGGAGCACCCTCACTGGTGAGGTGTCTCCCCCTTCCTCATTATTAACATTCAGGAGGAACTTAAAAACATTCATTTGACAGCTGAAATATACCATTCCTGGAAACCTTGAAGGTATTAGCAGTGAGGACATCTGACTATTTTGAAGTGTTTTCAGATTTTTTAAATTGCTTTGCTGTTTTATTGTTTGCTGCCCTGGACTCCTTTGGGAGGGAAGACAAGAGAAATTTATTTATTAATTAAATAACTCCAATTCCCACTGCCTTTCTTTCTGGATACAAAGGTCAGAATCCCTTGCTCCCTATTGGAAATATACTGGGGGAGGCAGAAACATGTTAAATAACATAGTAGACTACAAATGCTACCACTGGTTTTTATTCTGGTATATATTATCCAAGTGACCAGCTTTTTTTTTTTTTTTAATCTGAGGCACCGTTTCTTTTTGTGTCACCTTTGATGCTGTTATTTTTTGTAATGAAGTGTTGAAATTGTTTGCAAGTTTATTTTTTAGAAAAAATGTAATATTTTTATTGTTGGAGATGCACCTGGCCTCAGATGCCTCAGGGGGAGAGGCAGTTCAAAAATATTAAAATGTAACTATGTGCTCCATTGGAAGGACATGTATCTATGCATGTACATGAAAACTATGAGTGAGAGAAACACAATTACTTGGAAAAGGGAAGAAAGAAATGGTGAAATTGATTCAGAGCAAACTTGCCAGGATTTAGGCTGCAATCCAATACATGTCTACTCAGAAGTAAGCTCCACTGGGTTCAATTGGACTTACTCCCAGGTAAATGTGTCTGGGATTGCAGCCTTAAACACTGGGTTGTAAAAATGTAAATTCAAGTCGATTCTGACTTATGGCGACCCTATTAATAGGGTTTTCATGAGGCTGAGAGGCAGTGACTGGCCCAAGGTCACCCAGCGAGCTTCATGGCTGTGTGGGGATTTGAACCCTGGGCTCCCAGGTCATAGTCCAACACCTTAGCCACTACATCACACTGGCTTTGTAGCTTTATGATTTAATAATAGTTATTTTCCAGTCTTCTCTCCTCTCTTCTCAACTTTTATACAACAAAAAAAAGCAATGCAAATCATTTGGCAATGGAATAATCAGTCTCTTGCCAGTGAAGAGGGGTGAAGCTTCTCCTTAAACAGAAAAATAATTCCCTATTGGCCTTTAGATAAAAAAAAAGTGATCATATCAACATCTTGTTGCTTTGAAGTTTTCTCCATTGCTGAGAAGACTGCTCAGAGCACAGAAGGCCAAGAGGAAACAAAGGCAGAAAAAAGATATGCTGAGGGGAAAGTGTAGGAGGAGATGGACAGATTTTTTTGGAATATATATTTGAGTCTGGTAAACTGGGATCAAGCAGGAAGAAAAAGGGGAGAAAATGTATTAAAACCCTGTAGAAACAGGTGAAGAGCTGTGTTTAAGTAGGTCTGCTCCAAACGAAGGCAGGAAATGAACTGTGGCCTCAGCAGGAAAAGGCCAAAGTCTTCCTTTGAAACATCAGAGCTTCCTGCCTTCAAGCTACAGGGAGAGCCAAAACCTATTTGGAGGCATCCAAAACCCAAGAGAAAATAATCAGTCTTTTGCCAGTGAAGGCGCTGAAGATTCCCCCCTCAAGTGCAAAATAATTTTCCTTTGGCCTTTTTTTAAAAAAGTGATCAAATCAATGACAAAGAAGCTACAAATGTTCACAGCAGATGACAACCTGTCATCAGCAATTCCTACTAAGGGCTTATTGATCACATTTTTCTTTAAAAACAGAGCTCACCGGTACAGTTTGCTTCATCAGACCAGTCTCGGCAATCATTATCACCATCACACTTCCACGAGAGACGAACGCACATCCCTGAGTTGCAGCTGAATTCATCACCACGGCACTGATGGGCTTCTGCAAACACAGGGCAAAAAAAGTCCCAAGGAAGGGAGTATGAGAACCCAAGTGCAAACTGACATAGGGTGAAATTATGGAATTGTTCCTACAGTTAAACTATGGAATTTGCTCCCAGAGGATGTAGTGACAGCCACCAACTTGGATGTCTTTAAAAAGGGATTATACAAATTTGTAGAGGATAAGGCTATCAATGGCTACTAGCCACAATTGCCATGCTCTACCTCCACTGTTGGGAGGTAGTATGTACAGCGAAACGGTCATGTGTGTACTAGTTCTCTTGAGACATAGTACACACTGGTTACATGGGGGGTCACCAACATGCCTGCAAGTACCTTCTTTCGTGGCCACCATAGTAAATTGTTTGCCCTTCCTGCTCAGTGTTCTCTCTCTCACACACACACATGCCTACATTTTACTGGATGCCAGGATTGGACACCCATCCTTCCATCTACTCTGAACAGTGAAGAGATGTAAAGGACTTCTCTCTCTGAATGAGTGCAGTAGTGGCTGATGTAGATGCCTTTCCCCCCGCTGATGGGGAAGCTGATTGGGCGGGGGGCATGCCTGTACCATTTTGTGATCCTGTCTCTTTTTCTGCTCCATTAGACATGGCAGCCATTTTGTGTTATGCCATGTTCCTATGGCAGCCATTTTGTGTTATGTACACCCACTGACATGGCAGCCATCTTGTGACTGGCGCACATGGCACTTTCTCAAAATTTCAAATGCACTCACTGACACAAAAAGGTCGGCGACCTGTGAGTTAGGCAATCACTATGCAGCAAATCCAGCCATTGTGGAAAGACCCTAACGTTTACCCTGTTGTTGCACTTACCACAGTGGCTCTCATCACTGTTGTCCCCACAGTCATCCTCAAGGTCACACTTGTAGGACAGCGGGACACAGGTCCCCGACTCATGGCAGCGGAACTGAGTGTCAGCATCACACACAGTTGTTGCTATTGGAAGGGGAGAAAAGAGGAAGATTTCCAGGACATAAACAGCTCATCCAGAAATGCCAGCAGATTCATTTAAATAAACCCACAAAACAGATAACAGGAAGCTGTTCCATGTGTCCATCGTCAAAATTGCACTGCCTAACCCATGTCTTGAGCATGTCATGATCTGGTGGAGAACCAGAGCAAAGCTGCAGTTCTGGGATCTAGAATTCAGCTCCCACCATTTGCAAGTAAAGGCTCTCATGTGACAGGGTCAGCTTGGGACCCTGAAGGGCGGCTATCAGTCAGAGCTGCATCTGTTTGGCAACAAGACATCTACTCTTCCTCAGCCCTACTCTTGAGGAGGACAGCATGCTCTGGATGACGACTCTGATGGCAGGCCAGGAAAGGGGCAGCAACGCCTACTATAAAGTTGCTCAGTTGAAGCCCAACTAGTGCTGAAGCAACATCTAATCCTGCCTGTGCTCTGTCTCTGGCAGCTCCCCTTGTAACCTGAACTTTGACTCACCAAATAGCTTTTGATAAGGCAGGATATCAAGCCACACAGCAGGGGTGGCACGATCAGGAAATGCAAAATATATTTAACTGCATTTGCACATATTTATCTCCTGCTCCTCTTACACCACCCCCTTCCTCTTGTTAAAATTAAAGGAGAAAACCAACTAACGCATCCTGTCATTTCTGCTTGCACAATGAGAATTTCCTCCTCCCCACACGTATCCTGCGCCACTCCCAAAATCTTCTCTGGAGGATTGGGGGAACCCCAGAACAGGTTTGGGAGGGTGCAGGGAGGGGAGGAAAGTCCCGCTGTGAAAGTGGAAATCCTTGCAGTGACGGGACGCTTTCCTTAGCACTACTTTGGATACAACCCTCAGACTGTAAGCTTCTCGAGACAGGGAACTGGTGTGCCTACACCCCCATGTAAATTGCCAGGTAGCAATGTGACTTACGACAGTTCTTCTCGTCGCTCATATCCCCGCAGTCGTTGTCGCTGTCACACTGCCAAATGCTGTTGATGCAATTCCCATTTGAACATCGGTACTGGTTGGAGAGACAGGAGTTTTCTGGTAGGCAGCAGCAGAGAGGGGGCAGGCGAGGAAACCAGCACAGACGAAGAAACATTAAAAGGAAAGTACAGCCAGAGTTCAAGGAAGTCAAACTGTAAGAAATGTTTCTAGAGATTTAAAATTGATATTGCTTCCGCAAAAATTGGAATGCCGGGCATATTGCACTCCACAGCATCTTTATAAGAAGACATTGTCTAATTTGGATAGATGCTGCAGGTGCAATGCTGGAACTGCCTCGTTGAGGCATATGATATGGGCATGTCCAGTGATATTTTTTTTTTGGTGGCAAGTATTAACTTTGTATTAGATATCCATGTGCTTTCAAATTATATTCCTGTTATATGGGGATTAAAAACAGTGCAACAAGAGTGGACTTTGCATGCCCTATTGGTTGCTAAGAGACTCATACCACAAGCCTGAAAGGACAAATACCCATCAACTATTATGCAATGCTTTGATGTCCTAAACACCCTTGCTGCATTTGTGCATACCTTCTATAAACGCCAACTTCGTCTGGATACATATTTGGAGGGCATATATTGATCTATCTGTGTAAATTAAAATGGATGTATACGTGTTTAACTGTTTCATTAATGTGAGCTAAAGGGTTTTTTCCTGTATTTTCATAATGAAATTGCAAAAGTAATATATAGAGAGAGAGACAGAGAGGTCAGTTCCTATACAGCATTAATGTGACGAACGCCACATCTGCACTATAAATTTAGTTATACCACTTTAAACATGGCTTCCTCCCCCCCCAAGAATCCTGGGAACTGTAGTTTGTTAAGGTTGCTGAGAGTTGTTAGGAGACCCCTATTCTCCTCACTGAGCTACAATTCCCAGAGTGATTTAACTATCAGTCACTCTTCCCAGGATGACTGAACCAGGGACATGGAGCTCGGGGAAGTGAATCCTGCCCCCCGCACCATTTCCATGACTGAAATCACACCGTCTACAAAGCAGCTTTTATCTCTTGTGAGGATGGGAGAAGAAAAGTCAGGTACATGATGTTTAATGTTCACCGCCCAGAGAGCTGTTGCTAGTCGGGCGGTATATAAGCTTAAATAAATAAACAAATAAAATCAGGGGAGAAATGTACCCAAACAGATCTCCTTTGGGAGACTATTCCAAAATATTACTATGCAGTTGAAGGAGTGGATCTTTTAAGATGTGTGCTGGCTCCAATAGTATAGTGGCAAATTCAGAAGTACAGGGTACCTTCATGACAGTCACACCACACCCCATCATAGCCATGCCCCCTTTTCCACTTTCCCTCATCTTCCTTGCTTTCCCTGTCATCTTGAGAGTCCACACTACACTATAACAGATGCCCTTAGGAGTCAACAAGCATGAAAGGGGAAGCTGTGTTAGCCACTGAGAAGACTCCCCATCTTCCACTATGATTGGCTCCAATCAGCACGAAAGGGCAAGGACTCTTACACGCCCTTTTCATGCTGACTGCACCCTCGGCTGGCTCCATTCTCAGTGGACTGCCTACTGAACTCTGAATATGGCAAACTGAACAGTCTAGATCTTGGGACACAGCTGGAGGGGTAAAATCTCCCCCTCACCACAGACAAGGTGTAGGTTTTGTTGTTGTTATGTGCCTTCGATTACGACTTATGGCGACCCTATGAATCAGCGACCTCCAAGAGCATCTGTCATGAACCACCCTGTTCAGATCTTGTAAGTTCAGGTCTGTGGCTTCCTTTATGGAATCAATCCATCTCTTGTTTGGCCTTCCTCTTTTGCTACTCTCTTCTGTTTTTCCCAGCATTATTGTCTTTTCTAGTGAATCCTGTCTTCTCATGATGTGTCCAAAGTATGATAACCTCAGTTTCATCATTTTAGCTTCTAGTGACATAGTCCCATGCAAATGAGGCCTCTTACTGCACCACCACTGGAATCCTAGGAATAGCAGTTTGATAAAATGAAAATGTACTGCCTTCAAGTCGATTCCGACTTACGGCGACCCCATGAATAGGGTTTTCATGAAGCTGAGAGGCAGTGACTGGCCCAAGGTCACCCAGTGAGCTTCATGGCTATGTGGGGATTCGAACCCTGGTCTCCCAGGTCGTAGCCCAACACCTTAACCACTACACCACACTGGCTCTCAGCAGTCTGATAAGGGTTCTGCAAAATCCTAGCACTTCCTCACAGAACTATTGTTCCGGGATTTCACTTGACTGTTAATCCTGCCGCGCAGACGGGTCCTAAGCGCAAACAGCTGAGATCTGGAATGTGGAAGAACCATACACCACAGCAGCGTGTGAAGATGTGTTCCTTACCTTCCTTTACACAAGTGCTGTTCTTCAAGAGATACCTAGGCGGGCAATCACATCTCACCTCCCCGGAAGGGAGCAGGTGGCTGGTGACTCCCTCGGGGCACTTACAGCTTCGGCTGTTGTTAGATCTTGGCAGGCATAAAAGGCTGCAAGGATTGGCAATGCAGGCATTCTGCCCTGTCATGAGGGAAACAAGCAGGGGGACATCTTGTAAGCCCCAGGGTTCAAGAGGCCTTCTTTCGAGAAAGATTATTTATTCATGATTTGATTTAAACCAACGACAGGGAAGTCCACAAGAGGCAATGGAGGCCACCAACCTGAATGGCTTTAAAAGAGGAGTAGAAAAATTCATGGAGGATTATAAGGCTATCAGTGGCTACTAGCCATGATGACTATGCCCTGCCTCTATAGTCAGAGGCAGTATTATTTATTTATGTATTTATTTATTACATTTATATACCACCCCATAGCTGAAGCTCTCTGGGCAGTTTACAGCAATTATGTACATAATATATATGTACATAACAGTATGTTTCTGATTACCACTGGCCTGATCCAGCAGGCTCGTCTTATGTTCTTAAGTTATGTTCTTTTTCAGACTGAGGGCCATATTCCTTTCTGGGGAACCTTCCAGAGGCCACATGCCAATGGTGTTCAGAAATAAACAGGGTGATGTTCAGACAGTGGTGTCCTTGCTTGTGTAGCCAAACACAAGAGCAAGGAATCAGCCAACTTGGGGAAACCCCAAAGTGTACACAAAAAAATCTTGAGGAAGGGGGGAAAAAGAAGCCTAACGGAGGGTAGGCAGAATGGCCAAAACAGTCCAATCAGGAGTTGAGCATTGCCATTGAATTCTGACTGAGTGTTGAGAGGTGGAAAATTCCCTGGAAAAACTAGGAGAGAAAGGGAGTATCCTGAACAGAAGCGTTCCGCCCTGCAATATTTTGTTGCAGATCCTCCTTGTACACACCACATTTTTATTCCTCTATCAAAGGGCATATCAAAATACATAATAAACGGCGCAAACAGAAAATGCTCGTCAGACATCCCGAAATACCTGCTGTCTTCCCGCGGTAGAAGATCTTCATGTCCATCACGCCGTTGAGATGGTCAACCAACGTCTCCATTCTAGACCCGCTGTGTTTGGAGGCTCTGAAAATGCTCAGCTGTGACCAATCGTTCCAATAGATTTCGTTCTGAAAAACAAACCTTTTACCTTTTAAGCAACAATATTTGAAAGAGAATTGCAAATGTAAATAAGTTAAAAAACCACAACGTAGACACAAACCAAACCCAGAAAAATAGGCATCTTCTGAATATATGAATTTAATAACAATAATATGAATTCGGTTTGTCACATATAATACATCAGCTCTCCTTAAAACAGTTCTGTAATGCAAGTCAGCATTATTTTCCCCGTGTTACAGACTGAGGCTTGCCTGAGGCTACCTTAGGACTGTGTGTGTGAGATTAGATATGGACAAAGGCATCCCAGTTCACTCTCAACCACTTACATTGTGCTGCTTCATCCCACTGCACTACTCTGGGACCCTAAAGGGAAGGGCTGTAGCTCTGGGATACAGCATCTGCTTTGCATAAGGAAGGTGCCACATTCAATCCCAAACATCTTCAGGTCCGGCTCAGAGAGAACTGAGTCTGAAATCCTGGAGAGTCGCTGCTGCCTGTCAGTGTCAACAATACTAGGGATGGGCGACACCTTAGTGTTGTGCTTTGCTGACTTGTTTTTCAGTGTTTTTCCTTTGTCCTTCCCTCTCTCTCTCCCTTAGTATTTGTGAGAGCTTTCTGTTAATTATGCCTGTCAACCTCTGTTTTACCGCTCCCGTACACGCCCTCCAACCCACATGCTCCGTCCCTGGCAAGCTTGGAGGACCTCTAGCCCTTTACCTTGGTCTGCTTCTGCCTGCTTCCCTCGTGTGTTTTTCCCGCCCGCCCCCCCCCGGGTTCTGGCCCCTGCTCCTCCACCCTTGGTCTCTATTTAGGTAGCAAGTTCCTACAGCGGGAGACTTGACCCCAGCTTTATCCCTGGCTAGAAGCCACCACCATTAGCCACAGCTTGTTTTTTTACTCCTGCTTTTAATGATGGAGAGCCAATGCTGTGTAGTGATTAAGGTGTTGGACTATGACATGGGAGACCAGGGTTCGAATCCCCACACAGCCATGAAGCTCACTGGGTGACCTTGGGCCAGTCACTGCCTCTCAGCCTCAGAGGAAGGCAATGGTAAACCCCCTCTGAATACCGCTTACCATGAAAACCCTATTAATAGGGTCACCATAAGTCGGGATCGACTTAAAGGCAGTCCATTTCATTTTTCATTTTTAATGATGAAGGGGAGTACAGCATTTAAAGAGTTAATGCCATAGATATTAATAGGGAAATATAGAGCGCCTCGCCCACATTAAGGCAAGCCTAGAAGATGTGAGCAAAAATCTCTGTTCATATCTATTGTACTCTTCAAATGTCCTTCCACCATGTTCCTTACTACTTCCTCCACTAAGTATCGAATTGAATGAGAGCCAAACTTAGTGGGGGGGAAAACAAGGACGAATCGGAACTCCATTCCAGTTCCATGGAAAGCTAGCAGTTCAAGATCCAGCAAGTGGATCTCAACCTGAGACAGAGGGACCGAAGGTCTGACTTGGTTTAAGGCAGCCTCCTATGTTCCTATGGGTCTCTCCTCTTTCACAACAATAGAGCAAGTTGTTCACCCTACAGCTCCAATCTAGGTTATCCAGAAAAGTTATCAGTTAATGGTTCATTACTCCACCTCATCTAACTCAGCCTTCGCCAACTGGGCGAAGTTTTGGATAGGACCATCTGGAGGACACCTGGTTGGCAAAGACTGATCTAAATGATTCAGTGAATCCTTGAATTACTGAGTTGGAATGGAGCTCGAAGGCTAACTAGTTCTCTCTGCTGGTCTGTCTCTCTAACAGCAGGATCTGCAATACAGGAAAGGGAGAGTAAAGGGGGTCTAGAGCACAATGCTATGTGGGTACCATGGACCGGAAAAAAGACTAATAATGGGGTGCTAGAACAAATTAAACCAGAACTGTCACTAGAAGCTAAAATGATGAAACTGAGGTTATCATACTTTGGACACATAATGAGAAGACATGATTCACTAGAAAAGACAATAATGCTGGGAAAAACAGAAGGGAGTAGAAAAAGAGGAAGGCCAAACAAGAGATGGATTGAGTCCATAAAGGAAGCCACGGACTTGAACGTACAAGATCTGAACAGGGTGGTTCATGACAGATGCTACTGGAGGTTGCTGATTCATAGGGTTGCCATAAGTCAACATTGACTTGAAGGCATATAACAACAACAACGTGCCTGGCCCTGGCCTCTTTGGATACTCTCCCCCACTGATGGAGAAATCAGGATTAAAACGCTTTAACTACACAAGCTCCACAAAATCCTGTTCAACAAGTACACTTTATAATTTCCGGAACTGAAAAACAGCCATCTATTATTCCTCGCTCAGTGCTCGTTTAGTTGGGAAGGACATCCTGTACAGACGGATCTTTTCCTTATCAGGTTGCTAGGGGCAACCCCATAACCTTGATCGGGATATAAGCAGCCAGAGGGAATTGGAAACTGACTGGCTGGAACAGAGATTTTATGACTTATGCACAGACATTAAGTACCTTCTGCAACTACCTTGGGATCAATTAGTCCACCCTAATTTCAGCAGTAGGTTTAAGACAGCAAGTTAGTTATGCAGTCAGAGTGATACGGGTTTGTCTGGGAGTGTCATGTCTGAACACCTTCCTATCAGGGCCAGCCTGAAACCAGGAGTGGATGACGCTCCCCCACTCCACCTCAACACTGCGAACGATCTGTGGAACTTGCACTGTTACAAGTGCTGCATAGTATTTGTTCTGCACTTGTAAGAAACTCATCTTTTAGTGGGGCAGCACTCACACTTTGGATAGGAGATGAAGTCCAACAACCTGTGGCCACAGGACCCCCATATCTGCTCTAACCCAACAGGCTTTGAGAAAGACTTTAAAGGACCATAAGAATATAAGAAGAGCCCTGGAAGATCAGGCCAATGGCCCATGGAGTCCAGTATCCTTTTCTCACAGTGGCCAGCCAGATGCCCATTACGGGAAGCCCACAAACAGGATCTGAGCGCTAGTGCATTCCCCCCTCCTGCGGTTTCCAGCAACTGGTATTCAGAAGCATACCGCCCCTGACCACGGCGGCAGAGCATTGCCCTCTTGGCTAGTAGCCACTGACAGCTTTACCCTCCATGAATTTGTATAATCTTCTAAAGCCATCCAAGTTCATGGCCATCATTGCCTCTCATGGGAGCAAATTCCACAGTTTAGCCATGCACAGTTGTGAAGAAGTACTTTCTTTTGCCTGTCCTGAATCTTCCAACATTCAGCTTCATCGGATGTACCCTGAGTTCTAGTGTTATGAGAGAGGGAGAAACACTTTTCTCTATCCACTTTCTCCATGCCACGCACCATTTCAGACACTTCTATCACGTCACCTCTTACTTGCTTTTTCTGTAAATTAAAGAGACCGAAATGCAGCAGCCTTTCCTCATAGGGAAGTCACTCTATCCCCTAGACCAGCCTTTCCCAACCAGTGTGCCTCCAGATGTTGTTGGACCACAACTCCCATCAGCCTCAGCCAGCATTGCCAATTGTAAGGAAAGATGGGAATTGTGGTCCAACAACATCTGGAGGCACACTGGTTGGGAAAGGCAGCCCTAGACCATGTTGGTTGCCCTTTCCCAACACAGTCCAACATGTTTAAGTGCAGACACTCTATAGATACCTTAAAAACAGCAATAGCATAAGGATGGGGGAGGCTATCCAGGATCACCGATCTCTGCAGGCCGTTGAAGTCGATGCGCTCAATTCTATCCATGTAGGCTTCCGTCCAGTAGATCCAATGATCGTCCACAGAAATGCCATTAGGCCACCTCACTCCCTCGGAGACAACGCAAGTGGGAGAGGAGCCATCCATTTCACTGCGGTAAATGCCAGGCTTGGAGTCCCCCCAGTCTGTCCAAAACATCAGCCTGAGAATGCAAGGCACAAATCAGGGTAGTTACATGAAAATACATAAATCAAATACACAAATTTAGTTCAGGCCTGGGCCAAGCAGAATGCAGCTCTTCAGCTTTCCAGAGAGTCAGCAAACCCTCTGGGTTGCAGTCAACTAAGGCCTGCTCACAACACTCTCTGTGAAATTAATGGACCAAACTTAGTCATATCCAGTAATTTCTGTGGGTTGTATCAACGTTCTCTGTCTGTTAGTGCAAGGGCAAGTGAGTTATTAATAGCAGTAGTAGTAGTAGTAGTAGTAGCAGCAGTAGTAGTAGCAGTAGTAGTAGTAGCAGTAGTAGTAGTAGTAGCAGTAGTAGTAGTAGTAGTAGTAGTAGTAGCAGTAGTAGTAGTAGCAGTAGTAGTAGTAGTAGTAGTAGCAGTAGTAGTAGTAGTAGTAGCAGTAGTAGTAGTAGTAGTAGTAGCAGTAGCAGCATTTCTATCCTGCCCCATAATAATAATAATAATAGTAGTAGTAGTATTTCTATCCTGCCCTAACTCCCAGAAGGAGCCCGTGTTTTAATGTTGCACAACACAGGAATCCAATGCAACAGCTGCAAAGTGGAAACAGCAAGTGTGCAATCTGTTGTGCAACGACGTTCCCAACAACCTGCTTATGCGTTATCTTGAGCTAGCACAAAACGTTTTGCCATCAAGCCAAGTATACCACTGACTTTAACTCCAAGTTCTTTCGCAACCCTGCCTGGAGATGCCGAGTCCTGGGCATGTATAAAACGCAGCTGCGCCATCACTGAATATGGCCCCTCCCCTGAATGTAGAACCAGGCTTCCTCACGGTCCAAAGACAGGACTAAACATCTGACTTCCTTAGGGGGAGGGGTTGCCCTGCCATGCCAAAACAATCCTGTCCCTTGAGCACAAAACAGCATCGGTTTGCGCTTTTGATAGCTCCACGTTTCTCCTCCGTGCTGAGACTACCCTCTGGACATAGGAGAGAAAAATGTGTATTCCTGTTTCCAAATACATGACTTTATGCTCTGCATGAATGAATACCATTCCTGTTCTCACATCATTCATCCTCACAGCAACCCCGTGGAGCTGGACACCATCCCATCCATTTTTAAAGTCTCACAAAATGTGGCTGTTAGTATGGTGTCTTACCCTTCTTTAGGTACCAGAGTCAAGGCTCGTGGCCGTTCGAGCACAGTGGAATCCAAAATTGTGAGTCGCAGGTCCCCATCTGGGTTGGCAACCTAGTGCAACACCAAAAAGTGGAAATCAATGAGCATTTCTTTACCCTGGCCTTTGACACCGGAGATGTATATTTTTAGGACCCACCCTGGTTTTTGGGATGTGATTTTAGGTTGTTTTAAACTGTTCTTCATGATACATTTTAAAACTGTTGTGACCCACCCTAGAAGCTTTGGGTGGGCAATAATAACAACAACGATATGGCTGCTATCTGATAGTCAGGTGCTTGGGAACTGCAGTGCAAGGAGGGTTGCCAGCCCTCTGCTTGGCGCTTTGGGAAGCGCAGAGCAGAGGACTGGCAAAGCACTTCTTTCTCCTGCCCATCCGCTGATGGAGTGAAGGGAAGTCTGCCTTTTACAGACATCAGGTGTGCAAAGCAAAACTCCCTCATGCAGCTGATGCCTTCAAAGAGCAGGTTTCTTTCTCCCCCTGTCAGTTATGAGAAATGGCCTTTCAGGCCAAATTGAGACCCTTGGTGGGCCAAGTTTGGCCCAAGGGCTGGAGCTTCTCCACCCCTGCACTTTCAGCTTGATTTAGAGAAGGTAGAGCCTTTGTGTTGCTGCTGTTGGCAAGCGACGGAGAGCTAGAATCTCTTGCCAATTTACTGCAAACCACCCAGAAATCTACCAGTAGATCCAGATGTAGTTTCTGCTCATCTCAGCCTTACACTCCCAACCTGACCAGAGCAGGAAGCGGAATCTCTTGTCGTGCAAAGTCCTTCTAATGTTGTAATATGCCACCAGCTCTATTGAGACAAATACAACACCAAGAAAACCCAAACGCATTTAGTAAAAGCCCAGCAAACTGCTTCCTGCAGCTCGCTCTGATGAATCTATCTGTTTATTCAGTTCGCCAGTCACCCACACACCAAACCTTATTAAAGCAAATGGGGCTTGTTACCGGAAGCAGCTGGATAGATTTATGAGGATGGGCGTCAGCTCACAAATGCGCTAGGGCTGATAGAGAAGATGATGATAGGCTATTTCCAACATGCAGGCTGTGCATGCTGTTCCTTACGCAGCCAATATGGGCACCACTTATGCACAAGATGGAGGCAGCTGCCGTCTTGGGGGAACTCAAGCACTGCAATGCTTGTAGAGCATGGTGAATGTGGTTTGCGGGTGTGCTAGAATGCTAAGTTTTGGTATGTTGGTTTACAGCGACAATATCCTTTATTAGCTCTTGGGTCATGCTGTTGCTATGACCTCCCACCTTTGGTTGCCGGTTTGACACTCCTGGTCTGCAGCTGAGCTCTGAGAGCTGGTACTATTTTGCACAACAGCACATACAGGCTTTGCAGAGAGGCATACCTCAATTTTTGGAATGCCGGCATTCACCCAGTACAGCAGCTGACTGATAGGTTCAAAAGCCAACGCCTCCACAGTCTCCAGACCGGTGCTGACGATAATCTCCTGTCCAGAGCTCCCATTAAGACACAGGCGCTGAAAATAAATATGCATAAGGAGTCCAAACCATCACCGACTCAGACACACATATAAGCAGAGAGCAAATCAAAGGAGGACAGGCAATATAAAGAATAATGTATATCCCTTGACCATCTGGAATCAGACCGAGAGCCACATTCCATTCTGGGCATCCTTCTTGGGCCAGTGATGGGTATAGTCAGAAGCAAAGATGAGCAGGTGTACCTCTGTATAGTTGGCTAGTTTCTACACACGCCCCTCTTTATCCAGGCAAGCAATTTGTTATTTATTTTTTTCTCCCATTTGTATTTATATGCTACAAATTTTCTTTAAAAAAAACAACTATAAACTGCCATGTGAGGACACTGTGCCCTGAAAGGCAGGATAGTTGGGAAACTATTTAGTGACGTAAGGATCGAACACAGCCCTCCAGGCTTCTCTCTCTCACCCTTCCCAAACTGAAATGTTTTTGCCTGTTTGGAATGTGTCTTTCAACTCTGAACATGCCTTTTGCTTGCCTGGTCAGAAGATAGAGAGGAGAGTGTCTAGAAATTACCCTACTGTACAAAGATAACATCTGTATTCATAGCTCCACCCACTTTTGCCTCTAGCCCCGCCCACCACAGTTACATGACCCCTAAAAGGTTGTCCAGAAGGAAAATGTGGCCTTCCGGCTGAAAAAGCTTCCCCATCCCTGTGATCTATCGTTGCCCACCATCTTCATTCCTTTATCGCTTCCACACTTGGCTGTCCTAGGACCCCCTGCCCTCTGAAATGGTCCTCACTTATTTTGCCCTTCCGCTCCATATGCCTGCAATTCACCCTGCTCCCCCCATCAACATCTATAGGGTGCCACGTTTTCTCAAAAACCGTGGCAAACTAACATCACCTTGCATCGAAAAAGCTCAGAAGGCAAACGCACCTGGATAATGTCAAGCGTCACATCAGCCCAGTACAAGCAGTTGTGGTCATAATCGAAATCAAGTGCCACCGCCCCTCGCAAGCCCGTCAGCGGTAACTCTTCACTGATCCCAGAGGAGAGGTCATACCGGTGGATGGAGTACCGAGTGGTGTACAGAATAAATTCATTCTCTTCTGCAGATGAAAGGTTGTGAATGAGTATTTTTGACCACAGATCTTGGGAGGAGTGAATTACTGAGATCATTTATAGTTTATAAAAAAGAGTGAATGTTGAATATGGTATTTGGCAGGTGCTAGTCACTGCATGATGATGTTTCCCTGTTAATAACTTAAACAGGAAGAATTAATACATGCTTCTATCTCTGACTAAGATTGTATCCAAATGATCCCTGGAATTTTTGATATTAAAGAATGGTATTACATGAATACAACTAGGGAAGAAAGATTGTGTCAACTTTGCCCTGAGCAGGCAAAAAATGTGGCTTCAGAATCAGCTAGGCATGGAACAGAGGAAGTTGCCTACTGTATCATACCAACAGTCCATTTAGCTCAGTACTGTCTGCACTGACTAGCAGTGGCTCTCCAGAGTTTCAGACAGGAACTTTTCCCAGCCCTACTGGAGATGCTTGGGATTGAACCTAGGACCTTCTGCATGCAATACAAATGCTCTGCGCTGAGCCACAACCCTTCTCCAAATGGCCTGGTGTCCATTTGGGTTTACCACCTCTCCCAACGTGGCTTCTGCTAGTTTTCATACATTGTTGCACTGAAGGCTAAAAAGATTAAAACTGTTCCCTAGACAGCACCAAGACTGAACTTAAAAGCAAAAGCATTTGGCTGGTGAAAAGGTAAACAAAGCACAACAATTGGCCAAGGCACTCTTAAGATAAGACTGTGGATTTAATTTGCACCATTGTCTCTCTTTCTCACTCATCCAAGTAAATTCCTAGGACAACCATCCATGAAGTCTGCGGGGTGCAGTTATTTATTTAGCAAAATCTGTCAGAATTAAAAAAAAATTGTTTTGTTTTTAGAACAAGTCTTTTAGCACCCCCAGTCTCATGCTGCTTCTACCCAGCATTTGTACGTTTTAATCTAAAGCTGCCACCTCAGGAGCACTTTTAGTTGAAGAGATTGAACGTTTTTCATCAATTAAGCTAACCTATCGATCAAAGAAACATTGGAGCCTTAATCTTCACCCCTCCATCTACAATAGTTTCCTTCCCACTTACCTGCTAACGGGCAAGGTACGGGTTCCCCTTCCAGTCGGGCCTCAACGTCACCCCCTGAGCAAGTGTCTCCAGATATCTTACGATAACTAGCACAGGAAAGCAAAGGGTGTTTTAAAGGACATTCAGGCTAACAGAACAAGAGAAGACAATAAACTTAAACCTGAGAAACAGCATGCTGCTTATGGAGCATTCTGAATTGATGCATTGTTGTATATATTATATATCGGATATATGTTTATAATAGACCACTGAAGAAGACCCATAGTAGAAACACATTTAGTTTAGTTATTTTTTTTAGTGTAGCAGCACCTACTCTCTGGAACTCCCTGCCAATTGACTTCAGGCATGAGACTTCACTGTATTCTTTTCAGTGCCTGCTTAAAACATTTCTGTTTAGGCAAACCTATCCAGACACAGAGATGCTGATGTGTTTTAATCTCTTTTTAGTTTCCTGCTGATTTTAACTGCCTTCTTAGTGTTTTTAATTACTTGTTTCTAACTGTTTTATTGATAATTTTAATGTTTCGTGTAAACTGCTTAAGAGTTGTCTTTTACAATCAAGCGGTATATAAATTTTGTTAAATATATAAACGAGTAATATTTGGATTTGACTTTTTCATATGAGCATTTAAAGGTTATGTCAGCTTTAATTTATTCATATTTATGATATAAAGTTCTTTTACATAACTAGTTGATACTAGTCTATTTTGTGGAATGCTGATGTTCAGACACCAATTTGTTTGTAGTTTTATTATCTTAAACCCAAATAGTCCAGTAAGATTCATTCAAAAAAAGTGGTATGGCACCTTGAAGATGTAACACATTTATTATGGTATTAGCTGTCATGGACTACAGTTCACTCCATCAGATGCATGAAGTGTTGTTATCTTGAGTTGTGGGATGCAGAAACACACATACACAAGACACGGGGGGAGGCAGAGAGGGGATCTGTAAACAGTGAAGTGAGGAGGTCATGAAAAAGAGAGGTGTGCCATAAAATGGGCATCACCCACTTACATTTCCTGGCAAGGACTGTGCTAAAGATTTCCCAGGGGAGAGAAAAGGAAAGCTCCCAAGTGAGCCCTAGCAACAGGCTCCATTTCTGCAATAATCAGATTTGCCATCGGATTAATTATTATTTCTGATATTCTCTATCTTTGCGGAGAGAATTTTAAAGCAACTCTCCACGCCTCATTTCCGATTTATTCCTCTTCTTTTCCAATTCTTTTTTTTAAAAAAAAATAATTATTTGAAATCATCGATAGTGTGAGTGATATTTTTATCAATCTACTTTCTATGTTAGCTGTTCAAATGTGTATTCCCTTTCACTGATGTCAATGAAGTGTTGATTGTAACTGACGGACAAAAAGCAGCAGGGTGGCATGAGGTGTTGCGGGAGTGGGGAGACAATGACTTGATTTTCTGCTTTGGTCTGTCTGCAGTGCAGTTGAAAAGGAATGTAAACAGGCAGTCATTACAGATTGCAGAGTAAAAATCGATATCAGTGGAGACTCGTGATTATAATATTGATAATTCTCTGCAAAGCAAATATTGGAGGAGATCAGAAAAATTGAAAGATATCAGAGGAAAAAGGAATCGGATTGTTAACAACCATTGGGGGGCACACTTAAAAGCAAAACAAAAAAGGAGAGGATTCCATCTCTAGTGAAGTCTGGGGGGTCTGTCATTTGGTTGAGGGGATTAAGACCTAGTCAAATGACATATAAAAATGTATTTATTAGGAGAAATTTGCACTAAAATGCTGAAGAATTCTGATGAGGATTTTTTTTTTAAATCACAAATTGCTGCAGAAATGTGGACAACCAATTTTAAGATTACAAAAATGAGAAACCGAGAGAACCAACATAAACAGATCCTTCCATTTCTAAATAACTTACGTTATGAAACTCTGTATTTTGCAGGGGTTGAGTTGTGGAGTTTATTGCTGGGCTGCCACCGTGTATCATTGGATATGCCACTAAGTACGTACTGCTTATTATATATTCTGTACCACTGTGTAGTCTACTAATTGTTTGAATTGTATTTGTACAACTGTTTTAGCTTTTTTGTATTGTATAGATATTATGTGATATAGTTAGATTATATTGTTTATTGTGCTGTACATGCCAGGGGATCCGAAACTGCAGTCTATGAGCTTCATTCAGGCGGTCTATGGCATTTCTGTAAAAATACAGTTAAAATACAGCATCCAGCATAGCACATTACAATTGCTACAAGAGGCAGAGAAAGATCATTAAGTAGTCCACCTAGACCTTTGGCAATTTTCGAGTAGTCTGTGCAGAAAAAACATTTGAGAACGACTGGTCTATATTGTAACCTGCCCTGTGGTCTTTTGACAAAGGGCGGTATATATTTTTTAAAAAATAAATGATAAAATAAATAAATACATTTCACCCCGCAATTCTCACCCACGTACAGCCACCTACCCTCTAGTCTTCTTGTAAGTTGAGCCAACAGGGCACAGCACAGGGGGAGAATAAAGTTTGCCAGCAAATTCAGGATCCGGTAGACAAACTTCTAATGACAAGTCTTCACTCAGCTTGAAGCCGAAATCACTGAGTCAGGAAAAAGCGGGGGAAGAGCAGGAGGAAATATGACCTTCAAGTGCAAATTTCATTTATTTAAATAATTTGTGTACATTGTTTCTAACTGCAAAAAGAGCTAAAGCACCAAATGTTCTAGAAATACAGCCATTTAAATGTTATTAGCAGCATTCAGATAACTCACAGCATGCTCTTTTCATCGGAGAACCTGTGAACGCGTTCATGCATCACAGGAGGGACTGCCAACTGGCAGCTACAGAGCTTGACCCAAATGCTGAAGCAATTTATTTTTCCTGCCTCCTCCTACACACTCTTACCATATTTAATTTAATTTATTTCTTTATTATGTTCTCTCTTTCTAATCCTGGCCCTACCAAAGTTTAATCAATGTGGTAAAAAATATCTACTCACGATGACATTATTAAGGGGAAAAAATTGTAAGATATAGCAGTCCATCGGCTGTATTCAGTGTCAATCCTATTAAGAGTAGACCCACTGAAATTAATGGGGGGGGGGGGTGTGTGTGTGTGTGTGTGTGTGTGTGTGTGTGTGTGTGTGTGTGTGTGTGTGTGTGTGTGTGTGTGTGTGTGTGTGTGTGTGTGTGTGTGTGTGTGTGTGTGTGTGTGTGTGTGTGTGTGTGTGTGTGTGTGTGTGTGTGTGTGTGTGTGTGTGTGTGTGTGTGTGTGTGTGTGTGTGTGTGTGTGTGTGTGTGTGTTGTGCCTTCAAGTCGATTATGACTTATGGCAACCCTATGAATCAGCAACCTCCAATAGCATCTGGCATGACCCATCCTGTTCAGATCTTGTAAGTTCAGGTCTGTGGTTTCTTTTATGGAATCACCCCATCTCTTGTTTGGTCTTCCTCTTTTTCTACTGTTCGTCCCAGCATTGTTGTCTTTTCTAGTGAATCATGTCTTCTCATGATGTGTCCAAAGTATGATAGCCTCAGTTTCATCATTTTAGCTTCTAGTGATAGTTCTGGTTTAGTTAGGCCCATTAATTTCAATGGGTCTATTCTGAGTATGACTTAGTTGGATACCACCCCATATTTCTATACACACATGCTCAAACACACACACACCATTTTATCCTCACAGCAAACTGTGTGAGGTAAGCTAGGCTGCGGAAGAGTGATTGGCCCAAGATCACCCAGGGAACTTCCTAGCTGAATGGGGATTTGAACCCAAGTGTCCCCAGTCCTGGGTCTAACCGTCTCACTGCTACAGCACACTGGCTTGCCTGAACACACCTCCTCTAGAACAGTTCTATAACAACGTCTTTTATTATAGAGGTCAGCTATCTGTATGGGAGGGTCAGGTTATGAGGCAAAATACACATCCAGACCACTGAGTGGGGAACAAAATGGCCCCAGAGAATGCTCAAACTATGGTAACAGTTATTTGTGCAAGCCCCATTCACCTCAAAAATGGCTTCTTCCAGTGAAGTTCTTTAAATACCAGTATGTTACTCAAGAAATGCTTGCTTTTCACAAGAGGGGCAGACTGAGGTACAAACTACTTAATGCAAAGGTAGACAGCAGACTTGCTGGCAGCCATGTTAATGAATTCCAGCATTTCAATTATCATTTTGATGCCAAGCCTGCCTAGAATTTTACTGAATTATTTGATATAATAACCCCCCACCCCTCACAATCAATCGATCAATTCCTGAAATCTACTCCAGAATGTGTTGGTTTCAGTTTTATTGGACAGTACATCAACTTGTACATTTTGAGAAAGTATTTCATTGAAGTGTTTTAAATATGACATTATGGGAGACTTCACATCCATCACTCAGTTTTTGGTGCAGTTTCTGACAACATTTCAAAACTTCAGCATCTGGCCACTAGAATTCAATTTTTCTAGCCCCCACCCACACAAATTTGCATTTCCCAATATTTGGGATTGATATTCTCCAGTGCTGAGGAAATCATATAGCCGTTGCATAGGAAGTTCTCCTCTGAACTCCTCAGGTGACATTAAAATAATGATAATAAATAAATAAATAGTTCAGCCGCTCCCTCTCACCTCTGCCTTTCCCCATCTGTAATATGGGTAGAATAATACTGACTCACCTCACAGGACAGGTATAAGGATTGTAACACAATAATGTTATGTGAACCAATCTGAAAACCCTAAAGTGCTATATAAATGCTAAATATTAATAATTACTTGTTTATTGTGAGTGTACAGGCCCAATTGTTATCAGTGGGAGTTAGCCTCTCATAACTGCACACAGAATTGCAGCCAACGTTCCAACAGGAAACTGTCTTCCTTTGAAAGAAAAAGTGACAAGGCAGTAACAACTGCATGTCTCTCTTTGTGGATGCTCCAATAATCCTAGCTAAACCTCATTCACCCTGGTGACAAAAAGAATGCTTTCAGCAGTGTTTTCCTGTTTATGTTATGCAGTCAAGCCAACAGATACCCAGGGCTGAGATAAAATGTATCTTTCTGTGGTTGCTTCCAGACAGCCTGTTTATTGAGATTTCATCCTGATTTGTTTGCACAGGAGATTGGGTAACATGATCGAGTTATTGAGCATTCATTTGTTCGTGGGGAGGTTATGACTTTGGCTGCATACGCACCATTCCTTTTAAAACTCATTCAGAGTGTACACACACACACACACCAAGAATCCTGAGAACTGTAGTTTGTTAAAGGTGCTGAGAATTATAGCTCTGGGAGGGGTAAAATATAGCTTCTATGATTCTTTTCTGGGGAAAATTTGCTTTAAAGGTATGATGTGTATGCAGCTGTTATGTCAAGCAAGTATTATTATTGTGTTATTGTTGTTATTTGTTAGCCACTTGTTAACTTAATGCCTCCAAGCAACTTACAACATGGTTAAGCGATTTACAACGTTGTTATCCCACAGTTTCCAGCACATTTTCCCATCAATTTCTTCATCGCAAAAAGTCTGATTTTAGGGGAAAGTTGGTTAGCTGTGCTAGAGCTCCAAAACAATTGCAATTGCGCAACCTGGACTTACCAGTATGTGATTGAATCCTACTCAAAAATAGTGAGTCTGCAAGCATCCTGTGTGTACGTTCAGTGCCCTTCATCACTGACATGTGTCTAAGCTGCAGTCTGTGGAAAACTTAACTAACTCACCACTCATAGTCCTCTCTGGTGCAAGAACAGTTGGAGATCATGACTGGCCGGTCAAAGTCTTCACCATTGAAACAAGTCGCATGGGGAGTTCGCCTTTTGAAGACTGTCTTATGTCCCAAGAGACACTCGTTACCTCGCTCATCAGAAGGGGACCACATTTTGTAATCATTTTCCGTGCAAGGCACCCCTAGATGGAGATGAACAAGCAGGGTTAGATTTAAAAGGAGAGGGGCAATGGATACCAAAAGGCTTGTGTGTTGGAACATACAGTTCAGTGGGTTCACCTTTGCCATGCATGCATTTGCTTTTTTAAAATTCTAAAGGAAGGTTCCGGCTCTTCTGCCAGCAGGAAAATGAAAAACATGAATATACAGGAATATTTAGGTTAATTCATTCTGACACCTAACACATCTTTAGGCTCAGGATAGATTGTCACTGAAAAGAGGCCTGTGAAGTTTGCAATTCGTCAAATGTACCCCTGCCAGCCATGCACGGTGGCCCATTTGAGGCTCAATAAACCACCTGGTTTCACTGCAAGTGTGGGAAAGCGTGGAGTCTGTCAGGCACCTGATATGCTGAATTTGGATGGCTGCATCACACGTTGCATAGGCCTGGCTTAAAACAACAATAAGCTTCCAAGGAAAAATATTCCCCCGCCCCAGCCTCAACTCCCATCAGGGAGTCCTTCTAAACAGCTGCAAATACAAGTCTTTCAACAGAATGAAATTTAACAGGGATAAGTGCAAAGTTCTATACCTAGGAAAAAGAAACTAAATGACTGTTATAAGATGGGGGATACTTGGCTCAGCAATACTACATGTGAGAAGGATCTTGGGATTGTTGTTGATCACAAGCTGAATATGAGCCAACAGTGTGATGTGGCTGCAAAAAAGGCAAATGCTATTTTAGGCTGCTTAACAGAAGTATAGTTTCCAAATCACATAAAGTATTAGTTCCCTTCTTTTCAGCACTGGTTAGGCCTCATCTTGAGTACTGTGTCCAGTACTTTACCACACTTTAAGAAGGATGCAGACAAACTGAAACAGGTTCAGAGGATGGTAGCAAGGATGATCAGGAGACTGGAAACAAAGCCCTATGATGAGAGAACTAGGCATGTTTAGCCTTGAGAAGACTGAGGGGAGATATGATAGCACTCTTCAAGTACTTGAAAGGTTGCCACACAGAGGAGGGCCAGGATCTCTTCTTGATCATCCCAGAGTCCAAGACACAGAATAATAGGCTCAAGTTACAGGAAGCCAGATTTCAGCTGAACGTCAGGAAAAAAGTCCTAACTATTAGGGCTGTGCAACAATGGAAGTAATTTCCTAGGTGGGCTCCTCAACACTGGAGGTACTCAAGAGGCAGCTGGACAGGCACCTTTCATGTATGCTTTAATTCGGATTCCTGCATTGAGCTGGGGGTTATACTAGATGACCTTATTGGTCCCTTCCAACTCTATGATTCTATGAAGAGGAGTGTATTAGGGCCAGATATTGTTAATGGCCCCAAAATAACCACATTTAAACCCCTTAGAAGCAACTTTGGCAGCTAAGTGGTACGTGAATTAAATAATTAATTATACTAATTATTATTATTGGGTTATTCCTCATGAGACACACTTTACAATCAAAGTGTTGTCTTTGAAGCTTTAGGTAATCCTCTCGTGCTCATTGTTCTTTTTCTCTAAACCTTACAACCACATCATCAAATTATTATTATCAAAATTATCATAATTATTGTCATCAAGTTTTTATTATCATCATAATCATTAAATTATCATCATCAAATTATTATTACTACCATCATCATTATTAAATATACCACTTATACCATTAAATATACCACATCATCATCATTAGCAGTAGTAGATATACCAGTTAAACATCCCTAATTAAAACAGACAATGACATAATCCCACAGCAATTAAAACAGGGAGCTCCGGTCAAGAGATCAAGGGAAAGCCTGTGTAAAAATAGGATTGCATTCAATGAACATTTACTCAGAGTAGACCCAGTGAAATTAATGGTGGTGACTAATGCAAGTCCATTAATTTCAATGGGTCTACTCTGAGTAAACGTTAGTGGAATACAACCCATTATGATAGCTAAGTGGAGTACAAGGAGCGCTGAGAGTGAAACCGGGAGCTCCTAATCTGATACACGAACGCTCCTTCAAACAAGTCACTTTGAAGAGCCACCTTCCTAAAGAAGGAAAAGGGGGGAATCACTGCCCTTTCAGGTTCCACCACAGCCCCATTTCCAACCCCACACTAGTGTCCCATTGGTTCCCCCTGAACCTGTCCTCCCAACAAATGCTTTCAGCTCAGACCAAATCAGCTCTAGGGCTTTGCTGAGGCAACAGCCAGATTTGGCCTTGTCTGTGTGGCACCCTGAATGGCTCCAGCGCCTCACCATTTGCCACCCTGGCCAGTCATCTTTGGTTTCTCCCCACCTGCCTCATGGATGAGAACTAACAAACTGAGGCTCAATCCTGACAAGACTGAGATGCTGCTGGTGGATGGTTTCTCTGATCGGATGGTGGATACATATCCTGCCCTGGATGGGGTTACACTCCCCCTAAAGGAGCAGGTTCGTAGTCTGGGAGTCCTCTTAGACTCTTCCCGCTCATTCGAGGCTCATGTAGCCTCGGTGGCACAGAATGCGTTCTACCAACTTCGGTTGGTAGCCCAGCTACGTCCCTATTTGAGCAAGGAGGACCTCACATCAGTTGTACATGCTCTGGTAACCTCGCGTTTGGACTACTGCAACGCGCTCTACGTGGGGCTACCTTTGAAGACAGTTCGGAAGCTACAGCTAGTGCAAAATGCGGCGGCCAGATTGCTAACTAGGATCAAGCAGTTTGAGCATATAACACCTGTTCTGGCTCGCCTGCACTGGCTCCCAATATGCTTCCGGGCCAGATTCAAAGTGTTGGTATTGACCTATAAAGCCCTATACGGCACGGGACCACGATACCTGTTGGAACGCCTCTCCCGGTACGAACCGGCCCATACACTACGGTCTTCTACGAAGGCCCTCCTCCGGGTCCCGACTCATAAGGAGGCCCGGAGGGTGCTGACAAGATCTAGGGCCTTCTCAGTGGTGGCCCCCGAACTGTGGAATAGTCTCCTCGAGCAGGTGCGCTTGGCGCCGACACTATTATCCTTTCGGCGCCAAGTTAAAACCTTCCTCTTCTCCAAGGCATTTTAATCTTAATTTAAGTTAATTTTATGTTGTATTGATTTTAGTTGTGTTGTTTTTATATGCTCTGTTACATTGTATTCTGCGATTTTATTGTATTTGTGATTTTATTGTACTTCGTTCACCGCCCAGAGAGCTATTGCTAGTCGGGCGGTATGCAAGCTGAATAAATAAATAAAATATAAATAAATTCCCTCCCGTCCGCCTGCCGGCTTGCTGATCCCCTGGGCCCTTGTTCCAGTCTCTACTATCAGCCAAATTCCTCTTCCCAGGTCCTAGCCTGGGACAGACCCCGTCTGGAGGCCTGGCCTCCTGCACTGTTGTCAGGTGGCCCTGCTTCCTAAATTCTGTTCAATTGTTTTGTGGATTTTAGCTGTGTTTTATCTACAATTCTATTTGCACACTGCTTAGAGAGCTCTTGGATGAAGCCAGGGATAGCCAACATGGAGCCCTCCAGATGTGGCTGGACTACAACTCCCATTAGCCCCAGCTAGTATAGCCAATCTTCGGAGATGGTGGGTGCGGTAATCCAGCAACATCCGGAGGGCGCCACATTGGCTCCCCCTGGACTAAGATGTTCAAAAGTCTTCTAACTAAAAAAATATCCAGTACAGACTTAATTGAACAGTCCTCCTCTCTCCCTAAGGAATCATGGGGATTTTAATTCTGTGAGGAGGGATCTGTAATAGTACGATCTCAGTGCTAAAATGCCATTTCTAGAGTCCTTTTGAGGGTTAACTGTGGCATTTAAAATTGCGTAATATTCGAGACGCTCATCACCTACACCCTGGCCATAGCAAGTCACTCACTCACCAAGCACATCAGTGGTGTTAATCTGCAGGATGAGCCAGCTGTGCCCATTCTCTTTGTAAGATCCAAAGACGGTGAAGATGGTGCTTTTTTCCCCGGGCTCCGTAAGGAGACCGTAAACAAAGACTGGCTTCTCCGAGAAGGTGAATACCTTCCAGGTCTCCCCTTCGTTTGTGCTGTATCTAGACAGAAAAGAGAGAATGGAGGGCAGATGGTGAAGGCTGTAAAGTGTAAGCTACCATTTCTGCGGACTAATGGAAATCCAACGGAGGACTAATTATCTGTTGTTTTACTGCTTTCTGTCAGCTCAGATTTACCAGCCCATTTTCCCAAGGAACTTACTTGAGCTGGTTTGTCTCTGTGCCCTGGGTTACCGCCATGAGGATCCCTCCATGGTCACCCCAAGAATAATAATGGGGTCCAGACAGGACCTGAAGAAAGAAGCAAACAGAGGCACATGACGGATGAATGTTGGGAGAGTGCCTCTTCCCATCAACAAAAGGACATAAAATAAGCTCTGCAGGATCAGACCAAAGGCCCATGTAGTCTAGTATCCTTTAACCCATGGTGGCCAACAATTGGTACAATAACACTCTCATGCTGTTGTTCCCAAGCAACTTGCATTTAGAGACATGCAGCCTCTGATTCTCCAGGTATCACACAGCCAACACAACCCTGTCCTCCTATGGATTTGTCTAATCAAAGCCTTCTACTCTGGTGGCCATCACCACATTTTGTGGTAGCAAACTCCACAGTTTATCTGTGCAATGTCTTAGAGGAACTTCTGTCATTCAGCTTCACTGGATGGTCTCACAACACCAAGGTGGCAGACAAGCCCCTGGCCTGCTGCCTTTTAAAAAGCAAGCAGAGGCTTCTCTCCACTCTTAATGCTATGGTGCTTACTGCTAAGATCAGAAAGAAGAGGTCGCTTATCTCCAGCCCTAGAACTTAGTGCTTTGATAAAATGGATCTCCACACCTGATATGGTATAACCTCAGGTGGCTGAGGGGATGGGCATGGTTTGCCCAAAATGGCTTCATGGGTGGGCTTCATGAGGCCTGCGGGTGGAGGTTCCCCACCACTAGCTTAAGGTGTCTAGAGATCTTCAGGATGGGGTTTTGTATAGACGCAACATTGCTGGGGCAACATTTCATTTTGGGAAAGACATTATTACTTTTGCTGCTCTTGGGACTATGGTCTGGTATTTCAGTTGCTAGGCCTTATTAGTGAATCATTTAATTTTACTGTATATTTATCAATACCTAATGTTTTGATACAGCCTATTCATCTGCATATGGCTATTTACATTTTGCCAAGCCTTATAATTGTTAGTGAATTGTTATGTAAGCTTTTCTGAAGTGGTGCTTTGAGCATTGTTTGCCATGGAAATGTGACATTGAACTGTGATGGTAGCGCATTAGTTGCTACCGAGCATTTTTATATGTGATATATAAGGTCAGAGGCACAAAAAACAAATTCCTCACCTTTTTTGATTAGCCTGTTCATATGCATATGACTATTTAATTTTTGTGACACCTTATAACTGGTAAATATATTGTTATGCAAACTGTTATGAGCACGGTTTGCCATGGGAATACGAGATACAATTGAACTGTGATGATAATGCGTTAGTCATTCTCAAATATTTTTCTATTTGATACATATTACAGGGCCAGAGGCAAAAAAATTAAATCTCTGTCTACTGCTGGCTGCGGCCGTCCCATCAGCCTCAGCACTGCCAAACCAAACCTGCACCACTCTCGGAGAGGAAAGGGAGGTGGCTCTGTTCACAGCATTTAAACACTTTGCAGATGTTAGAACGCAGCCTTAGACTAACATCCGTCTGGAGAGGCCTGCCACAAACCTCACTGCAGACCAGACCACCCAATCAGCCAAAAGCACTTGTAAAATTCCAGCCAAGTCCTACACTGATGGAAGATACCCAGAACTCTTTCTCCCCCACCCCACCCCACCCACTCCCCGAAAGAGAGAGAAAATCCCACTGAGCTTTGGTTACATTTTTAAAGGCTAATGGCCAAAGATAACACAGAACACTTCACACATGAAAGGAAACCAACCAGACCTCTTTTTCGAAAGCTATGATTTTGTGGAGAACCCTCCTTTGTACGGATGGACAGCTCTCTTGACATTAAATTCGAAAAGAGACGGGCTTAATTTGTAAAGTGAGACGCGCAGGGATCCAAACCTGCAGGGAAGTCATGGACTCCAACCAGATTGCTTTTTCCTAATCCATGAGAGCCAGGAGCTGCTTTGAAGTTACTCCGCAGGAAGGGAGGACAGAGCACACTGCATATGCTCAAGGAAACCCTCGTACATTCCTTTATGTCAGGAGGAGTGGGGAACCTCAGGCCCGGGGGCCAAATGCGGCCCTGCAGACCTCTCTATCTGGCCTTCGGGACTCTCCCAGGCCACAACCCTCACTGGCCCCACTTCACACTCCAAGTATTTTTGCCCGGCCAAAATATGTCCTTGAATTCTGATTGTGCCTCTTGCTTTCCTGGATGGAGAACAGGGGAGAGCTTGTGAGTGTACTGTTTGTTAGCCCATTGTGCAAAGGTAACATTTATTTATTTATTTATTTATTTATTAAATTTCTATACTGCCCCATAGCCGAAGCTCTCTGGGCGGTTCACAACAAGCAAGACAGCAAAAATACAATTAAAACCATTTATAGAACAATTTAAACATACTAAAATACAAATATACTAGCATACTAAGATGCCAAAAATAAGTTGAGATGTTAAAATATTAAAATGTTAAAATTAATATCATTAAATTATTAAATTTATTAAAATGCCTGGGAGAAAAGGAATGTTTTAACCTGGCGTCGAAAAGATAATAATGTTGGCGCCAGGCGTACCTCCACAGGGAGATCGTTCCATAATTCAGGGGTCACCACTGAGAAAGCCCTTGGCATTTGTAGCTCCACCAACTTTTGCCTTTGGTCTACCCCACCACTGGAATGTGGTCCTTGGAAGGCTACTCAGAAGGCAATGTGGCCCTCAAGCTGACAAAGGTTCTCCACCCCTACTTTACGTGCTCCTAAGCCAAGCCCCTGGTATTGAAGAGAGGTTCTGAGATTTAACCCTGGCCTAAATTAAGTCTGGGAGTCAGATCAGTGACCAATGTGGTCAAACACTGACTGGAAATCCAGATCCCCTCAAGTTCTCAGGTATTTTGCTGCTCTGCTAATCTGGTTTCTACCTTAAGACAGTTCGGGAATGAGTGCTTTGACCAGAGGGGATCCCAACGTTGGTCCCAATATTTGGCCCCAAATGAATAGTCCCAACAAAGATGGAGCCAAAAATTCTCATCCAGGAGTTCTCGGTTTGAAATTAAGGAGGGGTGGAGAGGGTAAGGCAGGTGAAAAAGGGAGTGAAATCAGTTATTGTTCTCCCGTTTTCACCCCTGCCACAGTTTTGCCATGGCAGCAAAAACAGCCGACAACAGTAACAGTCATGAGAGCTTATTATCCTCTATCTCCCAGCGAGGCAAAGAAGAGTCACTGGATTATTGGAGTGCAAGGACATATTCCAGCCAAGCAAAAACACTCAGGATGCAAGAGAGGGCCGGGGTGAGTGTGTGGCCTGGGGAGAGGGTGGGATCACCTAGGGAGAGTTCACCATGGTTGCAGAACCAAAGTTGGAAGGGACTTCAAAACCAAATCGAGTCAAACCCCTGCCAATGCAGGAAAATCCACTGCTACACCATCCAAGGTAGGGATGCAAATGGACAGCACATGGTTGGTGCAACCTTGGACAGTATATACCTTAGAATCATATAATCAGGGGTCTTGGAGGCCCAAGCCCCTGCTCAGTGCAGGATCCGCCATGCGCGATGCAATGACAGCATCCCTGATAGTCTAAGGCCTGTTTTGTCACATATTATTTTGACTCATTATCCCCGATAGTCTATGGCCTGTCTTCTCAGAGAGTGTTTTCCTGCACTGCACCAGGACTAGGGGAAGACTCCATGCAGATGATTGCACAATCCTTACCTCTTTCCATCTGACACCTGCGCTGCTTGAAATGTACACGTTCATTTTGCTCGCCATGTTCTTCCCAACAGAGCCTAAAGAAACAAGCATGCAAATCGTCTGGGTCTTAATCCCTCAGTGAGGTGCCTACGGTGCAGTATTTGGGGCGTTAGGTCAGCTTACTGGGACCAGCTCCTTTAAAATCTAAGAACTATACATATAACAGTTCTTAGAGCCAGAACAGAGTGTGACGACCGAAGAAGAAAAACACACTTAAATTATTTCATTCACAGCCTTCTAATCCATGCATACAATACGTTCTGACAAAGGTGGGTCACCAGGAGCACGTTGCACCAGTGTTCTGTGTCTGCTCTGGTTTCTGATTCCATCCAAGCTCAATTCAAGCTGCCAAGAATGACCCATAAAGCTCTAAACAGCTTGGGGCCAGCAAACTTGACAGACTAACTCCATCTCTCATTCCAATTGACCAGGAACAGTCTTTTAAGAACATCACCTCTGTTCAAAACCAGCTAAGGGACAACACAGAGAAATATCCTTACTCATCCTTGGAGATTCACCATAGCCTGAGCCTGTGCATCTTCTAGATGTAGTCTAATTTAAATTAGCTTTAGACAGCTAGGGATAGGGTAAGAAGAGGGCTTAATCATTTTTACTGGGGGTTTACCTATAACTTACGGCTCCCTGCCCTAATGGGGTAGGGGAACAGGCTATAGATCAAAGCAAACAAACCAAATTATACCTGTTGCGATTATTAGTCCCGGAGCAGATTCTTTGGATAGGATGGGCATCCTGCGCAACTGAAAGTTGAGGAGCTGGCTCAGCCGCTGGGCCAGGTGAAGAGAGCAGCCCTTAGAAAGCTAGGAGAGTTGAACCATATGAGCATCACTTGTGGTTTGTGGTTTGTTTTTTTGTTTTGCTTCTCCTGAGCATAGGCAGTGAACTTGATTGCCATGCCAGAGCTCTTATTCAAAAGAAATGCAGCACCTGAGGGCTGCAGCTTACTCTCCCATACATATTCAGGCATGTTAAAGGTGCACAGTTTCACATTTTAAAAAGCTACACTCCTTAATGTTGTTTCTTTCTTTTGCATCTCCCTTGGAAACGTGGGAGGAAAATATGTAGAATGCAAGCACGAATCGTGGCACCTTGTGGCACAGGTGCATGGGCTAGAGGCCATTTATTTACCAGTTTGTTTGCTTAATGTGTATCTCATCTCTGCAAAACCTGTTTGGAACTGATGTTCCAGCAGAAACACCCCGCCCTCCAACCAGGGATTTATAGCTTCAGTTGAGCCTAACCAGGGAACGAGAATGTAATGACCAATCCAAAAGTTCCCAAAGAAGCAACAAGTTGTCTTTACATTTCAGCATCATTACCTCACAATTTATCTTTTCGCCATAGCGAGTATACGCTGGAGGCTGGACAAATTCCCAGGTCCCACCTTTGTCAAAGGTGATGACAGACCGCATGTTCTCCTCGTTGAACGAGCCATTGATCAAGGTGGCGATATAGACCCCGGGCACCCCCTCGACACGATGGAAGTCTGCAAAGGGCTCATTCGCAAAATATCTGCCAGGGGGGAAAAAACATTGATCCATGCAGCTCCATTAGCTGGAATGCCTCATAGTGGTTGGCCAATGAGGACTGAGCAGCAGCAAAATTTAAGCCAGAGGTAGCCAACCTGGTACCCTCCAGATGCTGATGGACTACAACTCCCATCATCCCTTACCATCAGCAATGCTAGCTGGGGGTGATGGGAATTGTAATCAAACATCAGGAGGACACCCTGTCAGCTACTCCTGAGCTAAGCAATGAAATTTCCTTTCCATGGAGGTGCGTACAGCTTGGGGAGTAGATGGTTTCCATCATTATCTCCCAAGAGATCCTTCATTAGCATCCCTCCCTATTATCAGGAAGAGCCAGAAGTTGCAGGCTGTCTAGCTGCCCATGTTAGGAGATCAAATAACCCCTTCTCCAAAGAACTAAAACAGCCTTTGCCCACTAGATGCCCTCCAGAAGTTTTGGACTACAACACCCATCAGCGCTCGCCAACACAGTCATACTATGGGAGTTGTAGTCCAATGGAGTGTTCGTCAACCGTGGGTCCCCAGATGTTGTCACAACTATAACTCCCATCTTCCCTAGCCA
Source organism: Rhineura floridana (assembly GCF_030035675.1). NCBI lineage: Eukaryota > Metazoa > Chordata > Lepidosauria > Squamata > Rhineuridae > Rhineura > Rhineura floridana. The sequence goes on from NC_084491.1 coordinate 38,407,058, forward strand.
TCTTGGCTGATGATCAGGGATGATGGGAGTTGTAGTCTGACAACATTAGGGGACCAAGATTGAAGAACACTGGTACAGAGGAACTGAAGAGCTCTAGGCTGGGGAAGGCTGGCCTGAAACATGTGGTACCACCTGGCCCTGGATTGCTAGGCCGCACACATTGTGGGGAGGACTAATCTCCCCTTCAGCCACCATGGAGCTTCCAAAGAGTGGCAGATGGAACAGCCAATAGCTGCAGCATTTAAGACCTGCAGAGAGAACTTTTGCCATCATTGTTTCCCTGGAGCAGGGATGGACAACTCTGTTAATTTCAGTTACTCTGTCTTACTTATTTTTCCAATCTGCAATGCAAACCAAATAGAATTTCTTCCCCATCCCTCCCCCAGAGCTTTCATAAGTCACCTCTGCCTTTAAAATAAACTTATTGCTGTGTTACTATGTATTCGGTTTTCACTTACAGTCAAATCTGTCTACTCTGAGGGAGCATTTCAGGAAAGGCAGAGAGAAGTTGGCCATGATGCCGACAGGGGGCTGCCCAGTGATCTGCCAACACCAGTGGGGATCATCTCAAAGGGAAGACCCCACAGGGATTATCCCTTTGGAGTCTCCCCTTTGGGGATGTCGATGGGAAGCAAGGACTGCACCCACAGGAAACTGGCACACAGAGGGAGGGAGGACCCTGAGGGAGAAGCAAACTTCCCGCTACCTGTGAGGAGGGAGTTGAAACTGAATTAGAATTGTTCCTTGGCTGGCTGGAATAATTTTGTTCTGTGCTGTCACTATTTAAACAGGGATAATTAGTTCCCATTTTAATCCATTTGACAAAGTGTGTGGTACAAAGATTTCTTTAGGCCATTTCTAACCTTCCAAGTTAAGGACAAAATTCACAAGAAGAGAACAGAATCACCTCTTTCTCTCCCTTCACTGGACCGCATCAGTCTCCTTACCTGACCAAGGTGTCACTCCCCATTCCTCCAGGGCTGTAGTACAGGACATTCTCCAAAGTCAATGAAAACCTTAGGCCTTCCGCTTCAGAGATGTAGAGGTTGGTGCCATTGTTACTATGACTGACACACACAAACACCTGGTCTTCAGATGTGTCCGCAATATAATATTCCTTCAAGGCAAAGTTGAAAAAATGCTTTTTGTTTCCCCTTATGGATGAGAGCATTTGAGTGTGAGTTGCAAGCTAGGAAACCCCCAGTTCAACACCTACATTGTTGCCATCAAATCACTTAGGTGGCTTTTTCTCAAACCATTCTCTCTCAGCCTCAGTTTCTCCCATCTGTAAAATGGGATTAATAACAATACTGGCTTTCAGGACTGTTGTAAGGAGTATAAACAAACAAAATTGTATGTGTGTGTTCCTTACCAATAATATTTTATCGTTTTTTTTTATTCAATTTATTTATTTGTTAAAGAACTCCAAATGTTTATTGAAAACAGATGGACTGGCATCGTATTTTATGTAGAGCACTTTGAGCACTCAAGAACACTTCACTCCCAATGCTTTGACCACTTGAAGAAATACTATATTCCACCAATCTCTGTGATTTCAATATATAAATAGTGCTTTTTTAATTTACGCTTTTTTTAAGAAAAAGAAAAAATGTAGCAATTTAATATACTACATAGAAATAGCCCAATGTAACCCATTATTGATTTAGATTGATTGATTTTAACAGGATTTATATACTATCTAATTTTAAAAAATTATGTGGTTTACATAAAATAATATAAATTACTCAGATTGATTAAAAAGGTGTCTCTGATAAATCAAGCAACAGGATTTTTTTTGAAAAAATAGAAGTTTTCTAATACAAATTCTTATAAGAACTTATAAGCGCTATGTGCCAACTTTTTTAAAAAATGCAAATACAACAGAAAAAAAGAAACACTGTTAATATTAGCAAAAAAAAAAATCATTGATCTGGACTTAAGTCCATTTGTTGAAACAAGATTGAAGATTTTAAGCTATACATTCAAACACAGAAAAGCGTCCTCGTAGAAGTGACCTCCTGTCCCCTTCCCTGCCCCACTGCCTTCTCTGTGCAGAGCAAGGGGTGCCTTTTCTAAGACAGTGCCTACGGCAACACGCCATGCATAATCTAAAACCAAATAAATATTCTCCCCCCCCCCCCAGTTGTTTCATTCACAGGCACGTTTAACTGAGAAATTAAATTGGTTGACACTAATGCAACTAATCAACTGGTTTAAAAAAACAATCAGCAGACCGTAAAAGTAACATGCGGTGCAATCATATACACATCTACTCAGCTCCACTGAGCTCGATGGGATTTCCTCCCATGTTGAGTGTGTACAGAAGAGCAGCCGTGGTTATAAAATGCAACAAATAGGCTTCATATCCTTTCAAAAACCTCTCTCTATGATTCCAACCTTCCCTTATACGAGGGATGGGGAACACATGGCCCTTGGCTTGATTTCATGCCTAGGGGAAAACCTAGAGGGAGAGGAGGAAGGGAATGCAGCAATGGAAAAATATGTGTGGGGGGGAGATCCCTCTGTGTGCAATCGGTTCAGACTTGTGGCAAAAGTAATCTCTCTTTCCCTCCGCCGTCTGGGTGGGGGGAGAGAGAGACAGAGAGATGAGGGTACCACAAAGAGAAAAAGAAAAGGGGTGACATGGAGAGAGACAGAGTGACCCCTCCACCCACTTTTCGCTCTGCCCACTACTGACTCAAGCCCTGCCCACCAACAACATGTGGCCCCCAACAGATTATTCCTGAAGGAATGCGACCCTCGACAGGAAAAAAAAGTCCATCCAGCCTTACGCTTGTCAATACCTTAATGGGGTGTCTCGTCACAAACTGGGCTGCTTGCATCGGCTTGCGGTTAAAAGACACCCAGAGTTGAACAGACGGCTGCTGTGTGCCCAAAAGATGCTGAGAGAGATAGGGAGCAGGGGGAGGGAGACGACAGAAATACAAATAGTAAGTATCTCTTTAATTCTAAATGTTTTATTGGTTATATAGGCAGGCTTTTAAGATACGCTTCTTGGAGAATGCCACTTGCTCATTCACCTATGGCAAGCTGGGGGAAAAACACCCCTGGGTGGCTAGGCAGCGAAGCCAATGTAAACTGGAAGAGAGGGGGCTCTTTTGAATCCCCCCCTTCCAGGCTTTCAGTGTGCGATAAGTACGGGTGCAAGAAGGCATCACTTTCCATTCTGACCTATGTTCATCACAGGCAGCGCGGTTTCTGTTCCGCTGCAGTTCAGTTTCTGACAAAAAGTACATTATTCACCTGATTGTCTGCTGTGGCAGAATTTTTACAAAATTAATTACATCACTATTTATGTTATTATATTATTACTCCACACAATTCATTTCAAAGCAAAATTAAGGGTGGAGAATAATCACTTACATATCATTTGCAGACTGAAAACAACAGCAGCAAATACCGATTATATTCGCTGGATTGGTTTCTGTTCCAGACATGGGATGAATAACTGAACATCAGTAATTCCCGCTCCTGTCAGAATTCACACCATCCCCAGCTACAAGTAACTAATGTAGGCACATCTTGACTAAAACACTAGTTTTAAAAAATGGATCCATATGCTGGGTTTTATGTACCCAAGTTATTTTTTACAGGTATGCATACATCATATTTCTTTTCTTTTTTTTTATTACTCTCTTCCTTTTGAGTGTATCAGGAGCTACTTTTCTCTCCAAATTCTCTGTGGGCCAAACTCACAATGGGATGGATTACATGAAATTTTAGCTTTACACTGTAGGCTAGTTTACACACACACACACACACACACAAAAACCACAAACACACACTCACACAAACACACGCACACACCTCTCTGTATCCCCCATCTAGACAATCAAGAGGCATTATGAGAGTTCTACCCAGACAAAAAGACTTGAGGTCCAATCAGGGCCAGTGAGGGGTGTGGTCTGGAGAGGGGAGCTGGACTGGGGAAAGTCCCGAGGGTCAGACAAGGAGGCCTGAAGTTGCCCACTCTGGACTTGGGCCAGTTCTGCTACTTCAACAGGCACTGGCCCCTAGCAATGGTCTTTTCCAGCCGTGTTATCCAAACTGGTTTTTAAGTGGCAGTGCAGAATGATGAACCCGGAACTTTGTGCATGGACAAGTGACAGGTCCCTTCCCTACAATGTGACCAAACCTGAAAGCTATTTGACCTATATCCTTCTCTTAGGACACTCTTCCCCTTCCATTCCCCTCTCCCCTCATCTACATTTGCCTATTTTTTACGGGTATCTAAGCTTCCTTCCCAGAGCCTCAGTGTTTCACACTGACCTAGATCTGCCTAAAGTACTGAAATCAAATATACAGAGATACAAGTTTTAACTCTGCTGCTGCACATTCCTGAACAACAAATGGTCACTCTGGCTAAATTTTCCTATTTCTGGCACGATTTGTTACATTTGTAGCCCATCATCAACACCATCATCATCATCATTATTGATAATATCTTAAAAACAGTTCCAATACAGACTCCAATACCCTTCCTACAAAGAGCAGTCTACATGCTCCTCCCCTTTTATCTTCTCAACAACCTTAGGCGGTAGGCTGGAAGCTCACCAAGCATACTTTGGGGTTGGAACTTGGACTTCGAAATAGGCTCTCGCATAAGAAAATTCCAGCTACATAATGCACATTTTCTGGTTATAAAATTTGGGAGCACAGCAGAAAGGAAGGCTCTTAATCCCCAGTGCAAGAATTCTGGAGTCCCTGTTTAAACCAGTCGCCAACGGTATGTGGATATCTCAGAGCTTGGAAAAGTTACTTTTTTGAACTACAACTCCCATCAGCCCCAGCCAGCATGACCACTGGATTGGGCTGATGGGAGTTGTAGTTCAAAAAGCTTACCCGGGTGAATTTTGCATTCAGACCAAGCTGACCATTGACACACCCTTGTTTGTCTATGTTAAGGATATGCGGCCCTCACAGTGTTGGACTCCAATTCTTATCAGCTCCAGTCAGGGATTATGGGAATTGTAGCACGATAACCAGCGGCAATTGGTGGCTCCATGTCAGCGGGGCAGTGGAATCCACTCCAAGTTTTAGTCTGAACTTTGAAGGAGCTGTCAGACTAAAACCCGGAATGGATTCCACTGCTCCACTGACACGGAGCTCCTTGAAAGTTTTGACTAAAACCCGGAGTGCATTCCACTGTCCCACTGGCATGGGGCCACCAGCCACCCGCTGCCCAGAAGGGAATCTCAGGTTGAAAAGAGTGCCCACCCCAATGGTAGAGCTATCAGATGTCATGTCCACACCTCAGCTCTTTTCCCTTCAACAGAGATTCCAACAAGCTGATTTAATACTCAGCACTTCCACAAGTGCACCTTGGACAGCTCCTCGGAAGTTCAGACAAAAACCCTGAGAGGATTCCCCTGCCCCATTGACATGACAGCCACCAATCGCCACTGCCGATAACATCTGGAGGGCCATGGGTTCCCTGTCAGTGGCCTATACTAACATGCCTCTGAGTTATTTTAACCTCCTCTAACCAGAACCACATTGAACGAGAACATACAGGCTGCCTGCCAGACTCCCATGAATGGATAACAAGTTCCACAAACACAAATCAAAGGAGACTCTGATGTTTTCCTTTCAGGCTCACAACATGTTCCCTTCCCATTCTTCCACCTCTAATGGAGAGAAACTTTCAAAGCATTGTTTGGTGCGCAAAGGTTCGAATCCTGGTTGGATTCCTGTATTGCGCAAGGGGTTGGACTTGATGGCCTTACAAGCCCCTTCCAACTCTACTATTCTGTGATTCTATTAATCGACTCCCTCGAAGCCAGAAGGGCCTTCCGGGGTATCTTGACAATGTGCTTTGAGCTCCTTGTAAGTTCGAGGTGGGTTTATTTTTTGATGCTGCTTCCTCTACAGCAGGGGTGGGGAACCTTTTTTGTAGCCCTAGGGCCACACTGTCTTCTAGCCAACTTTGGGAGGGCCACAGGCCAGTGGTGGGTGGGGCTAGAGGCAGGAGTAGGCGGAGCAATTAATGAAAATTTTGCCTATGTACAGTAGGCTAGTTTCTACACATACATACGCCCCTGCCCTTCTCTGTCCTCCATCCACACAAGCAAGAGGCATCATCAGAGTTCCCAAGGACACCTTCCGGGCCAGGCAAAAATACTTGTAGTGTGAAGCAGGGCCAGTGAGGGGTGTGGCCTGGGAAGAGTTCTGAGGGCCGGATGGAGAACCCTGGAGGACCACATTCAGCCCTCAGGTTCCCTACTCCTGGCTTAGAGATATCCTGCCTCTGAAGAGGTTTTATTTGTCTACCATGGCTAATAGCCCCTCACATCCACCATGAATGCACCTAACACTTTTCAGACAGCCATATAAGCTATCACCACTACTTGTGGCACTGAGATCCATAAGTTAATTGTGCAAGTTCAGATTAGAAACTTTGTCTTGCATTCTCTGGATGGGCTGCAGCATTTGTGTTTCAAGGAAACACGTATCAGGGATTTAAAATATGTTGTTTTGCATACTGATGAAGAAGCTGGTCAGTCCCGAGGTTCTCCGTCCCTGGTCTACATAAAGCCAATGGTATGTTCCTTACCACAGACTTGGTTGCAAATAGATACTTGTCCCTGAGTTGGAAGTCTTCCACTTCCTCAAGTAGAATTTCTTTGTTTTCCCTGGTTTGAAAGAAATCGGTGCTGCAAAGGATCGTGGAGGCCCGCGTAGGCTCGTGCCGCTCTATGTAAACTGTACTTGGCTTGTCATACGGTTCAATGCCCCTTGTCAGGAAAAGAAAGAAACAATCCTTCAGATATAGATCCTAAAAGCTCAAAGCACTTCACATCCATTAGCCAAGATTCCACACAACAACCCTTTAAGGCAGGCCACTATAATTATCATCCTCATATTACAGGCCAGCCTTCCCCATACTGGGGGCCTTCCAGATGTGGTTGGACCACAGTCCCTGAGCAATGACCATGAAATCCAATGACATCTGGAGGTTGGCACCAGGTTGATGAAGGCGGTTACAGGTAACGCTAGGAGACAATGCCCACTGTCACTCCATGAATTCATGGCTGAAGCAGCATTTGAACAAGGAGCTTCACAGTTCACAACTAGCTTTCAGGAGGATTGCTTATGAAGAAAGGTCCCCCTAAATCCAGTGTCTGGTTCAGCCAGATGCTTCTAGGAAGCCGAAAAGAAAGGCACAAAGGCAACAGCCCTCCTCTGCTATTGCCCCCCGACAAATAGTGAACAGAAGTAGACTGCCTTTGAACATGGAGGCTCCATTTTACTATCGTGGCTAATAGACGTCGATAGGCCTCTTCTCCTCCACTGAATTTCTCAAATGTGTTTTTAAAGTCACTTAAGATAGTGGCTCTCAATCACCACAGCTTGTGGCAATGAGCTACATAAATTAATTGTGTATCATTTTCATTACACTCTTCTCCTAGAGCAGCCTTTCCCAACTAGTGGGCCACCAGATGTTGTTGGACCACAACTCCCATCAGCCTCAGCCAGCATTGCCAATGGTCAGGAAATATGGGAATTGTGGTCCAACAACATCTGGTGGCCCACTAGTTGGGAAAGGCTGTCCTAGACAGTTTGGCAGAACCTGTAGTGGCCTTTCAAACCCTTCACAGCTCAAAATTTCATATTTTCAAGTTTCTAGCCTTCACACTCAGTAAATGGTCTGGAAACAGCAGATAGTGCAGCATTACAGATGTTTAGACCTCTTCAGTAACAGAGCACCATGGAAGATCAGCATATACTTATATAATAAATACTTCTAAATAAAGTTTCTAGCCCTCACTGATGCAAAGAAAAAAGTCAAAACACACTTTGCCTTGGTTTAAAATTTCAAACCCTCAGAAATGCTAGGAAACATATGAGAACACAATGGCAATGCATCAAAAGTGAAAGCCAAGCAAGGCCATTATTTGCCCTCATCCTGTAGACAAGACTAAGTGCATATGTACAACACTGCAGCATCCAGCCAAAGGTCAATCTAGCCCAGAATTGTGTTTCCAACAGTGGTCATCCAGATGCTTCCAGGAAACTCACAAACCAAGCATCAAGGCAACCACCCTCTCCTCCAGTATGTAAATTAGTAGACCTGAGAGAAACATTTAGAATAATCCTCTCCCAAATGAACCATGCAGGGAACTTTTTTTTATGTGAGGAAACCATAAAAATATGATACACACACCCCGCTTTCAGCCTAGAGTAGTAGTGTCCAAAATTCGACCACCTTGTTCAGAATGATATGTGGATTGGATCCTAATAGGTGGGGAGGGTCCTGTGAAGAAATCCACAACTTACCAGGAAAACGATTTCACGTGTTCATGAATCATTATCCACGTTTGCCCAAAATCATCCGATTTCCAAAGCTGTAAAAACAGAACATGGAGACATATATTGGAATGGATCAGCCAGACCCACATGACTGAGTAATAACTATATCAGGGCAGATTCCAGACTCTGTGCAATAAGTCATTTCCAGCTTCCAGAGATTGATGATCTATCCAATGAACCTCATTGGTCCAAATTATTATCCACTGAATTTATATCCCACCCTTTCTCCCAAAGGAGCTCAAGGTGGCTAACATATCCACCAGAAAACTTTTAAAAAGAAAAAAGAAAAGCATAGCATATTGTTGGAAAACTCTGCAGGGTCTCACAGTAGACAGATGGCATCGCAAACTGGGAATTCACCCTGTTGGAAAAGCTGAAACCTAAATTGCGACTCGCCAGAGGAAAAGACTCTTTTCAGGCAGACTGGTGGCCTTTTATCAGATACTCAGCAACAACAGATACGAGCGGCCAAGTTCCAGCTCCATTTAAACCTCTGTGGATCTCCTGAAATGTCTGTTTATTACAATATAAGGGAAGGAAAGGAGGGAGAGGGCAGCATAAGGAGAGGGTAAAGGTAAAGGGGAAGTTCGACATTCAGTACTTGGGTTTTCCAAATGTAAAATGAAAAAACACAAATTTTAAAAGTTGAAAAGCAGTCTATAAACAGTTAAAAACATTATCTCATCCAGTGATCTCAAGGTTCCCAGGAACAGTCCTCTTCAGGAACCAATTGCCTGGGTAAACAGAAATGTATTCAAATTCCTCCTGAATGTCAGCAATGGCAGACACTCTCACCAGGAAGGGCATGCCACAAACAAGGAGCCACCACTGCAAAGGTCCTGTCACAGGTCAGCACCAAGCAGGCAGCACCCCGTGGTGGCACCACCAACAAGGCCTCACCTGCCAACTGTAGGATCCAAAGTGCTCGATACAATACAAGACTGTAAAGTCCTAAGCACCAAGGACGCAAGTACTGCTGAATTCAGTGAAACCTACATCCAGCCTGTTCCCTGTACTTCTGATGTTCAGGTGTGTGTGTCATTGCTTATAACGTTGAAATGGCACAACCTGCACAAGCTAGGAAAGAAGCAGCTGACTCAAGGAAGCACCAAGGTTTCCAGAAGTACCAAAAAAAGTGAGGAAAATCAGTAAGTGAAGGAGGGACTCCAAAAACAGTGCATGCTCAGTGGCCACAGAATGCTGACTATTGGGAGGGAGCGGGGACAGAAACTGAGTGTCCTAAATAAAGAAGGCATGACTGGCTGATTGAATCGGTGAACAAGAACATTCCACGCTGCAACACTTTGTTGCACGTTCCACCTGTGTAGCTGAACTTGGGGGGGGGGGAACCTACAAACTTACATACTTTGAACCTGCTCACTCACTGCTTATTTACTCCCAAATGTCTAATTTTCAGATGGACATAGGAATGAACAGCTAGGTTGAACTAACCTGAAACTGTTGACAAATTTACAACAGCTCCTGCCGCTCAGCAGTATGAGCCTTAATAATGGGACGTAGAATCATAGAATTGTAAAGTTGGAAGGGGGCCATCAGGCCATGGAATCCAAGTGTGTAGGCAACATGTGGGGAAAGCTCAGTCAAATTTCAAGTGACCCGGATGCAGGACAGGAGAGGAAAGTTTAGTCCGTTGCACAAAACAAGACAAAAAGGAGAACAGGCTCCAGTGGTCACTGATGCAAAACTCTTTATTGAAGAGCTCAAAATTTTAAAAAAGAGTTTTGCATCAGTGAACACTAGAGACTGTTCTCTTTTTTGTAAGCCAAACACCACTTACAACAATAATAAAATACAAAACAAATAATTATAAGCCAAATAAAATGAGAATCGATAGAAATAAAGAGAGACATCCAGCATCAACAATAAAAACAAAGAATAATGAGTAATTCAATATTAGAAGTCCTGAAGTTCTGAAAGGTGAAACAGACAGTGTGGCATGGGCTTCTCAAGGGAAAGTTCCAGAGTCTGGGTACCACCACCAAGTAAGTCCTGTCCCACATACCCACCAGTCAAACCTCAAACAGTAATGGAACGCAGACCAGATACGACCCCGCCCCCCAATGATCTCAAAGCATATAGGTGGGATTGTGCGGGAGCCTGCAGTCCTTTAGATTATGCCCTACTATGCAAAGCGGGCTTAATTAGCATACATTAAAGAGGTCGCAGGATTCAGGGGTTTGCAACGTGGAATTTTCATTTAGTTATTTATTTGCTAAGTAATTTTACCCTGTGTGCAAGTAACAAGCACTGTCATTGCAGGCCCGCAATACCTGATGGAACGCCTCTCCCGATATGAAACTACCCGTACACTGCGTGCAACATCGAAGGCCCTCCTCCGGGTACCGACTCATAAAGAGGCCCGGAGGATGACGACAAGATCTAGGGCCTTCTCAGTGGTGGCCCCCGAACTATGGAATAGTCTCCCTGACGAGGTGCACCTGGTGCCAACTTTGCTCTCTTTTCGGCGCCAGGTTAAAACGTACCTCTTTTCCCAGGCATTTTAATATTTTAATATTTTAATATTCTTAGTATATTTATTACATCTTAGTATACTGGAACAATTATGTAATATGTTTTTAGTCTTTGGAATTTTGTTATGTGTGTGGTATTGATATGTGATTTTATTATATTGTATTTTAAATTTATGCTGTTCACCGCCCAGAGAGCCGTTGGCTGTGGGCGGTATAGAAATTGAATAAAATAAATAATAATAAATAATAATGCTTAGATCATCAGAGTGAACCAATGTAAATGGTAAGGGAGGAATGTCTATATGGAAGAACTTGCCCAACTGGCCTCAACTAGAAGTCGGACATTTAGTGTCACTGGTCCCATACTGTGGAACACTCTTCCAACAGCAGAGATGTGGTAGGCATCCTCGCTTTTGACTTTCTGAAGATCTTTTTTATGCCAACAGACCTTTGCAGCTGTTTAATCAGCCAGACACTTTAATGATTATGTGCATTCCTTTTAATGGTACTTCATGTTTTTCTGTTGCACGCCGCTCTGACACTTTTATAAATAAATGAACAAAGAAAAGGCCCAGGGAAAGATTGCAATAGTTCCTTCTATCCATCTGTTTCTGAGAGCGGGTAGATTTATTTAAGTTTTTGTTAAGAGAGAAGTGTTGCTCTGGCTAACCAAAGAAACCGAGAAAATGTCTCCAAGCTTTTCCCACCTCCACCCTCCAGGGCCTTACCTACTTCTCAAAGATGGTGAAGCAGATATCCAAACACTGGAGGGGTGGCGGGGAGGGGGGGAACCACACAAAATGCTGGCATGTGACCATGCAAGACAAACACTGTTGATCCTGCCAAATATCAGTGTAGCACAGCATGCTGACTGTCTGGCATCCCTCCATCTCCCAGTTCCTGCCTGTTTCAAACACAGGCGTGGGAACAATGCAGAAAAGGCCTGAAGAGGAACAAAGGCAGGCTTCTTGTTGGAAAGTGGAAGGAATCATTGGCTTATTTGCTTACTTCCAACAGGCTTTGACCACAATGAGTTTTGAGAGAGGGTGAGCAGGGCTGTCAAAGCCCTCTATTTCCACGCAAAAAAAACAACCACAAACAACACACAGGATTTGGATAAATTGCTGGACAAGTGAACAATTCACTCTTCCGTGCTTGCAGTCACTCGCGCATTGCAAGAGGCTGCAGCGGCTGTCACACATTTCTGGCTGGAGCTGCATGTCGACCAGAACACATAGCTGCCACAGAAAATAGCAGCCAGGTGTTCCATATGGGAGTGCTCCTGGGCTCTGCACTTTGTATGGAGAGGCAGGTGCCATGGGTGGCCAGGAGAGGGTTGTGGGGGTTTTTTTACCAGCAGCTGGTTCGCCAACTGCAGCCTTATCTAGAAAAGACAGAACTCACTTCAGTGACACATGCATTGGTTACATCAAGCCTAGATTAATGTGCTCTACATGCCCCTAAAGACTATCCAGAAGCTTCACCTGATGCAGAATACAGTGGCAAGAATGTTTGTAGGAGCTAAACACTCCAAACATATTACACCCATTCTGCACAACCTACACGAGCTCCCTATTTTTTTCCCCCACACCCAATGTAAGGTGCTGGTTTTAGCCTTTAAAGCCAAGCTGGGGAACCTGTAGCCTTCCAGATGTTGTGGGACTCCAAGTCCCAGCAACCGCAACGAGCATAGCCAATGGCCAGGGAAGATGGGAACTGTAATCCAGCAACATCTGGAGGGCCACCGGTTCTCCACCTCTACTTTAAAACCCTAAATGGTTTGAGATCAAGCTATATGAAGGAATGCCTACACCCATATGTACATGGCCAAGCCTTAAGATCAGTGATGGAGACCCTCCTCTCTGATGTAGAGCTATTAAGCTAGCGCAGCCTTTCCCAACCTGATGTAGTCCAAACCATCAGGGAAGCAATGTCCATCAACCCCAGCTGGCACCACTGTGCAGCCAGGGCTGATGGGAGTTGTAGTCCAAAGCATCTGGAGGGTACCAGGTTGAGCAAGGCTGGGCTAGCGTGCACCAGGGATAGGAATGTTTTTCTGGTGGCCCCTCATCTGTGGAATATCCTCCCCAGAGAGATGCACATGACCTCCTCTCTAAGCAGTTCTTTTGGAAGAGTCCTAAAACCTTCTATATTCCGGTCTGCTTCAGGGTGATTTTATGGTATGGTGGTATTGTCTACTGCTGCCCTTCTAAACATTAGTTCATGGTTATTTGCTATTTTATTGCTTCAATCAATTTTGCAATCTTACTGCATCGTTTTACTAACTGCTTTGCAAGCTACCTTAAGGGGGTGAACATTCTAAAAGGCAGAAAAATAATCTATTAAATCAATTTAACATGTAATAATAATGGGATGGATTAAAATCACCCTCCAATATATGGGGACCACCATTACCCCTCCCCCCTCCCCTATGCTACAACACAGTGTTATTTCAGGGCCTCTGTGGCAAATAAAAATGGCAGAAAATAGGCACACAGTGGCTATAGGTATGCCAGTGAATGTTGCTTTTCCACCCACCAAAAGGTGCCCTCTCATCCTCTGAAATGGTGAATGAGAAGACACAATTTCCCTCCTCCTCTTTGGTTCAAATCCCCATACATTCTGAGAATAATTAGGAAGTCATGGGAGGTCTCTCATCCCCAGGAAGCTATCTATCTATCTATCTATCTATCTATCTATCTATCTATCTATCTATCTATCTATCTATCTATCTATCTATTTATTTATTTATTTATTATTATGATTATGATTATGATTATGATTATATTTATATCCCATCTGTCCCCCAAACAGCTCAAGATGGCCTACAGGCATGGTTCTCCCCCTCCTGATTTTATCCTCACAACAACCCTGTGAGGTAGGTTAGGCTGAGAGACAGTGACTGGCCCAAGGTCACCCAGTGAGCTTTATGATCAAGCGGGGATTTGAACCCTGGTCTCCCAGGTCCCAGTCTAACACTCTAACCAATCTAACTCTAACCACTCTAATTATTTTATTTTTAAATAGTCCCAGGCTATGGTCTGAAGGCACCTGAGGCCAGCTCCCTGCTGAAGGTAAGCAGGGTTAGGTCTGGTCAGTGCCTGGATGGGAGACCGCCTGGGCTGGGTTTCTATCATGAAAAGAAAGGCGGGGTATAAATGTAATAAATAAAATAATAAATAAATAAAATGTTTTATTTTATTTTAAAAATGTTTTGATTTTGAGATGTTTTAAGATGTTTTTAATGTTTTGTTTTTTATTTGCCGCGCTGGGCTCCTTCTGGGAGGGTGGGATAGAAAATTGATTGACTGATTGATTGATTGATTGATTGATTAAACAAACACCACCACCACACTGGCTCTCTTTAAAGTGATCTTTAACCCCACCTTCCCAATCTCAGAGGCTGGGCCTTCCCAGAATGCCTTTCTGTTTATATGGCAGCCTTCCCCAATCTGGTGCCCTCCAGATGTTGTTGAACACCAGCTCCCATCAGCCAACACTGCCAATGGTCAGGGAATATAGCAAATGCAATCCAAAGCACCTGAAGGAGACAAAATTAGGGCTTTCTGGCCAAAACTCAAAGCACTATGTGTGGCACAAACCTAACACTGCCCATGTCTCAAGACACACCATCCCTACAGTGAAGTATGGTGGTGGCAGCATCATGCTGTGGGGATGCTTCTCATCAGCAGGCACTGGGCATCTTGGAGCAAAATACAGGGAAATACTGCAAGAGAACCTGCTTCAGTCCACTAAAAACTGAAGCTTGGGAGGAAACTCACTTTTCAGCAGGACAATGATCCTAAGCACAAGGCCAAAGCAACACTGGAGTGGCTCAAGAACAAAAAGGTGAATGTCCTCCATGGCCCAGTCAAAGTCCTGATCTCAGTCCCATTGAGAAACTGTGGTGCTATTTGAAAACTGCGGTCCTCAAGCAACGTCCAAACGACTGGGAGCGAATCTGCCAAGAAGAATGGGTCAAAAGCCCTCCGACGCTCTGTGCAAAGCTGGTATATATCTACCCCAAAAGGCTTAAAGCTGTTATTGCCGCGAAAGGTGGCTCTACCAAATATTAACGTGTGGAGGTTGAATACTTATGCAAACAACACGTTTCAGTTTTTTATGTTTCTTACAAACATTGCCAACATAAAGCTAATGTCACCTTACAATAAAATAAAATATCACACAGAACGAAATTACAATGTACCATTTGTAATTCAGTAATATGAATGGTCAAGGGTCTGATTACTTTTGCAAGGCACTGCATCTATTCAGTGGCATCCAGGTACAAAGCTTTTGCTTTGAAGCATTAGTTAAAGAGAAACCGGCCCGAAGCAGGTTACAATCTACACCACATACAGAAAGACAAAGAAATGATGTCCTAGGCACCTGTGATACATAAAAGCTTGTTCCCATCCGCCACTGCCGCCGCCACCATCCCACAAAAAAACCACAAGTGGAGAGCCTTCAGCATGCGCATCCATCTACTCACCTGTTTGTTGGGATGGGTCTTATCAAATCCCAAGACGAGGTTTGGAAGCCGGCTGTGAAGAAGCAAGTCTGCCGCTCTGAATGGAATTGAGAAGCCCTGGATGGTGTTGCAGAAGTCCGTTGTAAGCCAGAGGTACTGAGTGTAGGCATCGACAAAGATATACTGTGGAAGGGAAGGGAGAAAGAGTGGAGGAAAGAGAAAACAAAAATCAATGATCTTTCAGAAATCTGCACACAGATCTCTGAGATCTTCTTCTGAGGCCCTTCTGCAGGTCAGAGGGTGGTGACAACAGAGAGGGCCTTGTCAGTTGTGGCCCCCCCATCTGTGGAATACACTCCCCAGTGAGATCCGCCTGGCATCTTCACGGACACATTTTCCCAGGCTTTTGACAGACTGAGATGATGTTGTCTGTTATCCATATGTTGCCAAAGCTTCCTGCGGCTGCATTGGGGTGTTCTTGTTTTATTGTTTTGTTCCTATGAAATGGAAACGGACTGCCTTCAAGTCAATCCCAACCCCGACTTATGGCAACCCTATGAATAGGGTGTTCATGGTAAGCGGTATTCACAGGGGTTTTCCCATGGCCTCCCTCTGAGGCTAGCCCTCCCCAGCTGGCTAGGGCCTGCTCAGCTTGCCACAGCTGCACAAGCCAGCCCCTTCCTTGTCCGCAACTGCCAGCTGGGGGGCAACCGGGCTCCTTGGGACTATGCTGCTTACCCACGGCTGCACAGGTGGCTGGGCACGTAACCCCCGAGCCACTCCCTGTGGGGTGATCTTTAGCTGGCCCTTGACACCCAGGAGACACGAGCGGGGATTTGAACTCACAGACTCTGGCCTCCCAGCCAGGCTCTACTCCTCACTATTCAGCTATTCATTTTGTTTTCACCAGCTATTCATTTTGTTTTTAACATAGTTGTAAGTCACTTGGAGACCTTTCGGTAACAAGCAACTAACAAGGATTAGTGAATGATGATGGTATTATTAACAATAGAATAGCAGAGTTGGAAGCAGCCTATACGGCCATCAAGTCCAACCTCCCTGCTCAGTGAAGGAATCCAAATTAAAGCATACCCAACAAGTGACTGTCCCTGCCTCTTGAAGGCCTCCAGTGCTGGAGAACCCTAAGGTCATTGGTTCCATTGTCAGACTGCTCTAACAGTTAGGAATTTTTTCGTGATGTTCAGCCAAAATTTGGCTTTCTGTAAGTTGAGCCCATTATTCAGTGTTCTGCACTCTGGGACAATTGAGAAGAGATCCTCATTCTCCTCTGCATGACAACTTTCCTCAAGTACTCGAAGAGTGTTATCATATCTTCCCTCAGCCTACTCTTCTCAAGGCCAAACATGCCCAGTTCTTTCAGTCTCTCCTCATAGGGCTTTGTTTCCAGTCCCCTGATCATCCTTGTTGCCCTCCTCTTAACCTGTTCCAGTTTGTCTGCATCCTTCTTCAAGTGCAGAGACCAGAACTGGACGCAGTACTCAAGATGAGGCCTTACCAGTGCCGAATAGAGGGGAACTAGTATTTCATATGATTTGAAAATTATACTTCTGATAATGCATCCTAAAATAGCATTTGCCTTTTTTTGCAGCCACATCACACTGTTGGCACATGTTCAGCTTGTGATCAACAACAATTCCAAGATGAGGCCTAACGGTGCCGGATAGAGGGGAAAGAATAATATAGTGTAGGATGTGAAAGATGAACATGTGTGCCCATGCACAAACAAAGAGAGAGCCTATTTTTGCTATTTTTTCACCATTTTCTGTAGTCAATATAGCAAATTAGCTTGAAAATTTTTTTTGCAAGACTTTTGCATGGCAGGAATTCAGTCTGTTGCTCCGCCCACTTTGCCTCTGGCCCAGCCCATTTTTGTATCTGGACCAATGAAAATGCTCAGACTGAAAGCTTGTGTAGAAGCTGGAGGCTCCGCCCCTTTCCAGCTACCAGCCAGGCATCTGCTTCCACCTCCTCCCAAGTAGACTCACATGCAGCTAGCCAATTACTCCCGTCTAACTCACCATCTCCTCTTGTAGCTCTGGGGAAGGGGGGGGGAGTCTGAAAAGCCAACCAGAAATCCATGCAGCTGGCATGATAACCTCCAGTCCTGAAGCAGGGAGATCTGGATGAAATGGCTCTTCAGGGTCAATGGTAATGTGACAGTCTCCCCTTGGGGGCCTTGCCTCAGAGGAGATTTCAAGTTCCAGGTCTAGGTAGCTTGAATCTTGACACAGATTCCATACCTCAGTCTAGAACACATGCTATCCATTGATATGGGAGTCTGGCCAAGCCTGACTCACCATTGTTTCGTAAGAATCAATTAAAAGCCCTCTCTGGGACACTTAATATTATTTATTGATTTAGACAATTTATGTCTAACTACAACGGTCTCTAAGCAGTGTACAAGGAATAAAAGCATCTTTTTGCTACCATGCAAAGCCATCCCAATACTGTAGGGCCAATGTGTCCCAAACTTTCGAGATCTTGGGGCACAGTTTTTGTTTTGTCCTTTTCTGGATTAAAAAAAATGGAAGGATGTTTCCCTGTTATGCTCAAAATCAAAACACTGTGGGAACCCCAAAGGATGGCAACACAAGAACGGGCCTTTTCAGTGGTAGCCCCTCGGGTATGGAATGCTCTCCCCAGGGAGGCATGCCTGGCACCTTCTTTATCCATCATTAGGCACCAGGCAAAGACATTCCTTCTCACTCAGGCCTTTGGCCCTTGAGGTGTGCTGTCTTAGTCATTCCTTTTTCTTTGGGTTTTAGGTTTTTATATGGCATGTTTTTAAAATCTGCTCTATATTGTATGCTTCAAATTTCTTTTATACTGTTATGTTTTCAAATCTGTCATAATTCACCTAGAGACTGGTGGATATGAGGCAATGAAGAAATGAAATGAAACGTCGACAACATGCATACGTACATATTCACTCCATCCCCACTGGGCATCCTCTCTGGAACTGCTGGACACACCTGTTAATGCCCCAATGCCCCCCGCTTCTGACCAGTCCAGTCAGGCCTCAGGGACTGGACAGGAATTTACAGTGGTGCTTTTGGGATTCCACCACAACCTGTTAGCTGTAGCATACTTAATCCTTCCCTTAGGACAGGATGCCAGGGGGAGGGCATGGAAATCAATGCTGAACAAGGCCCGCCCTCCTCCAAGGGGCACTGGGCAGTTGGAGGAGATGGGCACAGTGTCTTAATGTCTTCAAGGCTCCCTTGAGCTTTGCTTGCACCCCTGCAAAGCTAGTTTGGAAACCACAACTCCTACAGTACACAATTTTACTGTCTCTGTTTTTAGTAGAAGAATTTTTTAAAAAATGATGGGAGGCTTTTGTTTTCCATTCTGGTTTTTTTTCCCCTCCTCAGTCAGTTTTCTTGATCAAATGTAATTTATAATTCTCAGGAGACAAATCTTCTCCCTCGGCTACACGAACTCATTAATATTAAATAAACAGCTGTTTAGTTACAGCGATTTGTAGTGTCAGGCATCCAGAGGGCCCTTCGAGGCCTGCTCTAAACACATGGAAGAGATGCTGCATTACTCAGACCAAGCCTCACAGAGGTCAGCAAAGAGGGGGGAACTTAAGTGACATGTTCTACACAAATCAACAGGTTTATCTGAGGATGGAACTACACATTACTAAAAAAAAACCTCCCAGCTGCGAGTTTAAAGGCTGCGCAACAACGAAATCCAACACAACAATTGTGCTAGCGGACGCTTATTGTGCAACAGCTGGTTCTTGTTGTGCAATCTGTTGCGCAACAATCTCTGGCAATATACTTGCATTTTCCCTTGTGCAACAACATTCTGCCAGAGCAAGAAGTATGTTGCTAAGTGACTTTACCTTACCGCTACATTGGATACAGCCCAAGCGAAAAGCTTCTTCCTCCGTAACATCTACTTATTAAAGCAGGGGTAGAGAACCCTTTTCAGCCAGGGGGCCACATTCCCTCAGGAGCAACCTTTCAGGGGCCGCATGCCTGTAGTGGGCGAAGCAAGAGGCAGAAAGGGTGGAGCAACCAAGGTGTCTCTTGCCTCTGTGCAAAACCCTAAATTCCAGCCAGGCAAAAGTTAAGAAGTTTCTGGAAACACACACACACACTCACACACACCTCCATCCAGAAAGCAAGAGGCATGATCACCAAGGTTACATTCCAGCCAGGCAAAAGCACCCAAGGGGGACATGGAGCAGGGCCAGTGAAGGATGGAGAAGGGTGCAGCCTGGAGAGAGTCCCAAGAGCCACACACAGAGGCCTGAGGGTCGCATTTGGCTTCGGGACCTGAGGTTCTCTACTCCGATATTAGAGCCTAGTGGTCTATAGGTTGTATTCAACTACAGCAAGTCCTACTCAAAGTAGCCCCAATGAAATGAATGGACCCTAATGGTTTAGAGCAGTCATTCCCAAACTTTTTCCCCCCAAGGATCACTTGAAAACTGCCGATGGTCTTAGCAGACCACTTAAAGGTTTTTCGACCTGCTGTAGGAACTGCAATGCCCTCTGCTAGGAGCTGTATGATTTTCATTTGGGATCTTATTGCTTCTTTTATCTCTCATGTTGCATTTTATCATTTCACATTTGCATTCCATAGAATTCAAACGGTAACACAAGACAAGCATTATTTGATGATGATATGCTGCAAACCACCTGAATGGAGCTCATGGACCACAGTTTGGGAACCTCTGGCTCAGAGTATTGATGTGTTTGAGCGAACTGCCTGTGTTCATCGTGTAAGGGTGTGCTTGAGTGAAACGACATGGCATGTGTGGTGTTCAGCGCTAGTCCTACTCAAGAGTAGACCCACTGAAGTTAACCAGCATGGCTAACTTAAGTTCATCCGTTTCAATGGTTCCACTCTGAGTGGGACTAGGATTGCCTTGAGCTTTCACTGTCCTGCTCTCCCAACTGATTGCCACTGCTTAGGAATTGCTAGCATAATGTCATCAGTTTGTTCTTCTAGACCAGTCTTTCCCAACCTGGTGCCCTCCCATCAGCCCCAGCCAGCACAGTCATTTTTGCACTTGCTTTTGAAGGCTGTGCTGAACATTATGGGGGGGGGGAGAGAGAGAGAGAGAGGAATTCTCTACACAAGAGCTGCAGATTTTACCATTTCCCCCACCCCATGCAATGTCAAGTTCTCCCCATGTAAAATGGCATTTTAAGGAGTGCCTTTACACTCAAGCAGGGCCAACACTACTTAAGGTGTTTCCACAGAAGTGAAAAAACAAATGAAACCCTTTTCGGCAATTTTTCAGCACTACTGGCAAAACTACTGGCTCTCTTGGTTGGTTGTCTTCAGTGACAAAAGCCAGGTCTGTCTGGATGTGGTTCTATTAATTAATTTTTATTTATTTAAAATCTTTTTTTACCTCAC
Source organism: Rhineura floridana (assembly GCF_030035675.1). NCBI lineage: Eukaryota > Metazoa > Chordata > Lepidosauria > Squamata > Rhineuridae > Rhineura > Rhineura floridana. Next base: position 38,427,752 of record NC_084491.1, read on the forward strand.
CTTTCCAGAGTTTGTGGTCAAGTTGGCTTACAAAACAAAATCTGATCATTGTGGGGGTGGGGGTGGAATAACCATTCAACACTAAAGGAAATTAGCGATCCAGTAGCAAAGTATCGAAAGCAACTGAATCAAAAAATAATTTACTGGTGTTTGGTGACATCAAAAACTGCATCATTGCCCTCTAGTTCCCCTCTATTCGGCACTGGTTAGGCCTCATCTTGAGTACTGCATCCAGTTCTGGCCACCTCACTGTAAGAAGAATGCAGACAAACTTGTACAGGTTCAGAGGAGGGCAATGAGCATGGTCAAGGGATTGGAAACAAGGCCGTGTAAGGAGAGACTAAAGAACTGGCCATGTTTGTGTTCCAAGATTGAACATGGTAAATGTAACATGCGAACAGCCCTTACACGATTCCCAATTAGGTGGGGTCACCCAAGAGACAAGCTCAGAAAGGAGGAAGCAGCAGAAATCAAGGGGGAAATGGCACAATGGGAGAGGGAACATCTGCATTATGTAAGTCTTTTTCAGGAAAAATGTCCACCCTGTCCTAGTTTCAACCCCAAAACTGGACCAGGCAAATATTTAGCACATACTTGAGGAGTCTGAATCCTTTGTTTATCCATTCAAACGTTCTAATTTCTTACCCTTTTATTGTCAGCCGGGCTGTGGTAGAACTGAGCAATCACCGCTTGGCTGGTGTTCCCTGGTCCAAAATTGAATTTCTCCGATATCTTTTTGAATGTTTTCCCATAGTCATATGACACATACACCTAGAAAGGAAATAAGCCAGTGTTACAAATCACACACAAAAAATTGATTTCTCATGCCATCAAACCATCTTTCTGGGGTTCCTACTTTAAAAACAGAGGAGACTTCTTCTTTAAAGGCCACTGGATAGGAAAGGAGCTGCCATTGGGCTTCCACAGTGCAGAGCTATGGCAGCCGCCCCCTCCCCATATCAAGTGGGGGGGGCATGAAGAGACCATCGTTATTATTGCTCATACTAGAGCAGTTGCTCATCTACAGCAAGCAGCAAGGGGAAGGGGACAAGGGGGGGACAGGGAAGTAGGTTTGCAAATCAAGGGATAGTCATCTGCTACAGTACAATATGAATTACTTATTCTGTAATAGTCACTTTTTGGGGGGAGGGGAGGAGCCATAATTCAGTGGTAAGAATTTCTGCCTTGCAAGCAGATGGTTCCAGGTTCAATCCCCAGCATTTCCAGGTAGGGCTGGCAGAGACCCCTGCCCGAAATTCTGGAAAGCCTCTGCCAGTCTGTGTAGACAATACAGGCTTGGGGGGACCAATGGTCTAACTTGATATAAGGCAGCTTCTCACAATCCTAAATATTACTGTTTTTAGTGTTTATACAGAGCCATTAATCCATGACAATTTACAGAATAACATAAGCAAAAAGGATAACTCCTTGGCTTAGCGGAGCTTATCATCTAAATTCCAGCAACAGAGAAGTTGAAGCAAATGTAGCATCTCTGGAACTTTAATATTTGCTATACTGAGCTAATTTATCATAATTACTTTGAAATTTGAAGTTTTCATTTTGTTAAAAACTCCTCTCCATCCTCTTCCAGCTTCAAAACAAAATATGTCATGCATGCTCTCTATTCCTATGGATAGTTCTTATAAAAAGTTCCTCTCCTCATGACTCATTCTAATTCCACATTTTGATGTTCAATGCCTGCCCCAGTGCATCTTGGGATCATATCCCATGATGCAGCAGTGTGCCTGGTTGATGAGGGGAGGTGGGTAGAGGAGGTAGGAGAAGCTCACAGGAGACACTCCTGGTGAAGAAGGAATAGTGGGAATGAACTCAATTTCCCAGGAGGAGTAATATATAATTATAGCTTTTTCTAATAAGCTGTTGATGCTTCCAATGTCATTGCAAACCTCTACGCAGTAACATCATTTTAAAAAGACAATTAGAACCCAGCTTTTTAATTGCCTGTAAAATGAAGCAGCAACTGTTTTATTATTTGTTTGCAGATTTATAAACTGCTTCATAGCAAAAAAAAGTGGTGGACACAAAAAGCGATCAAATCCTTTCTAAAATTGTAGTTAAGATTCCATAAAATGACTTGGTCACACTTCAGGGAAAGCCTTTCTTTAAAAAAAAATGTCTTTGACAGCCGCCTAAATATCAAGACCCTCTTTCATTTATTTGTATTGTGTTTCTTTAACAGAATTTGTATACTGCTTAATTGTAAAAAAAATCTAAGTGGTTTACGTAAAATATACATTAAAATTATCAATAGAAGTCAGAATTTAAAAACAAGTTGACCTAAAATATAAAATTTCAAAATATAAATGAAAGCAGCAGTTGAAAATATATGCTGTAAAATAAAATTATGTATTAAAATACACATCAGCTTTACATATCTGGGTTGGCTTGCCTACTCAAAAAAGTTTTTAGCAGGCACCAAAACCAGTGCAGTATAGAAATTAAGCGCTTGTCTAATTTCAGCTGCTAACTAATTCCAGAGGGCTGGAATGTTTGATGGGGATTATTTTTTTATATACAAACAATAAGCAAAATATATTCTTTTATAAAACTATAAAGGTTTATAATATTTTAATAGTTTAGTAGCCAGCCAGAACCTTTTTCTTTTTAGAGCTGTCTTCCCCGACTGTGCTTTTAAGTATGGTACAGCTTGAACTCCGTAAGATAACACTGTACAGACACTGAACATGCCTATACTCTCCAAGACGTAGGAAGGATTGCATTAACTGAAATAATTAGCTCTTAGCGAAAATGTACTGGTGAAGTGCTGAACATTGCCAAATTGACTAGAACATAATGCAATGCCAATGCAATGCCTATGCACTGCCTATGCAATGCTCATGTAATGCCTATGTAATGCTAATGTGTAGCCCCCTGATTGGGGAAATGCTAATGTCTTTGTCCTGGAATGTATAAAAACCCCAAGCACACAGTGCCATGTGGCAGCTCTCCACCATCATGGGAGACTGACCGTAAGCACTTGACCAATAAAGGCCTAACTTTGCTGCAAGCCTGCATCTTCAATTTCATCTAGGACCCCTGGTCCAACGAATCCCAAAATTCCCTGTCACGTTCATCCATGCTCAGCACGGCTGAGTAGGTCAGAGTTTGATTATCTGCAATATTTTAAAAAATCACACACACACAAACATATATATACTTACTTACATCACTTAACTTGGGGCCCAGAAAGGCTAAGCTATCCCGGGCCAAAGCAACAATCACATTACTCTTCTCTCCAGCCCAGTGCACGACCATCTGGTTGTGTGAATCATTCAGGCTAACCTGGGAAGGGAGAGAGAGAGAGAAAGCAAAAAAAAAATCTCATTAAAAGAAAGCATGATGTGAATTGACACAACACCGAGAAACAAAAGCAGGCAAAGTCGTCCACATAAAAGTTGCATCCTCCTGTCTCCCATCTTGAACAAATGAGACAAAGGAATAGGAGACCCTTTTGTTTATTCTGTTGGGTTATTTAAACTAGTACTGAGCGAAGAAGGATGTCCTTTCACCTTCACAGCCCCATCCATGGGCCACAAAAACTGGGAGAGCACTTTCAGTGACATTTTCAGGGGTGGCTAACCCTAGCAGGGGGTTCTGGACCCAGGAGATCCAAGGCCACCTCTGTCCTGCTTCCAACCTACTCCAAGAATGTCTTGTTTGGGGGCCTCATTTTAGTGAATGCCATTGGAAACCCCACCAGCAGTAGATCTTTGCCCCCAAAGCTTTCCGTGGGGATAGGGGGGTCTCTGGAGCAGATGTGGCCCCCGATGCGCAAGCAGAAAGACACCTCCACCCCATCGTAACCCTCTCCAATAAGCAGATCTGTGGGGGGGGAGGCTTGTTCCATAAAAGATAAAAACCAACACTCAGTGCCCAGTAGCCAACTGGGAGACAGGGAAGTTGATACAAAAACCCGCATGCACCAGCCAGTCATCTGCAATCAGCAGTTGTTGCTTCCAAACACTCTTCAACTGCAGCCCCAAGTAGAGGCATTACAGCAGTCCAGTCTGGAACTGAACCAAGGCATGTGTGACAGCGATGAGGCTGGAATAATGCATAATCTAGCATTTTCCCCACAAGCTTTTTTGTTTCCTGGGATTAAAGGAAACCAGAATGACAGAGCAGAGAAGTAGGCAGACAGAGGTCATCACTCCCACTTCCACAGGCCTCTGGCTCCCATCCACCCCATTCCCACCACTTATTCATCAAGGGTTCTGTATCAAGAGGCAGGGACTGTGTCCCACAAGGCAACTGTGAGGCTGTTTGTTACATCACGTGGAAGGAAAGGCAAAGAGACGGGCACCCTTGAGACAAGGGAATGCAATCTACAAATTCACCTCCCCGGAAGGATCACAGTTTCCAACCTTGCTCTTGCTAGAAGGCCTTCACTTAACGATTTAATTCCCTTTTTGTTAAAACCCGCAGCTGAACCACCTCCGCTCTTCAGAAGTGGTACTGAGCACGGCTCAAGTATCAATGCATGTTAAACACTCCAAACGTCGTGAACGGAATCAAAGTCAAAAACCTCTTTCAAGCAAAAGCTGCGCTGCAGCTCTTGATTGTGAGAACAAGTCCACAGGGGATGCTCTCGCCGCTTTGGGTTACGTCAAGCCAAGCAAAACCTCACCAAGGGCCTTTTGATGCTTGGCCCTGATTGCAAAGCTTTCTGATGAGATCCAGACGAGATGATAACTCAAGTTTTGGTGTAAGTGGAGCTTTTGAGCTCTGAGCCTTACGAGAAATTAAAAAGTGAACACATCACCAGATCTAGGTAGTATACATCTGAGAGCTCCTTTAGAAACTCAAATGAGAAGTGCTGATATCATAACATAAATACATAACTTCTCCCTAAGATCAGCCTCTGTCAGTACCTGAGGGCTAGAAAAATGACCAATCTTATTTATTTATTTATGAGATTTGTTAGACGCCCATCTGGCAGAGGTTAATCTGCTACTCTGGGCGATTTACAACCAAACACAAGTACATTCCATATGAACATAATCAGAATCTAGCACCAATTGTTAAAAAGGGATCCAGGGGCAGGATCACAAGGCAGTATAGTTCCACATAAATCGATGGGAAGCATTTTTACAGATAAAAAGTTATCAAGCTATTATTATTATTATTGTTATTGTTGTTGTTGTTGTTGTTATATCCCGCCCTTCTTCCCAGCAGGAGCCCAGAGTGGCAAACAGAAACGCTAAAAACACTTTAAAACATCATAAAAACAGACCTTAAAATACATTGAGAGCCAGTGTGGCGTAGCGGTTACGGTGTTGGACTATGACCTGGGAGACCAGGGTTCGAATCCCCACATAGCCATGAAGCTCACTGGGTGACCTTGGGCCAGTCACTTGGGCCAAACACTGCCTCTCAGCCTCATGAAAACCCTATTCATAGGGTCGCCATAAGTCGGAATCGACTTGAAGGCAGTACATTTACATTTTCATTTTAAAATACATTAAAACAAAACAACATTAAAAACAAAATCTTTTTGACAAAGTCACTCTCCAAGGACTCCTAAATAATCTTAGCAGTTGGCCAATAAGAGGATGGTCTTATAAATCAGTGACTGATTAAAGACCTGGAAGAAGAGAGTATAAAGAAATTCACAGTCTGACCTATCTTCTCAAGAGCGTCCTAAGTGAAATGTAATTGGTAGCTATTGAAAGGAGGGCCTTTTCAGTGGTGGCACTCCAGTTATGGAATGCCATCCCCAGAGGGGCTCGCCTGGAACCTGCTTAATAATATTTGCAGCACCAGGTGAAGACCTTCCCAATTTTCCAGGCTTTTTAGATCCGTGCACTCTTAACCACTGAATGTTAGGCTTGCTGAATTATTTTAGTGATCCTGTGCACCTTACTAACACAGTTTCACTTCCTGTTGCTGAAATTACCATGCTGCTTTTTCATTGCTTCATTGATTATTATTGTACTTAGAAGCTTTATTCATATAAGCCACCTTGAGAACGCCATTTCTGGGCAGCATACAAATACTGTAAATAAATATATGATAAAACCAAATAAATACTTTCAACCTGCCTTCATAACCCTTTGTTTCCTCTCATGTCTTGCCCTTCAACAGCCAGACTACCAAAGTGAAATCTCAAAAACATACCATTTCATAAGAATGGGAGAACATCAGAAGAGTCCTACTGGATCAGATCAAAAGTCCAATCCAGTCCAGAGTCCACAGTGGGTCCAGATGCCAGGAGGATAAGGTTGACATGCCATGATGGCCTTGTTCTATCTCCACTGTTGGAGGCAGTATGCTTCTGAATACCTGGTCCTAGGAACCACAAGTGGGTCAAGTGCTGTTGTGCTCATTTCAAACTTGTGGGCTTCCCGTGGGCATCTGGTTGGTTAACGGGAGAACAGGGCACTGGCCTAGATGGGCTACTGGCCTGATCCAGCAAGCTATTCTTATGTCTCCAGGAAGCCCACAAGCAGATTATGAAGGAGACAGCTGCCTGCCTCCCTGCTGCTGTTGTTATTCAATGGTATACTGCCCCTGAATCTGAAGGTTCCATATAGCCATTGTGGCTAACAGTTGTCAGTAAACATTTCTTCTTTCTCCATGACCTTATCTAATCCCCTTTGAAAGTCATCTTAGCTATCACCGCCAATCTTATGGTGACAAGATTCTAGAATTTGAATTATGAATTGTGTAAATACTGTACAAACTTCCTTTTGTTCTGAATCTACTGCCAGTCAGTTTCACTGGATGACCAATTCCCTTAACTAGAAAGCCTGGCTCCCCACTGCATCAGCACATGTAGCACAAACCATCACCAATGCACATTTCTGCCTCTCGGCCTGGCCCCTAGCAAGGTTGTTTTAAGGCACAGTAGAAAAGGCAAAAGAACCAGTGTGGTGTAGTGGTTAGAGTGTTGGACTACGAGATTGGGAGACCAGGGTTCGAATCCCCACACAGCCATGAAGCTCACTGGGTGGCCTTGGGCCAGTCACTGCCTCTCAGCCTCAGAGGAAGTCAGTGGCAAACCCCCTCTGAATACCGCTTACCATGAAAACCCTATTCGTAGGGTTGCCATAAATCGGGATCGACTTGAAGGCAGTCCATTTCCATTTTCAGAAAAGGCAAATGTCAAGACTGATTTATTATTCTGCCACTGCACAGGCTTAGCCGGGCTATCTCTCCAGGTGTCTTCCAGCTCAATGATTCCATGTCCCTAATTTATTTATGAAGAAGCCCGTCTGCCATTTAAAGAAAATAAAATAAAATGCTCAACAAGTTCTTATGCAGATGTGCTGGTACATGTGGAGAGAGAGAGGGAGAGAGAATGGATCTGTGTGCTTAGGTTCAGATGCTCTCATTCCGTCTGCCGCTTGTGTCTGTCCCAGATCCTAAACCAGCTGGTCGCCCTGCTGTCGCGCCAGGTCAATGCCACCACCCAAGGGAATCCTGACACTCAGACTGAAAACGGGAGCGACTGACAGGAGAATGTGCTGCCTATCAACCAGAAAGAAAAGTGGAAGAATAACCTTCTTTTCTAAACGGGTAGCCACAGCTGGCAAAGAAAGGATTGTAAGAAACTGGAAAGCCTTTTAATTAGTTAAGAAGTATTTGCAGAATATTCTTGCAACTAAATTAAATGATATTATGACGTGATGTGATATGATGGATAGATTTGCTTTGAGGACTCTGCCAGTGGGGGAACAATGAGGAATTCTAAGGCCACATCCACACCATACATTTAAAGCACTTTAAACTATCATGGCTTACCCTAAAGGATCCTGGGAACTGTAGTTTGTAAAGGGTGCTGAGAGTTGTTAGGAGACCCCTATTCCCCTCACAGAGCTACAATTCGCAGAATGATTTAACAATAAATCCCTCTTCCCGGGGGACTCTGAGAACTATAGCTCTGTGAGGGGAATCAGGGTCTCCTAACAACCCTCAGCGACCTCTACAACCTACAGTTCCCAGGATATTTGGGGGGATGCCATGACTGTTTAAAGTGGCTTCCTAGTGCTTTAATAGGATGGTGTAGATGTGGCCTAAACATCCACTTGAACATAACACAGCAAGGCTCTTCATTAGGTCCTTGTGAGCTGTGGCATAAAATTCATCTTCCCTCGGGAGAGATTCGCAGGCCCCTATTTCTTAACATGAATTATATGTGCAGATATAGGAAGTGCACCTTCCTCTCACTTCTTGTATTTATGCATATGAACAATGCCTGTACCAGTTCCCAAAAAGGGAAAAGAACATGAAATAAACCTGACAACTCAACCACATCCAGCATGGCATACTGTCAACCGTAAGGGAAACTAAATGAACATAACAGCGTACATTAAAAATAAATCCATCTGGAGTGCAAATATTATCACAGGAATGAAACCTTCATAGGATTACCAAGGATGTTAGCAAGGAAATTAGGGCTGTTTCCCAGAAACAGTGGGTCCCCTGGTCCCTTTCAATAAAGGGCATTAATTTAGGGAGGGAGGAGGTGCTGAACCTAGTTAGCAACTTCACCCAAGTAGGGATGTGGTACAATTCTGCCCAATTCCGATTTGGTACTGAATTTTTCATTAATTCGTTTATTCTCAATCACTGAGGATCACACTGTAATGTAGCGAATTTCCGCGGCTATTTTTGAAAATGAACTTTTTAAAAAAAAATCCCTCTAAAACATTAATTGTAAAAATGACAATTTATTGATATTTCCTTTTAAAATATCGACATGTCCTTCAAAATATTGATATATTTAAAGGAAATATCAGTATTTCCTTCAAAATATTGATATTTCCTTTAAAAACATTGAAATTAATATTGATTTTTTCGAGCAAAAACAACATGGATCAGTAAAAGCAGTGGCTAGCAGATTCCGAACTGATCTGAACAAACTCAAATCGGAGCCAGCCTGTTAGAATGCTTTCAAACCAGCGCCAGCCAATGGATCCCATCCCTACACCCAAGTAACATTTTTATCTTAGAACAGGGATACCCAACGTGGTCGCCTCCAGATGTCAGCCCTAGCCAACATGGACAATGGTCTGGGATTATTTATTTATTTATTTGATTTATATCCCCCCTTCCTCCCAGCAGGAGCCCCGGGCGGATTATTGGAGTTGTGCTCAGGTCCTGCTTTCGGGGTTCCCATAGGGATCTGGCTGGCCACTGTGAGAACAGGATACAGGCATACCCCACTTAACGTTGCTGTAATGTACATGCTCCATACATCCCCATACCCCACTTAACGTTCACGCGCTTTGCAATAACGTACATTTTATTGGCATGACACCTCTGCCATCTAGTGGTGATTGTGTGCAGTACAAGTGAAGACAATTGCTTCACTTAAAGTAGATTTTCACTTAAAGTATACTCTCCGGTCCCATTGCAAACGTTAAAGCGGGGTATGCCTGTACTGAACTAGGAGGGCTACTTGCATGATCCGGCAGGGCTTTTCTTATGCTCTTATGGAGTTGGAATCCAACATCTGGAGAGCACCACATTGGCTACCCCTGTCTTAGAACAATCCCATTTACAGTTCTCAGTCACAGTGAAATCTGAAATCCAAAAGAGACAGATATGGCGACACCAAATCATACACGTGCCCAAGCAGGCCCCCATCACATCTGAAGTCGGACAGCACTCTGTTTAAAAACAGAATATGGAGGAAATCCTACATTTCCTCCATCGTCAACAATATTCTCTTTCTTCTGTCAGGTTTCCAGTTTGATTGCTGTTGTTCAGCCTCATTATAGTCTTGTAAAACAAGGAATTTGCTGGTCCCTGGAGAATCATAGCAACATAACAAAGAGTTATACGCTCTCTTTTACAGACCTGAACTTACAAGATCTGAACAGGGTGGTTCATGACAGGTGTTCTTGGAGGTCGCTGATTCATAGGGTCGCCATAAGTCGTAATCGACTTGAAGGCACATAACAACAACTAAACAACATGACTTTTTGGAATGGTTCATTGTTTCTCCATATTTATGCACAAGTAGTTCCTGCAATAAAATGCTGCAGCATGGAGTAGGGCTGAGCAAGTCTGTCAATACCAGTTTCTCATTTTTCCAACCTTAAGTTCGCATTTCCACATCAGTTTGCGATTTTTTTTAATGTCCTCATGAACATTCACCAGCATTATAATGCTAATTTGTCCTAGGATACACATTTTGTACGCAATTTTGCCTATTACACACATTTTTGCAACACAATTTCCCTAATATAAAGACTGAATTGTTATTTCCACTAATATGTACATTGTTATGCCCACTTGCCCCTTATATACATATTTTTGTACATATTATTTGGCTGGAGAACTGTATTACAAAATTCAGAAAAGTGCCAATTTCGAAGGGTGGCTCCATTTTGGTTTGCATATTGCTTCAGAAAGTGCAAATGAGATAGGCTTGCCTTTCATATGGGAGTGCTCCTGTTCATAGTTCTAGTCAGCCAGCCACTCCAGGAAATTCCATCCCATTCCCCCTCCCCCAGAAAGAGCCAGCATTCTATGGATACTAAGCATGCTCAGTCCTAACTGGGCTGTTTTGCCCCCCCCCTTTAGGGCTTTTTTTTTACTTTACTTTTGCAAATGTTCGTGTTCATCTCAGCCTGCCTCTTGTCCATGGATGGTGTCATTTCCACAGAAGGATCCATAACCAAAGTTGCGAATTGCATTCAGCGTGGGACTTCAGCGAAAGATTTTTTTTAAAATATTTTTATTAAATTTTCAAAAAAGGACAACATACAGCATGTTATATTAACTTGTACATGCTTTTCTGAAGTAAACAACTGAACGTAAAATATAAACTTATGCAGCATGGTTCTTTGAAAATGTAAAGTTATCAAATAAATTCATTGGAGAACATTATTCATATTGTAAGCATCTTGCTGACATCAACATCTTTTTCATAGTACATGTACATAACCTCTCCACATAATTGTTTTATTGTTTGGTTTGACATTCTGGCAGAGTGAAGAAAATACACGGTTTCACAGCTCCTGAAAAAAGAGAGACTTCTCTGAAACGCATCGAGCACTTAATAAATCACCTACAAAGCACCAAGGCCATCTCGTCTCTTTTTGATCCATAATCAAAGAACCAAGTTTGCTGTTAGTATACTATATAGGATGCTTGAAAATAAAATTGTATCTCACCTTAAAGATAAATAACCTATCACTCCTAAGGTCCCTCTCTCTTCCTCCCCCCAAACAGTAAAAAAATATTTGTGATTATTATATAGGAGTTCCCCCAAATGGCATATGACTGCATTTCCCCCCATAGATTTTGCTTGATCAGAGTGCATGGCTGCTGCTTGATGAAATGTTTCCTTGTTAAGTGGAATTTTACCTCTTCAGAGTGATTGAGCACATCCAGGCTACATCCACATCATACATTTAACACACACTGCTTCCCCCAAAGAATTCTGGGGACTATAGATTGTTAAGGGTCCTGGGAATTGTAGCTCTGTGAGGGTAAACTACAGTTCACAGGACTGTTTCAGGGATCCATGTGCTTAAAATGTGCTTTCAGTGTATGGGGTGGATGTGACTTCCTCTGCAGGTGAGGGTGAGGGTGAGAGAGAGAGAGAGGGAGAGAGAGAGAGGGAGAGAGAGAGGGAGAGAGAGAGAGGGAGGGAGGGAGAGAGAGAGGGAGAGAGAGAGAGAGGAAGAGAGAGAGGGAAAGAGAGAATGCAAGCACGGGCATTAAGCAAGCAACTCATCTGTTGTGGAGATCCAGTCATCATTGCTCAAGATATTGTATCTGTTACAGGGATGTGGCATCTTCCCAATTCTAAAATAGCAGTGTTTTCGTTGCTAAAAGAAATGTGAGTGCATGTGGCATAAACACAGCCAACTTTGTCAGACTCAGCCATACAAAAAGTCAGTGCTTGGATAGGGCTGCCATCTCAGAATCAGAAGATTCATACTGTGCATTTAAAATCCATCATGAAGGATGAGATGAGGCTGCTGCAGTCCCCACAACAAGCGGCATAATGAGATGAACAGAAGGACCTTCTGCATCATCAGAGATTGCAACAGCATCGTATGACTCTCCAGTATCACTTAGATCTATCATGGAAAAGTTCCTTTTTTTGAACTACAACTCCCATCAGCCCCAGCCAGCATGGCCACTGGATTGGGCTGATGGGAATTGTAGTTCAAAAAAAGTAACTTTTCCAAGCTCTGGATCTATGTGGGGTTACATTTGAGATTGGCCTGGAGGCTGCAGTTAGTACAGAATGAAGCAGCTAGGCTGCTGCTTGTGGGGGCAAACTACCACCAACATATAACATCTTTGCAATCTGCACTGGCTGCCAATCTGCTTCCAGGCCTCGGTGCTAACATATGGGGAAGGGCCATAGCTCAGTGGCAGAGTATCTGCTTTGATGCAGCAGGTCCCAAGTTCAGTCCCAAGCATTTCCAGGTAATGCCCCCTGTCTGAAACCCCAGGGACCTGCTGCCAGTCAGTGTAGACAATACTGAGCTCAACAGACCAATGGTTTGACTCAGCATCAAGCTTCCTATATGCGGTCCTCTATGATTTGGGACCAGTTTATTTGGAAGACTGCCTTTCCCTTATATGCCCAGTAGGTCACTGTGCTCTCCTGAGTTTCTCCTTCAAATCCCAAAAAGATCAGAAGCCCACTGTCGGTGTGGCTGCCCCGTTCTGTGGAACAGCAGGCCTGTTGAGCTATGACGGGCACTTGCTATTTGTACCTTTTTTTTGTTATGACAGGCTTTTCCAGCTGGGCGAAAGGTCTCTGCCTTAGATATTATTTATAAACCAATCTTTAGTTGTAGTTTTATTTTTCTTTTAAAGCTATTTTTAAGAGTTTTCATACAAATCGCCTTGAGACTGATGTAGAAAGCGATTCATAAATTGGATGGACAGACGGACAGACGGACGGACGGACAGACGTGCTCCTAGACTCTGAGATGTTCCTTGATCTTGCAGGTGAAAGGGGCAGTGGCCCAGGGTGCATTTCAGCAGCTGCTCCAGTTCCTGAAAAAGAACAACTTGGCTACAAGACCTCATGCCTTGCTTACATCCAAACAGGACTACGGTAGTACACTATGTGGGGCTGCCTTTGGAAACAAGAAGCTGCCTTATACTGAGTCAGACTATTGGTCCATTTACCAATTGTCTACACTGTCTACAATTGTCTATTACATTGTCAGTATTGTCTACACTGACTGGCAGCAGCTCTCCAGGATTTCAGACAGGATCTCTCCTATCCCTACTTGGAGATGCCGGGAATTATAACCTGGCACCTTCTGAATGCAAGGCAGATGCTCCACCACTGAGCTACAGCCCTGCCTCCAACGAATCTGGCATCTTCCAATGGTGCAGAATGAGAGCTCCAGCTTCACTGCACGGTATGAATCTTCTTCACCAAAGGGCCATAAGCTCAGTGGCAGAGCATCTGCTTCCCATGAAGAAGGCCCCTGGTTCATTCCGTTAGGAATGAGAAACGGTCCTGCATGAAAACCTGGAGAGCCGCTATAGGCAATACTGAGTCAGTTGGACCCAAGGTCTGATTCAATATAAGGCAACTTCCCATGTTCCTGTCACCTGAGACAGCAACTGAGAGCATACTGAACCCAACGTTACAACTACACCAGCTCCCAATTTGTCTCTGGGCCCGATTCAAAAGTGGGGCAAGGCTGTGATTTTCCATCCTTTGGACCCTAATGATCCTTGGGTTCCCACATAAAGACCTTTCTTAAGTAGCTGTATCCCGTAGCGAGCCATGCGCAGCATGCGACTGGAAGTCTCCCAAGCCAAACCCTCAGCAGCAGCGGATTGACAAAACTGGAGAGGCTATGATTATGTGCAGACTTACTCAGCAAGTGCAACAGGCAAGGCATATCAAAGATGCTTTGGCTCTATAGCTTCCATTTATCGCCTGTGTGGGAGAGTGGAAGCCCTCCAAGTTTCGGATCACATCCCAACCAAGTTCAGACGCATCCTTTTTTTTCTGTCTACGATTCAGCTACAGAACAGATGCACCCAAATTTCTCAATATCCCGTGAGCTTCTCCTTAGGCTGTTTTATTCTAATTGTTTCACGCACGATATACTAAGGGCTATAATCAGTGACTTTCCTTTTCCCCTGAATTAGTGGTTTTCCTGTTTTGTTATGTGTGTTCCTCCTTTTCGTTGCCTGTATTTAACTTTATTTCAACATAAAATGCCACACATATGCTGGTGTTGACATTTAAAGACCTAAATCAGGGGTGTCTCACTTGTGGCCATTCAGATGTTGCTAGACTACAACTCTCATCAACCCTGATCAATGGCTGTGCTGGTGGGGGTTGATGGGAGTTGGAGTCCAAAAAAGGCCACAGTTCAGAGGTAGAGTATCTGCTTTTCATGCAGAAGCTCCTTGGTTCAGTCCTCAACATCTCCAAGTAGGACTGGGAGAGACTCCCATCCAAAATTCTAGGGAGCCGCTACCAGTCAGTGTAGACAATACTGAGCTAGATGGATCAATTTTCGGACTCAGTAAAAGGATGCTTTCTATGATCCCAATACCTGGAGGGCCGCAGCTTCCCCATCCCTACCCAAAATGGTCTAGGCTCCGGAGACTGGAAGCGCCACCTATACGAACCTTCCTCAGAGGCCCTGTTCCACATGGCCGCTCTGTCTGAAGTATGGGAGTAGGGCCTTTTCAGTTACAGCACCAATATTCTGGCACTCCCTCCCTAGAGGGATGCACCTCACTTCCTCTCTCTTGCCTTTTAGGCGGCTGACCGATGCAACGTCATTCCAGCATGTTCCGCATAACCTGCAATACTGATTCATAGTCATTGCTGCTGTTGAAGATGGTTTCTTGCTGTTTTCATGAATTGCTGTTGGTTCCTATTCCATTGTCAATTTCCATTGTGTGTTTTTATATTCTGTACTGGATGATAATTATTGTTCATTACTCCGTGGATTTTTTAAAAACACAGACCAGCACAGTACAAATGCATTAGCAAACAAATCTCATGCTAGAAGCTAGCCACTTTTCCTCTTGAATAGTGCACATCAGGATTTTCTTTTCAAGATGTCATGCTTTGCTTGTACAGCATGCATCTCTCATATGCACTGGCTCCTTTTCATCAAGGCCTTAATTTCCATCCTGCCCTCTCTCCCCCACAAATATTTGCAACAGTCCCATCCAGGACCATCTGCTGCTTCCTTTTCCTTCAGTCTAGGCAAGCCCTACATCTTCCATCAATGCTGCAAGCCGTACAGCACATACATTTCAACAGTATGATACACAGCACCCAGAACCTTGCAAAATAATGACGTCTCAACACCCACTCAGATATTTACACTAAGCTCCCAGAGGATTCAGCATGTGCGCCAGAAATATTTCAGGCGTTCATTCGGCCGTTAATTAATCACCTGTTTGTGACTCAGTCAGTCTATGCGGCTGGACCCAGGTGCCCCAGGAATAACTTTCTTAATGGAGCCACCCTTAAAAAGTAAACAAAGCTGGCAGCCGGTGTTCTGCTGCTGGTGAGGTTAACCCTGCGCTGAGCAACGCAGGCAGCAAAACTAATCATTCTGCTGGTGGCTCGTCTCTCCTAACTGGAGGAAGCCCCAATACAGGATCAGCTTCCTTGAGAGGAGAGACTGGAATAATGAAGAAGTGCGACGGTGTTGGAATATCGAGTCATGGGCAAATATACAGGTGGAAAGCAAGTGGCTTTACAAGGCAGCACTAGTACTAGCAGCAAGTCCCATCCACCGATCTAAAAGCAACAGCACACCCTTGCAACTCCCCAAGACATAATCTTCCCAGGTTTATTCTTTCTCTGTCTACATTCAGACGTGGGGGGAAAACCATCCAGGCAAGGAACTCCACAGGCTTGGAGCAGACTCCAGTCAAAGGCCATTGAGTTGAGGGGGACGCTATTGCTCACCATAAACAGGGCTGTACACATTGCCCCCTGACATCCTTCTCAATTAACACAGCAGGCCAAAATCACGCTACAAAACTCTCACCATATCCTTGACTGCAAAGAAGAGCCCCTGTCGTCTGCAGTTCCCTCAATCTTCCCAGGATATCCCACTACAGCAGACATAGGGAACCTCAAGCCCAAGAGCTAAATGCGGCCCTCTAATTGGCCCTCGGAACCCTCCACAGGCCACACCCCTTACTGGCCCTACTTCACACCTCAAGCATTTTTGCCGAGCTGCAACGCATCCTTGAACTCTCACAATGCCTCTTGCTTGCCTAGACGGAGGATTGGGGGGGGGTGAGTTTACTAGCCTACTGTACAAAGGCAAAATATACATTCGTTCCTCCACCTGCTTTTGCCTCTGGCCACACCCACCACTTCCATATGGCCCTTGGAAAACTGCCCAGAAGCAGTGGCGGCTGGCGGCGGCATCTCAGTGGGGCAGTGGAATCCGCTCCGGGTTTTAGTCTGAACTTTCAAGGAGTTGTCTGAGCTGCTCAGAAGGGAACGCGGCCCTCAGGCTGAAAAGGGTGCCCACCCCAGTGCTAGAACCGTCAGATGTCATGCCTGCATCTCAGCTCTTTCCCTTTCTACAGAGATTCCAGCAATCTGATTTAACGCTCAGCACTTCTGCAGTGCATTAAAAACTTTTCACATAAATTATTTCTGCAAACCTTAAATACAATAATAGCAGACTAGCTTCATGATGCTCGTGTTGCCAGTGGACAGCACCTGATGCTTCAACTGAGTGGCTTCATGAGTTCATAGCAGAGGCAAGATTTGATCTGTAGATTTCCTGGTTCACAGGCCAGCGGCTTAACCAAAACCACTGCACGCACTTTCAGTATGGAGATTATATATACTGGGGGGGAAACCTCTCTCAGCCCAAGGGCTGCATTTCCTCCTGGGCAACCTTCCAAGAATCGCACGCCAGTGGTGGCCAGAGCCAGGAGCAAAGGTGGCCAGAGCAACAGAGGCAGATCTTACTCTTTCTCAGGCTTGTAACTTTTATAGAAGTTTTTGCAAGGGAAAGAGCCACCACCTAGAGGTAGAACGTAGGCTTTGCCTGCAGAAAATTCCATGCCCAACCCCCGACATCTCCACTTAAAAAGGGTCTCGGATAACAAAGATCTCAGAGAATTTTCTGGACTAAACACAGCAATAGTCCGATTCAGTATAAGGCACCTTCTTATGTGCACAGGTTGGAAAAGCAAGGTATGGACTGAACCCCTCTCATCCCCTGCAAATTAAAGAGCTGACATTATTTAAAGGGAAAGGCAGCACACATGCTTTGCCTGCAAAGATCGCAGGTTCAATTCCTGGTATCTCCAGACAGGCCTCGGAAAGACTCCTTTGCGAAACCAGCTGCCAGTCAGTGTCAACAATACAGAGCTAGATGGACCAATGATCTGACTTGGTATAAGGCAGCTTTCTATGATCCTAGCATCACAGGGCTGTTAACCAAACAGTACAAGCCAGCAGCTTGTTTTGGAATTATCATCCGTAGCCAGCTCTCCCAGACTAACAGAGCAAAATTAATCCACGCGCTGTCCAAAGTCTAAACACTAGGGAAAATATGCTGTTGCATAACAAATCCACCCTGAATCCGAACGACTGAGCTGCAACTTTTCCCTTTGTGTTCTAAGAAGCAGCAGGGAACGGGGAGCAGAACAGAAGCATCTCCTGGACGCGGCTCCAAAAAACACCCGCGGCAAACATCACCTGCCAGGTTCCAGCATGAAAGCAACCATTTCACCACAGAGTTATGTGACATCCCCCCTCTCATCTCTCCAGCGAGGCCTTAATGTACATTAGTGGAAGGAGGGCAACGTGTCATGCGTATCTCAATATACACCAAAAAAGGCAAGTGCTATGGTTTTGCCACGCTCTTACCATTGCAACAAGAAACACAAACCTGGAGTACAGATCGCTTTGTTCTCACTGATGTGCCACACAGCATTACAGAGCAGACTTCTGGCTCAGGCATCAGCTCCTCTCCACTCTCCTGTCCTGCACAAACCCTTCCCCTCTTTTCACTTGATTTGCCTTAACCATAGTGTTACATCTGCAGCAATGGCATTGAGAAAGTGGATAGAGAAAAGTTCTTCTCCCTCTCTCATAATACTAGAACTCGTGGACATTCAAAGAAGCTGAATGTTGGAAGATTCAGGACAGACAAAAGGAAGTACTTCTTTACTCTGCGCATAGTTAAACTATGGAATTTGCTCCCACAAGATGCAGTAATGGCCACCAGCTTGGATGGCTTTAAAAGAAGATTAGACAAATTCATGGAGGACAGGGCTATCAATGGCTACTAGCCATGATGGCTGTGCTCTGCCACCCTAGTCAGAGGCAGCATGCTTCTGAAAACCAGTTGCCGGAAGCCTCAGGAGGGGAGAGTGTTCTTGCACTCGGGTCCTGCTTGCGGGCTTCCCCCAGGCACCTGGTAGGCCACTGTGAGAACAGGATGCTGGACTAGATGGGCCACTGGCCTGATCCAGCAGGCTCTTCTTATGTTCTTATGTTCTTATGTACAGTTAAGGGTCAATCCAGGATTGCTCAAAACCATAGTTTGCAAGCCCATCTCAGACCTGCCTCTGAGGCCGTTCTCCACAAATGGAGAAGGTCTTTTTGGTTTGCATGGAACCTGCTTTGGTGTCTTTTCAGTTTTGGCGCAACTCCCTTGTCTTCCATACATGGCCAATGGGCAAAGGTGGTGGGAGGTACTGTATAGTCCCACAGCATCTGAAGGGCCACAGGTTCCGCACCACTGCCCTTCTGTAACTAACCCTAAGTACATATATCTGCAATAACGGCAAATTCCTCCCCTGATTAACCCAGACTCTATTATAAGCAATGTCAGGTGCGAGACAAATAAGGAAGCAGTTACAAGGGAACAACCAGAACTCTTGTTCTGCAAGGGGGGCTTGCAGAGGAAAAATATCTCTTTGCAGGTGCAGTTTGAATCCAAACCACACCTGCAAATGGACTTCAAAAGGGCTCACTGTAACCACTAATCAGCTGATTGGCACTCACAGCAAGCCACTTTGAACTTTGACAGGTGTACAATCCTGCCTGCATGTCAAAGGTTGTTCATGGGGGAGATTAAGGATTCAATTCCCCACCCCGCCATAATGGTTTCTCTGGTTTGCTAATGTGTCCATTGGCCCCCAAAAGGTTGGCAAATCTCTGTTCTAGATTGTAAATCCCATAGTGCCTGTCCGCTCATTCTTTGTAAAGCACTGTGTAGATTGATGATACTGATGTCATTTGTGTTAAAATGGGCATTGTTTTACTCAGCTGATTCAGTTTTAATTTGTTTTGAATAGTTTTGATTGTTTTAGATGATTCTTATTTTTGTTATGTCTTTTGCTGTAAATGTTAACCTTGGAAAGCAGGGTACACATCTCTCAAATAAATGTCAAGATCTGCTTTAAGTGAGTTTCCAGAGCCTTAGCTTTAACCATAGTTTGTTTGCACCTGTTATGCTTAAATAAGACCACAGAGGTTCAAGGTGGGGCAGGTTCACATGAGAGAGGGAATGATAGACAGCACAGGTAATGCAACCTGTTCCCAGCCTCCTAACCACAATTTGTACATCAGGGACACTGTGCCTGCCCTGGGTCATGGAGTTCTAAGTACATAATAAATAATCAATTTGTTAGTCTTTTAAGTTGCCACATGATTCTTTGTTGTTTTTGCTGGAGCAGACTAGCACAGCTAGCCCTCTAGAAATAAGTACATGGGGAAAATACCAAGGACACAATTAACTGGAAATAAACCTGTCCCCAGAAAATGCAGCCACCGGGTGCAGACAGCCAAGTTTAAACTTCATGCAAAGGTATCCAAGTGCACCCCTTGAACCTCTTCCCCATTCACGCCAATGGAGCCGGGAGAATTAAGTGTTGCATTGAGTGCCAAGCTTCATTGAGGCCAGATTCCGCCCATCATTCCTGAAAGGTAAGTGGCCCAACCTTCAAAAGGAACCCAATGCCCCCCCCAAAAGGATGCATTCCATCTGTATGCAGACTATACAGACACACACAATCTTTGCAATATACAGGACCCCTCTCTCTATATATATACAGTAATGCCTCAGTTAACAAAGTAGATGCATTCCTGGACATTACTTCTTTTAACAGAAACTCTGGTACCAGAAGTAGGAATAACATGGAAATAATAGGGATAGGTTCCTACACCCGCTCCTACACCTTTAAAGGGTGCCTCCCCCTCCCACTCTGAATCATATTGGACCCTTCCCTCCTTAGCCCCGGGACAAAGCAAGAGATCTCTTTAATGCAAAGCAAACACACAGCTTTGTCAGTTTCACCCTAGCAAAGCAAAGGCACAGGCTTATCAGTTTATTGATAGCACAGCAAAGACATAGGCTAATCAGTTTCACCTTAAAGCAAAGGCACAAGCTTGAAAGTTTATCCCTAGCAAAGCAAAGCTGGTCAGTTTCACCTTGAAAAAGGCCTTACTTAAAAGGAGCTTGTTCCTGGGGAATTGGTTAAATGAAGCATTACTGTACCTCACCAGTCACTGCAAAAAGACTTTTACCACTTTTCAAATAAAAAGTCCCAGTGGGAACAATCAGCTGAAACAACAGCTCTTTTGAAGGCTGCCATTCCAGGCAAGTTTACTTTGGAACTTACACTTGTTGGATCAGGAAGGCATATTTGTAAATAAAGCAGCACAAATTTGCTCTAATAATCCCATTGTTTCAGACAGAAAAATACATATTTAATCCCTTGCCCTCAATGGTAATTAAGACCTTAACTTTGGGCTGTATCCAGCAGTCTCTCTCCACTAGCACAAGGGCTCTTGTGCTCACACATAGGTATGTTTTAATGCTACACAACAGAGGAAGCCAATGCAACAGCTGTGCTGCCAGAAACTCCTTGTACAACAATGGTGCAATCTATCGTGCAACACAGCTACCAGCAACCCGCTTAATCATTCTCTTGCACAACAATGTTCCCTTAGTGCAAAACATTTCACCAGCAGAGCAAGTACAGTGAAAGTTCGTTATAACGTGGGGACAAGGACAAAGGATGCACCCGCATTACAGGGGTTCCATGTTATAATGCAAACTACTGTACTGTATACTGTATTTTACTTGGCAGACAAGCTATACCTGTGGTACAGCAATAACTCAGTTAACAATTGGTCCAGGAACTAAGCTTCTGTTAACCAAGGCTTTTTTAAACGTGAAACTGACCGCCCTTGTTTTGCTGTGGATAAACTTTCAAGCCTATGCCTTTGCTTCAAGGAGAAACTGATGGGCCTGTGTCTTCCCTTGAACGTGAAACTGACCTGTGTCTTTGCTTTGCTATCAATAAACTGATAGGCCTGTGCCTTTACTTTGCTAGGATGAAACTGACAAGCCTGTGTGTTTACTCTGCATTAAAGAGATCTCTTGCTTTCTCCCAGGGCTGGGGAGCGAAGGATCCAATAGATTCAGAAGAGGAGAAGAGGAGGGGGAGGGGGAGGCACCCTTTAAAGTGCCTGTTGAAGCTGCCCCCACCATCACTGAGTGGGTGTAGGAACCTATCCCTATACTTTACATGTTATTCCTACCTCTGATACCAAAGTTTCTGTTAAAGAAGCAATGTCCAGGAACTCATCTACTTGTTAACTGAGGTATTACTGTATATTGAATTTGCAATACAGCGAGATGTGTTATAATGAGCTTCCTCTATATATCACTAAGTGACTTAGCACTACATTGCTTACAACCTTTTGAGCAGTAGTGTAGTGGCAAATTCAGAAGTGCAGTGTCTCTTCCTGATAGTTACACCACGGCCTTTCACAGCCACACCCCCAGGAATCACTGTCTCTTCTGTAATTACAGAATTTACGGAACCAAAATAAAACTGCTGTGTGTATAGCATCCTCTCCATCCAAATCTCTCTCTCTGGGGGCTAAATGTTGCCAGAAACCCTTTGATTTTAAGAATTCTGAAATGAAGGCAAGTGTGGAACAAGAATTTGGGAGATCAAGGTACTTTGCCATGAAACTCATCTTCACACTTACCCTAGCAGCCAATCAGCATGAAAGGGGAGGCGTATATTAGCTACTGAGAAGAGTCTTCTCAGTGACTGACTCACCTCCTTTCCTTCTGATTAGCTCCACTCAGCACGAAAGGACAAGGAAGCATGTTGTTAGCCAAGTGAGAAGACTCTTATCCATGGCTAACATGCTTCCCTTTCATTCTGTTTGGCTTGTACATAAAGACATTGCTGCCAAAAAAGTACGGGGTCTACGACCCCACCCCCGCAACCCCAGGTGACTGTATTCCTGCCTTTGGGTCTACTGTGTCATGGTCTTATTTGGGGGGTTGGGGTGAAACCTGGCAGGGTGGGTGGGGAAGGAATGGGGCAGGAAAGGAGGGTAAAAGACCAAGGTTTTCAAAGACAAATGGGTTTATTCCCTATCTTGCCAATTTGACAAAGTCATATTATCTCTATCCCTCACCTGTTGCACGATGGGGCAATAAAACACTTTGACTTATGGACTGCTTTGAGAGCCACAGATGGAGATGAAACGTTTAGCTATTTTGGCAGTCGGATATGCAGATATAAGGATGGGAAAGTCACTGAACTTCTGTCTGCTTTTTGTGGGATCCAGCTGTTAGGAGAGGATCTGGCAGTGTCAGCTGACCCTACCCATTGCCAATCTACTAGGTGGCCTGGAGCCAAGGCTATCTTTCAAGCCTCGGTTTCCTGATCTGTAGAATTAATAATTCACCCCCGCAGGGCTAGAACAGTAATGGGATGATGAAAGCAGGGTTCCAAGGAATGAATTCTTTGTAATAACTATTTTTTGAATAGCTGGGGGGGGAGGGAACATTATCTAAATCAAGCAAAAGTTAATGTTTAAAGCTTTCCCCCTAAATCATGCTGTTTTTATGAGATGCCAAACAGAACACACTATGAAGAAAATGTGATACTAGAAGGTGAAGGTCTGGTTGTTCTTGGAAAAGACCCACAGTTGACAAGCCTGCAAATTAGCTTAAAATTAACTATGGTTCACAGCAAATGCAGAAATGAATATTCACTGCACTCACAAAGCAGCCTTCACAAGCAACTTTAAAAGTTGTTAAAAACACACACACAAAACCCCCACAATAAAACCAAGCTGTTTTCTTGCCTCGTTCAATCTAGTCACAGTATTTCTTTCCATCACATACAATCTAATCACATAGGCCTGTATCAATGTTAAGTCATGCTCACTGAAATTAATAGCCATTACGAACTTACACCACATCCGCACTATACATTTACAGCACTATGATACCACTTCAACAGTCATGGCTTCCCCCAAAGGATCCTGGGAACTGTAGTTTGTGAAGGGTGCTGAGAGTTGTCAGGAGACCCCAATTCCCCTCACAAAGCCACAACTGGCAGACTGGTTGAACAATCAGTCCTTCTTCCCAGGGGACTCTGGGAACTGTAGCTCTGTGAGGGGAACAGGGTCTCCTAAAAACTCTCAGCACCCTTCACAAACAACAGCGCCCATGATTCTTTGGGAGAAGCCATGACTGTTAAAAGTACAAGGTGGCACTAGTGGTGCTGGTGATGCTGCTGTAGTGCTGCTGACACACTAATTCAAGAAAAGTGAATAGCGAAAGGGAAGGGAATCATTCACCAGGACATCAGTTGGCCCAAGGCAATAGACAGACTCAAAGGGAATTATCTGCCTCACTGATATGTAAATAGGAATATTGGGGAAACCCAAGTGGAACACTGTGATCATTTACATAAGTATTTACGTTAAAAATTATGAATTTTTTGTTACCATCAAAAAACAAACAAACCATGAATCAAATCGAATGAGCAACTGCAAAAAAAAGGGTGGATCGGGATCGAATGATGGACTATCAGAATACAAGTGGATTGGAATTAGGCAGCAACCCCCCTCCCTACTTGTGATCAACAACAATCCCAAGATCCTTCTCACATGTATTGCTGAGCCAAGTATTCCCCACCTTATAGCTGTGCACTTGGTTTCTTTTCCTAGGTGTAGAACTTTGCATTTATCCCTGTTAAATTTCATTGTTATTTTTGGCCCAAGGCTCCAGCCTATCAAGTTCCCAGGTTCCTCCGTGTTGCCCTTTCTGAAGATAGGGCCAACATTAGCCCTCTTCCAGTCATCTGGCACTTCACCCATCCTCCACGATTTCGCAAAGATAATAGACAGTGGTTCTGAGAGTTCTTCAGCCAGTTACTTCAATACTCTAGGATGCAGTTCATCGGGCCCTGCAGATTTGAATTTGTTCAAAGTGATTAGGTATTCCTTGACAGTTTGGCTATCAATCTCAAGCAGCAATCTTGCCACTTCAACTTCCTGTTTTCCAGGAGGATCATAGACCCTCTTTTGAGAAAAGACTATGCCACAGTAGAAATTGAGCACTTGTGCCTTTTCTTTGAAATTGTTGTCATTTTGCCATCCACAATGAGTACCTGTACCACCGTTTCTTTTCTCTGTCTTTTGCTATGGATGTATCAGAAGAAAGCTTTTTAGTTGCTTCTGGCATCTCTCGCTAACCTCAGCTCATTCTCAGCTTTAGCCTTCCTGAAGCCATCCCTGCAATTCCGTGCTACCTGCCTGTTCTCTTCTTTTGTGGCCTGGCCTTCCTTCCACTTCCTGTACATGTCCTTTTTTCTTTTCAAGTCATCTCTAAGGTTTTTGTGAAGCCATCCTCCTTCCTGCTGAGTTCTACAAAGACAACACTGAGACTGAGGAGACGGAAGCAGACTGTGCTACCCCTCAGACTACATACTCCTTAGCAGGACAGTAAATTTGGGAGCTGGCAGAGGAGAGACTGACAGGCAGGGCTGTGGAGTCGGTACACCAAGCCTTCAACTCCGACTCCTCTATTTTTCTACTGTCCACCTCCGACTCTGACTCCGACTCTATTTTTCTACTGTCCGACTCCGATTCCACCCAAAATTGCTTCTTGTCGATCAAAATTTATTTGGAAGTCGGAGTCAGTACATTTCTTCCGACTCCGACTCCACCCAAAATTGCTCCCAACTCCGACTCCACCCAAAATTGCTCCCAACTCCGACTCCACCCAAAATTGCTCCCAACTCCGACTCCACCCAAAATTGCTCCCAACTCCGACTCTGACTCCATGACTCCGACTCCAACTCCACAGCCCTGCTGAGAGGGATGGAGACATTGCTCCATTTCTCTTAACTGACCAGCCTCCACATTACATGATTACATTAGCAGGAAAGCTGGATATACAAGTAGTATCTCATTCAAGGCCATAGCCTTGAAGTTTGGATCTTTTCTTCACCCTAAAAAACTGCCCCCTTTTCCATCAGCTCCCATGTAAAATATAGCTGTCTCAAATGTTTTGAGTCTTCTGTTTTTTTGTTAGCAAAATCTGTGCTTTCAAAATCCAAAGGGAACCACATATCTATGAAATCAATAGCCAAATTTTCTAAAGGGGAGCGGAGGGGGTGAGGATACGATTTGGTTCAAAATTCAAGGTGCTGGTTTTTGCCTTTTCACCCAGCCCTAATAGGTTTGGGGCCACGTTAAGCTGAAGGACCGCTTACATGTGTATGAGCCTGCCCAAGCATTGTCTGAGACCCTGCTCTCTTGCCCATCAGTGAGAGCCATTAGGCTAGTGGGTACTCAGGTGAGGGCTCTCTTAGTGGTGGCCCCATACCTTTGGAACTCTCTCCCCAGGAAGATACACACAGCCTCATCACTGCGGGCTTTTACAAAAAAAACCTCTGAAGACACATTGATTCAGGTCTCAGTTTCGCTTAATTGTACTGTATTTCAAAACATCTTTAGCTGCTGGTGGTTATATTTTTGTTGTGTTTTGCAATTGTATTTCCATGGGTTTTAGAATCTTATAAGCTGCCTTGTGAAGGCAGTGTGCCCTGAAAGATGAGTTAAAAATATTGTAAATCAAGGATGGGAATCTGTGGCCCTCCAGATGTTGGTACACTATAACTCCCATCATCCCTCACCACTGGTCATCCTGGCTAAGGCTGACAGGAGCTGGAGTCCAACAACATCTGGAGAGCCAGAGGTTCCCCACCGCTGTTTTAAATTAAAACATGCCTACTCAGAAGTAAGCTCCACTGGGTTCAAGCCTAAGCTGCTTGACATCAATTTTTCACCACAGTTCCTAGCTCTGGCCTGGTTTGCATATAATGCTAAACCCTGGTTTAACAACCCATGAGTTAAGCACTAGTTGTCCTACAGATGACAAAGCTAACCATGGCTTCTTTCTCCAAAGTTTGGCTTGTTTTCCAGCTGCTGTTGCCTCAAGCTTCTAAAACCTGGTGAGGGAGTGGGGTGGGATGGTCAAACAAACCAAGGTTAAGGGAGGGCGCTAGGTTCACACATAACACCAAGCCACAGCAAAAACAGGCCAAGGTTGCAAGCCAACAACAAACCGTGGCTTCAGAATGTGCTTTGTTGACAGTAAGCAAACCATAGTTAAGCCGCTGAGAAAGGTTCACACATAACACTAAGCCATGGCTTAATGAAACCTAATTTAATAAACCATGGCTTAGCCTTTTGTGATTAGAGAGTTCAAGATCCCATGGATCTAACAAACCAACACAATTCCAAGCAGCAAATAGGATGATGTTGTGTATTGCTTCTGAGACAATAAGAAAATTAACTCATGCAGTGTTGGTATTAACCTATAAAGCCTTATACGGTGCGGGACCACGATACCTTGCGGAACGCCTCTTCCGATATGAACCGGCCCGTGCACTACGTTCTGCTACGAAGGCCCTCCTCCGGGTTCCAACTCACAGGGAGGCCCGGAGGGTGATGACAAGATCTAGGGCCTTCTCAGTGGTGGCCCCCGAACTATGGAACAGTCTCCCCGAGGAAGTACGCCTGGCGCCGACTCTGCTCTCCTTCCGGCGCCAGGTCAAAACCTTCCTATTCTCTGAAGCATTTTAAGTTACACTGATTTACTTTTAAAAATGTTTATTGTATTGGATTGTTGATTGTATTTTAGTATTATTTTGTTATTCATTGTATTTTTATGCTATTTTATGTTCACCGCCCAGAGAGCTATTGCTAGTCGGGCGGTATATAAATTTAATTAATAATAATAATAATAATAATAATAATAATAATAATAATGCAGTTCCAAAAACCCCAACCAATAGCGTAACAAATAGCATCAAGGTGACAATGTCAATTTGCAAGTACTTCACTCAAATAAGTCAATTCATCTACTCAGGTAGTCAGAAGACCTGCTTTGTATTCGACCATCACCCGAGGTACAGCTGGTGGAAACACGGGAAGGAGGGCCTTTTCCACTGAAATACCCATGGAACTGGAGAACTCCCCAACCCAGGAGATTTCACTTAATGGGGTTTAGATGTCAAGTAAAAACTTATCTGTTGCAATACATCTTTTGCCTGGATGGCGTGTGAATAGTTGTCCTCTCTGCAACTGAAAGTCAGTTGTTGACGTTTTAGTCTGCTGCAATGTCTTCATTTTCCTATTTAAATGTTTATAGGGTTGTTTTGCTAAAAAGCAACAAAAATGGGAACTCCAAAAAGGAACTGTAAGCAAAGCAAAACACAGTGGAATAGATAAATGAAGATAGGGTAGCACAAGACATAGAAGAGGCAGCACGTCTGAATTTTGAATTGGTTCTCTGAAAAAGTACCAGGAGGGTCTGAAATGTGTTGCATCAATAAACTTCTTTATTATTACATTTTAGATTACATTCCAGTTCTTTAAAAAAGTTCTGTGATGCTAAAATCTTGGGAATGAAATAGAAAGGTGGTATATAAATATTAAAGAGTCTAAAACGTGGGCATGCTCCATTAACAAAAGGCTAAAGGAGGTCATCCTTTAAAATGTATTTAACAGGAAGAAGAGCTGAATAACCACAATTTGGACAAAAGTCTGGGAACGCCTTTAAGGAAGCATAGCTGTGTTCTAAATGCTCCTTTCTGCTTCTCCTAAAAATAGTGGTTGCCATTTCTGAAAACGGATCCGGCAGCCTATTAGAAATGCAAGTAACTCTTTGATTTCAGCAGGGATAAGAGCTGTTTTTTCCACAATGATGTTTTAGCTCTTCTCCTTCCTAACACCTCTTACAAACCAACACCCTTCACCCTTCCCATCCTAAATAAAATGAAAAATAGATTCTCTATCTTTAATTTGGAAGAAGCCTTGGAAGACGAACAAAAACCTAACATTAAATGTCCCTCTAGTGAAGGTATGGAGGATCCTTTACTACCCGAGGGTCTCATCTTGAGGGAAATCTTCCGGGCGCCACATGCCAGTAGTGGGCAGGGCCAGAGGCAAAACTGGGCGGAGCAACTGCAAATCTTACATTTCTTCAATAGGCAAATTTCTACACAGGCTCACCCCACCTCTCTCTCTCTATCCTCCATCCAGACAAGCAAACGGCATTATCAGAATTCAAGGGCGCATTCCGGGCAGACAAAAACAAAGCAAGGCCGGTGAAGGGTGTGGCTGGGGAGGGGTAGTGTTGTGAGGAAAGTCCAGAGAGCCATACAGAAAGGCCTGGAGGACCATATTTGGGGCCCAGGTTCCCAACCCGTGTTCTAATGCTCTACCCTAGCTATTTTGGGGGCACACAGGTGTAGTGGTTAGAGTACCAGACTAGGACCAGGGTTCATACCCGCACTCAGCCATGAAACTCCCTTGGGGACCTTGGAGGCCAGTCACTGTCTGTCAGCCCAACCCACCTCACGGGGTTGTTGCGAGGATAGCATGGAGAGGGGAGGGGATCTGTAAATCACCGTGAGCTCCTTCGAGGAAAGGGAGAGATATCAATGTAATAATAAATAAAACCTTTTGAACGCCATTTACCAGACTAGCAAGAGAGGCTTTTGGAACTCTGCTGCTCACTTCCATTTCCCTGTGTTGTGTCTGTGTGTGCGTGTGTTTCTGTGTGTGTCTGAGAGAGAGAGAGAGAGAGAGAGAGAGAGAGAGTGTTCAGGTGAAGTGTGTATTGAGGGCAAAGGGCTCTGAAGTGCGTAACAGTGTGATCAGGGCGTCGCTCAGTGACACAGCCACTTTCTCTGCATGTGGAAGGTCCCACGTTCAGTCCAGACAGGGCCAGCAGAACCCTGTCTGAAACTACAGAGAGCCGCCGCCAGTCAATGTGCACAATACTGTACATTGTATTGCGTACAGACCTCTGCCCTGACTCGACACAAGGCAACTTCTTGCGTCCCTGTTTGGGAAGGGCCACAGCTCAGTGCTAGAGCGTCGGCTTTGCTTGCAGAAGGTCCCAGGTTCAATCCCCAGCATCTCCAGGTAGGCCTGTCTGAAACCCTGCAGAGCTGCTGCTAATCAGTATAGACAATACTGAGCTGGAAGTGGAAATGGGCTGCCTTCAAGTCGATCCTGACTTACGGCAACCCTATGAATAGGGATTTCATGGTAAGTGGTATTCAGAGGGGGGTTACCATTGCCTCCCTCTGCGGCTAGTCCTCCCCAGCTGGCTAGGGCCTGTTCAGCCTTCTCATCCTGCTCTTAAGCAAAAAGAAAAAAAGTGCCAGAGCAGTTTACAAATGTCAGTGGTACAACAGTCCACACCCTCAGACTTACAGTCTAAAAGACACACCACAAAAGGAAAAGGGAATGGGTGGGAAGAGGGGAAAAAAGCAAGCTCTAAAGCAAAAGGATTGGTTTTCTCCCAAGGGCTCCTGATGTGATAATTGCTGCCACCCCTAGGTTTGCAAACAGGCAGAATGACAAGATGTTTGCATGATCAAGGTCTGGGAGTTGCTGCTCCAGGGTTGTTTTCTCCTGAAATAACCTCTCCCATCTACACGCACAAACAACTGAAAGGTGTTCCAGACCCGCTCTCTAGACAATTGTGTGTTTCTCTTGTTCCCAAAGGGGAAGTACCAATTAAGCAACACCAGAATTTAGGATTGGATATAAGCTACTAGACTGGATAGACCTAAGAAAGAGACGGAAAGGCGAAAGGCCTACAGCTGTCTTGTAAACAGCCACTCACCTATGATGAGGAAGAATCACCTTCAGGCGACCAGGAAAGGAAGACTTTAAAAAGTTGGATATTTTTTTCTTTTTTTCACTCCAGACAAACAACAAAGGCTATGTCATAATGTTTTTGGACTAGATAATTTATTTGCAAAGCTAACCTGATTTGCACCAATTCTGTACCTTTTTTCAAAGCAAAAGGGGGGGCGGAGGAGAGTGAGAGGACCTGGATCCCAGTCTAACCATTTTAAATGTTTCAGGAGAAAGTTGCAAAGATTACAAAAAGCAAAACGATGGTGTGGTCCATGGGTGCCCAACTGGCCTCCTGCCCAAGCAGAGGCTGAGATTCTGCAGCCTTCCCCTCCGCATTGCATTGTCTGCGTATGACACTAAAAGATCCCTAAAGAAATATTTACAGTTCGATTCCCCCCCACACACACACACAGTTACGCATGCCATTCCCATCCATCAGGACCACCGTGCTCCCTGGCAACTGGACCTGTGAGTCACCTGGGCTGCAATCCCCAAAATCAAGCAAGGAGGGGAGATTGCTTCGGCGCTCGAAAGGCAGCCTCTGATCCATTTGGTAAGGGGATGGAAGACCGGTGGGGGTGCAGGTGGGCGGAAGGAAGAGGCAGGGCAACTTGAAGGGCGCCCGCTACCCAATCCAAAACAGCGCAAGGATCCGAAGACGGCGGCGGAAAAAGCGGAAACAGCCCGTGGAGAACTGTTGCAGTGCATCCATTCCAACAGGATAGCGCTGGGCAATTAAGCTGCGACAAAAGCTCCTTTTGCAAAACGGGGGACGGGGCGAGAGAGAATGAAGGATGTTGCAAAGAAAAGGACCTGAGCACGCCGCTCCGACGGGGAGAGCGCGCGCCCCCTCCCCTGTCCTCTCCCAATTCTGCGCGATGCTTCCTTAAAAAAAAAAACCCGAGAGGGTCGCCTGCAACCTTTAGGGGGAACAGCGGGGGCGAGGATGCAAGAGGAGCGCGCCGTCCGAAGGACGAGGGCGCAGAGGTGGCCGCTCACCTGTCCGTACACCTTCATGGGCTCCTGGTGCTCGGCGGGGGCGCTTCTTTTGCTCCGCGGCTTCTCGCCCGGCGGCGGCGACGGCGGCTGCCCTGGAGCATCCGGACGCGGCGCCTGCAGCACCTCAAAGCCCCGGTCCTGAGGTCGGGATGGGTAGGCGGCGGGCAAGAGCAGGGTCCTCCCGGCAGCGTCCGCCGGCCGACGGTTCCACGCCAAGAGGAGCAGCAGCAGCAGCGAGCTGAGCAGGCGGGCTCTCGCCCGAAGCGGAGATCTCGGCTCCCCGGCGCAGCAGCTTCTCCCTGGCGCCATGTTCCTTGCTTAGCCGGCTGTGCAGCTGCAAAGTAGAGCGCCGCCGCCAGGAGAGAATGTGCAATAGGATGCAAAGCGGGCGGGGGGAGAGAAAGAGCGAGAGCAGCCGCAAGGCGCAGCAAACGGATCCTGGCCAGCTGCATGCAGCTCTGCTCTGGCGCGCGCGGCGGGCTCAGGGCTGCACGCGCTGCTCCCAGGGCCACCTTTTGCACGGTGCCTGGCAGAGCTTCGTCGCTTTGCTCGCTTCCCTTTGCAAGGGCAGCAGCTGCTTGCGCCAAGCCGACTCCGGTGCGGGTGCAAGTCACGTGTGCTCCCGATGCCAAACACACGCGTCACACACTTTTCGCTTTAATCGGCTGTGCTTCCTGTCTTTGACCTCTCAGAAGCAGGGCAGACCCTTAAAAGCGAACGTGCTTTTGCTAATATGTTCTTTTAAAAAAATGATTATGAGGGTGATGAAATCACCTCTCTTTTTCTCATTGAAATGTTATCTGTGCATTAAAAGGAAAAAAAGCTAAAAAGGTACCTCTGGGTTTCCTGTGGGCCCATGTGTGTCTCAGTGGCACACATGGGCTTTATAAAATAGCCAGTGGAGAAATTGGGACAGGCACAACTGGTCTCAGGATGCTTGTTACAGTTGCTTTTCTGAAGCTAAGCAGGAGCATAAATGAGTTCAAGGAAAAAAGTTGGGTGGAGGGCCTTTCATAAAATTCTAAATATTAAAGGCAGGTTGGAGCTAGGAAGTGTAGCTGACTTTTTCTAGTGTTGCACAGTGAGAAGGCACTATTGAGAAAGGCACATAGGCAATAGCGTAGTGGCAAATTCAGAAGTGTAGGGTCCTTTCATGATAGTCACAGCCACTCCCCTCCTGCTTTTCGCTGCTGGGATCAGAATGAGATCCTTGGTAATGCCTTCTCCCACAACAACAGACATCCCTAGCATGAAAGAGGAGTGTGTTAGATATTGAGAAGAGTCTTCTCAGTGGCTGACTCACCTCCTTTCACTCTTGATTGGCTCCAATCCACGGGAAAGGACAAGGAAGCATGTCAGAAGCCTCTTCTCAATGGCTAACACACTCCCCTTTTATGCTGATTGCCTCACAGGATCCTGGAAACAAAGAGACCTTTCTGGGACCCTGCTCAGTAAGGTGTCTAAGACCCACCAGGACCCTGGATGACTACACCCCTGCACATAGGGGTGGCTGTCAGAGTACAGCTACCATCATACCTAGCCATGCAAGTTGGGGCTGATGGGATTTGGAGTCCATCCACATCTAGAGAACCACAGCTTAGCCACCCTGGCATAAAACAATCTATAGCTATCAGGGGTTTTGTATTCTCATTTCCGTTAGAGGGGATTCTCACATACCATCTCACCACTTGATACCTCTCACCCATCTTTCCTGCTCTGTCCCAGTTATGTTGCAGTAACAGGTTCTCCCAGACCATGCAATGGGTCCCTGGATTGTCAAGATTCTATTGCTGACTCCTTTTCCCTGACCATTTAGAATCCTTTGAGAACATTCCATGATGTCACAACTGCTCAACCAATGGGGCAGGTGCCCTGTAGGCAAGAGGCAGACAACAGTTGACTGTTAGCGTACTTTGTCGTCACCAAGACACTCTTTCAAAGATGACATTTCTCTAACTTTATTCCAGTGCAGGGGTCACCAAGTTTTTTAAACCAGTGGGCACATTTGGATGTTTGAGCAAGTGCCGTGGGCATTCTTTCCCTGCCTCCCCGCTCATTTCCTCTCTCCCCCTCCCCTGAATGACACACACACACAAGTGACAGAAAAAGAAAAAGTGCATGCACACACACACTCATGCGTAGCTTTTCCAAGGGTCAAATAATCAACTTGAGCCTTGAAAAGCACATAGAGGTAAAAGAGGAAGTAGGAAACTTCCTCCTTCAGTTCTCTCTCCTGGCTATGCTTAATAGATTTATACCAACTTCTCCATCCTATAGCGTAAGGGCAGAGAAGGAAAAACAGCAGAGTTTATTTTAAGGTACATCTGGATCCCATCAGCAAGGAACAGCATGAATTCAGAGGACTTAGGTAAAGAAATTTTTAAAAAAGAAAGAAAAGAAATAAGTCCGTTGCCACATTGCTTCATAAAAAGAGAGAGACTGAAAGCTCAAGGAATAGTTTGTTCCAACCAGTAGTGTAGTAGCTAATCCAGACGTGCAGAGTCTCTTCATGTTAGTCACAGCCACACACACACCTCCCTTTTTTCGCTGCTGGGTTGACAAAGAGATCCTTGTTAATGCTTTCTCCCACAAGAACAGGCATCCCTAGGAGCCAATATGTATGAAAGCAGAGAGTATTACCTACTGAGAAGAGTCTTCTCAGTGGCTGACTCACCTCCTTCCACTCTGATTGGTTCCAATCAGCAGGAAAGGACAAGGAAACTTGTTAGAAGATTCTTGTCAGTGGCTAACACACTCCCCTTCATGCTGATTGGCTTGCAGGATCATGGAGACATAGGGGCCCTGCTGGGACCCTGCACCCAAAAAAGTAAAGGATCTAAGACACACACACCCAGACCCTGGACAACTACAGCCCTGGTTGCAACCTCAAATGCAGTTGACTTTTCCCAAAGTGTGGGTTGCATTTTGGGTCTACGCAGTAGCGGCTGTGGCTCCAGGTCAGTGGAGCAATGGAATCTGCTCCAGGTTTTAGTCCAAACTTTCAAGGAACTCCACTGATGTGGGGCTACCAGCGCCACTGGGTCTCCAGAAGCGCACATATACACCACAGTTTGTTAAACCAACTGCAACAAACTTCTCATTTACAGAGTGGGCAGCATGCAGACTGCCTTTTCTGCTTGATATGCCAAGGCCTAAACAGACTCAGAGAGCCAGTGTGGCATAGTGGTTAGAGTGTTGGAGTACAAGCTGGAAGACCAGGGTTCAAATCCCCACACAGCCATGAAGCTCACTGGGTGACCTTGGGCCAGTCGCTGCCTCTCAGCCTCAGAGAAAGGCAACGGTAAACCACCTTTGAATAACGCTTACCATGAAAACCCTATTCATAGCTCGCCGTAAGTTGGGACCGACTTGAAGGCAGTCCAGACAGAGGCATCACTCTGTCTGAAGAAGTTAACGGGATTGACTCAGCTCAGCATTTGCCACTGAATTTTCCCTAAAGCAAAATCTTGAGGATAATGTGTTCATTCCTGCTTTTTCAAAAATATCTGATGAATTCTGAGACAAGCCACAAAAAGGGAGAAGGAAGGGGGAGGAAGTTTTGGTAAGATTAATTAACATTTTCCAGAGGCAGAGATAGCCAAAGGCTGACATCCTTTTATGCACTTACCTGGGAGTAACTGAACTCCACAGAGCTTATTTCTAATTAGACACGCATAGGGCAACACCGTAAGAACATTTCGGTGCCTGAACCAGAAACCCCAAATGCCCCTACAGATGACAGTAAAATAGAATAAACTAATTAAATAATGAACCTAAGTAATTTATCATTTGCTGCCCATGAGTCCTTCCTTTCCCTAACCTAGAACTTACCCAGAACTTTGCCAAGCCTCTGACAAAGCCAGTATTGGTAGAACTAATACACACACACGTATGCCACCTTATGCTAATTGGTATCCTCTCTGGGTACTTGCCCTCAGACACGGGGACAGGGGGCAGGTTCTGTTCGGTGCTGGTATTGGTGACAGGGAAGCAGTTACCTGGACATAACTATAAACATAAACCAATTTAAAGTCGATTTATTGTGGCTTCCAAAATATTTATTTATTCCTTGCACTTACACACCGCCTTTCTGCCTAAGGCACCCAAAGTGGTTTACAATTTTAATATACTCAAACAAATAAATTATATATAAAGATGGCCTTGGGAGGGTGTTGGAGGGGACAGTGTGACCGGAGCAGGCCCTGATGTTATCTTTGCCTCCCTCTCTTCCTACATTATTGTTGTTGTTGTTGTTATTAATAGTTTAAATGTGGACATTAGCTTTAAATTTCAAATAAATTATGTCGATGTATTCTATATTCTTCTGATGTATTGCTTTTGTATATATTCATATATCTATGCCACACTTTAATATTTTGGTATTTTAATATTTATGTAATTATGCAGATATTGTAATTTTTTTTTCAATATAATAATAATTATAGGCGGTATCCACGTAATTCATTCCACCAGCGCAAGGATTTCCGCTTGCGCAATGGAATTTTACTCCTCTCTTCTTCCCCCCCACACTCTCTGAAGCCGTTCTGGTTTTCCCCCCAACCCTCTAGAGCAGATTTGGGGAGGGCACAGGGCACGTGTGGGGGGAGGAGAGGGGGAAAGTTCCAATGTGCAAGCAGAAATCCTTGCGCTGATGGAACAAGTCAAGTGGCTATCACACATTCTTATATGGTTTTATCATGTGTTCATATATGTTGTAAATCACTTTGATTTTTTTTAATGAATAGTGGTATATTCATTGTTTTATAAATAAATATGGGGAGGGGTTACATACACTAGCGGCCCATGTTGTTTCTCCAATATGACATCTGGTTTGGACATAGCTGTGGAGCAGAGCTTGGAAAAGTTACTTTTTTGAACTACAACTCCCATCAGCCCAATCCAGTGGCCATGCTGGCTCGGGCTGATGGGAGTTGTAGTTCAAAAAAGTAACTTTTCCAAGCTCTGCTGTGGAGCAGAAGAGATGAAGGAGCAAGCCAGGAGCTAGGGAACACAACACCATTCAATTTCATAAATGCAATGAAATGTGATTGTTGTGCATTTTATTATCAAGCTGTTAGTAACTGTGTGCACTTTCATTTTTAACTTCTATGGGGGGGGGGAGTTACACATTTTATCTGTTAGTACTGCCAGGTACTGACTGCTGGTTATATCATGGTCAATATCTGATTGCCTTGCAATTGTTTAGCATACCTGATTCTGGTTTATATATTTTAACTGATACTGACATGTTTTAATGATTGATTGTGTATTTTATAATGAATGTAATATGTTATAATATCCATAGTATCATAACTATGCCCTTGAGGCTGGTCTGGATGCTGCAGCTGGTGCAACATGGTGGAATGTGAAAACCATTGTGTTGAATAATATATTGCCAAAAAAAGCTCCATTTTCTTGGTGTGGGAAGAAGGAGAGAAATGCCACCTAGAAAGGAAATAGGTCCAAGCATCTCTTTCTGATTAGAGTAATTAGCACACACTTTCTTAAAGTGCCAAATCTCATAAAGTGGGTATAAAAGGAGCCATGCAGGTTACTGCTTAATCCTTTCTGATTTCTGCACAGTCTGGCCAAGTTTTCTTGCCTTGTAATCCAGTGCACAGAGTTGTTTCCTTACAGGACTTGGATCTTGCAGCTAATAACACAATGGAGCTGCAGTAAAACCTCTTCTGGTGTTATTTATTATTTATTATTATTTATTACTGGCATTTGTTAGTCGCTGTTTTTCAACAGTGGAACTCAAAGAGACTTACAACAAGAAAAAACGCAATAATTGAAATAACTTATAACAGGAGCAAACAATTGCAAAACAATTTCAAACAAAATAATACAACCATAATAAAAAAAAAATAGCAAATATTACAACAATACAAGAATTAATACCACACTATAAATATAATATAACATATAACAGGAGACCACGTTACACATCAAGTCAGTACTGCAAAAGTAAAAAAGAATTAAAGTGTTAGGCAAGGGGAAGTAATCTCCTGGAGACGACAGAGCACAGCATTAAGATATGCAAAATTAAGCAGTGGATTTGGGCTGGGACAAATCCTAAATGGCCTTTATCAATTACTTTTGTTGTTTGTTTGCCTTTGGCAATGTGTACAAAACTCTTAGGACATGCGATAACAATACTCCCATGCACAACTTTCATTTGCAATTCATATAGCATGTTATATTCTTCACCATTTTGCTCTCCTTGTCCTCACCTGGCTTTGTTACAGTAATTTCCGTGGTATAGATGGGAAACTGAGGCTGACAGCTGGTGGCCTGGTTCACACATAGTGCTAAGCTGTGGTTTATTTAAGCCATGGTTTCTTTAACAAACCACAAGTTAACCACAAGTCATCCCTCAAATTATCAAAGAAACTGTGGCTTGTTTCTCCAAAGTTTGGTTTGTTTGCCAGCTGCTCTTGCCTCATGCTTCTGAAGCTTGTTGAGCATCTGGTTGGTTGGCCAAAACAAACCTTGGTTGAGGAGGGTTGCTAGGTTCACACTTAACCCCAAGCCATAGTTAAAACAAACCAAGGTTTATAAGCAACAGTAAACCATGGCTTCAGATTGTGGTTGGTTGGCAGTAAACAAGCCATAGCTGCTGGGCAGAGTTCACACATAACCCTAAACCCTGGTTTAATAGACCATAGTTTAATAAACCATGGCTTGTGTTGAACCAAGCAACTGACTTGTACAAGAGCACTCAGCATTTCTGGTATTGAGCAGAAATTTTGAGTCAGGTCCATCCACAAGAGAAACAACTCGGTCTTGATTACCAGGATTTCCCAGAACTGCTTTGGGTTCAGGGGTAAGAAGGCAACAGCCACAGCTCTTTAATAAACATGAAGTTTTATGTCAAGACAGATCTGGAAATCTCCACTGGTCCTGTAGGCTGCAGTTATAGACCTGTATTACCCAGGAGTGAGCCTCATTTAACTTAATGGGACTTACTTCTGTATAGCACTGCACTCTTAGAAGTGTGTGTATTGTTTTATTATACATTTTTTCTCTGTCCAGCCTTTCTGCAAGCAATATACCCAAGCAGGCTCATAGATAAAGCAAAAGCAATAAATATATAATCAAACAAGCAATAAGACAACGAAATAAAAAGCAGCTTTTTCAAGCATTCTTTCACAAGAGAAGCAAAATGCACCCTGGAATAAAATGCAGTCTCAGGATGCACAGTGACAGAAAGGGGAGGGGAAAGTCCTCTTTGCTGCTCAGTCAGGCTGCTCTTTGCAATGTGATTTATGGGAGCTCTCTTATCGTCCATGGAAACAAGAACCCATTTCTTGGCAGGCTCCTGCATCCTTTTGGCCTGTCTCTGCAGAGCAGTTCTAAAATCCCCAACAGCTTCCTTAACTCACTTCAGAAGGGAAGGCCAGGGACACCACTGCGTTCTTCTGTGCTGCATCACAAGGCGTCCACCTGCCAGGCAACCCCTTAACCATCACCACATTCTCATCCTGAGCCTGCTGCCAAAAAGAGAAAAAGTGTTAGCTGCTATTGTTTTGTGGTTGCTGTGCCTGACATTTGATCCAGCTTCATCAGTCCAAAGGGACCAATCATGGGTACGCCTGCGGTTTCTGGAGTCTGTGGCCCATCTGTGGATGTGCTGGCCTCTAATTTAGAAAGCAGACATTTTTGAAATGAGAGATTAGGAATTCTAGAAAGCAAAAGGTGTTATAATGTGGCTGCACCTTATCATCCCCCCCACTTTTTCATCCAATGTATGCCAAAGTATGTGATGACAGGAGTACTCCTTTTCATGGACATCCATGCAAGGTGGACCCCCCCCCGATGCACCATAATCTCCACATCTCCCATTTTCATTAACAAAAGAGTAAGTTTCTAGCATTTGCAGAACCCGAGAAATGAGGCAAATGTCCAAGGGATGGGTAAAATCTGTCAGTTTTTGGACCTCTCATTTTCTCATATTTCTAATACTAAGTATTTCTCCACATTAGTTTGTGACATTAGTTTCAGACCATGGCATTCCCGATCTCTATGTATGGATGTGAAGTTGGACAGTGAAAAAAGCAGATAAGAGAAAAATCAACTCATTTGAAATGTGGTATTGGAGAAGAGCTTTGTGGATACCATGGACTGCAAAAAAGACAAATAATCGAGTGTCAGAACAAATTAAACCAGAACTCTCACTAGAAGCTAAAATGATGAAACTGAGGTTATCATACTTTGGATGCATAATGAGAAGACAGGATTCACTTGAAAAGACGACAATGCTGGGAAAAACAGAAGGGAGTAGAAAAAGAGGAAGGCCAAACAAGAGATAGATTGACTCCATAAAGGAAGCCACAGACCTGAACTTACATGATTTGAACAGGGTGGTTCATGACAGATGCTATTGGAGGCCACTGATTCATATAAGTGGCAATCGACTTGAAGGCATATAACAATTCACGGTTTTTTTAAAAAAGTCCTTGTGAAAATTCATCGGCATTTCAGGGTGAATTTCCCATGATATATACATTTTAATGCAATTTTGCCTAATATAAATATCTTTGCAAACTGTATTTCTTAATACAATGCATTTGTGCATATTAGTTTTGCTAATATATGCATTTCTATGCACATTTCATCCTAGTATATGCAGTTTTCTACGTATTACTTGGCATTGCCAAATTTGGGGATGTGTTTCGAAAGGTGTTTCTGTTTTGGTTCTTTTATTGTTTCAGAAAGTGTGAATTTGCAGAGCTTGGAAAAGTTACTTTTTTGAACTACAACTCCCACCAACACCAGCCAACATGGCCACTGGATTGGGCTAATGGGAGTTGTAGTTCAAAAAAGTAACTTTTCCAAGCTCTTAGGCAGGTCTACCTTTAAATGTGACCTGAACTGAATTTCCCCCCCATTCCTACAAAAAGGCACTATACCTTCTGTTATTTTTGTTTGTTTGTTTGGAGAAACTATCCTACTCTCCCTTTCAGTGTTTTACTTGCCCACCTGCCCGCCCACCCCTGAAAAAGGCCTATAGATGCCCATCTTCCTCTCCCCTCCTTCTTTATGGGGAAAGAGTGATGCATCTCATACCTATATCAGCCTCCACTCATAGGCAAACACTGTTGCATTGTTCCCTGCTTCCCCTGAATGGTAAGAAGCTCCAAGGGTAGCCTGACCTGGATTTGGTTTCCTTTCTGTGAGAGAGCACTAGAGAATTATTATGTTTGTGTGCCTGTGTAATGTGCAATCCTAGGCATGTCTACTCAGAAGAAAAGTCCTATTCAATAAGGCTTGCTCCCGGTGCATGGAATTGCAGCTGGTGTGTGTGTGTGTGTGTGTGTGTTGTATCTGCAATAGTTCCTTTATGCAAAACTATGCAAGCAGAACATAAGTGGAGACAAAGATCAGACCTATCAGGGAACTGATTGAATGCCCCACATAAATTCCCTAGAGTGAGGACAAGCAACTAGAGAGGGGAGGATCTGTCAATTTTGCTTCTCTCTGTTGAGAAACAGATTTTCCCAATCTTAAATGCAGTTGTTCAGCATTTTAGTGTGAATGTCTCCTAACAGACACACTTTTGTAGGCAGTTTTGACTAATGAGCCCATTTTTGCAAGCAATTTCTCCTAATATAGTGCATTTTGTATATTATTTATGCTGACATATTTCTTTTGATGCACACTTTCCCCTAATGTATGCATTTTTGTAAACATTGCTCACATGGAGAACTATATCACAAATTTAGGATAAGTGCAAATTTCGAAGGATGGCTGTGTGTCGGTTCTCATATTGTTCCGGAAAGTGCAAATTTGATAGAGTCGGCTTTAAATGCAAATGGAATCACATTTCTCCCCATCCCTACCGACAACTCGTGGGGCTTCCACTTGAGCTAATTCAAAACATTTTCTCTCCACTTCTATTGCCCACTCCACACTGTAGAAAGAGCTCCTTCTCCACATACTTTCACACACACCTTAACGTCAGGTCCCTTCCCTTAGCTGTGGAGGTGGAGGCTGCCTTCTTCCATTGATCTCTGTCTCCTTTAAAATACTCAAGAGATTTCGTCAACTCTCTCCTAACAATAAGCCCACAGGGACCATACTGTGCTATTTACAAGCATTGTCACTAGCTGCAAAATAGTCAGCCAGTCCTAACAATATGGGGGTTGTTTCTTTTCTTTTTGTTTTCAAAGTAATTGTCAGGTCGGTCTACTTATACACTAGCTCATTCAACACTCAAGGGTTGCCATACTTGGTGTGGTGCCTTTGTGACAGTCCCATGGGACGGGGACCGCTCTGCCATTGGGCAGAGTGAGGCAGCCATTTCAGGCAGCGGGTGCTGTGGTCTAACAGCAGGATGTTGGTGGACAGAGCTGTGTACATCATCTGGCCAGCCTTCCACCCCTAAGGTAGCCTGCAGGCCTGAGGTGCAGCGTTAAGGGTGCTGAGAGTAGATAGGAGGCACCATTCCCCTCATAATTCCCAGAATGGCTTAACAAAAAAAAAATATTTTTAAACATGTTTTGTTTTAATATATTTTTAAGGATGTTT
Source organism: Rhineura floridana (assembly GCF_030035675.1). Lineage (NCBI taxonomy): Eukaryota > Metazoa > Chordata > Lepidosauria > Squamata > Rhineuridae > Rhineura > Rhineura floridana. The sequence goes on from NC_084491.1 coordinate 38,469,249, forward strand.
TGTTGTAATATATTTTTAAAAGTCTGTTTTTATGATGTTTTAGAGTGTTTTTAGCGCTTTTGTTTGCCTCCATGGGCTCCTATTGGGAGGAAGGGCAGGATATAAATCTAATGAAAGATAATAATAAAATAATAACAACCAATCCCTTTTCCCAGGGAACGTATGGAATTGTAGCTCAGTGTGGGAACAGGGGTCTCCTAACAACTCTCAGCACCCTTAACAAACCACAGCTCCCAGGATTCTTTGGGGGAAACAATGGCAAAGTGGTATGAAACCATGGCTGTTTAAAGGGGTCTTAGGCTGTCTCCCTGCCCTGGGATATCAGAAACTGCTACATGTCAGGTTCTTTCACTTGGAGCACATTTTGCCTTACCAAAGAAGCTATATGTGGTTTGCTAAAAGCACTATATGTCGGAATCTCCTGAGCTAGGTGTATGCTAGCTCATTCTCTACTTTAATGGCAGCAGTTTTACCTATGGTGTTATTGTAACAGCCCCATAGCATGTCTGAAATTGCTTCATGTCAGGATCTCATACCTGGAACACTATCTTTCTCTCTGGAGAAGGCATAGACAAATACAATTGCTGGTTTTGGGGGAGGGGAAAAAGCTGTATGTCAGGGACCTCTGTTTATAGACTAGGGCTGCATACATACCATACATTTAAAGCACATTTAAAAGCACATTGGCTTCCCCCCAAGAATCCTGGGAACTGTAGTTTGTTAAGGGTGCTAGAAATTGTAGCTCTGCGAGAGGTAAACTACAGTTCCCAGGATGCTTGAGGGGGAAGCCATGTTCTTTTACATGCATGGTGTGTATGCAGCCCAATTTGTTCTATACTTCAGATGCCACAAAACAATGGAAAGGAGACTCTTGGGTAATTGCATGATTTTAAAATTGCCCTTCAATTATATTACTCCAGGCAGTTTATATATATATATATTTTTTTTTTTAATTAAAATGTAATAAAGTAAAAACCACAGAATCATAAAGCAACACAAAACAGTAAGCAGGTTTAGAACTGCATCTCAACAGCTTGGGACAATAAAATTAAAGACTCTTTGCCTGGTGCTAAAAGGACAAAAAGGTAGGGACCAAGCGGACTCCTCCGAGGAAAGCGTTTCGCAACTGGAGTGCCACCTCTGAGAAGGCTCTCTCGGTCACAACTTACTACAAGTCAGGATCACATTCAGGGCCGGCATTTGGGTCAGCTTAGTCGGGCAACTGCCGATGGCCTACACCCCGGCAGGGGGTCCAATGACAAGGCCCACCCTGCAGCTGTCCCTCCTCTCGCCATTGCAAGTACAGTAGGGCCCTGCTAATACGGCGGGTTAGGGACCAGGCCCCCGCCATAAAGCGGAAATCGCCATAAAGCGGGGCCCCATAGACTATAATGGGCCGCGTCGCGCGAAAATGACATCAAAATGATGTCAAAATGGCACGCGATGGAAAAAACCCGTCGTATTAGCGGAACAAGCGCTGTAAGAGCGGGGCCTTTCCCTAATTGAAAACCACTGCATGAATGAAGCGCCGTAAAGCGGAATGCCATAAAACGGGGCCCTACTGTAGCTTGCTTCCCTGCCTCTTGTTCCGGCCCAGATAACAGTGGTGGTGAGCAGCAGTGGCAGGAGATGCCACTGCCTGCTCTCTCACTGGCTCTCTGCCTAGCAAGTGATAGAAATGATGAAGGGGGAAAACAGCGGCGGGAGCAACAGCTGGTGAGAATGCAGTGAGGAAGAGGACTAACCAAAAGGTGGCTGGTGTTGGGGGTGTCTTACCCAAGGCCCCCCAAAACCCAGAGCCCTGAACAAAATGCCTTTCTAGTCCACTTGCAGCAAAATATGATTGCTTTTTGAAAACAACCTTGCTTTGGTGAAAGGAAAGTCAGACTGTTCATCCAGCTCAGTTCTGTCTACACTGACTGGCAGTGGCCCTCGGGGGTTTCAGACAGCGGGCATTCCCATCCCTACCTGGAGTATCGGGGACTGAACCTAGGTCTTTCTGCATGCAAAGCAGGTGCTCTACCACTAATTTTTTTAGGACACCTTACCAGTAGAGAGGTTCATTCTTCCTTTGGAGGCTAGGGAGGAAGGCGAAACAAATTATAAGGTGACCTTGTCTCAGTCTCACAGGTTGTTTGAAACAGCGATATGTCAGGTTTTCCTACCTGGAACGCTCTTTGCCTCTGTGGTCCAGGCCTTTCAAAATAAGGCAGCCACTTTTCAGATACACTTCCGCAACAGGATTTACTGCCTAGTGATGGGGAAGAAATTAAATCCAGTTAATTCACACTTTCTGAAACCATATGCAACCCAAAACACAGACATCCTTGGAAATTTACATTTATCCAGATTTTGCAATGCAGTTCTTTTGCAAAGTGATGTGTACAAAAATGCATATATTAGGGGAAAGTGTGCACAGAATGCATTATATTAGGGGAAACTGCTTTGCAAAAATGTGCACATTAGGTACCATTGCAAACAAACATATTAGGAGAAATTGTCACTAAAACGCTGACAAATTTTCATGAGGATTTTTTTTTTTAAGGCAAACTGATGTGGAAATGCAGAGAACTGAATTCAAGATTGGGAAAATGAGAAACCGGGAGAAAATGAAATTGACATCCCTGCTGCTGCTCCATTAGGAGCGACAATGTCCACAATGAGAGAGCCCTAAATGTTTTTAGGGGGCATACTGATTCTGTCATTTGCTGAGCAGAGCGAGCAAGAGGGGATCAATATCTCCCCCTTTCCTTCTAAGAGACTGAAACAGAACTACTGGCAGGCAGTTGCTGTGCAGAGAGAGAAATGTAGTTCTGCCATAATCTCGAAGGGATATGCAATCTATCTCTGAGGCAGAAAGATTGCACTGTGTCTTCCCGACTCTCTAAATTGCTTCCATCAGTTCTGCATGAGCAGATTGTGGGTGATTCTTGTTTTTTAGTTTTAGTTTTTATTTTATGTATCAACACAAACATAGAACGAAGACATAACCAAGGCTATTCCGGGGTGTTATATTAGTAGGGCCAAAAAAGAAGAGTATGTTATGCCATCCTTATATCTTGCACAGAAGCAGGTAAAGAAGTATAGATCTCAGTATCAGCAGAATATGAAAGAAATTCCCACCGTATTACATAGAAGCACTCCGGATCCTCAGATCAATTGCGAGTGGTTCTGAAGAATCTTGAGCTCCTATAGGATGTGCATATTTCTGCCCAAAGTGCCTCTGCTACACAAGAGGTTTTAACTAGGGGTGGGGGAGAAATTCAGTTCAGTTCGCATTTAATGCCGAATCTATCACATTCACAGTTTCCGAAACAATATGAGAACTGAAACACAGCTATTCTTTCAAATTAACACTTCTCTGAATTTTGCGACGCAGTTCTCCAACCAAGCAATGTTTACAAAAATGCATATATTAGGGGCAAGTGTGCACATAATGAATATGTTGGTGAAAATAACATACAAAAATGCATTCTATTAGGATAAATTGCATGTAAAATGTGTACATGAGTCACAACTGCATACAAAAATGTATTTATTAGGAGAAATTCACACAAAAATGCTGAAGAATTTTCATGAGGATTTAAAAAAAAATCACAAATTGCCGCAGAAATGTGGAGAACCGAATTTAAGATTAGAAAAATGAGAAATTGAGAGAACTGAAGCGGTCAAATTGTCAAATACCAGTTGTTAGAAACCACAGATGGAGAGAGTGCTCTTTGCACTCAGGTCCTGCTTGTGGGCTTCCCATGGGCAACTGGTTGACCACGATGAGGACAAGATGCTGGACTAGATGAGCCATTGGCCTGATCCAGCAGACTCTTCTTATGTTCTGATGTTTTTATGACAAATCATTCCATCCCTAGTTTAAACATACAAGAAGTGTAATTGTTAGGAAAGGGTCGGGCCAGTGGAGCATAATAATGAAAAGTCACATGCCAAAGTCTCTTCCTGCCTTACCAATGGCTGTGCTTCATGAAACATGGCCAGATTGCTCCCCCATCAACAGCTGCCAACTGTCTGTGAAGAGGAGCTGCAAGAAATGTTACCTGTGAAATATGGTGCTTTAAAATTGCACTATTACAATAAGGAGCATGGGAGAAGGATAATGATGAAATAATATGCAGTCAAGGATGCTTCTTTTCTAACTCGCTGCTATGCATACAGAAGCCAGCTCTGAATCAGAAATCCAGTGCCAAACATAAGTCCCTAATCTTGGCAACAATTTTTGTTTTCAAGGAAATATGTTTCTAGTCCTCATTCTTTTACAAACTTTTTTTTAAAGGCACTGATAATTACAAAGGAAGAACAGCAGTATGTGGGTACCACAAGACATTTATTTAAACACAAGCAAAGACATCAGGAGCAGAACCAAATGAGGCTACCTTGGAGGAAGACTCCACTGCCAGCCCTAGCACATACTGGATGCAAGTGGAGTTGGCATACCCTGAGGGACACCCTGAAGTCAGCACCCTGGGACACATCTATCCAGGAAGTCTGCAGAGTTATTCAGTGCCCCCCAAATGGGCACAAATACCAGCTCCAAACCTGCCATCCTCACCCCAGGAGAAGAGACGGATCTGGCCCTGAGCAGCTCTAGGAAGAGGTGAGGCCAGCTGGCCCTGTAAGATCTGTCAATCCCTAGCTGTTTGGTGCTAGGGCAACAGCTCCATGAAGCTGCTCCTTACTAAGCCTTGCTTGGCTGGAACAGGACACCCTGTTGATTCTCCAGGAAGCTCAATTTCCTGGCTGTTGCTGGAGCAACATCTCCTCCTGTACAGTTCCTTTTGCTGCACCCTAACTTCTTTGCTGGACAGCTCCCCTGCTGGTTTTGGTGCACCTTGTTTTGGATCCATTTATGCTCTGCTGCACAACTCTACATGTTTGCTGGATTTCTTGGCACAAGTCATAGGAACATCAGACAGTCTTCACAAATGCCATCCTAGTATATCATAGTCTTTGAGAGCATACTGGCTGTACAATATGTTATAAGAGCAGGTGGAGGGCAGTGCTGCGGTCCAAAACTCACTACAGTTGTGAACTCACTTAGGCTTCCTTAGGCAAGCCACGATTCTGTCAGCCTCAGCCCTTCAGCCTGCATTATTGGGATAATAGTGCAGACCTACCTTGCAGGATTGTTGTAAGGATTGTTGAAGTTAGTTCTGTGAAGTGTTTCGTACACACAGAAGGATTATATTATCATGCATTCCAGATACCTCCAGTCCAAAACACCCCTTATTTCTGAGAACTGAATTTGGAAACCCTGAGGTAGTAGTGGAGAAATTCCAGCCCACCAGTGTAATTAGACCTACTAGACTTTAGAGGTTGTGTAGGGCTAACCACACCCACCTTCCCAGGCCTGAAGGCATATATGACGTCAGGAGCGGGAAAGTTCAAGACATAGCTTGAAACTTCAAGGAAGGAAGAATCAGGGTTGCTCTCATAGTTCACTCCCAATTCTTCCTTTCCGGCCAAAAGTCAGCATTTTTAAAATTTGGCACCTTTTTTAAAAAAACAACCCTGCAGTAAGGATGGGAGAGAAATTCAATTCAGTTTGCATTTAAAGGCAAAATTATCTAATTTGCCATTTCTGAAACAATTCAAGAACCAAAACACAGCCATCTTTCAAAATTTGCATGTCTCTGAATGTGTGTCAAGTAATGTGTGCAGAAATGCATATATTTGAGGAAAATGTGTATTAAAATGCATATGTGAGCAAAAATAGCATTAAAAAGGCATTACATTAGGCTAAATTGCTTTACCAAAAATGTGTATATTGGGCAAAATTGCATAGAAAAATGCGTACATTTGGAGAAATTTACTCTAAAAATGCTGATGAATTTTCACGAGGGCCTCTTTTTAAAAAATGCACACGCTTATGTGGAAATGTGGAGAACTGAATTTAAGACTGGAGACATGAAAAAGGCAGAAAAATGAAAATGGATAGTTTACCCCACCCTGTAGCACCAACTTTTGGCTGCAAAGGAAGAATCAGGACCACATGTTGAGGGAGATCCTGATTCTTCCTTTGCCGCACTGGCTTGAATTCAAAAGAATTCAAGTTGCATCTGTTACGGAGATAGTATATGAAATTACACATTGTATACAAGGTAATAGTCCTCACTTGCCACCAGCTGAGTCGTGGACCTCAAAGGGTGAGTCTCACAAAGGGAGTTGCAAGATTTTGAATCATGGCAATGCTTCATGCATTCATCAGGAACTAGAATACATGAATTGTGCAACATAACCTCCCTCCCCCTTCCCTGATGTAATCATCTACAGACACGTAACTTTGATTTAAAGGTTGCCTTGCCCTGGCAGCAGCTCTGTCTCTTCCAGACCGTAATAAACTTGCTTGTTTTTTCAATAATTCCATTTTCTCTTCCTCCAAATAACCAGGACACTCGTGCATGTGAAGCATTAATTAGCTACAGCTCTCCCTGACTTGAGAACCGAACAGTGCCGAGTTACTAAGGAACTGCGGCATATCGGGTTGATCACAGCTGCCTGGGAGGTTAAGTGACTTCAAGTCTGCAGGCGGTCCCAGGGAGGCACAGCAGGAGGGCCAGTGCCTAAACAGGCATGGCTTCGATGGCACTCCTCATCAGGTGATAGGAGTTGGGCTGAGGAAGTTGATCATCAAAGGGGAACCCTCCAAGCCAGAGATGTGGGGGAACCCTATTCAGCCAGAGGGCCACACTCCCCTCTGGACAACCTTCCAAGGACCATATTCCGGTGGTGGTCAGGGCCAGAGGCAAAAATGGGCGAAGCAACAAATGTAAATGTTATCTTTGTACAGTAGTTTCTATGGACATTCACACCCCCTTCTCTATCCTCCATCTAGGCAAGCGAGAGGCATGGCCAGAGAAAAATATTTGGGGCTAGTGAGGGTGTGGCCTAGAGAGCGTTCCAAGGGCCAGACAGAGAGGCCTGAAGTTCCCCACCCCTGTTAAGAGGGATACGCCTCATCCCAGAGATTATATATTCCTCAATGTTTGCTACTGAGCAATCACCCTCCTTAGTAACAATTCTCATCTTTCCTTACCATCACCTATGCTCTTCAGGCCATTCTCTCCATGGCTGTTACCCATCACTGCATGTTGTAAATGTAAAATTTTACCTTTAGATTCAGCGTTTGATGCTCTGGACACATTGGGGTCTCTTTGTTGTTTTGACAAAGAGCACACGTGACTTCCATGTCCCTTGCAGCCATCAAATGATTAAATATCATTGCACGCTAGCAATCAGATAAGGTCGCCTGCTATTGCGTGCCAAGCGTCCAACAGAAAACACCAAGGAGTATCAACTCTATCAACGAGGCCACGTTTTTCAAGAAGGAAGTTTGAAGGACTGAAGTCAATTATGGTGACCAGAGAGGAATTCCTATTTACTGATTGAGTTTATTTATTGAATTTATATCCCGCCCTTCCTCCTGAAAGAGCCATGGGGTGGCATTTCTAGGCCTTGTTGACAAATGACAAACTACTGGATCCAGTTGATATCCATTCCAGAGTTATTTAAAACTGATTATTGGCTTTTTTAAACTATTATTATTATTATTATTATTAATTACATTTATACCCCGCCTTTCTCTAATGTAACTTGTCTCTAAGACCAGCTTGTCCCCTATGCCAAACAACTGGCAAGCATCCAATGCAGAACCAATTTTTCACAAGAGATCCGAGGGTGGGGGTGGAGGATCCAGGTAATTACAGGTCAGTTAGTTTAATCTTGTCCTCCACCTGGTAGGGATGCTCAGTTTTGGTTTCTCTTAGTTTTTCATTTTTCCACTCTTCACATTTCCACATCAGTTTGTGATTTTTTTAAAAAAGAAGTTATAAAGATTTATCAGCATTTTAGTGCTAATTTCCCCTAATATAATGCATTTTTGTATGTTAGTTTTCAACAGTATGTGCATATTTATTCATATTATACTCAGATATGTGCATTTTTGTATATCTTACTTGGCTGGAGAATTGCACTGCAAAATTGAGAGTATTTCAAAGAGAGGCTGCGTTTTGGTTCCCAAATTGTTCTGGAGAGTGCAAACTAGTTCACTTTGCCTCTAAATGTGAACAGAATGGAATTTCATCCCCACCTCTACTGGCTGGCTAAGGGGAGAGGATGAGTTAAGCCTGCAGGATTTGGGATTCAGAATGGGAAAGGCATGGAGAGGAGGGATGGAAGGATAAGTCCATTTCACTTTTCTCCATTCCTCATTTTTCCAATCTTAAATTCAGTTCTCCATATTTCTGCAGCAACTTGAGAATTTTTTTTTTAAATCCTCATGAAAATTCTTCAGTATTTTAGTGCACATTTCTCCTAATAAATACATTTTATGTGCAGTTTTGGCTACTGCACACATTTTTGCAAGCAATTTACCCTAATATAATGCACTGATGTATGTTACTTTCACCAACGCATTCATTTTGGGCATACTTTCCCCTAATATATTCATTTTTGTAAGTGTTGTATGGTTGGCAAATGACATTGCAAAATTTGAATAAGTGCAAATTTTGAAGGATGGCTGTATTTCGGTTTGCATATTGTTCTGGAAAGTATGGATTTGATAGATTTGGCTTTAAACGCGAGCTGAATTGAATTTCTTGCTCATCCCTAATGGAGAGTAACAGAAGGCTGAGTTGCTCTCTGGAAGGATCCTATGGCAATGATATGTACTTATTTTTATCTGGAAGCCGCCTTGAGTTCCAGTTTGGAAAAAGGGCGGGGTATAAATAAAGATAATAATAATAATATTAATAATGGTCTACCTAAAAACTTAATGGAGGAGCAGTATCTGCCAGAGTGGTAATGCTGCAAGCAGCTACCTCATGCTTAAATCATATGTTTTGGGGGGGAAACGTACATATCACAAAATGCTATAAACCTCCTGTGACCTCTTCCCAAAGTAGTACACAGTGGAACCCCTGAAACCTCTCTCTGTTTGGAAATCTGTGTGTGTGTAGAACAACAAAAAATATTCAGTGACTAGCTGGCAAAGGTATTCCAAGTATATCTGCAATATTACTCAGCAGCGAAATTCACAAGAGGAGAATTTTTGGCCCTGTTACTGGTCATCACCTTCAAGCGGCTGACTTAAACGCTGAACAATGTTCAGTTTAAAACCAAAGCAGCTTGCATTCCATTTTCATAAAACCTGTCTGATATTTTCAAATGCTCTTTCTCCAGAAAAATTAGTCTTCAGCTGGACAGAGAGTAATGCTCGTTGCAAAGGAGACCCTAGAGGCAATACGCTTTTGGATGCAATTTAGTGATTACCACATTATTCACCAGAGACAAAGGGACATTTTTTACAAACAGGAGGGGGCTTCCTACTTCCCCTTCCGCACCACAAGGGGGAAAAACCTGAGGGTTGTCACCTGATTAAATAATCATGTAACGCAGCTGTTCTAAATCAGTTTACTCAAAGATAAATCCCCCCGGGCTTAATGGCGCTTACTTCTTAGTAAGTGTGTTTAGGTGTACAGCTGTAGTCAATCAGGCATTCCACTTTTAATATATGAAATCTGTGTAAGAGGAAAATGCTTATAAAGAAAAAATATGATATTCATTTTTAGATGATGCACACACCTTGAACGTTACCATCTTAAAAGACACATTCCCTTTCTTCCATGTCAGAAAAGGGAGAATGCCTCTTTTTAAAATGCTAAAACCCATTGTTTTTCTAAGTCGCTTTCTAAGGTTTTTGTGTTGCATGTTTTTAAATCTGTCATCTGATTAGTTAGGGTCACCAACCTACAGGCTTCTCATTGATTAATTCCAGCCTATTGCAATTCATACCTTTGGACAGAAGACTACACTGCAGCCAAACACACAAACACAAGTCAGAGGTTTGTACCCACACATGCACACACACCCCTCTCTGTCCTGGGTCCAGGCAAGCTACAGGCATTAGCACAGTTCCAGGGCACATTCCAGCTAGGAACAAAAACTCAGTGAGGGCATGGAGAAGGTCTGGGGAAGGGTGTGTCCTGAGAAAGGGAATATATAGGAATATAGGAGAGTCGAAGGTCCAGATACAGAGACCTGCAGTGCTGCATTTGGCCTCTGAGTCGGAGCTTCTCCATCCCTGATCCAAAAGAATAACGTTTTCACCTGGGCAAGAAGCAGTTGCTCTTACCACTTCTTCTCACTGTAATTTCTGGAGCCCCCCCTCCAAAAATAAATTACTTGGGCATTGTTTACAGCGCACCCTAAGTATTCTAGCCCATGTTCTCAAGAAAATCCAGAGTAATTCCCTTTATACAGCTCTGAATATATTTGCTCATAAACCAACAAGATGGTAGTGCTAAATTCCTATGCCTGCTCTGTTTTTTCTGTCTGCTCCTTAAGGGCTGCTGCGCCCGCATTTTAACTGTCCCATCCCCCATCCCTCCAGTCTTGACTGTGCTGATGCATTTAGGGTCCCTCCGGATTATTGTTTTATTGCGGGTGTATTCTGCGACAACTTCTTGACACAATACTAGTGCATTCGTGATGGATTTATTCTGGTTTTGTTTGTGCTAAGATGCTTGTCCAACGCTACCTTATTATTGATGTCCAGAGGGTGCTATGGCACAATGAAAGCAAGACAAAAATAAACCAGAAAATTTGTAATATGAAAACCTACAGGATTTCTGCAGGAAGTTACTGGAGATGCACTTGATGGAAATGAAGCAGGGTGAATGCCACCCCAGACCTTTGGCAGGTGCAAACAATATTGAAAGTGGGATGGCATGTGACCTGCCCAATTGCATGATGAGCACAAATAATAACGAATGCACAATAAAAAGGATGTCTGGAGGATTCTTAGACCTGTTCTCCTCCCTCTCCCTCTCTCTCTCTCTTTCATTCTTCACCTGCTTCTCCAAAACGTGATCACTGCATAGCTGGTGCAACTGGTTTGCCACCCAGTTGTGTCACACCCTCCAACTGAAGACTAATGAGCTATGTGATTGATTGATTTTTTTTATTATTGACAGGTGTATCCTACCCTTCAATCAATGATTTATTTATTTATTTATTAAATTTATTAGTCGCCCATCTGGCTGGTTGTCCAGCCACTCTGGGCGACGTACAAGATAAAAAACAATACATTAAAACGTTAAAATTTAAAACCATAACAGTAAAAACCTAACCCACCCCAAAAGCCTGCCTGAAGAGCCAGGTCTTCAAGGCCCGGCGGAAGCTCATCCCTAGGCCAGCCTTTCCCAACCAGTATGCCTCCAGATGTTGTTGGACCACAACTCCCATCAGCCACAGCCAGCATTGCCAATGGTCAGGAAAAATGGGAATTGTGGTCCAACAACTTCTGGAGGCACACTGGTTGGGAAAGGCTGGCCCAGGCAGTTCACAACAAACTCATGCAATGAAATTCAAACCCACTGAGATGAAAATAAACAACAACAAACCAGTGTTTTAAAGGCAGTGGATTAAAGGAGTCAAGAGTCAATGTTTTAAAAGCCTGAGGACAGGGAAGGGTTTTGCCTGGTGCCTAAAATATAGCCAAGTGGAGGGCAGACTATGCTTTCTGGGGCTGGAATTAGATAGACTGGATGCCACAATCAAGATGGGCATTGGGGAAGGGCCGTAGCTCAGTGGCAAAGCATCTGCTTTGCATGCAGAAGGTCCCAGGTTCAGTCCCTGGCATCTCCAGGTAGAGCTGGGAGAGACCTCTACCTGAAACCCTGCAGAGCTGCTGCCAGTCAGTGTAGACAAAGCTGACCTAGATGGACCAATAGTCTGAGTTAGTACAAGACAGCTTCCTATGTTTCTATGTTCCTAAGCCCTCCTCTCTGATCACTGGAAGGTGCTACTTAACCCTATCTTACTGGTAACTTGGCAGGCCATAATTTATGGCAAGGGGCAGTACTTCTGCCTGAAGCTACCCACATGTTCTCCAGGTATGCCCACCTCCAGAAGAGTGGCAGGTGGCAACCAGGGAAAGGGTCTTGTCAGTGGTAGCACCTTGTTCTTAGAAAGATCTCCACCAAAGAGGCTCACCCAGGACCAAATCTCATGTCTTTTATGTGCCTGGTGAAGACGTTTTCCCCTCCCCACCCCCAGACCTTCAAATTTTACATTTTAGTTCCCAGATGTTTTTAGGCTGTTTCTAGTCATCATTTTGTAATTTTTAAACTTTATATAGATATAGATACATGCGTGCGTACGTGCACGCACACAGAGAGAGAGAGCTTTAATTGTTAATATGTAACCACCCTGGCAAATCACAAGTTATGCAATGCCCATTTAAACCAAAACCTCCAAGCCATTTATTCTTGGGTAAACACAGACACAGATCTAAGGAACTGTGCAGTTAATTACATGCACTTGAAAGCCTTTGGATTTGTGCTTCTGGAACATATAAGCGTGCACGCTCACTCCCTCCAACATTTTGCAGTAAAAATAGGGATGCACTTCTAATGACACTGTTATCATATCAAAATCACTACCTGATTTCTTTCCACCCTATACACATTGCTGAGATCTCTACTCACCTCTTATATCCTGTATTGATTTACCCTGCAATAACCTCTCATACCCTATTTTAAATGCCAAGAAGACATGTTTTCTTTAGATTATCACCTACTACTACTACTACTAACAACAACAGCAACATTAACAATAATAATAATAATAGCATAAGATCAAAAACAGTCCACAGCGGCTACAGGGTGTAAAATGGCTGGTTATGTACAGCAATGTGGCACCTTAGTGCAGGAACTCAGATTTAAATTCTAGAGAGCTTGGGAAGGAAACTGAGCCCTGAAGTAAGAATATCACTGCTTACACTTGAGATGGAAGGATCTGTCAATTTAGGTTGTCACAATTTCTCTTTTTCCAGTCTTAAATTTGGTTCTCCACATTTCTGCAGCAATTTGCAATTTTTAAAAAATGCTCATGAAAATTCTTCATTATATTAGTGGGAATTTCTCCTAATACACACATTTTTATACAGTTTTGACTTACACATTTTTGCAAGCAATTTCTCCTAATACAATGCATATTTGTATTTTATTTTCATGAATATGTTCATTTATATGCACACTTTCCCCTAATATTTGTACTTCCGTCAACATCATTTGGAGAATTACATCACAAAATTCTGATAAATGTGAAGTTCAAAGGATGGCTATGTTTCAGTTCTCATATTGTTTTTAATATTGTTATATTTATTTAAAGAAATAAATGAATTGTTTTGGAAAGTGTGAATTTGATCAATTCAGCTCTAAATGCAGTCTGAATGTAATTTCTCCCCCGTCCCTCCACATTATTTATTTATTTATTATTTGATTTATATCCTGCCCTTCCTCCCAGCAGGAGCCCAGGGCGGCATGGCAAACTTTGGAACAAAGCATTCTCAAAAAAAGCCCACCCCACCCCAAATAAGGGACAAAGATTTTCCCAGCAGGTTGAGAACAAAAAAATAAAGAACTGTCTCTGTTAAATATGGACACTTGGTGCACATGCATACACACATACCTGTCACTACATGGCAAACTGTTTTTTGAAACTTTGGGGAGTTTCAAAAGCAATGGTGTTGACAGGGTGTCCAGGTGGCCTCCTTTGGGGTGGACAGTCCTCTGTTTGAAGGTGTCTCCGGTCCAAGTCCAATTTAAGGATAAACAAACCCTAAGAAGGGAGAGAAGGAGGAGCCTTGAAAATGCCCATCAACACTGACCACTGTAGCACCTGGACAGCATCAAACTAAGCAGGAACACAGATCACCTGATCATAGTCTTCCCCATTAGGGTGAGATATATTGCATTACTATTTAAATTACAGTAAATATTTCTAAATGTGCATCTATACATATAATCTGCATATGCACATTTTATGCAAATCTCTTTCACGGTGATGCATTTCCCCCCCAGTGGCTACATGGCTGCCATTGGTGGCCTATCACTCAAGGAAAATCAAACTTGCATGCCTGAAGAATCTGATCTGGCCAGTCATCATGCAGCCTGATCCTCAGCATGATTACTCATAAGCACGTTTGTTCCCCACCTCATCCCAATCTTGGATTCAATAGCATTTACTCCCAAGTTAAGTGTGCCTAGAATTACGGCCGTAAAAAAACGGTTCTCCTCGACGTGATCTGGATATTTCTGCGAATTGACATACCGTCGGTGAAAGTGCAGATGTGACTTGCACTCTGCGATGTTGCAAGTAGCAAAGTAAACACACATGGCTTCTCTCTTGGGCTGGGAAGTGGCCTTCATTTGCTTTTCTTTTGCCAAAACATGAAAGCGTTTAATAATTAAATGAGCCTACCACTCACTCAGCAATGCCAGCATGTACACAGATAATGTCAACTGTGAACAGCAGACAGAAATGACAACCTTGTGAGGATTCCCTCTGGGCTCTCAGGTTACCGAATCCATTTGGCTCAGTCTATCAGACTCTAAACAGCGTTCCTGGAGTGCGGGAGCCTTCACTGTGACTTGTTCTCCCTCATAATCAGTCTCTTTGCTCACTGGTTTCTCTGTGTTGGTTTGGAGGAGTCTAATGGCTCCAGCTTTATCCCAGACAGCCCTTCTAAAGAGTCCTGTCCTTAGGATATCACAGAGGATGGGCAAATCTATCATTCTCAGTTTCTATCCTTTTCTTATTTTTCCATTTCTTCGCAGTTCCACATCAGTTTGTGACTTTTCTTTAAAGTCCTCATGAAAATTCATCGGTCTTTTAGTGTGATTTTCTCCTAATGTACACATATTTGTATGCAACTGGACCTAACGTAAACATTTTTTGCAAAGCAATGTTCCCTAATAGAATGCATTGTTACATTTTTTTCTTCTTCACTAATATACACATTTATATGCACCTTTATCCCAGTATATGTATTTTTGTACACATTACTTGTCTGGAGAACTGCACTGTCAAATTCAGAGAAGTGCGCATTTCGAAGGGTGGCTGCATTTCCGTTTGTGTACTGTTTTGAAAAGTGCTAATTAGGTAAGTTCAGCTTTAAATGAGGACTGGACTGAATTCCTCCCCCATCCCAAAATACCTCTGTCTCTTAATCACTTCCTCAAAGGATGCACTCCATCCTTGCATTCAGTTTATATAAAATCTGCTTCTTGTCAGAAAGGAAAGGCATCTTGCATACACTCAGGGGCACATTATTCGTTAAGTTCCAAAGGCTTACTGAGGCTGGGTAGATCTAAAGCAGCCCTGAAGCCAGCCTTCCTTGTTAGGTGGGGCAGCCACATTTCTAAGTGGGGTATTTGGGGAAAAGAGGTGTATAGCCAATCCCCCGCCCTTCACTGGTAGAGAGGATATGAGAGCCATGCTAGGGAAGGGAAAGGCAGCGACCTTCCCCCTCACTCCTCCTCCATCCAGAGGGTATGTTAACTTACATGAATGAAGTTTAATCAGTTGAATTATCTTGCCCTTTTTTGAGAGATTCCCAGGAATATCAGATTCAAAAGCTTGACTTCACCTATAACTACCGTCCCCTTTCACCTGTGGTCTGTCACTGTGTTCTGATTCTTCATGAACTGAACTACTTTGCTAATGACAGTGGGTCCCTGAGCATGACTCTGATGCTGCATTAAGTATCTCAGTTTTAGATTCCATCCTAAAAAGAAACTTGTCCACACTACAAGTTTAGGGAATGGTATTTGTTAACTCCTCCTTGAGAATCCTTCCTTCCAGTCTTGCTCCTGACCTTTAGATTTTCCTTCCTGTTGGAGAATCAAGGGGGAACTTTTTAACTGGTTGCTATATAAAGGACTAACTAAACAATTGCAAACTAATTGTGGAAAGCAATTGCTGGGTTGATTTTTCTGTCCAGAAACACTGTAAAGGTCTCATGCTGAGCTACGCATAATGAGTTACAGCTTAGCAGAGCAATCCAACTCAGGAAAAGCCAGCACAAGGGATGCCAGTGGAGAAGAGCCAACAGGAAGTTGCGTGGCATCCATTTGCTGTTTGGGAGCTGCTGGGCTGGCAGAATGTCAGCTCAGCCATGACCTGCATGCATAAACAGAAAAGAAAAAGCCGGCTCTCATGAATACCCCTACCAACGAGTAAGCACTCCCCATTAACTTCCATTATAATTATTTTTTTAGACCAACCTTTTTCTCAGTGTAATTTTGGCCTGGATCAGGACCTGCAGGAGCATTCTGAACAGGCATTAGATGTTGTGTAAGTCCCCCCCCAGCCAATCCTCCAGCACACCTCCAGAACACCCCTTTTCAGGCCTTAAGCCAGCTTCTGCTGGCACCCCTCCTGCCAGGCTGGGCTTCCCCAGTGGACCCCTGGCTAAGCCAGCAGGTTCTCGGCTCCACCACAGCTGATCCAGGGTGAGGGGTTTTTGCCAGTGGAGCCAAGCAGAGCCGGGACCCTGCTGTCTCAGCAGGGGATCCACCATATTCAACTTCCTGCAGCCCAGGATAAATACAAGTTGGATTGTTCCCTAGGTGGCCGGCCAGCCATCTAGCTAACTGTAGTATATAGAGCAACATTTCTCTTCCTGTTTTCATCCTTTGCCATCAAGTACTCAAGAAAAGAAGAAGTGTAAGTATTGTGGTGCTTTAAAAGTATAAAGGGTAACTTAAGGTAGCCATTTTCTGAGACCATTTTAAAGTTTCCTCTTTATTTTACCTTTTAGCAATAAGTCCCCAATCCTGCTCTACTCATTGTAATGACTGAAGAATAAACAAACACTTCTTGCCACAAACAAATATGCTTCTTTACTGCTACCTGGATAGAAAACACAACTGAAACTGAAAAGCAGAAGAAAGGAAAGTTCTATGAGTGGAGCATAACTGGAGACATAATACGAAGTTCTAATATTTAACTCTTCAAGGATCATGTTACTATACAGGCTATTTTTTTCCGGGTCACTTAAGTAATTATAGGGTGATTGTGATCATGAAAAGGCCACCCTCTGCCAGGCAAACTCTTGAGTGAGCAGACTTTTGTGGGCTCTTCCAGATGAGATTTTTGTTGTGCACCCACCCTGCCTTACTCACTGAATTTTTCAAAGGGTCCTATTCTTCACAGAATCATAGAATAGTAGAGTTGGAAGGGGCCTATAAGGGCATTGAGTCCAACCTCCTGCTCAATGTAGGAATCCAAACTAAAGCATACCCGGCAGGTGGCTGTCCAGCTGCCTCTTGAATGCCTCCAAGGTTGGAGAGCCCACCACCTCCCGAGATCATTGGTTCCATTGTCGCGCTTAAATTCTCCCATTCTTAAAACATGCTAACATTCTGTAAATGGAGGTCATCATTGTCTGGCATGTCACAAATTAAAAAGAAGACAATTCCCCACCCCAAATCCTGGGGATTTCATTGTACTGTGAAATCACTTTGAGATGCTTCATAGGAAGCGATTCATAAATGAAATAATGATAATGTTGACAATGTTTGCCCTTTCTGTTCCTGCCTATCTGAATTCCTGTGGCCTGGCCTCTTGGCGCTTTCAGCCATGGATGTCAGAAGACAGAAACTCTTCATTTATCACAGGCACTGTTTATTCTCATTGGTGACTCAGGGGTCCCCGAGGGATATTCAGGTAATAGGGTTCAGAAGAATTATGTATTCCTTGAGCAGAGCTGCTCCATCAAAGGCATGTCCTCTGGCCAGTGTCTGCACATTTTGTCTTGTGCCATCTCCCAGATGGATGGAAAGCCAAGCCAGAGACACTCATTGCTGCAGTCAAAAGGAGGGGGAGAGGGGGGAGATGATATCTCAAGGTTTTCTCCGGTGTACTCTGTGCTACAGAGTGATCAGAAAAGAACAAGAGGGTGGGACTATTCCATTGCATTAATTTGCCACTACCAACTTCTCTTGTTTACAGATTTCAAAAATATTTTCTAAGGGGAAGTCTGGCTTTGTTTACAGGGAAAACATTTAGCTGCTCTTGAGCATGCACTTAAAAATCAAACAAAACAATTGGTCCTTCCCTCTCACCTGCTAGAGACACAGACAGCTGTCTCATACTGAATCAGAACCCATCTAGCTCAGTGCTGTCGGCAGCAACTGGCAATGGTTCTCCACAGTTTCAGACAAGGGACGTTCCCTACCTGGAGATGCTGGGGATTGACCCCGGGACCTTCTAAGCTCTGCCACTAAGCTGCATTCCTTCCCACTGAGCTATAGCCCTTCCCTGCTAGCTGTGGCCACCCACAAGAGGATGGCTTATCAAACAGGCTCCTCCATCCTGGTCATGACTGTACCCGTGCCCCCAAATAAAGACAATATTTATGTTATTTATTGATTGCATTTATATACCACTTTTCTGCCAGTGAAGGCAGTTCAGAGTTTTAAAATCAATGGCTTACTGTTTAATAGCTAACAACAACCAAAAAGTGGAAAAGGAAGAGGCAAATGAGCACATTTGGGTACCACAGGTGTTTTTTTGTGGGTGTACTCTGCAACATGTCACTAACACTATAATAGTGCATTAGTGGTGTATTTATACTGGACTGTCCGGGCATCATTCCACTCTATTAGTTATCTGATGCTTCCCCAATGTTATCACAATATTGTTGTCTGAAGGGGCACTTCGATAAAGGAAGCCACAGACCTGAACTTACAAGATCTGAACAGGGTGGTTCATGACAGATGCTCTTGGAGGTCGCTGATTCAAAGGGTCGCCATAAGTCGTAATCGACTTGAAGGCACATAACAATAACAACAACAGCAAGAAAGGCAGGACAAAAAAATAAACCAATAAAAAAATAAAAATAAAATGGCATAAATATGTACATAAACATTTACAGGATTTCAGCAGGGTACCATGGGGCATGCACTGACTGGAAACGAAGCAGGATCTGGGATGGCTGTCCTCTTCCACCACGAGCGCAGCTTCAGGAGGGGCGCACATGGAGTGGTGAGGAATGAAAAGGACCCCCACCTAGCCAGCCAGATCAGCTGAATCAACCCTGGTGATCAGTGGGGTGACAGATGTTGCAGCCAGTTTGCCCTCACATCCACATCTTTTACGTTGGCATTGGACCCCATTAAAGCTACAGTATATTGTATAAATAATCTAACTTTGCCGCTGTGCTGGAGGGGGTGTGGATTGGCAGGGTCTTTTCTGCACATGTGGAGGGAACAACCATCGGGTCAGGTATGTTGCTTAAATATCTTTGGGAAAATATCAGATATTACTGGACAATTCATATTCCCTAATCCAGCTCTAGCTCTATTATCTACCACGCAGCATTTAGAGATTACAATTGCTCATTAGGATGTAGTGTTTATGTTATTAGCAGCGCTAGATTAGAAATAGCAGCTCAATGGCAAACAGCTGAGGATCTCATAAAAGAAAAGTAATGAAGCAATATGACAGCCCCAAAGCTTTTGCAGACGCAAACAGTGTTGGAAGCGGGATTGCGTGTGACTGCCCCGATACTATCGTGAGCACAAATCATCATGTAAGCTCGATAAAAAGGACTTCTGGAGGGGCCCACTGCCTCTTCTCTCAAGCACCTCTGAATCTGATGGTCAGTGGCAGCTCCTTAAGAGATTCAAACTGGGCCCAGTCAAGATCCATAGAAGATAAATCAAGCTCTGAGGGTCCAGAGGCAGGGAGATGTCACTGAGAGCAGGTGGGGAGTTGAGAGCCAAGAAAGCAACCCTGATGTGTAAAAACCAAGTGTGAGGTTGAGTCAGACAAGGGGTCACACAACCCAAGATCGGGAAAGGGATTTTTGCAGTTTCCTTTGGCTGATTTTTATTTAAGGAGGATTGCTTGTAAAAATACTGTTATCTTTTAAGCACCAGGTCAAGACTTTCCTCTTCTCCCAGACATTTTAGCATGTGTTTTTAAATTGTTTTTTAAAAATGTGTTTTTAAATTTGTATATTTGTTTTTAATGTTTTAATTGTTGTAAACCGCCCAGAGAGCTTCGGCTACGGGGCAGTATACAAATGTAATAAATAAATATGTGCTTAAATAAACAGATTTCTATTTCTGCTGCCACTTGCAAATGCCTCTCTACCCTAGAATCTAGGGCCTAGATCCAGATGAGAAAGCACATCCCTATCAAATGATAGCATGCAGTACCACTTGTATGCAAAAGTTATTTCCCCATGTCTTAACAGTGTCTGATCTGATGCCCACAGCTCCCCACTGCTTGCGACAGCTGAGTTTTGTTGGTGACTATAATAGTTTCATTAACTTGATCCAAGATGTGTTAGTCAGATCATTGGCAGGAGGGGAAAAAAAGAATGCTGTGAGTCATTGAGGGTGTTGTTCAGAGAGCTGTTTTGTGGGCCTATGAAGATGAGTGGAATGGATAAGGTGCGTCAAGTGTATCAACACCTTAAGCTACCTTACATTAAACTACACCACTGGCCTACATAGGGCAGCATTGGCTAGATGGCCTTCCTCTTTCAACAAAACTTTTAAGTAGAGACCTTATCCCCGTTTGTGTCTGTTTAGGAGCTACTTTTTAAAGATTTCTTAAAAGATGTCTTTAAAATGTTTTATTTTTAAGATGGTTAAAAAGTCTTTAGTGTTTTGTTCTTTGTTTGCTGCCCTGTGCTCCTTCTGGGAGGAAGGGCAGGATAGAAATTTAAAGCAACAAAAAAATAAATATTGGATGTTGTCAGACTCTAGCTCCAAGCAGCCGCATGGCAAATGGTAAGTGATGATGGGAGTTGGAATCCAGCAACATTTGGAAAGCCCAACTGTGGTTTATGTGAATTAGTATGGCTGGTCCTATACTAAATGGCACCATAGGTAAGGAGCATCTTTGGCACCTCTGTTCAACTTCTGGATACTTCATTTTTTGTTGTGTTTGAAGCTGGTTTTATTACTCGAATGCACAATTTAAATACAACTTTCGTCCCTGTCATATAAGATGATAAATTTGCACACACCCATTCTGATTTTAACCTCTCACCCTCGCTAACACACATACATCATTTGCTGAATGGGCACTGATGTCATTTATGTTCTTGTGAAAGCTATCAGTGAGGTGGGGAGAGAAAGGTGAACAATGTTGCCATCTTAGCAAGTGAAGCTGAACCATTTGTACTATTTTTGTTTCAGCTGTTGAATGACTAATAAAGTAGGCAGGTGTGGGACCTGCAACAAAGCATTGCAGCGTTCTCACCTCCTAACAGGCATGCTTTCTTGCTGGACACCTCATTTCATCCCTCTGGTTTTTTTTTTAAAGGTTTCTCACGCAAACACCTCTACAGTACACGCCGGGTTAGAATGTTCAGTCCTGTTTGGGCTGTTTTGGGGGTGGTTGAATAAACATAGGTTTTTATTTGCAAAAAAACCAAAAACATTTTGGTCCTTTAGCAAAATTCAGGGATTCGCCTAAGCATGCTGATACCTCCCTCTTGCTTCTCAGGGGCAGCATTCTGGTTACATCCAACTGAAGAGCCCTGCTGGATCAGGCCAGAGGTCCATCGGGTCCAGTCTCCTGTTCTTACAGTGGCCAACCAAATACCCTAATGGGAAGCCTGTAAGCAGGACCCAAGCTCAACAGCACTCTTCCCTCCTGTGGCTTCCAGCAACTACTATTCGGACAGAGGCATACTGCTTCTGACAGTGGAGGCAGAACGTATCTGTCAGGGTTAACAGCAACTGATAGCCTTATCCTCCATGGATTTGTCTAATCCTCTTTTAAAGACACCCAAGTTGGTGGCCATCACTGCTTCTGGTGGGATTGACTTCCACGGTATGTGCTGTGTGAAGTCCTTCCTTTTGTCTGTCCTGAATCTTCCAACACTGAGCTTCGTCGGGTGTCCATGAGTTCTAGTGTTATGAGAAAAATGGAAATGGACTGCCTTCAAGTCGATCCCGACTTATGGCGACGCTACGAATAGGGATTTCATGGTAAGCGGTATTCAGAGGGGGTTTCCCATTGCCTCCCTCTGAGGCTAGTCCTCCCCAGCTGGCTAGGACCTGCTCAGCTTGCCACAGCTACACAAGCCAGCCCCTTCCTTGTCCGCAACTGCCAGCTGGGGGGCAACTGGGCTCCTTGGGACTATTCAGCTTGCCCATGGCTGCACAGGTGGCAGAGCACGTAACCCCTGAGCCACTCACTGTGGGGGTGATCTTTAGCTGGCCCTCGACACCCAGGAGACACGAGCGGGGATTTGAACTCACAGACTCTGGACTCCCAGCCAGGCTGTCCTCCCCACTGTGCTATACCAGCTATAGTGTTATGAGAAAGGGAGAAAAACGTTTCTCTATCCACTTTCTTCATGCCGTGCATAATTTTATTCATTTCTATCGTGTCATCTCTTACACGCCTTTCCTCTAAAGTAAAAAGCCCCAAATGCTGTAACAACCTTCCGGTTCTGAGTCCTCAGTCTCATCCCCTGAAGACTCCGAGCCCGACAGCTCCGCCACTCTGCCTCCTCATTTCCCCTTTGATCCTGACCACTGCCTCTCCCGGTGGCTTCTGTTTCCCAGGCTGCTTCCTGCAGTCCAGGGCTGATGCTGACCTTTAGGATTCTGCAGCCCTCCCAACTGCTTACTTTTGTTTTGATTTAGGTTTATGGCCTGTCCAGGGCTGACTGCAGCTGTAAATCTCCTATAAAATCCGCCTTGACTTTGAAAGCGGTAAGAAGGGGTAACTGCATTTTGTTGAAGCTTCTGAGGCAAAACTGAGATCATGGCAGGATGCATATTATTAAACCTTGAGACAGAAAAAAAATGAGAATTCCCCCCCCTGCATTGAGTGAGAACACATTGCTATTAAGAAATGACGATGTAGTCAAAAACCATATTTAGACCTCTGCATAGATGCTCTACTCCAGAGAAATTATTAATCAAGATGATTATCCTTTTATGTTTGACAGCCCAGCCCAGCCCGCAAGCCATTCTAAGACTTTCCTTAAAGGATATAAAAGCAGGGCTAATTCACATGATACGCAGGGGGAAATAAGCCCAACTAAGCACAGCCTATCTAATCCTCTCTCAAGTGCCAAAGGAGCTAAAATTAGATAGGGAGGGCCAAATCCACAGCCTGCTGTTTTCTTCAGACGCCCTCCCATTGGGAAATGGGAGTGTGACTCCTGCTATGATATGTGGGAGGGGTGGCTGTGGAAGAGACTCACATTTCTTGTTGGGGGAGGCAATGGGGCGTGTCTCTTGCGCGTGCTTTTTTAGCCTTGTCAGCAGTGGAGGCTGGTCCATTAGGGCAAATGGGACACCCCCCCACCAAGCTCTGTCCACCCTCTGCAAGCCCCCACCTGCCTACTTCCTTACTTACAACCAGTCCAGGAGTTGGCAGCGGCTGTCAGCCTCCTCTTCAGTCTCAGCTGGGAGAAGGATGGAGACAAAGGCAGGATGAGCTGGCTGTGCCTACCATTTAGTCTGGCTCCACCAGTCATTGGTTCTGGCTCCACCAACGTTAGAGTGGCTAATTGCCAGATAGGCGACAAACAAATTAAATATTATTATTATTATTGGCCTCCTTGCCTTCTGCCCTACCAGTCCCAATGAACCTCAGCCTCTGCTAGCACCAGTGGGCAAAAAGATGTGCAACACAGTCATTCATGTTCCAACATTTCCTCCAGGCACCTGTCCTTCAGAGCCTCCCCCAAAGCAGCGGCCGATGCTGTACGTTAACTTATGTAACATATTTATATCCCACTGTTTGGGGTTGTCCTTGGATGGCGGTGTACAACAGTTAAATCCAAAGCAAACAATTACAACTTTAAAAAGAAGACAGGAAATTGAACAGGTAAAACAGCAACAGTCAAAACATAAAGCCAGCACAAAATCATCAATGAAAAGCTGAGTGGAACAGACAGAGAGAGGGTGAGAGGGAGAGATGTCAGGTCCGAGGGTGATTTCAGGCCCCTGGAAGGTTCATATGGGCACAGTTAGTCCAATTTCCAAACTCTTCGAGGTTTTAACTCAAGGGTGGGAAACCTCTGGCCCTCCAGATGTTATTGGGCTCCCGTCAGCCTCCACCAGCATGGCCAATAATCAGGGATCATGGGAGTTGTTTCCCAGCAAGATCTGGAGGGGCACACAGGTACCCCTGCTCTAAAAGGTCAAAACCAGCACTTTTACATTAAGCCTGGAAACAAAGAGGCAGCCAATGTAAGCGGCACTGACACTATTGGTGTGATACAGGTTTGGGGAAACTTTGGCTCTCCACAAGTTGCTGAACTATAACTCCCTTCATCCTTGGCTATTGGCCATGCTTGCTGGAACTGATGGGAGTGGCGGTTTAGCACATCTGGAGGGCCAAAGGTTCCCCGCAACTGAATTATACCAATACTGTGCCGCTTGCATTGGCTGCCTCTTTCACATACCTGGTGTAATAGGACCAGAATGCTTGACCACCACAAGTGTCTTGGCTGCTACATCTGCCTAAACGGTCTCAGTCTGGTTTACCAATTTTAGCCTGATAGCAGAACCCATAACACACAGCCGTTTCCCACTCCCAGGATTGGGCCCCATGCCTAGACTGGCAGTCAGTGGAGGTTGGTCTATCAGGGCAAACAAGGTGCTGCCCCACCAACCTCAATCTGCCTGTATAGCCAGTCCCCTGGTCATCTGCCTTCTTATGTACAACCAGTCCAGAGAGTGGCACTGCTTGTCAGCTACCTTCTCCTCAGTCTCAATGGTGACCTTGTAGAATTCAACAAGGGGACAAATCCAGAACTGGTTGGCTCTGCCTGTCACTGGCTGTGTCTCCACCTTTCCCTCCACACATCAGAGGGCACAACCCACCACTGCTTGCAGTGCTTGTCTCTCTGTTGGATTTCTACAACCATAAAGAGTGACAGGGTGGGCATTACAGCCTTCTGTTTCCTTTAGGAGAGCACACAGGGCAGGATCTCCTTCATCCAGCCACTCCTACAGGGGGGGATCCCCAAAGAGCATTGCTGAGTCATAACAACATAAGAAGAGTCCTGCTGGATCAGGCCAGAGGTCCATCTAATCCAGCATCCTCTTCTCACAGTGGCCAACCAGTTGCACATGGGAAACCTGCAAGTAGGACCTGAGTGCAACAGCACTCTCCCCTCCTGTGGTTTCCAGAAACTGGCATTTGGAAGCATACCACCTCCCACAACGGAGGTGGACCATAGCCATTATGGCTAGTTTGTCACTGATAGCTTTTTCCTCCATTGAATTGTCTAACCCTCTTTTAAAGCCATCCAAGGTGGGGGCCATCACAATTCTCCAAACAATGTTTACAGGCATGCATATATTAGGGGAAAGAATGCATATAAATGAATGTATTCATGAAAATAACCTACAAAAATGCATTATATTAGGAGAATTGCTTGCAAAAAATGTGTCTATTAGTCAAAACTGTATACAAAAATGCATTTATTAAGAGAAATTTACACTAGAATTCTGAATAATTTTCATGAGGATTTTTTTTTTTAAAAAAAGCTAATTGCTGCAGAAATGTGGAGAACTGAATTTAAGATTGGAAAAATGAGAAACTGAGAGAACCGAAATAGACAGATCCTTCCATCCTTATCTGGAGGACACCAAGTTGGCTGCCCTTAGTTTACGGGGTTCCCCACCTGCTCACACATCTCCACATGCAGAGGATAGGATGGATTATACGCAGAATTTGCCCCCAGAGATGGAGCAGGAAGTGACTCTACCAAATTACTCCAGAGTTGTGAGTAGCAGCAAAAAGCTGTCAGTTTTCAGGTTGATTCAAAGAAACGTCCCTCATTGCTATTAGATGCCACAGACGTAAATTAAACCAAGGAGATTAATTGGCCTAAGTGTATTTGGAGAGATGAAGGCCATCCATGAATAACCTGAGAAAGGCCTTAATTTATTCCCTCCAGATTGATTATTTATTCTGGCTAGGCCTTTGACCCCACTATTGATCCTGAGTTAATCTGCAAACAGCCATCCAAATTCATGCGCATGCTAGCGAACATCAGGAATCTAACAAAGAGCCGGTGTCCATAAAGACACAAGGTCACCGCCAGGGCAGAGTAAATAAATGGTTGGTGCTCCTTAAAACAGTCTCCTAGGCAGCAAATCACTATCTTGCTGCAATGCAGACCCTCCAAACATTGTTTTTTTGAAATAGAGAAAATGATAGGTCTGGACACGTAATAAATATCTATTGCTGTTTTGTTATTTGGTACTTCAGTCATTCAAAAGACTTTGAAAAAAGGTCAGGAAAAACCATACTAGAGGAAGTGGAGGGAGCCATCTTCAGCCACATTCAGTAATTTTGCAAATAAGGCTGCAGACCCAGCTTTGAAACAATCTGTTTAATGTACCAGTTCCAATAAAAGTGTAGGGAATTTTTTTTACACCAGGGCAGAGTAATGCTGTTATCAAATGTAAAAAGCTTCCACCCTCGCTTAAAAACCTGTGCACGCATGAGGACGGATGCACACCAATTATCTGAGCAAAAAAACTTCAATTTACAATACTGCAATACTGACGTTTGGTTCTGTCCCACATGTAAACATGAAAGATATTTTTTAAAATCTTATTTCAAACAAGATGGAGATGGGAAGGCAGGCAGCAAACAGGATTTTTAAAGAAGTGATAAATTAGAGTATGGCCAATTATCTATATTTTGTCAGTCACAAAAGCAGCTCATGACCATCCTGATTACCTAGAAGAATAAAATTTTATGATAAATTTATCATTCAACACTGCTCAGTCATGAAGCTCATGGGGATTGGGGGGCTGGATGAAACTCTACTCCCCACCCTACCTACCTCACAGGGTTGTTATGAAGATATACTGCTCCAAGATCATTAGAGGAAGGGCAGCATACAAGCATGATTGATAAACAAATAATTTAAATAATTACAGCAGGGGTAGCCAATGTGGTGCCCTCCAAATGTTTTGGACTACATCTCCCGCCATCCCTACCTGTTGGCTAAGATGGCTGGGGCTGATGGGTATTGTAGTCAACATCTAGACAGCACCACATCCCTACCTGTGCATTAAAGGGTTCCTGTGTGGCCAAAACATTTCTCACAGGGAGGCTGCTTAATGCAACTCTTTAAGACCAATTGCTCTCTGTTCCCCACAGCTTTGACTGTGTGGGATTTTGTAGGTCTGCCATATATTTGCACTGGGTATGAGAGGATCAATCGATACAGGGATAAAGCATAACTATATGCCCTTGGAAACAGCACAAAATAGTTGCTCACACAGAGAGACAGAGGGTGCACTCTTCGGAGAACTAGAGATTCTTACTGTGAGGTTCCTTTTAAACATTACAGCAGCTGCTTTTTTGTGAGTTCATTCATACCCATGGTTAGCAAAAGTGGCTAAGGACTCCTACTCCAACATCGCCTCCTAGTCCAATATCATCAGAAGGGCCACAGGTTCCTATCCCTGACATAATGGCTCACAACCTGGTCAGCTGTGCATATCTGTAACATAAAATCATCCCACCCCTGACCCTGGCCAGGCAACATTTTCATGTTAACATTCCATATGGCTGGCCCAGTCCATCTTTCTGTGGGCCTTTAAAGGTTGCAGCAGCTCTGTAGGAATGACCCTGTGGAAAATCACTCCTGCAACACTGCTATAATGCTTAAAAGGGACCTTACAGAGTTAGAATAGAGATGGAGGAGAAATTCAATTCAGCTTGCTTATAAAGGTGAACCTAACCTAATTCACTTTTTCCAAAACGATATGCAAAATGAAACACAGCCATCCTTCGAAATTTGCATGTCTCTGAACTTTACACTGCAGTTCTCTAGTAATGTATACAAAAATGCATAAAGTAGGGCAAAGAAGTTTGCATGTAAATGCATAGATTGGTGAAAATAGCATACAAAAATGCATTATATTAGGGGAAACTGCTTTAAAATGTGTATATTAGGAGAAATTCACACTAAAATGGTGATGAATTTTCATGAGATCTTTTAAAAAACATCACAAACTGATCTGGAAATGGAGAGAAGTAAATTTCACACTGGAAAACTGAGAAATGGAAATTGACATATTTGCCTACTACTGTCTTAGACACACATACAAAGTCCAGCGATCCTCTAATTATCCTCTAAGTAGATAAAACCGGTGGGAGAACATTGGTGGAGTGTTGGAAAACGGAAATGGACTGCCTTCAAGTCGATCCCGACTTATGACGACCCTGTGAATGGGTTTTCATGGTAAGCAGTATTCAGAGGTGGTTTGCCATTGCCTTTCTCTTGGTGGAGTGTTAAAAGCACACAATTTTATTTGTGTTTGTAAAACTTTGGAGAGCATCGGGAACACTGTGCTAGTGCGGCCAGATCATCCTGCGGCTGCTTTCCAAGTCTGCCATTTTAGAATTTTTTTTGTAAATATTGTTATTGCCAGTTTTGTTTCACATTCTACATTTTTGAAAGCCCTGGGACAGCAAAGCAATGCAATAAAACGATTGTTATTTATTGCCATTGCACTCAGCACAATACCAGATGGGTAAAAAAAAAATTCTGCCCAATGTAGGCTTCCTGAATTCCTGTGACTATGGTATTCCCAATCTCTGTGTATGGATGTGAAAGTTGGACAGTGAAAAAAGTGGATAAGAGAAAAATCAACTCATTTGAAATGTGGTTTGGAGGAGAGCTTTGTGCATACCATGGACTGTGAAAAAGACAAATAATTGGGTGTCAGAACAAATTTAAACCAGAACTATCATTAGAAGCTAAAATGATGAAACTGAGGTTATCATACTTTGGACACATAATGGGAAGACATTTGTTCACTAGAAAAGACAATAATGCTGGGAAAAACAGAAGGGAGTAGAAAAAGAGGAAGGCCACACAGGAGATGGATTGATTCCATAAAGGAAGCCACAGACCTGAACTTACAAGATCTGAACAGGTGGTTTATAACAGATGCTGTTGGAGGTCACTGATTCATAGGGTCACCATAAGTCGTAATCGACTTGAAGGCACATAACAACGTGATTTGAAAACTCCACAAACTTTGTTTGGGACCCTGATTCTTTTAAATCAATGCTTGCTATTGCTGGGAATTGTAAACTGGGGGAGTACTATTGTGCTTGGTTCCTGCTTCTAGGCTTCCTGTAAAGGGCATCTGGTTGGTCACTGTGAGAATAGGATGCTGGACGAGATGGGTGCTTGGCCTGATCCACCAAGCTGTTCTTACATTATTACGACTTCTATAGGCCTTGGATTGCCATCTTTCAATTTTTTTTAACCAAAAAAAGGGAACAAAAAAGAGCTCTAGATAGAATTCATTACATACTTAATATGTATCCCCCCAAAAAAGTTAATGAAATATCATCTTAAGTGCACATTTTACGACCAACCAATAAGCACGGGGCAACTAATTAGCCTCTAGCTTACTTGTATGAAAGATAAATTGAAACAGGATTGAAAGAAAGTTAATACAATTTAGGTACTAATATTGAAACTGTCACTTTAATTCAGTTATGGAGCAATTAAGAGTGCCCACTTCTGTGCTTGCATTCAAGAGTTATCGCAATTACAGCCAGGTGCAATTAATTTATTTTTAAAAAGGCAATTTCAGGCAAGCAGGACAAAATGCATTTTTTGACTTCCACACGCAGATTTGCCATAATGAAGGTCCTGAGAGGTCACTGATGCAATTGCACCAGGGCTTATATCTGGTTACTGATATGTAGCCCTTATCTTCTCCCATAGGGATTACATGGGTCCAGAGCCACCATCAAGGACCACCTGCTGTAACCATCCTTTGCTACCACATGGCTTTTCCCTTACAAAACAGTTCCTTTGAATAGTTGTCTTCATTTTGGGAACCTGTCCTGTTCCCAACACAGTGAGAGCCCATGGGGTGCAGACCTAGAACAGGCTCATCTTGAGCAGGACTCATCCAGCCATGAGAAGCCAATGTCTAGTAATGGTTTCTTTGCAAGGACCTGGAGAGAGCTTCCTAAAGAAGCCAGATGTTGATCCTACAAGTTCAAATGAATCCCTTTATCCTTGTGCAAACACACTGGCGACTGGCAGAGCCCTAGACCTCAAGGAAAACTGCAAAGGATTTAAAGGCCTGGAATGTATACATTGTGGCATCTTTGAATAGCCTCACTGTGAACCTTCTGCCTTCTCTAATGGGAAGCCTTTGAGAATAAACAGCCACAACTGGTGGGTGCAGGAGTGCAGTTTGATCACTTTAGACTCTGCACTCAGGTCACTTCCAGGTAACCTTTTTACTGAGCATTCATCCAGATTTATTTGCAGGGAGGTTAAATGCCATTGGGTATTTATTGCGCAGTCGCCCTGATTTACTTGCTGGGAGGCAAAGTTAGATGAGATTGGCTATTTATTGGGCATTCGCCCTGATTTGTTTGCAGAGAGGTCTAGCATTGCATCAAGCAAATGTTATCCCACACTTTTTAGTGCATTTCCCATCAATTCCCTTATTGCAAAAAGTCCAGTTTTGTGTGTGGAGTGGTTTGTTGTACAAGAGTGCCAAATCAACTTTAAATGTTGCAAGGCAGTGGTGCTTAAACAAGCAAGCTAGCATAGTAGTCCTACAACAAATTTTATCTAGCCTACAACCTCTGTTCAACATTATCATTTATTTATTATTTCTATTTATAGACCACTTACTATCTGAAAGATCTCAAAGCGGTTTACAACAGAATACACAAGGTACCATGAAAACCCTAACAAATTATTACATAACAAAATACACGAACAATATACATACACATAAACACAACATAAAAGCCAAATAAGCTTTACAAGGCGGTATAATACAAAATGACAAACCAACACAACGTACAGTATACGCATACAACCATTTCATGCAACCACCACCTTCATTCACTACCTCAATCATATCAACCACTCATACAACAATCTCCAGCACACAGCAATGCTGTAACAACCTACATGCAAAGAATCACTACCAAGCATGCACATGTGAGATGCTCTCCCCATTTCAGAAGCACAAAAGGGCTCATGCCCCACACTTCTGAACTACTCCTCTCACATGAGAGGGGCCCAGTTCTATAGCAGACCAGGCTCTCACTTTGCAGGAATATAAAGCTACTTCCCTCAATGCACTCCCAACATGGTACTACACAACCTCAACCCCCAATAAACAACTATTCAATGCTAGTAACAAACACACTATCAACCTCACACTCAGGTGCCCGCAAAGGTCACCATAAGCTTAAGCTGTTACTGGCGAAGTTTCTCAGTGGTGGGATGTGGGGTCCTCCTCTGTCTCTGTGGAGTCCTCTTGCAGGGCAGGTCCATTTCTCTTTGACTGGAGTGTCCTGTGGGACTTTGCTTTCTTCGCTTGCCTTTTAAAACCTTGGTCACATTTAATCTGACCTACAGTGAGCTTTTATTTTTGCTTTCTTTCGAGTGCCTCTGACAGCGGAAGGCCTCTCCATCTTCCAGATTCATGTCTTGGAAAACAGCAAAAAGTTCATGCTAGGCTCAAGGGCTCCCCCATGTGACCAGCCTGCATATTTTTAGAACTTGTACTCATCTTAAGGTACTGTACTTCTCTTTCAGAAAAACCCAGGCTCCAGGTAGGATGAAGAGCTAGACCAGTGCTTCCCAACCTTTGTGAGTACGGGACCCCCTTTGTAAGCTCAACAAATTTCATGACGCCCCCCCATGTTAATTGTAATTTTCATCTCTGTTAATTGAAAAAAAATGGTGCGTGGCAGAATCACATCTCCAAATATCCCTTTCCATTAAAACCTCCCTGCAGACACGGAGGTGTTGCTTTCTTTTCTTAATGCAAAGGTCCAATCAAATTGGTATACCCCTCCCCCCCCGACAGTCTGAAGTTGTACAGCCCTGTCTCCCAACACCAGTGGATTACAGTGTTGGGCTAAGATCCAGGTTCAAATCCCACCCAGCCATGAACCCCACTGTGTGACCTTGGGCCAAACACAGTCTCTCAGCCCGACCTATCTCACAGGGTCTGTGTAAGGCTTGAGCAACTTGGAGGAAAGATGGGATATAAATGCAATAATAATTAAATAAATACATTTCAGCTGCAATACGTGGACCACAGCCTCAGCCAACCTATCGAGCTATTATTATTATTAATAGTAGTAGTAGTAGTAGCAGCAGCAGCAGCAGTAAAGAAGGAGCAATGTGGTCATGGTGGGGATGCTACATTCTGAAGACAAAAAGGTGGATAGATTGAGGAAGGAGGTTAGTGCTTTTAGGCCTTGGGATGATCATCAGAACTGATTACTTGGTTAGCGTGCACTTGGGGAATGAGAGCAGAGCAGAAGACAAATCAGTGCACACACACACAAAAACACACCCGCCTCTCCTGCAAGCATCTGCAGGCGTGCATGCATTCAGGCACATGGGAGGGGGGAAGCCTCAACTGCCGCAGTGTCTTGGAGAGAGAAATGGGGGGGGAGTTTAGTTGGAAGAAAGGAGGAATGCTGGCACACATTTAGCCTCCGAGATAGGGGGTGAGCAAGTCCCGAGTGTCCTCACTGCTCCTTGGCTCCATCTCGGCCAACGGTGAGATCTGGGTGGCCTCGCAAATAAGAATAATTTTTAAAAGAAGGTGGCAGCAAAGCAGGAGCCAAGAAAGGCAGGCAGACTGGCTGCCTGCCAGGAAGGAAGGGGAAAAGTAGCCTTTCCTTGCAACCTTGCTTCATTTGCTTCATGAAAAGCCTTCTTCTGTGCAAGGGCATTGTCAGCAGCGAGAAGATGCAAGTGCGAGGAGATGGGAGTCAGCAATAGTAATCCCCTCTTCCTGATAGTTCCACCCTCAGCTTACTTTGGCATCCGCCACGTTTTATAGGCAGATGCCTGCTCTCGGCATGCCTGAAAGATGCTTTGCCACTTCAGCAAAAGTCCTCCCCTCTTATTTGGAGCAAGGGGAAGGTGTTGGTGGCAGCGGCAGTGGGGGACAGACAGCATCCAGGAAATGAAGACTTTAAAAAAATCATTTCTTTACTGTTTGTGGGTCCCCTGGATTACTTCACACCCCCAGAGGCTACAGCCACCAGGCTGGGAATCACTGAGCTAGACCCAGAGGTGTAGTTGGCCAGGGTCTCGGAGGCGGTTCTTAGAACCCTTGCTTTTTTGGGAGGGTCCCAGATGGGTCCCTATGTCGCCAGCATCCTACCAGCCAATCAGAATGAAACAGAGTGTGTTAGCCACTCAAAAGAATATTCAACATACTTCCTTGTCTTTTCCTGCTGATTGGAGCCAAAGATGAGTCAACCACTGAAAAGACTCTTCTTAGTAGATATAGTAGCGCGCTCTCTCTCTCTCTCTCTCTCCCTTTGGCATTAGGAGATACCGGGAAGAGTTAACCACTTTTTTTGTTATCGGCTTAGTAAATGTTTAAGTATTGTATGAATATTAATAAATTGTGATTTATTGGATTATTGGCTAGCAATTCAGCACTAGGGGAGTAGAAAAAGAGGAAGGCCAAACAAACGATGGATTGATTCCATAAAGGAAGCCACAGACCTGAACTTACAAGATCTGAGCAGGGTGGTTCATGACAGATGCTCTTGGAGGTCACCGATTCATAGGGTCACCATAAGTCGTAATTTACTTGAAGGCATATAACAACAATTTTAGGGGATGGGGAGGGGAGAAATGTGATGTATAGGTAGGGGGAATATGAGCACAAACCAATCTAATTTGCACATCCTAAAACAAATACACAAACCAAAATGCAGCTTTCCTCCAGCATTCACATTTTTCTGAAGTTTCCTGTGCAACTCTCCAGCAAAATAATGTGCTCAAAAGTGTGTATATTGGGGAAAGTGTGCACAAACATTCATATGCTAGTGAAAATAGCATACAAAACTCATCATATAAGGGGAAATGGTTCACAAAAATGTATGTATATAAGCAAATTGGCATAAAAATGTCTGTCTTATGAGAAGTAGGCACTAAAATGTGGACAAATTTTCATGAGGACTTTAAACAAAATTCACAAAAGACAAATTGAAATTGACAGATTTGTTCATCCCTATCTATTGGTAACAAAGTGTATGTCAGTGTAGAATAAAAGCCTGTGTTGAACTTCCCCAAAAGGACCCTATATACACCTTGACCCACTACAAGCATATGTCCAGGATTTTTAAGTGGTGTAAATTATAAAAGAAAAAGATTAGGAGGCTCAAGATAAACAGAGAAAGCTTTAAAATGAATGTGATTGATTCTCTGACCTTTGGTTTTGTACACATTTAGAGCCAGTTGGCATCCTTCCTTTTTTAACTGTCAGTATTTGTACTTTGGGAGAGAGGAGGGAAAGATTAATTCAGCTGATAAAGGGAAGTGTAATGCTTGCTTCCAAAGTGGTGCTATGAATCTTCGAATCACCATTGGAACATAAATTCAATCCTGACTTTAGACTCACATGGTTAGTTGTAGCATAAATGGCTACAATTTTGCCCATGCTTACTGGCAGCAGTGGAAGCTGGTCCGTTAGGGTGAGTGGAGCACTGCCCCACCAACCTTAGTCTGCCCTCAACTAGCTTCCACCTGCCTGCCTCCTTGCACAGCCCAGGGATGGAGCCGCCTGCCAACCTTCTCCTCGTCTCAGCCTTGCCCTTGTAGAACTCATCAGGAAAGATGGAGACAAAACTAGAATTAGTTGGCTCTGCCTGTCATTGGCTCTGGCTCCACCTACTGTTGGGTTCCTTACAGTTGACCCCACTAGTCCCAATGGGCACCAGCCGCCACTGCTTGGGAGGAAGCCCTACTGAGCACTGTGAGACTTCCCAGTAACTCTACATAATATCTACCTATATGTGCATAACTGAGTCCCACCTTCGCATTCAACTGGTCAATTGTGAAAGATTATCTTGCAAAACTCCTCTTGCTCTAACAGGGCTCATAGCTACTGCCTTGCCTTGGTCTTCTAGTTGCAATTCCACTAACAACAATTGCTAAGGAACGTGAGAGGAGCTTCATCTTAATTAAGCAACACCTGATTGTGTACACTTTGATAGGAGGAAATAGGGTGGGTACCTGGTTGTTCCCAGCTGCAATCTGCCCAGTATATGCAACACTCTGGTCTATTTCAGGCTCATACAACTTTGACCCATTAATCAAAGTGCAGCCTACCAGCCATTATTATGATCTGCCCAGTACTAGACCTTCCCACAGGTGTGATGCCACAGATGGGCGATTAGCTGGGTTTGGCTTTGCAGCTCAGACCTGGATTACAGTATATGTTCGCCCACTTGGATTACTGATTACTGCTGGACTTGCCAACAAAGGAGATGGGACAATATCGTAATTTAGCAGCATGAACAGCACTTCTGTACAACCTGTGAACCAACAACTTGAACATAGACTAGCAAAAGCTCAATGAACCTATCCTCTCCTTTTTCTGCATGCACGGGCTGCCAAAGGGTTTGTCATGGTTGTTGCAGTGCACAATATTTATCCAGTAGGCTGTGCTCAGCAAGGTTAAAGTTTCACAGGACCTATACATACTTATGCAAACTGAATGTGACACACACACACAGCTTGCAAAGAATTGTATGAAACTAGGATTTTTGCTTATGAAATTCTGAAAACAAAACCCAACCCACACCACTATGTGTATTGGTGGCACTATATATATATATATATATATTATTCAAGTTCCCTGGGAATACACACTCTTACTGGATTGTTTCCTTGAATTCCTTCCCCTAAGAGTGGTGGGTTCTCTTGGTAGAGTCCATGTGCACTTCATGAACAGATGCATTATGCTAGCTAAAGACGTCTGTGGAAGCACACTCATTTATATCTTTTCATAGGCAATTCATTTTTATTATTCATCATCAGGAAACATTAGTATGAATGATCAACAGATAGATCAGCCCCTCTATTTGTCAGCCATTTGAAAACTACTGTCACTTTTTATTTACAGATAACAAAATGCAAAACCACATTCTCAATTTTGGTCATTGTTCTTTCTTGTTCAGGAAGAGGCAGAGATCTGCAACAAGGCTGTTGTTGGGGGAGGGTAGAACTCTTTCAGCAAACATGATCCTCTAAACCGGGGGGGGGGAACCTCTGGCCTGTAGGCCAATCTTGGCCTGCCAAGCAGTCCAACTAAGTCTGCAAGGCCCCTATCCCCAAAGCACACCTCCCCATCCATCAGCTGATGTCATTCAGGATTCCATGCAAACCCCTTCCTCATTAAGGAAGGGGTTTGCAGGAAAACCCTTGCCTAACAAAGGAAAAAAAACCCTGTTATAGCAGATTCCAGGCCTATCAGGAAGAGGTTTGCATGGAATCCTCTGCTAAAAAATGGGGGGAAAGCCCTTCCTTTTAGTGCCTAGCATTCAATGTCATTGTGACGTCAAGTGACTGACAGGTAGGCAGCCAGCCCTGCCCACCTGTCAAATTTGCGCTGCAAGGCTGATCCTGATAAGGATTTGGCCCATGGAGCCGAAAAGGTTCCATACCTCTTCTCTAAACCAAGGGTGAGTAACCTTTATTGTCCCAAGGACTGCAGTCTCTCTTGGCCAGACCTCCAGGGGCTGCATTCCAGTGGTGGGCAGGGCCAAGGTGAGAGGGGGGGATGGCTACACTCTGTTCCTACAGATACAGACAAGGTGTGCAAGATTTTCTCATTGTCTTCCTCTTGGTCATGGCCTTGAATGCTTCAGAGCCAGCTGACCTCTCTATGGCAACCGTTAACAACAGGTCTTCAAAGAATGGCTGATGGCTTCAGCAGCAGCTTCTTCAAGTACCCAGATTTCTTTCAAGAATCCCTACCTCGAGTTTCACAGTCTGTGTGAATTTGCATCTTCAGCTGAAGATATGCATATATGAAAAAAGTATTCATGATTCTAACAGCAGCAGGGATATAGCCTTCTACATTTATAAAAACTCTGAATTCACACACACACCCCGCACTCCTATCCTCTATAAGGACTTGGGATGATGGATGGCAAAGGAACAACTAGGGGATTTATATGAGTACTGGGGGTATAGTGAGGCACTATTTTGCAGCCTAGTCAGTGGAAGTTCCTCTCCTGATTTCTGCCCACACATTTCCATGCAAAATAATGAGGGCTAGCAAGTTTTTTGAAAGAAAGCAAGCTGAAATCATTCCAGTCTGAGATGCAAAATATAAATATCACATTTAAACAATATTACTAAGTAACACTGTGTAGAGAAGCACTTCACACAAAAGAAAAAGGAGTAAGTACCATTGCAGTTAATCTGCACTCTGGAAGGGCTGTCCAAGCAAAAGCCCAAAGGAGTTTAGTCAATTATTCATCTATATAATAAACCATGGTTTGACTTGGGGGTGGGGAAGATATTTTCTGCCTTGCTGTCCTCCTTTGTTCTGAATGCCAGAGAGATTTGGTCTCAAACCTTCAATAGAATTTGCTGATTCACCAAGTTCTAGGTACAAGGGAAATACCGCACACAAGCTTACTTGTGTTGTAAGTTGTATGCTGTTTCAGAAAGCTCACAACTCTCATTAATCGTAGGTAATTTTTTAAACCCACATAACATTTATAGCCACCACGCTTTTATCTCCTGAAAACATTTTTTAAAGAAAAGACAACCTGCCTGGTTTAACAGAAAAACACAGTCCTACAGAAAATATAGTTATCAAACAGAACTCTTTTTTTGCAGTGTCTCTGGAATTCTTGCATTTGTCTTTATTAAAGCAGTAAAATGTAGCATGGTGAACGTCTGCCTGTTGAAATGAATGTTTTGGTGTTTAGACTTCAAAGTGACACATGCCGAGAAGAGAGAAAGTAACAGCAAATGTCAAAAATGAAGAGCCAGCGACACAGCTTAGAAAATCTACTGGGCTGAGTCTAATACGTTTACCTGTGCAAGCACCACTAGAATAAACTCACTGGTGGATTTCACCCACTGACTAGGCTCAAAACAAAAGCTAACTCCACACATTAATTAAAAAAAACTCCAAGAGGTTTTTTCCCCACCTGACCAAATCACTCCTGAATGGCTCCTCTCCCAGAGAACTGCAAAGAGTGCTTTACAACACTGAGCATCTCTGATCATTTTTGTCTGTAGCTAAATTACATTCATCTGCTTGCAAGACACAACACACATCATGTGGAAAGGCATTATTAAACTCTTCATTGTGAATCCCTATAAAATGTCACCCAAAGTATTTTTGAAAGGACAAAGCCATCCTGAAAATACATCAAGTCCCTATGCTTTATTTTATGCATCTGCATTGTGATGCTTCTGGCAAAGGAATATTAAAATACCAAACAAGTGTCTATTCCACAAAAGAAACCAGGCACCAACAATCACCTTGTTGTTCAATTAAGAGGACATATATCTATTTTAAAGTTAAGGAGCTTCTTTTGACAATAGCTTATATAGCAATCTGGACATGTTATGCTTTATGCAAAACTATCCCTTTAATCTTATTGCCTTGATAAATTGGTGCATTTGGAAAAATGGCACCATCTATTAGCAAGTGACATAAATACTGCATGTTTGATATTCATCCTTCAAGACAAAGACAGTATAAATTTAGGGGTCTCCACATTTTCATCCTAGTACATGCAGTCATAAAGGCAGTTGTAAAGTCTATTAACTGCACACATCAACTTGTAACAAGTTACTAGAATTACAACTGAACTACTGCAAAGTATGGATGCAAGACTCAGAATCAACACAAAGAAGCAAATGGCTTCTAATCTCACTCCAAGGCAACAGAATTTCTGTTGGGTTTCATCTCCTAAACATCATGCAAAAAAAGGGGAATGTCCACAAATTAATGTGTTGTCAGTAGCATCAACAGCTACAAACACTTTCTCCATTAGTTTCTCACCATCAAAGCTGTTGCTCTGCAGCTGGGTCTTATTTCTTTGTGTCCCACCAAGCATAGCCTTCATTACAGAACATCTTGGTTCCCAATTAGACAATTTTATCACCAAGATCCCTCAGTGATGTCTACAGTGCCTGGCTCCCAAGTGGTGCACAATAAGATAGGGAAGTTCTATTTCTATGCAGTTCTTTAAGAAGAATACATATAGGGCCTTCCTATCTTTGGATAAGAAGGGGCCTATTCATTTTTAAAACTGTCCCCTTCTAGCACTCTTTCATCTCCACAACCATTTCTAAAACTGCTTAATTTGCTTTCTTTGACTTTTTTCAAATAATCATGGGGCCCTTTCCCTTCAAAAGAGGTAGGGTTTTTATATGACCCCCCAATTCTATCCCACAGTGTGAAATACTGGCCGTAGTTGTAATCAAAGTACAAGTGGTGATCGGTGTGGTGGGCAGAACCATTGATAATCTCCTTCAATGCACGAGGAACACGATAGTCTCCATCATGAATGGAGATTGTCCAGACATTGACAAAGATGTAAAGGCCCAAATAGGTCAGCTTGTGCAGAGGAAAAAGGAATGGGTAGATGTGATAAGGGATACTTTGAAGGAAGCCATCCACCGGGTGAAAAGCATGGCTGGCAAAGGGAGTTGGAATCTTCCATAAGTGATGGGGCTTGTGCAAACGCTGGGGAAGAAAGAAAAGGAATTAGCACCTTACACTGAAAAGAGAAGCAAGCATTTTCACTTTAATGCAGCAACAGAAATAGTTACTCTTCTGATCACATGATCATTCCAAGATGCCCTGGCAGAGAGGAAGTGGATTTTTTTGTGGTTTGTTTTCTTTCAACATGCCACAAGTGGGCATCACCGATATGTGGAGGACCAAGCTGTTCTGTTACAGGGTAGCTACTCCTATTCCAGGGCAACAGCTAATTAATTGGTTAGAGGCAGTTAGTTTGTTAATTCTGGTAGACAATTAAGAGCACCAAAAAATAAGCATCTAATAGTGCTTATTGCTGAGTATACACATACAAGTAAGCATAAAATCTATTCACATTCCTTGACAGCAGTGTTCAGGAGGTCCCCTGGGGTCAACTCTTTGCTGCTCTATCATTCAGTCTGGACGGATGTTTAGCTGTGTAGGGTGATGCCTCTCTCCAGCCTCTGCCACTAACTTCACTCTCTGTTGTGTCTCTGCTGTTCCTTGCCCCGTCTGTGTAACTGGCTGCTAGATAGTCTATCTGATCCTTCTCTTATAGTAGAATGAGTCATGCATCGTGAGCTTAGAGATGTCCCCCTCACTAGTCTTGTGCTTCTCATGATCCAATAGGGATACTATGCTGACCTGCTGTGAAAGAGCAACTTTCTCTTGCCCTTATCAGTAAGGTGACTAATACATTTCTACACAGCCTACATAACAGCTCAACTCCATCCACTATGCAGAATGGATAAGCTTCAATAATAACCCCATGCAAGATCCTACACAGACAAGAACTAATTTGTGAATGTCAGCTACGCCTCCTTGTGTGTACGATCTTGCACGCATCTTAAAATACACAAGCCAATAAAGCCTTTTGCAGAGTTATTTCTAAGGCTTTTATTTTATTGCAAATTGAGGTGGCAAATACCATAATTCTACTACACGAAACTTTGGCAAGGCTGCATTGAAAATCTAGTGGTTATTCCACCTTAAAAAAATCTGGAGGTGGGGGTAGGGGTGAGATACAGATACTTTCTTCCTCTTGGCTAATGTGTTGAATGTATTCTATTTAAAGTTGTGGGGTTTTTTTGGTTTTTTTTAAAGATACAGAAAATGGCAAATAAAACTGTTAAGCAGCTGGACCACATTTTCCATAAGGGAAGTCTAATGCATTCCCTGGGATTTATCTTGCAGTGCCTCAATGTCACAGCATCTTTTGCATCAGTTCCTATCAAAGGTGGGCTGCTATGCTTTTAGTTGTCTGCCTTTTCCTGCAAGGTAACCAAGCATACAGAGTGGAAAGCTCCTAAGGCCAGGTGCATATCCATACATCCCCTAGCTCAAACTATGTATTACACAGCTTCACACTCATCTGCCTGGAAATCTATTTTTGGTGGTCTATAGTAATGCAAGTAACATGGCCGCTGAACTGAGAAAGACTCCTACAGCACAACCCAGAAAAGCTTAAAAAACAGCAGATGCATGTAGGGATGATGCTGACAGTCCCAAAACTTCCACATCTTGCCCTGTCACTGCTTATAACCACAGACCTGATTTGCTGTGGAAGAAACTGTGCTTGTGCAGGCCAAGCTGCTTGAAAGGTTTTCCTGTCCCCACCCTGATGGGATTCACATATGAATTCTCAATAAGCATTCCTGGATCAGACCAGGGGTACATCTACTCTAACATTCCATTTGCACCAGAAACTAGCCAGAAGCACCTGAGAACTCAAAAGCAAGACATGAAGCCAAGGGTCCCTCCCCTACCTTTTGTCTCCTGCACCTGGTAAACCAGAGATACACTGCCTTAATAAATGGTAGTTCCTTCCAATACATCCTGTCTTCATTTGGGAGCCTGTATCTGCACGTGGAATGTATCCTCCAGACTGGGTGTACTGTTTTCTAACCACGTCTTACTATGTAATAATTGGTCATACCTTATATAAAAGTTTATGATGGAGAAATCGATGAATCCAGTAGATACACATATCAGTGAAGAAGAGAAAAGACAGCATGCTGAGGATAACACCAAACCAACCTAGATAAAGGGGACAGAGACTCAGACTATTGGATTTATACAGCACTGGGTTATGAAAACAAAAAAAGTACTTTTTATTATATTAATTTGGAAAAAAGTTTCCTTACTTGAGCCTTTGGCAACAGCAGTTCCAAGCAAACACAGCTAATTATACAGTCTAAAGGATCTGAAGACCTACAGCTACACAGATGAAACATGAAGAGCAACAGCAGCCAACTGAAGTCTGTTTACCATTCCAGGGTGTTGAAATAGTACATAGCTGCTTTGGAAACAAATATGGGCTAATCCAAAGAGATTGCTTCCACACTTTGGCCAACAATTAATGGTGAAATGTTGCAAGATTGCTGCAGAGTGGCTTAGCCTGTTACTCACCTGGGGCACCTACCTGACCAGGTTGAAAAAGTGAGAGGCTAAGACATGTATATATGGATAGGCAGACTACTAAAAAACGCTTATGGCTATTTTATTTATTTAAAGCATTTATACTCCACCATTAATTATAAAAAGCTCAGCAAGGCTAACTAAATCAAACGATAAATTTGACCATTTAAAATATCAGCTGCACAAACTTAACACTAAAAAAAGTAAACACCACACCCACAGCAGTCCAGCAAATCTGTGCAGCAAAATAGTTGTCTACAACCCAACTGCTTTCTTTAAAAGGGTAATAACATGCATGGACTTAGTTGTATGCTGCTTTTACAAGTTATAAATATAAATATTTATTTGTAACTCTTTTGCTTACTGAAAACTTCCACTATTGATCTTGAATATTACTGCAAAGTATTGCATGTGATTTAGAACAAGGCTGGCCCTCCAAATGTTGCTGGACTCAAACTGCCACCATCCTGACAATTGACCATGATGGCTGAAAGTGATGGGAGTTGGGAGTCCTACATAGCCTAGCATATTGACATGGTTAAATCAGGGATGGGGAACCTGCAGCTCTCCAGATGTTGTTGGACTACAACTTCCATTAGCCCCAGCCAGCATAGCTAATGGTGAGCAATGATGTAAGTTGTAGTCCAACACCATCTGGAGGGCCACAGGTTAATTACCCTTGACGTAGAAAGTATCAATAAACTGGCTGACTGCTGTTTTACTTTATATTGCATCGTTTGTGCCAAGGTATATTCTTTGATTTCAAAGACTTTGGATATAACAAATCCAAAGTTTTAAGAAATAACAAGAGGCCAATGGTTCAGAGAAAGGGCACCACTAATTAGAATAAAAAGGAAGTTCTTATCAGGTAATGTTCTATTGTTAGTTTTGCTTTTTAGAAAAGTAGTATTATTAGTTAAATTTATATCCCACCCTTCCTCCCAGTAGGAGCCCAGGGCGACAAACAAAAACATTAAAAACACTATAAAACA
Organism: Rhineura floridana; assembly: GCF_030035675.1. Classification (NCBI taxonomy): domain Eukaryota; kingdom Metazoa; phylum Chordata; class Lepidosauria; order Squamata; family Rhineuridae; genus Rhineura; species Rhineura floridana. The sequence continues at coordinate 38,512,024 of NC_084491.1, forward strand.
TCATAAAAACAGACACTAAAAACATATTAAAACAAAACATCTTTTTAAAAAAAAGTTGTGGGAGTGCTTAGTCTTTCCCCACCTATTTCCTCTTCTTGCTCCAAATCACTCCTTCCAACAACTGTCCCCATGCTGAGTCTCACAACGTGCACTGTGTTTGCCAGCATTGTTTGGAATTGAGAAACGGCAGGTAGGGAAAGGGTTTGTGTGCCCTCCCCTCTGCCAGTTTTTCACTCGCGGTCCCCTTTCCCTTCCCAAAGGGAGAACAACGTTTGGGCTTTAACATACATGTTTTATATAGAGAGGCCCTATGAGAGGAAAGAAATAGGAAGTCATCCTGGGTACAATAAACTATTGGGTACAATAAACAAATGAGAAATAAGTTGAGACACGTAAAACAGACTCTTGAGATGAGGAAAAGGACAGAGACTTTGATCCAATACACAGGACATGCCAAGTAGTTCCCTTACCATAAGGAGAGTCTTCAATGCTATCATAGAGCTTGCTGTAGCCTCTGACTTCAGCAAAGAAGATGGCAACAGTGGGGACACTGATCCATGGCAATGATTTGACCGTGAATTTGATCTCACGCTGCACCTGATTCTGAACACAAGAGTAGGTACTTTATTAAATACTATTAAGTATTTATATAGCATTATAGAAAGTTTAATGCAGATCTTATCTCAGTACTAATATTAATAGAATTTATATCCCTTCCTTCTGAAGGTGCCTAGGGCAGCAAACACATCAGCAAAACAATTATTTTTTTAAAGTTTTCAAAAATAGGAAGCCAGACTATCCCAGTCCAGGAATGGCCATAGCTGGTGAATCAGGCTAAGCTGGACATAAGCACTCCTGGCCACAGATGCCACCTGGGACTCGAGTGACAAACTGGAATGCAGGAGGACACTGAAGCACACTTATGAAATATAAATTGATCACATTATGACAAGGCAATGTTTCAGAGTAACTATATTGATCAAGATCCAAGGTGAAAGAGACAATTTTTAAAAAATGACAAACCATCAGCTCATATTAAGAATATAATAACCATTTTAATCTGTTTCTTCTTCTTAGTAATAGAACCAGAAGGTTACTTCCCCACCAAGCTACTACAGAAGATCAGGTTATCTTCTAGTACAGCATATAACAGTGGAGAGGGCTGAAGCTGGATGCAAAAAAACCAGCAGAATTCAACCTGTGCACAGGCATTCTAGAGAGGCACCTATAGGAGAGCATGGCCCTAAGGACAGCAGAGGAGAAACAGAAACAACATGGGAGTGGCCATCATCGAGCTCCCAATGGGTGCCTCTCCCTGCTCTCAACTATCACCACAGGGGCTTCTGAAGAATCCATCTTGTCCTGAGCAGAGGAGAAACAGGAACAACGTGAGACTTGCCACCATCCAGATCCCAATGACTCCTACCAGACTCCTCCCCCATTTGCCATCACAGGGGCTTCTGAAGAACTATTTTATCCCAAGGGGAATCAGAAGAGAAAGAGGAACATCTTGGGAACTCGCAACACCAAGCTTTAAGAACTGGTGCCCGAGTTTGCTTTTTTCCTCTTCCCTCCCTGCCCCCTTTCCCTTGTGTGTCATGTTTCTTAGATTGTAAGCTTGCGGGCAGATATTTGTATTAATTGATCTATGTAAGCCACTTTGGGAGCCTTTTTATCTGAAGAGTAGGGTACAAATACAATTAAATAAAATGCAGGACTCTTTGGAACCCAGCTATAGACCACAGGATCATAGTTAACAAGAGTAAGAAATGTGGTTAGCATGGCATTAGAGAATAGAAATCCCTTTTCTTGGTTTTCACCTGTTTCTGCTCCTTGTCAGACGAGGATGCTCAAGTTCAACTGACTGCAAAATGGAGAAATCAGAAGAGGGAGGAGCTCTGACTTAGGTGCCCTACTCACCTCTAAAAACTGGGGATGTTTCTTTAGTGAGTGCTCAAATATGAAGTAGTAGCTGAGACTGCCAAACAGAAAATAAATGACAAGGCCACCAAGGTTTGTTATGATAAAGAGGCTAATAATCTGTCGAAAAGGTTCATCTTCTGGCCATGTTGCTGGATAAATATATGGCGTCAAAACAGAGTCATCTGCATACGTCAGGACAACATCCATAGTTGTACCTGCATAAAATTGCCAGGAAGGAATGAAAGAGGATACATTAAGACACAGTGAAGACACAAGAATGAGAACCACAAAAGGTGAACATAAACCCTATGGTTCAGTGTCCTAGTGTATTTCAAGCTAACTAGCTTTACTTCAGTAGGTAGATTTTTCTAAAAGTAAACCACAACTCTACAAATAAAAAGCTTGAAATGGAAATGGACTGCCTTCAAGTCAATTCCGACTTATGGTGACCCTACGAATAGGGTTTTCTTGGTAAGCAGTATTCAGAGGGGGTTTACCACTGCCTCCCACTGAGGCCGAGAGGCAGTGACTGGCCCAGGGTTACCCAGTGAGCTTCGTGGCTGGGTGGGGATTCAAAACCTGGTCTCCCAGGTCATAGTCCCTTAACCACTACACCACACATGGCAACAATAAAAAGCTTACCTTCCTCAAAATAAGGAGTTCACAAGGACCCTATACAGATGAGCTCCCACATATGTTTAGTGAACACATAGATATAGTCAGCCAACTGAATGCCAACACTGCTAATGAGCAGAGTCAAGGAAGCAACAGGACTGCCATTAAAAAGTATAAGTCTTGCTCAAATGAAAATAAAGAGAAGCAGAAACCATGGCAAAACAAATGGTAGTTAATGGAAAGGCAACTGACAAAGACTTTGAAGAGCTTATTGCTAAGACAAAATATTTTTTTAATAAATATTGCAAGCAGGAAACTAACCGGATTCACAACTGGACCATCAGGTAAAGGAAGAGTCAAAAGACTGCCAGGACTAAAGAAGCTAGATTAATTATTACTAAAAAGAGGCTAGATAAGCCATTGGAGCAACTGCTCTATGAGGAAAGGCCAAAGTCTTTCAGACTTTTTGATTTTTTGGGGGGGGGGCGAGACAGAGGCATATAAAATTATGCAAGAGAGTGGACTTTTTGCTCCCTCTCCCATAACACTGGAACTTGGGGCCACACATTCCAACATGTGTTATGCACAATGCCCAGTTAACCTTGTCTTCAATGTTGTCAGTTTCTTACTGTTCCAAAACATCACTTGCGGCTTTTGATAAAAGACTTAAGAAAAGCTACAGAAGGGTGGGGAGAGAGACAGACAGAGATACAGTACAATGTAAATGGTCTTTGTTTCTCTCTCTTAAATTTTAGAGTGTGACGACAACTCAGAAGCATAGATTTATCCTCATCAATGGTTGCTTCTCAAACCGGGGGGGGGGGGAGAGAGGTAACGAGCAGGGTACTGCAGAGCTCAGTCCTGGGCCCAGTGCTCTTCAACATTTGTTATTAAAGATTTGGATGGGGAGGTGCAGGGAATGCTTATCAAGTTTGCAAATGATACAAAATTTGAAGGGATAGCTAATACCCTGGAACACAGAAACAAAATTTAAAGCGATCTTGAGGTTGGAGGACTGGGCTGAAAACAACAGAATGAAATTTAACAGGGATAAGTCAGAACATGAGGAAAATAATCAAGCAGAGGTACAATATTTTTTCAAACTGCTAGGAAGGAAGTACATTTCTTGCAAGATGGTTTGCATTTCCAATTAAAAACTAGAACCGTCTGAACGACTTTTGTGAAAACTCAACCTGTCTGACAAATAGAATCTCTGCAGTCAGAAGTACCAGTGAGTCCAATAGAGCTTACTCCTAGATAACTACACAGTTGTGTTATTCTGAATATATTTATTTATTTATTTGATTTATATCTCGCCCTTCCTCCCAGTAGGAGCCCAGGGTAGCTGGGTACCATGTATCATTGCTCTTTTTTAGGAGGATGATATAATGGTACGCACACAATGGATCCGGATGACTGCTTGCATTCTGTTGATTCACCTTGGGGGTGAGGGTACAGGAGCTTTACAGATAAAGCAACTGCTTTGCATGTAACAAGTCTCAAGTTCAATCCCTGCCACTCCAGGTAGGGCTGGGGATGTCCGCTTTCTGAAGGCCTGGAGAGCCACTGTCAGTCAGTGAAGCCAACATGTGCCCTCCAAACACTGCTGGAATCCAATTCCCATCAGCCTCAACCAGCATGTCCAACAGTCAGGGATGATGGCTGTTATGTGCTCCAGCAACACCTGGAGGGCCCCAAGCTGGCTGCCCTTTTTCCTGAGAATTATACTTAGGTGAGCTTCCTAACAATTCTGTCATGTGAGAAAGCCAACAAGATGCCCTCCAAAGCTTGTAGGAGTCCTCTGCAGCTCCTATAAGCCCAAACCAACTTAACCACTAGTCAAGAACAATAGGAGTTATTAACAATAATTAATTTCTATACCACTTACATCCAAAAACAGCTTCTAAATAGTTCACAAGTACAAAATCAATTATAAAATATTAACACAATTGAAATATACACTATACAATTCCATCAGAACATCACCATCTGGAGGGCAGTGTGTTAGGTACCCTCACTTGCTTTTGTTATAGCACCCCAATTCTCCAGAGCCCAATATCCCAAGTGTACATCCATATGTTGCCTATCCCTGATGTAGACAATACTCAGCTAGATGAACCCAATGGTTTGACTTGGTACATGGCACTTTCCTAAAAACGAACAGATTCATATCATTAGAATAAACTAAGGTAGCTGCCAATTATTTTTTTAACGAACTCCTCCACTTAATAAGTTATCCTTACACACATGAACAAAACCTGGCAAATAGCTTTGCTCTGGGAGCCAATGTGGTGCAGTGATTAGAGCAAGTGTGGGCAACCTTTGGCCCTCTAGATGTTGCTTGCAATTCAACTCCCAACAGCCCCAGTATGGATGATGGCCAGGGGTGATAGGAGTTGCAGTTTGGTAACATGTGGAAGAGCAAAAGTGCCCCATGCCTGGGTTAGAGTGTTCTGGGTCAGACTGGGTTTAATTCTGAGGACCTACTGTAAACCTTCCTCGTTCAACAAGCCTTTTTAAGTAGAGACCTTATCCCCGTCTGCATCTGTGTTGGAATTGCTTTTTAAGATGTTTTTAAAGAGGAAGGCCAAACAAGAGATGGATTGATTCCATAAAGGAAGCCACAGACTTGAACTTACAAGATCTGAACAGGGTGGTTCATGACAGATGCTCTTGGAGATCACTGATTCATAGCGTCTCCATAAGTCGTAGTCGACTTGGAGGCACATAACAACAACAAAGCTAGCTGTTAGTCTTTTTTTAAAAAAAGATGTTTTTAACCATGCATTGTTTTAATATGCTTTAGACTGCTTTTATTTGCCACCCTGGGCTCCTTCTGAGAGGGTGGGCGGGATATAAATTTAACAAAACAAACAAACTCCCTACTCCAGCCTCAAAAAGTTCACTAAGTGACCTCGGAGGCCAGTCGCCGTCTCTCAGCCCAACCTACCTCACAGGGTTGTTGTTGGGAGGATACAATGGGGGAAAGAGATGAAATCACCTCGAGCTCCTTGGAGGAAAGGTGGGATATAAACATGCCTGATGATGATGCTAATAATGAAAATAATGAAAACAACTTACGCAAGAGGCTGGACAAAGGGCTAGTGGGAGGCAACACCCTGTTGTATCCTGGGAAACCGGCTACAGCCTTCCACCTGACGGATGCCCCCCGCCCTGCACTCCCCTTCCTCGCTCAGGTGTCTTCTTTTCCCGGGTCCTCGCCCAACACCGCCGCTCCGTCTTTATTCCTCTTCCTCGTCAGAAGCCGCCCAGGTCAGCCTCTAACCCCTCCGACGTGAAGCGAGCAGGTAGGTGGTGGGCGTGCCCGCTTCAGGTGACACGCGCGGCCGCTCTCTTGCACCAATGGGCGGGGAGGGCGGAGAAAGCGAGGCCGAAGCGGGTAGCCTGATGAGACGTCAGCGTCTATGGCAAGGAGTCGCGCGACTCTGGCCTGTTGTGTGACGCCACCGGCACGTGGCTCGGGGGCCGGGCCAGGATTGGACGGAGCTCCAGAGTGGGGCGGGAGTAGAGAAGGAGGAGGCGGGGTTGGGTGGCGAAATGGGGCGGGGCAGGTGTGTCGGGCGGGTTTCTGTGAGGCAAAAAAAAGCTTGTCAATGAGCGCGGTGAAGGAAAACTGAGCTCTGAAAGCAGAGCCGGCATTTTACGTCAAGCGCGTTAGCGTCATTAACAGGCTGGCATAACCAACGTTTTACTTCAGGCATTTTGCCTCAGGTTGACATAACCAACGTTCAGTAACAGAACCCATATATTGTCTTCCAACTTAGGTAAAAGTCCGTCAGACTGCAGTTGAATACATGTCTACTTGGAAGTAAGCTCCATTGGGTTCAATGGGACTTACTTCCAGGTAAGTGTGTATTCGATTGCAGCTGCAGACCTAGGGATGTAAAGATCTGTCAATTTCAGTTCTCTTTCTCATTTATCCAATCTTTAATTCAGTTCATTTTTCTGCAGAAATTTGCAATTTCTTAAATAAAAAAAATCCTCATGAAAATTCTCCAGCATTCAAAAGCCATTTGTTGCCATACCGTTTTTGCATGTTATTTTCACTCATTTTTATGCACACTTTCCTCTTAATATATGCCGTTTTGTAAACATTGCTTGGTTGGCGAATTGCATTGCACAATTCAGATATGTGGAATTTGGAATGATGGCTGTGTTTTGGTTATCATGTTGGTTCCAAAAGTGTGAATTTGACCGATTGGGCATGAGATGTGAACTGAATCGAAATTGTCACCCATCCCTACTAAAGAGACACACAGAAGTAGGAAAAACTAGGACACACCCATGCTCAGAAAGAGGTTAAAGGGAGAGGAGGGTGCGTGGGGGCAGAGCCAGACAGGTGAGGTGGTTGCTGCAAGAGCCTCCGACACAACAATGGAAAAAGCCTCAATGCAGGGGGCAGCAATAGGCCTGTAGTCAGCCTAAAAGTTATGGAGCGGGGCAAGAAAAGCAGTTCTGTACATATACATATGTACATATACCAAGAGGTCATCTGTATCTTTAAAAGTTGTGGAGAGGGGAGGGAGAATTCCACCTTGTGGCTTTTCCCATTACAGGGTTGCAAGAACACCTGCAACTGGCTGACTTTCTCTTCTCCTAAAGATACAGGATCAGTCTCAGGCCAAGAACCTGGCAATCCTAGTACATATATATGGCTATGGGCCTGAGTAGCAACATCAGAAGGAGCAATGAATGTAATGACACAGGATTCTATCTTCTCATTTTTGCACAGATTTCTTTAAATGGGCTGCAGCTTCAACAGGGAACCCGCTTTGATACAGAAGAATTGTCCCAAATAAATGCACTCTTCCCTTCCCCCCCCCGCCCCCCCCCCCCCCGATCACAAATCACTCTGCACACTCCCTTTCACTTGGAGAACTAGTGAGTGGGAGGTGCAGGGATTAATAGGGCCTAGCAGCCTTCAACAGTTTCATAGTTGTCCCTTTCTCTCACAGGACATCCGGCTCCAAGCAAGGAAGCTTTTTTCCCCTGCTATGGCAACAGTTTTGTTCCTGTCCTTAATGTCTGTTTGGGCTTGCTGCTGGGGCAACTGAGCTACCACAGTGTCGCTCTACTAGGTAAAGCTTTCCTTTGCAAGGGAGATCACAGACAGGTTGTTCTGGGATTAACTGGGTAGGAAACCTTTTTCTTCTTCTAACATTTGCTCTTTTCTGGAGGTGGAACACTGTGAAATCTGTCTGACCATAGTCAGAAAAGACTGGTGCAATGCAATCCTGAGTACGTTTATTCAGCAATGAGTCCCACTGAGTTCAAAATATTTATTTCCAAGTAAGTGTGCATATTGTTGTAGTCTTCATTTCCCTGTACCTTCCTTTAGAGTGCAATCCTACTACTGTATGCTCAGAAGCAAGCTTCATTAAATGTGGCAGTGTGGTGTAGTGATAAAAGTGTTGGACTAGGACCTGGCAGACTAGGGTTCAAATCCCCACTTCACTGTGAAGCTCATTGGGTGGCCAGTCACTCTCTCAGCCTAACCTACCTCATGGGGTTGTTGTGGGGATTAAACGAGGAGGGGGAGAACCATGTATGCCACCTTGAGCTTCTTGGAGTAAAGGTGGGGTATAAATGCAATGAATAAGTAAAATATTAATAAGTTCAGTGGGTCTTATCAGGTAAGTAGGTAAAGCATTGCAGCCTTAATTGGATAGCAGTCTGGATAGTAGTCTAAGGAGCTTCAGCAGAAAATTCATTATAACATTTTGTTGCAGGTCAAACTACAAAAGTATTGTTGCATCAATACTTATGAGATTCAAGTTCCTTTTTCTCTTCTGCTGTATATTACTGCCTTGTGCTAATGAGCCAGTGTGCCAAGCACAATACGGCTTAAGTGACATAATGATAATTGCTGAAGCTGCTTTGCTTTCAGGCAGCAAAATGTCATCCATCCAGTGCCAGATTTAGGCATAAGCTAAACAAGCTACATCTTAGGGCCTCACAATCCACAGGGACCTCAAAAAAATTCAGAATTTTTTGGGGGGGCTTTTAAAATTTTATGTGTACTGAATATATATATATATATATCTGGTGTAATTTTTTAACAAAGGGCCTCCAAGCTTTATATAGCTTAGGGCCTCACCAAGTCTAAATCCAGCACTGCACCCATCCATTATTCCCAGTGACATCAAAAGCAATATCACTAATAGTGTAGAAGCAGGTTCCGTTCTAAGTTTAAATAAGAGAGTGAGCCTAAATTCTGCCACCCAGCCTATGCATGCTGACTCAGAAATAAGACCCACTGATTGCAGTGGGGTTTATATGCATGTAAATGTCATAGGCTTACAGCTTACATTGCCGTTTAGATTGTGAACAAGAAAAGAATTAACCCATCCTTGGGGCACGCATCTACTTGATAAATGCAGCACACTGTAGAGCTGTGACTCATGCAGAGATAACAGTGGCTACTCTCCTCTTAAAGCTGGATGAGTTTGCCCTGTCTCTGCATCTGGAATGGTTAAAATGAACGAATCACCCAATTTAGAGGAACGCACAAATTATCCACCCTATTGGAAACTATCCAGTAGAAAATTATCCGTTGGAAAGGTCAGAGCAGTGAGTAGTGCAGAGATAGAACAGGTAATCTCTGTGGATGGGTATGCTGGCTCCCAAGAGCCTTTTCTTATTTGTTTCCTGCAGTCTCTTGTGGCACACTAATGTGCTTCTGCCCACAGTTTGTTAATTACCTTATTCAGATAATGTTTTGAGATCTGGATTAACAAAGCCCCCATTTTCACAACCAACTATTCAAGCTGTAATCCTAGGGGCATTTACTTACGAGTATGCCCAATTAAATTAACTTCTAAATATACATGCGTAGGGTTGCACTGTAAGTGTCTGAAGGAGTTGTTCATCTGGCAGCTCACGTGAAGACATGCCCATATAATCACTCTAATAATAATGTTACTTCAATTTAGATTCAATAACACAAAACTAGGTAACAGGTAGAAATGCTTCCATAAACAAGATATTCAAATTATTGTGTTTTACATCATTTGCAACTGGGCATCCAACTTGATCAGTAAGTTATCTCTGTTTTCTATCATATATGTTTTAGGGTAACCAGCTAGCAGGATCAACTAAATTTTGCAGCTTGTGGCTTTGTAGAATGCCCTACCTGCAAGCTGCTATTAACTCAGCTGGATACAAAATATAGGCATGAGACACATACCTATGTTATTTTCCCCAGCATGTCAAATAGGTAGCCTTGGAGAGTAAATCAGGATGGGACAATGGTACAGGGGGGAGGAGTTAACAACTGCTCCCTAAACACAATCAAAGTCAGAGCCCTCCACAGCTATTTTATAGTAAACTAAAGTAAGGAGAGCAATAGTGTATCCCCAAGGGGCCACATCTGTCTTGGCCCTCAGTCCCTCCAGATGTCCTTTTTATTGCACATTCATAACAATTTGTGCTCATGCTATCAGGGTGGTCATACATGATTGATCCTGATTTCAATGCTGTTTGTGCCTGCAACAGTTTGGGGTCAGTCACATGGCTTCATGTCCAGTCAGTGCATATCCTGTCACTTCCTGCTGAAATCCCATAACTCTTTGTAACACAAATGTTTTGGTTTAGTTTTGTTCCACTTCTGTTGCGTGTTATGGCCTCTCCGGACAACAATAATAAGGTAGCATTCAGGAAGCATTTTAGCACAAACTGAAGCAGATTAAATCAACTAGTAATGCACTGTTATTGTGTCAAGTACATGCTGCAGAATATGCCAGCAACAAAGCACCAATTTGGACAGGCCCCAAGCGTGACGCAAGACCCAGACAAAATGAGAGGGTGTACTGACAAAGTTTATGTTGCTTTTTGTGCAGAGAAGAGGCACGATTAAGCTGTGTCTGGAGTTGCTCATGTTGGCACTTCAGTTCAGAATATAGATCTTGCTGAAAATTGCTTGCCAGCCAGAGCAGTAAGGGTAGCAACATATCTGGGGATACGTAAACAACATGCAGTATTTCTAGCATCCTTGAAATTGTTCCTTTTATTTAATTATTTGTTTATGAATTTATTTATTATTACAGGCGTACTTCTGTGAAATTCCCATTCATTTACTGGGGGCGGGGGAATGCTCAGGCAGTTACCATCCTTCACCTGTCCCATTAATCTGACACTCTTCCACAGATGTCTAAAGTGTTAAAGGTTCACTTCTGGGAAACAGCTGAGCTGTAACTGTTGCAGAATACTCAGTCTAGCGAAAACACAAATAGATGCAAATATCATCCAACATTTAACACACAAACAATAGTTACCCAGAAGGTACAGGAAGCCAGCACCCTGCTGAAGCTAAGCAAGGTCAGGTCTGACCAGTACCTGGATGGGAGACTGCCTGGGAACCATATGTAAACTGCCTTGGGTTTCTAGCACAGAAAGAAAGGCAGGGTATAAATGTAATAAATAAATAATAAATATTGTACTTTTCTGTCTGTCTCACTCTCTCTCTCTTTAGATGTGCTGATCTGTTAACCTACAAAGTACTTCCTTGGGGGAATGTGTTCCTGTAATGCTCATGGAAGCCTTCACATCTTTTTTCAAGGTATAGTGATTTTAGATTGGTGTTTTAGTTTGCAGTTGTAGTGTTATGGTTTTTTATTTATCCCTGTAAGGCAGCATAGAAATCCTGCAAATAAAACAAAATAAGGTAGTCACTAGCCAGCAGTCCACCTCTCCTAGTTTCAGACCTGAGTCTTGAAACGTTGTTGTTGTTGTTGTTATGTGTCTTCAAATTGATTACGACTTATGGTGACCCTATGAGTCAGTGACTGCCAAAAGCATCTGTCATGAACCACCCTGTTCAGATCTTGTAAGTTCAGGTCTGTGGCTTCCTTTATGGAATCAATCCATCTCTTGTTTGGTCTTTCACTTTTTCTACTCCCTTCTGTTTTTCCCAGCATTATTGTCTTTTCTAGTGAATCATGTCTTCTTATAATGTATCCAAAGTATAGTAACCTCAGTTTCATCATTTTAGCTTCTAATGATAGTTCTGGTTTAATTTGTTCTAACACCCAATTATTTGGTTAATGACTGTGCCAAGGCATTGATAATCCTTAACAAATTCAATGTCCTCATTGTCAACTTTAACGTTACATAAATGTTCTGTTGTCATTACTTTAGTTTTCTTGACATTCAGTTGTAGTCCTGCTTTTGTGCTTTCCTCTTTAACTTTCAACAGCATTCATTTCAAATCATTACTGGTTTCTGCTGGTAGTATGGTATCGTCTGCATATCTTAAGATATTTCTCCCTCCAATTTTCACACCTTCCAATTCTGCTTTCCGTATGATATGTTCTGCATACAGATTAAACAAATAGGGTGATAAAATACACCCCTGTCTCACACCCAGACGGTTTCTCCATATTCTGTCCTTACAGTAGCCTCTTATCCAGAGTATAGGTTGCACATCAGGACAATCAGGTGCTGTGGCACCCTCATTTTTTTTAAAGCATTCCATAGTTTTTCCTGATCTATACAATCAGAGGCTTTGCTGTAATCTATAAAGCACAGGGTAATTTTCTTCTGAGATTCCTTCATCTGCTTCATTATCCATTGTATGTTTGCGATATCATCTTTGGTACTTCTTCCTTTTCTAAATCCAGCTTGGAAATCTGACATTTCTCGCTCCATATATGGTAAGAGCCTTTGTTGTAGAATCTCGAGCATTACTATACTTGCATGGGATATGAAGGCAATAGTTCGATAATTACTGCATTCCCTGGGATCCCCTTTCTTTGGAACTGGGATATATATTGAATGCTTACAGTCTTTGGGCCATTGTTTAGTTTTCCATATTTCTTGACAAATTTTTGTCAAAATTTGGACACATTCAGTCTCAGCAGCTTGTAGCAACTCTATTGGTATGTCGTCTATTCCTGGTGATTTGTTTCTTCCAAGTATTTTAAGAGCAGCTTTCACCTAACATTTCTGGTTCTTCGTCATGCAGATGCTCCGTGAATGAATCTGTCATCCTTGCATCTCTTTTATATCTTCAGTGTATTGCTTCGATCTTCCTTTTATTTAATCTTCGACAGTCAGTGTGTTCTCCTGCTGATTATTCAACGTCTCTACTCTTGGATTAATTTTCTCTTTAATTTCTCTAATCTTTTGGAATAGGGCTCTTGTTCTACCTTTTTTGTTGTCCTCTTCTATTTCTATACAGTAACAATTGCAATAGTTCTGTTTGTCCCTATGTACTAGTCACTGTATTATTGCATTTAGGGTTCTTACCATGTTTCTATCTCCTTTTGCTTTTGCTTTCCTTCTTTCTTTAACTATTTTAAGAATTTCATCAGTCATCCATTGAGGTCTTTCTCTCTTTTTTGAACTAGAGGTATTGTCTGTTTGCATTTTTCCCTGATAATGTCTCTGACTTCAATCCATAGTTCTTCTGGTTCTCTATCAGGTTTAAAGCCACAAATCTGTTCCTTATTTGATCTTTATTTTCTTCTGGGATGTTATTTAAATTGTATTTTGGCATTATGATTGCTTTGTTCTTCTTTAGCTTTACCTGATTTTTCAATATTACTGGTTCATGATCTGTACCGCAGTCTGCTCCTGGTCTTGTTTTTGCAGAAAGTATGGAACTTCTCCATCTTCTGCTAGCAATTATATAATCAATTTGATTCCTATATTGACCATTTGGTGATGTCCACGAGTACAGTCTTCTTTTTGGTTGCTCAAAAAATGTGTTTGTAAGAAACAAATTATTGGCTTCATGGAATTCAATAAGTCTTTCTCCTGCTTCATTTCTATCTCCTAAGCCCCATTTCGCCACAATTTCTAGTTCTTCTGTGTTCCCTATGTTTGCATTCCAGTCCCCCATGATTATCAGAGCATCTTGTTTTGGTTTGTGATCAATTTCTTCCTGTATTTCTGTGTAAAATAACTCCAATTTCTGTCCTTCTGGCTTTGCCGTTGGAGCGTAGACTTGGATGATGGTTATGTTAATAGGTTTCCCGTTCAATCTTATTGATATCACTCGCTCAGACCTTGTGTTATAGCTTCTAATTGCTCTTGCTACATCTCTTCTCACTATTAAAGCAACCCGGTTTCTTATTAATTTCTCATTTACTGGAGAGCCAGTGTGGTGTAGTGGTTAAGGTGTTGGACTACGACCTGGGAGACCAGGGTTCAAATCCCCACACAGCCATGAAGCTCACTGGGTGACCTTGGGCCAGTCACTGCCTCTCAGCCTCAGAGGAAGGCAATAGCAAACCCCCTCTGAATACTGCTTACCATGAAAACCTTATTCATAGGGTCGCCATAAGTTGGAATCCACTTGAAGGCAGCCCATTTCCATTTTCTCATTTACTGTATAAAATATTTTGTAGTTGCCTAACTAAAAATATCCCAGTCCGGTCCATTTTAATTCACTCACGCCAAGTATTGTAATGCTGATGCATTCCATTTCTAGCTTGACAATTTCTAACTTTCCCTGCTTCATGCTTCTCACATTCCATGTTCCCATTGTGTACGTTGTACAGCTCCGGACTCTCCTTTCGCATCTGTGCACATCAGCCTCTGGGCTTCCTTTTGGCTTTGACCCAGTGGCGTCATTAGTCACAGTGCTACTCGTACTCCTCCATTGTTCTTTCCCGGTAACTCACTCAGTGCCATCTGATCTGGGGGTCTCATTTTCCAGCACTGTCTTGTGTTGCATTTTGGATACTTTGCTCATAAGGTTTTCATGGTAAGAGGTATTCGGAGGTGGTTTACCATTGCCTTCCTCTGAGTTTGGATGCCTCTTGATCTAGACCTCTTAGTCTAGACTCCTGATGGCATTGCTCTCAGTTTCTTCGACACTCTCAGACACCCTCACCATATTAAGATGTGCATCCTAGAGGTCTTGAAACATAGGAGATAATAATTATAAAGGGGACAGTGTATAAAGTCAGACTATTTGTCCAGTATTGTCCGCTCCTACTACTAGTAGCAGCTTTCCAGTGTCTCAGGCAGGGTTTGTTTTACTCTACTTAATGGTGCTGTTCCTGGTGACAATAACTTCAGCCAAGAGGATCTTCGAATTTGGGATTCTTTCTGTTAAGAAATGCCTGTATATTTTTCATAAAGACAAGGTTGTACTCAGAATGGATCCTTCCTGCCTGCCCTGGATGAACCTTCTTCTTCACAAAGCTCAAGAGGTTGCCCTACCTCCTTTCTGCCCAAACACTTCCCACCCCTCTGAGAAGGATTGGCACAGATTGATCTGAGGCATAGGAAGTTGCCTTATACTGAGTCGAGCCATTGGTGTACCTAGCTCAGTGTTGTCTACACTGACAGGCAGTGGCTGTCCAGGGTTTCAGACAGGAAGTCTTTCCCAGCTCTACCTGGGATGCTGGGGATTGACCTGGGATCTTCCTCACACAATGCAGTTGCTCTTCCACTGAACTACAACCCTTTCCTTCTAAATGAGGGCTTTTAGGGTGAGTATTCTTAGGATGGATCATATTAGAAAGTTGGGTTTTTATTTGTCTCCTTTTACTTTAGTTTTTGGGGGTAAAGGGTAATTAGGCCTACCTTGTCTAGGCCGATCTGGTTTACATAACTTGAGCATGAATTGCAGAGCCTTCCTTCCCCTTTCAACAAAAAGGGCCACTCCACCAGAACAGCAGCTACCTTGGTGATATTTTCAGTCAATGGTCCTTTAGATGAAATTTGCAGGGTACTGATGTGGACTTACAGGACATTCACAGGGCACTATAAGATTGATTAGTATGCTTCAGTGGGTTTCAGGAGTAGGGTACTACAATAGATCTTGCCATCTTTATGAATCTGTGCCACCTGTTTGGTGTTGCCCAGTATACAATCAGTCCCATTGGTGTCTGGATGCTTTCTGCATGCCACCCAGGAAAGGAACATTGATCAGTTTCCACAAATTCTCAGCCCCACCTAATTCTGTAAGATAGTACATCTTAACACATTTCTGATATAGTTGTTGTTACCCCCTTCTTGTGTGAGGTGTACCTCACAAGGGGGTATGTTTTTCTTTTCTCTCTTCTTATCTTTTATTGCACTGTGGTTCTGGATTGGCAATGGGCCACAACTGAGGGAAAAGTCTGGGGAGCTGGCTAAACTGTTGGACTTGGTCATATGTCCCTGCCTGGCCTAGGCAATGAAGGGGTTAACTGGTGTCTGAATACCTTCTACAGGAGTGTTCATGGTAAGTGACCAATGTTCTTCTCTATTACACAGATTCAGAGGCTTCAGCCATTGAAATTCACCTACAGGAAACTTTCAAAAGGTGAAAATGAAAAATCCAGGTAAATAAAGAAAACATCACTCATTTCCATTAAGAGTTATCAAACTATTTTCCAACACCAAATTCTGTTTGATTCTGCGTTTTAATATTGCTCTGATATGATCAGACTGTTAAGGATATTTATAAATATAAATTTCCCATTCTGCAAGAATTGTTCTGGATAAATAATCTTCTGTAATCAGCCTGATTATATTACATTCACTAATAGTGCAGTCCTATACTTGTCTTCTCAGAAGTTAAGCTTCACTGAGTTTAATGGGACTTACTCTCATGTAAACATGTATATGATTGCATCCTGAGGCTGCTAAGTGCATACTTGGTGGCCACAATAATGTGGAAAAGCAGATAAATTATTAGCATGATGAATAAGAAGAATAGAAATTAAAGGGTGATATCGCCCACCAATAAAATAAAAAAACCCAGGAGACTGCAATAGAACTTTACAAGAATATGGGCTCACCTACACGGTGGTTTACTGTGTATTTGGTGTTACTCATATCTCCTTTAAATTTGCATGGTTCACATGACATTACTGGCAAACAGATGCTATAATGCAGTTTTCCCCCTGTAAATCCATACTAACCCAATCCGCTAATAATACCAAAAGTGGAGGGAAAAAATCTCCACTCCATTTCTCTAATGGTTGCAGATGTTTTGGTTCGATGCTTTTAGGTGGGTTTGTCAATTGTTCCCCTCTCCATGCCCAGTAACTCCTTCTCCCTTCTTTCATTTTGTTTCTATGGGCTAACAAGCAACTTCCAACTGCTTTCCTCTGTTCTGCTGGCCTTCTTTATGTTGCTGCCAATGGTGCCTTTATTTTCTTTTTGCCCTAACTTGCACACAAAAGCATAACACTGCTTGTATTTCAGCTGTATCCTACCGACCATAGGCAGGGAAAACACAGATATTCACGCTTCTGGGGTTTTTTAAAGGAACCTGCTGCAGCTTGTAGAACAGGCTGAGCATGCTCAGTCACCTAGCAACCAGAGGGAGTGGAAATGTATAATTAGAGGGCAGGGCACAAAGAAACAGCAAGACTAATTTATTTTATTTATTTATTTCATTCCATTTCTATACCGCCCCTAGCCTATGGCTCTCTGGGCGGTTCACAGCAAGGAATAAAATACAATACAGTAAAAAAGAAATCAGATAAAATCCCTAAAACAGACAGCTTAAGCGTTTAACAACTTGATATAAAATTAACTTAACATTAAGCAATTAAAATGCCTGGGAGAATAAAAAGGTTTTAACCTGGCGCCAAAAAGATAGAAGAGTAGGCGCCAGGTGCACCTCATCGGGGAGACTGTTCCACAATTCGGGGGCCACTACTGAAAAGGCCCTAGATCTAGTAACAGCCCTCCGAGCTTCCCTATGGGACGGGACTCGGAGGAGGGCCTTAGATGTTGAACGTAGTGAGCGGGTAGGTTCATAGCGGGAGAGGCGTTCCGCAAGGTATTGTGGTCCTGCACCGTGTAAGGCTTTATAAGTCAAAACTAGCACTTTGAATCTGGCCCGGAAACAAATAGGTAGCCAGTGCAAACGCGCCAGAACAGGTGTTATATGTGCGGACCGTCTGGTCCTCGTCAGCAGTCTGGCTGCTGCGTTTTGCACTAGCTGTAGTTTCTGAATTGTCTTCAAAGGCAGCCCCACGTAGAGTGCATTGCAGTAGTCCAATCTCGAGGTTACCAGAGCATGGACGACTGAGGCGAGGTCAACATTATCCAGATAGGGGCGCAGCTGGGCTACCAACCGAAGATGGTAGAACGCATTCCGTGCCACCGAGGCCACTTGAGCCTCAAGACACAGGAATGGATCGAAAAGCACCCCCAAGCTACGAACCTGTTCCTTCAGGGGGAGTGTAACCCAATCCAGAACAGGTTGAACATCCACCACCTGGGTCGAGAAGGCACCCACCAACAGCATCTCAGTCTTGTCAGGATTGAGCTTCAGTTTGTTAGCTCTCATCCAGTCTAATCCTTCCCAGAGGAGCACCTACTTGTGTGAATGGGAAAAAATGATTGGCAGCTACCATTCAGCAGGAACTGCAGACGGTGGAAATCAATAATGAAGGTAAAAGCAGTGTATTTGCTATGAAGAAATGCTCCCATGTAGATGAGCCCTATGAAAACTTTTAATTAGATTTTTAATATACCCCTAAAAACCAAAGTATTTTGGAAAGCAAGCAATATCTGTCTGTGTACTTTACCAATCATAAAGATTACAAATGCTAAACCTTGCATATTTAACTGAAGCAATTAGTCAATGCTTATGTACAAGTATACTATTATCCAACTCTGTTTTATAAGATATTAATACTGCTTGCTGACCAAGGCAGTATTGATTAGTTCATTTCATCTTGTGCACCATTACTTGTGCAAGCGCTTTGCAAAGAGAGGTGCAAACAGTTTATTGTCTTCCACAGCCCTCTAGATCAAGGCCAGTCTTTTCCCAGGTCAGACATGGAGAACCTCACTCACTCATTATTGGATCTGTTCTTAGTGAAAGCAACAAGGGATGTGTGTCCTAATGTGGTCAAAATTGGTGTGAATGATTTTTCCAATGACTACCTCAACAAGGCTGCTATTTTCAATAGCATGGATGAAATAGTGACTGAAGTGGCCCATGCAGCTTTACCCAAACTAGTGAGTAATATAATGGACACCTCTCTCCTCCTCCCTACTCTCTTTCCCAAAGTGTATAAGTCTACAGAATTCCTTTGATGCTACATGTTTACTTTCTGCTTGTTCAGATCCAAGAGGCACAGCAAGAACTGGAGCAGGAGGAAATGCTTGATGGGATCATCTTATGTGTTGTTGAGGAGGAAGTCAAAGCCATAATCCAGTCTGTCCTTAATGAATGTCTTGCTGAAATGTTTAAGCCGCAGCAGCAGGAGGTAAACCTGGAACCTGTGCTCCAAGAACATAAGAGCCTTTTTTGGCTCAGACCAAAGGTCCATCTAGTCCACCATCCTGTTTCTTACAGTGGCCTTTGGGAACCCCACAATCAGGGCATGAAAGCAACAGCTTTCCTCCATTGTTTGCTCAAGCATTTGACAGTTATATTGCATCTGAACATGAATGTTCTGTTTAGCTATCATGGCTAATAGCCATTGATGGACCTCCATGAATTTGATAATGGGCTATTACCATGATATTATCTGTTCAGTAAGATAGCCAAGCAATCCTGTTAGTTAAGCTAGCTCCTCGCAACCTGAGCATGACAACTATAACACACCCAGTTCTGCCTATTTAGAGAAACCATGAAATAGACAGCTGGAATATTTTTCCGTTTGGATGCTATTGAACTCTAAGCAGTGAAATGGACTTGGGTGTCCTCGTGCCAAGTGTATTTAAGCTGAGCATTGAGGGATATTATTTACTTATTTGTGATTATTTATTTATTTATTTGATTTATATCCTGCCCTTCCCCCCAGCAGGAGCCCAGGGCGGCAATCATATGATTATGATTTCATATATTTATATACAGCTTAATACTTAAGGCAGTCTGTAAGCTATTTATGTATATATAACAAACAACAAAATTGAGAAGCCACAAAACAGTATAGTGCAGTGCAATATATAACAAAGCTGCAATACAATGCAATAAAAATAATACAATCCCCAAAGACAAAAACATAGCACATTTTGAAACATCTTTAGAATCCGAGGTCCCTTCCCTCTTCCGCCTCCATCTTGCCAAGGTGCATCCTGATTCGCAACATACAGATAGTAATATATAGAAAAGGTTATTTGCCTAGCTTGCCTCACAACAGCACTGAGACGTAGGTAAGGCTGAGACAGAGAAGCTCCCAAACCATCCATAGAGTTCCATAGCTGAGAGTGGATTTGAACCCAGTGTCTCTCTTAGCCCAAATCTACCATATTGGTCAGGTGGCTAAATTGAACCTTTGTCTTCAGAGGCAGTAAGCCACTGAATACCACTTGCCAGGAATACCAGTGGAAGAGGGCTGTTGCCTTCAGGCCTCCCTTCTGGGCTTTCTGGAGGCATCTGGTTGGCCACTGTAGGAAAGAGGTTGCTAGACTAGACGTCTTATCTGGCAGGGCTCGTTTTTATAGGGCTTATATTTTTACATATTGCAACTTTTTGACAAGGATATTTCAGAATTAGATTAAAAGCCTTGTTTTCTTGAATGCTAAGGGACTGATTTATAACTGTGGTCTGTTTTATTGATTAGTCTTTCTGGCTACATGGAGACTATCCATCTTCGGAGGACAGAATACCAGTTCCTGTGAAGCAACAGCAGGGGAGGTTGTTGCTTCATGTCTTACTGGTCAGCTTTTTAGGGCGTTTTTAGCTACCATATGAAGAAGGATGCTGGCCTCGATGCATGGATTGGGAGGTACCAACTGAGGTCATTTGTTGTCCAACCTTCCTCTTTCTCAAGACAGGGCCAATGCACCCACTTACAGTAACTCACCTCTATCCACACTGACTTATGCAGTGTAGACCATGAAAGTGCTTCCAAAACAATACCTTCAGCTGACTTATGTAAGTAAGCCAACCAACAATATCAGTCCACTGTGACATACATATGAATTTTTGTTTGAAGCAATTCCGTCCCATCACAGAGACAGTAAACATAAAGCTAGTGTTCGTTAATAGCATCTTCATAATAGTTTATGCAGGGCTGATGTCTTGCTGACTCTCTGAGTGCCTATGAACACTCATTATTATTCCCATTTTACAGATGAATAACTGAGGTTAGACATAGCTTGCAGAAGACTGAATCACAAGCCAGCAAACAAGCTGGAGGTTACCCAACATTCTTACAAACTCAAGTCCCAGCGCTTTTGATCCTGAACCACACTTGGCCAGAGTTTAAGACAAGCAGAAACTGGACTTTTTTTATCATGAAGTCCATAAACTTCTATTCATAGCCATGCAACTTCTTGCAAACCGTGTACAGGGAGCACACTTTGTCCTCTTTAAGGGAACCAGCTTCTATTTGTAGTTTTGTGTGTTTAAAACTTGCCATCACTTAGTGGAGAAGCTGAGTTATTCAGCACAGAAGGCTGCTGGTTTCCAACCCACAACAAATTTGCCAGAGTTTGTAATGTAATAATAAGAGTTTCACCATGCCTGGTATCATCTCTCTCCTGCATAAACAGAAACGATTGTATAATATGCTGTGAAATTTTACCTTGTCAAAGATGGGAACATTTCTCTGCTTACATATCTCCAGCTACACGGTTGTTTCTACAACCTCCCTATTCATTCCTTTTTGATTTGCACAAATGCAGATGAATATTAAGTTTAGATCAAGCGTGGGTGGCGGCAGGTGAGTCACAGTGGGAGAGTTTGCAAAGTCACATTCAGTTGGGATAAAATGCTTATTCCAAAGATCCTTTCTCCCATTTTCGATCTTGCCTTGCATGCTATGAGTTGGTAGCACACCAGTGCTCATCTTGCACATTCAAAACAAAACAAAACAAAGCCCTGGTTGATGAGTGACACCAGCAGTTGTGGTGCCCAGGTACCCACCAACCCCTTAGGGCAGCCTTTGCCAATTTGGTGTCCTCCATATGATTTAGATTGCAACTCCCATTTGCCCCCTGCCAGCACAGCCATGCTAGCTGGGGCTGATGGGAGTTCAGAACATCTGGAGGGCACCAGCTTGGTAAAGGCTGCAATATTGTTATAGTGGTTAGACTAGGACCTATGAGATCCAGGTTCAAATTCCTCTCAGCCATGAAACTCACTGGGTGACCTTGAGCTAGGCACTATTTCTCAGCCTAAACTACTTCACAGGGTTGTTGTGAGGATAAAATGAGGGTGAGGACAAAGTCCATTTACACAATCCTGAGTGCCTCAGAGTAAGGATGAGATAAACATATAATAAAGTAAAACTAAGATGGGGGAGGGCAGGAGTTTGGGTCTCAGTGACAAAGGCCCAAGATGCTCAAGCTTGCCACGCAAAGAGCAAATTTAGTTGATGTCTGCTTTTCTGGAAATGAATACTCACTTTCACCTGCCACTGAGTTTTTTTGCCTTCCAGCTGCGATTTTCAAATTTCATATTAATTGCCATTAATAAATGAATATCATTACTCTAACCACTCCGCAAGAGCAGTGAGGGTTGTATGTTCTCTCCACTCGATACACTCAGATAAGTTTGCCTCTCTGTCCATCTCCCTCCACTGCCTGTTCAGCACCATTTCTTTTTGAGATTCATCTCACTGTTAAGGCACATCATTCAGTCTGGACTCTGTCCTTCATGTTCTAATTCCTTGGAGTAAGAAAGAAAAAAAGATTGCTGTTATAGACAGGCACAATGCAGAGGCCTGCCTTCATTGATTTGCATATCAGGCAGGAGCATGTCAACCTTCCCTCTTCTGCCAAGGTAATCTCCACAAACAAGCATGTACTTTGCATGTACGTCAGCGAGGAGCTACACAAAATCACAGTACACTCTTCTTTATTAGAAACCAAATCCATTACGATGCACGCTAAGTTCCCGGCACTACAACAGGGTGTAATCTATAAATCATATGCCACAAGTATTTATGCTGCCTGTCAGCTCTTATTCTTAGTGCCCAAGTTAAGCATTTTTCCATTTAGTGATTCTCAGCATCAAAGTGGCATTTTAAGAACTTTTTTTTTCAAACAGCCATGAAGCGTTTCAAAATCTGCCTTTGGCTGGCCATTGGTGGGAAGGCTAAGCATGTTTCATAATCACCCTACTCAAAATACAAATGTTGCATCATGAAAACTCAGATGTTGTACAGGAATGCATTATTAACTGCAAAATCTATATAGTGCTACATAAAAGAAAAGACTTCATGTGATGCCTAATGAATTTGCTGCCACAAGATGTGGTAATGGCCAATAACTTGTATCAGGGGTGGAAAACCCTCCAGATGTTGTTGGTCTCCAACTTTCCTCCAGCATGGCCATTTGTGAGGGATGATGAGAATTGCAGTCCAGCAAAATCCGGCTACAGAATCCCCACCTCAGCTTATGTGGCATTCAAAAGGAGTTTAGGCAAATTCATGGAAGAAAATAAGTCTACCAATGAATATTAGTCACATTGGCTAGTTGGAATATCCATGTTCAGAACTATTTTGCCTCTGAATACCAGTTGCTGGGGTGCAAACAGCAGGGAAAAGATGCTCTTATGCCCTACTTGTGGGCTTCCTAGCGACATGTGGTTGGTCAGTGTGGGAAGCAGAGCATTGGATAAGATGGACTTTGGATATGATCCAGGAGGGCTGTTCTTGTATTCTTTCAAGTTAACAGTTTAGTACAATTGCTGTTTTGGGATATGTTGGGAAGATTGTGGCAAAGAAAGGAAGAAACACACATGGCACAGGTGAATACAAATGGGAAGTCAAGAATTAGAAACCACTGGAGAAAAGAGTATCCTTGCTTTTGAAGCTTCACATAAGTATGTAACAGACTATAAAATAAATTGTTTGGGATATTTCAGACACCTCCACACAACCAGACGGTCTAACAAGAATTTTTTTAAAAAAAATTAAAAATGAGAAGTCGCACTTCATGACAGTTTTCAGATTCAGTGCCTGTTGGCACGAGTCTGAATAAGGAAATCTGCAGTTCAGCCTCCAGGGGAAATCTGTCTCTGACCCTAAGGTCACCATCCTTGAGGACAAAAAAAGTGTAGGTTGATAGATAAACTACGAGGCTGTTGAATTAGAGTGCATTTACAATTTGACCCTTTGCCATTTGGATTTATCGTGGATCAATGTCTCAGAATATTTATACATGTTTAGATTGTTAATGAGTGGTAAGCTGAATCATTCTAAATCTGCTATATACTTGCCCTCACTTGAACAGATTGGATGTAATGCAGCAAGTTAAGTGTGTGTAACCATCACAGTTATGTGTCATGCTATAGTTCAAGGTCTCATTAATACTAAAATACTTATTCTTACCACTGATTTCAGATGGATTTAGAGGCAACCCAGTTTTTGCTGGATTGAGCCTATTAACTGACCTCTAGCTGGAAACTGAACTCTACCTGGAGACTGTTGTAACTCCCATCGGGGATCAGTCTACCCCATCTGCAGGCTGTGCTGCATGTAGGAGTTTTGGAATATGCCTTCTTCTAGTAATTCCCAGGAAGCAGGCATATTTATTTATTTATAAGCTTTATTGTCCACCCTTCACTATAATGTCCTAGGGCTGATTACAACAATATAATATAAAATTATAAAAACAGGTATAATAGCTACAATAATTTTTAAAAACCTGTACTTTCATCATGGCTCCTTTTTTAAAAACCCCCATCAAAACCAAAGCTTGCAAAAGCATCAAAACCAGGCTGGGTAGCGCAATCTTGTGTTTTGTTCGCACACCTGTAAGTGCAACCACTGGAATAGTCTCTCCTTGCATGTTCAGAAACCTTATGAAACAGCTGCTGGATTACTTTTTCTTTTTCCTTTAGAAATGTAACAAGGGTGTCTGTTTCTGTCTCTCCCCCTCCCCACCCCAGGTTGCTGCGTTTGCTGCTAAACAACTTATTGACATATTTCTCCTGGAACGTGTGATAGGGAAGATGAGTTTGCAGGGCCCAAGGTTTTCTGGGAAGGAGCACTCAAGCATGATTTTAGATAGTGAGTATTGAGCGGCTGGGGGTTGGGGTTGGGGTGGGGAGGCTGAATGCCTGTAAATTTGGAAAAAGGCATAATATCGTGGATTTACTTAATGCTGCAGATCAAAGAAGCCTTTTGCAAAGACTAAAGGGCTGGCAGAGATGTGAGCTTTGATTACATTTCTGAGGAAGGTTACAAAGGCATAAACAATGCTTGTTGGGCCTGTATATGATAAATAATAGGCATATCTACACAGTAGACTTAAAGCACCATAATAGTGCATCTGCCACCAGGTGCAGGGTTTACTTTGCATGCTATGACAAACCACTTATAAGTTAGCAGTCTAGCAAAGGTAGAATCCTGTGGATAGCAACTTGTGCCCATGATTGACTAGCCATGATCTGGGAGTCAAACATGCTGGACATTCAAGTAGGCCCTCCATTCTCAGACATTTTTCCTAAAGCAAAATTCAAAGAGAATTTGGATGAAGCAGGGGGAGAATCCTTTTTGGACAATATATCTTTGATTTACTGAAGAAAGTCAAAAGCGTTTTGAGAAGGCCAGCAAAAATTCTCAAAGAAGCACTACACATTCCTATGTCTGTGGGATTTAAACCAACATGAAATTAAAAGCAAGTTTGGAGGTTCCTGAAATGCCTGCGAAATGCCTGAAGAACTTTGTCTGCGTAGCATACATTTAAAACACATGTTTCCCCTGAAATTAGCTTACCCCTCACTGAGCTACAGTTCCCAGAACCCTTAACAGACTATAGTTCCCAGGGTTCTTTGAACAGAACATGTCATTTAAATGTGCTTTAAATGTATGTTGTGTATGCAGCCAAATTTCCATAGGGTTAACATACTTGCTCAATAGAGTTTCACACATCCCTTAAGAAAATTCCTGTACACCAATTTTTTGGGGGATGTATCCGTAATGTTGCAATGGTTGATTTTTCTAGGGAAGGATACACCAGTCTTAGGGATTTTGCATGTGTTAATGGCATGTTGAGGGCCAATGTTTGCCCTACTGTACTTTCTCTCTCTTTTTTTTAAGCCCACAGCAGGCCGGGGGTGGTGGTGAGGTGTAGGAGCTAGATCATGAACATAGTGGGAGGGCTTGGTTGGAATTCAGACTGGAATTGCCCCTCCCCAGAACTTCTATTTACATTGGGAAGAAAGCTCCCATTGGTACCAATGAGAGTTTTCCCCCCCATTGCAAAAAGCAGGCACTGGGAAGGAGGATCCCAACTGGGGTCACAGCAAGCACAAAGGGTTAAAGCTTTCCTCCCCCTATGCTGAGGACCCACTCTGGCTCCTCCCCCCACCTTGCACCAGCAATTCATGTTAAAAAAAGATGTCAAGCACATCAGAGCAAATTGCATGACAAACATCATGTCCAATGTGGCCCTCAATCTTCCTTGCCCACCTTTTCCTTCCAGATTTGATTTTCGATATTCTTCTCAGGCAGTTCTTTAGCATTCAGCAGCAGCAGCGAGTTTCCTCCGAAAACATTCCCCTGGGAGATTTCCATCTGAAAGCTTTTACCAATGTGGTAAGGAGGCTCATATTCTAAAATGTTGATTGTTTTGGCCGCCTTGTATCATCCCTGTGCTGCAGCATCCAGAGGAGTTTCACCCGCCCCCTCCTCTCCTCCACCTCTGTCAGGGCAGGCATGGGGCTAATTAAGGGGAAAGGGTTGGATGTAACAGAGAGAGATTACTTGAGAGCTCCTTGCAGTGATCATGGGCTGTGGGGTTTTCTCCCTTTCTTTTGCTAATCATGCACACAAAGCTTATTGTTCCTTCTAATAGCTGTTTCCCAATTAATTATTCTGAATTCTTTTTAACCTTCACAGTGCTGAAGATAAGTCAAACACTTCAGTGCAGTGATTGCTGGAGGTGCATAGTAGTTGGGTCCTTGTGTTCACAGAACAGCAGTTCTGCAAGCACCATATGCTAGCTTTTCATTAAAAGAGAACTTTTACACAGTGGAGCATGCAAAACTGGCATTCCACACCTGTAATTTGAAATGGTACTCTGCCACCTCATTCTCTGTTATGTGTAGTTGACTCCAAAGCTTGTTTAGCCTCCATGGGCAGCTTGCTTCACAATGAGCATAAGAAGAGCTTTGCTGTATTAGGCCCAAGGCCTGTCTAGTCCAGCATCCTGTTCTCACAGTGGCAAGCCAAGTGGCTGTGGGAAGCCTGCAAGCAAGACCTGAGTGCAACAGCACTCTCCCTGCTTGTGATAATCAGCAGCTGGTATTGAGAGGCAGAGCATAGCCATCATGGCTAGTAGTCATTGATAGCCCTATCCTCCGTGAATTTGTCTAATCCTCTTTTAAAGCCATCCACGTTGGTGGCAGTCACTGCATCTTGTGGGTGCAAACAGTTTAACTAAGCATTCTGAATTACGTTATCAGTCTTAGAATGTTTAACCTAAATTGGGCTCCTCCCCTTTAACCCAATTCTTCATGTCCCATTCTCACTGGATGTATAAACAATTGTTCTCCCTCAGTTGTTCCAACAGCCTTTTAAATATAACCTGTTTGCAACATTCTGACAGCCTGAGTGCAGATCATAATTCTTGTAGTGCAGAAATCGAGATCCACTGGTCTTAGCTTGTTATTTTTACAGAATTAAGAACTCATCAAATGGTTAGTGTCTTATGACTTGGAGTTAGAGCACACTTGCGGGGTTTTTTTCTGAATTATTGCTCTTTGTCCCTTTGCTATATATTCAGCATAGCTTCCATTATCTCCAATAGATCCTTGCTTACCACACATCAGATATAAATGTGGAGCAGCCTGAACGAGAATGCTACAATTACTCTGGATGTCTTGACCAAAGTTTGAAATGTGATTTATTCATAAGCCTTATGAAAGTCAATAAGTCCTATTCTTGATTCCTAGATATTAAAGTCCCAGAGCCACAGGAAGGTGATTGTTCTGATATGTCCTTGAATGACCTTCCATATGCCCATAATCACTTTGTAACCACTTTGTGTCCTGTCCCCAGCCCCCGCAGCTTGAAGGAAGGATGTGCTATTTTTCAAATGGTTCCTATTGTTTCCCTGTGTGGCTTCTGCAGATCAAGTAGAATGCTGACACTCAAGGGATGTATATCGCTATTAGGAGGAGAAAATATTATGATGGGAAATCATTGCAAACCAGGGATTTGAAAATCTAATCTGCCAGTAGATGGCAGCAAAGTAAGCAAGTTTTAAATTCCACTTTGTACCACAAGAAGCCTTAAAAATAGATCTTAAAATGTGAAAGATTGTCAGGGCACATGGTTTGCATTTCTTCCAGGTCTGGCACATTCTTTTGACTCTAATCTGATGGTATATTGCTTTGTCTCAGATTACTCAAGTGGCTGCCACTCCTTTTGTTATGAAAACAACAATGTGGTTTACATCAAATCAGATTTCTCTCTGTATCTTCCATTTCATGTTTTAAAAAACAACGCACAAAACCTTTGTGATTTAACCTCACTTGTGTAAAGGCCTCAATTTAAAGAAAGCATTAAGCTCATTTCTTTCCCTGGATCAGTTCCTGCCTCCACTTCTTCCTTTTCATCTGAATTCTGGGATGGTTGTCTTGTGTGTTCCAGGCTTTAGATGTTATCTTGACAGAGCTGAATAAAGTGGCGGACGAGGACATGGAAGATCTGCTGGAATATGAAACGAAAGCTCAGGTAGAAAGGATTCTGTGGCAGAGGGATGGTTTTATTTTAAGCATTTGAAGGGACAGACAACAATATTTGCATTAACGTTAAGAATGTAAACATCAGAATGTAAGTACATGTCCTCTCCTAGATCACATCATCTGTCCATCTTGTCCAGCATCCACTTTCTTTCCAGTAGCCAGACAGATTCTTCCAGGAAGAACATAAGCAGAGATGAATGCAACAGAACATGAATGAAAAAAGCAGAGCATGAATGCCCTCCTCCCCTCTGCATAGAATCCCAGTCTGAACTTGAAGGTTCCATTTAGTTATCATGACCAATACCCACTGATAGACTTATACGAACATTTGTCTAATTATATGTTGCCCACCACTACATCTTGTGATGCTAGCAGCAGCGGCAACAGATTCCATAAATTAATTATGCATGATGTGAAGAAGTCATTTTTATGTACAGTAGGGCCCCACTGTTATGACGGGTTACGTTCCGGATCCCCGCTGTAAAGCGAAAACCACTGTAAAGCGGAACTCATTGAATAGAATGGCACACGATGCCCAAAAACTGTCATAAAAGCGGAACAAGCGCTGTATGAGTGGGGCTTTAGTGTAATTGCTTCTAATTGAGACCACTGTATTAGCGAATCGCTGTAAAGCAGGGCCCTACTGTAGTGTTTTGCAGATTTTGCAATTAATTAATTATAAGTAATTTACCAAACTTCTATAAACGTGTGCAAGCCCACTTTAAGTCATGTAAGCCCATGGCCATCACCACAACTTGTGGCGGCAAATTTCACAAATTAAATTATGTGTAATGGTCTAGCTGTTTGCTGTGCATATATATATGAGCGGAGTACAAGACGCAACCAATAATTGCTGTAGGGCTGGAGCCCTTTCATCCCCCTGGCCGTGGATACGAACTGTTTCTATAATTTTGTTTCAGGAACCCATCATATCAAGGAGTCTAGCACCTAATACTTGATTGGCCTGGGGCATTTGGCAGGCAGGGCTGCAGCCCTTGATGATGAGGTTGCCCAGCCTACAGAGAGGCTGGAGTGGCTATGCAAGCCTCAGAATGTCCCTTCCTATCTCCATGTTTTCTGGGTACCATGGCCAATTATTGGAAGCTGCTTGGATTATCTCAAGGTGGCTGATTTAATGACATTCACCTCTTGTTTTCTAAGTGTGCAGTTACCATCGTTCCCTTGCATCAGGAAAGGACAGAAGGTAAGGCCTCTTGCACCAGGCCCAACACCCAATCTGTAGGCTCCATACTCCCTGTCAATCCCAGGGAGTGATGCTGTACCCCTGTTCCTTCCTGTGCCTTAATAGGTTTGTGAGGTCTGAGCATACTGTAGATTGTCCCACGCAGCTTTCTGCATGAGACCACAGCTTTGGGCTATTCAGCTTTTGTTGAGCCCTGTACTTACTATGCCATGTTTAATGCAGATGCCAAATACTCTCATCTATAAATGACTGAAGACACATGAGCCTTTTACTCTATTACATCTGCTTATCATACATCTATTAAAACTAGGATTTGCACTGAGAAGTATTAGCAGAATGTCTCTCTCTGAACAAAATTGATCCTCTGCTCTCATGGAAGGGCTTGTTACATGATTGATTGAGATAAATATTTAAATCATTCTCTCTCTGATATATTTCATTTACAAGGACAAGAGTCTTTAACAGAAGTGGAAGTGAGAAAAAGATACCCCGAATAATGTAAGACTGTTGATATGCTTACTTTTCACCTAGCGTATATGTGAGATGAACACTATGTTATGTTTATCTTGATTCTCCATGTGATGCAAGAACAGACAGGAAATGAGCCTATTTGAACACAAAGTTTTATTAAGAATAAACCATGTTTAAATTATTTGGCTGAATGTATGATAAAAAGGGACAGAAGGTTCACCAAGTTTGTATCAAAGGGGAGCGGGGAGACATCGCAGCAATCCAGAGTGCCCTTGTGAGCTATTTACTGAGTTCAGGAAAAATGTGAGCATAATAAAAAGGGATAGCATCTCAGGCTGAAACATAGGTCTTGTCTACACTAGAAACTGTAATCAGTCCTTGCCCCTTTAAATGTCATGACTTCTCCAAGAATCCTGGGAATTGCAGTTCGGTGGGGTGCTGAGATTTTCCCCCTAGAGATCCGTACACAATTCCCCCTCACATAAATTTTAATCCACAGGTTTCTGTGGGAAGAGGGCATGCCTGATAAATCTGTAGTATGGATATGTCCACACTGTGTCAGAGCTTTTGATAAATGTGGTGGTAGGTTGCAGAAGAGACACTTCCCCTGATGGATATGTTTCTATAGTAAAACTTTTTGCCTGAATGCACTACAGTGTAATTATAGAAGGCTTCCAAAAGAAGACACTGCCAGAAAACAAATCAGTCACCCAATGTTTCATCTTAAATCTATTTGAGCAAACAAATGAAGAGGAAGCAGAGTGCCCAGACCTCAAAAAACAGAAATGCTTGTTCATATGAACAAAAGCTTGCTCATATAAAATTGAACTTGTGAGTGGCAACTATGGTAGCTGTAACAGAAACGATGGCTTTTTCCATAGCAACCACTCTAGGGTGACATTTTTCAAGATGCATGAAGATTTCCCCCATCTATTGATCCTTTTAGCCTCCTGGTGTGAATGCAGAACTTCAGCTGGTCATTCTATGAAGAAATTAACAATAGTTAATTTCTCTTGTGCATGCAAGGCTTGCAGAAACTGCCTAAAAAGAACACAAACACATAGTGAGACCCTGAACTAAATCACAGTGATTTAGCCTTCAAAGCTGGAGTGTAAAGGGAGCAATTCATACATTTCAGGACACCAACTCCATGACTACCTACAACCCATCTTCCTTTTCTCCCAGGGTCAAGTAGTCATCAAGCAGACAAAATAGTTTCCTCCAAAATTTAAACAGCAAAAGGGAGTGGGGATTGCTCTAAGAATGAATACAAAGAGGAAGTAACACAATCGACTATTTACTACGCGTCATGTTGGTCACATCCCTGACATGTAGAAGAGTGTGGTGCCCTGTTAATTTTTTCCAGCTTTCTTTAGAGTAAAGACCATTAAAAACAGGCCAACAACTCCAGTGCAGCAACAGACAAAGTGTTGTCGTAGATGGTGATGACTGACAACAGTGCAGGTCGCAGGTTTAGGGTTGCATGCTCTTATCCTACAGGGACTTAGAAAGGGTAAAGTAAATTACAGTACTTTAAATAGAAGCCGTGGATTAATTATGTTGGAACTGATTTATAGAGAATACACCATAACGATAGCTGGGTAACAATGAGCGGAAGCAGCCTGGCTTGAGGTCCAGTTGAAGTGCTGGTTGCTACAGAGAGAGATGAAGAGAGAGAACTCATGATGACTCACATTTTAAAGAAGCAGAGCCTGCATTTCTTGTACTGGTTTTGTACCAAAAGTAGAACACACTGTTGGAATAGGCAAATGTTGCATGTTCACTTGGGGGGGGGGATATTTGGAAAATATCCCATGTACCTGTTCACCATGATGTAACTTCCTTATGGGCGGGGTTAGTTACCTGGTTTCCTCCTTTCTTTGTCCTGGAGGATTTTTGAATATTCTCCATAGCTGATCTATCCACCATTGAGAGAGGCCGCATGGCAAATGATGCTCTCTGCTGAGAGCATCAATACCAAACCCTAAGATGGACTGAATACCTTCTATTTTCTTTCATCTAAGCTACAGCCTATGTTTCTAACATATGAAGAGGTTGTGAGTAAATGTTTTTATCTTTTACCTAAGAAGATTGTATCTGTTGTTATTTATATAGAGAAAGGTGGGGCTGGTTACATTCTCACTCTGCTGCTTGTGTTTTTATATCTCTGCTAAGAAATAGGACCAACCAAATTAGTTCCTATTTCTCTCTGGTATTTTTATAATACCGAACACACACTTGGGCATTATTAGTAATCCCCTGGACATGGCCAGTAAGATCTCAACAGTACAATACATTATTCTAAGGCTGCAAATATTTAATCAATGGTATAATAAAGTGGTTAGATTAATTTATTTAAAATACTTTTAATCAACTAAAAAGTGCCCCAAATTAATCAGACAACAGATTTTTAAAGTTATTGTTTTTAATACTAGTGCTCGTAAAAACTGAAGATAGCACAGCATCTAAAGAGGCATTCGCTTACAGGGAGAGAATGCTTTTTCTAAGATGATGCCTGCTACTGCACACTTGTGCATGATCTTAAAAACAAAGTATGCTTCTTGCTTCAGAACTACAGCTTTTTCCCATGTGCAAACTAATCAGCTAACTAGAACTCTTATGATTAATTAACAACTGTAATTGTACTGATTCACCATCTTTCTTTAGTGCTTTTGATTCAGTTGCACAGGAGTTCCCACCCTTTATCTCTCCCCAGCTTTTGTACTTAGTGATCTCTCTAGATGCATAAGGTTAGCATCAACATTCTCCCCACCCATAGTTGCTTACTGGTCAGTTTACTAAAAAAAGAACCTAGTGGAAACTAGAGTGGGATGACACATTCCTACCCTAGATTGGGGATGGTATGGATGTAAGGCACTAATTCTGTGATCAACCAGAAGCACCTTTCTGACTGTGTCATCCATTTCCCTATGGTACAGCAAGGGTGTGTAGAAAAATGTCTCTTATCAATCTTTGCATTCACTCCAGTCTTTAGCACTCTTCTCATTGCTCTCCTATTAGAGACTCATCTAAATCTAAACACACATTTGGTCACTATTGGGGGGGTTCCCAATGACCCCAGCATCAGTACAATACATATGGACAATTCCTGACACAAAAGGAATGCCTTAATTCCAAACTCTCCCAAGAGAATAACTTGTGAAATGCATTGATATATCACCTCGGCAGTTCTTCCCATCTTCCTGCAAGGTCCCTGTTACACAGCTGCACAGTGGCCCATCCACCTGGCTTGTGCATATCTGTTCACAGCCTCCATTATCTTCACACCAATCTAGACCTAAAATACAAGAGGCAAAGAAACAATAAAAGAAGAATCTTTCCAATAACTAAGGCAGTAGTAAGACCTCTTTTAAAGAAACCTTCCTTAGACCCAGATGACCTGAACAACTATAGACCGGTGGCGAATGTCCCCTTTTTGGGCAGGGTTCTGGAGCGGGTGGTTGCCGGTCAGCTCCAGGCGCTCTTGGATGAGACCGATTATCTGGATCTGTTTCAATCCGGTTTTAGGCCTGGTTTTGGCACCGAAACAGCCTTGGTCGCCCTGTACGATGACCTTTGTCGGGAGAGGGACAGAGGGAGTGTGACTCTGTTGATTCTCCTTGATCTCTCAGCGGTGTTTGATACCATCGACCATGGTATCCTTCTGGGGAGACTCGCGGAGTTGGGAGTTGGAGGCACTGCTTGGCAGTGGTTCCGCTCCTACTTGGCGGATCGTCACCAGAAGGTAGTACTTGGGGAACATTGCTCGACACCTTGGACTCTCCATTGTGGAGTCCCTCAGGGGTCGGTTTTGTCCCCCATGCTTTTTAACATCTACATGCAGCCTCTGGGTGCTGTCATCAGGAGTTTTGGAGTGCGTTGCCACCAGTACGCTGATGACACGCAGCTCTATTTCTCCTTTTCATCCTGTGAGTCTGTGGATGTGCTGAACCACTGCCTGACCGCGATAATGGACTGGATGAGAGCTAATAAACTGAGACTCAATCCAGACAAGACCGAGACACTGTTGGTTAATGCCTTCCCTGTTCAGATGGTGAATGTTTACCCTGTTCTAGATGGGGTTACACTCCCCTTGAAGGAACAGGTTCGTAGTCTGGGGGTGCTTTTCGATCCTTCCTTGTCTCTTGAGGCGCAAGTGGCCTCGGTGGCAAGGAATGCGTTCTACCACCTTCGGTTGGTAGCCCAGCTACGCCCCTATCTTGACAGGGATGACCTCGCCTCAGTTGTTCATGCTCTGGTAACTTCTAGGTTGGATTACTGTAATGCGCTCTACGTAGGGCTGCCCCTGAAGACAGTTCGGAAACTTCAGCTAGTGCAAAATGCAGCAGCCAGACTGCTGACAAGAACCAGCCGGTCAGCACATATAACACCTGTTCTGGCCCATTTGCACTGGCTACCTATCTGTTTCCGAGCCAGATTCAAGGTGCTGGTCATGACCTATAAAGCCTTACACGGCGTGGGACCGCAGTATCTTGTGGAACGCCTCTCCCACTATGAACCTACCCGGTCACTTCGCTCAGCAGCTAAGGCCCTCCTCCAGGTACCAACACATGAGGAAGCCCGGAGGACAGTTACACGATCTAGGGCCTTTTCTGTAGTGGCCCCTGAATTGTGGAATAGCCTCCCCGAAGAAATACGCCTGGCGCCTACGCTGCTATCTTTTCGGCGCCAGGCTAAGACCTTGCTATGCTCCCAGGCATTTTAATGTGTTTACTTTTATATTTCTGTGGTTTCTGTTTGTGTTTATTATTGTTCGGCTGTTTTTATTATGATATTTTGTATTTTAATCCTTTTGTACACCGCCCAGAGAGCTATTCGCTATGGGCAGTTTAAAAATGAAACAAATAAATAAATAAAAATAAATAAACTAGGACTGTAGTCTGGGTCAGAATGACACTGTGAAGAAATAGCTAAACAAAGATTATAAATGCTTCATGTTAAAGCAGGTTTCTACACAATGATGCTGGTTAGCAAGTCAAATTCAGAACGCATTCCATCTTCACTACTTAAAGCTTTTTTTTGCTTCCTTGGAGAGTATACTTTTTTAAAAAAGGTAGAATTCTGTCTCTGCAGTATGCTGAATTCCAGAACTGCTACTAAATTTAAAAATATGCCCATGCAGTAAAGTTAACCCATCATCTTTAATGAAACTGGAGAAATATCACACTTACGCTTTCTCCTGATTGGCCCCACAGAAATGATCTGCTCGTTGAGCTGTTTGGTATAGTCACTGGCCCTCCTGCTGTTCTGAGGACAGTTCTGACCAAACAAGAAGAGAAGAGTGCCCTAAGTGTGTGCATTTTAGAAATCAACCTAAAGGTCTAGAGCAGGGGTGGTTAAGCTGTGGCCCTTCAGATGTTGTTGGACACCTGATCCATCATCCAGGAATGATGGATGTTGTAGTCCAATGATATCTGGAGGTTCACAAGTTAGCTACCTGGCCTAGAGGCGTGAACAAAGGTAATCCTCCTAGGGATCCTAGAATTTAGAAGCGACCACTGAGAAATCTATAATGTACCATCCCCTCCACCTCAAAATGCATGCAGTTCCCCATCTACATGGATGTTGTAGTGGGTTTCCTGCATCAGCAGCAGGTTAGACTATATTATCTGAGGTCATTTCAAACTCTATGATTCCATCTCAGGGCACTTTGAATAGGTTCTTTCTTCCAGACCATAAACAATGAGGTAAGTTTATATAGGATGGAGATAATCCCTACATAGAGTTTAAGCTCTGTAAATCTACAGGGCAAGGATATAACGCTCCATGCCACCTACTATTTTGCAAGAGTATCTTTCTGAGTCGCAAAGTGAAACAGCACAGTGGAGGTGAACCTCATCGTAATCACCGATGAACTTGAAGACAGTGACATGAAAGCGGCAAGTCAGTGAAACTCCATTCTCTTCAATCCCAATGGTGTTGTCCTTTATATTCTGGCAACTACAACACACAAAAGTCCACCAGTTGGTCCCAGTTCCCAACATAGCTGTGAGGAATATTTTGAGTCATCTTTGTAAGCTCAAAAATTAAGGAAGGAAAAAGGTGTCACTCACCCTTCTTCAATGATGAAGTATCTGAGCTTGTCATTGCTGTCTCTGGAAGGTGTTGCATAACATTTGTTCAGCATTAGGATAAGATGGGTGGAATCTGCCCCAAGGACAAAGACACCAACGTACAGCACATCACGGGTTGTCAGCACCACTTCTCCCTGCCGGTAGGGATGCTTGTAGGAGGAGTTTTTGTACAGCGCCATCTTGGTCGTAAAACTCCCTTCTTGTGTAGGCACTGTCAGGTTAATCACACTAGAAAGGAGAGATAAAATACATGAAGAATAAATGAAGACAGAATGACAAACTATGACATTTGCTGTTTGAGAAAAGCAAGACTAAATCTGCCCCAGGTGCCCATTCATTTATTTTTTAGATTTATACCATGCCTTTCCAAATATATTGTCAGAATGGCTTACAATAAAATATTAAAAACACCATAAAATAACGAATGCATTAAAATAAGCCATAAACAGCAATTCAGCTACCTAAATCTTTCCTCATTCTTCAGGCACTGTAGCATGAACTATGACTCACTGTTCTGTTTCCTAATGATTTTATAGTGTCACCCAATGTTTGAAAATTCTTGTGTATAGACAAGCATCAAAGCCTTACACATGAGGGACTAGATCTTTTGCACTCTTGCATGCAGATATATGAGAATCAAAGACTGTTCAGAGCAGTACTAACTGAGCAGTTACAGGGCTACTTCATTCTATGCTAATGTAAGTTTTTGCAAAAAGGAGATCTCATGGATCTTCACTCACAGAAACAACGTAATGGTTGTGTACATGGAGCCGATGAATTGGACTGCATATATGTCATCTTTCTGATGGGGCACTGTTAACCCAATAGCATAGCTCAACACATGACATCATTCTCAGGAATTCAAGCATGGACGACATCAGCATTTTTTAAAAAAGGAGTTGTATCTGATATAATGTATGAACAGGCTCCAATGTATTCCTGTGGGTGTTGCCTCAGAAGATCCTGTCCTCTTCCAGATAAACAAGATGGAGGCGCTTTATCCACCCAACTGACTTCTCCAAGCACACAAAAAGGCAGATGTTTCTTTTACCTGAGCATGGGCCTCACAACAGAATCCAAAGAAATTTTGATGTCAAGCTCATAAGCGCAGGAGAATTCAACATTGATGGTTCGGTCCCGGGTGATTACGTTTCCCGTGTTGTTTGCACTTTCAATCCAGACTGTGTTTTTGTACATGATGTGGGTGCTGTTGGACTGTGCAGAGGAAAACGAGAGAGGGGAAAAGATACATGTAGAAAAAATAAAGGCCTCCCAAGTGTGCTTACACCCTCTTGAGACTTGTATTGTTCTAATAGTATCCAAAGCCATATCTGTGCTGCAGACTTCTAGTCTAATCCTATACATGTCTACTCAGAAGTAACTCCCATTGAGTTCAGTGGAATTTACTTTCAGGTAAGCAAGTACAGAATTGTAGTCTAAATGTTCTTACTGTAATTGAGTGGAATGAAGGCAGCCATCTAACAAGAGACTAACCCAGAAAAAACAATCTTGAGTAAATTACTCTGTGTTCTGTAGATAGCCGGAGAGAAATGGCAAGTCTTGCAAGTTTAGTAAGACACCTATTAGGATGCTAAGAGCCTATGGCCACGACCTCAGATCTCCAGCACCAATGCATTAATTGACATCCATAGGGAGAATTAATGAAGGATTTTAAAGGAGCTTTTCTTCTGGAAGTATCTGTATGAGGAATAAAATAGGGCTTTTAAAATATATGATGTAGGGCTATAAGCTTCAGTGGAGTAATAGTTGCTCCTAATGCCTGCTACTGCCTCTGTGATGCCACCTTTCATATTACCCTGAAATGCCTCCTCAAAGGCCATATATCTCATGAAGCTTTTGGCACATACCCCACTGCAACCTTCCCCAACCAGGTGCCCTGCAGACATTTTGGATTACAACTGCCATAATCCCCCAACTAACGGGCTTACTGGCTGAGGATGAAGGAAACTGTAGTTCAAAACAGGAGGGTGCCAGGTTGGGAAAAGCAGGCCTACTGTAAGGACTCTGAAATATGTGCAACTAAACAATTTTTTGCACATTTTTTTCCAGTTTACACTTGCCTCCTTTTCCCTCGCATTGCTGTTCTCCCCAATTAATCTCCTTGGGCAGGGACATCTCTCTTACTTCGTACAATGCTGTATAAATGGATATGGTAACAGCAGCAGCAACAACAGAGTAATTCATGGGAGGAAATTCTATTTGGTGGTTTACATGAGTTTATTTTGTTTCTGGTGAATAACTGGATGTTTCTAAAAAAAAAGTATACCTTGCATTTGTAGCCCACAGTGAATGAGAAAACAATATGAAACAATGAGTGATGGCTTTAGTTTATGATTTGTTGTACACTGCCTCTGTAGTTTTCAGATGGACTTAAAATTCTTTTTAAAAAAAATATTGTAATTGTCTCACACTTCCTTTTCGGTGTCTCTAAACAGTACCTATAGCAAGGTTTCGGTAACTTGAAAGTTTATTTAAATTTAATTGCTGAATCAATTAAAAAGTAGATGATTTATCAGCAAAAGATTATTGAATTGGAAGATAGCCTTAAACAAAAGGGAGGAGGAGAAAAAGACCCCCCTCCAACACAGTTCCACAGTGGCTTGTAAGAAAAAAAATTACAGTTAAAGTTTATTATATATGGACATGGCCTATCTATTTTTAGTTTATGAAACTATGTAAAGTACCATATACACCAGTTCCATATACTGTGTAAAGTACCATATACACCAATATACAACATTCAGAATGTCTATTATATTTTTATGGTAGATACAAAACCTTTCAGAGTGGGATGCTAAAGCAAACCCAGAAAATTCAAGGAACTGAAACACCAGGTGTGGGAAACTTTTGGCATGGCCAATGACAAACGATGATGGGAATTGTAGTTCAGCAGCATCTGGAGGGCCAAAATTATCCATGCCTGAACTGAAGAACACATGAGAGCAGAAGCAGATCCAAAGTTTCTCAACCACTCTGACCTGCACTAAGTTTCCACAGTTGCCCTTGGTGTTATTGATCTGAAAAGAGATGAAATCTTCTCCTTCAATGCCGGGACAGTGACGGTCATTGATGCGCACCCCTTCTCTTTCAAAGCCCAGCTGAAACAGCTTGCACTTTGAGATGGACACCTCCATCTGAGCAGCTTTGCAGGTCACCTCAGCATCCAGGATGTCATGTGTGTCTGCAAGAAACATCAGGGTTTTTATAAAAACAAAAATGGGGTGGGGGGCTGTGTGCAGCAGTTATAGGGATAGGCAATTGGTAAATATCTCTAAACACATTAGTGCTCAAGTACTGCTTGATTTAAAAGCCACAGTATGGGCAAAAATGGAAGCCAGTGATGTGCACATTAACAATTTAGTTTAATTAAAGCTCTAGTTCTGTTGGCCCCACTGAATTCCTCCCTTATTATACATGCAAGACAGAGGAAGTCAGATTAATTGTAAGATTAATTCATTAAAACGGAAGTGCATGGTGCCTCGGAATGACTGCCTATATTAATGGCTTATCTACTGTAAAGCTAGTTTAATATTTATATGCAGCTACTAGGTACAATCGTCCACAGAACTATAGTGTGGTGTCCGCAATATGCAGGTAACACCCAGCTCCATTTTAATTTTTACATTGACTTCTGGTGCAGCACTGAATGCTTTAGAGAGTACAAGCTGAAAATAAGTCTCCACAGGATGGAGATTGTGATGTCTTGCCAGCCAAATGTGAGGGCCTGGGGAGTCTTTCCTGTCCTGGATGCAATTGCTGTCCCCCTGAAGAAGCACTTCTTGACCTTGCCTTGCCACTTAAGTTTCAGGTGGCATCCATCAAGCTTTTAATGAACTTTGGTTGCCAGCTGCATCCATTATTTTTGAGACTTAATCTTATAATTTTTAACTACATGCCCATGTTACACAATAATCTCTTACTGAGATTACTATGACACACATACTCATTGCCATCATCCCACCTGTGAATGGAAGTTGTTTTGCATACGCGTTTATATTTAAAAGTATTTGATTTGTCACCAAGAAAGGCTGTTGTCCTATTATTACATTTATGAAATGCTTCCCATGAGGCATCCCAAAGCAATTTACAATATAACATATATAAAAACAGTTAATGGCATATCTAAAACTATTTTAAATATAAAAACAGTTTAAAACAACAACACATGCACAAAATCCAAATCTAAGACAGATACCAACTGGGATAAAGATTACAGAAGAGGAACATCTTTAGCAGGTGACAAAAACAATAGAGAAGGCACCTCTTGAGATCATGAGTTCTTCCATGATCTCCCAAAATGCACCTGCCAGTCTACTAGGACCAGAAGTCTCAAGCAGGATTCTCTGATGGGGATGCAAACTAAGTCGTCTTCCTTTGTCACTTTAGGTTTGATGGACAGATCCAAATGGTATTTTCCAGTGCTAGTGAACTGGCTACAAGTGATTGACATCCACCGACAACAAGGAAGAGAGCTGTGCAAAATTGATTTTTAATGTGTGTGTAGCTTTTTTTTCCCCCCAGTGTGTGCATTTGTATGGAAATCAGATGAAGGCTCAGGGCAAGCTGAAAACAAGGCTGGATGAAGCAATAGAAAATTTTACTACAGGAAACAATCCAGTACTGAGACCCATAGGAGAAACTTAGATGAAATAATGGGCCTGTCTAATGTTCCAATGGACTGTTCCACTGGCATTGCAGTGAACTGGCATTGCACAAGCCACAATTGTTTGAACTAGACCAAAATGTATCTTAGCTGAAAATCCATTAAAAAATTCTATGGCTGTATGAAAGTTCCACCCCCATCCTAAGAATCTCCATTCAAATCAATAACTTCTGTCATATTGTTCCCATGATTTTTATGCGACGTTATACTTTGAACTAACAGCAGAAGCAGTATCTCAGAAACAAAAATAATTTTTTGGTGTCACAACATACCTACAAAAGTGATGTTTGATTATTTCTAAAATAGGAGTAGAAAAGATGGAAGATACAGAAAAAAATCAAGGTTCTTCAAGACTACCCAGGCTTAATAGCATTGCAAGGGATTAAACTAAGACAGCATGAAAACCAAATCTACAACCTCATCAAATGTAGAAATTAAGTGCACTGAAACTGACTTAACAAGTTACCTACTGGAAGGGAAGAGGTGAGGGGAAGTAAGAGAGTTGGCCTGTAGCAGGGTTTCTCCCAAAACTGCAGTAGCCAAAGGGGTGTCCTCCACATTTTGAGCTCCAGCTTCTATCTGCATGACCAGTTGTCAAGGATAAAGGAGATGCAGCTCAACAGCATCTGAAGGGCACCGCATTAGCTACCCCCATCCAAGAGGGGAGGTTGGGCTGTACTTAAAGTGATAATGCCCTCTTGCCTGAGTACAATATATTAAAAGATACAGTGAAGTATGCAGCAGAATATGCCAGAGACCTGCCGCTGGTTGTGACTTTCTGGTGCAAGCCTACTGCATCTTTACAGACACAGATATTTCCCATCAGCTGGAAGTATTAACCATACCAGTATCCATGATGCAGATATACTGGCTGCATAAAATGGGAAGATGTAAACATGCTTGGAGTTTTGGGGCTGGAGGTTTTAGGCAAGTCTAAGCAGCGAATGCCTGCTGTTTGGACCCTCTGTGAATGTACTTATCCCTCTTAGATGTGTTAGAGGGGTGCTTTCCCAGTGACAGCCCCCTTGGGCACTTCATCTTGGTCACTGGCCACTCACTGTTTCCATAGGGCGGAGGTTCAATGCAGCCACAGAGCTCTCCTCCGTTGTCCACCTCACAAGTTCTGTTGGGACAATCCGCCCCCACACAGGGATCTTCAACCACTCCTGCTAAAAAGGAAAAGAGGGGGAAGACAGACAAGGACAACCAATTTATTTTAAGACTAGTTGCCTGAGCAGCTATGGTTTACACACAAAATGCTCACACATAAGAAGACACCTTCCATAGTAAGCTACAAAGGGAAAATGTCTGAATGGATAATAGCCATTTGCCCTTGTATCCCCAACTGAAACCCAAGGAACCTAAAGAAGAGAAACCCAATTATTTCATTAGGGAATTTCCAAGAGATTATCCAAATTAATGAATTTAATCACATGGCTCTATCATGATACATGGCTTATTGATATTAAGTGCTATATTAATTGGAATTTATGCTGTCATAATGCTTGTGCGATGCTGCTTAAGTTGTAGCATGAAACAAATGCAAAAGCCTTTGAACCCAGAACAAAAAACAGGAAGTACATAACATGTATGCAGAGATTATAGAAATGAAAGCATACGAGAGGAGTGAAATCAATGGTTTAATGCAAATGGAAGTTTGAGGCAAGGTTCAGCTGTAGAAGCTTAAAAGGGGGGAACATGGAACTGAAAATTTGAAGGCCTCAAGCTTTGGTTCAGACTCTGTCAAAGGGTGATGGGAAGATGGGAAGAGTACTGGAAGAATATGGCACAAGACGTCCGGAGAAAGTGCTGATGCTTAACTGCAAGTAGATTAAGATGTTTGTGTAATGATAAGGAAGTTCTGTTTCCCAAGAGGCAGGAAGCAGCTGTTTGTGTGCTCTTGAAAATCACTATAAGTATGTGCTGAAAACTGCTTGGGGGAGAAAACTCTTGGACTTACATGGTGTCTCCATGCCTGCCTGAATTTCTCTCCAAGCAGCTGCTTGCTTTATTTTAATACAGCGCCTCTGGCAGATCTGATTCAAAGACAACGTGAAGCTCTGTTTCTTCCACACCATGGGTGCTACACAAGAGGTAGGCACCAAGGGCATAATTCCCAAAAGGTCTCCCAAAATCTGGAGCTGGCCCAACCACAGAAAAGGACTTTCTAGTGGGATCCTATCCCCTCTCAGTTCAAGGGCCAATTCACAGCAACCTTTGAGCATGACAGGACCATGCGCAAAAGACCTTCCCTGAGCTGAATCTGTGATACAGCTTTTGCACACACACCAGTGCTGCCAATAATGAAACAGCAACATTTAGAGCTGGCTTCACCATGAGGCAGAATGAAGTGGCTGCTTCATGGGCCAAATTGTAGGAGCTATTAAAACTACAGGCACAATAAATACATTTAAGGATGGGCCCTAATACGAGGCAAAGTGAGGCTGTCGTTTCAGGTAGCAGTTTTGGGGTGATTATACAAAGACAGTATATTACCAAGTATAATACTAATATTAGTTAGGGATGGGCGAGAAATTTGATTCAGTTCACACGTCAAGCTGAATCTATCAAATTCATACTTTCCTAAAAAATATGAGAACCAAAACATCCTTCAAAAATCGTACTTATTTGAATTTTGCAATACAGTTCACCAAAGTTTACAAAAATGCATATATTAGGGGAAAGTGTGCATAAAAATGAATATATGAGTGAAAATAATATGCAAAAAATACATTATATGATAAGAAATCGCTTGTGAAAATGTGTACATTAGTTTATTAGGAGAAATTTGCACAAAAATGCTGAAGAATTTTCATAAGGATTTAAAAAATAAATAAATCACAAATTGCTGCCAAAATGTGGAGAACTGAATTTAAGATTGGAAGAATGAGAAACCGAGGGAACTGAAACGGACAGATCTTTCCATCCCTGATACTAGTTTCCCCTGAATCATTATTATTATTCATGTTTGGGGAGGACACCACTTGGAGTTTCTGCCTTAGCCTGCCAAATGAGTTGGCTTAGCTCTGCCAAAAATTGCAGAAGCATCTCAAAAGACAAATCCTGAGTTGTGGATACACATAGCTGGATCACTGTGGATTAACCCAAGCTGGGAACCAAGACAACTTGGCCTTTTGCCTGTGTTAACCAGCCTTCACTGGGGAGGCCTGAATAAATCTAACTAGTAATCAGTCATTTGACATAAACAAGGGAATTAGGTTAGGAGTTTGTGTTAGTCATTGGAACTACAGGGGTCAAGAATATTATCCACAGGGTTTCTCAGCTTGGCCAGGAAGGAACACAAAGATTCAACTGATTGTAGGAGAGCTGCATTAAACTAACTTCTACTCAGAGTAGACCCACTGAAATTAACGAATGTAAGTTATGTAATGTCTATTCATTTCCATAGGTCTGCTCTGAGCACAACTAGCATTGGGAACAACCTAGATATCCC
Organism: Rhineura floridana; assembly: GCF_030035675.1. NCBI lineage: Eukaryota > Metazoa > Chordata > Lepidosauria > Squamata > Rhineuridae > Rhineura > Rhineura floridana. The sequence continues at coordinate 38,556,043 of NC_084491.1, forward strand.
AAATTCTAAGAGAACTGCCTTTGTGTTTCTTTTCGTAAACCCTCCTTTCACTTCTTCATTAAGTTGGTTACATGCCCAAAGTGTCGTGTAGGTAGGCCTTTATTGCACTCCCAAAAAGACTGATTCTGCAGTAAAGCAGTTGATTGAGAGAGCAGGGGCTATCGCACCAAACGGTTGTTTTCTTGAGCTCACTGTGGCAGTCTGAGAACCTCCCAGTAGGAAGATGGAACTAAGCCTAGCTCACTTACAGCAATTTTCCTTTTCAATCCACTCCGTGCTGAGAATTCCAAAGGAACGGCAGGCCTCCCCATAGGCTGCCAGAGAGCCACAAAGCTGGTACTTCTTCTGGTTGTAGCAGCCGTCAAGGAAACATGATTCGTAGAAGGGAACTGGGTCCAGCAGGCCGTAACAAGGCTGGAAGAAGCCTTTCATGTCAGTAAGTTTGAGACAGTAGCTGTCGCCCTGCAGGACCTGAATCTGCACGTTGTCGCAGGTAGCGGCATACTGAGAGTACTGGAGCTCATTGCAGCTGGAAAGGCAAAAATGACAAGACTGCAGAACCCTGAAGATGTGGAAAGATGTACTAGAAACCATGGGAAGGAGCACAGTGGCAGGAGCTTCTCGGGCTGATAGTAGGAAACAGTTGTCACCTGTGGTGAGCCACTAGGGCTACAATATGGAGTATCTCTCTAGGCCAGGGGTGGGGAACCTTTTTGGCCTGGTGGGCCAGATCTTTATCTTCCTCCCATCCTGTGGACCAACTTTGACAGGCGGCCCACGGGGAGGGGGAGAGAAATAGTGACCAAACTGGAATGAACTCCCATGCATCCACTGATGCATGGGGTGTGTGTGTTCAAGCCTGCTTTCTGCAAGGTTGAGGTGCATAAGAGATTTCCCTGCAGGGAACCCTCTTGCACACCTGAACCAAGGAGGACTGAACTCCCCAAACGTCAACAGAATCTAGGTAGTGAAGTGCCTCCACTCACCCAGGCTGGCCATTGGCTTTCCTCAACAGGAAGAACTATAAAGGCTTCCTTTGTGGGCTGGGAGTTTGCGTGAGCTTCTCCTGGCTGTGGCTGATTCTGACTCTTGGCTTGTTCCCTGGTTTGACCCCTTCCCCTCTGACTCCTGGCATGATTCCTGGCTCCCACTTGCCAATGGCTCAGCTCTGACACATGCATATGTGTTGAGTGCAGAAGCTGCATCTCCTGGCCCTTGAAAAATCCAAAGTTCACCCTCCCTTATCTTTTATTGAACTTACGTGGCTCAGTCCTTTTAAGATTTTCATTGCAACCAGAAAAATCTCAGCATCTATCTGTTTTTATTTATAGAAAAGAGACAGTGGAAATTGGGATTCTACAGTCTCCAATGTTTGCAGCAGACCCAGGAAAAGAGTATTTGTCCTCTCTTTCATTTAGAAGTGGGGTGGGGAACCTCAAGCCCAAATGTGGGCATTCTATCTGGCCCTGAAAACTCTTTCCAGACTAGGTATCTTCTCCGCAGGCCTTGCCTCTCACTGGCCTTCCTTTGTGCCCTTCTCAAGTACTTTTGCCTCATCTTGCTCCACACCCTCCTTGATGGCTTTTGCCTGGCTGGGATATGCTATTGAATTGTGAAAATGCCTTTTGCTTGCCTCGATGGAGGTGTGTTTGTGGATACCTGTGTGTATGCTGAGTTGTGTGTAACCAGTTAGCAAAGGTCAGAGTTGCAACCTTTGCCCGACCCACTTTTTGTCTCTGTCCTCACCTAACACTGGCATGTGGCCCACAAAAGGATGCTCATTCAGATTGCAACCTTTGGGCTGAAAAAGGTTATTCACCTACTATGATATATAGCACAGAGAGCCTTATCTGTTGGGTATGTGAAACAAGCATCTTGGGTGCAGAGCAGCCCCTGCCCCAGTCATCATTACTCCACTCAGCTCACCTCTTCTGCATGCCATTGGTTTTCCAACTCTGTGCCAGGAACACACTGCTCACAACTGGCTTCCCTCGCAGGGTGACGTAATCATCTGTGCGATCTCCATTGAAATTCCCACAAAGGCCACAGACTTTATTTTGCAGGCGTTCACTGATGGCAATTTTGATGACATTGAAGCCGTTGTAGTGGATCTGGATATCTGGACTCGTGTCAATGACTAGGAAACCCTCCATGCTGTAGATTTTGGTTGACAAACCAGTCACAAAAGGGACATTCACTCGTGTCCCATTCACCTAATAAAGATAAAAAATATTTTAGGCTGAAAGGAAAGTTTTTTTTCTTTTTGACTAAATTAAATATTTGACAAGATCACTGAATTTCAATATGAAAGTTGGAAGATTCAATTATGAATGCTTGTATTCTGAAGTTCAAATTGGATGTGAGAACTCAATGGAGGTTGCCCCCCCCCCCATCTTCCGCAACTAACATATGAAATTAGCTGATCGGTTTATAGTTTCCCACCAAATCTTTCTTATTTATTTGTTCATTTATTAGATTTATATCCTGCCCTTTCTCCCAGTAGGAGCCCAGGGCGGCAAATCTTGGAATTGATACATGTGAATTTCAGAATTCAGTGTTCCAAATTTCCAACCAGAAAGTTTCACAAGAGAGATTGAGTCTTTTTATATGTTAACAAGAGAAGCCAGCTTTTCAGCTCATGCTAGAGACTGCACTAAGGTTTAACTCCAGAGTCTACAGGTTCAGGTCCTAGTTAGCAGTCCAATTAAGAGAAGCAGCTAGTATGCCACGCCCCCAAGATCAGACAGTATGTCATGATGACTCCAGGATCAGACTTCCCACACTCGAGGGATGAGATCATAGGCTTTGAGGAAGAGACAGAATGGAGAAAGGATTCAACCTTAGCTCAGACCATTCCACTGCCCATGAGATCCTGGAACATGAGCAACTACTCAGAGACTACTCAGAGACCCAGCCTACTTGGACGAGTGCCCAGCTGCAGGCTAGGGCTCCTTAGAAGTAAAGGTCTGGCTGAAGGTGGTTGATAGGAGTCAGCTGAGGTTTGCAATATGGCTCCAGCCACTCCAGCCCAAAAACCCAGTGCTAGGCTGGAAGAGCTGCTGGAACAACATCTGCACACCAGAGCTGTACCGGACCTGTCTGCTGATCTCCTGTTGACTCCAGGCCTGATCATGCACTATCCCAGACCCGTCTTTTGCCTTGCCCTTGCCCTGCTTTCTCCACAGGCTGCTTGGATTTTGACCTTGGACTGCTCTGACATTGCTTCTTGCCAAACTCCATTTGTTGTTGAAGATTCTTTTTGGACTCTGACTTTGGACTAGCCCTGGATACTGCCTTGGTGTTGCCCTCATTTGTGTTATTGCTGGGAAGTCTCTTGCCTCCTCAGGAGCCTGGTGGAAGCAGAACAACATCCTTATATTCTGGAACCTTAGACTATAGGCAATTCCTGATGGGGCCACCAGCTACCTATAGATCAGATCGCCCCCTAAAGTCTCTGGAAGGTAGCACAATGGGTTGGTACTGTACCTTGACGGTATTACGATCATTGATAAGAATCTGCTCCTCATTAATATAGAAGTAAACAGGCGAGATGACAGTCAGGTTTGGGGAAGACCACTTATCAAAATTGATGATGAGCTGGAAGGAAACATCAGGGAGTTTCTGGCAGATGGTGGACAGGACAAAGGCACAGTTGGCAGGGAAGCGGAGGAAGGCGCCATCAAAGGTGCGGAACACCCCTCCACCCGCGGCAATGCAGTAGGAACTCTTCATGCTAAAGCAGCCGCGGACTCCATTCCGGAGTGCACACTCCTCGTCTGACTTGCACTGCCGTGGATCGCACTGAATGAGGTTGCGGCGGAAACAGCGGCAGCGGCGGGTGCAGTCACTGTTCCAGAAGAGCTGCTTGGGCTACAGGAATTGAGCAAGAGAGAGGAGGGAACATAACATGACTGGCTTTTCCAACACATAAAGCCCACATTGGATCCATCAAAAAATGGCGTACACGTGGTCATAATGAAAACCAGAACTGGAACATGAATCAAAAGTGTGAACTTTTTTCACCATCTGAGGTTGTGTTCTGTGTCTGCCTGCTAACACAAACAGTGGGTAGCTATGAGGAGCAGGGCCTTTTTGGTTACGACACCTCCTAGGGAGAAATTCAATTCAGTTTGCATTTCAAGCTAAATCTATCAAATTTGTACTTTCCGAAACAATTTGAGAACTGAATCACAGCCTCCTTCAAAATTCGCACTTACCCAAATTTTGCAGTGCAGTTTTCCAACCAAGCAGTGTTTCAAAAAATATAAGGGGAAAGTATGCATAAAAATGAATATATTAATGAAAACAATGTACAAGAATGCATTATATTAGGAGAAACTGCTTGCAAAAATGTGTACATTAGCCAAAATATCAACCCTGCAGAATGCCCTCCCAAGGAAGCACGGTTGGTCCCATCATTGAATGAATGAATGAATGAATCATTGTCTACCAGCCTCCTGAATAAAATTCAAGGAGGCTTGACCATTTGTCTTCCCTACTGCTGTTGATGACATTATGGCCTTGTACTGGTTTTGTTGCCTTGCTTACTGCTTTGGTGGGGTTATGCAGGTTTATGTCCCAGCTTTGGTTATTTGCTCGGTGTCATTTTTTATTCTGTTTTGATGCTCTCGGTTGTTTTAATTAGACCTTTTTATTGTTGGTAGCTGCTTTGCTTCTTTTGAAGAGAAAGTGGGATGTTCATTTTAAAAATACAAATAAAATGAAAACATTGTTTTCCCATACAGACAGTATCATATCTTAACACTCCTATCATGTATCGGCTTTTGATGTGCTGTATCTGAAGTGAGTAAAATGTTAATGGACTGCCTTCAAGTCGATTCCGACTTATGGTGACCCTATGAATAGGGTTTTCATGGTAAGTGGTATTCAGAGGGGGTTTACCATTGCCTCCCTCTGAGGCTGAGAGGCAGTGACTGGCCCAAGGTCACCCAGTGAGCTTCATGGCTGTGTGGGGAATCGAACCCTGGTCTCCCAGTTCGTAGTCCAGCACCTTAACCACTACACCACACAGTGAGATAAATACTCAATTCTACTATGTGTGTGTTTCAGTGCACATGTTTTTCCTGATCCCAAATTATGCACACTTGTGTCAGAAAACATAATGAGAAAAGTCCTCTTTTTATAAAGATTAATGCTTGCTAGAAAACTACTGTTGCTATCACCACCACCTCCTACTCCTCTTTAGATAGGCAGCAGCCTGATCACAAAATCTTGCTCAATTCAAGACGTTTACTGCAGAACAAAGTGTTGCAGACTGTTGTACTGGTTGATCAGAGTGTTCATTTCAACCAGAAGAGGGCAGTCATGTAGCACATATTTAAACTGATACACTGCACAGCGGGCAATGCTCTTAGGGCAGCTGAAAACCAATGGTAAGTGGTTTCAGGCATTTACCACACTGAAATCTGTGGGTCTGAGCTGTGTGCTTCTCCCCACTATACATGCCGGGATCCATCCCAAAGGGTAATTTCCTGGAGCGTGGTTGCCGTTCAGTGATGTGATGTCTGTTGTGCATGCTGCCAAACATGGCCCAAAAGTCCTTAGACACTAGGACTTGTATGCACTTGTATGCTTGGTGAAGAGCACCATTCATTAAAAAATAAAATAAAATGGGGGGGACTTTCAGTATAGAAAGGGCACCTCTGCATCACACATACATGCTCATTAGCTGACGACTGTAGTAGTGAATGACGACTTCCATTTGTGAATAAATGAGTAGATTGTGGAATTTATACATTAGAGTAGCTGCTAGCAACAGATGGAGAATTTTTGCAGTTTAGATACCATTTTTCAGTGAGTACCACACTTGTTGGTGTCTATTTATGATCTGCCCACTTTGGGTGCTTCAGCATTCCCTAAATTGCTTGAAGGAATAATTGAATCTTCACAGAAAACCAAACCTGTAACTAGGGTGTACAAATGTATATTGTTTATTCATAGAAGACTGGAATGTGCTACACAACCCAAACAATGGGAAATTGCTTTAGAATCTATACGGAATGTTTCCTTAGATTTAAAATTTAGATTGATTCTGCAAAAATTTATGTTTTGGATATATTCGACTCCATAACATCTCTACAGAAAAGCTTTGTCTAACTTGGATAGTTTCTGGAGGTGTAATGCTGGAAATGCCTCACTGAGCAGGGTTGTTGTGCAAGAGCTCCAAATCTATGTTAACTGTACAACCTAAATTTGCCAGTATGTGATTGAATCCCACTTGAAAATAGTGATAGCCTGGAAGAGCCCAAAGGATGTTTCCAACAGACAAGGGCAAATAAATGAAACAAGACTCTAGAGCAGTCTTTCCCAACCAGTGTGCCTCCAGATGTTGTTGGACCACAACTCCCATCTTTCCTGACCATTGGCAATGCTGGCTGAGGCTGATGGGAGTTGTGGTCCAACAACATCTGGAGGCATACTGGTTGGGAAAGGCGGCTCTAGATCACCTCCCTCGCAGCTTGCCAAAGCACAGCACGGACATAAAGTTATCCAATGCTGCTTGAACCCCTCCCATCCTGTGTTGGTTTTCACAGACATCCTGTCTTGAGGACTTAATCCTGGCAGACCCAAAAGGGTGTGAAGAATTCCAAACCAATGCTACTTGCTGACACCTTTATCGCTTGTAAACGTGAGGAAATTCAAAGTTACCGTTTCCACAGCAACCTCCCTGCTCTTCTTTCAAAACAGAGCACTACAAATATCCTGTTGACCACTGATGTGTGTGTACCTTTGCAGAGGAGCACAAATTGCATTCCACCCCTCTTGTTATCAGATTTATAGAATAATTGAGCATATGAGCTTGCTTCTCTGTTGATAAGGGGCTGTGGCACCACAATTTGTAAGGAAACGAAAAAGCAACTGCAGGGAAGCGGAGAGACAAAGCTGGTAACAGGAGTCATTTTTCATGGCAGCCATCCTGCAGTCTGGACGGGTGCAACAACAGACCTTGCAAAATGTTTGCAGTTAGGAAACAAGTGAAAAGGGTAAAGGGCGCTTTTAAACTGCAAAATCATCACATGGTAAATCATTTCCAGGATATCCATACCCTCCAACATTTCACAGATGAGAATGGGGAGACACTCGTAGGGATACTTGAGGAATTCAGTTTCTATGATTTCTGATGAGAACTGACCTGATCCGCACCTCTTGGACTCGTGTGGATCGGAATGTAATTCCCATTCAGATTTCACACGTCTTCAAATTTTGTGATAAATACTTATATCCAAAATGTACAAAAACGTGTTGAAATGCATACATTAAGATGAAAAGATGTATTTTGTGATAAAATACGTATTTATGCATTTCCACGTGGAATTTTTTAAACAATTCAGATTAGTATGGAAATAGGATGGAATGACTACTGAAGACTCTACTTCTCCATCTGTTGTGTGCTCTAGTGTTCATTTACTCAGCAGTAGCCTAGCCTCTTCAAATTTCAAAGCCAAGATAGTGTTTGTTATTTACATTAAAATATATTCGAAAAACATAATTGTTGGATAAATATGCTATGCCATCACAGTTCAAAATATGCCTCAGCATCTCCAGGGCATCAAATGGCAGTATCTGTATTACATGGTGCCGTAGATTTCATGCACATGCATTTCCAAGCATCTGCACTGGAGACAAGTTGAACCCACCTCCTACCCAAAGATGTATCTTGAGGAGGAAGCTCAAGCCTGAAGACTATCAACAATTCTAATAGCTCACACTACCAAAATCTTTACAAGGCATTGGCAAAAGGCAGAAATAGAGACAATAAGGGATAGTGATATATCAAGACTATCATTAAAAAACTGGGGCTGTCATGAACTGGAACTATGGGTGTCACAGAAATGTTACACGTTTATTCCTCATTCCCATATCAAAACAAGGGGCCTCATTCTAGTCCTTAATTATGCTCCTGTCTCTCCCATTTATTCTTTTAGCTCTGTGAATTCAAAACCTGAAATCTCTTTCCTCCTGAATTTATATCTTTCATTGATATAAACTGGGAGTAAATACCTGAGATTCAGTAGTTGCAGTGGTGTAAGTAACAGGGAAGGATCTCCCTCTGGGATCATGCAAATCTGGTCATAAAATTAAAGTTTAATTTTATCATATTCTGCCACCCCCACCACACAAAAACGAGGTTGTAAGCACAGCCTCATTACTGGGGATTTGTCATTCCACTGTGTGGATTAAACTTATTAATATTACATAATGCATAGACCTATACTGCTAAATACATCGCTGTTGTTCATTATTTTGGGATCATGCTCTAAGATAATGGCGAAGAAAACCAAAAGCTGGCAGCAATGCAAACTAGTGGAGGAGAGAGAGAGGTGCTCAGTCACAGCACCCGCAAATTATCTATGGGGAAATTTCACCTTTTTGAAGAAGCGGTAGTGAGTTCCCAAGGTCATCATGTTTACATCCTCCAGAATCAAGCTATTAAGGCAGAGACATTGTCAGAAGGAACAACAGCAGATAGAGAGCACATTCCATCTCCATCCTCTGGTTTCTTCTTATTTGGAAACCATTTACTATCTAATCCCACAGGCAGCTTAGGGTAGAAAAACACCATAATTTGCACTGTACGCTTTCAAATTCTACAGTTGGGCTTTTTATTTTGTATTATTTTTGTCATTGTTGTTGCTGCTTGGAGGAATATAGATGAGAACTCCTTGAAGAAACCCTTATTTGGATGCAATGCTTTCTACAGCACAGAAGCATCACGATGAACCAAGAAAGCTGTGCTTCAGGTTTGCTGATGCTCATTTTAAAAATTTATTTATTTATTATTTATTTAGTTTAATTTATATACCGCCCTAAGCCCGAAGGCTCTCTGGGCGGTGTACAAAAAGATAAAAACAAGCACAATATATAAATACAATAAATACAATAAATAATAATAATAATAATAATAATAATAATAAAAAAACAATAACGAACCAAACAACATCCAAAATACGGAAATGCTGTTTAAAATACACTTTAAAATGCCTGGGAGTATAAAAAGGTTTTCACCTGGCACCGAAAAGATAGTAGCGTCGGCGCCAGGCGCACCTCATCAGGGAGACTGTTCCACAGTTCGGGGGCCACTACTGAAAAGGCCCTGGTTCTAGTCATCACCCTCCGAGCCTCTCGATGGGATGGTACTCGGAGGAGGGCCTTAGATGTTGAGCGTAGCGTACGGGTAGGTTCATATTGGGAGAGGCGTTCCACCAGGTATTGCGGTCCCATGCCGTGTAGGGCTTTATAGGTCAAAACCAGCACTTTGAATCTAGCCCAGAAACAAATAGGAAGCCAGTGCAGACGGGCCAGAACAGGTGTTATATGAGCGGACCTTCTGGTCCGTGTCAACAATCTGGCCGCTGCATTCTGGACTAGCTGTAGTTTCCGAACTGTCTTCGAGGGCAGCCCCACGTAGAGCACGTTGCAGTAGTCCAATCTAGAAGTTACCAGAGCATGAACAACTGAAGCGAGGTCGTCACTGTCCAGATAGGGATGTAGCTGGGCTACCAATCGAAGATGGTAAAAAGCATTCCGTGCCACCGAGGCCACCTGGGCCTCAAGAGACAGGGAAGGATCAAAAAGAACTCCCAAGCTACGAACCTGTTCCTTAAAGGGGAGTGTAACCCCATCAAGAACAGGATGAACATCCACCATCTGAGCAGAGAAGGCACTCACCAACAGCGTCTCAGTCTTGTCTGGATTGAGCTTCAGTCTGTTAGCTCCCATCCAGTCCATTATCGCGGTCAGGCAACGGTTTAGCACGTTAACAGCCTCACCTGAGGAGGATGAAAAGGAGAAATAGAGCTGCGTGTCATCAGCGTACTGATGACAATGCAGCCCAAAACTCCTGATGACCGCACCCAGCGGCTTCATGTAGATGTTGAAAAACATGGGGGACAGTACCGATCCCTGCGGGACTCCACAATGGAGAGTCCAGGGTATCGAGCAATGTTCCCCAAGCACTACCTTCTGGTGGCGACCCACCAAGTAGGAGCAGAGCCACTGCCAAGCAGTACCCCCAACTCCCAACTCCGTGAGTCTTCCCAGAAGGATACCATGGTCGATGGTATCAAAAGCAGCTGAGAGATCAAGGAGAATCAACAGAGTCACACTCCCCCTGTCCCTCTCCCGACAAAGGTCATCGTACAGGGCGACCAAGGCTGTTTCGGTGCCAAAACCGGGCCTAAAACCGGATTGAAATGGATCAAGATAATCAGTGTCATCCAAGAGCCCCTGGAGCTGGCCGGCAACCACCCGTTCCAGTATCTTGCCCAAGAACGGAACATTCGCCACAGGTCTATAGTTGTTCAGGTTATCTGGGTCCATCTTTAGGAATGCAAAGGAACTTTAGCACAGAAACTCGCTTCATTTTTACATCTCCTTTCGATATTTTAAGCCTGATCCTTGTGGAAAATCCATTCAAATAACAGAAAATGTATTTAATTCAGTTTTGTAAGACAACTCAAACACTCAACCCATAATTTCAGTTTAGAAGTAGTTTCACAACAATTTCAACTTCTGCCTTCACAGGGGAACTTATGTGAGTTTGCCAAAAAGCACAAACTCAGAATAGTTTGGGTTTCTTTAGATGATTCAACTGATTTAGATTTCAGCCTTTGGGGGCTTGTTCTCAAAAGTGCCCATAGGCAGTGCCAGAGAGGGACCAAGGAGGGGGATAAGCCTTCTCTCCATTAAGGTAAGTAGCACCCCCCACTCCACACACATACCCTATTGGTGGAGCCCCAGGGTTATTTGAAGGAAAGGCACTTCGCCTATTCAGGGTGCTTTTCTTTATTATCATACATCTATCTATCTGACTATCCACCCACCCACTCACCCACCCACATACACCAGTTTGCTTTCATCAGAGACAGAACTGTAGTGGGGAATATAACTCTTAAGCCCATCAAAATCAATACAATGTGCTTCAAAGAAAATGTATGCAGGATAAGAACATTAATATGAAATATGCCACTATTTCTCATTCCAAAATTTAACATGTGGGGAAAAGCATTTCCTCCCCAAAAAGAACTTTGCCCCCTCTGTGCCCTCTTCTCAATATTTTTTTCTAGTGCCACAACAGGGCATGGTAGTGAATTCCAATTGTGAATTCCAGTTGTGACAGCCTGTGTCAAGGAGGTTAGATGCATCTGGGGCTAATTTCAGCCTCGGGTTGTTGTTTTTCATTCCACTGCAAATGTTGCATTTAGGGGAAATAAATCTCAGAGAACTTGGCTAAACCCCAAGTTTGGGCTCAGTTCACTGAAATTTAGTTACAACTGACTAGGGATGGGATCTGTTGTATGGCGCCGGTTCGAAAGCATTTCATTGAACTAGCAGGCCGGTATCAATTCAAGTTCATTCTTTGTCCACTAGCCACTGTATTTATTGATCTAGTTTTCCATGCAAAAAATATTCATATTAATATCGATATTTTGAAAGGAAAAAATTGATAAAATTATTGTTCTTAATACTGATATTTTGGAGGCGGATTTTTTTTAAAAAAAATCTGTTTTTGAAAATAGCCACGGAAAATCGGTACATAAAAATCTGATCCACAACTATAGAGAATAATTAATGGAAAATTCGGTACCAAATCTGAATTGGGTGGAATTCTAGCACATACCTACGATAGACACAGCCCACTCCGTAACTCCTGGTGCTGCATCGTCCTCTGCTCCCACTCCCAACAACTCAGAAGATGCTCTTAGAAGCTTGAGCTGCCATTTTTGACCTGTTGCCTTACCTCGTAATATTTGCCATCAGAATAGCAGCCGCAGTTGTGAGGAAGGATGCAGCTCTTGCCATTGAGGACATAGCCTGGATCGCACTGGCATCCTTCTACGCAGTAATGGTTGCAGTCACTTTTCAGGCGGATGGCAGCACAGCGTGGCTGGCAGACGCTCACACAACTCTCGTAGTGGCTATTCGGAGGGCAGCTGACCACTAGAACAAAAAGGGGCAAAGCCTCTTAAAATGGCAACTCTACCAGTAATGCTGGGAAAAACAGAAGGGAGTAGAAAAAGAGGAAGGCCAAACAAGAGATGGATTGATTCCATAAAGGAAGCCACAGACCTGAACTAACAAGATCTGAACAGGGTGATTTATGACAGATGCTCTTGGAGGTCACTGATTCATAGGGTTGCCATAAGTCGTAATCGACTTGAAGGCACATAACAACAACAACCAGTTGGTCACTCTTCAATTACAACATGATCTGCCCTCCTCTCTGCTAGAGTGAATGCACACCAAAAGGCTCAGTATGCCCAAAAGTTGGAGGAGATGATGTGTCTGCAGTGCCGACAGATGCATTGCCTCCAGGATTTCTATTGGCAGCAATGCTGTCCTTGCAACAATGCAACCAAGTGGGAGAACCAGGGCCCATTCTATCTCCCCCAGAACTTGCTCAGCACTATTGCCATTGATGGGGAACCAGAAGGAGGGGGAAGCAACTGTTGCCATCCTCTGCATGCTCATTTTAAATTCCAGTGCTGCTGTTGCCAGCCACTGAGGAAAGGACTACATCATATGGAGTGCCTTCTTTCTTCCTTCTCCGTTGGCACCGATGAAGAAAATACTTCTTGAGAGACCAGTCTCAGCTAGGGATGGGCAAGAAACTCGATGCAGTTTGCATTTCAAGCCGAATCTGTCAAATGCACACTTTATGAGACAATATGAGATCTGAAGCACAGCCATTCTTTCAAATCCGCACTTATCCAAATTTTGCAATGCAATTCGCCAACCGATGTTTACAAGCATGCATACATTAGGCGGAAATTGTACATAGAAATGAATATATGAGTGAAAATAACATGCAAAATGCATTACATGATGAGAAACTGCTGGCAAAAATGTGTACGTTAGTCAAAATTGCCTAGAAAAACATGTTCATTAGGAGAAATTCACATTAAAATTCTGGAGAATTTTCATGAGGATTTTTTTTATAAAAAAAAAATCACAAATTGCTGCAGAAATGTGGAGAACTGAATTTAAGATTGGAAAAATCAGAAACTGAGAGAACCGAAATGGACAGATTTTTCCATCCTTAGTCGCGGCATGCCATGGAGATTGCAATGGCACACAGGAAAGGAGGAGCAAATCTCTGTGGTATGTTGGCCCCAAGGCAGTTTATGGTTAAATTATACTACAGAGAGAAGCAAGCATGGCCTGATAACAGGCACAAGGGTTTGAATATAGGTGGGGAAGAAACCCTCTTTTTGAACTACAGCTTCCATCAGCCCCAACCAGCGTGGCCAAGGGTCACGGATGATGGGAGTTCAGTCCAACAACATCCAGAAGGCCGCAGGTTCCCCATCCCTCCACTAGAGGGTGTGTAGCTAGCAGCACTATGCTTCTGAATAGCGGCTCCTAGGGATCACAAGTGGGAGAGTGCTGTGGCGCTCGTGTCCTGCTTTTGAACTTCCCAAAGGCATTGGGTTGGCTGCCATGAGAACAGAGCAGAGCTTGGAAAAGTTACTTTTTTGAACTACAACGCCCATCAGCCCAATCCAGTGGCCATGCTGGCTGGGGCTGATGGGAGTTGTAGTTCAAAAAAGTAACTTTTCCAAGCTCTGGAACAGAGTGCTAGACTGGACTTTTTGTCTGACCCAGCAGGGCTCTTCTTTTCTTCTGATGTGTATATACTGCTTCCTCAGAGATCCAGAGAAGAGGCATGTGCTCTGCAATGGAGCAGCTAACTAGCATCTAAATGGGAAATGTAGTGAAGAGAGTCTTTCAGTGGAAACAGGAAGTCCTACTACATCATGATTCAGAGAGCTGAACCCAGTTCGAATGAGTCATTGGTGCTCATGGTGTGCACACACCTGTTACAAGAGTCAGCAAATGGAAGTCTTGGGGCCAAACCCAGTCTTCTGAGGGTGCAGTTTGCTTCCTCCAAAATTGTCAGCCTGGCACAAAAAAGGAGGTGACAGCAGGCCATTGCTAGTTGCCTTATGATCTCTGACCCAAGTGGGTTTTTTTTTGTAATGCATCAAAACTCTGACTAGAGATGACAGGAGGATAAAAGAAACGTGTGCACACATCAGGGACAGCCATACCTCTCCGAGAGCATCTTCATGTGCCTCTGAAACAGTTTGAAAAGTCTCTGCTATAACTACCAAAAGATAAAAAGAGAGAGGCTGAGAAAATCTGCAAGTCTTCCATTTCTCTCTCTCCGCCCTCTCTCCACTTCTTCAAACAGCTGCATTTGGGTCCTTGAGTTTCAGGAGCAGGGCTGATTTAGGCCATCAATTTGTGGACAGAAGATGATGCAAATTTAATTTTTAAATCTTATTAGTGATGAAAATTACTTTTCAATTGATTTGCCAGACGGTCTGCCTGCCGGAGAAGCTTTGCATCTTCATTTGTGAGGAGCATAATGGAACGGTACATTGTAATCCTATTGACCACAGAGATAGGCCTCCTTAGAACAAATATGCACTCTTTCGCTCGTGTGTATAAGCTAATAACATTTGCATTTGACAAATGAAGGACGACTGCCCCTGGGACTGGAGAGTTAACCTGCATCTTTCCAGAATGGGATTGTAATGCACAAGAAAGAATAACTTTGTTTATTTAACAGTTCCTCCCTTCCAACCAAGGTGGGGTACCTGACCACCCTTCCATTAGGGGGTACATAGATGGAGGAGAAATCTGTTGGAATGCTACTGCTGACTGACCTTCCTTATGTGATGTCTGGACAACTTTAGCATCTCTCATTATGATTGGCCAGACAGTGCTCGCCCCAGTTCTGTGAGACACCTCTAGTTCCCCCTGTTCCAAGGTCCCCCAGAAGCTTACCTTGGAACAGGGAATGGCAGAGAGGGTGGCTTTGTGATGTGTCTTTTCCTGCTGAGGACTACAAGTTCCAGGATTCCTGGCAGATAAAGGCACTCTGCATGCAACTCACACTGAGAAGCCCTCCACTACAAGGAAAGAATAGAATCCAACTAATGTCTACTCAGAGTGGAGCCACTGAACTTAAAGGCCGTAAGATAGCCATGCCTACTCATTTCAATGGGTCTACTTAGAGTATGACTAGCACTGGATACAGCTGTAAGCTTCAAGGCTTTAGAATGGGGGCCTTGAGAGCCTTACAAGAAAATGCAACTTCTTACAAGAAGACCCAACGCCTTTTGGGATGTGATTCATGATTGCATTTATTATTTAGATATTGCTGTACTACAACTCCCATCCTCCCTGGCCATTGGCCATGCTTGCTGGGGCTGATAGTTCAGCAGCATTTGGAGGGCCAAAGGTTCCCCACCTCTGAGTTAGACAAGTGCTTCAAAAGTTAAGCATATTACAGAGGTTACACTTCTAGCCACTAGATGGGTATGGATACACATTCAGCATATGAAGCTACATGTCTGACCATTGGTTCATCTAGATAAGGATGATTCCAGAGGGTGGCAAGATTGGGCATTTTGGGGGGGCTGAGGTCAGGAATGGTCCCACTGGACTAAGGGTGCCATGTCCACTTTGCACAAAGTATCTGAGAAGGCCAAATGCAGCCTAAAAGTGTTCACGGTTCTCATGTCCCATCTCTTCCAGGTTGGTGGTGCTGTGCCTGAGCCCTCCCCTCCCCACAAACAAATCTTGGAGTCAGCATCTGGCCTAGAGCTGTCTACTCCAAGTGGTTCCCCAGTGTCTCAAACAGATGCCTCTCCCCTGACCCCCGGGCTTGCCCCCTAACACCCTTTAATTGGAGATGCTTGAGCAGAAATGGGGAAACTTTTCCAGTCTAAGGGCCACATTGCCTTCTGGGCAATCTTCTGGGGGCCACCTGCCAATGGTGGGTGGGGCCAGAGGCACAAGCGGGCAGAACAATAAATGTGGCGTTTAGCTTTAGTCTCTATACACATACTCCCAAACCCCTCTCTGTCGTCCATCCACCCCTAGAGACTGAACCCGGGACCTTCGGCCTGCACAGCTTATGTTCTGCCTCTGAGTGCTGGGCTCTCCCCCACCGTGAGCCAATTGCTGGGGCAAATCTGGCCCACCCACCACTCCACAGAATACAAGGACAATTTCAACCTTTACAGCAACCAGACCAAGGGCACATGGCTAGGAAGTGCCACAGGAGGTTTGTAGCAATGAATCCAAGGAATTGCCAAAGCCAGACTGAGCTTTTGTGCTGAGTGCTTAAATATCTGTCAGATTTAGGGAGAAGCCCATAATTCATCCTCTTGCAGCTCCGTTTCCTTTATGAAACCAGTGACATGAAAGATAATCTTCCCTGACTCTGGTACACATCTCTTTCATGTTGAGGCATTTGTTGAGCTATTCTTTTCCGCCGTCTCCTCTTATCTGTGTCATTTTTATTCGGTACTTTCCATTTTGTCATTTGGTGCCCTCATCTGAGTCTCTCTGCCTCTCTCTGGGAAACCTTGGCACAGAGAAGCTCTTTCTTTCTTTCCGCCCCAACACTTCACTTGTTGTCTCCTTTCCAAGAAGCTCAGCATCACGTAACTGTTCTCCCTCTTTGATGCAAGCAGAGCTCTTCTTCTGCATATCTCAGAGGGTCTCGCAAAGATTTTTTTTTAATCAATGTTATCTCTCTTTGAAGGGCGATTGTTAAATGATGCAAACAAAACAGAGAGGCAGTCAGAGGCAGAGCTGAAAAGATTTCAGATGCCTCCCGAAGCAGTTAATCGAGCTGAATCTGCTCTTGCACAGCGGACCACAAAATGACCAGGACCTGGGCAGAAGGATAGTGCTCTAGGCCAGCCATACACATGATGTCTGGAGCAGTGCCAGGCAGCTGGCTGTTTGGTACCTTCTCAGCAAAGCCAATGCCCAGGGCAGAAGCTTCGTCAGCCAGCTTTGCGTACTTAAAGTAAAAATCCATGTCAGAGCTCATAGCGGTTGTGAAATCTGGGACCTGAGAGATGTAAATAGGGATGGAGGAGAAATTTGACTCAGTTTGCATTTAAAGGTGGATCTACCTAATTCACATCTTCCAAAACAAGACATGGACTGAAACTCAATCATCCTTCAAAATTCATACTTCTCTGGATTTACAGTGCAGTTCTCCAGCCAACTAATATGTAGAAAAATGCACATACTAGGGTAAAGTGTGCATAAAAATGTGTACATGAAAAAGAGTATGCAAAATTGCATTATATTACAGTAGGCAAAAATGCATAAAAATGTGTATATTAGGAGAAATGTGCACTACAACACTGATGAATTTTCATGAGGCCTGGGGAAAAAAAGTAAACTGATGCAGAAATATGGAAATAATTGGGTATTAGTACAAATTAAACCAGCACTATCACTGGAAGCTAAAATGATGAAACTGAGCTTATATTTTGGACATGTGAGAAGACATGATTCACTTGAGAAGACAATGTTGGGAAAAACAGAAGGGAGAAGAAAAAGAGGAAGGCCAAACAAGAGATGGATTGATTCCATATATGAAGCCACAGACCTGACTTTACAAGATCTGAACAGGGTAGTTTATGACAGATGCTATTGGAGTTCACTTATAGTCCACAAACTCAGGTTGCATTCAGACATTCATAAAAAGCTGCTTCATAACTTGCCAAACTATTTGTACATCTTCCCTCGTATTGTCTTCCCTGATCAGCATAGGGTCTCAGACAGAGAGCCTTTCCCATCACAACTACCTGAGAGATTCCAATTGAATTGGGCTGGAACTGGGGCCTTCTGCATCCGAAACATCCTGTACCACTGAACTATGGACCCCCCCCAAATTTACTTTAAGAAAAAGCATCCCCTTAAAAACCTAAATACTCCTGTTAACAATGAGTGAAGCTACCGGAGACAGAACAAAAGGGATAGTTTTCATGAATAATCACAGAGATTAAAAGAGGCTCTGCTCACAGCACAAGGTGAAGTTCCTCCAGCCAGTCACAGCAATCCCCTGGGTTTGGCAGGTGCTAGCATAATTCTGCAGCCAGCTGCAAGCGGTTTGCACAGCTCCACCATCAATGCAGGTGTCAAACAAGCAGTTCTTGTAGAAGAAGGCGGGGTTGACCTTACTGTGGCACCTGGAGAAGACGCCACTCTTGCTGGGGATCAAACTGCACAGCTGTTGGGGCTTCCAGAAGCCTTCCACCTTACGGCAGGCTGGGCATCGGTCACCGCAGCCTACCTGACAGAAGGGGTCCCTCTTGGCCCAGCTGTGGCCAAACTCATTAATGCTGGAGACTACAAGGCCACCAGAGGTCTGGAGGTCATCGTAGGGGTTCCCGTTATATCTCCCACAGAGACCGTAGGTGTTGTTCTGAAGGCTCCGTGGAACGGTGACAGAAAGAAAGGTCTTCCAGTCATACACCACCTTCAGTCCAAAGTCGGTCTCCACAACAATGTGGAAGCCAAAAGCAAAGATGTTCACTTTCCCTTGGCCCAGCTTTAAGGGCAGGTAAAGACGTTCGTTGTTAATCTGCAAAGAGATGCAAAGAAGTTAGTTCAAGAGGGCAGCCATAAGCATTGGGAGGTGGACTTCAAAGAAAAATGGCCTAGCATGAGAAACCCAGGTTTAGGTACTCCCTCAAGCTGTGAAACCTGTTGAGCAAGGCACCATTTCTCTCTCCAGTGTGCTCATAGCATCATTGTCAGGCTCAAACTCTGAGCTCCTTGGAAGAAAAAGGAGATACTCATGCCGTTAATAAACAAGTGAAAATGACACATTTCTCTCATAGGAGAGAAACACCACACACTGGTTTATAATAGCAAAACATACAGGCCACAATCCAGCTTAAAACTGAGCATACTGAAAACCAGTAAAATCAATGTGGAATGTGTCTATATGTTCACATTAAGCCATCTCGGCCATCTAACAAATGTGGTGGTTCTGGTGCACCGGTATATTCAGCCTGCAACTATAACAATATATGTGCCAGATATTTGGTCTGGGTGACCGCTAACCACCTTTTGACTAATCATATGTTGATGGGTGGGCTCTCAGCAACCATTTCATGCAAGCCTGGATGAGACTGTTCTGACCTGCAATAATCCATAAGAAAAGGCAGCTGGGGTCTCAGCACCTTGGACAGCTCCAAGTGCATAACTTGCTCCAATGAAAGCTGGACATTGGCTGAGATCTGACAAGATCCTCCCTCTAGATTACCCCAGTTAGGCTCCACCCTCTGTCTATGACCTCTTAAAGGAACAACCTCTTGGCCTGAAGGTGAGTGCTGCTGCTTCTACTTTCTGTGGCCTAGACCATTCCCTCTGCCTTTGGGCAGGCATTGAGCAGGAGGTGCTTGACTCCTTTGGGGAACTGGGCTCAGAAGATGTCTGTGGGGGTACTGGCTTAGCTTCACAGGTTCACGACTATCAGATTTGGCATCTGGAATCTGGTTATGTTCCCAAGCCAGTAATATAGCAGCTCCAGACTTGATCAGTTAGTCCTGCATCGCTGAGCCTTATCTATCACTTGAGGCTAAGGCCATGACAGAGATGTGACTCCATGATCTTCAGAGTCACCGTAAAGTCCCATGACTGAGCAGGGCCAGCCTCACTCTTAAGGCAAGCCAAAGAAGTCCACCCTAGATAGCAGATTCTGGGTGTCTATAGGGGGCAGAGCATTGCCCAATATTCATCTTACTGTTGTATTTTTACCACCACAGGGGAAACATTCGTATTTCCTGTCTCAGGCATGAAATAAAATGTCTCCAGCTGCCTCTGTGAGAGTCACTGAATAACCCACTTTACCCTGATTGCAACACTAAAAGAGGTTGTTTTCAGGTTTTGTGTTTCCATGCTTTTGAATTCATGTTTAACAGTACTGCAGATTCTGTGCTATTTTTTTTTAAAAAAATCAACATTCTGCACCACAAAGAGTTGAGTCCAGACACGTGTAAATGGTGACAGGCAAGTTTCATCCATGACAGGGTTTTCCTCTTTCACTCATGGAGGAAAAACATCACATGTGAAGCTACCCTTAACACCCAAGACACAATAGAAGCAATAGTTAACAGTGCAGTTAAAACTAGTTGATTTCTGTGACACTTAACCATATCTAACTTCCTCTGGGTTGTGGTCACTGAAAAGTCATCTACAGGTACATATTCCACAATTATTTTATTATTGATTATATTTATATCTCACCTTTCCTGCAAGGTGCTGAAGGTGGCATTTATGGTTTTTCCCCCTCCTCATTTTAATCCTCACAGCAACCCTGTGAGGTAGGCTAGGCTGAAAGGAGGAGATTGACCCAATGCCATTCAGTAAATTTTGCAGCTGAACAGAGACTGGAGACTTCCCTACACTTGAGACTTTTCCATTAACAGTGGGAAAGGTCCTGGTGCTTATGGTGGAAATTGTAGGGTCAGACTGCAAGTCAGCACCAACCATTCTAAACGTTGCTAACAATGTCTTTTCATGGAAGCATGGATGGGAAGAAAGAAGAGGTCCCTGACAAAAAGCTGCAATCAATGACAGGAGCACAGAAATGAGAGATCTGAAGCATGTAGAAATTCAGAACCAAAAGGAGCTCTGGGAAAAGGGGGAGATGCTAACTAAGAGTTCCTCGTGAGTTTGCAGTGCTCTCCAGCCTTCTCTAACCTGGTGACTTCCAGATGTTTTGGACTGCAATTCCCATCAGCCTCAGCCAGCATGGCCTCACCAAGATGCTCCCTGGTAGCCTCCCCTTCTTGGGTGCTGGAGCAGCAACTCCACCTCTTCTTCCTCTACCTCCTCCTCCCTCCCACCTCCTGCTCCTCTTTGCCACCACTGCCACTCTTCTTGGGGAGGCAGACGATGGGGGACAAGGGTGGTGGCAAGGAGAAGCAGTGGCCCACTGGACCTCTCCCTCTGTGCAGAGGTGGGGAGGAGATGCTACAAAAGTGTGTGTGAGCAGAGTGGCAGCTCTGAAGGGTACCCTGTCTGCACTGCTGCCCAAAGAGAAGGAGTGTAGACTTCAGGGCCAGCCCTACCATTAGGCGGAGTCAGGAGACTGACTGAGGTGGTGGATGCTGGGGGGCAGCAGCAGTGGTAGGCACCAGGCTGTCCATCCTGAGCCCCCTGACCACTCCCTTCCTCTATGGGCTGTCCTGCACCTCCTAAACTAGCCTGCTACCATCAGGCATCGGGAAGAGGCTACCCTGTTACTAGTCTTGAAGTGAGATTCAGCTGCCAATTCAGTCTGCTTCTGTAGGTGGAATTGGGTTGTGCGCCTCCTTGCCTTTTGCCTCAGGTAGCAAAACGTCTTGGGCCAGCCCTGGTAGATAGTGGCTGCTGCTGCTTCTTGGAAACAGAAGGACAAAGGTTCAGGACGGGGCAGAATTTTGATTCGGTTCATATTTAAAGGTAAGCCTCTCTAATTTGCACTTTCCAAAAGAATACAAGACCCGAAACAAAGCCATCCTTTGAAATTCGCACTTGTCCGATTCTTGCAATGCAGTTCTCCAGTGAACTAATGTGTACGCTATATTATTATTGTTGTTGTTGTTGTTGTTGTTAATAATAATAATAATAATAATAATAATAATAATAATAATAATAATAATAATAATAATAATAATAATAATAATAATAATAATAATAATAATAATAGTAAATCTTATTTATACCTCGCCTTTCGGCCAAAAAATTCTCATGAAAATGCTGAGGAATTTCAATGACTTTAAAATTAATTTTAATGAGGAGTCAGTCTCTAGATTGTTGGGAAAATGCTGAGAACTAAATTTAAGACTGGAAAAAAGAGAAACAGAGAAGGGACATTGGCAGATTGGGCCTTCTCTATCAAGAGTTGGAGGTGGCCCCTCAGCAGTTGCCCAAGGTTGCCAATCCCTCAACAGCGGTCCGCTCCTGTGCTCCCTAGAAAAATGAGCCATCAATTTACAGCTCCATCCAGCTAGTCTCTTTCTCTTTCCACTCTCTCACCTAACCTTCCTGCCCTCCCCCCCTCAATTGTCATCACCCATTCATAAATGGAGAGTTGGTTAGTCTTCAGGTACAATCTGGCCCCAGTTGACTTACCAGCACGGTGTGTTTGTAGGCTCGGTAGATGACAATGTTGTAACTGAAGACTGCTACTTCCACCTGCTTCACCCACAAGGCCAGAGAAGGGTCCCGATCCTCATTCTTGGCAGTGACCGTAAACTCGGGGAACATGTCTGACCTCTCAGACCTCAGCCGGGATATGGTTGTGCAAAGGACCAAGGGGCAGCTGCTCTGGAAATCAAAAGCAAACCCATCGAAGGTCAAGTAATGGCCATAGCCAGAGATGATGCAAGAGGCATCGGTGCGGGCTTGGCAGTAATAGAGGCCACTCTCCTCCAGGCAGTACTCATCCTCTTTACAGGGGCTGTTCTCACAGTGGACGCTGTTGTCAGAGCCGTTGCAGTAGCAGAAGTACTGGCAGTCGATATCCATCCAGAAGGACTGGTTGGTGAAGAGCTGGTGACCCTCAAAGCTGCAGCCACATTCGCTCCTGGGAATGCAGCGGGTGCCACGGAGGGCAAAGCCGTCGTCACACTGGCAGCCCTCTGTGCACCTGTCTATGCACACAGGCCCTGTCCCCAGGCTTTCGCAGGACTCCGAACAGGACATGCACTCCTCAAAGTGGCTGTTCTCAGGGCAGGTGAGAGCTGAAGCAAAAGGAAGGAAACAAAAAGTCAGCTGCCAGCTGGGCACTTTCTCTTTAAGACCTGCCATGCGGAGGCTCCACATGAGAAAGGAATGTAGGACGTGGGAATTACCTTTCTGGCTTCCGCCCCTTAGTCTAGACCAGGCCTAGGCAAGGCTATGTGTGTCCCACCCATCTTGCAATACAATTCTGTACTGAACATAGGTGTCAATATCATAGCAATCTCAGCTTCCAATTTAAAAGGGAAAAAAGCAAGCTTCCAGTCCCTATGCTTTTTAATAGAAGCCTGAAAATGCACACAGGCAAAGTTAGTAAAAAAAAAAAAAAATCAGTGCAAGCTGTCTTCAAAATCCAACAAGCTGGGCGCACTCTGGTCTGCTATTGTCTAGATCCCGAAGCAGCAGGTTAAAAAGCACTCTCTTTTTCCAGAAGCTCGACCTCAGGGTCCAGACCACCGCTCTTCACTGTATGAGGAGTCCCTCCTTCCTGCTTTAGACAGATGGATAAACGCAGTAAGTTCTAGCTGAGACTGATCACTCAGGACTCAGTCCTGCCCAGCTCCTCCCCACAGTCCCTGGGGCTGATTAACCATTTGGTCAATGTAGTATAAACGCCTGTAGTATAAATGCATTGGATGATGCATGCAAATTCCCACTTTTAGAGTGCGTAAGGAGGTGCATGGGCAAGCCTGTATCCATGCACAGATTCCTCTGACTGGATAGAGTTGGGTACGGGACAGTATCAGGATCATCCAATGAACCTGATTGGTAGTAGATTCAGGACAGGCAAAAGAAAGTCCTAGTTCAACGCAATGCATAATTAACATATGGAGCTCACTCCCTCATGACGTGTGGATGGCCACCAGCTTAGATGGTTTCAGAAAGGAATTAGACTTGCTGGCTGGGGCTGATGGGAGTTGTAGTTCAATAACATCTGGAGACCCAAAGGTTGGGAAAGGCTGTTTCAGTAGATGGCCACTCAACAGCCTGGTTTGCACATAATGTTAACCCATGGTTTGTTTAGCCAAAGCGTGACCTGTTTGAATGACTGAACCCAGCTCAGCCAATTGACCATGTTTGGTTTCTGGCAACAAAACACGATGGGAAGCCGTGGTTTGTTGTTGGTTCATGAACCGTGGCTTGTTTCAACTCTGGTTTAGTGTTATGTCTGACCTACCCTGGGCCCCTACTGGGAGGAAGGGCAGGATATAAATCTAATAAATAAATAATAAAGTCCAACAGTCTTGCTTAACCATGGTTTGTTTGGCTGCCCCACTCCAGGTACTTGCCAAGCTACAGAGCCATGAGGCAACAGCAGCTGGAAAGCAAGCCAAGATGTGGAGAAACATGCTGTCTCTTGCTTGTGCGATGACTTGTGGCTTGTTGAACAAACCATAGTTAAAATAAACCATGACTTAGTATTATATATTAATGCAGCCAATGTATTTCTAACTGTTCCCCTTAAAGATTTAGTTCCACTTTCTGAATCTGGGTAAAGTACATCACCTGCCAGTTCTTCAGCACTCACAATATTCCCAGCCTGAAGTCATTCTACTTGCAGCAACTTGGCTAACCCTTTTTATGCTTCTGCAATGTAGAGTTTCTACTTTTGCCTTTAGATTATGGTAATCATTCACTGGCAGCAGGAATATTACCACAGCTAAACAACAACCCCCATAACTGTTTCTTTTGTTCAAATTAGCCTCTGTTGTTAACAGCTTAAGTCAGGATCTCTACTGCAGTTCACAAACATGGCACAATAAACTCCCAATGTCTCCTGAAATGCATTCTATGAAAATTACTTAATTAGGAAAGTGCATCCGGAGGCAAAAAGCAGTATTATGAAAAGAAAATACCCCAGGCAAAAAGGCAATGTTTTTGCAACATCGTTTTAATCTATATTTTATATACATTAGTGAAAGCCAGTCATTATGATGATTAGGATGGGGGTATATTTTGCAGGTGTGTGAATGTGTGTGTGAATGAAAGTCAGACAGATAATACACTGAGCCTTTGGGGTAAAAGGTACGCATTGAACAGCAGGATAGGCGTTTGAGCACACCATGCAAGCTCTTTAGATGCCTGCCTTAGGCTCTCCAGATCCTAGCCTATATAAAACAAACAATCCATGAGGGCTAGTAACTTACATATTTGTTTGGTTTACAAAAGTGGAACTCGGGCATTAAGGTGATTGTGGCTGAAGAACCAAAAATTGCCATGTTCTGCTCAGATGACTTTACTTTCCACAAAAAGACAAGGCTGTGGGAGATCCACCCACCCTGGACTTACGGCAAAAGTTGAAGCTTCTCCATGGGCCAACATCCACTTCTGCGTTCTTACAGGCACTGGCATAACGAGCCACGGAGTCACAGAGCTCCGACTGGTTTCCTCCACTCTGGCACAAGCGGAAGAGGCAAGTCCGGTAGTAGGCGGACACGTTCACCACCGAGTGGCACTCCAGGAAAGAGCTGTTGGTGGGATCATTGATGATGCCACATTTTGAGCGGCTCCGGTAGTCCTTCAGTAACTCTGAATCATTGTTGCAGGCCTTGAGCAGGTCGCCGCACTCCCCATTGCAAATCTCATTGAAGGTTGTCCAGCTGTCCAGAAAAACTACCAGGTTGTCTGTGCATTTCCCATTAGGGAAGCAGAATTCGTCACTGCTGTTCCCATTGAAATAGCCGCAGAGTCCCCCAGTGCAGTTGAAATAGATAGTAGACAGGCGTATCTGCAACATGCCGGAGTCCAAGTACAGGATATGGATGAGCCCTTCCGACTCAACAACGGTTCCATTTTTGCTCCGGTAGATTTCCAGTTGGCCAGAAGGATGGAAATATGGAAGCTCCATTTCATATCCATTCACCTGCGGATGAAAGAAACAATGAATGAAGTGCAAAGCTGATGGGATGAGCTAGTGGTGGCTGCTGTCTACTGGGACTGGCAGGGCAGGAGACAGAGCCAACGACAGGCAGAGCCAACTCATCCTAGGTTTGTCCCCATTCCTCTCCCTGCTGAGTTCTACAAGGGGCAACACTGAGACTAAAGAGGAGGAAAGTGGCAGCCAGGGTTGCTCCCTGGGCTGGCTGTCAGTAAGAAGGCAGGGCAGATGGGGTCTGGCTGAGGGCAGATTGAGGTTGGTGGGGCAGTGCCCCATTTGTCCCAGTGGGCCGGTCTACACTGAATAAAAGGCAATGACATTTTCCTTTTCTTCCTTTGGCTGACAAGGGATAAGCAGATCTGGGCTATGGAGGGCAAGCAAGGAAACAACATAATTACACCATGTTCAATATACTCAGCAGATTCCTAAAAAAGACCCGAGGACCAGTTGAAAGGCCCTTAGAACCTCAATATCTCAAGGACCACCTCTCCTCGTATGAACCAACCCAGACCCTGAGTAATCAGAGGCCCTTCTTCATACGCCCCTTCCACGGGAGGCTTGGAGCATAGCAACATGAGAACAGGTCTTTTCAGTGGTGGCCCCAGGCTGCGGAATGATCTCCCTAGGGAGGCACACCTGGCACCTTCTTTATCCATCTTTAGGTGCCTGGCAAAGACCATCCTTTTCACTCAGACCCTTAGCCCTTGATGTGTGCTGTCTTAGTTATTCCTTTTTGTTTGAGTTTTCGATTTTAAATTGTGCGTTTTAAATTTTGTCTTATATTGTATGTTTTTAAATGTGTTGTATGTCGCCTAGAGACCATTGGGTATGAGGCAACCAACAAATGATGATGGTTATAATAATGTAATAGAGTTTTGCTATACAGGAAGTTAGACTAGAAGTCTTGGGGGGCGGGTTCAAATTCTTTGCAGTTTAAGGACCTTTATTACACAGTGACTTGCCACTGAAAGCCTTTTTCAAAGGTGGGGAACCAAGGTGTTGCAGGTTTATATTCCCAAAGGGATGTGATTGCTGGCAATGAAGACAGCTGAGTTCATCAACATCTGGAGGGCCACAAGTCCCCCATCCATGTCCTAAAGAACCACAGCTGGCTCTTTAATTTTATTTATTTGTTTGTTTATTAGATTTATATCCTGCCCTACCTCCCAGTAGGAGCCCAGGGCAGCTTGAATGAACAGGTGTGTATGATACATGTGTTTGCAAACACAAGTTTGCCCCCACTTGTTCATGTTACATTTTATTTATTTATTTACTTACTTACTTATTTACTTATTTACTTATTTATTACATTTGTATCCTGCCCTTCCTCCCAGAAGGAACCTAGGGCGGCAAACAAAAACACTAAAAGCACTTTAAACATCTTAAAAACAAAAGGAGTTAAAACATATTAAAACAAAACATCTTTAAAAACATATTAAAACAAAGGATCTTGAAAACATCTTAAAAAGCAGTTCCAACATAGACGTGGACTGGGATAAGGTCTCTACTTAAAAGGCTTGTTGAAAGAGGAAGGTCTTCAGTAGGTGCTGAAAAGATAACAGAGATGGTGCCTATCTAATATTTAAGGGGAGGGAATTCCAAAGAGCTGGTGCCACCACACTAAAGGTCAGCTTCCTATGTTGTGCGGAACAGACCTCCTGATAAGATGGTATTTATTTATTTTTATTTATTGGATTTCTTAGTCGCCTATCTGGCTGGCTAACCAGGAGACCCTCACCTGCAGAATGTAGTGATCAACTGGGTATATAAGGGGTAAGACGATCTTTCAGGTATCCTGATTCCACAATGTATAAGGCTTTGTACACCAAAATCATCACCTTGAACTTGAACCAGAACATTAAAAACCATACACTTAAAACAACAAGTGCAAAGGTAAAATGTGAATCAGCCCTAGTACTTTGTCCAAACGTCAGCACCAGCCATCACACCAACTCCTGTGCAGTCCAGACCACAGTGCACCAAAGCGCAGATAAAGTGCAGAAAGATCCAATGGTTTTAAATTACTCACACAAGTGAGCCAGGCCACAGGCTGAAGGAGAAGGCAAAAAACACGCCCACCTGATACTGAGGAAAAGTCCTTCCTGACTGTCAATGTGGTGCTCAGGTTTACCCAAACTGCTTGTTCCAAAGGCAATCTAAAGGGTGCATCTTCTTCATTCCACAAATTTCCTCTTTCTGGCTGTCCTTTGGGAACTGAGGAAAACACCCAAACCTCTTGATCCCAATAAGAGACTAGAGAGATAACCAAATTATCCTGATTTGACCTTTACCACCCTGGGGCAGCTTGTCCACCTCTACCATCCTGCCATAGAAAGGACATCCGTGAACTAAGGAGAGCCCTGCTGGACCAGATCAAAGGTTCACATAGACCAATATCCTGCTTTGCACAGTGACCAACCAGACACTCCTGGGAAGCTCTCCAGCAGGGCATGAAAGCCATAGCCCTCTCCTACTATAGCGCCCCTGCAGTTGGTCACAAGTGTCAGTGACAGCAAGGGATGGGCAGCTCCGTCCATTTTGGTTTCTTGTTTTTCCAGTCTTTAGTTCAGTTCTCCGTATTTCCACATCAGTTTGGGATTTTTAAAAAAGCCCTCATAAAAATTCAACAGCATTCTACTGTTAATTTCTCCTAATACAGATGTGCTTGCAATTTTGCCTAATATGCACATTTTTGCAAAGCATTTTTCCCTCACATAAGGCATTTTTCTATGCCACTTTCACTAATATATGTATTTTTATGCACAATTTCACCCTAATGTAGAGAGAACTGCATTGCAATATTTGAAGAAGTGCAAATTTCAAAGTTTGGCTGTGTTTCAGTTCGCATGTTGCTTCAGAAAGTACGAATTAGGTAGGCTCGCCTTTAAATGCAAAAAGAATCAAATTTCTCCCCCATCCCTGGTGTCAGCTCCAGATTTTAGGCATGAAGCCCTCAGTAACACACCCCAACACCACTGAGTGGGCTCACGTCCTCACCACTACCTAGTCCACTGCTCTCTCCCTCAGGGCTCAATCCGCCTCCTGGCCAAGAAGAAGAGGCCAAAGGAACAGGCAAGAGCAGCAAGGAAGAGAAGCAGATCAAAGGGGCTCTGGGGATGAGCAGTGGGCCCCTGAGGGATGAACAACAGCTCAGTGATAGAGCACCCAATTTGTATGCAGAAAACCCCAGGGTTAATCCGGGTAGCGCTGGGGGAGACCGCTGTCTGAAATCCTGGAGAGCTGTTGCCAGTTAGTGTAGACAGTACTAAGTCAGATGGACCAATGTTCTGACTTGGTATAAGGCAGCTTCTTGTGTTCCCGCTACTGGGGTGTGAGTGGGCCTCAGCAGGTGCACGATGACAATACCTGTCACCACCCCTGTTCAGTGGCATACTTCGTAGCTCTTAGGTTTCATATAGCCATCATTGCTAATAGCCGTAGATGGACCTTCCTCCATGAATTGGTTTAATCTCAAAAATATGGGATTAGCGTGGTGTAGTGGTTAGAGTGTTAGACTATGACCTGGGAGACCAGGGTTCAAATCCCCACACAGCCATGAAGCTCACTGGGTGACCTTGGGCCAGTCGCTGCCTCTCAGCCTCAGAGGAAGGCAATGGTAAACCCCCTCTGAATACCGCTTACCATGAAAACCCTATTCATAGGGTCGCCCATAAGTCAGGATTGACTTGAAGGCAGTCTATTTCATTTTTTAGTGTTGTAAAATGGTGATCTGGAAGGACTCTGCCACACACATGGTATTCTTTATTGATCTGGTCAACTCTCCCTTGAATTTAGGGAAGTGATTTGCTCCTGCAATTGTTGCAGTCCAACCATTCAAGGCAATTACACCCCTGAATTTAAAACAACAAGCGAACACCCTGAGATGATCACGGTATTTGTAGGTCAGAGGCACTTGATTTGACAGAGATATGTGAGATACACTGATCTGCAGCAGACATCTGATGTAAACATGCAATTGCTGGAATGAACAGGGAGGTGGGTGGGATGGGGCAAGGACTGTGCCTGACTGCCAAGAGTGCATTTGTAAAATCAGTATTTACAATGAAATGCCATCACAAAATGTTACCAGCAGATTGACTAGAAAGTAAATTTGATTTTACAATGTCTCCTCTGTTTTCTATCACACATTAGCAATGCTCATTCATACAAGCAAATAGCACGAGAAAGGTTCGAAGGCACCGTCAGTGCTGAAAACAGTTTGAAATAAAACAGGTCCAGTGCTAACTCTTGTTAAAACACTTCCATCCAACAGGTGGCAGTGTTGCCTATGTACATGAGCCAGTTTGGAAAGTACAGCAAAGTTGGAAATTCTGAGAGGCGTCCCGGAAGTGTTCTAGCCAGTGTGACAGAGACAGACTCATCCCACAGCCATCTTGGTGGAGAAGGTTTGCAGGTTTTCACAGAGCTCCAGAAACTTGCAAAACTTAGGAAATGAATTTTTAAAAAATCATGGCAATATCATAACAATAGCTATTTAAATCTATGGTGCAACCACTCTTGGAATATTGTGTACAGTTCTGGTCGCTTCACCTCAAAAAGGATATTGGAAAGCTGGAAAAGGTTCAGAAAGCGATGATCAAAATGACTGAAGGGCTGAAGCAATTCCTCCGTGAGGAAAGGTTATAAACATTTGAGGGTTTTTTAAGTTTGGAAAAAAGGTAAGGGGCAGGGGGAGATGTGTCAGAAGTGTATAAGATTATGCATGGTGTGAATAAAGTTAGAAATATTTTTTCTCCCTCTCTTACAATACTAGAATCCAGGACCATCCACTGATGCTGAATGTTAGAATATTCAGGACAGACAAATGAAAGAACTTTAACCTCAGGAGGGCCACAGTTTAGCCACTCCTGATCTAGATTAGCAATGCCAGCACTTGCCTGAATCACACACCAGGAATTCCACATTAACAATGGAAAGGCCAAATTAGCTGTGATGCTGATTGAGTTAATGCAATTAGAATGCATATTTTTATGTATATATACAGCAGCCTTGGGGAAGCCTGACCTGTCTATGCTTCATTTCCCTGCCGTGGTCCAGCCAAGATTACCTCTCCAAAGCTGCTTTCTGTGTTTCATTGGCACGGATGGAAATGAAACAGAAACTTCAGAGAGGTGATTTTTAGCAGGAAAGAGTTAGACTCCCCTCCCTCACCCACTCCCCACAGTCCTGAGGCTTCCCAAACGTCCTAACTGCTATTTATACATTAAAACCTGCATGTTAATTGCATTCATCCTATCTAGTTTGGCCCTTAGACTGGGTGCAGGGGGAAAGGTGGAATCAAAGCTCCCCATATGTAAATAACCCTGTAAGGGAGGTTTCCTCATCACAGGATCTGGATTTTTGATAGAAAACAAAACCCCTTTTAAGAGACACACAATTATTTTAACTGTAAGCAGCATAGCATGAAGCTGAGATTGTTTGATCTCTCATCTAAACTCTCTCTCTGTCTTCCGTCATTAGTGTTAACGTTGCCTGATAAAATGTGTATCTGGGCGAGAATGTCAGCAGCGGGGGTAGCTAATGAGACACTCTGCATTTCCAATCACAGAAGATCCTCTGTCTCAGCAGGATTAGGAAAAGAACCAAAACTTATTTGCATCAGGCACCCAGGATTTAAAGATGTGTGGGGAGGCAGAATGCCCTTTTTATTAACGTGAAGCATTATTTTGTTTGCTTTTGAAGACCTGTGTTTGAAGCCTGGCTCAGCAGGTGAGTGGGCTGTAATTAACAATCCCAGATTTGCAGTACACAATGAAGATTATATTCCGTTCCATCAGAATCATTAAACAAGCTTTCTTCTTTATTGTTGTACGGTCACAGACCCATTAAAATAAATGAAATGCATAATCAGTATGACATCAAAATAGTTAAAATACAGAAATACAATAGATAAGACATAAAATAAATTACAATTAAGAAAAAAGAATCCTCTTATGACTACTTTGGGCAGAGAAGAGAAACTTGGCCACTAACTCATTTGAAAGCTTATCGGTATCAGCCAGAAAATAGTTCAAATACCGGTCCAACGTCCTACCAGGAAAGTTCCTCATGATAGGGCGAAGTAGTCTGTTACGTTCCTCCCTATAAAAATTACATGTAAAAAAAACATGATCCAGTGATTCGACAACTTCATCTCTGCAGGAGCACAACCGATCCTCGTGAGGGACACCTTGAAACCGCCCATCCAAAAGAGTGGAAGAAAGACAATTAAACCTAGCTCTAGAAAAAACATGCCAATACTTAGAGATAGTCAGATTCTCCAAATAGGTAGCATATTTGGGAAACTGAAAACTCAAATCAAAATAAATAGGGGAACAAATTTTACGGGCATTTAATGGATATTGAAAATCAATATCCTTAATTCTTTGGTCTATAATAAATTTGGCAGCCCTGAAATCTTGTGTATGAAGAAAATCAATAGAAAAACCTAATAAATGCAATTTAGTAATAAAAGATTTAAACCAAGAGCTGGTATAAACATCTTTCTTAAGAAGACGTAAATATCCTAAAGAACTATTACTGTAAACAACCTTAAGCCAGTATCCAAAAGCAAAGGACCAATGTAATACATTCTGTTGATGCAAGACCAGCCTCAAATTGTAAACCTGTGGCTGTGACACATCTTGGCATTCCGAAAAAAGATCTCAGGAATTTTGAAAGAACACTCTCCACAACAAAGTTAAATCCCTGGATCCAAATCGGAACACCATACAATTATTGGGTCAAAATTGTAGCCTTAAATACCTGAATGGCAGCAGGTATATACTGAGTATAGCCTTAATTCCAAGCTACCTGCACTGCATATTGTCTGTGGGTGGCCCAAGAAAGAGTAGAAGAAAACATAATGCCCAAATATTTAAACTGCTTGACTTGATCTATGTATTGTCCATCATGCACTTGCTTGCCAGGGTAGGCCTAGAAAAAAACATGATCTTTGTTTTGCTGAAATTAATTGTCAATGAATTGACCTTACAATAAGCCATAAAATGCAAATTAAATGCTTGAGACCTATTTTTGATGGAGAGATGTGAACTGCATCGTCCGCATATAATAATAATGGGCATTTTGTTTCTGCCAGTTTTGGAGAGGGGAAATCAGATGTTAAAAAATAGCCAATCAAATCATTTAAATAAAGATTGAATAATGACGGGGCTAATATACAACCTTGACAAACTCCCTTAGTGGCAGCAATAGAATTCGACAAATTACCTTCTAGTCCACACCTTATTCGAAGCATAGTATGCCAATAAAGACATTTGATAAGGTAAAGCAATCTCTTTTCAACAGAATTATGGAATAGCTTAACCCACAGTTTATCTCTTGGGATTGACTCAAAAGCAGATTTCAAGTCTGTAAATGCAGCAAACAAGCCATTTCCAAAAGAATTCATGTGTTTTTCAGCCTAATGGTTTAAAACTACATAATGATCAATGGTGGATCTGCCCTTCCTAAAGCCTGCCTGTTCATTTCCCAATATATTTTCATCCTCTATTCAAGAGGCTAGCCTCAAGTTCAAATAACTAGCGTACATTTTACCCACTATCGATAGTAAACTGATAGGTCTATAATTTGATGGATCCTCCCTGTCCCCTTTTTAAAAGATTGGTATCACAATGGCCTCTAGCCATGCTAGAGGCAATTGGCCAGTATTATTAATATGTGAAAACAAATTTGCCAAAAGGGGAGCCCACCAATCTATATTTGCCTTCAAAATTTCAGGGGGTATTATATCTATTCCAGGAGCCTTTCCCGATTTGAGACAAATAATAAGAGATTTTATTTCAGATATGGCAAATTGTGTAAGTCTAAAGAAGAAAAACCATTTGTTGGCCACTCTTTAACATCTGCAAACATTTCAGAGAAACATCCCTCCCAAATGTCAGCAGGGATATTACAACTAACTGAGTTCAACGACGTACCCAAAGCACTAGTAACTAGTGCCCAAAAAAGTTTTGAATTGCTATTTAGTGAGGAGTCAATAAATGCCTTCCATCTGTTTTGAACTGCTTGTTTCTTTTGAGCAAGCAGTAATTTATATTGCTTTTTAAGCAAATAATAATCTTGGGGTAGGGCATTAGAATTTTCCTTCCTATATTGAATGTACACATTTCTTAGTTGTTTTTTAACTACATAATATTCCTTATCGAACCACTTAGGTGGATTCTGCTGTATTATAGCTCTTAAAGTAAATTGTTTCAGACTTAAAACAGATTTCAAAATGGAAATGAATAATGAATGAGAAATTAGGACAGAAGTAATTTCATTAGCTTCTAGAATAGAACTTTTCAGTGATTCTCCTACAGGAGAATTGCGCGTCAATGTTTATATCCCCCCTCTTCCCACTAGGGATGGTACAAAACAAGTCTGGGAAGATATGGAGACATATATGATATAATAGAATTATATATGGTGACAATAGAATCTAAATTTCCCAGAGTTTATATAATCTTAATGGGGGATTTCAATGAAAGAATTGGCCCTAATAACTTTTTTTCATCTGGTTTATGAGGGGTACCTTATACCGACAATTATGTTTTCAGCTATGATAGAAGCTCAAAAGAATTACAGTGGTGTATGTTTGACACAAATGGTGGCTTGCCCTCTCAATCTTGAATGGAACCATATATTTGATTATTGTATTGGATTTATATATGTATCTGGGCATGGAAGGAGTGTGGTTGATTATGTGTTATTTCTCATTCTCTAGCCTAGTTACAGACTTCTCATTAGGAGATAGGCTTGACAGTGATCATCTACTACTTAATCTTACTCTTTTATCTGCTCCTGTACATTTGGACGTTAAACATCAGTATAGAAATCCATTCCTAAAACATAGGCATAGGAGACTATATTGGTCTGAAGAAGTAAATATTAAGGTTGTTGGTCTATTAAATTCCATCAGAAACTTTCACACAGGAAGAACCGTCCCAGGTCAGAGTGCACATCCATCTAGTCTAGTTCTGGGAAGCCCATAAACTGGGCAACTGCCTTTCCTCATTTTTTCTCTCCACCAGCAACTGGTATTCAGGGAAGACTCTCTCTGAAGGTGGAGGTTCCACTTAGCCAACATTTATTCAAATCCTTTTTTTGTTTGTCTGCTTCTATGCCCCTTTTCAATATACTGACATCTAAAGCAGCTATAGGAGATGGAGAGAGATGAGCCTGAAAGGATTCTCCACAACTTGAAATCTTTCAATTCCAGCTGGTCATCACAAGAATTCTGTAATTAAGAAACAGTGCTTGACTTTGATCTTTGCCTTCTCCCTCTGCATCCTTATCACTGACATTAACATTTTTTTTCACGGCTAAAGAGCAGGATAAAGCTTCTGTTGGAATGCCCTTTTGGTGGAGGAAGAGTTCTATGTAATTGAAAAGCTCACATATCACATATCACATGTCTAATCGACACCAACAGCCCTGGCCCATTAAAACATATCAGCCTCTCTTTCCTTTTCTTAAATTGCCAGCAGCTGTACAAGATAGCCCTGCATCTATGGGTAGCCAATGTGGTGCCCTCCAGATGTTTTGGACTGCAGCTCCCATCGTCCATGGTTATTGGCCGCACTGGCTGAGGCTGATGGGAGCTGTAGTCCACAGCATCTGTCTATTCTTGCCTTAACCCCGGCTCTCCTGCTGGAATCCCTACCTTGATCTCAGAGTTGTCTATGCCACTTATCTTGACCTCCTGGCTGGCAATCTGGATTCTCAGGCTCCGAAGCCAGTCAGGGCTTGATTCTGGCTTCTTTTTGCTGATGTCCACTTCCAGAAAGCTGGTTCTGTCTGGGCAGGTTTTGACCAGTGTGTAGGAGTTGTCCGGGGGGTAAACGAACGCAGCACCGTCGAACGTCTGCAGCACCTGATCCTGAGATACCAGACACAAAGTCTCCCGCTTGGGATAGCAGCCTTGGTAGCCATTTTCCACAGCACACACTTCTCCCTCTTGGCAGGTGGAGTTGAAGCAGGTGACCTCGCCCCCGTCCTCGCACCAGCACTGCATCGTGCAGTCCACAGTGGCCCAGAACGATTCCCCTATGGCATGGTACCGGCCATCCACATCACAGCCACACTGGTGGAATGGAACACACAGATCCGTGCTGAAAACATAGCCCTCGTTACACTCGCAGCCCTCGGTGCAAGGGGAGGTGCAGGCCAAGGGGGCAGTGAGGTCAGAGCAGGTGGCCGGGCAGCTGCTGGTACATATAGCGTAGTGGCTGAATTCCGGACACTGCACAGTGGTAGCTGGAAGAGGCAGACAAGGTGTATTTATTGATTTTAGTCAGTTGATTTGTTTATAAGATGTCTTACTTACCCACCAGGTCCTAGGGCAGGTTATGACATTATCGTATAAAGCACTCACTGGTGATTCCCAGCTGGTGTTCAGGAGCGACCTGTCTCTGACCAAGGAGGTGGAGCTTAACCATTGTGGCTAGTAGCCATTGATATAAACTTTCATGGAGAGTAAGGCTGGGGTAAACACTAACAGCACTGATAGCTTCTGAGTAGGGATGGAACCATCTGTCAGTTTTGCTTCTCTCAGTTTCTCATTTTTCCAATCTTAAATTCAGTTCTCCACATTTCTGCCGTAAGTTTCTTTTCTTTTCTTAATTTTTTTCCCAGCATTTTAGTGCGAATTTCTCCAAAAAAACACACGCTTTTGTGGGCAGTTTTGACTAATCTACACATTACTACACCACGAAATTCAGAGAAGTGCAAATTTCAAAGGTTGTCTATGTGTCACTTTGCATATCATTTCTGAAAGTGCAAATTAGGTAGATTTACCTTGAAGTGTGAATGGAATCAAATTTCTCCCCCATCCTTAGACCCATCCAGCAAGGTTGTGGGAACTGTAGTACAAAATGGATTGTCTCATCCCTTACATACCCACCTGATCATTGAGTTCTGCAGGACAGGGCATCCTGCAGATACCATCCTATTATCATCCGTCTTTCTCTGCCTACTGGCAGCAGTGAGCCCTGCAGGATTCTCCCACCCAGAGACCTTATCTGCTGGTTTATTCGAGGAGGACAGCTGTGACAGCCACCGATGCCCCAAAGATGGGGAAGGACGCAATCTACCAAAATGCTAATGAAAGCAAGGTTACTAAAAAGATCTGCCTAATAACCAAGATCATCATCAGAGAGCCTCCTGTTGTGCCACAGCCTGCAGATGTCTATCTGGGAACAACCAGCAAGAGGGCCTTTTAAGTAGTGGTGCCCACATGCTGGGATGGTCTTCCCCCAGAAATAAGAGAGGCACCAACTTTGATATAATTCTGGTGGTTGCTAAAAACTTGCTTGTTCACCATGGCTTTTGCTGTCTGTTGATGCTAGCCACTGTAATATTTTAAGTATTCTTACTGACTGCTTGATTGGACTTGATTTTAATTGTATATGTTTCATTGCATTTTTTGAATCTACTGTACACCACCTTGAAATGCTTGCATAAGAGGTCGTATACAAATATCTCAATAAATAATAAATAAATAAATCAGGAGGTTCATTCTGCTTGGTCAGAATTGGGCCTTTACTGCAGTGGCACCTACTCTTTGGAACTCCCTTTCATCATCAATCACTGTGCTGTGCAGATGAGGGCCTCCTGCAGATATCATCTTATCTGCACAACATAGGAAATGGACCGTTTTTGTAGTGGCATTACCCTTTGGAATTCCCTCCCCTTAAATATTAGACAGGTGCCATTTCTGTTATCTTTTTAGCGCCTACCGAAGACCTTCCTCTTTCAACAAGCTTTTTCAGTAGAGACCTTATCCAAGTCTGCGTCTGTGTTGGAATTGCTTTTTAATATGTTAAATCTGCTTCCTCTCCTCTGATGCACCCCTGTTCTTATCTGCAGCTCACTTTGATCTGCCAAGTTGCCATAGCCACAGCCTTTTGCTTTGTGCCATGCTGCGTAGCATGATCCTGTTCACACTGGGAACTTTTTCCGCAACAGAGAACCTTCAAAGCAAAGCCACTGAGCTCCCATAAAGAATAGAGAACTCGGTGGACTTCAACATGGGCCACTCCAGCTTCATCTCATGCCACCACCTGGAGCTCATCTTCCATGCCCCGCACTTCTACCTACTCTGCCTCGGCAAGAATGGCGTCCTGCCTCCAGCTGCCCCCACATCCTTCTGTTCGCCATTTTTGGGATCCTCTGGGAAGCTTGTGAGGCTTTAGGGGTGATTTGTGTGTGTTGGACCCTGGCTGAGAGCCAGGGTAGATGGGTGGAGTCCTGGGTGGATGGGTGGAGTCCTGGGTGGGAGCCAGGAGGTTAAGAGGTGTTGAGTGGAGAAGTGCAAAGCAATGGTTTTAATATTTATTTAATTTGTATTATGTATGCTTTTGGATTGAGGCTTTATTGTATATTTTTATAATATTTGCTGTTGTTTTATCTTCTGTACACCGCTTAGAGATTTTTATATATATAAAGCGGTATAGAAATGGCTGAAATAAATAAATAAATAAAAATCGCGTAGAGGTTTTTCACAAGCAAGCGGTATATAAATTTTGTTAAATAAAAAATAAAACTAAATTGTCCACAAAATCATATCTATGGCCCCATCTGCACTATACATTTAAAGCACTATTATACCACTTTCAGCAGCCGCGGCTTCTGTCAAAGAATCCTGGGAACTGTGCTTTGCCAATAGTGCTGAGAGTTGTTAGAAGACCCTGATTCCCCTCACAGAGCTACAATTCCCAGAGTGGTTTAACAATCAATCCCTCTTCCCAGGGACCTCTGAGAATTGTAGAATTTTGAAGGATGGCTGTGTTTTCATTTGCATATCGTTTCAGAAAGTGTGGATTAGGTTAAATTCACCTTCAAATGTGATCAAACTTCTCCCCTAACCCTAGCCAGCATGAGCAATGGTCAGGGATGATGGGAGTTGTAGTCCAGCAACATTTGGAAGGCCACAGGATCTGTATCCCTGGCTTATGTTACACAGGAGAGCAGAGGTCTTGCTTTCGCACCCTAAAAGCTCAGGTTCCACTTCCCATCTTGTTAACTTCTGGAAGGTTGTATCTTTCTGAAGTGCCCTTGTATGCTCACTCACCACATCCTGCCTGCACTCTCCAGTCTCCGATGGGGATCCCAAGGGCTTGGCAAACCAAGGCGTAAGCTTGAATACCTTGGCAGAGGCCTCCCGTACCATTATCTCGGATGCTACACAAGTCATAAACGCAGCTGTGGACAAATGCTGTGGGGTCAACGACGGCACCACATTCCCACAGGGGGCCTTCAGTTTTGTTGATAAAGCCACAGTGCTCAGAGCCAAAATAGAGAGACTCCATTGCTGCATCGCAAAGGCTGCAGTTGTCTAAGCAGCCTGGAGAACATTTCCATTCGGGGTGATAGACTCGCCAGCTCTCCCCCAGATCCAGCACTGATGTGGCTTGTTTCCCATCGGAGCGCATCGCATCGTCCTCAGGATTCTTGTTATAGTTCCCACAGAGTCCACACGTGGCATTGATATAGGAGCCTGGGACAGAAATAGCAGCATAATGATCTCCATCGTAGGTCACTAAAAGGCCAAAGTCGGTTTCTACTGCTGTCGACAAACCACTCTGATAGATTTTTATTGCTCCCAATTCCAGGAAGACAGGGAGAGACATGACCAAGTCATCTATCTGCAGGATGGGTACAAAATGCAAAATGTCACTTGATTTTTAAATGCAGAACAAAATATATAACAAAATGGAAGGGTCCAAAAAGGATTTATTTACTACCTCTATAACATGCCTTTCTACTGCCTTGACCATTATTGTTAAGAATATTATTCTCATTATAAAGCACCAAAAATTAACTAAGCACTGGACAAAGACACAAACCAGTTGTGAGCAAAACCGAAACATTTCTAGCAATATGGAATCCTACCAGAAAGTTCAGTTTTAGATCCTAAGGCAGATAAACCCTACTTCTATAGCTGGGGTGGTGGTAGTACTCTGTTCTCTAAACAGGAACCTGGAGGTGTTCAGTTTCAAGTTGGCACCATTTATTATTATTACTACTATTATTATGCAATTTATATACTGCTTACATGCCAAAATAGCTTCTAAGCAGTCTACAAGGATAAAATCAATTATAAAATCCACACATAATTAATATACACAATAAAATAATTCCATCAAAACATTAAAACCCTCCATGAATAAAATAGATAATAAAACAAGCCAGTTAAAAAGCATAACAAATAAAAGAGTTAAAAAGCAATTAAAACAATTAGATCAGGAAGTTCAAGTTTAGGGGAATGCTTGCCTAAATGGATGTGTCTTCAAGAGCCAGCAAAATGCCAATAACAAGAAAGACGTCACAGTAATGGAGTACACGTGTTCAGGCACAGCATTACATATAAATAGGTACATTTAAATAAAAAGATGTAATATTGAAATGTGAAGGAAGATGTAACATTGTATTGTGGCATCTCTGTTTCTTACAACTTAAAAAACTTAATGAGGACTAGGAAAATTGCTTCTGGAGCTGTATCCAGCCTGAGGGCCATTGGTTGACCATCCCTCCCTAAAGGGTACATCCAGTCAGCAGCTACACACACTTCTGGAAATCAAGCATGAACTTCCCAGCAAAGTGAAGATCACATGAATGCCATTTCAGTGTCAAAATAATAACCTAGACAAGATATCCCCAGTATTAATGAGAGAGGCCTACAAAAAACAGTGTCAAGTGGGTTCTGAGCCAATATTTCCTTTATTATGACTGCAAAAAAAATAAATAAATAAAATAAAAAATTGCAAAAAAGGGGAGGGTTGATTTTTTCACTGCCAAAAATGCTTGCAAAACACCTTTTCAGTTTAGCCTTAGACTTAAATAAGTAAAGACCCCTTAATTCAGTAAAAATTCTCCCCATAATGAAATAATTGAATCTCACCATAATTTTCCCGAAACTGCCCTTGGGGATGATAATCTTGTGCGAATAAACTTCAATGGAGATATCCTTCAGCCAGGAAACAGAAGAGGCGCCTCGATTCTCATTCTTGGCTTCCACACTGAAGAAAGGGAGGCTGGATCCCGGCCAGCACTGCCTGGCAAGGAGGTAGGAGCAGGACCCCTGGAAGTGGAAGAGGAAGCCATCGAAAGTGTGGTAATGGGGATCCCCAAACACGACACAAGTGCTGCTTTCCACTGGCACACACTGGTAGAACTTATCCTTTGGCTCACATAGTTCGTAGGGGCCACAGGACGCTTCCTGGCAGAATATCTCATTGTTGAAATCCAGGCAACGACACTTGGTGGAGCAGTTTGTGCTTTCCCAGAATATCTCTCCCTGACGGAGAAACTGGCCTAAAAATAACAATATAAAATGTATGAATCGGACCCTTCTGCAGCAAACCCCCTGACAGCTGCTTTTTCTAAGTCTGGCCTGGACAATTCGTT
Source organism: Rhineura floridana (assembly GCF_030035675.1). Taxonomy (NCBI): domain Eukaryota; kingdom Metazoa; phylum Chordata; class Lepidosauria; order Squamata; family Rhineuridae; genus Rhineura; species Rhineura floridana. The sequence continues at coordinate 38,596,907 of NC_084491.1, forward strand.
TGCCATTGAAATGACAGCAATGGCAGCAACGCACCAACCCATGTTGCCACCTCAGGCCCACTCAAGGGGCTTTGTTCTCTGTTATCTGCCCTTGATGATGTGGAAAAACTAACCAGGGTTTTTCAGCCAAAAGATGGATCCAAAGCAGTGGCAGCTGGTGGCTCCATATCAGTGGGGCAGTGGAATCCACTCTGGGTCTTAGTCCAAACTTTCCAGGAGCTGTCAAAGGTGCTGAAGCCACCACTGGTTCGAAGCTATGAAATATTCTTTTAAAATATGTTAGAATACCTACCTATTTGCTGAACTTTCAGAGAAGTTGAAAATTTACTGTTGTGGCCAGATCTTGGGCTGAATAGAACCTCCCTCACCTCCTGCTCTGGCCACAGCTAGCCATCAGGGCTTTGGATGTGGGACAGATTCTTACCACCACCACCACCAGACACACACACGCACCAGGAGTGTTCTACCCAATCCATTTCAGATCTTGGGAACTGCAGCTGTATGAAACAACTGCATGGCTCCCTTTTAGCTATGGCAGGGTAATCCACATGATGCTCTCCAGATTACAGTTCCCTTCAGCCCCAGCCAGCATGGCCAATGCACATCTGGAAGACATGATGTTGACTACTGCTGAGGCAGGGACTGTCTACACTAACAACCAGTTCCAAACAATATAAGACCAAACAATGGGCCTTGCTGCTGGATTGGGGCAAAGGCCTGTCTAGTCCTTCATCCTGTTCTCATGTTGGCCAACCAGATGCCTATAATCACCTTTCACCATGAAACATGATGCTTTATTATTCAGGGTGTGTTCCTCCACCACCTTGTCATTCTCCAGCCTGCATACACACATACTTCCTTCTTCCAGCTCGGCGTTTTAAACACACATTACAAATGACAATCACATTGAATAGCATGACCTCCTGGAATTTTATAGATGTCACTTCTACACTCACCAACAGGAGAGGGGGGAAAGATGATTTGCAGATGTTCAAATCACAGTGCACTGACCACAATTAAGCTGCAGCAAAGGCTTCTGGCACCAACAAATTACTACATCCACACAGCGTGAGTTACATCTCAAACCCGCCATTACTGCTGTAACTGAATTCTAATAGCAATGGGTGAGTTATGTTTGCAACTCAAGGGGCATTAATTTGCAATTGCTTAGTTAGGCTCATTTTCCTCCAGTATGAATTAGTGGTAATTAAACATCAAGTAGCATAATCCTGAAGCCACCATACTTTATGATAGTCGCATTACTGTACTGAAAGTAACCCATGCGTATATTTCACACAAACTTTAGATTGCTTGGTTGTATCAGAGGTGGGGAATGTTTTTCAGCCTGAGAACCACATTCCCTCCCAGGTAACCTTCTGGGGGCCACATGCTTGTGGTGGGTGGAATCAGAAGCAAAACTGGGTGGAGCAACCTTTGCAGAGTAGGCGAGTTTCTGCACAGACACACACAAACACATACCCTTCTTTGTCCAATTAGGTAAACAAGAAGCAGAATCAGAGTTCAATGACACATTCTAGCCAGGCAGAAACACTGAAAGAGGATACACAGCAGGACTGCTGAGGGGTGTGGAGAGTTCTGAGGGCCAGACAGAGGCCTGGGGAGGCCACATTCAGGCCCCAGACCTGAGGTTTCCCATCCCTGGCTTATATAGTGTAGCCAATGGTCACCTTGACCCAAAAATAAAAAGGAGAAACATCCAGTATATAGAATAGATGGAATTCAAAGCCAGTCCTACTCAGACCCATTGAAGTTAATAGCCATGATTAAGTTAGGTTTGTTAATTTCAGTGGGTGTATTCCGAGTGGGACTTAGTTGAATACAATCCAATATAAGCAAATCAGGATAATGATAATCACTTCAGTGATGCCTCCTCCAACAGAAAAACAAACAAAATACATCCACTCAAGCTTTATAATAATCATTAACAGAATATTAAACCTCAAAATGCCACTTTTAAAAATAATCAAAAGCACGAATTACCCTGCAGTCTTTAATATAATGGACTCCGTTTTTCTTTGCAGCCAAAGCAAATTTTGTTACCTTAGGTTGGCAAGAAGTAAACAAAGCCTGAGCTAAGGCAGACTGTAGAATATTAGCAAAGAATGTACACTAGGGTTGCCAGTTTCAGTCCCTGAGACTGATCCTGTATCTTTAGGAATAAAGAAAATCAGCCAAGTGCAGGTGTTCTTGCAACACTGTAATGGGAAAAACCAGAAGATGGAATTCTCCCTCCCCTCTCCACAACTTTTAAAGATACAGAAGACCTCTTGGTTGCCAGGCCCAGCCTCCAAAAGGTCTTCTGTATCTTTACAAGTTGTTCAGGGGGAAGGCAGAATTCCACCTTCTGGTTTTTCCCATTACAGTGTTGCAAGAACACCTGCACTTGGCTGACTTTCTTTTCTCCTAAAGATACAGGATCAGTCTCAAGGACCGAACCTGGTAACCCTAGTGTACACACTGACTGATTAGTTAAAGGGCAATTCAACAGGCAATGATTTGTGTTCTCTACCTTCCCAGATCTACCTACAGGGCTGCATCAACAAATGTTCTCTTTTGGGCCCTATCTGCACTATACATTTAAAGCAGTATCATATGGAAGAGAACCAACATGAACAGATCCTTCCATCCCTACTTAAGACCCAAGACCTTGTTCCTGCCCTGCACATAGAATATTCTACCAACTGCCATCAGGACATGGAAGCTTCCTTGTGAGTTCCATCATATTCTCTGCCTGGGCACCATTCTGGCCTTGTATCGGTGCCTCCCTAACCTTCCTTTCAGTATGTCTGCCTGTTAGCCTGCCTGTTCCTCCTTTATTTCTCTCCATCCCTGCATCCTGCTTGCTTGCCTGCGTCCTCATTTCATCCCACCCTCACCTCCAAAGCTTTGGACAAACTTTTCAGCTCAGCTCCTGGCTTGCAGTTGACTCTGCCTCCAAGTTGACCCATCTGTGGGTCAGCCTTGGAGCTACACAGCCCAGCGCTAGTGCCAATGAATATTTCGATCCCTGCCATTTCCAGGCATGTGGCACAGAGTGGATATTCCCTGACGACAGAAAAGGCTTCAGGAGTGAAAGGAGCCTCTTTATATGTCTAAACTGTTACTGCTATAATCTCTATGCAGCCAAGTCTCTATGGGATTGCAGATATAGTTTTGGTACTGTTACACTGACGCTTGCACAAACATTATATGGAGAGGTTTGCAACACATTTAAGATCCATAATTCAGGAGTTGGGAAAGCTGTGATCAGACCTAGCGTCTTTTTAATGTGATGGCATTTCTAACAGAACGTGCAGGAGAGGCTCACGTGTTATCAGTCGAAGCATTGCATTTGTAAAGATAAGGTTAATAGGACCCCTGTCAGCACTGGCATTTTAAAAATCTAACTCAAGAGGTTCATAACTTAGTAGAAGGAGTAGTAATAAAGGGGGATGGCTCTTGTTTTAATGGCTGTTGGTTGCAAATTATGTTAGCACAATTTGCACATTGTCTCTGTTAACAGAAAATTATGAGAACGTTTCAGGGCCTCAAGGAGTGGAGACTGGTGGCTCCAATGCTAGGTGTCCAAGGCACCTTGGACAGCTCCTTGAAAGTTCAGACTAAAACACTGCCCCACTGACATCGGAGCTACCAGTCTCCTCTGGTCTCAGGACATGCTGTGGCAGACAAAGCAGGGATGGAGAACCTGTGGCCCTCTCATTGGTGTTAGCCAACATGGCCAATGGTCATGAGATGATGGGAGTTGTAGTCCAACAACATCTGTAGGGCCACAGGTCCCTCACTCCTGCCTTAAAGAGTCCCTATGACAACAAAAAGGTATCCAAAGAGAGGTTCCCACGTGAAGCAACTGTGTGATTATAGTTTATCCCAGGTATGGGGAACCTGTGGCCCTCCAACTGTTGCTAGATTACAACTAGGGATGTCAGAGAATTTCGATGAAAAGAGAAGCGGGAGGAGAAATTGCCAGGGTTCACTTATTCCTCCAATGTTCAGAATGGAAATCAACCCAGCAAATATGAATAGCATTCACTGTTGATACTGCTTTCAGTCTGCAAAGATACGTAACTGATTGCATTCTTTCCCCTATTTACATTGTGTTTCCTTTGCACTGAAATGAACGTGGTGGAATAACTGTGATGACAAAGTAACTTACATAATTTATGTTATTAATTGCATAAATTATGTAATTTCACCGCAGAGGACAGCAAGGTCAATAGCATAGTTTTTGGCAGAAGTTGAACTGCAGTGGAACAAAAACAGTGCTGCATGCAATGAATACCGGATGGAACAGAAAATAATGCCTTATAACTGAATGGAGCATTGCCAGCCTGAGATCAGCAGGTGAAAGACCTACAGTAACGCAATTCGTTTACAACTCATGAAACTTGAGTTCTTTGCATGGTTTAAGGTTGGCATTGGAGAACAGCAGGGCTCTCACGCTTTTAACAGCTATGTGGCAGGCAGATATTAAACAGAGTAAGCTTTTTATAGTATGGAATTATGGGGAAAGCATCATTTGTTTGGTCTGTTAGATATCTTATTAGCTGTGTGTGACCCCTGCTTTATTTTTGGCACTCTACTCCCATGGGCAAAAGAGCCAACAAGTTTGCATTTGACATCAAATGTATGCAAATTTGTGTCTTCAGGGAATGCAGCAGAGGACCCAGACTGCATACAGTACAGTATACTGGGCCCAGAAAATCCTGTGGGCACTCCTGCTGACTCTGATTCAGGACAGACAAAAGGAAGTGCTTCTTCACATAGCATGTAGTTAAACTACATTCACTACCACAAGATCTGACAATGGTCACAAAAACCGGTCAGTTTTAAAAGGGAATAAGACAAGTTTTGTGGGGGAATAAGGCTATTAATGGTCACTAGTCATGATCTAGTACTGGAGGCAGCATGCCTGTGAATTTCAGTGGCAAGGGAATACGAGTGGGAGGATGCTGTTGCACTCACATCCTGCTTACGGGCTTCCCATAGGCATCTAGTTGGCCACTGTGAGAACAGAATGCTGGACTAGATGGGCCATTGGCCATGTGGCTAATCTGTGGCCTTCCAATTCCCATTGGTTCCAGCCAGCTTAGCCAATGGCCAAGGATGATGAGAGTTGGAGTCTGGCAACAAATGGAGGGCCAGCAGCTCTCCACCGCTAATATATATTGAAGCCTAACAGGATTCTTCAAAGTTAATACTTCAAGAGACTAAGACAGCTACTGCTTTGGAATCAGTTAATTGCTACTACCCCAGACAATAATGGAAGTGAGAGCACGATGCAACTTAACTAGTATTAAATGAGATCCATTTTTAATGAAGAAGGCACTTAACTGTCTCCACTATATATTTTTTTCTTTATTATCATACAGGTTAAGATAATGATTTTAAGATGCTCTGCATTAATTAACATTAATATTACTAGTAACGATGGACAAATATTAAGAAATTATAATACACTACAACACTGTCATAGCTTGTTTCCCCTCCAACCTATAGCTCCCAGAATTCCTTCAGAAAGAGCGCCATCACTTCACAGAAAGTTTTTCAGTTTAGGGTGAAACTGGATGACAGCTCCAGTTAAACAGGTTTAAAAAATTGGATTCTTTTTTGTGCAGATGTGGCTTGTCATGCCCTCTTACACCATCATAAATGAATAAGATATATATGAAGGATTCATACACAGTGACTGAGTCAGGGAACTCCCACGTCAAATGTTCCCCCTCAGACACAATGTTTACTAGGTGACCTAAGGCCAAGCGCTATTCCCTCAGGCTCAGTGTCTGCAACACGGGGATAACACTGACCTACTTCACAATATCATTGTAAGCAAGCCTTCCCCAACTGGTGCCCTTCAGATGGTTTGGACTAGAACTCCCATGAGCCCCAAGTAGCATGGCCAATGGTCAGGAAATATGGGAGCTTATTTATTTATTATTTATTTAATTTGTATGCCGCTCTTCCTCCCAGCAGCAGCCTTAGCAAACAAAGTGCTAGAAACACTTAAAAACAGATCTTAAAATACATTAAAACAAAACAGCGTTAAAAACATTTTTTTAAAAAACTTTTAAAAGGGTTAAAAACACTAAAAAACATATTAAGCAATTCTAACACAAACGCAGACTGGGATAGGTCTCAACCTAAAAGGCTTGTTGAAAGAGGAAAGTCTTCAAAAGGCACCAAAAAGATAGCAGAGATGGCGCCTGCCTAATATTCAGAGTTGTAGTCCAAAACATCTGGAGGGCACCAGATTGGGGAATGCTGTTGTAAGGATTATTAACATAATCTACATGAAGCATTTGGAATGCTCTTGTATCAAAAAAACCTGCCAAGTATTACTAAAGAGGCAGCCTGCCAGATCAGGTATTTATTATACAGCCACAAGAATGGCTGTATACTATGGCCAACATGGATTTTTCACATTCCACCATGTTAATTTGAAAATACCTCCATGCCATTCTGCTGCTTCCCATAAGCTCATTTAAAAACAAAATCTTACAAAACGTAATAGTCCTGAACTCAGAAACACTTGCTTAACAACTCTCTAAGTTTTCATGGTGATACACAAAACACTCAGAGAGAATCCAGAGTTCAAAGTCTAAAACACAAGTAAAATAATCCAGACCCCTGTTGGACTTTTTTCTGACAGTGGTCTCATAATTTGTTGAAATTAATTGAAAAATCAGCCATGTTCACAGAGTGCATGTAATCCTATTACTGACCTAGCCCCATACTCTGACCTTCATCCTCTGCAGTTTAAAAGTTAAAAACATGCATGGCTCATTTTTAATTCATTTAAGAAACTTAACATTGGAGTTTATGATAGCGCAGGTATGCTCAGTAAGAACCATCTGTCAGTGTTATAAAAGCCAGACTAACAGCTGCTTGGCTGGGTAATCACGGAATCACACCTTCACCAGACATTGTCCCCACTTTAAAACAGTCATGGCTTCCCCAAAGAATCCTGGGAAATATAGTTTGGGAAGGGTGCTGAGAGTTGTTAGGAGACTTCCCTTTCCCTCCTATCCCCTCTCTCCTGCCATGTCCCTCCTCCTCCTTCCATTTCCCTCTCCCTCTCCCTCCTCCTCCTCCTCCTCCTCCCCCATGGTCAGTTTCACCTATCCTATGCATGATTGCACAGGAATAAATTCCATTGAATTCAATGAGCATGTAGATGATCAAACCTGCCTTTCCCCTGCCTCTCCCCCTCCCCTCTCTCCTTCTCTTTTCCCCTTCTCTCTTTCTCCTCCCCTTCCCCTTCCCTTCTCCTCTCCCCTCCTCCTCCCTTCTTCCTCTCCTCCCCATCTTCCTTCTTCCTCCTCCTCCCCTGCCCACTCCCTCCCTCCCCTTTCTCCTCCTCCCCTTTCTCCTCCTCCCCTGTGGTCAGTTTCATCTATCCTAAGCATGATTGCATGGGAGTAAATTCCAATGAATTCACTAAGCATGCAAATGATCAAATCTGCCCTCCTCCTCCCCTCTCCCTTTCACCTGCTTCTATCCCCTCTCCTCCCCTCTGCTCTTCATCATCCACTCTCTTCTCCCCTGTCACCACTCACCATATGCTCAGAGGCACAAGTTATCAAATTCTTCCAAGCTACATAAGAAGTGGATTGGACTGTGAAAGATCAACCCAAATTGTGTTTGCATTTTGACAATTTGTAGGGTAGTACAATATCTCAAAGAGGAGGTCAGGTCTCCTGCTCCCCTGGTGCATTCACTATAGCCGCCCAATTTCCCTGCTTTTTAAAGTTTGATAGCAATATCTGTTGGCTATAGGGAAGTTCTTAAACCAAGAGGGTTTTTTGCCTATTAGCGAATTGCTTCTGGGCTGGAAAAGACCCTTGTCTGAAACTCTAGAGAGCTACTGACAGTCAGTGTAGCCAATACTGAGCTGGATGGACCAATGGTTTGATTCAGTATAATGTGGGTTCTTACAATTACTTACCTCTAAAACTGCACCCATTGGCTGGATCTATTTCTCTCCCATCAATTTTGAACACCCAGCGGCCCGGCACATTGACATTGGTTGTGTCTTCTATGTTGACTATAGCTGGGGTTCTAGAACCAGGTATGCTAAAGAAGTTGGTGCTATTTCCACCGTTGAAGCCAGCCTACGAAACAGAAAATGCAAGATTCATTTGCAAAACACCCAAACGAACCCAGAAATATGTCTCTCAGGCTAAGCTTTATCTTTGACTTCACTCTAGCAGTTGGCATCAGATAATGTGTTGAAAACAACCATCTTGTAGAACCTTGGGGAATGGTCATAGCACAGTGGTGAATCATCTGCTTTGCATGCACAAGGTCCCAGATTCAATCCCCTGCGTCTCTAGGTAGGGCTAGGAAAAACCCCTTCCTGAAATCCTAGAGTGCCACTGCCATTCAGTGTAGACCAGGGATGTGTTAGAATTCTGCCCAGTTCAGATTTGGTACCAAATTTTCCATTAATTTGCTTATTCTCTATTGTTGAGGACCAGATTTTTAAGTAGCAAGTTTCCACAGCTATTTTCTAAAATGGATTTAAAATATATACATATATATATATATATCTAAAATATAACTATTGATAATTGTATCAATATTTTCTTTCATTTATCATATTTCCTTTTTGATATTTCCTTTCAAAATATTGATATCAATATTTTTTGCAAGGGGGAAAAACGGTTAAAACCAGCAGCTGGTGGACAAAGAACAAACTCAAATTGATACTGGTCTGTTAGGTCGACAGAATGCTTTCGAAGCGGCACTGGCCAATGGATCCCATCCCTAGTGTTGACAAGACCGTGCTAGATGGACCAATAGTCTGACTCAGTACAAAGCACGTTACTACTACTACTACTACTACTACTGCTACTACTGCTACTGCTACTACTGCTACTACTGCTACTACTACTACTGCTACTACTGCTACTACTGCTACTACTGCTACTACTACTGCTACTGCTGCTACTACTGCTGCTACTACTACTACTACTACTACTGCTGCTACTACTACTACTACTACTACTACTACTACTACTACTACTACTACTACTACTACTTCTTCTTCTTCTTCTTCTTCTTCTTCTTCTTCTTCTTCTTCTTCTTCTTCTTCTTCTTCTTCTTATTATTATTATTATTATTATTATTATTATTAATAATAATAATAATAATAATAATAATAATAATAATAATAATAATAATTTAATTTGTATCCTGCCCTGCCTCCAAGCAGGAGCCCAGGGCGGCAAACAAGGCACTAAAAACACTTTAAAACATCATAAAAACAAATCTTAAAATACATTAAGACAAAACAGCGTGAAAAACATTTAAACCTTAACATTTAATATTAAAGATTAACAAGCTGCTTTTTAACTATTAAGACATTTAGAAATGTGTTTAAAATAAATACATGAAATGTGTTATGGCCTAAGCCAGCCTTTCCCAACCCAAGTTCACAATGGTCACTTGAGAAGACAGCTCGTGGATAAGGTCCTACCTGCGCCATCACACCACCAAGGCCTGTCAGAGGATCTCCTCCACTTGCAGTGCCAGTGGTCCAGTTGATTTCCTCATAGTTGAACATGGCAAATGAGGATGTTCCATCTGAGATCAGGAGAGCCTGGAAGGTGTTCACCTGTTTGAAGCACAAACAGTTGTTTAGACTGTGATAAATGATAGCCTTTGGTCACATTTGAATAATTCCCCCAAACAATTAAAAACAACCTGAATAGCCGCAACTTTTTATTCATGAACTTAAAGACAACAAACGTTATGTATCAACAAGCTAAATTTCAATATTTCCTTTTTAATCACTAAAAACCCAATGGCACATTAAAAGGGCAATTAGGACAATAATCCTGAAGTTTTGCAAGCAAGAGTTAAGAGCATTTGTTTGTTCCTCCCCCAAATACACACACACCAATTTTTCTTTCAGCTATCAATTCAGCCTCAACAGACGCTGTTCCAATAAAAATCTTAATTTACCTATGTTGTACTTTGTATGTCCTATAGATGGCAGTGTTAGAGTAAGCACTGAAAAAAAGCATGAATAAAACTTTGTACTGGAACTTCTGATCTAAATCTTTCCACCATTACATCTTTATCCGTTGGAGTATTATCTTATTCAGTTACTTTCCCTATTCAAATAGTATAATAATGCAATCGTGACTTTTGTAGCACAATCAACAGGATTTAGCACTGAAAACTATCCTTGCACAGTCAGGAGACTTGCCAAATCTACCTGCTAAGAATATGTCGGCTATTGATTCATTTTTTTGTTTCAGTTTAGAAGACCTTCCTATCTGAGGCAGAAAAAACAAAAACATCCAGAAATTAATTTAACAGTGAATGGATTTCAAAGCCCCAATGGGAAGATGTTGTTCTGGCATGACGGTGTCTTCCTTTAATCTGAGCCATGAAATTGATTTCTGTGACCAAGTTGTGAAATTAAAGGGCTCGTCTCATGTGTATATAACCTGATTTTTATACAGTGTTAGCTGAATGCGATAGTTGAGTGGTAGAGGTTACAGGTTCGGTCCCTGGCATCTCCAGGTAGGGTTGGGAAAAACACCTGTCTGACTCCTGGACAGCCCCTGCTAGTCTATGGAGGCAATACTGAGCTTGATAGACCAGAAAACTGACTCGGGATAAAGTGGCCTATACTCCTATTGTAACAGCACACACTATGAAACAGCATTTTGTCCATGGTAACATGAAAGTGCTCTCTCTTTTTGTGGAGTGGCATCTGTGACAAACCGTTCGCACACACTGGCCAGACCCAGACTTATCTTGAGAAGGTTGCTGCATCAAGCGCCGTCACATCATGCAGACACCAAGTGTTGAACAAGGTTGTGTTATCAAAATACAGGCATACCCCGCTTAACGTCGCCTTGCTATAACGTACATGCTCCGTACGCCACCATACCCAGCTTAATGTACGCGTCCTTCGCAATTACGGACACTTAATGGCATGACGCCGCTGCCATCTAGTGGCGATTGCAGTGCAATACATGCATAGATAATTGCTTCACTTTAAGTACATTTTCACTTTACATACACGCTCCAGTCCCATTGCGTATGTTAAAGCGGGGTATGCCTGTACTTGTTTTCTCTACGCTTGATTAACACAGACAATAGAACGCATGAAGTGATTCCACTGAAGCATTGTGTTGTGCCATCAAGTTGCCATCAAGACTTAACGAAAGTTCTATGTCATAATTAATCTGTGACAGTTTATCCACATGTGCAAGCCATCACTTGATAATAGAAAATCAAGGAACATACATGTATGTACACCCAGACAAACACTTCGCTGAATGGGTAAACATAGTAAGGTTGCAAACCTCTCTCCATTTTCCTTGAAGTTAGCCCCACTGGAGAAAGTGGAGCTTATTTTTGTGTAAAAACACATGGAAGAGAACATGCTTATAAGAACTTTCCTGGAAGGGAACATCTCTATTTAAAGGATGAATTGCAGAAAAAGATCAGCATTCATCTGTCATGACCATATAAAGCAAACAGCCCACATGCCATCAACCCACATTTTAATGTTGCTTCCAAGATTGTGGAAGCAGCCCCTCATTGAATGTGTTTGTTTTGAGTCAAACTAGGCTACTACTCATTCATAACTTTTATGGTGTGCAAATATTTCAGGAGCGCTGTCCAAAATCAGTAGGAATGTAGATCATGGATGGTGTTTGTATTTTTTTGTTAGTTATTGAAAAAATGAAATTCCAATGAACAACAGGAAATTTCTCATGAATAGCGAATTCTAGATTCTGTTTTGGTAGACTCGTGTGTGTGTGTGTGTGTGTGTGTGTGAGAGAGAGAGAGAGAGAGAGAGAGAGAGAGAGAGAGATTAAAGTCATGTAAATACCGCAGAAGGAGTCCTCTCTGGAGCCTGATCTAGGCATGTTTATGTGAATGTAAGCCTTAAGGTTGCTCTATGGTGCTTATTCCCAAAAAAGAATGCAGAGAATTGCAGGCTTAGTTGTGACGAACATTAGCTGGATCATGCTCAATTTATTTTATTACTGATCTTGTTTACCGATATTCCACTTTGTCACTCAGTGGACCCACAACATTTCCTTCTGTTCCCCAAGCTGGAATACCACAGGGCTAATTCATGGCATGCATGAGAAGTGTAAGGAAGCTCTGCCGTGTCTCCCATTTGCAATTTGTCAGCTCTCGCTCAAACGCTCTAACCCTCATGCTTGGAGTTGTCGGTTGCTGCCAGCCTTTGGGTCTGTGTGTGCAGCTGCCTTGTGCTGTGGTGAACCACTGAACTGCAGGGCGCAGCATCTGCCTAGCCAGTGAAATACCCTCTCGGGCTAAGGATGGGGGAGAAATTTGACTCAGTACACATTTCAAGCCAAATCTCCAAATTTGTGCTTTCCAAAACATTATGAGAACCATAGATGCAAACTTGTGGGGGTGCTACGAGGCTCAAGCCCCCCATATTCCCTCAGTGTAGGCTCAGCCTCCTCTCACGGACAGCCAGTGCCAGGCAGTGCTGACAGATTCACAGGATGGACTCCGTTACAACAGCAGCTGCGGCACAGGCCTGTCCCGTCTCTCGGTTGTGCCCTATCACAATTTTCATGGTTCTTTAGGGCTTTGTTCCTGTTTGCCACTGTTTGTTTGCGTGTGTTTATTACGAACGTATAGCCTGCTTTAAAGGCCCTGTGGTCCTCACAGGTGGCTTAGTCCTTAACTCTGGCTCCACTCACTTTCTTTGGAGCAACAGACTGCAAGGCCTCAGTCGGGCCCAGCGGACTGCAAAGCTGTAAAGAAAAGAAGGCTGGACTAGGGAAGTCAAGAGCCTCCAACCATAATGATAAACATAAATAAAACCATCAACACACACACACACATTTCAGTTTTCATAAATAAAACAGATTTTGCAATAAACAAAGAAACAATCTTTTTTGTTATTCTTTTTAGTCTAAACAAACACAGAAAAAGGTTTAGTTTTCCTTAACAAAAGACCATATGCAAAAGAACAGAGTTAAGGGGGCGGGAATCCAAAATGGATTGCGCACACTAAAATAAATATTTAATAAACCATGATGTGAAATAAACACAACTAATAACAATCCACTCCTATACCCTCATGAGATGCATGCCTGTTTAAAATGAGTGCTCTGGGAGTAGGTAGGGCAGACACAATGCCACCTTTTATCTTCTTCAATGGACAACTCAATAAAATCTTATGCATTCTCTCATGCAACAACATTCCTCTGGTGCAAAGCATTTTGGCAGTTGGACAAGTATACCTCTAAGTGACTTAAAGTCAGGCTATGGGCACACTTGTAGCTAAACTAGTTTCAGTGCATCTCCACCTTGGTGTTGTGAATCTGGGGACACACGAAGTCAGTCAACCTCCACTCCTTTTTACGCCAAAATCTGGGATTTTTGAGATTGGATGCATTTTCCCTTCAAGCCAGCTTCACACCAACTTCAAAATGGTTTGGTCAATCAACCCACTGCAACTCCCAGGTGTGTCCAATGGAAGCACTTTGCTGTGGGCGGTCCTAAAAGTTCTGACATCGGCAGTGGGGCTGGGTATATTCCAACCAAACAATAAAGATGTGTACAGCGGGTGCAGATTTGCTTCAAACTGCACTCAGACAAAATATTTTTGCTGGTTTTTAAGAAACTGGTGTGTATATAGCCTTAGTGGTACATTCGATACAACGTAGGAACTTTTCTTGCCCCCGTGCATAGAAGGGGGTAGTGCCCTCGCCTTGAGGACTCCCTAAAGAGCTCCCCAAGGGGCAGTTCCCTTTGGTGTTGCCCCTTTGGGTGCACCATGCACTGTAGGTTCGTTGTCATGATCTGGACAGGACACTCCTGGATAGGAAGCACTATAAGAGGGCTTCCTGTTCCAGCTAAGCTTCTATCAAATGACAAGGTCTTCCTGAGCAGCTGACCTTCGGTTCTGACTTCTGGCTTGCTCCTGCCCCCTGCCTCCTTATTTGCCCTTTAGTCCTAACCCATGGGCTTGTTCCTTAATCTTGCCTTCTCTTTTTGTTATTTTGGTTCTGATTTATGCTTCAGCCCTGCCTACTGGCTTCGCCCCATAGCTCCTCACTCCCGCTGAAGTCAGATTTAGCACCAGATTTTTCAGTGGTCTGCATATTCTCCATCTTTGCAGAGCAATCCTGTCTGCTTCAAACTTCAATGGCTTTCCCCTGATACTGAATGCCCCCCCCTCTCAAATATATCGTTTTCATTGATTTTACTCACAGGACAGCAGTACAGTTCTCTCTCTCTTTCTGCCTCCAAGCGCCAAGCGGAGAGGAAGCAAGCCTTGCCTATAATAGCGGAGGAGGAGGATGCAAGGCTACTTCCCTTTCAAAACATCGATCGTTCCTTTCAAAATATCGATAGTTTCTTTCAATATATCAACAATATTGATTTTTGGGGAGGGGAGGAAAAAATTGGTCCAGTAAAGCAATGGATATTGGACAAAGAACAAATTGGAATTGATACTGCCTGTCAGGTCGATGGAATTCTTTTGAAGTGGCACCGGACAACAGATCCCATCCCTAACTCTCAGCTCATCCCAGACTGCTGCCCACAGCCCAGTCCTGACACGAGTGAACACAGAAGTAACTAAGGAGCTACATCCTGCTGGGAACTTGAGCAACTTTCTGTTTTCCTTCTGCCAATGCTGCCCTGTCCAGAATGGGTAGGGGACTGAGCTTGCACCCTGGACACTGGATAGGATGGGACTTTTCTATTTCCCATTCCTGGTTTCTCTCAAGATCAGTGTAGGGTGGAGAGAGGTAAGCTGAGTTTTTTGTAGTCCAGTTTGCTTTCCTGCATGTCTTGCACGTAGTTCTTTTAAACAAAAATGGACAAGAGTGGAAACCAAAGCCATTGACAGTTGGGGGGGGGAATGCAATGTTGCTACACGCACTGTGCAAAGGCTGACTTTATTCACCTTCTTTTGTATTCTACCTGTAAATATTAAGTGCTTGTTCTTCACTGCTTTGTGTGAAGGATGGAGCCATTCAAAATAAATTCATCTCTGTTGCAAATGCAATTCCCTCTCCAAAAAACAATTCATGCTTCCTCAATGTCGCAGCCTCCTCCAAACATTCTGAATTGAGTGTGAATGAGATTGGGAAAGGTCATTACATTTCAAGAAAAACTAAGAAATAAAAAGGAGTGTGTCTGTTGTCATGGCTATTTTTAGACCCCATTCCTTAAGAGGGTGGCCACTATTTTTTTTCCCAGTAGGGACAGCAAGAAAAACAAAAATTCAACCACATGTACGGATGAGGGAGAAATTATTTTTTGTTTGCATTTCAGTGAGAAACTACCTAATTCGCACTTTTTGAACCAATGCGAACTGAAACACAGCTATGCTTTGAGATTTGCTCTTCTCCAAATTTCACAATGCAGTTTTTCCAATCAGTGTGTACAAAAATGCATATATTAAAGTATGCATAGAATGCCTATATTACTGAAAGCCACACATACAGAAATGTGTTGTGCTAGGGAAAATTGCTTGCAAAATGTGTATATTAGTTAAAACGACATACAAAAACTTATGTTTATTTGGATAAATTCAGACTAAAATACTTACAAACTTTCATGAGAATTTAAAAAAAAGAAAATCACACATTGCTGCGGAAATGTGGAGAACTGAATTCAAGATTGGAAAAATGAGAAACTGAGAGAACCGAAATTGACAGATCCATCCAGCCCTAAACATATGGTGCATGGCCACCATGCAAATGTGAAAGTAGTTTGTATGTCACTTGTTCTCTCAAAAGAAGCCTGGGAATTGCAATTTTCTGCACACACGGGAGAAACGTCAAACTGGGTTAAAACTAGTTTTCTGAGTAGATGCAGGGCTGGTCTACACATGCAGAAGAAAAAGGTGGGAATGAGGTGGTAGACAGACAGGAGATCTGTCTTCGGGATACAAGGCGGTGTGGGCACATCATTTGTTGAAAAATTTCTCCTGCAGAAAAAAATCTCCCTGCAAATAAAAAAAGCAGCACAGTGCAGAGTGGGACAGCCCCCTTTCATGGAAAAGTTTGCTTGTTTTTTTTACTTATAGGGAGTTCGTCATTTTTGCATAGAGACATTCAGAGCTGCAGTCTGAAGTGGTACAGTCCTCTTTACCACTTCAGGATTCTACCATCTTATTCTGCTTCATGGGAAAGACCTGGCTATGTACCTGAGAGGGCCACACAGTTACTTCAGAGAAGTGCAGTTCCTATGGCACTTTGTTTTGGGTACCAGGCAAGTTGATCAGCTTTGAAAAAAGGTTGAAAGGTGTTCAGAGTCAGTGGGACTGACCATACCTCAGCGGTAGAGGCTAAGCTTTGCATGCAGAAGGTCCCAGGTTCAATCTCCAGCATATTTATTTAAATCATGATATTAATAGTGTCCCCACAACAGCATAGAAGAAGTTCTCAGGGCAGATTACAACATTAAAAATATTCAAATAACTTAAAATCCACAATAATAAATAAAATGTGATGCAGCACAAAAATCAAAGTCAAAATTAAGATCAGAATCAAACAGCGGCAAATAAAACGTCAGAAATAAAACAGGTATAAATGGATACAACAAAATTTGGAAGGACAGGGAGAAGGTTTGAAAGCTCTTTCCTTGCTTCCGAAAGGACATTTAGAGAAAGCACCTGATGGTCTTCCCTGGGGAGGGCCTTCCACAACCAGGGAGCCATTACCCAAAAGGACCTGCTGTGTCAGCCACCCGCCATGACCCACCTCATGGTGGCACCTGTAGAAGAGCCTCTAACAATGATCTCAAGGTCTAGGTAGATACACATGAGAAGCACATCTTCCACATATTGTGACCCCAAAACTTGAAGACCTTTAAGGATCAAAACCAGCCCTTTGAATTGGGGTGTGGGCCAGTGAAGATGGCAAAGTATTCTTATGGCATCAGTAAGGTGCGATATGTTAGCAATCTCACAACCATATCCTCAACTAACTGAAGTTTCTAGACTGTTTTCAAAGGCAGCCCCGTGCACAACACAATACAATGATCCAAACACTAGATGGATTGATGGTCCAATAATGGCCAAGATGGACTCATGATTCAGTGGTCTGAACTGATATAATTGTTCATATGAACAATTTTGAAAAGAATTAGTTCTTTATCTCTAATTGAGTTGTTATGCTGTTCATCATAGGACACAATGTAAATTAAACAAGGACAACAGAAGACTAGTTCCTGCCCAATCAACTATGTTGCCGTCACTCACCATATGCTCAGAGGCACATGTTACCAAATTCTTCCAAGCTATTCTTAGAAATTCTTCCAAGAAATTCTTCTAATCCAAGAAAATGGATTAGACTGTGGAAGACCAATCAACTGTCTTTATGTTGTTGCTTCCTCCCTGCTAAAAATGAAACAAGCATAGCACATGTCTTTTTTCTCCTATGTGGGTTCATTGCAGGTGCTGCTAGCACTCATGCCCAGAGGCACATGTTACACATTCTTCCAAGCTACATAGGCAGTATGAAAAACCAACCCAAATTGTGTTTGCAGATTTGTAGGGCAGTACAATATCTCAGAGTGGTCTCCCACACCCCTGGTACATTCACTATAGCTGTCCAGTTTCCCTGCTTTTTAGAGTTTGGTAAGAATCCATGCACAGCTATAGGAACATTCTTAAATGAGAGGTTTTTTAATTATAGAATATAGACCTTAGGTAAGATCAATGAATAGGCTTCACAGCCAGTTGTAATCAATGACTGGAGTATGATCATTTGTCATGATAGCACTGGAAATAGATCTCTTAATCTTTACTTCTGTGCTTTTAAGAATCCTGCTGGGATTTTTGTTTAGGGGTTGGATCTTTTTGGACACCCAAGCAAGCACCCTCATTTCTGAAAGAGCCCACCTTCCATGCCTGCTCAGATTAACATCACATAGGAGAAATTCCATCTGTGCTTACTTACATCTAAAAGCTATAAAGTCCTAGAAATTAGATCAGCCACTTGGACTAAAACACGTTTTTTCAAAGGGCCCATATTTTCGTACCTCACAAGGCAGATTTTCAAGAAGATGGAAGGCAGCCAAAGATTAATTTATTGTGGCAGAGGGGACACTGAGACACTGAAGGTGGTTTTATATATATACGTTCATATATATATATTAGGTGATTAACGGAATCCTTATAGGGATCCAGAGCAAGCTTGAGTGAAGTTTTGTTTGTTGCTTTCAAAACTGTCTTTTATATATATATATAAACAAAACAAAAAATCATTTATTTGCTGTATCAGGAAGATCTCTCTTGGTTCCATTTAATATCCACAAGGGATCTGTTTGGGAATTGAAAGACTGGCTGGATTTACTAAGTCAAATAACATTCTCATTCAGTAACTACACCTGAAAACAGCACCTACCCCTTCCGATCCTGGAGCATACAGTTTATGTGAAGCTTCTCTTCAGTAGAGATCTCCACTATCAAGTTGTTAAAAGCAGAAGAACACAAAAGTGAAAATGCTAATGGCATTGAAATGAGCTAAGCTATGAAGCAGTGCAGTAACTTAAGCAAAGCATGTAAACACTGGGGCTAAATGTATACACATTTAACACACATTCCACTCCCCCCCCCATCCTGGAAACTGTAGTTTGTTAAGGTTGCTGGGAATTGAAGCTCTGAAAACTACACTTCCCAGAATTCTTGGGTGGGGGGATGTGCTGTAAATTATGGTGTGTTTGCAGTCTGGCTCGCTGCTAGAAGGAAAATTACACAGCAGAATAGCCTACAGAGTTTAGAAGCAGTGAACAGATGAGTGACCATTTGACATTATCCCACCAAGACAAGAAGAAATTATGCATGCGAATTTAACAGAGGCTTTTTGGGGAAGCAGTTTAATT
Organism: Rhineura floridana; assembly: GCF_030035675.1. Classification (NCBI taxonomy): domain Eukaryota; kingdom Metazoa; phylum Chordata; class Lepidosauria; order Squamata; family Rhineuridae; genus Rhineura; species Rhineura floridana. Next base: position 38,615,783 of record NC_084491.1, read on the forward strand.
TCAAGGTTCCTGACCAGACCTGGAAAACCCATAACAAACTTGGGGTCATTGATTCAGGATAGTCCAGAGAGGGATGTAGCTAAGTGTCATGTGTACAAAACATTTTCCCCAGGCAGAAATAAAAGAGAAATAGCTACATTTCAAATGCACAGTGAATGATCAAGATTGATTTCAAATAGAATTGCCAATGAATTCTGCCAAACCAATTTTTTTAAAACCTAGATTTGTCAAGTCCACACATCATTAATCCATTTCAGATGTTTGGGGTGCAAGGCAGGTCTGAAATGGATCCACACTGGACTTCTGGACACCTCCAGAGGCTGGTACATGGCTATGACATTAATTACCCAAGGCCTAAAGCAGGTATGGGGAACCTGTGGCTCTCCAAGTGTTGGTGGACTTCAACTCTGATTATATCTGACCTTTGGCCATGATGGCTGGGGTGATGGTAGGTGGAGTCCAACAGCATCTGGAAGGCCATAAGTCCCCTGTCCCTGGTCTAGAGAGGTCTGTCTCTGCTACAGAATTCTTGCCACAAATTGGGCTGTCCTCACTGCTTCACTATCCTCTTTGCATTCAGTCACTGCTTTATGATTTAGCATAGAATTCACGTACAGATTGCCACTTTTGAGGCTCACACCTACGGGTTTTCAGTGTGTATAGATGCAGTGGAAAAGTGCTGAGAAGACTAAAGTCAGTTCCTACTACATATCCATGCAACAAAGTCCCTCTCCCAAAAGCCAAGATCGGCACACATAACCAAGCTACGCGCAGAATTTGTACTAATTGCCACAGAGAAGTGGCCTTTTTATGGGAGTTTAATTTTGGCCCCAACCTAGAACACATGCACTGACAATAAGAGGGCCAATAGCTCAGGGGCAGAGCATCTGCCTTGCATATAAAATGTCCCAGTCTCAATCCCCAGCATCTCCAGGATAGGGCTGGGAGAGACTCCTGCCTGAAACTCTAGGGCACTGCTGCCAGTCAGTGATGGCAATACTGAGTGAGATGGACCAATGGTCTGACTCAGTATACAGGAGCTTTCTAAGTTCCTCCACTGAGAATTTATTTGATTCATTTCCTACATTTATATATCACCTTTCCTGCCAAGGAGCTCAAAGTGGTTCTTTCTTCTCCATGTTATCCCCACAACAGCCCTGTGAGGTAGATTTGGCTGAGAGACAGCGACTGGCCCAAGGTCACCCAGTGAACTTCTTGGCTGAATGGGGATTCGAACCCTGGTCTCCAAGGTCAGAGTCCAGCACTCTCGCCATTGCACCACACTGGCTCACACTAATCCTGAACTTCATTTGAGTCCACCACATAAGTCAATGCTTCACCCTTACCGGGGTTGTGCTGCTGCCTCCGTAGAAGGTTACCTCTTCCCAGGTAGCAATAAAAACCGCCACAGCAGAGAAGGACGGCAGGTTCTTGAAATATTTCTGGATATCTTTGGAAACTTTCTTTAGGAGAGTAGGATCTGCGCTCTCTCGGTAATAGATTTCACCTCGGATGCCGTTATGGACATCAGCCCAGAAAGGGGCAATGAAAGCCCGGCCGTCAGCCAGGGGGAAAGATTCTGGCGTGAACTGGCTGACCAGCACATTAAAGGAAACGACACCATTGTTGTTGACCTACAAGGGAAAGCAGTAAGATTTATTTTAAGCCAGTGGAAGCTTTGGCAGCAAGAGTAAAAAAAGTCAACCTGAAATTATACTCGTGTTAGGAAAGTCAGTGGTAGTGGCTGGGCTAAGCAATTATGGGCTGTAAATAGGGCTATATATCTAGGCTCCCTGGTGGCCTTCATCTTACCCTGAGGCTGGGATAAAATTAAGATTCAAAAATCCATAGAGAAATGAAACACAAGAGGTCAAACACCATGGAAATTTCCATACTCTGTACTTTCATCGTGACCTTTTTCCCCCCACAGAAAGCTCACTGAAAGAGACTGATTTAAGCAGATCTGTGGAATAGGAATGGAAGAGACATTTTATTCATTGCTCATTGAAAGGCGAACTTACCTAATTCACACTTTCCAAAACAAGAAGGAAATTGAAATATAGCAATCCTTCAAAATTTGCACCTCTGAATTTTGCAGTTCTCCAACCAAGTAATGTGTACAAAAATGCATTTACCAGTGTAAAAATGTGCATGTAAGTGCATCTATTAGTGAAAAATAACATAAAAAATGTATTACATTAGGGCAAACCGCTTGCAAACAACGTGTATTTTAGTCAAAACCATATACAAAAATGTGTTCATTAGGATAAATTCACACTAAAATGCTGATTAATTCACATGAGGATTTAAAAAAAAAATTAAAATCACAAATTGCTGTGGAAATGTGAAAACCTGAATGTAAGACTGGAAAAATGAGAAAGTTGGAGAACCAAAACTGACAGATTGGTCCATCCCTACTGTAGAAATGATCTAAGCCCAACTCAAAAACAATACAGTTGGCCTCACACATATATACCAACTCTGTACTTTTCCTGCAATCTTCTCCATAAGACACCAGATTTCCATGTGTAGGGAATTTTCCCTGGGGGAACAATCAGATGTGCAACCCCACCCCACCCTACTGCAATCTAAAGTGGTACCATCCATCAAGGGCTTCAACACATGATTCTACTGCTTGGCTCTTAGGACTACACCACATCAAGCCTCAGGGTGGGGCCATCATGCTTGAATGTTTCCCCATTAAAGGAAAACCTGCGTGCTCACAGTAAATTAGCATGTGAGGGAGAGGAATTCAGCCAAATCTCCTCCTTGATAGGTTAGTTTTGGGTGTGCAGGAAATTCCTTTGTAAGAGAGCATTCAGACATTAAGTCCTTACCATCTCCAGGCTAAATGGTATGATATAGGAAGAGTTGCACCATATGATTCTTTTGCACGTGTAAATCAGTTCACAGGCTCACATGGTCCACACATGTCTGACATCATGCTACAAGTGTGTATGGATGTGCTACATTTTACACTGTGGGTCTCTCCAGACGTCGTCCTTTTTATTGTGCATTCATGATAATTCGTGTTCCTGATGCTATCAGGGCGGTTACATGTAATCTCACTTTCAATATTGTTGATTTTATTTATTTATTTAAGCTATTTCTATCCCGCCCTTCTACACTGTAACAGGGCACTCAGGGCGGCTTACAATAAAATCAAACATGTACACAATAAAAATTGTACACAATAAAGATCACAAAAACATTAAAATAAATTAAAATACACAAAATGCAATTAAGATACATCAAATACTACACACACACATACACACATATAGGGAATGGTACTGAAGGGACTACAGGTGTAAAATTTAGCACAGAAGGCATAAAATCAGTGTCAGGCTCTACCCTCAGTCCCTCCCAAAGGCTTTCCAGAACAAGATAGTTTTCAGTAGTCTCCAGAAAACCTGAGGGAGGGAGCAGAATGGGCTTCTTGGGGTAGGGTATTCCAAAGCTTGGGGGCCACAGCTGAAAAGGATGTCTCCCATGTGCCTGTCAGTCTAACATCTTTCATTCCAAGCACGCAGAGGAGACTAGAGGCAGATGATCTTAAATCCCCGGCAGATACATATGGGTGTAAGCGGTCCCTCAGGTACACCGGTCCAAGGCCATTTTGGGCTTTAAAGGTCAGAACCAGCACTTTGAACCAGGTACTGTTCGTACCTGCAAAGGTTTTGGGGTGATCATACTGCTTCATTTCCAATCAGCACTTGTCCTGATGAAATCCCATAACTTTTTATATGCTACAAATATTCTGGTTTATCCCTCCCCCTGCTTTTGTTGAACTATAGCCCCACCGGACAGCAATAGTGTGATAGCATTGGGGAAGGATCACAAGACAACCTAAAGCAGAATAAATTCACCACTAATGCACTATTACTGTGTGAACATCTTGCAGAATACACACATAATAAAATACCTGTCTGGAGGTGCCTTTTGAGTGAATCATTCTGACATTTGTTCTAGTGGTTAGACTTTGGATGCAAAGCCACTTGGAGTTAAAGGTTGTTTTTTTTAATTGTACAGTCTTTTTGTTTGGGACACATCTTTAAATGCCCAGGATGTAAAGATATGGGCCCACATGCATTTTCATTTTTGAAAAATATACTTTTTGTCTTAAATATATATTGTTGTTTTATAGAGCTCTTGTTCTGGCAGTTACTACACTTTTCTTGCCTTTTAGATAAGGAAAGACAGACATATGAAAGAATGAATGGGTTGGCACCATCTACAGGGTAGATTCCTAGCCAGCAATGGCTAGGTGGGCCCACTTGACTGCTAGAAAATGGGATGAAAGGTGACAGGTCAACCCTCTTCCCAGTTCCCCAAAGGGGACTGCCAGCATGTCCCATTGTCACAGCTGTCAGTCCCTTCTCTAGGGTTGGGATTTTGGGGGGACATCTCTGGACAGGGCCTTCCTAGCAGTGGCCCCACATCTGTAGGATTTGTTTCCAAGCAAGATCAGGCAACTCCCATCCCTACCAATGTTCAAGAGAGCTCTGAAGAAATGTTTGTTCTCTGCTGCTTCTAAGGAGTTTTTTTTATGTTGTGTTTTTATTACTGTGCCGGGCAGATTTTTTTAATGTGCTTGCTAATTTTAAGGTTTTTAGGGATTGTATCCAACTTACTTTTACCCTTGTGTATTAATTTCAGTGGATCTACTCTGAGCAGGAGTAGCACTGGATACAACCCTTGGTGTTTTGAAGTTTTAACCTGTGTTTTCAATCTCATATTGAACATCAGGTTAATAATGTTAAAACATGCAACTGAGCACATGCTTTGCATGCATACGGCTGCAAGTTCACTCCCTTGCATCTCTAGTTAAAGTTATCAGGGACCAGAAGATGGGAAAAGCCCCCTGCTTGAGACTCTGTAGAGCTGCTACTAATACTCCGGAGAGCTGCTTCCAGTCAGAGTAGACAATACTGGGCTAGGTGGGCCAATGGTCTGACTCAGTTTAAGACAGCGTCCTATACCACAAGTCGCTGTTTGCATCACCTTTTTTCTTGATCCTGCCTTGAAGAAATCATTTGTGTCTTTTCAAGCACCACAAATAAATGGAACAGCTTGTTTACTAAACAAACAAACAAATAAATTTTAGAAATTCCTGAAGCCAGAACGAAATGATTCTTTATTTTCCTGCAGCGGTTCCTTCCATACTCTTGTTTCTTGTCATGCAACAGGAATAAATGTTCGACATGTCAAGGCCTGAGCATTGCTTTGGTGTTTAATCGCCTGCAAAAGGCAATTTATTGCCTTTTATATTCCTACCCCACAAACATTAGCCCATTAAATATACCTTAGGTTTTCTTAATCATAAAGCCCATCAGTTCATAAACCCTAACAACTTGTCAGGTAGGTTCCAATAAATCTCCCTCTACACTGAAATGCTAGAGGAGATTGTGTTTAAAATGCAGACATTCATGGCAGGGAAATGAAGAATAGGGTCTGGCGGGTTCTGCTGACCTAGTCCTGTACTTACAAAAATGGTCCTGTATGGGACTCCGAAGAAGATGAATGGGAAGGAAAGCTTGATCTCTGTGGAACTGCCATCATCCACTTTGGGAGTTTTGGTGTCGTTGGGCCAGAACGGATACAAAATTGCCATGGCCTGAGCTGTAATTTGGACATATGCATATTATTCAAAGGCCCACTACATACCATTGCAGTCATCACTGGTACACAATCAGAAACATCCCAGATCCCTCACCCTAAAAGCCACATTAGTTTTGAAAACCCCAAATTGCTACCCATCCACTAAAATGCTTCTGCATCTGGGGTGAGTCATAACTGATCATTAATAATTACACATGCATTCACTATGATGACACAGAATTTAAGGACAAGCAAAAGTGAAACTCAGAGTAGACCCATTCATATATATGTGTGTACTTAAGTTACCAATGACTCTTGATTTCAGTGGGTCTGCTGTGAGTAGGACTAGGATTGGATACAACCCCTGAAATTTTCCTGCATTTTTAAACTTACTTAACTCAATCAGGGTCACATCTGCACTATACAGTTACAGCACTCTTATACTATTTTAAACAGTCACAGCTTCCCCCAAAGAATCCTGGGGACTGTAGGTTGTAAAGGTTGCTGAGCGTTGTTGAGAGGTGCCGATTCCCCTCACAGTTACAGTTCCCAGAGTTCCCTGGGAATTGTAGCACTGTGAGAGGAATAGGAGTCTCCTAACAACTCTCAGCACTCTTAACAAGCCACACTTCCAAGGATTCTTTGGGGGAGCCATGGCTGTTTAAAGTGATGTGATGCTGCTTTGAATAGAGGGAGCCCATGTAGGGTTGCCAGGTCTCTGGTTTTTGCCCAGAGACTCTGGATTTTTGCTCTGGACCCACCAGGGAGCCAGGGCAAGCTGATGCCCAAGGGACCCCGCATGCCTGGAGCTGGCCCTGCTGGTATCTGATCTCACGTTATGGTTGTACATTATTATTTCAGAGCTTGGAAAAGTTACTTTTTTGAACTACAACTCCCATCAAAAAAGTAACTTTTCCAAGCTCTGTATTTTCTCTACAATTTAAGTGTGCTGTTTTTCCTTGGGGTGGTCATGATTCCCCTCTGTTGTTTTTATCCTGAGGGACAGATTAGGCTGAGAGATGGTGAGTAGCCCATGATCACCCAGTAAACTTTATAGTTCATTTCCATTTTAAAAAAATAATGAAAACAATTCACATGCAGGCAAAGTTTATTAAGTAGATCCACACAATATGTTTAAAGCACATCCAATTCACATTTAAAGCACATGACTTCCCCTAAAGAATCCTGGGAAATGTAATTTCCCCCTCATAGTTCCCACCACCCTTAAACTACAGTTCCCATGATTCTGTGGTGGGATTCGTGTGCTTCAAATGTTTGTTATAATGTGCTTTAAATGAATGGTTTGGAGACGCCCTAGGTATGTTGTGCATTCATTAGTGAATTGAAAAGGACAATTTTAAAAGATACTTTTTTAAACAGGGGAAGGCCTGTAGCTCAATGGTAGGGCATATTCTTTGCATGCAAAGGTCCAAAATTCAATCTCTGGAAAAGACTATTGCCTGGAATCCTGGAGAGCGAATGCTAGTCCATGTCATCAGTACTGAGCTAGATGGTACCAAAAGGCCTGAGTCGCTATAAGGCTGATTCCTTTGTTCATAAACGTGGACAGAGACCCAAGGGCCACAGTGACTCTTTAATTTATTTATGTATTTTATTTACAACATTTATATACCGCTTTATTGTAAAACACCTCAAAGCGGTTTTAAAAAACATTTAAAATAATAAAACCAACAATGAGTTAAAAACAGATAAAAAACATAATAGCTTCCACTTGCATGGGTAGGCATGCCTAAACAAAAATGTTTTTAGCAGGTACTGAAAAGAGTACAATGAAGGCATCTACCTAATGTCAATAGGCAGAGAATTTCAAAGTGTAGGTGCTGCCACACTAAAGTTTCGATTTCTTACAAGAGCAGAACAAGTACTATGTGGCACCTGTAACATAGAAAGCACACCTTGAACTTGGCCTCATAGCAAATCAGCAACCAGTGCAGATTTCAGAGCAGAGCTATGTACTGATAGGGTTTTACTAATGTCAGCAATTGTGCCACAGCATTCTGCAGTAACTATAGCCCCTGGGTCAGTCTGTGCTACATGGGGATTTCTGTGACCTTGGCTGACTGGCTGCCAGGATTTTTTTAGTTTTGATTTTTGGTTGTGGTACTGATGCTGAGTTTTCTGCCTGATTCATAGGGATCTGGTTGTGGTTGATATAGTATTGCATTTAGGAAATCATCACTGTCTTTTCTTTTTCTTTTTCTATTTGCATTTCATTTACCTTACATCCATAGAAGCAACAACAGTGGTTTCATATGCTCAGCTCCAGGGCCAGTGCCAGAGGGTGGCCAGGTTGGCCCTGGCCAAGGGCCCCTAGGTCTCAAGAGGCCCCTGGAGGGCCCCTCCTTAGGGTGGGTGGGTAGTGCTCCCTTCTGTGATCCGCACCACGGATCACGAAAGGAAGTGCTACCCACCCTAAGGAGGAACCCTTCAGGGGGAGGTAAGTGGGTGTGTGGGTGTGCATGCGGGTGCCGGGTCCAGGGCAGGCTGGTGCCCAAGGGCCTGGCATGCCTGGTGCCAGCCCTGCTCAGCTCAACCCCCTTAAACCCACTGATGATGCACCTTGTTGGTTGCATGTTAGTTTGTTTCTTGCCAAATAGTGGTAAAAGAGAATTCACGTACTGGGAAGTGTAGCTGCAATTGCTGTTGTTCCCAAGCTACTGTCTGTGAAAGTAGACCAAACCATATGTGTTTTCTTTCTGTAAATTATTACTCACTGGAATTGGGTTGGCTGTCAAAGTGAGTTTATAGTGGCCCACAGAGTAGGCAGAAAAAGGTAGAGAATCTTCATAACTGTTACTCATTTCTCAAGCCTTTCTCTGAAGTGAAGGGTCAAGTCTGTAAAGAAGTTTGGAGCAGCCATGTTAAAAGGCAGGGGCAGGGTATTCCAGGCAGGGGGTTGCCAACCTTGCTTGGATATGAATATCTTTGCAGAGGATCCTTAGTTATGCTTTACCAACAGCACAATCCAAACCATATCTACTCAGAAGTAAGTCCTATTTTCTATGGGATTTAGTCCCTTAGTAAGTGTGTTTAGAATTGCAGCCTTCAGGGGCATTCATCTTTACTCCTGAGTGCTCCCCTCTAACGTCTCCACAACACTCGGCTCTCTCTTCCTACAATGACTTTCTGGTGACTGCCTTGGCCTGAGGGCACTTAAACCCTTCTTGCCAGAAGCAAATAGGCTAGATGAAATGTTCCTTACCCAGGTTCCCTAGGCAGGTGAGAAGGAACGATCCTGTTACTTCAGCTGGACCTGGGAACACTCTCATTTAGCTAAGATTTCTGTCTTAATTTCCAATCAGATAAATGTTTTTGTTTGAATTGTATGCTCCATGCAAATGTGGTTGATGTTTAATGTATCATGCTTAATGACATCAGTAGGACCTGCCCCTGAAATCTCAGGGTTTGGGATGTTTCTGACCTGGCAACCCTAGGCCCATGACAGACACAATGAATCTGTTTGGAAAATGCATGGAAAAGAGGGCAACTGTCCTGGCTGTGAAGATCAGTCACACGCACTTGTGAATATTTAAAAACAAAAAACTAGTGCAGCAGCCAGGCTCCACCCTCTGCTGTGACCAGGCACTTTCCCTTATGTTTCAGGGGACCCAGCAATCTGAATACAAGTGGGTGGATCCCCTTTGTAAGCTCTTCCCTGCACCAGACTCTACGGAAGCAGGGCGAGCCCAACACATTTCGGTACCTGTAGTGGAAAATATAAATCTCCTCCTCCCTTCCTGTGATTACCCCAGTGCAAAATTTTATTTATTTTTATTATTTCATTTTATTTATTAAATGTATATCCCGCCCTTCCTCCCAGAAGGAGCCCAGGGTGGCAATGCACCAGAACGTTCTGTGCCAGCCTCCTTGCACATATCTTCATCACTGGGGAGGGGGGAGGGGGAAGGCTTGCATAGAAGAACTTGAGAGGATTGTATCTTGCTGCGTTTATTAGTTTGAAGTAAGGATGGGTGAATCTGTCAATTTTGGTTTCTCTCTGTTCCTTATTTTTCAATCCTAAATTCAGTTGCCCACATGTCCACATCAGTTTGCAAATTCTTTTTTTAAAAGGTCTTCATAAAATTCACCAACATTTTAGTTCAAATTTATCAGAATATACACTTTTGCAAGGCAATTTCCTCCAATATAATGCATTTGTATGTAATTTTCATTAATATATGTGTTTATATGCACACTTCATACTATTCTGTGCATTTTGGTACATGTTACTTGGCTGGAGAACTGTGCTGCAAAATTCAGAGAAGGGCACATTTCAAAGGGTTGGCTGGGTTTCGGTTCGCATATTGTTTCGGAAAGGAAAAATTGGGTAAGTCTGCCTCTAAATGCAAACTGAATCAAATCCCATCCCCTTCCCCCAGCCCTAGTGGGAAGAAGGGTGCTACATAAATGTTCCACCTTAGGCAACAAAATGTTTTCCCACCTCAGTTTTCCACCTCCGACAACAACCCTGCAAAGGACAGGGCTGCAGATCTGCACACCTTGATTTTCTCCTCCTTGCCAGATGTCAAGAGGAGATTTGAAAGCTGAGCTTCTTCTCGCTTTAGTAATGTCTGTGCACCCTCAGAGGCAAACACCTGGTGGGAGTTGTAGAACTCTTTCATATTCAAGCTCAGGCGAGATTTGGCTGCAGGGACTACAAGGCCCTGTGAGACCGTGTCTTGCTGGATTACCAGCAACTTGGAATCTCTAATTAATGTGCACACATATGCATTAAAAGATGAGGAGGGCCGATGAATAGAGATACTCTGCTGGGCCTAGAAAATCCGCTACTAGGGATTGTGCTCATGAACAATCTGGTGCAATGATTAGAGTACAGGTGGGGGACCTCAGACTTGGGGGCCAAATGCAGCCCTCAAGGCCTCTCTTTCTGGCCCTCGGGACTGTCCCCAGGCCACACCCCTCACCAAACCTGCTTTGCTCCCTCCTTGAATGTTTTTGCCTGGCTGGAATGTGTCTTTCACCTCTGATAATGCCTCTTGCTTGTCTGGACGGAGGACAGAGAGGAGTGCGGTGAGCGTGTGTAGAAACTGGCCTACACAACAAAGGTAAAATTTGCATCTATTGCTTGGCCCACTTTTGCCTCTGGCCCCGCCCACCACTGGCATGTGGCCCTTGGAAGGTTGCCCAGAAAGGAATGCGGCCCTTGAGCTGAAAAAGGTCCCCCACCCTAGGATTAGAGCATTAGATCTGGAGAAATCCTTAGGCCAGTCACTCACTCTCAGCCTAACCTACCTCACAGGGGTGCTATGAGGATAGAATAGGGGGGCGAACTACATGCAATACACTGAGCACCTTGGAAGAAGGCTGGGCTACCCCCCCCCATTAATTAAATAAATAACCAACCTGCCTTCCCATTCTAATCCCCTTAATAGCACCCCAAATCCATCATCTAACCTCATCAGAGGGTCTCCTTGGCATGCAAGGTGGTGTTCTGCTTGCTCGCTGCCATGCTGTTCTATGCTATCATACTTAAGTAATGGCAGATAAATGCAATTCAGTTTGCACTGGAAAGCAAATCTGCCTAATTCACACTCTCTGAAACAAGACGTGAACTGCAACACAGCCACCCTTCCAAATGTGCACTTCTGAGGTTTGCTGTGCCAAGTAGCATGTACAAAAAAAGCATATACTAGGGTGTATAAAAATGCATATATTAGTGAAGATAACATACAAAAATGTTTTATTTTAGGGAACATTGTTTTGCAAAACTGTATACATTAGGATGAATATGCACTGAAATGCTAATGAATATTCATGAGGACTCTTTTTCAATAAATAAATCTGGAAACTGAATTTAAGATTGGGAAAATAAGAAACTGCAATTGACGGATTCGCTGTTGAATAATACTACTACCCATTTCTTGCACACAGAGCAAAACACACATAACTATTTTCCTTTGCAGATGATACAGGCTATGAAAGATGTTGCTATGACACATTGAGTGTGTGTACATCTTTTAAATATATATATATATATATGTATATATATATATATATATATGTATATATATATATATATATATGTATATATATATATATATATATGTATATATATATATATATGTATATGTATATATATATATATATGTATATGTATATATATATATATATGTATATATATATATATATATATGTATATATATATATATATATATGTATATATATATATATATATATATATATATATATATATATATATATATATATATATATATATGTATATATATGTATATATATATATATATATTAAATGCAAACACAATGCTTCCAGGATGTCATAAAACAGAGAGACTGGCACACAGCACAGCCAATCAGAAAATCAACATGGATACTGACAGTCTTAATGACTATAGCAAACATTCTTTTGCCGAATAGATCATGAACAAACAAAATCATTTCACAGCTGTTATCTAATAGCTGAACAATTACTGTTTGGGTCACAGCTGTGAAATGTACGATTATTACTTTTTCTTTTCTTTTCCAAACATGTCATGTCAGCCCAACTTTTCCCCCCAACAGCTGCTTTAAACATTAGTCACGAGCTGCAATTTTGCAGGTGCAGCCTCTTCAAATATCCCATAAGGTTGCCTACAAATGGTTCAACCTGATCTTATTATGAAGCAAGGCACTATAGCTGCTTTCTCCTATGGGGACAAATTTACATAGGGTAGTTAAAAGAGAGGGGACTGATGTGCAGCTTTCCACTGGGATTAGGAACTAGTCAGAGAGATGGATTTTGACATCATTCCCTTAGAAATCCAGCGGAATTGACTGGTCACTTGTTACTACACTATTACTACTGTATGTCTAGAAATCCATGCAGGTCTACAAAGCGGCGCACAGAAAGTAACAAGGAAACAAATCCTGACACTGAAACAAAACCTACAAACCCAAACAAAGCAACTCTCCATCAAACACAAAATCAGCTCAGAGAATCACAAAAACTTTTGAAGTAAAACTATATTCACCTAAACAGTAAAAGAGAATAAACAAGAGGAGCCTTCCTGGGGAGATAGGTCAACAACCTTCAGGCCACCACCGAGTATGCCCTGCTCCGCATCACTGCCCTATATATCTAATGGAAGGAGAATGTAGGGCACCTTTTTCTTAGATGAACTGTGTATGCATAGGAGAAGTGGCAATGTGTTAAGTGCTGAGATAGGCTTACTGTGTGGGTGGAAGCAACCAACGACTGCCTCTCTGCAGGCGCAGTTGCTATACAGGAAGCAGGTACCACATGGCTGGCAGTTGCTCGGTTTCACATGCTAAATATGGTGCCTGTCAGATGCACTATGGCAGCGTGGCAGTTGCTTCCAGGTGGTGTGCTTTCACGTGGCTGTAGAATGTGTGTGAATCCCAGAACCCCAGGGACATGTGCTCTCCTCACCTTCCCTTCTGGCTAGTGACAATCGAGTGGAAAGGTGACCCTGAGATTGGGATGGGGGAGAAATTTGATTTAGTTCACATTTCAAGCCGAATCTATCAAATCCACACTTTCCGAAACCATGTGAACTGAAACACAGCCATGCTTCAAAATTCGCACTTATCCGAAATTTGCAACACGGTTTGCCAACCAAACAATGTCTACAAAAATGCTTATGTTTCAGAGAAGTGTGCGTACAAATGAATATGAGTGAAAATAACATACTAGAATGCATTATGTGATGAGAAATTGCATTGTACTTTACATTAGTCAAAACTGCCTACAAAAATGTATTTATTAGGAGAAATTTGCACTAAAATGCTGGAGAATTTTAATGAGGTTTTTTTTTTGCTGGACAAATGTGGAGAACCAAACCTAAGATTAGAAAAATGAGAAACTGAGAGAACTGAAATTGACAGATCTTTCCATCCCCCTGTGCTGACTACATAGTGTCTTAATTCACACTGATTCTCCAGTGGCCTTCCTGCTGCCATGGGGGCGTGTGAAGTGGGCTCTTAAGGGTCAGGGAGCTAGTCTGCAGCCCTCAGCGTGTCTGATTGGAAATAAGTTCAGCTGCAGCCTGTGGAATATGTCTTACTCAGCTTTAAAACTAAGAAGCCATTATCTACACACGCCTGGTTCTTATGTAGCATGGCTTCGAGGGGAAGAGATTCTTATTATCAGTGCAGTATCAGTATCCTGCCTCTGAAAAGCCGAAATACTAACCTTGCTGTCGTATAATTATGAAAGTAAAGGCCACCCAGCTTCTAAAGAACGACAGATGATTCATCCTAGAGGAAGAAAAAGAAAAAAAATGTAACAAATAGCCCTCCAAGCAGAACCAGAACTCACATGTAAATTCTATTTAAAGAGTGCATCAAGATTGCCTCAAAATCATTTGATGAGTCCAGACACTTGGAAATTTGGGAATTAAGCACTGCATCTTTGCACACAAACTCAAAATCTCTTAATTAGGTAGCACCAGTTCATGACAAAATTCTCTTTTGGTGGGGGGTGGGAGAAAGAAATTGCTTGGCTGATGATGTTGGGGCAAATGTGGTGTACAATGTAGGGATGTGGGGGGTGGTAGAAAGTGTTTCCAGTTAACAGGGGCTGAATATGAAAATAATTAAGAAGGAACACTCAATCCTGTAATAACCCCAAACAATTCCTCGGTGATCTCCATGCTGCAAAGCTTTTTGGCTGAACAGATTTTCATTGTATACCAAAATGAGAGACAATTATCTACCATGGTGCGCTCTCATCACTGAAAGACTTTCAAATGTTGTTTTAATTAATCCTTTCCCTCCCTTTCTGTATCAGCTGGTGAAGCAAAGAACACTTAACATTTCTTGACTGGTAGGATGGAAGTTCAAACATTGACACAGCTGCCCATCTTTTGCGTTACAGAGATACCAGTTTTATGCAGAGTTTAGCAGAGAGGCAAGGGGGGGGGAGAGAGAGAGAGGAGATCAAAATGAAGCTACATAAATAATACAGAAATCCTATGTGGGTATTTTAATTCCTTCCATGCCTTGTGGAATTTGTTATACATTATTAATACAGTACAAAATCATTCACAAGGTAAAGTGCTCGCAGTTTCATTACTTTTGCATTTTTATTAAATCAGGGCCAAACTTCGCACGTCTATCCAGTAATCTGTGGCAGGGTAGAGGAGCTCTGACCACCATGCAGAGCTCGCAGTATTTCCCCCAGTTAGTTCAATGAAGAGAGCAGTCCCAGAAACACGCACAGAGCTGAAGGGGGCTAGTGGCGCTCTGAGCGTGGAGCAAAGGGGTACCATGGCATAGCAACTAGGGATTTAAAAAACAATAACAAAAACCCAGAACTTTGTTATTCTACAATGTTTCCAAGTCAGACTCAAGCACTGGATCTCAGCACAAGTTGTTTGAAGATCCCACTGATAGCTCAGAAAGCTTACATACATGGAAAAGCATGTAGATGTTAGTAGACTACAGCTGGCTTAGTACAGTAGGGCCCCGCTAATATGGCGGGTTCCGTTCCGGACCCCCGCCGTAAAGCGGAAAACACCGTAAAGCGGAACCCCATTGACTTTAATGAGCCACATCGCGCGAAAATGGCACGAAAACGGCGCAAAAAGGAAAAAACTTTAAAATGGAAAACGAAAGCCGCCGTATCAGCGGAACGCCTTAAAGCGGAACGCCTTAAAGCGGAACACTGTAAAGCGGGGCCCTAATATATATTTCTGGGCATCCTCAAAAAGCTCAGCAAAAGTCAGCAAGAAAACCCCCACCTTAGTAGCAACTACAGCTGCAGCCAACTGAGTCATAGAATAGACCTGCTGAAATCAATGAACAAGACTAACTTAAGTTCATTGATTTCAATGGGTTTAAATCAATGAACTAGACCAATTGAAGTTCATTGATTTCAGTGGGTTTACTTTGAATATGATTCAGCTGAACACAGCTCACTGCGTCATAGCCAACAAAATTCTACTCAGAGTAGACCCACTGAAATTAATGCACTTGAGTTAGCCATGCCTATTTGTTTCAGTGGGTCTACTCTGAGTAGGACTAGCATTGGGTGCAACCCACTGTCTTTTAAGGCCTGCTGTAAAAGAGCAGACCTTACTTATGAGTATTCAGGCTATATTATGAGCCACTGACAGCAATGGAGGAGGACTTCATCATGACTTAATTTAAATCTCATTGCCTTCAGTTGATCTTAATGGGACTTTGTTATGAATAGGATTTCCACCATTTTTTCCCCTTCTTGTGGGGGCAGGAGGAGCAGCCTGGGTGGGTGGCTGTACATCCATGGTCATAACTAACTGTTCCTGGGTTTGTGAATAACTGGATTCAAAACAGGTGTCTCGCTTTCTCCTGCAATGTAAATCCATCAAATGTAGGAGTAAAAGAGATGTATCTAATTATAAAATGTAAAACTGTAAAATATAAGAGAGGGATCTAATTACATGCTAACGTTCTATGTAAGCTTAATATATGAATAATAGGTATATACTCTTAAAATACCAAACTGAAATTTCAGCATTTATATGTAACCAAGAACTGGCATTGATCTAAGCCAATGTGACATGCTCTTTATCAGAAAAATTCAGAGTTCCCATAATAATGAACATAGAGTTATTATTAAAATTAATTTCAGCTCCTCAAACTTTTTCCTGGACTCCTAGATGATGGAAAAAGAGAAGAGTAATACTACTTATTCTACCAAACATCACTGAAATGCTATCATAAAAGTAAGTTTCTATGGGACAGAGGAAGAGGAGGAATTGCAGAGCAGAGTTTATATATATTGTATGTTAGCAACTGATGAAGGCGGAAGCTGAAACGTTTTGTTAATATAATAAAAACCTCTGTTTGGTTAATCACAATTACGTATATGAATAAAATAGAGAAATGCAAAGTTTTAAAAAATATACATGGAAAAGAAATCACCAACCTGATTTATGGCAATGCGAAGAAAAATTAAGTCTGAAACAGAAAAGCCAAACTTGGAAAATCTTGGGGAAAATTATGTCAAGGACACATGTCAATAGCCTTTTACCAATTATGGGTGATGGCTGATGTCTCCCAAAAGTCCTCTGGATCTTTCAGTTTGAAAATCAAAACAAAACAGTTTTCCCTTACAGAGTAGCGATGAGCTCTAATTCAGAAGAAAATCCACTTTTCCATTCTATTGGCTATTGGCAAGCTGACTAATAAAAAAGCGCAAATGAAAAGTGTGGGCTGTGTGAATCTGGAGCAGCCTCGCTCTTTCTGATGTTAAACCTTCCAGTAGATCCAAGAGAGAAAGTCAAAGCTACAAGGAACTAGGTCTGTGGCTGTTTTGATCAGAATCACTTTTCAGTTGGGGGGGGGGACTACAAAAGGAGAAAAAAGTCATCCCTTTCTTCTTTGTGCTACTGACGGAGGGTCTATATAGTGTTACAGAATTAGCATTAAACAGCATAGGAGTTAAGCACACGCGCGCATGCACATGCACGCACACACACACACACACACACACAAGCAATATTTTTAATATGGTTTTAATATTCAAATAGATGTCCAGAAACTGGTGTAGGTTTGCAATTTGCCAAATTTATACCCTGCCTTTCAGTTTGGCAAGCCTGTTGCAGAAAGGCTGCAGGTGGAGCGTAGCTTGATGAAAGAATCTGTTATGCCTTGAGTTGCCACCTATCAGGGAACAAGCAAGACCTACCTACTCTTGACTAGCTGCTTTACTGCTTTTCATGGATTGGAGATAAACACAATCCCTCGATAATGTCTGCAGAGATGCAATTGTTCTTCAAGGCAGAGCAACAATGGCTGGTTGAGAAGGTGGCAACCCCATATGGGTCCATTTTTTCCTCTTAGCACTTTGCCCATTGCAAAATGCACTGGGGGACCAACTTCTCCTTCTAAAATAAGCATTTGACCATTCAAAGTTGGGGCGGGGGACACAAGGTAAGCCCCACTCAAAATGACTTATTTGCAATGGTAGTGGAGGCTGATGTCTAACAGACATAGCATTTTTTTTAAAAAAAACTTATTTATTACATTTATATCCCTCCTTTCTTCCAAGGAGCTCATGGTGGCGTACAAACATGGTTCTTCCTCACCTGATGATATCCTCACAACAACCCAGTGAGGTAGGGTTAGGCTGAGAGACAGTGACTGGGCCCAAGACAGTTATTTGAACCCTGGTCTCCCAGGTCCCAGTCTGACAGTCTAACCACTACACCACACTGGCTCTTAATTGTATTACCTTGTGTGAATTGGATCGCAGTCCAATTCCAAGCACAATTCAAAATTGTGCGTTTTGACTTTTAAAGCCGTTCATGGTTTGGGACCTAGGCATTTGAAGGCTCGCCTCTTCCCATATGCAGGGGTGTAGTTATCCAGGATCTCAGGGGTTCTTAGAACCCTTACTTTTTTGGGAGCAGGGACCCTATGTTTCCAGCATCTTATGAGCCAATCAGCATCAAAGAGAAGTGTGTTAGCCACTGAGAAGAGTCTTCTAATATGCTTCCTTGTCTTTTCCTGCTGATTGGAGCCAATCAGAGTGAAAGGAAGTGAGTCAGCCACTGAGAAGACTCTCCTCTTTCATGCTTATTGGGTCCTAGGGATGTCTTTTGTTGAGGGAGAAGGCATTAACAAGGATCTTATTCTCAACCTCTCAAAAAGGAGTGAGGGGGCATGGCTGTGACCACCATGAAGGGACCCCACACTTCTGAATTTGCCATTACACGTACCTGCCTAAACCCTGAGAAGAGGGTTCATCTAAAGCCTTTGTTCAGGTGGCTCCACTTAGAGAGGTATGACAGGTGGTGGGAAGAGAACAGGCCTTTATTGGTTTATTTAAAAACAAATGAATGGAAGTTGTCTATTGACCCCTTTCGCAATGCTGAAAGCAGGAGGCAATTCACTTTTGTGCTTTCATTCTCCAAAAGACAAGCTGAGTAGGGTTGTGTGTTATTCCATGCATCCACAGTTTTGATGTGCAAAAGCAGAACTCACTGAGTAGACCCACTGAAGTTACTGGACATGAATAATTTACATTCACTAATTTCAGTGGGTCTACTCTGAGTACAATTTAGTTGGATGAAACCCATTCTATTTTATTATTTGTAATTTGTACAGATTTCCTCCGATTTCTGTTGGTAAGTTTTATTGATTTTGCAGCATCTGGCATTATGAGCATCACAGATTCCATTTTCTTTAATAACTTCATATTTATCTCCATTTTTCATTTTTATGTACTGGTAACTATAAGATATAAATCATGTGTATAAATATCCCTGCAGCAATAAGGGATAAATGAATCTGACAGTTTTGGTTCTTCTCAGATTCTCATTTCCAATCTTAGTTCAGTCCACATTTCTATATGAGTTTGCAGATTTCTTTTTATTAAAAAAAGCCATCACCAGCATTTTAGTGGGCATATCTCCCAGTATACATTTTTATATGCAAGCAATTTCCCTTAATATAATTCATTTTTTATGTTATTGTCACTAATATATGCATTTTACAAACCTGTAAGGGATATGGGAAGAGATATAGATAAAAATTGAGAATTGTGATTGGCAAAAATTATGCGCAGCAAAGCCCATTTGGTCAGGATCTGCAACTTTACAAGAGACATATTTGAAGCTATGGCACCAGTGGTATCATACACCAGCTCAAATATCCCATATAGTGTCCACATCTAGCACTAATTGCTGGAGGGACTGTCAACTGAAAGGAACCTATTTCCACCTTTGGTGGACTTGTCCACACATTCAAACATTTTGGTCAATGGTTTACAAGGAACTAATTAAAATAACTGGAGAAACTATTGAGATGACAGCAGAACTAATTTTATTGTAAATATACAAAGGACAAAACAAGGATGTAAAATTTAAAGACTTGATTTCTTACCTATTGTTGGCGGCCAGACAGTGGTGCAATGATGGAAGACTCTGGCCAGCCTGAATATTGCCAGATGGATGAAGTATGTCTGGAATATTGCATTATTAGGGGGAAAAAAATCACCCGTGAACTCCACTGCCTACAATCCTTTAGTGCCATTTGGTGGGAATTTGTTACACATGTGACAACATAACTTGCATGATCACCTACCAGCCACAGCTAGACATATGTGGTTATCTTAAATAGGTATATCCATCCAATTACTTTCTTATCCTGCTATCTTTAATCACAGATTCTTTGGTGGGGAGAGGGTGACGTGTTTTTTTTAAAAAAAAAATCTTAGTTTTGTAATAGACCAGGATCTGTTTGCGGTATGCTGGGAATATGTCATGGAATTTAAAGGTGTTTGTATAAAAATTTGAAAAATAAAAAAATATGCAATTTTATGCACATTTTCCTCTAACATACATGTTTTCATACACACTATTTGATTGTAGAACTGCATTGCTAACTGTGTTTTGGTTCACTTATTGTTTTGGGAAGTGTGAATTTGGTAAGGACCCAATTTCTCCAGGTGATATACAATGCTGGTCCAATGCAGTGTAGACCCAATGAAGTTAATGGACATGACTAACTTAGATTCATTAATTTCAATGGGTCTACTCTGAGTAGGACTTGATTGGCAGTAGTGAAAGGGACAGCGTCTCAACTCACAAATTGGGGTGGCTCCTCTGCTTGCACAGTACACAGATCAGACTGTTTGCTGAAACTCTTGCACTTTGGAAACAAGGTGAGGGTCCTCATGTACTAACATTCTCCTGTTCCAGAAACTAGACAGGAACTGTGACTGGTAGACCTATTCCAATCCAGCATGTTCTGGTCCTATTAGCAACCTGTTGATTGACGGGCTCTACAAAGCATGTCAGCTTGTACCTGGGTGGAGCAATTCTCCCTCTTGGTCAAGCTGGGTTTCCACTTCCAGATGTGATACATACCTACCAACTTCTGAAAGCTTGAACAATGGAGATTCAGGGTTTACGCTCTGATCTCGTAGCTGTAACTTGATGTCCCCATTCTTTAAATTCAAAGGTGAAGAAAAAAAAGTGACAAGCTTGGTTCTTTATCTTTGTTAAGAAAAAAAAGCCCACATCCATTGTCAGCCCTGCTCTGCACCGAGTGCTTTCGTCTGGCTAGAATGCATCCTTGGACTGTAATAATGCCTTCAACTTTCCTGGATGGATGCAGATGTGTGTAAAAATCTGGCTGTTGCATGGCTTGTAGTTTGCAAATATCAGTTCGTGTCTGCCACTGAACCACCGCTCCTCCCCAGATTGTTCTTAAGAGAGGGAAGCCCTGCAGGCTAGTCACTTCCATGGGTTTATTTACAAGGCTGGCAAGAGGTATGAATGGCCCATTTTCAAACTTATGTTCCTGGAAGATGTTTCAGAATTACATTCCTTCCCCCAGTCTGAGACTACTTCAAGCGTAGGAAAGGCGTATTAACGTCACAGGTCAGCATTCTGAACTGCTGGTTCTGTCATGCATTGGGAATGGTTATGGGAAAGACTTCACATCCTGCATTACAAGCTGCATTGTATTTAACATCTTACCTGGTAGCCATGAACAGGAAATCCATGCAGGTGAGCGAGCAATCAGGCAGACAGATTCCTCTGCCTCTCCCTTTGTCGTTCCATTTGGTTTCTGTGCTACCCACAGAAGAAGGAAACTTCCCCCCTTTTTCTGTAACCAGCACTGAAACCAAGCAGGCTGGTTGAGAAGAGGTGGATCATTCTGTCCCTCTTCCACCAGTCCACTTGATAGCAGGCTAATTTTTTTTTTTAAAAAAAAGCTTTCTAAGGGGCAAGTAGCCTGCATTTATTTGCAAGTTGGCTTTAGAGGAGGAAGTTTTCCTTCATCTATAGCAAGCATAGAAACATGGGCTAGTTCTTGTTTTGATTTTTTTACTGGCTAGTAACTTTTGGAAGCTCCTTGACAAGAGAGATGGATAGGAATGTGTCATTTTTAAGGCTTTTCTATAAGTGAGTAGGATTAGACTGTGTGGGGATCACTTTTTATGTGCAGTGGAAGTTCTGAAACCACGTGCTAGTGTTTGAGGTGGGATGGCTAAGCATCTGTCCCTCTAGAAACAGATTTCCACCCAGCCAGATAATTTAAATTGTGTTGAAAGACAAAACCATGGAAATGTTTTATATTAGCCTTGCTTTATAAAGCCAGTGTCTTTTAAAAGCTTTGCTTTCATTGGTTAGCTCAGCATATTCAGGGTTTACCAAGGTCAGAGCAAACCAGATAGAAGCCAAGTAGCTAAAGTTTAATTGGATCCGTGTCCATCTTAGCAAGTGATATAGAAATAGAGTTAAACTAACAAGTTTTATTATTTTAGAAATCCACACATTTTGAGCAAAATTTCAAGTTTATTGAAATCATCCAGTGTTCAAGAAGTTCTTGATATCTGCAATGCAAGCTAATTGCAATTCTTAGAGCAGGAAAATTTCACCCTTCCTCCTCAGGACTGCACAAGCCAAGAAAGGAGAACAAAGTCTTATCAGACTTTGATCAGAGATAGATGTAAGGTTTCCTAAAAACAAACAAAGAACAGACTCCCCAGTTGCAAAAATTTATCATTGCCCTCAGGGATGCTCTTGGACAGACATGATGGCTAAGGTTCAATCAAACTGATCATTGGGGTAAAAAACAGCTTGCTGGATATTCTTAAGGCAACAGTTCTCAAGGTTCGCCATAGTGAGCTTACCCAAGTCATCACAACCTTAACCTCGTCTTCTCAAGCAAGTAGGGTTTTGTGCTCTCTCAATGGGGCCCAAGTCCTCCAAAATAAAAAAAAACACTCTTGATAGAACTAAAATGAGCATGTTCTCAAGAATCTCTTCTTGCAGCCTTGGAGTGATCTAGATGTCACATTAAAAGTAATCAGACTAGAGGATTAAGGGAGAATTCACATCTCTAGAGATTATTACGGCCAACAGGATTGATCAATTGTTCTGTTCCATGCTGCCATTGGATGCTCCAGTTATACACCAACATACATCTTTCGGGACATGAGCCAAAAGTCAGTAATATCATAATGCAGCTAGGACATGGTGAAGTCTTCATGCAGGGGTAGCCAACATGGTGTCCTCCAGATATTGTTGGACTACAGTTCCCATCATCCCTGTCCATTCACCATGCTGGTTGTAGTTAATGGGAACTGGAGTCCAACATCATCTAGAGGGCCACAGATTAGCCACCCCTGCTTCACACCATGCATTCACCAATACACAGCCCAATCTCATTCCAGCTAATGGCACTAAGATGTATGAACTGAAACTAAGAGAATGGCATTTGGATGGCTCATTCCAAGGTAAGCAGCAGAATCTCAAAACAGAAATGGAAGCACTGTTGGTGCATCTCATGTACATTTTTGATATCTGCCCAAGTGTTCACGCCCAAGTTAAATGTGTATTCATCCTTCCCAGTAAACATCAGGAAAAGTACAATTGCTAAGGGATTTGCTTTGGTGCTTTAAATCAGTTAGAAAATGTCTTCATCGGTGAAATTTTCCAGTTATTTTGAAGAGATGCCAAGGAAGAAGCGACTATCCTCTCCTGGGATGTTTTACAGAATTAGCTCTAGCTACTCATCCTAGATGTAGAGGGTAGGAAAAGCTGAGTGAGGAAGCAGGAGGAGTGATCACTGTCAGCTGGGATTCAAACTGAGGCTACTTTTCCCTCCTAGCTGCAGGTATTAAAGAGACCTATCCTAACTTCACTAAGTCAAATGTTAACAAAATTGATTCAATCTCTTTATAAAGGAAATGTGACACAATCTTTAATCTCCAGGACACGAATCCTGCATGACACTTTTGGTAACGAGATCTTAGGTAGTCTAGCATTAGCTCTCCTAAGCTCAGGAGTTTCAAATCTCTGCATTTCATTTGGAAGCTGTTGCCAATGCCATGCATGGCATACCCAATTTACAGGTTATTGGGACGGCATAGCTGCCACCATTCTTGGGAGTTTTCAAATCAGTTCAGCATGATGCAATTGCAGCGGTACAGACAGCCCTTGTTGTGAGGGAACGGACTGGTCTTTAAAACAAGAAGCTAGATATAAAAGTTGTCTTTTCAAGCTACCAAGCCACAAGAGTTTGGTCAGGTAATGGATTTGCTAGATGCAATAATGCACAGCAATAGGGCACCTCCATGTTTTGGGTGGCTTTGGGGCACAACACTCCACCTTGCTGTACTTCCTTCTCACAAGCACTGGCTGCTCACTTGTCTCGGAGAGATGACAGGTGAGTGAGCAAACATGCCGTGGCAACCGCTGCTCCTCCTCCCTGTCAACCAGCTCCTCCCCCTTAAGTCAGACAGAAAGATGAACAGCTACAGGTGGTCAGTGGTGAGCAGCCGTGGTCAGGCATCCAGCCATGTCAACCCCCTGAGCTGGTCCAGCAGATTGACATTGCTTCTATCCCAGGTACACTACACTTGCTCAGATCCCATCTCCTGTATATAAGCTAGGTCGCCTGAATTGCTACATCAACAGTGAAATCTTATACGCGTCTACCAAGTTCGAAGGGACTTGCTCCTGCGTGAGTAGGTATAGGATTGCAGCCTAAGGATTTATGGCAAATCTATATGGTATCATTAAACAATTCCCAATTTAGTTAGCACATGGCCTGATAGACCTGATAGCTCCTTCCTGTAAAATCCATACAATCTAGACTCGTTTTTTTTCTTTTAAAAAGTTATACATTATATATATTGACCAGAGCTTGGAAGCTACTTTTTTGAACTACAACTCCCATCAGCCCCAGCCAGCATGGCCACTGGATTGGACTGATGGGAGTTGTAGTTCAAAAAAGAAACTTTTCCAAGCTCTGATATTGACACATTTTCTGTCCAGGTCTTATCATACGCCTAGCTTATTCCTACAAATCTGGCACAGGTTCTGTTTTATAGAGTGGTGCACTATTTATCCCCAAGGCCATTCACACTCCACATACCTGTGGCTCATGGGCTATAGAATTCAGCATTCAAGTCAGCTCTGATGACTTCCACTGTGGCCAAATAAGAGCTTTAGATCATAAAAATCGCAGATGCCTCCAGGGAATTGGAATCCCCCAATTCCCATTGAAACCAATGTTACTTAAGCAGTTATGTGCTTAAGGCAGAAATCAGTGAGATTTGCTTATGAGTCAACATGCTTTAGATTTTGCTACAAGTACCTCTAACTTCACAGGATCGACATCCACATTCTCTGGGTTCTTCCAGAAGCACTTCCAATGGTCTGGGCTTCCGTGTGCAGTTCAGGTCCTTTTACTTTTCTCCTCATTAACAATTTCTTTTTAATTCTTCCGCCAGCTATACTGGCCAGATGAACTAAAAAAATCAAATTTTCTTTCTATCCCTCCATTAAACCGTTTAGCACAGCATTACACAGTGGGGGAAAAAAATCCAAAGACTTTGCCCAACTTTAATGACTGAAGCAGAATTAAATACAGGTTAGACAATTTGCATAATTTATTCTGAATGCTGAATTTGGGTCTAGCATGCACAGAAATTGGTTTCCTTCAGAACTGCAAAGCAACAGCCCTCTTTATGCCATATTTCTGGAACCATATACAGATCACCCCATTTGCTATAGCTTGGTACCCAGAGACAATAGCTCCTTCAGGTCTGAAGCTACCACATGCAAGTCTCGCAAGTTCAGCATGAGCACATTTTTTTTTAAAAAAACCGGCATCCTGCTCTACAGCCAAAAAAAGGCTTCCTCAGTGTATTATGAATTTCAATATGAAGTAATCACATTATATGGATTGACCCACTCTGGACATACCTTTTTAATGTTACCCAGTTATTTTAGGAGAGTGCTACCTATACTGAGTTGGGGAATTTTATCACAATTGCAAATTAGGGTAAGAGGGGGAGGATTGATTGAAAACTGGTAACGATTGAGATTCTCAGGGAACCAAAAGGGAACTTTGAGCAGGAAGAGCATCCCTCCTCCTGGTGACTTGAATATCTCCTGCTTCCCCTCTTTATGGTTTGGAGCTTTTTGCAGGCAGCCAACACTCATGAGAATTAGAAGCTTGCTAGAAATGAAAGCTGCGATTCTCAAAGGGGGAGTAGCAAGGTGGCCATGCTGGAAGCTAGGTATCATGATTCAGAATGCAGCCACAGGGCAAGCCATTCTCCTTGCTCATACTCTCTAGCTTATTGAACATACATGAGTGTGTTATCACTGTATCTGACAAAAAAGAAGGCACTTCGCTTTGTTCCCCAACTTCATAGTTATGAACAAAAGGGAGCTTCATCTTAGGGTGGATTCACAAGCTCTATTTCAATTAATGGCAATCGTAGAAAAGACCCTTTCCTTTTCTTAACTTCATGTCTGCTGTCCTATGGTTGTCGGGTGCTATGGAATCCTACACTCGCCAGTATTTCACGATAAGATGCTTTTCACATCCACTTTATAATGGAGGGACATCTGCCAGACAAACCACCAAGTACAAACCCTGCAGATGCATTCTTTAACAGAAACACCAATAACCAGGATGAGCTTCCACTACAGAACTCAACTCTGAAACAATCCAACATCATTGGGACTGTTTGTAAACATTTTGTGCAATTCTACAACTGAAACATGCTAAGGATGTACAGAACATTTTTCCTTTTTTGGGTGCAGATTTTTTTTAAAAAAGCAAAAGGCATGTTCTGGTCATATGCAGGAAGCAGACAGTTGGGAGAATGCTGTCTGAGGGATTGGTGCCATTTGCAAACAAGGTGGTCCATTGGCTTTAGCATGTAACCCTGACCAAGTAGTTACATCTGGGCAAGGCGCGCATGTGTCTGTGAGAGCAAGGTGAAGTTACATGAAGAAGCCGTTCCCTTTCTAACTGTATGGATTCTGCCAAGTGCTGAAAGCCTTCAGAACATTAAACTAGAGGTAGAGTTCAGCTTCCACGGAATCTGAGCATTCATTAGAAAAAAGCTTCCAATTCTTACGAATGGAAATGCATAGATGAAGTCTGAGAAGTCAGAAAGGTGGCTAAATACTATTTCCAGTGGCCAAGGGCAGGGGGCAGACTGGAGGACCCTACCAAGCTTCGTCTTCCTTCCCTCTCCATCATGAATAATGTGAACACATGCAAACTTGCTTGATTTGCATAAATTATACAAGTTGCAAAATTCCAGTTTTTTTAATAAAAAAATAAGTGCAGAGTTCACATAAACCTTTGGTTTCTCTCTCACACACAAAATACAGACAAGGTTGAGTTTTTGACAACGGCCATCTCTTTTGATAATAGAAACACACATATGGACCTTCAGTGAATCCCTTCAGTCTTTTAATAGGTGGAATGTTTCCTTCTAAGATGCCAACACCTGCGCAGTCAACACAGCCGTCTAGCAGTTACAAATATTCCATTAAATGCCTGTTACTATTGTATAAATACTGGGCTGGGAGAAGGGGAGGAGGAAAGATGGGGAATACTGTTCCTTACAACCCGACTGGCCATTTCATTTACACTTGATTTGGTCTCCAGATGACCTGGCTTGCAGGGCTAGCATACTTTATATAGTAGCTCCACAGATAAAATAATTGTCTAGTATTATTACACAACCTCATCTTTCAATAAAACTTTGCTTTATAATAAAATATCTTATTAACATTACCATTTCCCATTATGTGTAAATATACATATACATACATACACACACATGCGCAAAGCGTTGGCTTGTAGCTTTGCTACCCAAAAGCACAGGAAAAGAAACCTTTGCTCTGCCTCAGCTTATAAAACCCAGAGTCATTTCAACACATTATCCGGGAATGACTCCACATTATACATATATCATTTCTTACTGGAGTCAGCGAAATAAAAAGAGAATGGACTACCATGTTCCACATGCAAGCCTTAGTTCGCTCTATATTGCTCATCTTGATGGGATCATAGGAGAAGCAGCAGCTTGATGCGGGGGGGGGGTCCTCTAATTTTATTCTGCCCTGTTTCTATGCTTAGCATACAGGTCGGACTACCTCTTCTAGCATAAAAAAATAAGTAAGATTAGTTTTAGTTTACCATACAGCAGACATTTGTGAGAAGAAAATCCACAAACTCTTGGAGATTTTATATATATATATATATGAATGACACCCGTGTGAGAGAACAGACGCTTCATGAAAAGAAACGCTGCATGTCAGGGCAGAAAGGCTAAGTAGCCAAGGTCGAAAGTTTATAGGTAACAAGAGCCTAGCGCCAATGCTACAAGTGAAAAAAAACCTTCCTCTTCTCCTTTAAATGTGTACATGTGTAAAACTAAGTGATTCTGTGGTTTTCCACTCATCAAACTGACAGGTGAGCATAGAAGGGCACTGCTGAGAAAAAGCCCTGCTTGATTCACAAAGCAAGCATCCTTTTTTAAAAAAAGAAAACATATTTTCGAGGAGAATCATAAATACGGGATTCAGCTACTTGAAACGGTGAAAGTCTCCAAGAACAGTGGGCTGCATTTTATACTCTTGACGGCAGTTTCCTAAGCTCCTGGTAAGAGAAACACACTCCGTTCACCATTAAAGTGGGAGGTTTGCTTCTGAAGTGTGTAAGAGAAGCCCATCGCCCTTGGTGGTTCTGTGCAAGTCAAGAGCAGTGACTCATGCAGAGTTAGGACCCGTGAACTCAGAGGACCAGTCGTTCTGTGACATCAATATATTGGCTTTAAAAAGTGCTATGTATGATGAGACAATGAGAAAAGGCCTGGGCTGTGGTTTTCACTGTGGTGTCATAGTTAGCCGGACTGAGATTGGCAAGACTGAGGTTCAACTCTCCAGTCAGCCATGAAGCTCAGAGTGATCTTGAGCCAGTCACTCTCTCAGTGCCTATCCTACCCCATAGGGTTATCATTATTTTAAAAAGGGGGTGGGGTGGAGAGAAGCATGTACACTGCCCTCAGCTCCTTGGAGGAAGGGTAGGATAAAGTAATGCTAATGAAAAACAACAATACCTGGGTTTTAGGTTCCTTCATCAAACAGCCAGGATGGCAATATTTGTAAGAGCTTTCTGCAACCAAGAGAGTAAATCGCACATACTACTGAGCTGCCAACATGAACTGGCCCACAATACAAAACGCTGTCCATTCCAGCGCCTAGCGCTCTCTGCATCGAGTTTGGCCCCTGTGCTACCCTCGAGAGCTAGCAAGCCAAAAAGGCTATCCAAGCAATCACGATTTAGCAGAATGGTCTGAAAGCTACGCAGAGCGAGAATGTGTGTGTGTGTGTCTCCCTATCAGATTTTTTATCTCCTTCAACTTCCTGGGTACTGGATATCCAGCAGACTAAAGTCTGGTAAAAACACTGCTTATAGAACATTTTCTTTCCAACCCAACTATCAGGGTAACAAAGAGATGATAGGCCACCCAGGTGAAGGGACAGCAATGCAGCCGTTTGTAACCGGAGTCTGACTACCGAATGAACAAGATCCACAGAAAACCTTTTTAACATGTACCCCATATGCATGGTTTTGAAAGCCTGAACTCCCTGACTGAGTGACTGCAATAACCCTCTTAAGCTTTGGAGAAAGCCTTTCATGCCAAATTCACAAGAATACTGGAGCAGTTGGGAGAAACCAAAGAAAAAACTGCACATACTCGCCAAGTCAGCTACCTCCTCTTAAATTCACCACCACTGCAATCTGCACAGGGTCCCAGTGCACCTCTTACAGATGTGGGCCTGGTAGAGAAGTTACCCGGTACGTATATAAAACCAAACCAAACCTCAAAGGATTAACCAAACTGAGCCTCCACCCTGCAGAAAGTCCTTGGTTGTGTGCACGGGTGGGTGGAACACGTGGACGTGAACTCCCTGAAGCTGGGGAGGCTATTTGGCTTTGGAGTCCACATAGATTTTGTCTCCATCCCGAATGCCGTAAGAGTGTAGAGCCCGCGAGTTGTACTTCATCTCCTCGGGACCGAAGGGAGCTTCGTGATCGAAGTAGGTCACGAGCATGCTGCTGATTGGCAGCTGGACTAACGTTTTCAATTGTTTCTTTAGTTCCGCTACCGTCTGATCCAGGCGGATGGTCATTTCTTCCACCTGGTCTTTAAAGTGAACTTCAACTTTCGCGCTGCTCTGGGGCCGCAGATCCACCACTGCCAGCTTTTCCAACTTACCGTATTTTGTCACTAGCTCATGATACCTAAGCAAAGAGAGTAGGAAAGAGACAGGGAGTTAGGGCTGCAAGCATCTGCCGTGCCGCTCAGTGCCTCAATATGAATGGCTCTTGCATCAATACCTTTCAGGACAGCAAGCAACATAAACACCAAGCACGAATTAGAAGCTTAACATTCAAGACAATCAGTAATCCAGCAACAGGGCAAAAAAAACCAACAGGAATCCCCAATGCAGTGGCTAAGGTGGACCCAACATTCCCTTTGGAAAAAGGATACAAGAAGTCTGCCAGAAGGGTCAATACCAAACGGGATCAACAAAAAAGCTCCCAGAACTAATTGGAAGCTAATGGACTTGTCACTTCTATGTCTGGGGCATGAAATATTTTTATGCCCTACCTGGTAGGACAAAGCTAGAAAACATTGTCCGAGATATTATATACGATAGGTAAATTAACTGGGATTCTCTGGACTGATCCATGCGGTGAGAGATTGGTAAAAACTAAGGCAAATCAAGAGTGTTGGGTTGTGCCCATTTAAGGACAGCACTGTCAAAATCCCAGGTTTTCACGGCTCAGACAGACTGTTACTGCTCTAGAGCGAGCAAGCTCAAAACCTGCTGCTGGCTGCTGACAGGATGTTTAAACAGCAGCAGCTAGGCAGAGCGGCATGCCTGCAGAACGTTCACCTCTCTGCTAGCGGCCAAGTGTGCTCTGCTGTGTTAGGCTGCGGGCAGAACACCAATGTGAGGATTCAATGGCTTTCTCTCTTTACTGAACAAGCAAATATTTGCCTTTCTTCTGGTTATTTCAAAATGAAAATTTTACATGATTTAACATGCTATTTTACCAGTTGTCAACGATATTACTTTCCCCTATGTTTGCACCTTTATTCAGATGGTGCCCTGGGCAGGTAGCCCCGCCTTCCATTTTGCATCGTTCTCGTGAGGTATATTTGCAAACAGAGAACAGGAGAGAAGGAAAAAAGATGAGCAGAGCTGCCTGGATGGTCATGAACCTGCTCAACAAGTATCGCCATCTTCCCAGAGATACTCAATTGTTCTGGGCCCTTGCGTAAAGAGAACAGTGTCTTCACTTCTCTCTCTCTCCCACCACCCTCACTTCAGGTATCTCTCTGATTAGTATTGAGGAGGCACCATCTCTTCTGCCGGGCTGGGAAAGTGACAAAAAGTCAACCTGAAGTACAAGGTAATTGAAATAACAAAGACAAAGAGCGGCTGAGAGGAGGTAACATTTCAGAGTCTCTAGGGCGATGCCTGGGACTGAAAGCTCCCTTTTGTCTCCTGTCCGACTCGGGGCTTAAACGTGATCGCTGCTGTGTCACTGCTCCTGTCAGGGGATGATGGAGCCTGGCAACGGAGGAAGGGAGGTCCCCCATGGGACTCATGTTAAATGCAGGAATGTTCTCTCAACAGCAAAGTCTCTGTCTGCCTGGAGAATGAGGTAACTGACGCAGTGCGCTATGATTTCCCCAGCATCTGGGACAAAACCGGCTTTTATCAGGGCAGAGGGCTGGACTACAGGCAGCTTGCTCCTGCCCTCACAGGTCGGCAGAGAGGTAGGATTGGCCCATATGGGAGACTATTACTTGGAAGAGATTGGGGAAGATGCACTGGCTCAGAAATGTGCCAGGCGCCAGCAGTGGTTAAGCGTAGCGCATTTCAACATTTCCACTGGCACCAAGTGCTTCATAGCGGCATCTGCGGTTTACACAGCAAACTCTGCTGTGGTGAACAAAGTTGTTTTCGGCGGAAGCACACCTCGTATATAGCACAGCAAAGGCATAATTTTGAGTGTGATTAGATATGCTTCAATCAACAAAGGTCCTGTTGCTGTTTATACCCTCCCCAACACTAGTCCAAAAAAGTATGTGTTGTATAGGTAAACCATAGAAGAAAGCAGAAAAGTGGAAGAATAGAACTCGAGGCTGCAAAATGATTTTTTTCAACTTGACTCCAAACTGCTGAAAGAGGCCTCTTTTTAAAGCCTGCTTATATCCCAAAATGAGAGAGCGCAATTTCCAAGACATTTTGCTTCCTTTGCTTTCAGCTTAGTCCTCATGTGCCTAGCACATTTTTAGCTGCATAGTATGTAATCTGGATCAGCATTTCATATCAGTCTCAGCCGTTCAAAAAATGCACATGCACACACACAAGTTGCTAGCCCTCTTGTTTGCAACCAAGATTTTGAAAATATTTTATCTTTCATTTTCAACATTTCTATGACACATTTCTATTACAACTTGGGGAAAAAACATACAACAAATAAAATATTACCAAATGATTTAATTAAAACGACATTAAAAACGGGCATGCACATAAAAAAAAGAGATTCAGAACTGCCTTGAAAAAGGCAATGCCTTTACAAGGCCAGCTGAAAGAGAGAGCAAAGTTTTGGCTGCCTGTCAAAAGGTGAGCAGCAACAGGGCCTGATGTGCTTCCTTTGACAGGGCATCCCAACACCTCGGTTCTGCAAGGGAATAGACCCTTTCTCTCCTGACCTCTGATAGCTGGGGGTGGGGAAGGAGACCCAGAGCAGGGCCTCAGAAGATCACTGGGATCAGGCAGACTTACATTAGGGGAGGCAATTCTTACAATACGGTCTATGGTTGGCATCTAATCAATGCCCCAGAAACCAGAGGAAGTTTGTGGCAGGCCTTCTGGTGGTCTGGAATAGGATTCAATGCTCTGCACAGCGGCCTGCTTCTCCCCACTGTTGCAATGCTTAACCCCTCGATCCCCAAAGTTCTTGCCAACATGTTCTGCAGTTCTATAACCTGAACAAAGCAAGAGATTTTTATTTCTCTATACTATTTCATTAAATATATTTATATTCTGCTTAATACACTCAAAGTGGTTTACAAAATACTATATATATAAATATATACATATATATAAATGAAACTGAGAAACTTCAATACAATGCAGTATTAACAGAACTACAATGCAATAAAACAATATAATCCTAAAACAAAAAACCACAGCAGCACATTTTGAAATATCTGTAGAATCAGGGATCGCTTCCCTCTTCAGCCTCCCTCTTGCCAAGGCACATCCTGACTCACAAAATTATGACACCCAAAATTCTGCCTTACATCTACACAAATTGTGCAATAGCTATGACACATGAAAGACTTAACAAAGAATTAAAGGTTTTTGTTTTGGTAGATGTAGGTACAGGAGATCGACACTGTTTATGTAAAGGCCATGGGCCTGGAGGTTAAAGAGAGAGGGGCTTTTGTTTGTAATATGAGCTTGAGGGAGAGATGCAGAATGAAATGGGGTTGGGAAGGAAAAGCACCAAGTCACAGATCCAACATCAGTCACGGGCCAAGAGGTCCAGGATGTGGAACCTGAACCTCAGCCAGTGGGGACCCCACCTCAGCCATGCGCAGCCTGGTCCAAAGATATCCCTGAAATGGCACACTAGTTCTGTGGAGCGGAAAAAAAACAGCTTTCAATGGGTGCACAAGTCTTTTAGAGACCCCACACAGATGAGGGCATTTGGACAAAGGGGCCATTGAACAAAGAAGGATGGGAGGGAGATGTTGTGTTGTTAAAAGGCTATGAACCAGAGTGGGGACCCAAGCTCCCCTTCTTTTCTATGCAATACCTGTCTGAAGCAGGCAGAAGAAACTTGCAAGAAAGTAAGTGAAAATTAAAACACCAAAGTATGTGTTATATAGGTGAAACACAGAAGGAAGCAGAAGGAAGTGGAAGAGTAGAACTCGAGGCTGCAAAATGATTTTTTTCAACTTGACTCCAAACTGCTGAAAGAGGCCTCTTTTTAAAGCCTGCTTATATCCCAAAATGAGAGAGAGAGCGCAATTTCCAAGACATTTTGCTTCCTTTGCTTTCAGCTTAGTCCTCATGTGCCTAGCACATTTTTAGCTGCATAGTATGTAATCTGGATCAGCATTTCATATCAGTCTCAGCCCTTCAAAAAATTCACATGCACACAAACACACACAAGTTGCTAGCCCTCTTGTTTGCAACCAAGATTTTGAAAATATGTTATCTTTCATTTTCAATATTTCTATGACACATTTCTATTACAGCTTGGAAAAAACAGACAAAAATTAAAATATTACCAAATGATTTAATTAAGACATTAAAAAAGGGCATGCACATAAAAAAAGAGATTCAGAACCACCTTGAAAAAGGCAATGCCTTTACAATGCCAGCTGAGAGCGCAAAGTCTTGGCTGCCTGTCAAAAGGTGAGCAGCAACAGGGCCTGGTGAGAGCCCTCACAAGCCTGCCACCCTGCAGAGATCTTCCTCAGCCCCTTTCCTCCATCCCTTCTGGCCTGACTTTGGCTCTTCTATGGCTGTCAAAAGACAACAGCCTTCCTTTTGGAAGGCAGATGGCTCCAGGAAATGCTGTCCTACGAACCGCTAGACCTGGGCTGTGGCACTTTTGAGTCCGTTAGGGCAGCAGGCTTCCTCTGGGTGGGTTAGGAACATTAGGAAGCGACCTTATACCAAGTCAGACCATTGGTCCATCTAGCTCAGTACTGTCTACACTGACTGGCAGTGGCTCTCCAGGGTTTCAGTCAGGAGTCTCTCCCAGCCCTACCTGGAGATGCCGGGGGCTGAGCCTGGGACCTCCTGCGTGTAGATGCTCTATCACTGAGCTGCAGCTCTTTCCCAAATAACTATTTGAATTTTTGCACTGCAAGATTCAAATGTCCTGGACACCGGTTGCATTTAAAGGGAGCATGAAAATGGAGGTCGGCACATCAGAAGTCTGGAGAGAGGGGCCATTTGGGCAGCTCAGGTTTCTCACTCATGCCTGGGATTGGCACTCCTCGGCATCAACAGAGAAGATGGCCACTCAGCGTTATCTGCCCCATGCCAGGATGTCCTCGCTCTGCACCTGGACTTCCTGCTTTCTCCCTTCTTTTTGAGCATTCAGGCCAGCTTACATGTCTCACCCTGCTCCAGAGACAGAGACAGAGAGATGCCAAGGGACCCTCTTAAAACTGCTCTCGCCCTTGGGTGTGCAAAGTGCCCAGGAGTGGCTAGGCATTTCAGCTGAGGGCTTGAAGGTCGGCCAAGTTTTTACTCCTTTGTGAAGGAATGAGAAAAACGGCATACAGGCAATGCCAAGTAAATACATTTGCTTTTGGCACATACATACATCTCTAAAGCTTGAGGGTTTTTTTAAAAAAAAAACCTACTGGTGGCGAGTTTTTAACCTTCTGCACATCCAATCTAGCACCAGATGGTGAATGGATTAGCCACTCAGCATTGGCACCAAAGTCAAGGTTTAGAACATGTTTGCAGAGGATGCCCACTTCTTAGATCACAATTTAATGAGGTGGGAAGATTGCTTACCTTTTTTATTATCATCATCATCAACAACAACAACAACAACAACATTTATATCCCAGCCTTCCTCCCAGATGGAGCCCAGGACAGCAAACAAAAACACTAAAAACTCTCTAAAACATCTTAAAAACATACTTTTTCCGTTGCTGGAAAATGAAGGAGGGAAAAGTGCTCTTGTGCTCAGATCCTGCTTGTGGGCTTCCCATAGGCATCTGGTTGGCCACTGTAAGCAGGATGCTGGACTAGATGGGCCACCGCGGTGCCTGATCCAGCAGGCTCTTCTTATATTCTTATGATTCTGAGAAATTTTCAGACTCACTCTACCTTGGAAAATCTTGTGTGTTGAACCAAAACTTGACATATCAATCAGAAGAGCTTGGATCTGTCACATACCGTTTATGAGACTAATTCACCATGACAAAATAAGGTCAACCTTTATAGTCTTCATCACATTTGAAAACAAAAAAATGGTCATGCAACCCAGCTTTGTCCTCTACATCCACCCAGCGAAGCGCCTCTGATGTGAATGAATGATTATCTTTATTGTTTTTAGCCAAAGGCCATCACAATACAATACAAAAAGAAGAAATTTTTAAAAAGCACATTAAAATTACCAGCGATAAAAGTACAGCATCCTAAGATAAGAAAGGATAAGATGTGAGAAATAACAGTTGACCATTTTAAGGTGTGTCTGAAGCCCAGCCCCGATCAGTTGCATCCTATCGGTATGAACACTTTTCTCAAACCTTGCTCTGCCCCCCCCTCTATATACACTTTGTCTCCCCCCCTTTTAAAAATTGATTTTTTATTAATTTCTTTAAACATAAACTCGTAAGAACAGAAATATTACATTAAAATAAACAAATCAACAAACGTCAACATTATGTTTTCATATTTCTACACTTCCATACATTCAAATGTTAAATTGGCCCTTCCATTTTTAATGTACTTTAAATCAATTACATATATATTTATTTATTTATTAAATTCTAATATTTTTCTATTTGCCTTCACTGGATCATTTCAGGGAAGGTGTTTCAAATCCATTATTGACTATCCATCAATTATTCCCCATCCGGGAGTATGCTGTAGACATTATTGAGGCCCCATCCTGTTCTCTGATGAATCTAATAAAACCAAACCAAACCACTGTGTAGTTATCTCTCTTCCTTATGCCTCGAGCCATCTTTAATTTATCTGTTAGTTTTTCCAACAATGCTATATCCCGTACCATACGATACCAGTACAGTAGGGCCCCACTCATACGGCGGGTTATGTTCCGGACCCCCGCTGTAAAGCGAAAACCGCTGTAAAGCAGAACCTATTGAACAGAATGGTGCGCAATGCCTGAAAACCGCCGTAAAAGTAGAACAAGCGCCGTATGAGTGGGGCTTTAGTCTAATTGCGTCTAATTGAGACCACTGCATTAGCGAAGCGTTGTAAAGTGGGGCCCTACTATATACCCGCTATATACCTGCCCGTTCACTACGTTTGACATTGAAGGCCCTTCTCCGGGTTCCAACACATATGGAGGCCCAGAGAGTAATAACCAGAACTAGGGCCTTCTCAGTGGTGGCCCCCGAGCTATGGAACGCCCTCCCTGATGAGATACGCCCAGCGCCTTCTTTGTTATCCTTTCGGCGCCAGGTAAAGACCTACCTCTTTGCTCAGGCATTTTAATTTAATTTTATTTGTCTTTGTCCTGATTTTGTTTCTATATTTTACAGTGTATTATCATGTTTATTGTATTTTAATCTGTTTTTACCTTTTGTACACCGCCCTGAGAGCTAGAAAGCTATAGGGCGGTTTAGAAATCTAATAAAATAAATAAATAAACACTGTACTCTGTACTAAGGCCTACCAGATCCTTCCAAAATCTCACCCTTCTAATTCTCAATTCAAATTTTAACTGGGCTTTAAAATGTATAAAGCAGCCTTTCCCCAACCTGGTGCCTGCTACAGGTTATGGATTACACCCCCCACCACTTTCTATCATACTGGCTGCGGATGAAGGGAGTTGTAGTCCAACAGCATCTGGAGGTCACCAGGTTGTGGAAGGTTAGTGTAAAGGCATCTGTTTATATTCTTCTTTCCTCAACTTCCCTACCAACTGTTTCAGATTCTAAGCAGGGACTCTTCTGACCATCCTGGCCATGTAAAACTGTAAGGTGCCAGGTACGCTGATGATGCGGTATAAAACAACAAAACAGGTAAAAAATATTCACACTTCAACAATGGCAGAATGGCATTTAGTATTTGTCTAGCATTTTCGATCCAATAATCCTTACAACAACCTTGTAAGGTAGGTCAGTATTATAATATATATAATATATATATATTGAAGATGGAAAGGGCACACAGACTATATGGCTTGCCCAAGGCTAACCAATGAATGTGTGGCAGAGGCCAGATGTGAACTGAAGACATCTCAGTTTATAGCCCAGTTTCTTAGAAAAATGGTACACAACTCAAGGATTTAATTTCAATTACTAAAAATTCTGGGATCAGAAGATCTTACCTGAATGGGGCTTCCTCTTGTGGAAAGTCTATGTAGTAACGAATAAAAAACCTCTCAGAGTCCTCTCGCTCTCCTTCCAAAATGACACTCCCATTCAGCTTAGTGATAGATGGTAACCTGCCATGTTCAAAGTGGAGGGGGGATGTTAGCATCTTAATAAGGAAGCGAGGGGGGGAATTATCCCACAAACTTGTTATTAGCAAAAATGATGTTGGCGATTGTGTTCTCAGGAGATTTTCCAAACCAGTTCAGACACCCAAAATATGTAACTCTCAAAGGACAGGAATTCTATGCAGATTCCTCGCAAGGATAATTTGATTCAAAACCATGTATTACAATTTGAATATGAACATGTATCGACAGCTCTCCAAGCCCCCTTCTTCTTGCTGAAATTCAGAAGGGCTTCATAAAATATGGGTATGCAAAATAAATTCAGCAAGAAATTTGCTAAGCACTGCCACCTGATTGTGCAGAATATGAACAGAAAGGTAGCCAAGCTTCAGGAAGAGACGTGAAGACTATTTACGGACACAAGTGTTTTAGTCATTTCAGACTGTGGCCTATTCATAAGACTTCCACAACTGCAAATAAATAAATAAATAAATAAATAAATAAATAATGGAGGGTCACCGAGTTGCAGAAAATTAGGCAGGTAGAGATTTTATTACAAAGTGACCCGGTTTGCAAATAAACTAAGCCAAACCACAGTTTGGAGCGAACACGCAGGTTCCCAGAGAGATTACAGCCACTGTGATCCTCCTTTGGTTCTCCTGATGCTGTGCTACCCAGGGCTTAGCAGCCAGTTCATTGCTCTTCATCACGTGTGGAAGAATTTGTCTTCCCTGACAAAATAATTGCCGATTCTATCTTTGCTCAGGAGTAAAGGCCATGAAGTTGCTGCCCACAGCAAGGACCCTAGGGCTCAGAGGATGCAAGAGTTGCCTTCTCCAGTTGGGCTTTTCTCCACAGCCCCTCCACCCCACTCACCAAACTGAGCTCCAACCGCTTAGGCCTCCCCCCCCCCAATTCTGGTTGCATTAAACCACAGAAAACAGCAACAAAAAACATCTCCAGACCTGGCTATGACCAGCTTCCTGCGCTCCTCATTGGTGTATGGCTGAAGGAGAGGAATGCCCAATAACCTCACTTCCTCAAGCTTGGGGAAAGAATTGAGTTTGTCAATGTCTTCCCAGCAATGCAGACCTGCTTTAAAGAAAGGAAGGGTTCAGGCAAGAAAAACATTTTTAAAAAAGGACTTTAAGATGGAACAAATCACAAGCTGAAACAGGGCAGCAGAAATCTTTGCGTCTGTGTGTGCATGTGTAAAATCAACTGGGAGGGGGAACAAATGCAAGGAGACCTTGACCATCCACCAGTATGCATGCACACAAGGCTGCATTCAACTACATCCTACTCAGAGTAGGCCCATTGAAATTAATGAAGTTATTCATGTCCATTAACTTCTACTCTGAGTAAGACTAGCACTGAATACCACTCACAGTTATAAATTACTCTCATGCCTAGTCTATGTGGCAGATTGGATTAGACCGCTTTAGTTTGTGGGAGGACTTGGGAGAACAGTTTTTGAATGTTCCCCCATGTAAACCCTCCTCAAATTAAGTAGAAAACTAACATCTCAAGGAGGCACATTCCAAGCCAGGTTTCTCGGTACTGTGTTCATTTTCTACTTGAATGGTGGTTTGGGGTGTTTGACATGGCAGTAGGGATTGTGGGTTTTTTTAAGAGACCATCCACCTGCAGTCTGAAGTGGTGCAGTCCGTTGCATCACCTCAGGAGTCTAGCATTTCATTCCCACACCTGTCTGCCAACTGTATAGACCTAGCCTCAGTCACAGAGGTAGACCAAGAAATTTGGTGGATGAGGTAGAAAATCTATACCAAACTAAATGTTTATTGATCCAGCGACCATTACAAACAATTAAACAAACATAAAAACCAGTTGCTCTATAAACTGCTAATCACCATTTTAGACCGAATGTCAACAACAATGCTTAAAAATTTGGCAACATGTAAAATGACTTAGGGAATATTACACTTGAAACATGCTTCAAAAGAACTCCATCAGCTCGACCAGGGAACAGTTCCAAAATGGGATGCAGCAGCCAGGAAATCTACACGCTGCCCTCCCTCTCTTATACAACCACAAGCTGTGTAAGAGATACATTAAGCTAAATCAGGCGTGGGGAACCTTTGGCCCTCCAGATGTTGCTGCAGTACAATCTGCACCATCCCTGCCTGTTGGCGATGCTTGCTGGGGCTGATGGAAATTGTAGTTCGCCAATGTCTGGAAGGCCAAAGGTTCCCCACACCTGGCTTACAGCAAGGGTGGAAAGTCTGTGGCTCTACAGATGTTCTTGGACTCCCAACTCCCATCAACCCCAGCCAACAATAGTCAGGGTGACAGGAGCTGTAGTTCTGCCCTAGAGGGCTTGAACATTAGAAAAACGAGTTTCTTGAGTTCAGGGACGGCACCAGATATGACTGGGTCCTTGGGCACCAGACTGTCTCAGATCATCATGCTCCCCAACACCCTCTCCCAATGCAGGTGGAGTGGGCTTAAATAGGCTGCGCGCACATGCCTGCCATCACCCAAGTTGTTGGCAAGGGAGTCAACCCCTTAGGGATGCTCTCACCATCTTGAGTGATGGTAGGTATGTACACGGTGCACTGACATGGCAATGTGGGAAGTAGGTGGGGTGGGCCGGCCTATTTAAACCCACACTGCCTGCATGGGGGGTGTTTCCTAGAAGGGTGGAGCTCCTGCTCAGCCATCCATGGCAGCGTTGGGTCACTGGGCTCCACAACCCAATGCTGGCATGGATGGTGGAGTGGGAGCTGCACCCTCCCAGTCTAAGAAGGGGCCCCTCTGGGGCCCTTGGCCAGTGCCCACCCTGACCACTCGCTGGTGCTGGGTTTGCTTGAGTTCTAATAAGATGCTCCATCCTCACTTCTTCAAAAGATCATGCATCCCAATACCCTTTCCCATCTCTTCTAGCCCATTACTATAAAAAACAATTGTATTAACGTAGTCAACTTGGTTTTCATCGATGGTAAACATGATTATGTGTCACAGTACAGTAACTTCACACTTTAGGAAACTGCAAGGGCAGATGCTGAATGATACTGGTCCACTGAGTAATTACCGATGAGGTGTAATTTAGGAGTCAGCAATAAAAGTAAAAATAAAATTTAAAAGTGGGCACAGTCCAATGCATTTTTCCTTCCTATTACCATATTAACAAGATCACGTCATTATCAGCAACCCATTCAATAACAAGAACCACTGTGTGTGTGTGCACGTATAGAACACTTATAACAAGGCTTAAATTTGGATTCAGAGGAGCATGCCTCATTCAAGATCTCACCTGACTTGTGCAGGCTGATGGACCGTAAGTTTGGGAACAGCCTCGCCAGAGAATCTTCCGAGTCCTCTATAGTTGTCAGGTAGTTATTGGCCAGAACCAGGGTGTCTAGTGATGGAAACATTATCCCCAACTTTCGGATTTCAGTCCAGTCTTTGAGATTATTGTCAGTTATGTGGAGTAACTTGAGAGAGTGACAACAAACCGGAGAACAAGACACTGTTTTATAGTCATTAAGGCACAGGAAGAGTTCCTCCAAGCTGCAAGGAGAAAATTAGAAATGCTCTTATACATCCAGGCTTCTAGTTGAATGGAAATGGCTTAGACCCACAGCAGAATCAAGTGCCAAAATTATTTTCCTGGACTGTAACGCATTAGGCTGCAAATAGGAAAACTGAAGGGGGGGAAAGGCTTGTAGTGTAGAAAACTATCACATCAGCCTAATCTTCACCCTTTCAGGACAATTTTTTACATACAAGGATCCTCCCCTGCCCCCCCCCCAGCCTGTACCACAGTCCTTCTCCCAAGGAAAAAATGCAATGAACGAAGAATGAAAAATGAAACAAACAAAGCCAACAGGTCAGGAAGAATGTAAAAAGAAGGCTGTTGCCAAGTTGGAACCCATCCATCCAGAATGTTGCAGCCAAACATCCAGTTTCTCATGAGAACTGCAAGGAGATCTTTTAACTGGAAGTTGTCAGCCAGCCCTCCTCCCCTGTTCAAAAATCAGTATCTCCATTAGAACGGTATTTGGCCCTGGTAATTGAATAACATCTGAGAAGCGCATAATATATTTACACTGCACTATCACAGTCATTTGTCAACTTATGTAAATTAAGATGGGTGTGAGAGCTTCGTATAAGTGCACTTAGTAGTTTAAAGTCAGCACAATATCTGAAATAACATCATCCATATGTGGTCCAAATCCTTTGAAATAAAGATGGGTCTACACATGCAGCAGAATGAGATTGCAGACTGTTTTGTCGATATGGGACCACTTCAGACTACAGGTGGGGCATAGTACTTTAAATGCTCCCCTCCACACACACACACACAAAATTAATCCCTGAAAACAGAAAGGAAGCACACCAGAGAACACAGGTCTAGTCCAGCACTTTGCCTACTACACTGGATTGCTACTTGCAGGGAGTTTGGAGCATTCCAGTACATGGCCCCCCATCTACATTCCAAAATGGTTCAACTCATTCTACCACCCCATCCTGTGGCATTGCATAGACCAGTCCTAAGCTGGAAGCAGTGACAGAACACTGTTGCATATTAGGAAGCTCCTGGTTCAAATCTTGCCTCTACACGAGCTTGCAAGTTAGCAATCGCTTGCCTAAGGTTAACTCAGTTCAGCACCTGCACGTTGACCTACCTTACAGGGCTACTGTAGGGATTACAACTGAATAATATAGCTGAAGCCCTTTGAACAAAAACACTGTATATATGCAAAGTATGAATTATAAATAAGACAGGAAGACAACAGTAATGGCAGTCTTGGAAGTAGTCACTTACCTGACTGCTAATGACAAGCTACAATCAACTCAAGGCAGATAGATAAAGTTTGCACAACTTTATGGTTCCTCCGTCCCCCTCCCTCTAAGCTCCTCTTCATCCTTTTAAGCTGAAATGACTTAACACAGGCATGAGCAGACTACAGGGCTGGTAAAACTTTGTAGTGGGCTACTAAATTTTGTAGACTCATTTGTAAGCCTGAACAATGGAGGTCTAAATAAGGGTTTGGTCTTTGGTGAAAGTGCTGCCAATTAGACTGTAAATACATTTTGGTTGCTGGAAATGCAATTGCTGGTATAGGATGAAAACCAAATATACATCATGAGGCAAATGGAAGAGATGAAATAAAGAAGAATTTGGTGAAGGCATGCTTCTTGTCATCAGAACAGCCCCATGACTAGAAGACATGGCATCCAGGTTACCACTTAGAATCACAGTGGGAAATATGCTCCAATTAAGCCTGAAAGTTTTCAAGAAATCAGACCTCTACACTTAAAGCAAATAATTATTAATTATAAGCATTCAAATAATACTGTTAAAGAACTTTTCATACATTATCTCAGCAATATTAACACCCCTATAAGGTAGGTCAGTATTATTGAATTTACTCCCTTCTCATTAAAGATGGGAGGGGTTGAAGCTGAGGCAGAGTGGCCTGTGCATGGCCACCTAGTACATTTATTTTATTTTTATTTATTATTACATTTATATCCCATCTTTCCTCCAAGGACCTCAAGATGGCATGCAAACATGGCTCTTCCCCTCCCCATTTTATTCTCACAACAACCTAGTGCG
Organism: Rhineura floridana; assembly: GCF_030035675.1. Taxonomy (NCBI): domain Eukaryota; kingdom Metazoa; phylum Chordata; class Lepidosauria; order Squamata; family Rhineuridae; genus Rhineura; species Rhineura floridana. Next base: position 38,658,984 of record NC_084491.1, read on the forward strand.
GTAGGTTAGGTTGAGAGTCAGTGACTGGCCCATGGTCATCCAGTGAGCTTTACAGCCGAGCAACAATTTGAACCCTTGTCTCTCAGGTCCCAGTTCAACACTCTAACCCAGCCTTTCCCAACCAGTGTGCCTCCAGATGATGTTGGACCACAACTCCCATCAGCCTCAGCCAGGAAAGATGGGAGTTGTGGTCCAACAACATCTGGAGGCACACTGGTTGGGAAAGGCTGCTCTAACCACTACATCACACTGGCTCTCATGGCTGCAGCAAGATTTGAACCAGGGACTTCCTGATCCACTGTGCTAGATGAACTTCCATTACTTGTTATTTAATAATTGAATATGCCTGCAAAGGGCTCCCACCCCTTTTTCTGCCCTGTTGCTCTAGGCTTACTCTGGCAATTCTTGCAGTATTGTATGGACTGTTTCCCACGAAGCTTTGCTGTTGTTGAGCACAAGTTTTCGAACACCGGCAAAAGACCCAGCACACGGCCTCTCTAAAACTGATAAATTCAGAGGATTGGAACTCAGGTTTAGAAACTCCAAGTGGGGGACATTTGACACAATTTTACTGACCTGAAAGAAAAAAGAAAAGCATATCAGGTGGTGATCAGATCTCATATAAAATTCTGCTTTCCAAAAAAACCCACACCAAACCCACCAACCTCCCAGCACAGCTCACTGAATCAAAGAATGATATGGATTCTAACAGCATTCGAGATAGCTATCTGTAATTCATACTGCTGCTATTTGCTGATCTAGATTGATTGGCTAATTGCTTGTTCACCTCAATGCTTCATTTAATTACACTCTTAAAAAAGGCTTGATAAGGAAAAAAAGCAGATTGCTGGCAGACTTCATAAAATCTACCTGAATGGCAGCTAAAGAAAACAACTCACAGGAGCCAACATTTGTCAAAGGGCTATTTTACTAAGGGCTATTCATTTTTTTTTTTTGCAAGCTTGCATGCACTAAATTCCATTTTTAGCAAAGAATTTTGATTCCTGAGATTCCTACTTTTTATCCCCCTCCCCAAGCAAACTTCTAAGCTTTCTTATAATTTCAGTCTCACAAACCATGCAGACCTGTGGGCAAAAGGCGGCAGCCTTCAGGGGATGGGCCATCTCATATAGTCTCTGGTCTCGTTACACTACCCTGAGCTCCTGCTGCAAGCTTCCTTACTCACACCTTTCTCTTGCAACCAGCACCAACCTCACTTTATAAAATAGGTTGCAATGAGATGCTTCCGCACAACTGAACAATGAGTATGGCTCAAAGAACAGTGAACACACTTCCGGCCTACAACCTAACAGGCAAACTCTCATGGTAGGCAAGTCCTGGCACAATAGAGCAGCTGGACATCAACTACAGAAGGCATCTAGTCACCATAGATTTAGGACAGATGGAGAACTAGGGTGTTCTTTCAGCAGGAATGAGTTCCATCCCGATAAGCAAGAGGTGTTATCGGAGCTGAAGGACACATTCCAGCCAGGCAAAAATATTTGGAATGTGAAGCAGGGCCAGTGAGGGGCATGGCTTGAGGAGAGTCCCAAGGGCCAGGTAGGGCTGAATGTGGCCTCTGGGCCTGAGGTTCCCCACCTCGTCTTATGAGAAGAGATCTTTATTTATTTATTTTATTATTTGATTTATATCCCACCCTTCCTCCCAGCAGGAGCCCAGGGCAGCAAGCAGAAACGCTAAAAACACTTTAAAACATCATAAAAACAGACCTTAAAATACATTAAAACAAAACAACGTTAAAAACATCTTTTAAAAAGGTTTAAAAACATTATTAAAAACACATATTAAAAAGCAATTCCAACACAGATGCAGACTGGGATAGGTCTCAACTTAAAAGGCTTGTTGAAAGAGGAAAGTCTTCAAAAGGCGCCAAAAAGATAACAGAGATGGCGCCTGCATAATGTTCAAGGGGAGGGAATTCCACAGGGCAGGTGCCGCCACACTAAAGGTCCGTTTCCTATATTGTGCAGAACGAACCTCCTGATAAGATGGTATGTGCAGGAGGCCCTCACCTGCAGAGCACAGTGATCTTCAGGAAAGGTATTAAAACTTGGCAAACTGCTTTGCACAAATCAAACAAGGATCCCCACATCACAATTTGAATCGGATCGGCATTAAAACATAAGTTTGTTAGGTTCAAATAAAATGGTATACGACACTTTGCCACTATCTCCTCCCCTTGTGTAGGGGGAATGGTGGAGGCCATGGTCTCATGTCTGTATGAGCTCACAACAGGAAACCAGGTGGTGCTATGTTTGAATGCAATCTTTGTTATTTTTGTTGCAGCAGACTAACATAGCTATCCCTCTGTACTGTCATGACTATAACTTCCACCCCAAATCTCCAAGCTGACACAATTCAAATTTCTTAAGAGCCAATGGCTGGGGGTGAGGGACAGGTGGAGACTGTGATGATGAGGTCTCTTCAGAAGGTGGGGATATGGAGGGTGCAGCAATCTCAACTTCAACTTCTCTTACCCATCTGTCCAATAATCCTGCTTGTAAGGAAGGTATTGGGAACCTGCTGTTGAACTACAATTCCCATCATACCTGGCCATGCTTGCTGGAGCTAATAGGGAGTTGTAGTTCAGCAACATCTAGAGGGTCAAAGGTTCCCCTACACCAGCTGTAAGAGAATCAGGGGGAATCCCTGAGGTTCATTAACCTCTTTAGAATCATCTTTCCAAACAGATACAACCAGCTGAATGGAAACCCCAGAGAAAATGAACAGAGGCAAAGTTAGAGAACAATTCTCTCCCATGCGGTAGAGGAGACTGTGGCAGCTTCGAAGAAGCAGCTGAGACAGCAAACTGATGCTGAGCGCTCCAAAGGGAGCCACAAGGTGAGAGGTGAAAGGGAAGAAGAGTACATCTTACTGGTTCAGAAGGAGGAAGCTGGAAGCAGGAATGGAAGGAGAAGTTCAAAAGCCTCCCAGATCCATTATAGTAAAGCTGATCTGGTATTTCCAAATGGGAATGAGAATGCACCTGGAACAGCCGAATTTACCTACAGCAAAAGTGGGTGATCTCCTTTACCTCGTGCCAGTCTTCAAGTTTATTGTCAGACAGATCCAGTTCAGACACGTGAGCACAGAAGGCAGCAATCTCATTCTCGTCCCCTGCACAGGTTATTCCGCAGCTGTTCAACACCAGCACACTTGGAAGGTTGAGACGATCTGAAAAGCAGAAATGACAGCGCATTATTTTGTGGGTGGGTCTCGTTTCTGCAGATGCAAAAAAACCCCGCCTCTACATCCTGGCAAAAACCAAGTCAGACCACATGATATCCATGGAAAAAATGGCTCCATCAAGCAATGGACAACATATCATGCTTGTGAGATAGTCAAAGTCAGGGTCGTCTATGCCAGTTGGCTCTGATCATTCACATGTTACAGAGACCCAGGCCTTTGGGTGTTTTCTTCCCTGGATAAGTTTTTAAAAGACAGGCTTAAAAAAAAACTGTAAAAAAAACCCTGGGACTGTTCCAGTCACTTAGTTCACTGGCCTTCAATAGATGGCTCATGACCCAAAACTGGGTCCTGCTCAGAGTTAAGGCAATTCACACAGGTGATATTACTTCTGTTTAGATTCTATTAAGAGAAGGGGAAAAGACAGGTGTATCCCAATACATTTTTTAAAAAGTGGGTTCCATGTGCAGGATGAGATTAAAGGTGGGTCCCAGATATGAAAAAGTTGAATACAGCTACCTTATTTAAGATATCCTCATTTCACAGACTGAAAAAAATCACATCAAGTATAGGAACTGGAATTCCCAACAGAGTACCCTGAGAATTCATCCTCTTTGCTATTCAGTCTTATGTAGCAGCCAGTTGCTTTGCTTTTAATGGCTGCTTTCATGATCCTTTACTGATGTGCCACAAACATGGTGGGAGGATGACGGTTTACAATTTTCAAAAACATAAAATCTGTGGCTGATATCTAAGTGAGATGAGACCCGCTGAAATCAATGGACTTTAGTCACGACTAATTCTAGTCCTTTGATTTCAGTAGGCCTACCTCTGATTATGACTTAGCTGGATACCACCTTAAAAATAAGCATTTCTTGTTAAGGCTTATTTATGTGACCTCTTGGTACATAATGATGTGTGCACATGCACAGGCTTGCAAAACACTGTGTGTGATGGCCCCAAACTAGAGGCAATGATCACACCTATTCCACCACAGTCATGATCCAGTTTTTGGTCCAAGATGAGTTTGTTACGAGTCCACTAGGCACAAACATCTTACTATCCAACAAGGTGGTTATTCCAAACAGACTCCTAACTCCCTTTTTAGATGTCATAGTCACCAAATTATGACAACTACATTGGAGGGAAAATTAGACTGTTTGCTTAATGCACTTGAGGGAAACATCAAAGATACAATCCTGTAGTAAGCTCTTGCCTTTGCACGTTAAGGTGCTTCTACACGAATGACAATGCAATCAGCAAGACTGTGAACAGGGCAGGAGTAACTTCAACTCTGCAATTTGGGGACTGCTGAGCAGAGAAAGGACTTTGAGGGCTGCACACCTAATATGAGACAGGTAATCTACTGCGGCATGTACCATATTACTTCAGCATTTTAAAAGATGCAACAGGTTCATGGCTAAGATGTCCTTTTTTGTCATTTCTAGGCACTCATACAAACACATTAGAGAAGTAGCTTGGAAGTTTTTGTTAAGGTGACTCCGTTGTGGTTAATTTTGAGTGACATAAAGTACAATTTGTCCTTGACTGACTGAACTTATTTCTGCCCTTTTCTGTCAAACTTGGTTACTATCATTTCCACCCACATAATTTCCTTGTATTTCTCCCTTTGGGGACGGTTGTGATACAAATCAACCTGGCTGGAATTTAAAATGATGCTGTGTGGCATATTTGTGTAAGGGGGTGGAGAAGTGCTTTGCATTGGGAAAGAGAATGTAGATCTACGGTTTACCCACTTTCCTCTCCATCCCTCCTTTGTAAAACTGGGGAAAAGATAGAGTAAAGGACCCCAGTTCTGAGCCACACTTTTCAACCACATCCCTTCAAAATATCAGATGAGAGAAACATATATCTATGTAAGTCAAGATGCAGTCAGAAATGGTACCTTTCATAGGTGAGCCTTGAGGTGTAGCTGGGACATGCACGCCCATTCCGGGACCACGACGGTATGGGAAATTTTCGGGGCTATATTTCTCACAAAGAACTTGCATGAAACTTCTCCCACTGGGCTGATCCATGGTCCCTTCCTGAAATTCTACAGTTTGAGGGATGGGAGTACAGAAAAAAGAAGGGAGGGAAACAATTCCTTATAGCAGCAAATATCAGGATCCATTCTCCTATAAGCAAGGCTACTTGAAAAACACAAGCACCGTTCTGACAATCTGGGATTGGCTATAAGGAATATCATAGAATAGTAGAGTTGGAAGGGGCCTATAAGGTCCAATCCCTTGCTCAATGCAGGAATCCAAATTAAAGCATACCTGACAGGTGCCTGTCCAGTTGTCTCTTGAATGCCTTCAGTGTTGGAGAGCCCACTACCTCCTGAGGTCATTGGTTCCATTGTCATACCGCTCTAACAGTTAAGAGGTTTTTCCTGATGTTCAGTTGTAATCTGGCTTCCTGTAACTTGAGCCCATTATTCTGTGTCTTGCACTCTGGGATGATCGAGAAGACATCCTAGCCCTCCTCTGTGTGACAAGCTTTCAAGCACTTGAAGAGTGCTATCCTGTCTCCCCTCAGTCTTCTCTTCTCATGGCTAAACATGCCCAGTTCTTTCAGCCTCTCCTCATAGGGCTTTGTTTCCACTCCCCTGATCATCCTCTTTGCCCTCCTCTGAACCTGTTCCAGTTTGTCTGCATACTTCTTAAAAGTGTTGTGTCCAGAACTGGATGTATTACTCAAGATGAGGTCTAACTAGTGCCGAATAGAGAGGAACCAATCCTTCACACAATTTGGAAACTATATTTCTGTTAATGCAGCCTAAAATAACATTTGCCTTTTTCTGCAGCCACATCACAATGTTGGCTCAGATTCAGCTCATGATCAACAACAATTCCAAGATCCTTCTCGCATGCAGTATTGCTGAGCCAAGTATCCCCCATCTTATAACTGTGCACTCGGTTTCTTTTTCCTACGTGTAGAACTTTGCACTTATCCCTGTTAAATTTCATTCTGTTGTTTTCAGCCTAATGCTCCAGCCTATCAAGATCTCTTTGAATTTTATTTCTGTCCTCCAGGGTGTTAGCTATCCCTTGCAATTTTGTATAATCTGCAGATCTGATAAGCATTCCCTGAACCTCCTCATTCAAGTCATTAATGAAAATGTTGAAGAGCACTGGGCCCTGGACTGAGCCCTGCAGTACCCCACTCGTTACCTCCCCCCACTTTGAGAAGGGACCACTGATAAGCACTCTTTGAGTACGATTCCATAGCCAACTGTGGATCCACCTGATAGTTGTTCCATCCAGACCACATTTAGCTACCCTGCTAATCAGAATATCCCCAAACTGTGTGCTGTGAGAAATGAATGAGATCTGAGATATAAGTGAGCAAAGGTCATGGCAAGTGTCTTCCTCAACTCTCGGAAGCGCTTTGGAGTCACTCCAAACACTTCATGAGAGCAGCAGACCCAGATAAGCTCAAGCCCCCTGTCTCAAAGCTTGGAGCTGGCTGGGAGATTATCCCCAACATTATCCTGCACTCCAGAGAGGTTCTGAAACGCAACGTCAGATACGAGACCATGTTTGCCCCCCCACTGAAAGACAGGCAGGACTCTGTCAACCACAAGTTCCGGCTAGTCAAAAATCTGCTGACCCCAACAAACCCATTCACAGAGGGGGTTATCAAACGCATCACACCATTTTACCTTCCCTCCTCCCACTTGGCCTCTCACAGAGTTGGAACATAGGACACTGCCTTACACCTGGTCTACCTGTTTAGGCTCCTCCTGGGAAGAAGGGCGGGCTATAAATGTAACAAACAACAACAACATGGGAAGCTGCCTTATACTGAGTCACATCTCAGTGTCTACAGGGGCTGGCAGCGGCTCTCCAGGGTTTCAGACGAGTTTCTCTCAGCCCCACCTGGAGATGCCAGCGACTGAACCAGGGACCTTCTGCACGCAAGGCAGATGCTCTACCAGGGAGCTCTGGCCCTTTGGTCATCTAGGCAGAGGGTATTTACATAACCTGCTACCCGATCCTTGAAACAGGAAATGCCTGGTGTTTCTTCTTCTTCTTTTAATCGTGCCTGGTACCTTCTGCACACAAAGCAGATGCTCAGCCACTGAGCTGTGGTCCTTACATGTTATTCTGCTGCACTTCTACATTAGGGGTGACCCAACTGGCTAGTCACTCTCCATGCGGAGACACACAGCGTTGTGACCTGCCCATAGAGGAGGCATGTTTAGAACGAGAAACACAGGGAACTGGGGCTCTTCTGAAGACCCTCACTTAGATACAGACTGAAGGTAACCCTTTTCAGGCCTAAGAGTGATGAGAGGCTCCAGTTTTAATGTATTTTGGGCTGGGGGGAGAACAGCATGCGATTAGTTCACCACAAGTCTGGGAAACCTCTTGGGCTAAGACAATAATTGGATTGCATAGAGAAATAAAATGGAGTGGAACATGAGAGGTTAGAAGTCAAATGACAAATATTAAAACTGGTTAGTGTCAGGAGGGCCACAGATTCCCTGTCCCTGGTGTAGACAATACTGAGCTAGACAGGCTAATAGTTCAACTCAGTATAAAGTCAGCATACCACGTTCATAAGAGTCGGAAAGACTCTATGTATTGGATTTTTTTTAACATGGATTTAATACTTGGGAACCAGAGGGCCAGGCTGGTTAACATGGTAACCGAAGTTTTCTGAATATTTTTTCTTCTCTTTGGGTTATGTGTGGACTTTAAAATTTGACAGTTATGAGGAATAGCACTCAAAAAGATGCATAAATAAGAACCTCCCATGATTTACTAAGCTGAATATGTTTACAGTCCCCTATATGCCTATTTCAGGATTTCCCCAGTCTTGCAGAGCAAGAGTTTATTTATTTATTTATGTGGCTCCATAGTTTTATCAGATTCTCAAAGGCATATGTGGTGTTGTTGTTGTTATGTGCCTTCAAGTCGACTGTGACTTATGGCGACCCTGTGAATCAGTGACCTCCAAGAGCATCTGTCACGAACCACCCTGTTCAGATCTTGTAAGTTCAGATCTGTGGCTTCCTTTATGGAATCAATCCATCTCTTGTTTGGCCTTCCTCTTTTTCTACTCCCTTCTTTTTTCCCAGCATTATTGTCTTTTCTAGTGACCCCCCCCCCAAAAAAGATTAAGAACCACTAGACTAGAGGGTTACTTACTGATCTCAGCATCAGCTCTTCCTAGATTAACAGGTGCAAATCTCAGCAAAATGTGCTCAGGAGAACCCACTCCATCTTTTCAGAGGAGAAACGTCACACGTCCATGTAATTCACTGCATGTTGAAGGGAGGGGGGGAGGGGAACATAAAAAAATAAAGAATAAGAAACACAATATGCTTTGAGAAAAATTGAACAATTTGGTTTTCTCCTTTCTAAAAATGTACAAGCGGCCTTTCTGGATCAGACAGCTGGTCATTATAAGGCCAACTTTTTAAGAATTGGTGCCTGAGTTTGCTTTTTTCCTCTTCCCTCCCTGCTCCTTTCCCCTTTTGTGTCCTGTTTTTTAGATTGCAAGCCTGTGGGTCAGGGACTGCCTTGCATTAATTGATTGTATATAAGCCACTCTGGGAGCCTTTTTGGCTGAAAAGTGGATGACAAATACAATAAATACAGAAATAAAGGTCCAGTAAACAGAAATAAAGCATTCTATTTCAAAAGAAGCCAGCTAGATGCTTTTCGGAAGAAACAATGGCCACTACTTTAAATGACTTTTAAAAGGAATCAGTCAAATTCATGAAAGATGAGAGGTCTAACAGTGGCTATTATGCCACTGATTATGCTAGGAAAGCCTGTGGATTTCCTGGAGATATCTGGTTAGCCAACATGGAAAGTAGGATGCTGGACTAGATGAATGTTTGACTTGACTCGGCAGGGCTCTTCTTAAGCTGGGCACAAAATTGATGGACATCCCATGTTTCTCTTTAGAGTCGGTAGACAGGAGGAGTCAGTGCTGGGTCAGCCCATTTTCCCTCCTAACAGCCTCATTTTGCTATGAATGCCACAGCCTCACTGGGTGGTCTTATCATATTAAGGCCCCTTGTCCTTATGTTCAGTGGGTCCAATTTAGGAAGCAGAATGTTAGGTAGGCCATATCCCAAGGACATCTTTGGGGGAGGGGGTATCAAAAATCTTAGCAGTTGGCTGCCATACTACAATTTTAAACAAGGTGTTCTTGAAATCTGAACATTTCTTCTCTAGTATTCTACATACACATAGGAGTTTACAGTACTTCAGTCCATTCTCGGTATAAAGACAGAAAAGGCCGGCAGAAATAAAAATCAAGAAAATGCATGGAGGAATTATTAAACATGAAAGGGTTCTACAGGTCGAATGCCAGCTACTGCTGCAGAGATCTGGAAAGGCATATTGTATTGATCATCAGGCTTACTGGACTAATTTTATCTCAAAAACTCAAGTGACAATAAATCCATACATGGGACCCAAGTAAACTTTTCCCAAGTGTACTCAACCCCCCCCCCCCGAGGAGTGGCAGACTTAAACCAAATCCAAAGCCACCACAAGCAGAAACTGAGAAACAGACAGGCCTCGGCCTTGAAGACAGAGAACACAAATGAAAAAGTCAATCAGAAGCAAAGATTTCTTCAGCTTTTCCAAGGTATAACACTGCCGAGATTTTCTCGGTATCAGAAACCCATGTACCACTTCCAAAAGTCAAGGTTCAAGTGCAAGAAACAGAATGTTTCCAAACAGAAGGAAACAAACGTGTCATTTACTCTATGCTGAGATATTATGTCCCATAAAACAGTAAGAGTGGTTTAGAAAATCTTCAGATTTAACTCCTTATCCATACATACTACTACAAATATACCAAAAAGTGCCTCATCTTGTTAAAGCATGTGGCATCGGCAGACGTAGCCTCCCCCGCCCCCCGCCGCCATTATTTAGCTGCAGTATACTTTCCTGGATGGAGCAGCAGCACAACACATAGGGATTATCACTTCAAATATTAGTGAATGCTATCCAAGACACATCGCTGTGGGGAGGGAGTTCCACAGTTTGGGGTCCTGTCATGAGCCACTGTGCCGCAGCTGTCCAGTCTTGGTGATTTATTGCATTTATATCTGACCTCTCTTCTTGCATGCAACTCAATCTGGAGGCTCCCAAGTGGCCTCCCGTTCAGACACTGGCCACCCTGGCCTTCACTTCCTCAGTTTAGAAAATGGGAACACTACGCTCTACATCGAAGGCCCTCCTCCGAGTTCCGTCTCATAGGGAGGCTTGGAGGGCGGTGACAAGATCTAGGGCCTTCTCAGTGGTGGCCTCCGAATTGTGGAACAGTCTCCCCGAAGAGGTGCGTATGGCGCCAACATTGTTGTCCTTTCGGCGGGTTAAGACCTTCCTCTTTGCTATGGCGTTTTAATATGTAACTTGTTTTAGTTTTAAATTTTGTTGTAATTGTTTTCTGATTTTTTTGTTTTTATATGTTTATGCTGTATTTATTATGAGATTTTGAGATGTTTTGTATTTTTATACTTTGTTGTACGCCGCCCAGAGAGCTAATGCTAGTCGGGCGGTATAAAAATCTAATAAAATAAATAAATAAATAAATAAAGTGTCACCTGCTCTGCACTTTGGGGTAAATCAAAATTCTCATCAAGAATATGTATACAAGGCTTTGGGATTCTAGGAGATGAACCAGTGTGGTGGAGAAACATCAACAGGAAGTGAAAACCCTAAGATGGAAATTTAGTGCCTATTGCTTAGGGACTGCTCATATCCTGGGTTAATTAACTGGCCCTGTCTGATGAAACAAGAAAGACAAGGTCACCTTGGCTATGACATCTTTGGTTACAAGAAAAACAAAAGAATAGCATTTAATCGTGCAACCTCTGATGGTAGCAACAAGCTAACCTAGCTTATGGGGGCTCGTACTGACACAGCATGCACAGATGAAGCTGCTTTATGCCAAGACAGACCACTGGTCTATCAGCACCAGTACACTTTCTGCTAATTAACAGCAGCTCTTCCAGGATTCAAAAAGAGTTCTTTTCAGCCCTGCTACTTAAGATTCTTTTTCATGGGAAGTGGTCTTGCACCAGGTCAGATTATTGGTCTACCTAGCCTAGTGTTATTGTCTACCCTGGCTGAATGTAGTTCCACAGAGTCTCAGGCAAAGTCCTTTTCCATCACTTGCTACCTGATCCTTTTGTAACTGAAAATACTAGGGAATGAACTAGCATCCTTCTGCATGCAAACCATGTGCAGTACAGCCTCTCGTCTCCATTTTTAGAAATGAAGATGTGGATAATTGAATTCCGGACCTTTTACACTCAAAGCATAGGTAACCCCTGAGCTACCACCCTCCCCAAGTACTGAGATAGCATAACCCTGAACAAGGAAACCCTGCTAGGAAAAAGCAGTATAGTGTTGCCCACTGTTGGAAACATAATGCTCAACTAGGTGGTCCCTGGACTGATGCAGCTAGGAAAACACTTTTATATTCCTTTTTCTGAAAGAAAGCCTTCCTGATAGCATCTCTCATATTTGGATTGAACTTAGATTCATTAACTTAAATGGGTCTACTATGAGTAGGACTTAGTTGAATACAGCTACTATGAGTAGGACTTAGTTAAATACAACCCAATGCGCCAACAATTATCTACTTTAGATTATTGTATCTGTAAATATCATTACAGCTAAAGCATGCTCTTTAAAGCTAAATGTTAACAAACCTGCATCATTTGTTTGCTCTGTGATGGAATGGTAGTGACAAGGATATGACTGATATCTAATAAGTACAGAAAAACACATTTAAATGATGATTAATATCTAAAGAGCAGGACACCATGGTCTTTTCAATTTGCTAGTTGTGCATTATAGTTTTAGAGCTACTTTTAAAAAACATGTTTCACACCTAGAAGTGCTGTTTTTTCAGACCAGCTAAGGGCATTGAACACGTGGCTGTGGGGAAGTCAGCAAATTTTAGGCTCCTGTTCTCTGCAAAAAGCAGGAGTACTAGCAACTTACTCGACAGGGCTGTTGTGAGGCAACAGACAAGCAACCAGTAGCAATGTAACAAGCCCTCTAAAGCTTCAGAATGCCACAAAGGAAATGATTAACACAGACTGCTTGTGCCTAATACAATTGGGTTGTGCCAGTGCCAAAAGCACCAAGTTTAAATCTTTACCCTTTAACACAGCCGCCTACTGGGAACAATGGTGTGTGCGAACAAGAGAGGGCAATTATCTTCTCTCGAAGAGCAAAGGTTTCCTTTATAGTTAAACATTATATAAAAGTTAGGACTACCTTGAACAGTTGCACAAAGGAAGACGCTGCAAGTTTTCCCCACCAGCCTCAGTACTGTGACCTGACAACTTGCTCTAATTCACAGTGTTTTCCTCACTTGCCCTGACACTACAGCCTGCCCAGATCCACGTTGCTTTTATGTTGTTGTTTTGGTGCAGAAGGTCTGTCCACAGTGGCATGTAGTCACCCCAGCTGCCCAAACAGCCTAACCCTTCCTGCTGTAAATACACAAGAGTCCTGCTGGATCTGACCATGGTCCATCTGGTCTAACATCTTATTTCTGAAAGCAACCCAGCAGATGCTTCTAGAAACCCCACAAGCAGGGTGTGAATGCTACAAACCTCCCTTTTCGCATGCACCCGGCCTCTTGTATTTAGGGGTAAACTATCTCTGAATGAGGAGTCCTAACAAACCAAGCTTAGAAGAACTGCCTTGCTGGATCAGACAGTCTAGTCAACCAGCCGCCAGCCAGACACTTCCAGGAAGGCAACACCTTCCCCCCACCCCATCACCCTCCACTTCTTGTTTGACTCCAACATCAGGTATTGTAGGAGGCAGATTGCCTCCGAATGTGGTGACCCCATTTCTAACCATCAGGGTGAAAAAGCAGGCCAAAAGGCCCAACTAGTCCAGCATCCTGTTTCCAACAGGGGACAGCCAGATGCCCCCGGGGGCCTCCAAAGCAAGGCATAGAGGTGATCGGCCTCCCCCCCCCAGTTGTTCCTCTGAACATGGAAGCTCTATGCACCTAGCAGACCCTTCTCCCCACTCCCGGAATTTTAACCCCTGAATTTCCGTGCCAAAGCACCAGGCCGGCTAGCCAGCCTTCGCTGACGGGGTGGGGGTGGAGGGGCTTATATGCTCCAACCCCTGTCCTGCTTGAAGCCATTCCCTTCTCTCCCCCCACCCCCTCCACCCTTCCTCACCGGACCCCACCGCTTTAGACTCCCCGTCCGGCCGCCTCGTCCTGCATTGACCCGGAAACAGCTTGCTCAGGTTGGAAGGAGGGGAGGAGAGAGAAGCAACGACAACGGCGGCGGCGACGCCGGCGGGAGGGGAGAAAAGAAACACAACCGACCAAACATCACGTGACTTCCCCAGCAATGAGCGGGTCACGTGACAGGCCTCCTCGGCGAGCGGTTACCATGGAGACAAGGGGCGCTCCGGCTGAAGGCCGCCTTCTCCTGGTTCTCCTGGGCTCGGGACGCACCGGCGGTTGCTCATGTCCCGGCAGGCACCGCGTGCAGGATACGCACGGCAGAGCGTATTTTGGGTGCTCCGCCTCGCGCGACCGCGCCGCTTCCCGCCTTTCTCCCGGACGCCCTCAGCAACCGCCACAGCCCTCAGTGGGTGCCGCCAACGACGTCCCCTTGGCGGCTACGTAAACTCCCGAGAAGCTGTGAAGACCGGCCCTTGCGGGGAAGGCGGGCGCCGACGTGGCCCTCCTCGGGCGCCTCATAACGGCTTTGTGATGCTCCTGCTAATGCCTCAGCGCCAGCGAGGCGCTCAATAGAGGAGCCGCGTCCCCCCCCCTCCTCCACTGTGTTGAAGAGGCAGAATGGGGTGATTCTGAAGTGCCTTAGAGCCCATACTTTTTTGGGAGGAGGGTCCCTATGCCTCCAGCATCCTGTGAGCCAATCAGCATGAAAACGGAACATGTTAGTCACTGAGAAGAGTTTTCTAATATGTTTCCTTGCCCTTTCTTGCTGTTTGTAGCCAATCAGATTGAGAGGAGGTGAGTCAGCCACTGAGAAGACTCTTCTCAGCAGCTAACTCCCTTTAAACGCTTACTGGTGCCTAGGGACATCTGTTATTGTGAGAGACATTAACAAGGATCTTGTTCTCAACCCAACAGCAAAAAAGAGGGGTGTGGGGGGGAGGGGGTTGCTGTGACTATCATGAAGGGACCCTGGACTTCTGAATTTGCCACTGCACTACTGGTTCTGTCAGTTAAGGTGTTGGCGATATGGGCCTGCCTGAGGCATATTTTTGGAGCCCACCCTATTTTGTGATTTTTGCGTTGTGTTAGTTTTTGATGCCCTGTTTTAAAATGGTTGTAATCTGCCCTGTGACCTCTGGGTGAAGGGTGGGTGATAAATGTTGATGATGATAATAACAACAACCACAGTAAGTTTATAAACTTCCTGCTTATCACTTCACACAACAACCAGAGACGTTTCTTTGTGGGTGTTTCCTGCAACATTGCTGTCCTGGGCTGCTTCTGGGAGGAAGGAGAGGATATAAATTTAATAAGAAAATAAACAAACATTTCAATGGGGCAATAATAGTGCATTAGTGGTGGATTCATACTGAACTGTCTGCATATCGTTCCGCTTTATTTGTGTTCTGTGATGCTTCCTCAATGTTACTGCATGATAGCTGTCCGGAACACTCTTGCACTATAATACAACAGAAGTGGAACAACCCACACACACATGTGTGGTGTGAAAAGTTACATTTTTGAAAGCAGGAAGTTAGTGGGCCATAGTCAGGGCACCATGATGACAGAGGAAACAATATGTATATTCTTGAATGTTCTGCTGGTAAAGCAGTTGAACAGCACATTAATTGCATATTAATTTTGTTTTTTGTTTTTTTAAAGATGTTTACCACTTATTGTTTGCCACCCTGGACTCCCTTTGGGATATAAATGAAATAAATTCATATTATGCATACCTGACGCTTTTGCTCTGGTGCTTATTTTCTGCTGCATGAGCTTCAGGCGCAGTGTGGGATCTGCAGTTGCCAACGGACAGGCCATGAAATTTGCCTCATAAGAGCAGGCAATACTCTAGCACAAAGCAAGCAAAACCACTTAGGCCATAAGTTTTACGGGAAAAAATGTTGGGCTGCAGGGAATTATTTTACTCTGACATACTTGAAAGGGGAACAGTGTGCATGTTTCCAACAGCAGTCAGAAAGATGCATACATGCTGGAAGAATGCATGTAACTGCCTACAAAAATGTGTTTATTAGGAGCAATTTGCACTAAAATGTTGGAGAATTTTCGTGGGTTTTTTTTTAAATTGCTAAAGGTGGTGTTTAGACTTTCATTGTCTCCCAGGCATTTTAGCATGTGTTTTAAATTGTGTTTTAAATTGTTTTTAAAAGATGTGTTTTTAAATTTGTATATTTGTTTTTAATGTTTTTAGTTATTATAAACTGCCCAGAGAGGCTATGGGGCGGTATATAAATTCAATAAATAAATATAAATAAATAAATAAATTGCTGCAGAAGTGTGGAGAACTGAATTTCAGATTAGAAAAACAAGAAACTTGAGATAACTGAAGTTGACAGATCTTTCTGTCCCTGATATGCATACATATTTTCTTACATTATTTTACAGAATCTTAGAGTTGGAGGGAGAATTGTAGGGCATCAAGTTCAATCCTTTGCAGGAAATCCAGAGCTACAGCATCCCTAAAAGATCGCTGTCCAGCCTCAGCTTGAAGACTTTCAGGAAGAGAAGACACACCTTCCCTCTAGGGGCTTATCCAAACAGAGCGGGATAATCCACGGTTTCCATATTCGGTTTGTCATCTGATAGTCCTCACTTTGCCTTTTAGTTTGCTCTTTCCCCAAAAAACGCTTTTTTGCACCCGCACACGCAGCGGTAAAACCCCTACATTCTTTTCGCTTTTTCCAAGCTCCACCTCTAAAACCTCCCCCTATCAACCAATTGGTCAGCAAAAAAATTAGGTATGCTCCTGTCCCCCTTTGCAACAAAGCACAATATGGCTGTAAAGGAGTGCTCGCCTTGGAAGGAAAGGCTGCTGGTCGGTTTCACGCCTGCCTTGTTTGTATTTGCCATATTATGCTTAAATGAATGTATGCTTTTCTGCCTTTATTGATATTTAAGGAGATACACACACTGGCAATTGCACTTATTTCTCCAAAAAAGCAAGAAAGGTGGCACCCCCCCTTCTCCCTTTCCTTCCCACTAGAATGAAATTGACAAAGCTCTCCAGAGCAGGCTTGAAACCGACTAGAAGCCCTTTTCTAAGTTTGTATTTGCCATACTACACTTAAAAAAATGTATGCTTTTCTGATTTGAAGCAAAACCCCCAGCAAGTACAATGAAATTGACAAAGCTTTCCTGAGGCAGGCTGAAACCGACCCCCCCCCCTTTCTGGCTTGCTGTGCATTACAGATCTCACCCACAGCGGCCGCCCAGTTTGCAGGCTGGCAAAAAATAAAATGCACCTGCGCAGTAGTTGCAGACCCCCCCCACACCCCACCATTGCAATGATTGGTTCAATTTTCCCAGGCTTATTCTCGCACATGTGCAAAAGTGCAGATACGTGATTGGCTGGAATGAGGAGAAGGGGCAAGGGGAAACGCCCAAGAACCGCCCATCAGCTGTGAAGTCCGCGGTATTGCATCCTAACTCCTGAAGGCTCAGTGGATGATTGCCGATTTTAAACAGCAAATCGCATTTTTGCCGGTATTGCCAGGAGCGGATTTAACCCATGAAAATGTGTAACAGCGCGAGATGCCATTTGGACGACCGAAAAATAATGAACACACATAGCGGGCGTGTCACACATTTTGCAGTCGTCTGGATGAGCTCTAGGTAATTGGTTCCATTGTCAAAGGGCTCCTAAGTTTCTCACAATGTTCAGCTATAAGACCATGTAGTTTGCTAAGGGTTCTGGGAATTAGAGTCCTGTGAACAGTTAACTACAGTCCCTAGGATTCTTTGGGGAAAGTCATTTACTGTATTATTTATTATTAGATTTATATCCCACCCAGTAGGAACCCAGGGTGGCAAACAAAAGCACTATAAACACTCTAAAACATCATAAATCAGACTTTAAAATATATTGCAACAAACATCCTTAAAAACATATTAAAACAAAATATCTTTAAAAACATCTTTTTTTAAAAAGCTTAAAAACATCTTTTTTTAAAAAGCTTTAAAAACATATTAAAAAGCAATTCCAACACAGACACAGACTTGGATAAGGTCTCTACTTAAAAGGCTTGTTGAAAGAGGAAGGTCTTCAGTAGGCGCCAGAAAGATAACAGAGATGGCGGTCTAATCTTTAAGGGGAGGGAATTCCAAAGAGCAGGTGCCACTACACTAAAGGTCCTCTTCTTATGTTGTGTGGAATGGACCTCCTGATAAGATGGTATCTGCAGGAAGCCCACACCTCCAGAGAGCAGTGATCAACTGGGTATTTAAGGGATAAGACGGTCTTTCAGGTATCCTGGTTCCAAGCTGAATAGGGCTTTGTACACCAAAACCATCACCTTGAATTTAAAGTCATGTGCTTTAAATGTATGGTGTGTATGCACCCTTAGTCTTTCTTTCTCAGGAAGAAGAGAACAATCCTTTGCCTGTCCTTTATATAACATCCCTTCAGTTATTTGAGACTGTCATGTCTCCCCTCTTCTCCAGGCTAAACGTATCAAAGTCGTTCAGCCTTTCCTTATAAAACTTATTTTCCAATACCCCTGAGCAACATTGTTACCTCTTCTGAACCCATTCCAGTTTGTCTAAATTCTCCTTACAATGTGACACCCAGAACTAGGCTTGGTGGGTTGCTTGTATCCAGTGTTTACCGTGCTCAGAGTTTGTTGTTGTTGTTGTTATGTGCCTTCAAGTCGATTACGACTTATGGCAACCCTATGAATCAGTGACCTCCAAGAGCATCTGTCATGAACCACCCTGTTCAGATCTTGTAAGATTAGGTCTGTGGCTTCCTTTATGGAATCAATCCATCTCTTGTTTGGCCTTCCTCTTTTTCTACTCCCTTCTGTTTTTCCCAGCATTATGGTCTTTTCTAGTGAATTGTGTCTTCTCATTATGTGTCCAAAGTATGATAACCTCAGTTTCATCATTTTAGCTTCTAGTGACAGTTCTGGTCTGATTTGTTCTAACACCCAATGATTTGTCTTTTTCGCAGTCCATGGTATGCACAAAGCTCTCCTCCAACACCACATTTCAAATGAGTTGATTTTTCTCTTAATTGCTTTTTTCACTGTCCAACTTTCACATCCATACATAGAGATCGTGAATACCATGGTCTGAATGATCCTGACTTTGGTGTTCAGTGATACATCTTTGCATTTGAGGACCTTTTCTAGTTCTCTCATAGCTGCCCTCGCCAGTCCTAGCCTTCTTCTAATTTCTTGACTATTGTCTCCATTTTGGTTAATGACTGTGCCGAGGTATTGATAATCCTTGACAAGTTCCATGTCCTCATTGTCAAGTTACATAAATCTTCTGTTGTCAGAAGCTCAGAGTTTAGATCCCTTGAAATTAATTGACGTGACTAACTTAGGCCAATTAATTTCAGTGGGTCTCTACTCTGAGTAAAACTTAGTTTGACTAAGCAAAGTTCAGTATTCCAGATTATGTTGAACTAGTACAGAATAAAGTAACAGATGCTATTGGAGGTCTCTGATTCATATTGTATGCCATAAGTCGTAATCAACTTGAAAGAACAAAACAATAACAAATTTCTTCTTGTGACTTGTAAACTATTGATGCAGCTTAAAATTTCATTAGCCTTTATTTATTTAAGGCATTTATAGACTGCTTTTCAGGTAGACCTCACAAAGCAGTTTACATTACAACATATATAAACAGAGAATAAACCATATAAAAATATAAAATCATAAATCAGTTAACTGCTGCAGAAAAATATTAATTGCCTGCAGAAGCCTGGCGACATAGAAAAGTTTTCAGCAGGCATTTAAAAATCAGAACAGAAGGTACCTGCTGAATCTCAGAGCATTCCACAGGGCTGATGACAATAAAGGCTTGATTTCTCGTTCTCAGATGAGTCTCGCCAACTTGGGGGATGACCAGTGATGTTCCAGCAGATGATGTTTTGCCACTGCAAAACTTTGCATTTGTCTCTGTTGAATTTCTTTTTGTTCTTAGCCCAGTTCTCCATTCTCTCATGGTCATTTTGAATTTTAATTCCTGTCTTCTGAGGTGCTAGCTAGCCTTACCAGTTTTATGACATAACACAAATTTGAAAAAGATTCTCTCCGCCCCTTCATTTAGGTCATTGACCTAAGACGAGTCATTTCATGCTCCATATGTTAAGAAGCTTGGGGGGCAGCTTTACAGGGTCAGTTTCTTTGCAGGCAGAAAGTACAAATACTCCACAAGTCCTCTGACCTATCTGTTTAGGCCAGAGCTTGGAAAAGTTACTTTTTTTGAACTACAACTCCCATCAGCCCAATCCAGTGGCCATGCTGGCTGGGGCTGATGGGAGTTGTAGTTAAAAAAAGTAACTTTTCCAAGCTCTGGTTTATGCACAAGTGTACAGATAGAGCTTGTGGAAAGTAAGAGAGTATGTGAGCAGCGTTTAATCCTAAAACAGTATCGATCCCCCAACACCAGCGCACTATGAAACCTCACCGCGGCTACTCCTTTCTAGCCCCAAGCTCAATGGTTTCTCTGTTTTTCTGTATTCAAAACTGCACCCTTTCCCTCTTCTCTCGGTCCACACGTGTGTTTTGCTCAAACCAAAGTGTGAACTGGATTTTAACACCACCAGGGTAGATGAATGTGACGTCTGAAACTGGCCTTTTAGAAAAAAAGCAGCTTTGCAGCCTGAACCAAAACGTGTTTACTCAGCAGTAAGACTCACTCTGTTTACTGAGGCTTACTCTTAAGTAAATATGAATATGACTGTATATTAGGAACCTATTTTCCCTACTGGAACTTGTGGTCTAAGAAAGGGGCTATTTTGCATAACGAACAGTTCTCTAACATGGTATTGTGTTTTGGATTAAGCGTCCAAAGATGATTATTGGTAATTGTAACAGTTGTTCTTGTTCCACCGTAATTTGTGAGAGGGGAAATGTAAAAAAAGGTTTTAAAAAATACAAATCAGTATAAGGAGACAGGAAGCTGCCTTATACTGAGTCAGACAATTTGGTCCATCTAGTTCAGTATTGCCCTTCTGTATTCAGTGGCAGCAGCTCCAGGGTGTCAGTCTTTTCCAGCCCTCTCTGGAGATGCCAGGGAATGAATCCAGGTCCTTCTGCATGCAAAGCATGGGCTCCACCACTGAGCTATTACAGCCAGGTCATTACAAATTCCCCTAAGCGGAAAGGATGAAGGCAATGCCAAACTATGAGAACCACCAGCTTCTATTATAATAGGTTTGCCAGCACTTTTTATTTCTGACAGGGCTCCTGTGCCTGTTAATGGAAGAAATGGAGCAGATGGATATTTTCTTGACAGAGAGATGGTGATGGGGCGTTTTGCCTGCAGCTGCTACAGACTCAATAGCCTAGCTCCAAAGAGAAGCTATAGCAGCAAGTATTCACCCAAATTATTGGTCAGCTTATACCAAGTTGTGAATTTTCTCATATATTGAAAATGATAATTCACAGAATTGATCCAGGGGGTACTATTGATAGAATTATAACCATCCAGGCTGAAATCTTCAGCAGCAGCCTAGAGGGAAGGACAAATGACAGGGCTATGGATGCTTGGTTTCCTGAGCCAACAACTAAACATAAATTGGAATGTTTGGGAGTACCTCAGCACCCGCAGCTTATATAACAAAAGGAGACAAAAGGAGGGGAAAGTGTCCACCCTGCTCAAGATAGCAATCCTTGGTTGGTAATGCAATTATTACTGCCTTTCTGGTGGACAGGCCTGTTATAAAATTGAGTAGGATATTAATTTGGGGAAATAATTTAAGATGACTTTTTCTGGAGATGATTTGGGGGGATAATGAATGGGGTAATTGAACTAATAAGTATAAATTTACATCTGTACACAAAAAATATAATGCATATTTGTATGTATGGGCCTATGCCCCAAATCTTTTAAGGCTGCATGCACATACATTTAAAACACATCACTTTCCCCCACCCCAAACCCTGGAAACTATAGCAAACTCTTCACAGAGCTACAATTCCCAGTACTCTTAACAAACTACAGTATTAAGGGAACGTCTGAATAAAAATGCACATATTAATGAAAATATATGCATTCTGTTAGGGAAAATTGCTTGCAAAAATAGGCACAATTGCATACAAAAATGTGTATATTGGGATAAATTTGTAGTAAAATGCTGATGAATTCTCATGAGGACTTTTTAAAGAAAAAATTGCAAACTAATGCAAAAATGTGGAGAACTGAACATAAAACTGGAAAAATGAGAAACAGAGAAAAACTGAGTACAGTAGCACCCCGCTTTACTGTGTTTCGCTAATGCGGCAGTCTCAATTAGACGCAATTAGACTAAAGCCCCACTCATACGGCACTTGTTCTGCTTTTATGGCGGTTTTTGGGCGTCGCTCACCATTCTATTCAATGAGTTTCGCTTTTCAGCGATTTCCGCTTTTCAGCGGGGGTCCGGAACATAACCCGCCGTATGAGTGGGGCCCTACTGTAGACAAAATTGCCCTTCCTTCGTTGTAAGATGGTAAAGTGGTAGACAGGAGGGGGTTAATGGAGCTGGAAGTTGCTTAATAAGCCTGGCAAGGTGGGCATGTATTTTCTTTGTTAGGGACTTTATGGGACACAGTGACTAGGAAATAGTTGGAGATTGCTGTAGAAGGCGAGAGCCTTTTTAACTGAAGGGCAAGTCTTTCTCTCCCCTTCCTGGCTGAAGATTTTGTAATGTACGGTAGGTCTTTGTGAAGGAAACCAAAGACAGGCTGTAATATTACAGTGAATAGAGAAGAGACAGTAGTACCTTCACTCATAGCTGTCCCATGTTGAAGGGAAGGGTCTGAAGGGGCATTGTAACCACATTCAGTAGAATATGCTCCCCTCTCCCCCATGACTGGGAACATTGTTCTATGTAGAAATGATCAAGCATGAAGGAGATGGGACCAGCCTGTCCCCCCCCCCATGAAGAGGGCTACAGAGAGCTGATATTGGACTCTAGGCATCTTAGGGTGAATGTTCTCTCCCTGAAGATCTATGCCTCCCACTGTGCTGCTTCCACCTGTAGATTTGTGAATAAATGCAAATATTATAAAACACCAATAAGCCTCTGCTGGCCTCCTTCCAAAGGAAATCAAACTTGCGTAAGTGCTGTGCTCTTGGAACTTGACACTACCCAGAGAAGGTGATCATAATAGTGTATTTAAATGTTCTGGTGGTGATGGAAAACACACACACACACACAAATTGGATTTTTTCTTTAAGGCAGTAGAAATATTTTCCTGTTTTTCTTTACTACTCTGTTGATATAACGCTGGTATTATCCCCCTTCCTAAGCTGTCCACTGTAAATGACCACTGACTCAATAACCTCTCATTAAAAGAACCAAAGAACTTAATTTGCATTCCTCTGAATGGCTCCCTAGCCCTCTTTTCTGCGTTCCATAGGGTGCATTGTGTCTGTGTTTCAGAGAGATAAAGAGCCCTGTTGCGCTCAGGATTTGCACTTTTTTGCTAGTAAGACTTCCACCACTCACGTAAACCATTCAAAACCATCACGACACAAAGACTAATATTTGCTTATAATGTCTCGTTAACTGGCACTGCCATGGAAATTTTTATATAACTCCTATTTTTGACAGCTACAGATTTAATTGGAAAGCCAGTACTGTGTTTTAAAGAAACCTTGCCTGGTCCATATCAAGAGGCACTGTGGTCTTCTAGAATAACATGTTGGCCATGGATCTTCAGCTCCTGTAAATCAGGAATAGTAATATTACGTGGTGTTGTGTTGAAAATGAAATAAACAATATAAAGCAATTTGTACACAAATGCTATAATCGAGCCATTATAGAGTGTCTATTGGATCAGGTTACTTGAAGACTCATCTTCTACATGCCCTTGCCTGTCCATTCAGTCTTAAGGGCAGACTGTTCCATTTTCCACTGCTGCCAGAATTGTAATTGGCAGGGATGTAGGATATGGGCTTTCTCTGTTGCGGTGCTGAGTCTTTGGAACTCTCTGCTCTGACCTCTTCCTTACAACCTTCAGATGCCTGACCATAGCTCTTTTTTTTTTTTTTTAAGATAAACTCTTAAACTTAGGAACATGACATTGAATCATGAGCATGAGCATGGTTTGGCTTAGCATTATGTCCAAATCTGAGCTCGTGACATGTACTGCTCCAAACAAACTATGGGCAGTAACCGAGGTTTGTTCTTGGTGTATCACTTGTGGTTTTGGAGAGACGAACCACAAGTCTGGGTTTTATTCTAGGGCAGATAACAAATTCTAAATTCTCTGTTCTCAAAAGCTCACATCTAAAATATTAAAAAATACTTGAAATGGTAGGCAGGGAAGTAGATACATGCAACTATGCCGATTGTATATTTCTTTTCCCCAGAGATGATTCCTCAGTTCTTCAAAGACATCTGACTCTTTTTGCAAATCTCTCTTCCTTTCACTTAATTTAAACATTTTTACCCAATTTCATGGTTTAATAATGAGAAATAAAATTGAAGCTTTAATAAGTATCAAGAGAAGATGTCTTTCAGTGTGTCTGAGGATTAAGAGGGATTCAAAGGTACAAAAATTCCCCATTAACTTTCATGGGAACTCCATTGAATGTTTAGCATCCCAGCTTCAGTTGTACCACACCTGAGGGGGCTGTCAAAGATCAGTGTGCATTTTCAGGACTGGGACCATGATCATGTAATACCTTGTCATTCAGATATATAGCAACAGCAGAAAGTCTCCAACATCTGTCTTCTACCCTTTGAATCCAGAGAGTGAATTTTGCTCTGGAGTCAGACTCTGTTTATTTCATGGCAAGAACAAACAACCTATTGAGCAAATATTCAGAATCATAAGAAAGGCCCTTCAAAATTATGAGATGAGAATTTTGTTAGCAGGCCTAGTCTTCTTGCAAACACACCAGGCTCCTTAGAACATCTGACTAACTTATTTAGCTTTAGGGTAAAGGTACAGAGATGTCTAGGGCAGGAGGAAATGAAGCCTAAATTTGCTTCATGGATTTTCAGTCTGTAGAAGAGTGATGGATGGGCTTCTAATCCGTAGGTGCCAGCACTGCCTTTCCTCTGTAGAGACCTATTCTCCAAATCCTTCTCTGCCTGATTGCAACAAAAGCTAAACAGGCTGCCAAGGAAAGGGTTTGACTTTCTAACCTTTCTTCCTCACCCTGATGTGTAACAGGCAAGTTCACAAGAAGCATGGGAAAGTTTTGAGCCAAATTATCTGTGGGAGCAGAGAATGCCATAATGTGGTACCATAGTTTGGGGACAGAAAATACCATACAATGAGTGACTGAGACACTAGTACTCAGGGTGTAAAGACTTTTACTTACGTTTCTGGAAGCTACTGATACATACTCCTTGGTGGGGCAGCCATCTGACCAGTGTCATGCTAATGTTTGGTTGACTATGGAGGATCATCAGTTTCATATACTGTAACTTGAATCACAGGAGTTTTGCTGAACTGTTCCTCAGTAACCTCTCTTCAGACCGCTTAAAATACTGTACCTGTAAACAGTACAGGAATCTGGTTGGGGGCTGTGTGTGTGTGTGTACATGTGTGCAACTGTCCAGTTCTGCAAATGAGTATAAGAGTTTCTTTTCTAAGTGTGTTCATAAATGAAGCAAGGCTGTAGAATTTAGAACAATTCATTCTGAAGAGATACATCCGTCATCTTAAAATTCACCCGGGGATCGAAGAGATCTTTCTCACTGCATTCATTTGCATTCCCTTTAGGCTTTGAAATAAATTACATCCAACCTTGGCTTGCTCAGAGCTAAGCCTGGAAAAGCCAAAGTGCTAAACTCATCAATGTTACCTGAAAGCACAGACAACTCCTGACAAGAAATGTGCTCTCTCCCAAATAAAGCAACATATAGTCTGAAGAAACTAATAGGATGATAGTAAAATAAGGCTGTATCCCTCCCTAACTTTACTTTAAAAAACAACAATTTATTTACATAATCTAGGGACCTTGTCTGCATTGATTTACTGCCATGTATTATGCATCTTCACAGTTTGAATATTGGGTTAGATTTCTTAGTATAAAAATAGGGAATTAACTCCACTTTGGGAAAGACCGGCTATAGGAAAGATAAACAGATTGTTAACAATAAACTAAGCACAACAAATTAAGCCTTGCATTTGTTTAGGGTTTTTTCCGGGGGAGGGGATATTTAAACTATCACATTATCTCTAGAATCCTGATACCAATCCTGTTACAGTAGGTTGAGTGTTTTTATCCCCATAATTGCACATGGGAGGCATTCTACAAGTGCAGCTTTGTCATGCAATGGTGAGGAATCTGCATCTTTGAAAAGTCCTTCCTATACATTAAAGTTATAGCTAGAGATGGAGGAGGAGGATTCAGTTTGCATTTAAAGCCAAATCTATCAAGTTTGCATTTCTGAAACAATACGGAAACTGTAACAAAGATCATTCAAAATTTGCACATACCCGAATTTTGCAATGCAGTTCTCCAACCAAAGAATGTTTACAAAAATTCACATACTAGGCTGGGATAGTGTGCATAAATATGAATATGTTAGTGAGAATAACATACAAAAATGCATTATATTAGGAGCTAGTGTTGCAAAAATGTGTACGTTAGTCAAAACTGCGTACAAAACGGTGTTAGGAGACATTTGCACTAAAATGCTGAAGAATTTTCATTAGGATATTTTTAAAATTAATCTGAAATTGCTGCAGAAATGTGGGGACCTGGAAAAAATGAGAAACAGAGAACCAAAATTGACAGATACTTCCTTGTCTAGTTATCTAGGTGTCCTGGACGCCTTGGCATCTGGCCACCCAATGCCTTGTATTGAGCCAAGCTAATGACCCATCTAGCCCACTGTTTGATTCTGGAGCTTAGATGCATTTCCCATCCCTAATATGTGATACCCTTCAACAGGAGAGGGCAGAGAGTGACAATGGGATTGTATACGTGCAAAGCATGTGCTTCTGTTACTGCCCTTTGACCTCTCCCATACATTTGAGTCTGGAACTTGAGAAATAGAAATAGTAATGCAAAGGGCTGATGCCAAAAAGAAAAGGAAGGCTTCTTAAAATGCAGTGTTGGCACCTAAGAACTAGAAATATATATATATTAGCTCTGACAGAGCCTATGGCTGTACTGATACTGGAACTGCTTGGCAGATGCTTAAGAACTGCATCTGTATAGAGCATGTGCTTTAAAATTATTGTAATGGTTTGCCCAAGTGCTAGCTGTACCCTAGAGATTTTTTCAACCTATTCCTATTTATATCATAAATTAAAACCTGCAAATGAAAGAGGAGGGGAAAATGAATAGAGAGTGAAGGGTGCGGGGAGGTGGAGATGCAGGCTTTAGTAAGGCAGAGGATGTTTTCTTATTTGGCAGGGATTCCCAAACTGGTCCACAAGCTTCATTTAGGTGGTCCACAATATCTCAGGATTTGTGGTTGCAGAGATGGTGCATCCGTCACATTAAATGTATTGATTTTTAGTTGTATTATTGCTTCTTTTCTTTCTTATATTGTATTTTACTGTACTTCAATTTGAATTCAGAGGAGTTACAATTGCTACAACAAGCAGAAAAACCATTAAGTGATCCACCAAGACCCTGAGCCATTTTCAAGTCATCTTTGTGAATGTGAGATTGTTTAGGAACCATTGCTATACTGTACTGACCTTTATGCACAAATGACATTTATTATTTATTGTAATGTTTTACACCCTGCATTTCAGAATACAAACCCTTCCAAGGTGGCTTGCAAGTATCATTAAATTACATATATTAAATGTCCAGTAAAAATATGAGCACATTAAAAAGTCATCAGGATCCTTCCCACATGGCAGCTGATAGTCAGTCACCCTGTGGGTGAGCAAAAAGTCTAGCTGGAGCAGGCCCTGAAGTGATCTTTGCTAGTCTCCCTCTCTCTTCTGAAATCCTCCCCACTTTAGTGGTTCAGTGCAATAGTGAATGGATTACTTGTGAAATCTATTCCTCTCTAGGGAATTTATCATTCCTGCCCATGTAACAAAAAAACAGCTGGACTAGCACAGTGGAGAAAAGAGCCTAGGTGGGAGTCCAGAGTCTGTGAGTTCAAATCCCTGTTCATGTCTCCTTTTAGTTTAAACTTTTTAGTTTAGAGAAAAGGCGGGTCAGAGGAGACATGATAGAAGTGTATAAAATTATGCATGGCATTGAGAAAGTGGATAGAGAAAAGTTCTTCTCCCTCTCTCATAATACTAGAACTCGTGGACATTCAAAGAAGCTGGATGTTGGTAGATTCAGGACAGACAAAAGGAAGTACTTCTTTACTCAGCGCATAGTTAAACTATGGAATTTGCTCCCACAAGATGCAGTAATGGCCACCAGCTTGGATGGCTTTAAAAGAAGATTAGACAAATTCATGGAGGACAGGGCTATCAATGGCTACTAGCCATGATGGCTGTGCTCTGCCGCCCTAGTCAGAGGCAGCATGCTTCTGAAAACCAGTTGCCGGAAGCCTCAGGAGGGGAGAGTGTTCTTGCACTCGGGTCCTACTTGCGGGCTTCCCCCAGGCACCTGGTTGGCCACTGTGAGAACAGGATGCTGGACTAGATGGGCCACTGGCCTGATCCAGCAGGCTCTTCTTATGTTCTTATGGGTGTCAAGGGCCAGCTAAAGATCACCCCCACAGCGAGTGGCTCAGGGGTTACGTGCCCTGCCACCTGTGCAGCCGTGGGCAACCTGCACAGTCCCAAGGAGCCCAGTTGCTCCCCAGCTGGCAGTTGCGGAAAAGGAAGGGGCTGGTTTGTGCAGCTGTGGCAAGCTGAGCAGGCCCTGGCCAGCTGGGGAGGACTAGCTTCAGAGGGAGGCAATGGTAAACCCCCTTTGAATACCGCTTACCATGAAATACCATGAAATTGCCATAAATTGGGATCGACTTGAAGGCAGTCCAATTCCATTTTGCCCATGTATCAAAAGGAGTTCCTTGCTGTGTATTTAATCATTATATATCTCCATCACATTCTAATAGGATTTACGCCCCTTTAGGTGCTCCATAATTGGTTTGTGTTTATGCACATTGATCTGTTGCTGCAAGCACTGATCTACAAATGCTTCACCTCCTTTCTTGCAAAAACATTATTCTGTTGCGTTTCCGTAACAGGAAATTTGTGTAAGGCCTCTCTCTCTCTCTTTCTCTCTGCCAGATTTTTTTTCAGGTGCCTT
Source organism: Rhineura floridana (assembly GCF_030035675.1). Classification (NCBI taxonomy): domain Eukaryota; kingdom Metazoa; phylum Chordata; class Lepidosauria; order Squamata; family Rhineuridae; genus Rhineura; species Rhineura floridana. Next base: position 38,687,556 of record NC_084491.1, read on the forward strand.
TTGTCCATATTCTTTTCTAAGACTTTTAATCTAACTGTATTTCTTCAATATGCATTCATTACTGTTGTTAATGTGCAAAGTGTTTTCTAACCTTAATCTGTCATCATAATAGCCTTAGTGAAGTCACGATTGTCATTTCAATGCGTTTACAACATCATTGGCTTAAAATAAATCCTCTTTACAATTATCATTTCTCTAGCACTTTAGTAGCTGAATCCTAGGATCCAGTATTCCAGTGCCAGAGTCTGCAGCTGAATTGCTGCAGTTGCTACTGGTGCAGAGAGACTGGAAGCCATTCATAGTGGTAGCAATAAGGTCTTTATCATACTTACACCCCATTCTTTCTTTATGGTTCCCCATTGGGACACCACACCTGCTTTGCTTCTACCCTGCTACATAATTTGACATTTCTTTGTGCAGTACACTGATATAAACAGTGTGCTCCCTGACGTTGTTGAATCCAGTGTTCCAGTGAAGTAGCTGATGCTCATTTCTGCTTTACATTGTAATGCCAAACTGTGATTTTGAGATTTTTGACTATGACTCAGCTCACATGTAATATGAACACATAATTCTGAGAGCCTAAGAATGTGCAGGCTCTCAGAGAGGAGATTGTGGCTGCTTTCCTCCCCTTCCAGCTCTCCTGCTGCTGCAGTACTGTGTGCTAAGCATGGTTTGGCTTAATGTGTTGTCCGAACATGAGCTTGTGGTTTGTCTCACTCCAGATGAACGACAAGCTGTAATCAAGACTTGTCCTTGTTTTACAGCTAATGGTTTGTCTGGAGAGACAAACCATAAGTCCAGATTCAGACAACATGCTAAGCCAAAGCAGCAGTAAGACCAGAGAAAACAAAGCAGCCATGATCTCCTCTCCAGGAGCCAGCCTGCAGATTCACACTGAACCATGGTTTGGCTTAGTGTTATATGCAAACTGAGACAGAGGCTCAGGCTCCTGTAGTCCCTTCCCCTTTTTTCATCTCTCCTGTGCTCTGCTTCATTAGTTACTACCTAGTTTGTGCCAGCAAATCATAATTCATTGAATAGATCTGAGCCAGCAAACTATGGCTTGCAGTTATTCTCCATAATAGGATTGCAAACTAGCTTCAAACTGTGGTTTGCAATCCTGAGTCAGAAGGTAACTGTAAGTTTGGTTGGTGTTTTGGATGTAGCAGCATATTATAGTTTTCAGCAAACCAGGAAACAACTAAGTGGCAGAAGCAGGTTGGAGGATGTGGCAGAGCCAGTATGCTAGCTTCCTGGCAGGTGGGTCGCTATTGCTTACTTGGAGGGGTGACGTGGCAGGACATTGGTGTGGTGCAAATGCTAGCATAGCAAATCCACCCCACCCAGCAAACCATAAAGTGTACTTGAGCATAGGAGTAATTCTGGTAGTGCAGGAATGGAGAACTTCTGGCCCTCCAAATGTTGTTCAACTTCAAATCACATCAGCCCCAGCCAATATAGCCAATAGTCAGGGATGATGGGAGTTGTTGCCCAACAACATCTTGAGGGTCATAGGTTTCCAATCCCTGGTGTAGCACCAAAATATGGTTTGGTATAACGTGAAACAGCACATAGTGATTTGCACAAGGTGATCAGTGAGTTGGAGTGGGAAAGGATTTGAACCTAGGAGATTTAATTTTTTGCATACCAAATCACCTTGTTGTTGAGGTACTGCAAATCCGATGATGTTTTTGATGTTCTTTCCAAATTATAGTGGTCTGGGTTTAGAATCTAATTCTAATTACATGGAATAAGATATTTAACTGGCATATCTATTCCTGTCTATTCAGAAAAATGAAACTACTGCCATTTATACCAACAGAGAACCTGGTCTGTATTTGCTCTTGAGATCCTAGAAGTGAGTTGGTAGAAAAAACAAATCCGATGATGTTTTTGATGTTCTTTCCAAATTATAGTGGTCTGGGTTTAGAATCTAATTCTAATTACATAGAATAAGATATTTAACTGGCATATCTATTCCTGTCTATTCAGAAAAATGAAACTACTGCCATTTATACCAACAGAGAACCTGGTCTGTATTTGCTCTTGAGATCCTAGAAGTGAGTTGGTAGAAAAAACAAATGAATGTCGTGTCAAAGGTAACCAAACAAGGTAGAGATACTAGAGAATGAAAAGAGGCTCTTGTTCTTGCACTGTGTGAAAAGCCCATTGTGCTGTTCTTTCTAAGAAACCGTCAAAGAAAGGGTTAATTAGTCATTCTTACTAGATGTGCTGACCTACATAAGAGGATCAGTCCCACCTCTCTTGTTATCGTTGTAAACTTTATCTCTTCACAGAGGCTTTGGAACTGCAAAATGATTCTGGAATGCTTTAACAGAATCAGAAATGTCAGTAATTGCATCCGTGGAGTTCTGAGACAGCCCACGACCCTCATCAATACATTAATGCATCCAGAAGTCAAGTCCCAGAGTGGACCTTAAGGGGAAAATAATATCCCTTTAGAGCTGAGTGCAAATTAACTGGTCTGGAAATCAAACCTCATAAAACATTCATTATAAAAAGGGCTCCTAGTATCTTAGTTATCATATGGGAGTCTCACCTAACCTGCATAAAATCCAAACATGACAGATCCCCAGGATGAATATTCTAATATGGAGCACAAGAGAGACTTAGTCAGAGAGGAATTTAAAATCTTCAGTTTATGCGGCTCTTGGGGCTCTGAAGCCGAAGTCTCCATAATGGACAGCAGGTGTGGTGAAACAATTAAAAGAGATAAAGCAATTATATTTGAATTGATCTAATCTTCTGCTCCCAGTGGGATCTGAAAGAGATATCTTACTAGAATTACCACATTTTATCAATAGGTAGACATTCTGGGAAAGTGCATTTCAAATGACAAAACCATGAACTTCATTTGCATGTGAGTGAGGTTGGTCAAAGGAAAGAGGCCACCAAAAAACCGTTTCCACAGGACTAACAATATGCGGAAAAAAAAGAGCAACGGGTGTCCTCCTGTTGTGGCAATAAAGAAACTGTCCTTGGAAAAAGCAACTTTTATTCATCCACTAATTTCTCAGAATGTGTGCTTCTTCTTTTTTTGCAAAACTCTGATCCTAGGACACAGGAAAGAAAATCTCACAAACACAAAAATGTGTTATGTACCAAATTGAATTAAAAATACATAACAGGTTAGGGAAACCTAACCATGTAGTAAGGAGGAAAGATGGAAAAAATCAGATCTGACTTGTAAGCTGGTTGAATCACATTTGTGTAGTTTTTTTTCAATGACGTATTTGCTGCTACTGGTGCTCCTATCTTAATAGTTCATTGGAAATGTAAACTTTAATTTATATTGCCCTTAGGCACATCACTGGCTGCTAGAGTTACTGCCTTTTCCCTCACTCTGCTCCTGTGCCTTTAGTTCTAACAGGCAGAAAATCAGCAAGTTAAGTTAGCATGAAAATACAGGGATCAGAAAAATTTGACCTGCTTATTTCGGCTGCATAAACACTCTACACCATACATTTGAAGCACGTAGCTTCCCCCAAAGAATCACAGGGACTGCAATGCTGGAAATTGGAGCTCTGTGAGGGGTAAATCACAGCTCCCAGGATTCCACAGCCAATATGTGTGTGGGGGGGCTGCTGCTAAAGAGCCCCCCCCAATGGCCACTTTACAGGCTGCTTATTGGCTGTTTGAACTGACCTTTTATTATTGTTGTTGCCGCTGCTGCCGTCCCAGTTTTCTGGTTTGTTCACAATGGAAGCAGTTGCCTGAGTGCTCCATCCAGAGCAAAAACAACTGACACAGAAAATGAGCAGCGATTCACATGTCTAGCAGTTGTTTCAATCAGTCTTTAAGATTTAAGTAGCGTTGTGCTCTTCCCGGTTTTAATTAATCAGTGAGAACATAAGATGACCCATGCTGAATCAGACCAAAGGCCTATCTAGTGCAGAACCCTGTTTTCCACAACCAGATGCCTCTTGGAAAGCAGGGCATGTTGTTCCTCAGCAACTGGTATTCAGAAGCATGGCACCTCTGTATCTGGAGATTCCAGATAACAATCATTAGCAGCCACTTACAGCCTGCAAAATGGTTGTATGAACTCTTTCATGCCAGACAGTAACAACGCCTGCCTGAACTTAAATAGCTGGCTAGAGAATGGCATGACCAGTGCCTATATCCCCAGATCCAACACACCCTTTAATTCTCTAGCAAGAGAATATAAGGTGGCCGCATTCTCAGCTTGAAGAACACGTGGGAAGGAAAAATGAAGAACCAAAGCACTATAATTGCCAAGAAGAAGACTGTGCAGGTGCTGCAGCTGACAAGTGTTAATACAGATTTTTAAGAAAACTGGGTGAACAAAAACAAACATCAATAATGCATTTTAAAGTGGCATGTGCCATTGTGGCATGTATGTAAGCTTCCTTGATGTGTGATAGGGCTTTGCAGCTGCAAAAGAAATGGTGTCTCCTTGACTGGCTTGCCTTTATTCAACCCTGTGAAAGGAAGCTCAGATTCAATTATTCATGAGAACCTTTTTTTCCCTTTGGGTAATCTGTAAATAAATGTTAAAAGGCCCATGATCTTTTGATGGCCATGAACCTCACTGTGTAGTTGTGCGGATAAACTAGAGGGTGGGGGAAGAAGCACAAACAAAACAATTATTCGTATCAGAATAGAGAAAGCAAAATGCTTTCAGTTATTAAAGCAAAACATCCATCCAGATCTCTTTTTTCATTCTGAGTTTGATGCCAACTGCCTGGGGTTAGAAAGAAGCTTTCTCTGTGAGTAGGCTAATCATAATTGTTTGTCTTCTTTCTTTCCCCAAAGGTTTCTCTCAGTGCCCGCAGCACTCACTGCTGTCAGGAGTTTCAAGTTTCTCTTACCATATTAAGAGCTAAAAACAGACAGCCTAGTTTCTCTGCGTTTCACACTTGCATTACTATCAGAGATTATTTCCATTTTTGCTGTACTTGATACACCTTATTCCCAGAGTTGACAACTGAGATTACCTGTTAAAGTAAATCCAAAAAAAGTTAGAACAAAATGAATATTTCCTCCACAACTTCTAGAGGCAAGTTGTTAACTACTTACAGTGGGGGCCCCTTTATACGGCGGGTTACATTCCGGACCCCCCGCCAAAAAGCGAAAACCGCTGAAAAGCGGAACTCATTGAATAGAATGGTGCATGATGCCTGAAAACCGCCGTGAAAGCGGAACAAGCGCTGTATGAGTGGGACTTTAGTCTAATTGCGTCTAATTGAGACACCTGCATTAGCGAAGCGCTCTAAAGTGAAGCACCTTAAAGCAGGGCCCTACTGTACACAACAATAGTCCCTGCACAGTCAATGGCCCCAGTCCATTACACTGCCATTCACCAATCAGAGAAAGCAGCATTTGGAAAGGTTTTTTTTTTTTTTTTTACTTTTAGTTAGAAAAATTCCTTTTTATTTTTAAACGTCATTGGGGCTGTGTATGGTCTTGTGTTCTGTGTTTCACATTGCTTTAGTAGCTGCATTTTTTTTTTACTAGAGGCTTTCAAAACCCTTTTTTATTTGGGGAATAGTTTTTAAATCTGGGGGACTTATGTGCTCTTTATGTTCCTTTGGAAGCTGCATTGTTTTTACTTGCTATTTGGGGGCAGTTTCTAAGCTGGGTATGGGATTGTGTGCTGCAATTTGTTTTACAAAACAATATAACAGCCAACAACTGCTGCCCTGGCACCTAATCTAAGAGACCCTATTATTTCAAGCTCCTCAGGTATTGAAAATGGATTCAAAGACTAAAGCTGCAATCCAGTACACACTTACCTGGGAGTAAGCCCACTGAATTCAGTTGGGCTTACTTCTGAGTAGACATGGTTAAGATTGCACTGTAAAATGGCAACTCGAATTCCACTTACCTAAGACTAAGCTTGAGAGTCAGTAGTGGTTAAGGTGTTGGACTACGATCTGGGAGACCAGGGTTTGAATCCCCGCATAGCCATGAAGCTCACTGGGTGACCTTGGGCCAGTCACTGCCGCTCAGCCTCATGAAAACCCTATTCATAGGGTCACCATAAGTCGGAATCGACTTTAAGGCAGTACATTTACATTTAAGACTAAGCTCAACTGAATTCAATAGTATTCCGTTACTTCAAAGTTGACATGATTAGGACCGCAGCCTAAACTGGACTGGACTTGGATTTTTTTTTTTTGTACTGTAGTTGGTTTGCTGTATTATTGCTGCTGTTGTTGTTGTTACTTATGCCTTGGGGACTAAAATATGACCTTGGTATCCGATAGCCTTAGTATGACTTATTTCATGTTAAGTGCCCCCCCCCCGATGAAGAACTGTCCTTTGGTTCTGCCCACTTGGTTTTTGTCCCACCTACCTGGCCTTCGGAGTGCTGGTGAGATAAGAATCTGGCCCCTAGGATGAAAAAAAGCCTCCCCCCCTCCCTGTAATACAGAGTTAGGAGTGCTTAAACCAATTGAAATAATGGACTTAAGAACACTTGGTGTTTTATTGTGGCCAATGACAATATAATACTAACTTAAAACTGCTCCAATGTGGATAGAAAGAATGTAATGAGGTGCATTAGCCATAGGCAACTACAGAGCTTTCTCCCTTGTGAACTGGGACTCCAGCTAACCTCTGAATATCAAAGGTATAGAGGGAAAAAAACCTATATTTATCTATGACATCTTTTATTTCAGTACATTAAAAAAAATCAAGCACAGAATATTTTACCTGTGTTCATTTGTCACCACCTTGATTTTCTTCCTCTTAACTTTTACAATCAGGAATTGCATAGAATTGTCAATCAGAAAACTGAACTCCCCCACAGAAAACCCACATTTGCTAAGGATTTCCTAACCATTAACCCATTCTTCTCATTGGACTTTCAAAAGACATCATGGACATTACTGGTGAACCTTCACTTAAAGGTATTTTGTAGCAAAGAAAATCTTCAGAAAGAGGATGGTGTCCAAGTTGAGTCTATTGAACTTGGGAATGGAGGGGTTTTTTGTGTAGAACAGCATTCATCACTGGTGTGTGCAATAAATTGTGAGGAGGAGATGTCCCTTGTTAACACAGTGTTAAAACGTGACTTTCAGAAGATGACAACCTGGGATAGTTAAATTCTACCACCCCCTGCTGGGGGATAAGACAGAATTCCACCTCCCCAACCTGCTGTCCTACTGGCTAGCTTTCTCAAAACCCGTACAAAGAAAGACGGAAGTGAGGGGGAAATATGCTTAACCAAGCAAGAAAGTCACAGACCCCCTGAAATTCTAGCTGTTTCAAGGCCTCCGAGTTCAGTGTGTTGGTCAGTTTTTGGTATTTGTAACTCTTTGAATGGACTTTCCTTGTCAGTGGCTACACTTGTATGGGACTTAGCCCTTCCTCCCTAATGTAACCTTACCACGTGAACCTGGGAAAGTTGTGTGAGCTTGGTACCTGAACTCGTGTGCTGGATCCCTCTAGGTCCTGAAGTACCAACAGTAAAATAAAGTAAATTATCCTCCCCCACCCCACACCTTCCCAAAGAGAGGAAAATCCCCCATATGAAGAAGTCCATGTGGTAATAATGTCTTTTCACCTGGTTTAGGATATTTGTGACTCTGGTTGCTGCCTCCTCTATGTGACTTGCCTTTTTCATACCCTGTACCTCAAGTTTCTGAGGAGCAAGCTGTTGAGGAAGGGTCCTAGCCAGGGGGGCTTTCTCTTAGTATTTCAGAAAGTAGGTAGGTTAGATACTTTCTCATATAAGACAGGTAACAAAAAGTTCCCATTGGGCTCAGCCCCCAGCTTAAAGCTTTGATTTGCTCTTGATAAGCCAGGGAGCCGCTTTATTAATTTAAAAATAGTTCAACATTGTGTACAAGTCTCATGTTCTGTAAAATGGAACATTTAGCATCTTTCTCGCCATTTCCCCACTATTTTACTCAGGCTCACTGCTGTTTGTCACTTTCTCCCATTCCAAGCTCTCATCACTTTGCATGGGGGAATCTGGTCCCGGCCGGATTCGAAGACCTTGGAACCTCCGGCATTCCGGACAGACCCGAATGTGTGTGCAGCCTCGAGCGACCAGGGCAGCTTCTTGTGCAAGTCTCTGTGCCAGCTGGTCAGGGTCACCACCACCACAGAGCTTGCCATTGCTGAGTGTGGTAGTGGTCCGGGCTCTTCGTTCTTCTTGCATAACAGGGCGAGTTCGTATAATCCCCCCTCGCTTCCGGCGGGGATGGAAGCTGTCCTTGCAGAGAATGATGCTATGCAGCTCTGTCACCATTTCCTGGCAGATGGATACCTATCATAGAGGAAATAAGCAGAAGTTTTATGATGATGATGTTTTAGAGCGTTTTTAGTGTTTTTGTTTGCCACCCTGGGCTCCTACTGGGAGGAAGGGCAGGATATAAATAAATAAAAATAAGATCGGTTTCTGGAATATTCTGCCACAAGATCACTACACTTTCTATCCTTCTGGTCTCCTGAGGGCTCTCTCAGCTGTTCTGTAACAGCCTGCCTGTTCATAATGTCGCTAGACAAATATTTTTCATTTTTTCTGGCCAAACTGCTCATTCATCTTTGGATCTTGAAGTCCTTACAACCTTATCAGAACTGGAGTCTATCATTTGCAGCCGAATATCTGTGTTTTGTTTAAACCTCACCAACACTTCAGCTTAGTTCTCACTGAGATGATGAATCTGTGTCTGGGTTGTACTCCTTCACTCACTGAATGCTCTTCCCTACCAAAATGCCAATCCAAGTAGAAAACTAGGTATCATGGAGGATTCTAGCTTAGCTTTCTGTGTTAGATTTCTACATGCAGGTTGTTATTGTTTTTTAAATGGAGAACCATTCACTCAAGTAGTGCAGCCCAGACACAGTTTTTTTCCAACCTCAGTGATTAGATATTGGACTAGATCTTGGGTGCTTCATGAAGTCTAGAACTGGGGTCTTAAACATCTCAGGACTTGCCCTTGGACCTTTTGCTGTTCTAAGTTCCGCACTTTACTTAGCGATGATTTATGTCTTGTTCACTTCTTTTCAACTTAATTTTATTTACAGTATGTTCTTTAAGCAGACACACATATAAATTTCTTTATTCATGTGAGATCATTATAACAATGTACCAAGTACACATATCTTCTACATGAAGTGAAAACTGGAGGTATAAATATTATTAACTAGGGTACAAAGTAAAAAACCAAACCTTTTCCCAGGCTCCTACTAAAAACAAAATTAACTATCAATAATAATCATAATCTAACAACTATTACATATAATATTTGTGCAATATATTTATTATTATATTCAGATACTTTCAACACTATTTTAAACATGTTATTAAATTTCTATTATTTATATGACATTTTGTATATAGCTGTACATTTTGTTCCATTGTAAATAATCTGCACTATTGTATAGTATTATAACATAATAATAAAAAACAAAACTATTTCATAGAATATTTGGTAGTACAAATATAAATAAATCACTCTGTACTTATTTAGCCAGTTTGAAAAGAGCATGTTATTTTCTGCAGAGCTTTTAAAATGGTGCCCATGTTAACATAAATTTCTCCTGGCTCTTCCCCAGCTGCTCCAACTCTCATTTGATGTGAGAACTTTATCACTATCCTAAGTTTTTATTCTTTGTCTGTCTGTGTGCATACAGGAAATGTTAGCATGGCAGTAACCTTCCAAAATCTAGCAATAACAATTTTTTTCTGCTAAAAGCAAAAATGTTAAAATGTTTAAAAAACATTTTAGTTATTCATAATTTTTAGCGACTTGAGTAACGCTACTGGGATTTTTATGGTATCATTGTTTAAGATACTCTTTGGTAGAAAAATACATCATTGCAGAAGGGTAATTTTTTAAAAAAGACATTGAAACTATAGTTAATTGAAATTGTAAATAGTAGTGAACCAGCATGGAAAAAGTAAGTTTGGGAAGGGCTGTAGCTCAGTGGCAGAGCATCCGCTTTGCATGTAGAAGGCCCCAGGTTCAATCCCTGGCTTCTCCAGGTAGAGCTGGGAGAGAACTCTTGTCTGAAACCTTGGAGAGCTGCTGCCAGTCAATGTAGACAGTGTAAACAATACTCAAGTAGATGGACCAATAGTCTAAGGCAGCTTCCTATGTTCTCTAAAGCTTTAGAACGCATTGTAAGATATCCAACTTGATTCAAATGGAAGAAAGACTTCTTAAAAGATGCCCCTTTAATACATTTCAACTCAAATGATGATGCAAAGTACTGATACCAAGGTTACTTAATACCTGGTTACTTAAGAGCAATAACGCCATTCCTTGAGAGCAATACTCCATTTTTTCCAGTCATTATACAAATATGGGTTGCCTATATAATACAGAGCCCAATTGAAGGTGTTAATATTAGTCTTTAAAGCCCTACATGCTTTGGGACCTAAATACTCTCCCTCTCCCTCTACCAGCACCTCTCCCTCTACCAGCCTGCCTGGACCCTAAGAGCTGCAGGAAAGACCCTTGCGGCCTATTGCCGAAATAAAACACAGACACCATTGCTTGGGTAAATGATGGGCCACTTTATTTAAACAGAATCAATTGAATAATGAACCTGCAGAAGGGAGATTAAGGGCGGGGCGTTCTGGAGATCCAGGCAAAGCCTGTTAGCAGCTATCGGGCGATCATGCCCTGCCTGAGCCTGGGGGCTGCCCTGTGCCAGCCCCCCCAGCTCCAGCCACACCCTGAAGATGTGTAGGGGGTCCAACCCGCATCACCGCCCCTCGGAGCCCTGAAACTCTGAGCGGATGAGGCACGTTGGCCCCAAAGGCGGCCCGTACCCTGTCCCCGGGCCGTGTAGCCCTGAGCTGCAGGCCTCCGGACCGCCTGTCACCCCCAAAGGTGCCTAAAGGTGTCACCTAGCTGCCCTTTCCCTTTAACCTTTCCCCGCACTTCTTCGCTTGCATCCAAAAGTGACCGTTAACAATACAAACTAAACAGCCCAATCAGCCTATTGACCCCCAGGGGCACCCGTGCTAACCCTTGACCCCTCCCCCCAACCACAGTGTGGAGTAGGCAAAAGAAACCTGCCAGCAAAGCGAGGCAGGCAGGCCAAAAATTCCTAGTCGGCCCCGTAGCGACCAAATGGATCACACTGCAGCAGAGGGAGGGTCGGGCGGGTGCCGCCGAAATTCAAACTGGATGGCGGGAAGCAGGCGGGGCGGCCTTAAATAGCCTTCAGCCGCCCCGCCTCCCTGCCGCGTCACACGACGGCGCGCCAGCGCGCCGTGTGTGCACGCATCCCATCCAAGATGGCGGCCGGGACATCGACAGCGGCCGCAAGCTCGTCCCTCTGCCCGGTAGGTCCCAGGCGCGGAACGGGATTGCGGCCTATTGCCGAAATAAAACACAGACACCATTGCTTGGGTAAATGATGGGCCACTTTATTTAAACAGAATCAATTGAATAATGAACCTGCAGAAGGGAGATTAAGGGCGGGGCGTTCTGGAGATCCAGGCAAAGCCTGTTAGCAGCTATCGGGCGATCATGCCCTGCCTGAGCCTGGGGGCTGCCCTGTGCCAGCCCCCCCAGCTCCAGCCACACCCTGAAGATGTGTAGGGGGTCCAACCCGCATCACCGCCCCTCGGAGCCCTGAAACTCTGAGCGGATGAGGCACGTTGGCCCCAAAGGCGGCCCGTACCCTGTCCCCGGGCCGTGTAGCCCTGAGCTGCAGGCCTCCGGACCGCCTGTCACCCCCAAAGGTGCCTAAAGGTGTCACCTAGCTGCCCTTTCCCTTTAACCTTTCCCCGCACTTCTTCGCCACAGAAGGGGGACAAGCCTCTGCTTAGTCCCCCTTTACCCCACACCCGATAAGAATCTGGTGTAAACCCTTCTGCAGGTCCCTTAGAAAGATGTCGTTGCCCTTGTCCGTCAAATGGACGCCGTCAGGCCGAAACAGCTCAAGCTTGTTGTGGCCCACCTCTGGGTGGTGGATGACAGAACCTCCTAAGTCCCTAAGGGCCCTCTGAATTTGCCTGTTCACCTTTTTCCGTGCCCTGTCCATCCCTCGTGGGTCACCAGCACAATTCCACCTCCTGCGCGGCAGGATGTCTGACCACACTAAGTGCACCCCCGGCCAGCGACGTGCAATGGCCCGGAGGTCACCGCATGCCTGTTCAATTAGGGCCTTGCCCTTTAACAGACCCAAGTCGTTGCCCCCGAGGTGGATCACCAGCACCTGGGGCGCTGCCACTTCCACAGCCGGTTGAAACAAGGCTGGCAGGAGCCCATCCCAACGCATCCCCCGACGTCCCAGCCACCGCACTGCGGCCCATTGACTGAGCCCCAGCTGCGTGCCGAAGCGAGACTTCGCCGCCCTGCGGCCTGCCCAGAACATCATACTGTGGCCACATAGGAGGATGCGTGGCAGCTCCGATCTTGTCCGGCGATCTGTTGAAACAACAACGACATTGGGTAACAATGGGGGGGGCCCCTGGGGGGGGGCAAAATCTAGCCGCTGGCGCCGTGTGTGTCAGCAAGTGGTCTAACGTAGGCCTTGTACGCGTCCGAGGACCACCCGCCCACGGCCTGAAGCCTGTCTTTAGTAAAGCCCAATAGGGCCGCCGTGGAGGCCGCGCCTATCCGGAAGGAGTGTGTCCCGAACTTACTGGGGTCCACGCCTAAGTTCCCCAGTGCGGCCTTCGCCACGGACCAGAACTGGTATCTGGTAAGGGGCTGGGAGTTCCTATGTATAAATAGGTACCCTGACTGCGACCCCCTCGCTGCCACAAAACCGCGCAGGGCTGTTACTGGGCAGAGTTCTTGCTGCCGGCATGGGGCTAATACCACCAGGCGCCCCTTACCATGCTGGTCCGTTTTAGACCGCCTGAGCCGCAGGATGGCCCGCTCTGCCCTCCAGCTGAGGTCGGAGACTAGCAGGGCTCGGAGGGAGTTATCCCTCTTGGAAGCTGCCACCACCTCCCCGATTCGGAAGGCCCCAAAAAACAGAGTGAGGGCCGCAGCATGATATAGCAGGGCCTCGAAAGGGGAAGAACACAAGTGCTTCCACTGTCCCTGCAGGCCAAACAATAGCTCTGGGGAAAAGGGGAGGCGGGCATCCGGGGGGCAAGGGCGCTCGCGGGACCAACCCTCCAGCATCCGGCGCACCCTAAAGTCACCCGTGTAGTCCTGAAAGCCCCGTGCCTTCGCTAGGAAAGCGAGGCCTGAGAGCTTACCTTTGATGGTCCTGACTGAAAGGCCTCTCCGTTTCCCCTCCACGCAGAACTCCATAAGCTGCTCGACCGGGATGGGCCACTCCTGGACGTAACCCCTGGACTCTCTGAAGTTAGATAGATCCCTACCTGCCCCCTGGTAGCTGGCCAAAGTGCTGGGCGCCACAGAAAGGCTTATGGCCCTTTCTGATTCAATCCTCCAATCTCCCATAGCGCTGGGGGGAACACCTCCGGCAGAGCCCTTGCCCACGGTGCCAGCTGGCGAAACTTCTCCATCTGGTTCCGTGATAGAGCATCAGCAATACTATTGTCAATACCCGGAACGTGGCGCGCCAGGAACTGAATATTATAGTGAAGACATTGGAGCACGAATGCTCGCACCAGAAGCATAACGTTGGGGTTTCTAGAGGACAGGGTGTTAATAACGTGCACTGTGGGGAGGTTGTCGCACCAAAAGTGGACTGCGGAATTACACAGCTTGTCGGGCCAGAGGTGTACGGCCACGACGATGGGGAAGAACTCCAAGAACGTCAGGTCTCTGGTCAGGCCCGCCAGTGTCCAGCCCTGTGGCCAGCTGCCGTGGCACCATGAGTCATGCAGAATGACCCCAAAACCGAAGGCACCCGAGGCATCGGAGTGCACCTGTAGTTCTGCCTCCAACAGGCGATCCCTTCTCCATAGGGAGACCCCATTAAAGTCCCGCAGGAAGGTGGACCACACTGTCAGGTCAGCCCTAAGAGCGGCTGTCACCCGTGTGCGGTGGTAGGATCGTGATAGGCCAGCCATGGCATCATATACGCGCCGCAGGAAGGCGCGGCCGGGCGCTACAACCCTGCAGGCAAAGTTCAGCTGGCCTGCCAGCCGTTGGAGAGTGGCTAATGTCACCTTGTTAGAACTGACCACCTCTGAGATCTTCTCCCTGAGGGCCCCCAACTTGTCCTGAGGAAGCCTGCAGCATTGGGCCACCGTATCTATCTCGATGCCCAGAAACGTGATAGCCGTGGATGGGCCCTCAGTTTTTTCGGCCGCGAGGGGGACGCCCAGCTCCCCAGCCAGCCCCGCGAAATGTGCCATGAACGCCCTGCAGGTGCCTGAGTCCGCAGGGCCCGCAAACAGGTAGTCATCTAAATAGTGTACCACTGATTGCAAGCCTGCGCGCCTCTTGACCGCCCACTCCAAGAAGGAGCTGAAGCGCTCGAAAACAGAGCATGATATAGAGCAGCCCATAGGCAATGCCCTGTCCACGTAATATTCCCCATCAAAAGCCAAGCCCAACAGCTCGAAGTCCTGTGGGTGGACCGGGAGGAGGCGGAAAGCAGACTTGATGTCACACTTTCCCATAAGGGCCCCAACCCCGCAGTCCCTGACCATTCGCACAGCACAGTCGAATGATGTGTAGCGGACTGAGCACAGCTCCGCTGGGATAAAGTCATTGACTGACTCACCCTGTGGAAAGGACAGGTGGTGTATCAGGCGAAATTCACCTGGTGCCCTCTTGGGAACGAGGCCCAACGGGGAAACTCTGAGTGAGGGGATGGGTGGTGCAGCAAAGGGGCCCAGAACCCGGCCGGCTACTACTTCCTTCTTAATTTTTTCTCTCAGAACTGATTCCATGCCTTCCACTGACTTAAGGTTGCAGGACATGAAAGGTCGCCTGGGACCTAAATAGGGGATCCGAAAACCCACTGTGAAGCCTTCTAATAAAAACTGGGCATCTAGGACTAGGGGGTAAAGGTGGAGTAAGTGTCGGAGCACGGCAATTTTAATTGGGCTGGGGCCCCTTTCCCTGAGCTGCGCCTGCAGCCCCTGTCCTCCTTGCGCCAGCCGAATCCCTGTTTCCACCCCTGAAGGGGCGGCCCCTGGGGCAGCTAGTGCAGGCGTGGGGGCCCCCACATATGGCACATTCATGTCTGAACCTGCACGGGCTCCGACCGCAAAGGCCACGCGAGCTGAACTCCCAGCAAAGCAGGCGGGGTTGAACCCCCTGCCCCGCAGGCCCGCGGGAAGCAGTTGCTGATGCCTGGCGCGCCAAGAGATGGCCGCTGTCCGCCCTATCGCCTGCCATGGGTCTAGAATGCGCCATAAATTGCAGCCACAGGTCAGCCTCCTTCTTGTCCCAGGGGAGGGATGTATCAAAAGCCGCCCTCATACGGAACGCCTGGTCGTAGTCTAGCCATGCCGTCCCTTGAAACTCCGAGTAGCCCCGGTATATGATATCGAGGTATTTGATTAGTACCGAGGCCCTGTGAGGCTGCCTCTGTATTACCACCCCCATGTAGGTAAGGAATGCAGGCAGCCAGTTAGCCCAAGAGCGCTCTACCCGTCGGCGCTTGGGCCTATCGGGCTCTGCATGTTCTCCTTTATCCTTATCCTTCCCAACCGGCTCCCTGTACAGGAGCGAGAATAGGTCCACATACTCTCCCCTCCATATTCTGTCCTTCGTAGCAGGCAGAAGATGAAAACCCAGTGGGGCAGACGTTTCCCCAAAAGGTATGGCCCCCTCTCTGACTGATCCCAGGGGGTCGGATATCTCTGCAGGGGGGTTGGCAGACAGGGCGGGCTGCTGTCCTCCTTCCGTCGCCGTCCCAGCAGCGAGGTGCCAGACCTGCTCGCAGGCCTCCCTTAGGGGATGCTGCTGCTGTGGCGTAACCTCCCCCCCGCAGGCGGAGGTCCCTGCCTGCCCATATCCCTCGGTTACCGCTGGTGGGGAAAAGGGCCAGTAGGGGTACCCCCAGGGGGCCCAGCTCCACTGCTGCTGTCCTTGTTGTTGTGGCATGATAGAGGACTCACCCTGTGTGCTTTCCGCCGAAGGTCCTTGTGCGGGCTGCATTGTTGGGGCTGCTTGCAGGGTGGGATTTGCGCCTGGCTCTATGCTGGGCGTCCTCGCCTCAGCCCTGAGCCCGGCCTCCAGCACATCCAGTCGCGCTAAGATGGAAGCAACAGCCCCTGCATCAGCACTGTTCACTGGCCGCTGTGTTTTCCCCCGAGACCGTTTGGGTGGTGGGTCCTTCTTCTTCCCTGTCACAGGTTGGTCCCGGGGTGCATTAGGGTGGCTTGAGCCATGTTCTAGGGCTTCCAACCTGGCTAATATGGCCGCCCATGGTGGCCCCTCCCCACTCCTTGCCCCCTCCGCCGCTGGGGGTGGGCATCTCCCCCCTGCTCTGGGGGCCTTTCCCTTCCCTTTTGGCCCCCCTTGTCCTTTCTTGGGCATACTAGAGGGAGATAGGGGGCCCCGCTTGCAAAAAAAAAAAAAAAAAAGGACGTGATTACAAAGCGTTGTGAAGGAGCCCGCCTGCTTATTCAATACCCCCACCCGGCACCCAATTATCCTGGAGGGTAGCCTAATTGCCCTGCACGTGGCAAGGGTTGATGGTTGGGGTCGTGCCCCACCTCCCCCGCGTTAACTAAAATTAACAATTAAATTTAAAAGTTGCCGGCCAAAGGCCGCCTAGCCTGTGGTCCTCGCCGTGCTGGATCCGATCCTGCGCTGCCGCCTCGTCGTGACTGCCCCAGGATCCTCGCCGCCTAGGCCTTGTTGCCCGCCGCCACTGCCTCCCTGTCTCTCAATGAGGTTGGGGGGGGGCGCTCGATGCCGCCCAGCCACCCTGGCCACAGGAAGCCTCCGGAGGCCCACGTGCGCCGGCAGAGAAGCCGCCGCCGAAGCTGCTGCTGCCGAAATTGCGAAGCTGCTGCTGCCGCGATCGCTGCCAAAGGAACCCCGCCGAAGCTGCCGCCAAAGGAGCCCGGCCGAAGCAGCCGCTGAAGGAAGCCGCGCCGAGCCGAAGCTGCTGCTGCTGCGGCTGCCCCGATTGCCGCCGAAATTCAAACTGGATGGCGGGAAGCAGGCGGGGCGGCCTTAAATAGCCTTCAGCCGCCCCGCCTCCCTGCCGCGTCACACGACGGCGCGTCAGCGCGCCGTGTGTGCACGCATCCCATCCAAGATGGCGGCCGGGACATCGACAGCGGCCGCAAGCTCGTCCCTCTGCCCGGTAGGTCCCAGGCGCGGAACGGGATTCTGGATGTCCCAGTGCGAGCTGTGGCTCATTGCGTGGTGACTTGGGATAAGGCTTTCTCTGTGGTGGCACTCTAGCTATGGAATTCTCTTTCTTTAGAGGTATATCTAGCACCATTATTATATGGCTTTTCTTGTTACATGACTGAAGACATACCTCTTCTCTGTGACTTTTGAGGGTGGCCAATTTGTTTTGGTCAGCTGTAATTGAGAAATGTCCATCTATAAGTTTGGGCTTGATTTTAATCTGGTTTTAATTTGTTGCATAGCATTTTTATAGTTGTAATGTATATGCAACTATGTTTGTAAACCACCCTGGGACCACAAATTATAAAGAGCAGTATAGCAATCAAAACAATTATAAAAAATAACATCACCATACTGTCTCCACTGTAACTGCTTTTCTAAATCTTCATTCGTAACTTAAACATACTGATTTAGGTCTGTTAGCACTACAGGGCTTAGCCAGATAATCTCAAGTAAACATTGTGGTGCCAAGAGGAGTTGTGTATGCATTTCCTGGAAGACCACCCTGACCCCCACAACTTTCTTTTTCCATGTTTGTTCATTGCTATTTGCAACCACAATTAACTATAGCTCCAGTATCTTAAAAAAAACTTGTGATGAATAACTGGGGCATCATCACACAACCTATCTTATTTGGCTATGTGATGATATCAATCTGGGCAGACAAAGCTAATTCAGAGTACTTCCTGATTAGACATTGCCCTTGCTCTGAACTAGCTTAATTTGCTAGTGTCATCGTCACATACTCAAATCTTACTTGCTGTGTAATATAACCTGTTAGCAAGGAGATAGTATAACTGTTTTTCAAACAAAAATAGTACACAAACTCTAGCTCATCAGGGTTGTGAAGAGGCTCACAATGCCAAATACAGGGGGTAGAGTGGGTTATCTGAATGTGTGTCAGTGGTGATTTCAGTGTTCCTTCACACAAAATAATTGTAAAACGAATCCCATGAAACATATCCAAAAATGACAGGTATAGGTTTAGGGTGAGCAAATGTTTGTAAAAGGCAACCCTGTTTTGGCTTGGCCATAGTTAACAAGGAAATATCAAGAACTAACTTTGCTCTCCAGTTATTCAGATAAACATATTGTTGCTGGTATGTGGACTTTGTTAAAAGCTGTTGCTTGATAGGATGCTACACATGAGAGTCTGAACCTCAATATGTACCCTTTAAAAAAAAAAAGTCCAATGCTATTCTTAATAGTGCCAAAATGTAAGATAGAACAATATATACTGTTCAGCCAAACCTGATTTTATATTAAATGAACATTTATTACATAATGTGAGAAGAAACATTAACATAATTCATTGTAGTAAGATGAGAAAAAAGTCTTTTGATGTGAATGCAGAGAACACACTTGGTCATTTGAACTGGCAATGTTTAAAAGCAATGTTAATTAGAATGGAAGTCAGCCCAAAATTTATTGGAATGATTAATTCTCTTTATTCATATTCTGAGGGAAATGTGAATCATGTATTGTCAGAAATTTCTTTTGAAATCAAGGATAAAACAGGGTTGGATCTCTTTTACTTTTGTTTATAGTTCTGCTTGAACCCTTTGCTTGGGAGAATCATAAAACAGTAGGTGTAGCATTAGTTCCCAAAATACAAAAGATCAGTCACCTTGCAGATGACATCACTTTTATTTAGAGTAGCTATATTTCATAAAATTAAGACAGAATTAAAGACATATCAGCAAGTTTGAGGCAGCAAAGTTAAGTCAGTAAATCAGAATTATTAGAGATATCTGATAATTTAAAATAAAACATCAATGTTTGTATCATATAAATGTTTAGTAACCCTTTTATTAAATTATATTTATACCCTGCCTTTCATCACAGAACCCAAGGCAGCATACATGTGGTTGCCAGGCACTCTCCCATCCAGGCATTGACCAGACCCAGACCTGCTTAGCTTCAGCAAGGTCATAACCTCATGAGCCTTCAGACCACTTTGCAGTTGTTGAGGTTAAATAAATTTATTAATGGGTCAAAGAGTATTAAGCTAAACTACTTGTTAGTGTTGCATGCTCCCGAACTCTTGGGTGGGAAACTGCAATGGTTTATCCCTTCACCCGTGTACTAAGGTATCAGCATAATTCATAATCACCTCAAAAACTTTGCTTAAATATGAAATAGATGAAGAATTCCTTCAGTGACAAAATACTGGGAAACTTGAATAAATCAAAATTAATGAGGAATGGATTTTTATTATTTATTTATTTATTAAATTTATATCCCGCCCTTCCTTCCGGAAGGAGCCCGAGGCGGCAACTTAGCTATCAGACTAAGTTTAAGGTGTTGGTTTTGGTTTTTAAAGCCCTATGCAGCTTGAGACAGTGATACCTGAAAGATCATTTCACCCATTATATACCCGGTCAATCACTGTGCTCTGCAGGTGAGCCCCTCTTGCAGATACGGTCTTATCAGGAGGTCCATTCCGCACAATATAGAAATTGGGACTTTAGTGTTGTGGCACCTACCTTTTGGAATTCCCTCCCCTTAAGTATTAGACAGGTGCCTTCTCTGTTGCCTTTTCAGCATCTACTGAAGGCCTTCCACTTTCAACAAGCTTTTTAAGTAGAGATCTTTCCCAGTCTGCATCTATATTGGAATGTTTTTAGATGTTTTAATTGTTCATTGTATGTTTGCTCTCCTGGACTTCGTTGGCAGTGGTACTATGTGACCTCCTATTTTCAATTCTATTATGTCAACTATGAGGGCTACTTCAAATGTTAAATGTTCCTACACAAAAACAATACCCACCTGCACTGGGAAGCCACAGTTAATCATGGATCTCAGCATATTGCATTTGAGAGAGAAAGGTTAAGAGATTACACATGACTGATTATACATCTGTTGCTACACAGAAGTGCTTTCCATATGGGAAACTGAATGTGTTTGCAATGAAATACCCAAGTGATACAAGTTTATGCCTGCATCCAGATTATTCACAATCATATTCTAAATTCCACCACTTGATGTTTTTATGGGAGATACCATTCGCTGAAACACTCAATTTTATATAGGATTTTCATTACATTTTAGAACCCATCAGATTGTTCTCCTGGTACCCATCGCTTGCCTATCATGCCACTGGTTGCCAGTTGTATACCGGGCCCAATTCAAGGTGTTGGTTTTAACCTTTAAAACCCTATACGGTTCCGGCCCAGTTTATCTGAAGGAGCACCTCCAGTATCACCAAATATGCCGCCAAACAAGATCAGCCTCACAGGACCTTCTCTCGGTCCCACCGACTAAGACAGCTAGGTTGGTGCGGACCAGGGAGAGGGCTTTTTCGATCGTGGCCCCCACCCTCTGGAACTTACTTCCCTTTGACCTTCGGCATGCGCCCTCCCTACTGACTTTTCGCCGAGCCTTGAAGACCTGGCTCTTCAGGCAGACCTATGGGATCTCTGGGGTGGGTTAGGTTTTACATTGTATTAATGTAAGATGGTCTTCAGATGAGATGTTATGATATTAATAATGTGATGATTATGTATATGAGTAGATTGTATTTTATATTGTATTTTATATTGTAAGTCGCCCAGAGTGTCCGTTCTGTCGGACAGATGGGCGTCTGCTAAATAAAATTTTATTATTATTATTATTATTATGCCTATATCAAATACTAGAATGGACACTCTGGCAAAGACTTACCTCGGAGTGTTCAGAGTGTCGGAGGTTCCATAAGAACTCAAGCATTGCCATAAAAATCGCTACGATTAAACCACATATCAGAACCACAAAGATTCCACCTATATTCTCCATTCCTAGGCCTATAAAAAAAAGAGCAACAACATTAACATGGCAGACAAACATCTAAGAAACCACTTTTTATTCATTTGGTTGAATGGGCTGATCTAGCCCTTTGCTAATTTTGCTAATTTAACCTTGATTAAGAGCAGACCTCAAGCTCAGCTTTCCAACTGAAGTTTTTCTGAGCTTTACTATCCAAGAAGAGTTAATCACATGTTTCAGGAGAGCAAGATTCCACCTTGGCTCAAACCATTTTCCTTTATTTATTTTTTAACAATGTGAGCTAGAATAGACCTAGCTGCACAGGGCAAATCAAACTGTAAGTTTCCTGCTGAATGGCCCTACCCTCTATTCAGACATGTTTAGAGATGGATGTTCCAAGCAAGCACAGTAATACAGTGATGCCTTGGACCTAACCTCAGACATGTGGGACACACACAGTGATAATACAAGATCACCTTCATTGTGATTATCACTGGGTAAGTCAAGAGTGATGTAAAGGTGGAATTCTTCCTCTACTACCAACTTTACTGTGATTTAATGATTGTGGAAAAAGTGTGTTAGTTACATCCCTGCATGTAAACCTTGACCCCACATCAGGGGATAGAAAGATGGCCGTAGGATGTTGGCTGCTGAGCTGCAACAAACTACCAATTTCTAATACTGATCAGTAGATGGTTAAAAGTAATTACTCTTTTAAATCACCTGGCAAATAATTTTCCACTACAGATATACTTGAAGGACAGACTGAACAGAGATAAAGAAAGGGCTTACAGCAGTCAGATAAATTGGTCTCTACAAATACCTTGCCCAGGTCAAGTCATTAGAAACTTAGGAAAAAGAAGAATGCATATATCAACATGTAAATATATTAAAGATAAGGAAGATGACAATGAAACCATAACATTGGGTAGGGTAACACCAGAGCACAGCATGTATTTTGATCTGTGACTATAGCATACAAGTATAGTTATTAAAGTAGGCTAGAGAAGATCTAATCTGAGATTTCCACTTGGTCCTTAGATGTAAATTATGATGGAGTCCTTTCCAGAGATGCTTTTATTTGAAACAGACAAGAGCATAGAACGTTTTAAGGGAAATGAAAGCAGAGGGAAAATCAACTTGACATAGGCTACCTAAGTGACATAGCCAAGAAGTGATCAGGTTTCCACAGCTTCTCTTTTATATGTGGATTCATGTGGCTACTATAAATGCCATCACTCCACATACAGCATGCCATATAAGTATCACTTTTTTTCTATCAAATTCCACAAGACCAATCCTATAGATGCCATTCAAGGATCCATTCAACCTCTGAAATGCTGATTTCCTTTTTCTGACAAATCACAAGCAAGATGTGGCTTCTTTCTCATCCACTCCTACTTTAACAACACTGATCATCAAGTGGTAGCGTGCTGGACCTAAGATACAAATTGTGGTAGCTGAGCGTGTTAAGTCTTGGTGAAGATCTAAGTAGGGATGGACAAATATGTCAGTTTTGGTGTCACTATTTTCTCATTTTTTTAGTTTTAAGTTCAGTTCTCCACATTTCCACATCAGTTTGTGATTTTTTAAAAAAAGTCCTCATGAAAATTCATCAGCATTTTAGTGTAAATTTCTCATATATTTGTATGCAGTTTTGCCTAATATGCACATTTTTGCAAAGCAATTTTCTCTAATAAAATGCATTTTGTATGTTTGTTTCACTAATATATGCATTTTAAGCATACTTTAGTGTAAGCATTTTTGTACACAATACTAGACCAGAAAACTGCATTGCAAAATTCAAAGAAGTGTGAATTTTGAAGGAGGGGTGTGTTTCAGTTTGCATATTATTTTGGAAGATGTAAATTATGTAGGTTCACCTTTAAATATGAACAGAATAAAATTTCTCCCCCATGCCTAGATCTAACCAATACCCCTGTCTCTCTTTATTTTTCTTAGGTCTAAGGTGGACTTAACTGTTGATTGAATTCATGACCACTAACCATTCGCTGGCTTGTTCCAGGATTATTGTGCACAACTTTTAATCGCTTAGGACACCTATAAAATCTTCCTTTCCCCACTAGAACAGTAAACCAAAGCACAAGAATCAATTATATATTGACTTAATCTCCACACAGCTTTTAGACATAGAATCTCACCACTACCCCTTGTAAACCATAGACATGCTTTGTGTTATTTTTAAAAGTGTACGGTCATATGTCTCTGTTGTTCTCCATCATCCTTTCAGCAGCACCTCTGAGGTGCTCCCGTCACTCAATAAATCCCACCTGTGTAAGCAGAGATGCTTCCAATAGAGTGGCGTAAGAACTTAAGAAGGGTGTTATTGCATCATACCAAAGGCCTATCTGGGCCAGAATTCTTTTCCCATAGTGGCCAACCAGATGCCTCTGGGAGGCCCACAAGCCGGCCATGAGCACAATAGACCTCTCTTGCTCATGGTCCTCAGGAACTGGCACTCAGCAAGATGCCCAGCAATCACAGGTCTCAGCAGCTGAACAAGGAATAAGGAAATCTGGCAGAAGGTCAACAGACGACTGCCTAGAGCTGGAAGTTTATATAGTATCTCCAGCTGGAATACGGACTATTCATAGGAATGCCGAAAAGACAAATGGCTCCTTCTGTTTCCCTGCCATGTCAAAGTGAGAAGCCCCAGAAGCAAGTGATTTGATCTCCAATTCTGCCATTGGGTACAGCAACATCTGCAATAATTTTGATTCTGCCAGAATTGCTATAATCCATGTCAAAGGGCATAATCCATGATCTGCAGTGCAATCACAGCCATGCATGCTCCTACACTCCCGTTTGCACTAGAATCAGCCCACCTGCCTGCTTTTCCTGTTGAATTTCTCAAAGCCTACTCTCTTCCTCTGCGCTCCGCACTGAATGACAGGTCTCTCTATGCTGCTGTTCTCTTCCCTCTATTTCAGCTGTAACTATTTCATAATTTATCAGTTTATTTTTATCCCTTTGAAGCTCAGTTATATGTTTGAGATGTCAAGATAAAGCAATTAGTGCTCTTACAAGTCTCCGGATGCTTGACGCCGGCCAGCTAGGCACTTGAAAGTGTGCCTGTAATGCAATTCTGTCTCTGCAAATATGGCCTAGAATCCATGCCGAATGGCTGGAAATGGCTAAGAGTGGGATTTTAAAAGCAAAATTATTTCAGTGTCCATTACAAAAGAATATTTTACAATATTTTGACAAGAGAAAGAACCTGAGGGAAGCACACAAGAACAACTTCAGTTTTGCTGGTATTACCCCCCCTCTTTACTTCAAGAATGTCAAACATTCTGGCGCATTAGGGAGCTTTTAACACTTCTTCTAACCCTCCCCCAATTTTCTCATCTATGTGTTCAAGATTAGATTGTGTAGCCTATATACTTTTCAGAAATAACCTTTTCCTTGACCTTCATGACAAAAAACATGCAGGAAGATGATCTGGCACTTGAAGTGTATGCATTGTTGCCCTACTTGTCTTTCATCTTCATGCTTGATCTTCCAAAGAAGCATAAATGAAGGCCATAGAAGCCTGTTTGCTTTCCCCCCCCTGGTCTTGTA
This sequence comes from Rhineura floridana, assembly GCF_030035675.1. NCBI lineage: Eukaryota > Metazoa > Chordata > Lepidosauria > Squamata > Rhineuridae > Rhineura > Rhineura floridana. The sequence continues at coordinate 38,712,089 of NC_084491.1, forward strand.
AGGGTGAAAAAGGCCCTTCCTTTAACCAACAAGGCTTTTATTATCCAAAGAAAAGAAACCCTTTCTGCTTGCTGCCAAACAACAACAATAATCAATTGCTTTTAGCTGGCAGTGCTTTCCAGTTTGGCGATATCAGCGTATAGTCACGTCTTTTACTGTTATTTGCATCACTTTCCCAGACAGGCTTGCCCTTGAACTCCAGTTTTATTGTTAGAGTTTCTCTCACTTGCTCTCCCACTTCTAACCGTTGTTTAGATTGAACCATTAGCCAGCAGCTTCTTCTGATGAAGTTCCATTGCATTTTAAAGGACTCAGGATTTGGATAGCATTTCTCAGTTGATCTATTTGGATTCGGATTCCTGCGTTGATGGCCTTATAGCCCCTTTCCAACTCTACTATTCTATGATTCTATGCTTCTATTTTCTGCTGCAGATGCAGTGGACATTCATTAGAAGTCTATTTGCCGTCCATATGCCTCCAATATTTGTTATTTGGTTGTTTTGCTCTCTTTGCCCCAGGCAAAAACACACAGCGTGAGGCACAGCAGCCACTGCCTTGGCTTGCTTCTCACATTTTTAAGAAAGATATCTTGAGTTAAAGGACTCTAAAATCCTTGAGCTGGAAAGATGACACAGTCCTGGAACCTGGGTAGTTCTTATTGGTAATGACCCGTCTCTGTACATCTTCATTAACAGACACATACCGGCGGGAGATAGCTGTAAGTTTTACCTTTGGCTCGATGATCCTCCTCCTTGGGGCACTGCCCTCCCTCCCACCACTTTCGTTTCAAGATTTCCAAACGGTTGTTCTCCTGTAGCTGGAGAATGGCCAAGTCAAACTCATCACGGAAAACAGACCCTGAAAAGCCAAGAAGGACATTTTCAAAGGGGAGCAGATACTGTGTCTGTTTCATTTTAATTGAATCTCAAGTTTTGTTTTAAAAATGCATAATTTACTGTAGAGTTAAGATTTGCAAGGGTATCCTTTAACTTTCTCATTTACATAGATTTCAGCTTTCAAAAATCATTTCAGAAAACCCTGAGCTACCCAAGTTTTTGAAATGTATTTATGGGGTTGCTTCTGTCTGTGAAACTACAGTGTGAAAGGCTGTGCTTCTACAGGAGAGCATGGAACGTTCATTTAAAAATGAACTAGTTTAAGTTCGGCATGTCTAAATAGGAACTAATTCTCGTTCACGATCATCTCTTTCAAAACAGTTTAGTTCACATTTAGTTCAGAATTCAATTCAAGTTCAATGAGAATTAGCATTCAGAATGTTACAAGCTGCTATGGTGACGTATAAAATATACTTAAGAAAACTGAGAAACCATTAAAACATATACACAGTGGGATGTGAAGTATTTATTTTTTTCCCAGCAATTATGATCTTTAAGGTTAAAGTCCCTCAAAGTCTAAAGACTAAAACATATGTAAAAGAATGAACTTGAAGATGAACTAGAAATCATTCAAAGTTTTACCCCCAAAAAAACTTAATTCACATTCAGTTCACTGTGCAATTATGGGAACTGATTTTGGTGTAGTTCAGAGATTTTTGAACTAGTTCAATGAACGTTAAACTGAACGAGTTCATTTCAAGCACTATGCTACACCAGGCATTTAGTGTGGAACTGCATGCTCTGTTCACACACTTTTAATTGGGCATCCACATGATGTGTCATCTAATCACTTACTTAAAACACACACACACATTTAGCCAGAAAAGTGTTTTAGCAATAATTAAAAGATAAACACATCATTTATGTGTGCTGAGCTCTGATAGGTTCACCTGCCTAATACTTCACTGTCCACATTAAAACCCATGCTAGGAGAGGCCCTGTTCCCCTCACAGAGAGCTAATCCCCAGAAGAGGGGCTGACTGTTAAACCACTCTGGCCACTGGAGCTCTGTCAGGGGAATAGGAGTCTCCTCACAACTCTCAGCACCCTTCACAAACTATACTTACCAGGATTCTCTGGGGGAAGCCATGACTGTGCAATAAAGTTCTGGCGTGGGTATGGCCACCTGATTAGCCAAGCCAAACAGTTGTGAATTTGGCTTTTAGAACACTGGCGGTTCTTAATGAGCATGCCCGACACTATAATAGACTTAAATGTCTTAAATTCATTAAAAATCAGCCATGCATTTTTTAAACTTTAAAACTGCAGAAGATGAAGGTCAGGGTATGATGCAAGGTCAGTAATAGGATTTCAGGTACTCTGTGAACATGGCTGATTTTTAATTAATTTCAACAAATTATGAGGCCACTGACAGAAAAAAGTGCAACAAGAGTCTGGATTTTTTTCTCTTGTTTTACTTTTGAACTCTCAATTCTCTCTGAGTGTTTTGTGTATCGCCATGAAAATGTAGAGTGTTGTTAAGCAAGCGTTTCTGAGTCCAGGACTATAAGTTTTGTACGGTTTTGTTTTGAAATGTGCTTATGGGAAGCAGCAGAATGGCATGGGGGTATTTTCAATTTAACTTTGTGGGATGTGAAAAATCCATGCCGACCATAGTATACAATAGCCACTGTTGTGGGTATATAATAATATCATAATGCTATAGCATTATGGTGGCCTAGTATTAACAGTACCATAATAAATTACCAATCTAGCAGTTGGTGTTAATAGCACCACAGCTCTCTTCCATTAAAAAAAAACCTGCTGGAAAGAGGTTTATTGATAATTAAAAGACTGCTTTAAACAAATAATGGAGGTTATAAAATGGCACCCACCATAAGGGTTATAGTGAATTATTGAGATTCAAATGGCCTCACCCCACAGCGACTATGTCTTACTCAGTAGTATGGACAGAACATAACAGGATGAACATATTGGAAGAGTGCAATATTCCTGCGAAGCATATGTAGTCAATTGCAATCATGCTAGTAGCATCTGGAAGCAGCCCAAACTTTTGTGGATACAATTTCTGAAAATTGTATCCTTTTGTCTCCTTGAGAATCCTACCTACATTTACTGCTGAAACCTAAGAGTCACTCATATTATAAAGAGGGATGGGTATATTTACTCATGACCATACCGTGTGTGTGTATTCTTAATCCCTCCTCCTCCTCCTCACTAACAAAGCAGGGAACAGGTAGGTGTATCCAGTTTCCCCACAATACCCACAAAACATCATTTCTTCTCTTTTCTGTCTTAGAGGCCCAAAGAGAATTCTACAGTGAGCATCAAGTCCCCAGGCTTAGCACTGTGAATTACAGTATCCAATTCAATGAAAAATCCTCTCTAGGGCTGTTAATTCCCATGTAGTAGGGAGCTCCTGTACCTTTACACGAACTTGCAAAGGACTAATGAGACATAATTGCAACAAGACCTCTGTTTTTGAATACAGGTTGCTGCTGAGTAGATATAAAATTGGTGGGATGGAAGGGCAATGTAATGTGAACAGTGGGCCAAAGGGGGATTTCTGAACCCGTCCTCCACCCAAGTTCCTCCCCACTGCCACCCCCCAGCAACCTCTCACAGATGATTTTCTTTTGACTAGGCTCCAAACAAGGATATAAGAAGCTCTCTTATACCAAGGCAGATGCATCGTTCCATTTAGCTTACTATTTTTTACACTGACTGGGATCAACTCTCTGGGGTTTCAGAAAGGGATTCTTTCCCATCCCTACCATGTGCTCTGCTGATGAGCTATGGCCCTTCCCAAGGAAAGTTCCACATGGAGAAAAGTGGCTGGGGGAGGGGTTTTTTTTTTGGGGGGGGGGAGGAGACAAGTCAGTATCCCTGACTCATTTTCCACATGCAGTTGCCTCTTTCAATCCTTCTGTTTATTTGTTACGTAGCAATCTGCATTATAACACGTAGATTATGCAGGTGTCACATCCAGTTAGGCCCTCAGCGGGTCCAACTCCTATCATGGAGCTGTGACAGTGATGGAGTAATGCAATGCTGCTGTCAGGAAAGCATGAGTACTATTTCAGTACCACAGCAAGGTAAAAACAGATCGGCTGACTCTCTCTTTGACACAAAGCTCTTAAAGAAATGGGATCCTCCTCTAGAGCAGGAAGTAGAACTTTCCTCATATCATAACAAAAGTATCTTATCCAAGCCTTTCCAAAGGTTACTAGGAACCATCATCTTCTCTTTGTCATCCTTGTGCTTTTCTCATACAGAGCTTTTCACTGTAGTTCCCACAAAGCACTTAAATGAGTAATATTGAGACAAGACAAGGATAACAAGAGCCACTCCTCGTCATCAAGTGTAGCAAACAATTGATTCAGAGCATGAACACTTCCACCCCATCTTCCCCTACCATGCCCCTCCAATTCACATTCACGGAATACAGTTAGGTCACTTAATACTGAAGCGACCAAGGTTCACCAAATACAAACTATTGAATTTACTTTGAGGATCTGAGTCCTAATTTGCAACTCTGGCAACTAGAGATGGAGGAGGAGTCTGTTTTAAACAGACTCATAGACAGGATAAGTCTGTTAAAACAGACAACTCCTCCATCCCTAGTTGCCAGAGTTGCAAATTAAGACTCAGATCCTCAAAGTAAAGTTAATTCAACAGTAAACAGACTTATAGACAGGATCCCCCTCTAGGATGCACACCTTAACTTGGTGAGGGGATTTGAGAGTATCGAAGAAGCTGAGAGCAATGCCATCAGGAGTTTAGACCAAGAGGCTAGAGTCCTAGCAGTGTCACCCAAGGTGGAATGCTCAAAGCTGAGACACCACACTAAGATGCATCCAGACAGAGGAAGGCAATGGTAAACCTCCTCTGAATACCTCTTACCATGAAAATCCTATTGACTGTCCAAAATGCAACACAAGATAGTGGTGGAAGATGAGACCCCCAGGTCAGATGGCACTCATCGAGTTACTGGGGAAGAACAACAGACAAGTACGAGTAGCACTGTGACTAATGACGCAATGGGGTCAAAGCCAAAAGGAAGCCCAGAGGCTGAAGCACACAGATGCGAAAGGAGAGTCCAGAGTTGTACAACATACACAATAGGAACATGGAATGTGAGAAGTGATGTAGCAAAAGCAATCAGGAGCTATAACGCAAGGTCTGAGCGAGTGATATCATGGAGACTTAACAGGAAACCTATCAATATGACCATCATCCAAGTCTATGCTCCAACGGCAAACACAGAAGAGGAAACTGAGAGATTTTACACAGAAGTACAGGAAGAAATTGATCACACACCAAAACAAGATGCTCTGATAATCATGGGGGACTGGAATGCAAAAGTAGGGAACAGAGAAGAACTAGAAATTGTGGAGAAATGGGGCTTAGGAGATAGAAATGAAGCAGGAGAAAGACTTATTGAATTCTGTGAAGCCAATAATTTGTTTCCTGTAAACACATTTTTCGAGCAACAGAAAAGACAACTGTACACATGGACATCACCAAATGGTCAATACAGGAATCAAATTGATTATATAATTGGTAGCAGCAGATGGAGAAGTTGCATACTTTCTGCAAAAACAAGACCAGGAGCAGACTGCGGAACAGATCATAAACTGGTAATATCGAAAATCAGAGTAAAGCTAAAGAAGAACAACAAAGCAATCATAATGCCAAAATACAATTTAAATAACATCTCAGCAGAATTTAAAGATCAAATAAGGAACAGATTTGTGGCTTTAAACCTAGCTGATGGATAACCAGAAGAACTATAGAGTGAAGTCAGAGACATTATCAGGGAAGAATGCAAAAAGACAATACCTCTAATTAAAAAGAGAGATGGATGACTGACAAAACTCTTAAAATGGTTAATGATAGAAGGAAAGCAAAAGCAAACGGTGATAGAAACACGGTCAGAACCCTAAATGCAATAATACAGTGACTAGTACGTAGGGACAAAGAGAACTACTACAATAATTATTGTACAGAAATAGAAGAGGATAATAAAAAAGGTAGAACAAGAGCCCTATTCCAAAAGATTAGAGAAATCAAAGGGAAATTCAAACTAAGAGTTGAGATGTTGAATAATCAACAGAGGAACACACTGACTGACCGAGATGAAATAAAAGGAAGATGGAAGCAATACACTGAAGAATTTTATAAAAGAGATGCAAGGATGACAGACTAATTCACAGAGGAACTGTATGAAGAATCAGAAATTCTAGAATGTGAGGTGGAAGCTGCTCTTAAAATACCTGGAAGAAACAAATAACCAGGAATAGATGGCATACCAATAGAGTTGCTACAAGCTACTGAGACTGAATCTGTCCAAATTTTGACAAAAAATTGTCAACAAGTATGGAAAAGAAAACAATGGCCCACAGACTGAAAGTGCTCGACATACATCCCAATTCCAAAGAAAGGGGACCCCAAGGAATGCAGTAATTATTGAACTATTGCCTTAATATCCCATGCAAGTAAAGTAATCTCAAGATTCTGCAACAAAGGCTCTTACCATATATGGAGCAAGAAATGCCAGATGGCCAAGCTGGATTTAGAAAGGGAAGAAGCACCAGAGATGATATCGCAAACATACGCTGAATAATGGAGCGTACCAAGGAATTTCAGAGGAAAATCACCCTGTGCTTTATAGATTACAGCAAAGCCTTTGACTGTGTAGATCATGAAAAACTATGGAATGCTTTAAAAGAAATGGGGGGTGCCACAGCATCTGATTGTCCTGATGCTCAACCTATACCTCTTGTCTAGAGGCTACTGTAAAGACAGAATATGGAGAAACCGATTGGTTCCCCATCGGGAAGGGTGTGAGACGGGTGTATTTTATCACCTTATTTGTTTAATCTATATGCAGAATATATCATACAGAAAGCGAGATTGGACCAAGATGAAGGAGGTGTGAAAATTGGAGGGAGAAATATCAATAATTTATGATATGCAGATGATACCATACTACTGGCAGACTCCAGTAATTATCTGAAATGAATGCTGATGAAAGTTAAAGAGGAAAGCACAAAAGCAGGATTACAACCTAGATTTGATCATATTTTTTAGCAGACCTGGTTAACAAAACCTTGCTTCTTATAGAGATCAAGGAGTGAGACAGGAATTGGGGGGGGGGGAATGTGCAGAGAAGCTCAACAAAGATTTTCAGAACATCCCATATCCACTGGCAACTGGTTGCATCCCTCCAGAGTAATATCTTTGTAGTACTGTGTCATTATACATGTTCCATACATTTCATTGAGAATGCTTGGGTATATAATGACCTATGAAGCTTAAAAAGTTTAATCTCACTGTGTGTGAGAACTAGAAATGTGAAATGTATCAAGAGCAGCTCTATCAGGCTTTGAAGCTGCAGGTGGTCTTTGGATTGTGTATTTTTAACTTCTTTAAAACAAGAGGTACCTCTTTTTATTCCTGGCCTTGCTGTTTGCTATTTTCAAGCCTGTTTCTTACTAATCACCTTGGAAAAACATAGAGCAGCTACCTAAAAGATAATCAAGCAGGTAGCATTGTGGAGAGCCCAATAGGAACTACTTAATATTGCATCAACTGCAGATTCCTCAAATGTCCTTCAGTCAAGATCTGCCCTCACACACCCATCTAGCCTAAATCTAGCCTGAACAAAGAGTAAATGTAAAAAATGCAAATAAAGTCAATGAAATATTTCTAAACCTTTCATTTAGGATGCCACCCAGATAAATGCATTAATCCGGCAATGGTTTCTTTGAAGCCTAGTGGCATACAGGAAGGCTGCAAAAATCATCTGACATCTGTTCTGAATCTCTTTCAGCCTATTAATGCCCTGATCCTCTGCAGACAGCCCAGAATAGCTAGTATTTTGCTTCACTGCCTACCGACTGGCATGCCAATCCCGTAGCCCTTGGTGTCCAGAAGTCCCCCAACCTGCGTGAGGTTGCAATTGCGCTGGCGGTAATACTCGTTCATAGTGGATTCCAGAAGGAAGGCATAGTTGGAGTTAAGCACCCGTGCGATCCCTTCCTCTGTGCTCTTAACAAAGACACTCGGCTGCTTGGAGTACATGTAATTCCACATACGCTGGTATGTCTGGTACCGAGAATTCTGCAAAAAGAGCAAAGAGAAGCCAAGATTCAATGGAAATCTTGGTCAGGGCTCAAGGGAGTGAGGCTCTTCTCAGCACCTGTTGCCTTTGGCTTGAAATTGGCTTTGGGGTCTGATCCATACAACAGGGAATGTTGGTCAATGCACAGAATATCTGAGTATGACAAAAGCCATACATCAAAGGGGAAGGTGAGCCCCCCTCCCCCTAAAGGTAATTATCAGTTCTGTCGTAGCCTCATATATGCATATGTGTATGTATCTCATGTCATTTAGAGATCTCTTTTGTACAAGTATGTATTTAAAGCAAAGTACAACTGGTTACATACCAGAAGTCATTTCAGCAAGTTAATTAAACCTCAGGGATATTACAATAACTGGTACTAAAAGGCAGAAGCAGAACAATGGCAAGAAAGGTTTTTTTTTACTTGTTTAAATAAGAAAAAGCCTTGACAGCCCACATGGAGGCAGGAAGAGAAAGAGCCTGCTGGATTACCCTAAGGAAGAAATTCCACAGTCATGAAGCCACCACAAGATAGGTCCTGCACCTATTGTCTACCAGTCATAAGGCCAATGGAAGTGGGCCTGAGAGCAGGGTCTCTGAAGCTGATTGCAACCTCAGACATGTTCATATGGCTGAAGGTGGGCCTTCATGTAACCTGGTCCCAAACTATTAAAGGCCTTAGAGGTCAAAGCTGGCAACTTTAACACTCAGAAATGTTTACCATTTCAGACCCAACCCTAAAATTTGGCAATCAGAACCTGGGCACAAAGCAAACAAAGGATGCTTTGTTTCTCAGATGCCCACCTAGAAGTCATAACATCTGATCTGGATTATATATTAGTTAACCCCAGATATTTAGTGGCTGCTTAGAGTGCTACATTAGCGAAAGGAGAACATTTACAGCTCAGATTGCTGCTCAACAATATCTCATCCATTGAGCTTCTCTGAGAGAGTATCCACCATTGCTGTAACATCTTTATTGGGACTAAGTAGAATGTCACCATGCTTCTTTATGGCAATGAAGTTGGTCCTAATAAAAGTATTATGCTGCTGTGGCTTTGGGGTATTTTTCTAATGGACCAAACAGTTACATCCAATTTTTGTGTGTCTCTGAGAGGGAACACTATTGGTTTCCATTCTCTCTCTCTGCCTGTTCTCACTCTTTAAATAATTGAGAACTTGGCTTGAGCATCATAACTTAAACAATTTTGTTGAAACAACCCTTTCTGAACCCAAGTTGCAACCACTATAAGGCTTCAGTTCAACTAAAAACAAAGTTTGAAAAGCTCTCTCCCCATTCTGGCACTTGGGCATTTAATAAATAATCCCTGCTCAGAACTATGCACCACTGAAGTGCTGCACAGATATTAACTCATTCATGTCCACTGGCTCCCCTATAGAGAAGGCAGCCTCACCTCTGCAAGGTGGATCATATAGCTGGAAAGAATCTTGAGCGTTCTGTTGCCTTGAGGTGGTCAAATGAAAACATCCGGACATCTGAGTCTCTCCAACCAGCTTTTTCATCCCCTTCTCTCAATGTCTTTGCACAGCTCTCTGTAGCTTACAACACCTGCCAACAACCTGCCACCATTGCCTTTATTAATAATAGTGCATATATACACAATGTGTGGAGTACTCTTTAGAATGCTGGACTAGGACTCGGAGACCCAGGTTCAAATCTTCACTCACCTGTGAAGATCACCAAGTAACTTCCACAGAGGAAGATCAGCAGTAAATAAATGAATAAAATGTCATTTAAAAACCCTGTAATTCTGCCTCTTCCGGGGGGGGGGGCTGTACCTAATATTTTTATTTTCTGAGAGTCAGAAAGACAGAACAGGAGTTATACAGAGCACAGAGGGCTTGTTAAACTGAAGCACCTATGCATGCGAATACAGAATAAGATGCAGACTAGGATAAAAGATCCCATGCAAACTACATGGGGATCTGCGGCATTGCAAGCATTAAGTTTTAATGAAAAAGGGGGTCCTACTCTCCTCGTTAGCTGCACATCAAAAAGCTTACCTGGAAAAAAGTCATGCTGGAACCTCCGTGGATTGTGCCATACTCAATGGCTGTCTGGTCAGCAAGGTCATCTACTGATTCTATGGGCACATCCATGCGCTGCACAGTGAGGAAAGCTGCTAGGTTGGCTGTGTAGGAGGAGATGATGATCAAGGTGAAGGCCCACCTTGAGGGGAGAAAAAAGAGACATAAAGAAAATTGACATCTCCAAAGTTTGTCTGCATCCAGAGCTACCTCTACCTTCTCCCCCTCCCCCAATGAACCTGATTCTGAACAGTCACTGTTCCTCCAGAAGGAATCTGAAAGGTTCAAGTGTGTCATGCTCAAGTATGTCAAAAGAATGATGTTGGCTTAAAGGAAAAAATTCAAATTCTGCTCAGTCTTTGAATAAGGAAAGATATATACACTCTAGAATTGGTAGAGACCTCCTAGATTTAATAATGAAGAGTAGCATCTTCAAGACTAAAAACTATTCCATAATAAATGTGCAAGGGTTATAGCCAATGCTTTGTGAGTGGCATTCTGCCTGCACAGGAAAACTTCCCACTCTTCCTCTCCCTGCATGTCCCCAAAATCTGCTTCAGAGGGTCCCCTAATCCTCTGGAGCAGATTTTGAAGAGGTGGGGGGGGTGTAGAGGAGAGGAAAGGGAAGCTCCATTACACAAGCAAAAGTCTGTTGCTTGAGTGGAATAACAGCATTGGATACAACCCTTAAGATGCCACAAGACTCTTTGTTGTTTTGCTAACACAACTACCTCACTTGAATTTGTCACTTCTAAATTTAGTGCTTGAAGGAACCACTGTGTTTGCTTCTATATTTGTGTCTCCTTATCCATTTTCTTTCTATGGAATACATGATCCAATGACAAATCAAAGTGGGACTAGCCAAGTAAGCCCTTTGTGTTTACAATCAGGACTGCAGGTATTCTGTACCTAAAATTATAAATTTTGCAGTAAGGAAATCCACATTCTGAAACCATGATCCTGCATAAACATTTAAGTTTCTTTGGATCTAAAAATTCTGCTAAGCAAACTTGCATAGTTGAAGCTTCTGGTTGCCCTTTTCCTCCTATCTGCTACTCCTATGCCCATGAAAACTGGATTTCTTTGGCGGGGGGAGAAAGACATGGTTGATGCATGCACAGTGGGCTTTTTGGAGCCAAGCTATTATTTTGTTTTAAAGATTTCAGGGTATGTTTGCTTGTTTGGTCAAGTGGGGGAGATATTGACTGATGGGCATTTGGGGGATGTGAATGGAATGGAGGGTGAACGGGCATGGAGCCTGAGAGTTCTATGGCCAGCACGGTTGAGAGGCTGGACATACTAGCCAAGACACAGAGAACTGTTCAGAACGGGGGGGGGAACCTTCCATCTCTTTCTCAGAGAAAAACACCCCTCTTTACACCTGTCTTGTTTTTGAGTCATCGCTCTTCATGCATTTTCAAGGATTTAATCTGCAACCAAGAGGGCTAGAGGGGAAAAAAATGAATTTCCCACTTGCATAGTGAACTTCTTGACAGGTGTAATATACACAGCCTTGTTTATAGTTTTAGAAATGGGTGATTCTACAAGAAAGGCAAAAACATATAAGGGCTCTTGAAGAAGAAGGATTAACTTAGTCACATGGAAGCTGAATATGCAAGGCCTCTCCAAATGCATCAGTCACAAGATGGTACAGATTGCTCACCATGAGAACAGGAAGCCGGACTACATGAGCCTTTGGCCTGATCCATCAGGGCTCACCTTATGCTCTTCTCCAGAGACCCATCAATGTATGAATAGCCAGTACATTACAGATCTTCTGTTCCACCATAAGTTAAGAAAGCGTTCACAGAAAACCATCCATGTTGGCTAAGCTAGAGCAAACCAATGCGGTAGGAAAGATGACCTGTGTGATTTCTTACCAGACTCCACTGACGCAGCGTGTGGACAAAGCCCGAGGAGCAATGGTGGACCCCTGCTGCATGAATCCACCAACTGGAAACCATAGGCTGTTGCCAAGAGAGTACTGGTTTACGAGCAGATTGCATTTCCCTTGGGAGCAGGGGTGGGGGCTGTACCACTCGTAGGGCGTCAATCTGCAACATCCCAAAACACAACACCTCCAGTTACTTGGAGTACAAACATTTGGGGGGGGGGAAGCAACCCTTAGAGACCTAACTGTCCTAGGGGCAGGATATCTCAGTTATCTCAGTTATTTTGCTGGAAATTGGTCCCAGGAGGTCTTTCAGCATAGGCAACTGACATCCTTGAGAAGATTATAATCAGTTTGAAACCTGGAAAGGGTGCACAACAGACAGCTCGTGCATTGTTTGCACCTTCATCATTGTTCCATTCACTGGATGGACATTTTGTTGTTCCATGCTCAAAACGAGAATCCTGAAATCTCATTGCATGTCTGCATGTGAATTTACCTACTCCTAATTCCAGTGCTGATTCCAGGTTTTGGATGACCCTTGGATACGATGTACTCAGTGGGGGTCTTCTCTCTGCAGCACTCAGTTCCTTTCCCCCACCACTGTTACTACCTATTTGTTTGCCTCTCCCTCTGGGCCCAAACCACACAGCCTCCCAGATGCATGATGTGCAGGGGTTACTATTGAGGAAGGGCCATAGCTCACTGGCAGGCCATCTGCTTTGCATGCAGCAGCAATCTCCAGCATTTCCAGGTAGGGCAGTGAAAGACTTCCTGCTTGAAACCCTGGAGAATGGCTGCCGATCAGTGTAGACAATACTGAGCTACATGGACCAATGGGTCTGACTCAGAATAAGGCAGCTGCCTATGTTCCTCTGTTTGCTAATTCAGTCCAGGTGAACAGACAGCAACAGCAAGGAGGAGTAGAATAAGGAGGCTCATCAGATTGGTAGTACTGCCCCTACTGGGTCATGGGCATCTACAGATACCCAATTGTACCGACTTCTGATGTCAGCCCTGCTCCCTAATTCAGTTCTTTAGGGATGTCAGAAGCTGTAGGCTGGAGCATCTGTCCAGGTAGTTGAGTACTTTCAGGCTCTGGACTGGCCTTGCCCACCCAAGCTGGCCATTGGACTTTCCTGGACAGGGCAGACTATACAACGTCTTTGCTTTCTGAGCAGCAAGGTCTTTCTGGCCTTGGGGCATTCCTGTTTTCTTTGGCGTTACTTCTTGGTCTGCTCCGTCCTTGGCTTCCACTGCTGGCCTGCTCCATCTTCTGAATCCTACTTATTCCCACAGCTCTGTTTGCCTGGCTCACCTCTGGGCTTCTGGCTCCTGATTCATGTCAGAAGCTGCCTACAGCCCAGCACTGACAGCACCAAATGTTAGAATTGGAGAAAGTTCCTTGAAAAAGTAGACATAAAAACACCTGCTGTAATAAGTATCCCTTTCATTTTATATCTGTGTACAGGAGGGTCTGTTCCTGACCACACACATTTTTGTCAAAGGCCTCAGTGCATACATATGACTAAACACGCATAGGATTCTTTCTGCATGTTTGGAGACCCTGGAAAAGCAGAACGTATGAAGGTCAGATTTCTGGGTATGCACACACAGGTAGCATGGCTAGGGATGGGCGAATCTGTCAGTTTTAGTTTCTTTCAGTTTCTCATTTATCCAGCCATAAGCAGTTCGCATTTCCACACTGGTTTGGAATTTATTTTTTAAAAGTCTTCATGAAAATTCATCAGCATCTGAGTGTGAATTTCTCCTAATAGACACATTTTTGCAAAGCAATCTTCTCTAATGTAATGCATTTTATATGATATTCTCCCTAATGTATGCGTTGTATGGAGGTATCCCCTCCATATTATTATTATTATTATTATTATTATTATTATTATTATTATTATTATTATTATGCTTACTATCTGAAAGATCTCAAAGCAATTTACAACAGAATACACAAGGCACAATAAAAACCATGTCAAAATCAAAATACATCAAGCAAAATACATGAACATCCATATACGTAAATACAATATAAAAGTCAAAGAGTTTTACGAGACAGTATAAAACAATTAACAACTAACATAACACATACTCATACAACCACTACCATCATTCACTACCTCAAACATATCAACCAACCACTCATACATCAACCACCTACACTCAGCAATGTTACTACTACCCACATGCAAAGAATTACTACCAAGCATACACATATAAGATACTCTCCCCATCTCTGAAGTGCTAAAGGACTCGTGCCCCACACCCACAGAATACTCCTCTCCCATCTCTCACACGAGAGGGGCCCCGTTCTATACCAGAGCAGGCTCTCATCCCGGGTGTGTGTGTAAAGCTACTTTCATCCACTCACTCCCAAATCCATAATCATAACATACATGATACTACACAACTTCAACCTCTGGTAAATAACCACTCAGCTTTGGTAACAAACATCACTCTCAAGGCGGCCACAAAGGTCACTATTTAAGTGGACAGGGAAGGTTTTATAAAATGGCTTAGGCAGGTGGGATTATTCAAAAATTTCCTTGCTATTAATGAAACCAGACTCTCAAGAAGTGGGCGTCAACTTTGTGACTCTTAGGGTACTTGTAGATTGTTGCTATTTTCAGGTGGGATTCAGTCACGTAACAGCAAATTCAGGTTGCACAATGAAAGTTGATCTGGAGCTCTGGCCCAACAAACTCGCTTCCCCCAAAAGATCTGACATTTGTGGATAAGAAAAGTGATGGGCAAATGCAATGGAAAGTGTGGGATAATGTGTGCTTTAATACAATGTCATCTAGCTGCCCCAGAAACAAGTCAGAGTGAATACTCATTAAATAGCTAATGCCATCTAATCTCCCTGCAGACAAATCAGGATGAATGCTCAATAAACAGGTCATCTGGAAGTGCCCCTCAACTACTGTTGAAAAGCATGGAATTTTACATGGATTTGGCTTCTCTGTCTCTGTAGCTCAAAAGGAGCAGTTCTTTCTTGTGAGAGGATCTTTCCTTTTTTGGTGCCAGAGAGCTCCTCTCATATATATATTTAAAAATCACCCTAACTGTGGCAAATGCACATGATCGTATGTCACAGCTTTGAGCTAGTAACACCTGATCCTCCTGACATTAGCTTGGTGTTATCTGAAGCCCTTGTTCTCCTCTCCAACATGAATCAGTGCCGACACCTTTAGAAAATGTATCAAGAGAAGCTGTATCACAGCGTAGACAGGCCCTGGCTGTGTTATCAAATGATTTTAAATGCTGTGTGATACTGAAAACCATTACAGGTTTATGAATTTGACAACTCCCGCTGCACCAAGAGACCCTAAGGGACAGCATACTTCCATTTTTGTAATAGTATTGCAGCTTTGTAGCATTATTATAGCACCTACAAATGGTGCTGAAATCTCTGGTGCCTCTTTCACACAGTTAAGGGAAGCAGTCAGAACGTTTGAGAATGCTGGCATTTAGACTAGAAAGAGCCACAGTAATACCCAGGCGACAGAAAGTTCTGTTTTATTCAGATGCAGCACTTGGATTCCTGCACTGCGCAGTGGGTTGGACTCAGTGGCATTATAGGCCCCTTCCAACTCTACTTTTATATGATTCTTTGATAATGTGCGCCAGGAATGGGGAACCTGTGGCCCTCCAGATGCTGTTGGAATCCAGTACCCATCAGCCGTAGTCAGCATGGCCAATAATCAAGGATGATGGGAGCTGTAGTCCAACACCTGGCACAGTTCCATGTTCCTGGTGCATGTGAACTCCTGATATCCCTTTTTATACATCAACATCTAAGGAAAATGACTGAAGAAAACTTCAAGCAAGGTTGTACATAAATTGCAAAGAACCTTGAAGGAACATAACAGCTGTGATCTGCAGATCAGAAACATTGGACTTAATCAACTTGGCATTTTAGGGTGGTATTCAATGCTAGTCCTACTCAGAATAGACCTACTGAAGTTAATAGACATGCCTACTCAGAGGCAGCATGCTTCTGAAAACCAGTTGCCGGAAGCCTCGGGAGGGGAGAGTGTTCTTGCACTCGGGTCCTGCTTGCGGGCTTCCCCCAGGCACCTGGTTGGCCACTGTGAGAACAGGATGCTGGACTAGATGGGCCACTGGCCTGATCCAGCAGGCTCTTCTTATGTTCTTATGGCTAACTTAGGTGCATTAATTTCAATGGGTCTACTCTAAGTAGGACTTAGTTGAATACAACTCTCAGTATTAAAAATGGGGGGCTATTTAAAGAAGTCCCACTGATTTCAAGTGTAGATGTCCTTAGCATCTGGAAGGCTGAAATACTGAGTACACTTATCGAGGTAGTAAGTTTCATTGAACTCATTTTAACTTCCAAGTAGTTTAGGATGAGGTTATAAGGATGCTTGGTATGGTAATTCAGTTTAAATTCTAAAAAATGTGGAAAATTTTGACAACTTTCCATCTCAGTTAGTTTGAGGTTAAGATTGCTGTTTTCAGAAATAAATTCAGAAACCAATATTTAAAAGAAGAGATAAGAGCCTGGCTGATACATTATGCCAAAGGACCACTTATTCCATCATCCTGTTCTCACAGTGTCCAACCAGATACCTGTGGATTGCCCATAAATGGACTATGAGCACAACAGTCCTCTCCTCAGGATTCCCAACAACTTGTATTCAGAGGCATACTGCAGACTTCAGATGATGTACTGTGATGTGTAGCACATCCTGCGCATATTTACTTGGAAGTAAGTCACACTGAATTCAGTGAGATTTTCTTAATCCCTAGAAAGTCTTTTTAGGATTGTAGTTCTAATCTCATGACTGCCAATGGATCAATTCCAGTGTGAATTGGTTGGATATGAGGGGCCTGAACTAGTGATGTTAATTAAAGCTTGCTGTGGTGCATGCAGAGGGGTGTGCCTCAATAGCTGAAGTGGCATCCTGCCCCTCTTGCAGCTGGGCACCCCGTTGTTTCAGTTGGTTGAATCGTCTTATACTCCATTGTCATTATGAAGTGGGATGCAGAACTGGACTGTACGGATTATATAGGAAGCTGTTTTATACTGAGTCAAACCATTGATCCATCTAGCTCAGTATTATCTACACTGACTGGCAGCAGCTCTTCAGGATTTCAGGCAGGCTTCTCTCCCAGGTCTGCCTGGAGATGCCAGGGATTGAACCTGGGACTTTCTACATGCAAATAGATGCTCTACCACTGAGCTACAACCCTTCTCCATAGAATGTAATACTTCGCACTAAATTATATTTGCAGCTTTTAGATGTTTTCTTGAAGTTCATGTTGGCATCTTTTTTCACATGTCCCACATGTGACCCTCAATTCACAGGTTCCCAATCCTTCTTTTGTTTATTCAAGCAAACTCTAGGCGAGACAGTGATCAGGAGGGAGGTTTGTTTTTTTTGCATAGCATTTTTTCAGTGAGGACCGAAAACTCTAATTTATTTCACTATGATGCTGTTGCAAACCAAAGAGCAGATGCCTGTTCCAAGGGATACCCTTTGAGATTTTGGAAAATCCATTGCTTACTGCTCCACCCCTTCCTGCAAACCCTCACTGCAATAAAAATGCAATGCCACCTTCCATTTCTGCTGGGTTTCACAGTGACCAGTTTAAAAGCCCAATGGTGCTTTTCTGCAATGGATTTGCACTGTGTTTGCACTTTGTGGATGCTAATCTCTAACTTTTCCCTCTTGAGGTTTTAAGGCTTCTTCTGTTTGGCCAGCACCAATCCAGCCCAAATATAAACCAGTCCTTTGGATCTATCTGCTGCTGCCTGTTCCATTAGTAGTGCTTCCAGTGTGTGCAACAAGGCAGTGCTGGTATATGCCTTTTACAGCAAAGACAAACAGTAATGTCTTGGACAGAACAAAGCATTAGAGACAGAAAAGATTCCCTCTGTATCTTTGGATTTGTCACCCATTGTAGGGCAGGTCTTGCATTTTCCACTAGATCCCTCTGGTCCACAAAGGTGCTTTAATTTACAAAGCAGGAGTATATATTGAGGATCTCTTAAAAGTTAAGGCATAACTAATCTATGTTCAGACAGCCAGCGTGGTGTAGTGGTTAAGGTGCTGGATTATGGCCTGGGAGACCAGGGTTCGAATCCCCACACAGTCATGCAGCTCATTGGGTGACCTTGGGCTAGTCGCTGCCTCTCAGCCTCAGAGGGAGACAATGGTAACCCCCCTCTGAATACCGCTTACCACGAAAACCCTATTCATAGGGTCGCCATAAATCAGGATTGACTTGAAGGCAGTCCCAATCTACGTTCAGTGATTCTGAGCATGTGTTTGCTTAAGAACATGTCTTACCAAATTAGGCTAAAGTCCACCTGGTTTAGTTTTCTTTGACCATACAGCATCTGCTGGCTGCTTAGATTCTTGCAACAAACAGCCAGCCAGTGATCCACCAAGCTGAACCACAGCACTGCTTTACATGCAGAAGGTCCCAGGTTTAATCCCTGTCATAACCAGGTAGGCCTGGGACAGAATCCTGCCTGAAATCCTGGAGAGCTGTTGCCTGTTAGTGTAGACAATGCTGAGCTAAATGGACCAATGGGTCTGACTCACTATAAGGCAGCTTCCTAGATTCCTACCTTCTGTTGACACCAGCAACTACCATAGCTCAGGCAAGGATGTTGGCCGGCAAGGTACTGCCCCCACTTTGCTCCTTTCTCTTCCACCTATATAATTGTATGATTTTATGAACTTGTGCCAATTCCTTTATTACCTACTTCAGAGTATCATCACAAACATCTGTCCCTCCAGCAGTTGACAGTCAGTCCCACATTAGACTTCTCTGTGCAATTCTTAGAAGTTGACAGAAGGTGGCAATGTGAGGATAGGCCAAAAAAAAGGGGTCTGAAAGAAATGTTAACAGTACCGGGCCACCAAGAAGAGGACACAGCTCACAGCGAGGTAGGCGAGTAACATGAAGAGCCAGACACCAGGAGAAAAAGGATCCAGGAAAGAGAAATAGCCAGGCTTGCGCCCCTAAGATAGAGACAAGACAAGAAAAAAAGGCATAACATATATGCATATTTAAAAGCAAACCTCGGTTCTACAAAGTAACAGATCAAATCAAAGCTGTAGACCCAGAAATGGGGTGAGGATGAGGATGATGCAGGCAAATGACATTGTAGGGCCAGCAAACGTCTTAGAGAAAGATGAAGGGGAAAAAAGCAGGGCAGCATCTTACTTGCCAACCTGCACTTCTCTCTAATTTCAGAGTAACGTTTATGGCAAAACTGTGAGCACAGGCCCAGCCGGGGATGAAGATGCAGGCAGGCACAGCAACCCTGAGTTATGGAAGCCGGTGTAATTTATGCTGGTTTAACTTGAAGGGAGTCCATTTCCATTCAAGTTAAGCTGGAGAAAAGTATGCCAGATCCAAACCTGGTTCAGGAGCGAGGCTACTGTAAGCTGAGCAGGCTCAAGCCTGGCAGAGGGAAAATAAGCCTTTAACATAGAGTTTGACTTACACCATCCTTTTTGGCAGGCCATGTGACTGAGCTGAATGGAGTTGGGATACAGGGCAAGTCCCCCCCTCGTCCCACTCCCACCCTTCCCCCAGAACACCTGTTTTTGTGGGACTTATGGCTGCTTAAGTTATGTCGCTCTTGGCTGAGCTGGGATGAGCAAGTTATACCGGCACAGTCTGGCTGAGCCAAGCACTTGGTTGGCTCAGCTAGAGATCCACCAGATCCTAATTCATTAATCCCAGCAGATCTAGGGTTAGGATTGCACCTTGCCTATTTCAGCTACAGCCTGTTTTGCATCTCATCATAGATGCAACCCCCTTCCAGCCTCTTAACTCACTCTCTGGAGCCTGCCTCCCTATTTACTTTTCTTCTCTCTCTTCCAGGGATTCTTCGTTACTGCAGCTGAGCTTCAACTTCTGCTGGCAAATGTGACAGTTCTTGAAAGAGTAGGGAAAGAGGCAACCCAATCTTTATTCCCATGACTAATTATTGTGCAAATACTTTGAATGTAGACATTTTAGGACACAAAAACTCAAGTGAGCCAAGACAAAAGGTAGAACATTTTGATCATGCTTCATGAGCCCCCCCCTTCCGCCCCTTCAGTCTTCATATTGTTGGTTGGCCTTTTGTGGGGGGAAAAGCAAATCAGCTATACCTATCCTGGAACACACACTCTCAGGCCTTTGGAAATCAGTGTGAATAATTTCTGTTCTGGATTGTGACTACATAATCTGTGTAGACATTGTTTGGTGGTGAGAGAGTGTGTTTTGGGACAGAGGGACAGGGTAACATTCAGCACAAGGACACTGTGACTTGCATTGCAGAGGCAGACACTCACTCATGTAAAGTTGGATTTCACCCAGTGTGTCTAAACTATATAATTACACTATCTACCTAAGCAGGATGAGGTGACAGAATGAAATGCACCTCTTTAGCTTGCTGGCAGTGTGGCTGCCATGTTTCCACATATCTCTCCACTATAAAAATAAATCAGAGGAAAAGGTTTCATCTAGTTCATTCTTCTCCCTGCTGTTTTCTTCTCACAAGAAGCTGTTTGCACAAGGGAGCGCTTTTCTTTTTTTAAAAAGTAACACCTCAAGAGGATGGGCCAATCTGTACATTTCAGTTTCTTGCAGTTTCTGATTTTTCCAGTCTTAAATTCAGTGGCCCACACGCCCACATAAGTTTGCATTTTTAAAAAAAAAAAAAGTCCTCATGAACATTTTATATTGTTTTAAATTTTTAAATTGTGTTTTAAATTGTTTTTTAAAAGATGTATTTTAAATTGTATTTGTTTTTAGTTACTGTAAACTGCCCAGAGAGCTTCGGCTATGGGGCGGTATACAAGCATAATAAATAAATAAATTAAATAAATAAATTTCGTTAGCATTTTAGTCCAATTTTCTCTTAACATAGGCATTTTTGTATGCATTTTTCCTAATGCTTTATTGGATGTTATTTTCATGAACATGTGCATTTTTATACATACTTTCCCAGAGTATATACTTTTTTTTATTTTGCACACATTACTTGGCTGGAGAACTGCATTGCAAACTTCAGAGTAGTGAAAATTTCAAAGGATGGCTGCATTTCGGTTCCAGTGTTGTTTCCAAAAGTGCGAATTAGGTAGCTTTGCCTTTAAAAGCAAAGTGAATTGAATTTCTCCCTCAGCCGGTACTCTAAATTGGTACAGTCTACTCTAGCATCTTGGGATACTTATCAGCTCATTCCCACTTTGAACTATTGCACATATAGACCACAGGCCATAGTGAGCAGTAAAAGGGTTTGTTGAACTGAAGAAAGTGTTCATATGAACATGAGCAAAAGCCTTGGAGAATACATTCTTGGGAGAAGTGATAGTGTGTGTCACAGAGTCTGAGGATGCTTGCATTTTGCAGTATGGACAACAATGCCATCTCTCCTTCCATCACCTCCCTGTTGGCAATGCAGCAACAGGCCAAGCACTCCTGTCCAAAGTTCAAATTCAACTAAACTCCACAATGGTCCATTTGCATGAATGATAAACCATGTACAGCCGTTTGCAAGTCAGATACCCCCTTAAAGCCCCTGCATCAGGAATCCAAATTTGATTAAATTACAACAAGTGAAATAGAGAAAAATGACAGACCCATTTAAACTTGCCATCTATAGTTACTTGTGATAAAACAGATGTGTGTGGAGTGAATGGTGAACGGGCGAGGAGGCTTGGTTCGGAGAGTGGCAGGAAAAGAGATGATGGGGAACCAGAGCTGTACAGAAAATAACATAAAAATGGGCAGGAACTTTTTCTGTAGTTATTTGTTAGGAAACGTGTGAAGGCAGCTGCAGATTTACACAATGTTAGCTGCAGTTTTACATGCTGAAATATGAAGGGAAAGAGGCAAGGGGGACAAGCAGATGGAGTTTTGGCACTGCTTTCATCTACTGTGCAAACCAGATCTTTAAAGGAAGACGACTGTGAGGAGTTATCATCCCTTCTATTGTTAATTAAATATTTACTGCTTTAATTAGCTAATTGCCACATTGCTCTTCTGCTCCATATTAATGCTAAGCAACCAGAACCTTCTCCAAAACCAACAGAGGGATTATGAGATAGGAGAGCTCGCGTTTGGGGAGCTATTGGGGGAGGAAAAAAGGGAAGGCATACGCTAGCTCCAGATTTCGTTTCTAAGGTTCTGCATGCGAGATTGGGGGACATCATCTCTTGCCCCTTTCAGTTAAGTGGCAGGAAACATTCGGAAACTTTCCCCAGCACCAGGAAACCTGAACACACACGGGCTGAATGTTAAAAAATCCTATCCAGCCTATAAGGTGAAAGCTAGTGTTAGCAAGACTCCTCTGTAGACACGTTTCACATCCACACATTCTAGGAGTCTTGTGAATTAGGATCTTTAGACATTGGCAAGAGTGCATCTTGGCAGATTTACCCAGTAACCCACAAGCACACAGGTCTTAAACATGGGGATATTTATTGAGCATATACACATGGAACTCAAAATATACACTATTCCCCACTTCAGTGGGGAATAGTTCAGTACCAATATATATCTATTAGCATCAGTGGGGATGGCTCAGTAACAATATGTGTGAGGGAATTAGCTAAATAAACCTAATCATAACTAAACTCACAGACACACTCAAAAAACACACACATACGTGAAGGCGCAAGCACACAAGGCATAAGAGGAAATGGGGGGGAGTTGAGTTCAGCACAACTGAGGAAGGCACTAGCCTGCCCTTTCTCTTGGCTCACTTTGCAGACTAGACCTCAGTGTAGTGGTTAGAGTGCTGGACTACGACCTGGGAGGCTAGGGTTCAAATCCCCACACAGCCATGACGCTTACTGTGTGACCTTGGGCCAGTTACTGCCTCTCAGCCTCAGAGGGAGGCAATGGTAAAACCACCTCTGAATTCTATTCATAGGGTCGCCATAAGTCGGGATCGATTTGAAGGCAGTCGATAAGCTGAGCTAATGCACAGCTGGGCAGGGAAGTCCAGAGCCTGGCTACTGAAACACAGTCGCATACACACAGTCAAAGACAGATGGAGGGAACAGATGTGGAGGCTACAATTTGTAGGGAAAGGACCTCCAGAAGACAGGATAGAGAGCACGATATTCCTTTCCCAGCCCTGATAGGCAATCTAGAAATAGAACTGGAGCATGGTGAGACTCCCGGGCCATGCAGGGAAACAGCAAATGCAGCAGACAGGTCCTGAAATGGCTTCTTGGACCTCTGCTTTGGCTAGTAAAGGCCCAGAGCAAAGCAGGAAAAGTAGTGGAACCCTGAAAATAGCTTTTGAAGCAGCTTCAGCAAGCAGGACCTCTGTTTCAGAAGGCAGGAGTCCAGAGATAGTGAAGGAAAAGCAGGGGAAAGTCAGACCCGTGGGCTCTGGCTGGCTAAGTGATTCAGCAGGCAATTAGAGTGATATTCAGCAGGGTGGGTGACCAAGGCCCAGAGCCCAGAACAGCGATTCAGCAGGTGATCTCATAGTGGAACCAGAACCCAGGCCAGAAAATGGCTCTAGGAGTCCAGTTTATATCCCTTTCTGGACAAAAGCCTCAAAGGAGAATGCAGAATTGATTGGATCAGGCAGGTGTCCTTCCTTAATTTCCATACCTATTATGAGTCATATGGTCAGGGTAATGGGCTTTTCTTTTGTGAAGACAGGTGGTGGCATTCACCTTGTAGCTAGCTTGGTAAGATTTGAACAATGGGCTCCTCTCCTGAGGGCCAAACTTTTACAGTTGTTTTTGGGACTGCATTGATTGGATTGCCAAAGGTCATGTCCTGTGCATATGACTGGCAACATGCAACATCGGTTGAAATGACAGACTTAACACTTTCAACTACTTTTTTCACCAGGTTTCAAGCAGCCTCTTTGCAAAATGAACCAAACTGAAGCCATGTTAAAAATCCTACAGGCCATGTTGGGGCAGAGTGCTCTCAGTTTTATAGGCTCATAGCTAGCCTGCCAACACTAGGGCTTTAGACACACTTGCGGTTATACTGGCTTCATTGCTTCTTCACCTCTGGTTTTTTTTAAAAAAAATCTGGGTACACATGATGTTTGTCCTGCGTTGCCACTTTTTACTCCAAAATTTGGGATTTTTGAGATTGGATGCATTTTCCCTTCAAGCCAGCTTCACACCAACTTCAAAACTGTTTGGGCTATCAACCTGTTGCAACTCTGATGTTTGCTGTGGGTGGTCCTAAAAGCCCTGACATCAGCAGTGGGGCTGGCTGTATTCCATCAGACAATAAAGATGTGTATAGCCGAGTGCAGAATCATTTCAAACTGCATCCAGACAAAACAGTCTCCCTGCTTTTTAAGCACCAGCATGCACATAGTTTATCTCTCTCTGCGGCACAGGTATGAACACTTTCATGGGTTGCAAGGAAAACGGTTCTTTAATTCCCAATACCAGGTAGCATTCTTAACAAAATGTTAGACTTGCACTGGGGAAGGACAGGGTGCAAATCCCTGATCAGCCATAACACTCATTAGATGGCCCTGGGCAACTTGCCATCTCTCAGCCTAAGCACTTCACAGGGTAGTTGTGAATCTGGGATAACTTTTAAGTTCGCTTCTCTTGAGCTCTTTGCGTGAAGTGCAAGACAGAAATGAAATAAATCACAAGGTGTGGGAAAACACTGGAGGTTTTCTGATGAGCTCACTCCTTGATCCTGGATTCACCACATAGCAGAGGAATCAAAATGCTAAGTAGGTTTTAATTACTTGTTTGTTCTTTGCAATAAGAAGGTCTCCACTGAGAAGGAGATGCAGAAGCTCTGTCTGTATTGTTGGGAAAGGCTACATCTTTATCAGCCACGGATATTGCAAGGGCAGAAGCTGCGAATCTGCTATAATTGTTTTAGTGCTTTGTTTATGTTGCTGTTTAACTGAGGGGAAATCAAGAGTGTATCCTTATTGCCCACGGAACATATGGAGAACACACAGATACAGAGCAGGTATAATAGTGCTCCATTCAGAACTTCTTCAACACAAATATTCTGGACTCAGTGACTCTCAGGAAACACTAATGACCAAGTCAGCTTTGTACATGTGCAACCAGCAGAACATGGTCCTTCTGGAGGCTTATTCAGGCAAAAAGTAGAGTTCAGGGTAGGGGGGAAAGAATAACAATTCAAGAGAGATCACATTTTTAATTCTGCCTGTTGAAAAGGAACTAGAACCCAGAAGGATAGAGATGGAGGCCGTAGCTCAGTGTCCTGCATGCAGACGTTCCCAGGCTCATCCTCAGCATGTCCAGCTGAAAAACATCCTGGGTAGCGGGACAGAGAAACCCCCTTCTCCAAAGACATTGGATAGGCACCATCAGTCAAGGCAGATAGTCTAGTACTCTGACTCAGTACAAAGCAGCTTCATAAATCCATGTGGATAAACTTGTTCAACTAAGGGCCAAGCTATGTGATCAGCACATGCATGCAGTATATCAGCTCCTGTTCTGTGCCATGTCAGAACCCTTTTCCCTGATGTGCTTGTTTTCTACGTGCAGGGAGTTTTTCCAAAAAAAGGGAGTAGTAGTCAAGTATTCATTTCCCCACCTCCAGTCTGAAGAGACAGAGCCCAGACACAGGTACTGTGGTGGATCATGTAAATCAGCTACAATAGCCAAATCCCACAGATCCATTTAACTGTGGTTTCCATTCCTGTAGGTAAACAGTACCCTAGGCTTGGTACACAACTCTGCAGACACTTTGCTGCCATTCATCTGCTCTCTGTTTTTAGGCACGTTATGGGATAGGGGAGCAGGATAGCTCACCGTCTTTTCCTGACAGAGACTATTTCCAGTCAGTAGCTCTGCATCAGGCAGACATGAAACATGTGTAGTTTTTCCAGCTAAGGAGATGCCATAAAGGAAGTGAGGCAAAGTGGTATAGAAATCAGATCACCTGCCAACCTATTGGCAATTGTTTGGGACCATGCATTTGCTCCACGTGCAGGTCCAGGAGTCTGTGTAAGGAACAGGGCTGCTTTTGATCTCAATAAAACCTCCAACAACAGGGGGTCCTCCATTGTTTTCCTGCCCTCAAAAAGAAGATCCCTAGGTCTGCCCATTAGCTACCAAGCCAAGTTCAAGGTTCTGGGTTTGGCTTACAAAACCCTAATGCAGCTTGGGACCAGGATACCTGAAAGATCGTCTTACCCTTTCCATACGCAGTCGATCACTGCGCTCTGCATGTGAGGGCCTCCTGCAGATACCATCTCATCAGGAGGTCCATTCTACACAAGATAGGAAGAAGCGGACCTTTGGTGCTGTGGCACTGACCCTTTGGAATTCCCTCCCCTTAAATATTAGACATCTCTGTTCTCTAATTTTTTTAAAGATGTTTTAATGTTTTAAAGTATTTTGTTTTTAAGATGTTTTAAAGTGCTTTTAGTGTTTTTATTTGCTGCCCTGGGCTCCTTCTAGGAGGAAGGACAGGATATAAATTTATAAATAATAGATGGCTAAGGTTTCATTGGCTTATAAGTCTGGATCCAACCGGCAGGGCAGCACAACAGCAATAAACAAGAAAAACCTTAGAGATTGTAGGAGGGAATCAGAACCTGCCCTGAAGCACCTGCTTCTGCCTTTTTTAATTTGCCTTTTTTGTTCAAAGTAATCTTGGGTGTGTTTTTTATTGATTCCCACCTCCCCGAGCCAGGAAATTTCTGGCATCTTTTCTCACCTAGGTGCAGCTAGGGGCAAAAGCAGGATTAGTATCAAAACATTTCATGTCGGACAAAGAATATTTTGTAGACATCTGAAATTGCAGAGGGATTTAGGGAGAGGAAGGGCAGCTAGCCAGGCTGGGCTAAGGTAGAGCCATCGTCCAAGGGGTACACACACACACACTACCAACTTATCTGTGATCGCATTGCTCCACACTGGTGTCCCTTGCCTGTCTTCCTGTCCGCCCCATAGACAAGCTTCTTGGACACACACTTCCTCACACTTCAGTTCCTCAGTCTGTGACTTTTGCCTCCTCTTCACTGCTGATGTGTGGGTAGAGGGATGGATAACTTTACCCAGCATAAGTTCGTCAATTACCCAGGTGGGGTAGAGACTCTGTAGATCAGCTGCAGAGCACACACACACTCCAGTTTGTTTATTCATTGGTTAATTTTAAAGATTTTTGCTCTGCCTTTCCAGGCAGCTGACATATATAATTATTAGCATGACAGTGCCTACTTTTTAGAACTCCCTGCCTGCAGACCTCAGGCAGGCATCTTCACTGCAGTCTTTTCGGCACCTGCTTAAAACATTTTTGCTCAAGCAAGCCTATCCAGAAATGTAGATATCAACCTGTATTTTCATCAGTTTTTAGTTAAAAGGTAAAGGTGTCCCCGCACTTATAGTGCGAGTCGTTTCCGACTCTTAGGGTGACATCTTGCGACGTTTGCTAGGCAGACCGTATATATGGGGTGGGATTGCCAGTTCCTTCCCCGGCCTTTCTTTACCCCCAGCATATGCTGGGTACTCATTTTACCGACCACGGATGGATGGAAGGCTGAGTGGACCTCGACCCCTTTTACCGGAGATTCGACTTCCTCCTTCCGTTGGAATCGAACTCCGGCCATCAGCAGAGCTTCAGCTGTGTTACCGCCGCTTACCCCTCTGCGCCACAGAGCGTCTGTTAGTTTTTAGTTACTGCTGATTTTAATTATATTTTTAATTTTTTAATTCCTGTTTTTAACTCTGTCTTAAATTTTTTTTAGAGGTTTTACATACAATCAAGCAGCATATAAATTTTGTTACATAAAATAAATGATTTTGCTGGACTGCAACTCCCATCATCCCTGGCAACTGGCCATGCTGGCTGGGGCTGATGGGATCTGTGAGTACAATGACATCAGGAGGACCACAGGTTCCCCACACTTGTCCTAGTGGGTAGAATGGCAGAGAAGCACCAGGAAAACTCAGGTTCAAATCCTCATTTAGCCATGAAGCTCATTAGGTGATGTTGGGCCAGTCATACACTCTTAGCCTAAGCTACCTCACTGGATTGTTGTGAAGATAAATGTGGGGGGGCTAGCTCCTTTGGGGATGGGCAGAATCAATATATAATACAGTAAACAATTAGATACTTTTTATAAATGTGAGTGTTTCACAATCACAGCTTTCTAATCTGGGTGTGGGTTTTGTTTCCTGTTTTTGTATTAGTATATATACCAAACCTGTTGATGGCTATCTTTTTTGTTGTTCTCATAGCCTTAACTCTTTAATAACACATGACCATTATTTGACAATTTTTGACCAGTGAGTGGACTAAATCTTGTTCACCCAGTGAAACATCCAACTCTAACTGACTCTGGCATGTTCGCATTTAACTGATACAATATTTTTCATGAATCTTTGTTCCCTTCCTTAGCCAGAGCGTCGGCATACAGGTATCTTTCACAGCAGAAACATTTCTAAGAGATGTTTCTTACCATATGAACTCGGTAGAGAATGCTAATCCCCAGAGTCATGAATGGCTTGGAGAAATCAATCACCTTCTCTCGTTCGGCTGTAATCGTCAGGCCAGCCACTGCCAAATCAGCTTTCTACAAAGAAAGGAACACAGTGAGGAGCAATTATCTCTTTCCAAAGTGGGACCTGAGGTGGACAAGGCAATGAAGGAACATGACACGGCTGGTCGCTAAAGGGTTTCTCACTCGGAGGTCAGGTTTAGCAACAGGCAAGGGGGGCAATTCCAAATGCCATAGGTAAATGGTTCCCAAACTTTTTTTCCTCATGGATCACTTGAAATTCAATGAGGACATCAGGAAAAACATCCTAACTGTTAGAGCCATAGGACAATGGAACCAGTTACCTAGAGAGGTAGTGGGCTCTCCGACACTGGAGGCATTCAAGAGGCAGCTGGACAGCCATCTGTCGGGAATGCTTTGATTTGGATTCCTGCATTGAGCAGGGGGTTGGACTGGATGGCCTTGTAGGCCCCTTCCAACTCTACTATTCTATGATTCTATGAGGGTTGTGGTAGAACACTTAAACTTTTTTTTCTTCCTGTTGTAGCAATTGCAGAGTGCTGTGTTAGATGCTGTATGTTTTTATTATATGTCTGTTGCTGCTTTTATTTATTATATATTGAATTTCAAATTGTAATACATAAAATACAATATATAAGTAATAAAAGAAGCAATAGAAATACAATTAAAAAACATATAGCATCTACCATGAACCTATAGAATTCAAATTGTAACACATTCAAATACAATATATACTACAGTTTTATTCCACAGATTTCAAATTGTAATACAATAAAATATGTAAGACATAAAATAAGCAATAAAAATACAATTAAAATCAATGTAAACATTTAATTAAATGGATGTGCCACTTCCCATCTTCAACCACTAATCCACAGACATGCCAGGGTCCACCTCAATGAAGCTCCTGGACCACTGGTGGTCTGTGGACCACACTTTGGGAACCTCTGTCATAGGCGTGTAGAGCCTCACAACACCCTGCAAGATGGGTTAGGCAGAGAAATAGTGACTCGCTCAAGGCCATCCATTGTCATGGTCATGGGTCCTTAGATCTGAAGACGGAGACAATTTGGTCCTCAAGCTCTCCAGGAAGCAATTTCCACAGCCATGGCCCCAGTAGAAGCTTTGATGTAGGAGAAGGTCAACCAGACAGTTCCATCCCTGATTCCCCCTCTTCAGACTCAGGTGACTCTTTCCCTAAACTACCAACATCCAAAGAGCGACCTCCTCCTCCTCCTCCAACCTACTAAGCACAAGGGCTGCAAGTGGTATTCCAACCCTGGAACACACACACAAACTGTGTGCAATAGAGTGGAGGCCCTTTAACTTCCAAGCAGGCTCCCTACAGAGAGATGGCTCTTCAATCACAACTCTCTCTGCAGGACTATGTCAGTCATTAGTCAGCTCCCAGCTTTCTTGTCCTGGTCTACACATGCAGCAGAACAAGGTAGTGATGAGATGGCAGAGCACTGAGAGGGAATAACGGACTGTGTCATTTCACGTGGGTAGGCAAAATCACAGTCTGTGATACTCCTCTGTGTTAAAGCAAAAACGAAATAAAAACCCTGTGTGATCTGCACAGGAGGGAAAGGGTTGGGATACAATTTTCTATGCTGATGTATTGTTGTTTTGGTTGATAACATTACACTTTCAGTAAGGTTAGAACAATAAAAGGCAACCCTATTTACAGTCTGAAATGGTATAGCCCATCTCAGGATTCCAACTCGTTCTGCTACATGGGTAGACCAGATTTATGAGTCTGGTACCTGGCCAATCTTGAATACCATCCTACAGGAAGCTCTCCATGATCCTGACTCTTCCCTGCATGACCTGCACCTTGCCACACCTGATCAAAATATTCCCAGGGGCTCCAACCATAGTAGCCAAGCAGGGAGTTTATCCTGGGTTCCCCACATTATGTATACCAGGTGTGAGAAACCTTTGGTCCTCCAGATGTTGCTGAACTACACTTCCCATCAGCTCCAGCAAACATGACCAATGGCCAGGGATGATGGCAGTTGGATGTTCAGCAACATCTAGATGGCAAAAGTCTCCACACACCTGATCTATACTGTGTTCTCTTTGTGGTAATGAAGTCTGTGACATTGATTGGCTGATGTAGCTGCTGTGATGCAACAGCAAGATCCTACCTTACCTTTCAATAATATAAAAATATAAACAAGGTTTGTGTGGAGAGTGAGGTGACTCCATTGCAACTGAAAGTCTGTGATCCAGCAAAACAGTTATGTCCCCCTCCTTTGATTTGGGCATAGGTTGTAGAGCGCCCTCTGCATCCTAGGATGGAAGTCCTCCCATTCAGTGAGTTGAAGGTAAACACACTCTCTTGCTGGAACCTTGGTGTAAAGAAACCACCTATTGCTGGAGATCCAAATCTCGTTCCTCAAGGGAGTTTTCTATTCTACAGATATTGCATCTTCCCAGGACTCAAACCACAGAATATAATTGCTGGGAGAAACATGATCCTTTCTCATGGGCAATGCACATTTTGTACATGGAAGCCACTGCTGCTGCTGCCACTGTCACCGTCTTCAGCTAAAAAGACACTGCAGAAGCAAAATGAATACATGAAATGCATTTGTCCTCAGCTCACCCACGAACGGAGGAGGAGATGTTGCACTTGATGAGAAATAAGAGCTGGCAACAGTGCAATGCAAATTAATATTTTAAAAACTCCAGTTTAATCATCATGTAACTCAGATAAGGATTTTAATTTTAAATATGATTTTTATTACTATCACTTTCTTGTAATGACTTGCAATTGCTTTCTCTTTTTTTCTTTTTCCTTTTAAAAAAGGGGGAAACTGAATAGCACTATTCTGCCTCCCTCACGCATCAGTACGACTTGCAATGCATGAGATAGTCGTACTACAATGGCCTGTGAACAGACCCACTTGCACTTTATGTGCCTGCACTACATGGGCTCCTTGCCGCAGAAAGACTTGCGAGATAAAAAATGGGAAATTTATCACCCAGGATTCATAACCCAAGCTGTAAACATGATGTGACAGGTATGTTGTATGTGCATCTTGCAGGGCTGAAGGCCTGATCCTGCCACTCTTGCCAGATGTATATATATTTTATAAATCTACTGAATCAATCTGTTTCTGACAGAGGCCTGCAAAACCTTCAAAACCTTTGCCTGCTTACAAAAGGTCACTGTGTGAGACAGTGATCAAAAAGCAGGTGGAGTAAAAACAAAAGTGTCAGCTTGTGGGAACATCTCCTTTATTGCCCTTCTAGGAAAATAAAATAAAAATTAGATGAAGAATAAGAAGCTGGCCATACATGAGTCAAGTCTAGTCAATCCAAGGTTATTTGAGCTATTTCTATTATTTTTATTTGATCAATTGATTTATATACTGCTTACACGCCTTAATGGTTTCAAAGCGGTTTACAAGCATAGCATCAATTATAAAATCTATAAGCATAACATCAGTTATAAAATCCGTACATAATTAAAATACAATAAAACAAATCCATCAAAACATTAAAAACATCCGTATTTAAAATATACAATAAAACAAGCCTAGTAAAAAGCATACTAATTAAACCACTAAAAAGCAATTAAAACAGTTGGATCAGGGAATACTTGCCTAAACAGGCATGCCTGCAAGAGCTGGTGGAATGCTAATACAAATGGGGGATTTCTAAATGTGCAGCTAATCTGGGGGTCAACTATAGTAGTCTCTTATACATCTTGGGCTTTAACTCTCCAAATGGTTTGGGGCCTTGATATCTGAAAGACTGCTCCTCCCATACAGTGAAAATGGAAATGGACTGCCTTCGATCCCGACTTATGGTGACCCTATGAATAGGGTTTTCATGGTAAGCGGTATTCAGAGGGGGTTTACCATTGCCTCCCTCTGCCCATACAACAGTGTAGTGGTAAATTCAGTAGTGCAAGGTCCTTTCATGATAGTCACAGCCATGCTCCTCGCTCTTTTTTTTGCTGCTGGGTTGAGAATGAGATGCTTGTTAATGCCTTCTCCCACAATAACAGACATCCCTAGGAGCCTTCTAAGTGGCTGACTCACCTCCTTTCACTCTGATTGGCTCCAATCAGCAGGAAAGGACAAGGAAGCAAGTTAGAGGACTCTTCTCAGTGACTAATACACTCCCCTTTCATGCCGATTGGCTCAAAGGATGCTGGAGACATTGGGACCCTGCTCCCAAACAAGTAAGAGGTCTAAGACCCCATGAGACCCTAGAAGCAGAGCTTGGAAAAGTTACTTTTTTGAACTACAACTTCCATCAGCCGAATCCAGTGGCCATGCTGGCTGAGGCTGATGGGAGTTGTAGTTCAAAAAAGTAACTTTTCCAAGCTCTGCCTAGAAGACTACACAACTGCTCCCATATGAGCTTATCAGGAAGGCCCTCTTTACAATCCCATCATTGTCTTACATAAGAGCCTAAGAAAGATCCATCAGGGCCAGCATCCTGCTCTCACAGTGGCCAGGCACATGCCTGTAGGAAGCTTGTAAGCAAGGACATGAGCACCACAGCATTTTCCCCAGTTTTAGGTGCAGTGACTATGTGGAATAGGACCTTCTCATTAGGGGTGCCCAGCTTGTGGAATTCTTTATTTTGCTCTGCACCCATCACTTTATCTTCACATAGCAGATTAAAACATGTGCACATTTCATCAGGGTACACTTTGAAAGAATATGATCAGTCTGGTTTATCTTATTCACCTCCATTGTCACAATGCAGTTGCTGTTTTTGGCGTGGCTTTGAGGTTACTATTTTGATATTACTGGGCTGCTTTGGGAGGAAGAGCAGGACATCAATTGAATAAACATTTTGTAAAATGTCTTAATTTGATGTTATGGGCTGAATCCAATGTTCTCTAATGAAGACAGGTGAATTTTAATCCAATGCAAGAAAAAAATCCAATGCAGCAGTTGCGCTAACAGAAACTTGTTGCGCAATTGATTGCTACAATGTAGCAATGGGTTCGTTTCTGCAATAATTCAATTTGCCATTGGATTAATTATTGTTTCTGATATTCTCTATCTTTGCAGAGAGAATTTTGAATTAGCAACTCTCCACATCTGGTTTCTGATTAATTCTTCTTCTTCTTTTCCAATTCTTTTTTTTTTAATTGCTTTGAAATCACTGATAGTGTGAAGGATACTTTTATTGATCTACTTTCTATGTGAGCTCTTCAAATATGTATTCCCTTTCACTGATGTCAATGAAGTGTTGATTGTAACTGACAGACAGAAAGCAACAGGGGGGATGAGGTAATGATTGTAAGCAGCAGCGGGGAAGACACTGACTTGATTATCAGCCTTAATCAGCTCTGCAGTGCACTTAAAAAGGAATGTAAACAGGCAATTATTACAGAATTCAGAATAAAGATAAGTACCAGTGGAGACTTGTGAATAAATAGTGATTATAATATCGATAATTCTTTGTAAAGCAAATATATATAGACAGATATTACATATCTCAGAAGAGATCAGAAAAATGAAAAGATATCGGAAGAAAAAGAAATCAGATCCTTAACAACCATCAGGAGGCTACACTTAAAAATGAAACACAAAAAAGGTGAGGATTCCATTGGTACTGCAAACTATCTGTCAAACTCCTCCCTAGCCCTGACTGGGGATCAGGATCAACACTGGCTCAAAGCCATATATTTGATTCTGTATTCACAAGTGGAAAACAGTTAAGCTGGAGAAATAGTATATCCCCCTCCTAACAAAAAAGTCTGAAAGGTTTCCCCACACCCCCCCAAGGTTAAAATGTCTTGGTTTCACATTCAATCTTATTTAGAACCCCATGTATATTGAAGAGGATTATAAGAATTCAGCTCTGCCTGTGATAGTGCAGATTAAAAAAACAACCTATTATTTTTAAGCATCAGTTTTGACAACAAAGAAACAAGAACATCCACATACTGAGGCTTCACACAAAGAAATAACGAACAGCTTTCCATCCTTCACCAAGCCCCAGAGCACATAAGCCTAAGAACCAGATTTTTCTCTCCTGAGGAGAAATGATTGTTCGACAGGGTCAAAATGTCTGCATAAGTATTACAATGTGCCTAGCTCAGTAAAGTCCCTAAAAATGATAGGATTTACTACCATTTGCAGTAGCTGACCATCTGACTCACTGTTTCGTTTAGAAAGTATGGAATGCATCAAGAAAGCACCACAGAGGTGGCATCTAGCACATGAACAGTGACAAGGACTGTTTGCTCCAAATTATGGAACTTGCTGTTAACAAAACTAAAGCCCTGACATAAGCACCTTTTAAACTCTGCACAATTTCAGTGGATGGGATTTAAAGCCCAAAAGAGTTCTATTGTGTGGAATGCAGGAATAGAATGTCTGAGCTCTAGAATGTCTGCTCCTCAATTAAAGATAAATGCCCTGTTTGGCTTCTTGGCAGCTAGGAGTAGAGGAGCGGATGACTCTTACGCTTACCTCGAAGTTGTTGAGTTTGCGTGACATTTGGGGCAAATGAATTATTTTCAGCAAAACTCCAGATTCTGAGCTTTAATTTGACATCTCACACGTATCAGCAGAACAGAATGTTGTCAAATGTCTGCATAGCATCAAATTTCACTATTGCATAAAGCTGTCAGAACTTTTTTTTTAAAAAGACCTTCAATAGCACCATAAAGCCTTCTGGGGAAAAGATAGCTAATGTAGGCTTTTCAGGCATAGTATAGCTACCTGGAGCATCTGGGGATTGACATTACAGGTAATAGTTCTATGGAAAAGGAAACTGCTTTTGTGGCAAGGTGCCCATGAAATGGAAATGGACTGCCTTCAAGTCAATCCCGACTTATGGCGACCCTATGAATAGGGTGTTCATGGTAAGAGGTTTTCAGAGGGGTTTACCATTGCCTCCCTCTGAGGCTAGTCCTCCCCAGCTGGCTAGGGCCTGCTCAGCTTGCCACAGCTGCATATGCCAGCCCCTTCCTTGTCTGCAACTGCCAGCTGGGGGGCAACTGGGCTCCTTGGGACTGTGCAGGTTGCCCACGGCTGCACAGGTGGCAGGGCACGTAACCCCTGAGCCACTCCCTGTGGGGGTGATCCTTAGCTGGCCCTTGACACCCAGGAGACACAAGCGGGGATTTGAACTCACAGACTCTGGAGTCCCAGCTAGGCTCTCCTCCCCACTGTGCTATACCAGCTACTATGCAAGGTACCCATAGGGACATCGAAACAAGGTCTCCAGGAGTCAGACACTGTTGCTGGACCTCCTGGCACCACTTGTGTTCTCTTTCTATTGCAAGCCTGGTGGACTGAGCTCTGGGCTTCAAGGGTGCCATCTAGTGCCAGTCTAGCCTGCACATCAAATCAGCTGACCTCTGAAGGTAAATCCCTATTTGCCAGGACACATAAAGCCCTGGCCACAGAGCTTACTCCTCAGGCTGGTGTGAGGTTACAGCCTAAGACATCACTTCCTTGTGATGGTTTCAATCTTGAGATTTCGGCTTGGTTTGCCCAGCTTTTCAACTGAATGATTCTCGAGGCATCTTACAATGGTTTCAAATAATGCACACACACACAATGGTGGCTGGTGCCCCTTGGGAATGGAAAGCAGGAAGACAGCCCAACAGTAGGTGGAGCCAGAGCCAATGGCAGGAGGAACCAACTAATTCTAGTTTTGTCCCCATCCTCCTCCGCCTTCCCGAGTTCTACAAGGGGCAACACTGAGACAAAGGAGGAAACTGATAGGAAGCGCTACAGCCTTGACTGGCTATAAACAGGACAGCAGGCAAGTGGGGGCTGTCTGAGGGCAGACTGAAGTTGGCAGGGCAGTTGCCCCATTCATCCTAAAAGACCAGCCTCCACAGCGCATGCGCGCACGCACACACACACACACACACACACACAGAGCATTTACAGCAGCTATGACTATGTACCTGCCTTTGGGTCATCTTGCTGTTCTGGAACTTGATCCCTGCTTATTCTGGACCCCGCTCCTGCTTTTGATAGCCAGCTGCCCTGGATGCAATTCTTGCTGAGGCCTCCTGACGCAAGGCTTCAGTTGACTCTGAATAATTACAAGGGATGGTGGCCATAGCTGAAAGAGAATGTGTGTGCCTTTCTTGTCCTAACTGATGTGCTGCTACTTGCACATGTACTTTGCTAGCTTTACAGCTTCTTGCTATGAAAGCAAAGTGGGAAAGTTCAAGTCAGACAAAGCATATTATAGAAGCATTAGTACCTCCAGTTGCTTCCCAGGCAGAAGATTGCTTAAATTAGAACAAAATACTCCCTGCTTCAGAGGGTCCCCTGACAAACTAATGCCTGAAATTGAAAGGATGACCCGACTCGGCTGTCATTAAATGTTGATGCTGCCTCCGATTCAGGATGCACGCTCAGAAGATGTCTACATTGCAGCAGGGCTGTTATTAACTGCATTCCACGGACTTGGCAATTAAAGACACTGAAAGTTAAAATAAGGGGACTGAATCCATCCCGACGGATGACCCTATGGTGCTATGGTGGCTGATGAAGCTAGCCCTGACTCTACTACGGATGACTGGTGTTCAGTGATGGTTTAAAATGGCAGTCTGCAGCTTGGTGAGGGATGACCTGCTAAGCAAGACTCCTAACAACACTTAGCACCATCCCGGGGCTGGTGCTCTATGCCTGCCTGTCCATATGCTCAGGTATCTCCCGCCAAGTTAGACAAAGAAAACTAGCCCCAAACACCTGGTGGGGTTGGAAAGGTGATTCCTCCTGAGCCCAGAGCCAGTAAAGACGGAGGGTTCTCTCATGTTTTTTTTCCAAAACTTGGGCATATTATGTCATAGCCATGCTTGAAGATAATGGCGAAACGAATATGAGGATTACATTTTGCTAATCCATCTCTTAGAGAAGACTTATGTATGGCACTATAATTTGTGGCCTGGCTCTTAGAAACACAGTTTTAATTTTGGCACATACCTTATGCTACAGGGCACCAGTGTCTGCAAAATAGAAGCCTCAGCTTGAACCTTCACTACAGGAAGACAAAAGAAAGGACTTCTTCACACAGGCATAATTCACTGACACAAGATATGGTAATAACTCCTAACTTGGAATGAGAATGGACTGCTTTCAAGTCGATCCCAACTTATGGCGACCCTACGAATAGGGTTTTCGTGGTAAGGTATTCAGAGATGGCTTACCATTGCTTTCCTCTGAGGCTGAGAGGCAGTGACTGGCCCAAGGTCACCCAGTGAGCTTCATGGCTCTGTGGGGGTTCGAACCCTGGTCTCCCAGGTCCTAGTCCAACACTGAAACCACTACACCACACTGGCTCTAACTCCTAACTTAGATGTCTTTAAAAGCAAATCCACAGAGGATAGTAGTAGTAGAGTTTATTTACAGTCAGTCATAGACCCATATTTAAGAACAGTACACAATATATATAAACAGAAGGGAAAATACAGTACGAACAGCAAAAATTAAGTGCATGTATGATAAATGCGTTTCTGCTGAGCCGCATAAACAAACTTGGCAACTTGGAAGGTGATTTCTTTATCAGAACCAGATAGTAGATAAACAATGGAAGCTTCAGGCGACTTATGGGAAGCTTTTAGCAATATATCATTAAGATACTTACAGCGAATCTGAGAATACAAGGGGCAAGATAAAAAGCTGTGCTGAAGGGTTTCAATACCAGCACCACAAGGGCAGACACACTGCTCATAGGGAACCCCCCTGAACCTCCCTTCCAGAACCGCAGAGTATAAAGAGTTAAACCTAGCTTTAGAAAATGCTAGGCGAAATTTGGGGATTGTAAGCAAATCTAAATAGGAACTAAATTTTCCAAGGAGAAAGTTTAATTTCAAATACAATGGGGAACATGTTTTAGAAGCTAGGGAGATTGTAGTTTGATAATCAATATCCTTAATTCGCGAGCGTATTATGGCTAAAGCATCACTTGGAGAATGAGATAGTAAATATTCCTTCGAAAGACCCATTTGTAATAGTTTCATTTCCAATTTATGGTTCCATTTAGATGACCAATTATCATTCCAAAATAAAAATAGAAGCCCAGACGAAATATTAGTTGATATTTTGACCCAATAATTTACAGTCGTCAGCCAAGCTTGGCTTTCCATTGAACTAAACCCACATTCTAATCTAAGCGCCGCCGAGGGCGCACATCTGGGGACACCTATCAAGCATCGTAAGAAAGAGGAAAGAACTGCTTCAACTGTGTGGTCCATAGAGTGGATCCAAATTGGAGCTCCATATAGAATTTAGGGAATGATTTTATTTTTAAATATCTGGATGACTGCAGGAATGAATTGTCCCCCTTTATAGTAAACATAACGAATCAGACTGTTTAGGGAATTCTTAATTCTCCTTAACATCATTCTTATATGAAAAGACCAATTCATTGAAGAGTGGACGGTGATGCCAAGATATTTATAGTGGGCTACTTGTTCAATTGGATTTTCATTGACTATCCAAACTGGGGTGATTATTCGCATGGAGAACACTAAAATTTTCATTTTATCAAAATTTATAATTAGATGGTTCTCTGTACAATAGGACATAAACGCCCTTAGTGTACGTTTTAGCCCAACCTTCGATAATGAGAGAATCACAGCATCATCAGCATAAAGTAACAAAGGACATCTTTCAACCGCAATCTTGGGGGTGTGGAAATCATGAGAAAGGCAACGTTCGTTCAGGTCATTTAAAAATAGATTGTAAAGGAGAGGGGCAAGTATACAGCCCTGTCTCACCCCTGTGGACGTGGGAATGGAATTGGTTAACCCACCCTCTTTTCCACAGCGGACACATAGGGAGGTCTGTTGGTACAGGTGGTACATCAAAAATAAAAGTCTTTTGTCAATAGAAGTTTTGGATAGTTTAGACCACAAAATATCCCAGGGGATCGAGTCGAATGCAGAGGATAGTGATAATGAGTGGCTTTTCATCACCTTAGTTATAGGAAACCATCAGAGGTTGTATACCCTAAAAACAAGATGACTCCTGCATTCATTTACTGCTTATATGCTTTCCCAGAGGTTGGTCACTGCCGGAAACAGGAAGCTGAACCAGATGGACCTTTGGTCTGATCCAGTAAGACCCTTCTTATATTCTTATTTTCTAGGAGACCAAGAAGGGAGTTGGTTGTGATGGAAACCTTTAGATGATTGTTACAACTCCTATCATCGTGTCACACCACATGCTTTGTATTTTAACTATGGGATACATTCTCCTTTAAACCATTAAGTGAAGTAGTGGTTAAGGTGTTGGAGGCTGGGACTGGCAACCAAGAGGTCTTCTGTATCTTTAAAAGTTGTGCAAGGGAGAATTCCACCTTGTGGTTTTTCCCATTAGAGTGCTGCAAGAACACCTGCACTTGGCTGACTTTCTCTTCCCCTAAAGACACAGGATCAGGCCAAGAACCTGGCAACCCTAAGTGAGCAGCAAGCACCCAGATGCTCAGATACTCAGTCCCCCTAGTGCTGCAGCTGTTCTGGAGAGCAACAGCAGGAGAGGGCTGTTTCCTTCATGCCCTGCTTGTGGGTTGCCCAGAAGCAAGTGGTTGGTCACTGTGGGAAAGAGGCTGCTGGACTGGATGGACCTCCAGGACTTGACTCTTATGTTCAGGGGGAAGGATATCGCTGGGCTAGGAGCCAGGAATGAAACATTGCAGCTCCCACTAAGCATGCCCACCAAAGGCAGCGGGGATGGGAAAAACTAAGGAGCACAGCTGAGTTAGTCTGGTGCAGGGTTGGCATTGGAGGGTGTGTGTTGAGGAACACCTCCACAAATCACAACAAGCAAAGGCTGGGTTCCAAGGAGTGAAATATTTTGCCTAGGGCGCTGAAGTGCCTGCAGCAATCCCAGATCCCTGGCCTAATCCACTCAGTTTATAAAAATTCATATGGTTTCTATTTTCTGCTTTACTATGAATTTTAAGCAGATGAACACAAGGACTGCATGGGGGCCTGCTCTACCATACCCAGTCGATTATAATTAGTCAAGTGTGTGTGAGAAAGAGCACATTGGTAGCGTACATGAGAAGACCCTTGCGTTGTTGCCACCTTGTTCTCTCTCCCCTCTACCTCCTTCGGCTTGGATGTTCTGCTTGTACTTTGCTATTAATCCAAATCGGAGTTTCTCTTGCAGAAATCATTTCAGAGCTGTTTCTGTTCCCTGCCAATCACAGCAGGGCCCTCTCCTCCAACTGAAACATCTCCAGTTTTGTGGCGTTGCCACAACAAGCGATAAATAACAACTGGTATGCATTCAGGGGTCGTTTGCAGCAAAGGCAGACGCTTGTGCTCCAGCTAATTAAGTTACATGGCACTTGACAAAGCTGGTTCTTTAGCCTGCCTCCCTCTTTTCTGAAGATGAATAATGGTTGACAGGTAAATTGCGCTTCAGTGGAAGCAGCTGAAGAATCTTCCAAAGCGTCCCTGGCTCCTCCGGAGTAGGAACAGCAAGGGGCCCCAGCTGCTAAAATCTCCTCACATGATGAGGTGTGAGAGAGACATTGCTGAGC
This sequence comes from Rhineura floridana, assembly GCF_030035675.1. Classification (NCBI taxonomy): domain Eukaryota; kingdom Metazoa; phylum Chordata; class Lepidosauria; order Squamata; family Rhineuridae; genus Rhineura; species Rhineura floridana. The sequence continues at coordinate 38,753,011 of NC_084491.1, forward strand.
GCAGTCAGAAGCTCCCCGTCAAAGGTAGCTAATGCAAATGTACTAGGAAGTAGAAGGGAGAGCTGTCACACTGCCTTGGACATGCATTGACTGAGGGGAAGATGCATTTCGGTTTGGGGGGAAACGAGCAACAGTGTGATTGAAAGCAAAAATAAATACGAGAAAGAACTCCTTAAAGCAAAACACATCTTTCTCAGGTGAGCCTGTTTTTAGAAGGTGCCGAAAAGAGTACAATGAAGGCATCTGCCTAATGTCAACAGGCTGGGGGTTCCAAAGCATAGGTGGTGCCACACTAAAGGACTGATTTCTTACAAGAGCAGAACAAGTATTATGTGGCACCCGTAACATAGAAAGCGCACCTTGAGCCTGGCCTTGTCGCAAATCAGCAACCAGTGCAGATTTCAGAGCCGAGGTATTATGTGCTGATAGGGTCTCACTCACGTCAGCAATCGTGCCACAGCATTCAGGTTGGCTGGCTGCCAGGATTTTTTTAGTTGTGGTTTTTGGTTAGAAACACTGACTGGTTGTGGGATGGATGGGGTTTTGTCTAGGCAGCCTCAGGTCTGTGAGTGACATCTTGACTTTATGCAGACTATGCAGCTTGCCCACGGCTGCACAGGTGGCAGGGCACATAACCCCTGAGCCACTCACTGTGGGGTGATCTTTAGCTGGCCCAGGAGACATGAGCAGAGATTTGAACTCACAGACTCTGGACTCCCAGCCAGGCTGTCCTCCCCACTGTGCTATACCAGCTGTATGATATGCATAAGATATGCTAATAGCAGCTAGCTTAGATGGCTGGTGAGATGTAGTGGTTCAAGTGTCGGACTGGGACCTGGGAGACCAGGGTTCAAATCTCCATTCACCCATGAAGCTTTCTGGGTGATCTTGGGCCAGTTATAACGTTTCAGCCTAACCTACCTCATAGGGTTGTTGTGAGGATAAAATGGAGAGGGAGGAAAAGCATGTATGCCATCCAAACAAGCAAGAGACAAGCAAGGACTCATTCCAGCCAGGCAGAAACACTTAGGGTGTGAAAAAGGGCCAGTGATATGTGTGGTCTGAGGAGAGTTCTGAGGGCCAGGTAGAGAGCCCTTGAGGGCTGCATTTGGCCCCCGGGCCTGAGGTTCCCCACCCCTGAGATAGATCTTTGGTTTGATCCAGCAAGGCTCGTCTTGCCTTCTGATGGTGTGGGAGTGCGGCGTGGAATGGCTCTCTCCCCTCTAAGGCAGCATCTAGGGAACCTAGCCCAGCAGAAGCCTTTTCTCTTAAAGGGCTATAAAAAAACCCGGCTGGCAATCCACCCTCCTGTTGCTGCTGAATGTTGCTGGAATGTTTGCTGATGCCTTGGGCTGTCGGCGCCGATTTTTATATAGATAAACACGTTTGCAACTATTCTTCAAGGAAGTGAGAGGGAACAATCATAAAGGAGTGTGTGATGCCTTCAAACAAAAGAGGGAAGAAAGAAGCTGAAGCGTTTGGTGCGGTACTAGGATGCTCTGACAAGTGGCAGCCGTGGATTTTTGTAGAGATAAGTGTTTTCACCTTGCCGCTTCCTGGAAACAAATTATCTAGCCGCTGTTTGTTACATAAAGATCAGGAGACCGAGAAAGTGAAAAGGTGAAACTTGCACTGAAAAATGAGGAGTGGGTAAAGCGGAACCAACCATTGTGATCATTTTGGATGCTTTCACACAATCCTCTCAACCCACGGATGGCATTTATGTATGCCGAGAATGGTGGTCTAGTGGTTAATGGGGAAGAACAATAATAACCGCTAGAGTAGATTAATGCTCCAATGGCACCCAGCTCTCTTGGTTTAGCCCATATAATGGGTCTGGGGAACAACAAGTGTTGGAGAGGCTGTGATCAGCAGTCACAAGTGTTGGCATTTAAATATTGGCATTTAAATATTGGGAGTTAATTTTTCAGAAGGTGAAAAAGTTTACTGGGCAGGATCTGACACGGTCTCTGGTGTTGCCACAATATTTGGGAAGGGGAAATTGAGGAGGCTACCCAGAAGCCACTTATTGGACTCCTGTTGACTGCAGCCGGAAGGAAATTACAAAATGCTGGACAATGCGTGAGCAGCTGATGGTGGATGATTGGCTGCAGTGGCTACAGCATGGCTGAAAAACTGGCATTCAGCCTCAGACTATCAAGGGGCAGGCAACAGCACTAGACTTAAATAGAACATACTGTATATATACAACAGTATCCATGGATACATTAGGGGTGTTTCTCAGGCATCTCACATCTGAGGGCCAGAATGTGATGCAGTGGATTGCGTGTTTTTGGGTCCCTAAATTCAAATCCCACCTACGGACACTTTGGGTGTGTTCTCTGTAGTCAAGGATGCATATGCAGAGGCATGCTTGTCTCTATTCTCAGGAACAAAATGGCACATGGTGCACCATGGGCTTTTTTCAGGAGAGCTATTTCTAAATAGTTCACCTGCTCTTTATGTACAACAGGAGTACAACCCCTACATTGTTCCTTAGTAGGGTTATCATCACGATCAAAGATGGCTCATGAAGATATCCCTCATTTCTCTGATGTGGCTTGCAGAGAAAGAGAAGTCCTTGGCATGGCAGTTCAGGTGGAGCAGGCTGCATTCTGCTAAAAGTCACTTAAACACTCCAGGAGTCGAGGTACATGCTCGCCTTTCAAAATGAGCCTGTCCTCCTTTCTCCCTCCTCACTTTCAGTGCTCTCTCAGAGCTGGAATTGTGCCAGCAGCTTCATGCCGTGCATGATGATCTATCCTGTCTCCCTGTCAATAACATACTCAAAGCATCTAACAAAACCAAAACACCAATAAAACATAAAATACATCATAAAATTAGCAATGAACCACAAGCATAAAGAGCAAGTATCATTTTTACTCTGTGGGTAGGATATTTCACATCTGAATGATCCTCCACCAAAAATATCTCAATGCACAAAGGCAACTAGAATGCCTGGGAGAAGGCTAATTTAGAGCCCTTGTTCCTGACACAATACCTTTCTATGTGCAAGGAAAATTTCTTCACAGAGGAAGCTTCAAATATGAGCCATCCCCACACTTGCAGCCTTGAATGTCATACCATGCAGATTCTGCTACATAGTCAAATCAGCACTCAGTCTTTACTGGTAATCTAACTCACCCGAGCGATCAGTTCCCCAACCATGCCGGTCCAGGTTCCGTTAGCCTCAGGAACACCATACACTCCGTCGCCAACCAGGTGGATCTTGTAGTTGAAATGCAAGATCGCTGCAAGCTCCGTCAGCATGTCCACACAGAAGCCTTCGTAGCGGTCATTCCCTTCCAGCTCTTGATGGTTGCCCTTGAGCATTAAGTAAGGGTTTTCCTGTATCGAAACTGGGCAGCTGTCATTCCCATCTTAGTCATGGAGTTGTAACAGCACTAGATTTAGCACAAATCGGAAAGCAGGGGCAGGTGATGTGATGGACTTGCCGGGAACTGCCCGGAAGAAAACAAAGTCTCTGGAAAAAAGATTATCCAGACTCTCTTCTCCCTCTCAAGTCAATCTGGGATGCAGCAATGGCAAACCAGATCCATACTGGCAGATTCCACCCCTCTCAATGTTCACAGATGGAAAACAATGTCATTCTGGTTAAGTGGCATCCCTATTAGGAGATAGTTTAGCAAGGGAAGCTTCCCCCACCCACGCCACCAGTCGAAGAGCCTGGCAAGGATATGGCGGAGGCCAGATGTGGCCTGCCAGCTGCTGGTTCCCCAAACACAGTCTATTGGGTAGACAAAAACATAGTTAAGCTTTCTCCAACCAGGTGCCCTCCAGATGTTTTGGATGACAACTCCTATTATCCTTGACCATTGACCATGCTGGTTGGGGCTGATGGGAGTTATAGTCCATAGTATCTGGAGGGTATCAGGCTCAGGAAGGCAGGCATAGCTAATGGAAGCCTCCAGGTTTTGGAACACTGTCATTGTATCCCAGAAATCTTCCAGCTGGAAAGGATTTAGTCAGAACACAAAGTATCCCTGGAACTGAGCAGAACAAGGACAAAACAGAACCATGAATGGAGACCTCAAGCATGCATTTTAGGAAAGTAAGAATAGCTTATGAAAACCATAAAGCATTTGGCCATATTGAGAGAAGAGTGATGCAAGGAGCCACTGAAAATATGAAACCAGGATGTACAAATATAAACCTGGGTGACTCAAACTGTGTTCATCTTAATCACAGCAAGAGGTTTTACATAGGCAGGAGAGGTAACCCACCCTCTCCACAATCCAGCTGGGTCTCTAACCCAAACGGCATTTGGAGAGGAATTTAAAACTGTGATGTATTGTACACCTCCATTCTAACCTTCTCCCCAGCCTGTTCTGAACTCATCAAATATAATTTCCATGTGACATATCAACATGAGTTTAATTGGGATGTCATAAATGGACATTGATGCTGCTGTGAGTGGCTTCATCATCTGTTCCTTCAAGAACTCAGCATGCGGCTTGATGCATGGAAGGGATGGGCATGGGGTACAGAGGAGAGTAGGGGCTAATATTGGGAGGCCGCCCCTGAGATGCCAGAGCAGAAAAGGGGATGGCTATGACCCTCCACGCTTACCAGGATGGTGGTGACGATGAGCGTGGTGTTGAAGAGGCTCTCTGACACATTGGAAGAGAAGATCTGGTCATCCATGGTGAGGCCTTTGGTAACATGCCAGTGACCAATCTGAAGAAAAAAAAAGCAGAGTCATGGCATGTACAGTGGGAAATGCACATGGCAGTCTTCTGCCATGTGGCTACACTGACTAACATTTGGGCTAGCCTCGCTAAAGGTGTTTGTCGATGCTACATTCACTTTACAGAGCACCCCACCAATAATATTATATCAGAGAGAGAAATCAGGTGCCACTTGGCTTTGCCAAAGCCAAGCAGAATCTGGATAGAAAAAACTAGACTTGTCATGGGCCTGGTTCCAAGAGATGCACAGTAAGAGGAAGGGTTGCTTAAAAACTCTAATGAGCAGGATGTTGGGTAGGGATGGAAAGACCTGTCAGTTTTGGTCCTCTCAGTTTCTCATTTTTTGAATCTTAAATTCAGTTTTGCAGCAATTGGTGATTATATATATATATATATATGAAAATTCAGCATTTTAGTGCAACACATTTTTGTATGCAGTTTTGACCAAGATACACATTTTTGCAAGCGATTTATCCTGATATAATGCATTTTATATGTTATCTTCATGAATATATTCATTTTTATGGACATTGTCCTCTAATATATGCATTTTTGTAAACATTGGTTGAAGAACTGCACTGCAAAATTTGGAAAAGTGTGAATGTTAAAGGATGGCTGTGTTTCTGTTGTCATATTGTTTCAGAAAGTGAAAATTTCTCCCACACCCCTAATTCTGGGTAGTGTCTGGGAGGCAGATGGCTTCAGAGGGAAGGTCCCCACAGGAGAACAACACCTTTGTTTTGTCCATTGAGAACCACTGTAACAGATTATCCGAACATGGAAATGGATATATCGTTAACTATTCCACTGCTCCGTTGCATCCTTGTGAACTGCTTTGGAGCTAAAGCACATTCTCTAGGGCCCTGTTCAGCTACTAATGACCCTGATCTCTTGTCCTCTATTGCTGCTGCCTCAAGATTAATTAACCTTTTCCAAATGACACCAAGCTAATCAACCCAACAATCCAACAAGTAGTATCATCCCCCCAATTTAAGCTTCTATGCTGTTGTTGTTAAAACTAATTTACACTTTTCAGCAGCAATGGAATGGAGCCATAAACCCTTCCTGACACGCTGGACATCTAGATTTCCCCTTTATGCAACAGAAATCTCACACAATCAAGGAGACAGCACTGGGAATCCTGAGTTTCCACCTCTCCCAGTTTGGATGGAAGACACTCAGTTTCAAGACAGATTTCTCTCCCACCAGAAAAGCTGATCCCACCTTACTTCTGACCCCTCATTTTTTGTGGCTTTCTAAATAAATATTATGGTCACACCAGGTAAACCGCTGAAGGGCTGAATTTGCTAGAGCAAGACAATGCCATCTGAAATGCAGCTTAGCTCTTTTGCAATCTTTGTGGCTTGATTGTGAGGTATGATAACTTTATTAAATCTTAGCTCCTAGAGAGCTCACATCTAAAGTCTTCCAAGATAGACTTTGCAAGGCATTAGATTTGAGTTATGTGGCTGCTCAGGTTTAATAATACTTAACATTTGTATAATACTTTCAGGTGTTCAGAGCACTTCATGGACATTGTCTAATTGTAATCCTTACAACAGCTCTGCAAGGCAAGTCAGTTTTATCGCAGATGGGGGGGAGCGAGGCTGAGAGGAAGTGGCCTGCTTAACTAAGGTTCATGGCTGAGGCAGAATTCAAATTGGGGACTTCCTGGTTTGCAGCTGAGCTGCTGTGCTACACCAGATCTCATACATTTGTTAAAATAACTACTAAACAGAAGTAAACCTAAGGAGAACAATGTTTCTACCAACTGTTCACCTGAGAACATGGAATGCTAAAGCATGGTCTAAGCTGAGTCACAGACAGACAGACAGACAGACAGACAGATAGATAGATAGATAGATAGATAGATAGATAGATAGATAGATAGATAGATAGATAGATAGATAGATAGACAGATAGATAGATAGATGGATAGATAGACAGATAGATGGATAGATAGACAGATAGATAGATAGATAGATAGACAGACAGTTAGATAGATAGACAGATAGATAGATAGATAGATAGATAGATAGATAGATAGATAGATAGATAGATAGATAGATAGATAGATAGATAGATAGATAGATAGATAGATAGATAGATAGATAGATAGATAGATAGATAGATAGATAGATAGATAGATAGACAGACAGATAGATGGATAGACAGACAGATAGATGGATAGATAGACAGATAGATGGATAGATAGACAGATAGATGGATAGATAGATAGATAGATAGATAGATAGATAGATAGATAGATAGATAGATAGATAGATAGATAGATAGATAGATAGATAGATAGATAGATAGATAGATAGATAGATAGATAGATAGATAGATAGATAGACAGATAGATAGAGAGATAGATAGACAGATAGATAGAGAGAGCATCATGGCAAAGTGACTGAGATCACATCCACATTATATATTTAAAGCATATGACTTCCCTCAAAGAATCTTGGGAACTTCAGTTTGTTAAGGGTGCTGTGAAGTATCAGTCTGCAAGGTTAAATTACAGTTCTCAGGATTCTTTGGGAAATGCCACAACTGTTAAATGTGCTTTTTACTGTTTTTATTTATTTATTTATTTATTATTTTTTATTTATTTCTGTTTATTTTGGTTTTTTATTGTTTATTTATTTTAAATGAATGGTGTGGATGTGACCTGAGCCATTATGACTCAGGGAATACCTGCTTCAGATCTCTAAATGGCATTAAGTAAGCTACTATTTTTCAGTCTCAGCCTCCTCCCCCTGCACTCCATGCAGTATGGGCCAATAACACTGATCCACTTTACAGGATTGTTGCAAGGATTGCAAGATAATGCATATGAAGTGCTTTGAACTTTGAAAAGTACTGTACAAGTGGTTGTTATTATTATCAAGAAAAGATTGTTCCTTTTAGTATCTATTTAGGGATGTGCTGAATAAATGCACATAATGAGATGCTATTAAATTCAGCTGGCATACTGCAATACCAGATACGCATTCCTGCCCATGACTCCCGCACCTGTGAAGCGAAGCTCAGAACTCCCATAGCCCAGAGGCCTTTACTGATGGGTAGGTATTTACCTGTGTCTTGGAAACTGACTTCCAAGTTTTCTGATGCGTTCATCCTTCAAAAGCTATACATACAGACTGGTACAAATGAGTTGTTTTAGTAGTGTCCAATATTTCATGAGAAAATGCTTAGATGCTGTGCAAGTTGGAGTTTCCACTCTATTGCACAGAGGTTTGCAACAGATGATGGACAGGACACTCACTGGATCCTTCTTTTTAACTCAGAGGGATGCCGCAAAACCATAGTCATACAAAGACTACTGGCTGTCAACAACACTTGCTAAGACCTCCAACCTCAGAACCTGAAACAGCATTGTGCTTTGTCCTGTGGCTTCCAGCACCTGCCACCTCCAGTACTAGGGCAAAAACAGAGGCACCATTTTTCAAATATTGTATCATGTCCTCTTTTTATCACTACAGGTATTCATGTTATGGGAAAAGCTGAGCCCTTGACTCAGGTCCAATAGCATCACTTGTCACTTAGCACTTGTCTTTAAGTATGCTAACTCATTAAAGAACCCCCCTGAGGGATGAGAAAAGGCTGGCGTTCTCTGGCAGATGGAGAAAGGACTCACTCCAGGGTCACCACTGTTGCAGCAATTAAAAAAAGGACTGCAACCAGTCCTGGTCTCTCTTCAACCTACGTGCTGTGCCAACTGAAAATCAACTTGGATTGGCTGGTGCAAATCTCCCAACACAAATGCTCTTTAGCCACTCAAAATCCCACTTCAGTTTAATGCACTAATCAGTTTAAGTGGAAGTTAAACTGGTTTAAATGAGCATGTAATAGGAGTGTGGTCTGGTGTAACTAGATTGGTATTGGCTACATGGGAGCAAAGTTTTCGGATATAGTCAAAGGGCATCTCTCTCAAGCTGTGGCCACGGACCACACAGTTTCCTTTTCGTTACTTGGAAATATGTACAAGGGAAGAGCACCAGGGAGGGGTGATTCAAGTTCAAATTGCTGCTCAGTCTGTGAAGCTCACTGGGTGACCCTGGGCCTGACACCTTGTACCTCACAAGGTTCCTGTGAGGATAAAATGTTTGTTTTGACATCTAAAACCCTAAGCAGCTTGAGACCTGAGTATTCAAAGAACCACTCACTTTCATTTGAACCTACCCATTCCCACATACTATGCTCCAGATGCCTCTGCTGGGGGTTTGGCAGGGGCAAACACAGACAGGGTCTCTTCAGTGGTGGTGCCCTGGCTTTGTCACACCTCCTCAGGGCTGCAGACCTGGCACCACCTATTGATGAGCTCAAATAGCTTCCACAGTTTTGCAGCATCATTCACAGGAGGCAAAGTTATATGTGTGTTCATGCGTGCATTCATGTAGTCTGGGGGAGGAGATCTTGGGCCCTCCAGATGTTGCTGAACTACAACTCCCATCATCCCTGGCCATTGGCTATACTTGCTAGAGCTGATGGGAGCTGCAGTTCAGCAACATCTGGAGGGCCAAAGGTCCCCCACATCAGGTGTAGCCAGTTTGATGACTTGGAGGATGGGAAAGCTGACCAAACACAGTGATGCCAGCGATGGTGTTACTCCTCATGGCTAGCAGCCATCATTTTCCTGCCTTCATTGTTCTTGAGGGGTCTTAAGGGGAAGGCATGATGGCTCCCAGCACCCAGGGGGACTCCATTCCTTACAGGAGTGCTACTGGTGCACAACGGGCAATGGCGATGGAGAAAAGTGAGCCAGATAAGAAGTCTTGGGGCATTTTCCCCTCTCGCACCGAATTCAAGCCAAATAACTTTTGGCTCAGCAATAGCACCATGCCTATTGTGCTGCAGGCACCAAGTTAAAATATCACCATCACTTGCCTTGGCATTTAAGGAACAGCAGTGGCGAAGGGCCACAGCTCAATGCTTTGCATGCAGAAGGTCCCAGGTTCAATCCTTGGCATCTCCAGGGAGGGCTGGGAGAGTCTCCCTGCCTGAAATCCTGTATAGTTGCTGCCAATCAGTGCTGACTATAGTGAGCTAGCTGGACCAATGGTTTGACTCAGTATTAGGTAGCTCCCTGTGTGAGTCTTGAAGATGCTTCCTGCCTTAGATCTCACAGGTTTCTTTCTCTGCTGTTGTTGTATTGACTGTTCTGTTAGATTTTAATGGATTTTTATTGCTATTATTAATGTGGTTCACTGCAAACCTTCTTGGACATTTTTAAAAATTTAAAGACAAGACACCAATGCTCAGAATGAATCAATGAGAATAATCCCACCCCCCGTATACCTCTCTGAGTGCTTGAAGGAAAGCGGGATCCAAATGATGGACTGAGATGATGCTGTTTGTATGAGCGTGCTGCCAAAACTTCCTGTGGCTATTGTGGGGGGGCTTATATATATGTGAACATTTGCACAGGGAGCATGTGGACTCATAGCTCATGCTCCTAACTACCATGCTCCACCAACTCTTCTCCTTCATTGTGATTACCAGGGATCTCAGTGATACATTATTAATTCCCCCCAGTTCAGCCAGTTAGCACCAGATAAATTTTAATTTTGACAATCCTCTAAGTCTGTAATTTCTTCTTTCCCTGCTGGCTTTCCAAAACTAATTGGCTACCGCTGCTGCCTCCTCTGACACAAGAACTGATGTGGACCCTGCCTGCGTGATAGTGCCAAAGCTGAATACATCAGTGTGTGAAGGTTATTCCACCCCATACTGTGCTTACACTGACTTGGGGATGACTCTCTTGATGGCAAGGCAACGCCACTAATTGGCTCCCACAGTCCTCTGTGTCTGAAGTTGGATACAACAGAGAACACTAAAGCACTAGATCTTCTCTCTCGGATGGTGGGCAGAAGGAGCAGGTTGCACGTTACACTCGCCACACGAACAGCTCTTTACCCCTGCTGAAACGTTTGATGCTCCCCGCATCAATATGCAGAGAAAGCTGGAAGGGATGAAAATCTCACACAGAGAGAAAAAGGAGTCACTGCTTTCCTTTCCCCACCAGTTGTTCATCTCCCCTGGCTAATGGTCAGTGCCCCCCTCGCTCTGAACTCCTAAGGTAAGTTTGCTAAGGGTGCAACTAGGCCGAACAGGTCTTTAAAAAAAAGCATGTAATAGCAATCACATAATGTGGAGGGATCTACTTATGCACCACACACAAGGTGTATCGTTGAAGAACAATGACCACAATGAGACAAATGTGGGTTAAATGTGGCCACAACTTTATTGGTTGGAGCGCTGCATAGGGCAAGGAACCTGCTGTCAGGCAGCCCACCTGGGGTAGCTGATATCTTTCCCTCCTTGCCTGCTGGGCAACCTGGAGCAGTTGCCAGACTCTTAGATCCACCATGGCACAGGCTACAACCTGGTTGTGTGGCAGCTGGCCAGACCCCCTCCTCCTGAGCTGCAGCCGAGGCCTTAGAGCAGCGTTTCCCAAGCTTTGGGTCCCCAGATGTTGTTGGACTACATATCCCATCAGCCCCAGCCAACATGGCCAATGGTCAGGAATTATGGGAACTAGAGTCCATCAACATCTGGGGACCCAAAGGTTGGGAAAGGCTGCCTTAGAGCAACACCTTATGAGACCCCCAGTAGGCTATGGATCCTGCCTCAGGCACTAACTTGGGCTACCAACCGGCTCCCAGGGTCAGGGCTGGCCCAGGCCACAACATGGCAGTGCCAACTGACCAGGATTGGTTAGGATTGGTCCCTCCTTATATGCTGCGCAGGTGCACAAAGTAGGCTCACTGCAAAAACGGTGCTGAGCTGTGTCTTGGAACATAGCACTGGGGGAGGAAGGGGTTTTAAGCCTTTTCCCTCATGCAGCGACAATTGCCCTCCTCTCAAAATCTACTGCTTGATCCCTAAAGCAAAATGAGAGCCTGCATGTTTTGCCCTTTGGGACAAATATGAGCTCCAGGGGATTTGCATCAGGAAGCGTCTGTGCCTGTGTGTATGCGTGTGCATGCAGTCGATTTGGGCCCAATCTGCATCTGCCATTAAACTTAAAAAAAAAAAAAACAGCAGGAGATCCTGTCGCAGATTTCCTGCTGTCGTAACTCTCTGGGCCCTGAAAGAGAGATAGGGGGAAATAACAGCTGATGGAGAAAGGCAGCTACTGGTTCCTCCTTCCCCATATGTGCGTGATTTATATCCCCTCCAGCTTTCTGTGCCTGATAGCGGGGAAGCTTTCACAATTCTCAAAAGGCAGTGTTTTCATACTTTTTATTTATTTATTAAATTTATATCCCACCCTTCCTCCCAGTAGGAGCCCGTAGGGAGAAAATAATGCATACCGATGCAATGATGATTTCTTTTCTTCTACTTTTGTGCTATGCTAGGGCCTTGGAGAAAGTCTTTGGCCACATTCACACCAGACTTTCATTCCACTATTATTCCACTTTAAACTCTCACGGACTCCCCCAGAGAATCCTGGGAAGTGTAGTTTGTGAAGGGTGCTGAGACCTGTTAGGAGACTCCTGTTCCCCTGACAGAGCTCTGGTGGCCAGAGGGGTTTAACAGTCAGCACCTCTTCTGGGGACTGTAGCTCTGTGAGGGTAATAGGGCCCCTCCTAGCAACTCTCACTAGCCTTCACAGACTACACTTCCCAGGATTCTTTGGGGGAAGCCACGGCTGTTTCAAGTGGAATAATAGTGGAATAGTCTGGTGTGAATGTGGCCTCTGCTAATCAGCTGTGAGGAGTCCCCTCCACACCTAGCTTTGAAGCCCCAGATGTGAATCCATATCATTCTTCCCAGGAAGCAAGAGCTTTGACTGAGCCACTGAAAAGTGTGCTCAGGACTGCCCAGGAGAACCAAGCTAGGCCATTCCACATTGCGAGGGGCTGATGGGGCTGAAGTGAGATCATAACATGAGTGGAAAACCCAGAGGTGTGGTGGAGAAGCTGATGAATGCTTAGCGAGGAGGAGAAAAAGTACGCCTTGAAAGAACCTGGCCTGGCACCAGAGGTTAGCATTGTCAGGCATCTGCCTTGGCCCATGCCTAAGGAAGGGTCCTCTTGCTGATAACCAGAGCCAAGTGACCCTTCTTGCCATGCCACCTACTCTCTTCCTCTGCCCCAGACAGATAGCACAAGCAAGCAAGTGACTGACAGGAGAAAGGAACAGCAGTCGCTGCCTCTCACTCGCTCCCCTGCCCTTACCCTCGCACTCAGTTCTGGTAGCTCAGCCCAGCTGCACTTCCATGAAGCTGGCAGGAGGAAGAGCTCAATATCTGTGAATTCCTGGTACTCCTTGTTCCTGTTCTCTCTTGCACACTTCCCATAGGCATCTGGTTGGCCATTGCGAAAACAGGTTCCTGGAGTAGATTCACCTGATCTAGCACGAATCTTCCTATGTCCTTAGATGCTAACCCCTACATTACAAGTTTCATTCATTCATCCGGTTTATTATTATTATTTGTTAAAGAAAATATACATGCTGTTTCATCAAATGATCTTCTGTGTGGCTTATAACAAGATTACAGTGATACACCCATAATGGCTACTAGTCATGGTGGCTACATGCGCCCTCTAGTTTCAGAGGTAGCATGTCACTGCACACCAGCAGCTGGGAAGGAACACAGGAGAGGGCTGTTGACTTCATGGTACTATCTGTGGGCTTCCCAGCAGCATCTGGTGGGTCACTATGGTATAAATAGGATTATGGACCAGATGGACTGATCCAGTAGAGCTCTTCTTATGTCCTTCAAAGACAACCCGGCATCCCTTGTTCCGTTGGCTGGTGGCAGAGGCCAAAGTGTCGTTCCTGTCACTTCTGTGCTCTCAAGGCAACTGGCAGTTGGAACAGAGGGGTTTTTGTTTATTTGCATTGTTTCTGGGCAGGAATGAAGGGGAGGGAGGAGAAAGGCCTAGAGCTCACTGAGGAAACAAGCCTTCAATAGCCTTTGGGAGGCGCAGCCCTGTAAGGCTGTGTCAGTAGCTTTCCTCCCCCAACAAAGCTCCCAGCTGCCTTGAAGCACAGCTCTACAAACACCAACCTGACTAATGATTGATAACAAGAAGCATCTCATGCACTGGCTTCTTCAAACTACAGTTTATACCAAGGAGAGATGACATGCTAAGTTCTCCATGCCCTCTGGACACCAAAGCATCGTCCTCCATCTTCCTAGCCTGCAAGCAATGTCATGAATAGGCAGCCTTGAATATGTATGAATGGGATGACTAACAGTACGGCTATTTTGCCTGAAAGGAAGGTAAATTTACTTTGTGCTCATGACACATTTATCATGATGGCTCCTTCTTTCCCAAAGGGTATGTGTGTGGGGGGAAGCAATTATCATTCACTTTTGACGATCCTTGTCATTGCTAATGGGGGAAGAAAAGAAACTGTTTGGGCACAAGACATGGCAAGGTAACCCAGCCAGCAACAGTTTATCAGTCAGAAGGGCAAGGATTAGAAACATGTGCAAAAATACTAATATGGTTGCGGCTGCAGAAATTCTAGCCCTGAATCTGTACAAAGTACACTGGACAAGATCATTGTTTTGGGGGTTGCTGGAATCTGGCATTTCTAAACGGTTTAAGGAATAACCACATTAGCATTTGCTAAACAGAGACAAGTAATAATTACAATCATTTCAGTGTGGCTGCCCCTGGATTGTGGAACAGCATCCCCGACAAGTTATGACAAGTGCCCACTATTTGTAGCTTCTGAAACAATTGAAGACATTTTTGTTTTGACAAATATTTCCAGCTGGATGTGATTTTTTTTTTTAAAAAATGGTTCTCCTCCATGGGTCTACTACTAGTCGTAGTCGTAGTCGTAGTAGTAGAAGATGATGATTCCGACTTTCAGTTTCTGACTTCCTGCAGCAGCTGCCATGAGGTTGCTGTGTGCTAGCCACAGTATATTAGGGTATCAGTTATTCTGTCCATTCAGGTGCTGGAATGGATTTCTCCAACAGAAACCAACCACAGTTCTGAAGGAGGACAATGGCAACATTAACGCAGTAACTCATAAGCGACCTGTCACAATTCATTGCAAAAAGAATGGAGGCAAGTTCAGGACTCTGGACAAGGACCAAGGTTCAGGACCACAGTCAGCTGCCCTGCACTTGAGGTAGTTAAAAGAAGTTGTCTCAGCCTACCCTGGAGCAACTGCCAGAGCTGTAGAGCAGGGATGAGGAACCTGTGCGCCTCTGGATGTTGTTGGTCTACAATGACATTCAGCCCCAGCCAGCGTGGACAATGGCCAGGGAAAATGGGAGTTGTAGTCTAGGAGGTCACAAGTTCTCCACCTCTGCTTCATAGTCTAGGATAGTTAGTCAAGATGGAAGTCCCACCTCCTGAGTGCTACATCTGGCTAGCTAAAGGGCTGGTGCTTTTTCTGCAGCCATTGACTTTTTCTATGTAATGGGGTTTCAAAATGTGGGAACATCTTTGGGGGAAGATCCTCAGATCTTTCCTGATCCTCTAAGGAATTCATAGTCCAATCATTGGAGGCTAGATGTGGATACTTAGGGTTCAGAGGATGAGATATGAGTTTTGGTGCCAGAGGATCCATGGGAACAAGCAGAGAGTGGATGCTTCTCCTCTTCAGGGCTGCTGTTGTAGGAGGATTCCACATCTGAGGATTCCTGGTCTGGGGCCATGACACTATCCCAGCAAAGATGGCAGCAGCCCAACAGAGCTTCAAGTAAGTCCTGATTAGGCTGAAGAGCTGTTTTTTTTGCAGCAAGATTCAGGAAGGATTTTACAAACTTAGCCCTTTTCAGTTCACAGTCAAGTCAATGAGTTTGTGCTTTGCCATAAGCAGAGAAAACATTCCACGTGTCTGGACAATTTCCTCCTAAATACACTGCACTAGTTTAGACTAAATAAGAAATCATGTTGGGACCTGCTGTGTTAATATAGTACATATTAAATCATTTAATGTTGTAGGCTTCTCTGGCCAACAGAACTAAGGAAGAAGATGAAAAGCCTTAAGCACTGCTAATTTGCTTGCTGGCTAAGATCTAGATCAGCTTCAAGGTTCACTGAATTTTCTCTCAAAACTGATCAGCAGGAAGCTCTGGTACCTTAGGGACAGCCAGAGAGATAGCCTATCAGGGCAAAACAGGGCCTGCCCACCTCTGAAAAAAAGAAGCAATGGTGCTTTAACAACCCTTAATGGCAGCCAGGTAATTTGAAAGACAGAGACCAGGTTCTCCTGTGGTAGGCTGCAACGGGTTTAGCCAAACAATTCCTAATTATATTATTTTAAAATAATAACAGTGTTGAAATTTCTCCCAGGGCTCACTGCAAAAGAGAAAATGGAAGGTTAATCAGCAGTGCTATGGTCTTAGAGTGATGAAGGAATTGGCTGAAGAACTCTCGGAACCGCTGTCTGTTATCTTTGCGAAATCATGGAGGATGGGTGAAGTGCCAGATGACTGGAGGAGGGCCAATGTTGTTGTCTCTATCTTCAAAAAAGGCAAAAAGGAGGAATCTGGGAACTACAGACCAGTCAGCCTGACATCAATCCCTGGGAAAATTCTGGAGCAGATTGTAAAGCAGTCAGTCTGTAAGCACCTTGAAAAGAATGCAGCGATTACTAAAAGCCAACATGGATTTGTTAAAAACAAATCCTGCCAGTCTAATCTTATCTCATTTTTTGATTAGGCAACGATAATGCTGTGGACATAATATATCTCGACAGTGCTCTTCAACATTTTTATTAACGACTTGGATGAGGAGGTGCAGGGAATGCTTATTAAATTTGCAAATATACAAAACTGGGAGGGATAGCTTAATACCATGGAAGACAAAAACAGAATTCAAAGTGATCCTGATAGGCTGGTGCATTGGGCTGAAAACAACAGAATAAACTTTAACAGGAATAAGTGTAAAGTTCTATACTTAGGAAAAAGAAACCAAATGCACAGTTATAAAATGGGGGATATTTGGCTCACCAATACTACATGTGAGCAGGATTTTGGAATTGTTGATCACAAGCTGAATATCAACCAACAGTGTGATGTGGCTGGAAATGAGATTTTAGGCTGCATGAACAGACGTACAGTTTCTAAATTGTGTGAAGTACTAATTCCCCTCTATTTAGCACTGGTTAGGTGTCATCTTGAATACTGCATCCAGTTCTGGACACCGCACTTCAAGAAGGGTGCAGACAAACTGGAAAGTTTCAGAGAAGGGCAACAAGGATGTTCAGGGGAGTGGCAACAAAGCCTTATGAGAAGAGACTGAAAGAACTGGGCATGTTTAGCCTTGAGAAGACCGAGGGGAGATATGATAGCACTCTTCAAGTGCTTAAAAGTTTGTCCCACAGAGGAGGGCCAGGGTCTCTTCTCGATCATCCCAGAGTGCAGGACATGGAATAATGGGCTCAATCTACAGGAAGCCAGATTTCATCTGAACATCAGGGGAAACTTCCTGTTAAGAGTGGTATGACAATGGAACCAATGACCTAGGGAGGTGGTGGGCTCTCCAGCACTTGAGGCATTCAAAAGGCAGCTGCACAGCCGCCTGTCGGGAATGCTTTAATCTGGATTCCTGCATTGAGCAGGCGGTTAGACTCAGTGGCTTTATAGGTCCCTTCCAATTCTACTGTTCCATGATTCTATAAATTAAGGTTGTTGTGAAGTTTTGACTCAAAGAAGGGGAGGGAGGCTCTTTAACTCCCACTGAATTCACAGGTGCTTTACTGTGTGGCCCCGAAGCATCGATAACAACTGACATTCCAGGTGGACATAATTTTTATAGTGGGTTGTTACTTCCTCCTGTTCTGCTTTGGTAAGGTCCTTCAGCTAACTCTTCCTAATTTTTAATGGTTTGTAAGGCATATTAATATAAATTTGCAGAATCAAATTTATTTTATTTATTTATTTATTTATTTAATTACATTTCTAGACCGCCCTATAGCAGAAAGCTCTCAGGGCGGTGTACAACAAATAAAATCACAATTAAAATATGAGCAAGTGTGAAAAATATAATACAATTATAAAAACATTAAACATGATAAAAATCCAAAATAGAATTGCCATTGAGTTTATAAATTAAAATATTACAAGGCTTGTTAGTGGACTAAAGATATGGGGACTGAATGTTTGGATGTGTATGTCTCTGTGTCTGTGTGTGCATGTGCAGTCTCTAGATATAATACAAATAGTTAGAAGGCTAGGCTGAAGCCTTGTCCCTACTATGCTAGTGTTCAGTGTGTAGGGTGTTTTTGTGGGAAATCAGTAAAACCTTCAACACCCACCCTAGAATTATGAGAGCTTTGCGGGCCAGATCACAGGATGCTGCTTCTGACATGGTTCCAACTCTCCTGCACTACCATGGGCTCATTTGGTAGTTTTGAGCAATTCATTATATCTCTCCAAATGGTTTTAATCCTGTGGGAAATAGAATGCAGAAACAGAACTTTGGGGCTCTTCCTCTGTTCTTAATGTGTCCTCAAAGACAAATCCACCATGCCATACAGTGGATTTATACTACTGGCTCATCATGGGCTGGGGGACCACCACAAGCAGACTTGTCTGCAGCCAAAGCACACCCATATGGCTGTGTAATCTGGCAAATCTCTCATCCCGCCCAGGACAAACAGCAAAACTGTCAAGGGCCCACTTGTAACCATCGGACAGCAGGATTTCAGCACCATGGATAGGTCTCCCATCTATTCCACATTTAAGATGTTCTGCTGAGAAAGGTGCTGTCTCATTCAGTTTGTACATTACTCCACAGTAAGACACTTTTACCAGTAATTTACAGGAAAATGCAATATGCAGAATCAATGGGTTCAAGGAAGAAAAGATACGGACTCCATCTAAAAACCATAATTCAGTCAAAATATCTTTTGATGTTTTTGATTTTGTGTTTAAATGTGCAGCATGAAGGCCAGGAGGGAAACTTCCTCGGGCAAGGAATTCCACAACTGGATACCACTCCCATGAATGCTCTAGGTTTTATGGCCACCTGCCCCATGTTGCACATGCAAAACAGCATCCTTGGATGATCTTAATGCAGCGGAAGGGGAATATATGGGAGGAAGGCATTCAGTTTGTGCTGTGTAACTTAGATCTCAGCCTAGAACTCTTTTCTCCCTGCCTCAGTATTCTCCTTCCTCTATTATTTATCAGCTAACTGCATTATTTAAGTCACAGTAACACATAACTGCATGGCACAGAGCTCATGTTTGTTTACCACTTTGAATATGTAAAGCATTATAAGGTTCTTATTAATAATTAGATAGGCTCTAAAGGCATCTCAGCTACCGTTTGAACAGAAAATGATGGGCTGCACTTTGCTGACTGACATGCCGCCAAGGAAGGAAAGCCAAACAGATGGGAAGGCAGCCAAGGGAAACTTGCTGAAAGGCATTCTTATGAACCATGCTGTCCTCTTCTCGAAAGTCTCCCTTTAGCATTGCTGTGGCTTGGCTACTGAGAATGGATGGTAGTTAACAGGCTATCATGGTAACAGACCACTTTTGCCATTTGGAATGCCAGCTCACAGCTGGAGGCTGTGAGTCAGGGTTTGTCCAATTTGAGTTGGGACAGGGGAACAGGGAGTGCTAAAAGTGGCAGATTTTTGAGTCTAGAATTGCACAACAAAGTTGCTAGGAGATTTATGGAAGAAAGCACTGTTGAGACTTCAGAGATGCTCACTTTAAACTGGTGTTGGCATGAACCAGTATATAGGTGCTGGGATGCATGTGTGCCTCTGCTCCATCCCCACCCCACCCCTGGCTGACTTCATGCCAGATCCACAGCTGACCTCATGGGAAAGGAAGGGACCATGATGACAAGGTCTTTTTCCTTCCACCACTCTCTTCCCCACTCCTCACATGGTGGACACCACACTCACTTTAAATCAATGTATCATTACAAAGACAACATAGGTCTCCAGTGCTTTCTTCCAAAATGAAATTGACCTTTAAAGACCTGTCTTGAATATCCCACTGTTTGGACAAGTGAAGGACAAAACAGTATAATTGAACATATGAAACTACCTTACCTCGGCCATTGGTCTATCGAACCCAATATCGTCTGCTCTGAATGGCAGCAGTTCACCAGGATCTCAGGAAGAGAAGCATCTTTCCTCTGCTATCTGAGATCCTTTTAACTGGAAGTGCCAAAGATTGAACTTGGAGCCTTCAGTATGCAAAGGATATGCTCTATCACTGGGCTATGGTCATCCCCTTGAAATGAGCAATTGGCTGCCAAGGCATCATGTATTCTGTGATTCATTCCAAACATAGCAAAGTCACAGAATTTGATACCGGCTGTGGAATTCAGTAATCTACACTTCTATGTTTTTTACAAACCAAAAGCCTATACAATGTTTGGTAGAATTTCTAGTGGCCAGAGGACCAGAGCCCTTCGTAGTTTAATGTCCCTCTCAATTATGAGAGGCTGCAGAATCAATTATGCAAATTAGTGGACTATTATGTACATTTGCACAATTCATAGAGGTTTCAAAAGCAGATGTTTCTTGGCACAGAATTTTCGTGTTTCTTCCAGGATACGGTATTACAGCCATCCTCTTGCCCCTGCCTCCTTTTACTAGATATCACTGACAAGAGGTTTCTCCATGAACCTACAGGAGGTATTAATAAGCAAACCTTGCCTGGTCCCACATCACTTTTGTCCTGGCCCTGCAGGCTGAGTATAAGCTACCCCCTCCCCCCGGTTTCTCTCCTTTAATCTCAAAGATTGGAAACTTGTTCTTGCTTTTAAAATGAAACCAAGAAACAGAGGATCCTGAAGAAGTCACAATTCACGACAAGCTGAGAGGTGTAGAGATTTCTAGAGAAGGAAGCAAAGCAACACAACCTTGAGTTGGGTGAAAGAGGGTAAATGGAGTTTTCCTGAGAACACGCCACTTTGCCTACATTCTACTTAAAGGGTCATGGAAGCTGCAGACAATTTTGCGCAATGGAGCAATTTTATAACTCCATCTCAAAAGCCGCTGTCTGAAAGGCAGTGCTTGTTAAGCTGGAAGGATAAAGAGCTGCTTGAAGAAAAGGAAGCAAGATAGATCAGCACTGCAGGCCGTCATATGCTGCTAATTCCACAATGCACACACTGCTTAAGTTGTTGCCACTGAGAGCTTTTCCAAGGCTACCAGGTTTAACTGTCTTAGAAGAAAGAATGCATCTTGCCTTGGCCTTTTCGCTCTGCGTTTCCCCAGAAGTGTCTACCTTTTGCTCTGCTAATGAAGAGGGCATATCTTCTTTGAGAATGTCCCTATGTGCCCGTCTGGACAGGACCTTGGTAAATTGCAGCTGCTGGGACTGAAGATTGCTCTGTGCTTGCTGAGTGGCATAATCTGTCACAGCTGTAGCGATACGATCTCTAGTTATATGGTCTTGCTAAGGATTCATGTGCTCTCATTGTTTCGAAGTCTACTGTCACGTTCAGTCATGCGGTAAAGTCCTATGCTTCTCTGGAGGAGCATAGTGGCCAAAAGTGTGAGCTGGGAGCTACATCATTCAAATGTCACCTCAGGGATGAACTTGTTCCATGGCCTCTGTTTTTTCTTTTTAATGTGGTTGTGCATGGAGATGTGAAGGCCTGGAAAAAAACTGGAAAAATTGGAGAAAACCTGTTTTTCCTGGAAATATTGGGAAAAACAGAAAAAAGTTTTTTCAGATTTTCTTTTCCCAGAAAAACTGTGGGGAAAACATTAAAAAGGGGGAAACCCTGAATTTTTCCATTTTTTCCCTTCTGGGCCTTCACATCTCTAGTTGTGTGTATGTCCACCTATTTCTTATTCTCCACCAGTATACACTTTTCTTCGCCTGCTGTTCCCCCCCACTGATCTATAGAATCTAGCTACTTCATGACTTCACGCAAACATCTCAAGCCTCTTATTTTTCTATTTTTTACAAATATATTTCACTGTGCAATCCTACACATGTCTACTCAGGAGTAAAACCCACTGGATCCAATGGGACGTACATAGTTAAATGAGTATAGGATTGAAGGCTTAACATCACTGTTTTCTCATTGTTTTAAACAGGCTCACAAGTTCCAGTGAAATAAAAATAAAAGACGTAACATTGTAAACAACAGAAACAACCCTATCAAGAGCATTGGAGCCAATTGTAATCTACACAGATGCCAAGTAATTCCCTCTGGAATAAATGAGTCCTAAACTGCTCTGCAATAAAACAGCCAGAACTAAAGGCAAGTGGATGTTTCCAGGTGAGGGAAGGCATTCCTAATTTGGGTGATACTACAGAAAAGCCCCCTTTTCTCATCCCCACTCCCCCAGCAATGGATTCCCAACCATCTGTGCACATACTTAGCTTTATTTCCTACTGGGAGGAAGGGCGGGATATAAATCAAATCAAATAATAAATAAATAATATTTAAGGGGGGGAGACAACCAACCCAAAACCTGAACAAAAGAACAGACAATAATCCCCTAATTATGGGGAACATGACAATAGCAACATCAGGATTCTGAAGGGCAAACTAACCTGAACCAAAGGGTTAATTGGGGTGCACATTTTCTTACCTGTCGAAAGCCATTCCTAGTATACTGCAAGATTTTCAGGGCATAGTTTGATCTTTGGCCTTTGCTGTTGAATTCTATGTGGCCGGTGAGACCTTCCAATTCTACCTGTCCAAGAGAGGGTGAGTTGCAGCACCAAATATGGATTGTTCCCTTTTAGCCTCAAGCACAGTGCTTCGGACATCCATCCTCTCATTTAAAGCCACAAGAACAATGAATATTTTCATATAACATCTTGGAACTGTAGCTATTCATTATGAAAGTTTGGGGCTGTATGACTGAATGCTCTCTCACATTCCTGCACAAATGAAAAGCCATCATGTCAGGGAGAAAGGCAGAGAGCTTTTGACAAGGGCAAACATTTGATCCCAAGAGGTCTTTCACTCTACCTTAACTGCTAAACTCCCCCTTTTCTCAGCATTTTACCAGGCCCTTCTTTCTGTTACTCCAGCTGCAAGTTGCGCTGCTGTAGGTGAGTTCTTAATTGTGTCACATTTAGTCATGTTGCCTGGGATTTGGGGGGAAGCCGTTACATGGCAGCAAACTGCAAAGAATCATACCATACAGTGTTAACATGAAGCACTGTTGTGCAAAGGGTTTGTAAACATAGTAAACCACAGTCTGCTAATTGCTGCCAAAGCATTATGCCACTGACAACAATCAGCTACAGATTTCCCACCTAGGAAAATTTGTAGAAAACATAGCCATTTCTGCAATACCCACGTTCAGGCTTTATTTCTCCCCCAATAGAATGCAAAGCTCCAGACTGGACTTTTGATGGACAGGACAAGTGACTGGTCTGTTATCACAGCCTCAGATATCTCAAGCTTGTATCCAAAGTGGCTCTAAGTCTCTCATTCCCCCCTCTCCTCCCCTCGTGCATCCCCTAAATTTGTTCTAGGTTTTTCCCCAACCCTCCAGAGCAGATTTGGGGAGGGTGTGGGGTGTGCACAAGGGGAGGAGATGGAATGAAAGTTCCATTGCACAAGCATCAGTCTTTGCACTCACAGAACAAGGACACAGGATGCTTCCCACAGAGCCTTACATGTGTAGACTGATGTGACTCTTACTCTCTGCCACATTCAGCAATGGCAAAACTGAACTAAGACCCAGAAAAGCTGGTACAGGACCTGAGTTCACCAACAGACATTGATTTACTAAAAGGTTATCACCATACAATAAAGCCTGCATAATGGGTAGCCCACCAAGCTGAATGTATTCTGGTTTTCTTGCTCCTTTGGGACTTCAGACATGGGGTTGCCAAGCAGCTGTTGGCTTATGCTGATGGTGGTGTGTCATAATTAGTGTAGAGTGGAGATGGGAAGAAGGTTGATCAGGACCTCCTAGTAGAACTCTAGGTGGTTTGCTGTAGATTTGCAAGTGTTTCTGACTCCCTGGCAACAACAAAATGAACTTTCCCACCTAAATAAGGCTGCTGAAATGGGGAGGGGGGATTCTAACCAGGAGTGGACTTTTGTGAGAAAGGGCTGTGAGTTTAGTTCAGTCAACAAAAAACGAATCCCTAGGCTGTGAATATGCGGAGAGGCACAATGTTCTTTAATGTTAGTGGTGTGTGTTTTGCACCTGGCTCTGGTTGGGAAGTCTTGGGGATCTAATAAAAGAGACAGCAGACCCAAGAAGCCAGAAGTCTGCCCATCCCTGGTGCAGACGCGCCATACATCCTGGGAATCTCTCATTCTCTGGCTCCAACTGGGCAATAACCCTCAATGCACCTAATCCCTACACCCACCCTACGTTAGGGCCAATGAGGGTCTACCTGGTTTGTTGCTCTCCACACACACACACACCCCTCTCTGCCATTATTAACTGTACTGTTCATTGAAGGCTGCGGCATCTGCCAGCACACCAGCCCTGTCTGTCATTTTTTCTTGTGCAACAGTGTATGCACCCATGCATGTATGTCCCTGTGTGTTTATAAGGAAACAACACAGCTAGGAGAGAGGTAGTGGATGGTTCCAGTAACCATCACTTGCAGCAAACACCTGGGGCTGGTGACTCAGCCAGGACAAGCAGGTCAGAGGGTGGGCAATTTAATAATCCTGCTTTATGTTAAACCTCTATCTTTCTCTCCCATCCAAATCATTAAAGTTCAATCATTTCTCACCATTCTCAGATAGTTCATCAAGCTGGTGCCATGTTGCCAGATTTGGGCAGATCCGCAGGACAGGGGCTTGACGCCGATCTCCTGGCTCCGGTTCAGCTCTTGCACCGCGCTCACCACAGCATAGACAGCATCAAACAACAAAGCAGAAGACAGCTGAAGTTATCAGAAGAGAGATGGAACAGGGAAAAGAAGTGTAATCAGGTCTAGAAACCACAGAGCACACAAGGCATCCTTTGATTGTGTTTTTCATGTATGTCCAGCACAAATTATTTATTTTTAAAAGTCACGCAAACTAAAATATATAATAAAATCTAATTCCTAGTCAAGCCACCTGGTCATCACATGGAAAACATTATTAATAAAATAGGATGGGGCAGGAAAATAACTAGATCTGTCAACAGATCAAAGAATATTTTTTAATTGAGCAATCTCTAGATTTTAAGAAATGTAAATCGCTGTAGTACATCCATGAAGGTGCCTTCTTGACTATTCAGAAGGAGGGAAACAGGTTTCTCTTGTTTTGCAGGGATGCATTTGGCTATTTTTATTATTTTGCATTATTTATTGTGTTTCTGCTAGTTTGAGGAAGGGCAGGAAGCTATGCTGGGCATCAAATTCCTGCCTGTGACAGCTGCAATTCCTGTTAGTTTCTTTTCTAAAAAATAAAAAGCCAGCAGCAACAAGATCTTTGCAGTCCAACACAGAAAATAAGGAGATCAGTTTACAGCTAGTTCCTTCCACAGACACACCTGAGACCAGAGCTTGGAAGATTACTTTTTAAAAGTAATAAATTACAGTTACATGGCCCAAAAAAGTAATAATTACCGTTACAATTACAATTGCTCTAAAAGGAACTGATTACTTTACTTTTCCTCCAAAGTAATCACTACAATTACATTTCAGTTACTTAAAAAAACCCGCCTACAAGGTTCTGGCCTTGGCTGCTGCACATCTAAGTAGCCTAAAACAACATTAAAAATAAACAAACACATACAGAGGTAGTAGAATAATTATTTTTATTCATAAGATAGCAATGGTGGTCTCTCCGCTGGTAAGGGTGGTGGGGAGGGAGGCTGAGGCCACTACTCAGACCTTTGCACGTCAAACCAAGTGCAACCCCCCCCCTCAGCCAGCCAGCATAATCTCTCTCACTTAACCACCTCCCAGACCCTGCCCTGCCACCAACTAAGGGACACTCACTCAAGCAAACATTTTCCCCTGAGATGCAAAAAAGTTAAAATACTGCAAATGCAGCACAGTAGCCAGAGAGGGTGGTGGAGGCGACTTTGTGTGCCAAGTGCAAACACAGTACACTCTCTCTCTCTCTCTCTCTCTCTCTCCCTCCCTCTCCCTCTCCCCCCCCCCTCTCTCTCACTCACACACACACACACACACACAGTGTCACGTTTCACCTCCACAGTTCTTTATCTCCATTCTGCTGCTGCCTCCTTCTCCTTTATCCATGCTCTGGATCCTTTTCCCCTCCACTCCATTCTTCACTGCCACTATCCATTTTTTAAAATAATTGTTTTCTCCACTCCACCCCGTCTCACTCTCCGCCTCCTCCCTCATCGCCTCCTGCCCATCCACAGAGCATGAGGAAAGAGCGATGCTGCACAGAAGCCCAGTTTGAGGCACATCATTTTCATCCACAAATCAGAGGAGCAGAAGACTTCCCCTGCTCCCCCCCAAAAAAGTAATGCCCAAAAGTAATGCTGGAAACGTTACAATTACTCCACAAAAGTAGTAAAATTACTCCTAGTTCTATTACAATCAAAATGTAAAGGAATTACCCACTCGTTACTCAAAAAAGTAATGAATTACAAGTAATTCGTTACTTGTAACTAGTTACTTCCAAGCTCTGCCTGAGACATTCCTTCTCTGCAATTGATTTGTCTGCTTAGCCACCTTGGAGACAGCCAGAGCTTTAATTGACCATTCCGTATTTGCTGGAGTTGATACAGCTTTCTAGGGATTAGTTAACTTTCTTTCCCAAGTGTGTTATTATTCATAAGATGAGGCTCGGCTTTGGATTCCTCCTCTGACTGAAATGCAGTGGGTGTCCATAAGGAGCAGGGTCTTTTTAGTTGTGGCACTAACCTTGTAGAATGCCTTCCCTAGAGAAATCCAGCTGGCTCCACCAATGAACATGCCCAGATGCCAAGTTCTTTAGAGGGAGGCTTTTAGCACGGGGAGAGCTGCTGGTTGTTTCCCTTCACCCCTATCCCTGTGTTTTGCTTTTGCATTGTTTTTATTGGATGATTCTTTGTTTCTGCTGTTAAATGCTGCTCTTTCATTCTTATTATTTGTAATTTGGATTTACTGTTCTAAATTGATTTTTCTCTTCTTCCAGTCTTTTTAAATTCCATGCTTTTAGTTCTTAGAATTATTTTCCCTTCCCTGTGCTGAATTTTTTGTAGTGCTGTTTACTGATTTGATGCTGTCAAATGGTTTTATACTGCTCTTGGTCAATTTTTGTGCCAGTGTTGCTTTTATATATTTATTGTTTTTAGTACTGTTGACATATTTGCATTTTAGTGATTTTTATCTGTGAAGTATACAGAGAACACAGTTGACTGGCCAGTTTAAAAATGCTTAAATAAAAGAAAACAAATCTACTTTGTGAAAGACTCTATTGCTATTTGAAAAAGAGCAAGGTATTTACCATAATCATCAGAGGTTTTTTGGCAGCAAGTAAAAAAAATGCAACAGCTTTCTAAAGAGCCCCTTAAAAGCTTTCTTCCAAATAATTCAAAAGTAAAAGTTTTGAATCAGATTTTAGTGCGATACCAGCTGTTTGAAAAACAATGCATGTAATTTCTGTCCAATAAGGCTGAACACACTTAACTCCACTGTACAACATAAATAAATCTGTCTACTTGTTATGGCATTTTCAACATCTAAACAGGTTCTAAAGATCTTATTTAACACAGTGGGGATAATGGCTGCGTTTACACCATACATTTAAAGTACATTTAACACATATTCCCCTCCCCATCCCAAAGAAAGAATCCTGGTAACTGTAGTTTGTTAAGGGTGCTGGGAACTGGAGCTCTGTGAGGAGTAAACGATTGTTTCCAGGATCCTTTGGGGGGGGTGCTTTAAATGTAGTGGTGGCTGATGTCCATTCTGATTGGTACGGTAGAAGGCAGGGAAACCAACAGGAAGTGAAGCCACAGCCAATAACATGCAGAATCACCCCCTGACTGATGGCAAGTAAGAAGGCAGGAGGCGGGGGCAGACTAAGGATGGTGAGGCAGTGTCCCATTTGTCCTAATCGACCAGCCTTTAATGTTTATATGTATGGCATGTATACAGCCAGTATTTCACAAAGTACACTGGTTTGCACACAGTCACTCTTAAAGAGAAAATGCTCTAATTGACATATGGATCTTTGCCCAAATCCACTTCTCAACGCTCAAAGAAACTTGTAAGACTGCATCTTTATCTCTAAAGCGGACATTATTTTATATAGTTGTGACAATTGCCTTTTCTCTCTGGCTCTTTTTGTCAGTAATTCTTCACACTATGTGAATTGCTTAGCTGGCTCATCAAGTCTTAATTCAGAATACCAGACTTGAAATTCTTCATACCAAGGGTGCATCAAGCTCAGTAAATTAACATTTATCTCTTCATGAGTAATATATCTATTATGCACCACTAAATCCTTACATCTAAAAACATGATGTAACACTCCCAAAGGAAAGTCTCCTAAAACATCTTGTAACTTAAATTTAGACTTCAACAGAGATGCACCCTAGCTCAGGTTATTTCTGCATTTATCCCAGAACAGTTATGGTGGTCTTAACGTCTGCCCATGTAACCTTTGGCACTTATATTTATTGATCTAAGATAAGTCCTTTCAAGCGATTGATATAAATTCCTGTTCCAACTGGCGATGTTGCTGAGACTCATATTTCTGGGCTTGGAAATACAAGTCTCATATGTGCATAATGCCCAGATACGAGGTTAGTGTTATGACCTCCAAAGTCTCCTCCAAGCCAGAAAATATTCACTCCTAGCCACGCAGTCCTCTTCGCAACACCCACTGAATCTCCAGTCTCCTTCCCACCACTTCACTGTGGGCAAATTTGGAGAGGGAAGAGAGAGCTCTCTGTTTCCAGTGCCTGGAAAGCTTCTGTGCAGTGCACCAGCATGAGCTCAGGCTGCAGTCGCCTCTGGTTAATGTAGGTTTCTTAAGGGCTACTGACATTACGAATTCAGATTGTCCTGGAAATAAGCCAAGCTATTTCCTAGTATTTGGCTTGTTTCCAAGACAACAATCCCATACCAGGGTGCGGGGAAGTCACTCATCATGAGTTCTAACCAAGAACAAATGTTTGTTTTATCCCGACACACTATGGCTTTGCACCAGAATCCCAGATCCTGAACCGAATCAGACCAATTTGGGTCGGCCATGGGTTTAGCCAGCTTAAATTGGCACAGCCCTGGATCACCCTGGGTCAGATCAGGTCCACCTGGCATGATCTGGAGCTGTCGAAAGGGGTGGTGGTCTGGGGGGGAGAAGCAGTTGTGCAGACAGCCTGCCTGCCTCTTCTTCCTTTCTCTGTCTGCATGTGATGTCTCTCTCCTTCTGCCCTCTCCCAACCACAGGTTTAATTAGGGTTTAAAACTGCAAGTTTAAGGCAAGCCCATTCTTCCCCCGTAATGATCTCCTACTAGGGACAGACATTTTAACCCCTGTCACGCTAAGCTCTCTGGGTCCTTTCCTATGTGCAGGACTTTCATCTGACGATGCTACTTCTTCAGCAGAGCAGCCAATCTGTGTCGACAGCTCAACTTAGACTCATTTGCTTCTAATCACTTCTGTTTATTCCTTTGGTCTCATGTTCCTACTCTCTCTCTCTCTCTCTCTTTATTTATTTATTTATTTATTTAATTTAATTTATATACCGCCCTAAGCCCGAAGGCTCTCTGGGCGGTGTACAAAAGATAAAACAAGCACAGTGTATAAATACAATAAATACAATAAATCAAGAAACAAAAACAAACAAACAATAAAAGAACTAAACAACAACCAAAATACAAAATAATAGTGAAATACTGTTAAAATACACTTTAAAATGCCTGGGAGTATAAAAAGGTTTTCACCTGGCGCCGAAAAGATAGTAGCATCGGCGCCAGGTGCACCTCATCAGGGAAACTGTTCCACAGTTCGGGGGCCACCACTGAAAAGGCCCTAGTTCTAGTCACCACCCTCCGAGCTTCTCAATGGGATGGCGCTCGGAGGAGGGCCTTAGATGTTGAGCGCAGTATACGGGTAGGTTCATATTGGGAGAGGTGTTCCACCAGGTATTGCGGTCCCATGCCGTGTAGGGCTTTATAGGTCAAAACCAGCACTTTGAATCTAGCCCGGAAACAAATAGGAAGCCAGTGCAGATGGGCCAGAACAGGTGTTTTAATCATTCCCAAGCACAATCCCATTGGTTTCTTTTTAATTTTTATCAAGTTATTAACTGGTCATTTTCTCTCTCCTCCTCCCTGCAATGACTAAGATTTCACCTTTAATGATTGTCACTTCTTATCTTTTTTGGACAGTTCTTTGTTATGATCAAAGCTCCATGTCTCCTAGCTAACCTCCCTCCACAGAGTGTCTCTCCTTGATTATCGCGCGTGTGTGTGTGTGTGGGGGGGGGTTAAGTGAGATGTTTTTGCTTCAAAATCCTTCACGTCATCTCACCTTTTCCAGCATGTGAATGCAATTATAGTTGAGAATACCTACTGATTGTGTCAATTCTCTCCTCTAGCTATCCTGGACAAACAACTCTGTAAATAATTAATTCTCAAAATTTTTATACTCCCAGGCATTCTAAAGTGTATTTTAACAGTATTTCACTATTATTTTGTATTTTGGACATTGTTTGGTTCTTTTATTGTTTGTTTGTTTTTCTTTCTTTATTTATTGTATTTATTGTATTTATACACTGTGCTTGTTTTATCTTTTGTACACCGCCCAGAGAGCCTTCGGGCTTAGGGCGGTATATAAATTAAATTAAATAAATAAATAAATAAAATGGCCACTGCCTTGAGCTTATTTGTTTAATTTATTTATTATTAAATTTATATCCCAACTTCCTCTCGAAGGAGTCCAAGGCAGCAAGAATTATGCAGAAGTTACACACCCTGATCCCTCCTGAAACTTTTTTTTGGTTAATCCATGAGATGGGGAAGACTTCCACTGTCACTCTTGAAGAGGGGAGGGGCGCTGAAGAAATGTACTTTGTATATGCTTAGACGCACTCTGCAATAGAGTTTGAAGGTAGAGCGGACATGTGTGACAAGGCAAACATATTCCAAGGTATGGCACTAACTCAGGATTGTAATTATGGAAGACAGGCCTTACAGAAGGCCTTCCCCTGTCCCTCAAGGAAAATGCCATTTCCCTTTCCTGCACTTTCAAATTTCATTTTTAAAAAGTATCTCTTCCTTATATTTAACAGAGCTATACGAAAAAGTGTGCAGGCAATACCCAACTGCTCAGCAAGAGCTAAACCTGCCCCCATCTTCCAGGGTTCCAACGAGTGTAAACACCGGAAGACACCTGCCAAGCTCTTGGCTCCTTAATTTTTAAATATAAGCATATTAGACCATCTATATTTAGGGTTTTGCTGCTTCAAACTCACGTATTATTCCTCCCTCTCCCCTTATCTTTCATTCCCCCATTGCAAAAAAGTCTTGTTATGGACCTGCACAAGCAATGCTTGTAGCTTTTTCAAAAGGAGGCCCACGGGTTTCTAAAAGATCAGACACGCTCCTCTCTTGTATCTGAACAGCTGACTTTCATACCAAGGGTGCGGAACCTTTAGCCCTCCAGTTGTTGCTGAACTTCAACTCACATCAGCCCTAACAAGCATGGCCAATGGCCGGGGTGATGAGAGATGTAGTTCAGCAACATCTGGAGGGCCACAGTTTCCCCACACCTGCTTTATACTAATTTCTTTCTCCTGCTAACTCTCCCAGGAGTGCTAGTTCTTAGTGACCCTGGTCATCCGTCAATACAGTAGCTTGGGCTTACTCTTGTTACTGGTGAGTCTACACCTTCCCATTTTCCTTCTGCAACATTCACACCCCAAGGGTGCATCTGGCACTAAGAATGCCAGCGCTCCAAAGAACATAATGCATTCAATATATTTTGGAACATGTTGGTTCCATGGCATCTTTTATTTGGAAAAGGGGACCTTCTGTTGGTGCCAAGTGGAACTAAACAAAGCTTGAGATGGGTATAGCTAGAGTAGAACGGGAGCTCAATGATTTTTAAACACCACCCAAGCTTGAAAAAAGCATTTTAACTAATGAACAAGGACCCTAGGGTCTCACAGAAATGAAATACCTTATCATTGCAATCCAGTGCACAGCTTTGCAGAAACAAGTCCCACTGAGTTCGAGAGAGTTTATTCCCCTGGAAATGTGCATAGGAGGCTTGTTGGATGGGAAGTGGCAGCTGGAACCACTCAGCTGGGCAGATAAGCCTTTTACCCAGTCCCGCCTGCACGCTGTGGCTCTCCGTGAACCCTGCCTCACTGCCTGATAACAGCGGTCTTTACACCAAGGGAGGAGAGCAAACATTTTACTTCAGGCTTGAAGAAATCTGCTTGCTGTGTCCAGAATTCGGCATTTTTGAAGAACTGGCTGCAGCTTATATTTTTGTTGGTATTTTACTGTTCTGAACATGTTTTTCATGTCTGACTCCGGTTCCTATGCCTTGATAACTTATTTTATAATGTATTTTTAAATATTATAACATATCAAAATGAATTCTTTGTTTGGCTTGTTCTGTTGTGGATGAGTAGGCACTGGATTGTTATTACAAGGTTATATTGATATGTATTTTTCCCATTGTGTTGTCAGCCGCTTTGAGTGCATTTGTGCATAAAAGCGGCATACAAATTGAATAAAATAAATAATAATCATAAAATAAAATAAAAATTTCTGGGAGCTTTCAAACCTACACTGTGTCAAACATTTCCTAAACTCTGCCTAAGGACACTCTATTGCTGTGCTTGTCCTGGCCCCCATCCCAAAAAAGTCATGACAAAGCTTTTCTTCTGAGTAACAGAAGGAGAGTTATTCTGGAAAGTTCAGTACAGGTTTGGTGGTAAGTCCTGATTACCAGGGTAGCAAATCAAGAGTCTAAGAGCAGGGTCTGGGCTACAACGCTGAATGGTAGCAACAAAGTTGTCCCGATAAGTCTCCACACTAGGGAAGGGTGAGAATTTCAATTCAGTTTACATTTCAAGCAGAATTTATCATATTCGCAATTTCTGAAACAATATGAAAACTGAAACACAGCCATCCTTCGAAATTTGCATTTATTTGAATTTTGGGATGCAGTTCACCAACTAAACAACATTTACAAAAATGCATATATTGGGGGAAAGTGTGCATAAAAATGAATATATGAGTGAAAATAATATGCAAAAAAGCATGAGATGAGAAATGGCTTGCAAAAATGTGTGCTTTTGTCAAAACTGCCTACAAAATGTGTTTATTTGGAGAAATTTGCACTAAAATGGTGGAGAATTTTCATGAAGATTTTTTTTAAAAAAAAAATTCACAGATCGCTGTAGGAATGTAGAGAACTGAATTTAACATTGGAAAAATGAGACACTGAGAGAACCAAAACAGTCAGATCTTTCCATCCCTGCTCCACGCCCTTCCTGCCTAGCTAAAACCACGCAAGGTGTGGTGAACTCACTTGCAGGACTCTCACACATCCCCACGGGAAGAAAGAAGCAGGTGCTTCTGCAAGGGGCTGCAACTGCTTGCACCAACAGAGGTATTGTCAAGCCCCTGGTGACAGAACAGTGACCTGCCCCTGAGGCTCCTCCTCTTGCTCCACTGCTCCTTCTGTTGTCAACGGCTTTCCTGGTACTCAGTGATTTGTCCTGCTCCGGGGGCAAGCCAGGGATGAAAGCCAGAGACACAATCACCCCATCCCTACCATTCTGAGTCAAAAGGTCTGGGTCCTCTTCCTCCCTCCCAGTTGGCTCCAACTCACTCTTCCTTGTCCATCAAACGTTGCCACCCGAGTCCAGACCCTGATGGGGCTGTGGAGCTCCTGACAGCGCTCGTGATTATACACATTAGCATACATTTTCCAATTTACATGGCATGATGTGGGGATTTCTACTTTTGCAAAATTTGGAATTCTTCTGCTAAGGGAAAAAAGGGCTTTCAGAAAACAAAAATGGTTTTACCCCTTTCTCTGGTTTTCTGCCCTCTTGTTTCTGAGCTTTCCCCTCATGCTGTTCTGGAAATTAAACCTCACTCAAGATCCCTGAGCTTTGGATGAATAATAATGCTAATGTTAAAGAGTCCAAGCTTGCCTGTAATGGGTCAAAAGCATCCAATTTATTTTGGTGGGCGTCCCATTTGTTGCCACGATGTCAGAAGTCTGGCTCATCACCTTTAATTGTCTTCAGCCCCTTTTCCATTTCCTTTTTCCTTTCCCTGCGCAGTTAACCATCTCTTATTAGCTACCACAAATGATGCTTGTAGATCTTAATGAAGCATATGACACTATTGATTGGGATATTTGACTTTGTAGCCTCCAAACGTTTTCTTCAATTCTAGGAGTGGTTTTTATCTTTGCCAGTGTCTCTTTTTGTTTAATTTTGTTAGAGAGGATGATCAAGGAAAGTTTTCTAAGAAGCATGAGAATGGCTGTATGTTTGCCGATTGGAGAAGGTGAGCGGCGCGCACTGCTCAGTGTGGCTGAAGGCCACCATCTGCAATGGGGTGGGGAACCTCAGGCCTAGAGGCTGAATGCGGCCCTTTAGGAATCTCTATCTGGCCCTTGGGACTCTCCCCAGCCACACCCCTCAACAGCCCTGCTCTACACCCTCCTCTAGGGATTTTACCCAACTGGAATGTGAACTGTGAAAATGCCTGTTTCTTAGCTGGATGGAGGATGGTGTGTGTTTGAGTACATCCACTTTTGCCATGTCTGCCGCAGATATGCAGCCCTTGCAAGGTTGCCCACGAGGAATGTGGCCCTTGGGCTGAAGAAGGTTTCCCCACCACGGTCTACAATAAAAACCAAACCTGATTTGCTACACCTCTTCTTTATCTCCTCGCCAAAACAAGGGTGCTATTTCAGATTTCAGAAAGGGGAGGGAGGAACAGGGATTTCAGTGTGCAGAGAAGAGCTTCTCAGCAAAATGTAAAGACCCACTCTTCGTTATCATATATACTAATAGTGAACTCAACTCTCCAAGTATGGATAGTTGTGTAGCCAAAATGGCAACATCCCTGTAGAAGAGGGGAAGTATCAGCAGATTTGGGATAACTCCAGGTTTGCAGGAGCACAAATGATTAAAGACCGTAAATGGGGGAGGAGAGCCCCAAACAGTCTGATGTGAACTGAGCATGCTTAGGACAATGGTGGAAGGGTGTATCCTGGAATGGATTATCCTGGAAAAGGTCATGAACATGAACATACTGGACCGTGTTGCTGCAGCTACAAATCCCACTTGTATTCAAGATTCAATAGCAAAAAAAGTGGTGCCCTTTAAGAGCATTTCTTGCAGTCGTTATTAAATTAAATGTGTTTCCTTGATGTCCTTTTTATTCTGGCCTTCTTCCATGAACAGTGTCATCATCCGTGCTCTTCTTCTGCCCGTTCGAGGCTGTCTGAGCTGTTATCTTGAGGTTTATGCTTTGCCATTGCAAGCATGGTTTGGTTATTCTTGCTACTATTCCTGTTTAATTGCTGTTTGATGGGCAATCCACACGGGGGGTTGGGAGTAGGAGGGCAGAGCAGCATATCCGCCACTGCATCTGAAGTCCTGCTGGTTTTGCCAGCCAGGGCAAAAGGCAGTGGTGGGGACAGAGGCATTATTTGTTTATTGATTTATATGCTATACCACTTCTAGGCTGGTGTAGCTTAGGGAGGCTGAGGATCAACCCCTTGGAAGAGCCAAAGCTGCTAGAGCCCCATCCCTCACCCCATTTGGGGGCTGCTGCTAGCAGCAAAACTCCTGGCAGGAGCTCTCCACCAGATTGGGCAATATAGCATGGCTGCCATTGTGGTGGAGCCTCCACTACTGGCAGCCACTGATGGAGGGGTGACTGCATGCCATCCAACCCCCCCTCCACTCCTCAGGCATTAAAGTTACCGCCAGGTGCTCCATTATGAGATGGCAGGGTATGAGATTTGTTTTAATGAACAAATTGTTGGTCCTGCACAAATTGATTGATTCCTATGCACCTTGGAGGTCTCTCTCCTCTTTCTTTCCTGCTGCTACTATCCTTTCCTCCTCTCCCCTCCTCTCCCAAACTGAAGATCATTTGTTATATTAAGAAACTGCCACAAAAAAGAAAATGCAGAGGATTTTGAAAATGAGACCTATTTCTCTGAACGTATTGCAATTTATGCTTTCCAAGGCGTTTGTTTCGTGTTTACTGTTTCTAAGAAATCATGTAATGTTAGGAAGTCATAACAGAATTGAGAGCAAAGAAAAAGTCATCATGTTTCTGTATGATGCCTTTTAAAAAAAATTGTTACCTTGTGCATTGCCTGGAAAACTAAAAACACACAGGTATTAGCGAATTCTTGTGAAGTAGAAATATCTGCTTAAGCAAAACAATAAAAGTTTAAATTTCAGTTCTTTCTATTCCTAGGAGACACAGGTCCAAACAGTTTGCTCGTTGCAATTTACGTGCTTCTCAAACATGGCCTTTCTTCTACATTTGTACTAAGAGCGGTGATTCTGTATAGTATCTTGTTTATTCACTAATAGGCAAAAAAACACAAAAAACCTTGTGGTTTAAGAATGTATCTATAGTCACCAGATATTTCTATCAAACTTCAAAAAGCAGGGAAATTGGGCAGCTATAGTGAATGCACCAGGGGAGCAGGAGACCTGATCTCCTAGCTGAGATATTGTACTGCCCTACAAATGAAAAAATGCAAGCACAATCCATAGTCCAATCCACTTCATGGCCTCCCCCAAAGAATCCTGAAAAGTGTAGTTTATGAAGGGTGCTGAGAGACCGTTTTCCCCCTCACACAGCTCTAATTCCCAGAATTCTCTGGGAAGAGAAGCTGACTGCTACTCTGGCCATTGGAGCTCTGTCAGGAGAATAGGAGTCTCCTGATCAGCCAAGCCTAGCTGCTGTTTTAAATCACTGACAGTTGTTTCTTACTGAGCATGCCTGCATTTATCATTGACTCCAATGTTAATTTTCTTAAATCAATTAAAAATCAGCCATGCATTTTTTTTTAGCTTTTGAACTGCAGAAAATGAAAATCAGAGTATGGGGCAAGGTTAGTAATAGGATTACAGGTACTCTGTGAACATGGCTGATTTTTAATTAATGTCAACAAATTATGAGACCGCTGACAGAAAAAAGTCCAACAGGGGTCTGGATACTGTTACTCTTGATTTAGACTTTAAACTGGCAGTACTCTCTGAGTTTTTTGTGTATTGCTGTGAAAACTTAGAGGGTTCTTAAGCAAGCATTTCTGAGGTCAGAACTATAAGTTTTATTTATTTATTATTTGATTTATATCCTGCCCTTCCTCCCAGCAGGAGCCCAGGGCGTCAAACAAAGGCACTAAAAATACTTTAAAACATCATAAAAACAGACTTTAAAATACATTAAAACAAAACATCTTCAAAAACATTTTTAAAAAGCTTTCAAGCCATCTTTAAAAAAAGGTTAAAAACGTATTTTTTAAAAAGGTTTAAAAACATATTAAAAAGCAATTCCAACACAGACACAGACTAAGATAAGGTCTCAACATAAAAGGCTTGTTGAAAGTTATGTAAGATTTTGTTTTGAAATGAGCTTATGGGAAGCAGCAGAATAGCATGGGAGGTATTTTCAATTTAACATGGCAGAATGCAAAAAATCCATGCTGGCTACAGTATACTCTCATGGCTGTATAATTAATACCTGCCATTTATCATAAAAATGATTAGTTGGTAGTTTCCAAAAGAACTTCTGTAATTAAAAAAACACATTTTAAAAACTTGACATTGTAAAAAGTATTTTCCTTGGACTTGATCCCAAATGCCTTATTCCTGGACCTTATTGTACTCTAAACCTGACCTTGTCACACAACCTACCTCAGCAAGCCTAATTCCCACTTCCCATCCACCTCCACTCACACACTCTACTCCTCTCTACTTTCTTGCTGGCAAACTTCCCTATGCCTTGCAGCTAGGCTGGGCAAATCTGTCATTTTCTGTTTGGCTTAATTTCTCATTTTCCCAAACTTAAATTCAGTTCTCTACATTTCCACATTAGTTTGGGATTTATTTATTTTTAAAAGCCCTCATGCAAATTCACCAGCATTTTAGTGTGATTCTCCCCCAATATACACATTTTTTGCATGCAGTTTTGCCCAATGTACACATTTTTGCAAAGCAGTTTTCCCTAATATAATGCATTTTTGAATATAATTTTCACTCATATATGCATTTTTAAGGACACGTCACCCCAGAATATACATTTTTGTACAGACTGTTAGGCTGGAGAACTGCACTGAAGAATTCAGAGAAGCATGACTATCAAAGGATGGCTGTATTTCAGCTCACATATTATTTCGGAGAGTGCAAATCAGGGTGGTCCATCTTTAAATGTGAACTGAATCAAACTTCTCCTGCAACCCTACTGGCTGCCCAGTCTCTGCATGGGGAGCACCCAGTGTTGTCTTCTCGATGAGGACAGCCATCTGGAAAAGATTCCCCAATTTCTTTCTGCCTCATCAGCTTTCCAGCTTGTTTCAAATGTCGCCTGAAAAAACATCTTTCCTGCTTTCATCTGGGTCTCTTAATTGCCAACTCCCTCTGTCACTATTTATTTGTAGCCTTATTTAATGCAGTCAAGCAATTTGTGATTCTGCTCAAACGGCAGACGCCGTGCACAATTAAGTTGTATTTCTCCATAAGAAGGCTATTGTGCAGATCCTCAGTGGCTCTTCTGCCACCCAACCTGGAGTGAACTACTTTCTCTTCCTCTCTCCCCACTCAAAGCTTAGATCAAATCACCCCTTTAAAAATATCATTTTCCTTTTGACATTAATGGCCCTTTTGCAAATATCCCCTCATTTGCTTTTTATCTTATTTTGTATAGCGCTGCTGCTTATTTTCATTTTTGTTCTTTGTCTGTTGTGAATACTGCTAGTGATATATAGCAAAAAGCAATCTGCGGACTTGCGGAGAGGGTTTGCCTGTTTAGCATGTCCTGTTCTCTTGCTCTGGTGCTTGGCCAAAAGCGTTAAAAGCTCTGGGTCGTTTGACGGAACTGATTGGAAGGACATTCAGGACCCACAAAAGAAAGGACTTCTTCACATAATTAATGTTTACACTGCACTGCCATAGGCTGTGCTGATGGCTATTAGCTTAAAGGCTTTAAAAAGGGATTAGACAAATTCATGGATGAGGCGAGGCCTATCAGTGTCTATTAGTCATGGCAAATGGGACCTGCAACAAAGTGTTGCAGTACGGAGTGCTCCTGTTTATGATTGTAGCTGCCCAACCATGCAGCCAAGCATGCTGTTTCTGAGGACATACCATTCCATTCTCCTCCCTCCCAAATCTTCTCCCCCCCCCCGGTCAGTCTGTGCCCATTGAACATGCTCAGTTCTCTTTGGGGTATTTCCCCCCCTCAGGATTTTTTTCCTAATTTTTTTTGTACTTCTGCCAATCTCAGGGTTTATTATTTATGTTATTATTATTTTATTTATTAAATTTATATCCTGCCTTTCCTCCCAGTAGGAGCGCAGGGTCCATCAAACTTGCTGATATCTCCCCCTTGTATGCAGATTGTGCTGTTTTGCCTACGTAAGGATCCACATCTAGCGGATGAGTTTGCTATGAGGATGTAGGATAGCTGTATGGAACCCCCAAGTTCCAAGGCAGGATCTTTCTAAATGAGGGACGCTGCAACAATTTGAGCACAGGAATGCTCATATACACAAGCTCCCCAGCTCAAAAGCTTGCAAGCATCGTCATCATCATTAACTACCCATTAGCTACCAGGCCAGGTTCAAGGTTCTGATTTTGGTTTACAAAGCCCTATACAGCTTGGGACCAGGATACCTGAAAGATCATCTTACTCCCTATATACCCAGTCGATCAATGTGCTCTACAGGTGAGGGGCTCCTGCAGATACCATCTTATCACGAGGTCTCTTCCATATAACATGGGAAGTGGAGTTTTAGTGTTGTGGCACCAACCCTTTGGAATTCCCTCCCCTTAAGTATTAGACAGGCACCATCTCTGTTATCTTTTCGGCACCTACTGAAGACCTTCCTCTTTCAACAAGCCTTTTTAGACACCTTATCCCAGTCTGCATCTGTGCTGGGATTGCTTTTAAAGAAGTTTTTAAAGATGTTATTTCTTTTAAAAAAAAGATGTTTTTAAAGACATTTAAATATGTTTTAAAGTATTTTCTTTTTAAGATGTTTTTAAGATCCTTTTAGTGTTTTTGCTTGCCGCCCTGGGCTCCTTCTGGGAGGAAGGGCAGGATATAAATTTAATAAATCACCCTCATCCTAGCTGTTAGATTTATTACCCACACTTGACCTGAAGGTCCCAGGGTGGGATACAACAGTGTAAAATATAACAATGTAAAACTGAGACAAGTATAGTCTTTATGCTCACTGTGTTGTGCTCATTTCAACACAGAAAATCGCTGCTGCCTTCGTCAAAACCTTACCTTGAGGGTTTTTTGGGGGGGTAGGGGGAGGCAATGGCAGTGGGCAATCACAGACCCCATGGTTTCTTTTTAACAACTGCCAACCCCTGCCTATCTGGGAGAAAAAGCAGGATCCAAGAACAATCCTAGACTCCTAGCCTGATGAATCCAGGAAACAACCTCCCCACCTATCACAGTAAGGATCACTTTCTCCAGAGCAATGGGGTTATGTAGAGGAGGAATGGACCCCTCCAGATGTTGGACTACAACTCTCGTAAGTTACAGACTTCTGGCTATGTTGGCTGGGGCTGATGGGAGTTGGAATCTAAGCACTATCTGGAAGGCCATAGGTTCCCCCATCCCTGATCTGGAGCAATACGATTATCTACTCTCTTGGCTAGATTCCATTTCAGCTTGGTTAGCCTTCTTCCTTTGTTATTTTTGTATCCTGTCTTTCTTTCATGATACTCAAGGTGGTGTGAATGAGCTTTCCAGGCACTGACCAGACCAGACAAAGGCATGCTTAAGCCTCAGCTAAGTTACTCCATCGTGTGCCTGATGCCCTGGGATTTCATCTGCACAACCACAGCACCTAAGCACTTTTTCAAATTACACTTGTGTTCATAACAATATGTTCTCTGGGTAGTTCACAAAAATGAAACGAATAAAATACAGTATCAGAAATACACTACAAAACACTAAGAGAAACGTTAACATTAGTTCTTTCCGTCAGGAAAAATAGCACTTTACTATCGAATCAAGAATAAAGCACGAATCATCAGTTGAGAAGGCCAGATCATAAAAAAAATACAAGTTGTATAAAAGGCCTGGGTGAACAGAACCATCATCAGCTGCACAAAAAAGAAAAAAAAACATCCAGAAAAGAAAAGCAACATCCAACAATGGTGCTCAGCAGAGCCTGGAAAAGTTACTTTTTTGAACTACAACTCCCATCAACCCAATCCAGTGGCCATGCTGGCTGGGGCTGATGCATGGGAGTTGTAGTTCAAAAAAGTAACTTTTTCAAGCTCTGGTGCTCAGCGAACCTCTCTATGGAAGCTGTTCCATAATTGGGGTGCCACAAGTGAGAAGGCCTCTCCATAGTAGCTATCCACCTCACTACATTTGTGGGGTACACAGAACATGGCATCTGACAAGGGTTTTAAAGATCAGATTCCATCTACCCACCAGGAACCCTCATCTCCAGTTGCTCTGTCATCAAATGTGTGTTGGTTGGATCTCTAATATCCTAAAAGTGACCCTAATATCCTTTCTCATCCTAAGTATGGTTGCCTGTGCCTTCTTGACAAGCCTAGCATCAGGGATCAGCACAGAATGAGGGAGGGTTAACAAAAGGACTAATCTACCTAGCCTGCAAAAAGTCTTTGCAACTAGCTGAATTGCCACCTGTGCTCTAGACAGTGCTCTCTTTGGGGTTGTGGCCTAGTCTGAATGTGACTACCAGGGGCTGCTGGAATTGGCATGTGGCTGCCCTGTGTAATGGGCCACTGACCTGCAGGTGGCATCCTTCTTAGTGAAGAAACTTCTTGGGTCTAGATCAGCCTTTCCCAACCAGTGTGCCTCCAGATGTTGTTGGACCACAACTCCCATCAGCCTCAGCCAGCATTGCCAATGGCTGAGGGTGATGGGAGTTGTGGTCCAACAACATCTGGAGGCACACTGGTTGGGAAAGGCTGGTCTAGATGGATTCTGCCCACCCCAAGCTGCCACTGATTTTTTTTGGCCAGGAAGGCATATAAAGGGCTTGCTTTTCCAACTGAGCCTTGCTTGAACAGCAAGTTCCTCCTGTTCTTGTCTTTTGGCCTGTCCTTCTGTTCTGCACTCTGGTTTGTTGCCCAGCAATCCTGATTTACTATTTGGCTCTGATTCCTGTCTTGTTCTTCGGTCCTGCCTTGCTTGTGGGTTCTGAGTACTGGCTCCTGGTTCCCAGGTCCTGACTCACCTCAGAATGCTGTCTCAGAGCCCAGCCCAGATAACCACATCTGTTACTACACTCGCCTGCTAAGAGGTACTAGAACTGTAACCTGCTTCCCTAAATGGGAGGAGGTAATCCTTCAGCTAATTGGCTGGTCCCCACCTATTAAGGGTTTTAAAGGTTAAAAAAGTGAGCCAAGAAATAGACTGTAGAACAGACAGATGATCCTGGATGTGAAGCTGATGAAATAGAGAGTTGGGTAATATTGTCATATTGATGACCTCTAGCTCCAAATCTCTAGATGACCTCTCCCTGTAGCTTCATATAGTTCGGGTGTGTGTGTGGGGGGAACCTTTGGCCCTCCAGGTGTTTCTGAAATACAACTCCCATAAGCCCCAGCAAGCGAGACCAATGGCCAGGGATGATGGGAGTTGTAGTTCAGCAACATCTGGAGGGCCAAAGGTTCCCAATATCTGAAATAGATGCTAAATAGTGTTGGTGATAAAATTAAGCTATGTGGAATACCATATATAAACTGACAAAGGGTCAAACTGGCATGAGCAGTCACAGTTT
Source organism: Rhineura floridana (assembly GCF_030035675.1). NCBI lineage: Eukaryota > Metazoa > Chordata > Lepidosauria > Squamata > Rhineuridae > Rhineura > Rhineura floridana. The sequence goes on from NC_084491.1 coordinate 38,795,527, forward strand.
ATGAGTGCACTCTGACTTTTTTTATTAAAAAAAATAAAATAGTAATAAAATCAAGTAGGCAGTCTATGTTTGAGTGAGTCCCTCTACCACTAGAACTTGATTGCCCTGAAGGACGTTAGATATGCTTCTCTACTGCTAAAACTTTAGTATGCAGTATGTGCATTATTGGGACCCACAGGGTTGCTTCACACCTGCATAGTCATCACTCATCGACTATAGCAACACATTGTGACTTGCATGTGTGAACAAGCCATGACCTATGATCTGTCCACCTGTCAGAATTTTCACAGTGCCTGAAAGCAGATGATTTTCAATAGTGATGCATGTAGCTATCATTCATTAAGTGTAGAGAAAGCAACAGAGGCCTGCCCTGGGTTGAATTCAAGACTGTAAGCTTGTTTGGGGGCAGGGACTTGTCCTCTTGCACTTTGTAAAATGCTTCATCCACTGATGGGCCTACCTACATATCGAAATAAATGAATGGGCGAAATCACGTATAACACATTAATTGGGGGATCCATGCATGCAATTAGCACTCTTGAACCATGGACGTGTTGCTACAACGCACTAATTTTAAGTGTGAGGAAATTGTAATAAAAACTTTCATCAAAATTAAGGTGCTTAACAAACTCCTGGAACATAAATCTTGTATTTCCTAGGAAACCACACTTGGTGTTCTCTCAAACAGAGGTTATTTTTACATTTTATATATATATAGCATTAAAAGCACCCCAATCCATTGGTGCAATCAGGGTTTCTATCAATGAAATAAACAGTTAATTATAAACATCTGCTGTAGCCTACAGTCTAATTACCTCATCGAGCCATCTGTAATTTTAATGATTTCCCCTGATTTCCTTTCTTTGCTCTGTGATTAATGGGAACAGCGTTTTTGAGCAAATAGCTTCCCACCAACCGTTCACAAACATGTTCCGTTGTCTCTTAGCATGAAACCTTTGGGATTTCTGTGGTTTACGTGGAACCTCCTGGCAGGCCCAGCTGTCGGGCCTCCTCATACAGAGCTTTCTGGGAAGGTTCTGTTAGAATCTATGGATTATAATGGTAGTGTGCGGAATTAAGCACATGCAGCAAACACTAACCGGTACCTGCACTTCAGCTTGGTTGAAATTACACTGAGACTCTGGTATAAGAAAAACAAAGTTTATTGTAGGGAATACATTTAGATAGAAAAGACCTACATCTGACTAACTAGAAAGGAGATGCTGCAGCAGAGATGTCTGCTGCATCTGTGCTCCTCCTCAGGGAGCCATGCTGGCAAGAACAGCAAAGGAAGACTGAGACCAGAGAAGGAGCAGGAAAGGAGATCAGTTTCCCCTGAGAATATCAGTTTACATCTGGAAGGAAAGGTCAGCTTAGGTGACAGTGGACAGAACAGTCTAGGAATCTAGGAGGACTTCTCTCTATCTCTCTACTCCCCATGTAGCATGCAATCCCGTCCCAGGCTTCAAGCTGAGTTTTACATTTCCAACAAGTTCAGTTCTCCTGAGGTAGATGGGTAAACATGCAGATCCCTAGACAGTGAGGCCCTTCATTGAATTGTGCTTGGCTAAAGTTTATTTTCACCAAAGTGTCATAAAAAAAACTGGGACAATTCCCTGTGTGGATTTAAATGTCCTTCCACCGTGGAGAACAAGCGGTTCCTACAAAGTAAGATAAATGCTGCTTATCTATTGCTAGGATCAGATTGTTCCAGTACACACAACACCCTGTGAACCAGCCACAGTACGTTCTGATGTCTCTTGGTGACTACACCAACGGCTATCGGAAGAGATACCCACGAATAATTATGGACATCCCCTTCCAGTCTTCTCAGTGCTGCCCCCTGCTGCCTCTCACTTGGTCAGACTCACACCAAGGAGAAACAAGGGGCCACTGTGACTTTTCTTCACTGCAACTGCTTTGCTCTTTGCTGTCAGGAGAAGCCAGATATTGCTGGAGGTTGAGCACGCTAATAAACGGAGTTACTGAGAGTGCTGGAAGGGGGCTTTTTCCCACATGACTTAGCTCTTAGTTTTGACAGCTGCTGCTACAGCCACCCAGAGGCTTCAGAACATGTGCTGGCAGTTCCCAGGCTGCTATGTAAGGAGGACACTGAGCGATAGTGTCATGCTTACTTTAGCAATGATGGAGAAAGCAAGCAGCAGCAGATATTTATAGCAGACAAGGGTCCACCATTCCATGTCACATAAGACACATCCATACTAGAAATCTAAACCAGTTTAACTACTGTGGCTTCATTAAAATGTTGATTTGCCAGGGAGGATGTGACAGATTTGCTCTGTTCAGGGTAGAAGTCAAAGTGTGTTGTCTACGTAGCAGGCCGTGAGCCTAGCAGTTAAGCTGCACCTTAGCTTTCCCTGAAACAGATGACACTTCAAAGGGGAGAGAGTTAGCCCCCACTTCCTCGTATTGACACACAGGAAATTTAGGTTTTGGGAACAAGTGTTCAGACAGATAAGATCAGTTAAACGAGTTTCTTTTACTTATAAAACTATTTAAACATACCATAAGAAAGAATAAAAGAGTATCAGTGGAGAATCAAAATAAAAGCAAGTTAATGCATTAGAGATCTTAAAACATAACAGATCTGGACTTCCGGGAAGGGTGACTTAGCCTGTGCCTGCTTTTGAGACGGGCTCCTGCCTCAAAAGAAGCTTATTCAGATATATCAGTCAGTTTTTTCTCTTTTTTTTGACTGATTAAACTTCTCCCGGGTAGGGAGAAACGAAGAGATTAACCTCAAAGCCTATTTTTGTTGGGACGACCAGATCTCATTAATTTATGGGACGAGGTCCAGCCGACGAAGGTGGGACGGATTTTCAACAGCAAGCTCTATCTGTTAAAGCGAACGTTCATCTTATCTTCTAAGAGAGAACGCACTAACAGGCAAGCACCCTTCTTTCTATATTTTTCTTTTACTTGACTTAAATTGTTGCTGTTTAAAAGAGATTTGCCAGATTGATCGGTTTTTGACATCTCACTGGGGAGCCGTAACTTCTCTCTGCTACGCACTAATTAATAGCTTATCTCTGTTTTTGTTGCAAAAAGCTGTCCTGGATTTGCATTCTAAAGATACACACAGAAGAGGGATTTCTATTCCAGATTTTTATTTTGAAAAATATTATACTGTTTTGAGACTACTCTCTTTTTGGTCTATTTTATTTTGACGAATCTGTTTCTTGACGATTGCCATTAATTGCTTCGATCCTGGGAACTGCATTTTGTTTACTTAACTATTGGAGAGATAAGGCTGTCTGCTCTGTTTATACTGTGATGTCACCAAGTTTGGAGTATTAACCCAATTGTTGCTGAAATAAGAAGTGGTTTTCCTATATTTTTCTTTTAAAATGGCAATTAAGAAAGTGGCTGAGAATCTGGAAATAACTATGTTTCAGAGAATAATGAATGAGATTGAGATAACGAAAATTGAATTGAGTAAAATGAAGCAGGAGATTAAAGATATAAGGGTCCCTGTGAGAGAGGTGACCCTGGAAGGGGTCCCTGTGAGAGAGGAGACCCCGGAGATTGGAATAGGGGTCCCTGTGAGAGAGGAGACCCTGGAGACTGGAATAGGGGTCCCTGTGAGAGAGGAGATCCCGGAGATTGGAACAAACGTGGAACAGGAACAAGATTTGGAGTCTATGGACTTTAGAAATAAAATCTATTGTTTGGAACTCAATGTTATCTCTGAAGAAATTAATGAAGACTCTAGAGATAAAGTTATCAATGGCATGGATTATCTTCTGGACTGGAATGATGTGATGGAGCCCAATATAGAGAAAATCTATGGAATTAACTGCAGCCATGTGACAATGGAAAAACTTTTAAGAGATGACCCAGTGTATTTTGAAAAAAAGAACAGAGATATGATTTTACAGCAGTATTTCAGCAACTTATTCAGAATGGATGGCAAGAAAATATTTGGGATAGAGGTAATTCCCATCAGACTCTTATTATATGACTATGGCTTTGACAGCAAGATTATTATGGAATACTGATAATGGAAGATTGGATATTGAAATTACTGGACTTAACAAGACTACTGAAGATGGAAGATGGAAAATGGAACTAATAGAGATAATAGAACAATGGCTACTGAAATTACTGAACCTAACAGATTCTGATGTGATGGATTAATTGAAATGTTTATTTTGACTATGGTTATGACAATAAGATTATCATAATTAGTAATGAGATGGATTAATCGATATGCTTATCTGGAAAAAAAAAATTGATAGATATATTTCTTAAAGAATTGAAACCTCTCTTTGACTTTTTGTGGAAAGAATAAAGTAATGTTTATGAGATTTGATGATTAAGTAAGATAACTACTGGAGGAAAGTGATTTTATAATATGACTTAAGAGACAGGATTGCTATATATTATAGACTTATAACTGATTTGATCTTTGACAAATGGGAAGTCAATATTTTACTCTTTATTTTTTTTTTATTTTTTTTTTCTTCTTTTCTTTTTTTCTTTTTGTTTAACTATTTTTGATTTTGTTTTTTGTCTTTGAATGTTTTATGATTTTGTCTTGTATGTTTTATGAAAATCTGAATAAAAATTATTGAAAAAAAAAAAAAAACATAACAGATCTAAAATCCTGATGTATAGCATAGATATAACACATTGATGCAACCTATTTGATGCAGAGGTACCTTGCTTAGTTACCTGGATCTTACAAGGCTATCTGGGGATGCAAGTATTACTGAGCCTCTCCTAGGTGAAGACCGATTTGATACTAAAATGCAGGAATATTTATACTAAATTTTCCTTTGAAGATCACAGATTTATGAAATTTTCTTAGCTTGATTGCTGCTTATCACAATTGTCAGAGAAAAACTAACCATTCTAAAAAATAAGATGGTACACTCCTCGATATATCTAAATACATGAATGAAATACAGTAAATTTCAGCTATCGAATAACATATTAAATCTCTTAGACATGTGAATATATCTTCTATGCATCTGAACATACAAAGAAATTATCAGTTCAGGAATGTTCTCCTATGTTTATACAAACAATTGTCCGACTTAGTGGAACCACTAAACACTTTACGATACAGGTAATTAATGGCCTTATTATCAGTGTGATTCAATTGTTCCTAACTGATGTAGTCGCTCTGAGATTTTTTGTCTTGGAGATGAGCTTGACATTTATGGTTTTATGGCTGGAACCAAAAGGTGTTCTGGTTTCTATCAGATGCCATGATGGTGGGCACATCATGAATAGACAAACAGATGACTATTCCCTGCGTATTAAATTTAATTGTGCCCCATTTGGTTGAGAGGAATTATTAATATGAATATCAGCTCTGAATCCTCCATCGTCTCTGGATCCAGCTAGGTTAGAAATGGGAATATTTGTCACAAGGAGATCTCTAACAGAAAATTTTCAGCACCAAAACAAGAGTTCCTTCACAAGAAACCATAACAAATGGATTTCTGCATGTTACACTAGCCTTCCTCAACCTGGTGCCCTCCAGATGTTTTAGCCAATGGTCGGGTAATTCATGAGAGCTGTGATCCAAAAATTCTGGGGGGAAAATCTAGAGGGCACCAGGTTGGGGAAGCCTATGCTATCCATGCAAAAATCCTCCAAGGTAACCTGAGTTTTTAAAATGCAAGTCATTTGGAGCAGAGGAGCAAGAGAGAGAAGGTGTTCAATCCTTTTCCAAGCATCGCTTTTGCTTCTTTCTCCCACCTTAGCTAGTTGTTTATTATCATTATTATTATTATCATTATCATTATATTTATTAGATTTATTATTAGACTTATTAGTCGCTTGATACCCAAAGGTCCCCAAGCGACTTACACAATGTTAAAACAAAAACAAATAAAACACCCTGTAAAAGCATAACAATAAACAACCACAAAACAATAGCAATAGTGCACACACACACACACACACACACACAGCTACACGAAGGTCTGGCAGCATATTAAAAACAAAACACCATCTCAATCTAGGGAGCCTGTCTTTACCTGGCAGGGAAAATATAACAATGAAGGTGCCAGGCAGACCACATTTGGGAGCATATTCAATAGATGGGGAGCCCCCCCTTCCCCCCTTCTAGGGTTTCAGATGTGTATCTGAGAACAATTTTGCATCCAGAAACTTGAAGAGGGCAGGGCGCGATGCAGTTGGAGGGGGGCAACCTTGAGAGGACATTTATGCACTTTCTTCTCTCTCAACACTTCTCCACTGTACATGCCTCCCCCTCCCTTGCACCTCTCCAAAGTGATTTTGCTCTTTTAAAATGGTGCCGGGACTCTGTCCCACACGGTACCGTGCAACATGCAATTTTCATCTCTGAATCTCTCTGGGAAAGCTGGCATGTGAGAGAGAAGGACTGAGCATCAGTTTCAATTAGTTTTGCACAGGGAGGGTCCACAATGGGTTATTCCTTATAATTTTATTATTTATTAATTTATTTATTAGATTTATATCCTGCCCTTCCTCCCAGTAGTAGCCCAGGGCTGCAATACCATAAATGCAGACTGTGGGAAAGCGAGAGAGGAGAGAGCAGTTTTCATTTCTATCTGTCATTACTCTTTCCTGATTTATTAGCAACCGTTACTCACAATGCATTTCAGCTGTCATCGGAGGCAGTTAGCAACGGAAAGAGATCACGTCGGGTATGCAACAAAAGACCAGGCAATGAATTAGCTGCAGCATCTCTCTGGTGGAGAGCAATCGAGGCACAGGAGGCATGAGAGCGTAAGCTCAGCTGAATGAACAGCAGGTTCAGTTCTGAGAAAGCAGCAGCCTGGCACAAGCCACAGCATCCGCTAGATGTCAACCATCCCTGGCATTTCAAGGTAGAGGAATGGGAATGCAATAGGAACAGGGAGCCTAATTTGCCCACTTAAGGTCACTTTGACCTTTCACGTGAACAGGAAATGCGGTGCATTGTGTGTGTCATAGCAATTATCTATTCATACATTAACATTCCCAGTTCTGCTCCAGTGAGCAAGTGTGCTAGTCATTTTCACACTGCACATCTCCCAAAAGGAGGAGGATCACTTCCTGACAAATCCCATGGCGATAGCGGGAACAGTATCTCTGAAGACTTCTCTGTTCTGCGTTCTAGGGAGGAAGCAATAATTGCCTCTAGGGTGCACTTGACATGTTTTAATGGATAGAGAAGGTCCTACACTGTTAATAATGTATCCATTAGCAAGCCATTTGAGAGGAGGGAGGATATACTCTTAAACTGGGTGCATATTTTCGGCTGGCTATGGTTACTTATTGGCGAAAGAAATTCTGCACATGCAGAGACCTCTTGAGCTAAATGTAAACTAGCCTGCACTGAGAACAGGACAAGGGGAAAGGTTCGTTTCAATTTATTTGCCACCTTTCAACTGATCAAGGCCCTTTCCAAGGCTCACACAAAGAAAGCCAGTTTAAAACTTTGGATCAAACCAAATGCCCATCTCTTCCAGCATCCTGCTTCCCAAGGTGACTGACCTGATGTCCTCCTGAAGCCCACAAGCAGGGCATGAAGGCGATAGCCATGAGAATCGGAACACACAAAAGAATGCCCAGTTGCAGCAGAAAGAGAATACCAGCCACCTAACCTGTCCCTCAAAAGCTCTGCAGAATTGAGAAATATTAATCATCCCAAAGGACTGATAGAAAGGCGGCCTTGTTGATCAGCTTTAGGCAGAGGATTCCACAAAAGGAGTGCCACCACAGAAAGGAACCTGCTCCTCATAAGCTTCCAGCCTGTTCTTAGAATGCCATGGAACTACAGATCTTGTGGTCTCACTTCAACTTCGTTTAGCGAATTTGAGCAACAAGGATCAATAATTCTAGACCCATGACTAGTCACCACTTCTCACTCCTCCCCTTTACGTTTGCTTCTTCTTTTCCCCCAACAGGCCCTGACTTCACTGTGGGTTGAAGATGGACGGATATATCTGTTTACTTACTGCTGGCCCAGTGAAAGGAATGTGGTCACAGTTCTCTAGCCATGACTGATTGAGGCTGTCTGCAAACTCTTGGAAGAAAGCATGGGACTGGTTGAAAATGGAAAACCCCATGATGTTCACTCGGTCATCCAGGAGGCTGTCCAGTCGCTGGAGTGAAAACTCCTAAATGATCAAAACACAGAGAGCTGTATTAGGAGGTGCGGATAGAGCAGCATGTTCTTCAGGAGTTCAAAAGAGAATGTGCAGTGGAAACGGACGGCTCCAAGGTCAGTGGGTCAGTGAATCCACTCCGGGTTTTAGTCCAAACTTTCAAGCAGCTTCCCAAGGTGCAACAACCTCCACTGAAGTGAGAGGATCTAGGGAACTGCAAAGGCTGACAACAGCATAGACAGAACGAAAGAGTTCCAAACCTTATTTCTGTTCATACCAAACACTTACTGAAATGAAATGGGGGAAAGTCCCAACTGCTTTTCAAAAACATGATTGGGAGGAAGCCATGCACATCTATTATTATGATTATTATTTCCCAAGGTGATTTACAGACATATCCTCAAAAACAGCAAAAATAACAGTACAAGAACAACGGTATATGTTTAAGAACAACATAGAATGAACGCCTAGGCAGAGACCTTTTCATCTAGCTGGAAAAGCTTGTCGAAACAAAAATGTCTTCAATGGTTTCTAAAAGTACAGTTAGCAGGTGCCTGTGGCCTCTCAACAGGAATACTGTTCCAAGGAACAGGGGCAATCAGCCGCACTGGAGGAAGCCCTGCTCTGAGTTACTGTGGAGCGGGATTCTGTTATCTCTTGTGCAGGAGAGTGTTCTATAGCTGTACGGTTAACCTAAGAAGGCCCCTTTCCTTGTGTGTTCAGCTTAGCTAGGACGGCCAACTCCCGCCTCCCCACCTTGCAATTAAGGAGACTTCAGGTCTTCCGTTTTGTTGAACGATTGCAGCCATGAAGTAAAATGGTACCCTGAGGTCTGGATCTGAATTTCACCCACATAATCAGAAATTTAATGTATCATTATTATTATTGGCTGTTCCTGTAACCATTTTAGCTGATTCAACAGATCTTTGAGGCCTCAGGAAAAATGGAGTAGCAGTGTGTCTTCTCTGGCGCGGGGAGCTCCGGGGAGAACAAGATGAGACATGGGATGAAGTGGTATTTTGGACACAATCGCATTACCATTAGGTAACGCAAAAATTGCCTGTGCACTATTGATTCATTTGAATGATATTATCCTCCTGTCTCTGTGGCAGGTTATCCATTTCCACCCTGCACACTGTCAACCTACGAAACAAGGGACAGATGGCTAATGAGAGCCAGAGCCTGAGGAGATTTCATATGCAAAGGGTGAGGCAACAGTTTTGCTGAAGAAGGCCTATGCATCCTTCTACAGCAGCAGTGGCAAACTGGTGGCCTGAGGGCCTCATCTAGCCCGCCAAGTCTTTCTTAAATGGCCCACCAGCCCTCAATATAGGTTTACCTACATAACTAATGAAACAGATATAAAATGTTAAAAATCCCATCTTCCTGGTTCAGCTCCTGATCAATATAAAAGGTATTCAGGGAATCATTCCCTCTTTCCCTCTTTGCTGTCGAACTCTTCTTCTCATGCTCTCATCCAGTCGAAGACCAAGGGGATCCTGGCTCTCAGCTCTGGCAGGGTAAATATAATTTTATTTCAAAATGCTAGGACACTTGGAAGTTAGGTCATGCTTAGGGAACTTAGAAATCCTGTTTAGCAACTTGATGGACTGGAGGAAGTTAGGAGGAGGTCGGATCTTCAGTCAGGATGGATGCTATGTCATGAATGAAGCACGGTCTGTTAATAAACCAACTGATTCTTTTAAGTTACATTCTTGAGTCTGTGGACTTCTTATCGCTGGTTATGCTTTACTGTCTGCCTCACTGGGCTGCTAATGTGCAAACTGGAACCCTGATTAGATTAACAGTCTGATTCAATTAAGCATGATTAATTTAGAAGTGTGTGCACGCTTCATGAATGTGCGCTTTGTGGGTGTGAGATGGCCGTGCCCACTTTCACCATGTCCACCGCTGGCGGGCAGCCCTTGAAGGGATGATGAACAGGGCATGAGACTGAAAAAAGCTTTGCCACCTCTCTGCTCTACAGAAGCTGGAGAGGCACGAATCTGGAGAGACTGACTCTATGGGGAATGAAGAGCTATGCCTCTCCCTGACCGCTGGGTCTTAACTGGGCAGTCTCTGCTGTAGAAAAAAGGCTGCCACCCCAGGAACACCATAAAATGGCAAGCCAAGGAGAGCAAAACTCTGCCATTAATTGGGATAGGAGATATGTTAGGAATCACCCGTAGGAAACCAAGGGCTGGAACTAGAGGGCGGAGACTCAAGGCCAGTGTAAGGCATGAGTAGAAGAGGCTCACAACAGGGCTGTCAGCGCATAAGCTCCGGTGTCTTATTCCCTGAGCCTGCATTTCCTCTGCAAGGGCAGCGGAATATTCTTTGTGCTTTACAAGTGCCATCTATGCTGAAATGCCTGAACTCTGTCAGCTGACCCCCAAGGGCCAATCATTGCCCACCAAGTCCTATAAAGCCCTAGCCTTAGAGCTTGCCCCGGCGATGCACAACTGGTCTTATGTGACTCTGTATAAGTTCCTGTTCCCCAGTTGCTGCCTTGGGTCATAACATCTGCCTGGCTTGGATGATGCAGCTCTTTCTGACTCACTTGGACTATCAGCCAGCGTCCCCCACTCCCACCTGCCAGCCCTGGACTGTCGGAAGACTGATCCTTGCTAAGGCCCAGCAGCCTGGAGGGCTACAACCCTCCCTGTATTTTCGATCACATGAATTGGTCAGGAGCACCTATATTACTACAGCCTTCCCCAACTTGGTGCCCTTCAGATGTTGTTGGTCTACAGTTTCCATCATCCCTGACCATTGGCCATGTTGGCTGGGGCTGATGGGAATTGTAGTCCAAAACATTTGGGGGATACCAGGTTGGGGAAGTCTGATATAAATCATTGGGGGGGCTACAAAAAGGAATGCATGCTACAAAGCCACTACTGATTTTGGTTTTAAAAAGAAGTTGCTCAAATTGCCATAGGCGATAGTCAATGCTAGTCCTACTCAGAGTAGGCCCACTGAAGTTAATAGACACAACTAGCTTAGTTTCATTAATTTCAATGGTACCACTCTCAGTAGGACCTAGTTGAAGACAACCCTATATTTAGTAAAACAGCCACAGCAAATGATTTGGTATGCACTATTTTAAAATGCAACCATCAAAATATCCAAGAGTGAGTCTTTCTGCAAACAAAACTGGATTAAAGGGGACAGGGGGACAAGATGAAGCATGCACTGGGACCAAAGATGGCTCTTTCATAGCTATCATTTCCACATACCTGCATTAACTGGGGTTTAAATTCTCAAACACAATCAAGTCTCAAGTTTTTGAAACAGAAAGAAAATGCCATCCTTGCAATGAACTTTAACTTTCTTGACCCAAGCTCTAAGCAGGCAGTAGATATGTGCATTAAATAATAATAACATTTTTTGTGTTGATATGGTAGTGCCTATTTCCAAAGTGCTAGCCTGGCGTTATTAAATAATAGAACAGGACTGTGTTCCCTGGGAGACAGCATGCAAGCGATATTACAGGCCAAAAGTCTCTCTTCAGCGACTGCTGCTATCTGTGGGGTGCCTGACCTAACACTCTCAAATTTTACAGCATCAGGAAAACTCCTCTGAGTAACCTAAACCTTTGGCTCATGGAGAGAATCTTCCCTAGTCATGGGAGCATAGAACGACTCTGCAGGATGTAGTTTCGGCAGATGTGCTCAGAGAGCGGTGGCATCGCCCACAGCATGTTATTCAGCAATTGACAAGAAGTGTGCTTGATGCTGTTTAACATATAAAAGAGCCGAATTTCAGCTTGTTGCTCGGTGCAAGTATGTGGAACATGTACACCCACTAAGGGCCTCATCCTGAATTCTGCTGCCCTCTCACTGTTTCCAGCCATTGCCAAATCTGGCATGGAGTCACCGCCATGGGCATTTAATATTTAGTGGCTCGCTTCCCTCTGTTTCAAGAAATGAGTAGCTAGGGAGACATCTTCATCTCTTTCTTCCATGGCATTACAAAGAACTTTTGTGTGCATATATAAAACAGACTTGCCAAGGTTCTGTCACATCCTAGCATGGCCAAGAAATGAAACGATGCCAATATGGGCTGGCTTGATTCTCAACACTAGTGGAGGGCTGGCATTTGAGATGGTGAATGGGACAGAAACATGGGAGAAGATAACTGGAACTTTTCATTCTTCCCTCCTCTCACACATCACATTTCATAAACCTTTCTCCAGATGTTAATAAAATCTAACATTTTCATAGCACTTTTGGAATGTTTTTAACAATCCTTACAACAACCCTGTAAGATGGGCCAGCATCATTACTATCCCCATGTTGTGGTAGATTAAGGGCTACGGCTGAGAGATGTGGATTGTCTAAAGCCACCTAATGAGAGTGAGAAGAAGGGCGGGATAGAAATGCAATAAATAATAATAATTAAAAAATAGTGGGATTCGAATCAAAGACTTCCTAGCACACCTTCTTCGCTTCTTATTGCAGGTCTCATATAATGAATAAGTCTGGGGTAGCGAACCTGCAGCTCAAGGAGATGGCACTCCACTTTCCCTTGTCCCTAGCCAGCATGGCCAGTAATCAGGGCTGATGGAAATTATAGTCCAACAATATTTGGAGGGCCACATGTGTGTCACTCCTGGAACAAAAGCTTCTGTGTCCCACCAGAAAGTCATCTACTGACATTAGATGGACACACAAGGAGAATAATCATGGATTCATAAAAACATTTTTCTTGCACAGAAGGCAAGTTGACATGTCCATGGCTTGTGCGAGGGCCTTGTGAATGAAATAGATATAAAATAGCCATTTCTATCTGATGTAACTTGTATTAAAATTAGGACACTTGTTAAGCTATTCACACAAGCAGCTCAGTGTGAGCAAATCCACGGAAAAAGCAAACTCGGGTCATGCTGATGTGAACCAAAGGCAGGTAGGCATAGGGTGAACCTGCCTTAAGGCTCTAATGTTATCCCAGATCTGTGCTCCAGGCCCTGATGGCTGCAGACACAGAACAGTGATATGCAGCCTCTGTTTGTTTGGAAGTCAAAAATGTGCTGTCTTTTAAACCTTGACTATTGAACTGAAGCTGTCCCACAGAGGTATTGGTAACCTAAATGATTTATTAAACAGAGTTATATACAACTCCCTGGCAGAGTTTCTGACATGCTTCTGCATCACAGAATTTCCTTAGGCCAAGGAAAGGGGGGAGGGGGAGTTTAGAGGTTGGTATGGCAGTGCCCAGTCAAGGCTGGGGGAGACATTTGATTCAGTTTGCATTTAACAGCAACGTTACCTAATTTGCACTTTTTGAAATAGTACTCAAACCGAAACACTGACATCCTTCGAATTTGCACCTTCCTGAATTTTACAGTGCAGTTTCACAGCCAAGCAATGTGTATAAGGATGTATATGTTAGGGTAAAATGTCCATTGATATGTGTACATTAGGGTAATGTGTGCATAACATGTATATATCAGTGAAAATGTCATACGAAACCGCATTTCGTTTGGGAAAATTGCTTTGCAGAAATGTGTATATTAGGCAAACTACATAGAAATACAGGTACATTAGGAGAAATTTGCACTAAAATGCTGTTGAATTTTCATGAGGACTTTTTAATGGGGGAAAAAAATCCCAAACTGATGTGGAAATGTGAAGACCTGAATCCAGGACTGGAAACATGAGAAAATGAAGCAGACAGATTTGCCCATCCCTGGAGCCCACTGCATTTTTTTTGTTTATTCTTCACTGGCACATGAGACTTCACCTATTCAAGACTTCACATCTGGGAAATGACTGCAGGACACTTGGGTGAAAAGAACCAGGCCTTATGCTGATTGCCAAATCTCAAATGATGAGCAAATGCATTTTAGAAGACCCCTTAGCAGAAACTATCTGCATTGTCGAATGCAGAGGACTTCACAGCAGCGATCAGCTTCTGCTAATTGCTTATCTCTGAATGCCAAGAAAGGCCGAGGTGCCACTGTTAGGGCACCTGCATTAGCGAACAAGCCCTTTTCATTTCTATCCATTCACCTGGCAAAATTACCCACATCACAGAAACTCTTCCCCTTTTGTGCAAACTCTATCGTGGTTTTAATAACCCAGATCACTTCCAAAGCCAAGAGGCAGTAAGAAGTGACACAGCACTAACATTTTGCTCATTTTGATTTTTTAAAATCTATCTCTCTCATCCTTTGTTACCCTTGCTTCCTTACACACGCACATAAACATTTCCATCTATTAATTACTGCAACAGCTTTGTGGGATTTCCAGATCTGCTGCTGATTAACAAAGTTCACATTGTTCCCTAAATGCGGCAGCTGCTGCAGCAGGAGAGTCTTAGAATCTGATTAGAGGACAGACCGGAAGAATGAAGATGGCCTTCAAGGGAACAGATGCTGCCTTACACCACTAACTTTCTCGGAGCTGACAAAACATTTTGTTTCTGCTTGTGAGGAAAGGTCAGGGAGGGAGGCATCCTCTCTGGCGTGCCGAGGTGTTGGCAGTCCAACTGGAAAGTTAGTTGGTTGGACCAGAAATGGTTTGTGGGGACACAGGACTGTCCTGCCCAACAGAGGATAAAGCTAGGATGAAAGATGCATTGGGGGTGGCTCCCAGGCACCAAGAAAGAGAAGGGGGAAGAGGGGCTTACAAGCCGATGTATAGGAAAGGAAGCGGGAGTGAAAGAGAGAGAGTGAGGGCGAAAAGATGAAAGACAGGATGTGTGTGCAGACAGGATGGGAACCTGGCAGGAAGGAGAGTGTGAAGTTGGGAGAGTGAGAGTGCGGGAACTGAATGGGGGACAGAAAGGGGGGATGAAGAGGAGAACAAGCAGAGAGCCAGGTAAGCTGCAGGCAAATAACCGGGCAAAGCCAAGAGGCAGGAGCAAGACATTGCAAAAGTAGGCATAAGGGAAAAGAAGACCACCTGTGTTGAAAAGGGAGGAGAGTACGAGATGGATGGCAAGCATTGGCGAAGAGGCAGGAAATGGGGAAGAGAAGAAGAGGGGCACTTGGGGTGGCAAGCGCTCTCGGTTTTGCTTCTCTCGGTTTCTCATTTCCCCCATCATAAATTCAGTTGTCCACATTTCTGCAGCAATTTGATTTAAAATAAAATTCTCAAGAAAATTCTCCAGCATTTTAGTACAGGTTTCTCCTAATAAACACAGGTTTGTAGGGAGTTTTGACTCATGTGCACAGTTCTGCAAGGCATTTCTCATCATTTCCTGCCTTTTTGCGTGTTATTTTCACATATAGTCATCTTTATGCACACTTTCCCCTAATATATGCTTTTTTGTATTTTTTGGTTTGATTGGTGAACTGCATCACAAAATTCAAATACATGCAAATTCGGAAGGATGGCTGTGTTTCAGTTCTCACATTGCTTCGGAAAGTGCAGATTTGTTCAATTTGGCTTGAAATGTGAACTGAATTGAAATTCTCGCTCATCCCTTGTAACAATAGAGCCTTTCCTTTTGGCCTTGCAATGCCATTAGACCTGAGAGGAAGGAGGTTTGTAAAGGCCGGGGTAGTGTACACCAGTAGTGAGCTAGAATGGCTGTATACTATAGCCAGCATGGATTTTTCACATTCTGCAACGTTAAATTGAAAATACCCCAATGCCATTCTGCTGCTTCCCATAAGCTTATTTCAAAACAAAATCTTGCAAACATATAGTCCTGAACTCAGAAACCCTTGCTTAACAACCCTCTAAGTTTTCGTGGCGATACACAAACACCCAAAGAAAATCTAGAGTAAAACAAGAGGGGGGGAAATCCAGACCCCTGTTGGACTTTTTTCTGTCAGTGGCCTCATAATTTGTTGAAATTAATTATGAATCAGCCATGTTCACAGAGTATCTGTAATCTTATCACTGACCTTGCCCCATACTCTGACCGTAATCATATGCAGTTTAAAAGTTTAAAAAATGCATAGCTGATTTTTAATTAATTTAAGAAATGTAACATTGAACTCTATTATAGTGTCAGGCATACTCAGTAAGAACACTAGTATATGGATCACTAGGCTAGAGAACTGTACTGCAAAACTTGAAGAAGTGCACATTTTGAAGAATGGCTATGTTTCAGTTCACACATTGTTTCAGAAAGTACAAATTAAGTAAGTTTACCTTTCTTTCCCATCCTGAATTGAGGTCTCCAGTGTAGGTAGTTATGAGAGGGTTACGACTGAACCCACCCACTGTGATGATCCTAGATGTGGCACCCCCCTCCCATATATTAATATAAGAAGACATTCCATTGGGAGTTAAAGCCCTCTGTCTATAATCCAGTGGCCTTCAGAGTCTGTAAATGTTGAGCTGCTAAGTCAATTTATCATTCTTAAGCTGCCTGGAAAACATTTTCATTTATTCACGAAACTGTACAAGATTACCTTAAGTGCTTTATGGCATAAAAAAATTGTAATGTCCATAATATATTGACTGTGTCAATAAATGCATAATAAACCCCATGCAGAAATCATTTTTTCTTTCAGAAAGGAGTCATCTGGCCAATGGGTTATAGCTCTATTTTGAGGTGCTGGAAGGTTACTTATTGCAAGTAGGTGAAAAGGATAGAGCAAGCATTTCAGATCTAGTTATTCTCATGGCCTGGACAACTGGGATTTTAGCAGAAGACACCCCAAAAATTTCAGAAGTTGTAAAGCCCCAAAATTCAGATTTTCATTCCAAACTTGTCCCAAATCAGTAATCCCTGGAAAGTCACTTTTATCCTTTATCACTGATCTTCTGAACTGAACTGAATTAATGGCAGAATTCTTCTCACTGATTAATAGATTTTAAGGTCCAAAAGGATCACTCTCATCATATATGCTTAACTTCACCTCAGCATGACCCACCAAGAATTTCACAGATTTTTTTCCCCTTAGCGCTTAAGATATGGTTGACTTTAAGATAATTACAATCCCATTTCAGTTCCAGAAAAAAACGTATGGATTGGGTCACATATGCAAGTACATTGCTTGATTTCAATGACCTAAAGCTAAATGTGCGAACCTGCTCCATTGAAAAGCATCATGTTTGACTTGATACTGGATAATGAGGAAACTCCATGTGTAGTGATTAATCTGGGATGGCTCATTCACACACAAAAGTCAGCACCTTGTTCCTGTCACAAACTATTGCTTTAATTTGCAACTGGCATTTTGTATTCCATTTTGTGCCTGAATTTTATTGTTTGATTTTTGGTTTTGAACCAAAACCAGATATTTCTGCATTGGGACCTCCAGGTGAAGGGCAGATTATAAATACTTTTAAAAAAAAGACATGTGCTGAACCACTGAGGCTGCAACAGAGTATTTCGTGCACCCTCCTGGAATGATTTCACCCACACCCACCGATCAGGAACTAGATAGCTTTTTTGCTTAGTCTGGAACTTTGCTGGGTTAACAGTATTCACCATGACTGATCTCTGGCTCAAGACTCCAAGCTCCCCATTCTTATTCCGGGACTGCTTGCAGCCCAAATGGAGGTCTCAAGAGCCCTGCCTGGGTGCAAGGATCCCAGTAACTTTTTGTCACCTTTTGTCAAGAAGCTTCACCTGATACAGTCTCCTGAGGCTGTTGGCACGCCATGGCTGAGGAACTGGAAGTTCACGTCTCTGTAATCAGCCCTTGGCTCCTCTAATCTTTTACATTCCTTAGGAGATTGTTTTCAGCCTCCACAGAGGCAAATGGTCTTTTTATTCCTGCCTCTGAAATCCAGACGTATTATTGTTGTCTGTAGAATCTAAGAAGGGCATTATCTTCACGCAATACCATCACCTATTAATACTGACGGACCAAGCTGGAGCACCTGTACACATTACCTGGCTCTAGGTGTTATTCAAATCCCTTTAAAATAAAAACATATTCCCGACAGCAATAATAATTCTTTAACCTCCCTGATAACCTATTTTGAAATTGAAAAGCCTGGTTTTGGGGCCTCTTTTTTAAAAAAAGAGAGGAAAGAGCATCCAAATATATATATGGAAATAATAGAAGGTATTCAGTACATGTATTTGGAGACATCTAAAATCTTTCTTGTGTTCTGTATGCTTGGTTTCTGATATTCCAAGGATTGGTGGAGAGCAAAAAGAGATACGCATTTCCTTGAAACTCACAGTAGCCTGTCTGTAATTCTCTATCTGCAAATGTCTCATTATTATATTATTATAAATCAAGCAACAATGTGGTTACAATTTGTTTTATTCTAATGGATTTCTAAACCAGGTTGTTGTTTTTTACCCCAGTTGAACAAATTGTTTTAATTAAAACCTTTTGTCAGATATATTAACTGGTGGCTATAGTGCATTAGAGAGCCAGTGTGGTGTAGTGGTTAAGGTGTTGGACTACGACCCGGGAGACCAGGGTTCAAATCCCCACACAGCCATGAAGCTCACTGGGTGACCTTGGGCCAGTCACTGCCTCTCAGGAAGGTAAACCACCTCTGAATACCGCTTACCACAAAAACCCTATTCAGAGGGTCTCCAAAAGTCAGAACTGACTTGAAGGCAGTCCATTTCCATTTTCCATAGTGCATTGGCTACTGCACTGAGATTAAGGCAGCGGCACTATGCGCACTTTCTTGGACAGCAAGTCCCAATGAACTGAGTGGAACTAAAGTTCCACTCCTGCTTGCCGCCCTGGGCTCCTGCTGGGAGGAAGGGCGGGATATAAATCAAATAATAAATAAGTTCTTCTCCCTCTCTCATAATACTAGAACTCGTGGACATTCAAAGAAGCTGAATGTTGGAAGATTCAGGACAGACAAAAGGAAGTACTTCTTTACTCAGCGCATAGTTAAACTATGGAATTTGCTCCCACAAGACGCAGTAATGGCCACCAGCTTGGATGGCTTTAAAAGAAGATTAGACAAATTCATGGAGGACAGGGCTATCAATGGCTACTAGCCGTGATGGCTGTGCTCTGCCACCCTAGTCAGAGGCAGCATGCTTCTGAAAACCAGTTGCCGGAAGCCTCAGGAGGGGAGAGTGTTCTTGCACTCGGGTCCTGCTTGCGGGCTTCCCCCAGGCACCTGGTTGGCCACTGTGAGAACAGGATGCTGGACTAGATGGGCCACTGGCCTGATCCAGCAGGCTCTTCTTATGTTCTTATGTTCTTAAGGTAAGTAAGTTGCTGGAAAGGCCTCAGCTTAATGGCAGAGCAGATGCTTTGCAGGCAGAAGATGCGGGATTCAGTTCCTCGCATCTCCATCTAGAAGGATCAGCAGAGCTTGGAAAAGTTACTTTTTTGAACTACAACTCCCATCAGCCCAATCCAGTGGCCATGCTGGCTGGGGCGGATGGGAGTTGTAGCTTAAAAAAGTAACTTTTCCAAGCTCTGGGATCAGGATGCAAGCAAAGAGAAAAATGCTTCTCTGCCAAAGAGCCTGCCAGCCACAGATGATGATATTGGGCTAGGTAGACTAATAGCCACATGCGGTATTAGCCAGCTTTCTGTGTTCCTACACATGCAGCAGGAAGAGATGGCGAAAATACGCAGTATCACTTCAAGCTGTAAGTGGAGGCCCTTTTTAATGCTCCCCCTAGATGAAAATAACTCTCTGCAGTGTTACACTAGATTGCCATTGCTTTGGCTGGAGGGGATGGGCCTGAGCTTTTTGCCAGATGTGTACATGGGCACAGGGAATTCAGTGCCAGCTCTCTAGCCCCCCAGAGCCTGAGACTTGTGGGGTGTGGCCTCGTATCATCATGGGACAAGCCATGTTGCTAGGATGGCTGACCATAACAGAAAAGTTTTTAAAAAGTAATAAACATAAACGTTTGTTGTTTTTCCTGAAGGCAGTGGTGACTAATGAAGGCACTGGGTGGGATGAGGATACAAAATATTTTATCCCCAGAATGTAGTAGATGTTTGCTGCTACTGGGGGTGCTCTAATTCCTCCTCTTTAAAGAGTCCATGGCAGCCACAGAGGAAACACCCCCCCATAGAAGGGTGCTACATTGCATCCAAGGCCAGGTTGGACCACGTTTATTAGTCCCTGGGAGCATGGATGGTCCACAAGTGGGCAGTTGGAAGGTCTCCAGCTCCTGCTTTTCCGGGTGGCAGGGGTGACCGATGAAGGCTACTGGGTGGGTGGATGTGGCCAATAATATAAAGTATCCAGTCCCTAGTGCTTAAATGTTACTGCTAAAGCTGGACGTTCAGAAAAATCCTGGGGGGGTGGAGATGTTGTCTGAGGACGAGTACTTCAGATGATTTGGGAAGGTCATTTACTGTGATACTGCGCAGTGGCAGTTTCCTGTTTTTATTCAAAATGTCATTTTGTTAACACCGGTGGTGGCAACAGCAGCAGAGCTTTTCTCTGAGGTTGACAAGTGGCTGGTGCCATTCCCCCTCCCCCTGAATGCTCCTCCACGCTGCCACTGACTAGCAAATTTGGGAGGTGTTTCATTTCAGCCTTAGTTACTGCTGATCATATTTATGGATTATGCAATCCTGATGATGACATATATGCGTGGACCAGCTCTGCATCATGAAATCAGCCACAGCGTTAGACCGACCCACAAAAATGTTCACTCTGAGTTCCAGGGAAATTCTGATCTTGCACCCTGCAAAAACGCTCCAATGGTCAACAAAGGCACTGCTACTGCCCTGCCTTTCTGCCAGAGGTTCCTGTCTCTCTTCACACGCGCCGTGTTTTTCTCTCTGCTGAACTGTCTAATTAGTAGGATTTAAAGTCAGGATGAGTCACCGATCTTGATGGAAGCCAACCAGCCAGCCTTGCATCCCCAGCCCCCCAATCCACAATGGTGCAGGGAAGAATACTAATTTGCATCAAGAACATGGAGGAGAAGCGGCGGGGTGGGGTTGAGGGGCAGCATTTGACAAGGAAAGATCCCAGCTGACCCTTCTTTTCACATGTAATAAGCTCGCTTGCCTCTCGGAAGAGTTGACCTTCAGAAAATTCCCCAATGCAGGAGGAATGAACCTTTTGCCCCCTTTTATGCCTGTCTGATGACTTTCTCTATTTCCTATTAGTTTAATATCCTTGCTTTTAAACATACATATTTGAAATATACGCATCATCTCTCTTTTTGACAGTCAGCCCCTCCTTGCACACGTTCTTGATTTAGTTGCTCCTTCCGCTCGCTATGCCATACAGCCAGTCATGCTGACTTTATTATATCCCTCCCCGCCCTTCCCCTGCTGCCCTGTTAGGATGTGACTGCAAAAACGGAGAGGGTTCATTAGTGGCTTGATAATCCCTCTAGATTTATTACTTTAAACAGCTCCTTTCTCATCTCTCTTCCTCATTTAAATGTTACTAATTTCCTTACATTTCTCTTCCATCTGCCCAGGTTTTTAGCCAGCTTCTCTTTCCTTCTTAATCAACCCTGTCGGTCGGAGATAGGGTGAGATTTCCCCCTCCAATAAATTAATCAATAAATGAAAGTAAATAGATAAGATTTTTTTTCCCCATGTGGGACTCACTGAGCTATAGAACAGCCCTCGAAAAGACATGAGACATTTAATTGGGTTTGAAAGTTTTGCCCTACGAAGCTAGGGGCAGACATCATCAAGGAAGCTCCACGCCTGCATGGTGTTACCTCAAGCCAGGAACTGTTGTAAAAGCACTGTGTGCATGTCCAGTCTGCAACAGAATTCCCTTGCAGGTTTTGTAGGAGGACCTGTAAACATATCCCACCCCCTTCACTAACTAGAATTAGGCCACATCCACACAATACATTTAAAGCAGTACCATGTCACTTTAAACCGTGGCTTCCCCAAAGAATCCTGGAAACTATATTGTTATGGTCTTGGGGGTTGAGATAGATGATTTCTATGAGTCCCCTTCCAGCCTCTGATATGGAACCCTGCACCTGGAGGTGGGCTCTGCAGCTGAGAAAACCACTCTGCTGGTCAGATGAGTCTCTTTTGTTAGTCTAATAGAGTGGCCAGGTGGGCTCATGGGTCTGTCAAGTGCCAATTTAGTGGGCCAGGGAGATCCTATTGTCGTTGAAACTCTTCAGAAGACCCCTCCCCCCTTCCTGGGGCCAAAGAGGGGCTTGTGTTTTTAGCTAGTCTGAAGAAAGGCTGGGAACTGGAGGCAGGCAGAGACGCCTGCTCCCTGCACAATGGCTCCAGGATGCCTCCTATAAGCCTGATGGAAAAGCAAGCTCTATTGATAATGTTTATGCTTTGAACCCCTCCATCTTAAGCTCAGGTTGGAATATGTGTAAATAAAAAACGTATTTCCTAAAAGACACCACAGCCTCCTCTGGCCTTCTTTCCAAGGAAACCAAACCCTGGTAAGTGCAGGAACCCCTGGAAATCTCACACTGCTTGGAGATTGGGGTGGCATGTACAATATAGTTTCTTAAGGGTGCTGAGAATTTTAGGAGAGCCCTATTCTCCTAACAGAGCTACAGTTCCCAGAATTCCCTGGGAAGAGGAGTTGATGGTTAAACCACTCTGGGGACTATAGCTCTGTGTGATGGAAGTGGGTTCTCTCAGCACTCTTAACAAACTACGGTTCCCAGGATTCTTTGGGGAAGCCATGGCTGTTTAAAGTGGTATAACAGAACTTGAAATGTATGATGTGGATGTGGTATTAGTTTGCCTCAAGCCAGGAATGGCTGCTTCATTTGAAGCAATGTGCACACCTAAGCTCCTCTTTTCCTCAGTGATTCGGCAGGACGCATGTCTAGCCAACAAGAGCTACCCTGAACTTGATCTGCAACTATAGATGTGCTCTTTTTGCCCTCTTCTGAGCATAATCATGAGGAATGGACTTAAAATGGCAGTTTCCAAAACCTCCCCATTCAAGCCATACTTGTCTCTGTCAGCATTTTGTTACTGAGGCATGCAGGATTTCAGATCCTCTTTATTTTAGTACATGACATGCAGCAACATTTGGGGCAAAAGTGCCACAACAAAAGGAGGACCTCAGTGTTTCCCAGTCACAACCCTCGTCTAACCCGGAAGCCTTTATTGCCAGGAGAAACCAGGGGCAGCCATGTTTCACAACCAATTCCTGTCTCCTGGCCTTGATCAAGATTGGCCAAGTCATTGGTCTGGGTGGGACATGTGTCCTAGGGTCTTGCCATGCAGGCATTATTAGGCCTGGCAGGAATACGGAGAGCCAGGCTTTGCTAGGTGTCACTTTGAATAAGTGTACTGGGACCTGAGAGAAGACAGTTGCATGTGGAATCCTCTGAATTGTGAATGGTTCTTAACTCATCCCACCCCTCTCTCTCTGCATGCCCTCCCCTCTTCTGTTGGCTTCCAGCATTCCTGTCTGCATATTCCATTCCACTACGTTTAGATTACCATTCTTCCCTGCTTGCTTCCATCTGTTTCTGAAGCTCTCCCACCCAAACACACAGCATGCTCTCTGCTCCTCTTGGTGCACGTGCACGCACGCACATGCATGGACACATGCACGCATGCACACATCGTATAAATATTCATTGAAATTATAGAAACAGAGCACTCTCAGGGTTGGAAGTCACCTCAAGTTAATCGCCTCGTCCGTCCCCTTGCAGCCAAGGTGACAGAGATTTCATTATTCCTAAGCCACTTAGGAAAAAGGGTGTCTGATCTCATCTGTGTGATCTCAGGAGATGGCCATTCTCCTCCCTCTGCCCCCACCTCCACCCCACCCCTCCTGCCTTAGCTTTTTCAGTTTGCCTAGATAGGACACATAAATTCACCCAGGGCTTTTCCTTACGGCTGCTATAAGCTCATCATTTCATGTTTTATCACAGAGCTGCCTTGGGAGGGGAAAGGTTTTAGCTACATGGCTCCCAATGTAAGGCTAGTGGAGCTGTAAACTCAACTGCCACCTCCCATAAGCTTGCTGGGGGAAAAATGCACCCACACTGCGAACCCATCCCAAAGCCCCCGCAGAGACACATTCTGCCCCTCTCCGATTGGAACACAATTGCTTGCTATTCTCTGCAGTGCTAAGCAGGCATGCAGTGTAAAGTTTCTCCAAATATACCATTTATTTATTTCTTTGATTTATGCCCCTCCCTTTCCTCCAAAGGAGCCCAGGGCGGCAAACATATCAGTAATAAAACAATACCGTTCTGGTTGCGGCACCTTACCTGCAGAGGTGGAAAATGCTTAGGTAAGGGCAAGCAAAATGATCCAGTTGCTGAAGCGACTCCCCTTTGAGGAGCAGTTATAACATTTTGAGAATGGAAGAGATGAGGACTGCAGTGGAGCAAATGGCCGAGCTGGTGACTGCCGTGGAGAATCCACCAAGCCGTTCATGCGCACATGCTGAAAAGTCACATTGCGACGTGTGGCATGTAGCCGGCTCACCTTTTCCCGGCTCACCCTGCACTTCAGAGACAATCTAGCAGGTACCAAGCTGCAATCTCACCACCTGAGGACAATATCACGACAGTGCTGGGCCATAGGGTGCTAAACATATGTGGAGCTGGACCCCAAGATTCAGCAGGTTTAAAACCAGGGCTGGGTGGAGAAACTGGATGCAGAGTCACAAGAGGGTCAATCGAGAGGCAGTCCATCGCAAGCCAAGGGCTGCTCTGTGTGGTGGGGAACTAGAAGAACAAGGATGAGAGCAAGAAAGACCAGCAAGTAACCAGGGAAGCTGGGAAGGGGACCAGGGTGGGAAGAAGGGAGGGAGACCGAGGGGGAACAAGCAGGCTGAGATACCTGGAGCAAGGCGACAGTCCAGCTTGTGACCCAAACTTAAAATGGAAATGGACGGCCTTCCAGTCGATCCCGACTTATGGCGACCCTATGAATAGGGATTTCATGGTAAGCAGTATTCAGAGGGTTTTTTTTTATCATCGCCTCCCTCTGATGCTGAGAGGCAGCGACTGGCCCAAGGTCACCCAGTGAGCTTCATGGCTGTGTGGGGATTCGAACCCTGGTCTCCCGGGTCGTAGTCCAGCACCTTAACCGCTATAGGGCTGCAAAAGGAGTTGTGAATGTCAAGCAAGGCAGGCGCCTTGCTTTTGCCCATCACTTCTGCTCCAGCGCCACCTACCTGGCTGCCATAGGTGTTGACCTGAAGGGCAGGAATTGGACAGCTTTTCTAACTCCTGCGGCCACTTGCAGATTTCTCCCTGGAACCTTTGGGAAGAGACTGTGCACTCCTCTTCTCCCAGCAACAGCAAGTCGCCCCCAGAGACCTCTCCCCTGCAATTTTCATGTAGCCTTTGAGCTCCCGGTGAGCTTCAGCGCTGTGTGGGGATTCGGTCTCCCAGGTCGTAGTCCAACACTCTAACCACTAGGCCACACTGGACATATTTCTAGTCTGCCTAGGGAGGAGGAGGGAGTCATGCTGGAACCTGGGATGACTGTCCTTCTTCCACTTTACTTGTGCTATAGTGCAAGAGTGCCCTTCCAGATTGCAATAATGCAATCACATTGTGGACGCATTGTAGAACTCATGAAGCAAAATGATGTGTGGACAGTCCTGTATAAATTCAACACTATTATTGCATCAATGATATGTTGCAGATTACACCTGCAAAAAACCCCCCCAAACCCACCAGTCTGGAGGGGTCCTGAGTTATACTCCTTCCCCATATGGCCTTACCATCCCGTTGTGAGGTCTGTGCACAGACTCACATGAATGGTCATCCACTGGATGGCACAGACCACTCCCAATGCAAACCAACCCTTCGCATGCTCAGGTGAAGCCAAACTTTCTAAGCTCACAGTTAACAAATTCAAAGCCATCCCTGATGGACAGGAACGGTTGGTTTATGGCTTTGAAGTGCGGCAGATAAAACCGCCAAGGAAAGGCTTTTAAAACATCATTTATACAGCATAATAGAGCTCTTGAGAAATGATCACGAGAAATCCACACAACGATGGGCAGACGAGAGAGATTTGCCAATGGCAGGAGAAATCTCTCACAAAAGTTAATTTCAAGAAGAGAGGAAATTCCATTCAAGCCCATGCTTCAATTATCACATTAGAAAGCCAATATCATTTTTTTAAAAAAAAGCCAGAATTAGCTAATTGTAGCGAATTCTCCTCATTAACCACCTCCTCCCCCATAAGATAGATCAGCCCCTTCCTCAAAAGAAGACCCCCCCTTCTAAGCACACTGAAAAGGAAGCTGCTTTGCCAAAGTAAAAGAAAGCTCAAAATGCTTTTTAAATTATTACAAGGAACGGTTGGACACAAAAAGCCATCTTCCAGGCAAGGTTGCAAATTGCAGTGGCTACTGGAGGGAAAAAATGCTTCTGCCATCATAGGAACATGGGAAGCTGCCTTATACTGAGTCAGATCATTGGCCCATCTAGCTCAGTATTGTCTACACAGACTGGCAGTGGCTCTCCAGGCTTTCAGGCAGGAGTCTCACTCAGCCCTAGCTGGGGATGCGAGAAATTGAATCTGGTACCTTCCACATGCAAGGTTTATCCCTGAGCTATGGCCCTTCCCCAAAGACTCATTTTGCAGCCATTGTTCTGATATCAAAGGCCCAGGATGAGCTGGATTGTATCAAGACTCCCTTATAAAGCTAACCTTATATGACCAGTCAAACCCTTTTTATGGCAAAGAGCATAAAAAGCCTCCCAAAAATACAAGACCCAGAATCAGAAGACATGGCAGACATGCTAACATATGTCCATTTTGTTGTTATGTGCCTTCAAGTCAATTTCTACTTATGGTGACCCTGTGAATCAGCAACCTCCATTAGCATCTGTTATAAACCACCTGTTCAGACCTTGTAAGTTCAGGTCTGCGGCTTCCTTTATGGAATCAATCCATCTCTTGTTTAGCCTTCCTCTTTTTCTACTCCCTTCTGTTTTTCCCAGCAGTGTTGTCTTTTCTAGTGAATCAGGTCTTCTCATTATGTGTCCAAAGTATGATAACCTCAGTGTCATCATTTTTAGCTTCTAATGATAATCCTGGCTTAATTTGTTCTAACACCCAATTATTTGTCTTTTTTGCAGTCCATGGTATCTGCAAAGCTCTCCTCCAACACCACATTTCAAATGAGTTGATTTTTCTTTTATCCACTTTTTTCACTGTCCAACTTTCATATCCATACATGGAGATCAGGAATACCATGGTCTGAATGATCCTGACTTTAGTGTTCAGTGTACATCTTTGCATTTGAGGACCTTTTCTAGTTCTCTCATAGCTGCCCTCTCCAGTCCTAGCCTTCTAATTTCCTGACTATTTTCTCCATTTTGGTTAATGACTGTGCTGAAGTATTGATGAAAAATGGAAATGGACTGCCTTCAAGTCAATCCTGACTTATGGCGAGGCTACGAATAGGGTTTTCATGGTAAGCGGTATTCAGAGGTGGTTTACCATTGCCTTCCTCTGAGGCTGAGAGGCAGTGACTGGCCCAGCGTCACCCAGTGAGCTGCATGGCTGTGTGGGGATTCGAACCCTCGTCTCCCAGATCATACTCCAACACTCTAACCACTAATCCTTGACAAGTTCAATGTCCTTGACCATCTCTCAAAAACTGATACGTCAACAAAACAACATGCTGGACTTTCCATTTGTTTTGGTTGCAAATTTGATGCAATTCCTTGCCAGCCAGATGCCCCTGGGAATCTTACAAGCTGGGCATGAAGGTTACAGACCTCCCTTGTAGCTTCAGCATCTGGTATTCAGAGATATACTGTCTCTAAACATGGAGGCTCCATTCAGCTACCAAATGTAATAACTATTGGTCAGTATATTTCACAAATTTGCTTTAATTCTTTTTTTAAAGCTAAGATGGTAAGAACATAAGAATAGCCTTGCTCAGTCTCTGCAACACAACAGACGCAAGTTGCAAAAGTTACAAGTAAAACAAGTTTTAAGATGGAACAAGTTATAAACAAGCTTCACGTTTTGGGAATGGCTGAAAATGTTTATGAAAAACTCTGAGAAGTTTTGGCTTAGGTCTTAACTGAATTATCCTGCTTCTAGCCTACATATTTCACAACCAAGTATATATTAGTAATT
Source organism: Rhineura floridana (assembly GCF_030035675.1). NCBI lineage: Eukaryota > Metazoa > Chordata > Lepidosauria > Squamata > Rhineuridae > Rhineura > Rhineura floridana. The sequence goes on from NC_084491.1 coordinate 38,823,535, forward strand.
TAAAAAATGCAATTACAGTGGCACCCTACGTCTCCCCCAGGTTTTTCTCTTCTCCCTCCCATTTGCCAGCATTGGTGGAAGTGCCAGACTCCCCCCCCCCCGAGATGCTCACAGGTTGAGCAGGTCAGTTTTCATCAATAAGAGTTTTATGCGTGGGAGGCAGAGCCGAGGAAATGTCTTACCAGATTAGTGAAGATATACGTGTAATAGGCTGACACCATTCCCAGCTCAGCTGCCTGAAAAGGAAAAGAGGTGAGAGATGATACAGGAGAAAGCAACAATTTTCCACTGCAGTGCAAAGGACCTTTTGCATTCATAGATGCAAGCTGGTCTGCAGCTAATGCACGCTTCTGCAAGAGGTGTGCCCCTTAGTTCAGAAACACGGAATGCAGGACTGCTGTTGTCATTATTTAATTTATTTATTATTTGTTTATTTGATTTATATCCCGCCCTTCCTCCACCAGGAGCCCAGAGCGGCAAACAAAAACACTAAAAACACTTTAAAACATCATAAAAACAGACTTTAAAATACATTAAAACAAAACATCTTTAAAAACATTTTTTTAAAAAAGCTTTCAATACTTTTTTTTAAAAAAGTTTAAAAACATATATTAAAAAGCAATTCCAACACAGATGCAGACTGGGATAAGGTCTCAACTTAAAAGGCTTGTTGAAAGAGGAAGGTCTTCAATAGGCACCGAAAAGATAACAGAGATGGTGCCTGTCAAATATTTAAGGGTAGGGAATTTCACAAGGTAGGTGCCGCCACACTAAAGGTCCATTTCCTATGTTGTGCGGAATAGACCTCCTGATAAGATGGTATTTGCAGAGCGCAGTGATCAACCAGGTATATAAAGGATAAGACGGTCTTTCAGGTATCCTGGTCCCAAGCTGTATAGGGCTTCGTACACTAAAGCTAGAACCTTGAACTTGAACTTGTTAAACTCTTATTAAAGAGGTAGTCCCCATTTTCTCACTATCATCTCAATCCTATGTATGTTAAATCAACAGTCCCACTATGTTCAATGAGATTTACTCCCTGGTAAGCATGCGTAGCATATCAGGAGGGTAGTTCAGTGGTACAGCACATGTTTTGAATGTAGAGGATTCTGGATCCAGTCCTCAAAATTGCCAGGTAAAAGTAGCTCAGGTAGCACTCCCAGGTCCTTGGAAAGATCTCTCTCTACTTGAGGTTTTGCTATCTGCAGGTGAGAGGCAGGTGGCTTTCTGACTGCCATAAGGGCCAGCTGGTCAGCACTTTGCACTTTTGGCTTCTCCTGAAAGGAGGAAGAAGCCGTTGCTCTGTGCTTGACGGTGTTTTCAAGGATATGCATTTGCTCCCCAAAGGGTGATGGTATCCATAGTGGGCTCACCTTTTTAGTATGTATGTCCACTGGAGGTGGATTTCTGCAAGTACAAGAAACAGGAGTGTCTCTGAACACGTAGGGTGTGTACGTGCTAAGTAGTTACTGGTTAGTATTTAATTCATATTATGTATTTCACAAGGAAGATTCCCCTCCCCTTCCAGAAAGGGGTTTCACTGAAGGAAAAGAATTGACTTCAAAGTTAGGAGGGGCTTCAGGAACTGCTGGATCAACCTCAAGATTTTTTTCTGCAGCTGCCTTCTCTTGGGGATCGTAGGATTGCCAGCTACAAAGACCGCGATGCCACAGCAGCGGCTGACTGATTGTAATTGAGGAGTGCGTGTGTTTCGCTCTGTAGCTGTTTGTCACCTGGATGGCTTTTTTTAGTTCTTCTGCTACCCCAGGCAACAATTCTAAATGTGCTACACTTACATGAATTTGCATGTGTGGATGAGCAGCACCTTCCCCCACATTCAATTTGGGTAAGGTGGCAACTCCAATGTATTTGTGCCTTGATTTCACCTCTGCAGCTTTGCATGTTATGAGGAGGGGGAGGGGGAAGGTATGGGAACACAAACAAATCATACTTCCTTTTTAATGCTTTGGATAAGGACCTAAAATTAAGAAGAGTCCTGCTGGATTAGACCAGAGTGAGGCCATTTTGCCCAAGGGTGGAGAAAGTCAGGGCCAGGGCCCAAATTCGGCCCTCCTGGGCTCACTATCTGGCCCTCAGAACTCTCCCCAGGTCTTGCCCTTAGGGGCCCTGCTTTGCGTCCTCCTCGGGTGTTTTTCCCTGGCTGGATCGTGGCCTTGAACTCTGATAATGTCTCTAGCTTGCCTGGATGGAGAATGAAGACATGTCTGTATAGAAAGATACCAACCTGTTGCACCAAGGTAAAATTAACTTTCATTCCTCTGCCCAGTTTCGTCTCTGGTTCCACCCATCACTGGCATGGAAGGTTGTCCGGAGGGGAATACAATCCTTGGTCTGAAAAAGATTCCCTACCCCTAATCTAGTCTGTCGCCCTGTCTCCTACAGTGGCCAGTGTTAATCGTTTGGCTTTCATTTCTGAACCCAAAGGATCCGGTTTCGGAACAGTCAGTGACTGCACCTAACACAAGATTGTTACAAGGAAGCTGAATGCTGGTTCACACTTTCAGTAGTGACTTGCAACACTGATTGATAACTGGCATGTATAAATGGGCCAGTGAAAATATAGCACCAAATATAAGCCTCTCATTTCACTTCACATCCCTTTCAAACCCGGTGCTTTTCTGGGCTTATCTGAATCTGTGGAATGCAACATCAAGTGGTGAGTTCTATGTGGGAATGAACTATCCCAAGTCTATCAAAACTCTTTCATATCAACATCAAACATCGTGCTTTTTAGTCACACAAATAGAGAAATCTCTATTTGATTAATGATATGTCAGTTGATTAACCAATCAATTAAAATTGTATATATCTGCATTGGAATAAAAATAATACTTCTAAAGATTTTTGTTTTGTTTTTAGACAATGTACACCCAGTGCATGATGAACCTCATCAATGGCCCCCATGTTCTTCTGCCATGGTGTGAAGAGCTCTCTCCCCCCCCCACTTCTCTTTTTAGGTTATCAATTCTTAGTGGCTTTATCGAAACTTGGCCCATTTGTTTTACTGCTGTCCTTATAGTTTCAAATCTTGGTCTTTTGCTGCTTTGTATCTATTTAATAGTGATATTTAAAATTATATTAGATTGTTATTTTATTAGGACTTTATGTGTACTCTCATTTACATTTGCATTTTTTATTTCGCTTTTGTTCGCCATCTTGAACTTTTAGGAAAGAAATATCATAAATCACAGGTTCCGCCAACTTTATTCAGGTGGTCTGCTGCATGTCCACTTTAAACATTCATGTTAATATTTAATTGTATTTTTCAAATCAAATCCAAGTTTATTTGCGGTCAAAGACCCATAAAATCGGTGGTTAATATTTAATTGTATTTTTGTTGCTTCTGTTACGTTTTATATTGTATTTATTGTATCTCAATAAGTATTCCAAATAGCTGAAATTGTAGAATTCAAATTGTAATACAATCAAACACTATCTAAGGAATAAAAGAAGTAATAAAGACACAATTAAAAATCATACAGCACATAGAAGAGTGGATTACAATTGCTGCAACAGGTAGAAAAATCATTTGGTGGCCCGCCAAGACCATTAGCAATTTTCATGCGATTTGGGAAGCACTACCATAAATATTTTAAATAAACAAATACACGTAAATACTGCAGTCATAAGTACACACACTTGTGCTCCATTAAACACGGTGATATTCAGAAATAAAGTTAGTGGAGAATGACAGTGGAGGGAGTTATGTATTAAATCATACATTAAATCAGAGCTTGGAAAAGTTACTTTTTTGAACTACAACTCCCATCAGCCCTAGGCAACATGGCCACTGGATTAGGCTGATGGGAGTTGTAGTTCAAAAAAGTAACTTTTCCAAGCTCTGCATTAAATCATTGAGTCAATATAGCAGGAAATAAGTTGGCAAAGCCTTCTGGAGTATTGCTATTGGCTCCCAGATATAGCTGGTCTCAAATTACCAAGTGGAACTTAGTCCCAGGACCCAGAGTTTTATACCAACTTCGACTTGGTCATAAATATACCTTTTGAGAGGCAAGCTGATCAAGGGAGAGTGTTAGCTGCAGATGCTGGATCAATCTTGACCCATTCCATTTGGGGTTCAGGTAATGGGACAGAACTGGTCTTGGCTGCCCTGATGGATGACCTTCTTCAAAAGAGGGAGAGGAGGAAGTGCAATCCTGGTGATACTCCTAGATCCCTCAGCAGCTCCTGATATCTTTGACCATGATATCCTCCTGGACTGTCTCTGTGAGTTGGGGGCACTGTTTACCAATAGTTCCACTCCTACTTATGGGGTTGGTTCCAGAGGTAGTACTGGGTGACTGTGCCTCAAGCCCTTGGTATTTGATCTGTGGGGTGCCACAGGGCACAGTTTTGTCCCCAATGTGGTCCTTACAAGATAAGAGAGAAGGTGTCACCAGTATCCTGATGATACTCAGCTCTATGTCTCTGTAACATCTGAATCAGGGGGAACCATGCATGTCTAACTGGTGCCTGGATACAGTCATGGACTGGATGAGGGCTAATAAGCAGTGACTGAGTCCTGACAAGATGGAGACCCTATGGATGTGTGGTTCCCTGGTCTGGGAATTGGACGGTGTGTCGGCTCCGGATGAGGTGAAAAGAGTAGGTGCATAGTTTGGCAATGCTCCTAGATCCACCACTGTCTCTCAAGGCCCAGGCAACCTCAGTGGTTTGGAACATCCAGTACCAACTTTGGTTGATGCTCCAACTGCCAGCTGCAACCATTTCTGGACCGAGATAGTCTTGCCCCAGTGGCCCATACCTTGGTAATCTCCTGATTAGACTACTGTAATGCACTGTATGTCGGGCTACCCTTCCGCTTGTTTCAGAAGCAGCAGATAGTACAAAATGTAGCTACTAGGGAGCTTACTGATATGCCCACATATTGCACCACTATTGAAAGATCTGCACAAGCTGCTTATTAGATACTGAGCTGACATTTAAACCCCCAAACAATTTGGGACCAGGACATTTCACAGACAAGCCAATCCAGCAGATTGTCACTTGGTAACAATGTGGAAGCGGGCCTTCTCAGTGATAGCGCTCACCTTCTGGAATGTTCTCCCTCAGGTGATTCATGAGGTGGATACAATAATGACCTTTAAATGCCTCTTAAAAATGTACAAATTTACCCAAATTTTCCTACCTCTTCCTCTGACTCTTAATTTTTTAATTTGTTGCTTTGTACATTACTCAAGTTTTATTTTATTTGTGGTATACAGTTTCATTTTTATCCAGTTTTTAAGGCAATTTTATTGAATGTTGCTTGCATTTATACTGTTATTGTATATTTATTGATTTACTGTAGGCCACTTACAGATTTCTATTATATTAAGTAGTACAAATAAATAAATAAACAATAACTTGCCATTATATAAGAGTTCTCCCAGTCCATTGGCTGCACTGCTGTGATGTCACAGAATACTCCTGAATATTCTAAATGCTGAGAGGGAAGCTTTGCTCATTCACTGAGTGCTGACAAGCAGTGCAGCTGCTAGTACTCCCCAACTCTGATCCTCATAGATTAATATTTATGAGGCAGATTAGGATGAGAACTGATCAATGTTCCAGTGATACCCAGGGAGATTCATGGCTGAGTCAGGATTTCAACTTGGACCTGAGTCTTCCCAGCCCTAGTCCAGCATTCTAATCACTACAGAGTGCGCCATCTTGAGTGGCAGAGAACCTCCACCCCAAATCTATTTTCCAGCAGTCCATTCTGCTTTCCACTGCATGCACTGCCACCTCTCATCTCCCCTGGTCAATTCTGCACCTGCTTTCTAGCTTGGGATAGGCAGGAACATCTGTTCTCCGTGCAACCAGCTTTGAAGTCAGATGCTTTCGATTGCAGAGGCAGAAAATCAATCATTATTTTTCCTGGTCTTCTTTACGGGCACCCACAGATGGGAAGCCAGGACGGGGCTGTCAGCAGAGAAGCAACTGTGCGACTGTAGCCATATTGGGGGACGGGGGGGTGGTACAAAGTGAGAGTTGATGGCAGATTTGTTGTTCAGGGTTGACAGGGCTGGAAAACAGAGTCTAGGCAGAGCTCCATAAATCAAAGATGGCAAAGCAAAGAAGTGTGGGGAGGTGACCAGGTGGGAACAAGGACCATGGTCCTGCCAGAAAAGGAAAAGCATTGCCAGCTGAGTTCAAACACAGGTAATTTGATTGGCAGAGCTTATCCTCCTTGAGGAAATGGGGCCAAACGCTTGCCCATTTCCAATAACTCTGCACTTCTACGCATGGCTACAACATTGAAATATGGCCTACATGCATAAAATCTAACACACATAAGCCAAAGCCATTCAGTGGATCATCAGCTTTTTTTTTTTTTAAGAAAATTGGCCATGTGGTTTGGATCTGCTGACATTGGATTGCGCACACACACGAGATGGGAGGATCTGTCAGTTTTGGTCATCTCCATTTCTCATTTTTCCAACTTTAAATTTAGTTCTCCACATTTCTACAGCAATTTGGATTTAAAAAAAATAAAAATGAAATCCTCCTGACAATTCTTTAGCATTTGAGTGCAAATTTCTATTAATAACCACATTTATCTGCAGTTTTCACTAATGCACACGTTTGCAAGCACTTTCTCCTAATATCATACATTTTTGCTTGTTATTTTCACCAATATATTAATTTTGTGCACACTTCCCACAATATATGCATTTTTGCAAGCACGGCTTGGTTGGATAACTACATCGCAAAATTCGGTGAATTTTGAAGGATAGCTGTGGCTTTCTTGTTGCTTCAGAAAGTTCAAATTTGAAAGTTTTGACTTTAAATGTGAACTTAACTGAATTTCTCTCCCATCCCTAACATCACACACACCTTGTTTGAACATTCCATCCTCGTGTATAAAGGCAAAGCCATTGGCAGGCATACTGCATGAGCAGGGAGGGCGAATAAGCAGTCGCCCCCTGCCATGCAATGGGCCAGATTGGGAGAGGTCTGCCTCTTGGTTTGGCCCAATATGTGTTAAGGGAAGGACCACAGCTCCATGGTACAGCACATGCTTTGCATGAAGAAGGCCCCAGGCTCCATCCCTGACACCTCCAGTTAAAAGCACCAGGTAGTCGTTGGCGGGAGGCAAACCTCTGCCCGAGACCTTGCAGAACAACTGCCAGACAGAGTAGGCAATATTGAATAGATGGGAAACAACCTGACCTGCTATGAGGCAGGTTCCTAAGTTCTGAAACAATTCTCTTACTGTGGTCTCAGTGACATAGCCAGCAATGGTGAGTGAAAGCAGGCAGGCAAAGATGCTTGATGGATGCTGAAGATCAGCCAAATGGCTTCACCAGGAGACCCATCACTCAGACTGAAGCTGGCTCTGGGCATCCTGGGCTTGATATCGGAGGAAGTGGCTGGCTCCTCCTGACGACTCGGTTGCCTGTTTAGAAGGGCTGCCTGGAGGTATCTGCCTGGTGGAAAGGACTGCACTTCCTCCCTCTGACCAGCTGCTCTGCTGGCACAGTGAATAAGCAGCTTGCGCCTATGCCCAGCATCGGAGCTGAAGGCCAGAGAGAGTGAGTGACAGAAAGAGAGCACGTGTGTGTGTGTGGGGGCACACATGCCCTGTGGTATCCTTGAAAGTGTCCAAATGTCCCAGGGAAGAAAAAGGTCCCGGTGAAAAAGAAGAGGTTGCTTATCTGATGCTTTGGGGACATGTCTGCCATTATGACAACTTTGGCTGCAAAAGCCACACGGCTTGGGTTCAGCTCTGGCTCAGACTAGCCAGGGCTTGGTTCACACTCTGCAAGCCCTGGACCTCGCAAGAAGCTGCTTTAGGATAATCACCATCCTTCTTTGCCAAGTTTGCCCTCCCTGTGCGAGTGCATTAAAAATCCCAGGCTTGAAGAGTTGCATGTTTAAAGAGGAGATAAAACACAACCCCATATCTATATCTGTTTATATTTTTCCTTACCTGCCTCTCTTAAGAATCTTCCGCTTAAATGAACTCCATTAAGCTGTATTTAGAATGTAGCAGGGTTTTTATTTTTAAGAAAAACAACCCTTTCAGTCTTTGACAACTTTATGTTGGTCACGGCAGAAGAATACCCCAGAGAAAGTGGGGGGGGGGCTCCAAACAGCCTCCGCTTCTGTAGTTGTGCAACATTACTATGGCAACAGGCTGCAGGGATAGCCCTCAGTACTGAGCAAATTCATTCAAATCCTTTATTAACTCGGCAGAAAAGGAGGGAGGGGGAAAGAGAAATGCCGTATCTTGGCTGTGATTCCCCCCACTAAGCACAACAGGTTGGATTATTAAAGCAAAATACTAAAGGTCAAAACCAAAACTTGTCCTCCAATTCAAACACACGCACCCCAGCTGCATGGCTGATCAGCAGTTACAATAATACGGTGGTGTACCGATGAGGCACACGAACATGTTGGAAATCTCTCTGAGAACTGGACAGTCTCTACTAGTAAGTAGTTTTTGACCTTCTTCTGCGCACAGAAGTCAAGAACATCTGTACCTGGAGCAACAGATAATGGGAACAACTTTGCATGAACACAAAATCTGCTGCTTTTGATCTGCAAGCCTAGGCAGCCGGGACTTTCTTGATACATTCCCCAAATGGCACTCTTCATCTCTGCATCCCATGGGGAAAGAAACCGTTAATCGGCATCAGAGAAGCGATCACACAGGCATGGAGTTTTCTGGTTATGTTTTGGTTCTATTTCAGCGCAAGAGGAGCTCCATGAACTGGAGGGTGAATGACGATTACTTAACAATTCAACACACACAGTGACCTCAACAGCTCAGGCTGCAATACAATACGCACTTACCTGGGAGTAAGTTCCACTGAACCCAACAAAGCTTATTTCTGAGTTGCCATGTATTGGATTGCGCCTTAGCCAATTATCGTTTATAAAGTTATATTCAGTTCAAGTGTCTTCAAGTCCTGTATCTCAATACCAGAGATGGGAAACCTTTGGCTCTCCAGATGTTGCTGGACTGCAGCCCTCAACATCCCTGACTATTGATCGTGCTGGCTGGACCAGATGCAAGATGGAGTCCCACCCTGCTCTAGATTGATCCAGTCTCTGAGTCTAGAAAATGAATACTGAAATTTTCTACAAAATAGGAAGGACAGGGGGACAGAGAATCAGTAGCATGATCCACCCACTGAATAGGAGATAAATGTTGTAAGTGACCAGTTTTCTCAGGACCTAGGCTTTGTGGCTGTTTTATACTAGAGATGGGTGAATTATCCAGAGTTCACCTTTGGACACATTTGGAAATAACCTGAGATCTTCTACGGAAATATATATTTTTTTTAAAAAAATCAGAAGACCTTGAATAATGTTTTTATCAAGCCAGTACAGGGGCTTAGAACAAAACAGAAGCCTGTTTTTGCCCCTCCCTGCCATGCTCAGAAGCTTTCCCTGATAGCCCCCACCCTGAAAATATACTCTTCCCTTTCCTTTTAAACACAGTGGCAAGCGCAGCAATAAAAGGTCACTTGAACAGAAAATACCACAAAGATGCTATCAATCAAGCTTTCCTGGCAAGGCTGTCACATAACCAGGATGCCACTACCAAAATGGCCCTCTCCCCGGTGATCACTTTATCCAGAAGGGGTGCGAAGAGCAAGGCCTCTGAAGAGGTTCGGATACATACTTATGTAATCTTGTTCAGAGCCATTTAAAACTTTTAAAGCTACTGACAGAAGACTCTGAAGCCCACATGGCCTTGTAAGTTTAAAGCACATTCTTCTCCCCCACACACAAAAAGAATCCTGGGAACTGTAGTTTGTTAAGGATGCTGTGAAGTGTAGCTCTGTGAGCAGTAAACTACCGTTCCTAGGATTCTTTGAGGGAAGCCATGCGATTAAGTGTGCTTTAAATGTATGGTATGTACACAGCCACAGTCCCAGACAGAATAATCTTTTTATTAGAGAATGTTTCAGTTACAGATCAGTATACACAAGGTCCCAACCAACCGCATATCATGAAGTTTTTGACTCAGGTCCCAGGCTCCCTGGTAGTTCTTTTGAAACATCACTGCACACTGGCAAGTGACACAGGCTAAAGGTTCCATCACTTCAGCTTGCTGTAGGTGGATCAAATATCGCCACAAAAATAATCTCACCCTTACTAAACTACACGTCTGCGCTCACCAGTGCGTGTTGATGAGGCTGTGGATCCAAACTGTTGTTTATAAATTGTTAATATTGTTTCCCTTTCTAAAGGACTGGCTGGGAAAGCTGCCAAAAATTTAAAGCCAAAGGCCCTTGTGAAAAAGAAATCTTGGGGAAAGGAGAGGAAATGATAAATTTTTAAAGAAAGCTACATAATAGGGAGAAAGAAAAAAGAAAGAAAACAAAAATATTGGCCACAGACTTAGAACAACAAACCCCAAGCCACTCTCACACAATAGTTTTCAGAGATTGTGAGGCATGGCCACTTTTGTGTGGCTGGGGAGTCATGGAAGTGTTCATTGGCTATCATGAGCACTATGGCATCTGATGCAGCCTTCCCCAAGCTGATTTCCTCCAGATGTTTTGGATTACAACTCCTCTCATCCCTAGTCAGCACAACATCTGGAGGGCACCTGGTTGAGGGAGGCTGATCAGAGTTGTCTAAAAGTTTTAAAAACTGACCTAAGCTGGTAGTCATCACCCCATCCTGTGGTAGTGATGTCCAAAATATAATTACATGTTGCATATTTCCTTTTGTCAGTCCTGAACCTATTTGTCAGTCAACTTCATTGAGTGAAACTTAGATCAAACTTTTAACATACATGTCCCATCCCCAACTTGGCAGGGTCAGTTGATGACAGGCACCTACCACTTACCTTCTGAAGAATGATGTGGGACATGGAAGCGTTGGCGTGCACAATGATGGTGCCTGTCTTATCATCCCTGATCTCCTTTAGCAACGGTGTTGGGTCCCGGCTGTCATCCAACATCCGGACTGAGAGCGTTTCCTTAGAGATGAGGAACTGACGGAGCAACTTCTCCAGGTTTAGAAGGCCTGCATATGAGAGAAAGAGAAAATACTTTTCTAATGTGCTAGAAACTCTCTAATCATCTCCTGCCAACTTTCCAACTTCTACTTCTAAAATCCCCTGCTTTCCCCCAGTACTGAGGCATCACTGCACAACCTTGTATTTCAGTCCCATAGAAGGAAAGTGGTGCGCCTGCTGATAGGCAGCCACTGCCCCAATGGACATCCTGAGCATCAGTGGGCCCCAAACCTACAGAGGAAGAAGACTTAGGCAAATTTTGAAACTGACTTTTGGACTTTTCATTGGACTTTTCCTGAAGTTTGGCCGGCTCATAGTGCGTATCGGGTAGATTCTCTGTGTCAAAGTTAATCTGGATGTGACAAATCATTTTGTTTTTATAATGAATCAAACATTTGAGTGTTATAATGGTCTTCCTGAGCTATCCACCTGAAGCACTGCTTTGCCTTTGTAATTTAAGGTACCTAGCATGACTTACTAGTGCAAGTGGTGTAAAAAGAAATATGATAAAACACATTTTTTAACATTATGCCCCCCACACTCTCAAAACCATGCAAAATTGTGTGTAAAGTCTTAACATCCATAACAATCAAAGACTGGCATCTATAAGGCTGTGTACGCACCATACATTTAAAGTGAATTATTTCCCCCCAACAATTCCTGGGAGCTGTAGTTCATCACTTACAGATCTACCATTCTCCAGACCCTTAACAAACTACGGTTCCTAAGATTCTTTGGGAGAAATAATGTGCTTTAAATGTATCGTGTGTACGAAGCCTAAGACCGTTCTCCTTTAATCAATTGCTTTCTGAAAGCAATGTTCTTTTGTTGATTAACTGTCTTGCTTTTAACTGATTAAAATAAATTACAACAACTTGCTACAGGTGACATTTTGAGAATATTTAATGAAGATAATAGTTGCTCTCAAATTAATAACTCAGGCAAACGATCTCATGTTTGGACAATCTCCTTGCTGAACCTCTTTCATCTTCCCCTTCCCTCCCACGGCGCCACTTTTCACAGTGTACAACTGGAATTAAAATTAGATGGAATTTGATTAAAACGCCATAGTTTTATTCAGTAATAAATGAATTCATGATTACTGATATTAATCAATAGATGTAAAGCTTTCAGCCACGAAATAGAATTCTGAAGCTTTTGGAAAATTCCTTCCTCCCACCTTATTGGCCCCGTCTGCACTACACATTTAAAGCAGTTTCATACCACATTAAAGAGTCATGGCTTCCTCCAAAGAATCCTGGGAACTGTAGCTTGCTAAGGGTGCTGAGAGTAGTTAGGAGACCCCTATTCCCCTCACAGAGCTATAATCTCTAGAGAGGTTTAACAGTCAATCCCCCTTCCCAGGGAACTCTGGGAACTGTAGCTCTGTGAGGGCAACAGGGGTCTCCTAACAACTCTCAGCACCCTTAACAAACTACAGTTCCCAGGATTTTTGGGGGGAAGCCATGCCTGTTTAAAGTGGTAGGATACTACTTTAAATGTACAATGCAGATGGAGCCAAAGATTGTGCCTGGCTGCCCAGATATGTTTTAAAAACCCATGCATTTCAACCCGTTACTCCAGCTGCCAAAAATAAGATGGCAGGTTTGCCCTACTAGATTTAATTGTCATGGTTTCCCCCACAAGTATCCCACATGGTGTTGGGGGTTATTTGTTAGAGAGTCTAATTCCACCCACCCCTGAACTCCAATCTGCAGAGGGGTTGTTTTTTTTTTGGGGGGGGAGAGGAACTTTTAGAAGTGTAATTGCAATAATCACACATTCTTCAGTATGTATAGCCCTGCGTCCATTTCCCTCTTCTTCTTCCATGTCTCTAGATTACAAGCCCTTTGGGGGCAGGGACCTTTCTAAAGTAAAGTACATGGGTGGTACTATAACATCATCATTAGCAGTGACAGTAGTAGGGTTAAATCAATTATGCAGATATACCTTAATTATAATTTCTGACTGTACAGTCACCCAGAAGGGTCGGAGAATCACTATTCAGTAGCACAATAATATATAATTAAAGGTGCAGACCTCCTCCCTCTTCAAGGACTCCAGTGACTCACATTAAAGTGTTGCATTAAAACATTGCAAAGAAACCCAATATGAGCAGGCAGCACAATCGAGTGTAAGTTATTTTTGATCCTTGGTTACTGGTTTGCCTATCTGATTCTCTTTTGTTGCATTTGCCCTCTTTGCTTCTTCTTCCTAGTTAGGACTTTATTTAGGGATTAATCTTATAGCAACTAGTGAAGGAAAATAATTTCTTTTATAAAGGTGGGATTTAACAATACTCAGGAGGCCATCTTGTCACTTAAGCATCACTTAAGCTGTCAAAAACAATGCTTAGCCCTATTTCACAATTGTGTAGGTTTAAACACAGCTCACAGCACTCCCCTCTGGCCTTCAAGAGAAAATTATGTTTATTTTAGGGAGAAATCATGCAACCAGCAATCTTTTGTGATTCTATCCACTGGAGGCATTAAGTATTTGAAGCATTTTACTAACCTGAAAGATAGTGTCTGCGCGCACACCACAATCTATAAATGATTCCATTTTGCTCGGATTAAAAAGCACCTCTTGATTTTAAAAAAAGAAAATCTGCCTACTATTGTAAACAGAACTGAATTTACATTCACAAGCAATTCAGTCTTGCTGCTCCATTCTGAAAAGGAGGAAAGTCAGTGTCAAGGCTGGCACTCATTCCCTACTTTATTTTTATCTGATTGCTTGATTTTGCCTGTGGATTGATTAGTTTCGCTATCACTGAAGTTTCCAAAACCGAACACCTCTGTTGTATTTGCAGTTTTACATCGCAGTGATTTAAGCCGTAACAAGAATACAGTACAAACCCTTAGTTCCATAAATGTGATTATTAATTCTACAGTGGAAATTCTGATTCTAGGCTCTTAATTCTGTCAACAACTGCAGCAAACTGTTGTTGTTGTTGTTACTAAATTTGAATTTGAACTGCTAGATAGCTCTACTCTAAGGGCTTATAAGCAACTAGACCTTCAATCTTAGTTTTCTAGCACACCTGATGAGAAGCAATGGGAAGACAGCAAGGTGCAGTGCTGGTGTGGATTTCCCTGAGTGTATTCATGCACACAGACGCAGAAGCCATCTTAAAGCTGGGAGCAATCTGAGACAGGCCTAGGAGGCACCTACGGTATGTTTCAAGTCAGTGTTCCTTCCTTATACCACTGGCCATTCTGAAAAGACATCCTGAAATCTCTGGTGTATATTTTGAAAGTGTATAATTTGAAAGTCTCTCTCTCTCTCTGAAATACAGGAATGAAGAAGTATTATCTGTGCTCTGGAAGCATCTCACTGTATAAACAGAAACTCTTGCAGAAATTGGAAGAGAGATGGAGGAAAAAGGTCTGTCTTACTTCACCAAGCTTAACGAAGTCAAAAGCCAGTAGTTACGTGGCTGTTGGTTTGGAGGGCGATTCATACAAAAACGCTTTACTGAGTCAAACCGTTGGTCCAATCTAGCCCAGTGCTAGTGACTACTAGGGATCAGCAAATCTGTCAATTTTGGTTTCTCTTTGTTTCTAATTGTTCCAATCTGAAGTTCAGTTCCCCACATCTCCACATCAGTTTGTGATTTTTTTTAAAAAAAAATGCCCCCATGAAAATTCATCAGCATTTTAGTGCGAATTTCTCCTAAAGTACATATTTTATACAATTTTGTCTAATATGCACCTTTTTGCTAAACAATTTCCCCTAATATAATGATTTTTTGTTTGTTATTTTCACTGATATATGCACTTTACCTTAGTATATGCATTTTAGTATATTATTTGGCTGGAGAACTGCATTGCAAATTTCGGAGGAGTGCAAATTTTGAAGAACGGCTGTGTTGCATATTGTTCAGGTCGCATGAAGTGTGACTTAGGTGGGTTTGTCTTTATATTCAAACTGAACCAAATTTCTGGAGTCACCCCTGTCCCACCCTGCCCTGCTGTCTTCTGCTCCTCAGTAGCATTTTTCCAGAGCTTGGAAAAGTTACTTTTTTGAACTACAACTCCCATCAGCCCCAGCCAGCACATGCTGGCTGGGGCTGATGGGAGTTGTAGTTCAAAAAAGTAACTTTTCCAAGCTCTGCATTTTTCTTTCTCTTTGCTCTCATAGTCCTTGGCTTCATTTACCCACACTATTGTTGACTCCGGTTGGCTACATCTGACACGATGACATCACAGATGCTTTGTATACAAAACCAGGAATGGCTGCTTCAGTCAACTGGATCCAACAACAGGGTGGGCAAATGAGGCCAACATAATACTGTTATGTTCTGTTAGAGCTGCACTTGGAGAGAACAGAAATAAAATAAGTGTGTTTGTGCATCTCTGCGTACACCTGTATGCATGGGGAGGTAGCAATTCAAAGGAGAAGCAATGAAGGCCTGACATAAATTGCAGTTCCAAGTAGCCACTGAGTTAGATAGTCAATGCTTTCTAACTGGTCTCGTAAACGCAAGGCTGTAAGACATGGATAATGAGTAATAAGCAATAGAAGAATGCACTTGTCCCCACCCCAACATACCTATCCACCGCTACGCATGTGCCATCATGTTGATTCTATCCTTCTATGTGCACAGCGTGCAGACCTACATTTAGAGAAACTGCAAGTATCAGGCCAACACATGTAGGAATGCCTGCACAATCATATGATTCATTTACACAAGTCTAAATCCACAGTGGTGAGTGGGAAGGAGTGGGAAGGAGCGGGCAAAGCAACTCCAGTTTGGTTATGGAGCGAAGCGCCCTATTTGTTTTGCACAAAAGAGAAAATCATAGGCAATGAAACTTGAATTCTGCATCAAGATTTCTGTGCTCAGAAATCACAAGAAACAATGCACCATATGCATGCCCATGATTACAATTCCCTTGGTGGCAACACAGCTTCCATGGTTCAGCTTTGCTGCCCTCTGCACCCATTACCTGCCTTTGCCACAAACGTGTGTGCTTCCTCTACCATTAGGCAGAGTGATGTGGCTTCATCTGGATGCTGATTTGGGAAGTCATGAAAGGGAACAAATTGTTTGTTATTTAATGTGTTGCACTGCCAGGGATGGGCAGAGGAGCTTGTGGGCTTTTCTGTCTCAGATGCCCAACTTGGTCTCAACCACCGTCACAAACTTCTTGGAATGCCATACGTTGGGTCTTTAGCTCTGGTCAGCCTACATAAGCAACTTACATTCAGCTTTGGCACAGATGAGGCAGGCAGTGGTGCAGTTAAAGAAATTCAGGATCCCAGCAACAGCCATGCTGATGTCAGTGTTGCTGGGGTGGAGGTTCAAAGTCGTGAATCTCTGGAACTGGAGCTTGACGAATTCTTCTGGGGCAACCTTGAAATGGGGGACCTGAAAGGTGGAGAGAAAGAAATATAAGAAAGTGTTAGGGTAGTTGGCCTGCAGATTGCAGGACCTCCTCTTTGCAAGATATGCTATGTTTGGTTGGAACTTGGAAAACTCTCAGAACGGTGTCCCTATTATTATGCTCAAAGAATGATTAAAAACAATACAGCCACCCCACTGGGTTTGCCCTGTGTTGCATTTGCAGAGACAAATCTGCTACGGTAAGGCTCACTCTCCAGAGGGACCACAGCCATGAGTCCTAATAATAGCTCATTTGTCATTCATAAATCCGAGTGGAGGCAGGGGAGTTTGGCCACCTCCCTGAGAAACTCAGCAACGCCAAGCCCTGAGCAGAGGAAATGGAGCGGTTTCTTCAAAGCATTATTTCCTGTAATCTTGGGGACCTGATGCCAGGGGAGCACCGCAGGAGGAAGATCCAAGCAGATGATATTGCTCAGGGGTTTTGTAAGATGCAGGGGGGGGAAACGAATATACCTTTTTTGCAAAGCGAATCATTTGGAAGAAGCATAACATGCAGCAAAGGGAAGCATCTGGTTATGCTACATTAGGGGAAACATCGCATCCTCTCTGTTTCCATTACATGGGCTTCCGGAAGCGATTGCCCTGTGCCTGCAATCACGCTTCTCTTGGGGGAAGGCTGTTAACCAGCTGTGGCGGCTGCTTTGTTGGAGGCATAAGCAGTTTGGTTAGTAATAGAAAAGTTAAAAGAGCAATAAGCTTCTATCAGCCTCGATTTCACTCCACAGCCCTCAGTCCAGGTTTGATTAAGAGGGGAAAACTAGGCTGTGTGCTTCCAGGCAGCTTCTTTTAACTAAAGCAGACAGGGCACCTGCAGGACAAGGATGGGCTTGTTGATCGTTCAGCAGGACCAGATGAAATCTGAGCCTTGCAGCAAACACCATAGTTTGGAAGTGGGGACCGGCAGAGGAAAGGGCGCAGGATCAGACGCTTAGCTCAGCTGCAGAACCTTGAATGACCTTGGGCATTCTCTTTGATGCATCATCTGGAGTGTGTGGCATCAGAAGTGTTGAAACATCACGCACAAATTCCAAAATGTGAGTTCCCTGGACATACCCCTTTGCAAACACAGAAAGAACACTTGAGATGGAACAAATGAAAAACAGCTAAGATGAATGAACTGGAATGAAGTAAATTAGGATAAATATACGGAAGAGTTCCTAATGACAGGTGATCTGACACTGAAGAATGTTCTCAATCTGGGCAAGCCGGCAAACATGCTGCGTGCAACAGAAATACATACAGCCCGAGGAAGAAGACAGAAAGCAGCAGTGAGTGAGCAGCAAGCATGACCCTTCCCAGTTTTTGGGCAGCAGGTGGGATGACAGCCAGGTGATGATGGGGAAGGGAGGCTGCCTGGGTTCAACAGGTTGCCCACAGTGGGTGTTCAGAGCAACAGAGTCGTCAAACAGGCCTTTGAATAAGAAGGTTCTCCATAATTTATCTACCGTAACCCACTGAGGCTTATTCAGGCTGCTTTGCTATACAGCAAAAAGTATTGCAGAAATTAGATGGAACATGCAGAAAAAGGTTGGCTTGGTTCTCAGTGGGTCCCACTGTTCTGTTGATTACAGCATGGCCCTATTTAAACTGTATATTTAAGGTCCTATTATATCACTTTAAACAGTCATGGCTTCCCCCAAAGAGCCCTGGGAATTGCAGCTTATTAAGGGTGCTCAGGTAACCCCTCTTCCCCCCCCCCCAGACCTACAATTCCCAGAGTGGTTTAACAGTCAATCTCTCTTTCCAGGGAACTCTGGGAATTGAAGCCCTGGGTGGGGAATGGTGTCTCCTAACAACTCTCAGCACCCTTCACAAACTATAGTTCCAGGATTCTTTGGGGGAAGCCATGGCTGTTTAAAGTGGGATGACACTGCTTTAAATGTATAGTGCAGATGTGGCCAAGATCTGCTACAATCTGGGACCCACACAGTTGTGGGGAGGCAAAACCTGCCCCAAAGCATTAGAAGTTCAACATCCACAGAAAGGAAATTCATAAAGGGGAGAGTGCAGGATTTCTCTGCTCAGAGACCCACTGAGTCCAGCAGCAGTCCCTACAGTATACTGTTGCTGACCTCTGAGCATTTCCTATTGAAAGACAGTTCTCTGCCCTTCTAAGCTTCCATTTCATGGCATTTCCCGTAAACAAACTATCCAAGAATGCTTCCAATTTATAAGGGATTATAAAGTGCAAAAATATATAGCAGAGCAAAATTGTAAGAAATAATGCAGATAATGAAACAGAATAAGGAAGAAGGCACTACAGTTTCAAAGATGTGAGAGATGATATTGCAGATTTCAGCAAAGGCATAAAGAAAATAATTAAACCTTAAAAGCTTAATGCATTTCTAATTTCACTGGCTTTAAAAACCACTCTCTCACTCAGATAAATGACTGTGAAAGTCGGATCAATGACTTAGGAAGATTTGCCCCCCCCCCAAAAAAAAACTTCTCCAAGTCCAGATATTCTCTCGAGTCTTGGGAAAAGGCCAGTGGATGCCATCCCACACTCGCAGTGGAACTGAAAATCAGTTTCTTTTGCAGTGGGTACAAATTCTTTTAAAGGCCCAACCTACATATGGATTCCATGAGTTCTGATCTTTGGAAAGTCCCTTTATTGATTTGAGGATGTGACAGATTCTATAAAATAGCTGCTGTGATGTTAGTGTTGGATGTGGATTAGGCAGCAGAGTGCTGAGTCAGAGCGTTGGGCCACCTAGTGTCTATTCTGCCTGGAAGTGACTCTCCAAGAGGGGTGTAGTTGTCCAGGGCCTTTGGGGGGTGTTGTTGTTGTTGTTATGTGCCTTCAAGTCAATTACGACTTCTGGCGACTCTATGAATTAGCGACCTCCAAGAGCATCTGTCATGAACCACCCTGCTCAGATCTTGTAAGTTCAGGTCTGGGGCTTCCTTTATGGAATCAATCCATCTCTTGTTTGGCCTTCCTCTTTTTCTACTCCCTGTTGTTTTTCCCAGCGTTATTGTCTTTTCTAGTGAATCATGTCTTCTCATGATGTGTCCAAAGTATGATAACCTCAGTTTCATCATTTTAGCTTCTAGTGACAGTTCTGGTTTAATTTGTTCTAACACCCAATTATTTGTCTTTTTCGCAGTCCATGGTATGCGCAAAGTGCTCCTCCAGCACCACATTTCAAATGAGCTGATTTTTCTCTTATCCACCTTTTTCACTGTCCAACTTTCACATCCATACATAGAGATTGGGAATACCGTGGTCTGAATGATCCTGACTTTGGTGTTCAGTGATTCATCTTTGCATCTGAAGACCTTTTCTAGTTCTCTCACAGCTGCCCTCCCCAGTCCTAGCCTTCTTCTGATTTCTTGACTATAGTCTCTATTTTGGTTAATGACTGTGCCACGGTATTGATAATCCTTGACAAGTTCAATGTCCCCATTGTCAACTGTAAAGTTACACAAATCTTCTGTTGTCATTACTTTAGTCTTCTTGACGTTCAGCTGTAGTCCTGCTTTTGTGCTTTCCTCTTTAACTTTCATCTGCATTCGTTTCAAATCATTACTGGTTTCTGTTAAGAGTATGGTATCGTCTGCATATGTTAAATTATTGATGTTTCTCCCTCCAATTTTCACACCTCCTTCATCTTGGTCCAATCTCGCTTTCCGTATGATATGTTCTGCGTATAGATTAATTAAATAGGGTGATAAAATACACCCCTGTCTCACACCCCTTCCGATGGGGAACCAATCGGTTTCTCCATATTCTGTCCTTACAGTAGCCTCTTGTGCAGAGTATAGGTTGCGCATCAGGACAATCAGATGCTGTGGCACCCCCATTTCTTTTAAAGCATTCCATAGTTTTTCATGATCTACACAGTCAAAGGCTTTGCTGTAGTCTATAAAGCACAGGGTGATTTTCTTCTGAAATTCCTTGGTCCATTCCATTATCCAACGTCTGTTTGCGATATGATCTCTGGTGCCTCTTCCCTTTCTAAATCCAGCTTGGACGTCTGGCATTTCTCGCTCTATATATGGTAAGAGCCTTCGTTGCAGAATCTTGAGCATTACTTTACTTGCATGGGATATTAAGGTAATAGTTTGGTAATTACTGCATTCTCTGGGATCCCCTTTCTTTGGAAGTGGGATATATATTGAACGCTTCCAGTCTGTGGGCCATTGTTTAATTTTCCATATTTCTTGACAAATTTTTGTCAAAATTTGGACAGATTCAGTCTCAGTAGCTTGTAGCAACTCTATTGGTATGTCGTCTATTCCTGATGATTTGTTTCTTCCAAGAATTTTAAGAGCAGCTTTCACTTCACATTCTAAAATTTCTGGTTCTTCATCATATGGTTCCTCCATGAATGAATCTGTCATCCTTGCATCTCTGTTGTAGAGTTCTTCAGTGTATTGCTTCGATCTTCCTTTTATTTCATCTCGGTCAGTCAGTGTGTTCCCCTGTTGATTATTCAACATCCCTACTCGTGGTTTAAATTTCCCTTTCATTTCTCTAATCTTTTGGAACAGGGCTCTTGTTCTTCCCTTTTTGTTGTCCTCTTCTATTTCTATACAATAACTATTGTAATAGTTCTCTTTGTCCCTATGTACTAGTTGTTGTATAGTTGCATTTAGGGTCCTGACTGTGTTTCTATCTCCTTTTCCTTTTGCTTTCCTTCTCTCTTTAACCATTTTAAGAGTTTCTTCAGTCATCCATTGAGGTCTTTCTCTCTTTTTAACAAGAGGCATTGTCTTTTTGCATTCTTCGCTGATAATGTCCTTGACTTCAGTCCATAGTTCTTCTGGTTCTCTGTCAACTAAGTTTAAAGCCTCAAACCTGTTCCTTATTTGATCTTTATATGCTTCTGGGATGTTATTTAAATTGTATTTTGGCATTATGAATGCTTTGTTGTTCTTCTTTAGCTTTACTCTGATTTTCAATACAATCAGTTCATGATCTGTACCGCAGTCTGCTCCTGGTCTTGTTTTTGCAGAAAGTATGGAACTTTTCCATCTTCTGTTTCCAATTATATAATCAATTTGATTCCTATATTGACCATCTGGTGATGTCCACGTGTACACCCCTTATTTTTTGGGGAGCCAGATCCCAGCAGGATCCCAATGTCTCCAGTGCCCTACAAGCCAATCAGCATGAAAGGGGAGTATGTTAGCCTCTGAGAAGAGTCCCAATTAGTATCAATTGCAAGCAAGCCTGTATTAGTTCCTACTTCAAAAAGCCAGGTTGTGCAGAAGAAGAGAGAGTGAATCCTGATGATAGCATCCCATCTACATCATCGAGCAGTTTGGCCGCAGTAGCAGGAGATAACTCAGCCATTTCAAGCAATATGTCTGACAGCGAGAAAGGACAGACAAATGGTGACAGTGACAGAGAAGCAGGAAGCAGTGTTCAAGCCTGGTCAGATTATTCTATGATCTTAGATGGTTGTATAATCTTAGAAGGGGGCATGGCTGTGACTATTATGAAGGGACCCTGCACTTCTGAATTTGTAGCTACAATACTGTACTCCAAGGCCTCAGAGTGAGGCGTTTTCCCAGCTCTGCTGCCTGAGACCCTTTAACTGAAGATGTCAAGGACTGAACCAGGGACCTTTTGCATGTCACTAACCAATGCTGCACTTTCACATTTGTTCTAGGGAAAGTGATGTTTCAGGAACAGAAAACAAGACGGTCTCCAAATAGGCTTGGCCAGTGCCACTATGATTTCTCCCCCTCCCTCCCTTGTAGGCCCATTACTAGTCTCTAATGAGGGAACATAAAGGGATGGAACTCTAATGAGGGAACCTAAACCTACACTCAGGAGTGTAGTCGTGCAGGGTCTCAGGGGGTCTTAGACCCTTTACTTTTTTGGGAGCAGGGTTCCAGCAGGGTCCCAAAGTCTCCAGCATCCTATGAGCCAATCAGCATGAAAGGGGAGTGTATTAGCCCCTGAGAAGAGTCTTCTAACATGCTTCCTTGTCCTTTCCTGCTGACTGGAGCTAATCAGAGTGAAAGGTGGTGAGTCAGCCCCTGAGAAGACTCTTCTCAGTGCTAGCACTCTCCCCTTTCATGCGTATTGGTTCCTAGGCATTAACAAGGATGGCATTCTCAACCCCACAGCAAAAAAAGCGGGCAGGGGGCATGACTGTGATTAACATGAAGGGGCCCTGCACTTCTGAATTTGCCACTACACTACTGAATACAAGTGCGGATAAAGCTGGGACAGCGTTTGCTTTTGACGTTTGTTTAACAGATGCTGAAGAGGATATGGATTTTAACGAAGGGACTTGAAAAGGAAATACCCTAGTGTGCAGAGATGTGGAAGACTTCAAGCGCATCCCTTTGTCTTCTTACAGAGGTGGGATCTAGCGTTCACGTTACCCCCTCTTTGTACTAATGGCATTGGTTATCTATTCATTTCCAAGCAGAACTGAAAGTGCTGTTTTCCATCTATAACACACTAAACAGTTTGGGTCCAGGACTCCTCAAGCATAGCTTTCTTTATATCATCCTGCCCGAGAATGGAGATCTTTGACAAGAGGCTCTGCGTGGTGTTCCTTCAGGTATTCCTTGGATGACCGCACACGAGAGGGGCTTTTCTATGCTGGCCACCCCTGCCTCTGAGACTCTCCCTCCCTAGGAGATTCTCTTATGGCTCCCTCACTGCTCATGTTTAGGATGGCAAGTAAAATGGTTCTTTTTTAATCAGGCTTTTGAGCCCTCCTAGACAGGGGTGTAAACCTCCAGGCTTCTGAATTTGCCACTACACTACTGCTCCTAGATATTTTGACTGCTCTGCGTTGCTGTTGTTTTATATTGTCTGTTTTACTGCTTTTACTGTTTTTATTGTATGCAGCTCTTATGCCCTAAAAGAGGAAACATGAGAGAGAGAGATGATTTTGCTTAATTACTTATTTTTATATAAGAGACAGAAACTTGGCTCTTTATTTAGAAACACATAAGCAGAAAGATGGATTCTGTGGCCATGTTCTGTGCTTTTTGTGTGCTTCTGTGCCTTTCCTATAGGCTGGCCAGAACTGCATTTGAGACGCAACTCAAAAACTTTGCAACTTTGGAGAAAGGCTTGGCCCCTGAAAGATCTCTCCCCTCTGCTCTGTCTCATGCAATTCGAAGGCAGCAAATTACTGCAATTCATTTGAGAATGCCTCCTATTCACTTGTTGACTTTCAATCATTCCTGAAGCGGGCTGGCAAGGGACAAGCTGGAGAGTCCACTAAATGGCAGAGAGACGCTATTAGGATTTAAGCGGATGAATTACAAGAGCTCCATTCTGTTCCCTGGGAATGGAAAGGGATCAACATGAGGCAGTGTGGGGCTTATAAAATATTAAATCAGGTGCAGCATTTGGAAACAGTTCAGAAGGATTTTGCATTAAAAGTAAGATTCCAAACAGAAGGGGGGTAGAGAGCTCCAGGGAAGGGGGTCACACACAAGTGAATGGTATTGCCAGGAGATTAGACATGGATTTAGTTCTGCCATGGGGTGAAAAACAGTATCTAAGGACCAGCTTTTTATGAACATTTTCACCAGTGGCAAAAAGCATCGCTCTCCTTAATGGCCATCTTTGGAGGATAGCATTAAAATGGGGGGGGGGGATCTTTTAATCTGCCAAGCCCGTTTAGAGTGAAGAAACAGAATGGGTCCATCTTGCCCAATACTGTGTATACTGATCAGCTGGATCTCCAGGATCTCAGGAAGAGAGTCTGTCCCAACACCTGCTACTTGATCCTTTAGAGCAGGGTTCTTCAACCTTGGGTCCCCAGACGTTGTTGGATGACAACTCCCATCCTCCCCAGCCAGCTTCGCCAATGGTCAGGGATGATGGGAGTTGTCATCCAACAACATCTGGGGACCCAAGGTGGAAGAAGGAGTGCTGTGGATAACAACAGATATTGAACCTGAGCACATCTGCATGCAAAACATGTGTTCTACCACTGAGCTACAGTCTCTCTCCTCATCTCTAACTCCATGCTTACACATACTGTAAAGGCACCACAAAGCTTTGTACCGCAGTGTCAAGGGCAGGGGTGTAGTCATCCAGGGTCTCAGGGGTCTTTGACCCCTTACTTTTTTGGGAGCAGAGTCCCGGAAGGGTCTCTACTTCTCCAGCATCCTACGAGCCAATCAGCATGAAAGGGGAGTATGTTAGCCACTGAGAAGAGTCTTCTAACATGCTTCCTTGTCCTTTCCTGCTGATTGGAACCAATCAGAGTGAAAGGAGGTGAGTCAGCCAGTGATAAGACTCTTCTCAGTAGCTAACATGCTCCCCTTTCATGCTTATTGGCTCCTAGGGATGTCTGTTGTTGTGGGAGAAGGCATGAACAAGGATCTCATTCTCAACCCAGCAGCAAAAAAGGGGGAAGGGGCCGTTGCTGGTGACTATCATGAAGGGACCCTGCACTTCTTAATTTGCCACTACAGTACTGGTCAAGAGCAAGGTTAACTGCACTCACCTCTTTCTCCCCGCAGATATTGCTGATGATGGAGCTGGAAGCAGGACTTGAAGATGGCCCCAGGACAGCAACCACCCCTTTTGGAAGGATCTGGCACACTGGTAATCCCCAAGGAGAGAGCAGTCAACAAAGAGGAAAGAAGGGTTACTGGTAACTTCCAGCAAAGAGTCGAGTAAGAACTAAGAGACATCTTCCCAGGCTGGAGCAGGGCACAAGGTCCATGTAGCCCAGTGTTTGGTCTCCAACAGAGGCCAATCAAATGCCCCTTGGAAGCTCATAAGCAAGGCAGTAACAGCACATTTATCTATTCATTGATTAAATTTATACCCCGCCCTCCCTCCCCACCATTCTCCAAGGAGCTCAGAGTGGCATACATTGTTCTTCCCCTTCCGTTATATTCCCACAACCCTACAAAGTAAGTCCGGCTCCGAGTCAGTTGCCCAAGGTCACCCGGTGAGGTTCACGGCTGAGAGGCAATTTGAACATGGGTGTTCCTGTTCCGGGTCTAACACACTAGTAGTCACCATACCACATTAGTGCTCATGTTCAGAGGTACACTGCTGCGCATATGGAGATTCCATTTAGCTGTGGTAATTGTGTGCGGGAAAACTATTTCTTCAGGCGGGGGCATTCATACATGGAAAGCCCTCCCCCATCTGCAGCCTGAAGCAGTAAGTACAGTGAAGGGGGAAATGGTTTGTTACTTGATTTAGTTGGTTCAAATAACACATATAAATGGAGCCTGTTACTCTTATTTTCTCTCTTTCTTTCCCCCAGCCCGCTCCATCCCATCACCCCAACAGGACTTTCTGAAGTCATCCTGCAGTGCTTTAGGGCTATTTTCATTGCCATAAATGGGAGATATTAAGTGAAGAAATGACTCGGGTTAAAGTGACACACTGGCAAATGAAAAAGTTGCATTTCCCCTCCCTTCATTTACGCAGCCAAGTGATAGCAATGCAAATTAAATTATTTTAATTCTCTTTCCTGCATGTTCCATTCAACAGTGGCCAGGATGCACATCATCGGAGTCTTTTGTGACGTTAACTGGGCTGGCGGAGTTCAGTCTCCTTCACACAACCACAGAATTTCTCAAGTGGTGAGATATTTTACCACACATCGAGTCCATCCTGTAAAACGATAAAATGGTAATCAGAAAGCTCATGCAGACAGCATAATTACTGGGCCAGGTTCAAGATACCTGCACTCATCCACAAAGCCCTAAACAAGTTGATCAGGCCCTGATTCCTTATGATCTACCTCGATCACTGAGATTTTCTGATGGGTCACTTTTGGTGGTTCCCCACGTCCCTGAGACTCAGCTGGCCTTCACCAGGGACAGAACCTTTAGTGTGGTAGACCCTGCCTTGTGGAACTCCTGATGGCAGAGGTGCAACAGGAGCCATTTCTCTGCTTTTCCAGACATTTTTTGAAAACTACATTGTTCAGACAGGCCTTTGCAGTTTGAATTTTCTCTTTTTAACCAATCTGTATTCATTGATTGCAATTTTAATGACTTTTTTTACTGGTTTTATTTTTATACGTTGCATTCTGCCTTGATATATTCTTGTGAAAGTATGGGAACAGATGTGTAGTAAAATGGCTATCCATATGCACCTGATATATGGACCAATGCAACAGCAGTACTTGCCTCCAAGATATTTATTATGTATTAATAGAATTTCTATCACACCTGTTAGCAACGGTGGCTTACAAATAAAAGGCAATTAAAAATATATATCAGAACTCTAGAACAAAACAACAAGGAGCAGACTTTGTCTGTGTGTGTTTTTGTTAAACCCAGCAGCTAAAAAAAGCCACACACACAGGCAAAGGAAATCTTAGGTACCACTGAACGCACAAGAGGACAGGTGTTCAACAGATGATGCCAGGCAAATATGCCTAGGGAGAGAGTTTTGTCATTTGGATGACATCCTAAAAGAAGTCCGTCTCTCTGATCACCACTTGCTTTACCCCTGAAAGTGAAGGGCCTATAAAGAAGATCTTACCTGGCAAGCCAGTTGATGTGGGAGAAGAATATCCGTGGAAGAATACCCAATTTTTTGAAGGAAAAACAACTTTTATATGAATGATAGAATGTGCCTTGGCTCACTTGCTCAAATAATCTGTGATTATTTCCTGCAGAAACCTCACAAAGAACCCCTCCAGATATCCTTTTTATTGTACATTTGTGACGATTTGTGCTCATGGTAGCATCGAGGCAGTTATACACGATCCTGCTTTTAGTACCATTTCTGCCTGTGAATGTTTTGGGGCAGACACGCTGCTTCATTTCCAATCAGTGCGTGTCTCGTAACTTTCTGCTGAAATCCTGTAACTTTTTATATCACAAATTTTCTGGGTCTTTGTTGTATGTCTTTTTTGTTGCGTCACAGCACAGGAGTGTCCCTCTAGGCAACAGTCATGCAATAACGCTGGTGTTATGCCGGAATGGTGTGTGGACAGTCCAGTATAAATCCACCAGTAACGCACTATTATTGCATCAATGACATGTTGGAGAATACACCCAGGAAAGATAAACATCAGTCTGGAGAGGACCTAAGTATACCTGTTTAACGGCTTGTGGCATTCTTTGGTACAGAATACAATAGGTGATTGATGAGTGCCTGAGAAGTGGGTAGTGGCAGAATTACTAAATCATAGTAGAGTTGGAAGGGGCCTATAAGGCCATCAAGTCCAACCCCCTTTTTTGGTTCCTTTTGTCATCATCATTCTATGAAAATCCAAATATATTTTGCAGGAAAAGTCCATGGGCAGGAGGAAGGAGCCAAGGATCATCTCTGCAATGGCTATTCACATTGATTTTGCCTCCTGATATAATTTTCATTGCACAAGCATCTTGTGCTTGCTATACAGATCCCTACAATCTCCCCCCTAAAAAAAGGGCATAATGGGTGAGGCGTCAGAAGTCATAGAGGACCTTCAGGAAGGAAACTGGCCAGTGAGGAACCCCTTGCTACTCCTACTAGGAGAAGAGGATGCTCATCTCATGCCTAAAGCCTTCCTAGGAGGGCTTAAAGAAGTATTCTGTGTGAACTGGTGGCAGTGAAAGGATTAAGGAAGGCTGCTTTATGTGGAGTGCAGCTGAGGAACCAGGGAAATCCTTGACAATTTAGGGTGGTAGGTAGATGGTAGCTAGGAAGGAAGAGCAAGATCATTTGGGTACAAGGAACGTATTGTGATCTCTTTCATAAACTTGAGATCTTGACAGGAAGGACAATAGGGAGGCAGAAAGGTGGACAGTCTCTTTGCCTGCAGTACAGTTTCATTTAGTGGCAACACAGTGTTAACATAGTGGTTTTCCACTGATTCCTCATAATTATCCACATCTCTTCAAGAGGAAAGAAAGCCAAATCAGAACCAAAATCAATAAAGTCTGAATAGTTTATCCAGAGACATGGTGGCTACCATGTCATTACTTTTTCCTTCCGAAAAATTGGCTGCAGTCTCAGCATACATTATTGAGAAATCATTGAAGGAAAAGGCTACAGTCTGTGTTGTCAAGAGACCTGGACATTATCATAATGGCTACTTTCAGCCTTTTAATTTTTTATTTAAAGTCTTGAATGTATAATGCAGTGGTACGAGGATGGCGCAGGGAGCCACAGCTCCAGAGAGTGATTATCAATTTGGCCTAAAGACATCTCTTAAGCCTTCTTGACCCTTTCTCATAATAGGTATGATGACAACTCTCTAATAGAGAAATCACAGAATCTGCTGAGGCTTTGGACCAAATCCCTTCATCTCAAGGACACAGATACTGACATTATGAACTGAAGACTACTTGGGAAATCACTCAAGAGTTCCTACATTCTTTACTCTCCTCCCTTTCTACCAATCTCTAGTAGGGGAAGATCCATACCATATATTTAAAGGACATCTCATGCACATTTAAATCAGATACCTTCCACCTGGGAACTGTGGTCTCCCCCTCGTGGAGCTACAAATTACCAGAACCCTTAACAAACTACAGGCCCCATGATTCTTTGGGAGAAGTCATGTGCTTTACATGTATGTTGGATGTACTTTAAATATATGGTGTGGAATCAGTCATTTTCAAACAGTGATATGAGAAACTCAGGCATGCCCAAGGTTTCTGCAAGTCCCGTTCTTCCCCACCCACCTCAAATGTGCATAAACATAATGTCAATGATGTGTGCATGCCACCGTTGTATAAAGAAGGTGCTTATGTTTTCTCTTGATTCTTGCCTATTGAATTCAGGTCCCTCACAGGTATTTCTATCTTAACTAATGATGTCAGTGGACCTCTCCAGGCTTTGGTTTGGATATTAGCTGAAGGGCTTATAAAAACCAGTCTGAAAAGGAGAGGTGAACTTTACAAGCCTCAAAATTCTTCTTTGGTTCAGATCAAAATCTGAGCCAGAAAAGAATTCCTAGTTTAACTTCCAGTGGGTGGGTGGTGGTGGGTTGTGTTTTGTATATTTTTATGAATTGCATGTGTTTCTATATAAATGTATTGATGTTATAATGTATTTATGTTTCTGTTTTTAGATATGCTGCAAGTTGCTTGCAGGCATCTGTGTAACAAGACTGCATAACAAGTCTAATTAATAATAATGTAATAGTATGTTAAATAAATAATAATTTAATAACAATGATCTCCCAAATTCCTTCAACCAAACCAGTGTCTCAGTGCCACAACCTCCTCTCCATTTCAACACCATTCCCAACTGAAGTGGAAACACTTCAAGAGATTAAGGAGATGTGATCTCCTGCCATTTCTGGTATCCTAGATGCGCATGTTGTTTTGAAAGAGGGAGAGGCTGGCAGAGGGGGTGGGGTGGGGGTCTGGCTGGATGATTTACAAATCTCAAATTGGCTTGGAAAACAAACCAAGTTATTTCTATTTTTCTCCCTAAAGTCAATCCGAGGTGAGTTTGCCCATCTCTAATCAGCCTAATAATAGGGTTCTACACCACCCTCTGACAGCGCTCTTAATGCACCCTGCAGCAAGTTCTTCTAGCCCAGCGGGAGAGGTAAAGCTGGAGGCTGGGTTGTCCTTAAGGGGACTGCGTGCGGTTACATCACCTGCCTGAATCAAACACCATGATGTTGAATCTGCATGTGCATTGACAATACAATTTTTGTCGACTGATTCTCGGGCTGTGTGTTTGCGTGCGTTTGCCTGTGATAACACCAGTGGCGGCAGAGTTTAACTGCAGGGCTCTGCAGACTGGAACATAGGAAGCGGCCTTATGCTGTGTCAGGCCATAGGTTCATCTATCTCAGTACTGTCTGCGTCTACACGGACCGGCAGGGGCTCTCTAGGGTTTCAGGCAGGGGTCTCTTCCAGCCCTACCTGGAGACACTGATGATTGAACTGGGGCCTTCTGCATGCAGAACAGATGCTCTGTCACTGAGCTAGGGCATTTCTGCTCATGTCTGGTTCTGAAGAAACTAATTAAGCCCTTGGTCGAGACACTACCTCACCATTATTGCACAAGCAACCCGTCTACCCCGTTTGATACAGTCCTCCCAGCACCAGGCAACAAGAGGAGGGCAGCTTGAATCTCTCCCTCTATGGGTCCAGGGCTCTAGTACCTGACAACCAGAACCGTATAAGTTTCTGCATGTCAGGTGAGAGAACCCATTTAGCTCCCCGGCATTTCTGTTTCCTCCTCCTATGCTCTTTGGAGAGCTTCGACCCTTGTATTCTAAGCAAAGCAGCTGTCGGGTACTTGCCCCTTGGCTTGAATAGCCCTTTGTAATTTGCAGGAAGTACCTTCTGTTTAAGAAGCCCTCCTTGGTCGCTTGCGAAAGCCGAGGGCTTTCCATTATTCCTCAGAGTATCAAGGTCTGGGAAGAAAAAAAAAATCTTGGTATGCAGGTGTGAAGGTGTCCAAAGTCTTAAGAGTGGGATGGGGTCAGACGTAGAAAGAGGGAAAGTTCGGTGAGTGCTTGGTCACCCTTTGCCTCACAGGTAGCTGAGGAGAAAAGATGCCAGGAGTAGGGGCAAAGTTGTCATAGCAACTGAGCTCTAACAACCACCGAGGGGGAGAGGAAAGTGGGGTGGGGAAGAGAAGAAAGAGAATAAAAATTATCATTGCAGGGTGAAAACATCCAGCAGGATTAGAGAAAAGGGACTGAAGCAAAGTGAAGGATGCCTCTGGCAAAGGGTTACTCCAAGTAGAGCAGCGGAGGGGAATCTCTGGCCTGCAGGACACGTTGGGGCCCCCACGCCTCCCCATTGTGGTTCATTTGTTTTTCCAAAAACCTGCCCCACATCTGACATCATATGTGACATCAGGTGTGGGGCAGATAAAGATGGGGCTGGGCTGGCTGCTCATGTGGTTGATGCCTGCAGTGAGCAGGACTGAACTCCCTGCACATCAGCTGATGCACAGGGAGACCAACCCTGCTTGGTTTGGGTGCGCAAGAGGCTTCCCCACGCATGTCGCATACCTGAAGCCTGCAGAAAGAAGGACTGCTCCCTGCGCATCAGCTGGCTGCAGCCAAACCTTGCGGAAAGCAGGACTGGACTTAGCTCAGTCCTGCTTAATCGCTATCCTGTCAAAATCTGAATGCTCAACAGCAGGCAACAAGTGTTTTAAAACAATGAAACAAAACATGGTTGTCACACGCAGTTAGAAGCTCATTCTGCCTTCAGTTTTTAGGAGGACATTCAAAGCCTGCCCCTGTCACTATTACAATATTCAGCTAAATTCCTAGATAGAATCAAGACCCACAGACAAATCCACCGTGCCTACAATGGAGCTCTGGGGTCTCTATGAACTCTTTTACCACTGCAGGCCCTTGTCCCCTTGGAAAAGATGCCTCTGAGGGCAACTGAAAGAGGAAATTCAGAGGAAATCAGTGCAGGCTTATAGCCAAACATTCTGTAACAAGGGGGCAGCATGTCCTGACAGAACAGCCAGATCATAAACATGACTAGCCTGGTATGTTTAAAGTAATTTGATTCTACTGAATAAAATAACATATCAATTTTAGTGAGCCATCATTGGTCGGAAGGCTAGAAGGTGAAAACCTTGAGTAGAATGATGCCTGCATGGTTTACGTTATATCTCCACAAGAAGAGAAGCTCGAGACTTATGTTGCTCTTTTTAAATAAAAGTTGAAAATTCAGGGAGGGGTCTGGATAGGGATGAGAAAGAATGTGATTCAGCTTGCATTTATAGGTGAAGCTACTGAACTTGCACTTGCCAAGACGATACACAAACCCAAACATAGCCATCCTTTGAAATGCTCACATCTCTGAATTTTGCACGGCAGTTCTCCAGCCGAGTAATTATTTATTTTATTTTATTTATTAGATTTTTATACCGCCCGACTAGCATAGCTCTCTGGGCGGTGTACAGCAAAAATAATGTCTATAGAAATGTAGATACTAGGGTAAACTGCATAAAAATGCACTTGCTAATGAAAACAACACACAAAAAAATATATTAGGGGGGAATTGTTTTGCAAAAATGCGCATATTAGGAGAAATCGGCTGATGAGTTTTTAAACGATTTTTAAAAAAATAAAAGACTCTCAAACCGATATGGAAATGTGGAGAAATGAATTTAAGACTGGAAAAATGAGAAACTGGGACATTGAGATTGACAGTTTCACCCATCTCTAGGTTTTGACTGTCCCTGAGAGGACTTCTGGGGTTGCAGCCTTGCTTCAGTGTGGTTAAACACACAATTCTCTAACCATTATACTTTTCATAAATATTATATAGAGCAAAGCAGGAAATGACGAGCCCCTCTAGTCGTATCTCTGTGCTCCAAGAGGACTGAATATGTTGATATGAGACCATTTCTGTGCAATTCTCCCCACCTTGCTAGTTTTTAAATAGGTTTCGCAGTCAGATGAGAGGCCCCTCCTCGTTCCACACCATGTTCAATTAGAGGTGACAGCTTCACTTCCTGCCTCATACAATCCTTGCTTGCCCTCTGCCACTCATCACGCACAGACGAAAGAGGCCAGCCAAGAGAGCGCAATTCATCACACCCTGGTAATACCTTTGAGCAGAAACCTGTGCAAGAGCCTTCCTCCCATCCTATTATGTCTCACTAAACCTAGATGGAAGACCGGCTCAATCTTTTGAAATATTATTTCTCTGTCTTAAATTAAAGCCAGAAATCCTCCTATTCATTCGTTCGGATGCAATGCCTTCACCTAGGCTCTTAGAATGAATGGAGAGAATCTTATAGAAGTTTCACAATGCAAGAGATTGTGTGAGACAGACTGGTAAAGTGTGTGTGGGGGAAACAGCTCCTTTCTGGACCTCCCAAGTAAGCCGGCTGTTAGATAAAGATGCAATTAAATAGGCCGCATTGCCTCCTATAAAGGGATTTAGACAGGGAAGGCAAGTTTTACCTGTAATTGCAAAGAGTGCCCTCCTCAATAACCCCTTTCCCCTCCCTTCTTCTTCTGCTGGATCATTTCAGATCACAGGAATTTATAACACTTTTCTTACAAGAATAAGTCAATATCGTTGCCTTTCTTTAGATACAAATGTCAAGCCACCCATGAACCCGATTAAATATCTGCTGCTTTGGCTCTTGTTTAGAAAGAGTCTATAACTAACTCTCCCCTTTAAAAATAAAAATGCCCCCTCCCCAAACTAGCTTTTAGAGGAGGAAAAGGAAAGACGAGGAACTGGTTCGGTATTGCATATTTATAGCCTAAGTCAATTATAACTCAAAATTGGAAATTTGCAAGGCTCCAATCAGTGTTTAGATTTGATGGTGTAATTACTTTAAAACCTTGGCCAATTAGCTGGTCAAATAACATCCACGCATTTGAAGCATTAATTCATTAGAACAATCACAAAAGATGAGGAAATTTTATTCTAATTACAAAAACTTTGGGAGTCTTCTAGAAGATTCCAAAATTCGGTCTCTCTGAGTAGCGTTATAGAGCAGTATGCCAGGCTGTGGAAAAGTCCTTCTTTCTAAAGGAAACACAGTTGATTCAAAGGTAGTTCTGACCTCCAAGGCAATGGTGATCTCAGTGTGTTTGTTTCTTGCTGCTTCTTCCTGTTCAGAGATGCCTACTGTTATACAGCCCACAGACCACAGAAGGAGTTATGCCATGTAGCTTAATTGGGAGGGGAGGGCAGACGTTCCTTCAGTGCCTACCCCTCAGTGAGGAGTGGGGGGGGCGGAGGCATGAATGACTATTGCAAGGCTTGTTTGCAATGGACTCATACACTTGCCACTGATATCAGCAAACACCACACTGCAACTGAAAAATGTAACTTCAGCATTCTTGACACCACAGAACAGCCAGGGGTGTAGTCATCCGGGGTGTCTTGTGTGTCTGTGTCTTAGACCCTTTATGTTTGGGGGAGCGGCATCCCAGCAGCGTCCCTAAGTCTCCAGCATCCTGTGAGCCAATTAACATGAAAAATGTGCTTGTTAGCCACTGAGAACAGTCTTCCAACATGCTTCCTTGTCCTTTCCTGCTGATTGGAGCCAATGAGAGTGAAAGGAGGTGAGTCAGCCACTGAGAAGACTCTTCTCAGTAGCTAACACTCTCCCCTTTATGTTTATTAGCTCCTTAGGGATATCTGCTGTTGTGGGAGAAGGTATTAACAAGGATCTCATTCTCAACTCAGCAGCAAAAAAGGGGGAGGGGGCATGGCTGTGACTAACATGAAGGGACCCCGCGTTTCTGAATTTGCCACTACACTACTGAGAACAGCTGACAATATTTGACAACAATCAAATAATAGGCAGTCAATTATACTGGTCTAGTTTAGCTGAGCTCCAGCTCAGCCCTCCACTGAAACATCTCACATGTCCATAAAGAATGGTTCAGAGGAGTTTCGGATATTATAGGAATGGTAAAATAAATTAACATGTTGTTTAAAGTTATGAGGTGGGATGGGAAAAACAAGTTTACTGGATAAGAATTCCATCCCAATTATTTTATTTTGGAACAGACGGTGCAAGAGTTCTTTTCTTCCTTGTTTCCTGCCCCCCCTCCTTTCACTGAGGGAAGTCTTTCTGGATCCATGTATTATCTTTGAAATTTTAATAAGGAAAAAAGAGGAGAGCAGGAAAGAAATGGAGGAAGGGAAGAAGAGGGGAGCAGATGAGGGAAAGGATGAGTGAGTGTCTCATAGGATGGATGGATGGACTGCCTTCAAGTCGATCCTGAATTACGGCGACCTATGAATAGGGTTTTCATGGTACGTGGTATTCAGAGGGGGTTTACCATTGCCTTCCTCTAAGCCTCTTTTAAATGCTAAAAACATGGAATGCATAATGTCATCACTCTGGATGCGTGCAATTGTGCAAATATGAGGTTCAACCAGCTAACAGTGATACTTAGGAGTAATTCCAAATGCCTGAAACCTGACAATGGTGTTAAAGAGATGTCTGAAAGCCTCATAGCCATAGGTTGAAGCATCTCAATGGCTTCTATTCATATTATATGCCATAACAAGCAGTTGCACAGAACCAAAGGTGAGAAGTCAGGCAAATCCAGAGAACTAACAAATCCTTAAATATGTGTAGCCTATTTCTTGGATCACCTAAAAAAGGGGTGGGGTGGGGTGGGGAGGTAGAGGACTGGCTGGGAATCTTGCTTAAATCCATTTCCTCACCTCTCAAGTGTTCTTCTGCTTGGTGAGTGGAAATATTAATGCTGCCTCTCCAAAGTCTGGGGTGCGCAAAGATGTCACTAAAGTACATAAATTCACACGTTCCAAAACAGCATGAGAACTGACACACAGGCATCTTTCGAAATGTGCACTTATTCAAGTTTTGCAATGCAGTTTGCCAACCAAACTGTGATTCTAAAAATGCATATATCAGGGGAAAGTGTGCATACAAATGAATATATGAGTGAAAATATGCAAAAATGCATTATATGACAGGAAATGGCTTGCAAAAATGTGTGCGTTAGTCAAAACTGCCTACAGAAATGTGTTCATTAGATGAAATTCGCATGAAAATGCTGAAGAACTTTCATGAGCATTTTTTTAAAAAATAAAATAAAATTGCAAATTGCTGCAGAGATGTAGAGAATTGAATTTAAGATGGGAAATATGAGGAACTGAGAGAACCAAAACTGACAGCCCTGCTGGGGACATCCGCTATGTAAAGAATTGCTGGGCTGGGTGAGGCTTATGATGAATTCAGATCAGCATCGCCTCTGCTGGTTGACATGCTGCTGTCTTCTGTTGGCTGTTCCATTCACCAGCAATTGTCTCCTGGATGATTCAGGAAGGTTCACAGGCACGTACAGCATAGCAGCAATAGTAGCTGTGTCTGATAGTCACTTGTATACCACCTCCGACCAGGGAAATGGCACAGCTAGGCTGCCACATGACTTCTGTGTATTTATTTAATGTTTTTTTGGGGGGGGGAGACCAAAAGTGGCTATCATAAGAACATAAGAACATAAGAAGAGCCTGCTGGATCAGGCCAGTGGCCCATCTAGTCCAGCATCCTGTTCTCACAGTGGCCAACCAGGTGCCTGGGGGAAGCCCGCAAGCAGGACCCGAGTGCAAGAACACTCTCCCCTCCTGAGGCTTCCGGCAACTGGTTTTCAGAAGCATGCTGCCTCTGACTAGGGTGGCAGAGCACAGCCATCATGGCTAGTAGCCATTGATAGCCCTGTCCTCCATGAATTTGTCTAATCTTCTTTTAAAGCCATCCAAGCTGGTGGCCATTACTGCATCTTGTGGGAGCAAATTCCATAGTTTAACTATGCGCTGAGTAAAGAAGTACTTCCTTTTGTCTGTCCTGAATCTTCCAACATTCAGCTTCTTTGAATGTCCACGAGTTCTAGTATTATGAGAGAGGGAGAAGAACTTTTCTCTATCCACTTTCTCAATGCCATGCATAATTTTATACACTTCTATCATGTCTCCTCTGACCCGCCTTTTCTCTAAACTAAAAAGCCCCAAATGCTGCAACCTTTCCTCGTAAGGGAGTCGCTCCATCCCCTTGATCATTCTGGTTGCCCTCTTCTGAACCTTTTCCAACTCTAGAATATCCTTTTTGAGATGAGGCGACCAGAACTGTACACAGTATTCCAAATGCGGCCGCACCATAGATTTATACAATGGCATTATGATATCGGCTGTTTTATTTTCAATACCTTTCCTAATTATCGCTAGCATGGAATTTGCCTTTTTCACAGCTGCCGCACACTGGGTCGACATTTTCATCGTGCTGTCCACTACAACCCCGAGGTCTCTCTCCTGGTCGGTCACCGCCAGTTCAGACCCCATGAGCGTATATGTGAAATTAAGATTTTTTGCTCCAATATGCATAATTTTACACTTGTTTATATTGAATTGCATTTGCCATTTTTCCGCCCATTCACTCAGTTTGGAGAGGTCTTTTTGGAGCTCTTCGCAATCCCTTTTTTGTTTTAACAACCCTGAACAATTTAGTGTCGTCAGCAAACTTGGCCACTTCACTGCTCACTCCTAATTCTAGGTCATTAATGAACAAGTTGAAAAGTACAGGTCCCAATACCGATCCTTGAGGGACTCCACTTTCTACAGCCCTCCATTGGGAGAACTGTCCGTTTATTCCTACTCTCTGCTTTCTGCTTCTTAACCAATTCCTTATCCACAAGAGGACCTCTCCTCTTATTCCATGACTGCTAAGCTTCCTCAGAAGCCTTTGGTGAGGTACCTTGTCAAATGCTTTTTGAAAGTCTAAGTACACTATGTCCACTGGATCACCTCTATCTATATGCTTGTTGACACTCTCAAAGAATTCTAATAGGTTACTGAGACAGGACTTTCCCTTGCAGAAGCCATGCTGGCTCTGCTTCAGCAAGGCTTGTTCTTCTATGTGCTTAGTTAATCTAGCTTTAATAATACTTTCTACCAGTTTTCCAGGGACAGAAGTTAAGCTAACTGGCCTGTAATTTCCGGGATCCCCTCTGGATCCCTTTTTGAAGATTGGCGTTACATTGGCCACTTTCCAGTCCTCAGGCACGGAGGAGGACCCAAGGGACAAGTTACATATTTTAGTTAGCAGATCAGCAATTTCACATTTGAGTTCTTTGAGAACTCTCGGGTGGATGCCATCCGGGCCCGGTGATTTGTCAGTTTTTATATTGTCCATTAAGCTTAGAACTTCCTCTCTCGTTACCACTATTTGTCTCAGTTCCTCAGAATCCCTTCCTGCAAATGTTAGTTCAGGTTCAGGGATCTGCCCTATATCTTCCACTGTGAAGACAGATGCAAAGAATTCATTTAGCTTCTCTGCAATCTCCTTATCGTTCTTTAGTACACCTTTGACTCCCTTATCATCCAAGGGTCCAATTGTCTCCCTAGATGGTCTCCTGCTTTGAATGTATTTATAGAATTTTTTGTTGTTGGTTTTTATGTTCTTAGCAATGTGCTCCTCAAATTCTTTTTTAGCATCCCTTATTGTCTTCTTGCATTTCTTTTGCCAGAGTTTGTGTTCTTTTTTATTTTCTTCATTCGGACAAGACTTCCATTTTTTGAAGGAAGACTTTTTGCCTCTAAGAGCTTCCTTGACTTTGCTCGTTAACCATGCTGGCATCTTCTTGGCCCTGGTGGTACCTTTTCTGATCTGCGGTATGCACTCCAGTTGAGCTTCTAATATAGTGTTTTTAAACAACTTCCAAGAACATCCCATGGTAACAAATTCCATAGGTTAACAAAAGCATCCTTGCCAGTGGTCCTTAACAGGTTAGTGGTACTTCTCCATCTCATCATATACCCAGTCAATCGTGTTCTGCAGGAGAGGGCCTCCTGAAGACACCATCTTATCAGGAGATCAGTTCCATACAATATAGGCATCAGGCCTTCAGCATCACGGTACCACCTACCCTTTGGAATTCCCTCCCATTAAATATTGGACAGGTGCCGTCTCTGTTGTCTCTTTGGTGCCTACTGAAGACCTTCCTTTTCCAACAAGCCTTTTTAAGTAGAACTCTTTCTCAGTCTGCATCTGTACTGGAATTATTATCAATTTTTTTTTACATTTTAATTGCTTCATGTGCTTGCTGCCCTGGACACCTTTGGGACGAAGGGTGGGTTATAAATATAAATATGATAATTTTATTGAGCTGAACCGCAAGATACATCACAACAACTCACAGGGCTTTATTTGTGTCAGTGATTGCCAGAATTCAGCCCTGGCATCTGTTTTCAATGCCAGGGCTCACTCCCAGGACATATGGAAAGGATAAGGTAAGTAGTCCGGAGCATGTGCAGTGCAGGCGTTCTATAAACAAGGCACAAACATTCCACAATTTAAAACCTTGCTCTTTTCAAGATTGCACGCACAGGCTGTAGGCACAGAGGCTCTGGACACTCTCATCAATGCACAGAGGCAGTGAAATCCTGATCCCTTTTCCAGACAAAATCAGTTTAAGAACAGAGAGCCAGGGCGGTGCAGTGTTCAAATCTGTACTCTGCTGTGAAGCTCACTGGTGACCTTGGACCAATCAATATCTCTTAGGCTAACGTATCTCACAGGGATGTTGTGAAGATAAAATGGGAAAGGATTGGGGAGAAGAACCACGAATATCACTCTGAGTCCCCTGAAGAAAGCAGGATAAGAACAACTGCAAGAGCAACAAGGCAGCTGCAAGAGGCTAGGGAGACTTCACGCACAAGGGGCCAGAGAGAGGCTTTCTAGTTCAGACGCTGGCGCTTCCAATAGACAGACAAGACAAGCGCTAGCGTTATCATTCTTATTAATTCCTAGAAATTGAATGCTGCTCACAAACCCCAGTCCCCTGAGATGTACGTACTGGTCTCAGCTGTCTCATACTCGCTGTCTCTCAGCAGTTCGAAAATGTCCACCTCCACTTTGGCTTTCCCTGCCCGCTCCGGAGCTCGGTTGATCCGATTCTTGGCCAGAGTGATAGACAGCCGTTCGCCTCTGCTGCACTCCATCGGGTCGTCCAAAATGGCGGCTGAAAAAGCAGAAGAAAGGTGAGAGGGGGAGGGCACAAACTTAGGAGCGAAATGTAACTGAATCAGGAGCCACGTGTTTGAAGATAGGAAAGTTAGAGGAGTTTTTGCTCTGGCCTAAACAGGAAGGCTACTTTCAAAGGAGGCCATATAAAAATCCAATCTGCCCACACAAATGTGTGCATTGCAGCAGGAGAGAAAGAAATGCTGTGTTTTGACTGCTTGTCGATTTTTTTTTCTTACAAAGAAAAGAAGTTTATCGTGAATCTTCAGTGTTCAATGATGTGCCAGAAAGGAGTCTGCAGCACCGTTTGTCAAGTCTAGTTAATAAAAGATGTTGCTCTTGACTGTTCAATTTTAGGGGAATAGAAGGGGGGGGTGCCCCAGAACAACAAAAAGAAAAACGTAGATAGGAAAATACCAAAAGTTTAATGAGGGGCGTGTATTTTTAAAATGATCTTGTACAAAGCCCAACGCGTTTCAGCTAACAATATACAGCCTTCATCAGGGGCAATTACTGAATGTCTGGATACATACGTTAGTCTCAGCCAGAAATGCTTGTAAGAGGGTATTAGTAATCGATATCATGATCATCGGACATCGGAGGTTACCACAGCATGGACAACTGAAGCCAGGTTATCCCTGTCCAGATAGGGGCGTTGCTGGGCCACCAACCAGAGTTGGTAGAAGGCACTCTGTGAGTTGTCATATCATAGGGAAGCTGCCTGATACCAAGTCAGACCATTGGTCCATCTGGTTCAGTATCATCTTTCATTTGAAATAGCCAGTCAAATTTAGGAGATCCTTCACACCCACCCAGCCACATAGAAACTACTTCTGCATGCAAACGATGGTCCGTCCTTTTCAATGCAATAACCAGCCAACTTTAGGAGATCCTTCACACACAGAAACTGCTTCCACACAGTCCAACTTCTGAAGTGTGTGAATGCCACAACCACAATGGCCAAGGGCAGTTATGTGGGCCTTGGCCGCCCAGTTGGTGCCTTCCCTTTTAGTCTATCTGACTCTGTGAGACAGACCCTGCAAGAAAGCTGCCTTCCTCCATCATTCATTCACTACTCCCATAAGCTTAGAAGAGTGGGGAAGAGATTATGAATTCCTTTCCTAAGGACTGTTCCCAAACTCCCCCTCCTCCCAGGGGGAAGAAGTATCATCTGAAAAGGCTTAAGGTCCTAGTATTAGTGAGGGAAGAGAAGGTCCTGGAGGTCAAACCTGGGATTGCATAGAAAAATCAAGCAACATACATTTGTGTTTATTCTAGGCTGTACAACCATAGAGTTTTTCAGTGCAATACAAAAATAACCTCAGCATTGTTGTTGAGACATGTCACTTTATAGCTGCAGCTAACTGACTTTCTAAAAACACTGAACATTTTGAATGTTTCTGCCGAAATGAGCAACCAGAGAAGCAATCTTTGTCCCTTACAGATGCTGACTGACAGCATGCTCACACAATGGAGCGTGCATGTGGGGAGACCTGAGCAGACAGGGTTGTGTGGTGCATGGAGTTGGGTGGGCCACGGGATGGAGCTTTGAACTCTTTCAACATTTTGCAGGGAAGCATCAGCCAGCGACTGGTTCCAACACCCAAGTTCTGCTTGATAGCTGCAGCTTTGGAGAAAACGAATTTTGGCATTCCGCATGAAGGAATAAACGCAACCAGGAAACCAGTGCTGGTGGTATAACAGGGTGTCTTTTCCCTGCAAGTATGCACATCTCACCCATTAAATTTAACAGCATCCGCGTGCACAGACTGAGAGACGGCAAGATAAATGAGACAGATAATGCACACTCTGTTTCCCGAGCAGCTATTCATGCACATCCACTCTCCCAAACTTGGCTCCAATATCACAGAAGACTGGCTTTGGAGCCACCAGCGTGCTCGCAAAGCGTTTTAAGCAAACGCAGCACAAGAATTCACAGCTTTCTGCTAGCTCCTAATGACAAAAGCTCAAACCCATTCTAATATACACAAAAAATTCCTCTCGGCATGCCATGTAATTTTTTTTAAAAACGTAGTCAAAAGTTATTGTGTTGCCATGGCTTCGAAAACAAAATTCCATGTTACTTTGCAGCCGTATGATTTTGCAAAGTGCTCTTGCGGGATCATTTTGCAACAGAGGGGTCTGCGTATGTGTGTGAGAACAGTGCTTAACCCTTTCTTTCTAGCTTCTCCCCTTGGGGTTTTCAACCTGTGCTTGTGAGGTAAATGTGAGTCTGTAGCATTTGGGGATGAATCCAAGAAGAGGTGATAAGTACGGCACACTTCCCAAATAGATAGATAGATAGATAGATAGATAGATAGATAGATAGATAGATAGATAGATAGATAGATAGATAGATAGATAGATAGATAGATAGACAGACAGATAGATAGATAGATAGATAGATAGATAGATACTGCCTGAACTGTGCCACTTCCCTGTGACTGCTTTTTGTCCAAAATAATAGCAGCTAAGTTTACAAGCAACATTACATGTTGTTTAGGCCTAGGTCTCAGACCGTGAGAAAATTGTATTCCCTTTGAATAATTTGTTAGACCTCCTATGAAGCAGCAATGGCATCAGAATCTGTAATTCTAAGCAGCTTTGGTAAAGTTTCTAGTCCTCTTGGTTTCATCAGAAGGAATTAAAATATAACGCTGCTTATAGTCTTGCAGATAAAACTTTGCTGTCTTCCCATATCCTTTATTGTTCATCAGTTTACAGTGTATGAAGTGCCACATTTAGAAATAAGTGATATATTATCACTTGCTGCGGGGAAGAGATTGTGTCTGAGATATCAAGGGGCAATGAGGCCTAAGGGGGTCTGCCAAATCCTTCATGGAATAAAGAACGATGTAATGCAGAGTTTCCTGAGCAGGGAACTCCGAAGAGTTGGTGCAGCTACCAAGAAGGCCCTGCTCTGAGTCTCCTTGAATCTCACATTTGAAAAGTAATATGTGAGAGGTGATGCCCTTTCAGGTATACAGGGCATAGGCCAATTAGAGCTTTCGAGTGATGCATGAACCAACCCTCCAGTCACAGACATTCTGGATTGGACAAATTCATGGAGGAGAAGGCTAACAATGGCTACTAGCCATGATGGCTATGTTCTCCCCACACTGTTGGAGGCAAATATGCCTCACAATGCCAGTTGCTGGGAATCACAAGTGGGGAGGATGCTGTTACTATCAGGTTCTGCTTGCAGGATTCCCATAGTAGGAGGCTTCTGGTTGGCCACTGTGAGAACAGGATGCTGGACTAAATGTGCCACTGGCCTGATCCGACAGGGCTCAACTTTTGTTCTGACCATAAAAAAATTCCTGTGGAGCAACAGGCCAGGTGATTCCACAGCTTCCTAACCTTATTTGACTTTTTAAACATAAAATTTAAAAAATTGTTTAAATCTGACCAGAATAAGCTAAGGATACAGGATGGCTCCTCCACACAGATGCCTTGGCAAGCTTCCTCAATCCTGGAGGCAACACTGTCTTTTCTGCTCCGCTTACACACAAGTACTCTCGTTAAGTGCAAAGCATATGCAGTTAATCTTTGGCTCATTATGAAATTGAGAAAGGCTGAGCTTTTCTCTAAGGCCAAGAGTGTAGATCTCTGGCTTTTAAAAAGTTAACAAGCATGGAGACTACATTTAATACGAAAATGAAAGAAAGGGCCGGGGAGAAGGGCAAGTAGCACTGCCACCTTTTCGTAATGGACGCAGGTCCTGTACATTTCACAGCAGCAGAAATCAACAGACAAAGCTTCTCCAAGCACAGAGAGGAAGTCTGTGTGCATGTGTGCATGCGCATGTGGAGGGGGGGGAGAGGTTGCCTGTTGATTTCTGTTAAAGGCACAAACCATCAAAAGGTAGCAACTGAGTGATGTGCCCACACTAGCA
The DNA here is from genome assembly GCF_030035675.1 of Rhineura floridana. Classification (NCBI taxonomy): domain Eukaryota; kingdom Metazoa; phylum Chordata; class Lepidosauria; order Squamata; family Rhineuridae; genus Rhineura; species Rhineura floridana. The sequence continues at coordinate 38,867,201 of NC_084491.1, forward strand.
GTGCTGTACAGTTTTGCAGGCCTGTTCCTGTAACTTTAACCACAGCCAAATGCACAGAGCAACAGGACATCAGGGCCCTAGTGGCATTGTGGGGTCTTACACTGGCAGGCAGCAGTGTCTTTGCTGCCACCGCGGACATCTCCCTCGAGGGAAGGGCTTGGGAGATGCTGCCATCCCCACAGCCTAGTCTACCAGGAGGACGTGCGCATGTGTGCCACTGTTTGAAGGATCAGCTGCTGTCACCACCTGAGGGATGCCAAAGAGCCCACCCATGGGATTGCAGAGGGTCTAACCAAACTGGGCAATTTTGCTCAATGAGAATGAAAGTCAGTAGGCGCATCAGGGTTGAGGGAGAATTTAGATTCAGTTCACATTTCAAGGCAAACTTACCTAATTTACACTTTCCAAAACAATACCAGAACCAAAATGTGGCCATCTTTTGAAAATCGAAATTTTACAATGCAGTTCTCCAGTGAAGCAATGTGGACAAAAATGCATACACTGGAGTAAAGTGTATGCATTAAAAATGCATCTATTAAAATAACATACAAAAATGCATTGTTTTGGGGGGGACAGTGCCAAAATGTGTATATTAGGTAAATTTGTATACAAACATGAGTCTACTAGGAGAAATGTGCTTGAAATGTGAGGACTAGAGAGAGGGCTTTTTCAATAGTGGCCCCCACCCTGTGGAACTCCCTCCGAAATGATCTCCGCCACGCCCCTTCTATGATGAGCTTCCGCCGGGCCTTGAAGACCTGGCTCTTCAGGCAGGCCTTTGGGGTGGGCTAGATTTTATCTTCATTGTTTTTAGATTTTTAATGCCTACGTATTGTATGCCTATGTTGTACATCGCCCAGAGTGGCTGGAGAGCCAGTCAGATGGGCGACTAATAAATTCAATAAATAAATAAAATAAATAAATAAAATGTTGATGAATTTTCAGTTTTAAAAAAGACCGCAAACAGATGTGGAAATGTAGAGAACTGAATTTAAGACTGGAAGAATGAGAAATGGAGAAAAGCCAAAATGGAGAGATTCACTCATCCCTATGGCCCACCTTCAGCCACCAATCTTCCCATGCAGTCACAAGAATACACTCGATTGTTCTAGGTTGCACACTGAGATGCCCAGCAGACACAATCCTGTGCAAAATAAATGGGCACCCTAGGCCTCATCTTGTAACATACAAAGATTCCATGGCAGAAGGACAAAGCATTATGAAAGCAAGGCAGATAAGTTGAATGCAGAAAGTTTGGACACCATTGTACTTTGCCAACCATGGGTAGAGTCCATGGAATATGGCAAGGCACCTCCAGTTCCACCCAGTGGTTAGCAGTCATATTGCCACAACTCCCTCATTTACCTATTTTGCATTATTCAAAAACCCAATTCCTCAAAGGTTTATTTGGTAATTTTGTGCCATTTCCCCCCATATCTACAGGATTATTGTGAGGGTAGTTAGTTTTTACCAAATATTAATCCACCCAGTGAATCAGAGTGGGTAATGAGACTGAACTGAGCTGTATTTATCATTATCACTGGCAGACTAAAAGGGTAATTTAATGTTTTAAAAGGTTGATTTAAAAAAACTTTATGTCTGGGGAATACTTTGCCAAAACTGGCATAATAACAGCATAATTAAGAAGCGAATAAAATCTTTATTTAAATTCACTTTAATCTATTCTTGTCAGTAAAGTACAGGGACATGCATTAAATAAGTCTTTAATCCTTCTGAATTTACGGGAAAGCCTTTGAACTGTGTTAGCCACAAAATGGCTTTGTGGGCTCATTTGTCCTAGTATTTTTTCCCTTTAACCTTGTCTTAATTTTCTGGGCCTCTCTGTGATGCGATAACAGTGGGGGAAATGGTTCATTTGGTTGGAATTCCTCACTTGACACATGCACACCAATGCAACAATGAGACTGTTATGGTTGCAGCACATGGAATGGTTTGGGAAGCCTGTTCAACAGGTTTAAATCCAACCATCTCCCTAATTATTGACCTACCTGCTTCCTAAAATCTGGTAGGAAGGCTCTTTTTTCCATCCTGACTATGACTGAGACTAGATTGGTCGGGACACATGGGAGGGCCAGCCCTACCATTAGGTAGAGTGATGTGACTATCTCAGGTGGCAGGTGCTGAGGAGCAGTGAATGATGGCAGTGGAGGACAGCATTGTGTCTGCCATGCAGTCTTCTCTGTGCCCCCTAAACTAGCCTGCTGCCCTCCGTAATGGTGGAGGAAACCAGCAGTGTTCAAGTAAGATCTAGCTGTCAGTCTGGTTGACTCCTGTACATGGAATTGAGCAGAGGCTGGTCCCTTAGGGTGAGTGGAGCACTGCCCTGCCAAACTCAGTCTGCCCTCAGCCACCCCCCACCAGCCTGCCTTCCTACTCACAACCAGTCCTGAGGGCAGCACTGGCTGTAAGCTTCCTCCTCCTTAGTCTCACTGTTATCATGATAGAACTCAGCAGGAAAGAGGATGAGGACAAAACTTGAATGAGTTGGTTCTGCCTACCATTGGCTGTGCTTGTGACTGTCATTGGCTCTGGCTCCACCTACAGTTGGCGTCCTGCCTTACACCCCACCAGTCCAGCCAACACTGGAGTGCCTATATCTGTGGCTACACCCCAACTATGGAATTCCGTCTCTGTCTTCCACCACCTAGCTAAGACTTTTTAAAAAATCAGACTAGCTTTTACATTTGCCTGGCTAGGATTTTTAATGCTCAGTGCTCATATTTTAGTTGGTTTTTATTTGCTGCAATTGTCCTATTATTTGCCCTTTAATTCATTTTATCATGTATGATTGTTTTATTTTTAAATTATTTAAACCACCCTGAATGCTGTCCTGAGCCACCCTGAGTTTTTAAACTGTGGAGGGGCTCAATATAAATTTCCTTAGACAGACAGTCAGACAGACAGTCAGACTAGATTAGATAGATAGACAGACAGACAGACAGACAAACTCTAAAGCAGCCTTTCCCAACCAGTGTGCCTCCAGATGTTGTTGGACCACAACTCCCATCAGCCTCAGCCAGCATTGCCAATGGTCAGGAAAGATGGGAATTGTGGTCCAACAACATCTGGAGGCACACTGGTTGGGAAAGGCTGCTCTAAAGCTATTTGATACAATTAGCTGTGAACTGTAGGGCTACAGTCCACATTATGTCCACCATACAACCATTTGGCTATCCTTGGATTAGATGGCCTACAAGACTCATTCAACTTTATGATTCTATTATAAAGTGCAATGGCCTCTAGAAAACAGCCTCTGCTTGCAAGACATCCCTGACTGGCTCATAATGTTTGCACAACTCTTCATCATGAGACTTATCCTCATTTCATCGAGAATTTCTACCATGGCAGTAAACAATGTGGATATTAATGTTACGATGGGGGGAAATCATAAAGCAAGATGTACCAGCTAGAAAAGGAGGGAGGCAACCTCCACGTGCACAAGAGTATGTTGACTGAGCCCAACATATTTCTAATCCAGGGGCACTCTGAGTGTCCTGATGCTGATGCATATGGTGGGAGGTAGGCCCACGACTGCCTCATCTGGCTTTGTGCTGGAATGAAGGGTCAGGACCCTGGACAGAAACAAGTGTGCTGGATCACAGAATGCAGGAGCAAGAAGTTCAGGTTAACAGGGAGCATTCCAGTAGCTGAGAGCAGTGGGGACAAGTTCTCTCTTGGCTGGCTTGCTGCAACTGCCGGAGCTTTATAGTCTAGCCTCGAGGACCAAGCCGAAGCTTCACCTTCGGAGTGCTGTGACATGCCAGTTAAAAGGCTACTGTCCTTTGCTGCAGTTGTTGGCTTCTTCTCTAGGCAGTACGGTTTGGTCAGTGGAAGCTCTGCTTTCGTTATCCTCAGAGGAGTCAGTAATCCATTCTTCAGTGACCACAAGCACATCTTTTGGGTTAGGGGGCTCAGAGCAGGAGCTAGTGCTGATGGGTCCTCTTAGGATGGTCAAGAAGTGAGTCTGTCTCCTCCTCAGAGCTATTACTGCCCAGGGACTCTTGAGTCCAAAGACCCAGTTGGGGGCCATAACACTTAGGCACGACTAACTTCATGCTTTGGTCTCTCAAATGCTGTTTCAAAATAATCCCAGCATTTCCTTTCCAGAGGGGATGCAAACGTTAAGCTCTGGTGGAGATGGGGGCAGGCAGAGATGGAAACATTAGGGAACAGAAGGCACGGCTGTTACCATTCCCAGTGCAGGAAGTTGCATATCTCTCAAGTTTCTTAATGAATGAACAAACAAGCAAGCACAACATTCTTGCCCTTTATGAAGACACAGGGAGCAGTATCACAGTCATCTGCTTTATCTGGAGACATTAGAACCAGCTAATCCTTTTGCAACAGACCATCCAACAGCAAGGACTCTACTGTCTACTATCAAAGGCTACATTTTAACAAGGGGATTCAAAGGACAAAAACAAAAACAGAATCCTCTGAATACCAATCTTGTAGAATTGTGTGTGTGTGCGTGTACGTGCTTGCGTGCTTGCATGTATGTGTGTGGGGAACAGGTTTTTTATTACTTACTGAAACAAAATTGGAAAGCAGTTTCTCTGGGCAAAGGCCTGTAAGACAGGTTTATTTAATAGAAACCCAGTTTCCAAAACCATTTAGGAAACCCTACAGGTTTGACAACAGAAAAGGGGACTTCCATATTCAGTCTCTCAGATGTAATAAAACCGTCATCTATTTATATTTATAACATGAACATGCTTGACAGCACCAATATGACTGCAACGTTTGTATTGCACATCAATACATAAGTCAAGTTCCAACCACAGTCCCGCTATAAGCAGCGAATGGTTATGACTGCACTTTTTTGCGTTTCTGTGGTGGAACCAATGTGCTAGGAATTTTACAATGTTCATTTTTTTATTGTTCACAAATGTTGGCCAGAGGATCATGCTGTCATGCCTACCCTGACCTGGTACCACAGGTTGAGGACCTTGGGGAGCAGACAGGGTATCTTGGAATCAGTGCTTAGGATCCCCTGGGGGCCCCCTCTGGTGGGTGACCTGCTAAAGAACATTTGGAGGTGTCTGAGGAGGAGATACCCCCCTACAGTCCTTGAAAATATTGGTGCCAAAAGATCCAGGTCCAGGCAGAAAAACAATAGCATGGATGTATGGATTCAGAGTTGTTGTGCAGCTCATGGGTAAGGGGTCTATGTGATGTTCCTATATTAATGTATATATGGTAAGTGTTGTTGTTTTAGAAGATACATGGTAAGTGGAGTGAAAGAGGAGGGGGAGTGAATGGGCAGTAGAATGCGAGATGATTGGCTGAGTGTTTAAAATGGCTGAATGTATAAAAGGAAGAGTGAGAGTGGAATCGGGGGGGGAGAAGAGAACTGAGTGGGTTGCTTGGTGGGGTTTAGAGAGTTGTTTGCCAGGAGGGAGGTGGAGTTCGGATTAGTATTCAGTAAAACCATATGCTTATGTGCTTTAAGAAGAAATCTTGTTAATCTTGTTAGCTTTGTTATCTGTAATAAATACTTAATTTGGTTTACCAAAGGCCTGATCCTTGGCTGGGGTTTCACAGACCAGAAGGGAGGGTAACGTAATGACCAAGGCTGAAGGGGAACTGTAACAAATGGTGGCAGCGGTGAAGAGAATAAAAATACCAGTATTCAGAGTCTCTGGGAATACTAGTACTGGGACGTTACTGGTGGTTGCCTAGCAGGGGGATCTGTTGAGATCTGTGCTAGAGCGGGGAGAGAAACCATAAGAGAGAGCAGTCCGGACTGGTGGAGTCCCTGGTGGTGCCTAGTGACAGGCAGTAACCACGCGCAGGTAGGAACCTGACAAGGAGAGCCAGGGAAGGACGCACCACACGTGGTGTCAGTAGCGGTGGGATACGAACAACAGAGAATCCAGATCCGAACAAAGGAGACTACGTCACAGGTGTTGGCTGTAGCAGTGAGATACGAATACTAGAGAATCCCTACCAGTGGTGTGGCAAACAGAAATAACAAAACAAGATTACTTGTGAGAGTGACTGGCAAAGAGTGTGTGGCAAAGAGTGAGTGAACTCAAACACCATGGCTGAATATATAAAAATGAAAAGAGAGGAGCTGGTGGAGAAGTGCGTAACATTCAATTTACCTCACGAGGGTAAAGGGGTAGATGAATTGAGGGTAGCACTTATAGGATTTGCAACTGCCCAGCAAAAACAACTTGTCAGAGAAGAGACCCCAGAAGGATATTTAAGCAATCCCGCTTATATAGAGTACTTGAGAGAGAAGTTGAGGGTGGAAACTGAGAGAATGAGGATGGAGGCTGAGGAAAAAGACAAACAGCGGGTCTTTGAGGTTGAGGAAAAAGACAAACAGAGGGAGTTGGAAACTGAGAAGTTGAGAATGGGGTTTGAGGAGAGGGAGAAGCAACGAGCAGTGGATGCTGAATTACAAGTAGAAAAGTTAAAATTTGAAAGAGAGAAGTTTCATTCTGATGAAACAAGAAAGGACAGAGATGGAGCAAAAATAAAAATTACTCCAAAGGACTTTGCTGCCTATGAGCCTGGTCAAGATCCTCAAATTTACCTCAGCACCTTTGAAAAAGCAGCTCAGTTGTGGGGGCTACCTGAAGATAAATACATGCAGTATTTATCAAACCTGATTAAAGGGGAATTGGCTGAGGTATACCAATATTTCCCCTCAGACAGGCCCGTCACCTATGCTGAATTCAAAGAAGCAGTGTTTAAAAGATTCAGACCGGGGCCTGATTATTTTAGAAAGCTTTTCAGAAATTGCCAGATACAGACAGGGAGGTCTTTTGTGGAGCTGGGGGCAAAACTGATGGACATATTTGGGAAATGGCTGACAAGTGCAAAAGCTCAGTCTGTGGAGGAGGTGAAAAACCTCATGATATTGGATCAATTATACCATCAGTTACCACCAGAAATAAGGCTCCTGGTCAAAGACCGTTCCCCTACATCGGTGCAGGAGGCCGCAGAGATGGCGGATCACTTCACCTCCAACAGAACTGGCTGGGTGGGGAAAACATCAAGGGATTTTAAACCCAGACCATATAACGCTGGCAGAAGGAATGTGGTACCACAGAGAGTGAGTCCTCCAGTAAAATCTGAAGGGCACAGGACACCCCAGAGTGGATCTGTGTACCCTAAAAGTGAGGAGAAATTATGCTACAAATGTGGTAGACCGGGGCACCTACGTTTTCAATGTGAGGTTGCCAACCCCATTAGTAATCCTGCTCAGACAAGGGCAGTGAAAACAGAGCCCAAGGCTTTAGAAACAGCGAAAAAGATTCAGTTCTGCCAGATAAACTGGACAGAAGTAACAGACCTTGATTCAAGTCTGAGAGAGGAAGTGAGTGTACAAGGGGCAAATTATTGGGCATTGCTTGATACTGGTGCCGCTCAGACATTACTGAGGCCAGATTTAATAAAATCTGAGGTAATATTACCTCAGGAAACTGTGACTATCCAAGGAGTGAGGGGTCAACCAGAAAGTTTGCCTGTGGCCCTGGTGGAAATGACTTGGAGAGGCCGAGAGGGCCGATATAAAGTAGGCATTAATGCCCAGCAACAAGAACCAGTAATACTGGGAAGAGATGTAATGGGCACCCAAGGAAAGATCTATGTAGTGACCAGACAGCAAATTGGCAGAGAAAAAGAAGCCATATTAAGGGGGGCTGAAACAAACAGGGTGGAATATGTTAACCAGCCTCAGGTCACCATAGCAACCACTAGCAGGCCTGCTGAAGAAGACAAACTGTATCAAGTGGTCTCTGATAATGATGAGGCAGATCAATTCAGGGAAGAGCTGCAAAAAGATATAAGTTTGAAGCAGATAAAGGAACAAGCTCTGACCCAACAGATTCCTTTCACTGACAAACTGAGGAATCAAGTTGTGTGTGAGAATGGGATTTTATATAGACTGTGGATGCCTGCTGAGAGAAAGGATGAATGTGAACCAGTGAAGCAATTAATAGTACCTAGCAAATACAGAACCAGATTGCTAGAGGTAGCCCACGATGTCCCATGTGCAGGACATCTGGGAATAAAAAAGACCAAGAGGAGATTGGCAGCACACTATTATTGGCCAAACATCTCCAAAGATGTAAAACAACATTGTCTATCTTGTGGAATATGCCAAAAGGTGGGGAAAAGTGGAGTAAAGACTAAGGCACCCTTAAAGCCCCTTCCTATAATTGGACAACCCTTTTATAGAGTGGGAATAGATTTGGTGGGCCCTTTTTCCAAACCCACAAGGCATGGCAAGAAATACCTATTGGTGGTGGTGGATTTTGCCACCAGGTACCCAGACGCAGAAGCACTAAGATCCGTGGAAGCCCCTGTAGTGGCAGAGGCTTTATTAAAAATCTTTATGAGGCTGGGTTTCCCTCATGAAGTGCTGATGGATCAAGGCAGTGTATTCATGGGAGAAGTGATGCAATGTATGTGGAAATGTTGTGGTCTAAAACATCTAAAGACCACTACTTACCATCCCGCCACTAATGGGTTAACAGAGAGATTCAATGGCGTTTTGAAGGGCATGATCAGAAGCTATGTTCAAGTTCACCCACAAGACTGGGATGAATGGTTGGGATGCTTCTTGTTTGCATACAGAGAAGTCCCTCAGGAGTCAACAGGCTTCTCACCCTTTGAACTCATGTTCACTAGAAAAGTGAGGGGACCTTTGGAACTATTAAAAAATTCATGGGAAGGAACCCTGGGAGAGTACAAAACATCTGTAGTAGGGTTTGTATTGGAATTCCGCAATAAATTAACATCAATGATGGAGGTGGTGGAAAAGAATTTGAGTCAAGCACAGGAGAAGCAACGTTACTGGTATGACAGAACAGCCAGGGAACGTGTGTATGATGTGGGAGATATGGTTATGGCATTCATACCCAGGAAACATGACAAATTACAGGCTAACTGGGAAGGACCATATACCATCAGAGAAAGGCTTGACACAGTGACGTATGTAATCACCACAGACCAATTAAACAAAAGCAAAGTGGTTCATGTAAATATGTTAAAGCCTTACCATACCAGGGATGCAAAGGTGTTGCAAGTTACCTTATTCCCTGAGGGAAGTGGGCCTGAACTTCTAGATTTGGTACAGGAAAGCAAAGACAAAGGAGGGGTAGATCAAGTGGAATGGTCAGAGGAGGTGAAGGAGGAAGTAAAAGAAGAGATTCTGAGAGTTTTGAAAACCTATAGGAATCTCTTTAGCAACAAACCTGGCCGAACCAGTATAGTTATACATTCCATTGATACTGGAGATCATGCCCCAATCAGATCTGTTCCGTACCGTGTGAATGGGAAAGTTTTGAATGAGATCAAAAAGGAGGTGGAAGATATGCTGGAATTAGGAGTGATCAGGGAATCCATCAGTCCCTGGGCCTCAAGTATTGTCCTGGTTCCGAAAAAAGATGGAACGACCAGGTTTTGCATTGATTATCGGCTAATCAATAAAATTACTGTCCCAGATGCGTATCCTATGCCTAGGGTAGACGCAATGTTAGAGTTATTGGGGGCAGCAACCATTATCTCTACACTAGATCTCTGTAAAGGATTTTGGCAAATGGAACTAGATGAGCAATCCAGAGCCAAAACTGCCTTCAGTACACCAGATGGGTTATATGAGTTTGTGACCTTACCCATGGGACTAAGGAACTCACCAAGTTCATTTCAGAGGCTAATCAATACTGTGTTGCGAGGCATGTCAGATTTTGCAGTGGCCTATATCGATGACGTGGCCATTTTTAGCAAGTCGGTGCCTGAGCATGTCCAACACCTGACAACAGTATTGGAGGCCTTAAGAAAAGCAGGCCTCACAATAAAAGCTAAGAAATGCCAGTTTGGACTAAAGGAAGTAATCTATTTAGGACATAAGGTGGGGAGTGGGAAAATCACCCCCTTATGGAGCAAGGTGGAGGCAATACAAGCGTGGCCTATCCCCTTAACCAAAAAACAAGTAAGGGCATTTCTGGGTGTGGCTGGATTTTATAGGAAGTTTGTGAGAAATTTTGGGGAAATAGCAACCCCCTTGCATGAATTAACAAAGAAGAAGTGTTCTGAGTGTGTGGTATGGACGGATGAATGTCAGAAGGCTTTTGATCTACTGAAGCAAGCCTTGTGCCAAGGACCCATATTAATAGCACCAGACTATGAGAAACCATTCATCGTGGCTACAGATGCGTCGGACCTGGCGCTGGGAGTCGTCTTGCTGCAGGAGAGAGAAGGCACCAGACATCCAGTGGCGTACCTGAGTCGCAAGCTGACGCCGAGGGAGAAAAACTATTCGTCGGTCCAGAAGGAGTGCCTAGCGGTCGTGTGGGGACTGAACAAGTTGCGCCCATACGTGTGGGGACGAAGATTCACAGTGACTACGGATCATCGGGCCTTGTTATGGTTGCAGACTATGAAAAACCATAACACTATGCTGCAGAGGTGGTCCTGGGCCCTACAGGACTATCAAGTGGACTTCCAGTTCATCAAAGGCAAGGACAATGTACTGGCCGATGGACTTTCCAGGCAAGTGGCTGGGACTGCAGTGACGTGACCAGACAGAGGAACAAAGAAATACATTTTCCCCATAGAGACTTTTATTTGTTAACGCGACGTATAAATCCTGGAACAGGAATAATACTCTGCTGTTGTTTAAGGGGGGGGGGGAAATGTGATGTTCCTATATTAATGTATATATGGTAAGTGTTGTTGTTTTAGAAGATACATGGTAAGTGGAGTGAAAGAGGAGGGGGAGTGAATGGGCAGTAGAATGCGAGATGATTGGCTGAGTGTTTAAAATGGCTGAATGTATAAAAGGAAGAGTGAGAGTGGAATCGGGGGGGGGAGAAGAGAACTGAGTGGGTTGCTTGGTGGGGTTTAGAGAGTTGTTTGCCAGGAGGGAGGTGGAGTTCGGATTAGTATTCAGTAAAACCATATGCTTATGTGCTTTAAGAAGAAATCTTGTTAATCTTGTTAGCTTTGTTATCTGTAATAAATACTTAATTTGGTTTACCAAAGGCCTGATCCTTGGCTGGGGTTTCACAGACCAGAAGGGAGGGTAAGGTAATGACCAAGGCTGAAGGGGAACTGTAACAAATGGTGGCAGCGGTGAAGAGAATAAAAATACCAGTATTCAGAGTCTCTGGGAATACTAGTACTGGGACGTTACTGGTGGTTGCCTAGCAGGGGGATCTGTTGAGATCTGTGCTAGAGCGGGGAGAGAAACCATAAGAGAGAGCAGTCCGGACTGGTGGAGTCCCTGGTGGTGCCTAGTGACAGGCAGCAGCCACGCGCAGGTAGGAACCTGACAGGGAGAGCCAGGGAAGGACGCCTCACAGTCTACTCATGAGTAAGCAACCTTGGGAACTCCTTTTCTACCAGTGGCTGTGGTTAGGGTATGTTCTTGGAGGCCAGAATGCATACAATTTTCTTCTTGACTAATGCAAGATGCCATGGCCTCGCTTCTGAATGGAATGGGTCGCTGGAAGCATGCTACATCAGTACTCCAGCACCTGCACTGGCTTCCTATTATCTTTTGAGATCAATCCAAGGTGCTGGCAATGGCTCATTAAAGCCCTAAACATCCTAGGCCCAGCATATCTGGGAGGCTGTTGCCACTCAATATTCTACTACAATCTTTCAGATTGGGAATGTTTTTTTAAGTGTACCATCTATGCACCAAATCAGCTCCAAAAGAATGCAGAGGGAGGTATCCTTGGTATCATCTACACTTAAACTCTTGGCTAGCTATATTCTAGGCTCACCTGATTTAGGCTCAAATCTACATTTGGTAGATTTAGCATACAAAATCTCGGCTGCCCATCCCCTGATCCAGAACAATATAGACTCCGAAGCAACAAGCTGGACATCCAAGGGACAACTGCAGCCATAATCCAGTAAATCTGGATGATTTCCAAATAAGAGCTAATCGTTGTGGAGGCCGGTGCCCATTGGGACTAGTAGGGTGGAAGGCCAATGGTAGGTGGAGCCAAAGCAACTGGCTGGCAGAGCCAGTGATGGATGGAGCCAACTCATTCTGGTTTTGTCCTCATCATCCTCCCTGCTGAGTTCTACAAAGGCGACAGTGAGACTGAGAAAGATGAGGCTGACTGCCAGTGTCACCCACTGGAGTGGCTGTGGATGGGAAAGCAGGTGGTGGGGTAAGGGCAGCGTGAACTTAGTGCCCCTTTTGTCGTAATCAGTCAACTTTCACTAGCTGATAAGCTTCAGCCACACCTAGTCATAAACAGAGAATTAGCAACAGCAGCAAAATGCACAAGATGCTGCCTTCACAACAGAAGGTTCTAAATGACTCAAGCGAGGCAGGGAACTAAGTGAAAGCTTACGCAGCATCAATATTAAATCTGCTCAGGAAGGCATCCCCTGGCCTGCATCTACATCTCTCCAAATCTTCTCTCTTTCCCATTATCCAGTGATAGCTGCAATCTGAACACTCAGCCATGAACCTGCTGTGCTCCTGTTACCACTCCAAGTTGAGCTGACCAGCTGAAATCTAATCAGTATTTTTAATGCACCTGGATTCATTTTTTTTAAAAAAGGATGCAATTTGCCTTTTCTTTATCATTTGGGCTGGGTTAAAGATGTTTGCAAGACTTGTTTCTTGTTTTTTTTGTGTGTGAATTTCCCCTCTGTTGGAAACAGTCTCAGCGCTTCAGGCTGTCAATTCAGTAAACTGTGGTGAATTTTTGCAAAGTCCCTCATTACAGGGCTGTCAAGTGGAGCTCCAGTGAAGATGCAGAAGGGGTTCTGTGATGTGTGTGATGGACCCTGCTGTCAGCTGATTTAAAAATATCCACTATTACTCGAGAAAGGACAGGGTGGGGAAGAGGAAAAAGTTGCACTGAATTTTTTTTTTTAAAAAAAGGATCACTGAAATGTTAACCTCTTTCCTGAACAGACACAGGGACTTGATGATGTTTAGCTGATCATGCCATTCCTTCTCTTATTGCTTTTGGACAGGGCTTGAGCGTTTCATTTAAATTGACTCCCCCCCTTTTTTTTTTTTAGAAGTGGAGGGAGAATGAATTCAGGTGAGGGAGGAGGAGGGGTGGAAAGAGGAAAGCCAAAATGGCATGGGTCTCAGCAATTCCACTGCTTAATCATAGGCTCTATTTTTCCTCCTCGTAATCATCGTTTTGTGTGCATCAACTATAAATACATATATATAATAATCAGCTTCTTCAAACTGCCTTGGAGGGAAGCCAATAACGTACCAGCTTCTTCTCGACATCCAGGGATGTTACTGAAAGAGGCTCGGCTGCAGATGGGAGTTTAATAGTCAAAATGTCATTTGCCTGCCAAAAGCTTATCTTTTGGTCCAGGTAAAAATGGCTGTTTTGGTACACCCAAGGAAGTATGTTGCCTAGCTACTGCTTCCTCCTCTGGGCCTTTTGTGATTTCAGGTATAAAGGCTCTCTCTTTGCACAAACTGCAGAGGTGTGACTATCTTTCTCCCAGAAGCTCAAAACACCTGCCAGATCCGTGTGACATTCATGGGCCACCAAATCTTAGAGACGGTGGTTCAGTTTTGCACAAAAAAAGGGTGACGTTTTTGGGAGGCAGTCAAGAGGAGAGTGGGCTCAGTGAGTCGTGCCTTGTCTGTCTGTCTGACTGAACAAACAAAGCAACAAAAAAAGAGACCTTCCTGTTGCAAAGAGAGGAAGATGGTCCAGCTGTCCTTCTGATGCTGGGTGTCTGGAGGATGCCGTCTCTTTTGCTTTCACTCCATACGCACAAACCCGTCTTGCAACCGAGTTCATCATTGCCACTCGGACTACAAACCTTGTCACAAGACAAGAGTTAATGCCTTTGTAATGAAACTCCTGTGGCTGGGCTGGGGAGGGAGAGGAAGGCTGATGGGGAGACAGAGCAGGGAGTGTGATCTCTTCAATCAAAAGTAAAGGCATAGCAGCAGAGCTCCCAGCCCTTTCCATAGCAACAGCATCAGCATCAGCATCAGCAAAGATGCTGGAAAGGGACAAGTGCTGTCTGCATGCACACACAGCCTGTTAACTCCCCCCAAAGGTGTTTAAAAGCACAAGGAAAAGAAAGGTGTCAGAGTGATCGATGATTCCAGTGGGGCTTTACAGGAAGAGGCTAGCAGGGCCCAGGTTGATCACTGATAATGATGTCACCATGATTGTACTTTCAGACTCCAAAATATAAGTCTCAGGGTCTCCTAATGTTAATCTCAAATATGGGTTCTCTCCTGAATTCTTCTATGAATCAGATTTTAACCTGAGTCAGAGAACAATTCCCCTCCTCCACTCCCATTCCCTTCCCCATTCCTTTAAAAGCTCTTGCCCTCCTTCTCTCCTCCTCCACGATGACAAGCCATGGTAAGTAAAGGAAGAAAGGAACAGGGGTCTCTCCTCATCTACCTCTCCAGGGTCTACTGGGTTGTTATGCAGCACACTGGCCTGCAAGTTGCCCATGAGAAATGTAGTTTCCGCAAGAATCACTTTAATGTCAGTAAAGCGGTGGGTGGCATAGATGCAAGGATAGGGAAAGAGCTCCAATTCCTAATGGCCTGGAAATAAGCTGAGCCATTTCCCCATTATTTGGCATAAGGGGAACAGCTCAGGTTACATCTGAGACCATTTGATTTGAGCTGGGGAAAGTCACCCATCACTGACAGTACAGTAAGGCACCATACACACCCCTCCTGGGTTTTCTAGGGTGCTTGTATGGGAGGATCACCAGGAGCCGTCAGATGACAACTCTGGCTACACTGTCCCACCCTCCATGGATCACCATAGGGGAAAAAGCCACTGTTAGCATGACATTTCCTTGCAATTGTTGTACATTTTCTTGTTTTATACATAAATATAATTTCATTTGACTGGATCAAGACACAGTCATAAGAACTACAGCATCCAAAGGACTGCATTTCTTGGAGCTGTACTTTGATTTCAACACATGGTTATAAGAGATCTGTTGCCGTCAACAGTACTGATTTGCACATGTACGTTGCACAATGACTTGTCCTTGAATGTGAGAACTGATTCTCTGCAAGAAGCGCTGAGGTCATGTGAGGATCAGATGAACATGCTAGCTATGGGGTTAGATATGTGACAACTCATTCATGCATATGAGTCATCCCTGGTTGTTTAATGTACAGTATGCATATTCTCTAAGGGAAAAGAGCTCTATTGCAAAAACAGCATGAAGAGACCGATATAAAAATTTAAATGTGACTTCCAGCCTGTGTTGTATCTTCAATGCTGATCAAAAGGCATTTCCAAAATATATCTAAATAAATTAAATATGCAGTATGTAAATTTAAAAAACCCTGGAGCTTTCCTGTGTCCCTTGTTTAGGCACAATCTCTGTGCCTACATGCAGACCATCAGCTATGTGTAGCAGCTTGCTGGGTTTTGATTAACCACTCCAGTTCTTTGCCTGCTTGGGAGATCCAAACAGGGGTGTAGTCATCCAGAGTCTCAAGGGATCTTAGACCCCTTACTTTTTTAAGAGCAGGGTCCCTATGTCTCCAGTATTCTGTGAGCCAATCAGCATGAAAGGGGAGAATGTTAGCCACTGAAAAGAGTCTTCTAACATGTTTCCTTATCCTTTCCTGCTGATTGGAGCCAATCAGAGTGAGAGGTGGTAACTGAGCCACTGAGAAGACTCTTCCCAGTAGCTAACACACTCCTCTTTCATGTTCATTGGCTCCTAGGAACATTTGTTGTGGTGGGCGAAGGCATTAACAAGGATCTCATTCTCAACCCAGGAGCAAAAATAGGAAGGGGAGGGGAGGGGCTGTGGCCGTGACTGCCATGAAGGGATTCTGCACTTCTGAATTTGCCACTACACTACTGGATCCACAAGCAGGTTCCCAGAGGATCTCTCAAGTACCTGACAGGCTCTGATTCACAGTTGGTAAGTTGCACGGGGTTCAACAGATTCAAAAGCTGTGAAACTCTTTTTTTTTTTTTGGTCATTGTCATGTTGGACTGCCATGATTTCAATCTTTTTATTTTGACAGCACCAAATCAGTATGTTTGAACTGATCGATCCAGGTATTTTTCCCTTGCTGAGTCTTGAATCTGGAAGCCAGTGAAAGGGGCTACAGAGAGGGAAATGCAGGGAGAGATCGAGCTTCCGTTATTCATTCATTACAGTTCACTCACTACTGGACCTTTCGCTCATTAAAACCAGGCTAGCTGCTTTCTACAGGATTATGGCAGGTCTCGGAATCAATGCAAAGATCTTCTGCTGTCACATCTAGCATGAGAGAGAGAGAGAGAAAGGAAGCTTTTTAGGGCAAAGTCACTTGTTGGTATGTGTATCGGATGAAGAAGAGATTTAATTAAACCTGGTAGAAATTTTTAGCACTGGCAGATGGGGCGGGCGGGGAGGGGGGAAGTAATAAAACACACTCAGCCAACCACAACCAGGAAGCAGGAAATGATATGTAGAAATGTGAGGCACTGGGAATTTGGGTGAAAAGATACCTGCCAGGATTTATAACTGCACCGATTGCTGAGATGCAAGGCGTTCTGGACTTTGGATTCCGAGATTTGATGGATATCGTGTGGCAGTGAGGGTTTTATGAAACGGACACAAACAGAAAAACAAGGGGGGAGAGAGAGAGAGACACCAGCATTAGCAGAGCAAACTGTCACCCAGCATGCATGGCACTTAACAGTGCAGTCTATCTGCATGAGGCACACTGAACAAGGTTGGGGATGCCAAAGTCTTGGGAGGAGAGAGTTTCAGCACAGGGGTAAGGAGATGAAGATCTGCATTCTCCGAAACATCCCAAACCAGAGGATAACGGAGAGAAGAGGCAAATTAAAAACAGGCCCTTCAAGACAAGGTTGCAGTCGCACGTAACTTGAATTTCCTTTGTTCCCAGACACAAGATTTCGAATTAGGTTGGGATTCATGGGGATTTGGGAACCATCTGCTTCTGTCTTCCTGCCCACTGTCACACTGACACGATGGTGGTAGGTAGTTTGGTCTGAACATTTTGGAGGAAGCTTTTCATGAGAACAGCAGCTTGACAATCGGCTCTGTTTTACCTAGGAGGGTGGTGAACTCTCCCTTGCTAGAGGTCTTCAAGCAGAGGCTGGACACTCACCTGATGGAGATGCTCTGGTCTGGGATCTCTTGCACTAAGCATAGGGCTGAAGTAGGTAGCCTTGTGGGGACCTTGCAACTCTGTAATTCTATGGGGGTGACTACTATGACTACTCCAGCTGCCAATTAGGTACCGGGTTAAGTTCAAGGTGCTGGTATTAGTGTATAAAGTCCTACACCACCATGTCACTGGTCACATGCTGTCCCAGCAGAGATTTGGCAGGCATCCTCACTTTTGACTATCAGGTGTCTCCTGAAGACTTTTTTTGTGCCAACAGGCCAATGCGGCTGTTTGAAATGCCTCTTGAGTAGCCAGTCATTTTCATGATTATTTGGTACTGATCTTAAATGTTTTTCTGTTGTTGCACTGTCCTGATGTTCTCCAGGAGGGCAGTATAGAAATACTTTTAAAAATAAACAAATAAAAATAAATAAATATACAGCTTGGGACCAGGATCCCAGAAAGATTCTCTCATCCCTTGTATACCCAACCAGTCACTGTGCTCTGCAAGAGAGGACGTCCTGCAGATACCATCTGATCAGGAGGGATGTTCTGGATGGTGTCAGGATCGGGCCTTTAATGGCAGTGTCCACCCTTTGGAACTCCTTCCTGTTACACATCAGAAGGTACCATCTCTATTGTCTTTTCAGCAGTAGACTCTGCGGAAGAATTTCCTTTTTCAGTGCACCTTCCAAGGAGAGATTTTTTAAATCCTAGTCAGTGTATGCACAGGATCTGAAATTGTTTATATACTGTATATATATATAATGTTTTATTTGTTGTTATTATAAGCCTTCAAGTCGATTATGACTTACGGCAACCCTATGAATGTTTTTTGGATATAGTCATAGGGTTTTCATGGTAAGAGGTGTTCAGAGGTGGTTTACCATTGCCTTCTTCTAAGCCTACGGCGCCCGGTATTCCCACATGGTCTCCCATCCAAGTATTAACCAGGCCTGACCCTGCTTAGCTTCCAGGGTGTGTTCAGGGTAGTATGGCCATTATGTTTATATATGTATGTATGTGTGTATATGTGTGTGTGTGTGTTTATATATGAAATTGTTTTATATGTGTTTTTATTGTATTGTGAAACTGCTTTGAGATATTTCATAGGAAGATTCATAAACAAATAATAAATAATACTTGGCATTTCTATAGCACTCAAGATCATTCAAAGAATTGAATCGGTAATTGTTATAGTAATCCTCTCGGTGAGGTCAGTATTAGAAGAAAAGACTTATGGTGAGGTATATTGGTTAAGGCAGTGTTCTTCAACCTTGGGTCCCCAGATGATGTTGGACTACAGCTCCCATCAACCTCAGTCAGCTTAGCCAATGATGGGCAGGGGATGACGGGAGCTGTAATCCAACAACTTCTGGGGACTCAAGGTTGAAGAACAGTGGGTTAGGTTGCTGGACTGGGACCAGGGAGAGCTGGATTCAAATCCTCACTCAGCCATGAAACTCAGTAGATGACCATGGTCTCTCAGCCTAACCTAGCTCCACAGGGTGGTTGTGAGGATTGTGGCAAAGGAGGGAATCATATCTGCCACTATGAACGCCTTAGAGGAACGGCAAGATAAAAATTTGAAAAATACACCAAGCAGTATTATCATCTCCATATTTCAGACGGGGAGCACTGAAACTCAGCAAGAGAGTGGCTCAACAGGAACTTCTTGGTTCATAGCTTATCCTCTTAGCTACTATGCTACACTAGGTGGAAGATCCACCGGTTTCAGCTGTCCTGGGGTCTCTAGTTTTAACATGACCCCCATTAGGAACATAGCATGCTGCCATATACTAGGCCCCACCAGTGGCCCAGTTAGTCCATTCCTGCCTCTACAGTGATTGGCAGCAACTCTCCAGGGTTTCAGACCAGACTCCTTCCCACCACCTACCACCTGAGAGCCTTTAAACTGGACCTAACAGGGGATGAACCTGGGGCCTTCTCTGCATGCAAATAGACACTGTGCCACTGAGCTATGGTGCCTTCCCTCCAGCAAAATCAGTGCAAGCCTAATTGTGCAGCAAAAGCCAGGACTAGTCCTTCAGTCTTACCAGCCTAATTTCTTCTGAGATCTCAGCTGAGACAAGGAGGCTGGAAGGTTAGGAGGGACTCTGAAGATTTTATACACATGCACACAAGTTGATTTGCAAACAAATACTTTCCTTATTTTCTCTTATCAGTTTTGAATTTACGATCGTCTATCACTGGATGCCCTTTCTCTTGTCTAAGGTAACCAGAATCAGCCTTCTCATTGTACTTTTAATAATGTACTCTGTCATCCACCTTCCCCCAAAAGGAAATAAGCCCAGCCTTGCTTCTTATGAAGGACTTTGCCCCTGCCTTAATCATTTAATTAAATCACATTATTACACTCCTGCTTTTCTATAATGCCCCTGAATTTTGCAGCATCATATTATCTGCATCGCTTGTTTCCTTCCTGAAATGGAGAACTTCCTTGCACCATCTCAATGATGGGAGTTTCCTCCCCCAAGAACCTTTCTGTAATTTACTGGTAGCTACAGTGGCCCCGCCGTGGCAGTCTGGATTAATCAACATGCTAGCTATTCTACAGTGCAGAGCAGGGTGGGGAAACTCCGGCCCATGAACCAAACCTGGCCCACGAGGGCCCCCATTTGGCCAGTGAGGCCATTTCCCCTAACCCCCACACACCTGCTGTCGTAAGGGACATCAGATGTAGGGCAGGTACCAACATGGCTACAAAGGAACGATCGGGAGCTGAAAGTGAACTCCTGATTGTTCCTTTGCTGCAGCAAAGTGCGCTCCCACTGCCCACCAGCTGATGGGCAAGCAAAGCACACTTTAATAGCACCAAGACATTTCCATTCAACCCATTGCTAAAACGGAGGTGGGAAAGCTCTGTGTTAGCAGCAGGTTTCAACTCAAACAGCTTGGTACTTCTGGAGCAGCAAAGTCATTTGTGCTGCAGTTCCCAAGCACCTGACCACCAGCTGGCTGTTGGGCGCTTGGGAAACACTGTGCAATGGACTTTGCCAGGTGGGCAGGACAACCCACTTGAGGGCAGCAGAGAGCAAGGGGTGTATCAAACAACGTCATACCATTAGCGCAAGGACTTCCACCTGGGCAACAGAACTTCCTTTCCCCGCAGAGCAGATTTTGGGGGCATGAGGTGCACAGGGAGAGGAGAGGAGAAGGAAGTCCCACTGCAGAGGCAAAACCAAAATCTTAGTGGTACTGAGGATATTAAGAACAGCACAGTTCAAAGCATTAGCAAACAAGATGAAAGGGAAGCAACGACACGTGACGCTGGAAATGGAACAATCCCAGAATTAAGTGCAGGCAAGCACCGAACAGATAACTACATTGTAATGCAGAGAAGGATGGCGCGATTAGATGGGGAGACAACACACGCACACACTCTCTCTCTAGGTCAGGATTGAAAAACAGCACAACAGGTGCGCACACATCCGCAGTCGTCTCATAAAGAGGAGGTTGAGTGGAGGTTCTTGTGAGTGAATTACATCCCATAGCATTTAGTGTGATGCTTCTTGAAAGAGGATACTGAATTAGTTACATTAAGCCATCAGGGAACTGGATCAGGTTTGCCGCGATAAGCTTAATTAAGCAAGATCCAAGGCTGTTCTTTAAGTTGTAAATAATCCCACGTTTACGGTGATTAGTAGAATAAAGTCATGGTGCAGATCGTTAAATCCCTCCCTGCCCTCAATGAGACTCCCAGCCATCAGAGACAGAATCCCAACGTTCAGCTGGTAAGACAGATGAAAGCAGTGGAGCCTGGTGGCTCCGATGTTAGTGGGGCATGAATCCGCTCCAGGTTTCAGTCTGAACTTTCAAGGAGCTGTCCAAGGCGCAAAGCTGCATGGAGAGCCCTGCTCTGAGTTACTGTGGAGTAGGTCTTTTAATATTTTGGGGACTTTAAGAAGAAGCTCTCATGCAGAATGCAATAACCTACTGGATATATAAGGCAGCGGCGTCACTAGTGGGAGTGCGGGGGTGTGTGGACCTCCGGCGCGTGCCCTCCCAGGTGCATGGACGGGGGTGGCTGGCCTTGCGTGTGTGTGCGCATGCGCACACGCACTCACCACACGCTCCAGGCTGATGGTGGAAGGCCCATCCCAGCTTCACCGCCAGCGAGCGGGCACCTGCTTTCGGTCTCGCCCACCCGCCTCCGAGGAGGAGTTGGCTGCGCCAACCCGAAGTGCTTCTCGGCTCCTTTGCCAGGCAACGGCGTGGGGCAGGGCGGCTCTGGGTGTCACCCCCCTCATGGTGTCACCCGGGTGCGGTCCGCACCCTCCGCACCCCGGTAGTGACACCCCTGATATAAGGGACCCTTTACAGCCTTGGCCTTCAGACTTGTATCCAATTTTATTTATTTATTTATTTATTTATTTATTGTATTTGTATACCGCCCTATAGCCGAAGCTCTTTGGGTGGTTTACAGTACCTAAAAACACTAAAAACACATATACAAATTTAAAACACATCTTTTAAAAACAATTTAAAACACAATTTAAACATTTAAAACAATTAAAAAACACATGCTAAAATGCCTGGGAGAAAAGGTAAGTCTTGACCTGGCGCCAAAAAGATAAAAGTGATGGTGCCAGGTGCATTTCGTCAGGAAGATCATTCCATAATTTTAATCATACTCTGATGAGACTAATTGGAATTAATGGACGTGGCTAATTTGAGTCCATCGATTTCAGTGGGTCTAAGTAGAACTTAGTCAGATTTAACCCTCAGTTAGTAGATGGGGGGGGAGGAATCCACATGTGGTTCAAAGATCCCAACCTAAGGGGGGGGTTATAGTGGCATCACAACATTCTTTCAAAAAATAAAAAAAGAATACATGTCTGCTTTAATTGCTATGGCTCTTTTATGGATTGCTATTGAACCTCAGAAAGAAAGTCCTATTTGGGCTCTCTATGGTGTTTCAATAAACGAACAACGATCACTTATTCAGTACTGATAGTAACCAAAATTCTATGCCAAGATGGGCTCAGCTCTTCAAGCTGTATAAATCATTCAACCAAAGCAGGTTTACATAGTTTCTCTAATCTTGCACAATATCTTTTGAAATATATATAGCTTTTAAAAATATAATATATTCTGTTTCGGCCAGTCACGTGGATGGGATGGGCACTAAAGTACACATGCGCGCGCACACACCCACGCACACACACAGAGTCATCACATCATGGGAAATCTCTTCCATAGTCCCATTGGCTTCTGAGATTTCCCTAGGCTTGCCCCACACACTTTCAAGCACATGCTGTCAAACATAAGGCACTTAATTTTTAAAATACACTGAAAGCGATACGCTTAAGAAGTCAGATTAGTGCCCAATAGCACATTCTGTGCTTGGGTGGAATTGCAGCCTATCCATGACTCCGGCCCCAGAGCATGAGGCACATTGTCAGGGGGTGGCCCAGAAGCCCTGATCCTGTCTCCCTCTTTTTAAGCAGTGCCGTAACTCAGTAGCAGAGCATCCGCTTCGTACGCAGAAGGTCCCAGTTTTGGTCCCCGGCCTCTCCAGGTAGGACCGAAACCTTAGAGAGCTGCTGCCAGTCTGTGTAGGCGATATTGATTTAGATGGAGCAAAGGTCTGACTCAAATATAAGGCAGCTTCCTACATTTCTGTTCTGGTGAGCCACTCCCCACCCCTCCGCTGTCCACCATCTTGGTTTCTGGTGGGCTCGTTCCACCTCCAGTGCATTGGGCCCAGAAAATCCAGTTGATACCTCTGAGTAAGCCCTGACAGCAAGAGCCAGAGTTTGCTTTCTCCCCTTTCAAAGTCAGCCTCCGTTTGGAAATTGCCATATGCAAGAGTTATGAACATTTGTGTCACGGGCCCAGGCCCCAAGTCTTCTAAGCACCTTGCGACGCCCCTGCAGAGCACCGTGTGCTCTGTGGCCCAACACAAGCCATTTGTCACGCCTGTCTTTTCACCAGCTCAATGCAAAGGGACATGAAAGCCCCGTGGAAGGCGGCAGAAGCTGGAGGAATGGGCCTGAAGATGTCCCTGAAAGCCATCATTGCAGTTTCTCATCAATTGCTCCCATGATGATTATCCGTTTCATTCTCTCTTTCATCTCAGCCAAGCCATTTGTGTTCGTTTAATACAATCAGATTAGGGGATGAATAATAAGGGAAGTGAGGGGGAATGAATTTTATTTACTGTCGGCTTGCTGTTTTCTTCCTACATTCACTGTCCTAGAAATTGCCCTTTAACTGGGTAATGATGATTGTGAGGGTCCAGTTATTACCTTGAAACCTCACATTTTGCGATACCCAGTGCTGCTATCTGATATAAATAACAGCTATTACTGCAAAGTGATTCCCCCTCCGCCCATCTCCCGTTCTGTACTTCCAAAGTGTTCCTGCAGGAGAACGCAACGAAAATAGGTGCTGTTAATATTACATTTAAGTCTTGTTGCTGTGTACTCTAACTTCCATCATTAATCTTCTAATGTTCCTTTACACAAATGCCATGTATTCCGTGTTTCTTGGCTTTCGGCTCCTCTGTAACTCTTTCCTCTCCATTCCTATCCCCCCCCTTTCCACCAGTCCCCAAGAATTGGGAGCACCTGCTTCTGCCCTTTGATAAATCAGTTCCTGTCAGCCAGGGCAGGTTAGAAGAAGGGGAGGATGCGGGAGGCAGGCAGAAGGGTACTGCAGTTATTTTCCAAGCTGTTTGCTAAATAATGAAAATAAGGAAAGCTGAAATGAACTTCTGAGATTGAGACTCTTGTGTTTTATTACCATTTGTCTTGCATTTCACTTGCTTTTAAAATTCTATTTACCACTTTGGAAGAATTTTAAAGGAAAGAGCAATTTATATACATTTTACCACCATTTCATCACCGCTGCCATCACTGCTGTAAACTAAAAGCAAATGTAGTGGCCCTATTCCTATCAGTTGGGTGGTCAAACAGCCCCCCCCCCCACAGATAAGAAAAGGGTTTCCCCAGGTATGCATAAAATAATCATTTGTAATTCTGGAACAAGAATACCTTCCCCAAGCCACCCCAGAAGTTTGACAGGAACTGAATGTATACTCTTTGTATTCTAGGAACCATGTCAATATTTGGGGGGTTAGCATCAGGAAGAAAGCCCACCTCCCCAAAGCCACATCCCCCTGAGAACAGCAGCAAGCAAAAGGGTATCTCAATTCACAGTCAAGGGCTGCTGTGACATCAGCAGCCAACAGACCAATAATTTCCCTCTGGACTCCCTCCCAGTTTCACCATTTTCATATCTGAAAATTCTGTGCCATACCTGGCAACCTGGGCCTGCAGCAGAATTCAAATACTCCTGCCGTTTAGCAGAAGATGTAAACATCCTATTGCCTTTAGCTTGCAAAAGGAGCCAGAACATAGACAGGCTCTGTGTATAAACAGTACATTCCAATATGCAAAGCGTTAGTTTCGCCATCATGCGGGTGGAATAAAATAAGATCCACAAGCAATTTAACCCTTTGAGGTAGAGGGTTTCGGCAATACAGGCATGGAGAAATAAGTGTTTGGGCAGTGGGAGGTCTTGAAGCAGACCAGGACTTGTGTACAAATTTGAATTTCTGAAATTTCATTGTTAGGTCTGATTATGAGTGACACTTGTATAAGGGCTTATCCACATGGGAGCATAACTTAGTGCTAAAGATGCTATTTTTACCTCCATTTTCTGTTTGTACTATCCGTAGTAAGGGCTCAATGTGAACTGCAAACATGGTGTTTTCTAGTTACACTTGAGGGGAAGCATTAATCATGCAGTTTCCTAAAGACCACACCCTCTAATTCAACATTTCCACTCCCTATGGTTACCTGGCAACTGAGCATACTCAGTTTGTTCTACCAGTAAGTTTCATTTTTAAAAAACAACAACCCGGAAGTGCAATTATTTATATTTTCGCTGGTACAATACAGATGAAATACAAATCTTTGTTTGAGCAGTGTTATGCTTTTGTGCACAAACTGGGGGGGGGGAGAAAATAAAGGCATTGTTTGCAGCAACATAAAAAAGCTTGCTGAATGGGAGAGAGAAGCAGAAGTTTCTTTTTAGCCCATAGGAAATGAAATGAAAGAAAGGAGGAGGGAATGGGCGTGGAGAGAGGAACAATCGACACAGCCACCTAAAAGCATCGGAGCAAAACATCTGCAAGCCCTAGAGATAAAAGTGAAGGTGTTTTTTCCTTCCCTTTTCAGATTATCAGAGGATTGGATTAGTATGGATTTACAGAGGGGAAACTGTACGATAGCTTCTATTTGCCAGTAACGTCATGTGAACCATGCAAATTCAAAGGGGATGCAAGCAGCATCAGACACACAGTAAAACTCTGTGTAGATGAGACCTAAGTCTCCTGTGACTTGTAGGTATATATTTTAAAGCAATGAAACATTAACTTAAGCCCAATACTTTCCACCCTCTTTCCCCTCCTACAACTCTTCAATTCTCTATGGTTACTCCTAGAAGTTTCCATCCACATTGCCGCATGTGATGGTGCCAACACTCAGGCCCCATTTTTCTAGGAAGAGCAGTGAGAATAAGCAGCATCAAGGGCTTATGTAACAAAAGCAGCCAGCAGGACAATGACCACCTCTTACTCTGTGCCCATTCTGCGGGTAGATGGCGATTTCTGCCCTCTCCCATCTCACTTTCTCCTTCTGTGGGGAAGAGATAAATGGGAGAGGGAGAGGGATGCTTTGAATACATAAATTTTCATATATTTGCAGCTACAGATAAGAGTCCCAAAGAAAGAGATTTCCAAAACAGTTATCACAGATCTGGACGAAGAAAGGAAAACCAATGGCAGTGTGCGAGATGCTGCACTATTAATTCAATTGCACAGAGTGAGGAAGGATGGTGAGTAGCCTGATCTTCAACCAACAGCTCGGCACTATGTGCAATAAGAAGCTCATAAGGGCTTTGAAAGGAAACGGTGCGTATTTAGAATGCAAACCAACCATTTTGAAAACCTGGCCTCTCTGCAAATTACATAACCAGTTTTGCAGATAAGTGTTCCAAACATGCATTTCAACAAGGTAGAAAAATAGAGGCCATTCCTGGAGAGGAAGGTTGAACCACTTGTACACAGATTATTCAATAACTTCCTATCTCTAGCATATTGTTAATGTGTTGGACATGGAGGTTTATGCCTCAGGTGTTGTTGGGGTTTGGCTCAAACCCCGTGTGCTACAAACCCCAGATGCCTTTTCTCACCCTATGGTTCTCTAGGATGAAGGATTACTGATTGCCTTTCAAGAGCTGTCAGGTACTACAAAGCGCTTGTGGAAGTAAATCAAAGCACATTGCCAAGTGGCTATGATTCTGCTAACACGCGTCACAAAAACTCAGGAAAAAAATGAACACATTTTTTATGTGTTTGTTCCAATCTTGACTTAACTGTGAGCTGACAAAAAGGCAGAACTTTCAGTAGAAAGAGCTGATCAGACAATAGTCCTTCAGCACTCACCTCATTGATGGCCAAGTGCTCTGTCAAGCATATTGGCTAAAAAGCCATTCTCCAAAACTCTAATTAATGGTTCTTTGGGGAATAGCCAACAATTACTAAGAAAACAATTAGTTACAAGAGGCCTGACATCACTTTAATAAATTAATCAAACAAAGCAGGACTCTTAATAGACAGATCACATCTGAGCAACAATTTCTGTCAAAGTAGAGGTTTTTTTTCTAACTGAAGAAAATATCGAACTATTCCCAGAAATGTCAAAATAATTACAATTTCTTTATCAATTCAGGTCATTCAAATGAAACCGGCCTGCTTGACAGAAAACATCCATGGCTAAATTATCAGGGGACATTTAGATTTTTGAGGCACTAATTAAAGTGGAGGGAGAAATCACTCTTCACATTTTGAACAATCATTTGCAAATGTGAAAACTGCCAAACATATTTGGTATCTAACACAGAGTTGCACTGAACTTCAAAGGAGGAGACAACAGATTTTAAGTGCCTCCCCCCAATCTACTTCAGATCAAATAGCAAATCATCTGTGGCTTAACTTCATCAAGATGGATCTGAACCAGCCCTGATGCCTGCACAGCTGGGGACAGAGGAGTGTGTGCTAGTGATAAAATGCAGGAGGAAAGAAAAGAAGTGTGTATAGATTGAATATCTCACCCCCTGGTGTTTAGAAAAGAAAAAGCAGGGAGCCGAAGCACTCAGCTAACTAAATTAACAGTACGTCTGAAGCTGATTCATATGTGGATGCATAGTGATTTGCATGTGGATGTGTGAAATGCCATCCCTGAAAAGTCATTGTGTTACTGGAGATATGAAAACTCTGGCCATATCCGCACTATACATTTAAAGCACTATGATACCTCCTTAACAGCCATGGCTTCCTCCCCCAAAATCTTGGGAACTGTTGTTTGTTAAGGGTGCTGAGATATGTTAAGGAGACCCCTATTCCCCTCCAGAGCTACAGTTCCCAGAGTTCCATGGCAAGAGGGATGGACTGTTAAACCACTCTGGGAATTGAAGCTCTCGGAGGGGAATGGGGTCTCCTAACAACTCTCAGCACCCTTAACACCCTTACAGTTCCCAGGATCCTTTGGGAAAAACTATGGCTGTTTAAAGTGGTATGATACTGCTTTAAATGTATGGTACGGATTGTGGCTTTTCTCTAACACACATGCATGTCTTCACTTGAGGCCACAGCCACAAACTGGGAAACTATTGTGTATGAGCTTCCCTTGAGTTCTCCAAGGAGGACTGTGATGTTCCTGTATTAATGTATATATGGTAAGTGCTGTTTGTATAGAAGATATGTGGTAAGTGGAATGAAAGAGGAGGGGGGAGTAAATGAGCAGTAGAATGCTGGATGATTGGCTGAGTGTTTGGATGGCTGAGAGTATAAATGGAAGGATGACAGTTGAATCTGGGGTGGACGTGAGTGGGTTGTTTGAGAGGTGTTTGGTGGACGTTAGTGGGTTGTTTTGGTGGAGTTTGGAGGTGGGTGTGAGTTGGTGTATGTCAGGAGAGTGTGGAGAAAGAGGGAGGTGGAGTTCGGATTAGTAATAAGTCAAATATCACAGTAATAGATGAAACCATAAGCTTGTAGATCATTATCAAAGTTATCTTGTTATTAATGTTATTTAATAAATACTATTTTGGTTTACCAAAGGCCTGATCCTTGGCTGGGGTTTCACAGACCAGAAGGGAGGGTAAGGTAATAACCAAGGCTGAAGGGAAACAGTAACAAATGGTGGCAGCGGTAAAGAGGACAAGATAACATTATAAGTATCCAGAGCAACCCCGAGTTATGAGTTATCTGCATTGATACAAGGGGGTTGGGAACAGCATAGGCACGCAGTCACGAATGTAACCGGATAGAGAGACTCAGGCAAGGTCTCTGGGAACATTGGTTGTAGAACGTGAGTGGTGGTGCTGCCTAGCAGGGGGATCTATTGAGATCTGTGCTAGAGCGGAGAGAGAAACCATAAAAAAGGACAGTCCGGACTGGTGGAGTCCCTAGTGGTGCAGTAGCCATGAGCAGGTAGGAACCTGACTGGGAGAGCCAGGGAAGGGCGTCACAAGGACCACTCTGGCCTTTAATTGTCCTTCCTCCCCCCCTCATCACTTATAAAGTAGATGGTCTCTATCAAGCTGGTGGCTCTCTGCCATCAGGTGTTATTAGATGGATGAATCACTGATTTACAATCTTCTCCTTTTCTCCTGCTGCTGAAGAGTGCTGAATCGATGGCAGCAGAGGCACTTTGGCGAGAAATCAGAACTGCTTTTGTTCCTGTCTCATCTTCTGCCTTGTTCCCAACCTCTGGATTTCAACTCCAGGAATATTACTTTCCCCTTTCTTGTTCATTTTGCAACTGTTTCAGTTATTTGAAAGAAAGAAAGAAAGAAAGAAAGAAAGAAAGAAAGAAAGAAAGAAAGAAAGAAAGAAAGAAAGAAAGAAAGAAAGAAAGAAAGAAAGAAAGAAAGAAAGA
This sequence comes from Rhineura floridana, assembly GCF_030035675.1. NCBI lineage: Eukaryota > Metazoa > Chordata > Lepidosauria > Squamata > Rhineuridae > Rhineura > Rhineura floridana. Next base: position 38,896,280 of record NC_084491.1, read on the forward strand.
AAGAAAGAACCCTGTCAGTTCCATTATTTCATCTTTGGAACGTGTTTCTGCTAAGTTGTTCAACTCTATCAAAATCCAACCTGAGTCTGCAAAATGTTTGGCCATGAAGCTTGTTGTGCCTGATTAAATATCTATGAGGAAACAGAACTGTTGAAATCAACTGGAAATCTGTCTGTGCTTGGCAGATTCATACCCAAACAAGTCTTGCTTGCTTTACTAGTTGTACAGTTACTAGCACCAGATCCCTGTGCCTTTGAAGACCATCTATCCTATAGACTTAAACTGGTTTCACAACCATTCCCTCTCCCCAGAGAATCCTGGGTCCTTTCTGTTATAATCCTCAGTTCGTGCACCAAACTGCAATTTACAGGGTTATTTGAAGAGAAATGTAACATTTAAATCAGTATAAAACCAATATAAGCTTTTAGTAGTTTACATAGGCCCAAAGAATCACATAAGAGGAGAATTTTGCCAGGTTTACTGTGTGCCATCACAGTTGCTTCACTGGCAGGAAAAGACCCTGTTGGTTGACTTTTCCCTTCTATATACCTTTTCAGGGCTCTTAGTGCCTGGGCCTATCCATCATACCTATTTACAATCCAACCAGTTTCTCTTCTCTTCTTCAGCCAGCTAAGGTCATATCCATACCATATATTGAGAGGAGATTTAAAACACATGGCTTCCCTCAAAGGATCCTGGGAACTGTAGCTTATCCCTCACAGAGCTAGCACCCTTAACAAACTAAAGTTTCAGGGTTTTGGGGGGAAAGCCATGTGCTTTAAATTTACTGTTAAATGTTTGGTGTGGATGCGACTGAAGAATCAGCCAGTACTTCCAGGGACTGACTGATTGATTGATCCATTCAGTGCTGTCTCCTAATTAAAAATATTCACACAGAACAACTAAAATCAATGTGGTTGTGCAGCATCCACAAACAACCCAGGCCCTATGCCCATGGCACTTTATTAACTTAACAAGCTCTAATCAGAGAATGACCTGGAGTTTGTCATTCTCTCCTAATCCTGCTCACCAATTCAGCCACAGATGTCAACATGGGAAGGAACAAGACTGCACATGATCACAGCTTTATGTCCCCTGTGATTTGGCAGGCCCACTCAGAAGAACCCATAGAGGATGATGCCACAAAAAACTTGAATTCATTGTAGCCATGGATAGCTCATGGGAAAGAAAAAACTGAAATGACCTTGCTCCTCAAAACTCCTCTGCAAATTCTGATCTCAGACATTCTCCAAATACGCTCAAAAGTACACGATTATTTCTCTGGCATCTGTATTTGACATCTGAAGATATTTGATTTCAGTTTGTGTCATAATAGACAGCACTTCATAGCTGACATGCAACAGCATTTTTTTGACAGTGTTTGATGGTTTGTCATGCAACAGTGTTTAACTTATTTGTTTTTAATGGGTTTCTTGTTATTGTGATCTCGGAAACTGCCAGGAGAGCCCACTGGGTGATTTGTTGGGATGGTTCATTAAACAAATAATTTGATAATTGACATGGAATGAAATTTAGTATTTGACAGAGTTCAGCAGTTCTTGGGCGTTCATAATTTGATGCCTGCCAAAACAACACAGAACAAGTCAAAAGCATTTGAATTTTGAGATAAAAAATTCATAGTCAAAATGCAAATTCAAATGCTGAGCTAGAAACTGCACATTTGAAATTAAACTGGCAAAACGGTAAGTTCTGGCATATTTAAAATATTTGTTTCAGCTGAAAGAGAGAGAGAGAGGGAAAAATTAATTTCCTAAGATTGCCTTCCAATAATGCCCTCTTTGTAAGATAAGGCAAACTTCCCCTTACAAAGTTAAGCTCTGGGCCAATCAAACCACATTCTGTATTTCACTTAACTGGGCACAGGCTGAAGAAGAAGCTTTAAATCAATTAGAATGCCTATTAAGCACTAGCGCTGTAAGAGACCAACAGAGTGGCTCATTTTCTAAAAGGAAAATTACTTTGAGGGTCCAGATGGCCAATGGCAAAATAGCCATTTCTGAATGGCCATTATAGTGGCTCATCTTTGGGGATGACCCATATTTATGCACTTTAATTGGCAGCCAAGACCAACCAGGAAATGCTCTTTTCATTGTCTGCCTAATGTCCAGGGAAGAAAGACGGTCACTCCATTCATTCACACAATCACTGTTGAATTTTTTTACTGATTCTTCTTGGACTGTATAAAGGAAAAGAATGGTACAACCAGAATTGTTGGAACGGGCAACAGTCTTTAATCAATACCCACTACACTGAGAGGGAAAAGCCACAAATGTATATAGGCCCAAGAAAAGTGGCCTTCCCTGAATTGTGAGTTTAGTTTTCTCTTTCCCCATTCTTCTCTGCTTCTGCTGTAACCAGTAATGGCTGATGTTCTTAAGTAACGATCGAGTTTAAACCTTACAGTCATGTGTCTTCCTTGAGGTGAGGCAAAAGAATCTATTCTGCAAGAAGAAAGAAGACCCTGTGCATTAGGCTAGGAGCGACTCTGGGGAAGGGCCGCTGTACCTCTGCAGTAGAACACATGTTTTGCATGCAAATGGTTCAGTCCCTGGCATCTGCATGTAGGGCCAAGAAAGACCCCTATATATAAAATCCTGGAGAGCAACCACCTGTCAAGCATGCAGACAATAATGCGCTGGATTGTGATCTTATTTCTGAAGTCATTTAACAGGATTTATATCCTGCTTGATTAAAAAAAAACAATAAAATCAACAGACTTTAAAAAAACAAGTAGATGTAAAAGATTATCAAAACATAGATGAAATCAACAGTTTTAAAAAAAATATCTGCAACATATGTTGTTGGAACGTTGTGCTTTTTTTCTGCATTTGGACACTTCTTAAAATATCATACCCAGATTTTGTATACTGGTTCCTAAGATCAAGGAGCAGGTTTTTGCCTATGTCTGGGATTACATTGGACACTATTTGGAATCAAGATGGTGGACTGAACCTTTCAAAACTGCACTGATTTTAACCACTGATTTAAAAACTGCACGAATGTTTTGGTTTGTTAGAATTTCCAAGCAATGCCAAGTAGGAAGCTGCTGGTACACAATGAAATTAAAAGCATGGGGAGGCTTCCTTAAACCAAAAAAGTTTTAGTGGGCTTTGAAAACAATACAGCGAAGGTTGCTGCCTAATATTAATTGGCAGGGGATTCTAGAGAACAGGTGCTGCCACACTAAAAGATTGATTTTTCACAAGATAGATTCATGGTCTGACTTGGTATCTTACTAAAACAAGCAAGCACAGATCTTTTGTTCACTGCAATAAACCCTGAATCTCCAAACTACATCCTGAAGACCAGTCTTAATCTCTGTCCCTTTAATGGGTTTATCCCAGTATGAATGCCAACAAAAAGCCCTACTAGGGCAGAAGTTGATTGGCACAGACTTCAAGTTAATCTGGTGTTTTGGATGTGAAAAACAAGCTCTGGGCAGGATTTTAGCGCTATTCCTCCATCAAAACCCAGCTGGCATTTTGCAACCTTGCCCCAACTGCTCCTCTAAATCCTCGAGATTTGCTCATCAGCACAACTTGGAGTATTCCTCTGGGACCAAAGTAAACTCCAGAGCATTATTAATTTCAGTATTTTTTTGGTACAGCCTGTAAGGAGAGGACTTAGCATAGACAGGTCCAGACCCCATGGGGGAAGCAGGAAAACTAGATTTGTGTTCTCTTGCTGGTGATAAAGTTGCCAACCTTTGATTTAAAAACTCTCCACCCCCTGGGAAGAAGTCATAGCTGAACTTGGAAGGCAAGAAGAAGAAGAAAATCAGGGCAAACTTGGTGGATTATGGAGAGGGCCTAGCAGAAAGTGAAGTCTACTAGCTTTATGGATTGCATTAGCTCTTATCTGACAAAACTTTGGTTTTTAGTGGCCAGAATGATATTACAGGCTGGTTGGGAATCTTATAAGAGCAAACCCTTTCTAGCATTGAGCAGGCCCATGCCTACGACAAGAATCCAGGTGCATTCTGAATTAGAAAGAAGATCGTGGGATTCCAAGCCTAGGGCACCTACAGCCACATGGCAGGACCTTTAAAATTCTTAGGAACACTGAAATGGGGGGATTTATTCCTTTTTGACCTTTATTAATTTAGTTACTTTTCTACATATGTAGTCAAAGCAACATTCATAAAGCCCCCCCCCAAATGAAACTAATACAACAATCAAAGATTAAAAAATAAAAAACAAGCAGCGGGGAAAATACTGTATGTCATTAAAACTTACAAATCTTTACAACCTGGCTCACCATGTCCTTGTGGTGAGCCCACATTGCAGAGAGGAAGCCAGTTTGGCTCCACAGGTGGGTGACACTGCCACATTGTGGCTCTGGCCAGCCCCAATCCCAGCAAAGACAATAAGTGGTGGGTGGCTTTTGGCAAAGAGGCCTGGGAGCAGACTGGAGGAGGCTATAATCTGGGGCCTGGGCCACAACTTCAGCATTGCGTCCATCAACTTCCTCTTCTCTCTGTCCCTGGGGTATGCAAATCCATGCTGTGGACTGCCTGCAATTGACCAAGGCGCAGTGGAATTTTTGCCTTACTCATAGGAAGGATGAAATTTGGTCGAAATGTTAACCCTGTCGCACTGTCTTAGACAGATGAGGGAGAGATTGGGCAGGATCCTTAGTCTAATATGGGGATCCCCATAAGGGTTCTTGGGTGATGCATGTCAAAGGCTTCGACTCTAGCTTGCAGAGCTGTGGTTGGCTGCCACGCACCCAGGTTGCTGGCCAGGCTCACAGGAGCCGCCCACGCCATGGCAGGCCTAACAGTCCAGTAACTCACTCCAGGTGCCCAGCAGACAGTCTGGGAGACACAGTGGCCTGCCCAATACGAGCAAAGTAACATAGGAAGCTGCCTAATAGTGAGTCAGATTATAGGTCCATCTAGCTCAGTACTGTCTACACTGACTGGCAGCAGCTCTCCAGGATTTCAGGCAGGGACTTTCTCCCAACCCTACCTGGAGATGCTGGGGATTGAACCTGGGGCCTTCTGCATGCAAAGCAGATGCTCTAGGGTAGGCCCTTGCCCTACACTACAGAAAACTGACATGCTATGACCAATAAAGCTGTGGCCATGTTGAACCCACACTTTGCCTAGCCGTGTTCAGCTATTCAAAAGTCTAATTAAAAGAAAGGTTCTAAAATGGAACCCAAATGGCATTAGTGAAGGTGCCTCCTGGATCTGTTTTGGAACATTACTCCAGAGAAGAGGACACCCCCCCTGAAAAAGCCCCTCCCTAGCCAGTAGTCCACTTCCAGGTTTATGGGAGGAGATGAATGGATGTTGAGAGGAACCTAAGGAAGGAAAGGAGAGGAAAAGTGGCTAAAGGGAGCCCCCAACCCACCTCTGAGGAACCTGGAAGACCTTGGATTACAGGAGGAACGGGGGAGGATGACTCTAGACAGCCTAGCCTCAATGATCTTTGCATGTTTCTTTGCTTTTTAACATTCATTTATGTCAACATAGCAAAAAGAAAGCATGGAGGCCATATATATAGGGTTGCAGTCAACTAAGTCCTACTCAGAGTAGACCCATTGAAATTAATGAACCTGTTAGTTGTGTTCATTAACTTCAATGAGTCTACTCTGAGTAGGAGGAGCACTATATACGACCCATAGCTGTTCTGCAAATACCCAGTCATAACGGGGTGAGCACAGAGTACATTGCAAGAGGAGCTGACTGTCTCTCTACCGTAGAAATTGTCAGGTCACACCTGTGTAGGGCTTGATTTGCAAAGGAAGATAGGGAAATTCTATCAAGTTCATGCCTCGTTAAACCAGAGTTGAATACAAGATGTAGAAGGAGCATAATGCCTTGGTGACCAACCTGTAAAACGAATAAATTTGTATCATATAGCATTAAATGTCTCAGGTTTTTTGTGTCCTTTTAATGTTCTAATCTGATGAGTTAATTTTTCAGCAATTATTTATTTATTTATTTATTTATTGTATTTGTATACCACCCCATAGCCGAAGCTCTCTGGGTGGTTTACAGTAACTAAAAACATTAAAAACAAATATACAAATTTAAAACACATCTTTTAAAAACAATTTAAAACACAATTTAAAACAATTTAAGAAACACATGCTTGTAGTACATGCCCTGGTCACCTCTCGATTGGATTACTGTAACGCGCTCTACGTGGGGTTACCCTTGAAAACGGTCCGGAAACTACAACTTATACAAAACGCGGCGGCTCGATTACTTACGAATAGTCGCCGCCGGGATCACATCACACCTGTGTTGTTCGATCTACACTGGCTTCCTGTTGTTTTCCGGGCCCAATTCAAGGTGTTGGTATTAACCTTTAAATCCCTATATGGTTTCGGCCCAGTTTATCTAAAGGAGCGCCTGAAATGCCACCAATTATGCCGCCCGACACGATCAGCCACACAGGGCCTTCTCTCAATCCTGCTGACAAAAACAGCTAGATTGGTGGGAACTAGAGAGAGGGCATTCTCAGTGGCGGCCCCCACTCTTTGGAACTCCCTCCCACAAGATCTACGGCACGCCTCTTCCCTAAATGCATTTTGCAAAGCTTTAAAGACCTGGCTCTTTCAACAGGCCTTTGGGACTTCCAGGGAGGGTTAACTGTTATGATTAAATGCCTCGTACCCTGCATTATTATTATTTGTTGCTGCACTGTTTTACTGTATTATTGTATTTTACTGTATTGTATTTTAAATTCTTTTTATGTACGTCGCCTAGAGTGGCCATTGGCCAGATAGGCGACATATAAATTAAAGTTATTATTATTATTATTATTATTATTATTATTATTATTATTATAAAATGCCTGGGAGAAGAGGAAAGTGTTGACCTGGCGCCGAAAAGATAACAGTGATGGCACCAGGTGCACCTCATCAGGGAGATCATTCCATAATTTGGGGGCCACCACTGAGGAGGCCCTCTCCCTTGTTGACACCCTCTGAGCTTCCAGCAATGGCTGTTTGCCACACGTTTTTGTACCAACACTTAACATTCAAGTCTTGTAATGTTTTTTTCCAAGTTTGAGTAATTAGCAGACATGCTGCTGTTATGAAAAAGGTGTGTTCCCTGGATTTAATATCAGTGGGGGGTATTCAATGGTAGTCCTACTCTGAGTAGATCCACTGAAGTTAATAGATATGACTAACTTAGGGTCATTAATTTCAATGGATCTACTCTGAGTAGGACTACCACTGGCTACAACCCTTGTTCATGAATGGGTAGCATTTCTATTTTGCTGTTTTATTTATTTTGACTGGACTATGTTTTTAAATATTTGTTGTACTGTTGCTGTTAAATTGTTAGTTTTTGAATGTAAGTGTGTTTTTGTGAAATATAAACTGCCTTGAGTGGGCTACGCCCCTGAAGAATGGCCTATACATTATTTTATTTTGGAAAATTACTTTATAAAATACATAAATATAGCAATCAACAACCCCCTGTGCTGCAGCCACAACAAACAGCTGAATTTCCTTGTGCCCTGGACAAGCCTCTATAGCCACATGGAAACTGTCAAGTACCCTGATGTGGAGCCAAAATTGCAATGTTCACCGCATTTGCCAGCCCTCTGCTGATGCCCTGACACATCTGTGCTCCTCCAACAGTTTTCACCGAAATAAGCTGCTGAGCGGCTGTAATGTCTGTAATTTTATTTCCTGCATGTATTTAATTACAGCCTTGAATATATATTGCTTATTTTTTAAAAAAAATGGTGACCCCTATGTTCCAGAATAGTGGATAGGGCTCTGTCAAAGGCATCAGAATGAATCAGTGTGATTTTTCTTTATTGAAAAAGCAGCAATGTCAAGCTAAGGAGTTACTCAATTGTATAAGGAAGTCACTTTTGAATGTGTCTGTGGGGAGGGCCATTTTGAGGTTTTCTTTCTATACACTCAACTGCATGCTTTTTAATCTCAGAAGAAAAAAGAAGAAAATAAAGTCTTGTTGCATATTTTCTAGGTGAGCCATCCTTTCTAATTTTACCATTCTGTACTTGGGAACAGAATTTGCTCTCCACAAGAATTTTGTCACAAAATAACAGTTTTGGCAATCTTCACCCTAGCAGTCCTAGCCACATGGGAATTCCTTAGCAAACAAATTATCATGGCAGGGTTTTCTCAAGAAAGGGAATTTGAAAACTCCTGCCATATGCCCAGGTTCTTAGAACTTGTTGATTCCAAACACACAGCCAAAAAATCAATGGCTCTGAACATTGCTATACTAGCAATCGACTAACTGAGGCTACGACATGAATAACAGCAATTGAAGTGCATTTTTATTACCTCATTTTTTAAAAAAAACAACAACACAAGCAGAAAACAAATAGCATCTGTTCTTCATTGCCGGCTTCAACGGCTGTGTCTAGACAGATACGTAAAATATATAAACACAAAACATATCACATCGGGTTTCATTCAGAATTCCATCACATACTATTTCAATGGCAGATAACACAATTTCAGCCTACGGTTGGCTTGATAAATGAGCTTTCTGGGGAAAAGGTCCATGCGATTGTGTCTTTTATATTGAGCTTCCACTGGAGTATTTTGCCCTCAACAAGACCCCTAATTCTGAGCTATTGTATCCATTTTATAGATGAAGAGTACCGGGGAACACCAGGAGGAATTCTTTAGGTTTCATCCAATGACTCAGATTCCAGCCTTTGTTAAATCCATGCATTCCAATGTCTATCATATTGCAATAACTTGGATTAAGAAAATTTACAGTATGAAAGTCATGAAAATCATAACACATAGGGCCTGATTAACAGGCTTGAAGTAAGGATGACTGAGAAATTTGATTAAAAGCAAATTTACCTAATTTGCACCTTCTGAAACAGTATATGAACAGAGACACAGCAATCCTCCAAAATGTGCACTTCTCTGTTTTGCAATTAGGAAAAAAATCACACTGAAATTCTGATGAATTTTCATGAAGACTTTTTTAAAAATAAATAAATTGCAAACTGCTGTGGAAATGTGGAGAACTGGGGGAAAAAAGAGAGACAGAGACAGCTTCCAGGACACGGGTCAAAGTTGGCACAGCATGGATGCCAGTTTGGCTCATGAGGCTGTTTTCACCAAACCATGCTCATCTGGCTCACATCTGAAGTCAAATATGACATCAGGTGTAGAGCGGTTAGAGATGGGGCTGGAATGGCTGTGTGACCAAGTTGCTTCCCTCCCCCCCGCCGTAGTCAATTGTGCTGTTGATCCCTACAGAAAGTAGGCTTGAAGTCACTGTCGCAGAGTGGCAAAATTGGGAACGGAGAGACTGAGTGAGCCTTTATGTGTTTGAAACTTTGCTGAAGATTACACCTTCCCTGCCAATTAGACAGAGACTTTAAGCTTTAAAATAAGCAATAACTACTTTATTCTGGAAGTACATACTTGATAGGAAAGAGTTCTACATCTCTCTAACTAGCTAAGTTGGAGATGCAAACACTACGCCTGGTGTTTGCCCTCATGCTTGGAGGAGAGAAAGACACAAAGAAAAGATGTCTGCTCTCCCTCTCAAGAGAAAGAAGAAGGAAGGAGGAAGGAGATGTGGTCAACATCCTAAGCATATCAGTCTAGCAGGAAGAGTCAGCAGGAGATCAAAGGATAGGTATTAGCTTAGCAATCAGGAGGTCTCCTCTCTATCTACCCTTCTTAACCCCATGCAGCGTCAACCACAAGTTGGAGTTGAACCACATATTCCAACAGTCACCACCCATGTGACTTCAAGCTAAGGATGGGGAAATATGTCAAGTTTTGGTTGCTCTCCATTTTTCATCCCTGTAATCGTGTTTGGTTGTCCACATTTTGTGATCACATTTTGTGATTTTTTAAAAAAATATCCTCATGAAAATTCATCAGAATTTCAGTGAGAATTTCTCCTAATTGCAAAATTCAGTAAAGTGAACATTTTAAAGGAATGCTATGCTTCTGTTTGCATCTTGTTTCAGAGCAAAACAACTTGGGCATTATTCCGTGCTCAGGATCTGACAGCTGAGGGGCCATAGGATTTGGCAGTAACCCTGGTATGCCAGAGGAATTCAAGACATGACACCATGACAGATGTGCTGGCAGAACACCCCAGATATGTTGGTAGAGCTGTTATGTTGGTGAAGACATGCTGGTTAAAATGAAGAATGGCTAAAACTGAGCAGTCGTCTTGGCAGGATGTGGGCAGCACAAAGGAAAGTCACATTTGCACCAAATCTTACGCCTTTTGAATCTATGGCCACATCCTCACAGTTGGCACAACTTTACACCAAGTCCCACGCCTGGTATAAGACAATCAGAACCACCTCTCCATTATTGATCACTCTAAAATATGGGGTGGCAAATAAGGGCTGCAAGATTAAATCAATTTATCTGATTCATTGACAATGATGACGATGATTTTTTAAAAACACCTTTGATTGAAAGGTATATGCCACCGCTTAATCAGGCAGCAGATTTGTTTTCCAAAACTGTACATTGTTTTTAATGCAAATTCTTACATGGACTATGGTTGGCCAGTGCCACCTGAGAAGAGGCATCGTTTCATGCACAAGAGAGAATGTCTCCTCTAAGCTGGAGCTTGCTGTCACATGAGAATGCATACTTTCAAAAACAAAGAAAGGGTGTGGGGGTTTCGTTTTTGCTTCAGAACTGTTGTTTTTATTCATATTCAAATTCAATCCACACACAGTTCTACTCCAAACCGGTATTTTGTAGCCTCCTTTGCCAATCCGACAATTTTACTTGCAAGAATTAAGGGGAAATTAAATGATAGAACATAGCTGATGTCCATGCTGCAAAGACTGCTCCCTGACTCAGAGCCATGCAGTTCGTGTCTCCATTTGCTTTGGGACAGTTGACGGCTCTTCCTCCATATGTTCTGCAATTCAGTAGCAGTTTGTTGTTTGTGCTATCAGCAGATGCCACCCGCCGGCCTCATGCTTTGTGGACTCATGGTCGTTTGATACACTTTCCTCATCTTGCTAAAAGTCCCATTGACAACCTGCTGTTCTTTTCCCTGCTCCAGGCAGAGCATCGTCAATCCCCATCCACTTGATCGAGTGTTATGAGTGCAGGATGGCAACATCCAAAGTGCTGCATGGCACAGCTGCCTCCTCCTGACACAAAGAAAATCACCACCATGCTTCAAGAGTGATCACTAACTTTATCCTTTATTTGTTTGTTTCATATCCCATCCTTCCTCCAAGAAGCTCAAGGTGGTGCTTATGGTCCTCTCCTCCCCACTGTACTCTCACAACAACCCTGTGAGGTAGGTTAGGCTGAGAGACAGCGACTGGCCTCAAGTGACCCAGTGGGCTTCATGGCTGAGCAGGGATGTGAACCCTGGTCTCCCAGGTCCTAGTCCGACACTCTAACCATTACACATAATGAGAATCTGAGGAGGGTGGATGGGTGGGAGAGGAATACCTGTTTGGGGTACGGAGAAGTCCAAGCTTGAAAGATGGTAAATTTGAGTGCTAGGATCTGTACACTTGGAAGAAGTCATGCCATATGAAATGTTTGTACTGTTTGTTTCAGCTGTTGAGCGCCCAGCTGGGTAGACAGTCCAACACAGGAGACCTCTGAGCCTGGCACACACCATGCCCAACACCCTAGAAGGCTGCCTGTCCCTCAATCCAGCCCTGGCTCGAACATCTCCTGGAGTGAATGGCAGTTGTTCTATTTCTCTTACATGGGAGAATGTAAGGTTCAGTGGAACACTATTACAGTACTCCCTCTTCTCCTGGTGGCATTAGTCTTCGGGACAAAGGATGGGGTGTAATTGTTTTCTACCCATGTTTAGTGCTCTCAGCTTGCAGATCTTGTACTTTGTCCTATAAAAATCAGTGAGAATTGCTGAGAATTGAATTTCTCTGGTCCCCATAGTTGTGCTGTGGGTTCCATTTCATGGTCACACTAGTGTGTGATGAAACTCACTTTTACATATTTAGTCTTTAGAGAGCCAGTGTAGTGGTTACAGTGTTGGACTACAACCTGGGAGACCAGGGTTCAAATCCTCATACAGCCATGAAGCTCACTGGGTGACCTTGGGCCAGTCACTGCTTCTCAACCTCAGAGGAAGGCAAACCTGCTCTGAATACCACTTACCATGAAAAGCCTATTCATAGGGTCACCATAAGTCGGAATCGACTTGAAGGCAGTCCATTTCCATTTTTTCAGGATTGTCTCTAAGATTTACACAGAGCAGACCCGCTGAAATTAATAAACTGAAGTTAGCCATCCCTATTAATTTCAATTCTGAGTATATGACTAAGGTTGGATACAATCCATGTAGGTATCTTATTCTCCAAATTTTGCCAGTGTACAATTATTTAGTCATTTATCTAGCACTACCAATGTAGGCAACACTTTAAGGAGTTATACTGTAGAGTCTTGCTCCAGGGAGCTTACCATACAAAATGGTCATCAGGATCCCAATTTCTGAAGACAGAAAATGTGAGCCCAACAAAATGCAGGACAAAACATTACACAAAACCTGCCCAGGATTTCTGCCACAATCCTTTGCTATGTTCACTCAAATGTCCCATTGATTTTCAGCACAATCCTAACCATGTCTACTCAAAAGTAAGTCCTACTGAATTCAGTAGGGTTTACTTCCAGGTATGTGGAATTAGCATTGCAGCTTTACTCCCAGAAAAGCTTCATATTGGGAAGGTTTTCAAAACAGGTTATGAATAAGACAAATAAACTGCCCTCTTCAACAGTCTAGTAAAGTTTAAACTTGTTTGACTCCTTAATTAGAAAAGTATAACACTGCAGCATGTACACTTTTTAAAACTTCTGTTCAAAAATTATTTGAAAGATAAAATGTATAATAGGCCATATTTTGCAAGTAATTAAAAAACCCTGCATGTGCACTTTTATGCCTACCAAGATCCTGCTGTGATCTTTTGTTGTAGTGAAATCCTATGCATGTTTACTTAGAAGCAAGTCCCAATCCTGTACAGAGAAAGTAATCGTTATGCTAATCTTTAAGCATTTACTGAATTCCTGATGTGAGACAAGCAGGAAAAAGAAATTGTGGGTTTAGCTATTGCCTGGGGGGGGGGTCAACAAATCTTGTCAATTGCAACCCTGACTTCACGTATTGGCTAAAAACCTGAAAGGGCAGGGATTAGAGCAGCTAGCAGTAACAGAAGTTGCGGGTCGGGGGGCAGCCAACATTTTGGCTTACCGTACATTCCGGCGTATAAGACGACTGGGCGTATAAGACGACCCCCAACTTTTCCAGTTAAAATATAGAGTTTGGGATATACTCGCCGTATAAGACTACCCCTGCTTATGACATGCAAGCGATGTACCTTACCGGCGATTGGCTGGTTGTTGTATACAAAGCCTATCGTGCGAAGGCAAGAATGTCTTTGAAGTCAAGACTAGGGGCGTCAGGCCCCTCCCACTCTCCAGTTCATTCTTGCCTTCCTACGAACAAGATTGAGATCCTATAGCGTAGCATTTAGCTAAGTATTTGTTTGTGTGTTTGTTTGACAGGGTGCAGAGGTAGTGTTTCTTGTGTGTCTCCCTAGTCCTTCCCTTCCCCTGTCTTGCTTTTCACTGCTTATTTTAGCTTATTTCATTTACCCGGGCAGTTTATTTTCCCTGTTGATTGTCTGACGGCCCCTAGAGCGACCGCGGCTGTGGGTCTCTACGGCTTTGGCCGTTTCCGAGCTTTTCCCCCTGAGTTCTGTCACAGCCCTTGCGAGCTTGCGGCTGTGACTCTCCCGTAGCGGCTTTTCTGGACTGGGCTGCCTCGAGCCGCGTCGTTGGAGAGACTGTGGCTGCGGTTCTCTCTCAGGCGAGAGCTTGCGGCTGCGGCTCCCTGCCTTTCCCCGCCACCTCTTTTTAGCTTGCCCGGGTATTGCCTCGCTCCATGGGAGCCTGCGGCTGCGGCTCTCTCATTAGAGAGATTCTTTTTCCTTAGCCGCACTCCGCTGCTTTAAATTCTGCCGCGGAGAGCTCTGCAGTCGGCGCCGTCGGCTGCTTGTCCCTGCTGCCCTACACTTCACAGTATTCTCCTGGCCGTCCCTTCCTGGGGTTTTTCTTTTTCAGAGCCGCTAGTGCGGCTATTGGCCCCGCGGCTGCTCCTGTGAGCCTGTGCTGGGCAGTTTCTCCCCAGTTCAACAGCATACGGCCGCCATTGCCCCTTCTTCTCCGTCATTTTTTGACTTAATTTTCCCGCTCTTTTTCAGCACCCGGCGTATAAGACGACCCCCGACTTTTGAGAAGATTTTCCTGGATTAAAAAGTCGTCTTATACGCCGGAATATACGGTATATCTTTTGAACCAGACCACCTAGAAACTTAATTTTTTTTAAATGAAAGCTAAGAGTCCAGATATTAAGGTGACTCACTTGGAGACCCAGAGAGGACCCCAAAAAGCTGGAGTCTCCAGGCAAAAACCGTAGACCTGGCAAACCTACTTATGAGCTTTTCAGACACAGCTCCTTGCCAGGTTATATATTTTACAAAAAGCAAGGCAAACAATAATGTAGCGTTTCACATTTCAGGCACAGCTACTGCTAATGAGCTCCTGTTTACAATGAAACTGGGACATTGTGACAATAATTTTTAAAGGTCGCTTTATTGCCTGATGGAGTCTTCCCGTACAGTATGCTGCCCCTTCAGAGGAGGAAGAAAAGACAAAAAAAGAGGCAGATGTAAAGGACAGAACTGTGGGTGCATCTCTCTTTCTCTCTGGAATGCTCCATCAGATATATAGATTACTCTCAACAAAACAAAACCTAAACAATTTGAGTATTTTGCCTCTGCCATCTAGTTTTTCTGCCAATTTATTCCCCTTAAAAATTCTCACCCTAGGTTATTTCTTTTCCTTCTGCTTCCCCTGGGGCAACACAACACCAATACAGATTACGTGCTACTTTTATTTAACCATTTTGCTTAGCTTTTCCCTTTTCTTTGAAAAAAAAAATCGCATGCAAATAGTGAGAAAATCCATTTCCAGAATACAAATGAAGAGAGGTCTGAAGAGGGGTGGTAGATGTTGAACCCAAAGGATTTTCAGAGTGAACTGTGAGTTTTCTGAAATTTGAGCAGACTAGTACTTTGTTGGTGCATGATTTAAAGGAAGAAATGGTGGTGTCAGGTACTCTTGTATACAAGATTACAGAACAGAGCATCGTCCCAGTCACTGAAGGGTTCTCAGGTACCGGAGTGGCTCATAAGAACATAAGACGAGCCTGGTGGCTCAGGGCAAAGGCCCATCTAGTCCAGAAACTTGTTCTCACAGTGGCCAACCAGGTGCCTATGGGGAGCACACAAGCAGAACCTGAGTGCAGCTGCGCTTTCTCCACCAATGATTCCCCAGCAACTGGTTTTCAGAGATATACTACCTCCAACAGTGGAAGCAGAACATAGCCATGATGTCTCCTAGTCATTGATAGGAGGAAGTGGAAACTGTAGGTCACGTTTTATTGTACTGTACCTTTTATAGGGATCTCCGCCACTCTTTCATTACCCCAATTTTACTAAGCACCCCAGACTTACCTAATGAGCTGTACCTAATGCACCTATTGGCAGACAGGAGCCCACAGGTTACAGCAAGAGTGGCTAGCTTCTGTTCTGCTGCTATCGCATGTCGGAAAACAATGATGAATGATCTTACATAGGAAATCTGATACTGATTTTAACTTTGTACTTTTCATTCATTTATGGTTTTATGTATTTTATATGATCTTGTTTAACCATGCTTTTTTATGTA
The DNA here is from genome assembly GCF_030035675.1 of Rhineura floridana. Taxonomy (NCBI): domain Eukaryota; kingdom Metazoa; phylum Chordata; class Lepidosauria; order Squamata; family Rhineuridae; genus Rhineura; species Rhineura floridana. The sequence goes on from NC_084491.1 coordinate 38,912,024, forward strand.
CTGATCTTTGATCGAAATAAATTCTAACTAACTGTCTAATCCTTTTTTAAAAGGGTCCATCATAACCTCTTTTGAGGGTTCAGAATCTTCCAAGATTCAGCTTCATTGGATGGCCTGAGTTCTAGTATGATGAGGGAGACAAGATTTTCTCTTTCCACTTTCTCCTCCCCATGTGTTATTTGATACATCTCTATCATGTCTCCTCTTACCTGTTCTCCAAACTAAAAAGCCCCAAATATTGATGCCTTTTCATGTAGGGGAGTAGCTCTATCCCCTTGATCATTTTGGTTACCCTTTGCTGAACATGTTCCAGCTCTACAGTTTCCTTTTTTGAGGTTAGACGACCAGAACTATACACAGTATTCCAAGTGCAGTCATACGAACATGCTGGATCACGCCAGTGGCCCATCTAGTCCAGCATCTTGTTTTCACAGTGGCCAACCAGGTGCCCATGGGAAGCCTGCTAGTAGGACCTGAGCACTCTCCTCCCCTCTCCCCCGCCACTGTTGCCAGCAACTGGTAAAAATCAAACCATAGATTTTTATGATGGCATTATATTGGCAGTTTTACTTGCAGTTCCTTTCCTAATAATCCTTGGAATGGCATTTGCCTGTTTACATATGGTTCATCCCCTTCCAGAACTGTCTCATGCAGCAGCCAAGGTATCTGGATTTTATTTATGTCCCTCTTCCCTCTTCATTCCTTTTTCCTTTTGTATCGTGGCCATTCGACTGTCATCCATGACTCTGAATCACCTTGACATGAACACTGGCAGAAAAGACCATACGTAAGCCAACAGACTGGTCACATAAAAACTGCTGCCCGATGGAACAATCTGAAGCAGTCCCTGCATTCAGTGTCTACTCGCCATTAATGAAGACAGAGCAAACCAGAACCTGTCTTTGATATTTTATTCAGCAGCTTTAAAAAAAAACCCACCAAGCCCATAAATAAATAATAGGCTTAAACTTTGCCATAAGTTGAGCTTTATGTGAAGAACTAAAACAAAGTTGTCAAAGTCATGAACAAAATGAAGTTTGCTAACATTCCTAAAGAGGAGAGATCCCAGTTGTGTGAATTTGCAACGGTGATTTGGTTCCTCCCTCCCAACAGGTCTATCAGCCTTGTAAATTTTCTAACTTCCCTGCTAGAGCAAATGAAGCTATATATCATGATGACTGGTATAGAGAGTGGCCAAGAATACCTTTATCTCATGGGACATATGGGGAATATTATGAATGGCAGCCTCTGATCACCCCTGCTGGCAACTTTGGTGACAGAAAATGGGTCAGCTTGTCCTAGCTGGGATCTAATTCCATCATTCTGCCTCAAATATCTCACAATTTCATATTTCTGCTGCAACCATTTCAGTTACCTTCCTAAACTGCCATAGCCATAAATCCTGCTCAGAAAAAACATTAAAGTTTCCATGGTCTTTCTAAAATATATGATGACCACAGGGGAATGGTGCTGTCACCTCCCACAACATCTGGATAAAGCTAGCCTTGGAAGACCAGCATGAAGACATCCTAGAAAAATGAGACAATTTACTAGAGAGTTCTGGAGGACGCGGTAGAGGAAACTGTAGAGGAGCAATCCTAGAAAACCTTTGGGTTGGCAGCTGAATGTCAGCCACATAGTGCCAGGAGGGATGAAGCATGAGCACACTGGGCAGATGAGATCATGGGTTGCATTCATCTAAGTCCAACTTAGAGTAAACCCATTGAAACTGATGAATTTAAGTTAGTCACGGCTATTAATTTCAGTGGGTCTACTCTGAGTGGAACTAGCATTGAATATCAAAGCGTTCTTTTTTAGCTTCAAAAGATCCAATGTTCCCTAGAGTTCATTTCATGAGCTATGACTCATGAAGGCAACCAACTATCTGGAATCTAGAGCTGGCCTGTCCATACTCAGGCAAGCAATGTCCTAGAGTGGTCTGGAGGACATGGGACAGAGGCCAGAAACAGCAACAAGATTCCTAAAGAGACCTCTAATTCCCTTTAAGATAAACGGGTACCAGTCTAGTCATCAGAGTGACCTAATTTTGCATGGACTGCAAAAAAGACAAATAATTGGGTGTTAGAATAGATTAAACCAGAACTATCACTAGAAGCTAAAATGATGAAACTGAGGTTATCATACTTTGGACACATCATGAGAAGTTATGATTCACTAGAAAAGACAATAATACTGGGAAAAACAGAAGGGAGTAGAAAAAGAGGAAGGCCAAACAAGAGATGGATTGATTTCATAAAGGAAGCCACAGACCTGAACTTACAAGATCTGAACAGGGTGGTTCATGGCAGACGCTATTGGAGATCACTGATTCATAGGGTCACCATAAATCGTAATCGACTTGAAGGCACAACAACAAAATTTTGCATGGGCTCATGGATTAAATCAGGGATTAGGAATTTGTGATCCTCTAGATGTTGTTGGACTTCAAGTCCCATGAGCTCCAGCCAGCATGACCAATGGTGAGTGACGATGGAAGATGAGTCAGCTAACATCTGGAGGTCCATAGGTTCCCATCCCTGGATTAAGAAGACAACCATGAGACGAAGAATGCAGGACACCCTCTGAGGAATAGGTTAGAGCAAGACATCTCTGTCCCAGTTTGGAAATTTGGAAAAGGGCAGTGTGCAAGGTTTGAATGGAGATCTAATTTCAGGTGTGAGATATCTGGCAATGTCCTTCACATCAGGTGCAATGGAAAATTCTCTTATACTTATTCATTTGTTCATATGCTAACAAATCACAGAGGCGCTGATGGCTTTGAATTAATCACTCTCCAGAGCTCATATTATTCACTCCGAACAAGTCCCCAAATGTTTATGGCATCATTGGCTCAAATTTGCAACTATAACTTTATATTAAAGAATGTCTTTCCCCCCTTTTTGCTGCATGAAACTAAGTTCAGTTGAACTCCCCTTGTACGTATGAAGAAATTTCGTGCTTGTTTTTTTTTTACATAGTATTATTTCTATTATTACATTAAGCAGCTTGGTGTGCATTGCTTGAGAATATTTTATTAAGAAAGGAATTTTAAAAGCCCCACTGATCAGTACTGGTTTCCAAAGCAATCATCATTTGAAGGCTCCTCTCCACGCTCAGCTGTTGGATTTTTTTAAACTCCCCTATAATTATTATTTTTATATATTTGCTCTCTGTTGCTGGGTCTGTTTTGCTCTATTGAATTCTGAGGTTTTCTGAGTAACCCAGAATGACTTCTGCATGCTTCTAACTGAGTTTTCTTCCTCCAGCTAATGGATCACTGTCTCTTCCCCTGACCGCTCACGTCAGTGTCAGCTCTAGAGCAAGATGTTGGAATAAGAGATATTACACATAATTGCCTTTTATCTCAGGGAACAAACATCCCAATTTGAATTTGCAAGCTAGGAATTTACAAGCATGCTGTATCACAGAAGGTGAAAGCCAGTGCCAGTTCTTGGCACTGGGAGACTCTTGAGTAAGATACTTTCCAGGGGGAGGAGGGCTTCCAGAGTGCCCGCACCTCATCACCACTACTGCCCCATCCTACTGATTGACCTTTGGGCACAAGCCATGCCATCTCTGAATTGGAGAGGACAAGATGTAGCTGTTCATTTTGCTTAGTGCTCTCACTGCTTGATCAAAGAGGGCAGAGCCCAAGGAGGAACAGCGAGAAGCAGTGAAGTCATCAAGGCTCCAGAGACTGGCAGTGGACCCCCTACTGGAGCATGGGCCTTGGCAGGTGCCCGACAATCCTGATGCCGGTCCTGGCTAACCCTCTAGATTATCTCATCCGCTTACTGTCTTATGGATGAAGTAAAGCAATGAACTGAGCGCGGACATCTAGGTATTGAAGAGAGAGGTTTTATGCAGCAAACTGACTACACCAGAGATGTGAGATGAGACTGTAGTGGCAACTTCCTGTTCCCCACTACCTGTGAAGATGAAGAGAGGATCAAATCCAGGGCTTCTAGAATGAGCAGCTGCCAGTCGAATGCCGTGATGCTCAAACAGAATACCGCCCCTTAAAATATACACTTCATCAGTGTAGTGCAGGGGAAGCCTCCAGATGTGGTTGGACTCCCATCAACGTTGGCCATGCTGTCTGGGGCTGACGGGAGTCGGAGTCCAGCAACCTCTGGTAGATTCAGGACAGACAACAGACAGTCCTTCTTCACACAGTGCTTAATCAATCTCTTGGGCAAGGGCTGTAGCTCAGTGGCAGAGCATCTGCTTTGCATGCAGAAGGTTTGATCCCTGGCATCTCCAGGGAATGTCCCCAGCCTGAAATCCTGGAGGGCCACTGCCTCTCAGTGTAGATAATATGGAGATAGATGGACCAGTGGCCTGACTCCGTCAAAGGCGGCTTCCTACGTCCCCATGAAATCCGCTGCCGTAAGATGTGGTGATGACTACTTGCTCAGAGAGCCATTGACCTGGTTTTAGATGGGTTCAAGAGCCAGTGTGGTGTAGTGGTTAAGGTGTTGGACTACGACCTGGGAGACCAGGGTTCGAATCTCCACACAGCCACGAAGCTCACTGGGTGACCTTGGGCCAGTCACTGCCTCTCAGCTCAGAGGACAGCAATGGTAAACTCCCTCTGAATACCGCTTATCATGAAAACCCTATTCATAGGGTCGCCATAAGTCGGAATCAAGTTGAAGGCAATCCAAGATGTTCAGCGTCAGAAAGTTTCTCTGCTCTGAATAAAAGGTGGGAGGACACTCCTGTCTTTGGCTGACATAATAGCCAGTTGTCAGCTGGGGTGGGAAGTGAGCCACCTAATCAATCACACTGCACCATGGCTCACGCCTCTGTGAACATTTACCCATTGCAACAGTTACAGGGCCAGTCTCCTGAAGCCTGTACAGACTGGTCAAGATCAAAGCGCAAGGCTGTCAAAGGGAAAGGCTCCTGCTTGCAGCAAAATGGATCAGGCAGCCAGACCATTCAATAAGCTCCCAGGCAGGTCGTGTATATCCAGGAACACAGGCAAATAGAAAATTCAAGCTGCCCATGTCAGCCGCAGGGTAAATCCAATCCAAGTGGGTGAGTGTGCGCTAGGGATGGGTGAGAATTTCGATTCAGTTGGCATTTCAAGCAAAAAGGCATGAAATGATGAGAAATGGCTTGCAAAAATGTGTACCTTTGTCAAAACTGCCTACAAAAATGTATTTATTTGGAGAAATTCGCACTAAAATGGTGGAGAATTTTCATGATTTTGTTTTAAAATTTTTGCAGATCTCTGTAGAAATCTCTGTAGAAACATTGGAAAAATGAAAAACTGAAATAACCGACAGACCTTTCCATCCCTAGTGTGCACCTGACATTGCGATCTAGGTTCAATTTCCTTTCAGCCCCTCAATCGAGCAAGAAATTTTGTTGTTGGTTGTTTATTTATTTATTACTACAGGAACAAATCAGATGGATTCAGATAGTTTCCCTACCAGAGGCAAAGGAAATCCGTGAGCTAACTGCCAATCCTGCCTTTGGCCCAGCTTAACGCAGCGGTTTGAGTGAGCCAATATTAACACCAGAGTGCCCTCAGAATGAAGATTTTTATTCCCCCTCTTGTTCATCTGTGTCTCTGTTGCTGCTATTAATAGTTAAGGTTTCCAGAGTCAGGGTTCCGTCTCTGACACAGAGGGCCTTGCTGCAGTATTAATCATCCAACTCAGTTTATGACTCCCAGGGGCCAATATTGAGCCCTTGTAATCTCCCCGCCTCTGAATTCCAGGGTTTGGGATGCTTCTGGCAACCCTAACTACATAGTCTCCATGCTTTGGGGTTCTTGTGCTGACTGTATGTGTCACAGATTACCTCCTACTGTAACCCTTAAAGCTGTGTGTATGTTCCGCGATTCCAGACATGTGTAAGAAAAGTGAAGAATGTGGTACAGGCCACAAAATTCAGGTTCTTGACAATTTCAGCTTTTTTTTTTTAGAAAATAAATTTCTGGGCCTCATGATTCTGAATATATGCTTGAAAATATACAAGCAATGTGCGATAATAATTGAGAGTTGCTGAATATGAATTATTGCAGTCAAGGGTAGAGTTTCCATGCCTTGCTCATTGTACCTCCCCCAGGAGAATAAATTATGTGAAATGCCAAAAGTTGAAGAATAAATTATGTAAATAAAGTACATTGTGCAAACTTTCCAAGGATACTCATCTGAACTCTGAAGTTACCTTTCTGTCATTTTCCAAAAAAAACTCCTTGTAACAACTGCTGCCTATCAAATGCACTCAATACCTGATGAAGCACCTGATCCAATGCATTCCTCACAGGTTCTGCCCTGCTCCTTATTCAGGCTCTGTTGGATTTTTCAGCAGCAATGGCCAAATGAATCAGTACTGGCTACCTTTATCCTTTGCCTCTTGCGCATTCCAGCTGTGGACTCTCAGAATTCATATCCTGGTCAGATGGCACTGAGACCCTCATTTCTCAGCATGCTTTATCACCTGTGGCGATCAAAATCTGTTGCACTCCATCCACCTTTGAAGGACTAATGGTGTGGAACTGAATTACATGTGGGTACCTGCTGAAGACACGGAGCATCCAAGGGGTTGTGAGCCTGGGGCTTACTTGTGCTAACAAATGAGTTGATTCCCCCCCCCCTTTGACGTGATTCACATTAAAAATCAAGCCCTGGGGTACAGTGAGGTCAGACTCCACACTGCTGCTTTTCTTTTCTTCTGCAATGAGATAATTAAGAACTTGAGCCAAATGGCTCGAGGCTGCAGCTGTCAAATTATATCATTGTGAGCTTCCCTAATTCAAGGGATAAAACAACAAAAAATGCTATCCGGCTATTCCATCTCACCAAGCACACTCTGATCCAGCAATAAAAGGTTAACTTTTAAACGGTTCACTAGAAAGAAAAGAAACATAAAGGAAGACATGGAGAACATAGAGAATTGTCCTCTCAGGCCTATAGTGCCATTAAGCAACACCAAAACAAGCCGATGGAAACACAGGTGCCACCTAGTCAGGTTGCTTGCCATCAATTTCACTTATTGAGGCCTGATGGCGTGGACAAGTTGCTCGATATTGTTTGGCCTATTGTTTGGCCAAAAATAATAACACACATTGTCAGTATAAATATATAAAGTAATATAAACATTGTCAGTATAAATATATAAAGTAATATAAACATTGTCAAAATACTTATACCAAACTATTGAAAAATTCCACAAATTGCAATAATCCAGGAAAGAACCCCATTTTATTTGTCCGCGTCATCTTGAATCCTCAGAAGTCTGACCCGTTGCGGAGTTCCATCTTTGGCGTGCTACGGCTGGAGTGTGTTGGGGGCCATTATTGCCGCGGCGTTGCTGCCTTGGCTGCTGCGGTTTTCGAGGCATCGTTGCCCTTTGGGTGCTTTCCAAGTGCGTTTGGGCCGTTTGTTTTCGGGCCCGCTGTTCGGTCTTCGGCGTGGCTCTGGCCGTTTTGGATTTACAACTGCTGCTGCTTTGGCTCTTGCTGTTGCTGCCGCTGCTCTCGGGTCTTTGGACTGCTTGTTCGTTGGTTCCGGTTTCGGCGTCGGTTCGCCGGTTGCCGTGGCTGCGACATGTTTATGAGTCTTGGATCGCTGGATCGCTGGATCGCTGCTGCTGGCTTTCTGCCTGCTTGCCGCCACTCCATTCAAGTTCACTGGATTGTTGTTGCTGGGTTCTGCTGCTTCTGCCTGCTCCTTTGTCGCTGTTTCATTGTGGCTTTCTGCCTGCTTGCCGCCACTCCATTCAAGCTCGCTGGATCGCTGCTGCTGGGTTCCGCTGCTTCTGCCTGCTCCTTTGTCGCTGTTTCATCGTGGCTTTCTGCCTGCTTGCCGCCACTCCATTCAAGTTCACTGGATTGTTGTTGCTGGGTTCCGCTGCTTCTGCCTGCTCCTTTGTCGCTGTTTCATCGTGGCTTTCTGCCTGCTTGCCGCCACTCCATTCAAGCTCGCTGGATTGTTGTTGCTGGGTTCTGCTGCTTCTGCCTGCTCCTTTGTCGCTGTTTCATCGTGGCTTTCTGCCTGCTTGCCGCCACTCCATTCAAGCTCGCTGGATCGCTGCTGCTGGGTTCCGCTGCTTCTGCCTGCTCCTTTGTCGCTGTTTCATCGTGGCTTTCTGCCTGCTTGCCGCCACTCCATTCAAGCTCGCTGGATCGCTGCTGCTGGGTTCCGCTGCTTCTGCCTGCTCCTTTGTCGCTGTTTCATCGTGGCTTTCTGCCTGCTTGCCGCCACTCCATTCAAGTTCGCTGCTTGGGGCGTGTCCTGTCCTTCTGGCTTGCTTACTTGTTTGCTTATTGGGTCGCGGGCAGATATTTTATAACTTTATTTGAAGACATTACTTACGGACGAAGCTTGATGCGGAGGAGTATTTTTAATGCCGGCTGCTATTGCTGTTGTTTGGGTGCATTTTAATCGTTTGTTTGTGTGTTTGTTGTGTGCGTGAATGAGATTGTGTGGATGTGTTTGTATGTATTTATGTGCATTTTATGTGTTGTTGTGTGAATGTGCCTGTTGTGTTTAAGTATTTTTAAATATGTGCCTGGGAGAGCATACTTTGTATTCAACGGGGGGGCTTTCGGGGGCCCCAATTAGTGTAGTGACGGGTTATGGGAGGTATGGCGCTAGGAGGAGAACGTGCCAGGTAAGGGGAACTCGCCCCAGACAAGTTGTGTCTGTGCCTTGTTCCGGTTCTCCTCAAGGCCACAGAACTGCTGGTTGTTCTATCAGCCAGCCCTTAGATCTCCAGGTGCTGCTTTTGAATGCCAGGTCGGTATATAATAAAACCTCCCTTGTCCACAATTTATATGGTCTATAGGAGTACTTTCTCTCTCACCAGGCATCCTGTCCAGATGGCGACTGGTCTACAGTGCCTCCACCTTGAGCTGGGCCAAGGAGACAGACTGGGAATCCTGTTGGTGTACCGCCCACCTTGCTGCCCAACAGCTTCCCTAGCTGAGCTGACAGAGATAGTCTCGGAGGTATTGTTGAGGTCCCCCAAACTTGTAGTGTTGGGGGATATCAACATTCATGCCGAGACTGTCTTATCTGGGGCGGCTCAGGACTTCATGGCCTCCATGACAACCATGGGGCTGTCTCAATTTGTTACTGGCCCAACGCATGTGTCGGGTCACACTCTTGATTTCATCTTCGCCACTGGTCATGGAGATGGTGATCTGGGGGTGGGGTGTTTTTCATCTACTCCATTGTCATGGACAGATCACTGCCTGCTGAGTTTTAGACTTACGACAACTCTTTCCCTCTGCAAGGGTGGGGGACCTATTAAGTTGGTCCGCTCTCAGAGGCTTATGGATCCTATTGGTTTTCAGAGGGCTCTGGGAGTTTTTCCAGCTGATAGTACTGGCGCTCCTGTCGAGGCCTTGGTCGAACTGTGGAATACGGAGATGGCCCAGGCTATCGACACGATTGCTCCCGCGCGCCCTCTTCGATGCAGAGCTCATACAGCTCCGTGGTATACCCCGGAGCTGAGAGTGATGAAGCAAGAGAGAAGGAGGCTGGAGTGCAGATGGAGATGAACTCCAGACGGATGCAGTTATGCTTTGGTAAGTGCCTCCACTAAGTCGTATATAAAAGCGGTAAGGGCGGCGAAGAAGTCCCACTTCGCTGCCTCTATCAGGACATCTCTCTGCCGCCCTGCAGAACTTTTTAGGGTTGTACGAGGACTCTTACATTCTGGTCCTCGAGATACCATTGAAACATCTGAAGCTCGCTGTAACGACATCGCAGGGCACTTCCAAAATAAAATTGCATGCATCCGTAGGGACCTAGACTCCGATGTTATGACAGATGAATCCACTGAAGTGTCCAGAACACGGTCTTGTCTTTCATTATTGGATGAGTTTCAGTTGGTGCAGCTTGAGGAAGTGGACAAGGTGCTTGGATTGGTGCGGGCGACCACGTCTGCTCTAGATCCTTGTCCATCTTGGCTAGTGAAGGCTAGCAGGACTAGTACCACCGGCTGGGCCAAGGAAGTGATAAATGCCTCCTTGAGTGAGGGAGTAGTCCCTAGTAGTCTCAAGGAGGCAGTAGTGAGACCTCTTTTAAAGAAACCTTCCTTAGACCCAGATAACTTGAACAATTATAGACCGGTGGCGAATGTCCCCTTTTTGGGCAAGGTTCTGGAGCGGGTGGTCGCCGGTCAACTCCAGGTGCTCTTGGATGAGACCGATTATCTGGATCCATTTCAATCCGGTTTTAGGCCTGCTTTTGGCACTGAAACAGCCTTGGTTGCCCTGTATGATGACCTCTGTTGGGAGAGGGACAGAGGGAGTGTGACTCTGTTGATTCTCCTTGATCTCTCAGCGGCGTTTGATACCATCGACCATGGTATCCTTCTGCAGAGACTCGTGGAGTTGGGAGTTGGAGGCACTGCCTGGCAGTGGTTCCGCTCCTACTTGGCGGATCGTCACCAGAAGGTAGTACTTGGGGAACATTGCTCGACACCTTGGACTCTCCATTGTGGAGTCCCTCAGGGGTCGGTTTTGTCCCCCATGCTTTTTAACATCTACATGCAGCCTCTGGGTGCCGTCATCAGGAGTTTTGGAGTGTGTTGCCACCAGTACGCTGATGACACGCAGCTCTATTTCTCCTTTTCATCTTCTACAGGTGAGTCTGTGGATGTGCTGAATCACTGCCTGACCGCGATAATGGACTGGATGAGAGCTAATAAACTGAGACTCAATCCAGACAAGACTGAAACACTGTTGGTGAATGCCTTCCCTGCCCAGATGGTGGATGTTTACCCTGTTTTAGATGGGGTTACACTCCCCTTGAAGGAACTGGTTCGTAGTCTTGGGGTTCTTTTTGATCCTTCCTTGTCTCTTGAGGCGCAAGTGGCCTCGGTGGCAAGGAATGCATTCTACCACCTTCGGTTGGTAGCCCAGCTACGCCCCTATCTGGACAGGGATGACCTCGCCTCAGTTGTTCATGCTCTGGTAACTTCTAGGTTGGATTACTGTAATGCGCTCTACGTAGGGCTGCCCTTGAAGACAGTTTGGAAGCTTCAGCTAGTGCAAAACGCAGCAGCCAGACTGCTGACGAGGACCAGCCGGTCAGCGCATATAACACCTGTTCTGGCCCGTTTGCACTGGCTACCCATTTGTTTCCGAGCCAGATTCAAGGTGCTGGTTTTGACCTATAAAGCCTTACACGGCGTGGGACCGCAGTATCTTGTGGAACGCCTCTCCCGCTATGAACCGACCCGGTCACTTCGCTCAGCATCTAAGGCCCTCCTCCGGGTACCAACCCATCAGGAAGCCCGGAGGACAGTTACTCGATCTAGGGCCTTTTCTGTAGTGGCCTCCGAACTGTGGAACAGCCTCCCCGAAGAAGTACGCCTGGCACCTACGCTGCTATCTTTTCGGCACCAGGTTAAGACCTGGCTATGCTCCCAGGCATTTTAAGCGTTTAATGTTATAATTTTAAATCTTTTTTTTGTTTGCTGTTTATGTTTACTGTTGGTAGGTTGATTTTATTGTGATATTCTGTATTTTAATCTTTTTGTACACCGCCCAGAGAGCCACTCGCTATGGGCAGTTTAAAAATGAAACAAATAAATAAATAAATAAATAAATAAAATAAATCTTTTTGGAGCAGTAAAAATGATTTTAGGTAGGCAGTGGATGATTTGTTATAGTGATTGAAAAATGGCTGATCAAAACCTCAGACGTGGAAGAAATTGATAAATTGACTTACACTGTTTGAGGAAGAAATGGACATGTTACCTCTGTATTTTTAGCAAATAAAATGGGCATTGTTAGTTAATTATTGGAACACATATTGTAATTTCATTTATTGAACTGAAATTTGGTTTGTTCGTTTGTTTTTAGAAATCTTAATTAGTTCAAATTTAACAACCACCTACCCACATTCAGATAAGAGCCCCATTGTTCTTATATCGGATCCTATATTAAGTTCGTTATTTAATTTGATCAAGTACATTCAAATCCATCATAACAGTTTTGTTTTAGTTGTGTGCATTGATTTCTTCATCTTGCAATTTCTGTTTCAGTAAGAAGAGTATTAACTACTAATTCTAGATTGTCTGCCCTCACCTAGTCCCTTAAATAGGACACACACATTCATATGGCAAACTGCACTGGCTGTGACCTACTCCTGTAGCTCCCCCTTCACAATTCTCCATATTTCTTAGTTGCACTGGTTGAGATGTTCATGGATGTCTCAGAGGCAGCCATATTGGATATTCTCCTCTGCTGTTGAATAAGCAAACCACACCATCTTCCTAGGGGGCAGAACACAAAGACTGACATATGTTCTGCCATCTTTTATGCATCTCTACTTCTTGTTCTCAATAGCTGAATACAGGATTAGGCAGGAGATATATCACTGTCCACTACTGGTGGACCATTAGCCAATTTCCAGGGGGCCATCAACCACCTGGTAGTTGTGAGGATTCTTGAAATAAATTAAGGGTGATCTGGATTTTAGTCTGACCCAGCCAGCAAGGCACTTCTTATGTCCTTAAGCAAGAGTGCATACCCAGGATCACTTAACATGCCTTCAATAAAACATTCTGGATATGCACTCTTGCTTTACATGTCTGACATACACATTCATATAAAAATAGACCATACAAGACTGAAGTCAGATCACTCCCTGCTTAGCACATATGTTCAGTAGACTGCAAGATGGTGGCACCCTTGTCATTTGTCTCAATCAGGTTCAAACATAATCTCTGCAGACTTGACATGTGGAGAAGTTTGGCCTTTATGTGCTCCAGAATAAAACTGCACCATGATCCTGGCAGTTTATAGTTTTAACGAATTCTATTCAAAAGGTCTACAAATATGCCTGTGTACTGTGAGTTTTATAAGTCTAATACAGGAATGTGGGTAGGAAACTGGGGGTCTTATTTTCCCCAACTTTAGGCTGAGGAATTTGATTGCAAGGGAATTTCCCCCATCCAAAATGCTAGCTTGCAGCCGAACGTCACCGAATGCAATTAACCTTTGGAAGATCTCATTGCTCTCAGCAACTGCAAAAGGATTCTGTCCTCCAGAACCTTTCAAAGATTTCTCTAGAGGATATAGTGGGTGCCTTGCAGGGGAAGACAGAGCTGCCCCCACTCCAAGCATCACCAAGTTAGGAAAACAAGAAAAGACAAGCTGCAACAGGCAATTTATTTGCTGTCCACGTGAAAGTCTCCATAAGAGCCTTTTGAAGATCTGAGCTCGTTTTGCTTAGATGATCAGGGGGTTGGACTTGATGGCCTTATAGGCCCCTCCCAACTCTACTATTCTATGATTCTATGATGATCTGTGAATCACAGCATGCGTCACCTCATCAGGGTTTGCAGTAGGAACATTTGTACATAATTATCAGAAATGCAGCAGGCGGGGAATTGAAACCTTTCCTCCCCTGCCGTGGCCCTGATGACAATTGTTCCTCAGAAATCGCTCCTCTGAAGGTGTGATTTGCATTGGGAGGAAAGCTCCCATGGCCAGTGGGGCTTTCTTCCCAATGCAAACTGCAGCTTCTGAGGAGGGATTTTCCTGGGGATGCAGCGGAGGAGGGTTAGCCCCACTAGTGAATCCTGCTCTTTGCGTGAGGCAGCCTTGCTGCCTTGTTACACAACTGAGACAACACATCTGTTCTGACAAATCAGGATGGATATAATACCAAATGCACAATGATGACCACAATGCAATTACCAGTGGCTTGCAGTGATTTTTGCAGTTATGCCCCTGAACAACGTGCACTCTGCGTCTTGCTCACTGTTGCTCAGGCCATCGTCTGCTGCACAGATAGTCTGTCAGATTAACCCAGCAACAGTTCCCAACAGACTGACAACATACACTCTCATGTCCTTTTCTCTGTCCCAGAGCACTCTCATGACCTCTGGAGCTGAGCACTGTTTCTATATGCCCAAAGGACTATTTTTCAATGAATGTGAAAGTTGGACAGTGAAAAAAGCGGATAAGAGAAAAATCAACTCATTTGAAATGTGGTGCTGGAGGAGAGCTTTGCACATACCATGGACGACGAAAAAGACAAATTATTGGGTGTCAGAACAAATTAAACCAGAACTGTCACTAGAAGCTAAAATGATGAAACTGAAGTTATCATACTTTGGACACATCATGAGAAGACATGATTCACTAGAAAAGAGAATAATGATGGGAGAAAAAAAGAAGGGAGTAGAAAAAGAGGAAGACCAAACAAGAGAAGGATTGATTCCATAAAGGAAGCCACAGACCTGAACTTACAAGATCTGAACAGGGTGGTTCATGACAGATGCGTTTGGAGGTCACTGATTCATAGGGTCGCCATAAGTCATGATTGACTTGAAGGCACATAACAACCCAACAATTAAGAACAATGAGTACAATGCTCCCACTAGTTCAAATATTTTCCTGCAGGTTTTTTTTCATTCTCATGTGCACCCTACGGCCTCGGCTTCTACTGGGAGGAACGCCAGGATATAAATCTAATAAATAAATAAACAAACTTGTAGAAGTGGACCAGAGATCCTATATCAGTAGCACTAGGACAAATATAGGCTAGAGATGGGCAAGCTCCCATCTGCCTCACTTTGGATCATCTCAGAAGTGAGCTGAGCTATGAATTTACATCCAAACGGCGGAGGCTGGTCCATTAGGGCAAGTGGGGCACTGACCCACCAACCTCAGTCTGCCCCGAGGCAGCAACCTCTCCTGGCCCTCTATGATGCCCTTTGTGGAACTCAGGAGGATGGTGACCGAACTAGAATGAGTTGGCTGTACCTGTCATTGGCTCTGGCTCCACCTACTGTGGATCTCCCTGCCTTCCACCCTACCAGTCCCAAATATGGACACCGGCTCCACTGCCCCCAAATCAGGAAACAGCCTGTTGATTACTGAACTTATCCATATTCCTCCACTGCTTTCCAGGAGGGCTGCTTTGAAGGGCTGTCCACAGGGGAAACTGGGTCCTGGGTCTTAGATTTGGGGGGGGGCTTTTGCCTCCTCCCTGCAGTTTTCCTGGGAGTAGCTCTTAAAAGCAACAACCTAGCAAAACAACTGGAACATTTCTCCATTACTTTCTTAGGGAGATGCTTTGAAGGGATGACTCTGAGAAAACTCGGGCTGGAGGCAAAATCTCTCCCACTGCAGAGATTTTTTGGGTTAGCTGGAGAACTCAGAATTTCAAATGCTCACATCTCCTATGAGACAAGCATTACTGTGCTCTGAAGCTCATTTCCAAGCTTCATCATGGCAGACCGCATGACATCTCTGGAACAGACATTGCAAGAACAGGCAGTGTTGTCAGTTGGGGGGAAGGGTGTTCTACACTGATCATGAGCACAGACACTATATGCATGGCCCACAATTACATCTTAAGTCAAAGTGAATTAGGGGGCAGGGGATCCTGTCTGGTTCCCACGACCAGTGCTGTCTGTCTGGTATTTAGTCATCTTACTAGCAAGGCTAGAGTGGTGTCTACCAGGGCAACACACTCACAGACACACAGACACACACACCTTCTACAGAGCAATCTCTTCCCAGACACTTTCTTATCTAGAGATGACTGCTTTTCCTTCCAACAGTTTCAAATTTGCTATCTGTCTATTTCACCTCCTCCAGAAGGGGAGATTAGTGGGAAGGAAGTGACACCTCAGCTACAGATTAACCATGCCAATTTGGCCAGGCGAGGATAGCCACATGAAGCTTAAATATCTTTAAACACCTTAAAAGAGCAGCTTTAATATCTATAGGAAAGTTTTTTTTAAAAAAACAGGTAAAAGATATTACTGGAAGCATGACAAGTTATTAAGCAGAGAGAGATCCAAAGTCAAAACTCAGGTTTATTCCCTTCTCTCTGCACCTTGAAGGATGAGAAGATAAGAGCTGCCAAGAAGGTGTTCATTTTATGATGTTATTAGCCATCTCTTCCTCTAGGAAGCTCAAAGCAGGTTAGATGAGGCTTCTTGGTTGCCTCCCATCTAGGTAGCAACCAGGCTGCTTAGCTTTAACAGTGGGCTGGTTTTATTTATCATTTATTAACATACTTCAATATTGTAGTTTCATAAATATATATACATAAAGCACACATAATGCTTAGATATTTTTTATATATAAAGCACCTATATATATGTCTGTTGTAAAACACACTGATAGTTTATGAAACTGCAGCATATACGTATTTTAATAAGTAAGTAAATAAGTCAGTCAGTCAGTCAGTCAGTAAATAAATAAAAACAGTCTGCTGTTACAACTAAGTAGCCTAGCTGACACCTAGATGGGAGGCAGCCACATAGCTTCATCTAAACTGCTTTGATACACATACACACAATAAAAACACAAACCACCACAAAACTATTAGAGAACTTTTTTTCTTCTTAATTGTCTGGGAAAGCCTGGAAGCGTAAAAAAGTTTTCAGGAAACCTTTTAAAAGACAGCTTCTGCATCTCAGTTGGGAGAGCATTTCACATGAGTAGGATGATGACACTCAAGGCTCGGTCTCATGTCATTGAGTGGTATTCAATGCTACTCCTATTGAGGGCAGACCCATTGAAGTTAATAGGCATAACTAACTCAGGTTAATTAATTCCAACGGGTCTATTCTGAGTAGGTCTAGCACTGAACACAACCCAATGTCAGGATGAGCCTCACCAGTTCAGGAGATGAAGAACTATGCTCCTATAGATTATCTCAGTGATTAAATTGGAATATAATGGTTCAGGCTGTCCCTAAGGTACCCTGGCCTAGACCTATGTTGTTCAGGGCTTTGTAATTTAATACAAGGACCTTGAACCTGGCTTGGTAGTAGATAGGCAGCCAGTGCAGATGTTTTAACAATGGCGTCACATGTTGTCAGCCGTGTGCCCCCATCAGCAATCTAGCCATCACATTCTGCAACAGCTGGAGCCAGGTCCAAGGGCAGCCCCACATAGTACTCTAGCCTTGAGGTTACCAATGCATGGACTACATTGTTTATTTTCCCCCTCATATGGCCAAAAGGTTAGACTCAGGTTGTGTCTGGGATTATCTCTCGGAATACATAACATCGCTAGAATTTCGCTTCCCCTCCCATAGAATTATACTATGTGGGGATTTCAATGCTAGACTGGGTATCATTAGCCATTGCTCTCCATATGTTGGTTTATTTAACAAATTTTATATACTACTTGATTATTAAAAAAACCTCTGAATGGTTTGTTTACTGTGTATCTGGTCCACATTCCCCCACTATCTCACCCCCACCCCAGGGTCATAATGCACACACTGGGCAGCAGCACAGACTCTGACATAGATGAGGAGGGGACAGCCAAATCAGAAGGACCAGCAGTGAAATCCATAGTAAAGACAGATCCAAACACAGGCCCCAACATTGGGCTTGAGCCAGAGCTTGTCTACCAAGAGATCCCTGAACAAGGATCCTCACAGACCACGTCCACTGAGACTGAAGTACCCAAAGAATCAATCACCGCCCCACTTGGGGCTCCACACATCCCATCGCCAGACCACCAGCACAGGTAATGGTTCGCCAGAAGGGAACAAATGGAGAGGAGACACAATCCCAGGAGACCGGCTCTTACGAGGTCACCAGTTACCAGGTAGGGCCAGAAAAGGGCTAATCTGGCCTGCCATGAGTAGCACAAAGGGCCTCATTTGGACTTCAGATCTTGTCAGAGAACGTTGCTTTCTCAGAGATCTCTATTTCTGTGGCTTCATCTTTCCTCGCTGCCTTGCTCCATGGGCTTTCTGCTTCTCAAGGTCAGAACAGGTCAACTTAATTTCAGAACACACCCTTCTTGTTTCATAAAATAATAAAGTTTAAACAACTAATTGTAGATAATTCCCATCCATCATTTCACCGCCACAACCTTCTGCTTTCTCCTTCCCTTCATTACAGCCCTGCTGTTTGAAATCCTTGGTAAAAGTTCCTTCCATTTAAATGCAATGGCCTTTCATGAGTCTTTTAAACACCCAACCACTATTCCATATACACAACAAAAGCTCTTTTTACACAACAATTGAACATATAGAAGTTCAGGAGATCTCAGCCCAGGAGAGGACATCCTCTGTGGCAACCCCTAATCTGTGAAACCTCCCCCTCACAGAGGTGGGTCTGGAACTATTATTATTATTATTATTATTATTATTATTATCATCATCATCATCATCATCTTCATCATCATCATCACCACCACCACCACCAACAACAACAACAACAATCATCATCATCATCATCATCTGCTGAAGCTGCACCTCCTTACCCTGGCCTTTGACATCTGAGATATGACACATCCTATTCACAGTCTATTCTCTTGACTGTGATTTGCTTTAAATGATAAAGGGTGGGTAAGAAATCTAAATGATGATGATGATGATGATGCAGTGAATGTATACAGGAGGAGAATCATGGTGACAAGCCTAATCTCAGCCTACCGTTGACATTGTTGAAGACCTGACCTTCCCTGCATATGTAAGGGTTGTACAAGTATTGGCAGTTGAATGAATGTTTGGTGGTTGGGAGCTAAAGCTTCCACTACACCCAATTCTCATGTGAAAATAGGAGGGCCCAAATTAGATGGAGGGCAAGGAAAGAAGGGGGGGAAGAGATGATAAAAGCCTTTCTATGCATGCTCATCACTTGGCAGCAACATCCAATGATGGCCTGCATGCATGAATGGGCCATCACAGAGGGAACACCCCAAGCCCCAATCCTTTTTCAGTTGAATCAGTTTCAACATGCAGCTGCCAGCAATTAAGAATAGGGAAATCAAATGACGCATGTGCAGATCAGACCATACAACAATCCTTGGCATCTCCAGGCAGGGCTGGAAGAGACCCATTTGAAACCCTGTAAAACCATTGCCAGTCAATGTAAACAATACTGAGCTAGATGGATCAATAATCTGACTCAATATAAGGCAGCTTCCTATGTTCCTATAAATGCGGAAACTGCCTTTGTTGAAATGTCATGTACTTGAAAGGGAACACCGAAGTTCTGTCAAGTGATGTTGTCTCCATGATGTCCCATTGATCAGCCCAACCACCCTCTGACAACGCAGCCCTGAGTCCATGAAAACATATTTTGAACCAGGAAAATTTCAATATCACCTAGCACCCCTAAGACCACTCTCCTAACTCATTAGGTCATGTTGTTTTCCCATCACTAGCACGCATCATCATGCAATCCAATTGCATCGAGGTTATTTTCTTCAATTCATACATATTTTATGTTTTAATCACATTCAGTATTTCTTTCTGCACTCCATTTGAATGCATCAGATGCAGCCACAACCAGAAATGGAGATGAAGCAGAAAGGGACTCACACTACATCTAAATCATAGCATGCAGTCAGGGCAAAGTGGCTTCATGAGAACAGGAAATGGTGCTAATGGTGGCTGTGCTCCTGGACACTTACCCTCTTTGGCACAGGGCAAGAACCATGAGGAAGAACCATAGTTCATTGGTAGAGCATCTTGTTTGCATGCAGAAGGTCCCAGGTTCAGCCCAGGCTATGGTCTGGCCACAGGCTATGGTCTGAAGGCATATAAGGCCAGCTTGGGTCAGGTCTGGTCAGTGCCTGGATGGGAGACTGCCCGGGAAGCATATGTAAGTCGCCTTGGTTTTCATGAAAAAAGAAAGATGGGGTATAAATGTAATAAATAATAATAATAATCCCCTGCATTGCCAGGTAGGGCTGGGAGAGAACCCAGTCTAAAATCTCGGGAGAGCCACAGTCAGTCAGTGAAGACAATACTGAGCTAGATGGACTCAGCGATCTGAGTCAGTGCAAGACAGCTTCCTATGTCAGGAAGGTGGGAAGGTGTGGAGAGGAGAAGCGGGAGTACTAGGAGCCTTTCTTTAAGCTCCAAGGCCTCAGAGGTGGCTTGGGGAATAGGTCTGGTCTCCTGAATTCCTGGGGCAGTATAAAATATAAAACTGCAATTGGACCCTGCTGCAAATAATCAAACGGGCAAGGGTTTGCCTAAAAGCAAGCAATAGATACACTAAATGAAAATGTCTTACTAGATCTCCAAAGATTTAAAGAAGTTCTTAACACTTTTATCATTCCACCACAAGACTTTGAAAAAATATACCTGTATCTAAAATACTGCCAGGTTTATAACTGACTGCATATTTAACTTTTTAAAAACATATTTAACTTTGGGGGAAAAAACCTGCTTGCTGTGACCATAAGGAATGTTCTGTTGCCCAGCCCGCCAATTATTGCTTAATTACCAGTGTCCCCAAGTGACAGATTGACATGCAGCGAGGTGGATCTGGGAAACAGAGATGGTGTTAACAAATGTGCTCCCCCTTTGTCTTGTGCTGTCTGGGGGACTCTAGCCTCTGCCTATCAGCTGTACATTCTAGTTGCCAATGTAGTAATAATGTGCCGATTCATACATCAGGAAGTGTTTGCTGACTCATGTGATGCTCACCTGGCAAATCTAGGCATAAATGATGCATTAACTGTCATTCCATGGCTGTTCCCTCCCATCCCCGTGGATTTTTTTTTAAAAAAACGACAACAATGCAAGACAGTCATTAGTGACTTGGTTGAATGGAAGACTCGCAGGGGGGGGGGGTCAGTGTAACTCTTTCCCTGCCAGCCATTTGACTGTTCAAATTTGTCCCACCCAACCGCAGATGCTTTTCTCCTGATGTGGAAAAAGATATGGGGAACTTGCATCTCATCCACCCCTCTGTGGTTTTAGTTACCATAATGGAACTAATAATGGAACTAAAAGAAATGTGTAGTTTTGAGTTGAGGAAAAATGCTCCCCCAATTCATCATCCCATTTGCAGATGGAAAATGGGGGGCATTCTGATGATTGGGGCAAAAAAAAATTGCATGTGTCAGGGGGGATTTTAGGTTAGTGGGGCAGCTGTCTTTTCTTTTTCTTTAACTTTCTCTTGCTGCAGTCGCAACAGCAGTTGCCACCATTCTCCACCACCCCCATGCTCCCTCAGAATAACACTGTGTCAAGACTAGGGACGGAAAGATCTGTCTGTGTCGGTTCTCTCAGTTTCTCATTTTCTCCAGGGTTGAATTTAGTTCTCTACATTTCTACAGCGATCTGCAATTTTTTAAACAAAATAATCCTCATGAAAATTCTCCACCATTTTAGTGCGAATTTCTCCAAATAAATACATTTTTGTAGGCAGTTTTGACGAAGGTACACATTTTTGCAAGCCGTTTCTCATCATTTAATGCCTTTTTGCATGTTATTTTCACTCATGTATCCATTTTTATGCATATTTCCCCCTAATATATGCATTTTTGTAAATGTTGTTTAGTTGGCGAAGTGCATCCCAAAATTCTAATAAATGCAAATTTCAAAGGATGGCTGTGTTTCGGTTCACATACTGTTTCAGAAACCACAAATTTGATAAATTCTGCTTGAAATGTGAACTGAATCGAAATTCTCACCCATCCCTAGTCAAAACATAGGCTGTGTACACACCATATGTTTAAAGCAAGTTAAAAACACATTCCCTCCACCCTCCCCAAGAATCCTGGGAATTGTAGTTTACACTTCACCAAGCTACAGTTCCCAGCATCTTTAACAAACTACAGTTCCCAGCATCTTTGGGCGGGAAAATAATGTGTTTTGACTGCATGATGTGCATGCAGCCACGGTGCTATTCTAGGGACACTGTGGGAGAAAATTGTAGCTTCTGGGAGGCAGCCACCAAAAGGAGATCCACCTTTGCTGCCACTTGCCTTGGTGGCAAAATTAAGGATGTGGTGGGAGAGACGCCCCACTCCCATTGCCATCACCACCCAGTAACCTCTCTCCAACTTGCAAATGTTTTTCCTTAAAATCAACCTCCCTCAATTGTGCATCCCTTGAATTTCCCTCGCTCAATTTCAAGCTGGAAATTTGCAACTGTAAACTTTCAGCTCGGACCTAGATATGTTTAGCCCTTGTTTACACTGGCACTGAAGGGCTCCTTGTTGGCTAAATTACTGGGCCCCTGACAGATAAGCATTAGTTGCACAACTTCAGAATGCAAACACTATAGCATGAGGATGCCTGCTGTACCACACAGAACTGGTTCAGGAGCCCCTGCTGCATTGCAATGATCACCTACAAGTGCCCTTCTGCCCTACTCTGTCCCAGTTTCTATAACTACAGGCTCTCTCACAGAGCTTGGAAAAGTTACTTTTTTGAACTACAACTCCCATCAGCCCAATCCAGTGGCCATGCTGGCTGGGGCTGATGGGAGTTATAGTTCAAAAAAGTAACTTTTCCAAGCTCTGCTCTCTTACATGTGTCTCTATCCCTTCATCTCTTCACTTTGCTTAACCCCTTAACACTGGTTGACTCGCAGTTCAGTGTATGAACTAGCTCCACTGCGCAGCTCTGTGTCTAATTGATACTAGATGATATGAAAACCTTGTCTGTTGGAACTACATAATTGATTCCTAAGGTTATCATCTGATTAGGCCATAGTTTCTTTAACAAACCATGATGAAAACAAGCCATGGCTCATTTCTGTCAAGTTTGGTTTGTTTTCCAGCTGCTCTTGTCTCGTGTCTTTGTAGCTTGCCAAGCAGGTAGGGTGTCCAAATAAACCTTGGTTAAAGAAGGGTGCTGGGTTTTAAGCCAACAACAAAACCATGGCTTCAAGATTGTGATTTGTTGTCACTAAACTGTTGCGCTGCAGCCAACTCAGAAGGGACAGGAAGGGGGGAGGCATGAGTTTCAGGCGCCTCCACAGCCGGAAGAAGCAGAGTTGGGGATTGTTGTGTCTGAGCAGGATCGTGCAGGAGGGGGGCAGCCTGCTCTCCAGCCAGTTCCCACGAGTAACGCCCTTTCCGAGGAGCCGAGCGCACCGCCCCCAGTTGATGCAGAGGACTTGTGGGGGGAAGCTTCAGAGACAGTGCCAGCTCCTCCCTTGCCAAGCAGTTCCCAGGAGGATTCCAGTGTGGCACCGCCCCCTGACCTCGAGCCCGTTGCTCGGGAGCAGGTGTCTTCAG
Organism: Rhineura floridana; assembly: GCF_030035675.1. Taxonomy (NCBI): domain Eukaryota; kingdom Metazoa; phylum Chordata; class Lepidosauria; order Squamata; family Rhineuridae; genus Rhineura; species Rhineura floridana. The sequence continues at coordinate 38,934,975 of NC_084491.1, forward strand.
ATGAGCCGTTGGATGCGCGTCCCCTGTCTCCTCGTTCCCGTCGCCACGAGAAACGGACAGGGCAAAGACAGGAATTATGAAGGAGTCAGAGATTACGTTCGAAAACATTTCCTATATAAGCCTGCCGCTCCCAGTGGGGGGTCGTTGAGTCAACTTCCTTCACACGCTGCAGAGCATGTCTAGAGTATAGTTAGGGACTCTAGTGAGTTAGCGTAGGGTTTCCTATGAAGCGCAATACCTTTGATGTATCCATTACTCTAATAAAACAAGATTTACTTGCACACACACTCCAGCCTCATTCTTTCGGCTCTGGACGGGACATGAACAAACCAAAGTTAAGCTGCTGGGCAGGGTTCATACAAGAGCAATAGTTTAATAAATTATAGTTTAATAAACCATGGTTAAACATTGTGTGAGAACCAGACCATTGTATGAGTTGACTGACTGGAGGAAAAACCTCTTTTAAGATTGTGCTTGCCATTTGTCATTTTCCTAAGCAATTGTATTAAAAGTCATTTTTTTAAAAAAAATGTGCTGAATTATGAATTAGGGCCACCTTTTTGATCAATTAAAACTTTTCCAAATTGATTAACTGACAAAATGTTGCAGCCCTAGCAATTATTTGTTCACACATGCTATCTTCAGCGGATGCTACTTTCAATGAGTGATTGTCCACACTTTTTGGACAAGATGCCATCAACGTGCACATTCTTACAATGTAATAAAGCAGTAAACTTATTAAGGCCTTAATTATAATCCAAAAATGTGTGCAGGCTTAGAACAGAGACTGAGGGGGCCTCAAAGGTAAGGAAAATTGGATCTCAGAACCTGCTGTGTTGGGATTTCCTCTGCAGCAGAACTGAATTAGAATGGTATGGCTCAGATCCAATTCTATTATTAATTACAGCGTTAATAATTCAGAAGTGCTTGGCTTGCATAGACATAGGAGTTTGTGTGGTCCAGAGAGACAGAGAAACAGAGCATCCATATCCTTTTTTCAATGCATTCTGGTTTCATCCCCAACTTTCCCCATATTAATCTTTGTACATTTGCCTAACAAATGGGCACCATCTTCCTGGATTTGGGAGCTTGTTTATAAACATATTTCTTCCTAAAATCATTTTGAATTTGCATCATTGTACCCATGCTACCACATAGGAACTTAGGAAGCCGCCTGACTCCAAGTCACAACACTGGTCCATCTACTTCAGTATTGTCTACATTGATGGGCAGCAGCTGTCCTGGGTTGCAGACAAAGGTGTTTAGATGGCAGTGATTGAACCTGGGACCTTCTACTGCAGAACTCCTGTTCTACCACAGTTAAGCTACATCCCTTACCTGAATGCACCGAAATACATTGGGAAAAAGGAGGGGACCACCTTGAAATGGGATCATGAAGGAGTTTGGGGGTTGGGATTTGGAAGGATATGGGGGTTTAGCAGGAGCAATAGGAATTTTGTGAATGCATATACGGGTGACAGTAGTGAACGGGCTATATGCTGGAGCGAAGTATTTGACCCAGACATTTTTCAGCATTTTAGGTGTTTGAAAGTGCCCTCCTCCAAAAACTGGGTTAATTTGGTGGGGGCTTCCTAAGAACGTTTGCTTCGGATGGACTTACTTTTAAAGAGGTGGCTGAGAGTTTTGCTTTCTTTTTTCATGGGGGATCTTTGTCCTTAGGAGCCCAGCGGGGGTGTAATTTGGGGCGCAATACCCTATGGGAACATAACTACATGATGTGGCATCATTCTCAGTGGCATTCTTGGGAGAGAAAGATCTGCTCCCATTAGCCAATTGATATGTTAATTCAGTTACAAATATGCCGCTTGTAATCAGTACAGCACTATCGAAGAGACTCTGAGTGCTCATTTGTATTTGGCCAGCTAGAAGCTCAGTTGCTGACCTGTTTGAACCGGGCAGACCAGGCACGTAAGGAGTCCAAAGCTCACCGGGGTAGCAAGAGTTAACTGAGTCATGCCACACTCCTAATAACACCATTGAGGGTGCAACTGGGTCTGGACTGGGCTGAGTCACTTTCTGAGTTGGGAGACTCTGAATTTTTTCTCCCCAAGGCCAGTTCTGAGCCTTCCAGGGGGCATTCTGTCCATCTCTAGCCCTTGGCTTCTCTTATGTTCTTCTGTCCGGATGCATATGCTTCTTTGGCCCATCACGCCACTTCAGAGTATTCATTTATATGTGAATTTGTTGGTTGCTTTTCCTTTAAAGGGGTTCAAAGTGACTTACAATCAAAAGGATCACAGAAATAGTGATACATAAAACTCCAGAATTAGACCTGTTAAATCCATTCTTGAATGGAAACCAGACCCTTAAGGATAAACAATTGGTGTCTTTTAGTTCCAGCCCAGTTATTAATAGCACGATTTTGGAAGGATCTGAGAGGTATATATATCTACAGTATTTCGTTGTGGTAGAGAAATTGTCGCAGAAGGTAAAGATGGCAAAAGGACAGAAATGTAAAAACTCTTTTGTGGCAGAGTGGGGGAGCTTTATTACATATACTAATGTAGCAGACAATAAAAACAAGGTTCCCAGGGCGATCCAAAATTTATGGAATCTATAAAGCTGATCAAATAATAATAACTGATTATTTGCTTGTATATTTAAGTGCAGGAAATCTTATTATATATATATATATGTTATTTACCCTTTACTCTCAATGGATGTATGACTTTAAAAAAAATATTAATAAAATTGGATTAAAAAAATCAGAAGGATCAGAACACAGAGCAGCAAATCCCAATAAAAAAATCAATATAAATATGTTGTAAAACTGGAAGATAAAAATCCAACGGCTACTAAGAGACCAATCATCCAGCAACATGAGAAGAGCCCTACTGGATTAGACCAAAATCTATCTAGACCAGAATCTCATTTCCAGCAGTAACTCATAAAATGCCTCTGGGAAGCCCATAAACAGGGCTTGAAGCCAATAGCCCTCTCCTGCTCTTGCCACTCCCAGAAACTGGCAGTTAATGGTATATGGGCTATGAACCCGGAAACAGTATATAGCCATCATGACTACTACCATCATCATCACCAATATTGTTTAGAGTTGTTAGTCGCTTGTTACCCAAAGGTCTCCAGGTGACCTACAACACATTTACAACATCAATATAAATACATTTTACCATAAAAACAGAACAAAACAACCCCTATAACAACCACAGGAAACTTTGGCAGCACACTATCAACATTATCTTAGTTTATCAAAAGCCTGGGGGGGGGAAAGATAAGCCTTTACCTAGCGCTGAAAAGATTTCAATGGAGGCGCCAGGCAGATCTCCCTGGAGAGAGCCTTCCACAGATGGGGCCCCACAACTAAAGAGGCTGTCTGTCTAGTCACCGCTCTCCAAGCCTCCCTCAGAGGGAGGACCTGGGGAAGGGCCTCAGCAGAAGGTCAATCGATTCCATTCTCCTCCAAGAATTTGTCTAACCCCCCTTTAAAGCCATCTCCATTGGCGGTCATCAAGTCTTGTGGCAGCAAATTCCATAGTTTGTCTATGCGCGGTGTGAAGAAGTACTTCCTGTCCTGACTCTTCCAGTTTTCAGCTTCATTGGATGACCGTGGGTTCTATTATTATGAGACAGACAGTCATACTTATGTGTATCCATTTTCTCCACACAATACATCATTATATACACCTCTAGCATATCCCCATTTACTCACTGAGTTTATACTCACTGAAAACACAACAACTGCCCCACAGTTATAGAACTTCCCTTGGAGACTCGCCACAGCTCAAGGGTCTTAGAGGCTTTTCAAACTGGAAAATAAAAAGTGCATCTCAGGCTATGAAGTGTTATTTCTTCCATACAAGGCACAGGGCATCAATTTAAGCTTCTTGTATGCAAGTCAAGGGGGGAGTGGGAGGGAAAACCGAGGAAACCTCTTGAAAACAGAGAAGCTGTCACCTGTCAGCAGGTGCTGAATACGGAGATTACCTGAACACGTGGATCTCCCACGGCAGTGAGCTTCACAGGGTAGACACCAAAACAAGAAAGACCCTAAACTTCAGCCTCGTCCTTTCTGTAAATAGGAGAAAAAGATCTTTCCAGCCATCTCTGACTAATACTGGATACAAACCCAAATAAATACATAGAGGTGGCTTGTGGACAAAGTGGCTCTGATTCTTGTTTTTCATGTAATTGCCTGAAAATTAGTGAGTGTGTGTGTGTGTGTGTGTACAAACGTGGTGGTGGGAAAGTGTCCTAGACTGGTAGGATCTTTTTCTGGCAAATGGGTGCCTCTACTGCGTCATATAATTAACACACTATGTATTGGGCGTCTATGGAACAGTCCCTTACTTCTTTAAAAAATGCATTTAGGATTAGAGGGAGAGGCTCTGAAAAGGCCTAGCTTGTGGAAAATTGAATTAAGGGGCGGCTGTGTGAACCTGAATGCAAAAGGCGTTACACAGAGGTGGCAGGAACCTTGGGTGAGATCATTTTTCTCCAAAAGCCAATGGCACAGTGCAAACACGCATTCAAGTCCCTCAAATCTGGGGCTTTGTTTGAGTTTTGTTTGCATGGTGCCTGGCAGAAGGAGATTAAGAAATTAGCTTTCTTTGCAGCATCAAACGTTTTCCTCATTGATAAGGTAAAAGACACCAGCACAAACAAAGGAGAAAGAACAAAAAAGTTTTTTTTTCCCTTGCTAAGGCTCAAAACACGTGAAAGACAGAAGAGCTGCTTTCATATCCTCCATACACTTGGGACATCCAGAGTTTACCTCCTTGGATGCTTGAAAGCCCTGGTCAACAATGAGCTATGCCAGACACTTTGAATGTCAGCCCTGAGCATCAAACAACAAAAGAATCTTGTTGCCATATAGATGCCATTTGCTCCACTGCCCTCTCTTTCCTTTGGTTTGGTGAAGTGTGGAAAGCAGGCTTCCCACTCCCATGGGGCCATATTGGGCAGAAGGACCACTAATGGCTGACCTTCATTTTACAGTCTGCTGTGCACTCCGGCAGCTGCCTGGATAATCTTTGGATCAGCATCTTCCAAGAAATTAGGGTCCTTTGTTAAATTTAAATTCAGCTTGCACATATGCAGCGGTGGGTGAAGTATTTATTACATCATTAGGGCTATTTCTCAGTTATTTTCTTGTCTTTATATACACAAACATTAACCATGATGGATGTTTCAAAGTGTCTTTACCATTAACCGAGGTGTAACGATTTACAATTTAAGAGCAGCCCTGCTAGACCAGACCATGGATTTATTCTGCTGCCCATCGTTCCCAGGCAGATGTCTCTGGGAAGCCCACCAGGGAGTAATTGAAGGGAATAGTCCTCCACTCCATGCCAGCAACTGGTAATCAGAGATATACTGCCTCTTGATGTAAAGGTTGCTTACTACAGCCTTTATCCAGCCATTGGAAGACTATTTATCTAGGAACGTGTCTAATTTATTTATTATTTGATTTATATCCCGCCCTTCCTCCCAGCAGGAACCCAGGGCAGCAAACAGAAATGCTAAAAACACTTTAAAACATCATAAGGACAGACCTTAAAATACACTAAAACAAAACAACGTTAAAAACATTTTTTTAAAAAGGGTTAAAAATGTATTATTAAAAAAAACATATTAACAAGCAATTCCAACACAGAAGCAGACTGGGATAGGTCTCAACTTAAAAGGCTTGTTGAAAGAGGAAAGTCTTCAAAAGGCGCCAAAAAGGTAGCAGAGATGGCGCCTGCCTAATATTCAAGGGGAGGGAATTCCACAAGGTAGGTGCTGCCACACTAAAGGTCCGTTTCCTATATTGTGCAAAACGAACCTCCTGATAAGATGGTATGTGCAGGAGGCCCTCATCTGCAGAGCGCAGTAATTGACTGGGTATATAAGGAGTAAGACGGTCTTTCAGGTATCCTGGTCCCGAGCTGCATAGGGCTTTGTACACCAAAGCTAGAACCGTGAACTTGGCCTGGTAGCAAATGGGCAGCCAGTGCAATTCTTTCAGCAGCGGGGTGACATGGTGGCAATACCCTGCCCCAGTGAGCAGTCTTGCCACCGCATTTTGCACCAGCTGCAACTTCCAGACCAACCTCAAGGGAGAGCCCTACATAGAGCACATTATAGCAATCCAGCCTGGAGGTTACCAGTGCATGGACAACAGTGGTCAAGCTATCCCGGTCCAGAAATTGCCTTTCAAACTCAACTAAGCCAGTAGCCATCACCACACCTTGTAGGGAAGCTGATCGTCCCAGAGCCATAACTGGCCCCAGAAGCGTAGCCTCTAATCCTCATTGTCCTTCCATTAACACTCCTCTACTATCTTCTCCAACGCAAATAAAGTGAAGAGCAAACAACACATAAACACAACCCCCCAAGGGTGAACAGCAGCAGAGGTGATCCACTAAAGTAACATGAGCCAAAGCAACAGCTCTGTGTTGTCCCGTACAGTTTCATCATCAATGTTGCTAGCAAATGATGGGGTTAATCCAAAGGCTGCACGTAAAAAGTGCAGGAGAGCGGGGACAGAAGTGGCACCACAGAGGTATCCTGGAATGAACTCCAGGGGGCGGAGCCATGGCTCAGCGGTAGAGCATCTGCCATGTATGCAGAAGGCCTCAGGTTCAATCCCCGCCACTGGCACTTAGGGCTGGGAGAGACCCTTGCCTGAAACCCTGGAGAGCCGCTGCCAGTCAGGGTAGGCAATATTGAGTTTGATGGACCTCATAGCCTGACTCAGGCAGCTTCCTATGAATAAGGGGCAGTAAAGAAGAATGGAGACGGTAGTTTACATGAGGAGGAGGCCATAGATGAAAGGAGTTGGAAGGGCCATGGGCAAGAGGCAGGGGAGTAACAGAAGAAAAGGGCAGAAAGTGAGAAAAGGTAAGGACAAGGGGCCTGTGCTGGGTGTGAGAGGGGATGGCAAGCTAGAGTAGGCATTTGAGGATGGGCTCAAGGTCTGCCCTTCTCTTGGTAATCTACCAGAGGAGAGACTAAACTAATATCAGAAATTCATCAGATTTTCCTGTTTTACCACTTTTACTTTGAATGTAAAAATTTTATCTGCATGCTGAACACAACATTTTGAGCTCAAAATCCAAGTTCGTTAAATTTTCTGACACTTCTTGGACTATTTTGGCAGGCATGAAATGTGACATCCCATAAGCAGTCTGTACTAAATGCCAATAATGTATTAGCTATTTAATTCTGGCAAACGACAAATGCAGAAATCAAACTTCGAAATTGAATATCAAGTACTGACATTAAATATCACCATAAGATGTCAAATGTAGATACCAACTATCTGGTAAAACCTTATTATTATTTATTACATTTACATCCCACCCTTCCTCCCAGAAAGCACTTTAAAACATCTTAAAAACAAAAGACTTTAGAACATATTAAAACAAAACATATTTAAAAACACACAGAAACAAAACATCTTAAAAACATATTTAAAAGCAATTCCAGCACAGACGCAGACTGGGATAAGGTCTCTACTTAAAAGGCTTGTTGAACAAGGAAAGTCTTCAATAGGCACTGAAAAGATAACAGAGATGGCACCTGTTTAACATTTCAGGCAAGCGAATTCCAAAGGGTAGGTGCTACAACGCTAAAGATCCACTTCCCATGTTGCGCAGAATGGACCTCCTGAAAAGTTGGTATCTGCAGGAGGCCCACACCTGCAGAGCACAGTGATCGACTGGGTATATAAGGGATAAGACGGTCTTTCAGGTATCCTGGTCCCAAGCTGTATAGGGATTTGTACACCAAAACAAGAACCTTGAACTTGGCCTGGTAACTTATGAACAGCCAGTGCAATTCTTTCAGCAGTTGGGTGACATGTTGGCAATACCCTGCCCCAGTGAGCAGTCGCACCACCACATTTTGCACCAGCTGCAGCTTCTGGACCAACCTCAAGGGCAGCCGCACGTAGAAAGCATAGAACAGTAATCCAGCCTGCAGGGTACAGTGAAAGGACTACAGTGGTAGGCTATCCCAGTCCAGAAACAACTGCAGCAGTCTTATCAGTCAAAGCTGGTAAAAGGCACTCCTAGCCACTGTGGGCACCTGGGCTTCTAATGATAAGGATGGATCCATGAACACCCCCAGACTACGAACCTGCTCTTTCAGAGAGAGTACAACCCCATCCAAAGCAGGCAACTGACCAATTATCCAAACTCGGGAACTACCAACCCACAGCACCTCCGTCTTGCTAGGATTCAGACTGGCCCTCATTCATCCTACCACCGAGTCCAGGCAGTGGTCCAGGGTTTGCACGGCCTCTCCTGATTCAGATGTTACAGAGAAATAGAGATGGGTATCAGTGTACTGCTGACACCTCACCCCAAATCTTCTGATGACCATTCCCAAGGGCTTCATATATATGTTAAACAGCATTGGGGACAAGATGGTACCTTGTGGCACTCCACAACTGCCAGGGGGCTAAAACATAATAGCCCAATGCTATTTTCTGAAAACGACCCTGGAGATAGGATTGGAACCACTGTAAAACAGTGCTACCAATACCCATCTCACCAAGTCGGCTCAGAAAGACACCATGGTCAATGGTATCAAAAGCTGCTGAGAGATCAAGTAAGAATAGCAGGGTCGCACTCCCCTTGTCCTTCTCCCGATAAAGGTCATCCATCAGGGCGACCAAGGTTGATTCAGTCCCACAACCAGGCCTGAACCCAGACTGGAATGGGTCAAAATAATCTGTTTCATCCAGGAGGACTTGCAGTTGCTGCACCACAACCCTCTCAATCACATTCTCTAAAAAGGGAGTATTTACAACAAGGTGGCAGTTGTCACAAACCAATGGGTGCAGGGTGGGCTTTTTCAGGAGTGGTCAGATCACTTCCTCTTTCAGGGCAGCTGGGACCACTCCCTCTCACAATGACTCACTGACCACACCCTGGATCCAATCAGTCATACCTCCTTGTCAACCTTTAAAATGTATGAGTAGCCAGAGAATATGTGGAATATATTCAGCCTGCAGAGGACAATCCTGCAAAGCAAATTCAAACCTTTTGGACATCCTCTTGTTATCAGAGAGAATAGGCCGTAGCTCAATGACAGAGCACATACTCAATCCCAAATTAAGTCCCTACCATCTCTAGTTGAAAAAAGGGTCACATAGCAAGTGATGGAAAAGTCCTATGTTTTCCTGAAACCTTGGAGAGTCATTGCCAGTCAGATTAGGCCAGGGATTGCCAACATGGTACCGAAGGATGCCAGTGTGCCTGCTACTACCTCCTATGGCACCTGTAAAAGATCTAAGTAAATATTCCCTCAAAAACTCACAATACACTAGAGCACATATGGGGAACTTTTGGACCTCCAGATGTTAAAAAATGTAAATGTACTGCCTTCAAGTCGATTCCAATTTATGGCGACCCTATGAATAGGGTTTTCATGAGGCTGAGAGGCAGTGAATGGCCCAAGGTCACCCAGTGAGTTTCATGGCTGTGTGGGGATTCGAACCATGGTCTCCCAGGTCGTGTTGCTGAATTACAATTCCCATCATCCCTAGCCACTGGTTGAGCTTACTGGGGCTGATGGGAGTTGTAGTTCAGGAACATCGAGAGGGCCAAAGTGGACTTTGGTATATATATTGCAGCAGAGTGCAGATATAACTAATCTGGTAAGACTGGTGGCTGGAAGAACAAAGAAAGGTTTATTACTACAGACTGTTTGCCCTTCCTGCTCAGTTCTTGTTTGCACTGGCTCTGCCTCTTCTACACTGAAGCCATTACGCCATGCCCCACAGCAGCCATTTTGTGCTATGTCACGCCCTCATGGCAGCCATATTACATCATGCTACCTGCCCCACAGAAACCATTTTGTCACTGGCACCCATGGCAGTTTCTCAAAATTCCAATGTGCCCAGTAGCTCCAGAAGGGTGGCAATCCCTGGAATAAACCATAATGGGCTAGATGGCAGCTTCCTGTATTAAAGCCCAGCAAAATGCTAGTTCCTGCTCTGCAATCTACAGGTCAAACAGTAATTCCCACCATTCTCCTCTTCTTTATTAACTTTTCAGCTCAGCACATCAATATATCCTGTGCCAACCCACAACCTTTTCACTGTGGCTCAGTACTGGGGCAATGCACGTTGATCTCTGAGACTTCAGTGGCCTTGCTCAGTCTGATCTGCCTGTGCTTGCAATTGCCTAGCTTATTAGCCTAGCCTGCATCCAGCTATGGAGGGAGGATATATCAACAACTGCTTAGCTGGCGGTCCGCCTGAAATACTTCATGGGTCCTTGCTGCTCCTTTCAACACCAATATGTGAAAGCTCTCGAGCACACCTCGCTGCACAGAGAGATGGTGTCACACGACCTGATCTCAAGGTTAATTGGCCCTCGGCATCTCCAGAGCTACTTTCTTCCTATAATAGCCAATTTGATCTTGTTAGCTGCATTGTTATTTTCATCCAAAGTCCCAGCAGCAAACTTATAAGAGTGGATACAGAAGGTGAAGGGCAAAAGTTCCATTGTAGGAGCACCTGCTGTAAGTGTTGTTGACCAAGCACTTTTCTCCTCCGTAATCGCAATATAAGACCGAGGCCACATCCCAAGAGTGGTTTACTGATCAGTCCCTCTTCCCAGGGAACTCTGGGAATTGCAGCTCTGCGAAAGGAACAGCAGTCTCCAAATGAGTCTCAGAACCCTTCACAAACTACAGCTCTTTGGAGGAAGCAAAGCAACAGAGAGCAGGAATGAAGTAAACAAATAAGCAAATAAAATTTCTCATGAAGTGCTGAAACACAACCACTGAAAAGGGAAGATGGATTCAGGCAGTGCCAAAAATGGTGCGAAGCAAAAGAGGGGGGAAGGAAGAGAGAGAGAGAGAGAGAGAGGTGTTTTTTCTCACTGCCTTTGCTTTGTTACTGACCCCTGCAGTCTACCGAAGTCTCCAGCTAGAGCCTTGTGGGCATATTTGAACAAATTTGCTAACAAGCTCAACCAGCATCCTTATTAGTATTTCTGCGCCTTGTGTTATGTCCTCCCGGCATCGTCTATGGCTGGGACTTAGGGTGTGCCCTCCTGACCTGTTCCTGACATGCAGAAAGGGATGATTCATGAATCTCTGTCACAAGTAACCTTCGATCTGAGAAGATGGCATCTTGGCCTTGCTGCTGAAGCCTTCCTAATGAGCGTACAGCGCAGGTCTCCCACACTGGCAATCTGCGTGGAAGCCTGACTTTCTCAAGCAGCAGGATACTAAAAGAAACCTTCAGCCTCTCGGGAACTATTGTATGCAGAAAGCAAAAAAGCTAGACAGAGACTCAGAGAAAGAGGAAGAAACTAGGACCAGAAAAAGTGCGGCTGCCTTTGCGACTCCGAGCAGGCACACCAAAGTTGGCCACACAGTGACAGGGTACCACTGGGAGATGTAGACAGAGAGTGTGAAGGGCTTTCAGGAGGTGGTGGTGGTGAGGAAAGGAGTGAGAGAGAATCGGCCTTCTGAGGCCATGCTTTAAATGTCTGAGGGCACACCAAAGAGTGTTTGTTGGCTTCCAGTTTTGTTGGCCTTAGCAAGATATTTCCCTCGCGTTGTGCCAATACAAAGGCTGGTATAGCACAGTCTATCCCCACGCGTGTCTCCTGGGTGTCAAGGGCCAGCTAAAGATCACCCCCACAGGGAGTGGCTCAGGGGTTACGTGCCCTGCCACCTGTGCAGCCGTGGGCAACATGCACAGTCCCAAGGAGCCCAGTTGCCCCCCAGCTGGCAGTTGCGGACAAGGGGCCTGGCTTGTGCAGCTGTGGCAAGCTGAGCAGGCCCTGGCCAGCTGGGGAGGACTAGCTTCAGAGGGAGGCAATGGGAAACCCCCTCTGAATATTGCTTACCATGAAATCCCTGGCCATATGTCGGGATCGACTTGAAGGCAATCCATTTCCATTTTGTCCCAATACAGGTGGAGAAGCATCAGGCTGAAGGCCTGTGTAGAGAACTGACTGCAACCAGTTGAAAGGGAAAGGGACTGATGCTGTATTGATGCCTTGGCAATATACTTGTTCCCTTGATTTGATTCCTTCTCCACATAGTCTGGTCATTCATGTTTGAATAGCGATTCAATTCTGGGTCTCTCATTTCCTGTGTTGCATGGTGGCCAACAGCATGAGCTGTGGGCTGGGAAGTCATACAAACCCAGCAGGTTGCCTTGTGGTCAGTCAGACCATTGGTCCATCTAGGCCAGGAGTCTCTCTTCTAAATGGGGCAGCAACTCTCCAAGGATCCAGGCTGAGGTCTTTTCAGTGCTGCTACTGGAGTTCCTTCCAGCTAGAAGTACCAGGGATTGAACTTGGAACCTTCTCCGTGCAAAGCATGTGCTTTACCACTAAACTCAAATCTCGTCTCAGACATGAATCTATTCAATGGACTTCTCAGCCACCTTCTCTCACCTCACCCTCCCATATGGGGGCAAAAATACTGACCTAACCTATGGGTTGTTTAAGGGATTACTTGGATAATCTATTTAAAGCATTGTAAAAATGCTAGGCATTAGTATGTCCAAATAGCACAGTCTACTCCACCGTATCGCTCTGCCTACCCATCACCACTATGAGATGCATTGCTCAAGCCATGGATTTATCATTTCTTGTTCTCTGTATACAAGATTCTCAAAAATGTTGGCCTACAATTACTAGGTTTGTGTACGATTGAACCTATGTGGCCTACTGTTACTGCAAATATGGCCTACTATTTCTAAGTTCATGTAGGATGCCTACGGAGTAAAGAAAAAACAAAGCATGTGGTCTTTGGTGCAGAATCCAGCTTACTGAGAAACTGTACTTTCATTATTTTTAAAGATTTCTAGTCCTTATGGTGTTATGCTTGAAAATGTGAGAGAGCCAGTATAGAATAATGATTAGAGTGTTGGACTAGGACCAGATTCAAATCCTCAATTACCTATGAAGTTGGCTGGGTGACCTTGGTGCAGCCGTTATGTCTCAGCCTAACCTTCCTCACAGGGTTGTTGTGAAGATAAAATAAGGGAGATTAATGATGTGCCCTGCCCTGAGCTCCTTGGAGGAAGGGCAGATTAAAATATTGTAACAATGATACAATGCTAATGCGTGGTGATATCTCAGAAGGTAGCAAAACTGCTGAATTTCTAGTGTCCAAAGGATGGAAATTCATTTACTGTCTAATCTGCCCCTACCTGAAGGAAGTTATGCAAAGAAGTAAAGAAAAGAGAGAAAGAAAGGGGAGGAAATCAGACCAATTTGCTTTAAGTTGCATGATTTGTGCATACTACAGAATTCAACTTTTTTTGTTGCAAAATGTGGGTGTATTTGGTGGAATCTTTTGTGGGGGGAGGTTGTTTTTAGTGCAGTGTATGTGGATTCTGACCTATTATTTAGAAGGGGGGGGAAGTCTCCATTTGTGACAAATGTTAGAATGGGAAATATAGTGACAAAGCATACTTCTTAGTTGAGATTCAAGCAGGGCACCAGAGGCAAACCCTGCAGCCATCATCTCCTTAGATTACAAAAAGCTGCCTTTCGCATGACGCCACTTTGAACAACACTTCTCTTGACAGGCATGCAGAGTCCTGGCTCAAATGATGCCTGACAAGCTGGGGTTTTCACCTTTTCTGACAGGTCCTTCAGAACCCGAGACGCTCTTTGCAGGTTCCCCTGACCTACCTTGACCTTGTGTGGCATTTGAAATTGGCCAACATCACAGTGCAAGGGAGGCTGCTTCAGGCAAACTAAGGGTAGAAACACACTCACTGTTCTGCCAGTTCCATTGTGTCTCTGCTGAAAACTGGGGCACACAACACTACTCAAACCCTGCTCCTTTTTCCTGTAAAACCTGGTGGGAGCCACTTGAATGTGTTTTTTTAAATCGCTCCTAATTGACTTCGCAACTGATCGGCAGATAAACCCGTTCCCCCTACAGGTGTGGCTAGTGAAAACGCTTTGATCCGGCAACTAGTGTGTTTATAGCCCTAGTCCGTGTTACGAATAGGAGAATGTCGGTTTTACAGCCAGCACTTATTTTATACATCCATGGCAAAAGATCAGGTCCAAGAGAATCTTTCAGTGGTGACAGAATGCCTCTCTGGACCATTTTTAAGGTTTAAAAAGATAAGAGAAAGAAAAGTCCAACACTTTTCAAGGTAAGGTCTAAACCAGACGTGATGGTACAGTTTTTCGTATATAAAGTGTTTTGGAATAGGAAGGGGTGGAGTCCTGAGGCTTTGCAGGCACCACCGATTGGCGGTGCCTGCAAAGCCCTTTCAGATGAGCTCTGCCCTTACCTGTCCCATACCTGCTGTTATATATGATGCTAGGTGTAGGACAAGTGGATGTGGCTTGGCCAAAATGGCCTCGTGAGGGGTCTAATAAGGTGGGTCTAATAAGGCCTGAAGGCGGAGGTTCCCTACCCCGGGCTAAAACCTCTCTGCCAGATACTATTTTTTTTATTACATTCCGAATGGCAATGGCCTTCACACAGTTTGAAGCAGCACAGTTCATTCTACTATCAAATTATGCTTTAGGTATACATCTAAGTCTATATCCTGAACTGTTTTGTACAATGCTATGTTCACTGATGGTGCTAAATAAATAAATCAATAAAATAAAATAAATTGCGTTAGGAATAAGGATCTTGTTCTTTGTTTTTCAACACAGTTGCTGATGGGTTTTTTCTTGCTTTTTTGGAGGGGGAGCTATTTGATCTGGCATGTGGAGAGGATACAATCATGAATTTGGATAACACCTTTTATATTTTCTGCACAGAACATAAGTACTCCCCCCCCCCGCTACAGCCCATGGTGGGAATAAATTTACCTTGTCCCTTGTCATACTGGACAGGGAGGACGTTTTTTGCAACAATGACATGAAAACCGTGACAAGGAAAAAGAAAACAGAGGGAGATTTCAGCTCATTGGCTCTACTCCTTCTCAGTGTGCATTCGGCACACACATTTCCTCATCAGAGGCTAAGGGTGCCATTCTTGACTGACATCTCTAGGTCCCATTTGGAAACTGATGGATTGTTTTCCACCATTATGCCTGACTCCATATTGGGCTGTCTACACCAGGTAATTTGTTTGCCAGAGATCAAAATGCTGCGGCTCACTCTCTCCCCCCACCCCGGGATTAACACTCTGACAAAATCATTAGAAACCTGATGGAGTATTGGAGGCCTCCTGCATCTGACTTCATTTCTCAGCTTAATGAATGCCTACCTTCCAGGCAAACCTTCATCTGGTTTCTAGATTCCCTCCTGAGCATCCGTTCACAGACATATGACCTGTGGGGTGCACCTCTCCAGGATACCCTTAAAAAAGGAACATACACTTTTTTACTGAGATTCAAAAACAGATGCTCTCCCCCACCCATTCGCCCCCTGCAACACAGCAGTTTTCACACTATGCTCAGGAGACCCTGCTGCTAGCGTCTTGTGCCTTGCAGAGGATGTTGGGGAGGGTACGCACTCAGTATTTATCTCTTTTATTTCAGGTATTATTACTGCCCTTCATACAAATATATGATCACCTAACTCCAGCCTCCTGATTTAATTGTTGTTTTGACTGCTACACTGTTTAAATGGGCTTGTAATGTTTATTATCATTTTGTATGGATGTGTTAAAGCGCTTGATGAATTGTTTTTACTGTGTATTTTAATTATGGGTAGTTATATTTTTTACAATTGGTGATATACTTGTTTTTGCTGTTGGCTTTTATTAGTTTGTAAACCAGCTGGACATTTTTTTTCTTGAAATGAAAGGTGGTATACAAATTATTTTAATGACAGAAACAACAACAGTATATCTCAGGGCACTTCCCAAGAAACAATTTCAATAAAATATATTCCTAACTGTTAGAGTGGTATGACAATGGAACCAATGACCTTGGGAGGTGGTGGGCTCTCCAACACTGGAGGCATTCAAGAGGCAGCTGGACAGCCACCTGTCAGGGATGCTTTAATTTGGGTTCCTGCACTGAGCAGGCGGTTAGACTCAGTGGCCTTATAGGCCCCTTCCAACTCTTCTATTCTATGATTAATTACATAATTAGGACACTATACAAAACACACAGCAAACAAAGGCACTTTCCAAATTCACCCCAACTTTCAAAACCAATTCAGGCAGTAGATTGGATGACTGAGTTGCAGAATTTCATATATAGCTTCCTCTTCTATCAGACCTAAAAAAATTAATTTCATCAAAAATGCCTAGGAAAATAGAAACTAACGTAGCACCTAAAATTCCGAGAACAACATAGGGACCAGATGAACTTCCCCAGGGGGAAAAATTCATTACTGGGGTGCCACTGACGAAAAAGCCTGATGAAAGTTCTTTAATTTTTTTCCCCTGTGTGTTTTTTAAAATATACATAGAGAGATGTTTTCTTCCCAGTGCCCAACAGAGACGAGTCACCCTTTCAAAAAAACAACTTTATTGCCAAGCAATATTATTATCACCATGAAGGAAATTACTCCTAATTTTTATAAATTATCTCATCAGCTGCAGCTAATTAGCAGCTGCCAAATGATGGCAAATCATTCTGTTCCCCCAGGGGGGGCTTTGGCTCAGAGCTAAGTAACATTCCCACCCAGCTTCCTGGGGTCAAGAATACGGCTGCAGGAATCTAGGATGGGAAACGAATCTGATGACTGGTGGGTGGTATTCAATGCTAGTCCTACTCAGAGTAGACTCATTAAAGTTAATAGACAGCTAACTTAGGGACATTCATTTCACTGATTCTACTCTGAGTGGATGAATGTAACCTCTGAAGAATTTTCGAACTAATTGGGTCAAATGTAATTCAAACCAGATTCAAACAAATGTCTATGACACCTGTATGGGAACGTGTAAACAGTGTCCACAATGGGTCCCACTTACAAACCTTCTAAGCGTGAGCAAAGCTTTTCTACCTCCTTTGGAAGATTAAGCCCAGTGCTACTTATGTCAGCTACTGCAAGCTTTCCAAGGTCTTGGGCAAAAGTCTTTCCCAGCTCAGGAACCCAAGATCCTTTGACAACAGAGGCTGAAATTGATGAGCCATGTCTCATCAATGTGACAGACGTCAAGTCTTTCCTTCATTTAACCTTTAGTGCCCTATTCCAGCTTACATCATCCCCCCTTTCCCCAGATCTAGCATACACACTGCAGACTAAGGACCCAATGCACCCTTCACTATTACCTTGAACAGATACAGCTTATCTGAAAATTTCATTAAAATCCTTTCTAACAGGAGCTGGTGGTTCCTGCTCTTCGTTCCTCCCTCCTTCCATCACCCTCCCTTTTTCTGACTCTCCTCTCTGTCTGTTCCTGGGTGGAAGAGTCTATAAAAATCAAATGAGCAAGCAAGCCAACAGCTAAATGACACTTAATCAGAAGAGAATGTATGCCTCTAGTGGGAAGAAAACAGCTATTACGTTGGGGGGGGGCAGGGGGGGAGAGAAAAAAGGTTCACATGGAGTGGGGAGAAGAAGAAGCTGTAAATGGACAGCTACATAAATTGATGGTCCCTCCAAGCCAGGCACATCTGCTCAGATGCCACTTGCCTTGAGTTGTGAGCAAAACATTTGTCACCAAGCGCTCCTGGCACCTGGCGGGGAAAAGTGGAGGTAGTGGCAGTATATATACACAAACACACACACGGGGGGGGGGGGAGACTCCTTGGAGGAGAGAAATGATTGCAGCTCCGAGCTCTGTTGCTGCCCCAGCTTCCTTTTCCCATGCCCTCTTGGAGGGAATATCAAAAGGTGAGGTTCTGGCCTTTCCCGATATAACAAAATCCAATCTGAAGTGTCTGACCTTTAAAAGGCTCGGTTTTTACAGGCTCCGCACAATTGCATACAGTGCCGGAGGGGTCTTTATCGCCGTACGCTCCCTTCAGAATGACACGGGGTATCAGAGACCTGAGCCTGTACGTTGAGGCTGTGTTGGAACCAGCATACCGTTACTGTTCTGCAAACAACCTGGGAGATTTGCACTTGCCGTACTGTGCATCTAAGCAGGTATGGATCTGATTTGACTGTGGATGGGAGACAGGACCAAAGGCTTTGAACTCTCTAAAGGAAGCCCACGATATCATTCTACTACTACTACTACAGTTATTATTTACCCTACATGCATGTGAACTGCTATGGTATGCAGTGGGTGCATACTGGAAAGCTTACAGTCAACTGCGGCTTCTCGATGTATGTGTACACTGCTATTTACGCCCATACAGGATGTCCTTGTGTTACGCTCTACACACAAATTGCAGGTTAATTTCTGCAAAGGAAAAACTTTGTCTTAGAAGGGGGCATGGGATGGCACAGCCTGTTCCCACAGGCCTCTTACATCTCACATGCAAGTCCATGCAGGCCTAAGCAGTGGTTATGTCTGCAACAGCATTAGCCAGAGTTAGTGCTAATCAGAGTTCACTTAGCCAGGATTGTTACCCAGCGTCAAGCCCTGATTCAGCACAAACCTTAGTAACACTGGGAAATCTTTAACATTAATGAAAATACAAGGACAGGCCACAAGATGTAATGATGACCACCAATTTGGATGCCTTTAAGGAGAGGATGAGACAAATTCATGAATGATAAGGCTATCAGTGGCTGCTAGCCGTGATGGCTATGTTGTTGGAGGCATACCAGAATACCAGTTTCTGTGAATCACAAACAGGCAGAGTGCTCTTGCACTCAGGTCCTTCTTGCAGGCTTCCCTGGTTGGCCACGGTGAGGACAGGACGCTGGGCTAGATGGGTCTTTGGCCTGATCCAGCAGGGCTCTTCATGGTTAA
Organism: Rhineura floridana; assembly: GCF_030035675.1. NCBI lineage: Eukaryota > Metazoa > Chordata > Lepidosauria > Squamata > Rhineuridae > Rhineura > Rhineura floridana. The sequence goes on from NC_084491.1 coordinate 38,953,716, forward strand.
AGTGGGAATGTGCATGTGGCAGGAGAGGGTCTGGGAGGAGGGAGCATAGTCCACTCCTGATCTAATACATTATGGCAGCACTGCCCCAGGCTTGGTGGTTTCTGCACTTTTCCACATGTATGCGTGCAGAGGGTTTGGCGTTATTGGCAACTGCCAAGGCCTATGCCCAAGCAGGGAGTATACTGCCAACCCCTTTAACCTTCTTGCTCCGCAGCTTCTTCTCCCGTGTTCGCCTGCTCTCTCCAAGTGCTCTGCAGTGAGAAGAGTGAGGAGAAGGAGCGGTAACTTCCAGTCTCCTTGGATCTCTCTCTCTCTGAGTGGTGGCATGGATGTGGTCCAGAGGACGAGGCAAGCAAACGAATAGCGCACACAGAGCAGGGACCCACAGAGAGCATCGTGCCGAAAGGCCCTTCAAAACCTGGATCTGGCATTACGTTTGCTGCTGGCACAAGGTACAGACCGCCAAATTGACAGACTGCAAAGAAGGGGAAGACACTGTGAGCGGCTAAGATGTAACTGCTCATATCAGTGAGCAAATGAGAGGATATCTATTTATAATTTAATAAGGCCCGTATTGAGACAACAGCTGGTAATGACTCCATCCGTTCTGTCAGTACGGTGCACTCAGTCAGCAAGCAGAGATCCAAGCAACTTTATTCTCCTGACTTCCGTTTTTATTGCCCTTTATAAAGCAAATCACAGCGGCTAAGGAACAACGTGCGCCTGTGATATTTCTTCTTTCTCACTTTGACTACAGACCTTAACATCACTCGACAATGGGGTGAAGGTGAGGTTACTCACAAGCCACTCTATAAATATCCCAAATATCAGGAGTGTACCAGTCTGTTCGCAAATGGTTCCGAAGGTTATTCTGATCCATTAGAGCACATTCTATCTTTAGCAAGTGCCAAGATCATTAGCCATTTTTCCTCCTTGCTGTTAAAGTCAGAAAACGAAATAACTAGCAGGTGGATAGATCTTCCCAAGTTTCTTTTCTGCTAACTGCCCTTTTGCTCACTGAATCTAAAATTTAGTATCTCGTTTTGTCTCTGTTCTGAAGAGCTTGGCTAAAACAGACAGGGAAATGACTGTAGATACCAAATCCATCAATCCCTTAATTTCCTGCAACATAGGGTTTGTTTAAAATAAGCAAAGAGCAAATCTGAGACTGAAGGGAATTGTCAGAGGAAAAGAGTCCTCAAATCAGAGACCTCTTTCCCTCTGCTGATACTTGGAGAAACTGATCATTTCCATGAGAATTATTATTTTGGGTAATTAGAACATCCATCCTACAACTTGTTGCATTCCAAAGTGACAAGTAAGAGGCTGTAGCCACCAAAACTAAAAATGTAACTCTTAGAAGAGAGACACTGTGGTGTAATTGACAGTGTGTGTGAACCAGGAGTAGAAATTGTATTACATTATTGCATATTTTTTCTTTTATTGACAACAATAAAATCTTGATGACCAAAGAGAAAAGAGAAAAGAAAAGAAAAAGGAATGGGGGGCAGGGATTGTTTTACACAGAGAAGACTGGGAGATTTCCAGGGTTATCATTTTGGGTTTCTTATTAGGGATGTTGACAAGACTCACATACTGTATAATGGGCTCATAATGTAAATTTTACCTGCACATAATACTGGTTTTATTGCAAGGTAAGCACCTCCACTCTGAAAATTTTACTCCATTTCACAAAATAATGAGGCATTTTTCAGCTTGATGACCCATTTTTGCACCTGCACAGTTGATATTTATCAGACTAGGCTGGCAAGGCTGGTAGCTCTTGCTGGCGCATGGTAACATTTGATTACTTTATCCACTTACTTTATCCACTTACTCTTTCCTAGAAACCCTCATGCCTTCTTGAATGTATTTCTTTTCTTATAAGAACCTGGGTGTTTTGTCTTGAAATTTAGAGAAGATCATCCCAGCTCTACCATGATCATGAAAACCCAGGGAAGTCACATATACTCCAAAGGCAGAGCAAGCCTCAAGGGGAGTTTGTAGGAAACCCCTCAAGCATCCATTGAACATGGGAAGAGGTGGTGTAAACATGCCCAGTGGCCATGCCAATATGTCTTCTAGCAATGACCCTGGTGGCCATATTCAGTAGTTTTGATTTTAAAGGAAGCAAAAGCTGAGAGTAGCTATAAGCGTACCATGGATTTCAGGAAAGCCGATTTTAATAAACCCAGAACAACAATAAGTAAGAGTTCCATAGCAAGCAACCCTAATGAGAAAAGGTGTCCAAGATGGGTGGGAGTTTCTAAAAAGGAAATTCTAAAAACACAATTGGAAACAATTCCAATCGGGAAAAAAGGAAGTCAGCAGAAGAAGCTAATGTGGCTTCACAAAAAGCTTAGAGATGACCTGAAAACAAAAAAGGACACATACAGGAGCTGGAAAGAAGGCCAGGCCTCAAAGGAAGAATACAGGAATTGCAGGGATGGAATCAGAAAGGTTGAAAATGAACTGAGGTTAGAAAAGCAAAAAAAAAAGCTTTCTTCAGGTACATCCATAGCCAAAGACAGAGAAAAGAAATAGTGGTTCAGCTACTCAATGAGGATGGCAAAATGATAACAGATGACAAGACAAGGCAGAAGTGCTCAGTTCCTACTCTGGCTCACTCTCCTCCCAAAAGAGGGTCTATGACCCTCCTGGCAAACATGAAGTTGAAGGGGCAGGATTGCAGCTTGAGGTTGATAGACAAATGATCAAGGAATACCTAATCACTTTGAACGAGTTCAAATCTCCAGGGCCTGATGAACTGCCTCCTAGAGCATTGGAGGGACTGGCTGAAGAACCCTCAGAACCACTGTCTATTATCTTTGCAAAATCGTGGAGGATGGGTGAATTGCCAGATTACTGGAGGAGGGCTAATGTTGTCCTTATCTTCAAAAAAGGCAAAAATGAGGAACCAGTGAACTACAGACCACTCAGCTTGACATCAATCCCTGGGAAAATTCTGGAGCAGATTATAAAGTGGTCAATCTGTAAGCACTTTGAAAACAATGCAGTGACTACTAGAAGCCAATTCTGATTAGCAAGCTAGCTAAATGTGGGCTGGATAGAACAACTATCAGGGTTGTCTAGAGGATCATACTCAAAGAATGCTTATCAATGGTTCCTTCTCAAATTGGGGGGAGGTAACGAGTGGGGTACTGGAGGGCTCAGTCCTGGGCCCAGTGCTCTTCAACATTTTTATTAATGACTTGGATAAGAAGGTGCAGGGAATGCTTATCAAAATTGTAGATGATACAAAATTGGGAGGAATAGCTAATACCCTGGAAGACAGAAACAAAATTCAAAGAGATCTTAATGGGCTGGGGCATTGGGCTGAAAACAACAGACTGAAATTTAATTGGGATAAGTGCAAAGTTCTACACCCAGGAAAAAAGAAACCAAATGCACAGTTATAAGATGGGGGATACTTGGCTCAGTAATACTACATGAGAGAAGGATCTTGGAACTGTTGTTGATCACAAGCTGAATATGAGCCAACAGTGCGATGTGGCTACCAAAAAAAAAGGCAAATGCTATTTTTGGCTGCATTAACAGAAGAATAGTTTCCAAATTGCTGGAAGTACTAGTTCCCCTCTATTTGGCACTGGCTAGGCCTCATCTTGAGTTCTGGACACCACATTTTAAGAAGGATGCAGACAAACTGGAACAGGTTCAGAGGGCAACAAGGGTGACCAGAGTACTGGAAGCAAAGCCCTGTGAGCAGATACTTAAATAACTGGGCATGTTTAGCCTTGAGATGAGAAGACTGAGGGGAGATCTGATCGTACTCTTCAAGCTCTTGAAAGGTTGCCACACAGAGGAAGGCCAGGATCTCTTCTTGATCATCCCAGAGTGCAGGACATGGAATGATGGGCTTACAGGAAGCCAGATTTCGACTGAATATCAGGAAAAACTTCCTAATTGTTTGAGCGGTACAACAATGGAACCAATGTCCTGGGGAGGTGGTGGGCTCTCCAACACTGGAGGCATTCAAGAGACAGCTGGAAAAGCCACTTGTTGGGTATGCTTTAATTTGGATTCCTGTGTTAAGCAAGGGGTTGGACTCAATGGCCTTACAGGGCCCTTCCAACTCTACTATTCTATTATTCTAGTACTGAGAAAGGGGACTTACAGTCATACAGCTGTACACATTAAGCAGGGGTGGGGAACCTTTTTGGCCCAGCAGACTAGTTCTTTATCCCTCCTTCTGTGAGCCAACACTGACAGATGAGCAGGGCCACCCACCTGTCAATCATCTGACATCACAGTGATGATGCCGGTTGACTGCTCTGTCAAAGTCGACCCACAGATGTGGGTAGAGGGGTTTGCTTTGTCTGCATATTCCAGGCATGTTTCTGCCCTGTGTTTATTGAACATGCGAGGGGGCTTGTATGAATGCCTAATTGTCTAGTGTCCATTCCATCAACAAATTTTCAACAAGAAACGCATGAGCCACTCTTGCATGAGGCCATTTGGAAAGAAAACAGCTTTGCCGATAAGGAAAGCTATAAGGAAGGCAGAGGAGAGGACAGTTTTCATCTGGATGACTAGAGAGACAGAGAAAGGTTCAAAAAGGATCATGGAATTTAGAAAAAGTAGGCAATAGGGTCTGAAATAAGAACATTTGCAAAAAAAGAGAAGGCAGCATAATATATAAAGGGTAGAGAAGTGAAAGTTTTAACAGAAAGGACCAGAAGCTTGAAGAAAGCTGTCCTCTTCTTGAATAGCGATTAAGAAATCCTGGCTGCCTGGAATAACCCTGCAGAGCTGGTAACCTTAATAGAAGACGGAGTGAGCTGAAGTCCAGGACTCTACCAGATAAACCCAGAGTGCATCTTTTCTCTCATCCACCAAGTTAGTCCTATTTAAATCTCCACAGCAATCGCCATCACACAGCTTCACACACAGACACCAAGGTCAGGATGCAAAGGAGTGAGTGCACACGTGGGCTTGGAAGGCGCGACCACACCGTCATCTTTCATTGCCTCTTTTGGGGCAGAAAAGGGGGGGGGGAGACAGCCCTGACAGGCTGCAGATGGTGGTTTGCATAAACAAATTTGCAAGGAGATCACAGAGGCAAGGAGAAGCAAAGCGATCCTGTGGCTGTAAAATTAAGTTTCTCCCAGGAAGCTCCACCCAGACTGGATGCCAAGAGATGCTTGCCAAGAAACAGGAACATCTGTAGCACACCGCATCCCTTGCCTTGGCAGGTAGCTGCCGGTGACGATAAATCACTCTAAGCAGCAGAAACGGAGCAACTAGCTGAAGGGCTTGCAGTCAGGGCAGCAGTGTCATCATATGTGGAATGAACACAGGATCTGGCCTCAGACAGATTTTTGGCGGGGAGGGGGTTGTGTTGTTTTTAAGGGAATGGCACAAATCAAACTTGTTGCATTAATGGAAAACGAATGACGTTCTAATAGCTTCTCGGCAGCAGGTGGATTGTTTTCAAGAGTGTCTATTTTCACAAGTGAAACAGGGACATTTAGTTATTTATTCATTTTCTTTCTCCTCTGCCCTTTGTCCAAGAGATCACAAGAATACATCAAATGCAACCCCAATCCATCATTTACAGCATCTAATAAAATACAACTTTACATCTACAATGGTAACGTCTAAAACTAGAATTAAGACATAATAAAACATAACACCGGAAGCTGCCTTACATTATTGGCGTGCCTAGATCAGTATTTGCCACATCGGCTGTGTTAGTCGCAAAACGGGTAGAGAAGCAGGCTTTTCTGCACTGTGAGAAATGCCTACAACATTTTTAACACTGTCCCTTCTGTGATACTTTGAACCTTGCTTAAAAACAGAGAGGCACTGAGTGATAGCTGATGGGTGAATGGCCATTAGGTGTATATAATGAAAACATTTCTGTTGTATAAGAGTCATCCATGTGTGTTCCATTTGCAAAGCTTTAGAAGGCAACATTTTAAAACTATTGCATATTGCGTAAGCTGCCTTGAAGTGGCTCTGAAGAGTTTCAAACAGGAGTCTTGCCCAGCCCGATCTCAAGACACCAGGGACTGTACCTGAGACTTCCTTCATGCAAGGCATATGCTCCACCACAGAGCTGTGGCTCTTCTCCAGCAACATCCTGCACACAAGAAAAAGTAATTGTCTATGGGTGCCAGGTTTTTTGTTTTTTAAAAATATACATTTAGTGCTTGCTGGTGCTGATTTCTAAAAGGCATTCTCTGAAAATCCTCAGAATCTCATAAGGTTTGTTGAAAGAATGTACAGATTAACGTGGAAGTCAGAGAAGGGCTGTAGCTCAGTGGCAGAGCATCTGCTTTGCATGAAGAAGGTTTGATCCTTGACATCTCCAGGTAGGGCTGGAAATGTCTCCAGTCTGAAACCCTGGAGGGCCACTGCCAATCAGCATAGACAATACTGAGCTAGATGGACCAATGGTCTGACTCGGTAGAGGGCAGCTTCTGCTGTTCCTAAGTGGACAGAAATCACATAAAAGAAGAATGGGCCTTCTGGGATAAGACCTAGGTCCACCTCCTTCAGCATGTTGTTACTTTTGTCTAGCAGCAACCACCAGATGCCACTGGGAAATTCACAAACAGGACGTTAGGCTGATGGCCATCCCCCGTTCACCCCAAATGTCTGACAACTAGACATCTGCTGCCTCTGAATGTGGAAGCTCTTTTGAGGTTCCACTCAACAACTTCAGATAGGCCTATCCTCTATTCATTTGCCAAATCTATTTTAAAAAAACGATATTGCAGCAAGTGGCTACTGACACATCTTATGTTATTATTATTATTAATTACATTTATACCCCACCTTTCTTTTCATGCTAGAAACCCAACACGGCTTAAATATGGTTCCCAAATGGTTTCCCATCCAAGCACTGACCAGACCTGACCCTGCTTAGCTTCGGCAGGGAGCTGGCTCATGTGCCTTCAGACCATAGCCTGGGATTTATAGTGTACATCAGAAACATAAGAGGCTTGCTGCTGGGTCAGGCCAATGGCCCATCTAGTCCAGAATCTCCCAGTGGCCAAGCAGATGCCTCTGGGAAGCCCACAAGCAGGACCTGAGGGCAAAGGGTCTCTCCCCATTTGAGATTCCCAGCAACTGGAATTCAGAGCCATGGTGCCTCTGACAGTGCAGGGAGAACATGATATGGTAGTGTAATATGGTTAGTTTAGATACCTGGTGACTTCAGATGGAAAGCCAGGATCTACAGGACACTGAACCCCTTATGAACACTTCACAAATTACTTTTTTTAGGTGTACAACTAAAATGTTGTAGGTATGCATGTAAAAATGCAGGTTTGAACGAAATAGTGGTATTTTAACAAAGACACATGTAGGCAGTGAATGATATGAGTTTTCTGGAATAGTTATGCTTGACTACAATAGTTTCATGTGCCACGGACCTAAATGAATGGAGATCTGATTTAATACATTTATTGACTCCTCCTTAGTAAACAAAATTTGAAGAAATATGCCATGTTAAATGTACATATTGGGTAAATGTCAGTGTTTTTTTTCCAACCGCTCAAAGTAACTGAATTGAAATATTTAATTAGAGGCAGGGTAGAAATCAATGAAATGCACTCAGTGTGGCTTACATGTTGTATTCAAACAAATTCAAAACTTTTCTTGGGATTTTTTTTATTGGAATAATGTTAAATATTTTAAGACGTGACATATCCTGTGCATATACTTTCCATACATTATTTTGATTCAAAGGGAGGAAAATCAAATCAACCAAAACTGTTGACATACTTTTTCTTCAACATGCCTGAAGAGCTGTATGCTTAACTCTGTGTGTTTCCTAGTACAATCAATGGAAGAAAAAAATTAATTACAACTTTGACTGTACATTTGACCAGCATTCTACCTATTCTGGTTGCCCAATTTGCCTTGTATCATATTCATTCATTAAGTTACTATGAATTTTATGAAACAAACACATTTTTAGAAGGGGAAAATGTTCTGCAAAAACAAATAGCAGTGGAAACATTTCTGCCCCCGCCCCCCACCTCCATCCACAGCCAGAAATCTGTGCTTTGCTGAAGCCCTTTGTTCAGTGCAGATGTTATGTGAAACCTGGACTTGCCAGGAAAGAGCTGTCACTCAGTGGTAGGGCATCCGCTTTGCACGTAGGAGATCCCAGGTTCAATCCCTGGCATCCCCGGGTAAGGCTGAGAGAGACGCCCTGCCGGAAACCCTGGAGAGCCATTGCCAGTCAGTGTAGACAATATCTAGCTAGATGGATCGATGGTCTAGCTCAGCTTTAGGCAGCTCCTTATGTTGCTGTGTGTTCATATAATGTATGAAACAGCCAACACAGTCTTGCTATGTGCAGGGGTGTGGACCACAACTCCCACCATCCCAGATTATTGGCCATGTTGACTGAGGCTGATGGAAGCTGGAGTCCAACCACATTTGGAGAGCCACAAGTTCTCTACTCCTGCATTAATATTAAGTCACATGGCTTGCCTTAACAGGTCAACCGGAGGGAAGGACCCAGGAGCGCAAAGCATGCTGCAGATGAACATCCAGTGAACATCCCAGCATAAAATTAAGAACCAGATCAAAGATGCACACTTTACTACCTCATGCTACATCCCAAACACTCAACCTCAGTCGGATACAGAAAAAAATATATTTTGGGTTGTATCTAAGTCATTTTCAGAGCAGACCCATTTAAATGAATTGACCTAAGTTAGTCATGTTTGTTCATTTCATTGCGTCTGCTCTGAGCAGCATACAACCCTTTGCTGCTTACTGTACCTGGCCCATAGCCTCAGATGACAAGAGGATGAGGATGGCAGCTTTGTCGCAGATAGACCTTGTGTCCTCTAAAGTGGCAGGTAATAAGCATGGAGACCGCTAAATCAATTTGATAAAGCATCACTCATTACACATTCTCTTTGCAGGATCCACTTCCGCACTCCATGCTGCTTTTAAATATCTTGAACATAGCATAATTCCACCTGGTGTGACTAAGCTACCAGAAAATCAATTGGCTTTTTATTGTCTGTCTGTCTGGGTTTTGTGCCAAGTATAGAAACAGATACACACACATATAAACAGAAGAGCTGATATCTGCCAGGAGATTAAAATACGGGGGGCTTGTGTCTTGGAGTACAGGATAGCCCTTGGCTAAAAAAATTAAAAATGATGGCCTATGTAGGAAGACTGGGAGGAAGTATAAGAGCTACACTTCTATCCCATAGAACTGAAAAGCTCAGGAGCAAGGCCTGGGCCAGGTTTGGGTGGGCCTTTGGGCACCACACTATCTGCAGGCTCCTGAGATGATCTGGTGCCAGTACCTGCCATACTTGGGCAAATGCTGGGGCCTCAGAAGGAACCACCACCATTGCCACAGGCTGCTTCTAGCACCATTGTTCCCAAGTCAGACAACCACAATTCTTGACGCTATAGGCTGCAAAATCTCTTTATAGAGAGCTGTTGTTTCCATCAAAGAAAAAAAGGGAAAGGTCATAGTTTAGTGGAAGAGCATCTGCTTTGCATGCAGAAGTTCCTAGGTTCGATCCACCAAACTTTCCGGGTAAGGCTGGGAATGTCCCTGCTTGAAACCCTGGAGAGCCACTGCCAGTCAGTGTAGTCAGTACTGAGCCAGATAGACTGATGCTCTGACTCAGCTTAAGGCCACTTCCCACGCTCCCAAATGTCTAGAGGTGCACCAAATATTCCCCAGTTTTGATTTTTGGAGAGAAATCAGTGATTCTTAATGTGGTAGACTATTCCCTCTCCATCCTCCCTCCAAAAAACCCCCAATTAGATTGGAGAAATAAATATTCACCTTGTGTCAAACCATTGTCACTGGTTTCCTAGGCTGCTAGTTTGCTACCATTTCTCCCATCTTTTTCTGGCTTCTGCTTCTTGCTGAACTAGTCACACAGGTGATCCCATCTGATCAGAGATTATGTAGTGAATGGGATGACATCAGAATGCTATACAACCAATCAGATTTGGCTACGTTATGACATCACTGACCAGTGAGGGCAATGTAAGCAAACAACTGGGTTTATTTGTTTTTTGCAAGTTGTGCTAGGGGAAAAATAACCAGAACAAAGGCAGCACTTTTTTGGCATTGCTGAATATGTTCACAAATGTGTATGTCATTTCAGCTTAGTTCTAGTACATTCGGTCTGGGATTTATGATATTCTAATTGCCCGTGCCCCTCTGGTACTTCACAGATCCAGGTTGGCCCTGCTGATCCTCCCTGGCATGAGACAGCTTTTGCTTGTTATCAACACTCTGCATTCCAGATGCTCTGATTTTCTTGATGCAGGATTTACATTTTCCCAGTCACAGAACAGTTGTTTTTCTTCAGTGTGGGGTACACACACTTTGTATGGGCCAAAATCTATCACTTACATGGCATGCTTAAGGTACTGCGCTCAAATGATTCCTTTAAAATAACAAAAATAAGATTTTTTGTTAAGGTTCTTGATGTTGAATATGAACAGCGGCAGGCACAGGTATCTTCCAGATGAACATGCCTGTCTCTCTCCCCCACACACACACACCGCTGCTGCCTCCTCCTCAGCTAACTGTTCTGCACCAGACTACTCTGAAATACCCAAGCGGTTCTAGCTGGATTCAGGGCTGAGTGAGCAGGCATTAGGTCAGGGAGGAGTTGAGTAACCTGGTGCAAGGCTCCATTCAAGTGTCAGTACAAGGGTCCCAGTCCCAAGGTGCCTTTACCCCCTGGTCAACTGAGCTCTGAGTTCAAGAGCGCCCAGAGCTGGTCCCACCATTATGCGGAATGAAGCAGCCAACTCAGGTGGCAGATGTGGGGGGAGGGGGCAGAAAACAGCAATGGGGTCTTGGAGGATGGAGTTCTGTGTGGCACCTGATCTGCCTCTCTGTGCCCTCTAAGCTAGCCTGCTGTTCTCAGGCACAGCGGAAGATGTTGTCCCATTGCTAGCGTTCTGATCAGCTTCTGTATGCGGAATTGGGGCAAGGGGAAGGGACACCATCTTGTCGTTTGCCTCGGGTAGCAAAACGCCTTGGGACAGCCCTGAGAGTGCCCCGATGCTGCAGTGCCAGGCTGCTGGAGCACTCATTCAGTTTTCTCTGAGGGCCAACCCCTGTCCACAAGGACAAAATCCCTGGCCTCACAGCTTGCTCCTCAGTCAAACCAACTTGGCTGGAATATATGAACACTGCCTAAGCTCCTCTTTCTTATCCTAATTGCTGCCTTGAATCTTGACCGCTGCCTGTTTTGTACCATCAGCCTTCTTCTGGCCCACTTGGGCTAACCTCAGCTCTGTCCAGATCCCACAACTCAACAGCCTGGGGCCTTTAATGGTGAGCAAGTGGCAGGCAGGAAGGCAAGTGACAGCTAGGAAGCAGGCAGACCCTATTGTGGTAGCACAATTGGATCATCCAGCGGCCTCTCTCAGCAACACGTTGTGCAGACTGAACAGTGTTAGCAGAAATGGGAGCTTTATATCACACAGCGGCACAGGACTGGACCTCTGGTGTCACCTGACTTCCCAGGGCATGGGGATTCCAGGTTGTTGGGGAAGTGTTGAGCTGCCTGACTTCCTCTGATCAGGAGATGGTGAAGAGAGCAGGAGAATGGTGCCAGATTCACAGGGCTGACAGATCTGGACCCAGAGCATCTTGATGGCAGTTTGTAGGCACGACCTGAGTAAAGGATGCTGCCCCCGTTATAAACTACAGGCAGCCCATGACACTGGTAGCTAATCTACATGCTTCCCTTTTAATAGCTTTCATTTTCCAATGAGAATGCACTGCGGCCTTCCAGAAAATAGCTCAGCTACGAAGGGGGAAAGCTGATGGAAATCGACGATTTAAATCAGGGCCCTCGCATTGGCTGATTGGAAATCAGGATTTAAATGGTTGGTTTCAATCACCGTGATTTAAATCCAATTCAGCTTGCCTTCAGTTCTGTGAAATAGCACTTGACTAGTATGTGTGCGGAATGTCTCTTTCCAAGCGCCTCGTTCACTCTACCTGTTGCAATGGTAAGCCCTGCCTATCAGGTCCTACCTAGCTTTTCTAACTGACCAGGGATGGCAGGAACAGCCTCGCCTGCTCTTGTGCCTTTAAGACAGGTGTGGGGAGCCTTTGGCCCCCAGATGTTGCTGTACTATAATTCCCATCATCCCTGGCCATTGGCCTTGCTTGCGAGGGCTGATGGGAGTTCAGCAACATCTGGAGGGCCAAAGGTTCCCCATGCCAGCTTTAAGAGGACCCTTACACAGCAGAGAGGCAAAGGTGAGCACCTGGTTCATGTCTGCACACCATCCTGCTCCTCAAGGCACAGCACAGAGGCTGTTTGAAAGTCCTATTGAGTTCATTAGGTCTTACACTCACATAGTTTTATACAGCAAGGACAAGGAAGCTGTGGTCCTCCAGATGTTGCTGGACTAAACTCCCAACATGCTTGACCACTGGCCATGCTGGTTGGGGCTGATGGAAGTTGGGTATCCAACAAATATTGGAGGACCACAGGTTCTCTACCACTGCTTTAAAGATTCCCCATTTCAACAAAAGGGTTTCCAGAGAGAGGTTCCAGCATGAAGCAACTGTACCACTTTGGGAGTGGTTATAGGGATGGGGAACCTGTGGCCCTCCAGATGTCCCTGGACTACAACTCCCATTGTCCTTCACCGCTAGCCATGCTAGTTGAGGCTGATAAGGGTTGGGAGTCCAACAAATATCTGGAGAGCCAGAGGGTTCCCCATCACTGGGGATTGTAACTGTAGTTCTCTCCAGGTCTGATTTTGGGTATATCGACACTGGATGCTTGGGTCCAGTTCACCCAGTTCAGTTTGGGATGCATGTGCTTAATACGGATGCAAGCCAGACCAGTTCTAGGATAATGTGGGAGGGCCTTGGCAACATGGTCTTAGAGGAACTCCATAGTCCTCCTCACCCTCCAGTTACTCAGTCCTTCCCTCTGGGCTACCCAGAGGGAAAGAGCAGGTGGGCAGAGGCTGCTCTTGCAAGGAGCAACCAACAACTCTATGTGCATGCTCGCCTGTCCCTCTAGGTGGCATGGCAGTGGGGGGGAAAGACGTGCTTCTGCAGTGTTGCTGCACCAGAGTGGGCCCACCCACTGAAGGGCCCCCAAACATCCTAGGGGATGCCTGGTGTGCTCTTCTAGGCCATGAACACCTAAGACCGGCCCTGGACTCACGATCCTGTGCATCACCTGAACTCTTTAGACCTGATGTCATGATGTAGCATCACTCCCAGAAGCATCCTGTCTCAGGTATGCGGCATGGCCAGGAATACCGAAGTGGCTGCTTAAAGTCTTTAAAACAAAGAAAGAAAAGGGGGGGGAACCATCCTCCACCTTGCCTTCAGAAATAAGCTCCCCACTTCCCAATTCTTAACATTTGCCTGCTTCCCTGAAAGTCACCAAATATTCCCTTCCTTTCATCAGCAGCGAATGGCCCAATGGGAAGGGGCAGAATATTCTGCACACCTTTAGCGGGGTCTCATTTGCCTCTGGCTTGGCTCATACAGGATAGTAAAAAGCTTAGTGAGAAGAGAAATCGCGGAGAGACTCTGTTGCTTTTCACAATGGCGGAGGAAGAGTCTAAAACGTTATAGCAATTTTGTATGGTTAAGGGTGTGTGTCAGGGGGGTAATTTTTATCTGTTTCATTTGTTACTCAACCATTTTTTTCCTTCTCTTTTATTTGAAAGAACCTGAAAAATTAGCTAATAAATTATTTCCCCACAAAATAGGTCTGTATTTTGGTGCATGTGGGCATTGGGCAGGCCATGCTGGTCCTGGTTTGTTTGGACAAAAACAGCTATGGTGCATCATTGGAGGGAGGGTGCCTAGGCTTGAAGGCTAAACAAGGGGCTGGATCAGGAGCCCCTAGGAGCCAGATTTGACCCTAGACCATATACGCGTCTATCCCAGCATTAGTCACATGGGGATGTATCCGGCTAAGTTTTACTCAGAATATAAACACTGAAATTAACAATGCTATGTCAGTTGCGTCCATTAACTTCAACGGGACTACTACTTTGAGTAGAACTAGCATTGGATGCAACCCATGATAACCATGTTTTCCATCCTGTAATTTTGACATGTGAAACCTTCTGGGCTTCCCACAGGGATCTGGCGAAAGGTTGGCCACTGTGAAAACAGATGCTTGATTAGATGAGCCTTTACTCTGAACCACTAGGGCTCTTCTTACGTTCTTAGGACATTGCTTTTCATCTGCTTCTTTTGTGAATGTGAGGTCCAAGTGCACTTTCTGAGCACACCCACGTCGGCATTCCATGGAAGTGGAATTACGGACTTTTTATTTTCTTTGCAAATCAACAATGTCTGTTTATTTTGATTGCAAAATATACAGTAAGTTCTCAGCTGCAGTTACCTGCATATTATTTTATCGATACAAAGAGACAGCCTTCTGCATAGGGGGCTTGGGGAGGCCTTGCTTTAACGTATGTGACCAGGCATCTGTCAGGCCCCATGCGGTGGTGGTGGTGGTAGCACAGCCCACCAGTCGACCCCAGCTCCTGAAATTAGAACCAGGCACTGCTATTTTGTTTAGCACTGTTTGTGCGTGCCAGCATGTCCACAAGGCTACCTAACCTGTCAGTCAGTCATCAGAACTATTCTTACGAGATCTCCGTCTACTCATTTGCCCTGCCTTGGATCCAATCATCCCTCTCTCTGGGCTGATCAATGGCTGGCTCCGGAACAGGGCCAACTCCATTCCATTAGCCAGCCACTCACTGCTTACTAGTGAGTAGGCAACCTGCCCACCCATGGTGGGGCATTCATCAGAACTCCAGGTGTGCCTATACTTGCCAGAGCCATCTTAATTATGCAAACCCCGTTCCCCCCCCCTATGCACATACAAGCATGTGGGACCATATCTATGCTCAGTCCCATCACTAAGCCTCTTCTTTTAATTCATTATTTGTTTCTACATTCACACTTTTTTGTATTGCATTCAGGTTGCTTTTTAATCAGGCTTACTGTTCGTATACGAAGCAATTTAAATTTTAGGATCAAAAGATTAATCAAAAACTATCTTTCCTTGCATGAGAAACCAGGACACGTAGGAAGGATGGGCCATGGATTTCATCCAACCATGATGTCTGGAGAGAAAGGAGCATTGCCAACATTAATGATGGTCCAGACAAAAAGGATCCTACATAAGAACATAAGCAGAACCTGCTGGATCAGGCCAGTGGCGCATCTAGTCCAGCATCCTGTTCTCACAGTGGCCAACAAGATGCCCATGGGAAGCCCACAAGCCGGACCTGGACACAAGAGCACTCTCCCCTCCTGCGGCTACTAGCAACTGGTTTTCAGAAGCATACTGCCTCTGACTATCATGGCAGAGCACAGCCAACATGGTTAGTAGCCACTGATAGCCTTTTCCTCCATGAATTTGTCTAATCCTCTTTTAAAGCCATCCAAGTTGGTGGCCATCACTGCCTTTTCTGGGAGGGAATTCCATAGTTTAACTATGCGCTGTGTGAAGAATTACTTTCTTTTGTCTGTCCTGAATCTTCCAACATTCAGCTTCATTGAATGTCCACGATTTCTAGCATTATGTGACAGGGGGAAAAGAAAATCTATATCCACTTTCTCCATGCCATGCATAATTTTACACATCATGTTCCCTCTGACTCGCCTTTTCTCTAGACTAAAAAGCCCCAAATGCTGTAACCTTTCCTCATAGGGGAGTCGCTCCATCCCCTTGTTCATTCTGGTTGCCCTGCACAACAGCCACAAGGAGGGGAAGAGAAGATTTCATTTGAGACAGTGATTCCCAGAATTTTGCCCTGGAACTGCCTTTCAGGGCCAGGACACAGTTGTCAAATATGTGTCTTTAAGCATGTGCACAGTATAAATAGGTGCCTTGCAGCTCTAACAGCAAAGCAAACTCATGATGTTTTGATGCCCAACATAGCAGCATTGAACAACTTGAGAGGGCCCTCCTGCTGTGCTTGAGTTTAGAGGGTCCTGGGGAACATGGTCTGAAAATGTGCAACTGTGCATGACCTGAGAGTCACACCTCAACATGATCTGTGTAAAATTGCAAAAGATTCTGACATGTAACTTTCGGGTTGCCTGTTGCTCTTATACAGTGCCTCAAAAATCTTACAGCCTCAAGGGATTGCTTGAGTTGCTTGTACAGTTGGACCAGCCCTGTCAGTGTAATAAGTTTGTATGTTGTCTTGCAGGTCTTATAGTGGCCACCTCATTGACCATAAAATCAAACGTTTCTAGCCTTGCTAGTTAGAAACATTGATCTGAAGGGCATGCATTTTAGGGAACTGGGAAACAGACAGGCAAGCAATTAACCTCACTTTATTAGGTTTGAACAATCTCACAAGAGTCAAGCATTCATCTTGCAGTTTTAAAGGGCAGATGCATAAGCACTGCCTTGCTGCAACTGACCAAAGTCCACCCTGCCCCAGAGCTTTAAGTCAGGTTATTTCCTCTTGCTCTGTCTCATCCATAGCGGAGATCGGATGTGAGGGGATAAGAAACAGGGCCTTCTTACGGATAGCACCATAACTATGCCACTTTCCTGGTGGAGATTTGCCCAGCTCCCTCTCTTTCAATGGATGATAAGGAACATATATAATCAGCGACCAGCTGTATTGTATTTGCAGAAGTTTTACTAGTGCTGCCTTTTGATGCTTTAATTATTGTGGTTTTATTGATATTGTTGTTTTATAATTGTTTTCTTATGTTAAGCCATTTTGAACTGTTTCAGACGTTCTCTGGCTGCTATCACAAGGGCAAATTTTAATGTTGCACAACAGAAGAACCCAATGCAACAATTATGCTAGTAGAAACTTCTTGTGCAACAGATTGCAGAATCTATTGTGAAACTAAGTTACCACCAACCTGCTTATGTATTCTCTTATGCAACAACATTCTGCTGGTACCAAACATTTTGCCAGCAGAACATATATGCCACTAAGTGATTTATACTTACGGCTACATTCCACACAACCGTTTGGCTATTAGGTTAATAGAAAAATAGGATATAAATAACTAAACCAAACCTATTGCTTTTTCCTAGCCAGACTTTACAATCTACGTGGCTCAGAGACATACACAAATCAGTTCTTGAGCAAAAGGGACACAAGTTCACAAAGAGCGTAAATAACTTTTTTTCCTTAGCTCCTGCTGTGGGCCCCCACACCAACACTCGCATCTCTCACCCTACCAGATTTACAGCCCTGATTTCCTGAATTTCAACTTTTTAATACTTTAATACCACACCATATGCTGTTGTTCATTTTAGCTGGCGAGACAAGACTCATCCACCACCACCAAGGGCCTAATTTCTGTAAATTATGCTGATTGTATGCAAATAGATTATGCAAATTAGTCCTGCCCCTCTAACTCACAAAACAATTCTAGCTACAGCTTTGGGTAGCATAGAATCTCCTTGCTGTAGCCCCAAAGAATTCTGGGATAGCTGTGCCCAAGCAAGTAGTTTGTCTCTGCACTTGCAAAAACACATCCAAACCATTTCCTGCTGCTGATGCCACACTACCCAGGAAGAGGCAGCCTCTTTCCTGTAGGAATGTTTGCAGCAGATTAAGCCTCAAATTTATTAAATAAAGCAGTGCTCTAACAACGGTAATCCACAGATAATTTCACTCATTTAAACCCTATTTCATCTCCACGAAGTAGACTTCTTTCCATTTAACTATCTTAATTCTTTTAGCACCTTCTGCTTCCCAAATTGCCTTCGATAGAGGAATTGACATTCAGCCATCATTTCCAGATAGTTCAATTTTGCCCTCTGAAACCCCCACAGCTTCAGGAGGGGGAGGGGAGAAGAACAGGCGGAATTCATTAGCAGTGTCCTTGGAAGGATTAACCATTATGTCTCTGCAGCCTCAAACTGGTTGGCACGAGGCTGAGTGACAACTGACCCACGGCTAGTCGAAAGTCACCCTTGAGTGAAACTTGGATGTGGACAGCAACACCCACCCACACCCTAATAAGAAAATCCACTACCCTCCTCCTCAAAGCCAGCAGTTCAACTGCTCCTGGGCTCCTGCTGGGAGGAAGGGTGGGATATAAATCAAATAAATAAATAAATAACTTCATCCCATCACCCCTGCAGAGTTGTCAAATTACCACATTTCTGGAGATATTGCTCAGACTTCATCTGTAAATTACATAGCTAGCGTGACTTAGGCATGGGGTGATAATTCCGGGCCAGGATGATCGAAGCTGGGGTGCTCAAATACACAAATGTTACAGTGATCCAAATTTTAGGCAGGCCCTGCTCTCACCAAGCATGCTACTCCAACATGGGCTCACATCCCACCTTCCCTGCCTGTCCTCCTCCTCCTTGCTCAAGCGGAAAACAACCTCACTTTAGGGAAGGGAGATGGCAGTGGAAGGCTCCAGGGAACACAGAACAAGCCCAGCGACTTCCCTGCTGGCAGCAATTGATGCTCTTACTGAAGTTTCTGAGGCAGAATCGTGAGACTCCACTACAAATCCAACATTTCCAGCAAGAAAAAGAAGTTCTGAATCACATGCAGGCAAGGAGGAGGCACCTGCCCGCTTCCCCAAGGTGTGTCTTGGGGAAAACAGGCAGGGAGACAGGAAAGCAAATGCAACCATTGAGTGTTCTTACTGAATGCTCGGAACCCTCCCCTCCCTGTAGGTTTCTGAACAATCAGCAGGGATGCTCGAAGGAAGCAATTTTTGGGGTGACTTTGTTTGTGCTCACCCATTGTTAGGGGGCTTTGTACCCAATGCTCAAAGCCCCAGTTCTTCATATAAGCAGGGCACAGTCTGACACTGAGCGAGGGAGGCATCTGGCGACGTACTTGCAGTGGTACCCATTCTGCAGAAGGCCCATGCATACATCAGTATTGCTGACCCCATGCAGGATAATGATAGGAGGGGCAAACAAAGCTCACCCTGAGACACCAGAGCCGCTGAAAAGTCCTAAAGGTGAATGCATAAAAAAATTAATAAACAGGTCCATTAAATTAAGGGGGTGGGGAAAAAATGATGGGCAACATTTAGTAGGTTTGGGGACTTACAGAAATAAAAATATAAACAAACTTTCTGGGAGAGGGCATGGTAGAGGGGAGGATCTGCAGCTCCGATACAGAGCACATGTTTTGCATGCATATAGCCTCAGGTTCATTCAAACGACTTGGGTAGCTGGTGAGGGAAAGAGATCCTGAAGAGCTGCTGTAAATTAGAGATGGGGCAAAATCTCAATTCAGTTCACATTTAAAGGTGAATCTAACAAATTCGCACTTTCTAAAACAATATGAGAAGTGAAAAACAGAGCCACTTATCTGAATTTTGTGATGAAGTTCTCCAACCAATCATTTTTTAAAAATGCATATATTAGGGGAAATTGTGCATAAGCAATATATTAGTGAAAATAACATAAACAATGCATGACACTATAGAAAATTGCTTGCACAAATATGTACGTTGGTCAAACTGCATAAAATAGGTTTTTAGGAGAAATTTGCACTAAACTGCTGCTGAATTTTCATAAGGGTACAATGTCATGAGCCCCATGGAGAACTCATGGCAAAACCACTCTCATAAAGAGGACTGGGATCCAGGGAAGGGTTCCAGTGGTCGGCAAGAAGGGGTTGGTGAAGAGGGCTGGATCCAGGGGAAGGTTCCAGTGGTCTGCAAGCGGAGGCTGACGAGCTTGGGGGGAGGGAGCCCAGTGATCTGCCGGACCGTGGCTCCACCCCTGAGCTGCAGAATATGTCTGACCAGGTTGTCATGACAGGCAGCCATCCCTCCACCCCTTCTCCCGAGAGCTCGGCAACTCCAGAACTGCCTCCCAATCCATCTCCTGCCAGAGACTCACTAGCCAAGCAGCAAGAACTCTCAGGGATGGAACAGCAGATGAGCTAGCCAAGGATGTGCCATGAGATGCACAGGAGTAAACAGACTGAGTCTGCTATTCAGCCTATCCATAGGAGTGCCCACTTGCTTGCCCGTTCCTGATTCAATGGACAGTTCCCATGCAAGTAGCGTGCCCACCCGGATCCCACTTAAGGGAATTCTGCAGGCATGTCAAATTTGTTGCAACACTGATTGTTGGTACTTGTGTAGCCATGCTTAGAGATGCCTGAAAGGGACTTAGATGCTGGTGTAATCTGTAGCTTCATCTATGTACCTCACTTGCATCACGTTCTGCATTAAAGGAAACAAGAAAAGGCAATCCAGCGCTCCTGTGTCTGACACTGCGGGGACATACCTATTGCAAATTGCTGCAAAAATGTGGAGAATGGCATTTAAGATTGGAAAAAAGAGAAAGAGAGAGAACCAAAATGGACAGATCCTGCCATTACTACTGTAAATCAAATAGGCAATAATGGGCTCAATGGACCAGTGGTCTAATTCAGCATAAGGCAGCTTCATAAATGCAGGTTGTATTCAACTAAGTCCTACTCAAAGTTGAAATTAATGAAGTCAGCATGTCTAATAGCTTCAGTGGGTCTCCTCTGTGTAGGACTAGCATTTACTACCACCCTGCTTGTTCCTAAGATGGGTGTGCAACTTATTTCAGTCTTCAAATGGTAATGTAAACGGCAACTGCAGACAAACTAAGTTTATTCTGTGCCTTGTGCAAAAAAGAGCCCAGATTACACAGAGGCATGGTGAGAAAAAGATGAAATGGATGAAGACTCTCTTTGGCAATACAAACGCCAGCAGTTATTAGAATAAAATAAAAAAACCTATACTATTCTAATCATCAAAAGGTTTAACCCTTTTTCCCCATTTTAATATGAAAGCTTTGCAAACATATTTTTTACTCCACTACACTCTCCTGATAGAGATTTTGCTCCTTTAATAGCAGTGTGACAGGTAGAAAAGTGGCATGTATAGTTTCCCTCAGCACAGATATGCAGCGATGGAGAACCCTGAACCTGCTAGATTTCTATCTATTTTACAGTTTTGCATTTAAGACAAACCTATTTGATTTGCACTTTCCAAAACAATATGTGAATGGAAATTAAGGCATAATTTGCACATCTTCAAATTTTGCAATACATTATCTTGTAAAATAGCTCAGACAAAAATGCAAATACTAGGTTAAAGTGTGCATAAAATGCATATCTTGGTGAAAATGTATATATGAGCAGAAATTTACACTAAAATGCTGATGAATTTTCATGAGGACTTTTTGAAAAACAAAACAAAACTCAGACTGATGCAGAAATCTGGAGCATCGAATTTAAAACTGGAAAAATGAGAAATTGAAAGAATTCCATCCCTAGCCACAGGTTCCCCACCGAAAGTATACATAATGAACACACATTTGAGAGGATATTCATGTTTTTAGGAGAATCAGCTCACAATTTTATTATTTCTCACTCCAGATCTGTTGCAGCCCTAGGATGGAAACAACGAAAGGCATAGTGACAAAAATGTCTGAATGATCTGCCACATTTAAGGTGGGTTCTGTAAGGAGCACCTTTCCACATTCCGACACCTTTTCCCAGTCTGCTGAGAAAACTGTCTGCTAAAGGAGAAAGGCCATTAAAAGGGTGTCTTACAATAGAAAGAAAGTGCTTGGCCAAATAATTCCTTGGCATCACTGCCAGCATTGCCTAAAGCTCCAACCCAGCTGCATAACTTACCTCTTACACATTAATCGCCTCTGCATTATTTAAAGGATGCCATTGGCTGGGAAGCATCAGCAAATCCTTTGGGAAAGGCAATGTTAACATGAAAATAAAAGTCCATTCTCCTCTTGCCATTGGATTTGGTTGAGTGACTTGACTGTGGAGTTTCAATGTACATCGGAGGAAACCATTTTCCCATGAGAAGTGCTTTGAGAGGACATTGTGATAAATGAGCAGATGCACATCACACAACTAAAGCAAATGGCTTTTCCCAAAGAATCCTGGGAACTGCGGTTTTCCCCTCACACAGCTACAAATTCCCAGCACCCTTAACAAACTACAGTTCTCATAATTCTTTTGGGGAAGTCATGTGCTTTAAATGTGGGTACATTGGAGGTACTTTAAATGTATGGTATGGACTAGGGTTGCTAGGTCAGAAGCATCCCAAACCCTGAGATTTTGGGGACGGGCTCTAGTGATGTCATGGGGCATGCCTGAGTGATGTCATTAAGCATGATACATTAGCATCAAGCACAGTTGCTTGGAACATACAATTCAAACAAAAACATTTATCTTATTGGAAATTAAGATAGGAATCTTAGCTAAAAGATGGAGCCTGGGTAGGGGACATTTAATAATAATAATAATAATAAATTTTATTTCTTTGTCGCCTATCTGGCCAATGGCCACTCTAGGCGACTTACAAAATCGTTAAGATACAATTGATAAAATACAGTGATACAATATAAAAACAATACATCTGCAACAACAATATTAAAACTTGGCAGGAGGCATTACAGTTATAACAATTAACCCTCCCCGGATACCCCGAAGGCCTGTTGAAAGAGCCAGGTCTTTAAGGCTTTCCGAAATACATTTAGGGAAGAGGCGTGCTGGAGATCTTATGGGAGGGAGTTCCAAAGAGTGGGGGCCGCCACTGAGAATGCCCTCTTTCTTGTACCCGCCAATCTGGCTGTTTTTGTTGGCGGGATTGAGAGAAGGCCCTGTGTGGCCGATCTTGTCGGGCGGCATAAATGATGGCGTTGAAGGCGCTCCGTGAGATAAACTGGGCCGAAACCGTGTAGGGATTTAAAGGTCAATACCAACACCTTGAATTGGGCTCGGAAAACAACTGGAAGTCAGTGTAGATCGAACAACACTGGTGTGATGTGATCTCGGCGGCAACTATTCGTAAGTAGTCGAGCCGCCGCATTTTGTATAAGTTGTAATTTCAACGGTAACCCCACGTAGAGCGCACTACAGTAGTCCAAACGAGAGGTGACCAGGGCGTGTACCACTAGTGGGAGCTGATGAACAGGAAGGTAGGGTTGCAGCCTTCGTATGAGGTGTAGTTGGTACCAGGCTGCCCGGCTCACTGCCGAAATCTGAGCCTCCATGGACAGCCTGGAATCAAGCACAACCCCAAGGCTGCGAACCTGGTCCTTTAGGGGTAGACTCACCCCATTGAACTTCAGGTCAATATCGCCCAACCTTCTCTTGTCCCCCACAAGTAGTACCTCGGTCTTATCAGGGTTCAACTTCAGCTTGTTCCTTCCCATCCATCCACTCACGGATTCCAGGCACTTGGACAAGGTCTCCACAGCCAACTCTGGTGAAGATTTAAACGAGAGATAGAGCTGAGTGTCATCCGCACATTGATGACACTGCAGCCCAAATCTCCAGATGATTGCCCCCAGCGGCTTCATATAGATGTTAAATAGCATGGGAGAGAGGATAGAGCCCTGTGGCACACCACAATTGAGAGGCCAAGGGTCTGATACCTCCTCCCCCAACGCTACCTGTTGGTACCTGTCGGAGAGAAAGGAATGGAACCACTGTAATACAGTGCCTCCAATTCCCAATCCCTCCAGGCGAAGTAGAAGGATACTGTGGTCGACAGTATCAAAAGCCGCTGAGAGATCGAGGAGGACAAGAAAGGTGGATTCTCCCCTATCTAATGCCCTCCTCAAATCATCTACCAGAGCGACCAAGGCTGTTTCAGTTCCGTGACCAGTCCTGAAACCCGATTGGTATGGATCCAAATAATCCGTTTCATCCAAGTGTGCTGACAACTGGTTGGCCACCACTCGCTCAATGACCTTGCCCAGAAATGGTAGATTCGAAATTGGGCGGAAGTTATTGAACACTTGGGGATCCAAGGAGGGCTTCTTTAAGATGGGCTTTACAATTGCCTCCTTGAAGGCTGATGGCATCACATCCTCTTTCAAGGATGCGTTTACCACCGCTTTGATCCCCTCGCCCAATTTCTCTCTGCAGCTCACAAGGAGCCACGAAGGGCAAGGATCAGTAAGACAAGTGGTTGGCTTCACAGATGAAAGCACCTTGTCCACTTCCTCAGAAGGGAGAAGCTGAAACCGATCCCAATTTACCGGCATGCAACTGGCCAACTCTGGTTCATCCACTGTGTACACGGCGCACGGGATCGAGCTCCGTAAGTGTTCGATTTTATCAGCGAAGTGTTTTGCTAATAAGTCACAGGAGGCCTTTGACTGTTCCAAGGGTTCCTGAGCAACTGGACCGACCAGGCTTCGGACCACCTGGAACAGCCTCCTGGGACAGCACTCCGCAGACGCAATAGAGGCAGCAAAGAAAGCCTTCTTTCCTACCTTTATTGCCACTTGGTAGGCAGCTACTGCTGCTCTAACCTGTGTCCGGACATCTTCAGAGCGGGATTTCCGCCACCGGCGCTCTAGTCGTCTCACCTCCTGTCTCAGACTACGCAACCGCGGTGTATACCATGGTGCTAGCTGAGTTCTATTCAGGGGGAGAGGATGTTTCGGAGCCACCCGGTCTAATGCCCTGGTGATCCCCACGTTCCACTCCTTCACCAGGGTTTCGACCGGGCGACCTTCAGCAGGTTCCAATTCCCCAAGCGCAGTCAGGAATCCATCCGGATCCATCAGGCGTCTGGGGCGGACCATTTTAATAGGTCCTTCACCCCTGCGGAGGGGGCATGGCAATGAGAAGTCCATATTTACCAGGTAGTGGTCTGACCATGACACAGGAGTGGCGTGAATCACTCCCAACTTCAGACCACTTCTCTCCTCTCCCAGGACAAATACTAGGTCGAGAGCATGACCGGCTACATGGGTGGGCCCAGTATTACTTAGGTACAGTTCCCAGGAAGCCATGGTTTCCAGGAAATCCCGAGGGACTCCTATGAGAGCGGCCTCGGCATGCACGTTAAAGTCACCCAGCACTAACAGCTCTGGGGACAATGCCTGTACAGCCGAGACCACCTCCAGCACCTCGGCCAGGGAATCTGCCGTGCAGCGGGGTGGGTGGTACACTAGCAAGATCCCTAAACTGCCCTTCGGGCCCAACCTCCAGTACATACATAATCTAGCAAGCTTGCTTCTGGCAAAAAGGGCTGAAGTGCCCTCATGCCAGGCAAGTCACCAGAAGGCCACTGTAGGAAGAAGGGAGCCTAGTGTTGAGGAGATGTTAGATGGGAGCACTCAGGAGTAAAGATGGATACCCCTGAAGGCTGCAATTCTAAACACACTTACTAAAGGACTAAGCCCCATAGAACTCAACAGGACTTACTTCTCAGTAGATGTGGTTTGGATTGTGTTGTTGGTAAAGCTTGACCAGCGATCCTCTGCGAAGATATCCATATCAAAGTAGGGTTGGCAACCCCATGCCTGGAATGCCCTACCTCTAACTTTTAACATGGCGGCTCCAAATTTCTTTACGGATTTGACCCTTCACTTCAGAAAGGGGTCTGAGGAATGAGGAAGAGTAAGAAGATTCCCTACTCTTTTCTGTCTCCCCTGTGGGCTGCTATAAACTCACTTTGACAGCCAACCCAATTCCATTGAATAATAATTGACAGAGAGAAAACACACATGGTTTGGTCTACCTTCATAGGCAGACTAAACATTTTTGTTTAGTCAAGCCTACCCAGGCATGTAGAAGCTATTATTCATTGTTGGCTATTATTATTTATTATCTTGAATATTTTTAAATAGCTGTCTTTAACTCTTTTTGCCAGTAATTTTATTGTTTTAATTCTTTCTGTAAACTGATTTGAGATTTTTTACAATAAAGTGGTATATAAATGTTGTAATTAAAATACATAAATAAATTTTAGCATCATTATGGCCCTTGGGGCTCTTTCCATATGATCAGTACTCAGCTAGATGGCCCCCAATGGCCTGAGTACTGATCACATGGACTAGCATTGCCTATCCAGGATTCCAGGCAATAGCTTTTTCCAGAAATTGAATTCTGAACCTTTGGATGCAAAGCATATGCCTACCAGTGAGCTACAACCCTTTCCAAAGTATGATAACCTGTTTCATCATTTTAGCTTCTAATGGTAGTGCTAGTTTAATTTGTTCTAACACCCAAATATTTGTCTTTTTCACAGTCCATGGTATCTGCAAAGCTCTCCTCCAATACCACATTTCAAATGAGTTGATTTTTCTCTTATCCGCTTTTTTCACTGTCCAACTTTCACATCCATACATAGAGATCGGGAATACCATGGTCTGAATGATCCTGACTTTAGTGTTCAGTGATACATCTTTGCATTCTCCCATCTAGGCACTGACCAGACCAGACTCTGCTTAGCTTCAGCTGATATGTCCTACTGTGTAATGTGTGGGGTGGGGGGTGGGCACAGAGCACAGGCAGCTGCCTTATAGCTGGTTAGACTATTTGTCCATCTAGACTAGCACTGTTGACTCTGACTGGCAGCAGATCTCCAGGTTCTCAGGCACAGAGAAAGCCCATCACTTGCTACTCAGTTCTTGTAAATGGAGAATCAGTTAAAAGCAGCTGATTGAACCCAGGACCTTTGGCAGGCAAGGCATAGGCTCCACCACTGAGCTACAATCCCACTTCCTCCTTTACCATCCCATAATTCCACAAATGAATGATATTACTGGATGCCCTTTGAACAGGACTAAAAGTAGTGCCTCCACCTCATCATTTGCTGTTTCTCTCACTTACTCACTGGGATGCGATCAACTCTGCAAGATGCAGAAACACGGCAGGAGGGCATTTCTGAATGAAGGGCTGACATATTTGTTGGGGCCATTATCAGGTTTATTGATGTGCCACACAGGACATAAATAAAAGATCACTCCCTTGGCATTGCCTCAAAAGAAAATCAAGATGGGCTTACAAATGAGTGCTGTGTTTGTACCTTACACCGCTTTCACACTCCGGTGACATAAATAAAAACAATGCATTTATTCCATCGTAATGGGCTTGACTTGGGTTTATACAGGGGGGAAATGGAAACATTTATAATGTCCCAACCAAGCAAATTTACCCAGACACGCATCAGCAAGGGTTTTTATTTATATGAGGAAATGCCTCCCCACAGCTGCCTCTTCTCATCAATTTGTTGCTTTCAGAATTCAAGCTGACTGCAGTAATATACTGAGGCTTAAGGCGAGCAATGTGAATGAAGCCCAGTGATATGCAGGGACAAGAGCTGGGAGCCAGTTCAGGTGCTTAGGGAGGCTATAGGGCAGGGACGGACGGGAACCTGGTGGCCTCCAGATGGTGTCGGCCTCCAGCTCCCATCAGCCTTAGCCAGCATGGCCAATGGTCAGTGATAATTGGAGATGGAATCCAACATCCAGATGGCCACAGGGAAGGATGGACAAATCTGTCAATTCTGGTTTCTCTCAGTTGCTCATTTTTCCAGTATTAAATCCAGTTCTTTATATTTCCACATCAGTTTGTGATTTCTATTTTCAAAAGTCCTCCTAAAAAATAACCAGCGTTTC
The DNA here is from genome assembly GCF_030035675.1 of Rhineura floridana. Lineage (NCBI taxonomy): Eukaryota > Metazoa > Chordata > Lepidosauria > Squamata > Rhineuridae > Rhineura > Rhineura floridana. The sequence goes on from NC_084491.1 coordinate 38,981,096, forward strand.
ACTGCAAATTTCTCCAAATGAACACATTTTTGCATGCAATTTTGCCCAATATAGCCTGTGTGGTGTAGTGGTTGAGGGGCTGGACTACGACCTGAGAGACAAGGGTTTGAATCCTCACATAGCCATGAAGCTCACTGGGTGACCTTGGGCCAGTCACTGCCTCTCAGCGTCATGAAAACCCTCTTCATAGGGTTGCCATAAGTCGGAATTGACTTGAAGGCAGTACATTTACATTTTTACACTTTTTGAAAATTTTCCCTCATAGAATGCATTTATGAATGTTATTTTCATGAAAGTATGCATTTTTATGGACACTTTACCTTAGTATATGCATTTTGGCACACATTACTTTGCTGAAGAACTGCGTTGCAAAATGTGGAGAAGTCTGAATTTCAAAGGAGAGCTGGTTTTCAGTTTGGGTATTGTTATACCTTCCCACACTGCTCCTGTACCCACTATTTACACTGGTTCACCAAATAAAATCCCCAAAGACCACTTGAAATTTGCTGAGGGTCTTGGCACACCGCTTAATAATTATTCTGCCTGATGTAGCAATTGTGCTGTGCTAGATACTGTATGATTTTCAATTGTATTTTATTGCTTTTTTATTTCTTAGATGTTGCATTTTGTTTGAATTCAAATTGTAATGCAATAAAATACAGTGCATAAAAAATAAAAGTAGCAATAAAAATACTATTAAAAATCAATACGATGTACCATGGATGTACCATGGATGTGACAAAAAGCCTTCCACCGGCTACACAGAAGGCGTTTTTCAAGCCTAATTGCCGCAGGTAAGGGGAGTGGCAAGGCAGAGATGACACAGGCTGGATGGGGAAACCTCAAGGGACGTATCTGTTCCACAGCTCGGCGGTTCTGGGGCTCCCAGGCATGGGTTTAAAGAGACAGATCTGTCCTTCTGAAGGAATATCATAGTCAAGGGCAATGCCAAGGAAGCCCACCCACCTTCTCCTACCTCTGGGAAAAGTACGCTGCAACCTTTTCCCTTCCCAGATTTCACCAGGATTGTCCACCCAGGCCTCTGCACAGTCAGAAGGACTAGAAACTTACTTCACCTCACAGTGCAATGCTCAGGAAGCTGACTTTAGTGCCCAGTCTGCACTTTTTCCCTTATGGAATCACAAAGGCCCTGAGGACATTCTCCTCCCAACCTGTCTCATGCTGTGATATGAACAGCCCCTGAGAACCAGAACTCTGCCATTATCCGTCCTCCTCAACATGTTGCCTGCAGGGAGAGGAAGAGTGAGTGATGGGCATTTGTGGTTGTAAATATCGAGATTATTTTTCTTTGCCAGCATCTCCCCTCAGCTTCTGTTCATTATACGTTAGGCTCTGCCCTTTGCAAAGCATGCGTGGGTGAGTCTTCAAAAGCAATTAAGCAATTTATGAACACAAAATCCCACAGAGTTTCAAGGGGACATGGCGTTTTATAAATGATTATCTAAGAATAGTTTGCGTATTGTCAGAATTAAGCCTGTCTCCACAGTCCTATTAACTGGGGCAGTGAAAGCACCGGGGATGGGCGCAGGCAGAGGTAAGGTAACCCCCTTACACTGAATCAAATCATTGGTCCATCTAGCCCAATACAGTCTACTCTGACTGGCAGTGGCTCTCTGAGGTCTGAGGCAAAATGCGGACTTTCGTCTCACCTGCAACCTGACCTTTTTAACTGGAGATGTCAGTATTTGAATCTGGGACTTTATTTATGCAAAGCATTTTCTCTACCACTGAAGCCTGGTCCCCTGTATTCCTACATAGAATCATATTCTTTTGCAGATCTATACCTCTCAGGGCTATATGGTATTTTCCAGTCTGGTTTTGTTCCCCCCCCCTTAGAAGTAGACATAGAAATGCTACAATTGGTTTTCTGTCCCCAGAGAGAGAGAGAGAGAGAGAGAGAGAGAGAGAGATCATATTCACTCTTGAGGCAACCAGGTCGAGAACGTTTGCAGCAGATTAGCAGTGGGAAAAGCAGTGAATGGGGAATGTGCACAATTAAGCCAACTTGCTACATGTAATGGATTCGAAATGGGGAATCAAATTGGAAGGGAACTATATTTAGGGTTGTCCACCTTGGGGCATTATTTAGTTGTTATTCCACATTTTTCCCCATTCAAATTAAACAGGAGTAGTCCATACCTGCACATATTTGAATTTGTATGTGACCCCGCCCTTGTTGTTGTTGTTTAAAAAAATCTGCCCAAGAACTGTGCAAAAGTACACAGCCAGGCAGTTGTAAATTTTCTTGTGCAATTTTCTGGTTTTGTGCAAATCTGAGGGATCAGAAGAAACAAACATGTAAAAGACTAAGCTCCTGTCATGTCCTTGCTAGCATGGTGTTAAAAAATATGAAAGCAATTGTAAATTCTTAGCACGCACTGTTCAGGCCCAATATATCTGGTGTAGAAATTTTTAATGTGGTTTGCTTCCACAGTTTTCTAGTTTTGTGCAAATCTGAGGAGTCAAAAGGGAGGGGGATTATTCCGTTAGGGAGCACACTGGAAATAGTTCCCAGCACAAACAGAACAGAAATGAATGCATAGAGGAAACAATGGACGTGGAAAGGGGAGTAGCAGAAAGTGATGACTGATCCACCCACCCAAAAACACAGAAATAAATAGTCTGCAACCCTGAGTGGAGAGGTTTGGAGCTTTGTTAATATAACACAATAAAACAATGATCCAGAAATTGCAAAAATGGCAACAGTGCAAAAATCACACCTTTCCTTTTTTTTTCTTTTCTTTTTTGTGGTATGAGGAAGAAGTATCCTGAATATGAGGCGCAAGGATTCATTTAGGGAAAAATAACCACAGAAATAAATAGGAAGGTGTGGCACATCCTCAACCCGGTGGGCTCAGAGGCAAGCATTTGCTCACTTTGCTTCTAATTCCGCACAAACATTTCACCACTTGCGGTAGCTGGATCTGATGTCCTGGCAGAGAAATGAGGGCATGGGACAAGTGAGAGGCTTTGGGATAAGGAAGTGAGAAGAGCAATAACTGACCATGCAGTTTGAGTTGCATTTCTAAGCAGCAGATAAGGTTCTCAGAGCGGTGTTCTGCTTTGACACACAAAAATCAACAAACGCATGAAATTGGGCACAGCAGGTGAACACAGCTCTGAAAGCCTTGGCCCACCTTTGTATAATCCACAGGGATTATTTGTGATCCTTTACTCGTTCCTAGACAGTTCTGCGGCTTTCCTTACAGCCGGCTAATCACACCCTAATGTGTCTTATTGACCTACTTCTCCTTCGGTTCATCTGTTCTCCACTCTTCTCAGTTTCCTCCTCAGGCTAGGCGTAATTAGCTCTTCTCCCTCTGGAGCATGCAGACCCTCCAGCGCAACATTCCCAAAATAGGTGTGATCAGTAGCCAAGAGGAGCGGGCTAATTGCTGCTAGCCAGAGGAGGAAAAGACGGCGTTCGCATGCCCTGGAAGGAAGGTTGTTTTCCTAAATGGTCTTCATGTTTCTTAATGGAAAAGTTTTCAGGGAAGGGGAGCTTAAGGGAGTCAGGCCACTTGGAGCAGACTTATTTTCATGCCAGAGACCCTGAGCTCCTTGGAGGAAAGGCAATAAATAAATAAAACAAATAAATAATAAACAAACCCTGACTCAGCTTTATCTAAAGGCAGAAAGGTTTGGGGATCATGGCAGCCAAAAGTGCAAAGTATCAAGACTATCTCTAAGCTTAACAAAAAAAAAAGGCTGTTCTGTTACCAAGTAACTGCAACGATCTCCAGTGCAACTGGGGTCTCCCATGATGCAGTAACCGTGTTGAAACTAAGTACATCTAGGTCTGGTCAATGCCTATGTGTGGGACCACCTGATGGAAGAAAACCATATATAAATATAATAATTGAGTTAAAAATAAAATATAATTACTGTAGTCCACCATTCTACCTCCACTCTGTTGCTAGGACTTTTGACAGCAAAGTCCACATTACATGTCTATATTACAAATGCAAAGCACTATGAAAGCGGCTTAATTGTCCACACATTTATTAATTTAGACAAACACAATTTATTAATTGTCCACACATTATGTGAGAATGTTGCAAATTCTGTTAGACATCCCTGGATGTTTCGCAACCAAACCATCATTTCTATGGTTTTTGTCTTGTTTTGTTCAGCCTGGAAACCATGGTAATTATACTGGTTTGAAATTGGTTTATAGTTGTACAGAATATCTTCATTTACTCATGCAGCATGTTTTGTTTGAAAAGCTGGAGCCTGGTTGACTGAGGCCATTTTGGAAAGAGAAAACATGGACTACAGGTATGAAACTTCACACACACACACCCAAAAAGAGGCAAGCCCCAAAGTGGTACTTGAAAATAGCAGGGACTTTAGTAAATCAGTAAATTACCCAGCACATTTCGGTGGAAACATTCCCCAGGATAACTCAACAAATTGAATTCTTACATCCCTGAAGAAGGTTTCCAGCAAAATGGGTTAGGCAGCTAACTATTTCATTAAAGTTCCCTAGATTTTCCAGTTCTGTTTTGAGACTTGCCTCTTCTTATCGTTTGTACTGGTGCTGACTTCTTTTTTCTTTCGTGAAAGCTTAAGACAAGAGACATCTAAAATATCTGTCTCATTGGATTTGAACTTGCTGGGGGTTTGGAATTCTTCCAGTCCTCATTATAGCTGCAATCACGTAACTTCAAAAAATAGGTATTATTCTTACTGCGCCTAGGAGAAGGAAGATTCGCCTCTCACCAGTGGCAAATAGATCTAAATCAAAATGTACGAGTTACGCTGCAGTTCTCAGCATCACAGAAAGGTAGCTCTATGAACTGTAGTGTGAACGCTTCCCCCCCACCTGCATGCCACTTGCACTGCCAGCCGCTGCCCACCTTGGCAGGTAGGCAATGCAGCAGCAGCCACTTGGCTGATAGGGCAGCTGGCCGGTGCATAGCCTAAGCGTGCTGTACTGCGGCAACATTTGTCCAGGGGAGGAGGCGGTATGGGGTAGTAGTGGGGGCAGCCGCAGCAACCTGGGCAGGTGGGCAGGAGGGTGGTGTGCAGCCTAGGCGAGCTCCACAGCAACAATACTGGGGCAGCAACAAAGAATCAGGCGAGGAAAGTGGGTTAGCAAGGGGAGTGGGGTGCCTGAGAGGGTGGAGTTGGTGAGGGGAGAGGGTTTGCCTGAGGGTGGCAGGGGTGTCGGGTATGGCAGGGAGAGTTGGGGGTTGGTGATTGGTGATTGCAGCAAGAAGGGGGTTGGCAAGCAGAGTGAGCAAGGGGGCAGAGCCCCCCTAGTAGTTAATAAAAGCCTCTCATAGTTTGCAGTGGCAGCGGGTGGAAAAGTTTTTTTCTTACCCACAAAGTGAGGTGTCAATACAATGAGAGACTATCACAGCAGGGATCTCCTGCTGCACTTCCTTTCTAATCCACACAAGCTTTGAATATATGCCATAAATGCAGACAGTCCTGTTCCCCTGATGCCTCTGAAGAAAAAGTAGCCTCAGCTGCTCGAGCCTGAATCTCCTCATAAATTTAGCACCAAGAGATCATTAACAGTTTGGTGGAATCGCTGCACAGAATTAATTGAAATTTGAAAGAAAAGCGAAGAAAAATTAAATCCTCCCTTGCAACAACAAAAATTGATGTCATTGAAAATATTCTTTTATATGCAGTGCTAAAGAAACATTCCGCCCTAAAGTTACCAAAACTAATTGTGCCTTTCTTTAGTGGTTGTCCCCAAGAGACCTCCACTTCAAAAGACTCCCATTAGGTGGCATCATGATGAAAACTAACCCAAAACAACCATTCCCTTCTGAATTGCGCTTTGGAAACAAAGGAATTGCCTCAAGCAAGCAACTAAACCTCATAGCTTCACTAAGTAGGACGTCAGGGTGCATCTCACTAGAAACGTGTATCAGTTCTAAACCCATAGAACTGTTATGCTTCCACACAAAGAATCCTGGAGACTGGAACTTGGTGAGGCCATTAACCATTTTGGCAAGAGGTTCCATGCCTTGTAGAACTACACTTCCCATGATTCCCCCAGAAAATTCAATGCCCTTGGTTTGACACAACCTTAAATGAAAGGGTTGTCGAATGAGAAAGGGCTGGCTTCAGGACCAGTCCAAGCCATCTGTCAGACAAGATGCCTGTTTAAAATGGCAGATCTGTAGAGGAAACCATACAGAAAACTGTGCGGGTCAGACAATGAAAGGAGAGGCAGCGTTTTTCTGTATCACTTTAGACATACTTCCTTGATGCCCCCACTCTAACCTCACACACCCCTATCCCATCCTGAGGACTTATTAGTCAATCTAAAGTCAATAGGAGTGTGCTCATAATGACAAAAAAAAATATCATTTTTGCATTCATTTTCATTGTTAAATTTTGCACTTATTTCATTTCACTGGAATTGCAATAATACATTAGTTATTTTCCCACTGAAAGTCTTCTGCTGCCTGTAACCTGTGTGTTTTTGATCCAATGGCAAGAAATTCTACAACCTTCCCACATCCTGGGAAAAGATTTACCAAATTTCAGATAGAGATGACAAAGAGTCCCTATGTACAGGCCACTGAAAAAGGTGCACAGACACTTCAACTGCTACCTAAAATAAACACAGCTTTCCACTCTGTCAGTTTCATTGCTCTTCCCCCTCTCTTGTCCCTTACCTGTGATCTTTTCCTAAAATGTACTGTGCACAGTTTCCAGGCCTGCTTCTCCAACGCAAACCAGTGCCTCCAATGCAAAGCACTTAAAAACTAATGAACTTATTGACAAATGGATGGTTTATCCTTTTCATTGCCATTCTTTCACATTCACATCATTTGTTTCTCCCAACAAAGAACAAACGGGGCTCATTTGTTTATTCCTGCCCCCTTCATTTTAAAATCAAACGCACACTGCTATGTCAAACTCCAATTTCTCCTTACACCAGTTCATGCCTTATTTAGTTCACCTATATTGTGCAAGCCTTCTAGAGCAGGCTCTAAATTCTTTGGTGTGGGGGCGCTCTTATTATTGAGACAATGGTCCAGGGACAAAAGGTCTATTTTATCCTAGACAGCCCAAACCCATTTCAGGAGTGGTCAGAGTCTATAATACAGGCATACCCCGCTTTAACGTTCGCAATGGGACTGGAGAGTATACTTTAAGCGAAAATAAACTTTAAGTGAAGCAATTGTCTTCACTTGTACTGCACACAATCACCACTAGACGGCAGCGGCGTCATGCCAATAAAGTGTACGTTATTGCAAAGCGCGCAAACATTAAGCAGGGTTTGGGGATGTATGGAGCATGTACGTTATAGCGAGGCAACGTTAAATGAAGCAACGTTAAGCAGGGTACGCCTGTAATAATGGGACATTACATGCAAACCTCCAATGAGAGCAGCAACACTGAAGTGTGGATTCTTTAAATTTTGGAGGGCCACCCAGGAGAGAGATAATATTGGGGGCTGGATCTAGTTTTACAAGTCACCTACTAGCCTTTCCTGTTGTGAACTGGGGCCTTGGTTTCTCCAGGGAGCAATGTGCAATAGGCAAGAGGAGAACTATGGTTAAATCCATTGTTGCTATTTCTTTTCCCACTCACCAATCCTCAGAGAGTGGGGGCTGGCAGCAATCTTCATTAGCCACACCAAAAGGAGCACCAGAGGCGCCAAGATCCGGGGCATCTTCTATAAATCCTCATGGAGCCCTGCGGTGGTCTGGGCATGACATAACTCTGCAAAACAGAGAGAGAGAAAAATGCTGCTATGAAAACTCTTCCTGCCATCCACAAACTGTAAGATGCTTGTATGTGTCTCGAACTCGAGCCCTCCAGCAGCTGGCTTCTGGAATCTTAGTTCTCTTGTGTCAACCGCTCTCTAGCCCCTTGGCAAATCAGGTGCTATGGATCCAGGGTGCCCTCTAGGCTGCAGTTCTATCCTGCAGACAGTCAGCTGATCCCACCGGCCAACAGAGACACACCAAGCCTTATAAAACTCTCACATCCAAAGCAGCTCCTCTGAGCTGTTCATCTAACTTAGGAGCCGTACAAGCTGCCTGGCCTGGCCACTGATCACCAACATGCCTTTGACCATGTCAACTGACTCTGAGACTATGGATTGTTATCTGCTTGTTACAGACCGCCATACACAAACTGCTGCAACCAGCCATAAAGTGTTTAACCAAGGCCTCACATAAACTTAGAAATGAGGCATGCACTAATGATTTTATGTCTTTGGCATATGCTAAAATAAAATGATTCACCCAAGCATTTTCAATGTAGTGAGATTATAATATTTCTCTTGTGACTGTGAAGGTACAGAATTAAACTTTATGCCATTTTTACATTTTTGTATGCTTTTTATTCATTTGTAAGCTTTAGGATTTTTAAAAACAATAAAATTGTTTATAAGTATTTTAAATCAGATAAAACAAGGAAGTCACTGCAAGCTTGCTTGCAAAACCAGGGGAGTCAGAACCAAGAGAGCACAAACGGAGCATCAACTGTTGTCTCCCACATTCTTTTAGGAAATAATTCTCAAGGCATGCACACCCATCAGAAACCAAACCCAGGGCAGGATGAGCCATTCACAAATTACATGACAGCAAGCTTATGTACACTGAGTGGACAGGATGCAGCTGAAATTGAGTTGATACATATTTGCCTCCTTCACAAATGTCATTTTTAGGGGGACTCAGTGGGAATGTCTCTCCCATGCTGGATAGCATGTTTGGGGAGTAAAAGTTTTCATCAGTACCATAGTTCAGAACGTCTCTCAGCAGGAGCCACAATCCAGATCACACACACATTATTTAATGGGCTTTTAACTGACAGAAAAGGCGAGTAAGAGGAGGCATGATAGAGGTGTATAAAAATATGCATGGTGTGGAGAAGAAAGTGGATAGAGAAGAGTTTTTCACCCTCTCTTATAACACTAGAACTCAGAGACATCCAAGGAAGTTGAATGTTGGAAGATTCAGGACAGACAAAAGGAAGTACTTCTTCAAACAGTGCATGGCTAAATTCTCTCCCACAAGAAGTAGTGTGATGGCCACCAAGTAGGATGGATTTAAAAGAGTAGTTGACAAATTCAGGGAGCTTCAAGCTATCAGTGGCTACTAGCTACAATGGCTCTCTCCTACCTCCACTATGAGAGGCAGTATGTTTCTGAATACCAGTTGCTGGGCATCAGAAGTGGAGAGGGCACTGCTGCATTCAGGTCCTCCGCATGGACTTCCTCTGGTTGACTACTGTGAGAACAGAATGCAGGACTAGACAGCCCCTTAGTCTGATCCTGCAAAGCTCTTCTTATGTTCTGAATGTTTGAAAAACCACCACCAAGCTACTCCAAGTGGTGCGTTTAATGCCTGGTATAGCTTGGCCCTGAGTCACCCATTGGTCTAGAATTGTCTGCTATGATGGGTTGCAGTTCTCCAGGATCTTAGGAATGGGTCTCTCTCAGATCCTTCCTGGACCTGAACTTGGAGAAAGTAGTGTGGGAAGAGGTTTTTTCCCTCTTTTATATGCCAGAGCTCAGGGTCATCCAATGAAAGTAATGGGTGCTAGATTCAGGACAGACGAGAGAAAGACCTTCTTTACGCAACACTTATTTAATCTATAGCATCCACTGTCACAAAATGCGGTGAATCCCATTGGCTTAGATGGAGATGAAACAAATACATGGAGGAGCAGAGGTCTATCAACAGCTGTTACCCACAATAGCTAAACAGAACCTCCATATTCAGAGGTAGAATGCTACTGAATGCCCAGTTTCTCGGCTGCCACAGCAGGAGCGGATTGTTTCCATGGGGAAAGGCCATAGCTCAGTGGCAGAGCATCTGCTTTACATGCAAGAGGGCCTAGGTTTGATCCTCAGCATCTCTAAGTACAGATGGGAACATCCCCTTGCTTGCAACCCTCAAAAAATGCTGCCGCTCAGCCTGGGCACTACTGAGCTAGATGGACCGAGGGTCTGAGTTGGCATAATCAAGCACCTTCCAACGTTCCCTCATGCTGTTTGTGGTCTTTTTAGAGGCAGGTATCTGCTGGTCTCTATGGGAAGGAGGCAGACCTAGAGGGACAGCTCATTTAACCCAGCAGGGCTCTTCTTCATTTTTAACCTGGGATCTTCTGTATTCAAATCATGTCCTCAGCTACTGCATAAACAGGCCCTCCCTTTAAATGTTCCTAATATAAACTGTTTCATTCATGGAAATATCCTAGAGCGGCCCTTGAAGCCACAGGTGGGGAGCCTGTGGCCCTCCAGATTTTGTTGGGCTCTAACTCCCATAATCACTGTTTGTTGCCCATGCTGGGAGGGGCTGATGGGAGTTGGAGTCGACCATCTGGAGGGCCACAGGTTCCCCATCCCTGCTTCTCAATCTTGCTGAGGATTTCCCCACTCACGTCCAAATCCAAAATCTGAATTTAAGCCATCAGTCAAGCTGGCAGCTTTTCAAAGAGCTCAAAAATTAAACCAGCACCAAAAGGAGCAGCCTTTGACCAAATCACTGGCCACTCCCCCTTCTTCTTCAGAATGATGGACAGGTGGAGGGAGGTGCTAATTATGTCCCACATTGTATTGGTAATTGTTAGGCTGATCTGTAGCACAGGGTGGCTGTTATATAATTATTAAGAGCTATTTTCTTCCATTTTAGAGATGCAGCTGCAAAACTGAATAAAAAGATCATGCAAGAACAGAGTCAGGGGGTTGAAGGAGGGAAATTCAGAGAAGGAACTATGAAAAATAAAAGTTGTCATATCCAACAACTGGCAGCATAGCGAGGAAGATTTATTTGCCCATATTGCCCTCGTGGGGCATCATATAGAATTTATCTGTCCTTCTCCACTCTTCTAAGTCATATAAACAAATTAGAATAATCCACGCATTCTAGATATGAGTGTGCCGAAACAAAGTAGACATCAAATTCATGTTTTTCCCATTTCTACGACCTAATGAGCCTGATTTTAAAAAACAACAAAATAATTGTAGGTTTGGGGTTTTAAAAAGCTCTAAGTTATTCAGGTTAATCCCTGAGAAATTTTTACAGGTTTTATGCAAGCTTTTCTGGCTTTCCTTGAAATCCTGCAGACATTTTGACCTAAGGGGAGGCCTCCAAATTCATCACAAAATCTAGTGAAGACCTAGGGGTATGCAAACCCCCATCCCATAACCTTTTAAGGTTACAATCCTAAACATGCTTAGTAGGGGGTGTGCCTTTGAACACAGTGGAAATGACATATGAATAAACAGGCAAAGGATTGCGCTGCAAGAGTCTTATCAAAACTGTTTTAACTTCCTCTGGAATGCCACTGATTTTTCCCCAATTTCTTTTCTAGCTTCGCTTTAGAAGTTTGGGTGGGCCGCTCTTCCAGCTCCCAGCCAAGTGAAGGTGTCCAGCTCCCATAAACTACTCCAACCATTCTCCCACCAACCCCCTATGTGTGGAACTCACTCCCTAAACGTACGCATGCTACAATTTCTCTCCCTTCTTTCAAATCTCTCCTCAAAATTCACACAGCCTTCAGAGTTTTCTTTTAATCTTCATTCCATAATCTTCACAGTGGTAGAGAACATCCTTGGTATGCAGAAAGGTCCAGGCTCAGTCTCTGACGTTTCCAGTTTTTAAAAAAAGCATCACGTAGGAGTTGATGGGAAAGACCACCGCCTAGAACACTAGAGAGCCCCTGTTTGCCAGAGTAGACAATAATAAGCTAGATGGGCAGGTATAAAGCTAGGGATGTAAGAAGGCATCACTTTCCGTTCTACCCTGCATTCATAGCATGCAGCAGTGTTTCCATTCCGCTGCTTGTTAGTCTTCTAAACTATGCCACTCATCTTGCTGTCCGCGGTGGCAGCATTATGTGATACACAAAATGTATGCAATTCATTATGTAAATTATGTTGTCATTACATTATTCCATCCCATTAATTTCAATGCAGCGGAAACACAATGGAAATAGTGGGAAATGTAATCAATTATGTATCGTTTGCAGACTGTAAACAATAGCAACAGCAAATTCCAATATGTGTCGGGTTGATTTCCATTCCAGACATGGGATGAAATAAGTGAACATCACCCATTTCTGCTTTGCGATCCATGGCAGCGAATTCTGCAACTTTACAAACCCATCCTTCTTCCTTATGTCTTTTAGATTGTAAGACTGTCTTCTTCTTGTTTTAATTGACCAGCAAGCTACTCTGTGGAGTCTTTTTGACTGAAGACCTGGCAAAAATGCATACATAACCTCCCCCCCCCAGTAAAAACAACAACTATAGCTAGATCCAGGACAGTAACCATGCTTGTCTGTGGTAGCAAAAGCAACAAAAAATCTTGTAGCACCTTAAAAACTAGCATTTATTATGGCATATCACATGAAGTCTAATGCTGGCCAAATCCCAAAGGCGATTCCCAATTGCTTGTTGAACGACTCAGCATTTTCTCAGCGTGGGCTGCCGGAATGGAAAAGATCCTTGGCCTGTATTCACCCATAAACCATGGTTGGTGTTTCATTTCCGTTGCTAAAGGGGGATGCATTGTGCACCCGCCTCACATTAGGGAAAAATCTGCACCAAAATAATATTAGGAAAAGTAATATTCAACTATGCATTGTATAGGGAAAAGATGAAAGATTCTAGAAACGTGTGCGTATTAGGTGAAACACACATGAAGAAGACGCACACAATGATAACGCCGGCTTTAAAAAAATATCACAAAGTGATGTGGAAACAGGAGAACTAGACTTAACATTGGAAAAATGAGAAACTGAAACCAAACTCATTGCTTCTCCCATCCCTAAGTATCATCCCTAATTGGAAAGCATATATAAAAAGGGCGGGCGGGGGGGAGATATAGTGGACTGAGTTCACAGGGAAATTAAATGCAAAAGGATCAGATAGTGACAATTACCTGGAAGCAACATAGTTACAGCAGCCACTTAAGAAAGCAGCATTAGTGAGACTTCAGGAACACATTACCAAAAAAACCCCACACAAATTGAAACTCAGAACTATGCAGGGAATTTAGCTTTAAGAAGGTAAAGATGGGAAGATGCTCCAAGGTCAGACAGAGAGATGAGAGGTAGGTGACCAAGGCTCAGGAGGCTCTCTTGCACCATCAGAAGAGGGTTTTTTTTTTTTAACAAGAGGAGCTCATGTCACCCCACAGCCCTGTAGCATTCTGACTGATCAGTGAAAATGTCAGCAATAGAATACTGACAAACAGCACAACTTCTCTGAGGGAAGAGATAGGTACATGTGGCTGGGGTAAACGTCACAGAAGCGCTGGAAAGAAAAGTGTTTGTGGGCTGGTAGTAGGAAGAAACAGTAAAGCAGCTCCTGCTGGGAGGAACAGTGGGATATAAATCAAATAAAAAAATAATAATAAAGAAACAGGAAGAAAAAGCCCAGGAGTGAAGTGGACTGTGGGAGAAATAATCCAGGGCTTTGCAGCTTCAGGGAAGGGGGCAGCAGGCTAAGATGCAAGAATTCAGGGGTAACTATAAGTAGAGAAGTTGGGACAGCTCTCACATTTTTGTACACTACTTCCAGTTTTTGTAAACCGCCTGAGTATATAAATTTTGTTAATTAAAAATAAATAAATAAAAGGCCTGTGCTGGAGTCGAGGCTCGAATTTCATACAGTGATTTGCACTAACAAATCTAGTATTTGATCGCAGGTCTCTAGTGACAAACAGATTCCATAAATAAATACACCCTTCAGGCATATTTCACAAGCAGCTTTATAAATGGAAGGAGAAGTAGACGCTGGTCAGAAAATCAAGGACAGGAGACTGAATTAAGGATGTAAAGGGACAAGATGGATTGCCTGGAAGAGGGCAGAGGAGAGTCTGTGCTGAGCGAGAACTGAGAGGAGGCTGACAGCCGGAAACCCCCCTGAGTTGCTCACTTTAGCTGTGAGAGCCTGAGATCAGCTGCACTGTCCTGGGGCGGCAGTGATGATAAATGAGGTAGAAGGAGGAGGAAGGAATCCAAGAGAACCCTGGAAGGTGCTAGTAATTGCAGATGAGCAGCCAGCCAGCCAGCGTACAGCCGAGCAACTGCAGAAGAGGAGAAGATCTCCAGTCCAGCAGTCGATTAGTGTCTTATCAGCTCAGGACTGAACATCTACCTGCCAAATAACATTTGGCTTAATGACAGTCATTTAACTCCACCAAAATGAGAGATGCAAATGCTTAATTTTTAAAGTGTGTTCTGCTGCATCTTACACTTGTAGGGGAGTCATGTTATCTGAACAGGAAGCCATTTTCTCTGATCCAGGAAATGTATCAGGTGCCTGTGGTTAACGCAGTTGGAAAAGGCCAGACTGTAGCCTGCAGATGCTCAGAAGCACTCTATTACTATGTTGAAAAATACAGAACCCTGCTACATCAAACCAAGGAACCATCTAGTCTAGCATCCCGCTTCTCAACAGTGGCCAGCCTGAGGCCTTCAGGAAGCCCCAAACCAGAGCATATGGCAACAATTCTCCACCACTGTTGTTTCTTTGCATCTGATCCTCAGAGAAGCATACTGCTGTGGACTTGGAAGTTTCATACAGCAAACAGCCTTTGCATTTCCTATTACCATACTCATCAACATCTCACAGATGAAAATGGGGAGATTCTTAACATGCCAACTCTAATAATAAGGATCATTGCTCAGTCTTTTTCTCTCTCTGTCTCTCTTTCACACACACATCACAATATTAAACACTGCTAAAGCATATCCAACACTGATTTAAAAGCCAAGACTGTATTTATTCTTTTGCCTAAGGATAGGCATTCTCCAATAGGTAAAACAAACTCCTTGCAGTTTAAGAATCAAACTTTAAAAAGAAGGGAAATTGGGCAGCTGTAGTGAATGCACCAGGGGAGAAGGAGACCTGACCTCCTCTCTGAGATATTGTACTGCCCTACACATTTGTAAAAATGCAAACACAATTTGGGTTGGTCTTTCACAGTCCAATCTACTTCCTGTGTAGCTTAGAAGAATTTGGAAACGTACCTCTGAGCCTATAGTAGTGTGGGAAGGGGGAGAGGAGAGGGGAATGAGGGAAAGGGGGAGGGGAGAAGGAGGGGAGGGCAGGTTTGATCATTTGCTTGCTTATTGAGTTCAGTGTGATCTACTCCTGTGCAATCATGTTTAGGATAGGTGAAACTGACTTGGGGGAGGGGAAGAAGGGGAGGAGGAGGAGGGGAAGAGAGTGAGTGGGTGGGAGGGCACTGGGCAGAGGAAAGTCCCCTTCCCTTTCCAAAAGGAAAACATTGTTAACAGCATCATTATTTTTCAGGGTTTCCCCCACCTTTTTATTCTATACCTGACACATGTAGTCTCCCACCCAAATTCAAACCTCACCACATCCACACCAGACATTTAAACAGCCATGGCTTCCCCCAAAGAATTCTGGGAAGTGTAGTTTGTGAAAGGGGCTGAGAATTGTTAGGAGGCGCCTATTCCCCTCTCAGGGCTGCAGTCAGCTGACTGTTAAACCATTCTGGCCACTGGAGCTCTGTTGGGGAATAGGAGTCTCCTAACAACTCTCAGCACCGTTCACAAACTATACTTCCCAGGATTCTTTGGGGGAAGCCATGCCTGTCTAAAGTGGAATGAAGGTCTGGTGTGGGTGGGGCCAAACAGCTATGAGTCTGGCTTTTAGAACAGTGGCAGCTGGTTCTTACTGAGCATGCCTGTGCTATCATAAACTCCAATTAATTTTCTTAAATTAATTAAAAATCAGCCACACAATTTTTAAACTTTTAAACTGTAGAAGATGAAGGTTAAAGTATGGGGCAAGGTCAGTAATAGGATTACAGGCACTCTGTGAACATGGCTGATTTTTAATTAATTTCAACAAATTATGAGAACCCTGACGGAAAAAAGTCCAACGGGTCAGGATTATTTTACTCTTGTTTTAGACACTGAACTCTGGATTCTCTCTGAGTGTTTTGTGTATCACCATGAACAGCTTAGGGGGTTGTTAAGCAAGCATTTCTGAGTTCAGGACAAGATTTTGTTTTGAAATGAGTTTATGAGAAACAGCAGAATGGCATGGGGGTATTTTCAATTTAACTAGGCGGAATGTGAAAAATCCATGCTGGCTATAGTATACAGCCACTCTCGTAGCTGTACTGTATAATGAAAAACATAATAGCTCTACAGAAAGTTATTAACGGTTCAAAATGTACAGCAGCTGCTGCAATGTGTGACATGCCAGGGTACCCACTGCATGAGGCCTTAGCGTTTAGGCTCAAGCATTTACATGTTATGTGCACAAGATGCGTTCATTCTCATTCAGGAATTTAATCCAGGGAGAGAGCAGGACCTTTAAGTATGGCGCTAGTAACTCAACACTAAGAACATTTCCCCACAAAAGGTGAGTGCTACAGTGCGAGCTTTCAAATGGCCGTTAAAAACTCTGTTTCAGGTGGCCTTTTCTTAAGGATTTTTTATGCTGCTGGTTTTGAAGCTGCTTTCAAATTGCCTTAAACTCATGTTTTGTTGAACGATTCTGGTCTGTGGATTTGTTTTGGTCTAAGCTGCTGTTAAAATTAGAACTGTTGAAATGGTTGTTTATGATACTTTTCTGCTTGTAGCCTTTTAGGCATGCCACCTTGGGAGGACTCTGATCTGCAGGGAATAACTGAAAAATAAAAGCTTTAAAAACTGACAGACAGAATAGGAACAGTGGGTGGTATTCAACACTCATCCCACCCAGAGTAGACATAAGTCAGGTTCATTAATTTCAATGGATCTACTCTGAGTAGGCCTTAGTTGAATACAACCAAGTGATTTGGCAGCAACAAGATAAAAAGGGTCTGTTTCTTGTAAATAAAGACAATTGCATCATTTGTGTTATACTCCTTCCCACTGTTGAAATTAGGATCATCACTTCCGGGAGGGGACTTTTGGGGTGCTTACATATACTAGTATTAACTGCATCCTAGAGACTCACATGGTTTTCTATTTTCATCCTGCCTTTCCTCCAAGGAACTCTTCCTTCCCTCCCACTTTTATCCTCACAACAACCTTGTTGAGGTAGGCTAGTCTCGGAAATAGTAACTGGTCCAGGGGTATCTAATGGACTAAGCTGGGATTTGAATCTGGTCCTTCCAGTCTGACACTCTAAGCACTACCCCCAGAGATGCGTCCAGGTTCAAACTAAGCTCTGGAATTGAGCTGTGGGAGAAACATCTATTTCTGTTAGGTGTCCAATTAGTAAAAGAAAATGCTCAGTTAATTTCTTTGTGCTAAGTTTTTAACAAAGCTGTGGCCACACAATAATCCTTCCTGCTCTTCCAAGGTTAGAAATGCCCAGCCCTTTAATGCACAGGTGTTTGTCCAGCTGCATTGTCCAACCTTCAGCAACAACTAAGGCTGTATATGAGCCACTGTTACAATGGAACTGATTCCCTAGATAAGAACTATGGCAACACATCCACCCCAAGAGACTTGCGAAATATCTCTTATCAGAGATGTGAGTTGTTCCAAAGCACTGCATTCCCCCCCCCAATCTTGTGAGATTTCTTTGGCAGACATGAAATCAAATAAAAAGAATTTATTCCCACTCTTTTGCTCTAAACAACCAGGCCTGAAGATTTATTGCAAAGTTGGAAGGCTTCTTACATGAGTTGGTTCAATAAGAGAGACACATTTTCATCCATTCTATTTGTCCAATACCCAAAGTTAGCTGAATTTTCTCTTCTGCCCCCCACCACACTAAAGTTTAATTAAGGGGTGGATAAATTGTTAAGCACAGAGTGGAAAGCAGTGTGTATTGGGAGGGGCTGCTCTGCTAATTTGAATGTTTTAATTACATGTAATTAACTTAATATGCATATAATTTTCAGGACTGTGGTGGGTGCCAAACCACAGCTGGTTATCGCTCTATGCTTACTCCTGAATCATGAATCCCAATGATAAAAATCTTTATGTTTTATCCTCTGAGGAGGAAAGCAAGGCTTTCAAAAATAATGAGCCTTCAAAAATGTGATACTTCTGGATTTTGACTTATCTCTACAAAATTCTTGCACTTAAAGTTTTTTTAAAAAACAAACAAACAAACATAGTTATCATATCTAGATTGTAAAAGCCACTTTCGGCTCCACCATTTCATTTGGTGACCTGAGAAAGGACTTTCTTGGATGGTATCGTGCTTGTGGAATTCCCTCCCCTAGGGAGACTCTCTGAAATGTCTTTTGTTCCAGCCAAAGGTCTTTTTTATTCTGCCAAGCTTTTTAAGATTTAAAACTGTTTTAATTGCTCAGAACTAAAGGGGCAGTATCTGTCTGGAAGCATGAAACTTTGCACACACACCCAAGTCCTACATGGGATGAAGAAGCTAAATTCGTTACATGCTCTGGATCATGGCCCTGCTGACACTCTAGGAAATTGATGGAGCAGCAAGAGTTGCTATAAAGCTGCTCAGCTGGACCTCCCAACTGCTGATGCAACATCTCATCCTACTCTGCTCTCTGTGATTGCGTAGCTGGGCAGCTCCTCTGCTACCGTGAACGCCTTGGTCTCTTACCTACTGGACACTGCCCTCATCTCACTGGTAAAATGAGAATCTGAGCCACATAGCAATGGTGGTGGGAAAAGGGAAGGGGAAGCTTGCCTAAATTTCTCCATATGGCCTCCATATCCTCTCCCTCCACCTCTGGCATATCTAGTGCCTCAACTTCTCTTCCCTACCCCTAAATAAGAACAAAGCAATCAAATTCTGTAACATGGTTTTGAAAAGGAGCACCAATGAAACCACAACAAAAGAAATTGATTGAGAATTAAAGCCTGGTGGCCTAATGAAATAAAAAAATTAAGGTACAAGAAATAAAAAAATAAAATCAAGAAAAAGAAATAATATATGAATACTACTTATAACAACAATAAACCACTATCAATTTACATTATGGATACCATAACCATCAGTACATGCATCTTGAGTTAAGCATATAGGTTAATCAGATGTCCAAATAGGTTTGTTGTTGTTGTTATGCACCTTCAAGTCCATTTTGACTTATGGCGACCCTATGAATCAGCGACCTCCAATATCATCTGTTATATACCACCCTGTTCAGATCTTGTAAGTTCAAGTCTGTGGCTTCCTTTATGGAATCAATCCATCTCTTGTTTGGGTGCAAATAGGTAACCACTCAAAACTGATGTCTAAATGAAATATGTTCTAGTGTAGCCCAGGCAGTCCGTTCCATAGATGGTGGGTGTTTATCCTTCCAGGCTTGAAGTATAAAGGCTTGCAAAATCCACTTTTGTTGTCCTGCTGTTAACCCCCATACTTTAAGAATGTACTTTAAAAGTGTATGAATCTTTAATATTTTTATTTATTTTACTTTACTTCATTATTTCCCCCTTTGTTTTCTTTTTCTTTCCTTTCATTGTTAAATTTGCAAATTAAAAAACAATGCCCGGTGGCTTAAATAATTAGTTCTAATTGCAAAATTTTGGTTTGTTAGGTTAATGAATCTAGATGACAGCTGGAGGTGGTGTGTGTGCTAGCAGCAGACTCCAGGCCACTGTGAGCTCAGAAACCTTAAATGTATAAAATTGGTTACTGCCAAGTGCTTTCAACACCTGGATCAGGTTGCAGAGCAACATATCATTTGAAGACTTTGAGCAGTTATTTCAAAAACTTTCCAGGTTATTGACAAAACAGCAGGATTGAGTCAGAATTTACTCATGCCGGTATTATGGCATGAGGCACCCAGAGCTAGCCATCATATTGCATACACACACATACCCACAGGTTCGATTTCTAACACCCCCTCTGAAGAGCAATTTTACAAGCTCGTAAACCACTGCCACAGTCAGGCATAACTCTCTCCAATGTCCTTTGGGGCTCTGTGAACCTACTCAGACCAATCCAATCACTGAGTTGTATCAAATGCTAGTCCTTCTCAGAGTAGACACATTGAAATCAATAGACATGGCTAACGTAGGCCCATTGTTTTCAGTGGGTCTACTCTAAGTAGAAGTTAGCTGGATACAGTCCACTGAAAACGTCACTATTAACGTGTTTGCTGAATGCATGAATTATCTGGGGGTAAAGACAAAGAAGACCTGTCCCCTTGCCTTTTGGAGTGGTTTAAAAATAAGGCTACAATGAAGAGCACAATTTGGTTAAAATTAGATTAATTAGTACTTGGGTCGTGTGCATTTCATTACTTATTTAACTGACACTGTGTGGTATTCAATACTACTCTTATTCAGAGAAGATCCATTGCACTTAATGGACATGAATAACATAGGTTCTTGATTTCAGTGGGTCCACTCTGAGTAGGACTTACTTGAACACAACATGCTGTACTCTGCCTTTCCTAAGAATAATTCAAGAGATAATGAAATTCAGTTCAATTTAACACAGCATAAAAACAGGGAGACAAAAACCTATTCAGACAAAAGCATATTTCACAAAACAGCAGAGGAAAAAACACAATAGCCCCAATGCAGTCAACGTAAAATCAGGCTGAGTATTAAGGGCTCCCTTACCTCTTCCCCCATAAGTCAAACATGGATTTGCCATTGTGTCATTTCCACAGTTTCATTTTTACTGGCTTTATTTATCCTTTACCACTATGATGGACAAGCAGAGTATAAAATCAATTTTTATTCACATGTAACATCCCTTCCATACTTCATTTTTTAATATTATTTTATTTATTTATATTTATTTATTATCATTATTTTTACCCCGCCCTTTTTCCAAAACTGGAACTCACGGCAGCTTCCAGCTATTATTGTCATTATTAATCACACATATATGAGCTTTCACTTTTGTTTATATATAACGCTTATTAGTTACTTCTGTATAAAACATCCAAAGTGGCATACAATAAAACTTAAGAAATAAAATGACTTATCTGTTCAAAAACAAAAGATGACAACGTTTACCAACAGCAGTGAAACTCCCCTTCGAAATCATGCATGACTCAGCCATCTCAAGGTACTATTTTAAAAGCCTACATAAACAAACATGCTTTAACTTTCCAGAACAAAATCTACAACAGGTGTAGGAAACCTTTGGCCCTCCAGATGTTGCTGAATTGGCCATGTTTTCTGTGGCTGACAGGACTTGTAATTCAGCAACATCTGGAGGACCACAGATTCCCACATCTGGTCTACAAGGATGGAGCATAGGAGTAGGAAGTTCCCATCACAACTGTGAAAATTGGTGTGGCACAGAGCACCAGAGCAGTAGTTAGAGTAGTGAAGAACCAGGCTCAAATCTTCACTCAGCTATGAAGCCCACTGGGTGATCGTGGACCAGTCACCATCTTTCAAGACATGAACAGCAGCCTTATGATGAGTCAGACTGTATGTTGGTGGTCTGTCAAGCTTCATGGTCAATTGTGACTTATGGCAGACCTTCAGGTCTCCGTCAAAGGTTGGCACTTTATAACATTTTACATTTTGTAACCAATTTTTCAGTAAGAATGCTCTCAGGCTGTTCACTTTCTCAGTCTTTACACCTAAGAGCCTGGGGAACCTGTAGCCCTCCAGAAGTTGTGGAACTCCAACTCTTAGCAGCCCCAGCCAGCGTGGCCAATGGCTAGGGATGATGGGAGCTGCAGTTAAGTAACATCTGCAGGGCCACAGGTTCCCTGCCTTAATTCTGGGGACACAAAGGATATCCAATATCCCTTGCATGGTACCTGTATGAGTTCTTCTCATTAGTGATGTCAGCCTTTTCGGTGCCACTGCTTGACCCTTGCAGCTCCAAAGTATCATTTGGTTGCAATCCTAGCAGTCTTGGAAAGTAAGTTGCATCAGGATCTTAAACATGCTGCCATCCATGGGAACTAGGGTTGCCAGGCTCAGGGCCTGAGACTGATCCTGTATCTTTAGGAGAAGAGAAAGTCATCCAAGTGCAGGTGTTCTTGCAACCCTGTAATGAGAAAAACCACAAGGTGGAATTCTCCCTTCCCCCTGCACAACTTTTAAAGATACAAAAGACCTCTTGGTTGCCAGACCCAGCCTCTTCTATATTTTTAAAAGTTGTGCAGGGGGGAGGGAGAATTCCACCTTGTGGCTTTTCCCATTACAGGGTTGCAAGAACACCTGCACTTGGCTGACTTTCTCTTCTCCTAAAGATATAGGATCAGTCTCAGGCCAAGAACCTGGCAACCCTAATGGGAACAGCTCCCCCCTCCACCTTGTAACACAGTTAAGATTGAGGGGGTGGGAGAGAGAGAGACCCCATTTACCTTTCATGCATATGCTGCAACAGAAAATCCACCATCTATGTCATTTCCACCCACCCACCTGCCCCAACTAGGTAGCTGACACTTTGGTTGGTTCCAAAAAGCAACCAGTCAGAAGGAGCTGGTACAGGGGCCCAGGTGAAGCAGTGAAGGTGTGATTTAGTTTAATCACCTGAATTCCAACCCCACCCAATCCCCCTTCTCTCCCCTCCCCTCCCCTCCCCAAATCCTTTCTTCAGCCCACAGACTAACATGGAAGGAGAAGGGGGAGGAAATCAGGAAAACTTGTCGAGAGAGGTAAAGGACAGCCCTGCCAAAGTAAGGTAATGAAACATGCAGAGACACATCCCTCTGTCCCCAGCAAGTCCAACAAAAAGCATGGGAAAGCAGAATCCAATACTCTAGCACGGTCTTAACTTCCCATCGCCCACCTCTTTAATATCTTTCTTTGCCAGTGTCCTGACTAGTTTTAATGATATGTGCTACATTTCCATAGCAGCGCTCAGACCCCCTCAAGAGGATATGAAGAGAGCTTCTTCTTCCAACTTGATGCTTGTGTCTCCTCTGAAATCAGGAAAGGCTGACGTAGTCAGGAAGAGAGAATTTTGGGAGTGGGGGGGAGCCAAGTTACTTGGCAGCTGGATCTTCCCTTGGATATGACAGCATCACCCTTTCCCCCATCTCCACTTCTGAGCAGGTGCACCCTCTCCCCAGTCTACAGATCCTGGCATATATATCCCTCCAAGTTTGGAAATTAGAAATTGCCCCAGGGACCTTGGTGTCATCTACTAGCTAACAGTGATATAACAGAGCAAGGCTAGCCAACGTGGTGGCCTCCAAGTTGTGTTCTCCTCTGATGCGGAATTCCACTGAGAAAGAGGCCAGGCTGGAGGCAGGCAGCTCCAAGTTGTGCACCACACCACTACTTGTCTCGTGGCTCCAACCGGGGTAGAGGGGGGGGGGGGAATCAGGCCAACCTGCCCTGGGATTGACCTGGAAGCTACCATCCTGCCCCGGATCCAGTCCTGAATACGTTTGGCAGCAGGGCTAATGTTTAATTAGGGTTTTATAATTCTAATTAAACATATAGATGCGGGGGAAGGAGACCTTATGCCTCCTCATTCCCCCATCTGAGATGGGGTTAATTCTTGGGATGTTGTGATATCTCCCCCCTCCCCATCAATGCCTCAGGAAAGTGCCTTGCAAACTAGCACTCACAGCAATCCTGTGGGTGGGCAGAGGTGCTCAGGCAGGAAGGACAGCGGCAGCTACCTCTTCTCACTGCCTGATGTTCTGCCTCCTGACAGCCCCAGGTCACTCTGGGTCACCCAATGCGACCCGGAGCCATCTGTGGCTATCAGATCCCTATTCGGCCGAGGCCCCAAAAGGTCCATTCTGGCCTGGGCCTCAGACGAGTCTAGCGCACAGCCCTAGAATGCGGTAATAGAAGTACCTAGCGATTGATCAAACAAGGCAGAACTTACATTGAGTAAAAGGGACTTGCAGCTCAGAGGATATATGATTGTTATGCACTCTTGACCCCTAATGCCAAGAAACTAGCAACTGCTCTGCTTGGTTCAATCACAGCCAAGTGCAATGCGGCCAGAAGAAACTTTCCATTAAATTCGGTAGGGATCCCATTAGCAGCATCCACTTGGATTTACAAGAAATATCACATCTTAAAAAAAAAAAACTGGGTAAGGAACTAATCTCACCCTAGAGTGCATAACAGGACAGGATTGGCATTCTACATGCTGCGCTGACTGAATCAACAGCAGCAGAGATATATGGGCAAAAGTAGAGGCACTGACCCCACAGAGAGGCCTCTATGCCTTTCCATTAAGACACCAGTCAGGTTGAGCAATGGAGAGGAGAGGTGGAGGGTTGTAAGAATTACTGGGAAAGTTGGGAGGGGGGAAGCAGGTGATGCTTAAGTGCTGGCAGGCCAAAGTTAATGGCAACACAAATGTGATGGAACATCAGCCTCCCGTAGAGGAACCGCAGGTCTACAATTAGCCAGAACATGGAGCACAGAGGGATGCTACATTCACCTAACGCAGCCTCCTCCATGACAAAAAAACAACTCTGTGATACTGTGCCTGAAGTATGAACCAAAAGAAAATAAAAATAAAGTGTCGTATTCAATGAAATAGTAATTGTACGAGAGGAACCACTTCTGCTTGGACAACGACTGAGCACCCCACACAGTTCCAAATCTCCTCCAGAGGGTTGGGGGGAAACCCAGAACATAGTTAGGGAGTGCATGGAGGGAGGAGAGGGGGGAGAATGTTCTGTTGTGAAAGGAGAAAACCTTGCACTGACAGAACGTTCACATGAGCTCTACACTGAATGCAACCCAAAGAGTTGTATCTAATGCAGTGCTAAGTTAAAGTCATTTAGCCGTGTTCTGCTGATGAAATGTTTTACACCAGCGGGTAACTGGTAACTTCAATAAACAATAGATTGTGCAAATCTGTTGCACAATGAGTTTGCACTAGCAGAACTGTTGCATTAGATTCCTCTGTTGTACAACATTAAAACTCACCTGTCTGCTATAGCAAGAGCCCTTATGCTAGCAAATAACTCTGGATACGACCCATAGAAATCCTGCAACAGCAAGGATAATGTGTTCCATGTAATGCATTGGTTTTCAGTGGGAACATGCCCCCCCAAAAGGTGGTGATAATTCTGTGACCCACCACTTCCTCTTATTAAATGTGTTTTTTTTCCATAAACGAGCTTCCTCACAGTTATTAATCCTATCACATCCTCACAGTTATTAATTTCACACTTGGCATGGCCAGTATCTCTCAGCAATCAAAAGCCTGTGTAAACCGTAATGCCTTTAATTTTCTCCTGAAACAGGCACAACAGGGAAGGCATTCCACAAACAGGGAACTACCACCAAGAAGGCCCTGTCACATACGCAGGGGTCAGTTCTGTCCCCCATACTGTTTAACATCTACATGAAACCGTTGGGTTCGGTCAACCGGAGTTTTGGAGTGCATTGCCATCAGTATGCTGATGACACGCAGCTCTATTTCTCCTTTTTCATCCTTTTCAGGTGAGGCTGTCAATGTACTGTACTGGTGCCTGGCTGTGACAATGGACTGGATGAGGGCTAATAAACTGAGGCTCAGTCCAGACAAGACTGAAATGCTGCTAGTGGGTGGTTCTTCTGACCAGATGGTGGATGTCCATCCTGACCTGGATGGGGTTGCACTCCCCCTGAAGGAGCGGGTTCGTAGCTTGGGGGTTCTCCTAGAGCCATCCTTCCCTGGCTCTCCCTGTCAGGTTCCTACCTGCTCGTGGTTACTGCCTGTCTCTAGGCACCACCAGGGTCTCCACCAGTCCGGACCGCTCTCTCTTATGATTTCTCTCCCCGCTCTAGCACAGATCTCAACAGATCCCCCTGCTAGGCAACCACCAGTAACGTCCCAATACTAGTATTCCCAGAGACTCTGAATACTGGTATTGTTACTCTCTTCACCGCTGCCACCATTTGTTACAGTTCCCCTTCAGCCTTGGTCATTACCTTACCCTCCCTTCTGGTCTGTGAAACCCCAGCCAAGGATCAGGCCTTTGGTAAACCAAATTAAGTATTTATTAAAGATAACAAAGCTAACAAGATTAACAAGATTTCTTCTTAAGGCACATAAGCATATGGTTTTACTCAATACTAATCCGAACTCCACCTCCCTCCTTCTTCACTCTCTCCTGGCAAACAACTCTCTCAAACCCCACCAAGCAATCCACTCTTTCTCTTCTCCCCCCCAGATTCCACAATTTACCACCTCACATTCACCCAGATTTACCTGTCATCCTTTCATTTATACTGTCAGCCATTTTAAACATTCAGCCAATCATCAAGCATTCTATTGCCCATTCACTCCCCCTCCTCTTTCACTACTTACCATGTATACTCTAAACAACCAGCACTTACCATATATACACTAATATATAGGAACATCACAGGTTCGGTCAACCGGAGTTTTGGAGTGCATTGCCATCAGTATGCTGGTGACACGCAGCTCTATTTCTCCTTTTTCATCCTTTTCAGGTGAGGCTGTCAATGTACTGTACTGGTGCCTGGCTGTGACAATGGACTGGATGAGGGCTAATAAACTGAGGCTCAGTCCAGACAAGACTGAAATGCTGCTAGTGGGTGGTTCTTCTGACCAGATGGTGGATGTCCATCCTGACTTGAATGGGGTTGCACTCCCCCTGTAGGAGCGGGTTCGTAGCTTGGGGGTTCTCCTAGAGCCATCTCTGTAACTTGAGGCTCAGGTAGCCTCGGTGGCACAGAGTACCTTTCTAACAACTCCAGTTGGTGCCCAGCTACACTCCTATCTGGACAGGGATAACCTGGTTTCAGTTGTCCATGCTCTGGTAACCTCCAAGTTAGATTACTGCAATGCACTCTAAGTGGGGCTGCCTTGGAAGATGGTTCGGAAACTGCAGCTTGTGCAAAATGCGGTGGCCAGATTGGTAAGAGGGACCAGATGGTTTGAACATATAAAACCGATTCTGGCCCGCTTGCATTGGCTGCCTGTATGTTTCCAAGCCCAATTCAAGGTACTGGTTTTAACCTATAAGGCCTTACATGGCTTGGGACCACAATACCTGATGGAACGCCTCTCCCGACAAAAACCCACCCTTACACTACGATCAACATTAAAGGTCCTCCTCCGGGTGCCTACTGCGAGGGAAGCTGGGAAGCTGGCAACAACGGAGAGGGCCTTCTCAGTGGTGGCCCCCAAATTATGGAATGATGTTGCTGACGAGGTGTGCCTGGCACCAACACTGTTATCTTTTGGGCACCAGGTCAAGACTTACCTCTTCTCCCAGGCATTTTAACAGTATTTGAATAGCATACATTTTAACTTGCCTGTCGGTTTTTATGGGTTTTAATTTGGCATGGTTTAAATTTGTATACTTGTTTTAATGTTCTTAATTGTTGTAAATTGCCCAGAGAGCTTCAGCTATGAGGCGGTATATAAATGCAATAAATAAATAAATAAATATCATTTGCTGCTTGGCCTCAGGCACAAAAATTGTCCTGGGCCAGCTCTGCTCTGCACACTTTTTTTTTTTTTACAATAATTTTTATTCAAATTTTCATAAAACATACAAAACAAAATCATAAAACATTCAAAGACAAAAAACAAAACAAAACAAAAATGATTAAACAAAAAAATAAAATGTTGACTTCCCATTTGTCGCAGATCAAATCAGTTGTAGGTCTACAATATATAACAATCCTGTCTCTTAAATTATATTATAAAATCACTTTCCTCCAGTAGTTATCTTAATTAATCATCAAATCTCATAAACATTACTTTATTCTTTCCACAAAAAGTCAAAGAGAGGTTTCAATTCTTTAAGAAATATATCTATCAATTTTTCTCCAAATAAACATGTCGATTAATCCATCTCGTTAATAATAATAATAATAATCTTATTGTCATAACCATAGTCCAAATAAACATATCGATTAATCCATCTCATCAAAATCTGTTAGGTCCAATAATTTCAATAGCCATTATTCCATTATCCATATTAATTCCATCTTCCATCTTCAATAGTCCTGTTAAGTCCAGTAATTTCAGTGTCCAATCTTCCATTATCAGTATTCCATAATAATCTTGCTGTCATAGCCATAGTCATATAATAAGAGTCTGATGGGAATTTCCTCTATCCCAAATATTTTCTTGCCATCAATTCTGAATAAGTTGCTGAAATATTGTTGTAAAGTCATATCTGTGTTCTTCTTTTTTACAAAATGCACTGGCTCATCTCTTGAGAGTTTTTCCATTGTCACATGGCTGCAGTTAATTCCATAGATTTTCTCTATATCAAGCTCCATCACGTCATTCCAGTCCAGAAGATTATCCAAGCCATTGATAACTTTATCTCTAATATCTTCATTAATTTCTTCAGAGATAACGTTAAATTCCAAACAGTAGATTTTATTTCTAATATCCATAAACTCCAGATCTTTTTCCAATTCCACATTTGTTCCAATCTCCAGGGCTTGTATCTTCCCTTTATTTTTTCTTTTCTCATCTCTGATCTCATTCTCCTCTCTCACAGGATCCCCTATTTCTTTAAGCTCCTGCGTCATTTTGCTCAGTTCAATTTTCAGCTCCTTACTGCCCTGTCGCAGGGTTTGTTTCGTTATCTCAATCTCATCCATTATTTTCTGAAACATAATTACTTCCAGATTCTCAGCCACTTTCTTGATTGCCATTTTTAAAACCACGAAAACAAAACAAAACAAAAATAAAGAAGAACCACTTCTTATTTCAGCAACAATTGGGTTAATATTCCAGGCTTGATGACATCACAGGATAAACAGAGCAGCCTGCCTTATCTCTCTATGTTCAAGAACACAAAACAAATTTAGTTCCCAGCATCAAAACAGTTAGTGGCGTCGTGAAGAAGCAGATTCGTCAAAATAAAATAGACCAAAAAGAGAATAGTCCCAGACAATATAATGTTCCTCGGAATAGAAATCCCTCTTCTGTTTATATCTGCTCTGCACACTTTCAAGGATCCTGGCACAAGAACGTCAGTTTTCCCTAAATGAAACAGGTCTTACTTCTTCTACAACTTTGGTTTAATTGTAGCTTTTTTGTCAGCCTATTCCCCACCACTGCCACCATTTGGAACAAATTGCAAAGATTTTTTTTTTAAAGCATGCACGTACATTGGCAATGTTGACACTCAGCACTAATAATCAACACAAGGCTTAGGGTGTCGGTCAGTGACTTCATTTGCCAGAGGACAAATCTGAAAAAGAAAACGGCATGTCTCGCATGAAGGCTTGACCCACTCATTTTCTCAGTACTCTTATTTTGGTCTAGGGTGGTGGTTAGGCATCAAGTCTCTAGAGGCTGGATTGGCCTAGAAGACTTCTAGCTGCTAATCCATAACTGAGACTCCACAGCCTTCTCAGTTGCACTGATGTCATGCTGATACTCTGACTTTCATCCCAACTAGGACAAAGCCTCCCTCAGCAATCATCCATAACTTCCTGAGACAGCTTTGAGAACCGCCATGTGGTTGAATGATTTGGTACATGGAAAGTTTGGCAGAGGTTTTTCTCATCATGGCAGCACTAGGCCGTTAAAAGGCTTCTCATGTGCTTAGCTGTGGAAAATACAAAGGCACATTAGAAGATAAAGAGAGAAGGCAATGGATTCCTTCTCACTTTGCACAGTGAAATAATTTTAACGGCAGGTTTAGACATTTTTAAAGCAAGTTTCACTTTCTCAAGGGGCAGAGACTGGTGGAAAAATACTGCTGCATATTTAATGTGACTTGCTTTGTTGTGCTACAGAACATTCTTCCCAATTTCTGTTGTAGCAACTTTGTGAGATCTTGAAATATTTGCGGGGAACTTGTTATTCATTACAGCAGAAGCTAAAGGCGGAATATGCTGTTAAGGCAGGGAAATGATGCATGCACTAATGCCAATGCTTCTGTCTGTGGTTGTGAAAGCATCCCTGAACACCAGATACATCTTGTCTTCTGCCTTGCTGACTTTGCTCTCTCCAGCAAAAATGTTCCTAGAAAACAGGTCTCACTCTTGCAGAATGATTTGAACTGTGTGACTAGGCAAGCACTTTCCAAAAGCCTTAAAGAGGCCAAATGTAAATAGTGGCTTAATTCTATAATGCCCTTAATTGCCTGGGACCCACATATTTTAAACCTTTCACATCCTAAATGGTCTAGGAACATAGGAAGCTGTCCTATACAGAATCAGAGCATTGGTCAAACAAGCTCAATATCACCTACACGGACTGGCAGCAGCACTCCCAGCACAGTTCTATCTCAGCTCTACCTGGAGATGTCAGGAGTTGAACCTCAAACCTCTTGTATGCATCTGCTCTGCAACTTTTTCTGACTCATACAGGGGAAAGGGGGCAGGGTGGCGCCATGGATAGGTCCAAGTGAGCAAATTGGTCTAACAAAGGCTGAAGGTGAACTAAGGCCTTATAAGTCTCTTCCTACAGCCCACTTTTCCAGAGCTCCATCCCATGGCCTAAAGACTGTGCCTATTAAAGGGCGCGCCCCCTGGCTTGCAGATGAGCATTTATTTGCCTTTCTGTGTCCTTCTGCTAGGTTGAGTGTTCAGTTGAGTGGGTGTGGTGGCACAAGAACGACTTGATTCCTCTTAACAAGTCAGGTTCAGGTGATGGCATCGGAGGGTCCTGGCTCAGGCTCTGCATGCTCTGGGCCATTGGCCTCAGGTTCCATGGGCTCTGAACTATCAGCCTTGGGATCTATTGGCTGGTTCTCCAGCTGATAGTACAGCAACCCTGGGCTTGGCTGGCTCCTCCTCTTCTGAGCTTGAGGCCATGACACCACTGGCCTATGAAGCAAGATATTTCAAGAATGTTCTTCCCTAACAACCTGCCTCATAACTTCATTCTATTGGGACACCTGATTTGACCGCTCCTTTCACTGTGGTGTGAAAACGTTTTGCCTTCAAAATCCTGAATTTACCACCTGCAGTGTATGTGTGTACACTTTATCTCTCGGTCTGCTGCTTTGCTTGGGTATTGCACTTTTGAATTATACTGTATTTTATGGTTCTTGATTGCAAACTGCCTTGAACTTCTATAAGGAGAGGTGGAATGCAGATTTTTCAAAGAAAGAAAGCCTTCTGATGCCTTCATCTCTATCCCCCCCACTGACAGAAGATTAGCAGGAAAGTATATGAGAGTGAGAGAGCTTGTGGTACCCAGTTTGTGGTACCCAGTTTGTGGAATGTCATCCTAAAGGAGGTACACCTCACCCCTCCATTGTCCTTTTTGAGAAGAGCACAGAAGATAGTATTGTTTCAGCCACCATCCGTAAGCTAAGGTCTCTGAATATGACTCTGAATATGCTTCCACTGTAACTTCCAGCTGTCATGTCTGGTGTTTGGGCGGATTTTATATTTTTTATAGCTTATTGAGTACATGTTAATGTAGAAAAGTGGGGCATATAAAGTCTTACAAATAAGTACATAAATATTTATCCATCCACCAGCACTCAGCCTTAGAGTTCATCTAAGAACTTCTCTGTAATAACATTTGTGCACCAAGTTTGGAGGAAAAGGGCAGATCATGAGGCATTCTGAAACTCTATTTGCACATTCATTTTTCAGAAGGGTTTCCAACTCTGTGGTTAGAATGGATTCCCAAGATAATGTATTCCAAACACTTTGAACATTTGAAGTGTGCTATATAAAACTTAATTGTTGTTATTAAAAAATATAGGGTGTTCAACTGTGCATATCTTCAATCTTTTTTCTTCTTTTTCTCATTGCAGTTTAATTTCCCCCCATTTTCTTTGTTGTCATCTAGGACCAGGAAACATTTGCATCTGAAGAATAATGCATTCTCATGGGATGGGATGGGATGGACCAGGGACAGGGGCAGAGGCCCTCTCCCTGGACCATCTCAGCAACTCAGGTAACCCCTCTTCCATCTGGTTGCTTCAGAGGGAGAGTCAAAGACCCCTTTGCATCAGCTCAGCGGGGACCACCTACCATTTTGCCAAGGTACCTGGACTTATTTTCCTCTTCCCAACCTGACCCTTTCCTATTGTGTCTGTTAAATGGTAAGCTATCATGAAACCATCTCGAGCACGTTGGCAGAGAGGCAGCATACCAGGGTTGCCAGGTTCAGGGCCTGAGACTGATCCTGTATCTTTAGGAGAAGAGAAAGTCAGCCACGTGCAGGTGTTCTTGCAACCCTGTAATGGGAAAAACCACAAGGTGGAATTCTCCCTTCCCCCTGCACAACTTTTAAAGATACAGAAGCCCTCTTCGTTGCCAGGCCCAGCCTCCAACCCTACAGCATACTAATATGGGAAATTAGAAGCCCCAAGGTATACAAAAATGTTCCATTTATCGACATCCTCAGATACTGATGGAAACTCCCTCTGTTCCGGGCGTCCAGACCCAGAACAGTAAAGGAGATCCCAGCCTCACTGAGCACGTGCCTCAGGAGCAGAACACTGGCCCTTTAACTGAGGACTGATTTCCTCATTTCTGTTGGAATATTAAGCTGTCTTCTTTTTGTTAATTGACAACCTGAATCTTTTCTTTTCAGAACTGGAAAGGCGGGTTATAAACCATCAAATAAATCCTTGGTGGCAAGGCCTTGAACAGAAAAGTATTTTAATCCTCAGCACACTTCAGACCAGCCCTGGAGCAAGACTCCAGGTTATTTTTATTTACTTATTTGTTTTTAGCATTTTTACATTACCCATTAAGAATACCTTCTCTGGAAAATTGGGCCTAGGTCCTGCTGGTCACCCTAGCTTTCCTATTGGCTCCCACTGTGAGCTGTCCCTGGTACTGAAGCTGGACTAACACTGCAGGTGCTTCTCTGTAGCCCACCTGCCTACTTCTGCAAACCTGGCCAGTGACCCCTCTTGCTCCAAGCCATCTACTAAGCCTTCAGCTACAGCAGAAATTGAACCCAAGCTCAAGTCAAAACTTTCCCACAGAAACACATTGGCCATAATCAACACCAAGCAAGAACACTAGAAAGAGAACAGAGGAAGAGCCTTGCTGGATTAAACAATCATCCTGCTTCGTGCAGTGTTCAACTAGATGACTCCAGAATCTAGCAGGGCTTGAATGGAAGAGACTTCTCCCTCTTGCTTCTGATATTGATTGGCACTTCCCACAATTTATTTATTGAAACTATTTATAAGCTGCCTTTTTGGATCATGGTGACAAACACGAAAACAACTATAAAAACATAATATGCCATAATAAAAACTTTCTTAAAAAAAGGGGGGGGGGGAGAAACCAGTACACAAACATTTCCAAAGCCATAGTGGTAAAACAACAAAAAACACATATCCAGAAGACACAACAGTTAAAGTCCATTGAAACAGGTGGGGGTAGTTTTTGTTCTTTTTTAATACCTCAACTAAAGGGGCCCAACCATATATCCCTTGGCCAGCTAGGAAACACTGGGAACTCAACAAGCAGGTCATGAAGGCAACAGCAGTCTCCCATAGATGCTTTACTGCAACTGGTATTCAGAGCGATTCTGCCTAAGTGATCTAGACTCAGTGGCCGGCAATTTAATTCCTTCCCTCCTTCCCTTCCTGATTTCTTTATCATTAACCTGAGGAACCACTCCTCAAATTTGCTTTGGGTTTGTGAGAGACTCTACCTCAGAAATGTCACTAGTCCTGAAGTTGTCTTGTCTTCCCCTGGAATTACTCAGATGACTCACCTGAGGAAGAGTGCCACCCACATTCACTTCAAAATTTCACTTTAGGCAAAACGGTGACGGTAACACTAGCTATGACAACAGGCTACGGTAAGGACAGAATATGGAGAAACCAATTGGGTCCCCAGTGGAAAGGGTGTGAGATGGGTGTATTTTATTACCTATTTGTTTAATCTATTCGCAGAACGCATAATATGGAAAGTGGGATTGGACCAAGATGAAGGAGGTGTGAAAACTGGAGGGAGAAATATCAACAATTCAAGATATGCAGACGATACCATACTACTAGCAGAAACCAGTAACGATTTGAAATGAATGCTGATGAAATTTAAAGAGGAAAGCACAAAAGCAGGACTACAGCTGAACGTCAAGACTAAAGTAATGACAACAGAAGATTTATGTAACTTTAAAGTTGACAACAAGGACATTGAACTTGTCAAGGATTATCAATACCTTGGCACAATCATTAACCAAAATGGAGACAATAGTCAAGAAATCAGAAGAAGGCTAGGACTGGGGAGGGCAGCTATGAGAGAACTAGAAAAGGTCCTCAAATGCAAAGATGTATCACTGAACACTAAAGTCAGGATCATTCAGACCATGGTATTCCCGATATCTAAGTATGGATGTGAAAGTTGGACAGTAAAAAAGTGGATAAGAGAAAAATCAACTCATTTGAAATGTGGTGTTGGAGGACAGCTTTGCAGATACCATGGATTGCAAAAAAGACAAATAATTGGTTGTTAGAACAACTAAACCAGAACTATCACTAGAAGCTAAAATGATGAAACTGAGGTTATCATACTTTGGACACATCATGAGAAGACATGATTCATTAGAAAAGACAATAATGCTGGGGAAAACAGAAGGGAGTAGAAAAAGAGGAAGGCCAAACATGAGATGGATTGATTCCATAAAGGAAGCCACAGACCTGAACTTACAAGATCTGAACAGGGTGGTTTACAACAGATGCTATTGGAGGTCGCTGATTCATAGGGTTGCCATAAGTCATAATCGACTTGAAGGCACATGACAACAACAACAGAAATGGAAGTAGCTCAGTACATCATCCCTTCCTGCCCCGAAGAAATGTTCACTGCCGAGCTGTGTTTCTCCTGTGCCCCAGCCTTTCTGTATCATGCGAACAACTTTGATGACTGACAGCTGAGCGTGTGAAGTGTGTCAATGAGTGAGCCAGGAAACACTCAGAAACCTGTCAGAACCATGGATACTGTTGTGCCTCAGGAAAAGCCCCAAACCAAACAGGAACAATTTATAGTCTTTCCAGCCAAGGGGTGGAGGTGAGGCAATTCAGAGACTAAGAATATTTCAGTACTCCGAAAGATTCTCCGAGCTGCAGTCCTGTCAGCTGACCACACATCAGGGGAGCCGCCCACAGAACCCAAAAGGTTCTTGATTCTAGCCCTTGCAGCTTCTGATACATGGCTAACAGCCATCGATGGAAGTAACCTTCATGAATTGGTCTAACTCTCACTGAAAACTATCTAAGCTAATGGCCATCACTGCATCTCATGGGAGCCAAGTTCCATGTTAATTACGATTCTATGACATGCACCGCAACGTAAATTCCTCCTCCACTACTGGCTTCTCTCTCTCCCCCTCTGTCTCATAGTATGCGATTCCTGACTCAGGCACTTGATTTTGATGGATTGCAAGAGGAAGTGTAAGCAAGAAAATGCAGTTCAAGCAAAGAAGATAACTCTCACAGCTGAAACATCAAGTTTAGTAACCGTGGTGTGGAATAGATCCCAGCAAAACTGTCAGGAAAAATCAGTAAATACCTATTAAAGAGCTTCCTCACTCCCCTCAAGCTCTGGGTGGATGAAGGGAATGATTTATCTTTGCTAAATCTCATCTGGAGATAGGGTTGGGTTTAAGTAAAACTGGGGAAAGGGGAAAGAAATGAGTGAACAACAACAACAACTGGTTGGGTTACTGCCAAGCTGTTTATTTCTGGAGATGGGTAGGAAATTTAGACAGAGTAACTTTGAGGGGATATGGAAGGTACTGTTTTAAATGCGCCAAAGTAGGTCTTCAGAAATTGATGGGAGACATGAAACGTCATTAAACTCTTACATGACCGAGCAACAAAATGAAGAGTTGAATGGGTAGTCCTATGCACACAGGAGAAGGGTTGGATCTCTATGGCTCCCAAGTGTTGTGGGATGAAATGAATGGGCTGCAAATTGGCAAGACTATTGGGAGTGGCACAAAATCTATCCCATCCCAAGAAATTATGTGCCTTGGGGAAGGGCTGTAGCTCAGTGGCAGGGCATCTGCTGTACATGCAGAAGGTCCTAACTTCAATCCCTAGCATCTGCAGATAGGGCTGGGAAAGAACTCTGTCTGAAATACTGGAGAACAGCTGCCAGTCAGTGCAGACAGTACTGAGCTAGAGGGACCAATGGTCTGACTCGGTATAAGGCAGTTTCCTATGTACCTATAGCATATTGTGTCCCTGCATGTCACATGTGAGGAGTCGGTCATGGCACATATGTGCAAATAAAATCTGCTCCCCCACTGTTCCGCAAAAAGGAAGTTCAATCTGGATCTGAGCAGATTCATGGACAAACTCATGGAGGATAAGGGTGTAAACAGCTGCTAACCACAACGGCTATGTTCCACCTCCACTGTCAGAGGCAGTATGCTTCTTAATGCCAGTTGCTGGGACGCAGAGGTGGGAAGGGTGCTGTTGCACTCAGGCTCACTTTCAGGATTCTCACAGGCATCTGGCTGGCCACTGTGAGAACAGGATACTGGACTACAAAGGCCATTAGTCTGATCTGACAGGGCTCTTGTTATGTTCTTACTGTGCAAGACATGGGTCCTCTCGCCATTTTGCTTGCCTGGTGGGCAATTCTTACTATCAAATAAAATTGACTCAAGAAGTGGGCACCTGTGGCTAATCAACACCTGTGACTAAGCCAGAAAGAACTTTTGAAGAAAAACCTGTTGCAAGGACCACATCTTCACTTGTAGCTACCTCTGGTGTGGGCCAAATGAACCTATGCTCCTAGAGCAGCGCTGCAGCG
Source organism: Rhineura floridana (assembly GCF_030035675.1). Classification (NCBI taxonomy): domain Eukaryota; kingdom Metazoa; phylum Chordata; class Lepidosauria; order Squamata; family Rhineuridae; genus Rhineura; species Rhineura floridana. Next base: position 39,017,588 of record NC_084491.1, read on the forward strand.
CTAAGGTTCACAGCAGCTGTTGATCAGAAAGCACCATGTCAATGGGAATGTCTCACAACAAATTAGTTTTGGCTTTGATCCATGCCACACCAGAAATGGACTAAAAGCAGAGCAATAAACACTGGCCTCCATTGGAAATGGGTGATAAGGGGATGTCTGTGCCTCCAACATAATTTCATGAAATAAACAGGGGTCCTAGCCCAAAAGGTAGCATAAGCTCAAAGTGTTCCTATGTACCAGGGACAGACTAGATCGATAGGTATACACAGATATAGATACTGTATATATACTTGTCCCTAGTGCTTTTTTTTTCATCCCTGTGCCCTTCATTTGCCTTTGGGATGTGCGTGTGTCAAATGTTTGTTAAAGTGACTTTCTAGAATTGCCATTCTTCCAGGCTTAGCACCCTCCCAGGGATCTCTTGAACTTAGATTTCTACGTGGAGGCAGGGTAGATGCCTCTTGTCTCTAGTACACATGCGTGCAAATGCATACATAAACATTAAAGCACCATGTGGTACACAACCTACCATTTCATGCACTGCAGATGCTGAGAGTTTGAACTGTGATAGAACCTTGTACTGTCAGACAGTAATGTTTTTTCTAATATATATTTAAGGGGGAAAATGCCATCATGGTTTTTAAATCAATGGAGGACTTTGTTTTGCAGAGTCAATTAATATGGTATTCTTCCAGGGAGGAGGGGAGAGTACAAGCAATGTTCTTCGCTATGAGGCTTATAAAGCCACAAGCATTTCCCTGTTTCAATTTGTAAAATACTGGAGACTGTGTGATAGGTCACTTAATTTAACAACGGAGTGGTATGGGCCTTACTGTAGTCTTGTAAAAGGGCCCCGTAAAAAGCCTTAGATTTTACGTTTTTAGTTGAAATCTAATCTGAAAATCTCCTAAAGTTCCCTAAAAATCACACATGTTTATTGTCAAGGATTGACTTGCTGCATTTTTGCTAAACTGGTCTTGGGGGGTGGGGAAGCCTGCCTTTCCCCATTGTCACATCAACCTTCTCATTCAACTTCACTGCAATGTCCTTTGCCTGGCATGAACTCATCCAAGGTGAGACACCAGCCCGCGATATCTCACTTCTTCAGGAGTCCCCAGGAATGAAAGGACCTCTTTGTTGTGGCTGTTTCATCATAGGATGGCAAAGGCACAGCTGCAGGAAGGAGTCATTCACTTAGCACTGCTCAGCGCCAGAGAAAGAGGAGGTGATAATAGAGATAAAATCTGTTAGCATGAAACAGATTACTTCTTCCTACTGTGTGTTACTCATCACCACACACAGACATATATACGCTTTCTTGGAATCTTCCAGAACACCAAAATTCCGGGGGACGATTGCTGTAGAGCAAAGGATGTTTGACAACACTGAGGCCAGCTCTAATGTTAAGATTTTTTTAAAAAAAAAATTGCTGAGGCTAGCCATATGCAACTCAGTCCCCATCTCCACATGAAGAAAAGGTGCAAGGCAACTCCTTGTCCTCAATCAATATATAATTTATGAATGGAATCCAGAGACACAAGATGCTGTAATGGCCAAAACAATGGATGGCTCTATGTTAGAGAGGAGGACAGGCCTTGCTTGGCTAGTGGCCATGGCAGCTGTGGAATCTCCATGCTCAGAGACAGTTTACCAAAGGACACTGCCATGCTGAGCCAGACTCTGCCACTGAGCTATGGCCCTTTCCCTAAACCAAATGACACTTGTTCAACATAGAAACATAGGATACTGCCATTGGTCCACCTAGCTCCGTACTGTCAACACTGACTGACAGCGGCTCTCCAGGGTTTCAGATGGGGTCTCTCTCAGCCCTACCTGAAGATGCCAGGAATTGAACAGGGGACCTTTTGCAAGCACAGCGCATGCTCTACCACTGAGCTCTGGCTCTCACAGTACTAGGTGCTGTGGGCAAGTGACAGGGCAAGGCTTCTGCCTTTGCATCCTGCTTGTGAGTTTTCCAGAGGCATCAAGCTAGTCACTGTAGGAAACAGAATGCCAGCCTAGATGAACCCTTGGTGTCCTGCAGCAGGAATCCATTTATGAGAAGGAAACAAACATACAAACAAAAAAAATGCACCTGGGAAGGGCCAAACGAACGATGCATCTGGGAGCAATGCCAACAGATGCCATCCAATAAGGGGCCAATGTCCCACAGCAAAAAAAGAAAAGAAAAAAATCAACAGGAAAGCTTGCTCACTTCACAAATAGCTTCAGGAATGTTGTTGGTGCTGGGCGCCTGCATACTCTAACCAATTGGAAGATAACATCATGGGGGCAAAAGAGCACCAGGACCCTCCAAAACTGCTCAGATTACCACCTTAATTCTCATGAACAGTGCAAAACCTGACGGAGGGTGGGTGGATGGGCAAGCTTCACAATCTTGGAAGCAATACGGCAAATCAATCAATCAATAAACCTGTACAAGCGTGCACATTTGCCCATTTGCAGGCATTGGACCAGTCTGTTTAATCTTGTACCACCCCCGGTATGTAATTGCACGGATCAGAGGTCAGGATCTGGAGAGGGTGTTCAAGCAAGCAGGCAAAACGGGGTTTGTAAGCCAGCAGACACACTTCTAGGAGCTGGAGCCAATCCCAGCCTCCTTGGGGAACTGAGCTATTCAATACAGGGATTTACACCACACATATTTAAGTATATACATCATGTCCCTCAAGAAGACGGTTCAGGTACAAATGTTAAATTCATGGAAGAGAATGTTGTACTTGACAATAATTATTAAAAGAATGAAGACGTAGCACAGCTTATCTTGTAAACCACTAATCTCTATGTCACATTAATATTCACTACGAGTAACTTCCAAATTTGCAATGAAAGAGAAGTCTCCCAGTTTCTAAATCTCTCTGTTCTTTGCCTGTCCCTGCTCTAACTCATCTCCATCCCACGCTACCTTCACAGACAATTCCAAATGAAAAATTCTCTACGGGCCAAACCTCATGTTCTATTGGAGTTCCACAGCAGGAACTTCCAAGTGTAATTTTCTTCTTCAAAAAACAGGGTTCAGTATGGATTGGGCTCACAGGGCCTTCTCAATGGTAGCTACCCATGTGTAGAATGTCCTCTCTAGTGAGGTGCGTCAGTCTCCTTTATGTTAAGGGGAGTTTAGAAACATTACTGTTTACCCTGGCATTTGATAGCTGAAAGACTTCCCTGGTCACCCTAAAGTTATTCGTTTTGAGAGTAGGCAATTGCTTTTCAGAGTTTTAAACTGTTTTTAGGAGTTGTAATTAGATTGTTTTAGTATTGACAAGTTTGCCCTCCTGCACTACTTTGCAGGAAGGGAGGGATATAAATTGAATAACAAACAAAAATAACTCTGCCTCCATGCTGATTCTCTGATTTGCCCCCTGAAAGGATTAATGGATAATATTTTGTGTGCCCTCAAGGTTTAACTTCTGTAGCTAATAGCAGGGGGAATTACTTGGGTTGAGGCCATGATACAAGCGAGAAAGGTAACAGATAACAGAGGAAAGTATAGAGGAGAATCATACTGGGAATTCCAACTGCAGAATCCTAGCACTAACGCCTTGTTTGGCCACATTTCCACTCTTAATTCCCCTGGAACATTCCTCTCAGTCACCAGATGTTCCTCACCAACAATTGCAGTTTGTCCTTGAGAGCATGCCCTTAAAAAAGCATGTCTGAAGAAGTGCTAAGAAGGAGGGCAGGAGGGTCATGGACAGTGGAGGCTGGTGGCTCCGATGTCAGTGGGGCAGGGAATCCGCTCCAGGTTTTAGTCCAAACTTTCACGTAGCCATCCAGAGTGTTTTAGCTTTAGTTTAGGCTAAAACTCAAGTGCGCATTCCCTGCGCCACTGACATAGGAGCCACTCGCCTTCCTGGTCACAGACAGTGATCAGAAGCAGGAAGGGCGGGACCAAGAGAGGACGAAAAGTGGCTACTTCTCTTAAGTGTGAAGGACAATGAACTGCTATAGAGCAGGAGGCAGCAGTATCTGCTTGCTAAATGCTCCTCTTATTTAGAGAGCTATAAAAACTCAACACCGCTTTGAATATTTAACTGCTATAAATATGCCGGTAATGATAATTGCCAGGCTGATGTCTGCACCATGGATAAATCTTGCCTCGTTCTAAAAAAAAACCCCAAAAAACCTCCCTTACCCACACACACCCTCCCTCCCTATTAGTGCCTTAATCTTGTCTTTTGTTGCTGTCCATCCATTTAGAATCCCCCCTCCCTCCACATGCTTTCCCCATCAATCCTTGTTTCATCACAACAAGGCCCTTGCTGTCATTTCAATAAGACCTTTGGCATCATCTTTTAAAAAAAACCCACTGGTGCTTCACAGGTCACCACTTCAGGGTAACCACCTGTGGAGGGAGAGGCAAGGAAGCCTTTCTAAACCCCCAAGACCACACAAAAGTCTGGCATGCAATCAGAAGGGAGTACACAATGACAAATTCCATTCCTGCCTGAAAGGGGGGCGGGGACAGTCAGAGGAAATAGAATGTAATTTAAGAAAATGCCCACTAGTGTTAAAAAAGGCCCAGATGCCATCCTCTCTGCCCTTACTTGGTGGCTCGCCATGGGGCGGCCCACTTACACAGAATCCAGACCCCAGGACTGTACACTTCTAACCCCAAGGATTTCATCATCTTGGACACCAAAGCATTGAGCAGCGCCATTCTTGGGCAACGCATAACATAAGGCATCCCTCTTACAACCCAAAACCTATGGTATAGGCCGGTGCAACAATTACCCTAACAGCCATCCCTTTCGTGTGGTGTAGGGATGGGCGCATGTGCCCCTATCCACTGTGCATGCGACACTCAAAGTATCTGAAGATCAGAAGAAAGGTCCATCTAGTCCAGCATCCTGCTTCTGACGGTGGCCAGATACCTTTGGAAAGCCCGCACTCAGGACAAATGCTTTTCTCCCTCTGTTCCTGAGAAGAGGTAGACTGCCTCTGAACATGGAGGTCCCATATAGCCTTCATGACTAACATTCATTGATGGACCTCCTCCATGAATCTGTCAAGTCCCATTTTAAATACACTGAAGCCAGTTGCCATCAAATCATGTGTACCATAAAATGCATGAAATTCTTCCCTCCATTTTTTTTGTCCTGTTCTTAATTTAGTGCCCATTTTCTCTCCCCACCAGGCATACTCTTTATAGGTGCCATGTGCAGAAGCTAATTCATCCATACCCTACTTTTCTCCATCAAAGAGGGACCCTAAACAATAACAATTCATACTGGATTGTTTTTCTCACTGGGTGACCCAAAACTACTTACATAACCAATTAAAAACAACAGAATCCACAAATCCTAAAACACTTCTGACAGTTAAAAACCAAATTAAAACAAACCCATTCAATACAAATGGGCAGGTATATAAGTCTTTTAACTGTAAAACCAAACAACAATATTAAACAGTTACTAAAATCCACTACTACTGGTACTAAAAATAACTGATGAAATTTAGAAATGTACAAAACAACATTCCAAACACAAAAGGAGCAGTTGAATGGCAACCACAACACGAAGGGCAATAACAGCAGCGGTTAGCAGCAAGCGTCACCAGAGAAAAGGCAAACATAATCCCTTAGCCATCTCCAAAAGGCCTTGGATTTAAAACCTTTTAATTTCACTTCTAAAAATCCAAAGGGGACCAGCTTGGCAAGTCTGCTGCTGGTGGTAGTCATGGGGAGTTGTGCAGAATGGGAGCCACAGCAAGAAAGATCCTGCTCCTTTTAACTGTGAACCTGGTCAGAAATCAGCATAGTGAAGAAATGTGCTTCCTAATAGAATTTGATCTAGTTATTTTTGAAAAGGTACGTCCTGCTTTTCTTATGGGTCATTCTAAGCAGCTAACAATAAAATTATGAAAACAAATAAATATCAAACACAATAAAAATCTAAAGAAACACATAGCAATAGTACAGATATAATTATTTCAGGAAGACAAAGGCCAGTAATAATTAGGCAAATAGCTCATAACCAAAACAAAACAAAACAAAACACAGAACCAGCAAGTTTGTAAAGACCCTTAAAGGGCTTCTGATAGAGCCAGGGTTTTGCCTGCTGTCCGAAGGCCTACAGTGTTGAGACCAGACAGACCTCTTTAGGAAGTCCATCCCAGAGAGCTGGCACCAGTGCTGAAAAGGCTCTGCTCCTAGGAGCCACCATCTGAACTTTAGTTGAAAGGAGCGCACAGAGAAAGAACCTTAGATTTTGAACTGAGAACATGAGAAGATTCATATGAGAGGAAAAGGTTCTTAAGGTACCCAGGTCTCAAGTTGTTTAGAGCTTTAAAAGGTAAGAACCAGGCCAACCACCGGAATTGACTGTGTTCTATTAAGATATAGTTGAAAAACTGATAACACTCAAAAGGCATTAAATAAAGGACAAAATATGCAAAACAATGGTGTTATACCAGCCTTTCCCAAAATTTTGGTCCCCAGATGTTGCTGGACTACAACCTCCATCAGCCCCAGCCAGCATGGCCAATGGTCAGAAATCATGGGAGTCCATCAGCATCTGGGGACCCAACCGTCAGGAAAGGCTATGTTACACAAACTGAGCTCCACAACACCTTGAATTGTAAGAAAGGAAGATTTGGATCTTTTGCAGTGGTTTCAAACAAGCATTTCCCATCAGAACAAGAGGCACAAAGGCTTCTGGGCAACATTCTAGGTACCTAGCTGAGGGCGAAACATTATGTTCATGGAGAAAGAATTCAACAAAACCCTTTTTCCTGTGTCTACCTCCTCAGGCTCCAAACATCACAAAGCAGTTTTGAAAACTTTCTCTCATTAAAAAACACAGAAATCTCCTTCCTTTACCATTCACTTTGTACAAAGAGATTTCTACCGGCAATTGTTAACACGAACACACACACACACACAAAATTGCACTTGAAAAGAATAAAAATATTCTCTGGGCAAAAGAAGGTGAAGAAGAGGGGGAAAAATCTATTTCACTTACATCTCTGGCAGAGCTGGGGGGGGGGGAGGCAAGCAGCCCCTTTGGAGGCAAATCAGAAAGGCCGTTGATAGCCAAAAGGCTGCTTTTGCTTTTGCCTTTTTTCTAGCCTGCCAAAGAGATGTAAGTGAAATAAATAGATTAATCTTCCATTTCTTATCCTGAGAGCATTTTGATTGATCGAAGAGCAGCTTTTTGTTTGAGTTTCCCAAATCCTTTGGAACCCACTCAGGATAGGAAGGTCCCTCGTGGAGCCGAAACAAATGTGCTGGCACTGGTGTTCACACAATGAGCGCTGATGAGCAGCGTTAGGTACTCTGGAACAACTTCCTCCCATGTCATTCAAAGTTTCTCTGTGGTTACAATCCTCAGTCTTTCTCCACTCAGCCTCTCTCTGACACTGTATTACCAGTGGGTCTTTCAATGAGCTCTCAGTGGCTTCACCGCCCCTCCTGCCTCCCCAGATCTTCCTCTGGGCTCTGCTCAGCACCTCATCAGCCCTACCCTTCCAATGCAACAAGGCCCACTCTGTCACAATGCTTTGCCCACCCTTCCTACCACAGAGATCACAACATGAGCACCCTGACATCGGGCATTTGCTTTGTCGTCAGTATTGGTCTTTACAATAAGCTCTTAAATTAAATATTATAATACTTTTTTATTTTTTAGAAAAGCAGGTCAAGGTTATTTGGGGAGGATGTAAATTTGCAACTTTTGAACTTCTACATTTGCACATTTATCACCGCAATGAATTATTTTTTTGCTTAACTCGCTTGCCCCCCAAAACTTGGTGGTAGGTGGGTGGGGGAAATCCCTGACATATTTCACAAAGTGTATTTGCCCTCAAGTCTCCTCTCTGAAGAAACTCCTGCACTGAATGCTCAGCTGTTTCCACTTATCTACCATTATTTATCACACTACAAATTGCCTCAGGCTGAAAAGCCCCTTGTCTGCGAGAGCTTGTTTCATAGTGCACCTGGATCTCATCTGAATATCTGAGGTTCTCCAAGGTGCTCAAAAGGAGATTATTAATTTGTGAAGTGGTGTGTACATACTGATTGAGCAAGCACATTGCAGGAAGGTGGGGTATGCTCATTCACGGGCGCAGGAGACTCTAGCCATCTTCCTTCAGCATGGCATTTATGGAAGAGTTAGCTGTATGAAGCCCTTTACATGCAAGAACTCATCTACACGACAGACTAAATCCACTGTCATCGATGCAGCTCTGTATCTAGAGGTGGCACAGATACAAATTTCAGTAATAAATTAATATAGTGGTGGGCTGCCATTAACAATAAATGTGAGCTATGTATTTTTCCCAGCAGTCCCCAGATGAAGTGCTTATGGCTTGAAACGCATGAGGATTTTATACCACTTGGTCAATAGATTTGTTTCCTGCTTCTGCTGGATAATTTCCACCTGTTGACCTTCTGCGTGGCATGCACCTCTTAAAGGCACAGGGCAGCTTCCATAACATTTGGAAATATGCATGGTAGGGGAAATGAATGTTTAATGCCCAGTCAGAGGGGGGAAATTCCATCACGCACACAGAATTCCCAGGATAGGCAATGGCCAAGAGCCAGCCCCTAAAAATGGTCAGCTCTCAGCCTAGAGAATCCATAAAAGTTATGCAGTGGGAAAGGAACTAGCTACTGTGGCTCCTGATCTTTTCCTTCTCCCATCCTCCCTTCATGTTATAGCAAGTTACCTTTTCTGGAAGAAACGTAGCCCAGTGGAAGAGCATCTGCTTTGCATGCAGAAGGTCCCGGGTTTAATCCCTGACATCTCCAGTTAGGGCTGAGCTTTCTATCTGAAACCTTGAAGAGGTGCTGCCAATCAGTGTAGACGATCCTGAGCTAAACAGACCACTGCATCAGACTCAGTATAAATCAGCCTCCTATGTTCCTATGTGTGTTTTTTTTTTTAAAAAAACCTGGGGGCTCCGCCTATGCTTGCTTCGCTCACCAACTCCGCCTACTGTCACCAGCGCACCACTCACATGGGTTGCCAGCGCTCCCCCTCCCTCCCCCCATGGGTCACCAGCACTCCCACCTCCCTGCACACAGGTCACCCAGCTCCCCCTCCCTCCCCTGGGTCACCAGCCCTCTCTCCCTCCCTTCTCAGGGTCACCAGCCAGCCCTCCCTCCCTCCTCATGGGTCACAAGCCCTCCCCCATGAGTCTCCTCCCCGGGGCCTCTTCCCCCCACAGGTCTCCCCTCCACCCCACTGACCAACTGACCAAGGGCCGGGCTGGGGCAGGCCCAGCCACCACCAGGCGCCTCACTCACCTCCACCATCACCCCACTCACTCGCTCACCTGCCTTCTGTGGGTGCCGCTGCCCCCAGGTGCCTCGGGTGCCGCTGCTGCTGGCGCCAGGTGCCTCATGCCACTGCAGCATGCCTCATGCAACTTGTGCACCTCTGCCGGGTGCCTCAAGTGGGTGCAGCACCATCACCACCGCCACTCTCCCTCTCAGTGTCATGCTACGTCTAGCATGACGCTTAGGAAAATATTATACAGGAATCTGTAGCAATGCCTTGAACAGCAGCCTGACCCACTGACATTAAAGAGCCTAAGATTTCCCCATCCCTTCATGCCAGAGTATTTTTTTTCCTCCCTGCTTAAAAGGCGTAAGTTCAGAGCCAGTAAGAATACTGGCAGCTTCATCAGCAAGCAGGACTCCAATTCTGTCCCCACTAAAGGCGAGAGGGAAGGCTACTTGAACGGACTGGTGAAGGACCGAGGTGGGAAGCACAGAGGCCACCTGGGAACTTTTAAAGGAATAGGCAGAATGTCCAGGCTATAGTCTGGCAACTTGCCATCACATAGACAGCCAGTGTGGTGTAGTGGTCAGAGTGTCGGACTGGGACCCAGGAGATCAGGGTTCAAATCCCCACTCAGCCATGATGCTCGCTGAGTGACCCTAGGCCAGTCACTGCCTCTCAGCCTAAGATACCTCACAGGGCTCTTGTGAGGATAAAATGGGGAGGGGGGAACTATGTACACCACCTTGAGCTCCTTGGAGGAAAGGCGGGATATAAATGCAATAATAAATAAAATAACAGCCCACACATCTCTGTTTCTAGGCCCTTGCAGGTAACACTACAGGGGAAAAGTCATGGTTGTCTAAATCTATACCTAATTTGGAAATAGGAATGAATGTGGGAAGGGCTGTATTTCAGTGGTAGAGCATCAGCTATGCCTGCAGGAGGCACTAGATTCAACCCCAGCATCTCCCGGTTGGACTAGGAATGGCCCGTCTGAAAAGTCAGCGTAGAAGGCAATGAGCTAGTCTGATTCAATCTAAGGCACCTTCCTGTGTTCCAAGTTTTGTGTCACTTTTCCTGAGGCAAGAGCCTATTGTTGGACTGAACATTATTTGCATTGTTCCTGCAGGACGGATATAATATAATGTACAGCTGAAGTTGGTGGGTTTGTAATTACTACTGCGTCTGCAATCTGCCGATGAGATGCTGCAGAGTCCGGAATTCTAGCGGGGGGGGGTGGAATCAAATTACAGCTCTCTAGCACAATATTTTAGAAAAATATAGCAGGCGAGGATCATCCTTTGGGTGAAGTTATGTTAAGCGGATGGAAATTAAGGGTGTTTCAGGAATAGAGAGAGGGAAGAAGCTTCAGTATAATTTGATGGAAGACTTTAATTAATTCACAGTGCCCAAGAAAAAAGGAGCATTTTGGAGGATTTCATTTTGATGGGAATCTCATCAAAGTGAAATTCTGTTTGCTTGAGCCTTTGGAGTTGTAATACATTCGGTACATCAGGAGGAAAGGGGAATGCACAAATTATTGCCTCCAGACTCCCAAGAAGGCAAATTCTGAGTTCCTCCCTGTCCCAAGGCCACAACTATTAAAAGCATTGGGGGGGGGGGAAGGTTTCAATAAGAACCATTTTTGTTGTCAACAAGCTTAAAGGAGATAGGGGTGAGATCAGATGCCTGCTGAACAGGTTTGGCCTAGTGGTAGGATGCAGAACCCCAACTTTAAAAAGATCCTGTGAGGCCTGATTCACATTTGCTTTCAAAGTTCAACGAACTGTAACGTTTCCAAAGGACTGCTGAAATGACCTGACCATTAAGATCTAGCTCCAGTGGTCTTCCCAGTGCGCCCACCTTTGGAGGCAAGGCTGGTAGCTATCAGGGAGGGATCCTTTTCAGTGGCACTGCCCTATTTAGGAACAGAGGACCCTGCCTGATGCTGAGTCAGACCATTGGTTCATCTGGCTCAGGATTGTCAACAGGGACTTGGCAGGGGCTCCGCAGGGTTTCAGGCAGGCTCTCTCAGCCCTACCTGGAGATGCTGGGGATGGAACCTGGAACCTTCTGCATGCAACACAAATGCTCTACCACTGAGCTATGTTCCTTCCCCTAATTTGTAGGATGCCCTTATTACTAAGGGCAACCTTATTACTAAGTTTAGGTGCCAGGCCAAGACTTTTCTGTTTGCCCAGACATTTTAGTAATTTTAGTAACTGGCTTTTATTGAGCAGTGAGGGACCGGTTGCCTTTTCTACTGGATATTTATAATCTGCTGTCTAAAATCAGATATTGCTTTCATGCCGTCTCTGAGTTTTTACAATTTGTTTGCTGCTCTTATCCTGCTGTTATACTCTTGTTATTCCTTTGTCCTGGCTCTATTTTGTTTAAAATGCTGTTCGCTATCCACTTTGGAAATGTATACAAATTTAGTAGCAGGCTATAAAAACACTAAATAAGTTGCATGGGAAAACATTGTTTTGAAAGTCCTGTTTGTTGTGTGTTGACCTGAAGTGGTCCATTCACACATGCAGGTCGTCATTGCCTGATGTTACAAAAGCGTGCGAGAAGAAGCACATGCAATAGCAAAAAACAAAAACACACAAGCAACGTAAAAAACTGAATCCACTCACAGGATTTCTTTGCAGGTGGCAGGATGCTTAAGTTGGATGATTGTCTGTTTGGGCTACATGATGCAGCCTCATATGAATTTAATGGCAAGATTTAGCTTCACACTCCCAAGTGTGCAAATAATAGAAAACTAGACAAAGTTAAGGTTTGCCACAAGTGCACCTCTGTTCATGGGAATCTGGCAAACTTGGAAGCACAAAGGAAGTGTTTGGAAGCACAAGAGACCTCAAGATAAATGCCCATTTTTGCTATCCAGAAAATTATAACTCTTTACAGAAGGCTCAAGCGATTACAGCAGTTTGCTGTCTACTTGTGTAAAGATCAGAACTTACAACTTCAGCAGGACCACATGGGTGAGTGGGACACACTCGTTTGTCCAAAACTTCAAAAAGACAGGAAGCTGCCTTACAATGGGGTCAGAAAACTGTTGCCCATGAAACCTAGTATTATTGAACGGGGCTGACTGAAGCTGTCCAGGATCTCAGGACGAGATCTCTCCTATCACCTGCTACCTGATCCTTCCAGTTGTAAATGCTGGGGAGTGAACCTGGAGCCATTTGGATGTAAAGTGCTGTCCCTTCCTAACAGTACTCCTCTCCCACCATTCCTGCAATAGGACTAGAACTGATAATGCCTCTGGCAAGCCATCAACATTTAAGGAGGTGAAGATATCAGTAAGTGTGCTTTCATTTGTGACAAAACTTGTAAATATATTTAACTGCATATGGGCCCACTTTAAGTGCTCATTGTATTTTTTAAAAAAGCATAGAATAAAAACATCCTCGCCACAAAAATGATATTGTAGAGTTGGAAAAAGTTCAGAAAAGGGCATAAAATGATCAAGGGGGTGGAGTGACTCCCCTATGAGGACAGGTTGCAGCATTTAGGGATTTTTAGTTTAGAGGAAAGGCGAGTAAGGGGAAAACATGCCAGAAGTGTATAAAATTAAGCATGGCATGGAGAAAGTGGATAGAGAAATTAGTTTCCCTTTCTCATAACATAGCAATAAATTCATGGAGGATAAGACAATCGATGGCTACTAGCCATGATGGCTATGCTCTGGCTCCAGTCGGAGACGGTATGCTTCTGAATACCAGCTGCTGGAAATTGCAGGAGGGGAGAGTGCTCTTGCACTCAGGTCCTGCGTGCGAGTTTCCCACAGGAATCTGGTTGACCACTGTGTGAACAGGTTGCTGGACTAGATGGGCCACTGATTCAGCAGGGCCTTCTTACGTTCTTAATGTAGAAGTAAATAAAGGCAGAATACCAGTGGGAAGTCCCTTCATAAACAATCTTGGAAATCATTCGGCTACTAGGGAAAGATCATTTCCTAGAAGATTTCCACCCCTCTAGGGACAACAGAGACGCAGAGCTGGGAGTTTCAGCATGAGCCAGAAAGGCATCTGTGACAAGCATTAACAGCAGTCCTCCCTCCAGCAATGCTATAAAGCTTTTGTTTGTATGTTTTAGAGTCTCCCCCACCCCATTCCTGCCACCTTTGCTTCTGTAAAAGGCATCTGGATTTCTTTTTCATTATTGCAATTGCACTTTAGTCACTTAAAAGACTATTTCACATCGCACAAATGAAGAGAAAGTCTGTTCAACAGCCTGCTCAGGCCATCTGTGCATGGCTGTGCACATTAGCAAGCTTCCAAAAGGGCAAATTTAACGATGCCAAAGGCAAAGAGAAGCAGAACTTAAGAGAAGTAATCCAGTGATTGCTCTCTCCTGTGCATTTAGCGACCCTGAACTTCAACCCAAGCAAGAGAAGGAACAGGAATGGTGCTGTGCACAACATGCCGGCTTTAAAATGAAAGCTTGTTTCTGAATTACATGTTGCGTGGATCTGTAGATCAGTGGGCTGAGCACAGACTTTGACGGAGAAGGGGCCTCTGCTAACAAAGTGGTGAGCAAAAATCCTCCTCACTTTATTGGCTACATTTAAAAGCCATGGCAACAGTGGAGGCATTTGAGCCAATTGCAAAGGGGGTAAAAACCACAGGGCGTCATGCAAGACTTGTCACCTCTGCTCAGCTACTTTTACACCTTTCCTGTGAAATAGGGGACATGGCATACAACACCAAACAGTGAACTTACTTTCATACCACCCAGAAAGACAGAAGCCATCCGTATCCTGGCATTTGTTCCTCTATGCATTGTTAATCGTTTTGAACAGGAAGTGGGGATTACTGTTCCCAGTTGTCCTCCATGAGTTGGAGCACGACCACCAGTAGCAGGGAGCCTGCTTTCCTCATGCAAGCTCCTCGTGCATTAAAAACTCCCAATTTTCCAGGGTTCTAAAATGTGGGAAGGCCATGCACGTACAGCAGCTCCCTGCTGCAGATAGTGCTCTCTATCGTATGAAGGAGGACCACAAATGCAACTCACATATTATATCAATATAATCGCATGGAAGAACAATGACTGGAAGAGCACTGGCATTTGGCCCACATGTAGTCTAAGTCACCCCAATTACTAGAGAAGACTGAAAGGAGGGTATCTTTACAACTAAGCAGTCAAAATGTAGGAATGCATGAGGCCAGCACTCCAGGACCACATAAGCAGAGCCACACATGGGGAAGTTCAGTTGCACTTAATGGGCTGATGCCCATTGGGACTGGTGGGGCAGAAGATATGGAGCCCAACAGCAGGTGGAGGAGAGTTAATGACAGGCAGAGCCAGCTAATGCTGCTTTTGGCCCCATCCTTCTGTTGAGTTCTACAAGGGCAACAATGAGACTAAGGAGGAGAAAGAGGGCACAGCCAGTGCCACCCCCTGGATTGGTTGTAAATAAGAAGGTAGGCAGGTGGGAACTGACTGAGGAAGACAGGTGCGACAGTGACCCATATACTCTAATGGATCAACCTCCACTGGTTGCCCTTTCATACATTAGAAGAGGACCCGGGTAAGAGATTTCCAGTGGCGGGCAGGAATCTGCATCTATGCTTGCAGAAGGCAAGTTGAAATTCCTGTTCTCTTTTCTGTTTTCTCTTCCATCCCCTATGCAATCTTCAATCGGTTTTTAAAAATTAAAGTTAAGCCACTTTAAAGTTTGCCACTTTTCTGCCCCAGTTATCACAATGGGAGATTGAGCAGGGGCTGCCATCCAATGTCAATCACACAGATAATTCATCTTAAATATAAACGTAATGGATTATCTAGGACCATTTCTGCTTGAGTGCTTGTCTCTTGCACACACACCAAAACAAGAGCGCAACAACCAATGATCAGCAGCATAAAATGATTCCATATTTCTTCTCCTAACAGCTCTGCAATGAGGAACCTGGCACTCTCATCAAAAGAACAATACTCTATTTTGAAGAATCAGCGAGAAGAGAGGTTAGGAAGAATGTAATTAACTGGCCAATAACCAACACATTTGACCATCCATTGCAACTCCTGTTCCATTGTTTTCCCAAGGATAGAATAAGGTTTGGAACAGGTCAGTGCTGTTATAGAGTGCTATCACACACAGAGATCTGGTGGGTTTTAACCACAAAAGTACCACATGCACATACAGGGGGGGGGGGGACTGAAGTATATAGAATACAACATTTGCAGCCAGAAAGTCCCAGGTTCAGTCAACATTAATACAAGGTAGGGCTAGAAAAGACCCCTGTCTGAAACCCTGGAGAGTCATAATGCTCAGCTAGATAGATCAATGGTTGATAGGAAGCGGTGTTATACTGAATCGGACCATTGGAGCATCTAACTTTGGGAAACAGGTGCAACAACAAAAAATTAAGGTATGTAGAATATGAATAAGCGGAGGGCTCACCAAAGATGTTCCTCGGCTGTGTCTATGGCCAGCACTGGTCCTAAGCAATCGCCTCAAGGTTCAGGATTTGACTTTTGAAGGAGCAGAAAGCATGGGGCTTCCTAGATTGTGCTGGAAAACTGGAGCCATGCCAGTAGCTGTATATGAATGGTGAACGTGGGTTGAGACAAGGCCACTATAACACCAGCTGTGTAACTAAACCTTCAGATGTTTCCACCATGACAATATGCATCAACAGTGCATATTTTAAAAACTGGCACACTGACTTAGAAAGGTGTCAACGGTGGCTTGGACAGCCCTCTTTGCTGCAGAGGGACAGTAAAACAAAGATAAAATGCAGACTGGGAATATAATAGTCCATGCAAATCATGTTCAGGCTCCCTCTGCCATCATTTTTGATGAGCATTTGCAGTTTAATTTAATTTCTTTTACAGCGCTAATAAAAGAGGGGAGGTTTCAATAATAGTTCTATGAAAATGTTCGGGTGCAGAACAAGGGCAAGGCTGAAAAAGCCATGGTAAATGCGGTGCACAGTTAATACAAGATTGGCCAAAAGATGGGACACTGGAAGACAAAGGAATAAATATCTACAACGCACTATGGGTCAAGACTACAGCGATAAAGCAGATGACAAAAGCACTAAGAAGTCATACTTCCTAAGTGCAAAAGCGTGGAGGCCCGGCGTAAAACACTTGGCAGTGAAGGAACTTGCATGTAACTGTCCTGGCAGTTGGCATTTGCAGATGATACTGATCACCCCTAACAAAGTATATAATGAACTCAGGGCTGATTCTCGCATGGTGACATCACAATCCAAGCCCAAGATTGGTTGGGGTGAGTGAGTCTGGAATAGATGGATCTTGGGCTGTCCTGGCTGAGCAAAGTCTACACTGGTGTAACTCCCTCACCCTGAGCCAGGGCTATGCTGGCTTAACCAGGGCTCAACCGATCAATCTTTTGCTGGGGTAAGTTGCCCCAAAACAGCATAACAGGGGTGGGACCAGGGGTGTAGTAGTACAGAGTCTTAGACACTTTACTTTTTGGGAGCAGGGTCCCAGCAGGATCCCTACATCTCCAACACCCTACAGGCCAATCAGATATGAAAGGGGAGTGTGTTGGGCACTGAGAAGAGTCTTCTAACATGCTTCCTTGTCCTTTCCTGCTGATTGGAGCCAAGACTCTTCTCAGTAGCTAACACACTCCCCTTTCGTGCTGATTGGCTCCTAGGACATCTGTTGTTGTGGGAGAAGTTGCACATGGGAGGAACTGAGGAGTGCGGAGATGACAATGGAGAGCAAGCGAGTGAGGTGGTGTGGCTGTGAGGGGATGTGGCATGACTATCATGAAGGGACCTTGCACTACTGAATTTGTCATTACATTGCTGCGTGAGATGGGGCAAGGAGAGACTTACACCTATTTCAAACCTCTTCGGGCTCTTGACCTGGCAACCAGGCAAAAATTTATACTGGCAAAAACAGTGGGGTAAGTCAAACTCTATTTTTAAGGCTTGCTTTCCCTCTGCCAGAGTTGGGCTGGCTGAGTCAGCAATAGCCCCACTCCTGAATGGGGTTTGGAAAATGGGTGACTTACATCTGTTTAACAGTTGGTGTAGCACAATGTGGAGGAGAGCCTGGCTGAGAGTCCAGAGTCTGTGAGTTCAATTCCCCACTCGTGTTTCCTGGGTGTCAAGGGCCAGCTAAAGATCACCCCCACAGGGAGTGGCTCAGGGGTTATGTGCCCTGCCACCTGTGCAGCTGTGGGCAAGCTGTATAGTCCCAAGGAGCCCAGTTGCCCCGCAGCTGGCAGTTACGGACAAGGAAGGGGCTGGTTTGTGCAGCTGTGGCAAGCTGAGCAGGCCCTAGCCAGCTGGGGAGGACTAGCCTCAGAGGGAGGCAATGGTAAACCCCCTCTGAATACCGCTTACCATGAAAACCTTATTCATACGGTCGCCATAAAACGGGATTGACTTGAAGGCAGTCCATTTCCTTTCAGAATTGGACAGCCCTTCAAATATATGACTCCTTCAAATAGAGGGCTGCCCTCTGTGAAGTAATCCTCTGAAAAGCAGAGCAGGTGGTCACCCTAACCGAGTTCAATGGATCTTCCATCGAGGTAAGAAATAGTTGTGGAAGGGAAACCAGGGGTAACCTGGTTGACAATGTGCCATTGTCTCAGTTACATACACTTAAGCTTCCTTACAGGTTTAACTGCAGTAGGGCATTACTGAACTATAGAACTCCTTGCCCTCATATTATTATCAATTCAAAAAGAAAGCTGGTAATGAGAGCCAACTGCACCAGTGGTTTCTAAGCAGCTGAATCACTCGAGGCTGAGCTGGTTTGGGTAGTCATGGGATGTGGGAGTGATAATAATAAAAAAACCAAGCAGGCGTCAAGCACAAATCAGGTAGAGAGAGTGCCCGATTCCAGAAGCCACTCTAGGGGCTTCATTTGAGGCTATTATCAACGCCGACAAAAGGGGAAGAGAGAGACTTGGCAGGCCTTTGCTGCATGCAAATCCAGGGCCAAAGGGGAGGGCAGGAGCAAGCTGTCAGTGGGATAAATCTGTCACAGTTTTCTTACCGGGAGAGATGCCACAGGTATTTTATTAATAAAGGGTGCTGCTATTCATCAACATTCAGACTGTCAATAAATGCTGGAATCATTGACTGGCAGACATTAATTATCTGATGCTCCCCCCCCCCGGTTTCTTGTTTGAGGTGTTTGATGAAAAAGTAATAAGTATACAAACATGAGGTGAGTGGTAATACCAGTACTATTAATAAGAGGCTGGTTGCAAATGGAGAATGGATCGTTCTTGCTGAGATTGTTAGCCATTTTCCTGCAGTGTTGTTGTTTTATTCAAAACCATTCAATATCTACATTCCGGCATGCCTAGCAGGGGCGTCAGATACAGAGCTACCTGGGGTGGGGGTGGGGAGGTTCTTTGTGGATTTTTCTCCTCCTTCCTCCACCACCACCCCGAAGAAATATGCTGAAGAGGAAAGCTCACCTATTGCAGAATGCAACTTCTTAAAAAATGTTCAGGTAGGTCTTCCGAGGCCTTGGATGACAGGTGGGGTTTAAAGGCATGGCCAGCCAAAGCCTCTTCTGACTTCAAGAGCAAATGCCATGATCATTTGTTGCATCTTTGAGAGTGCTGGTTTGTAACAGCTGGTTCACACTTGACTTTTTCAGCTCTGTTACAAAAGGCTCCCAAGCAATATCAGTTGGGGAGCCACCACATATATATGCTTTCAAACGGCCAGGTTTGCCCATAATAAAATGCACCGGGGGGTCAGCTTCAATGTTTATTGCAGGGAAATATGGCACACTTCATAGGTGATTGAAATGACAGAAAGGCTCTGCCAATCACACCACACCGTTAGTGTCAATATCACGAAGTAACTAGCAACTCTGTTTAACATGTATACAGTAATACCTCAGTTAAGGAGTCCTCCAAGAACAAAGCTCCTCTTAAGGAAGGCTTTTTAAAGATGAAACTGACCAGCTTTGCTTTGCTTTGCTATGGATGCACTTTCAAGCCTGGGTCTTTGCTTCACTATCAATAAACTGACCACCCTGTGTCTTTGCTTTAAGGTGAAACTGACAAGCCTGTGTGTTTGCTTTGCATTAAAGAGATTTCTTGCTTTCACCCAGGGCTGGAGAGGAAAGGATCCAATACAATTCAGATGAGGAGCAGGGGAGGGATGTCGGGTAGGCACACTGTACAGCCCCTATTGAAGCTGCCTCCACCATATATGAGAGGGTAAAGGAACCTATCCCCATACATTCCATCTTATTCTTACCTCTGGTACCAAAGTTTCTGTTAAAGAATGTCCAGAAACACATCTACTTTGCTAACTGAGGCATTACTGTAACCATGTGGATTCCACTACCAGTAATGGTTAGAATTCCCTTTTTTAGAAAACCTCTGGCTCCTCTGCCTTTAACAGCATGGCAGACATAAATTCTACAAGTGCAATGCTTGCTTTCACTGCATCAGGGTAATGAATTTATTACAGTTGCATCTCCCTCCAAGGAGAGCAGGATGTTGTACATGGGCCCCTGTACACATAGATGTACATACACATACTCATATTCCCCTTCACAACTACACTTTGGGGAGGCCAGGCTGAGAGACAGTGGCTAGCCCAATATCATCTTCATGGCAAAGTAATGATTTGAGCCTTGGCGTTGTCTTCAACCAAGTCCTACTCAGAGCAGACCCATTGAAATAAATTAACAGAGCCTCTGTGAGGGACGAGGGGAAGCCAAAAGTCCTAATTTTGACATAGGTAGCTACAGAGGACTCCTTACCTCAGTCTGCATAGTATCAAAAACAAAATGGCTGCTGCCCTCCCCTCAGCATCCACACCAGCCAGGTTATAAACAGAGTTCTCCCTGCCTCACCACTGGAACATAGCCAAGGAATTCAAACTAGTGAGGAGCAGAGAACATACCATCCCCAGAGGAGATACATTATAGTATCTTAGCTTGGCTAGAGGAGTTTTCATATCTTACACAGTTAATGCCGTTCCTGAAAGGGCCTCCTCTGAGCTTTCCTTGACCCACTGAACAAAACAGCCATCACCCACACCTCAGTTAGAAACCCTGCCAGGTGACAAGTACAGAACATGCCATCAAATTTGGGACAAATGCAGTGTGACGTTGCTCTCCATAATGTGGCTCATTAGCCAAATTGGGAAATCACCGCTAATAGAGGAAAGGGCTGAAAGAAATCAAAAGGCAAGGCCCCGCAAAGTCAGTCATGAGAATCTTACTGCCATGGAAGCTAGCAAGCCCCACACATACATTCTCTCTTTGTTTTTTTCTCTCCACCTGGGAACTCTCTTGCAAATTTTTGCTCCCTCTAGTGGTTGGAATACATGAGAGGTTTATGTACGCCAACTTCAATCCCATCGCATTCCAACGATTCGCAAATGGGGCTTGCAGTTTGGGGGCTTCCGGAAGGGGCTTAAAATGGAAAACAGGTCACTCAGATATTGCAAAGAGATCTTTAGCACTCTCTGTCTCCCAGCTTTCTCACACAGCCCTTCCCCAACACAAGCCCCCAAGGTGACTTATAACAAATAGATAAAAAGCACAGCCCATCGTAAGAACAGAGCAGTATAACAGAAGACATACAACAGCCAATAAAATGGCATACTGTTGCAGAAACAACCCTTGCAAACTCTGACATTTATTGGTTTTTCAGGACGCAGTGCTGGTTACTTGTCAGAACATGATTTTATGAGTAAAAATACTCGCTGATTAATATTGAAACCCTGCAGAAGGGCTGGCCATGCTATCAGCCAGCCAGCCAGCCAGGCCACAGGAGGGACCCAGGGGGGACAGAACACAAGGATTATGGACTGGAGTAATATCTGCTAGCTGGCTGCCTCAAGAGCTGGGAGCAAAGACAGACTGGAATGGACACGGAATTTTGTATAGACTTTCAAACTAGACTGTAAGAATTTCCAACTTTTCCAAATTCAGCTGTGTGGAATATTTCAAATTATAGTCGTCTTCTGACATACTACAACTAATGTGGATGGTTCTTTACAGAGGGACAACAACCAGGCAAAGAAGCCTCTGCCCTCAAGAGCTGATAATCTAAATTTCAACAGGGGAGGAGAGGGCAGATGCATTAAGGCAGGGGCAGGCAGGTAAGGCAGGTGAAGACACCTGTGTGAAACCGTGGAGAGCCACCATCAGTCATCGTACTAGGCAAACAAATCAACTGACCAGAGTGGTTTAACCATCAATCCCTTTTCCCAGGGAACTCTAGGAATTGTAGCTCTGTGGAGGGAATAGGGGGTCTCCTAACAACTCTCAACACCTTTCACAAACTACACTTCCCAGGAGTCTTTGGAGGAAGCCATGACTGTTTAAAGTGGTATGATACTGCTCTAAATGTATAGTGCAAATGGGGCCTTTGCAAATTTAATACAACCCCCCCACTGCACTCTCTATATCACAACATTATCCATAATTGGAAATGGTTGGGAGGGAAAATTGAACTGGGAGGAGAAGGAGGAGGAAGTCTCTTTCCTTTTTGCAAGCAAATCTGGGTTTAAGAGTACTTGCTTGGGAATGTTAATTCCTCTCCAACCGTTTTCCTGCTCTAAAGCAGACTGGGAGGAGAGTCTGTGCTTCTTGGCCATTTGCGGGGAGGAAAGGGGCTGCATTAGTGGCATCTTGAGGCTTGCATGCATTGCTACTTCCCAGGCATTCCCTCTGGACTTGCAAATGATTTTTCCCTGCCCATCACTTTCTCTCTTCCCTCCCTTGTGAAGGAAGCTGACTGCAAAAAGGCTGCCTGAACTCTGCAGGATGGGTGAAAAAGGGATGAGAAGATACTATAGCGAGAGAGCAGCATGGGAGAATCTTTGAACTAACAGACGGTGGCTGCTGAAAAAATGAGGAAAAGGTTCTGTGTTTCAGACTTAAAGGGTTAGGGCCCCAAGGCAAAAGCAACCCACATCCTCAAAGCTGTTCAATCCATTAGAGCCTGCTTGGGGGGGGGGGTGAGACTGTCAGCCTCCTTCTGCACCCCCCCCCCCACATTTTCTCTCACAGGCCTTAAAGGGTAATTTCGAAGGCACAGGTAGGGATTGTGCAATTAAATTAAATGATGCTTTATTGGCAAGCTATGCAAGTGAAGCCAAAAGTGTATGAAGAGGGTAGCTCCTAGACGAGCACATGGAGAATTAATAACTCTAAGTCTACAGTTCTGTGCATTCTCTTTCACACAAGCATGCACGTGCGCACGCTTCCACATCACACACAGAGGCAGAGGCTGTTCTTCCACGTCACACAGATACAATATTTCTGATTGCCTTAAGGATTAATCTAAACCTCCATCGCACAGCCATGCCAGAGACTGTGCAACTGTGATTTATCGCCGTTAAAAAATATGACTACAAGGGATATTGGATGCAGCTACTGGTTGAAGAAAGTAGAAGAAAGCTCTTCTGAATAAGCAGGAAAGAGAAAAGGAGCCATTGCTCAGTGGTGGAGCACACGCTTTGCATGCAGAATGCCCTATGTTCAATCCTTGGCATCTCCAGGCAGGATGAGAAAAGACTCCTGTCTGAAACTGTGGATAGCTGCTACCAGTCAGCGCAGGCACTACTGAACAAGATGGGCCAATGGTCTGACTCCAAATGAGGCAGCTTTCTATGATCTAATTTTGGGAACAGACATAGCTCAGTGGGAGGGCAGATGTTTTGCATGAAGGCCACAGGTTCAAATCCCTGGCATCTTGAGGTAGGGCTGAAAAAGACTCTAGTGTGGAATGCTGAGTTACAGTAGACAATACTGAGTTATATGGACCAACAGTCTGACTTGGCATATGGTACCTACAAGGAGGTACCTTTTGCAGAGTTTCACATGGATGTTCCTCAAGAGCAAAGGTCTGTCTCTGGCCAGTTACTGGTTCTGCACACCACAAATGATTAATTAATTACATCACAAAGATAAGCTTTTTGCCCTGGGTTGATAACATTGCTATATTTATTGTGAAGTATAGAAAAACAAGCACAACAAAATGGGCACAAAATACATTTTTTTTATTCTATAACCTTAGAACTGTCAAAGACCTTTGGACCTTGACGCACAGAGTTGCCAGGTTCAGGGCCTGAGACTGATCCTGTATCTTTAGGAGAAGAGAAAGTCAGCCAAGTGCAGGTGTTCTTGCAACACTGTAATGGGAAAAACCACAAGGTGGAATTCTCCCTTCCTCCTGCACAACTTTCAAAGATACAGAAGACCTCTTGGAGGCTGTCTCCACCATCCTATGAGCCAATCCGTGTGAAAGGGGAGTGCGTTAGCTACTAAGAAGAGTCTTCTACCCATGCTTCCTTGTCCCTTCCTGCTGATTGGAGCCGATCAGAGTGAAAGGAGGTGAGTCAGCCAACGAGAAGACTCTTCTCAGTAGCTAATACTCTCCCCTTTCATGTTGATTGGCTCTTAGAGACATCTGCTGTTGTGGGAGAAACAGTAACAAGAACCTCATTCTCAACCCAGCAGCAAAAAAAAAAAAAAAAGATAGGAGGGAGCATGGCTGAGACTATTATGAAGGGACCCTGCACTTCTGAACTTGCCACTACACTACTGGACAGAAGCAATCCAACCTGTTCAGCATAATCCACAGTAAGTTGCCTCTCAACTCCCACTGCATGAAAAACCATTTTTTTAAAAAATGGCTGGGAAATAATCGTTTATTGATTGACTTGAAATTATACTTTAAATCAAAGCCTTCTGAGTCAGAAGCCTTGCATTTTCAAGGCATAAAGGGACAAGGGAACTAGAGCCACAGAGGAGAAATAAACAACCTAATCGCACCGCATATATTTCGTCTCCATTATGCCACTAAGAAGGTGTTAATATGCAACGTACAACGAATTAATCACCTCTCTCACTTCCAAACACGAAATGCATCATTAACATTCATGTTGTTTTCAATTAGTTTGCTGCACTGGAAGGAGGAGATGGAGTGCAAATTCGTCGTTACATTTCACACACACACACTTCTTTAAAAAGAAAAGAAAAAAAAGAGGTCCAGAAATTATGTATGAATGTATTGGGATGAGTTCCTTCTGATCTTCAATCATGTACAGGTACTTTCTGTTGTCATAACATAGAATGATGCTGAATCAGCCTGGACGATGAGAAATGCACTCTTCAGAGTAAGGCCATAAAAGTGACAGGAGTTATGGACAACAATGTTAACTCCTAGCAGCTTACCTACCTGGCCATGTACCAATCTGCAAAAAAGCTATGTACCTCACTTTCTCCTGACCCCATATACTCAACCAAAGGACTCCCTCTAATAATGAACTCAGGTGGTGGCTGTTGATGCTTAAGCAAGGGGGGGAAAGCCACTGAGAAATCGGTATGCTCATGTTTGAGGAAGCACAATTTAAAAAAGAAACTTACAGCATAGTCCAAACCCAAGATCCACTGGGATTAGGGTTGCCAGGTCAGAAGCATCCCCAAACCTGAGACTTCCTAGTGATGTCATGGGGATGGGCCCTAGTGATGTCACAGGGGTGGGCCCTAGTTAAGCGTCAACTACAGTTTCTTGGAGCATACCACTCAAAAAAAAATTTCTCTGATTGGAAATTAAAACAGAAATCTTAGCTAAATGAGGGTGTTCCCAGGTCAGGGGTGTAGCAATGAGGGGGGCAAATGAGGGCATTGCCCTCCCCAAATGATAATTCTGCCCCCCCCCAAATGAAATTTTCCTTCAGTCCCCAAATTTCTAGCATTGCAGTAACTTAAAACGTCAGTTGAGCTTTCAGAAATACAGTGTAGGCATCCAAAGAGAGGGGCAGGGCAAAGTTACCAAGGAAATGTGAACACAATAAATATAAGAGTTAAAAGTGTGAATGAAGTGATGGATGGGGGCAGGAGTTGCAAACCTAAGGGTTTGCAGTTGGAGGAAGAAAAGGCAGGAAGGATAGTATTGTTGTACGCTGCAGAGCATCTCCCCCTCCCCTGTATTTCTTCCTGAGTTTGTTTAAAAAGTTGAAAAATAATAATGCACCTTATTTAACTGTTCTCATGCGAACTTATGTACTATCAAAATAGGGTGTGTGAGATTTGCTGGTAGAGCCATCAGAAGCAGCATTAGCTGGCTGGCCCAGGTCCTTTCTGTAGAACAGAGATTGTGTACTGGTATAGTTGATTCTGGCACCTGTAGTTCAGAAAGACGTATAGTCCTATGTGACATCCTGTCAAGCATTTCCTTATGAAAAGTGATGTTTATTGGTATATTAGTTTAATTTTTTTAAGTGAAACGTCTCTTAATTGCTTTCCTGGCATGGCAAAGGAGGCCAGGCTAGTTAGTTGCAGGTAGCAGGTGCCTCAGGAGAACTGAACTCACAGTTCCCAAGCTTACAAAAACATTGTACCTGTACAAGGAAGCCCTTCGATGCATGCACACTTTCTATGCTGCAGGACTCACCTGTGGTGCATCTACAGCTGTATATGTGTGAAAATTCATTCTCCACTTTGACACATGTGTTAACACCATACAGGTGTTCAGTTGTTCATTAGAGAAAAACAAACTTCATAGAATCAGAATAGTAGAGGTGAAAGGGGCCTATAAGGCCACTGAGTCCAACTTAATGCAGCTCAATGCAGGAATCCAAGCATACCCAACAGGTGCCTGTCAAGCTGCCTCTTGAATGCCTCCAATGTTGGAGAGCTCACCACCTCCCTAGGTCATTGGTTCCATGCTCGTACCACTGATGTTCAGTCAAAACTGGCTTTCTGTAACTTGAGCCTATTATTCCATGTCCTGCACTCTGGGATGATCGAGAAGTGATCCTGGCCCTCCTCTGTGGGACAACCTTTCAAGTACTTGAAGAGTGCTATCACCTCTGCTCTGAAAACTACACTGGTTGTTGATTTGCTACCAGGCCAAGTTCAAGGTGGACTCCTGCTGGGAGGAAGGGCAGGATATAAATCAAATAATAAATAAATAAATAAATAAATAAATAAATAAAGGTGTGCTTTCCATGTTCTGGGTGCCACATACTTGTTCTGCTCTTTTAAGAAATTGATCCTTTAGGAACTTCCTATGCTTAGGAACTTCCTGCCTATTGATATTAGGCAGGCGCCTTCATTGTACCGTAAATACACTTTTATTATGATCATTACTGAAATTGTTTACTGTGCATGCCTACCAAGAACCTACTGTGATCTTCAGTTCTAGATTTCCTGCTATATTATTGTAGAGAGAAAGAGAATCTTGCTGCTGCTGAAAGTTATACACTCACTCAACTTCTGATGTGCAGACAAGCAGGAAAAGGAAACTGTTTTCAGGATTTGCAGTGTGTTCTAGCTATTGCCTGGAGGTCATCAAATCTCTTGTCAATCACAACCCTGACTTCACTTGTTGACTAAAAAACCTGGAAGAGTGGGGTCTAGAGCAGCTGACTTCTAACAGAAGTTGGCAGGGTTGACATTTTGGTGTACATCATTTGAACCAGACCACCTAGAAACTTAATTTAAAAAAAAAAATGAAAGCTTAGAGTCCGGAGATTGGGGTGACTCAAAAACTGGAGACTCCAGGCAAAAACTGGAGACCTGACAATCCTAGCTGGGATGAGCAAGTCTGAAATAGATGGATCTTGGGCTGTCCTGACTGTCAGGGCTATATCAGAGTAACTCCCTCATCCTGGCTGAGCCAGGCCTATGCTGGCTCAGGCAATGAAACTTAAGCCGGCAAAACTTATACCAGTGTGAGTCCCCCAAAAGGGGTGTTTCAGGGGCAGGCAAGTAAAGGAGAGACACCTATTCCAAATCTTTTTCAGCTCAGTCACGTGACCTAGCAACCTGGTGTTACATATGCCAGCCAAAAGAGTGGTGAAGTCAACCTCTAATTTAAAGGCTTGTTTTCCCTTTGCCAGGCTTGGGTTAGCTCATCCAGCAGTCGTCCCACTCCTGAACAGAGTTTGAATTAGGGGTAACTTACACCAACGTAACTAAAGCTGGCATAGGATTGCCTTGCCCACGGACCCAAATTCCCCCCAGAAAACAATGAGGAATCAGCATGCTCAGTAACCACACAAAACTGAATCTTAATTGGAAAAGAAAAATGGGAAATTGGGACTGTACTGGCTGGAAGGAAGGACTGGTTGGAGGCACTTCTGTTAGGAGAAAGGGAGCACTGCAACATTTTGATGCAACCCCATTTGGCTACAGGGTTGGCTGGCCTTGAGCTGGCCAGTCAGCATCACTATCTATGTTGACTGTATCAACAGATGGCTGAAGTCTTTGGCACCAGATTCAGATCCCTTTATCTGTATCCTGTCATCAGACCATCAGAAAACAAAGGTTTTAACAGTATGAAAGCAACATACGGTAACATCAACAGAAGTTAACTCAAACCCAAACTACAACATAAACAAACTTAAAATGCCAAATTTCCCTGGCAGATCATAATATGCCACTTTAAAAAGTCCCTCTTCACATATATTAAAGTAAAATAATAACATGGAATGAAATGAAGTTATGCAAATCTGAATAAAGCCAAGGAAAAATTTAAAATACAGAATCTCCCTGACAAGAAACAGCATTATCTTGTTAAGAATTTTCTCTTCTCGTCAGTTGATGAGGATACAAAAAGTACAGCTGTATATTTATCTTGTCCATTCAATAAATGGCAGACTCATGGTCAGACATCTCCCCGTCTCGCCCTAAAATCTGTCCCTAATATTGTTCTCTCAACATATTATATACAAAGAGTAATGTATGATAATATGTACACGGTCTTCAGTCCAGTTTAAACCACAAAGATAGGTAAGTTCAGAATATGACATATTTCTGGACCTTCCTTCTAAAACAATGGAAGGCATCAGGTTTAAGTGGGCTTTCATAAAGGCCATTCCATCTTCCCATTTCTGCAAATGCTTAAAATAAGGAATGTATGGAAAATTCTTATCTTATGCAATGGTGCTATTTTGGATACCGTTGCTCTGTCCATCTAAATGAATACATCAGACAGATTAGTGCTCCTTATATATAGTTCAGAAACAGCCTGATTTGACCATTAGGCATGAAACAAACTCCTTCCAAGAGCAATTGCTCATAAGGACAACAAGGCTCACTAAAGATAATATTTAGCCAAACCTTTAACATTGTATTATATGCTACTCTCTGTATTGTTATTGCCGGTTCAGCTCTGCATAAATCAGAAGGGCTCTGAATGCCACTGTCTGGCTGTTATCTGGGATGGTGAAGTGGGATCGCATCACCCCAGCTCTCAGATCCCTATACTGGTTGCCTGTGAATGTCCAAGCCCAATGCAAGGTGCTGGTATTAGTCTATAAAGCCCTGAACAACGTGCAACCCAAGTAATTGAAAGAGTGTCTTCTCCAGTACTGTCCTACCTGTATATTAAGATCTGTTGGAGATGCCCGCTTACAGTGCCAGCTGGTGGCTCCATGCTAAAGCATCTCAGACAGCTCCTTGAAAATTCAGACTAAAACCCGAAGCAAATTCCCCTGTCCCACTGACATGGAGCCATAAGCCACTGCCTGCTTATGATTTCAGCTTTAGCTTCTGCTGAGTGGATGACAAGAAGTCAGGGAATTCTCAGTAGCAGAGCCTCAATTATAGAGCTCCCTTCCAAATGACATTTGGTTGTCCCCCATGCTGGTCTCCAGATGCCAAATGAGAGCTTTTATGTTTACCCACCCCCTCGGAATGCAATCAGGCTTCTTGTTGACACTGCCACCTTGTATATGTTCTCATGGCGTTGTTCACTTTATTTTCTATTGTGCAGTGTTGCTCTGAGCTCCCATTGGGAGGAAGGGTGGGACAGAAGTACAAGGAAACAGATCGATTGCTTCATCCAGGCCTGAGATCAGATTGGAATGGGTCGAGATAATCAACTTCTTCCAAGCACTCTGGAAGTTGCACAGTCCTCCCCCCCCATTGTTTACAACTGGCAGGAGCTTCCCCATCCTCCTCCCTACTGAGTTCTAAAAGGACAGCCGTGATCCTAAGGAGGAAGAAGCTTGCAGACAAGGCCACCCCCTGGTTCATTGTAAGTAAGAAGGCAGGCAGGTGGGTTCTCTGAGGGGAGAGTGAGGTTGGTGTGGCGGTGTCCCATTTGTCCTAATAGGCTAGCTTCCACTGATGACTGGGTGATAATTCTTACAATCTTCTGACATCATGGAGCACCCAAAGGGAAGAAGAAGCCTCCCTGTGTTCCTCCCAGCCAAATCATTTGCCTCTGCTGCTCCCTTTATGTAAATGGCTTATGGAAAGCCTTCTTACGCAGCTAAGAAAGCCACAGAATACCCCCTCAAAAAAATAATCTAACAGCAAAGCAATCAAAATCAGCATCAACAGTCACAACAGCAGAAACAAGCAAGAAAACAGAAATAAAGTTATTATCAAATGCCCGAGAGGATAAAATCATCGCCTGGCGCCAAAATATAAAACCAGGACCAGCTTTGTGTCCCAGGGAAAAGCATGCAAAAACTGAGGCATCACCACCAAAAATACCTTATCTCTGGTCACCATCCACGTCAGTGTCTGTCAGTGGTAGTTCCTGCTGCAGGAATTCCATTGCAGAAAACACCAAGTACACATCAAGATGTTGCTGAGGGTCTTTGGACTCTATCCAAATAAATCAGAGACATCAGATATTCCAGCACCTGCCCATTCAGTCCTAACTACGAGTCCAGCCTTTACCAACCTGGTGCCCTCCAAAGGTTTTGGCCTACAAAAATTAGTTTAATTTTTGTAAATTGTATTGCTTTTGATGTATTTTTATACTTGTGTTGATTTTTCTTTGTAAGCAGCCTTGAGGGCCTTTGACCAAAAGGTGGGGTATAAATAAATGTAATAATAATAACAATAATACAATGCCTTTCTCCCCAGCCATCTGTGTAGACCAAAACATCTGGAGGGCATCAGATTGGGAAAGGCTACCTCAGTCTCTCTACTGCTCTGCACATCAACATCATCAGGCAGGGGAGGGAATGAAAACTCTTCTGTCTGGGGGCCTCTGATTAAAGATCAAAAAGGGACAAGATGCAACACACTTTTTTTATTTTTTGCAACAGGGAAATAGTCTATTCCCACCTCAAGGTGTCATACAGTTTGCAACAGAGGGAAAACACAGAGCTTTTTCTACTAATTACAGGAAGAGTGTGAATCTGCCCTTAACCTTGGATGAAAATCCCAGCCTAATCCTCTCATCAGACCACGTGAACCATTTAGCAAAACAGCCACTTGGAGAAAAAGCACAGATATTTGGGGGAACACAGGGTGGTCCATCTCCTCTCCAGTTCAGTTCACTTAGCCAGGCAACAGGTGTGCTACTCTCCTAAGAGAGGAAGGCTGATGGATGTACACCTCCCTACCCCATGCTTTCCCCACAATGATAGCAAAGGAGAAAAAACAAGCCCTCCAAACTCAAGAAAACCACGTTGTGTAAGTAGGTTGCTATAGTTACGAAGACTCAATGTAAACAGAATCACGGGTAAAAAAAAATGAAGGGGGGGCATACAACTATACAATTTTCTTTTAAATTATTTGCATCTTGATCCTGTGCCGAGAGAAAATGTACTGTTGTCCTTGACTCCGGTGGCCAATGAGGCATGAAATATATCAAAATATGAGAGTCAATATATGGAGGCATTTAATATTCTATGAGATTGGAGACTGGTTACGCAAAAGGTCTGGACAATAAATCAAACCATGAAAATCTTGTTTTGAGGGTGGGACTCACTTGAGAGCGATGTCTGAGTGCAGATGGTTTGCAGTGAGGGGCTGCGGGGTGGGGAAGCCAGAGGAGGGTGTTTTGGCAAGTAATCACAATTTTTCAACAAACTTTAAGTTTTTGAGAAATGTTACTTTCAGAGTTTACTTTTGTAAATTCCATCACTGAG
Organism: Rhineura floridana; assembly: GCF_030035675.1. Taxonomy (NCBI): domain Eukaryota; kingdom Metazoa; phylum Chordata; class Lepidosauria; order Squamata; family Rhineuridae; genus Rhineura; species Rhineura floridana. The sequence goes on from NC_084491.1 coordinate 39,048,669, forward strand.
AATCCGCACTGAGTTGCCAGTCCCTGTTTAGTCTCCTCCAGCTGTGCTGATCCTGCTGGTCTATGTGGAATATCATCCACTGGGGGGGGGGGATGCAGGAGATGCGAAAGGGATTGTGAATGGAATTTCTCATTAAAAGGATTATGGGTAAAAGAGATTAGCTTTGTCTCGGCAATCTATAAATATTGTCCATGTTGTTGCATTCTTTGAAGAAATGTTAATCTGGTTTATTTGAAAGGCTATAATTGCCTCTTGTGTCTGTCTTACCAAACTGTAATGCTGATTAGTCTCTAATGTTATTTTGTTATTGATTAATCAACAAAACCAAGCCTGCCTGTCTGAGGTTGTTCTCATCATCAATACCTTTTAAGAAAAAAACAAGCACACCAACACTCTCGGTTCCCAGAGTTCAAAACTGATGAGTCATTTCTTTCTTCCTTCATCATGCATTTTTGGCTGAAAGCATTTTGTTGCCTTTGCTTAGATTCTGATGTTTGAATATATCCCTCCTGGTCCTGGGATAGCTGTGAGATGCAAAGCCTATTCATTCTAGCAAGCCTCTAGTCAGCATGGTGATAATTCTGCTGCTTTTTGGATTGCTGTATCTTGTCATTTTGTTGTATTGCAATTGTGTTGTATTGCTTTTGTAAATGTGTTGCACCAAAATGTCCTCCCGTAATCTGGTTGGAAGCTGCAAAGTTGGAGGACCGTTTTCGCAATGTGGGGATGCAAACTGGGTTGAAGCGTTTAACCCACCTACTAGCAGGGGAATCTTTGCTCCTGTTGCTGCCTGGCACCTTGACCTCAATGCTTCCTACCCAAAAGTTACCAGAGCGAAGGCAGGACACATTTTTTCTGCCGCTGCATTACATCATTGCAAAGCCAATTCAGAGTGAGGGCAGGTTCTGGAAATAACGCTTCCTGCCTTTAAGTCTTGCATCTTCTGGGTAGGAAATGATATCTTAAGAGGTGCCCCAATGCATAATAAAAGCAGACAAATTTCCAAATATATAGTAGACTGCTGTCTGTAGTCATGCTCTCTGTTGCTGCTGTCTTGTTGGAATGATACAGAAGGATTTCTGTAATGATCGGACACAAACCACAAAGATTGTCTTTTGTAACTACAACCCCAAACAAAACAGTTCAATATTTAAATCTGACCTAAAACACAGAATAAAATAATTTCTGTTCATAAAGGGAGGGGGAAGAGTGGAAATGACACCTCACACAGCATCCTTCCTCTGCATCTAATCCACAAAACAAAGGAGCTTGGTTCTTTCAGATTCAAAAGAGTAAAGATGATCAGAAGGCAATCTCCTGGCAAGATAGATGTCAAATCCAACCTTAGAACTCCAATCACAACTATTGATCTCTCTAAACCTTCCCTTCAAAAGACTTAAAAACCTCCTATCTCAATTTCCCAGATGATAAAAAGCAAATTAATTCTAAGTCAGGGAAGGAAGAAAACACACACACATACCCCATCAATTTTGGAACTTGCAGAATTCATTTGAAGAAGAATTGCAGAAGGACCGTTTATGCAATTCCAGGAAATCCAGCCACCTTCCCCCCACTCCAAAGCAGAGTGAGAAAGCAAATACATATATTTTAATTGCTTTGCATCGTGTTCTAACCTATTATAGGGACTTAGTCAAAATGTGCTAACTAGATAGCTTCCTATTGCCAGGAATCTCTTGATATACATCAGGCCTACCTTTGCTTTCAGAAAAAAATCAACCAGAAGCAGCAGCATTGTGGTGCAGAAGCTGGAGGTCCACTTTTATGGTCTCCATAGGATTTCATTTCTGACCTCAGGCAAATCAAACAGTCTTTTTGTCACGGGCTACTGACGTTAGATGCAGAGATCCAGAATCAAGGAATAATCAAAACAACCAGCCAAATCTTTTACATTCATGCCCACTCATCTCTCTACCTACCTTTGGGGCAGGGCCACAGCTGAGTGGTAGAGTATATGCTTTGCATGTACAACAATGAGAATGAAGGAATCGCTGCATGTTTCATTGTCCCAGAGCTGTTAAAAGCAAGAGGTGCCAACTCTAGGTCAGGGCCTGGCATCCTTCGCTATAGGGCTGTTCCAGGATGCCCTTTCAGATAGCCTTTTTCATTGTGCTTTCATGCTTATTTGCCTCCATGATGGCATCAAAGCAGGTATACACAATCCCACTTTCTATACTGTTTCCACATGCAGAAGGTGGGATCTGTTCGGGGATAGACATGCTGCTTTGTTTCCAATCAGCACACCTCCTGTAACTTCCTGCTGACCTTTTATACCACAGATATTCCAGGGTGGGGATAGATTGTCCCACTTTTGTTGTGCTATAGCACAGGGGTGCCCTTAGTGACAGACAAGAGACAGAGCCAATGACAGCAATAATACGGTAACGTTGGAAAAGCATCACAGAAGAACTACTAAAGTGGAATGATGTGTAGACAGTCCAATATAAATCCACTACAAAAATGCAGTATTATTGCTTCAGTGACATGTTGCAGAATTCACAGAGAGAGAGAGAGAGTCTAGAGGGATTCCCAGTTTCAGGAAACAACAGCAGCCATCCCACCACCACCACCTGTCTCTGACTCCCTTTGGGGCTTGAACCTCTTCTAGGAAGAGGGTGGCAGTGGGGCTGGGCAGTCTGGCGTGGATACGTTTCATCCAACATTCGCTGCTTCATCAACTTTTCAAATATATATATATATATATATATATATATATATATATATATATATATATATATATATATATATATATACGTATTATGCATAAATGTCTTTATTCATTTCATCAAGAAGCAATTAGGCACACGAATGGGAAATCTGAGAGCGCAGACATTACCCTTCCTTAAAGGCAGTCAGATTTTTCTCATTATGAAAGGGAGCAGTTTTGGTGAGGTTCTCTCTTGAAGGCAGCTGCTGCTATAGGAGCACCAGTTTATGTAATTTCTCCTTTCACCCCTATTTCAATAAATGTGCATTAGAAAGGAGCGACGAGGAAAGCAAAACAGAGGTTATATACCAAATTAAGGGGGAGGCAGTGAAGGAAGGGATGTGTGTGTGTGGGGGGGAAATACCTTTGCGCATTCTGTAAAGTAGGCATGCGAGAGAGGAGGGGGGAGGGGAAATCTGTCTTTTAATCTACAAAGGCAGCCAAGTAAAACGACTAGCCATTTTATTTTATTTTACTTTCTTCTCTCTCTCTCTCTCTTTGCAGATAGAAGAGCTGTTGGAGAAATTGACTTTTGCTCCCCAGGTTCCATTTCACCCCAGGACCTGCAAGTTCTCAAACAGATAACAGCGACAGATTTCAGCAAAGCTAAGGTAAACAGGGAGGGAGGGGCACATGGGAGGAGATTCGCTAAATCATGATGGGTGTGCTCCTCCAGCACCAACAGTGGCAGCGGGTGCTCACTGGGACTGGCAAGACGGAAGGCAGGGGGCCCAACCGGAGGCGGAGCCAGAGCTAATGACAGACAAGAGACAGAGCCAATGACAGGCAGAGCTGACTCATTGTACTTTGCCCCCATGCTTTGCTCCTCTCTGCTGATATGTACAAGGGCAACACTGAGACAAAAGAGGTGGAAGCTCATGGGCAGTGCCATCCCCTGGACTGGCTTAAACTAAGAAGACACACAGGCGGCGACCGGCTGGGGGCGGATTGGGGCTGGTAGAGCAGCGCCTTGTTTGTCCTAATAGACCAGCCTCCAATGAGCTAAAACTTTATTGGCTCAGTAATAAAAAGCAAGCTCTTTCCCCATCCCCAAAGTGGAAAATAACTGGCTACTTTTGATCTTTATCCAAATAAATGCCAGCCACCCCTACAGTTTTCATCTCCACTCATCCTCCACTAAAACAGGAGCCAGAGAAAAAGCGGAAGATTGTAACACTACTTCATATTTTGAGACAATGATTATGGGTGAAGTGACTGGCTGGATGTGGCAATACATAACCTTATCCTCCAACCCAATTGCTAAGATCCTCTGATGAGGCACTTGAGGTGGTTCCCCATGCCCCTGAGGTTCAGTTCCCTTTACTAGGGATGGAGCCTTTAGTGTGGCAGGCCCTACCCTGTGGAACTTCCTGTCATTAAAGGTTCGACAGGAACCACCCCTCTCTTCTTTCAGACACCTTTTGAAAACCATATTACCTTTGCAGTATGCATTTTCTCTTTTTAACCGATTTGTATTTAGTGATGTTTGACTTTTTAATGATGTTTTTATGGATGCTTTTTGCTGGTTTTATTTGTACATGTTGCATTTTTTATTTTCATATGCCTCAATATATTTTTATGAAAGTGCAGATTATAATTACATGAATAAATAATACAAACGAATAAAACAAACAGCAAGCAGGCACTCCACACCACATGGGGGCTCTGATGGTAGTGGGAGTGGCAGCACCACCAGGTGGAGTCTCGGGCTGGCACCTGAGAAAAATATTGTGTGTCTGCGCATCGCGCATCTCATCCCTAGTACAAGGCATGTAAATGCATGCCCATGAGCACTAAAGCGCTATGCAGAACAGTCTGCCATTTCACACAGTCCAGCCGCTAAGGAATAGTTTGAGAACACATGATCAGACAATTACATTTTTTAAAATAATTTTTATTCAACGTTTCAGAAAACAAAACAAAACAAAGTCAAAAAACAAAAACATAATAGTACAATAAAAATCTTGACTTCCGATTTGTCGCAGATCAGCTATAAGTATATAATATATATCAAACCTGTCCCTTAATACATACAAGATCACTTTTCTCCATAGGCTATCTTAATTAATCGTCAAATCCCATTATCATCATTTGAGAATGATGTTTTTGTTTCAAACAATACCTGTAATATCCTCTGATTTACCTTTTAAACAATGGCAAAAAGATATTTCTAAATTTGTATGGCAGGGAAAAAAACCAAGAGTTAAATTTAAACTATTACAAGATTCCAAAGAAAGAGGAGGATTGGGACTACCAAATCTGAGACTTTATTTTGCTGCTTGTTGTTTGGTCTGGATAAAAGAATGGATTTTACTGAGGAACAAAAGACTATTGGATTTGGAGGGCCACAACCTGAAGTGGGGATGGCATGGATATCTATGGTATGACAAAGTAAAAGTTAATGTGGACTTTAATAATCATTTTATAAGACATCCTTTGTTGAAAATATGGAATAGATATAAATCAAGGTTTTGTTCCAAAATACCATTATGTGTCTCAAGTCAAGAAGCGTTCTATAGAAGAGAAATGGCTGGAAAAGAGAAATGGTTAACTTATCAAGAACTATTAGAAAATGTGCATGGAGAATATATAATGAAACAGAGAGAACAACTAATAAAGGAAGGATATAGTTCTCAATGGTTTGCCTATTTACAATTGTTGGAAAGATATAAAATGGATAGAAAAATGTATGGTTTTGAAATAAGTAAATCTGATTTTGAAATAGGTCTGTGTACAAATGATGAATGTATAATTGCGAAAATGTATAAACTTTTGTTAAAAATGGAAATGGAAGAAGAACAAGTAAAAAAGTGTATGGTAAAATGGGCAAAAATTTTGGTTATAACATACAAATGGATCAATGGGAAAATATGTGGAAAAAAGGATTGAAATTTACACTATGTTACAATCTTAAAGAAAATTTTTATAAAATGATGTATCGTTGGTACATGACTCCAGAAAAGTTGTCAAAAATGTATAGCAATGTTCCTAATGTTTGTTGGAAATGTAAACACCAAGAAGGATCATTTTATCATATGTGGTGGTTGTGTAAACAGGCGAAATCATTTTGGGCACAGATAGGTAGGATGATGCAAAAAATTCTAAAGATAAATATTCAATTAAAGCCAGAATTTTTTTATTGGGTTTTATGGATAAACAAATAGAAAAGAAATATGGAAGAATAATATTATATATGATTACGGCAGCAAGATTATTATATGCACAAAAGTGGAAAATGGAATCAACACCAACAATGGAAGAATGGTTATTGAAATTAATGGACTTAGTAGAGATGGATAAATTGACATGCTTACTTAGAGAAAAATCGATAGATACATTTCTTAAGGAATGGAAGCCTCTCTTAGACTTTTTGCTGAAAGATCAAAATGAAAAATAAATAAAAAATAAAATAAAAGACAATTACATTTTTCAAATATATACATTTTAATCCAAAGAGCAAGCATCCACTGTGGCTTTTACACCGGCTATTGAGGAGGAAATGAATACCGCATAGAGAAGGCAAAGTAGAGCCTTTAGCAATGCTTAAAGTGTGGATGTGCATGCACGCTCAAGCAATGATCCTTTGTATGAGGATTAAGTGTATTACAAACACGTCCCTCCAAATGTTGGAGGATATGGTGTTGATCCACCACCACCGCCACCGCTGTCTCTTGAAGTCTGAGAATGCACCCCAGAGCTCATCCAAAACTCTTGTGTAGCCACACGCAGGGGTATGTTAGGAGTGAGCGGTAAAGCCATCCTTGAGGGAAAGTTCTAGGGTTCATTATCAGAATGAATCTGAAAATCACAACCCTAACACATTGTAGGAACTGCCAGCTTCATCTAAGACAATTCTGAGCAGAAGTTAAAATTTGAGGCTTCTGCCTTCAAACAGGTGATTGGTGCTTTCCATATTAACCATCTGTTACTTTGTGACATTAGGGGTGCCACTTCTCTCAGCGTCCCCTGTACAACTGGGGATGATAATGAGGGCCTATTGTAGAGGCCCATTCTAAGGATAGCTGAAACAACAAACGTGAAATACTTATTATTACTTTTTTTAACTATTATTATTGCATGTATATCCTGCCTTTACTCCAAGGAGCTCAAAGCGGCATGCATGTCCCCCCCCCTCCATTTTATCTTTACAACAACCCTGTCAGTTAGGTTTGATCCAAAGGCAGTGATTGGCCCAAGGTCACCCAGTGACCCAGAATTTCAACCCTGGTCTCCCAGGTCATACTCCAATACTGTAACACTACACAACACTGGCTCTCCTAATCGAGTGGTATATAAATTGTATATACCATAACCAAGCTGTATAGAGTTAAATAAATAACTAATACAGCAAATCATAGCTGTATGCTGTGTTGTGAGGCTTATATGAATCCTGTTGCATGATGATATAAGATATAACTGGCACTTTTTAATGCTAATATTATCAGTCCCCCACCCCCACCTCTCTTTTGGCAATCTGAAGTAATCAGTACGAAAGAAGTGGTCCTCACCCAAAATGCGAAAATGCTTTTGAGGAGGAAGGAGGTTGTGACCCAACTACCCATCCACAATTTATTTCCCTTGCTGGTTTGGAAGAAAGTGTACAAAGTCAGAATATAGTTAAAATATAATATAGTTAAAAATAACCAAAAAAGGTGACCAGAGTCTCTATCCACCCACCAGATCAAAAAGCAAAGTCTTGAAGACTTCAGTTCCAAGCTGAGCCACCAGCCAAGCCAGACAGGTGGCCGGTTTTCATCTTGCCTGAAGTATTTGACCACTTTGATGTTTGCCAAGGATGCTACAGGGGTCATTTAAAAACATTCAGATGAAAAAGCTTTCCAGATCCAAAACACAAGGTGATAACTTTTCTAGCTGGCTTCAAAAACCTTCAGCATAAAAAAGCAGGTGCTAGGGTGAAGGAGGCCTGGATGCATCTCCTCGTTCCCAGCCTTTTATTCTCAGTTTCCTACATGAGTGCCAATTTAAAAAAAAAGTTAAAAGAGTGAGAGACGGAAAATGCACTAAAGAGGTTATTCGCAACTGTTCCCCAGCAAGGGGGAATTCTAAACTTAGCAAAGACGAGAGGAGGGGAGGAAAAAAGAAAAAGAAATAGAAGATAATAATATATATATTTTTAAAGATGATAAAGGTCTCTCTGGATATGACAAAGCCTCAGGTTTTCAGGAGTCCTCCCCAGGTCTCCAGGCAAATCACCCCAAACTCAGTTTTTTGGGTCACCCCCATGGCTCCAGAACCAGTTGCACCCCAATGAGGGGCAAGAAGGAGGAAGTTCCTCTTCGGCCCCCCCTCAACGGGATGCACGTGGCTCCGAGGCCTGCCCCGTGACATCACTAGAACCTGTTCCTGAAAGCTCAGGGTTTGGGATGTTTCCGACCTGGCAACCCTCTGGCTGACATTTTGCTTTCCCAGACGCTGCATCATTAAGAGGGATTCTGCAGGAGGCACCCCAGCTTCCCAGGGCTGTTCCGCCCACTCAGCAAAACAGGAAAGAAACAAAAAGTAACCAAATGCATGTGAATATAAATAATAAATAACAAAACAATGTGATTTTAATGAACGAGATATTTAATAATAAGGAATAGAATTGTGATTTTTTTAAAAAAGTACAATCCCAATTTGGATCCCAGACTGGCAGCTACCTCTCTTTTGAAAGCCTACCTTTTCATTGAAACCTTTGGCATAACCTCTCACTCCTCTCATCTATAACCAAATAGGGCAAAACAAAGCTACAACCTCAAGTGCACTAAGGCTCTGTACACACTGCCAGTTTCCCTGCATCCAGTGTGCTCCTGTTGCTGGTCTGAGAGGCAGTGTACCCATGCCGCTGGCCACAATAAGTAGCTATTCTGTATCTCTCCTCTCCTTTCTTATGACATTCTGCGTTTTGATGCGTTCCCCCCCAAACCAGTTTCACCCCGAATTGAGAAAAAGAATGACCTAGCTGCGTTTTAAGCTGGTAATGTGTACACAATGCAAAGGTGGGGAACCTCAGGCCGGGGGGCCAAATGTGGCCCTCCAGGCCTCTCTAACTGGCTCTCTGAACTCTTCTCAGGCCACCCCTGTCACTGACCCTGGTTCACCCCCTGCACTTTTGTCTGGCTTCAATGTAGCAAAGACTCTGATAAACCCTCTTGCTTACCTGGATAGATGATAGAGAGGGTGTGTGAGTATTTGCAGAAACTAGCCTATTGTACAAAGGTAAAATTTACATAATTGCTCCACCCACGTGAACATCTGGCCCCACCCACCACTAGTATGTGGCCCTCAGAAGGTTGCCCAGAAGGGAATGCGGCCCTCTGCTTAAAAAATATTTCCAACCACTGCATTCGGAAGTAAGCTCCCCACTTCCAGATACAGCAGGTGTAAATATACACAGGTTGATTGATTGATTGCATTGCATTTGTATACCGCTCCATACCCAAAGCTCTCTGGGCGGTTTACAACAATTAAAAACATTAAAAACAAATATACAAATTTAAAAACACATTTTTAAAAAGCAATTTAAAAACACATGCTAAAATGCCTGGGAGATGAGGAAAGTATACAAGCTGCATGTATGCCTAACTGAGTATGCTCACATTCATGTCTTTCTTTGATTCGTAAAAGTATGTATACACCCTCCTCTTGCAAAACATCAGGGCAGAGTACAGCAACATTAAAAAAAAACTTTAAAAGCAATACCGAACAACCTTCCCCTTCTCTCTCCATCATCACCTCTGTTGAAATTGGGACTGTAAACTCCCTGGGGCAGAGAACAAGCTTTTTCTGGCTTAACTTTCTAAGCAAACTGCTGTAAAAGTGAGCGGCAACTGACAACAATTGTTGGCTTTGCCTAGGGCTTGTTGAAAGATTAGGGATTTATCTTAAACTTTTTAAAATGCAGGTTCTAAAAATCACTCCGAGTTCGCTAGGGGACCATAATCCAGTCAGCCCACTGCAGCAATAGTTTCCGCACACACACGCACACACACACACACACACACACACACACTGCCAAACGCCAACACCTGGCTGCCTAGCTATTCCCACTCCAGTGCTCAGTTATTTTGTATATTTACAAGTTGTTTTTCTGAGCACTTGAGTTCGCTTCCCATCATCAAAATCCAATGTGATAAATCAGGCCATCATAAACACCAGTTTGATTACAAGGGCTGTTGCTTCTAATGAATGAAAGGCTGGATCACAAACATAGGAAGTAAAGCAACACCTCTATTTTTTTGGGGGGGGGTTTGTAAATAAAAATGGCCTGAATTGTTTAATCAATATAAATGCCTCTCCAACTCCTCCTGTTATTACAAAGCAATTTCAGAGTGAAAAAGAGAACCACTATTCGGACTTCCGGGAAGGGTGACTTAGCCTGTGCCTGCTTTTGAGACGGGCTCCTGCCTCAAAAGAAGCTTATTCAGATATATCAGTCAGTTTTTTCTTTTTTTTTTGACTGATTAAACTTCTCCCGGGTAGGGAGAAACGAAGAGATTAACCTCAAAGCCTATTTTTGTTGGGACGACCAGATCTCATTAATTTATGGGACGAGGTCCAGCCGACGAAGGTGGGACGGATTTTTAACAGCAAGCTCTATCTGATAAAGCGAACGTTCACCTTATCTTCTAAGAGAGAACGCACTAACAGGCAAGCACCCTTCTTTCTATATTTTTCTTTTACTTGACTTAAATTGTTGCTGTTTAAAAGAGATTTGCCAGATTGATCAGTTTTTGACATCTCACTGGGGAGCCATAACTTCTCTCTGCTACGCACTAATTAATAGCTTATCTCTGTTTTTGTTGCAAAAAGCTGTCCTGGATTTGCATTCTAAAGATATACACAGAAGAGGGATTTCTATTCCAGATTTTTATTTTGAAAAATATTATACTGTTTTGAGACTACTCTCTTTTTGGTCTATTTTATTTTGACGAATCTGTTTCTTGACGATTGCCATTAATTGTTTCGATCCTGGGAACTGCATTTTGTTTACTTAACTATTGGAGAGATAAGGCTGTCTGCTCTGTTTATACTGTGATGTCACCAAGTTTGGAGTATTAACCCAATTGTTGCTGAAATAAGAAGTGGTTTTCCTATATTTTTCTTTTAAAATGGCAATTAAGAAAGTGGCTGAAAATCTGGAAATAACTATGTTTCAGAAAATAATGGATGAGATTGAGATAATGAAAATTGAATTGAGTAAAATGAAGCAGGAGATTAAAGATATAAGGGTCCCTGTGAGAGAGGTGACCCTGGAAGGGGTCCCTGTGAGAGAGGAGACCCCGGAGATTGGAACAGGGGTCCCTGTGAGAGAGGTGACCCTGGAGACTGGAATAGGGGTCCCTGTGAGAGAGGAGATCCCGGAGATTGGAACCAACGTGGAACAGGAACAAGATTTGGAGTCTATGGACTTTAGAAATAAAATCTATTGTTTGGAACTCAATGTTATCTCTGAAGAAATGAATGAAGATTCTAGAGATAAAGTTATCAATGGCATGGATAATCTTCTGGACTGGAATGATGTGATGGAGCCCAATATAGAGAAAATCTATGGAATTAACTGCAGCCATGTGACAATGGAAAAACTTTTAAGAGATGACCCAGTGTATTTTGAAAAAAAGAACAGAGATATGATTTTACAGCAGTATTTCAGCAACCTATTCAGAATGGATGGCAAGAAAATATTTGGGATAGAGGTAATCCCCATCAGACTCTTACTATATGACTATGGCTTTGACAGCAAGATTATTATGGAATACTGATAATGGAAGATTGGATATTGAAATTACTGGACTTAACAAGACTACTGAAGATGGAAGATGGAAAATGGAACTAATAGAGATAATAGAACAATGGCTACTGAAATTATTGAACCTAACAGATTCTGATGTGATGGATTAATTGAAATGTTTATTTTGACTATGGTTATGACAATAAGATTATCATAATTAGTAATGAGATGGATTAATCGATATGCTTATCTGGAAAAAAAAATTGATAGATATATTTCTTAAAGAATTGAAACCTCTCTTTGACTTTTTGTGGAAAGAATAAAGTAATGTTTATGAGATTTGATGATTAAGTAAGATAACTACTGGAGGAAAGTGATTTTATAATATGACTTAAGAGACAGGATTGTTATATATTATAGACTTATAACTGATTTGATCTTTGACAAATGGGAAGTCAATATTTTACTCTTTATTTTTTATTTTTGTTTTTTTTTTCTTTTTTTCTTTTTGTTTAACTATTTTTGATTTTGTTTTTTGTCTTTGAATGTTTTATGATTTTGTCTTGTATGTTTTATGAAAATCTGAATAAAAATTATTGAAAAAAAAAAAAAAAGAGAACCACTATTATATCTATATTCCTGTCAAAGGAGGCATCTGATATGGACAATGAATGAACTACCTGGCCAGATCATCCTTCACTGTACAACTCAATACTCCTGATGTGTCCCATCCAGATTATATTTCGGTCTCTTGTATGAACATAATTACATCACTGCAGGAATGGGGAACCTCTGGCCCTTCAAATGTTGTTGAGGTCAAACTCCCATTATCCTTGACCACTGGCCATGCTGGCTGAGGCTGATGAGAGCTGGAGTCCAACATCGGGAGAGGACCAAGTCTGGGAAAGATAACCTAGTTCACCAAAAGCACATCCATGAAGCTCTCTCATACTCTGTCAGGCCACTGGTCCATCTAGCTCAGTGTTGTCTACTCTGGCTGGCAGCAGCTCTACAGGGTTTCAGGCCATCTATCTTAGCTCTGCTATTTTTAACCTTGGGACCTTTCTGTGGAAAGCAGGTGCTTTGCCACTGAGTGATGCCCCTCAACAATAGCCAGTAAGAGGCCCCACAGAAGCTCACGAGCAAAGTGTAATGCAGAGAGCATACCCCCATTGTCGATCCCTAGCTGAGGTAAACTGCCTCTGACCATGGAGGCTCCATTCTTTGCCTTCATGACTAATAGCCACTGACAGACCAAACCTCCATGGATTTGCCTTTTCCTTTCTGAAGTCCTCTAAGCTGGCGGGCAATGCTAGATCTTGTGGTATTGAATGTGAGAAGTTAATTGTGTGCTGTGTGAAATACGGACTTCCTTTTTCTCTCCTGAATTACTGCTGGTCATTATCATTTCATGAACTTGAATTTGAGTATTCTGAGAAAGGATAATGCAATGGGCCACATGCAATATTTTACACCTTGTTTTCTAAAACCTCTGAAATATTCAGCATCTATTAACTAGGAATGCTAGACAGACCAGCTGGAATCTCTCTTTAGATTTGTGTGTGTGTGCATATACTTTGGACTAAAAATTTGTTTGAGCATCTTCTTCCTAAAAAGTCCATTTTAAGTGCAAATTGTCAGCTGGTTTTTCCCAAAATCCTCTCCAGGTCCATTACATAATAAAGATGGGACAGACTATCCTCTCTTTGTTCAATTACCTTTATACATTTATGTTCTGTCTTTCCTCTAAGTAGCTCAGAGCTGTTTGTAAGTGATTCTTTCCTTCAGCCCCAGCTTTCATCCTCCAAAAAACACTTTAGGCAGGTTTAGCTGAGGGGTAGATTGGCTCAAGATTACCAAGGGAGTTTTGTGGCTGGCAGGGGATTTGAAGCAAGGTATCCCCAGCCCTCTAGGCTGCGTACACACCATACATTTAAAGCACATGACTTCCTCCAAAGAATCCTGAGAACCGCAGTTTGTTAAGGGTCCTGGGTATATTGTAGCTCTGAGAGGGGTAAACTACAGCTCCCAGGATTCTTTGGGGGACATCATGTGCCTTAAATGTATGATCTGTATGCAGCCCTAGCCTGACACTATAACTCTTACACCACACTACCTTTCTAGCTGTTATGCTTGTGTGCTGATTAGGACAGTCTTACAGAAGCTTCAGTAAACACTCTGGGCTCCCTACAGGAAAATTCACTAATAGGCAAAAAAAACCCTTGAGGTTTGAAAATGTCAGCTGGACTCTCTAGCATTACTAGTTAATAGATACTGAATATTTCAGAGGCTTTAGAAAACAAGGTGCAAAATATTGAACGTGGCCCATTATGTCACAGGAAGGGAAGGAGGAAGGGCAGAGGAGAGGAGTGGGGATGGGAGCAGACATATTGAGTTCAGTGGGATTTACTCCCTGCAATCATGCTTAGAATAGGGGAACCTGACCACTGGGGAGGAGGGGAGGAGGAAGGAGGGGGATTGGAAAGGGAGAGGCGGATGGGTGAAGGAAGGGGGATGGCAGGGAAAGGAAGGAGGGGAGGGGAGGGGAGGTTTGATCATTTGCATGCTTATTGAGCTCAGTGAGATTTACTCCTGAACAATCATGCTTAGGATAGGTGAAACTGACCCGGGGGAGGGGCAGGGAAGGGGGAGGGGAGAGGGGAAAGGAGGGGAGGAGATTGGGTGGGTGGGCACTGGGCAGAGGGGAAGCCCCTTTCCTTTCCAAAAGGAAAACATTGTGAACAGCATCATTTTTCAGTGTTTTCCCCACCTTTTTATTCTACAGCAGGCTCTCACCCAAATTTAAACCAAAGGTATCCCTGGCCACATCCACACCAGACATTTATTCCATTTTAAACAATCATAGCTTCCCCCAAAGAATCCTGGGAAGTGTAGTTTGTGAAGGGTGCTGAGAGTTTTTAGGAGACTCCTATTGCCCTCACAGAGTTACAATCACCAGAAGAGGGGCTGACTGTTAAACCACTCTGGCCGCTGAAGCTCTTTCAAGGGAATAGGCCAAACAGCTATGAGTCTGACTTTTAGAATACTGACATTTGGTTCTTACTGAGCATGCCTGTGCTATCATAGATTCCAATGTTAGATTTCTTAAATTAATTAAAAATCAGCCATGCATTTTTTTTAAAAAAAAATTAAAGCCATGCAGAATATGAAGATTGGAGTATGGGGCAGAGTCAGTAATAGGATTACAGGTACTCTGTGAACATGGCTGATTTTTAATTAATTTCAACAAATTACAAGACCACTGACAGAAAAAAGTCCAACAGGGATCTGGATTTTTATTTGTGTTTCAGACTTTCAAGTCTGGATTCTCTCTCAATATTTTGTGTATTGTCATTAAAACTTAGAGGGTTGTTAAGCAAACATTTCTGACTTCAGGACTATATGTTTTGTAAGATTTTGTTTTGAAATGAGTTTATGGGAAGCAGCAGAATGGCACGGTTAAAAAGGATCAGGTAGCAACTGATACAGAAATACCCTTCTCTGCCTCAGATATCCTGGATTGCTGCTGCCTGTCGGAAGAGACAATAAATGAATGAACAAACAGCAAAAGAAATACAGAAAGGCAACAAATGCGGGGGGGGGAAGGAGGCTTCCAGGTATTAAGAGATATCTTTATTGAGCCCCAGCATGTATTCAGCTATGAGTCCTTCTTCAGGGGCACACTTCAGTGCAACCAAAGGGGGTCTTCGGTTTCCATTGCAAAGAAGAAGGAGAAGAAAGATATAGCTAGTGCGTTCTAAACTGGAAGGACAGATAATCTGATTTGGAATAAGGCATTTCCTATGTTGATTCAAACATTGTGCTCTGGAGCATTGAGACGAGCTGCATCCAGCAGCAGGATGGATGTACTCTGAGCGGCAACACTGCAGACGAAGGAGGTGACACTTGAACAAACAGATGTGGAAACAGCAGGCGGCCTGGGTGCCCAAGCAGTTAAGAAGCCCTGATGCCAAAAAGAATGCTAGCAACAGGAGGCCAACGAATCCTTCATCTATTAAAGGGATTTTCAAACCTTTTGAAGAGCGGAAGTCAAGCAAAATGAATGGTGAGGAGCTTCCCTAAATTCAAAGGAGATGCCCCAAGTACAGGCAGCTTGAAGACTAGGGATGGGCAAATATGGCAATGTCGGGTTCTCTCATTTTTCAGTTCTCCACATTTCCAGATGAGTTTGCAATTTTTTTTTAAGTCCTCATGAAAATTCATCAGCATTTTAGTGTAAATTTCCAGTAAAATTTAGTGTGAATTGCCATTAAAATGCTCATTTTGTATGCAATTTTGCCTATCATACACATTTGTGTAAAGCAAGTTCCCCTGATACAATGCATTTTGGATGTTATTTTCACTAATATATGCATTTCTATACATATTACCCTAATATATACATTTTTGTACACATTAGTTGGCTGGAGAACTGCACTGCAAAATTCAGAGACATATGAATTTCAAAGGATGGGTATGTTTCGGTTCACATATTGTTTCAGAAAGTGCAAATTACGTACGTTCACCTTTAAATGTGAAGTGAATCCAATTTCTCCCCCGTGCCTAATGAGAACAAGAAAGTTACAGTTGGTTTTGAAGAAAACTGGCAACTATCAGGATCCACCACAACCTACAAATCTGGAAGAACCTTACTTCCCCCTGCAAAATAATAGTTTAAAAGGACACTCTAGAACTGCATACATCCCAGGATGCCTGCTATTCCTCTGCAAGAGAAATAGTCCAGTACAACAGAAATTGCTCCCTTGGATAGCAGAGAGATTTTGCCTGTCCTGCTGTTCCAGCAGCCTGACAACTGTGTGAAGTTAGGAACAGGATCCATTTCAATGACTAATATATTGAAAGCAGTCTTCTTTTAAAACTACAGTTAAAAAGGAAACTTCTCTCTATTTTTGCTTGTCTTCCCCACCTGGAGACTATAAATTGACTGTAAGTTTCCTGCTCTCTTTGTGTTGCATTCTTCCTGGCTCTTGACCATATCACTGGGGTCCTTTGCTTCTCTTCTTCCTGATCTTCTCTCTTTTCTTCCCTTCTCCCTTCTCATCTCCCTCTCCCCAGAATATATTTCATCTCTGCACTTCCTGGTGAAGGACTTGCCATCAATTTAACTTCCCACAATGCCAACCGTGAACAATCAGATAATCCATTCAGGCCTGCACATTTTCATCCATGCCTCCCCAACTTTCGCCAGATAACCAATCCCCACCAGCAATCTTTTCCAGCAAGATTTCTTCCCCCAAGTAGGAAGCAAACAGCCAGCAATGGAAAGGCACAGAGCTGGGCTTGGAGACAGGAGGGAGCCGAGGTGGAAGGCTGCATGGTCATGAGATTCACCTTGGGCAAACAAGAACATAAGCAGAGCCTGCTGGATCAGGTCAGTGGCCCATCTAGTCCAGCACTCTTTTCTCACAGAGGGCCAACCAGATGCCCACGGGAAGCCCGCAGTCGGGACCTGAATGTAAGAGCACTCTCCACTTCTGCAGTTTCCAGCAACTGGTAGGGTCATAATGCCTTTGTTACTCGAGGCAGAACAAAGCCATCATGGCCAGTAGTCATTGACAGCCTTAACCTCCATGCATTTGTCTAATCTTCTTTTAAAGCCTCCAAGATGGTAGCCATCAATGCCTCTTGTGGGAGCGAATTCCACAGGCTAACTATGCACTGCCTGAAGAAGTATTTCCTTTCGCCTGGCCTGAATCTTCCAACATTCAGTTTCATTGGGTGTCCCCAAGTTCTAGAGTTATGAGAGAGGGAGAAAAACTTTTCTCTATCCGCTTTCTCCAAGCCATGCATCGTTTTGTACACTTCTATCATGTCTCCTCTGACTCACCTTTTCCCTAAACTAAAAAGCCCCCAATGCTGCAACTTTTCCTCATAGGGGAGTCGCTCCATCCCCTTGATCATTTTGGCTGCCCTTTTCTCACATCACTACCTTTGTGACTGAGCTATCTCACAGGGTTGTTGTGAACCTGAAAACCATACTACCCAAGTCTTTGCATGAAAGATGGGATAATAACAAAACATTATTTTTACAAAATGCTTTTAAAGAAATGAATGTCTTACATTGCCATGCATTTTAAAAAAATCTGCAAAGCAACTTGCAATACACAGAACACAAATAATGAAACAGACTAAAACAGCAGCACAGAATAAAACTGGCCCAAGATAAATGGACATGCATGACAATACTGTGGGAGTCCAGCACAACCCCAAAGACCACCCAGAGACAGTGGCAAATAATAGACGGTGATGAGAAACAGGCAGGTCATTTGCAGAATCCCCAACATGGGCACTTGGTGTTCAGCCTGCTCCAGCTCTCTGTGGCCAACCCCTTGTCCAAGCCTGGCTTTTACAATTTTACAGCAAGTGGGGGGAGGACCTTTGGCCTTCCAGATGTTGCTGAGCTATAACTCTGATCATCTCCAGTCATTGGCCATGCTAGTGGGGCTGATGAGAGTTGCAGTTCAGCAACATCTGGAGGGCCAAAGGTCCCCCCACACCTAATGCATTGGAACACAGGAAGCTGCTTCACACTGAGTCAGACCACTGGTCTGCACTGTCCAGCAGTGACTCTTCAGCGTTTTAGACAGGGGTCTCTCCCACCTATAGCTGGAGATGCTGGTGACTGAACCTGGCACCATCTGCATGCAAAACCGATGCCCTGCCACAGAGCTACAGCCCTTCCCCAAATAATAACAAATATTAACTCTTTTGTAAATGTTTTTGCTCATGCTGTTTTAATAATCTGCTGTTGGTTTTCTTTTTCTGTTTTGACTTTGAAAACCACGCTCCGCCTTCAGGGCAGTTTCTGTAGAAAGGTAGGAAATAATTTATCATAGTAGATAAAACAAATATAGTGTAATTACTTTGAAATTGCCCTTTCCTTTATCCCCCCTTTTCCTCCTGGAAGTCTTCCCCTGATTCCTTTTCTCAGATTGAGGTAGGAATTAATCTTCCCCTTTTCCCTGCCTTGTTTACGATACAGAGCACGTCCGTAGCAAACACTTTGACAATGATAATTGCTAGCAAGAGGAGTCAGCCCGCGGATGCAAAATGTTACACCAAAACTGGTTCTAAACCTATTCTCTTTGCAGTAAATCATGTCTGGGGGAGAGAAAGGGAAGGGTTGCTCTGGTCCAGGGTTGAAGACTAATAAATAAAAGGCTAGAAAGTCCCATCTCTGTTCCATCAATTCTCTCCTTCCTGCTCATCAGTCTGCAGTTTAAATCCAATTTCAGCCAGGGAGAATTTGCATCTTATCAATCTGTCAAATGAGTGACAGGCAGGGCACAGGGGTGCGGGGGGGGAGGGGAGAGAGACTGATTTCAAGTCTGCCTAGTGACTGATCAGTTTGTGTGGCATGGACTCTAAAGCAATGAGGCTCCCTCTACTTTTGGCTTTTTAAAAAATGTGTTTCTAAATTTGTATATTTTTAAAAATGTTTTTAATTGTTGTAAACCGCCCAGAGAGCTTCGGCTATGGGGCGCTAAACAAATGCAATAAATAAATAAATAATAAATACATCTCATAAAGCAGTTTCCCAGCACTTCTTTGCTCCCCTTATATCCCCGCACCAGCTGCAGCTCAGCACCTACATTGCAGAGAAGACATCTTCAACACACCCACCTTCCTTCTTTCCCACTGTTCCCTTCTGCACTTCCACATGCCAATAGGACCCATTGGCAGCCTCTCTTATTTCCACGTTGAAGTCTCTCAGGGATGACACAGCTTTGCTATACTTCCGTTCTAAGGTCTTGCAAGCCTTAAACTTTGCTTAACAGCTCAAATCTACACTCCTACTTAGCTTACATTCCAACAATCAAAGGTGAAGATGCCCCAACTAGAATTTACAAAGCAAAGCAGTCTACAAAATCTTAGAGCGCACTAGGGAAAATACCTGTTTCTGTATCTTTAGCACAATGATCCCAAATGCAAATATTAAAGTATGTACCCTAATATTCTTGTCTTAACTTTAAATATGGGTGAGACAAACAGGGTAGAGACTTCAAGGTAAATTGGGTGGAAACCTAAACCAGATGATGATCAGGCCTTTAACACACTGGATTCCAACCCCCTTCTCCTTCCCCATAGCAGGCACCTTTGCCTTCCCAGATTCATAAAAAGGGCCCTGATGGATCAGATCATACATCAGACACATATATTCCAGCATTCTGTTTCAAGGCTGAACAGCCAAAACTCAGGACAACCAATTTCATTTGATGGTGGACTCTAGTCCATGAAATCTTATGCCATAATAAATTTGTTGCTCTTTATGATGCTACAAGACTCTGATCCAGTTCACATATAACACTAATCCAAACCATGGCTTAGTGTGAATGCACAAGCATGCAGGCTCCCAGAGAGGAGATCACTGGTCATTTTGCTCCAGATCCAGTTCTGCTGTGCCACATTTGGCTTAGCGTGTCATCTTAACCCAGACTCATGGTTTGTCGTGCTTCAGACAAACCATAAGCTGCAACTGAGGCTTGGTTTATAGCTTACTGCTCATGGTTTCTCTGGAGGAGACAAACCACAAGCCTGGATTCGGAGGACACACTAAAGTCAAACCATAGGTTAGCTGGCAGCAGTGCAGCAGCAACAGGACTGGAGGAGGGGCAAAGCAGCTGCAATCTCCTCTCTGGGAGCCTGTGCATTTGCGGTAAACCATGGTTTGGCTTAGTGTTACATGCAAATTAGGGTGAAGAATTGTTTTTGCTGCAAGATGGCTATAACCTGGACACCCCTCTGGGATTTATCACTCAGGCTGAAGCTCTAGGGTTAAATATATCAAAAGGCATAAGGATGGTCTGGATAAAATACTACAACATTAAATTAGCATACCAGAAACAACAACACACAGTTGCCAGAAAAACAAGTAGAAAAGAATTGAAAGGAGACAATGTCCAGCTGCTATTGTTTTTATAAGACATCTAAATTATTTCTGGCTGCAGGTGAAACAATCACAGTGCTCCTTTTAAAAAAAAGTGTGATTATGACATAAACTAACAGCCCCTTGCAAAGTTTTACATAAAGATGTAGCGAAAGGTGCCACATCACTGTGCAGCTTCCAATATTTTTTAAAAGGCATTTAACAATGTCTAAGCCACATGATCCTTATGGATGTGGCAGTCTTCTCGCCCAATATGTATCTGGATTCTGGCTCATCAGAAGCATTTCCAAAGACAAAAGGAACCACTTCTTCACGCAGTGCAAATTCCAGTGTTGTAGTTAATAAAATGACAAAGCTACGGAATTTGCTAGGACAAGATACAATGATGGCCACTAACTTAGATGGCTTTAAAAGGAGATTAGATAAATTCCAGTTGCATAAATTATGTGAAAACAGCCATAAATCATAACAACTAACTTAACAATAAGAACAGCTAAAATCACAGAATGGCTAGTACAGTTAATCTTACCACAAAACACTGAAAAATGTCTGGGGAAACAGGTAAGTCTTTGCTTGGTGCCCAAATGACAAAACTGTCCAAGGGAACAGCATTCCACAAACAGGGGCACCACTACAGAGAAGCCCCGTTCACGCATCACCACATCAGTGCATATCCACAGTGGTACACAGAGAAAAGCCTCCTCCCAAGATCTAAGGGCATGGGCAAGATGATATAAGGAGTGGTGCTCCTTCAGGTATTTAAGGCTTTATAGGTCAACACTAGCACCTTGAATTTGGCCCAGAAGTGGAAAGGTACCCAATGTAACTCATTTAGAATCAGTACTGGGTGATTCCATCCGGCTATACTGGCTCACATTCTGGCAGATGCATTTTTCATTAACTCAAGTGTCCAGGTTGTCTTCAAGGGCAGACCCAAGTACAATGCATTACTGTAATTCAAACGGGAGGTTATCGGAGCATGAATCACCATGGAAAGGCTATCCCTAGACAATTCTCTCCTCAAAAGCATTTCCTACTGTTATTATCCAGCTTTTACTAATGTTTCTTTTTCTACTGAATATTGCTTTTTTTTCCTGGTTCTGTTGTATTGTTCGTATGGAGAATGTTGGAAATCATCCTGGAATTTTCAATGAAGGGTGAAATAAAAATGTTTTAACAAAATAAAAAAATAAAAACCAGACACATTTCAACTGGAGGACAAGCTCTCTACAAAGTCTACCATGGAATCCTAACTTTAAAAAAACAAACCTGTAGGGAGTTTGATTTGTGCAGAGTCACCAGTTTAAAAGGGGGAAGAAAAAGAAGACTGTTAGAAAAGATTAGCACATTATGTTTTGATATCCCCCTAATGACTACCGAGCAGATCTGTTTTGTGTTCCTTGCTGTTGCTGAGTTGCACTGCATTATCCCAGCAAATTCAGCTCCTATAAAAGTCACAATAAACCACCCCCTAAAAGCTGTTAAAATGGGATACATTTTCAAGGGAGAGCAAAATGCAAAAGAATAAAGGTATTTTCCCCAGAGTGTCTACAGCCACCCTACCTTGCATTCTGCCACCATGACTTCCCTTATGACATGAAGGATATTCATTTACACAAGATCAATAGACTTTTGAGTAAGTTACCATGCTGTTATGTTGTATCCAAACATAGGGCTATTGATTCACAACAGATCGGTCATCCTGCAGCATCAGGAAACAGCACCAACCTGAATTCTAGAGCTTTCACTCTCATGCTCTCCTTTTGAGCTTCCTGGGGGCATTGGTTTGCTGCTGTCGGGAACAGAATGCTGGACTGGATAGACCTTTAGCCTGATCAAACAGGGATTTTCTTATGTTCAGCACCTGCAGGACCTTGGACAGCTTCTTAAACGTTGTTGTTGTTGTTATGTGCCTTCAAGTCGATTACGACTT
Organism: Rhineura floridana; assembly: GCF_030035675.1. Classification (NCBI taxonomy): domain Eukaryota; kingdom Metazoa; phylum Chordata; class Lepidosauria; order Squamata; family Rhineuridae; genus Rhineura; species Rhineura floridana. The sequence continues at coordinate 39,070,966 of NC_084491.1, forward strand.
AGGGCAACCCTATGAATCAGTGACCTCCAAGAGCATCTGTCATGAGCCACCCTGCCCAGATCTTATAAGTTCAGGTGTGTGGCTTCCTTTATGGAATCAACCCATCTCTTGTTTGGCCTTCCTCTTTTTCTACTCCCTGCTGTTTTTCCCAGCATTATTCTCTTTTCTAGTGAATCACGTCTTCTTAAACATTCACCTGCTATTTGAAGAAAAGAATCCTAACCATGTCTACACAGCTCAATCCTAACCACATCTAGTCAGAAGTCCTATTTAACTCAACGGGGCTTGCTCCCAGGTAAGCAGAGTTAGGATTTCAGCCTTATCCCTTAAGAACAGAGTAGGCCAAACCCATTCTCATCTGCTGTGGTGGAGACGTGTACTCTAGGTGTGTTTTGCACCACTTCGGCAGGGGCTCAGCATGGTTGGTGCACTGGAAAAAAAATATTCAAGGCTCATAGTTTGTGTGGCCTGAGCCACTGGCTTCAAGCACAGAACAAAGAATGAAGGCCTGCGGGGGCATTCCCTCCCTTGAATTGTGACTTCCACGTGCTTAAGGAACCTGAGACCCGTGAAGGGAGCCCCTCTACCTCAAAATCACTATTGGAAGTATTCAGGTTCATGACAAGAGCAGAATTCTCTCCACAGCCCTGCAAAATCTCTCTCTCTGCATCATTCTTTGCAGCCCACATTACTATTGTTATAGCTGCCTTTCCCATGCTAAGAAAATGTATTCACAAACATAAAAGAAGATGGCACTATTTGCCTACCACCCACCACATTCCTCCAAGGTTCCATCCAATAAGGACAGAATTTTTTATCAAACATCCTACTGTTTTCTACAGGGATTGTTAAACCAGGAAACACGATGCTTGGCGGTAGAAGAAAGGACAGAGGAAGAAAACCCATTGTGACCGCTTCATATTCCTCCTTCAAAGTTATTGTTGCAGGCTCTTAAGACATCAACAATGAAGAATCCTATTGTTTTCCTAATTAATTCGGCAATCTTCTTGAAATTATAGGCTCTGTGATTGCAATTCTGAATTCACCCCTCGACCACTGGAATCAACTAATTAAATAACTATCAGCAACTGTCATCCGCATTTACAAGATGGACGGTTCCTTTTTTGTTATTATGATGGCCACGATTATGGAGTGCACTCAACAATCAGGCTGAAATACACATTTCCCCCAGGAGCCCAGTAAATTATTGCCATTTATATACTTTGTTTTCTTCACATTCCAGCTTTTTTTTTTTTAAAAGAGGGAAGTGGGAAATGGCCATTTTGCTTCTCTGGGAACATGCAAACGGAAGCACATTCTGGAGGAGGGCCTGCTCCAGCCCTCAGGCGTGCTGTGAAGGGGCAGCGTCTGTTTCCATCCTGATGCAGATAACCTTTATGCTTTTGATCAAGGTCTCTTGGCCTTCATGTCTTGAACAGAGAAAACTGCATGAGCTGAGAAAATGTATCTACACCAGAATTCCCATGACTGATGCATAAAGCTATGTGGCACAAATTAGGAAGAAGTGGGGCTTTTCTCTTTCTTGGTTCCTCTGGTACTCGCTCCGTCAGGGATCTGACATCCTCAGCATCTTTTTTTTCTGGCAGGTCACGGGATTTCTGAGTTATGTGATGAGCCTCTGCCATGATTTGAGTGCTGGGCGAGTGGAGAGGGGGTTTAGGGCCCAGGACTGGAGTTGTCAAGAATGGAGCCCCTAGCTAGTCTTGAACTGGTGGCATGAGGCATGTCAGGGGAAGATCCAGCCTTTGCATCTCCATCTAGCTAGAGACAAAAGGAAGAGCCTGCAAAGTGCTACGCCAATCAAGAAAGCCTTTGTCAGAGGCTGGCTGCAGCTGGGCCTCATCCGAGGCTTGACATGGCTGAACCCTACATCTCTCTGGAGCCTCACAGCTGAGTGGGAGGCACGTTCCCTCCTTGGCATACTATAATGATCACAAGAAATATAGATTTGGAAGGAAGTAGTACCTAGAAAGTGAAACTTTGCTTTAGTGCAGGAAAGGCAGCAGAAAACAACAGGGAACTCTTCCTGGGCTAAAACCAAGTGGCAAGCCAGGAAAGTTCACGCCTTTCAGGAACAGGTATTAATGGGAGAAGGAAGGCAGAAAGAACTTACCCAGTAACACCGACAAGAGCTCAGTGATGAGAAGAGTCTCAACTCTCAGGACTCACCAAGACATCTCTGAAGAAAAGATGAGGTTATGGGGTGCCCATAAATTGGCTGATCTCATTTGGGAGCCATTGAAAAACAAGAAGCACTCTACAGTCGTCTTGTGATGACTGGCCAGAGCACACTGTGGTGTTCCATGCTTTACCGTTAATGTTTTCTGCTTATATAATAGAGAAGATATAAGTTGTTTATATTAGAGTGTATATGCTAAGTAGTTTGCACAGGGAAGGGGGAAAGTGAGTAGAATTTTGGTATGTTCTGTATGGTGATCGGCTGAGTGTCTGAGAGTTATATTTTGAAGTTTTGACAGTTGACAGACAGGGGAAAGTTTGTGAGTGGACACGGCACAGTTTGTGAGATAGAATACTGCTTGGTTTAGATAGGACTTCAGTGGCTTGTCTTGGGGTAGTGAAATAGGTTATTCACATAGTAATTAAGGAACTTATTAAGTGTATTATATTTGAACTAAAGAACTACCTGTAACCACAAGCTTAAGAACTGAGTTAAAGTAATCATGTTTGTTCTCTTTTTCTGTTCAGTTAAATCTGTTTAGTTTTCAAGCATGCCTAGTTCTTGGTCAGCTATCAAAAAGGGGGCAAGTATTGGCTAAACATCAACAAACATTTTGAAACAGTATCAATGGTGGCAGCAGAGTTTACCTCAGAGAAACAGTAACAGGTTAAGGGAGCAGCCCGTAGCTACGAACTTTTAAAAAGGCACAAAGGTACAGGGGACGAGATGAGGCTTGCCTGTAAACCTAGTTGTTTATAGCATGGGCTGAGGGAATATAGTCCCTAGTAGCAGCATTAGTATAAGAGTGTGTTAAAAATGTAAATGTAAATGTACTGCCTTCAAGTCGATTCCGACTTATGGCGACCCTATGGATAGGGTTTTCATGAGGCTGAGAGGCAGTGACTGGTCCAAGGTCACCCAGTGAGTTTCATGGCTGTGTGGGGATTCGAACCCTGGTCTCTCAGGTCGTAGTCCAGCACCTTAACCACTAAATAAAACATGTCCCCATCTGTTACAAACAGTGTGGTGGCAGGTGAGGGCATGACACACATATCACATGGTACTTCCTGATCTTGTAGGTTAGGCCTGACCCGTTTATGGAATGCTCTGCCCAGCAGGGGCGTCACTACGCAGGTGCGGGGGGCGGCGGACCGCACCTGGATGACACCGAGAGGGGGGTGACACCCAGAGCCGCCCCTAGCTCTCCTTTTGCTGGTGGTGCCCACCACCAAAACTGGTTTTAAAGGACAGCCAGGTGGGGCACTGGCCCGAGGGTCCCGGAGCTACAGGAGCCCCTGAGGGGCCCTCCGCTCCCCTTCTGAGATCCGTGCACTCCCCGCACCGCCCCCCTACCTGTCTACAGTAGTCTTTACCATTGGCCTTAATTAAGATGGCGGCCACAGTTTCCCTACGGTACTGAAGCCGCTGCCGCCATCTTAGTTGATGGCAGAGATGTGCGTGTGCAGCACGCACATGTGCCATCAACAAAGATAGCGGCGGAGGCTTCATTCCCCTTAGGGAAACTGCGGCCGCCATCTTAATTGCACACCCACCCACCGGGGGGCCAGGGCAAGCTGATGCCCAAAGGCCCCCGCATGCCTGGAGCCGGCCCTGGGTGACACCATGAGTTATTGCACCGGGTGACACCAACCCTAGTGATGCCACTGCTGCCCAGGAAGGCACACCTGGTACCAGGTTTGCCATTGTTTTGGTGCCAGACAAATACATTTTTCTTTCTCCAGCCAATTGGGCAGCACCAATGATATGGTACTGTTAAAATCTGTTGTTAATGTTTTATGTGGTTTTATTATCGTTTGTTTTTTGCTTTGGTTGAAAATTGCTTTGGGAGTCTTAGTGGGAAGCGATGTATATTAATCAGACTATGAACCTGTTCTGGTTATTATTATAAATTATTTACTTATTAAATTTATATCCTGCTTTTCCTCCCAGGAGTTGTATGCAGATCATCTTGTCCCACTCTCACCTGCACAGGAATTGGCTTTGACAGGAATAGAATAGCCACTGAGTTTGAAACAAGAAGCCCCAGAGAACGGACTTGGGAACTACATCTTCGTTAAAAGAACTGGTTTGAAGAAACATGTTGCACCAGCAAATGGTTGGTCCCAACTGATGTCTGAAAGCAGGTATGGGGAACGTGTGGCCATCTCAACGTTGCTGGACTACTGCTGCCATCATTCTTGACTGCTGGCCATGCTGGCTGGGGCTGATGTGAGTTGGAGTCCAACAACTTCTGGAGGGCCACAGGTTAGAGAACGGCATGGTACTGAACAGAAATCTTATTTGCTTATTTAGGTATACGTATACCACATATTCGCTGCAATCTCAGCTACAGCATCATCAGTTATTAGTAATGTTATCCATTTATTTGTGTCCTGCCTACCTAAACAGCACTTACAACAGCTTGGTCTCAAAAGTGATTTTTTTGAAAATCACACAATAAAAACCAGCTATGAAATGCACAGTATCAACATCGTAAGCCAATCAGCCGAAACTCTTTACACTGCAAATAGAATATATCCTAAGCTGAGGTCAGGCAGTCACACGTGGAGCCTTCTTGATTAAAGATTTGTGCTGTTTCCTATGGGGAAGGAAATATACGAGGAGGTCAATCGCCTTGGGCACCACATTCCACAATTTAGAGGCAATAGCCATAAAAAGACCTGAAAAGGCTCCTTCAAGCTTGCAGAGGGAGAGGTTGATACTTCAGGCAAACATTTACTGAAGACAGAAGAACAAAGAGCCAAGATTTTTGGAAGCCAAAAGGTAACTGCATTTAAAGGTAAAGGTGTCCCCGCACTTGTAGTGCGAGTCGTTTCCAACTCTTAGGGTGACGTCTTGCGACGTTTACTAGGCAGACCGTATATATGGGGTGGGATTGCCAGTTCCTTCCCCGGCCTTTCTTTACCCCCCAGCATATGCCGGGTACTCATTTTACCGACCACGGATGGATGGACGGCTGAGTGGACCTCGACCCCTTTTACCGGAGATCCGACTTCCTCCTTCCACTGGAATTGAACTCCGGCCATGAGCAGAGCTTTGGCTGCGTTACCGCTGCTTGCTCCAACAGACACTTTTAGTGTGAAAATGGGTGGGGGGCAATATGTCCTCCAAATAAACACACACACACACACTAGCTCAGTGGTAGAGCATCTGCTTTGCATGCAGAAGGCCCCAGGCCCAATGGCCAGGTATGGCTGGGAGTGTCCTCTAACTGAATTCCTAGAGAGCTGCTGCCAGTCAGTGGGCAATAATGAGCTACACAGACCAGTGATCTCACTGGCAGCTTCCTATGCTCCCTTGCCATTGATCTTTTTCACGACTGTCTATTGGTATTTGCTGCTACTCTCACTTATTGCTCTGGCAGCATTTTTCCTTCTTAGTGGCCTCATCTGGTTCCTGGGACTACGGGATTGGCCCAATGGGTATCGTGCTGCAATGGTGATGTTACCAAGTCATTTCCCTAGTCAGATTTGGCTTGCTTGTATGCTTGCTTGCTTGCTTGCTTGATTTATTTATATCCCACCCTTCCACCCAGCAGGAGCCCAGGGCACCAAGGACAAGCAGCAAAAACACTTTAAAACATAATAAAAACAGACTTTAAAATACATTAAAACAAAACATCTTTAACAACATTTTTTTAAAGAAAGCTTTGAAGACATCTTTTTTTTTAAAAAAAGGTTTAAAAATGTATTTAAAAGCAATTCCAGCACAGATGCAGACTGGGATAAGGTCTCTACTTAAAAGGCTTGTTGAAAGAGGAAGGTCTTCAATAGGCGCTGAAAAGATAACAACGATAGCACCTGTCTAATATTTATGGGGAGAGAATTCCAAAGGGTAGGTGCCACTACACTATACAAAACAACACCATGAAGCCAACTTGGAGTGAGGGGACAAGACCTTCACCTCACTCTAACCAGCTGCCAGAGAAGGAGACGGTCTAAAAAACAATTTCACCATGGTTACAGGCCCCCAAAACATTTTTTTTAAAATGCCCCGAAGAGAATGGAGAGCAGACCTGGTAAACATGGAGGGTAGGAGTGAGAGTGCCTTTTGTATTGACTTCTCTGGCCCAAACACACCACTTAAAAATGGCATTTAACTTATAAAAATGATGGCAACACTGCAATTGTGAACGATGAAGCTACTGTGATGCACAGGTTTCCTCAGTGTGCAGATGAGATCAAGCAGGCAGTGGAGAAATGGAGGGCAAAAAAAGTCTTAACAAGGATGCCCTGAGCAAATATCCTCCTATAAGTGAATGAAAGGAGACAGAAGTATAATGAGAGAATCAAGGAGAGGCATCTGAACTAGTCCTGTTGTTAAATGGAGCAGTTGTAAACCCTGCTCTGTGAAGAATACTCTTGCCCTATGTTCCTTTCTACGACTGACTCTTATCAATGCTTTCCCGGTTTTGACATGGTGAAAGGGACATCCTGTCCATGTGGGCAGTTGTGGCAGCCTTTACCAGGAGCAGTGGACACTCCAGGCCATGCGTGATATTGGCCCTCCAGATATTGTTGGACTACCACTCCCATTATCTCTGACCACTGTCCATGCTAGCTGGGGCTGATGGGATGTAGAGCCCAACAACACCTGGAGGGCACCAGGTTGAGGAGCGCAAGACTAAATATTGGGAAGCGTGCATTAGTGACTGTCTGAGCCGACATCACTTAGGGAGCTTCATGGCTCAGTGGACAACTGGTATTCCAAGAAAGGCTGCTTCTGAACATGGAGGTTCCATTCAACCTATAATGGTGAATCGCTGCGGATAGACCTGCCGTCCTCCATTGAATTGTTTAGCTTTGGAGGAGGGAGTGTCTTTAGCAAGAGTGGGAAATCTGTGGCCCTCCAGGTATTGTTGGACTACAGCTCCCATTATCCCTGACCATAGCCCATGCTAGCTGGGGTTGATGGGAAATGGGGCCCAACAACATCTGGTTGGCCACTCCTGCTTTTAGCTGTGACATGAGAGCTGGAAGGGGCCAGAATATGCCAGCCTGCAATGAACACCTTGAATTCAAAAGTATATTTCATGTATCATATGAATTTTTTCAATGACTTGCTTAATTATGGACAGCCTCTCAGCCTCATGAAAACCCTATTCATAGGGTCGCCATAAGTCGGAATCAACTTGAAGGCAGTACATGTATTAGGTTTTTTAATTGTTTCATATAGTTTTGTTTTTCAGCATTCCTTCCCTAAAATACATTTGGAAATTTATTCTGTAAGTTCTGTACATTTTTTCAGCAGCAATTGTTTGTGTTGCTGTCCCCTTGTGTTGCTGTCCCCTTTCCCCTGCTCTCCTTGCCCTGGATCCTGCAACTAGTGGAGCCAACACATGTGCTTCTTCACTGGCACTGAACATCCCATGGATCCTCCTCAGCGCCCTAGGGATGTAGTATGAAGGCATCAAATGCCATCACCATCCTGAAGCTCAGCAGGTCTGGGCTGGTCAGTATTTGGGTAGATGACCATTTGGGAGCAGCAGCAGCACCACCACCTCCTGTTGTTATATCATCCTACTTTCCTCCAAGGAGCTCAAGGTGCTGTACATGGTTCTCTTCCCTCTCTATTTTATCTTCACAACAACCCTGTGAGGTGGTTTAGGCTGAGAGACTGTGGCTTCATGGCTGAGTGGGGATTTGAACCCGGGTCTCCCAGGTAACAGACCGACACTCTCACCACTATACCACGTTTACTGCCATGAGTTCTGTGATGAGTTCACCTCTCTTTCAGTACTAAGAGGCAGCGTTACCGGAGCATAGGAAACTGCCTTATATCTGGACAAACCACGTCCATCTAGCCCAGCATTGCTTACTCTGAATGGCAGCAGTTGTCCAGGGTCTCGGGCAGAAGCCTTTTCCATCACTTGCTACCTGTTCATCAGAGAAGTCGGGGATTGAACCTGGGACTTTCTATATACAAACCAGGTGCTCCACCTCTGAGCTCTTGTCCCCCCCCCCATGAACCCTGCAACTCCACAATCCTCGCCAAGCTTTGCAGGGGTCGAAGAGTGATTTGAACCCAAATCTTCCTAGCTCTTTAATCACAAAGTCCTCTCAGAGAGGGCATCACCACCTCAAGGTTGTGGGTTCTGGAAGCCTCTCTAATTCCAGACTTTTTTTTTTAAAAGGAATGTCACAAGCAGAGCATCAGCTAAGACAAGAAGCTCAGGTGCCTACTGAACAGTCTGGATAGAAAAAAAAATAATACAGACAAGGGGCTGCCAGAAACAGCATGACAAGGTGTGAAATTAAATCAGGCGAAAAGGCAGCTTTGTAGAAAGGAGGGAGAGAGAGTAGAGCGAAAGGCAAACCGAGCAGCTAAACGGGAAGGCAGCGGCATTTTGCTGCTGTCACCAATGCTTCCCGACATTTGTAAACCGCTCATGTCTGCTTCAACTAAAGGGAGGCGAGAGGAGCTTTAAGCTGCATAATCAAATCACCACCCACCGGTCTGAGGGAAAGGCATTTGCTCCTACAAAGTGAGCGAGGCCCACTCTATTTTGCAGGCTGAATAATGAGAAACCTCTGCCCTGGGAGGCTGAAGGTTAGACAAACAGGATGATAACAAGGCCAGGCTCTGCATTCATTACATCGGCTGTAGAATTAGGGTCAGAACTTCACACAGTCACAATGAACCTTGCAATTTTGCTCAAGAATCCACAATGGAGGCTGGTTTGAAAGTGGCAGCATTTCAGTGAGCTATGAGCTACTGTTTAGGGAGCCCTCCTAGGTGACAAAATTGCGGCTTTGTAGCAGTACAGCTGAACTATTTAAGACAGTACCTTCCTCCAGAAGGGCGCCTGCCCAATTTCCAAAGCATTCGGGAAATTCACAGGAGACAACATTAAAAAGCAGCCTTAAGACACCAACATGGGCAGAACACATCTTAGAAGAATCTCTTTCCTCTAGGCTAGGATTTGGCCAAAAAACAGTCCTGCTATAATACTTACGACGGTATTATGCTACTCTGAGTCTTGTCAGAGCAATGTCTACATTCTCTGTGAGCTCTCCAGGGTGCTGAACATGGTGTGCCTATCAACATTCAGTACTGCTGCACCATTCATCACCTGGGTCTTAGCCATTACCTCTGTGACACTTTCAAACAAATATGGGGAAATCCAAATAACCTTTTAACACAAATGATGTTAGATGGGCCTGGAAAAATTCCAGTTATTATGATTCCTGCATTCCTATAAGTTTGATGCCAACACCAAAGAGCTATTTTATCTAAGCTGTCTTAAAAATACAATTGATTCCAATAGATTTGAAATATTTTCCCAGTCCTGGTGTCAGGAGATAGCTTGAGGAGCAGTCCCCTTACCCAAGGTTGACTGTTAGAGTCGCTGGCAGAAATGGAATGAGAACTCGGCTTTCTTTGGCCATGATCTACCCCAAGGGTAGGAAACCTGACCTGGTGGGTCAGATCTTTATCTCCCCCCAGTCTATAGGCCAACTCTGACATGCACCATTGAACCCTGCCCGCACCCATCAGCTGATGTCACCCAGTAATGGGGCCGGCACCAGCACGCTGGGGCCCCCCGCTTCCCCCTTAAATATGCCCGGTTGCACCACCTTGAGCATCAGCATTCCATCACCCAAGATGGCAGTGGAGACAAGTCGTCACCCCCACTGCCATCTTGGGTGATGGCAGGCATGTGCACTAACACGAGAGGTGAAGCAACCAGGTGCATTTAAGTGCCTGCTGGCAGCACATGCCTGCGGGGATGATGTCAGCTGGGAGAGTGGCGTTCCTGCTCCACAATACCTGCCACCATCTGCTCACAGATGCTGGCAGGGATCGCAGAGCAGGAGCTCCACTCTCCCGGCCACAGGGCCCTCGACCAGTGCCAAACCTGGCCACCCATTGGTACTGGGCCTACCCGGTAACGTCAGCTGATTGACAGGTGGGGGAAATGGACTAGCAGGCCAAGACTGGCCCTCAGGCCAGAGGTTCCCCATGCTGATCCACCCTGTCAGCATGGTTGATTTTTCCACTTGGAAAAGCTCAGTCTGCAGCCAACCATAAACGTGGTTAAAATTCTAGCCTCCATCAACATGGTTGATATTCCAGTCCTCTAACACAATCTTGTACCCTGCCCGATTACACTGTTTATATATTACAGATATAAATTTTTACTGCTTTGCAGTGCACTTAACAGCACGAAGGATCTTCTTTTAATGCTACATCCCCAGCCTTCTCGCTCCTGACTAGCATACAGATAACAGAGCGCTTATACTCCAGCTCAGATCCCTTCACTTCTAACTATGGAAAACTCCAAAACTGAACTAGAAAGTGTTGAATTGGAGGGGTGCTCCTTTGTGCTCCCCGCCACAACAACGTGTAAGCCAGGGATGGGGCACCGGCAGCCCTCCAGATGTTGTTGCACGCCCATCAGCCCCAGCCAACGTGGCCAAGTATCTGGGGTGATGGGAACTGGAGCCCAGTAACATCTGGAGGTACACCACTGCCCCTTCCTTGGTTAAAAACCTTGCATCTTTATACATTTTTTTCTGAGCCTTCTACACACATTTTATGTTCTTCCCACAAGCCACTGTAATCCCTCCCACTGAAGGGACTATGGACATTGAAGATCCACATCAGCCACCCAATTATATAAGAGCCTCTCTAGCTCCCACAAAGCTCATTTCCTCAACTGGAAATGATTCCTTTCCATTCCTGACTCCTCCAGACAAAGCCAGTGTTAGGCCCGTAATGCATGCCTCATCAACCTCCACATGAACACATGAGGCTGCCTAATATCTACCATGTTGATCCTTTGGAAGTGGGGAACTGGATCTAGGCAGCAGGGCAGATTGTTACCTCCTGCACTCCTTGCGGGCCACCCACTTATCAATCACCTGAGGTCACAATGACACCAAGTGACCAAGTCTTGCAGAGTTGTTTTGCAAGTGCTCTGCAAGACCCAACGATCTGCCCAAATTGCTCCATTTCAAAGTGCTATCTTTCAAAGTCCTTGGCATGCAAATCCCTTTTGGCAGGGCCAGATTTTTACCTGTCCCACACCTGATGTCGTCATATATGACATCAGGTGTAGGGCTGAAATGGCTTTGCAGGCCAAATGGAGAGCTTAGTGTCACAGGCTCCCTACCCCCCAATCTAGCTCAATATTGTTTATTTATTTATCCAGCAGGGCTTTTCTTGTGTTCTTATATTTTAGTATTCAAATAGGATGATAGGAATGTAAGAGGCTGTCTGATACAGATTCAGATGATTGATCAGTGTGGCTTAGGATTGTCTACACTGACTGGCAGCCGCTCTCTGGGGTTTCAGAGGAGAGGCTTTCCAGCCTTTGCCTGGAGATGCTGGGTAGCAAACCCAGGACCTTTTGCATACAAATCATGCACTTTCCCATCTTCCCAAAGGACTCATACTGGGTGAACTGCTGAGCCTTAGAAATGGCTCCCAATCTCCCTTTCCTCGAAGGTTATGTCTACATTATCAACTCAATCCCTCTGCCCACTTCTTACTAGTAGGCAGGACTCCCACGGAATCCAGCTGTGGATTAACAAGTCAGAGCTGCAGTTCTGCCCTTTGCATAAGCTCTTCCTCCATACCCAACCGTCATTTCCTGCCCTGCACCTACCTTGGAGGGCAGATACTCAGTAGCAAACCATTCTCTGGATAGGAGTGGAGTTCAGCGACAGCCCCTGGTTAATCACCAGTTCAAAGGATCTCGGGGAACAGGGTGAGATTTTACATGAATAAAAGAATTTAATTGCTGGATCAGACCAAGATCCATCTAGCACTGCATTGCCACACTGTAGTGGTAAAGTAATCCATTGTTTGCTGGGAACAAAGTATTTGTGTTGCCGACACTTTTATTACCCGAAAGGACACCTTTTCCAATATTGGCCTCTCTCTGTAATAAGATCTGCTGGGGATGCCCTGCTTGTTATTCCAACTTTGGCGCTTGCTGACTGCGTAATGAGAAGTCAGGGCATTCCTTTCCCCCCCCCCTTGATTCTGGAGCTTTCTCTCAAATGACATTTGGTTGTTCCCCATATAGGTGCAAGGCTACTTTGCACATTTAGGTGCAAGGCTACTTTGCATATGTTGTTATGATGTCCATGTTATTTTTAATTATTGTGCTATTTTGTTAGTCTGTGCTCCCATGCACAGAGAGAGAGAGAGACAGAGACAGAGACAGAGAGAGAGAGTTATAGGTTGTAAGTACAAGGAAATATTTTTAAAAATACTTTTTTTTAATTCCACCCTTCAAGCAGCATAAGGGAGCAGACAGGGATCCCTTCAATTACATCTTCACAACAATCCTTTGGGATAGGTTGGGCTCAGTGTGTACAACTGACCCAAGGTCACCAGTGAGGTTCTTGGCTAAATGCCAATTTGAACCTGGATCTCCAACACTCTAACCCCACCAGTGTTCAAATCCCCATTCAGCCATGAAGCATACCGAGTGACTTTGGTCCAGTCACTGCCTCTCAGCCTAACCTACCTCACAGGGATGTTGTGGGGAATGAGGAGGGAGAGAAGCATGTACACCACTTTGAGCTACTTGGAGGAAAGTGGATATAAATGCAATAATAAATAAAATAAGACTATTTGAAAATTGACAGTGGTCTTGGCGGGCCACTTAGCAATTTTTCTATGTGCTGTAGCCATTGTAATCCGCTGTGCTTGATGCCATGTGGTTTTCAAATATATTTCAATTGCTCCCTTTATTTCTTATAATGTATTTTATTGTACTACAATTTGCACTCCACAGCGTTCAGATTGTAATACCGTAAAATGCAACATAAGAAATTTAAGAAGCAATAAAAATACAATTAATTTGAATACGTAATGCAGGCGTGCCACAGACCACCCTGAATGAAGCTCATGGACCACTGGAGCACAGTTTGGGAACCCTTGCTCTACACCACACTGGCTCACATAGCGCCCACTGATGGTCTTTGTCTACCCCAGCAGAATACAGGTAGATATCCATCCATCCATCCATAAAGGATATAAACACAGGAGGATTTTACCCCTAGAGAACTGTTTTGAGGGCCCTCCATCCTCAGACATCTTGGGGAACCTTCTGTTGCTCACTATCCTGCAGCTCACTGGCCTCACAAACAGCTTTCAAGTATAATAATAATAATAATAATAATAATAATAATAATAATAATAATAATAATAATAATAATAATAATAATAATAATGGACTGCCTTCAAGTCTATCCCGACTTATGGCAACCCTATGAATAGGGTTTTCATGGTAAGTGGTATTCAGAGGGGGTTTACCATTGCCTCCCTCTGAGGCTAGTACTCTCCAGCCGGCTAGGGCCTGCTCAGCTTGCCACAGCTGCACAGGTGGCAGGGCACGTAACCCCTGAGCCACTCCCTGTGAGGGTGATCTTTAGCTGGCCCTTGACACCCAGGAGACACGCGTGGGGATTTGAACTCACAGAGTCTGGACTCCTAGCCAGGTTCTCCTCCCCACTGTGCTATACCAGCTGTTGCTTTCAAGTATGCCTACTGTTTATCCAGCCACATCTTAGCTGTTGTATGAAGTGCTGCAGTTTAGTACGCTAAGGCTTGGAAGTATTTTTTTTTCCTGCCCTATGGATCATTGACCTTATTGACTGGAACATCTTGGTCTAAGCCATTATAATCCAGCAGGTCCACCTTTGGGCCCCATTCAGGTGGAGGAAGTGAGCATGTCCACATAGTTAAGTGCTTTAGGAAAATTGCACACTATCAATTTGCCCTCCCCCTCCCACATCATCACGCAAATGAAGCCACACAGCGATGGCTGGAGGATTTCTCTCCATCAGCAGGAGGAGATGCTAGCTAATTGCCATAGGGATAAAATTCTACAAGTTTCCTTCATGGGTTTTGCCAGGAAAATGATGTTGCTGGGTCCCCCCCCCCATGTTGTAAAAGTCAAAACACATCCACACTGCCATCAGGGCTGGGGGTGAATGGCACATCAGAGCAGGAGGCTACATTGCATCAGACAAACCTCCTGTGCAAACGACAAAGCCACCCCCAAACTATCCCCCCACTGATCAATGGCAAGGCTGCGGCTCAGTGGCAGAACATCTGCTTTGCATGCAGAAGGACCCAAGTTCAATCCTGGGCACCCCCAAGTAGGGCTGGGAGGGATGCCTGAAACCTGGGACAGCCCCCGCCAGTCAGTGCAGATAACAGTGAACTGGATGGGCCAATGGTTTGACTCAGTACAAAGCAGCTTGCTATGTCCCTATGCAACATAAGCAATCCAGAGCACCCAAGCTGGAGCAGATTGCCAGCAACAAGAGCTGAAGGAAAGGACGCAAACCAGTCACTATATGCAGGGACAGTAATGCAAGCCCCACTTTTTGCAGTCACAGCTTGAATTCAAGACTCAACTGCAAGACAAGAAAGGATGAATTGTGAGCATGGCAGGCGGGGGAAGGGGGGAGAGCATCTGCATGGCATGCAGAATGCCCCAGGGCTAACAGAGAAGAATGGCTGGGGGAGCCTCAACAGCAGGGGAGGGAAATGGGTCTGGCCGGCAGACTGGATCCAGACCTGGCCCACCCTCCACAGGCCATTTTTGACAGGCGGGTGGGGCCACTCACCTGTCAACCACTTGCCGTCTCCAAGGAAGAACTGGTACGGATCTGATTCTTCTTTTCTTTCCATGCAGCTATGGCTGCACATATCACGGCTGAAAGCAGGGTTTCCATTCAGTGCTGGATTTACATACAGAACCAAATGCAAGCTTCACTTTTGGCAGGGATTGTCTACACTCAGGAACTCTGACTGGGGAGCTGAGCCGAGCCCAGCTGCGCTTGCATTTGGTGCCAAATAATGTTTAAAGTTCTGAATGCAAGCCCCACTTCCAGAGGAAGCGGGAGCGCGTCGTAAGGCTCTTGGTTGTTCCTCTGCAGCTGCGGCTTTACTTCCCCATGCCTGCCATTGCATTAAGTCAGGTGTGGAGGAGGTGGGGCGTGACTGGGGGGGGCAGCCTCAAAGGCCAATTTGGCCTGGGGACTAGAGGTTCCCTGTCGAAGAGGAACAACTGAGAAGTTGCTGCTGCAACCCAGACTTCTCAGCATCTGCCCATGGTAGCTGCCTCACTCTGCCTAACATTAGGGCCGGCTCTGCAATTACATTCTACAAGGGACAATTTTCTAAAAGAGGCAGGACTCCATTCAGCTTCAGATGGGATTAGCTGCCTGACTTTAATCTCTCTATCAGTTCAGCCACTCAGATGATCAGATAGCCTGTCCTCGAAAAATCACTTTTGTAGTTTCATTATAATCAAATGAGGGCCAGATTACTCATTTTTATTTCATTAGACATTTTAAAAAGTGTATATCCCACCTTTCTGCCACACGTTTTAAACAAATTGATCAAAACAACAAAAACAGTATAAAGGAGCAGAGAAAACAAAAAACACAAACCTAGATACAAAGAATTAAGCAGCTAACTAGGGTTAAATACCTGCCTGGACAGATATATTTTCAGCAGGTGACGGTAACAGATCACTTTAAGGCTTAGAGAATCTCATCGAGCAAGAAGGTCTGCAGCATGGGCATTTCCCCGTGGGGCCAACCTGGACAGGATGCCATCCATGCAATGGCTTTTCAAGCAGGGGTGGGGAACATTTTCACCCCGAGGGCCGCGTTCCATTCTGGGCAACTTTTGGGGGGCTGCATGCTAGCGCTGCGCAGGGTCGCAGGCAAAAGCAGGTGGTGGCAATGAATGCAAATTTTACCTTTGCCCACTAGGCTAGTTTCTGCACACTCACAGACACCTCTCTCTGTCCTCCGCCCAGGGGGGCAAGAGGCATAATCAGAGTTCAAAGGCACCTTTGAGCCAGGCAAAGACACTAAAGGAAATTGCGAAGCAGAACCAATAGGGACTGTGGCCGGGCAGATTCCTGAGGGTTAGACAGGGAGGCTTCGAGGGCCATATTTGAGCCCCGGGCTTAAAGTTCCCCACTTGTTTTAAAGAGTAAATTGCTGGCAGGGGAATCTGGATAGGGATTCTGGCAGGTGTTTTTTTAACCCTTTGCCTCCTGCTATGGCCCTGAAAAAGATTGCCCCCACCACCTGTCATTTGCATAGGAAGAAAAGCTTCTATTTAATTAATAATCATCGACCTACATATAAAGTCACCTTTCTTCTGCTGCTGGCCTTTTTTGAGCCGGGTGATGTTCTCCTTCCCTCAATCCTGGTATTCCTGGATGCTTCCCTTACACTATTTGATATGTTAAGGTGCTTCACGTGCTGCTTACCAATGAGGGAATAATGATTCAGATGGAGATGAGACTCATCATGCATGCAGAAGGTGCAGCGCGCCAGCTGCCTGTCATCTTTCATTCAAACCTGTTTCTTTTTAATAAACATATATTTTAAAAAAATATGCCATACTGATACAAAGCAGAAACTGGGTGGGTGCTCTCCTTGCCTCTTCCTCCTGTTACAGTTGTTAACAACTTAGTGCTGATCCCCCACCTGCTAACTGAAAAGCAGAAGAAAATCCTGTAGCTTAATGAGGGTGATATTTTCCTTGGGTAAAATCATCACTAGCGTTGCAGCTGCTTCACGCCTTTTCCGAAAAATATTGTGTCATAATTAGGGCATTCTGTGCATCCACAGTTGCACTCCACACATGTGGATTATGACATCTGCTGCAAAACAAACACACAAAAAACTCAGGTTCTATGGATTTTTTTTTTTAAGTTTCTAGTCCTTATGGATCTGGGGAAGAGCTTGCAAAGATGTTACTAATGCAGAGTAAAATATCAGGAACCAATTAAGGTCCATTGTTCCATTCTCCAGTGGAAGAATACTCTGCATAATTCCTCGCCTCTCTCACAGTAATGTGGCTGACAGAATTAAAAACAAGCCAACATATTAACATTTGGTTAATGAGCATTGTGTAGTCAGAACACAAAATCTGGATTCTCTTGACAAGGAAGTTTGAGTTACTTTATTTACTCCATGTCCTACATTCTGGGATGACTGAGAAGAGATCCTGGCCTTCCTCTGTGTGACAACCTTTCAAGTACTTGAAGAATGCTATCACATCTCCCCTCAGTCTTCTCTTCTCCAGGCTAAACATGCCCATTTATTTCAGTCTCTCCTCATAGGGCTTGGTTTTCAGTCCCATGAAGTTCCTTGTTGCCCTCCTCTGAACCTGTTCCAGTTTGTCTGCATCATTCTTAAAGTGCAGTGTTCAAAACTGGACGCAGTACTCAAGATGTGGCCTAACCAGTGTCCAATAGAAGAGAACTAGTACTTAACACAGTTTGGAAACTATGCTTCTGTTAATGCAGCCTAAAATAGCCTTTGGCTTTTTTGTCGCCACATCACACTGTTGGCCAGGCTGTGTGGGCGAAGTCAGTCCGGAAGGTTCTTCAGTGGGATGGCTGCCACCTGCAGTTCAGAGGTTCACCACAAGGGGCAACCAAACACAGATCCATGAGTTCCTGGCTTATACTTACAGTATATGCTGCTTCTTAGCTTTAAAAGTTTCCAAAGCAAATTAAAACCACCACCAACAATTAGAAACCACTTTGCTGACAGACCCATTCTGGCTTATTCACCACAGCTGCCAACTGTGTAAAGAACCATTAGCTGATCAATCCCCAGCCTTTTACATTTTAAGCCATTTCCATATTACTAACACCTCAAGGTAGTCACTGTACACTTTTAAAAAGTCATCAAACTGTTTAAAAGAACAAAAGCTACAAGTCATTATATCCCCCTCCCCCATTCCAGGGACCATCTAGAATCAAAATCAATGCAAAAGACAAAAACAAAACATGTCTGTTCTCAACTCCCATTCCCAATTATTAAAGTTTTTTCTCTTCCCCCCCCCCCATGATTAATCTATGGAACCAATCAAAGCATGTTGCCAGAAGTGATGTCAGTTTGTGATTTTAAACTGCCAGAGAAGAGAGCCAAGACTGAGGTTTGATCAGCCAGGAATAGAATCTGGTGAGTGTTGAGTGTGCCAAAGGGTGACACTTGGCAGATCAATAAGGGGACAAGATCAAGCCCTCGTCCAGCACCAGATAACTGGTCAACTGAACAAAATGCTCTCTACCAAACCCAAAGCAAATGTACTACAACACAGGTAAGGGCCTTTTCGGTGGTGGCCCCCGAATTGTGGAACAGTCTCCCTGATGAGGTGCGCCTGGCGCCGACGCTGCTATCCTTTCGGCGTCAGGTGAAAACCTTTTTATTCTCCCAGGCATTTTAAAGTGTATTTTAATTTGTTTTAAAGTGTATTTTAACTGTACTTTTTAGTGTTGTATTATGATGCTGTTTGCTTTTTGTTGTTATTTGTTTGTTTTTGGTTTTTTGACTTTATTATATTTATTGTAGTTATATATTGTGCTGTTTTTATCCCTTATGTACACTGCCCAGAGAGCCGTCAGGCTTAGGGCGGTATATAAATGAAATTAAATAAATAAATAAATAAATAAGTTACCAGATAGATGGCAACCTTACTTAACAGACCTAAAAATTGTATTGTAATATGTTTAATGGTATTTTTCTGTTTTTATTGTTGTACCCTGCCCTGATATCTTTTGATATGGCAGTATAGGAATGCTTCTATAAATAAATACAGAAATAAATAAGAATGCATCCTTATGGACCTTTGCTGGCCACTCTGAAACGCAAACAGCAACTAGCCACATCGGTGATGACATCTATCTACATAAAACACAATTATTTTAAAAGATGGCTCTGATGGAGAAAGAGAAAAGGCTGGGGCAACCTCACACACATACGCACACAGACATACTCACACAGAATGCTTTTACATTGTCATCAATGTTTACAGATTCTGCTGCCTCCATCTGTCCAGTTAATTATTTGTGCAATAGTCTGTTGGCTTCCTTTATTTATTTATTTATTTTTAAAGAAAGAATAAACTGAGAGAGAGAGGGAGACACAGAGAGAGACAGAGAGAAGCAAAAAGACCCAATTATCATTCTGGGCAGCTCCCCACAATCCCATAGCTGCAGCAGCACATCCCAAGTGCCACAAAGACCTTTGTTGCCAATTTCAGCTGACAAAACAGACAGAGAAGAGGTGCTTTGCAAGACTTTATATATATATATCTCCCACCAGGGCAAGGAGAGAGCATTGCATCTTCTGCAGACATCCGAGGGCTCCATTTTTGTGCCTCTTGCGGTACAACGAAAGACACTGTTTGCAAGGTGCATTTACATTTTGCGTTTAGTGGTTTTGCATTTCATTCACCTCATTTCACTTCTGAGCTTTCTTGAGGATGCTCAGAGAGGCTTACACAGCGGCTTCCATCCGGGTCACAGCCTGCATTGGCTGCAATGGTGGAACAGCACCATGCACACTGAGATCTATAGCATTTCCTGAAGCTCTAATCTGAATGCCAAAAAATAAAATAAAATAAAATGCCAACCGTTGTTGGTCAGAATAGACAGTCCATGTAATATCATCTCCCTTTCACGTGCAGAAGAATATCTGCAAGCAACACTTTATTCACCTTGCTTGGGAAATGACAAGATCCCCAGTCAACCCTTCACCTTGAGGCTCGTTACCAAATTCTTCCAAGCTACACAGGAAGTGGATTGGACTGTGAAAGACCAACCCAAATTGTGTTTGCATTTTTACAAATTTGTAAGCCAGTAGAATATCTCCTGCTCCCCTGGTGCATTCACTATAGCTGCCCAATTTTCCTGCTTTTTAACGTTCAATAGAATTGTCTGTTGGTTATAGGTATGCTCTTAAACTGCAAAGTTTTTTGCCTATTAGTGAATTTCTACTACAATGCACATGAGCTTCATCTTAAAGAAACAAAGGAAACCTGTCTCTGTCAGGAACTGTCTATCACTGTCTCAAGAGCTGAGCCACGTAGCTGCAGCTTCTCAAGGAAGAACTTTCCCTGGCTATGAGGGTCCAAAAGCTGGCCTGGTTTGGTGGAGACTGTTCAAACCCTGAGTATACCTGACTGCCCTGGGACCTGCTGCAGACCACAGTTTTGGTGACTCACCACACAGGGCATCTGCACACAGAGCCAAGAGCACCCAGCTTCACCCCCAGCAGTTCTGACACACTGCTAATTTCCAGATATCATAAACCCAAACTCTCTTCCTCCTTTTGAGAGCCTCTAGAGCACCCTTTCCCAACCTGGTGCCCTCCAGATGTTGTTGGACTACAACCCCCATAATCTCTGACCCACGACCATGCCGGCTGGAGCTGATGCATTAACCAAAGTACAATTTCCAAATCACATGAAGTACTAGCTCCCCTCTATTCAGCACTGGTTAGGTCTCATCTTGGGTACTGCGTCCAGTTCTGGACACCGCACTTTAAGAAGGGTGCAGATAAACTAGAACAGGTTCAGAGGAGTGCAATGATGATGATCAGGGAACTGGAAGCAAAGCCCTGTGAGGAGAGACTGAAAGAACTGGGCATGTTTAGCCTGGAGAAGAGAAGATTAAGGGGAGATAGGACAGCACTCTTCAAGTCCTTGAAAGGTTGTCTCACAGAGGAGGGCCAGGATCTCTTCTCAATCATCCCAGAGTGCAGGACATGGAATAATGGGCTCAAGTTGCAGGAAGCCAGATTTTGACTGGACATGACCTAGGGAGGTGGTGGGCTCTGCAACACTGGAGGCCTCCAAGAGGCAGCTGGACAGCCACCTGTCAGGTATACTTTCATTTGGATTCCTGTGTTGAGCAGGGGGTTGGACTCAATGGCCTTGTAGGCCCCTTCCAGCTCTACAATTCTACGATGGGAGCTGGAGTCCAAAAACGGAAAACTGTTGAACTACAACTTCATTGTCCCTGATCATTGGCTGTGCCAGCTGGGGCGGATGAGAGGTGGAGTCCAACAATGCCTTGAGGACCAAAGGTTTCCCCACACCTGCTGTAGAGAAATCCAAGAAGCATTCCACTGGGATGGCTTTCACCTCTGCTTCCATCTATGTCAATATTCCCAGGTGGACCAAAATGGCAGGAGGAAGATTATCTCCCTTTTGTTTCAAAAATATTGTCTTTCTGGGCAAGAATAGTGGCAGAGGTGGGCTGGTAGAACAGAACCAGGAGAAAACTAGATAAGTTAGTGGTTGGACCAAGATAGAATCCTGGAGGTGGCACTCAAACAGAACATGGAGCTTGTCAAAATCTGGAGTATTTGGGCTTTTCATCTTCCAGTGCTGGTAACCAGACATAATAGCGTTTTACTGATCATATCCCAGTAGATTAGCATGGCTACCCTAAGCCAAAGTAGGACCAGCAGCAGCAGCAGAAATGCTAGCCCCCTCGATTAGCATGCACCAAGGCGTGTCACTCCCTTTCATTTGCAGCTCGCCTCCTCCCTCGCTCCTTTCCTGTGCTCCCGCTAATAAGTATACAAATGGATGTTGGTGTCATTTGGTGGAATAAAGGCAGGAGGCTTCGCTCTGTCTCTGCTTCAATGAGAGCATTTTCCTGGGAACAAGGAGCTGAATTCAGTGGCTTGGTGCTGTCTGATCACAGGCTGTTGCTAGAGTAACAAGGCTAACCAGTGTTTCCAGGGTCACCCTTGGGTGAGGGGGGCTTGATGGAGAAGGAAGGGTCATTTGCTTCCAGGGGACCATATCAAGGGAGAAGAGGAGGACAGCTACACAGACCACGGAGACAAGCAAGGGGAACCACTTGCTAGGCTTCTTCCCTGCTGTATTCTGGTAGAATTTGGAGACAGGGCTTGGTCCAAAGCAAAGCAAAGGTTCAACCCTATGCCACCCCCATTACGGGATACAGGAACAAAGCAAAAAGGTGTCCCAAGAATGCACACTGTACATTCTTCTACAATTGTAAGTGAAAAGCCACATGGGATCTGGAGATAAAGTACCCAGTAGGTTCAAATCCCACATGCTCCTTGTTGAAATGTGCAGTCAGGCTGCTGCACATTCCCTGGATTTAATGCAAACCCACTGCCCAGAAATCTGATGTGGAATTCTGCCTCCTTGAGCACATCAACTTTTTTTTTTAAGCAAGTTTCTGCTGTTGTTGGTGGTGAAACAGTTTGAAAATGTACAGGGCATATCAGCAGAAGCTAAGAGGATTTCCAGTCAATGCCTATATGCAGTCTGCTCGTACTCAAGAGTAAACAATGTTTACACTTGATTACGCATAGCCATCGCTGGGATCATATCACCCCAGTGTTATTAGATCTTCACTGGCTACCAGTTGTCTACCGGGCCCAATTCAAAGTGTTGGTGTTGACCTTTAAAACCCTATATGGTTTCGGCCCAGTATATCTGAAGGAACGCCTACAGAATCACCGATTGTGCCGCCTGACGAGATCAGCCTCGCAAGACCTTCTCTCGGTCCCACGAGTGAGAACAGCTAGGCTGGTACGGACCAGAGAGAGGGCATTCTCTGTTGTGGCCCCCACCCTCTGGAACTCTCTCCCTTTCGATCTCAGACATGCTCCCTCCCTGTCCAGCTATCGCCGAGCCTTGAAGACCTGGCTGTTCAGGCAGGCCTACAAGATTGGGACAGATTAACTTATGTTATAATTGAATTAATGAATGGTTTTTTAGCTTAAAATTTGATTATGTTGATCTATATGTATTGTTTTTATTCTTGTTGTTTGTCGCCTAGAGTGTCCCTAACCCGGACAGATAGGCGGCTGAAAAATAAAATTTATTATTTATTTTAGTTCATTAAACCTCCAAGGCTGCACTTACAAGGGAAAGGACCTTCGATAACGGCAGAGCATCTGTTTTGCATGCAGAAGGTCCCCAGGTTCAGTTCCCAGTAGCTCCATT
Organism: Rhineura floridana; assembly: GCF_030035675.1. Lineage (NCBI taxonomy): Eukaryota > Metazoa > Chordata > Lepidosauria > Squamata > Rhineuridae > Rhineura > Rhineura floridana. The sequence continues at coordinate 39,093,962 of NC_084491.1, forward strand.
CAAACTATGTTAACACGCAATGGGGAAAGATCCTGCTCTGCCTGAACCTTAGAGCAGGAACAGCCAATACGGTGCCTTCCAGATGCTGTTGGACTACAACTCCCATCATCCCTGTCCATTGATCATGAAAGCTGGGCATGATGGAGTCCAACAACATTGGGGGGCCACAATGTTGGCTGTCCCTAGTCTAAGGTTCAGGCAGAGCAGGAACTTTGCTGTACAGGTTGAGGTAGGAGTCTTTCCCAGCTCTGTCTCAAGGAGCCAGGGGTTCAACCTGGGACCTTCTGCATGCAAGGCATGTGCTCCACCACGTGCTTTTTGGAGAGACCACTGAAGACCTTGCATTGCTTAACCCTGACTGGTTTACTGAGTTTTATCTTTAGTCATTACTGCACCTCATCCTGCAGTTCTTGTCATCGAGAAAGGTACTGCTCCAGGACACCCTTCAGCACTGTTTTCACCCCCAAATTCAATCTGCTCCCTCTTGAACAATGGATAAGGGGGGGAAACTTTTTTTTTTGCTTCATCTTCTGTTCATTTGCTAATGAGACTGCAACGTGTCTTCCACCTCAGTTCACATCCTTGCTCCACTGGGGTTTAGCCAGATTATGCACAGGCATTTGGGTGAGGGCAGGGAAGCCGATATCAAAAGCACTCCAATACGCCATGGAAATAACACTATAAGTAGCAAGAGGCTAGTGTGAACTTCCGCGAAGAGAGCCCTATGCCATCTCCCCTGTATGCCCCTTTAGAGCCCCCCCTTCACCCACAGCATGTTAAGACTCTCCCCCTTTTAAGAATATGGGAAGAGATGCCTTTGCATCCAATTCCTTCTCTAAGCGTCGCTATGAAAGCTTTGAGGGACCCAGCCAACCCAGCAGCACGAATTGGCTCACTCCCTTGCTGACTGTTTTGCAATTTTAATTTCTCACCTTCCTAAACAGCAAAGATTTATTGTGCACTCGAGAGAAATATTTAATTTTCCAAATGTCTCTTATTTGTAGACTGCGATGAGAAAGAAAGCAAAAAACAGAACTCGTACACGAATAACCTCCTAACTCAATGACTAAAGAAAGCCATTGTCAACACCACCACCATCACCGCCCTTTTGGAAAAGAACCACCTTGGCATGCACTTGCAGCCAGTCTTATCATAACCGCCACTTCATATCTTCCAGAACTGAGCCTTGTGTTGAAACGGAAGCTGGAAAAGAGCCCTGGAATGCCGTGGTTTGAATTCAGGAAGAAGCTGTGTTAACCAAGCTGCATCAAGAGGAGAAGCGAGCCAGCAAGGCCCCCTCCATCGGACTGGAAGCAACTGCCAGCTGGCTCCTCCCCACCCAGGATTGGCTCCATTCCACCAAGCTGCAGCAGAGAGAGTGGTGAGACAGCAAGGCCCCCTCCACCGGCCTGGCTGAGACCAACTGCTGGTTGGCTCCTCTGCTCCCAGAGCTGCCTCCATCAGTGGCCATTCCACTGTCATGACCCAGACTCCTAGCAGCAACTTGGATGCTGATTCAGGGGGAGGGCCAGTGGAAGCAGGAGAGTGAGCTGTACATACCACCACTGAGCTTGAGGACCAAAGTACATGTGACATTAGTCACATGTCTAAAGAAGTGTACCTAGCCTGGCCTTCCAGACTGAGGCCCTGTGGCTACTTAAGCACTCTTAAAGACATGACTATATCACATGTAGTTCGGCCTTTGGTCAGCAACAAGCCCTTGGGCAAGCGATCACTTCCTAGGTGCTGTCCAGGGTCCTGGAGGAGCCGTCTCTGACCACTCTTCGGCTGGGAGTCACCCACAGCAAAGTGCTTTCATTGGTCACACCTGGAGAGGAAACAGGTTGATCTGCCCATCAGTTGCAAAATCTCTTTGAGGAAAATGGGGGAGGGGGGAATATTATTTATTTATAAAATTTATATCCCGTCTTTCCTCTCATTAGGAGCCCAGGGCAACAAACAAAAACACTAAAACCCATTCAAAAACATCTTTAAAGCAATAGACTTTGAAAAAAAATTGAAAATGGACTGCCTTCAAGCCAATCCCAACTTATGGCGACCCTACGAATAGGGTTTTCAGGGTAAGCAGTATTCAGAGGGGGTTTCCCATTGCCTCCCTCCAAGGCTAGTCCTCCCCAGCTGGCTAGGGCCTGCTCAGCTTGCCACAGCTGCACAAGCCAGCCCCTTCCTTGTCCGCAACTGCCAGCTGGGGGGCAACTGGGCTCCTTGAGACTATGCATGAATGTCTGGTGGGAATGTGGCCTTGCTAAGTGACTCCTGCAGAGCCTCTATCTGTGGATCCCTTACTCCAGGCCACTGTCCAATTTGCTTGCTCTGGACTTCATGGTGGACTCGCCCACCCCCTTGACAGGACAGGACATGTTCATTGTAATAAGTATGCCACATTATGCAAGGATCTGTGCCTCTCATTCTCCTCTTCTCATCCCATCCCATTTTCTTGCTATTACATCATGCCTATTGGATTGTCAGCCATCTGTTTTACATAGCAAACACCCTTGAATGCTTTGGCAGAAAGGAGGCTTATTCATGTAGTCAGTCAATCAGTAAAAGGAGTAAAAAGACAAAGCATCCAAGTATCTTTTTTTTTAAGGCAGAAAAGGTGAAACTAGAAGCTTCTCTTTCTAGCAGCCTGGAGACTGGATGTCAGAGGCAGTGATGTAGTGGTAAATTTTGAAGTGTAGGAGCTTATCACGGCAGCCTCCATAATCACATCCACAAGGGAAATCCAAAATAGCAAACAGCGGTGCTAAATGGTTATGCAGTCATGCAACAACATGTTACCATTTAAAACACTAGCATGATGTAAGAACCTTAATGCAGAAAAGGAAAGAAGTACCCAGCCTCTGCTTGATGATTCCCCTCATTCTTTTATTTCCTTTGTGCTACTGCCACAAACAATAGTAAAACTTGAAAGCCTCGTTATCACCGTGTTCGCTTGCCTGAGCAAGGAAAGCTCCAGAAGATGTCATGAGGCTGCAGTACCTGGCACACCCCCTCCTTTCACTACACCACTCGTGACAGTCCAGTTTTTAATTCACCAGTAGCGCACCCCAATTTGTGAAAGATGGGCCTATCAATGGCTATTAGCTATGGCAGCTAAATGGAACCTAATTCCACTAAGAACACAAAGCAATTCTGATGCTACTACCCTGGCTAGCAGAGGTATGGCATGCTCACAGCTCCTATTACTCCAAGGACTTTGGGTGTTCTGTCCCTCTAACAGCCAGATCCCATTGGTAGGTGCTTTGTGCTTTAGGAACCAGAATTTAATTTTTTTTAAAAAAATCAGCACCATGTCTTAAAGAATGATCCAGAGAGAGGAGCAGAAGATTGTGCTGCCTGATGTCAGGGGCTTTGCAACAGCCAATCCATCCCTCCAACAACAGCAAAAGAACAGAAATAAGATGTGGAAAAATTGAGGCATGCCCGGGAGGAAAACAAAATAAATAATCGTTAGCAGAAAAAGTCCCCCCAAAAGTACAATTCTCAGAATAAAAGCAGTGCAAACTGAAGAGAGGCAAACAATCTGTTGAAGCAGAAGAACCTTAAAGTACAATCTGGACCACTTTCCATGCAGGCTTATTAGCCCTGACAGCTAAATGGAACTTCCATTTGCAAGTGCATTATACCTCTGAATACCTGATGCTGAGTACTAACAGGGGAAAGGCCATCGTCTTCATGACCTACTTTCTGAGTGACCAGAGGCACCGAGCTGGTAGGGTTCCCAATATTTTTACAAGCCCCTAATCCTGATCCTTCCAAAGCAGCTGCAGCTGCAAGGGATGTTGCTCATCTCCTCACTGCCTAAAGCTGATATCTGGAGATCAAGCTGCAGAGAAACACAGAGGAGCAGTCCAGTTGGCAACCATACCGGGTTGCTGAATGAACCTAAATGGACCTTGCTCTGACCCAGCAAGGCAATTCTTAGGTCCTATAGCACATTTTTGGGGGAGGGGGGAGAGGAAGGGGGGTATCATAGAGCCCTTCTGTCACCAAGCCCACTGCCAACAGTAGGACGTCCACCACCCCAGACCATATTTGCTTTATTTTTTGAACACAGGATGCCCTAAAATGTTCTTTGGATGGCCACAGAACAGATCCTGTGGCAAAGGCCATGTTTCCACAGCATTCATCCAGAGCATCTGATTTCAGGGTATCCCACGTCTGCCATGCGTTGGAGCCTGCAACACAGAGGGCGGAGTCTGGAGTTAAGGGGCGGTGCCTGGCAGGATGGGATGCAGTGACACCGAATGGGGCCTGGTAAGGACAGAGGATGGCACCTGAATAGTCAAGGGAAGAGCCTGGTTGTGCCCATAGAGTTGGCCTACAATTACAACTCCATGGTTCATAGGCAGGAGTTCCTGTTCATTTTCATACGTTTTCTCTCCATCCACTCCCACCTCCAAAAATAAATAAATTAATAAATAAATAAAGAGATGGATGCCCAAAATGGTAAAAACAAAGGCAGGAGTTCATGCTTTTTCCAACTCAGATCTTCCTGCATGTGAAATTAAATTTCCATTTGAAAGGCAATTTTCTATTCAGAGGCATAAAAGGAAACGTCAGTGTGAAGACGATGAGACTGAGGGAAGATGTGATTGCAGTCTTCAAGTCCTTGAAAGGTTGCCACACAGAGGGGCTGGGATAACTTATCGATCGTCCCAGAGTGCAGGACACGGAATAATGGCCTCAAGATGCAGGAAGCCAGATTTCAGCTGAACATCAGGAAAAACTTCTTAACTGTTAGAGCAGTACAACAGTGGAACCAATAACCTGGGGAGGTGGTGGGCTCTCCAACACTGCAGGAGACAGCTGGACAGCCACCTGTTAGGCCTGGGCTTGGCCGTGATGGCCTTATAGGCCCCTTCCAACTCTACAATTCTATGATACCAGAAAGTCAGGTTCTGTGCCTAACTGCATTCTGACATATAGTTGCATGGGGTGCTTCAAGGTAAAGGTTGGCAGACATCCACTCCCCTAGATTCTAATGATTCAGCCTTCCTCTGGAAGCCCTGAGATGTAAAACACGGAGACCTGGCAGACCAAACCATGCAGCAAAGCACAAAACTACCAATGCACAATCTGCACTGATTCCCCTCCACACTCCTGTCTATACAGCTGATCGGGGGGGGGGGAATGCAGGATTGGCACAGCTGGCACAACTCACAAAGACATATGCAACTCATCTGGATTCAAATGTGTTTTTTTCTTTTGCTTTAAAATTTAGACCATCTCTCTCTTCAGAATATGCAAATAACACTCCCTGGACCCAGAGGGAGAGAGTAGTCAGGGGATCTGTGCAACAGCAGCCTTGATGTTCCCATCTGAAGGATATTTATTTTCATCTTGTTCTTACTGTTTCTTAACAATGACTAAAGATCAGCTTCTCACCCTTCATGCTTTGTAACAGAAACACCGAGAATGTGCACAAACATCCTCAGGCACATGCACACCACACATTTAACACACATTTAACACACTTTTAAAGCATATGGCTTCCCCCCCCCCAAAAAAAATCCTGGGAACTGCAGTTTACCCCTCACAGAGCTATAATTCCAAGCAGCCTTAACAAGCTACATCTCCCAGGAAACTTTGGGGGGAGAAATGTGCTTTAAATGTGTAGTGTGGCTGTGACCTTATTCGCAAGCTTGCTAAGCAGAAACGTCAGAAGAAGAGTCCTGTAACTGGATCAGGTCAACAGCCCATGTAGGCCAACATCCTGTTCTCCCAGTAGCCAACCAGATGCCCTAATGGTAAGCAGGACATAAGGGCAATAGCCCTCTTCTCTGTTTTTTTCTCCCACCTTGCACCCCAGAAATTCATATTCAGTAGTAGACTAGCTCTGAACATGGAGGTGCTATCTAGTCACCATGTCTAAGCCCTATTCATTTTTTGCTCCATTCGTTAGAACAGTCAGGGAGGCACTCTGAAACAATGATGTCTCTCTCCTATGAAATAAGAGATGTTCAATATCTGAAAAATGGTCTCCTTCCCAATAGCCTCACTCAGGTCTTATGCTTGACAGAGGAGGCCCCTTGGTAGTTCCACCATCCTCAGAAGTTTGGAAAGTGGTGGCCCAGGAGAGGGCATTCTCTGTGGCAGCCCCTAAGCTATGGCATTCCCCCCCCCCCAAAGAGGTGCATCTGGCAATCTTCATTAGGTAGTCTTTTAGAAATCCAGTAAATAAAAATGATGATAAACAATATGTTCTGTATATCTTAGATGCTGTGGATGAAGGAAGGTGCAGTCCCTATAAATCAAGGGACACCCAACAGCTGAAACTTGCCAAAATGTATAATATGCAATGCATTCCCAAAAGCAGAGTGTTCAGTGCATGGCGTGTTTTCCTATTGCCTCTTTGATTCATACCGTCAAGCAAATAGTATGAGTTCAGGTTTGCAGAGAGAAACACACAATACGTTACAATATAGTGGATAAGAGTTTGGGGAGATCTGGGCTTGAAATTCATGAAGCTCACCCCAAGGCCCTCAGCCTCAGCTGCTCACAAGGTTGTTGGGATGATCCCTGTATTCCTGGCTAATTTCTGCCTGGCCTGGGTACGCAGGACCTGACTGACTCCAGCTACAAAAACTGCTGCTGCTGCAGGGGCCAAAGGCCATCTAGACTGTGAATCCTGCAAGATGTGCTTCCTGCATCTCTGGCTGATTCCCACCCGGCCCAGGAGGGCAAGACCCTCACTCATTCCAGCTACCCCAGCTGCTGCTGAAAGGGCCAGAGGCCATCTTGCTTCTAGTCCAGAAAGTCTAAAGACTAGCAGGATGGGATGTTGTTGAAGGGTTCGTGTTGGGAATCAAGATTTAATTGCAGAGACACAATTATTTCTTTTTGCCATTATAAGGATTATGGCTTTGTATTTTTATTGTTAGACCTTATTAAGAAGTGTGTGGGGATTGCTTAAGGTTACTGTAAATTTATTGAGATGTTTTCATTAGTTTATTGTTTATGACTATTTACATTTTACTATGTTTTTGTAACTGTTAGAATGACATATGTAACCTTTTTGACATTGCAAGCTGCCTTGAGCACAGCTTTACTGTGGAAAGGTGACATACCAATTGATGACGATCAACAAAATTCATAGTGTCAGCCAGTGCTTCTTGGAAAGAGGATGGAAGACAAGCGTGACCCACAGAGCCGGCCCTACCATTAAGTAAAGTGAGGTGACTGCCTCAGGCGGGAGATGCTGGGGAGAGCAGAAGCCTCCTAGCTGTCTTTCCTCAGGCTCCCTAACTATTCCTTTCTTTTGGAGGGCAGAGCTGGATATGTTACACAAAAGGTCCTTGCCCCATTCAACAAGCCTTGGATGCTATGGAGGTTATTTATCCCATCACCACTGTTGAGTTAAGGTTCAACTGCCTATCTACTTGGCTTCTCTTTATGTGGAATGGAAACGCAGGGCACCATCTTGACATTTGCCTCAGGCAGCAAAATGTCTTGGATTAGCCCTGGTGACAAGTAAACTCACTGGGTTGTATCCAACTAACTTTTACTTAGAGCAGACACACTGAAATTAACAGAACTAAGTCAGTCATGTTCATTAATGTCAGTGTATGTACTCTATGCGTGACTAGCACTGGATACAACCCTTTGGTGAGAGTGGACGTGCATGTTTGTTAAGTGCTGATGTGCATGTGTGAATGAACCATCACAGATGTTGCATCATCAACAGAACTTTCATATTAAAACACACAATGCTTTCCCCAAAAGGAAACAGGTCACACATTCCGCTGCCACACTCCCCATGTGCACAACAATCAAGTGATGTCCACGCATGTGTGAATCAGACTTCCTGATTTGAGAAAATGTCCAGGCACCCCACCTGCAGTTTCTCAAACTCACAGTTCAGTGCCTTATCACCTCCAGCCACACTCTTAGAGACAAGATCATTTCCCCTCTCTCTTCTCTTGCTACCCATTCTCCAAGCCCAGCCACAAATAAACATTGTGTGCCCCAGTTGATCTGCAATAAGAATAAGACATATATTTTAACCACCTATCACTTCCTGCTTTCCAAGGCTCACCCAGCAAAGCGAAAGGGGACATGAGTCCCTGAATAGATGTAGACGGCAACAATAAACCACCCATAAAATGGATTCGCTTTCTACAACCCCTGCTGGACTGCATTTTGTTATCTCTGCACCCTCACACAGCGCCAAATCTATTTGCAGCTTTCCCCTTTGCTCACAATTCTCACAAAGAACTTCCTTCTGTCACCATTAAAGGCTTTTGTCCTTTCATATTCATTGACTAACTATTCCCCATGGCTCCATGTTCTTTCATTCCCTTCAATATGTTCCTCGTTAGCTCACATCCAAAATAAAAACAGAAGTATCCCAAACAGAGAGCCAGTTTCTCTTACTGCATTTTATAAACCCAATACTGGGAGGGGGGAGGGGGAGTGCCCTTTACAAAGACACACACTACTCCCTCTCTCTTAATGGCAGCTGGTGGCTCCATGGCAGTGGGGCAGTGCAGTCCACTCTGGGTTTAAGTCTGAACTGAGCTGTCCAAGGTGCAGGACCTCAGAAGATGATCTTCATAACTGGACAAGTTCATGTGGCCACTTCTGAGTCATGACATTCCAAACTGCACGCATAGAGTGAGGCTCTGAGTTCAGATCCAACCACCATTAACTACATACACACACGGAAGCGTTTGAAAAGCCATCCCAGGGATTCAAATTAAGATTTTTTTAAAAAAAAAAATTAAATGTATTTACATCAGAACTTTTATTCCACCTTTCTCATGCATACACATCGCTCAATGACTCACAATCTCATCATAAAACTCCAATATCAAGACAGAGCAGAGTCAAAGACAATAAATGACAATGGGATAGAGGCAGGAAGCACAGATCAAACAATATTTCTAGGCGAAACCTCAACTACTTGGCAAGATATAAGCCTGCCAGAATATTTTTTTTAAGTGTTCAGCTGTTGACAGAAGAGAGCAAAGGAGAGGGCCACTAGGGCTTCATGGGGCACAGTTTGGGTACAGCCAGTCAAATAAGCCTGCCCCACATATGAAACAGAGAGAAGGGCCTCATCCCCCCCAGATCATAGGCATCAAGAAGGCTGATACAGGCAGAGGGATTGCCAGATTTTTTTGGGGGGTAGCCCATGTATCTTCCAGTTCCTGCCTCTCCAACCCCAGATAGTTGCTCTGCTTTTCCTCCCCAAACACATTAGTGGGTTGGTTGTAGGGATGGGGAAGAATATCTGCTAAATCGGACTTAGTGCCGGATTTTGACCATATTCAACAGTCTGCTGTCTTTTCAGACCGGCACCAATTTCTTGCAGCAGGCCACAGCTGTAATCGGCACAGATTTTCTGCAGCCACGGCTGCAATCAGCATGGATTCTTTTCAAAATTTCCCCGTACTTTACATAATTATCTTCATAATTTCCTCCAAACTGCTGCATTCATAACACTGGTTTTTTTTATTAAGAAAGCTTAATAATAATAATAATAATAATAATAATAATAATAAATAAATAAATTTAATTTCTGTGTCGCCTATCTGGCCAAAGGCCACTCTAGGCGACGTACAAAACAGTTAAAACACAATGAGATAAAATACAATAATACGATAAAAACAGTATGAGAACAATACAGCAGCAACAATATGCTTAAAATTTAGCAGGAAAAAAGACGTTGAAATAGTGCCGCAGACAAAACGAGAATAGCGAATAGCAAAAGGGAGGGAAATCGTCAAGCAGCACATCAGTTAGCCCGAGGCAAGAGATGGTCTCAAAGGCGATTATCTGCCTCGCTGGTGTGTAAATAGGAGGGGGAAAAACCATGTGGAACATCATGATCATTTACATAAGTATTTACGTTAAAAATTATGATTTTTTTCACCATGAAAAACATAAAAAGGCAGCTCGAATCACTCCAAAAAAACCCCCCACAGCAGATCAAATTGGCAAGTGCCAAAGCAAGGGAGAACACAAAAAGGGCGGATTGGGATCAAACAGTGGACTATTGGAACACAAGTGGATCAGAACTAGGCAGCGAACCCCATCCCTAGCTGGTTGTCATTATTTGCAGCAGCCTCATTCCTCTTCCTCCTCAGCCCACCAACCCCCTCACTTCTCTCCTTGGCGCTGCTGAAGAAAGTGGACAGGGAGAGGTTGTCCTCCCTCTCTCATAACACTAGACCTCAGGGCCATCCAACGAAGCTGAATGCTGGAATATTCAGGACAGACTAAAGGAAAGGATTCTTCACACAGCGCGGGGTTGAACTGCGGGATTCGCTCCCACAGGAGACAGTAATGGCCACCACCTCGGACAGCTTTAAAAGAAGATTCGACAAATTCAGGGAGGTTAAGGCTGTCAACGGCTACTGATTCTGATCGCTACGTTCCACCTCCACCGTCGAAGGCAGAACACCTCAGGAGATCAATTCCTGGGAATTGCAAGCGAGGAAAGTGCTGTTGCGCTCGTGGTCTTCCCACAGGCATCTGGTTGGCCATTGTGACAACAGAATGCTGTACTAGACGGGCTTTTGCTCTGATCCAACAGAGATGTTCTTATGGGGTTGTTTGGGGGGCCTTGGCCTGTCTGGGCCCCTGCACCTGCCCGCCTTAGAGTGGCCCTAGCAGTGCCAGTGAATATGAGAGGTGGTGGAACAGGAGCTTCAGTTACATTTTGTGAGCATCGAACAGTGTTGTTTGTAATTCACTTCCAAGGGGGGAGAACTGAGAGCCTCACTGTAACAGCTATATGCATCACACACAAAACAAGCCAATCCGTCTTCCTTCCTTCTCTGCCACTTGCATTTCATACACATGTTCATAATCAGAAAAACATACACACCAGCCAGAGATGGCTTGATTATTCCCTTCCACTTGAGCGAATTTCCCCAATTAATAAGCTGGTTCTAACAAGACCAGCTCTGGTTCCACCCACTGAGCAAAGAGTGGCAAAGGAATTCATTTTTAAAACTATTTCAGCACATTAAATCGAGATCCAGCACATCAAGTTTTGGAATATGAGATTACACGCTGGGGACATCTGAATTTCCAGCATTTCACATGTTCTTTCAGTTAAGGAAATGTACACTCAAAATAGGGTTGCCAGGCTCAGGGCCTGAGACTGATCCTGTATCTTTTGGAGAAGAGAAAGCCAGCCAAGTGCAGGTGTTCTTGCAACACTGTAATGGGAAAAACCACAAGGTGGAATTCTCCCTTCCCCCTGCACAACTTTTAAAGATACAGAAGACCTCTTAGAGGCTGCAACCATTTAAAAATTCCATTGATATTACATCTGTCAATTGTGTTTCTTGCTGTCGAATCATTTCCTTCTTCCATATCATCACGCTTTACCTTGCACATGTCAGTGCATTTCAATCCTGCTGTTAAACAGCAACATGGTTTACATGCCAAAAACTCTAAAATCTTGTCCGGTACAGCTTTGCTGCCAAGACATTTGGTTTTCAGGTTATCAGTGATAATCCAACCATGCTCATTTGGAGATGGCATTTCAGGATTTGGAATCACAGCATATCTCCAAACTGCAACCTAATAATTTGCCCATTGAATATGAAGACGTAAGGATGTACAGCATGGAGGCATAGCTTCTGGCTGCATATCACCATTCTTTACACATGTAATTCATATTGTAATAGGTTAACATCACACATCTTGTTGCCATACAACTCGCACACCAGTGATTCTGTTGCTGCAAATGTTTCTTCTACATCCCAAGATGAACCTAGTTGCATGCATGCGTCAACATGTTTTGGAGATTTCAGCAATAACTTTAGTATACCTAATTTTCCTTCATTATAAAATGCAGAAACTGAATCACATCCAGACAAAGCATGCATACTGGGAAGCGCTATTAAGAACTCATGCAGAAGGATATTATCAGGAAGCAGATGTTGAATCTTCTGCATCACAAGATCATAACTCAAAATGCAGGCCTTTGACTGCTTTCTAGAGTAGACATAACCACTTTTGTTTATTGAATGGTATTGGCAGAGTAAAACTACTGTAACATCTGTGTCATCAGTGTGCAAGATGTAGTTTTTGTGTGTTGCATGTGCAACACGTACCATCATCCTGCTAACAGCCTCTTCATGTACACAAGTAAGTTCTGGAATATGAGTGGCACCTTCTTTACAAATTCACCAGCACATGTCGCCAACTGTTAACATATAATTCTTTATCATCCAATATGGCTCTGAATGCATTTTTTTCCATTCATTGACTGTTTTATTTTGCAGTTCTTGAATGACCTGTCGCCATCCCTTGATTTTGCATCACCCCATAATGCTGCTGCAAATTACTCCTGATGGTGCAGCATTCTCTGATCTGCAGTTTCTCTCAGTATCTTTAATGGAAGACATATTGTATACATCAAATACTACATCCACTCTGCTGCTTGGCACGCATGTGACCATCTGAAATACCTTCTGTGTCAATTAGTTTTATCAGGAGATCAGAGATCATAGACTAAATGGAAAATTATTATTCATTATTTTCACAATTATTACTCAGAGACATTATAATTATATAACAATATCCAACATAACTTATCAAAGTTTTATGGGTGTGTCAGTGTGTTGGGAGGGAAGGGAGGACCTCTTGAATTACCATATTCTTAATAACCGTATATCATTACCACAGAGCTGTCCTCATTTCTCATTTTTCAACTTATTAACATTTTCGTTCAGCAATTTTGTAGATAACTATGGTGTCCATTTTGGATTATGGAAGCCATCTTAGATAATTCAGACGTTATGGAGAGATTAAAATGAATTCCCCCTCCAACAAAACCTATACATAGACACCAAAAACACTTTCCTAGACTTTAGAACAAGAATATTGCCAAATTTTACATTTGGAGGACTCGATCTTGGATTATGGCTGCTATATAGAAAAAGCTACTGATTCAGAGTTGGTAACAATCATTTTTAACCATCACTATATGCCTCTAAACTACTTGCAAAGTTGTGTCTGTTATCTCCAAAAGAGGATAAATTCATAAACTGTCATAGTAGCTGACTGACTATTAAGTCAATGGGTACTTTGCCACCGTCTCTAGGAAATGTAACAATGCAGCAATGCACTTACTCTAAGTGCTGCAATTAGACCTTGATACAGCTGCGTCAATACCTATAAAGTGAAATAAGCAGCAACAATAACACACATACATAAGAGAGGTAGGGAATGAAAGAGCCTTCTTGGGCTGTTTGCCTTGCCGTCCCATCCATTAAAAGGGTCCTGTGGGGTCACTTCTCTAAGCAGAATCTGAAGACTGACAATGACACTCGACAGCTCATTTCTGGGAGAAAGAGCTATCCAGGCACCTGATCCTATTTCATCCTGGCAGGATTGCACAGATACCAGAAGATTCCCAATTGCTAACTTTGAATCTGGCCTTCGTTTGGCCACCCTCCCACCTGCAAATGCTCTGTGAGCCATCGCTCAGTTGGAGGAGCTTAACTTGACACAGCCCTTTAATTAAAAGAAAGTTTGAGAGAAGGGGGGGGAACTACCAACAGAAATAAGACAAAAATTGGAACAGCTGTGCCAAGGGCTGCCTGGGGTGAGCTGGTTGCGGATACTGAGTGACAATCAGAATCCTCCCAGGCGAAGTTTATCAGCTGCTCTCATGGGGTGCCTGAGTACTTGTGTCCTGTTGACAAAGCACTCAAATGAATCATGGGTAAAGATCACAAATTATGCCCGACCTAGAGCCTTAATTCTTCCTGGGCACAAGACCCTTCTCTAGTGCTTTCTGCAAGCTCTTAAACTTGTATCATTAGCAGTTTATTTTTGCAGACGATTTTGCTGCTAGGGTTAGATGGGGCAAACACAAAAGAGATGTGTAAAAGACTTGCAACAGAAGACTGTGGTGGGGGAATCAGATGGAGGGAAGGGTTTCGATTTTGTCTGGGATTCTCAATTTGACCTTGTGGTTGAATTTCAAGAGCTAAACAGCATGGCCAATTAATTGGGCATAGAATCCTGCTCTGTTCTTATTTAAAGGAAACTCAGATAAAATGAGTTTCACCTTATTTGTGTACAAGTCCACAAGAGGATGCCAGCATGGTCAATGAGCAAAGTCAACTTGTGAAGGAGGCCGCAAACATCAAGAAGACTTCCTTTAAAGAGTGGAACTGAACCCCAAATGAGGAAAGTAAAAAGGAGCACAGATTCAGCAAAGGAAATATAAGTTGATATTGAGGCAAGGAATAGGGAAGGAGTTGAAGAACATTAGTTGAAGGCACTCTCTTCCATGGCCTTTTCCAATGCACAGGTTCAGAGAATTCCGAAGCAAGGCATTGCTGCAGTTTGCATGTTCATGGGTGGTCAGGAATGGAAATCAGTCAAGCGAATACTATCGGTATTTGTTCACACATCATCGTTGGGTTTTTTTAAAGTCTGCAAACAATACAGTATTAATTATTTTTAACATTGTTTTGATGTTTCCTTTACACTGAAATAAATGTGTGACATAAGTTTTGAAAATAGTTACATAAGATATGTAACTTATGTTAAATAGTGAACAGTGAGACATATAACGTAGTATTTGGCAGAAAATGAACTGTAGCAGAACAGAAACAGCACTGATTGTTTTGGAACAGAAATTGCTGCCTTCTTACATTCCTAGTTCTGAACTTAAGCACCAAGAGCAAGGTTTTTTTCAGGGGTGGGGGGGTTGAGTTCCAATTCAGATTAAAGACCCAATTAGGATAAACGTAACGTGGAAGTAGGCTTTTAATAACCTATAAAGCAGTGACAGCTCCATGTCGGGGGGGGGCAGTGGAATCCACACCAGGTTCTAGTCCAAACTTTCAAGGAGCAGTCCAAGGTACTTCAGCTGCAGCTGAATGTTCAGACTAAAATCCAGTGTGGATTCCATTGCCCCCCTGACATGGAACTATCAGCCGCCACTGCTATAAAGCCAAGTCAGGCAACACCCAGGTAGCAAGAGCACTTACCAGACTAG
Source organism: Rhineura floridana (assembly GCF_030035675.1). Lineage (NCBI taxonomy): Eukaryota > Metazoa > Chordata > Lepidosauria > Squamata > Rhineuridae > Rhineura > Rhineura floridana. Next base: position 39,108,963 of record NC_084491.1, read on the forward strand.
GAGAAGAAGGGGCTCTTCTGGAAATCTCAGATCCTTTTAAAGGTGGCCCATTTATTCTAGGTGCCTGGACAGAACAATTTAAGTGCCAGGCTCGAGGCACATCCATTTGAGAAGAAATATCATTCCTGGTCTCAGCGGCTTCTGAGAGTACTAATGAAATCAGATCTTTATCCATTTAGATTCATAGCCTGCTTTGTCTCAAGGCTCAGGGTGGGTGAGCTGTTTCTTGATCAGGTTTATCATCACAACAAAGCTGGAATGCAAACTGGTGTGTTTTCACAAAAGCTACCAATGGATTACTGAGGACAAGATGGGCTCCTGCTGGGAGGAAGGGCGGGACAGAAATAAATAAATAAATAAATAAATAAATAAATAAAATATAAGTTAATCCCCTTTTCACAGTAGCTAAGTCATCTGAACTGCTTAGTTTTTTCGTAATGCGTGTCCAGACAGTAAATCCAAAGTTACTAACTTTTTAAATATTTCCAAAGCAGGGCTTAAGGGGAAGAAGCCATCTGAGGAAAGCTTAGATATCCTCCAAGTAGTAAGTCTTGAGGTTTGTCAAGAAATTCAACCTGACTGGTGGCAACCTATCAGGATTCTTTGGCACGAGGGGGGGCAGGGAGAATCCTTGCAAAAAGGGGGCCTGCCATTTGTGAAAGCTCCTCCAGATCCATGATGATATGTCTGCAGGGTTGCTAGATCTCATGCATGGTTTTAGAGGTTGGTGTTAAAGATATAGCAGATGTTGCTCATGCATTGGTAACCTCGAGGCTAGATTACTGCAATGCAGTCTATGTGGGGCTGCCCTTGGGCCTGGTTTAGAAGTTCCAGCTGGTGCAAAATGCAGTGGCTAGATTGCTGATGGGGGCACATGGCTGACAACATGTGACACCACTGTTAAAACATCTGCCCAGGCTGCCTATCCACTACCAAGCCAGATTCAACGTCCTTGTATGAATTTACAAAGCCCTGAACAACTTAGGCCCAGGGTACTTTAGGGACCGCCTGAACCCTTATATCCCAGCTCACTCACTGAGATCATCTGTAGGAGCGGCGCTGATTGTCCCCCAAGTTCGTGAGGCTCAACCTTCAGTGTTGTAGGCCCAGCTCTCTGGAATGCTCTGCCAGCACAGATTAAGCAGGTGCCTTCTGTTTTAACCTTCAAACAGCCGCTGAAAACACTTCTGTTCTGCCAGGCTTATGCAGGCAATAAGAAGATGTTTCTTTGCAGTAGCTGGCTTTGTCTTTATTGTGCATTTAATGGTTTTTATTATATGTTTTTTTTATCTTTCCTCTTCTCCCAGGCATTTCAGCATGTGTTTTTAAATTGTTTTTTTTAAAATGTTTTTAAATTTGTGTATTTGTGTATCTGTTTTTAATGTTTTTAATTGTTGTAAACCGCCCAGAGAGCTTCGGCTATGGGGTGGTATACAAATGTAATAAATAATAATAATAATAATAATAATAATAATAATAATATGCTGTACACCTCTTTGATTTAAAAAAATGAAATAGTGGTATACAAATAAGTTTACAAATAAATATACGATATGTTGCCCACAGTTCAACACAGACCTTAGCAGCTACAATGGGCAAAGTGGCAGACTATGGGTTGCATGGTCCCTTAGGATTGGTACACAGGTAATCAAGACAAGATTACAGGGTGGCCAATGCTTCCTTCCTTTCAGAGGCAGCCCTCTATTTCAAAGGCTATCAGAGGACGCTTGTCTAGCTGAAGGGCTCTCCAGTCCCAGAGCTTGGAAAATTTACTTTTTCGAACTACAACTCCCATCAGCCCCAGCCAGCATGGCCCCTGGATTGGGCTGATGGGAGTTGTTGTTCAAAAAAGTAACTTTTCCAAGCTCTGTCCAGTCCACATCTGGTTTGAAAATTTAAGAACTATCAGGAAGAGGACCAGGAAGGACCAGTAGTGTAGTGGCAAATTCAGAAGTGCAGGGTCCCTTCATGATTGTCACAGCCACACCCCTCCCATCCTTTTTTTTTCCTGCTGGGACCCTGCTCCCAAAAAAGTAAAGAGTCTAAGACCCTGTGAGACCCTGGATGACTACATCCCTGGGAGGGACCTTGAACAGGTAGCACCACAACAACAGACAGAAGGCACCCGGCCTCTGTTTGCTCCACAATGGCAAGGTGTATTCTATTGCTGTTTAAAGGATTGCAATCATTTCTAAATTTGAATCTCTCGCTATAAATTAAGGTATCTCCTTTTTTTCTTTCTGTTTTTTAATCTGTATTCTTCCTTCCCCCCCCTTTTTGGACAATGCTTTAAGTGGTCACCAAATAGGATAATCCACAACACATACAACTGAAGAGTACTAACTTCCAAGGGCCCCGCACAGAGGCCTGAGCAATTCTAGCAACACACATGCACAGTAATAAGATCTTAAGCAAGCATTCTCCAAAAGGCAAAACCAGAGGTCGTTATAGTAGCAGCAGTAACAACAGCAGCAGCAGCAGTAGTATTTTATGAATCACTTTTTACATGCATCTCAAAGCGATATGAAGGACAGGGACTAAAAAACAGGGCTGTTGGGCAATGTGCATCCAGTGTGTAAAAATACAGCCAGGGGATGGGAAGTTTGTATCCCACTACAAGCCTCTTCTTTGCTCTGTATCCTGTATGAGCATAAGCCAAACACAAGGTTCCCCCCCACATCTCCCAAGATGCTGCAATGTAATTCCTCAAGTCTCCAAGCTACAAAGTGATTTTTTATACAGTAAGATAATTGTCTCAGCCTCCTAAGGATAAACATGTCAAGATAGGAAAATCATTTCGTTTTCCTTCCCAGCAAGGCAAGGATGTGATTGAAAATGTCATGCTCCGGGCGTTTGAGCAATATTCTCGTAAAGTCATCATCTCAAATAAATTGTTCCATCATTTGTACTATTTAGAAGCCATCCCCCAAAATCAGACAAGCTGAAAAAGCAAAAAGAGAGTTTAAACACACCATATGTTGGTTGTTATCCTAGGCCTGGTTCATGCATGTGCATTTGTCAATTGATTTATCTGCCCTTAGGGGGCAGCTGAATGCAAGGCTGGCCCCAGACATTTTGCTGCCTTAACACCGCATCCCTGCCTCTCTCCATCAAGGTGCACAGCCATGTTATTTTGGTACCTGAAAGCAAAAATCCCACAAGTGCATCTTCCCCTCCCTGGCACTAAAAGTGCAACAATAATAAGCTAAATCAGCTGCTTGAAGTAGCCGCCTCCTTCTGCCCAATGGAAGGGCCGGCCCCAAGGAATATGAGAAGCAACTCCTTTGAGAAAGCATTGTGTGTGAGGCAATATGAAAGCTCTACCTGTAATAGCCCATTTTCACACATGCACCTACATCACTTGATCTATTTATACTTAATTTGTTGTACACTAGAGCCTCTTTCAGACACTGAAACATAGAAACTCCAGAGAGAACCGTGATCACGGCAGCAGATTCCAACCCCAAACTATGTGCATTCATTTAAAATTCTGAACAGAGACTAGGGCACTTCCAGATGACCTGTTTATCGAGCATTCATTCTGTTGTTTACAGGGTGGTTAGACAACATTAGCTTTTTATTGAGCATTTATTATGATTTGTTTGTGGGGAGGTTAGACGACATTGCATCAAGCATTATCCTACACTTTCCAGTGTGTTTTCCTGTCCTCATTGCAAACAGTCTGACCTTTTAAGGCAATGAGTTTGCTGTGCAAGAGCACCAAATTAATTGTAATTGTGCAGCCTGAATTTGCAGCCCGAAAATAGCAACAGTTTGGAAGTGCCCAATGTACATAAAACTGCATGTGTACAGAGCTGAATGTGAGCATTTAGGAATCCAGTTGCACACACAGAACCTGCACATGAACAATTTATTTGCACTGTACAGACACTATACATAGGTATAGGGTGTTCTATAGGGGAAAGGGTGCCATCCCCCCATATAGGGGCTCAGTCCAAACTAAAGCTGAGCTGAACTGAACATTTTTCTGCTCTAATATTAGGGTTGACTAAAGGGGTCCTGAAATCCCCTTGCAATTTTTGAGGGGAGACCATTCTACATGTGTACGCACCAGCCCTCAACCTCCCTTTGCGCTCCCCCTCCCAAATTTTAAAATGAAACAAATTCCACAGATGGGGTTGTTTTATGAACACACTCAAGGAACAGCAACTACACAAGCAACAATCAGATTAAGGAAATCGGGTGTGAATGGGCACAGGACTGAGCAAGATGCTTTGTTCTCAGAACTTGCTGTAAAAAGTCTCTGTCTTGCCTGCGAATTGAAGCTCAGAAATAAATAACTGAATGTGTTACTTCTGTCACTGCCATTCCCAAAACATGCTCATAAAATTGTCCAAATCATTGCCAAAAAACTTCAAAGTCAAAAATCAGAAGGGGCCACACGGTATGTTTGTAACTTCTTTAAAGAATGGTGTTGTAATCTAAATGGCTTGGGAAATGATATTCAGACACAATTAGTTTTAAGCATATATAGTGTGTGTGCGTTTGTGCACGTAGACACACACGTGCTTTGTGATAAATTGTTAACTGTGCTATGGGTACAGTTAAGACTGAGGATTGTATGTGGAAGAGAGCTAAGGATGGATTTGGAAGAGAGGGTGGGCAAAACATCCCTCTCAGTCATTTTGCTTAGTTGCTAATGATGCTTGATATGTGGGGGTTTTATTGCATTTTTATAGTTGATTTTCATTTGCAATGTGCTTTTTTATGTCTTAAGAGAATATTTTGCATTCTTGTTAATTATGCTGCTTTAAATGCAGATCTTTATTTTACCCTGGCTTTGATTTTCATTTGTATTTCTTATTTCATTTTGCTATATTGTAATCCTCCTTTGATGTTTTTAAGGCAGTTTGCAAACCATTTATGGAGGGTTGGAAATGTAAAGTGGTACAGATATGATTTAAATAAATAAATAAATATGTATGTGTGTATGAGATAGATGGATAAATAGGTGTGGATCCAATGCTAGTCTTACTCAAAGTAGTCATGACAATTAACTTCAATGGGTGTAACGTAGATTCACTAATTTCAATGGCTTCCTCATCCCTGCTTAATTTATTTATTTATTGCATTTGTATACCACCCCATAGCCGAAGCTCTCTGGGTGGTTTACAATTAAAAACATTAAAAACAAATATGCAAATTTAAAAACACAAACATGCTTCTCCCACTCCCGAATTTATCCTCACAGCAACCATGTAAGGTAGGTTGGGCTGAAAGACAGTGATTGGCCCTAGATCTTCCAGTGAGCTTCCTGGCCAAGTGGGGATTTGAACCCTGGTCTCCCAGGACTCAGTCTGACACTCTGACCAGTACACCACACTGGCTCTCTCTATCTTAAGGAAGACAATTTGGATGCAGGCAGGTTTTTTAAACTTTTAGGAGGTTGGGAAGTTCAAAGAGTAGAAGAGAGCAGCTATTACAACCATGGACTTTGTATGTGGAAGGGCCCTCACAGCAACCCAGGGAAGGGAGCAAAAGGAATTTAGGGTACACGCATTCTTGAGTATATGGTCAAAGTGTTTCTCTGGATGACTATAAGGAGCCCAGCTGGATCAGGCCAAAGGCCCATCTAGTTCAGCATCCTGTTTTTAACAGCAACCCGCCAGAAGCCCCAGGGTAGCCCACAAACAGTGCTTGAAAGCAACAGCCCACACCTGCTCTTGTTCTCCACTAACTGCTGTTAGAGATATCCTGCCTCTAACATAGAAGTTCCATTCCGCTAATAGCTATCGATGCGCCTCTTCTTCTCCATGAATGTTTCTAGTCCCCTTAAAAAGCAAGTGGCCATGTTCACATATTGTGGCAGTGAGTTCCATGAGTTAATCACATGTTCTGTGAAAAGGCGTCCTCTGCCGCCGCCCTTCCAATCCACCATCCTGAATCTTCTGTCAATCAGTTTCAGTGGATGGGTTCTAGTATTACGAGAGAGAGAGAGAGAGAGAGAGAGAGAGAGAGAATCGCTGTCCACTATCTCTGCACCAGACACATTTTTAGAAACAAATTCAAGTCAATGACATTAGAAGAGGCATAACCATGCTGCATCTCCATAAAGGTACTTTTAAAACCACTGTGTAGAATCGGTGAAATTCTTGTCTCCATCTACTTAAAACCTCTGAAGCATTAGCCATTTAAAAAAGGTACTCAGAGAATTTTAAGAAACCATAGCAAGGACTGATTCCACCAGGAGGGGGCTGGGCAGAGTGTCTGCATGCATGGACAAGGGAATTAATTCTTCAAATTATGCATCCAGTAAAACAAACTCCAGGGAAGAAAAATATATATAGAAAATCTTACAGCTTGATAGAAGCTTGCCATCACACTACTTAAGGAGGGATGTAAATATCTAGGCATGAATGAAACAGGCATCATCTATGAAACCACACAAAGAATGCATGTTTGCACACAGTCATGCCCATGCACATACGTACACATAGATCAAAAGCTTCAAGCCAGGGCCAGCCCATCCCCAAATGTGGCAATGTACCTGGCTGCCCAGGGCAACAAAATCCCAGGGAATATGGGTTGATTAGGAAATCCCTTAAGGAAAAACACAATCTCACCACCTACCCCCTCCCCTTAAAAAGGACCTCAGATGGGGGGGGATTGTATCTCCTCTCATTGGGTTTTCCCAATGACACTACAAACTAGTGCAAGGAGCAAGGGCAGACCTGTGGAGCAATTTTAATTGGAAGGGGGAGTGACATAATCCCTTCTCCCACTGCCTGCCCATGTTTAGGGGGAAGGGCCCTAGCTCAGTGGCGGAGCATATGTTTGCATGCAGAAGGTCCCAGGTTCAACCCCCAGCATCTCCCGGAAAGGCAGAGGAAAGTCTCCTGCCTCAGATTTAGAGAGTGGCTGCCGCATAGAGGCAATGCTGAGCTAAGCCGACCTCTGCCTCTGGTCTATTTTTCTACTGGACAACTTAGCTTTGCACAAGGAAGGAACTTTTGGCGAGAATCTGAAAGCTTGCTACATGGAGACGTACCACATGTGCACCCAAACTCTCGGGCTGGCTCAACAGCAACAGCAAGCCCTCCCTGGCATTCGAGGCAAAAGCAAAATGGAATCAAGAGGCATTGGCGGGCAATCAATAAGCAGCCCAATTAACAGCTACAATATTATTAACTTCAGCAAAATGCTTCCCTCCTCTCTTGCAAACAGTAATCTTGTCCTCTTTCATTAGCTGACAAAACACGAGTCATGTTATCGACCCAGGAAATGAGAAGCACAGAGAGGAAGGTGGAGGAGGACAGGAGAGGCCAACAATTACTGAGCCATCAATGTCCGTTACAGGGGGAGAGGTCGTAGAGCCTAGTGGAGATGGGATGCACAAGGGAAGAGATTGTCACTGTAAGGGCCACTGTAGCAGTTGAGGATGCCACGTTCAGTGTTGGACTGGGGAAGTGCTTTGCATGTCCCAGGTGGAGCTGGGAGTGACCCAGCTAGTCAGTGTAGACAATACTGAGTTAGATGGACCCAGTGGTCAGACTCGGTAGAAGGGAGTTTCTTATTAGGGGAAGGCCTGTAGCGCACTAGTTGAGCATCTGCCTTGCATGCAGAAGGCCTGAGGCTCAGTCCTCAGCATCCCCAGATAGGGCTGCGGGAGACCCCCATACAAAACCCTGGAAAACTGCTGCCAGTCAGTGTAGGCCAGGGGTTCCCACGCTGTGGTCTTTGGGCCACCAATAGCCCACGAGCGTCATTCAGGTGGTCCCTGCCGTGTCAGATATTCATACTGCTTTTTAAACTTTATTTGCATTGCTTCTTTCATTTCTTATGTTATATTTCAATTCCATGGCAAAGCGTTACTATTTCAATTCCATGGCAAAGCAAACTGCAATACAATGAAATACAAGGAAAAAATCTAGCACGGCATATTACAACTGCTACAATAGACAGGGGGAGAAATCATTAAGTGGTCCGCCGAGACCACTGGCAATTTTGAAGTGGTGCGTGGAGGGGGGAAGCTTGGGAACTCCCAGTGTAGATAACACTGTGCAAGATGGACCAATGGTCTGACTCCATATGAGGCAGCTTCTTCTGTTCTTGATGGTCCCTTACGCGTGCTCTCGCGCTCTCTCGCTCTTGCTCTCTCACATATACACACACTTTGTGTAATGGGCTCCTTTTGGGAGGAAGGAGGGGATATAAATTTAAATAACAACCATAACAACACTAAGCATAATAAACTTGGGGTCACCAACCATTGCCTGGCAGTAGAACTGTGACAGTCCTCTTCATTCAACACGTAATTCACTCCTGGAATACCCTGCTTTGCTAAACAGTGACAGCCACTAGCTTTAAAAGGAGAGTCAACATGTTTGGGGAAGTTTGGTCTATCAATGGCTAGCAGCTGTCACAAGTGGGACCTGCAGCAAAATGTTGTAGTGTGGAAGGCTCCTTGTTCAGAGTTCTGGCTAGCCAGTCATGCTATCTTCCAGGATTTCCCACAACCCTCCAAAAAAAACCCCCTAGCATTTGTGTCCACTAAGCATGATCAGGTATCCCTGGTCTATTTTGGGTGCCTCACCTTTCGCTGTACGTCCATAAACCTTGGGATTCCCCCATGCCTGCTGCTGATCCCAGCCTCTTACGTGTAGATGGTGCTATTCTTGGCTATATAAGGATCAGAACTCAGAGACTGAGCTCAGCCTTAGTATACAGGGCAACTAAGTGGAACCCTGAAGTTCAGAGAAGTGGGTGCTCGGAGGCGTACAGCACGGGAGCGCTCTGACCTTTGTGTTCTGTGCTCAGGGGGTTCCAGCTGATTGGTCACAGGTCTTAGACCAAGCCTAAAACACAGAACCTCTTCCTCCTTTTTAACGGTGCCACGATTTGGGACAGGCGTTTTCTCACGCTGCCTGCTCGCGCTAAACTGTCTTTTCATCTGCATTTCACCCCCTCCTGCAGAGTTCAGGCAGCCTTTTTACAATCCGCTTCCTTCACAAGGGAGGGGAGAGAGAAAGCAATGGACTAGGGGGAAATCTGCTCACTTGCAAGTCCAGAAGGAATGCCTGGGAAGTGGCAATGCGTGCAAGCTTCAAGATGCCATTAATGTTCTGGTTGCTGGAAGGAGCGGAAAGGGAGACTGCTCTTGCACTCAGGTCCTGCTTGCGGGTTTCCCACAGGCTTCTGGTTGGCCCCTGTGAGAACAGGATGCTGGACTAGATGGGCCACTGGCCTGATCCAGCCGGCTCTTCTGATGTTCTTAATGGACCCCCCTTCCCCATCACCCAAATGGCCAAAAAGCACATACTAGCCTCCAAACTGCTTTAGAACTGGAGAAAGTTCTTCAGAGGAAATAACATTCCTAACCTTGAATTTACTACAAGAATTTATTTTCCCTCTCAGTTCAAAATATTTTTATCAGTTAATTCCCAATTAGAGATAATTATAGATACAGAAATTGGGGGTGTGTGAACAAGTGTTATATCTAGTGAGTTGCTTAATATTGTTACTCTGTTTGTCGCTAATAGAAATGAACATAGGAGTCTGCTTGCTTTTATCTTACTAATTATTTATTATTTGGTTTATATTCCTCCTTTCCTCCCAGCAGGAGCCCAGGGCGGCAAACAAAAGCACTAAAAACACTTTAAAACATCATATAAACAGACTTTTTTTAATACATTAAAGCAAAACAACTTTAAAATTTTTTAAAAAGCTTTGAAGACATCTAAAAAAAAGGTTAACAACATATTGTTTTTTAAAAAAGGTTTAAACACATATGAAAAACCAATTCCAACACAGGCGCAGACTGGGATAAGGTCTCAACTTAAAAGGCTTGTTTACTGAGTCAGACCACTGGTCCATTAAGCTTAGCATCATCTACACCAGCTTCCCCAACACGGCAGAGTCCTCCTGACGTTTTGCACTTGAAGTCCCATCAGCCCCTGCCAGCACGGCCAATGGTCAGGGATGGTGGGAGTTGGAGGCAAACAGCATCTGGAGGTCCCCAGGTTGAGAAATAGCAGTGACTTTCCTGGAGACTTTCCCAGCCCTGCCTGAAGATGCCAAGGCCCTTGTCATGTTCTGGTCCAGCGCTGGATTCTAAAGGGAAAGAAGCCAGCCTGGAAGCAACGCGAGGCTGCTCAGAGGTTGCTAGACCACAAACAGCTCCATGTGAACAACTTGTTCCAACAAAGGTTGGGAACAGACGGAGGCCTTTCATGCCTCTGTCTCCAGAGGACCTTCTGCAGGCTCCATCCTCTTGTAGAGAACTTCAGAGCCTTAAAGAGCCAACCCTCTGGCCTGAAGACAGGCACTCCTCCTCCTCCGTTCCATAGCCACCCTCTTGGTGTGCTCCCTGTGTTGCCAAGCTGGCAATGTGCACCCGGTTCTTCAGGCAAAGTGCCTGTAACACTCTAGACCCTGGTCCTACAGGCCCTGGTGGACTGGGCAGTTCCTCTAGGAGTTCCTGTCCAACAGTCTCAGGTGCAATGGTCTCCCTACCTTCAGTAGTCAGCTCTGGGCCCTCACACAGTTCTCCATCTGGTACCCCACCAGCCTCCAACTCTGTATCCAGATCACTGCTGGATAAAGCGACATGTTCAACATTAGAATGTGAGGGAGAAGATGAAGATAGATCCTTCTCCCAAACATGCCAATTTGATAGGTACCAGATTCTGTTATGTCCCATTCATGTCCTCCGTACATTGCATCAAGGGGTTCCCCCAGATGACCTGTTTATTGAACATTCATCCTGATTTGCTCTACACAAAGTTTACACAGAGTTTAGACAATGCCTGGTCTTTACACTGAAAATTTGTTTTGTTTGCAGGAAAGTTATTTACTGATAGGCAAAAAACCCTTGCAGTTTAAGAACGTACCTATAGCCAACATATATTTCTATCAAACTTTAAAAAGAAGGGAAATTGGGCAGCTATAGCATGAGATCTGAGCTCCTCTCTGAGATATTGTACTGCACTACAAATTTGTAAAAATGCAAAAATTTGGGTTGACCAATACAAAGGCTTTGAAATTAATAAAAATAAATTTGACATAGGTTTCTAGGATGAATAATGAGAAAAATATAATTTTCTAGTTTAGATTCTCTGTAGAAACAATAGTAACACAGAAAAGAGCCAAAGTAAGAAGAACACCAACAAACATACAAAAATGTAATTCTCCATGTTTAGAGATGGCAGATGTTGCCACCACTCACCATATGCTCAGAGACACGTTACCAAATTCTTCCAAGCTACACAGGAAGTGGATTGGACTGTTAAAGGCTAACCCAAATTGTGTTTGCATTTTTACAAATCTGTAGGACAGTGCAATATCTCAGAGAGGAGGTCAGGTCTCCTGCTGCCCTGGTGCATTCCCTATAGCTGCCCAATTTCCCTTCTTTTTAAAGTTTGATAGAAATATCTGTTGGCTATAGGTATGTTCTTAAATCACAGGGTTTTTTTTGCTTATTAGTGAATTTCTCTGCTTTTTAATCTGGGAGGTAAGGAATGGGATCCTGTGCAAGTTTCGTGGGAATGTACTCCTGTACAATCATTCTTGGTATAAGTGAAACTGGCTTGGGGGAGGGGCAGGGAGGGGGCAGAAGGGTGAAGGGGGAGAGAAGGGGAGGAAGGGGGAGGAGGAGGGGAGAAGATTGGGTGGGTGGGCACTGGGCAGAGGGAAAGCTCCTTTCCTTTCCAAAAGGAAAACACTGTGAATAGTATCATTCTTTTTCAGGATTTTCCCCACCTTTTTTCCTACAGCAGGCATCCAAATTTGAACCAAAGCTTGCACTGACCACATCCACATCAGACTTTTATTTCACTTTAGACAGACATGTCTTCCCCTAAAGAATCCTGTAGTTTGTGAAGGGTGCTAAGAGTTGCTAGGAGAGGCCCTGTTCCCCTCACAGAGCTACAATCCCCAGAAGAGGGGTGTTGGTGGAAGTTTTTTGTGGTAGTGCAAGACACAGGGTGGTAGCAATAATATACAGCAGTCTATGTGCAAATAATACTTTACTGGTGCATACAGCATACAGCATACAGCATACAGCATACAGCATACAGCATACAGCATACAGCATACAGCATACAGCATACAGCATACAGCATACAGCATACAGCATACAGCATACAGCATACAGCATACAGCATACAGCATACAGCATACAGCATACAGCATACAGCATACAGCATACAGCATACAGCATACACGGCAGCAACAGTTTCTCTAGCCTCCACTCACAGTTAACTCCATCCAAATTTCCCCCACACTTCACACATTTTCCCCTGCTGGTTATATGGACCTTGAGCTCATCAGTGGCTGCAGCTGCTTGATTGCAGCAACCTGAGCCACATTATCTCCCTTGCTCTGCCTAGGGTTTTCTTAACTCTTTCCTCCTACTTTGTGAGGCCAACTGCTGGCTCCGTGAAAGCCAACAAGGGGCTGACAGTTAAACCAGTCTGGCTGCTGGAGCTCTCTCAGGGGAATAGGAGTCTCCTCTCAGCACCCTCCACAAACTACACTTCCCAGGATTCTTTGGGGGAAGCCATGACTGTCTAAAGTGAAATAAATGTCTGGCATGGGTGTGGCCCCCTGATTAGCCAAGTCAAGCAGCTGTGAGTCAGGCTATTAGAACACTGACAGTTGGTTCTTACTGAGCATGCCTGACGTTATCATTCAGTTCAATGCTAAATTTCTTAAATTAATTAAAACTCAGTTATGCTTTAACTTTTAAACTGCAGAAGATGAAGGTCAGAGTATGGGGCAAGGTCAGTAACAGGATTACAGGTACTCAGTGAACACGGCTGATTTTTAATTAATTTCAACAAATTATGAGAACTCTGACAGAAAAAAGTCCAGCAGTGGTCTGGATTTTTTCTCTGTCTCTTTTTACACTTTGAACTCTCGATTCTCTCTGTTTTGTGTATCACCATGAAAATTTAGAGGGTTGTTAAGCAAGAGTTTCTGAGTTCAGGATTATAATTTTTGTAAAGTTTTGTTTTGAAATGTGCTTATGGGAAGCATCAGAATGTCATGGGGGGTATTTTCAATTTAACATTGCAGAATGCAAAAAATCCATGCTGGCTATAGTATACAACAGCCACTCTTGTGGCTGTACAATACAGTGAGCCTTCATTCTGATTTGCTTGTGCACCAGAGCACCTTAATCTACTTTAATTTTGAAAACCTAAATTTCCAGTAGGCAATTCAATCCTCCTCACAAAATAGTGGCAATTTGAAAGCAACCAAGGATTTAAACTGCAAAATTACCTCTGGTGTTTGAAAACACTGGTACCCATATCTTTATTCAAGTTAAATTATCTACCTATTTCCAACTTTATCATTATTAGCTGAAAGCAGATGCCTCTGAATTTTCCACCCATTGTTGGGAATAATCCATCATAGAAAATGTGTGAGCGGTGACTTGTTAAAAACTGAAAAGATGCAGATTTGGGGGCGATGTGCAGTATACATGATGGAAATACATTCTCAGGGACAATTAAATGCAGGGATTATTGACTGGCTAAGCAACAGCTCAATGGGTTTGCTTATAAATATGTCTCCAGAAATTCTCAAAAATGTAGATTAATTTTTAACATATTTGAACAACTCCCACACACACACAATCATTTTTAAAGGACGTGTTGCATAAAACAAATAATCCAAACCAGAGTTTCTCTGGTTGGCTGTACAGACTATGACAGAGGATTCTTGATTTAAATAAAAACAACAAAGACTTTTGTGGCACCTTGAAGACTAATACATTTATTATGTCATAAGCTTTTTGTGACCTACTTCATCTGATGCACGAAGTGTTATCTTCAGTTACAGGTACAGTATATATGCCCATGGCTTTGTGGGGGATTGTAAGCAGTAAAAAAATGGAAATGGGCTGCCTTCAAGTCAATTCCGACTTATGGTGACCCTATGAATAGGGTTTTCATGGTAAGCAGTATTCCGAGGGGTTTACCATTGCTTCCCGCTGAGGCTGAGAGGCAGTGACTGGCCCAAGGTCACCCAGTGAGCTTCATGGCTGTGTGGGGATTCGAACCCTGGTCTCCCAGGTCATAGTCCAACACTCTAACCACTACACCACATTGGATCTTGTAAGCAGTAAAGTCAGAGGAAAATGAAATGCAGAAAACTACACATAGTAATAATTATTTTAGTAACAGTGGTCATTACAAAAAAAAATGTTGATAACACAGGCATCCTGGCATTTATGGGCCTCTTAACACATATAATTTGCTCAAAAGCCTTTGTTTCTGTTCAGAAGTGGTAGCGCTGAATCTCCTGATGTTATTCAGTGGTTTTAAATTGCAGTTTCCCTTTGAATAATCTCCCTACAGCAAACCATTTGAATACATACCTGTATCTCAAGGTAACACTTCATACATCTGATGAAACGTTGTTTTGCCCCTTATACATCCAGTCGATCACTGCGCTCTGCAGGTGAGGGCCTCCTGCAGATACCATCTTATTTAGGAGGTCCATTCCGCACAACATAAGGATGCAGACCTTTAGTATTGTGGCACCTACCCTTTGGAATCCCCTCCCCTTAAATATTAGACAGGCACCATCTCTGTTATCTTTTCAGCATCTACCAAAGACGTTCCTCTTTCAACAAGCCTTTTAAGTAGAGACCTTATCCCAGTCTGTGTCTGTGTTAAGATGTTTTAATATGTTTAAAGATCTTTTGTTTTAATAGGTTTTAAAGTCTTTTGTTTTTTAAGATGTTTTAAATGTGTTTATGGTATTTTTGTTCGCCGCCCTGGGCTCCTTCTAGGAGAAAGGGTGGGACATAAATTTAATAAATAAATAATAAATGAAAAAGGTCATTGATGAAGACTTATGCCATAATAAACATGTTAGCCTTTAAGATGCCACAAAACAATTCCAACCATGTCTAATCAGAAGCAAGTCTTACTGAATTCATCAGGGTTTACTTCCAGGTATGCAGAGTTAGGATTGCAGCCTAGCATGGCTACCTCTGTGGATAAACTCTGCAAGAATTCAAAACTCTATAGTCATCTGAGACCAATTCCTTAACACCAGTTTTCATCAGCAGCTGTCCTCTGAACTTCTCCTAACTCAAGGGATTATTATAATAAAGAAACACACTTTTTGGGAGCTGGGAAATGTCACCCTGTGGACATCCAGTGTTAAAAGGCCCAGCTGTGAATTCTAAGGCCATGAAATTGGCAAGTCCAGCATGTTAATTAAACACTTTCAAAAGAAGGGGAAAGAAAGGCTTATGGATTGGGAACACCATCTTTTTGCAGATAATGGTTGCACACTTCATTTAGGTTTTTGGAAAGCCTTTTACACACATACACCAGGCAAATTCACAAGAAAGAATATTTGTTTATTTTTAACTACAGCATTGCAAGCATGATTTCAAGCCCACATATCCTAAATGCTAAATGCTCAGAGCAGCAATGATAATATATTTCTAAGATGTCTCCAGACTACCTATTTGAATCTACTGCTGTTGCAACAGGGGAGGCACAAGCATGCAATATTAAATCAGACTAGAGAATTTCACCCAGAAACTTGGCTGGCGATTTTGAATTCACGTGTGAAATTCAGCTCACTGGACCTCTTCATACCCCCTGCCCTCTTCACTTACATCCTTTCCTGTCATTAAGCCGTAGGTGAGCTTCTCTGCTTTCCCCCTTTGAAATTTTAGGGTGATTGCCTTTTAATACTTTCAGGCAGCCTTCCTCAATCTGGTGCCCTCCAGACAACAGGATGACAACTCATGCCAGTCCTGGCCAGCACAGCTGATGGGAGTTGTGATCCAAAACATCTGGAGGGCAACAGCTTGGGGAAGGCTGTCCATTACAACTTCAAAGGACCTGGACAGTCAAAGCTGACCAAGCAGGACATAGCAATAACGAAAAACATGGGTGGCTCCTGACTACAAAAAAAAGGGGGGAATGCCAGATGCAGGGCAGAAACATAGAGTTGGGAAGGGGTTATTTTATCAATCCACCTTGTCTACTATCCCAACTGGTGGCCAGTCTACAAAGTCAGAATCCCCAAGATCTGTGAATCCATAGTGGTCTTCCCGTCTCTACAAAGTGGCAACCTTGTCAAACTGATATTTGACTGCTCGCACCGCAGCATTCATTGTAAACATCCCAGATGTGGCTCTCCCTCTCAGTAACAGAATGTTTGTGAACATTCTATGACCTCATCTCCACTATGGCTGGGGATGGGTGGGCACGACCAACTAGCAAGCAGGCAATGATTATTGTACTGCATGTGTGTGTGCGCGCATGCGCGCATGTGTGTGTGCGTGCATGTGTATGTTCAGGTTTCTCTATGCCATTTCCTTATTTGTAGTAAGACATGAAAGCTGGGCCACCTAGTGGGCTAAGCGGACACCAGGTAGCATAGCTAGAATCCAGGTAAAACACAGCTAAATGGGCAATATGGCAACCCTAGGTGTGGGGAACCTTTGGCCCTCCAAATATTGCTGAACTACAACTCCCATCAGCCTCAGCAAGCATGGCCAATGGCCAGGGATGATAGAAGCTGATGTTCAGCAACATTTGGAGAGCTCAAGGTTCCCCACACACCTGCTGTAGATTATGGGATACAAAGTCCAAAGCGATCAGAGTCTTCTGTATCAGCCTCAGCAACAAACCTATCACTGCTATGCATCCAGCACAGCCTTTGTTGCAGGAGAGACAATCTAATCTGACAGCATTTATTTGAGCATTTTTATTTCTTTATTTAAGTTATTTCTTACCCATTCTTCATCGCCAAAGCAATCCCAGAGCAGATTACATAAAAATCAAATACATAATGCATGTTAAAACAAAATTGGCAGGCAGCAGGGAGGAAATAACACAGAACCAGCAAAAAATTGAACAGCAACGCAGTGATCATTACATAAAAGCCTGGGCAAATATCTCTGAATATCCGTCACCATCGATTAATATCTAGTATTTGTGATAACAACTAAATACTAACAGGTGATATTTAACCTCAAGCAGAGGCTAAAAGCTTCACAGTTAATCTTTAGTTAAAAACCAGCACAGGAGTAAAGCAACAAATTCAATTAATTAAAAGCCTGGGAGAAAAACACTGTCTTTATCAAGTCTGGAAAGAAGAAATGAGTAGGTGCCACTAGTTTTTTCCACAACCAGGGTACCAAAGGAAGGCAGGTCCCGTCTCTGTCACTAACTGTCTTAGCTCAGAAGGGAGTTTGTACATCCCTATTGCTGATCAGAACTATCCGGTAAGAAACTCAGGGTTGCATCCAATTTATCTCTACTCACTCTTTGAAATTAATAGAATAGAATACTTTATTGCAAGCTTAGCCATAGGCCATGTGCAACCAAACATCCATATACATACATATATACACAAAACCTCTAGTTGGTTTAGACAGCTAAACAAATGTAAAAATAAGGAAGGTCTTTTCAAGATATGATTCGTTTCACAAAGGCGTCTCTCAGTTTTTGTGCAGCCAATGCAAAATTGGCGACTGCGCGGGTCACTGAATCGAAATTATCCATTAAAAGGTCGATTACCTTCTCACTATCTGAACTATGTACTAAAATATCTAAAAACGGAGATAAAAATTTCCTCCTGGGATCGTCGTAGAGTGGACAATGGAGTAAGTAGTGCACGATCTCCTCAATTGCATCGCAGCCGTAGATACAGAGACGCTGAGTCACTGGTATGCCACGATAACGGCCATCAAGATAGGCTGTGGGCATTACTTGGTACCGTAATGCAGTAAAAGCTTTTCTGATTGGTGCTCTATCAAGTACTTCTAGGTACTTTGCTGCCATATGATTCAGTTTAATATATGGGAACCAGGTTGAGAATGGAGCCAACACTATGGACGCACGGTCCTGAGCAGCATCATAATCATAAACCCAGTTGGTAAGTGCTGCTTTGCTTAGTTCCAATAATTTAGCTGGGGAAAGATCATATTTGGAGAATAGTGACTGGCATTCCATGAAATTAATGAACATAAGTTAGTCATGTCCATTAACTTCAGTGGATCTACTCTAAGTAGGGCTAGCACTGAATACCTTAAACCACCCTTTCCCAACCAGTGTGCCTCCAGATGTTGTTGGACCACAACTCCCATCAGCCTCAGCCAGCATTGCCAATGGTCAGGAAAGATGGGAATTGTGGTCCAACAACATCTGGAGGCACACTGGTTGGGAAAGGCTGCCTTAAACAGTACTTTGCTAAGTTCAAATCCTGACATCCTGGTAGGGATGAGTCAGAATTTTGATTCAGTTCACATTTTAAGCAGAATTTATCAAATTCGCACTTTCTGAAACAATATGAGAACCGAAACACAGCCATCCTTTGCAATTCGCATTTATTCGAATTTTGGGATGCAGTTCGCCGACTAAACAATATTTATAAAAATGCATATAGTAAGGGAAGTGTGCATAAAAATGAATATATGAGTGAAAATAACATGCAAAAAGGCATGATGTGATGAGAAATGGCTTGCAAAAACGTGTAGCTTTGTCAAAACTGCCTACAAAAATGTATTTATTTGGAGAAATTCACACTAAAATGGCGGAGAATTTTCATGAGGATTTTTTTAAAAAAATTCACATTTGCAGAAATGTAGAGGACTGAATTTAACGTTAGAAAAGTGAGAAACTGAGCGAACCAAAATTAAGAGATCTTTCCATCTGGTGTGTGGGGTTTCCAAACTCAACGCCCCCCCCCAACATAAAACCCTTAAATCAAATAGCATCTGTAACTGGATTTTTTTAAAAAACAAACAAACAAATTAGGATGAAAGTTTGAATATTTTGCCAGGAAAAAATCAAGTTTGAATCCTTCCCCTCCCTTTATACACACAACGCGCATTCAGATCAGTCCTAGCCTTTGCCGATATGCTAAATTTTCCTTGTGTGTTCAGAGGCATATATATAAAACAAAAAGCAAGACAACACAGCCATTCCCTTTATTTCCCCGCAGCCATGTTTGACGCAGTTCTAACCACATGCACACTGAGGTGGAAGGAAAGGAAAATATGTATCTGGCTGATCGCCCACCTGCACACACCCTTCTGAAAGATGGTAAAGAGCCTTTGAAGAAGAGAGGTATGGAAAAGGTGTCGCTTGCCCTCCCCTTGACCCGTCCCACTCTGCCTGCAGCATTGGCTGGCTCTTGCTTGAGACGCAAGCCGAGAATCGCATTATGCAGCTCTCTCCTTGCAAGAAGCCGGTCAAAACAAATATTATGAGTCTCTACCCTCACCTGGCTGGGATCAGACAGGAGGATTTGCAATCCAGCAGAACAACAGACTCTCTTTCATCTCTCTGATCTCCCATCCAAAGGAACAGAGAAAGCTGCATGATATTGATTCCGACAAACGGTCTAGTGCCCACCCTGACGGGCAGCGGCTCTCTGGGGTTTCAGACAAGAGTCTCTCCCAGTGCTACTAAAGGTGCTGGGGATTGAAACCAGGGGACGCACACACATGCAGTTAACCATTCATCACCTCACTCTTGAGCTGTACAAGTACCTCCCACCTTTGAACAGGACCAGAAGTGCGGACAGAAGGAAGTGCAAACCACTTTCTTGCCTTTGCTCGCCACTTCCCAAAGATCATCCCTAACCTTTCCCATCCCTCCCACACTTGCCGAAAGGCACTGAGCCATTCCTGCTCAGCAGCAGAGACGGGTGGATCCAACGTCAGTGAGGCAGTGAATCCACTCCGTTTTTTAGTCCAAACTTTCAAGGAGCTGAAAGCACCTTGGACATCTCCTTGAAAGTTTGGACTAAAACACAGAGTGGACTCACTGCCCTACTGATGTCTGCTCAGCACCCAGACTTGACACAAGTGGCCAGGAAACACAAAAATAAAACCCTAAAAATGTTGGGCTGGCTCGTGTGAGTCTAGCATTTGCAGATCAATTTTATTACATTGATATCCCACCTTTTCTCCCCAAACAGCTCAGGGTGGCATACGTGTTTCTCCTCCTCCCCGTTTTACCATTGCAACAATCTGTGAGGTAGGTTAGGCTGAGAGCTTGTGACTGGCCCAAGGTCACTTAGTGAGCTTCACAACTGAGTGGGAATTTGGACCCTGATCTCCCATGTCCTAACTCTGAAACACTATCCACTATGTCACACTGGCACATGGATGCTCTCCACCTATTATAAAATTAATCAAGCTGGCACCAAAGGCCAGAGCATGTTCTCAGGACCCAAATGATACAACAATAGAAGCCATGAGAAACAGAGTGCCAACAGTTACCAGCTCACTCAAGTGCACCACACACAGAGAGCAACATCCAGACCCTGAGGCGTTGCTCCAGCATTTAAGCCCTAAGTGGGACATTCCTGCTGCTTCTGGGAACTGGAAACAGAGAGCAGGGACCCATTCATAGATTGCAGCAACATCTCAATCTCCAAGCCACAGCACACAGAGGTGACATCACTGATTGCTTGTTGTAGGCAGGAGCATCAAGTTGTTGTTATCCAATGGAATGCAACACATTGTTTTAGGTGCACAAGGAAGAAGGGAGGTGGTACCAGGATGAGTCATCTGATCATCCAGAAAATTCATGTTTCCCATGGATCATTTTCAGACTCACATAATGAGAAGACATGATTCAACAGAAAAGACAATGATGCTGGGAAAAACAGAAGGGAGTAGCAAAAGAGGAAGGCCAAACAAGAGATGGATTGATTCCATAAAGGAAGCCACAGACCTGAACTTACAAGATCTGAACAGGGTGGTTCACGACAGATGCTATTGGAGGTCGCTGATTCATAGGGCCGCCATAAGTCAAAATCGACTTGAAGGCATATAACAACAAACAACATCCTTCCCATCCTTAGACACAACGTACTCTGCAACAGAGGCTGCTCATGTCTCTGGCTAGCTCTGATACTAAGAAGTCAGAGCTGAGCCAGGCTTCCTTGCATTTTATCAGGCATCTTTCTCCGATTCCCTTTCTGTTTTCAAACTGAGGCTGTGCATGGCCTTGTATTCTCCTCCAAACTCTCTCCCAATGATAGTGCTCGAAAGTCCCTCCTTTCAGAGGATCCTCAAGGCTT
This sequence comes from Rhineura floridana, assembly GCF_030035675.1. Lineage (NCBI taxonomy): Eukaryota > Metazoa > Chordata > Lepidosauria > Squamata > Rhineuridae > Rhineura > Rhineura floridana. The sequence goes on from NC_084491.1 coordinate 39,129,996, forward strand.
CGCAGTCTGCCAGTAATCAGTTGAGGAAATTCAAAACTAAATTTGCCAGTGTGTATTATTTTGCACATTTATAACACTTAAAGCTCCATGCGCCTGGTGCGCAGCCAAATATGCTTAAATCCATCTGGTACATCACAGCTCGCTCGCTCTCTGCCACATTACTTAAGAACAAAGAAAAATACATCTTCACTGCAAAAATTTGACTGCTTCTTAGTGAACATACTTCCGTTTCAAAGTCAGATTGTTGCTCCCTGTCTCCAACACACACACAAATGCATGTTATGTACCAAACAACATTGGGCTGTATCCGGCATCCTCTGTCTGCTAGCATAAGGCTCTTGCACTAGCGGACAGTTGAGTTTTAATGGTGCAAACAGGAATTTAATGCAACAGTTGCGCTAGCGGAAACCCGCTGCGTGACAGATTGTGCAATCTATTGCAGAACAAAGTTCCCAGCAACCTGGTTAAGCATTCTCTTGCGCAACAACGTTCTACTGGTGCAAAACATTTCACCAGCTGAACAAGGATACTGCTAAGTGACTTTAACTTAGCACTACACTGGACACAGCCCATTTTAAATAAAAACTCTTCACCCATCATCTACCTATGTTTCAGAGCAACATCAGGATCGCAGTGGATTATCTATCAAGCAATGTTTCTTTATTGCAATGAGGAGAGGATATTACTTTACAACACAACAATATCACAACAAATAGGAAGTATTGTTGTTCCCATATAAACAACTGGAAGGGATATGCAGTCAAGACTGTTCTGTTATTGCTTTTTAATATATTTTTAAACCTTTTTTAATGTTTTTAAAGCTTTTTAAAAAAGGTTTTTAAAGATGTTTTGTTTTAAGATGTTTTTAGTGGTGGTTGTGTTTTAGTACATGTTGAAGTCTGCTTTTATGATGTTTTTAAAGTGTTTTTAGTGCTTTCATTTGCCACCCTGGGCTCCTACTGGGAGGAAGGGCGGGATATAAATCAAATAAACAAACAAATAAAAATTATTACTACTACTACTACTATTATCAGGCTGTTGTTAAGAACTAAAGAACAGAAGATTGTAACAAGAACCTTCTGGGACAATAGAAATAATCAGGAGGCATGTGTTGAAGATTGAAAGTGGCAGGGCTCACTTAAGACCACCTAGTGAGTTTGTGGCTCAAGTGAATTTTGAGCCAGGAGACTTCTATCACAGGGCATCTCTGCTACATTATCACTGTGGGGTGCTGTCAGGGTACACTTTAGCACAGACAGGGGCATTGTTAGGAGCTGCCCCAAGGAACCTAAGCCCCAGGCCTTTGTGTTCATTGCCAGCATTCCCGGCCCTTTCCTCATTTTCTAACTTATTTTCTAACTTCGTTTTTAAAGGGCCACAGCTCAGTGGTAGAGCATTTGCTTTGCATGTGGAAGGTCCCTGGTTCAATCTGCAGCATCTCCAGGTAGGGCTGGGAATGTCCCCTGCCTGAAACCCTAGACAGCCACTGCCAGTCAGTGTAGACAATATTGAGGAAGTTGGACCGATGGCCTGACTCGATATAAAGCAGCTTTCTATGTTCTTATTTAATTCAGCCCTTTATCCAGAGGAAAGAGAACTAGAAACTTACTTTATTTTTAGGTGAAGGACAGTAGCTCAGTGGTAGAACATCTGCATGCAGAAGGTCCCTGGTTCAATCCCCACCATCACCAAGTAGAGCTGGATATGCCCTCTGTCTGAAACCCTGGAGGGCTGCTGCCAGTCAGTGTAGGCAACACTGAGCTAGGGGGGCCAATGGTTGGAATCGGTATAAGGCAGCTTCCTAGGCATTCAAAGTGGTGAAGCATGCTGTATAGCCCAGTGCCAGTGAAACCCAGCCACCCACCATTCTGAGTTTTGTCTATACATATAAATTAGCATATGTAAATTTTATGCCAATTTGTGCCATGGGTCTGTGACCAGAGTCTTTTATGTATCAAACAATGCCCCTGGCAGAAATCCAGGGCCCAACTCAGCCAAACGAGGGCCTCCAAACATAGCCTTCAGCACATTGGACAGCTCCTTGAAAGTTTGGACTAAAATTCACTGCCCCTCTTCCCAGTCACATTTTGAAGTGAAGTGACGTGAGCAGAAGTAATCACCCATTACCATCTAAAGAGATAGGCCCCCATAAGACCATTAAGTCCCGAGAGGATCTACGCCAGGCTAAAGCACCCGGCTATTCCAATATTGCCCAACTGAAAATAGGGACATGCTTCAAACACCCCAGTTCTCATACCATAGACCATTGCCCAGCGCACATCCAATTACACATTGCTAAAGACTCTTCCCCACCTTCTGTAAGCTGCACCCATTTAGTCATGCAATTGCCCATCTTCCACCAATTTAAAAGCCAGGAGAGTGTTTGTGCGTCAGGTTGAAGATACGCTAGGACAAAAGACTTGTCCTACAATCTGTTAGAAACTGATCACATTATACCTCGGCAGCTGCAGTATGTGAAATGGCAAGCTGCACACTGCTTGACGTCTTTGTGCACATGTGTATATGGGTGTTTACGAGGAACAAGATCCATACAGAGAGAGAGATTTAACTTTCATAGATCCTGCAAATGCAGCTGAATCCTGATAATTCTGGCAACTCACAAGCAGTTTTTTAAAAAAAACAACCAAGGCATCCTAAAAAGGCAAAATTAGGGACAAGGAAGAGTTGGATCTCATGTCATTGCAAAGAGTTGTCTCCATAGAATCACTGCATAGGAAGGGATCCTGGAGGTCATCCAGTCCAACCCCTGCTCTGTGCAGGATCTGCCGTGCAGGATGCAACCACTGCATGCCTGACAGATAGACATTTGAGTATCTCCTTAAACCAGGTGTGGGGAACCTTTGGCCCTCCAGGTGTTGCTGAATTACAACTCGCATCAGCCCCAGCATTCATGGGCTCCTTAAACAACTCCTTGAAAGTTCAGACTAAAACCCAGAGCCATCAGCTGCCATTGTCTGGAGGGTCAAAGGTTCCCCATACCTGCCTAAAATACTCCTAGCCGAGGAGAACCCATCACCTTTCCAGGCAATCTGTTCCATTGTCCCAACAGTGCTTGCTATTCAGAAGTGTTTTAATATTTAGCCAAAAAAACCCTTCCCTGCGACTTCCATCCCTCAGTTCTCATCCTCTGGAGCAACAGGGAACAAGTCTGCCCCCTCTTCTGTGTGCAGCCCTTCAGATACTTGCAGAGTGCTCTCATGTCTCCAAGACTTCTTAAAAATTGCCAAGATGCCACTGCTAACACCATCGTCTCACTCTGCCACTGTCTTTTTCTACCTTTCATCATTTTAAGGCAACCCTGAAACATGGCAAGGGTGATCACATGTAATAACACCATGGTGGGCACTGCAAAAGAGCCTTTAGAACAATCTGGAGAGGGACTCCAAATGCCCAAGCTCCTTTCTTGAGCAGATCCAGAAGTTCAGACAAGTGGTGTGACGTATCAGAGTCATATTCAAAGTCACTCAACAGTCAGAGCACTAAGAATCCCTCTTTTTGCACCTAATTAACCTTTCCATTTGAGGCAACATGAGTAATAAGGCTGAAAATATTAACCAACTCACTGGCACCATCGATCCATTAATTCATTAATCAGACTTCCAAAATGCAGATTTTTAATCAAACTTTAATTGGAGCTATCTTCCACCAAAGAGTGTTCAGAGCCAGCCGGGTAGTTATAAACCATCGACATACGTTTCTTGACTTGGATAATGCATTTTAAGATGACATTCCTGATAAAACACGATTCATCTCTGTTGTTGAGGCAAAGGGGGGGGCAAGAAGCAACAGTTCTCATTAAATACCTTCAGCGAGACACCCTAGACCAAACGGTGCATCAGTTAATCAATTGCTTATAAACAAGATTGTACATTGATTTTACTGCCTGCCACGTGAATCAGATCTCTCAAGATGCTTTTGGCATACAGGCAGCAGCTAGGTTGAGCTTCTCTAACTATGGCTGCAAAACAACTGATGGATCTCAGTGGCTTTAGGAAGATCTTTCCCAACACATTGACCTGATTATCCAAATGTTAGAGATTCAGGCTACATCTGCACTACACATTTGCAATGGAAGTACTAGATGATGTTTTGAAAGCTTTTTTTAAGAAACGTTTTAAAAGATGTTTTCTTTTAATGTGTTTTAAAGTTTGTTTTTATCATGTTTCAAAGTTTTTAGTGCTTTTGTTTGCCACCCTGGGCTCCTCCTGCCAGGAGGAAGGGCGGGATATAAATCAAATAATAAACAAATAAATAATAGTACTACACTTTAAACAACCATAGCTTTCCCTAAAGAATCCTGGGAACTGTAGTTTGTTAAGGGTGCTGAACTGTAGTCTGTTAAGGGTGCCCCTTACAGGGCAGTAACTCCCAAGCTTCCCTGGGAAGACAGATTGACTGTTATACCACTCTGGGAATTGTTGCTCTCCTAATAACTCTCAGCACCTTTACCAAACTGCAGCTCCCAGGATTCTCTGGGGAAAGCCACGACTGTTTAAAGTGGTATAAGAGTGCTGTAAATGTACAGTGCAGATGGAGCCTCACATGGAACAACACACACAACCAATCAAATGCAGGATCCTGATCATGCTGCAATTCATCCAGCTCAGAAATAGGCATAGCTTAATTTTTTGAAGTTCGCTGTCAAAAGTAACTGGGTGTGTACTGCTGATGCAAGGTTTAATGTTATGTGATTATTTATTTATTACACTTGTTAGTCACATGTTGCTGACTTGCAACGCATTTAAAAAAGCATTAATACATTATACCATAAAAACAAAACAACCTCCGTAACAGTCACAGGGAGCTTTGGCAGCGCACTTGTAACACAACAACATTTTCTCGGTCTATCAAAAGAGTCTTTACCTGGTGCTGAAAAGATGTCAGCAAAGGTGCTAGGTGGATCTTGCAGGGAGAGCGTTCCACAGATGGGGAGCCACAACAGAAAAGGCCCTCTCCCTTGTCACCATCCTCTAAGCCTACTTCACAGGGGGGACCTGGAGAGATCGGTATGAAGTGCCATCATGCTGTGCATAGATGTGCATAGATGGAGCCATCTTGATGCACGGGCATCCAAGATGGCATCAGCTATGTCATGGGTGGTGCTCCTGGAATGCTCCCACAAGCATTAAAAAAAGCTCCCTTGGAGCATAATCCCTACACTCTGCAACTCCCATAAGTTCGTTTTGGCCAGCAGGGATGTAGTTGTCCAGGGTCTCCCTTACTTTTTTGGGAGCAGGGTCCCAGCAGGGTCCCTACATTTCCAGCATCCTACAAGCAATCAGCATGAAAGGGGAGTGTGTTAGCCACTGAAAACTGTCTTCTAACATGCATCCTTATCCTTTCCTGCTGGTTGCAGCCAATGAAAAGAGGTGAGTCAGCCACTGAGAAGACTCTTTTCAGTAGCTAACACTCTTCCTTTTCATGTTTATTGGCTCCTAGGGACGTCTGTTGTTGTGAGAGAAGGCATTAACAAGGATCTCATTCTCAACTCTGCAGCAAAAGTGGGGGGCATGGCATGGCTGTGACTATTATGAAGGGACCCTGCACTTCTGAATTTGCCACTATACAACTGGATTCAGCCGGTAGAGCCCCGTTGTTCAGCAGCTCTTGCTAAGGTTTTAGACCAGCACATCTGCTCAGCATGCAGCCTTCCCCACTTTTTCCAGACAACTAAATCCAGAGCTACCAACTGCTTGGTAGGCACCAGAGCAAGCCCTCCTAACCAAAGTAGACAGTCTTATTAATGTCATAAATTGCTTCTCCAATCCATGCCCAACGTACCATAGAGCAAGCTAATATCAGGGCAGTTAAAAGAGCTCATTATAAGCAAGCAGATTCTGCAACTCCTCTAATATCTTGTAATACGCCAGCTTCCTTATGCATGCATGGTCTGAAGCCCCTTGCTGAATCCCCCCCCCCAATTAGGATAATATTTTCATTAGGTAGGATTTATAACCAAATAAATTGGACTCCATAGTCTCTTCTGCTGCACTGGAACAAGCTTGCAAGGAAACCTGTAAGTCTTGCTTTTGTATCAAGCACCCCCTTTGGTGCCCTGAAAATCACAGTATGAAGGATCCAGAAGACAAGCCCTCAAGAAAAAAACTTGGCCAGGTCAAGACCAGTGGTCCATCTGTCAAGTATCCCACCATCAAAAGCAGCCAGTTTTAGGATGTCTCAAAGGACAGATGGGGAACCTGTGGCTCACCAGCTATTGTTGGTCTCCAAATCCCATCAACCCCAGGCAGTGTGGACAATGGTCAGGGATGATGGGAGCTGTAGTCGAACAACATCTGGAGAGCCACAGGTTCCCCACCCTTGTCTTAAAGTCACACAGAGTTCAAAGGCAGCCCTAGAGCATTCCGTTCCCTAAGAGTTTGTGTTGGCTCAGCTGCTCACATCATCTGTTCCACTTAGAATGCAGTGAAGTGGGTTTTCTGCAAGTCTTTTAAAGTAAGAAGGGCCCAAGATGAAGTGAGGGATGCACTTCTTCTTGCATGCAACGTGCCATCAACCTTTGGAACTCATTGGCACCAGATGACATGCCACCCTCTAGCACAAACAGCCTTTTTTAAAAAAAAGGATTCTATGGAACATTGGTTTATCTGTGCCAGGTTCACAACCTCTGGTTTTAATGAGGAGGGACCCTTTTGTCAGCCCGACAGCTATGTTCCCATCTGGACCATCTGGTAGGACCACAAGCAAAAGTTGTTTGAGCAACAAATGTCAGTTTTGCTTTTGCCCAATAAGCTAGTTTCTAAACACACTCACATACCCCTTTCTGTCCTCCCTCCAGGCAAACAAGAAGCATCCTCAGAGGTCAAGGACAAATTTCAGCCCGGCAAAAACACTAAAGCAGCCTTTCCCAACCAGTGTGCCTCCAGATGTTGTTGGACCACAACTCCCATCAGCCTCAGCCAGCATTGTCAATGGTCAGGAAAGATGGGAATTGTGGTCCAACAACATCTGGAGGCACACTGGTTGGGAAAGGCTGCCCTATAGGCAGATGCAAAGCAGCACTGGTAAGGGGTGTGGCTGGGGGGAGAGTCCCAAGGGCCACACAGAGAGGCCTTGAGGGCCACCTCTCGTCCCGAGGTCCCTCATCCCTGGTTTACCAGATATTGGGGACAGTATCACCACCATCAGCATCAGGTCCCATTCGCCTTTAGGACTCTCGGTTGCCACCGTAAGCAGGTAGAATACTGTCTGGAGGAGGCACCACATCAGCAGCTGTGTCACATGAGGTGCCTCCTGCTGGACTGTGCCACTTCAGACTGAGAGCTAGGGCATCAAATATTTGAATGCCCCCACATGCAAGCGGTAAATACAAAACTAGAGGCAGTTGCTCCCCAATGTGCACATTTGGTATGCACAATGAGTCGTCGTCCCCCCCCGGATTACATAAGGAACCACTCAAATATTCAGTTCCTCACCACCACCAACTTTGCCATCCGAAATGGTATAGTCCAACAACAGGCACCGTCACACAAGGAGGGGGGTCATATGCTTCAGATCTTAGGCCGAGACAGCCAATGGGGGGGTCCAAATGTTGTTGGGCTACAGCTGCCATCATCCCTGATTATTGGGCATGCTGGCTGACAGGGATTGGACTCCAACAACATCTGGAGAGCCCCATATTGGCTACCCCTGTCTTAGACAAAACTTTCATCTGGCACAGTTCAGCAATCTTACGACCAGCAGGAACTGATGGCTCCAATGTCAGTGGTGCAGTGGAATCCACTCCAGGCTTTAGTTTGAACTTCAGCTTCAGCACCTTGGACAGCTTCTTAAAAGTTCTGGCTAAATCCTGGACTGGATTCCACTGCCCCACTGACATGGAGCCACCAGCTTACATCCCCATCCCCATTCCGCCATCCACACTTCAGTCTCCTCTCTCTGCTGCTGTTGATGTGCAGTACGGAAGGTCAACAGCGCATGGCCAGAATCAAGCCCACAGCAACGCAGCCAGCTTAAGTGTCTTCTTCAATAGCCAGCCCTATTATTTAAAGTCTCTTATTAGCTATCGCCTGGTAGCAGCTTCCCCTAAATTTTAAACTGTCCATCCTCCATTATTGATTTCTTCTCCCATTAAATTCTGGTCTTTGCTTAAGCCCTTAGCACTAACTAATTCCAAGCATGTATTTACTCCTCTCCAATACTCGCCCACCTCCATCACTTTCCATTCACTCCGTTTCCGGGCTGTCAAGTTCTTCCATCATTCTTTAAGCTTCATCAATAGAAAAAAACATCCCACCAGGTTGCTTTTGCAATCACAGACAATAAAACATCTCTCTCCCCACCACCACCAATAGCCTCACAACTCCAAAATGTGAAGAACAGATGAGATCTTTGTTTTAGAGCAGTGAGTGGGAAAGCTGTGGCCCTCCAGATGAAGTTGGACTACAATTCCCATCAGCCCCAGCCACCATAGTCAATGGTCAGAGACGATAGGAACTGGGATCCAAAACATTTGGAAGGCCAGAGGGTCGTCCCCCCCCTTTTAGAGTCTAACGTATCACTGAGCCCTAGGAGGAGAGACTGAAAGAACTGAGCAAGTTAAGCCTTGAGAAGACTGAGGGGAGATAGGATAGCACTCTTCAAGAACTTGGAAAAGTTGCCACACAGAGGAGGGCCAGGATCTCTTCTCAATCATCCCAGAGTGCATGTCACGGAGTAATGGGCTCAAGAGGCAGCCAGCCAGGTTTCCGATGAATGTCAGGAAAAACATCCTAACTGTTAGAGCGGTACGACAATGAAACCAATGACCTGGGGGGAGGGGCTCTCCAACATTGGAGGCATTCAAGAGGCAGCTGGACAGCCACCTGTTGTGTATGCTTTAACTTAGATGCCTGCACTGAGCAGGGGTGGGACGTGATGGTCTTATAGGCCCCTTCCAACCTTACGATTCTATGACAGGTCTACCACTGGCCAATTTCTAATGGACCATCTCACCCCCACAGTTACTGAGACTTCTTCAAAGGATGCTGGAATTGGATGGCAAGTTTTAACTGGAGATGGGGAGGTTGGAGACAAGATAAGGAAACTGGCAGCTGCTGGGATGCTGCCCAGCGATACCGTGTTCTGACCCTGGCCCTGCCAGAAATATTCCTTTTATGCAAGAGGGCAAGCTCAGAGTCCCACAACACAAATTACCAAGAGATCTTATGAGCCTACTTTGTACCGAGTCAGTCCATTGGTATAAGGCAGACTGGAAGCCGTTCTCCAGGATCTGAAACAGGGCATCTGTTTCCTACCTGGAGATGCCGGGAATTGAACCTGGGACATTCTGCATGCAAAGCAGATGCTCTGCCCCCCGAGCTACGCCCCATCCTGAGTGTAGGAATCTGCCTTATCCCAGCTCAGACTAGTTGCCCATCCAACTCAGCACTGACCACTCCTAGAGTGGGGGGGCAAACCTTTTTTGGCTGAAGGGCCATATTCGCCCTTGGCTAACTCTCTGGGGGCCACATGCCGGAAGTGGGTGTGCTCACCCTACACTCCCACGCTTGCACGTGTGGACACACACACTGCTCACCCTTTTCCCATTCCTTTTGGCAGCTAGTAGTTTGGGGTTGAGGAGGAGGTGGGCTTGGAATTCCAAGATAAGAGGATATGATGACTTCAGCTCCAAGGAGATTAAACTGGGGGTGAGCAACCGGTGGCTCTCCATTGGACTCCAGCTCCCATCATCCCGTACCATTTGCCATGCTGGCATGGGTTGATGGGAGTCAGAGTCCAACAACATATGGAGGGCCACAGTTTCCCCACCCTTGGCTTAAATTCTCCAAGGGAGACTAAGGGAAGAGTCGTCACTCAATGGCAGAGCATCTCCTAAAAGGCAGGGCTGGGATGGACCCCTGCGTGAAACCCCTGAGAGCCACTGCCAGTCAGGGTAGATGGACCAATGGCCTGACTTGGGATACGGTGGCTTCCTATGTTCCTATGAAAGTCTTGCGAGGTAGGTCACTCGTCCTCTTATTTCACCAATGGGAAAGAGAAGATCGCACACGCCCCTCATTACCTGCAGGTGAGCCCGGATCTGCAAACGGTTGGGGAGCTGGAACCAAACTGTGGACAGAACTGGAGCGGCTGATGCCCTTGTAGGATCCAAGTCCTTTGAGGCTTGTTTGCCTCATTCACACATTGCTTGGCACACGCCTGAACATCTTAGCGTATGAGGAAAGCTGGGAAAGAGCCACCTTGCCAAAGGGATGCAGGCAGCAAGCCTACACACACTGACCTGGGAGTAAGTCTTAGAGCAGAGGGTGGGGGCCTTTCTGTCTGGCCCTTGGGACTTTTCCCTAGCCACACACCCTCGCTCCTGGCCACTCCCCTCAGTGGCCTCGTCTCACACCCTCCTCTAGGGTTTTTGCCAGGCTGGACTGTGTCCTTGAGCTCTCAAAATGTTTCTAGCTTGCCCGGATGGAGTACAGAGGAGGGGTGTGTGGATGTGTTTAGGAACCAACCGGCCACATAAGGGTTAAAAATCACATTAGTTGCTCTGCCTACTTTTGCCTCTGGCCCCTCCCACCACTTGCATGTGGACCCGGAGGGAATGCAGTCCTTGCTCTGAAAAAGGTTCCCCACCCATCTTTAGAGCATGCGCAAAACATTTCATACTCCTCCGGGAACCAAAGTCAGACTCTCCACTGGTCCGTTACCAACAGAAGCACCACCAAAACCAAACTTCACCCTTATAGAGGTACAGAGCCCCAACCCCCAACTTGCTCTTCAACTATCGGACTCAACAGGTTCCCTTTTTTTGAATGGGTGACCCAGAGAGGGAAGTGACAAGGTCTGTTTTTTTCCCCCAAAAACACAGATTCTGAAAACGCTCCAAGAAAAATAACTCGGGGACATTCCCCTGCCTTTGCTTCATTCCCTTGCCAATGTTTCTTTATCAGTTACACAAAAGCCACAGAATCATGGAAGCAGAAGGAAAGAGCTAATTAAATATAAGCAAATATGCTTATTTCATTTTTTTAAAAAAAAAATCTATATAACTTTTAGCCACGTTTATTATATTAGAAGAAATCAGGGGAGTCTCGTCTCTGCAGTATTTTCCTTACTCACTATGAGCCCCCACTCACCCACCAAGGCAATGGGGTAGCCAATATGGTGCCCTCCAGATGTTGTTGGACTCCAGCTCCCATCAGTCCTAGCCAGCATGGGCAATGGCAAAGGATGATGGGTGTCGTAGTCCAACAGCATCCAGAGGGCACCATAATGGCTGCTCTGAAATCCTAGCCTGATCTGTGAGGGATCCATTTGGTTCCAACGATTCTGCCTTCAGACAACAGCACTGGTCCAGATGACCCTGGGATTCTTTTCGGCCTTAAAGATGACACAACACTTAACATTTAATCTATATTCATTCATTTTGGGAATGACTCTGAAATGCAGCGAATGAGTCATTGAAAAAACAGGACCAGAACAGGCATATTTATCCTAAATTATGTCTTGATGGGGCAGAGTGGAATTTTGATCTGGGAAAGAAATCCCCCTCGGTGCCATTCTACTCATACCACTAAGTAAATAATACAGACCTTTCCTCAGGGTGATTCATATATAAAAGGCTAATGCAGTTCTAGGAAGCATCAACCTAACTACAGCTTCCAGTTTGTCAGTAGTAATGGCACCGCTCTCTTCTGCTCTAGTCTGCCCTCACCTGGAATTCTGTGGTGTGGCTGCAGCTCAGGGAAGGTCCCAGGTTTGATCTCCAGCATCTCCAGCTAGGGCAGGGAGTGTCCTCTGTCTGAAACCCTGGAGAGCCTCTGTGGACAATACTGAGCTAAGTGGTCCAGTAGTCTGACCCACTATAAAGCAGATTCCTACATTCCTATGTCTTAAAGAAAGGGCCATATCTCAGGGGCAGAGCATCAGCTGGGAATGCAGAAGGGCCCAGATTAATCCCGGTCCCCTCCTGGTAGGGCTGGCATTGGCCCCCACCTGAAACCTTGGAGAGCTGCTGCCAGTCGGTGTGGACAATACTGCTTTTGATGGACCCATGGTCTGACTCAGTACAAGGTAACTTCCTGTGTCCACTTCTGGACACATGTGGATACATCAGAATTTATGCAGAGGAGAGAGACGATGACGGGGAGAGGACCAAAGACCAAGTCCGGTGGGGAAAGGTTGAAGGAGTTACGTGTGCTTAGTCTGGAGAAGGGACAGTTCAGAAGCAACATGGTATCCATCTTCACATATATGAAAGGCGGTCACAGGGACGATGGAACAAGTTTGTCCAGAGGGCAAGATCTTAACCAACGGGTTCAAATGACAGGAAAGGAGATTTTGACTAAACATTAGGAAGAAATTCCTCATGTTCCAAGCTGTTTGATCATGGGACAGAGTGCCTGCCTTGGAAGGCAGTGATCTCGCCTTCGTTAGAGGTTTCTAAGCAGAGGCTGGATGGTAGCAGTGGATTTCCTAGACTGTTGGTGGGCTGGACTAGATGACCCTTGAAGTCCCTTTCACTCTATCATCCTATGACAGCAATATTATTAGACAAATTCATGAGGGATAAGGCTATCAATGCCAGCTAGGTACAATGGCGACACTCTGCCTCCACAGTTGGAGGCAGTATGCTTCTGGATAGACGCTGCTGGAAACTGCAGGAGGAGAGAATGCTGCTATGCTCAGGTCTTGCTTGCGGGCTTCCCACAGGTGCCTGGTTGTCCACTGTGAGAACCGGATGCTGGACTAGATGGGCCATTGGCCTGATCCGGGAGCAAGGCTCTTCTTATGTTCTTAATGTCCTTACGACAATCCTCTAAGGTTGGCCAATGTTGTCACTGTCCTCCAAGGTTGGCCAGTGTTGTCAAGAGTGAGAGGTAGGCACAAGAGTGAGACATTTGGGCCCAATGACTTGATGACTGTGCCAAGATTTGAACAGAGGGTGCCCAGCGCACAGCTTACAGTCTGAACTGCTATACTACACCACCTTGCCTTCAGATGGTTAACTATTCTTCAGGCGCTAGACCATCTCCTTGCATGCAGAGGGGCCCCAGTTCAGTCCCCAGCATCCCCAGATAGAGCTGGGAGAGATTCCTGTCTTGAAGTCCTGGGATGCCGCTGCCAGTCAGGCAGACAATGCTGAGCTAGTTGGATCAATGGTCTGACTCAGTAGCGGACAGCCTCCTTACATTCCTCTACTCTGTCCCTTTCCCCCTGTACATCCTCTTTTTAATAATATGCACATGGTAAAATAACATGCATCTTTTGAGCATTTTTTAGCACTGGCTTGGCTGGGCTCTGCATGCAGCGTTTAATGCCAGACGCCAGGATTTTGCCCCAGAAGGCTGCTTTCAAATGCCAGAGTCCAAGCCTCGTGCCATGGCTGAAGGAGGAGTAAGTGGCCAACAGCTGGGAGACAGTTCTGGATCTCTCCTGGCATCTGAGCCACAGGAAAGGAAGAAAACAGTGGAAATTCAGCAAAGCTGGGCGGTGTAGTGTGTGCATATGACATCAACTCTCCCAGGGGTGGCAGCCTTGAGGGATGCGTCCTGCTGCCCATTGGGGAAAATAATAAACCTGACTAATGAGGAGGAAATGCGAAGTGCTTACAGCAAAGACCATGACAGAAAGGACACCTCTGATGGTCTGCCATAATTCACTTTCCATTGCATAAGGACTAGTGTAACATACAGAGTTAACTTCTGAGCACAGGAGAGCTCAGTTCAAATTTCAGCTTGCTACTTGGCCTCTGTGCCTTCAACTGCCCCCATCTGCAACAGGAGAACATCATAATACTGGCCTACCTTACAGGACTGTTGTGAGGATTTACTGATATGCACTTTGAACTTTTGGAATGTCCTATATAAATGCTTCATGGAAGATGGGTCTGTATTGGTCACAATGACTAACGGTGCCTCCATGTTCAGGGGCTATCTACCCCTGAGCTCCAGATGCTTTGCCTCTGCAACAAGGAATGGAATGATCATTCCCTTCATGGCTTGCTTGTGGAGTTATTCCCAGAGGCATCTGGTTGGTCACGGGGAAAAACAGAATGCTGGACTGCAGAGATGGACTAGCGGTGGACTCTGAACACGGCTGGGGTGGACCAAATCATTATTTGCCTTATTCCATTCAGGCCATGTTTGACTTTTGGCACGCTGAGGCAAGGCTTCTTGCTGGGTGGAGGAAAAAAGAGGAGAGAGTCAAGCCCCTGCGCAAACAGACCTGTGCCGAGTTCAGCCCCCAAAGTGGGAAGAAAAGACATTGGACACATCAAGCACTTCCTGAAACAATAAATAAAAGCGCTCTCTCTCTCTCTCTCTCTCTCTCGTTTCTGTGGTGCTCCTCATTGGGGGACCTTGGACCAGTCACTCTCTCCCAACCTAATCTACCTCGCAGGGTTGTTGTAAGGACAGAATGGGGAGGCTGGAGGACCAAGTGTGCCACCTTGAGCTCTGTTGAGAAAAGGCTGGATATACAAACACGACGTTCTAACATGTTCTCCAGGATGATGGCCGTGAAACTGGGCTCCAGCGTTTGGCCTTAGCTCCACCACCATCACCCACTCCTGAAAAGTCCTTGGGGTGGTGGTGTTTGTGTTCTGATTATACTGACTAGTTCCTAGAACATATGCACAACAGGGCACTCCTTGCTTGATAAAACACTATCTGCATCCAAGTCACTTTCAGCTCAATCCTGTTTACTATTCCAGGCAAATACTTATCCCACCCAATCCCTTGCAAGTGTCTAGACTAGAGAATACCCACTTTAGACAACAGTGCTGTAACTAGTCATTTCTACACCCAAGATTCCTACCTCCATTTCTACATCCAATAGAGGCAGGGTCTCAGTTCTAAACACACACAGAGAAGAGTTGCTCTGAGCTTATTATTTTAGGTAGCAGTTACTCCTTTGGATAGCAGCGACATGAAAGGACAGCCTCATGTCTCTGATTTTTTTCTCCTTCCTCATCAGCAATAGTGAGTGTCTGATGTGCTGTACTGTATTAAGCTGCAAGCCAATAAGAAGCTGCATAACTCCATCTAATCTGCTGCCCTTACTAAGCCTCACAGCAATGAAATGAAAAGGGCACATTATACCATTTGAGAGTATTAAAGCAAGTATTCATGCACTTCCTTGAGTCTTGATACCTACTTTACACTCCCTGTTCTGTTACTGTACTGCGAGGCAGCCACAAGGGAAACTTTGAAGCAATATCCTCAATATTTGAAATATCCGGGTAATCACAGTTCTTCCTTCAGTTTTGACCCTGTGAAAAGAGACCCCAGTTCTTTCTGTCTCCTCCGGAGGGCCCAAACACAGTGACTGGAGGAATTGCAGGGAAATCTTTTGCAAGACAACAGTGGCATTTGCAAATATGGGGGGGGAGTACAACAGCAAAGAAATTCAGCATGATGCAAATTATGAATGGATTGTGCCGTTGTGCATACAACACTAAGGTTCCAAAAGGACAGATGCCACAGATGCTCATTTGGTCTTTCCTCAGATGCGTGAAGCAGGACAAGGTGACACTTTCCAAAGGAAAGGCCTGTTCTAGAAGGCATTGCAGAAGATGGCAAACAGCTCACAGTAGCCTGGCAGATCTCAGCCAAGTCCCCCACCTCCACCTCCAAGAATGAGATGCTCAGAAGTCATTGAAAGGATGTTTAAGAAATTGAACATAACTTATCTAAGCAACCCATCCATCCACCCGCCCTTAAGCTGTCCATCTATTTCCTCGCCTGTCATCCTTCCTTCCACCCACCAGCCACCATCCTGTGCCTCCAAGGCGTCCATCACTCACTCTCCTCTCAGCTCCCCCCACCTCCCCAGGGCCATCACTCTATCCTCTCCCACCAGCCATCATTCTCAACAAGCCTCAACACCCCCTGCAAGCATCCATCATCACACCCTTCTTCCATCCCCCTCTGCACACACACACACACACACACACCCCTTTTCACTATCCCACCACCACAACTTTCCCCTCTTTGCACAGTTTCTCCCCCCCCCAAGTAGCAACAATTTACATTGCCTATTTTTTTTTAACAAACAGGTGTATTATCTTGCTTTTACACATACAGATCTGTTCCAAATCGAGCCATTTTATATTCTCCAGAGACCCACCCCAGCGCTCCGCGGCTGCCTCTCCCCCTTCCCACATTTGCCAAGCAGAGGATCATTGCAACATCCACACAGCCAGGTCTCTGGACTTCCTCCTTGCCTCACACAACCATTTTGTGGAGATGGCCAGGGGATGCTCCGCTTCCCCCTCCCTAGGCGAGACACCGCTTTAGATCTTCTCCCTTACCTGGGGATCGGAGCCCCAGAGGCCTGGAGGCTGAGTTGATGATCCGAAAGAGGGTGTCCCGGAGGGGGGGGAGAGATTAAAAAATATGGGAGGGACCCCCTCCCCAAAAGAGAGAGCAGAAGGAGGTGGGCATTCAGGGCAAGGGGAAAGTGGCAAAGACCTTTGACGGGGTGGGGGTGGGGAAGAGAGACACGGACGTCACTCCTGAAACAGAGCAAGGGCTTCGAAGGACCCTTATTCCCGGGGTGCCCAGCAGCCTTGGACGATGAGGGGGACCCCAAGATGGGTAGGAAGGAACTAAGTTTGGGAAGCCAAGGAACAGCCGACATCCTTGGCAGAGTCCTGGATTGCTGAGGGCGCCCCGAAAGAAACGAGGCTGCCCCAGTCCCGATGCCGAGGAGCGCCAGGCAGCCTTCACCCAAGGAAGAGTGAAGGAGAGGGGGAGGACCTTGGATTGGGGCGGGGGGAAGAGACGGGACCCAGGAGTGGGCTGCAGCGGAGTGCGGGGAGAGGGAGCTGGAGGGGGCCGAGGAGCCCCCTCCGTTTTAACCCTTGGCGGTGCAAGAGGGAAAGGCGGGAGGCTCTCCCGCGGCTTTGCTTGCAGCGCGTCCAGAGAGAGGTGGTTGCGGCGGGTCTCCTGTGGCCAGGCTGCGGGGGGGGGGAGCGGCTAGAAGCGGCGGCGGCGGCGGCGGCTTCTCCTACCTGAGAGACTCTACGGAGCTCGGATCTGCAGGCTGGTCGGCTCCTTTCCCCCCTTTTCTCCCCGCTCCGCTCGCGGCAGCCTGGGAGGCAGGCGGCTTGTTGCAGCTGCTGTTGCCGGAGACGAGGAGGTCGAGGAGCCAAAGCGACGCGCTGCGATCTGGCGGCGGCGAGAGCGCGGCCAGCAGGACTAGGCGAGAAGGAGCCGAAGGGTGCCTCCGGGTGGCGAACGGAGGAACTACACGGTGCAAGAAAATTCCGAGTTTTTTTGGGGGGGGGTGTTTCAATGTGGGGGAGAGAAAGAGAGGTTAGGGTATAATGGAGGAGGAGGTATTTCTAGAAAGATGGTAGCGCATGAAATAAATATTATAAATATAATTATACGACACATCCTGCAGCCACAGAAAGAGGCACTTTCGAATTTATGCCATCACGTTTGGTTGCAAACAAAAGGCATAATGATGACAAACGGCGCGCAGTAAAGGGGCGCGCGGGGTGTGTGTGGAATAACAGCACGAAAGCGCTGCGAGCATCAAAATGGGTTGGGCTCTTTAAAAACCTGTAATCACCGACTCCACCACCACAATTTCTGGCGCGTGGGTTTCAGGGTGAGCCTGGGAAGGGGAATATTGTTGGGGTGCAATGTGGAGAGGCGGGAGGGTATAACTGGGGAGAAGCTACATGGGGAGTTGCCAGAGGACGCCGGTCAGGGAGGGAGCAAACTCTGGGGTGCTGAGAGATGGCCAAAGTGGTGATGGGCTACAGAGAGGCTAGTAAATAAAAACAGGACGATAGGGGGCTACTGTTGGGGTGAGGCATAAGCCCCAAAGGGGCTGCCAATAAGACTGCGAATAGGAGAGGAGAAAGATTTGAGGGGGGAGGCAGAGGGAACCCCCACCCTTGCCCAGCGTCCCTGGCTGCTGGTCTTTTCATAGCAGCCTAACACAGAGTGAGCAAAGGAGGCATAGGAGAGGCGAAAGTTCCTCCTGCAGCGTGAAAAGCAGAGGAGCACAAGCAGCGGGAAAAGGTGGCAACAGCGGCGGGGGCAGGAGTGGCGAGGAGGACGCTGAGATCTGAGGCGGGGGTGTGTCTGTGCTGAAAGGCTGCAGAATAAAGGGGAGTGGGATTTGTGGGGCCCTTCCAAAGGAATGCTGTGGTCATGGGGAGGGACACTGAAGAGGAGGTGCTGTGGGGCACAGAAATGTAGTGGCAAATGCAGAAGTGCGGAATCACAGACACTCCCCCCCCTTATTTTTTGCTGCTGGGTTGAGAAGAGATCCTTGTTAATATCTTCCCCCACAACAGCAGCGTGAACTAGTGAAAAGAGTCTTCTCGGTGGCTGACTCGCCTCCTTTCAACAGGAAAAGGCAAGGAAGCATGTGAGAAGACTCTTCTCAGTGGCTAACACACTCCTTTTTATGCTGATTGGCTTGGACAAAAGGACTCTGGTGGGAGTCTGCTCCCAAAGAAGAAAAGTGGCTAAGACCCCTTAGGTCCCAGATGACTACACCCCTGGTGGGGAAAAGCCATGGCTCAGTGGCAGAGTACCGGGTTCAATCCTGGGCATCTCTAGGCAGGGCCTCTGTTTGAAATCCTGGACAGCAGCTGCCAGTCAGTGTAGACAACACCGAACTAGATGGACCGACGGTCTGACTTTGTAGGGCTGCCTCTCTTTTGAAAGGGCTTCTGTGCCTTGGTCAGGGGCAAACACGCAGAGCAGACTGCAGCGGGTGCAGCGTTTGTCCCGCACGAGGGAACAGCGGCGAATCTTTCTTGCTGAATTTCTGCCTGTTGCACAGCCCTTAAAAGCGGGGGAGGAAGTGAGGGTCTGTCCCTGACAGGCCAGAAAAGGGGAATGGTTGGGGACACGTGGGCTCTCCTTTCCGTCATTTACTGTGCAGGAGAGGAGAGATTCCACCTCATGACGAGCGGACAGCAGCATCTGGGAGGCAGGAGGTGGAATCTGGGGGGAGGCTGCCTTCAAGGGGGGGGGAACCAGCAGGTGAAGCAGCCCAGACGCTGCCTGCCCCTTTGACTACATCCAGCACGTGTCACGTCTGCTCGGCAATGTGAGGGAGAGGAGCAGCCCGCGAGTGCCCCCTGCTGGCCAAAAAGAAAGAAAGTTCTTGCAAGGACGCGACGGGATGAAGAGAGGAGATACACTTGGAGCAAGGGGGGGGCTGTGACCTTCCAGATGTTGTTGGACTCCAACTCCCATCAGCCTCAGCCAGCATCGCCAATGGTCAGGTATGATGGGAGATATAGTCCAACGGGTGCTGTCTTAGGCTAAGCAAGAATCCTGGGAATTGTAGCGTGTTACAAGGGTGTTGGGAGCTGTAGCTCTGGGGGGAACTATAGTTCCCAGGATTCTTGGGGGATGGGGATGTGCTTTAAAGCACTGAGCCTTAGAGAGGTTAGTGACAGGGCCTTGCACGTCAACTGCCAGGCTTTACAAAGTTGCAAAGGAGGACAGCATCCCTGTTCTGTTCCTTCTAGCCTAGGAGAGGGAATGTCCCCTGCTACCCTAATGACATACTAGAATCGCCTCTTCTACCTCAATGCAGAAAGGTGTATCCATGGGATATTACTTCTGTTGTGAAACTGCTCCCTTTCTAGCTGAGGCTGTACAGCTCTTAGCAGTGTCAGACTCTGCACACAGGGTCCTAGCTGACTATCATTGCAATCAGTCTGCATGCTGGATTCCTGCACCTCAAGACCCCCAAACAGTGTGATTGAGGGCACTCTTTTCTGGGTCCTGCTGAAGTCTTGGAGACCTCCATCCATTTAGAATATGACATTTATTTTATATATGATACTTTAATATGGCACAACTTGCTTTCAGGTCATAAGCTCAGTGGAAATGCAGATGCTGTGCGTACCAAACAACATGTGCATGCTAAAGACCCCAGCTTCCCTCCCCAAGATGTCCACAGAGGGGTGGGAAAGCCCTGTGTCTGAAACCCTTAAGAGCTACTGTCTATCAGTGTAGACCACCTTTCCCCAACCTGCTGCTCTCCTGGCTTTTGGACTTCAAATCCCATCACACCCAACCATTGGCCATGCTGTCTCCCACTGATGGGAGTTGGTGTCCTACACCTGTTGGACAGCCACAGGTTCTCTGCCCCTGGCTATAGCCAGAGAGCTTTTCCTATCTAAAATAGACACCAGCATTTCTTAAACAGGAAATAAGGCCAACGCTTGTGGATTTTACTATGGGCCCTGCTTCCCGTGCACAGGATTATCACTTTCCTTACTTGCTCTGGTCAGCATACTGATTAAAGAAATTTATCCAGGGACAAGATTCTCCTGACATGGATGTACAAGTGGCATAAAAGGTTTCATATGATCAAAAATGAAACAGCCATCCCCAATCCTGCCACCATTTGGATAACCAGTGCAGGAAAATCTGACAAACTAGGATGATGTCAAAAGCATCATCAGTTTTGAAAGGATGGACAAGGTCATGATAATGCCCTCTTTGCCACTTTGGTGCCCTCTAGATGCTGTTGGACTCCCATCAGCCCCAGCCAGCATGGCCAATGGTCATGTTGTGGTCCCTTAACATCTGGAGGGCACCAGTTGGGTGAAGGATGCAAGAAGGCAATGACTTTTTTCAGAGCACAGTGGGAGATGTGTGTAATATTTACTATTTTGGAGCAATAAGTATTAGAATGGGGCAAGAGCGCACAGTTAAACTATGGAATTTGCTCCCAAACGTAGTAGATGGCAGCCAACTTGGGTGGCTTTAAAAGAGGATTAGACAAACTCATGGAGGATAAGGTTATCAGTGGCTGGCAGTCACAAGAGCTATGTTCGCTCTCCAGTGTGGGAGGCAGTAAGCCTCTAAATACCAGTTGCTAGGAATCACAGGTGGCAAGAGTGCTCTTGCATTCAGGTCCTGCTTGCGGGCTTCTCATGAGCATCTGGCTAGCCACAGTAAGAACAGGATGCTGGATTAGATGGGCCACTGGCTTGGCCTGATCCAGCAAGCTCTTCTTCTGGAATATGGAACTTTTGTCAGTGTTATAAGTACAGTATCTTGTAGCAGTTCAAATGTGGTTTAGTAAGAGTTTTCACCCATGACATTTATTGGCCTTTTTACCTAAATCTGCCTCAATTTTGTATATTCTTTTTATTCATAAAAACAAACAAATAAACAAACAAAACAGAAGAGCAAAGCTTAAAAGAAAGGACAGAGGAAATCTGAAAAAAGAGCATGTGCACTCATGCAGGCCTGTGTGGTCTACAAAATTGTACAAAATTGGACTACTGCAATGCGCTCTACGTGGGGCTGCCTTTGAAAACAGTCCGGAAACTACAGCTAGTGCAAAACGCAGCAGCCAGACTGTTGACGAGGACCAGACTGTCTGCACATATAACACCTGTTCTGGCGCGTTTACACTGGCTACCTATCTGTTTCCGGGCTAAATTCAAAGTGCTAGTTTTTACTTATAAAGCCTTACACGGTGCAGGAGCACAATACCTAGTGGAACGCCTCTCTCGATATGAACCTACCCGTTCACTACGGTCAACATCAAAGGCCCTCCTCCAAGCTCCGACTCACAGAGAGGCTCGGAGGGTTGTAACGAGATCTAGGGCCTTTTCAGTGGTGGCCCCCGAACTATGGAATAGTGTCTTCGACGAGGTGCGCCTGGCGCCTACACTTCTATCTTTTCGGTGCCAGGTTAAAACCTTTTTATTCTCCCAGGCATTTTAACATATTTTACTGTTGTTAATATATACCAGGCTGTTAAATGCTTAAAATGTATGTTTTTAGTGTTTTTATTGTCATTTTATTGTATTTTTGTATTGTATTTACTTTATGCTGTACACCGCCCTGAGAGCCTCTGGCTTTGGGCGGTATAAAAATCGAATAAAATAAATAAAAATAAATAAAATAAAATGTAACATGGTATAGCAATGAAAACAGAGTCAAACACAGCCAATAAAAGGGGAGCAGTTAAAGCAATCTAAAATAATAGAAAACCAAAGGAATGAGACAAGTTTTTTACACACACACACCCTACACACCTGCTTACCTGGGAGTAAACCCACGGAATTCAATGGGGCTTACTTCTGAACAGAAAGATAGACCATTGTGCTGTAGCTCATTAATTTGTTTTAAAGACTACAGAGAGCTGGGTACATAAAACCAATTTATGGAATCTGCAAGCCTGTCATTCAATTAAACTTTTCTGCATAAATGTGTAAACAGCCCAACTGTACCCAGTGCAACTGAAAACAGTCATATGTAATCTAATAAAGAACAATGTCAATATTTCCACATATGTTTGGTTATCAAAGAGTCCACATTGCTGGTCTGTATGTCGTATTCTTGCTCTTCACATCGCGTTTCCTTCCTCTTTGTTGATATATCTGTGAAAAAGAAAAATGAGGAGCACTGATCCATCTTTCAGTGCCCCTCCCATGGTCAATTGCACATTGTTCAGGTGGGATCCAGGCAGCTCAGGGGCTTCTCTTCCCTGTTTCACAGATGCACTGTTGGGGGGGCAATGGGGCCCATGCTCTAGGTCTTTTGCGTTGGGTCACAGATCTCCTAATGCTTGCCCCCTTTTAATTTTTTAAGAGCCTTTACTTGCAGGGTAGCTGGGCATCCTGTAACACAGCACTGGTGTGACTCCAGCCACTCACCATCTTAATGTGTCCTGAGGCAAACTCGTGTCGTGGGTTCCTGTCCGCAGAGGGCTACATCTAATGTTCTCTGGCACTAGTGGACAGGTGAGTTTTAATGTTGCGTAACAGAAAAATCCAATGCAACTGTTGCACTAGTGGATACTTGTTGCATAATCTATTGTGCAACAGTTCCCAGCAACCTGCTGATGTATTCTCTTGTGCAACAACATTCTGCTGGAGTTCGCCAGTGGAACGAGTATAGCACTGTGTGAGTTTAACTTAACACTATGTTGGATACAACCCCAGTACCATTTAAATACCTAGATGTATCCCTGCTGCCTTGAATAAATTTCTGAAATATAGTTGCTCCACAACCTGACCCTTGGGATTTTTAGATCTGGACTGTAAGGAGACCTTTGTATTGAACAGGTGCACAGAAAGGATGATTGCAGCAACAGTGGATTTCTGATCACCGCAGGGCAATTAATGAGGAAAAACCTGCCCCCACCCTATGCAATTGTTAAACCATGGGTGGGGAAGTGAGATCTTTCTAGATGTTGCTGGACTACCGCTCCTATCATCCCTGATGGGGATTGTACAAAATATCTGGGGACAGGGCATCAAAGTAAAGAAGGCTGTTCTAATTTAACCTTTCCCCACTACAATTAAACAAGCTAGACAACAACTGTGATCCATCTATGAGAACTTTCTTTGTTATTGGCTAAGCTGCTGTGATGTCAGTGGGATCATCATAGACATTCTACCTGCTCAGAGTGGTGTCAGCAATGGAATGTTAATCATATTGGACAGAAGTAGAATTTTAATTTGGCTGGCAGAAGAAAAGGAAAGGGGGACTTAGGTAGGTCCTAGGGACAACAGGAAATGTATTGGCAGCAAGTGAGTTTATAAGCTAAATAATTTCAGAAGCTGGAGGACATGTACTCGGGAGCCAACCAAGTGGGGACTGAATTTCTCACAATGAGTTGATCATGTGGGTTGAAGCTGGCTGGGAAAATATCCATGATGTGAAGATGTAGAGATAGGCAATACTTCACCTGTTGAACTGATGCTAGTCAGGTTGCTGCTATCAAAGGCAACGCAGCTCCACAAGAGAAGGGGCAACTGGCATACTTCATTAGAATTAACTAGCTAATCCACTGTCTGTAACTATATAGTATTACTTACAAGATCCCAGCAACCAATGATTTACTTGTCAGAAGTGGTGGGGCATTTCCTTCCCCTTTGGTTAAGTCCAGCTTTCTGCACACCTTTGAGAGATGTAGTGCTTTGGAGCATTGCCACAAGCTATTGTACCCCCCCTCTCAATTTTAACAGCAAGCAAAGTAAAGCTTTTAAACCTCCAATTAACAGGACTCGTGCATTAACAGAAATGAGCTGTGTTACTATGCAAGCTCCCTCCTGCCAGGAAGACGCAGCAGCCTCCAGACACAAGACGAAAAAGGGAGAGGCCGGGGGAGCACACTGCCTCTGCTGCAGAGCCAAAGTGCAGCTTGGAAGATCCACAGGAAAGTAGGGGCAGGAAGATAGGGGCAGCTTTGGAGCCTCTGCCCTTCTCCCCATTCTTTCCTCAAGACAGCAGCTGCAATGAGTGGCCTCTGTCAAGCACTCTTCCTCCATTTGCACCAAAGGCCTTGCTCATCGAGGTCTTAAATGCATCTATTAGCTCCCAGGTACACTAATCATCTCCTTATCCTTATGGAGTTTTACTTCTCATCTGCAGAAAGAGCTGTGTGAAATTATAGTTCTGTGACCCAGGCAATCTGGATTCTGCATTACTTCAGCACTGGGGATGGGATAGGATCCTCCACTGCGCTGAGGGCATCAGGCAAGCTTAGGAAATAAAGGGCACAAGGACATCAGAAGCTGCCCTGTTGGTCCATCTAGGCCAATAATGTCTCCACTGGCTGGTCGGAGCTTTCCAAGGCTTCAGACAGGGGATGTTCCTTGCCCTACTTGGAGATGCTGAGGATTGAACTCAGGACCTTCTGCATGCAAAGCAGATGCTCTGCCAATGAGCTATGACCCTTCCCCTGCAGGCCACTCAGCACCTGGCTCACTCTGCCTAAAGCAGCTTTTCCTTGATGTGAAGATGCAGAGATAGGCAGTACTTCACCTGTTGAATTGATGCTCTGCTTAACTGACTAGGGGTAAGCCTCTTTGGAATTGCAACACAGAGCAAGATAGAAATGTTTTAAAATACAATAAACCAACAAACAGTAGAACATACTGACGAGCAGGGATGTTTATTTTGGTTGTTTATTTTCTGATGCAACCAAGAGGCAGCTGGACAGTCATCTGTTTTAACTTGGATTCCTGCATTGAGCAGGGGGTTGGACTCAATGGCCTTATAGGCCCCTTCCAACTCTATGATTCTATGATTCTGATGTGTGATTGAGATAAAAAAAAGAAAACATTAAAGACCTTTCCTTCTATGTATATCAGGCTGTTTTTATTCATTAAATATGCATGTTTCCTCACTTCCTTCCATGCCCCCCGCAAAAGAAAACAAAAGAAAAAAGCACTTATTTTGGCAACATGTACACTTATTTAAAATGTAATAACTTTGGATTAGTCCTCTCTTACTTCAGTGAGGCTTCAGCAGAGAAGGTAAACGGAGGAATATGGATCAGGATAACGCATCCAACTGAAATGATATCTAACTGTATACAATCCATAGCACTGGCTTTTTTGGAATCTTTCCCTTCCCCCCCCCTCACTGTAACGTCCATGGCGATTTCTTGCTAGCATTTCTGAATGACATGATTTTATAGCCAGAAACAGATTTGAGGGAACAATTGTGGTGCAGTGAAGTACATAATAGGCATTGTAAACCATCCTCTCATTCCCCCACCCACCTCCTACTGCCTAATTATGTCTATTGCTCAGAGTGGAGCTAGCCAGCTTGAATGAATTAGAAGGACTAAATGCGCACATCAAGTGGCTTCTGTGGGATATGGCTTAGTGGTTTTTAGCAGGGGGTGGGGAACAAAAGCAAAGAGTCACAAGGTTCTACAGCAGGATAGCCAATATGGTGCCCTCCTGATTTTGCTGGACCATAACTCCTACCAGCCCCGCTCAGCATGGCCAATGTCAAGGATGATGGAAGTTGTAGTCAAACAATATCTGGTGGGCAGCACATTGGCTATCCTTGTTCTACAGAAGCTAGGGTCAGAAACTGCAGTGAACAGATGCAAGTATGGAATAGTACAGAAGACTGATAAGTTTGTAAACTTTTCCTTTTAAAAAATATAAAGGGAAATGGGGGAATTTTTAATTTCTCAAACTAGAACTCAGCTCTGTTTGAGGTCCTTGCCTGCTGCTCTGGATATTAGCGCAACTCCTTAATACTAGTGTTGCAATATTTGCAGACCTTCTTCTGTATCTTTAAAAGTTGTGCAGGGGGAAGGGAGAATTCCACCTTGTGGTTTTTCCCATTACAGTGTTGCAAGAATACCTGTACTTGGCTGACTTTCTCTTCTCCTAAAGATACAGGATCAGTCTCAGACCTTGAACCTGGCAACCCTGGGCCCCAGAGAGCAGGACTAGGTCTAATGAGCTAGTTACAGGAGGGTAAATTTCAGTTGACTATTCGGAGAAATTTAACAGTATAAATAGTTCAACAATGGAACTAACTATATAGAGGATTGGGTGGACTCTCCCTTACTGGGGAGGCCTTTAGACCCAGACTGGGCAGTCACCTGCTGGGGTTGCTCTAATTCTGGATTTCAAGCAGGGGGTTGCAAGAGATGCCTAAAGGGCTCCATGTTTCTATGTATAAGGAG
Organism: Rhineura floridana; assembly: GCF_030035675.1. Lineage (NCBI taxonomy): Eukaryota > Metazoa > Chordata > Lepidosauria > Squamata > Rhineuridae > Rhineura > Rhineura floridana. The sequence continues at coordinate 39,156,420 of NC_084491.1, forward strand.
TGCTTTTATTTTATATTTCTGGAGGAACATTTAATCATCCAACTCCCAAGCCTACACTTCGTAGCAGGAAAGTCTAGGAACAGCTTTACCATCTCTGCAGTGTGTGTTTGTGTGTGTGAGGGGAAGGGGTGTGTGTGAGAGCACAAAGTGATTAAACGTTTGCCATCTCTTACCTACAGCCAAGAAATTAATACCAAGCTATAGGGACTACCTAGTCACAGAGGAAATCAACATCTTGGGCTCCTGACTCTTAATGCAGTTTGACGATCTTTAAAAGTCCAGGAAAAGTCAGTCTGTCTCCCACTCTCACTCACATACATTTCATTCAGATGGCTGGCTGCAAAGCATATCCTCCCCCCCCCCCCCGCCGGCATCTGCACAAATCTTTCCAATTTTGGTGCTGGCGGCCTTGTAATTACTCTCATCAAAAGATGTTTACTTCTGTCTGCCTCATTTATGTAATGAGGAGAAATAAAAACTGTCATTTTAAAAAGCCTCTTTGAAATGCACACAAGAAATTGAAGAGAGAGAGAGAGAGTGTGTGTGTGTGTGTGAACAAATGCACAGAGAAACAAGACAAGAAAAACAGTCATAGAAAGCAGAGGCAGTTTGCAGCTCTACATACACACAGAATTTGGCCTGGATGAAGACCTCTGCATCAGCTTTCAACATTTTAAGTTTCTGGCCCTTATTGTTATGAAACTGGGATTGGGAGTGAGTGAGCACCCTGCAGCAAAACTTCAGAAGCCAGAGAGGGGTGATATTTATTACATTTCTATCCTACCTTTCCTCCAAGGGGCTCAAGGTGACACACATAGTTCTCCTTTCTCTTCATTTTATCCTCACAACAACTCTGTGAGGTAGGTTAGGCTGAGAGATTGTGACAGGCCCAAGGTTACTCAGGGGGCTTCAGGCTGAGTGGATTTACTCAGGTGATTGGTTCAATAGGCACAAAGAAAAAAGCTTACACAAATTATTTTTGGGACATTATATTTATTTTTATTTGTTTATTTATTAAATTTGTATCCTGCCCTTCCTCCCAGAAAGAGCCCAGGGTGGCAAACAAGTGACAAAAAACTAAAAACATCTATAAAACATCTTAAATTTTTTTATTACCCAAATCAGTTTCAAGTCTGTTTCAGAATAGCAAAAAAGCCCCAAAACAAAGCCAATTCATGTGTGTGGTGTCAGAAGGATGCTTAAATCTGCTTTCCTGGATCAGTTTTTGTTTGAAAAATCCCATCAGGCTCCCCCCCCCAATACTTTCCATTGCCCGAGACAAGAAAAAAGGCACCCTCAGATGGCAAAAATCAATAGATTTCCCCCATGATATCTTAAGTCTCAGGCTGTTTGTTTTGTTTTGTTTTCAGAAAACAAAGTCTGTTTAGATACTTAAATCTGCTTCCCTAAATCAGTTTCAGTTGGAATCGTTTCACCCTAAGATATTACATTGGCAGGGACAAAAAAAATAAAAATAGCTGATGGCAAAACCAATAAGATTTCTTGGGATATTGCATGTCCTGACTGCTTTTTGTTTTCAGAAAGAAAACTGAAAATGGTAACTGAGTAAAATTTGGGTGTGTTATGCAGTTGACCATAGAAAGACCGTGTAATATTGATAACCACTTATATGCCCAAATGGCTTCTCCTTATCTGAGGTCTATGTCTGAGAAAACTGTGCCAAGTAAAGTACAGACTGGATAGAATTTTGTCGAAGCTGGTTTATGAAGATTTCCAGTGTGCCAGAGACACGGCATCTCTTTGCCCCTCCTCATGTTCAACAGGAGCTAAATGATGCAATATGCATAAGATTGTATAATTTAGATAGTTCACAAAATTCTCCCAGTGAAGGGCCTCAACCTCTGGTCGTTACTGTTAATAAAAACTGAAGCCTTTTCACAGACAGCATAAATTTTTATTACCACTACTACTTTATTTATATGGTGGCCCCAGTGTGCCTAGCACTTCACAAAGTATGAGAGGGCAGGTCTCTGCCCTGAGGAGCTTCCAATCTAACATTTGACCCGGGGAAAACAATAGAGGAAGGGGAAAGAAATGGAAGCAGAGGGAAACAGGGAAGGGACACGTGGCTGTTACTTAGGTTTGAGTTACAGGGCAAGTCACAGCAGAGGAACTGGAAGGTTGAACCAAAGGCTTCACAGAAAAGATGGGTTTTGAAGGACGTGAGAGAAGAGGCACCACACGTTTAATTTCATGCACATGTGCCTGCTAGGAGTAAATAAACTGCATCAGTCTGTTAGGTTTAAACTGGGATGTGGGCGGATTTCAGGTCAGATCTACTTTGTTCCACCCACCTCCAAACCCTAAGATCTACCATTCATAGCCAGATGAAAAAGGCATAGTTAGAATTAGAGATGTTGCCTCTGAGCACCTTTTAAGCCTTGTTTTCAGTCCCAGTACTGAACTGAGCACACAGTCCTTTTGGCCGAAAGTCAATTCCTGGTTAGCTTCCATCACTTTAGAAGCCTAATTCAGCTGTAAAAGTTGTTTTGTTTGCTATTGCTAGTCAGTTGGAAGTCAGAAAGCCTTGCTGATCTACTGCAAATCACCCAGAAATCTGTCACTAGATCCTGATCTACCTTCTGCCCAGCTCTGGCTTCCTACTCCACCCCTTCTTTCTCACTGCCTCCTAATGCTTTCCAGAGCTCCAAAATACCACCACCTGTCTTTCATGCTTCAAATCTCCCCCCCCCCAAAAAGCCCACCTTTTCTGTAAAGCCTTTGGCTTCTCTGGTTAACAGTGGTGGCTGCCTGCTTGTAGAATGCTCTGCCCAGGAAGGCACGCAAGCTGCCATCATTATCTATTTTCAGGTCCCAGGCAAAAACATTTCTTCTCAACCAGGCTTTTGGCCCTTAATTTGGAGGGTATTAGTTGTGGCCTCTTTCTTGCTTATCTTTTAGTGGGATGGGTTGTGTTAGATTTTCCTTTTTAGATATACTATGGATGTGTTTTTACGTTTTCATTTTGTTCTGTATTTTTACATTTGGTCTTAATGTTTGTATCATTATGGAAAGCCAGTGCAATGTAGTGGTTAGAGTGCTGGACTATGAGCTAGTAGAGCAGGGTTCAAATCCTCACTTGGCTATGAAGCTCATTAGGTGACCTTGGGCTAATCATTGCCTCTCAGCCTAAACTTCTTTGCACGGTTGTTGTTAGGATAAAATAGAGAAGTGGAGAACTATGTACACCACCTTCAGCTCCTTGGAGGAAAGATGGGACATAAATGCAATAATAAATAAAATAAACAAATTTTGTAAGTGACTTTGGGTCACTTCTCATGGAAAAAGTAATGAATCAATGCAATTATTCATCATCATCATCATCAAGTTAAAAATTTTTTTCACCAAGTACGTGAACTTGAATTTGCTGATGATCTCTTCCTAATTCAGATTCCAAGCTGTTTAATTGTCACTGCTTCTGGAGTAAGAAAGATCAGCAAATAAAACCAAAGGAAATATTAGGTCCATCTCTCTTCACATTGACACTAACAACCCCCCCTCCCCAGATATGAATGATCTGCTAGCCATCTCAGAAACAGATTTACACCCTACTCCAGGGAGACCTTCTCAAGCATATATCAACAAGAAGGTTAAAACATTGATGAGGAGGCGGAGAGGAGAGAGATGTTTTATGCTGAATAAGCTGCATATATCTGGAAACAAACAAACTAGCAAAAAGGAGGGGAAACACTGGAGAATTTTTAGGAGTGTTTTATCTCTCCTAAAGCATGACTGATGATTTGCAGCTGTAAAAATCCCAGCTGCTTGGGGCTGGAGGAAAGAACCACCAAACAGAAGCTCTCGAGCTGGAAGAGGGGAAGAAACTGTTGTGTTTATTGCTTTGTTTTATGACGCAGTGCAACGGCACAATTGACAGAGCCACGGTCAGTAAGGAAGAGGCCAGGAGCACAAGCAGCCACTGTAGTTCACAGCAGAGCTTGGAAAAGTTACTTTTTTTGAACTACAGCTCCCATCAGCCCCAGCCAGCATGGCCACTGGATTGGGCTGATGGGAGTTGTAGTTCAAAAAAGTAACTTTTCCGAGCTCTGGTTCACAGGTATCCAAAACTGGGACTCCATGGCATTTCAAGGTCATTTGGAAATAGTAGTAGTCAGGACATTAACACTGGCCCTGAACTCACTGCTGGCTTCCCTTACCCGTGATTTCTCCATGATTCAGAAATGATGCAATGTCCTCATGATACGGCCAAAGCCAGTGAGTACTTCAGATTACAGGTAGAGGATTCAGCTGATGGTATGTTCCTCTGTACAAAAATAAAAAATGACGTCACTGCACACCAAAAACTAGGCTAGACTCCTCCTCTCCAACAAACCGGTTCCCTTCGTGCGGGGAGGAGCATCTCATCACGCAAACCAACACTCGCACTATCACATGATACATCATGGAAATGAAATGGACTGCCTTCAAGTCGATTCCGACTTATGGCAACCCTACTAAATAGGGTTTTCATGGTAAGCGGTATTCAGAGGTGGTTTACCATTGCCTTCCTCTGAGGCTGAGAGGCAGTGACTGGTCACCTGGTGAGCTTCATGGCTATGTGGGGATTCGAACCCTGGTCTCCCAGGTTGTAGTCCAACATCTAACCACTACACCACATGGACACAGGCATACTACCTTAGTAAGAACTAAACCAAAGGACCTTAAGACTATTTGGAGATAATATTACCATGCTAAGAGCTGTAGCAAGCTTAGATTTAGGGTTGCCCATTGGTTAGTGATATTTTTAGTTGATCATTCACCTATTGTTGAAGTCAATTAGTTTCTCATTGGAATCAACATTCCCAGGTCCCTGTGGCATATTGATTTTGGAAGACAGACCTGGATTCAAATACCCGCTCCGCTTTGAAAGGCATAAGGTGGCCTTGCACATAAATAAATAAATAATCACTCTACCCCACTGGCTCTGGGCTCATTCACATGGGAGCTGAACTTCGCAGTAAAGAAGCAGCTTTTGCCATCACAATACATTTGCAAGGTTCATACTTCCTACCTTCAAATCCGCTGTTTTCTTTTCATACAAGTAGGCATTCCTCTGGAAAGGTTTAGTATGGCTGTGTCTTTGTTTTGCCCTAAGGGGAGGGTTTTTTTTGTCAGTTTCATTGTTTCTTGTCAATTGCATGTCTCTCCCCTGAAGTAGGAGAGCTTGGGGGTGCAACTGACACAAAACTGTATGAAACTGAATAGAGGGGGGAGTGAGTGAGGCAGCTTTTGTGGGCGGCAGTGAGAAAGGGAGCTGGCGATGGGGCATAAGAGAGCCCACCCACTAAAAAAAAACATTGAGGCAAAGTGCCTACACAGAGGAGCGCAGTGAACCTGAGATGGTTTTTCCTTTCCTTTTTGCATTAAAATTGGATTGGTTTGATATAGGAAAACTGTGTGATAGCTGATGATTGCCTGCAACATCATGTGAACCATGCAAATTAAATGGGGATGCAAGTAGCACCAATCTCACAGTAAGTCACCATGTGAACCAGCCCTCTCTGCTTAATGTACATCACTGGGTCAGAGTGAAAGGGAAAAATGGGATCACACACAGACACAACAGCTGCACAAAACCCATTGCTGACACCTGCCCAGGACCCCCTTTGAAAAGGCAGCTGGGTCCAGGAGCTGCCCTTTTGGTTAATTGCAGTACCCATGAGGTAGGGCTGCGCTGAAGCATTGTGGGAGACTGAAATGGTGACCTCTGGGCTGAGCCACCTGGAGCTTCCCACTGCCTAGAAAGCAGCGTGTGCATCAAACCTTGAGAGCTCCCCTCAAAGTAGAGCCTGTCCCAAATGGGATAATCTCCGTCGAGATCCTATGAGGAAGGGTAGAATGCAAATGCCAAGGTACGTATGTCCTCAGCCTCCATCAGGAATGTTCACAGGGAGAGTTACCTGCCACCACCTCTGGATCAACAGCTTTTTTTCTGCTGTTACCGGATGTCAATTTCAGAGCAAAGAGAGGGTTGGTCCAGTGATTTTGAAGGACCAGGGAAGCTTGCCAACAGGAAAAATTACCACTCGAGTGACTCAAGAAACCTTTGCCAGTCTCCTCCATTTTCTATCCATAATTGAAGTCTCATGTCTGCCAAGTATTAAAATGAAGAACACATCCCCTCCCCACCTCCAGTTCTTCATTCATTTGGGCAGTTTTTTCTGTGTAAATATTTAACAGCATTAAAATGGGGGACATTCAAAGGTGGGTCTGCTTATTCAATGATGCCTCCACTTACAAAAAAGAAAAAAATCAGAGCAGCTGGCTCAATCCCCTATCAAGCACCAGACAGCATTTATTGCTGAGCAACCTTCATTAATATTTTAAGGAAAGTAGTTTGTCATTCTGTGGAACTGCAGACAGGCCCTTACTGTTTTAAAAATGTTGCTAATATCTTTTTTAAAGTGGAAGGCATGCCATTTCATCGGCAGCAATAAGAGCCAAGAAAATTCCGTAGCCAGTGTGAGTGGCAGCTATCTGTTCTCTACTTCTAGGGCAATGTAACAAGTTACTGTACCTTCCCACTGGCCCCCACTTCACACAACGCTCAATGAAACAATTCATTTCTCAGGACCCTGCATGTGAGATGGACAAGATATAGATATTTGGACTGTGCATGACAACACATGAAAGCGAAGAGCTCTAGTGCCCTTCCTATGCCCTTTAACTGCATGATGAGTTACCAGTCTTGAAAGTGATATAGCTGGGTCACAGAGAGTATTACAATGAAGAGATTTTACAGTGCTCTGAGAACACAAGTTTTCTTTTAAATGGTATACTGGTTTGAGCACACATATACAAACTGTTTAGCACTTCAAATATTATTCCCGCTGTCCAAATATCTTTTCTCTGTGGGTCCTGCTTTGCAACCTATCAGTTGATTCTGTCATCTTTTACTTGCTCAGTCTCCATCTTTCTACCCATCTAGCTCTCTAGCACATGGGTGGTTTCCAAAACCAAGTGCTCTTCCTTTTTTAGTCTTTGTCCAATTATCTTAAATAGTCTGTTTTTCTTATTGAAGCTCCACCACCAAAAGTGCATCCATAATGCACTTTTTTTTGGGTAGGATTTAAGAATGCTCTACATTAATAGCCAATTCTCTGTTTGAACAACAGCCAATTTGGGTCTAATATTGAAAAGATGTATGTCTATTGGAGGTGTCCAGATAATTCACTGAGGGCCCCTCTAGACATCCTTTTTATTGAGCATTCATGACGATTCGTGCTCATGATATTGTTGGGGCAGTTATAGACAACTGTGCTTTCACTACGATTTGTACCTGCAAACATTTTGGTTTGCAATAGGTGCATTTATTGAGGTTTCCTGCTAAATTTTGTAACTTTTCATACCTTTTTTTGTTCCACTTTTGTTGCACTATATCGTTATTACTGACTTTCAGAAGAAATTTGAAAACGTTCCTGTTCACCTAGGCATTTATTTGATGGCTGAGTTACTGGCCATGGCAACCTTGAAATTAGCTACTGTGAGGATACTTGATTGTATTTACATGTTTTTAGATGCTCTAAACATTATAGAGGTTTTTAGTTGGTTTTAAACTGTTTTTAAGGGGTTTAAATATGTTTTCATTTTATCTTAAATGGTATTTTTTCACTTTTTGATGAAGAGTGGGATGGAAATTTAATAAATAATACAACACAAGAGTGCACCTCCACATGGAAATAATGTGGTAACATGGGAAAGCACTGCAGAATAAAGCAGAATGTGTGGATGGTCCAGTATAAATTCACTACTAATGCCCTATTATTGTATCAACAACATGTTGCAGAATATACCAGCAAAAAAACATTTGGAAGCAGCTTGGAAGGGCCCTGAGAAAGGAGGGTCATAGGAAGAAAATTCACCCTGTGATAACCTCCACGAGTCGGTTAAGTGTTTGTCCAAATGCACTCTCTTGTCTCAGTCCAGGACTGGCTTTAGGGAAATCCAAAAGGCAGCACTTGCATTTGTTTATCTTAAGTAAATTTCTTTACCATGTAGCCTGGAGAAAATGCAATATACCATTTTCAAGGCAGCAGAACACAGAAAAACATATGACTAGGAAAGCATAACAAAACTCAAATTAGCAATTATACTGAAAGTAAATTGCACTGGGTTTATGTGAATGTTGTGAAGAAATTGGGGGAGGGAGCAAAGAGGAAGATTTCAAATGCTTCAACAGTCCCAGAGTTTTGGGTGTAGAGGCAAGGAATCCGCTAAATGGAAGTATACAAATCCATGTTTGGAGAGGAGTGAAGGGTGAACAGAGTGCAAGAACTTTAAGCCACTCTCTGCCAAGAAAAAAGACAGACAATGCCTGGCACAGAAACCTGAGCAGATGCTGGGCATTAAACATGTGGCACTTTACTCAATAGGATTTGCACTCAGTCATGGCAGGAGAAGATGGGGAAAACAATTAAATATGCAACAATAGCCAGAAATGAAAAATTCAAAGCCTATAACCACTCTATTCAGCATTCTGTTATACCATGTTTTCACTGAGGACATTTCAATCAGGGTCTTCATGATCCCTTCTCACAACATGAAAGGACAATCTCTGCTGGAAGTTAGGGTGTAGGTAGAAACCCACTTTTTGTTATTCCCCATATGAAAATAACAATTGATGGATACAAGCAGGATCCCCATTTCTTCAATGAGAACTGAAAGTCCTCAATCCGTGCATGGAGCTCCATTTGCCATGGTTAGATCCAAGAGCTTTATCCTTAAAAATGTAAGGCATGAGGTGATAAATGGGTGAATGCTCCAAGAGCACTCAGGCATTATATTGGCTGTGGCTCTTTGTAAAACTAGTACCCACTACTACCAAAAACTGGAATGCTGTGAATTTTCACCTGCTCTCATATATCTTTCAGTTTCTTAATTATTGTAAAGTATGCTTTTTGTTGGATGATTGTTTTACATTATTGATATTATAAGCAACCTTGAGTGTTTCTAAATTGAAAGGCAAGGTGTATTTTTATATTTAAAATTGGGTTTGTTTTGGGGCTGATTCAGCACTATCCTACTTAGAGTAGACACATTGAAAGGACATGACTAACTTAGGTTTATTAATTTCAATGGGTCTACTTCTGAGTAGGACTTAGTTGTAAGACGTTACCTGTAAAATGACTTTGAGACTCCTGGAGCTGCTGGTTCCTTTTCATTCATCTTTAGGGCAACACACCTTATCTGCAGGTAGTCAAGACTGTCCTTAGACACCCCATTTCCCTTGTTTATCATACGTATTTCCTATTCAAACATTTTTCATGTTCTGTGTAAGTTTGGAATGGAGTAATTTTAAGCGTAGGAAGAAAATATGCATGTTTACAGAATGAAGTCTTATAGGGTAATTTTAGATCCATGCCAAAGTCTTTCTAGTTTGAAGAATAACACTGAATCTCAAGGAAGCGGCAGCAGACTCTTTCTAGTTGCAGGAAGAAAACAAGTGTTCTCTGCTGAAGAACAAAGAGACAAGTTAGAACTGTTCTGTCCTTTTTGTGACCATTGTGTGCTCTCTCTGTAAGATAAGAATATATTTTATTTGCCTCAGATGCCAGAAAGTGGCTTTCTTTAGTTAGGAACGGCCAAATCAGTGCAGGCAGCAGGACATGAAGCAGACAGCCAGATCACTAGTCCACCAGGTCCACTTACTATCTGCTCCAGGTGTGGGGAATTGGATCTTCAGACCTCTCCCATGCCTTGTGGATGGGCAGGGCAGACATTAGGTGACAACTTCAAAGGTGCTTTGCATCCATGCCAAATTGCTGGTTGGCACTGACAGCAAGCCCTACTTTATCCATTTGGAGGGGCAGACAATCAGCTGATTGTCAGCGCTGGATTCCAGGGCCACAAGAAAAAAAGATACTCACCACTGAGCTATGAATCCTCCCCTGCATTAAGTCAAGCAATAACGGGGGGGGGGGGTCCACCCCTGCGTAATTTCATCATTTAATTAAAAGATGAATTGCACCAAATAAAGATACCAGACAGCTTCACCTGTGCCTCAAGGCCCTCCAGCTGCAACAGGTTGTACTACCAAAGTTCCAGGCAATTTAAAGAACACCATAGTCAAATATTTGGTTCCTTTAAGCTTTTTTACTGATATTTGAATGCTGTAATTTTCTATTTCCCAGATTAAAACAACAACAACAAAAACTCAGATTTTTTTAATGACCAATATTTTGTTCCAAAAACATACAACCTTATCAACTATTAATAAGAGCTATTTTACAAACATACATACATCTGGATATTTAGAACAATAAATTCTTTTTTCCCTTAGACATTCAAACATGATCAGTTAAAAATACAGAATAATTATTAAGATTTTTTTTTTTTTTGCATTTTACTTATCAAAGTGTTTTTCCAGATTGGGCTGTTTTTGTTTTCCTTAAAAGTAAAATCTGTTAAAAGGAGTAAATGATCGTATAGTGAACAAATAAAATACATTTTTAGTAGTTAGAGTTTCAAACAACAACAACTCAATTTTATTTCAAAAGAGCAATGTAGGGTTCTGGCTGCAGAGTACATTGGCTTATCCGTTGGTATGTAGGGAGGGGGAAGAAGGGGGAGTGAAGGATCTCTTTGGGATGGGGACAGTGATGGGTCAAATTCATCCATCAGATATAAGCTTCACTGTGATTCTAGAATATGTCTAGATTATTCTAGATTGTTATTATTCTAGATTATTTCTTCTTCCACAAAGTGCCAAAGATGACAGAGGCACAGTTCTTTCCAAGCTTTGGTTGTTGAAAGTTAAGGATCCCTGTCCTCCAGGAACTACAAAGGTTTTTTTTTTGCAGCAACTGGGTGCACCAATCCTGTACACCCAACATCTACAAGCAACATGGGAGTCCTATGTGGACACCCCTTATTTCTTGGCAACCCCATTCTTTGCAAGTTCAAACGGTAGATTAGTAGCAGGTGGCAGCTGAACCAGGTGATTTGTCCCAGGATTGCTGAGCCAAAAACTCTGTACAGAAAACATTAGTACTAGTTCCTCCTCCCTTCCAACGGTGACATCTGATCTACACGCAGAGCAGAACTGAGATGAAGATAAGGAGGTAAGAGTTTTGAAAAGGCATGATTTGTATCACTGCAGATAGACTGCAAGTTGGGCTGGGGAGCAAATTTTAGAATATCCTCCCTCCACCCCACCCCAGTGCAAAGAAACAACATGAGTAGAGCCTTGGAAAAAACATTAAAAATATTATCTCAGAGCTTGGAAAAGTTACTTTTTTGAACTACAACTCCCATCAGCCCCAGCCAGCATGGCGCTGGCTGGGGCTCATGGGAGCTGTAGTTCAAAAAAGTAACTTTTCCAAGCTCTCCCCCCACTCTTCCAGAGTCTCACACGTAGCAGTTAAGAATTTATATAATCAGAGGGCAGATATCAAGAGTAAGAATTGGAGCTAGTGAAAGCCATAGTAGTAGAGTACATTGTACTAAGTGCAGTTAAAAGCAATAGTGCGGCAAAGTGGGACATTTGCTTTGGCCCTCTTGTTGCTATTGGAAGATGTGAGCCCCATTTAAAAGGAAATCCCAACCTTTGTCTAAAGCTTCGCTGCTTGTGGTCTCAAGACAATCCTGGGGCAAACCCCAAGAAATAAACAGTGCACTCTAAAACCCTTGGGATTCTACCATTCTGCTTCATGTGTAGACCAGGTCCAAATGGCATAAAAGTGGACTGCACAGGAAGTTACCATCTGGATTCAGGCTTTGCCTTTTGACCCCCCCCCCAACAATCTAGATTAGCCTTCCTCAACATTTGGATCCTCAGATGTTGGGCTACAGCTTCCATCAGCCCCAGACAGCATGGCTAATGGTCAGGAATTATGGGAATTGTAGCCCAGCAACAAAGGTTGGGAAAGGCTGATCTAGATCTATAAATCTAGCTTAAACACACGGAAGTCTCAAGAAGTCCAGTACAGCCAACATAATGTTACCTTGCCAATGAAATATTTAATTACTTATATTTTCAGCCTTGTGTTTTTTTCGGGGGGGGGGGGGGTCAGAAGGGGTGAGAAAAGACTGTCCCATCCTATTATCCAGTCTAAAGAAGGGAATGTTCACAGCCAGTTGTTAAAGACAGGAAAGGACTCTTTGGCTGGAATTCTTCATGGCTATTCTAGTACATTTTAAAAAAACACACGCACACCCAAAACCAATGGGAACCCCCACAAAGTGCATTTTTAGTGTTGACCCTCTTCACAAAAATGAATCTGTGCCCGGGGCCTGTTGTACAGTAGTCACGCTAGGGAGTTAAGGCATCCCCAGTGATATTAGGATATGGCGTTGGGAGCAATGGACAATCCCCATTTCTCACTATCTTCTCTTTCCTATAGCTGGATAATGCCCTCAACAGGAGATTGCATAATATGGAATAAGATAACCCTGAAAAACATACAAAACCAAACACCACCAACAGGACAAGAGCACAACACTGTTTTGGTTCAGGGGTGGGTGGGTGGGAAGGTGCTCATGTCCACTATGAAGGGCCAGGAAGCCTTCAGGCTCTGCCACTAACCCTGCATTCTTTCACCCTGCTTCTTTGGGTTGATCCTCAAAGGACATATTTTAAAGATGAAGAAGCAACATCTCCATTAGCCCCCTCTGCAGTTCTGTAGTGAAATTAATAGTGGAGGTGCTAGAGCAGACAAAGATCTCAGGACTCTTGCAACCCCCCCCCCCAAAAAAAAACAGCAAAGGGCCTGGAAACAATAATCCACAAAGGAAATCTAGATGCTCAGCTGCTCAAAAGCTACTCGTGCTAGGGAGAGACCCAAGATGCGAGCATGGCTTCTGATAGTCCTAGATGTGGATACCTAGGGCTGCGGCAAGAGAAGGTAAAAATGTTAGTAGCGTGATGTTCCATAGTTAAGAGGTCAAAAATTCTACCTAAAATAGGAAAAGGACATAAAGGTCCATGTTTATCTCACCCAGTCAGGCATGCCCGGCCTTCAAAATGCTTAGGTGGCAAAAAAAAAAAAACATTTTAGGTGAAAAACAACTTCACATTTTAGGATTCAAAAGTTTTGAAATGGGAACTAACAGAGTGTTGTGGGGCACTCAGAATGGCACTGATAAGAGGAAGTTTGTGCAGATATGGAAGGAGACACTTTGGCTTTGGGGTGCTTCCTGCCACTGAAGATGGATGGTGATCCACACAGCTTGCTTCAGGAAAATCTCCTCTCCCCATCTTGATATGCATTAGTTCATAGTTTCAATAAGGTTTTTTTGGGGGGGGGCACTAAAAAAGTATGTCCCTGTTGAGCCTGCCCATTTTCAGCACTACTTTTCCTCCTGAAAAGGGAAGAAGTGGTTTGTGTTTCGCATGACTGGAAAACAATGGTTTTTATTCTCTGCCATTATAGCTAAGGGGAAAATGTGTCTCTGTGTTAATGGAGCAGGCAGTATGACCTTCACACTGGAAGGGGGGGGGGACAAATGAAAAATTCTCCACACTTTGCAGCACATTCAGCATGAAGAATACACATTATGGGGATTTCTAGAGTTTGGCACATTTACAGTATTTCTGACTGGTAAAAAATAATTTTTAAAAAGTCCTGGATGACTAGAGGCATTCAAGAGGCAGCTGGGTGGCTGTCAGGTATGCTTTAAGTTGCATCCCTGCACTGAGCAGGAGGTTGGACTCGATGGCCTTATAGGCCCCTTCCAACTCTACGATTCTAAGATTTGGGAACCTGGTGGAGAAAAATGGTCACCCACTTGCAATATAAGGAAAAAGCTGCATCCTGAACAGTCTGTCTCTTGGAGGTAGCACCCAGACTCATACCAGTCCTGGTAACCAGTCTGGAGTGTCCAGTGTTTTTACATCTGTGCTGTGAGCCTTCCACTTCCATTCTTAGACAGGGTCCAGTTTCAAAACATTAGGATGTCAGAATTCGTGTTAGGAAAAATACTGCAGAGCTGCTCCCAGCTATTCTGTTCCTCACTCCCCACCGTGGAGGTTTCTGAGCTAACCAGTGTGATTTCAGAGCACTTTGGCACAAATAGTGCAAAAAACCCCACCCCAAACCAAACCCCATTCTCCTCCGCACCCCCTACCCGCAATGGTCAGCAAGGTACACCTCTGGATACTGAGGTGTATCCTCAGAAGTAGCTGTGGCTAACTCCAGTTGACACACAGAGCAGATGTGACTAAGCAGACACATTGTGGTTCTAAAAGACCTCTGGCATGTACGCCCTGATCCAGAAAAAAAAAAAAACCTCTTCTCTCCAAAAAGACACAAACAACAAGTCACTGCTTACAAAGGGGTGTCAAGATGACGGGTCAAACCAGAGCTTGGGGGAGGGGCAAAAAAATCCCAACCCTTTCCTTTCCTTGTCCAAACCCCATGGGAAGGAGAACCCAAATACTGCCAGCCTTCCAAGTGCCTAACTGCATGCAAGCAAGCAATGAACTGCCTTCAAGTCGATCCCAACTTATGGCGACCCTCTGAATAGGGTTTTCATGGTAAGCGGTACTCAGAGGTGGTTTAACATTGCCTTCCTCTACCTAACTGCATAGAGCATGGCAAATTGACACTGCAAGTGAGGGTCCCCCTGTCCACATGCTGCTGGGTGCATTCCATTCCAGGGGTAGCTCTTTTGAGCAGTGGACTGGTTGCTGTGAGAATCCAACCCAGTGAAAAATTGAGACGTGCTTTCACACAAGCACCTCAGCCTTGAATGTGGGTCCAGGAGCAGCAGAGGGATGTGGGGGGGGGTGTCTACAAACTGGCACTATATATATATATATATATATATATATATATATATATATATATATATAAAAAAAAGCAAAATAAAATACAAATTAAAGTGTGCTTTCAGTACACGGAATGAAGTCAAATAAATACATTGATTTTTTTTTTGTATATGTCTAAATACATTTTTTATATCCTACACCCAAAGCTTTATACATTTGGTTTCTTCTTTTTGTTCCCCTCTTTCCTCCATTTGGAATCAAAAAGAATTTCTGGTAGCAAGAGAAGGAGAACAAAATCACCACCTCTCCCTGACAAGCTAGTGCAGATGCCTAAAAGGAAACCATTCATCCCCTCATGCTGCACTTGGATGGTCCACAGAAAGAGGCCACATGCCATGAGAGTCCAGGAAGAAGTCGGCAACTGCCAACACAAGACTGGTGCTTCCATCCAACCTTCAGGAAGCTTGACTAACTTTTATCTGAGGAGAGAAAGAGCAAGGTGTAGAACACAGTATTGCAAAGGAACAGCCGAGGACCACAGATCTCACATGCAGGAGCGTTCAGATATACAACGTGGTTGAATGGCATTCGATATGTGCTCCCGCCAAGCCTCAGTTATTGCACAGTTCCACATTTGTCTCAAAGAGCTTGCAGACTAACAAGATGGTGCATTCTTATACTTGTCTCTATTGCACGTGCACGGTCAAGGTAATTCCATGTCTCAGCTTGTAACTGCGTCCTAGAGAAAGCGCTCAGATACTTTACGAACATGCATCTTAGAACAGCCTTTCCCAACTAGTGGGCCACCAGATGTTGTTGGACCACAGTTCCCATCTTTCCTGACCATTGGCAATGCTGGCTGAGGCTGATGGGAGTTGTGGTCCAACAACATCTGGTGGCCCACTAGTTGGGAAAGGCTGCCTTAGAATCACCAGGCCATTTAGACAGATACGCTAGTACACATTATCAGTGGAGAGAGTGCTGAGCAGCCAGGAAGGGAGCACCTCCTGTCCCACATAAGTCACTTAGAGGAAGGAACACTCTGTCAGCAAACCTAGGCCTTGATTAACAATGTTTTGCAGCCAGCAGCTTCTTCTGAAAAATCAGGAGCTGTAAGTGGAAGCTCTGAAGACTTTTGCTAGAAAGATTAATAACTGGCTTCACTTGGAGCCAAGGCCCAGAGATTATTTTATCATTACATTACTGTTTAGAAAATGTCATAGGGAGTGGGGAAGGCATACCTGAGTGCTCATCTGTGGGGGCTGTTCCAGCCAGCCTTTGTTGAAGAAGAGTAGCATAGTTCTCCTCCACTTCCTGGAAGATACAACCCATCACACATTTGATCTGTGGCCCATTTACAGAGAAGCAATTGACTCAGACTCACTGGAACTGTGACGGGGCAAGCTCTAAAACAGATTCAGTCCTCCATCCTCAAGCTGTCATTGAGAAATCCAGTGATGAGGGAATATTTACAATTCTTTAAAGCTACTACTTGCTTCCCTCCAGTCTTGCAGGTTTAGCAGAAGCTGAAAACAGCAGTCCATCAAGGACAGAAGGACAATGCCTCAGAAGTGAGCAATGACATTTTTGCCCCATGGGAATACCCCCCCCCAATTTAGTATCCATTTGTTCTGCCCTCTGTCTTCCATGTGTCTTCCTTATTTCCCTTACTGTGAAAGGAAAACTCTGCACTTTCTAGCATCTTGCAGGTGAAGAGTCATTGTGCCTGTTTTCCAGATGGAGAAGAGTCACAGGATGACTCTCAGTCAAATCCCATATTGCATGTTCACAGCGTGAGGCCCACCTCAAGTTCAAGTGCCTTATCCACACAGACTGCCTCACTAGCAATCAGTGAGCGGGCTATTTCTGGGCCACGGCACAAAGCCTGTAGGGAAGGAATTCACAAATATGCATCCTATGCTTATGGGGCCACTCACAGGAGCAATCCTGTGCCTGGAAAAAGGAACTGCTCCATCGTATTGACCTGCGGCACAGCAGAAAGCCAAACTCAAGTCTGATGGAGCAAAGGTTAAATTCTCTCATCTTCTGATGTTATCTTGCAGCGTTTTGTCTTTATTCCACTTGGTGCCACGATGAAAACAGGCAATGGGAGCTGCCCACCATCTGAGCGGCAGAGAAGCCCGTAAACTCTTATGTGATCCATATTTGAGCAACATGTGCTGCACAATGCTCTTTGATTTCTCAAGACTGTTAAAAATTTGCAGTAAGAATCCTATAGTCAGTTGTAAGGCATACTGGCCTGCCTCTGACTGCGTCACCCTAGTTCTGCCATGTAGCAACCAGCCCTTCTTCCCAGCGCACTGTGCTCACTCCAAAACCTTTCCCCCCACTTTGGACTCCTAAATGTACCCTTTCGCCTTAATGCGGCTGAATCCCCAGCTTGCCAACTTTAAATCTAGAGAGTCTCCCCTAAACAAACATTGATTCTTTATTCTTTGAGCCTCTAAGATACAGATAAGTGATTGCCTTAAACGGTGGCTTTTGACAGTATGCTTTCAGTAAATGCAAACTGATCTTAGCCTCTAGATCTCCCACTCTGTCCCTGCAACCAGCACCACCACAATCCGGGGCTTTTGACCCATCGCGATACTGGATTCTAAAATCACTGTTTGCATTCGTTCATGCTCATCTAACACGAAGGCTTCTCCAGAGTTAGCTTAAGGTGTTATCTCTTTGCCTTTGAAAAACTCAGCTGAACCTGAACAATCCAAAATGTAAAGGCACACACGTTATTATATATTCTACTTCTCCTGGTCTTGGAATTTATGGCATAAAATCCACCACCGATCTCAGTTTGAAAAGCTACAGTGAAAAATCAGCCAAGGAGATAAAACACATCTTCAGCATGCCTTACTCCCCAGCAAACCTCAATTCCTAATTCCCCACTTTCTACACACACTTTTAGAAAAAGAAATGCAACCCAAAGGGAATCATACAATATACCCAAGAACGTGCTGTACCTTTAAGTGTTCAAGGTTGGCTTCTATCTTCTGAATGTAATGCATTATCAGCGCACAAGACTCCACAGAAAAGGGAGGCCTTAGTACATCCGAGGAAGATTCCTTAGCACTTTCCCAGTGGGAGGCCATTAATTCCTCCGTAAATGGCGAAATTCCTCTCTCTGTCTGGATGTCTTGCAGAGATTTTGGCTGTTTGTGGGCAGAGTCCATCGTGCTGTTGCCTGCAGTGCATTGTAGAACCAATGAAGTCACCTCCTCATCTGTGGAGCTCTCCTGTACTGTGCCATATCCGTCAAGGATCAAATAATTTCCTGTGAAGACAACATCTTAACTATGATGCTCCCAAACAACAGCAGCTCAACCTGCCACTGAAGTGGCAACTTCAGTGATGAGACTGTATGTACCTGGCACTCAAATCTGTGTGTGCCATGCAATTTTGAAATTGGTGTAACTTTAGCAAAAATGCAAATATCTCTATTGGAGCTCTGTAGCCTTCATTTTGCTTTGCACTTGTGTATTTAAGTTCAGATTATTTCTTGTGTAATACAGAATTTAATTTATGTTTGCTAAATTGTTTTTGCCCTATTTGAATTTATGGTTATGTTTTGTAGACTGACCTCTCCCCTACCCCAGTGGTTTGTATTTTGATATTTTGAATGCTTGTTGAAAGCCTCTTTGGGCACAGCTCACTGTGGAAAGATGGCATATAAACAAACTCAATCAATCAAGATGTGGTCAGTTCTTGTCTGAGCTCAAGTGTGCCTGGAGGCTCTTCTCCCTAATCCCAGGTGCTTTGGGTTACCTTATGGCAAAATATGGATGTTTTATTACAGTGAATTCTTGCTCTGGATCTCCTGAAGGTCATTCCAGAACTTTGGGGCAGTACCTTCCCTTGAACAGCAAAGTCTAATCATATAGATCTTCTCCAGGGAAAGAGGCCATCCTGCTTTCCAAGACTGGAAGAGCAAAACAACTCCTAATTTCCAAAAACCTAAAAAAGCACAATTTAAAGTGCAATAGGTCCCAATCTGAGTGTAAGCAATAAAAAAATACACAGTCGCATATAGAGTAAGGAGACAGGCCGGGATTTCTTGGTGAGTTTCTATTTCTCGCATACATACAGTAAGGCATGGGCCTGAGAAAAAGCAATTATGACCCACTGGAGTACATATTAGTAAATGGAATGCTGCCAGAAGAGGCACAGAACAGAAATTCACAGTAAGAAAGCTACTCTTTCTCCAGTGGCTCCTGACATGGATCATGATTTGCGAATATGAACCCTGTGCAGAATGCTCAAAGTCAGTGTTCGCAGATGAAAATACATTGTTTTATGTTTTGTGAAGGTATGTGGAGGTGTTGACATAGCCAATTAAATTTCTTGCATGGACGTGCTGCCCTTGAAGGCTGCCAACATGGCCACTTTGCCACCCCTGCCAAAAACACACACAGAAAACCCCAAGTATGCGCTGATGCATTAGGAGGTGTCTTCTCAAGAATTCGATGGGATAAAGCCATGCATTCTCACAGCAAGTAAGATCTAGCAGATGCAGACACCTTCCTTTCCTTCCCAACGATTTGTGCCTTCAGAACTCAGATGTTTAGGAGCAATACCCAAATTGTAGGAATATTTTGTTCCAGTCTTATGCACCTGTGGCATTTCCTCACCTGAGATTCGCAACTGCACCTCTTCTACCTCTTTTCTTTCTGCCACTTCACCTTCTGATTGGTTCTCGTCGCTGTGAGCTTCACGAGCATCGAAAAAGTGCTCTCCACCATCCTCAGGGCCCATCCCTTCCAGCTCAGCGGCTGGGGTATCTGGGCTTGTGCTCGAAGGGTCCATTAATTGACTGCTACTTGGCATAGTGTCCCCTGGTTGCATAAACTCACTTGAAGTCCTATGACTGCAACAAGGTCCAAAATTACTTGTTCCCATGCTAGAGGGTGTCCTATTGGCCCCAGACAGGGATGTCTTGTCAGTGCCCAAGTACTGTCGTCCTCTCTGGGCACCACTCTCCACTTGAGTTCTCTGAGGAACTGTCCTATGCCTGGAGAAACGCTGCGAGCCTTCGAGGGACTCCTTTTCAGACATGCCCAGCTGCTGCATTAGCAATTTCTTCAATAAGCCCACTGAAAAGGAACATAAAATAGTCAAAGATCTTGCAGGTTGTCTCCTGTGACCCAGATTAACCTGTACACATAAAAATTATGTCAGAGCCTAATGCTCTTGAGGAGGGAACTCAGTAGTCAGCTCCCTCTGTCTCTTTTGAGAAGGTGACAGATATAAGCCAAATCAGGAGAAAATAATCCCCAAACTGGCATTTTATCTGAAGCCATTTATAATGCAGCCACGTGCACCTCTGTTGCAAAGAAGACAACAGCTGCCAGCTCCTCCTCAAATCTCAGCATTCCCCAGTCTAGTTAGGTGGAGAACAGAAGAGTGCCATTCTGAGACACCAGGAGTATAGAGGTCACATCCCCTGCCTTTTGTTTGTTCTCATGCTCTAGGCCTGGTTTAACTAGAAAGCAGGTTGTGATGGTTGAGCCTCACCTTCCTAACACCTCTCTAAGCATAAGGTGTGGCTGGAGAGGGGAAAGACTTCATAAACCCATCTTTTATCCTTGAGTGGGTATATCCTGCCAGACTGGCCATCTAGGGAGAGGAGAAGATTACTTGATTCTTTTAAAGAACAATGCCTTTAAAAATAAATTTAAAAAAATCCCCAATTCCGTAATTGAAGAAGTAGATTCAACTGGGCAATTGTACATGGAACAAGAAGACAAGTTGTTCTAACAAAGGTGCTAATCACAACTTGAAGATGGGACTGAAGATATTTTTCACTTTACAAGGTATTTTACAAAAACACTGACAACTGTGTCTTGGAGATCAGATCTACAACCATTTTATCTGGGTGGAAAGTCACTGAGAGTGGCTTCTGCAATATGACCCACTTCCAATTTCAGTGATCAGTCAGAGCCTTGCCCTCTTTTTTCACAATGTTTCTACTAAAAAGAGTAGGTGGTGCCCATTTAGTTTGATGGGCACTGGCCGACTGTCAAGTACCTCCAAATCTACCCGTCAGTTCCTCTTGTGCCCCACACATCTTCAGCTACTTACAGTTCCTTAGTGCATCCAATGCCCATCGGTCTTCTGAGCTTTGGAAGGAGTGCTCTGGACCTGTGTGGCTGTAGTGTTCAGAGGACTCTTTGATCAGCAAGTCTGCTGGAGGTTTTTCTCCAAACCGCCTGTCCGCCTCCAGGAGCTCCTCCTCTTCCAGCTTCTCAGACATGGCTGTTGAAGGAGACTGAGCCTTCAGCATCAGGGGAGACTCCAGTCCCAGCTCTTTATCTAACAAGCAAGCCACCAAAAATCAATGCAAGATCAAAGTTGCTTTAAATAGTTAAATTAGTCAGATTTTATTTAGTTAAATTTCTATCACTCTTAGCCGGTAGGTTTAGGAGGACTATAACAAAATATAAAAACTGTTATTAAATATGTTAAATGCATGTGTGCTTCTGTTCTTGGATATGGGGACAGAAGACAGTACGATGTAAACATATACTCCTGGCTATTAAATGGCATAAACCTTGAAGACATAAGTGGAACATGGCTGCAAAATGAGTTTTGTGCTATATGTCCAACACTTGTAGTTTTTCTAAAGCGCATTCCAAAATCAAGAAAACCTTTGATTATCCAGAAGCCATTCTAGTACAAAGGTAGCTCACATCACCGGGCTGGAACCCCGTAACAGGCATGTAACTTTTACCCGGACTCTGCATGCTGCTATCAGATGCAGTTTGTTCTTCCTTCAATTTCTGCTGCTCTTCCTCCTCGTGATCTTCCCTGCAAGCCAAAGAGGGAGAACAAATCAACCACACAAAAAGCTCTATCACCCACAACTTGTTTTTCTTTCTTGGATTTTGGCATTGCTTTTCAAACTTCATACATTATAACCAAGCAGGGGTGTGTGTGCGTGTGCGCATGTGCGTCCTTGCATATGTACAAGCACAGATAACTTACTCGCATGGTCCAGACTGAGGAAATGGAATTACACTTCTGCCTCTTCCAACTTTCACTGTCCCTGCCATCCGTGCTATGAGGTCCTGCCACCTGTAGGCAAGTGAAAAGAACAAGCATGAAACATGACAAACAGGAATTTGTGCCCAACTTTAGCAGAACTGTCAGTGGGTAGTCCCCATAAAACTGGGGTTTTTATTTTATTTTTTAAAAAAAATGTTCTTCCTGCATTCCTTCATCTCTATTTCATATACAAGAACAGGAGGCTTAAGCACTGACCACAACCCTTGCTACATTTCATTTCAGTTTGCCCCTGTCTGCCTAAATTTACCTTTGCTAGTTTCTTGCATATATTTCCCTCTTTCTCTCATGGTTCTAGGCTGCTGTATGGGTTGTAATTTTAATACTGCTCAATAAGGAAAGGGGAAAAAAGCTGAAAAACAAAAAGGGACTGTGAAGTATGCCTGTGGGTTAGCAAAGCAGATAAGATTGTGCAAGGTGTGTGAGTGTGCATCTCTCTCTCTCACAAACACACACACGAGAAAGGAAATACTGGCCTTTATTGTTGGGGGAGTGCTTCATGAGTGTATCTGGACTCATTCTGCCAAAAAAAGGAGGGTACTGGAGATAGACTGAAAGGACAGACTGGAAGGATGAAGCACATCACAGGTAGTTGATGTGAATAATTCCAGAAGTAAAGCCCTAGAGAAGGGAAAGCTGGTGACAGGGCACTGCATATGTATTTATGGCCTCCACAATGACAAAAACCACACAAAAAAGAGCTGATCCTGCCACATCTATAAATGGACATCCAGGATACAAACACCAAAGCCCTCAGCAGGAAATGTACAAATGCAGCAATGGAAGAAAAAAAAAAAGGAGGGGGGGAGTCAAGGAAAAGTCAGGAAAGGCAACCACTGGCACAGAAGAGATAATTTGCTCTGCCCTCCTCCATGACAAGTTTGCTAGAAGGCATTTTTAAAAATTAGTCCGCTAAGAAGCTAGCAGCCAGTATGTCCATGCTGACTATAGGGAGGGGGAAGGTCCTCCACGAGCATTCTGCATGAAAATGAAGCCCACCACTAGCAGCGTAACATTTAACTGAGCACAAGTCAAATCTATCTGGCAATTAATGGGTAAGGATTTTGTGTAGAACATCAGAAAAGAATGCAACCTTTCTCCTACAGTTCACCAAGTCAAAGAAAAAAATAAAAGGGAAAAGGAAGGAAGAAAAGCACGAATGTCTTACTGCCATAAAAAAAGCCATCTACATGGATAAATCTTTAAAAGGAGGAAGTGTAAAAAAGTCATAAAACACTCCACTTGTGCCTCCAAGACAGTGCAGAGAATATGCAGAGAATGACTGCAGAAACTCTCCCAAAACACACACCTCTAATTTCTGCACTTCAGAAATTAATAGCCCATTAGAGGTGCCAAGAAGATGAACAAAAACATACAGACAAAACTTGTAACAAAAGATCTCAGCAGCCTGACAAGGTGGAAGTCATTTTAATTGCACATTGCCTGCATGAAACAGAGACTTGCACATTTCTCTTTCTGCAGTGAACTTTTCAAATTTATAATTAATACTCATTCCTTTCTGGAACATTTGCAGCATGCACAGAAGTACACTGCACAGAGTGCCTTCTAAACCAAATTCCTCTGTTACAGTAACTAAGGTTGCAATCCAATACACACTTACCTGGGAGTAAGTCTCATTGAACCCAGTGGAGCTTACTTTTGCATAGACATGTATTGGATTGGATTGCAGCCTAAGTCTGTCAAGTGTTCAAGAGCAATTGCTAAATATGTTATTCAGGATTAACTATCTAATGCATCAGTTAGGGTGTGAAAATTCAAGGGAAGCTATGCCCTGCTGACATAATTGTCCTGCAGTGTTGTCCTGCATCCTCCAGCCTTGCATTTTCTTCAGTGGCTGAAAGAGCAGTCTCTGGGAAAACAGAGGATTTAAGTCAGGAAAAGGGAGCATTGTAAATAACAGCACAGCCATTATGTCTCAAGTTCTGTAAAGGCGAGTAGGGCTTAGAATTAAACAACAACAACCAAGAATGGGAAAGTATTTGATTAGGGAAACTGACAGCAACCCCCCCTTCCCCCCCATGACATTTTAGTCTATTACAAATCTTGGGATGTAACCCTATAGCACTGTTAGGTGTATGGTACATAACTGACAGAGCATTCAATACATGGCGGTGGTTTCAGTTACTAAAATTTGTTTCGGGGGATGTATGTAATAACAGAGTTAGGGTTTTTTTCATATGTATAAAAAGGACCATGGAATAAGGACCATAATTCAATGAAAGCAAACAGTGCCCAGGAATAACATGTATGAGATGCCCTGGAATTCCCCATGTCTGAGGCTAGTATTTTTATATATATATCAAATCAGTACAACAAAGCCACTTCTGGAATCCCTGACCTTCTAAATAGACTCTTAATTACATGTCATGCAATAGGATGAAAAGGCAATTTATTGCCATGAGAGACTTGAGGACTATTCAAACAAACAGCAAGAGGAGAGCTAGATCATTACCAATTCCCTGCAGCCAATAAATTTTCTAGGAGAGTCTCTTCCTCTCTCTCAGCTGTAGCAGGTTTAAAGGCAAGGTTGTTCAAAATTTCTATGAGCAGCCTATATCACCTTTGTACAGAAAAAAGGCAGCAATTCTCAGCTGTTCCAGTCAATCTTGCACAATTACTGCTAGGTACACAATGCAGCAGAAACAACAAATTAGGCATGCAGTTTCTGCAAAACTTTTATTTGGGTTTATCCTGTTCCCTGCTTTTAAGTCAACTGAGAAATAACACAAAGCAAGAACATGGCCTTTATACTAGCTGATTTCTTTTAGGAGAGGGGAACACGCAAGTTGTCCAATATTATGCTTCAATGACAGCAGGCACCATATCTATTTGAACTATCCATATCTCCATTATTAAATGCTGTCAGCTACAAATGCTGACACCTCAATCGTCTAAGCTTTGGAGGTCTCGCTGATTTAAGTTTATAATTCAGGCCAGCTCTAGAGATGGAGTAAACTTTGCAGACTCCAGTGCTGCAGATAACTTGAATTCTTCTAATCATATGCCCCATTCTTCCTAGCTGGAGAGGAGAAGTTCAGAGCATTAACTGTTCAGACTACAGAGGGGAAAATCTTCAAGGAATTCTACAAGCAACTGTACTAATTTGTGCTGGACGCTGCTTCATAGATCTGAAATACATGATTTATCTCCCTCCTTAGAAAATGATAAATACACTGCATTGGCAGTGGCCGCCAAGCCCACTTACACAGTCTTTTCAGAAACTGTCTGTGCCACCAGTTCATAAATCTGGGCTCCATTTTCTGACATTGAGATGACGAAGAAGGCTTTGTTATCTGGGAGAAAAACACAGAGCAAGTTAAATCTGATAGAATTTATTTTGGTTTGTTTCCCCCAAAATCAGGAGAACTGTGCCTTGTACTTCAGCTAAGGCTGAGAAGAAAAATCTCAGAGAACTACATGAGTACAGGATGGGATTTCATTTTCAGAGCTCAAAATTGGATTGTAGGAAAGGTTACTGCTCCCCAAATCCACTTCTTTAATTCAGCCAGTGGGGTCATCCAGGCTTACAACTAACAGTCCAAGCATGTGCAGAGCTAGTTCTTATTCACTGGGTAGTTAAGGTATATCAAATTATTAAGGTATACCAAGGAAATGACACATCCTGCCACCTTTAGTTGCCCAGTTGACTCAGTACAAGTTATAAGAAATGGAAGGTTACATTAGGAATGTAGCCAAGTGTCCTAGCCACTTAACACCTGATTAGGCTATTGGCTCACAGTTCTGATAAATCATGGTTCATCAGACTGGAAATTAACTGTGTGCCTTAATATAATATTTTCTAGTTTCATATCTTGGGTTAGACAGAGCACAAATCAGTTTCTCACTTCAGATGTCACATGAAACTGGTTTAAAACTGGAACTGCCACATTAAAATGTGTGAGAGAAGGCGGGAAGGGGAGGGTCATAAAAGTAGCAGGCAGCAACACGGCATGTTTTTAGTCAGGTACAACATGGCTTATGAGACAAGAATAATTAAGGCCGAACTAGGCCACAGAATTCTCTGCAAAGGAATATTAATAGAGCATTTGCGTTGTTCAAATCGGCAGGGTGTTTATACATTGAGTGTACATGAATGCTTAATCGAGCTATGTTATTTCCTCCAAAGATAATGGGCCAGTGTGGCACAGTGGTTAAAGTACTGAACTAGAACCTCAGCCATGAAGCCCACTGGGTGACCTTGGCCAGTCACTGTCTCTCAGACTAACCTACCACAAAGGGTTGGTGTGAGGATAATATGGAGTGAGGAGAACCACATATTCCACCTTGAGCTCCTTGAAGGAAACGTGGGATATAAACATAGCATATAATTAAATAATATGACCATAGCATTGGTTGTCTATACTGTGAGACACCATGCCAAGCCATCTAATTTGAAAAGAGACTGTTACTTCTTATATGAATGGGGTTGCACTCACCCTGAAGGAGCAGGTTCGTAGTTTGGGAGTTCTTTTAGAACCATCCCTGTCATTAGAGGCACAGGTAGCCTCGGTGGCACGGAGTGCTTTCTACCAACTTCGGCTGGTGGCCCAACTACGCCCCTATCTGGACAGGGACAACCTTGCGTCAGTTGTCCATGCACTGGTAACCTCTAAACTAGACTACTGCAATGCACTCTACGTGGGGCTGCCTTTGAAGATGGTTCGGAAGCTACAGCTCGTGCAAAATGCAGCGGCCAGACTATTAACAGGGACTAGGCGGTCCGATCATATAACACCGACTCTGGCCCGCTTGCACTGGTTGCCCATATGTTTCCGAGCTCGATTCAAAGTGCTGGTTTTAACTTATAAAGCCCTAAACGGCTTGGGACCGCAATACTTGTTGGAACGCCTCTCCCGATATGAACCTACCCGTACACTGCGCTCAACATCAAAGGCCCTCCTCCGGGTGCCTACTCAGAGAGAAGCCCGGAAGGTGACAATGAGAAAAAGGGCCTTCTCAGTGGTGGCCCCCGAACTGTGGAATACTCTTCCTGATGAGGTACGCCTGGCGCCAACATTATTATCTTTTCGGCGCCAGGTAAAAACCTTCCTCTTCTCCCAGGCATTTTAATATTTTAATACTTTTAATATTCAATGTTGTAATTTTTAACACCTTAACATCTTCACATCCTAATATCTTAACTAATTCAATTTTTAATATTTATTATCATGTACTGAGTTTTTTAGTTACTTCTGTGTTTAATTATGTTTGATTTATGGTATAATGAATCTATTTTAAAGTTGTTTAACATATGGTTTTAATTGTGTATTGGTTGTTTGTCTGTTGTGCACCGCCCAGAGAGCTTCGGCTATGGGGCGGTATATAAATTTAATTAATAAATAAATGAACAAAGCAGACACCCTGTAAATCAACTGATGAGCAATCAGCACACAGAGGTTGTAGCTGTGCACCTAAATTCATGTAATTAACATGTAAGTGTCAAGTTTCTGGAGCTACCTAAATGACTCACTACTGATAATGCAGCTAACAGTAAAGCTGTATCAAGTTTAGGCAGGCATACTTTGGCAATGTCTCAAAAGCAGAATGAGATAGCTTTAGGTTCTTCCTGATAGATACCACCTTGTTCGAAGGGGCTGGTTGTGGGGAATCCAGAGAGGGGGAAAATGTTCTCACACACTTTCCTGCTCCATTCAGACTTGAACCAGTCACAAAGATGTACAAGGAGACTGCAATGAGATTTGCAACTACAGTCCAGTGAGGACTCATTTTCTCCACCTTTTCCTCCATTAGGAAAAGCCATATTTATGAAACAATTCTGCCCCCAGCTGGCTCTCTCAACTGCACTAACCTGTGGCCACCTGGCGAACCAACACAGTATTGAGCTTGATGACAGGGCTGAATATATGCTTGCTTTCTGCAGCAGAAGCCAGGATCTTGCTGTGACATCTCAGCACTAGTCTATCATCTTGCTTCTGTAAAAGCACCAGAATATCTTCCAACAGCAACGTGTAGAGATCTGCAACGGGTGATAAAGGTGGCCAGGAATGGGTTACAGACCACTCTCTGTGGCACATAAAAGGCTTCATCCCACGCAGAGACAATAATCAGCAGTGTGCTCCCTCAACAAGGCAGGCAAATCATTCACCTCAGAACTATAGATGAGACTGAATCATCTTGCGAATCACTGCTGTGTCCTTGCACAGCATTCTTAATGATCCTTCAGCCCATTTAAAAATGCATAAAAATAACTTAATCAGCTCCAAGAAACCTACATATATTGTTAGTAGCAGAGAAACTTATGCAGATGTACCTCCTAATTTTTCCCTCACTGAAAATCAGTCAAAAGAATGTAAATATGACTTACCAATTGTCTTGTCACGATTCACCTTCCAGGTCAGAGGCCCTTCATGAATCATCTTTTTCTTGGTTAAATCCAAAGTCTGTCAACATGATACAGAACAAAAAATAGTATTCACAGGAGGCTCACAGCAACTAGAGGGAAATCTTTCAAAATATGACAGTTTAGCATTAATATTGTGAAAGCAGAAAGCAAGACCTAATCAGAGGCCAGAAGGGGCAATTTCATCATAAATATAGCCTGGAACAACTCAGAATCCTATGGTACCATAAAGACTACACAAATAAATTGTGGCATAAGCCTTCACTGAAGATTTTTATATCACATTCCTATGCCTACCAATTTCTACTATAATGATTGGAGGGGAAAGGTTTACTGTAGTCTGTGCAGAGGCTTAGTTAAAACATAGATGACAAACTGTGGTTTGTAGTTACAGCCATTGGTTTGCAGTTGCGACCATTGGGCTCATACATTCCCTTCTCCCCTTCAATTACACAAGAGGAGTAAGTTGGAAGGTTTTGCTTTTAGCTTGTGGCAAACCATAATTTGCTGTTTTGACCAAATGCAGCAAGGTATGGTTTGCATGAACTAGAAGTTTCAAATTTCCTCCCCTCATGCACAAAGAGAGGAGGGGAGGACATGAACCCAAGGCTCTGCTCTATTCATTCTTGGAACAAAACCAAGGACTGTGGATAGAACCATATATGGAAAGATGGAAGGGACACAAAAATGTATTACCAATTTGTAAATTTTATTGCTGATTCACCAAACCTCCATAGCCCACCCCTGGCCCTATGAGCAACAACAGGCTATAAATCAAAAACCAGAAAATAAACCAAGAGGGGCTGCATATACAATGGCATTGTAAGTTCTTGATGTCTGTTATACGTTTTTAGAGTTTCCAATATTTACAAGTTCTGCAGGTATACAAGTAATTTTCATTCGTCTTTCCTGTCAGACCTTTCATGCATGATCATCTTCTTAACACAGCTTACAGTTTGTGGTACTTGTCCAGTAGGATCTTAAATGTCATGGAGTTGCAACTAATTATACAAAGTGACTGAATGAAGGACTCCGAATTTGATGGCATCCATGAACATACTTATGGTAAAATAATTCTGAGGTTCTTATGAATGCACAATGAAGGAAATACATTCCTGTAGAGTGCTTACAGGAATGACAAATGAAGGCTTGGTGCAAGCGCATGTGCACATGTATAGGCAGCTTTCTGGCTTAAAAGTGATTTGACTTCATTGAAATGTTGCTGGTTTTTTATGGGTTAGAAAGAGCCACCTGATCAGATAAAACCTCATGTTGTTGTTGTTAATAAATTATTAATGTTGTTGTTGTTATTGTTATTATTATGCCAATAAAACACACAGTGAAACCTAGTGAAGTTCTATTCTACAGGACAAAAAAAATCACCATTAATAATTCCAAGAAGCATTCAGCTTCACATAGGATGCAAGCACAACCAGTACCAGAGGTTACAAATATTGTATAAAAAAAATCAGGAGAAGACACAGAGATATGTAACTGGTAGCAAAAGGATTTACAAAACACAACAACAAAAGGTTATGGTATCTATGCGACTCCTCCCACAGTGTTTCCACTCACCCTAAATTCATCCAGCATAGGGCCTTCCGACTGCTTCAGGTAGGACAAATCAAGCCGACGCTGGTAATCTTCCAAATGCTACATACGAAAGAAAAAAATTCCGCCAATTACATTGGCCATGATTAACTGGCTACAACAAGGGAACAGTACTGCAAAGAACTTGATAAATTTTGGATCCCTTTAGGAAGAAGGCTACACGTAAGTTATCTCAATCTTTTTGCTACGGATGCTACACACCATTGCATCAGTCCCTCCCTCTTAGCTCCTCCAAACCTTAGAAACCTCTTCTTCCTCTCACCTGCTTATTCTCTGCTTCTTTGACAGCTTGGTTCACATAGTTGAGGATCTGTCGACAATGATCTGCTGCTTTCTTCACTTTCTCTTTCTCTCCAGGTTGTTCTAAAAATAAAACAGTGATCAAGGTAGCAGTTTCCAGAGAACAGCCCACAACTTACATATAGAAGTTGTCATATTTCACCTGACTCAATTAGCAGTACCAAAAAAAGCATTAAGTGGAGTATGTATATGTTATCCTCTAATTACTGTGGCACCTTCTCAGGTTACAACTTAAAGACATAGAGGTTTGCCAGAAACTCACTCCAATGTTTCTTAATGTCTCATTAGAGTACATCATGTATATTGCAGTCTTCAAATGAGAGCTGTATATTGTACAGCTTCTTATCTATAATATCAGCGCTGCACTGCCACCCCCGCCAGCACCCCCACACCAAGAGGAGTCCTGCGCCTCTGCCGTCCCTCTGCAGTCCCTCTGGGCCGCTGGGAAGAACTAGGGTGGCATCTGATGGAGACTGGTGGAGGCTAAGTTGAAGCTGCTTTAATTCTTTTTCTACTTTTGCAGTACTCACTGGATGTGTAATGTGGCCTTCTATTATATGTTATATTTATAGTGTGGTATTAATTCTTGTATTGTTGTCATATTTGCTATTTTTTTTATTATGGTTGTATTATTTTGTTTGAAAATGTTTTGCAACTGTTTGCTCTTGTTATAAGTTATTTCAATTATTGTGTTTTTTTCTTGTTGAAAGTCGCTTTGAGTTCTACTGTTGAAAAAAAGCGACTAACAAATGCCAGTAATAAATAATAAATAAATAAATCACAGTAATGTTGGGAGCAAACCTCCTTCTCTATATCAAGTAGAGGGAAGAGAGGCTGATTTCAAGTAGGGAACTTGCAATTGAAAAATGCAGATAACCCTTTCCTTAGGATACAATTCAGACTATATTCATATTACAATTGACAGTTTACATGGACATTGTGTGTCAAGGTGGGGAACTGGATCCAGCCAGTGCTCCAGATTCTCAAATCTACACCCAACCCTGGACCAACTTTGACAAGTGTGTGGGGCCACCTACATGTCTTTAAAAAGGCTCACTGTAACTGCTGATCAGCTGATTGGCAGTTATGAGGTGTGCAGATTCAGACCACACCTGCAAATGGATATAGTGGAGCTGAGAGCCCCCAATAGGGAACTCCTTAGTGCAGCTGATCTCAGTGGGGCTCATTGTCAGTGCTAATCAGCTAAATTGGGACCCATGCCAGGCCTGTGGGTCGGAGGGTCCCCAGGGCTGCAGAACACATTTCTAGCCACAACTCTGATATTAGGACAAACTGTGAAGACCACTTATTATCAAAATTTCTTTTAAAAAGGGAATCACAGAGGTGAATTTTTATTTAAAATTTAGCAAGGTTCTATTGCATGCAGTAGCAGTTAAGACAGTAGAAAGGCAATGACAACATTTAGTACCCACAGTTCTTCCTCCCCTAGTTAACTCACTGGCATGGTTCATAATTCTTTTCACAGAATTTACAAAATTTCTGCACAACATCTCAAAGGGATGAAACAGCAATGAGACAGGAGCAGGAACTGGCATTCTCGGACAGAGTGAGTAGACGCAGGGTTCCTTTTGAAACCCAAACTCTTCTTTTGCAACTGCCGAAGTCCCACCCACCCACCAACCGAAAGAACTACGAGATACCTGAGTACTTTGCAATATTATCCAGCAGAAGGGGATATTTGGTCAACCTTTGCATCTCAGTGGGAATTATATCTTTCAACTGCAGTCGGCGACAGAGTGGATTGCTCTCAGCTTCCTAAATTTAAACAGTGTAATAACGGCATGTGTCATTTTTATTAAGACCATAATTACCTGAATGCGTACTGTCTATTCATCATATAAATGTCTCGCTGGTTCACATTTTTGGCAATTAAATGCAAGTCAAGTAATGCAAAGATTTATCAGACAGACAATGCAGTCTCATTGTACTGGGCAATTACATAAAGGAAAAGCTCATCACAAAAACTGGCGGTGACTTCCTTCCCTCATTACTTCATATGGACTTGATATCATAAGCAATCAATCTCTGTCACTGACTTAAAAGAGGAGATGTTTTAGTCTCTTGTGCTATGGAGAAAATGCACTGCACATTTTTCAGAATTCCTAGTACTTCCAAATTTCCAGAAATTCTAGCCAATGTGAAAAGACTCTTCCTCAGTTATGTATGATGTAAGCCCAGTCACTCTTTCGCTCCTTGCTCAAGAAGTACTGTGCTTACTCTAGTTTAAGCAGCTACCATTTCATAGAGAACATATGCCTAAGAGCTTCTTGGGAAGCCTTGTTTTAGGGACTGAGAGGTCCTGCAAGCTTGATGTGTAGGGTCTTCCAATCCGTGAGGGAGTTCCTTGAAAGTTCATGTACTTGACATGGAACAATGCAGGCTGGGTAGTCCATTCTCTGACTTGCACAGCTCACCAAAGGGATGCCTTGAAGAGAAGGGTATCTTCTAGTCCATGGTACTGTACAGGCCAGTTTCCATTTGGCCTGAAATTCCATTTGGCACTGTTCCAATCCTATCACCAGGGTCAATTTCAGAGCTCAGCATTGGGTGATTGTCTTTCGGCTCCCTGGCAGTTGTGCTGTGTGGTGTCACAGTGTACCATCTTGTCCCCAATGCTGTTTAACATCTATATGAAGCCCTTGGGAGCTGTCATTAGATTTGGGGCGAGCTGCCAGCAGTACGATGATGATAGTCAGTTCTATTTCTCTGTAACATCTGAATCAGGAAAGGCCATGCAAGCCCTGGACCACTGGCTGGTGGTGGGCTGGTTGAGGGCCAATATACTAAGTCTGAATCCTAGTAAAACAGAGGCACTGTGGGTTGGTGGTCCCTGAATTTGGGTAATTAGTCAACTGCTTGCTTTGGATGAGGTTGCACTCCCTCTGAAAGAGCAGGTTCGTAGTCTGGGTGTACTCATGGATCCATCTTTGTTGCTAGAGGCCCAGGTGACCTCAGTGGTTAGGAGTGCCCTTTACCAGTTTCAGCTGGTAAGACAGCTGTGGCCGTTTCTGGACTGGGATAGCCTGACCACTGTTGTCCGTGCACTGGTGACCTCTAGCCTGGATTACTGTAATGTACTCTATGTGGAGCTGTCCTTGAGGATGGCCTGGAGGCTGTAGCAGGTGCAAAATGCCGTGCGCCACTCCTCACTGGGGCAGGGTATCGCTTACATGTTACCCCACTGCTGAAAGAATTGTACTGGCTGCCCATTAGCTACTGGGCCAAGTTCAAGTTTCTGGTGTTGGTATTACAAAGCCCTATGCAGCTTGGGACCAACATATCTGAAAGACTGTCTTACCCCTTATATACCCAGTCGATCACTGTACTCTGCAGGCGACGGCCTCCTGCAGATACAATCTTATCAGGACGTCCATTCCGCATAACGTAGGTGGCAGACATTTAGTGTTGTAGCACCCACCCTTTGGAATTCCCTCCCCTTAAATATTAGTCAGGCACCATTTCTGTTATCTTTTCGGTGCCTACCAGAGTCCTTGCTCAACAAACCATATCCCAGTCTGTGTTGGAATTGCTTTTTTAGATGTTTTTAGAGCTGTTTTTTTAAAAACATGTTTTAAGATGTTTTGTTTTGATATGTTTAAAAGTCTCTTGTTTTTAAGATGTTTTAGAGTGCTTTTAGGGTTTTTGTTTGCCGCCCTGGGCTTCTTCTGGGAAGAAGGGAAGGATATAAATTTTAACAACAACCATCGTCACAGCTTGCAGCATTCCACAAAGTTTTGGGGATTAGGATTCTTCTATCAAAGATGATAGTAAAAAATAAACCCCAGTCAAATGACTATATTAAACATAAGCCATTACTTTATCCTCATCTATAACGTGGATTGGTCCTCTAGCAGGTATCAGCTAGATTTAATATTGAGCAAGATTTACCTGGACAAAAGTCTGGAAGCGAGAGTCCTTTTTTTGCCGTGACTTGATCACCTCCAAAGCAAAGGGCTGGTTGCTACAGAAGGTGGCAGTGGGTTGCTTCAATTTCTCTTCCCCTGCTCCACTGAACTGAGACAAGAATCCAAGGGAACCAAATGTAAAAAAGCACAAAACAAGAAAGGCCATATGATGGCAGAAGGACTGGCATACACTATTATTTCGATAGCAAAGGAATTGTTGGGTGCAAAAATGTATCCCAAATAGGGCTGGCCAGCACATCAGAAGAAAACCCTCCTATAGCCCCAGTTCTCACCTTTAGTCTGTCTCCCCACATAAAAAATTGGAAACAGCAATTATGCCTTAAGTTTTGGATGCGGCCCACATAAAGCTCCCAAGACCCTTGATAAATGGTGATACACAAATTAAATTTATGCCAAGTAGAAATAAGTACTACACAGTTTTGGGTGGAATTATGGTGGGCTGAGGGTAATGCTATTAACGCATGCGTACCTAGTATTTCTATTATAGAAAATCTTGTTTAAGGAATGGAGTCTGAAAATAGTTTTAATAACCAAATAAGACCTCAATTCTTCTTGCAATAAATGGGTTAAATCCACAAAATTAAGCCAAGAATTTATAGCTTGAATATTTCTACAATGGTTCATTTTCTGTCTTCCTATCACATCCAAGTTTTGTTCTCTATGAACTTCACTGGCAACTTTTAGAGAGACAAGTCCTCCCTTTTTTTGCAGGTCACCTTTAAGCTAAATGACTCGCTCATTTATTGTTAATTGAATAAAAAAAGCACTCAGCTAGATAAATACTGTGTAAGAGAAATGATACACATACACCATACTGAGCTCCTTTCATCTTGAACAATTCTGACTCCCCCAGATCAATGTAATTCTTTCAGAAATGAAAAAAAATCTGATAATGGGTTCTCAGACAAGACAGATTGCCAAGGCTGACCTATGGCTCTATTTGTTGCTTCACTGCCAATCTTCTGTTTCTCAAAACATTTCAGTTTTCAGAAGGAAAGGGGAAAAGCAAGCAGAATTCAGTTTACCCAAGTTAACAAGTCCTCTCCTATTTGATCAATAACGGATGTTTCATTCCTTTTTCTCACTGCTTTCATCTGCTCATTCAATCCAGCTAAACAGTCAAGGAAAAAAGAAGAAATTACCAACAGGTTTGGAGGTATTGATACAATCCGGTGACACCAAGTGGGCTTGAGAGCAAAAAGAGCTTCCAACATTGGCTAGCCAGTTCAAAGTTAACCCTCACTTGTGTAAGCTGGAGGAAACTAGAGATGAGATAGGAGCTAACTGGTGAACTGGAAGCCTGAGAATAGTTTTTTGTGGTGAGCATATATCCAAGTACTGTTCTGATAGGTCTCTCCATTTGATGAGTGGCACACAGATGCCCATTGTCTCAGGGTTACTGTTATTTGTGCATAGCCACACAAGAAGCCCGTGCATATTGTCATTGCTCTTTCAGCAGGGCCAAAAGCAGAGTCAAATGCCCTCACTCACCATGGAGCTGGAGAATATCTTCCAAATTCGAAAATATTTTCCGCAAGTCAGAGTGAGGTAAGATTCCTTCACGGGATACACGCTGATAGAAGACCTGATCAAGAACCTTCAGTGTACGGACATGAGCGCGCTCAGTGTAAAATAACTCTAGAGATAAAG
Organism: Rhineura floridana; assembly: GCF_030035675.1. NCBI lineage: Eukaryota > Metazoa > Chordata > Lepidosauria > Squamata > Rhineuridae > Rhineura > Rhineura floridana. The sequence continues at coordinate 39,192,115 of NC_084491.1, forward strand.
AGGAAAAATACAGCTGTTGTAATGGCCTTTGGATGGACAAACTAAAAAGTTTAAAATCTGGAGGATGCCGTTTGTTGAGAATCAGGTTTAAGCAATTTCAGGGAACAGAACATCAACTTGCAGAGTCAGCCACTTAATTCTGTGAAAAATCTCCATTTATGCTCTGCTCACCTTTGAGGGTTCCTAAGAAACAAGACCAAATAAGCAAGAAAGATGTGCTAATTATTACATTTAGCCCCTAGTAGTATATTAGCTCCTTCTAAACAAAACGGATTATAGATTTGTATGCCTTGAGATTAAGAAATATTTTTGAGAGCGCTAGAGTTATGTTTGGATCATGCCTTTCCAAGGACCCGATGGGGCTATTCATTGGTCTGAAAAGTCTTCAGGCTGCCCTGTGGCTGTTCTTCCACCTCCCAGCCTGTCACTGCTTGAGCCTGACCCAAGAACCTGAGACAGAACAGCCTCTATCTCTCCTTCACCGTTTGCATGCCTGGATTTCAAGAGCTGAAGCTTGTGTAAAAACACAAGTCCTACTCTGGGAAACCTGGGTGGTACTGAAGAGTTGGAGGTTGACAGGTTTCCAATCAATATATAGCCATTTTGGAGACTGCAAAATAAAAACAAGGCTGCCCCCCTTCCAGTAACTTACCATTAATCACTTCCTGGCGTTTAATCTCAGAGGGTTTCAGGCCAAGCAGCACCTCACGGCTCACAAGCTGCTGCCAGTTGGGGGGGTCAGTTTCCACGTCAAACTCAAAGAGCTCATCTTCACTCTGGTTATCTCCAGCACCCAGACTGTCCATTCTGAGAGGAGGGAAGCTTCAGAGAAATATTTTTGATTTAGGAACAGACTTTGTGCGAAGACAAGAACAAGAAAAGCAAGCTAGTAATAAAATGCCCCACAGACTTGATCAAAATGTCCACCTTGGGGTTAGTGAAATGGAATTTATAGATGGCCTCTACAAATAAAAGCTACTACTGGAAACACAGCAGTACAACTAAGGAAATATTGTAGATCAATGAAAAGGGGTGGGCACATTTCAAAATATTAAAGTATAAGAGTCTGCCAGTTTTAAAGTAGGATTGTTTTATTGGCACCTTATATCTATAGATAAAGCAGCCCTACACTGTGGTTGGGAATCAAAACACAACTTTATATAAATGTGTTTGAATCTTTAGTCCTCTCTAACCAGAAGGCAGTGCAAACAATTTGTGTTTAGCAAACTCTGGCCAATTCAGATTGTACTGCCAAAAATCTACTTTAAAAACATTTATATTTGTACTCACTTGCGAAAAGATTTTGGTGTTCCCAATTCTGCTAACCTAGAAGGGAAATAAATGGTTATCAAACACTGATTGATGGAGCAAGGCAGTCAGTCACAAATCATACAGACTGTCTAGAGTAAACGTTCTATGTAGGACCATAAAGGTTCCTGTTTCCTATCAACAGCTTTTATAATGTGAGAGTGCCTCATACTACATGCAGAGGGGGGGGCAGGTAAGAAGTTCAGAACACCATTATCGTTCTAGGTTTCCAAGCAGACAAGTGTTGCATTTCTCCCTCCCTATCACCTAGAACAAAAGGTTTGTCAATGTTGCCCGTTTTGAGACTAAGACTTGCCTGTCAAACTCTCCTTCCTCTTCCAGCAAATGGTCCAGTGGTGGAGATGGGAAATCAAATATGGTATTTGGTGTACGAGGTGTACCATCCACTGAGTCACTAGAAGATGGATGTTCTCCAACTTGCTTTGACCCTAGAAAGGGGAAGCGTTTCTCTCAAACTTTAATAAATCATATCCATTTCTAAGTTACTACATCTTCCACAACATCTTCACCTCACTTCCCTGAACCACCACCTCCAAGCAAGAGTGAACTGCTTGGTAAGTTCCCTTTAGTGGTAAGGGATCTGCAGCAACCCCAAAGCAATTGCATCCCACAAACTGAGAAATTTTGGCAGTGGCTTTAACATTTTGTCTTAAATTTGGGAAATGTGCAGCAAGTGCATACTAGCTACAGTGCAGTTTTTAATGCTTTCATCTTTTCACCTGTTTCGTTATCCTTGTTCCCTTCCTGAGAAGGAAAGGTTCCAGCAGTGAGTGGGGACATGAGGTTAGCAGATGGGTAGGTTGCATCTGTGCCATCGCTAGACCCACTCTGGCGCATCTTGACAGAGTCTGGTAGCTCCGGACTGACAGAAGAAGGTGTGGGTAAGTGCTTTGGATGCCGCTGCTTTTGTAATTCCAGGGCTCTGCCTACTGAACAGACAAGGAGCAATCAGCTGTAGAGATATTGTATTCTCATCCGAACAGATCTTTTCCAGATCCTGAAAAGCCAGTGCTGAACCTTGTTGTTGCTATAAGAAAGAGTGTGCCACACACTTCAAATAATATGTGCCAGAATAGTCAGTACAGGTTCATTTTTAGCACTACCACCAAAACAATCCACCACAGACTAGCAATATTCAGTTTGGGGGCAATCTGGTCCGGCTGCTAGAAAAGCAAAATATTTCTCCACCTGACATACTTGCATAGCTGTCATGGCGGCTTGGCCTCCTTGGAGGTCCCAGGATGTTGGGGAAGACTCTCCTCTTCTTTTCATCTCCTTCCTTCTCTTTCTTTATACTTTGCTACAGTTGAAAGGAAGTCAAAGAGAGCAACTGTTAAGGCAGTCTTCCCAAGTGCAACATTCAGTGCTTGTAGCAAAATATCTAAACCTGGGCTGAGAAATCTATGTTCCTCCAGTTGTTGGACTCCCAACTTCTACCATCTCCAGCCACCACAGCCAATGGGTCAGGGATGGTGGAGTCCAAAAACACCTGGAGATCTACTGATTCTTCATTCCTGATATAAAAACAGCACACTCCTTTCCATTAATCAATCTAGGGGAATCATTCACTAAAGAATCTCCTGAGTAAGCCCCACATAAATGAACAGGAGCTGCATTGGAGCACTAGACTGGTTCCTTTAATGGCTCCCAAAATCTGCCACTTCCCAAAGCTTTGAGGCAGCCCTACCTTGAAGCAAAGGCAGAACCATGAGAAGTACAAAGAGACCGTGCAGCTTAAAGAAGTTATTTGTGGTTCTTTTAGGGGACCAGATACACCATATTGAGTGCTTCTGATCTATGCTGTACAGGTGAGTATGGTGCTTGAGTCTGCAGACTAAGTCCCCATCAGTGCATGTGGCTAACTGGAATGACAATGTTGCCAGTGTGGGGCTACACACTCAAACTGGTCCAACAATAATTCTGGTCAGCTTTGCACAGTTTGCTTTCCATTGTGTGCAACTGTTTTCCAGTGAGGGAAAAGGCTTTTGCAAGCTCCAGATACAATTTCTGTGTTCTCTATTAGATCCTATGTTGCCCGTCAAGAAATGCAAGCAGCTTCTATTGAAATATGCCCAAAGAGAAATATTTAGCATCAGTTAAGACCAAGCTTAATATTAAGGTCAACTATTGTCTTTTGTTAGTTTGTCTGCCTGCCAAAGTTAGTCAGCTGAACCAATATTCTAATCAAAGATGTGTCACCATTACCTTTATCTTTGGCAGGAATCCAATCCGTCCCCGTTTCTGATCTAGACTCCGGGGCTCTTTGACTCTTACGCCAAGTTGTTTCATGTAGGTGAGAACAACATACTGTATGCTTGAACTGTAGGTGACGCCAAACAGAAAGATAAAATAAAGCTACACAGAATCAGGTTGCTTGAATGAATGAAGCAATGGGAAATGGGAAAGTTGCAAATTATTTTTTCTCTCTCCACTTAAGTACTTTAACCAGCACCAGGGAAGCAATTTATATTGCTATGTGCCATAGGAGATGGATGAGACTTATCTCAACAAAGATTTTTCTACACCTTATTTATGTCTAGCTTTTCTATCCCCCGTATATAGAAATAATCAACCTTGTTACCACCACTATTAAAATCTGTTGATGTAGCTGAAAATGGAAAGAGCATAGGAAGCTGAAATGAGTCAGCCCATTGGTCCAGATGAGTACTGTCTACACTGACTGGCAGTAGTTCTCCAGGGTTTCAGACAGGGAACATTCACTGTCCTACCTGGGGATTGAACCTAGGACCTTCTGCATGCAAGACATACATGTACTCTACTGCTAAGCCATGGAGAAGTTTTACATAATCTTACAGAGACTGAACTAAAAATTATTAAAAACAAAATATACCTTAATGGCAACTTTACTGAACACTATCAGCAAGTAAAAGCAAGGGAACAAACAAAACCCATTTCCAAGCTACAGAAAGGGAGGAGCCACAGCTCTTTGGGAGAGCACTGAGTAGACTGTTTAGACTGAACTTATAAAGTGAAGTTTGCCGACACAGCCAGCAGAGGGCTCTCTCAACCTGCTCAGCACACACAGACACCACGTGGCTGTATCCAATGCCAATCTGACTCAGAGAAGACCCAATGAAATCAATAGACATGGCTAACTTAGGTCTATTAATTTCAATAGTCTACTCTGAGTAGAACTTAGTTGGCTATGACCCCATGGAAGGACATAGCAGGATTGTGACAAAGGCGCTATCAAAAATCTTTTAACTCTAAAAGTGTTTAATTACCTCTTCTCTTCTTCTATGGGCTGAGACGTCATTCTGCAAAGGAAAGTGGCAGAAGAAGCAGTTACGTCAATATGTTATCTTATGCCCACCAGTATATGTCTGACAAATGCTTAATTGTCCATCAGACCTAATGTTTACACAACAACTCTTTTTGAGGTTTTGTGGGTCTGTTTTTTTAAAAATGGAGTGTTGGTTAGACCTAGAGATGATATAGAGCATCAATCTAGGCAGCATCTAGCCCTGCACTCTGTCTCTAACAGTCCTCAGCTAAAGAAGCTCACAAGCATGCCATGCTAGGAAGATAGCTAGCACCTGACACACCTTTGTGCTTAAGGATTCAATCCCTAGCTATTGTGGCTAGTGGTTACTCACAGGCTTATTCACCATAAATTTGTCAGCTCTATTTGCCCTGCCTCCCCAAAAACCACATGCCATGGTTGTACTTTGTGGCAATCTGCCAGAAGGGACTGAATATCGCTGGACTCCCAAACCAAGCTGGACTAAAAATGGCTGTACCTCAATGGAGTGTTGACCTCCGCGTGGACCAGAGAGTTATACTGAGCCTTATTCACAATGAAGTGCAATTGTGACAGACTTCCATAGTCAAATTACCTTTTCTACTTATGGGAGATTTTAAAAAAAAGAGGAGTTCCTATCCAGCACAGGCACACTTACAGCACTTCTTCAATTTTGGTAATGATCTGCTCTGCACATGCTCTCTCCTTCTCCAGCGTGGTTCGGTCACGAACACGTTCTGCATCCAGTCTGGTTAACTCTCCTTCTGCCAGGGTCAGCCCCATGCTGCGTTTCTGTCTGAATACACAGAGGGGAACAGCAGCCTGAAGAAAACTATTGTGGAGGGCAAAGGAGAACTGAAGAAAAGTACACCCATCACTCAGGGCAGTTAACATGTGTCTCGGTGCATCATATCCAGCCATGTTACTAGCCCTGAGCAATCTGCTTCCAATGGACTCTGCTTCTTGCTACAGAAGGCAAAGCTAACACAGCACTTCAAAGATATAGGTTTGCAGAACTCCATAGCTGCAGCATCCATTCTGAAACTCAGTGACGTCAGCAAACAGAATGCAGTACATTGTAAGCAATCTTTGCCGAAAAATATAGGCGCTGCTGAGTAAGAGAGAATCATAGTCATGGTTACTGAATGTGCCCAAATCAGCCAGTATCTCTGCCAGGAGTGCACAGAACAAGAATACCGGGCTATAAGACCTGATCATCAATTAGCGATAATAGTTGTCTATCTTCAATGTCATAGCAATGAGTGACTCGAACTTGCATGCAGACCTTCAAGCACAGAGAATTTATCTAGGCAAAAAGAAGTTCTGAATTTGGAGCAGGAAGAACTGTTTTACAAAAAGAATTTTAAGGTGATTAATTTCACTAACAGCAAAGAAAAAGCTGGCACACAAAGATTTTCTCTTCCCAAAAAGGACATTCTCTATGGAGGCTGTCTGCTTGGCAGGGCAGTTGAAAAGAGCTGAACAGGAAAGGCTGAGGCCACAACTCTTCCTACTGCTGCTTCTGTTGCTATTACAATGAAGAAGCCAAACCCTCTACGCAATGCTGAAACTCTCTAGCACAAGAACTTTCTGTGGCCTATATTGCAGCCATCCCATACTAGGACCACCTAAGAAGGCCATGAAGTTGATGCAGAGTTACTCTCTGAAGCCAGCAGAAAGTCAAACATAGTCAACATATACCTAAAATCTTCAAGGTGCCTCTGAACTTCAGGAAAGACTTTATCTTGCATAGTTTGAATATAATGGCGGTGCAGTTCTTCAGGAATTAAGTCTAGCCTTCTCTTTTCTGCAGGTAAAAAGGGAGAAAAGTCGATCTGTTTCACTCACAATGAACAACTTTATTATTTATTTATTTATTTATTTATTTGTTTGTTTGTTTATTTGTTTATATTCCTTCCTTCCTTCCTTCCTTCCTTCCTTCCTTCCTTCCTTCCTTCCTTCCTTCCAGAAGGAGCTCAGGGCAGCAAACAAAAGCACTAAAAACACTTTCAATCATCATAAAAACAGACTTTAAAATATATTAAAACACATCTTTAAAACATTTTCTAAAAAAGGTTTAAAAACATCTATTTTTAAGAAAAGAAGGTTTAAAAACATATTAAAAAGCAATTCCAACACAGACCCAGACTGGGATAAGGTCTCAACTTAAGAGGCTTGTTGAAAGAGGAAAGTCTTCAATAGGTACCGAAAAGATAACAGAGATGGTGTCTAACTAATATTTAAGGGGAGGGAATTCCAAAGGGTAGGTGCCGCCACACTAAAGGTCCATTTCCTATGTTGTGCAGAACGGATCTCCTGATGAGATGGTATCTGCAGGAGGTTCTCATATGCAGAGCACAGTGATCAACTAGGTATATAAAGGGTAAGACGGTCTTTCAGGTATCATGGTCCCAAGCTGTATAGAGCGTTGTACACCAAAACTAGAACCCTGAACTTAGCCTGGTAACCAATAGGTAGCCAGTGCAATTCTTTCAGCAGCGGGGTGACATGTTGGCGATACTCTGCCCCAGTGAGCAGTCAGCTGCAGCTTCCAGACCAACCTCAAGGGTAGCCCCACATAGAGCACATTACAATAATCCATCCTGGAGGTTACCAGTGCATGGACTACAGTGGTCAGGCTATCCCAGTCCAGAAACGGCCGCAGCTGTCTTATCAGCTGAAGCTGGTAAAAGGCACTCCTGGCCACAGAGGCCACCTGGGCCTCTAGCAACAAAGATGGATCCAGGAGCATCCCCAGACTGCAAACCTGCTCTTTCAGAGGGACTACGACCCCATCCAAAGCAGGGAACTGACCAATTATCTGAACTCAGGAACCGCCAAGCCAGTGTCTCCATCTTGTTAGGATTCAGAGTCAGTTTATTGGCCCTTGCCCAGCCCACTACTGAGTCTAGGCAGCGGTCCAGGGCTTGCACGGCCTCTCCCGATTCAGATGTTACAGAGAAACAGAACTGGGTATCATCAGCATACTGCTGACACCTCACCCCAAAGCTCTTAATGACTGCTCCCAAGGGCTTCATATAAATGTTAAACAGTATGGGGGACAAGATGGTACCCTGTGGCTCTCCACAACTGCCAGGGGGCCAAAAGACAATCACCCAATGCTATTCTCAGAAAACAACCCTGGAGATAGGATCGGAACCACTGTAAATTAGTACCTCCAATACCCACCTCACCAAGTCGGCTCAGAAGGATACCATGGTCAATGGTATCAAAAGCCACCGACAGATCAAGTAAGAGTAACAGGGTCGCACTCTCCCAATAAAGGTCATCCATCAGGGAAACCAAGGCAGATTCAGTCCCGTAACCAGGACTGAACCAGACTGGAATGGGTCAAGATAACCTGTTTCATACAAGAGTACTTGCAATTGCTGTGCCACAACACTCTCAATCACCTCCCCTAAGGGGGTATTTGCGACCAGTCAGTAGTTGTCACAAACCAATGGGTCCACGGTGGGCTTTTTCAGGAGCAGTCGATACGCTTTTTCGGGAGCGGTCCACACCCTGGATCCACTCGGTCAACCCCCCTTGGCAAGCTTTAATAAGCCACGGAGGGTAAGGGTCGAGAGGACACGTTGCTGGCCGCATCATTGCAAGCACCTTGTCCACATTATCAGGCCACATCAACTGAAACCATTCCCAAGAAGTTGCAGCAGACGTTGCACTGGACATCTCACTGAGAACTACGGTAGATGTGGATGGGGCATCAAGATTGCTACAGAGGTGAGCAACTTTACCCTCAAAGTGCCTTGCAAACAATTCACAGTGGGCCTCCAAAGGGTCTAAAACTCCATTTCCTGGAGTTGATGTCAACAGACACCTGACAATATGAAAAAGCTCCACTGGACGGCTACTTGAAGATGTGCTGTTGGCAGAGAAGAGGGCCTTCTTTGCCACCCTCACTGCCACAAAGTAGGCACGGTTATGGTGTTTTACTTGTCCCCGATCAGCCTCATAGCACTTCTTTCACCACTTGCGCTCTAGTTGTCTTCCAGCCTGTTTCATTGCCCTTAGCTCACTAGTATGCCAAGGTGCAAACCCAGCTCCACAGTTTCCTGTCTCCTTGGCCCAACAATGGATGCAGGCCCTCACAGCCAGCTCCAAGACAGAGTGCTTTCCTGGTGACAGTGGTGGAAGTTCTGTAGACCACAGCAACTCCTCACCCACATCCCTGTAGCCCTGTGCTGGTGTTGCTCCAAGTATCCAGATGGGCAAAGCTGGGTCAGATCAACTCCTCCCAGCTCACCCATCCAGGTCTCAGCAATGCACAGCAAATTGGCACCTTCATCCACGATCAAATCATGGATGAGTGTGGTCTTAAAATTCTCTGTGATATTTTGTCTTAGGTTCTGCAGCATGGATTATCTCCCTACCCAGTTACTGAAGGATTTAGCAACCCATGGTAAGTCTGCATTACATAAACACCAATGTAATTTCTGCCTGCCTCCCAAATTAAGTTCTCACAGAGGTTCTTTTGTGAACGCAATGCCTCTTCAATATTGGAACTCCTCAACAAACATTCTCCATGCAAGATTTAAAATAATCTTACCTAGATCTACAGAAATTTCATCTGGGACTGGGACCTTCAGATTCTGCAACAATGAAAAGGTACAACTGAAAAAAATAAGTCTCGGCACTTCCTTCACACCCTTAGTGATGCCCTCTGACTGTACATGTCAGGGTATGCGCAAGCACATAAACACAAAAAAGCATGAGGCATGGACCCTTTTGCTGTGCTTGGTTCCCTTGATCAAGACCATTACGGCCTGGTTCATATGTCACATTAAACCATCGTTAGCTTTAAACAAGCTATGGTTTAATGTGAATGAGCAGTTCCTGTGGTACTCCTTCTCCATTCCTGCTGCTGTGCCACAGACCAAATGAGTGGTAACCAAGGTTTGTTTCTTCCAAATAAACTACAAGCCTGGATTTGGATGACACAACAAGCCAGACTCTGGCGTGTTTCATCTGTGGCATGGCAGCTGAAGGAGCAGGGGATGAGCACCACAGAAACTTGTGAGCAGCACGCTGCTTGTTCACATTAAATCACAGTTTGTATTAAACTATAGTTTAATATGACATGCAAACTGGGCAGCTGTCTAAGAACCACTTTAAAAAAACAATCTGCCTTGGAAATATTAGGGATGCTGTCCACTTTGCCTGAATGTGAACATTTGGTTACAGAGCAGTTGTAATTATCTAAAGCTAAAGACCTGCCCTCTGAGGCCATCAAACCAAGGCAAAATTAGTTGCAAGTATACACAGGAAGAATGTTACACATGCTTTGGAACTTACTGCAGCTCGATCCAAGAATAACTGATTAAACTCAATGAAGACACGACGAGTCTCTTTAGAATTTGTTTGCTTGTACAGGTCCGCGAAAAGATAGCAAAGCTATGTGGAAAGAAATAAATGCAAACAGAAAAGGAAAACGCTATGAAAACACTTTTTCCTCCATATTTTTAAGGATATTCTAAAGGAGTTAAGATTTCCTTGAAGAAACCCAAGAACAACAGATGAAGTGGATGCTAACTTAAGTTGTTTTGGGCATTCAAAATGTACAACCTAAAAACAAAAAGGGGTTTTCCTCCCTGACCAAAAGGCTACTACTGCATTGCCACCACCTGTATTTATGCTGTAGAGGATTTCAAAATCTATTAGATCCACAACACATAACTACATGTAGACTGGCACCTTACCAATGAAGCAGGGTCAAACTGGGAGACGACATGATGCAGAAAGACAGACAGGTGAGCAGGGCGGGATTTCAGCAACTCTATATTCTGGAAGCAGCTGCACTGCCCATTGATCTGTACATACAGATGAGAAGTTATCAGAACCAGCACCTCCAAAATGTCTGTCTCCTCCCTCATTTTGCTGATTCAGAAAGACTTTACATAAGCTTGCTTCCTTTTCTTTTCATTCCCGTCTGTACTTTTAATTCAATTTCCATACTGGACACACACTCATTCAACCTACTTATAAATCTCCTGTCAGCCAAAATGCTCTTGAAGAGATGGGCTGAAATTTATTTATTCTAAAAATTGATATACCATTTTCATTTATAAATCTATAAATCTCAAAGCAGATCAAATCAATAAATAGCAACAGTTAAAACATCCAAATAGTCACAAAATTTCAGCCAGAAGCAAAAAAGGAATACCCTCTTTCCTCCAAGGCACCCTCAAATGGGGGCCAAAGGATTATTTTGCTTTTCTGCCAATTTCTTTCTAAAGGCATGCAAATTAGTGGCTCTGCTAGCTTGTGCAAAGCCAAGACTTCATTTCCGGCTATAATTGGAGTCCTGATGGCTGAGAAAATCAAAGGCCACTTTCCTATGAAAGGGGCAGGGATGGAAGTAATGTTCCAAATTTCTACTCTCTTCTGCACCTGTGCTAGAAGCCAAATAAGCTAGAAAGTTCAATAAGGCCAAAAAACACAGGCTGGTTATGAATTAGGTTAGAAAAATAGGTCTAAGCACTAGAACTGTGCACAGCCCACCCCCTCCCTGTGGCTCTGTTCCGGCGGGGTAGTGCATCAGGTCAACCCACCCCAGATAACTTCAGGGGCGGGACTAATGTTTAATTAGAATTTTAAAACCCTAATTAGAGTTTTAAGACCCTAATTAAACATATAGCTGGATGAGGGGCAGGGGAAGGAGATCTTGAGTCTCCTCCCACCCACCCAAACAGGGGTTAATTCTGCATGGTACTGCAATGCCTCCTCTCCCAATCAATGCCTCAGTGGAGACGCTGATGGGGGGGAGGAATCACAGCACCTTGCAGAATCAACCCCTCCGCTGAACAACTGATCAGCTGAGGAGGCAATCCTGTGTGGGTGATGCTCCACAAACTGCTTTCCTAAGGAAAGCACCTTGCACACCCCTATCCCATGATCGCTCTGTGGTCTCAACAGCCAATGAGCCTGCAGGAAAGCGCCTTGCAAACTAGCACCTGCACTGATCCTGTGGGGTGGTAGTGGTGCTCAGGTAGGAAGGAGAGCTGCAGCTGCCTCTTCTCCCTACATGATGCCCCGCCTCCTGATAGCCCCAGGTCAAACTGGGTCATCCAATCCAACCTGGAGCCATCTGTGTCTGTCAGAACCTTATTCGGCAGAGACCCCAAAACATCTGAATGGGTCCAATTTGGCTCAGGCCTCAGCCAAATCCAGTGCATAGCCCTACTCAGAGCTATTTAATAAGCAAATAAAAACCCCAGTTATTGCTGGTTAAGGTCAACCATACCAATGAATCCTCTACTAAGTTTAATAGAATTTCCCCAAGAGGACCGCCCAACCACAAAATCCTGCAAGACAGGCCCGTCACTTAAGCACAGGGAAGCAATTACATCACAACTCCCTCACAAAGGGAAGGGTCGGGGCTCAGTGGAAGAGCATCTGCCTTGCATGTACAAGGTCCCAAGTTCAATCCCGTCTATCTCTGGGTAGGGCTGGGGGAGAATCTTGCCTGACACCCTGGAGAAGAGCCACTGCCAGTCAGTGTTGAGAATAGCGAACGGGATGGACCAATGGTCTGACTCAGTAGAAGGCAGCTTCATATGTTCCTATTGTATTATAGTCAGCAGAGAACATTTAAAACTTCACCTGCTCCTGTTCACCATCAAAGTCGTCGTCTTCCGCTCCTATGATCGGAGGTGCGGTACGTGTGGAGGGACTTCCAATACTGGACTGAGAGTCCTAGCATTGACAAGGGAAGAAACAAATATCAGTTGCTATTTTGCTGACTGTGGATAAAACAAAGACATTCTGTTTAGTATTTTTATTCTGCTGGTTAGATCAGAATAAAAACAAACATTAATTAGTACGTTTGTTCTTTACACTACCTCATTTATCCAATGTTATGTACGCTGCTGCGGTCTACACAAAATGACTATGGCAAATCCACTAAGTCAGCAGTTGAAATTATGTATATCAGTTATGGAAAATGAATAGTTTTGCATACAGCTGCTCAGCTTGTAAGATTTACCCTTAAACCAGATTTGAGTCATTAGCCAAGTTTACACTTTTATCAAAGAGCTGTGTGGGGCAAGGAGAATTCTAGACCCTTGCAAAGAACAACAGTGGGATATATGGAAAGAGGAAATGTGTGAGGGGGGCAGACGCCAACAGGCTTTTCCTTCTGTTCCACCTGAATTGAGCACTCTCACATCAATGGACCATTCTACACCAACTGCCCAATAGGACAGAACACCAGATGCTAGCTCCTGCTCCAGCAGAGCTGGTTTTTCACATAGGGTTCTTTTTCATTGTAAACGAGTTGTTCTTGTTATAAAGATATTCCTTACATCCCTGCCCAATCATTGAGGTCCATGGGGGAGTCACGGTTGGTCCCCCATAGCTCAGATGCATGGCTTGTGTCCACCAGGAGCCATGTGTTCAGTATCATGCGTCCAATTCTGTGGGAAACCCTTCCTGTTGAATATCTGGCACAGAGGTCATTTTAAGCAACTTGTCTGCTTTTATGGTTAATTTTAACTGGCTTTATTTTTATTGCAACTCTTGTAACCTTATGTACACCGCTTAGATACCATGGTGCAGAGTGCTATATAAATTGATGCAATAAATAAAATAAATAAATTGTGTGCTTATAGATGTTGGGAGCCACTTTGAGGCCTGTAGTCAAAACATGGGCTATAGATATACTACTAAATGAAGAAATAAATAAAAGCTACAAGGAAGGGACTAGCATCCCTGTGGGACAAGAAGCGCCAGTTCCTGAACAATGGCAACCCTAACATGTTCTGAGAAACGCACAATCATGGGAAAGGTAAGCATGCTTCATTTCTTAAATCAAAAATGCAGTGTTGAGATGCATTTCATCTAAAATTCTGGCCAAAAGCTAAATTTTGTGTGGAATTTCAGACAATGATAATCAAATGAGTTAAGAGGCCTAGTCAATCAAGACTTCATACAGACTGCTTTCTAGTACCTTTCCATTACATGTTACTTTCCATGACACAGTATTATGACATTAAATTAATGTTTAGCTACCTCCAATAGCCCTCAGACTCCAATGAGTCCTTTGTGTAAGTTCTTTTTTCCTAAGATTAAAAATACGAACTCTTCTCCTTAACGGCAAGGCAGAACCGGCATTACTATAGTTTGCCCCTCAAGTTCAAGGGCACTCCAGTGAAAAGTAGAAAACACTTAAGAGCTACATGCTGCAATCCTTGCCCATTAAGTTATAAAATGCTTCCAACTAGACATTCAGAACAGGCACACACAGGCACATAGCTGTGGTTCACTGCACAAACCCATGGCTGGGTCAAACCATTGGTCTATTCAGTCCAGTGTTAGCAACCAACCGACAGCAGCTCTCAGGCAGAAGTCTCTCCCAGCACTGCTTCCCCAGAAGATGCTGAGGACTGAACCTAGGAATGTCTGTCTGTACTCTAGCCCCGAACTACTAGCCCCTTCCTCTGAGCTTCTGCTGAGGGGTGATTTTCAACAGATTGCCACAAGGGAGCTATTCTGCTAAATACAGAACCCCAACTGACATACCTGGAAGCATTCAAACAAGACAATAAAGAAAATTCAGTTTCTTAACCTGAATTTCTCAACAGCCTAAATTTCTATAAAGTTTGCATTAAAAACCAGCTAATTAAAGACTAAAGTGCCATCTGCAAGCTCAAACATCGAAACCAATTAGCATCTAAAAGAACAGAGGCCCTTGACAATAGAGCTGCCACTGAAGTTGCTACCTAAATCTTTATGGTACACTCACAGTATCTTGCATCTCACTCTTCTCTGGGCTCTCATCCAAATAGATCCGTTCCTTCAGGCCACTTCGGGGACTCTGGGAAGAAGAAGAAAAAAAGTTTTCTTCTCAGTGCTCACAGAATCAAAAAATGGGAACCAACAAAAAAGGACAATCACCTGTTTCTAGAAATCATACACTTAATAATGCATACATCCGAGCTACAACAACATTAAAGGGGAACACCAGCATCATATAGATGAGTAACCAAGGTATCAGATTCTTGGGAGGTTTTACATTCTTGTGTAATTTAGTAGAACTTGTTACAGCAGCATACAAGACACGAAAGATTCGTAGAGTATCCTCTCTATAACCATATCATTATTTCAGAATTACCTGGTCTTAAAATCTCAGTGGTTTTATAAGGACGAGCATGGAAGGGAAACAAGATCATTGTAAGGTAAGAAGTAACTTCATGATTTCTGGCTTGTCTCTATTTTTAAAGGGCTCCTTCTGGAAAGAAGGATGGGATATAAATTTAATGGAATCCTATGCACGTCTACCAAGCTATAAGCTCCACTGAATACTACTGGACTTATTCCCAGCAAGTGAATTCAGGATTGCGGCCTGAAATACACCCCGGTATTAAAAAGGCAGCCAAGTGCTAAAATGATCCACTTTTTAACTGTATTTATTTATATAATATTTATGCTTAATCTTAACCATACGAGGCCTGAAAGCATTTTTTTCTGAATCTTTTTTGGGAATTTTGCTTCCTTTCAAGGAAAGATATATTGTTGTTTATAATGCCTGAGATTTCTTCCCCCACCCTACCCCTAATTTTTAGAAAATCTTCCGTCTTCTCTCAAACTTATATTGACTAAAGTTGGGCTTGCACACACAAACCTGAAAGTTTTGGTAAATACTGTAACCGTTGAACTATTTTCTTAAAGTAAAGAGAAGAGTCTCACAGGAACAAAAGGAGCTGCCTTATACTAGGTCAGACCACTGGGTCCATCTAGCTCAGTAGTATCTACATGAGACTTTCCCAACCTTTGGGTCCCCAGATGTTGCTGGACTACAGTTCCCAGAATTCCTGACCAATGGCCAGCAACATCTGGGGACTCAAAGGTTGGGAAAGGCTGATCTACACTGACTGGCAACGATTCTCCGGGATTTTAGAAAGGGAGTTTCTCCTAGCCCTACCTGGAGATACCAGTGGGGACTGAATCTGGGACTTTCTCCATGCAAGTCAATCACTCCACCAACCAACTACGTCTGTCTCCATTTCTGGTAAATTCAAAATGGCTGTAGTTGTTCCTAAAGCTGGCTTTTGGCCCTAAACTAAGAGTCTGCATTAACCCTTAGATATGCATGCGACCAAAAGCCCACTGAATAGCAATAGTGTTTCAAAAGTAGTGGAAAAGGAACATCACCCTGCCCACCCCTCAAAGCCCACCACAGAACTGTGAGCTTCAGACTCCCCTCAACTTTATCTCCTGCTTATGAACTGTGTACAAGCCACGTAAACAGCACTTCCTATTTATGACATGCACAGCTACTTTGGGTAAAGAAAGTCATGACAAAACTTAATATATGTGGAGCCTAACTTGGAAAGTGTACATGTGTGCATTTTATATATATTGTCATATGTTTAAACATTTATAACAATGCATTTATAATGGTAATAAAAAACATTTTCCTTTAAAATGGAAAATGGGTGGGCAGCAGTCTGGATTCAAGACCTACAATCAGAATTAACCAGAAAGCCCATTGTCCTGTTTAACTTTATTGCCAACTACAAGTGCCATTTTTGGCCATTTACCATTTAACAATGACAAGAGAGCTTAAAGAGATTTGGACTACAGCCCCCCAAAGAATAAAGACACATACTGTAGTTCACTATAAATTTATTTATTCTTTCATTCCCCACCCTTTCTCCCAGCAATAAGCAAAGGAAGTCTGATTGCTAAGTGGTGAGCATCTGAAAGCTTCCTAGACCTTTTGCAAGAAAGTCCTAATATCACCAACTAGCTCCTCTTATAGGTGCACACATGGGTTCAAAATCCTTTCTTACTGAAATGCATTTTGAAATCATTGCAGGTCGTGTATTTTAGGGTGCTTCCAGGAGGCAGCTATAATTGCGAGCAGGTCATTCAGATCAGATTTTTCTGTTTGTATGACTGAAACGTTACCTTCCACATTTTCCTGTTTTGTCTGTCATGGATATTGCTATCTTCCACTTGCCATCAACACCAGTGGGCAGAACGTGATACAGTGTATTTAGGTTGCATTTTTTTGTCCCTTCTCTGGCTTCTACTACCTTTTTGCATTCTGTACCTGTGCACATTAGCTATTATCATTTTTTTTCAAAAAAAGTTTTTTAATACTGAGATCTTGTAGCATAGTGATATTTAGCTATATCAATCTGTTTGATTTGGAGGAGCTAGGGTTGGATGCTTTTAGCATCTAGCAATCAATGGTAATAGATGTGTCTGGTATTGATGGCTGCTGGAAACAAAATGGCCCAGGTTTGCTCAGTTGAAGGGTAAATGCAAACAGAGGTGGGTAATAAGAGACCACACACCAAAGTTTCACATATGTGACAAGCTGTCCAGCCCCCCAAATTGCACAGCAGCAATGACTGTGGATGTACAGGGTTATTTTTACTTAATCAGATTTTCTGCAGACAAGGGAAATCCAGATTGAGTATTTTTAAAAGGGCTGGCATTTTGATGACAGCATTGTACAGATGCTGGGGGGGGGAGGGTGCAAAAGCAGCAGCGATCCAGTTTGGAAGCACCCCAAAATACTTGCTTCTTTGCAGTTAAGAATCTAAAGTTAGAAGCATATGCTGCTGCTAATTCACATCTGTGTGGCACCATTGCTAAACAGATTCCAAAGTATTTTAAAAATCAAATTTCACAATTTTTTGAAGTCACAGTTAAGAAAATTGGATGGGGGAGGAGGATGGGGGGGAGGAGTTAAGTGGTACAAAATATTGTCACCAAAGAGGGATAATATCCTTTAGGCCCAGTTCTCATGCTTTAAAACTGGAGATACATTAATGTACGCTAGCATACTATGGTTTGGGGGAAGAATTTTCCCAAGTCTTAGAGTAAGAGGGCCCTCTTAACATCTAGCTAAATATTTCAACTCATAAGCAATCCTCTTAACTGCTGGAAAGGGACTAGTATATCTATGGCAGGAATCAGGCTCCTACCCCCTCCCTTTAATGGCAAATTGCCCCTACAAGTTTGAGTCACTCTAACCACAAAATGGATTTTAACATGTTCTGAAAAGTACTGTTATTTCCCTTGGTTCTCTGGGAGAGGCCAGTACTGCTGTCCTCTGCCCAGCAACTGGGTGTGCCAGGAAACCCCAGGCTTGAAAAACATGGCACTCCTTTCCTACGCTGCCAATGAAGACTTGCACATCATGCTTCCTCACAACATTGTGTTCTTGTTCAGACCTCACACCTTCTTTCTAAGCAGAGTATGCAGACAAACAACTTTTAAACATTTAAAAGGTAGGTGGGACAACAGGAATAATATACTAGCAGGAATTATCTGTGGGATCAAAACTGGAGTTGAAAAACTCATGGAGAATAATGACAATTGGAGAGTTAGTGTGGTGCAATGGGTGGCCTTGAACAGGTGGGTTCAAATTCCTGCTTGGCTAAGAGACTCGCATAGTAGTCTCAGTCAAACACATCTTGTAGGATTTGTTTTGAGCATGAGGCCACCTAGCACTGGAGGAAGGTAGAATAAAAAGGGATAAAAAGGGTTGTCAAGTGACAGTGGACACTAAAACCACCATGACTATTTCAAACTGGGTGATGATAATGGGGAAGATCACTGATCTTTAGGTCTAAATTGCTTCTGTGAGAAGACTCCTTTCCAAAGACAGGACACTAGCCTAGACAAACCTCACTGACAGAGTGACATGTTGCTTCAAGCAAAGTGCTCACCTCAGCTGTGTCACTATTTGACTGGGAGCCGTCACCAAAACTGCTGTCTCCTTTGTTCAGCCCATCCCCGCTCTCAGTTTCTACCTCGCTGATCTGCAAAGACTCTGTCACAGACTTGGAAGATAAAACTCCATCCTGAAAATAGGCAAAGCTGGATGAGTAACAGCATACCCCATATAATGGCCCTTTAACACATTTTTTAACAAGTGAGCTGTTATCAGGAGACTGCCATGTAAAGATTTGCAAGTTCCTGATTAGAGGACTATTAGAAAACACATCATGGGCCTCTAATTTAAGGGCTCCACAAAACATGTATAAAAGCGTCAGGGCCAAGGCATTTCCATACAGCTAAATGTATCCGTACCAGACCTTCTAAACAAGAAGTATGTATAATTTCTCATTACTAGGCTTTAATTTCTCCACACAATGCTCTCTCCATCAATCATCAGTTTCTATGCGCTCAAACAGAAATGAGACCAAGCTTTAACTTGCACGTCCTTTAATTTACAGCACTCCGAGAGCTGTGCAAGCTTGTGCAAACTGGCACAGACAAAGCTGGGAACAGTTTGCTCCCACACAATATTCCCAGCTAGGATAGCCTGATAAGGACTACAAACATTCCCATTACCTGAGTGGAGCCTGTTGCTTTTGACAACTGCTCCTGCAGTTGCGGGATGTGCTTCTTGGCTTCCTGGATCTCCTTGAGTAGTCGTGGAATGGGAGAACGGCTGTAATCTTCTTGCAAGGACTAAAACAATTTAAAGATTTGGAAAAATCAATCATCATTATAGTCCCTTGGCTGTATTTACAGACCAAGTTTCATATAACTCCATATACCAATTCATTCATTTAAATATACTAATTAAGCTACTATTTATATTAATGCTGCCCGTGCAGTGCAGTGGAGACACAGTATTGGGTGTATACTTGGAGATAAAAATGGCTGCAAGTCATTGCGAGCTCCTGGGCAAAGACTCTCTTCAGCCTTGTAAAAATAAATTAGCTAAATTGGTAAAGTGCTCTGTTGTATACAAAAGCGTGCCAGAAATAAAATTACTATAAGTTGTGTATACACACACATTGTTCCACAAAACACTAAAAAACAGCTCCATACCTATCAAAATACCCTTTGCCTCACATTAGCAGCAAAAAAATGATCCACATTCATGCAATGGCTGGGCTTGGGAGGCAATGTACCTCCCACACTTGAAAATAAACTAATTTTAGACTTTGCCTGAGAATAGTAAAGCAAACTGTGCTATCATTCACTTCCAGACTTTTTGATCCTCCAAGATAATACACAGATGCCTACCTGAGAAATGTTCAATACAGACTTAATCTTGGAGCCTTCAAATATACAGTTGTGCTGGCAATTCTCAGCAATATTTTGCTGGTACAGAGGTATCCTTACATACCACAAAACTCTCCACATTACAGAGAAGCACCACTGATAAGCAAGGCCTTTCATGCACTGTGCTTGGGACTCAGGTGTTAAGCCAGGTAAAATGGCCTCTAGGAAGGAGTATCTCATTTACCTGCAGTCGCTCCTGCTCCTTCTGCAGCATCTTCCTCAAAATCTCCACTTTCTGGCTGTGAACAATATTATTTTCCTCCTGGTAAGAGAAGGCAAACTTACTTAACAAGGAAAGTCCCACTGTTCTTAAAACAGATCCTTTACAAAGTATTCTAAATTGGTCAAAGTGTGTTAAAACACATTGTAAAAATATCCATACCCAAACAATTTTGTATTTAAGACAACACATTCACTGGCATAATATTATTTCTTTGAAAGTCATTACCATGTAATCCCAACTCCCTCCTTTAAGCAAAGAAGCAAATGTGTGGATGATAGACAGGCTGGATAAAATACCATTTCAAGAAGCAACAGAACAGATTAGCTGCAGTGCCCCCCACTCCTATCCCAGTCCTGCCTCTTCCTCATACCTCAATTTGAGTTCTGTGGTGATTTGACAAGGTGGCGAAATATACACTGCAACATCG
Source organism: Rhineura floridana (assembly GCF_030035675.1). Taxonomy (NCBI): domain Eukaryota; kingdom Metazoa; phylum Chordata; class Lepidosauria; order Squamata; family Rhineuridae; genus Rhineura; species Rhineura floridana. The sequence continues at coordinate 39,212,410 of NC_084491.1, forward strand.
TAATATGATGCATGCCAGGACTTATGACTTGATTACCATTACAATGAATGGGGGAGAACAAGGAACACTTTTACATCACATGGTCTAACCCATTTCTCTCAAAAACCCTTTAGATCTTACCCCCATCAACACTGGGCTGGTAATTCTCTCTGTGTTTCCAGATGCTCCCGGTGAGTGTGGAGATGTCATGATAGGAGACATATGACCAAATGCTGATGGATCCATCTCAGAATCAGCCAGTGGAATCTGGGGCAACCCAGGTGGGCGCCCTTGCACAGTGAGTGCTACATAGGAACCCGCTAGAGAGAAAGGACAAAATCCCATCCATCTTTGGTTATGTGACTAGACAAGAAAAAGCCTATCCCTTCCTCTGTTCAATATGCCAGAAAACCAGCTCCTCTCACTAAAAGACTGCCAAGGCTACTAAGAGAACCCATGCAAGCAAGGAAAACCTATTTTTGTTATTAAATATCAAAAATTCTTGAAGTGTGGTGCTTGTCAAATACTTTGGATATTGTGTCCCATATGTTACAGTAGAACTGGTGTAACAAAAGGAAGCAGCAATATCACTTTTCCATTTGAAGGAATCGGCAAAAAACTAATGACATCCAGGGACAGGCCTGAGCCCTTGGACGTCTTCCATGACAGCTTCAAGCTACACACACGCATGTCATTTTGCAGGTCAGATGGGTGTCTGAGTGGCATGATTTCAACTGTGTCAAGTGTCCACTCTATATACACTTGTGGCTCTGGGACACTAAACAATGTCTTCAGTATCATAGGAGCTGAGTAAGCCCAGGGTTTCCCTGAGCCACATAACTGTTTAAAGAACAAATTTGTCATTTAATTGTTTACCTGCTTCAGTTGTAGTGTAGTGCATCAAGACAACTAAGCATAACAAACATAACTTTAATGTTGACTGAGTAATATAAACAACAGGAAGAATTAAGTGTGAAAGACTGACAGATAAATAACTCCCACCACCTCCACTTTTAATAAAACAAGCAGTGGAAATTGCTCATTAGTCAAAATAGGTTAAACTGCCTTGCAGAGTTTTTCCAAATTATACCAGATTCCATTTCATATTATAATCCAGAGATGGACCCCAAGGTCTTCAGACAGGTAATAGATCAATAGCATGGCGAAAATCTAATTACAAACCGCCTCCTAGGGACAGCTAGACCTCCATTACTTAGCCCACACATATCTATCTCTATGGGGAACAAAAGCCCTTTGCACAGAGTTTACTCACACTTTATCAGCTTCACCACCTCCAAATGGTTTGAGTGAGTTACCAGAGTCCCATTCACCTAGGAAAAGGTAACAGCTATATTAATTTTGGTTTTCAACTGTAATGACCCAAAAGATCTTTTATGCTACAAAGCTAAACTGATTTCACTTCCTTAACGGCCTTTAACAGGAATTTTGCTCCAATAGCATGCTAGACAAGAATGTCCTGCAAGATCTAACAAACCCTGTAAAAGATTTTCACCACAGGCATCAGACACACGGTATAACGACAGTGCATAACTCCAAAGTTTATAATCACTGTGCGGTTTTAGAGCCAAGTACTGAAAACTGCTTGCTTGTGATTCTGATGGAAGACTATTTGAAACACTGAAGCGAATTCCAATCCACAAAAGTTCTGGCTTTGCCCTCCCCTACCACGACCTTCACTCTATGCTTAAAGGCCTTTTAGCAGACATGAAATTGAAACCTTGTGTAATGTACATCAGCTTACAAAGCAAGGTTATGAAACTAGAGTGTTTTCCATTAAAAAAAGAAGCTAGCATCTGGCATAAAATACCTCTTGCTTACTGCCAAGTCTAAATATAGGAAAATATACAGTGCCTTAAATGTTCCTGGAAGGTAATATTTGGCAAAACACTGATGATACAGTGATGAGGACCACTGAAGCTTTCCTGTCGCTCTTCAACAGCAATTTACTCTTCCGATGACACTGACTATTCTTACCTTAATGATTCGGTCACCAGTTTGAACTCCAGCCCGCATGGCTGCTCCATCTAAAGAGGAAGAATCACCCATTTAGAATTCAACACATTTTTTCTTCCAACATTCATCTGCTCAGGTATCTAAAGACAAATACACTTTCCCTTTCAGATTATGTAACGGCAACACTCTACAAATACTATGTATATTCTGCTAATGTCACAGGCTGTCCACATAGCTTGTGTGGACTCTATGTCTACACATAGTAGCCACTGCAGTCCATGCCAGTCCCTGTCACTCTGCACCACAGGTAAGCAACTGCAAGATCAACATGAGCCACAAAGCCTGTATTGCTCTAATGGAGCAAAAGGACACTCTGCTTTATCTTCTTACTATGGTTCTGGTTTTGGGGCTAACATACCAAATATATAATGTGGGAGTTCGCCATGAAGATGCATCAATATTCTTCCAAATCTTCTGTCTCCCCTACAGAAGTGAGGCCTTTGCAACCTACCATTACAAGAGCCTGTAGATTGTAAGATTCTAGGAAACTGATGGGACTGGCACTGAAAATAGCCCCTAGTGTGTTACAAAAATAACTAGCTAATTTCCTCCATACCAGACAACGATAAAGCACTTCAATCAATTCAGTCTTTGGGTTTGCATGAGCCTTCCAGTATGCAAGATAGCAAGACCTTATCCTCATTCAGGCCTACAATGATTACAGCATAACAAATGGACTGTTCTTTCTTCTCTAGCCTACTTACAGCCACTTCATAAGAGATTTATATACTTGCAGTAGTGGCTGGCAAGGCTGTATTGCTGACATGGCTTCCCAACACTGCATGTCGCTGCCAGTTACTGAGAGGGAAAGAAGCAAGGCAGTGGGGAGCTTGTTGCAGTGCAGATGCACCAAATCCAATGCTCCTGCTGCTGCATCCTCACTGTGCTCCCCACTGTCTTGCTCCTCCCTTCTCAGAAACAGCAACAGCGTGCAACAGTGTGAAGCCATGTCACCACTGCAGCCCCACCAAACCTGCCCCTGTATACTTGGCAGGATACAGAAATATAAAATACATGCATTCCATGTCACTTTAGAATTTTAGTGGGTACACATAGTATGCGATCTGCTTGCACATCCATAATGTGCAACGCAACTACTGGGTTCATTTCACCTGTACACTACAGACACATACTTCTAAGAACAAGTGCCAATAGCAACTCTCTGTAGCATGTTCCTATATGTGCTGTAATGTGAAACAAATATATTTATGTTTCACACTACAGGGTGCAAGCAGATACACACTGAATATACAACATGTATCCACTACAACCAAGACACATGAAGTAGCCCTGAGCAAGCCTGCTCACCTTCTTTGATAGACTGCACAAAGACTGGATTGTCTCCACTGACAGTCAGCCCAAACCCATTTTCATCCCGCTGGATAATAACACACCGTTGAACAAGACCTGTATAGAGAAAGGGAAGATAAAAGAGACACAGGGATCAACCCAGAGACTCATTTTGGTATGAAACAACTGCAACCTACAGAGTGTGTGCAAAGTGAAGCTGGGATTGGGACAGGGAGAAGAAAACAACCAACAATAGAGGATAAGGCCAGAAGCAAGGCAATTACTACAGCAGGTTGGTCATGCTTACAACACCAATCACATAACACAGAGATATAGTAAAGAAAGGTAAAGTGCTTTGGAACATCAGCTGCATTGTGAACTAATAGAAACCTTTAAAGAACAGAGATATTTAATTATTCTACACATGTTCTCCTCCCAGTAAATGTTTTCTATATAACATCTGCACTTCAAAAAAAACCAGTCTCCCTCACCAAAACTGTGACAGACGCACCATCCTCGGGTTTGTATGTCTCAAGGAGAGCATTCCAATATTAGGAAAAGGGCCATTTGATATGGAGTAGAAGCTGATCACATTCTCTACATATTCAGATGAGCTGAACAAACCCCACACTAAAAGGCACCCTTTCCAAACAGAAATAGGTTGGTAAAATATTACAAGTTGCAATATAAAGAACCTTTTAAATAAATAAATCCACCAAACTTTGCATATTTGTAATTAGCTTCCATTTCTATGCTGATTGCAGAGGAGGGGGCTTCTCTTCTGCATCCAACATGTACAGACTATTAACCTGTTAGCAATCTAGCTTTTAAAATGCCTTCAGCCAAATAGGTTGGCAAAGGAGGAACAGAATGAGTTGTCTCTCCTCCACCAGCCCATTCACCCGCTTGCATGGAATTCCTAGTCATCTATGGAGATCAGATGAGTTGTTATCAGAATGAACTGAGAGTTTGCCATTGGCTTCAAATCAAAAGTGGACCGCACAAACCAGTGACAAGCAACGACCTTGCCTTGTCCCTTTATTCTTTCCTGACTTCTTTTAAATACTATTTTCATGGAGTGTGTTTTCCCTTTGATATTTGTTGCTATTATTTTAAATCCTGCAGTACATTTAAGAAGCTGCCTTATAATCAATAGACCATTAGTCCTGCTATGTACTCACAGGAACAAATTAAAAAACAGCTCTGATTGGTTCAGATAATTGGACAACTGGCTTGAAGTACAAATCATAACAATAAAGCAGAATACAACTGACTATTTACTGAATGGCACCTGGGATAGGTGAGAATAAGCAAAAGCAAAGCATAACCCTGTGTAGAAGAAACATCTCATCAGTACTGAACCATTCTAAACTCATTATTACATGTGCGATATTTTCAGCATTCTGAACTCATTATAGCAGCAATAGCTCACACACTCCTTGTAGAACTCAACAATTTTGTTTTTTAAGTGCTCAATCTGATCAAGTAAGGTAAAATTGCTTCAAACATTTAAGGTATTTCTGTGCCCCGGGAAGCAAACTGTATAGATGCCTCACTCCACAGATTAGCAAAGTAGTGTCCAAGGGGCTTGACTGAATTTTGATGATGTCTACAAAAATATTAGAGGATCTAACTCATGGAGACATGCCAATCTTGTCTGAGTTCTTGGTGCAACCATACTGCCAAGGTAACATGAAAAGCTTCCCAAGATAGAACTGGAAGAGAGGTGGCATCCGTCATTTATGGCACACAACACCACTTTCTTTTCCTCACTTCCAATTCTTTAATATGATTAAACATCTGTAAGCCTCACCTTCCCAATTTCAAATCATAATACTCTATTGCACAGATTAGCAATCTTCATTTTTTTATGCATGCTTGTTCAAACTCTTTTTCCAGAAATGTCACTGGTAGATTTTTTTTTAAATAAAAAAACACAGCATTCCTCTGCTTGGTACAAAAATCCCCCCATTCTCTCATCCCTAACCCCCTCCCCATTCATGGGCACTGAGTATTCAGTTCAGCTGTTAATATGCTCAAGTCATATTACTGTTACGGATACAACACAACTGGCTACTTCCATAGTTATTTCTGCCCCTTGCTCTTGCTACATATAGCAAGGATTTAGGAAGGCCTAAAATAAGGGGAAAAGGCAGTACAAAACAGATTAAGATTCCTTTTGCATCCATCGAAAGAATCTGGATTTTTTAATCCAGATAGTTAAACAAATTAAAATAAAATCACAGGACTAGGAATCTCAGATTTTGTCTTCATGTAGCTTTCTAGTAGGATTTGCCAGCAGAAAGGAATGCTTTCCAAAATTTCATAAAGCTGAATAAAGGAAACTGCTATTTGTTTGTATGGGTGTGTGTGTGTCAACCAAGTCTAATCATGTCACCCTCAACCCTGAAATCATTTGCCACAAACTTGAGGTGGCTAAGCCTTCCTGGCCCAGAAACGACTATGCAAAAAAACTGATTTCAATACTCCTTCCTAGAACCACTTAAATACCTCAAATTATAAGTCTTGAGAGAAAAAGACCATATCAATAGTCATCACAAGACACAGACTGAGCTCATTTTTGGGGGGAATATAAAATAAAGTTATGTTTAGTCTTTATATATGAACAAATATACAAGAAGCCAGCAGTATTTAAGAAAAAGAAAATAATGCAAAACTCATATTGTATGTAGGATGTTAAAATGGCATTTCCGGCTTACTTCACATCTTATTCCATAAGCCATCAAGGACTGCAAATTTATTTCTCATTCAAACAGGAATTTCAACAGCCCTCACCTCAAAAAGGTAACTGCTACACCTCTAAACTACTTTTGCCTCTTCAAGACATTTCCTCACTAATGTCCAAAAGATAAGCAAAAGAGACGCTAGTCATCAGTAATATAAAACACTGCATTCTCTGCTTGCAGGCTCTTAAAGAGCTTGGTCCCATCCAAAGCAAATACCGTAAGCTTTTCCACACAGATTTCAGCACCAGTAGGAAGAAGGGGAGGAGAAGAGAAGAGGAGGAGAAGAGAGCCAGCACAGCAAAAGACTACTAGAAAGGAAGAAGAAATGGAACCTGCATAGCTAAATCCTAATCACAGACAGCGCTTCTGCAGGAAGTTTGAGAGGAAGCAGAAAGGCTTGAGTTAGGAAATCATGTTTCATTACACAGTCATGAAAAGCCAAGGCACACAGTACAGGCACAGGAAACAAAACTATAGATAAATCCCAAGAGGCACACAACACATTTTCTATAATCATGATATACTAGTTACTTCAAAGAAAATTGACGGCAGTGGATTTCCTAGCATCCGACTAGGGAAGAGTTTCTGTTTTGACTGATGCTTAGACCAGTATTCAATACAACTAGCACTACAACTTCTTCTGTGACCTTAAAGGAAGCAATATTATTATTGCTTCATTTTGTGCACAGCACAAGGATATGCAAAATAGCTGCAGGGGAGGGGAATCCTTTTTCAAAATGGGATTCCATCAATATAGTAAATTCCTCTACTCCAGCCTTTCCCAACCTTTGGGTCCAAACTCCCATAAGCCCCAGCCAGCATGGCCAATGGTCAGGAATAATGGGAACTGTAGTCCAGCAACATCTGGGGACACAAAGGTTGGGAAGGGCTGCTCTAATCCAAAGAAAGAGCTTTCTACTCAGAAATGGGTAAGCTAACCTTTAGGTCCATGTTGGCTGGGCTAATGGGAATTGTAGTCCAAACCATCCAGATGACAGCAGATTGGCAAAGACTGCTTTAAGGAGTTCAGCACTACTACTATGGCAGCCGGCTACTTAACTCTTTTTAGGGACAACTCAAGAAACAAGTTATTTCAAGTGAATTAGCCCTGGAGAGATTACTTATGCCTTGTTCTGAACAAGTAGTAAGAGCAGTCTACCAAGTCTTACTGTCCATTTCACCCTTCAGAGCACTGCAGTATGACAAAACCAGTGAGGATGATTCTGCAGAAGGGAGCAATTAGTTCAGTAAGCCTATGCAAAATTCGTAACAACAAGATTAGACCCTCTCCCTTTTCATTTCCATTGTAATGTTTGTCTAGGGATTTCTCCCAAAGTCCACTGAAGGCTAAAAAGTGAAGGAACTTATCTAGGATGAAGTAGTTTTGGGAAAAATGCAGGTGCTAAATACAATGAGCTAGTATAGCAAGTGACTAAACTGGATTCAAATTGAGATCATCATAGGAATGCTCTGTGCCAATGCATTCTAACATGTGTAAGGAGGTGGCAGAGGCACAGCAGAATGGTGTCAGGTATACCCTGAACACGCCCAATCTTGTCTGATCTCGGAAGCTAACCAGGGTCAGGCTTGGTTAGTACTTGGATGGAAGACCGCCTGGGAATACCAGGTGCCATAGGCTTAGACGAAGGCAATGGTAAACCACCTCTGAATGCCTCTTACCGTGAAAACCCTATGAATATATAAAAAAAAGATTAATAGGGTCGCCATAAGTTGTAATCGACTTGAAGGCACATAACAGCAACATTTGTTCTTCCTTGATAAAAAGGTTCTTAACAAGAATCTTACAGCTTTTGATTTACCCATTTAAAGTAAGCTTGATCATTCACTAGACAAGTAACAGCAGAACAGAAATTCAGGGGAAACAATCTTATCAGATGGAAGCACAAAACATGCCTATTATGCAATTAATTGAATATTTTCAGCTACAAAACTACCTGTTCTATATAGTTCTGTGCAATTTGCCATCAATCTTATGTATGGTAAGGACATGCCCTATGGAAAATCCAGCAAGTGATGCCCAAGGAGTGGGGAAGTGAAATGATTGTGTAATTTCCTTCAAACAAAACACAAATACATCTATATCAGTATCATACCCTATAGAGTCCATAACCCAACCTATTAAGGCACTATTTGCTGATGCTGATTCCTCAAATATTACAACCCCCAAAAAGGTTTCCTATTAGGGAATGGAAGACAAAATAGAAAACACCTGACTTTTGCTACATGTGAATTAGTTAGTGTTCAACAGCCAAAAGCTTGCAAATTTAAGCCACATTAAAAATTTCAGTCCTTTTCCCTGCTGCAGAGTAAGCCATGCATGGCAGGTAAAGGGCAGAGGCCTTGGGCACATAGAACAACAGCACGGAGCACACTGAACAAAGGCACAGGGCTACAGTGGCTGCTTCAGCTTACCATACGTCTCGGATCTACTCTCCTCCGAGCTACACTTTGTCTTCCTGGAGGAGCTATCTGCACGAAAGCAGGAGAAAAAGATATAGGAAATATGGAGACCAACATGGGGAAAAATTCATAAAAATCAGAATGATCTGTATAATTGGGTTAATTCATGCAAAACACAAACAAGGTATGAGCAACACAGAGGTGATAACATTTTGAAATCAGAATGTGAATTCCAGAAGTTTGAATTACACAGGTACTCCCCACTGAAAGGTGTGTGAAGTAAGGAAGAAAAAGATACCATAATCAAGCTCCAACTTTTCTATACCAACTACTGAACTGGAGAAAACATTATATAATATGAACAACATGCAGACCCTATTCTATAAAAGTACTGCATAATAAGTAATGAGCTGCCAAAGCCACTCTGGAGAATGGCAGCAAGTCTTCAGTCTGTCTGGGAAATATTTTTTTTACTAGCCCTGCTATCCAAGATCCCTGGAGAAGCTAGGGATTGCGTGGTGTTTCATGGCTGTCAGAACAGACCATCACTACCACTTAAGATACAAAGGATCCTTGAACACCTATGATGAGACTGTTGTAGATGTAAATTAACATGATATGCTTTCAGAAAGAACAGAAATATCTGTTCATTACTTTATCTACCCCCACTTAAACTATACTCATTTGGGCCAGTAAGGAAGTATTGCCCATATCGCTAACTAATCCCATTTCTAAGGGAGAGAGCTGGTACCATTTTTCACTTACTCTCATAATCAAAATGTGAAACAGTTCTTAACTCTTTTGATTTTACAGATCGAGAAACAAGTCATTACCCAGAATAGACCATGGCTGAACTAGGCACTGAACCCTGCTCTCCAGCCTGAGCTGAGCAAATATTAAGATGTAGTATAAATACGTGGTCCAAACACAACCCTGCTCTGTAATAATGTATCACTGCATATCACATTCTGCAGCCTTCAGAGTGAGCTCTCACCTGTTGCACGATTCTGGGGGATAACAGACTAAACAGCAAAGAGCACAGACAAAAAGCAACACACCACGTGGGGCCAAGAGGCTCACCCGCAAGCCAGTCATACAGTTAGGAGCACACAGCAGTCACTGGGTTAGTAGGTTGGGGTGGGTGGAACCTTCACATGCAGACTAATTTCCAAGACAGCATTAGACTCTGAATGCAACACAGATGGTCTACAAGTATAGGGAAAAAGAAAGAAAGTGAATAGCGACGTCCAGTTAAAGATTATAAAATTACAAGATGTGCAAGTACAACTTCACTCAGAAGATTAAAAAGAAGTTCTTCAGCTCAGAGCCATGTGCTGTTTTAAAATTTGCTCCACAGACAAGAATAGCCTTAAGTGCAACTAACAATTTATCTAGACCAGTAACGTGCTACTGTCAGAAGTCAACATTAGATGGTTAAGAAATGGCAATACAGACCTACCAAAGGAAGGTCTCCAAATATTGGTGGTTTAACAACTTTGTCCTAAAAATAGGTGGCATGGGCATTCCCAGGAAAAAAAAGGGGGTGAGGAAAGATAAAAAGTTGTGCAGGATTTTGTACAACAAAACCCTTAATAATACCTCATTTAGACTTTGCCACCTTTGCTGACTGCTAAGTCATATGGTCTGCTTCTTTGCATAGCAGGAATACACACACAGATCAGCATAATGCCCAGGCAGCTGGCAGTTGTGCCAAATCAGGAAGCAAAGCATCATCAAAATATAGGTCTGCAGTTTCTTTAAATAACTGTTTCCTAAAGCCTTAGAACAACACAAGGTGTGTGATTGGCTCTCCCAGTGTTTCCAAAACACAGTCACAATATCCAGTAGAAGAATGGTAGAGGAGGCCACTCCTCCAATAAAAAACACAGTCACAGGAAGCTCCAATTAAAAAAGAGGAATGCTTGAAGATACAATCACGTAGTTCATATAGTATGGTCCCAAAGCTTCCCTTCCACCAGAAGATGTGTGCCCCACCCAATAGCTTTCTCTCTCTAAATAAGCTTAAAACAAAACAAAAACCCAAACAGGTAACCAGCAAAGTCCATCATATTTGCTTTTGGAAGAGATTCTGCCACTACTGTCCACCCCATCTATCACCACACGAGTTTATATCTACATAACTGAAGAGAACAACAGTGAAGAACATTGGGCAATTCAACGTGAAAATGGGATATCAGTGTGAGCAAGAAAGCTAGCAATAGCTTCTGAAAGTTAACATCTGGGCAAAGATTAGGTGATTTTTTAACTCTAAAAGCTCTCTGCTATGACTTAATGGATTGTTGTGTAGGAGGTTATGGGAAGTCTACCTGTAGGGTCGAAGTCGTGGGCACTGATGCAGCGTTCAACTTTCTGCTTCTTGTCTGCTGGAGACTCTCTGCTCAGAATGCTGCCATGCCTGAAGCCAAACAAAAAGAAGCAAAAATAGAGTATCAACCAGGACCCAAGAAATGTTAACATTATAAATACCAAATAACATTGCAGAATTTAAGAAATCTAAACAAGGCCTCACACACACTCAGGAAAGAGGTAAAATGTCACTGCTACTTTTATTCTCTGTACCTAAGAGCTCCCTAAATCTGCAGTGAATATCATACAGTATTTCTTTAAATATAGCTTCCCATAAAGCAGAGCTGAAACTCTTTTAACTTTGCAACCTTGTTAGCAGGCTGTGAAACTGCAACCCCCAACTTCATTAGGGCATGACATCCACTCATTGTGCTGTCTAAAACTACCCTTTACTCCATTTATCTTCAAGTTTGTCTTCTGTAAATAGTCACAGCTATGGTAATCTCAGCCATTTTGTTCTATAGCACCTGAAGAGACGGAAGGCTTGCCCAGTTACCTAGACTCTCTCCTCATGTTGCTTATGCAACTGGAGAACTCTTTCTTGTCTTCAGGACAAAAAAAGAGAACACCTAGGAGACACAAACCTGAAGATAAGTTGGATTACTTCTTTGGGGTGGGGGAAGGGGAGCACTCCCATTTTCTCCTTAAGTTTTCTGCAGGGCAATAGTTTAACTGAATCCTTGCTTTACACTAGCATGTGCTCGGCTGTCTATATTATCTTGATTATAACACATATGAAGGTAGCCAAATCCTCAAGAACTCACCTTGTAGGTTTTTTGAGGGGAAACCTGAAACGTAAAAAATAAAAATTAGTGTAACGTAATTTGTTTACGGATGCTTAAAAAGCAACATCAGGCTTTGCATAAAGGATTTACATTCACAATTTGTTACTGATGATTTCATTTTCATTCCCTCCAATGTGAGCAACTAAAAATAAATAAAAGTATTTCAATTCTCACAAAACAACTGAAGAATTATTAATGGACTTTACCCCATGATCTGGTTTTCATATGTCCTGAGTGAAAACTCATTTTCAATTCAGCTGCACATCATCCCTCCAAATAACCCTCTGGTGCAGGAGTATTTTCTTTCAGCTCAGAACACAGTATTTTATATCCAAGAAAGAATAATAATTCCTTCAGATATTATATTCACTGCAGTGCAATGAGAGGTACCCCCATCATGTGCTGTGGCATTAGAAACACAAGAATGACAAGAATAAAGATTCTAGCATAGCTCAGTCCTTCCTATGCTGCTTCTCTCCACACACAAACCATGAAGTGATGTTTAATTTTTCAGAGTTTAACATAATTATTAACAAGCTACATATTTTCACTGTAGCTATTTAAAACACCAATTAGAAAGGTGCATAAGTATTTGTGGCACACAGAGTCAATCTGTAGGGCAACTCACTTCATACTATGCACAACTACCTCCCATATAGGTGGTCTCAAACTGTAGGACATTATCGCAAAGCTAAGCAACAGCTAAGAGTAGTGGTTAGAGTGTTGGACTACAACCCAGGAGACTAGGGTTCGAATCCCCACACAGCAATGAAGCTCACTGGTAACCTTGGGCCAGTCACTGCCTCTCAGCCTCAGAGGAAGGCAATGGTAAACCACCTCTGAACACTGCTTACCATGAAAACCCTATTCATAGGGTCGCCATAAGCTGGGATCGACTTGAAAGCAATCCATTTCCCTTTTTCAAGCAACTCTATTTTTAAACCATTATGATATCTCTTATTGTATGCCCTCCCAATCCTGCAACAGAGCATCTGCCATAAACCAGGGCAGATTTGTTCAGAAACCTGAGGAGGCAAATGCTCCCAAATGCTGTTCTGGAAGTATCTCCAAGCTTATCTCCCTCAGTCTCAGTCTTTCTTACATGAGAATGCCAGTCACCAAACAATGTCACATATAATCAAGGGGAGAACCTTTCCAAAAGGATTCTGGGATACATTCATGGTAACTCCTGGGCTGCAAACCAGCTTCCCAGTCTCTCGCTCTCTCCACACACACGAGCGGACACAAACAGGGAGAAAGAAGGGATATGGAAGCAGGGCAATCAGTATGTCATGATCACAGGGAAACCTCTCACAGTCCTGTACACATTCAGCCCATTCACTGAAGAAGAGAATCTAAGAATGTTTTGCTTCTTCCTTCTGGTATAAAATTATTTTATTCAGTGCTCATAAAGGGCTATAAGAAAATAATCAAGCTTTCTTTAAGAAAGATCATTTTCAGATATCTCTTTAAATATTCCACAAAGCATGGAATTGTGGCATTAAACCAAAGAGTGTTTTAATATATCCATTAAACTGAACAGAAGCTTTAAGTGCACAAAGAGTTTTTTCTTCTCACACTGCTTATACAATATTCACAGCATTTGCCAGTCTGCTGAAGATGTTTTTTACTATAATATCATCCATATATTCTTAACAGTGAAAAACTAGATAAAACTGTGCACCAGTACAAACTATAGTGATCAGATTCAGTGTAGGCACCCAAGAAACGTAACTATTTTTGAAGAATTTCATTCACATCCACCATGATGGGTCCTTTGTCATGATCCCTAACATCAGCCTAACATCAATCCCTGGAAAAACTCTGGAGCAGATTATAAAGCAGTCAATCTGTAAGCACCTTGAAAGCAATGCAGCAATTACTAGGAGTCAATATGGATTTATGAAGAACAAATCCTGCCAAACTAAACTTATCTCATTTTTTGACCAGGTAACCTCCCTTGTAGACTGTGGGAATGCTGTGGACATAATATATCTCGACTTCAGCAAAGCTTCTGACAAAGTGCCCCATGATATTCTGATTAGCAAGCTAGCTAAATGTGGGCTGGATGGAACAACTATCAGGTGAATATACAGTTGGCTCCAGAATCGTACTCAAAGAGTGCTTATCAATGGTTCCTTCTCAAACTGGGCGGAAGTAACGAGTGGGGTAACACAGGGCTTGGTCCTGGGCCCAGTGCTCTTCAACATTTTTATTAACGACTTGGATGAGGAGGTACAGAGCACGCTTATCAAATTTGCAGATGATACAAAATTGGGGGGGGGCATAGCTAATACCGTGGAAGACAGAAACAAAATTCAAAGAGACCTTGATAGGCTGGAGCATTGGGCTGAAAACAACAGAATGAAATTCAACAGGGATAAATGTGAAGTTCTACACTTAGGAAAAAGAAACCAAATGCATAGTTATAAGATGGGGAATAATTGGCTCAGCAATACAACAGTGTGATGTGGCTGCAAAAAAGGCAAATGCTATATTAGACTGCCTAAACAGAAGTATAGTTTCCAAACCGTGTGAAGTACTAGTTTTCCTCTATTCAGCATTCGTTAGGCCTCATCTTGAATACTGCATCCAGTTCTGGTCTCCGCACTTCAAGAATAATGCAGACAAACTGGAACAGGTTCAGAGGAGGACAACAAAGATGATCAGGGGACTGGAAACAAAGCCCTATGAGGAGAGACTGAAAGAACTCTGCATGTTTAGCCTGGAGAACAGAAGACTGAGGGGAGATATGATAGCACTCTTCAAGTACATGAAAGGTTGTCACACAGAGGAGGACCGGGATCTCTTCTCGATTGTCCCTGAGTACAGGACACGGAATAATGGGCTCAAGTTGCAGGAAGGCAGATTTCGACTGGACATCAGGAAAAATTTCCTAACTGTTAGAGCCATACAACAATGGAACCAATTACCTAGCGAGGTAGTGGGCTCTCCGACACTGGAGGCATTCAAGAGGCAGCTGGACAGCCATCTGTCAGGAATGCTTTGATTTGGATTCCTGCATTGAGCAGGGGGTTGGACCTGATGGCCTTATAGGCCCTCCAACTCTACGATTCTATGATTCTATGATCGTCTCTGAGTATTCTTATTCAAACCAGGATGAGTACTGTGATGCAGACCAGAGTGGGAGGCACTTGAGGAAAGGGGAGGAAGAAGAGACAAAGGAGTAGCGTCCTTTTGACACACTCCAAATGCACCCAATGACGCAGGAATCCAAAGGCTGCTTCTCCCTCACTAGCAGAGGAGAGGGGGCTGTTAAAGACTGTGGAGTCTGTTTCCCCAGCAGAGGATGAAGAGGCACATCTGGCAATGTCTCTCAGGAAGAGGCAGTGCATCAAGAGAAAAGAGGAGACTTGTCTCTCTAGGCCAGCCTTTCCCAACTAGTGGGCCACCAAAGTGGTTGGACCACAATTCCCATCTTTCTTGACCATTGGCAATGCTGGCTGAGGCTGATGGGAGTTGTGGTCCAACAATACCTGGTGGCCCACTAGTTGGGAAAGGCTTCTCTAGGCAGAGAACCAGCCTTCGGGCCAGGAATTCTTGTGAGTAGATGGGCATTCTCTGCCTCTGATTAAAAGCTTGGCAGGTAATCAGGGAAATTCACTGGAATAATTTAACAGCTCCTGTGCAATCTTGAAGCCCTTGTTACTGATATTGGACACCTGAACCTTGGCCTTGATTCTGAACTGGACTTATTGTTGCTACCCCCTTACCTTGTAAGAGCACCTGGACTATATTCTACTCTTTTCACAACACTGAGCTGGTACTGTTAGTCTGCAACAATAAATGTTCATTCCTTTACTTAGAAGAAAGTACACCTGTTGTCATTTTTCAGGCAGGAGCCAAGACACCTTCACTGTGTTCCTGAATGTCAATGATCCCTTCTTGAACTGGGATGATGAGCTATATAAGGTGCTCCAGGTATAGCCTTACTGGTGCTTTGTATACTTGGCCACTATGATTCACGTGCTGGTAACCTCACAACTGGTCTACTGTAATATGCTGTTTGTGGGACTTTCCTTGAGAATGGTCCAGAAGCTGAAACTTGTGCAGAATATTGTGGCCAAGTTGTTCTGTGGAGAACCTGCATCCACAAATATTACACCTATAAATGAGGGAATTGCTGTCAATCTGCTACCAGGCCCTGTTCAAGGTCTTGTTACTAACATTTAAAGCCCTGAACAATTCCAGGCCAAGTTACCTGAAAGACTATCTGCACCTGTATAGACCTGTGTTAGATCATTTCGGGAAATGTTATCCTACAGAATTATCACAAGGTGGTGACCCAAAAACAGGCATTTTCTGCCATTGCCCCTGCACTGTGGAATGTCCTTCCCTCTGCCACTGTGAAGCATCATCCATCAGTTGCTTCAGACATCTTGTAAAGACACATTTTCCCCCAGGCATTCCATGATCCATAAGGCTTAACCTTGTTTATTTATTTATTTATTTGTTTCATTTTTAAACCACCCATAGCGAATAGCTCTCTGGGCGGTGTACAAAAAGATTAAAATACAAAATATCGTGATAAAATCAACCAAACAATAATAAACACAACAAGGAACAACAGAAATATAAAAATGAACACATTAAAATGCCTGGCTTAACCTGGCGCCGAAAAGATAGAAGCGTAGGCGCCAGGCGTATTTCTTCGGGGAGGCTATTCCACAATTCGGGGGCCACTACAGAAAAGGCCCTAGATCGAGTAACTGTCCTCCGGGCTTCCTGATGTGTTGGTGTTAATAGTGAACGCTTATTTATTTATTTATTTATTTAATTAAATTTCTATACCGCCCCATAGCCGAAGCTCTCTGGGCGGTGCACAACAGTCAACATCAAAAATACAATACTATTTTATAGGTTTTTATGTTGTATTTTTGTATATCACTTCAAGATTTGTAAATACATACATAGTATATTTATAGCACCTAGTACAACACAGTTTCATGCTTCTTGCTCTCACTAAAGCACTGCTCTGGGTTTAATTGAGAAACTCCATTCTAAAGACTCCACTACAATTCCAATGATGACAATGTGATTTTTGTGACACAAACTGAAGAAAAAGTCTAAGGGAAATGGGCAACTGATGGAAGCAACAAAAATATTTTTAGAAAAAGAATAGGGCAACAGACACAGCTGACAGGTGACTCATGAGAAAATCATGCATGGCATTATTTGCTTTAGGTTTCTGGCAGTTCTACAAACAGATCTAGTCTCCACCTTCAATGCAATAACATTAAAACTTCACGATTTAAGGAAGCCAGAACTTTAGGCAAGTTATAACTTTCAATTCCAATTCACAAAATTATCAAATAACAGGCATGTCCGAGTATCAAGACAGTAAATACATTAAACATTTCTTTATAGGTACTATTCATTTTTAGTTTCACTGGAAAGAGACTTGTAGTCAGTGTTGCTTAGTTTTGAAAATAAGCAACTAGATACTATGGCAACAGGCAGACAAACAACCAATTCATACATTTTCCCCCATCTACGTGCTACTGTAAACCTTTCTGGACCAGGATAGCCTGGCCACAGTTATCCATGTTCTGGTAACTTTCAGGTTAGACTGTAATGTGCTCTATGTGGGGCTGCCTTTGAAATAGTTCAAAAATTGCAATTAGGTGCAAAATGTGGAAGCCAGCATAGTGATGGGGACAACAGGTTGAATGCATATAACCCCATTTTACAGCAGCCACATTGGCTTCGTACTGTGTTCTGGGCCAAATTTAAGGCAATTACACTTACAGCCTGGGCCCCAAATATCTGAGAGAACACTGGCTTCCATATAACCTGTCCATGCCTTGAGATTTGCAGAAGAGGCCTACCCGGTGGTCCCTGTGCAGTGTGGTGGCCCCATGTCTGCAGAATTCCCTCCCCACTGAGTTGCATCTGGCCTCTTCATTATATTCTTTTAGGAAACAGGTTAAGACATATCTCTTTTGAAGGCTTCTGGAGGAGAGGTGGGGTGAAGATTTGCAAATTCATCTTCTACAATTGTATGCATACGGAAGTGACAAAGAATTTAATGTTGCCTTTTTCTATTGTGCCTTAGTTATGGAATTGTTCTCATTATATTTGACCTGTATGTTTATTGTACTGTGCTTATATTTTTACTGATGTAAACCACCCTACGGCCTTATCGGTGAAGGGCAATATATAAGAATATTCAAGAATAGCCACTGTTTGCCACAACCATAATTGAAGAACTAAAGAAGCAAAGACAGTAAAGACTAATATTTTAGTGGTGGCTGTGCCTACTCACTATTAGCTTGGGCTTTAAGCTTCACTGACATACAATCAATGCATTGGGCTACTGTTTCTGCCCTATATGTGTATCCCATGATGGGTCTGTGCCACTTCAGAGAAAACTAGAAGCCAGAACCCCACAGCGTATGTTTGGATGTTGTGTTCCAACTCTGCTCATGATACTCCATCATGTCCCTCTGCAACCCACACAAGCACTTCAGAAATTCCAAAGTTACTCAGTGTCTGCAACCAGCAAGGAACATTTTTATTTATTTGATTTATATCCTGCATCTTCCACCAAGGGAGCCCAAGGTGGCATATATGTTGCCAATGACAAAGTACAGAGCTGCTCTTGTTCCAAGCCTATCTTCAAGAGGATAGATTATTATCTGTCTCAGCAGCAGGGTTAGAGAAAGGCTGAAGATAGAGGGGGTGGAAGTGTAAAAGCCTTGCTACTGAAGTTTCATCCACAGTCCAGCCATTCAGCCCCTGCTCAACCAAGTTCTTCAGTGCTGTTCCATGACACAAGTCTTCAGATTTTTCCAAGAGCTGATGTCAGGGCTTTTCAGAGAGAAAGAACTGCATTTACAGAGCCAGCAAGGAAGGAGGGCTTCCCTGGCAGCAACTCTCAATGTGTCCATTGTGCTGCTCCGTAGCTGGAGCCAGAGCCTTGCAAACAGTTTAAGTTGCTGCAGAAATTCTACTTGCTTAGGTAGAAGGATGTTTTCCTGCCAAACATGTCTAGCACCAAATACTGTACTTCCCAAAGGGATCAACTTCTACCATAGGTAGTTCATTCTATATCTGAAACCATAAGTATGTTAGACCCATGAAACTGTGGAATAAAACCAGTTTACATCTGGTTAAGTAACCTGATTGCAGCCTTGTTATGCACTGTAGCACCATGTTCTCCCTATGTCAAGAGGTCTCTAAAGACCATATTTTCATGGCTCAAGACTGTAGCTGTTGTCTGGTACTATAAAGCAGGAATTAAAGTGACAAAAGCCCTCATAAATATTGCACAACACTGTTTGATTTTTAATAATCAATTCAGTTTTGCTTTAAAGCAGAGCTTGGAAAAGTTACTTTTTTGAACTACAACTCCCATCAGCCCCAGCCAGCAAGACTACTGGATTGGGCTGATGGGAGTTGTAGTTCAAAAAAGTAACTTTTCCAAGCTCTGCTTTAAAGTCATACCTGAAAACAAATCTGAAGCAATCAGCCAAGTTCTTCAGATAAAGGTTCCAGTCAAAATCATAGCTGTAAATGTAAATTCTACTGAGAAATGGAGCAGACCTTCTCAAGACCTAGGGCCCAGAGACCACATTAAATGATGGTTATGCAAGATTGGGCTGGCATTTAGGGCTGGGAGAAAATGGAAAAGGATGCGATTTCAGCTATACTTTCAAAAAACTCGAAGGATATGGGTTCACCATTAATACTGTTTTATTTAAGAATTTGTTCAAGAACAAGTATGTTTATGCAATTAAAAAAACCCTAGAATGGATATGACTAGACTGTAAGAAACACACACGGGGACTTTTTCAAATGACAGAACCTTGCATATGGAGATAACAAGGACATCTGGGAACGAGCCCAAAGCTCAGCGGTAGAACACATCCTTGCATGCAGAAAATCCCACGTTCAGGCCCTGGCATCTCCAGGAAGGGTTGGAAAAGGGTTATTTGTAATGGAATGGGTGCTGAAGGAGCAGTAAAGGGAGAATCCCATGTAAGACTCCACAATAATTGTTTTATGCCTAACTTGGAAAAGCAAATCCCCCAAAAAATGCTCCATAAAAAGACTGCAACTATGAAACTGTCTTGTACTGGAAGTAACATGAAAAAAGTAACTATGTACAACTCATAAGACTCATTAGATAGTGGACTATATTTATTTTACTAACAGTGAGGACTTCTGCACCTATAGAAGGCCTAGTCAATGGAAACTATAGAGTTCAGTGCAAGTAAGGTTGGATTCTTACTAATTTCTCAAAGGGAAAGAAAACAAAAAGTAGTTGCCCATGACAGGGCTGGAAAACTGTTTCCAATTCCTAGCATCCAGCAAGAATTTGCTGGTCAAATACACTGCTTAGCACAAATAATACAGTAAGGATAATACTGAGCAAGAATAGGAACAGGAAGAAAGGGAAAAGAAGATGCAAGGACATATCACACACACCCTGGGGCAGAGGGGGTGGAGTGGGAACATGTGACAGCAAAAAGCAAGCTCTTCCCTCACCTTAAGGATATTTGGAGAGGATGGGAAGCAGGTTACTCCATGCCTGTCATATGTTCCACCCACCACAATTCATCCTGCATGTTCTCCATAAACAGCATCTGTTTCTTTCTACATATGGTCACTAGACCTGTGGAGAAAGGGGGCAATGCTTTGTACTGTCCTACCTTGTGCAGCTGTGAGGGAACTAGCAGAGTGATGATCCTGACAGGCATATTTGGAAGAGCTACTAAATATCCAAAAGGAAACAAAATGTACTAGAGAGGAAGTAAAATAATTACCACCACCACCCCACTGAGTTTCATAGCACAAGGCCCTAACCAGGAAGCACTAGTTATGAAACTAAAAAGTTTGCACACCCCAAATCTCATGATCTATACCAGTGATGGTTCTAACAATGATATATAGCATATATAGCAAACATATCTGTAAATGTCAGAGAAAGCCACAGGGGACTCTTGAGGTACAGGAAAAATAAGAGTCAGTGTTCCTTGCCCATTTCCCTTTAGGTTTTCACCATACATCTTTCTGCTGACTGACATGACAAATCCATCGTGATATACTTTTAATGTCCTTTGCCACATAGCAATGGTTTAGATTCTTGCTTTTCATTTTGTTGTCAATACTGGCTCAAGCCATTCTGGAGAAATGTTGAAAAGCAGCAGCAAAATGGAGCCGATGTCCCACTCTGAGACCCTCTCAAAACTATTTATTTTTTTGGCTGGAGAACTTTTCATCTCTGATAAAATGTGGTGTAGAGTTTTCAGACCCAACTATTGTGTCTAAAATCAGAGGTCCTTCTGATTAAATTCCTGAGTTCTCCATTCTTTCTGTTTCCCAGGTCTCCTGCTGCATATGTAAGAGCCAAGAAAGGCTTTATACTGCTGGAAATGTGCACATTTGTTGATAATCATATTAAATTACACTCTGCCATATGGAGGATACTAGACACACCACACCTAATGTCTCCTGGATCACACATATGGGAAACACATAAACTGGTCAGTCAAATGTACAGATGTAACACTGCAGTATAGATTTAATTCCCACTGCCTAAAATGCATTTACATAAAACTGAGATCAGGTATTAGTGGAGAACAAATAATCTCTCAGATAGTTGAACACACAGTAGTTTTATGAGTCTCACATATCAGAACATTTTAACATTCTTCTCACCAGGCAGAGCCTTTACATTAATAAGGTTTCAAACTATGCTTGGGCTCAGGAGGAAGGGCAAGACACAAATTCAATAAGTAAATAAATAGTAGTTATCTGGCCATTTTCCTCAAAATATCTGTGAGCCAAAGGATGTATATATGTGGCTTTAAAAGGTTATGGAATTTATTTTCCTCTACCTGCTGTACTGCTGTATCTATGTAAATTTCTTTAAGGGGAGAAATAATGGCTTATTATTTGCATTGTCAAAGGTGATGATTTAAGGAAATTCTTAGACCTTTTGATTAAAATGGAACAGATTTGTTATGTTTAGGGTAGCAAAAACTTGTTTTGGCTACCTAAAAACACCTTTTAAAAAGGATAGTCTGGTGAACTGTCTGGGAGACAAGTTGTATGTGAATGGATTTAATACATTTTACCGAAGTATACATGGTGTTATCCTGGTCTTCTATCAATATATTGCTGTATTTTATCACATATTATTGTAATGGCCTATGTCTAAACAAACAATATTTAAAAGGGAGCTTTTTTAAAATAACAGACTAAAATGGGGTAAGGGAGGAGACATACCTGCTTCAATAATAATGCCAGCATGATATTGCAAGACCTTTAATGGAAGTACAATATGAACAAGAACACTGTACTACTATTTGCATAATATCTAGGAACATGGGAAACTACCTTATAGCAAGCCAGACCATTGGTCCACTTATCTCACACTAACTGGCAACAGATCTTCAGAGTTTCAGGCAGAAATAGGCAGCCCTATCGAGGTGCCAGGGACTGAACTGCATGCAAAACATGTGCTCGACCACTGAGCTTCAACCCTTCACCATCCATCCTGGTTCATTGTTCATATATTTGTTCTTTTATTTAGAGACCACTGTTGTCAAACTGGAGACATGCAAATAATCCAAAGCCTTTGCTTCCAGAGATTTCTGCTTAACTGCTGTTGATAAAACCAGCTCTGAAAACTAAAATGCCCAATCCTATCCAGGACAAAGAGTTTTCAGCCCTCACCGAGTTCAGAGAAAGGTGAAAGCTCACAATACCTAGTCTAGTCAAGCACATCCTTTTTACATAGTTGCACCCTAGAACAGGAGTAACTAGAATACTGTCTTCCTATGAAAAATACTGCTTCCTTTGTAGCAGCTTCCCCTCAAGTAAATGGTTTCACAACATCCTCCACCCATTGCATTTAATCTAACATCCATCCATACATTTACAGACATGATTGCAAATGGACACATAACATTCCCCACACTGTTACAAATCCATACAGCAGCTTTCACCACATGTCATAATGCTGATAATGCAACAGTTAAATCTTCCAAATTATTTGTGTGTGTATAAGCAGCCAGCCTAACTCCCTCATTCCAATTTTCTTCCTTTTTTTAAAAAAAAAAAAGAGCAACAGTAATCCAACAGAGATCCTGATAGGAGTCAAGCTTTTAGTATGGTTTATGGCATAGCTCCATTTGTCTGCTTTAGCAGTGTATGTTAACAAACCAAATACCATAAATATGAAAGGAAAATAAAGACTTCGCTCCTTAGCATCCACTCTTATTAATTTACACCCCTTGGTTGCTAGGCACAGTCTTTTTCTTCTTACAAGTTGATAAGAAGAAAAAGAGAGACAGTATAGTCAGAACTACTACAGAGATGACCTAGCAAACACTGAACAATAACCACTAAACAAATATTAACCAAACTCACCTACAGGTAAATCACAAAAGCTAGCCAAGTGGTTCAGCAGCAAAGTAGCACAAAGGCTTATATTCAGCTCAGATTCAGGATAAAGGAGAATAGTAATGCTATCTGCCTCTTCTGTGCAAGACATCTTTCCTGGCTGTCAAAACCTTTGTTCTCAAACAGAGGCTGAGCACAGATTTTTTGAAATATGCTTTTTAATAGTAGGAGCTAGACCACAAAAGAGCAAATGCACAATTGCAACACAGCTGTATATGACACTCTCCTCTATGTTTAAAAACATTGTTTTCGATAAAGAAGCATTTCCCACCTTTTATTATCCTGCACCCAGATAAGCTATTTTCTGTCCCTCTTACCTCATCATATATTAGAACAAGGAAACAAAGACTTACAGGGATTACCTGGATTGAAGGGGGCTGGAGAAATTAGCCAGCAAAGACTATTGCCAATCAAGGCCAAATGGTCTAAGAAAAACAGCCAGCCCCATCTGGTTTGGTGGCTCCTTAAAAAATGCTCATCTGATATTCCTGAAAGGCATTTGCTGGTCCACTTGTGAGATAGGCAAAAAGAGGTGGAGTTTCTTCATACCTCCCTCTTAGCTATTATCGCAGTGAAGACAACACTGTGCTGCTAATGGAGAGGCAGAAACAGCCTCTGCATACCGCTTCTGGAAAGGACTTCAACTAATAGTAAGGAGGGCTTCAAGTCTGAGCGTTCAGCTATCTTGGAGGTCAAATAAATTAAAAACAGAATTAAGAAGCCTCATCACAATAACAAGTGGGGGGGGAGAGATGGCAGTCACTGATATTTGTCACAAAATGGGGTGGAGTGTATTGTTTTACCCTTTTTTCTTGGTCTGCAGCACTCACATCTCAGAACAGGTTTAATCCCCTATCTTTTATTCCCCTTATCTCTCATTTGGTACAGAATATATCACTTCGCAGTCCAACATAAACACAGGAGGCTGCTCTATACCGTCAGACCACTGGTCCATCTATCTCAGTACTGTCTACACTAATTGGCAGCGGCTCTCAGGTTTTCAGACAAAGGGCATTCCCAATCCCAGCTAGAGATTGATTCTGAGATCTTCTACATGCAAAGTGGATGGTCTGCCACTGAGCTATGGCCCTTGCCCAATAATGGGTATATGTAGTTAAGCTCACCAAGTTATGACTTGATAACTGTGTGACAGTAAGAGCCACCACCTAGGAAACAGGGCCCTATAGATATTCTCCCTGACAATCTTAAGTTCACACCTTTAAGCATAGAAGTGTACCTTTGAAGAATGATGGGTGGGGAAGAGAAAGTGCCTTGAACCTGCATCCTTGGTTCCAAGAAGTTGGACCTCCCCCCCCCCCAAAAAAAACTAGGACATCAACCAACGTTTCCATCAACCAACGGGTGTATTCTGTTTAACAAGATGACTTCTGGGCCAGCCTTTTTTGGGATCCCCTGCTTAAGATATTGACAAATCTCCCAGCTTGCCTACAAGTCCATAATCACTGCTTGCTGCCCAATCCATGCCCTTTAACTCCTGGTCTTCTTTTGCCACAGCTTCAGTTCTACTTTGTACACACGTAGACTGTTTTCCTTCCACTCTTTCCTTGAGACTCCTCCCTCATCTAGACCCTCTGGCACCTTTTACGTGGTGCCCTGGTCCAGAACTCTTCTGTATGCAGGCTTGGTTTGCTCATTACAGCTCTAATCTTGCAAGGCCTTATACCTGGCAACTATAAAGCATAACAGTAACAAGATTCAGGAATCCTGTCTCCTCCTTCCACAAAGGAGAATGGAGGTCAGCACAGACAGCATGCTCAGTGCTCTTCCAGCGACGTAACTGATTCAGCCCAGGGGAAGGAGGGCAGTGACAGAGGGGCTGTTTTCTTTTTCTGCCCCAATAAACCTAATTAGGATTGTGAACAGTACTGGCGGGAGAGAAATTTCTTCACGCTATACTGTCTGTTTGTGTTTGATTAATGTAAATCTTCCCAAGGCTCTAACCATGCCCCAGGCAACATGATGGCTGAAACTCTGTTAACAAGTTATCTGTGCAGCTGAATACAGCAGAAAGAAAAACACTAAGGTAATAGGTGGGGGAGAATCCTTAAGAATTTCACCTGAAATAATCTACTGTTAGTGACACAGCTTCAACAGTTTACACAGAACACTGCTCAAGTGAACATCACTTCATTCTCACATTACCAGGGTTGAAAATAAGAGAACTGTGTGGAATATAGACATGAAGAACAGCAAATGTGAAAATGAAGTCACAGCATTTATTTACACTTTTCCTAAATCTTACAAGCCCAGGATCAATCACATCATCTGTATTCTGGCTCAACTGAAGTTAAAAACAAACTGTAGTGATGAAATACAACAAAGCCATTGATCTCCACATTACAGACAACCCATGAATCCAAACCAAGATAAAAGACCAAATGGTTGAACAAATCATCTTTAAAAAAAATTCTCACAGGGGAAAATAGAAACATCTACTGTACTATAGAAGTGTTTGAAACAGACTCCTACAATACTGCCAAAAAAGTAGGGGCAAATCCAAATCGTCCCAAGTTCCCCACCCTCCACAGCCATGGTGTCAGAATTCTGCCTAACCCAGACCTCAAGAACTCTTCTGAGATCTTCTTGGGACTTCATGGTGAGCCACAGTGCAACTGAGAACCTGGAGGAAACCGCAGTAAGAAGACAGCCTGAACCATCCCATCTCATGGATGCCTCTCCTGCCCCATTACCCCTCTATCCACATACCAAGCCCTGTGTTGACCACCAATTCTCCTTTTTTGCCCCACAGGCTGTAAGCACAAAGACAGCAGTGGACCCAGTGGGAACTACAGAGTCACTAGAGGAGTAACCAAAGGCTGTCATCACCAGGAGACATTAGGAGAAAGGGTCTGCTTAGGACAAGGAAGAAAACCCAGCCTCAAACATTAACTCAGTAGATGACAAGGAAGATGAGGGGCTAAGTAAAAGGTTCCCTAGTGAGCTGCTTAAATGTCCAGCTCACTTGATCAGCTCCAGCACTCCTTAGCTCCAGCTCCCACAATAGATGAAGGCCTTGGGTACACAGAAAATGCCTATATCTCTGTGTAACCAACATAGTGTTTTTTAAAAAAAATCACATTGAAACTTTGATCTAGGAAACTTGCCAGATATCCCTAAGCATCAGTGTCCTCCAGTCAACCACATCAGTCTGCCTTAGAGGGCTTCATTGGTATCCTTAGCTATTGGCTGACAGAAGGTTGGAACTTCCTAATCTCTAGAATTTTCACCTGTCCTCACCTTATGCATACTCCTTTACATGACACAGATGCCATGATGAGGAACAAACAACTGAACCAATTCCAGAAAAACTGTTCCTCATACTTTTAATTTCTCTCATGTACTGAAAACCAGATCACCCCAGTTCCCCTAGCTGTAAACAGGTATAATATTACTTACCATTATTCAATCTGAAGATTAAATGGAACTCCTGTCAGAATTAGTGTGTCTCAACTTTTGAGAAGATGTAAAATGTCCATATATCCAGGCTAGGTTTAAGGTTTTGGTGTACAAAGCCCTATAGAGATTGGAACCAGGATAACGGAAAGATTGTCTTACCCCTTACATACCCAGTCAATCACTGCGCTCTCAGGTGAGGGCCTCCTGTGGATACCATCTTATCAGGAGGTCTCTTCTGTATAACATAGGAAGCAGACTTTTAGTGTTGTGGCACCCACCCTTTGGAATTCCCTACCCTTAAGTATTAGACAGGCATCATCTCTGTTATCTTTTCAGCATCTACTGTAGACCTTCCTCTTTCAACAAGCCTTTTAAGTAGAGACCTTATCCCAGTCTGCATCTGTGTTGGAATTGGTTTTTAATATGTTTTTAAAGTTTTTTTTTAAAAAAAGATTTTTTAAAAGATTTTTAACATGTTTTTGAAGATGTTTTGTTTTAATATATTTTAAAGTTTGTTTTTATGATGTTTTAGAGTCTTTTTAGTGTTTTTGTTTGCCGCCCTGAGGGGCAGGGCAGGATATAAATTTAATAAATAAATAAATAAAAATACATATTTATTACTTGTTAAGATAAATGATATCCTGCCTTCCTATTACAAAATAGTGTCCAAAGCAGCTAATATCCTCAAAAATGCACCAAACAATTGAGACAATTTAAAGCCAGAAGAAGAGGCAATATAGCAAGTAATTAAAACATCAGTCATCATTTAAAAAAGCAAGGCTAATAAAAAGCCCACCTTGATACCCATATATTATCAAGTTTTTTGTATTGCTTGGTTTTAGCCTTCTGGTGGTGTTAGTTTATTTTTTTATGATTGTTATTTTAGGCTGATGTTCTAATTGTCGTGACTTGAGCAAGATTACAGTGCAGAAAGGCAGAAAGCAAGTGGTGCTTTTAAAATATCCTTCAGCAAATCTAAAAGCTCTCAAAACATTAGTACCACTACAGTTTACTATTAAATTATCATTAGCTGGAAGTAAACAATCCAGTGACTTGTTCTGTAAGGGTATTTTGCAGACTCATAACAGTGATTTCAAATCCTATGAAACAAACACATACTGACCCTACTATACCTGATATCAACATTTATCAGAAGGGCTGTAATTCAATGGTAGAGCATATGTTTTGCATGTGAAAGGTCCCTTGTTCAGTCCTGATATCTCCAGATAGGGAGGAGAAACCCTGGCAACCTGCTGCCAGTCAATGTTGACAATACTGTGAACTAGATGGACCAATGGTGTGACAATAGAAGGTAGCTCCCTAACATCAATATATTATTATGTTAACTATCCTAAACCCTTATAGGCATGTATAGCCATAACGTCTAAAAACCAAGCAGATGGAGAAATCTGATGAATATAACCATCTCATAGGAAAAAAAGATGAAGGTTGCAACAGCTCTGTGCAAGCATGTGAGAACATGGGATTTTGAGCACAAAGAACAATGAACTGTATTTTAAAAGGCTGCTTATGTATTCTCCAACCCAAATAGCAAACACATTTATCACACTGTACAAAGAAAATATTGCAGATATAAGATAATTAAATTTTGTTTGTTCACTGAGCTAAGACAGGAGAAATGTGGGATCTATTAAGAGAAAACTGCTGACAGGAAAACACATATTAAAAAGATAGCAATACGTGTTTTATGATACTTTGGACGGCAGAGCTATATTTTTATTTAGCATATATTTGCATTTTAGCAAGTTAAAAACATATGATGTACAGATTGTCAAATCAAAAGTAGTGTGTGGCTTAATTTCTTGGAAATGCCAGGCTTTCTAGGTATCATTAGTTGCCTTAAAATAAAGCTGCTTCCAGTACAAATACTGTAGGTGCTTGTCTGATGTTCTGTTCATTGCGAATGCAAAAGGGCAGATGCCCACCCTAAAGGTCCTGGTCTCCAGGGTCTTCAGACATATGATACAGCTACTTCAAACCTTGAGAAATGGTGCTTAAAATAAATCAGTACGATATCTTGCCCTTCACTCTGCTGTTCCTGTTCTTGGGGGGGTTTTATTTCCAGTTTGGCCTTTGCTTTTTCTCGCACCCCAATTTCAAATAAAAGGACTCTTTCCTGTTTTAGATTACTAGGGGCAAGAACAAACCAAACAAATTGGAGCGCCTTGAAACAACAACAAAAGAAGTTCTCCTGCTTGTTAGAACAAGATATGGTAAATATTTATGCAGAATTCACAGACCTTTACCCCAAATAAGGAGCTAAGCATGGGAAATGAGCAGCTTCCCAGAGCTCTACACAGCGGATATGGAGAAGTCCCCAAGGAACACAAGCTTCATCACCAATGGAACTGAAAGACAGTGACTAAGTACATTGCTGGGTTATACTAAAAAGCTTCTGGCTTCCCTTCTGCAAAGATTTATATCAGTTATACTATATGCACAGCCACAGATTGCCAAGCAGTCTTTGAGAAGGTCAGCCTCTCCACATCAGACCAAGGCAAGATATCAGCAGTAACACGTGAAAAAAAGTTAAAGGATCAGAATGTAAACACCAGCAATCAATGCTTGATGTGAACAGAATAAAGTGGAATGGGCTTTGTTGTTGTTATGTGCTTTCAAGTCGATTACGACTTATGGTGACCCTATGAATCAGTGACCTCCAAGAGCATCTGTCATGAACAACCCTGTTCAGATCTTGTAAGTTCAGGTCTGTGGCTTCCTTTGTGGAATCAAGGAATGGGCTAGTAAGAAAGAAAAAGATAGCAGATGGTCATGTCAGTCACTTCCAACATGTAAGAGCAGACACAAGGTGGCTGGGGGGGGGGGCACTGCCACGTCTCAACTTTCTCCAGACTTTTTTTAAAAAGAAAAAAGAAAATGGGGGGGGGCTCTGCAACATTGTCTTTCAGGATGAGTGAAATACATTTTCAAGTACTATTTTAAAATATTATTACAGTGCATTACACGATTAGGATTCAAGGTATAAAAGGTAATAAAACTGATGATAGTACTGCTACTACATCTGTCTGCTCCAGGAGTCCTTTCAAATGTTGTAGAATGCAGAGTGTCTTGAGAGATATTCTGGCCAAGCTGTATGTCTTCCAAGCAGTAGAAATTCATCTATACAATGAAGTCCTCAACTCCTCTTGCCTCTCACAGGACTCAATTTCCTCCATCTTTTGCATTCTGAAATAATCATCTGTACAGGCTACTAAGTACTGGTTTTGACCATTAAATTTCTAAATGGCCTCAAATCAGAACAGACAATGACCTCCAAACATATGAATCTATTCAATCCTTCAAATAATCTACTAAGTCCATCCCTGGATCCCCCAGCTGTCTGAGATACAGCACATGGGAACAAAGGATACAGCCTTTTTGTGTTGGCAGGAAGACAGTGACATAGCCTGATAAATGAAGTTCACCTGTGCCCATTGAGGCTCACCTTTCAATAAGCAGCCAATACATTTCCCAGCAAGCCCTCTCAGGTATTTTTTTTTTTAACGACTTCAGTACTGCCTGCTACTTTTCATTATTTTAAAATGTTACTGTATTGTGCTGTTTTAGTAATTTGTATGCTGCTGGCTGCCCTGGAAAGCAGGAACTAATTCCCTCCCCCCAAAAAAGTATTTTAAAAATTATTATTTACTGAGTGGGAGAGGGATAAAAATAAATAAGGCTTTGGAATAGTTAATATAATTGATTTTCTCTTGCTGGAAATAGGGAGAGGTACCAGTGTGTGCATATACAGAAAAATACACACAGTTTTTATGGCTGTGAACACTAGCAGATATAGTGTGACAGAAGCTTTAGGAGACTATAGTCTACTTCAGATGCATGAGCCTTATCCTCAAAGATTGATTACATTCATATTCCACTATTCTACTATGAAATTCCCAAGATGATGTCCACAGGATTCTCAGGCAGTCTTCCAGTTGTAAACAGCTGGACCAAAAGGCCACGAAATGTCAGAAGTACGTTCCATAACATTGCTATGCATATAAGTGCCAGACCTTATTACTTGATATTCATGTTTTTTTAGTTCCACTGTTTGTAATTTGCCATCTATGTACATGGTGCTTTTCAAATAAGTATAGCAGGTTCCTACTCCAAGGAACCACCAAGGAAGGGGGGGGAATAGAGGCGTAGGAAGACTATATGACAATGACCATTAATATTGTTTCTCAACGTAGGCTCCGAGGAAGAAAACCAAGGCGTAAAATGAACATCCCCGCCCTTCAAGATCCTATTAAGCGAGCTGGCTTTCAAACAACTCTCAAGAAACATCTACCTATGGAACTCCCTGAAAACGTTGAGGAACACTGGATTAAACTGAAGACTTCCATTATTGCAGCATGTGAACAAACTATTGGATACCAAACTAAGAAACATCAGGACTGGTTTGATGAGAATGATAGTGAGACTGAACATATCATTGACAAGAAAAGGAAAGCCTTCCACATAGGGCAAGAAGACATTAACTGTGCTACTAAGAAAAAAATCTATGACAGTGCAAAGGTGAGGTCCAAAGAAGAACTAGAGAACTTTAGAACGCCTGGTGGATATAGAAAGCTCAAGAAATCCAGCATCCGGTTCCATTTCAGTCGGGTTTCAAGCCTGGTTTTGGCATGGAAATAACCTTGGTCGCCCTGTATGATGACCTCTGTCGGAAGAGAGATGGGGAGTGTGACTCTGTTGATTCTCCTTGATCTCTCAGCGGCTTTTGATACCATCGACCATGGTATCCTTCTGGGGAGACTAGCTGAGTTGGGAGTGGGAGGTACTGCATTGTGGTGGTTTCATTCCTACTTGGCAGGTCGCCTCCAGAAGGTGGTGCTTGAGGAACATTGCTCGGCACCCTGGACTCTCCAGTATGGGGTTCCGCAGGGGTCAGTTCTGTCCCCCATGCTGTTCAACTTCTACATGAAACCATTGGGTGCAGTCATCCGGAGCTTGGAGTGCGTTGCCATCAGTATGCTGATGACACACAGTTCTATTTCTCCTTTTCATCTTCTTCAGGTGAGGCTGTCAATGTGCTGAACCGGTGCCTGGCTGTGACAATGGACTGGATGAAGGCTAATAAACTGAGGCTCAATCCAGACAAGACTGAGATGCTGCTAGTGGGTGGTTCTTCTGACCAGATGGTGGATGTCCAACCTGTCCTAGATGGGGTTGCATTCCCCCTGAAGGAGCAGGTTCGTAGCTTGGGGGTTCTCCTAGAACCATCTCTGTCACTTGAAGCTCAGGTATCCTCAGTGGCACGGAGTGCCTTCTACCAACTTCAGTTGGTGGCCCAACTACTTCCCTATCTGGACAGGGATAACCTGGCTTCAGTTGTCCATGCTCTGGTAACCTTCAAATTAGATTACTGCAATGCACTCTATGTGGGGCTGCCTTTGAAGACGGTTTGGAAACTGCAGTTTGTGCAAAATGCGGCAGCCAGATTGGTAACAGGGACCAGACGGTCCGAACATATAAAACCGATTCTGGCCCGCTTGCATTGGCTGCCTGTATGTTTCCGAGCTCAATTCAAGGTGCTGGTCTTGACCTATAAAGCCTTCCATGGCTTGGAACCACAATACCTGATGGAACGCCTCTCCTGATACGAACCCACCCGTACACTACGTTCAAGATCAAAGGCCCTCCTCCGGATGCCTACTCCAAGGAGGGTGGCAACAAGGGAGAGGGCCTTCTCAATGGTGGCTCCCAAATTATGGAATGATGTATCTGACGAGGTGTGCCTGGTGCCAACAGTTATCTTTTTGGCGCCAGGTCAAGACTTTCCTCTTCTCCCAGGCATTTTAGCATGTGTTTTAAATTGTTTTTATATTGTTTTAAATTTTAAAATTGTGTTTTAAATTGTATATTTGTTTTAATGTTTTTGATTGCTGTAAACCGCAGGGCTGTGGAGTCGGAGTCGAAGTCGTGGAGTCAGAAGCAATTTTGGGTGGAGTCGGAGTCAGTAGAAAGGTACCGACTCCGACTTCAAAATAAATTTTGATTGACAAATTTTTTAAAATATAAATTCAAAATGTCAAGAAGCTTCCCATGAAGTCAGCTGTAGTTGAGCATTTCACCATAACTCGAGATGGAAAACATTTTGTGTGTCAGTGTATGACACAGGACCCAGATGAAGACAAATGCTGTGATGCCAAGATCAGCGCATATTCAGGCAGCGATAAAAATGCTCCTATGAGAGCTTCCAATCTAAAAAGACATTTACAGCCCTTTCCAGGGCTGTGGAGTTAGAAGCAATTTTGGGTGGAGTCGGACAGTAGAAAAATAGAGGAGTCGGAGTCGAAGGTTTGGCATATCGACTCCACAGCCCTGGTAAACCGCCCAGAGAGCTTCGGCTATGGGGCGGTATACAAGTGCAATAAATAAATAAATAAATAAAATTTTGCAGATGCTCATGATGCACCAGGCTTTTTTAATTCAACAAAGGCCATCTACAGACCAACAAATTATGGTACAAATCCCTTACGTTCAACAAATGGTACCAAACTTCTAAAGGACAAAGAGTCTATTGCACTGTGTTGGAGAGAGCATTACCACGACCTCCTTAATTGTAACTCTATTGTGGCTGATGAGGTCTTCTCACAAATCCCGCAACAACAAATTAGAGATGAGCTTGCAGCATCCCCTAATTTGGATGAAGTCAGTAAAGCCATTAATCAAATGAAGAATAACAAAGCTAGTGGACCTGATGGGATTCCTGCTGAAGTCTTTAAAAAAGGTGGGCCTGAATTTACACAACTTCATAAACTCATCGAAAAAATCTGGATGAGAGAGGAGATCCCGGAAGACTTTAGGGATGCCATAATTATCACTCTTTTCAAGAAGGGTGATAGAACAGATTGTGGGAACTACCGAGGCATCTCTCTTCTAGCTACTGCAGGTAAAATCCTTGCAAAGATCCTTGCAAATCGCCTCCTACCTATCTCTGAAGACATCCTCACTGAATCCCAAAATGGTTTCCGCCCTTCCAGGGGAACGGTGGACATGATCTCCACTGCACAACAGCTTCAAGAAAAATGCAGGGAGCAAAACCGACCTCTGTATATGGTGTTTATTGATCTGACTAAGGCCTTTGATACTGTAAATCGAACTGAAAATTGGATGCCCTGATAAATTTGTGAATATTTTGCGACTCCTCCATGACAACAACAATAATATAATAATAATAAAATTTTATTTGTGAGTCGCCTATCTGGCCGACCAAACGGCCACTCTAGGCGACGTACATTGCCACAACAGAATACAATATCAAATCCAAATTACAAAAATTAAAAAAACAGCATTACACTAAACAACATTAAAAACTAACTTGCCCCCGGAGACCCCATAGGCCTGCCTGAATAGCCAGGTCTTCAAGGCCCGGCGGAAACCTGTCAGGGAGGGGGTATGGCGAAGATCGAAAGGAAGGGAGTTCCAGAGGGTGGGGGCCACAATCGAAAATGCCCTCTCTCTGGTCCGTACCAGCCTAGCTGTTTTAACTGGTGGGACCGAGAGAAGGTCTTGTGTGGCTGATCTTGTCAGGCGGCATAGTTGGTGATACTGGAGGCGCTCCTTCAGATAAACTGGGCCGGAACCATATAGGGCTTTAAAGGTCAATACCAACACCTTGAATTGGGCCCGGTAAACAACTGGTAACCAGTGTAGATCTATTAACACCGGGGTGATATGATCACGGCGGCGGCTGTTCTTAATCAAGCGCGCCGCCGCATTCTGTATCAGCTGCAATTTCCGGACCGTCTTCAAGGGTAACCCCACGTAGAGCGCATTACAGTAGTCTAAGCGAGAGGAGACCAGGGCATGTATCAACCGTGGGAGCAGATGGACAGGAAGGTAGGGTCGCAGCCTCCGTATCAGATGTAATTGATACCAAGCCGCCCGGCTCGCTGCTGAAACCTGAGCCTCCATGGACAGCTGGGAGTCAAGAATGACCCCAAGGCTGCGAACCTGGTCTTTCAGGGGCATTTTTACCCCATTGAACACCAGGTCTATATCTCCCAACCTTCTCTTATCCCCCACGAGCAACACCTCGGTCTTGTCGGGGTTCAGCTTCAGCCTATTCCTTCCCATCCATTCACTGACGGAATCCAGGCACTTGGACACGGTCTCCACAGCCAACTCTGGTGAGGACTTAAACGAGAGATAGAGCTGAGTGTCATCCGCATATTGGTGACACTGCAGCCCAAATCTCCTGATGATGGCTCCCAGCGGCTTTACATAGATGTTAAATAGCATGGGGGAGAGGATAGATCCCTGTGGCACTCCACAATTGAGAGGCCAAGGGTCTGAAACCTCATTCCCCAATGCCACCCATTGATGTCTATCTGAGAGATAGGAACGGAGCCACTGTAAAACAGTGCCCCCTATTCCCAATCCTCCCAGGCGGGCTAAAAGGATACCATGGTCAACGGTATCAAAAGCCGCTGAGAGATCCAGGAGGATGAGGAAGGTATATTCTCCTCTATCCAACGCCCTCCTCAAATCATCCACCAGGGCGACCAAGGCTGTTTCAGTTCCTTGTCCAGTCCTGAAGCCCGATTGGAATGGATCGAGATAATCTGCTTCATCCAAGTATGTCTGTAACTGTTTGGCCACAATTTTGGATAACAATGGCTCTCAAAGTGGGATCAGGCATCAATCAGGCGTCAAACAGGGATGTGTCATTGCTCCCACCTTATCTGCTATTTTCATTGCCATGATTCTACATCTTGTTGAGGGGAAATTCCCACTGGCGTGGAAATCACATATCGAACAGATGGAAAGCTTTTCAATCTCAGTAGGCTGAAAGCAAAAAGTAAGGTAATTACAACCTCTGTCATAGAACTTCAATATGCCAATGATAATGTAGTCTCCACACATTCAGAGGAAGATCTTCAAACTATCCTAAATGTCTTTGCAGAAGCATATGAAAAGCTTGGTCTCTTACTTAACATCAAAAAAACCAAAGTGCTTCATTAGCAAGTGCGAACCAATCCCTCTGTAGCACCATCAATCCAGCTTAATGGTGCGATGCTGGAGAATGTCGATGACTTTTCCTATCTTGGCAGTCATCTCTCTGTAAAAGCTGACACTGACGCTGAAATTCAGCATCATCTGAGCTCTGCAAGTGCCGCATTCTCCTGAATGAAGAGTGTTCAAGGATCAGGATATTCACAGGGAGACCAAAATGTTTATTTACAAAGCCATTGTACTACCAATCTTACCGTACACCTGTGAAACATGGACCATCTATAAACGCCACTCCCAACTTCTTGAAAGATTCCACCAACGCTGCCTCCGGAAAATTCTGCAAATTACTTGGGTAAATAGGCAGACTAATGTTAGCGTATTGGAAGAAGCAAAAACCACCAGTGTTGAAACAATGATCCTTCAACATCAACTTCGCTGGACCGGCCATGTTGTTCGAATGCCTGATCACTGTCCTCCAAAGCAGCTACTTTACTACCAACTTAAGGATGGAAAACGGAATATCAGTGGACAGCAAAAGGGGTTTGAAGATATTCTCAAAGCTAATCTAAAAAAATGTAACATAAGCATCGAGAATTGGGAAGCCTTGGCCCATGAGCATCCCAATTGGAGGTCGGCCATTATCAAAGGTGCTATGGACTTTGAAGAAGCACAAGTACAGGGCGAAAGGGACAAACAAGCTAAGAGGAAGGCACGTCAAGCAAATCCTCATTGTGACCATCTTCAATCTGGAAACCTATGTCCTCACTGTGGGAGGCTGTGTGGATCCAGAATTGGCCTCCACAGTCACTTACGGACCCACTGTTAAAGACCTTATCTTGGAAGACAATCTTACTCAGCCACCAGTGATCGCCAATGAATGAATGAATGTCAATTGCATGTATGTTGGTTTAGTTACAATAAGTTTCACAAAAAAGCTGTCAGTAAGGCAACCACTGGCCCTATTTTATGCATGGGGAACAGATTCATGATGATCCAGTAACACCCAACAAATCCATGACAAATGCATGGTTTCAGCTAGGACTCTTGAATCTACTACTTACTTAATAATGGAACTGAGAGCCTGCATAGTCCAAAGGTTAGACAAAGGATATGCAGCAATTACCTACTACTTAAGCTCAAGCCAGCTGGTTACTTTAATGTCTGCACAGAAATGGAAATGGACTGCCTTCAAGTCAATTCCTACTTATGGCAACCCTATGAATAGGGATTTCATGGTAAGCAGTATTCAGAGGGGGTTTACCATTGCCACCCTCTGAGGCTAGTCCTCCCCAGCTGGCTAAGGCCTGCTCAGCTTGCCACAGCTGTGCAAGCCAGCCCCTTCCTTGTCTGCAACTGCCAGCTGGGGGGCAATTGGGCTCCCTGGGACTATGCAGCTTGCCCACGGCTGCACAGGTGGCAGGGCACGTAACCCCTGAGCCACTCACTGTGAGGGTGATCTTTAGCTGGCCCTTGACACCCAGGAGACACGAGCAGAGATTTGAACTCACAGACTCTGGACTCCCGGCCAGGCTCTCCTCCCCACTGTCTACTGATGCCCAAATCAATTCTGCCATACTGCCAATGTAGACTCAAGGGTAACTGAATAAGAAGACAGGCATGCTGACATCTCCTCGCTCTCATCACTGTCTGCAGTACTCTCATCTTGTACATATCCTGATCGTTTATAAACAGCTGCTTTCATATAACATACCCACACTTATATTTAAATGTAAACTTATATAAATAAATGTAAACATATTATTCTACAGGAGAGGGAGGTAGACTAAGCCCACTTCAGGACCTACACTAGCTGAACTATTCCCCCCATCCCGGGCTTTCAGCTACTGACTATCCTGTGGGAAGAATCCTGATGACTTTTTAATATGTTAATATTGTTTATTGTGTTTTTTAAAAGTGTAATTTAATGTTACCTGTAAGTTGCCTTGGAAAGAGTTGCATCCTGAAAGGCAGGATATAAAGAAGTATAATAAACAAACATGTGTTGATGGCAAAAATCTAAAATCCTTTTAAATTGTGAATGCAACTCACACTGTTATTCTTTAATAGATAAAGGTCTGGTCTGAGTGCAGACATTAAATGCTTTCTAAAGGAGGGAAGAAGGATTATTACCAAGATATCAATTTAGTTGAACATAGATAAATAATCGCACAAATAATTGATATAAGTTTCTTCTCCACCATGAGATGGCAACCAAGGGGTGTTTTGTTCTCTCATGCTTTCTGCACATGCTCAATGTTTTACAAAGAAAAATATAAGGTGACTGCTAATTCAGAACAATTTTCTTAAAAAGGGCAAGTCAGCACAACATCCCTGGGAGAATTCAGCCCAACAAAGCAACTGCCTATTACCATTATCTCCACTCTTCCCAATCTGCATAACAGTTGCAAGAATACCCTCTCCTCCCCTCATACATGCACACACAATCCAGTGTACAGATTGATGCAGACACACTACCAGCCCTAGGTGATACCAGCTGCCAATGATGCTACTGTGCACCAAGATTCTGTAGATATGTATCTCCTAGCAAACTGAAAATGACTAATTATTTATCTTAATTGTCTTTTACAGCAGTTTGGGAGCAGAGACCTACAAAGATCCCAAAGTCCTGCTTTGATGGCAACCATCAGAGTCCCACTGTAGCCTTCTTTACTGAAGATTTCAAAATGTCTCTATCTATCATTTTACCTCATTAACCACTAGCTTCTTTGCTGTTTTCCTCGTTTATTTCCAACAGCTGGATGAAACTAAGCTGATCAGAGTGGCAATTTGAATAAGAAGTCCACTGAATTCACTAACTGAATTCAGAAGAAAACCTTAGAACTAAAATGAAGCAAGAGTAGTATTTTATTTATTTATTTACAAAAGATGCCTGGTCTACATTGCCAGGACAGACAGGCAAAAGCCATGTTTTTACATTTATGTAAATTTCTACAAACTTCCAGCGCAATTTGCCCAGCAGCTGATCCAGAGACTAAGCACTGTTTCAGTATCTCAGGAAACACAGGGTATATCTGGAGGAATCATTTCCTTGCAAAGCAAACAAGTGATAGGGAGATGGAAGATTTTTAAAATGTGTCTCAGTCATCCTTATGTTCTTGTCAGTGGAGTAAATAAACAAAGAGCTTCCAGCAGCTATGGAACAATTGATGTCAAACATGGGATTCTTGTCAACTGGCTGCATTCCAGAAAACATTATCAGAGAACAGCAAACTGCTTGTGACTCACACCACTTGCTGCAAGGTTATTTTCCAAACTCAAAACTTAATTAACTGCTACTTTATTATTGATTGAGGAACACTTCTGGAAGGGTTCTCACAATAGCCAAGAATAGGACCTTTTAACAACATATCTATTCTCCACCTTTGCTCAACACCTGCCAGCAAGCATCAGCAAAACACAACTGCTTAAGGATGTCAGCCTGCAAAAAGACTTCAGCCAGCTCCAAAAGGCTTTTCACTGGCGAGTTGAATCACCACAGCTGAGAGCTCCTCTCTCTTATTTTCTGCCAACTTCTTATCCCCAAAAGTGGAGATATTGTTTCCTGATTTTGCCAAAGAGCACACAGAAATTCAGGTATGGCAAAGTAACATATAGGGAAACCAAGCAGAGACATTTCCTTATTAACCAAAACACTTCAAATAAAAAAGAAAGGAAAATACTTTGAGCTTATTAACAATAGCCGAAACTTGCAAGAGATATTTTTCTTCCCATTTTCAGCAGGCTGTTAATGTGTCACAAACGCTAAACAAAGAGTATCTGAGGACAGCCTAGCAAAAAATAAAAACGTGGGGTAATAACTTTAATGAACTTATTTCCAAAGCCATACTTAAACTGTTATTCTTCTTCTACAAGATTTCCTGGGAGTTCTGTGGGAGGATAGAAAAATAAGATCTTGCTGCAAGTAAAATGCATATAATCCCTGAGAATAAGAGCTCGAAATAAAGAGGAGGGTAAGTTGCGAGGGATGTAGTAGCCCCTGAAACAGCTCGACCCGAACAGAATTTGCTTGTGGCAGATAAGGCTTATACCATGAATGGGTGTGGAGACAGCTCTTATAATCTGTTCCTAAAAACCAGTGCTCACACTGGTACTTCGCCTTGTACACTACAGTATTTTTATTTCAATATAGAGGCATTGTTATTTCTACATTATATTGCAAAGGTAGAAAGGTTACAGTCCCAAGATATACTTAACGCCCTTTGCTGCTGTTAAAATGAGGCAACAATAAAACATTTTCCTATTATCCCAAAACTCTACGTAGCTTTCTGTATCCCTACTCTAATCACACTCATGGCTATTTAGGACTCTGACATTAAGTGGTAGAGTATATGGCTCCAGCAGCAGTTTCGGCTTCACTGACAAAGCTCTGGATAGTTTAATGTGCCAACTCAACACGGGCTGAAAAACGTCTTGTCAAGTCTATAAAAGCCACCCCCAGATAATTCTTTCCTCAACCAGCCAATAGAAGTAGAAACTAGAACAGTACATGTGGTACCAACTGTGATCAGATCATCGCCCACAAGTGCCACTTCCGCTTTTGAAACCACAAAAGCTGCATAAGGCAAACCACAGCCTATCATCATGCTTTTTTTCAATAGCTCGCAGGAGCAGTTCACCAGTTTGAAATGTACAACTATCCATGGTAAGATCCAAGGAGATTCCATAGTTCTCAGTCCTGGAATTCATATTTACTTTCAGGACTCAGATGAATTCCTTTTATACACTTCATTTCATGGATCTATTATTGTTGGTTTTATGTCACTAATCTAACTGACTCAAAATGTTATACACCACTTTCCAATACAAAGATGATTCTGTCTCTCTTTCACCCACCATTCTTCCATAATACAAGCTAAATTTACTATTAAATTCTGACTTGCTGTTCTGTAGTGATAAATTACATCACCCAAACAGACAACCCTTAAACATCCTGCAGTTGAAGCACCTCTATTTCTGACTATGTACAAGCTCTGCAAACTTGTATATCTTGTTCATCATTGCTTGTAAGCAATTGGATTGTTAATGGCTAACATCCTTTCCAAGTCTCTGGTAGCTTCAGTATCCTACCTTACAAAAACAGAACATAAATGAGTTGGATCAACAACAGTGAAGAAATACTTAGAAATTACCTTACACAAATGATACCCATCCTCAGTCTCTCTCTCTCATATACAAATAGTTTTGAATATATAATAAAATGTGCATAATACATGCGGGGTCATTTTATATGATCAACAGCATTAATTGGTAAAGTTCCCATCCACCTGCAAACTGTACCACTTCAGTTGCAGAAGGTGGGCTTGCATATTTCTATGCTCCTGCACACACACAAAAACAAATATACCTGGGAAAAGGTTATGCTGGATCCTAATCTCTGGCATTCTTTTTCTACATGCAGAGAACATAAACTGGTCCCAAGAGGCACAACCAAGAGCACACAGAAACTTGTATGTTCCTATGGCCAAAAACTTGCTTTACTTTTGACTGCTGAACACAATGAATTTGCAATCCTGCAATTTCTTCCACTTCACATATAGTCTCTGAATAAACTTATCCCCCTCCTTTTTCCTGCATCTAGTGTTCATGCCAAAATCAGATGACCCTTCTCCATCCCTCTAGATTCCAAGAACGCTTCCTCCAGGCACCTTCTAGAATATTGGCTCATTGAAAATTCCACAAAAACATGCCTAAACTGCTCACAGACTACCATCAGCATTAATTTTTCAACACTGGAAGCTATCCAAATACTCTGCCATGTGACATGACAAACCAAGACTATGAACAGAGAGAGTTTGAGATCAGTTTCCTACACAAACAAGAACTATTTGGCCAAACCAGGACACATAGCTATAATGAAAACTGCTTGAATAAGTCACATTTCTTTGCAGCACACATTTTGCTCAGGAGTGGATTAAGCTATTCCAAGTGTACTGCCCTTGTAAGGCCACACCTCATTCATGTGGCTACAGGTAGGCAAGTAGGCAGTTCTCCCTTTGGCAGTTTATACATGCCATTTCTTTATCTATACTGAGAGGCCCTTCTAGTTAATTTACACCTTGCACTTCATGCCATATCCCCCAATGAGATTACCAACAGAGAAACCATAATTTTGCTGAGCTGTTTAAACAAGTTTAGAGGCTTAAAGTGCATCTCCCAAGTCAGCAAATCCTATTGCAATCCTAAAGAGGACAATGTGTTTTTAACAGAGACAACAATATTTGGTCATCAACAGCTAAACACTGAAGGGCACCTGACTAAAATTATGATGATCCAGGCAAATTAAGTAACACAGAAACAACATATGAACTTCAATGGGAATTTGACTGGGAATTTGAAATGTTTACACAATTATTTCATCCCACGGGAATCATTCCTATGCTTATTTGCTGGTATGAGTCAACTGTATTAGTTCTGGTTGCTCTACAGAACACAGAGTTGGGGGGAGGTAAAGAGTTAAATCAAGCTCCAGTACAGGAAATATGCAACTGTTTGTCAAGAAATGGAAGCTACATATCTTTCTACCTTTAACATATGCAATATATGTTTTACTTGGCTAGAAGTCAGGATGGTAAGATGGTCCAATACTTGTACTGAGCCTTTGAGGTAGGGTAGGCTATAAATTGAATAATAAAAATAAATAAACAAACAAGTCACCCCTCTAGAATTGAGTTCACTAACAATGTATGAATGAGGTGTCTGTGAAAATGGCACCAAGATAGATCCATGTGGCTCAAGAGTTAGATGAAAGTGTCCAGGAGCAAACTCCATTTATTTACATGGTGACAGATTCTTGCTAGATGTTCCCTAAGGATACAGAACAAAACAAACATGTCTGAAGATCAGACAGACTTCCTTTTCCTGTCTTCTGTTATACCCTTGTATTCATAACATACACTAAGTAAACACTGAATTTTAAACAGGGTGCCTTCTTCTGCACTACATTTCTTCCTCTGTAACTTTAAGCAAAATCTTAAAATTTTTGTTGTGGAGGCTTTGTTTTAGCTTTGCATCTCCTTAATCTGAGCTCACTATTCCAAAACAGCAGCAAATGCAGAATTGCTTATCCTTTTCCACACACACAAGAATGTTCCTCATAAAAGAGGAAATGTTTATTTTTAATTTATATTCTAGCATTCTATCTTATCAAGGCTCCCAATGCATACTCTTTAAAGAGATCCAAAAGTTATTAAAACAAGCTTTTCAATATTTAAAAGTGATCTACTGACAAAGACCTTTTTAAAAGCCATGTAAATCAGATCCCTGCTGAATGCACAGCATTCCCCAGTCTATATACTGTTACCATCTGCCTCACATATTTAGAAATGTACAGCCCACCTTTTGACCTGAATCCTCAAAGAAGTTCACAATGAAAGAGTTATCTTTTGCTTGTCCCATCCCTCCTCAAAGGAACTCAAGGTGGCAAACATGGTTCCCTTATCACAAAAATCCTGTGAAGAAGGCTAGACTGAGGGAGTCATGGACCAAGGTGAACTTCATGGTTGTATGGGGAAGTGAACCTAGGACTCCCTGGTCCTAGTCTACTGCTCTTAACCACTACACAGCACAATGTAAGAACTTCTTTAAAAATCCAGCATGTCTCAATATCACAACAGGAGGCAACATATAAATAAAGCATTCATAACCCAAAGGCTAAATAAAATAAATGTTTATGGTACTTTTATGAGGACACACCAAGCAGATCTGAAATATTTCTAATGGGAAGTTCTACAGTCTTGGGGACATTACCAAAGCACCTTTTTGTTTTTATTATTGCACTTATATTTCACCTTTCCTCCAAGGACCACAAGGCGGTGTACATTAGTTCTCCCCTACCTCATTTTATCATCAAACAACCCTGAGAGGTAGGTTGAGAGACTGTGATTGGCTCAAGGTCATCCAGTGAACTTCATGGCTGAGTGATGATCTGAACCTTGGCTTCCAGATCCTAGTCTGACATTATAACCACTACACCAAACTGGTTCTTACTTCCTGTAGTGACCCATGTCACTATTAATGGCAGAAGCACCTGCAGCAGGGCCTTATTTTCTTATTTATTATTTACACTCGCATATGTAGCATTCCCTCAAGTATCTTGGATCTAAACTCCATGATGCAGTAGCAGCCAGTGTGGTGCCCTCCAGGTGTGGACTACAACTCCCATCAGCTCTAGTCAGCATGTTCAACGACCAAAGAGACTGTTCTAGTCCACAATACCTGGAAAGCAGTAGTAATTGACTATCCCTGCTATACTGCTTTAAAGGATATAACCAGCACCTTGAAATTACATCAGAAACTGGTATCCAGTGGGGTTTAGTACTAGTACACTATGATCTATGAACTGAAAAAGCCTTAATACTTTTTAGGACAGGACATCAGCTGTATGTCTTGATTATTCTGATGACATATAACTGCAGGGAAAGAAGAGTGCCT
The DNA here is from genome assembly GCF_030035675.1 of Rhineura floridana. Lineage (NCBI taxonomy): Eukaryota > Metazoa > Chordata > Lepidosauria > Squamata > Rhineuridae > Rhineura > Rhineura floridana. Next base: position 39,256,319 of record NC_084491.1, read on the forward strand.
CCAAACTTAAACAAAGGAATCACCACTGCCAATCTAGTTGGTTCCAACATCAAAACAATACTAAATTTCCAGCATTGACATAGAGAAAAAAGCTAAACCCTGACTAGGAATATCTATGCAAGGCTGTTATCTTCTGAATAAGTTCTGGGCACAACTGGGCAGAATCCTGCACAGAACACCATAGGTTTTAACTGAACTGAACTGAAGCACCTCGTGCATACAGGGGATGGTAGAAAGAAAATGTCCCTCCAGTGTGTTAGCAGCCATTGTGAAGTTCTCACCTCTCCCTCTTCTGACTGTTAGCTAATTTGCAATATAAGGATTTCCTAAATGGTTTCTTTCTGGCTTTGACTGGATTCAAAGATGTTCTGGATGGAATGGAAGTAACTTGGTACCCATTACTGCCTTTAACCTTTCAGTTTTCTGTAAGCATTACTAACTTATGTCATAATAAGTTCAGTGCAACCAAAGGGTTACCTGCATTTGGCCAGCAGTCTCCTGCCTCCACCCAAGCAATTACCTCAGCACCCACAACTTTCTTCAAAACCAGAAAATCAAGCTCCAGTATCTGCTAGTGATAGAATAAAAGCCTGGAGCTGTCTATTTCTAACCAACAGCAATGACCAAAACTTTCAACTTGAACTACAAGAGGAAAAATAAGAACTAAAAGCAAACACAGACTAAGAATATGATCACACTAGATGGTGCAGTTTGTATCATTTCATTGGTGGAGCTGCTGATTGCTTCACTTCCAGGTTCTGCTGCAGAAAAGGGAGTCCCTCATTAATGAGGTATTTGCATTTCTGAAATGTTTGACAAAATTATGGAACAGAACTGGCCAGACCCTCTGTCTGGGAAGGGCTACAACTTACTACTTGAAATGGTAGGCTTGAGACTTCTTCCTGCCAGTGGAACAAATACCCAGCTTGCTGCTTCACGCAGTGAGCCAGGGTGAGTAAAGGGCATTGTAAGAATGTTCTAGGTAAGAGGACAAGAAGGCAGTGTCTCTCCTTCACAAAAAGGAATCTGTGGCACTGCCTCAATTATCAGTGCACAATAAAACAGAGTATATTTCTTTAGATTTTATTTATTAGCAGAGGAATTCCTACTTTCCCCTAATTTCTCTAGCTATGTTTTGAAACAACTCTGCCTACAGCTGGGCATATCTCCCTTCCCCACTACTGATTAGGACCACCCACAGCAAAGTGTTGGACCAATCACTGTGTCTGCCTGAGCCTACAGCAAAACATTTTCATTGGACACATCTGGAGTGGCAATGGGGTTGATGGCCAATCAGTTTTGACATCTCTGTGAAGCTGACTTCAAGGTAAAGTGTGCTAGCTGCAACTTCCAAGGTTTTGGAGTAAAAGGGGGCGGAGTCAACCTAGCATAGTGTGTTCCTGCATGCAGAAAACAGAGGTGGAGACACACTGAAGCCAACAAAACCACAAGTGTGTCTCTACCCTATCTCCTTCTTTCAGGTAACTTCACCCTCTTTCCCTCTGTTTAAATCCTGTCACAGTTTTAAGAAGGCTCTAAGGGAAGTAAAAAAAAAATAGAAATATTAACAAAAACAGCTTTCAATATCAATAATTCAGTTAATCAAAACAGTACCAGTAAAGTTATGCAATAAAAAAATGTATGTAGGTTAATTCCCAAGTTGACTTAATAGCATTTGTTTTGCCCTCCAATCTCTTGCTGAAATAAAGGGGTCTTATTCTTAACTAAAGTGATGACAAAGCTAGTGACAGAATGCCAAAAGAAGTACTACTTCTGTGAAAGTCCTGATCCTTTCCCTATCATCACCAAACTGACCTGAGCAAACTCTATGTGAAGGATCTTAGCATATAGGGACCCTGATTATTATAAAAATCATTACCATAAATGAGATCATCTATAAGAGCTGCAAGCAAACAAAAGGCAGGTTCAGTTTAGGTGTCAAGAGAATCCACACTGCTATCAGATCCAAAGCCAGTAGGAAATAAAAAGTACTGCCAGACTTGGGAAACCAAATTATAAATACAGACCCTGAATTTGCAACCTGTTCCGCAAGGAAAACTTCTGTGGTTATTTAAATAAAGGAGAGAAAAAACTATGCCCACCTTTATCCAACACAGACTGATGAAATTAGTCCTGCTAGATAATTTGTTATTAAATGTATATCCCACCCTTCCTTCTGAAGAAGCTCAATAGTCCAGCATCCTGTTTCCATAGTGGCCAATCAGATGCCTATAGGAAGACCACAAGCCCTCTCCCACCATTGTACCCAAGTTCATTTCTAGAACTTCATGGGTAATTGGTAAGAAATCTGTCTATGAGGGAAGACAGCTGTCAATGACAAACTGAAGCCAGGCTGGGTATCTTGCAAGTCAACAGCACTGCAAAGTACCATGCATGAAGCTGGCTTTTAGGAAGATCAGAACTTTACATTTCTCTTTCTTGAAAAAAGCAGGGGGAAGAGAATCATTTATCTCTTACCAAAATAAAGCACAGGACAGTTACCAACTCATTTTTTACCTGACTAGTTTCCAAACAAAGAAAACTATTGGGCAGACACAATCACACAGTATCACATTCACAAAGTCAACACTTAGGAAAGGGAGAGGGGAACATGAAAACCATCACCTTGTCACCATTAGAAAAAAGTTGTTCAAGGACAGAGGTCAAGCACAGTGGCATGAAAAGTGTAAAGTTCCTGTCATACCATTTGCTGTTCTTACCGTACCTGGGTTGAGACAGAAAGCAAGCTTTCATTTCATTAGCAATTACTTGCTAATACCATCAGCTGAATGATAGACATTAAACAGACAAGACATATAAAAAGGGAGAACATCTACTTTCATATTGGTTGTTTAAATACAATAGTAGAAACTATACCTTGTTTCAGCAACCAAACAACCAACTCCAATATCGCTGCTCACCTGCAGTGTATTTTACTAGCTGCCTAAGACTTGTTTTATAACATGAAATGAATGAATGGCCTAACAGATCTTCCAGTAACTTACTGTAACAAAGCAATTATGCTCTGCTGTTATAAGAGCCAAAAAAAAAGTTATGTAGGAAGAGAATTAGGGATTGCAGCACATGCTCTGTAAAAAAAAAAAAATCCCAAAACATTCATATTACATCTTACTATTTTTCTGGGAGACTGATTCCAACAAGAAAATGCATTCAAGCAGAGCCTGTTACTACTTCTTTTTTAAGAACCAGATCCAGCATTTTAGAAGTATAAATAAGTACCACATTTAGCCAGTTTTGTAGCCAAATCTGGAATCCAGAAAATTATCTCTCAGACAGTCAAGAGAGCTGGGTTATGCTCCTGTTGACTCCATGACTCATCTGCAAAATAAACTCTTCAGGACTGTTGCAGCAGTCACAAGGCCAAATATTTGGACCAAACTGCCTATGTTCTTGGGTGATGAAATACAAACTAACGTTATTGGTGTTCGGAACAGTAATAGATACTTGACAGAGAAAAATTGTCTAGTTCAATTTTCCACCCACCCCATCCTTTTCTTTATCCTAATCTACAAAATACAAAGCGATGGCTTCTTCTGCATTTTGTTTTTTAGTTTTTTAACTTACTACTGGATGGAGAGGAAACACTATGAAACCTCTTATCTAAACCCAAGATAACTGGGACTTCCCTGTAGATGAATAGGGTATCTGCTAGGTTTTAGGACTGCCCATATCAGTAAGCCACCAATTGCTGGGAGGAAAAGGGGTGGGGTAGCAGTGTAATAGGATCCAAAAACAAAGGAAGGATAGCAACATGAGTCAGAGAGAAAGGGAGGGAGAGGGGGCAGGGAAGGCAGGTTTCTATGTGCCAACTACACCAGATCTCTCTTTCATTGCAAGGACAGACACTTCAGCATCCTGCCTTCAAGAACTAACTATAAGGCTACACAGTACATACTCCAAATAAATACCAAAGGATGTCAGGAACTATACTGAAGAATGCCACTGTACTATTTAGGAATCAAGCTGGCTTCTTACATAGGTGAGTTTCTCCCAGAACAACCTTTCAACCAAATATTTACAACCCCAAGATAGAGCAATCTTGAATCTACACAATGAGAATGCCAGCATGCACATCTGGATCAAGAGACTGAAATGGAAATGGACTGCCTTCAAGTCGATCCTGACTTATGGCGACTCTATGAATAGGGTTTTCATGGTAAGCGGTATTCAGAGGTGGTTTACCATTGCCCTCTGAGGCTGAGAGGTAGTGACTGGCCCAAGGTCACCCAGTGAGCTTTATGGCTGTGTGGGGATTCGAACCCTGGTCTCCCAGGTCGTAGTCCAACACTCTAACCATTATGCCACACTGGCTGATCAAGAGACTAGACCTTGAAAACAATATTAGCCTAAAACATTTCAAATGTAACAGAGATGGTTTGATCAACAGCAGATCAAATATGGGCTAGCCAATTCCAAAAGTAAATTCCAACCCCATTCAGTCAAGGCTGTCAACCTTTGCACCTTTTACACTGTTGCAAGATTAAAACTTAAATCCAACCAAGTTCCAAGCAGTCAAACAGTGGTGGTGGACGCACAGAAACTCTGTTCATACTGACCTGTCCGTGATTGCGGACTGTGTGCCACTCATTGGAGCCCTTGGCAAGGAGACAACTTTTTAGCCAATCTGCATTGTAGGAGTTAACTTAAGTACATTACTGTCACTTTCCCATACACACACCAGCTTTTACTCCAAAGAGAGTTACAAATGAAGTCAGTTAAAAACAACAGCAATGCCGCTCTTCACAATCACCCCAAAGATCCATATCAGAGCATGCTCAGGAAAACCCGCATAGAGCCTTTTCTGCCCCAAATCCTCCAAGCAGTAAGGGAGAAGGCTATAAGAGTCATGATTCAGTCCTTTGAAAATCCTGCCTTTGCCTCAGTTCTGAAGGAATACACATCTCCATTTAAGAGGATGCTTGGTCAAGATGGTAACTGTCAGAAGCCGACACATCTGCTTCAAGTTATTCCCAAACCTCGTGTCCAGTCATTACAGTTCCAGAACTCTTCTCAAATCATTAGGACACCACAAACCAATAAGAGGTCAAACAGCGTAACAATTCTTGTCCACAGGAAGAAAAAAACTGGCAGGGGGGGGGCAGCTGGCCTCCTCCCACCCTTATTACCCCATGAGATGACAGGGCAGCCTACTCTAATACACTTGGAGACTCCCTGCTCTTGAAAGTTGCCTCTCCAGACCCCACCAATTGCTAATCTGTAGGAAGAATCCCTTGATGACAGTGGAAGAAGCCTTCTATCAGGTTATATAGAGTAGGGCTTCTCTCCTGCACTTGATTTTCCTTTTTTACAGAAGGGTGTGTGTGAACTTGCCAGACTAAAGGAAGGCTGGCCTTTTTCTTTCCCCTCTTTGAGCAGTTCCCTTCAATTGGGGGGGATTTGCACCTTACACTCTTTAGAGAGACCCCCTATCCCTTTTATAAAGGGGGGGCAGAACCTCCTCTCTCTCTCTTTTTAAGGAAAGCCTTTTATGAGGGCAAGGAACAGCATGTAGACGTCCAAAATTAGGCTCAGGGGTGGAGATAAAAGGGGAAAAAATAATGTTGCACAAACTGGGGTCGCACCTCCGAACCTCCCCTCAAGGCAGGCTCCACAGAGCTCCCTTCTCTGACCCTACTTTAGGTGGTGTGGGGGGGAAAAGAGGGAAAAGGAAAGCAGCCAGGCGGGGGTCCTCTCGTCGCGACCCCCCCCCGCCTCTTTATCTCGGCCTCGCACACTTCTAGGCCCCAAAGCGCTTCTTCATCATCATCATAACCACCAGCTTCCTCCTCACTGAAAACTGTTCTGACAGGACTGAGGTAAGTTGGTCGGACAGGCAGGCAGGCGGGGTGGGGGTCTTAGTCCCGAAGTAGTCCTAGCAGCAGTAGCAGCGAAGGCAACCGCTTCTCTTTCTCGGATCAGTGCGACTCTGGTTCTGGCCCGGTTCGAATCCGGTTCTGGCCCGGCTCGCCGGGGAGTTTCGCCACCGGTGGCGCCCACCCTCGACGGTCGGCCTTTTTCAGAGGCTCCCGCCTGAGAAGATTTAAAAAAACAACACCAAGTGGAGAGGCTCCCCCTGCCTCAGCCGTTCCCGGAGCGGCTCCTTCCCGCCGCCGACTCCGGAATGTGAGGGGGAGAAACCGGAGCGGGGGGCAGGGAAGCGGGCTCCCTTTCCACAGTCCGCGCTTCTCTTCCTTCCCCCGTAGTCTCCTCCACCGCCGCCTCCCGGCTCGGCTCTGCTTCCCCCTCCCGTCGACGAACGCTCGGGATCCTGAAGAGATTTTCCTCAGGCCACCGATCCCCGCCGGCTTCCCTTGGGCAGGCCCAGGTTCGGCTCGACTCGGCTCCGTTCGGCCTCTTCCGGCCGCTCCGGGACTAATTTTTCCCCTCCCTCCTCCTTCTGAATACTGTTTCCCCCTCGCTTCGGCAACCGCGTCACTCTTTCTCCTCCTCCCATCGCTCCATTCCCGCCTCCCTCCGTAGAGGAGAATCCCTCCGCCGGGACGCGTCACGTCCCTTGGAATTCCGTCGCGTCCGTCTATCCGTCACAGCACGCCGCCTCCGCCGTAGGAGGGGCGGGAAGAGAGGGAAGGAGTCCCTTTAAGGATGCACCTTGCAGGTCCTCATTTGATTGTCTGCTGCTGACCATCTCCCAAATTCCCACCCTAAGACTGTGGCTTAATAATGCACACTCCTTGGCTGAAATGTCAGGCAACTCCCCACCCCACTGCTCACACGGATTTGTTTACTATTTAGCCTGAGGATGAGTTCTGGAGGAAACTTGCACACTGTTTTGTAACTCGGGGACATCCAAATGAAGATGAAGGATGGGAGACTGAGGACAGGCCAAAAGAAAAGGAAGCTACTTCACACAACGCATAGTTTTGTTTTGAATTCTTTTTATTTAGTTTTCCATGGGGTTTTAAAAAACACTCACCAAGTGGAGAGGCACTCCCACAAGAGATAGCAACGATGGCCACCAACTTGGATGGCTTTAAAAGAGGATTAGACAAATTCATGGGGGATAAAGGCTGTCATTGCCTACTAGCCACGATGGCTATGCATTCCCTCTGCTGTGGGAGGCAACATGCCTCTTGAATACCCATTGCTGGAGATCACAGCTGGGGAGAGTGCTGTTGCGCTCAGGCCCTGCTTCTGGGCTTCCCGTGGGCAACTGGTTGGCCACTGTGAAAACAGGAGGCTGGACTAGAAGGGCCTTTACTGAGCATCAAGGCTCTTCTAATGGTCTTATGTTGTGGTGGCATCCGCTCATGTAGGACACCTTCCTAGATATATCTGTAAATGCTGGTATCCTTTAGGTGCCAGGTTTAACCTGCAATCTTAAGTACACTTTTGTGAAAGTAAGCCCCATTGAATTCTGCAGGCTCATCCACATGCAGTTACCCAGAATCGCAAATCATGTCAGCTTCATTCCTCTCCAGGAATAACCCTTGATACATCTCATGGTTTCTCTGGAGCAAAACAAACCAGCAGTTTTGTTTCATCTGTAATGCTAAGCCAAACCATGGCTTTGTTTCAGGTAGCACTGTGGCAGCAGGATTGAGGGAGGAGTGAAAGAGCTGCAATTTTTGCTCTGGGTTCCTGCACACTTGCTTGTTCTTTCTTGCTAATTTGAGTGAGCACTACCTGCAAACTCAAACTCATGCCACCTTCTTCTGCAAGTTTAGGATTGCAGTGTTACCTTGTCTTGGTTTTTCTGAGCCTTTTGAAAGCAAATCTTCCAGACCTGGCTCTTCTGTTTTTAATTGTCACTTGTTGCAGCTCTTTCAGGTTTAAGGTAAGTTGCTAGAATTTCCCTTCTGCAGGGTTCATCGTCATTTGCAGTTTCCCTCACAGTTAAATCCCTGAGCTGGGCACAGATGCAGTGCCAGATTTATGCACAAGCTATGTCAACTCCATCTTATGGCCTCTGATTATGAAATGCCTCTAAATACAAAACAAATTACTAAATTTCAAGTTTTACATAATTGGTTAAAAATAAAGGAAGCAGAGAAAACGTACTAAAACAGACTTTATTGTTCTTATATGACAAAATATACTTAACGGCTACACAATCATTTGTCATATTGTGTTTATAAATCTGTGCAGAAATAACTATATATCAAAATTCCATAAACTGACAAACACCAGCACTGGTGGCACCCTTTCCCCCCCCATAATGCTACGAGGCCTCTTAAACCTGATGTAGCATGTCTTAATCTTGCCCTGTCTAGATGATACTTGCCTCTACATCAGGGCTTCCCAAACTGTGGTCCATGGGCCACCAGTGTCTGTGAGCGTAATTCAGGTGGTCCACAGCATGTCTGTATTAAATATTCGTATTTAATTTAATTCATTTTATTTCTGTGGATTTGTAGCTGAAGACGGGAGATGACACCTCCATTGCGTTAAATATTTATAATGATTTCTAATTATACTTTAATTGCTTGTTTCATTTCTTATATTGCATGTTAATGTATTACAATTACAATTCCGTGGAATACAATAAAATCCAATACATAAGAAATGAAAGAGGCAATCAAAATACCATTAAAAATCATACAGTATCTAGCACAGCACATTACAGTTGCTACAACAGGCAGAAAAAAAATAGTTGAAGTGGTCTGCCAAGAAATGGTGACTTATATAAGTAACATCTTCTTTGTTGGATGAGTTGTAATTCAGAATTTGGTATGTTGGGTTGATTTCTACTTGTCAGGACTTCATTCCTGGACTACTATATTTTTGCTGTTCTTGGACTTGGGAGTCAGTTGTCCAGGAATGAAGTCCTGACAAGTAGAAATCTCTGGTATTCAATCCAGCATACCAAATTCTGAATTACAACTCATGAAGATGTTAATGATCCAAGTAGGAAATCCTAATAGGCTGCAGTTTCTGACATCTACCCTTTAAAAAACAATACAATAATGTTACTATTTGGTTTTGCTGTGTTTAGACCAGTGTACCAGACTGTAACCGAGTGAAAGATTTGGGCAAGTAGCCATATTTGAAAATCATTTTGGCTCAGAGACACAGCAATCGCATCTGCTTACATTTTTACTCTAAGGTGAGTGGTGGAAACTATAACCCACAAAGCTTAAGTTAGAATTAGGAAGAAAGAAATGCTGCATAATAGTGCATAGAGAAAGCAACTTTGTACGCTGAACTTCCAGAAGGCATAGAAATTTTGCAGAACACCTGGGCTCTATTTCCGGGCCTCAGAAAAGAGCTAGAAGTAACGGTGCATTCTACAACATCTTGCCATCTACTGGAGGATCGTAGTTGTGCAATTTCCATGATCAATAAAGCTGTTGACATCCCCAAGGAGCTGTCTGACCTCCCTCCCTGGCCTCCGATCTCCACTGAAGAGATCAAAGCGATTGTATCTACCTTGAGAGCAGGGAAAGCTCCAGGGGAAGACATGATACCTCCTGACTTCTTCCTCCAAGATCTAACATGGTGGGCACCCCTGTTGGCAGCTCTTTTTACTTACATCAACAATACGGGCAATATTCCAAAGGGCTGGCTAAATAGTATCATAGTCCCTATTTTCAAAAAAGGAGATCCTATGAAACCAGCCAACTACCGTCCCATCAGCCTGCTAGACGTATCTTCGAAACTTTATGGTCGGCTGCTATTAAATAAACTAAATGAATAGGAACAAGCTAACCTAATAATTCATGAAGCACAGGCAGGCTTTAGACCCAATAGAAGTACTATTGATCAGGTATTTATTCTCCACCACTTAATTACTAAAACAAAATCCAAAGTGTGGCCATCTCTATGCATTGCCTTTGTGGACTTCTCCGCGGCTTTTGATACTGTCGACAGAGAACTACTATGGCAGAAATTGGCTCAAACAAATATTGACCAGAGGTTGCTATGGCTAATTAGAGCCCTCCACCAATCTAACTCGATTCAGGTGCGCTTAGATAACAATGGCACCTTATCATCCAAAGTCCCAGTCCACAAAGGGGTGAAACAAGGCTGCCTTCTGGCTCCCTTTTTATTCAACTTTTTTATCAACAATGTGGTAATGGCTCTATCATTGCCTACTTTTTTTCCCCCCTCTGTCGGCAATAAAAAGATTTCTATCTTACTATATGCCGATGACGCGGCCTTATGCTCTCTAACAAAAATTGGCCTTAAAAGAATGATCCTAAAATTAGAGGAATATTGCCACTCCCAGAACTTAAAGATTAACCATTCCAAGTCTAAAATTATGGTATGTGGCAAATTCATGAAAACTAAGAACTACTGGTCACTAAATGGGGCCCCTATAGAGCAAGTTTCCACCTTTAAATATCTTGGAATTCATTTATCCAACAGACTCTCTTGGGCTCCACAGCTAAAGGTAGCGACTCTAGCTGGTTCCCAAGCTTTAGGCCTTGCCAAAAGGTTTTTTTCACTCAAGGAGGACAACTCATCCTCCCCATGATTAAAATATTAAAAACCAAAATACTCCCAAAAATTTTATCTGGAGTAGAACTGTGGGGGAAAACTGCTAGAACCAAGCTGGAGCCAACACAAAATATATTCATGAGACAAGTGTTAGGGCTTCCCAAGGGGACTCCTTCTGCACACCTCAGGGCAGAGTTAGGCTTACCCTCATTAGCAGCACGTATCGATTTAGCCTATATACGCTATTGGCTTAAAATCTCTAATATGGAGGATTCAGCCTTGATCAAACAATGCTGGCTCGAACAATTACAGGCGGGTGGTTGGGCAACAGAGTGCAAGGTAATACTTTCCAAATATGATCTCCCTCAAGCCACACTTAAGGGACTTAGCAGAGCCGCCCTCCGTAACTGGATTTTTGATAGTGATGCCAGCCAAGACAGGATGTCCATAGTAACAGCCCCTTTTTCATCTTGGTACCCTCTTTTTAAACTTAACCATTTCATATCCAACTATCTTGTCTTGCTCGATAGAGCCACAATCAGGAAAGCATTCACAGCTCTCCGTTTTCAAGTTATGCCTACTGCCTACTTAGAGGGACGATACAACGGCACTCCATTGGTCCAACGCCAATGTATTTATGGATGTAAAGCCGTAGAGGAGCTAGCTCATTATCTACTTCACTGCCCACTTTACGAAGATCCTAGACGAAAGTTTTTAAAAACTTTTTAGATCTTTTAGCGCCTTGTGCTGATTGTGAGATGATTAACATGCTCCTTTCTGACAATTTTAATCTAATGACTCTTGCAGTCGCTAATTTCGTGCTCGCCGCCCAAAAATTGAGAGCGGCCTTTGCCAAAGAATCCCTGCTCGATATAGCTAATTGATGTTTCTTATTATGTTATGAATATCTGTATTTATATAGTTAATTGTTGTCTCTTTTATACTATTTAATATGTGTGTAAGGCCTATGGCTAAAAGTCACAATAAAGATACTACTGCTTAAGTTAGAATTAGGAAGAAAGAAATGCTGCATAATAGTGCATAGAGAAAGCAACTTTGTACGCTGAACTTCCAGAAGGCATAGAAATTTTGCAGAACGCCTGGGCTCTATTTCCGGGCCTCAGAAAAGAGCTAGAAGTAACGGTGCATTCTACAACATCTTGCCATCTACTGGAGGATCGTAGTTGTGCAATTTCCATGATCAATATCTGTAGAGCAGACATGAGACTAATCTTCATAAAGAAACTGCTAGCCTCTCAGACCCGGAGACTAAATGCAGCCAAACAGAGAGGCCCTCAGCACTCTTCTCACCCCCTAGGCCTCACCCCCTATTCCCAACACACCTCAACAGCCCTGCTTCACACCCTCCTTGTGTGCTTTTGCCCGGCTTGAATGTGCCCCAGAGCTCTGAGAAGGCTTCTAGTGTGCCTGGATGGAGAAGACAGAGGGGTGTGTGGATTGAGTGTACATAAATACCTCCTGATTTCTGCAAGGCTGGAACATGGCCTGCTATACTAAGGTAAGAGTCACAACTATTGCTCCACCCACTTTTAACTCTGGCCCCACCCACCACAGGCATGCAGCCTCCAGACGTTTGCCCAAGAGGGCAGTGGTGCCCTCATGCTGAAAAAGGTTCCCCATCCCTGCTGCAGAGGCTAAGGGACAAATCTGATGTGGCAATGAATGTGTGTTTATATTTAATATGTTAAAATAGCATCAGCTGGGGGATGATTATTATCAGGATCCCAGAGAGTATGGAATGGGGAATTTCACTCTTTCCTCCTGTAAAGGTGCTATGTGCATTGGGAGAGAATCACTCACTGGTGCTTTGTAAAGCTATATATACTTGCGTGCATACATGTCTATAAACTATGGGTTGCATCCCATGTAAGTGATACTCAGAGTAGACCCATTAAAATTAATCGACATGACTAACTTAAGTCCATTAATTTCAGTGGGTCTGTTCTGCACAGAAGTTAGCCGAATACAAACCTATATTATTATTATTCTCTGGATAGAGGTCAATGGGGCAAGACTTGCACCCAGGTTTCCTAAGCCAGGTCTAGCCAGTCTTATTAATTAAAATATATGCATTCTATCCTGCTTTCTCTTATTTAAAAAGAAATCAAAGCAGCTAGCAACAATAAAAGTTACCCATCTCCTGGCCCATACCAGCTCCTCTTTTCTTTCAAATCATGAGGGCTAGATACTTGCTTTTTTTAAAAAAAAATAAGGTAAAGGGTTGAGGGCTAGTACCAGGCATGACTGGGCCCTTGGGTACCAGCCTGCCCTGGGCCCATGGCACCTTAGCCAAACACCCACTCCCAATAAAGGCTGCTTGGGGCTAATAAGCCTGCTCGTGCATTCCACCTACCTCTCATGTTGTGTGAATGCACACATGCCTGCCATCAACCAAGATGGCGACAGAGGCATCAACCCTGGTGTGCGCACCGTTCACACTGATGGGAGAAGTAGGCGGGGCACAGGGTGGGTATATCAAAGTCCATACCGTCTGTGGGGGGAGGTGCCTAGGAGGTTCCTCTCCATGATCCACAGCAGCATTGGGTTGCAGGACCTGATACTGCTGTGGAACACAGAATGGGAGCATCACCCTCCCACTGTAAGGAAGGGCCCTTCAAGGGGCCTCGGCCAGGGCCCAACCTGGCTACCCTCTGGCGCCAGGCCTGAAAGGGTTGATTCTGTGGTGTTATATATTCAAGCTGCCAGCTATATGGGGCTCTGCAAGTAAAGATCTACATAATATTCCTTGGAGCTGTGGCCCACTTTCTTCAGGGACGGAAGAGAAGCGTAGGTGGTGGGAAGTCATTCTCTCTGTCAAAGAATCCCCCATCTTTGGTCTTCAAACTATTAAGAAAGCTTTTAAAAATTAAAATGTATGACAAAACACTCAACTCTAGGGAATAGTTTGGCCTTTAAACAGCCCATAGTTTTAACCACAAAGAGAGAGAGAGAGAGTAACAAAATTAAATTTATTGACATAGGGGAAAGGGCTGTTTGAGCTGGAAATGCAGTATTCAAAGCCCCCCAGATAAACTGAGTGGAACCTATTTAGGATAAAAGGAGTGCAAGGTTTTTTATTTATTGAGGTTTTTCAGCCTCTCTCTGAATCTAGCACCTCCAGGGAAAAGTATCTTGATAAGCTGAAGCAGGAACTGATTCGACGGGAGGTTAGTCCATTTATTTCAGGTTGCCAGAAAATCTATTGGCAGCCCTCCCTTGTTTCATTCTATAATGCAAGAATCCATCATTGTTAAAGCATTGCTGCCAGGCATGGAGTTCTCCTTAATTCATGGTATTAGGCTGGATTGGCAGCCTGCCTAACTTATAAATATATAAATAGGCTCTCCCTGCCTCCCACCATAATTGGCCAACTGCTGTGATGTTATGGAATATTCATAAACATTCCGAATGCTGAGGAAGGTCTATCTTGACTCCTTGCACTCCCTGTCCTTCTCTCATAACACAAGAACACAGTGTCGCCCCCTGGGCAGTAGTTTCTGGACAGATAACATAAAGTACTTTGTGTTGCACATAATGAACTTGTGGAACTCGCTACCACAAAGTTTGGTGAAGGCCTAGAGCTTAGGAGGTTTTACTAAAAGTGTTAGACAAAGCTAAGGAGGGGTAGGACTATTGATGGCCATTAGCCATGACAGCTACATGGAATGTCCTATGGTCAGAGGCAATGTGTCAGATTCTGGGGACAAAACAACAGGTGCATGCCATCTCCCTGATACCATGCTTATGTGAACTCTGCGTTGGACTGGCCCTTGATGGAATGTTGGATCTTTCGTCTCATCTGATGAGGCAGTTCTTATGTTCTGAGGTTATATTAACCAGAAATGCCAGGGATCGGAATTGGGGGCTCTCTGCATGCTGTTTTCAATTAGCAATGCCACCTTGCAAAGAATCTTCCCCAGTCCCCCCCCCCAAAAAAAGAGGGGAAGACACACAAATTGAATAATGCCTGTCACCATCAGTGGTGCAGTTCATGTTAGACTCTGGATTTACTGATCTTACCAGGGCAACGCTCTTTAGATGGAAATATGCATTACTTAAAAATGTGGCAAATCAGCCCTGTTGCATTGGGGAGACCGCCTACTCATTCTACTGAATGAGGCCCTGGACTGCTGCCCCAAAGTCCTGCCCTGATGGCAGTAGGAGCTGGTGCCCATTGGGACTGGTGGGGTGGCAGGCAGGGAGCCCAAAAGCAGATTCCCCCCCCCATCCTCCTCCCTGCTGAGTTCTACAAGGGGCAACATTGAGCCAGGGCCACTCTCTGGCAGAGATGATTTGATTTAAATCATGATTTAAATCGCTTCTCTGAAGGACTCAGTTTTAATGATTTAAATCAGTTTTAATGATTTAAATCACAGTTTAAATCACTAGTGAGGAAGTTTGTTTAATCATCATTTTTAGTAGAAGTACATTGTTTAACATAACCTTAATACAGAGATGTAGGTTTCATTAGAAAGCAATTATTCTGAATTGTTTTCAGATCAATCTTCATTAAAAAATGGGATGATAATTCATTTTAGTACTGAAGCAGAATGAACTTGTGAAGTCATTCAGGAGATGTACCAGCTCCAAATATTCAATTAATCATGGTATTTTGTCATGATGTGCCAGAATCATCACCACCAAACAGGCTTTTAAACTGTACTAAAAAGATTTTTTATTCTTCTAGTTAGTTTTCTTCCTCAACAAACATTAACAAAACATGCACATGGATTTTTGAATGGTTAACTATTTCAGTTTTTAGATAAGTGTAAAGTTCTTTGCAAAATAAAATTTAGGCAATTTCAACCAAGTCAACACGAGCAACTTCAAATATTGGGTGGTACATTTAACTCAGTCTTCTTCATCTTTGTCTTCCTTGTTCATTGTCTGGAAAAGAAATACAAACTTTCCTGCTTTTTCAGTTCCCAACTTATTTCTCAATTTAGAGTGAATGAGTCCAAAAGAGGAAAAAACTCTCTCTACCTGCAGAAGAGGCTACTGCTGCGAAGAGCTGGATTACCTCTTCAGCGGTCTCCTCCTTGTTCAGGTCAACTGCATCTTCCCAAATTCTGTTCATTGACCTTCCCTATCTTTCTGTTTCTGCCGCTCCAGGTGCCTGCACCACATTGTATTTTCATTGGAAGTTTTGTAATTGCTGTTTTTTAATACTGTTATTTGTTATTTAATTTTGTAAATTGTATTGTTTTATGGATGCATTCCTGTATGTTTTTTTCTTGTAAGCCGTCTTGAGGGCCTTTTGGCCATAAGGTAGGGTATAAATAAATAAATATAAATAAATAAATAAAATCTTTGAGCTTAGAGATAGGCAAGGTGTAGAGATAGTGAGAGAGTGTGCACTTCATGTACACCAGCTGCAGAACAGGACTGATCAGGGCCTCATTCACACTGTACATTTATTCCACTCTAAGCAGCCATGGCTAAAGAATCCTGGGAAGTGTAGTTTGAGAAGGGTGCTCAGAGTTGTTAGGAGACCTGCTCAGAGAGCTACAATTTTCAGAGTGGTTTAACAGTCAGCCCCTTTTCCCTCTGAACTCCGATAATTGTAGCTCTATGAGGAAAATAGGAGTCTCCTAACAACTCTCAGCACCCTTCACAACTACACTTCCCAGGATTCTTTGGGGGAAACAATGACTGCTTAATGTGGAATAGTGGAAAAATAAATGTACAGTGTGAATATGGCTCAGGTTGTTACCTATCTCCATAAACCGCTGTCAACATATTCATAGTACATCATTAGATATAATTAGTATTCATGATATATTTCACCTAGGCTCTTTTTTTTTACTGTTTTAAGAAAATTTTGAAATCTGATTTACATTTTTAAAATCCATTTTTAATTTTTTTTAAAAAAAAGAATCATTGATTTTTATCAACCCTGCCCTCTAGGCTGGTGGGGGATGGCTGAGGGTAGACTGAGCTTGGTGGAGCAGTGCCCTCTTTGCCATAGCAGACCAGCTTCTCCTTGCCATGTCCTCACAAATGATTGTGCTTCCATATTCATTCTGGTGTGTACTCTCTATCTATCTCTCTCACACACACACATACACACAATACCCGTTATAGACTGGCCAGAAAATATCAAAGTGGCACGATTCGGAGAAATCAATCTGCTGGAAAGTGTTTTGGTGTTTGAAATAGGGACTCCTTTTGAAATGGCAGCAATCCTCACAATTGCACTCCCCCAGCCCTAAACTAAGCAGTATAGAAGCTAGAAGCTGCATAAGTAAGTTTAGAGCTTTCACGAGACTTTTTAAAAAAGTCTCGTCTCTCATCTTGGCATCCAAATAACAGACTTGAACGCCGGCAGGCCTGACATGTCTCCAGACAGCCCAAACTTCAAAAGTTTGCATTTGTTAGTCATTCAAAAGAAAGCAAGCCCTGACCCTTACAACATATGTGAGCCCGTAAATAAATAAATATAAGTGCAGCTATGTAAAGGACTCTGTCAAAAGGAGAGGGGCAATTGAAAAAGGGAGATTTATAAGAGTAAATTTGTGGGGAAAGATCTGGTTAAAAACAACAACATACACACAATCATATACTGCATCGTACCAGTTACACAATCTAGGGTGCTGGTTATGAGAGAATGACTGAGGGGTGTGTGTGTTCAGTCAGCACCCAGTTTTTGCATGAGGAACCCGATCCAGAGGGAGACCCACCCATGGACTGCATGATCCACGCTATAGATTTAAAGCGGTATTATACCACTTTCACCATCATAGCACCCCCCGCCAATTCAGGGAACTGTAGTTTAAGGGTGCTGAGAGTTGTTAGGAGACCCCTATTCCACCTATAGAACTACAATTTCCAAAGTAGTTTAACAATCTCTCTTTCCAGGGAACTCTGAGAACTGTAGCTCTGTGAGAGGGAATAAGGGTCTCCTAGCAACTCTTAGCACCTTTAACAAACTACCCCTTCCAAGACTCTTTTGGGGAAGCCATGACTGTTTAAAGTTGTATAAGCATGCTTTAAAGGTATGGTGCAGATGTGGCCATAGATTGCTCTTACCAAATTGGGACTAGCAATCTTAAAAGATTGCTGCCTCCCACATACGCCTAACTGAACCTTAACATCCTCTGTGGAGGCCCTGTTCTGGGTGCCCCTGCCAAATGCAATGGGGCAGGTAGCTACCAAGGAGAGAGCCTTTTTGGTAGTGGCACCCCAATTATGGAATTAGCCACCCCAGGAAGTTTAACAGAATAATTTCCAGAATTCCCATTATGTATGCTGCTGAGGCAGAGAAAACACTATGGCATTCCTTACATACATAAAATATTTTATTTTTTAAAAAATATAATACAAAGCTGCTATACCCATCGCTGGCGGAACATGGAATAATTATTACACAGTAATTAAAAACAGTATCTTTACACTAATCTGATGATGTACTTTGTATGTACTCAGATCTAGACACCGTAAGTTAGCCCTTCTGGATAGTGAAATTTTGGACATTGTCCATCCTTTTAAAGGGGGCCCATCCTTTCACTGTCGCCTCTGGGTCTTTTCATGAGTTAGTAAGAGCCAAGATACATGGTCAAGAGAGCATATAATGCACCTGGTGCTGGACCATACTACTTCGGAATGCAGGCAGTAGTATACTGGGAGATCAAATACTTGACTGCTCTTGTGTACGAAAGAAAATTCCTTGCCTGTGGAAATCTAACATGTTTTAATGCAGCCTTCTTCCTAAAATGCTAATGTGCCAGGCACAAACAGGTAAATCCAGTAACTGTATCACCTGCACTTAGCTTGCAGAAACACTCACATTTATTAAAAGCAGAACAAGTGATGAGACCTATCAAAGAGAACATCACCTGCACGTCTAACAAAGTAATATACGTTACCAAATGCAAGCACAAGAATAGACCTCCATACATGGTTTTGGAGAAATCACACATCAGCAATCTTGGCAAAGAAGCACAAACAACCTGCTTCAAAACATTTTTTAAATCCTGGTGGTCACTCTGACTTGCAAATATTACTTGCAAATATAACCTGTGGCTCTCCAGATGTTGATGGACTCCATCAGCTCCAGCCAGCATGACTATGGTCAGGGATGATGGCAGCTGTTGTCCAGCAATATCTGGAGGGCCACAAGTCATCCATCCTTACTACAGAGCAACCATTACATCCAGGGACATTAAGGGGGAACTGCTGTATCTTAACATCCCATCAACTGGAAGTTCCTATATTCTGCCAATATGCTAATATAGCAAACATTCTCCGAGCCAAAACAGCACCATCCTCACACAAGAAAGAGATATCTGAAGACTTGGAGGAACTCCACGGTTTGTAGAAGAACAGCAATATTTTATGGAAAAAATCCTGGGGTGGGGGTAGAAGTCAAGAACAGCCCGATGAAGACTGAGCATGCTTAATGGCCACAGAATGCTGGTTAATTATCGAGGTGGGGAGGGGCAGAAAATGGGGTTGGAAAACAGAATGGAATGAAGTACAAAGGAAAAGGGCATGGCTGGCATGCTGAACAGGAACATTCCGCATGGTAACATTTTCTTTCAAATTCCAATTTTCTGCTAGCAAAACTTCCGCAAGAGTTCAAAACCCTCCACCTGAAAACAGATATATGGCATTTGAAACAAGTTATGCAAACTGGGGTCTTGGGATGGGGTTTGCTACCTAATTCTGACCTGCTTGTATTCCAATAGTCTGTCGTTCAATCCCACTCTGCCCTTTTTTGTTTCCACTTCCTTTGGCACTTGCCGATTCGATCTGCTGGAGTATTTTTGTTGTTGGTTGTGGTGAAATTTTTTTTCGTAATTTTTAACATAAATCTTCTGTAAATGATCACAGTGTTCCACTTGGGTTTTGTTTCCTATTTATATATCATCGAGGGCCAGAGCTTGGAAAAGTTACTTTTTTGAACTACAACTCCCATCAGCCCTAGGCAACATGGCCACTGGATTAGGCTGATGGGAGCTGTAGTTCAAAAAAGTAACTTTTCCAAGCTCTGAATTCGAGGCAGATAATCGCCTTTGAGTCTGCCTCTTGCCTCGGGTTAATGGATGTTAATGACGATTGTTATCATACCTACACAGCCGTTAGGAATGCATCAATGCAGAGAAAATACAATTACGAAGCTAATTACGTAAAATCGGGGGGGGGGGGACAGAAAAAACATCCGTGCCAATTACAGCTGCGGCAAGAAACCAGTGCCGGTCCGAAAAGACAGTGGTCTGTCGGATTCAGTCGAAATCCAGTACCAAGTTTGATTAGCAGATATTATTTTATAATAGATATTATTTTAGGAGAAATTGCTTGCAAAACTGTGTGCAGTCAAAACCACATGCAAAAATGTGATTAGTAGCAGAAATTCACACGAAAATGCTGAAGAATTTTCAGGAGGATTTTTTTTAATTGCAAATTGCTGCAAAACTGAATTTAAGATTGGAGAAATGAGAATGGAAATGACATTTTTTTTTCATCGTGACTTGGAAGCATAAGCAGGTGTAATTGTGCATACTAGCACTTTCATCTTATTGAACACACTTTGTCTTCAGCACACAGTATCCCACCACATTCCACTGTACACAACCGATTTCACAGTGTAAACATCCCTGGCATTAAAACCTGCTCCAGCCTGCCAGCATGGTGCAGGTCTATCAACCAATCACTTTCATATCCCATCCTTCCTCCAAAATACTCAGGGCAGTGTAAACAAGAGTTATCCTATTTTATCCTCACAACAACCCTGTGAGGTAGATTAGGCTGAAAGGAAAGTGGCTGGCTACAGTTACCCAGTGAGCTTCATGGCTAAGCAGGGATTTGAACCTGGGTTTCCCCAGTCCTAGCCCAGCACTCTTATCTACTGCATGGCACGGGGTCTTCACTCCAACATGACTCATCTCTCACACATGGCCTTGTAAACTAGGCCTTGGGTAACTTTTTTTCTTTCTGCCAGCCAGATCATGAAGATGGACCCAGAGTGAGTTGGGATGTCAATGGCCCTTCAGATGGCCATTGGCATTCAAGTTCATCTCTTTGTTCCATTGACTCCTCCAGGCATGGTATTTCTTCATGCTTTTTCGCCGAGCAAATCGGCAGATACTAACCATGAACACCCAAGAAACAACGTACATTATCACGCCCCCAACCTTGATGAACCACCTGGGTTTGGGCGACATCAACACGCAGTACATCAGCCAGGCCCCGACCCCAATCCTCACCCCTGTGAAGAGCACCACAAAGAGGAAATCCACCACATCCCCCACAAAAGTGTGGTACAGCCCTTTCTCCCGGAGAAACCAACGGGCCTGCAGGAGTGGGTTGGTGATCTCGCTGCCGAAGACGACACCATTGACCTCCGCAGCAGACTCGCCCAGGGCAAGGGAGATGGTGATTCCCAGAATGCTGACAGTGTGATGGGCCAGCATCAGTGCCCCTTCTGCCTGGAAATAGACACACCAACCAAGGTCAAAGAGGAAATAACCCAAGCTCATGCACAACGCATGGATCTGGAGGGTGGTGTTAGGCGACCCTGAAAGGAAAGGCAAAAATAAGGTCAGACTGAGTCCAGCCCATAATATGGGAAGCTGCCTTATAGCAACTTAGTAATCACTGGCCCAACAAGCTCAGTATCATTCACACCAACTGGAAGCAGCTCTCTAGGGTTTTAGGCAGGGGACATTTGCTGCCATACCTGGGACTTTCTGTAAGCAAAGTTGATGCTCTGCTACTGTGCTATTTATTTATTTATTTATTTATTTTATTAAATTTCTATACCGCCCCATAGCCGAAGCTCTCTGGGCGGTGTACAAACTAAAACTTCCATCTATGTCCCATCCCATGCAACAAGGAGTCTCAGGTGATACACACCATGGAATACCTTAATTTCAGCCAGGGACATTGTTAGGGGTTGACCAAAAACAGCCTCTAAAAGCCTAAGTTTGGGCCTATATTTAAAAATTAGCGTCTGCAAATATTATGCAGATTTGTCTCATGGGGTGTGATGGGGCTGCGTCTCTGTCTTTTTTTTTAAAGACGCAGCAACTCCTCTGATTCTATTTCCAGCCCCTGATCCAAGAGCTGAGCCACAGTCAGCAGAAGCATGTGATGAAGATCATGTGGAGGGGAACAGCATAGTTTGAATGGTTCCCCCATAATAAAAACAACCCAGAACTTCTACACTGAAAAAATGAGCATGTCAGGGAGAAGGGCCGGATCCGGTGACCTCTAGGAAGCATGCAAATTGAGAAAAGTTTATATCATGCACTTATCTTTACATAATCGTTTGTCAGCATGGGAAGTGGCCAATCACTATACAGAATCAACCAGAGCTTTCCCTCATGACCTTTGTTCATAAAAGCTTCTACATCATTTGCAAAGTTTGCAGCCTATTTGCCTATTGTTAAGTGCTAGAATTTTTTTTCAATGAATGTTGAGATTTTCAGGATCTTCAGCTACAAACCCATATCCAAATTACAACTTGTTAGTAATGTATAAAACTATCACGTTAGTAAAATACAGAATTACTAACCCAATGGCATGCAATAAATTCCATAAATTATTTTAATATTTCATATTGCCCCCTTGATCCAATACAATAGCTTTATTATAAATATCATGTTTCCACCACTCCCAAATTTAGGATCTTTTTTTCTTCTAAACTAAAAAGGCCCAAATGCTTTAGCCCAAGGATGGGAAACCTGTGGCCATCCAGATGTTATTAGACTACAACTCCCATCATCCCTGACCACTGGCTATGCTGGCTGGGGCTGATGGGTGTTGGAGTCCAACCATATCTGGAGGGCCACAGGTTACCCGCCCCTGAAATAATGGCAGCTTTATTTTCAGTCCCCTTCCTTATCACCCCTAATGCAGACTTCGCTGCTTTTGCTGCCTCCGTGATGCTTTCAGCAAGTGCGGAACCCACTTCTAATCCAAGGTAAAAGGGTTGTAGTGTACCTGGGTAAGACATAGGCCACGGGCCATCAATGAAGCCGATGTAGCCGGAGAGGCAAGTGGCAAGGACCCCGTGAGTCAGAGTGACCAATCGGCAGCTCCACTCATAGGTGCGGTCTTTGAACCAATGACAAGACCAAGTGTAGAGGGAGAACCAGCCAATCAGGCTGAAGGCCACCCAGAGGACCATGGTGGCCACCATTCTGTGATGGGAGAGAGGGGAGAAATAAGAGGTGTAAGAGTTAAATCCCTTAAATTTCGCAAGCAACCACACGCCACACACATGGGCCACACACACGCCACACACACTGGGATTGCTTGCCATAAATCACACCTTCTAATAGTGAACTTGGGTAGCAAGTGCCAATGACTATGACTAGGGGCCATTGAGAATTTGGAGAAACCAGAGGGCGATACCAGCATGCTCAGAGAAACTCCCAAGGTTAGCACAGTACAAAAAGATCTTTAAAAAAAAAAAAACCTATGGGGAAAACAAACACAATCCCAAATCACTGAGCATGCTCAGTGGCACAGAACGTTGAGGGTCAGTTGGGAAAGAAAACTAGAAAATTGGTTAGGGTGCTGGAATGGAGCATCCTAGAGGAGGGTATGTCTGGCTGCTCCTGCTCACTACTGAACGGCGTGGGAGGACGCTGATTGGTCATGTCGCTTCTGATTACCTGGTGGTAGGGAGGAGGGGGGAGGCAGTGGTGAAGTCGGTGCAGTGCAAATGCACTGGTGGCACCAGTCCAGTGCTCCCCCAATGCATCTGCACTGCACCAACCTCTCTGCAGCCTTGCCCTCCCTCTCTGCAGCCTTGCCCTCCCTCTCTGCTTCCCCATACACAGTAGCGACGCAACCTGCTCCTGCTACAAGGTGATGAGACACTGCAACATTTTGTTGCAGGCCCCCCACTTGTAATTTCTATACCTG
The DNA here is from genome assembly GCF_030035675.1 of Rhineura floridana. Taxonomy (NCBI): domain Eukaryota; kingdom Metazoa; phylum Chordata; class Lepidosauria; order Squamata; family Rhineuridae; genus Rhineura; species Rhineura floridana. The sequence continues at coordinate 39,279,632 of NC_084491.1, forward strand.
GTTGCCTTTGCTCATGGATGAGCATTCTCAAATGTTTGCAAAGAAAAACCTGACACTGCAGCCTTTTATGCAGACCACTGAAGCCCCACACTGGAACACTGGGGGAAGGGGCAGGGAACAGGGCAACGGTTGGGAGAGGGAGGGATGGACACAGAATCATTTGTTCAGGCCAGCTGTGGGAGGCATCCTCCATCCTGTATGTGGAAATCACTTTGCCGCAAGAGCGAGCCGCAGGAGGCAGAGCACTAATCGGAAAAGAATCAGTTGGCAGGAAGTACCATAAGGCAAATTCTGGACTCCACCAGCTTCTCGCTGTAGTTTCAGAGACAGAACAGGCAATGTGCAAAAACAAGACAATGTGGATGCACCTCTAATGCAGTGCTGATTCGTTTCCCCCCCCAAGGGCCACATTCCCTTCTGGACAACCTTCAGTGGGCCACATGCCAATGGTGGGTGGGTTCGGAGTCAAAAGTGGGTGGATCCATGAATGCACATTTTTCCACTGCATAGTAGGGTCGTTTCTACACAGACACACTCACCACTCTCCATCCTTCATCCAGACCCCCAAGAGGCATTATTATTTATTTATGACATTTCTACCTCGCCTTTCTTTTCATGCTAGAAACCCAAGGCAGCTTACATATGGTTCCCAGGCGGTCTCCCATCCAGGCACTGACCAGACCTGACCCTGCTTAGCTTCCGCAGGGAGCTGGCCTCATGTGCCTTCAGACCATAGCCTGGGACCATTATCAGAGTTCAAGGGCACATTTTAGCCAGCGAAAACCTTCAAGGAGGGTACAAAGCAGAGTTGGTGAGGAGCGTGACCTATGGAGGGGGATGGGGCTGTGATGGGCTGTGGCCTGGAGAGTCCCAGGGGCCAGAAAAGAAGGCCTGGAGAGTGGCATTTGGCCCCTGGGCCTCAGGCTCCCTATACCTGCCATAAGCAAACTAGAGGCAAGCTCATGGGGAGATGACTGGCTGCTCAGTCAGGGAGCTGGATTCAGCCCCACCGAAGCCAGCAGGATGAAAGGGAGCTAGGAGGGCTTTGGAGAAGGGGCTGGCTTCCACCCGTGCGGCCAGCTGGTAAGTCCTGTGGTTGCAGAGGCATTGCCCACCTGCCCTCTTCTGCCTCCGAGTCGGCAACTTATGGGCTGTTCTCTCCTATAAAGGCTGCTTGTGCAGGTGGGCAGAAAAGGTGAGAGATTGTCCTAACCAAAAGCTCTGTAGGCTGAGGATGGTAGTTCTGATCTGGCAAGGGGTGTGCAGTGAAGGGACCGTGGCTCCCTTTCGCCTAGAATATCTGCAGAGGCAGTATAGGGCTCAAACTGGGGAAGGGCTATAGCTCAGTGGCTGTTTTGCATGTAGAAGGCCCCACTTTGAATCCCTGGCATCTCCAGGCAGAGATGGGAATGTCCCCTGCCTGAGGCCCTGGAGAGCTGTTGCTGGTCAGCATCCACAATAAGGACCTAGATGGACCAATGGTCTGACTCAGTTTAAAGCAGATTCATTTTATATATATGAATCTATATATAAAATTAGATTCCATATATATGAATGAATCTATATATGAATCTATACATATAATATATATAAGTAACTAAAATGTTTATAATATTTTAAAACATCAATCAGATCTCTCCCAGGAGCACTGTAAGTGTTGTCTCCATGGTATCCAGAACAGCAGATTGCAATTTCAAGGAAATGAAGCCAACCCTTTAACTAGCTGTCATCGTTTCCCACCTCAGCAAGCACTCACAGAGTGTCTGGGGACACTTCCACATTCTCACTGGGCTAGAAAAACTATTTCAACTTAATTCAGACACAACCTGAGGAAAGGTCTGAAATTGCCAAGCGCCAGCAACACCTTTTCAAGGCACACAGGCAAGCAAATGTCAACCAGGTTTCCCACAATGATTTAAGACTATTTAATTGCACCACATGCAACATGCACCCTAGCTAAGCCCCATTAGTTACTCACCACATGCTAGAAGTGGTAGACCAGACAAGTTACTTCCAATTACTTTGCTAGCACTTTTAGTTAAGTTCTAAGCAGTCTCTTTGTTTTGAAAACTCTTTCAACACCCATATCAGGCAGAGTTACATCTGTTCCGATCACACACTTTCAAGCTTCCACGAGGGCTAAAAACTTCCTGGTTTAAATCGGAAGTTGTTAAACAGCTGCATTGGGTATCCCCTACCACAGTATTTCTGAGACAAGTGGCCGAGACCCACCAGCAGGCCTTGGACCACTTTCAAGTGCCAGTTTGCCAATTGGCTCCATGTTGTATGTTGCACCTCTCACCGTCACCCCTGATCATTGGCCATGATGGTTGGCGCTCATGGGAGTTGGAGTCCAACAGCGAGGTTTACCTGACGCCTCCACTGACATTTTACAAGCGCCAGATAAACATGTGGCTGCTTTCCCCAGGATTTTGATGGACTCCAATGTTGTCGTCTTGTCTGTTATGTAGTTGTGCTGCCAAAGCTTTTTGCTGATATTAGTTGGGCCCATTTTGTTGATTTTTTTTAAAAAAAATGCATGGCATGTGCTTTTAGTACAATGCATTTTTTACCTATCCTTATGATCTTAAAAATGTAAGTCAGTTTGCTGTGTAACAAGCAGCTAACAAGGTAAAACATATACCTACTTCTGGAGAATCAGGAGTTTCCCATCCCTACTCTGTCCTCTCAAGTGGCAGATATATTCCGCCCCATGGATTTAAAGCACATGGCTTCCCCCAGAGAATCCCGGGAACGATAGCTAACCCCTCCAGAGCTACAGTTCCCAGCACCCTCAACAAACTACCATTACCAGGATTCTTTGGAGGAAGCCATGTGCTTTAAGACGGCGTTAAATGCCACGGGTTGCATCTGGGGCCTTTTCATTTCAGCAGCAGTGTCTCAAAGGAGAGGAAAGCAGGGATCTTGACGCACGAGGCAGGCCCGCTTTCCCGAGCCCAGAAGCCCCTTCCCTCCAGGACTGGCGCTTCCCCAAAGGGGTGTGTGAGACGCTTTGCACGTGCTTAGAGCGTCTCTCCCATAGGATGCCTCGTCCGCTTCCAAGGCTGAGCCGTCCCTGGCGTTGAAAAGATTCGGGGCGAAAATCTGATGCGCTGCAAGGGGCGCGCTCGCGATCCGTGCCATCTCGGGGCATCTGCCGCTGAGCTGAAACGCCATGAGACCTTCCCATCTCCGACATCACGCCCGGACCAGGACTTCCACTCCAGCTGGTGATCCCCTGGTCCCCTCCCCAAAGATGCCCCCCCTCGCCACAGAGAGCTGAGCCGGCTCATCAGCTCGCCCCCGGCTTACCGGCCTGGGCGCTCGGCTTTGGGGAGCCCCCCGCGCGCTCCTTGGAGAGGTTACCTGCTCCAAAGCACCAAACAGGCCGCAACGCCGCTATCCCCCCGCGGCTTTTCCGCCTCTGGCAGCGAGGCGTCTCTTACGGAGATCTCCGAGCTCCAGGCAGCGACGATGGCAGCGGCAGGCGGAGTGGAGCTCGGCTTAGGGTCACCTGCTGGTGGGGAGGACAGATCGCAGCGCCGGAGCCAGCGCGTTAGCGGTGCGGTGGGGGAACGAGAGACTAGAAGAGGAAAGCCTCGATCTGATCAACCTTGATGTGATCAACAAGGGAGAACAGAGAGGAAAAGCCAGGAGGAAATGAAACGAGGGAAGAGGGACTTCGATGAAAGCAGAAAATTCTTTCCTAAGGTGTCAACGACCAGCCCCTTCTGCCAGAGCGCCAAACGCCCTTTCATTGCGCGAACTGAACTGGCCGGTGTGAGCCTTTGGAAAGGAAACTGAGCGAGTATCTGGTCGATAAAGGCGGAGTGGGGAATTTATTTATTAGATTTATATCCCGCCCTTCCTCCTAGTAGGAGCCCGGGGCGGCAAACAAAAGCACTAAAAACACTCTAAAGCATCATAAAAACAGACTGTAAAATATAATACAACATCCTTAAAAACATATTAAAACAAAACATCTTTAAAACAACTTTTTAAAAAGAAGCTTTAAAAACATATTAAAAAGTAATTCCAACATAGATGCAGACAGAATTGTGACGGGGGAGAGAGGAGCGATATAGAGTGAGGCCATCATTCATCTTTATAGATCCAGTAATAGAGAGCCGTGGGTGGTGTGGTGGGAACATAAAATGTTTCTTTTAGGGCTGTTGCTGTTGTAGCAGGACATCGCCCAGGTGAGATCAACGTGACCCCTTCAAAAGGTTTATTCATCCATCACCTGGCAAGGGACTTTACCTGTTCATCAAGGGAGATTTCTGGCAGATGGGCAGGGCTGAAAATGCCCTTGCTGTTCAGGCTGTTAAAAAAAACAACAGCAGCATTTTGACAGTGCATCAAGGACTCAGTGAACAAGGCCATCCAGTTTTCCTAGCAATTCCTAACAGCTCTGCACGCGGCTTGGCTTACTTGCTGGAGTCACCTGGAACTTGTTTGTTCTGCAGCTGGCTTCTTTTCCCATGGCTCATGCTCCCTCTGTGCAGGCTAACAACATGCTGTGTTACTTGCCGTTTGATGCCTCACATGGGTGAATATTATAATCTCGATACATGGCAGATAGGACTGGGCAGCAAGACCCCCCCCCCAAGGTGGGAGGGGGCAATGATAATTGCAGGGGAAGACCAGAGACTGAGGAGAACTGATAGGCGGGGCCATAATTTAGTGGCAGAGCACATGCGTTGCATAGAGAAGGTCCTTGGCTTTTGCCATTTAAAAGATATCCTGCAGCTGCCTGAGAGCTGTGGCAGGCAAAGTACTCCAGGGATGAGGAAGGTTTTGTACTGCCGGGGGCCACATTCCCTCAGGGAAAAGTGGTTGGGGGCCACATAGCAGGGAATGGTAGTGGGCAGTCCACAAATGTGGGTAGGGCCAAAGCATTCTCTCTCTCTCTCTCTCTGTCTCTCTCTCTCTCTCACACACACACACACTTTTCTCTCTGGCTGTGTGCATACTATACATTTAACGCAGATGACTTCCCTCAAAGAATAGAACTAGTTTACCCCTCTCAGATACAAATCCCTGCACCCTTAACAAGCTACAATTCCCAGGATTCTTTGGCACACACACACACCCTCATCTGCTCCATTCACATACACCATTCTCATACAAAACATAGGTGCATCTCTCTCCCACAGATCATGCTTCCTCCTTTCTCATGTCGTGAACTCCCACACACCACATTCTCACATACACAGTAGCTATGAAATGCGGGACTCAATGGAGAAATATTCTGGCCTTCTAACAAGCACCTGTGTTCCTATCCACCCCTCAGCCAGACATTTAGGAACAATGGCATAGGCTGATTGGAGTGGGGAGGGCCACTGTGGACTGATGGCGACCGGATTAAACAGTGGTTTGGTTCCATTGGCCTCTGAAGTTCTGTGTTCATGACATTCAGGTCATTAAAAGGCTACTTATTGTACGTGAAAAGCTAGTATTTATCACACCATGAGCCAGGTTGGATGACTATCTGCAGTCTTGACAATCCGATCATGCATAACTTTGACACCCCCATTGACCTGCCGCACACAAATAATTTAAGATAATTTGTACATGATGGAAGCAAGCACGCAAACCACACTTGTTTCCACTTGAACCTTGCCCAGATGCTGAGATCTCTGGGCATTTCCAGATTGTCCCAGTTTTAGGATGGGATTCAATCACATACCAGCAAATTTGGGTTACTCAATTACAGATGATTTGGAGGTCTTTCACAACAAGCTTCTCTTCTCCCTCCCCCCCCGTTGGATTTTTGCACCAAGGAAAGTGATTAAAAATGCACTGGAAAAGGTGGTATGACACTGGCTTGACACAATTTCATATGACAAATTGGAATGAATGCTCCATAAATAGCCAGCATCATCTAAGGGCTCTTCCAGGCTACCTGTTCATTGAGCATTCATTCTGATGAAACTGACCAAACAGAATTAAACTCTCTGCACATCAGCTGACACGCAGGGAGTTCAGTCTTGTTTTGGCAGGGGTTGGGTATGTGAGAGAGTTCCCCATGGAACCTAACACAAGGAAAGCAAGCAGGTAAAGTTGCCTTCCAAAAGCAGCAAAGAACACTTTAAAACAAGTGAAAGGTCCCAGGCTATGGTCTGAAGGCACATGAGGTCAGGACCCTGCTGAAGCTAAGCAGGGTCAGCTCTGGTCAGTGCCTTGATGGCCTGGGAACCATATGTAAGCCGCCTTGGGTTTCTAGCATGAAAAGAAAGGGAGGTTTTAAATGCAATAATAAATAAATAAATAAAATAATTCTCAAAGGCTGCCCTCCTGTACACATTTACTGCCTACCCCTATATAGGTGGTCTACGACATGTCTGCAAAAATGCAATTAAAAATGATACAGCATCTAGCACAGCACGTTACAACTGCTACAACAGGCAGACGTCATTAAGTGGTCTGCCAGCATCCTTAACAATTTTCATATGGTCACGTAGGGGAAAAAGTTTGGGAACCACTGACTTACATCAGCTGGGGAAATCCTATTCGTGATACCATACCTGACAGGCAGTCATAGGGCGGTGACCCTAAACAGACATTTTCTACTGTTGCCCCTGTATTGTGGAATGCCCTTCCCTTTGTTACACCTGAAGCAGTGATTGTCAGCTGCTTCAGACATCTTCTAATGTCTTAATTCGTTGGCCCAGGCTTTCCCTGACCCATTAGATCAGACTCTGTTTGATGTGTTTGGATCCCCTGAATTCCTGTTTCGTTTGTCTTTGCACACTTTTATACTGCAGTTTTATTGGTTTTAGGTTGTTTGAATGTTATTGGGCTATATTCAACTAAGTCCTACTCAGAGTAGATCCACTGAAACTGGGGAACCATGTCTATGAACTTCAATGCTTCTACTCTGTGTAGGACTGGCTTTGAATACCATTGTTTGCTTTTTATATCAGAGATTTTTAAATATAAATGCTTTTAAATAAATGAATATATATGCAGAAGCAGGGGTGTAGTCATCCAGAGTCTCAGGAGTTTTTAGACCCTTTACTTTTCTGGGAGCAGAGTCCCAGTGTCTCCAGCATCTTGTGAGCCAATCAGCATAAAAGGGGAATGTCTTAGCTGCTTAGAAGAGTCTTCTAACATGCTTCCTTACATTTGGTGCTGATTGGAGCCAATCAGAATGAAGGGAGAGGAGTCAGCCACTGAGAAGTGTGTTCTCAGTAGCTAACACTCTCCCTTTTTATGCTTATTGGCTCCTAGGGATGTTTGTTGTGGGAGAAGGCATTAACAAGGATCTCATTCTCAACTCTGCAGCAGAAAAGGTGGCGTGGTGTGGCTATGACTAACATGAAAGGAACTTGCACTTCTGAATTTGCCACTGTACTACTGTGCGGAAGTAAGTCCAGCTGAACTCAGTGTGGTTTGCATTCAAGTAGACATGTATAGGATTGCACTGTGAGAGGACTAAGAATACATTTGTTTTCAATGAGCAAACCACTTTATGTTTAATTGCTTTATATAGAAAATATAAATAAATACATAAATACAACATTCATTCATACATCGCAAGAGATACATGATGCTTTTAATAAGCCTATTCTTTCCATGTTATTCCTACCTCTGGTACCAACGTTTCTTTTAAAGAAGTAATGTCCAGGAATGCATCTACTTTGTTATCTGAGGTATTACTGTATAGTAGCTGGCAACCGACACCCTAGCCAGGAACCAATCCAGCCCCACTGAAGCTAAGAGGGAAGATAGGAACAGCTGCAGCTTTGGGGGACTGGAGAAGACCTGCCCTGGGAGTGAGTATCTGAGCATCCAGGTGCATGCTTGCTCCTCTGGGTTGCTGTCTCTTGACAGTTCTGCAAGGACTGGGACCCCCTTTCTGGCCCTGACTCCAGAGAGAGACTGCAGTCAATCTTGCATCCGCTCCTGGTTGGGTCAGGGGGCATAAAAGCCCGGCTGCCCTTGGGCAGCAGGTCTGCCGCTGATGGGGGTGCTACCAAAGGGGGTTGCCCCTTTGGGAGTTCTGCAGGCAAGGGCACTACCCCCTTCTATTTTTTTTTTTAAAACCAATCTAGAGGAGATTGGTAGTGGGTATGCTGCATGTGTAGTTCCTGCGCAGGGTGAAAGCCTGTGCAGTGAACTGAATGATGGGAGAAAGTCGCCAGATGCCTTTAGGGTGAGAGTCTGTAACTGGCAGAAAGCTGGCCCTCCCTGGGTGTGAGACAGAGGGGGAGTAGATGTGCCCTGTGTGAAAGATATTGAGTGGCTCTGACTGTTCCCAATTCTCACAGAGGCCTGCTGGGATAATTGGCTCAGGTAGGTTTTGTTGGTGGGCTCTTGTTGGGTCCGTATCAGGGGTTTAGGAGTAATCTTAGTAAGGAGGGACATGGGTGATGCCACCCCAATTTCAGTGATCATGGGTAGAGGGAGGTATAGCCAGGGGAGGTGGTGAACTACCATAGAAGATGAGGGTAAGTCTATCTACGCCTTGTTCCTCGCTCCCACTCCTCTCATGGATGGGTTCCTTGTTGCTCATTTGCTGTGCGCACTGCCCACTGTGTGCTGTTGTTTAATGCCAGATCGGTACACAATAAGACCACACTCATCCATGATTTGATCATGGATGGAGGTGCCAATCTGGTGTGCATTACCGAGACCTGGGTGGGTGAGCTGGGAGGCACTGAGAGTTGTTGAGACACCCCTCTTCCCCTCGAGCTACAATTTCCAGAGTGGTGTAACAATCAATCCCTCTTCCTAGGGATCTCTGGGAAATGTAACTTTGTGAAGGGAATAGGGGTCTCCTAGCAACTCTCAGCACTCTTAACAAACTACAGCTCCCAGGATTCTTAGGTGGAAGCCATGACTGTTAAGGTGACATAAGAGTGCTTTAAATGCATGGTGTGGATGTGAACTCAGTCCCTTCCCTCTCAGTGTGACCATTTCTTTTCAGGGTAGATAAGAGGGAGTCTAGTGGCTTTCCAAGTTATACCTAAGAGTATTTCCTTTGAAATTACTTGTGTGTGTATGTGTGTGTTTTGCTAGTGGCACAGGGTCTCTTGGTTTTCTGAATAATCCAGATGTTGACACCCTCCAGCCTGGCTGAATCCACAATTGGAAAACTTCCCAAGTTGTAATGAAGGTTGTGTGTTTAGTCTAGTCACTATTCCTGAAAGTGTTTATTGGTGGTGCCGCTGTCAGCCCCAGGGGTGCCAAGTAAAAAAAGAAAGAAAAAGCATGAGGTAATCAAATAAGCAGATAAATATGATAATTAAAGCAAATTAAAGATTCAGTCTTCTGCACACGGTCCCTTAGGAGAAAGTCCCATTGAACTCAGTGGGGTTTACTTCAGTGTAGGCATGCATAGGCTTGTGCTGTAAATCTGGTGCGCAGTGAGGTAGATATTTCCTTACAGTACAATCCTTTAATGTCTGCCCAGAAGTAAGTGCCATCTTGAGTTCAACAAGGCTTGCTTGCAAGTAAATAGTGATGGGGTTGTAGCCTTTGTCTTCTCTCTATACATGCATGAATACATGTGTCTGTGTACATACACACACACACCCCTTGTCTGCCAGAGTACAAGGTCAAGGAAAAAATGCCTGCAGCTTTCTGGGAGTTTACTCTTCAAACCTAAGGCAGGCAACTTCTTGAGAAGAGAGTGGGATTTGCAACCACACCGAAACCTGAGCAGCAGGCAAGCCTCCTTTGAAGCCAGAGAGATGTGCCACCCCTAGAAGATCAAGGGTAGCTTTCTGGAGCAAAGGAAGATTAGCACAAATTATCCCCCTGAGCACAGGAGAGAGTTCTGGATGGCAGATTCAGCACACGTCAAGGTAAAAACCTTCCCGTAAAAGTCTAAGTGCTGAAACCGATAGGGCCACCTGCAATCCTTTTATCCATGCTTTTTGGAAATAGTAGCTTGGAGATTCCCAAGCGACTTCAGTGACAAGAAACACCAGCGTTTGCTTTGACGTTTTGGGGAGGGTGTATAACTTTCATCCACAGTGCAAAGAACACTTGTGACAGCTGGAGCACTCTTTTACCTCCCCCACTGAATGCTGATGTCCGTTTAGGAATAGGAGCAGGGAGTTCATACAACTGTTAAATCCCTTGGATTTGCATTGCCAAGAAGATACATGTGCCACGGCCACTCTGAATGAACTGCAGCAATGGTCCTAGGGACTCAGAGGGAAAGGAAAGTTGTTCCTGGGATGGGAAATAAGTTGGGCAGTAAATAGGCATTTGTTCAGATGCAGGCAAATTATGACATTTTTCCTATTTCAATGCTGGCCTCATCTGTAGTAGTCAAACTGGATGACTTAAAAAAATAATGAGTCTGGTGCTATTTATTGCCAGGAGTGTGGGTACACAGCAGACAGGATGGTCCCAGATTTGATGCCCGCCATTTCCTCTTGAGATATGTTAGGCAGCAGAACCGGAAGACTGTCAGAGCTGCATGTCAGTGAGGATCGAGAGGTCTGGGATGTCTCCGGAGATCATGTTGGTGAAGCCAGGAACAATCCTCCAGTATGTCAATCTCTGTGGCATTTCCAAATAGAAAATGTAGACTGTACAATCCAACTGGACGGTTTCAGACAGCTTGGAGCCGCTGAAATAAAGCTGTGCCCTTTCCCGTCAAAGGCAGCACGCCTTTGAATACCAGTTGCTGGGAACTGCAGGTGGGGACGGTGCTGATGCACTCAGTTTCTGCTTGCAGGCTTCCCATGGGGATCTGGTTGGCCAATTCAAAAAATGAACATTGGACCAGATGGGCCTTTGGCCTGATCCAGCAGGGCTTTTCTTATGATGTTCCTAAAGGTCAAGAAAGCCATTGAGCCACCTTCCTGCTTTCAAAGGTGCTATCATCTGTTCACCAAACTTCCTCAAGCTCAGGTTGGCCTGTTCCTTGTGCATTCAACTGGATGGAAGATCCGTATGAACTTCCTGCCTTCAAGAAGCCATCAGCCCTGGGACTCAGTCTCCTCGGCCTGTAGCCCTTTGCTTTGGCCAGGCTTGTTTTCCTTGTATCTATAGCTGCTGTTCATATAAGCCCTGTTGCTTCAGTACTTGAATCAGCAGCCTTAAGAGCATAAGCACAGCCTGCTGGATCAGGCCAGTGGCCCATCTAGTCCAGCATTCTGTTCTCACAGTGGCCATCCAGATGCCCCAATGGGAAGCCTGTAAGCAGGACCCGAGCTCAACAACACTCTCCCCTCCTCCAGTTTCCAGCAAATGATATTCAGAAGCATTCTGTCTCTGGCAATGGAGGCAGAGCACAGCCATCTTGGTTAGTAGCCATTGACAGCCTTCTCCTCCATGGATTTGCCTTATCCTCTTTTAAAGCCATCCAAATTTGTGGCCATCACTGCCTCTTGCAGAAGTAAATCCTACAGTTTAACTGTGTGAAGAAGTACTTCCTTTTGCCTGTCCTGAATCTTCCAACATTCAGCTTCATTTGATGCCCACGAGTTCTAGTATTATGAGAGAGGGAGAAAAACGTTTCTCGGTCAACTTCCTCCATGCCGTGCATCGTTTTATATGCTTCTATCATGTCACCTCTTTCTCGCCTTTTATCTAAACAGCCTCAAATCCTGCAATAGGGGAGTCGGTCCATCCCCTTGGTCATTTTGGTTACGATCTAAGCAACCTTCCTCAACTGGGCTACCCTCCAAATGGACTACAACTCCTATCAGCCCCAGGGCCGTCGTCATACAGCTGTGCTGGCTAGGTCTCGTGGGTGTGTGTAGTCCATAACATCTGGAGGGCCTCAGGGTTGAGGAAGGCTGGTTCAGGGCTAGGCGTGTGACACTGTTTGTACTAAACATGTTATTGTAGCATTAAGTGTTTTTATACATTGCCTCCCTGTATTTGTTGTCGTAAGCTGCTTTGAGTATTATTTTAATTAAAAAGCGGAGTATAAACATTAACTAATCTACTTTCATGGGAAGTTTGGAATGGCACCTTCTCCAGGGAAAACAAGGAATGGCGTTATCCAACGTCGGTCCCTGAGACTGGCAAGCAGCAGGGCTTCTGGACTGGCTATGCCAGAAAAAACTATCAGGCATTTGGCTTCCTGCCCTTGCCTGGCTAAAAGAGAACAGCCTGCTCACAGCAGTTGCCTGCAATGCCCCTCCAAACAGGGCCCTAGCCCGGTCCTCACTATCTCTTCCTGGGCCACTGCTCAGCTCAGCCCTCCCCTCACACCCACACTTCTTTGCCATCCTTCTCAGCCGACAGCATCCACGCTAAGAGACCACCATGTTCCCCTGCTCTTCTGCTGGTTTTGCAGCAATGGTGGCTGGTGCCCATAGGGACTAGGAGGATGACAAGCATGGATGCCAATGACAGGCAGAGCCAATTCGAGTTTTGTCCTCATCCCCTTCCCTGATGAGTTCTCTGCAAAGCCAGCACTCAGACGAAGGAGGAAGATGCTTACAGCCCTGGACTGGTTGTAAGAAAGAAGGCAGGCAGGTGGGGGCTGGCTGAAACCAGGCTGAGGTTTGGTGGGGCAATGCCGTACTCCCTCCAATGGACCAACTTCCACTGGTTTGCAGGCTTCTTGTCTTTCTGAGTTAGCAGCCCTTCCTCCTGTACTGGCATTTTCAACAGGCCCTTTCCATCCTCTCTGTCAACTTTCCTTCAAGGAGAACGCCCACCCATTCTTCCAACAACAGCTCAGACTAATCTGGTCCTGAAGACCCCTCCTCTTTGGAATGAGCTCTGGAGGTCAGGAGTTCCATTTGCTTATTGCTAGATTAGGCACAACAGCCCACCTGAAGTCTGCATCAACATGCAGGAAGAAGTCCGTTGCTCTTGGGACGCTCCCCCCCAGTTCTTTCATTCCTCAAAGCAAAATATTTCTTCATTGCTTTCCTCCTGGCGAAACTGCAGATATCCAGCATAAATGCCCAGGACACGATGTACATAGCCATGATCCCACCTTTGATCATCCAGATTGTCTTGGGCGAAGTCATCACCGAATGTATGATCCATGCCCCCCCGATGATCCGCAGCCCCAAGAAGAGAGTCACAAAGAGGGAATCCACCAGGTCCCCGAGGAAGTTGTGGTAGTGCCCCATGTCCCGTAGGAACCAGCGTACTTGCAGCAGAGGGTTGGTGCTCTCGCTCACAAAGAGGACAGCATTGACTTCGGTGGCAGACTTGCCAAGCATCAGCACAAAAGCTGTGCCACAGATGCTCAGCATGTGGTGAGACAGCATCAAGCTGCCCTCGCTCTTGAAATAGATGCACCAGCTCAAGTCAAAGAGGAAGTATCCCAGCGTCAAGCACATCAGACGGACCTGATGAGCTGTGTTGGGGTGGCCTGGAACAGTGAGGAGAAGGACAGCTGAGTTTGCCATGAGTGGAATCCCAACATTTTTTTTAATGTTTCAAAATGATGAGCATTTTAATTTATAGATTTGTAAAAACGTTTTAATTTTTTTTAAAAAGCCTCATATCACACATGGAGCATTCAGTGATTTTGCTGTTTGAGGCACCAGACCCATTCCCCAGCGCTTGATCTCAAGCCTCCTCATCACCAAAATTTGACCGACCTCTCAGAAAAAGAAACTTACCCTGAGAAGAGAATTTGGGAGTGATATCAGATATCATGTTTTAGATATCCAAATGTCAGATTCTAATATAGAAAATCTGGATTTTGAGATGTACGCTGTGTGTGTGTTGCAAGCATGCAAATTCATGTCTCGATCCTGTGAGATCTGAGGTGTTCTTCCTTGCCTTGATTGCTTTTAGCTCTCCACCCTCAACCGTCTGCAGGTCTCTTGCCCTCAGGAACAGTTCCATTCTTTCCTTCTAGCTGCGCCTTATACCTGGAACTGCCCCATGTCTTTATGAGCACATCTCCCTTCCTTCCTTCAAATCCTTCTTCAAAACTCACCTATTGGTAAAGCCACTGGAACAATCTCCTAGTCCCTACAATATACTGCAGCTGAGCCTAAGTATGTGCAACCGACATAACTGCAAATCCTCCTTGTGTTTACCCTCCCTCCCCTCCCCTCCTTCTGTAGTTTTTCTTGCATCTGTTTCTAAACTGTAAGCTCCTTGGGGCAGCGTCATGTCCACTCATTCTTTGTAAAGCACTGTGTATATAGACGATGTGCAGCTGCTGATGCTGTAGTTATTCCATAGCTATGCCCAGAGCAAGTTCTTCGTTCTAAGCTCCCTCCTTACATGCTCTGGGAACACACTGTGGGGAGAGAGCCATAGCTCAGTGTCAGAGCATCTCCTTTGCGTGCAGAAGGTCCTGCATCTCCAGGTAGGCCTGAGAAAGACTCCTGTCTGAAATCCTGGGGGGCTGCTACCAGTCAGTGTAGACAGTACCAAACTAGTTGGAGCAATGGGTCTGGCTCAGTGTAAAGCTGCGTCCTATGTTCCTATGAACTGGTAGTGTGGCAAATTAAAAATGGTTGTGGACTTTCAAAGGCTACTGATGCTGAAATTCAAAATTCTCCCTATGCAGATAGACTGCTGCTGCCCGCAAGCTATTCTGCACTAAATCTGCTGGCAGTTGCTTACTGGCATTGCATGCCCCTGGTTTTATTCCCCACCCCAGTAGTATCTGGCAGCCTTACAGTGTTACACTAGAGGCACAGAGCCAATGAGAAGCCGCATCAGTGTCACTCTGGCTTGGCCTGCTGCCCTTACTAAGACTCTCAATAAGCTGATGGCAGGCTATTCATCTCCTACAGCACTGAAAGCATGCCTGATTATTCTACACTGAAAAGCCATGCAGTTTAACATTATTCTAACAACCCTCAGTATATGATATTCTGTTTGATGCCCATTTTGTGCCATTGCCCCAGTGGTGCCCAGGGCCCCTATCGCCCCAGCAGTAATTACACAAGTGAAGAAAAATGATTTGTATGTGGTGTCACTAGCTTAGATGGCACTTGGCCAAATAGCTTAGAGTAAGACCCTACTCCAAGGAATTTTTAAACACACCCACAAGGGCAACAGGCGCCTCTTGAAGCAGTTAAAAACCTAATCCTGGCGATCAGGAGGTGAACTAAATGCAAGAGAGGGCTTGCGAGGACACAGCAGGGGAGATGACATCCAGATCTGCAGGCGTGGAGCTATTCCTAGGGAAAGAAACGAGCAAAGGGCGGGGGCAAAGAAAGGAAAGTAGCAACAGATGGCAAAGATCGACATGGGCAGTCATCTTACATCAGGGTAGTAGCAGCACCGTATCCCTTCCTGAGCACTTGCGTGTGGCTTGCAAGCTTGGGGATCACTGGTTTAAGGTTCTAGTCCTCATTGTTATGTAATCATGGCAGGCTAGACCAGAGGACAGTAGTAAAGTATAGTGGCAGATTGAGAAATGCTGGGTCCTTTCATAATAGCCACAGCCACATCCCCTCACAGCCACCCTCCCTTCTAAGATTATACAACCTTCTAAGAATATAGAATAATCTGGCCAGGCCTGAATGCTGCTTTCTGCTTCTCCATGGCTGACTCACCTCCTTTCACTCTGATTGGCTCCAATCAGCAGGAAAGGGCAAGGAAGCATGCTAGAAGACTCTTCTCAGTGGCCAACACATTCCCCTTTCATACTGTTTGGCTCACTGGACACTGGAGGCATAGAGACCCTGCAGGCACCTGGCTCCTCAAAAAGTAAGGGGTCTAAGAACCCCAAGAACCTGGGTGACTACACCCCTGCTAGAGGATGAAGGCAAGAGGACTCAAGAGAGCTGGATGCGAGGTGCAACAGGAGCCTGGAGAGCCAACGGAGCCAGGAATGGATGATAAAGTGCAGGAGTAAGACATCTGGTGAAGATCAGAAAGGTGGCACCTGGGTTAGGGGAAGCAATGACAAATGGGAATCAAGGGACTGAGCTGAAAATCAGGAAGCCTCTAGTTTGAATGTTACCTCTGCCTTAGCCAAGCCACTCAGCCTCAACACAGCAAGCTGCCTACTACTGAGTCAGACCATTGGTCCATCTAGCTCAGCATTGTCTGCACTGACTGGCAGCAGCTTTCCGGGGTTTCAGACCAAGGGAACATTCCCAGTCCTAACTGGAGATGCCGGGAATTGAACCTTGGACCTTCTGCACTGAACTATAGCTCAGCGTCTCCCATATGCAAAATAGGGGGAATGACATTGACCTACCTTTCAGGGTCGTTGTAAAAGTTTCAAGATAATGTAAGTGAAGCTCTCTGAACATCCCAAAGCACTCTGTGTAACTGCTACATGCAATCCTCTTCATGTGATTGTAATTTGTTTAAAACTGTTTTTAATACTGCATTTTAAATTGTCATAACCTGCCCTGGAACCTTCAGGGGATGGGCAGGTAAATAAATCAAATTATTATTATTATTAATAATAATTATTCATACTCAGGAGCAATCGGGTCGCTCAATTCCACTCTCAGTCAAAGTCTGATTGAAGCTGCACTTTTGGGATAAGGATGGCATAGCAGAGTGAAGCGTAGCTACAGCTGGCGAACAGAGCAGTTGCCCCCGCCCTCCTCTTCTTGAACATTTAATCCCCCATTACCTCTGATAACCCTGTTGAACCATCTCTGCATACCTGCATGGGTCAAAGGCCAGGGCCCATCAATCAGAGCAATGTAGCCAGAAAGGAAGGTGACAATCAGCCCATGCATCAGGGTGATCATCCGGCAGCTCCATTCCAGGGTGCGATGCTTGTTCCAACACCAGAAGCCACTGTAGAGTGATAGCCAGACCAGAAAGCTGCAGATCACTTGGAGGATGATAGAGACCATAATCTTGTAACCAAAAGAGGAATAGGAGTAGAAGAAGAAGATGTGGATTAATTCAGTTACAATTAAGTGCACCAAGCTACACATTCAGAAGAATTACATGGTGAGCTGTGTACACACCATACATGTAAAGTGTGCTTATATCATTTTAATAGTCATGGAGATTCCTGGAAACTGTAGTTTGTTAATTCACTAATAGGCAAAAAACCCTTGCAGTTTAAGAATGTATCTATAGCCAACAGATATTCCTATCAAACTTTAAAAAGCAGGGAAATTGGGCAGCTATAGGGAATGCACCAGGGGAGCAGGAGACCCGACCTCCTCTCTGAGATATTGTATTGCCCTACAAATTTGTAAACATGCAAACACAATTTGGGTTGGTCTTTCACAGTTCAATCCACTTCCTGTGTAGCTTGGAATAATTTGGTAACATGTGCCTCTGAGCATATGGTGAGTGGTGGCAACACCTGCCATCGCCAGAGATGGAGAATCACATTTTTGTATGTTTGTTAGTGCTCTTCTTTGCTTCTTTCCTATGTTACTACTGTTTCTACAGAATCTAACCTAGAAAATTATATTTCATTTTTCATCCTAGTAATCTAGTAAGTCAAATTTATTTTTATTAATTTCAAAGCCTTTTTATTGGTCAATGTCATATGCTGGTGAAGACAGCCTTTTGTGTTTCAAACTGGAGGTTATGTTCTATTTCTATTTTGGGTGCATTAACAGTTGAATCTGAAACTGCAGTTTGATGTAAAATCAGACTTACAATATGTTGCTACTTAAGCAATGAAGCTAGCTGTTAGAAAAAACAAACTTGGCCTGCCCAAGATGCATGTTTTCAGTCTGCTATGCTTAGACCACTTCACTTAAGGAAAGGTGGACGTGTTCAATTAAAAACATGGAGCACACCAAGAAATTTGCTAGAATATATTTCATCTCCCGCTGTTTTATCCCCTCATAGAGCTACAATCCCCAGAAGAGGGGCTGACTGTTCAACCACTCTGGCTACTGGAGCTCTGTCAGGGGAACAGGAGTCTCCTAAACAACTCTCAGCACCATTCGCAAACTACACTCCCTAGGATTCTTTGGGGGAAGCCATGATTGTCTAAAGTGGAATAAAGGTCTGGCATGAGTGTGGCCAAACAGCTGTGAGTCTGGCTTTTAGAACACAGTTGGTTCTTATTGAGCATGCCTGCACTCTCATGGACTCCAATGTTAAATTTCTTAAATTAATTAAAAATCAGTCAGGCATTTTGTTTAACTTTTAAACTGCAGAAGATGAAGGTCAGAGTATGGGGCAAGGTCAGTAATAAGATTACAGGTACTCACTGAATATGTCTGATTTTTAATTAATTTCAACAAATTATGAGACCACTGACAGAAAAAAGTCCAACAGGGGTCTGAATTATTTTTCTGTTTAACACTGTGATCTCTCAATTCTCTCTGACTCTTTTGTGTATCACCAAGAAAACTTAACTGTGAAACTTATACACTCGCTCGAATGCTGTGGACGATAAAAGGGGAAGGAACTCTCTCCTTATTAAGGCCATCGGGAACAAGCGTTTTTAATTCTAAAATCCCCTTTTATAAGTTCTCACACTACAGAGATGATCCCTTGGACACAACTGTGTTAAATTCCGCTGTCTCACTGCTAATAGGCATTCGAGCGAGTGTATAAGTTTCACACTCTCAGTTTCTGCTGCTACACGGTCAGTTTTCTATTGCACAGAATCGGTGTAGATATTCCATGCACATTTTTGCATAGGAAACAGCTGAAGATAGACCTTTTAGATTTATTATGTAAGTATTCATTTTGTTCTCATTGCCATGTATGGTCATATACTGTATGATATGATTATGCCACTAAAAGATATATTGTATGATTTTACTTATAGCCCCTGACGAAGGCCAAGTCTCGAGTGGCCGAAACGTGTTGGGCTTCGTTCTTTTTAATAAAATCTATTTGGATTTTCCATTCAAGAAATCCTTTCCTTCAGCATCTTGGGGTTCCCCCTCCTTTTTTCTCCTGTTGACTCAGTATAAGGCAGCTTTCTATATTTCTGTGATTGCAATACTATTTTTAAACCTGCTGTTGCCTGTTCAAGACACTTATTGGGCAAACTAAAACCAGATTTTGTTTCCCCAAGCGCTCGGCGTCATCACCAATAATTTTTAACCAGGGTTACACATGCACAAACACCGAATCCACATTGCGACCATGATCAAGGTCTTGAGACTCATTTCTAGGAAGGCATTTTTCTCTAACGGAATTTTCTCCAACACCCACCGACAAAACTTGTGGAGCTTGCTCTGACGGGGGGCGGGCGATACAACCCTGGTGCAAAAACCAAGGGGAGGGTGTAGCTGTGGGTGGGATTCAGTGGTAGTCCTACACAGAGGAAACACATTGAAATGAATAGACGTGACTAACTTAGGTTCGTTAATTTAATTGGGTCTACCCTGAGTAAGGACTTAGTTGAACACAACCCTGTGAATCAACAAAGGAAACAAAACCCCATCTAGATGATCAGGTGAGCCTTCTGCTCAATGACAGTTCAAAAATTGATGGGGGCTCCAAGGTAAACCATCTGGTGGTTTACCATTGCAATTGCCAGATTTGTTGTTGTTATGTGCCTTCAAGTCGGCTACGACTTATGGCGACCCTATGAATCAGTGACCTCCAAGAGCATCTGTCATGAACCACCCTGCTCAGATCTGGTAAGTTCAGGTCTGTGGCTTCCTTTGTGGAATCAAGGAATGGGCTAGTAAGAAAGAAAAAGATGGAATCTATCCATCTCTTATCCATCTCCAATCTTATGCCAGATTTGGGAGCTCCATAATTATTTGGGTAAAGGAATTTCAACAGGGTGTGCTGGAAGAAAACAGCCCTTTCATTAAATGGCTGTCAGGGTGTGGTTTTTTTTTAGAACCAGGGGCTACATCTTAACAGGAAGACTCTGCTAAATGCACCACATTCACACACAATCAATCATGTAAGGCAGGGATGCGGAACCCGATGCCCTCCAAATGTGGTTGGACTCCATTTCCCATCAGCCCCGGCATGGCCAGTTGTCAGGGATGATGGGAGCCGGAGTCCAACAACATCTGGAAGGCCATACATTCCCCATCCTTCATTAGATTATGATTGGATTTAGATTAACTTGTTAAATGCTGTTGAACACCTGGGGGATAAGGGAGAAACTGAGGATCTTAGGATCAGTCTACAACCACCTGTCCTTAATATTGTTAGGCCTGACGGTACCCATGGCTCCCATTTTTTAGGTTTTATCCAATGCTAGTCATACTAAGAATAGACCCACTGAAATAAATAGGCATGGGTAATTTAGGTCCATTAGTTTCAATGGGTCTACTGTGTGTAGACTTAGGGCTCATCCAAACTGAGCGGGATAATCCATGTTTTTCATATCCGCTTTTTCATCTGACAGTCCCCGCTCACCTGTTTGTTTGCTCTTTCCTGATGTAAAAAACTGCTTTTTTCGCGCCTGCACACGCAGCGGGAGGACCCCCACATTCTTTTCGCTTTTTCCCAGCTCCGCCTCCGACACAACCCACTACAAGCCAATTGGGGCGCAAAATCTGACATGTGCTCCTCCGCCCATTCACCCACTATCAGCAACACGCATGCGCTTGAATGTAACAGCGCAAAAGTTTGAATTTCCTGTGTCAGTAATGGAGTTCCTTGATGCTCGCCACTCTTGTATTTTCGATATTACGCAAAAATGAATGTGTTTTTGCTGAGCTTTTCTAAAGTGCAGCGCTTGGCTGCGGCTCCCAGCTCCTCCCCAGGAATACTGCCCCCGAGGGAAGCAAGCAGCACCCCCCCCGCAGATGGCCGCTCTTGGCTCTGGCAGGGAATGTAGGCAAAGAGCCCCGTGCACTGCTGTGCAAAGCCTGAGAGATCCAGGCAATTCTGCGAGGTGTTGGAGGGGTTAGAGAGAGAATGGGGCAAGCCGTCATCATGTTGACTTTGCATGGGGTTAACGTGCTGATTTTTAAAAGGGATTTTTTTAAAACAAAAAAAACCTCCCCTCTGAAATTGACAAGAGAGCAGGGAACTGTTGACCCATAGGCATGACTGCCTTGTGTTTCCATCAAGACTAAAGCAAAGAAGAGCAGAGCAGGGGTTAAGCTGCTTGCAGAGCCTTGGCGAGGCTGTCAAGGCCAGCACCTGGTGCTGCCAAGGCAACCAAGAGAGATAAAGGCTGGACAGCTCTGCCAGCCGTCTGTGGGGGAAGAAGTTCTTGCTAGGTGGTGTGTTCTGTGGGGGAAGAAGTTTTTGGTAGAGGGAAAAGTCTTGTGTGCTGTTTTTTGCTGCTTTAATGTCCAAAGTAAAGGACTCTTAAAACAAGATCTCTGTCTGTGCTTGGATTTCTGGAACGTCTTGCTGTTCACCTGTAATGAGCCGGACACGCAATTCCACACACACCAACAGGGTTATGGGCCCAGATCCGGCGCACTTTACAGCGCAGTGAAGACTGTTCTGATCCAAGTCAGAGCTCTGGAAGGCAGCTTGATTGTGCCTTGGAGAGGTGAGCGGAAATGGCAGTGAATATGTCTGCAGGCATGCCAATGGAACGTCTCACGGAGACTAACTATGCCAGCTGGAAGCTACGGATGAGAGCGTTTCTGATTAAAGAAGACTTGTTTGAAGTCATCGACACCACCCCACCGGCAGTTCCTCAGGTGGCCTGGACGCGTAAGGATGAGAAGGCACAGGCTTTTATTACTTTGGCACTCTCTGACTCTCAATTGCTATATGTAAGAGACGAACCCACAGCAAAACAAATGTGGGATGTGTTACAAACTGTCCATGTACAACAAACAGCGGGGAGCAAACTTTGCTTGGCGAGGAAACTGTACCAGATGTGTCTAACTGAAGAATGCACCATGACCGAGCATCTCACAGAGTTCAGACGTTTGTTTGCAGAATTGGAGGACAGAGGAATTGAGCATAGCAATCTTCAAAAGGTGTACATAGTTTTGGCTTCACTTCACGAAACCTGGAATAATCTCGTGATGTCAATGGAGGCTATGCCAGACGGAGGTCTGAATTTGGACTTTGTGGAGGAAAAGCTGAACCAAGAATGGCAGAGAAGACAGGAGAAGAAAAGAACTGAGCTGCAGGAAGCTGTCAAAAGCAAGCAAAACTTCAAGGAGCAGCAGGGGCTGAAATCTTGTTATTTTTGTGGAGCACGGGGTCATATACAAAGGAACTGTGCAGCCAGGCGGAAAAGCAGAGACTGTGGCTGGAAGCAGTCAAGTGTGAACTTTGTAAGCGCAGAAAAGCCTCAAACCATCAGTACGCAATGGGTGTGTGACAGCAGTGCTTCCCATTGTCTTGTGAAGGACCTAAGCCTATTTCACACGTCGAGAGCAGTAACAGACTCTGTGTTGTTGGCTGACGGATCCAGGAGAGACGTTCTGGCGAGAGGCACGATGAAGTTAAGTAAGACTGGGATTCTGACGGACGTTTTGTATGTACCCCAGTTAGCTAGCAATATTCTATCTGTGAAGAAGTTAGTAGATATTGGTCATACTGTAATCTTTGACAAAGAGAAATGTATTGTGCAAAGAAGGGGCGAGGTCACCTGCAGAGGATTTATGACGAAGGGGCTGTTTCAAATGACCATGAGTGTGTTGCGTGTGAAAAGCACTAATGACGTGAGGTTAATGGGGCTTAACGGGAAAGACAGACAGGGCTGCAAGGACACTGCTGTCAATAGCCCACTGTCAGTATTTACAGCCCGGATGGAGGTGCCTCAAAGGGCACATGAGGAGCCATCCTCAATCAGTGAAATCAGGCTAATGCCTGAGGCAGAGCAGCACAAATGGCAGCAGGCCATGCAAGAGGAGCTGCAGGCAATGGCGAATAATGGCACATGGACCCTGAGTAAACTCCCTATAGGGAAAAAGGTTATAGGGTGCAGGTGGGTTTTCAAAAGGAAACTGTCCAGGGCAGGAGAGGTACAGAGATACAGAGCTAGACTGGTAGCTAAAGGCTTCACGCAACAGCAAAGTACAGACTACGATGCGGTGTTTGCACCTGTGGTCCGATATGAGTCTGTGAGAGTGTTGTTGAAGCTGGCAGCAATGCAGGGTTTGCATATAAACCACTATAATATCAGCACGGCCTTTCTCCATGGTGACTTAAAGGAAGAGATTTATATGGAGCAACCCCCAGGTTTTATAGCCGAACAGGGGTTGGTCTGCAAGCTGAATAAATCATTGTATGGCTTGAGACAGTGCGCCCAGTGCTGGAACATGAAACTCGATAGTGTGCTGAGGGACATGGGCTTCAGAAGGTGCACGGCTGACACATGTGTGTATGTGAAAGTGACAGGAACTAGGTACACATACTGTGCTGTTTACGTAGATGACATCCTCTACTTTTATAATGATGAACAGGAGGAAAAAGACTTCCATACCTGCTTGAGCAAGCAGGTAGACACCAAAAGCCTGGGTCTGGTGGCACAGTACTTAGGTACAGACATAGAGCGCACCACTGATGGCTGTATAATATTAAGACAGGAAGCCAAGATAAATCAGCTCCTGGAGGAGTGCAAAATGACAGAATGCAATGCTGTCAAGACTCCCATGGTTGTGACATTCCAACAGCACATGCAAGAGACGCCTTGTGCAGAACCTGATTTGTACAGACGTATAATAGGAAAACTACAATATCTGGTAAAGGTGTCTCGCCCAGACATCTGTAATGCCATCAGCATATTGAGCCGGAAGGTAGAGCATCCATCAGAGGCTGATTGGCAGGGAGTAAAAAGGGTATTACGTTATCTACAAGGAACAAAAACAAAGGGTCTGGTTCTATCAGGAGTAAATGTAGGGGGTCTGGAATGCTTCGTGGATGCGGATCATGCAGGTGAGCTGAGCAGTCACAAGTCAACCACTGGCATAGTTGTGATGTGGCACGGGTCTGTCATTGACTGGAGTAGCAAGAAACAGACAGTGGTTGCCACATCGAGCTCAGAAGCTGAGTATGTTGCTCTATTCCATGCCTGCAATGAGCTGCAATGGTTCACAATGCTCATGCAGGATATAGGCATGGAAATACAGCTGCCTATCACTGTGTATGAAGATAATCAGACTTGTATCAAAATAGCCACAACAGAAGCACATACTAAACGAACAAAGCATATCAGTGTCAGGTACTTTCATGTAAGGGACTGCGTGCAGAAGGGGTTTATCAACCTGACATATTGTGACACCAACAACATGGTTGCTGACATCATGACCAAGCCTTTATGTGAGGATAAGTTCGGCAAACTGGTGCCAAGGCTTGGAGTGGTCTGATGTACAATGTAAATAAAAACATGTAACTGAAATGTAATGTATGATACAATGAACTGTGGCAATGTAATCTGTGAAATGTTACTGGAAACTGAAATGTAACTTATAGTTGAAATGTATTGCTGAATCATGTGTAGTCTTAATGGAAAGGTGGGAGCTGTTGACCCATAGGCATGACTGCCTTGTGTTTCCATCAAGACTAAAGCAAAGAAGAGCAGAGCAGGGGTTAAGCTGCTTGCAGAGCCTTGCAGAGCCTTGCAGAGCCTTGGCGAGGCTGTCAAGGCCAGCACCTGGTGCTGCCAAGGCAACCAAGAGAGATAAAGGCTGGACAGCTCTGCCAGCCGTCTGTGGGGGAAGAAGTTCTTGCTAGGTGGTGTGTTCTGTGGGGGAAGAAGTTCTTGGTAGAGGGAAAAGTCTTGTGTGCTGTTTTTTGCTGCTTTAATGTCCAAAGTAAAGGACTCTTAAAACAAGATCTCTGTCTGTGCTTGGATTTCTGGAACGTCTTGCTGTTCACCTGTAATGAGCCGGACACGCAATTCCACACACACCAACAGGAACAGGCTAGTCAGTTTCACGCGAGGGTGGCTCAAAGCATCCCTGCAGATGATGAGGGCGCCCTAGTTACACAACTCACTCCCCCCACCCATAAATCCATATTAAAATTGCAGAAAAGAGTCCCGCGTGCTGCTGTGCAAAGCTGCGCTGAAGCGGCCAGCATAGGCTTTGCGGTGTTCCCACTGATAAAAGAAACGTGCAAACCACTTATATGCCAATAATACCTGTATTTCTGTTAGTTTGTATTTGCGATATTTCGCAAAATAAACTGTATGCATTTCCACCTTTACGCATATTAATGTTTCTGGAGATACACATGGCTAGCAATTCCACTTATTTCTCCAGAAATGCAGCGTGATGCTCTAGCAAACCACTTACAGGAATACCCCGCTATACGGACCTTCACTTAACTTACACAAATCAGCTGGGAGGCGCGATCGCGATCAGCTGAGAGGCGCAGCAGCACAGCAGCAGAGGCTTTAGCACATGGGGTGGAAATAGACGTGATCGCGCCACCGCAAATCAGCTGGGAGGCACGGCAGCGCAGCAGCAGAGGCTTTAGCGCAGGGCTTTGAGGCTCTGCATGAAGGAGAGGTAAAAAAAGTTTTAAAAGGTAGTGTTTCACTTTACATTTTCGGTTTACGTACTTGCTCTGGTCCCATTGAGTACGTTAATGCGAGGTATTCTTGTGCCAATATTTCCTGTATCTGCGCAGTAGAAGTTGCAGAGCCCCCCCAACACTGGATCATTGCTCTGATTGGTTCCCTTTTCCTGGGCTTTCCCCGGACATTCGCACACATGCGCAAAAGTGGAAATATGTGATTGGCTGGGAATGAGGGAAGGAAACGCCCAAGAACCGCCCACAGCTGTAAAGTCCACAGTATTGCATCCAAGTGGCTGAAGGCACAGCGGATGATTCCCCATTTAAAAAAGCAAATCACATTTTTTGCGGTTATGTCAAAGCGGATTTAACCGTGCGAAAATGCACAAAAGCGCACAAGGCCATCTGGACGACCGAAAAATAATGAGAACACAAAGAGATCATGTCACACATTATACAGTCGTCTGGATGAGCCCTTAGTTAGATCCAACCCTTAGTTTTTAAGTAAAATGTGGAACACCCTGCCTAAAGAGGCTTGCCTGGTGCCCCCTTTTAATGTCTTTTCAGGGTCAGGCAAAGCCCTTCTTATTCTGCTTGAGCTCTTAATATCTTTTAACATTTCCATGTTATTTTAATATGTTCAATCTCATGCTGGTCAGTTTCTGCTTGAATCTGAGGTTTTAGCTTTTATAGGGCTGTGCTGGTCTCGTTGACTGGCTGCTTCGTATTGCATCATAGGTTTAAATTGTTGTTTATATTATACCGTATTGTACGCCCCGTGGAGGCTTTTCACCAATAAGTATAAACAAATATAATTAAAACACAAACTAGATATACAAGTCTTTCTCTGTTTTTCTTTCTCTCCCTCCCTCCCTCCCTCCTATCCTGTCATTCTCTTTCTCTTTCATCCTGGCTTTAAAAAACGATCTTACAAAGAAAATGGTGGCTATGCTGTTGGTGCATCAGCTTTACGTAGGGTGCACACAGCCCATCAGCTAAAGATCAAGGAGCTCGCAGACCGCTTCTTACAATCAGGGTAGAGACACACTTACTATTTATTAGATTTATATCCTGCCCTTCCTCCCAGTAGGAGTCCAGTGGCAAACAAAAGCACCAAAAACACTCTAAAACATAATAAAAACAGACTTTAAAATATATGACAACAAAACATCCTTAAAAATATATTTTTAAAAAAATCTTTAAAAAAAAGCTTTAAAAACATTAAAAAGCAATTCCAACACAGACGCAGACTGGGATAAGGTCTCTACTTAAAAGGCTGGTTGAAAGAGGAAGGTCTTCAGTAGGCGCCGAAAAGATAACAGAGATGGCTGTTCTGCCAGTTCCAGTGCTCCTTCACCTCTCATCTGAAAAGTGATGCTCAGCAAACCTCACCCCTTTTTACTGTAAAACCTGGTGAGAGCAGCTTGAGTGCATTTTTGAAAAATTTGCTTCAAAGAGATTTTGCAACAGACTGGCAGATGAACCTGTTCCCCCTCCAAACGGAAACGATTTGCTGTAGGTGACTAGCATGCTCACAGACTCAGTGTCCTGTTTTGGTTTCTTCCCCCCCCCTTCTTTTTCTTACCTCCTTCCCCTACCCAGTCTTCAGGGATTTCACAGTTCTTTTAAGTAAGCATACACAACATTAAAGTTAAAGGGGTTACAACTCCCCCAAGTACTCACAGACAAATTCCTTGAAAGAAGAACGGCTATGGATCCACCAGAATTTAGCAATCAGTCAGTGGCCTTCTCTAGAATTCTTTGCTGAATGACATATTTTGTCTTAAAAGACCTGCCAAGCAGCAGATCTTCCCTCCTTCCTCTTCCTTGCACAGAAGCTCAGGCACCAGTTTAAACCTCCTGATCCTAATAGCGTGGAGGCAGATTCCCCGTGTGAATTATGAGTTGGGCCTGAGAGGATCTCTTCCAGTCTTCCAAATGAGAGCAGGTTGGTTTCTGACCACTGGGCTTTTACATTTCCTTTTATGACTGCCATATAGCGTCAGTTGCTGGGCTAGTAAAACCAGATTCTTCTGTGATTACCCTTACGGAGCATCTGAGTGAAGAACCGCAGGTTGGCTAGAGCAATTCAGTGTCAGGAAGAAAGGAATCCTTCCCCTCCTCTCTGGAATGGGATTAGTGGCCTGAGGAGATATCATTGCACTCCCACATGGTTTTGCGCGTGCTCTTGTGGAGTGGGGCCAGTTTAGATGCTGTCCAGATAGGAATGCAGCTGTCAATGGCTTCCAGTTGTGGTGGCTATGTCATACCTCCCATGCCAGAGACAGTCACTGGGCAACTTTCCAGGGGCCACATGCCAGTGGTGAGCAGGGCAAAGCAACTAATGTAAATTTGACCTTTGTACAGTAGGCTAATTTCTACATACACTCATGCATCCCTCTCTATTCAGGCAAGCAAGAGGCCTTATCAATGTTCAAGGATGCACTCCAGCCAGTAAAAACCACTCAAGGAACTAAGTAGTAGGAACTAGGTGAGGGGCTTAACCTGGGGAGGTGGGTCACCTGGGGAGGATTCCAAGGGCCAGGCAGAGAGTCCTGGAGGGCTGAATTTGGCCCTTGTGCCTTAGGTTCCCTACCCTGTTCTAAAGTCAGGCATGCCGTTCTGGTTGTGAGTCAGCTGCCAAGATCACTGAGAAATGTAGCTCCCTTGTCCACCAACTGATGCTGACATCGCTAGAGTATCAAGGAAAGAAATCAGGCAGGTGAAAAAGAGAGGAGGGAGAGTGGGTTTGGGAGGAGGCAAGCCCCCGGGCCCCCAAAATCCCCATGCAGAACACAGTGAGATTGGAGAAAAACATATCCCACAGCCTTTGCATTCCCCAACCTGGTGCTCACCCAAATGTTATGGTGGTACAACTAATCATTCCTGATGACAGCTAGCGTCCAGCATCACCTGGAAGATCCCAAGTGGGGTTCATTAAATTTGTTAAGACCAGTGGGAGCAGAGTTAGTGGTGACAGCAGCTTCAGATCTTGTGCAGAGGACACTAGTTGGCCATTTCTGTCCAAGATGTTGTGTGCTCCCTGCAGCTCTTCTCCCAAACAGGTCCAATTCCAGAAAAATAGAAAGACATTTGAGGTTGCAAAGACCATTGTTACTGGCCATTGTTAGCCATCTCGTGTTTGGTATTTTAAAAATATAAAATGAAATAGGACATGGTTTCGTGGTCCTATTTCTTACCAGAGACATAAACACAAGCAGCAGAGGAGATTATTCAGAAATCCCTAGGACAAAGGAGGAGGAAGTCAGGTAACTAATCCCACCCATTAGGAAGTTACATCATGGTAAACAGGTACATGGGATATTTCCGCAAATATCCCTCAAAGGGAACATCTCCCTTTTACAAGGAAACATGCAAGTTTGCCTATTCCAACACTCCTCCTCAAATGAGCATGCAAGAATCTAACAGCCCCGTCTTGACACAAAGTCTCTGGAAACAGTCTCTTGGCAATGGCTTTGTCAAGATGTCAGCTGTCATCTCTGTAGGTGGACAGTAGTTCATCTTGGTGAATCCTTTCTCTGTCAACTCATGCACAATATGATACTTTATCGCTACATGTTTAGTGATTGATGTGATTCTCTCAGTCTCAGAAAGTCTAATACAACTTTGGTTGTCTTCCATCATCTGGATTGGTCTTTGCACTCTTATTCCAAAGTCCTTTAGTAGTCTATTAAGCCAAATGGCTTCTTTGCACACTTTTGCAGCAGCTATGTACTCAGATTCTGTGGAAGAAAATGCTATTATGTCTTGCTTGTGACTAGCCCAGGAGATAGGTCCATCTCCATACGTAAACAGGAAGCCACTAGTTGACTTGGAGTCTGAGCTATCTCCAGCCCAGTCAGCATCTGTGTAGCACACAAGCTTTGGATCACTATTAGCTGGCAATCTCAGCTTAAAGTCCATAGTTCCTTTCAAGTATCTAGCCACCCTTTTGACAGCAATCCAATCCTTTTGTGTGGGTGTGCTAGTTTTCCTACATAGGATCCCTACTGCACTTGCTATGTCAGGTCTGGTGTTTGTGGTTAAGTACAGAAGCTTCCCTATTGCTGTTCTGTACTTGTTATTATTTGGTAAAGGTTCATCTACATCATTGTCTTTAAGAAAGTCTGTTGCCATGGGCGTTGCTACAGGATAGGCATCTCTGAGTTCTAGAGTCTCTACAAGATCAAAAATCTTTTGCTTTTGGTTGAGTAGGTAGGAGCCATCCGCTTCCCTTTCAATCTGAATGCCTAGGTAGTATGTTGCAATGCTTAGCTCTTTGATTGCACCTTCTTTGTTCAAATGATGTACAACTTCTCTGTAGTCTTGATCTCTTTGAGTCGCCACGATCAAGTCATCAACATAAATCAGAATATATGTCAAATGTCCATCTTTGCTTCTGGTGTACAGGCATTGGTCTACCTCACCTTGCTTGAAGCCTTGCTCCTTGAGCATTTTATCAAGTTTCTCATTCAAGGCCCTTGCAGCTTCCTTGAGTCCATACAGGCCCTTTTTAAGTTTGCATACAAGTGTTTCGCAACACTCTGATATGTGCCAGGTTTGGAATCCTGCCATGCCACAATTGGAATGGGGTGTGTGTGGTGCCCTTGGTTGGCAATCTGTTCTGGATATACGTCGCAGCCATGATTGCGTCACCCCACAGCCTTTTGGGTAGATCAGCGTCAGCAAACATGCATTTTGTCATTTCCAGAAGAGATCTACATTTTCTTTCAGAAACCCCATCAAGCTCAGGAGTATAACTGACAGTCCTCCTGTGCAAAATGCCTTGTTCCTCCAGAAAACTGTGTTTGGTGCAATATAAACTCACCACCACCATCCGTCAGTAGGGCTTTCTGCCTCCTTTCAAATTTTGTGGACACCATGGAGATGTATTTCTTCAGCATCTCATGTGTTTGACTCTTGTCCTTCAATTAGTAAGTCACACAGTACCTTCAAAAATCGTCCACAAAAATTAGAACATATTTATTCTTCCCAAGTGAGGGTACATTAAATGGTCCACAGAGGTCACTGTGTATGAGATCTAGCACCTTGGTGCTTCTCTTTTCCGTTCTTGGTGGAAATAAGGGCCTAACACTCTTTTCCTCAATGCAATTTACGCACCTGCTTGCTTTATCATGGTACCCTTGGAGGCTGGGCCTGGCAACCAAGAGGTCTTCTGTATCTTTAAAAGTTGTGCAGGGGGAAGGGAGAATTCCACCTTGTGGTTTTTCCCATTACAGGGTTGCAAGAAAACCTGCACTTGGCTGAATTTTTTCTTCCCTTAAAGATACAGAATCATTCTCAGGCCCTGACCCTGGCAACCCTAGGAGGGTACCAGGCTGGAGATGGCTGTCTTAGTCTGTGATCCTTTGCCGCAATAAGAACTGCTTGTGGCCTGATATCTGAACAGTTGCTGAATGAACATATGAATTGCCTATGGCTGCCTACACGCGATACATTTAAAGCACATTTCCCCTCCTAAATAATCCTGGGAACTATAGTTTACCCCTCACAGAGCTACAATCCCCAACACCCTTAACAAACTATAGTTTCCATGGTTCGGGGGGGGGAGAATGTAGTTTGAATTTGCTTTAAATGTGTAGTGTGTATGCAGCCTTGTTGCCAGACCAGAGTCTCATGTAGTCTGCTTGGAAGTAGCTAGACAGGTGCTCCTGGGAACCTCACAAAAGCTGGGCATGATAGCAACATCCCTTCCCTGCTGTTTGTCCCCAGTAGCTGGTATTCAGAGGTAGACTGCCTCTGGACATGGAGTTTTCATTTAGCTATCATACCTAACAGAGAGTAACAGATCATATATTTGCCTAATACTTTAACTAAAGCCATCTAAGTGGGTGGTGATTTTTATTTTCAAGACCCTACATATTTTATATGCAGTCCTTTGATTAAGAATATGGTATACCTCTTAGGCTACAACTGCACAGAGATCCCTGCAACTTGACTTATAGAGATGTTGTTCAGTCCCTGCTTTTTGCCTGATAGTTTACCAGGTTGCTCATATGCTGCTTCTTTTTTGGTAGCCTTAAGGATTGGAAACTTTAAAAATAGAACAAGATATAAGAACAAGAGTTTCTCAAGATGTTGAATTTTGTGCTCAATATTGCTGTGGGTGTTTGGTATTAATGCTGAACACACACACACACACAGAGAGAGAGAGAGAGAGAGAGACCAGGTTTTACAGAGCCGACCCCTTTCGGCACACTGAAATCCTACTGAAATCAACAAATGTGCTTTATTGTGTAATTATGTCCAATTGTGTATTTAATGAGAATTCATTTGCTCTGAGCTGCATGTGCCCATGTACCATCTTCTGAGTCATGATCACCATTCCTTTTCAATGAAATCTGCATTTTAAAGCAATGCATGTGTCAATTGATTCATAAGAATGGCAGCATGACAACACAATAGCATAGGTATATTTTTCGGGAACCCTTAGATTGCGTCACAAGCATCAGGCTTAATTTTCACAGGTTTAATTGTTAAATGACACCTAAGTACATATTTGGAGCTGAAGGTGCTGTTTGTCTTCTATCGAGAGAAAGGGTGGGCAGAGGTGGGCAATGCCAGTGGTGGGCAGAGCCAGAGGCAAGAGTGGGTGGAGCAATGAATGGCAATGTTGCTTTTGTTTCTACCCACACTGACACACCCCACTCTATTCTCCATCCAGTCAAGCAAGAGGTTTTGTCAGAGTTCCAGGACACAGGATTCCATGCATTATTATTTCGTAGACCTCTATCAGGGCTCCTCTTTCTTGCTTTTTTTCTAAACTAAAAAGCCCCAAATGCTGTAACCTTTCATCATTGGGATGTTGTTCCAGCCCTCGCATCACTTTGGTTACCCTTTTCGGAATCTGAGGCTCAGGCCATTGGCCATTCCATCTAACTTAGTACTGTCTACGCCAGGGCAGCCAGACAGTAGATGATTTGCAGCAGATTAGCCAGAGGCTGCATACACGCCATACAACTGAAAGCACATTGAAAGCACATGCCCTGTCCCATGAATCCTGAGAACTGTAGTCAAAGATGCTGGGAACTGAGGCTTTGTGGCAGGTAAACGACAGTTTCCAGGATTCTTTGGAGGGGGGAGATGTGCTTTAAATGCAGGGCGTGTATACAGCCTTAGTTAACAACAGGAACAACAAATTTATTTCTATTGGGCTGATGAAATGAAGAAAGCTAACCAGGAATGGACTTTTGTGTGACGGCTATAAGCTCAACTCATTTCTGGTACTGAAAACAAATCCGTAGGCTCAGGGCCTTTCCTGGCAACCTATTTATTGAGCATTCATCCTGATTTGGTTGCACAAATTTACGCAGAGATTAGATTATACCCAGCTTTTATTGAGCACTCATTCTTATTTGTTTAAGGGGGCGATTACAGTATATGACAATGAGAATTCACTCTGATTTGCCTGAGGGGTGTTTATGCGTCTTCCTATTAGTCATTTGTTCATCCTACACTTGTCACTTTCCAAACTGCAAAGATCCCACTTTAAAAAAAAAGTGTTGTGCTCAAGAGAGACCTTTAATCCACTTTAAATGCATAAACCTAAAGTTCTGGTATGCACTTGAATCCCTTCCGCAAAATAGTGACAGTCTGGAGACACCCTCAGAATGTGCTCAGAGGTCTTTTTCTCCCGTCTTCAGTTGGTAGATCTTGGGGTTCTAGTAAAAGGCAAAATCGATCCAACAAGCCTGTAACCTGACCACACCTCATGTATCTACAACAACTACCAGCGGCCCTCCAGGGTATCAGGCAGGGGGATTTCTCAGTTCTACTTGGAGATGCCAAAGACTGGACCTGGGACCTTTTGCATGCAAACCTTGTACTGCACCACTGAATAGGCAGGTAAGGTGTGTGAGTGCGCACACGTTTGCAAGAACTGCACATCTGTCGGGAATGCTTTGATTTGGATTCCTGCATTGAGCAGGGGGTTGGACTTGATGGCCTTATAGGCCCCTTCCAACTCTACTATTCTATGATCCCTGTTTTCCTCTACGTCGGAGCACACACTGTCCTGATAGGCTCCTCAAGCTGTCTCAGGATGATTCCTGTGAACACCGCACTGCTGAAATGGGTGTGAAGCAGTCCCTAAGAATGGCTCCATATGCACCATACCTTTAAGCACATGCCTTCCCCCAAAGAAACTTGTTAACTGGTTTGTTAAGGGTGCAGGGAATTTTAGCTCTGTGAAGGGCGAACTACAGTTCCCAGGATTATTTGGGGGAAGTAAAGTGCTTTCAATGTATGGCATATGTACAGCCTAGGTCCATAAAGAAATGCTCCCTTCTGCATTGAGCTGATAGGAAAATTTCCAGCATTTAAAACAATTTTAATGAAATCAAAACAATACACACACACACACACACACAAAAAGCGACATAAAATTTTCAAAATTCACACCTGAGTTATACAAACTGTTCTCCCAAACAGAGAAAAGTGTAGGTTGCAGAAGACCTTGGGGAGGAGAGAGAAGCTCTTTACAATATGGCAAATCTCCCCCCAAACAAACAGCACGATTGTAATCACAGCGAGAGACAAAGTTCCTTTTAGCCTTGCAGCTAATATAAAAACCCAATGGACAGAGTAATAACAAAAATAAAAAAGAACAGAAAAAAGAAGTACATTTCTCATGTGCTTGGAGCCGTTGACTTAATAATATCTTCTTATTCATTCAATGCCATCAATGTGATGGCAAAAAAGATCCACAGTGCAAAGGAGGAACAGTTGACGGCCGCTGTTGAGAACATTTTTCAGTCCAAGGGCCATATTCCCCTCCAGGGGCCACATGCCAGCGGTGGGTGGGGCCAGAGGCAAAAGTGGGTGGAGCAACAAATGTAAATGTGACCTTCGTACCCTAGGGGTATTTCTACACACAGTCACCCTTCTCTAGTCTCCATTCAGGCAAGCAAGAGGCATCATCAGAGTTCACAGACACATTCTAGCCAGTAAAAAGCACTCAAGGAGGTTGCAAAGCAGGGCTGGTGAGGCATGTGGCTTGAAAAGGGGCGTGAGTAACCAGGGGAGCGCCCCAACGGGAGCTTGAGATCCCCATCTTAGAGCAAATATACCTTAAGTAAAAAAAAGAAGTTGTTATTCCAAAGGAATCTTCTGATCCACAAGGTCATCTCCTTTCAGGAGCTGCTTCCAAACTAGGCATTACACGGCAGATGCGCACTACAGTCTCCCAGTGTGTGTGTATTTAATGAAAACAAGCTGTGGGAGGTGGCGAGTGTAACTGGAGGGCAGTGGCAGCTCCATGTCGATGGGGCAGTGGAATCCACTTTGGTTTTTAGTCTGAACTTTCAAGGAGCTGTCCGAGGTACTGAAGCAGCTGGGACAGCTCCTTGAAAGTTCTGACTAAAGCCCGGAGAGGATTCCATTGCCCCACTGACATGGAGCCACCAGCTGCCACCGTCGGAGGGGAAAGGGCTACTTAATACTTTCCTCTCTCCAGCTGTTTTCCACCCAAAGTTGGTCCCCACCCAGCTGCGTTTCCAGCCTCCGGGCTCTTGGTTTGGGCCCACAGGCAGCATCTCACCACAGCGACAAGTATGCTTTCTTCTCAAGAAGAGTCTGGTAGGCAACTTCTGCCGACTTCATAGCCTCTCCTCCCTCCCATCTGCCACACAATTATTTATCTGGAGCAAAAGAAATTACTCGCTTCTGGCAGCAGCTCTGGCCCAGCGTTGCAGCTTGGTAGGTGCACAAATCAAATGGAACAGTGCAGCAAAAGATCTGATTTTCACAATCGGGTAAAGATGGGAGAATCTGTCAGTTTTGAGTTTTCTCACTTTCTCATTTGTCCAGTCTTAAGTTCAGTTTTCCACATCAGTTTGGTTAAAAACAGAGAAACAAAAGGCCCCATGGAAATTCATTAGCATCAGTGCAAATTTCTCCTAATATTTACATTTTTACAATGTTCAATAATGCATTTTTGTATGTTATTTCCATGATACATTTTTACACACACTTTACCCTAGTATGTGCATTTTTGTACACATTACTTGGCTGGAGAACTGCCCTGCAAGATTCAGAGAAGTGCAACTGTTGAAGGACGGCTGCGTTTCAGTTTGTGTATGGTTTTGGAAAGTTTGTATGATGTACACTTGCCTTTAAATGCAAACTGAACTGAACTACTTCCTCATCCCTATAATAGACTATATGTGGGTGTGTAGCCAAACTCCGGAGGTTAGAGGCTATTTTCAGTGAAACATCTAACAGTTCCTTAGTACAGTCACTTCTTCTGGTCTCATTCAGGGCATTGGCCACAACTGACCAGACTGGATGGCAAGTCGTTTCTGGTTCAGTCAATCTATTGCACCGAAATGTTTCACTTAAAAAGAATAAAATAAGAGGGGGTCTACATGACTAAATACGTGGATAAACACCTATCCTTTCATGCCTTTTATTTGTTTTTTGTTTTTTTTAAACCGTTTAAAATGGTTCCAATACTACTCAAGATTTTTAAGTTTAATGAAATGCATTAACTCATCATGGCCTTTGTCCAGTAGATGCTTGGGCTAATTTTGGCTTTTCCAGGTACAGCTTAAACCACTATATGTGGGGAAAAAAAGCCTAACATTTTATCAGAGACCCTGGTGGGACTCAGAAAAAAAATATCAATGCATCTGTTACAGGCTATGGAAATTCTAAAACACTGCTTCCTAAATTTTGGAAAAGTAAGTGTCTATACACAATCAAGTTGGGCTAAAAGTCTCAGTGCCCGTGCACTGGGTGAACACACCATCTAAGACTAGGCTGGACATTTTGCTGCCTGAGATGAAAGAAAAGATGACAGCCTCCCCATTTCATGTACCGAAGCCAACCAGAGCCTTGCTGTCAAAGGGACATTGCACCTGAGGGCAGCTGGTTAGCTTAAGGACCACAATGCAGACTGCATGCATACATCTTCACTCTACTGAACAAGAGGGCTGGCCCAGGCACCGTTACCTTTGAATGGTTAGTTGCATGTCAATTTCCTGTCTGTTTTGCTCCCCAGAAACTGTTGGGCCCACAGATCCCCAGCATAAAGTGTCTTGGAATCAAAACTATTCGGAACTTACAATGCATCCAGATTACCTAAAACCTTCTAGAATTTTGAGTAGGTGCCACTGAATGACAGCCAAAGCACACTTACTTTGCTCTGGAATGCCATCTGCAGGGCATGAAAGGGACCGTCCTGATTGAAACCTTCAGCTAAATGAATTTGGCAGCCTTGGTTTCAGTTTAGGGGGATCTCTGAGGATGCATTTGCGTGTTTAGATTGGAGCACAGATGCTTCACCAGAGCTGCCGCCTAAGAGAAGCAGTTATGAGCTAGAAAGAGAAGACAGAAACCTTTCCTGGTCAAAGATAGCCAGGCATCCATTACAGAGCAAAAGGTTTCGTCACCAAATGGAGAAGAGCCTGAGGCTGACCAGCTAGTGGGTTTATCCCACAGCATGGAGATGACACATGCACAGACACACAGACACACTGAGGCCCTGGTTGGGGATCCGTCACAGTTTCTAGTCTCTTTGGCAGTTGTGCTTTCAAAGTCGCTCCCATCGTGAGGTCACGGGCTGAAGGGAGATCTGCTGCTTACACGTGTGCCATCGTCTCAGACATTTGTCTGAGCCTCTGTTCCCATAGAAGTGGGTCCTTATAGCATGAAGTTAAGGCTCCCTTTTTCTACAGAGGAGAAAAAGGTGGAGTCGGTTGCTCTTTGGGGGAATGGCGCTTCAGTGGAGGTAGGTGGGCTGGTTCCATCGGTACCAGGATCTGCTCAAGTGGAGAAGCAACAAAAGAAAACACAACAAAGGCAATACGTTATAAATTATTTCCCCTGCAGTGCGAGTTCCGAGAGAGGGAACACGTCTATAAAATCTATGTCTGTTAACATAGGGGCAAACTGTCAGGACATGCATGATCAAATCTCTTGCACTTTAAAAAACAGTTCCTATGGTGGGAATTCAGGCCCGGGCTATGCCGTTGGCAGGGAACAGAGGATGGTAACAAATTAACTGTCAGGACTCAGCCAGGGGTCCTCATTAGAGGAGTACTCATCAGAGGAAGACTAGGAGGCTTCGGGCTTAGACCCAGCCCTGGCTCCATCTGAGGGTGAGGGGCCAGGGTCCTATGACGAGGTCCAGGATGGGCCGTCTGCACCCGGGGCAAGTTCAGCCTCTGACATCGAGGCTGAACAGCTCCCGAGCCCAGGGGAGAGACGTCACCTGTGATGCCAGACGGAGACCCGGCCTTTCCAGAGGAGTGCCTGACTACAGGCCAAGTCTCCTCGGGAGAAGAGGACTCCTCGGGAGTAAATGTCTCACCGCCAGTGATCAATGGAAGCTGCGGTTTAAGGTGTGGTTCAGCAGCTCCAGCATAAAAATCCCAGTACTGTGGAAACAAAGGCTGTAGTCCAGCTCTGGCCTGGCTATAAATTGCCTGTGGACTTTGGGCCTGTCTCTTGCTTTGCCCGTTACCTATGTTGCTTACAGACTACTTGGGTTTTGACTCTGGACTGCTCTGACCCTGACACTTGCCTGACCTTGGCTCTGAGGTAGACTCTCTGGCCTCTGACTTTGGATTGACCCTGGAAACTGCCCTTGTGCTGCCCTCACTTGTGCTTCTGCGGAGGAGTCTCTCGCCTCCTTAGGGAGCCTGGTGAGAATATGACACTCACACACCCCATCAGTGCAAGGTTTTCTGTTGTGCTGTGGGATATTTCCCCCCCCTCTCCTGCTCCTGCACCCACCCGAAACCTTCTCCAGAGGGTTGGGGAAGGGCCATAACTCAGCGGTAGAGCATCTGCTTTGCATACAGAAGGTCCCAGGCTCATTCCGCAGCATCTCCAGGTAGGGCTGGGAATGTACCTAATGTGGAATCCTGGAGAGCTGCTGCCAGTCAGTGTAGACAATACTGATCTAGATGGATCAATGGTCCTATGTTGGGGGAACTCACAGAACAGATTTAGGAGGTGGGGGGGTGGAGTAACGGCACAAGCAGAAATCCTTATGTTGATGGGACACATCACCTAGCGCTGCTTTGGATACAACCCCAAGCTGTTCTCTACAAGTCATTTTCCCAGTCTTAAATTGCCCTCCCAGAGCTGCTGTTTGCCCCATGGGACAAAACATGATGCAGGGGTGGTTTTTTTTTACGTATCATCCTAAAAAGATATTAGATTCAATACTGGACAGAAGAAATGAACCACATTGTTTGCCTCAGTTGTGCAGCTTTCCCACCCACCCCCTTTATCTATATAAAATAGTCTCCTGCTTCATTATAAATGAGGCAAAACAACAACAACAACAAGAACTCAAGGAAATTAATATTTAACCCCCTTCCTCCAGAGATCAGCAGCTGACTAAATAAAGAGAAATTAAGAGGCAATGAATCGCCACCCTCCTCCAGGAAGAAATAGAACAGTTTGAACCTGCACACAGGAAGTTTTAAATTAAAGGCACAGTAGCCCTAACAAAGCCTCAATAGCCAGTCTACATTGAACAGGTTGGTGCTTCCGTAGAATTTTTATTTTTTTTAAATCACAAATCAGGTCTGAAAAAACACAGAAGGATAACCCAGAAAACAATGGAATGCAATGGGCTGACAATTACGTTGTCTGAATTCTTGGTAAAAAGGGGTCCAGGGATGACAATCCCAGAGATAAGGATTAAGTGTGACAGCAACCTATATGTCTCCAGAGGGCATCATTATCTCCCTTCATGTGGAATTTTGCAGCTGTGCAACAGCTTAGTCTCCTTGCTAGCTCCAAAGCAAAGGAGAACCATTTTCTAGGAGTGGAAATTCAGTGTCCCAAGAGCATCCACAGTCACACTTGAGGTGACTGGGGCTTTCAAGTATGTGCAGGTGCCATTACATCCTGTCCTTGCCTTCCCCACTCCCCTGGCTTTGTCCACCTCCCTTCTCCCCCCCCCCACATTATCCCAGTGGGATCAGCATCCCTCGCTTGCACATAGCTTTACCCAGAAGAGTTGAAACTGGATGAGTTGATGGCCACTTTGGAGTTGCTTTGGGACATGCCGGGGCTGCTGGCGTGGAGACCCATGCCGGGAGATGAGGGCCGGCTGGAGTGGCCAGGAGAGCATGATGATGTCACTGTGCAGCAGAAAATATTTTTTAGAAATCTTAAGGTCTTCCATTGCATGCAAATAAGTTTTTTTTTAACATCAACAGTGCATTTATTCCTTATTCCTTCCCTGCTCGCTCACAGAGTGCCACCCCCAATTTCACTCATCCCTCTGGGCTACTTTCTCTTCTGCCCTTTCTTTCCTAGCCTGCCCACCCCCGTTGGGTGGCGGCTGGTGTCCAGAGGGACTGGAAGGGTGGAAGCAGAGCTTGGAAAAGTTACTTTTTTGAACTACAGCTCCCATCAGCCCCAGCCAGCATGGCCACTGGATTGGGCTGATGGGAGTTGTAGTTCAAAAAAGCAACGTTTCCAAGCTCTGGGTGGAAGACACCGAGGCCAACAGTAAGTGGAGGCAGAGCCAATGGCTGGCAGAGAAAACTAACTTTGGCTTTGTCCTCCCTCCTCCTGTCCCTATCCTCCTCTTGGCTGAGTCAGCACAGAGACTAAAGAGGAGGTAGGTGACAGCTAACCCTGCCAGCCCTTGGAGGCTGTTCTGGTAGGGCAAATGGGGTATTGCCCCACCAACTTTAGGCTGTTCTCAGCCAGCCCCCACCTGCCTGCTCAGACCAAGGGGTGTCTACTGCCTGTCAGCTTCCTCTTCCTAAGGCTGTGTGTATACACACTATACATTTAAAGCATATTTTGAGCACATAGCTTCCTCCAAAGAATCCTGGGAACTGTAGTTTACCCACCACAGAGCTACAATTCCCAGCACCCTTAACAAACTACAGTTCCCAGGATTCTTTGGGGCAGGGGAAGCCATGTGCTTTAAACGCATGGTGTGTATGCAGCCTTAGTCTCAGTATTGCCTTTGTGCAACTTAGCAAGGAGGAGGAGGATGGCGGCAAAACTAGAATCGGTTGGCTCTGCCTGTCTTTGGGTGTGGCTCC
The DNA here is from genome assembly GCF_030035675.1 of Rhineura floridana. Classification (NCBI taxonomy): domain Eukaryota; kingdom Metazoa; phylum Chordata; class Lepidosauria; order Squamata; family Rhineuridae; genus Rhineura; species Rhineura floridana. Next base: position 39,319,879 of record NC_084491.1, read on the forward strand.
ACCTACTGTTGGGCTCTCTGACTTCTGCCCTACCAGCCACCATTACACTTACTGTTGTGCCGGTTCCAGTGCGTCTTTACCTCTCTTTTCTGAATATGGGGGCACATGATACCAGTCACACTCCTCCCCTTTTCACTCTAAAACTTGGTTGGGTCATCTTGAGTGCATTTTTTAAAAAAATTAGCTTCAGGCAGATTTTGTAACTGATTGGCAGATCAACCTGTTGCCCCTCCCAGTGTGGCCAATGGAAACACTTTGCTGCAGGCTCAGGCAGACGGTGATTTTTTGCTGTGGATGGTCCTGAAAGGTCTAAAGTCAGCAATGGGGAAGGGGGGTATGCCCAGCAGAGGGCACTGTTGCTTCAAAATGCAGCCAGAAAAACCATTCTGGCAGCTTTTGAAGCGACTAGTGGGGAGGAGAGCCTGGCTGGGAGTCCAGAGTCTGTGAGTTCAAATCCCCGCTCGTGTCTCCTGGGCGTCAAGGGCCAGCTAAAGATCACCCCCACAGCGAGTGGCTCAGAGGTTACGTGCCCTGCCACCTGTGCAGCCGTGGGCAAGCTGCATAGTCCCAAGGAGCCCAGTTGCCCCCCAGCTGGCAGTGGCAGACAAGGAAGGGGCTGGCTTGTGCAGCTGTGGCAAGCTGATCAGGCCCTAGCCAGCTGGGGAGGACTAGCCTCAGAGGGAGGCCATGGGAAACCCCCTCTGAATACCGCTTACCATGAAAATCCTGTTCATAGGGTCGCCATAAGTCGGGGTCGACTTGAAGGCAGTACATTTATTTTAGTGAGCTCACAGCCTGAATGTAAATATGTAGGCAGGCAGATGGGGGCAGGGTGAGGGTAGTGGGGCAGTGCCCCATTTGCCCAAATGGTCCAGCCTCCATTGCATCTGTTGCCTGCTAACGGAAGACAAAGGTCATCTGCTGAGCCCCCCACGAGAAACTAGATCAGGCAGCCTCCACCAGAAGCCCCTGTATGACACTGGGGGTTCCTGAGCAGAATCAGGGACTCTGGCAAGAACAGAAGGAATGCTCAGCCCAGTTTCTATTGTGCTGCAATGCCACCCCTGCAGTGGCTAAGCATGGTGCTGCTGCCAGACCAGGTGACCACAGGGTCCAATAGGCACCTGGCTGGCTCTGTATGACTGTTGCTCCTTAGAACAAGCCAGACAGCTGGTCCTTCCAGCTCAGTACTGTCTGCTCTGACTGGCAGCAGCTCTCCAGGCTTTCAGGAAGAGTCTTCCTCAGCCCTAACTGGCGATGCTGGGGACAGAACCTGGGACCTTCTGCATGCAAAGGGGATGCTTTGCCACTGGTCCCGCTGCCTGAGCAACCTGTCTGGCAGAGTAACGGCACTGACTCCCTTCCTTCAGCTCCCCAACTCGTCTGTCTGCTCTGGGAAATGCTCACCGGCCTGTCTTTGACCACATCCTTGCCTTTCTCCATGTTGGGCTTTCGACGCCCCTCCATCAACCAAATGTCTGCAGCCAAAGATTTGCCAGGGTTATTGCAAGGCAATATGTGAATCCCCGTGGATGCTCGAGGAGTGGCCTAGAAGAACATCTGTGCAGGGTCTGAGGCCCCCCCTCCTCCGCCCCACGCCACTCCATCCCACATATAGAAGCTGATCAGGTTTCGAAGGAAAAATGGAGAAATGTTTCTCCAGAAGAAAAAAACATACCTGCACCATGCATGGTGCTGTGGACAGGCGTAACAGAGAGGGGACCCAGAGATCCTGAGGTAGACACCTGGAAGAGGAAAGCAACCAAATGAGGATCATTTTGGGAGGCAGGTTAAAAGATTGGCCTTGGTTTGTTTCTCCAGTGCGGGTTTCACAGCTGGCACTTTGGAAATAGAAATAAGCAGCAACCTGGGTGCTAGGCCAAAGGAACCTCAGTTCAGACAATGGGAAGCTCCTCTTTGTTAGGTGGTGCTTATCTCTCTCTCCCCCCCCCTTGTTTATCTGTTGCAGCAAGGAGTATGAAAACAGCAGATGCATTGTGTCTTGCAGCTACGGCTACAATGTTTAACTGATCATTCAATTACACATTTTTTTTATGGATTAAATATGTCCCAGTGAATCAGACAGCAAATCTTTCTCTCACACAGGTCACATCTACCCCATCTACTTAAAGCACATGGCTTCCTCCAAAGAATCCTGGGAACTGTAGTTTTTTAAAGGTGCTGGGGCGACTCTGTGAGGGGTAAACTACAGTTCCCAGGATTCTTTGGGGGAAGCCATGTGCTTTAAACATATGGTGTGGTTGTGATCACACAGGTGGAAATTGTCCTCTTCTATGTGAGAGCCTTTCATGTCCGCCCCCCCACCTCAGTTTTCTGTTCTTCAGCCTAAACATGCCCATTGTCTTCAACCTTTCCTTAGGGCTTGTTTTCCATACACCTGACCATCATCTTTGCCTTCCTCTGAACCTCCTTCAGTTTGCCCAGTTTGCTAAGAATCTCCTCTCTTGACCTGCTGCTGGACTAGGGGAAATTCCAGATTACCTGTTTATTGAGCATTTCCCCTGAGTTGTTTGCAGGGAGATTAGGCAATGTTGGCTGTTTAATGAGCATTGATTCTGATTTGTTTGCAGGGGAGGTTAAATGATGTTGCATCAAAGCAAATGTAATCTAGGGAAGTTGGAGGATTCCGCTGGGAACAGAAACAGCAGCTCAGTTTGCATGTTCATGTGATGTCAAGAATGGAAATCATGCAAGCAAAAACAAATGGTATTCATGACCATTTATTTTTTTTAATCCACAAGCGCTATTTAAATAATTAAGCTATTTTCTGCACTGTTTTGACTTTGCATTAGTTTCAGCCTTAATAGATAGCAAGATGAATAATGTAGGTTTCAGCAGAAGCCAAACTGTAGCAGAATGGAAACAGTGCTGATTGCAACAAACACAGGACAGAGGAAAATCACTGCCTCCTTAACTCCCTAGAATCATCCCATACTTTCCAGTGCATTTCCCCATCACTTTCCTCATTGCAAAAAGTCCAGTCGGGGGGGAGGGGCTTTTTTTGCGCAAGATCTCCCCATCAACTATAATTACGCAACCTGAATTTGCTGGTATGCAATTGAATCCTATCCTAAAATAGCAACAGTCTGGGAGCACCCTGTGCTGAACTAGAATTATAGGGTTGGAAGGGGCCTATAAGGCCATTGAGTCCAACCCCCTGCTCAATGTAGGAATCCAAATTTGACAGGTGTCTGTCCAGCTGCTTCTTGAAGGCCTTCAGGATTGGACAGCCCACCCCCTCCCTGGGTCATATGTTCCACTGTTGTACCACTCTAACAGTTAGGAAGTTTCTCCTGATGTTCAGTTGAAATCTGGCTTCCTACAACTTGAGCCCATTATTCCATGTCCTGCACTCTGGGATGATTGAGAAGAGATCCCGGCCCTCCTCTGTGTGGCAACCTTTCAAGTGCTTAAAGAGTGCAACCATATCTCCCCTCAGTCTTCTCTTCTCAAGGCTAAACATGCCGAGTTCTTCCAGACTCTCCTCATAGGGCTTTGCTTCCAGTCCGCTGATCATCCTCGTTGCCCTCCTCTGAACCCATTCCAGTTTGTCTACACCCTTCTTAAAGTGTGGTGTCCAGAACTGGATGCAGTACTCAAGGTGAGGCCTAACCAGTGCTGAATAGAAAATGGAAATGGACTGCCTTCAAGTCAATCCTGACTTATGGCGATCCTATGAATAGGGTTTTCATGGTAAGCGGTATTCAGAGGGGGTTTACCATTGCCTTCCTCTGAGGCTGAGAGGCAGTGACTGGCCCAAGGTCACCCAGTGAGCTTCAGGGCTGTGTGGGGATTCGAACCCTGGTCTCCCAGGTCATAGTCCAACACTCTAACCACTACACCACACTGGCTCTCGTGCCAAATAGAGGGGAATCAATATTTCACACTATTTGGAAACTATACTTCTATTAATGCAGCCTAAAAATAGCATTTGCCTTTTTGCAGCCACATGACACTGTTGGCTCATGTTCAGCTGCCTTGCAGGAAGCCGTGTGGGTGAGTCATTAGAGGGTGCTCTCCTCTCTGAGTCAGTACTGATGCATCAGGGAAAAGGTTCTCCCTCTACCTGCTGGGGGCCTTGTTAATTTGGAAGAGACATAAAACAGAGACTGCTGTCTCAGGCTGTGGCAGTCGGAGCATTCTGGGAAACTGACTCACATTCTGGTGAATGATGTTCTTCATCACAGTTTCAGTTGGGCAGCAGCCTTTCTGAAACCATCATAATTTATGGAGTATTTCTACAGAAGTTTTAATGTGCTTCCCATACTCTAGCTCAGTAACCCTTTCGATTATCCCATAAGGTAGGTCAGTATTGTTATTCCCAGTTGTGTGCGGGTCCATGTGCGCATGTAAATTATAGTTTATCAAGGGCTGCCAAGAAACATTTGAACCAAGGCTCTTGTGATTCACAATTCAGCATCAGCCATTATGTTTCACTGGCTCTTGGGTGTTGATCCCAACACCAACACATTCCTTTAAAAGGAGCTGGCATTTTGTAGGCCAGTGACAGCTTCATTTAACCTCAGAGTGTGTTTACACACCTATTTGTCATGCACCATGAGACAAGGACCGCACAGAATCCAATTAATGCCAACTCCCTTGAAACAACAACTGTTTGGCCCTTCACACAGCCTGCTTCCATGCAGTTTTGTGTGTGTGTGTGTGTGATTTGCATAAAGGGCATCTGGTTAGCCACTGTGAGAACAGAATGATGCACTGGATGGGCCACTGCTCTGATACAGCAGGTCTCTTCTTATGTTCTTAAATCACTTTGAAAGAAAGAAAGAAAGAAAGAAAGAAAGAAAGAAAGAAAGAAAGAAAGAAAGAAAGAGAGAAAGAGAGAAAGAGAGAAAGAAGAGTAGCAGCCATGTGAATCTACGCATCAAGCCCCTTCAAAGCAGTTTTCAATATGGAAAGGTCAGTTGGCACTGATACGTCAAGAGCACGCTGAACTGCAACATGGCATATTATGTTCAAAGCACTTCTCTAGTGTTAGCACCCTATTTGAGTGATAGATCAGATCAGATTTCCGCCCTTGGAAGTTCGGACTAAACCCCAGAGTGGATTCTCCTGCCCCACTGACATGGAGCCACCAGCTGCCGCTGCCAGGTGTCTTCCAGAGGTTTTGGACTGCAGCTCTCATCAGCTGTGCTGGCTGGGACTTGTAGTGCAAACTGTCTGCATGGTGACAGGCTGGCAAAGGCTGATATGAAGCAGGGACTTTCACCAGTAAGTTTTGCCTCCTTGTCATTTGTTTTCTCTTTGGTAGACAGAAAAAAGTGTGCTCAACGGGGCATTGTCAAGGAGTGGCCCAGGGGGACTGAACCCCAGATCTTATGAACTTTTCCCTCTGTTTTTAAAAACTTTTTTTAAAAAATCCCTCCATTTACAGGGTAGCCAGGCACCCTGCCAATTGAAATCCCAGCCACCTGCCATCTAAATTTGCCCAGAGGCATCTATGCATATAAATTAGCATATGCAAATTTGATGCAAATTTACATCATGGGCTTGTGACCAAGTGTCCTTTCAGCACCCAGCGGTGCCCCCTGGTGGCCAGCCCCCTTCAGAGGAGCAGCCCTTACCAGTCTGGAGTTATAGAGGGGCGACTTGACAGGGGAAGGCACTGGGCAACTTATGCGCTTCTCTTTTTGGCGCCGGTTGCAGAACCAAACCCGGACCACTTCCTTTTCCATGGACAGCTGTTCTGCAATCATGGAGATCTCCTCTGAGCTGGGTTTGGGGTTCTGTGGAGAAAAAGTCTGAGATGAGCAAGGCCAGCCCCAGCAGTATTGACTTCAAAATTTTCTAATCCACCTTTCCTCATCATGTGACATCAAGGTAGGGTACATTGAGAAGAACAGAACTATTAATATGTAATAGAAGCTAAAACCAGAGCAGATAAAGGATTTTTACTGGGTGGGTCCAGGGTGTGGTGAATGCATTCTTGCAAGATGGAGCGGTGCCTGGCACTCTTAAAGAGGCAGTGGTGAGGCCATTCTTGAAAAAGAACACCCTGGTCCAGGAGGCATACATCACCAACCCTCCAGTGGCAAATCTCATTAGGTGCTTGAGAAGGTAGTGGCCGTTTAACTTTGGGCACTCTTGGAAGTAACGGGTTATCATTTTAGTCTGGGTTCAGGCCCAGTTTCAGGACCAAAACAACCTGGCAGATGACTCATATTAGTTGTCTTCATGACAAGACTTGCACCATTTGCACATTAGCCATTGTCTGGCTTGCTTCATGGCCCGTAGATCCCCAAAAAACCGGGGAGCCACAGAAGTTTGGCATTGCCGGCGAGGGCACTCGGGAGACCAGAGATCATTCCAAAGGGAGATCAGAGCCTCGACAGAATCGTCAGCCCTAGTGTCAACCAGAACCTCTCCCCCCACCCTGGGCATTCAGGAATCACTTGGATTGGGGGAAAAAACCTCCAGGTGTGGACCTGCAGGGGGGGGGTCATCACTATTCATCCAGATTTCACCAGGAGGTGGCCTGGCCATGACTATGGGACCTTACAAACATCTCCAAACCCAGACCACCCCTTCTCAGAGCTTGGAAAAGTTACTTTTTTGAACTACAACTCCCATCAGCTCAATCCAGTGGCCATGCTGGCTGGGGCTGATGGGAGTTGTAGTTTAAAAAAGTAACTTTTCCATGCTCTGCCCCTTCCCCCACCCAGTGGCAAACACCAGATCAAAGGTGTCACCTGCAATATGCTTTGGAGCTATGATGTCCTGAGACAAACCCATGGTTGCAATGGTGGCCATGAAGTCCCGAGTTAGCCTAGTCAAGGCAACCTCAGCATGTATGTTGAAATCCTCCAGAGCAACTATCTGGCGATTCTGCAACATCACCTTCCCTCCCTGCGATCACCTCTGACATGATGGGTAGAAAGGCTGCTGAGGGTGGGCGGTACAGCATCCCTAAACGGTCTCTGCCTGCGCACATGTTGTACATTTGAAGCACACCCTGGCCCTAAAGGATCCTGGGAACTGTAGTTTGTTAAGGGTGCTGGGAATTGTCGCTCTGTGAGTGGTAAACCACAGTTTCCAGGATTCTTTGGGGGTAGAAATGTGCTTTAAATGTATAATGTGCATGCAGCCTCTCTGGTCCAATGTTGGGTACAGTCTCTTGAAACTGGACCCTGAGCAGAGACATTTCCTGGTAAGGGAGATGGAATCCCTCCAGATATCAGCAACTCTCCCTCTGTGTTCCTCCAGCTTGGCTTGGGGCTGCACTGTATACCTGGGCAGACACAGCAGGGTCAGGTAAGTCCGTCCCCACTCTCTGCCCCACTCCAGTTGTCTGCCTGGATCTCCATAATACATGGCAGGTTGGCACCCTCATCCACAATGAAATTATGGACAGTTCTGGCATTAAATATCAGAGCTCTGGATTTTACAGGGCAACCTACATATTATATGGTGGAGAAGGACCAGAAAGACCAGTCAGGGGAAGAGATCAAAGATCTTCCTCCTCATTTGTTGGCCTGTCAAACCTCCCGCATTGCACCTCCCTCCTTTAGGCTCCAAGGCTGAAACTGTGCAAGCAGGGTTGTGCTTTTTCGTTTCCCTTACATCTTGGAACCGTTTCTCCAGCGTGGAGCGAATGTTGGTCTCAATGCTGGTGCGTTTTTTTCTCTTGCGCCCAAACATCTCGCTCACAGAGGGGTAGGAACTGGGCGTGCTGACGGAAGAGTCCAAAGGGGAAGATTCTGAAGGGCGGGGAGCAAGGAGAGAGGCAAGCAATGAATTCAAGGATGATATATTGATTTGTGCAAAGTTGATGGCAGACAACCGGGTGGAATCTTAAAATACTATCTTAGCTCATGGGGCAATGATGAAGCCCAACAGGCCCAGCAGTGGTGGCTGGTGGCTCCATATCAGTGGGGCAGTGGAATCCGCTCCAGAATTTTGTTTGAACATTCAAGGATCTGTCCAAGGTGTATACTTGGATTGAGTGGCAGCTGGTGGCACCATGACAGTGGACCAGTGGAATCTGCTCCAGGTTTTAATGCAAACTGCTGCACAGCTGTCCAAGGTGCTTCAGCACCCTGGACAGCTGAAGCACCTTAGATACCTCCTTGAAAGTTTGGATTAAACCCCGGCGTGGATTCCATTCTCCAACTGACATGAGGCTACAAGCCGCCAATGAGACTCAGGAAGTGCTCTGCGCAAATTGAGCCTTTGCCCTAGAACAGCTTTGTCCAACCTGGTGCCCTCCAGATGTTTTGGACTGCAGCTCCTATCAGCCACCATGGCCAGTGCTTAGTCTTATGATGGAATGGTGACAATGTTTTCCATGAGATTTTTCTGTTTCAACTCCCATCAGCTTCATCCAATATAGCCAATAGTCAGGGATGATGGGAGTTTTGGTCCAGCAAACATCCGGAGGGCCACAGGTTTCCCACACCTGCTTTTGGCTAATGAGCAGACTTTTGAAATCCATGCAGATCCCAATACATTTATGGCAGCCTTCCCCAACCTGGTGCCCTCCAGATGTTTGGACTACAATTCTCATCATCCCTGGCCATTGGCCATGTTGGCTTGGTTGATGGGATTTGGAGTCCAATAATGTTTGGAGGGCACCACCAGGTCAGAGAAGTCCAAAAAGCTCTGGAGGGCACTGTTTTGAGGAAGATGGATTTAGGGCATTGGAAATTTGCCAGAAAAAAAATGCTGGAAATTTTCCCCCATGCAGTTTTCTGGAAAAATACACACATATGCATTTGGGTACGGGGGGGGAGAAGCACACCACAATTTATCTTGAAAAATAAACCTACCTGCGTCACTCAGCCACTTCTCTAGCAGTGGTTTTAGCTTACACATGTTCTTGAAGCTCAGGTTGAGGGCCTCAAAGCGGGAAATGGTGGTTTGGCTGAAGTCATTCCCATAGAGCTTCCCCATGGCCAGCCCCACATCGCCCTACGGGAGGCAGAAGAGGTCAGGAGAGAAGCAAAGACACCAGAGACCAATCACCATTTGCAGCTCAACATCCTCTCCACCCCCAGATTTATTTGCAGGTAGGGAGGAGCAAATCAGTCATTTTCGGATTCTCTGTGGCTGCTTTCACACATGGGACTGATTGCATTAGTTTAACAGATTAAAAAGTTAGCGCTTCTGTCCCAATTTCTAAAACCCCTTTCACACTGCAGTACCTGTTGCGTTAAAGAGGAGCAGTTTTTCAGCCGATGTTCCACCATTTCGCGCAACTGTCTTTCACACGGCTTGTTTTCGTCCCTCACCCATTATAACATGCGCACTGTTCCCCACTGTGTCCCCTCGCCATGCAAGCCTTCTCCCTTTAGGATCTGACTTTTAAAATTATTGTTGTTGTATTGACACAGGGATGTGTGTGGGAAATGCTGCTGCTATCTGTGCCGATGCCGGAATATTGATACAATTTTCATCAGGCAACCCCCCCCCCCAGCACGACTAAAGGGTAGGAATGCACTGCATGCTGGGATGCCTGTTACATGAGCGGCTGCAGCTAGTGAAAAACTCCCACAATCTTCTGGGTTCCCAGCTTTGCTAACCGATTATTTCTGGTATCATTTATCATAGAAATTTGTGCTAAGCTTGCACTATATCCCAGTGGAATTCCGGAGCTAGCTTGTGCGTCATGTAAAAGATCACATATAATGTGAAAATTACCAGGTAAGAAATTGTCAGAATAACAGAATAAAGTGCAGTGTGAAAGCAGCCTTGGTTTCTCATTTTACCAGTCTGAAGTTCACTTCCCCACATTTCCACATCACTCAGTTTGCAATTTTGCTTTTTGTTTTTAAAAAAGAATCCTCATGAAAATTCATCAGCATTTTAGTGCGAAATTCTCCTAATATATACTTGCTTGTATGCAATTTTGCCTAATACACACATCTTTGCCAAGCAGTTCCCCCATACATAATGCATTGTTGGATGTTGTTTTCACCAATATATGCATTTTGCCGCACACGTTACCCAAGCATATATGTATTTTTATACACATTACTTGGCCGGAGAATTGCATTGCAAAATCTGGAAAAGCGCACATTTCAAAGGATGGCTGTGATTCGGTTTGTGTATCGTTTTGGAATCGGGTAAGTTCGGGTTCAAATGCACGATGCCTGTTGCCCCATCCCTACCAGGCTAGTTGGTACAGGGAGAGGTTCTCAGCCATGAGGGATTATTTATTTATTTATTACATTTAAACCCTGCCTTTCTTTTCATGATAGAAACCCAAGGCAGCTTACATATGGTTTCCAGGCGGTCTCCCATCCAGGCACGGTCCAGACCTGACCCTGCTTAGCTTCAGCAGGGAGCTGACCATATGTGCCTTCAGACCACAGCCTGGGAGTTCCTCAGCTCGCCCATATTTCATTCTCTCTGGTCTTTCTTCCGGGCAAAGCACCCTTTGAGGGCAGAGGTTGAAGGAGACTCTCCTCACCTGTGTGAACCCAAGTTTGATTCGCCTCTGTTTGAAAGTCTTGGCAAATTTTTCAAGCTCCTCGAGGTCATTGGCTTCATCTGTCGCTACAGAGGAGGGCAAGTGCTTGGCCACTTGTAAGTGCTGAGGGACTTCCGTGTGGGGCTCCAGTGATGACATAGGGTGCCCGGGACGTCCCACCGCCTAGTAAAACACACCCATTGTGGGATATTCATTGCAAAAAACAAACAAACAAAAACCCTGCAAAGGCACTGAAATGCCTCCTGAGGAAAGAGGGCCCATGGGATATTAAGCTGCAGACCAAACTGTACACTCATACTTTTCCATAATCAAGCCAGAAAACCCACCACTGGACCTGCTCCAGGCTTGAGTGCCTCCTTCCCACCCAAGCAACGTACACTCTGGTTGGTCTTCTCTACTGGTGGGCCCTAGCCAATTTACCCGGCTGCGACGGTGGTCAGCAGCAGTGTTGGGTGACTGAGAGCTACCATTTTGATTTCCCACATTGTCCCACAGTGATACTACTTCAGGGGCATTGTGGGAAATTAAAATAGCTGCTATACTCAGAGCATTGGGCGGGGGGGGAATTGTAAACCAGGTTCAGGGCAGTCATTAGCAATGGGCCCTGCTCTGGTACTGAGACCCCAACATCTGCCCACGGATGCCGCGTGCGAATGCTGGCCCTGAACCACCATCCCCTGTGCTTCCAGACTCACCACCAAATTGGCTTGCTGGTTTATTTATTTAAAAGCATTTCTATGCTGCTTCAGATTTCAAAAATCTCTGAGTGGTGTACAGTTTAACAAACAAACAATATATCATTAAAACAAAAATGCAACCTAAAACCAGTGAAACAGTGAGGTAAAAATACAAACAATCTTATAAAAGCAAATAAAACAGAAATTCAGAAGATTCGTCTAATTTGTCTTGTAGAATTTAATCCCGCCTCTCAGGTAAAATATCCACAGTGGCTGATGAGAAAGACAGTGCAAATACCTAAAACCAGCCCACCAACCCCAAATTATATAGAAAGCAATAAAGAAGACATGAACAAAGCATCGATCAAGCTGCAATATAAACCAACACAACAGAAACTGCACAGACTCTAAAACAGAGCGCAAATGAAAGCACACCATTTGCTCTTAATTAAACAGGGTTTAAACAAGAAAGCCTTAGTTTGAGCCTAAAACCTTAACAGAGGTGAAATCAGGGCAGAGAACATTTAAAAGGTCTGCTGAAAAGCCCCTGTCTGTATTTACCACCTGCTGGATCTCTGATGTCAGGGGCAACAGAACAGAGCCTGTGAGGATGATCTCGGAGGCAGGTCCAAATAAACCCACTTCGCTGTTAAGCAGCCTTTCCCAGCTCCCATCAGGCCCAGTCATCAGGGCTGATAAGAGTTGTAGCCCAACAACATCGGAAGAGCACCAAGTTGGGGAAAGGTGCTGTTAGTGAGCCCTGCAGCAAAATGTTGCAGTGTGGTGTTATGCATGCCTCTGAATACCAGCTGCTGGCGAGCACTCCTGTGCTCATGTCCTGTTTGTGTGCTTCCCATAGGCATCTGGCTGGCCACTGTGAGAACAGGATGCCGGACTGGATAGGCTTTGGTCTGATCCACCAGCCAGGCTCTTACCTTGTTATGGGTTCTAGCCAGCCAGCCAGCCATGGCCTTGCCCTGATGTGCTAGTTTCCTACATGAAGAAAGTTTTATGCAAGGGGGAAGATTCAAATATATAATCCTCCACTAAACCGTAAGCAAGGCATTTTCTTCTCTGACATATATTGCAACAATGACTAGTCAATTTTAGGCTTTTATTGTGATCCATAATCACACTTGATGTGGACTAGAGGGAAGTTTGGGCTGATCCAGCAAGATTGGTTGTGTAGTTTAGGACAAGCTACAAGCTACACATATGTAGATGACAACTGAGGCCTGGGTATAAAGGAGCCCATTTCCTCTCTTCCATCATTGTAGACTGTTCAAGGTGCCACATAATACTCATCCCACATTTGTAAGAAATCGTTCTTCTAGCGCAGCACCTACGTTTTACAACTCCCAGCCTATGTGGCGGCCCCCTCGATCTGGAACTCCCTCCCAATAGATCTTCGACATGCCCCTTCCCTAGAAATATTTCGCCGGGGCCTGAAGACTTGGCTCTTTAACCAGGCCTTTACAACCTCTGAGATTTCTAGGGTAAATTAGCCTTGTATTGAAATGCTGATAATTTGTTATACTGAACTTGTACGTAATGTATTGACTATATCTTACTTATTGTATTTTATCATATTTTACTGTAAGCCGCCTAGAGGGGCCATTGGCCAGATAGGCGGCCTATAAATTAAAGTTTATTATTAAAGTTTATTATTATTATTTACTCCAGGCAGGCACCTTTGCTGCATCCCTTGCGGTACCTCCTTAAAGCTTTTTTGTTTACGCAAGCTATCCAGACACATAAATGTTGATCTGTTTTAATTTTGTTTAGTTAGTAGCTGTTTTAATTGTTTTAGATAAGTTTTTAATCACTGGTCCTTAATCATTTTATTGATGCTTTTAATGTTTTTTGTAAACCCCTTAGAAGTCTTCACATTCAAGAGGTATATACATTTTGTTAAATATAAATAAACAAACAGCTGCTTTGGAGATCAAATGCCACATTCTAAATTTCAGTGACTAAATTTGGCATTCTGAATATTTGAGAATACTGGTTTCAACTCGAGACTGAATTTAGTTGAACTCCAAATTAATCCAACCAAAAGATGCACAAACACTCAATCAAGCAGGCATTACCTGAGACGCTAAGCTGTGCCCATGTTGTGGAAGGAGAATCCCACCCTGCTGCTGAGGAAAAGAGAGAAGATTTGACTGCAGAGCTGGAAAAAAGGAAAAAGAAAGAGTGAGCCTGTCTCCGAAATTTTGTCTCTAGCTGATTTTTTTCATTTCATTTGCAGGGCAAGGGCCGTAGCTCAGTAGTACAGCATTCTGCCTCGCACGCAGAAGGTCCCAGGTTTAATTTCCGGCATCTCAAGGTAAGGCTGGAAGAGACTCCCCGTCTGAACCCTGAAGAGCCACTGCCAATCAGTGTCGACAATGCTAAGCTAGATACACTAATGCCCTGACTCAGGATAAGGCAGCTTCTCTTACGTTCCTAGGTCCATTGCTTTCACGTTTTTGGCACTTGCTAAAAACTTGTTTGTTTTAATAAGCCTGCTATACCCAGATATGTAAAGCTGACATGTATTTGAATACGTAATTTTATTTTATCATGTATAAAGTTGTTTTTTAAAGATGTTTTGTTTTAAGAGGTTTTAAAGTCTTTCATTTTTAAGATGTTTTAAAGTGCTTCTAGTGTTTTTGTTTACTTCCCTGGGCTCCTTTTGGGAGGAAGGGCGGGATAGAAAATAAATAAATAAATAAATAAATCCTGTATGCCAATGAAATCAGTGCACTACACCACAGGCAACAATGGTCCATCATCTTCAACTCTCTTTAAAAAAATACCGCTATGTTATGTTATGTGCCTTTAAGTCGATTACAACTTATGGTGACCCTATGAATCAGCGACCTCCAATAGCATTTGTTCAGAGCTTGGAAGCTTACTTTTTAAAAGGAATACATTACAATTACTGTTACATAACCCCAAAAAGGAATAAATTACAATAGTTCTGAAAGGAATTGATTACTTTAATGTTACTCAAAAGTAATCATTACAATTACACTTAAGTTACTTAAAAAGAACACTAGAGTGCCTACAAGGTGCTGGCCTTGGCTGCTGCACACCTAAGTCGCCTAAAACAACATTAAAAATAAACTCATACACACAGCAGAGCTTGGAAAAGTTACTTTTTTTGAACTACAACTCCCATCAGCCCCAGCCAGCATGGCCACTGGCTTGGGCTGATGGAAGTTGTAGTTCAAAAAAGTAACTTTTCCAAGCTCTGACACACAGAGATAGTAGAATAATTATTTTTATCCATAAGATAGCAGTAGTGGTCTCTCCGCTGGTAAGGGAGGCAGATGCCACTACTCAGATCTTTCCATGTCAAACCAAGTGCAGCCCCCCCCCCCACATACACTCTCAGTCAGCAAGCATAATCTCTCTCACTTAACCACCTCCCGGAGCCTGCCCTGCCACCAACTAAGGGACACCCACCCAAGCAAACGTTTTCCCCTGAGATGCTAAAAAGTTAAAACACTGCAAATGCAGCAAAGTAGCCAGGGAGGGTAGTGGAGGCCACTTTGTGTGCCAAGTGTAAACACAGTATTCTCTCTCTCTCTCTCTCTCTCAACAGACACACACACACACACACACATGTTATCTTTCACCTCCACATTTCTTTATCTCCATTCTGCTGCTGCCTCCTTCTCCTCCTTTATCCATGTCCTTGCTCTCCGGTTCCTTTCTCCCTCCACTCCATTCTTCTCTACCACCATTCATTTTTTTAAACAATTGTTTTCCCCACTCCACCCCTATCTCGCTCTCCACCTCCTCCCTCGTCGCCTCCTCCCCACCCACGGAGCACGAGGGAAGAGCAACACTGCACAGAAGCCCAGTTTGAGGCACATGATTTTCATCCACAAATCAGAGGAGCAGAAGACTTCCCCTGCTTCCCCCCTCACGTAATGCCCAAAAGTAATGCTAGAAACATTACAATTGCTCCACAAAAGTAATAAAATTACCCCTAGTTCTATTACAATCAAAATGTAAAGGAATTACCCACTCGTTCCTCAAAAAAGCAATGAATTACAAGCAATTCGGGTTTTTTTGTATCTGATTACTTCCAAGCTCTGCATTTGTTATAAACCACCCAGTTCAGATCTTGTAAGTTCAGGTCTGTAGCTTCCTTTATGGAATCAATCCATCTCTTGTTTGGTCCTCCTCTTTTTTAAAAAAACTCTCTTAAAAAAACACCCCTATATACATAGAAAAAATCTCTGTTTGGGGGAGAAGCCATAGATCACAATGGTGGAGCCCCCTTCTAGGCTCGGTCACTGACATCTCCAGGTAGGACTGGGAATGCCCCCTGTCTGAAACCCTGGACAGTCACTGCCAGTCTGTGTCAACAATACCAAGCTGGATGGACCAATGATCTCACTCCATATAAGGCAGCTTCCTAGGTTTCTATTTGGGAAGGGCCATAGCTCAGAAGCAGAACATCAGCTCTGCATATAGAAGGTCCAAGTTTCAATCCCTGGCATCTCCAGGCAGGGCTCAGAGACACCCCTGCCTGTGCACTTGGATTCTGTACATTAGGGTAGAGACATGCCTGCTGTTGTGCTGGTTCCAGTGCGTCTCCACCTCTGTTTTCTGAAAACAGGGGTACACGACACTAGTCAAACACTGCCCCTTTTTACTCCAAAACCCTGGCTGGGTCAGCTCCAGCTTCAAGCAGACTTCGCAAATGATTGGTAGATCAACCCATTTGCCTTCCAGGTGTGGCCAATGGCAACGCTTTGCTGCAGGTTCAAACAGAGACAGTGACTGGCCCAACACTTTGTTGTGGGTGGTCCTGAAAGGTCTGAAGTCAGCAATGGGAAAGGGAGGCGTGGTGAACAGAGAGCAGTGTGACTTCAAAACACAGCTAGAAAAACTATTCTGGCTGCTTTTCAAGCAAGTAGTGTGCCCACAGCTTTAGATTTCTTCTACCTCATGCTGTCCAGATGTCAGACTTTAGCTCCCATCAGCCCCAGCCAGGAGGGCCAATGGTGAGGGATGATAGGAATTGTAGTCCAATAACATTTGGAGGGCTGCAGGTTCCTTGTCCTTTATCTCATTCATTCTTTCATAAAAGTATTTATATACTGCCCACTTGCAAAACATCAGGGCAGTGCACAGCAACATAAAACCATTTAAATGCCATACAAAACAATCATTAAAATGATTGGCTATGCAAGAGATGTTTTAAACAGCTGCAGAGGCCTAATCCAGGGTAGCCAATGTGGGATGGGCAAATGTGTCGGTTTTGATTTCTCTGTTTTCTCGTTTTTTAAACTCAGCTCTCCATATTTCCACATCAGTTGGCAATTTTTTTAAAAAAAAGTCCTCGTGAAAATTCAGCAACATTTTAGTGTGAATTTCTCATAAGTGACACATCTTTGTATGCAGCTTTGCTCAATATAAACGTTTCTGCAAAGCAATTCCCTGTATACAATGCATTTTAGTATGCCATTATCACTAATAGAGGCATTTTAATGCACACTCTACCCTAGTAAATTGTATTGCTTTTATTGATATATTTTTATACTTGTGTTTATTTTTCTTTGTAAGCCGCCTTGAGGGCCTTTGCCCAAAAGGTGGGGTATAAATAAATTTAATAATAATAATAGTAGTAGTAGTAGTAGTATATGTGTGGGTTTTTTGTACATATTACCTGGCTGAAGAACTGCACTGTAAAATTTAGAGAAGTGTGAAATTCAAAGGAAGGCTGTATTTCAATTTGCATATTATTTCGGAAAGCGTGAATTAGGTAGTCTTGCTTGTAAATGGGAGCTGAATCAGATTTACACACACCCCCATCCGTACCTCCAGACGTTGCTGGACTCCAACTCCCTCACTACTGGCTGTGCTGGATGGGGCTGATGCGTGTTGTAGCCCAGTCACATCTGGAAGGCTCCACTTTGGCTATCCTTACTTTTAAGAGTGTTCACAGCACCTCGCAGACATCCTGTTGTAATCCTTACAGCTATGCAATTTCAGCAGTATAATTCCTCTATTGGAGACGCGTGGCTGAGGCTGTGAAACAGGAGCTTGCCTAGGGCCAACTAGGCACCATTTAACCTTTCCAAAGCAGGAGCATATTCCAGAATGTGGTGCAATGGCATCAGGAATTATATGCACCTTAGACTGATGACATGCCACCAAACAGACATATTGGCTGCCGTCCCTCTATCTTATTATAAATTTCCAAGTTGGGCCTTCGGGAAACTCCATTAGAGAGGATAGCAGCTTAGCACTGGGAACTGCTGCACAGGGTGAAGACAGGCAGGGTGTTGAGGAGAGGAAGACGTTGTAGCAGATTTTCACCTGTGGTGCCAGCAAGTTCTCTCCCTCCTTCACTGTTTGCATAACAGACCAAGATATGAAACATGGCCTCAGCCCAGTGGTGGCTGGTGTTCATTCGGGCTGGTGGGCAGAAGGGCAGGGAGCCCAACAGTAGGTGGACCCAGAGCCAATGTCAGGCAGAGCCAACTAACTCCAGTTTTGTCCCCATCCTGTTCCTTCCTGCTGAGTTCTACATGGGCAACACTGAGACTAAGGAGGAGGAAGAAACTGACAGGCAGTTTCACCCTCCAGGCTGGCTGCAAGTAAGAAAGCAGGCAGGCGAGGGTGGTTGGGGACAGACTGAGGTTGGCGGGGCGGTGCCCCCTTTGCCTTAATGGAGTGGCCCCCACTACAGCCATCACTTGTGCTGCTCCCTCCATGTTTCAGCTAGGCTGCTGCCTTTTTGCAAACAGGAGCATCTAACCTTTTATGGCCCAAGGGCCACATTCACCCTTAGCCAATGCTCCGGGGGCCACGTACTAGTGGGCATGGCCAAGAGTGGGTGTTCCATGCAAGCATGCACGTAAGAACATAAAAACAGCCCTGCAGCTGGATCAGGCCAATGGCTCCTCCAGTCCAGCATCCTGTTCTCACAGTGGCCAACCCAAGGCCTGTGGGAAGCCTGAAAGCAGGAACTGAGCGCAACAGCACTCTCTCCTTTTGTGATTCCTGACAACCGGTATTCAGAGGCAGTGACAGTGGAGGGGCAACATAGCCATCAGGGCTCGTAGCCACGGACAGCCTTATCCTCCATGAATTTGTCTAATCCTCTTTTTAAAGCCATCCAAGATGGTGGTCATCACTTCCTCTTAGTTTAATGATGGGCTGTGTGACTATATGCACACACAGCGCACACAGTGCTCCCTCCTCAGACAATCCATGCAGATCAGCTGAGGGAGGTTACTGCCCTGCCTGCCAATCAAATAATTAATCTGGTGATGACCAAGGAGGGGTCCCAACAGGATTATTTTTTGCTGCGGCCACCAAAATCGGTAGGATCTTAGGAGGCCTGTGGACAGACCACGCTTCCAAACTGGGGCGTAGCCATCCCTGTATTAAATAAGTGCAATAGGTATCATTTTAATTATTCATCTTATATCATATACGATGGAATTCGCTTTGTTCCCTTATACTCAGGTAAGGGCTTTTGACCTAGCGGAGACATCCGCTAATGCAGAGGTGGCGAACCTGCAGCCTTACAGATGTTGTTGCACTCTGAGTAAAGTGTGGTGTAGTGGTTAGAGTGTTGGACTACGACCTGGGAGACCTGGGTTCGAATCCCCACACAGCCATGAAGCGCACTGGGTGACCTTGGACCAGTCGCTGCCTCTCAGCCTCAGAGGAAGGCAATGGTAAACCCCTCCTGAATACTGCTTACCATGAAAACCATATTCATACGGTCGCCATAAGTCGGGATCGACTTGAAGGCAGTCCATTTCCATTTCAATGTTGGAGACAGTGGGTTGGATCCAACTAAGTCCTACTCAGAGTAGACCCACTGAAATGAATGCACCTAAGTGAGCCAGGTGGATCAACTTCAGTGGGTCTACCTGGAACAGGGCTAGTGTTGAAACCCCCCCAGTGTGCCTCTGAATGCCAGTTGTTAGGAATCAAAAGTAGGGAGAATGCTGCGGTGCTCAGGTCCTTCTTGCATATGGTTGGCCACCGTGAGAACAGGGTGCTGGACCAGATGGGCCACTGGCCTGATTCATCAGCCATGCTCTTCTGATGCTCTTATCTTCTATATGGCAGCCCTGTGCCAAAGTTGCAGAATGAGCTGACATCAGAGATGATGATGTACATCTGTGAGAACACAGAAACTAATCCAGAGAAAAGAGAAAGAGAGTTATATTTTGGGGAAAGGAGTCGGGATGGCTGGGCTGCAGGTTCCCGGGTTCAAACACTGCTGATAGCAGCCACCCAGGCGAGGGAGTGCTGCCCTTCTGTTATTGAGAGCTGAGTCACTGCAGGAGCACATTAATGTAACCCTCCTAATTTCCTGCTTATAGTCACAGTGGGTGTGTAATCTTGGTTCGACAGCTGTTTGACTACTTCAGTGGAATCCTTGCTTCACCCTTTCTAATGCGGTGTCTCCGGAGAAGAAAGCAAAACAAAAGCTGTCGATCCCACAGGGCAGGGGTTGGCCATTGTTTCATCTGCCAGGCACCTTGCAAATCAGGGGCACGCATGTGAATGTAATTAAAACATGCCATAAGCGGGTCTTGCCGAACTCAAGAGACAGCTCGCCGAGATGTGTAATACCTTTGCAACATCCAACGAGATAGGATCTAAATGAGCCAGACAAAATTAGCCAAATTGCTTCGCCTGCCAGCTGCGTGGTGGGCAGTCGTCTGCCTATTATGGTGAGTCTCTTCCTGGAATTTAATTCAGGAGTGGTGGTGGCGGTGGAGTACTTGAGTATGAATATCTTCAGGTTGACAAATTTCATCCCGAAAGAGAAGGATTAGCAAGAGACTCAGCAAAGCTGTGACTCCAAGGCTCCGGTGATAATGGTAGCCTGGATTTGAACCTTGATCCTGAAACCACTTACTTCTCTAAAGTCGTGTGAGGAAAAAAAGAGGATCAAAAAGGAGGAGGAGGAGGGAATTTTAAGGGTTGGGAGGGAACTCCTATCTTTTTTTCCATGCTCTCAGTTTTGAAAATGGGTAGCAACAAAGAGCAGAGTACTAGCTAAACATTATATGTTATTGAATGAAAGACCATAGGCTGTAGTCAACTAAGTCTTGCTCAGAGTACACCCACTGAAATGAATGAACGTAAGTTCCATATCTATGAACTTCAGCGGGTCTACTCTCAGTATGACTAGCACTGAATATCACCCCATTAGATCATCAGAAGGGGCTGGCTTTTGGATCAAGCCAAAGGCCCATCTCGTTCAGCATCCTCTTCTCACAGCATCCAACAGATGCCCAATGGGAAACTCATAAGCAAGCAGGACTTGAGCGCAACAGCACTCTCCCCACTTGTGATTCCCACTGACTGGTATCCAGAGGCTTACTGCCTCCAACGTTATACGTCACTGAGCTAAGGACTGGACATTAGGACACCAGAAGAACCCAGGTGCACTACTGGATCAGACCAAAGGGCCTCTCTAGTCCAGCATCCTGCATCCCACAGGGGCCAACCAGATGCCTCCTCTGACAGCCTTATCCCTCCAAGAATTTGTCTAAACCCCCTTTCAAGATGTCCAAGTTGTTGGCCATCATCACATCCTGTGGGAGAAAACTCCACAGTTTATGTGCTGGCCGGTGAAGAAGTACTTTTCCCCCTCTTTCCTGAATCTCCCATCATTTGGCTTCATTGGATAACCCCAGCTCCTAGTATTAGGATAGGCAGGGGGTGGGGGTGGGGAGTTCTTCCTGGGCACTTTCCCCACCCTCTGCATAATCTTATACATCTCTATCTTGTCCCCCCCCCATTTACTCACTTTTTCTGACCTAAATGGCTCCATGTGTTGCAACCAGCTCCTGCTGGGATGAAGAGCGGGATATAAATTGAATAAAAATAAATAAATAAACATTTTCTGCTTGCATCCTAGCTATGAAAACACGGATTGCTCCATTTCTGGGTCGCCCCTCTTACAGTTGTACAATAGCCTGTTGGACTGGTTCACACATGCATACATGCACTTTCAGCCACCCATGACTGTAGTATTGCATCAAGCGACTATAGTATTGGATAAAACCTTGATTAAAAATGTTGGCGGCTGGAGGGAAGGAAATACATGTATAGTGTGTGCATATCTTCCTCTGTCTCCTTGCTGCTACACCCTCCCCTGCTCCTTGACAGCCCTGGATCACTCTGGCTGTACTCCATCTGACCCGGGGTGATCTGGGACTGCCTTCACCCAATCCAGTCAAATCCTGGGTCACCCCGAACCAGCCCGATTTGGTTCATTATCTGGGATTCAGTCAGTTCCACAGAACAGCCCTAATAATCATCCTCGAGATGGATTGCCATTAAAAAAAGTAAAAAGTCCACTAAACGATCCAAAAATGTAAATGTACTGCCTTCAAGTCGATTCCGACTTATGGCAACCCTATGAATAGGGTTTCCATGAGGCTGAGAGGCAGTGACTGGCCCAAGGTCACCCAGTGAGCTTCATGGCTGTGTGGGGATTCAAACCCTCCTAGTCCAACACCTTAACCACTACACCACGCTGGCTCTCTAAACCATC
This sequence comes from Rhineura floridana, assembly GCF_030035675.1. Lineage (NCBI taxonomy): Eukaryota > Metazoa > Chordata > Lepidosauria > Squamata > Rhineuridae > Rhineura > Rhineura floridana. The sequence goes on from NC_084491.1 coordinate 39,341,564, forward strand.
CAAGCCATCCATTAAAATTACAAAAATGCAAACATTTCTCTGTTCCATTCAATACTAAAATAAAAAATAAGGGGAAAAATAGCTACGCAAATATCCAAAACAAACATACGAACTAACTTAACAAGATATTGAACAATTAAGTCCAAATTTTCTAAAATTCACTACAAAAATATACACAGATGCACAACCACACACACACTCACATATGTACATACCTGTAAAGATAAATGCTTATGCATGTTTAAATACTTGTATATTTTAGTTAGTTTCTATGTTTGCGTAGCTATTTTTCTTATTTTTATTTTAGTATTAAATGGAAAAGAGAAATCTTTATGATAATTTATATAGTATTTGTAAAACTAAGTAAGTTTATTTATTTATTTATTAGATTTATGTTCCACCCGTCCTCCCAGAAGAAGCCCAGGGCGGCAAACAAAAACACTAAAAGCTCTCTAAAACATCTTAAAAAGAAAACTTTAAAGCATATTAAAACAAAACATCCTTTTTAAAAAAAAAAAAAAAAAGATTTAAAAATATCTTAAAAAGCAATTCCAGCACAGACACAGACTGGGATTAGGTCTTTACTTAAAAGGCTTGTTGAAAGAGGAAGGTCTTTAGTAGGCACCGAAAAGATAACAGAGATGGCGCCTGTCTAATATTTAACGGGAGGGAATTCTAAAGATGAGGTGCCACTACATTAAAGGTTCACTACCTATGTTGTGTGGAACGGACCTCCTGATAAGATGTGTCTGCAGGAGGCGCTCACCTGTAGGATGTAATGATTGACTGGGTATATAAAAAGATATAAGATGATCTTCCAGGTATCCTGGTCCCAAGCTGCACAGGGCTTTGCACACCAAAAGCAGATCCTTGAACTTAGTCCAGTATCTAATGGGGAGCCAGTGCAATTCTTTCAACAGTGGAGTGACATGTTGGCAATACGCTGCCTGAGTGAGCAGTCACAAACCAATGGGCAAAGGGTGGGCTTTTTCAGGAGTGGTCGGATCACCACCTCTTTCAGGGTGGTTGGGACCACTCCCTCTGCAAAGACGGGTTGACCACACCATGGATCCACTCGGTCATACCCCCTCAGCAAGCTTTAATAAGCCAAGTAGGACAAGGGTCAAGAGGACATGTTGCTGGTCGCAGCTTGCCCATGTCATCAGGCCGCATCAACTGAAACCGATCCCAAGAAGTTGCAGCACATGCTTCACCTCACTGGGGACGACATTAGTGGATGGTGCGTCACAATTGCTACGGAGGCCAGCAACTTTACCCTCAAAGTGCCTTGAAAACAATTCACAGTGGCTCCCAAAGAGTCAAAAACTCCATTTCTTAAATATGATTGTTACATAGTATAGATGAATACTGTATTATAATTATATCACCATGTTCAAGGACTATTTTGAATTGTATCTAATTATTAGTAATAAAGATTTTTTTTGAAAACACAAAACACAAACAGTGTTTGATAAAAGCAATGATGGCAGCAACACAACAATATAGAAGCAACAAAACAGAACAACCTTTGCTGACCTTGTGCCTTTCAGACAATGGTGGCTGGTGCCCATTGGGACTGGTGGGGCAGAAGGGCAGGGAGCCCAACAGTAGGTGGATCCAGAGCCAATAACAGGCAGAGCCACCTAATTCCTGTTCTGTCCCCATCTCCTCCTCCCTGCTGAGTTCTACAAGACGAACCCTGAGATGTAGGAGGAGGAAGCTGACAGCCAGGGCCACCCCCTGGACTGGTTGCATGCAAGAAAGCAGGCAGGAGAGGGCTGGCTGAGGGCCAACGGAGGGTGGTGGGGCTCTGCTCCTTTTGTCCGAATGGACTAGCCTCCATTGCTGCCAGGTGCTGTCGAACTACAACTCCCATCATCCCTGACATTGACTGATGGGAGTTGTGGTCCAAAACATATGGAGGGCACCAGTTGGGAAAAGGCTAATATGGAAAGTAATCATCTGCATAAAGACAGCACAGCAGTCGAGGGACAGAACTAAAGAAGGTCTAGTGGGTGTCTCCAAAAGCCTTGCAGAACAAAACACAGTCAGTTTGACTGGTCTTTTCCAAAGGAGAGACATCCACAACCCAGAATGCCTGCTTCCTTGTGAACTCCCGGCCACATACGTCATCCAGACCACTCCGGATTTCAGAGGCAAGGGGATTACAAAACGAGGACTGAGCATGCTCAGTGGCGATGGAATGCTGACTGACTATCGAAACAGGGGCGGGAAAGGGAATGAGGAACAGAATGGAGTATCCAGGACAGGAGAGCTTCGTGCTGTAATATTTTGTTGCAGGTTCCACTTATATCTGTTCACATTACCTTGTTGTCCTGCTGGGCCCTGAGATAGCAGGAATAAGGGGACGGATTGCATGTGACCCGGAACCTGCACGAGCTGCTGCAAAGTGTGAAGAGAACTCATATCCTGAAGGGGGAGAAGAAGAAGAAGAGAAGTCACATACAAGGGGTCTCTTCACAAAGCTATGCAGTCATTCTGTCGCCTTGCCCGCTGCTCTCCATGAGCACCCCTTCAATGGCTGCTCCCACTTCCTCTCTTTGTCCTGAACTATAGAACTGTTCACGGATGTGGACATACTTCACCTGGCTTCTCATCGCTCGATGGTTCGACACTCGGAGGCAAAGCACACAACCTGTGGCTGGTCTGAACCACCTCAGACTGCAAGTGTTTTGAATGCCACATCTCCCTTCTAGAATAACTCCCTACCCCAGCTCCCATTTGCCCTAATGGGGCACCCACCACCGCCTGTCCTCAGCCAGTTCTTTGTGGCAAGCCAGCAGCGCCTGAGCGCAACCAGCAAATGATATTCCAAGGCCTCCGACTCGAACCTTTTCCTTGACATTTTGTAGGAGCAGGGAATTTTCTCCTAATGGGAGGGAGTATTCAAATAGCAGTCAAAGATGCATCACATTACTACTACTACCACCATTATTAGTTCATCTTCCACATACGTCCCAAGGTGACGTAGAAAACAGGATAAAAACAGTTAAAAAACAGTTACAGCACCAAAAAAAATTAAAAGAAGATATATGTAAAGACAATATAAAATGAGCACTCAAGGCAGAGACCTTTTCATCCAGCCAGGAAAGGCTGTTAGAATAAAAATGTCTTTAACTGTTTTGGAAAGTACAGATAGTGGCCGCCCGTTGTATCTCAAAAGGGATGCTATTCCACAAAACAAGAGGCAGCCACACTGAAAGCCCTGCTCTGAGCTACTGTTGAGTGGGCTGCTGATCATGGCTCTAGATGACTTCCTTCTGAAAGGATGAACCCTCTCCATGCAAAATGTTTGTGCAAGTCCCATTTGCAGTGGTCGGTCTGCGAAGTCTCATTCATATGTGCGGCCCTGGGCTCCTACTGGGAGGAAGGGCGGGATATCAATCTAATAATAAGTAAATAAATAAATATGAGACTTGGGACCTAATTATCTGAGGGAGTGCCGCTCTGTCTGTGTATTAGCCAGTCTGTGATCTGTAGGAGGGGCTGCTCTCATTGTCCCACTGCTGAGGGAAGCCTGTGATATGACATAAGACAAGGCCTTTTCCATGAGGGCCCCTCAGCTCTGGGACTCCCCCCCCCCCGCTGCCAGCTCTAACACTACTGGTTTTTCAGAGTTCTCTGTTTATCCATTGTTGCATTTCTATCCCATCTTTCCTTCAAGGAGCTCAAGGTGTTGCATTTGGTTCCCTTATCTTCTTCACAACACTCCAGAGAAGGAGGCTAGGGGAAGGGCCATAGCTCAGCATTAGAACATTTATACGCAGAAGGCCCCAGTTCAATCCCCGGCATCTCCATGCAGGGCTGGGAGAGACCCTGGTCTGAAATCCCAGAGAGCCACTGCCAGTCAGTGTACACAATACTGAGATGGATGGAACAATGATGTGACTCCTATAAGGCAGCCTCCTATGTTGCTCAGCTGAGAGAAAGTGACTGGCCCAAAGTGTGAGTTTCATGGCCGAGTGGGCGTTTGAACCTTGGTCTCCCAGGTCCTAGTCCAGCACTCTAACCACTACACCATGTTGGCTAACAACACACCTCTTTGCTCAGGCTTTTTGGGGGTGGGGGGAGTTGACTGAATGTTTTAACTGCACATTGGTGATTGTCTGCTGCTGCATACGTGGATTATTATTTGGTTTTTTTTTTAATCAGTTGCTTTAATTACTGAGCATATTTACTCATGTGTTAAGATGTAACCTGCCCTGGGATCAATCAAACTGATGAAGGGCAGGATGAAAGATAAGCAAGTATGTGCAAACCATCCCATGATGCAGCACTCATTGTGATGCATGTGTGAAACTGCCATACTTTATTCGGCTCCTCAGCTGAAGGATTTGATGCACGTGGGGATAACATGGGCCAAGAGAGGAGGGTAGTCCCCCACAACCTTTGCTTCTGACAGGCATCTGGTTGTGAGGTTTAAAGAACATGTTGTCGTTTTTAATCCCATCTTTCGATTTATAAATTGGTTTGCATGTAATCTTTTTTTAAAAAAACCAACGCTGCCATAAAACCATACAGCAAATAACTAAAATAATAACAAATCATCATAATCCAATATGTAATAGGTCAAAATACTCAAAAGTACAAATCAAACCAAATATACACATCAATAAACACCCAATAAAGATAGAAAGAATCTTTCCCATCAGATGCTGAAATGCTAACAAAGTAGGCCCCTGGCATATAGACCTGTGGAGGGGGTTCCACAGGCAAGCCACCCACTCCTCCACAAAGGCCAGGTGGGTGATTAAGGAGCCAGGGACTTTTGCACTAAGTCTAGATCTCCTGCCCTCCTTTAACTTTTTTTTTTACTTTACTTACAGAGCAGTTTTTCCTCTGCAAGTCTGTCAAAATTTATATTTATACCTTTAAGTTGACATATGCAAATTGTATAAAAGCCCTAAATGTTGAAGCCTTTCCTCACGATAGTATCCTGTGGCCAGTATTAGTTATACTTGTTAATTACATTTTCAGCCTATACTTCCATAATGGAACTCAGGGCAGAGTTCACAGATGGTTACCCATCCAAACACTGACCTGACCTGGGCCTGCTTAGCTTCAGCAAGGTTGCTGTGTAAAGGGCGCTTAAGCCTATGGTTGCCATATTACCAGGTTAGCCGGGTTTTACCTGGATTATAGCCCTGCTACTTGGCTCCCGCTTAACCCATTAGGTGGCCTGGATTTTCTGGGCAGGTGCCAAGCCACAGAGAGGGAGCTACTGTGCCTTTAAATCTATATCAACCCAATTCACAGATAATGGGAAAAGCTCATCGGAGTTCTGTTTGCCTCTAATCAAGTTTTGTGTCAGTTACACCCAGAGGTGTGCAATTGACAAGAAACAATGAAACTGATAAAAAAAACCCATCCCCTTCTCCCTTAGCTTTAGTGATACTGTACTCCGGAGGAGTAAACATCCTTCCCTGTGTGTGTGTGCATGTGCGCACTGAGCTCCATGCCTTGGCTGACCGCAGCCCAACCAAGCAACTGGGAATGGGGGAGTCACCTCCAGAGCAAAGCAGCAGCAGTAGCAGCAACCTTTGCTTTAAAGTGTCTGCAGCTTCCACCCACTTTCCTCCTCCTTCTCTGGCCTGCCCAGCAAGTTGGAGTTATAGTTTCCCTTCTTCTCCTCTTTCCTCCACTCCACCTGATTCGAGCTCCGCGCTCTTCCCAGGAGGCTGGTGGTGGTAATAAAGTCTCTCTTTGTGTCTTGGGTGAAGGCAGCCTTTGGAAGCGCAGGGGGGGGGGAATTGGCCAGCTCAGACCTGTAAAAGGATCACCTGTTGTCTGCAGGTCCTGCTTTCTTTGAAATCGTATGTGTGTGTGTGTGAGTTTTCAAAGTTGAGAGCCAGTGTGGCATAGTGGTTAGAGTGTTGGACAAAGACCTGGGAGACTAGGGTTTGAATCCCTACTCAGCCATGAAGCTTGCTGGGTGATCCTGGGCCAGTCGCTGCCCTTCTCTCTAATCTGTCACAGGGTTGATGTGGCGATTAAATGAGAAGGGCAGGAAGTGTGTACTCCACCTTCAGCTCCTTGGAGAAAAGGTGGGATTTTAATGCTAATGCTAATGCTAATGCAAATACAAATGCAAATGCAAATGCTAATGCAAATGCTAATGCTAATGCTAATGCTAATAATAATAATAATAATAATAATAAAAGACTTTCCCAAGGAAGAGCTTCCTCCTCAGAAAATAAAAACACACTTTTGTTTTTGTTTTGAGTGCCCTGTTGTCTTGGTTAAGGTGTGTATCCAGCCTTGATGTGCTTATGGAAGGGGTGTGCAAGTAGTGCCCCCCCAAGTGTGAAGGTTTGGACAAACACTGCGTTATAGAAAACCAACGTCTGTGTGAAAGTACATATTTGGAAATGCCATTGGTGAGATCCTAAGCACATTTACTAAATGATGTCATATAGAACTTGAACTTCAGAAAATATTTTACAGTCATGCTCATAAACACCTATGCAACCTTGTGTCTGGAGACCTAGAGTAGATAACACATTATTAAGAATCACTTTCTATAACTGTAAAGAGGTATGTTTACATGCGTGCATCCCAGGCACCTAAATGAGGGGTGAGAGCAGCATAGGAACACCAAGGGTTCCCAAACTTTTCTTGAAAAGTTACACTTTTATTGTTTTTATTACATTTGTAAGCTGCCTGGCGCTCTGTTTTTAACAGTGGAAGGGTGGGATATAAATCTTCTTAAACCATAAATAAATATTCCATAGTGTTGGAAACTAGAGCCTAGGCATTTAAGGCTGAACATGTACATTTTTTAAAAAAGGATTTCTCACATATTCCTTCAGTTTTTGTTGGTAAATACTAGGTAAGAAAACAAAACACCTGGATCATACAACTATTAATATGCTTCATTTGCATAATTGGCAAATAATTTGCCTAATATGCAAATTAGCCTGCCTGGCTTTGTGAGACTGGAATATGGCAATCCTATTCAAGCCACACCCCATAAGGAAGTTTTTGTCAGAGCTTGGAAAAGTTACTTTTTCGAACTGCAACTCCCATCAGCCCAATCCAGTGGCTATGCTGGCTGGGGCTGATGGGAGTTGTAGTTCAAAAAAGTAACTTTTCCAAGCTCTGGTTTTTGTTTTGGACTACGGTTGCTTTCAGTTGAGGCTTATCTGTATGGAAACACTGAAACTCTCTTACCCCAGCAATTTGCCCTCCAGGCATCATCGAGGGCCCTTGTACCAGATGGCTCGATCTGGAAGGGGTGGTAGTTTGCAAAGAGTCGCTGAGGTCTTCCGTTTTAATCTGTAAGAGAGAGCAAAAGACCACATCACTGTAAAATCCTCCTTGAGAATAACAAATTGGTAGGAAGAGACTGGGGTGACAGATTTAGGATGCAGAATTCAGGGAGCGTGCAGCCTCTCTGTGGCTTCAGGCAACTGGCTGTAGAATTGTAGCTCTGCTTCAGGTTCCTGGAACTCTCAGCCAGGGCCGGCGCCAAGTATGACTGGGCCCTTGCCAGGACCCAGGGCACCATAGCCCAAGCCCTTGTGATGTAGGTGTTGTGGGGCTAATAAGCTTGCCCACACACCCCATCTACCTCTTGTGTTGTGTGAATGACGTGAAAACACAGTGCACACAACATTCATACTGACAGGAGGGGTAGGTTGGGGTATGCATGTAGGTTTATTGAAACCTGTGTTGTCTGTATTGGGGGGTGCCTTGGAGCTCCCTCTCCGCGATCTGCAACAGGGTCAGGTTGCTGGATGTGACTGTTGCGGATCCCAGAATGGGAGCACCACCCTCCTATGCTAAGGAGGACCCGTTCAGGGGCCCCTCAGGGCTGCAAGGGCCCTTGGCCAGGGCCCAACCTGGCCACCCTCTGGCTCCAGCCCTGCTCCCAGCCCCTATTTCTGTACAGAAAAAAGATGGAAACATTTCTGGGAGACTGATCAGGAGGCATTAATTGTGCAACAACTACTCCAATAACCACAGTGGCATGGCATCACATTGTAAAGACTGTTTTTTAAGGACGTGTTTGGACACCCTATTGACAGATTCTTAACAGATGAAGCAGAGAACACAACTCACAAATTCGATTTCCCCCTCCCCAAGTCAGATTTTGGCCCCCTTTCTGGAATTTTAAACTTTTATTTTATATATGTATATTTTTAAATGTCACCATCTAGTTATTATTTGTGAAGCTAAGAGGAAATGAATGCAGACAGCATTCCAGGGGTAGCCCACATGGGACCCCCCCAGATGTTGTTGGACCACAACTCCCATCAGCCCCAACCAGCAGGGCCAATGGTCAGGGCCATTGGGAGCTGTAGTCCAGCCACATCTGGAGGGCACCATGTCGGCTAGTCCTGCAGTATTCTATCCAGTTGCTCGGCAATAAGCACACCTTTCTGCTGACTGGCTACCCGATGGGACTGTAGCTCAGTGAGAGGACACATGCTTTGCATATAGAAAGTGAGGTCCCAGGTTCAGTCCCCTGCAACGCTTCTCCAATGTCAATGACCAAACGACAAATGCTGGAAAAGGCCACACCCTGCCTGAAACCCTGGCCAAGACCTGGCAGAGTAGATGAGGGATAGAGAGAGAGTGTGGCCCTCCAGGACTCCAGCCTCCATTAGCTGCTGCCAGCATGGGCCATAGTCAGGATGATGAGTAGTCCAACAACCTCTGGAGGACCACATCTTTCCCTTCCCTGGAGTGGATAATAGGATGTAAGAAGTTGCCTTATCCTGAGTCAGACCATGGGCACATCTAGCTCAGTATTGTCTACACTGACTGGCAGCAGCTCTCCAGGATTTCAGGGTGTCTCCCATTCCTAACTGGAGATGCCGGAGGACTGAACCTGGGACCTTCTGCATGCAAAGCAATTGCTCCACCACTGAGCAATGGCTCTTCTGCAATCCTGGAGTAGACACATACTTGTAGTCTGACTGGTAGAAGCTGTTTCAGACAGTCATATATCATGGGCTCCTTTTGGGAGGAAGGGCAGGATATATATATATAAATTGATAAATAGGGTTGAGCGCTAGTAGGCACCAATTAACAGTGTGTGTAAGGCTTGTTTGGTAAATTCCGCTGAGCCCAGTGGGACTTTCTCCCAAGCATGTTATGATAACTAAACCTTGAAAATGAAATGGACTGCCTTCAAGTCGATCCCAATTTATGGTGACCCTACGAATAGGGTTGTCATGGTAAGCAGTATTCAGAGGGGGTTTACCATTGCCTTCCTCTGAGGCTGAGAGGCAGCGACTGGCCCAAGGTCACCCAGTGAGCTTCAGGGCTGTGTGGGGATTCGAACCCTGGTCTCCCAGGCCGTAGTCCAACACCTTAACCACTACACCACACTGGCTTATGCCACGATAAATGTTTCTCTTTGAGGTGCCCCTGAAGACCCTTTGTTGCTCCCAAGCCAGAGTGCATGGGATGGCATCCTTAATAACTGCTAGCATACAGACAAGGCTATGGTCTGAAGGCACATGAGGCCAGCACCCTGCTGAAGCTAAGCAGGGTAAGTTGTGGTCAGTGCCTGGATGGTAGACTGCCTGGGAACCATATGTAAGCCACCCTGGATTTCTAGCATGAAAAGTAAGGTGGGCTAGAAATGTAATAAATAAACAAATAAATAAAAACATGAAAACTACTGCAGTATTTGAGTCTGGGCTGCTGTCCTACACTGATTTCCCCCACCTGTTGGTAGCCTTAGGGGGCCCCTCGCTGCTAAGGGTCCGACAAAGCTACAAGCCTGTCCCCTTGTGCCAACTGGCACAGGGACCCTGCACGTAAACAGGCTGGCACACACTGTAAGGAGCTTTTCAAATGCTGGGCCTGCCACAGAGAGTTCTGCCACCAGACATGCAGTTTGGTTACCTCTCCAGAGAGGCAAGGAGGAACATTTAAATTGGCCCTTGGAATATGCTTCCAAAGTACCCAAGAGTTCTAATCCCAAAGCTACACCAGACTGGACTTGGTTGGGAGACCCTCTTGAGAAGTGCCCTGCAGTCATGCTGAGTGAGGTATGTGGCTGACAAGGTTGTAGCTCAGTGACAGAGCATCTGCTTTGCACGCAGAAGATCCCAGGTTCAATTCCTGCCATCCTCATTTGGGGCTAGAAATGTCTCCTGAAAACCCTGGAGAGCTGCTGCCAGCCAGTGTAGACTGGGGGTTCCCAAACTGTGGTCTGTGAGCTTCATTCAGGTGGAATTGTATGGAATTTATGATATTCGTATTCGCCGCCCAGAGAGCTGTAGCTAGTCGGGCAGGATAGAAGCTGAATAAATAAATAAATAAATAAATAAAATTCAGATTGTAATACTATCAAGTACAAGATAAGAAACAAAAGAAGCAATTAAATGCAATTAAAATATGATACTTTGAAGTACTTTCACTTGAAAGGTTGTCCCACAGAGGAGGGCCAGGATCTCTTCTCGATCGTCCCAGAGTGCAAGACATGGAATAATGGGCTCAAACTACAGGAAGCCAGATTTCAGCTGAACATCAGGAAAAACGTCCTAACTGATAGATTGGTACGACAATGGAACCAATTCCCTAGGGAGGTGGTGGAATCTCCAACACTGGAGGCCTTCAAGAGGCAGCTGGGCAGCCAACAGTTCGGTATGCTTTAATTTGGATTCCTGCATTGAGCAGGGGGTTGGACTAGATGGCCTTATATTTTTTATTTATTTTATTTTATTTGTTTCATTTTTAAACCGCCCATAGCGAGTGGCTTTCTGGGCGGTGTACAAGAAGCTTAAAATACAGAATATCATAATAAAATCAACCTACCAACAGTAAACATAAACAGCAAACAAAAAAGATTTAAAGTTATAACATTAAACGCTTAAAATGCCTGGGAGCATAGCCAGGTCTTAACCTGGCGCCGAAAAGATAGAAGCGTCGGCGCCAGGCGTACTTCTTCAGGGAGGCTGTTCCACAGTTTGGGGGCCACTACAGAAAAGGCCCTAGATCGAGTAACTGTCCTCCGGGCTTCCTGATGGGTTGGTACCCGGAGGAGGGCCTTAGATGCTGAGCGAAGTGACCGGGTCGGTTCATAGCGGGAGAGGCGTTCCACAAGATACTGCGGTCCCACGCCGTGTAAGGCTTTATAGGTCAAAACCAGCACCTTGAATCTGGCTCGGAAACAAATGGGTAGCCAGTGCAAACGGGCCAGAACAGCTGTTATATGCGCTGACCGGCTGGTCCTCGTCAGCAGTCTGGCTGCTGCGTTTTGCACTAGCTGAAGCTTCCGAACTGTCTTCAAGGGCAGCCCTACGTAGAGCGCATTACAGTAATCCAACCTAGAAGTTACCAGAGCATGAACAACTGAGGCGAGGTCATCCCTGTCCAGATAGGGGCGTAGCTGGGCTACCAACCGAAGGTGGTAGAACGCATTCCTTGCCACCGAGGCCACTTGCGCCTCAAGAGACAAGGAAGGATCGAAAAGAACCCCAAGACTACGAACCTTTTCCTTCAAGGGGCGTGTAACCCCATCTAGAACAGGGTAAACATCCACCATCTGGGCAGGGAAGGCATTCACCAACAGTGTCTCAGTCTTGTCTGGATTGAGTCTCAGTTTATTAGCTCTCATTCAGTCCATTATCACGGTCAGGCAGTGATTCAGCACATCCACAGACTCACCTTAGAGGTCCCTTCCAGCCCTACTATCTATGATTCTATGAAAAATCATACAGCATCTAGTGCAACACATTACAATTGCTACAAGCATAAAAATGATTAAGTGATCTGCCAAGACCCTCAGCAATTTTCGAGTGGTCTGTGGAAAGAAAAGTTTAGGAACCACTTGTGTAGACAGTACTAAACTAGATGGACCAGTGGTCTGACTCATTATCTAAGGCATCTTCCTATGGTGGAAGAACAGACAGGCAGAAAATGAAAAAGACAAAGATGTGAAAAAAATGAGAGATCCCACTGAATTTGGAGGGTTAAGTGGGAGTTGTTGGGTTTTGGACTGCCGCAGACAGGATGAAAACAAAACAAATCCCCAAAAGGTATTTCTCAGAGGATTTGCACAACTAACACCAGAACCCAGGCATCCTACCTGGTTCCTCTTGGTTTTTGATTATAATAGTGACTAATGATCGTTTACTCACCTGGCAAGAGAACAGAGCGAAGCTTAAAACCGCAGTTTGCCAAAAGCCAGAAAATCCATGTACTTTCACAAGCTGAAGATTAGGCCTCCCTCCCACCTGCTTTTGTCCATTTGCCAATGTCACAGTTTGGGAAAGTTCAAAAAAATGTGCCCTGGCCCTCTCACTTCCACCACCTCCACCGCTAAAAAGCTTGGATTGCTGGGCCCAATTTTTCTGGGAGGGCTCTTAATTGGATATGCAAATTCCATACTCTGAATTTTTGAAATCTGAGACACACCTTTGAAACTACTAATTCTTTCTCTATAAAACATCCAAGGAAGGAATAATATATTGTCGGTAAACAGAACAAGGGGAGAAAACAAGATTAGCCCCTAATAGATCAAGCCAAAGGCCCATTGTCTCATTCAACATCATTTGTTTCCTTACTATTTTCTAAATTTCTGCAGTCCGAGGCAAATCATGTTGTGCATTTCTTGGACATTTTACAGAAGGAAACCTTCATTTCCAAAAACGTAGTTTCCAGAGATTTCCTTCTATTAAATGTCCAAGAAATGAGCAACATGATATTAGTGCATAGGAGAAAATGATGGATCAAAGCAAAGCTCCATCGTTTAGCCCAGTATTTGTTTCCAGCAGCCAAAAAATGCATGGGCAGCTGGTCTTCAGTGGTAGACTATCTCTGAACATGGAGGTTCTATTTAACCAAGAGCTATTGATAAAACTATGCTCCTTCACTTTGTCTAATTCCTTTTTTAAAAGCCAGCAAAACTGTGAAATCATTTTATTTTATTTTGCATATGCTCCTGACAAATCTGAATGAAATAAATCACGAGGCTTTTCGGTTGCTTGGCAAATTAATATTTTTACATTAGTTACATCACAAACATTGTTGGTTGCAATCAAATTAGAATTTTTATGTGTCCACAAGGTGTGATAGAGCCATTCAACCGCTTGAGGGATATTTTGGGCTCATCAGATACCTTGGGTGGTATTCAGTATTAGTCCTACTCAGAGTAGACCCACTGAAGTTAATAGTCACAACTAATTTAGGTTCATTACTTTTAATGGGTTTACTCTGAGTAGGACTTAGTTGAACATAACCTGTTATTTGTCTAGGTGGATCAAAGTTCTGATCTGGAGCCAAACTTGAGAGTATTTTAGTTTTGGTTTGAAAATCCAAGTTGATATAAACGTTCTCCTGTGGTGTCAGATAATATATTCAATATATTCAATTCACGCTACAATCTCCTTACGGATCTGCACAGAAGCTTCATAGGGATGTACCTTTGGCCAAAGTAAATAAAAAGGAAAGAATGAATGAGGGAGGGAGAAAAGATGGAAGGAAATTGGTTGAATGAAGCATTGAGTTATCCTGGGTTAAATTAAGAAAACAGATAATTCTTACCATTCAGAGCAAGTAAAATGGTCCCATCTTATGCAAACAAAACATTTTGGTGGTGAAATGAATTTGCATTTTTCCCTGGCTGTCCTCTCTTTTTAACTTCTCTGTTTCCAGTATATCATCACTTTCTCTTTATGCTGTTATTAATCTAGGAGTATTTTCTACCCCATGCATCTGTTTTACTAAGCAAGTAGTCGATTTGTCCATGATCATATGCGACTGTAAATCCAGAAACCATAAAATACATCTACAGTTCCATATTGTACATCATAAAGGCAATCAATTACATGTTCTCCTGTATATGTTGGATGCACTTTAATTAATTGCCCCATAAATAAAAAAGCAAGATTGCCTTGCAGCCCATAAAGTTAGTTCAAAGCCGCAGAATGCTGAGGATAGAGATTTTACCTCCACATATCATATTTCATCTGAAAAATGTGTAATTTTGTTTTTCCTTCTTGTATTGTTTTCAAATATTTATTAACTGCCTAGGAACCAGTGGAAATATTGGGCTTTATATTAGCAGAAGACACGTATGCTTGTGCAAAGCAAAGGATCTAGTTTTTGCCCATCCAGCGAGGAAGGGGCCATAGGTCAGCAATACGGCATCTGTTTTGCATGCACAAGGCCCCAGGTTCAGTCCCTGGGAATCTCCAGGTAGGGGTGGGAGGTAACCCTGTCTGAAACCCCAGAGCACTGCTGCCAGTCAGTGTAGACAATACTGAGCTAGATGGACCATTTAGCTAACTCAGTATAAAGCAGCTTAATGTGTTCCTGTATTCCTATTTAGGGATGGAAGAATCAGTTAATTGCACTTTCTTGTTTTTCCAAACTTAAATTCGGTTCTCTTCATTTCTGGAGCAATTTGCATTTTTTTTTAAAAAAAATTCTTGTGAAAATTTTTCAGCATTTTATTGCAAATTTCTCCTAATAAACATATGCTTGTCTGCAATTCTGGCTAATGTACACATTTTTGCTAGCAACGACTCCTAATTTAATGCATTTTTGTATGTTATTTTCACTAGTATATTCATTTTTATATACATCTCCTCCTAATATGCATTTTTGTAAAGATGGTTTGTTCGTTGGAGAACTGCTTTGCAAAATTCGGATAAGTGTGAATTTTGAGGGATTGCTGCATTTCGGTTATCATATTGTTCCAAAAGTGCAAATTTGGTAAATTCAGCTTTCAATGTGAACTGAATTGAATTTCTCCCTCACTCCTATTCCCATGTTGCTGATTCTCCATCTCACAGCACCCCCCCATGCCTTATTCCATTCTTTTCCCAGAGAGTCCCCCAACCCTCAGAAACCATTTTTTGGGGAAACTGCAGTGGGCAGGGGGAATTGAGAAAAATTGGATGCCCTGACATCTGTGAAAGTTAAGTGCTTTCCACTAGTGCAAAGCCATTGTTGGGTACAACCCCTGGTGTAAACCTTTTTAAAGAATCTGTATCACATTGTTTCACATGCATACTTTCAAACTCTCCAATACTTCTATCACAACTTGCTAAAATACCAGTGGTCTGGAACATTTTTGCTAAAAATGAAAAGATCACACTTATTTGACCAGCCTTGGCTGGGAAGCACTTATGCAAGCTTCAGAAGAACACTATCGAAAGGAACAATCGCACACTCATGCTTCAGGTAAGAGAGTCGCTTCAGGTAAACAGGATCGTCCAAACAACCCCCTTGGCAGACTCACATCACTTGCCCTTATGTAAGTGTAGACATGGCTCCAGCAAGCCCTCTATACCTCCTTGAAAAAATGCTCTGTGGAACCCAAAAGCTTGCACTCCCCAACTACCCAAGCTAGCCCAACAGAAAGCAAGTTCCTCCTCAGGTGCATGGTATCTTCTTCAAAACCAGTAATTGCAAGACCTCTTTGTACCAGCAGAGGGAGGCAGAAGGTGTTAATGTTCTTCGATAAATTTGTGAAATAGCTGCCTCTCTTAGACTTTTTGTTGAAAGATCAAAATAAAATGATGATATTGGGATTTGACGATTAACTAAGACAGCCTATGGAGAAAAGTGATCCTGTATACATTAAGTGATCCTGTATGTATACATTAAGGGACAGGTTTGATGTATATTATATACTTATAGCTGATCTGCGACAAATCGGAAGTCAACTATTTTTTTATTTTTTTTGTTGTATTGTTATGTTTTTTGACTTTGTTTTGTTTGTCTTTTGAAAAATTTGAATAAAAATTATTAAAAAAAAAAGATAAATTTGCGAAATAGCTATATAAATTTATACAGGGAGTTTTAACGTCAACGATAAAAGATGTTAAGAGACAGAGGGGGTGAGTGCATCTTTTTACAGTGGATGTGAGAGCCTGCAGAAGGAAAGCTGCGTACTCTGTCATTCCACAAGACTCTGCCAGGCCCAGAATTCCGAAAACAGAATAACGTCCTCCACCCTGCATTCTGTAGTCAAAACAAGAGTGTCATTGTAACCCCTTTTGCCCAATGCCCTGTCCTACATTGTAAACTTAATGTTATGATCTCCTGACCATCACACAGTCTCCCTGGTCACCATCAATCTGGAAAATGTTGCAAAGGACAACTAGGCTCTCCATAATGGGATCTCCCAACAGATTAAGAAAGGGGGAAAAAGTTATACCTTTCACCCTCTTGTCCCTTCTGACCTCTTTGCCTCCGAGACCGAAGTCATGAGCATAACTGGCTCTCCTTTGTAGCCACCACTCTTGAAGATCCAAACAAAAGCCAAGGGCTTCATGTGTCTGTCTGAAGCCAACTGTGCAGAACAGCTCCAAATCAGCCTCCAAGCAAAAGTAAAAGAATACCAGCGACCGGAATGATAGACTTCGTTGCCCGTGAACGGTTTAATCCCAATCGGCACTGAGTGCAGAAGGAAGGCAAGCCATTTCAAAACTGAAATAGTTTTTTTTTTTACTGCTGCCAAAACAGAAGAGGTTGGAAGCCGTCCAAACAGAGAGGGGTGTGTTGCTTGCGTACTAGCTGTGAACATCATGAGAACATGAGGTAAGGTTGGCATTAAAAGCTGGCAGCCAGCTTGGGCTCTTAAAGAACATAAGAACATAAGAAGAGCCTGCTGGATCAGGCCAGTGGCCCATCTAGTCCAGCATCCTGTTCTCACAGTGGCCAACCAGGTGCCTGGGGGAAGCCCACAAGCAGGACCCGAGTCTTCTAGTTCTTTTAAGCTTAGCATCACCCTGCCTTGCTTTTTTTTTTAAAGTCAAGTTCTTGGAATTTTCATGAGGAGCTGGAGAACACAACCTCCCCCCTCCAAAAAAACCCCCTACCAACCTGGGCCACTGGGCTACTGCTACACCTAGGAATAGACAAATCTGTCGGTTCTCATTTGTCCAGTTTTCAGTTCTCCACATTTCTGCAGCAAGGTGCTCGTGTTTTTAAAGTCCTCATGAAAAACCATCAGTATTTTAATAAGAATTTCTCCTAAAAAAACCCACAATTTTTTCTGTGCCGTTTGGACTGGCATACACACTTCTGCAAGCCATTTCTGCTAACAGAATGCATTTATAGGTGTGATTTTCAGCAATATATGCATTTTCATGGATACTTTCCCATCATGTATCCATTTTTGCACACAATGGTTGGAGAACTGCAAAATTTGGAGAAGTGTAAATTTGGAAGAAGCTGTGCTTGGGTTTGCAAATTGGTTTGAGAAGTGTGGATTATGTAATTGCTCATTAAAATGCAAACAAGATCAACTGTCTGCTGCCTCTTTATGCCTGCACCTAATTTTTAAGAGGTTTTCTCCTGCCCTCCTTCCAATACTTGTTGCTCATTGCCAGTTTTATTAAAGAGAAATGCAACCAAACCACAAAAGGCTGGATCCAGAGCCAATCTCCCCCCCCCTCAAAGCTTAAATTGCATTTGCAGATCCAGAAGAAAATTATATGCAGATTAATGAAACAAAGCCCTGAATCTTGTTCAGCTTCCTGCGGCTTTGTCTGACTTAATGCCGAAGTTGAAAAGGAGCAGGAGATGGTACATTTGCTACAGTGCCGATCTCAAATGCCAGGATCTTCCGGAAGTATTATTTATTTATTTATTTATTAATTCAATTTATATACCGCCCCATAGCCGAAGCTCTCTGGGCAGTTCACAACAAGTAAAACATCTGATATACAATTAAAACCACATATCAAGCAATTTAAACATACATTAATAATATCAAAAAATTAAAACATATGTATACACATACAAATGCATATTAAATATTAAAAACACAACCATATGTTGCTGGACTCCCTGTCAGCCGTAGCCTAGATAAGCATAGAGTCTCCCCCAGCTCCTGTCCTGGAAAAGGCTGCTGTGCCTTTAACACCTGTGTGTGCTAAGAAATCCACAAGATGCTGCTCTCCCCAACCTCTACAGTTGGTCAACAAGACAAGTCAAATCTGTGGAATTCCTTGCGTCTCATTCAGACCGATGCACAAAATCTTTCAAGGAAGGGGCTAGGAATGCTCTGGGAATGTGCTGAGAATAGTTTCTATACTGGGCTATAAGGGACAATAAAATATGGATGTCATATGTCGTGCATTACACAGAAGAAGAAGTCATAAGAACACAAGAAGGGTTCCGCTAGGCAGACCAAAGGCCTATCTAGTCCAGCATTCTGGTCTCATGGATGGTACAGTGGACAACAGAGCTGCCAATGGGAGGCCCACAAGGAGGACGGTGCTATTGCACTCAGGTCCTGCTTGTTTCCTCAAAGCTTTTGTGCATTTAACAGCTGGATGACAGCAAGAAATCCTGTAAATTCAAGCTCTTTGGAGACTTGATTGTTGACCCAAGGGTTATGGTTCTGAATCTAGATCTTCTATAGCCCACTTCAGCTGTACACGGTTATGCTCTGTGGCCCTCCAGACGCTGTTGGTCCCATCAGCCCCAGCCAGCATTGACAATAGTCCAGGGCTGTTGGGAACTGTAGTCCAGCAATGTTCCCCATCCCCCCAAGTCCATGTTTGCCAGCATCATCTTATGCACTGTAAGCTGAAGAAAATTATGTATTTTCTTAACACCAGCTGCATTTTTTGGAATGAACAATCGTTTGTGGGGAAGGAACTATCTCACCTTGATGGCAAACTTCCCCTGGGGCCATCTTGGTAGGCAGTGCCACAGAGAGAGAGGAAGAGAGTGAGAGAGAATACTGGACAAGCTTGGAGAGTTACAAAGTTTTTTAAAAAAAAAATCTGCTTGATCTTTAGCAAAGCTTTAGAACGTATTTTTAAATTGACAGATTGACCCATGAAAGATGAGTGTGTTTGAGCTAAGTCTGAAGCATTTATAGGAGTTTGTTACTCACACAGAAAAACCAGATTAGCACTTTGCAAGATTGTCTTGGGTTGTGCTCACTAACCACGGAAAAACGGTGTAGTAATTTGAGTGGTTATTAGGCTAATTACTTTCAATTTCCCTTTCTACAAAAACCATTTACAGTTACTTGATGGTGGTTATCTGTTCAGTAATTTTCGACTCAGGTGTTAATTGTTCTTAATTCCCCCCCCTTCTTGCTTTATTGCCCTGGATAACTATTTATCTTAGATTTGGTAAACTGATAGGATGTCTTCTGCTGGTTATCTTTGCTACGTCGCTTGCTTAAAGCTATGCTCTAAGAAATGAAAAAGAAAAAGAACAAAGCAACAAGATATTTGCAGGTTTCAGGCCCCACCCTTGCAATCCTGCAGGAGGGCTGGCATTACTAAAAGATGAGGCGAATACAAGAGGATCGCTGTTCATCCACTGAGCTGCCTCGTGTCGCTACATTCTGCAGGCCTTTCCTGTGCTTCCTTTCGTATCTTTTTAACTAGATCTCTCCATTTCAGAATGAATATCGTTATCAGGGCTGGAGGCTTGGGTGCTGACCTATGATTACAAACAACTTTAGTCCCAGGCTATGGTCTGAAGGCACACAAGGCCAGCACCAGTTGCGGCCAGTGCCTGGAAGGGAGACAGCCTGGGAACCATATGTAAGCCGCCTTGGGTTTCAATCATGAAAAGAAAGGCTGGGTAGAAATGTAATAAATAAATAAAACAAACATTAAAATGATACCTTTATTTTATTTTTATTTTTTAAAAATTAGCATAGCTCAATAGCCAATAGATCTATCTTCATATGCAATGTCTTTGACAAACTGGATATATATGGTTGTATAAATAGATTAAAAAATGAATAACGCATGTGATTACATGAAACAAATATTTTCCAAAGCCAATATCTGTAGCCAGACATGTTCTGACTAATCAGTCGTGTTTACTAGTAGATAAGGAATACAGAACACAAACCTGAGCATGAATTCAGAAAGGTATAGTCATATTTAAAATGATAATACATGCATGCTGCTGTTGCTGGTGAGAGCCTGGTGGAAGAGAAGGAGGATGGGAGGAGAAAAGGCCGAGGGGAAGGGTCATAGCTCAGTGGTAGACCATCTGTCTGGCAAGCAGAAACTCCCTGGTTCAATCCCTGGCATCTCCAGATGAGACCAGAAATGTCCCATCTGAAACCCCAGAGAGCGGCTGCCAGTCAGTGCAGACAATACTGGGTTAGGTGGATGATGGTCTGACTTGGAATAAGGCAGTTTCCTCTGTTCCTGGGAAGGGTAGTAGCTCAGTGGCAGGACTCTAATTTAAGATATGCAGACAATACCATACTCTTAGCAGAAACCAGTAATGAGTTGAAAGAATGCTGATGAAAGTTAAAGAGGAAAGCACAAAAGCAGGACTACAGCTGAACGTCCAAAAGACTAAAGTAATGACAACAGAAGATTTGTGTAACTTTAAAGTTGACAAATGAGGACATTGAACTTGTCAAGGACTATCAATACCTCAGCATAGTCATTAACCAAAATGGAGACAATAGTCAAGAAATCAGAAGAAGCCTAGGACTGGGGAGGGCAGCTGTGAGAGAACTAGAAAAGGTCCTCAAATGCAAAGATGGATCACTGAACACGAAAGGCAGGATCATTCAGACCATGGTATTTCCGATCTCTATGTATGGATGTGAAAGTTGGACAGTGAAAAAAGCGGTTAAGAGAAAAATCAATGCATTTGAAATGTAGTGTTGGAGGAGAGCTTTGTGCATACCATGGACTGCGAAAAAGACAAATCATTGGGTGTTAGAACAAATCAAACCAGAACTGTCACTAGAAGCTAAAATGATGAAACTGAGGCTATCATACTTTGGACACATCATGAGAAGACATGATTCACTAGAAAAGACAATAATACAGGGAAAAACAACAGGGAGTAGAAAAAGAAGAAGGCCAAACAAGAGATGGATTGATTCCATAAAGGAAGCCACAGACCTGAACTTACAAGATATGAGCAGGGTGGTTCATGACAGATGCTCTTGGAGGTCACTGATTCATAGGGTTGCCATAAGTTATAATTGATTTGAAGGCACATAACAACAACAGGCACTTTACATGTGGTTAAAATGCATGGTGTGGATGCGATGACTCTTTCTCTCTGGCCACACTGTTCCTAGTTTTATCAATATGAATCACATCCCTCTCAGTTACCCCCTGACCACAAATAAAAAAAGCCCCAAATGATTCAGATTTTCCTTGTAAGGGAAAGCTCTGCAACCCCTTGATGAATTTGGTTGCCCTTTTGTGTGGACATTGCGTTGCTGCTTAGCTGAAGAACATCAAGTCTGCTTCACGAGAGGCAGCAGAGTGAAGAGCAAAATCCAGTGATGGTGGGGTTGACTGTTCCACTTCAGGATGCAGGTGGGGAATATCACTGAATGCCTAAACCACATCTGAGCTGAAATTTCTGAGAATTTCTGAGATTTTTCTTTTTTTCAACCCCACCCCAAAAGAAGG
The DNA here is from genome assembly GCF_030035675.1 of Rhineura floridana. Lineage (NCBI taxonomy): Eukaryota > Metazoa > Chordata > Lepidosauria > Squamata > Rhineuridae > Rhineura > Rhineura floridana. The sequence continues at coordinate 39,362,926 of NC_084491.1, forward strand.
CCACTTTGTAGAGCTTTCTCTGAATACTCTACATCAGTTGTTGTTGTTGATGATGATGATGTGGTGGTAGCCACCTAGGAACATAGGAAGCTGCCTTTTACTGAGTCAGACCATTGACCCATCTAGCTCAGTATTCTCTACACTGACTGGCAGTGGTTGTCCAGGATTTCAGACCGCGGTCTCTTCCAGCCCTAGCTGGAGATGCTGGTGATGGAAGCTGGGACCTTCTGGGTGTAAAGCAGATGCTCCACCATTGAGCTGCAGCCCTTCCCCTTCTCCATTTATCTTCCACTATGTCCCAGAATGATGCTAAGTCCAGGGCATTGTAGAGGAAACAAAATTGTGGACACGTTGCCAGTCTGGTTGCTGGTGGTGCAATCTGCAGTAGCATCAAGAAAACAAAAAAGGAAAGAAAAGAAGCTTCCCCCAATTCTTCTGCCCACAAATCAAGAATTTTGAGAGAACATCTGTGCAAAGCTTTGGCCTAAGCAGCTCCTTGCAAGCAGAAAACTAGCATATCAGAGAGAAAGGTTCTATGCTAGCTGTTGAGCTAGTTAAACATTATTTTGTTTTTTCTTCGAGGGAGCTTTTTTTAAACAAAGAGCATTAAACATGTGTCAAACCCCCCCCCCCAGCAATCTGAACTGATGCAGGCCTTTTTGCCACCTCAGGATTGTACTGCCTCTTCCTGCTTGTATGTGTAGAGGCAGTGTGGTATAGTGGTTAGACAACTACTTTGGAGACTCGGGTTCAAATCCCCTTACTCAGCTGTGAAGGTAACTGGGTGACCATGGGTAGCATTTAATGTGAGCTCTACTCAGAGTAGATCCATTGCAATGAATAGAAATGACCAACTTAAGTTCATTAATTTCAATGGGTCTACTCTGAGTAGGATCACAATTAAATATAAGTAAATAAAATGAAATGACAAAATGGACCGCTTCAGTCTGCATAGTTTTGGATGTCAAAAACTCCTGGCCATTTAAGAATCTGCACAGCATATAAAGTCCTGGGATAAAATCTTGTGTTCAAGTAGAAATCTAACTCCCTTCGAGTTTCAAAAAAAGATGAAGGAGCATTCAGAACTGGAATTCACCATCTGTGTCTGAAATAGTGCTGCCTATTGATAGTCTCATCCTTGCCTTATTCTCCTCCATGTATGTGGACCCTGAAGTGCATTTTAAAAAGCTAATGTTGAAGATATAATCCAACAGGTGACATCACATTTCTGGAAAATGAATGGGCATCAAAAGATTGCATGCTCTATCACTCTGCAGAAGGCCTAACCTGATTCCCTTGGTCATTTTGACATAAGATTGATGGGGATCTCACCTCAGGGCTGATGAGAAGAAAAATCAGCTTCAACAACCAACGGGGGAGATGGAAAACGATCAAAGCTCACTTGCATAACTCGTTTGAGGAAGGTGTTTCATAAACATTGCACAAGATGGAAGAATTATGAAGGGAGAACATCTCCCAACCTGCCTCTAATTACTTGCTCCAGCTTTTCCTTCACCTGCAGAGCGAAGGCCAGAATAGTAGGAACGCTACGACTAATGATAAAAAAGGGCTGTTTTGTAACTGATCTATAAACCTTTGGCACACAACCCGCTCCTGAAGACATCCTGCCGACACCGCCAGCCGTGCCGAGCAACGAGGTGAAGGGAATGAATAACAGCGCGTCAGCAGCAGGGCCATAGTGGGACGGTGGCAAGAGATGCAGCCAGAGACAGTCAGATGCCTCTGGACCCGTCACACCAAGCTGGATGCCTCATGTAGTTGGCCTTCTCATCAACAGTAGGCCAGTTCCTCTCGCCTAATCTTTCACGGCCTGACAAAGTTCTCCATGGAAACAGGCACATCCTTGGCTGCTGTGGGGGTTCCCTCTGCTCCACACCCCCAGGCCTCTCGCCAGAGCTTACTTACTTTGGGCTATGTGGACGCCCTCCTGTCAGGCATTCAGCACCATTCCCTTGCTACTTTGGAGGCAGGGTGCCTCTGAATGCCGTTTGTTGAGAATCGCAAGTGGAGAGAGCCACAGGAGATGAGAGTGCCCTTGTGCTCAAGTTCTGCTTGCAGGCTTCCCAGAAAAGTCACCTCTAGACGGCTGCTGTGAGGACAGCATGCTGGGCCAGATGGGCCTTTGGCCTGATCCACCAACCAGGCTCTTCTTCCCCTTGCCAGAAAGGCCTCCAGAGCTTTGCCAACCCTATCTTTGGACTAGCAATGGGGGAGAAATCCAATTCAGTTCGCATTTAAAGGGGAATCTACCTAGCCGTCCGACGCAATATGCAAACTGAAACACAGCCGTCCTTCGAATTTCATACTTCTCCAAGTTTTGCAGCGCTAAGTAGTGTGTTCCTCAGTGCATCTGCTTAAGCAGAATGTGCATAACATGCATACGCTAGTGAAAATAACATACAAAAATGCTTTACGTTAGGGAACACTTTAACAACAGGGAAATTATGCTTTGTAAAAATGTGCACATTAGTTAAATTGTGTGCAAAACTGTGTCAGTTAAGAGAGATTCACACAAAAATGCTGATGAATTTTCATGAGGACCTTTAAAAAAATTGCAAACCAATGTGGAAATGGGAAGAACTGAATTTAAGATTGGAAAAATGAAAAAAGCAGAAAAGCCCGAAACGGACAGATTTTGTCCATTCCTCCTTTTGCCTTATACTTCTCCCTCAGCATTGCCTGTACCCTTCAAATGTACAACCCTTGGCTGCTCGGAGGTCTCCTGCTCTCTTCAAATGGCTCCGCCTTTTCTACCATGCTGTCCCTTGTACATGAAGCTCTTCAGCACAGCACCTTTGCAAATCCACCTTTCTTCCTTCAAATTGCTGCTCAGAACCCAGCCTCTGCAATCTTGCCATTGGCTCCCATCTTCCTCTTTGGGAGACATGAAACTGAAGTATATGTACTTGCATCTGCTTGTCCACATCTCAAGCTGCTGTTGCCTCTTTCAGTTCCTTCTCTCTCTGCTGTTTGGTGACCCTTGATTCTCCCTTCCTTTCCCCACTCTTTGATGTGTCTCTCACTCTCTTTCATTTTTTCATCTTTGGGAAGGGCTGTAGCTCAGTGGTAGAGCATCTCCAGAGCTTGGAAAAGTTACTTTTTTTGAACTACGACTCCCATCAGCCCAATCCAGTGGCCATGCTGGCTGGGGCTGATGGGAGATGTAGTTCAAAAAAATAAGTGTTCCAAGCTCTGCATCTGCCTTGCGTGCAAAAGGTTCAATCCCCGGCATCTCTGGGTAGGGCTGCGAGAGAATCCTGTCTGAAACACCGGAGAGCTTCTGCCAGTCAGTGTAGACAACACTGAACTCGATGAACCAGTGGCCTGACTCAATATAAGGCAGCTTGCCATCCTCCTGTGTTCCCAGTGTATGTGTGTCTTTCTGTAAAGCACCAGGTACACAGACAGTGTTGTAGAATGAGATTTGATAGGTGTTTTTTAAAACATGCTTTTCTATAAAAGAATGACAAAGTGGCTTACAAAATATCTACACATCAGTCGCTAAAAAAAATCATAAATGAGAGCCTTCCCCCACACACAAAAAAGAGCACACCTCACTCCTAACCTCCTTGCACACAGTTTATTTATTTATTTATTTATTTAATTAAATTTTTATACCGCCCCATAGCCGAAGCTCTCTGGGCGGTGTACATCAAGATAAAAACATTTCATATATAATTTAAAACCACATGGTCAACATAATCAACAATAAGGACATACAACAACGACTAAAAAGTTAAAACATAGTTAAATCCATACTGAAATACCAATAAATAGACAATAAATACAAAGTACCAAAATACAAAGTGTTTCAATACAAAACTAAAATACTAACATACAAGATGGTTCTTGTGGCTGTTCTGGTTGTAATATTGTGTTCATCCTGGTGTTGAATGGAGAAAGGTATTTTTATTTCTAGTGTATTATTCTGGATGTACACTTTAATTGATGCGTTTAATTCTTTAATTGATGTATTCATTAAAAATTCATTAAAAATGTATTAGTATGCATTTTGTTGCTGTAAGGCTTCCTTTTGTTATAAGCAACACACATTATCATTATCAACAACAACAACATGCCTTTCACGCAAAGGTCCCAGGGTGAGTTACAAGAATTTTATAATACTACCAGGTTGTGTGAAATACCTCTCCCGCCTCGCAGTCCAGCTCTGATACTGGAAGTAGGCTAGGAGGGAGAAAAACATTGCTTAATGCAATAGAGTACAGCAAGGTAAGTCAGCGGAAAGGAGAAGGTTTAACTTCCCTAGCCCACACACTATTTTGCTTGTAAATTTATTTATTTATTTATTATGCATAAAATTATGCCTAATGCAAGATGCCTCTAGACTTCTTACCATGAAAACATCAAATCCCTGTCTCAGCAATGAAGTCACAGTCTCTCAGCCTAAGCTACCTCAAGGTTGTTGTGAGGATAAAATGAAGAGGGAGGACACCCATGTAAGCCACCTTGAGCTCCTTGGAGGAGAGGTGTGATATAAATGCAATAATAATAATAATAACAATAATAATAATAACAACAACAACAACAATAACAACAACAACAACAATAATAACAATAATAACAATAATAACCATCATCATCATCAGTGCATACAACACTATGAGATACGAAATTTTAAAAACACATCAGTGAACATCCCTGACAAAATTCCAATTTAAATGGAAAACTTCTTGTTATAACAAATTATTATTATTTTAACGTACCCCTCCTAATTAAAACAAACAAAAACTCAGGGTGGCTTACCACAATAAAATAGGCAAGCAATGTACAGAATGCACGCACTGGACACATACTGCAAATATATCAACAAAATACAAAACAGTAATCATTTATTAAAGTCATGTGTTAGCCACCTTTCCAATGATCAAAACCAACCAAACAAAAAGCAAGCAAGCCCAGCTTCAAAAATTTGTCAAAGAACTGTAAAAATACTCTACCAATCAAACAAGTGAAGCAGCGGAACCAAGAGGGAGAAGATATGCTTTTTGCAAGCCTTCCGGCAAAGACGGCTGAAAGAGAGAGGAGTGGACCCCAGGGGGATGTCAAAGCCCTGCCTCTCATCATGCCCATTCTTACTTTGTGTAAAGTTGGTACTCAAAGCAGGGCTTGAGAAGATGATCAAAACTGGCATGAGAAGGGAGAAAATAAATCAAGAACGGGGAATCTGTGGCCCTCTACGATGCTCCTGGACTACAACTCCCATCATTTTTGACCCTTGGCCATGCTGGAGCTGATGGGAGATGGAGCCCAACAAAATCTGGAGGACCACAGGTTCTCCAACACTGTATAAGTAGACCCTCACACCCCACCCACACTTTTTATGAGCCTACATATGGTTGCCTCCACCATGTCTACCTTGGTCCTAAATCAGTGCAAAATCATATCTGGGGAGGGATCCACGGATAATCTGGTTTAGCCTGGCAACTGTCCACATGCCTCTAACCTGATCAGCCTGCACATTCCAGAAATCCATGTGCTACAACAAGCAGAATGCCAACGCATTAGAGAAAGGCGCTAGTAGATAAAAGCAGCTTGAGATGACTCATAGTAGCTAGCCAGCCAGACCATATGTTGTAACAATCCCACTTCTAGGTCACTGGGAAATTCAGTCCTTCTCCCTCAATTATGGCAACTAGCCAAGCCAGGCAGGTGAGCAAGAAAATCAGCATCCAATATCTGATATGCTGGTACAGCTGCAGATTTCACTGCTGTTGATAACAAAATATCTAGAGAGGATTGGTTCTGCAACTGGAAGCCCTTCTAACAGGTCACCAGGGTTGTGTACGCCACCCCTAAAAAGTGCACATCCTTCATGAAGGCAACACAAACTGTAATCAATTACACAAATCAAACATGCATATAACTCTGCCGTGTTTTGGAAATAATTTATCAGTTTTTTGGGGGGGGGGGCAGAATCCCTTCACCCACCCTCAATTCTTCAAGGGGTGCTGCATGCAGCTGTTCAGAGGATGAAAGGGTGTGACTACAGAGAGGTGATGTCTGAGCAACTTGACCAAAGTCACCCAGGAAAACTTTGGTGGAGGAAAGGGGGAGTGCAAATTCTTATCTTTCTCCAAATCCTTCCCACCTTAATGTGTTTCCCCCCCAAAGCCATATCTCATATAGGCATCATAAAATAAAATAATCATTGCTCATAAATAATAACAGCTTTGCAAATACCATCACGACATGTATTAACATGTACAACCAACAAGGCTTTACAGAAGCCAAAAGAAAAGATCAAGAGTTAAGAAATGCAACATGTTACTCCTGTAGCCCAACAATCCTAGGATTGAGCTGAAATCAGATTGTCCTGAAAAATAGTCCTAAAATGAAGTTCTGTTCAGAATAATATGTTCTATTATATGTTCTAATCTGTTCTGTTCCATGAAATATTGCCCTCACTTTAATTTGGCTTTGTGACATTGTTCGATATCCAAATTTGATTGGCTAGGTGGTGCTGTGTTGAGTGATCTCAGATTGGCTAGGTCACATAACCAGCATGATTCAGTGCCCTCTTTTCCCTTTCCATTTGAACAGCAGACAAGAGGGGTGATAAAAAGGTGCAAAACAGCATGAAATGGTGCAAAAAAGGTAAAGAGATCCTTTTTGGGGGTGGGGGCATTCTCTCAGAGAATGTCTCTGCAGCTTCAAACTCTCTTTTTAACACAGGAAATGTCCACACACAAAAATTCAGTTTAGCCCCAATGGAAACCTTGTAATGCTACAATGGGATACAGGGCTAGTTTATTAGGGCAGGGTTAGCCAACATGGTGCCCTACATATGTTATGGACTATAACTCCCATCGTCCTTGGCTATTGATCAATGCTGGCTGGGGCTGATGGGAGTTGTAGTCCACAATCTCTGGAGGGCACCACATTGGCACCCCCAGCCTTAAGAGAAGAATCACCAGAGACCCCCTTTTTTTTCATTCCTGTTCACATTTTAACTGTGGACTCTCCTCATCTTTGGACAGTAACAGACTTATGCCACAAATGAGTGCTGTGGATGTATAAGTGGTGCAACTGCATTGCAACTTCCCACACGCTTAGTTAAGCACAAGATGAGAAGAGTTGGGCAAGGGCTCCCCCAAAGAGACATGGAGCCTTTCCCTTTAGGACATTCCCATACACGTTTTTGCCCCTGGGAGATGCCAGCTGGCCTCTCTAACTGGGATTTGGAATTCACAGGATCATCTTTTCAACCCAGCCCCAACGTTTTGGTTGCGTAGTCAAACTTATATAGGCTTCCCAAGCCACAGTGTAAGTTGAGGTTTGATAATATGCCAAATTTGGATTTTTAAATTTGTTTTTAATGATGGAGATTTTTGAGTCGCTAAAACAGCATCTGGCCAAGTGATTCTCTTCAAAGTGACTAGGGGAGGTCAAAAGTACAAACTCTTCAAAGATGAAGTCACCCATGTCATTGGGACTGATAGAAGCCACCCCTGTCACACGAGCCCAGCACCACGGCTTGGGGCCTTGAATCACAGTCTTACCTCTCCCACTGAAACTGATGGGGCTTTGCAAAATGCTTAACTTTGACAATATCCAGGCCCTAGTTAGTTTCTAAGAACTGAATACAAATTGATGGGAATCACATGTATGTAGAGTTGCTGTTGCGCTCAGGTCCTGCTTGTGTGCTTCCCATACGCATCTGGCTGAGAACAGGATGCTGGACTCGATGGGCTCTTCTTATGTTCTTAAATGCACAAAAGACCACTTGTGAAAATTCAAACTCTTTGGCTATCCCTTGAAACTCTTCAGATATTTTGCCTGTTCAGGATGTTCCTGTTTCGCCTTCCAAGTGGAATTTTGTGACATCTCTAGTGCCCTAACCTTTCCTTCGCAACCTGGCTACTGGTCCAGCTTTTGGAAGAAGGCGATGAGGCAACCTCTTCTGTTGGACCCACTTCTGCTGGAAAGAGGGCCTGCTTGTAAACTGGGCAGGGGGTGGGGAGCAAACTTGTGGCCCTTCGGAAGATGTTGCTGGATTCCAGCTCCCGTCACTCCTGACCATTTGCCATGCTGGCTGGGGCAGATGGGAGCTGGAGTCCAACAACATCTGTAGGGTCACAGGTTCCACAACCCTGCTGCAAATGTTGTACACTCACCTAAGCTTTCCTTCTGCTCTGGCCTCTTTCCACCACCTCAACAGTGCCAGTCTTTCTTCCTAACCCACTAAATTCAAGTTTCTGTTCTTTACCTTCAAAGCTTGGCAGAGCCGCATCCCCTCCCACCTCTCTCCTTATCGCTCCCTAGCTGTTCTCATCGTTGCTTGTTGCTGCCATCGTTATTCTACCTCGCTCCAGACATGTTCGCTTTGGCCATGGCACTTCTGAAACTTGGAAATGGGTCTCTCGCACCTCCCTCCCAACTCATCTGTGACCCCCAACTGAACAAAAGGAATTAAAGCTCCCTGAGGAGGAGTGAGAGCTTCTTCAGTGCTGTGCAGCCCAAGTCAAGGATGACCACAGATGATTGTTAAAAAGGATAGATAGGAAGCCAAGGGGAAAGCACTGGGATCATCTCAGGCAAGCTGACAGGCTGCCTTGTGCCATGCCCCACCTCTGATGGGAATTTATGTTGGCAACAGAAAGTACCCAAGAACTGCAGATTAACAACAACTGGCACTCACAACAATGAGTTTTGGCCAAAATGAAAAATAAAAAAGAGGAAAAAAGATTAAGCATTAATAAAAATGAATAAGAGTGAAGGAAATCAGGGGCAGAGATCAACCTCTGCATGCAGAATCTCCCAGGTCTAATGTGCGACATCTCCATTTGAAAGGTCTGCAGGAAGAGACCTTGGAAAGATCTAACCAGACCTTGGAGAGCTTTCCAGAGACCTTGGAGAGATCTAACCATTAGATCACAGGGCGCTAGGGAGGTGAGACATTTTGGCACAGAGCGTCACATGCAAGTGGAGAGAGTCAGCACCGGGTGGGGCTAGTTAATCAATATACATTACATTATATTAATTGATGGATTGCTTTATTGATTGTTGTGTAAGCTGCTTTGTGACCCTGGTGAAAAGTGGTCTATAAATAAATAAATAACAGTCTTGTTCTCTGCTGCCTGAAAAGGGCAAGGCTATGTCTGATGGGCTTAAGTTACAGGAGATTTTGGTGGGACATTAAGAGAAGCTTCTCAACAAAAAAAGCAATTTGACTATGGAGCCAAGGACCTAGAGGGATGGTGTGTCCCTCCCTCACAGGAGGTCCTGAAGTAGAGGCCAGATACCCACCTGTTGTTGGGGATGCTCCAGCTCTGGATTTCCTAGATCAAGCATGGGTTGGACTAGATGACTTACAAGACCTCTTCAACTCCAAACTTCCATGATATGATTTTAATGAGCTTTTAAGGCACGGTGTATTTTACTCACGCTTCTGCTATTTTTACTGTTTTCCTTGCTATCTTTACTGCAGTTCTTATTGATAAACTTTCACAGTTATTTTATTGTTTAATGTTAATGGTTGATATTTTACTATGTTAACCAACTTGGGAACTTTCACTGAACTGTAGGATAAGCATTTTAGATAAAACAAACAAATAAAATAAAATGTGAGCTGAGTAAAGATTAGGGCTCTCCCAAAACATTTTGCCATCCTGAGCGGTTACACAATCTGAGTATCACACCCAGAAATCTCATCCAGTGCAGAGATCAGCTCTTCCATTTCAGTCTTACAGACTTAATGTGTCTAAACTCTTCCAAATTCCAAGCAATTAACACCTGCATAGGAGATGTTTTTCTTCTTTGTGCCTCAAACAGGCTATCTGTGAAATGGGTGCAGCACTTCCCTTCAGAAGTTTGTTGCAACACCTGAACTAATGTTCTTTTTGAAATACTCAGAGAACCCTGAAATGTGAAGGGCTGACACATCGTAAGCTCTCAGCAAAATTACTTTGCAGGAATTTAGCTGATTGCAGCAAAGAATCAGCCAGCTATGACCACATTCACACCATACCAATTCCGCTATTATTCCACTTTAAACAGTCATGACTTCCCCCCAAGAATCCTGGTAAGTGCAGTTTGTGAAGGGAGCTGAGAGTTATTAGGAGACCTCTGTTCTCATTAAGCTACAATTTTGAGAGTCCTCTGTGAAGAGGGACTGACTGTTAAACCACTCTGAGAATGATAGCTCTGTAAGGGGAATAAGGTTGTCCCAACCATTCTCAGCATCCGTCACAAGCTGCACTTCCCAGGATTCTTTGGGGGAAGCCATGATGGTTTAAAGTTGAATAATAGTGGTTGAACATAAGAAGAGCCTGCTGGATCAGGCCAGTGGCCCATCTAGTCCAGCATCCTGTTCTCACAGTGGCCAACCAGGTGCCTGGGGGAAGCCCGCAAACAGGACCCGAGTGCAAGAACACTCTCCCCTCCTGAGGCTTCCGGCAACTGGTTTTCAGAAGCATGCTGCCTCTGACTAGGGTGGCAGAGCACAGCCATCATGGCTAGTAGCCATTGATAGCCCTGTCCTCCATGAATTTGTCTAAGTATGTGTATGTGAATGTGGCCTGACTTAGCCCAGAGGGAGGTCCCGCATGCACACCCTGCTCTTCTTCTAAGTGACGGGCTGCTTCTCAAAGTTTATTTCATATCATTTGGGTACAAGGTACTAAAGCCTTTTCAGCCCAAGGGCCACATTGTAACCCTTTTGGGGGCCACATGACAGCTGCGTGCCCAAAATTCAATATGACCAAAAAGTGGGAGTGGTTACCCCACATTCTCATGCACACACACAAAGATCAGAGCACGACAAACACATCAGAATGCACACACACACAAACACACACACACGGCTAAATTGGGGTGGATCTGGTGAGCCAGTGAAACAAAGGTTCAGTCCGCTGGCCAGATCAGGCCTCAGCTAAACACGACTCTGTATTTTCAACACTATGTGATGTTTGGTGACCCGATTCAAAAGAGGGCAGGGATCCGTTGTGTGGAAGACAGCAGTGTTTCCTTATATGATGACTGTTCCCTCTTGCTTCTATACTTTTATGGAATAGAAATTCAGCCTCAAAAAGGATACAGCTGAGATGAAAAAGATACAAGAGTTGTAGTCTGCTGAGTGTTACTCAGAGCAGACCTATTGAAATTAACAAACCTACGTTATTCATTTCTATTAACTTTAGTGGGTCTTAGGGTTGCCAGGCTCAGGGCCTGAGAATGATTCTGTATCTTCAAGAGAAGAGAAAATTCAGCCAAGTGCAGGTGTTCTTGCAACACTGTAATGGGAAAAACCACAAGGTGGAATTCTCCCTTCGCCCTGCACAACTTTTAAAGATACAGAGGACCTCTTGGAGGCTGGGCCTGGCAACCAAGAGGTCTTCTGTATCTTTAAAAGTTGTGCAGGGGGAAGGGAGAATTCCATATTATGGTTTTTCCCATTACAGTGTTACAAGAACACTTGCAGTTGGCTGAATTTTCTCATAAAGATACAGAATCATTCTCAGGCCCTGAGCCTGGCAACCCTAGCGGGTCTACTTTGAGTAGGACCAGCACTGAGTACCGCCCAGAAAAAGAACATTGCTGGAGAACAAGGGTTGGGTACCTTTTTGAATTCAAGGGATGTATTTCTTTCGGGCGGGGGGCATATGCCAGTGATAAGTGGGGCCAGAAAAATGAATGTAATGTGGCCTTTGTATAGTAGGCCACCCCCCATCCTCCATCCAGACAAACAAGAGGCATTATCAGAGCTGAAGGACTCACTCCAGCCAGACAAAACACTCAAGGAAGGTGCAAAGGTGAGGGGTGGATCCTGGAAAGATGTAGTGTAGCTTGGGAAGAATTCCAGGGGCCATACAGAGAGGCCTAGAGGCCACATTTAGTGCCCCCGGTCTGAGGTGCCCCGTCCCTACTTCATAATCATTCCTACAACAACAAGAAGAACAAAAGGCTCTTAAGAGGCAGGGGCTTTCAAACAAAAAACAAAAGGGAGCCAAGCCTGACCACTAAGGGAACAGGAGCGGCTCCAGCTCTGAGGGCACCCTGGGCAGAGTACCCCCTGCGGCCTCCTCTCCACCTGCCAGAGGGCTTCAGCTTCAAGCAGCGCTGGCTCACTGTGTCTACTCAGCCATTTTGATTTCCCCAGAACAATGCTAGGTGAGGGGCATTGTGGGAAAGGACAAGACTGGCCAACTCCAGCTGTTTGGTGCTGCTCAAGAGGGCTGGGCCAGGAAAAAAAAAAGGTGTATGAGGGGGGCAGGGTAGGCTTCAGCAGTGGGTTCTGCCGGGGCCCTAAAGCACTGGCAGCTGTCCCAAAATGCCAGGTGCTGACAATAGCCCCGTAAGGGAGGAGATACATTAGAGGCATGTCTATATTTTTATACTCACAAGCATTATGGAAAGATTAGACAGAAATGCTAGCTCTCAGAGGCATCCAGTGAAACCGAGTAACATGGCAGCCTCCGGACAGCTGAACAGAAGCATTTCTTCACGTAAGGCATCATTAATGCAGACCAGCCTTCCCCAACTTGGTGCCCTCCAGATGTTTTCGACTACAACTTCCGCCGTGCTCGCTGGGGGCTGAAGGGGAGCTGCAGTCCAAAACATCTGGAAGGCACCAGGTTAGGGAAGGCCAATACAGATTCAAGGATTTACCCCATTCCAATCCTTTATCGTTCACTGTATTCCTTCTGCCATCAAGTCCAGAACTCTGCTTTTAACTAGGAGGATTTCTCGGGTTAATTTTGGGACTGGAGCAGATGCAGTTTTGCCAAAGCGTTTGGTTCTTTAATGTGCAAAAAAAAAGGAAAACAAGAAAGAAAAAGAAATGTTGGAAGTGCCAGGAAATGCTGGGTTCCACATATAACCAACCGCTTTCCTTCCTAGCTCTGCCCCTTTTCCTCCAGATTCAACGCTGGCTCCGCCCCTCACTTGGCAGATCCCGCAAAGCTCCACCCTGACTCTCCAAGGTTTCTCCATGACTCTGCCCCAGTCCTGCCAAGGCTTTTCCAACTCTGCCCCTGTTTTGCAGTCCCACCCAATGGACTAGCATCTTGGAAACTAAAGGTTTCAAACCTGACTTCTAAAGGAAGAAGGGCAATGCAGGCTGCGAGGGGAAAAAAAGAATGCCAAACGATTTGACAATGATTTGCGGTGTCAAATAAAAAAAAAGATAAGACATCAGTGCTGAAGGTTGTTGGAGATGGTTGTGGGATGTAGGATTAAATGTTCTATGTGTAGGGTTCCTATGGGCATCTGGTTGGCCACTGGGAGGACAGGATGCTGGATTAGATGGGCCTTTGGCTTGATCCAATGGGGCTCTTCTTGGGTTCTTATGAATAATAATAGCAGGGGAGGGCTGTTGCCTTTATGCCCTGCCTGTGAGTTTCCTGGAGCCATCTGACTGGGCACTGTGAGAACTGGATGCAGGACTAGATGGGCTATTGGCCTGATCCAGCAGGGCTCTTCTGATGTACTTATGAAGGCTTCCACCAGGGTGTGAGAGAGGCCCTAGAAAGGCAGAGTGAAACTGGGACTGATAGATGGCAGGGAGAAAGAAACCAGAGGAAGATCTTACACAGCACTCAACGGATCGCAACAAAGGGATGACAAAAACAAACCAACAAACCTCAGAAACCCTTCAGGGCAACAAGCCCAGATCTCACAAAATTAAAATGGGCTGGCTTGCAGGTGGCTTGCATAGGAGAAGATTAATTAAATGCACACACGTTCAGTACTTTATGCCTTCAAAGGAGTTCAAAGGAGCGAGGGCGGCCTTGTGGCGCGGCTGGGAAATGCATGTCAGGAGACAGAAATGCTGTCATGCTCTCAGCTAGCTCTGCATCACTCAGGCTGAGTTTATGAGAGCCTCCGCTTTCAGTTCCGCCAAAGAAAGAAGACAACATTGCCTGATCGTCTAATTAAGTACATGGTCTCTATTGAAATTCTGCACTGGGGGGGGGAGAATTCTGCAACCAGTGCAAATGATGGAAATGCAGCTGATTTGCATCATTTGAGAACACAAGAACTTAAGAAGATCCCTGCTGGATCAAATAAAAGGTCTGTCTAGTCCAGCATCTATCAAGTCTCACAGCGGCTAATCAGATGCCTTTGGAAGAACCCAAGCAGGGCATGGAGGAAACAGCTCTTCTATGTTATTTGTCCCCTGTCAACTGCTATTCCAAAATATGTTACCTCTGAAGATGTCTATACTGACATTATGACTAATTGCCACTGAAAGATCTCCCCTCCTCCATGATGTGCCTAGTCTCTTTTTAAAGACATATATTTGCATACGTTTGTTCTGCATGTTTAATTATTTTGCATAATATATTCTGTTTTTGCTAACCAACGGGAAGAGCTAGGAGCTATTTAGGGCACTGACACTTCTAGTCACTCGAAATCTTATCCAACAATCTCTTTGGCTTCTGAGATTTCTGCAGGCATTCTTTGCTCTTACTCTTTCAAACATACCTTTTCTGTCATGAGGGCTAGAAACTTGATCTTAAGAAAAAGAAGAGGCTGACATTCTCAGGAAGCAGAATTCAGTGCCCATGACCAGATTCTGAGCATTTTCTCAGGTCTGTAGCAAACACATAATCTTGTCCAAAGGAAGGGGATGTACCACATTTTTCTGCAGATCTAACTTACTCTCTGTAGAAGTGCACAGTAAACAATCCCTTCTGGAAGGAAGTACAGGCTAGAATTAACTTGGTTTTGGGCAAATCCCTATTAATAGGAGTCACCAACACAGTAATCGGCTACATTCCTACCGGGTGGGGGCTATCAACAGGACAAGAAGGATGGTTTCACTGAGCCCCACGAACAGCAAAATGAACTGTCCAACATTGGAAAGCTCAAACCACACCAAGCACTGAAAACTGGGCACAAGACCTGCAACTAGAAGCTGATGAGGAAATTCTGCTTTCTAAACTACACAAAAAGTCAGACTTCCGAGAGATTTGGAGTGTGTTTTTGGAGCTCTTCACTGAGTAAAACCTACAACTCAAAGGAGAGGGAGATTCTTGACTCTCTAGGAAATTCTCTTAGTGAAGAGTTAACTAAACTTGGAAAGCAAAGGGCCTTCCAGCTGCTCAGACTAAAGTGACTTTTCCAAAGGCAACAACCAGACGGCTTTTCAGTGCAAATTGCCAATTCTTTTACAAATAACAACAAAAAAAGGCCGTTGCAACCACACACAACCAGCGGCACTGTGTTGACAAGCCGACCCTGGTCATGCCAGCCCAGCAGTGTAGTCCAATACTGCTGGGCTTATAGCCTCCACTGTCATGGCCTGTGGTGTTGTGGTATATTGCACACAGTTGTTCTGGGACAATGAATCAGATGAGCAGAAATCCCTGTGCCTAGATCAATGTGCCTAATACTTGATAGTAATTTTTTATGACGGGTGTGAAGGGCTCTTGGGTTTTGGCTGGGCAACTGAGTTAACACTAGTGATGGGGGAGAAATTTGATCCAGTCTACATTAAAAGCAGAATTTATCAACTTCACACTTTCCAAAACAATATGAGGACCGAAACACAGCCATCCTTTGAAATTCACACTTATCTGAATTTTGCGATGCAGTTCTCTAACCAAGCAATGTTTACAAAAATGTATATATTAGGGGGAAAGGTGCGTAAAAATGAATATATTAGTGAAACTAAAATACAGAAATGCTTCATATTAGGAGAAATGGCTTGCAAAAATGTGTACATTAGTCAAAACTGCCTGCAAAAATGCTTAGTAGGAGAAATTCACACTAGAAAGCTGAAGAATTTTCATGAGGATTTGTTTTTTAAAAAATAGCAAATTGCTGCAGAAATGTGGAAAACTGCATTTCAGACTGGAAAAATGAGAGAACCAAAACTGACAGGTCTTTCCATCCCTACTTAACACTCCAATTGTTCTTATTTTCCAGGGACAGTCCCTATTTCCTAGTCCCTGTCACTGGAAAAGAATCACTGTCCCAATTTTGTCCTGATTTTTGCTTTTGCAACATTTTTTATTAACATTTTGTTGCTGCGCATTGCCGGAATTCATTGCCCTTCTTCCACTTCCAAGCCTCTAGAACAGCCTTCCTCAACCCAGTGCCCTTCAGATGTTGTTGGACTACAACGCCCATTAGTCCCAGCCAACGTGGCCAAAGATCAGGGAGTTCTGATGGGAGTCACAGATTGTAGAACAACAACGTCTGGAGGGCATCAGGTTGGAGAAGACTGAACTACAAGTTACATGTCTGAGCAGGGAGTGGGTGCATTTAGGCTCTACATGAAGCCTCTGGGTGCGGTCATCCGGAGTTTTGGAGTGCGTTGCCATCAGTATGCTGATGACACGCAACTCTATTACTCCTTTTCATCTGCTTCAGGTGAGGCTGTTGATGTGCTGAACCGTTGCCTGGCCGCGATAATGGACTGGATGGGAGCTAATAAACTGAAACTCAATCCAGACAAGACTGAGACGCTGTTGGTGAGTGCCTTTTCCGCTCAGATGGAGGATGTTCATCCTGTTCTGGATGGGGTTACACTCCCCCTGAAGGAACAGGTTCGTAGTCTGGGGGTTCTTTTCGACCCTTCCTTGTCACTCGAGGCTCAGGTAGCCTCGGTGGCTCGGAATGCGTTTTACCATCTTCGTTTGGTAGCCCAACTACGCCCCTATCTTGGCGGTGACGACTTCGCCTCAGTTGTTCATGCTCTAGTGACCTCTAGATTGGATTACTGTAATGCATCTACGTTGGGCTGCCCTTGAAGACGATTCAGAAGCTGCAGCTAGTGCAAAATGTAGCAGCCAGACTACTGACGAGGACCAAGCGGTCCTCACATATTACACCTGTTCTGGCCCATTTGCACTGGTTGCCGATTTGTTTCCAGGCCAGATTCAAGGTGCTGGTATTGACCTATAAAGCCTTACACGGTGTGGGCCCGCAATATCTGATGGAACGCCTCTCCCGCTATGAACCTACCCGTACACTTCGTTCGACATCTAAGGCCCTCCTCCAAGTACCGTCTCACCGAGAGGCTCGGAGGGTAATGACAAGATCTAGGGCCTTTTCGGTGATGGCCCCCGAATTGTGGAACAGTCTCCCCGAGGAGGTACGCCTGGCGCCTACGCTGCTATCCTTTCGGCGCCAGGCTAAAACCTTCCTATTCTCCCAGGCATTTTAATATATTTCTATGTATTTTACTGTTTTAATGTTTTAGCTATGTTATTATGAATTTGTAGTTTTATCTGTGATTTTGTTCACTTATTGTATTATTGTATGTTGTACACCGCCCAGGGAGCCATTGGCTATGGGCGGTTTATAAATAAAATTAAATAAATAAATAAATAAATAAAATCTAGTGCACGTGCAAGGAACTGCATGCACCTGGACCCTAAAGCACATAGCAGCACATAGCTTGCTGTTCCACACATATTATAGCTGCTGAGCTGCATTTTGAATCATGCTGAGTTGAATGATTTGAGCCAGCTTTTTTCAGCATATTCAATTCAGAGGAGGGGGCAAAGGAGCAAAAACTCTCCTTGAAGATTGTATAAATCTTCAGAAAGGGAGAGTCACAGCACTTCAAAGTGTGTGCGTGTGTGTGTGTGTGTGTGTGTGTGTGCGTGCGTGCGCGTGCGCCTGGGTGACGATAGCTAAGACCAGGGTTCATTTTAAACCACAACCACAACATAAAGCTAACCCACTGCTCCAATAGTTACACTCAGCAACCTAACTGTGGTTCTCTTTTAAAATATAGCCAGTATGCTCCTTGGAATAATGCTATGTAGCATTCTCCTTTCCATCCAAAGGTACATCCAAAGTGCTATGACTTTCAACTGCTCTCCAAAGAGTGATGGCTGCTGCCCATTGGGACTAGTAGGCAGGGGGGCCAACATTGATTGCAATGGGACTAACGTCTGAGTAAATGCATGTAGGATTGTACTATAAGGGCCACTGCTTCAGCTCACCCCCCCGCATATACCTCTGGAGGTTCTGCTACATCTTCTGTAAGCTCATTGACTCAGGTTTCAGCCCTTGTCCGGCACAGCAGAAGGAACAGTAGCATACCATGCATTAGCCCTTGTGACTTGCAGGAAGGCATGGGGCCTCTGGATTGGCTAGGCCAAGGTACAAATACTAAGAAGCCAGCTACCTGCCTTTTTTCCTAGTGGAGAGAACAGTCCACTCTTGGCTATCACATACTGACTGCAGGGAAGAACTCCGGCTCAATGTTGGGGCTCAAACTGGAAGCCTTTGGGTCTGGGTTCAGCAGCCCTGTGCGGCAAGCCACGAAACTGTAGGTTACAGCCTCTGCCTAGCACGGATGGCAGGATCTGTCGGTTTAGATTCTCTCAGTTTCTAATTTTTCCAGTCTTAGATTCAGGTCTCCTTCTTGCATTTCTGCAGCAGTTTGCTTTTAAAAAAAACAAACAAAAATCTTCATGTAAATTCATCCGCATTTTTGTGGAAACACATTTTTGTATGCAGTTTTGACTAATATAGCCACATTTTTGCAATGCAATTTGCAGCGCATTTTTGTATGTTATTTTGACGAATTTATGTGTTTATAGGCACACTTTGCCCTAGGATATGAATTTTTGTACGCATTACTTGGCTGGAGAGCGGCAATGCAAAATTTGTAAAAGTGTGAATTTTGAAAGTTGGTTGTTCATGTATTGTTTCAGAAAGTGTGAATTTGGTTACGTTCATCTTTAAATGTGAACTTAATCAAACTTCTGCTCCATCTCTACTGACTAGACAGTATGGTATCTGCAGGTCTTGGGTTGACCAGGCTTCCGACTGGATCTTAGTAGACAAGAAAGCTATTCTTGGATGTGCCTGTATCCTTTGGTCCTGATTTCTGGCTTGCTCCTCAGTCCTGCCTTCTGGTTCAGTTCTGGTATGTGCTTCAATGTTGGCGTACAGTTCCCAGCTCCTGGCTCACCTCAGACCCACAGTCCAACTCTGACATGGAGATTATCGGCTCTGGACTTGGTTCCAGCAGAGGCCAACCATGTGGCCCCAGCCGAGCCTTTGAATTACAGGGTTGTAACTGGCAAGCTGCATCAGAGGATCTATTTGGCACTGCATAGGATGCCTCTCTTGCTGCCTAGCCTACGCAACCTTGTTCTTTGCCCTGACTCCACAGATCCAAAACAGCCTAAGGCAAATGGGAGTAAGCCCCTGGGAAGTTTCAGATGATCTCAGAACATAAGGTAGAGGGAGAAACCTGTTCACTGAGCATTGCAGTTCCCACACTTTGAAAAAACATCTTCCTATCCATGCCACCGTCACACATCTGCATTGCTGCTTGTTTACATCTGTTGTGCCAGATGACTGTATGTTGCAGAGTCTTTAAGTCTCTCTCTCTCTCTCCTATTGCCACACCTCTACAACATGGGCTCCTGCTAGGAGGAAGGGCAGGATATAAATCAAATAATAAATAAACATGGAAATTCTCCACCATCTGTTTTGGACTGTTTGGGAAAACCTCCAGAAAAACAAAGTCTCTGTTTAACCTTTGCGACAAATGACAGATCTATCTATCTGCAAGGCACCCAGAAGAATTGACAATGTGGAAGAGTAAGGTGTCAGGCAACCTGTAATGTTTTGCCAGCTTTCCTTCTCTCTGCTTCCAGAACAAGGGAGATCTCAGACCCTTCTTTACCCTTCACTTCCTTCCCAGAAGATGGAAAGCAGATCTCCAAATGACAAGTCATTTCGTGTGAGAAGAACAGCCCTGCTGGGTCAGACCAAAGGCTCATCTGAGCTAGCATCTTGCTTCCACAGTAGCCAATCAGAGGCATCCAGGAAGCTGGGCACAAAGGCGACTGCACTCCTTTGCTGTTGCCTCCAAACAAGTGGTACTCAGTGGTACACTGCCTCCTAGCAGGAGGGTTCCATATAACCATCATGTCCAGCAATCATTGGTTGACTAGTCCTCCTTCTTCAGTTTCTCTAGTCACCTCAAAGGCTTTCTAGGCTAATGACCGTCACCACATCATCACCAAATGAATTACATGTTGGACAGACTGGTATTACTTTTAGTGTGTCCTGAATCTAGGGATGGGGAGAGAAATGAAATTAAGTTCACATTTAAAGCTGAAGCTGTCAAACTCACACTGTCCAAAACAACATGAGAACTGACATAGCCACCTTTCGAGGTTCGCATGTATCTGAATTTGCGATGCAGTTCTCCAATCAAACAATGTTTGCAAAAATGCAGAGATCAGGGGAAAGTGTGCATAAAAATGGATATATTCATGAAAATAACATACAAAAAGGCATTGTATTACGAGGTTCCTTGCAAAAATGTACACACGAGTCAAAACTGAATACAAAAATGTGTTTATTAAGAGTGTTCACATTAAATTCTGAAGGATTTTCATGAGGATTTTTAAAAAATCCAAATTGCTACAGAAATGTAGAGAACTGAATTTAAGACTGGAAAAATGAGAAACCAGGCAGATCCTTCCATCCCTACCTAAATCTCCTGCCAATCTATTTCACTGGTTGACCCCTGGTTATAGCATTATATGGAGGAGGCAGAAAAGCGGTCTCCATTCTCCACCCACATTCTCCACACTGAGCATAATATGTTTCCCTGTTCATAGTCAGAGTGACATTGTGGCTAAGAAGCTAAGCTGTGAACTAGGAAGCTGCCAGTTCAAATGTCACCTCAGCCATGAATTTACTAGGTGGGCTCAGGCAACCTAGTAAGTGCATGCCTGCTCTACAGGGAGGATATTAACACCAGCCTACCTCATAAGGTGGTTGTAAGGATCACTGAGATAGTGTTATCTGAACACTGAAATGGGCAATATAAATGAGGAACACAAGGAGCTATCTCATGCCAAATCAGACCACTGTCCAATGCATTTTTTTAGTAATGGTTTTGTGTCCAAATGGACACCCAGTCCCATACAAATGGACACATACAATTTAATCAATGGACCAAGAATTCAAATTAGAAGCCACTGAAACACTTAGAGGTATGAAAGTTTGGTGAAATTGAATAGAAACAGAATGTAGGAGCACATTACACAATAACTCTTAGAGTTATTAAAAACCACCAGTCTTTCTGAAAACTTCTTAAAATCTCTCTCTTTGTACACTGTGATGTCTGGTTCTCTGTATCTTCATTCTTTTTTCCTGTAAGAATTCTGCTACAGCAGGGCATGAATCATAAGCAGCAGTTTTGAATTTTAAGTTGCTTTTTAATTCATGGTGGGCAGGCTAGTAAGAATTTTGCTAGGTTAGTAACTTCTGTAAATGTATTTGCAAGGCTGCATTAATCTCCTTTTTTTTTTTTTTAGTTTGAACCATTTTCACCTCAATCTCAATGTCAGGGCTTGTACATGGTAGAGAAGCTTCCACTCACAATCCATCTGAATGAGAAAAAAAAAGGACACCCACTAACATTTCCTTAAAAAATGCCTTGCCACTGTCTGTCCACACTGACTAGAAATGGCTTGCCAGAGTCTCACTAGGGGCCTTCATTTATTTGTTTTAAAAGATCTGTAAGCTGCCTTTTCAGGTAACTAACCCTACAAAGATGACTTCTGTACAATATTAAAATAAAAAACCAAACTAACAACACACTAATTCCAGAAAGCCATCATGCAAATAACAAAAGATAGAAATCACAAAACCAGCATAATAAAACCATTTGAAACTAGCTAAGCCTTAAAACTCTATAGGACCAAGGTTTCTGAAATAAACAAATCATTAGAGCCCACTTAAAAACCTGCCAAAAAGGAGCTATCTATACCCCCTAGAAGGAGTCCCACAACGGGGGAGGGACACTACTGAAAGCACCCCCTCATGCCCAGGAATCACCATGACCTGCTGATGTCAGAGATTGAACCATGGACCTTCTGCATGCAAAACATGTGCTCTACCACAGACCTACATCCCTTCCCCTATTTTAATATCCTGCTTGCATCATTGCATGGCAGAAGATGAATCGGACAGCGAAGCCTCATTTGAGCGGAAGGTGAATTTACATTCACATAGAACCGTGTTAGATCTTGGATGAGCCACCTGCAAATGAGCAGCCTCCTTTTGAAGTGCATGCTTTGCCCTTCATGATATCGCTAAGCCGTGCACATTTCAAAGGGGAGATGTGTGGATGTGGCTCCCACTGCGATGGCTACAGAAGCACGTGAAGCATCAACAATTGTTTGGCCATTTGAGGAAACACCCTTGGAGGGAAAAGAGGTGAGAAGAAGCCCCACACAATGGGCCTTGTTGTGCTACACTATTTTGGATGGAAGGTAGGCAAGGGGCTAGGAACCTTTTTTAGTCAAAGGGCCGCATTGCCTTCTGGGCAGCCCTTCCAGGGCCACATGCCAGTGGTGAGTAAGTCCGGAGGAAAATGTGGGGAGAGCAACAAATGGAATTTCTATGTTTGCACAGCAAGCTAGTTTCTACCCACACTTTTATCTATCCTCCATCCGGGCAAGCAAGGATTCGCTATTCGATTTCAGGGATGCATTGAAGCCAGGCAAAAACATGGAAGGTGCAAAGCACGGCCAGTGAGGGTTATGGCCTGGAGAGAGTTCCAAGGGCCAGTTAGAGAGGCTTAGAGGGCCGCATTTGACCCCTGGACCTGTGGGTTCCCACCTGCAAGGTAGGGGATTGCATCAGTGCTAGATCCAGGTTTGGGGGGAAGGATTCAGGCAAGGCAGCCTCCCCCACAGCAGTGGCTGTTGCTGCATACTTGGCCAGAATAATCTGACAGGCGAGTGAATGAGTGAGGTCTTGTCCACTCACTTGCTCCCTTGACAGAGAGAAAGGGTCAGATCATCTGCAGGAGCGGCTCTGGTCGTCCCCTGAGTTGGCGAGGCTAATTTCACATCGACACAAAATCGAGCCTACAGTGTCATCGGCCCAGTGCTCTGGACTGCTCTGCCAACAGAGATTCAGCAGGCGCCTCCTGTTTTAACTTTTAAGTGCCTGCTGAGAACCTCTCTGTTCCACCAGGCTCATGCAGGCCATTAAGATGTCTTTTTGCAATAGCTGGCCTTTGTTTTGATTGCATATTTAATGGTTTTATTGTATAGTTGTCATTGTTTTTAACTTGTAAACTGCTTTGATTTTTTTTAATGAAATAGCAAAATAAATAAATAAATAAAGGGTATACAAGTGAGCAGCAGTGACCTGGGGTTTTTTTGGCCGTAGTCTCTCTGTCCAGCCAAGCCCACTTCTGATGCCTCTCCTCAACACTGCCCCCTGCACAATACTTCCTACCAGATTTGAGGAGACTGCCAGTAGCAGCACTGGACATAGATGAGCTGCTATTTCAAATTTCCCACAAATGCCCCTGATGTGGAATTGCTCTGCCAAGAACAGACAAATTTGACACTTTCAGTTTTTCACTGCTGCTCCCCAGTCTTCAGCCTTTCACATTTCCATATCAGTTTCCATTAAAAAAAAAAATCCATGTGAAAATTCGTCAGCATCTAAGGCCACATTCACACCAGACATATTATTTATTTTTATTTATTTATTAGATGTATATCCCACCCTTCCCATTTATCTCACTATTACTCCACTTTAAACAGTCATGGCTTCCCACAAAGAATCCTGGGAAGGGTAGTTTGTTACAGGTGCCGAGAGTTGTTAGGTGACTCCTAGGAGACAGTTTTCAGAGCAGTTTAACAGTCAGTCCTTCTTCCCAGAGAACTCTGGGAATTGTAGCTTTGTGAGGGGAAAAGGGGTCACCTAGCAACTCTCAGCACCCTTCACAAACTACCCTTCCCATGATTCTCTGGGGGAAGCTATAACTGTTTAAAGTGGAATAATAGTGGAATAAATGTATGGTGTGAATGTGGCCTTAGTGCACACATCTCCTAATATACATAGTTTTGTATACAATCTTGCCTAGTACACACATTTTTGCCACCAATATGTCTTATGTTATTTTCATTAATATAGGCATTTTGGTGCACACATTTCCCTAATATATGTATTTTTGTACATTTTGTTTGGCATGAGAACTGAAAATCTGGAGAAGTGTGAATTTTGAAGGATGACTGCGTCTCGGTTTGTGTAGTGCTTCAGGAAGTATGAAATATGTAGGTTCACATTAACCAGATTTCTCCCCCATCTCTACCCTCTGGGGCATTATGGGAAATTAAATTGGAGACCTTTATTGGAAGCAACAATCCTCCAGAGCAACACAAATTGTGGGCACTGTGAGTAGTTTAAAATGGCACTTCACAGAGTAAACCACCTCATGCCAGGCAGGGTCAGAGCCAGGCATGACTGGGCCCTTGGACACCAGCCTGCCCCAAGCCTGTGGCACCTGTCTGCATGCCCCCCCCGACTTCTCCCTTCACCTCCTGTGAATGCCGTGCGTGCTGCGTGCACATGGCTGCTCCCAACCAAGATGGCAGCAGAGGCATCAACCCCTTAGGGAAGCCACTGCCACAGTCTTGGTTGACGGCATGCATGGACACGCAGCACACACAGCATTCACAGCAACAGGAGAGGTAGGTGGGGCATGCATGTGGGCTTACTGAAGCCTGTGCGGTCTATACAGGAGGGTGGCTGGGAGCTCCCTCTCTGTGATCAGTGGCAGAATTAGGAGCCAACGCTGCCATGGATCGCAGAACAGAAGTGCTACCCTCCTGCCCTAAGGAGGGGTCCTTGGCCAGGGCCCGGCCTGGCCGCCCTCTGGTGCCGACCCTGATGCCAGGGCTTGCCAGAGTGTCAGGAGGCTGCCAAAGACTGTTGCTCTCAACACAAAAAAGTCAGTGGAAAATCTAGCCTAGAAACATCTCTCTGACCTACTGGTTTTGTACATAAAAGGAGATTGGGGGTGGGTGGGAATGTGTGGGAGCATTCAAACATTCATTCCTTACCTGTTACCTTAAATGGTACATTCCATCTACAGATACATCACATGAGTCTTCTACTGGTCTATTTTAGCCCTGGGCCATATCAAGAAGAGTATCTCTTTCTGATGCTTTCCTGCTAATGACATCTGTCAAACAAGTCACGGACATTTGCAGGTGTGTTTCCAAACAAACAGTCCCTTATCTCTAAGATGTGCATGAGTCAACACACTGATACATGTTGAGATGGCAACACGAAAGAAAAATTAACAAAAGCTTCATTGATGATGAATCCCAGCCAGACTCCTGTCTGATGAACTTGCTCACACCTTGGAAGATGCCCAGGTGGGAAAACTGAGATTGGAATCAACTTGGTTTCCCTGCCAGCCACGGCAGGGGGAACCTTGGCTGGCATTCACATTCTGTGGGTGGAGATCCTGCACTGCTTAGAACCATAGGATTGCAGCGTTGGAGGGGTCCTTGGAGGTCTTTGATTCTAAGCCCCGGCTCAGTGCAGAGGACCCAAGTTCCTTTGTCTCTGATGGTGACTTTTTTGGTGGAGGTAAATATTAGCTCTGTTCCCACAAAGCAATATGGCAACATTCTGCACTTGAGAACTCCCCACCAATTGCTGCAGACAGAACTGCTCCTGACATCCTGTGAGGATTCTAATTGTCACCAAGTCAGCTGTCCAAGGGATAACTATGGCTGCATGCACACCATACATTTAAAGCACATGGCTTCCCCCAAAGAATCCTGGGAATTGTGTGTTAAAGGTGCTGGGATTTGTAGCTCTGTGAGGGTACACTACAGTTCCCAGGGTTCTTCAGGAGGAAGCCATGCGCTTCAAATGTATGGTATGCATGCAGCCTGTGGAGCTGCCCTGTCCTCCTGCCCTGGACATTGTCATCTGCCTTTTTCCTGGATCTGATCTGGGAGAAAATGTTCTTGGGAGGGTGGGGTTCTCTTTTTTAAGGCAAGACAGTCAGAATTGCCACTGACATTGGCAAGGAGCTGCTGCTCTTTTAGATGACCCAATCGCATCATAAAAACTGTAACTTGAAGAACTGTGTTTCCCTCCTCCCCTCTGTTCCTTTTTTCTCTTGTGTCATGTCTTTTTAGACTGTGGATCTGAGGGCAGAGATCATCCTAGTACTAATTTCTGTAAACTACTCTAAAAGATTTCTGGGCTAAAGGGTAGGCTATCTATGCCTTAAATAAATAAAAAGAAATACGTAAGAAGAACATAAGAAGAGCCCTGCTGGATCAGACAATTGGCCCATCTAGACCAGCATCCTGTTCTCACAGTGACCAGCCAGATGCCTACAAGAAACCTGCAAGCACAGCCTGAGTGCAACAGTACTCTCTCCACTTGTATTCCCCGGCAACATACTGCCTCCGACAGTGAACTGCCACTGATAGCCTTATTTTCCACGGATTTGTTTTTAAAGCTATCCAAGTTGGTGGCCATCACTGCCTCATGTGGGAGCAAATTCCACCATTTAACGAAGTACTGTGTGAAGGACTTCCTCTTGTCTGTCTTGATGCTCCCAGTGTTCAATAAGCTCTCATTTTTTATTTTTTTGGTGGAGCCCTTACGTTGCTGGGAAACAATAGTGAGTGAGTGAGAGGGTTATTGCATGCATGTTCCACTGGTGGAGTTACTGGAGGCATATGGTTGGACCACTGTGGGAAGCAGAGTTAGTGGTGCAGGAGCAAGGCTACTGCAGACCCTGGACTTAATGGTCTTATGGCGGCGGCAGGGAGGGGTGCTTTAGTTGATTGCACATAGTACTTCAGCTATAAACCACACAATGGACATTTTGCTTCTCTTCTATGCTCCTTTGGGATTTGGGTCACGGTAAAAACAAAAATCAAAACCACAGATATGCATAGATGCACACACACCCTCAGCAACAAAGCAATCTGATCGAGTCAAGCAAAAGTCTTTGGCATCAGACACCAGCATGCTGGTCATTACCTGTCTGTTGAAATCCAGGCCATTTCGTTCGTTTCCTATAAATGACAAGAAAAGGGAGAGGGGAAGATTAGACAGGATTCTTATTTTAGCAAAAGATTAAATGGTTAGAACCTCAGATAAAGGCTGTCACTGACCTTTCAAGCCCTTCACAGCTTGAGACCTGAGTATGTAAAGCACCTCACCGCTATATTTATTTATTTTAAACATTTCACACACACACCCTTTCCAGCAAAACCATTGCGGGCTGTGTACACTTGCTCAGCAATAATTAAGATCCAGTGGTGCCTGGGGCCCATTGGGACCGGTAGGACGGAAGGCACGGAGGCCAACAGTTGGTGGAGCCAGAGCCAATGGCAAGTCACAGCCAACTAATCCTAGTTTTGTCTCCCTTTCTGCTGAGTTCTGCAAGGGGCAACCCTGAGACTAAGGAGGAAGAAAAGGCGAGCGGCCACATCCTGGACTGGTTGTTAAGTAAGAAGGCAGCAAGTGGGAGCAGGTTGAGGGCAGACTGAAGTTGGTGGGGCAGTGTCCCATTTGCCCTAAGGGACCTAATGCTAATCCTCCACTGTAAGATCTTCAGGGGCCCTTCTGCTTCAGAGGTTGGTGGATGGGAACTGGAGAGAAGGTCTCGTCTGTGGCAGCTCCCCAACCGTGAAACACCCTTCCCCAGAGATGTTCACGGGCGGTGGCCCCTACTCGAATTTGTTTTGGACACCAATTTTATTTTGCACAGACTTCCGTTGAACAGCGAGGGTGATTTTTGTGTGAGGCCTGAGGGTGGTTTGTTTTTTTTAAGGCTGTTTATTGCTTTATGCTGCACTTGGAGTTTTTCTGATCTGATTGAGTTTGGGTGCTTCCACATGGGGGCTTGATATTGCCAGCTGGGCATTTAGGTGTCCCAAATGGGCTGTTAGCAATAGGCGTGTTGGATTTTTCATGGAAAGCGTTGATCTGGATCAAATGGGGAAACAATACTGGCTGGCATTTTGATGCCAACAACACTGTGTGGACACTGCAAACAAACAAACTCACATCCTTTCATGCATAAGAATCACTAATCCCATAATAAGCATCCATCTGGAAGCAATTTCAGTATTTTCAGGCTGCATTCCTAGACACAGTGGGTTGCATTCAACCAAGTCCTTTTCAAAGTAGACCCACTGAACCTAAGCTAGTCATGTCCATTAACTTCAGTGGGTCTCCACTGATCAGGAGGACCAGCATTGAAGACCACCCTATTATTTGGAAGCCAGTCCCATTGAACTCAGTGGGATTTTGTTCCAAGTGGGCATACAAAAAATTGTATTGTTAGTGATCTAAATATTTGATGTTGATTATGTTTCTGTTGGGGGGGCAGAGCAGACTTTATCATCATCATCATCATCATCATCATCAAATCATAGAATAGTAGAGTTGCAAGGGGCCTACAAGGCCATCAAGTCCAACCCCCTGCTCAATGCAGGAATCCAAATCAAAGCATATTATTATTATTATTATTATTATTATTATTATTATTATTATTATTATTATTATTATTTTAAAAGGCAGAATATAAATGTTTCAATAAACTATTCTTTACTAACAGGTTAAAGTTGCAAATGCCTGGCTTTTTTAAAAAATGGAAGTTCCTTTAAATGAGGGGATGGAAGACCTGTGGCCCTCTCAATATTGTTGGACTCCAAACTCCCATCAGCCCCAGCCAGCATGGCCAATGGTCAGGGATGATGGAGGCTGAAGTCCCGTCACATCTGAACGGGCACACGTTCCCTATCCTCGCTTTAAACGGTTCTTCGAATTTCACCTTCCTATGACAGATTCTTTATCATCTTCAAGGAAACCTGATTCTCACACATGAAATGAGCCATCCTAACTGGGAGATGGCAAATTAATTACTATTTATCCCTTCTGCAGAACACTTCAGGGCACAAAATACTCCACAATTCTTCTGTTGATGACTTTCGCAACAAACCTGCAAGGTAAGTTTGGCTGAGCAATTGCAACTTGCCCAAGTGAGTTTTGAGGAGAGGGAGGGATTTGAATCTGGTCTCTAAAGGACATTCCCAACACCTACCCACTGCTTCAGCCTTGGTGGGAAAACATTGTCTAATTATTGGTGTTTATAGTCTGTTTTTGCATCCCCAAAATGGCATTCAGAGAGCCATTCAATACCATCAAACCAGACTGAAAATAGAAAATGATGAAAGGAACAATAGCTTACTAACAGAAGTTTTCAAGCAGCATAAAAAGGATATGAATAGCATACGCACAGAAAAACCCTCCTACATACAAACTAGTTCAATGGAGAATTCTGCCACCTGCCCAGGCTCTCCCCAGCAGATTCAGAGTCAGGCATCTTGGCTCAGTTATTGCCAATGGCTTTAATCCACAGCTTAGCACAGGACTGGAACACAGACCAGGTTTCAGCACGCACAGCGTTAGGACCAATGCAAGGCACCACTCAGCATGGCTACACAACCAAAGATATTGTCACAACACTTGACATACTCCCTATCTGTGCCGGACTTTTCTCTTGATTTAGGACTGGGCAAGCAAGCAGGCCCTCTTACGGGTAGGCTGGTTAATGGGTTCAGTCTGCTTGCACCTGTGTCCGTGGCAACAAAGGCAGTGATGACTCAGCCAAGTCCTCTCCTGGCTCCACTTCTGGCATTTCCTCCTGGGCTGAGGAGGAGGCTGGCCTGGTGGTGGATTGGCCACTGGAGATGGCACAGTTGGGCAGACTGATAGCTCAGCCCTCTCATCCCGATTGGCCAACACCTTGGAGGAGCTGCTGTCAGCAGGCAGATCACTGAGCGTGTCCCTGACAGACCCTTCTACAACTCCCAGACCACTGGGTCCCCTCCCAGGATCCCAGACCTCCTCCGACCAGTCTTTCCAAGAGTTCTCCATGGGGCTCATGGCACTGTCTCACCCTCCATTATGTGTGGAACCAGCCACAGTGTGCATAGGATAGAATCCTCCGGAAGGCGCAGTCTTCCATACCACTCGATTGTGCCCTATGCAAAAAGTTTTGGAAATCCCCAAAATAAAATTAATTAAAATAATAAAACGACATAGGGAAGCAGAAGATTGGCAGAAGTCTGACATGCCTCTGCCCCATACAGAACAAGACTTAAAGCCTCATTTGTACAAAAATAATGCTTTTGCTAATGCATTTTCATTTATTCGTACCCTGCTTTTCAGCCAAGATTGGGTCCAGAAGTATGATCAGTTCAAATCCACAAAAAAGTACAATATGTTAGGGATGTGTGAAGGTGTTTGTGGCAGTTTCCTGTGCCCCCTGGCAGTTGGTGACACAATCCATTAACCCTTCAGAGCAACCTTCCCCAAGCTGGTGCCCTCCAGATGTTTTAAGCTACAATTCCCATCAGCTCCAGCCAGCACAGCTGTGCTAACTGGGGCCGATGGGAGCTATAGTTCAAAACAATTGGAGGGCACCAGCTTGGGGAAGGCTGATCCAACGGGACAGAGCAAAAGGAGCTGCAGCTAGATTCGGGAGCTGGTTGGTGATAAAGATGTTGTTGATCTGCAGAATCTTCTGGTCCCTGCATATTAATGACATAGTCCGGGTTCCCAGTCCTTCCCTCTGTCCCAATAAATGCATACCAAAACCCTCTGCTGCTGCCCCCATCCGATCGATCCAGAACGAGAAGCAACAATGAAACCCAACAAACAAGGCAAGAGAGGAGAGTGTGAAAAGGAGGGCAGCTGCAAGATTGCAATCAGGTGCATTCACAACTGGCTTTTACACAACTCACTGAATCCAGTAGGTAGCTCACATTTTGAAAAAAAAAGAAAAATCTGTAAACAAGTTTTTGCATTGGCAGACAACATCAACGGGAGGCTGAGTTAGAACAGTGGAACTGCCGTAGACCAGTTCACACTGTTTGTTCATCTAGCCCAGTACTGTCTGCTCTGACTGGCAGCAGCAGTCTAGGATCTTTCCTGGTCTTTCCTATCATCTGCTACCTGATCCTGTTCAGTGGATAGAATCTGGGACCATCAGCTGCAAAAGTATGCATTCTGCCATGGGGAAATACACCTCAGATTGCAAAACCAGCAATACAATTGACTGAGAATGTGTCTCTCCGGATAAGTATTGAAATGAATGAGATTTGGATAGGATGCACTCCCATTAACCTCCATGGCCTGTACTAGTTTATTGTGGCACGAGCCCTTGTGGAAAACAACGGGTCGGAAACCAGGTTAACAAGAAAGTAACAAAACATACCATTGACTATTAGAGCAATAGGCCTATGAATATGCGGTATATGATGCATATGCATAGGAGAATACCAATGGAGCATGTCTCCAGGGAGGATCAGTCAGGACAAACAAACGGCGGCCACTGATGCACAGCCGGTGTTGTGCCCAGAGGCCCAGAATGCCCAAGAGGTATGGTGCACCTGTTAGCATTTTGAAATGCAAAAGGAAACCTGTATAGCTCCTGAAGCTGCCTCAACATGATCTTCCTGATAAGGCAGCGTGCAAATAGTATCTTGAACAAATACATGCACACCTACGTAACATGAACTCTATAAGACTTTCAGACCATGCTGGAAATAAAGGCAACAGGTGGACTGTTCTGTATTCGGAACTTTGCTTAATGCTTTGCGGGTGATGTGCCCCATCATGCAAACTGGCACAAGGGCAAAGGGGCGAAAGATGCCTAGCACATCTTTTTGCCACTGAGGCATCCGCAAACATGTTGCAGGAAATGTGTATGTATCGCCCTTTTGGAATGCTTCTGTCTGAAGTGGTGGTGCTGGAGTGCTACCCAGACAGAAATGAGAGCACTTCTAAAGGAGGTAAACTCACCTTTAAAAACTAAGCTGGATCTTGCAGTCATTCAAATCACAATCCCAAATATACATTTAGGAGCAAAGGACACAAACTTTGGGGAATTATCTGCACAGCGTTCATTGAAATGAAGGGGAGCTAACCAGGAACATCGACTTCTGTTCATTCCAGCAATCCTTGTGCAAGAGAACTTGGGCACATAAGAAGAGCCCTGCTGGATCAGGCCAAGAGTCCATCTACTCCAACATCCTTTCTCACCGTGCCCAGTCAGAAGCTCTAGGAAGCTCACAGAGAGGGCATGAAGGCAACACCCCCCTGCCCCAACCCTTGCTATCATTCCTAAGAACAGAATAACCACCCTTGGGAACATCAGAAGAGCCCCACTGAGTCAAGTCAAAGGTCCATCTAGTCTAACATCCTGCTTCCCACAGTGGCCAAATGAAGCCTGTGAGAAGCCCAGAAGCAGGATATGAACTAGCCCTCTCTTGCTGTTGTTCTCCAGCCTCTGCACCTGGATGATGCATATAGCCATCATGACTGGTAGCCAATGAACGATCCATTCTCCATGAAATCTTGACCTAATCCTCTTTTTAAAAGCCATCTAAGTCCATGACCATCACCAGATCCTCTGGCAAGGACCAGAATCCCTGATGTCCCAAATGTAGGTGGGATCCCTAGAGGGGCCCCTTGGTGCTGTCTGGCCCCTGTTTGGCAGCCCGGGGTGCTTCTAAACAACCATTTTATTGAGCATTCATCCTGATATGTTTGCAGAAAGGTGTCATGGCCCCATCAGAGGACTCATCAGATGAGGATGACTCGGGAGTAACAGCAGCAGACCCAGAAGGAGAAACGGAGGAAACTCCTGAGAACCCAGCTCCTTCTCCCCCTCAGCTGCAGAGCACCCCAGACACAGCTGAAGCCCTTCAGCCAGACGCAGAAAGTGAACAGGATACTGCCCCCTCACCTGCAGAACATAGACAACAGAAGGTCAGGCAGAAGAGGGGCAGGCTTGTCCACTTAAGGCCAAAACGCTGATGGCTCACACCTGCTGACAAACCTGCTCCTTAAAAGTCAAACCTTGGATCCAGCTTGTTGCTGACTATAATGTCAGGCGTGACCACTGTGTGTCTTCTTATCCCCTGAACCTTGACTTGGACTGATCTCTCGGCAAACTAGACCCGGACCTTCACTGACATCTCTTCTGGATTTCTGGCTTGGCACGTAAGCTTTGAACGGCCTCTGCCCTTATCTTGCTTCCTCCTTGCTAGCCTGGCAGATTTATAGCCAAGCTGCCAGCTGGGGACTTACGGCCTGGCAATTACCAAGGAATCTCCAGCCCTGCCTGCACCCCCACCGACACTGCTGTCTCAGTGAAGAGCTGACAGAAGGTTAGATGAAGTTGCATTAGACACCTTCTAGTGCATTTCCCCATCACTTTTTGAACTACAACTCCCATCAGCCCAATCCAGTGGCCATGCTGGCTGGGGCTGATGGGAGCTGTAGTTCAAAAAAGTAACTTTTCCAAGCTCGCAAAACTACAACTGCACAACTTCAATTTGCCACCATGTGACTGAATCCCAGTAGTGACAGTCTAGAAGCACCACCAAAGGAGTAGAGAAAAAGGCAGAATCTGTGGCAACAGAACTTTCTGGGAAGCTACTCCAGGTTGTAGGGACTGAAGTGCTGGCCTATCATCTCTCACTCCTTTTCTCCTTCAGAAAAAAATAACTTGATGGCTAGAGCCATCTGTGAACAAAAAAAGGGAAAGAGATGGCTTGCAGAAGAAAAAGAGGTGAGACTGGCTAATTCTAGTTCATATCACAACCCTTTCTTCTCTACCTGCCTGCATGGATTTGCCTAGACTTCAGACAGGTATCTGAGCTCAAACATAGGGCTATCCCATGCCAAAAGTTGTATTTGGATCACGATGGGGTTTCTTTAAAAAAGTACATTTGGGGCTTGGGCAAAACATTGCCTCCCCTTTAAGCAAAAGTGGAGATATCCCAAGGGAAACCTATGTACTTAGAATGTTTCTAACCCCTTTATTTTTGAACCACCAACAACAGCCAGAGCCATTTCCCGTCTCCTTTGTGAGATGAGAAAAGCAAGAAGCTTCATGAAATGTCCAGTCTTGCCTGGCTTCAGGCTACCAGATGGGTATAACCGCTAGGATAATATTTGCATTCAGGGGACAGAAAATCTCTGCCATTTGTGGCTCAGCAGAATGCCCCTGGGTTGCAGGAAAGCGAGGCCAAATTTGGACCCAAATTCCTTTTGCGTTTGCCAGATGCAGAAATGATTAATCCCCTTTGATTTGACTGCAGACATAAAGGGCTGCATCTTGTATGTTTGTGTGTACGTGAGAGAGAATCCCAGTTTAGCTGGTAATTTATTTATTTTTTAAATCTACCAAATTAATTGTACCAACAGCAAGGAAAGTCTAAATCTGCAGAAAATTAAAAACATAAATAAATCCCCATGTTGGTCATTTTGGGCTTTGATGCGTGTTGGGTTCCTAGGGGCTAAATGGATCCTCTGCGTTAGGGGACATGATACCTTCAGATATCCACAGCAGAAGGCCGTTGCTTTCATGCCCTGCATATAAGCTTCAGTTACTAAGAACCTGACTGTAAGCTGCTTTTGGAAACAGAATGCTGGATCAAATGAGCAGGACAGTTAGAAACATAGGTAACTGCTTTATAGAAGTCAGACCACTGGTCTATCTAGCTCAGGATCGTCTGGCAGCAACTCTAGGGTTTCAGATGCGGAGACTTTCCCAGCCCTAACTGGAGAAGCAGGCAATTGAGCCTGGGACCTTCTACATGCAAGGCAGATGTTCTCCGACTGAGCCACAGTCCTACCACAACCAGTTCTTAAATTCTCCTTTGCTCTTCACCCCAAGACAAAATCTGCTGCCCATCCTAAGCAAGTTTACTCAGAAATAAATCCCACTGACCTCAATGGGATTTATTCACTAAGGCTGAAATCCAGCACACACTTATCGAGGAGTAGGTCCCATTGAACCCAACAGAGTTTACTTCTGAGTGGACATATTTTGGATTGCAGCCTAAGTGCGATTAGCTTAGCACCAGCCTCCACTAATTGTTCCTCTGTACACTTCCTGGATGCAAGGCCCATGAAAATGGGCCCATTTCAGTACAACAGAAGTTCCTTATAAATTGTGCAATAGTGGATTTAAAAAAAAATGGGAAGAGGGGGAATCAGCTAAGGATTTTGGAGGGACAGCGCCCAGGAATTCCCAATTTTCCTACCTAGCTGGATTCACCACACTCCCCAGGTTGGCGTACATATGCCAAGGGTGTTGTGTGCAAGGAGCATGGCTGCATCCCAGCAATATGCTGGAAGAGGAGTTTGCTTCCCTCCCTCACTGACCTGGCACCAGGTAGGCATGAGTCTACATTGCATAGTGTTGGCACCCTCTCTGCGACTTTGCCTGGGGAAGTTTCCCTGGGGAGGGAGAGGGAGAGAGAGAGAGAGAGAGAGCGCTTCACAGTTCCAGGTGGAATTTTTGTTCTGTTATTCTTTAGACTTTTTCAAAAAAGGGAAGTTTTTATTTATTTATCAGTATCAATAACAAACATGATCATAAATCAGTCAGGTATCTTTCGAACAGGGAACACACGCTGTGTAGCTGGTGTCGCAGTTCTGCGCAGCTGTCACTGGTATATTGATGAGCCATGCAATACAACAAAGGCAGCTACTTTAGGTCAGCCTTCCCCAACCTGGTGCCCTCCAGATGTTTTGGACTGCAACTCCCATCAGCCCCAGCTAGCATGGCCAATGGCCAGGGGTGGTGGGAGCTATAAGGGCCACAGGGTCCCCGTCCACAGTTTAGGGTGGTCTTTCCTTCCCTCTCCATCTAGTGAACAAATGAGCAGGCTACAAGTACCAAGGGGTATATCCAGCGCTAGCTTTTCTCAAAGTACACCCGCTGAAGTTAATGGACACGATTTATGTAGGTCTAGTCATTTCAGTGGGTCTACTCTGAGTAGAGCTTGTTGCATACAACCCCTGAAAATGTCATCTCACTGCACAATCCTAACCATGTCTACTCTGACCTGGGAGACCAGGGTTCAAATCCCCACCCAGCCATGAAGCTCACTGGGTGACCTTGGGCCTGTTACTGCCTCTCAGACTCGGAGGAAGGCAATGGTGAACCCCCCCTGAATACCGCTTACCATGAAAACCTTATTCATAGGGTCGCCATAAGTCAGGATCAACTTGAAGGCAGTCCATTTCCATTTTCATCTCTCTCTCTCTCTCTCTCTCTTGAGATGTATGAAATAATGGCAAGTGCATGGAAGTGGGGAGCCACTCTGTGGAACTGCAAGTTTACAACTGTGCATTTAAAGCACACGGTCTCCCCCAAAGAATCCTGGGAACCATAGTTTTCTAAGGGCGCTAGGAATTGTAGCTCTTTGAGGGGTTAATTACAGTTTCCAAGATTCTTTGAGGGAAGCCATGCACTTTACATGTATAGCATGTATGCAGCCATAGTGGAGGAGAAACCTAGGATGGATAAGAACTCTAGTGCCAAGTTAAATCTCTGCAAGTGGGAAGCAAGAAACTCTCCCGGGGAACCTGATATGAGATATGGAGCAGTTAACAATTAAACTCCATGCAGCTGAAGAGAGCAAAAAGAAAAATGTTGATGGGAAAACGTTAGAGAGCAGAGGCTCCAATTGTCTCGATGGCAACATATGGCACCATTGCACCACTCAAGGTGTCGTAAACAAGAGGAAATCCCCAGCAGAGGGGGCATCTAACATATGGAAGGGAGAAGCCGGGCTCTGAATATTTGCACATATTATGATGTCCAAAATAAATATGAATGGCACTGCTGGTGGCTGAAGACTGGGAGTGGTGTTACTTGGAGTTTCTTAAGGGGATGCCCCCCCCCGGCACCTGCAATATGCCACACCAGCTCTCCTATTCCTGGAAAGCCTCGCCTGCCTATCCCTGCAGGGTTGGGATGGGCAACTACTGGGGGAAAAATGCCTTAAAAAAGCAACCTGGTAAATGAAATCACCACACACCCAAACCAATACTAAAGCCTTATCAATAAGAGAACTATGGTAGTCAGGTGTGGGGCACTCCAGACGCTGCCAACCTACAACTCCCGTCAGCCTCAGCAAGCATGGCCAATGATGGGAGCCACAGTTCCGTGACATCTGGAGGGCCAAAGGCTCCCCACCCCTGACGTAAGCAATGTGCTGGCTGACCAAAGGTCCATCCAGTAGAACTTGGAATGTGCTTCCCCCTCTTAACATTAATTCCCCCTCTTATCTGAAGGATAGGATTTGCATGTATTGATAAATTAACAAATAAAAGAACAGCCCCACAGCCTGTGTTTGACAGTGACCAGGTAAATTCCTTGGGGAAGGACCGTAGCTCAGTGGTGGAGCATTTGCTTTGCATGCAAAAGGCCCCCGGTTCAATCCCCGCTACCTTCATGTAGGGCTGGGAGAGGACTCTGTGTGAAATCCTGAAGAGTCCCTGCCAGTTAGTGTAGATAACACTGAGCTAGATGGACCAATGCTCTGACTCAGCATATGCCTGCTTTCTATGCTGCTGTGTTGTTCATATGGGAAGCCCATGCACAAGGCATGAAGACAAAGGAACGCCCTGAAAGCTGCTTTGCAATATCCCCACAAATCATAACAACACAATCTCCTTTGCAAGTTTACGGTCTGAGAAGCGCACTTATTCTGAACATAAGAACATAAGAAGAGCCTGCTGGATCAGGCCAGTGGCCCATCTAGTCCAGCATCCTGTTCTCACAGTGGCCAACCAGGTGCCTGGGGGAAGCCCGCAAGCAGGACCCGAGTGCAAGAACACTCTCCCCTCCTGAGGCTTCTGGCAACTGGTTTTCAGAAGCATGCTGCCTCTGACTAGGGTGGCAGAGCACAGCCATCATGGCTAGTAGCCATTGATAGCCCTGTCCTCCATGAATTTGTCTAATCTTCTTTTAAAGCCATCCAAGCTGGTGGCCATTACTGCATCTTGTGGGGGCAAATTCCATAGTTTAACTATGCGCTGAGTAAAGAAGTACTTCCTTTTGTCTGTCCTGAATCTTCCAACATTCAGCTTCTTTGAATGTCCACGAGTTCTAGTATTATGAGAGAGGGAGAAGAACTTTTCTCTATCCACTTTCTCAATGCCATGCATAATTTTATACACTTCTATCATGTCTCCTCTGACCCGCCTTTTCTCTAAACTAAAAAGCCCCAAATGCTGCAACCTTTCCTCGTAAGGGAGTCGCTCCATCCCCTTGATCATTCTGGTTGCCCTCTTCTGAACCTTTTCCAACTCTATAATATCCTTTTTGAGATGAGGCGACCAGAACTGTACACAGTATTCCAAATGCGGCCGCACCATAGATTTATACAATGGCATTATGATATCGGCTGTTTTATTTTCAATACCTTTCCTAATTATCGCTAGCATGGAATTTGCCTTTTTCACAGCTGCCGCACACTGGGTCGACATTTTCATCGTGCTGTCCACTACAACCCCGAGGTCTCTCTCCTGGTCGGTCACCGCCAGTTCAGACCCCATGAGCGTATATGTGAAATTAAGATTTTTTGCTCCAATATGCATAATTTTACACTTGTTTATATTGAATTGCATTTGCCATTTTTCCGCCCATTCACTCAGTTTGGAGAGGTCTTTTTGGAGCTCTTCGCAATCCCTTTTTGTTTTAACAACCCTGAACAATTTAGTGTCATCAGCAAACTTGGCCACTTCACTGCTCACTCCTAATTCTAGGTCATTAATGAACAAGTTGAAAAGTACAGGTCCCAATACCGATCCTTGAGGGACTCCACTTTCTACAGCCCTCCATTGGGAGAACTGTCCGTTTATTCCTACTCTCTGCTTTCTGCTTCTTAACCAATTCCTTATCCACAAGAGGACCTCTCCTCTTATTCCATGACTGCTAAGCTTCCTCAGAAGCCTTTGGTGAGGTACCTTGTCAAACGCTTTTTGAAAGTCTAAGTACACTATGTCCACTGGATCACCTCTATCTATATGCTTGTTGACACTCTCAAAGAATTCTAATAGGTTACTGAGACAGGACTTTCCCTTGCAGAAGCCATGCTGGCTCTGCTTCAGCAAGGCTTGTTCTTCTATGTGCTTAGTTAATCTAGCTTTAATAATACTTTCTACCAGTTTCCCAGGGACAGAAGTTAAGCTAACTGGCCTGTAATTTCCGGGATCCCCTCTGGATCCCTTTTTGAAGATTGGCGTTACATTTGCCACTTTCCAGTCCTCAGGCACGGAGGACGACCCAAGGGACAAGTTACATATTTAGTTAGCAGATCAGCAATTTCACATTTGAGTTCTTTGAGAACTCTTGGGTGGATGCCATCCGGGCCCGGTGATTTGTCAGTTTTTATATTGTCCATTAAGCTTAGAACTTCCTCTCTCGTTACCACTATTTGTCTCAGTTCCTCAGAATCCCTTTCTGCAAATGTTAGTTCAGGTTCAGGGATCTGCCCTATATCTTCCACTGTGAAGACAGATGCAAAGAATTCATTTAGCTCTCTGCAATCTCCTTATCGTTCTTTAGTACACCTTTGACTCCCTTATCATCCAAGGGTTCAATTGTCTCCCTAGATGGTCTCCTGCTTTGAATGTATTTATAGAATTTTTTGTTGTTGGTTTTTATGTTCTTAGCAATGTACTCCTCTGCCTTGACTACTCATGAGGACTAGCAACATCATGGTCAAAAATAGCGTTTGCTGAGTAACTTCCAAAAGAGGGCAGGGCAATCTACCTTGCAGCCACACACCTGTTCCTGTTTCTTTTGCCCTACAACAACAAAGACTGCTTACTTTTTGCCACCGGATGCTCAGCAGCACTCACATCCAGCTGCACAAAATAGTTCCACAACTGTAAATCTGTACTGGAGCCGAAGCTATAATAAATGAGTAATGCCTCTTAATTGCATCAGGAGGGAAAACAGAGTTTTATGAAGATAAAAGTAATTTAATAATATTTTCCTTGTTAGAAAAGCACTGATCAAAAGATGGTGTGCATGTATGGGTGGATGGGGGGCATTTATGAAGGCTCTGCAATATTTGTGTTGGGGATGCCCAGCTTGAGGAGAAATGGTTGTGGCCTCGTGCTCAGGGCCCAAATGATCACCGTATTTGGTGTCAATATGAATTTGTTTTCCAGGTTCAGGTGGAGCCTTTTTATTGGCCTGTGGCATGAGGCATTGCTCATGTTGCAGGAATCTAATACAACATAGGGCTTGACTTGGCATGCCGTATGCATTTGCTCCAACTTTCTGCTTCTGCTGTAGCGTTGCCTAAATAATGTGGGTTAGTCAGCAAAGGCTAATATGACCCCATTTGACAGTTTGGCACATGTTGAAGCTGTCATGTAAACAACTTGCAACTTAACTGGAGTTGCCAGGTTGCAAACGCAGAGATGCCTGTCAAAGATGTGCATCCACTGCTAAACCAGGAGACTCCACAGCTGCTTCTTTGGAGTTTCCCCCTTCTCTCTCTCTCTCTCACTCGCCCTTAATGGTGGCTGGTAACCACTTGACCTGGTGGGACAGCCAAGTGAGACACCGGAGGCAGGGCCAATTTGTTCTGTTTCCCCCCCATCCTCCTCCCTTGCAAGGATACTGCGGACAGTTAGGCAATGCAGTAGTTAAAATACTGGTAGGACTCTGCCGCACCTTGCCCTGGCAACCACCCTCTCACCGGTGATGGTGGAGGAATCCAATTTAAATGGAATATACAGGCTCTTCTTACGTTCCTAACTTGGTGATTCTGGTGCAATCAAGTTTTGATCACATCGGGCCACCTCTTGCATCAAGCACCTGCTATGCCTGAGCCATATGTTGTTGTTGTTTTAAAAAAGCTCAACTAGATATATACAAAATTGCATGCAAAAATTACATATATCATAAGTATAATGTTTATGGAAGAGTCAAGCCCCATGCTGTACTATATTCTTGCAGCATAATTCCATGAATGCATACATTTGTATACAGTGATGTGCATTGTTGTTATATATCTGTTCATGTGCTGGTTAGTTTAGGAAACCTGGAGTGTTACAGAGCTTGGAAAAGTTACTTTTTTGAACTACAACTCCCATTAGCCCATCCAGTGGCCATGCTGGCTGAGGCTGATGGGAGTTGTAGTTCAAAAAAGTAACTTTTCCAAGCTCTAAATATTACATGTCTGTCTTTGGCAGCCTTGAAAATATGGAAATCATAAGAAAAAGGATATACAATAATAACAAAACAAGGTTCCGAAAGTAGCTGCATCCTCTGTCCTATCATTTAATTGCTATTTTTGTTGTGTCCATGGTCCTTGCCCCTGTCCCCACACTGGCTCTCTTAATTGAAAAGGAGGAGGAGTACAAATATGATTTAGCTATAAACTTTGTAAACCAGATTTTTCAATTTAAAGAATATATTAATATACACACATTCTTTAAACTTGTAGTTCTTTGGCATAAGACTACACACACACACAATCAGTGGAGACTAGTGGCTCCAATGTCAGTGGGGCACTGAATCCACTCCGGGTTTTAGTCTGAACTTTCATGCTGAACTACCTTGGACAGCTGCTTGAAGGTTCGGACTATAACCCAGAGCGGATTCCACTGCCCCACTGACACTGAGCCACCAGCCACCACTGCACACAATTGTATTACACCCAACAACCACAAATTAAGTGATAGCGGTGGTAGTATTTACAACTTCCTTCCTTTTTATTCTGACGCCTAAACAATTTGCTTTCTTTTTATTTTTGTCTGTGTCTATAAATAAAACCAATAAAACACACACACACACACACATATATCATATTACATGTATAACAATGCATATAATATGCAAAGATTGTTCATCTTTGTTAGTTGAACTTGGAGCAACCCACCCTGCACTTCCTGCCGAGATTAAGGAGCGAGACCAGAATTAGAAAAAAATAAATAATGTGGATAAGCTTGGTGTCGAGATATTCAGAAAATTCCACCCCTAACTCATATGCTGCCCAGCTATGACAAGCAGGACTTCAGGCATGGGGGGGATGTGGCTTTGGCCCTTGCTTCTCAAAGGTGACATGAACTTATGGGATTGCCTGTCCAAGGTAAGCCCGGGACCCTCCAACTGTTGGGGAAGGCTGCTCTAACTATACTGATAACCCCAGAGTCCTAGGAATATTCCGTATTAACCTGCAAGGCACAACTTTGAACTCAATAGCCCAAATAGATATTTCTGTATAAGAGAAAATATCCGAATACTTATTGCTAATTTCATTCATTTAGCATATTCATCCTGTGAGCAAAGGAATAATCACACCTCCCTCACCCCCAGTCTAGTTTTCTCAAATAGATACGGTGTCAAACCTGTTTCTTGACTGCACCACGCAAAGGTGAGGATTAACATATGACAGGGATGGGGAACCTGTGGCCCTGCAGCTGTTGCTGGACGCTGACTCCCATCAGCCTCCACCAGCGTGGCCAAAGGCCAGGGATGATGGGAACTGTAGTCCGGCGCCAGCTGAAGGACCACAAGTTCATCACCCTTGACATAATAGAACTCTCTTCTGTTACGTACCAAAATAATATACAAAGATGATGATGATTCCCTGCATATATTACAGACCAGGAACAAGTACGTTTTGTTTAAATCATGGGACGGATCTGGCTAATACCTGGGCTTCACGTTTTCGGAAATGGGAAGCAGCCGTTCCTTCTTTGTCTTAGGTGTGCAACCTGATGATCTGCAGCACCTAGCAGAGACTTACTCCACCTGCAGTCTTCATCTTGGAATGGAGTCTTCAAACTGGCCTTATCATTGCAACACCCAGCCTCGTTTTTGTACCTTTTTGAGCCCCCCCCTTCATTCCCTGCACATTCTTTCTGAAACAGCAGGGGTGGGGAACCTGTGGCCCTCTAGCTGTTTGCTGGACGACAGTTCCTGTCATCCCTGATCACTGGCCATGCTGGCAGGAGCTGTTGGGAGTTGGAGTCCGACAACATCTGGAGAGCATCATGGTCTCCATCCCTGGTATATAAACAAGTTGCCTGACAAAGACCTCTGGACAACTTCAAAGCTAAGACAACAAATACTTAAAAAAAAAAAAACACCTAATTTTTACATTTTGCTTGGTCGTAATAAAGAAACAACTGTGGATTTTGGAGGTTACTTTCCTTAAGGACCTATCGCCTGTTTGTGAGAACTACATATTCATGTTATGCCTTGACTTACGATTGTTCTTCAGTGGACCTGGAGGCATAATGTACTATGCAATTTCTGACTAAGGACCTGTGACTATGTAGTCTATGCTTTCAACAGCATTTGAAATGAGCTTTTTTTTTAAAGTATCTGTTATCTTAGCTTTCCACTCCTGCTCTGTCCATCCCTCCTTCTCCTCTTTCCATCCCAGGATGTGGTGGTGTAATCGCCCTCATTTGAAATTCAAATATCCTTTCTCTTCAGTCCTCCATCCCAACTGACTTCAAGGGGAGCTGAGCACATGGAAATTTCCCTCTGCCTTACTCAGGGCTCCAGTATGGAAATCAGCAGCTTTATGCAAATCGTCTACTGGCCCCAGATCACCATAGCAACTGACTGCTCCAAAACTTGGCCACTTGAGGCCTTCCTTTTCCCCTAGACTTGTTTGTTTGTTTGTTATGCAGAAGTAGGGAATCCACCCAGAGAGCATCTGTATGGAGTTGTGGGGGGTTCTTATTGTTCAGAACTAAAGCTTGACTTTTAAAGCACATTTACTTGACTTTTAAAGCACATTTAAAGCACGTTTCCCTCCCCCCCCAAGAATCTTGGGATCTGTAGTTTACAAGGGTGCTACAGTTCCCAGCACCCTTGACACACTACAGTGCCAAGGATTTTTGAGGGTTTTTTTTGGGGTGTGTG
This sequence comes from Rhineura floridana, assembly GCF_030035675.1. Taxonomy (NCBI): domain Eukaryota; kingdom Metazoa; phylum Chordata; class Lepidosauria; order Squamata; family Rhineuridae; genus Rhineura; species Rhineura floridana. The sequence continues at coordinate 39,406,463 of NC_084491.1, forward strand.
CTTTAAATGCACTTGGTGTATATTCAGCCACAAAAATAGTTCTGTGATGCTTCTGTAATGGTACCACATTATTGCTGTCAGGAGGGGCTATAATGCAACAAACCAGACCAGTTGTGTTATAAAAAGTTACAGGATTTCCGCAGGAAGTTACGGGAGATGCACTGATTGGAAATGAAGCGATGTGAGCACCCCAAAACTTTGACAACTGCAAACAGTCTTGAAAGCAGGATCATGTGTGGCCATCCTGATAGCATTATGAGCACAAATCATCATGAATGCTCCATAAATAGGATGTCTGGAGGGGCCCTAATGGATCTACGATGGCCTCTGCATGTTGGGCTCTTGGATTCAAAGACTCTTACAAGTGAGGAAAAGTCACTCTGCTTATTCTCAGCAGCACACTTTACACACTTATTTATTTAAAAGTTATACACTTCCCTATATCAATATTTTCCCCAAGGTGGTTTAGAATAACATAAAATCATAATGTAAAACAGAGAACCACCACCACAAATCAATAATAAAGAGACTACAATAAAACAGCAGAAGGCAATGCCTGACAAAAATTAAGGAAGCCAATTCAGCAACACCAAAAAGGGGGGCAAAAGAAGACACAGATTTGCACTAAATTTGCATGCACTAATTTATGCACATATATGCCAGTTTAGACATAATTACCATAATCTAAACAGAAATAGAAGTGGGAAAGACTGTGACCAGGTACCTGCATGGTTTCTCAGTCTGCAGCCCAGTTGCTAACTAGATGGGCAACTTCAAGGCCTCTGTTTCCATCCCTTCTGATGTATCTTTCAGTTGGATTTGGACCGAAAAGCCCCCTTCAAGTAGAGGACTGACCTCTAACAGCCATTCAAATAGAGGATTGTCCTTGGTAAAGTAGGGCACCTGGCTACCCTGTCTCTCACTGCACACATGTGTAAATGTGTGGACACAGACATTCAGAACTGCACAGTGCACATCGCGTCATTCATTCCACATCCTGTGCCTGCCGAGATGCATTTTGAACAACCTAATTTAGGACATTGTTTACAGGATACCTTTAACAAGAACAACCATCCTTCAGCTTTCTAAAACAGTGGCAGGCTACGTATTGCAGAGTACCTGGTGAATCCGGCAGATAACAGAGAAGAGCAACGGGTAATGATTGAGGATTCCATAGAGCGCTTGTGCAGGGATCATTGGAATGAGAAATGGGATACTACAAGCATACCCCTGTCTTCGTATGTGAATGCAGGAATCAGCATATGCATTGCTGAAGGTTCTGCTTTGATTCTGGATGCTGTATTCAGTTATGCTGAAAATTTCCTGTCTTCCACCGATTTATAACCAAGTGGGCATCTGGCCTTTTTGTTAAAAGGTAAACGAAGAAAACAAACAAATATTATTGTCCTATAATGGTTTAGCAACAGTTCGAAACAGACCTAGGTGGCTACAAGGTATGAAGTGGCTATGCTGTGAACTGCATGTCGCCTTTAATGCACAGAGATTTATATGTGACAACTAGAGACAAGACACATCCATTCACCACTCCAACAAGAATTAGTGATGGAAACCAACTTGGATAGCTTTAAAAGAGATTTGGAGGATAAGCCTATCAATGGCTACGATGGCTACCACCACTGTTGAAGACAGCATGTCTCTGAATACCAGTTGTTGGGGAACAGAGGAAGCTGCCTTATACTGACTCAGACCATTGGCCCATCTAGCTCAGCATTGTCTACACTGACTGGCAGCAGCTCTCCAAGGATTCAGGCAGGATTCTCTTCCAGCCCTACCTGGAAGACCTTCTGCGTGCAAGGCAGATGCTCAGTCATTGAGATACAGCACTTCCCCTCAGAAGTGGGGAGAGCACCGTTGTGCTCAGATCCTGCTTGCAGGCTTGCCATTGGGGCATCTGGTTAGCCAGGGTGAAAACAGGATGCTAGACCCGATGGGCCCCCTTGGCCTGATCCAGCAGCCAGGCTCGACTTGTTCTTCATGCATCTATTCTCCACATGCTTTCCAGAGATCCTGGGAAGGGAACTGAACCTTGAGGATTGACAACTGTAGCAACTCACTTGAAAATTTGATCAAGACACCTGCCACAAAAGTGGGTGGGGAAAACAGGGACAAAGAGATTTACCAGAATGAGAGGCTGTCCCTGGTAATAAATTGGTACAGTTGAAACCTATGTTACTACGCATGGTGAGAGAGGCCAGGTTCCAAGGAAGCCCTGCTTGGTTGGAACAATATTGTATCTTAACATGGTTAGCACGCATCCACATATAAATGGTCCCCCAACTGACCAGGGAGGGACAGAGAGCAGAGCAGGCATGATTTGGGCACAGGGGTGTGGCCTTTGGAGAGTCCTGAGGACCATACAGAGAGGACTGCAGGGTCACATTTGGCCCCCGTGGCCAGATCTCCCCCACCCCTGAAATACACATTGCCTTCAAAAGAGGGGCTCCATTCACTCTAGAGTGTAAAATGATCAAACTGTACCACTCTAGTGTGAACTACACCTTCATCTTCCAAGCCAAATGTGCTGCGGATTGCATCCTGTCTCTGTGAAGATCTGGGTGGCCTCGGTCACTTTCACTGCTACCACGGCCAGCAAACACATTTTTCTGAAAATGCCAAACTGTTGAAATTTGCCCCAGTCAGCTCTGTAGGATATTGCAACAGTTCCTCACTTGCCCAGTGGTGGAGGGTGGGGATGAAAGGGGAGCCCAGCGCCCTACAGCCATTCGGTTCATGGCAGGTGTGTTTGAAATGCTTCCTCATTGCCTGTTTTATGTTTTCGCACAAAGAGGGCCCCGTCTTCCCTTTGCTCCTGAATCCCGTTCCATATCAAAGAGAAGTTGCAACTGTATGCAACTCTGTTGTTGCAATCAAGGCAGACAGAGGCAATGCTTGCAGCAAACCAACAAGAGCCAGAGTCCCCAGCCTACTCATTTTTGGCATATCAGATAGGGAGGGCCTTGATCATCAGGGTCTCCCATAGGAAAATATATATATACGGAAGAAGCTGTCAAGACAAGGGCCAGCCCAGTCGGTGGAAAGGGATGCAAAGGCAGATGCAATTCACAGGGATCTATCAATCTTTCTCTCCCGAAAACAACACGAGCATTTCCTGGAATGACTGGGAGCTATTTCCCACTTTCCAGGCCTGTGGGAACCTTGGTTTGGGTTGTGCCAGGTTTACAGGAAAACAGGAGGCAGTTAAAGACAAGCAACACCCTCAGGAGCTCCACTCCCTGATGCTGCCTTCCAGAGAGCAGGCTGGGGGGGGGGGAGAGAGAGACATAGCACGATAACGCCTTATCCCACCACCGCAAAGATCAACACAGCGGAGGCTTTGGATGCAGGCTGTAAGGGCCATGCTTATTTCCCAACCTGTTCTGAATGGAAATGCCCATCGTGGGAGTTGTATTCCAACGCACCTAAGGGGCATGAGGTTGCCAAAGGCTGCTCTGATGAGAAAAGAAACCATCTAGTTTACAGCTGCACCCAGAAATGGGTCATAGAAGTGCCTGCCCCGGGGCCCCTCCAGACTGGTCTTTGTTTTTCTGCAGGTCTATCCTGAAAGGTGTCAGTGACGCAATAACAGTGCAATCATAGAATAGTAGAGTTGGAAGGGGCCTATAAGGCCATCAAATCCAACCCCCTGCTCAATGCAGGAATCCAAATCAAAGCATTCCCAACAGATGGCTGTCCAGCTGCCTCTTGAATGCCTCCAGTGTCGGAGAGCCCACTACCTCCCTAGGCTATTGGTTCCATTGTCATACAGCTCTAACATTTAGAACATTTTTCCTGATGTTCAGTCCAAATCTGGCTTCTTGCAACTTGAGCCCATTATTCCGTGTCCTGCACTCTGGGACAACCGAGAAGAGATCCCGGCCCTCCTCTGTGTGGCAACCATTCATGTACTTAAAGAGTGCTATCAAGTAGCACTATCATTCGTGGTGGTGGATTTATACAGGACCATCCACACATTGTTTCACTTCGTCAGTCGATCTGTGATGCTTCCCCAGTGCTTTCTGCATTATTGACACCAGGAATTCTGGAAGCGCTCTCTTGCACTATATTGCAACAAAAACGAGATAAATCTACCCCCCCCCCAACCCGGCTAATCATTTGTGGTATGAAAAGTTACAGGATTTCAGCAGAAAGTTATAGGAGATGTGCTGACTGGAAACCAAGCTGGTTGTCTGCCACAAAGCGTTTGCAGATGTAAGCTATATTGAAAGTGGGATTGTATATAACTGTGACTATAACCATAAGCACAAATATTGATGAATGCACAGTAAAAAGGTTGCCTGGAGGGTCCCCTAAGTAGCCATCTGAACCTTTGGATAAGTTAATTTCTTGAGAGAGAAACAAGAGTAAGCTTGTCAGGAATGCTAGCCTTCAAACGTAAAGTTTAGGTCCATGAGCGGAGGTAGCAGGTGCAATTATTTCAGGAGGGAACTGCACTCTTCAGATACTCTGTGATGCCCTCTTCTTCTAAGATCTACATGCTCCAGTCTTAAACCCTGGCTGAAATTCAACCCCGGCCTTGCCATTTAGTATGGGGATTTCTGCAAGCTGCTGCCGTTTCAAAGGGCGGAGACCAAGAATGTGTGGCATCACCCTGGATAAATAAGGCTGGTCTTATCAAAATCCTTTCTGCTTTCTTCAAAATTTGTCTGATCTTCCCATTAAGTGGGAAACTTGAAAATCACCTCCAGTTTTTGCTTTAGGAGAGATCCAGTGGCTGTTAGAGGTGAGTCAGCACGGTTCCCTTCTCACTCACCAAGACACCTTCCCTTCGACAATTGCCACTTAGACATAACCAAAAAGTGGGGGACAAAAAAGTGGCACCAATTTCTATAGCATTTACATATGATAATTTATAGGCATAGATGCAAATTTAGAAATAATTGCTATAATTATTCCAAGGGTGTCCATTTTACACATTGCTAAGAAACAGGACATGCATCACCCAAAAAAGAGGAGGGGAGAGGGGACACTGAGTAGCATAAAATGTGCATATGCTCATCTATATCCATAGATGCAAATTTAGAAGTACTTCCTAAAATAATCTCACACACCTCTTCCCACTTATGCATCACCTAAAAATAGGAAAAGTATCACCCCAAAGGGAAGTAGGTGAAAAGGTCTCTGCCTTAGGTGTTCATTTTGCATTGTTTCAAAACTTGATTTTGTAGTTTTTAAAACTGTTTTTAGCTGTTATGATGGTGTCTGTAAATAGCCTTGAGACAGATGTAAAAGGCGATATTCATAAATAATAACACAGATTTCATATTTGCATATGCTGATATATATGCATAGATGCATTCTATACATTTAGAAATATTGCTATAATTTCAGTTGAAATACATCTCCCCTCTTCAAGGAGAGGACTCCACCAAAAAAAGGACAAGCCACAGTCAGTTCTTCAAACAAAAGGTTGTCCTCTGTGAAGTAGGTCATACCTGCTTGCATACCTTGCATGCCTTGTCCACCTCCCCAGTATATTTACCCGGCTTCTATGCTTTCGGGCTGCAGCAGGGATAGTTTTTGACCTCAGCAGAAGAGCCAGTGTGGTGTAGTGGTTAAGGTGTTGGGCTATGACCTGGGAGACCAGGGTTCGAATCCGTACACAGCCAAGAAGCTCACTGGGTGACCTTGGGCCAGTCACTGCCTCTCATCCTCAGAGGAAGGCAATGGTAAACCCCCTCAGAACACCGCTTACCATGACTCTTCATAGGGCCACCATAAGTTGGGATCGACTTGAAGGCAGTCCATTTCCATTTTCAGAAGATACAACCCCTTTTCACATATGCAATATCCTGCCTCATCTGCTCTCTCTCTCTCTCTCTCTCTCTCTCTCTCTCTCTCTCTCTCAGAAAGTGTTATGGAGCAGTTTACTCCTAACTGAAGCTAAGAGATCAATTGGGGTATGTTTACACTGGGACTCGAAAAGCAACGTAACTTTGGCTCAGTACAGCCAGCTACAAGCTAAGGCTTATCAAAACGGATTTTTTTTTTGGACCAATTTAACAGCCAATTAGATTGGTGCAATCTCCTCCTCCCAGCCCCTGCAGTGCAAAGGCTGTCAAATTGGCATTTAAAAATCTCCTTGGCTCTATTTCCACTTCCTGAAATATCTCTGGAAGTGGCTAGCACGAAGACAAACTTGGCGCCAATTCAAGCTTGTGTCCAGGGCATGAGATTTAATTAAATTGGGACTTTGAACCCGTTTTATGATGTCTGCACAAAAAAGCATGCTGTGAGTAACCTATTTCACACCATTGGCCAACTTACAGTGCCGTGGCTAGATTTGTGGCACGCGCCTCGGGGAAGGACATGACTGTGGTTATGGTATAATGTTGGGCTTTCATTCTTGCCTGCCTTTCCTGCATGATCTTGCTGTTGGCTACCACTCAGCTCAGCTGGCTAAAACCTCAGGCCTACTTAAAGTCAAGTTGCACATTATATTATTGCCATAAAAACAATCCTTGTGCTTATATTGTTAAACTTAAAATAGCTGCTGCCAAGAACTTGAACATCACTGCTAGCATGGCACACAGGGAGGGTTTTTTAAAAAACCTTCTCTTCCGGTGTCCCCACACTTATAGTGCGAGTCGTTTCCGACTCTTAAGGTGACGTCTTGCGACGTTTACTAGGCAGACCGTATATATGGGGTGGGTTTGCCCGTTCCTTCCCCGGCCTTTCTTTACCCCCCAGCGTATGCCGGGTACTCATTTTACCGACCACGGATGGATGGAAGGCTGAGTGGACCTTGACCCCTTTTACCGGAGATTCGACTTCCTCCTTCTGTTAGAATTGAATTCCGGCCGTGAGCAGAGCTTCGGCTGTGTTACCGCTGCTTGGGTTGGTTATGTGTTCTACCTTACAGAGGACAGACCTCTATTTGAAGGAGTCCTCTATTTCGGGGGTTCCCAAACTGTGGTCCATGGACTACCAGTGGTCCACAAGCTTTATTCAGGTGTGCATACGTATTGAATACTCATAATTTTAAATGGGTTTTTTTGCTCATTTTATTTCTCGTATTTAATTGCATTACAATTTGAGTTCTAGAAAATGCAAATTGGAAAGCAATATAAGAAATATAAGGAGCAATGAAAACCCAATTAAAAATCATACAGCATCGAGCACAGTGCATTACAATGGCTCCAACAGGCAGAAAGACCATTAAGTGGCTCGCCAAGGCCATCAAGAATTTTCAGCGGTCCACGGGAATAAAGGTTTGGGAACTACTACCCTATTTGAAGGAATGCCTGGTCCAAATCCACGTCAAAAATAGTTTTTAATTGTTTTTGTATATGGCAGAGACAGGGAACCTCAGGCCCAGGGGCCAAACACAGTCCTCCAAAGCTCTGTTTGGCCCTCAGCACTCTCCCCAGGTTGCACACCCTCCTGAGCCACACCCCTCACTAGCTCTGCTTTGTGCCCACTTTCAGTGTCTTTCCCTGGCTGAAATATGTCATTTCTCTCATGTAGCTATTTACTTGCCTGAATGGATGACAGAGAAGGATATGAGAGGGTGAAGGTACTAGCTACCACACAAAGGTAAAATTCTCATTCATTGCTCTGCCCAGTGTTGCCTCTGTCCCCATCCACAACTGGTGGCACACAGCCCTCGCAAGGTTGTTTGGAAGGAAAAGTGGCCCTTGGGATGAAAAAGGTTCCCTACCCCCTGGTATGTGGAATCGTTGTTAGACATGGAGTTGCTTTTAATCACTGATGTTTTGACCGTGAGACTGCTTCAAGATATTGTATGGGAAGCGATTCATAAATGGAATAAATAAATAAATAAAATTTAAAAATATATTTTCTGTGATGTTATTTGGGTTGTTTTTAGCCGTTTTCATTATGTGTTTTAAAATTGTTGTAACCTGCCCTGGGAACTCTGGATGAAGGTTGGCTAATAATACTAATATTACTACTGCTGCGGGGGGCTTGACATTGTCTGGCTAAGAGCAGACTGAGGTTGGAGGGGCAATGTCCCACTTGCCCTAACTGACCAGCCTCTGCTGGGATTGCTCCTGGAATTTCTGGGCCCATGTCAGAGTTTAAATTCGTCATTGCATACAATGGAGACTGGTCCATTTGGGTGAATGGAGCACTTCCCCACCAAACTCAGTCTGCCCTCAGCCAGCTCCCACCTGCCTGCCTTCTTTCTTACCTGTCACCTTCCTCCACCTTAGTCCCTGTAGCTCAATAGGGAGGAGGATGGGGAAAAATCTAGACTTGGCTGGCTCTGGCACCACCTACAGTTGGCCTTCCTGCCTTCCGCCCCACCAGTGTCCTGCCCAAACCCACCAAAGTCAGACACGAACACGGAGGTGTGCTTTTCCTTTAGCAGATTTAATAGAAGGTTTCCGTTCAGAGCGCTTTATGAATCAGCTGACAGGTTACACAGAATTCAGCATTTTTACTCGGAGTAACTAGATGTGACTATACTGTGCTAAGATGTGGTCATAGCAACTAGTCACGCCTCCTCGCCATGCTTAAGTAAGGATGGGTGGGCACCCTACTGACGTGAACTAAGTGGAGCGTCACTGTTGAGAATGTGTGCTCACACAAGCGCTCCTCCTCAGAGGGGCCGTGGGGGCACGTTGAATTTGCCCACGCAACTGCTTCCTTGTAGGAGGTGAGGGCAGCTGCTCTGCCTTGGCAAGGTTTTCCCTATCAGAAGGAGAGGGGCTGCGCTGTGGCGGCAGCAAAGCGGGCATTGGAAGGGGATGAATGTTGGGGGGAGAGGCAGCTGCCTGCTGGAGCTGAGCCTCCTCATGGGTAGCTGGAGTCATGGGGCGGAGCTGTCACTGTCCATGGCATGATGGCTTCATAACACACCTATAGGCCTATCATGGGAACCGTCATCCCATTTAGAGTCCTCCTCCTCCTCCTTGCAGCTCCACCCCTCTCTGCGGGGCTCACGACAACCAGTCCCAAAGGGCAGCTGCCACCACTGGCTGCATATATGCATTCTGCTTCACAACATCTGTGGCTTTATCTGCCTTGTTGACTAAAAGATGTTTCCCCTGGCATTCTATCCACACAGAACCCTGAAGGCAGCTAATAACGGATCAAGCATTCATAAGCACCTAAACAAGTACAGCTGCAATCCTAAACCCACTTACCTGGGAGTAAGTCCCACTGAATTCAATTGGACTTACTTCTGAGTAGATGCGGTTTGGATTTACATATTTTAAATCAGCAAGACCGAACAACTCAAGGACCATACAGGGCAAAAACAGGTTGAAAGAAGGAAAACAAAACACCAACAGAGAGAGAGAGAGAGAAGCAGGCAGCTGGACATCCCATGGCAAGGAATTCCACACAACGGGGGCCACAACTGAAAAGGTCTTCTCTTGCAAACTCACTCCCTGTGTCACAGGCAGCAGTGGGCCATGGAGTAGGGTTTTTACTGAGGATCTAGGCATGCAGCTGGCTTCATAGAGAACGTGCCCCTTAAAGTATCTGGGTCTCAACTCATCTAGCGCTTTAAAATATCATAATCAGGATGGTTGCACTGGGCTTGGATATGAACCAGGAATGTAGGTCAGTAATGTCTACACTGACTGGCATGGGCTTTCCAGAGTTTCCAGTGAGAAAATTCCCCAGCCCTATCTGGAGATACCGGGGACTGAAGCTGAGACCTTCTGCAGGCAAAACAGTTTCCCTGTTACTAAGCTACATGGTTTTCCCAAGCAGCCAGTGAAGATGATGTGGGTGGTACGATCAAAACCCCGAACTTCAATCTGTACTGCCCAAGTATGCTGAGCCACTAAGCTGTTGCTGTGGCAAGGTGTGCTTGCTGCACATACATCTCAGGCAGAGGTCACATTGCAACATGGGCACTGGATTGTTCATGATGTTAGACTACTGAATCGTTAAGGTTCCTATGGACACGCATCTTTCAAAATTGCAAAAATGCAGATGTCACAAGAACAGAATCGATGTTGCTGTTGCATGGAAACTATAACGTGCAACATATTTAGCAAAAGCTCTGCATTTTTTGTCAAGGCTGCTAGAACTTGCAAGGGAATATTTTGAATTGAAGCAGGAAATCTGGGAGGACACCAGAAGCAAGAACATGGAGAGGCAACGCCTCCCCCACTAAGGTGTCCAGAGAGAGGGTTATTGGCCCAATGCACCTTGAGTCTCTACTGTTGTTGCTTCCTCGGGAGCAACTGATCTGGTAAATGGTTTTTATAAAAACGATGAAAAATATCTTCCATACCATCTCAAAGAAACTTTGGTGGGAGACATTTTCTGAAAGCATTAAATTTACAGCTGAGGAGAAATCTCTCCTCCTCCTCCTCGGAACCTGAGTCTTAGGGAGAGAGAAAGAAAGAGATGGAAGGGCTGTGGCCGGTTGGAGGGGAACAATTCTGGTGCAAGGCCTGCTGGTTCCCACCCTGTAAGATTTAGAGGTAATGCAAGACAAAAGACCTTTAGCATTTTAGCACTGACACTAACCAAAAAAAGATGGTTTCAGTGCCGGTCCTACTCAAGGTAGACCCATTGAAGTTGATAGGCCTTTGATTCACTTGATAGAAATAGATTATAGGAAAAACTCAAAAACTCTAACATAGACGGACGCTTACTATTCTTGATAAAGTCACTATATGTTGTTCAGTAAAGCAAGCTATGAGACTCACAGACAGGGATTTTTAGTGAGAGAAGGAAACCTGCAATAAACGGGTTAAGCAGAGCAGAACAGAGCGCCAGGTTTGTCAAGGTCAGCAGCTGGTGGGCAAGTAGATAAGAAGGAACTTGCAGAAGCTCTGGTGTGGGGGAAAGTAGTTTGGAGTGAGAGAACTGTGCTTTAGTATTTTGTCAGTAAAGACTCTTACAAGAAACTTGCCTGGCCTGGCTTATTTACTGATCTATGCGTCCCTAGAATTTCTTCCTTGTATGATCTCTATACGCACACACCGACAGGGATTATGGGCCCAGCTTATCATACAAAGTAAGGGGTTCAAGTGACGTTGCTGCAGAGAAAAGAAAGTGCAAGAAAGAGGCAAGTAAGAGTGGACAACATGGCTGTAAACCTGTCATCCGGGATGCCGATGGAGAGACTGAATGCTGTAAACTACTCCAGCTGGAAATGGAGAATGAGAGCAGTTCTGATTAAAGAAGATTTGAATGATGTCGTAGAAAACCCCCCTCCGGCAGCTCCTTCAGCAGCGTGGACGAAGAAAGATGAGAAAGCGAAGGCTTTTATTACTCTGGGGCTGTCTGATTCTCAACTGTTGCTGGTGAGTAATGAGCCGACAGCTAATCAAATGTGGGAGAAGCTAAGGGCCGCTCATGAGCAGCAAACCGCAGGGAGCCGGCTGTGTTTAGCACGGAAACTTTATCAGATGCGTTTTACAGATGAAGTGACTATGACAGAGCATCTGGCTGAATTTCATAGATTATTTGCTGAACTTCAAGAAAGAGGAGTGCATCATAGTGACATTCAGATGGTCTATATACTGTTATCTTCATTTGATCGAAAATGGGATGTAATGGTCTCGAGCTTAGAAACTTTACCAGACGGAACTTTGAATTTGGACTTTGTAGAACAAAAACTTCAACAAGAATGGAATAGGAGACAAGAGAGTAAGAAGACTGAATTAAAAGAGACTGAGACTGTACAACAACATCAATATCAAAGAAACAGGCAAGACAATAAAATATGTTATTTTTGTGGGTCCCGAGGACATATACAGAGACATTGTTTAAGTAAGAAGAGAAATAACAGGGACTTTGGACGTCAGAGAACAAGCGTGAACTTTATTACTAAGGAGGACAATAAACTAATTAACTCTAAATGGCTGTTAGACAGCGGAGCGTCTAATTGCCTGATCACAGACTCTAGTTTATTTTACACATCAAAGCCAATACAGGAGAAGATTTATCTGGCTGACGGATCGACTCAGGACGCAATTGCAAGAGGCACGCTCAAGTTAAGTAATTTGGGAACTATATTGACAGATGTGTTATTAGTTTCTGGTTTAAAATATAACATTCTATCGGTACAAAAACTAGCTGAAATAGGTTGTAAAATTACATTTGAAGGGAATAGATGTTTTGTGAGAAAAGATGGTGAAATCTGTATGCAAGGGAAATTACAGAATCAAATGTTTATGGTAGAGAGCAAGCATGATAAACCCACGTGTGCCTGGATAGGAGTAAATAAAAACAAACACGAAAACTGTATACATGAATGGCACAGAAAATTAGGGCACGCACATTTTGAGAAAGTGAAAAATACCCCAAAGCATAGTCAAGATTTGGAACTAACACATTGTGAGCATGTGGATGAATGTGAGGTATGCTATAAAACAAAAATGACTGTGACTCCTGTAAATAAGAGCTGTGAAAGTACTACCACTAAACCCTATCGGCTCATACATGTGGATTTGGCTGGACCTTTCCAGTGCTCAAAAGGTGGGGAAAGATTTTATTTAGTAATTGTAGATGATTTTTCCAGATTTACACATGTATTCTTATTGAAAAAGAAAAGTGAAGCAGAAGATAAATTAAAGGCATTTATACAGAGGACAGAGACACAATATGGGGTTGTTATCAAAAATATCAAATCAGATCAAGGTGGGGAATTTACCAGTAATTCATTTAAAACATATTTGGAAAAGAAGGGAATAATACAAAGTCTCACTGCTCCCTTCAGCCCATCCTCCAACGGAACTGCAGAGAGGAGGAACCGGTCACCGCAGGATTCAATGAGAGCCATGCTGGCTGATGCAGATATCAATAACACCTATTGGGGTGAATGTATTCTGTACACTGCTTACATTCAGAACCGCCTTGTGCACAGAGTAATAGGCATGTCTCCATATGAGAAACTGACTGGAAGAAAACCCAGGGTAAAACACATAGAGCGTTTTGGAGCAAAATGCTGGGTGCATGTGTCAAAGCAGAAAAGGCATGGTAAATTAGCTTCAAGAGCTCAGGTAGGTCGTATTTTGGGATTTCAGAATTCATATTATAGAATTTGGTTGCCTGAGAAACAACAAGTAGTGTTAAGTAGAAGCATAAAGGTGATAGATAAACCTTGGAAAGACAGTCAAACAGTAATACTTGATGGTGCAAGCAAGCAGGAAGCAGCAGATGTTCCTTTTGGGCATCAAATACCATTAAGAACTGCATTGACTGACTTAATTCACAGTGGCAAACGTACTGTGAAAAGACTGAGGAGTGAAGACATGGCAATGCAAGATAAAGAGGTGCCAGGTACTAGTGCAGGAACAAGTGCAGACACAGGTGCAGGACCAAGTAAAATTGAGAGTGAGGAAGAAATGGAAATAGATACTGTTAGACGGTCAGAAAAAAAAACGAAAGGAAAACCACCTCATAGATTCACATTTAACGTTACACAAAAGAATGATGAGACAGATGAATATCCTGTAGAATGGGAAAAAGAAGGGCCAATAGACAAAGAAACAATGGATCTCATGTGGAAATACTGTATTGAAGAATGAAATATAAATGAGTGTTATCAAATAAAAGTGAACAAAACTCTGTAAAAATTGTATGAATAAAGAACAAAAACTGAAATGTAAATGTAAATAGATACTGTAAGGAAATATGTACTGAAGTGTATTGAAATGAAAAGTTAAGATTGTATAAAAGTAACAATGAACATGTAGTTTTGTAATCTGTGAGTCTCAGGTGGGGGCTGTTGTTCAGTAAAGCAAGCTATGAGACTCACAGACAGGGATTTTTAGTGAGAGAAGGAAACCTGCAATAAACGGGTTAAGCAGAGCAGAACAGAGCGCCAGGTTTGTCAAGGTCAGCAGCTGGTGGGCAAGTAGATAAGAAGGAACTTGCAGAAGCTCTGGTGTGGGGGAAAGTAGTTTGGAGTGAGAGAACTGTGCTTTAGTATTTTGTCAGTAAAGACTCTTACAAGAAACTTGCCTGGCCTGGCTTATTTACTGATCTATGCGTCCCTAGAATTTCTTCCTTGTATGATCTCTATACGCACACACCGACACTATATTCCAACACTAGTGCCAGAGTTAGAGTGGGTCCCACTGGCTCTCGGACAGATCCTTTTCTAATAACTAAAGGAGTCAAACAGAGATGTCCTTTGGCCCCTTTTCTATTTAATTCTACTTAAACGACATAATCACAGCAGTATCGGGAATGGACTTTTTTCCTCCTTCTTTGGGCCCAAGGAAAGTATCTATTCTATTATATGCGGATGACATGGCTTTACTATCAATAACTCGTAATGGACTCAAAAGGGCCTTGGCAAAGCTCTCATCCTACTGTATCACCGAAAACCTACAAATAAATTGTGCCAAAACAAAAATTTTGGTATTTGGCAATAGGACACCATTATACAAATGGTCAATTAATGGACATCCAATTGAGTAATCCCGGACCTTTAAATACCTCAGCATATTTTTCACTGATTCCCTTTCTTGGAGAAAGCATATTGAGCATACTAAACTGGCTGCTGTTAGAGTTAGCGGAACCATCTTGAACTTTTATCGCTCAGCAGGGGGTAACTTAGTTTCCCCTGCTTTAAAAATATTCCAGAGTAAAGTCGTACCAATGATACAATATGGTGCCCCAATTTGGGGATGGGAAAGTCCACTACTCAATCAGCTAGAGACAGTCCAAAATAAATTTCTAAAAAAAATCCTGTTCCTTCCTTCATCTACTCCAGCGGCATTAATTCGAGCTGAAACCGGGACCCCACCAGTTAGAGCTAGGATCCACTCAGCCCTGATAAACTTTTGGAAGGCGGATAAGCAACCCCCCCCCACGCCAAACTTTAAAAATCAGCGCAACAAATGCATGGTCAGATGAATTTTGGTCTGTCCAACTAACGAAAATTTGCCAACTTTATCATATCGATAGCAAAGCATTACAAGATCCTTCTAATAAAATCAGCTTTAAGGAGGCTATCCTTCAGCATTCCACGTGGATAGATAGGTTAGCCATAGTAAATTCCAACTTTACAAGATGGTATAACCTTTTCAAAACTGATCAAACAAAAGCAAATTATCTAGATTTTCTTATTTCAGTAAAGCTGCGCCATGCTTATACAGTCCTGAGATTCCAGACAATGCCTACGGCCTGTATGGCTGGACGTTATAATGGAATCCTTAGGGCCCAAAGATTGTGCATCTGTGAAGCCCTTGAGGAGGAAGACCTTCCACATTATTTATTAGAATGCTCCCTTTATAAGCATCCTCCGGCCAAATTTTTGGAAGAGGTATTGATCCACGTGCCCGAAGACTTACCTTCACGTATTTTTTTCCTTCTCTCAGATAGGGACCCAGGTATAACATATAGGGTCGCTCTATTTGCCTTAGCAGCACAGAAGCTGCGAAGGGATCATTTAGTCGAATTAGGACACGTCAGATAGGCACTCACGAGGCGAAATTGAATGTAATAACATTTATGATTTTAACTGTTTTCTTTTATAAAGTTTTGTCTATTTTAATGTGTAATTTTGGTCTGCGGCCTATGGCCAGACAACAATAAACAAACTGAAACTGATAGGCATGGCTAACTTTGGTGCATTAATTTCAGTGGGTCTACTCTGAGTAGGACATACTTGAACATAACCCAAAGTTTCAATTTAGAAGTTCTAGAGTGCAAATGTATACCAAGTTTGAAACACTTTGTATTAGATTGGTGGAAGGATTCTGCCATGTTTGGGAGAATGCTCAGTGTCCCAAAATTAAAGTTAGATCCCCAACAAATTGAGAAATTTCAAAAGAAGGAAAACAATTGCTTGGAGGTACAGTAAAATTAATGGAATTGGACAGATGGTGGCCTGTTTTACAAAAAGATCTCAGTGAGTCAGCTGTGGGGCTGGCACTACTTATGGGTTCTCGATGTTACAAGACTGGAGCCCCCAAGCCTTTTGAAAACAGCACTTATTCATCCTGGAGGAAACAGCCCTACATTAAAAACACTCCTTTGAACTTAATAACCCAGAAGGGTTTTCCAGGTTCTTGTGTTCATGTGCTTAACGAAGGACTAATTTGAGCTTTATTAACACACTTTTAGTGTGTCAGGATGATCTCACCTTGCCTAGGTCTCTGATGATTAAGATTGCAATCAGCAAAATCATCTTGAGGGGAAAACTGCAGGAGTTATTTTTGGCCCATGCCAGGTGGAGACTGGTGAAAAACACCACCTTCCTTGGGAAGCTACAAAGGTGGCAGCTTCCTCATAAACTTCCCCAATTTCCCTACAATATTACATCTATTGTCACTTTATTGCACAGAAGCATGATGCAATTAGAAGGCAGGGTGCAGGTTTCTCAGTTTGCTAGATGTGGATGGATTCCTGCAACACCATTTTAAAAATGCCCACTGAGCACTTAAGCTACCTATGCCAATGTCAAACAAGCAAACCAGGCAAAAAGTTCAAGAATGGAAGCAAGCCTGTTCCATTTCCCACTAAACCTTCCAGCTTAGGCCAAAACCACGAGGGTCATTCTGAACAGAGGCGGCAGAGGAAATGTCAAACACAAGTCCAAGTATGAGAGCCAGTGTGGTAGGACCTAGGAGACTCAGGTGCACATTGCCACTCAACCATGAAGTCACTGGCGCTCAGTCTAACCTACCTCACAGGGTCATTGTGCAGATAAAAAAGGGGGAGGCGTAGAACCAGGCACACCACCTTGATCTCCTTGGAAGATATAAAAAGTGGAATGTGAAGGAGGAGGAGGAAATGATTCTGTGATCAAAACCAATGGGGCTTTCATTTTGCCCAGAATGCAAGCTTGTCCCTCAAACCTGTCTCTGGATCCCAGACTTTGATGCAAACAAGCCAGCTGTTGCAGCAACCCATTTAGCTAAGCACTGGCTGTAACTTTGAGCTAGCATCTGTCCCTTTTGAACTTGCCAGTGACCTGAACTGGAACCAAAGCCCAGAGGACCCGGAGAAGAGAGATGCTCTTACCAGGCTCTATGTGGCTGACTTCATTCTGCACATCTGTGGAATCTGCCACGTCACCACTCATCTTGATATCTGAAAACAAACACAGCCCGGTTTTAATAGCACGGCACAATCCTCTAAGCAGAATCAATGAGTGTGTCGTTATAATAATATGCCGTCAGACTTTCAGGTTCCTAATTCCTACACATCCAGCGTCTGGAATATTGATAAGCTTGGACATTGCCATTCCCCCCCCCTCCTGTTGCTCTCTCTCCTCAACTCCCTTCCATTTACCGTTTAAGTCTTGTCCCTCATTCCTCTTTTAAGAGATTTTTTCCTTCATTCATTCCACTGGTCATAGCTCAAGGAAGACAGATGGCAATAGCGGGAGAACTTGGGCTGGCCTTTCCACAGGGCTTTTTCTGTAGAAACTGGGGAAACCCAGGAGAAAAGAATTGCTCCATGATTGCTCCTTGATCCTAATACCCAGGAGGTAGGCTGATATGTAAGGCACTGTCCAGGGCAACTAAGACAGAACAGAGAAAGGGACCATAGCTCAATGGTGGAGCATGCCGAAGATTCAATTGTCAGCATCTTCAGGTAGACCTGGAAATGTCCTCTGCCTGACACCCTGGGCAGCCACTGCCAGTCAGGGCAGGCAATACATAGACATTGGTCTGACTCGGTATAAGGCAGCTTCCTATGTTCCTAGGACAACTGCACACCTGGTGACAGAATAAAGTGTTGCTGGGTTGTATCCCATGTTAGTCCTATTCAGAGCAGACCCATTCAAATACTGTATGGCCTTAAGTTACTTGTGACTATTGATTTCAGTAGGTTTACTCTGAGTAGGGTTAGCTTTGGATATAGCCAATGAGCATTGTTAATCCTATCCTCCAAGAGTTCCACATTGATTATTGCATGAAATCCATGCAGCCTGTAAGCAGGCTAGTACAGCGACCCCCATATTACAGTCATACTCAGTATTTATAGTTTGCTGCATTCTTCCTTTCTTTTTTAAACATGATCAAAGCATTTCACTCAAGTTGGCTAGTGTTTATTTAGGTTTATTTATTTATTTAAAGCCATTTCTGCCCCACTACTCAGCCACAAAGGCTCCCTGAGTGGCTTACAAAATATTAATAGAAATGACAAACAAGAGACTCCCTGCCCACAGGCTTACAGTCTAAAAGACATGGCTGGGAAGAGAAAAGGTGTAATCTACTCCAGCCTTTCCCTAGACTGGCAACCTCCAGATGTTTTGCTGGCTGGGGGCTGATGGGAGTTGCAGTCCAAAACATCTGGAGAGCACCAGGTTGGGAAAGGCTGGTCTGCCCCACCTGGTAGTAGCACTCCAGGGCCTCAGGACAAGTGTTACAGATAAGGGCTGAGATGGCAAGGGAACAGCCTGCCAAAGTCATTTCTTGAGTTCCTGGCTGAGATGCGATTTGAAACAAGGACTGGCAGGCCCACCATCTGTGCCCTTGACCACTATATAGTCACACTAACTGGATTCTCTGGACTAACTGGGTTTGGATCTTTGGGGTTGTAGCTAATGTTAGCCCTACTCTGAGTAGACCCGCTGAAATCAATGGACACGACTAACAGGCTCATCCATTTCCATTGGCCTACTCTGAGTAAAACCTTCACTTTGTAGCTTGCCCATCTCTTCCAAAGACTTTTCAGTCATACTATCATAAAGGTGGTCCCTACTTTGCAAAAGAAAATTGTGACAAGACATCTTCTCTGAAAGCATTTTGCCTTCACTTGATTTTTTGTTGGTTACTCTCTCTTTCTCTTTTCCCCTGGAATTTTTAAGCAATTTACCCAGGAGATGACCATTCCTGCCTCTACCTTCCTGGATCCTGATTCTCTGTTCATCAGAGTTCACCAAAAATGAATTTGCAGGCCTGTGGGCATCACAGACTATGTTCCACTGTCTGTTCCCACTGAGTAAGGAACCAGGTGCAGAAAGAAAGGAGCCTGTATTTAAATAAACCTGGGTACCTTTGCAAGGACACTTTTAACTCTTTGCATCCTAACTGGAGGGGAGAGTTCTTTTTTTAAAAAGTAATTTGCATAAGCTTCCATTAGTCAATTCCCTGTGCTTTTTTTTTTGGTAAAGAACAGAAGGGTGATTTGCATCAGTTAATAACACTGTTTATAACGCTTTCCCTGCCTTTCTCTGCGGTTTTGCCAGGTGAGCTCTCCATTAAAGAGACATCACTTGGAATCAGGAAAAGCTCTGTGATGTGTAATTGTTCTTTTAAAATATGCAGACGGGATAATTGATGCCGCGTTTTCCATATCCTGCGTACTGCAAGACCGCAGAAAATTCAGGGATAACAAAAGATAATTTGAGGGTTTAGGAAAGGAGAACAGGCAACAAAGAAACTTGACGGAAGCAGGGAAGTCTCAGAAGAGTGTAACTTGGGGGCCCTTCAAATATTAGTTGAAAGCTGCCTTATACCAGACCGACAGTCTATTTAGCCCAGTACTGGCAACATTGGCTGGCAGCAACTCTCCATGGTTTCAGACAGGAGTCTCTCCCAGCCCTGCCTGGAGATGAGGGTGACTGAAGCCAAGACCTTCTGCAGGCCAGCCAGGTGCTGTGCTATGGCCTTCCCCCTTTTGCAATAGGTGCTTGTGGTATGGCCACACAAGGCAACGATCTCTTGAATGCTTTTTGCTTACATCTTGGAAGGGTATATTGGGGCGGGATAGGCCAAGGGCAACTATGGACAGCCATATCCCCAACCCAAACCAGGAGTGTAGATTGTTCAAACAAGAATCCCTGGTTAAGGGTCTTGCAGTGCAGTAGGTAGAGATCCAAATCATGGCCATAATGCTAGGCTCCAAGGTTTTTATCCCAGTTCTGGCCAGTCCAGAGGTTTCATATTGTCTGCCAATCACAGGGGCTGATGTCACATGCATATATGCTGGTGTTCCCTTTTTAAGGCTGAAGAGCCTCTGCATACACAGTCCTGGGTAGCTCACCGCACATGGTCCTGGCATCGGCTCATAGATTACCGGTGCAAATTCTTGACAGTGTGAATCTCACTGCATGAGCCCTGAATTTAGTGTGTGGCTCATCAGCATTCTGAGCACCTCTGCACAAAACATTCTTTTAGTGCACAAATTTGGTAGACCAAATTCAGACCCAGAGAACATCCATATACTCTTAAAATCTCCCAGTATGGTACCAGATAAATCAGCGGAGGGGATAAGAAGACAAGAAGAGCCCTTTCGGATCAGACCAAAGGCCCTTCTAGTCCAGCTTCCTGTTCCCAGACTGGCCAACCAGATGCCTGTTGGATTCCCAGAAGCAGAACGTGAGTGCAATAGCCCCACACCCACTTGTGTGACCTCCAGCAAGCTGATTTCAGAAGTATCCTGCCTGGTACTGGAGGAAGGACTCTGCCATCGTGATTAGTAGCTCTTGAGGTTTCTTCTGTCTCTCCCTGTCTCAGTTCTGTCATCCCCTGGCTGAAGTTGATCAGGTCTCCATGGAACAGGCAGGGAAAGTGGTGGACAATGGGGGAGGGAAGGGAATGGCCAAGAGATTGATTGATTGATTGATTGATTGATTGATTGATTGATTGATTGATTGCATTTATATACCGCCCATAGCCGAAGCTCTCTGGGCAGTTTACAACAATTGACTTAGAAAAGTCAAAGGCATATGCTGATCCCCCAGCTTTGAATTCAAGTAAAAATACAGCCTTGGATAGGCTATTATTGGGATGGAGTGATTTGTCACACAGTGGCGGCTGGTGGCTCCATGTCAGTGGGGCAGAAGAATCCGCTCCAGGCTTTGGTCCAAACTTCCAAGGAGCTGTTAGGTTTCAGCACCTTAGACAGCTCCTAAAAAGTTTGGATTGGAACAAGGAGGGGATTCCACTGCTATCAGCCGCCATTGTTATAATGGATGGACTGTAGCTCAATGCCCGTGCATCTGCTTTGGATGCAGACGGTCTCAGGTCCCCTGCCCGAAACCCTGGAGAGATGCTTCTCCCATTGATGTAGGCAACACTGAACTAGATGGACCAAAGGTTTGATTCGGTATAAGACAGGTTCCTATGTTCCTATACTGCTTCTGAATACAGTTGTCAGTAGACCTGTCTTTCCCCACGAATTGTCCTAAGCCAATGGTAAGATCTGCATCACCCCAGACTCTTAAACACCAGCAATTGTACAACAGCCAAGACACAAAACAAGACATACAAAACAATAGGGGACAATATTATACCAGGTCAGGCTTCTTGGCCATCTAGAGCAATGTTATCTACTCTGATTGGCAGCTGCTGTCCAGGTTCTAAGGCAGAGAGAGGTCTTAGCCATCACCTGCTACTGGATGCCTTTCATTGGAGATGCCCAGGGAAGGATATAAATGTATTAAAAAATACACCCCAAACCGCTTGATGTCTGGTGTCATGGGATGACTTGCATGTGTGAATGCACCATGTTAATTAAACACTTCAGACAGAATGCCAACTTCAGGAACCCTGGCTGGAGAACACTCACTCCAGGAACACCTGCTCCCAATCCCAGCCTAGCCCTGGTACGGAGGAATAGAGAACAGATCTCTGATCAGGATGTTTGGAGCTGTTGTTGACCTGTCAGATATAATTAAACTGGATTTAACATCAAACAAGCCGGGTTACGGTAACAGGGCTGCATCACGTGTAGTTAAACCAGCCAACCGCCCTGGAATTCCTAGTGTGGAAACACCTCCAGACTTGAAGCTATAAAGCAAATGAATTGCTGGCAATGTTGTTTAGGAAATGGGTCTGGTCTGGCACAAGAGGAATTCGCTGGGCTGACGGTGCACCAGACACAGCTTGTTAGCGATGTATGTGTGTGATCTTCCTTTCCTTTGCCCCTTACCATCACCGCATGAGGATGCCAACCAAAAGGCAGGACACAAATACTTGCTAAGGCAGCTCCAGTGCTTTAAAGGGTGAGAGCCGCCCCTCAAAGTCTTGCACAACGAAGCCAGACTAGTCAGTTTCATTACCACACAGAGCAAGTTTCATCCACTGGCTTTCCCACACAGCTCCCTTGCTTCAGTTGGACTGCAAGAGAAAGTGTTTCTAAGCAGCCAGAGAGAAGCAGTGGGAGTTTCTTTGGCACTGCTACTGCAGCCACCTGCACTGCAGAAGAGGCAAGCAACATTTCAGTCTGCCTCTTCAGCAGGAGGGTTTGCTACAAGCCAAAAAGTAGAAGAGGGGATGGATTTTTTTTGAAGTTTTCACTGTAGCCTCCTGTACTGCCAAAGAGGCAGACAGCATTTCAGATCAAATTTAAAAACTCAAAAGCCAATTGCCTCTCCAGCACATGGAAATACCTATGAACATTTGCTGGCTGTTCCCCTTAATCTTTCCGTTGCAATCCCCTGGGGCTCAGCTGAACATGCACCAAAAACTACAGATGGTCCCCAGGACACATGAGAAGACTACCCCATCTTGTGGGATATTTGTAGTAAACGTTAGCATCATCCAAAGCAGCTCTTTTATCTGGCTCAACTGAATAGACCTGAACACTGCAATCCAGTGCAAGTTTACTCAGTTCCATGTGGTTCAATGGAATTTACTCCCAGGTAGGCACATATACAGGATTGAAGGACTTAAATTTTGCAAGGTGAGATTTTCATGTTGCCATTTGATCTGACACACTCCTGTCATTTCTGTGTGCTGCTGAGGGTTGCCCGGGCTAGTTACTGTGTCGTCAGTCGTCACACACTGCTTCTTCGCACAAAAGCATGGCATGTCCTATATAATAACATTGCCATGTGGAAATATCTCAGTTATCCTCATAACAGCTTTGAAAAGTGGGTCTGATTTATGCTGCAGATTTGAGACTGAAGGCCAAAAGACATGTCACACATAAGCTCATGTAACAGTAGCCCAGCTGGCCATTTTTTTGGCACAAAAACTTGATTTGCAAGCAGATTCTCCCATGATAATGTTCCCCAGCAACTGATATTCAGATATATGCTGCCTCTCATCCTGGAGGTAGTATATAAAAGGTAGAGGTGTCCCCGCACTTATAGTGCGAGTCATTTCCAACTCTTAGGGTGACGTCTTGCAACGTTTACTAGGCAGACTGTATATATGGGGTGGGATTGCCAGTTCCTTCCCCGGCCTTTCTTTACCCCCCAGCATACGCCGGGTACTCATTTTACCGACCACGGATGGATGAAGTGGACCTTGACCCCTTTTACCGGAGATTCAACTTCCTCCTTCCGTTAGAATTGAACTCCGGCCGTGAGCAAAGCTTTGGCGGTGTTGCCGCCGCTTACCACTCTATGCCATGGAGGATCTCTGGAGGTAGTATATAGGCATCACTAAAAGCCATTGACAGCCTTGACCTCCATGAATTGGTCAATAATTCCCTTCTAAAGCCTTCTAAAGCCATCTGGGCTCCTGCTGGGAGGAAGGGCGGGATATAAATCAAATAATAAATAAAAATATGAATCTAACTTGGTGGCTATCACCACACCTTGTAGGAGAGAGTGCCATAGTTTAACCATATGCTATGCGAAGTAGGAGACTTCTCCTACTGCCAGAGGGCAGCTGAGGGAGACCCAGAGCTAGGAAGCCTGCTGTTGCACAGGCAAAGTCTCAGCCTAAGGAGGAAACTTAGAGGGGCAGTTCCGTGGAAGAACATCTGCCTTTCACACAGAAGGTCGGAGGTTCACGCCTTGGCACCTCCAGGTATTTATTTATTTAACAAAATTTATATATCTCTTGAATGTAATCTAAGTGGTCTACAAAGTAGAGGTGGGAGAGCCTTCCTGCCTGAAATCCTGGAGAGCTACTGCCCGTCAATGTAGGCAATACTAAGCCAGATGGACCAGTGGTCTAGCTCAGTCTAAGGCCACTTCCTATGTCTTGAGAAAAGATCTGTAGCTCAGTGGGAGAGCATCTGCTTTGGGTGTAGAAAGTCCCAGGTTCAATCCTGGCAATTTCCTGGTAAGGCTGGGACTGGCCTCCACCTGAAATCTTGGAGAGCTGCTGCCAGTCAGTGTGGACAACGTTGTGCTTGATGGACTCATGGACTGACTGTATAAGGTAGCTTCCTATGTTCACTGTTTAGTGAGGACCTTGCTGTCTGGGAGAGCCTGATGTCCAGCATGGATGGGCTGGACCAGTTCCTGAGAATACTTCACCGCCCAGAGAACAGCTCCAAATTGCAGCTCTGGGGGTTTACCATATGGGGGCAGCCACACATGCAAGATATCTGGTTCTTGTCCTGGTGGTTTCTAAACCCCCTCCCAAAGTGGCTTTTCAAGCAAGAACAACAACAGATGGCCAACCACTCACTTTATTTCCGCTGTTCAGGCATGCTGAGTGCCATTGCTAATGTAGCTAAAATGAGGCCACCCATGCACAAAGACCATGGTTTACAGAAGTATAAAAACAATTAAAGGTAGACCCTCTTAGGAGGGGAGAGAACCCCCAAAAGAGCCTGAGCATCCTCAGTGATCACAGAATGCTGGCTGAATGTGGGGGGGAAGAGAGGGAAAGGAAATCCACATGGGAGGAGAGGGAATGGACTGGAGTGACCTGGAGGAGGGCATGGCTGGCTGGCTGGCTGGCTGGCACACTAAACAGGAGCACGCCACATCACAACATTTTGTTGCAGGTCTCACTTGTATACCACTTTGTGCCTTTGTATTTAACACATCTTCCCACCTCGCATGACTCAGGGCCCTAAGGATGAGAATGGATTTCACTGGGGTTCAGCTTGCTCCGTGCTTCTCTGGTATCTTGGTATAACTAAGGAGATTTCTGAAGTTAATTGATGGATTTGAGCATGCACCCTTTGCACAGCATTTAGCACCTTGAATTAAGAATGTAAGAAGAGCCTGCCTGCTGGCTCAGGCCAAGGGCCCATCTGGCCCAGCAACCTGTTCTCACAGCAGCCAACCCGCTGCCCATTATGGGAAGCCTGCAAGCAGGACCTGAGCGCAAGAGCACTCTCCCCACTTATCATTCTTAGCAAATGGCATTCAGGAGCATACTGCCTCTGATAGCAGCCCTTGATAGCCTTATCCCCCATGAATCAGTCTAACCCTCTTTAAAACAGGATGAAAATGCCATTTGCATGCCCCCTCTCTGTACAGACGCACTGATATAACACTATGTGTGTGTGTGAGCTGCCTTGATGTGACCCTGCTTGCACCTCTTTCTGTAGCGTTCTACTGACTAGCCTGTGTGCTCCTGCACACTAGGAAACATCTTGCAGAGAGGAAGCTTACTGCAATCATGTGTACAATCGCATCAAAGTCAGCTTCCTTGCAGTGTTTTGGCGGTGCATGTTCTGTGAGTGTGGGCAGCTTATATGAAATAGAAAATGTGAATAAACTAAAGGGATCAATCGTTTAGGGTGGCAGCAACCAATTATCTGGAACTCCCTACCTACAAATAGGCACCTTGTGTGTATTGTTTTCAATGCCTGCTAAAACTTTTTTTTCCTTTAGGCAAAGACATGCCACTTTATCATGTCTATTTGTTGTTTTTTACTGTTGATTTTATTTGCAGTTTGATAAATCTGATAATGTCTGCTTGTTTTCAAGTTTGATCTTATCAGTATTTTTCTGTGTTTCATGTAAACTGCTTAGTAGTTTTTTTTAAAAAAAATTAAGCGGTATATAAATCTTGTTAAATAAATAAGTAAAGGGATTGAAAGCAAACTGAACTTGCAAACAGAATTCAGTACCTAATTTAGATCTTAAAATAAAAATAAAGCATACTAATGGAGGATTCCAGTTTAGAACCAGGACCAAGTAACTGAGAAGTAGAAAATCCTGGTAGAAATTTCAAAGGCATCCCTAAGGAGCACACAGTGACGTTTGTGGCAGGAATGAACTTGGGACTTCACAGCTCATAACTCATCTTCTCAATCACTAAATGATATCTATTCTAAAAATTGTTTCTAAGAGTATGCCTAAGCTACAAAACTAAAGCACCAAGTGACTCTCCTATGTGGCCAATGGGATCACTGCAATCTTTAAAATCCCATTGGTTGGCTACACAATAAGCAAGTTTCTAATCCTCATGTTTCTCCCCCTAAGTCTCATGATTTCATGTTAAGACTACTGAACAGCTAGAAATAAAAGAGGGTAAAACAAAAGCCAGCATTTTACAGTTTTGTAGGATGCATAATTGCATAGAATTTTCATAAATGAAAATTTGTGATACTCTCCAGCTTGTAGGATTTCACCTTTCACATATCCAAGATCCTTCCACCCCCCCAATAGCTGGCCACCATGTTTGTGATATGCTTACTGCAAAGCCCTAACTGACGCCGGTCAGCTGGTGCCCTGCTAGTTCATGCCATATCCTTGAACTTATGCCCGTTGGTGTTTAAATTATTATTTATTATTAAATTTTATTTATACCCCGCCTTTCGACCAAAGGCCCTCAAGGCAGCTTACAAAGACAAATAAACACAGGTATAAAAATACAATAAAAATAAATGAATTGCCCTTCCTTCCTTTGAACACGGCAAGGCAAAGCCCAGACTGCTGTTCAACTGACGTGCCCCCAAGAGAAAGATACCCATGAGCACAGAAAAACAGGCTGCAGTTGCACTTGCTAATTTACACACACATACACTCATGAGAGACTTATGTGATGACAGCTCTGTTGATCCAGAGACAGACCTAGGATTCCTTCCGTGCCAGCCATTGCTGTGAATACATTTGTTAAAGAAAGCCTGAACAAGCTCAAGCAAAGGCTGATATTATTAAAAGGGGCGAATGTCCCTTTTTCGGGCAAGGTTTTGGAGCGGGTGGTTGCCAGCCAACTCCAGGCACTCTTGGATGAAACCGATTATCTAGATCCGTTTCAATCCGGTTTCAGGCCCGGTTTTGGCACCGAAACAGCCTTGGTCGCCCTGTATGATGACCTTTGTCGGGAGAGGGACAGGGGGAGTGTGACTCTGTTGATTCTCCTTGATCTCTCAGAGGCGTTTGATACCATCGACCATGGTATCCTTCTGGGGAGACTCGTGGAGTTGGGTGTCGGGGGCACTGCTTGGCAGTGGTTCCGCTCCTACTTCGAGGATCGTCACCAGAAGGTAGTGCTTGGGGAACATCACTCGACACCATGGACTCTCCATTGTGGAGTCCCCCAGGGATCGGTCTTGCCCCCCATGCTTTTCAACATCTACATGCAGCCGCTGGGTGCGGTCATCAGGAGTTTTGGAGTGCGTTGCCATCAGTACGCTGATGACACGCAGCTCTATTTCTCCTTTTCATCTTCCTCAGGTGAGTCTGTTGATGTGCTGAACCGTTGCCTGACCGCGATAATGGACTGGATGAGAGCTAATAAACTGAGACTCAATCCAGACAAGACCGAGACATTGTTGGTGAACGCCTTCCCTGCTCAGATGGTGGATGCTTACCCTGTTCTGGATGGGGTTACACTCCCCCTGAAAGAACAGGTACGTAGTTTGGGGGTTCTTCTCGACTCTTCCTTGTCTCTCGAGGCCCAAGTGGCCTCGGTGGCACGGAATGCGTTTTACCATCTCCGTCTGGTAGCCCAACTACGCCCCTATCTGGACAGGGACGACCTCACCTCCGTTGTCCATGCTCTGGTAACTTCAAGATTGGATTACTGTAATGCGCTCTACGTAGGGCTGCCCTTGAAGACAGTTCGGAAGCTTCAGCTGGTGCAGAACGCAGCTGCCAGATTATTGACGAGGACCAGTCGGTCTTCGCATATAACAGCTGTTCTGGCGCGTCTGCACTGGCTTCCTATTTGCTTCCGGGCAAGATTCAAGGTGCTGGTTTTGACCTATAAAGCCTTACACGGCGTGGGACCTCAATACCTTGTGGAATGCCTCTCTCGCTATGAACCTACCTGTTCACTTCGTTCAGAATCTAAGGCCCTCCTCCGGGTACCAACCCATCGGGAAGCCCGGAGGGTGGTTACGAGATCTAGGGCCTTTTCTGTGGTGGCCCCTGAGTTGTGGAACAGCCTCCCCGAAGTGGTACGCCTGGCGCCTACACTTCCATCTTTTCGGCGCCAGGTAAAGACCTTTTTATGCTCCCAGGCATTTTAATCTTCTTAACTTTTTTAATCTTTTAATCTGTATTTTAATTTTTGTGGTATTTATTTTGTTTTTGCTGTGCTTTTCGTGGTTTGTTTGTATATGTTTTTGTATTTTTATTATGATATATTGTATTTTATTTTGTTTGTTCACCGCCCTGAGAGCTATTTCGCTAAGGGCGGTATATAAATTGAAATAATAAATAAATAAATTAT
This sequence comes from Rhineura floridana, assembly GCF_030035675.1. Taxonomy (NCBI): domain Eukaryota; kingdom Metazoa; phylum Chordata; class Lepidosauria; order Squamata; family Rhineuridae; genus Rhineura; species Rhineura floridana. Next base: position 39,434,665 of record NC_084491.1, read on the forward strand.
TACTATTATTTATCCTGCAAAATGGCTTATAACATTTATTACCATGCAATTAAAGTAACAATCAAAATAATCCAGTGAGCCTAATATTGACTTAAAACGGGCAAATCAATCCAGCTGCCACATTAAATTGGGGATGGCCAACCTGTGGCCCTCCAGATGTTGTTTGGACTCCATCACCCCCCAAAATGGAATGCAGGAAGCTGCTAATACCAAGTCAGACCATCAATCCATCTAGGTCTGCATTATCTGCAGTGACTAGCAGCTGCCCTCCAAGATTTAAAACAGGAGACATTCCCAGCACTACTGGAGATGCCAGGGACCTTCTGCACTGAGCGATGGTCTTTCCCAGCCACCATTGCCATCATCCCATCAGGGTAGTCCAACAACGTCTGGAGGGCTACAATTTCCCCTCTCCTGCCTAAAATTAAAACAGCCCCAGTGGACAGCATTTCCTTTAAGTGGCGCATAAGCTCGGCAGAGCAGGTGATGACTGAACAGATATGGGGAAGGCGTTCTAGAGACATGGTGCCACCACAAACAAGACCCTGCCAATGGTCTCTGCCCCACATCTCTTTGGAGGTGGGGGGATCAGAACTGACCTATAAAGAAAGCCTCAGCAGCCAGGCAGGATCATGTGGTCCTTCGTTTTAGACCATTTCGAGCAGCAGTGGGTAACTGATTGTCCTCCAGATATTGGACTCCAAATCCTGTCAGCTGCAGCCAGCATAGCCAATGGTCAGAGATGAGTGGAATTGGAGTTCACCTATCTCTGGAGCACTACAGGGAGGGTCCCCAGACCCAATTTTGGGCTTCTAGGCTGAAACCAGCACTTTGAACTGGGAATAGAACCAAACAGAAAGCCTCGAAGCAGTGCTGAAATATATTCCCAACAGCCTCACACAGTTGTATTCTGAACTGGTTGCAGTGCCTGAGAAGTAGTCAAAGGCAGCCCTGTGTAAAGCACATTGAGCAATCCAGCACAGACGTTATTGTGGCCAGCTCACATGTCGCATCATGTTCAGCCAGTCACCTATCCCCTGAAACATTGCTCAGGATGCTGCTCAGATCTGGGATCTTGCACTTCCAATGAGAAAGCACCCTATCTACTGTTACAGATTTGTGTCCTGAACAGGCAGCAGGGTTGAGAGTGTTTCTTTTGGATCCACTATAAAAGGGAGAACTGGATGCAGGGGTGTAGTCATCCAGGGTCTTGGGGGGGGTCTTAGACCCCTTACTTTTTTTGGAGCAGGGTCCCAGCAGAGTCCCTATGTCTCCAGCATCCTACGACCCAATCAGCCTGAAATGGGAGTGTATTAGCCAGTGAGAGGAATCTTCTAACATGCTTCCTTGTCCTTTCCTGATGATTGGAGTGAAAGGAGGTGAGTCAGCCACTGAGAAGACTCTTCTCAGTAGCTAACACTTTCCCCTTTCGTGCTGATTTGACTCCTAGGGACACCTCTTAGGGTCTCATTCTCAACCCAACAGCAAAAAAGGGGGGAAGGTGTGACTATAATGAAGGGACCCTGTACTGCCTAATTTGCAACTACACAACTGACTGGATGTCAGGAAGCTGTTGCACCATGAAACCAATGGTGCCCGTCTTGTATCTCTTAGGGAGATGCCTGTGCTTCTGCATAGGAAACCAGGTGCCATGAGTGAAGACAGTTTCGGGTAATAACATGGCAATGAAGGCTCTGAAATGGCATTGCAGATAAATGTCCCGAGCGTGGCAGGTAGGATTATCCCTGGGGATAAAGGAACCAGCCTTGTACATCCCTGAACTGTGGCCTGTGATGTTCTTGCTTGTAGGGTAAATATGGTAAGTGCTGTTTATATAGAAGACATATGGTAAGTGGAGTGAAAGAGGAGGGGGGAGTACATGAGCAGTAGAATGCTGGATGATTGGCTGAGCGTTTCGCTGGGAGTATAAATGGAAGAATGACAGTTGAATCTGGGTGGATGTTAGTAGGGTGGAGAAGAAGGTGTTTGGTGGTGGATGTTGGGAGTGTGGAGAAAGAGGTGTTTGAGGGGGGAGGTCAGGAGTGTGGAGAAAGAGGGAGTTGGAATTCTGATTAATAATAAGTCAAGTACAAAACAGGAATAGATGAAACCATACGCTTGTGAAACATTCTAAAACTAATCTTGTTATTTCTGATATTTAATAAATACTTATTTGGTTTACCAAAGGTCTGATCCTTGGCTGGGGGATATACATACCAGAAGGGAGGGTAAGGTAATTACCAAGGCTGAAGAGAAACAGTATCTAATGGTGGCAGCGGTGAAGGGAGGAATAATAACAATTCAAGTATCCAGAGCAACCCAGAGTTGTATGCGTTATCTATAAAGATACAAGGGGGTTGGGAACAGCATAAGCACGCAGTCACAAAAGTAACCAGCTAGAGAGAGACTCAGGCAAAGTCTCTGGGAGTATTGGTTATAGGATGTGACTGGTGGTGCTGCCTAGCAGGGGGATCTAGTGAGATCTGTGCTAGAGCGGAGTGAGAAACCATATAAAGGTCCGGACTGGTGGTATCCCTGGTGGTGCCTAGTGAAAGGCAGTAGCCACAAGCAGGTGGGAACCTGACAGGGAGAACCAGGGAAGGACATCATATGGCCCTTTTATCACTCCTTGTGATCCCTTCGCTCACTTTGCCAACCTTTTGGACTACAACTGTCATCAGCTGTGATCCAAAAAATCTGGACAGCATCAGGTTGGCAAAGGCTGGTTTCCCTGTCTGTAACTTCAAAAGTGAGAAGACACATTCTAGAATATGACATCTTTTCCCCCCAATCCCAAATGTGTTTTTCTGTGAGGCAAGGGAATCTGGTAAGGACTGCTGGGTCATGAGGGAGAAAGCACCTAGCAACTGCTCAGGGGCCCTGTCGATGCTTCACCTTCTCCCACTTGTCAAAAAGAGGTGCTAAAGCTTAACTACTCTGAAAAAGAGAAACTGGGAAGTACCAAATGCAGGAAAAGAAGGGAGGAAGCCTCCCGGTGCATAGAAATATCTTTATTGAGCACAATGTGCTTGGAATGTAAACCCTCCTTCAGCTGCACTCTTTAGGAGCCAGGGTTGGACTAGGACCCAGGACACCAGGGGTTCAAATCCTCACTTGACCATGAAGCTCGCTGGGTGACCTTGGGCCAGTCATTCTCTCTCAGCCTAACCTACCTCACAGGGTTGTTGCAAGGATAAAATGGGAAGGGGAGAAACCATGTTTGTATGCCACCTCGAGCTCCTTGGAGGAAAGGTGGGATATAACACAGCAACAGCAACAACTTGGCTTAGCTTGCTCCCTCTGATGGAAAAAAGGGAAGGCCTGCCCTCCCCAATCAGCCTGCCTATTGGAGGTCTTCCTTCACCTCTGAATTTCTCTAGGTCAGGTGTGAGGAATGTTGCTGGGCTATAGCACCCCGGCCGTTAGCTATGGGAGTTGTAGTTCAGCAACATCTGGAGGGCCAAAGGCTCCCCACACTGAATGTAGGAACAGAAGAAGCCTCCTTATACAAGTCAGAGCCTTGCCTCATCTAGACCAATATTGTCCTCACTGACTTGCTGCTGCTCTCCAGGATTTCAGATTATGTCTCTCCCAGCCCTCTCTGGAGATGCCAGGGATTGAACCAGGGACCTTTGGCATGCTAGGCAGATGTTCTGCTACTGAGCCATGGCCCTTCCCCCCTCCATCTGTGCGTGCAAGGCGGCATCTCAAGATCATCCATCAAGTCTGCCTGACTGTCCAGTCTGCCCTCAGGAGCAGCAGCAATTCAGGTGCCCAGATACAGGATTGATTTTCCTTCCAGTCACTATCTCTGTTAGGTTCAAGCTGCGAGCTGGAGATGGCTCAAGAGAGGAGGCCAGGAGGGTCAGGAGCAGCTCCCAAAAATGCAGGGAAGAGGAGGCTTCCTTCTTTCATCTACATCCACACACAAAGAGTAGGTGCTAAAGAAGGTACTCCCCCTGTGTGGACACAAGGTGTCCTCCCCCTGACACTGTGCCACCTGCTTAACCAGAGCTTGGAAAAGTTACTTTTTTGAACTACAACTCCCATCAGCTCAATCCAGTGGCCATGCTGGCTGGGGCTGATGGGAGTTGTAGTTCAAAAAAGTAACTTTTCCAAGCTCTGCAAATCTACAGATCACTCGGTCTGTCTTCTTAGCCATCAGTCAGACCTAGGGATGGGTGAGAATTTTGATTCAGTTCGCATTTCAAGCAGAATTGATCAAATTCACAATTTCCGAAACAATATGAGAACAGAAACGCAGCCGTCCTTCGAAATTCGTATGTATTAGAATTTTGGATGCAGTTCACCAACTAAACAACATTTACAAAAATGCAGATATTAGGGGAAAGTGTGCCTAAAAATGCATACATGAGTGAAAATAACATGCAAAAAGGCAAAACTGCCTACAAAAATGTGTTTGTTTGGAGAAATTCGCACTAAAACGGTGGAGAATTTTCATTTAAAAAAAAAATAATTCACAGATTGCTGTAGAAATGTAATGGAAATGGACAGCCTTCAAGTCGATCCTGACTTATGGCTAGCCTATGAAGAGGGTTTTCATGGTAAGCAGTATTCAGAGGGGTAGAGAACTGAATTTAACACTGGAAAAAATGAGAAATGGAGAGAACTGAAACAGACAGATCCTTCCATCCCTAGTCAGACCCCATAGCGCTGCATCGGTGTTGCCAAGGTGTTGCTCCACAACCCCCCCTTTTTTAAAAAAAAATCCATGCCAGAGCTGATTCTTGGAAGAAGAGAGGATTCCAGAGCATGTGCAGAGAGCATCTTACAGAGTCAGCCATGGATGGCCCCCTGTACACCTGAGAGGAGCAGAAGGGACAGGGAATGCCTCCAGGTCAAAGGGCACAACGGTCACATTGAGCCTGAGCCGCAGTGCCTATGAGGTTCCTGTCTTAGGATAACGCAACGTTCCCCATCTCTCTCCTCCTTGTCCCACTGGAGCTGATCACTCCCTGCACAATCCACCCACCTCACCAGATCAGGTTGCTGTTCTAATCACATGCACACACACATACACACCCATCAAAACAGTGAGCGATCAGAACAGTCAGGAGCCTGTTTGGGGTGGAACCGACAGCTCCAGGTGCCCCTCGGGGCTTTTCCAAGGGTACAGCTTTGGCAGCAGGCCTCCTCTCGCTCCCCAGCCTTCCACGATAACAACAGCACAAGCCATCTCTCCCTCTCCCTCTCTGCCTTGCCCCCGAGAGGCCTTACCTGCATGCACCGGGTCCAGATTCACCATCCTGCCGGCAGAGAAGTACCTGCTGCAACCTGGCCAGCCCCCGCCCAAGGTGGTGGCCCGTGGGGCTGCCAGCTTCCCTCTGCCCCCTCCGCCCCGATTCCCCTGCTGCCGCTGCTTCACTTGCCAGCTGCTCCTAGCACCTCTGGCTCCGCAGTGCTCCTTGCCACATTGAGGCAGGTAAGCACATTGCCCTGCTGGGGCCGCACCCCCTTCACATTTCTCATCTTGGGCAACGAGGATGATGATTTTTTTTTATCATTAAAAAAAACACCATCCTAGGAACCTGGCAGGCAGCCTATGCAAAGCAGGTGATTTGCATACTAGTAACTTCATTTGGGCAGAGTCCCTGCAGCACAGGCAGGAAGGAGGTATAGCAGAGCAGAGCAGGGATGTGTGTGTTTGTTGGAAAAGCAGGCAACTCCCCCCACACACACCTGAACTCTGCTCGGGATGTGCAGCAAAGGAGGGGCTCTCAGAGCAATACAGGGGGAGGGGAACGGTGCCCCAATATCCATCCTCTGTAGGAGATGTGGATGGCTTCTTCTTGGAAAAAGAGAGTTTAAGTCAGGGCAAGGCACCTGCCTGGGCACGTTGGAAGTGGGCTATCGAAGCAGGGAAAGGAAGGTTTCTCCTGAGTGACTGCTCAGCTCAGAGAGAGGGCTTTTGATCTTCAAAGACCCAAAAGCAAGTTCAGGTAATTGCAACTTCATCCCAAACAGTCCTGGGAGAGCAGGTGGATGCCCGCCTGCACCAGCGCAGATCTGCGTGGGCATGGGAGAAAGACCGGGGGGGGGTCTGATTGCAATGCTGTGCTGGTGACTAAGTGTTAATGATACTGATCTGTACAAATGGAGAAAGAAACTCAGGCCCAAGGAGACAGGCAGGGAGGAGACATGACTTGCCCAAGGTGCCAGGGAGACTCAGTGGCAGAGAAAGGATCCAAGGTTATGAGACGTTCTCTATCTGGCCAGCAGCGTTATCTGCACTGCCCACTCCAGGCCTTGTTGTGCTCTTGTGCCGGGCATAGTCGCTCAGACACTTCTGGCTGTCATAAGGTACCTTTACAAAATGCAGCTGCAACCAATAATGCCAACACAGCTTTGCTACTGATTTCCCTACAAGGCTTCAGGCTTTCATTCTGGCTGCATAAACACCATATATTTCAAGCACATATAAAACACATGACTCTCCCCCCCCAATTTTTTTTTGAGAATGGTAGTTTACCTCCCCACACAGAGCTACCATTCCCAGCACCCTTAACAAACTACAGCTACCAGGATTGTTTGGGTGATGTTGTGTGCTTTAAATGTGCTTTAAGAACATAATCAATATATAGGGAAGGCTGGTGCCACACAAGATCAGACCATCTAGTCCAGAACCAGGTGCCTTTGGAAGCACCTCATGTCCAGAGGTATACTGCCCCTGTATATGGAAGTTCCATTTAGCCGTTGTGTCTACTTGTTGTTGATAGATCTTGCCCTCCATGACTGTCTCACTCTCACCCCTTTTCTGAAGGACTCTAAGCTGCCATCCCCTCTTTTGGAAGTGAATTCCATACGCTAAATTATTCACCACACATCACTTCTACCATTTGGTAGGGTGGATATCTGTCCTACTTTACCGTCCTGTATTTAAAGGGCTGTCAGAGGACAATCTTCTCTTTGAAGAACAGTCCTCTGTTCATTGCATTTCTGTTTACGTTAACAGTAATTTTGCCTAAACTGGCATCTCTAAATGAGCACGTGCTGGTTTTATGCAGATTGGTGTCCTCCCTTGTCTTTTTTGAATGATTATTATTTGGGGAGGCATGCCTAATTAGCCACCTCACCATTTGGATGGTCCTTGGATTGGCCACACTGGGTTCAGATGCAGGGCTAGCAGAATGGTGAGAAGATGGTCAAAATATGACTATCTAGGGAAGGAGTGGGGAGCTTGTGGCTAGGAATGGACAAATCTGTCATTTGAATTCTCCCTGTTTCTCATTTTTCCAATCTTAAGTTCAGTTCACCACATTCCCACACTACTTTGCTTTAAAAAAAAATAAAAATAAAATTAAAGCCCTCATAAAAATTCAGCAACATTTGGGTGTACTTTTCTCTTAACATACACATTTCTGTATGCAATTTTGCCAAATATACACACTTTTGCGAGCAATTGCCTCCAATAACACACATTTAGGTATGTTTTCCCCCCACGAATACATGATTGTTATGCATGCTTTCGCCCTGGACACAATTTTGTGGCTGAACGACATTGCAAAATTTGGAGAAGTCTGAATGTCAAAGGATAGCTGTGTTTTGGATTACGTATTGTTTTGGGAAGGGCATTTGAGGTAGTTTTGCCTTGAAATGCAGACAAAGGAGGTGACTCAGCCACTGAGAAGACTCTTCAGAGTAGCTAACACTCCTCTTTCATTCTTATTGGTTCCTAGGCATTAACAAGGATCTCATTCTCAACCCCACAGCAAAAAAAGCAGGGAGGGGGATTGGCTAATTAACATGAAAGGACCCTGCACTTCCGAATTTGCCACTAGGCTACTGCCCTGAACTTGCTGTTAGACAAATAGACAAGGATGGGGTTGACAGAAAGTGTGTGCGTGTGTATGGGACAGGCTGCATTGTAGCTAATGATACTGAATGGTACTTTATAGGGTTAGGTGGGTAACAATGTTAGCAGAGGAGACGATGAGTGGGGCATCCAGGACCATTGCTTAAGACATCTCATACCCCTGATCCAAATCCCAGAGGTTGTGAGAGACTCTCCACTGTGGCAGACTCTTAACTGTGATTGTGCATGTGAGCACAAAGGGAGGCAGGTGAGCATGACAGGGTGGGGAGGTTGGTCATGCTGGGGGCCCATTCTGAGAACGAAAGAGCTTTGTACACCTTATGCAAATTATGCAAAGCAGGCCATCTGCATAAACCTTATGCAAATTGGCAGCAGACCTGTCTTTCTGAAACCAGAGAGGCATGATGTTTCCCCCCTCTAGGGTCTAGATAGGGCAGAGAACTTCCAGCCTCCATTCTACAATACGGTGATCACCCCCAATATCTGGAAAGGAGAACTGGAAAGAAAATCAATCCTGCTCTGCTCACTGAATAACTAGTGCAGGACACAGTAACTGAAAGCCCATTACAGGAGTGTGCAAAAACTGAAAGCTTGAGAGAGAGAGAGAGATACCAACATTCCCTTCTGCCTTTTGCAAAAAAAGACGAAAGCAACAAAAAGAGATCCAACGTCTAATCCAGTGCCTCCCCTCACCTTTTCTGCCCTGACATGCAAATCAGGCACATCTTAGGAGGGAGGGGGGAGAAATTTATTTCAGTTCTCATTTAAAGGTGAACTCACCTAATTTGCACTTTCCGAAACAACATGCAAACAGAAACATGGCCATCTTTCCAAATTTACCCTTCTCTGAATTTTGCAATGCAGTTTTCCTACCAAATAATGCCTATGTAAAGGGTGCATATAAATACGTGCATCTGTGAAAATAACATACAAAATTGCATTATAATGGGGGGGGGGAATGAATACAATAATGTGTAGGTGAGGATAAATTTGCACTAAATGCTATGAATTCTTGTGAATATTTTTTAAAAATCCCTAACTTGAAAACATTGAGAACTGAATTTGAGATTGGAAAAAATGAGAAATTAAAACATACAGATTTGCCCTTCCCTACTAGCCACTGTTCACCTATGACAGCAAAAGCAGAGAAAGGTGTTTATTTTTATTTAACAAAATTTATATACCATTTGATTGTGAAAAACCTCTAAGTGGTTTACAAAAATGTGCATCTGCCACAGTTTTTCTGATTTCTCTATGCGTGGGGCTGGTTCACATGTGCATTGTCTTCACTTGATGGCTTCAGTATCAAATGATGCTTATTTTAGCAAAGTTCTACTGCACCCCTTGGCCTTAAAAGGGCCCCGGAAGTGGCTTCCAGATTAAAACACGGGAATACAATTTTTTAGACAGTAAAAATGAAAGCAAATGCAACTCAGTGTAATCATTCAAAGCAAGAGAAAGAGAGAAGCATATAAAGATTGAGTTGCTTTTAAAAGTATGCAATGCTACAATTGAAGTTAAACAAAAACAAAAACCACCTAATAACTTTGAGATAGATAAAAGCATATTAGAAATGTAAAAATCTTTGTCAGCCTCCTTAAACTCAGAAGATAGGACACCAACCAAACCTCTCGAGGAAGGGTATAATAACCTGGGTGCCAAAACCAAAAAGGCCCTGCTCCCTGGCCACAACCAAAAAGGCCCTGCTCCCTGGCCACAACCAAAAAGGCCCTGCTCCCTGTCCCAACCAAACACACCTCTGATGGCAGAAGCACCTGGGGCAATGTCTCAGAAGAAAAGGGCAGCGTGCTAGCGGGTTCATGGGGGAGGAAGCAGGTCCCAAGTCATTTTGGCCACTTGAATCTCACCTGGAAATGAATGGTAAGCTGATGAAAACCAAAAAGAACAAGTGCAATAGCAGAGGCCACTCTAGCCGTTGCATTTAGCATGGGACTGATATTGGAGAACACGCCACTCCACTGAGTTTCTGCAGTCCCCAAGTGCACAGCAGTTGAATGGTGCACACACAGGAGTATAGGTGCCTTGAAGCTGAAGATAGGAAGGGACTCCGCTGAAAAGCATTGGTCCTGATCCAGGTGAAATTAGAGCTGGCTCATAAATGCAAACCGCCCCATTTGATTTCTCTTCCCTTGATTCCAATAAGTGATAAGCTTCCTTTGGAAAATGCGCCCATGCTTTCAGTCAACGTGGGAGCAGGGAGTGGGGTCTGGCATCGACACGTTTCGTTTCAATATGTTTTTTTTAAAAGATGTTTTGTTTTAATATATTTTGAAGTCTGCTTTTAAGATGCTTTAGAGTGTCTTTAGTGTTTTTGTTTGCTGCTCTGGGTTCCTACTGGGAGCAACTTAACAACAACAACCATCATCATCATCATCTACTGTTCAAATGTCAATAGGAGGGAAGGCTCCACACATCTGGTGTTCCAGATTGCGTAGAAGACGTGGCATATATAATGGTACTTGTGAACCCTTCCCTGCTGCAGATGTTTACGCTCTTCGCATGGAAGCCACGGGGCAGGGCTTGTTAGCACAGCCCAGCTGCCATGTTATTAACACAGGAGATGGGAACCTTTAGGTCTAGGGAGAGAACATGGCCCTCCAGGACTCTCTGTCTGGCCCTTGGGACTCCCCCCCAGGCCACACCTCCTCTCGTCAGGCCAGACCCCTTCCTAGCCTTGTTTCACACCCTCCTGGAGCATTTTCGCCTGGCTGAAATGCATCCTTGAACCCTGATCATGCCTGCTGCTTGTCTGGACGGAGGATAGAGCGGGGGGGGTGGCTGTGCGTGTGTGTGTTGAAGCTGGCCTGCTGTACAAAGGTAACATTCCCATTGGTTGCTCTGCCCGCCACTGGCAGGTGGCCCTTGGAAGGTTGCCCAGGAGAGAATGCGGCCCTCAGACCGAAAAAGGTTGAACATGTGGGCAAAATTTCTGAAGAGGGGCATATATCCCGTAGCTGCACATGTGAACTAAACCCTTTTGGGGAAAGTACCAAGATCAAAGCGATGTTGGGCAACACCAAAGGTTTCTGATGGCCCGTTGCCTAATTCACACTCGCAACGCATTGCTGGGTTTTGCAGCCAAGCAGCTGCCCTGGGCTCCTGCTGGGAGGAAGGGTGGGATATAAATCAAATCATAAATAAATAAGTATAATGAGAACCTCCATCAGCAGAACGTAGCACCCCTTTCATTTTAAAAGTCCCCTTCTTCTCTAGTTTGTGCCTCTAGCCCCAAAGGGGAACCTGGCCTGACTTCTGATCGCCATGGCACTTGCTTGCATCCCCTTTATGAGACGGGGAGCTAACAGGCTCAATATCTGCCATCAAGCCTGGTCTGCTTCTCCTCTGCCTCACAGCGGGGTGGCAGGCAGCTCCCTTCCCCTTTTGCCTGCTTGCTGGGCTGAGAAAGGCAGAGGCACAGCGCTCCCTTGTGGCCCTCTGGGGAAAAATGCAAGAGCTACATTTATTAACATTTTCTGCAGTGTTGTTGATTCCTTCAATATCTCCAGACACAGAAGCCGGTGTCAACTTGTAACATGGCAGCCACTTTTCATTATTGTTTTTGTGTGTATCACTGTAAGCATTTACTATATTTATTTATTTATTACATTTCTACCCTGCCTTTCTTTCCATGATTGAAACCCAAGGCGGCATACATACGGTTCCCAGGCGGTCTCCCATCCAGGCACTGACCAGACCTGACCCTGGGAGCTGGCCACATGTGCCAGATATTTACCTAGATCAGGTATGGTGAACCTGTGGCCCTCAAGAAATTGCTGGGTTACAACTCCCACCATCCATTAACTGTTGGAGTGAATGGTGCCAGCCACCCCTGCTTTAAAGGGCACTCTTCCTGCCTTCATACTCTACTATGTTATTATCAATGGGAGTACTCGTTATGGTCATATCCTCAAGAGAATCTGCAGTATAAAACTGGCGCCAACAAGCACAATCAGATCATTGTTGTTATGTGCCTTCAAGTCGATTATGACTTATGGCAACCATATGAATCACAGACTTCTGGATGAAACAGCATCACTCAGAGACCTTGGAGTAGCAAGGATGCTCATTCCCAGGCAGAGCAGAACCTTGCGACCATTGTGCTTTTGTGGGAAACCACACAAAAGCAAAGGAGCAGGGAGAGGATTGAATGAACCAACAGCCGTGTCCAGACAGTTGGTTATTATTGAGATGACAGAAACTAGCAGCAATAGTTCACACTGAAAGGGAGCAGTTCTGGTAGAAGGGAACATTGAACCACTCACATACTGCAAAGCTCTCCGACTGAGCCACCTGGCCAGAAGCATCAGTTTTAGAGAATCAGGAGGGATGCTATGGGCTACTTAGGTCACCTGATCCTTGCTGAGCTAGTAGCTGAGGCACCATTCGTTGGCTGCCTAGTAAACCAGCTCCATAAGCAAGAACTTTCCTTAAAGAATTACCAATACATTAACGTTCCACTTTTGCCCAGTACTGTAGCAATACAGGATGTATATTTGCATATTTATGTGGTCTCACTGTGTGCATTTCTCTCTTTCTTAAAACATTAGAATGTGCACCATAATACAGTTTCCAACTTAAGGCTTCCAGTTCTATGCCACTGCAAAAGAGGTATGGCTGGCAACAGTCTCCTGCAATCCATATGAATAATGAAAATATACTGGCAGTATACCCATGAAAAATAGATACACCCAGAGCTTCTGCACACTAGCAGAGTAGTGGGCATTCAATCCAGCAGTGCCCCCTGGTGGAAATATTTAGATTGGGAATTACTGAGTATGCCACTCAGAAGGCAGCAAGCCTCCCATTCACAAAATAAAATAGGGATGGTAATGTAACACTTTTATTAGGGCGAACTTAGAAAAAAATCACAAAGCAGTGGAGCTAGCTTTGGAGATTCACAGAACTCTTCCTCAGGCCTGATGTTAAACACAAAGTGAGGGAGGGGAAGGGGGAAAGACACAAAAAGATTTTGCCAGTAAAAAGCATGGGAGAAGGAAGTCACATCTGCAATACGGAACACACATAAGATGTTCATTCATGGTGTCCTTTGCAGACTAATTCGATTAAGTTGTTTGCATGCAAACAAATCACTGGCAGCACCAAAGTATTCTGAGCAGCCACTACTTTCCTGTGGAAAATCTATATGCTAGAGTTATTCAGATTTGTCTCCAGCACAAATTGTTACTCATGGGCCTCTCAAGAGTAAGGATGGAAAACTCTGTCACCAGTCAGCGTTACTTCTGCATGTATTTACCCATAATTCCATTCTGTTTCTGCATTAATATCCATTTTTTTAAAAAAAATCTTCTGAAAATCAATATTTAAATGCATATTTTCCTCTCAAAATATGTATTTAAATGCATTATTCTGACGAACTTATTGATTATTTATTAAATTTGTATCCTGCCCTTCCTCCCAGAAGTCCAGGGCAGTATTCTGTGACCTGCATCATATTTGGAGAGATGCAAGATCTGGTGAACAGCCAACATAGGAAGCTGCCTTATAGTGAGTCAGATCCTTAGCCTATCTAGTTCACTGTTGTCTACACTGACTGGCAGGGGCTCTCCAGGTTTTCAAACAGGGGACATTCCCATCTGTACTTGGAGATACCAGAGACTGAGCCTCAAAACAGAGGCTCTGCCACTGAGTTACAACCCTGACCCAAAGCACTGACCTGCACATTATTCCAAGAGATGCAGATCAGGGCATTTTGCATCAGAATTTGTAACAATCGAATTTCTCAAGCATCCCTGTTCATAGGGCAGAAGAAGTAAAGACAAATGTGGCAGTCTTTAATGTTAGCAAAGCTAAAGATTCATTTTACACAATGTACTCGCTTCAGAGGCTGAGAGGATGTGCAAATTGCTTTTCCCCTACAGCAAGAGATGCACATATTCCAAATGTGCATGACATCACGTGCACAGATCTATTGGTCACAGACACAGAGACCAGTCTCCTTAGAGAAGGTGCAGGGTTTTTTTTGGGGGGGGGAACAGTTTATTTACCTTGCATATGATAAATAATTTGCTTCAAAATACTCCATTCAAGCTTTATATTTGCTTCACTTCATGTGGCAATCGTGTTTTTAAAAAAACAATCCCAACATTCCCTACCCCATCCCACCTTTCTTCCCTGGAGAGACACATAAAAAAATAAATCTTTGAGAAAGGCTCCAAAACCACAACACAGTTATTTTGAAATGAAACATTTTACAGTTTGAACTTCAAGGGACTGAAATGTCCAGAGTTAAGCCAAGAAAGAAGGCACGTCTTGGTGGAGGAAAGGCTCAGGGGAGTAGGAGGAGGAGTGTCAGGCCCAGGATGTGACTCAGGAACCAGACCAACGATTGTAGTTAATTCGTGTTTTATTAGGGTAATGTCCAAACAAAGACTGCGTTTTCTCATGAATCAATACAGGGATACAGGTCCTGCGGCATTGGGAGAAAGTTGACAGAGCAAGGGACTTCTTCCCGCCTGTTCTTTAAGAAGGGGCCAAACGGTGCGCGCAATCTTTCGCTCCTCCTTAACTGCCCCTCAGGTACTGCCCGCCTTCCCCCCCTTCTCTCCTGTCTTTTCAGCTGTCTGCGTGTGCGCGGTGAGGGGGGAAGCATCACCCCCTCCTCTTCTGAAGTTTCCGATTCCAGGATGGGGGATAGGGGAGGGGCTGATGGTAAACTGCCTCCCCGCTTTTTGGCTGTGAGCAGCCCTCCCTCTTCCCCCTCTTGCTCTGAGCCTGAAAGAGGGGGAGGCGTGAGAATGTCCAGGGAGGGCTCAGGCTCCCCGTTGCTAAGCGACCTTATCACTGGCAGTTCCTCTGTTTCGTCTTCGCTCCAAAGGGGGGAAGTTCTTCCCCCTTCTCTCTGCCATCCATCCGAATACTCTTCTCCCAACTCTCCGGGATCCAGCTCCCTGGGATTGGGACCCCAGCTCTGCCTTCCGACACCATCCCCCCTCCCAGGCTGTGCCCCCCTCCCCTTGTCTGGCTTGGGACAGTGGGGAAAACGTTGATGGAAAAGTTTTACCAATTCTGGAGCATGCACATCAGCTGCATCTTCCCATGATCTGTCAGCCACCCCATAGCCTTTCCAGTGAATCAAGTACTGCAGCTTGTGGCGTCTGATCCTGGAATCTAAGATCTCCTCAACTTCAAACTCAAGCTGCTCATTTACCAGGAGTGGAGCTCCGGGAGGTTCCTCTGGCCGTAACTCACTGGGAGGGGCGGCTTTCGTTAAGAGGGATCGATGGAACACAGGATGTATTTTAAATGTGTCAGGCAGCTTCAGTCGGTACGCCACGGGATTGATTTGAGTTTCTATTTCGAAAGGACCCACCCTCTTGTCTTGTAATTTTCTACATTTGCCCGGCATCTGGAGGAAGCGGGTGGACAGCCATACCTGGTCTCCCGGTTGAAGGGGGGGGGGCTCCTTCCTGTGCAGGTCAGCAACTCGCTTGTACTCCGTTTTGGCTTCGTTTAACTGCTGTTTCAGTGTCTGTTGCGCCGCTTGCAATTCCTTAAGGAAGTTCTCAGCTGCCGGTACCAGCATTCCTTCTGAGCTGCTTGGAAAGACTTTACGATGGAATCCATAATTAGCGAAGAACGGGGTTTGTTGAGTGCTGGAGTGCAGAGAATTGTTGTAGGCGAACTCTGCAAAATGCAAATATGATACCCAGTCAGTCTGTTGATAGGACACATAACTTCGTAAATATCTTTCCAAAACGGCGTTCAAGCGTTCCGTCTGCCCATCTGTCTGGGGGTGATGGGCGGAGGAGAGTTTTAATTCCGTCTGCAACTGTTTCCACATTGCTCTCCAAAATTTGGCTGTGAACTGAGTTCCTCGGTCTGAGACTACGCTGTTTGGCAATCCATGCAGCCGGTAGACTTCTTTGATGAATAACTTGGCCGTTTCTTTAGCCTCTAAGGCCCCTGCACAAGGAAGAAAGTGTGCCATTTTGGTAAGTAGATCCACCACTACTAAGATGGCTGTCATTCCTTGGGACTTGGGTAGATCAGTTATAAAATCCATGGAGAGGTCCTTCCAGGGTTCGTGTGGGACAGGCAACGGTTGTAACAGTCCTGCTGGTGTCCCTGTTTGTGTTTTTGTCCGCAGACAGACAGAGCAGGACTTTACATAACTCTCAATATCCCGACGCATTTTAGGCCACCAGAAGTCCTTGGCCACGTTCTGAATGGTCTTGTAAATCCCAAAGTGTCTCGCTGTGATGGAATCATGACACTGGCGTAGGATTCTGAGCCTTAATTCCCCTTCTGGCACATATCTGGCGGTTTTGAATCATAACAGTCCATTTCTCCAGTGAAAGGTTACTTCTGAGTCTTGACCTTGTCCCGTCTCCTGCTGATATTTTAGCATGTCTGCATCTTCTTGTTGTGCCTTTTTGAGTTCCTCTTCCCATGAAGGCTGGCATACTCCCAACGTTAATTTCTCTGGCGGGATTACGTACTGAGGCTGGTCCTCGGATTCGCTTTCTTTGTATTGTGGCTGTCTGGATAAGGCATCCGCTCTCTGGTTTTTGGCTTGGGCATGGTAAGTAATCTGGAAGTTAAACCTAGTGAAGGACTGGGACCATCTTATCTGTCTCTGGTTCAGCTTTCTGGCTGTTTGGAGGCTTTCAAGATTCTTGTGGTCGGAGCGCACTTCAATTCGATGAGAGGTCCCCTCTAGGTATTGTCTCCAGTTTTCAAAAGAGTCCTTGATGGCCAGCAGCTCCTTCTCCCAAACTGTGTAGTTCTTCTCTGCAGGCTTTAACTTCCGAGAGAAGTACGCACAGGGGTGCAGCTCCTTCCCTTCTTGGTCTAATTGTAGCAGGACCCCCCCCCCGATGGCAAAATCTGAAGCATCTGCTTCCACTACGAAAGGGCGGTTCGGATCAGCAAAGCGCAGAATGGGCTCAGTAGCAAACCTTCTCTTCAGCTCCTCAAAGGCCTCGGTGGCATTCTCTGTCCATTGAAACTTCTTCTTCCACCTTAAACAGTCAGTCAGAGGAGCTGTTAATTTGGAAAACCCTGGAATGAACTTTCTGTAATAATTGGCAAACCCCAAAAACCGTTGTACATCCTTTTTGGTGACAGGTTGGCCCCAGTCCAATATGCAGCTTACTTTCCCTGGGTTCATCTCCACGCCTTCCGCTGAGATTCGATATCCAAGGAAGTCTAGAGACTTGAGGTCAAATCCACATTTCTCTAATTTAGCATACAGGTGATTTTCTCTCAGTCTCTTCAACACCGTCTTCACATGCTGGTCGTGGTCTTCCTGGTTCTTTGAGAACACCAGGATATCATCTAAGTAACAGATTACATACGTGTCCAACAAGTCTCTAAACACGTCGTTCATGAATTTTTGAAAAATTCCTGGACTTCCACAAAGCCCGAACGGCATGACCAGGTATTCATACTGTCCGTAAGCGGTCAAGAATCCTGTTTTCCATTCATCTCCCTCCTTCATTCTGATCAGATTGTACGCTCCTCTCAAATCCAACTTCGTGAAGATTTTGGCAGAGCGCAGTCGGTCCAGCAACTCTGAGATCAGGGGCAGCGGGTAGCTGTTGGGGATGGTGATCTGGTTCAATGCGTGATAGTCGTTACAGGGTCTGAGTTCCCCCCCTTCTTTTTCACAAACAATAGTGGCGCTCCAGCAGGGGATTGTGAGGGGCGTATGAATCCTCGCCTCACGTTTTTATCCAGGAATTCCTTCAGGGCCTCCCTCTCATTCTCTGTGAGAGAGTAGATTCTCCCTGATGGGATGCTGGCTCCTGGCACTAGATCAATCGCACAGTCGTAAGGGCGGTGGGGGGGTAAAGTCTCTGCCTCTTTTTCATCAAACACATCTTTGAATTCTTCATACTTTGGCGGCAGGGTCACTTGCTCGATCTCTTGCACTGCCCCCGCTAAGGTGTTCTTGATTCCTTCAGGTTGACAGTTCTCCTGGCAATACTGTGAGGTGAACCACACCACCGCCTCCTTCCAACTTATTTTGGGTTCATGCTTTGCTAGCCAGGGCATTCCCAGAATCACCTCAAAGTTTGAGAGATCTGACACGTATAGCGAAATGAACTCTTCGTGCCCAGGGATTTGAAGTTTCACTTCCTCCGTGGCTTGTGTCACCCCTCCTGACTTCAGGGGTTTCCCATCGATAGTCTCCACAGCTAGGGGAGCGTCCAGTTTCCACCGGGAAATTCCATGACGCTTGATTAACTTTGCATCAATAAAATTTGTGGAGGCTCCACTGTCAATTAAGGCAGTGGAATTAAACACCACTCCTCTGGAAGTTGTAATCCGAATAGGCAAGACCAACACCCCCTTTGAGGGAGGTTGGATCGTTGGGGGGCCTTTATACAACGCTGCCCCCAGTCCACCGGCCTGCACGTGGACTGGGTGTTCTAGTTTCCCGATGGCTCGGCTTTCCCCCCTTTCAGTCCACAGTCTCTGGCCACATGGCCCAGCTTTGAACAATAAAAGCATAAACGTTCCCGGCGTCGTCTTTCCTTTTCTTCTTCCGACAGTCTTGGCCTAGCCCCTCCCTGTCCCTCAGTTGCATTACCTGCCATCCCTGTAGTGGGAAGGGTCTTGTTGCGGGATGCTGAGGCTGAGTATCTCGGGACCTCCTGCTTCCTTTCCAGGCGCCTTCCTTCCATCCGGTGATCTATCTGTAGGCATAGCCGGATGAGCCCTGGTAGGTCAGCGGGGGGGGGAGGTCCTGGCCAACTCATCCAGGATTTCAGCATTTAATCCACTCCGGTACATAAACATCAGGGCGGCGTCATTGTAACCAGTTTCCTGGGACAGAATTTTAAAAGCGTTAGTGTACTCGGAAACAGTCCCTTTAGCTTGCTTCAGAGCGCCTAGTTGCCGCGCTACTGTTTCAGCCCTTTGCGGGTCTTGAAACATCTCGGTCATCTCCTGTATAAATCCTCTGTACCTTCCTAAGACAGTATCCTTTCTCACGAGATACGGAGTCACCCATTTTGCAGCTTCTCCCTCCAGGAGGCTAATCACGAAAGCTACTTTAGCCCCATCGTCTGGAAATTCCGTGTGCCTGACATCCAGATATAACTCACATTGAGCCACGAAGGTTGCCAACTGATCACTTTGTCCCACGTATTTTGGGGGCAATCCAATGGGAACCTTTACTACGGCAGCTGGAGGGGCTGTTCGCATCTGGTCTATCGTGGCCTTCAAGGTTTGATTATCCATCTTCAGCGCCTTGACTGCTGCTAGCAGGGCTTGAACATCCGTCTGCAAATCAGCTACCTTAGTCCTCAGGAGTTCCACGTCTTCCGTCTCAGAAGTGGGGTTCGTCCCCCCCGCTGCTCCCTTTGACATCTTGTCCCAGTCAAGTGAAGAGAGCGTTGAGGGTGATTTAGGTGGCTCTGTCAAGCTGTCAGGCCCAGGATGTGACTCAGGAACCAGACCAACGATTGTAGTTAATTCGTGTTTTATTAGGGTAATGTCCAAACAAAGACTGCGTTTTCTCATGAATCAATACAGGGATACAGGTCCTGCGGCATTGGGAGAAAGTTGACAGAGCAAGGGACTTCTTCCCGCCTGTTCTTTAAGAAGGGGCCAAACGGGCGCGCAATCTTTCGCTCCTCCTTAACTGCCCCTCAGGTACTGCCCGCCTTCCCCCCCTTCTCTCCTGTCTTTTCAGCTGTCTGCGTGTGCGCGGTGAGGGGGGAAGCATCACCCCCTCCTCTTCTGAAGTTTCCGATTCCAGGATGGGGGAAAGGGGAGGGGCTGATGGTAAACTGCCTCCCCGCTTTTCGGCTGTGAGCAGCCCTCCCTCTTTCCCCTCTTGCTCTGAGCCTGAAAGAGGGGGAGGCGTGAGAATGTCCAGGGAGGGCTCAGGCTCCCCGTTGCTAAGCGACCTTATCACTGGCAGTTCCTCTGTTTCGTCTTCGCTCCAAAGGGGGGAAGTTCCTCCCCCTTCCCTCTGCCATCCATCTGAATACTCTTCTCCCAACTCTCCGGGATCCAGCTCCCCGGGATTGGGACCCCAGCTCTGCCTTCCGACAAGGAGGCATCAACAAAGGGGAGCCAATATGGTGGGGGTTTTGCCCCCCAAAATGTGGCTGCCCACCCTTTTTCCCTGCCAGCACCTCTGTGCCTTCAGGCAGCTGCATGACAAGCAGAAATCAAATGGGTAAAGCTGCTCCATCACTACCGCATCTCCATGGAGGGGAAAGGTGAGCCTTTTTAATTCCTGCCTGTGAAAGGGCACGCGAACCCTTTCAGAAAGAAAATATGGCAATACTTTCCAAACAAAATTTTGGGGTCCTCACAGAATGTTAATTAAGATTTCTGCTTACTTGGTCACACAAAAATCACTAACTTGTGGAACTCCCTGCTACCAGGTGTCAGCAATGGCTCCTGGCTAAGATGGCTTTAAAAGGGAATAAGACAAAGTAATGGAGGATGGATCTAGCAGTGCTGCCTATATGTTACCTGCTTGGTTACAGGCAGAATGTCAATGAGTACCTATTGGTTATGAGCAACAGGGCTATTGTCTTCAAGCCCTGCTTGTGGGCTCTTTGGAGGCATCTGACTGGTCACTGTGGGAAGACCGATGCTGGACCACATGGACCTTTGGTATGAACCAGCAGGGCTCCTCTTATGTACTTTCTGCCATTGTTGTGGGTCAATGCACCAATAGCCACTTTACTACGAATCTTAGTGAGACACGTGCTAAAATCCTACTCAACGATCAATAGGAGTGTTGGATAACCAAGTGGCTATACAGACACCGTGGGCAGCGGCAGACAACAAGGTGCCCTGCAGATGTGGTTGGACTTCAACTCCCATCAGCCCCCGCCTGCACGGCCAATCGTCAGGGATATTGGGAGGTGGAGTCCAACAACATCTAACCCCTCCCCTAAGTGGTAAATGACCACTTGGCAAACTGGCCTTCTGTATATCCATCTGGGGGGGGGAAGGGATGGAAAAGGCCTAGATAACAAGTCATCTCAGCCTTGTGCGTTGTGCTGTAAGATTGACCAGACTGCCACCACTTTCCCGTTACATTTTATAAATAAAGGGAAACTAAGGAGTAGGAGCAGGGAACGGTTTCCCCAGAGGTGGTGGGGATGGAACATGCGGCTGCGGCTACCAACCTTTTTGTCCAGCTGCTCACAAGTCCAATGTATGCATTCAATGTGCACATCCCGTAGTACACACAGGTAACCAGCTCCACCACGTCTTCATGTGGTTTCGCTGCAATCCTAAATCTCCCCCATCCCATCCCAAAGGGGGGTTGGATTGTTCTGCCCTTGAGGTGGGGAGCAGGCACCGTGCGGGGGAGGCACTGGGCAGTAGCATAGGGGAACCAGTTCCATGCCTTAATCAGGCCCTCCTCTTCCTACCCAGGCAAGCCCACACATCCCTGCAGCACGTGCCACTTCCAACACCCGCGCTGCCGGCTGGCCATCCCATATCCCCACGCCTACTTGCTCCCCTTTGGTCTAACCACTGCAGGCACTTTAAAAACCGGGATTGTCATCAGTTCACCCCATCACATTTTGGGAGACTGTGGCATACAGAAACACACAGGCATGTTGCTTTTGGTTAATGAGCAAAAAGGCACCGGGGCATTGGATCTCGAAACAGAAACACACTGGGCAGGCCTCTGCCTCGTTCACTGGCATCTGTTAGCTCAGGGCGAGAAACCCTGGTGATGAAACCCGGAGATGGCGGCCCTTCTACCATTCCCATAATCACTGGCCGTTGGCCATGTTGCCTGGGCCTGAAGGGAGATGGTGTCCGAATCATCCAGAGAGCACCATGTTGGCTACCCTGGGACTTCTTTATGCTTCCTTTCCCATATTTCTGTGGCCCTCCAGATGCTGTTGGACTTCAGCTCCCACCATTCCTGGCCATTGCCTTTGCTGGCCAGGGCTGATGGGAGTTGGAACCCAACAAAATCCGGCAGGCCACGGGCTCCCCACCCTGCTTTAGCTCCTAGTTATCCACTGTTCCCCGGTCACTGGAAGATATACGACAGCAAGGATGGAGAACAAGTACTTTAACTGGAGCCTGATTGTTGTACCTTCCTACTGGGGAGGACCCAGTACCAGAAAGCTAAACAGGATCGTGGGGAAGGGCTCAGTGATGCTCTTTCACTCCTTGCTCCAGGGGCATAGGCTGGGCACAGTATGGTATAGCCATGATGCTGAATCCTGCAGAGGCTGTGTTGCCCATTAATTAAAATGCAAAGGCATTGGTTATTAGGTGGAGGTGTGCCATTGCTGGGAAATGAGGAATTGTTTCCAGGGGATCAGTCCTGTTATTCTGTGATCTTCCTACAAAGATTATGGGGGAGAAGCAGAGTAGAGGAGCACCCCACGTCTGCCTCTACTTAGACGCCAACTGGGATGCCTCATCACAAGAGTTTTCTGTTAATAAGGTGGAGCAGCCAACTTGCTGTGCCTCTTTGTCTCCCTCTGCTGGTTGACCCAGGCAGCCACTTTCTAAACTCATGCACTTTGATCCAGAGGTCACAGGTTCAAGTCCCCACTCTACCCCACGCCTGAGCTGATGAAACACGCATAAAAAGTGTGAAGCTTGGAGGAACCCCGATACCCGTCTGGTCTCAAATTCTTTCTGGAAGATTGTCAAGGAAAAGCCTCCATTCTCTTTTCTTGATTAAATGAAACAGCAGTGGGACACAGTTCAATTTCGGTTGTCGGGAAACCGAAGAAGTCACGACAGCCAATGGTGAAGAGGTGTGTGTGAGGGGGCCCTGAGACCAACAGCTCCAACTCAAGAGCCCGAGACTGAACAGATCTTCGTCTTGGACAACGTTGCAGTCAAACGTAACCTGCGCCCACAAGTCTGAAGGAGTTCGCTGCTGAGCAGCCAAGGAGTTGGACAGACTCGTACAAAGACCTGACGGGCGCTGCTGTCCGGCCCCTGCCTCTTCCCCCCTTTACTGGGCAGCCATCTTGGTAGCACGACCCAGACCCACATGAAGAGAGGTGGAAGGGAAGCACTGATGGTGCAAAAATGGCCACCCAGGGGCCCGGCTAGGTCTCCTCATCCCAAAGGCAGAGTTGCTTTTGCGGCACGTAGTAGTCAAAGCTGTAGCCCTTCTGGCAACTGCGGATGCCACACTTGTAGGAGGAGACCTTCCCAGTGGCATCGCGGCTCTTGCAGTACTTGAGCATGCAGGGATACCACTCGATGCTTAGCGCATAGGTGCAAATGCAAGGCTTCCAACGATCTGCGCAGAGCCGGCATCGCTGCAAGTCGGGAAGGTCGGCCGACTGGGGCAGGACCTCAAACATGGAGCCGTCCACTTCTGTAA
Source organism: Rhineura floridana (assembly GCF_030035675.1). Taxonomy (NCBI): domain Eukaryota; kingdom Metazoa; phylum Chordata; class Lepidosauria; order Squamata; family Rhineuridae; genus Rhineura; species Rhineura floridana. The sequence continues at coordinate 39,457,830 of NC_084491.1, forward strand.
GAGAGCCACGTGGGCAGAACAGGGTGAGAAAGTCACTTCCCATAGCAAAGGTCCCTCAACTTTACCAGCCTCTGACGCCTGGAGGTGTCTTGAGCTCTTGAACAACCCCACCCCTTTCCCCCAGATGCCCATCAGGCCTGTAACTCTCTGTGTGAGCCTCCTCAAATCCTCCAGTCATTACTGGACCATTGGCTATACTGGCTGTCTGGGATGATGGGAATTGGCGTCCAAGCCACACATTAGCCACTCCTGCCGTAAGTGTTTGAGGATCTGCTGTTACTGCTCCAGAGTGGAGAAGTTATGGGAAGGGAAGTTTGCAGATTCCCTCAATTTCCTATCCTATAGGAAGCGGTGCCACCTACCTTTCTCCAACCAGAACTTCGCATCCTCTTCCCGGGTGTAGATGGCCTCTTTGGCTTCGGAACAGATGTTGTAGATATGGGAACTGAGCTGGGCCCCTTTGCTGAAGTTGACAGCCACGTCCATGCTGAGATGCTCAAGGGCGCGCACCTCCTCAGCCTGTCGCACTGTCCGTGGGTTTTTCTGGCAAGGAAGAAAATGTTGGAGAGAGTTTTTCAGAGTCTCATCAATACTGCTGTGGTTGGTGCCATTTTTAAACCCAATAGCAGTTTTTAACTGTGCGTGTGTCTGTGTATTTAACTCTCAGAAATGACCAGAAGCATTACTTGTTTCCTCTGTGGGGCTCCACACACATGTTCAAGAGAATCAATTGTGTGTCTGAACCTACTGTGTTCAACCGTGAACCCCTGCATTCAGGATCCACCCAGATGCTGACTTAACCGGCTTATTAAACAGGGCTATAAAAGGCACCCTGGCAAGGCTCCTAACGCAGGCTTGCAGCAAGGTTTCTCTTAGTCCCATGGAAAAGACTTTATGCCATGCTTTAAACTCTTGCTTAGTTTGTCATGTTTTGTAATTTTGCTATTTTTCTTTTAGGGAAGTCACCTTGGACATTGATTTTTCCCCCTTTTGAAGGGGCCCAGTAAATCTAAACAACCAGAATGACGGGCTTTAGGATCACCTTGCCCTAATTGCAAGAGCCAGGGAATGAATGCCCTGCTGCCTTCTCACCTGTCTTAGCTTGGCCATGGACTCGCTAGGGATGATCTCGTTGCGGTGGAGCCTGGTGACAAAGCAGAGGGCCTGGAACTGGCTCTGGCCCCGTTCCAGTTCTCCAAGGATCAGGGCTCGGAAAATCTTCACCTCCTAAAGAGAAGAAGGGAGAGAGTCAGGAGCGCTTCCTGGCTTCAGTGACACAGTGACATAAACCTCATAGGAGTATAGGAAGCAACCTTACGCCGAGTCCATCTAGCTCAGTATTGTTTGCACCAGGGGTTGGGAACCTCAGCCCCAGGGGCCAAATGTGGCCCTCCAGGCCTCTCTACTTGCCCCTCAAAACTCTCCCCAGGCCATACCCCTCACTACCCCCTGCTTTACACCCCCAAGTGATTTTGCCTAGTTAGAATGCATCCTTGAACTCTGATCTTGCCTCTAAATGGAGGACAGAGAAGGCGTGTATGTACAATCTAGCCTACAGTACAAAGGTAAATGTTACATTAATTGCTCCACCCACCACTGACATATGGCCCTCGGAAGGTTGCCCAAAAGGGAATGCGGTCCTCTGTCTGACAACATTCTCCACCCCTGGTCGAGAGTACTCTGACTGGCAGCTCTCCAGGGTTTCAGACAGAGGTCTGGAGAAGTTGGTGCCTCCTGTGCCAACTGCCTGCCTCAGTCTTTTCCAAGCAAGGAGATGGAAAGTACTATGGAATTTCTGCCTGCCACATAGCTGTGTGTAATCACAAAACTGGGAATGTACCACAGGTTGGGAGAGGTGGTGGTGGTGGGGAAGCTAGAGGAAAAAGTCCAAGTGACTAAAATAAGATTTATTGCATGCCCAACACAATTCAGAACAAACCCTTCCGGGGAGGGCAATAGGGGAGGGAGGACACTTCTTATGTCAACAATTGTCATAAAATGCATGCCACTTGTATGACATGCATATTCTGTTGAGCCTGGAATAAAGAGCCCCCCCCCTTTTCTGCCACACGGTTCTTGACACCACTAGATCCCTGTTTATTTATTTATTTATTGTAATTGTATACTGCCCCATGGCTCTCTGGATGGTTTACAGTAACTAAAAACATTAAAAACAAATATACAAGTTTAAAACACATATTTTAAAAACAATATAAAACACTTTAAAAAATTTAAAACAATTAAAAAAACACATGCTAAAATGCCTGGGAGAAGAGGAAAGTCTTGACCTGGCGCTGAAAAGATAACAGTGTTGGCGCCAGGCGCACCTCATCAAGGAGATCATTCCATAATTTGGGGGCCACCACTGAGAAGGCCCTCTCCCTTGTTGCCACCCTCCGAGCTTCCCTTGGAGTAGGCACCTGGAGGAGAGCCTTTGATCTTGAACGTAGTGTACGGGTGGGTTCGTATCGGGAGAGGCATTCCATCAGGTATTGTGGTCCCAAGCCATGTAAGGCTTTATAGGTCAAAACCAGCACCTTGAATCGAGCTTGGAAACATACAGGCAGCCAATGCAAGTGGGCCAGAATCGGTTTTATATGTTCAGACCATCTGGTTCCTGTTACCAATCTGGCTGCCGCATTTTGCACAAGCTGCAGTTTCCAAACCGTCTTCAAAGGCAGCCCCACATAGAGTGCATTGCAGTAATCTAACTTGGAGGTTACCAGAGCATGGACAACTGAAGCCAGGTTATCCCTGTCCAGATAGGGAAGTAGTTGGGCCACCATCCAAAGTTGGTAGAAGGCACTCCGTGCCACTGAGGCTACCTGAGCCTCAAGTGACAGAGATGGTTCTAGGAGAACCCCCAAGCTACGAACCTGCTCTTTCAGGGGGAGTGCAACCCCATCCAGGACAGGTTGGACATCCACCATCTGGTCAGAAGAACCACCCACTAGCAGCATCTCAGTCTTGTCTGGATTGAGCCTCAGTTTATTAGCCCTCATCCAGTCCATTGTTGCAGCCAGGCACCGGTTCAGCACATTGACAGCCTCACCTGAAGAGGATGAAAAGGAGAAATAGAGCTGCATGTCATCAGCATACTGATGGCAACGCACTCCAAAGCTCCGGATGACCGCACCCAACAGTTTCATGTAGATGTTGAAGAGCATGGGGGACAGAACTGACCCCTGCGGAACCCCATACTGGAGAGTCCAGGATGCCGAGCAATGTTCCCCAAGCACCACCTTCTGGAGGTGACCTGCCAAGTCGGAGGGGAACCACTGCAATGCAGTCCCTCCCACTCCCAACTCAGCCAGTCTTCCCAGAAGGATACCATGGTTGATGGTATCGAAAGCCGCTGAGAGATCAATAAGAATCAACAGAGTCACACTCCCCCTGTCTCTCTCCAGACAAAGGTCATCATACAGGGCGACCAAGGCTGCTTCTGTACCAAAACCAGGCCTGAAGCCCGACTGAAATGGATCCAGATAATAGGTCTCATCCAGGAGTGTCTGGAGCTGGCAAGCAACCACTCGTTCAAGGACCTTGCCCAGGAATGGAACGTTTGCTACCGGCCTATAGTTATTAAGATTTTCTGGGTCCAGGGAGGGTTTGTTCAGGAGTGGTCTCACTACCGCCTCTTTCAGGCAGCCAGGGACCACCCCCTCTCACAGAGAGGCATTAATCACTTCCCTGGCCCAGCCGGCTGTTCCATCCCTGCTAGCTTTTATTAGCCAAGAAGGGCAAGGATCCAGCACAGAAGTGGTTGCACGAACCTGTCCAAGCACCTTGTCAACGTCCTCAAGCTGTACCAACTGAAACTGAAACTGTTGAAAGTAAATGGTGGCAACCCTATCCAAAAGCCCCTTTTGCTTGACTTGCCGGCCTTTTCACTGGTTTTGCTCCCGTGTCCTTAAGAGCAGCTCAGTACACAAAACTGTGTATTTGCCACATTCTGGCAAACACAAACAGTGCAATTAAAGTAGCCTTGTCGCTCTTGCGCAACAAACCTGCTTCGGGAAACAATCAGACTTTTTTTTTTGTGGCAAGGGAAGTAAGAGGGAAAATTCACTGGGAAGTATGGGAAGATAATGATTTGGCACAAGCATTGTATAACACCCCTGAAAACAAATCAGATGAATGCTCGATAAACAACAGACATCCTATAACCTTCTCGCAAACTTTGTGCAAGGAAATCAGGATGAATGCTCAATAAAGAGGTCATCTGGAAGCAGCCACAGACATTGAGGTCAAGCCATCCCTATCATTCTCTTTCTCTCTTTCTGCCAGGAAAAGTTTTGCCTGTTGAATTTTGATACATATCAGGCTGTTATTAAAGGGACAGGAGCAGGACAAGTAAAAAAGAAAAACATGGACAAATCTGACAGTTTTGGTTTTATGCCGTTTCTCATTTTTCCAATCTTAAATTCAGGCTTCTTTTTATTTTAGTTTTAGTTGGTGAGTTTTTAAAAATTCATCAGCATTTGGTGCAAATTTCTCCTAATAAACACATTTTTGTATGCAGTTTTGTCTAATGCACACAGTTTTGAAAGCAATTTCTCCGAATATAATGCATTTTAATATTATACTGATACCTTCATTTTTATGCATACTTCCTCCTAATATATGCATTTTTGTACACACTGTTTCATTGCAGAGCTGCATCACAAAATTTAGAGATATGTGAATGTCAAAGGATACTTGTGTTTCGGTTCATGCATTGCTCCAAAGAATGCAAATTCGGTAATTTCTCATTATGCACACAGTGGCAATTCTACCCTTTGCTCATGTTCTCCTTTTTTTAAAAAAACAACAAGTTAATAAAAGAAAAAGAGAAGAAAACTATTTCATATGGTAATGTCTCACACTCAGGTCACAAACGTTTTTTTTTTTTTAAATAAAAAAATTAAAAATAGTTTTACGGGAGCACAGGGTTAAAAATGAACATAAGAACATAAGAAGAGCCTGCTGGATCAGGCCAGTGGCCCATCTAGTCCAGCATCCTGTTCTCACAGTGGCCAACCAGGTGCCTGGGGGAAGCCCGCAAGCAGGACCCGAGTGCAAGAACACTCTCCCCTCCTGAGGCTTCCGGCAACTGGTTTTCAGAAGCATGCTGCCTCTGACTAGGGTGGCAGAGCACAGCCATGAGGCCAGCCTCCTCTCGGAATAAGGGCTTGCAGTGGCTCCTTCTTCTGTCCAGCCTTAAAAATAAAAAAAGGAAAAAGCAAGCCAGGAGAGATTGCAAAGCAAGAGGTCCTGCTGAGTCCAGACCTCCCTCCTCCTGTGAGATGGAGTCATTTATGGGGCAAACTAGGAGGCCCAGGATCGCTTCCTGCTACGGAAATGTACTCTGTCCTGCCAGCCACTGGCTGAGGGTGGCTAGAAAATTGGGGGGGGGGAGGAGAGGGATAAAATGATAGTCAGGGAAAGATGTCCAATATGTGGGGGCAGGGGGGGGGAGACAACTGCAATCCATTTAACCCAAAAGTTGTTGGTGAAGAAGTCAAAATATTAAGAAGCCTTCTGCTCATTTGCAGACGCTCTTTTATTGCGCTGTAAAACACCCATCCTGAGTTGCTGTTATCTCTGCTGGCCTCCTTACTTCCCTCAAAGGGCTGTTAATGGATGGACCATTCAAGCTCTTTAGTGTAGGTACCATTAACTGCACTTGCCCCTTTTCCCTCCTCCCCTCCCTTTGTTATCATAGTGCTGAAATGTCATCTGTAAGCTCCTAGGGGCCAGAGACCTGCCTGCAAAGAACATAGGAAGCTGCCTTATATTAAGCCAGACCACTGGTCCATCTAGCTCAGAATTGTCAACACTGACTGGCAGCAGCTCTCCTGGGTTTCAGACGGGGGGGGTCTCTCCCAGTTCTAACTGGAGATGCTTGCTGGGATTGAAGCTGGGACCTGCTGCATGCAAAGCGGACGCTCTGCCACGGAGCTAAAGCCCTTCCCCGAACTGTATGGAGGGAGGAAGGGTGGGATATAAACATTAAACAGAGTGGTGGCCATGTGTCCTACTTTTGCAGAGGACAGCTCTCTATTTACAGGCATCTTCTATGTGAAGGGCTGCCTGGTTTAAAAAGAAAATGCAAACCCTAAGAAGGGAAAGCACCTAAGAACCTAAGGATAGCCCTGCTGGTTCAGGCCAGTGGCCCATCTAGTCCAGCATCCTGTACTCACAGTGGCCAACCAGATGCCTATGGGAAGCCTGAAAGCAGGACCTGAGTGCAAGAGCACTCTCCCCAGCAACTGCTGTTTGGAAATGTACTGCCACCAACTATGGAACAGGAGGTGCTCTCAAGCTGCCCATCAGTAGCACCTGGACGGCAGATGGAGCAGGCCTGCAGGTCTCTGTCTTTCCAAAGATGCATTGTATTTCAACTTAAATATTAGTAATTAGCCCATGCAAATTGGTGCCCTCTTTATTTCATGATGCAGTTTCTTCTGGCAATGTGTAAGTGGCCATACTACGATACAAAGACAGACAGGGTATTCCTGGAACTTATGGCTCCATATCTTGTTCAAGTACCTATCTTTTCTAATTACCTTTTTTTATCCCACCCTGCCTGCAAGGCATTCAGGGTAGCATCAGTGCTTCCCTCCTTTTTATCCCACAAACAACTCTGTAAGTAGGGTTGCCAGGTTCAGGGCCTGAGACTGATCCTGTGTCTTTAGGAGAAGAGAAAGTCAGCCAAGTGCAGGTATTCTTGCAACACTGTAATGGGAAAAACCACAAGGTGGAATTCTCCCTTCGCCCTGCACAACCTTTAAAGATACAGAAGACCTCTTGGAGGCTGGGTCTGGCAACCAAGAGGCCTTTTATATCTTTAAAAGTTGTGGAGGGGGAAGAGAGAATTCCACCTTGTGGTTTTTCCTATTACAGTGTTGCAAGAACACCTGTACTTGGCTGACTTTCTCTTCTCCTAAAAAAACAGGATCAGTCTCAGGCCCTAAGCCTGGCAACCCTACCTGTAAGGTAGATTAGAGTGAGAAATGGTTACCCACAACAGAACTATGGTCATACTGTAAGGCAAATCAGAGGAAGAAAAGGCTCACAGAATTAGATATGTTTTCATTAGAAAGACCAAGGATGCAAATCCCAAGCATAATTCCTTGGAAGAAAATCCCAGTGACGCCACTGGGACTTTCTCCTGAGCAAACATGATTAGGATTGGGCTGAGAGTTCAACAGACTGACAGGCTCAAGGAGGAAAAGTTGGACAGTGGCCTTAGAGAATCAGCAGTGGGGAGGGGGGACATCTCAGACCAAGAGGCCAAGTGAGGCCCTCCAATCCTTTGGACCGTGGCACTCTCTCCAGGCCACACCTCCTCCTTAGCCACACCCCTCACCTAGGCTTCACACCTTACACAAATGCTTTTGCCTGGCTGGAATGCCTGCCTGAACTCTGATAATGCCTCTTGCAGGGTAGAGAGGTTTGTATGTGTAGAAACGAGCCTACTGTATACAATGTATATTAATGACTCCACCCACTTCTGCCCCTGGCCCCGCCCCTCACTGGCATGTGGCCCCTGGAAGGCTATCCAGATGAAAATGCGGCCCTTTGGTTGAGAAAGTAATCCTGCCCAAGATCTACAAGAAACCCCATCCTGGAGCACTTCATGAGTATGACGATGCATCCTGTCCCAGCTGCTCTTCCCCAAGATCTCTACAGCATTCCAGGCCCCTGACTTTCTAAGGCCCAGAACCAAGCTGCCCTTTGACTAAGCCACCCCCTGGGATGACCCCTGGCTCCATCTGTATACATTCCAAGGCTGATTCACTGTCTCCCCTCCCATGAAGCGAACAGGCAGGCCCCAGAACAGAGGAAACGACTGGACAGCTGACAGCACAGCTGCACGTTGGACCCGGGGCTGAGCTGGGAGTTTGCTGGATGCCTTTGTTAGACTGAAACAGGAGAAGGTAACAAGGGAAGAGGACAAGATTCCAAGCCAGCACACCCACCCAGCCTCTCTCAAAAGCTGATGCTTGTCTTCAGGTTGCTAAGCTTGTGGCCACCCTGCCACGTAACCGGGGCCTTGCATGCTCCCTTGCAGGAACAGTACCACTAGTCTTTTCCATGTTTCTAGACCTTATGCACTGCAGCTTGGGAAATGCATAGGCAGTGTGCTGTATTTAAGTGACAGAGAAGGACCACAGCTCAGTGGTACAGGATGGGATCTGCATGCAAAAAGAGTTCAGGTTCAGTCCCCAGTACCTGCAGAGGGCTGGGGAAAAGATTCCTGACTGAAACCTTGGAGAGTTGCTGCCAGTCAGTGCAGGTCAAACTAAGCTAGAGGAACCAATGGTCTGACTCACTTTCCTATGCATGCAAAACATGTGCTCCACCAATGAGCTATGGCCCTTCCAGGGTGTTTTTTTTTGGAGGGAGGGCATCTGAACCTTCCTAGCTTGAAAACCCCTTGCAGTCACAAGGACAACAATTCTGGCTCCTGGGATCCCAAACCTATTTGCTTTCAGCTGCAGTTCGCCCTTCTGGCCCCAGGCCAACTGGCTACTTCATACCCCCGCAAGTCCCTATCATTTTCTGTCGCACCAGTGAGCGGGTGACCCAGCAGCGCCACTGAGCCAGTCTAAATATTTATCTACTCTCTCTGTGTGCCAGGTGATTTATAGGCTGCAAGTGCTCTCTCTCTCTCTCTCTCTCTGGGCCTGGTGTGGAAAGGAATGGCTGTCGGGAGGCCTCTTGGGGTGGGTCACACAGCCGGCATCTTCACTTAATGAGGGTGGGTGGGGAGGGGGGCTTGGAAAAAGGAGAGAGGTGAGAAGCATCACAATGGATAAAAGGGGATGAGAAAGCCGGGCAATTGTTGACACCAAAGGGATGGGACGCTAAATACCTCCCTAGCACATTGGATGCGAAGGATGCCTGAGTGCGCACATTGCTGCATGCCCCATAAAATACGCATGAGTGGGTGCTGGTCCTTTTTTGCTTGACATTCATGCGTGCATTATAAAAAAAACCCCATAGCTCAGTGGGGGGGGGGAGCACATGCATTGCATGCAAAATGCCCCAGATCCTCACCCTCCATTGCTGGAGGCACTATGTCTCTGGGAATCACAAGTGGGGAGAGTTGCTGTTGCACTCAGGCTCTGCTCGCAGGTTTCCCATAATGGGCATCTGGTTGGCCACTGTGAGAACAGGATGCTGGACCAGATGGGCCCTTGGCCTGGTCAACAGGCTCTTCTGATGTTCTTAAGTCTCTGGCATCTTCAGGTAGGGCTGGAAAAGGACCATTCTCTGTCTGAAATGCTGGAAAGCCTCTAACATTCTGTGTGGGCCGAACATGGGGAACCTGCACTCTTCCTGATATTATTGGACTCCAACTCTCATCATCCTCAACAACTGCCACGCTGGCCAGGGCTGATGGGAGTTGGAAGTCCAGCAACACCTTCCCCATCCCCGGTGTTAGACAGCTGGGCCTGTGTTCAAAGCCCTGTTCAGCCACAAAACCTTAGGTGAGGCTGAGAGAGAACAACTGGCCCACCTCACAGGGCTGTTGTGAAGATAAAGGGGGACATGTGTGTTGTCTTGAGCTCTTTGGAGGAAGGGTTGGGAAGGAAAACAAAAATCTAAGAACGTGCATTGCTCAGATTTACCATTGCACCTGATTTCTGGGAAGCTTTGAGCTGCTGGTGCCTTCCACGGTGGAAGAAATTATGCGCCAAACAGGCAGACACATGGTGTTGCAGGCACACAGAAGCACTTTGGCACACACAGCCTATTCAGAGGAGTTGATTGGAGGGTATTGCTTGCAAAAACGCTACCAGCCCCCTGCTTCCAACCAGTCTCCCCCACTCACCTGTTGTCCTCCCCAACCATTCCTCTCTCTCCCTTCCCCCATCAACCCCACTTCTGCTAGGCCTCAGTGCTGCTTGGACAGCCCTATCCTCACCTCCCTCACAGTGCCCCATCAGCTACATTGGAATGGCTTCCTTTTATTATTTCCAGCTGGGGTGTTAAACTCCAAAGCCAGGCCTTTATCTAAACAAACCCATCCTCTGATGGCTCAGTTGGCTCAGATGCGGAGGGGACAGGCCTGGCTTTGCTCTTTAACACCAAAACATTTCCACATAAGCACAGGGCTCCCTTCCTTCTCCTTGCAGAGCTGGGCTCCCTCCAGAAATTGGCTTTCTCTTCAGTCATGGTGCCGGCTACTTCGTTCTCCGATGTCTGCCGCAGCCAAATCAGATTTTGATTGCATTTAAAGACAAGGTTGTGCGAATCAACTGTTGGTCTGCTGCAGACTTAGGTCTTGGCAAGTACCACAAGTGCTGATCCCTGTCACTGATCCCTGGTCATGCAAACTCCTTCTGGGTCTTCCAAAAGAGAAAGTTTTGGCTTGATTTCTTAGCAAGGGTAACTAATTGCAGCAACTTTGATCTCTTGACCGGAGTATCCTGTTTTAATGGCTGTGCTGTTTTTTAACTGGATTGTTTTATTGCATATGCTGATTATGGATGTTTACATTTCAGTGTTTTAATGGGATTGTTTTATTGTGCATTTTAATTCAGAGCATTTATATTCTAAAGTTGGTGCAGCAGGTTTTTCTATTTTGTAAACTGCTTAGAAGCTTATTTTACTTATTTATAAAAATACTCATATTCTGCAATGTCACACGCACACAATCAAAGCAGGTTATTTTGGCATTAAGCGGCATATACGTTTTAAAAACTAAAACAGCAACAAAAGAGTCTTGCGGCATCTTGAAGACTAACAAATGCCTTATGGCATAAGCCAGCCATTCCCAATCTGGTACCCTCCAAAGTTGGACTACAGCTCCCATCAGCTTTGGCTGTTGGTCATGCTGGCTGGGGCTGAGAAGAGCTGGGAGTCCTACAGTATCATCTGGAGTGGACTAGGTTGGGGATGGCTGGTACAAATGTTCATGGGCTAGAGGCTACTTCATCAGATGCACCAAACGTTCTCCCAATTGCAGGTACATAAATACCTGATTTTGGGGAAGAGAGGAGAGTTCTAAGCTGTAAGGTTCCAGGGAAATGAAATATAAAAAGTGCAGACTGCCAATTATGTTAAAAGCACATTTAAGGCTGCAGTCCTAACCTCACCCACCTGGAAGTAAGCCCCACTGAATTCAGCAGGACTTACTTCTGAGCAGACATGGTTAGGATTGTGCTGCAAGCTGTCAACGCTCAGGATGAAACTTCATGCATCTGAGGAAGTAAGTAGGTTCCAGTCCACTAAAGAGTTATTGGATTCATTTATTAAATTTCTATCCTACTCTTCCTCCCAAAGTCGCCCAGTGTGGCAAGCATGAAAATGTTAAAACAGTACAATTTCATTTAGGAACCATTTAAAACCATCTAAAAAAACCCTGTAAAACATTTTAAAACAATCACATACCCTCACAGTTACTAGTTTCACGGTTGCCAAGGTCAGTACCTATCAGCATCAAACGCCGGGTAAATGGAAATGTTTTTAAAAGGTGCCGCAAAATTCTTTGTTTTAAAAAAAAAAACTTCCCCGCCCCCAATGAGAGTGCCCTTTCCAAAGGGCTGTTCCCACCAGAAAGAACCAGGTGATTCAGCACTTAGCAAGTTAAATATTAAATATTAGACAGGCGCCATCTCTGTTTGGCAGCTACTGAAGACCTTCCTCTTTCAAGAAGCCTTTTAAGCAGAGACCTTATCCCAGTCTGCGCCTGTGATGGAATTGCTTTATAATATGTTTTTAAACCTTTTTTTTTTTGGTTAAGATGTCTTCAAAGCTTTTTTTAAAAAAATGTTTTTAAAGATGTTTTGTTTTAATGTATTTTAAAGTCTGTTTTTATGATGTTTTAAAGTGTTTTTAGTCCTTTTGTTTGCTGCCCTGGGCTCCTGTTGGGAGGAAGGGCGGGATATAAATAAAATAAAATAAATAAATAATAAATAAAGTTCTCGGCCAAGCAAATGAAGGACATGCTCAGTGACCAAGGATTTCCGTGAAACTTTCCAGCAACAGCAACAAGTTCTAGCATGACATCAACGCCTCTGCAGCGGTTCCAGCCATTGCTGATCTCTTGGCTCAGGGACTCTCTGTGTTATCGCTCCTGAAGGGAGGGTATTGGGAAATCCTTCTTTGGAAAGTGATTCAGGGACCTGAGTGATGCAAGGGAAAGTGGGGGTGGGGTGGGGGAAGTTAACCATCTAACGTTTCCGGATTTGGCAATGTATTATGTTGCCCTGAAACAAGGCCAGCTTTAGAGTTTTCTCTAAAAGGATCACCTTGCCATGCATGCATTTAGAATTCCAAGATTTAATTAAAACAAACATTTATAAAAGCCCCCACAATTCAGCACCCGAGAACTCCAGGTTCTGCTATCAAGAGCAGTTTGTGCAAATTAGGAATGTATGCAAAGTAGCATGCCTGCTTTTTCTCCATGCTGCCCAGCTTAGCAGGATCTGCGCATATGTGGTGCAGGGAGCCTTTTGAATGTACTGAGGAGGGTTTAGAGGGGAGGAATAAAGACGAAAGAAAGGTTGAGGTATGAAATGACAGAGAGCAGTAGGAACCTAGGAGGTTGCCTCCTGCTGAGTCAGACCGTTGGTCCATCTAGCTCAGTATTGTCTACACTGACTGGCAGCAGCTCTCACAGGTGTCAGGTGAGGGACATTCCCAGCTCAACCTTGAGATGTAGGGGATTGAACCAGGGACTGTCTGCAAGCAAAGCAGATGCTCTGCCACTAGGTTACAGCCCTTCCTTAAGTAGAAGTCCAACATAAAAAAAATTAAAGAAGAGTTAAAGATGTGTGCTTATAGTTTACAAATTCCATGAACCTGGGTTTATGGTTTAGCTCTCCCAGACAAACCATGAGCTGCCTGCAGCCATGGTTTATACTATGGTTTACAGTTTACTTGTTTGTGCTAAACCATGGTTTGTCTTAGCATTACATGCAAACGAGGGCATTTTATTTTATTTATTTATTTATTATTTCAATTTATATACCGCCCTTAGCGAAATAGCTCTCAGGGCAGTGAACAAACAAAATAAAATACAATATATCATAATAAAAATACAAAAACATATACAAACAAACCACGAAAAGCACAGCAAAAACAAAATAAATACTACAAAAATTAAAATACAGATTAAAAGATTAAAAAAGTTAAGAAGATTAAAATGCCTGGGAGCATAAAAAGGTCTTTACCTGGCGCCGAAAAGATGGAGGCCAGGCGTACCTCTTCGGGGAGGCTGTTCCACAACTCAGGGGCCACCACAGAAAAGGCCCTAGATCTCGTAACCACCCTCCGGGCTTCCCGATGGGTTGGTACCCGGAGGAGGGCCTTAGATTCTGAACGAAGTGAACGGGTAGGTTCATAACGAGAGAGGCGTTCCACAAGGTATTGAGGTCCCACGCCGTGTAAGGCTTTATAGGTCAAAACCAGCACCTTGAATCTCGCCCGGAAGCAAATAGGAAGCCAGTGCAGACGCGCCAGGACAGGTGTTATATGCGAAGACCGACTGGTCCTCGTCAATAATCTGGCAGCTGCGTTCTGCACCAGCTGAAGCTTCCGAACTGTCTTCAAGGGCAGCCCTACGTAGAGCGCATTACAGTAATCCAATCTTGAAGTTACCAGAGCATGGACAATGGAGGCGAGCTCGTCCCTGTCCAGATAGGGGCGTAGTTGGGCTACCAGACGAAGATGGTAAAATGCATTCCGTGCCACCGAGGCCACTTGGGCCTCGAGAGACAAGGAAGAGTCGAGAAGAACCCCCAAACTACGTACCTGTTCTTTCAGGGGGAGTGTAACCCCATCCAGAACAGGGTAAGCATCCACCATCTGAGCAGGGAAGGCGTTCACCAACAATGTCTCGGTCTTGTCTGGATTGAGTCTCAGTTTATTAGCTCTCATCCAGTCCATTATCGCGGTCAGGCAACGGTTCAGCACATCAACAGACTCACCTGAGGAAGATGAAAAGGAGAAATAGAGCTGCGTGTCATCAGCGTACTGATGGCAACGCACTCCAAAACTCCTGATGACCGCACCCAGCGTCTGCATGTAGATGTTGAAAAGCATGGGGGACAAGACCGATCCCTGGGGGACTCCACAATGGAGAGTCCATGGTGTCGAGTGATGTTCCCCAAGCACTACCTTCTGGCGACGATCCGCGAAGTAGGAGCGGAGCCACTGCCAAGCAGTGCCCCCGACACCCAACTCTGCGAGTCTCCCCAGAAGGATACCATGGTCGATGGTATCAAACGCCGCTGAGAGATCAAGGAGAATCAACAGAGTCACACTCCCCCTGTCCCTCTCCCGACAAAGGTCATCATACAGGGCGACCAAGGCTGTTTCGGTGCCAAAACCGGGCCTGAAACCGGATTGAAACGGATCTAGATAATCAGTTTCATCCAAGAGCGCCTGGAGTTGGCTGGCAACCACCCGCTCCAAAACCTTGCCCAAAAAAGGGACATTCGCCACCGGTCTATAGTTATTCAGATTATCTGGGTCCAAGGAGGGTTTCTTTAAAAGAGGTCTCACTACTGCCTCCTTGAGACTACCAGGGACTACTCCCTCCCTCAAGGAGGCGTTAACCACTTCCTTGGCCCAACCGGTGGTCCCAGCCCTGCTAGCTTTCACTAGCCAAGATGGGCAAGGATCCAGAACAGATGTGGTTGCCCGAACCATTCCAAGCACCTTGTCCACTTCCTCGAGCTGCACCAACTGAAACTCATCCAATAAAGAAGGACAAGGCCGTGCTCCGGACACTTCAATGGATTCATCTGTCACAACATCAGAGTCAAGGTCCCTGCGGATACATGCGATCTTAACTTGAAAGTGTCCAGCAATTTCGTTGCAGCGGGTCTCAGATGTTTCCATAGTATCGTGGAGGCCAGAGTGTAAGAGCCCTCGCACGACTTTAAAAAGCTCCGCTGGGCGGCATAAAGATGATCTAATAGAGGCAGCAAAATAGAGCTTCTTTGCTGTCCTTACCGCTTTTGTATACAACTTATTGGTGGCACTTACCAAAGCATAGTTGTATCCACTGGGAGTTTTCCTCCATCTACACTCCAGCCTCCTCCTCTCTTGTTTCATCGCTCTCAGCTCCGGAGTATACCACGGAGCGGTATGAGCTCTACACCGGAGGGGGCGCGCATTGCCTGGTCCCATCTCGTCTTTTAAAAACACAAAAACAAACAAACCTGGAAATACCAGGAATTGAACCTAGGGCCTTATCCACATGAAGTACGTGCTCTGTCATTGAATTATGATCGTTCCCTGAATGGGACACACCCACACAGAGGGTTGTAGCCAACTCAGTCCTACTCAGAGGAGACCCATTGAAATGAATGAACTCAAGTTAGTCGTGCCCACTAACATCAATGGGTCTACTCTAAGCAGTAATGTAGTGGCAAATTCAGAAGTGCAGGGTCCCTTCATGATAGTCACAGCCATACCCTCCTTCCCTTTCTTTCTTTTGCTGCTGGGTTGAAAATGAGATCCTTGTTAATGCCTTGCCCCACCACAACAGGCGTCCCTAGGAGCCAATAAACATGAAGGGGGAGAGTATTAGCTACTCAGAAGAGTCTTCTCAGTGGCTGACTCACCTCCTTTCACTCTGATTGGCATCAATGAGCTTTTGTTTGCCGCCCTGGGCTCCTGCTGGGAGGAAGGGCAGGATATAAATCAAATAATAATAATAATAATAATAATAATAATAATAATAATAATAATAATAAGCAGGAAAGGACAAGGAAGAAAGTTAGAAGATTCTTCTCAGTGGCTAATTTATTCCCCTTTCATGCTGATTAGCTGATAGGACACTAGAGACATAGGAACCCTGCTGGGACCCTGCTCCCGAAAAAGTAAAGGGTCTAAGACCCCCCCAAGACTCTGGACAACTACACCCCTGACTCTAAGTAGGACTAGCATGGGATACAACCCAGAAACATTGTACTAAGAAACAAAATATTAAGGGTTCCAACACAAGCACCTTATAGTCACAGCCTTATAGGATCAGGATATCACCCCTGCCCCAGACATCTCCTCCCCCAGTCAGCAACATCCTCTTCTGGTTTCAGGTTCATTGGAACTCCAAATATTCCAACTGGAAAACCATTGTCCCTTAAAAATATGTGATTCATTAAATGGCAACCCTGCGTCGATCTGCACGGCTGCACCGCAGGATAACAAAAGCCATATTCCACCAAATGGTGCCCCTGCCTGCCCTCAGATTCAGCCTGCAGGAAATATATACTTTAATAACCGTGTGATAAATTCGCTAATGTTTAACGTCACCGAGTTATTTCTGCAGAGAGCCTGCCTTGAATTTCCAGACCACCCTGCTGTGTGTTCCAAATTGCTTCTTTCCCACCTGGGGAGCTACAGGCCTTCCCATGGCACAAAGAGGATCTCAGCATACAGATATGTTCACTTCAGAGCAGGTACCCTTTAAGGCAGGCATGGGGAACCTGCGGCCCTCCAGATGCTGGATTCCTAATCAGGGTCGGTGCCAGAGGGTGGCCAGGTTGGGCCCTGGCCAAGGGCCCCTGAAGGGCCCCTCCTTAGGGTGGGAAGGTGGCACTCTTATCCCTTCATCCACAGCAGCATCAGGTCCTGCAACCCAACCCTGCCGTGGATCATAGACAGCGAGCTCCCAGGCACCCCCCCAATACAGACAGTGCTATTCTCCCATCAGTGAGAATACAGTGTGCACTGTGTGTGCATGTCTGCCATCACCCAAGATGGCAGTGGGGGCTTTCCTAAGGAACTGACACTGACGCCGCCATCTTGGGTGATGGCAGGCATGTACGCTATGCGTGCATGTCATTCATATGACAGGAGCGGTAGGTGGAGTGTGTGGGTGGGCTTATTAGCCTCATGCCACCTGTATGGGAGGGGGGTGTTGGGCTACAGTGTTGCAGGGTAGGCTGGTGCCCAACTGCTCAGTTATGCCTGGTGCCAGCCCTGCTCCTAAAGCCCATCGGAGCCAGCCAGCATGGATAGTGGTCAGGGACGGTGGGGAGCTATAGTCCTGCAATATCTAGAGGGACACAGGTTCTCCATCTTGCCTTAAGGTACCATCCAGGCCCCCCTCTCTCCGTCTAGCCTTTGGAACTCTCCCTAGGCCACACCCCCTCTTTCCAGGCCGCACCCCTCACCGGTTCTCCTTTTCACCCTCCTCAAATGTTTTTCCCTGGCTGGAAAGTGACCTTAACTCTGACAAAACCTCTTGCCTGCCTGGATTGAAGATAGAGGTACGTGTAGAGACTAGTCTACTGTATAAAGGTAAAGTTTATATTAATTGTTCCACCAACTCGTGCCTCTTGCCCTGCCCGCCATTGGGATGTGGCCCCTGGAAGATTGCCCAGAAGGCAATGTGGTCCTCAAGCTGGAAAAAAAATTATCTTCCCCATATTAAAGGCTTTAAAAGTCAGAAAAGCATCACTTTAGTCTTATAGTTGCCCTCAAAGTGTTTCAGCTATAGCACCTTGATCATCTTTATAACAAACCTCTCCCCCGCCCTCCGCCTCACCTCCGTCTAAAATATGGGGATAAAGAGAACTTGATAAATTCACAAGGATGTTGTAAGGAATATTGGGACAGCCGACGTGACATGCTATGAACATCCCGAATTGCTACACAAATGATAAGCATTAAGCTCAGGCCAGGACACAGCAGCTTTTATCCTGCAAAGGTGCCTCGGCTTCTAACCCAGCAACTAGGAATTTTAAACAGTGCTCCAGACGCAGCCCCTCACTTCCAGATGCTCGGATTGCACCTCTCTCTCCTCTGGGATGAAGGAAGAGTTACACGCCAACACAATGTAAATGGAGGTCAAGAATAGCGGAAGGCCAAAGGGACTGCAGAAATTCTTTCGCTTTCTAGTTCTCGAAACCAGATGCAGCAAGGCTGAATGCTCCTCCCGCCCACGTTAAAAAAAAGAGAGCAAAGTGCAATTTCAAAACCCATGTGAGATTTACACTGACTGGGCTAGGCTGTTGCACAGCAATGGCAAAAGCATAAATACCACCTTTAGGGTACACGGGAAGGTTTCCCCATCTCCACGTCGCACACCCACTTGCCAAGAAAACCCACAGGCGATGACGCAAAAGCCAACTGGAAACCAGCCATGGGCTGGATTCCGCTCATGGGGCAGCAGCTGCCAACCAATGCAGCAGAGTGTCAGAAGCACCAGCATCTCAATCATTCAGGTGGCATCTAGAATCTCATGATGGGGAATCTCAGGCCCTTCAGGCCTTGCTACCTGGCCCTCAGAATCCTCTGTGTCCACCGGCCATGCCCCTCGCTGTCCTGCTTTGCACGCCAAGAGTGCTTTTGCTTGGAACATGTCCTTGCCCTCTGACAATACCTCCTGCTTAACTGTATGGCGTGCAAGTAGAGAGATAGAGAAGGGGGTGCAAGTGGCTGTAGAAACTAACCTACAGCACAGAGGTGAAAATTTACATTCGTTGCTCTGCCTGCTTTGGCCCTGGACCCTGCCTGCCACTGGAATGTGGCCCTCAGGACATTGCCCAGAAGGGAATGTGGCCCCCAGGCTGAAAAGGGTTCCCCATCCATGGCATTCAGTGTCGGACTCAATGCTTCCAAAAGTTAGAATGTCATCTTGCTGATGCTCACCCATCCCACACCCCTGCAGGACCTCTCTGGATATCCTCCAGTGTTCAGTCACGTCCTCCAACCATTCCCAATATCTGTCAGCAGCACTCAGGTTCGCCAGATCCAATCCAAAGAGGACTTAGGAATGATAGCATCAGCACTGTGGAATTCTTTGTGTATGGAAAGGAGGGAGGGAGGGAGAGATGGAAGGAACTAGGAACATCTGGAAATGCTAGACTTCCTTGCTTCTTGCAGAAGGACTCTAAGAGCAGGGCTTGGTGTATGTGGTTTAATACCTTCTTACAGACTTCAAGGCAAGGGCTGTTAGCAAAGTCACTTAAATAACACAGATGGAATCCAGAGAGAAAAGTCCTGATAACATGGGAAACCACAGCATATAATTTGAGGAGCAAGGAACAGAAAGGTTTTGCCTTCCTTAGTTCAGGCCTTGTACAGAGCAGGGAGCCTTGCAACCAAACACACAGAGGAAAACTCCCTCAGAATTAAGCAGCTTATTGGAGCACGTGCTACCTCACTGAAGACCACGCCACTCCACCTCACTGCTAAGCAACAACACCCCCCATCACCTTCTTGGCTAGTTGACTTTAATAGCAACAGAAGTTAAGTGTTAAGGGCTTAAGAAGTTAAGTGTTAAGTAGATCCAAGGGCTCGCTCTTCTATAGGAGGGCCTAAAGTGAGTTAATGGATCAGAGGCATGGGTGGGCATGGGGGAGAGAAAGGCGTAAAGGGTCAGGGGTGCATGGCTTGCAGATTTTAACCCTTGATAAACGGAGGCAATGGCCACGGACCAGAGGACCACCTAATGAGTACCATATGCCCAGTGTGGCTTTAGGTTTGCATGTGCTTCATAACCAGCAGACTGCCAAAGCCTCATGGCAAACAGATTGTGAAACCAGCGGGAGTTTCAAAAGGGAGGTTATGATACAGAACGGGGGAGAGATCTGCTTTTCCAAGAGAAAAAGACCAGAGTCCTTGTGGATGCGTTGGCAAGACTTACAGGCACAGCTATAAATTAGATCTCTGAAGTCTGCACTAATCCCAGTCTATTCCAATAGCAAACTCATTCTCCGAGTGCTGATCCAAGGTTTGCAGGAGTACAAGAAAAAGCTCTAAAAGGAGAGGGGGACAGCCCAGTGAGGACTGAGCATACTCAAAGGAACGAAGGAAGCTGCCTTACACTGAGTCAGGCCATTGGTCCATCTGGCGCAGGACTGCCTGCACAGACCGGCAGCGGCTCTCCAGGGTTTCAGACAGTGGATATTCTCAGCCCTACCCGGAGATGCCAGGGATTGAACCTGGGACTTTCTGCATGCAAAGCGGTTGCTCTGCCCACTGAACTATGGCTCTTCCCTGCTCAGTGGCCACAGATGGCTAGCTGAATGTTGAAAGGGCATGTGTGAAATGATAACAGAATGGAGAATAGCAGCATTCAGGTCTCACTTGTAACCACCACCAATAACACTGCACTATTCATGTACAATTGTACAAATGTATTGTGTATGGTACTCTACAAAGAAAGGGTGGCCAGGTCTCAGCCCCAAGGGGTCTACAATCTCAATATACATCCCCCGCTCAAGGAGCTTACATCTAGAATGGACACAAAGGAGTTATGTAGAGCGAGGGTGGGCTGACCCACTTCTCTCATGTTGCTTTGTACCAGAATCCCACAGTCCACCCACTTATGTGAACACTGCAAAGCAAGAGTGAATATTAAAAGATCTCTTAATGGTCACGGGGTAACTAAGCCGTGTTAATTAATTCTCAGCATGCCCTCTTGCTTAAGGACAGGCGAAGGGCCTTGCTGGTTAACGTCAATGCACGTGGCCCCACATTCTTGGAAAGAATCCAAAGAAAGAGCACATACGTCTCTTTCTGTCTCCAGAAACTGGCCAGAATGCTGTGATCATACCCAATGCAAAGATGGGGAAGAGTTAACCCTCCCGCCCCATGGAGGCTGTGTGGATGCCAGAACAGTCCAGCATGCAGAAATACCTCTCTCTCTGTGTGGCACTTTGGCTTTTCAATGTTATTACTTCCTTGTAGTGCACAATTTGGAAATGACCAGTGCTGAAATCTTTCACCATATATATACACTGAGCTTACAAACAGATACATCCACATTCTGGACCAAGGTAATCCAAAGGTTGCGACATCGAAAGGTGGATTCTGCAACCTGCATCATTCGGTGCAAATTGAACAAATATACAGGATTTCTCTTATTTTCCACCGTTCACCTGCAATTTTTCCTCCTTTGTGTAATTTATTCTGCTTTTGCTAGTGGAAAGAGCCAGGATACTTGCAGTAGTCAAGAGTGAGACTAGGATGGGGGGAGACCTCAGCCTAATCTACCTCAGAGGATTTTTGTGAGGATGCAACAGGGCAGAAGAGTGTGTATATCGCTCTGAGCAACCTGGCAGAGTAAAAATGTAACGAATAAATGCCCCGGGGCACTGAATGAACAGGGAATCTTTCAGCCAACCCTCTGGTTTCTGAGTTCACCAAGCACTATTCACACATTTTACAGTGTATTCACAACCACAAGGGCTAGGAACTTGCTTTTTTGAAAAGAAAGCCCATATTTTGAGGAAGTTAAATTCTGCATCCAGTACCACTCCCTGCAGTTTCCCATATGTTCCTACAGCAGGGGCAGCCACTGTGATGCCCTCTGGATGTTGGACTACAACTCCCATCATCCTTGACCACTGGCCATGCTGGCTGGGCTGATGGGAATTGGAGGCCAACCACATCTCGAGGGCACCGTGTTGACTTCCCCTGCCCTGTGGCAGACCCACAGCACTGGCCATCAATCCATTTTGCCTAGGTGGAGGCCTTTCCTAGCCTTGCTACCAGAGATCCTTTCAACGGAGATACCAGGGACTGAATCTGGAACGCAAAACATGGCCTCTGTCATTGAACAGCAGCAGTACAACATTTGGAGGACTCTGCCGCATCAAGTGCTGCAATTTTGACTAGTGTTCTAAAGAGGAGGGTATAGCTTGGCTTTGATGCAAAACCAAAGTTCCTAGGGACGATATAATACTTCCCCAGGGCGACCTTTGTTCCCTGTGCCTGCCCTTTACTTAGCAATCTTCCCCATGGTAGGCAATCTTCCTTTCTGTGACATCATCAGCGCTTGGATGATTATTATAACCTTTGGCAGCCCTTTGGATGGCGTTGGGCTTCACTAAAGCCAATCCTTCTCTTAACCAACAAGAGCCTCCTGCCAGTCTCATCATTCCGTCCTGCACTCTTTGAAGGCAAGGCGAGTCAATGCCGCAGAACACTGTGATTGCCACAATCTCTCTCATGTGAGGACGCTGGAAGATTGTTTGCTCCAAGGACTTCAGCTGATAAAGGAGTGCCTACTGAACTTGCAGACTGAGGAGGCCAGGAAAACAGTGTTAAGTTGATAACCAGGAACATACAACCCTCGCTCCCCACCCACCACTGTGCTTTTCAGATTTTCTGCTTACAGAGAAGGGCTGTAGTTTAGGGGTGGAACACATGCATTGAACGCAGAAGGTCACAGGTTCCAAAAACTGTCAGTGAGTTTTAGGGATAGGTGCAAATTTCAATTCAGTTTGCATTTCAAGCCCAGCCGATCAAATTTGCACTTTCCAGAACAATATGAGAACCAAAACTCAGCCATCCTTCGAAATTCGCACTTATTTGAATTTTGCAATGCAGTTCTCCAACGAACCGAAGTTTGAAATGCATGTGTTAGGGGAAAGTGCGCAAAATGAATATATGATTAAAAATAACATGCAAAAACGCATTGTATGATGAGAAACGGCTTACAAAAATGGGCACATGAGTCAAAACTGCCTACAAAAAAATGTGTTTGTTAGGAGAAATTCGCCCTAAAATGCTGGCGAATTTCCATGAGGATTTTTTTAAAAACAACAACAACAAATTGCTGCAGAGATGTTGAGAACTGAATGTAAGACTGGAAAAATGAGAAACCGAAAGAACCAAAATTGGCTGATCTTTCAGTCGTTAGTCAGTTTAGACTAAGGTGAGCAAGATGACTATACATAGCAGCTAATTTTCAGAAGGAGTGTCATTTGGTGCTTTGCGTGGAAAAGGTCACATGTGCAATCCTCAGCATCTCAGGCAAGGGTGGGAAAACTCACCTGACACCCGTCGCCAGTCAGTGCAGACCAGCCTTCACTTGGGGCTGATGGGAGCTGTAGCCCATAAAAATATCTGGAGGGTACCAGGTAGGCAAAGGCAACCCTGAGCAAGAGGGTCCAATGCTCTGACTCAGCTTTTGGCAGTTTCCTGTTTCTAACTTTCCCATGTCAACCTCTCTCCTGTGGAGTCTCTGCATGCATGCCGTGGAAACTCTGCGCATTACAGAGGATTCTGGGGCATGCTTTCAGGTACACACACAGTTTCTGCAAGGTGCTAGTCAAAGCTGTTGGGTATCTCACCTAAGGATGAAAGCTTCAAATTTGGAGTCCCTGTGGGGCAGGGATAGGAATTGTGAAAAATTTCATGGACTCCACTCCTTCCTATCTCATTTCCCTCTCCTGCTGCCTGCCTGTCTACCTATCTATCTATCTACATGTCTACCTATCTCTGTCCTTCCTCCCAAAGGGTCCTGGTGACTTTGATGTTCCCAAGACTCCCAGTGGCTGCCATGTGTTGTTGTTGTTTTTTTGTATCACAGGAAGAAGTATTGTCCAAAGTCCAATTGGCTCCAGAACAATGCTACATTTTGGGGGGAAATGGTCCCTGCTGGCTGCTGAACTGGTGCTGAAGTTCACCACTTCATCATTCGCCTGGGTAAACTGAGAATCATAAATCATAGAGTTGGAAGGGGCCTATAAGGCCATCAAGGTCAACCTCCTGCTCAGTGCAGGAATCCAAGTAAAGTATACCCGACAGGTGGCTCTCCAGCTGTCTCTTGAAAGCTTCCAGGGTTGGAGAGCCCACCACCTCCCCAGGTTATTGGTTCCACTGTTGTACTGCTCTAACAGTTAGGAAGCCAAAATCTGACTTTCTGGAGCTTGAGCCCGTTATTCCGTGTCCTGCACTCTGTAATGATTGAGAAGAGATCCTGGCCCTCCTTGGCATGACAAACTTTCCTATACTTGTCCAACAGCTGTGCAATATGTCCAACACTCCCCTGCTGTTCTGTATTGCCAGAGAAGATAGTTCATGCACCGTTACTGGTCTCCTCACTGAGGCAGTTCTGCTAGTAATCCTGGAAGGAGCACCAGTGTTCCTAGGAACACGGTTTGAAAATCACCACTAAGGAACACCATTTCAGTGTTATCACCCTTGAGGCACAATGCCCTCTTTTGTCAGACTTCCCATACCTGATGGCCTCCAAATGTTGCTTGACTCCAACTCTTATCAGCCCCAGCCAGCACCACCAATGGTCAGGGATGATGGGTGTTGAAAATCAAAATACATGGAAGGCACGTGACTGGGTCTAGCCAGGGGTGGCTGGTGGCACCATGTCAGCAGGGCAGTGGAATCCACTCTGGGTTTTAGTCTGAACTTTCAGGGAGCTTTCCATAGTGCTGCACCTGTTTTGGGAATAGGCTTCAGCACCTTGGAGATCTCCTTGAAACCCCTGACTAAAACCCGGAATGGATTCCACTGTCCCACTGACATGGAGCCACCATCTACCACTGGGTCTAGCCCATCTTACATCATGGGGCAACATATTATTTTATTTTATTATTTATTTATTTATTTCATTTTTAAACCGCCCATAGTGAATAGCTCTCTGGGCGGTGAACAAAACAAGATTAAAATACAATATTACAATAAAATTACAATAAAATCAGCAACAAGTTAAAAAAAAAATTAAATGAAACACATTGAACATTAAAATGCCTGGGAGTATAGCCAGGTCTTAACCTGGCGCCTAAAAGAAAGTACCGAAGGCGCCAGGCATATCTCCACAGGTAGGCTGTTCCACAGTTTGGGGGCCACCACAGAAAAGGCCCTAGATCTAATAACAATCCTCCGGGCATCCTGATGAGTTGGTACCCGGAGGAGGGCCTTGGATATTGAACGAAGTGAACGGGTAGGTTCATAGCGGGAGAGGCGTTCCACAAGGTATTGTGGTCCCACACCGTGTAAGGCTTTATAGGTCAAAACCAGCACCTTGAATCTGGCTCGGAAACAAATAGGCAGCCAGTGCAGGTGGGCCAGGACAGGTGTTATATGCGCAGACCAGCGGGTCCTCGTTAACAACCTGGCTGCCGCATTTTGCACTAGCTGAAGTTTCCGAACGGTCTTCAAGGGCAGCCCTACGTAGAGCGCATTACAGTACTCCAGTCTAGAGGTTACCAGAGCGTGAACAACTGAGGCGAGATCGTAACTGTCCAGATAGGGGCGTAGTTGGGCTACTAAGCGAAGATGGTAAAACTCATTCCGTGCCACCGAGGCCACTTGAGCCTCAAGCGACAAGGAAGGGTCAAAAAGGACCCCCAAGCTACGAACCTGTTCCTTCAAGGGGAGTGTAACCCCATCTAGGATGAACATCCACCATCTGGGCAGGTAAAGAGCTCACCAACAGTGTCTCAGTCTTGTCTGGATTAAGTTTCAGTTTATTAGCTCTCATCCAGTCCATTATCGCGGTCAGGCAACGGTTCAGCACATCAACAGCCTCACCTGAAGAAGGTGAAAAGGAGAAGTAGAGTTGCGTGTCATCAGCATACTGATGGCAACGCACTCCAAAACTCCTGATGACCGCACCCAGAGGCTGCATGTAGATGTTAAAGAGCATGGGGGACAAGACCGACCCCTGAGGGACTCCACAATGGAGAGTCCAGGGTGTCGAGCAATGTTCCCCAAGCACTACCTTCTGGCGATGATCCGCTAAGTAGGAGCAGAGCCACTGCCAAGCAGTGCCCCCAACTCCCAACTCCGCGAGCCTCCCCAGAAGGATACCATGGTTGATGGTATCAAACGCCGCTGAGAGATCAAGGAGAATCAACAGGGTCACACTCCCCCTGTCCCTCTCCCGACAAAGGTCATCATACAGGGCGACCAAGGCTGTTTCAGTGCCAAAACCAGGCCTAAAACCAGATTGAAATGGATCTAGATAATCGGTTTCATCCAAGAGCGCCTGGAGCTGGCCGGCGACCACCCGCTCCAGGACCTTGCCCAAAAAAGGGACATTCGCCACCGGTCTATAGTTGTTCAAAATATCTGGGTCCAAAGAAGGTTTCTTTAGAAGAGGTCTCACTACTGCCTCCTTGAGACTACCAGGGACTACTCCCTCTCTCAAGGAGGCATTTATCACCTCTTTGGCCCAGCCTGTGGTTACAGCCCTGCTGGCCTTCACCAGCCAAGATGGGCAAGGATCAAGGGCAGATGTGGTCGCCCGCACCATTCCAAGCACCTTGTCCACTTCCTCGAGCTGCACCAACTGAAACTCATCCAACAATGAAGGACAAGACCGCGCTCTGGACACTTCAATGGAGTCATCTGTCATAACATCAGAGTCTAAGTCCCGACGGATGCAAGCAATCTTATCCTGGAAGTGCTCCGCAAATTCGTTGCAGCGAGCTTCCGATGTTTCCTTAGTATCAGGAGGGCCAGAATGTAAAAGCCCTCGTACCACCCTAAAAAGCTCCACTGGGCGGCAAAGAGATGATCTAATGGTGGCAGCAAAATATGACTTTTTTGCCGCCCTAACCGCTTTTACATACAACTTAGTGGAAGCACTCACCAAAGAATGACTACATCCGTCAGGAGTTCGCCTCTACCTGCACTCTAGCCTCCTTCTCTCTTATTTATTTATTTATTTATTTATTTATTTTCATTTCTAGACCGCCCATAGCTAATAGCTCTCTGGGCGGTGTACAAAACGAGATTAAAATACAATATAGAATAAAATCAGTAACAAAGGAACACATTAAACTAAAAACATTAAACATAAAGCATTAAACATTAAAATGCCTGGGAGTATAGCCAGGTCTTAACCTGGCGCCTAAAAGAAAGAACCGTAGGCGCCAGGCGTATTTCCTCCGGTAAGCTGTTCCATAATTCGGGGGCCACCACAGAAAAGGCCCTAGATCTAGTAACAGTCCTCCGGGCATCCTGGTGAGTTGGTACCCGGAGGAGGGCCTTAGATACTGAACGAAGTGAACGGGTAGGTTCATAGCGGGAGAGGCGTTCCACAAGGTATTGCGGTCCCACACCGTGTAAGGCTTTATAGGTCAACACCAGCACCTTGAATCTAGCTCGGAAACAAATAGGTAGCCAGTGCAAGCGAGCCAGGACAGGTGTTATATGCGCAGACCGATTGGTCCTCGTCAACAGCCTGGCTGCCGCATTTTGCACTAGCTGAAGTTTCCGAACAGTCTTCAAGGGCAGCCCTACGTAGAGCGCGTTACAGTAATCCAGTCTAGAAGTTACCAGAGCGTGAACAACCGAGGCAAGATCATCACTGTCCAGATAGGGGCATAGTTGGGCTACTAAGCGCAGGTGGTAAAACGCATTCCGTGCCACCGAGGCCACTTGAGCCTCGAGCGACAAGGAAGGGTCAAAAAGGACCCCCAAACTACGAACCTGTTCCTTCAAGGGGAGTGTAACCCCATCTAGAACAGGATAAGCATTCACCATCTGAGCAGGGAAAGAGCTCACCAACAGTGTCTCAGTCTTGTCTGGATTGAGTTTCAGTTTATTAGCTCTCATCCAGTCTATTATCGCGGTCAGGCAACGGTTCAGCACATCAACAGTCTCACCTGTGGAAGGTGAAAAGGAGAAGTAGAGCTGCGTGTCATCAGCGTACTGATGGCAACGCACTCCAAAACTCCTGATGACCGCACCCAGAGGCTGCATGTAGATGTTGAAAAGCATGGAGGACAAGACCGACCCCTGAGGGACTCCACAATGGAGAGTCCAGGGTGTCGAGCAATGTTCCCCAAGCACTACCTTCTGGCGACGATCCGCTAAGTAGGAGCAGAGCCACTGCCAAGCAGTGCCCCCAACTCCCAACTCCGCGAGCCTCCCCAGAAGGATACCATGGTCGATGGTATCAAACGCCGCTGAGAGATCAAGGAGAATCAACAGAGTCACACTCCCCCTGTCCCTCTCCCGACAAAGGTCATCATACAGGGCGACCAAGGCTGTTTCAGTGCCAAAACCGGACCTAAAACCGGATTGAAACGGATCCAGATAATCGGTATACCACGGTGCTGTTTGAGTTCTGCACCGAAGGGGGCGCGTGGGAGCGATCATGTCAATGGCCCGGGTCATCTCCGCATTCCACAGATCGACCATGGCCTCGACAGGAGCGCCAGTGCTATCAGCTGGAAAAACTCCCAGAGCGCTCTGGAAAGCAACAGGATCCATAAGCCTCCGGGAGCGGACCAACTTAATAGGTCCCCCACCTCTGCAGAGGGAAAGGGTTGCCATGAGTCTAAAGCTCAGCAAGCGGTGATCTGTCCATGACAATGGAGTAGATGAAAAATACCCCACCCTCAGATCACCATCTCCATGACCAGTGGCGAAGATCAAATCAAGAGTATGTCCTGATAAATGCGTCGGGCCAGTAGCAACTTGAGACAGCCCCATGGTTGTCATGGAGGCCATTATCTCTTGCTCCACCTTCCACACAGAGTTTCCTGCCCTCGCTTTCACTTCACAGCCCCACTCCACCCAGTAGTGTAGTGGCAAATTCAGGAGTGCAGGGTCCCTTCATGATAATCTTGCCACACCCCTCACAGCCACACTCCCTTTCCCTTGTCTCCCTTGTTCTCCTTGCTATCTCATGAGTCCACATTCCACTACAACAGATGTCCTTAGGAGTCAGTCAGCAGGAAAGTGGAGGCTGTGTGTTAGCCACTGAGAAGAGTCTTCTCAGTGGCTGAGTTACCTCCTTTCACTCTGGTTGGCTCCAGTCAGCATGAAAGGACAAGCACTCTTCTCAGTGGCTAACACACTCACTTTTCATGCTGCTGGGCTCATACCTAGGGACCTGGATGGGACCCTGCGCCCAAAAAAGTGATGGGTCTACAATCCCCCTCAACCCTAGATGACTACACCCCTACTTCCACCCTCAGTTCCAAGTCTGGTTCCTAATTAGCTCTGTGCGAGGCAGGAATGATGGCTCTCCTGATGTTGCTGACCTCCAGATCCTATCCGCCCCAGTCAGCATAGCTTACGGTCCGGGATGCTGGGAGGTGCAGTCCAGAAACAGCTAGAGGAGCAGTAGATTCCCCATTCCCCTGGCACAAGTCTTACACAGAGCCCATTAGAAACTGGACATGGAGTTTGGGGTGGGTGGGGATGGGACGTGCCTACACACTCTTGCCTGACTTTACTTGCTAGTCCTAATTTGGGTTTCCCCTCCGGACTCTCCCCTGTCAGAAAACTTGGGCACCGGACTCTGGAGCAAGAGTTTGCCTGCTCCAAAACCAGAGCGATAGGAGAGATTCTCCTGTCTTCCTCCCCTCTCCGGAGCTGGGGAAAGAGAGGGCTTTTGCACAGAGCCCTGAACAGTGGTCCCCACCCCGAGGTAGCAGATGTGTGGATTTGTGGAAGCCTGCACAGAGTCCCTCCCTCCCACCCCCTTCACATATGCAAGCCCCATTCCAGAAACCACAGTTAAAGATCCTCTCAAAACACTCCCTCCTACCCAGCCAGCCTGCAGGCTCCCCCCCCCCCATGAGAAGATACCAGGGTCCAGAGTTCCCAGGCTGGAGTCTCTTTGATCTGCTCCAACCCAGTGAGTAATGCAGGCCATGCAAAATACACCAGGGACTATATCCCAGCCAGAGGCCAGTTGAGGACTGGAGAGCTACTGAATAAGGAAGGAATAACGCTGGGGCCTAAGAAGGTGCTCCTTTCCTCCTACACCAGCAGCACAAGAGGCCCAGTTGTTTGGAGCAGTGGCACAGCGGCCATGCGGCGATCCCCTCTGCAGGAGTCTTTCCCTAAGGGTCGCTCTTCATTTTCAAGCTGTCCGAAAGAGCTCTGTGCAAGGGTGCACACACAGCCGCTTCATTCCTTCCCACAGCAGCCCAGTTAACCTCAGAAGAAGCTTGGTGGACCAGACCAAGAGCCTTGGTAGTCCTGCTTTTTCTTTCTAACTGCGGATGGCCTGAAAACAGAGATTGGCAAAGTTACTTTTTTGAACTACAACTCCCATCAGCCCCAGCCAGCATGGCCACTGGATTGGGCTGATGGGAACTGTAGCTCAAAAAAGTAACTTTTCCAAGCTCTACAACTGCCTCAAGGAATCCCGCATCAGCCAGGTGCTTTCGTTGTATTCCTTTGGCCGCCGGCTTAGAAACTTTCTGTTTAGGCAAGCCTATCCAAACACACAGATGTTGATCTCTTTTAATCTTTTTAGTCAGTAGCTGTTTTAATTGTTTTAAATATGTTAAAAACAACTTGTTTTTAACTGTTTTATTGACCATTTTAATTTTTTTGGTAAACCACTTAGAGGTCTTTACAACCAAGTGGTATATAAATTTTGTTAAGTAATTTTTTAAAAAAATCCCTACCTGGAGCTGCTGGAGGTAGAACCTAGGCCCTTTTGGATGCAAAGCATGCACTCTACCACTGATCTACAGCCCTTCTCTTATTGCGTCTATCCTCCTTTCAAAAGCATCTTGTGGCAATGAGTTTCACCAGTTAACAATGCATTGTGTGAAGGTACTGTCTTTTCTCTGCCCTGAATCTCCTGCCAAGCAATTGCATTTAATTGAGTGACCCTGAGTTGAAAGTTATGAGAGGGTGAGAAGAAACACCAGCGCCACAACACTGAAAGTCTATCAGAGAGGTAAGGAACCGGTGGCCCCCAGATGTTGATGGGACTCAACTCCTATCATCTCCAACATGATCAGAGATGATGGGCAACGTAGTCTAGCACCCTCTGGGGGGCCACAGGTTCCTTATCACTGCTCTGTCAGATCCCCACATAATCATCTTATTTTCACCCCCTGAAGCTATAATGCTTCAAACACTTTAGCTTTCTCTTGTTAGGAAGGGGCATCATTCAGACATTCCAAAAGCTACTTCTCCATGTGATTTGTCCTGACAGCTCTCAGGACATATTCACACTGAGAATGTAAAGTGTGAGGTCAACTGCAGAGATACATTCCCAAGCTAGTCAGGTCAATTGCTACAACCCTAGTGCCCTCCCTTTTGGCAGGGTGAGGGGGCTACGTCACGGGGGGGGGACTTCAGGGATGTGTCCATCTTTTTGTGTGTGTGTGCAGTGTCTGAACTTGCCTTTGATGTCTGCTCACAAATGAGCTGACTCCATTTTTTAAAAAACACAAACCCAAAGACTGCAACGATGTGAGCAGATGTGAATGTTCTCCCTGTGGCATTTCAGGACAAATCAAAGCTGTGCAATGCACACACAGTCTTTGAAGCAGTCCCCAGGCTGCAATCCTCTGCACTCTTGCTCAGGATTAAGACATAAGAGAGCACAACACCACAAGAAGAGACTTGCTGGTGGATCAGGCCAAAGGCCCATCTCATCCAGTCGTCCATTCTCGCATACTGTGGCCAACCAACAGATCCCCCAGTCGGAAGCAGGCAAGCAGGACCCAAACGCAACCGCAAGAGCACTCTCTCCCCACTTGTGATTTTCAGCAACTGGTACAGAGAAGGGGAGACACACAGTAACGTAGCAGCACATTCAGAAGTGCAGGGTCCCTACATGATACTCACAGCCACGCCCCCTTCTAAGATTATACAACCCTCTAAGATTACGGAATAATCTGACCAGGTTTCAGTACTGCTTTCTGCTTCTCTACCTTTTTTATTGCCTTGTCCCACAACTACAGAGGTCCCTAGGAGCCAATTGGCATGAAAGGGGAGTGTGTTAGCTACTGAGAAGAGTCTTCTCAGTGGCTGACTCATCACCTTTCTCTATGATTGACTCCAATCAGCAGGAAAGGGCAAGGAAGCATGTCAGAAGATTCTTCTCAGTGGCTAACACACTTCCTTTTCATGCTGTTGGCTCATAGGATGTTGGAGACATAGGGGACCTGAGGGGACACTGCTCCCAAAAAAGTAAGGGGTCTAAGACTCCCGAGACCCTGGACGACTACACCCCTGGTGACGCAGAAGCACAGGCCGCCTGTTAGGCAGCTTCTGAGTTGAGGGTTAGGCCCCTTTCCCTAAACTCCTCCTTTACCCTGGAGATTAAACCTTCCAGCCACCTTTTTAAAACTCTCATCCTAACTCAAGTTTAGTGGATAGAAGGTCAGACTTATAGCTCAGGGAGACACCAGTTCAGATCACTACAGGGGCCCATGAAGCTCTCTGGGTGACTGTGAGCAAGGCACTCTTTTTCAGGCTGAGCTACCTCAGAGGGCTGTTCTGAAGATAAAAGGGTGGAGAGGCACACAACATGCACTCTGTCCTCAGCTTATTGGAGGAAGGGTGGGATTAAAAAATTAAGAAATGCCAAACCCAAGGGTACATTTCTTGGGCTACTGGAGTGAGTGAGTGAGAGAGTGAGTGAGAGTGTGTTAACCCTATCCTTTCCAGCTTGCTTCCCGTTCATCCTCTTGCCTTAGAGAACCCCCCCACACCTTTCCATAGAGCCCCTATTTATTCTCGTACATGGGCGGGGGAAAAGGTCCAGGCACCCCCAGCGCCCCCAAAACACATGTTCTGCGCCCTCTCTCCCTGAGCTCCCGATCGCGCCCCCGCACCTGTTTGAAATCGGCCGTGAGGGTGATGAGGGTCCCGTCGCCCTTGCGCAGCTCCAGGGTGACGCAGTCCGCCCCGCTGTCCGCCTGCAGGCTCTCCTCCGTCACCTGCCCATCGGGGAGCCGGACGCGGACCCGCAGCTCCGACGGCGACCCCGACACCGCGCCCGCGCCCGGCAGCGCCTGTCGCAAGAGCAGCAGCACTCCCGCCACGAAGGGGAAGAAGAGGCGCAGCCCGCCGCCGCCGCCGCCTCCCTGCCAGAGCATCCCCCGGCAGCCAAGTGGGGAGGGGGCAGGCGAAGGCTAATCCAGGCGCCTTCTAAGAGGGACCCCCAGCCGGAGCCCTGATCCCCCTTCCCGCAGCTCCCCCTTCGGAGAAAGACTCCCCCCCCCAACAAACAAAAACTTTTCCAAAGTTGGTAACTTTCCTTCCAGAGGTGGGGAAGGCTCCTGCTCGACGGTCGCCTCTTCCCCCGGGGAGAAAAGACCCCTCCTCTCCCCGCTGGCCTGAAGCCCCCGCTCCCTGGCCGTGCCCCGAGCCGTTGCCTGCCTGCCTGCCCTCCCTCCCTCCCTCCCCCGGACACAGAACGGGCTGGGATTCAGCGGCTGGCTGGGCGAAGGAGATCCGCCCCCTGGGAACTCCTGCGGCGCTGCTTCCGAGTCCGACTGCCAGGGGTGCTGCTGGGGGATGCCCTCTCCTTGGGCTCCGGCTCGGGCTCAGCGGCAGCGACTGCTGCTGGCTCTCCTCCCCCCTCCCCAGCTCCCCTTCCTTCTCCCGTTTCTTGTCCCCTTTTTGCTCGTTTTCATGCAGTCGCCCCGTCACTTCCTTCACTCTCCAGCCCAACACCCCGCAGGGACCTGCCTTAAAGAGACAGGCTCCCCCTGCCTCCCCAGCACCCCCAACCCCTCAGGAAAGAGCCGCAGAGACTTCGCGGCTGGTCCCCAGCGGAAGGGCGAATTCGCCGTAGCTGGAGAGTGGGCAGAGAGAAAGGGAAAGGGAAAAGTTGAGCAAACTTTTTTTCCAGCGCAAGCACGCACACGCAGACCCACACCAAGCTCTGCTGTCATGCTGGTCGTGTCAACTTGATTTATAACAGCACCCCAGCAAAATCCCCTTCTTTAGCAGGAAATCAACGTCTCATTCATTTTTTGAAATAAATAGGATACAGTGGGATTTCCCCCCCCCTTAAGATATAAATAACGACGTTAAGTTTACAACATGATTTGCACTACCTCCCCAAGGAGTAGCCAGTGTGGTGCCCTCCAGATGTTGTTGGACTACAGGGTGGTGCTGTGGTTAGAGTGTCGGACTGGGAGCTGGGAGACCCAAGTTCAAATCCCCGCTCGGCCAGGAAGCTCACTGGGTGACCTTGGGCCAGTCACTGTATCTCTCAGCCTAACCTACCTCACAGGGTTGTTGTGAGGATAAACCTGGGAGGGGGAGGACCATGTTTGTACACCACCTGGAGCTCCTTGAATGAAAGGTGGGATATAAATGTAATAAATAATAATAATTATAAATAATACAGTTCTCATAATCCCTGATCATTGGACGTGCTGGTTGGGACTGATGTGAGTTGG
Source organism: Rhineura floridana (assembly GCF_030035675.1). Classification (NCBI taxonomy): domain Eukaryota; kingdom Metazoa; phylum Chordata; class Lepidosauria; order Squamata; family Rhineuridae; genus Rhineura; species Rhineura floridana. Next base: position 39,491,660 of record NC_084491.1, read on the forward strand.
AGTCCAACCCCCTCTGGAGGATCACAGATTACCTGTCTGGGATTAACAGTGGCGGCTGGCGGCTCGATGTAACTGGGGCAGGAGAACCTGCTCCGGGTTTTAGTCTGAACTTTCAAGGGACTGTTAGATTTCAGCACCTTGGGCAGCTCCTTGAAAGTTTGGACTAAAACCTGGAGTAGATTCCACTGCCCCACTGACATTGAGCTACCGGCTGCTACTGACTGCCATTCTGTTCATAACAGGAGGCTGTATTTTCTGTGGAGGTTACTCCCAGGTAAGAGGGCATAGGATTGCTGCTTAAGACCCATGGAAGTCAGTGGCTTTTGCTTTTCAAGTTGACATGCTTTGCAATAGGTTGTACAAGATGTTCTGGAAATCCCAGCCAGAAGCCAAAATCACATGAGCACAACATTGGTCCAGTCTACATACTGACCCAGTGGTGGCTGGTGCGCATCGCGACGGATGGGATGGAAGGCAAGGAGGCCAAGAGGAAGTGGACCCAGAGTAAGGGTGGACAGATCTGTTAATTTTGGTTCTCTCTGTTTCTCATTTTTCCGATCTTAAATTCAGCTCTCCACATTTCTGCGGCAATTTGAACTTTTTAAAAAAAATCCTCATGAAAATTCTCCAGCATTTTAGTGAGAATTTCTCCTAATAAATTTATTTATTTATTTATCTATTATTTCAATTTATATACCGCCCTTAGCAGAATAGCTCTCAGGGCGGTGAACAAACAAGATAAAATACAATATATCATAGTAAAAAATCACAAAAACATGTACAAACAAACAACAGAAAGCACAACAAAAATGAAATACAACACAAATTAAGAAGGATGCATATTAAAAGTAGAAAGATTAAGAAAATTAAAAGATTAAAATGCCTGGGAGCATAAAAAGGTCTTTACCTGGCGCCGGAAAGATAGAAGTGTAGGCGCCAGGCGTACCTCTTCGGGGAGGCTGTTCCACAACTCAGGGGCCACCACAGAAAAGGCCCTAGATCTAGTAACCACCCTCCGGGCTTCCCGATGAGCTGGTACCCAGAGGAGGGCCTTAGATTCTGAATGAAGAGAACGGGTAGGTTCATAGCGAGAGAGGCGTTCCACAAGGTATTGAGGTCCCACGCCGTGTAAGGCTTTATAGGTCAAAACCAGCACCTTGAATCTTGCCCGGAAGCAAATAGGGAGCCAGTGCAGACGCGCCAGAATAGGTGTTATATGCGAAGACCGACTGGTCCTCGTCAATAGTTTGGCAGCCGCGTTCTGCACCAGCTGAAGCTTCCGAACTGTCTTCAAGGGCAGCCCTACGTAGAGCGCATTACAGTAATCCAATCTTGAAGTTACCAGAGCATGAACAACGGAGGCGAGGTCGTCCCTGTCCAGATAGGGGCGTAGTTGGGCTACCAGACGAAGATGGTAAAATGCATTCCGTGCCACCGAGGCCACTTGGGCCTCGAGAGACAAGGAAGAATCGAAAAGAACCCCCAAACTACGTACCTGTTCTTTCAGGGGGAGTGTAACCCCATCCAGAACAGGGTGAACATCCACCATCTGAGCAGGGAAGGCGTTCACCAGCAGTGTCTCGGTCTTGTCTGGATTGAGTCTCAGTTTATTAGCTCTCATCCAGTCCATTATCGCGGTCAGGCAACGGTAAAACATTTTTGCAGGCAGTTTTGACTCATGTACACGTCTTTGAAAGCCATCTCTCGTCATATAATGCATTTCTGCATGTTATTTTCACTCCTAATATTCATTTTGATGCAGGCTCTCCCTTTGCGTAGGCATTTCTGTAAACATTGTTTTGCTGGTGAACTGCACTGCAAAATTCACATAAGTGTGAGTTCTGAAGGATGGCTGTGTTTCAGTTCTCATATTGTTCCGGAAAGTGCGAGTCTGATATAGGTTCGGCTTGAAATGAGAACTGAATTGAAATTCGCACCCAGAGCCGATGACAGGCAGAGAAAGCTGCTTCTAGCCTTGTCCCTGTCCCTGCTGAGTTCTTCAAGGGCCAAACTGAGACTGAGGAGGAGGAAGCTGCCAGCCAGGGACAGGTGGCGTCTAGTTGCAGACTAAGGTTAGTGGGACAGCACCCCATTCACCCTAATGGACTAGCCCCACTGCACTGGTTGGCAGTGGCTCCCCAGTGTTTCGGGCAGGAGACTCTCCCTGCTCTACCTGGAGATGCCGGGGATTGAACCAGCAACCTTCTGCATGCAAAACAGATGCTCTTCCACTGAGCAACAGCCCTTCCTCTGACTTGCACCTGACTTGGAAGAACTGGGGCACTGTTAGGGAATGCTGCAGAGGGCCTGAGCTCTGGATCTTTTGCACCAGGCCCCAGATTCCCCTTCCCCTCCCCTTTAAAAATGCATAGGATGGTTTTCCCTCTGAAAAGGGGCCTACGTTGGCATCTATACATACGAATTAGGATATGCAAATTTGTGTCCCGGGCCTGTGCCCCAACTCTTTTTAGGACCTGGCAACACCCTGATTCTAGCTGACAGCATACATGCATTCATTCATCGGGTGGACCAAAGCACCAGCAATGAATCCCTTTGCTTCTGTCTTGCCAAGACCAAAGTATATATTTGGGAAAGGTCTGCCCTCTGTAGAAGGACATCTGCCTTGCATGCAGAGGGTCCCAGGTCCAACCCTTGGCATCTCCAGGTAGGGCCAGGAAAGACTGTGAAATCCTGGTCAGTCGCATTTCACTGCTGCCGGTCAGTGTAGACACTACTGTGGCAGATGGATGAATGGCCTGACTCAGTCTAAGGCAGCTTCCTTCGTTCCCATCATGCTCATTTTTAATTGGGCGTAGTTCCTACACACACTCACACACCTCTCTCTGTCCTCCATGCAGACAAGCAAGAAGCAGGATTGGAGACAAAGACACATTTGAGCCAGGCAAAAATCCTCCAGGGGCGTGTGGAACATGGCCAGTGAGAGGTGTTGCCTGAGGAGGGAGGGTGTAGCGGGGGAGTGGGGAGCCTGGGGAAAGTCCCATGGGCCAGAGAGAAAGGCACGGAGTACTGCATTTACCCCCCTCCCCAGCCGGAGGTTCTCCACCCCGTTTTGACTCAGTTGGATCTTGGGCGTTCTGCAAACAAAGCATGTGTCCACCCACTGAGCTATGGCCCCTGTGGTTTTTCCAGCTGCAGCTTCCTTCCTTGAATGAGAAATAAATTAATAACAAAGGGCCCTCCTGGCTCTGAATGCTTCCTGCTGCTTGTTCCTATCTCTTAAAATGCATAAGTGAAATGGCCGTAAGTGGAAAAAACTGAAGGCTGCACGTTGACTCTGCATTGATTTTGTGTGGGAAAATCGTATCCTTGCATAAATTGGAATGAGACCTTATGCCACACATTTGAAGGACATTTAAAGCGTATGGCTCCCTCCAAAGAATCCTGGGAACTGTAGCTTACCCCTCACAGAGCTACAGTTCCCAGCACTCTTAGCAAACTACAGTTCCTAGGATTCTTTGTGGGAAGTCATGTGCTTTAAATGCGTGGTGTGTCCACAGCTAGAAGGGCCATTATTAGGCTAGATCAGCTGAGGCTGGTGACTCCCATGTCAGTGGGACAGTTTATCTGCTCCAGGTTTTAGTTTGAACTTTCAAGGAGCTGTTTGAAAGTTTGGATTAAAACCCAGAGTGGATTCACAGCTTCAATGACATTGGAGCCACCAACCTCCACTGGGCTAGATGACCCAAGAGTTTGACTCAGAATAAGGCAGGGTGCATTTAAAGGTCCATAGTACAGCGGGAGAGCACATGCCTTGCTTGCAACAAGCCCAGGTTCAGAGGGCCACTGCTGCTGGTCTTGAATGGCAATACTGGGTTAGACAGAATATTGGTCTGGCTTCAAAACAAATTTTATCCATTTGTTTACAGCCTTTTAGTGTTGCCCCCAAATAACCCAACTTGTCTAGGTGGGCTACATCAATAATAAACAAAAAATACATCCACCCTGTCCCCCAATTGAATATGTAAAATATAAATATATTAAAACGTTTAAAAACAAATGGCAACCCAAGGTAGGATCCGTAAAACCAATCAGTACAATAAGCATGCAGAGGTGAAAAAAAAATCAAAACCTTTGAAGCCCTTAACAGTCTTCAGGACCTTGTAAAACGGTTTCATATGTTCATCATCATAAAGAGATGCTCACAAACCAGGGGTCCCCTGGGAATTGTTGCTCGTCCAGAAATATCATCTTCCTTAAAGAGCCAGCGCTAAAATGTCTGTGCAACACCAAAAGATCAGGAAAGCAAATCACACTGAAGGTCTATTGCAGAGATGGGGAAACCTGCATTCCTCCAAAAGTTGTTGGTGTCTGATTTCCATCAGCCCTGACCATTAGTCCTGCTGGCTGGGGCTGAGGGGAGCTGGAGCCCAGCAACATCTGGAAGGCCACAGGTTAGCCACCCTGGGGCCTATTGGATTGTCTTTCAGCACTTGCTACAGTTTCAACTGCATGCTTAAAATGCATGCATACTGTATACGTAGTTGTATGGTTACAGTTTCGACTATATGTAAGAATGCTGGAACACGCCAGGTGCTGAAAGAGAACTTGTGTGAAGCTTTATGCCTGCTGAGACCATCTCTGAGCCAGTGTTCTCTACTCTGATTGGCAGCAGCTCTCCAAGATCACTCCCAACTGTGTGGAGGATTGGACCTGGGGCCTGAGGCTTTGGCATATGGGATTGGAAGGCTTGCCACAACCCATGAGCCAACCTCTGGGATTTATATGAGAGCCTTTGGCTTATATGTGAAATGCTGGTAAAGGCAGAAGGTCTTTTATGCCCCACCATGGCCTCTTCGGAAAGCCCTTTGCCTCCTTTCACTTCTCCTCATTCTCTTCCCTCCATGCCTGGTTGGTAGAGCAAAAGCCCAAAGCATGCAACTTTTTTCTTTAGCTGTATGTTATTCACACTGTTCATTGGTGTACAAAGCCTTACACGGCTTGGGACTAGGATACCTGAAAGATCGTCTTACCCCTTTTATTCCCAGTTGGTCACTAAGCTCTGCAGGTGAGGGCCTCCTGCAGATGCCATCTTATCAGGAGGTCCATTCTGCACAGATCTTCCAGGTCCCAACAAGCTTGACCCTCAGGGAGAAGAGTAGGTCAAACCTTTTCTCCCTGACATGCTAATTTTCTACATGCAAAGGATTTTCTCAGGCAGGTGCATCCAAGTGGCCCCCCCTCCTTGCAATGGCACAGTCCAGGGACGGCATTTCTACTTGGTGTTGTTGATTGTACATATCCGCTTTCCCAGTCTTGGTACCCTCTAGATGTTGTTGGACTCCAACTCCCATCAGTCATAGCTAGCATGGCCGATAGGGATGATGTGAGCTGCAGCCCAAAATATCTGGAGGGCACCAGGCTGGAGAATGATGGTATATATTGAGACACTGTGAATAGAGCTGAGAGCTGAAGGGGTGTCAGTACCTCAGCGGTAGAGGATTGGTTCTGCATACAGAAGGTCCAATCCCCAACATCCTCAGGCAGGGCTGGAAATGTCCCTGCCTAGAAATCCCAGAAAGTGACTGTCAGCCAGTATAGACAATACTAAGCTAGATGCACCAGTGGTATTCAGTATAAGGCAACTTCCTATGTTCCCATTAATGAATACTGGGCTGGGATCTTTCATATGCCTCCAGCCTCTCATTTTTTTCCTTACTGTGGCTGGGCCACCTACAGATATCACAAGCTCGCCTTCCAGAAACCTTGCAGCCGGCCATTGCACCAGAGAGGATGCAGTTCATGCTTTGCTCCGCCTGAGTCTGTATTGCATTTGGGGACACTTTCCCTCCACATCTGGATCTAACTACCCAAACAACAGACTTTCTGTTGCAATGCAACAGGCTCGCTCCCACCTTCCCTTCGCCTCCCGAGTTGTGTGATTCAAAGAACTTGTATCAAGTCAAGATTTTTTAAAAAAGAAATGCTTTCCTTCTTCCTCTCCATAGCCCTTGTTGACTTGATGGCAAATACTTCCAGCATTCAGTTGCATGCAGTTAACGATAAAGGGGAAAAAAGAAAAGGAAATGAAGAGTCCAAAGTCCTCTGAAGCTGCAGATTAAGTATAATATCAATATAGCTGCTTTTTAAAAACTTGGCTAAATTCCAAACACCTTCCTGAGATCCTGGGAATGCAAAACTTTGCACATTTTAACCTGTCTGTAGGTAGCACTGAGGGCAAAAATCTCCACCTCCCTAAACTAGGTCCAGGAACAAAGAGTTCGCTCCTACAATTGCCGACGTTTAGAATCAGCCCGGATCCTGTGCATCTAACTGCAGTCTCACACATGTGTACTAGGAAAACCATTAGCTCCATATAAGAATGGGTGAATCTGCCACTTTTGGCTTTGCTGGGTTTCTATTTTTTCTGATCTTAAATTCAGTTCTCCATATTTCCACATTAGTTTGCGATTTTTAAAAAAAAGTTGTCATGAAAATTCATTAGCATTTTAGTTCTCCTAATATACACACATATTTGTATGCAAGTTTGCCTAATATACACCTTTTTGCAAAGCAATTTTCTCTAATATAATGCTTTTGTATGTTATTTTCACTAACATATGCAATTTTATGCACATACTCATTTAGTTATTTGTTTGTTTGTTTATTTATATCTTGCCCTTCCTCCTGAAAACACCCAAGACATCAAACATAAGAAAACAATTTAACAGCAACAAAAAGAAAAGCTTTCTAAAAACAGATTAAAAACATTCTAAAACAATTACAGTTTAAAAATGTTATTTCATGCAGCAGTCTACCGATTGCCAGAAACAGCTCCCTTCAGCTTGAGTCAGCAGGAATGTTTTCAACTTCCTCCTGAAAGTTAATAGTGATGGAGACACACACAGCTCATTGGAAAGGGCATTTCACAAATGGGGAGTCACCACTAAAAAGTCTCTGTCACAGGTCGGCACTAACCAGGTAACCCCTGGGCAGCTTTACCCCATTATATGGATTTTTGTACATATTAGTTGGCTGGGGAACTGCACTGCAAAATTTAGAGAAGTGCAACTTTCGAAAGATGGCTGTGTTTTAGTTCACGCATTGTATCGGAAAGTGCAAATTAGGAAAGTTCACCTTTAAATGTGACCTGTATTGCATTTCTCTCCCATCCTTATTCAGGAGGACTAAACTTCCTCAAAGCAAAATGTAAACTGCCCAAATCAAATCAGGCTTGCTCCTAAGCCCCTGTAGAAGATGATTCAGATGCTGTCTTTTACCCAGCCAGTCTCTTTTGTCTGTAGAACCTAGATTCCAAAAAAGCATCAATCACAGTGCTGCATCCACAATGTGAGAGTCCCAAAGTGATCTCCGAAAGCAGACTTACACAGTCAATTGTGTGAGTTTCCCCCTCTCATTTTTATATTTGCTTTTGGAGACACTAAAACCATACACAGAAGTTGTACCTGTCAAGTGTGCATTGGTATAACAAACAATTAAACATCTTTTTAAAGTGTGGCAGAAACAGTGGGGTGGGTGAACTTTCTGAAGCTGTAATGCAAGATTATATCTACATACGGAAAAGGAAGCTACACAGGATTATTTAGTTATATAATATTTCCAGTTTAGAGCTGTGTTTTGAAGTGTTAAATGTTGCAATTACATGAACAAAGGAAACAGAATTTGACATTTTACTCAGTTGGAGTAAAGGTAATTTCAGGCTAAACGGGCAACACCTTTTAAAGAACTGAAGTACGTACCTCACTTTTCTCTCATACAAAAAGGATAAAATTTAGTGAAGATTTAGCAATGGGAAAGGATTTAGAAATTCTCTTTGACTGCTTTCCCATAATTCTTTGCAAGGACATAGTGAATAAGTTATCACAGTGGAAGCAAATGCCACAGAGAATTGTTTCCAAGAAAGGAAGTGGTCATCCTCTCTAAGGTGGGCAAGAAGCATCTTGGGAAGGAACAAAGAAGGCTTGCTGGCTTCCAGGCAGCAGATGGTTGGTGTCATGGAATGCTCACAGGCATTCTAATTGCTCAAAAAGAAATGAGCAAGAGAATGCTGAGAGCCTGTGCAGGGGGAAGGGAGAATTCCACCTTGTGGTTTTTCCCATTACAGTGTTGCAAGAACATCTGCACTTGGCTGACTTTCTCTTCTCCTAAAGATACAGGATCAGTCTCAGGCCCTGAACCTGGCAACCCTAGGTGTATGTATTCTTACATCGCCAGTGTGTGTGTATGTGGAATATTTCCAACAACCCTGTGAGTTAGGTTGGAAACCAAGGCAGCTCACAACAAGAAATACATCCATTTAAAACCCAATAACCATAAAATAAGTATAAAACAGTTGCAAAACAGCTTACAGTGGCATGATTCTGAATTTTGGATTAGGTGAGTGAAGTTTCTTATCACTGAATTACAGTCCTGTACATGCTTTCCTGTTTGAGTAATCCCCATTGAATACATTGGGACTTGCTTCTGAGTAAACATGCATAGCGTTGCACTATAAATATCTTTACAGGTTGTGTAAACAATAAACATCTTTGACATTCATGCTTATACAAACATTTTTTCATACTGAGTCACTATAGTGACTATGGTGGTACATTATTATTTCTCTACATTTTAAGTGTGCCCTTTTTCCTTGGGGTGGTCATAGTCCCCCTCTGTTGTTTTCACCCTGAGATTGGAGATTACATCCTTCAAAAAACCCCATTCTAAACTATCAAACCCCCTCTAGGATGCACACCTTAATGTGGTGAGGGGGTCTGAGAGTGTTGAAGAAGCTGATAGCAATGCTGTCAGAAGAGAGGCTAGGCTCCTAGCAGGGGAACTAGGGTTGCCAGGTCCAGGGCCTGAGGCTGATCCTGTATCTTTAGGAGAAGAGAAAGTCAGCCAAGTGCAGGTGTTCTTGCAACACTGTAATGGGAAAAACCACAAGGTGGAATTCTCCCTTCGCCCTGCACAACTTTTAAAGATACAGAAGACCTCTTGGAGGCTGGGTCTGGCAACCCTAAATGCACTATATTGGAGGAAATTCCTTGCAAAAATATGTGTATTAGGAGAAATCCACACTAAAATGCTGATAAAAATGGTTGTTTTTAATCACAAACTGGTATGGGGGGAAAAACCCCCTAGAGCTTAAGGTTGGAAAAATGAGAGAAACCAGAATCGACAGATTCATTACTTTTATCACATCCCTTATTTTGCAGACTATTTGTCCTTTGCTCACCTTTTTCATACACAGGTTATAACGCATATACACAAAATTATGTAGCGAGCTGGAAATAAATACAGATGACCCTGCATGGTCGCCAAATGTGGTTGGAGTTTATGGATGACTCGTCCCTTCTTGCCCTCCTCAATGGTACCTTCCACTGTTGGGCTTTTTAAAAAGCAGCCAGGTTGCAAATCAATTTGGTCGTACTCTTTTCGGTTTGTGAGGGTCCATACCTCCATACCTCGGCCCTAGCTCCCTGCCGAGGGCAGCAACGATTTACAAGTGAGCCATGTGTTTCTGCAAAATAAAATGTGGTGCAGATTAGGCAGTGTGGCCAAAACAGACATCAGGATATCATCAGCAAATCAAGCTCAGGCCGCCAAGATTAACGCACCACTGTATACCTCCCTTACAACCTTTTTAGCTGGCAAAGAAAGGAATTACAGTTTCTTAATGAGAGTGAGCGATGGGATGCGCTTGCGATTCTTGGTACATGATCAAACTCCTTGCTGGTTTAAGAATGCTCTGTGGTTGCTCTTCCTGGTGGTGGTCACACTCTTGGGGCTATTCAGCCGGCTCACAGACGTCCATTTACAAATCTGAGTGCTGTGTGGAGGAATTGAAATACTTCTAAATAGTTTCCTTTGGAAAACTTCTGGGAGGTCTTCTGATAACTTGAGAGCCAGAAGACAGCCTGCTTGTCTGTCCCAGGAAAGACCAAAAGGGAAGCAGGAGACTGGACCACTCTTACAGGAACAAAGACAGCTGCATTATACTGAGGCAGAGCATTGGTTCTTTTGGGTTAGTATAGCTAACATGAACTGGCAGTGGTTCTCTGGGTTTTCCGAATGGAGACATTCCCAGTCCTACCTGGAGATGCTGGGGATTGAACCTGGGACCACCTGCATGCAAAGCAGATGGTCCTCCACAGAGCTATAGGGTCTACGATAAAGGCAGCTTATAATCTCCTTGGAGTTGGGCACCAAAACTGGATACCCAATGTTTATAGATGGGGAAGAAGTTGGCTTTTGTGTGATCTCCAGCAAGGACGGTGAATGCACAGGACTGGCTCTGCTATTAGGCAAGCTGGAGCAGCCCACCTCAGGTAGCAGACTTGTGTCTGTAGGACCATCACAGTTCAGTGGTGTCAATTATTTAGCTCTTGATCATATTCTTACCATGTTGGGGTTGCCCTTTGGAGCTCCTGTTGGCCATCGCTGCAGACACGCCCAGCTTTGTCTAGATCATGTATGAAGTTTTTTGTTGCATTCCAGAAAAGATGGCACAGGAGCGTGCTATGTGGGTCTCCAGTCCCGTTCTATCTGGTCTCCCCCTTCCATGTGATTCTGCTATTCAAAGGTTAGCACAGCATCAAGGCCTATGGAAATCAGAGGCAAAAGTGGCCTAGTTCAGGGGTAAGCACTCTGATCATGCTTCTTGAACTCTGATCATGCTTCTTGCTTGTCTTCATGGAGGACAGAGAGGGGTGTGTGAGAGTGTGTAGAAACTAGCTTACTCTAGGAAGGTAAAAATCTGCATCCATTGCTCCGCCCGCTTTTGCCACTGGCCCCACCCATGACTGGCATGTGGCTAAAAAAGGTTTCCAATCCTTGATCTAGTCCATAATCCTGTTTGTCACAGTGGCCAAGTAGATGTCCTTGGGAAGCCCACAAGCTGGGCATGAAAGCAACAACCAGGGCTGGTGTCAGAAGCAGGCATTGTTAGGCAACTGCTGAGACCCACACACTCCTGCAGGGCCCCCGCTGCCACTCTCTGGTTTCTCCTGGTCCTCCTCCTCCTCCTCTTCCTTGCAGTGGCTGTTGGTTCGCCTGACCTGTCTCAACATGTAAGCAAAGGCAAGAGCGAGGGAATGCAGTAGCATCCTATGCTTCTCTTGCGTGCTCCCTTTGGGTGCTTGTACAGATTGGACCCAGAGAGAGAGGGCCAGGAATTGGGCAATGGTGTCTTGAAGGGCAAGAAGAGGTCCCACAGTTGCACAAATTTCCAACCCTCCAAAAAAATCCTGGAGCTGGCAACGGCAGCAGCCTCTCCAGCTGTCGTTCCCAGTAGATGATTATAGGCACACCATATAGCCATCATGGTCATATCTGCACTACACATTTATAGCACATTTAAAGCAATGGCTTAGAATCACAGAACTGTAAGCTCCTAAGGGAATATTTATGAATGGGTGGCTATACAAATGTATTATATATAAGTAAGTAAATAAATGTATTACTCCCATTTGTATCCTGCCCATCTCAGAGTCCAGGTTAATGTTCATGGGGCTATTTATTTCATTTTATCTCCACAACAACCTTACAAGGTAAGCAGGGCTGAGAGAACGATCGATTAGCCACCTGATTTCATGGCTGAAGAAGGATTTGAATCCAGGTCTTCATGGTTCAACCCAGCCTATGGTGTCCTTGTGCCCATTTGCATGCTTCTGTACTACACCTGTTGGGCTGAGAGTGAAGTACAGTTGGATGGGGTGGGTACTCCCAGTTAGCTCCTGGGCTAAGTTCAAGGTGTTGGTACTGGTGTACAAAGTCCTATACAGCTTGCGACTTAGATACCTCAAAGATTGTCTCACAGGGACCTGGGGTGGAGGAGAAATTGGAGCAACACAAATAAATACTTTGCATCGAATCATCAGATAAAAACAGATAATATTATTACAAGCTCATTTTAAAAAATATAAATGGAATATATGTAGTGAAACAATGTCTTTATCTGATGATTCAATGGTCTGTTGACCGTAATAAAACTTGATTGATGAATACTTTGGATCAGGCAACCTTTCCGGCCCAGAGTTCCTTAGCCTAGCCGTTGCACGGTTAACGTGTTGTGAGGAGGAGGGACCCATCTGATTCCGGTCCAGGCGTGAGTGTTTGCTTTACCGACTGATCACAGATCCAAGTCCACTTATTCCCTCACCCCACCCCCCATTATAAATCATGCTGAGCGCTGCCAAGAATCCAGCAGGCCAGCGATTAGGAAAAAAGCAACTTTCTTGCAGCAGGCTCTGTACGATGGTGTATCGTTGCTGGCTTCTGATATATTTCACTACTGTTGCCTCCATGCATCCCCAATTCTGCCTGAGGCCCAGTCTAACTTGACATCTGACTTTTCTCCCCCCCCCAAACACCCCTTTCTCTCTCTCTCTCTCTCCATCTGTATCCCAAGCCCAAGGACTTTGCTTCGCCGTGCCTGGGAGGGCTCTGGAAGCCAGCCAGGAGACGATCTGTTGCGGCTTGGCGGCTTGTGGCCCTCGCTGCTGCCGCCGCTGCTGATGTGGCATTTTGGAGCTGGAGGAGGGCAAAAGCCCTTCATCACCGTTCAGCCAGCCTTGGCGCCAACTCTTCTGTTGAGGGATTGCTAAAACAGAAGGCCAGGGCAAGAAATCGGCTTCTGCCAGGTGAAGGTCCTCTCCTCCCTCAGTCCTCCCTTCGGCTGACAGCCAGGAATAGCAGCAACATTTGCAATAATAATATTTTCCTCTCCCAGTCATTTCCCCCCCCCAAGGGGCTGTATTAAAAGAAAAGTAGTGCCTCCATCACGTGCCATTTCAGTTCTTTGCCTCAGTTTCCCAACAGGTGATGACCTCCTTCCTTCCTTCCTTCTGCCCCCTCCTGTCTATTCACAATCCAGATTCCCCTGTCAACCCTCTGAACCTCTAAGCTATTCCAGTTTTGGTGCTGTGTTGAGCCCCAGCTTCTGAGTCAGACGGAGACTCTGGAGAGAAGCAGGCCCCTTAACAGCTCCGCATTATGGGTTGCAGCTGTCCATTTTAGGGTCAGTTTCACCTGTTCCCACAAAGGGTGCACAATGAGCTCAGATGCCTTGCGCCTCCTCTCTTGCTCCCTCCCTCCCTGCCCACCACCATCTTGCTCCGATTAGACAAATGATGGCTTTTCAATTGATTCCCTGGCTCTCACAAATAACCTGGTTCGGGAATTGATTGAATCTGGATCGACGTACCAATGGAGCATCTTCAGGATGATGCCTTCATGACAGTGATCAAGGTGGGGTGGGATGCTATCCTGCTTCTTTTCAGGTAGGATTGGAACCATCCCACTTCTTTTCAGGCAGACAGTCATCCGTGAGTCTGGCCTAACCATCTCACTCCCCTTTTTTGCCTACTTTGAAATAATCCCTTCCACCTTTCCCACCTCCTTGGTTTCTCCTGCTTTGGCTTTGCTTTATGAGGGCCCCATAGTACCAGGATTTGCAAATGCTGCAAACAAGTTGGCATCTGCGTTACATATTACAAGCCGCTTTGAAACTGGTTTCGCTGTTGTGGCTGTGCAGGAAGGAGCATGGAGACCACTACAGGATGATGGGATGGTGGCAGTCACCTGAGCTCTGGTTGCCCACCTTGGTGCCGCAGACAAGGGTGGAGAAGGGGAGGAGTGAGGTGGTGGCAAATGCACTGGCAGGGGCACCAGATTGGCTCTGCCAGGGTGTTTGCTCTGTGGCCTTGCCCTTCTCTCTCCATTCCAGGATGCAGCAGCGATGCAGGAGACCAGAAATCAGGTGAGCATTGCTGCCCCTCCTTAATGTTTGCTACTGATAGGAACCAAGACCTTTTCAAAAAACTACAATTCTGAGGGTCCCTTGGGTTGCTTCCAAACAAGAGCCCATTAGTTCTGCTGAGGCTTGGCTTGTCAGTTGAAAGCAGAATTAAAACAGAGGGTGGTATTCCATGCTAGGCCTACTCAGCGTAGACCCATTGAAGCTAACAGACATGACTAAATATTATTATTACTATTATCAATTACATATATACCACCTTTTCTCCAAGGAGCTCAAAGTGGTATACATGTTATTTCCCTCTCCATTGCATCCTCACAACAACTCTGTGAGGTAGGTTAGCCTAAAAGACAATGACTGGCCCAAGATCACCTAGTGAGCTCTATGGCTGAGTGGGAATTCAAACCCAGGTCTCCCAGGTCATAGTCCAACTCTATAACAACTACACTAATTAATTTCAGTGGATTTACCCTGAGTAGGACTTAGTTGAATACAACCCTGAGGTTCCACACAAGGTATTCATGTGGCACGAAAAGGTCCTTGACAATGTTAATTAAATGTGTCCTGTTGTCCATTTTATTGCTGCCTCTCGATTGCAGTTGGGGGATTAATCTCTCAATTCCTAATTGAACAGCCTCTCTTAACTGCCTCTTACTGACCATTTCTGTTCTCACTCTGTGTGAGTGAGTGAGTGAGTGAGTGAGTGAGTGAGTGAGAGAGAGAGAGAGAGAGAGAGAGAGAGAGAGAGAGGATTTAATTACTGGTTTCCTTGCATTTCCCCCCAATTTTTATAGCAACAGAAAATAAATACTGAATACTGAAGCAAGGGACTATCAAGGAGCAAATGAGTTACTGTTCATTACTAATTCCCAGCTCAAAAGGAAGCAATAAAATGGGTTGAATCTGCAAAGAGGAAGTGTTTAATTAAAGGCACAGGAGCTCTTAAAAGCCTGAATAGCTATTTCGCTAGAGAAGCTCATGCTGCACTTGTGCTTTATTACCCAACCTCACCACAAATCAGGTCTGGGGGAGGGGTGAAGAAGAAAAACTATTGAAGGATCAGACAAAAACCTGCAATGCCATGATCTAACAATGTTGTCTGGAACTCTCCTTAAAAAGCAAACGAACAATTCCACGAAAAAAAGTGCAGTTTGGAAACAGAGGAGGAGTCAAAGTCAGAAGGCCTGGAGCTGGAGGTATAGAGTGACATACTCAGGCTGTGAGCTTAAGCAATGAGAATGGGCTTTAAGACAGAATTCTGGCATTGAGCCCCTTATGGATTTAGGCCTGCTTCTTTCTTCCTCTCCCTTTCGAAAACTGAGAGCCCCGCCATGCAATCACATGCACAGAGGCTGCAGCTCCAACGGACAAAGTGCAGAAGTTTCTCATTAACCAGGAATGAGTAGGCTGTTCTAACCCAGCTGCAGAGACGGGTTGGGCAGAGGAGCTGGGAGGAAAGAGGCCGTCTCAGGATGGGGCAGCTGTTTGGGGAGAGAAACCCAGAGGGAAAGCCAGGCTCATTTCTGATTTTGGGGCTTTGTTCGGAAAAGAGATTTCTCCTGCTCTTGCAAATTCGTCGGCCCTGATTGTATTCCCAGGGCTGGGTAGGATGTCTGCAGTTTGCGGAAATGTGCATCAAGTACTGTGGTTAATCTTGGGATGGGGAAAGATCCGTTCTCTCAGTTTCTCGGTTTTCCAATTCAGTTCTTCACATATTCAGATTGTGATTTTTTTCCCAAAGGCCTCCTGAAAATTCATTGGCATTTTAATATGATTTTCTCCTAATGTGTTTGTGTGTATGTTTGTACGCCATGTCCCCTAACATTTGTGAAAAGCAATTTCCTATAGTATAATGCCGTGCTATTTATGTTTTGTTATAATGAAATTTTCACCAATATATGTCTATACACTCTTTGCTCCAGTATATGGATTCTTGTGCACATTATTTGCCTGGAGAACTGCACTGCCGAATTTAGAGAAGTGCGCATGGTTCTCGTATTGCTTTGGAAAGTGCAATTTACGTCAGTTCACTGTTAAATGCAAACTGAATTGAATTTCTCCCCAACCCTAGCTTTATCAAGGGGTTAGGGTTTTTTCAGCAGAGACCAAACCAGTGCCCTATGCTTTTCTTTCTTTAATACAAAGAACGTGGGACAAAGAGGTCAAGAGAGGGCCCAGATAGCCACACAGTTTGCATATGCTAATCTATTGGTATACAAATCCATGTAGGAAGTATTGCTGCCATTTTAAATAGAGAGATAATACATCTCACCTTGCTGGGGAAGTCTGTGACCAGGTGTGAACTGGGTCATGGGTGCCTGTTCCATCTGCTGTCCAGGTGCTCACACAGCAGGGGATTTTATTGATTGATTTATTATTTGATTTATATCCCACCCTTCCTCCCAGCAGAAGCCCAGGGCGGCAAACAGAAATGCTAAAAACACTTTAAAACACCATAAAAAGACCTTAAAATACATTAAAACAAAACAATGTTCAAAACATTTCAAAAAAGCATTAAAAACATATTTAAAAACAAAAAAAGGGTTAAAAACACATCACTAAAGAAAACAGACTGGGATAGGTCTCAACTTAAAAGGCTTGTTGAAGGGGAACATTTGAACATTAGGAGACACATTTTGATGGTAAGAGCAGTTTGAAAAGGGAACCAGTTGTTTACAGGGGTGAGGGGCTCTTCTTCACTGGAGGTTTCAAGCAGAGGCTTCACATCCACACGCTGGAGACGCTCTAGCCCCCTCCAACTTACATGCCAGTCTCTTTTTTTTCCAGATCCAGAGGCTACTGGACACCTGGACTTTTGCACCCCTCTTATGGAAGGGCCATAACTGAGTGGTTATTAGAGCATCTGCCTGGCATGCGCAAGGTCTCAAGCTCAACCCCCAGCATATCCAGGTAGGGCTGAGAGAGACTCTGTGCCTGAAAAGCTGGAGGGCTGCTGTCAGTCAGTGTGGACAATACTAAGCTAGAGGGACTTGGTATAAGGCAACTTCCAAGCAATGGATACTCATTATTTCTGAATAACGGAGGGTCCTTTTTGACACATATCATGTTGGAAGAGAATTAAAGAGAAACTCTTTAAAGAGAGGAGCTTTAAAAACTTTCCCAAGAAGATAACGAGGGGAGACAGGCGCTCCAGGAAATTACGCAGCATGCAAAGCCCTAAGGCCTCCTTCCCACCCACCTACAGGTCTACTTACAAAGAGGTTACTCTACAAATGGAAAGAAATGTGTATTGTTGCCAACCGTCAAGTCACGCAAGCCCCGGGATGGGAGTGGGAGCAACGTATGGAATGGAATGAAGTAGCCCTTTATCCGAAGATTGTTTTCTCCGGAGGCAAGAGCACTGCTGGCATTTTGAGAAAAGTTGCAGTCAATAGCAATTGCATGGGAGGAGTGGGTGAGGGGAAGCTATGTAAGCTCGTTGTGAACATTTCATAGCCTGCTCAGAGACAGAGGGCTGTGTCCAGAGTTCTCTGTCCAACTAGAGCAAGGGCTCTTGCATTCATGGGCCGGTGGGTTTTAATGTTGTGCAACGGAGGAACCCAACACCATCTGCACTAGCAGAAACTCGTTGTCCTACAGATTGCACAATCTGTTGCACAACAAAGTTCCCAGCAACCTGCTTATGCGTTCTTTTGTGTGACAACCTTCCGCTGGCGCAAAACATTTTGCCAGAGGAACAAGGATACCATTAAGTGACTTTGCACACAACATACAAAGAGATGTCTGGTGCAGGTAGGAATATATATGTAGGGCTTTGAATTTTTCTGGTACAATTATGGTACAATTCACTAACAGGCAAATAAAATATCTTGCGGTTTAAGAGCGTATCAATAGCCAACAGATATTTCTAACAAACTTTAGAAAGCAGGGAAATTAGGCAGCTATAGTGAATGCACCAGGGAAGCAGGAGACCTGACCTCCACTCTGAGATATTGTACTGGCCTACAAATTTGTACAAATGCAAACACTATTTGGGTTGGTCTTTCACAGTCCAATCCACTTTCTGTGTAGCTTGGAAGAATTTGGAATGTGAAAAATCCATGCTGGCTATAGTATACAGCCACTCTCATGGTTGTATAAATCTGGGAGGGGTTGAGGATGAAATCTCTCCATTGCAACTACCCTTAATTACATGTATGTGAAACTAACATAGGTTTTTCCCTTGTCTATATCTTCTTCCATTCCCCTCTGCTTTCTCTGTTATCTCTCCTATGCCAGATTTCAGACTGGAAGCTCCCTGGGGCAGGGAACTGTCCTCTTGTGTTTTATAAACTAGCACACGCGCTGATGACACTATCTCAACCAACCAAGACAAACCAAACCACAATGATAATGAAATGTGCTGATGCTCCCAAAAGTTGCCTTTGCTACATCTTCCTAGTACTTGAGTGAGTATTCTCACCTCATGTCTCTCCAAAGGACCCATGCAACCAAATAACAAATTCATGCTCTCAAGTCAAGGGTTCCTTCCACATAGCCCCAAAGGCTGATGAATGTCCAACACCTTCCTGGGCGTCATGGTTAGAGTGTTGGCCTAATACCTGGGAGACCAGGGTTCCAATCCCCTTCTACACACAGATTACTCCCTCTTTGCAGTTGAATGTATGAGGCTCAGGATTGGGTCTGATTTGCAATGCATCAATTGGCCATTTTCCCCTCTTGATAGCCACCAAAATCAACTTGCATCTGCCAACATGGGTCTGTAAATGTTCTTGAGTTGAACCATATCTGTGAATGGTCTTCATGTGAAGGCACTGCACCCAAAATGCTTACTACATGGCCGTTTGTAGCAGCCTTGGTGCAGCAGCAGCCAAGTATTCAGTGCCCCGCAGGAAGCCTATCCCCATTGCAAACCAGAATTTGGCCAAACATCAGAGGCATAGCAGGGTAGCCTTTTCTGTTCAAGGTGGTGGGTTTGGACAAGGGGGTGTGCCTTCTCCCACCCTTCCATTTTCTTTCCTTTCCTCCTCCCCCCCACCCCAAATGCCTTGCTGAGGGGTGAAGGGCAGGTCAGGATGGATAAAGCCCCCAAACCATTACCATGGAGACATTAATTCAAGCCCAGTTCAAAGGAAATTGTTCCAGTTAAAGCTAACAAGCCGGAGTTGGAGCCCGGCCTAGCAGGGAAAAGGGATCTGTACCGAGAAAAAGGGCCAGCATTTTCTACAGGGAGGGAGAAGGTGGAAAGAGAGGGAATTATTTTGTGGGGGTGGGGAGAGTCCCAGCCTTGCTAGAGAAGTTCAAGGCAAGCCTGACCTTCCCAGCTCTCCAGCAAAGCGGGGAGGGTCAAAAGTCCTGGTTTTGATAGCAAAAGCAAATAGCTTTGGGGGAATGCCAGCTCCAGTTCCCAATGGCCATTGAGCAGATTCTAACAGGCTGCTGCTAGCTTGACAGCTCAGTTGCCAGCTACAAGAGTATGGGCTTGCAAGGGGGTCATGATGATGGACTGGGAGAGAGCAAGGCAAAGGGTGCTTCTGTATTGCTCTCATTGGATTCACAGAAAAGCCTGTATCTGCGCTGCTGATCAGAGTTGCCAACTGTTGGTCTTGCCCCCTGCTTCTGGGCCGTTGACAGAAGCTCTGTCTGCGGACTTTAGTCGTTAGGAAACAACATTCATTTGCATGCTGGGGAAAAACTCCACCTGGTGCTTTCTGCAGACCAAGGAGCTGTCAAAACAAAGCAAGTGTTCTTTCTCATCAATTGGCAGCTGTAATCCTGTCTTGGGGAGAAACATGAGGTCTCCTCTTCCCTCTTTCCTGGCTTTAATCACAGGCAGAATTTGTGTTGAGGCACAGTTGATATGTTCAGCAGAATCAAATGCTGAACAACCCCTCCTCCCCAGGTCTGGACTAATTGTACAAGGTGATGGTGGTAGTGTTTCCAGCTTCCCTGCACGCAGAAAGCTAGTATTTCAGGGTGAAGTTGAGGCCGAACCCTTCTCTGATGCGCTAGTTGTGTAAGTATACCCCCAACCACATATGCTACCTAAAGGGATACAGAAGAACTTTACAGATGGCTTTAAAAGGAGGTGAAGCAGCTTCATGAACAAGGTGAGGTTTACCAGCAGCTATTAGTCATGACGTCTAAATGGAACTTCCATGTCCAGAGGCAGTATATCACTGAATATTAAAGCCATGCACACACACCCTGATCTGATTTGGGGCTTGCACAGTGATTAAAACCTAATTAAAGAGGCTGCCTGCCTTCCCCTCCTTCCTGCTCTCTTTGCCACTAGATCCCCCCACCCACCCTTTGACTGCCCTGGATCGCTCTGCATGGATTTGATCCAACCCAGGGTGATCCAGGGCTGCCTCAACCGTTCCGGCTGAATCCCAGGTTGACCCCAGGTTTGGCATCCAGGATGCAACTGGAGCCAGTGCCCAGCTTGACTGAATATCAGTTGCTTTCAAGTTCTGCTTGTGGGCTTGATAACGGCATCCAGGTATCCCCTGTTGGAAAAAGGATGATGGTGGACTCGACAGGACTTTGGCCTAACCCAACACTTTTCATATTATATGTTCTTATGTCCTGGAGGGGAAAAAAAAGAAGTCCTTCATTCTACCAAATGGATAAATTGTTCCTCGGGGATGTGTCCGGCTGGTGTGGGGAAAGGCCGCAGCTCAGTGGCAGAGCATCTGTTTTGCGTGCAGAAGGCCCCAAGTTAAATCCCCGGCATCTCCAGATAGGCCTGTCTGAAACCCTGGAGAGCTGCTGCCAGTCAGTGTGGACCATACCAAGCCAGGTGGACCAACGGTCAGAGTCAGCACAAGCCACCTTTCTCTGTTCCATGCTAACTCTCTCCCAGTTTGGGGCCTATGGGAGAGGAAAGAGGCTTTCAAAACTGACACCCTAAGAACATCAGAAGAGCCGGCTGGATCAGCCAGTGGCTCATCTAGTCCAGCATCCTGTTCTCACAGTGGACAACCAGAGACCGTAGGCCAACCGGATGCCGACGGAAAGCTCACAAGCGGGACCTCAGCATTCTCCCCTCCTGCGGTTTCCAGCAACTGGTATTCAGAAGCAAGCCACCTACAACTATGGAGGCAGAGTGTAGCCATCATGGCCTGTAGCCTTTGAGAGCCTTATCCTCCATGTATCACTCTCATCCTCTTTTAAAGTTGGGGGCCATCCTGCCTCTTCTTCCGCAACTGAACTATGTGCTGCACGAAGTCTCTCCTTTTGTCTGTCCCGAATCTCCCAACATTCAGCTTCAATGGATGTCCACAAGTTCCAGTGTTACGACTCGAGAGAGGGAGAAAAAAAATTGTGCAACCCTGCTTGTTTGTGGGCTGCCACCAAGGGGCAGCATCTCCATTTCAACAGCAACTACAGAGAGGTGAGGCTGTCCAAAATGGAAATGGACTGCCTTCAAGTCGATCCCGACTTATGGTGACCCTACGAATAGGGTTTTCATGGTAAGCGGTATTCAGAGGGGGTTTCCCATTGCCTCCCTCTGAGGCTAGTCCTCCCCAGCTGGCTAGGGCCTGCTCAGCTTGCCACAGCTGCACAAACCAGCCCCTTCCTTGTCCGCAACTGCCAGCTGGGGGGCAACTGGGCTCCTTGGGACTATGCAGCTTGCCCACGGCTGCACAGGTGGCAGGGCACGTAACCAACCCCTGCGCCACTCCCTGTGGAGATGATCTTCAGCTGGCCCTTGACACCCAGGAGACACGAGCGAGGATTTGAACTCACAGACTCTGGACTCCTAGCCAGGCTCTCCTCCCCATTGTACTATACCAGCTGTCCAAATGGGCCCTAAATTTCTCCTGAACCTTGGTAGATTTTGCACCCTGGAGAAACTCATCCTGGCCAACAGTTTGGCAAGCAAAAGGCTAGGCACCAGCAGGTGGTGCTCGAGAACACAGTGTGCAGCTGCGAGTTACTTCCCTCTCCTCTGTTGCAACTCTTTTTAGTGCCTCTTATTTGAGCCTGCTTCTATGCTGGAATAGGTTTGTTTTTAAAGTTTTTTTAAAATATGTTTTGTTTTCATATGCTTTGAAGTCTTCCCCCCCCCCAGATGTGTTGGAATGCTTTTAGTGTTTTTGTTTGCCACCCTGGGCTCCTTCTGGGAGGAAGGGTGGAATATAAATTAATTAACAGACAGACAGACAGACAGATAGACAGATAGACAGATAGACAGATAGATAGATACATAGATAGATACATAGATAGATAGATAGATAGATAGATAGACTCTTCTCAGGATTATAATAGCATCTGGCAAATACCCAAAAGCTCTGCTCCATATTATCTCATTGATCCTTACAAGGGGCCTGCAAAGTATTATTTTTCCCATATGTTTGTGGGGCTGAAGCTGAGTGGAGCACAGTCTAGGAGCTGGACACTTCCTTTCCCCTAGCTGGGGCAAGAGTGGGCAATGCCTTGCAGCTCCACTGTAAGGCAATGCAAAATGGGGCCAGAATCTGCATTTGCTTCAGACTTTTCCTCATCTAGTATCAATACAGGAGCTGAGCTCTTGAACAGCTTGGTCGAGCAGGTGAGCTCTTGCAAAGCTTATCTTAATTTCCATTTGCTCAAGAAACCTTCATGGAGAGCTATCTGCAACACTTTTTACTTCATTGGAGGGAGAGAAAAGCACTAGGAAGGCCGACAGAGCTGTGATTTGAGTAATCTGTGTCCCGGAGAGGAAAATATAGGCAAACCTTTGGCAATCTTTCCTCTTGTTGCAGTTAGAATGGCCCCTTATGCCTGTTTTCCCCTGTGGAGCTTTGCTCCTCTGCTCAAGCCAGAATGCTTCAGGTGGAATGTAACTTTAGCCAAGCTTGGAGAGAAAAATCTTCTCCCATATAAGGAATCAAAGGGAATCTTGAAGCGCTTCGAGCCTAGAGGCTAATGAGGAACACCTGGGAAAGAGCTGGCAATGGTTTCTGTAGCTCTCCGCAAGCACGCATATACACAAACATTTCTCAGCTTTTGAGACATCATGCTTTTTGAGTCCCGATAGGACCATCACCCATTTGATACCTGCTGTTCATTCTCTCTGCTCTCTGATGCTAACATCTAAAGAGCGATGTTCTTGAACCGTTTAAAAACAACTCAGTTCCAATTTCCAGGCTTGCCCCATGAGCAAGGGCATGCCTAGAGAGCAGGCTGTTGCAGAGAGGCACCTCACCTCCTCACCCGTGCCTGTAAAGCCTTCCATGGCTTCTCTCCTCCATACCAATTGAGTGCCTTTGGTTCCTGCAATCTCTGGGTGACATCAGTGGAACCAATTCACTGGTGTGAGCACTCCACCACCACCACCGCTTCATCCACATTTTGCTTTGGTGCCTATGCTCAAAGACAAACAAGCCTGCATGCAGTACCAAGGCTTAACGCTGCATGTGGCTGTGTGCCAGGAAAAGGGAAAGTGTGCTCACATCAGCACAACAAGCGGCAGTGATAGGGCATGAGAGAGTTTGGTTCCCGTGGGGTGTACAGGCTGTTTGCCTGCAGGAACGGAGTGCTGTGAGAATGAGGATTAAGTGAGTTGGCCAAGGACATCAGAGAGTGCAATAAAAGATTAATATTGAAAGGCATCCTCTTGTCTCTTTCATCTCAGCTTGGGCATGTTAATCCATTAAGACTGTGGGTGGATCTTGCCATATTTCGTACGGGGATTCCAAGAAACAAAGGCCACCAGCAATGTAACCATGGCTAAATATTAACTGGTTTGTGACAGAGGAAAAAACCCACCTGTTTTTCCCTTTATAACGTCACCACCACCACCCAAACAAATCATCCACAAACAACCCCCTTTATTCAGCAGGCTAAACAATGTCACATCCACCTGATCCTGAGACCTAACCCAGTGAGGATGATCTCAGGATTTTTGATCTGAAACGGTGAGATCTCATGATTTACATCAACAGGGAGACTTTCAGAGTGGTGGGTAATGGTCCTGAATCCTCCAGGGAAGGCAAGGGAAGTCATTTAACCACAGTGCCACCTAGCCCTCAAAGGGTGGAACTGCACATTACTTTGGTAAACATGGAGCCCCACACTTGCCTTTACTGGAGTAAAGCAAGCTTACAGGCAAACAAAGGTCGACAGAGGGAAGAATCACCAGGAGGGAAGTTTAACTTCTCCTGTGCTTACTGTCTGCTGAAAATGATGGCCAACTACAGCTTCCTGCTTTGGGAGTTGTATTAAAGTAATGTTTACTCAGAGTAGACCCATTGGAATTAATTAACTTGGGTCCATTAATTCCAATGAGTCTACATAAAAGTTAATACACCCCATGGCTCAACTACGAATGGACAAATCTATTAATTTTAGTTGCTCTCAATATCTTCTTTTTTCCGGTCCAAAATTTGGATGTGCCATTGTTAATCCCCCATTCCCCCCCAAAGTCTTCATGAAAATCCCTATGCATTTTCCTGCACATTTCTGCTACTATATGTATTTCTGGACAAAATAAGGCATAGTGTAAGCATTTTTGCAAGTAATTTACCCCTGTTACACTGCATTTTTGTCAGAGCTTGGAAAAGTTACTTTTTTGAACTACAACTCCCATCAGCCCAATCCAGTGTCCATGCTGGCTGGGGCTGATGGGAGTTGTAGTTCAAAAAAGTAACTTTTCCAAGCTCTGATTTTTGTACTCTATAGTTCACCAACATACACATTTTTTGCATGCATTCTTTGCATGCATCAAAATATTTGCAGAACTGCAAATTTCAAATGTGAGCTAAGTTTGTGGTATTGGTTTGGGGAGTGTGACGTTTGGAAAGTTGGCATTAAAATGGGAACTAAACCAATTTCTCTTCCATCTCTACTCAGCCTAGGTCTACAGCAGGGATGGAAAGATCTGTCAATTTCAGTTCTCTGGTTTCCCATTTTTCTAACCTAAAGATCAGTTCTCCACATTTCTGCAGCAATGTGCATTTAAAAAAAAAAAATCTCATGAAAACTGTCCAGCATTTTAGTGTGAATTTATCCTAATAAACACATTTTATAGGCAATTTTGACTAATGTACACATTTTTGCAAGCCATTTCTCATCATATAATGCATTTTTGATTGTTATTTTCACTCATATATTCAGTTGCCTGTTTGGATGGGGTCGTACTCCCTCTGAAAGAGCAGGTCCGTAGTCTGGGGGTGCTCCTGGATCCATCCTTGTCACTAGAGGTCCAGGTGACCTCCGTGGCTAGGAGTGCCTTTTACCAGCTTCGGCTGGTAAGACAGCTGCAACCATTTCTGGATGGGAATAGCCTGAACACTATTGTCCATGCAGTGGTAACCTCTAGATTTGATAGATTCAGCTAGAAATGTGAACTGAATCAAAATTCTTGCCCATTCCTTGTCTACAGCAAGGAGTTTTTTTCCTAATCCAAGGGAAGAGTGAGGGTGGCTGGGTAGGAGAAAGACTGCATGGGGCTTAAGGAGCCAGCACACAGTTAAGAATTCACTGTACTCAATAAATACAACAAAGGGTTGTCAAAGAGTATTCCTGTATTCCAATTGTTTGCATTCATACTATCCCTTGTCAGTTTCAGCTGAATTAAACAGCAGCAGAAAGCTGACTTCTCCTCCAGATGCTGCAGCTATGGCCATATGTGGTAATAATATTGAGATTTAGGCTGGAACAGACATGTGAAACAAAATACAATGTGTGAAGGCCAGAACAGCACAGGAAATGAGGACGCTTGGGTGGATTGCAAACTCATCTAAGAAAGCCTTTGAGAGCGGCCTGCAGAATCCATCATAGACTGAAGCCCCATCTGCATTTATACATTTAAAGCACTCTTATACCACTTTACACAGTCAGGGCTCTCCCTCAAGAATCCTGGAAACTGTCGTTTGTGAAGGGTGCTGAGAGCTGTTAGGAGACCCCCTTAGAGAGCTACCATTCTCAGAGTGGTTTAACAATCAACTCTTCCTCCTAATGAACTCTGGGAATTGTCGCTCTGTGAGGGGAATAGCAGTCTCCTAATGACCCTCAGCACCCTTCACAAATGACAGTTCCCAGGACTGTATGAGGGAAGCTGTAACTGGTTAAAGTGGTACTATGCTACTTTGAATGTATAGTGTAGATGGGGCTTAGATGCATTAGCAATCTTGGGCTCTGACCAAGACAGGTCTGAGTGGGTGTAATGAAATATAAAAAAAAACAGGCAGATTTCTAGAACTGCTGACTGACTGAAAAATTAGTTGAGTTTTTTTTAAATTCAGTGCTTTCCCTTAATATAAGGAGAGCAAATCAGCCAAGTTCCATGGAACAGTCGTTCCATCAAGTGGGTTCCCAGCAGTTGGAGACCTATTTATTTATTTCTATCCAGCTTCCTAGGTCACAAAGAGCCTCTTGTGGAGGCTTACAAATAATACACAACAAAGATGTTTAAATAAACAGATCAAACCAAATTAAGAAGGGAAAGCTAGCAGAATCCACAATACAGATTTGAGATGGTGCAAAATAAAATCAGAAGCCCTCAGTCAACGGCAAATGCTTTTCCTAATAGGAATGTTTGCATACACTTGTTGAACAATGCCATTAATTGAGCTTCCCCAGGTAAGGGTTTCCATAAGGAGAAGATTCCATAAGGAATGAATGAATGAATGAATAATTTTATTTCGGTCATAGACCAGCCAGATTCCATAAGGAGAAGATCAGAAGGTCTCAGACTCACAATCCTCAGCATCTCCAGAAACGGCTGGAAGAGACTTCCCTTCTGTAAACCCTGGAGAGCTGCTAGATGGACGAGTGGACTGACTCAATATAAAGCAGACTCCTACGCTTCCTCTCCTGAAGGCCTTAAACCCAGATGGAAGCACAGAAAAGGTAGCTAAAGTAAGTTCTTTACTGGGATGCCTCAATTTAAGGCCTTCCCTTGCCCCTCTCGCATTCAGAAATCTCACCCCCTTTCCCACAGACTACCATTCTCTGAGCAATGCAGAAAAAAAAATCCAGGAAAATTATTTCATTTTCTGAAATAAATCTGCCATTTATTCAGACAAGGTTGGTTCAGTTTGAACCAGTTTGAAATCTGATTCAGTTTGAAAGGTGAACCTGTCTAATACACTCTTTATGAAACAATGCATGAGCCAAAACACCGCCACCCTTTGAAATTTGAACTTCTCTGAATTTTGTAATGCAATGCTTCAGTCAAGTAATGTGTACAAAAATATATATACTAGTGTAAAGTGTGCTTAAAAATGCATATATTGGTGAAAATAACATACAAAGATGCATTATATTGGGGAAATGTGTATATTAGGCAAACAAAAATGTGTATGTTAGGAGAAATTCTCACTAAGATGCTGATGATCCCTCCTCCCCAAATTCACGAACTGCTGTGGAAATGTGGAAAACTGAATTTAAGATTGGAAAAATAAGAAACTGAAAAAACCAATATCGACAGATTTGCCCACTCCTACCTAAAGGTATGAGATGAACCTTGATTCTGGTGTAGGTAAGATGCCTTTTTCCCAGACAAAAACTGAACGTCACTCACCATCACAGTACCATCCCATACTCCCAAAGACTGCATATGTAAGTATGCTATTTTGCTGTGTACCCTGTCTTTCCTTTGTGGCTATTGCTGCAAAGTTCTGGAGTCACACTGAGACTTGGATTTATTTCTGAGTAGACATTGCCAGGCGTGCTGCACCATTGCTTGGGCCAGAATCTTTGACCACAGAGTGTCAGCCTCAATGAAATTCTAGCTGAGGATGAGCAGGGTTCCCCCCCCCCCCATTCTGTTCCTTTATTGTCCCATATGCTTGCTTTGCTCTGCATTCCTACCCTTCCTGAAGTTTGGGTTAAGCAAGAGAATTTCTAAAATTAATCCTGGAACTGATGCATCAGTAGGCACTGTGTGTTTCAGTTTTCAGTGCGTTGAGCTCATTTGCATCTCCCACACCCTGTGCTGTCAATGTGTGCACATTTATTTATTATTGAAGTTTATATCTTGCTCTTCAGTGGTAAATTGGAATTCTCTGGGTGGCATTGATAAAACTCTGCAATAAACAAAAAGCTATCTTGATGATGCAATCCCATGTTACAAATTGCAGCACAATTCTTTCTGTCTTGTGTTTTACTGATGGACGCACATGCATCCTACCATTTTTCCCTACCATGAGATTTAGATTTATTTATTTCGGTCATAGACCAGCACATACAGAATACAGCAAACCAGAACAATATACAATACGTATAAAAATATAAAAGCTCTCAGATCCTGTGTGGAACCTGATAAAATATTTAAATAATCTTATTTTATCAACACTCTACAGCAGGCAATGATGGCTGAGCAAAAACCAGCCACTTTAGCTGTAACCTGGGGATTCTGATCTGACAAAAAGATATTATAAATAATTTTTTTTCTGTAAAATTGGGGTAATAACGATAAAGAACAGTCACACCCAGTTTGCATTTTTGGCTGTGTTTTCAATCATGAGAACATAAGCAAAGCTTCGCTGGATCAGGCCAGTGGCCCATCTAGCCCGGCATCCTGTGCTTACAGTGGCCAACCAGGTGCCCATTATGGGAAGCCAGCAAGCAGGACCTGAGGGCAACAGCTCTCTCTCCCCTCTTGTGATTCTTAGTAGCTGGTATTCAGAGGCATACAACCTTCAACTTTGGAGGTAGATCATAGCTATCATGGAAAGCCTTATCCTTCATGAATTTGTCTAGCCTGCTTTTAAAGCCACCCAACTTGATTGGATGTGAATTCCATCGTTTATGCACTGTGTGAAGAGTCCTTTCTTTCGTCTATCCTCTATTTTTCAACATTCAGCTTCATTGGATGTCCCTGAGTCCTGGAGTTATGAGAGAGGGGGGAAAACTTGAGCTTATGCATTTTCTCCACACCATGCATCATTTTATAGAATGCTATTATGTCCCACCACCTTACTCATCCTTTTTCTAAACTAAAAAAGCCCCACTAATGTGATATATGGAAGTTTGTATAGGTAACATGGGGAGGAGGATATGAATGAATTCAGAGAACTGAAAGGAGAAACATGTTGTACAGGGGCAAAGAAATGTACAAACTTCAGATTTATTTATTCAAAATTTTGAACAGTGGAGAGTCCTTAATGCATCGCTTCTGCTTTGAAAACAAGGCCAGAACACCAACATCTGGGGAGAAATCCAGATGGCACCCTAGCCCAGCCAGTTTACTGAGTGTTCCACATTCTACTCAACATGCCTGATCTGTTCACCATAGAGTAACAGCTCGTAGGAGTCCTAGACCAGCCAAGGTTCTGCTCTTGCTTTTGAGATTGAAACATGTGTCCTCGGTGGTGGCAGATGTGAAGGAAGGCTCAGACTCTGTTGCTTGCCAGCTGCTGCAATGTGCTCATCTGGAAAGAAATGTACCATCTTTTTAACCAAACCAGTGTGTATGTGTCAGAAGCGTGGTGGCAAATTCAGAAGTGCAGGGTCCCTTCATGATAGTGATGCCACGCCCCCTCACAGCCACACCCCTTTCCCACTTTCCCTTGTCTCCCTTGCTGTCCTCCACTACAAGAGGTGTCTCTAGGGACCAAACAGCATGAAAGGAAAGGCTGTGTTAGCTACTGAGAAGAGTCTCCTCAGTGGCTGACTCACCTGCTTTCACTGATTGGCTCCAACCAGCATGGAAGGACAAGGAATCTTCTCAGGGGCTAAGAAGCTCCTCTTTCATGCTGATTGGCTCATGGATAAGGACCTGCCTGGGACCCTGTTCACAAAAAAGGAAGGGGTCTACAACCCCCCATGACCCTCAATGACTACATCCCTGGTGTATGTGTGTGTGTGTGAGAGAGAAAGAGGGATCTCTGTAAAGCAGCAGAGGAGAATGTTTTTCAGCCCAAGGGCTACATTCCCTTGAAGGCAACCTTCGTGGGGGGCCACATGCCAGTGGTGGGAGGGGTCACAGGCAAAAGTGGGTGGGGCACCAGAAGTGACTCTCGCCTTTGTACAACAGACTACATTCCTGCCATGCAAATGTCAGCAGTTTCTACACACCCACATCTCCCCATCTGGGCAAGCAAGAGGCAATATCGCAGTGCAAGGACGCATTCCAGCCAAGCAGCAAAAGCCAAGGATGGGTTGTGCGGAGTAGGACTGATGAAGGGTATGACCCGGGGGAAGTCCTGTGGGCCAGATGGAGAGGGCTGAAGGGCCACATTTGACCCCTGGGGCTGAGGTTCCCCTGGCCTGCTGTAAAGCATCAGAGGCTGCCCTGGTTGAGCAAATGAGCTGAAGTTTGCTTGAGCTCTTCACTCTGTATTCCCTATGGAGGCAGACAGACTAGAGTAGTCATATAACCAAAGAGAGACAGAGGTCTCTCTCTCTCTCTCTCTCTCCTTGTTTGGGCAGTTCATGATATTCAAAGACAATATTTGCATTTTTCAGGGTATGTAATCTACCCTGCTGACATGTGGCAGACCAGGCTAGCACAGTGAGAGAGGGGGAGGGACTCTTTATGCTGTGCATTTTACAACATCTGGCAAACATCTGGTGGCAGACATCTCATTCGTAACCCTCAAGGTTGGAGCAGAAGATGCACTCCCCTTCAAATGAGAGGAGCCGAAGCATAAAAACATTCTTTTGATTCTCCTCCCCTACCCCAAACCCTGAAGCCTGCACAAGACTCATTGAGCAGAGACACACGTAACTGTTCTGCCGGTTCCAGTGCGTCTCCACATCTCGTTTCTGAAAACGGGGCACACGACACTAGCCAAACTTTGCCCCTTTTCACTCTAAAACCTGCTTGGATAAGCGCCAATGCTTTTTTACATTCAGCTTCAGGCAGATTTCGCAACTGATTGATAGATCAACCTGTTTGCCTTCCAGGTGTGGCCAATGGAAACGCGTTGCTGCAGGCTCAGGCAGAGACAGTGACTGGCCCGGCGCTTTGCTGGTCCTGAAAGGTCTGAAGTCAGCAGTGGGGAAGGGAGGTGTGGCCAGCAGAGGGCAGAGTCACTTCAAAATGCAGCTAGAAAAACCATTCTGGCAACTTTTCAAGTGACTAGTGTGGCCACAGCCATTTATAAAGTGGACTGGAGGCAGGATAAAGATCTCTGTGTTTTGCACCACCGGATGGAATTCCGATTTCACCTGATAGCTGTGTGAGCTTGGGGAAAGAAACACATAATGTTTTATGGGATGTGCTACTATGCTCATGTCTTGCTTGTGGGCTTCTTTTAGGCACGTGGTTGGCCTCTGTGAGAACAGGGTGCTGGACTAGACAGGCCTTTAGCACAATTCTCCAAGGCTCTTCCTGTCTGAACAGCTTTGCTCCTGCAAGCATCCATGACCAGGGTGAGCGCATGCTCCGGGTTGCCAGCCTTTCCTTCTGCAGTGGTACCCATTGGGATTGGTGGGGTGGAAGGCAGAGAGGTCAGCAGTAGGTGGCGCCAGAGCTAGTGACAAACCAAGAAATCCTGGTTTTGCCCTCATCCTCTTCCCTGCTGAGTTCTACAAAGGCAACACTGAGACTGAGGAACAGGTGGATGACAGCTAATACCACATCTTGGGCTTTCGGTAAGTAGGAAGATAGGCAGCTGGGGCTGGCTTAGGGCAGATTGAGGCTGGTGGGGCAGTGTCCCATGCACCCTAATGGAGCAGCCTCCACCGTTTTTCTGGCCCCACTCCTATGACTTTAACTGAAGCTCAATATACAGAGAAAACCAATGTCTGCATATCGAGCTACTGTTAAATGTATAGGAGCAGAGGGCCAGTGCCAGAGAACAAAAAGGTGGACACCCAACCCCAGGGTACGTTGACCCTTGCTTGTCACAGCCCTTCAGATGGCGCAGACTGAAACCGATTCAAATGCTTCAAGGAGGTGTTCACACTGTGGGCCAAATGTGCCCTTCTTGGTTAAGGGCCATAGCTTTGCACGGAGAAGGTTCCTGACTCAACCCCTGTCAAGGATCAGGTAATAGCAGATGATCAGAAGGGCCCTTCTCTGCCTGAGGTCTTGGAGAGCTGCTGCCAGTCAGAGTGGACAGTGCTAGATGGGCAAATAATCTGACTGGGTAATAAGGAGGATTCCTATATGTCAGTGATGGGGAACCTGTGACAATTGGGGGCTGGCTCATTAGGGCAAAGGGGCACTGCCTCACCAAGATCAGTCTATCCTCAGCCAGCTCCTGCCTGCCTACCTCCAGTGTAGGGGCGGCACTGTCTGTCAGCCTCCTCCTCTGCCTCAGTCTCGGGTTTGCCTTTCTTGAACTCAACAGAGAGGAGACTAGGGACAAGACTAGCATCAGCTGGCTTTGCCAGCCATTGACTCTGGCTCCACCTACTGTTGGCCTCCCTGCCTTCTACCCTACCAGCCTGTGACCCTCCAGACTCTCCCATCAGCCCCAGCCAGCATGGATAATGGTCAGGGATGATGGGAGTTGTAGTCCAACGACATCTGCAGGGCCCCTGCCCCATGGGGATGAACTCAGTCCCTGTCCAATGGGGACTGACAATGACAACATGCATTGATAAGGTGCTATGCAGTTCAGTAGCAGGGCGCAGGTTTCAGAGGCAGAAGGTCCCTGATTCAACCCACAGCACCTCCAAAGGATCTGGAAGCGAGCGCTACAAACTTCCTTCTCTGTCTGGGAGCTGTTGCTGCCAGTCAGAGTAAGAGAATACTAGGCCAAATGAACCAACAGTCTGACTTAGTACAAGCCTATGGACTTGTTGCAAGGCGGCTGGATGCACAGAATTAGGGCACATGAGTCCTTTGACTTTATGAGTGGCAAAGCAGAGAGAATTTGGGCAGGTGGAGCTTGTCAGAGAGAGCTGAGGAATGTGCTGGACTCCCCTCTTTGGCATAACTCTTAAGAACACGGGAGCTCTGACTTCCTATGACT
This sequence comes from Rhineura floridana, assembly GCF_030035675.1. Taxonomy (NCBI): domain Eukaryota; kingdom Metazoa; phylum Chordata; class Lepidosauria; order Squamata; family Rhineuridae; genus Rhineura; species Rhineura floridana. The sequence goes on from NC_084491.1 coordinate 39,524,198, forward strand.
AAAGCCATGCTGCTCTGCTTGGGAAGGGCTGTAGCGCATTGCAGAGCATCGGCTTTGTACATACAAGGTCCTAATTTCAATTCCTGGCATCTCAGGTTAGGACTGGGAATCAGGCCTGGGGCCAGTGGGTGGCCAGGTTGGACCCTGGCCAAGGGTCCCTGTGGCCCAGAGGGGTCCCTCCTTAGGGTGGGAAGGTGAAGCTCCTGCTTGGCAATCCATGGCAGCATTGGGTTGTGGGACTCAGCGAAACAACACTACTGCAGATTGCAAAGTGGGAGCTCATGGGAGCCCCCAGGCACCCCCCCAATACTGGCGTGCCCAGCATTTAAATAAGCTCACCCACCCTACCTACCTGTCATTTCAGTGTGCATGCCCTGCATGTGTCTGTCTGCCATCACTCAAGATGGTGAAGGGGCATCCCTAAGGGGTTAGCACTCCTGCCGCCATCTTGGGTGATGGCTGGTGTGCGCATGCAGCGCATGCAGCGCATGCAGCGCATGGACTGACACGACAGGTAGTTGGCATGGGTGGGCCTGTTTAAGCCCCACACCGCCTGTATCAGGCGGGGTGTTCAGCCTTATGGTGCTGCGGGCCTGGGGCAGGCTGGTGCCCAAGGGCCCAGTCATGTCTGGCAATGGCCTGCTGGGAATGCCCCCTGCCTGAGCTCTGGAGAATCAATGCCAGTCATTAGATAGTACGGATGGACCAATGGTGTAAGGCAACCCCCTATATTCCTATGTACTGCCTAATCATTTCACCAATGCCTCTTGCCTGTGCAGATCTTTTTGGATAGCTGGAGCCAGTGAGTTCTTCTGGGTGGTGAGAGACCCAAAGGACCCTTGCTCTGAGTCCAGCAAGAACTGGGATATACTGGCATCCTTTCAGGAAGAAGTTTGAAGCTATTATTAAGGGATTCTCTACTATAATTTATCCGCTCTCCTGGTGTTTATATGCACCAATGAGGACACCTAGTGGCTGATGTGAAAAATCTCAGCACAGACTGTAGTTTTGTAAGGTTCCTGTTGCAGTCATGTTGAATGGTGGGCGATAAATTATAACGAAGTGAAATGTCTGGCTAAATTATAACATGTTTCAGTAAAATTCAGTAAGGCTCAGGGTATCTCTCTACACGTCTTATTCTTTCAGGTTGTAGATACCTCACTGCTTTTGGATGTAGAGCTTAGGGTGTGTTACCTGTTGAACTGCGGCTGCAGACTCCACACAGGAGTTGCTAAAGCCACTGGGTTATTAACTGGATCTATACAATTCCTTGGCAGGGCTCTAAATACAGGCATGCAGCAGGGTTTCACCTTGGAACTAGGCTACGAGAAGGCAAGGTGGAGAAAGTCTGGCTTGTCATTAAGGGAATTTATTGTCTGAACTGCAACACATTGGCAAATAGGAAGAGGGATAGCATATTGCTGGTGATGCTGCACACCGGCTTACTTCAGGATGTATCACAATCCTTCCATTATTTGGACCTGAAAGACCTCATGCATCTGGAGTGCTTAGAACTACTTCTGCCTGCGGCCGTGTTGGTTGTTGGAGATGTTACTTGCACTCAAGGGTGTTACACAGAGTTGGTAGCTATTAGATTCTTGCAGGGGGTACTCAAGGCTTGTTCATTCTGTCCCAAGGAGTAAATCAGCTCTCTGGCTGCTCATTGTGCATTATCTATTGAGTTGTCCAAGATTCTGGTTTACAAAGAATAGTCGATCACACACACACACGAGACTCTGCACCACATTTACACAGTTCCATGATCCCGCAGATGTCCCTGTGGAATAGAAACAGTCTTTCGAGTGCCGTTCTGTGTCAAGAGGGAGAAAGAGATCTGTGGAAGGAAGGCAAAAGTCCCAATAGAGAAACTGGAATAGGGATGGAAGGATCTGTCAGTTTTGATTCTCTCAGTTTCTAATTTTTCCAGTCTTAAATTCGATTCACGTTTCTGCAGCAATTTGCAATTAAAAAAAAATCATGGAAGTTCTCTAGCATTTTAGTGAGAATTTCTCCTACTAAACACATTTTTGAATGCAGTTTGACTTATGTACACATTTTTGTAAGCCATTTCTCCTAATGTAATGCATTTTTATTTTCATGAGAGTGGCTGTATACTATAGCCAGCATGGATTTTTCCCGTTCCACAATGCGAAATTGAAAATATGCCCCCATGCCATTCTGCTGCTTCCTGTAAGCTCATTTCAAAACAAAATCTTACAAAACTTATAGTCCTGAACTCAGAAGCGCTTGCTTAAAAACCCTCTAAGTTTTCATGGCAATACGCAAAACACTCAGAGAGAATCCAGAGTTCAAAGTCTAAAACAATAGTAAAATAATCCAGGCCTCTGTTGGATTTTTTCTGTCAATGGTCTCATATGTTGAAATTAATTAAAAATCAGCCATGTTCACAGAGCACCTTCATTTTCTACAGTTTAAAAGTTAAAAAAATGCATGGCTGATTTTTAATTAACTTAAGAAAATTAACATTGGAGTCTATGATAGCACAGGTATGTTCACTAAGAACCAATTGTCAGTGTTCTAAACACCAGACTAACTGCTGTTTGGCTTAACTACTCAGGGGGGCACACCCATGCCAAACATTTATTCCACTTGAAACAGTCATGGCTTCCCCCCAAAGAATCCTGGGAAGTGTCATTTGTGAAGGATGCTGAGAGTTAGGAGACTCCTCTTCCCTTGACAGAGCTCCAGTGGCCAGAGTGGTTTAACAGTCAGCCCCTCTTCTGGGGATTGTAGCTCTGTGATAGAAATAGGGTGTCTCCTAACAACTCTCAGCACCCTTCACAAATGAAACTTTCCAGGATTCTTTGGGGGAAGCCATGACTGTTTAAACTGGAATAAAGGTCTGGTGTGGATGTGGCCAGGGACAGCTTTGGTTTAAATTTGGATGGGGAACGGCATGCATCTGCTCTAGAATAAAAAGTTAGGGGAAACCCTGAAAAAAATACTCTTAACAGTGTTTTCCTTTTGGAAAGGAAAGGGGCTTTCCCACTGCACAGTGCCCACCCACCCAGTCTTCTCCTCTCCCTCCTCCTCCTCCTGTCTTTATATTGTTGCTTCCTATCTGCTAAAACAAGATCAGCACAGCACATGTTGTGTTTCTGCTATTTGGGCTGATTGTAGGTGTTGCCACCACTCACCATATGTTCAGAGGCAGAAGGGCAGTACAATGTCTCAGAGAGGAGGTCAGGTCTCCTGCTGCCCTGGTGCATTCACTGTAGCTGCTCAATTTTCCTGCTTTTTAAAGTTTGATAGAAATATCTTTTGGCTCTAGGTAAGTTCTTAAACTGCAAGGTACTTTTGGACTATTAGTTAATATTCATTTTTATGCAAATTTTCCCCTAATATAGGGATTTTTGCATGCATTGCTTGGTTGGAGAACTGCATCTCAAAATTCAGATATGAAAGAATTTTGAAGGATGGTTGTGTTTTACTTCTCATGTTGTTTCAGAAATCGCAATTTTGATAAATTCTGCTTTAAATGCAAGCTGAATCGAATTTCTCACCCATCCCTCAGCTGGAGACAGCAAGGAGTGTCAAGAGGAAATGTGTGTGTGTGTGAATCAATGACAAACAGGTATCAAAAACCCTCAACATCATTTTTAAAGAAACCAGGGTAGCATAAGAGTAGACTGGTTAAGAGATAATGTTGCGACTCAGTGGGGAAATTCTCAAATTAAAAATCAGGGTCAGGATAGATGAGTCTCTTAGTTTCTATAAGTTTCTCATTTTTTCCCATCTTGAGTTTAGTTCACCACATTTCTGCATCAGTTCATGAGTTGTTTTTTTAAAGAGCCATAAAAGTTGCCAGCAATTTAGTGTGCATTTCTCCCAAGATACATTTTGGCAAGCAATTCCCATAATATAATGCATTGTTGTTTTTACTAATATGTGTACGGTTATTCACACTTTACACCAGTATATGCGTTTTTTCACATATTATTTGACTGAAGAACTGCGCTGCAAATTTCATAGCAGTGCAGATTTCAAAGGGTAGCTGTGTTTCAGCATGCATATTGTTTTGGGCAATGCAGATTAGGTCATTTGCATTCCTATGTGAACCGATAGCTTGTCCCTTGCAGGAATATTGTAAGGGTTGCCATGGATAAAATATATGAAGTGATTTGAGCACATAGAAAAATGCAAGAGTGCCAAAGCAGTGCCCCAAAGTAAGATTGTCCCCAAGCACTTCATATGAGTACAATTCAAGTTGCTGATTTCAACCCAAGATGTCTTGGGACCACCTGCTCCTATATAAACCTGTCCACTCTTTTTAAGATCAGCTGGGTAGGCCTCCATCTACTGAGGTCAGGCTGATAGCGCCTAGAGGATGGGCCTTTCCAAGAGTGGCCCTCCACCTTTGGAAAGCTCACCCTAATTCTGTCTGCCTGATGATGGCAGGTTAAAAAAATAAACCAACTCCTCAGCTTTTTAATTCAATATTCTCTGTTTCAGAAACTGTTTAGTTTAGCATTTAAAATTTAATTGGAATTTTATCCAAATTGTTTTTGCTGTGCTGTGCTTCATGCATGGTTTTAATGGTTTTGCATGGCTTTTAAATGGTCCTTTGTTGTTGTGCCTGCTGTTTTTGTTAAATGTTGGCGAGCTGTCTCAGAACAATTTGGGCAAGGAAGGATCGTTCATATCGGTTTAATAAATAAATCCAAAGTAAATGACTTATTTCCCTGACTTATTTTAATTTAAAAGGTTTGGGAAATGTTGAGCTGAAAGATTCTGGATTTCCTAGTCTGCCTTCTCCCCAAGCACGGGGGTGTTACTTCTGTTTAGGCATCATTTTATTGACTTGTTTTAAATATTTCTATCCTGCTCATCATTGTAAAACAATTCCAGTGTGGGTTACAATAAAACTGTATGACTTCATGACTCTTGGTTTTCTGGAAAAAAAACCCTGACAGGCCCTTTGTATAAGCCAGCCATCACCAGCTGAGGTGCACGAGGATGGCAATGACATGTGCATGGCATGATTTGGGCAGAGGTTGATACTTTCATGGAGGAATGATTGCCAACATCTTGCAGGTAGGTGGAGCAGGAGGAATGGCAGAACTGGGCACCAACACACCCAACCCTCATTGAAATTCTCCTCTTGCCTGTGCAACCACAGTCTCCTGTGTGTTCCACCCACCTCCATTCAAAAGCTTCATCTTCACAATTAGGATATTCCTGTTCAAACCAGGACAAGTTTTTAACTCGTATCACAGTTGATTAGGGCTGACGCAAAACTACTCAATTTTAGTATGTGTGTGTGTGTGCAATGCTTGCATGTGTGAGTGTAAAACTATTAATATTATTGAAAACATCTTCCTTTCCCAATGATTTTTTTATCCCTCCTTGGAAAATGTTCATAGACATGTTCCATTGCCCTTCCTTGCTCTCACTCTTAATTGACTTCATTCGTCCTTAGTGACATCATCACCATGTAACCACTGAACTCTGGTGGACTACACAAAAGGCCTGGCTAGTTCAGCATCCTCTTTTTCACAATCCAATGCCTCCAGAGAGGCTAGAAGCAGGGTTTGAAGGCAATCACTCTCTTCTGCTGATGCTCCCTGGAAAACGATATCTAGTAAGTGGCATACTGCTCCTGAAGGCAGCAGGCACATCATGACTAATAGCCATGGGAAAAGCTCTTCTCCATGAATTTGTCTAACCCCTCAAGCCATCTAAGCCAGTGGCCACTGCATCATGTGGCAGTGTGTTCCATAGGTTAATCATGTGTTATGTGAAGCATCCTCTTTTTTCTCTTTTCCAGATATACTGACAAGACAGAGTTGTGTCCCATGCTAGACTTACGCAGAGTAGACCCATTGAAATTAATGAGCATGACTAAGTTAGGTTTATTAATTTCAGTTGGTCTCCTCTCAGTAGTGCTTAGCTGGGGACAGCCCTCAGTTTCATCTGCACAGCCTGAGCACTTTTCTTTGGTGGGGGGGAGGGATCCTGCACTGAACAGAGAATAGAATGGATAGCACAGAGTCTTCTTTACATATCCATCCTCCTTGGTCTGAGCAGTGATGCTGAGAACAAGTTCTGGGATTGACTCCAGCTCTGCTACTACTATGAACCCTGATAAACTCTTCAAGCTCAGCCCTTTTCACAGTCTTCCTTCCAAATTCCTACGGGGAGGTGGAGGGACAACCCTGGGGACGAGGTAGGGGATCTGGGTGGAGCCGTGATTATGGGATCACACGCCCCACCTTGCCTTCATGTAGGCCATCCGTGCCCCTGGGGCTCACCCAGCGTGCACACTCTGGGCGTCAGCCAGTCCCATGACGCTCCATTGGGTTGAGTCTGGACTTGATGGAGCTTTTAAGTTAATTGCAATCAACTGAAGAAACTACATCAGTTAACGTTCACCCATGGAGCCAGTGGACAGGGGCCAAGGCAATCGAGCAACTGGTTGGCAGAGCTAAAAACACCAAACAAAAATGGAGGAGGCTTCAACAGGAGATCTTTGCAAAACCAACAGAAATTCCATACATCCAACCTACGGTGCTCCCTCGCAGATCTGCCTCTTTGTTCCTGGAAGTCCAACAGATGCCAAATAAGTGTTGGGCTTTAGGGTCAGTGTAGCGGGTCTGTCCTGCCAGTGGCCCTGAGCTGTATCCTGCTGGGCAGTGTGAGAACTCTTAGGATGGCATAACACTTCCTGAGTCAGACCATGAGTCCATCTAGCCTAGAGCTGTTCACTCTGACCAGCGCTTTGCTAAGGTCAGGAAGCTTTGCCTACTTCCTACCCATCCACTTTCTCTGAAGTTTTGTTCAAAGTGGCACCAGGGCCACCCCAGCCTTGCATCCTCCCAGCAGGGAAGGGAGGATATGCCAGGTTTATTTTTTCCAATCCTCAGTTCTCCATATTTCCACAGTTTGCAATTAAAAAGGAGAGATTCTCATGAAAATTCATCAATATTTTTGGATGAGTTTCTTTTAATATACACATTCGATACATAATTTTACATATATAGATAATTTGCAAAGCAGTTTTTCCTATAATGCATTTTGGTATGCTATTTTCACTATTATTATTATTATTATTATTATTATTTCCCACCCTTCCTCCCAGTAGGAGCCCATATATGCGTTTATACACACACTTTGCCCCAACATACACATTTTGCACACATTGCTTTGCTGGCAAGCTGCATTGCAAAATTTGGATACAAGCAAATAAAATTTTGAAGGATGGCTGTGTTTAGGTTCCCCTCTTCTTTCAGAAAGGGCAAATTAGGTAAGTTCTCCCTTAAATGCAAACTGAATCGAATTTCACCCCCACCCCCAGTGCCCAGCTGTTGTTGGACAACAACTCCCACAATCCCTGAGCACTGGCCATGCTGGCTGGGGGTGATGAGGTTGGGAGAGGCTGCACCCTGTCTTGGACAACCCAGTTTGTTATGCTGGAAGGTTTTCTGATGGGGAACCTGTGGCCATCCAGATGTTCTGGGACTCCACCTCCCATCAGTCCCAGCAGCGGTCAAGGATGATGGGAATTACAGTCCAACCACAGCTGGAAGGCCATAGTTTGCCCATTCCTGCTCTCCTTCTTGCAAATCCTAAAGCCGCCCATCTCTGTTTTCAATGTCAAATCCGGCGGGCAATCACAAACCACTCTTAATCATTCTACTTTATCTGTAATCAACAGCTAACTGATTTGTTGCAACCTCTTCTGGGGTGGATCTTCCCACAGTCCGCTATGTGCTTCTAGAAGGCTTTGATGCAAATGGCTGCAGCTCCAGGCCTGTTTGCTAGAGCAGGTTGTTCCAGAACATTTAGTTTTCTAAGGCTGGGATAGAGTAAAGACGTGGTTTTTATCATTTGAGTTCTTTGGTATCTAGTGGGATTGTATTACATGATGCCCCAAGTGTTCTCCCCATTTTTGGGGAGGGGCTGTAATTCAGTGGTAGGTCCCAGTCAGTACTTGGCATCTTTGTTTCTTCATTATATTTATAGCCCACCTTTCCTCCAATGAGCTCAGGGCGGCATACACAGATCCACCCTTTTATCCTCACAACAACCTTGTGAGGTAGGTTAGGCTGAGAGATGGCAGCTGTCCCAGGGTCACTCCAGTGAGCTTCATGACTGAGTGGGATTTGAACCTGGGTCTCTAGTCTAACCCAGGGGGAAGCCAATGTAGCATCTTCCAGATATTGTTGTACTACACCTCCAAAGTAGGGATGGAATGTAGTGTCAGTTTTAGTTCCCCCCGTTCCTCATTTTTCTAATCTTAAATTCCGTTCTCTACATTTACGCAGCAATTTGCAAACGTAAAAAAAAATCCTCATGACAATTCTTCAGCATTTTAGTGCAAATTTCTCCTAATAAATACAGTTTTGTATGCAGTTTTGGTTAATGTACACATTTTTTGCAAGCAAGTTATCCTATTTTTGTATTTTCACCAATATATGCATTATTATACACATTTCCCCTTAACATGCATTTCTATAAACACTGGTTGCTCGGAGAACCACATCGCAAAATTCAGATCAGTGCAGAATTCAAAGGTTGGCTGTGTTTCGGTTTCTCATATTATTTTGGAAAGTGCAAATTTGATAAATTTGGCTTTAAATGCAAACTGAATGGAATTTCTTGCCCATCCTTAATCCAAAGACTATATGCAGGTGAAGAGAGAGAGGGCACCTAGACAGACAAAGGCCCTTCCAATGGACCACCCTCCTCCGAATGTAGATCAGATGGGCACTCAGGCTGGGGCTTTATAGGACCTGGTAGCACTGGATTGGTCCTTGGCCTCCAGTGACTAAGGGCTCAGTCAGGTAGTGATGCTGCTCTTGCAATCTAGATGCACAGCTTGGAAAAGTTACTTTTTTGAACTACAACTCCCATCAGCCCCAGCCAGCATGGCCACTGGATTGGGCTGATGGGAGTTGTAGTTCAAAAAAGTAACTTTTCCAGGCTCAGTCTAGATGTTGCCCTTGAGGAACATAGTTCAGTCCAAAGCGGTTATTATGAGACAGGAATATGGCTGTGGTGGGGACTTACAGGAGGGCAGGTGCAGGAGTCTGACTTTTGAGAGCCCCAGTACAAGACCCCACAGCTGTGCTACACATTCCAGAGCAGTGCTGCTAATTTCAGTGGGAGCCCTGTGTTCCTTGCATCGTTGCATTAGCCTTTAATCTTCAAGGAAACAACGGCTGGTGTGTATGTTATAAATGGTCGGTGTGAACAGATCGGCCATGCTAATAATTCCCACTTTGTTCTGAATGGGGTTATTAATCCAACATCTTCGTGATTCAAATGGACAGGGCGGTGAGAATTAATTAGACATGCTTTCTAATGAATCACCCTCCAGAAATTATGACTTTGTAGAAAATTGCTTCCAAGTGAACTCAGATAGCAAACAACCCAGGAAAATCACATTCTGGAATACTTTAAGCTCCTGGGCTGCATACCTGTCATACATTTAAAACACTATTATTATTATTATTATTATTATTATTATTATTATTATTATTATTATTATTATTATTATTATTATTATTATTATCGTGATGGTACTCACCAGTACTGAGAGCCAGCACCTCTTTTTTGGCTGCCCATAGCATCCATTGGGTGCTGGTACCAGCTGCACTTTTATCAAGGTATGAGTACCGACATCTTATTTCCCCCCCCCCCAAAAAAAGCCCTGGATTAATTTACCAATTAAAAGCAAATAATCAAACTCAGTTTAAAAAATCCAAAGTTCAAGGGTCTTATTTAAGGTACATGGGAACTGTAGTTTGCCCCTCGCAGAGCTACAGTTCCCAGCACCCTCAACAAGTTACAGTTCCCAAGATTATTTAGGAGAAGTCATGTCCTTTAAATGTGCTTTAATTGTAGTGTAGTGGTTAAGGTGTGGGACTACGACCTGGGAGACCAGGGTTCGAATCCTCACATAGCCTTGAAGCTCACTGGGAGACCTTGGGCCAGTCACTGCCTCTCAGCTTCAGAGAAAGGCAATGGTAAACCTCCTCTGAATACCGCTTACCATGAAAACCTTGTTCATAGGGTCTCCATAAGTTGGAATCGACTTGAAGGCCGTCCATTTCCATTTTAAATGTATGGTATGTGCACAGCCCCTCTCTCAGTGGTTTTTTCCCCTTCCCCAAGGAATCATTGGCATCTTGGGATGGTGAAGAATGGCAACCTCCCTCCCCCCTCCCCCATACATATATATTTGCAGCAGGTATGTCAGATCTTGGGTCCATCCAGCCCAGTCCTGTCCACTCAAGGAGTAGGGAAAGGGCCACAGCTCAGTGGCCGAGCGTTTGCTTTGCATGCAGAAGCTCCCAGGTTCAATCCTCAGCATCTCCAGGTAGGGCTGGGGAAAGCCTCCTGCCTGAACCCCTGGAGAGCTGCTGCCAGTCAGTGTGGACAATACTGAGCTATATGGGCCAATGGTTTGATTTGGTATACAGCAGCTTCGTAGGTCGCTATATAATTCCTGTATGCCAATGAAATAAATGTCCTTTTTTGGTTAAAAACAATCAGGTGCCGGTGCTCATATCTTGATAAACGTGCAGTGGGGTTGAAAGCACTGAGTGTATCATACCACAGGCAGCAATGGTCTAGCATCTTCAACTTTCTTTAAAGAACGAGATGCATAGCAAAACTCTTCTCCGTTTGGGGAAGAGCATTGCTGCAGAAGGTCCCAGGTACAATAGGGCTGCGAAAGACTTTTTTCCTGAAACCGCTGCCAGTCAGTGTAGGCTGAGCTGACCTGGATGGACCAATGGTCTGATTCAGTAAAAGGTAGCATCCAGTGTTCCTGTTGAGTGTGTGTGTCGGTGCTTTGCCTTCATGGCGAGAGCAAAAGTAGCTGAACGTGGACCTCTGATTCATAAAGAAAGGGGAGGTTTAGAAAGAACTGCTCTTGCTTCACTCCACATTTTCAGCTTAACTCAGGGATTTCACAAGGGCAAACCGTGTCTGTAAAAATCGTCAGAGAAGCCGACTTATGGAGGAAGCCGCACTAATCAAAGGGAAACAGCACAGCAAGCTGAGGCAAGTCTCATCTGGGAAAAACAGAGCAAGAGCGGCAACAGCAACACACCTTTGTGTTTCTTGCTAGCAAGGCAGATGTCTTTGGGATGCAAGGCCCATATCTCCTCTTACTAATAGGGTTGCCATTGTCTGTTTCCTGGCAGGGTTCCTGGGCCTTTTACAGAAAAGGATGACAGGCAGAAATTCAGGTGGAGGAGCTTACCTGTGCCCTGCAAACACAAAAGCAGGGCGCTCTTAAAGGCAGCCAAAATTTATTGGCAGTGCAGACTCCTGATATCATAGTGTACTGTGTTAAGCTTGCTCCTGGTTTGCACGGGGGTATCCTAGACCTGAAGAGCAGCCTTGATCCTATACACCAGCCTTAGCCAACCTGATGTCTTCCAGATGTTTTGGACTATGGTGGTGGTTCAAAACACCTGTGGCGCACCAGGTTAGCGAGGGCTGCTATATAAGTTTGCTTGTTTATTTGTCTATTTATTTATTTATTGCATTTGTATACCGTCCCATAGCTGAAGCTCTCTGGGAGGTTTACAACAATTAAAAACATTAAAAACAAATACACACATTTAAAAACACATTTTTTAAAAAGCAATTTAAAAACACATGCTAAAATGCCTGGGAGAAGAGGAAAGTCTTGACCTGGCGCAGAAAAGATAACAGTGTGGTCGCCAGGCGCACCTTGTCAGGGAAAGAATTCCATAATTTGGGGGCCACCACTGAGAAGGCCCTCTCCCTTGTTGCCAGACTCCCAGGTTCCCTCGGAATAGGCACCCGGAGAAGGGCCTTCGATGTTGAGCGTAGTGTATGGGTGGGTTCATGTCGGGAGAGGCGTTCCATCAGGTAAGTTTACTCAGAAGTTGCTCCAATGGGACCTGTTCTCAAGAAACTGGGTAGAGGATTGTAGCCCTGGTTTGCCTTTCTGTAAATCTTACCACACAATTCATTGCGTGTTTAGTTAGAGGCCAAGTCCCACTGAATTCAATGAGGGTTACTTCCTATTAAGTGCACATAGGATGGCAGCCTAAACACCAGCTTTGCCCCCATATATTCCTGGTTTGCAGCAGTTTTATATTCAGCTTACAACAATGTACTCCTGAACAGGCTCCTAGTTTATCTCCTCTTGTTTTGCTCTTGAATTTAGTTGACATCAAATAGGCCTGAGGAATGTTCTGAATTTGCACTTAATTTTTTGCTTAGGGGCACTTCCAGACAACCTGCTTATTGGGCATTCATCCTGACCTGTTTGCAGGGAGGGTAGACAGCATTGCATCAAGGAAATTGTTACATTCATCAAAGCAAGTCACTTCCCTTATCGCAAAAAGCTGAATCTCTTGGAGAAGTGGATTTGCTGCACAACACCTCCCTATCAGCTGTCATTGTACAACCTGAATTTGCCGGTATGTGATTGAATTCCACTCAGAAACAGCGACAGTCTGGAAGCACCCTAAAATGATCTGACCTTAGGGCCATGATCCTGTGCCGACACACATAGAATCTGGTTGCGTGCTTGCTCCTCATGTGCTTCAGAATTAGTTTGAAACTATTCCTATCCAGCACAAACCAGTTACATTGCTACTGGCCCCAGATCAGTAGGGATGGGGGCAAAATTTGATTCAGTTTGCATTTTAAATGCCAACTTAACTAATTCGCACCTGCTGACACAATATGTGAACTGAAACACAGGCACCCTTTGAATGTCACACTTCTCTGAATTGTGCAATGCAGTTCTGCCTAGTAATGGATACAAAATGCATACACTAGGGGACACTGTGCGTAAACATGCATATCTTAGTGAAAATAACATACAAAACCACATTATATTAGGGGAAATTGCTTTGCAAAATGTATATATTAGGCAAAATTACATACAAACATACTGTACGTATATTAAAGTCACTCTGAAATGCTGGTGAATTTTCATGCAGACTTAAAAAGCAACAACATGAACAGATGTGGATTTCAGGATCAGAAATGGAGAGAAACCAAAACTGACATATCTGCACTTCAATTTTCTATCCATCCCTTACACACACATGTTTGTCCTTTGCCTTTCTTCCACATTTTTTGGGCCTGGGATTTCCCCCATCAGACCTCTTCCTCACTGCTTTATTTAAAACAAAAAACCAAAAGCAGACAGAAAGCAAGAAGAGAGAGAAAGAAAAGATCTTGGTGGTGTGACTCACTTGCAGAGTGAATAAATGTTCACTTGTCTAAACATGTTTTACCCAATAGCCGCCCAAGAGTTTCTCACAGTGAAAACTCCTCCCAAACGATGGGCTCACAGCTTCTTACCACACACCATGGCCTAATTTTTCCTGTGCTAGACTCTCTTTTGAATGCTGCCACTGCACATGCCCTCACGCTAATGGGAGAAGTGCTCAAAGTGGGGTGGGACTGGGATGGGGTGCTGTGCACCCTTCTTATTTTCAGATGGCCAGAATAACTGAATGTTTAGCTGTGGGACACTATTAAATAGCTGCGATACCCATTCAGTGAACCAGTCCTGTAGGGGGCGCCATTGCAAGTTGCCTACCTCTACCAGGGTGATGCTTCATCAAGCCACTTTGCTCTGTCAGGAGGAATGCAGCAGCCATGCCCCAACCCATTTATGGCAGTGGCTGAGACGGCATAACTTGCAGTTGCAAGAGAACCAAACAGTACATTTTCCTTTCCCCTTGACACATCCAAAGGGCCAGAAGGAATCAAAAGTATTCTTGTGCCAGTGATGGTCTCATTAATGGTGCCCCACAGCTAGATAAACATTTGAGACATGTTGCTTGTTGCAAAACCGTGTCAAGGACTACTCTTTGAATACTCTAGTCCATTCTCATGCATTGCTGGAGTCTCTACAGGGCCTGTGGTATGTTTCAGTCATTTCCTCTGCAATAGCCCTGCCCATCAAGCTGGAGATGTTGGGATGCAACTCAACTTGTATGGAGAGGCTGGTGGGTTTGCATGGGCAAGGACAGGTAGAGTGGGGAGCCTCCATAATTCCTAGACTCTTTTTCTGATCTGACCTGTGCTGATCTTTGCTAGACTGACACTCTTAGGGGTTGCTGATCTCATTTCCCTTTCCTCCTCCTCTCTCTCTCTCCTGCAGAGATGAAAGAGCAAGCATGGCTCTTTTCATCTTCAACTCTAGTTAGCTGGAACTAGGACCATCCCTGTCCAGTAGGTATTTCATACAATAATGTCAGCTCTCTTGTTTCCTGAAACTCAGAATCTCAGTGCGATTCTATCCAGGGTAAAGTGTGCTCCTTAAAAGAGGGATCCTGTTACAGTTCAGCTTCTACCAGTATTCGACTCCAATGCTAACAACACACACACACAAACACACACACATACACGGTGGTGTTACAAAATAGCCATTCAAGTGTTCTTGCCAGAACCTGTGTAGGGGAAGTGGGCCCACACTCTAGCCCCACTCCGAATGGCCCCATGCATTCAAGCTCCACCAGTGACCTTGCATTGAGTGGGGAGGTCTAAAGAAGGATTCTTCATGCATTCAGCTGAACATGCTTAGAATCCTGCACTCCAATGGAAACCCTGTGCTCAGTGCAAGAAGGTCAGAAATGTAGCCACTATGTGCAGGGATGTTGAGGATGGCACTAGCATGCACAGCTCTGCTCCTCCCTACATGTGCTCAGGCAATAATGACCAGATAGGGCTTATGTTATTGACAGATTTGAAACAGATGTTAACAGCTTTAAGAGTGTGAAATGGCAGGCCACAGGTAGACACTGACAAATCTGTCAATTCCGGTTTCTCTTAGTTTCACATTTTTTCCAGTCTTGAATTCGGTTCTGTACATTTCCACAGCAATTTGCATTTTTAAAAAATTCTCATGAATTTTACCATTTCAGAGTGAATTTCTCCTGATGAACACATTTTTCTATGCAGTCTTGATGATGTATGCATTTTTGCAATTTTCTTCAATTTATTTTGCATTTTTGTATATTGTTTTCATGAATATATGTATTTTTGTACGTGTTATTTGGTTTGAGAACTGCACTGCAAAATTAAGAGAAAAACAAAATTCAAAGGATAGATATTTCAGTTCATGCATTGGTGTTGAGAATTTAAAATTAAGTAGTTTCTTATTAACATGTAAAGAAAATAAATTTTCTCTCCCATCTGTAGCCACAAGGGTGTCATTGTCCAGGGTCTCGGGGGTTCTTAGATCCCTTACTTTTTTGAGAGCAGGGTCCCAACAGGGTCTCTATGTCTCCAGCATCCTATGAGACAATCAGCATGAAATGGGGAGTTTATTAGTCACTAAGAAGAGTTTTCTAAAATACTTCTTTGTCCTTTCCTGCTGATTGGAGGCAATCAGAGTGAAAGGAGCTGGGTCAGCCACTGAGAAGACTCTTCTCAGCAGCTAACACTCTTCCCTTTCATGCTTTTTGGCTCCTAGGGATATCTGTTGTTGTAGGAAAAGGCAATAGCAAGGATCTCATTCTTAACCCAGAGCAAAAAAGGGGGGGAGGTATGGCTGTGACGAACATGAAGGGACCCTGCACTTTGCCACTGCGCTACTGGTAGCCCCATGCTACAGGGTACTTTACTGTCCTTGTGCGTGTATCCTTACGTGGGTGCTGGAGGGGCAAGACGCATCTACATCCCACTCAAAGATGGAACGTCAAGAGACCGAAAAGTGAAGAGGGGAGGAAACTGCCAAAGTCTGAAGAATGACAACTCTTGTAACTCATGCTAATTTCATTTGAATGAGGCACCCCCAAAAGACAAATCAGAGACAAGAGATGGAGAGTGGTTGACCAGAGACTCATACCCAAAGATACCGACTGTCCCCCCAAATAGAGACAGCTGGAACATATGGGGTCTGTCTCTCCTCAATGAAAGGGGAAAGGACGAGAAGGGAGTGGCAGAGAGGTGCCGGCAGGGAAGCGTTATATGCCAAGTCCATCATGTGCACATCTCAGCAGTTCTGCTCCCTGTTCCTCAGCTGTGTCCCTCCCTTGTTTGTTTACACAGGTCTGGCAATCTGTGTAGTTGACCTATTTCACAGATTTGCTGCGAAGGTTGATTTATTGGGATTAGTGAAGGACTCTGGAATCCCCTGGTTAATGACACTTAAGGGTGCTTTATAGGGTTTTAACACTATGACTCAGACTACAAGTCTAGGTGGCTCATATGAGAACATTGGGCAAACTTTGCCCAGAATCTCTGGCATGATCCCCTACAGGGCTATAATAAATATGACGGGCAGGAAATGCATGATTGGATCTCTTGACATCTATTTCAAAGCAGCCACAGAGAGATTCTAATTTGATCACGGAAGTGGCACTAAGAACAGGAGATTAACCTTTTCCCCTGCAACAATTCCCTGATCCAAATATTCCTCCATGCAGGAAGTTGCTATTAGACCAACAGGTAGGTCTGGTGCCAGGCATGACTGGCCCCTTGGGTGCCAGCCTGCCCTGGGCCCACAGTGCTGACAGGCGGAACACCCCTGCCTGATACAGGTGACGTGGAGCTTAAATATGCCTGCCCACCGCACCCACTTGTTGCATCAGCACATACGCCCTATGTGCTATGCCTGCAGGCCTGCCATCACTCAAGATGGCGGTGGGGGTTTCAACCCCTTAGGGATACCTCCGCCACCATCTTGGCTGATGGCAGACACAGCGCACAGGGCGTGTGTACCGACATGACAGGTAGGTGGGGGCAGGTGGGCTTATTTAAGCCCTGCGCTGCCTGTTTCAGGGGGGCTCCTGCGAGCTCCCATTTTGCAATCCGTGGCAGTGTCGGGTCCCATGGCAGTCCTGCAACCCAACACTGCCATGGATCTCCAAGCAGGAGCTTCACCCTCCCACCCTAAGGAGAGGCCCCTCAGGGGACCCTCTGGGCTGCAGGGGCCTTTGGCCAGGGCCCAACTTGGCTGCCTGCTGGTGCTGGGCTGCCAATAAGCAAAAAAAAGAAACAGGTATCCGTATATTACCCATCTTTTCCCCTGTCACTGAAGTTATTAGCACCTTCAGATGGGGGGGATAATTTTGGTCAGTTAGTGCCTATAGTGTAGATATATTCAGGGAGGGGTGATAGCTCAGTTGAAGAGCACAAGTTTGCATACAGACAGTCTCAGGTCCAGTCCTTGGCATCTCCAAAGGATCAGTTAGCACAGGTGTGGGGAACCTATAGCCTTCCAGACATTGCTGACCTACAACTCCCATCAGCTCCCACCAAGCATGACCAATGGCCAGGGATGATGGGAGCTGGAGTTCAGCAACATCTGGAGGGCCAAAGGTTCTCCACACCTGTGCTAACTGATCCTTTGGAGATCCTTTCAGCCCTTCTGCTGAGAAAGGTCCCCCACCCCTGCGTTTCTGTTGTATTTCTAATATATGCATTTTGCTGCAAATTGCTTGGCGAGCTTTGTTTCTAGGTGATTCCTAAATATTCTAAATAAATAAATGATTACTGGGGCTGCTTGCTCCTTGCTTTACTCTCAACGCCGTCCTTTGATACTGTTTTAACTTTGCACACTGCTCCAAAGATTTGCATGAGCAGCAGTACGGAGGGAAGCTTGGTGGCCCCTCTAACTCCTCTTGGAAGCAAGGAGGCGCTTGGAATAGTACCGGCTGAAATTCTTTGTCTGACCTACCAGGTCTACAGGCTTTGCCAGATAGCTCCCCGTGGACACGTTCCGCCAGTTCCACTTTCAATTTGTGTTATCTTAGGCCCTGGCTGCAAATTAGTCTTGCTCACAGCTGACTGTAACTGGAGCTTCACACAGGATTTTTCTGGACTGGAGCAAGTCCTGACGCCACTGCAGTAACCAATTTAATCCGTCTTGGCACAGTGTTAGCAGATCTGTAGAGTTTGCTAATTAACAATTAGGTTTCCTTGCTAGGGAAGAGGGGTGAAGAGATCCACAGGAGCCCTCCTGTGTGATCATCTACACCTGCATCGTCTGGCTTTTGAACAACTGGGCACAAAGAGAGCCCAGTATTGTCCACTCTGACTGGCAGCAGCTCTCCAGGGTTGCATGCAAAGGTCTTTCCCGTTTCGCGCTTCCATAGTTTGCTTCCAGCAGTGATGGCGAGACAGCAAAGACACAACTAGAACAACGCCTGCCCCTCTCTGGATTTCCAGCACCTAATTGAAAGCTGCCGTTTGTGGAGTATGAACATCTTATAGACAGAGCAAACTAGAAAGTAGCTGCTCGGCTCCCATATTTCTGTACAGCGCTCTGCCTTCTTTCCAAGTATTGGTTATTCTGAACATGGCAATGCTCAATTGGTGATCGCATAAGAATCGGCTGCTTGTCTGTTCCAGCATCCTGTTCTCACAGTGGCTAACCAGGTGTCTCTTTGGGGAGCCTGCAAGCTGGACCTGAGTGCAACAGCACTCTCCCCACTTGTGATGCCCAACAACTGGTATTCAGAGGCTTACTACCTCCAACACTGGAGGTAGAACGTAGGCATCATGGCTTGTAGCCAGAGCTTGGAAAAGTTACTTTTTTGAACTACAACTCCCATCAGCCCTAGGCAACATGGCCACTGGATTAGGCTGATGGGAGCTGTAGTTCAAAAAAGTAACTTTTCCAAGCTCTGCTTGTAGCCATTGGTAGCCTTGTACTCCGTGCATTTGTCCAGTCCTCTTTTAAAGCCATCCAAGTTGGTGGACATCACTGCTGTAGAATGCTGGGAGGAGTTGCAATGTTGTTTGACTCTTGGTGAAGGTTGTGTGGACGCTGTGCCTCATTAACAAGCAGCTTCCTGGTTTAGAGCTGGCCTTGCCATTTTTCATAATGGCAACTATGCTTTCCATCATGCCCCATCTAGTTTTCCTGAACCAGCAACAAATGGGGATTGGAATCACCCCATTTCACACCTACACTGTGGGTCTGTACAGTATTCAGAGTGCAAATTGTCTGCAGGATGCAACAAAGGAGAGCTCCCAAAGGATTGTAGGGGTGATTTCACAAAGCTCCCCAAGCAGATTACTTTGGTCTTCTGATGGGTTTGCTTGAACTATGGTAGGAAATGTTGCTAGTTGTATTGAAACCTGTTTGGCTTCCTTTGGCATTCCTCAGATGATTTGCCCAAGCTGGCACCTACCAATTCACTTGGAGTTTTGCTTTAAGGAATAGCCTGGTGACAACTTCGGCTGGAACAGAATCTTGTGCTCTCATGCAGTCTGAAGCAGACTGACCCAGATTATGTTCATTAGGAAGATGGTGCTGATGGGTTGGGTGAGCTGCACAGACACAATTTCCTGGTGCATCGGGTATGGATGAGGAAGAAATTCAATTCAGTTCACATTTAAAGATGAACCTAAAGTATACATTAAAACGCATATCTTAGTGAAATTAACATACAACAACACTGCTATATTATATTATAAACTGAGATGATGTTTTTGTTATTAGTGTGCTGTCAAGCATCCTGTGGCTATTATGGGAGTTCTTTGTTCTGTTTTATGGTTTTATGGCATTATATATAATTATGTTTTCAGTGTGTTGTAAGCTGCTTGGAAATCTTCAAGTAACAAGTGACTAACAAGTTTAAATGATAATAATAGTAGGGAAAGATTCTTTGCAAAAATGTGTATATTGGACAAAAATGCTTATGAACAGGCATGTATTAGGAGAAATCAGTGGTGTCACTAGCGGGAGTGCGGGGGTGTGTGGCTCTGGGTGTCACCCCCCTCATGGTGTCACCCGGGTGCGATCCGCACCCCCCGCACCCTGGTAGTGACGCCCCTGGGAGAAATGCACACTCAACTTTCATGAGAACTTTTTTTTAAATCACAAACTGATTTTTTATGGATATGGAGAACTAAACTTAAGACTGGAACAATGAGAAACCAAATCTGACAGATCTGTCCATCCCTCGCATGAGGTATTGGCCTGCAGCACAGCTTGCTTTCACGAGGGCTACTAGCTGTGCAATTGAACATTTATGGAAATGCCTATTGGGAAAAAAAGAGGATGCAGACGCTTCCACGGTATAAGACATCTGCCACCACTCTTTGCTTCCCCTCTACCCACCCCACGCTGTCTAGACACGCCTCGAGTAGATGAGATGGCAGAAGGATTATAGTGCCAGTGACTGGCTGACACATGAGTCACGGGCCACAATTGACAAAGTTTGGCTCTCTGCATATGCGTACAGAAAAAAAAAGCAAGATGAGGCGGGTTTCTAAAGGGCCCTGAGCGATTGCTGAACGACGCAGAGATTCTTTCATGGCCCTATCCCCCCTTGACCTAGATATTTTGCATAGCTTGATTGGGCTAGAGAAGGAAGAATATGACCTGCATGGGATTCTACCACCACAATGCAGGCTTCGGGACCTCATGATAATTGAACCATCTGCATCTAAAATCAGTTTGGAGATTTTAAATGGACATGGATGACCTTTGGATGGTGACTGGCAACCCCATGCTTTGGTGTACAGAGAGGGGCTGTCCCATGTTATGCCCACTCCCACCACCTAGTCAGAATTTGGTGAAGATCCAGCCTCAATTTAAGTGCAAACCAAGTCACTTGTATGCAAAGTAAGCACAGTTACACACATGCCATTGATTTGCATCTTTTATTGCCTGGTGCCGAATTTGCATTTTGGGGGGATGATGCTGTGGGAAGAACAGAGTGTTGTGTTTGTGTGTGTCAGATGAGGAGATGATAATCTCCTCTTGCTTTTGTATATCTTAAAAATTGCTTGCTAATGGGCTCTGAGGACCAGTAATGTTCCTAGAGATAAGATTGCAGGTTAGACTCACACCTACCAGCCAGGATAAATGGGGGATGGAAGGAATAATTTTATCGTGCAAAATATTGCCATCAAAAGGGGGAAAATCTTTTATACTGGTTAGCAAGATGCAGCATTCAACAGTCCTGCATGATGTTTGCTTTAGAGTAGGGATGGAATGATCTATCAATTTCAGTTCTCTCAGTTCCTAATTTTTCTAATAATAAATTCAGTTCTCCACATTTCTGCAGTAATTTGGGACTTTAAAAAAAACCCTCATGAAAATTCTTCAGTGCGGCTAGTGCGGCTTTCTCCTAATAAATTCCTTTTTGGTATGCAGTTTTGATTAATCTACACATTTTTGCAAGCAATACATCCTAATACAATGCTTTTGTGTATGTTATTTTCATCAATATATTCATTTTGTGTGCTCTTTCCCCTAATGTATGCATTTTTGTAAGCACTGCTTGAAGAACGGCATCGCAAAATTCATGTAAGTGCAAATTTCGAAGGATGGCTGTGTTTCAGTTCTCATACCATTTTGGAAGGTTGTGAATTTGATAAATTTGGCTTTAAATGCAGAGTGAATTGAATCTGTCCTCCATCCCAACTTTGAAGGGATCAACATTGCTTCAAAGAGTAGTGCCATCTGGCTGGTTGTCAGCTTTCCCTGCTCAAAAGGGGCAGAAAAGGAGAGCCAAAATGATCAAGGGGCTGGACCAGTTTTTCATTGACTATTTATTTTATTAATTTATTTAAAATATTTCTATCCTGCCCTTCTACCCTGTGTGTGTGGCCAAGTGGTTAGAGTGTTGGACTACGACCTACCGTGCCCCTGGAACACCTTCTTTTGGGGCTACTGCTGGCTTCTGCCGGCTCTCCATCTGTGGAGTGGCCATCCCTGGAGGACCCCTAGTGGTGCCAGCAGGGCCCTGCTGGTGCTGCGGCTCAGCCAGGATGGAGGGCTTCTGTTGGTGGAGCCTGGCAGAGCCGGGCAGCGCTGGGAACTTCCCAGCTCAGACGGGGGTCTGCCTCATCCAACTCCCCCCAGCCCAGCACAAAATCAAGTCGGATTGCACACTTAGTCCTTATGCTTCTTTGGAAAAATGTCAAACTGGAATTGCAATATGGATAGATAGATAGATTTCAGTCATCACCAGCTCATGTAAAATACAATCCAGAACAATATAAAATACAGTACAATATGGACTCTGGAGAATTTTCAGAAATCAATGTGAAGCCATAAAGTCAAAAAGAAAGACCTTTCCTACACCCCATATCCTTATTTATGGAATTTGCTGCCAGGAGATGTGGTGCTGGACAGCTGCTAGCTGCTTTGATGGTTTAAAAAGAGAACAAGACCAAACCGTGGAGGATAGGTCTGTCTATCGCTATTGTAGTCATGGTGGCTATATAAGATGTCCAGAATCAGAGACAATATGCCTTTGAATACCCATTGCTGGGGAGCAGAAGAGGCCTATTGCGATTAAACTTGTGAGCTCTCCGGAGGCATCTGGTTGGCTCCTGTGGGGACAGGTTACTTCACTCTGTCTGTCTGTCTGTCTGTCTGTCTGTCTGTCTATCTATCTATCTATCTATCTATCTATCTATCTATCTATCTATCTATCTATCTATCTATCTATCTATCTATCTATCTATCTATCTATCTATCTATCTATCTATCTGTCTGTCTGTCTGTCTGTCTGTCTGTCTGTCTGTCTGTCTGTCTGTCTAATTTGTGTACTCCTATTTCATGTTAAAAATATCAATGCACTTTACAACAAATAAAAAGCCATACAGTAAAAACCATTAAATATACAGTAAAACCCAAAGGTGAACTAGATGGACTTTTGATTTGATCCAGTAGACCTTTCTCTTATGTTCTTTAAATTGTATATTATTGACTTAACCCCCAAATTACATAGCCTCGTATCCCATACCTTCTACTCAGAGTAGTCCCATTGATTTTAATTAACCTAAGTTAGTCATCTCTATAAATTTCAAGGGGTTTACTCTGACTAGAACTAGGAGTGGAGACAATCCAAAGCAAACATCATGACCACCACCTTCCCCACAAGGGAGCTAGCCTCTTAAAGAGCCTTGTAGATGAAGCATACTCCTGTCTGGATGTGTTTGGAGTCCCAAACAGCATACAATCCCCCCAATCTGAGAATCAGTATTATCAGTTTATTATTTTGCAGGGTTCAGTGACTGGCTACCTGAAATTCATTCTTTCCTACTTTAAGTGGTAATCTGGACTTGGGAGAAAGAAAGCAAAAAAAAAGGAAACAAAAATCCTTGCATATTTGTCTGAGGACATCATGAGAACACAAAACTCCACCCTAGAACATTTTTTAATCATCTCAATTTCCCCAAAGGCTATTGTCTTAAGAGATCACTTCAGCCCAAGAAGCACAGGAAAAAAAGAAGCCCAGTATTTAAAGTCGTAAATAGCACTGGTAATTTTTTTTAATATCCTATTTAAAAACAAACAAACAATGAAAGGAGATGTCCTGTGCTTCTGAAAATGAGCTGGGAAGGGCTACTATGCACCTCTGACACCCTAAAGTGGAAAAATTAAAAACACAGACACACACAATGCCCATAGTCATTGAAATGCCCTGATAACTATTTAAAAGTTTTTAAATAACTGCAAGTGCAGATAAATGAGAGGGCCATTGACAGAAAATTCCTGACGTGAGTGCATGGTGTTTGTCCACGGTGAATAGGAATAAACAGGCAGGATGATAGGAACAGAGGAAGCTGCCTTATACTGAGTCCAACCACTGGTCCCTCTAGATCAGTATTGTCTGCACTGACCGGCAGCATCTCTCTAGTGTTTCAGGCAGGGAGTCTCTCTTCCAACCCTACCTAGAGATGCTGCTGGGGATTGAACCTGGGACCTTCTGCATGCAATGCAGATGCTCTACCACTGAGCTATATGAATAGCTGAAGTTTAGTTAATTGAGATATCACATCTGTACCCCCATTGCTGGCACAAGCAATGTGAATACTTGGATGCTCATCATAAAGGCTGAGTGAAGATGTTCTTGCCAATGGTAGAACTATCCTCTATCCATTTGATAAGAAAGTCTATAGAATGTTGCAATGTTATCCTCCTTTAGATAAACTAGACACAGGTTAAGGTGCAGGCACTGGAAGCTGAAATTCTCATTCTCAAAATTCTTCATTTCTAGTCCTCATGGAGAATCCTACTGGCCCTGTGCTTTTTTAAAAAACTTCTTCAGAGTCTGATGTTGGGGATCCTTGGCCTGGAAACTCGTATATCCTTAGTTCTTGGTGTATGAGGGTTTGTTTCTGATTCTTTGCATTCGTTTTAATCACAAGCCTACTTGCTTGCGTGCACATGTGCGCAAGTGACCCACTTACTAACCTCCCACCCCCAATTGTGTGCCTTACGCCCTCTGGCTAATCCTGCCCATGCCTCAGAAAAGGTCACTCCGCTCCTGCTGTCAATAGGAGCAACTATTTTCGAAACAGGTAGCAGAACTGGTTGCTGCTTCTAAATGAAAATTATTTTTGAAAGAAAAAAAAAGTGACACATAAACAACCCTTCATTCCCAAACCTGGTTAGACAAGAATGTTCTTGGGTGTGGGCTGGCTCGTATAATTAACGACGCAGCTGGATCTCTTGTTGCCTTTTGTAACATCTCTCCCTCCCTCTCTGGCTCTGCCCAGCACAATTCAGGTATTTCCCTTCGCCACCCTGTCTTCCATGTGTGACATTTAGGTAAGGCTTTCTCTGTAGCTCTCTTACATTCCTTGCTGGGACAACAGCCAGCAAGGTTGCCTGCTTCTGTGGAAAGGGCAAGCAAGGCCAAATATTCAACTGTTTCCCGACAGCAGCGAGGTTGCAGGGGAGAAAACAAAGCACCAAGGCCGGGAGAAAAGGCTACCCAGGATGGAGACGGCAAGAGTGAATGGGAGCAACGGCAAGCAAGAGGAGGTGAAGACCACCACCTCTCCCAAGAAGGAGGCAGAAGAAGGGAAGAAGTCTACCAGCCCAATCAGGGGGGAGAAAGATGTCAACAAAAATAATGCCAGTCCTTCATTGGAGACAGGGCAGCTCAAAAATTCAGTGTATTCTGGGGGCGACTGGAAGAGGCCCATCATTCAGTTTGTTGAATCATCTGATGAGAAGAGGTCAACCTACTTTAACGTAGAGCCCGCGGAGGCCAAAAAGCCATCTTTCCCAAACATGCAACTGGGGGAAACTCGGAGGCCACCGGTTTCCTTCCCAGAGAGAGGGGACCTGAGGAAGTCGATCTACAATGTGGAGACGAAAAAAACCTTCATCAGCGAAGGGGATGTGAAAAAGCCACTCTTTTCCAGTGGGCAGATTGCAGACCTAAGGAAGCCCAATATCTCCCTTGGGGATTTGGGAGAGGCCAAGAGATCCAGCTACAACCGGGTGAGCAGAGGGTCCAGCTCAAGGCCCCGGGTGAATCTCGAAGAGGTCCTCTGTGACTCCTGCATCGACAACAAGCAGAAGGCTGTGAAGTCCTGCCTGGTTTGCCAAGCCAGCTTCTGTGAGCTCCACTTGAAGCCCCACTTAGAAGGGGCCGCTTTCCGGGATCACCAGCTCCTAGACCCCATCAGGGACTTTGAAGCCAGGAAATGCCCTGTGCATGGCAAGACGATGGAGCTCTTCTGCCAGACAGACCAGGTCTGCATCTGTTATCTCTGCATGTTCCAGGAGCACAAGAACCACACCACGGTGACGGTGGAGGTCGAGAAATCCGGCAAAGAGGTATTATTCTTTTCCTGCATGTTATACTCAATCTTTACTCTTTCCATGCTGGGACCGTCCAGGTGAGCATCTTCATCCAAACTCAAGTACCCTGTTTCTAACCTAGAAAACTTTCTTATCCCAGCTTACATAAATTAGCTATGGTGGGTCTGGCCTTTCACTTTCTGGACTCTGCAATGGGCCAGTTCACAGATGCATGCCCATCTCTTGATAACTGAACATGTGATGACTTGCACCTAGATATGTGTGCACGGAGTGCACTTTGAGGTACAGGAAGCTGCTTTTTTATTGAGTCAGACCATTGGCTCATCTAGCTCAGTATTGTCTACACTGACTGGCAGCAGCTCTCCAAGGTTTCAGACAGAGGACATTCCCAGTCCCCTCTGGATTCCCTGCTGGGGATTGAATCTGGAACCTTCTGCATGCAAAGCAGGTGCTCCACCACTGAGCTACGACCCTTCCCCTTAGAAGCATTTTGAGACAAAATGTTACAAAACTCTGTGAGGTTGACTTGTTCACACATTCAGGTTGTCACTTGATGCTGGTGTAAGCAAGTGAAGAGCATGCATGTGTAGACTAACCCTTGGTTGTCAAGAGGAAGGACAGCCAGGGATCTCATATCTTCTTCGAGGATGAAGTTGGGGGCTCTCATTAAAGCTTAAAAAAAAAAAAGGATTTTAGGTGAATCTGGGGAACTTGGTGACATTTGGAAGTCAGAATGATTGGGAGGAGTTGAAATATTAGTGAGATCTGGATATGCCTGCATGGAAGCTGTTCGGATATGTATCTGTGGGAGTTGGGGAAGACAGGATGCTTCCTGGGGTGTCAGGCAGGCATGGGAAGTTGAGAGAGAGAGAGAATGGAAGACACGATATACGTTGTTCTTCTGCTGACGCCAGCGGGATGCTGCTGCAAGGGCATTTTTGGCTTTGTTCTTTGGTTTTGGTTTTTTTGCCGGATTAACCATAAGGATCAGTAAACTGCAGAATGTGGACCTAGCTAAAGGTATTGGCTCTTTCCATTTCCATACTGGAATGTACTTGTAGGCAGTTCTGTGCAGAGAGCCTCTCTTCTGATTGCTGGGCAAAAATCTTGTCAAATTCACAATTGTTTCTAGAATACGGCATCTGTCCTAATCACATGACATGCACAACCCAGAGACACCATTTTCTAATTTATGGAGAAATGTATAGTGATTGCAGAAGGTAAAGTACAGATACATGAGGATCTCCAGGATGTAGCAGAGCACTGGGCCTCATGGGGCAAAGTACTGAAAGGTTAAAGAGATAAGTGCAGTGTGGGACAAGGGCTCTGGTATGCCCCCTAAACTTTTGCTGGGGTATCAGGAAGGGGGCATAGCTGAACATATTTCCATGCAGAAGGTTGCAGGTTGGACCCTTCCCATTCCTAAAGGATCAGACAGTAAGAGATGGGAATAGGGTTGCCAAGCTCAGGGCCTGAGGATGATATTGTATCTTTAAGAGAAGAGAAAATTCAGCCAAGTGCAGGTTTTCTTGCAACACTGTAATGGGAAGAACCACAAGGTGAAATTCTTCCTTCCTCCTGCACAACTTTCAAAGATACAGAAGACTTCTTGGTTGCCAGGCCCAACCTCTAAGACAGCCTTTCCCAACCAGTGTGCCTCCAGATGTTGTTGGACCACAATTCCCATCTTTCTTGACCATTGGCAATGCTGGCTGAGGCTGATGGGAGTTGTGATCCAACAACATCTGGAGGCACACTGGTTGGGAAAGGCTGCTCTAAGAGGTCTTCTGTATCTTTAACAGTTGTGCAGGGGGAAGGGAGAATTCCACCTTGTGGTTTTTCCCATTACAGAGTTGCAAGAAAACCTGCACTTGGCTGAATTTTCTCTTCTTTTAAAGATACAGAATCATTCTCATGCCCTGAGCCTGGCAACCCTAGATGGGAAAGACCTCTGCATGAGGGCCTGAAGAGCTGCTGCCAGTCAGAGTAGACAATACTGAGCCAGATGGACAAATAATTTGACCAAGTACAAGGCAGGTTCCTCTATTCCTAGCTACAATTTTGTTTGTCTGCACACTGGGAAAAATAACAACAGATTTTATTTGTTTTATTCCCAAGGGCTAGTAACTTACAAAAATAAAAATAAATAAAAAGGATGTCATTGACAAGGTTCAAGAAGATGACATTTAAATGAGTCTACATCATTTAGTAAGAGTTTGGAAACTTGGTCCTCCTCCCCATCTGTCGGCCTCTTCAGCTTCATTCCAAAGGCTTATCTTTAGGCTATGATTCACAAGGCATGTTGCGACTTGAGAAACCCCTGAAATTAACTGGAAATCCCTTGACCTGATTGTCGTTGCTCATGCAGATATAAACTGGAATCTGGTTTTGAGCGTTGCTCTTTCGCTGCAGGGTAAATATGAGGCTTGGTGAGAGGTTTGAATGAACACCTTTGCAAGCTGGCGAATGCAAGGCACTTAAAAACAGGGACTCTGTAATCTGTAGCTCTGTCAACACTAAGAGAGTGTCGACACCTCTTTTAGTCAAAGCCAAGAGGCCAAACACAAAGGAAATGGCTGACCCAATTTTAAAACAGCCAGGTGTCATGCTCTGAGAATCACAAGGTTGGCTTTAAAACAATGAGCTTTGACGAGTAAGATCTAGACAGCCATCCCCAACTCGGTGTCCCTCAGATCTCCCATCAGCCCCAGCCCGGCATAGTCAATGGTCAAGGATGATGGAGTCCAACATATCTGGAGGACACCAGGCTTGGGGAAGGGTAATTTCTTTCAGCATTGCATTTTCTAATCTTACTACTTTTTTGGGAAAAAAATCCCATCCATTCTATCAGGAGCTCAGGATGGATGCATTCTCCTCCCTCCGTTTTATTCTCACAACAGCCCTGTGAGGTAGGTTAGACCAAGGGTGTGTGACTAGCCCAAGGTCATCCAGTCTCTTGTGTGAGCAGGGATCTAACTTGGATTGCACTACCTCTAAGTCAGGGGTGGCTATCCTTTGGTCTTCCCATTGCTGCTGGATTATACCTTCCATCACGCTTGACCATGCTGGGACAGATGGGAACTGTAGCCCAACAACTTACAGAGGGCCACAGATTCTCCACCCTTGCTCTGAGTAATCACATGCTCTAACCACTACACCACATTGGCTTATATGGGAAATGCACAAAGCCTCACTTGCTAAATGTACATTGGTGCAGATTGCATGCACTGATGATGCAAAATCAAACTGCAGCTGGAATACAAAAACACCACTTCTGGGGGGCCCACACCTCCATGACACATTTGAGGAAGTTGAGTGGTAACTGCAATATTTTCTCAATCGTGCAACTTGGGAAAGAGCAAAGCTGCAAATATCACCTTGATGGCTTGTCTTTACATCTAAGGTCTGTGATAAAACCAGGAGAGTAGCAAAAGTGACA
The DNA here is from genome assembly GCF_030035675.1 of Rhineura floridana. Classification (NCBI taxonomy): domain Eukaryota; kingdom Metazoa; phylum Chordata; class Lepidosauria; order Squamata; family Rhineuridae; genus Rhineura; species Rhineura floridana. The sequence continues at coordinate 39,553,138 of NC_084491.1, forward strand.
GTACCCCCTTCCTCTCTGTTTTCAGGGAGAATACTTTAGCCTTTAGCAGTGAGAGGCAAAACCTCTCACGATTTACTGCCTTCCAAAGTTTAGTCCAATATGTGGGATTCGAGCAGGATTATATGAACTTTTTCAGTCCCATCTTTCTATTTGAATGTCAGAGGAGATGCTAAGACTCTGCAAGGTGTCTTGTTACCAACTGTATTATCCTTAAAGCTCCTCGGATTCTGTTTCTTTCTCATTCTCTCTTTATTTCATTTTCCTGTTGAGTTACTTTTTTAAAAAAATAGTCTCTCAAACCTGCCAAACTATCAGGTGTGCACAGTTAAAGAAACGGTGGAAAAATTTAAAAACAAAACACCAAGTACAAAACAGGGTTTTAAAAAAAGATTACTGCAAAAAATTCTCTTTCACACACACAGGCCATTGAAACAAACTTTCTCTCTCTTAGCAAAAGAGAGTTTTACAAACAGAATTTGGAAGAGCTTCCAGGGAGTCAGATGCATGTTAAAAAAAAAAAAGCATTATTTTTTCCAATAGTCTTTTCCCGAAGGTTGTTTTCGCCTTCTCCTTTTTGAAACTAACTGATAAAGCACCAGAAATATCTGACAACCACAAGTCTGGAAATAATAATAATGAAATGTTGGTCCAGCCCTCATCTCATGTCAAAGAAGACAGAGAAGGCTTTGCTTTTTTTCCCCTTTTTAATTTTGTTCCTTTCCCCTCTTTTCTTTTGTGGGGTTTAATGAAGTGCCTTAGAAGAACTGTCAGTGACTGGAAGTGGGTGTTTCTAATTTAAACAAAGTGGTTTGCAGATGAAACACTGTTCAAACTGCTTAGCCAGCCTTTGATAGTCGTGTGCTTGCTGGCAAGGGGGCCCTGGGACTTCCCGTAGGTTTGCGAAAGGTTTGCGCTTTGCAAGAAGTTTTCTCTTGGAGACAAACAACACTTCAGTGATATACATTAAAACGAGTTTCTTGTTATCCCTTATTGATGAAAGAATTGTTGCTATTATAAGGGGTACAAAAATCCAGCAGCCAGGCACCTCCAGTGTGTAAAAATACAATAAAAATGGTCCTGACGCTTGGCTCAAAAATCTGGTTTCTCACTGCCTGAGTCAAACCCAGAGCTGCCCCACCGGAGGCGCCACAACTTACCTAGATGGTGATGGGAAAGGCAGGGTGGTGGTGTGGTCAGGGCTTTGTGGGCAACACACTGGTAGGAGCACCAGATTGGCTCCACTAGCACATCCATGCAGTCCACCACGCCACAGCGCTGCCCCACCTGGTGGCTCCGTGCTACCACATTGGCCATCACTGGTCAGACCATTGGTTTGGGTTCTCTCCCAGCTCTGCCTGGAGATGTCAGGGATTGAACTTGGGGCTTTCTGCATGCAAAGCAACAACTCTATCACGGAGTTATGGCTCTCCTCCTCCTGTGGATGCCCCTGACTACTGTCTACTGTCTACTGACTGCTGTCTACCATCCTTCCAAACTGACTTATAGAAAATCTGGCTGGTTTCTTAGTTTTGCAGAATGATTGCTGCTGCTCTTGTTGCCATCATCACAGTAAGGGAGAGCCAATGGCTTGGTTCACATATAAGGCTAAGCCACAGTTTGTTTAGCCAAGGTGTGGTTTGTTTGAATGCCTGAACCCAACCCAGCAGATTGTTGGTTTGATTTCTGGCAACACCCCACACTGCGAATCCATAGCTTCCAGTACATATAGTAAAATGATTTTTAAAAACACAGTTTTTAAAAACACACCTTTCTTGTGAACTCTCCCATAGCATCTGGTTGACCAGATGGAATGCTAAACTGGAAGGGCCCTTGCTCAGATTCGGCATGGCTGTTCTCAAATTCGCCCAAAAGTATAGGGGACTCTATTATGTGTGCTTGCATGCAATTAGACTTTGCAAAGTTTGTCTACTGTTACAGCTGAGCTGGTGTGAAAATCTGATGCTAGTGTCTACCATAAATGGGACTTCTTGCATTAGTGATGGGAGAGGAATCTTGATCCTGGGCTTTAGCTGCTATCCCTCTGCAAAATGTTAAGCATCCAAGTAATTAATTTGCCATGAAAAAAGCCAAGAATGTGACTCATCCTGAGTTTTAAGCTTGTGGTTTTCAAACATTTGGATGGAGGAGGGAATCAAAAGAGGTTGCTATAGCCCATCCCATCGACCTAGAACCATAAGTCTTAATTGGTATGTTGAGCTAATTGGTATTGCAACCTTTCCTGAGGTCGCTGTTGGAGATCAAGATAGAAAGTTAAGTAAATTATGAAATCAGAAATTAACAGTCAATGACTGGAGTCAGTCAGACAGATCAGTAGGTTACTGGAATTAACCAGGTGCTGGGGAGACAGATAAGGGGCCACCCATATGCTGGCCAACCCCAAAAGACAGGTTTTACAAGGGCTTATGAATGACTCTGACAGTCCAGGCCTTGGCTAGTCCTCAGAAGAAGGGAGTGTCCTATAACCGTCATTTATAATTTAGTACTAAGTGAGGGCATCTCAACATGTTTGGCACTATAATGTGGTGGTCATACAATAGATATTCTTAAGACGGCTTCTTGATCAATTGGAGAGACCATGGCAACACACAGAGTTGAACGTGAGCTAGTAAATATATTGTGCCCAAGTCTTCAGGGTAAAAAAGAGGGGTCATATCCAACTAACCTCAGAGCAGACCAACGGAAATTAATGGACCTGCTAGTTTCTGTTTCTTAATTTCAGAGGGTCGACTCTGAGCTGGACTAGCACTGAACGCAACCCAAGATTTACCATTCAAGCATAGAAAGGATGGCAGTGAGAACATAAAAAGAGCCCTGCTGGATCAGGCCAATGGCCCATCTAGTCCAGTGGCTTGTTCTCACAGTGGCCAGCCAGGCGCCCAACTGAAGCTCTCAAGCAGGACCTGAGTGTGAGAGTACTCTCCTCACCTGCAGTTTCCAGCAACTGCTGTTTGGAAGCATATTGCCTCCCATCAAGAAGGGAGGGCATAGCTATAATTATGGCTTGTATTGGATGACAACATGAACCTGGTGAACGTGAACACAGAAGTCAAAATTAAGCACTGGTGAATTAATGTGATGAAATCCAAAAGGGTGGGAGGAGGGCCGTAGCTCAGTGGAAGAGCACCTGCTTTGATGCAGAAGGTCCCAGGTTCAATCCCCAGCATCTCCAGGTAGAGCTAGGAGAGACTCTAATCTGAAAATCATGGAGAGTCACTGCCAGTCAGTGTGGACAATCTATAGACCAATGATCTGACTTGGTACAAGGCAGCTTCTGATCTGTGGAGTCACCTGGGCAAATGTTGACCAGGGCTGGCCCAAGACATTATGCAGCCAGAGGTAAAAGACAAGATGGTCTCCTTTGCTCACTCCAAATATGAAAGCCAACCAGCCTAGCAGCTGAATCTTACTTCAAAACTGGTAACAAGGAAGCCCAGCGAAGAACAGAGTCACATTCCATCATCCTTTGGTGTGCCGTTCTCACCATCACAGTTGGGTTTGGCCAGGCCTCTTGCGAGTGGGTAGTGGGAGGGCATTTGGGTGAATGCCCAGAACATTCACTGAGGCATAAGAAGAGGTTTCTCGAGCCTCCCTCATCATCATCAGATGGATCAGCAGCAGTCACCATTGCCTCGTGGGCATCTGTTTAATACCTGAATATTCTGGCATATTTCTGACCTCACCAGCCCTCTGTCAAGGCACGCCATTTCCCAACTCACATGAAGATAGCAGGATCTATTCTTATTCTGTTCTCCAGTTGATATCTATGGCCAGTTCTTGAGGGTAGTGAGGTTGGCCATTTGCGGGCATCTCAAGACTCTCATTGTCTCAACAGCACTGCCATTCTCAGTGTACATGTCAGAGCTGAGCCACAGATCAGCTGTCAGGTGGGAGCCAGGATGGCAAGTCTGGAAGCAGGGCCAAGAGGTTAGAACCAAAGAACAAGCCAAGAGCCAGGCAAAGTCCCAACCTCAATAGGAAGCCTTATAGCCTTTCCTGTTGAGGAGAGTCAATGGCCAGAGTCTGGATGAGCAGAGTCCCTCCAGGACCTGGGAAATTTTTACTGCTTAAGCCAGGCTCCCCCAATGTGATATCTTCCATGTGTTGTTGAGGTACAACTCCCATCAACCCTGACCAATGGACGTGCTGGCTGTGGCTGATGGGAATTGCAGCCCAAAACATCTAGAGAACACCAGGTCAAGAAAGGCTGGCCGAAGCAGATGCTTCAACCTGAAGCCCTGGCCGCTCACTGCAAGGGTCAGCCATGCCAGGACTACAGCCAGATTTCATTGGGACCTTGATGAGTCCCTGGGCAGCAGAGCTTGGAAAAGTTACTTTTTTGAACTACAACTCCCATCAGCCCCAGCCAGCATGGCCACTGGATTGGGATGATGGGAGCTGTAGTTCAAAAAAGTAACTTTTCCAAGCTCTGCTGGGCAGTGCCAGCCTGAGCCATCACCCTGCACTGCTGCTGTCCCAGCCATGCCATCAGCCCGCCCTCCTCCAAGGCTGCTGCTGTTGCAGCAGGGGCTGCCACAGCCAATCACCCACCTTCCCGCTCTTCCTCAGGGCTTGGACATGTCTCTGTGGCAGGCCAATGGGCAGCAGTGGTGCTTTGGAAAGGGAGCCAAGCTGACACTCAGGTCCAATGCACATCCACCGCTCGCCACTCTTAAGCTGCCCAAAATGCAAGGCATTGACATCGATGCCAAGCATTGCATTTGGGGCAGTCTAAATTGGTGGCTGTCCACGATGCATTGAAGCCAAGCAGTGGCTTGGCTCCCACTGCAAAGTGCGGCTGCCCATCTTATCAGTAACAGAGTGCAGCAGCACCAAGGAGGGCTCTCAATGCAGTGGTGGAGGACAGCAGCAATGATGGGTAGGAGAGCTGGTCCTGGTGGCAGAGGTGGTGATGATGGGCCCTTCTGAGTCCCGGGTTCAACAGCAGACACCTGATCATGCCGACCCCTGACACCAGCCCTGAACCATGCCCAGAGCCGTGGCAGCTCCTGATATTACACTCATAAAGCTCAGAGGCAGCGCAGGGGATACCTCTGCCTGCATGCCTTGCACCTTCCAAGTTAAACAACCCACTAAAGGTGCCTTTCCTGAAGAATTTTCTCTGCCTGCCCCACTGCAACGTTCTAAGAGCCAGAAAGAGGAACATCCATGCAAATGTTACACAAAGGTGGGATGCACAGACATTGAACAGTCATCAAATTAATCACCACTCTTGTGATATGAGAAGCCCTGACGTTCCCAAGCTTTCTGCCTGAGAGGTAGCTTTTGTATGTGTGCCGTTCACCCACCCACAAACTGAAGTGGTACAATCCCAGGAAGGCTGTGATGCAATGCCACATAATTTCCATGCAAGTGCAGATCAGTCCCTGGTTGTATGAATGTTGCCAAGAAATACACATGTGTTAAGGGATAACCTGCGTTTGCTGGTTAGGATAATCTCTTCTGGTTCCAACGGGCCCGAGAAGGGCTTTTTAATGTTGGTTTTGCTCAGCCTAGGAGCATGTTCAGTGTAGACAAAAGCCCTCCACAATGCTTAAGAGAGTGGTTTTCAAAATAGATTTTCTTGTGCTCCAGATACTGCATGTTAAGTGTGGATTGCCAAGAGCTGACCTGAAGGGGGCTCTTGTGTTCTTAAGAGCTGTACTGCAGAGAGATGAGCTACAAGCACAGCATCTCCCATTGTGTGGCATTGTGACAAAAGGAGGCGCACCTATGGGTTTTGTTCCTACTCTCCCCATCGTGCAGCTGTTCAAAGCAGAGTCTTCTTTGATGCAGGAGCTGGGAGCGTAAAATTCTCAATGCCACAGGGCTTTTGGGTGGGGTGGGGGACACAGGGGCAGTTGTGAAAACTGTTGGTGTGCAACACCAAAGGAACTATGCTCACATTTTCCTGCCACCGGATGGGGTGTCCATATGTTCAGGATTCAGTGTTGATTGTCTGGATTAATACGACAGAATTTGGAGGGAGACACATCACAAAAATGCTACTCTTGCTCTCCCTTCATTTTTTGCATGGAGACTTTGCAGGCTGTTGAGGGAGAATAGCAACACCCCCTCCATGGATACATTGGAGCGAGGTCACCTGATATACATTGCAGACCCCCAGCTTGAATTATCTGTGTGCTTCCCCGTCTGCCCCCTGCCACACACACATTTTACATGGGTCGGATTAAATGTGCTGCCTGTGTTCCTAAGTGGCTGGAATGCCATAGGAACATGGAAGGCTGTCTTATAACTGAGCCCATCTAGCTCAGCATTGTCTATACTGACTGGCAGCAGCTCTCCTGGATTTCAGATAGGAGACATTCCCAGTCCTACCTGGCGATGCTGGGACCTTCTGCATGCAAAGCAGATGCTCTACTACTGAATGACAGCCCTTCTCCTCTGCCCTGACCATGCTGGGATGGTGAAGCCTCTCAACTGGCCATTAATCATTTGATCAACCCTTTTTGCCTGATAAGTTATTGCCAGACAATCATTTTTCTAGCCACAGTTGGCTAGAATTGTCATGCTCTCTTAACTATATGTAGCTAAATAGTAATAGATCAAAGAATCATAGAATAGTAGAGTTGGAAGGGGCCTGTAAGACCATCTAGTCCAACCCCCTGCTCAATGCAGAAATCCAACTTAAAGATGTGGATTCTGTTTTCATTCCCTCTACCTCATTTGGTTTGGTTGAGTTTTGTCACTTTTTCCTGGCCCTTTTAACTTTCAGCATGTAATAGTCATGTGCCAGTTTAACTGCCTTGGCCTTAGCCTCCCCCCAAAAATCCTGGGAACTGTAGTTTGGTGATGCAACTGAGAATTGGTTAAACAAGCTTCACCTCCTCCCAAGTTCTCTGGGAAGGAATAGCTAATAAAATAGCTGAAGCCTGTGTGGATACTTTCACTCTCATTTCCCTTCTTCACCTTAGTTCACGCCTTTGCCAATGTTTGCACAATTAGCCTGTGGGCATACTGGTGGCTTCAAAAGCAGCCAGAATGGTTTTTTGGACTGCGTTTTGAAGTGACACTCTCCTCTGCTGGCCACACCTCCCTTCCCCACTGCTGCCTTCAGACCTTTCAGGAACGCCCACAGCAAACCATTGGGCCAATCACTGTCTCTGCCTGAGCCTGCAGCAAAACATTTCCATTGGCCGCACCTGGAAGACAAAGGGGTCGATCTACCAATCAGTTGTGAAACCTCCCTGAAGCTGATTTCGATGAGGTTTTAAGAGTAAAAAGGGGTGGAGCTTGACTGGAGTCATGCGCCCCTGTTTGGGGAAAAGAGAGGTAGAGACACACTGGAACCAGCACAACAGCAAGTGTGTCTTGACCCTTCCACCGCAGACTAAGGCCCTGGCCCCAACGGAGGATCTCTCATGTGGCTTAATAACTACTTGGAAGCTCCCCAATGTAAAGGCGGCTCCTAATACAGTGGGCTGCTCCCTCTTGAACCAAAACAGGAGACTAGTATCGTCCCAGTAGGAAAATGTGGAAATACTTGTAGCCTGCGGTTATGAGGAGAAACCCTTCTTTTTACATTGCAGCAGGAGAATGATGTAGGGCGTGGCACAGGAAGCTAGACTGCCTATGTGTCTGTGTAACTTGGGGGTGGAGAACTTCCACCCAGGGCCCAAATGCAGCTCTCCAAGACTATTTGGCCCCCCAAGACTCTCCCCAGGCTACACTCCCTCCCAGGCTGTACCTCTTAAGAAAGAGAGAGGGCTCGGACTTCTCTGTGGCAGGAAGGTTGCCTACTGTAGAAAGGTAAGGCACATCCATTCCTCTGCCCACTTTTGCCTCTGGTCTTGAACCGCCCTCCACTGGCATGTGGCCCCTGGAATACCATCTGTGAGGGAATGCGGCCCTCGGTTTCCCCACCCCTGGTCTAGCCCAATATTGTCTGCTCTGACTGGCAGCAGCTCTCCAGGATCTTAGGCAAAGGGAGCCCTTCCTCATAATTTCTTCCCTGTTCCTTTTTAAAACTGGAGAAGCCAGGGAGTGAACCTCCATCCCTGAGCTATGGCCCCTCTACCACCGAGTGCCTGTCCACGTAGGCCGGGAGTGAGAGGCACACTAGGAACATTTCTGCCTTTGTGGAGACCTCAGAGTAGTATGTCCTTCCACTTTAAGCCTCCTCTTGATTTACTCCTTTCTTCCAAAAAATTACTTTCTCCGGCCCTTTCACGAGCACCTTTAATATATGGGAAAGCACACTTCTCCCACCCCTTTAATAAATCAGAGCCTCTTTGGTGTGCTCCATTACCTGCCTCGCTGCTCACATTTCTTCCTCCGCTCGCCCCCTTCCCATTACGCCTGTTTGGAATGCGTCGGGCGAGAGCGTCCTCATGATCTTTCCCATAAATCTTTGGGCAAAGGCGTATGTGGATGGCAACGGTTCCAAGGTTTGGGCGACCCTAAATTACCCATGAAATTTTAATTTGCACTCGCTGCAGCTGTGTTGCCTTGTAGTGCAGAGATTGATGTTGACACAGCTTCCATCTCCCAAATCAGGAATGAGAACAGATCAAAGGGATTGTAGCTTAGACAATGAGTTGGTAACTAAAGGGTTTAGAAATCCCTCTGGAATCCATCTTGATGACAAGCACCATGAAAGGACAATTATCTATTACGTTTCTCGCTCTTTGCCGCTTTGAAATTGTCTTTCAAGCTCTACCTAGCCCATACGCTGAGAGGGTTGCCAACCACGCGGCAGCATTTCTACTGCGCTATTAAAACTCTGAACAGGTAACCAGCATTGTGGTTTCTAAAGTCAGCAAACTCCATTAAAGCTGGCCCTACCACTAGGGAGAGTCAGGCAGCAGTCTCAGGGGGTAGAGGCTGGGGGGTGCACAGTGGTGGTGAGGTGTTGGAGGGGTCAGAATTGTGTGTGCCACAGAGCCTGCCCTGCAGTCCTTTCAGTTAGCCTGTTGTCCTCAGGTGTGGTGGAGGATGAGGTCCTGTCACCAGTGCTAAAGCAAGGCCCCATCTGCACTATGCATTTAAAGCAGGATCCAACTAACTTAGGCAGGATCCCCAAAGGATCCTGGGAACTGTAGTTCATTAAGGGTGCTGAGAGTTGTTAGGAGACTTATTCTCCTCACAGAGTGACAGTTCCCAGCATTCCCTGGGAAGAGAGACTGACCGTTAAACCACCCTGCAATGCTCAAAGGGGTCCAATTCATTTTCAGAGCAAGTAGACTTGTGTTTGTTCATCTTCAGATGGAACCAGAAAGGTGCTTAAGGGACATGAACATTATAAACACAGGGTTGCACCAAACTAAGTTCTACTCAGAGCAGACCCATTGAAATTCATGAACCTATCTTAGTCATCAGGTCCATTAACTTCAATGGATCTACTCTGAGTAGGACGAGCACCGGATTCAACCCATACAGCTGCTTTTTAAAAAAAAAAAATGGCTTAACTGTCATGGCTTCCCCACCAATGGCATCATAGGAATTGGTTTTCTCCGGCTGCAGAAAGAGCTTTTTTAAGAGAGCATTGGCCTCTATAGTCTACGCTACAGTACCACAGTTCATAGGATTCAGTGGAGGAAGGCTGAGCTGGCTGTTAAACCTGTTCAACTAGGCAGTGGAGACGTGCCCTTAGAGAAAGAGTTTTTATCATTTCATGTATATCTCGCCTTTCTTCCAAGGAGCTCAAGATGGCGTACATGTTTCTCCCCCTCTCCATTTTATCCTCACAACAACCCTGTGAGGTAGGTTAGGCTGAGGGGCAGTGGCTGACCCATGGTCAGCCAGTGAGCCTCATCGCAGAGTGGGGATTTGAACCTTAGTCCGCCAAGTCATAGTCCAACTCTCTCACCGCACTGCCACACTGGCTGTCTAGATTCATGCTTCCCATGTGCTAGCTAAGTCCACCAGCAGTGGGATATCATGCAGGAGTTGGGGGCATGTTCTCAAGAAACATTTGAACAAAGATCCATGCTGTCCCATGACAGAGCTAGTGCGGGGGTAATGAATGGAGTGTAGCACTCAGTCCTGGGTTCAGATCCCTGCTCATTCATTTTTCTCATGAGCTGGCCTTGTGGAAGTCATTGTCTCTCAGCCTAACTTCCCTCCCAGGATTGCACTGTAAGGATAAAGTGAGATAAAAATACCGTCTTGCCCTAAGTCCTTAGGACAGGGTGTGAAACAAATTACAATATTTATCATTAAAAGAGATCTGATAAATTTGATGGCGTTCCTCCCCTTCCATAAGATATTCAGCATGTGGAATTAGATTTTGCTGGAGTCAGTAGGAGATTTTCTTCAACCTTTATTGCTGTGTATGTGTGTTTGTGCATGTGGGGGGGGGCTGGGATAAAAAGGGATGCTCTTGGCCGGATGGGGAAGTCCCAGTGACCACCTCTGGCCTGCAGGTCGCCTGTTCCTCTTCTATGATATAAACCAACACTACTATCTAGGAGAGAAAAGAGCCCATGGCATTCCTGGCTCATTGATGTAAAACAGGGACACACACAACAGCCATTTGTGTGTCTTGAAGTGTCTCTTTCTAGCGGTGCAGAGTTAGCACACATAGACTAAAGCAATTTCTTCAGCTCTCAAGGCTGAGTTAGGAGGCTATCTTGGTCTGGGGTGCTCATGTGTGCCCATGCAATTCACTAGCATGATAACTAATTGATTCGCTTTGATGACTGAAAGGAACCTCTATATTCAAATGCAGCATATCTCTGTATATCAGACATTGGGTACAAACATGCCTTGCCTTCATCCCCTGCTTGTGAGCTTGTGGCAGGCCACTACTGGGATCAGGATAGTGGATTAGAGGGACCTTTATTCCATCTACAAGGCAGTTCTTGGATTCTTACGAAGAGCAGCTATGCAAGTCCAGGGGCCTACTTGTGCAGCAACATGTGCAACTGATGTGAGATTGCATACTGCATGCCACATTGAATGCATAACTCCCGGACACATACTGGTGCTAACCAGTGAGCCCCATGCACTGAATTCCAGGTGTTCCTTGATCGGTCCATTAAACACCAGCCAAGGGTCAGCCTCTCTTGCAAACACATCTTTGCACAACTCTCTTTCCCTTTCTGCTGGTGCACATCAGGTCTTAGAAGGGAGAACGTGGCTGCAGTTAAACAGTGCCTGAGCAAAGTAGCTGTTATTCCTCCTCCTTTCTCCCTGCCCCCTCTACTTCACCCTGCCTTGATCACAGCATTAAAGGGCTAGACCCAGAACGAATGAACCCATGGTCATGTCTCAGCAAAATTTCTGCTGTGGGTGTCATCCTCCCTGTTGCAACACTGGGCAACATCCTCCCGTAATTACATGAAAAACTGTGATTGTTGCAAAGACACACCCTGGGCTGGGCCTTTTGCTTGAAACACATCTGGATTTTGAAATCAGGCTCCTTGTCCCCCTCTCCATTGAATGATATTAGTATGACCGCACACATAAAAAGGTCTCCCCTGTTCCTTCCCAAACAATTCATGAAAGTAGATTTTGAGTCTTTTCAGGGCTTTAAGACGCCACCGACAATGATGTTGATGATGTTGATGATGATTTGGCTTGGGGTGTTGGATAGTTTGACCCAACGGGTAAGATATCTAGATGTGGACAGCTGCCAAACCCATGATAGCTACTCACGCATTGCCAGGGACCTGTAGCTCAGAGGCATTGTGGGATCCAGGGCCAAATGCAACAACGAGGAGCTTCAATTGGCTTTGAAGCTGGCCTCGCACAATGTGGTTTCATTGGTTGCTTTCTTTCACCCCCACAGACGGAGCTCTCTTTGCAGAAAGAGCAGCTTCAGCTCAAGATCATAGAGCTGGAGGACGAAGTGGACAAATGGCACAAAGAGCGGGATCGCATCAAGGTGAGAAGCCCTCCTGGTTTCCCTCTTCTTTTCAAATCTCCACCCACTCCTTCCCTTCGCCTCCCTCTGCCCCACCACTCTGCTCATTTCCTTTCCTGCCTTTCAAACGCATGGCCGCCGCCACCACCTCCTCCTCCTTGGCTCTTCTCTCTCCTCGCTTCCATTTTTCTTCCATATGGTTCTTCTAAGCGTTTCCCCCCCCTCAACTCCCTTCACGTTCCCACCTCTTGTTCACTTTTCTTTTCGAGTATCTTTTCAGGGCCTGACCAACTGCTCCGACTGGGGAGAAAAAAAGGGCCCCATGCATCGAACTTGGCAGAGGGCCCAGAACACACAACATAGTCTCACACTCTGGGGACTACCCAGAGCATTCAGCTTCGTGCCTTTGGCACTGCCAAAGATGTCTGCTTATCTCGCCTGCCAGAGCTCATCCCTGAATATCTGAGGGTGTTGCAAAAACTAAAATTAAAAAAATAAAAATCATGTCAAGCAAAATATGCAAAGCTGGCTTTTTCTCTTTCCAAATCACAGGAGGATGCCTGAGTATGGGAACTGCCGTTAGCTGAATTCACTGTGCCCTGTGTTAATGTAATCTTCATTGTTTTATGACTTATTACATTTTCATCCCTGCCCTACCTCCAAGGAGCTCGGGCGGGACATGTGTTTATCTACACGCGGCCTCTACACTCATTCTCGACACTCCACCAGATTGATCCTTGCAACAACATTGTGAGGTAGGATAGGCTGACAGAGAGGGCAGAATGAAGCTGGCCCATTAGCGCAAGTTTGGCTGTGCAATGGAACCTCCCAGGAGTGTAGTCAGTTGGGGTCTTGGGGGGTGTCTTAGACTCCTTCGACTCCTTTTCTGGGGAGTAGGATCCCTATGTTTCCAGTATCCTACAAGCTGATCAGTGTGTTAGCCACCAAGAGGCATCTTCTAACATGCTTCCTTGTCTTTTCCTGCTGATGGGAGCCAATGAGAGCGAAAGGAATTGAGTCAGCCACTGAAAAGACTCTTCTCAGTAGCTAACACTCTCCCCTTTCCTGCTGATTGGCTCCTAGGAATACCTAGTATTGTGGGAGAAGGTGTGTGTGGGAAGGACTGAGGAGTCTAGAGATGATGGCAGAGAGCAAGCAAGCGAGTGAGTGGGTTTGGCTGTGAAGGGGTATGGCGTGACTATCAGGAAGGGACCCTGGACTTCTGAATTTGCCAGAACACTACTTGTCCTCTCTCCGTGGGCCTCCTACATGCCCTCTAAATCTATTCTGCCCCCCCAACCCTATGGAGAAGATTTGGGGAGGGTGTGGGGGCACATGGGGAGGGGAGGCAGGAAGTTTCATTGCACAACTGGAAATCCTTGCACGAAGGGAACTGCTTTGCTGGATACTTCCCAATGTGTCAAGCTCAAGGTCACTCAGTGAGCTTCATTGCTGAGTGGAGATTTGAACCCAGTTCCCCACAGTTCTAGTCCAATGCTCTAAGCCAGCCTTCCCCAATGTGGAGCCCTCCAGATATTTTGGATTACAGCCCTGGCCAGCACAGCCGCCTCATCAGGCTTTCACAGGGGCCCTAATTCACAGGGCCGTATTATTCTGAGTTGAGCATTTGGCTGAGAATTCCTGTGTGGGTGGAAACGGCCTCAGCAGAAACCACTAACTTTGTTAGATTAAGTGAAAGCTATAAACTGATGATGATGCCACGTCAGAGTGCTTTGTTGTAACTCTGCCCCACAGGTTATATTATATATGGGGAAAAAAAACCCTTTCAGGCTTCTCTTTGCTCAGCTACTCTCATCAATCTAGACCAGGGGTGGGGAACATTTTTCAGCCCAAGGTCCACATTTCCTTCTGAGCAACCTTCCAAGGGCCACGTGCCAATAGTGGGCAGGGCCAGAGGCAAAAGTGGGTGGAGCAACAAATGTAAATTTAACCATTGTCCGGTAGTGAGTTTCTAATCACACTCACATCCCCTACTGTATCCTCCATCTGGACAAACAAGAGGCATTATCAGAGTTCAAGGACGCATGCCAGCCAGGGTGTAAAGCAGGGCCAGTAAGGGTTGTGACTTAGGGAGAGGGGGTACGCCTGGGGAGAGTTCCAAGGGCCGGATAGAGAGGCCTGGAGGGCCACACTTACCTCCTGGGACTGAGGTTCCCCAGCCCTCATCTAGACCATATAATAGTTCCTACACTGGCTTCTGCACACATTATAAGCCACAGATATGAGATGGGACCTTGTGTGAAGGTGTCTAGAATGTCAGTAGGAAAGCTGAAATCACCAGCCCCACTGTACTTTTCTAAAACACTCAGGAAATTGATCTGGAAATTGATCCTTTGCTGGGCATTCCACTTCGTGCTCAAGGTGTGTTGTTTGCGTGTTTGGATACACTTCCATAAAACACACACACAACCATCCTCACACATAGAAAGCTAGAATGTCAGAGAGAAGGGGGTTGGTTTAGCTCTCTTCCTGTGATGGTCATTTCATTTTGTATTGAACGTCAGCTCCAGCCAGGCAGAAAAAGGACTTTGTAAGGATGAGTCAGAGTGCGACGCCTTCAAGAGTGTCCCTCTCTCTCTTTCTCTCTCTCTCTGTCTGCCTAGAACTTCACTGCCAACGAGAAATCTACGGTGGACCAGCATTTCAAAGAGCTGATCCGCGACCTGGAGAAGCAGCGGGAAGAAGTGAAGGCCGGTTTGGACCACAGGGAGAAGGTTGCCATGGAGAACATCAAGGAGATTGTGGAGGAGCTGGAAGAAAGGGCTAAGCTATTGCAAGAGGATAAGGACACGAGGGAACAGATCAGCCAGATCAGCGATTCAGTGCTCTTCCTGCAGGTGCGTAAGGTTCCAACCACCACCACCACTGACAGTGGAGGCTGTTGCCCACTGGGACTGGTGGGGCGGAAGGGCAGGGAGCCCAACAGTAGGTGGATCCAGAGCCAATGGCAAGCAGAGCCAACTAATTCCAGTTTTGTCCCCATCACCTCCTCCTGGCTGAGTTCTCCAAGACCAACCCTGAGATGTAGGAGAAGCTGATGGGCAGTGCCATCCCTGGACTGGTTGTAAGTTAGAAGGCAGACAGGTGGGGGTGAGAGCAGGCTGAGGTTGGGGGGGCAGTGCCCCATTTGCCCAAAGGTTAGGGTTAGTGTTCCCCACTGCAAGAACAAGTCCAGATGGCAAAACATATGCATGTTTTCAAGATGATTTTCTATCAGTGAAGTTGCTGCATGGTGCTTTAATGCCAGTTTGGCTTGTCTATAGTGGAGGTGGGCAACCCGTGCCCCTCCAGATATTGTCGGACTGACTCCAACTCCCATCAGCCCCAGCTAGCATGCACAGTGGTTAGGGGTGATGGGAGTTGTAGTCCATTAATATCTGGAAGGCTACAGGTTCTACACCCTTGGTCTGCATTTTGTGCAGATATGTGTGTGTCTTCATATTTGGTACCAAAAGAAGAAATCCTCTGAAGTCTGTGGCTGTGTAGATTACGTAAACTTAACAGCAGTTCATAGCTGTATAGGCATGATTTATTCATCAGTAATAGGGGAAGAGGAAGGATCCATACAAAGTATTGAAATCTCAGCTCCCAACCAAACACTGAGAGTTCTACTTAGACACCCCCACCCCAGGATTTCACCAGCCATTGACTACACCTGATCTGCCTGCTTAGCTTCAGCCCAGTGGCTGCATCATGTGCCTTCAGACCATCCTGCCCTCCTCCTCCTCCTCCTCTGTGCCCCACTTCTTTTTATTATCATTCTCTCTGGCAGGAATTTGGAGCGATGATGAGGAGTTACACCATCCCCCCCTCCCTGCCGACATACAGCATCCTGCTCGAGGGAGAGAACATGAGCCCAGCTATGGGGATCCTGAGAGACGACCTCCTGAATGTCTGCATGAGACACGTTGAGAAGGTCTGCAAGGCAGACCTCAGCAGGAACTTCATTGAGAGGAACCACATGGAGAACGGTAGGGGAAGCGTATTCCACCTGGTTTTTTAATTCAGTTCAGAACTGGTCCAAGGTGCTGCATCACATCTGAGGAAGGAAAGTCCCTGGCATGTCTATGTCTGAGATTAAGGTGGTACTTGTATACACACACCTTTCTTGGGAATAAGTCCCTTTGTACTCGACAGGGCTTACTTCTGAACAGACATGCCTGGGATCACACTGTGAACATTTTTACTTTCTTTGGTGTTTTAATCTTTATAAGTCCTAAACGGTTGCCTTTGGAGTTCAAACGTGATGTTCCTCCATTGCCTGAGATGTGGTGGGTGGTTACATAAGGTGAAGCCTTCCCTGTGGTGGTACCAAGATTGTAGATCCTCCCTATATTCATCTGGTTTCCTCTTTGCTGACCTTCTGCACCAATTCTTTTTCAGGGTTTTTTGAGGCTCCCAGGAAGAATATAAATCCATGTCATTTGCTGTTGTATTTTTCTTTCTTTTGTGAGATCTATTTTTTATCCTTGTTATCTGAAACCAGACACCTTTCTGCAGCTTTTGTGGGGGGTTGGCATAATTTTAACGTTTGTTAATTGCCTTGCAGGTGCTGCATAGGACAGAAATATTTAATAATTGATTGATTGATTAATAAACTCCCTATCAATGCCCCTCTATCATACCCAGAATAGCAAAGGTTCTGTGATGTGCTTACTGACCACACAATTTAGAAGAGTTACAGTAGAGCAGTTATTATTATAAATCCATCTGGTGCCTCTCAGTAAGATGCTCACTCTGGATAATCAGAATATAGCAGTGGGGGTGGTGGGGATAATACCTATTCAAAAATTGGCATGATTTCAAGAGGCACCTTTTAAATGTGTTGATCAAATTGAAAGCAGGATTTTCATTTAGAGGAGCAAAATGGACAACAGCAGGGGTGCCAAGAGCAGATGCTTATTCATAGAATCATGGGATCATAGCATTGGAGAGCTCCTTGTAGGCCAGGACCAGAGACCTTTTGGCCCTCCAGATGGTGCTGAACTACAACTCCCATCTGCCCCAGCAAGCATAGCCAATGGCTGTGGATGATGAGAGTTGTAGTTCAGCAACATCTGGAGGGCCAGAGGCTCTGCACAACTGTTGCAGGCCATCTAAGCCAACCCCCACTTGATGCAAGGAATCCAGAGCTAGAGTATCTGGCCTCCGGTGAAGATCCCCATGGAGGGGAGCACATCACACTCCTCTAGGCAGTTAGTTCTACTGTAGAATCAAGACGTTTCCCTGGAAGTTCAACCAAAATTTATCCTCAGGTAACTTAAGCCCATTTCTCTTGCCCTCTCTGTGGCAGCAGAGGTCGTGCCTGTCTGTCTCCTGCCTTTAAAAATGAAAGCAGGAATGTTAAGGATCAGGAAATGTCAATGTCAATTTGATTTTTGCAAGCCCAGGAGCTAGGGAAATGCCACGTGAAAATCTCCCTCTCCTCATCCTTTTCAATGACATATAAGAACTTCAGAAGCGTTCTGCTGCATCAGGCCAAAGGCCCATCCAGTCCGGCATTTGGATTCCACCAACAGCCAGCCAGATGCCAAAGGATAGGAAAGCAAGCCATAGAGGCCACAGGCCTTTGCTCGCCCTCAGCAAAGGTATTCTTCCTCTGGACTTTTTTTGTTTTGCTTTTTAGGCATTTAATATGTCATTGTTCAGTGCATAGATTATCAAAGTGGCTCATGATCCAAACATTTAAAACCGCAAGAATAACATCAAAATCAAATCTAATGGCAATAGTTATATGAAAGAAACACAACAGCAGCTGCATAAAGGCAGAGTTAAAATCACAGGTCTAACATGCCTGGGATTTTTAAAAAAAGTTATTTCATCTAGTTCCAAATGGAATCCATTCATTCAAGAATCTTATGTCTTGCCCTTCATCCAGTCTGGATTTCAGGGTGGCAAACAACCAATAGATAATCGTTTATGCAAAATAATGCATCATTTAAATCACAAAGCTGTAGCAGAAGCAATCCAACAGCAAATAAAATCAGTCAAACTGCACTGCAAAATAATTTACTGCTTTATACAGATGTCTGGCCAGTATAACATTTTTACAGCCTCCCTGTAAAAACAGTATTGCTTACTTGCCCTCCTCCATCTCCCACTTCCTAGACACATATTTAACACACATGGTTTCCCCACAAAGAATCCTGGGAACCGTAGTTTACCTCTCACAGAGCTACAGTTCCCACCATCGTTAACAAATTACAGCTTGCAGGATTCTTTGGGGGAAGCCATTTGCTTTAAATGTATGGTGTGTACCCAACCATTGTCTCAAGTGAACAGCTGAGACCTCAAAGTGCAGTACTTAATAAATCCCACAGCAATTTAACTAATCAGTAATGGCAGAGTAATAAAAATACAACAAATACTGCAGAATAATCACATTGAGTAAATGGAATGTGGAGATTCCACTTAGCTGTTACGGCTAATAGTGGCCATCACCTTACTTTCTGGTGGTGAATTCCAACCATAATGTGCTTTGTGAAGGACTGCTCTCTCTTTGATAAACCCGAACTGATTGCCAGTCAATTTGACCAAATTATCCCAAGTTTCTAGCATTAAAGGGAAGTCTTAAATTCAGATACCAATAATAACACATCAGTGGTATTTTGTTTTGGACACAGTTCTATTTTTTCACTGCTGATGCTGTTTTTTTTTTTAATTGTACTGTGCAGGCCCAGCACCAGTGAGTGGCCAGGTTGGGCACTGACTAAGAGACCCTGTGGCTGAGAGGGACCCCTGCTTCTGGAGCTGGGTGGGTGTAGCTTGCACCCTGCGACCTGATGCTGGTGCAGATTGTGGAACAGGAGCCACCATCCCAGGCAACAACCCCCTGCTGCACGCAGGCTGGCCATGCCACTTCTCACTTCACTGCATCAGTGTGCCATATGCACATGCTTGCCATCATCCAAGATAACGGTGGGGCATCAATATGCCCCCCACCATCTTGGGTGATGGCAGGCATGCACAGCACACTAGTGCACTGATGTGGCCAGTCCTATTTAAGTCCCCACTGGTGGTGGTAGTGCCGCTGCATCGCTTCTGCCACCTTCAAGGGCCCACAGCAATCTGGTGCTGGCCCTGCTACTGTGCAACACAGCAGTTCATAATCACTTATTATAATTGATGTAATTTCTGGTCACATGAATACTTATGACAGTTGCTAGATGTATTATCTACATTTCAAAAAAATCACAGGGAATATAAAACCTTAATCTGTTTCACATCTCAGATACTTATCTGTAAAATGGACATAGTATTTCTCTGCCTCACAAGGAGCTGTGATAGCAAAAAATGAATTAAATCTTGGCAGCTTCCAGTGCTGAGAACCAGGCAGAAGCCTAGATAGCTCATCTCTGGCCCTCAGGATGGAATTTGCTTTTGCCCAGGGCATCGGGGCTGGTGGGTATGTATGAGTAATCACCCACCACCTTTCAATTTGTGTGGAGAAGACAAGGAGTGGAGTAAGGCTTCTGTAGCAGAAATAAAGCCTTTGATGTGGCTCTTGATGAAGGTTGCCATGGAAACCCCAGATCCTTATCATTTCATTAAGATCTGTATCAAACATGCCTCTTTTTGTTCCTTGGCAAAGGGTCTTACAAATCTCTCCGGGCTTCAAACACATCTAACGTGCCAAAGACATGCTGGAACACTCCAAGGCAATAATCAGATATGAGGATGCAGATCAAATGTGGAACTGGGGTTAATGCAGTCATGGGTGCAATCTAATCTAGTTTACTAAACCAGCATTTGCAAATTCTCACCAGTTTAAAACTGAATATCAAGAAGGGTGCTAGAACGGTAAGAGAAGAAGGTATATTTGGGCTGTGTGTGCAACAGGAGCGGAAAACTTGTGGCCCTCAAGATGCTGTTGGACTCCGACTTCTGTTGGCCTAAAAAAGCATGGCCAATGGTTGGAGATGATGGGAGTTGTAGTCCAACAACATTGGGGGGGGCACTGGTTCTCAACCCCCGGTGTACACTTTTAATGGCTTTGTTGAGAGGAAAGGGGCATATATGGCCCCAGGGACCTTACCATTGCATTAGTCATGATAACTTCATCCCAACCACATAGGCAAGCCAATATTCTCACAGCCCCAACTTCCTGCCTGTAAGATGGAGATAAAAATCACTGGCCTGCCCTATAGGGCTGTTGCAAGAGTTGCTGAGATAATGTACATAAGCACTGGGAATAATTAACAATGCTCTGCAAGCGCTGTTATTAGTACTAGGGCCAAAATGGCACATGCTGCATAGGTCCCATTAATAGATCTTTTGACGCCACTGTTGATAAGTATTTATGTGGCACTATCCGTGTGCACAGAGCTTTGCAGAGTACCGAGGTTTTTTTTACTCAAAGCAGTCTTGTGGAGCCCCAATTTGGCTCAGGATCATGGTGCTGAGGAAGGAAAGTTACACCATCACATGGTATTGTTGTCACGTTCCTGTCTGACGTTAGATCCCACAGAAAAAGCAGCAAGGCTGGTCAAAGGTTGCTGGATCATGCATAGCTCTGAGTGAGCAACTTACTCTGGTGTAGGCTGGGATCACATTCAGGACTTTTGCGTCCCTGTCTCCAGACTACCTCCAACAGGCTCCATCCCTCCTGTAGAGAGCTTCAGAGCCTTCAAGGGCCGACCCTGCGGTCTGAAGGTGGGCACTCCTCCTCTGTTCCACTCCCTCCTGGTGTACTCCCTGTGCTGCGGGGCTGGTGATGTGCGGGAGGAAGCACCTGGTTCTTCAGGCTCAGGGGAAGGTATCCATGAGAGTCTGGGGTCTGAGAGATTCCTCTGGGGGGTCTTGCCCATCAGCCTTAGGTGCACTAATCTCCCTATCTTCAGCAGTCAGTTCTGAGCCCCAAACGTCACCCAGCTCCCCATCTGGCACCCCTGCAGCCTCCGACCATGTGTCGAGATCACCACTAGATTCAGGGGTCATGATAATTTCCTTGACTGTGCCATCGGCTATAGAAGAGAAAACATACCTTCATTTCCCCTCTGTGAGTAATAGTAGTTTTGGAGGGTGGGTCATTTATGTCAGGGAAATGACCTCAGTTTGGATCAGGGCACAATGAGTGGCTTTTATCAAAAGGAAAAGAATGTGGAAGCTCCATTCAGGGACCTCCCACGACATTCAGCTTGGAGAGCAAGATTATTAGACCCAACATATCTCCCCATGTTGGCTTTGAATGAAGGTTATGAGCATCACTGTTCTTTTTTAGATGGCTGTAGAGCTTTCATTCTGCATCAGGAGAATTTATACTTTCCTAATACACTACAGTACAGTGATTTTTGTTCTCTTGGCAAAGTGCACAGAGGCTTGGACAGTATTCCCCCAAACGATAATAAAAAACCTTTTTAATTGAGTAAGGATGGAGGAACAATTTGATTCAGTTCACATTTAAAGGCAAACCTACCTAAATTGCCCTTTGCCAGGCAGTATGTGAGCCGTAACACAGCAATACTTCAAAATTTGCACTTCTCTGAATTTTGTAATGCTGTTTTCCAGCCAGGTAATGTATACAAAAACGCATATGCTGCAGTAAAGTGTGCATAAAACACATATATTCATGAAAATAACATATAAAAATGCATTATAAAGGAAAATTGCTTTGTAAAAATGTCCGTATTCGGCAAAATTGCATACGAAAATGCACATATCAGGGGAAATTCACACTAAAATGTTGATGAATTTCATGAGGACTTTTTAAAAATACAAACTGGTGTGGAGAACTGAACTTAAGTCTGGGAAAAGGAGAAACTGAGAAAAACCAAAACTGACAGATTCGCCCATCACTAATTGGCCCTTCCCATAATAAAACCAAATCTTGATTTAAAGTGTCTAAAAGGCAGAGGGATTACTTTTTTAAAAGTCATGTGTCCAGCTTAGGAGGAAAAGATTGCATCCCCCTGTCATGCCACACACACACACACACGCGACAAAACTCTGCCTACATCACCCATTGCTGTCCAGAAAAAAAAGAAAAAGGCTTTACCGTGTCTGGTTCTGTAAGTGATGTCTCATTGAGAGAGTGCTACAATGCAATTTTCACAGCTGGCCAAGTGCGTGGGGAGTTGCAAAGAGTGTAGAAAAGTGGACGCTTCCTCTACTACAAGTTGGAACAGAAGAGAGAAAGCAGAAGGAAGGGGACTCTGCTGGGACTGATAATGGATGTTAGTAGGTGGTCCTAAAGTATAGGTTAGGCCATAAAATGCCAGCTTCCATGGGATGCAGTTTCCTTCTGATCAGAGGGATTTCTGCATGCAGACACGCATTAGATCACACAGGGTGCAATCTGGTGCACTCCTGCGCTTGAAACACTGATGTTTCCTAGCTTTCTGTTTGGTGGGAGATGCCCCAGTGACAGGCCTGAAGAAAGAGAGATCAAGCTCCTCTTCAAGCTGAGCTTTGCACAGTCTCCTTATCCACTCTGACCTTTACCTAAGTCAGGAGTGGGCAACATTTTTTTTCGGTCTGAAGGTCACACTCCCTTGTGGGTTACCTTCTGGATGGCTGCGTGCCAGTGGTGAGTGCAGCCAGATGAAAAAGTGGGCGGAGCCATGGATATGACCCTTACCGCACTTACAGAAGGCTATATTCCAGCCATGCAAAAACCAGAAGTATATATATAAGGATGGAGGAGCCATTTGATTCTGTGACCATTTTAATGTGAACCTGCCTAATTGAAGCTTTCTGAACCAATACAGTAAATGAACTGAAGCAAAATTCACACTTCTCTGCACTAAACAGTTCTTTAACCCATGTGTTCAAAAACTCATGTGTTAGGGGAAAGTGTGCATAAAAATAAATATATTAGTGAAAATAACTTACAAGAATACATTATATTAGGGGAGCTTGCTTGGAGAAAATGGGTACGCTAGTCACAACTGCAGACATAAATGTGTTTCTTAGGAGCCATTCACACTAAAAATTCTCATGAGGACTGCAAATTTCTGCAGAAATGTGGAGAATTGAATTTAAGGTTGGAAAACTGAGACACAGAAAATGCAACCCATGGTCCCACTATCATCTAGCAGCAAGCATGCAAATGTGTATAGCAGCTCAAAGATAACTATTTGCACCGGATAGGACTTTTGGGGTTCAGATTTTCAGGCTAGACCCAGGCAGCCACCATGGGCTTCTCCACCATTTTCTTCTTGTCTTATGGCTATTATTCTCCCCCCCCCCCAAACAATCTTTCAGGTGATCACCGTTTCATGATGAACAACTACTCCGACTGGAATCAGCCAGACAACCTGAAGAGGTTTTCCATGTTCTTGACTCCAAAAGGTACAAAGCAGAGGCTAGCCAAAACATCCTACCTGGTTATCGGTGTTTGTGGTTGTGCATGTTACAAAATGCTATTGTTTTAGAGATACTGGCCTTCCCAAACCTGTTGCTCTCCAGATGTTGATGGACTACAACTCCCATCAGCCTGAGCCAGCATGGCCAGTGCTCAGGGATGATGGGAGATGGAGTCCACCAACGCCTGGAGGGCACTAGGTTGGGAAGGTTGTTTTATACTCATGAATAGATCTATGCTGTTTCAATAGATTTGGAGGTCGTGGCAGGGAGGAGAAGGGGAAAATGTTCCATTGTGCAAGTGTAAAGCCATGTGCTAACAGAATGAGTTGTTTAGTGCTATGTTGGACACAAGCCTCAACTTTAGCCCCATGCATGAAGGCCAGGGGCAGTGGGAATGGATGAGCATTGGCTGGGTTAGTTGGCATAGGCCTGTTCCCTTCCACACATTGAGGGAATGCATGGGGTGGGAAGAGGTTTTACATCTAACGTGATGACCACATAGGTGATTAGAAATGCAATCTCATGGGGATGCTCGGCTATTCAGATTAAGCAGCAGTGAGGGCAAATGAAGCCATAGACAGTGAGGGGAAAGGAGGAGAAGAAGGAAGAGGAGGAGGTGGAGGAGGAGGGCAGCAGAGGGACAGCAGCATTATAAGCAACATCACAGCAACATGAGCTTTCAGCAAGGTGAGCAACTTTTTGAATATAATTTAGTCTGCTATGTTGAACATGATGCTGATCTCAAAACCAGAACTGAAATTAGAGAGGACAGAGGGTTCAGTCCTGATGGCAGCAGTGTGGTTGGGGGGGACACACACATGTGTTTAATTAGGGTTCCAAAACCCTGAATAAATACGTGGCTGGGAGACAAGTGGAAAGGAGAGACAGTGTCTCTTTACTCCTCCCAACTCGTGCTTAATTAGGGGTTTAAACCTTAATTAAACAATTAGAATTGATTTGGGGTCTGAATCCTGGTCAGGTCGGCCCCAATCTGAAGTCCTTGATCCAGGCCCTGAATCAGCTTTGGGGTGGGGGGCGAGAGGCATGCACTGCCCCAATAAAGCCATTCTCCTTGTTTTTCCTTACCACGTGGGTATTTTACCTGGAACATTTTAGTGCAGTGGAGAAGTGAGCGAGACTTAAATGTCCTCTCCCTAAAATGTCTGGAGGCCTGGATGGCATAGAAATATTATAAATAAACACAGCAATTTCTTTGGGCATTTGAGCCTTCATTGGATCTCTAGCAAAGAGCAGCTTAACTGGTTTGACATCTCTCTTTTGCAAAGCCAGAGTCCCAACCCCCTCATGACAATCAGTCTGAGAGATGGACCCTGAGTGGGTAAATGAATGGAACTAACAGCCACTCAGGGAGAGCTTTGGGTCACCACCCCCTTATGGAAAAAGATGGACAACTTCATTCACATGCTCAGCTCTTTCCCTGCTCAAATCGGTTACGTCGTTTCTGAGTTTCAGTCTGCTGGTATGAGCATTGCTAAGATGACAGGTAGATCCTAGGCATGGGGCAGAAATTTGGTTTGGTTTGCATTAAAATGCGATCCTACTTAATTTGCATTTTCCCAGCCAATAAGCAAACCGAAACAGAGCAATCCTTTGAAATTCACACTTCTCCAAATTTTGTGATGCAGCTCTCTAGTCAAAAGACGTTTGGGGAAAGTTTGCATTAAAATGCCCATATTACCGAAAATAGCTTAGAAAAAGACATTATAGCAGACATTACTTGGAAAATGTGTATATTTGGGGAAATTGCATCCCAACATGTGTGCAGAAGTGTGCGCTAAAATGCTGATGAGAATTCCTGAGGACATTTTTAAAAACTGCAATGATGCAGAAAGGTGGTGAACTGAATTTAAGACAGGAAAAAATGAGAAAACTGAATGAAATGGAAAGGGATAGGTTGATCCATCCCTAGCAGATCCTCAGTCCACCTAATTTGTTTGATACCAACTAATTCTTTTACTGGATCCTCTTGTCTAGGAGGCAACTACAACACAAGAGCCTGGGAATTTTCTTCCATGCAGAGTGCAGAGGAGACACTTTCAGCAGGGAACTCTGCATACTCCTTGAAAGGTACTACTTTCCATCCTTCAGTGGTTCCAGCGGTGGCTCGCCACTCCACCGTACTCCATCAACTTCTTTTAAAGAGTTGCCGCCTTTTCTCTCACTCCTCTTTTGCTTCTGGGGCCCTAAGCTTAGCAGCAGAGCATCTGCTTTGAAAGTTGAAGGTCCCAGGTCTGTCCCCTGGCACCTTCACCCAACAAGGAAAAGGGCCTGGTAGCAGGACCCCCAAGAGCTACTACTGTCCAATCCTGGTGAATCAGAGCCCCCATGTGGGTGGGGGGACGTTTGGCAGGCATTTAAAGGTTTGGCATTTGAAGATGGATTCTGTAATCAGGATCCTGATAGTTAGGACAGTCAAGTAGTAGGTTTTTCAGGACCTCAGAGAGAAGAACCCAAGGAGCAGAGGATTTGCTCCAACAAGAGCTCAGTCTCAACAGAGCCCTTTTATGCTCCTTAGCCCTGATTCTTAGGCTCCACTTTCCTGCTAAAGAATGCAAAGCCTTAAAGGGGCAAAACTCTGGCCTGGAGCCCAGCACACCCTCACCTCTCCATGACTTCATGCCAGGCACTCTAAATGTGTTAGCAAGCAGGCTTGTTGGAGGACAAGGACTTTTGGCATGAGAATGCCAGCCTCTTGATTGAACCAGGCTTGGGGTCTACACACTCTGGGTGTCCAAACTCAGGTCCAGGTGTCTTGGGTTTGAGGGGAGGGTCTCTGGTTATTGAGCTAAGGCTCAATGTCTCCTCAGTCACTCCTTGTCTTCTGCGTTTGTTATCTAGCTCAGGCCTGGACTTTGGAGGCCTTCCCCAGCGTACGCCAGCCTGAACCAGCATAGTGTTCTACAGCTATTTTGGACTTCAACTCTCATCAGCCCCAGCCAGCATGGACCATGATGGGATGGGATTATGGGAGTTGTAGTCCAGCAATGTCTGGAGGTCACCAGGTTTGGGAATGCTGGAGAAGATAGCATGGGGCAAGATCTTTCTCCAGTTATCTGCCACACAAAGTGGCTACAGGAGAGTTTTTCTTCTCTCTATGACAATACTAGAACTCAGTGGGGTCATCCAATGAAACTGAATTTTGGAAGGTTCAGGGCAGACACACACACAAAAAAAGGCAGCACTAAGTACTTCTTCACACAACATATAAAACTATGGCATTCACTCCACTCTGATGGCTGTAAAAGGGATTTAGACAAATTCATGGAGGATAAGGCTGTCAACGGTTACTAGCCATGATGGCTATGTACTCCCTCTACCGTCGGAGGCAGTTTTGCCTCTGAATGCCAGTTTCTGGGATTTGCAAGTAGGGAGATCTCAGCTGCACTTAGGTCCTGCTTGCAGACGCCCAGAAGAGGCGTCTGGTTGGCCACTGTCATTTCAGAAGAGGCTTCCTCTCCTATACAAGAGAGAAAACTGGGAAATGCTTCTTTTAAGATGGTGCTTGCCATCAGTTTTTGTACTTGTGTTCATCATTATTTATTTTTATTTATTATTTATTTATTTTGTTTCATTTTTAAACCGCCCATTGCGGTTTATCACAGGAGCAGCAGCAGCAGCAGCAGCAAAACAAATATACCGGCCAGTTTATCAGGGACACTTTTTTAGTTCTTTAAAATGTTTTTGAAAAGCAATGAACGTAACTGATGAATTAATTAAATATTGCAGCTCTAGTCATAGAATTCTTTGCAGGATCAGGGCCAGGATGTGCTTTTTCTGAGACACTGGAAAATTTGAGGAGAACTTGGCATCTGGGTTTATGCTAGGGCAAATCACAGAAATTTGATTCTCATCCATGGTTCCCTGATTCCTACTGAATCCTTATTGTCAGTCCTGCTTTTATCAAAGAAGTGGCAGGCAAATTTGGAGTCTCCGCTCCCCGTCGCTTCTTAGCTGAGCGAAGTGTGTGCCTTCCACCTGGTTGCCCCTGCATTGGAGCATTCATCCTGCCTTTGTGCCTGTGGTGGGACCTGTTGCCGATTCCGTGGTTCTGTCTTGGCGCAGGAGCACACAGGATCAGGCCCAAAGGGGCGGAGGCTAGCTGAGAGAAGCATGTGCTGTCCTGCTTCAACATAACACTGCTTCTTCTATTTTCCAGTGGGCAATGGGACCAAGATGCCATATCAGTTCCCCCCAATTGGCCAGAGTTCACCGGGAGATTTCAGCAAGCAATCCGACGGGAGCCTCTATACTAAGAATGGTACTTCAGGGCTTCTACATGCTTTGAGTCCCCCTTTTCCCTCTTCTCCCCTCCTTTCTCCTTTTCTGTCTTTTTCTTTGGGGAGGCATTTATTCCAAATGCCCCAGTCTGGCCTGGCTGCCTTGGGATCACTGTGCCTTTAAGTCCTACATTTAAACAAGGTGTCTCTCCAACTCTGGAATGCACGCACGGGCGGGTGTTTCAGGAATATTAACCACAGCTGCCTTGTTTCTCCTTCAGCCTACCCTTCAATAGTGAGGCACCAAACCGCTAAGGCACAACCTCAGTCATGGAAATCCTCCAAGCAGAACATGCTGGTAAGTCATTATGTCTAAACTGTTCACTTCTTCCATGAAAGAGGCCTTCAGGCTGCAATCCTATCCACATGAAAATGACAGTAAGCCCTATTGAACTGAGTGGGATTAAGAACTTAAGTAGAGCCATGCAGCTGGATCTGGCCAGTGGCCCATACAGACTAGCACTCTGTTTTCACCGTGGCCAGCCAGATGCCTGTGGGAAACCTAAAAGCAAAACCTGAACCCAACCGTGATCTCCCCACCGGCAATTAGGGATAGGGGAGAAATCTGACTTGGTTCACATTTCAAGCTGAATCTATCACATTCATACTTTCTGAACCAATATAAGAACCGAAACGCAGCCATCTGTCAAAACACGCACTTACCTGAATTTTGCAATGCAATTCTCCAATCAGCAGTAGTATATGATGCCTGGATATAATTCTATGTATATGTTCATAATAGCATACAAGAATACATTCTGTCAAGAGAAATTGCTTGACAAAATGTGTGCATTAGTCAAAACTGCAATCCACACTAAAATGCTGAAGAATTTTCATGAGGTTTTTTTTGTTTTAAAAAAATTGCAAATTGCTGCAGGCATGGACAGCTGAGTTTAAGAATGGAAAAATGAGAAGGCAGAAGTCCTGGATCACCCACTGTCCGGTTCTTGTGGGTGCTTGAGGCTTGCAGGGGAAGCCAGCAGTGTCCAATCCTAAGACGGAGTCTAGCAAAGGCACCTTACTAAGGCAGCTACAGGAGCAGTTGTCTCTGCAGGGAGTAAAACCAACCGAAGCCTTATGTAGGCTGACCAGGCCTGAAGTGTGGTAAACTCTGCTTCCCTGTAGGTGCTTGCTGGCTGACGGGCTGGCTTGTTAAGTGGCCCTCAGCTTACTTTGCTGACTTGGGCTTCTGCAAGGGACTCATCCTCTGACGCAGAGGATGGAGGCAGGTCTGTATCCTTCAGCCAGGAGGACCCTGAATAAGGCATCGGTGGTTCCCCCAAGGAAGTAATGTAAAGCTCGTCCAAGTCTTCAGCTGTGCACTCACTGCAAGGTCTCCAGGTCATGGGTCATGACACTCAGTTTCCCAAAGCAGTTCTCCAAGAAAAAAAATAATTTTGTCAAGGGATGAGCCAGCTCCAGGTGGACTATGGCAACACTAAGCTCTCGCGTACCCTTCCCCTGCCCCTCTGCTCTTTCTAATGCGTTTCACTCAGCCATCCACAAAGGAGGAAATTAGAGCCCAAGCGCATGGAGCCCTGGGAGTTTAAAGAAAGTGATTAAGGAGGATCAAGGAAAGAGACAGCAGCTAAGCTCTCCTGATGAAGAGATTCTTGATTGTCAGTTGTTGTTTTTAATAAAAAATAATTAACTGCATGGCATGCAGAGAGAGAGAGAGAGAGAGAGAGAGAGAGAAGACACGTGGCTTGCAAAATTCACCGTGTTTGGATCTAAAGGGGACCTTGGCAGTTTGGCCTTAGCCTTTCAAAACAACTTGGGGATATTCTTTGGGTACGTGGTGTCTCTCATTTACTCAGAACATGCATGCACGAGTGTGTCTGGCCTCTGCAGCCTCTGTGAGGTGGGGCTTTTGGCGTGTTTTTGACCCCTTCCTGCTTGCCTAGCTGTTCACAGGGCTGTCAGGAATGACCTCCAGGAAAGGGAAGCGCCAGCTTAGGGGGGAGTTGATCTCTAGTACAGAGGCCTGATTCAGTCCCCCCAAACAAATTTTTCTGCCCCCTCAAGACCCCACTGATTTTGACAATGGTGGTGGTGGTGGAAATATTAATTAATTAAATAAATAAAGTAGATACAGCAGTGGGGAGGGTAGATGGAACTTGCCCGTTTCTGGCCATCAGAGCAGTGATTTGATGACCGGAGAGGGGCAATCACTCTCTCCTCAGCTGATCTACATGGGGGTGTCCTGTGCATGCATGAGAGAATGTGTGCTAACCGCACCTACTCTGGGCCACGCCTACCCTTCAAGTACATGAAAGGTTGTCACATAGAGGAGGGCCGGGATCTCTTTTCGATCGTCCCAGAGTGCAGGACACGGAATAATGGGCTCAAGTTGCAGGAAGCCAGATTTCGACTGGACATCAGGAAAAACATCCTGACTGTTAGAGCCATACGACAATGGAATCAATTACCTAGAGAGGTAGTGGGCTCTCCGACACTGGAGGCATTCAAGAGGCAGCTGGACAGCCATCTGTTGGGAATGCTTTGATTTGGATTCCTGCATTGAGTAGGGGGTTGGACTTGATGGCCTTATAGGCCCCTTCCAACTCTACTGTTCTATGATTCTATACCCAGGCATCCAGCCTGGCCAAGGGTAAATGCAGGGCACGGTGGGAAAGGGTCCTTAGTGTCCCTCACTGCATTATCTAGGACATGTGTCAGCTTAGTTGGCCCCAATCTGAGAATGTGCTCCAGAGCCTCCTGCATCTCCACGGGGAACTGCAGAGTGTTTTCGATCGGACCTGGTGCCACTGCTTATTGGCTGAGATTCTGCCTTGCTGAAAGCACCTTGGACAGCTCTTTGAAAGTTTGGACTAAAACCCAGAGCAGATTCACTGCCCCACTGACATCGGAGCCACCAGCCTCCACTGCTAGCTTGTTCGCAGAAGGTAGCAGGCTCAATCCCTGGTACCTCCAGGTACGGCTGGGAGAGACACCAGTCTAAAACCCTGAATAGCTGCTGCCATTTGGAGTAGACAAGAAAGATCTAGGTGGCCTAATGGTCTGACCAAGTATAAAGGCACCTTCCTATGTTTTGGCAGGGTCCAGCCTGAGTAAGGACCAGGATGATGGCTGCCCTGACTCACGGGGAGTATAGAAACATAGAAGGGGGCTTATATTGAGCCAGAACATTGGTCCATCTAGCTCAGTATTGTCTGCACTGACTGGCAGTGGGTCTCCAGGGTTTCAGATGGGGGGGTACTTCCAGCCCTAAGTGGAGGTTCCAGAGATTGACCTCCTGCATGCAAAGTATGTGATCTATCACTGAGCTACATCCTGCTTGATCCTGGACCATTTTTGTCACTACTAGATTAGCTGGCCACTTGAACTGATGGGCTTGCAAGTTCCGGGAACACAGGATGATGCCACGTGCCAAGTCAAGGCCTTGGAAAGAAGTCTAGTTCAGTCTCTGTTGAATGGCAGTGGCTTGCCCGGGTTTCAGACAGGGGACATTCCCGGCCCCACCTGGAGTTGCCAGTCCCTGGAACAGGTCACAACCCTAGCAACTGCCCACCCTCCTGCCCTGGCTGGTCTAAGTGTGTCTCTAGTGTGTATATTCAACAGCTAGGGCTCGTCGGTCTTTAAATTGTATTTATATTCAGGAGTTTTGCCCCAAAGCAACCAATCAGGCTGATAAATAAAGCGTATTAAAAGTCCCAGAATAGATGTACTTCCACTGGACTGCAGAAACTCAGCAGGGGCTTTTATGGTCTGCTGGGCCAGTAATCCAGTTTTTAAAGCGGCTTTAAATATGTATTTGAAGTAATCCACGTCCTTAGAAAAAGGCCTGTAAATATGAGTTCTAGCAACCGGCAGCACGGATTGAGGAGGCCTGTCCCACCAGCTCATTGAGGGTTATTTAAAGGGTAGCTGTTTAATTAGGTGCAAAACTTGCGTCGTAAAGCAAATGGGCTCCATATTCCAGGTAGGGCTGAACTTGGAGGGGGAGGGGAGCAGAATGAAAGGGCAGGTGATTCCTAATCACCACGTCCCATTGCAGACCCTTTGCAATAAGTATAAATATTTTTTTTTTTATCTAGCTGGCTTAATAGGGATGTCACCAGTACAGCTGAGTTTGCACCAAATCACTTCTCTCTAAAAAGGAAATTCACCGGACCAAAAGTTGCAAAACTGATGAGCCTGTATCACAAGTAGGGATGGGAGAATCTGTAGTGTTTTTTTCCTCAGCTTCTCATTTTTCCAACCTTCACGTCAGTTTTCCACATCAGTTTGCAATATATATGTGTGTGTGTTTTGTTTCACATATTGTTTTGGTAAGTGCACATTAGGTAGGATTGTCTTTAAATGCAAACTGAATCAAATTTCCCTAGTGATTCCCAGTTACCCATGTGATCCTGTTATTTCACATTACAAAATCTGGTTCCGGATTGACTGTGGCAGATCCCTTCTCTTAACAACAATAATAATGTGTATTTTAATAATTCACGTATAGAGACGTTATAGCATTTGATGAGCTGCCTTCCCTTGGAGCTCTGCTCAGCGTAGAGGAGGAACATGGGTGACAGCTGTATACAAGCCAGCAAGTCTATCTATCCAATGGAGAACTGGTGACTCCAAAGTCAGTGAGGCACCTTGGACAGCTCTTTGAAAGTTTGGATGGAAAACCCAGAGCGGATTCATTGCTCTGCTGACCTCGGAGCCGCCAGTCTCCAAAGCATCTGTCTACTTCTTAAGCTGAACTCACCATGTCCTTTCTCCATTTACAGTCCCACTATCGCCCCTTCTATGTCAACAAGGGCAATGGAGTCACCTCCAATGAAGCTCCTTGATTCTCATGGTGTACATAAGGAGCCAATTGTGCCAGAAGAGGAAGAACATATGAGAATTTTCATGGATGCCTCTGCTGCTGCTGCTGCATTAACCATGCTGTTTTAATCTTTTTTTCCTTTTATTTTGTAAGGGGGTGGGGGAAATGGTGCTGTTGGAAGCAGCAGCAGTAGCGTATGCCCCATTCTAGGGGGAAATGAAGAGCATCCCCCAGTTGTGTTCCCCTTGGGCACCATCACGTTATTCTGGATGACAGTTTTTCAGCCCCTGAGAAATGCAAACCCAGTTCTGATATGCATCCCCCTTTCCTTACCTATCTGCTTAGCTGCTGCGATGAGTTTGCTTTGGGAGGGGGAGCGATCTGAGCTGTGCATCAATTTGCTTTCCTCTGAGGGACCAGCATCATGAAACTGGTGTTCTCAGCGTAACCACTTTTTGCTTTAAACCATCTCGTTGTTGGTTGTAACTGCATCTTTATCCACTCACATCAGAGACACCCTGTTCACTTTTAACAAAGGCTCTTGCCACATAGACACCACCCCCAAACCTGTTTTCTGATAGCAACAAGAAGAACAGCTCCACGGAATTCTGTCCCTTCCTTGTTGCCACTTAACTAGGCAGGGGCTGTGAACTGATAGCCCAAAGGCTCTGTGGTGGCCCATTAATACATCCTCCCTTCAGCCAGCTTTTCAAATTAAAGAAGAAAGGCAGAGAAATCTATCCTGCAAATAGAAGATGGATTAGATGTCTGAGCTAGTCCCTTCCTCGCAACCCTCAGATGATATTGGCTGATGTGTTTTGGTTCAGTTGTTTTGTTTTATTATCCAGAAGAAGACTTATTACTGGAAGTTTTGAGATTTATTCTTATCATGTTACAAGGGGATACTGTGTACATTTGTGTGTACTATTGTAAAAGGAATGAGTGCAAACTAAGAACCATGGCAAAGGCGATGCTGCTGCTTGTGCAATCTTAAGGGAGAACAAATGAGCTACAGTTGCCTTGGAAACCATTTCACCCAGCCCCTAGAATTGGTACCCAAGCTTGAAAGCCATTGACCATTTCTTACAAGGTTCCAAGAGCCTCAGTCTTCTGCTAGAGACTGATGGCATTTTAATGCACCAATCCCTTCCGGGGAAGGACTCTATCCTTAGAAACACTACATGGCTGACACACGAAGTTTTTTTCCCTTCCCATTCAAGCAGTTCTTTCAAAGCATCCTTCTTTCTCCGCTCCCAATGCATGGCAACATACACATGAGCGACCATGCCCACACAGCATCTGTCCAACAGAGGTCACACCTATTACTTGCTGAAAATTACTTGGCAGCTAATCCCTGTGCAAAACAAAGACAAAAAGCTATACTCTGCTTTTAAACCAGTGCCTTAGACTTTTAAAAGACTGCAGCTCGAAATATCTTGCCTCTAGAACACCTTACACCCCACTTTCAAAAATAAAATAAAATTATGTTTCTAAATGCAGAATCTGAAGCAGGTTTTTAAGAGATCTGAGAACTGTGGATTTATTTCCTGGCTCCCACCTCTGGAAGAAGATTTCATAACCTACTGAAGCAATTTACTCTGTTGTTCTTGCCTGATAACTATCTTGATTTTTGTTTGCTGCACTTTGGGGCTATTCCTGCTTTGTTTCCTTTCTTTCAGGATGCTTTATGATAATAGTAATTATACATTCATGTTAAAAACAAGGAGAGATCGAGAGAGAGATCATTAATATCCAGCAGGGCAGGTTGCTGGACCTCATGATAGTGGCTTGCTCATTTGTCTTGTTCTGTTAGTTCATTATGAAGCCCTTTCCCTCCACATTGAACATAACTTGAACACTCCCATTTTCTTCTGTCAGATGTTGGAAAGAATGCCTGCAAGGTGTCCATTAAGGCAACTGGAGAGAGGCAGTTGCGAATTGGTTGGTGAGGGCATCACTTCCATTCACATTCCTACCTGTATCTCAATATCCCCAAAGAAGTCCTTACCTAAAATGACTACACCCATTGAAATAAAGCCACCAGGGCTCAGGGACCTGGTCATATTCCTACATGCATGAGGAGACAAAATGCAAGCCAACAAAATACATTTGCATCATCCCAGTTTAAGACTGAAAAGCAGATCTGGAGTCTTGCTCATTCCTGTTGCTGTTCTGTGCTGTCCACAAGTTCTCATACATTTGCAATATATTGCTTGTGGTTGTCGATGATCTCGTTTAAGCACGGTCGATTAGCCTGCAGGACAAGTGAGCTGTAGCGAGGTCAGTGTTACTTCAGCTTGCAAAGCTTATCTTGCTTATCACAAAACTACGCTTTCTTTCTTTTTTTTTTAAAGGAGGCACTGGAGAGAAAAAAATGACTTATCAAGAGAAATTAGACAGAGTGAGCAAAGCAAAAATTGGAACATTTCTGGAGAAATTAGAGCAAGCAAGTGGCCGAGTGGATTCCAGTGTGGTGCACAGGGAAAATGCCCTTTACTAAGTCAGTTTATCACCTTTACTGAGTCAGTTTATCACCAAAGGAGAAAGAGGCAGAGATTTGCACCCCCCCTTCTGAAAGTCCTTCTTATCTGAATATTAGGGAAATCAAGAAAAACAAACTGCAGCCAGGATGGTCCTCTTTCATAACCAGGTCTGAATTAATGCTTGGGTGAGTTCATCCAGGCTTGCCCGGTTACCCCCCCCCCAAATGCTTCTGAATCCCAGGGCTCAACCCCAGAACAGATTATGTCAAACATGCCTTAAAGCTTGTAGAGAGACTGTGCCTTTCATCTCACCACTGATGTTCAGGCTGTTCCCACACATCTAGGACTATAGGCCAAAAAAGTGGTATATAAATGAATGAATGAGTAATAAAATAAATACTTTAATGCATTAGTAATAACAAAACCCAGGCTGAGATCTGACCCCCCACCAGCACCTGGTTCTTTAGGGATTGATATCTGGTTGGAAAATGAGAGAAACCAAATTAATGTGTGTTTGTGCGGGGAGAGGCTCAAGTGAACTATCCTTGAATCGCTTGTAAAGAAGTCTGATGTCTATCCTTTTAATTTGAGTGTGCATATGGCTCTTTTCTTTCTTCTTTTACACAATTCCCTGTTCTGGATGATGTCACATTTAGAGACTTTTGAGGAGGACGTGCAGGTTTTAAACACTAATAGTGACAAGTTAATGTTTGTTGCCTTCAAAAGAAGTTTAAGGTGGAAGACTCAGCTTTGTAAATGTCCCTGAAAATAGAACAGTAGAATTAAAAAAAAAATAAAATCATGCAGCCCTCCCATTTTGAATGTCTTTTGCCAGATGTTGCATTTGTACAAAATTTCCCTCTTGCTCCAACATTAATATGTGCATTGATATTACATGTATAAGCCCAGATGGGCAGAGGGGTGGGTATACTTTAGTTCTCCTCGGAACACAGGGAAGACTGTTTTCTCCTTGGGCAGAGCAGCCGAGATGCTTTCTTTGGGGGAGGGGGCAGCGCGCGGATGCTGAGCAACAGGGGAGAGCTCTACACTGCAGAACTCAAACCTGAAAATTCAGAGGCCCTAGAGTCTTGGGTTTCCTCTCTTTTACAGGCATGTCATTGATAACAGCTGCAGCTAAATGCTAAGCCTCTATGGACCATTAAAAAATCAAGACCATTGCTTTGGAAGAAACGTTACAACTTTTCAAGCAGCTCCTGTAGTTGCACCTTTTAACAGCGTCTTCATCCGCAGATGTATTAAACCCAGGAACAAGGGAAGCTGCCTAAGGATAGAAGCATACTCCCTGTTCTGCGGGTTCCAGGTCATCTCCACATCTCTCTTCTGACAACAGGGGCACACAACGCTAGTCAGACTCTGCCCCTTTTTAATGTAAAACCTGGTGGGGGCAGGTTGAGTTTTTCTTTTTTTAATGATTCCGCTTCAAAGAGATTTTGCAGTTGATCAGCAGATCAACCTCCCTCCAGGTGTGGCTAATGGAAATGCTTTGATCTGGCTACTAGTGCGTTTACAGCCTAATACTGAGCCAGACCAGTGGCCCATCTACCTGTGTATCGTCTACAGTGACTGGCAGCTGCTCTCAAGGGTTTCAGACTGGGGTGTCTCCCAGCCTTAACTAGATATGACAAGGATTGAACCTAGGTGCTATTGCATCTACCAATGAGCTATGGCTTTTCCCTAATTATTATATTAATATTAGTAAGGGATCACATTCATCTCCATGCAGCGTGTGTGTCTGTGTGGGGAAAGGCTTTGCTTGTTGATTTCTGCAAATCAAGCTGCCTAAAGGGCGCAGGAGCAGCTGGATTTTTTCCCTGCTCATTTGGCAACCCTACTTGAGGCAGAGGTGTACTGCTAAAAAGCACCTAGAGTGGCTGGTGGGCCAGCTTCTGGAGGAGGCTGGATGTTCAAGAACACAAAGACCCAGTAAAGAGGCAGTCAGAACAAGCGATCAGTGGCAGCACCACAATCATGCCTGGGGGCAGCATTGCTATCTCAGTGAATAAAGTTGACAATTTTGGAATCAGAAATTGGGCTGGGCTGTGGGGGTGGAGCCAGGAGCAAAGCCTGGCCATTTGTGCTGGGATTGGGTGGATCTCAGCAGCTTTGGATGAGTCCAGAGGCAAAATTAACACGTCCTAGCACACTCGGTGTGTGCGTGCAGGGCTTTTTTTGGTGACAGTACTCAATGAGTGCCAGCACCTTCCCCCCCCCCCGCTGCCTATGGCAGCCATTTTGTGCTGGCACCCGTGACACTTTCATCAAGATATGAGCAGGGATCTCAGGCCCAGGGGTCAAATGTGGCCCCAGGCCTCTCCATGTGGCCCTTGTGACTATCACAAGCCACACCCCTTTCTCATAGGTCAACACCCTCATTCTTCCTGCTCTGCTCCACATCTTCTTTGTTTTCCTGTATGGAGGCTGGATGTGTAGCGAAACCTCTGATTTTGCATGGCTAGAATGTAGCCTCCTGTACAAAGGTAAGATCCACTTATTTCCACCTCCCACCTGAGGGACCAGTTCCCAGATTCTGGG
Source organism: Rhineura floridana (assembly GCF_030035675.1). Classification (NCBI taxonomy): domain Eukaryota; kingdom Metazoa; phylum Chordata; class Lepidosauria; order Squamata; family Rhineuridae; genus Rhineura; species Rhineura floridana. The sequence goes on from NC_084491.1 coordinate 39,590,428, forward strand.
GACCAGTCGCTGTGGATCATGAGCAGGACAGGGCAATTACACTCATTTCCTGCTTGTGGGCTACCTGGAAGAGGCATCTTGTTGGGCACTATGAGAACAGAATGCAGGAGTAGACGGACCTTTGGTCTGGTCCAGTAGGGCCCTTCCTATGTTCTTATGGATCTGGACCCTAGCCATTAAAAAAACACAAACTCTTGTCCCTGGAAACAATTAGTTTCCTCTTTTTTTATTTATTAAATGTATATCCCGGCCTTCCTCCTAGAAGGAGCCCCTGGTGGCAAACAAAAACACTAAAAACAGGGCTGGTGCCAGAGGGCAGCCAGGTTGGGCCCTGGCCAAGGGCTCCTGTAGCCCAGGGGAGCCCCTGAAGGGCCCCTCCTTAGGGTGGGAGGGTGGCACTCCCATTCCATGATCCATTGCAGTGTCAGGTCCTGCAACGTGACCCTGCCATGGATTGTGGAGAGGGAGCTCCCAGGCAGCCCCCCAATACAGAAAGCATGGGCTTCAATAAGCTCATCCATCTGCCCCATCTATCTAGGGTGTTAATGTGAATGCTGTGCACACTGTGTGTGCGTGCCTGCTATTACTCAAGATGGCAGCGGAGGTTTCCGTATGGGGCTGACATCCCTCTCACCAACTTGGTTGATGGCTGGCAGGCATGTTATGCGCACGCATTATTCCACAACACGAGAGGTAGGTGGGGCATGTGGGCGAGCTTATTAACCCTGTGATGCCTATATGGGGGGGTGTAGGACTATGGTGCCATGGGCCCGGGACAGGCTGGTGCCCAAGGGCTCAATCATGCCTGGCACCGTCCCTGACTAAAAACACTCTAAGAGATCTTAAAAACAAAAGACTTTAAAACATACTAAAAAAAAAAACATCTTGAAAAACATTTTTAAAAAATCTTGAAAAATATCTTTAAACAAAGCTTTAAAAACATATGTAAAGGTCAGAGCACACTGCAAAAAACCAAAAGTTTCAAACATTGCATTTTATCATTGCATCGCTTCAAAAGCAAGAAAGCACAAGAAAGGAAGGGACTAGATTCAACCCGAGTGATCAGCATTACAACCTCTTTGAGCATTCTCTTCGAAGAGGCTGACGGGGTTTGAAGCCTGTCAGCTTTTTCATGTGCTGCTTTAAAATATATATATTATTATTTCAAAGCTTTACCTATCATGAATGGAGAGGTCAGAGTCATTTTCCCAGAGAAGGAAATTGGGATTGCGATGCGCAAGAGAAGTGAGACAAATTCCTCTCATTTATCCTATGTGTGCCAACTTATTGGCTCTTCCCTATCCATTCCACTTGCTGCATCCACTACTGTTATTACTGTGATTAAAAAGCAATCAAAGAAAATCCTCTTCTCTTTCTAAAATGGTTGAAACAAGCACTTCGCTTCCAGATCCCAGAAATGCAAGCAGAGGATATTGCAGCTGCTGCCTCTGGTGCCTTTTGGTTTCCAGAGAAGAAGCCACAAAGGAACCGCAGAGCTTGGCCTGGCCTGGTGCACATGACCTGCTCCTGAAAAGTTCTCAGAGGCCTGGCTCCACCAGTACTTCTGCCTGGAATGGAGCTATTAACTCCAGAGGATCTACTCTAGCACTGAATACCACCTTTTAGCCTCCGGACTTAACAGGCTTACAGGGACCTCTCTCATGAGATGGTAACATTTCACTTACTTCAGAAGGTGGCAAACTAGCCATGGTGTGTTGGAGACTCTTCTGCCCATCGTGCTGCATAGGGCCCTGGCTTGTGCCCTAAAGTCCAGCCCAGACAGCACCACTGGTCCTATCTGAATATGGCAAAGAATTGACCATGGCACCTTTTGCATACAAAGTAGGGTTGCCAGGTTCCTGGCCTGAGACTGATCCTGTACCTTTAGGAGAAGAGAAAGTCAGCCAAGTGCAGGTGTTCTTGCAACCCTGTAATGGGAAGAACCACAAGGTGGAATTCTCCCTTCCCCCTGCACAACTTTTAAAGATACAGAAGACCTCTTCATTGCCAGGCCCAGCCTCCAAGAGGTCTTCTATATCTTTAAAAGTTGTGCAGGGGGAAGGGAGAATTCCACCTTGTGGTTCTTCCCATTACAGTGTTGCAAGAACACCTGCACTTGGCTGACTTTCTCTTCTCCTAAAGATACAGGATCAGTCTCAGGCCAGGAACCTGGCAACCCTAATACAGAGTGTGTGTTGCAGAGACCCTTTGTGCTAGATCAAGGCTTCCCTTCAAGCCAAATGCACTCACCAACCTTTGAAAGAAATAGATCACACTTGCTTTATGTTAAGTCAAGTGGTGTCAGTGCCTGGATGGTGTGCACTGAATGGTTCTACAGTGTGCAAAGCTTACAAAAGTGGCACTGAAAATGTCCTTGATGTGCCACTCAATATGGAGGTGCTACTGAGAGAGGCCAGCCCTTCTAGCATCCAGAATGATTAGAGTAGGCAGGTGAGGAAAGACTAAAGTCTTAGGTGGTGGAGTGTTAGCTTAGAAAAGAGCTCTGGGTCGATTAGCAGTTGATCCAGCACAGATATAAGAAAGTACTTTTGCACACAGTGCATCCTTAACCTATGGAACTCATGGTCACAAGACATGGCAGTGGCCATTGATAAGCGTACGATGGCTTTAGCTGGGGATCAGGCCAATTCATGGAGCATGTCTATTGATGGCTGTTTGACTTGAAGGCAGTATAAAGCCTCCATGTTCAGGGGCAGCCTCCTGGGGAGTCACAGTGGAATAGAACTATTGCCTTTAAGTCCTGCTTGAGGGCTGCCCTAAGGCATATAGAGCTACTTAGGAAGCAAAATGCTCGATTAGAGGGCCTTTTGGCCCATCTTACGTTCTCTTATGGAGGTTCCAGTCTCCCATCAAATGGCATGTGTATATTAGCCTGTTATATTTGAAAACGTGGGATAGTTTCTTCAGGATGAAAACATATAACTCTAAAATGAAAAAAAACCCTCGAACTATTTTATCCTCTAAGTTTTGCTTTGCAACCTTTAGTTACCCAGCTGATTCTATAACATCAGAAGGAACCATGGTGCACAGACCAAAGTGTCCAGCAGGGGTCACCATTCCATTGCAATTTGTCTGTGCCATTTTATCTGCACAGCTGTTCCTCGGTCTTGCTTTTTGGGGGGGGTTCAGCTGCCACACCTGCTATAACATCTGCTTGGATCGTCAAGGAATCATGGAGAGAACTTAGTTGACCCAGCCTATTTGCAGCTGGAGGTGGAAGAGGAGACACAGATTCCAAATTAAGGTTGGTCACAGTGAGGTGGAATTCACTTTTTGGAGCCCCTGGGAATTTGACGTATTACAAGTTCACATATTCACCTCCGGCTCATGGGAGCTTTTGCTGACCAGTTCTATGCTGCTCCAGCTATTCACAGCTGCCATTTGTAAGCTACCTAACAATAAAAAAAACAGCTATGTTCGGTCCTGCAGAAAATGCTACATCACAAAATTTGCTTTATTCACTTGTGGAACTCACCAATGCAAGATGCGTTAGATAGCTTAAACGGCTTTAGAGAGGATCAGGCAAATTAACAAAGAGAACAGGTCTACTTATGGCTATAGGCACAATCTCTGAAGCGAACCTCCAGAGGCACTATATGTCTGGAGACAAATGCTGAAGCGTGACTGTTGCCATTATGCTCCTCTAGTAACCGTATCACAAACATCTGGCTGCCTCCTGATGGAAACACAATATTGTCTAAATGGACATTTGGAGTCACTGACCCAGTGTTCTTCTAGACAACCTTCTTGAGCATTCATCCTGATTTACTTGCTTATGCAGAGGTGAGATTGCAGCCAGCCTGCATTGAACATTCCTTCTGATTTGTTTGTAGGACAGTTATACAACAATGTGCATTCTTCTTGATTGCTTACAGGGTGTTTATACATCTTCCTGTTCATCATTTGTTCATCCCACATTTTAATTGCATTTTCCAGTCACTTTCCTTACTGGAAAATGTCTTTTTTCTTTTTAAAAGTGGGTTTGTTGTGCACACCAGACCAGGCACCAGAACTTTAGGTTTGTGCATTTAAAGTGGATTAAAACACTTAATCCACTTTAAATGCACAAACCTAAAGTTCTGGTGTGTGTTTAAATGACTCCTGCAAAATACTGACAGTCTTCAGCTGCCCCAGAAGGGCAGGTCTTGTTTGTGGAAAGTCTTTTACAGGACTGGTGCCAGAGTCTACAATGCTTTGGGGGGGCTGTCAGCAGCCCAACTCTTTCTCTCCCCTCTCTCCGGCACCACTGCCTCTTCCCTCCCCCTCCTCTCTGCCATGTTCTGCGAAAGGATCAAGGGGTGGGGATCTTCCTCAAAGTGATGCATTCTTGGTAAGGATGGAAGGATCTGTCAATGTCAGTTCTCTCACTTTCTCATTTTTCCAATCTGAAACTCAGTTCTCCACATTTCTGCAGCAATTTGTCATGTGGTTTTTTTTAAAAAAATCCACATGAAAGTTCTTCAGCATCTTAGTGTGGGTTTTTCCTAATAAGCATATTTTTGTATGCAAATGTGACTTATGGACACATTTCTTGCAAGCAGCTTCTCCTAATACAATGCATGTTTGTTATTTCCACCAATATGTTCATTTATATTCACACTTTCCCCTCATTTATGCTTTTTTTTTTTTTTTGTAAACATTGGTTGGAGAACCGCGTTGCAAAATTCGGATAAGTGCAAATTTCGAAGGATAGCTGTGTTTGAGTTCTCTCACTGTTTGGAAAGTTCAAGTTTGACAGATTTCACTTTGAATGCGAACTGCATTGAATTCCTCCCCCATCCCTAATTCTGGGCAAGGTGGCCAGGAAACTGCCTGTACCACTTTGCTGTAATGGAAAGAACATTTTGTTTAAACTTGGGTACAACTGTAAAGTAATAGGACAAGTAGGGAGGGCCTTGTGGCGGCACCAATTTGCCACCCTCCCATGCCTGCCACCTGAGGCAATTGTCTCAATTTGCCTCATGATTAGGCCAGCCCTGGTCTTTTCATGCAACCCCCAGTTACTCAATTGCCTAGCATCCTGAAAAAACCCAAAATAAAACTAAACACACTCCATTGTATTTAGCCACTTTTAATGAGGGCTTCCATCTTCAGCTCAAATGAAAAATCCATCCCCAAATCATGAGCGGCATCACCCCAATTCCAAAAGATCGGGAAATATTAAACACTGCTGAGAACAAACTCATTTGTGCTCCATCTCCATCTGCTGCCAGGATCCGCTTTAAAGAGCTCTCCATTAACCTTAATATCTATAAACAGAAGGATTGGTTCTTGCGGAGGGAGCAGGAGGTTAATACTTATTCTAACCTTTGAGAAAAGGGGTTGAACAATAAAAATACATGCCCAGATACTTGTGGTAATTAATTTATATGGGATTTCCCCCTCCTCATAAATTAAAGCTAGCAATCTTACAGGCCCTCATCAGTCATCTACACAGCCCCCAGACGGTCCCTGGGCTTAGTCAAACAGGCCAGTCCCATCGTTCAGCATGTGTTTTTGGACAATAATTGATATTCCTCTTCCCCTTGCCAAACACAAATGCTGCCAGAACGTCTCAAAATGATTTGCAAATATCAATTTGCAAGCATGGACACCCCAGGGAGGCAAGCAAATATCATCACTGCTGGAGAGAGGGGTTGCTTTTTTCAGTGAGAGGAATTCTGAAAGCCTGATCAACTTTGTGTCAGAAAGGTTTTTGTGTCTTGGATGGGGGCCAGTGTGACCATGGAAGGGGTGAAACGCTAGCAAACAGAAAACCAATAAAGCAAGCACATATTGTTTTTCTTTTTAAAATGGTGTTTAGTTCAGGAATATTTGGTGTGGCTTGATTCAATGTAACATCGGGCTTGGCTTAAAATATGATGCTTTGTTGAAAAACAAAACGCTTTCATTCCTTTTTCTTTTTCTCTTTCAATACATCTCTAACCCAGATTTTATTTTTGTGCCTTTCTTTTAAAAACTATTTTTTGCTTGCACTGCAAATAGGGATGGGGAGAGAGATTTGGTTCGGTTCAGATTTTAATGGGAGGCTAGCTAATTTGCTCTAATATGCAAACGGAACCATAGCTATCCTTCACAAGGGACACTTCTCTGAATTTTGCAATGCAGTTCTCCAACCAAATAATATGCACAAAAATGAGAGTATTAGGGGAAAATGTGCATAAAATGCAGATATTGGTGAAAAATAATGATAAGAAAATGTATTATGTGAAGTAAAGGTGCTTGCAAAATGTGGATATCAGGCAAAATAGCGTACAAAATGTGTATATTATAAGAAATTTGCACTAAAATGCTGACAGATTTTCATAAGGACTTTGAACTTAAGACTGGAAAAATGAGAAACAGAGAAACCAAACACGGGAGATTTGTCCATCCCTGCTTGCAAAGCACCCAGGTAATTTCCCCCAATGGATTCTTGCTGTAAAGCTGCTATTCCACATCCAGCCCAGAGTAAGCAGCCACCATCATAACCTGTCTCCTTTGGCTTACAAGTGATCTCATTTCCTGCTTTCTGGCTTGTTGCAGCTGCCCTTAGTGTCCTCCTCCCTCCCAGCATCATGCCCTTAATGATGTCGGGAGAGCAAATTAGTCCCTGGGGAAATGCAATCAGCTTCTTAGTAGCTGGCACTCTCCCACCACACTCACAATTCCAGCTGTGTGGGATGTGACTCTAGTTGCTTATTAATGAGGGGAAACACACACACGCCAGGCAACATTTTTAGATAAAAATAGGCCCATTCCTTATCTCTTTCTCCTCTGCCTTATATATTTCAGAAGTCTCCTCTTTGCTTGCTGTATTCGTTCACCCTGGAACAGCCTGTGCCTTGCATTGGCTTCTGAAGCACTCCGTATTAGCAAACTTACCATGGCATAAGCCTCCTTCACAGGTTACTCACAAGAAGCCCATGGTTCGACCCCTATGCAGCTCCCCACTGGCCAGAACACAGCAAGCTGCCTTATATATCGTCTACACTGACTGGCAGCAGGTCTCCAGGATTTCAAGCAGGGTTCTTGCCCAGCCCTATCTGGAGATGCCGGGGACTGAACCTAGGTCCTTCTGCATGCAAAGCAGGTGCTCTGTCACTGAGCTGTGCCCCTTTCCCGAAACCTGGATGTTAGAGATGGAGAAGTGCACACATGCAGACCTCAATGTGTTAGGTGTTTCGAGATCCTGCATGATCAGAGTCCAAGGACAGAGGAATGCCCTTGTTATTCACATTACGGCCCCTCGTGCAAGCAATGTGGGAAGGAGGCTTCTGTTTCCTTTTAAAAACTCCTTAAGAATATCCTGGAGCATCTTGAATCTGTTTAATGGAGCTGATTGTACTAATTACAGAATTGCTACAGCTCAAACACATTCTGCAAACTTGTATGCTCTGGGTGAACAGTTGTGAAGGGATGGCAGAGAAATGTGTGCACCCCCCCCCAAAGCTTTCAGGTCTCCCAACCCTTTAGGGTTCCCTCCCCTCCCAAGATTTATTGTACATCTTCTGCAAACCTTGGCATTTCCTAAAGCCTGCTAATGCCACCCTCTCGTGTGTGCCTAGTGCTCTTTCGGCTGCATAAGGATCTATACTTGGAGAAGGAGTTTGCTGTTAGCACATAGGACACGTTCCAGGGAATCTTGCAGGGTAAGCCTGTTGCAGGATGAGCCAGTAGTTCTTGAAGAAAGACTAGAATCGATTAGAGTTTCCTTTTCCTTACATACACCCATTCCTCCCCCCTTTTTTTGCAAGACACTTCTTCAGTGGTTAATCAGAAAACCTTGAAAGGCGAACAGACATCATGCTTCGAAGTTGGAGCCCCCTCTACTGCAATGATCTACTCTCTCTCTCTCTCTCTCTCTCTCTCTCTCTCTCTCCATTGTTAAAGAACCAGGGGATTGTTAGCTCCAAAGCTTGCCTGGGCCCTCTCTCTGCTTCCAAACTGCTTATGGATTCCGCCGGCTGTCTCCTCTTGCAAATCCTGTAGGATTTAATATCCACTCTGTAATCTATTGGCACCAACAGGCATTATCTAACTAAACCTCAAATTGAAAATGCAAGTCTCTCCATTTTCCCAGGCTGTCGAGAAAGGAGTCCGGGGCTCTCGGAGCCCAGTGTAATTTACTCTTCTGCTAATTAAAATATGTCTGTCAGCTGCCCCTGCTGAGGCACTTGGATGGCTAATATTATGCGTGCTTAAAGGCACTGCTCTGTGTGAGTGGAACTGACTGTTGGCACATCCATGGCGAGCTACGGCTACAGACTTCATTGTAGGGGGCGAGTGTTGCAGGAAAATGGACATAGGAAAGCTTCTTGTCTTTCTCCTGTCGTATCTTACTGTATTACAGTTTGCATTCCATTGTTGACCTTTGTTTTTATTGTATTTTTAATGTTTTTATTGTGTGGTGGTTGTTTTTTTTAACTTTTCGTAAACCGCTTTGATGTTTTTAACAAAGTAGCAGTATACAAATGTGTTTTAGATAAATAAAAAAAATGCAGCATAAGAAATAAACAATTAGAAATCAGGATGAATACTTAATGCAGACACGCCATGGACTGCCTGAATGAAGCTCATGGACCACTGGTGGTCAATGGACCACAGTTTTGGAACCCTGACATACAGTATTCAAAGTGCAGTCACACCATAGATTTGCATAATGGCATTACGATATTGGCAGTTTTGTTTTCAGTGCCCTTCCTAGTGATTCCTAGCATGGAATTCGCCTTTTTCACAGCTTCTGTGCACTGAGCTGTCGGTTTCATCAAGCAATCCACTACGCCCCAAGGTCTTGTGCAATGGGCCAGTGCAATGGCCCATCAACCCAGCTCCACAGATTATTTATTTCACTAATTTATTTTTATTATTACATTTATATTCCACTTTTCCTCCAAGGAGCTCCAGGTAACAACTTTATTAGAATTGTTTTTAAGATGTTTTAAAGATATTTTTATTGTTTTGTCATTTGCTGTTTGCCAACCTGGACTTCTTTTTGGAGAAAGGGTGGGATGATGATGATGATAACAACAATAACAACAATAAATTATTTACATGTTACTCCCCTTTTCCATTTTATCCCCCCAACAAACAATTGAGGGGATAAGGTAAGTGATGGTGACTGGCCCAAGATCAACCACAGAGCTTTGAGGCTGAGTCCAATATTCTAACCACTGCACCACCAATATCTCTCAGAAGAGGAACAGAGTAATATTTTAAAAATTACATTAGAAAATCCTACACACACAGAGAGGGAGAGAGAGGGAGAGAGAGGGAGAGAGAGAGAGCCTACAATCCTTCTAGATGTTGTGGACTATGAGGCTCATTGTCCTTACTGGCCATGTTCACTGGGGCTGATGGCAGTGTTAACCCAAAACATCTGAAAGGCTACCGATGCTCTAAGACAGCCACGGAGAAGCTGTGGCCCTCCAGATGTTGCCGAACTACAACTCCCATTAGCCCCAGCAAACATGACGAGTGGCTAGGGATGATGGGAGTTGAGGTTCTGCAACATCTGGAGGGTCAAAGGTTTCCTGCACCTGCTCCAGCACTCTGTTCAGCTCCAGGTCCAATCCAGCCGGAACTGAGCTCCCCATGGGCTCAGCAGTTGTGTTCTGAGAACCATATAGAGATCATCCCATTCCCCCCCCACCCGTGACAGAAAATTCTCTGCTCATAACATCTGCTGGCCAACCAGCATGCTTGGTAAACAGGCTTAACTGGAACCAGAGGAGGTGAAAAGAATTGCAGACACCACTATTTTTTTTCTTCATTTAATCCAGCCAAATGCGAACGAACAAGCTGATGATTAACCTGGCTCAGAGCTATGCTTCCAAGAGACAGAAGCAGATTTCCTGAAACTCTGCCTGCCGCACGCTCTTCGGATGTCATCTTTGGCTAACCATTGAGCCCTGAATATCACTGAGCAATGTTCATTTTCTCTGATGATTTCCAATTTTTATTATACAAAAAAAGGGGGGGATCCCACATGAATCAGCAAGCAAAGAAACAGAAAAAATCTAGCCAATCCTTTTCTACATCACTTGACTAGATTAGGTTCCATAATAATCACCCAAAGATATGAACAGTTGTTCCGATGAGTGGATATAGTGCAAGCTCCGAGCAAGGAATCAGTTAATAATTATTGGGTATGGTGGCTGAGGATTGACAGGATCTGTGCTGCAACCCAGCCTCTAGTTGTGAAAAATGGCCTCAAGGAAGAATAACTGCTGCCAAGGAGATTTGCAGTCCTTAAATCTGCCTGTGTTAGAAGTCTCGTTGTGACAGGTAAACCTGTGACTTGACTATATCACTTCCATTTGTAAGGAGGAGCTCACATGATTTGCTGTTACTCCATACTAAAAATAATAAATAAATACTTCTCTTGTACATAGACAATGAACACATCAAGCGAGGCTTGCACCCTTCTCCCTGACAACCTAGGTTTCCATGTGCAGGGAGTTTTGTTTTTGTGGGGGGAGGTTGCATGAAGAGGTAATCAATCATGTGAGCCCCCACTTTCATCCAAGAACAGGCTGTCCATCTCAATGAGAGCTAGGTCAGGCTCAGATTGGTGGCGGGGACTCCTCACAGAGGTTTTTGAGGAGGAACAGTTATTACTAGTCCTTGGTGTATTAACAGGGTTTCCTGGCTGAGGACCCCTCTGGACTTAGATATGGGGGAGATTTTCAATTCAGTTCGCATTTCAAGCTGAATCAATCAAATCTGCACTTTCCAAAACAAGATGAGAACCAAACCGCAGCCGTCCTTCCAAATTCGCACTTATCTGAATTTTGCAATGCAGTTCACCAACCAAGCAATGTTTTTTAAAATGCATACATTAGGGGAAAGTGTGCATAAACATAAATATATTGGTGAAAATAACATACAAGAATGAATAATGAGGAATGGCTTGCAAAAATACGCACGTTAGTCAAAGCTGCATAGAAAAATGTGTTTATTAGGACAAACTCACTCAAATTTCCTCCTGTTGGGTGGAAGGGCGGGATACAAATTAAACAAACAAACAAATAAATAAATAAATTTTCCAGCAAGTAAAGAGCAAATAGGAGGCCAGATCAGGTCCCTGGTGGGAGGGGGTCTTTAACCTTTAGCTCCCAATGTGGTCCAGATCAGGTCCCCTGCATGTGCTGTTTGCCCTTGAAGGGAAGATCCTAATCATGCCAATGGCATTTTTTCTTCCAGAACCAATAGCAGTCACAGAGCCCCCTGATCCACATTGGAACCATGGTGAGGCCCCGAGAAGGGGCAAAGGTTTAAAGCCCCTCTCACACACATCAGGATCCTAATATGGACCAGCACTCCTCACCTTCTATTTCTACTTTAAAAACCACTGACACAGTTGGTATTTGCAGGAATGGATCCATGTTTGATTTGGTCCTCAGTCTTCTCCAAGAGGCAGTAAGGTTTCCTCTGTCAAGGAGCAAGACAGAAACTGAGCCAGCCAACTGGGATTGTGCATCAGTCTACTGGTGATCGCTGCAGATCTCCAGATGTTGCTGGACTTAAGCTCCCATCATCCTTGACCGTCAGCCATACTGCCTGGGGCTGATGGGAGCTGGGAGTCCCACAATATCAGGAGGGCCACAGATTCCCTCTCCCTGCTGTGGGTAGAGGAAGGTGCGGATAAACAGGATCATTGCCTGTTTTCTGTTCCCTGTGCCTGCATAAAATTTGAGCTCATCTCAGAAATGATTTTTGGAGTGCTTATGATGACACTAATGCCACCTAAGTGCTTAAAGACATCACTTGGTGTGTGTTTTAATGTGCTGGGGAAAAGATTAGCTAACTGCCTTCATCTCGGATTTGATGGCTTGGTTCAAAGCCCTTTTTAAGACAATCAGGAAACTCAGGAACATCCTTTGGCGGGGGGGGGGGTTGGGTGAGCCAAGCAGGAAGGCAGGGCTTGGTCTTACCTTCGATCAACAGCAAGGAGGGAAGGATCTGTCCGTTTGGGTTCTCCCTGTTTCTTCTTTTTTCAGTCTTCAATTCTGTACATTTCTGCAGCAATTTGTAATCAAATTGCAGATTGAAATCAACAACTCCCAGATCATTATTTGCCAAAGAGATGAATCCAATACAGAGAGGAGGGGGGCATGGAAAAAGATGTAATTCACCTAATAACAAGAAAAGCTATTATACAATAGCTAGTAATCAAGAAGTACAAGAAGAAATGTTATTTGGATGGCTTTGCAACCCTATAAGTTTTTCAGTGTCTGGATGGGCTGATTGCACATGCTGCAGCTCTGAAATGCATGAAATGGTTGCAGTCTTTAAAACTGTAAGCCAGGGGTAGGCAGAAGGTAGATCTCGATCTATTGGTAGATCTCCAGATGATTTACAGTTGACATCTGACTCTCAATTGTTGGGGGGGGGAAGGAAATGATCTCCCTGCGCTGAATTATACTACTGAAAGCAAACAAGCATGGGGTAACCAGGAAAAGATTTGTGTAAGGAAAGACTGTAAGCTCCGTACATTTCTGGTATTCAAGACGAATATCTGGGCTTGGAATCCTTTAATTATAAGCTTATGCCTTTTGCACCAGGCTCAGTTTGATGGATCCTGGAGTTCTATTAAAAACAAACAAGCATGGTAGATGTATCAAACCTGAAGTTTGCCCACACCTCTTGTAAACAGCCAAAGGTCTTTTAGGCCAACCCTTGCTCTGTGACTAAGCCATCCAACCATTACCTTTCTATGGATCAACCTAACCAGTTAGGGTTGCCAGGTTCAGGGCCTGAGACTGATCCTGTGTCTTTAGGAGAAGAGAAAGTCAGCCAAGTGCAGGTGTTCTTGCAACACTGTAATGGGAAAAACCACAAGGTGGAATTCTCCCTTCGCCCTGCACAACTTTTAAAGATACAGAAGACCTTTTGGAGGCCAGGCTCTGGCCTAGCTTTCCATTTTGTTCTCAAATTGTGGGCCAGGGACTGGAAGGGGGCCTCAGGCCACTTTCAGGTGGCCCTTACTGCCACGGACTGCCCAGTGCCTCCTTGCTTGCACTCCCTGCCCCATAGCTGTGCCATAGCCTTTTGGCTGGACTGATGCCAGCACCAGCAACTCCCTACAAGCTGAATAAAGATGCATAAAAATTCACTGGGGGAGGGAAGGGAGGACTCCCTCTTCTGAGGAAAAAGGGCTAGAGGAGGTGCTGAAGGAAATTAGACAGGGAGATAAAAAAGGTGAACATTTTTAATCAGTATTGCCATCATCTGAGAATACAAAAGAAGGGGACAGGAGCGGAGAGCAGCTATAGAAGGAAAAAGTAGATGTAAAAGCAGCATGGAGGGAGAATGAAAGGAACTGGCAGGTAGGACTGTGTACTACTAGATCCAGCCAAATCCCAGATCCTGAACTACCCTGGGATGATTTGGGTTGACCCGGAATTCAGCCAGTTCAAGGTGAGGCAGCCTTGGATAGCCATGGGTCAGATCAGGTCTACCCAGAGCGACACATGGGCCTGGTGTAAGGATGGGTGAGAAATTGATTCTGTTTGCCTTTCAAGCCGAATCTATCAAATCCTCACTCTCCAAAACAATATGCAAACCGAAACACAGCTGTCCTTCAAAATTCGCACATCTTCAAATATTGCAATGCAGTTCACCGACCAAACAATGTTTACAAAACTGCCTACGTTGGGGAAAGTGTGCATGAAGATGAACATATGAGTGAAAATAACACACCGAAATGCATTATATGACAAGAGATTGCTTGCAAAAATGTATACGTTGGTCAAAAAGTGCCTACAAAATGTGTATTAGGAGAAATTTATACTAAAACGCTTGACAGTTTTTATGAGGATTTTTCTTTTTAAAAAATGCAAATTGCTACAGAAATGTGAAGACTGGAAAAATGAGAAACGGAGAGAACCAAAAGCAACAGAACTCTCCATCCCTAGCTCTGGTGGCAAGGGGGGCAGGGAGACAGAGATGCACACAGGCAGCTGGTTAAACTGTGCACAGCTCCCCTGGTTAGGTTTGGGGCCTGGATCTGGGCCAGGTTGGTGCCAGGTCATCCCAGGTCAGATCGGGGCTGCTCTGAAGCAATAGATTGGGCCTCAAATCAGAAGGGGAGCAAAGCTCTACTGGCAGTGGGGGCAGGATAAGGTACAGGGTAAGCATGACAGAAGCATAGGAGCAGAAATTATAGGAGGCTGAGATGTGGGGGGAGGAAGGAAAACAGCACAAAACAAAAATCCTTCTCCACTGGATCAGCAAATTCTGTCTAAAGACTGGGCCATTTGAGTCACAATTCCTCCAGAGCTGACGACTGCGCTTAACTTGAGGAAAGCTGACCTATGGCACTCTTTGCCACAGGGGAAACACTGTGCTAAAGAATTCAGAAATTCACAAAGAGGGGTTAAAACATCAATAGAAAATGGTCAGTACTTGCCAGCCGCTGCTGATTTATCACCTTTGTCAGTTACCTTATACCATATTTGAGAAAAAGCCTCAAAGTGACTTAACAAGATAAAATACAATAAATAAAAGCAGTTTAAAACCAGAAACGTTTACGGATGAACAATACAAAATGCATAAAATGCTCATCCAGCAGCATATTACTAAGGAGAAGTCCTGCCCACTCCACTAAAAGAAGAGGACCACTGGAGGCAGCAACTTGATTGCCAAAGGCCTGGGTAAACAAACAGGTCTTAAGACTGACAAGGATGGCGCCAGGTGGATCATCTCTCCAAAAGGCATGTTCTCATGTGGCCACCCTCCACACCTCCCTTGGGTGGGGCACACAGAGAAGGGCCTCTGAGAAGACCACAGGGTCTGGGCTGGTGCATCTGGGGAAAGGCACTCCTTGAGATGTTGCGGTCAAAACCAGCACTTACAGCAAACCAGCTCTGTCTGCCATGGTTTTGTGATGGGCTCTGCCCCTGCCCCCCTGCCCTGCTATTGTGTGACGGGTGGGCCTCAGGACTTCTCAGCCCTCTCAAGAGGGTAGAGCACTTGAGAACCCCCAGCTAGATTTAGTCACGGTCCTCCTGGGACATGCATTTCAGCTTCCTGGGTGCTAACCCCAGCCCACAACCTGTTTTCAAACAGAATTCTTTTTCTTCTCTCTCCTTACGATGATGATGATGATGGGCTGCCTTCAAGTCGATCCCAACTTAGGACGACCCTACGAATAGGGTTTTCATGGTAAGCGGTATTCAGAGGGGGTTTACCATTGCCTTCCTCTGAGGCTGAGAGGCAGTGACTGGCCCAAGGTCACCCAGTGAACTTCATGGCTATGTGGGGATTCGAACCCTGGTCTCCCAGGCCATAGTCCAACACCTTACCCAACAACCTTTATCCCAAACTTTCAAGGGCTCCATCAAAGCAAATAACTGTAACTTCATAAATAAAGAGTGGGGTCTTTAGGTCAATGATGTATCACAGAATAATTGCCTATATGAGGGGGAAATCCTTAAAAATATTTTATATTGCCGCATTCTTATCTCAGTGCTTCTGCCTAATTTATCTCAGTGCTTCTACCTAATCAAGGAGTTGATTTCTTTGCTTTCTTTCCGCAATTTCCTTCCCCTTGATTGCTATGGTAGCCAGTGACCTCGCTGGAAAAGAAATGGTACTGTATAGGTAGAGAAAGGGTACAGAGAGTACCCCAAAGTTTGGGATAGGTACAGAGAGAGACAGAGAGAGAGAGAGAGAGAAAGAGAGAGAGAGTAAAAACTAAGGTGCCATTACTCATATTTCGATACAAGTGATGTGGGTGCCAGCACAAAATATTTACCTTGGGCAGCAAAAATACTGTAGAGGGGATGGTACTCTTTACTAGTCAGAAGTACCATCATAAAAACAGCAACACACACACACACATGCACAGGTGTAAAATACTCTGCTCATTAGAAGGCAAATAGAAATCCCATTGAATTCCTTTTATTGATCTCAATTGGCTTTTGGATCCAAGCCAAGCTGGAAAATGAAGGGTGATTAAATCCATAAACAGGACAGCCTAATAGAT
Organism: Rhineura floridana; assembly: GCF_030035675.1. Classification (NCBI taxonomy): domain Eukaryota; kingdom Metazoa; phylum Chordata; class Lepidosauria; order Squamata; family Rhineuridae; genus Rhineura; species Rhineura floridana. Next base: position 39,606,419 of record NC_084491.1, read on the forward strand.
CAATTAGGCTAATGCAGTTATTGCTCCTATCGATACAGAAGGAAGAAAAACAGTTTCTTAGCAAGGCAGAGAACAAGGAAAGGCTATTTTAACAAAGAGTGGAGATGTGGGGCAGGAGGGTGGAGAACAAAAATTGTATTAAACCTGGAGAATGAAGGACATTCAGCAACACAATGAATGTACAAACTAATAGATGCTTATTGCTCGATAGTCACAGGTGTTTTTTTGGGGGGGAGGTCTTTTTGGTTGCAAAATTGTACGCTAAATGAAACCATCACCTTTACAATTGGTAGAGATAGATCTTAGGAACTTTGTTCTGATCTTCTTGGCTGCAATAGGAAACAAAGCCACTTGCTTGGTATCGTGTGGATCATTATCAGATAGCAGAATTAATATCTTCTCAGATAATGTTCTGCAAGACATTGTTTTTAACAGAGCAACAATAAATGTCTTTCTAGGAGATGAATAAAAGCGATGGTTTATATACATAAAACAAATGGTTGCAAAATGGAGTTAAGACAGGGGGCCAGGTATCACATCTGCTACCTTTTCCTTGCATTTGGGTGACTATAAATTTCCAAAGAGTGGTTGGATGAAACTAGTTATATTCTTTCCCTTGTAGTTTCCCTGCAATTATATTCACACAATCACAACACAGCCCACATGACCTAAGAATCCAGCTCTGCTCTGGGGAACAAGGCAAGGCTGACTGCGGAGAGGTGACGAAAGGAGAAAACAACGATGAAGTGAGGCAAATACGGTAGCCACTTACTCATTGCCCCCAAAGGGGACATGCACCATCCAAAAAAGAAGGTGGCATGGATCTGAATAAATGGTGCATATGCTAATTGCAGGGGTGCAGATTTAGAAATAATTACTGTAATTTAAATAGAAAGACAATACATCTCAGCACAGGCAGGAAGGCTGTGAGCAGGTGACCTGTGTACGTTTTTAGTCTGCTGTCCAGGTGCTGCTAACTGTTAGGAGAAAGGATGTAGCTCAGTGGTAGGCCTTGGGTTCAAACCCAGCATTTTCAGGTAGGGCTGGGAGCAGGGATGGAAGGATCTGTCCGTTCTGGTTCCCTCAGAAAACTAAGCAATGGCCCACAGACTGGAAGATTTAAATATACATCCCAATTCCAAAGAAAGGGGATCCCAGGGAATGCAGTAATTATTGAACTATTGCCTTAATATCCCACGCAAGTAAAGTAATGCTCAAGATTCTACAACAAAGGCTCATACCGTATATGGAGCGAGAAATGCCAGATTATTTTTTAAAATTATTATTTATTACATTTGTATACCCTCCCCCCATAGCCAAAGCTCTCTGGGCGGTTTACAACAATTAAAAACATTAAAAACAAATATACAACTTTAAAAACACTTTTTAATATTATTATTTATTACAATGTCCAAGCTAGATTTAGAAAAGATTTAGCTAGATTTAGAAAAGGAAGAGGTACCAGAGATCATATTGCAAACATACGCTGGATAATGGAATGGACCAAGGACTTTCAGAAGAAAATCACCCTGTGCTTTATAAATTACAACAAAGCCTTTGATTGTGTAGATCATGAAAAACTATGGAATGCTTTAAAAGAAATGGGGGTGCCACAGCATCTGATTGTCATGATGTGCAACCTATACTCTGGACAAGAGGCTACTGTAAGGACAGAATATGGAGAAACCGATTGGTTCCCCATCAGAAAGGGTGTGAGACAGGGGTGTATTTTATCACCCTGTTTGTTTAATCTATATGCAGAACATATCATATGGAAAGCGGGATTGGACCAAGATGGAGATGTGAAAACTGGAGGGAGAAATATCAATAATTTAAGATATGCAGACGATACCATACTACTAGCAGAAACCAGTAATGATTTGAAACGAATGCCGATGAAAATTAAAGAGGAAAGCACAAAAGCAGGACTACAGCTGAACGTCAAGAAGACTAAAGTAATTTCAACAGAAGATTTATGTAACTTTAAAGTTGACAATGAGGACATTGAACTTGTCAAGGATTATCAATACCTTGGCACAGTCATTAACCAAAATGCAGACAACAGTCAAGAAAGTAGAAGAAGGCTAGAACTGGGGAGGGCAGCTATGAGAGAACTGGAAAAGATCCTCAAATGCAAAGATGTATCACTGCTGGAAGGAAGGGTGGGATACAAATCAAATAATAAATAAATAAATAAAGTCAGGATCATTCAGACCATGGTATTCCTGATCTCTGTGTATGAACATGAAAGTTGGACAGTGAAAAAAGCGGTTAAGAGAAAAATCAACTCATTTGAAATGTGTTGTTGGAGGAGAGCTTTGCACATACCATGGACTGCGAAAAAGACAAATAATTGGGTGTTAGAACAAATTAAACCAGAACTATCACTAGAAGCTAAAATGATGAAACTGAGGTTATCCTACTTTGGACACATCATGAGAAGACATGATTCACTAGAAAAGACAATAATGCTGGGAAAAACAACAGGGAGTAGAAAAAGAGGAAGGCCAAACAAGAGATGGATTGATTCATAAGAACATAAGAACATAAGAACAGCCTGCTGGATCAGGCCAGTGGCCCATCTAGTCCAGCATCCTGTTCTCACAGTGGCCAACCAGGTGCCTGGGGGAAGCCCGCAAGCAGGACCCGAGTGCAAGAACACTCTCCCCTCCTGAGGCTTCCAGCAATTGGTTTTCAGAAGCATGCTGCCTCTGACTAGGGTGGCAGAGCACAGCCATCATGGCTAGTAGCCATTGATAGCCCTGTCCTCCATGAATTTGTCTAATCTTCTTTTAAAGCCATCCAAGCTGGTGGCCATTACTGCATCTTGTGGGAGCAAATTCCATAGTTTAACTATGCGCTGAGTAAAGAAGTACTTCCTTTTGTCTGTCCTGAATCTTCCAACATTCAGCTTCTTTGAATGTCCACGAGTTCTAGTATTATGAGAGAGGGAGAAGAACTTTTCTCTATCCACTTTCTCAATGCCATGCATAATTTTATACACTTCTATCATGTCTCCTCTGACCCGCCTTTTCTCTAAACTAAACAGCCCCAAATGCTGCAACCTTTCCTCGTAAGGGAGTCGCTCCATCCCCTTGATCATTCTGGTTGCCCTCTTCTGAACCTTTTCCAACTCTAGAATATCCTTTTTGAGATGAGGCGACCAGAACTGTACACAGTATTCCAAATGCGGCCGCACCATAGATTTATACAACGGCATTATGATATTGGCTGTTTTATTTTCAATACCTTTCCTAATTATCGCTAGCATGGAATTTGCCTTTTTCACAGCTGCCGCACACTGGGTCGACATTTTCATCGTGCTGTCCACTACAACCCCGAGGTCTCTCTCCTGGTCAGTCACCGCCAGTTTAGACCCCATGAGCGTATATGTGAAATTAAGATTTTTTGCTCCAATATGCATAATTTTACACTTGTTTATATTGAATTGCATTTGCCATTTTTCTGCCCATTCACTCAGTTTGGAGAGGTCTTTTTGGAGCTCTTCGCAATCCCTTTTTGTTTTAACAACCCTGAACAGTTTAGTGTCGTCAGCAAACTTGGCCACTTCACTGCTCACTCCTAATTCTAGGTCATTAATGAACAAGTTGAAAAGTACAGGTCCCAATACCGATCCTTGAGGGACTCCACTTTCTACAGCCCTCCATTGGGAGAACTGTCCGTTTATTCCTACTCTCTGCTTTCTGCTTCTTAACCAATTCCTTATCCACAAGAGGACCTCTCCTCTTATTCCATGACTGCTAAGCTTCCTCAGAAGCCTTTGGTGAGGTACCTTGTCAAACGCTTTTTGAAAGTCTAAGTACACTATGTCCACTGGATCACCTCTATCTATATGCTTGTTGACACTCTCAAAGAATTCTAATAGGTTACTGAGACAGGACTTTCCCTTGCAGAAGCCATGCTGGCTCTGCTTCAGCAAGGCTTGTTCTTCTATGTGCTTAGTTAATCTAGCTTTAATAATACTTTCTACCAGTTTTCCAGGGACAGAAGTTAAGCTAACTGGCCTGTAATTTCCGGGATCCCCTCTGGATCCCTTTTTGAAGATTGGCGTTACATTGGCCACTTTCCAGTCCTCAGGCACGGAGGAGGACCCGAGGGACAAGTTACATATTTTAGTTAGCAGATCAGCAATTTCACATTTGAGTTCTTTGAGAACTCTCGGGTGGATGCCATCCGGGCCCGGTGATTTGTCAGTTTTTATATTGTCCATTAAGCTTAGAACTTCCTCTCTCGTTACCACTATTTGTCTCAGTTCCTCAGAATCCCTTCCTGCAAATGTTAGTTCAGGTTCAGGGATCTGCCCTATATCTTCCACTGTGAAGACAGATGCAAAGAATTCATTTAGCTTCTCTGCAATCTCCTTATCGTTCTTTAGTACACCTTTGACTCCCTTATCATCCAAGGGTCCAATCGTCTCCCTAGATGGTCTCCTGCTTTGAATGTATTTATAGAATTTTTTGTTGTTGGTTTTTATGTTCTTAGCAATGTGCTCCTCAAATTCTTTTTTAGCATCCCTTATTGTCTTCTTGCATTTCTTTTGCCAGAGTTTGTGTTCTTTTTTATTTTCTTCATTCGGACAAGACTTCCATTTTTTGAAGGAAGACTTTTTGCCTCTAAGAGCTTCCTTGACTTTGCTCGTTAACCATGCTGGCATCTTCTTGGCCCTGGCGGTACCTTTTCTGATCTGCGGTATGCACTCCAGTTGAGCTTCTAATATAGTGTTTTTAAACAACTTCCAAGCATTTTCGAGTGATGTGACCCTCTGGACTTTGTTTTTCAGCTTTCTTTTTACCAATCCCCTCATTTTTGTGAAGTTTCCTCTTTTGAAGTCAAATGTGACCGTGTTGGATTTTCTTGGCAATTGGCCAGTTACATGTATGTTTAATTTAATAGCACTGTGGTCACTGCTCCCAATCGGTTCAACAACACTTACATCTCGCACCAGGTCCCGGTCCCCACTGAGGATTAAGTCCAGGGTTGCCGTCCCTCTGGTCGGTTCCATGACCAACTGGTCTAGGGAATAGTCATTTAGAATATCTAGAAACTTTGCTTCTTTGTCATGACTGGAACACATATGCAGCCAGTCTATGTCTGGGTAGTTGAAGTCACCCATTACTACCACATTTCCTAGTTTGGATGCTTCCTCAATTTCATATCTCATCTCCAGGTCTCCCTGAGCATTTTGATCAGGGGGACGATAGATCGTTCCCAGTATTAAATCCCTCCTGGGGCATGGTATCACCACCCACAACGATTCTGTGGAGGAGTCTGCCTCTTTTGGGGTTTCGAGCTTGCTGGATTCAATGCCTTCTTTCACGTATAGAGCGACTCCGCCACCAATACGTCCTTCCCTGTCCTTCCGATATAGTTTATATCCAGGGATAACCGTATCCCACTGGTTTTCTCCATTCCACCAGGTCTCCGTTATGCTCACTATATCAATGCTCTCCTCTAAGACCAAGCACTCCAGTTCTCCCATCTTGGTTCGCAGGCTCCTAGCATTAGTGTACAGGCACTTGTAAGCAGTGTCTCTCTTCAAGTGTCTTTGGCACTTGTGGTTTGGCCTGTGGTAATTTTGCTCTTCTGAATTTATATCCTGTGCCCCTACTCTCACAATGTCTACTTCTAGGCCTACCCCTTTTAAAATTTCATCATTTCTTTGGTTTTTATCCCAGGGGGGAAATTCCACAAAGGAAGCCACAGACCTGTACTTACAAGATCTGAACAGGGTGGTTCATGACAGATGCTCTTGGAGGTCGCTGATTCATAGGGTTGCCATAAGTCGTAATCGATGTGAAGGCACAGAACAACAACAACAACAGTCTGTAATTCTTTCCATCTGAAATTCAGTTTGCCACAATTCTGCAGCAATTTGTTTTTTTAATCCTCATGAATATTCTTCACCATTTTAGTGCAAATTGTTGTATGCAGTTTTGACTAATGTACAGGGGTGTAGTCGTTCAGGGTCTCGGGAGGTCTTATTCCCCGTACTTTTTTGGGAGCTAGGTCCCAGCAGGCTCCCTGTGTCTCCAGCATCCTACAAACCAATTGACATGAAAAGGGAGAACAGTCTTCTAACATGCATCCTAGTCCTTTACTGCTGATTGGAGCCAATCAGAGAGAAAGGAGGAATGTCAGCCATTGAGAAGACTCATTCAGTACCTAACACACCCTCCTTTCATTCTGATTGGCTCATACAGATGTCTGTTCTTATGGGAGAAGGCACTAGTAAGGATCTCATTCTCATCTCAGGATGTGTGTGTGTGGCTGATTATCATGAAGGGACCCTGCACTTCTGAATTTGCTAATGTATACATTTTTTTGCAAGCAATTTATTCTAATGTAACGCATTTTTGTATGCTATTTTCACTAATATATTCATTTTGTTCACACTTTCCCCTAATATATACATTTTTGTAAACACTGCTTGGTTGGAGAACTGCGTCGCAAAATTCGGTTAATTGCAAATTTTGAATGATGGCCATGTTTAGGTTCTCATATTGTTTCAGAAAGTGTGAATTTGATCGATTGAGCTATAAATGTGAACTTAGTCGAATTCCACCCCATTCCTAGCTGGGAGAAAAGCCTGCCTGAATTCCTGGACATCTGCTGCTGGTAGAGAGCTAGATGGACCAATGGACTGATTTAGGAGAAGGCAGCATCCTATGTTCCTATGTTGATGAGAACTGTCAATGACCCTGTAGGTCTCCATTCTTAGGGTTCTTTTCCTTCAAACCACACTTGGACTGGGCAGCCCTTCAAAGAGAGAACTCTTCTCTGGACACACAGGGCCAGGCTAGGAGCTAAACTAAGGTAGATCTGAAGGCAGGTTCAGGATCAGGGCCAGAAGGAGGAAGACCATCTACAGCAGCCTTTCCCAACTAGTAGGCCACCAGATGTTGTTGGACCACAACTCCCATCAGCCTCAGCCAGCATTGCCAATGGTCAGGAAAGATAGGAATTGTGGTCCAACAACATCTGGTGGCCCACTAGTTGGGAAACGCTGATCTAGAGCAACTACCCTTACTACTCAGAGCTTAGATAAGGGCCAGGCAGGGCCAGCCCAAGATAGTGTGCAGACCAGATGCTCTGCCCCCTCTACATACCATCATTCATTGGTGATCACTCGTGACCGAGTAAGATTGTCTTCCAGGATAAGGTCTTTAACAGTGGGTCTGTAAGTGACTGTGGAGGCCAATCCTAGATCCACACAGCCTCCCACAGTGAGGACATAGGTTTCCAGGTGGAAGACAGTCACAATGGAAATTTGCTTGACATGCCTTCCACTTGGCTCATTTGTCCCTTTCACCCTGTACTTGTGCTTCTTCAAAGTCCATAGCACCTTTGATAATAGCTGACCTCCAGTTGGGAAGCTCATGGGCCAAAGCTTCCCAGTTCTCAATGCTCATGTTACTTTTAAAAATATTATCTTTAAGAACATCTTTAAACCTCTTTTGCTGTCCACTGATATTCCGTTTTCCATCCTTAAGTTGGAAATAAAGTAGCTGCTTTGGAAGTTGGTAATCAGGCATTCAAACAACATGGCTGGTCCAGCGAATACAGAAGCTGACTGGACTGGCACAGAATCTGGGGAGGAGCCGCTATGCACTCTTCAAGAACTTGAAAGGTTGCCATGCAGAGGAGGGCCAGGACTTCTTCTCGATCATCCCAGTGTGCAGGACACGGAATAATGAGCTCAAGTGACAGGAAGCCAGATTTCAACTGAACATCAGGAAAAACTTCCTAACTGTTAGAGCGGTGCGAGAATGGAACCAATGGCCTAGGGAGGGGGTGTGTTCTCCAACCCTGGTGGCCTTCAAGAAGCAGCTGGACAGGCACCTGTCAGGTATGCTTCAAGCTGGATTCTTGCATTGAGCAGGGGGTTGGGTTTATAGGTCCCTTCCAACTCTACGATTCCATGATTCTGTGCTAGCTTCCCAGCTGTTGCTTACCAGGAGAGAGGCGGGAGGCAGTGTGGAGGTCAGTGCAGTGCAAACACTTTAGCCAGAGCGTCAACATCAAATGAAAATAATGTAGCCATTTTAACCCACACCTTCCCCCAGAAAGATGATGGCTTCAGCCACCTTATTTAGATAAGATAGGAAATGTGATTGGAAAAGGTTTGTAACAACCCCTACGTTGTCATGTTTGGTTTTCGCTATAATTTGTTTTCTTTAAATAGTGGGCCATGACTTCAATGCATTTTCCATTTTATTTGAGCATTGCAATTCACAACAAAACAAAACAAAAAAGAATAGGAACTGAAGATAAGAAATGTTCCCCCAAATAATTCTTTACAGGCCTTCATTTTCAAAATGGCCAGGGAGTTTTGCAGCAGCCGACAAAACCACTGATGTATTTTGTGTTGGATTTGAAGGGGCACAAGCTCTTTCTCTCTCACACACACCCCAAACACACACTGCTGTCTGTTCTCACGCCAGTGGGTGGGAGCTATGGTGTCTTCCCCCCTCTTTGCTAGGATGCCCAGGCTTCCAGCAGCACAGTTGGCAGGTGGATCAAGGATGTCTTGCACTGTGCCCCTCATCTATGGTGCTTCCCTGTGGCTCCCAGGTTGTATTGAGGCATAGAACCTGTGCCAAGCTTCAAGTCTGTCCTCTTTGTGATTCTTCATTCCTTTGCATCTCTCATGCTGATGCCCTGGCTCAAATTAACCCCTGAGGAGTGCCTGATGAGATGGCAATTTTAAGCACCACCTGACAACAAGGGACCCCCAGCTTCCTCTCCTGCATTTGTGCCACACACAAAGCTTCTGCCAGGATACCTGTAATTTTGGATTTACAAGCTGCGCTTGGGCCACTGAGGCAGCACCCGTCATACTAATAGACAGGCGCAGCTGACAAGCAGTATGTGGTTAGTGAGAACGAGATCTGTAGTCTTCATGCTTGGCAGAACCTGCCCCTTTCCCAAGGGTGACATTTAGGATTTGCTTGCATGGCCCAACGTGGGAGGAAGAGGTGGACATTGAGCAGAGCCCTGTTCCTCAGTGGGCATTCCAGGGTCCTCTGATGCCCCCCAGCCACCCTGAGACCTTCTGTCCCTGTTGCACATCACACCTGATGCTCCTGGTGGTGCAAATCTCACAGACAGGGACATAGCAAGGGATGGGCAATGGGGTCCTCAATATGGTGGTTCCATTCTGCTCCTCCCTTCCTCTCTGCTTATTTTTGCCAGACACAGGAGTGATAGCAGTGGTGGTGGTGGACAGGCCTTACCAAGGAGAAGGGACACAAACAGCAGAGGTAGCACCATTTCCAGAGTGAGTGTTGAGCACCTGTCGTTGCAAGCCTGCTTCAGAATACCAGGTGCTGGGAACTACAGGAGGGGAGAGGACCCTTGCGCTCAAGTCTTCCTTGTGGGTTTCCCTTAGGTATCTAGTTGGCCACTGTGAGAACAGGATGGACAAGATGGACCTTTGGTCAGGTCCAGCAGAGTCTTCTGATGTTCTTACATAGAAAGTTCTTATGTTTAATTGCTCATAAAAGAAATTGGAGTGGTATGGCATCCATCTAGGACTCATAGGAGCAGCCCTTCCCCCACCCCCCGGGCAGCAGATTAGAAGTGGTGGGCCCACAGCAGATGCCTGGGGATGCTGTCCCATCCAAGACTGGCCACAGATGCACTTAGCTTCTTTAACAAGTCCTGCATGTTTGCTAATCCTGCCTATTAGCTACCACCAGGCTAAGTTCAAGGTTCTGGTTTTGGTGCACAAAGCCATATACAGCTTGGGATCAGGATACCTGAAATATCATCTGACCCCTTATATACCTAGTTGATTACTACGCTCTGCAGGTGAGGGCCTCCTGCAGATACCATCTTATCAGGAGGTCCGTTCTGCACAACATAGGAAACAGACCTTTAGTGTGGCGGCACCTACCCTTTGGAATTCCCTCCCCTTAAATATTAGACAGGCACCATCACTGCTATCTTTTTGGCGCCTACTGAAAACCTTCCTCTTTCAACAAGCCTTTTAAGTAGAGACCTTATCCCAGTCTGCATCTATGTTAGAATCACTTTTAAGATGTTTTTAAACCTTTCTTTAAAAGATGGTTTTTTTGGCTCCTACTGGGAGGAAGGGTGGGATATAAATCTAATAAATAAATAAAATAATCCATGCAGTGTTAAAACTGGCCCCACATTTGACTGATCTGGAAGCCCTTTCAGCTACTGAGAAACTCCTCTTGGGCAAGCCAGCTATGAAATATTACTTTGTTGTCTCTATACTTTCTCCTTGCTAAGAGGGAGAGAGGAAAAAAAGGAAGGAGAAATAGTAAAAATATGCAGCTACATAAATTATTGATCCCGGGCAGAATTAAAATTAATATAGAATGAATATTTGCTGTAGCAGATCAAGTGCTCTGCAAGAGAACTTTGCTGGCAGATCAGCAATATAATACAGGATGTGGAACACAAGCTGTTCTGTCTTTGAAAGAGCTCTGTGTGTAATACTCTGCCCTTAAAAACAGCAGTCTGCATTCTGTGCCAAAGTAGCCCAGGCTTTCACAAAGTGAATTCTTTGGCCATTTAAATTGCATTAAATGGTGCAAATTAAGGAAATTAGCATGCATTGCTTTGACTGGTATAATCCATACATCCACAGACCCATTCATAGACATACACACATAAACATACACACACACATTTAGAGATGGGGGAGATATTTGATTCATTTTGCATTTAAAGGCAAACATACCTTATTTGTATTTTCTGAAATAATATGCGAATGGAAACATAGCCATCCTATGAAATTCACACCTCTGAATTTTGCAAGTAATGTGAACAAAAATGCATACACTAGGGGAAAGTGTGCATAAAATGCACATATTAATGAAAACACAAAATGCGTAATATTTGTGAACATTGCTTTGCAAAAATGTGTAGGTTAGGCAAAATTTCATGCAAATATTTGTATATTAGGAGAAATTCACACTAAAATGCTGGTGTTCTCTCCCCCCCCCCCAAATTTACAAACTGATGTGGGAATGTGGAGTACAGAATTTACAATTTGAAAAATGAGAAGCTGAGAGAAATCAAAATTGACAGATTCACCCATCCCTATATACATTGACTCCTGCACACACACTGCAGACAGTTCTGGGGCCAGGGGCACAAACTGTCTGCCTTACTATACAGCAGCTTCCTATAGTGTGCAGTTATCATGTACGGCACAGGGTTCCCTGTTATTTCTTACAGCAGGGGTGGGGAACCTTTTTGGCCCGGTGGAGCAGATCCACAACACTCCCCCCACAGGCCAACTTTGACACGTGTAACCCACCCGTCAATCGCCTGATGTCATCAGGAGATTGGCAGGTGGGTTGTCCCATCCACCTGTCAAAGTCCCTTGCACAGTGCTTCCCAAGCACCAGAAAGCCAGCTGGTTGTCAGGCACTTGAGAACTGAAGCCCAAGGGACTTTGCCAGCCCAACGCTTTGTGCTTCTGAAGCACTGAGCATAGGGCTGGCCAGCTGCTTGCTGTTGGGACCAGCTGCATGACTGTACTCCCCACAGGAAACTTGTCCATGCAGCTAATCAGCAGGCTTGAAGTCACAACTCATCAGCTGGTGGGCAGTGGCGTCAACGTTGCTTTCTCCAGGGATTGACTTTGTGATTGAGTTACCCATGGGGCACTCAGTCATGCAGCTGATCCAGTCATGTTTCTACCTGCTTCCCACCTCATATCACATATGACATCAGATATGGAGCAGGTGGAGGGGACGGGTTGAGGAAAATGGGCTTGCAGGCCAAACTGAGACCTGTGCTGCGACAAATTGGCCCATGGGCCGAAGCTTCCCCACCTGTGTCTTACACAGAAGCTCTGTGTACAGAATCCATAGCATGTGAAGTGACGTAAAATTTGGAATTGTCAGCTACTGCTTTACTATCAAGGGCCAGTATGAGTTGGCATAGCTGGACCTCTGCAGAGGGTTCACACCTGTGAGGAGATACACTCACTGAGGGAGGGGCCCATGGAGGGTATGTTTCCCATGGTCCCTCCAAAATCTTCAGCCATACTGTTATCACTATCTCTAAGATTGTCAGAAGAGGCCCTGTTAGTCATACTACGTGCAGTGGAAATATTTATTTATTTATTTATTTTATTACATTTTTAAACCGCCCTATAGCGATAAGCTCCCAGGGTGGTGTACAGCATATAAACCATACAGCAACTCAGAAGAGGACCTTCTCTGTGGTGGCACCCACCTTACAGAACAATCTTGCTTGGGAGGTATGGCAGGCAGACCTGGTGCCACAGGGTTGACAGGTCAGGCCCTGGCCAAGGGCCCAGAGGGTGGCCAGGATGGGCCCTGGCGAAGGGCCCCTGCAGCCCAGAGGGTAACACTCCCATTCTGCGATCCCTGGCAGTGTCGACTCCCAACCCTGCTGCAGATCACAGAGAGGGAGCTCCTAGCCCCCCCATACAGACTGTGCAGGCCTGTGACACCCATCCGTGTCATTTACCTTTCCCATTGCTGTGAATGTTGTGCACATTGTGCAGATACCTGACATCAACCAAGATGGTGGCAGAAGCTTTTCTAAGGGGTGATGCCCCTACTGCCATCTTGGTTGATGGCAGCCATGCACACACAGCACGCAGGGCAACCTTCCTAAGGGCTGATGGAGAGGTAGGTGGGGTGTGCGAGCGTGCAGGCGTCGTGGGCCTGCAGCAGGCTGGTGCCCAAAGGCCCAGTCATGCCTGGCACCGGCCCTGGTGGCAGGCACCTACAGTGTTGTGTTTCGCCACTTCTTAAAAAGTGTTTGCTCAGACATTTTCGGGATGTTAATTCTTAGTACTGGCTTTTAATGCGCTTCTGGAAATTGTTTTGCATAATTTGCTTTGTTGTAGCTATATGGTTTTACATAGGAAGCAATGTCCTATGCGTGCCCTATGCAGAAGGGCGGGATAGAAATATTTTAAATAAATAATAAATAGGAAGCTGCCTTATACCAAGTCAGACCTTTGGTCTGTCCAGCTCAATATTATCTACACTGGCTGGCAGCAGTTCTCAAGGGTTTCAGGCAGACATCTCTTCCAACTCTACTTGGAGATGCTGGGGACTGAACCTAAGGCTTCCTGCATGCAAAGCAGGTGCTCTGCCTCTGAGCTACGGCCCTTCTCCATTGCATTGCTCTTACTTTTGTAAACTGCATCCTAGTTATTCTGGGGAAGGGTGGCATATTAGTGACTTTAACTAAATAAAATACTCTATTTGTAAACATGTGTTCATATTGCTTAGTCCATTAGGGCACCTTGCTTTCCAGGCAAAGGGGTTGACCAGATGAGCTTCGGGGGCCTCCTAGCCTGCCTGTTCTCCTATCCTTTTGAATGTATTTATTTATTATTTAATTTGCATCCCACCCTTCTTCCCAGCAGGAGCCCAGGGTTGCAAACAAATGCTAAAAACACTTTAAAACATCATAAAAACAGATCTTAAAATACATTAAAACAAAACAGCGTTAAAAACATTTTAAAAAACAGCTTTAAAAAAGGGTTAAAACATTATTAAAAAACATATTAAGCAATTCTAACACAGATGCAGACTGGGATATGTCTCAACCTAAAGGCTTGTTGAAAGAGTGCCTACATTCAAGACAGTCTAGGCCAGCTTTGGTAGAAAACTCTCATCTGGGTCTGTGATCAATCCTGTAGCTAACTGAGCTAACTTAACTCCTTCCTGCCTTTGGCACTGTGTCCACAGGGGAAAAAGGAGCAGCATCTGGTCTCTCAGTAAGAAGCAGAAGATGATCCTTGGAGGCTGGCTGCTAAACAGCAGAGGGAGGATTTGAAGATGTAGAACACAGCCAAGGATAAAGAGCCTATCAGCCCATTGGGCACCTGCTGGGGGAGAAGGAATTTCAGACAGCTCCCATGCTGAGTAAGTGCACGGCTTAACGGATATACACAGCACACAGATGGGGAAGAACAATATCTTATGCACACTGGTGCATTTGGCACCAGGGAAAATAAATAAATAAATCAGGGGCAGGAGTGACAGTGAGAGAGCAAGTGAGGTATTGCTGAAAGAGAAGAGAAACCATCTAAGTTCTAAGACTGCCACAGAGCCTTATGCTCTGAAATGTTGGCTTCCAAATGGGACACTTGTTGCATTTAGGATGACATATCATGGTTTCTTTTTTCATTAAAAAAACCCTACATACTTTTTTTGTTTATTTTTTTCGCTTGTTTAATAAATGTATACCTCACTGTTTGAGAAATCTTCTCCACAAAGTGGTTTCCACTGTATCTAAAATTGTTTTGCAATGTTAATAAAATATTTTAAAAAGACAGAAAATGACATTACAAATTCATTGAATGAATAAAACAGCAAAACTACATTCAAACCTGAGGACTCACAACACAAAATCCCCAGTATATCACCCACTAAAAGCCACTGAACAGAGGCCTTCAAAGTCTTTAAAGGCCTCTTAAATATTGCCAAGAATGTGGTCAGCAGCATCCCCAGAGTTCCACAACTGTGGGTCCACCATTGAGAAGACTCTGTTATGGGTGGCCACCAGCCTGATAGCCTTAACAGGTGGGCACCTAAGCACACTTTCTACTTGGTGGTCACATGCCAGCTTCCCAATGCTACTTTTATGCAGCCTTCACAATACCTCCCTCCCTATGCAGCTTGGAAGCCAGATACTTAAAATATTGTCTCATCCTTAATATACCTAGTCGATCATTGCATTCTGTAGGAAAAGGCATCCTGGAGATACCCTCTTACCAGGAGGTTCATTCCGCACTATGTCAAAACCAGGTCTGTAGCATGGTGGCACCTGCCCTTTGGAACTCCCATTCTACATGAGACAAGCGCCATCTCTGTGGTCTTTGAAGCATTTGTTGAAGACTTTCTTCTTTCAAGAAGCCTTCTAAGCACAGACTTTTATCCCCGTTGCTATCTGTATTGGATTTGTAATTGATTTTATATATGTAATGGTTGTTCTTGTTTTTAATTGTTTTATATGTAACCAGTTTTGTTTTTTAATTGTTTTATATGTACTTGGTTGTGTTTTTTAAATTGTCTTTAATCTGTACAATGGTTTTAATTGTTTTTATTGCATTGTAAATGGCTTTGAGATGATGCATAGGAAGCAATTTATAAATGAAATATACTACTACTACTGCTACTACTACTACTACTGTTATTATTTAATGAACACCTTTACTTCCAGTTTGGCAGCCTTAGAAGGTTCAGGCCAGACTACCTTAGACCCTTTATGACCTGAAAACTTTGGGAGCACCTAGCCCAAGTCTGTCTTCTCCAGTCTTCCACAACCTGCTTCTAACCATAACTGACTCCATGTATTCACAGGCACCAACCAAGCAACCACACACTGTAACATACACACATGCTTTTCTTCCATCTGTTCTGCAGCTCTAACTTGCTTCCTGCCATCCTTGTGTTATGAGGTATCAAATATTGGGAATTTTTAATCTTTGATTAATCTCAGTGAACCAGAGTTTGAAAAGGCCTGCAACAGCAAAGATTCCTGGGAAACAGCCCCTCTGTGACCTCTGAGTACATATCTTGCAATGCCTGAAGGTATAGACTTCCTGACTCATGGAAATTTGGGATTTGTCACCCAGTAAGAATAGGCGCTCCTTTCAAACAAAGGAAATGTTTATGATAATCTAGGCCATCACGAGGAAACAGAATAGCTCCTTTCAAACTAGGAGGTGTTGTGCATTTCTAAGCCTTTGCAGAAGACAGGATAAACTCCTGTCAAACAAAGAAACAAAGATCACACCTATCATCTGGGAACTTATTAGGAAATGAGTGGATTCCCACCTTCCTGATCACATTTACTTTGGGTTTACTTTGGGGTCAGTTTAATTAAGGAAAAAAAGGATATAAAAAAACAGGAGGAGTGAGGAGGGGTGGGCTCCTCTGGAGGGCTCCCGCTGTTGCCTCACCTACCAGCGTACTCTAGCATCTTTGGGACAACCTCACGGGGCTTCAGAGCTAAGGATTGGGTGAGATCTTTCAAATCTAGTGCTGGTTACACAAGGGCAGAGCTTTTGGCTCATTGGACTGTATACGAAAGGTCTCTCTCAATTTTAGACTTAAGCAACTCTCCAGGAAAAGGTATATGCAACTATCTGGGCCTTTTCTTTCCTTTTTTCTTTCTTTCTGTGTGGGTGAGCTTAATGAGAAAGTGTTCATAGGGTTAGTCTCTTTGCTTTAGTCTATCCAGTGTTGCTGAATGAATGAATGAATAATAGTTAGAAAACTACTCATTGTTAACTACAATTGTAAACTGCAATATTTTTTTCCTTGTTCCTTCTCTTAATAAAACCACTCTTTATCTTACTTTCAGTGTATACGTTATTGGGTTAAGGGTAAAATTATACATGTTCTGGGGGTGACGTGAGGGTAACTCCAGCAAAAGATCCTGCTGCTGTCTTTTGGGGAATTTGGATTTCTAGTGAGCTCTGCTCATGAGGAAGTTCAAGGTCCCTTCGTAACACTTGTCTAGTTCCCTGGCTTTCAAATTGCTTTCTTCTCACAACATTTCATCTCTAGCCTGGGGTAACTATTCATGCCATAGTCGGGAATGGGAACAATTGGGGCCCCTCCTTCGTTTCTGTCAACTCAGAGGGGTTATGTTGTGGTCTGTCCTTTAGGGAACCTTGAGCCTTGTCTTATAGGCATGTTACCCACTTAATATATTTCACTCTTTTGGTGTCATACCAGGCGGCGAATGCAGAAATGTCCATTTAAGGGAACTCCTGCATCGTAATTATTTTGTGGACTGAATGAAGATGTGGGAAACAGCATGAGCAATATGAAACAAACATAGATACCAACAGCTATGTACATATGCTTTGAACATTCATTTGGCCTCCTGCCATCTGAAATTTTGTCCTTTCCTGCTCACAAAGGACCAGCTAGCCTGTTCTACAATTGGGACATTTGTCCCAAGTTAATAATCCCATGAGTTCCTGAGATGCTTGCAAAAGAGTGCCCCTCACAGCCCTTTTTGGTTCCATCCACCCCCTGCTGACCACCAACTAGGGATGGCTGAATCTGAATTATGGGCAGTTCTCTACATTTCCATATCAGGTTGTGATTTTTTTTTAAAAAAGTCTTCATTAAAATTCACCAGCGTTTTACTCCAAATTTATCCTCATATACACGTTTATATGCAATTTTGCCAAATGTACACCCTTTTGCAAAGTAATTTTCCATAATATAACACATTCTGAATGTTATATTTGCTAATGTATGTATTTCAGTGCACACTTTATCCCAGGATATGCACTTTTGTACACATTGCTTCACTGGAGAACTGCACTGCAAAATTCAGAGAAGTGCAAATTTTGAAGGATGGCTGCATTTCATTTCCTGTATTGTTTTGGAAAATGGAAATTAGATAGGTTCACCTTTAAATGCAAACTGAATCAAATTTCTCCCCCATCTCAACAGGCAACTGTGATTCAACTCAGATTTAGCTGTTTGACAGGAAGGGTCCAGCCAGGAGGCCAAAGATGTGGTAGTTGCTAGGCAACAGCAAAAAGTGCCTCCTTCATCAGTTGTGAGGCGGCAGCTGCGGCCAATGGGAAGTAGTAAAATGGAGAGGGAAGAAAAGCAGGGATGCAAGACAGCATAGCAGGGCTTCTAACCCTGGCACCATTTACTTTAGGAATTAACCCTTGGTGTTAGCTTATGTAGGATTGGTAGCTTCCCTAATGAGGTGAGCTGTTCAGGATTTCAGTTTGGAGAACATTTCATAATGTTGGGGAGAAAGCAGCTTATCTTTCTTCCAGTACAAAACTGGCATTTTAGAGTGTAGCACAGTGGCGGCTGGTCCATCAGGGCCAATGGCGGCTAGTGGCTCCAAAACAGTGAGACAGTGGAATCCATTCTGGGTTTAGTCCAACCTTTCATGAAGCTGTCTAAAGTGCTGAAGCTGTCTGTGTGTGTGGGAATAAGCTTCAGCACCTTGGACAGCTCATTGAAAGTTCAGACTAAGGGGTTATCCACATGGGAGCATTTCTTCATAGCCAATAAACTGCTTTTACCATTGTAATAGATTTGCAAGGTCCACACTGTGCTCAGGTAGCTTCAAATCCGTTGTTTTCCACCCTGCCCTCTAATTTTACATTTTTACTCCCTCTGGTTGCTCGGTAACCGGGCATGTGCAAATATTTTTGACCTCTGCAGTATTTCACCTCCTTCCTGCCCCCCCTGCTTCCTGAAGTTTGACAGTTGAAAAAAAGTGGGGTCATCTGTCCCCCCTTTCTCCACTGCCCCTTGCTTTTCTGATTTAATTTCCCCCCGCTGGAAAAACAAATATATCAATATTTTAAAGAAAATACCAAAATATTTTTCTCAAAATCTCAATACCAATATTGATATTTTCTCAAAATCTCAATACCAATATTGATATTTTCTCAAAGTACTGATATTTTCTTTAAAATATTGATATTAATATTGATATTTTTGAGGTGACTTTAAAAACCCACTTAGATTTTTTTAGAAAAAAAAATCAAAAACCAGGCGTAGAGAGATGTTACTTCAAAATTCTCTCTGCAAAGATTGAGAATATGAGAAAGAATGAAAAAATCCAATGCCAATTCCTATCGCTTGTTACAAGGAGTGAAGGAAGTTTACCCTGGTTTACACGGGAAAAGAAGGGAGGCCTGCAGCAAACGGTGAAGGGGGGAGGACAGAGCAGTTAGAAGTTGCTAGACAAACCACTGGAAACAAAACGAAATTGATGGGAGAGTTAGTGGGTGAAGAAAGGAGGACAGCTGAAAGTGACGATTCACCCGCCCACTAAAAATCTTCGAACAATTTTTAAAAAAATGTTTTTAACCTTTTTTTTTTTTTTAAAGATGTTTTGAAAGCTTTTTCCCTGCTGGGAGGAAGGGTGGGTTTTAAATCAAATAATAAATAAATAATAATGTACCTATAACTCACAATTATAAAAACTGATAGAACAGTTAAAATGCTATAAACAAATACAGCTTTTCCCGTTTTTATCTGCTAGTTTCAAATATTTCAATCAAGTATTGTTGTAACTAGGGCTGTGCTCCATATTTGGCCAAGGCCTGAGCTGAATCGGTCCTCTTCGGAGGCAATTGGGCCTTGGCCGAGTCAGGCTGAGATAGCCCCAGATCGCTACAGGTTGGGCATGGCAGCCCAGAGTGATCCGGGGCTATCAGGGGGCAGGGGGCAGGGCAGGAAGAAGAGGCCAGCTTTGGCAAGAAGAAGGTTGGACAGGCAAGGAACCTCTTCACTGGAGAAGGTCGGTGCCTGTCTTTTCCACGCATTCTCTCTACCTTCCTGCCAAGTCTCCTCAAGGCCCTTGCACCAAACCCTTTTCGCAAGCAGCTTCCCTGCATGCAGAAAAAGCCTCTTGCAAAGGAGCAGCACCCCACAGTAGGAAATCCTCTGGCTTATCATCTGACAAGTGGGAGGATTCATTCTGTGTGGTGCTAGTCTCTGCGCTGGTTGCACCTGCCTGCTCCCAATCATGGGGGGGGAAGAGAGAGAAGGAAATAGAGTGTCTCCTTCCCCCCTCCCAACCATATTTTTAATTTTAAAAAGACCTTAGTCTCACCCACCCCCAAATAACTTTGGAGATTGATCGAAAGCATTGGCAGTCCCCATCTTTGGGACAGGGGGCAGACTGGCCTTCCTCGGGGCCTATAGATCAGTGCAATGAGGCACATAGGGAGGGCTGTGCACAGCCCTAATTGTAACCTCCTCTGGGCGGGTAAGAAATCTTATAACTAAATAAGCTGGCTCCTGGCTCCTTGTTAAGCTTCTCCTATGTTTACACAATGTAAAATATGATGGAGAAATGTTCTAACTTAGCCTGCCTGCCCTCTCTCTCTCTCTCTCCCCCTTTGATTGCTGTTGCTAGTTTGCAGCTTGCATGATGAAGACGTTTTTTAAACATTAGAGCTAATCCCCCCGCCAACAAATCCAAGTGGTACCATTCCTGATTCCATCTCAGGATTATGCATTCTCCTGCATGTACAAGATAAAGCTGTGAACAGAGAGATTTCAGTGACCCACGTAGCCAAGGATGAACCAAGAGGCAGGCTCCCTTTTTGTGAGTGGGTGGATGTCCAATGGGAGATGAGGGTTCTGATGACCCATGGCTTTTCTGAGGCCACTTCAGCATTCTTCTTTTGCAATGGTGACTGGTGGCTCCATGTCAGCGTGGCAATGGAATCCGCTCTGGGTTTTACTCTGAACTTTCAAGGAGCTGACGAGCTGACTTTTTTTTGTGTGTAACAGGTTTTTTGTTTCCCTCTGGGACTGGGGGTGAGGGAGGTCTATTCCTCCAAAATACTCACAAGAATGTTTGGTTAAATGAAATAGGAACAATATGTAGTCCTATTTCTTAGCAAAGTAGAAATGCAACAGCAGATTTGAGAATAACCTTCTCTCAGACATACTAGTTAATCAAATAAATCAACAGAGACAATCTACTTAGGTAAAAAGAATATCTACTCATGACCGTCATATGTTTAAGAAAAACATAGGCTCTAGTTTAGACAGAAATAATCTGCAGTCTCAGTCTATTCTCAGTCATTGGTGAGGATGGTCTTGGAAGGAGCACCTGCCTGCTCCCTCTGCTAGAGGTCAAAGGAGAATATGCAAAAGGATCAATATCCCCAGACAAAGGAGGAGGAAGAGAAGGTAAATAACCCCACCCTTTAAGGAAGTTACATCATGGTAAACAAAAATGTAGAGATATCCCCAATACTGGTTAGAGGGAACATCTCCTTATCAAAGGGGGCGACATGCAAGCCTGCTTAAACCCAACAAAGAACATAAGAACATAAGAAGAGCCTGCTGGATCAGGCCAGTGGCCCATCTAGTCCAGCATCCTGTTCTCACAGTGGCCAACCAGGTGCCTGGGGGAAGCCCGCAAGCAGGACCCGAGTGCAAGAACACTCTCCCCTCCTGAGGCTTCCAGCAATTGGTTTTCAGAAGCATGCTGCCTCTGACTAGGGTGGCAGAGCACAGCCATCACAGCTAGTAGCCATTGATAGCCCTGTCCTCCATGAATTTGTCTAATCTTCTTTTAAAGCCATCCAAGCTGGTGGCCATTACTGCATCTTGTGGGAGCAAATTCCATAGTTTAACTATGCGCTGAGTAAAGAAGTACTTCCTTTTGTCTGTCCTGAATCTTCCAACATTCAGCTTCTTTGAATGTCCACGAGTTCTAGTATTATGAGAGAGGGAGAAGAACTTTTCTCTATCCACTTTCTCAATGCCATGCATAATTTTATACACTTCTATCATGTCTCCTCTGACCCGCCTTTTCTCTAAACTAAAAAGCCCCAAATGCTGCAACCTTTCCTCGTAAGGGAGTCGCTCCATCCCCTTGATCATTCTGGTTGCCCTCTTCTGAACCTTTTCCAACTCTAGAATATCCTTTTTGAGATGAGGCGACCAGAACTGTACACAGTATTCCAAATGCGGCCGCACCATAGATTTATACAACGGCATTATGATATCGGCTGTTTTATTTTCAATACCTTTCCTAATTATTGCTAACATGGAATTTGCCTTTTTCACAGCCGCCGCACACTGGGTCGACATTTTCATCGTGCTGTCCACGACAACCCCGAGGTCTCTCTCCTGGTCGGTCACCGCCAGTTCAGACCCCATGAGCGTATATGTGAAATTAAGATTTTTTGCTCCAATATGAATAATTTTACACTTGTTTATATTGAATTGCATTTGCCATTTTTCTGCCCATTCACTCAGTTTGGAGAAGTCTTCTTGGAGCTCTTCGCAATCCCTTTTTGTTTTAACAACCCTGAACAATTTAGTGTCATCAGCAAACTTGGCCACTTCACTGCTCACTCCTAATTCTAGGTCATTAATGAACAAGTTGAAAAGTACAGGTCCCAATACCGATCCTTGAGGGACTCCACTTTCTACAGCTCTCCATTGGGAGAACTGTCTGTTTATTCCTACTCTCTGCTTTCTGCTTCTTAACCAATTCCTTATCCACAAGAGGACCTCTCCTCTTATTCCATGACTGCTAAGCTTCCTCAGAAGCCTTTGGTGAGGTACCTTGTCAAACGCTTTTTGAAAGTCTAAGTACACTATGTCCACTGGATCACCTCTATCTATATGCTTGTTGACACTCTCAAAGAATTCTAATAGGTTACTGAGACAGGACTTTCCCTTGCAGAAGCCATGCTGGCTCTGCTTCAGCAAGGCTTGTTCTTCTATGTGCTTAGTTAATCTAGCTTTAATAATACTTTCTACCAGTTTTCCAGGGACAGAAGTTAAGCTAACTGGCCTGTAATTTCCAGGATCCCCTCTGGATCCCTTTTTGAAGATTGGCGTTACATTGGCCACTTTCCAGTCCTCAGGCACGGAGGAGGACCCAAGGGACAAGTTACATATTTTGGTTAGCAGATCAGCAATTTCACATTTGAGTTCTTTGAGAACTCTCGGGTGGATGCCATCCGGGCCTGGTGATTTGTCAGTTTTTATATTGTCCATTAAGCTTAGAACTTCCTCTCTCGTTACCACTATTTGTCTCAGTTCCTCAGAATCCCTTCCTGCAAATGTTAGTTCAGGTTCAGGGATCTGCCCTATATCTTCCACTGTGAAGACAGATGCAAAGAATTCATTTAGCTTCTCTGCAATCTCCTTATCGTTCTTTAGTACACCTTTGACTCCCTTATCATCCAAGGGTCCAATCGTCTCCCTAGATGGTCTCCTGCTTTGAATGTATTTATAGAATTTTTTGTTATTGGTTTTTATGTTCTTAGCAATGTGCTCCTCAAATTCTTTTTTAGCATCCCTTATTGTCTTCTTGCATTTCTTTTGCCAGAGTTTGTGTTCTTTTTTATTTTCTTCATTCGGACAAGACTTCCATTTTCTGAAGGAAGACTTTTTGCCTCTAAGAGCTTCCTTGACTTTGCTCGTTAACCATGCTGGCATCTTCTTGGCCCTGGCGGTACCTTTTCTGATCTGCGGTATGCACTCCAGTTGAGCTTCTAATATAGTGTTTTTAAACAACTTCCAAGCATTTTCGAGTGATGTGACCCTCTGGACTTTGTTTTTCAGCTTTCTTTTTACCAATCCCCTCATTTTTGTGAAGTTTCCTCTTTTGAAGTCAAATGTGACCGTGTTGGATTTTCTTGGCAATTGGCCAGTTACATGTATGTTTAATTTAATAGCACTGTGGTCACTGCTCCCAATCGGTTCAACAACACTTACATCTCGCACCAGGTCCTGGTCCCCACTGAGGATTAAGTCCAGGGTTGCCGTCCCTCTGGTCGGTTCCATGACCAACTGGTCTAGGGAATAGTCATTTAGAATATCTAGAAACTTTGCTTCTTTGTCATGACTGGAACACATATGCAGCCAGTCTATGTCCGGGTAGTTGAAGTCACCCATTACTACCACATTTCCTAGTTTGGATGCTTCCTCAATTTCATATCTCATCTCCAGGTCTCCCTGAGCATTTTGATCAGGGGGACGATAGATCGTTCCCAGTATTAAGTCCCTCCTGGGGCATGGTATCACCACCCACAACGATTCTGTGCAGCAGTCTGCCTCTTTTGGGGTTTCGAGCTTGCTGGATTCAATGCCTTCTTTCACGTATAGAGCGACTCCGCCACCAATACGCCCTTCCCTGTCCTTCCGATATAGTTTATATCCAGGGATAACCGTATCCCACTGGTTTTCTCCATTCCACCAGGTCTCCATTATGCTCACTATATCAATGCTCTCCTCTAAGACCAAGCACTCCAGTTCTCCCATCTTGGTTCGCAGGCTCCTAGCATTAGCGTACAGGCACTTGTAAGCAGTGTCTCTCTTCAAGTGTCTTTGGCACTTGTGGTTAGGCCTGTGGTAATTTTGCTCTTCTGAATTTATATCTTGTGCCCCTGCTCTCACAATGCCTACTTCTAGGCCTACCCCTTTTAAAATTTCATCATTTCTTCGGTTTTTATCCCAGGGGGGAGGTTTATTCCGAACCGGACCTTTCTCAGCTCCTGTCAGGTTTCCCCCCTCAGTCAGTTTAAAAGCTGCTCTGCTACCTTTTTAATTTTAAGTGCCGGCAGTCTGGTTCCATTCTGGTTCAAGTGGAGCCCGTCCCTTTTGTACAGGCCCGGCTTGTCCCAAAATGTTCCCCAGTGCCTAACAAATCCGAACCCTTCCACCCGACACCATCGTCTCATCAACGCATTGAGACTGCGAAGCTGGGCCTGTCTGGCTGGTCCTGTGTGTGGAACTGGTAGCATTTCAGAGAAAGCCACCTTGGAGGTCCTGGCTTTCAGCATCCTACCTAGCAACCTAAATTTTGCTTCCAGGACCTCACGGCTGCATTTCCCCATGTCATTGGTGCCAACGTGCACCACGACCACTGACTCCTTCCCAGCACTGTCTACCAAACTATCTAAACGACGGGCGATATCTGCAACCTTCGCACCAGGCAGGCAAAACACCTTGCGGTCTACACGCCCATCACACACCCCACTGTCTATGTTCCTAATGATCGAATCACCCACTACAAGGATCCCTCCACCCCCTGGAGATATATCCTCGGCACGAGAGGATAGCTGCTCATCCCCCAAGGAATGGGTCCCTTCTAAGGGATCGTTTCCCTCTTCCTCAGCTGGATGCTCTCCTTCCCCGAGACCATCGTTCTCCATGATAGCAGGAGAGCTATCATCGTTGGAGTGGGACACAGCTATAACGTCCCTGAAGGCCTCCTCCACACACCTCTCTGCCTCTCTCAGCTTTTCCAGGTCCGCCACCTTGGCCTCAAGGAAATGAAGTCGTTCTCGGAGAGCCAGGAGCTCATTGCACCGAGAGCACACCCACGACTTCTGTCCAACCGGCAGATAGTCGTACATGCTGCAGGCGGTGCAAAACACTGGAAAGCCCCCACACCCCTGCTGGCTTCTTACCTGCATAGTTTTGTTTAAGGTTTATTACGTTAATGGGTTGGAGACTGCGGTTTAGTTGAGGTCAGGGTACAGACGGGCAGAGTGGGGGGCCCTGGCCTCCTCGCCCTGCTGCCGAACTCGCTCTGCTGCTTAACTCGCCTTGACGCTTCGTCAGCTGGGGCTCCCTCTAGCTCATGGAGCAGGCTCCCTCGCTAGGGTGCTCTGACTTTATATGTGTGGCTGGTTCCTCCCAGCTACTGCTGCCAGCCAATGATGTGTTACTTGAGGCTGATGGCTATCAGCTGGGGCTTAACTCTTTAGAATTCTCTCAGGCTTCCTTCCTTCCTGAGCGAGGGGCAGGGCTGTTTAAGCTTTTGGCTGCTTTTAATCTAATCAAGGGGCTGCGCCTTCCAGGCAAGTCTTTTGTGTTTGTTGTTTTCCCACCTAGAACAGCCTGACCTTTCTTTAACCTAGGGAAACAGAGCTTGTGGTTGTGTTTCAGGAAGGCTGAAGCTGCCCTTTTTAGCAAGGACTGAGCTGACTCTCTCCCTGTATGTGTCGGTGGAGTTTCCTTTTCCCCCTTCTCTCCGACTGGAATTTAGCCTTGTTTACAGTGTCCCCTGAAGCTTTCCTGCTAGGGTGGTGTTGAAAACTAGCTTTCTATGGGCTTCCTTCTCCTAGGATCTGTCTCCTAAGATATAGGTTCTTTCAGGATTTGGCTCCTAGCTCAGGGTGACCTTGGGCTGCCCTTATTACTTATTGCTCTGAGCTGTTTTACTTCAATTAAATAATGGAATAAATGGGAGCTACTTACCCTCTTTTCGCTCTGCTGCTTAACTTGCCTTGATGCTTTGTCAGCTGGGGCCTTGATGCTTCGTCAGCTGGGGCTCCCTCTAGCTCGTGGAGCAGAAAGTGTTGTGTGTGTGTTTATATGCATGTGGCCAGAGGTGGCTGGTACCCATGGTAGGACAGAAGGCAGGGAGACCAGCAATAGGTGAAGCCAGAGCCAACTCTTTCTCATTCTGTTCCCATCCCCTCCTCCTCCCTGCTCAGTTCTACGGGAGCAATGAAGAGGCTAAGGAGGAGGAAGCCGACAGGCTTTGCCACCCTCTGGGCTGGCCGTACGTAAGAAGACAAGACAAATGGGGCTGGCTGAGGACAGACTGATGGTGGTGGGACGGTGCCCCATTTGTCCGAATAGACCAGCCTCCACCGCATATGGCCTTGAAATCTGTCACATGTAGCGTCCATCCATTACATATCCATGATATATATTTGATCACTCTGGATATTGCATGGAACTTAAAGCTGAATCTCCTATATTCAAAGTTCTTGTGATTTTATCTGACTCACTTAGCTCAGCTCAAGATCTGCTCACCAGGGTAAAACCCCCTGGAGACTGAAGCATCTGTTTATTCTCGGACACTTCCCCAAAGCAGATATTTTTTCTTCCACCACCCTCTCGTTGTATGCACCACCTACATAAATATTGGCATGGCACATGCATCTCCATAAATTAAAGAAACCCATTTCTCCTCCTTCTCTATCCGCTTAGCATTCAACAGAGTGCAGAGCAAGCAGGGAGGACAAGCACAACGCAGATTCTCATTAGCAGGCACAAATTAGCCTAGCTCGCTTGGCTAAAACGGAGGTGGAACGCCACTGATTGTCACCAGCAGAGAAATTGGACCCAACATATATTTCTTTTTTACCCCTTTTTCATGTTCTATGATTTAGTCTAATTTA
Source organism: Rhineura floridana (assembly GCF_030035675.1). Taxonomy (NCBI): domain Eukaryota; kingdom Metazoa; phylum Chordata; class Lepidosauria; order Squamata; family Rhineuridae; genus Rhineura; species Rhineura floridana. The sequence continues at coordinate 39,633,090 of NC_084491.1, forward strand.
TTTCCTGCTTTTTAATATATATATATATATATATATATATATATATATATATATATTTAAAAAACACCCTGCATCTGCAGGGGTAGAAAAAAAAGGTTCTGCATTTCCGTTGTTGTGGGGTTCTTTCGAGAAAGCCTTTCATTAATCAAAGTTAATTGTAATCAGCTGTTGGGCCCTATAAATAATCAACCATGTCACAGAGATATGGAACGAATCCACCCAAATTATGCTAATGAAGATGATTAGGTTTTATGAAATCTAAATTTCAGTACAGCAAAGCAATCAGCAGGAAAATTTTCATTTCTGTACGTCTCTTGTGTGTAGGCGTCCAGGGGGCAGGAGGTGAGCCTATTAAACGGGGGTGGGGGGAAACTTGAGCTTTTCAAAAGACAAAATGAAAGGCAATGGAGCCTAACCTTCTGCTTGGGAGACTCCAGTCGGTCTTGTAGCCAAGACACTTTAGAAACCCCAAAATGGTTAGCAACGAGGATGTTGCGTAAGTGGTTATATAAACAAGTGTGGAACGTGCACATACATGCCTTGATTATTGTAGATGCAGGGCTGGTGTTCACATATTGTAAAGCACCAGGGTAGATGTGCTTGAACTGTAGCAACCATCAACCAAACTTAAGCACCCCAGACATCCTGAGACTTCAGCATTCTGGTCTCCTAGCAATCCTGGTAGGCTTAGCTCTGTGTGCAAGAGCGCCACCTAGGCTGCAGTGCCAGACTGATAGAGTATTTATTTGTTTAAATCAGTGGTTCCCAAACATTCCCCCCCCCACAGACTGCTTGAAGATTGCTGAGGGTCTTGGTGGACCACTCAGTGATTTTCCTACCTGCTTTAGCAATTGCAGTGCACTGCGCTAGATGCTGTATGGTTTTTACATTGTATTTTGATTGCTTCTTTGATTTCTTATACTGTATATTGTATTTTATTGTATTCAGACTTTTCAAGCAGTATTGAATTTGGGCTGAGAGAAGCAGAGAAAAGAGTTTGGGGTCTGGAGCTAACTGGAGAGGGATGCTGAGAAGCTTCTGACTAGTGGAATCATTCCCTAGGCCACGGTGCTGGACTGGTGGCATTGCTTGGAGGCTTCTACTGCTTGTTTAACATATGCTTTTTATTTGCTCAACTTGTACGTTAGCAGTTAAGCAATGTATTACCTGCTGCTATGCTTGGAAATGCCTCCCAGAATATCTGAAGGATGCCACGTCTGCTTTCTTCCTTAAATATCCTCCTAAAAAACCCACCTCTTCCATGATGCCTTTGAGTTAGTCCTCACCCTACATATTCTTCCCTTGCTCCAAATCTTCCCGTTCCTTCCAGGTTGTCTCCCAATTGTAAACAAGTAGATTGCAAGCATCTCAGGGCAGGGACCTTGCTTGAGATGCACTATGCCCACTGATAGATGGTGATCACGATACTACTACAATTGCTACTACTAATATCAGTAGCTAGGGATGAACAAATCTGTCCGTTTCAGTTCTCCAGGGTTCTCATTTTTCCAGTTTTAAATTTAGTCATCCACATTTCCACAACAATCTGTGATTTTTTAAAAAATCCTCATGAAAAATTATCAATATTTTAGTGCAAATTTCTCCTAATAAGCATAGCTTTGTGTGCAGTTTTGACTAATATACACATTTTTGCAAGCCTTCCCCTAATATAATGCATTTTTATGATATTATCATGAATATATACATGTACACTTTACCCCCATATGTGCATTTTGTTTGCTTTACTTGGCTGGAGGATTGCATTACAAAATTCAGAGAAGTATGAATTTTGAAGGATGGTTGTGTTTCAGTTTGCATTTTTCCCCCTGAAAAGGGTAAATTTGTTAAGTTCACCTTTAAATGAGCTGAATCAAATTTCTCCCCCATTCTTATCAAGGGGATTTTTTGCGCACATCCCCTAAGTGGGATGGGTAGGATTCATTCCTTGAAATATATATTTGGATAAGTATTTTGGTTTTTGTTTATTGCTGTTGTTATATCTGGTCTTATTGTCATTATTTTCTATCTTTATTGTGTAAGTTGCTCTGAGACACCATAATGCAAATATGAGAAATTATTATTATTATTATTATTATTATTATTATTATTATTATTATTATTATTACTATTATTATTACTATTATTATTATTATTATTATAATAGAAGCAACAAAAGGCACAAATAAGTTACCAGTTCTCTCCTTGTAAAGAAACTGATGGTATAAAGCTGGAATCTCCTCACACTCTGGAATATGGGGAGCATGAAATACTCTGTCTGATATAGCTCCCTACAGAAACACCCCACATTTACCAGCTGTGGAGCCATAAGATTATAATATTGTCAGAGAAGATGCATCTACCTCCATCCTTCCACAACCCATCATCCACCACTGCATAAAACTAATTTAAAATAGGAATCTGGGGAGTGCGCTCTCTCTCTCTCTCTCTCTCTCTCTCTGTGTGTGTGTGTGTGTGTGTGAAAAACATACCTCCACCTCTAAGAGGGAAAACAAAACCAAAAAAATCTAGCCCTGTGTGTGCGCTTGTGTGTGTGTGTGTGTGTAAAAGTAACAGTGGAGGAAGGGAGGAGGCAGAAAAAGACCCAGCCAACCACTGGCTCAGAAAAACAAACCTTTTAAGCTCAGAGGCAGCTTGAGTTCCAGTTTTGATTGAACAGACTTGTTAATAAAACTACATGGGGGGGGCTGTGAGGAGAAGATATGACAGAGAAAGCAAATCCGTTCAAATAAGATTTTAGTCCTGCTTTAAATCCACAGCTTTATTTATGAGTTTCCATGTCCTGAAAAGAGATAGACCAAAATAATGTCAGTGACAACACAGCAGGGAGGGAGGGAGGAGGCAGAGAGGCCCAGCAGACTGCTTGCTGAGCGGGGTATAATGCATCGTTCCACAGAGTGCAAGGAGCTCCCTCTCTCTGTATACGTGTGTGTGAAGGGGTCCCTGTTGCTGCCTGTGTTGCAGGAGTGTACCAGATCTGGTACGCAGTAAACTGTGCCCAGGGAGGGGGGCAGTTTGCAGTGGTGATGTGATGGCACCTATGGATCTGCGGGGGAAGCTGGCATGGGGGACGTCTTATGGGGAAGGCCTCAGTTGTAGAGAATATGCTTTGCATGCAGAAGTTCCCAGGTTAGAGAAGGCTGAGCTAGAGGGTCTGCAAGCCTCCTTACATACAACTCTAGGATTCGACCTCTCCCAACATTTCAGTACCCCTGTCCACAGCCACTCCAGATCAATTCCCCACATACTCATAGCTACAAGGACTGTTAATCAGGAACCCGCCTATTCATTCCTCTGTGCCCTTCAGAGCGGAGGCTGTGGATGGTAGTGGGAGAGAGAAGTACTTTGCTTTTCTTGCTGAGTGACAGACTTCTACTCTTTGGTGTCAGTTTGTCATCGGCAGGCCTGCTTGTGCATTATTTGCAGAAAGAGGTTAATGGAATTGGAGACTGTATCTTTGGGAGCACGCAAGAAGTGCCTGAGGGGACTTCAGCGTTTGTCAGAAAACACTCCCTGTTGGGCTGACAGATCTCTCTCTCTCTCTCTCTCTCTCTCTCTCTCTCTCTCTCACACACACACACACACACACACACAGAGAGAGAGAGAGAGAGAGAGAGAGAGAGAGAGAGAGAGAGAGAGATTACTCAAGAATGTTAGATGGCTCTATGGAGCCAGGGTTCATGAGCCCCCACTCCAGTCAGAGGTGGGAAAACTCATCCAATAACATCCTGCAGAAAAATCCAATCTATTACACCAAACACACTCCTGCTGACACTTCATACTGACCAGAGTTCACTAGCACACACCAACAATGGAGGCTGATTTATTAGGGCAAGTGGGGCAGTGCCCCATCAAGCTCAGTCTGCTCTCAGCCAGCCCCCACCTGCTTGCCTTCCTACTCACAATCCATCCAGGAGGTACAACTGCCTGCCAGCTTCCTCCTCCTTAGCCTCATTGTTGCCCTTGTAGAACTCAGCAGGGAAGAGGCTGGGGACAAAACTTAAATGGCTCTGCCAGTCACTGGCTGTGGCGCCACCTACTGTCGGGCTCCCTGCCTTCTGCCCTACCAATTCCACTGGGCACCAGCTAACACTGTACACCAAGTATTCTCAGGAACTTCTAAAGCAAGGATGGCGTACCAGTGGTACTCCAGATGTTGTTGGACGACAACTCCCATCATCCCTGACCATTGGCCATGCTGCCTGGCTGGGCTGATGGGAGATGGAATCCAGCACCATCTAGAGGGGCACCCCCACCCCATCTAAACCTTCCTGTGTATGTTTTGATGTTCTTAGTACGATACAGAGCCTCCTCCCCTGAAGGTGGGGGAGAGACACTGAATGCAAGAATAAACCAGATTTTTAGGCAGGGGATGTTCCCATTCCTACTCAAAGATACCAATCTTAGGTACAGCATATTAGCATCGGCAATGCATCAAGAACTAGCTGGCAGAGTTCAACCTCAGAGGCAAACTGAATAAAATTTGCCTATACTAATTTAGATATATAGATGCAACTGTACAAGGAACGATAAAATCATTACAGATGTACAATAATTGCACCATAGTGAGGAAGACCAGGTGGCTTGCATGGCAATTTCTCTGCCCCCAGATAGGGTGGGGAGGTTGGCACGGTGCAAATGCACTAGTGGAGCCAGTCCAGTGTTCCTAGTGATACATTTGCATTGCATCAATCTCCCTGCTGACTCTCCCCTCCTCCTTCTGCTAAGCAACAGTGACCCACCTGCCATGGAGCTGGTGTGGCAGCTCCACCCCCCCCGGCAAGTTGCTTCTGAAAGCATGACCAGTCCACTCCCCCCACACTCCCATTTAGAATTGGTAGACTCAGAATCTAGGTGGCTCTCAAAGGTGCAGGATGCGTACTCTGCACCTGCACAGAGACAACTTTCCACCTATTCTTATTTTGGTTGTTCTGGAATTAAGCCCTGGCTTTGAAAACAAAGCCCCAGAACAAATTGAGCCCCACACTGGGGATGCACACCTGGCGGCTTCAGGTGAAGCAGCTGGGGAAAAGCACCCTCTTGGAAAGGTAAAACTGGTGGGGAGTTTTCTTTGAAGTAGATAGGGAGGCGGGGAGGAATATTGCAGAAGAAATTGCCAGGTTGGGAGAATAGATTTCCTAGCTCTTGGATTCCTGAAAAATGGCCCAGCCTGACTTCCTTAATGAAGTGTTGTACAGTGATGATGAGAAACTGTCCTGGTGGAACAAAGATACTGGAGATGTCAAGGCACCCCTGAGCAGAGACGAAGCAAGGCAGAGCAGAAAGGGGGAACAGAGGCTGTGACACAATGAGGAATAAAAAACAGACCCAGTTTGCACAACCTTGGTGTCTTGTGTTGCTCAAAAAAAAAGGTTTAGAAGGTATGGCCTAAAGGCACATGAGGCCACCACCTTGCTGAAGCTAAGCAGGTCTGGGTCTGGTCAGTGCCTGGTTAGGAACCACATGAGTGCCACCTTGGGTTCCTTGATGAAAGAAAGACAGGGTATAAATGTAATAAAATAAAATAAATACAAATAAAACAATTCTCAGTGCAGATTCTGTATTTGTCCAGGTTCCCTGCCCAACTGCTTGCATTTTTAGACTGAGATGAAACTTCTCACTCTTACGGGGAACATTTTCAATCATGCCAAAATGCTTATATATTGCAATTTCATTAAAAAAAAAAATCAAAGCTGTATTCAGCAAATATATATGCAATCAAAACCATATAAAAAACAAAATCATCAGCTACCTGCAAAAGATTTTCCCCTTTCTTAATGTCTGCATAAGCCTGGCGGCACAGAAAAGTTGCCAGCATACGTTTAAAAATTAATACTAAAGACACCTGCTGTATCTCTCTATCTCATATATTCCTTTCCTGTTGGGTTTTCAGCAATACTTACAAAATTGTTCATCTAATCATTTTCATTGTATTATGTTTTGGGGCAACAAGGGGAAGTGGTGAGATGAGGCAAAGCACGGAAAGGCATGGCAAATCAGGACCCAGGGCAGCTCTCAGTGGTCCCTGCTGCCTGAGTTAGGGAAGATGTCTTAGCAAAGGATCAGAGTATCTGAGAGCTTCAGAGGCTGGCAGGAGCTTCCCTTCCAGTGGTTCACCCTCTTGGGAGAGATGTAAACAATCTTTTAAAGGGCCTGTAGTCTATTCTGCAGTTACATACTCTTTCACTGTTGTGGCACAGGAAAGGCTTCAGGGGAATCATTCTCAGATTCTGAGGATGATGGAAGAGCCATGTCCTCCACTCAGGGCAGTGCATGACGGGATGCTGAGGGCTCCCTGTTGTGGGACAGCTGATATCTCATCTAAATCTGAGTCATCCTCAGGGCAACATTGGGAGCCCAAGGCAGAGGATATGGCACATTCCGTCCTCTCTCTTAATTTACTCTTTTTGCTCACAGTTGATGTCATCAAACCTCCAGCTGTTCCTGGATTAGTATCATAGGGACCAGTCCCCCCAAAAAACAAAATCACATTTGAATTGGCAATGTAGGGTAGTTGGGGCAAAGGAGAATTGGTGTCTAGCAACATCTGGAGGGCACCAGGTCAGTTGTTCCATACCATAATAATTCATCTTATCTTATGTCCCTGATTGGCTAGGATCACCCTTAAGACTAACATAATTGACTGCATTTGAATTAATAAACATCATAGCATAGTCACATCAAATTTGCTATTTTGAATTGCATCATTATAAGTGCTCCCTGGTTGGCTGGCATCATCCAAGGGACCAAACCAGAAAAGAAAATGGTAATAAACATGAAGGAAAAGGCACCAAAGCAGCAGAAACTTGGATAAACAATGCACCAAACTGGGGGTTATAGTCAACTAAATCCTACTGAGAGTAGACCCACTGAAATTAACGAACTGAAGTTGTCCATGTCTATTAACTTCAATGGGTCTATTCTGAGTAGGACTAGCATTGACTACCGCCCAGGATTTTCAAAAATGAGTATTCTCACATAGTATTTTCTGGGAAAGTTTTATCTCCCTCTGAAGACATTTTTTACTTCAAGGATAAAACTGGGAAGTACTGGGTGAAGTCATAATGCTCATGCCCTTCGCAGATCTTCTGGGGCATCCAAATCCCCCTCAAGACTGTTCTAAATCACAGCCAACTCTGTCGAATGTGTGCCTTTATAAACTCCCCACTACTTTGGGGGCAGGAAGTCCTAATCTTGAGAAAGATTCTTTTCTTACACAGCAGCTTGCTATGCAATAAAAGCTTTGTGACATTCCCCGGGGACTCTACAAGAAAACAGAAATTGAACGAAGGTTAAAATGCTGATCCTGAGCTGCTAATATCCCTCAGGAGCTTTGCAAAACATCCACTTGGAACGAGTCCCATCTGGATAACAAGGGGAAATGCTCAAGGCGCAGGGAATCAAGAATAAAACCTTGAAAGGTTAGTGGATGTTATTCTCTTCCTCAAACCAAGCAAGTTCACTCTACATTTTCACTCTCTGACGTCATAGAAAGATCAGGAACTTCCTGTCTTCAGGGAGTGCCTTCAATATGGGCTAGATTGCCAAGGAACCCCTGTGGTTCTGCCACTCCATTGCATTGCAGAGGATTGTATCATAGGGTGTCTACCCACCGGGCCAGCCCAAGACATTTTGCTGTCTGATGCAGACCAAAAAACCTGCTCCCCACCAGAGTCAAGGTGCATAATTCCAAAGTTATTCTGGCACAAGAAGCAAAACATCTCCCTAGAGCTGTATACAACCTTCTCTGTCCTCGAATAAAAGGCTCTTGAGCTAGCAGACAGGTGATCTTTAATGTTTTGCAACGAAGAAATCCAATGCAACAGTTGCACGAGTAACCTGCTTATGCATTCTCTTGTGCAACAATATTCCGCTGGCACAAAACAAGTATACTGCTACATGACTTTAATGTACCACTACATTTGATACAGCCCACTGGGTCTCCCCCTCATCCCTCACAATAAAAATGCAACAATAATAAATGAAATCACTAACAATTTTTCTGCCTTTTTATGAAACCGAAACTCATTCTGTCTAATGGTAGGACCGGCCCAGTCCACTCATTTAACATGCGGTATTGTCCAGGCCTGTTGGGACTTGCTTGAACCTTGCATGAGCAGAGTGTGTCATAGAACATGTCCATCTCTCCTCTGATGTTGGGTATTGAGAGATCTCATTTCTGGTGAGTATGCTCTGTTTCTGGGACATTTTGCTTACTAGTAATTTAACACCCTTCTTATTAAAGAACTGTTGATTACCTTCAAAGGAATCTCAAGCCTAGTCTACATATGCCGCAAAATGAGGTGATAGAATCCTAAAATCATTCTCTTTACCTCTTCAGACTGCAGGTGGCGGTGACTCCTCCTCTCCTGCTAGGGTTCAGCCCTGATCAGACATGGAATGCCTTAAAGGTGGAGCAGGTCTCCATAGCAAATCTCCACTCCACCAGCAACCCCAAGAAGCTGCCCCAGGACCAAATACATCCTTGATTCAGGACCAACCACCACACGAGATGTCTTGGTTCCTGGCCGGTTCTCAGATCTCCCACCTCTCTCCTCCCAACCCTCAAATCCTCCCCAGAATTCCAGAAATTGAGCAGACAGCAAGCCAGGCAGGAGATTCAAGACTTCTCAAAAGGGGAGGAGGAGTACATGTAAGCACCCGGGGCTTGTTAAAAGAGGCGGAACCTCCAGTTCCTACAGAAGCTCTCTTTCTGAGCTGTTTCACCACTGATGCAGCCTCTCCTAGCTCCAGGTCAAAGTGTCTCTGAGCTGGGGAAATGGACCTTACTCCAGCTGCTGAAGGTGAGCCCAGAGGCCAAATCAGAAAGCGGAGTTGAGGAAGAGAGCCATGGAGGACACTGGTGCTAGGAAGACCATTGCTGCTCATGCAGGGATGCAGCCCAAACAGGAAGCCCTTTGCAGCCCTTCCTGATAAGATAGTTCTGATGGCTCACAACTAGGGATGGGTGAGAATTTCAATTCAGTTTGCATTTCAAGCAGAATTTATCAAATTTGCAATTTCTGAAACAACATGAGATCCAAGACACGGCCGTCCTTCGAAATTCACATTTATTAGAATTTTGGGATGCAGTTTACAAACTAAACAACAGACAAAAATGCAAATATTGGGGGAAAGTGTGCATAAAAATGAATACATGAGTGAAAATGCATGCAAAAAGGCATGTATGGCAAGAAATGGCTTGCAAAAATGTGTACCTTTGTCAAAACTGCCTATAAAAGTGTGTTTGTTTGAAGAAATGTGCACTAAAATGGTGGAGAATTGTCATGAGGATTTAATTCACAGATTGCTGCAGAAATGTAGAGAATTGAATTTAACACTGGAAAAATGAGAAACTGAGAGGACTGAAACAGACAGATCTTTCCATCCCGATTCACAACATGGGGTAGCTACACAGTGAACCATGCCCAGCAGCTCTTGACTTCTGCATAAAAGATTCCTTGTAAGTAAAAAATACTCACCAGAATCTAGCGCATCAGGGAGCCCAGCCTGGCCCTTGCTGTTCTAGTTTTCTATTTGCAGAAAGCACACACACACATACACACGTGTGCGCACATGCGCGCGCGCATTAAAAACATGGTCCTTAACCACCAGTCCAAAACAGTACAATCCGTTCTATCACCTCAGAACCCAACTGTCTCATTCTGTTACATCTCTAGACTAGGACTCAGGGTTCTCCAGAAAAGAGTTTGATTTCAAGCAGGCTGGCCCTCCAATTGACTCTTCTCCTACCAACCTGGCATACTTTGTTCTCTGTCGCCTTCCATGAATTTGGTTTGCTTGTTTTTATTGGAGTTTGGCATCGCAGAGTGCAGAAATGAATAGTCTGGCAAGACGGTTGAAAAAATAAAGAAACTTAAGGTTTATTGCAACTGGGAAATCAAAGGCATTCTGACTGCAGGCATACATGTGGCCATTGTAGAGCCATGAGATTTGCACTCACAGGCACTATGACTGACTAATTAGAAATGAAGAGGAAAGAAGGAAATAAAGCCGGGGGGGGGGACTAACAAGTAGTTACTAAAGAAGGAATCAGCAAGGAAAAAATAGGTTGTCCATCTGTCTATTGCCCTCCCTGCTGATTCAGATTACTTGTTACAAGTGTTGGTGCTTTACTCCCAACTGTTTCCTACTCTCTTGTACTCCATTAACGATCGCCCAACAGGCTGGTTCTTTCCGAAGAATTTAGGAGAATTGCACAGCAGCACAGAATGGTGTCAAAATGCAAACAGAATATGTTCTGTTATTAGTGTGCTCTTTGGTTGGGCAAAATGCCCCCCTCTCTCTGAGCGAATGCTGATTGACTAGAGACTAATGCTCAGTAGTACAGTGGCAAGTTCAGACATGCAGGGTCCCTTCATGATAGTTACAGCCACGCCCACTCCCATCCCCCCCCTTTTTTGCTGCTGGGTTGAGAATTAGATCCTTGTTAATGCCTCCTCCCACAACAGGAGCCAATCAGCATGAAAGGGAAATGTTAGTTATTAATAAGAGTCTTCTCAGTGGCTAACTCACTGAATCTCCACTTTTCTCACGAAACATTCACTGCTTTTTATGTCAAAGGATGGACTCCAGGGATCACTCGGCAGCACCAAATTAATCCCCTTCCCTCGGTTTTTATCTGGGTCGTGCTGGCTAGCGATGTATCCTTTAGGAGAGAATCTCGTCTTCGTTTGGGAGCTGCAAATGTCAGAGAAGCCGTCACCTCCTCGATTTGCCTGTTCCAATAATGAATTACCCTCACTGCGAACAATTAAATAGCTTATCTCTAATTTGAGTTTGTTCAGGCATTAATTTCTTTTTCTGCCTTCACCTGCAAGATTAAACAGTCTTCTCTGTAATATCGGCTACGTGCCATCACTCGCCAAACATGTTTGCTGCTGCTTGGGCAGGCCTCTGTGGACTTCAGAGGAGCCTGGGACCAGTGGCGGCTGGTGCCCACTGGTGGCATTGGTGGGGCAGAAGGGCAGGGAGACCAACAGTAGGTGGAACCAGAGCTCATGACAGTCAGAGGCAACTCAGTCTAGTTTTGTCTCCATCCTGCTCCTCTCTGCTGAGCTCTACAAGGGGCAACACTGACACCAAGGTGAGGAAGGTGACACACAATGCTACTCCCTGGACTGGTACTATAGAACAAGCAGGAAGGTTGGTGGGGTAATGCCCCATTTGCTGCAATTGACTGACCTCCACTCTCCCCAAAGGCCCATCTGGTCCAGCACCCTGTTCTCCCAGAGGCCAGCCAGGCACCTCTTGGAAGTCTGCAGGATGTGATTTAAAGGGTTCTTCAGTCCTGACTCAGAGGCAGACTGGACGGGCAGTAGGATCTTATTTCAGTGCTGGCCACAGGATAGCATTCCCCCCCACTGTCAGAGGCTGTATGCCTCAGAGTACCTGTTGTGGACATCACAAGTGCAGCACTCAAGTCCTGTTTACAGGCTTGCCACAGACATCTAGTTGGCTGCTATTGGAAACAGGGCTTTTGGCCTGATCCTGCAGGGCTTTTCTTATGGTTTTATGTGCTCCAGTGCACCCGATTGTTGCACGCTAGTTTAGAGAGTGCAGGATAGGCCTGTGGCACACATAGCTCTGATCTCTAAGTGAGTGGAATGGCCAAAGGACTTGGGTGGAATGAGTCCACAGATGTCCCTCAGCTCTGGACAATCTCAGTTCTCTCAGTTTCTCATTTTCCCCGTCGTAAATTCAGCTCCCCACACTTCTGCAGCAATTTGCAAATCGTTTTGTTTTAAATCCTCATGAAAATTCATCAATATTTTAGTGTGACTTGCTCCTAATATTTTTGTATGCATTTTTGCTAATGTACATATGTTTGCAAGCAATGTTCTCTAATATAGTGCATGTTTATATGTTATTTTCACTAATATATATTCATTTTTAGGCACATTAACCTTTAATATATGCATTTTATAAACATTGTTCAGTTGGAGAACTGCATGATAATAATCGGAGGAGAGCGAATTTCGAAGGACGAGTATGTTTCAGTTCTTATATTGTTTTGGAAAGTGCAAATTAAGTTGTTTCCCATTTAAATGTGAACTGAACCAACTTCCTCCCCATTCCTACCCTCAGCCATCTGCCTGCTGGGGTGATTGCCTTACTCTGCCTAATGATAAGGCCGGCCTTTCTCTGGCAGGCGTCCTCCATTGGTGGTCTCTGGTGGGTTTCCTTGGTGGTGGCAGGTAGCTGAGTCCAGCAGTTATGACCCTATGTATCAGGGGTATTGTGGGAAATTAAAAGGGTAGCTAGATTCAGCTGCCTAGGACTTCCTGGGGTGCCAGGTATTATTACTATTATTATAGGGGACCAAGGTAGTCATTAACAGTAGGCCCTGCTAGGCCACTGGAGCCCTGACTGCTGCCTAAAGATGCCAGGTGCCGCTGCCATCTCTGCACTGGAGAATTTCATGCCTGTTCCTGCTTTACAGTGAAACTTATGCCTGCATTCTCCCTCCACTGTCAGAGGCAGTGTGCCAGATGCTGGGAATCATAGGTGGGGAGAGTGTTGTCACACCCAGGTCATGCCTGTGGGCTTCCCATTAAAGCATGTGGTTGGCCAATGTGAGAACAGAATGCTGGACTAGATGGGCCGTTGGCCTCATCCAGCAGCAAGGCACATCTTTTGTTCTCCTGTTCGTATGAGAATCCAGTGAGGAGATTGTAGCTGTTTTATGTCCAGATTGCACTGCCACAGTTCCCTTGCACACCTGAGAGATGGATGGCTGCTCCTCTTGCGCCGATCAGCATTCTCCCCTGGCTCCACTTTGATACTATCTGTAGGCCATTAGTCGCTTATTTCATCCAATTCATTATATTCTCTTTGAACTACTTCTGTTTCTGGCTGGAATTTGTTTGAATGTTTAGCCAGAAAAAAATTAAAATAAAAGAAGAAAAAGGATCCAGTTATTTATTCCATGTTGGGACTCGTACTTTGCCCTGCAGCTGACTTTATATTAATTGTTTCTGTTTCATTTGTGTTACTTATGAGGGAGGCAGTGTGAGAGGAGGGGAGATGGATGGGATTGGGAAACTGAAGAGGGGAGAACCACTGGCAAAAACAGCTTCCAACATTGCAAATACATTCATTTCCTCCGCCTGACTGTTCCCTTTGCATGTTACCACAGCACCTCTGTTCCCCACCTGGTTTCCAAAATCTTGTCCAGGCAATAGAGGAAAGTTTCCCCTCTGGCATGTGCCCCTTTGGCATCTCCTTCCTTCTACGATGTCACTCATCCACATCCAGGCACGTACCACATCAAGACTTCCTTGGCTTCAGCGCAGGTATTTATTTATTTATTTGTATTTTTAATTATTAAATGCATATCCCGCCCTGGCAAACAAAAACACTAAAAGCACTCCAAAACTTCTTAAAAACAGACTTCAAAATGTATTTTAAAAAATCTTTAAAAGCATATTAAAACAAAACATCTTTAAAAATACCCTTTAAAAAAAAAAAAAACCAAAACTGGGTGCCCTGCAGATGTTTTTGACTCTAAATCCCAACAACCCTGGCCATTGGGAATGCTGGCTTGGGCTGATGTAGGGTTGGCAGGTCAGAAGCCTGGACGACTACACCCTTGGTGGAAACGTAGTACCATTTAGTAATACTAACTTCATTTATTATTCATTCATTTGTTTCACCAATCAGGAAACCAATCTCCTTGATAAAACAAAAACACCTGAGCTTAGAAGTCTGATATCACAATTTGATTCTGAAACTCTAATATCCAATTTGGGGATCAAACGTCAGCATCTCAGTCCTAGGGTAATAACCAATGCTTGCCCTGCTCAGGGTAGACCCATTAAAGTAAATGGACATTATTAACTTAGGCTCATTAATTTCAGTGGGTCTACTTTGTGTAGATCATAGTTGGATATAAACCTTAATGTTCAAATCTAACAAACGGATGATTTTAGTTTCTTTTCCATTTTGATCCCCTAGTGCTACCTCTCATTGCGAGACCCTCAGCTGCTGAAGAGTAGGCTTAATAGTAAATGAACGCAGCAAAAATGCCTTCACTTGCCATTAGATTCTCTTTCCTGCTTTCCTTATGACAGCTTTTACCATCCTGTTTAATAAGCTGCTCTGCAAATTATTGAACTATTTATTTTTGGTTCCATAAATGCCAGAGAGTTTCGCCCAAACCATGTTGCCAATGTGGATTGTGATGTTCTAATAGGTTCCATTAGTGCTTTTACTGTGACAACATTAGCACCTGCCACCTTAACTTTCTGTTGCCATAGTAATGACACATAAACAACCCATATTTAATAAGGGCAATCGAGACCACCAAGTTTTCCACTCTGCTGCTGGCAACATTCCACCTACGCAACATACCCTGCTGATCTCTTTCTTCTAGGCTCTTTCTGCTATGGGTGCATTCAGTATTCACCCATTCCACTGTCAGTCCAAAAGTGGTACTTTCAGAGGGGCAGAAACATTTCCCCAAAGAACCTTTAAGTATGTAAATGTTCACATTTTTTCAGTCTGTTCACTGCCATTGTTTTTCCCCCTCTGCAGCCATTTTGTTGTCTTTTTCAGGCTGAAGCGTCTTCCAATCAGGGACCATATAGTGATACTGATGACATCATGACACTTATCTAATCAGAGATGGTGACATGCTGATGTCACAGAGGAAAAACAAAGCCGATTCAGGGTGCAGACAATTCTTGTAAATAGCATTAGGAATACATTTGACTTCTTCTTCTGTGATCACCAAAACCAGAAAGGGACTTCACTGTTGACAAAAATGTTCATAATATAAAAGTTGTCTCCACTTTTGTCTCAGACCTAGCTCCTGCTTTGCAGTATGGAAGCACCAGAGGCATGATCTCAGCTTCAGTATCATGCGAAAGCAAAAGACCAAGTAAATAAAGGTTCTTGGCACTTATAGGTGTTATTGTTAAACTTTACAATTCTCCTTTGTGGATTCTGAGGCCACTGTAGGCATGGATTAGTTAAACCCTGGGCTTCCTCTGGGAAGATATACATTTAATAATAAATAAATAAATATAAAAACCAATTAAATCTCCAGATGTTGTTGGATTACAAGTCCCATCAGCCCCAGCCAGTATGGTCAATAGTAAGGAATGATCCAACAACATCTGGAGGGCCACAAGTCCTCCATCTCCCAGTTAAACCCTAATATATATTTGAACTCACTGAATGAGGGTGATTCAAGAATGCTGAATGGTAGATTCCCCACCACCATCACCCTTGGTGGCCGTTCTTGCTATGAATGATTATTTTTCACATTTTAAACTGATTGCAGGATTTTGGGGTGCCACCATGGAAAATATACCCAGTCCTGGGCCTAGATCTCTCTCTCTCTCTCTCTCTCTCTCTGTGTATGTGTGTGTGTGTGTGTAGGTAGTATACTTGCCTCTTAACAAAATGGAAGAGAGGGAATAATCATTTCTGGCTTAAAGATGATGAAGAACAAGAAATGATGGTTTTATGCATGAGCACATTCAGTTAGGGTGCATACATAATACATGACATGGATTCTTTAATATACCTTAAGTATCCTTTAACTGCCCTGCCATCCTCATAATCAGAACGGTACATTTCCTGACCCTTTCACAATGCATGCTAACAGGTACAGCAAGAATTGTGATCCTTTTTCAATCAGAGACCTGGATAAGGATGGTGGTCAAAAGGGATACCACTTGACTAACCAACTGAATAAATTAGAGCATGAGGTCATAATTGTGAGCAGATTGTGGAGATGAGAATTCATGGTGAAATAATGAACCACTCTACCATTTTTTTGGCCCAGTTTCTGTGCAATAAGAATCAAGGCCCTTCCATATGTCCTTTTTATTGTGCATTCATGATGATTTGTGCTCATCGTGTTATTGGGGCGATCAAACAAGATCCCACTTTTAATACTGTTCGTGCCTGCAAACGTTTTGGGGTGTTCACACTGCTTCGTTTCCAATCATATATCCTACAACCTCTTGTTGAAATACTGTAAATTTATATACTACAAATGTTCTGGTTTCTTTGTGGCCCAAATTTTTATGCAGTATAGCCCCTCTGTACAGCAATAGTGTGGCAGCACTGGAAAAGCATCACAGAACAAACTACAGCAGAATAAATCTATCACTAATACACTGTTATTGTATCAAGAACAGGTTGCCGAATACCCTGGCAATAAAACACCAGTGTGGAGGGGCCATTACAGGTCCCCACCTGTACAAGAGTTGCCACCAATTTCCAACCTGGAGAATATAGATGCCCCTTTGGCAGTTTTGTAGTAACAAATGATCCTTCCCTCCCCCTTCCTGCTCCTCACCAAATCCACTTGATCACCCTCACCATCTTTCTGCTGGAGCAAGAGGGACCGCCATTTTGCCCCACAGGAGGGGTGCATGGACCGGGAGAGGAGCAGAGTGGCAGAAACCAGAGCGGCAGTGTTGTTTCAGAAAAAGCTTTTCCAAGCTCATATATACTCTTGAAGTTGCTGTATAGCCTTCCCAGGGTTGGTTCCGGAGTTTTGTGGGGAGGTGTACGGATTGGGCAAGATGGAACCATGCTCTTGCTGGGAAGGAGAGGTGAAAGTGAGCTCTCTGCAGCAATTTGTCCCCCAGTGGATGGTTAGGCCAGGTTGAGCTTTCTGCTTACCACGGTGGTGCTGTTGTTTCCTGGGAGGGATGGGATAGAATCTCCCAGTGGCCTCTATTTGCCTTGCTCAGCGATGGGGAACCACTTTCAGCCTGAGGGCTGGATTCAAATCTGGCCAACCTTCTGGGGGCTCATTCTGATGGTGGCCAACTCTACCTGGAGATACTGAAGCTGGGATCTTCTTCATGCAAAGCAGATGTTCTACCACTGAACTCTGGAGTGGCTCCCCACCAGTTGAAAACCAATATGCATGAATGGGGTTGCATCCTTGCCCCTGTCATCACTGTCCATTCACTTGCCTTCTCTCCCTGGGCCTGATCATCCCTACTGCCCAGTAGTAGAGGGCAAGGCAAGTGGAGGCTGCTCTTCTTTCTCCTTTTTCTGATGGAGAGGGCAGGGGAACAGGAAGCACCAGCAAGGAGGAGCAGAGCCAGGAACTGTGGGGCTCAGCAGTGGCTCCCCTGCTGGAGTGTAGGCCTCAGCAGATGCCCGGCAATGCCAGTTCCTGATGCTGTGTCTTCTTGGAAACAGGAACAGAAAACCCAACCTGAACAATCAAGGGGTTTGAGTTAGGGTTGCCAGGTTCAATCCCTGAGACTGATCCTTTATCTTTAGGAGAAAAGAAAGTCAGCTAAGTGCAGGTGTTCTTGCAACCCTGTAATGGGAAAAACCACAAGGTGGAATTCTCCCTTCCCCCTGCACAACTTTTAAAGATACAAAAGTCCTCTTGGAGGCTGGACCTGGCAACCAAGAGGTCTTCTGTATCTTTAAAAGTTGTGCAGGGAGGAGGGAGAATTCCACCTTGTGGTTTTTCCCATTACAGGATTGCAAGAACACCTGCACTTGGCTGACTTTCTCTTCTCCTAAAGATACAGGATCAGTCTCAGGGATTGAATCTGGCAACCCTAGTTTGAGTACTTTCCTTACAATGAAAGGCTAAAGTGTCAAGGACTTAATGAGAAAAAGAAAAAGACAACTGAGATGGACAGGGGCAAGGGAGTGACAGGACCACAATGGAATAGAAGTGAATAAAATTATGGATGGTGTGGCGAGCATGTACAAAGCAAAATGCTCCCCTCCCTCTCAGATCTCAGAATCATCCAATGAAGGTGACTTGGCTCCAAATTCAGAACAGGGAAAAGACAGGACTTCTTTTCAGAATGTATAATTGTGGAACTCACTGCCACAAGTTTTAATATTTCCCACAGCCCTACATTGTTTTTAAAAAGGATTAAGACAAATTCATGGAGGATCGGTGTGTCAATGGCTAAACAGAATTCCCAGATTCAGATACAACATACCTTTGAGTGACAGTTGACTGAGAGAAGCAATCTAGGGCTGGGGTTGTTGCCTTCATCTCCAGCTTCTGAATACTTCCTGGAAGCATCAGCATGCTGGACTATGTGGAATTGTTGTTCTGACTCTGCAGGACTCTTAGGTCAACAGGGAATCCAAGATCAATATGTGCAAGGAATAAAGGCAGCATGTTTAAGGTGAAAATTCAAGTCTGCTAGATGTGAGCTACAAAGATAAGTAAAGCCCTGATCCAGCCCTGATCAGACCAAAGGTCCTGCATTCTGTTCCCAACCAGATGCCTATGGAAGCCCACAAACAGGACACAAGCACAGTGGCCCAGTCCCCACTTGTGATTCCCGGCATACCGTCTCCGACAATGGATAGCAGCTTAGGGTTATAAAGCTGTGTCAATGATCACGTGGGTGATAAGAGCTTCCTGTTTCTGCAGACTCTTGGTAGGAGATGAAAGGTGGCAAATTCAGTATGTAAATTTTAGACCCCCACACACACATTGTATTTATGGGGCCATGCCCCCTGCCTGGGCTAATCAGTGATGGGAGATGAATTTGCCATGACATGGCTGCCCATTGCACTGGTCCATTTCTCTCTGCCTCTCTCCAGAGTAATAAATAAAGTAGTTACCAGGTGCCTCTCTGTGCTCTCAGCGCTGGCAGGTTATTTATATGCAAATTTCCCCGCCTGGCGTGGCTGTTCATAAACACGATAACGGAACCATCTGCAGAGATGGGACGTGACTCAATCGCACGTCAGAGGTCCCTTTCTGATCCAGCCTAGAGAGTTAATATGGGATTATCCACAGCCAATTAGATGCTATCAGAAATAAAAAAGATACAGTGTGCTTTACTGACACACAGACTGTTAAAACTAGCACTGTGGGGAGGGGAATGGAAGGCTGGAGTGATGCCCCCACCCCCTGAAACATATGCCATTGGGATTAAAATCCATAGGCACTTCAATCTTTTGCTTGTTTCGAGGGCAGCAGGGAAACTTTCCTACCTCGTAATGTCTGTGAGATTTCCAGGTGGCTTTTACTACCTCCACTTAGGCTGTGTACACACTAGGGGTAGGCAAAAATTTCAATTTGTTTTGCCTTTCAAGCCGAATCTATCAAATTTGCAGTTTCCGAAACAGTGTGAGGACTGAAACCCAGCCATCCTTTGAAATTTGCACTTCTCCGAATTCTGCTTTGCAGAAACATGCATAAAAATGAATGTGTGAGTGACGATCACATGCACAAAGGCATGAAATGATGAGAAATGGCTTGCAAAAATGTGATTCGTTCTCTTTCTAGTTTTCCCAATCTTAAATTCAGTTGTCCACATTTCTACAGCAATTTGTTTTTTTTAATGAATTCTAAGTATTTTAGTGCAAGTTTCTTCTAACACACACATTTTTGTATACAGTTTTGACTAATGTACAAATTTTTGCAAGCAATTTCTCCTAATATTCATTTTTGTGTGTTATTTTCACTAGTATGTGCATTTATATGCATACTTCACCCTAGTATCTGCATTTGTGTACACATTAATTGGCTGAAAAACTGCATTGTAAAATTTGGTTAAGTGCGAATCTCGAAGGATGGCTGTGTTTTGGTTCTCATATTGAAAGTGCAAATCTGATAGATTTGACTTTAAATACAAGCTGAATCCAATTTCCCCCCCATCCCTACAGATTAAGCCCAAACAGTGAAGGGTATATATCAATATCTGTTTCCACTGAGCTCCATTTGCACATCAGTGCTGTAGGGTGTGCACTAGATTGGTTGGACTGTAGTGACAACATTTCTCATAAATGTCACAGGATAATATTTTATTGGAAACAACCAGTGTTCACAATGCTGTATGCAAGCTTTTAAGTTACACAGAACTCTTCCAAAGGCTGCAAGTTGAAGGCAATATATGAGAATGATGTTTCTGATTGAGGGCTTGATGTTAAGCTCCTGTTTTGGAACTCCCTATCATTGTGAAGAGTTCACACTTTGTGTTATTGATGTGAGAGCTGCAGTTGTCCCTTGATGGCCTGAATGTGTCAAACTGCTAGTGATCGCAAGAGGGGATCCGTGCTCACCTTTATTTAAAAGGAATGAGGCGGAGTCTGTTTCCATACAGCCATCATCACATGCCATTGTGATGAGGGGACTTGCCCCTCTGAGGCCTTGTCAAAGCCTGCTGTGGGGTGACCTTGTTTTTTGCAAAGCCACATGTTCATGTGATCCCGTGTCCTTGCATGGCCCTTCTGGGCCCTTCCATAGCTCCCACAGATATGAGGCTGATAGGCCAAGCTGGGTCCTGTCATTCATTTCCACAGCTTTCTGACATGGGAGTTGTTGCAGGCCCTGCACCGCTTGTCAAAGCAGGCCTAACTCTCCCTGACAGGCTTTGTCAGCTCCCACTTCCCCAAATTTAACAATGGGTGGCAATTTTGACGCCTTTCAGTGCCTCAGGCTCTTAGGCCTGTCTTCTCTTCATTCTCCCTTATCTGTTCCCCTGCTTCCATTTTTCCTCACAAAAACTGCCAGCGCTTGCTACTCTAAGCAACAAGGGAGAGAGCAACAACTTTAAAGGCTCTGCTGAGTGAAAGGGCTAAATTTAGCAGAATTACACCACAGCACCTGACAGGCTGAGGCCCAGCTCTGAAACACACCTTTCCCCTCTCTGATGGAGTGTTAAAAAAGAGAGAAGTAATGCCTCCACTAATAAGCAAGATGCAGTCTCTTTTTTCTCTCTCTTTTGCCCACTATGATCGTGGTTGCCTCAGAGGTGCGAACTAACCCTCTTCATTAGTCAAGAGAAGCTCTGGGCCCGTTTTCTCTTTGCTGGGGCACTGAGGGAAATTCACGATGTTGAAAGACATCAAAAGCGTGTAGTGAAAAGCTTTTTTATTTTCAAACGGAAAGTTTGTTTTGCCTACTGACAAGCTTCAGATGCATCTACCTTTGACCTTTATTCATTCGTTTTCATCAGCCTGCAATTGCTGGATGAAAATATTGAACATAATGAGATGCTCTGGGTAGCCCAGCCCATTCTATATCACAGAGTTGCAATGTTCCAAAGGAAGGATATTCCCAGCACTTAATTTTTGAAAAGCAAACTGTGTGCTGAGGCACAAGCCAACCTTGGGGTTTTTAAACCCTGTGATGCGCTTGCATATCTTACAATAGGACTGGGAAATCTCTGGTCCTATGGGTGGGGAATCATATGTGGGCCCCCAAGTCTGTCTGTCTGGCCCTCAAGACCTATCCCAGATAATGCCCCTTCCCCAGGCTGCCTCTGTTTCCAGCTCTTCTTCGCATCCTCCTTGAAGCTTTGCCTGGCTAGAATGTGTCCTTGAACTTTGATTATACAGCCACGAGAGTGGTTGTATACTATAGCCAGCATGGATTTTTCACATTCCGCCATGTTAAATTGAAAATACACCTATGCCATTCTGCTGCTTCCCATAAGCTCATTTCAAAACAAAACCTTATAACAAAACAAAACCTTGCTTAACAACCCTCTAAGGTTTCATGGCAATACACAAAACACTCAGAATCGAGACTTCAAAGTGTAAAACTAGAGCAAAACGATCAGAGCCCTGCTGGACTTTTTTCTGCCAGTGGTCTCATAATTTGTTGAAATTAATTAAAAATCAGCCATGTTTGTAGACTACTTGTAATCCTATTACTGACCTTGCCTCATACTCCGACCTTTATCTTCTGCAATTTAAAGGTTAAACAAATGCATGGCTGATTTCTAATTAATTTAAGAAATTTAACATTGGAGTCTATGATAGCGCAAGCATGCTCAGTAAGAACCAACTGTCAGTGTTCTAAAAGCCATACACACAGCTGTTTGGCACACCCATGCCAGACCTTTATTCCATGTTAAACAGTCATGGCTTCCCCCAAAGAATTCTGGGAAGTGTAGTTTGTGAAGGGTGCTGAGAGTTGTTAGGAGACTGCTATTCCCTTGACAGAGCTCCAGTGGCCAGAATGGTTTAACAGTCAACCCCTCTTCTTGGAATTGTAGCTCTGTGAGGGAAATAGGCATCTCCTAACAACTCTGGGCCCCTTTCACAAACTACACTTTCAGAATTCTTTGGAGGAATCCACAACTGTTTAAAGTGGAATAGATGTCTGGTGTGGATGTGGCCAGGAACAGCTTTAGTTGAAATCTGGGTACACTACATGTGTCAGGTGTAGAATTAAAAAGGTGAGGACCCCCCCCAAATAATGATACTGTTCACAATGTTTTCCTTTTAGAAAGGAAGGGGCTTTCCCTCTGCTCAGTGCTCACCTCCCCAATCTCCTCCCCTCCCTCCCCTCCCCCTCTCCCCTTCTTCCCCTCCCCTCTCCATTCCCCCTCCCTGCCCCTCCCCATGTCAGTTTCACCTATCCTAAGCATGATTTTACAGGAGTAAATCCCATTCCATTCAATAAGCAAGCAAATAATCAGACCTCCCTCTTCCCTCCTCCTCCTCCTTCCCCTCCCCTCCCCTCCCTTCCCCCTTTCCTCCCCCTCTCTCCTCTCCTCTCCTCTCCTCCCTCCCCCTTCTCCTCTCCCCCTTCTCCTCCTCTCCTGTGGTCAGTTTCACCTATCCTAAGAATGATTGCAAGGGAGTAAATCCCATTGAACTCAGTAAGCATGCAAATTGTTAGACCTGCCTTTCTGCTCCCCATTCCCTCTCTCACCCTCTCCCCTCCCCTCCCTCTCCCTCTTCTCCTTCCCCTTCCCCTTCCCCTCCTTCTCCCCCTCCCCTCACCATATGCTCAGAGTCCCATGTTACCAAAATCTTCCAAGCTACACAGGAAGTGGATTGGATTGTGAAAAACCAACCCAAATTGCGTTTACAGTTTTACAAATTCATAGGGCAGTACAATACCTCAGCGAAGAGGTCAGGTCTCCTGCTCTCCTGGTGCATTCACTAGAGCTGCCCAATTTCCCTGCTTTTTAAAGATTGATAGAAATATCTGTTGGCTGTAGGTACATTCTTAAACCGCAAGATTTTTTTCTTATTAGTGATTAATGCATCTTGTATGGAGAGTTGTATGTACAGAAGCCGCTGACATTTGCATGGCTGGAATGTCACCTTCTGTACAAAAGAGATTCATCTGCTGCTCTGCCCACTTTTGCCTCTGGTCCAGCTCACCACTTGCATTTGGCCCCCTGAAGGCTGCCTATGATGCAATGTGGCCCTTGGGCTGATAAAGCAACCCTACTCCTGCTCTAGAAAAAACATATTTGTCCTACTGTCAGGCCCAGGATGTGACTCAGGAACCAGACCAACGGCTGTAGTTAATTCGTGTTTTATTAGGGTAATGTCCAAACAAAGACTGCGTTTTCTCATGAAGCAATACAGAGATACAGGTCCTGTGGCATTGGGAGAAAGTTGACAGAGCAAGGGACTTCTTCCCGCCTGTTCTTTAAGAAGGGGCCAAACGGGCGCGCAATCTTTCGCTCCTCCTTAACTGCCCCTCAGGTACTGCCCGCCTTCCCCCCCTTCTCTCCTGTCTTTTCAGCTGTCTGCGTGTGCGCGGTGAGGGGGGAAGCATCACCCCCTCCTCTTCTGAAGTTTCCGATTCCAGGATGGGGGATAGGGGAGGGGCTGATGGTAAACTGCCTCCCCGCTTTTCGGCTGTGAGCAGCCCTCCCTCTTTCCCCTCTTGCTCTGAGCCTGAAAGAGGGGGAGGCGTGAGAATGTCCAGGGAGGGCTCAGGCTCCCCGTTGCTAAGCGACCTTATCACTGGCAGTTCCTCTGTTTCGTCTTTGCTCCAAAGGGGGGAAGTTCCTCCCCCTTCCCTCTGCCATCCGTCCGAATACTCTTCTCCCAACTCTCCGGGATCCAGCTCCCCGGGATTGGGACCCCAGCTCTGCCTTCCGACACCTACGTTCTGTTATCTGTTAAAGGAGCCTTCCCAATATATAGAATGGAAGCAGAGCTTGGAAAAGTTACTTTTTTGAACTACAACTCCCATCAGCCCCAGATAGCATGGCCACTGGATTGGGCTGATGGGAGTTGTAGTTCAAAAAAGTAACTTTTCCAAGCTCTGATGGAAGTCTGCACTACATGCCACCTTGGTCTTCATATGTATGTGTTTACTTGCATGTGCCATGTGCATTAGAGATAAGATGCATCTGTTACCCACTCAAAGTTTTACCTTAGAAATCTTGCAGAGAGAATCAAACTCTGAAGAATGACAACTCTTGAAAAACTCATGATAACCCTACCACAAATTACACTTGTAAGAATTCTTTGGGGGAAACTATGCCAGTTAAACTGATATAAAAGCAATTTAGCCTTTGTAGTCTACACAGGACTTGATGTGTGACTCTCAAGTAATTTTCCACTGTTTCTTTTAAAAGCCCTCCTTAGAATTTTTGCAGAAAAGAATAAATAAAACAAGGCACAAAAATAGGAAGCTGCCTTATACCGAATGAGAGTATTGGTCTATCTAGCTCAGTGTTGTCTACTCGACTGGCAGCAGCTCTCCGGGGGTTCAGGCTTGACTCTCTCCTATCCCTGCCTGGAGGCGCCAGGGATTGAGCCTGTGAACTTTTGCATGCAAGTCATGTGCTGTACCATGGAGCCACAGCCCTCTCTCCTGCGAAAAATAAAAATAAAAATGGAGGTATGGGTGAAAGAGAAATGGAGCAGCCCCTGAATTTTAACCCTGATTTTTCCTTAATGCTAAAGGAGAGGTAAGAATGGAGCATTCAAGGAATTCTTGGTTTAGTACTGAGCAGGAGGCAACAGGGGACACCCCCAGCACTAGAAACATCTCTACCTTGCACCAGGCAGTGTTGGATTTCTTATCTTGTCCACAGCAGTATGGAAGGAGAGACTAACCCAAGTCAAAACCAATGGGGGCTGCAGCAGCAAGAATGCAATGGAGGTTGGAGACAGGAGGTTGGAGACTAGATTAGTTTGTTGTACCGCTGGCGAGTGACTCTCGCCTGCAGAGACAGGGACCGTGGGCTCTCAAGGAACCTGTCAAGAATGCTGCACTCTGATTTATGCCGGCGAGGGGCACCGTATTTCACTCTGATGACAGATGGTTTCCTAATATTTTAATCATGCCGTTAACCTTCAGACTGGCGAGACAGGTACCGATGATACCCTCCTCGGCTGCTATCCTTCTGTGAGGGATGGGGAGGCAGGAGAGAGGCTTTTGCAGGAAATACCACAGTGCAGGAGGTCTTGGATTGCATCTGGAGCTCAGGGTTTTAGAGATTTGGACGGCACGTGCTTTGCAAATATATTAGGGTTGTTTCTGAGAAAGAAAGAAGTGCGTTTTACATGTGACCAGTGAAATACTCAATCATTGTGCAATATTTGTGTGTGGCCTGTATATTGCAGTGAACTGGAGAGGGAGGGCACAGCGAGGTCCCTGATGGTGAAGCTAAGCCAAACAATGACAGGGTGGGTGGTTAGCTTTTGCACCTGCCCCAAACTGGCTCCAAATGCAATGCTTTACCTTCTTCTAAGTGATGACAGCTATTCCCCATGTTTCAAAGTGAGCAAAGAGGGGACAATATAAGAGTGCCTTTCACCAGCTTCAGCTGGTAAGACAGCTGTGGCTGTTTCTGGACAGGGATAGCCTGGTCACTGTTGTCCATGCACTGATAACCTCCAGGCTGGATTACTGTAATGCACTCTATGTGGGGCTGCCCTTGAGGTTGGTCTGGAAGCTGCAGCTAGTGTTCACTGGGGCAGAGTATTGCCAACATGTTACTCCGCTGCTGAAAGAATTGCCCTAGCTGCCCATTAGCTCCCAGGCCAAGTTCAAGATTCTAGGTTTGCTGTACAAAGCCCTATACAGCTTGACACCAGGATGCCTGAAAGATTGTCTTACCCCTTATATAACCAATCACTTACTATGCTCTGCAGGTGAGGGCCTCCTGCAGATACCATCTTATCAGGAGGTCCGTTCTGCGCAACATAGGAAATGGACCTTTAGCATGATGGCACCTACCCTTTGGAATTCCCTCCCCTTAAATATTAGACAGGCACCATCTCTGTTACCTTTTCGGAACCTACTGAAGATCTTCCTCTTTCAACAAGCCTTTTGAGACCTTATTCCAGTCTGCATCTGCTTTTTAATATGTTTTTAAACCTTTTAAAATATATATATATATATGAAGACTTCCGGGAAGGGTGACTTAGCCTGTGCCTGCTTTTGAGACGGGCTCCTGCCTCAAAAGAAGCTTATTCAGATATATCAGTCAGTTTTTTCTTTTTTTTTTGACTGATTAAACTTCTCCCGGGTAGGGAGAAACGAAGAGATTAACCTCAAAGCCTATTTTTGTTGGGACGACCAGATCTCATTAATTTATGGGACGAGGTCCAGCCGACGAAGGTGGGACGGATTTTCAACAGCAAGCTCTATCTGTTAAAGCGAACGTTCATCTTATCTTCTAAGAGAGAACGCACTAACAGGCAAGCACCCTTCTTTCTATATTTTTCTTTTACTTGACTTAAATTGTTGCTGTTTAAAAGAGATTTGCCAGATTGATCGGTTTTTGACATCTCACTGGGGAGCCGTAACTTCTCTCTGCTACGCACTAATTAATAGCTTATCTCTGTTTTTGTTGCAAAAAGCTGTCCTGGATTTGCATTCTAAAGATACACACAGAAGAGGGATTTCTATTCCAGATTTTTATTTTGAAAAATATTATACTGTTTTGAGACTACTCTCTTTTTGGTCTATTTTATTTTGACGAATCTGTTTCTTGACGATTGCCATTAATTGCTTCGATCCTGGGAACTGCATTTTGTTTACTTAACCATTGGAGAGATAAGGCTGTCTGCTCTGTTTATACTGTGATGTCACCAAGTTTGGAGTATTAACCCAATTGTTGCTGAAATAAGAAGTGGTTTTCCTATATTTTTCTTTTAAAATGGCAATTAAGAAAGTGGCTGAGAATCTGGAAATAACTATGTTTCAGAGAATAATGAATGAGATTGAGATAACGAAAATTGAATTGAGTAAAATGAAGCAGGAGATTAAAGATATAAGGGTCCCTGTGAGAGAGGTGACCCTGGAAGGGGTCCCTGTGAGAGAGGAGACCCCGGAGATTGGAATAGGGGTCCCTGTGAGAGAGGAGACCCTGGAGACTGGAATAGGGGTCCCTGTGAGAGAGGAGATCCCGGAGATTGGAACAAACGTGGAACAGGAACAAGATTTGGAGTCTATGGACTTTAGAAATAAAATCTATTGTTTGGAACTCAATGTTATCTCTGAAGAAATTAATGAAGATTCTAGAGATAAAGTTATCAATGGCATGGATTATCTTCTGGACTGGAATGATGTGATGGAGCCCAATATAGAGAAAATCTATGGAATTAACTGCAGCCATGTGACAATGGAAAAACTTTTAAGAGATGACCCAGTGTATTTTGAAAAAAAGAACAGAGATATGATTTTACAGCAGTATTTCAGCAACTTATTCAGAATGGATGGCAAGAAAATATTTGGGATAGAGGTAATTCCCATCAGACTCTTATTATATGACTATGGCTTTGACAGCAAGATTATTATGGAATACTGATAATGGAAGATTGGATATTGAAATTACTGGACTTAACAAGACTACTGAAGATGGAAGATGGAAAATGGAACTAATAGAGATAATAGAACAATGGCTACTGAAATTACTGAACCTAACAGATTCTGATGTGATGGATTAATTGAAATGTTTATTTTGACTATGGTTATGACAATAAGATTATCATAATTAGTAATGAGATGGATTAATCGATATGCTTATCTGGAAAAAAAAATTGATAGATATATTTCTTAAAGAATTGAAACCTCTCTTTGACTTTTTGTGGAAAGAATAAAGTAATGTTTATGAGATTTGATGATTAAGTAAGATAACTACTGGAGGAAAGTGATTTTATAATATGACTTAAGAGACAGGATTGCTATATATTATAGACTTATAACTGATTTGATCTTTGACAAATGGGAAGTCAATATTTTACTCTTTATTTTTTATTTTATTTTTTTTTTTTCTTCTTTTCTTTTTTTCTTTTTGTTTAACTATTTTTGATTTTGTTTTTTGTCTTTGAATGTTTTATGATTTTGTCTTGTATGTTTTATGAAAATCTGAATAAAAATTATTGAAAAAAATAAAAATAAAATATATATATATATATTGAAATCTTTTTTTAAAAGATGTTTTGTTTTAATATATTTTAAAGTCTTTTTATGATGTTCTGAAGTGTTTTTGGTGCTTTTGCTTGCTACCCTGGGCTTCTGCTGGGAGGAAGGGTGGGACATAAAATAAATAAATAAATAAATAAAAATATGCTTCTGATACCTCATCAACTCATTTCCAAAACTCATCTTAAAGTTAGGTTCTGGTTCTGGATTATTAGGACAAGGTAGGCAATACACATCTGACTCATCTCGTCTACCACCTCTTGAGGGCTTCCACCATTTATCTCTTTGGTATGCTCTGAGCATGATATCGTAGAGTAGGGCAAACAGGAATAACATTGCGTGTCAGGGCTGAGTTGTTGGCAACTTTCAAGGTGCAGCCGGGAGCTGTGAATCAGGAATTGTTCCAGGAGTCAGAGCCAAGGAACAAAGAAAACCATGGAATTGTTACTAAAGAACAACTCAGAGCCAGGAAAATCATTCTGCCCAGGCAATGTCCTGATCTAAACAGTCAGCATTTATAACCCTTCTTGCCTAAGAGAGCCTCCAGTGGCCAAGTTCGATGGGCATAGCCAATCCAGTCCTTCACTGCCCAGTGAGAAGCCTCCAGCATATACCCCACTGGTTCACCACATGGACAGAGAGTGCAGGTTCCTCATTCTCAACCCAATAGCTCCTGAGCAGAGATGTAAGGTGACAGCAATTTCTATCCCATCCATAATTTATCACAATCACCGCTGCTTCTGCTCTGCTGCAGTTTGGCTTTTGCTACCTATGTTACTCATTTTGCTATCTGCCATGGGTGAAACCTATGTAATTCATTATGTAATTAATTTCAATGCATTTCAGTGGAAGGGAAATGTCAAAAACAATGCAGTAATAATGCAATTATTTCAAAATGTTTGTGGATTGAAAAAACAATAGCAAATACGGCTCACATTTGCTTAAGGTATTTCCATTCCTGACCTCTGATGAACATGCAAACTGTAGAAATTTCTGCTCTCATTGTTGTTTCTGATGGACTTTTCTGACAACCCTACTCCTGAGAGAAAAGAGAGAGTAGACCCTTGTGGGTGCAATACATTTCTGCCATCGTTGCACACAGGGACACATTGCACCTCCTTACTTTTTAGGATCACTGTCAGCAAGGGCTGAGCTCTCAGATACCAGAGATGGAGAATAGATTTCATTTCTATTGCAACAATGTCGCCGGTTGTAGAAATTTCATTTTTTTCTCCCTATCTCCCCTACTAAAGATTTTCTCCCTAATGTTTTCTTATTTATGTTAGCAATTAGAGAACAGAGCTGGAATGATGAGAATGTCAATATCTTAAGCCATGTTGCAGCAAGAAGGAAACTGTTTCCAACAAGAACTCCGCACTTGTCTTGATCTAACATAAGATGTCAGATCAAGTCTGGAAGAAGAGAAAAAGTGGACCTTGTAATTATGGACAGGAAGCAGGCATAATGAAAACTTGGGCTTCTTCCAGATGAAGTCAGCACAGAAGTCACAGCTTAATGACTGGTTTCATGGCTTACGTTGGTACTCAAGGCTGAAGGATTTATTTAACCTTCTTTTACTTCTGGAACACCTTACTGTAAAATAAGGGATGCCCTTTAAAAGGAGGGAGTGCAGAGTGCCTTTAGAAGGCAAATCAATAAGCAGGGTCCATTAAATATAAAGTGTTGATGGTTACAGAGTCATGCCATGCTACCTCAAGTTAAACTAACAGCAGCAGTGAAAATTGGGACCATGGCACAGGGAGTAAGAAGGGAGAGAGAGAGAGAGAGACAGACAGACAGACAGACAGACAGACAGACAGACAGAGAGAGTTCCAATCACAGGATTCATAGATGTGTTTAGCCACACCATGTAGTTTGGCTTTGACCAGCGCTTTGTGCCTGGATTCAGTACAGAGTGCTGGTCTTGGCCTTTAAAAGGCATGGGACCTAAGAATCTATAGGAAGCTGCTCTATACTGAGTCAGACCATTGCTCCATTTAGCTCAGTCTCATTTACATTGACTGTCAGCAACTCTCCAGGATTTCAAACAGGAGTCTTTGCCTGCCCTAGCTGGGGCCTTCTGCACGCAGAACATGTGTTCTACCATTGGGCTATGACCCTTCTCTTAAACCAATGGCGAGGGACCATTTTCAGCCCCACTTTCATCTGGGCAAGCTTTTGAGGGCTACATGCCAGTGGTGGGTGGAGCCAGAGGCAAAAGTGGGCATAATAACTAATGTAAAATGTACCTTCGTACAGGTAGGCTAGTTTTCTACATACACCAACACACCCCTCTGTATCCGCCATCCAGATAAGCAAGAGGCTTTATTTATCATAGAATCATAGAATAGTAGAGTTGGAAGGGGCCTATAAGGCCATGAACCCCCCCGCTCAATGCAGGAATCCGAATCAAAGCATTCCCGGCAGATGGCTGTCCAGCTGCCTCTTGAATGCCTCCAGTGTCAGAAAAACCAATATCTCTCTAGGTAATTGGTTCCATTGTCGTATAGCTCTAACAGGTTGGAAGTTTTTATTTACTTATTTATTTATTCATCCATCCATCCTGCCTTTCCTCCTAGTAGGAGTCCAGGATGGCAAACGAAAACACTACATACACTCTAAAATATCGTAAAAACAGGCTAAAATATGTTAAAACAAAATGTCTTTAAAAACATCCTTTTTAAAAAGCTTTAAAAACCTCTTGAAAAGCAATTCCAACACAGATGCAGACTGGGATAAGGTCTTTACTTAAAAGGCTTGTTGAAAGGGGAAGGTCTTCAATAGGTACCGAAAAGATAACAGAGATGGCGCCTGTCTAATATTTAAGGGGAGGGAATTCCAAAGGATAGGTGCCACTACACTAAAGGTCCATTTCCTATGTTGTGCGGAATGGACCTCCTAAATAAGATGGTATCTTATACCATTTTAATCAGATGGGAGGTCCTTACCCACAGAGCATAATGATCGACTGGTTATATAATGGGTAAGACAATCAGGTATCCTGGTCCCAAGCTGTATATGGCTTTGTACACTAAAACCAGAACTTTGAACTTAGCCTGGTAGCTGCTGGGTAGCCAGTGCAATTATTTCAGCAGCAGGGTGACATGTGGGTGATACCCTGTCCCAGTGAGCAGTCTGCAGCTTCCAGACCAACCTCAAGGGCAGTCCTACATAGAGTGCATTACAGTAATCCAGCATCAGTGTATGGATAACAGTGGTCAGGCTATCCCGGTTCAGAAATGGCTGCAACTGTCTTACTAACTGAAGTTGGGAAAATGCACTCCTAGCCACTGAGCTCACCTGGGCCTCTAGCAACAAAGATGGATTTAGGAGCACCCCCAGACTGCAGTACGGCCCCACATAAAGCAGGCAACTGACCAATTATCTGAATTCAGGAACCACCAACCCACAGTGTCTCTGTTTTGCTAGGATTCAGAGTCAGTTTACTGGTCCTCATCCACTGAGTCCAGGCACCGGTCCAGGGCTTGCACAGCCTCTCCTGATTCAGATGTTACGGAGAAATAGAGCTGAGTATCATTAGTTTACTGCTGATGTCTTGCCCCAAATCTTCATATAGACGTTAAACAGCATGGGGGACAAGATGGTACCCTGCGGCACCCCACAGCACAACTGCCAGGGGGCTGAAAGACAGTCACCCAATGCTATTCTCTGAGAGCGACCTTGGAGATAGGATCGGAACCACTGTAAAACAGTGCCTCCGATACCCATCACACCAAGTCAGCCCAGAAGGATACCGTGGTCAATGGTATCAAAAGCCACTGACAGATCAAGTAAGAGTAACAGGGTCACACTCCCCCTGTCCTTCTCCTGATAAAGGTCATCCATCAGGGCGACCAAGGCCGATTCAGTCCCATAACCAGGCCTGAACCCAGGCTGGAATGGGTCAAGATAATCTGTTTCATCCAAGACTACTTGCAATTGCTGCGCCACAACCCTCTCAATCACCTCCCCTAAGAAAGAGGTATTTGCAACTGAGCAGTAGTTCACAAACAAATGGGTCAAGGGTGGGATTTTTCAGGAGCGGTTAGATCACTGCCTCTTTCAGGGTGGCTAGAATGACTCTCTCCCGCAACAATGTGTTGACCACACCCTGGATCCAAGAAGTTGCAATAGGCATTTCCCTGGACACCTCACTGGGGACTACAGTAGGTGTGGATGAGGCATCAAGATTGCTACGGAGGCAAGCAACTTTACTCTCAAAGTGCCTTCCAAACAATTCACAGTGGGCCTCCAAACAGTCTAAAACTCCATTGCCTGGAGTTGATGTCAGCAGACCCCTGACAATACAGAAAAGCTCCACTGAATGGCTACTTGATTGTGCGATGGTGGCAGAGAAGCGGGCCTTCTTCAACACCCTCATCGCCACACAGTAGGCATGGTTATGATGTTTTAGTCATGCCCAATCAGCCTCACAGCACATCTTTCTCCCCTTGCGCTCTAGCCATCGTCCAGACTCTTTAATTGCCCTTAGATACTGGTGTACCAAGGTGCAAACTGGGCTCCACAATGCTGAAGAGGGCACTCAGGGGAAACTGTGTTAAGAGACTGACATGCCTCGCTGTTCCACAGTGTGACAAGGGCTTCAACAGGGTCACCTGCTCTTTCTACTGGGAACTCCCCCAGGGCATTCAGGAATCCAGTGGATTCCATTAGTCTCCAGGGGCACACCATATTAATCTGTCCACCACCCCTGCAGGGGAGGATCAGAGCCATAAGTCTAAACTTCACTAGGAAGTGATCTGACCATGACAATGGGGTGACATCTACCCACCCTATCTCCGGACCACCCCTTCCTCCATCTGGAGCAAAAACCAAGTCGAGGGTGTGTCCTGCCCTATGCGTGGGGCCAGTGACAACTTGAGACAGCCCATGGTCGTCATGGAGACTGTGGAAGTTCCAAGCCAGAACACTAGAGGCAGTTTCAGCATGGACATTGAAATAACCCATGACTATTGTTCCGGGCTCTTGCAATACCACAGCCAAGATGGCCTCTGCCAGCTCGGTCAGAGGAACTGCCAGGCAGCAGGGTGGATGGTACACCAGCAGCAACCCTAGTTTCCTGTCTCCTTGGCCTGACACTAGGTGCAGGCCCTCACAGCCAGCTCCAAGACAGACTGGTTTCCTGGTGACAGTCTTCTCTTTTCAAGGCTAAACCTTCCCATTTCTTTCAGTCTCTCCTTGTAGGGCTGTTTCCAGTCCCCTGATCATCCTCTTTGCCCTCCTCTGGACCTGTTCCAGTTTATTTGTATCCATCTTAAAGCACGGTGTCCAGAACTGGATGCAGTACTCAAGATGAGGCCTAACCAGTGCTGAATAAAGGGGAACCAATACTTTCATACTGGTGTTTTTGATCTCATCATCATCATCATCATCATCAAAATAATTGTTGTTTGATAAACCTCCTTGAGGCTGATTTTTTTTGCAAAAAGTGTGGGAAACAAACACACAAACAAACTTTCCCTGCCAACCAAGAGCTTGAATCAACTTGTCTGGCCTAAAGAAACAGATGATGTGAAATGGAAAGCAAGCAAGCAATTTTGGTAGCCGAGTTGCTGTCTACCCAACACTGAGCCTCTTATCAAGATAAGGACAAACAAATTCCATCTGCGCAGCCCTGAGAAACTGCGATTAGAAGACCATCCTGGCACATCAATCCCTTTCTCAGCCTTGTGCTCTTAATAAACCTGTTCCAGAGATCGGCAGCAACAAATACAACATTGCAACAGACATGGACCTCTGAAGCTCAGGACTATGGAGGTGAAACAGAGTGCAGCAGGAGGGAATGGAGAGAGAAGGATGGAGATGGAAAAACTTTCTCTGCACTGAAGAAAAAAAGAAAAAAGTCAGCAAAGGGCACTAACACTGCAAGATGGAGCTGCATTTGCTTGATCCTGAGGGACACTTAAAAATTCAGCAATATCATGCAGCTCACGTAATCTGATGTGATGCTCATTGTTCCTCTCCAGTTCCCCTTAAAACTATTAGTACAGTTCTGGTCGCCTCATCTCAAAAAGGATATTCTAGAGTTGGAAAAGGTTCAGAAGAGGGCAACCAGAATGATCAAGGGGATGGAGCGACTCCCTTACGAGGAAAGGTTGCAGCATTTGGGGCTTTTTAGTTTAGAGAAAAGGCGGGTCAGAGGAGACATGATAGAAGTGTATAAAATTATGCATGGCATTGAGAAAGTGGATAGAGAAAAGTTCTTCTCCCTCTCTCATAATACTAGAACTCGTGGACATTCAAAGAAGCTGAATGTTGGAAGATTCAGGACAGACAAAAGGACGTACTTCTTTACTCACCGCATAGTTAAACTATGGAATTTGCTCCCACAAGATGCAGGAATGGCCACCAGCTTGGATGGCTTTAAAAGAAGATTAGACAAATTCATGGAGGACAGGGCTATCAATGGCTACTAGCCATGATGGCTGTGCTCTGCCACCCTAGTCAGAGGCAGCATGCTTCTGAAAACCAGTTGCCGGAAGCCTCAGGAGGGGAGAGTGTTCTTGCACTTGGGTCCTGCTTGCGGGCTTCCCCCAGGCACCTGGTTGGCCACTGTGAGAACAGGATGCTGGACTAGATGGGCCACTGGCCTGATCCAGCAGGCTCTTCTTATGTTCTTATGTTATGTTCTTATTCTGCAATCACAATCTGGTTTTTCCTGTATTTTAATGTTTTATTCCCTCTTTTCCTCAAGTGGAAGTAGGGATGGGGAAGAAATTCATTCCTCATCCTCACATTGTAATGAGAAACTACCTAATTCACACTTATTGAAACAATATGTGAACCTTAATACAATTATCCTTTGAAGCTTTCACTTCTTTAAATTTTGCTATACAGTTCTCCAACTAGTTTACAAGAATGCATACGTTAGGGAAAGTGTGCATAAAACTGAATATATTAACAACATAAAACATGTGTTGTATTAGGGAAACGGCTTGCAAAAATGTGTAAATTAGTCAAAATTGCATACAAAAATCTGTTTTATTAGGAGAAATTCACACTAAAATTTTCATGAGGATTTTCTTTTTCTAAAAAAAAATAGCTGGAGAACTGAATTTAAGATTGGAAAAATGAGATACTGAGAGAACCAAATTTGACAGATTTGCAGATCCCTAAGTGGAAAGAGGTTTCAGATGCAGCTCTGAATGGGTCCAGAGTGCATTTGGGGCAAGAAAGTTCAGGGTATTTTTATAAAGTTTTTATTTCTTTATTTACAAATATACAAACTGAGCAGGCGGAGAAAGCAGACGCCATAACTCTTCAGAACAGCATGGGCTGCCCCCCATGGCAAATAGCATGACCTTGAAGATTTATCTCCTTGGGATGCATACTTGCTAGCTGTAAAAGAGAAGAGAAACAAAAGAGGACTTCACTCTTCTACAGACTACATTGCAACTGCCAAACTATTCTCTCCAGCTCCCAGATGAGCTTGTGGAATGTGTTTAGTAGCTAGTTGCCACCAGCCATCAATTGCCACAAAAGCTCATGTAAGCAAACCTCTTTTAGTCTGCAATGATTAACCCTTGCCCCCCCCGACAAATGCACATGTTTAATTTGGAATTAGACTCAGCAACCAAGCCCTTTTAGAGTGTGTGTGTGTTGTACATTTTTTTAAAAAATGTTTATGTTGTTTTAATTGTGTTCTGTAAATCACCATGGAAGGGCTTTGCATATATAATTGCCTCAAACAAACTCCAGTTTTGAGCCTAATTCAGACCCCCCACTACGCTCTCCAAGTTTTCATAGAGCATGCAAGAAAAACTTAATGTCCCCCAGTTCTTCATGAACCTCCAGCCTACTGTGAACCCCCATACTCAATTATCCAGCTGCTATAGC
This sequence comes from Rhineura floridana, assembly GCF_030035675.1. NCBI lineage: Eukaryota > Metazoa > Chordata > Lepidosauria > Squamata > Rhineuridae > Rhineura > Rhineura floridana. Next base: position 39,669,088 of record NC_084491.1, read on the forward strand.
AGCTCCATTCATGATGGTCTCAACTATGGTGGTGGCAGGAATGGAAGTTTACATTTTCCATGGTCTCTTGTGCCAGGATGCTGCTGTAGAAGCCTTCCAACCACTGGCAAGGGAGTGAGAAGTGGAGGAAGAGGGAGAGCTGCCTCCCTGTTGCGGTCTTAATCACCACTACAACGTCAGGAGATGGTTGTATGGTTAGGTGGAAAAGTGGGAGGTGGAGCTTCTTTTCCAGCTTGGATTTCTTTTCTTCTCTAAGCCGGAGAAGAACGTTCGGGGGAGAGGGGAAAGGAGGAAGGGGAAACAATTGCCTAGTTCAGAAAACACAGGTGCAGTTTATGAACATGCCAAATTCCTGTTGTGAACCAGGTAATTACGATGTTTGTCTTGGCAATGTCATTACTGTCTAGCCATTACAGAAGCATTGCAAGCAATTAGTTGTACAAAACAGGCTAGAGATGGCTATCTCTTCACTTGACTACAATAAAGCAGCATTCCTGGTTACACTAAATTCACAAGGAAGGAGATGAGATCCTTGGCCCTGGATGTGTGATGATGTCTGATGTCTCTAATGACACTGGAACAAAGAGAGTTTTTTTCTCTTACAGACTTTTCAGCTTTTCTCACACATCAGACAAAGGTCTTAGAGCCCAAATCTGTCAAACTGAGTTCTCTAAGTTCCTCATTTTTCCAGTCTCCAGTTCTCCACATTATTGCAGAAAGTGCAATTTGCAATTTTTTTAAAAAAAATTCCTCGCGAAAATTTGTCAGCATTTGAGTACAAATTTCTACTAGTAAACACATATTTGTATACCAATTTTTGTAAGCAGTTTTCTTGATATCATACATTTCTGTATGTTATTTTTATGCACTTTCCCCCAAATATATATGCATTTTTAAAGATGTGCAAATTGGGTAGCTTCTCATTAAGATGAAAGCAGAAACAAATTTCTCCTCTATTCCTACTCCACAATAACTTGTCAGCCAACAGCATGATCTCTGCAAGCCTGAACTTGGATCAAGTAAATGTCCCTTTGAAGAAAAAAATGAATCAAGATTGGCATTTACAGGAAGATATACCTGCTTTCAAGAGAAAGATCCATCCCTTCATTAATTACTTACAAAAGGAGAAAGAACATTAAGGACAGTGTGGTTTAAATAAATACATATTTCAAATGAAAATGAGGAGTGTGAATTCTGCTCGGGAAGACAACTCCACAGGGACAATTTCCCCATGGAAGTTATGTTTATTGCAAATAAACGCTTTGGAAAATAGGTTTTCCCACATAACCAGGAGACAGCAGAAATGCTTCTTCACAAACTTAATAGTATGAACATAATTTAGGCCATTAAGTGCCCCTATCCATAAGGAAACTCAAACAATAGCACATATACACAAAGTAGGGAAAATGTGTAGAATAATGGAAATGAGGAATTGTTGATCAGGCATTTCTAAGACTATAATCACAAATTCACTGATTTTGATTTTTAGGTACCAGTTTTCTTAAGGGTTAAATGAAGGCAGGTTTTTAATCTGCTAGCTCCTGCCTCCCCTTTTATAGCCTGTAGAAAGAGATCTTTAGAGGAATCAATCTGACTTTATATCTGAGAAAGTATACTTAATGACAAGCTACTTTCATTGCCTAGAAAGTGCTTGCAAGGATTAAAAAAAATTGGTTTACTATGGTCAGAATGAGATTTTTAAAAAGCTCGCCAGGCCACACCCTTCCCTAGCCCTGCTTCACACACCCCTTGAGTATTTTTGCTTGGCTGGAAAGTGCCCTTCAACTTTGCTAATGACTCTTGGTTGTCTATGAGGATATTTCTTACCTGCCCTTTACCTTAAGGTCTGTAAGAGCAGAGTGGTGTATATGCATGCATGTGTGGGTGTTAGAGATTAGCTGTGAGCTTTTCTAAACCTTCTTCCCCAGGTCACAAGAATCTTCAGACTATCAAGAGGTCTCTCATCTTCAGAGCCTCCACCTGAAGCCTACACTCAGACTGAGATCAGGACTCTTCTCAGCATGGGATCCCCTCTAAAGCAAGGTCTTACAATATCTCCAGCAGACGACATCACACACTACTGCTGTGTGCTGTGTCCTTGCCAATACCAGCTTTCCTGCCAAGGGAGGTCTCTCAGCCCTTCATTCATCTGTCTCACCTGTGACGGCTCCTTTGGGAAAGGGCGGGCCAATTTCTCTTGGGCTTCCCACTCTGTCCTTCCTCCTTTCTCTCTTAACTATCCTTGTCTGCTGCCTCTGTATTTGTGCCTCCCCTGTGCTTATCTCCACTCCTTTCCCTCTAACTTTCTCCTCCCTGGGACCTGTATCGGATATGCTAACAGCTGCCTGCTTATCTTGCTGCTGCTTGTGTCAGCAGCAATCAACCTTGCCAAACACCCTTACCAGCACACACCCAAACTCTCTCAAGGAGTGGACTGGGAAGCTCTCAGAGTACCAGGTATGCACCTGCCCTGGTAGCTCCCTACACAAAGGTGAATTTACATCTGCTGCCCCTCCCACTTTTGCCTCTGGTCCTGCTCACCACTGTCATGTGCCCCTCTCCAGAAACTTGTCCAGAACTGAACGTTGCCCTCAGGCTGGAAAAGATTTCCCACCCCTGATAAACACCGCAGTCCTTTTATTTATTATGTTTATACCCCACTTTTCTTTCATTAAGAAATCCAAGGTGGTCTCCCATCCGGGCATGTGACCAGACCCAGCCCTGCTTAGCTTCAGCAAAGGGGCAGTCTCATATGCCTTCTGACCAGGCTCCTGCTGACATTTTCCCAGCTCACAGTACATCTCCTGTCCCCTCCCAGTTCCTGGCTTGCCACTAGACGGCTTTTGCCCAGAATGGGAAGTATTTGCCTCCAGTGTTTTTCCTAGTTTCAGCCCCAAGCTGAGAAGTTCTGGTTCTGGCTCCAGATGTTACTCACACCATCCAAGGCCTATTGTTGGGGAAGGGGTGGGGAATCTTTTTCAGCCCTGAGGGCCACATTCTCTTCTAGGCAACCTTCCGGGGGCCACATGCCAGTGGTGGGAGGAGCCAGAGGCAAAAGTGGGCAGAGCAATAAATGCAGATTTTCTCTCTATGCAGCAAGGTAATTTTGACACACACTTGCATACTGCTCTTGACCCTCCATCCAGGCAAGCAGGAGGCATGATCAGAGTTTGTGGACACATTCCAACTAGGCAGAGATGATCAAGGCATGAAGCAGAGCCAGTTAGGGAGTTTTGAGGGCTAGATAGACAGGCCCGAGGTTCCCTAACCCTGCACTGGGGACTGCTCCCTTTTCAGTAGCCTCTGCCCCTTTTCTCTTTGCCTGCCTCCGCTCTTTAAGTCAGGGTGGGTTGGACAGCTGACTGCAGCACCACCCTAGCGCTCCTGGCAATTTACGTCCAGTCAGGTGAGCTGCAGCATGTGAGCCCCAGCCATGCCTGACCTCCCATGCTCCCTATGGTAGTGCCACCTTGTTCATTCAAGGATAGTTTTCTGTGTTCATCAAGAGAACCAAACAAGGCCTTTCGATTACGATCAGGTGGGATTCTACAGGCATGCCCCTACAGGAAAGTATAGATGATGCAGTAGCCATTCACACATTTGGCTACCTGATGATGCCAGAGAAGGCAAGAGAGGTCAGCTGTAACTAGGGAAGGTGGAGAATTCTGTTGGAAATTGCCAATGTTCACTTAGTCATCCCATGTCCAGAATAGAAATCAAACCAGCAAATATAATCAGTGTTTGCTTTTATTGTTTTCATTCTGCAGACTATACATAATTAACTATGGGTTTTTTTCCTCATTTGCATTGCCTTTCCTTTGCATTGAAATAATTGGCATGGGAAAATGTAATGATAATGTAATTCATTACATAAAATTCTGCCATAGCAGACAGGAAGACAAATAACCTGGTTTTTGTGGGAAGACAACTGCAGTAGAAAAGAAACTGCGCTGCATGCAATGAGCACAGATTGGAATGGAAGTCAGTGCCTTCTTACATCCCTAGCTACAACTGATACTAATACTGAAAACAGGTGAAGTCAACGGACAGTCAAGCAGGAGGGGACAATGAAATGCAATTGTTTCCCCCAAGGAGTGGCAAAGAATATTCAAAACGGGAAATTGCTTCTGACACAGCTGAAAATGTTTCCAAAAATGGGGGTGGGTGGGGGATTTTGCCTCTGCCTGAAGCATAGCCTTTGCAAGATTTGAAATTTGGTCACAATTCTTGAACTCGTTTCAGCAATGGAAATGTATGCCTAGATTCATGTCCATTTACAGCAGGTGTGGGGAAAATTCAGCCCTCAAAATGTTGCTACTACAACTCCCATTGTCACCCTGGCCATTGGCCATTCTTGCTAGGGCTGAAAGGAGTTGTAGTTCAGCAACATCTGGAGGGCCAAAGCTTCCCCACACCTGATTTAGAGAGTTGCAAACAAGAACCAAGAAGAACTCTTTACATCTGAGGGTGTTTAAAAAACAGCAGCCATTGAGGCAATAAATCCTTCTAGCTCTTTGCCTGCACTCCTGCCCTTCACTGGAATGTTGTTGTTGTTCGACAGAGTACAAGTAGAATAGTGCTGCTTACAGACAGGGGGCAAAATTATAAGGTCCATTTAGGAAGCAGTAAAAAAAATCGAACTTTTCAAATTCTTTCTAAAATCACAATAATTCTTTCACATGGGTTTCATCTGGAGCTGAAAGGTTCAAGAGGCTATGTTCCAACACCTCAGCTACCCCATAGTGAGAAGCACAATCCACTGATCTTTGATGCTGCTCATTTGCTGGTCCTGTCGATGGACATTGCCCCCCCAAAAATACTAAGGCAGATTGTGGGTTCTAAGCCAAGCTTTACTTGGCCTTGTGTTATTTGATCTAAGGATCTAGCTCAGGGGTCAGGAGCCGCCCTGGGGGACAAATCTGGCCCTCCAGGCCTCTCCATCTGGCCCTCAAAACTCTTCCCAGGCCACATCCCTCCCTGGCCCTACCTTACACCCTATGCGTTTTTGCCTGGCTGTAATGTGTCCTTGAATAGGCTGGTATAGCACAGTGGGGAGGGGAGCCTGGCTGGGAGTCCAGAGTCTGTGAGTTCAAATCCCTGCTCGTGTCTCCTGGGTGTCAAGGGCCAGCTGAAGATCACCCCCACAGGGTGTGGCTCAGGGGTTATGTGCCCTACCACCTGTGCAGCTGTGGGCAAGCTGAGCAGGCCGTAGCCAGCTGGGGAGGACTAGCCTCAGAGGGAGGCAATGGTAAACCCCCTCTGAATACCGCTTACCATGAAAACCCTGTTCATAGGGTAGCCATACGTCGGGATCGACTTGAAGGCAGTCCATTTTTCAATGTGTCCTTGAATTTCTGATCATGCCTCTTGCTTGCTTGGGTGAAGGATGGAGAGGGGTGTGTGAAGGTGTATAGAAAGTTGCCTCCTGTACAAAGGTAAAATGTGCATTACTACTTTTTGCCTCTTGTCCTGCCCACCATGCAGCCCTCACGTGATTGGCCAGAAGGGAATGTGGCCCTTGGGCTGAAAAAAGGTTTCCTGCCCCTGATTTAGTCTGTGGCCCACAGTTCTATGTAGTCTGTACTTTAAAGGATATAAAAGTTTTGAGCCAGAGTAGTCCACATTTTTAATCAGAGGCAGTGAAAATAAGGAGTCAATTAACCATCTGAAGCTGGGAGAAGCATTTTGGGATGGGAGCTGCAAGGGCCATTTGTGTTCTTGTATATACGTGTATGCAAATGGTTGGCATTTATGTTAAACCTTGCTTTGTATTTTGCTTTGTATTTCATCGGACATTCTTGTGGTTTAATTTTTGCACTTTTTCTGATCTGTTGACTGCAATAAATTGATGGTGAATTCAAGGATCGAGCCCAAACTGATCACAACTAGGGCTGCAATCCACTACATGTCTACTCAGCAGTAAGCTCCATTGGATTCAATGGGACTTACTCCCTGGTAAGTGTTTATTGGATTGCAACGTAGGTGTATTTCAGCTAAAATGGACAGACAAGTCTACTTCTAGTCTATGTTAATTGTGCATGTGTTCATTCATAAGTGTGTTCTGTCTGTTTCCTCATTAACAAACCTCATCTGGTTTAAAAAACATACACACCATGATAATTTGTAGAGGATGTTTTTTATATATATATATGTATGTATGTATTTTGCACCAGATGTTGGAGCTGATAGTTGCACCACTTTTTTCAGATAAGTATGAAATCTGAAGGATTAAGTATTTATTTATTTATTATTTATTTATTATTATTATTTATATATTCTCATCAGCACATTAATCTGGAAGGGCAGATCAGGTCAGTTTGCACTGAAACTCAAAGAAATTGAAACTGAGATTTTCAAGCATCCCAAGCTTTAGGTATGTCAGCAAAGGAAGAGATCTCTTTTTGATGATGGTGGTGGTGTGTGTCCCTTTCATTTCTCACTATGTCCCTGTCAGGACCTACTGAGAAGCATTACTGGACCTTGGAGAAGGAGGAAGACCCTGATTCAGCAATTAACCTTAGCTCCTATGTGTGGACTGAACTGAGACAGTGGACGCCCGGATGGAGCACGGATGGAGAAATCTGTCAATTTCCGTTCTCCAGTTTTCCCATTTTCCCAGTATTAAATTCAGTTCTCTGCAGTGCATTTCTGTAACAATTTGCCATTTTTTAAAAAAATACTCATGAAAATTCATCAGCATTTTAGCATGAATTTCTCTCATTAACATTTTTTTGGATACGATTTTGTAAAGCAGTTTCCCTGAGTGAGCAGAAGTCTCCAAATTTGCCTCAATATTTCTCTTTGAGCAAAATTCAATAGCTGCTCTAATTTTACGACTCTGTCCACATTGAGCCTATGAGGCGGTTGTCCATAAAGAACAAGTAAACCAGATCTGCTGAATTAAGCCAAGTGAGCACATCACATAGCCCATCACCTCTGCACTGCTTGTTAATTGCAATGACCCCAAATCTTCCCCACCAAGATGTTCCTGCCTAGCCAATTCTATCTCACTTTGCACATATATTTGTTCAACTTTTTTATGCAGATGTGGGGAATCTTTAGTCCTCCAGATCCCTGGCCATTGACCATGCTTGCTGGAGCTGATGGGAACTGTAGTAGCAGTATCTGGAGAGCCAAAGGTTACCCACAACTGATTTTATGAGGGAGATTAAATTGTATCCACTCTTACTCAGAGTAGTCCCATTGAACTCAATGGATAGGACTAATATAGGTCCATTAGTTTTAAAGGGTCTACTCTAGACACACCCGTTTACACTGGTCCTTGCTGAGTTCATTTTGTAACTTTCTGGTTTATTCAGATCATTTGAGATTCTTTTGAGCTATTCCCTAAAGTGCTTTGTGATCCCTCCTAAGGCATTTGTGCATACCAAGAAAACGAGGGTTGGGAGAGTAGAGGAGGGGGTGTTTGTCCTACATAGCTGCAAAATAAGGGGTGGAGGGAGAATGCGAAGCAATTTTTCCTCCATGATAGATCCATAAATCTCAGCATTATGTCGATGCAACTAATGATTTGTGGCATTATGGATTAGAGAGAGAAAGAGAAAGAGAAGAATCCAAAACCTTGTTACAATTTATGTCGTTGAAAATAATGTCAACAAAGTCATAAAATCAAGGGCAAAAAGAGCAGGCACATCAACACAAAACAAGATGGACAGTACTCTGTATAAGCTAGTAGGCAGATTAGGGGAGAGGGGCTGGTGAGTCCTCAAAGAGGATGTTTCAGGTTTGGAGGAAGCCCATCTCTAGATATCAGATAAAGGTATGAAAGAAGAGCCAGTGTGGTGCTGTGGTTAGAGTGTTGCACTAGGATCTGGCCAATCCTCACTCGGCCATGAAGCTCACTGGGTGACCTTGGGCCCGTGACAAGCCACCTTCAAAGGACTCAGCAGTGAGGATGAAGGGGAATGGGAGACCTCAGACCCAGGAGAAGAGATGAGCATAGAGACAGCTCAAGACCCTTCGCAATCAGAAAAGGAGCAGGACGCTGCTGGAGTCATCCTGTCAGGTTCAGGGAGCAACCAGGAAGCTACTCTGACCCCAGCAGAGAGGAGACACTAACAGGTGTTGGAAAAATGGAGGCTAAAAAAAATGCTTGCCTTTTTATGTTGCTGCAAACAGTGCCTTATTTTTCTTTTCCCCCTAACTTGTGTGCAAAAGCATAACACTGCTCAAACAAAGATTTGTATTTCAATTGTATTGTACCAGTGAAATTACAAATAATCGCACTTCTGGGTTGTTCTTTTTTAAATGAAACTTACATGCTCAGTTGCCAAGTAACCAGAGGGAGTGGAAATGTTAAATTAGAGGGCGTGGTCATTAGGAAACTGAGTGATTGATCCTTCCTCTCACTGTGAATAGACAACACTGTGTGTGCAGCTAGCACTGAACCCTTACTGTGGACAGTGTAAATAGAAAACGGTAAAGACGGCGGCTTTAGTAAGAAGCTATTCTCCTGTGTGGATAAACCCTGTGAAATGCATAGGAGTGGGACTAGTGCTGGAAAAAAAGAGTGCTCAGTCAATCTGATGCAATGACTGTAGCTCATTATGGCACTATAGAGAGTGGAGAGAGAAATCAATATAGCTGAAAATTCCTCAAGGATACCATGTACAGCACTTTGAGCTCCTTGGGAGAAAGGGGGTAAATGTCGTCATCATCATCATCATCATCATCATCATCATCCCTGATCACTGGCCATCTGGACTGGGGCTGATGGGAGGAGGAGTCCAACAACAATGGGAGGAACACAGGTCTGCCACCCCTACAGAAAAAAGTCCCAATGCAAATTTCAGGGAAGTATAACAACAACAACAATAACAACAACAACAAATAGACTTAAACATATAATATCATTGGTGCTGCCCAAATGCCTGGTACAACACAAAAGTCTTTGCTTGGCACCAAAATGATGGCAAGGGTGGTGCCTGGCACACCTCCCTAGGAAGAGCATCTGATACACCTTCCTTTCTTTCCTTCCACACCTTTCCAAGCAGTGACTTAGCAAATGGCTGCCTGTATTGACCCATAGAAACGTGCCAGGAGCTGTCTTATACCAAGTCGGATCATGGCCCGTTGAATTCAGGATTGTCTCTCCACTGACCGTCTGTGGCTCTCCAGGGTTTCAGACAGGAGTCTCTTGCAGCCCTACCTGGAGATGTCGGGGATTGAATTTGGGACCTTCACCATGTGAGCTTCTACCACTGAATTGTCGCCCTAGAGGAGGTTGGAACTTAATATGCTGCCCAGTATGTTGCACTGCCTTTGGCCGCCTGCCCTTTGTGGTGAATAGCATACCAATGGCATGTCACAAGAAATGCTGCAGATTGAGGAATGTCTTTCCTGCAAGTTCACAGAGAGAGAGCCTTTCCACAGGCCTCTCTAGAAAGTGTCCTACGAATGCTAAGTGCTCATATACACGGAAGAGGTTACCCTTGATCCTTCAGTCAGAAGATCTAATTGATCAAACAGTCTCAGGCGCCCCTTAATGAGTTGTAGAGAAACCCATTTCACTCAGCGTCTGATTCCATCTCCTGCATTAAACAGCCACAACCTGGAGACCCATTGTTCCCGTTTGGAAATGTTCCCCCCCCACTCTTTCCATTTCCCCCTGCAATTGCCCTCCATCAAATATAATCTGTAGATACGCCGCCGGCCACTTAAAGCCCAGGAAGGATGGCTTTAGGAAAGGTCTCTGAGTTGAGATGCTTGGCAAATGACAGAATGGAAAACCCTGCTTACAACGTAAATGCAACATGAAAAAGGGCAAAACTAAAGGCAGCTTGGCGACGGGTGTGTGTGTGAGGGTGGGAAGTCTTATTTTCAGACCTGCAGCCTGTCTTTTGCATCCCAGCTAGGCTATGATTTTTTCAGGTTTGGATCAGTGGCGCCTCCTAATCAAGGAGTGGGGAACCTCAGGCCCAAGGGCTGAATGTGGCCCTCCAGGCCTTTCTGTCTAGCCATTGAAATTATCTCCAGGCCACACCCCTCACTGGCCCTACTTCACATCTCATGTGCTTTTGTCTGGCTGGTATGTGTCCTTGAACAATGCCTTTTGCTTGCTTGAATGGAGGATTGAGAGGGGCATTTGAATGTGTGTAGAAAGTAGCCAACTGTTGTTGTTATGTGCCTTCAAGTCAATTACGACTTATGGCGACACTATGAATCAGCGACCTCTAATAGCGTCTGTTGTAAACCACCCTGTTCAGATCTTGTAAGTGCAGGTCTGTGGCTTCCTTTATGGAATCAACCCATCTCTTGTTTGGCCTTCCTCATTTTCTACTCCCTTCTGTTTTCCCCAGCATTATTGTCTTTTCTAGTGAATCATGTCTTCTCATGGTGTGTCCAAAGTATGATAACCTCAGTTTCATCATTTTAGCTTCTAGTGACAGTTCTGGATTAATTTGTTTTAACACCCAATTATTTGTCTTTTTTGCAGTCCATAGTATGCACAAAGCTCTCCTCCAGCACCACATTTCAAATGAGTTGATTTTTCTCTTATCCGCTTTTTTCACTGTCCAGCTTTCACGTCCATACATAGAGATGGGGAATACCATGGTCTGAATGATCCTGACTTTCCTGCTCAGTAATACCGTACAAATGTAAAGCTGACATTCTTTGCTCCACCCACTTTTGCCTCTGTTGCTGCCCACCACTGGCATGTGGACCCTGGAAGGTTGCCCTGAAGGAAGCGTGGACTGAAAAAGATTCTTTAATTATGCCCTAATACAGGGGTTCCCAAAGTGTGGTCTGTGGACCACTAGTGGTCCATGAACTTCATTCAGGTGGTCCACAGTATGTCTGAGGCGTGACTGTGGATTTGTGATTGAAGATGGGAAGCAGCACATTGTCGCCCTGGGCTTCTGCTGAGAGGAAGGGCAGGGTATAAATCAAATAATAAACAAATAAATTGTACTGAATATTCATATTGATTTTTAATTATATTTTCATTGCTTCTATTTCTTATATTGTGTTTTATTGTACTACAGTTTGCATTCTATGGAATTAAAAAGGCTACCACAGGTGCAAAAATCATGAAGTGGTCCACCAAGACTTTCAGCAGTTTTCAAGTGGTCCATGGAGAAAAAGGTTTGGGAGCCACTGCCCTAATATATATCATGATGTCATAGAAAGGACAATAAGAGGAGGGGCCATAGCTTTGCATGTGGGAGGTCCCAGGCCCAGCTTCTGGCAATTCCCGCCCATTAAAAGGATCTCAGTGACCAGTGACCGGTATTCAGCTTCTTCTGCAAAACAATTTGTTCACTGGGACCTTACGGGGTTCCGCTAAAGGCCCACTTGACTGACTTGCACAAAATAGTACATTGTAGCTGGTATCATGTAGTGACTAAGAGACTAAGCTGTGATCATCATCTTCGGCATGGTTTGATATGTCACTCTCTCTCAGCATTAGCGCCTCGTCAACAAAATGGGAATAATGGTATTGACCTACCTTACAAGATTTTGGCAAAGAATGATGGGTGTGAAAGACTTTGACTGTTTGAGGTGCTATGTGTAAATGCTCAGAATTAATGTAATCTCCCCATTTCCATCTGTCATCAATACCACGTGTTCAGTGCCTTGGCTAGATTCTTGGGTGCCAGGCGATGGGGATTCATTCATGTGTAGGATCCGTGACCTCCCACTGACTTTGGACAGCTGCCATGCTTGAATCCCAGCCAACTGTATCTCCATTTGCCTGGGATAGAAAGGAAGCACTTTGTGGTAGCAACATATAATATATTCCCTGGGCATTTGCATGGATCTAAGCTAGCCATGGTTGGGGAGGGCTCACTATGGTTACTAGGGAACCTCAGTATCCTTCACTGTGCTCCAGAGATACAGAAACAAAAAGTTTCCAAGAAGAGCTCAGTTGGATTATATCTAAGGTCCATCAAGTGTCCAACCACAATATGCCTTTGGAAAGCCCACCAACAGAGTGTGAAGGCAATAGACCAGCCTTTCCCAACCAGTGTGCCTCCAGATGTTGTTGGACCACAACTCCCATCTTTCCTGACCATTGGCAATGCTGGCTGAGGCTGATGGGAGTTGTGGTCCAGCAACATCTGGAGGCACACTGGTTGGGAAAGGCTGCTATAGACCTTCTCTGCTGCTGGCTCCCATTTTCTTAGAAACACATTGCCCTTGGACTTGGAGGTTCTATGCAACTATCCCAGCTCAAAGAACACAAAAAGAGACCCACTGGATCAGACTCAGGCTGGGTCACCCTACCCAGCATCTTGCTTGCCACACCAGCCAACCAGATGGCTCCAGGAAACCCAGAAAACATGGCATCTCTCAGTCAATCAGAAGTGAAGGGTTACCTAGGTTGAAAAAGCATCCCATCTGTCTAATGCAAAGAGCTGGATTCAGAAGAAAAGAGAGCATAGAACAGCCTTCCTCACCCTGGTGCCCTTCACCAGCACTACAACTCCCATCAGCTGACTGGGGCTGCTGGGAGTTGTAGTCCAAAACCTGGAGGGTACTCAGATAGGGAAAGCTGGCACTGAAGGACTGAAGCATCCTCTCTTGTCTCTCCTGATTTCACAGACATTGAGAGTCAGGTCTGAGACCTGCTGGTGGTTTCCACCACAGTGTGTGTGTGTGTGTGGAAGACGGTGGCCAGGTGACTTGCTTGGAACTGATCAGACTGCAGAGCTGGGTATTAATAAGAGCAGCAAAGCGGTTGTGGAAGAAAGCAATCATCTTTCCCAACTAAGAAGGTACCTGATTGATGCTTACCTCCACAACTCCCCTTGAGAGTGAACGAACAGATGCAGCATAAAGGTATAGCATGAGAAAGGATAGCAATTCACATCACCCATTTCCTCATGGACACAGACCGCTGGAGGCGAAAAAGAAAAGTGTGAGTGCCACTCACGCGGAGCTGCAAATAACTCCCCCACACGTACACTCAACAGGGTCTAAGAGACGCGAGTCAGCCAATTCCCAATTTATTTCTGAAAGGCATCAAGGAAGGAGAGCACAACATTGGCACATCGCTGTTGGTGCAAAACGCTGGGTTTTCGATATTAAATGTGATTTCTGCCTTCAATAAGACCTTTTATCTTTTCCGTTCTCGCTCTCTCATCAGACAGGGATCACCAAACAACTGAGGGAGAGGAAGAAAGCAGGGGTAGTGTCGGAGCTGTTGTTTTTCCACGGCGCAGATGCTGCGTGGTGCTTTCTTATCCTGCCACCAGCTGTGGCTGACTCACAGCTGACAGAGGGCACAACAGTGAGACAGCCTGATGCAGGCAACAGTGTCATTTCTGCTAGGAATCTTCAAGCTCGTTTCTGTAAACTCTGCCTTTCTCTGAGAAGTGTGGCTGAACCAGTTTAATACATTCACTTATGGGATTGTAATATGGAAGACACATGCTCCTCTGACATGATGCGTGTTGCGATGGTGATCTGCACAGGTGCAGATAAAAGCACAGAATGTGGCCTTGGCTGCAGATTTTCGCTTCCTCAAAGATGAAAGCTTGGATATGCCTATCTTGGGGTTTGTCAACCTTTTTGGGCTTTTTGGGAAAGTAGAGAAACTGTTGAAAGCACCACATGCAGACCCCAACCAAGCACTCACAGCAGCCTGTTCTAGTTGCTACAAGGGAATGCTTTGCTGAAGCCTAATTTCAGCAGGGGGGAGCGCTGGAGGGGACCCTGTGAGTGCCAGGGAAGGCCTCTGCATGTTGACTACCCCTGGCCCATCATCTGTGAATTTTCCATGCCAGAAGTTGAAAAGTGGCGTTAAAAGATATTCCTGAGAAGTGGAGGGAGAACCCCTCCCCATTTCCTGTTCATTCCACGGGAGAGTAACAAATGATTTGGGAGCTGAGAAAACCCAATTCAAGCCCCAGAACTGAGATCACCGTTCATCCACCAACCCCAATCGGGGCTGATTGCCAAGGGAATTTTTAATTTTAATGATTAGAGGAGTTTTGATCATTTTAAATTTTGACCGTCTGCATTTTAACAAAAACACAAAACCTTACGTTAACTTTCTCCTGGACTGATAGTCTTGTTTTATGAGTTATATTGTAACAGCCATTGGCTAGAAACAATAAAAACGGAAGTGACTGATTGAATAAGAAGAGTCCTGCTGAATCAGACCATCTAATCCACAGTGGTCAACCTGATGACTCCAGGTAGCTCACAAGCAGGGCATGAAGGCAAAGGTTCCCCCCCACTATTGCTCCTCAACTGCTATTTGGTGGTATACTGCCACTGCACATGGAAGTTCCACATAGTCTTCATAGCTAACAGCCATGATGTCCTCCTTGCTGTTGTCCACTTCCCTTCAAAAATCAGTTTCCATCATCTGTGAATGAAAAATCTGTAATGTTTCATTTCCCCTTTAATCTATTGCCAGACAATCAGTGCAATACACTCCATGTTTACCCAGAAGTAGGTACCATAGGGACCAGTGGGACCTACTCCCGGGTAAGTGTGTATAAAATTGCAGAAAATTTCATTGGATGACCTTAATTCTAGTATTATGAGAGAGGGACCATTACGAGGGGGGGGGGAACATCACTGCCATCACTAGCTCGGTATGTGGGGAAAAATGTATTCCATTCACGTTTCAGTGTGACCCTGCCGAATTCACACTTCCGAAACCAATGCATGACCTGCAATGTAGCCATCCTTGGAAATCTACATGTCTCCAAATTTTGCAACGCAGGTCTCCAAACCAAAATTGCAAGCAAACAAAGCATATATTAGGGAAATGTGAACACAAAAATGCTTATGTTCATGAAAATAACGGATAAAAGTGTTAGCTGTTCGGGAAAACTGCTTGCAAAAACAAATGTGTATATTAGGCAAAATCACATACAAAATGTGCATATTAAGTGAAATACACACAAAAATGGGTATGGATTTTCGTGAGTACTTAAAAAAAATTGCAAACTGATGCGGAAATGGGAAGAACTGAAAGGGGAAAGTGAGAGAAACCAAAATTGACAGATTTATCCTCTATCCTCTCCTCCTCCTCAGCAGCAGCACTGTCTTTTTGTAAAGGCCCACTACTACAGTGCTTCCTTTGGCATCTGTTCCCTGAGAAGGCAAAGGCTACCCACTGCCACCACAGCAAGGGAGGCGTCACGGCCTTTTAAATTAGGCAGGCATACGAACTCCTGCATAGTCAAACCCCTGAATAAAAAGACCCATCCAGTAAAGGACTGGATTTGCCTTTCATGAGCAGAGAACAGAAACACGAATGGAGAGCAATGAAAATCTTAAAAACAAAAAATAGAATGACTGAGGCAACCAAGCATGAAGGCTTAGTGGCTTCTTCAAGGCCTGGCAGCGAGAGTCAGTGTCATGAACTCACATTGCCACTGCCATTTCAAGAAGGCAGTACAAATGGAAGTGGCAACGGAAAAAAACACTGCTGTTCTGACCTTGACATTCCCAGGGCCTTGGCCTTGGCAGCTTCTGCCTCTTCCCTTTACCTGTATGGTAACAAATATTTAACACCTGACAACAAACCTCCTACCTTTGCAAAGGAGTGAATCCCAGGAGCCAGCCCCTCCATTGTAAAAAAACCAAATACCCCAGCAGATGCCCAGATACTATGCCCATAATTTTTCAAACCCCCTCCTCACAGCAAAAAGATGAACTACACCTGAATTCAACATCAAACCATCAGTTCCATGGGACGCTAAAGTTCAGCTACTGCCTCCTTCCCCGTCATTCTGGCAAGCTATCCTTTATGGCTGAAGTAAGGCTGAGATTCACTGGTAGACCTTTGAGTGATTTGCAGTAGGCTGGCAACTGTTAACAACAAAAAAGGCATCTTTCCCCCTTCTAAACTAGGCTGCTGCAATGAAGACAGCTAACCAGGAGTGGATTTGTGTTCTGGTGCTGAAAGCAAATTAATCAGCACCCTGTTTTTTTAAATTCTAGTTGTAGAACCTTTCTCCTGGCTCTGTGGGTTCTAGTTAAACAACAAAGTAAATCCATCAAGTTTGAAGTCTGATTGCCCCTGCATTATAGAATTGGAAAACAAAACAAAAAAGGTAAAGATACTGTATGTATTTTTGTATCACAAAGATCCCACAAGCAAGCCATCACCCCACAACTTAGCCACCCTTTTATCCTTGGATCCTGCAAAGCCAGATAACTGGATGCACATGCACCCCCATGACAATTTCTGAGCCAACAGCAAGCATTCTCTTCTTCTCTTAATAAAAAACAGAGCATAAAACAGCAAGCCAGGAATGAAAGAGCAATCATACATGACTTTACCACCAAGGTATATTTTTATGCCCTAAGCAGGTGTTCCTAATGTTGACATCATTTCAATGGAGTGAGGTAGGGACACTGAAAGGATTGTTGGGTCCCCTAAGAGGCTCTCAGAAGACCTCCATCTCCTCCTGTATTGCCCTATACTTTGCTATCACATTTCCACACTTTACTGTCAGCACTAGGCTAGAACCAGAACTGTACAAGACCTCCACATTGAAGGAGGACCTCACCACCAGGACTATCATGTACCAGGAAAATGCACCTAGATTGTTTCCCTGGAAGACGTCTTAGGAAGTCTGCAGGTTCAGAGTCTTGATGACCCCTGACAGGTCACCCCCGCTCCCAACTCCCAACCCTTCATAATCACCCCTGGGACTCCAGGAGTAGAGATAAGTCCAAGCTGAAGACAAGACCAGAAGGTAAAGTGAACATCTGGCAACACATTATCTTCCAAGTTTGGGAAGAGGAAGCAAGAATGATAGCACATTCTGGATCAGGACCTCACTGATGCTTCCAAAATGGATGATAAAACAAGACCAGCTATAACAACGTTTGCCTGCTGCCAGGCTGTTGCTTGTACAAGACATCACCCTGCCTCATCTCCTAGTTCTGTGTGATTCCACAGCTGGACAGTTTCTTTGTTGCTTCAGCAGCTTTGTTGCTAAAAACCTGCTCCCTAGTCCTAGGGGACGGCTCCCTGGCCTTTTTGATAAGACAGGGAATCCAAGCAACACTGAAATGATGACAGGGCCATGGGCTTAGACGTGGCTGTGGGGGTTTCCATTCTTAGCAGTAGCAGAGACGACTACCTCTTTCCTTTCCTGTTGCATTTCCGTCTGGGAACCTCCTAACGCAGCTTAATTAGGCCACATCCCAGCACCTGTCTGTGTCATAGGCAAAGCAGGCACAAATTAATGGAGTCAGCAATTGCTTAAAAAAAACAAAAAACAAAAAAACCCTCCAACAACTTCCATGCGACCAGCAAGAAACTCCAATTACATCTGCTGTCAGCTCATGTCGGTGGGATGAGAGAGCTTTAATTATTGACCCTGCTGTGCAGGAGGAAGTGTATTCATTTGCAGCACATGATCGGTGTGGAATGTTGGTGGTAACCTCAGGAAGTTGCCATTATTATTAGCCTATTATTAGAGAGAGCATTGTTAGATGGCAAAAGTGGTGCAGAATGCTGACACAGACCAAAAATCTGGCAGGCAGTATGTGTGGGTGGGGGGTAGGAGATGACAAGTCTCTTTTTAAAAAAAATCTACACAGCTTACTTAAAAAAAATAATAAAGCTAGTTCTGCTACAGCTTTTTAAAATAAAAACACAAGCATTTATGAAACTCTCGCCCCACCATGAGCTGCCCCAGATTGCCCAGGGTGGCAGGCATTTTAGGAAATAGACAGAAATGACCCATAGGACAAAATCCAATGGGAGGCACTTCTGCCAAGCCCTCTTCAAAGGAATGTGGGGCCTTTCTACCTTTTTGCTTTAAAAGGTATCCCTTGCCCTTCAGAGTCAATGGCTTGCCCAGGGTGGTTTGCTAAAATACAAAGTCAACAAAACAAAATGCCTGTTGCTGAAAAAGCACTTTTTGCAAGCAACAGTCAGTGCTTACCATCAGCGCATTATTACAAAAACATACTACAATTTGCGTGCTATAAGTTTTCATTAACTGGGCCTAATATATGTCCCTCATTTTTAATTTTTATTTTATTTAACTAAGTTTTAGATATCACTTGATTGTTAAAAAAAACCCTCTGAACAGTTTGCAAGAAACATTAAAACTATCAATAAAACAGTTAAAAACAAGTCACTAAAACATTAAAATGACAAATAAAACAGCAATCAATTAAAAAGAGATTAAAACGCATCAACATCTATGTGTCTGGATTGGCTTACTTAAACATAAATGTTTCAGGCAGGTGCCTTTGTAGTAAAACATGACCAGAAAAGTGTGTGTATATGTTTAACAAACAGTAATGGGCACACGATTAACCAACCTGTGAACCAAACCCCTCCCTCCAAAAAAGAACATACGTTCTTTATATAGTGCAATCCTCTGCCCATTTACTCTCAAGTAAGCCCCACTGTGTCCAATGGAGCTTCCTCTTGAACAATGATAGAAGACTGCAAAGAAACGATGGAAACTCCTACAAACTGTAGCCATTAACAATTGAGGAGGAGGAGGAACAATAATAGCACCAACAGAGAATTCAGTCCATGGGGCAGTTGCATAAGGAAAGGGTTGTGCCCTGTGCTTCTCCATTTCTGAACTTGTGGTATAGGCATTTTAGAGCTGATGGGAGCAGATGGTGTTTTATTTATTTATAACACCCATGCATGTTATCCATCAGAATCATTAATTCATTGCCATTATTATTTATACACTGCCGTAAATGATCATGATGCTTTGCAAACACAGAGAATGATATTGTTCCTGCCCTAGAGGGCGAAGTTTTACTGCTCTGATCCTTGAAACAACATATGGAGGGTATCTGAGACTGTCATGCAATTCAAACACAAGGGTGTGTTTTGCCACCTGCCTGGGCTCCTTTATAGATGAAAACAGAGACACTTTATTATGACATTACATGGAACGTATCCTGATCCATTGTGATGCCCACCACCAAAGCAAGGTGATGGAGACTAGTAGTTCTAGGAGTTTTGGAACAGACTGGAAGCTAAAGCAAGGCAAGGTCAGGACCTTGGTCAAGAACCAAAGTTCAGGACCATGGTAAGCAGTCCTACAACTGAGGCAAGAAAAAGCATGTTGTCTCAGCAAGGTCTTGGAACAACCAACAGAGCATTCATCTGGCCTGTTAGAGGGCTGGTGCCCCTTTCTGCAGCTGTTTTGCATGCAGAAGGTCCCAGGTTCAGTCCCTGGCATCTCCAAGTGGAGCTGAGAGAGACCCCACTCTGAAACCCTGCCAGTCAGTGTAGATAATACTGAACTAAATACCCAGTATAGCAGCTAGATGACTTGGTATGAGGCAGTTTCCTGTGTTCTGGACTTCAGGGTTTCATGTTGTGGGGATTTGTTTGGGGACAGGCCTTTCCTGATCCTCCAAGGAAACTGTGGTCCAGTAGCAGAGGTATCTCCTTGGAGTTCAGAGGATGAGAGACAGGCTCTGGTGCCAATGGATCTACAAGAGGAGTGGTTCCATCTCCTCCACCTTGGAGCTACTTTTGTGGGAGGATTCTTGGTCTGGGGCCATGACAGAAGATGAATAACATGGGGCAGATCTCTTGTAATCAGCACCCCACTGGGAGGGAGGGTGCCAATTGGATAAGCTCCATCCATGCTTATTATTATGAAGTTATTTTTATCCTCACTTTTCGGGCCAAGCCATCACAAGGAAGATTTCAAAATAAGAAACTAGGACTAAAAAATTATAATACAATAAATACCAAACAATTCATAAAGAAGCATTACATTAAGATGCAATCAGCCAACAATAACATCAAGGAAAGGCTTGACAGATTTTGTTTTTTAAAAATCCTGGTTCCCCAAACCTTCTTTTTCTTAGCGAAAGACCCAAGACAGACTTGGAGGCTGCCCACAGGATCTGAGTAGGCGTTTATGGGTGTAGGTCAGCATTCCACAATCTGGTGCCTCCAGATTAGTTGATCACTGGCCATGCTGGCTGGGGCTGATGGGAGTTGTAGTCCAACAATACCTGGAGTGTACTATGTTGGGGAAAGCTGATATGGGTGGTCCTCCAAATGATCTGGCCCCAAACTGTTAAGGGTTTTAATGCAGGGATGTCATAAGAAATTTAGAGGTCCCTCACATCCTCTGGTTCAGTTGTGACAATTAGCTGCAGTACCACTCTCTGGCCATTACATGGGTAGTACTAGCACAGCTAAGATCAAGCCAATAACTCCCTGGTGGGTTAAAGAATAAGGCACATGGGCTTGCTGTGAGAGTCCTCAGTGTAAACCTCCTGTCACCTTTAAACTATGGCCCAGGAACTGTTCTTAGTAAATAAGAACCTTTGGAGGATAGGTGGAATGTATGTTGATGTGTTTGAATATTTGGAGAAGACAACAAATCCGTACATATCAAGCCAACTTGGGTTTCAGATCTGAGTCTTCAAAATCCCGAACATGGCACCTCTAGATCACAGCACTAAATTGTGCTTTTAAAAAAAAGTGCAGTGGAAATTATCACCTATTTAAGCTCTGCATGTTGTTATGTTTTCAGATAAATCTGGCTTTCTAGGCCTGGTTTGCTATAAATAATTCACTGTTTCCCATTTAAGAGAGCGACATGTTTATCACCTTCATTTTTACACAGTAGCCAATGAAGTTTTACAGCACGTATTTGGCATCTGATGAATCAAACAGCAACAATGCCCATTTGTCACAGGCCTAATAATTTGCAAGTTTTTAAAAAAAAAAAAAAATCCTGTACTCAGCGCACCTCCAGGAATTCAAAAGACCCTGTATAATTACAGGCCTCATTAGATATCTGGGGTGAGAGGATTAGCTCTCAGCAATGCTACTAGATGGAACAAGAAAAATCCTTCATCTTGAATAGACCAGCACCGTTCAGCCTTTTCAGACCCAAGGTCTGCCTGCAACCAGGCCTTTTCAGAGATCCAGAGAGGCCAAGCATGCTTTTGGCTTTTGAAGCCCCTGGCTGTAATAAAAATAAAATATGCTGTTGCAAACTGATTTGGCTCATCCCTACTATAAATGTCTTAAATAAATAAATAAAAATAAATAATAATACAAGGCATTGTATTCTTCTGCAAATATTGGGGTTTTCCCACACTTGCTGATTCCTCCCTCCTGTGAGTGGATAATGCTTTGGTTACATAAGTATCCACAGGTGAAGCCTGAGCTCACTGTATTAATATTGTTACTCAAATCCCAATCTCTGAGTGGTGTGAGTCTCCCAAGGATTCCTGTACTTACCAGGGTTTGGTTTCCTTGGAATGAAGGTCCGCGGAGACTGTGGTGTCATTATGATAAATGGGTTTATTCACACATATATGTATAACCTGAGTGTAAGATGGAGGGGTTCTCAGCATTAACAGTTGAACAGATCTTGCTTCCCCATCAGTCTTCCAGAGAGGCGATCTAAAGCCATGGCTTGGGATTCAGCACACAGAGCAAGCCTGTGTATGATTCCAGTTTCCCAGCTTCACCTGGACCCACATTAACAGAGACGACTTCTTAGCTCTAGGATGAGGTGGCCTCCACCCGGTGAGGGGACATGGAGAGGAGAGCCTCTCTCCTGAAAAAGTTCCTATGGCAACAGGCTTTGCTGGACTAAAGCCTTTACACATAGTAATGGAGCACCTGACAGACCCATTAGCCTAATAAAACTGGCTTTAGCAGTACAGCAGGATTTTCTGCTAAAAACTGCATTCTTCATCTCTGCAGGCACAGAGATATAGGGTGGAAGGGGACTCACAGATATAATCAAGACCAACCCCACAATCCTATAATAGTATGTATAGGATGTTGTATCTGTGATACACATAGAGAACCTGTTTGAAATTATTGTTGCTCCTCTTGGAAAATTTGCATACATCATCCTTTTCTCTCTCTCTCTGATATATATATACTATATAAAAATTAGCATACTCCCACTCTATCTTTCTTCTATCATGGAATGCAAGGGGAAGGGTCATCACTCAATGGTACTGTGCATGCAGGAGGTCCCAATTTCAACCCCCAAAGGTACGTCTGGCAGAGAACCCCTTCCTGAAAACCCAGAGAGCTGTTGCCAGTCAGTGTGCCCAATACTGAGCTGGATGGACCAATTAAGGATGACATGAAACAGAATGTATAAATTCAGAGTGTTTTTGAGTACATTCCCTCAAAGATTTGCAGCAACCTCCGGAGAAGGTAGCTGAGTCTGCAGTTGAGAGACCCTCTTCCCTGTCACAGAGGAAATGGGTTTGATATACCTCTAACGCTAAATGCTGCCCCAACCACCTGTCGCTTTGCGTATACGACATTTTACAAGGCCATCACTCTCATCTGGATAACTGCTGTAGTTACTAATGCTGCAGCTTCTATTGATATCTGAGAGTGATGGAAATGCTGAACTCCTTCAGACATCTTTTTCCATCCCTGCAAATTGAGCAACACCTTTACTTTATGGGATTAAACTGATTTATTTATTTGGATTTTTAAAAATTGCAGTGTGCCTAAATACTCAGGGCTATTAATAACATTTAAAAACACTTAATCAATTCCTTAAATAATTTCCTTAATGCTCAGTGATTACATCTTTCTTTATACCACTGCCCTCTCCACAAAATTGTTACCCAAAGTGAAGTGGTTTTCTGTCACTTCCAGAACCCACTCAAGCTTATACAGAACCCACTCACGCTTATATCTCATGTGAGAACGTAGGAGTAATTACCATGTTGGAACATGTTGTGAAGAAGTGTAATGTGATTTTTATTTTATTTTATTGCATTAGTATATAGATCTTGCAGCATCCTGGACTCATATCTAGATCTGTTTTTACCCAAGGGCCACTTCAAACCCTGCTTTGTTCCTAAGTGTACACTTAAGAGAGAGAAAGTACTTAAGCTGCAAACCTATGCACACTTACCTGGGAGTAGGGGTGGGTGAGAATTTCGATTCAGTTCACATTTCAAGCAGAATTGATCAAATTTGCAGTTGCCAAAACAATGAGAACTGAAACACAGCCAACCTTCAAAATTCGCAGTTATGAGAATTTTGGGATGGAGTTCGTCAACTAAACAGCATTTACAAAACTGCATATATTAGGGGAAAGTGTGCGTAAAAATGAATACATGTGTGAAAATAACATGCAAAAAGGCATGAAATGATGAGAAATGGCTTGTAAAAATGTGTACCTTTGTCAAAACTGCCCACAAAAATGTGTTTATTTGGAGAAATTCACACTAAAATGGTGGAGAATTTTCATGAGGATTTTTTTTTAAAAAAATCGCAGATTGCTGCAGAAATGTAGAGAACTGAATTTAACATTAGAAAAATGAGGAACTGAGAGAAGTGAAACTGACAGATCTTTCCATCCCTACCTGGGAGTAAACTCCAATGAATACAGTGGAAGTTATTTCTGAGAAACCATATATGGATTGCACTGTTAGGACTTGTTTCAACTGAAGGTGGAAACTAGGGCTTTTCATACTTTAGTTACTTCCAGACTAGACTACTGTAATGTGCTCTACATGGGATTGCCCTTTGAAAAGTGTGCAGAAGCTTCAGGTGCTGTAGAATGCCAATGCCAGAATTTGATTTAGGGCTGACTGAATTTATTTATGCTCCCCAGCAACTGGTGTTCAGAAGCACCTCACCTCCAATGGCCTAGTAGCCATGGACACTGATAGCCATGCCTCCCATGAATTTGTCTAATCCCCTTTTAAAGTCATCTAAGTTGCTTACCATCACTACAGCTTGGTGATAGCGAATGCCATAGTTTAACTATTCACAGTGTGAAGTACTTTATTTGGTCTGTCCTCCTGAATTTCCCAATGTTCTGTTTCATTGGATGTCCTCTGGTTTCTAATATTATGAGAGGGAGGATCTTTTATCTCCTCTTTGTCAACATTATGCATCATTTTATACACCTGTCATGTTCCCCCTTACTCTTCTTTTTTCTAAGCTAAAAAGCCCTGAACTCTGAAACATCCTCTCTCTCTCTCTCTCTCTCTCTCTCTCTCTCTCTCTCACACACACACACACACACACACACACACACACACACACACACAAAATCAAAGTGTTGAGCTGATGTGAGCAGGAAAGAATCGGAGGGCATGCTGTTCCATCTTTCCACTGTATAAAGGACTCTTTTTAGGTAATTAGTATTTGATATTTTTTAAACAGATGGGTTTTTGCTGTCTGTGGGCACTGCAGCCTAAAATCAATCTTGAACAAATATTATATTAATTTCCAAGCTTCTTGTCTCTGTGGACAAAACCCCCATCATCTTCTTGTGAACACAGCAATGACGAGAACATTAATACTAGATAATTATGACTTTGAAAGATTAAATGGGGGGAAATGTGGCAACGGTGATGGAAAGCATCTTGTTAAATAGTGAGCAGCACATCAAAAACTGTTTCAGGCTGACAGATTCAAATTATAAATACTAATACTAATAATAAAAATAATAGGAAGCCAGTGACAGAGGGAAAAGTGGAAGAGAGCTGATTTATTTGGCAAAGATTTGTTGGGGAGAAAAGCTTACCTTGGCTGAAGATGCTTCAGGCCAACACTGCTAGTATTAGAATACAATCATATAATATTAGAGTTGGAAGGGGCCTCTAAGGCTATCAAGCCCAACCCCCTGCTCAATGCAGGAATCCAAATCAAAGCATCCCCGACAGATGGCTGTCCAGCTGCCTCTTGAAGGCCTCCAGTGTTGGAGAGCCCATCACCTTCCTAAATCATAGGTTCCATTGTTGTACCGCTCTACTGTCCTGGGCTCCTACTGGGAGGAAGGGTGGGATATAAATCTAATAAATAAATAAATAATAAAAAGTGTCCCAGCACCTGCCAGTTTCCTTATCTTGTCTCCGACCTCCCCATCCCCAGTTAAAACTTGCCCTGGCATCCCAAGCTCCTCCAGGAAGCCTTGACCTCTCATCACTCTGGGGCATAGTGGAAGACTGAAGGGGTGGCTAAACTCAGCCGCCCAGCAACTGTTTGACGTGCTGCCACCACAGCATGCCTGAGACCCCCCATCAATGACCCCCATCCAGAGGACACTTCAGCCTCGGACTCCCTCTAACCGTGCTGGCTGGATCAGCTGAAAGTCCATCTAGTTCCAGCATCCTTTGAAAGAGTCTCAGTAACTGTGGGGGTGAGATAGTCCATTAGGAATTGGCCAGTGGTAGACTCTGATCTGTCGTAGAATCGTAGGGTTGGAAGGGGCCTATAAGGCCATCACATTCAGCCCCTGTTCAGGCAGGAATCCAAATCAAAGCATTCTGGACTGATGGCTGTCCAGCTGCCTCTTGAATACCTTCAGTGTTGGAGAGCCCACCACCTCCGGAGGTCATTGGTTCCATTGTTGTACCACTCTAACAGTTAGGAAGTTTTTCCTGATGTTCAGCTGAAGTCTGGCTTCCTGTAGGTTGAGCCCATTATTCTGTGTCCTGCACTCTGGGACAATCGAGAAGAGATCCTGGCCCTCCTCTGTGTGGCAACCTTTCAAGTACTTGAAGAGTGCTATCATATCTCCCCTCAGACTTCTCTTTTCAAGGCTAAACATGCCCGGTTCTTTCAGTCTCTCCTCATAGGGCTTTGTTTCCAGTCCCCTGATCATCCTTGTTGCCCTCCTCTGAACCTGTTCCAGTTTGTCTGCATCCTTCTTAAAGTGTGGTGTCCAGAACTGGATACAGTACATGAGGCCTAACCAGTGCCGAATAGAGGGGAACCAATACTTCACACGATTTGGAAACTATACTTCTGTTAATGCAGCCTAAAATAACACTTGCCTTTTTCGCAGCCATATCACAGTGTTGGCTCATATTCAGGTTGTGATCAACAGCAATCCCAAGATCCTACTCGCATGTAATATTGCTGAGCCAAGTATCCCCAATCTTATAACTGTGCATTTGGTTTCTTTTTTTCTAGGGGGAAAACCTTGCACTTATCCCTGTTCTATTGATTAATAGACAGAATACCTAGCCGTTTAACATACAGCAGTGCCCATTATTCACTACTGTTGATTTTCAGGTGAAAACTAACCATTTCAGTGAGGTGAAAAGCACTCTTGATTATGTCAGTACTCTCCCTCTTTTTCAGCGTCATTGTTCTATCTGGAGACTGATGCTTCACCATCATTCCCCTCCTACCCTCGGCACCTGCTGCTTCCTCCTTCCTGGAATATGCACTTGGGTAAATTGATGGCATCACAAAGCTATAATCATAGCCAATTTGATTTGGCTGCATGATGACATCACTGAGAACATTTGAGACTGAGGGCAAGTGAGAACAATATAAAGGAATAACAGAATATTATTATAAAGAGTGCTGAGGGGGAAATGTCCCCCTCCAAAAAAAGATGAGGTGTTTTCTGGCACTGCTGAAAGTGTTCATGAACAACTAGAGTTTCTCTCTCAAATGAAAAGCAAGACTACTTTCCCACACCTTTGAATGCCACAAAATCCAAATGCTCTATTCCTCCGTTTCCAGGTCTTGCATGGAAGAACAAACCGATAAGAATAGTCCAGAGTAGTTAGCAAGTCACCAGGACCATGGACAGTTCCAATCCAGGCAGGATGATGTTGACTTCCAGGACATTAGACAAGCAGAGAGCTTTGAATGTTGCTCTACCCCTGGTCTGGAGTCAACTGAGATCTTAAGCAGTAATCCCCCAAGGAAAACTGCTCAGAATGAGAGGGAATAGACCCTATTATGAAGGGTTTTTTGCTCTGGTGGGGCTGGGAAGCCACTTGCTGCTCCTGGACCTGACATGGTAGCATAGAGGGTTGTCCTCTCCAAGCCACAGGTGGATCTGTGGAAGAGTAGCCAGAGTATAGAAGCAGGGCCACCTCCTCAATGTGCAGAGAATGGAGGCATGGCTCTTCTTTGTGGTTCCTCATCAGTAGGATTCTCTCTAGTGGGGTCCTTGCTTCAGAGGCTTCCTCCTCAAGAGGTTCCTGAGATCAGTCCTCAGCATCATCTATGTCTGGGACAGGGAACCTGTACTCTTTGGATGCCGTGAACTGCAGCTCCCATCAGCCCCAGCCAGCATGGCCAATAGTCAGGGGTGTTGGAAGCTATAGTCCAATTACATCCAAAGGGCCAGATTCTCCATCCCTTTTCTGTGTCATTAGTCTCACATCTAAAGGATGAGATCTTGGTGATAGGAAGCTAGGACCTCCCCCCCACCCCTGAGCTATGATGACCCCTACAAGGTTCTGGGTCTCATCAACTCCATTATGTAAAAGTGCATTCTGAAATCCAGATGCAACCCTGCCTATTACCATTCTGTTTCCTGTTCCTGCTCTTACCTTTCCTTCTGCATTTGCTCCCTCACCTGCCAACCTACTGCAGTGAACTTGTTGACGTCTTCTCAATGAATGTGGTCAGACTCACTGCTGTGTAAACCACTGCTGGCCTGGCGTACATTGTCAATGACAGAACCTGTGTTGCATTCTGTGCCATGTGGCACAAAGCATTAAATCCTCTTAATGAACAATCCAACAGGAACCCAATGTATTTTTGACATGTATAATTTACAGCATTCTGCTTGATTTTCAGTTGCAAGGTGAAGGAATGTGATTAGAGAAGCTGAGATATGCTAACTGACTCTCTCCTTGCTGCCCCTCCTGTGCCCCTACTCTATCAGTGCCATCTCTTCCTATCACCAACTTTTTCAGGACTAGCACTGATTTGGTTTGAATTGGATTTTCTGACCCTCTGATGGGAAAGGGCATCAGATCTGAAAGATCTGCAAAGGAATGTAATGTGTGTGCGGATTTTGTTTGTTTGTTAACAAAAGCCTCTTTCAAATAGGGCTCACTAGAAGCCTTTAAGCTATTTGCTCTCTTATCTATTTTTATATGGCATTTAGGGCTTTGTATGTAACATGGATTGTTCCTTTCCTTCCTTGTGGTTCCTATTTTATTGGATTACATCAGAGGCTGAAGGAACATGAATTGACCCCAAAGGAGAAAACACACACACACTTATTTTGGTAGCTGAAAATTACAAGAATTGAATCATGCATCAGCAAATGATTTCAGCAGGATTGGCTCAGCTAGCAGCAAGTATTCCTTCATCTTTTGTCCCCCAACGAGAGATTGGAGAGTGGATTCTGTTTTGCAAATTGGCCAGGCGGCTTATTTTCCCAGCTGCAGTGTTTGCAGGCAAAAGAGGCTGGCAGTGGCCTCTCTCAGGCTGTATTCATGTGAATGTAATTGCTGCTGTAGGACCGGCCCAGGAGGACATGCCTTCAATCTGTACTGTTCACACTTGTTTTGAGAATAGGAATCTCTCTCTCTCACTCACTCACTCACACACACACACACATTTAGTAAATGCATGAGAGACATGGCAGAATTCTTTACTTCCTGTAGAGCAAATTATATCTGTGTTGGACTGAAGGACCCTGGGAGAACAAAAGCTAAGCAGACTCCATTTCAATCTATTGCAGAGATGTCAGGAGCTATTCAACAGGGCTGCTCACAAAATCAAGCACTCGTATTTGGGGGTGAAATTCAATTCAGTCTGCATTTAAAGGCAAACTTACCTAATTCACACTTTCCAAAAGAAGATGTGAACCAAGTCATCCTTTGAAATGCATGTTTCCCTGAATTTTGCAATGCAGTTCTCCAACCAAGTAATGTGTACAAAAATACATATACTAACGTGTGCATATAAATACATATATTACTGAAAATAGCATACCAAAACAGCATTCCATTAGGGAAAATTGCGCTGCAAACCTATATTTCCAAATATTAGGTGGCATTATGTATGAAATGGTGTATTAGGAGAAAGGCACACAAAAATGCTGATGAATTATCATGAGTTTTTTTTTTTTTACAATAATTGGAAATTGAAGTGGAAACATTGAGAACTGAACTTAAGGCTGGAAAACTGAAACAGACCTATCTGCCTTCCCTACTTGCATGTTGATGTAGGTTGAACAGGCTATGAGCAGGATCTGCTAAACCTGAACCCCGAGCACCTTTCATCAATGGAAATGGATGCAAGTGGCTTCACATTCCTCCTATGGATTCTGAGACTTCTTGTGACACTTGAGTAAAAGAGGACACGTCCCTGCCCCTAGGGGCTTCTTCATTCATCTAAAGAGAGACAACAGAGGAAGAGAAACGGAGGGAAAGAGTTTGTTCCAGTTAGCTACACACACTTAAGCTAAGCAACAGTAGGGCAGCCTTCCCCAACTTGGTGTTCTCTAGATGTTGCTGGACTACAGCTCCCATTGTTCGTGATCACTAGCCATGAGAACTGAGGCTGATGGATGCTTGGAGTCTAAAACATCCGCCTGGTTGGGGAAGGGTGCACTAGGCTATGGAGTAGGGAACCAAGTGAAAGGCTTCATGGGAATGGTGAGTTTTGAGGAGACGTTTGAAGGTGGCATCACACAGGTTTCTGAGAGGCAGTTCTATTATTTATTTTTTATTTTTATTTATTTATTAGATTTCTATCCTGCCTTTCCTCCCAGTAGGAGCCCAGGGAGGCAAACAAAAGCACTAAAAACACTCTAAAACATCATAAAAACAGACCTTAAAGTATATTAAAACAAAACATCCTTAAAAACATATTAAAATGAAACATTTTAAAACATATTTTAAAAAAAGTTTTAAAAACATATTTTTTTTTAAAAAAAACAAAAGCTTTAAAAACACATTAAAAAGCAATTCCAACACAGACGCAGACTGGGATAAGGTCTCTACTCAAAACGCTTGTTAAAAGAGGAAGGTCTTTTAGGCATACAGGACAGAAAAGGGGTAAGGGTAGAGTCTTTTGAGAGAGAATAAGACCTTCAGATGGTTGACAATGGTGGAACAAATGCCATGGGCAGAGATCTCTTGGGATATGAGATCAAAGAGATAAGGTGGAACAAGGTTATGGAGGGCTTTGAAGGTAAGGACAAGGAGCTTATTCAGAGTTGGGAGTGAAATTTAAGGAGGAACATCACATGATGAGAGTGTTGAGCAAGGCAAATTATTTTGCTAGTACTGGTCTGGACAAAGGTAGAGGGATTGAGTTGAGACCATGGAAGACCAAAGAGGAGAAGGTTGCAGTAGTCAAGGCAAGAGATGCCTTGGGCATGTAGCAGAGTCCAATACCAGAAGTTCAGAAAGAAAGAGGCATTACTATTTGTGGCTTTAAAAAAGGATTAGACAAATTCATGGAAGATAAGGCTATCAATGGCTGCTAGCCACAGTGGCTATATCCAACCACTTCAAAGGCAGTCTGGTTGCTGGATTTCCCGGAAGGATTGCTCCGCCTGTGGCTGCCTCTGAGATGAGCTCTGTCTCAGAGGAAGCTTTTTTCAGTTTAAAATCAGTCAAAAGGGAACTTTGACTGGTATAAATGTTCTCCCAGGCAAGGGTGAACCGAAGATTATCCACAGAAACTTCGTTAGGCTGTCGGTGGCTGGAATCGATCAGGAATTCCCTGGGACAAGAAGGCATACCTAGCAGCCAAGGATGGAGTTAGGACTTCCAGCAAGCTGGGCTGAAAAAAGCGAGACGTTTTTCTTTTAAACGATCCACAACGGGCGAGCTTTCTTCTGTCTAATCTTATCATTTGTCTTAAATTACTACAGTAAAAGAGATTTGTTTAAGAATCAGAAATCAAGATACCTGGGTGAGTTACACTTCTCTCTTTTATACAAGGAATTAAGGAGGAGGAAAGAAAATTTAAAAAGCTTATCTTATTTTTTATGGCAAAAAGCTGGCCTGAATTTGGAAACTATAAAGATTAAAACGGATGAGGGGCAACTTACCCGAAGAGAAAATCTGATCTAGATGATTATTTGATTGATATATGTCTGGGACTACTTTTTCTTGGACTACTTTCTTTAGACGAATCTGCTGTTTGTGTATGTTACTAATTGTTCGGCGTTGTGAACCAAATTTGTTTTGCATTCTTGGACGTGCGGGAGATAAGAACTGTGCTGGCCAGATGATGTCAACAGGTCTGGAATATTAACCCCCTTATTGCTGGAAAAAGAAGCAAATTACTCTTTGCTTGGGAATTGTGGCTATATTGGAAATTTGAAGGGTTTTTTCTTCGGCTTTAAGAATGACAATCAAAGAAGTGGCAGAGACCCTGGATGTATCCCTGGAAGGGTTTTCCCCTCTGGATATGTTTCAGAAGATAATGGATGAGATTAAGATAACAAAACAAGAATTGGGACAGAGTAGACAAGAGATGGCAACTGAATTTGGTAAAGTGAAACAGGAGTTGAAAGAAATAAAGGATTATATGAGAAAAGGAGCAGATGGACAAGCAATAGAAGATGAAAAAGAAATTAAAGGGAAGGAGCAAATTCTGGAGATTGGATCAGATATATTAAATGTGGAATTGGAAAAAGATTTGGACTTTATGGCAAAAATTAAAGGGAGGATGCAAGTCCTGGAGATTGGAACAGATATATCAAGTGTGGAACTGGAAAAATATTTGGAGTTTGTGGATCCTGGAGATAAAGATTACTGTTTGGAATTCGGCGTTGTCCCTGGAGAAATTGATGAAGATATCAGAGATAAAGTTATCAATGCTTCGATGGAATTTCTGGACTGGAATGATTTGATGGAACTTGAAAAAGAGAAAATTTATAGAATTAATTCCAGATATGTGACAATGGAAAAACTCTCAAGAGATGTGCTAGTGCATTTCGTAAAAAAGAGGAACAGAGATATGACTTTACAACAATATTTCAGCAACATATTCAGAATTGACGGCAAGGAAATATTTGTGATGAAGGAAATTCCCATCAGACTCTTACTATATGACTATGACAGCAAGATTATTATGGGTGCAAGGATGGAAGTTGGAAGATGGAATTAACACTGATAATGGAAAAATGGCTATTGAAATTACTGGACTTAGCAGACTTGATAAGATGGATTAATTGACATGTTTATTTGGAGAAAAATTGATGGATATATTTCTCAAGGAGTGGAAACCTCTCTTTGACTTTTTGCGGAAAGAATAAAGTGATGTTAATGAGATTTGTTGATTAATTAAGATAACTACTGGAGGAAAGTGATTTTGTAATATATTAAGAGACAGGTTTGTTATATATCATAGACCTATAACTGATCTGCAACAAATCGGAAGTCAACATTTTATTTTATTGTTTAATCTGTTTCTTTTTTGTTTTGTTTTGTGTTTGAAAATTTGAATAAAATTAATGATAAAAAAAGGCAGTCTGGTTGCTGGGAATTGCAAGTGGAGAGAGTGTTGTTGTGCTCAGGTCCTGTCTGCAGGCTTCCCATGGTCATCTAGTTGGCTACTGTCAGAAGAGGATGCTGGGTTTAGATGAGCCTTTAGCCTAATCCAGCAGGACTCTTCTTATGTTCATATATAACACTGTTATCTTTTCGGCGCCAGGTCAAGACTTTCCTCTTCTCCCAGGCGTTTTAGCATGTGTTTTTAAATTGTTTTTTTTAAATGTGTTTTTAGATTTGTATATTTGTTTTTAATGTTTAATTGTTGTAAACCGCCCAGAGAACTTTGGCTATGGGGCAGTATATAAATGTAATAAATAATAATAATAACAATAACAATAATATTATTAATAATAATAATATAGTGTTGTTATCATGACTTGATGATGGACTGAATATGGGAAGCGATAGGATAGGATTGCTCTGCTCTCTGTTCCCCCCCTGCCCCCCCCCCGTTCAGGGTCCCTTTGCATTTAATAGCTCAGCTTCACATTAAGCAGAATTGCAACAGGTGAACCTTTCCTTTTTAAATGCATAGATTTCCTTAAGTTGACTCCTAAGAACTCTCGGTTTTCCTTTCAACACAGGTATTAAAAGACACCGGCTAGTGTGCCATTTTGAATCCAGAGCCACCTGCCTTGCAGGTTCCTGATGTTTAACTAAAACAGCTGTTTTATCTGTGCCCACAGGTTGGTTGGGTCTTGGATTGCACTGTTAGGTTTAAAACGTAAAAGGAGCTGCAGAATCCATTGCCTATCAAAAACAAAGAGAACACACACACTGATCAAAGGAATCATATTCTACTTCTTAAAAGCAAGCAAGCAAGCAAGCAAGCAAGCAAGCAAGCAAGCAAGCAAAAGAAAGAAAGAAAGAAAGAAAGAAAGAAAGAAAGAAAGAAAGAAAGAAAGAAAGAAAAGGAATTGGTAAAAAGCATTTCCAGTAGATGGCGATGAAGAATATAGAGTACAATTTTTATACGGTGTGGAAAATATATAGTCGGAATGCAGACTTTTTAAATGGGTCTCATCAGCCAACCCCTACTCAGTTCCACACAGCAGGTAAGGAAAGGGCAGTTAATCGCTTGGTGACTGCAAGACCACAGGATAGCAAAGACTGCACTTGGGCAACATCTCCTACCGTCTGATTAAAAGTGGAGATGGAATACTGGGCATGATTGAAATGACAGACCATTGATGGGACTGGTCAATTTTTTTTTAAAAAAAACCAGCAACAGTGTGACATGGACATATTTTGAAGACCTTCCTTAGTTGTCACTGCAACTTCCACATCCACCCGAAAACAACACCTTGATAGCTCTGTGTATCACACCAACTGAAGACATTTTTGTTTAAGAAGGATTTGCCCGAGGTGTGACCCACTCATTTGTGGAATATTAAGTGCACGTCTGCAGAAATGGCTTCATTGTTTTTTAGAGTTTGCAGAACTGGTTTCATTGTTTCTAGAGTTCATTGAAATGAGTCTATCGTTTTTGGAACTTCCGTTCTTTTGTGCTTTGTTATATTTTTATATTGTACCCTGTTTTGATGGCTTTAGGCTTTTCCAGGTCTCCCCACTGCCCTCTTCCCCGATCACGAAGATTTAAGAGAAGCACCATGGATTTTGACAGGTGGGTGCCCCTGCTTGCCAATCATGCAATGTCATAATGATGCCATGTGATTGGCAGGTGGATGCCCCCACCCAACTGTCAAATTTGGCCTATGAGGCAGATCTTGCCGTATTCTTGCTGTAGAGCTTTAAAAGGGGATTAGACAAATCCGTGGATAAGGGTCTCAATGGCTACTAGCTATGTTGGCTGTGCTTTGCCACCATAGTCAGAAACAGTATGCTTCTGAAAACTAGGTGCTGGTAGCTGCAGGAGGGGACAGTGCTCTTGCACTAAGGGCCAGCATATGGATTTCCCATGGGCATCTGGTTGGGCACTGTGAGAACAGGATGCTGGACTAGACGGGCCACTGGCCTGATCCAGCAGGCTCTTGTGATGTTCTTGAGGTCCACATCCCTATATTACCACTAGTGCAATGGGACTTCCCCCTCTTCTCCTTCTCCTGTGTGTGTTCCAAGGCCTCCCCAAATCAGCTCCAAAGGTTTGGGGGAATCCCTATAGCAAATTTAAGGAGCACACGGGGGGGAGGGGGGAAAGTCCTGTTGTGGTAGCAGTAAACCTCCTGCGAATGGGACCTGACTTAGTTCCAAATATTTGATTAGTTGCATCAAATCAATATGTGAAATCCACTGCCTTGCTTCCCTGCCTGTTTAGCACCCCCCCAACTGCTTACAGCATGTATGTATATATAATAGCATGTGTGTGACTACAACCCTATGTGTAAGCAGGAGAGAATCTCCTGATGACTGTGCTCTCAGTTCTGGGACTCCTCTCCTCTGGAGGCCTGCCAAAGGCTGACCATGAGAACATCCTCATGGCAGATAGGGCTACCAATGGCTACTAGCTACAATGTTTATGTTCTGCCTCTGCCGTCATTTTCTGTGAATTGTAAGTGGGGAGAGTTGCTGTTGTGCTCAAGGTCCTGCTGTGGGTTTCTCATAGGCATCCAGTTGGCCATTGTGAGAAGAGGACGCTGGACTAGAGAAGACACTGGCCTAATTCGACAGGGCTCTTCTGAAGTTCTTTCCATGTGTAAATGCATAATGTTCTTATTTGGCGATTATCTGTCTGTCCATCCATCTTTCTGTGAATGAGAAACCTTCAGCCAGAGTTGATTAGTTGATTCAGATCAATATGTGAAGTCCACTGCCTTGCTCTCCTGCCCGTTTACCATCCCTCAAACTATTTACAGCATGTATGTATATATAATATCATCATCATCATCTTATTTGTATCCCGCCTCTCTGTAAAAAGATTGTGCTCAAAGCAGCTTACAACGAAGTGAACAGCAATTACAAAAACAGTGTTATAATAACAAAAACAGTACCGTAACAGCAAATATCGCAGCCAAACGAAAGACCTTTCCAATACTATAAATATAACAACACTACAACTGTTAGCGACCAACATTACACGTCCTGGCAATATCGCAAAAATAAAAGGGGATTTGACCGTTTGTTTTGCTCCTAGAAACACCCTACCCATGATGTTACTTGCAGTATGACCATTCCAGAAGCGTGGGAGAAAAGGGAATGAAGGCAAGGCCTAATATCTGCCAAGGCTCACAATCGTTTAGCCCCAGTGCCTAGTTCCAAGGGAGAACCGTAGATATGAGATGCTGAGGGATTTGAAGTAGCCGTTATCAGGGCCTGACCTCCACAGAGATGGTAGGCACCAGTTCTGTATCAGAGAATTTGAATGTCTGGCAAACAAGCTCCAGTGTCATGCAATTCGTAAACCACTGCACAGAAAGAAGGAACTTGCACAGTTGCAAAGAGTATTTATTGGCCTCTTAATATCCTTTCCCTGAAAATGCAACAATCTGTTTTGCCAGCAAATACAAGGGTGAAAAGGGGAAAAAAAAAACCTCTCTAAGGCAAAGACTGCAGATTTTGCCTATTAATGTAATTGATGATCTCAACAGAGCCAGCTGAGATCAAAAGGGAGGCTGCGGACTCGGAGTAACATACGGCTAATTAGAGAGATGCAGCATCACGGGGCCAAACCTGAGACGGGTGTACTGGCACAAAAGGAGATGAGTCAAGATGGATGGGGAGAAGGAGATGGCCAACTCTCTCTATCTTTGGTGCATCACATTTGGGAAAGGGGAGAGGTAGCGGAGAGACAGAGTGGAGGAGGGAAAAGGGTTATAACTCAGTAATGCATAATTGATTGGAACAAGAGAGAAGCTCACAGCTTAAAGACATAAGCGATGAAAAATGTTGTCAAAACTCAACATGCATCTTAGGTTCTATCTGCACTGTATATTTAAAGCAGAATCATACCCATTTAAACAGGCATGGCTTCCCTGCAAGAATCCTGGGAAGTGTAGTTTGTCAAGAGTTCTGTGATTTGTTAGGAGACCCTTATTCTCTTCACAGAGCTACAATTTCCAGAGTCCCCTGGGAAAAGGGATTGATAGTTAAACCACATGAATATGCTTCAGGAGAAACATGTCTGACCATAAGAAAAAGTCTAATGAAATAGGGGGCACAGTTATAGAGAGGGGGCACAATTTCCCCAATTTATAATGTTGCTGAATCCAAATACCCACTGAATGGCCCCAACCCCTCACTGGATCATCACCTTGTAGTGGTGAGTGGGCTTGCGTGTTCCAATGAACCCTGTGAGCGATGCCATCGGGAGTCATGTACTCCCAGCAGGCTCACCCATGGCGGTAAGGTCAAGGGAGAGGAACCAGACAAAGAATGATCCAAGAAAGTCCTCAATGGCAGAACAGGTGGAAGATAACAATGTGTATGTTACAACGGCTGTGAAAGCGGATGAAGGCTGCAGCAGATAAAAGACTTCCAATCGTCGTGGTATCCCATGCCATTGGATCAAAGCCTTTTTCTGTCAAGATTGTGTGTTGAACGTCGTGTGCCGATCTCCCCACATAAAGCAAATTCATGCACAGGCGTCTTCCAAGCAAACCAAACCAAACTGGAAACCTATGCCCTCACTGTGGGAGGCTGTGTGGATCCAGAATTGGCCTCCACATTCACTTACGGACCCACTGTTAAAGACCTTATCTTGGAAGACAATCTTACTCGGCCACAAGTGATCGCCAATGAAAATGAAGTAATGCTTCTGGGGCAAACAAAAAAAAATCATTTGTGGGTAATGCATATATCTAACTTGCTCCAAGGTGGCCTGGCTGCCTTGCTGACAAGAAGTGTGTAATTGCAGTGCATGGTGGGACATGTATTATTTAAAATGCAAAAGCCTGGCTCTCAGGCATGAAGCACGCAAGGAATTTGACCCTCCCATCTGAATTAAGTCCTAAAAATGCATATGAAGCGGCCTCCCCTGCAACCTTCCTTTCTTGGCTCCTGTTGGAATTTCCCCCAAACAAGCATCTCTTCCAAAACTTTAGCTCATGGTTTAAGACTGTTATGATTTTGTTTTTTAGGCCAGGTGATGTGCCCGAGGGAAGGGAAAGAATGCTTCCCTTTTTACTGTTGCAGGCTGCACACTCGGCTGCAACCTTCCCCACGCCCCCTTTGCAGCATTTTACCTTAAGGGCATCCTCTTTGTCACCTGGGACTCTGCTAAGATTTCTTGGAAGCTACACCTTAATTCGTTGCCTTATAAGAAGGCTACATACTCTTGCAGCTCAAGCTGGTTGGAACACAAACCAATAAGATGATATATGGTGTCATAAGGTAATAAATACATCGTTGATATTTAACCAGGAAGAGCTGTGTAGCTCCTTAGGGGTGGAATTATGGTGAGATGTGTTTGGGAAGTAATTGTGGGGTAGATTTTCTCTATCCCTGCAGGGTACGAGGGTGGAGATGGTGAAGAAGTCTTGTGGTTGGGAAAGGAATTTACCTCGCAGATATCCCGGTGAAACACAGCAAAGCAAGACTGAAGAAACATTATGCCTTGTTTATTTATTATATTTTATTTATTATTAGATCTATATCCTGCCCTTTCTCCCAGTAGGAGCCCAGGGAGGCAAACGAAAGCACTAAAAATACTAACACGTCATAAAAACAGACTTTAAAATATATTAAAACAAAACAACCATTAAAAAAATATTAAAACAAAACATCTTTAAAGACATTTTTTTAAAAAGCTTTAAAATATCTATTTTTTAAAAAAAGGTTTAAAACCGTATTGAAATAATTTGAAAACAGACTCAGACTGGGATAAGATCCCTACTTAAAAGGCTTGTTGAAAGAGGAAGGTCTTCACTAGGCACCAAAAAGATAACAGAGATGGCGTCTGTCTAATATTTAAGGAGAGGGAATTCCCAAGGGTCGGTGCCACTACACTAAAGGTCCATTTCCTATGTTGTGCGGAATGGACCTCCTGATAAGATGGTATCTGCAGGAGGCCCTCACCTGCAGAGTGCAGTGATCGACTGGGTATATAAGGGTCCCAAGCTGTATAGGGCTTTGTACAAAAAATCTAGAACCATGAATTTAGCCCAGTGGCTAATAGGTAGCCAGTGCAATTCTTTCAGCAGCGGGGTGACATAATAGCAATACCCTGCCCCAGTGAGCAGTCTCGCTGCCACATTTTGCACCAGCTGCAGCTTCTAGACCAACCTCAAGGGTAGCCCCACATAGAGTGCATTACAGTAATCTAGCCTGCAGGTTATCAGTGCATGGACAACAGTGGTCAGGCTATCCTGATCCAGAAATGGCTGCAGCTGTCTTACCAGCTGAAGCTGGTAAAAGGCACTCCTAGCCACTGTGGTCACCTGGGCCTCTAGCGACAAAGTTGGATTCAGGAGCACCCCAGACTACGGACCTGCTCTTTCAGAGGGTGTATGACCCTATCCAAAGTAGGCAACTGACCAATTATCTGAACTCGGGAACTACCAACCCACAGTGTTTCTGTCTTGCTAGAATTCAGACTCAATACTGACACCTTGCTCTAAATCTCCCAATGACTGCTCCCAAGGGCTTCATATAGATGTTAAACAGCATGGGGGACAAGATGGCACCCCATAGCACAACTGCCAGGAGGCCGAAAGACAATCATCCAGTGCTATTCTCTGAAAATGACCCTGGACATAGGATCGGAGCCACTGTAAAACAATGCCTCCAATACCCATCTCACCAAGTTGGCTCAGAAGGATACCATAGTTCAATGGTATTAAAAGCCGCTGAGAGATCAAGTAAGAATAACAGGGTCACACTTCCCCTATCCTTCTCCTGATAAAGGTCATCCATCAGAGCGACCAAGGTGGATTCAGTCCCATAACTAGGCCTGAACCAGACTGGGATGGGGCAAGATAATCTGTTTTATCCAGAGCTTGGAAAAGTTACTTTTTTGAACTACAACTCCCATCAGCCCCAGCCAGCATGGCCACTGGATTGGGCTGATGGGAGTTGTAGTTCAAAAAAGTAACTTTTCCAAGCTCTGGTTTTATCCAATACTTGCTGTGCCACAATCCTCCTAAGAAGGGGGTATTTGCGACCGGGTGGTAGTTATTGCCAACCAATGAGTCCAGGGTGGGTTTTTTCAGGAGCAGTCAGATCACCGCCTCTTTCAGGGCGGCTGGAACCACTCCCTCCGGCAATGATGCATTGACTACACCCTGGATCCACTCAGTCAAACTCCCTCAGCAAGCTTTTATAAGCCAAGAAGGGCAGGTTACAGAGGAAGCATTGCTAGCTGCATTGTTACAAGCACCTTGTCCATGTCATCAGGCCTGATCAACTGAAACCATTCCCACAAGAAGTTGCAGCAGACATTGCACTGGACACCTTACTGGACTGGACTACAGTAGATGTGGATGAGGCTCTGGAGGCGACAGTGCCTTGCAACAATTCACAGTGGGCCTCTAAAGGGTTTAAAACTCCATTTCCTGGAGTTGATGTCAATAGACCCCTGACAACATGGAAAAACTCCACTGAATGGCTACTTGAGGATATGATGGTGGCAGAGAAGTGGGCCTTCTTTGCTGCCCTCACAGCCGCACAATAGGCATGGTTATGATGTTTTATTCATGCCCAATCAGCCCCACAGCACATCTTTCTCCATTTGTGCTATAGCCATCGTCCAGCCTGTTTCATCACCCTTAGCTGTGATTTACCAAAGTGCAAACTGGGCTCCACAATGCCAGAGAGGGTGCTCGAGGGGCAACTATGTCAAGAGCATGGTGCGCCTCACTGTTCCATGGGCATG
Source organism: Rhineura floridana (assembly GCF_030035675.1). Taxonomy (NCBI): domain Eukaryota; kingdom Metazoa; phylum Chordata; class Lepidosauria; order Squamata; family Rhineuridae; genus Rhineura; species Rhineura floridana. Next base: position 39,709,022 of record NC_084491.1, read on the forward strand.
ATATGGGATTCAACAGAGTCACCTGCTCTATCTACTGGGAACTCCCCCAGGGCATTCAGGAATCCTGTGGATTCCTTTAGTCCCCAGGGGCGGACCATCTTAATCTGTCCATCTCTCCTGCAGGGGAGGATTGGAGCCATAAGTCTAAACTTCACCAGGAAGTGGTCTGACCATGACAATGGGGTGACAACCACCCCACTATCTCCAGATCACCCCTTCCTCCATCTGGAGCAAAAACCAAGTTGAGGGTATGCCCTGCCCTATGCGTTGGGCCAGTGACAACTTGAGATGGCCCCGTGGTTGTCTTGGAGGCCATGAAGTCCCGAGCTGGTACACTAGAGGCAGCCTCATAATAGACATTGAAATAACCCACGACTATCGTTCCAGGCTCTAGCAATACCACAGCCAAGATGGCATCCATCAGCTTAGTCAGAGAAGCTGCCGGGTAGCAGGGTGGATGGGATATCAGCAGCAACCCTAGTTTACTGTCTCCTTGGCCTGACACCAGGTGCAGGCCCTCACAGCCAGCTTCAAGAGAGACTGGTTTCCTGGTGACAGAGATGGAAGTTCTGTAGACCACAACAATTCCTCCCCTCCCCCATCCCTGCAGCCTGTGCTGGTGTTGCACTGAACATCCAGGTGGGCAAAGCTGGGTCAGAACAACTCTTCCTAGTTCACCGACCCAGGTCTCGGTAATGCACACCAAATCAGCACCTTCATCCATGTTCAAATCATGGATGAGTGAGGTTTTATTGTGTACTGATTACAACAGCACACACAGGCCAGTGGGCACAGGAGATGAGTAATGAGGAACCCATCCATGAGAGGAGTGGGAGAGAAGAACATCTCATAGACAGCCTTGCCCTCATCTTCTATGGTAGTTCACCACCTCACCATGGCTATACCTCCCTCTACCCATGAGCACTGAAACTGGGGTGGCATCATGCATGCTTCTCCTTACTAAGACTCCTCCTAAACACCTGATATGGACCCAACAAGAGCCCATCAACAAAACCTGCCTGAACCAATTATCCCAGTAGGCCTCTGTGAGAATTGGGAACAGTCAGACCAACTCAATATCTTTTACACAGGGCACATCTACTCCCCCCCTGTCTCACACCCAGGGAGGGACAGCCTTCTGCCAGTTACAGACTCTCACTCTGATGGCATCTGGCGACTTTCTCCTATCGTTCAGTTCACTGCACAGGCTCTCACCCTGCACAGGAACTACACATGTGCCATACATCCTCCCCACTACCAATCTCCTCTAAATTGTTTTTTTTTAAAAATAGAAGTGGATAGCACCCTCGCGCTCAGGACTTCCTAAGGGACTCCCCAAGGGGCAGTTCCCTTTGGTGTTGCCCCTTCGTTGGTGAACCCACCAGCAGCAGACCCACCACCCATGGGCAGCTGGGCTTTTATGCCCCCTGACCCTGCCAGGAGCTGATGGAAGATTGACTGCAGCCTGTCTCTGGAGCAAAGGTCAGGCAGGGAGTCCTAGTCCTTACAGCACTTACCAGGGACTTCAGCTGACTCAAGAGACAGCAACCCAGAGGAGCAAGCAAGCACCCAGATGCTCAGATACTCACTCCCAGGAGAGGTCTTCTCCAGTACCCCAGTGCTGCAGCTGTTTAGCTGCTACTATAGGGGGCGTGGCTGGTTTGCGAATCAAAAGTTTTTGTGTTCATGGAAATCAGTTGGCCCCAAAGGGATTGGATAGTTTCCTTATATAAGGGCCAGTTCACTCAATGCAAAAGAGCTCCAGGAGATGTTATTGGGGACAAACGATTGTATACAACTAAGGCCTATTCAGAATATACCCACTGAAATTAATAAAACTAAGTTAGTCATGTTCATTAACTTCATTAACTGTGTCTATTCCAGCACTGGATGCAACCCATATATTTTATTTGTTGATAAGACTATTTGTCAACTCATTAAACAATCTCATGGTGGCATACAATAAAATCATTAACACACAAGGAAGTTATAAAATACAGAACAAATAACCAAAATGGAATCAAATTAATTCCCTAAAAATGCATGGTGAAACAGAAACCGTTTCAGCAGGTGGCAAAATACCCAAACTGTAGATGCCTGCCTGATTTCAGTAGGAAAAGAACTCCAAAATACTGGTACATTCTCAGAATATTTGTGGTAGAAAAAGTAAAAACATTTCAGCAGGATGCTACGGGATATGCATCAAATGTAAACCGAGCACTTTGCCCATCCCAAAAGTTTTGTAGACACAAACAGTATTGAAAATGGGGTTGTGTATAACCATCCTGATACCATCAAGAGCCCAAATCATCATGAATGCACAACAGAATGTCCTAAGATTTTTGGTTCACAACATGTCCTCTCTTGGTCTTGACACAGAGTCCACAAGGCATAATGGAGTAAGGACAGCTCGAAGTGAGCAATTTGTTCCAACAAAGACTGGAGGCCTTACAAGCCTCAGCCAGCGTTCCATGACCCTTCCATTTTTAAATACTGTTTGCTAAGGGAACTTGAGCAGGAGAAGGCTCTTATGTTCTGCTTTTGGGTTTTTGGAGGCATCTGGTCAACCACTGCGGGAACAGAATAGTGGAATTAAAGGGGCCTTTGCTCTGACCCAGAAGACTCTTCTAATGTTCTTGAGAAGAATGGAAGGCTTCAAAGAGCAGGCCTTTGGCTTAGAGCCTAGTACTCCTCCTCCATTTTGAGACTTCCCAGGCTCATTGCCTGCTTTTCTGGATCAGCATGGAAATGTGGGTCCATAGCATGAAGGGGGACAGATCATCAAGGTGGAGAAGAAGGCTCTGTGGGCATGGACTCTGGAGCTCCTGACTTGGGCAGCTGAGGCTTGAGAGATGCTGATTTTCTGGATCTAACCCTTGGGCCAGACCTGGCCATCATGCTAGTGCTTAGGTTGTCTTTCAGTGCTACTGCAGACAGATTCAGCTGGCCCTTCTGAATCAGTTGGATTCTAGGCTGCTGCTTGCTGTGGGTGGGTGGGTGGGAGGGATGTCCTGAAAATACTGGGTTGTAAATCCAGTGTTAGTTCTATTTACAGTAGACCCACTGGAAATAACAGTCATGACTAACTTTGGTCCCTTTATTTCAATGGGTCTATCTCTTTGTTTATTAAATGCAATTTAATTAAGAAAAAAGAAAGTAAACACACACACACACACCAAACCCTGTTAGCTCATATTAATAGAACATTTAAAGATCTATACATCCACTTTAGCTTGCACATAAAGATCAATATATGCTGACCAATTGTTCAAATTTTTATCCAGACGAAGTTGGCTATAGAAAGTATGCTCACATGTAGCAAGGGTGTTTAGGTCTTCAAGCCATTGCATAATAGTTGGAGGGTATTTGTCCTTCCAGGTTCAATGTGCAAGTCTCTTAATGACAATTAGGACATGTAAAGTCCATTTTCATTGCCCTGCCATCCATCTCCATTTCACAGAAACATAATTTAAAAGTACATAGACATCCACAAAATTCAAGAATTTTGCCAATACCAAGTTAATACGGACAACAAGTTCAGACCAAACAGAAAATATCACTGGACATGCCCACATCATATGCCTTAATGAGTATGTCTCTGAATATAACAAAATTGGATATAACCCAATATTTTCAGTCAACATTTTTTTAGCTCTGCGTGTGTGCTTAAGTACCCTGGAGGAAGAGGTGAGTGTTACTTACTGGAGCACCAAATGGCAGGAATAAGGATTGGAACTACAGCCAAGACTCCTTTTTTTTTTTTTTTTTACAATAATTTTTATTCAAATTTTCATAAAACATACAAAACAAAATCATAAAACATTCAAAGACAAAAAACAAAACAAAACAAAAATGATTAAACAAAAAAATAAAATGTTGACTTCCCATTTGTCGCAGATCAAATCAGTTGTAGGTCTACAATATATAACAATCCTGTCTCTTAAATTATATTATAAAATCACTTTCCTCCAGTAGTTATCTTAATTAATCATCAAATCTCATAAACATTACTTTATTCTTTCCACAAAAAGTCAAAGAGAGATTTCAATTCTTTAAGAAATATATCTATCAATTTTTCTCCAAATAAACATGTCGATTAATCCATCTCGTTAATAATAATAATAATCTTATTGTCATAACCATAGTCCAAATAAACATATCGATTAATCCATCTCATCAAAATCTGTTAGGTCCAATAATTTCAATAGCCATTATTCCATTATCCATATTAATTCCATCTTCCATCTTCAATAGTCCTGTTAAGTCCAGTAATTTCAGTGTCCAATCTTCCATTATCAGTATTCCATAATAATCTTGCTGTCATAGCCATAGTCATATAATAAGAGTCTGATGGGAATTTCCTCTATCCCAAATATTTTCTTGCCATCAATTCTGAATAAGTTGCTGAAATATTGTTGTAAAGTCATATCTGTGTTCTTCTTTTTTACAAAATGCACTGGCTCATCTCTTGAGAGTTTTTCCATTGTCACATGGCTGCAGTTAATTCCATAGATTTTCTCTATATCAAGCTCCATCACGTCATTCCAGTCCAGAAGATTATCCAAGCCATTGATAACTTTATCTCTAATATCTTCATTAATTTCTTCAGAGATAACGTTAAATTCCAAACAGTAGATTTTATTTCTAATATCCATAAACTCCAGATCTTTTTCCAATTCCACATTTGTTCCAATCTCCAGGGCTTGTATCTTCCCTTTATTTTTTCTTTTCTCATCTCTGATCTCATTCTCCTCTCTCACAGGATCCCCTATTTCTTTAAGCTCCTGCGTCATTTTGCTCAGTTCAATTTTCAGCTCCTTACTGCCCTGTCACAGGGTTTGTTTCGTTATCTCAATCTCATCCATTATTTTCTGAAACATAATTACTTCCAGATTCTCAGCCACTTTCTTGATTGCCATTTTTAAAACCACGAAAACAAAACAAAACAAAAATAAAGAAGAACCACTTCTTATTTCAGCAACAATTGGGTTAATATTCCAGGCTTGATGACATCACAGTATAAACAGAGCAGCCTGCCTTATCTCTCTATGTTCAAGAACACAAAACAAATTTAGTTCCCAGCATCAAAACAGTTAGTGGCGTTGTGAAGAAGCAGATTCGTCAAAATAAAATAGACCAAAAAGAGAATAGTCCCAGACAATATAATGTTCCTCGGAATAGAAATCCCTCTTCTGTTTATATCTTTAGAATGCACTTCCAGGACAGCTTTTTGCAATAGAAACAGAGATAAGCTGTTAATTTCGTGAATAACAGAGAAGAGTTATAGCTCACCCAGAAGTTCTTTAAAGCTGATTCATTTGACAAATCTCTTTTTGCTGCAACAATTTAAACCAAGTAAAAAAAATAATAGAAAGAAGGGTGCTTGCCTGTTAGTCCGTTTTCTCTTTGAAGAAAAGATAAATGTATCGCATTAAACCGATAGAGCTTGTTCGGAAGTCTGTCCGGCATTGCTGGCTGGACCTTTTCTCATAAATTAATGAAATCCAGTCCTCCCAACAAAAACAGGCTTTTGAGGTTGATCTCTACGTTTCTCCCTGCCCGGGAGAAATTTCATCAGTAAAAAAAAAATGTTCTGACTGATTTATATCTGAATAAGCTTCTTTTGAGGCGGGAGCCCGTCTCAAAAGCAGGCACAAGCGAAGTCACCGGCTTCTCGGCCTTTTGGCTAAGATCAAGTGTAGCCAAGACTCCTTCTGATCCACATTGAGTCCTTCCGGTTAGTGTTTCAAAACTGGGACATGAAACAGAAATAGCCACTACTTATGTTAATCACCACAGGAAGTGTGCATGTGTGTGCGCGCATGCCTGAATAAAAACAAGGATAATAACGTTGTTCAGGGCCCATTTCCACAAAGCATTGCCAACAAAGATGGTGCTATTAAAGATTATTTTGGTCTGCCAAGCTGCACCTGTTGCCTTCATTTTTTTCTTCCCCCTTAAGAGATGTTGTTACCTACCAAAGAATATTTTTAAAACATTGTAAGCAGAAAACAAAGCCCTCCCCTCCTCAAGCCTCTTTCTACTCCAATCATACCCAGCAAGCAGCCTCCACAGGTGACTGTTAAAATAAAACCCTTTTCGGAGTTCGTAGCTTCCATTTGCATAAAACGATCTGTTCTGCAAATAAAAACTTGGTATTTATGAGGTTGGGAATGGCTTTATTCCCCACCTCTCTCTCTCTTTCAGGCTTACTGGTGAGCTTGATGTGAGCAAGTTGCAGATGCCGAATTAATGACGAGAAAAGGACTCCAAGCCAGCAGCATTTTCTGCATCGATGTTGACATAAAGGCCTCTGTTCTGTGCAGCAACAAAAGGATTCACACCTTGGGCTCATTTAAAGGAAGGGTGGGATATAGATTTAATAAATTAATACATTAATGATAACAACATGGGTAAGCCTAGAATTCAGTGGCAGCTGGTAGCTCCATGTCAGTGGGGCAGTGTAATCTGTTCTGGGTGTTAGACTGAATTTCCAAGGACCTGTCCAAGATGCTGAACCTATTTTGGGAATAGGTTTCAGCACCTTAGACAGCTCCTTGAAAGTTCAGAGTAAAGTCTGGTGTGGATTCCACTGCCCCAGGGACATGGAACCACCCACCACTACTGCTAGAATTGGCTTCATGTTAATGCTTTGTGACAAAGTCATGAAGCCAAGCAGAATGAGGGCAACGTTTCTTGCCCTCACTCTGTGGAACAGCTGGGCAACCCATGGTCCACAGCCCACATGCAGCCCTTGGCCACCCTGCATGTGCCCTGCCACCAGAGCGTGGAAAAGTTACTTTTTTGAACTACAACTTCCATCAGCCCCAGCCAGCATGGCCACTGGACTGGGCTGATGGGAGTTGTAGTTCAAAAAAGTAACTTTTCCAAGCTCTGCTTGCCACACTCTGCCCACTTTCCCCCACTAACCAGTGGGGAAAAGATTGGTGTTCCCATGCTGCTAAGCTTTAAGCTTTTCCATTCCCCATGCTCTTTCGATGCAGCCGACATTGCTGTCCCTGCAATTTTTTGTCCATCAGCAGTGCTTTAACCTCTCTTCCCCCACCCCACATCAGACAGAGAGGGCTGGGGGTTGTGATTTAGGTGTGTGTAAAGCAAATATATCAGATCTGAATAAATAACATGTTGGCAGCTCAAAAGGTGAGCTGGGGAGGGCAGAGGGGATCGTTTTCTGAAAGTCTTCACCCCTCCTTTCCCATAACTGCCCCCATTTTCACTGAAAAGATAAACTTTCAGCTTAGCTGTGTTTGACTCACAACTAAGGCCCAGTCAAACATACAGCAGAACAAGCTGGCAGAACCCAGAGAGGGCTGAATAGATCACCCTTTTCATAATCTGACCCCACCCCCCGATTATTTGGACCACAAATCCCCTCAGTCCCAGCCAGTGTGCTTGCTGGCTCTGGATGATGGGAGCTGTCAGCCAAAACATCTTGATGGCACAAGGACTGGGAAAGGCTGAAACGGATGGTACCACTTCAGATGGCAGTTGGGGGAAGGGAGCCCCTTTTTAAATTCTCCCCCACATTAAAAAAATCCCTGAAAATAAAAGTAAGTGAGGGTGTAAGGTTCTAACCCTACCCAGACCATTCTGTTGTGTTCGGGTTCTCCTTGCAGGATGGCAATTGTCTATCCCTCCTCCCAAGGTAAGGCAGCATTTGAAAACAGAACCCACCGGCTGCAGCCTGAACCCTGAAACCAGAGTTCTCCCACATCATCCTAACTGCATTCTGCTCCAAGCATAGAACAAGCGCATGGTCTCTAAAAGTAGCTTTGTTTCTCCGTGTATTGATTAACTGAAGCATTCCCAAGACCTCATTCTCAGGTGAAGGAGCACCTGAAGCAGGGTAGAAATCCAATAAAATGACATTAAAAAAATCACAAAATGTCAATAAAAAGAACAAGCAACAATTGCTATCTATAAAACAATGCATGAAAAGGCAGTGAAAGCAGCTAGTTTTTCTTTCTTTTTGCAAAAACCCACAGCCAAAGCTTGGAAAAGTTACTTTTTTGAACTGCAACTCCCATTAGCCCCAGCCAGCATGGCCACTGGATTGGGCTGATGGGAGTTGTAGTTCGAAAAAGTAACTTTTCCAAGCTCTCCCCACAGCTAAGTTAAGCAACGGTGGTTAGGAAAATCCAGCTGCAAACACCTTTTATTTATTATTATTTATTTAATTAATTTGTATCCCGCCCTTCCTCCCAGCAGGAGCCCAGGGCGTCAAACAAAGCACTAAAACACTTTAAAACATCATAAAAACAGATCTTAAAATACATTAAAACAAAATAGCATTAAAAACATTTTTTAAAAAAACCTTTAAAAAGGGTTAAAAACATTATTAAAAAACATATTAAACAATTCTGACACAGATGCAGACTGGGATAGGTCTCCACTTAAAAGGTTTGTTGAAAGAGGAACACCTTTTGTGTTTTCCTTGATGCCAAAAGCCCATCAGTGTTAATCTATATCTGCATAAGAGGAAACTTCCTTGCATTGAGTCACACCATTGGTCCATCTAGCTCAGCTATGGGCAACCATTGCCCCTCCAGGACCAGATGTTGCTGAACTGTAACCCCCATCCACCCCAGCAAGCATGGCCAATGGCCAGTGACCAGGGATGATGGAAGTTGTAGTTCAGCAGCATTAAGTGGGCCCAGTATTGTCTCGACTGACCAGCAGCGGCTGTCCAGGCTTTCAGGCTGGGAATCTTTTCCAGCCCTATGTGGAGATGCTCGAGATTGAACCTGGACTTTTTGTATTCAAACCATGTGCTCTACCATTGAGGGCAGTCAGAGAACAAAGGCAGGAGTGCCAGGGGAATAGCAGGGACTCCATGTCTAGCTTCCGTCCAGCAACTATCAGAAACAGAATGCGGGCTAGAAGGAAGCAGAATCAGAATTGTTAGGACTCTTCCTGTGTTCTGAATGTGTGCAAGGCCAAATTACGGCATGGGTTATCTGAGTTGCAGCTCAGGGCCGGCTCTCTTAAGTCAAGGGCAATGTATTTATTTATTTATTTATTTATTAGATTTATATCCCGCCCTTTCTCCCACTAGGAGCCCAGCCTCTGGACTGACCTTGATCATGCAGGCCAGCCAGCCGGCCCTCCCAGACAGGAAGGGCTATAAAGGACTTCCTGTTAGTCCGAGACCTTGCCTGAGCAACATCAGCCTTCCTGTTTCTGGTGTGTTTCTTTAGCCACATTCACACCAGACATTTATTCCACTCTTGTGCCACTTGAAACAATTATGGCGTCACCCAAAGGATCCCGGGAAAGGGATTTGGGTAAGTGCAAATTTCAGCTGTGGTTTGGTTCTCATGTTGTTTGTTTCAGAAAATTCGGCTTTAGATGCGAACTGAATTGAATTTCTTGCCCATCCCTAGGTACAAGTCACAATGATGGCTAAGTTTAGTTCAGTTCAGTTCCATGATGACTAAGTTGTGCCTCCACTGTTGGAGGCAGTATGCTTCGGAATGCCAGATGCTGGGAATCACAGGAGTTGTTGCACTCTGATCCTGCTTGTGAGTTTCCTATAGGCATCTAGGAGGCCAGTGTGAGAATAGGATGCTGGACTAGCTCCTGGGCCTTTGACCTGATCCAGCAGGCCTCATCTGATGTTTCTAAGAAGGATGTGCAATGGCAATTCTCCCAAAGGTGCTAAGTTTAGAGCAGAAGCTGGTTTTCAGGAAGTGGGATCTTCCAGTGCACTTTCAGTTTCATACATGATACCAATGGCAGATTCTGCTCCTTTAATACTGTTTGTGACTTACTTTCTCTGAGTCTTTCAAGGGCATGGAACGGCAGAGTCGGAATTGGCCATGGAACAAGCAGGTGAAAGAAGCCCTCTTCTCCCACAGGAGAACAAAGCCGCCAGCGGGCTCACTTGGCATTTAATAGCAAAAGAGGGCCGCATCTGAAAGATTGCTGAGTGAGCACCCCTTTCCCTCCAGCCTCAAGGGAGTGCTCCTGGCCGAAGGAGGTTCAACTCAACTTGCCTGCCAGTAATTACATCATTGGCTAGCTGACTGTAAAATGAAGCGGCAGCAAAGTTCCAGTTTTAATTTAAATTTCCTGGGCTCTGTTATTACATGGCAGCAATTGTTCCACTGTGCTAATGAGCCTTTCCTTAGATGATTATCCAAGTGTCTCTCCAGTCACTATTTCATTATTGCATTATTAATGATCAGATAAGATCTGTCACAGTTGAGATGATGCCTGAACATGTCAGATACCAGAGACAACTGTGCACACATCAGGCAGACACATGAATACAATTGCACATGTATGAACTCACACACACACATGCTCCAGAACAGCAGGGCTGATGACTTTATATATTTATCTGTCAATTTCCCCCTCCCTCTTATTTGCTCTAACTAAAGTTGTATACACAATCTCTCCCATGAGGATTCTGCAGATGGATTTGTAAAAGTGAGTTTGCAAAGATACCTTTCTCCATCAGACATCGCCATGCACAACTTTATTGTGTTTTGAAAGGGCATGTCTATATATAAATGTGCTATACTCAGCCCATGTTGCCTCTTAGGCAAAATAATAATAATAATAAAATTATAGGCTGCTGAAAACCATCAAAAACACATGACCAGGAATCGCTAAAACAAAGACAAGCTGTTCCACAAATTATGCTACCATAAGGAATTCTCTTCAGTGCAGCAGGGAACACATTCTAAATGGAAAAAAGCCAATGTTTGGTGATGCAGATCAGAGATCTCCCACCATATACATCCACTTTCTTAATAAACCCAGGCTGCTGGTGGGGGCCCACCTAGTTTTTGACTTTTGAAGCTGGTGTTGGTGTTGGAGGTTGTCAGGATGAAATCCATAGTTATTGTAATACAGTGGACTCATAGTGTATGTGTGGGTATGTACGCAATGCCAGGCAGATATTCCACAATGTCCTCCCTTAACCCTTACATGTGAAGGGGAAGGGATGTAGCTCAATGGTGGAGCGTCTGCTGTGCATGCAGCAGGTCCCAGGTTCAACCCCAGCAAGCAGGTCCAGACAGGGCTGGGAGAGACTTCCTGTCTGAAATCCTGGAGAGCTGCTGCGAGTCAGTGTAGAGAATACTGAGCTAGATGTACCAATAGTCTGTCTCAGTATAAGGCAGCTTCCTAGGTTCCTGCCAATGTTCCTATGACAAGATGTGAGGGGACACCAAAGGGCTATTCCAAGAGCACCTGCTCAATGGAATTGTTGGCATTGGAAATTTACGCAACATCTGAGCCCTGCAATGCCATGTCACAAACCAAATTTGAAACTCCATTTGGTTTCCAGATAAGTCCAACATTGCTTGGCTGGAAGTGGGTCTGGCGTTCAGCCAGTGCTTGCTTTTTGTGTGGAAGTTCATTACTTTGTAGTTTGTAATCCTGGCCCTGGTGTCTCAGTCCTAGTTGAGGGCAGTGATTAGGGCTTCTAGATTCAAAGATGGACAAAAGCATGCTTGCAATCGATGTAGCAGGAGACAAGTGAATTTTCCCTCCTTGCTTCTCCTGATTGCTGATCCATTACAGCAGCTTGGGAAAGGGGTGGATGCCAGAGATGGGGTGAGAATGTGCATGTGGGGAAAGTCAACCTCTGACTGCCTTATCACATGATACGTCAGGAGTTTTCAAGGCTCACATGACTCTTCTCTAGCTCTGAAGCGGACAACCCTATCCCAGTCTGCATCTGTGCTGCAATTGCTTTTTAAGATGTTCTTAAAGTTGTTTTTTTAAAAAGATGTTTAAAATATGTTTTTGTTTTAATATGTGTTTAAAGATGTTTTGTTTTAATGTGTTTAAAGATGTTTTGTTTAAACATGTTTTAAAGTTGTTTGTTTTTAAGATGTTTTAAAGTTATTTTAGTGTTTTTGTTTGCCGCCCTGGGCTCCTTCTGGGAGGAAGGGTGGGATATATATTTCTATACATCTGCTGCTGCAGGGGTGAGACTGTGCTGGGACCATCAGGGGCAAGCTTTTCCACCTGCCTTGCCCCCTCACCCCTGCTCTTAGTGACATTTTTCTGAGGACTGCCCTTTACCAGGAAGATGAATGTGTTTGGTTTTTTTAGCGGTTGTTGCTTTTTAGAAATGCTAGGATTTTGTTGGCTTGCATTTTTGTAAATTGTGAATTTTGTACATTTTATTTGTATTTTGTATCCGTGTTTTTCTATTTGTGGAAGCTGCCTTGTGGGTCTTTTTAGCCAAAAGGTGGCCTAGTAATAAACCATAACATAATATAACATAACATAATTTAATTTAATTTATATTTAATAAAATAAATACCTACCCAAGAATGTCTTGTTTCTGGCAGGTCTAGCCAACCATTCATTTTCACTGACGCACTCAAGCCTCAACATGCAAGGCAATGCTTGATGACTAGTGGCATGGCAGAGCTCTGCTTCAAAATGGCATCCCCTCCCCCATTCTGCCATCTTGCCAAGCACATCATATGTCAAAAAGAATAAGCCTTTGGGTCCTCATTGTACAACTTGACTGTGGTCAGATTGCAAAAGCCTTCTCAGGAACCACTGTGATTTAACAGCCCAAGCCTTTGCATATTTACGTAGATGTAAGTCTCATGGATCTCCATGGGAGTTGCATGATATTTTCATCCCATATTAAATTCTCCCTGATATGAAAATCCATGGGTCAGTATAAGAAATTCCAAAGTCTGAATGTTGACTTGGAAGATGTCCTGCCATCACAGCTTCACTTACATCTCCAAAGACAATAGGAACACAGTGACGTCAGGTGACCTTCTGTGGTTTTTTTTCTTCCCTGCATGGTTCTTCAGAAAACTCTCAAGGGGCTATTTTGCACAGCACTTTGAAAAACGGGCTCTGAAACTGATTAGCGGTGCCTGCAAACATCATTTTGGCTGAGCCAGGTTTTTACTTGCCCCACACCTGATCTGTAGGATGGATGGTTCTGACTTGGCCAAAATGTCCAGGCAGGCCACATGGAGAGGTCCGGTGGGCCTAATTAGGACTCACCCCTGCAATAGGCAATTACTCCAGAACAAACCTGCTCTGTTCATGATTCATGCTCTCTTATACAGCCATGAGAATGGCTGTATAGTATAGCCAGCATTGATTTTTCGTATTCCGCAGTGTTAAATTGAAAATACCCCCATGCCATTCTGCTGCTTCCCATAAGCACATTTCAAAACAAAACCTTACAAAACATATAGTCCTGAACTCAGAAACGCTTGCTTTACATCCCTCTAAGTATTCATGGCGATACACAAGACAGTCAGAGAGAATTGAGAGTTCAAAGAGTAAAACAAGAGAAAAAAATCCAGACCCCTGTTGGACATTTTTTCTGTCAGTGGTCTCATAATTTGTTGAAATTAATTAAAAATCAGCCATGTTCACAGAGTACCTGTAATCCTATTACTGACATTGCCCCATACTCTGGCCTTCATCTTCTGCAGTTTAAAAGTTAAAAAAAATGCCTGGCTGATTTTTAATTAGTGTAAGAAAACTAACATTGAAGTCTATTATAATATCAGGCATGCTCAGTAAGAACCAACTGAGTGTTCTAAAAGCCAGACTTACAGCTGTTTAGCTTGGCTAATCAAGGAGCTACACCCACACCAGGTCTTTATTTCACTTTAGAGACTCATGGCTTCCCCCAAAGAATCCTGTGAAGTGTAGTTTGTAAGGGTGCTGAGAGGAGACTCCTGTTCTCCTGACAGAGCTCCAGTGGCTGGTTTAACAGTGATTGGTTTAACAGTCAGCCCCTCTTCTGGGAATTGTAACTCTGTGAGGGGAACAGGGCCTTTCCTAGCAAGTCTCAGCACCTACACTTCCCAGGATTCTTTGGGGGAAGCCATGACTGTCTAAAGTGGAATAAAGGTCTGGTGTGGATGTGGCCAGTGACAGCTTTGGTTTAAATTTGCGTGGGAGACTACATGTGCCTGCTGTAGAATAAAAAGGTGGGGGAAACCCTGAAAAGCAATGATACTGTTGACAATGTTTTCCTTTTGGAAAGGAAAGGGGCTTCCCCTCTGCACAGTGCCCACCCACCCAATCTCCTCCCCTTCTCTCTCCCTCTGCTCCCTCCCTCTTCCCTCTCTCCCTCTTCCCATCCCTGCTCCTCCTCCAAGTCAATTTCACCTATCCTAAGCATGATTGCACAGGAGTAAATCCAGAGCTTGGAAAAGTTACTTTTTTGAACTACAACTCCCATCAGCCCAATCCAGTGGCCATGCTGACTGGGGCTGATGGGAGTTGTAGTTCAAAAAAGTAACTTTTCCAAGCTCTGAGTAAATCCCACCGAACTCAAAAAGCATGCAAATGATCAAACCTACCTTTCCCCTCCCCTCCCTGTCTTCTCTCCTTTCCCTTTCTACTTCCCCTCCCCTCCTTTCTTTCCTCTCCCTCTTTTTCCTCCTCCTCTGCCCACTTCAGCCCTCCCCCTCTTCTCCTCCTCCCTATGGTCAGTTTCACCTATCCTAAGCATGATTGCATGGGAGTAAATCCCACTGAACTCAATCAGCATGCAAATGATCATGTCTGTCCTCCTTCCCCCTCCCCCCTCCCCTTCTCCTCTCTGCCTTTCCTCCTCCCCTCCCCCTGCACTTCCTCCTCTTCCCCTCCCCATCCCCCTGTGGTCGGTTTCACCAATCCTAATCCTGATTGCAGGGGAGTAAATCCCATTGAACTCAATAAGCATGCAAATGATCAATCCATTCTCAGTGAACTTGCACAGGATCCCATTTCTTACCTCCCAGATTAAAAATGCACTAATAGGCAAAAAAAACCCTTGTGGTTTAAGAACTTACCTATAGCCAATAGATTTTTTTCCAAACTTTTAAAAGCAGGGAAATTGGGCAGCTATAGTGAATATACCAGGGGAGCAGGAGATATACTGCCCTACAAATTTATATAAATACAAACACAATTTGGGTTGGTCTTTCACAGTCCAATTCTCTTCCTGTGTAGCATGGAAGAATTTGGTAACATGTGCCTCTGAGCATATGGTGAGTGGCTAAATTTAAAACTGAATTTAAGATTGGAAAAAATGAGAAATTGAGAAAAGTAAAATTGACGTATTCTTCCATCTGGTAATCTGGAGGGCCACAAATTCTCCATCTCTAGTGCAGAGCCAGTTTCCATAAAAGGGAACCTCAAGGGGAAAATACATTTCATCTTAATCATCTAATGTTCAAGTGATAATATTTTTTGGAGCTTAAAGGCTGACAACACTCTTCCATGCACTTTGCAGTTTGCAAATAAAAAAACAGCAAATAAGCATATCTTCCAATATCAAATGGTAGTTAAAATGCACTTTCAAATGGCCAACACAGCATGCTAAATTTTCCCCTATGGTACTTTCTTCCTTTAAATTTGATTATTAAGGGCTCACAATTTATTAGATTAAAAAAAAAAAACACACACAGAAATCTGAGTTATGCAATCATTTTTAAAAGGCCATAAAATCCAGGGAAAATATACTTTCAAAAAAACAATTCTTGCCTTTTAATGTCAAAACAGACACTATTGCTTCATTGGAAATTGGTCTAAAAACATATTATCTTGACAAGGAACCCTTGTCGCTATTCCTGGTTCCATTAGGGTTTCATGTGAAAACTGAAAAAGTACCTATCAGATGCTAGATGGTGGAGCTGAAAAATCACAGCAAATGTTTCAATTTGACAGCTCATGCAGGATGCAACATCGAAACATTAAACTCTCCTTTAAGTTTACTAAGTTCTCTTCAGAGTTTTTGAGTGTGCGTGTGTGCAGGTTACTCCCTCCTTAATTGTAAATTTGCTGTTTCAGGGATTAGGTAATGCGCGTCTCCTGCGTATGATTGGCTTAGCTGAAGACCCAAGTGTGTATGATGGGAAAGGGTCTATTATTATTATTATTATTATTATTATTATTATTATTATTATTATTATTATTATTATTATTATTATTATTATTAATAATAATAATAATAATAATAATAATAATAATAATTTTTATTTCTGAGTCGCCTATCTGGCCAAAAAACGGCCACTCTAGGCAACGTACAATCCATTAATAAAATACACTATAACAATAATTAAACACAATAATTAATAGGTTAAAACCAAGAACTATAATTAACAGCAGCAGCAAAACTAACTCGCCACAGAAATCCCATAGGCCTGCCTGAAGAGCCAGGTCTTTAAGGCCCGGCGGAAAACATTCAGGGAAGGGGCATGACGAAGATCGAATGGGAGGGAGTTCCAGAGAGTAGGGGCCGCCACCGAAAATGCCCTCTCTCTAGTCCTCACCAGCCGAGCTGATTTAGCTGATGGAACTGAGAGAAGGCCTGTGTGGCTGATCTTGTTTGGCGGCATAATTGGTGATACTGGAGGCGCTCCTTCAGATAAGCTGGGCCGAGACCGTATAGGGATTTAAAGGTCATCACCAACACCTTGAATTGGGCCCGGTAAGCAACTGGCAGCCAGTGTAGATCTACCAACACTGGGGTGATGTGATCATAGCGATGGCTGTTCTTAATTAAACGTGCCGCCGCATTCTGTATTAGTTGCAGCTTCTGGACCGTTTTCAAGGGTAACCCCATGTAGAGCGCATTACAGTAATCCAAGCGAGAGGAGACCAAGGCATGTACCACCGGCGGGAGCAGATGAACAGGAAGGTAAGATTATTAACTTCCTTTGCAGTTTGAGGTTTGGCCCATCACCTGTCCATCTATTTATTTCTGAGATTTGCACCACACCTTTCTATATGAAGTATAATCGAGGCAGCTTACAAACTACAGTAATGTAAAACAGTTGCAATCAAGCTGTGAAATCCACTGAAAAGAGCAATATCCCCCCAAAGGTCTGCTGAAATATAGCCATCTTTGCTACCCATCTGAAAGTGGACAGTGATGGGACCAGGTAATACATGGTTTATCCCAACTTATTTGAAGGACTGTGCGACCCTCTCTCTCTCTCTCTCTCTCTCTCTCTCTCTCTCTCTCTCTCTCTCTCTGTATATTTACTCTGATCCTGAATTTTGTGAATAAAAAAGGGAAATACTGTATTACATGTAAAAGAAAAGCAGCTTCTTAAAAATCACTTTTCATTTTTAAAGCAAGCTAAACAAAGCAGGCCTAAACAAAATGCCCCCCAAAGGCATAATAAGAGCCTTGTTGGATGAAGCCAAAGGGCCACCTAGTCCAGCATCCTGTTCTCACAGTGGCCAACCAGACGCCCCAATGGGAATCCTGCAAGCAGGACCTGAGCGCAAGAGCACTCTCCCTTCCTGCGGTTTACAGCAACTGGCATTCAGAGGCACACTGCCTCCAATAGTGGAGGAATATAGCCATCTTGGCTAGAAGCCATTAATGCCCTTCTCCTAATCCATGAATTTGACTATTCCTCTTTTAAAGCCATCTGAGTTGGTGGCCATCACTCCCTCTTGTGGGAACAAATTCCATAGTTTAACTATGTGGTGTGTGAAGAAGTTTTTCCTTTTGTCTGTCCAGAGTCTTTCAACATTCATCTTCATTGGATGGCCCCAGGTTCTTGTTAGAATAAGCAAACTTGCATGTTCCCTTGTAAAAAGGGAGATGTTCCCTGTAAGGGATATTTTGGGAAATATCCCATGTACCTGTTTACCAGTGATGTAACTTCCTAAAGGGTGGGGTTACCTGGCTTTCTCTTCCTCCTCCTTTGTCTGGTAGTTTTTGCATATTCTCCATTAAGCTTGAGGAGAGAGAAGCATGCACATGCTTCTTTTCCAAGATGACCATTACCATGGACTGAGACTTCTACTTTTCTTTCACCTAAGCTAGAGCTTATGTTTCCTGAACATATGAAAGGTTGTGAGTAAACATTCGTTATCTTTTACCTAAGATTATTTTATTTATTATTATTTATTTTCATTTCTAGACCGCCCATAGCTAATAGCTCTCTGGGCGGTGTACAAAACGAAATTAAAATACAATATAGAATAAAATCAGTAACAAAGGAACACATTAAACTAAAAACATTAAACATAAAGCATTAAACATTAAAATGCCTGGGAGTATAGCCAGGTCTTAACCTGGCACCTAAAAGAAAGAACCGTAGGCGCCAGGTGTATTTCCTCCGGTAAGCTGTTCCATAATTCGGGGGCCACCACAGAAAAGGCCCTAGATCTAGTAACAGTCCTCCAGGCATCCTGGTGAGTTGGTACCCGGAGGAGGGCCTTAGATACTGAACGAAGTGAACGGGTAGGTTCATAGCGGGAGAGGCGTTCCACAAGGTATTGCGGTCCCACACCGTG
Source organism: Rhineura floridana (assembly GCF_030035675.1). Taxonomy (NCBI): domain Eukaryota; kingdom Metazoa; phylum Chordata; class Lepidosauria; order Squamata; family Rhineuridae; genus Rhineura; species Rhineura floridana. The sequence goes on from NC_084491.1 coordinate 39,727,295, forward strand.
TAAGGCTTTATAGGTCAACACCAGCACCTTGAATCTAGCTCGGAAACAAATAGGTAGCCAGTGCAAGCGAGCCAGGACAGGTGTTATATGCGCAGACTGATTGGTCTTTGTCAACAGCCTGGCTGCCGCATTTTGCACTAGCTGAAGTTTCCGAACAGTCTTCAAGGGCAGCCCTACGTAGAGCGCGTTACAGTAATCCAGTCTAGATGTTACCAGAGCGTGAACAACCGAGGCGAGATCATCACTGTCCAGATAGGGGCGTAGTTGATTGTGTCTGTTATTATTTGTGTCTGAGGGAAAGGATGGACTGGTTGATTCTCATCCCACTGCTTGCATTTATATCTCTGCTAAGAAATAGGACCACAAAACTATTCCCATTTCACATATATTTTTAAAATACCAAACAGTTCTTAGTATAAGAAAATAAGATTTCCAGTATAACAGCATGAGCCATGAAATTGGGGGCAGGTGCATTTTGCAGAATATTATTGGGAGGTGGAGGTGGAAGTCTCCTACAGTTTTCTCAGAAAATTATCTTTTGAGAAATTTCAGCTCACAGGAGTTGTAGCCAATGCTAGTCTTCCTCAGCACAGACCCACTAAAGTGAATTAACTTAGGCTCATTAATGTTAATGGGCCTACTCTGAGTAGAACTTGGTTACAACCCACAATGCTGAATGAACTCTACTGCAATGGGACGTCTGAAACTCTCCCAGGTCTCGTTGGACTACAACTCCCATCATTCCTCCCCCTTGGACATGCTGGGGCTGGTGGGAGTTCGAATCCAGCAACTTTCCTATCCATTGTCTCTTGTTAGTGCATATTGATAGATGAAGGACACAATGGGCTCAGAGAGGGGGACTGGAAGGAAGAGCACCGAGACCATCACTTCGTCCAACAGTATTAAAATAGTATTCAGACTGGATCTGTAGCTGCACCCAGAATCCACAAAGGGTGAATTTGGGGAGTCCGTTTTGCAAAATGTTATGTGGGGGAGGATGGGAAGTCTCCAACAGTTAGGAGGAAGTGAACAAAGAAAATTAAAATAAAAAAGGTTATCGGAGGATTATTTTTGGAGAAAGTTCAGCTCACCCTTCTAGCCCCCATAGCTGCAAAGATACACTAGCAGAACATGCGATGATAGTGGCTGCAGAAAGATCCAGGTTGCCTGAGTAAGAATTCCACTAGCTGGGGGTGAGCTATGCAAAATAATAAGCTGTATGAGGCAGATTTGTCCCGCTTCCTGTTATAAAGCACCATTCCCCAGAATTTCTCTGGTACTAAACTTGGAATCTACACAGTGCACACACACCCAAAAATAGTTATGGGCCTGGTTATGGATTATAATTTTTTCCAGTGCTGAAGAAAATGCACTTTGTACATGCTGAAAGCATCTATTTCTAACAATCCCATATTCCCACAGAAAGTGAGTTCCAGGGCTGCATCCTTGTTCTCCACCTTCCCTGTTTTATCCCCTCTTGTGAAAGGCAGCTGCCTGTTCATATCGCAGCTGCCCCCTCTGGCTTCCCTGCTAGGCTAAGGCTGTGACATTCCGCTAGATCCACTGCCAAGGCCTCTTGCCATCCATCTGCTCCTGCCGCTGGGGCTGTGGTTGTCCCAGCAACCGAGTGGAAGTTCAGCACGCTCAGCATCCTCCCTAAGAGGGCTTCCTTTTCTTTCCCAGCAGCCCCCTCTCCCACTTTCCAGAAGCCTTCTGTTCTCAGGCATACCGAGTCGCTCCTTTGCTATTGCCAAAGGGATATTTCAGAGGGAGAGATGCCCAAAGCCATGGGGAAATATCCTGGCAGAAGGAGGCTGTGAGAAAACAAGCAAAGGTGGATAGATGATAAATAATAGATAACTATCTATTATTTATTGCCAAACAGGTGCAAAACAATGAAGAGTAATTACTATTTCCAACAAAAAGAAACATTTTCTTTTACCCAATTGAGAGAGAGAGAGACAGAGAGAACCTTTATGAAATGCTTTGTTTTATTATTTATTTGTTTGTGAGATTCCTTACCGTCCACAATGTCCCAGGGCAGGTTACAATAATATAGTTATATAACCAGATAAAACTGTTACGATTACAAAAACAAGTGAAACTGTTCCAGATGGAACAGAAGCGTATAGGTTCAGCAGAAGAAGTGGGTCCCACCAAACAAAACAGATGAACTGTCAAAAGCCAGGGTAAAGAGGCGCCCCTTCAGGCATTCAGCAAAAGCTGTACGGTGAAGGTGCTAGACGCACCTCTGAAGGAAATAGGGATGGGATCTGTTGGCTGGTGCCTGCTCGAAAGTGTTCCATCGACCTAACAGGCTGGCATCAATTTGAGTTCATTCTACATCTGCTAGCTGCTACTTTTACAAGTCCGTTCCTTAAAATCCATATTAATATCGATATTTTAAAGGAAATATTTTCAAGCAAATATCTATAATTCCATAAAAATATTGATATATTGAAGGAAATTTGAAATATCGATATATTATCACTCTTATAATCAATGTTTTAGAGGTGGTTTTTTTAAAAAAACAAACAAACTCAGTGTGGTCTGCATTTTAACTTATAAGTGTCTTGGCTGGCTACAGTTATACTTCATTTACCTTTGTGTCATTTCAGCTAGGCAGTTTTTGTTTGTGTCTGTTTCAGCAAAATCCTGCATTCAGAAATGTCTGGAATATCCCCTTCCCCCCGTAATTAAATCCACAAATATTTAGCTCTAACCGACCTGGTTTTGGATTCTTTCGAGCTTTTAAAGGTGCACCACTGCCTGAATTCACACTTTGAAAAATCCATGCCCTATAGCCCTGAAGGGGTTTTGTAAAACATTTTACTCCATTCCACCATTTTAACAACAAACCTATTGATTTTGCCCCCTTTAAAACACCTCTCATGACACATCACAGTCTCATGTCAAAGACATCTGCAGATAACAGTTAAGTTGTTTGGAGTCACTTCACCAACAGGACCAACACTGGCTGGAAAGATGCACGTGGATTCTGGTTTGCTATGGATCGTCATCACCTCCTCCTCAGTCACTCTTCATCAAACCTCACCCAGAACAGAGAATCCCAAGCCAGGCCAGCTCTCCTATCCCATAGACACCTTTCTGCAAGAGAACTGGGCTCCAGGGCTGAGGGTAAGTGAAAGGTAGACTGGTATCTACTAGTAGATCTTTGGTTGATATGCATTGGATCACCAAGGGTTCAGGATGGCCGAATGATAAGCAATACAACAAAATGATTTTTCCCATCACAGGGCCCCTCCAGACTGATGTTGTATTGTGGGTGTGTTCTGCAACATTTGTGACACAATAATGGTGCATTAGTGGTGGGGCAATTTTACTTTAGTTTGTGTCGCGATGCTTCCTCAATGCTACCACATCAGCCCCATCTGCACTATACATTTACAGCAGTATCATACCACTGGAAACTGTCATGGCTTCCCCCAATGTATCCTGGGAACTGTAGTTTGTTAAGGGTGCTGAGAGTTGTGAGGAGACCCGTATTCCCCTCAGAAAACTACAGTTCTTAGAGTGGTTTAACAATCAACCCCTGTTCTCAGGGAACGGTAGCTCTGTGAGGGGAATAAGACTCTAAATGTACAGTGCCGATGGTGCCATAATTGCTGTCAAGGAGGGCTATAGCACAGCAAAAGTGGGCTGAAAATTAATCAGAACATTTGTGGTATAGAAAGTTACAGGATTTCAGGAAGAAGTTACAGGATATGCACTGACAGGAAATGATGTAGTGTGATCACACCAACACTTTTGCAGGAGCAAACAGTATTGAGAGCAAGATCATGTGGGACTGCCCTGACAACATCATGAGCCAAAACAATCATGAACATGCAGCGGGGAGCAGGCCCCATGATAACCTTCAGGAGGTGCTGCTGATATCGTAGCAAATTCTGCAGTCTGAGATCTTAATTAGAAATTGGGCATTTTAGTATCATCGGTTTCCAGCGGTGTTGTGGTGTACCCCTCTTGTGGAGTTTCAGCAGGCATCTGCTCTGTTAACTGTTGGGTGTCTCTTTAAGACCTTTTAAGGCCAATATACCTATGCAGTTATCTAATCTCCATTTTGATTAGTTATTTTAATGATTATTTTGTATTTGTATGATGTTTTATTGTGTATTTTATTGCATATTTTGTACATTACTTTGCTATTTTATATGAATTGCCATCAACCTTAGTGTCTATTCATAAGAACAAGCTTCAAGTTGTTTTTGTGATGATGTAAGTAGCCTTTGATGATGATGTAAGCAGTTCCCAGGTCCCTTCTTTGTTGCAAGATTCTGGGGGTGAGCTGTGTTTGGGTCCTGGGTGAGAGCCAGGATGGATGCATGGAGTCCTGGGTGAGAGCCAGGAGCCTGAGAGGATGTGTATGTGAGAAGTAGAAGGGACTGATATGGGTTTTATTTATTAGTAATTTGTATTGGTGCAACACTTGTATATGAAATATTTTTTATTTTGGTAACATTTATTGTTTAAGGTTTTTGTATTATTTTGCATTTTGTAGCATTATAGGATGATAGCATGATTATTTCTGTGACATTTCTATGGTTGTAAACCACCTTGAGTGCAGTGATGTAGAAAGGCAGTATACAAATTAAAAATGAAATGAAAATGAAATGAAATGAAACATGCAATAAAAAGGATATCTGGAGGGGCCTTAAATTAGGCTGCTGAACAGAAGAAAGGTTAGAGTAAGCAGGAGTGGAGTGCTCTGGAATTATAGTCTTTGAGGAGGTTTTAGTTTACTGATCCTGAAGGTGTTACTGAAGGTTTTTAACAATGCTCTGTTGCTGTTGGTATGTTTTGTTTTATTTTATGCATTATAAAAGATATTTTCAGTCATAGCCAACTAACTTCTACTCGAAGTAGGCCCATCGAAATTCACGGATCTAAGTTAGCCATGTTTATTAATTTCAGTGGGCTGGTTGGTGGAGAGTCCAATCCTGCCGGCTGCAGGGCTCTCCTTCACAAGCATGGTCTCTGCAGAGAATGGCATGATTGTATGGAGGGTTCAATCCTGCAATCCTGTTTCGCAAGAGCCTTCCCCACCAGGAATGCAGTCTCTGCTCACCAGCTGGAGAGTGGAGGATCCAATGTTGCTGGCTGCAAGGGTCTGCTTGAACAGGGTATTCCCTGCATGGAATGTGCTACCAAAGCAGCACCCAGCAGGATCAAACCCTTCTGCTCTTTATAGTGTGGTTGGGAGGGCTGGAAGAAGTACTGTATGCTTAGGTTTTTTTAAAAACAAAACTAATTAAACATTGGCCCCATCTCCCAAATTGATTAGGGCCTGGATTCAGGATATCACAAAATGCGTGTTACACTTATTTGTAAACAGTCTTGAGTTTGATTCAAGGGGAGGGAGAGATGTCCAAATAAATTAATCTGCTCTCTGTGTGCAGGGAAAACCCTGAAAGTAAACATCTAGCATACCAGAGAGAAAAGGTTATTGCTCAGCTGGCTCCCTGCAGATTAGTTTATGTAGATGGGCATTCAAAAATGGAATCCTTCCCCAGCAGTTTACAGCCCATCCTAATGCCTAACAAGTTTGCTACTTTATTCTGCTCCTTATGTAGTTGAGGCTTCAGTGATCTTTACAACAGCTGTCAGAGGTATGCCAGTATAATTACTCCCATGCTGCAGCTGTGACTAAAGAAGGTGTGGTTTGGGCAGTTTCTTACCAATTAGCCCCTAATCCCCATCTATGAAATATGGCTGGCAGCTCTTCAAACAAACCATTCTGATAACCGAGCATTGACATTTTGGGCCAGTCTGGGGATGAGCCCACCTTTTGGTACCTCAAAAGGTCAAACTCAGTGCAAAAGCTGTCTATTTAAGGTACAAAATAGAAATAAATCTAGGGAGCTGAAACAGTTTTGAAACAAGGCAAGTAGATCAGATAGCTGCAGCTTCAATTGAGACTTCTCCCAGTGGTCATCTGGCTCCTCCCCTTAAATATCTAGCTCCTCCCAGTCACCTTCTAGCCCCTCCCACTTGCTAGCCTTCATAAATCTTTGCCCAGAGCTGAAAATATTCACTGTCAAGCTACTTTGGTTTCACAACTGGATGGGAGTCATTGAAGGTGTTATTTTGCTTTGCTCACACATTGTCCTTTCCCTCGGATCATTGTATATGGCAAAGAGGCAAGCCTGGCTGACACGGGTTCCACTTATTTTAATAAGAGAGTCAAATCTCCTTGGTTATATTTCCATCTACAAACCATCAATATTTAAGCATGATCGTGCAGCCTGGGGTGGAGAAGTGATCTTCCTCAGTTTCAGAGGCTCTTTTCCTAGTTAAAAGTTCAGTGTGGAAAATTTGATGCTTAATAAATTGGAGCCTGCCCTGCTTAAATCATTTTTTACAGCAGTTGCTGAGGGAAGTATAATTATTACAAACTGGTCATTTGTTACTAAGAAATCTCATTAAAATGATTCCATAGTAGAAAGAGGAATGGGGGGCTTGATGGACGTAGGAAAAGGGCAAAGGGGATGTTCTAATTGCAGGCTGATAATTTCTGTTGATTGGGCTCAAAAGCAAACTGGAGCATCATTTCCATAGCGGTGGGGGGGGCTGGAATGCAGAGAACTCCCTCCCCACCCCTCTGACATCCATCCTCAACCATAGGTCTGCTAATGACATACAGATACAAGTTCATAGGAACAAGAGCTGAAATCAACAATGTTTTTCAATTTGGGCTGATTGTTCCCTTTGACAAATAATTGGAATTCACGTCCCTTGCCAGATCTGACATTGTTTCATTTAATTTACAGCTTGGGGAGGGGGGGAAAAACAGACCCCAAACAGCTGGAGTCTAGAAGCTGAATTCCAAGTTGCACAAAAGCTAGCATCACAGCATGTGAAAGATGAACTGAGGGTGAATTTGCTGTTTGATCAGGAAGGATGAGACAGTGGGTTTGGACAAAGGAGTCTCATGGCCCAGAACAAGCTGGTTAATGTTGCTTCAGGGTCTGTGGCTGACAACAGCCACAAATTTTGTTAGGGAAATTACAGGTGTGTGGTCTCGGATGGGTTCGAAATCACTGGAGAGCTTGCTTGAGTGTTTTGAATGGGAGAGGCCACTAAAACTGGGAAGGGAACTTATTCTTTTCTTCCCTGCCCAGCTGATGGGAGGAGGTTGATGCCTCCCTGTGTGAAGCAAGTTCAGCTTTAGACCAGGGATGGGGAACTGGATATGGCTGGTTGTGGTCAGATTACTTATCTTCCCATTACTCCCATGGGCCAAGTGGGGCAGGTGGGTGAGGCCTCTTACCTGTCAATCGCCTGATGTCCCAATGACATTCGGTGACTCATTTTTGCATAGTGCTGTGCACAGAAGCCCTGATTATCAGCGGATCATTGGCACTTGCAAAACACTGTGCAAAGGGCTTTGGGGTTGCCCTGCACACTTGTACCTGCCTCAGACCTGATGGAAGGTGTAGGGCAGGTGGGTGTGGCTTGACCAAAATGGTCTCGCAGGCCAAATGGGGAGTTCTGGTGGGCCTAATTAGGTTTCCCCACCACTGCTTTAGATGGTCCAACATCTGAAAAGTCACAAGTTAGTCAACCCTGCTATACCAGCCCCTTTGCCTGTAGATGTCAAGAAACCAATTGCTCTCTAAGAAATATAATTTCATATAAAATCTAATGTTGTCCATTGCACATTTTCTCTCTTGGAAACAATGGACAACACTGGAACTTTTGCTTCTGACATAAGAATTTCTTGACCAGAAGAATCCTGTAATTAGACTTGCTATGCAACCATCTTCTTGTTCTTTTGATTGTTTGTAGATCTTGTGTGCAATGAATAAATAAAATAATAATAGAGTAGAGTAGGTATTCTCATTATGGAAAAAGCTTTTGAAAGATGATTGATCCTTAAAACATTATACCCGAATAGTAATCACTCTACATAAATGAGCTATATGCCTATTTATGGATTGGCCACAGCTTTCAGAGATACTCCCAGCTGAGATAAATAGATAGGACCCCCAACAGTGTGACAATGATATGCATCCATATTCAAATCACTGGAGTGAAGAGGGACGTCAGCAAGCGATGAGCTAGGCGGGAAAGAAAAACAGAAATACCAGAAAGAGTAAAAATAAAGAGAGACAAAGATGCTCTTTCCACATCGGTTGTTTTCAGACGCTGCTGCCCAATGAAAGTTCAGGTAAAGTTCATTTAAACCTCTGGAGTTTGAAGGTCTGGATCTTCCCTCGTTTAATATTCAGGAAGGTTTCCAGAAGAAAAAGAATACTTTTTGGATGGAGGAGTGTGTGTGTCAGTAACTTCAAACCTCTGAACAGTCTACAACTAAAAGAAGGGAAGGACCATCATCCAACAGCAGCCTTCCCCAACCTGGTGCCCTCTGGATGTTGCTGAATTCCACTTTCCACAGCCCCAGCCAGTATTGCCAGTGGTCAGGAATAGGGGTGGAAGGATTTGTCCATTTCGGTTCCCTCAGTTTCTCAATTTTCCAGTATTAAACGCAATTCTCCACATTTCTGCAGCAATTTGCTGAAAATTCTTCAGCATTTTAGAGTGAATTTCTCCTAATAAACACATTTTTGTCTGCAGTTTTGCTGAATGAACACATTTTGCAAGCAATTTATCTTAACGTAATGTATATTTGTATGTTATTTTCTCTAATATATTCATTTTTGCACACATTTTACCTAATATGCGCATTTTCATAAACCTTGTTTGGTTAGACAACTGCACAGCAAAATTTGGATGTGTGAATTTTGAAGGATGGCTGTGTTTCAGTTGTCATATTGTTTTGGAAAGTGTGAATCTGATAAATTCAGCTTTAAATGTGTTCTGAATCTAATTTCTCCCCTATCCCCATCAAATACTCAGTAATTGCAAAGAAGTAGTGCTGGACGACCAAGGTATTGTGACAGCAACTAAGTCATCTCCTGGGGCAGGGACAGTGCCAGTGGGCAGCCAGATTGAGCTGTGATAAGGCGGTGCGGAGCTTAAATGAGTCTGCCTACTCACCTACCTGTCACGTCAGTGTGTCAGTGTAAATGCCCCACATGCTGTGTGCACAGGTCTGCCATCACCCAAGATGGTGGCAGGGGCAACCCTAAAGGGTTAATGCATCCACTGCATCTTGGATGATGGCAGACATGTGGACATAGCATATGGGGCATGCATGTGGATGCACTGATGTGACAGGTAGGTCAGTTGGGTGGGCTTATTTAAGCCCCGTGCTGCCTGTGTTGGGCAGGGGTGTTTGGCCTTACGGTGTTGCGGGCCTTGATCAGGCTGGTCCTGGGAAACTATTTGCCAATCCTTTGCACAGCAAATAAATAAGCTTTTCTGAGAGACAAACCCACCAAATAAGCTAAGCAGAGGAAGGGGTAGGTTATGCTAGCATACATGGCTAAGTATTAAACTGCCACTTTTATTCTGAAAAATTCCAGTCCCTTTATGCTAACCAACCAAAATGTCACAAAATAGCAAGCTTTTGAATCAACCAGAACTCTTCATCAGGCTGGATGTTAAGCAAAGCAGGTCAAGGGGGAAGTGAAGAAGCTGACTGATGTCTGCCCAGGTCAAAAGTTCATTTTTGCTGTATAGTCTTACAGAAGAGGCTAGTCTCGTTGTGAAGAGCTCCTGCACTTCAGAATGTACCGCTATATCACTGCTGGGCAGTTTACAGACAACACAGTATTTAAACAATGCAATGTGTAATCATTCAATCAAAACTAAGCAATCAAAGACAGCCAAAACTAAACAAAAGCAAAAACTCTTTCTTTATATCATAGGCTGCATGAACAGTTTATTCATTCACTTCTATCTATTTAGAAAAATACTTGTATACCACACTTTCATATATTATATCAAAGTGGTTTACAAAAAATATTGTATAATAAAACAATTAAAAGCAGTGATCATCAGCTAATTATTACAGAAAATACTACCTTTATCGTCTGCATAAGCCTAGCAGCATAGAAAAGTTTTCGGCAGACATTTTAAGGTCGGGACAGAAAGTGCCTCCTGAATCTCTGTTTGGACAAGTATTCCATAGGATTGGGCCAATGATGATGAAGGCTTGATTCATGTCAATGCCAAATGAGCCTCACCAGCTCAGGAAATGACCAGCAATGCTCCTGCAGATGATCTCAGTGATCCAGCTGGGATATAAGGGTTCAGGTGGTTCCCAAAGGTACCCTGGACCTAAGTTGCTCAGTGCCTTGAACCTGTCTTGGTAGTAGATGGGCAGTCAGTTTACAGCTCAGATTAAAACCACATGAAGCCACAACACCCAACGTTAATTGTAAAACACTGTTTAACTAGATCAGGTTCCATGTGGATAACACAGTCCAGGCATTAATTGGTTAACTTGTTTTCTTTCGTTCTTTTTGTTTTTGGTTTGTTTTGGGATTTTTTGAAACAAATAAATCAACTGTAACCTTTTATCGGGCATGCACAATGAGGGAAGAAGATTGAAGATGACAGAGAGAAAATGGAAGAGATGAACACTGACATATTCAAAGTCTGGTCTTCACCCACCCTGCTGTAAATTGGGCCAAGTCCTGCAGGGGCAAACGGCTGGAACTGATTTACACCTCAATTTTAAATGAGATATATTACAAAGCGCTAGAATGCCTGAGTGTCTCACTTTTCAGAGACATCCTCTTCCTGAGCAGACTTGCAACATCAATCTTTAGCAAGTCTGCGGAAGACTGTTAATTAAATTAATTATCCCAGTAAATGGACCCAGAGGGCTCCTTCAGCAGGGGAGGGAGAGAGGCTGGGTTGGAACATCTCTCTGAGAAAACAAAACAGGAGAAAAGATGGCAAATGTAGCATCCAGCAAAATAGCATAGCTGGAAATGACTTTGAAGGCTGTGCATGTGCTTACCCCAAGGAAAACTGCAAGGAACTCCATTGGAAGAGAGAAAGTCTCGGGTGGAGATGGACTTGTGAGGTTGCCAGCCAAGAGGCCAACCTCTTATTCACCCAACCAATGCAAAATAGGTTGTACCAGAGAACATTAAGGGGGTCCGAAAAACCAGGATAATCCAGATTTTATCATATTCTACCCATATTCTGTCAAATTCTACTCTGGCTCTTCCCATGCCCCCTCCCTCAAATAAAACATGTCATTTAGAGGAAAAGGCAATGTTCTGCATTCATTCAGCATACCTTGATTGGTGTTGTATGGTGGGTAGAGAGAACCTTTTCTCCCTCTCTCACAACGCTACAACTCATGGACATCCAATAAAGCTCACTATTGTAAGGTTCAGGACAGACAAGAGAAAGAACTCGTCACACAGCACATAGTTGACCACAGTATCCTTCTGGAATGTCTCACGAAGGTGGGGGTTGGAGGCACTGTTCTTCAGTGGTTCCGCTAATACTGCTGCTTCCAAAATGTAGTTGTGGGAGTCTACTGTTCAGCACTGTATGAATTATCCTGTGGTGTTCTGCAGGGTTCCATCTTGTTACCCATACTATTTAACATGTGTATGAAGCCACCGGGTGCTGTCACCAGGAGATTTGGAGTGAGGTGCCATCAATATGCAGATGATTCCCAACTCTATCTCTCTGTTCTATCTGGATTGGGAGAGGCAGTTGAGGTGCTGAACTAGTGCTTTGAGGCAGTGATGGGCTGGATGTGGGCCAATAAACTGAGGCTGAATCCTGAAAAGACAGAGGTGCTATGTATCCAGAGTTCTCATGCCTAGGAGGTGGGAAGATGGCCTGTTCTGAATGAGGTTGCTCTTTCCTTGAAGGGGCAGGTCTGCAGCTTGGGGGTACTCCTTGATCCAGCACTGGCACTGGAGGTTCAGGTGGCCTCCATGGCTAGGAGTGCCTTTTTCCGGCTCTGGCCGGTGCACCAGCTTTGGCCCCTTTGGGACAGAGATGACTTGGTCACAGTGCTCCATGCTCTGCTAACTTCCAAATTGGATTATTGCAATGCACTCTGAGTGCGGCTGCCCTTGGAGACGACTCAGAAACTTCAACTGGTCCAAAATGCAGCAGCTGGATTACTGGTGGGGGTTCCCTTTAGAACATATAACCCCTGTTTCGAAACAGCTGCATTGGTTGCCAGTTCGTTTCCAGGCCCAGTTTAAGGTGCTCACATTAGTGTTTAAAGCCCTAGATGACTTAGGTTCCAAATATCTGAAAGACTGCCTCCTCTCCTACAGACCCTCTCGGGTGCTGAAATCAGCAGATGGGACCCTTTTGGTAGTTCTGCCACCCTCAGACATTTGGGTGGTGGCCCGGGAGAGGGCATTTTCTGTGGCAGCCCCTGGACTGTGGAACTCCCTCCCCATCGAGGTACATCCGGCAAATACGGAAGACACACCTCTTTGCCCTGGCCTTCAACACCTGAGATGTATATTTTTAGGACCCACCCTATTTTCTATTATGTTGTTTAGGTTGTTTTTCAGTGTTTTTAATTATGTGTTTAAATTTCTTGTAACCCGCCCTGGGATCTTTGGGTGAAGGTCAGGATATTATTATTATTATTATCATCATCATCATCATCATCATCATCATTATGTGGAATTCGCTCCCATAAGAGGGAGTAAGGCCACCAACTTGAACAGCCTTAAAAGGGGATTCGGCAAATTTGTGGAGAATAAGACTATCTATGCCTACGAACCCTGATGAATATGTATGAATATGAAGCAGTATGCTTCAAATACCAGTTGCTGGAATCTGCAGTGGTGGAGAGCGCTGTTGAACTCAGGTTCTGCTTGTGTGCTTCCCCCAAGTAAATCATTGGCCACTGTGAGAACAGAATGCTGGTTGAGATGGACCACTGGCCTGAGCCAGCAGGCTCTTCTTATCCTTGGAGGATTTGTGGGATATACTTAATATGCGTTAATAATTAATATGTGAAAATGTGCAGACACAGTCCATAACCTCTGCATCCCCCACAGGGAACTTCCTCTTCCCAATGAACTTTCATACCAGCAAGTGGGAAGGAAATGGCCAATATATTTTTTATTCCTATAGTTTAACAGGCATGTGAGCAAACAATTAAAACAGAGCCAGGTCCATGAATCATGGGATATACTTTGTTCATTTAGATGACAACTGCAGTTTAGCTGTAATTAATTGCGGTGATGGTTCATGACATCTCTGTGAGTGTTTGGGAGTATAATTTGTAAAACACATTGTGGCACAAGGCCTTGTGACATCAGCTAGCTATTAAACCTCTGGATGAAAGGGAGATGTTGCATTATGGGAGAGAAAGTTGCAGAGCAAGCCTTAGAAAGGAGAGGCAGGAATTCAAAGGTCTGATGGGAGCTCTCTCCAAAAGGAAGCCTCTGCAGATAATCCTGTACATCATACCCTCAATTCAGGAATATATATATATATATATATATATATATATATATATATATATATATATGTTAGGGATAAATTGAAAACCTCAGTGCTTGTAAAACTATAGTTCACTTGTCCTATCTAAACCAGCTTGGGCTTTATGGGAAATAGAACCAAAGTGGCCTTTATTTGACTTTTGATATAAAATGTCAGTTTATTTCCTGGTGACCTGACCCTTACCTACATTCCAGTGGCTCGCATAATAAAAGCCGGTTTAAGCTGGAAACTTCCCTACTATGCATTTCTGTATCACATTTATGCTTATGGCCTTGCTTATTGTTACTAATGTGCCTTGCATAGGAATGTCAAACGCTGTTCCAATGCCCCACAAACCTTGACTTATAAAACTCCTTTGATATGTAAGCAAAGTAATATCATGTCTGTCTCCAGTTTAGGGGGCGCCCGGTTGCAGCTGGGCCTCCCCTCAATAGTTGCCTTTGTCTGCTCCTGCATAGTGCTTATCTCAAGGACATGCGAAATATGCAGACATAGAGTCTAAGAGATAGTCTTGATGTTTCCACTTTGTCCTTCCCCCTGTACCCCTTTACCTCCTTACATATGCCCCAAAGCTGTGACAGTTAGCAATTGTTTCTTTTGTGTTTTATGACGTGAACCCGATATTGTAAACTTCGGGGTAAGCCTATATAAACCCTTAAACACCAATAAACGAGGTTCCCATGCTGGCCTGCTTCGGCTTGTAAGTATTGGGTCCCCTTTGCAAAGGTTTTTGTCTCGTGTTACTTGATCTCTGATAGTGGGTTCATTTGCACTCAACTCCGCACTCTTCCCGGGTGTAATAAGCGAGTTGGGGTTGACGGGGCAACTTGCGTGTTGGGTTTGGACCTAACATATATATATATGGGGGGGAGCTATGCAAGAGTGGTAAAGATATTTGCCTAATGCTTTCTTTTGATAAGTGGATATGACAAATGTGCTACATTTAAGGAATACAAACAGGAGCTGCACTGAATATTTCCCAGTTTTGATCTTTGAGTAGAAACTAGCAATTTTGTTGGAGAAGACATTTTTCACAGAATGCTTAAACTGCAGAAATAGTTTTTTTTTTTAAAAAAAGCAAATCCTGTTCAACACCCTTGATACCTTCAGCTGCTGCTGCTTCATTGTCATCCCCTCTGCGTACATACACCTGGCTGCTGCTCCTTCCCCATTCCTAAATTTGTCACATGGGTGGACCCACTCAATCAGGGATTAGCGAATGGAATGACGTCACAGCCTTACGTAGCCAGAGTTGGTGATGTGATGACAATCACTAAGGGCATCTAAGGGCAACTGAGAGCAAGTGCGAGGGAGGAAAGTGAATGAGTAAGTGAATAGGATTGCAAAGGTTGCAGAAAACTGCCCCCTAGGGAAGGTGTTTTTGTACTCCAGTGTTGGAGGAAAACTGTGGGTGGCTTTGGCTCAGCTCCTATAAAAACTAGCTTGTCCACATCCATATGTCTGCATTTTTGGAGAAATGCTACGTTTGCAGGAAACTTCTTCCAGACTCTTGAAGTACAATTCACCTTCCTTATCAGGAACCACCTCACATAGGAACATAGGCCATAGGAGCATAGACCTTGGACCAAGTCAGACCCTTGGCCCATCTAGCTCAGAGCTTGGAAAAGTTACTTTTTTGAACTACAACTCCCATCAGCCCTAGGCAACATGGCCACTGGATTAGGCTGATGGGAGCTGTAGTTCAAAAAAGTAACTTTTCCAAGCTCTGATCTAGCTCAATATTGTCTACATTGAGTAGCAACAGCTCTCTGAGGTTTCAAATGGAAAGGCATTCCTAATCCTACCTGGAGATGCCAGAGATTGAATTTGAAACCTTCTTCCTGCAAGGCAGCTGCTCTGCCATCACCATAACATTGTGCAAAGGGGCTCAGGTTTCATCATGTTGTTTTTCATGGCTCCACCTTGACTGTATTGCCCTTTTGAAGACAGACTGTGCATTCATTACTCTTTGTGAGAGTGTCTGGTCCACAGAAAGCAGGTGAGTTCTACCGTCCAGCTTCAGGTTAAGTGCTCCCCACTGAAAGATGAGCATAGCATACATGCTAAGAGAAGTAAGCATAGTAGCCCCCTGTTCAAATCCCACATCAACCACAAACTCACATAGGCAAGCCACTGTCTCTCCATCTGAGCCCCCAGCCCATCTGCAAGGTTGGATTATGAATAACAGCATGGATATTGGTTGGTATCGCTGGATTGTCACCTTGTAGTGGTGAGCGGGCTTGCGTGTTGCAATGAACCCTGTGAGCGACGCCGTCGGGAGTCATGTACTCCCAGCAGGGTCACCCATGGCTAAGATCAAGGGAGAGGATCCAGACAAAGAACGATCCAAGAATGTCCTCAATGGCACAACAGGCAGAGGATAACAGTGTGTACGTTACAACGGCTGTGAAGGCGGATGAAGGCTGCAGCGGATAAAAGACTTCCAATCGTCATAGTATCCATGCCATTGAATGAAAGACTTTTTCTGTCAAGATTGTGTGTTGTGCGCCGATCTCCCCACATAAAACAAATTCATGCACAGGTGTCTTCCAACCAAAACAAAACAAAACAAAACAAAAGTCCCATGGTGATTGGCTAATGGTGATGGGGGCAGGACTGTGAAATCTGGAAGCCCCTAGTCATAGACTGGCACATGGGTGGTGGATATCGATTCAGTCATCCTGGCTCAAAAACTGAGGCAGCTAAGTAGTTCAGCAGCTATATCCACGACTGAGCAATCCTATTCAGGATCCATTCTGCTCACCCTGTATGGGGAGGGAGCTAGAAAAGGTGCCCTAAACATAGTCTGTCTCATCTTTCCCTGACTGGATTATTACCACTTCCAGTGGGGTCACCACTTAGCGGTCGCAAAAGACAATTGAATTTTGTAACATGGAATATACAGACATTACTGGACAATGCAGATAGTGAACATCCTGAATGCAGGACTGCCATCATCACGAGGGAGTTGAGACATTTTAATATTGACATAGCAGCACTCCAAGAAACTCAAAGAGCAAGAGAAGGACAACTGAAGGAAGAAAAAGGAGGTTCTACCTTCTTCTGGAAAGGACTACCTGAATAAGAACGACGAATACATGGAGTAGGCTTTGCTATTAAAAATGATCTTGTGAAGCTCTTGTCAGAAGTTCCTATTGGCATTAATGAATGGCTCTCAACTCTCTGGTAAAAAACAGCAGGCAACTATTGTAAGTGCTTATGTGCCAACATTAGATGCTGATGAAGATGTTAAGGAAAAGTTTTATACCCAACTGGACACCATCTTATCAGAGATACTTAAGGAGGATAAAATTATCCTCCTGGGCAATTTCAATGTAAGTGTTGGGCGTGATTTCAATTTATGGCCAGAAACTATTGGAAAAGGAGTTGGCAATAGCAACTAGAATGGGATTCTACTTCTGACTAAATGTGCAGAGTATAATCTTGTTATTACAAACTCTTTCACCAAACACACTCTTTCACCAGAAAAAGAAATTTAAAATATCATGGAAGCACCCTCAGTTGAAACACTGGCATCTTCTGGATTACATCGTTGTCCATGCTAGAGATCGTTGTGATGTACTCCTCACTAGGGCCATGATGAGTGCTGATGACTGCTGGACAGATCACCAATTAATTCAATCCACTATGACCATTAATATTGTTCCTCAATGTAGGTTCCAAGGAAGAAAACCAAGGTGTAAAATGAACATCCACACCCTTCAAGAGCCCATTAAGCAAGCTTATTTTCAAACAATGCTTAAGAAATATCTACTATGGAACTCCCTGAAAACATTGAGGAACACTGGATTAAACTGAAGACTTCTGTTATTGCAGCATGTGAACAAACTATTGGATACCAAACTAAGAAACATCAGGATTGGTTTGATGGGAATGATACTGAGATTGAACATATCATCAACAAGAAAAGGAAAGCTTTCTGGATATGGCAGAATGACTTTGACTATGCTGCTAAGAAGAAAATCTATGCCAGTGCAAAGGCTGAGGTCCAACAAAGAACTAGAGAACACAAGAATGCCTGGTGTAGAAAGAAAGCTTCTTAAGGATAAAGAGCCTATTGCACTGCATTGGAAAGAGCATTACAATGACCTCCTTAATCGTAACTCTATTGTGGCTGGTGAGGTCTTTTCACAAATTCCGCAACAACAAGCTAGAGATGAGCTTGCAGTATCCTATAATTTGGATGAAGTCAGTAAAGCCATTAATCAAATGAAGAATAACAGTGGTAGTGGACCTGATGGGATTCCTGCTGAAGTCTTTAAAGAAGGTAGGCCTGAACTTACACAACAACTTCATAAGCTCATCGAAAAAATCTGGATGAGGGAGGAGATCCCGGAAGACTTTAGGGATGCCATAATTATCACTCTTTTTAAGAAGGGTGATAGAACAGATTGTGGGAACTATCAAGGCATCTTCTTCTTGCTACTGCAGGTAAAATCCTTGCAAGGATCCTCACAAATCGCCTCTCAGAAGATATTCTCCTCGAATCCCAGAATGGTTTCCACCCTTCCAGGGGGACAGTGGACATGATATTCACTGCATGACAGCTTCAAGAAAAATGCTGGGAGCAAAACTGACCTCTGTATATGGCGTTTATTGATCTGACTAAGGCCTTTGATACTGTGAATCGAACTGCTCTCCGGACCATCCTTCTGAAAACTGGATGCCCTGATAAATCTGTGAATATTTTGCGACTCCTTCATGACAACATGATGGCAACGATTTTGGATAACAATGGCTTTCAGAAAGATCCATTCAGAGTCGGATCATACGTAAAATAGGGATGCGTCATTGTTCCGACCTTATTTGCTATTTTCATTGCTATAATTCTACACCTTATTGAGGGGAACCTTCCTACTGGTGTGGAAATCTTATATTGAACAGATGGAAAGCTTTGTAATCTAAGTGGGCTGAAAGCAACAAAGTAAGGTAATTACAACCTCTGTCGTAGAACTTTAATATGCTGATGATAATGTAGTCTCCACACATTCAGAGAAAGATCTTCAAACTATCCTAAATGTCTTTGCAGAAGCATATGGAAAGCTTGGGCTCTCACTTAATATAAAAAAACCCAAAGTGCTTCATCAGCGGGTGTGAACTAGTCCATCTGTAGCACCATCAATCCAGCTTAATGGTGCAATACCGGAAAATGTTGATCACTTTTCTTATCTTGGCAGCCATCTCTCTGTAAAAGCTGACATTGGTGATGAAATTCAACATCGTCTGAGCTCTGCGAGTGCCGCATTCTCTCGAATGAAGCGTAGAGTGTTCGAGGATTGGGATATTCGCAGGGAGACCAAAATGCTTATTTGCAAAGCCATTCTACTACTGACCTTACTGTATGCCTGTGAAATGTGGACCATTTATAAACGCCACTCTCAACGACTTGAAAGATTTCACCAATGCTGCATCCGGAAAATTCTCCAAATTACTTGGAAAGATAGACCGACTAATTTTGGAAAAAGCAAAGACCACCAGTGTTGAAACAATGATCCTTCAACATCAACTTTGCTGGACCGGCCATGTTGTTCGAATACCTGATTACCGTCTTCCAAAGCAGCTTTACTCCCAACTTACTCGGTCACAAGTGATCACCAATGAATGCATGAATGGTAGTTACTGGGATGATGTGTATGAAAACCCTTAGCCTAAAAATGTGTTCCTCATTCATTGGGTCCAAATTACTACCCAAGTATTCCCCTTTCAGTCTGCCAGGGAGAAAGAGGTAGAGTTAGAAGGGCCAACACAATGGCAAAGGGGCCAGAGATGCAGGGCAAGAGGTAGGACTCAATCTTCCAGCCTTTGTCTTTTGAAACTTTGGGAAGTCACCACAAAGGATGCAAACCGCTCGCCGATTCAGGAGGAGTCAGGAGGAGTCAAAGCAGCTAACAGCTGCTCGAAAGCCTTCTGTTTGATTAGCAACATATTTAAATAACTTTTAATGAGCTGTAAGCTTGGAAGCAACCTTAAGGGAGTCATTTAAAATCAAGGAACCTGGAGTGAAATCCCCGCCTCATCTAGTTAAAGGGAAACAACGGCAAAATGACGAGAGAGGCCAGTTCTACAAAAGAAAAAAAATCACAGTAACAACACAAGCCTATCATCATGATCCCACACTCTATGACATGGAAGGGAATGTCCTTTCAGCCCCATGTGGCTGGTCCAGTCACATGAATTCATGCAGGTTAAGTTAAAGCTGGAAGGAATACCTCCCTGCACTTTTGTAGGACAATTCATGCACACACACACCCCAAATGTGGGTGGGGATTCTATGGCTTTTGTGGAGTGGGTGGATTCTGAGAATTTTTGGGAGTGGTGTTATCTTTCCATAACAAGGTGACCGGGAGTTTTCTTTTTTAACCTTTTTTTTTTTGAAGACCTTGCTGAACATAGCAGGTGTGGCTATTGACTTTTTTTTGTGGGGCATGGCTGTGAACTCTCCTTGGGGGCATGGCTATAGTTTCCCCTAGGAGGTATGGCCATAGATTCTCCTTGGGGATATGGCTATAGATTCTTCTATGGGGTATGACTGTAGATTCTCCTTGAAGGCATGGCTATAGATTCCCTCAAGTGCATACCTGCAGGCTCTCCTTGGGGATGTGGCTATGAAGGCTGTCGTGTTGTGTTTCTGCACTACAAAACTGACCACTACATAACCGGTAGCATCACTCCCATTGGCACCCTGTTGCAGAAACACACTGGGCTACTGTAGGCAGCCAAGTGACTGCTTATAGTAGTGGTAAGTCTTTTTGTTTTCAAACAAAGCGAAGAAAAAGAAGAAGAAGAAGAAGAAGAAGAAGAAGAAGAAGAAGAAGAAGAAGAAGAAGAAGAAGAAGAAGAAGAAGAAGAAGAAGAAGAAGAAGAAGAGTGTCAACAAGCATATAGATAGAGGTGATCCAGTGGACATAGTGTACTTAGACTTTCAAAAAGCGTTTGACAAGGTACCTCACCAAAGGCTTCTGAGGAAGCTTAGCAGTCATGGAATAAGAGGAGAGGTCCTCTTGTGGATAAGGAATTGGTTAAGAAGCAGAAAGCAGAGAGTAGGAATAAATGGACAGTTCTCCCAATGGAGGGCTGTAGAAAGTGGAGTCCCTCAAGGATCGGTATTGGGACCTGTACTTTTCAACTTGTTCATTAATGACCTAGAATTAGGAGTGAGCAGTGAAGTGGCCAAGTTTGCTGATGACACTAAATTGTTCAGGGTTGTTAAAACAAAAAGGGATTGCGAAGAGCTCCAAAAAGACCTCTCCAAACTGAGTGAATGGGCAGAAAAATGGCAAATGCAATTCAATATAAACAAGTGTAAAATTATGCATATTGGAGCAAAAAATCTTAATTTCACGTATACGCTCATGGGGTCTGAACTGGCGGTGACCGACCAGGAGAGAGACCTCGGGGTTGTAGTGGACAACACGATGAAAATGTCGACCCAGTGTGCGGCAGCTGTGAAAAAGGCAAATTCCATGCTAGCAATAATTAGGAAAGGTATTGAAAATAAAACAGCCGATATCATAATGCCGTTGTACAAATCTATGGTGCGGCCGCATTTGGAATACTGTGTACACTTCTGGTCGCCTCATCTCAAAAAGGATATTATAGAGTTGGAAAAGGTTCAGAAGAGGGCAACCAGAATGATCAAGGGGATGGAGCGACTCCCTTACGAGGAAAGGTTGCAGCATTTGGGACTTTTTAGTTTAGAGAAAAGGCGGGTCAGAGGAGACATGATAGAAGTGTATAAAATTATGCATGGCATTGAGAAAGTGGATAGAGAAAAGTTCTTCTCCCTCTCTCATAATACTAGAACTCGTGGACATTCAAAGAAGCTGAATGTTGGAAGATTCAGGACAGACAAAAGGAAGTAATTCTTTACTCAGCGCATAGTTAAACTATGGAATTTGCTCCCACAAGATGCAGTAATGGCCACCAGCTTGGACGGCTTTAAAAGAAGATTAGACAAATTCATGGAGGACAGGGCTATCAATGGCTACTAGCTGTGATGGCTGTGCTGTGCCACCCTAGTCAGAGGCAGCATGCTTCTGAAAACCAGTTGCTGGAAGCCTCAGGAGGGGAGAGTGTTCTTGCACTCGGGTCCTGCTTGCGGGCTTCCCCCAGGCACCTGGTTGGCCACTGTGAGAACAGGATGCTGGACTAGATGGGCCACTGGCCTGATCCAGCAGGCTCTTCTTATGTTCTTATGTTCTTATGTTCTGAAGAAGAAGAAGAAGAAGAAGAAGAAGAAGAAGAAACCCCTTGGCCACCCCCGGTGAAAAGTCTTAGCATTCCCCCATCTTTTGTAGGCGTATGAATGGTCCTGTGAAAATGGGAAGGGAGAATAGTCCACCTTTCCTGCTAGCTGAAGCTGCGTGCCTGCTATGGGATGCCACAGACTCAGTGGCATTTCTCGACCACACAATTAAGGGGGGGAATTGCTATCAGAAAAGGAGCTGGCAGCCCCAGGGAAAAGGGCATTTGGCTGCTTTAGCTTCCAGCCTGCAAGATTGCCGGCTTAATCTCAGAATTACAAGGATATGTCAGGCATCAGAGCGATCAGGCTCCAGCCTTATTAAAAAGTTATTAAGCCGTGACATTTCTGCAGCAGTCAGCTGGGCCTAAGAGCTCTGTATCTTTGGCTATCACGGTCTTATCACAATTTGCAAGGAAAACTCAGTCCCGAGGATGAATCTGATCTAATGGGTGAAGTACAAAAGAGTCCAAAGACAGCCTCCCTGTAGCCCCATGTAAAGAACTCAGTGGGGAAAGGAACTGTGTACAATGTGACTGGAAACATTGCTGGGCCAGCAAAGTGGCCAAGATCATAACATAAAAGCAGCAAAGTCTGCAGCTGAAATTTTCCCTCTTCAGCCATGTATTTGCTAAGTGGCCTTAAGTCCTCTTCTATGACTCCCAGCTGGGATGGGGGAGAAATGTAGTTCAGTTTGCATTTAAGCAAACAATGTGTATAGTAGGGAAATGTGCATGAAAATGAATGTATTAACGAAAGTAACACAGAGAAGTGCGTTATATTGGGAGAAAGCGCATGCAAAAAGGGGCTCAGCAGTCAATAAAAAGGGATACCAAAATGGATTTATTAGAAGAAACTCACTGAAGAATTTTCATGAGGATTTTTTTTAAAAAAAGAAAATAAATAAATGGTACTTTGCGGCAGAAATGCGGAGAACTGCATTTCAGACTGGAAAGATAAGAAACCGAGAGAACGGAAATGGACAGATCCTTGCCTGCCTCCTCCCAGCATCCCATCTACAAAAGAAGGAGAGCAAGTAATGCACATGTTTACCTTTGCTCCGTAGGCTGGCTTTATGCACTCTCATGCAGTCCTCTCTGTCCTCCATCCAGAGAAGCAAGAGGCATGATCAGAGCACAGGCACGCATTCCAGCCAGGGATGTGGAGCAGGACCAATGAGGACGATGACCTGGGGAGAGTTCCAAGGGCCAGATGGAAAGGCCTGGAGGGCCGCATTCAATCCCCAGGCCTGAGACACACACACACACTCCTGCCCCACACGGTTATTTAAAGAATGACTGAAATATTATATATGAAGCCCTTTGAACATCCTCCGTGGTCGGAAGCAGTATTCTTCTGAAATGGCAGGAGGGGAGAGTGCCCTTGTGCTCAGATCCTGCTTACAGGCTGCACTAGATGGACCATGGGTCTGATCCAGCAAGATGCTTCCGATGTGCTTATGAAGACTGGTCTTCACTGACTGGGAGCAGGTCTCCAGGATTTACTAGCAGCATGCATGGTCAAGCCCCAGAGGTGCTGGGAATCGCAAATGGGGAGAGTGCTCTTGCAATCAGGTCCTGCTTGTGGGCTGCCCATAGGAGGCATCTGGCCGGCCACTACTGAGAACAGGATGCTGGGCTAGATGGGCCACTGCCCTGGTCCAGCAGGGCTCTTCTCAGGTTCTTGTCATAAAAGCACAATGTAAAATGTAACACGTTTTAAAATGATAAATTCTCATGATCATAATTGCTTTGGAAATTGTGTTTTTGCACCTCCGCGCTTAAGGCGATTGAATGTGTTTTTTATCCCAGAGAGCTGAAGGCAGTTTGAAAGAGCATATTGGTCATAGGTGGCATCAGAAGGGAGCGAGGGGGGCAAGCCCCCCCCAACAAGTAATTTGCTCACCTCATTGCTGGACCCCTCTAGTTAGTTGAAGGAAAAGCACTTTTCATGTAAATGGATCCTAAGCTGGGGATTAAAACAAGGCTGCAGTCCTTAGCATACTTGGAAAGTTTGCTCCATCAAAATTAATAGGTGTTCCATGAAGGAAAATATGTTGAGAATAGGCAGGGGAGTATTACTGTGAAATGTGCCATTATTTCTCTTTCAGAAGCAGAACATGTGGGACAGAGCTAGCTCTCCTCCCTAGAAAAAACACCCTGCCACTTCTGTTCATTCTCTCCCGTGCCCCATTTTATGTTTCTGATGCCACCTACAGAATTGTATCTCTGCTCACGATGCCATGGAGCTCTGATTACAGAGATAGGGAATGGAGTTTAGAGGGCTGCATTGCTGTGTAAGGATGGAGAGAAGCCAAGAAAGGGCAGGATTGGAGCTGGTAAACTGCACAGCTCTTGAAGGAAAGGGCAGACTCATCAGTTCTTGGGGATCCTGAGAGTGCTGCAGTCATACAGAGGAAAGGCATAAAAAAAAATAAAGTGAATTCTTTTGCAGAGCCATGAACCTTTCCACGGTAACGTACGGCCTTGCCAACTTCAGTAGTGTGCCACAGGGATGCCTGGGCTAACTGTACCAGAGAGTGGGGCGGGGGGGGGAGGCTGCAGTTGGCAATAATGCAGGAGGCATTGCTTTCAGTTAAAGTACTCACACAGCCCTAGTAACTGGAGAGGCCATAGGCTCCAAGCAGCAACACGACCAGGGAATGGAAGCCTCTCTTTATGACAGGGCATGGGCTTTTGGGCTTTTGAACTCTTCTCCCCAAAGATGACCTCCATCTAAAGGATGGTTCTCAGTCTCAGTTTCTGTTTCTCTTTGTTTCTCAGTAGATAGAGCAGGTGACCCTGTTGAAGCCCTTGTCACACTGTGGAAGAATGGGGCATGTTGGGCTCTTGACATGGTTGCCCCTGAGAGCCCCCTCTGGCATTGTGGAGCCCGTTTTGCACCTTGGTGCACCAATGAACTAAGGGCAGTGAAACATACACATATTATACAAATTTCTGTTTGCATCCTTTGGCAGGGGGAAGTGGATTGCGCAAGGAGGGCTGTGTTTTGGTTTGCGTATTAAGTTGGAAAGGGCAAATTTGCTAGGTTTACATTAAAATGTGAATAGAACATATTTCTTCTCCTTCCGTACCTCTCTGTCTTGGAGTCAATCACATGAGCAATGGCTGCTTGCAAACAGCTGAAGTTTTCCAACTTCAGATGAAGAAAAGGCCCATATGAGCAAGTGGAAAAGGTCAGGCACATGGCTGAGTGGTAGCTGTGACAGCATGCCTCTTAGCAGTGGAGTCTGGTCCACTAGGGCAAATGGGGCACTGACCCACCAGTGTCAGTATGCCCTCAGCCAGCCCCTGCCTACCTGCCTTTTAACTTGCAATCACTCCGGGGGTGGCACTGCCTGCCAGCTTCCTCCTCCTTGGTGTCAGTGTTACTCTTGTAGAACTGAGAAGGGAAGGGAAGGGCTGGGGAGTAGAATTAGTTGTCTGTCCTTGATTCTGACTCTACCCAGGACCAGTGCCAGGCATGACTGGGCCCATGGTGCTGTAGTCCAACACCTCCTCATATAGGTTTCACTGGACTAATAAGGCCATCCATGTGCCCCACTTACCTCTCGTGTTCTGAAATGATGTGTGCGCATAGCATGCCTGCCTGCCATCAACCAAGTTGGTGACAGGGATTCAGCCCCTTAGGGAAACCTCCGCTGCCATCTTGGGTAAGAGCAGGCATGCACACATAGCGTGCACGGCATTCACATTGACAGCATAGGTAGGTGGGGTGGACGGGTGGGCTTATTGAAGTCTGTGCTTTCTGTATTAGGGGGCTGCCTGGAAGCTCCCTCTCTGCAATCCATGGCAGGGTCAGATTGCATGACCCGACACTGCAATGGATCATGGAATGGGAGCGCCACCTTCCCACCTAAGGAGGAGCCCTTCAGGGGCCCCCAGCTATGGCCCAACCTGGCTGCCCTCTGGCACCAGCCCTGACTTTACCTACTGTGTGGGCTCCCTTCCTTTTGCTTTACCAGTCACAAGGGGCACCAGCCACCAGGGAGTCTCAAACAGGTGATGGGATCAGTGGCTAGAGGTGGGTGGATCCATCTATTTGCAGTCTGTGCTACTTTTACCTGTGTTCTTTCATAATTCCATTCCATCCTGTTTCTGCATCAAATGGTTATTTAAAAAACACACAAAAATATCTGCATACAACTTTGCATTTGAACATACATTTTAAAACATATACACTTTCAAAAGATGCATTTTCAGTGTAAAGTTTATGGTTACAGTACTATCTATACATTTACACAGTGTCCTCTCAGTCTTGCTAGAACTCATTTTGTTTATACCCTGCTAATGTTTTGTTTTATTTTATATGGTAAATGGAAAATTCTTTGTTGCTACATTAAAAGTCTCTGTACAGGACTGAAATGTGGTTTTGTTGAAAATGTTAAAAAAATATGCATTTTAAAGTGCATTCTGATACTTGGTTTTGTTTTGTTTTTAAGCCAAGAACTGCAGTGGAACATTCAGGAAATGCAAAAGCTCTTTGCATGACTTGGATATGATCTGCACCATACCCCAGAGGCACAGATCAGGTCATAGTGAGCAGCATATTCCTCAAGCATCCCTGCTGGTAGCTGATGTGGAATTCCAGGGAAGCACAGTTGTCCAAGACTTCTTGGGGACCCAGCATCTAGAAGAGATGGTGGGAATGAGTGTCATAAAATAAGGGAAGGTTTGTCTCTGTCATCAGCTGAATGGGTTCCAGTTGCTTGTTCCTACTTGCCCCAGAAGGCCTCATTGGGCTCTGTTACCTAGGAGGAACTAAAGGTTGACACCAGGAAAGACCAATGATGGTCAATGAGAACTGAAGGTAACTTGATGGGATAACTCATCTGAGAAACCCTATTGCCTCTAGGAACCTTCAAGAGACGCCTTCAGAGGAAGAGGCCCTGGGTCAAAAAGTCCAATGCAATAATTGCACTAGCAGAAGGTCATTGCACAACAGACTGCACAATCGATTGTGCAACAAAGTGACCAGGAAACTTCTTATGCATTCTCGTGAGCAGCAACATCCGACCGGCGCAAAACATTTCGCTGGCAGAACAAGTCTACAGCTAAGTGACTTTAACTTAGCGCTACATTGGACACAACCCCAAGTTATCAGTTGTAGGGAACTTTTAAATATACACTCTTCTATGCTGTTAATAAATCCCAGCACTCAGACTTCGCAAGGTAAAAAAAAAGAGAGAAACAAAGAGAAGCATCTCTTGTTGCAGAATGAGAGCAAGGCAGGCAATTTATCAAATGTTCCTTAAAATAGTCTTCCTCTCTCCCTCTCTCTGATTTGAAAAGGATGTGTGCTCTGTCTGCTTCTCGATTGTTTCTTTTCTTTGCTTTCTCATTTCTCCCTTGTTCCACCCCCCCTTCTGCTGCTGACTGACAGCCCCTGCTAATGAAATGCTCTCGGCTTCCAAGCGTCTTTCCCCACTGTCTTCCTGCTTCACAAGGAACCGAGTGTGCTACTGCCTGGCATCTTCTGACTTGGCTCTGCCTCTCCCCCTCATTTTTCTTTCTTGGCTCTTTGCATCCTTGCTGGCCTTGTCGGGGCACGGAAGTGAATCTGTGAGTGGTTGGAAAGCAGGCTTACTCCGACGTGGTCCCCTCCAGATGTTGTTGGATGCCAACTCCCACCATCCGTGGCCATTGACTATGCTGGCTGTGGGTGATGGGAGTGGTGGCTGGGGTACATTGAGTCTAATGGGCTGGAAAGCAAGGAAGCCAACTGTAGGAGGACCCAGAGCAAATGACAGGCACAGCCAGCTCATACTAGTTTCATTCCCATCCTCCTTCCTGGTGAGTTCTACAAGGGGCAAAACTGAGACCAAGCAGGAGACAGGTCAATGGCAGTGCCATCCCCTGGGGTGCTTGTAAGTAATACGGCAGGCAGGTGGGGGCTGTCTGATGGAGCCATCCACTGATTGCAATCCAACATCAAGAAGGGGCAACCAGGTTGAGGAAGGTAGTCATTCAGCATACACTCCATTTGTCTTTATTTTATTTTATCACTATTTATTAATTGCCTTTCACACACGTGTCTCAAGATGATGTGCAAGACACAATAAAACAGCTAAAACACAGTTAAAACAACACAGAAAGGAACTGCAGATATATTTAAAAGCAAAAACAAAGTAGATGCCCAGGGCAGAAACACAGAGAACAAAAATCTCTTCCGTTGTTTCCATAAAGTGCACCTGTTATATCTCGACAGGAATGGTATTCCGCAGAACTGGGGCAGCCACTCTGAAAGCCCTGCTCTGAGTTACTGTGGAGCAGGCTTCTGAAATCTTTGGAACTTGCAGGAGAAACTCTCCCACAGACTGTGGTGACCTCCTGGGTATATAAGGAGTAAAACAGTTTCTCATTTTACCCAAGTGAGTCCAAACTTTGTGCCATCTGACCTTAGTAAACACTGCCTTGTTAAAAGAGCTTTTAGGGATGCCTTTAAATTTTTTTGGCAAGCTGCACTCTTTCTCCCATGACATGCACTGGGGGGAAAATGGTCCCATTTAGCTCAGGATTGCCAGCACTTTCCAGGGTTTCAGAGAGGGCATCACTTCCAGCCCTACCTGATGCCAGCGATTGAAGCTGGAACCTTTTGCATGCAGAGCTGGTGCACTATCTGCTACTGAGCTACATTTACATTTGTGTGGGCTTTGTTGAGACCTGGATGCGCTGAGTGCTGACACTTTTGCCCTGGAAAAGACAGTGGTGCGAAGTGGCTGCTGCAGCCATGCATCCCAAATGCAATCAGAAACACGTCTCTGGCAATCAGGCACAGTTGGCCTCCAACGCTTCTAATCAGGGCAAACGTTTATCAAAGGCTGTTGCTCAGGTCATGCACTGTTTTCCACTTGGCTTGCTCCAGAAATGTCTGAAGCTGCTTCCAGATGACAAATTATCCATGTGCCTCATCCTTTAAGGAGCCATCAACTGGGTATTGTTTTACAATTGGGCTGCTGTTTCTAATGATGAATAGAACTACTTTCAAGTATGGATGAAGTGTTTATGTGCAGATATCCTGTTTTGGCTGGTTCAAGCCATGGAGGTAGTGGTTCCCTGAGGAGCATCTGGACCAATGTCAGTGGTGGGCAGATGACAGCAGGTGGCAGCTGGAGCAGGTGGAAATGAGGCTTCTGGAAGTGAGCAAGTCTCAGCTCAGAGAGGGTTAGGTGGACCATGGACAGCTCCCAAAGGCAGCAAAAGGTGCTCCAGTGAACTACAGAGGTTCCTCTGATATTCTCTGTTGGAGCAGATCATTGTGGCAATTCCAATCCCACAGCTTTCAGTGGTGGAGTGAACTTGGCTTGAAAAGGTCACACTCCAGTCTAGAGCCCCGATCATAAATCGTAAGTGGTGTTCCATGGCTTTAAGGTGGGTTTGATGGCTCCACAGGCAAAGAAGGAATGTATCTCAATGGGAGAGCATCTCCTTTGCATGCAGGTCCTGGGTTCAATGCCCAGCTTGAGTTGCCCCCCGTCTGAAACCATGGAGAGCTGCTGCTGGTCAGTGTGGAGAATACTGAGCTAGATCAACCAATGGTCTGACTCAGGATAAGGCAGCTTCTATGGCTGTATGATTTATGGAGGAGCACTTAGTGTTCAGCAGTTGATGGGTGGATTCCCCAGAGGGCTGTAGCTCCTCAACCTGGTACCTTTCATGTTGAGTTCATGGTCAGTGTTTGATAACTTACTGTCTTCTTCCACAGTGGGAGATTTTCCACACAAATCATCCCCAATATTTTTCCCCGTGAATTCTGGTAGTCAGTATTCTCCAGGTGTTTAGATGTTCCTTGAATATTCAACACTTGTGGAGCAGGAGTGAATCTCTAGCTGCAGCCTCTGTGCTTCCTCCCCAGAATGCCTTGGGACTGCTGCTAGCATGAAAGGGGAGCTTTTTAATTAATTAATTTATTTAATTAAGCTTACATACCGCCCGACTAGCAACAGCTCTCTGGGCGGTGAACATTAAAAATACAATAAAAATAACACAATACAGTATATCACAATACAAAACTGTACAAAAAACTGTACGGTCTAAAATCAAATTATAATAATTTAAAATTAACAGGAATTAAAATGCCTCAGAGAAGAGAAAGGTT
The DNA here is from genome assembly GCF_030035675.1 of Rhineura floridana. NCBI lineage: Eukaryota > Metazoa > Chordata > Lepidosauria > Squamata > Rhineuridae > Rhineura > Rhineura floridana. The sequence continues at coordinate 39,757,047 of NC_084491.1, forward strand.
TTAACCTGGCGCCGAAAAGATGATAGTGTCGGTGCCAGGTGCACCTCCTCAGGGAGACCATTCCATAGTTCGGGGGCCACCACTGAGAAGGCCCTAGATCTTGTCACCACTCTCCGGGCTTCCCTATGAGTCGGAACCCGGAGGAGGGCCTTCGTAGTAGACCGTAGTGTACGGGCCGGTTCATATCGGGAGAGGCGTTCCGACAGATATCGTGGTCCCGCGCCGTATAAGGCTTTATAGGTAAGTACCAACACTTTGAATCTGGCCCGGAAGCATATTGGAAGCCAGTGCAAACGGGCTAGCACAGGTGTTATATGCTCAGACTGCTTAGTTCTTGTTAGCAGCCTGGCCGCCGCATTTTGCACTAGCTGTAGCTTCCGAATCGTCTTCAAAGGTAGCCCTACGTAAAGCGCATTGCAGTAGTCCAGACGCGAGGTTACCATAGCATGTACCACTGATGTGAGGTCCTCCTTACTCAGATAGGGACGTAGCTGGGCTACCAACCGAAGTTGGTAGAACGCATTCCGGGCCACCAAGGCTACATGAGCCTCAAGTATGAGGGAAGAGTCTAAGATGACTCCCAGACTACGCACCTGTTCCTTTAGGGGGAGTGTAACCCCATCCAGGACAGGGTATATATCCACCATCCGATCAGAGAAACCATCCACCAACAGGATCTCAGTCTTGTCAGGATTGAGTCTCAGTTTGTTAGTTCTCATCCAGTCCATTGTCGCGGCCAGGAAACGGTTCAGCACGTCGACTGCCTCACCTGAAGAAGATGTAAAGATGTAAAGGAGAAGTAGAGCTGCGTGTCATCAAAAAAATGCTCTGCTTCTGTGCTTGATATCTAAAGAGATCACTGCATTTGATCGCGTCTGACAACTAATGTACAGTTGGTGTTAGTTGTGTCTGACAGAATCTGACGTTTACCAGTCAGCATTAGACAAAATCTCACAGTGAATGTTTGATAAGATTTGACATCTAACATGAAGCAGCAATCAGTATTGGACAGCATCTACATGCAACTGCAGTCATCATTTCACATTATCTGACAGATGGTTTACAGTGAAATTTATTTGTGTGTGCGTGTGTTTACATTAACTTCATTCATCTCACTGTTCCAAACAAGCAAATGCCAAATGTTGACACTAGAATCTTGAATTTTTACATCAACATCTAAATGTCAAATTTTGTGAATTTCAACATTGTGCCATTTCAGCCCTGATTTGTTCCTCTTTCATGCTAGCATAATTCCTGGAGCATTCTAGCAAGGAAGCACAGAGGCAGAAGGTAGAGCTTCCCTCCTGTTCTACCATTTCGGAAATAAAACCTAGAGCTGTTTTTTAATTATTGTAAACTGCCCAGACAGCTTCGGCTATGGGGTGGTATACAAATACAATCAATCAATCAATCAATCAATCAATCAATCAATCAATCAATCAATCAATCAATCAATCAATCAATCAAGAAAGAAAGAAAGAAAGAAAGAAAGAAAGAAAGAAAGAAAGAAAGAAAGAAAGAAAGAAAGAAAGAAAGAAAGAAAGAAAGAAAGCAGGGATCCCCAACACGATCCCTTCACAACCGCCCCCCCCAAAAAAAATTGGATGGCAAATCCAAGTATTGGAGATGACACTATGGACTTCATGCAGTCTTGAAGCATGGGGTCCTGGCTACAGTAACCTTTGAGAGTTCACTCAAAGTGGTATTGAAATTAAATCTGGTGGTTCCTCTCACATCTGAGAAGCTCTGAGAGATGTCCAGAGGAATTTGGTAAGATGATTATGTTTTTCAGTGGGGATTATTCACACCTCCTAAATCAGGGATGTGGAACCTATGGCCTTCCAGATGTTGCCGGACTACAACTCCCATTATCCCTTACCATTGGGTAATGGCCACACTGGCTTGGGCTCATGGGAATTGGAGTGCAACAATGTCTAGAGTGGGAGGTTCCACCCCACTACCCTAAGTCATTGTAGGCATTTATCTAAAACGAAATTCAAATTTGGAGGTTCATCTTCAGGCAAAACATCTGACAGCAGACAGAAGAGGTTTCATTAAGTCGCAAAACAAATCACACAGCTTTTGTTCATCTCTAGGACATTTACCTTTTCTTCTGTATCATTTGAGATTGTCCGTGACAATGGGCCTCTGACAGTTTTATGTTTCCATAATGATTTCCAGAAGGAAAAAAGCACAGAGTTTTTTTTGTTCATTTGGAAACAAATTTGTGGGAACTTCAGAGTCAATATTAAAAAATAAGAACAATGCACCCAACCTTTCCCATCTGAGTTGCCATCAGTCCATCCATCCACTTTCTAGCTAACACCAAGGCCCAACAGCTCGAAGCGCCAGCATTATTTTCCATGCCCACAAAGTTTCGGCTAGATATAATTCATAATTTAAATGCAATGTCAATACAAAGATGACAGCCTGTGGGGAAAAAATCAAAGGGAATTGGGTGGATTTCCAAAAGCTGCTGAAAGTGCACTCACCCCTTCCGAGACTGTCAGTGTAGCTGGTGCTGTGAACTGACAAGGAGCCTGGCTTGCAGGACTACTGGCTTCCATTGCCTTGTGTACCTTAATTCCAACCTGGGTTTCTTGGGTTTATGAGGATGCTTTTGGCCTCTTCTTCTGCAGGAAACACAACACAGACCTACTGCATATAAGCATTTTTGTTTATAATTTTTACCCGCCACTTTTCAACATCGACTCCCAGAGTAGCTGGGTATGAACTCGAGCAATTCCATTAAAATATTTTATAATCATGCCTTAAATTAAACTTTCCCCAGGACTATAAATGTGTTTCCTTGTGCTGATAGCTGGAAGGTCTTATGAACCCCTTTGATTGAAAATACATGCAATATTTCCCCTTTTCTTTCTCTGCTTTTCTATCAAATCTCCATCTCTATTGAGTTGAATGTTTTGTGAATCAATTCTACCTGATTATGCAGAATGATTGCAGAGCTGCTGGACTGAAGATGGTATTTATTGTTTTGTTGTTACTATTTATTTTAGTTTTTATAGTTCTGCTGAAACTTCAATAAAGATATATGTTTTAAATAACACTCTAACATTAACATAAAACTACAGCTACGGTAAACTTTCTTTACCTTTTATCCTCTGCTGTTCTAAGTACTGGGAAAAGAAAGAGAGCGGGGGGGAAAGGAAGTTATTCGCAGGCTTAGGGTTGTATCCAACAAAGTTGTCTCTTTAGTGCAAGGACTTCACCCTGTGCAATGGGACTTCTTCTCCCTCCCCTCTCCCCACATGCCCCTGACCCTAAATCTCTTCTGAGTTGCCCCCCCACCCCTCCAGAGCAGATTTGGGGGAGGATGTGCGAGAGCACACAGGGATGGGAGACAGAGATGGTCCCATTGCACAGGATACAACCCATTCACTCTAACACAGACCAAAGGCTTACAACATAACTGAGGACCAAACCGCATTAATTTCATTGCATGACTAGAAATTGTGTGTGTGTGTGTGTGTGTGTGTGTGTGTGTGTGAGAGAGAGAGAGAGAGAGAGAGAGAGAGAGAGAGAGAGAGAATTTTTACTGGGACTAAAGCCTGGGAGGAGAAGAGGTCTAACCCTTCCTTCCCCATCTGTGTTCCTGATGAAAATAGACTCCCCTGTGCCATAGTGAGTAGGGGTGTGTATCAACTGGGTGTACCTCAAATACTGAGGCTTATTGGGGTGATTTAGGCCAGACTTCCACATTCCCAAGCTGGATTGCACCATTCACAAGCCATTTTATTTATTTATTTACTCTATTTCTATGCTGCCTTCTGGTGAAAAGGCCCTCAAGGCGGCTCGCAAAAAAACAAAAAACAAATACAAAATACACATTTTGAGGTGGATCAGGCAGTGCCCATCTTTCTGAGTAGATCTGTTGATCTGTTTCAGTTTTCCCACAAAGTTCAATGCATGGCTCTAGGGGAGGGATGGAGTGGAGGAGGTGAGATCTTTCATTCTGATGGATAGGTCTGTCTTTCAGTCACGGGAAGTATCTTTCCAGTGCCCTTCAGTTGCAGTGATATGGGGGAGAAATGTTGAAGTAAACAGACTCATGGGTTGTCCTTCCTTGTAGCTGTGAGAACAGGGTGTTAGACTATTGGGACAGACCCCTTCTTACCCAATTGCTCTTTTTTCTAACAATTAGAAAGCACAGCTCTCTTTTTTCTTAATGTAGGGTACTACTGGGGGGGAGAGAAAAAAGGGTGGCTTGTCTAGTTTCTTTTTGTAACAAAGGTAACATCACACAGCAAGATAGACCCTGGACTACAGCTGTGCTACAATTCTGTCCAATTCAGATTTAGTACTGGATTTTCCATTAATTTGCTTATTCTCTATAGCTGTGGATCAAATTTTTATGTAGTGATTCTCCACGGCTATTTTTGAAAATAGATTTTTATTATTAAAAAAATCTCGCCTCTAAAATATCAATAATCAGAACAACAATTGTATTATTTCCTTTGATTTATCAATATTTCCTTTTAAAATATTGATATGTCCTTTAAAATTTTTGATATTTCCTTTCAAAATATCAATTTAATATCAATATTTTTTGTGAGGGGAAAAATGGATCTGTAAAAGCACCAGCTAGAGGACAAAGAACAAATCTGAATCAACACTGCCTGTTAGGTCGATGGAATATGTTCAGACGGGCACAAGCCAACAGATCCCATCCCTACCCTGGACCTATTTGTCTGAACTTTGGCAGGTTTCTTACTCAGGGTCACCTTCTTCATGTCTCATTTTCAAACTCATTTTAAAAAAAACTGGGAGAAGGTATGTGGTTTTGATTTTCACACCCACAGATGGTAAAGCTTGTTCTGGTGAGAGAACGACTGCACCCATCTTCCTGAAATCTGGCAGGATTCATCACCTCAGAAGAGACCACCATGTTTGACATCTGCACCCATATCCAGCAGAAAAAAATAGAGACTTCCCTTTCCTTCTTTTAAAAGAATAAACTGGATAGAGCTGCCTGACACTTGCTAGGCTTAATCCACTCTGGAAGGGCTCCTTTGCCTGCAAATTTCATCCACTTATTTGAAAAGGAATAAAGAGTTAGAGCTTTGCTTAGATTCCCCATTATAGTCAAAGGGGCAGGAAACAGAGCTTTGGATTTAACATATCACATTTGGACCGAAACAACAAACCAGAACAACACACAGAGCAGACTGGAAACATATCAGACTGCTTCAAAACATGACAGATACAAGATGAGCCTCACGATCATCCCTCACCCCTAATTAGTGCTGGGGGGGGAGTCCAGTTGACACCAATGGGAGCAATTTTATTCCAACAGCAGTTCAGGGCCAGTTTTTCTTCAGATCACAGCTGGGGAAGAAAAGGTTAACCCTTCCTTCCCCTAAAATATGTATAGTTAAACCCAGGTGTGACAGCTCACACAATAAAAGAAACTTATACCTTGGCCTAGAGACATTTGCAGGATTGCAGTCGAAGACTAAAAATGATACATTTGGGATGAAGGAGAAAAAAAATGTGGAGGAGAGTAAACCAGATCAAGTCAAGGTGACCAGATCGAGAAGCTGGCAAAGGCTTGGAGCTGTGCCCATTTAAATTTTACTCAGAGTGGACCCACTGAAATTAATAAACCCCAGTTAGATATATCTATTAATTTCAGTGGGTCTAGTATGAGTAGACGTTAGATGGATACAACCCAAAGAGTTTCCAACCTAGTTTTAAATAAGAGGTGTCCCTTTTGATGGATCCAGTTCACATGAACTCTCACACAAAACGTTTATTACTATGGCTATAGTCTTAGGCAGCTTTGCTGAGAATAATTCATGGAGGATGAAAGGTCTGTCAGTCATTTTTGCCCATGGTCACTAAAGGGAGCTTTGCAAGTTTGGGCACAGAACAGATGTTGGGGATGCGCAGGAGAGGGATGTTGCCATAGGTGATTATGTTTTTTTTATTATTCCATGAAATGGTGCTCTAGGCAGATTTCTGGGCTTTCCAGAGGCATCTGTCTGGCCTGCTTCCATACCTTCAAATCAGAAAAAGAAGCCTTCTCCGAGTCCCACCTAGGGTGCAGACACAGTTGATGGTCACAGTTTATTGTGCAACACCTGCCCCTGTGATGTGTAGATGGTCCCCTTTCCATCTCTCTTTTGCTAGTTGATAAAAACATTTTTAATTGCAGGAGGGTTTTGCCTGCTAAGTGCCTGCTGTAAAGGTCTTGCTTTAATTGCCTTTGTTATATTTTGTTGTTTTTTCAATATAAATGTCAATATAAAGGAAATGAATAAAATAAACAGAATGGTAGACTAGATCAGCCTTCCCCAACCTAGCGTCCGCCAGATGTTTTGAACTACAGCTCCCATCATTCCTGACCATTGGCCATGTTGGTCTGATGGGAGTTGGAGTCCAAAACATCTGGAGGGCACCGAGTTGGGGAAGGCTGGAGTAGATGGACCCTTGGTGTGATCCTATCTTGTTAAGAACCTAATTTTGGGGGGCATGTGGAAGATGAACTGTACAATAGTGGAACAGACTCTCAGGAAGTGGTGAACTTTCCTTGATGGAGATAAATGAGTCTGGGCAGCCATCTGCCCAGGGATGCTGCATTTGCATCCTGTACTGCAGATTGTGCATTGAGCTGGGCGGGTTGGACTAGATGACCTGCAAGATCTCTACTAACTCGATGCTTTTAAAAGGCTAAATACATTTGTATTGAGTCTGTCTCAACTTGGAGCTTCCAGCCCTGAAATTACATATAAATAAGTAGTAACAGACATATCAAGTGGCTGTGATGATAGTTGGCACATTTTACGGTAGCAGAATTTTGCAGACAAGTGCACAAGAGCTGGGGAATTTTAATATTGTCTTTCCCTACCAGTAATTTCCAATGTTTATGCTCTGCAGAGCTCCTTGAGAGTGTCAGAGCAGAACAAATGTCAGTTTTAATGGACTTGCTAAATCATTAAAAAAAAAGCCTCTTGCAAAATTGCATCTGATTAAAAACATTCTATTATTCACACAAATATTTCGAGAGGCCTCACAACTGCGCAAGAGGCTCCATGCCCAAGAAACTTTGCTCAGAGGACTCTGCTTCTTGTCATAAAAAGCGGAGCATTGGGCAGGCAAGTCACAGCCATGCACCATCCACCTTCCCCAGGAGACCAAGCCGAACCTGGCATTTCTCATGCCATCATTAATTCATAGAGGCACTGCAGAACAATATGAGATACAAGTTACAACCCCCATTACTGTGCTCGTAGATGTAACAGGCAATGTCAACAGAAATATGCAAATACTTGGAGGACAGGATTCATTGCTTAGTCTGGGGTCTCGCCATAAATGGCAACCTTACTTCACTTCCACAGGGCTTGTTGCTAATTAGAAAGACGATTCCGCTCTTGTATTCATTTGAAATAGCTCATGCTTCAAGCAAGCTCTTTTTAAAAAAACCCTTCCTTATGAAAGGAAGTATATTATTTCCCTGTATGCTCCAAGAGTATCTGGCAGCTGTGCTTACATATATAAGTACGATCGCTGTAGGGAATGGCTGGTTTAAAGAATGCTAGTGCAAAAACTGATGGAGGACTCCGATCAGACGCAGCCAGCATGTATTTGAATAGAACTGTCCAAAGCTGTCAGTGACCACTCCGAACTTTTGTAATGATGCTCATTCATAGACCATAACATCTGGAGGGCACCAGACTGGTGAACACATGCATCACACAGCACACAAACTATGAATTTTGCTCCTACAAGCAGTAATAATGGCCTCCAACATAAATGGCTTTAAATGAGGATTAGACAAACTCATGGAGGGATTCAGTGGCTACTAACCCTGATGGTGTTGTCAACAGAGTGGGATGTACTCTCAAGGACTCTGGAATAGGGTCAGAATGTAAGGCTGGCATTTTAAACATACATACTTGGAAGTAAGCTCCACGGAAGTCAATGGGGGCTTACCTTTGAGTATGCCCCTCTAGGGATGGGGGAGAAATGAGATTCACTTCACATTTAAAGCTGAATCTATCACATTCACACTTTCCAAAACAACATGAGAACTGAGCCACAGCCATCTTTCAAAATTGGCACTTATTTGAATTTTGTGACGCAGTTCTCCAATCAAGCAACATTTACAAAAATGCATATGCTAGGGGAATGTATGCATAAAAATGAATATATTTGTGAAAATAATGAACAAAAATGTGTACATTACTCAAAACTGCCTACAAAAATGTGTTCATTAGGACAGCCTTTCCCAACTTCTGGTCCCCAGATGTTGCTGGACTACAGATCCTATAATTCCTGACCATCGGCCATGCTGGTGGGGGCTAATGGGAGTTGTAGTTCAACAACATCTGGGAACCCAAAGGTTGGGAAGGCTGTATTAGGAGAAATTTGCACTAAAATGCTAAAGAATTGTAATGAGGATTTTTTTAAAAAAAAAAAAAGTATGTCTGGGGTGTAGGGCCAAAAACTTCACCCATTTAAGTGCAACTAACTAGATCCAGAGGAAGGGTGACAAAGTGTCAAACGTCCAGGCCCCCTCTGCTCTCTGCTTTAATTCAAGCTCTGACCATGACTCCCATAAAGCTTTCTTTTCCCTCCTGTGAAATCTGGAACAGCTTCAGAAAAATGCTGAAGTTCACTCTGGGCAAATGCTGCTGCTATTGCTCCTGCTGCTCTGTGTGTGAGAGTGTGATTCATGCAAAAGGTTAATAGCTCTCAATGAGGGCTGCAAGCTCAGCATTTCTCTCCTCTCTCCGCTGCTCGATATGCTGCCCTTTCCACCAGTCTCATTTTCATCAGGCAGACCTTCTCTTATTTCTCTGTCCATCCCCCCTCTCTTTCCCCAATCAATTTGATAAGACACAGAGGCTGGTGAAGAATTGGTCTAAAGAGCTTTCAAATAGCCATCCTGCTTTTCTTGCTTAATCAAAACAGGAACAGTCAATAGAGTCCCCTTAATGGTCCAGCCCAGCTGTTAGGTTGGGGAGATTTCCACCCTTAGCCTAACCTAAGGATGGATGAATCTGTCAGTTTGGCTTGGTTTCTCTCTGTTTCTATTTTTTTCTCGTCTTAAGTTCAGTTCCTCACATTTCCACATCACTTTCCATTTTTTTAAGCAAAAAAAGTCTTCATGGAAATTCATCAGCATCCTAGTGCAAATTTCTCCTAAAATACACATTTTTGTAAGCAATTTCTCCAAATATATACATCTTTGCAAAGCAATTTCCTCATATATAATGCATTTTTGCATATTATTTTTTTCTAATACATGCGTTTCAATGCACAGTTTGTCCCAGTACACATTATGTACACATTATGTTGCTGGAGAACTGCATTGCAAAATTCATAGAAATGTGAATTGTGAAGGATGGCTGTGTTTCGGTTCACCTATTGTTTCAGAAAGTGCAAATTAGATAACGGCACCTTTAAATGCAAATTGAATCAATATTCTCGCCCATCCCTATCTCCAGGTTGAATTCAGACTCCTGCCTGAAATCCTGTAGAGCCCCTGCTAGCCAGCACAGACAGTACTGAGCTAGATGAACCACAGGTCTCACTCAGTAGAAAAGAGCTCCCTATGTAAGGTGAATGGAAGTCAAAAGCAAGAGGTGAAGGGTGGCAGGAAGGGACACATAAATGCACATATATAAATGCTCTTGGTCAGCTTGAGCCCTCAGTTGTGCCATCTCAGAAAGGCTATTTTTGCTTCACATTTGACAACCTAAAATCAGATAGACTTATGACAAGCTTCTATCTCTATTTTAATGGAGATGAGGGGCGAGAAATTATATATATATAGAGAGAGAGAGAGATGGAAAATTATTTCTACCCTCCATTTAGGCAAGCAAGAGGCATTCTCTGAGTTGAAGGACACATCCCAGGAAGGCAAAAATAGTCCAGGAGGGTGCAAAGCGGAGTACGTGAGGAAGGCAGCCTCTGGAGGGGGAGGATAGTCCTAGGAGGCAGATGAAGAGGTCTGGAGGGCTTCATTTGGACCCCAGGCCTGAGGTTCCTCCCTCCTGCAATAGATAAAACTCAGGGAACTTTCACTTTTAAAAGAACAAGGGAAATTTCTTTACAACCCTAAGCTGTTCTTATGAATGGCAGTTAGGCCCATTTACACCATACATTTAAAGCAGTACCATGCAACTTTAAACAGTTGTGGCTTCTCCCAAAGAATTCTGAGAAATGTAGACTGTGAAGTGTGTTGAGAGTTGTTAGGAGACCCCTATGCTCCCTCCCAGAGCTACAGTTTGCAGAGATCCCTGGGAAGAGGGATTGACTGTTAAGCCCCTCTGAGAGTTGCAGCTCTGTGAAGGGAATAAGGGTCCCTTAACAAGATCCTCCGTGGCGCAGAGTGGTAAGTGGTGGTAATGCAGTTGAAGCTCTGCTCACGGCCAGAGTTCGATTCCAACAGAAGGAGGAAGTCAAATCTCCGGTAAAAGGGGTCGAGGTCCACTCAGCCTTCCATCCATCCGTGGTCGGTAAAATGAGTACCTGGCATATTCTGGGGGGTAAAGAAAGGCCGGGGAAGGAACTGGCAATCCCACCCCATATATACGGTCTGCCTAGTAAACGTCGCAAGACGTCACCCTAAGAGTCGGAAACGACTCGCACTATAAGTGCGGGGACACCTTTACCTTTTTAACAGCGATCAACACCCTTCACAAACTGAAGCTCCCAGGATTAGGAATTTAGGAACCTTCCTTATACAGAGTCAGATCCTTGGTCCATCTAGCTCAGTATTGTCTGCACTGACCGGCAGAGGCTCTCCAGGGTTTCAGGTAGGGGATATTCCCAGCCCCACCTGGAGATGCCAGGGATTGGATCTGGGACCTTCTACACACAAGGCAGATGCTCTGCTACTCAGCTACATGCCCCTTCCCTTAAGAGACCCTTTCCCAAAGTTTGGGTCTACAGACATTGTTGGACTACAGCTTCCATCAGCCCCGGGCAGCGTGGCCAATGGTCAGGACTGATGGGAGCTGTAGCCCGGCAACATGTGGGGATCCAAAGGTTGGAAAAGGCTGTCCTAAGGGATTCTTTGGGGGAAGCCATTACTATTTGAAGCGGTATGGTAGTGCATTAAATGTTCAGCGCAGATGGTGCCTCAATCAATAGGAAAGGTTCTCTTATAATAATAATAATAATAAACTTTAATTTATAGGCTGCCTATCTGGCCAATGGCCACTCTAGGCGGCGTACAATAAAGCACGATAAAATACATGGTAAAATATGATACAATAAAAACAATATAACCAGTACAGCACAATGCAAAATTACAATATTTAGTAGAGTTGTCAGTAATACAATTCTGAAGCTAGTTCACCTTAGAAGTCTCAAGTTCATAAAGGCCTGATGGAAAAGCCAAGTCTTCAGGCCTCGGCGAAATATATATAAGGAAGGGGCATGTCGAAGATCTATTGGAAGGGAGTTCCAAATCGTGGGGGCCGCCACAGAGAAGGCCCTCTCCCGAGTCCTCACCAACCCAATCACTTTAGTTGACGGGACTGAGAGGAGGCCCTGAGTGGCAGATCTTGTAGGGCGGCACAATTTATGACATTGGAGGCGCTCCATCAGGTATACTGGGCCGAAACCGTACAGGGATTTATAGGTTAATACCAACACCTTGAATTGAGCCCGGAAAATAACTGGAAGCCAGTGTAGATTGTACAGCACTGGGGTAATATGATCATAACGGCGGGTGTTCGTAAGTAGACGAGCCGCCGTATTTTGTACCAGCTGTAATTTCTGGACTGTTTTCAAGGGCAACCCCACGTAGAGTGCATTGCAGTAGTCTAAACGAGAGGTGACCAGAGCGTGTACTACGAGTGGGAGCTGGTGGACAGGAAGGTAGGGTTGCAGTCTTCGTATGAGATGCAATTGACCCCAAGCTGCCCAGCACACCGATGAAACCTGAGCCTCCATGGACAGCTTGGAATCAAGGATCACCCCGAGGCTGCGGACCTGGTCCTTCAGGGGCAATTTTACCCCATTAAATACCAGGTCGATGTTTCCCAACCCCCCCTTGTCTCCCATGAGCAGTACCTCAGTTTTATCAGGATTCAGCTTTAGCCTGTTTCTTCCCATCCATCCACTCACGGATTCCAGACATTTGGACATGGTCTCCACAGCCGACTCTGGTGAGGACTTAAATGAGAGGTAGAGCTGAGTGTCATCCGCTTATTGGTGGCACTGCAGCCCAAACCTCCTGATGAGGAGTCATCCGGAGTTTTGGAGTGCAGTCATCCGGAGTTTTGGAGTGTGTTGTCATCAGTACGCTGATGACACGCAGCTCTACTTCTCCTTTTCATCTTCTTCAGGTGAGGCGGTCGATGTGCTGAACCGTTGTCTGGACGCGACAATGGACTGGATGAGAACTAACAAACTGAGACTCAATCCTGATAAGACTGAGATGCTGCTGGTGGATGGTTTCTCTGGTCAGATGGTGGATACATACCCTGTCCTGGACGGGGTTACACTCCCCCTAAAGGATCAGGTTTGTAGTTTGGGAGTCGTTTTAGACTCTTCCCTATCACTCGAGGCCCATGTAGCCTCGGTGGCACGGAATGCGTTCTACCAACTTTGGTTGGTAGCCCAGCTACATCCCTATCTGAGTAAGGAGGACCTTACATCAGTGGTTCATGCTCTGGTAACCTCACGTTTGGACTACTGCAACGCGCTCTACGTAGGGCTACCTCTGAAGACGGTTCAGAAGCTACAGCTAGTGCAAAATACGGCGGCCAGACTGCTAACAAGAACTAAGCGGTCTGAGCATATAACACCTGTTCTGGCTCGCCTGCACTGGCTTCCAATATGCTACCGGGCCAGATTCAAAGTGTTGGTATTAACCTATAAAGCCTTATATGGCGCGGGACCACGATACCTGCAGGAACGCCTCTCCCGTTATGAACCGGCTCGTACACTACGGTCTACTACGAAGGCCCTCCTCCAGGTCCCGACCCATAGGGAGGCCCGGAGGGTAGTAACAAGATCTAGGGCCTTCTCAGTGGTGGCCCCCGAATTGTGGAATAGTCTCCCCGAGGAGGTACGCCTGGCGCCAACACTATTATCTTTTCGGCACCAGGTTAAAACCTTTCTCTTCTCTGAGGCATTTTAATCTAAGTTATTTATGTAAATGTTGTAATTGGTATTTTAGATGATGTACTTTTATATTTGTTATATTGATCTTGTAATTTTATTATTGTATATGTTTCTATGTTTGCCGCCCAGAGAGCTGTTTGCTAGTCAGGCGGGATATAAGCTGAATAAAATAAATAAAATAAATAAAATGATAGCTCCCAGCGGTTTTACATAGATGTTAAATAGCATGGGAGAAAGGATAGAGCCCTGTGGCACACCGCAATTGAGGGGCCAAGGGTCTGAAACCTCATCTCCCAATGCCACCTGCTGGTGCCTATCGGAGAGAAAGGAACGGAACCAGTTTAATACTGTGCCTCCTATTCCTAATCCCTCCAGACGATCCAGCAAGATACCGTGGTTGATGGTATCAAAAGCCGCTGAGAGATCTAGGAGGACAAGAAAGGTGGATTCTCCCCTATCTAATGCCCTCCTCATATCATCCACCAGAGCGACCAAGGCTGTTTCAGTTCCATGTCCAGTTCTGAAACCCGATTGGTATGGATCTAAATAATCCGTTTCATCCAAGTGCGCTGACAGCTGATTGGCCACCACTCGCTCAATGACCTTGCCCAAGAATGGTAGATTTGAAATTGGGCGGAAGTTGTTTAAATCTTGGGGATCCAAGGAGGGCTTTTTCAAGATGGGCTTTATAATTGCCTCCTTGAGGGCTAATGGCAATACACCCTCATTCAAGGATGCATTTACCACCGCCTTGATCCCTTCGCCCAATTTCTCTTTACAGCTCATCAACAGCCATGACGGGCATGGATCAAGGAGACAGGTGGTAGGTTTCACAGTTGACAGCACCTTGTCCACATCCTCAGAATGAAGAGGCCGAAACCGATCCCATTGGATCACATTATGACTGGTCAACTCTGGTCCACTATCTGCATTCACGGTATGTGAAATCGAGCTTCTTAGATGTTCGATTTTATCAGCAAAATGCTTTGCTAAATTGTCACAGGAGGCCTTTGAGTATTCCAAGGGTTCCTGAGCAACTGGACCGACCAGGCTTCGGACCACTTGGAACAACCTCCTGGGACAGCATTCTGCTGATGCAATAGAGGCAGCAAAGTAATCTTTTTTTGTTGCCTTTATTGCCACATGATAGGCAGCTACTGCTGCTCTAACTTGTGTCCGGGCATCTTCGGAGCGGGATTTACGCCACCGGCGCTCTAGTTGTCTCACCTCCTGTCTCAGAGCACGCAACCGTGGTGCATACCATGGTGCTGTCTGGGATCTTTCCAGGGGGAGAGGACGTTTTGGGGCCACTCGGTCTAATGTCCTGGTGATCTTTGTATTCCAGTCCATCACCAGGGTTTCGACTGAGTGACCTTCAGCAGGTTCCAATTCCCCTAGCGCAATCAGGAATCCTTCTGGATCCATCAGACGCCTGGGGCGGACCATTCTAATAGGTCCTGTGCCTTTGCAGAGGATGTGTGGCATCGAGAAGTGTACGTTTACCAGATGGTAATCTGACCATGACACAGGGGTAGAGGTAATAGTCCCTAACTTCAGAGCACTTTTCTCCTCCCCCAGGACAAATACAAGGTCGAGAGCATGACCGGCTACATGGGTGGGCTCAGTATTACTAAGGTGCAGTTCCCAGGAAGTCATGGTTTCCAGGAAATCCCGAGGGGCTCCATTGAGAGTGGTCTCGGCATGCACGTTGAAGTCACCACCACCAACAATTCTGGGGACATCATACGAGCACCCGAGACCACCTCTAGCACCTCGGCCAGGGATTTTGCCGTGCAGCGAGGCGGGCGGTACACGAGCAGGATCCCTAAACTGCCCTTCGGGCCCAGCCTCCAGTACATGCAGTCAACAAACTTGGTCCCATGGAGAGGAGACCTGACAAAGACCAAAGACTCCCGATAGATGACAGCCACTCCCCCTCCCCGCCTTCCTTCCCTCGGCTGCTGTGCATAATGGAAACCTGGCGGGCACATTGCCTCGAGAATAGGTGCCGAGGCTTCGTCCAACCAGGTCTCCGTTATACATGCCAGGTCTGCAGATTCATCCAAGATCGTATCATGGATGCAAGATGTTTTCTGTACCACAGACCTGGCACTGCACAACAGCAAACGAAGGTTGGTTGGAATCCTGCATCCCCCAGTTATCTTCAGGTTATAGGCAGACCTGGTCCTGGTCCTCCTCTTCACCATTGCAACCTGCTTGTTCACCTGCCACTCACTCTGGCCCAGACAATAGTGGTGGTGAGGAGCAGGGGCAGGCGCTGTCTGTGCCTGTTTGCTCACTAGCTCTCTGACTGGCAAGCAGCAAATAGTCCCAAATGACAAAGAAGAGGAGCCACAGCAGGAGCAGAAGCTGGTGAGAATGCCCTGAGGGATGGGGGTGTCTTGCCCAAGGCCCTTCCAAAACCTGGAACACCAAGGATCTCATCCCTGGAACAAAATGTCTTTCCAGGCCAGCTGCAACGAAATAGGTTCACTTTTTGAAAAATAACCCTACTTTGGGTTGTGGTTCATGTAGCTCAGTATTGTCTACAGTAACTGGCAGCAACTCTCCAGGGTTTCAGACAGGGACTTTCCCAGCCCTACCTGGAGATGCCAGGGATCAAAATGGGGAAGCCCCACAGCTCAGTGGTAGAGCATCTGCCATGCATGCGAAAGGTCCCAGGTTCAATCCCCGGCATCTCCAGGTAGGCCTGGGAGAGACTGTGCCTGAAAACCCTGAGGGCTGCTGTCAGTCAGTATAAGCAACACTAAGCTAGATGGACCAATGGTCTGACTTGGTATAAGGCAGCTTCCTATGTTCTCATGATCTTCAGCATGGAAAGCAGGACTATGTTTTTTCCCCTATTCACTGGCTCTTTGACTGGCAAGCCAGTGGGTGCTAGGAATGGTGAGGAAGATGAGCAGGAACAGCTGGTGAAAATAGCAGTGAGAATGTAGACCCAGTGAGAAAGGGGGGCCCATGGAGGAGGTCTGGATCCAAAAACTAGAGCCGGCACTGTCCTGAAGAGTGAGCCATCCACTGTGCCAGACTCCGGAAAGTGGGTAGATGGTTATTCTTCACCTCCATCTTCCTCATCTGACTTGGGGAGAGGCTGCTGGGGCAGTCAAAGGGGCCGCATGATGAATGGAAAGTTTAGAAAACTAAGTTGGAGATCAATAGAAGTATATACAACCAATGCATCAGGCGTGTTTTCCTTGTTCATGAAGCACTAAATCAAAAATAATGAATGGTACCCTCAACCACCTCAACACCTCCAGTCTTTCCCAGTGGAGCAACATTCTGACTTATATAGATTATGCCATTCGCCAGCATCTATCCTTGGTTCACCTAGTCATTCTGGCATTGAGTCATGATGTTTTGCTTTTAATATCCTTTCCTCCCCTCCCTTTCCCTTTCAGTTCCCATCTAGCCAGCACACTGCCGGTAGTCTTCAGGCATTTGCTCTTGCCGATCTATAGGAGGATAAGTTTCTCCTGGAGTGCTGAGCTCCTCACTGAGCCAAGTCTCCCTGGGGCTGCGGTGCAGCAATATTAACAAAACTATGAGCCGTCAAGAGTTTGAACACCTCACTGACTCTAAAATGATTAGCTCTAGTGCTCTTAAGAGCCCAGAGCTGAAAATGAAGTTGGAGGATCCAGGAAATGAAGTATGCAGAACACTGAAGTGGGAGGAGGAGTCACGTACACCAGGGGGGGGGTGTCACTGAGAAGTCCCCTCCCCCAATGCTGCTTCAGTTCTTTTTCCAAAGAGGCCCAAGTGGTTATAGAGAACATAATTGTATATCACTCTTCCCCAACATGGTGCCCTCCAGGTGGTTTGGACTACCACTATCCCTGACCACTGGACATGCAGGTTGGGGCTGAAGGAAGCTGGCATCTACCACATGTGGAGAGCACCAGGTTGGGGAAGCCCGCTGTGTTGTCAACGACAGCAGGGTTGGCTTGGAAAAAACTTTAGAGCAGTGTTTCCAGCTTTAATTCTCTTTTATAGAGAATAGAATGTCTTGGTCAATTCTCTCCTCCTTTATTGCCTAAGGGCCTCTAAACAATAAAATCAACCCCACAATAAACAGTAAAACAGACAATTATTGCCAGCCCAATAATATGCACATAGGTGAGAACAAGCTGCTACGGGCCAGGGCTCCCCAGGGCTTGGTCCCCAAACCTATTTTCTTTCTTGTCAAGGCTCTCATTAGGTGATGTGAAGCTATGTAATGCTGCATGGAACACAGTAGAAAAATGCGCTCGTGCGCACAGACACCCACCAAGCGATGTTGTTATTCGTAACATGGTCCTTTTAATATTCTTACAGATATTTTGCTTAAGAAGAAGCCTGCAGATTCACCTTAAATTCCACACTGGGCTACATCCAGGGGGAATGCATTTCATAGCTGGGTCTCCCCTGGTACCCAAATAAGACAAGGGAAGTGCCAAATCATTACCCTCATTGCCATCTTCCGCCATACATTCACATAGTTGGGATACGAAGTTGTCACCCTAAGGGTCCAAATCATAATTGGTCATTGCATGCATATTAGAATCATATTCCTCACTCACTCAAATCCCATGCCCAGTCCCTGGTGGGGTTTTCCCCCCGCTCCCTCCCTTGAACTTGATATAACATTTCCAAACTGGCAACTTTAGGCTTCATCAGGGAATGTGTGGTTTTCACAATTCCAATGAATATTCAATGCATCCCTAAATAAAAGGGAATTTCAGCCCTTCTCGTGGATTTGCAAAAACAGTAGTGCCTTGGGAGATCTTTCTTACCATGTTTAGTCCTTCTTCTGGAGCATCCCAGAACCTGATTATTTGAGCTTGCACGGCTACACCTGCTCACTTGAACTATTTCTTTTTGGGAGACTTTATTCACACACACA
This sequence comes from Rhineura floridana, assembly GCF_030035675.1. Taxonomy (NCBI): domain Eukaryota; kingdom Metazoa; phylum Chordata; class Lepidosauria; order Squamata; family Rhineuridae; genus Rhineura; species Rhineura floridana. Next base: position 39,775,051 of record NC_084491.1, read on the forward strand.
CTCCAATTCATTTTTCATGCTTCGAAAGCATGAACAACTCTGTGAGAGGTAGACTGGGGTCCCACAGTCCTTCCCCTCTCCTGGCAAGAGCTTTGATTTCACTGCTACTGAGACATATCCCTTGCCCCAGAAAGTTAATCTAATCACGTAACAGCCATCTGTGTTTTGTTTTCCTTGCTTGCTTTCCTGCTGTAGGTTAGGAGAAAAATGAAAGATTCTGGTTGGAAAAAGAACAGGCAGCAAGAGCTTTGTTCTGTTCTGGGGTACCTGGCACAGGAGATGGCACAGAACAGTTGACAGTCGGCATTCTTTTCAGAGCAATGCTAACTGCTGCTTCTCCAAAAAAAGAGAGCTAATGCACAAGGATCAATGGGGAACGTGGAGGATTTTTGACATATGAAGAGCCTTCTGGATTCGGCCAGTGGCCCATCTAGCCTCGCATCCTGTTCTCACAGTGTCCAACCAGATGCCCACAAGAAGCATACATGGAATAGGCATTCCCCCCCCATTTCAATCTGGACTGATGGCCAGATTTATTAATATATGAATATCACAATCTGATACTGAGTCTTGAACAATGAAGGAAGATGTGAGTGCACCAATCTCTAATCACCGCAATTTATTCAGCCCCATGAATTCCTCGCCAGCAACCTCTGGAGCTGCTGGAGTCTGCCCCTCTGTGTCTCAGGCTTTGGGAGGGTCTTGACCCCAGCAATGAGCAGCTACCAGGGCTCTGACACAGGAACCAGATGGATCAAGAAGACCAGCAGTGCAAGCTGTAAAACTCTGAGCTCAGACCCAGGCCTCAATAATGAACTGGAACCAGAGTCTGTCAGTTAGGGCCCCTTTGTAAGGGTTCATCCCAGCCCAGGCCTGGAACATGGGATTTTCTCAGAGGAAAATCAAGGGAAGCTAGACCCCTCTCCTCTCCAGCAGATCTCCCCATTGCCAAAAAACCCAAGGAACCGTTGGGTCATCTCCAATGTAGCACTGCGTTAAAATTACTTAGCGGTAGACTTGTTATTTTGCACCAGCAGAATGTTGTTGCACAAGCAGGTTGTTGGTAATTTTGTTGAGCAATAGATTATGCAATCTGTTGCACAATGGGTTTCCACTAGTGCATCTATTGTGTTGGATTCCTCTGTTATGCAACACTGAAATTCAAGACCCCTTGCGCTAGTGGTCAGAGAATGTTGGATACAGCCTATTGCATCCGGATATCCCTACCCCAAAATTGAGGTCTCCATACAAGTCGCCTGGGTTCTTAGTCAGCTCTCAGACCCCCATCCCATCACCCCAAGGGCCACAGGAGGAGATGATGAGCCAGTTAGAAGCTCCAAGAGTGTAGACAAAGTGCTCAGTTAGCTGCACATGAGGGTACTTGGGAAGAGGGGAAGTGTGAAGAGACACCTGCCCAGATCAGGTCCAGGCTGAGAGCCAGGAGGGGTGGAGCCTCTTGTTCCTTTAAAGTTCAGAGTTGCCGCTGAAGCAATAGCTGAAAATCTTAATAAACCAGGGATGCCCATTGAGCCACAGGTCCAACCCTGGGAAGGGTCATGGCTCAGTGGTAGAGCATCTGCTTTGCATGAAGAAGGTCCCAGGTTCAGTCCCTAGCATGTCCAGGTAGGACTAGGAGAGACTCCTGCCTGAAACTCTGGAGAGCCACTGCCAATCAGTGTAGACAATACTGAGCTTGGTAGACCAAAGGTCTAACTCAGTATAAGACAGCTTCCTATGCTCTTAAGTGTTGTCTTACCTATACAGGAGTATCCTCAAAGGCAAACAGAAGACCACCTCTATGCTAGAATTCTGGGAACATATCAGCTGGGATCATTTCAGAAGCCACTCCGGATAGATTCAACCTGAGCCAATGACAATTCACTTGCTTCAATGGAATGAGTCCTCTTTCACTGGAGTGATGCTAGGAATGATCCCTAGCAAATTCTGTGCTATAAATCATTAGGAAAAGGATTGAAAATAAAACTTACAATATCATAACACCCTTAGAATATTGTATGCACTTCTGGTTGCCATGCCACAAAAAATATAACAGGTGTAGGAAAGGTGCAGAAGAGGGCAACCAAAATTGTCAAGAGGCTACAGCAACTCCCCTATGAGGAAAGATTACAACATTTGAGGCCTAGTGATTAGAGTGTTAGATTAGGACCTGGCAAGACTACAGTTCAAATCTCCACTCGGCCATGAAGCTCAATGGGTGAGCTTGGGGTAGTCACTGCCTTTCACCCTAACCTACCTCACAGGTTGTGAAGATAAAATGGTGAAAAGGTGGGATAGATAGATAGATAGATAGATAGATAGATAGATAGATAGATAGATAGATAGATAGATAGATAGATAGATAGATAGATAGATAGATAGATAGATAGATAGATAGATAGATAGATAGATAGATAGATAGATAGATAGATAGATAGATAGATAGATAGATAGATAGAATCACCATCATCACCATCTGAAGCAGTGGAAACTGCTGGCCTCAATGTCAATGGGGCAGTGTATCCAGTCTGGGTTGGACAGCTCCTTGAAAGTTGTGGCTGAAACCTAGAGAGAATTCACTCCCCCACTGACACTGTAGGAGACTGATGGGACAGTATGAGGACCTTTAACTGAAAAGGCGTCTTTCAGCAAGGGCAGGACTAGCAGTAGGGTTGCTGCTGCTGCTGCTATATAGGGCTCAGTCTCAGTTTGATGCTTCCTGAAAAAGCATTAGAGCTCTGTTCTCCCATAGCACAGCCTTACACCAGGCTGTGCCTTGCCTGAGATCAGTGCTTGCCTCACAACAGTTTGGGGCTTTCTAGTTCAGGACACAAGATAGAAATGTATAAAATTATTCATGGAGTGGTGAAAGTGGAAAGAGAGAAGCTTCCCACCCTATTTCACAATACTAGAGCCTGGAGTCATCCAGTGAAGCCAAATGTTTGGACATTTGGGAAAGACAAAAGGAAGTATTTCTTCACAAAGCACATTGTTCTGCTATGGCTTCTGCTACCAGAAGGCATAGTAATGACCACCAACTTGTTTGGCTTTGATTTCTGGCTTGCTCGTGCCCCCAGTTAAGAACGTAACAGCCCTGCTAGATAAGGCCAACGGCTCCTCCAGTCGGGCATCCTGTTCTCACAGTGGCCAGCCAGATGCCCATGGGAAGCCTGCAAGAAGGACCTTAGTATAACAGTCTGTCCCCACTTGGGACTCCTAGCAACTGTTTTTCAGAAGCACACTGCCTCTAGTGGTGGAGGTAGAGCACAGCCATCCTGGCCAGTAGCCTTTGACAGCCTTGTCATTTCTGAACTTGTCTAATCTTTTAAAGACTTCCAAGCTGGCAGCCATCGCTGCCTCTTGTGGGAGTAAATTCCATAATTTAACTAAGACATGTTCTTATGTACTTTTCTTCTGGTTTATCTCATGGCTTCTGACTCCTAGTTCCTGACTGACATACTGTTTCCCAAAGCATTGCCCTGACAGTCTTCTCATTGGTGAATCCCCAATAAGCTTCAAGGGACCCGAGGGACCCCAAAAAAACACCATTGGTTGTGTGGCATTTATTTGCCATGTAATTTAGGAAAAGATAACCTCCCTTGTCTCCTTTTGTTCTTCTCCTGTTACTAGCCTGACCTCCACTGCTCCTTCCCTCACCTGTCAGCAGAATGATATTTCCCTGATGACACCTATCCATCTTAGGTTTCCTTATCGGCCACCTGAAACTCTTCAGAGTCTCCTCTCACCGTTTTAGAGCACCCACTGTTCATTTTCTAATGCGGAGTGATAGCTTTTTCTCCTAGGTAATGATGATTGATTCTGTTTTTCATCCTTTGTCAAGACTTCTGGCTGTGCTCAGAATGTTAACCAGCCCTGCCTAGGATACCTCCCTGGGTCCATGTGTTCCCCTAGATTGCTCTGATCCTCCTGTTTTAATCATGAACTTTCCAGAAGCTCGGAACAATCTATTAATAAATAACAATCCCAGAGATTACACGTCCTAATTAATAGTAAAATAGCATTCGACACCAAAGTGATGGATGTGTGAGTGGGGTGGTGGATGGAAAGAGAGGGCGGAAGCAAATCTGGCACCCTTGTATACACATAGGATTACTGGGAAAGGCTGCTATGGCTGAGGGCTAATTGTTCTTTCAGGATCATAAACAAGCTCATCATAATTAAACACACTCAGGTAAAAACTAGGTTCAAGGAACATGAAAGATGTGACAAAATGGCATAAAAGAACAAGGGATTTAAAGCTGGAATATAACCAGAGGCATACTACCATGGCTATTTTTATCTCAAAAAGTAGGGAGGCATTGCTGTGTGGATGGGATACTGAAGTGCTGCTTCTAGAGTGGATTCTAGAGGGTTTGAGTCAGGCTATGGGATAAACCCTTGCCTGATCTGCTAGTGATGCAAGGGTCCAAACTGTGCATGCATAATGGGCCTGGAATGCAGCAGCAGCCAACCTTTGCAATGTCTTTTTATTCATTGTTCTTTTACTTTGGAGTATTTATACTCCACCCTCTAACCAAAGTTCTCAGGACAGCTTCTGACATATTTTAAATGCCACAAACTAGACAATGGTACAATAGTTACTAGGGAGGGGCAAAAGTGCATACAACTTCCCCGCTAGTTCTCTTGTTTCAGCAAGTGGCACTCTCGCAGCTGAATCTCCTGGCCTAGAACAGACTGTTGACACAGTCAGGTGCTAGTCTCTTCCTCACTGAAGAGCTGCTCCTTCTAGCTCTCACGGAATGGCTGGGGGACCAAAGGTGTAGAAGCATGCTCTCCCCACCGGTCCTCAGATGTTCCATCTGCCACTCTGCTGCTGAATCTCTGGCCCCCAGCAAGTCTCCTTGACAATAATGCCAGCACAGAAATGACATGAAAGTTCTCACTGCAGTTGAACTCCCCCCTCCAGTTTTGCCAGCCCATGGCAGGGTGTAAAATTGAGGGTTCAGGAACTATACACAGGGTGCAAACTTACTTCTGGTGCTTCTGGATCTTCCCATAGCTGGAAGCCACTCTTCTCCTCCTCTCCCCTGGAGTGAGGCCAGCAAGCCTTGCCCTCCCTGTGATTGGCTTTAGAATGACCCTCCATGATGATACCATGCTTCCTAAGGGAGATTATGGGGAGGGGATTGTGGCCACCAGCCACCTAGAACACCACAGCAGCTGCCTCCAAGACACTGAAACCAGCCAAAAATAAAAAAGGTGAGCTGGGCCGATTTCATGACACCAAGGGGCTTTTGCATGAAAAGCGAGTGCTCTTCCACTGAGCTGTGGCCCTTCCCCCAATCATAAAAAAATTATATGGGGTATGGCACTCATATTATTGGAAATGGCACCCTGGGGTTAGGAACATTTTCCCCCCACTCCCATTTCTGAAGTTTGGCAGATGCCAACTTTAGCTATCCTTTGGCACCCACTGAAGATCTTCCTCTGCTGCTAGACCTCTGGATAATAAGAACTTTGACCTTTGTAGTACAGCGGAATTATTCAGATGAGCATATTTAGCTTGATGGATATATTGCAATTTTATGTTTTGATTTTTAAAAAAAATGTAAACCTTGTTATCTGCCCTGAGGTCTTTTGATGAAGTGTAGAATAAAAATGGCCCAATTAATTAATCAGTAGGTAATATAATGTAATAGCCCATAGCGCACATACAATAAATTCATCAAACTGGAAGGGGAAGGCTTCCAGAAAGCACCGTCATCTTGGACATAATGGATAGCTACCATTGGGATGACATCTTCTTCCCCGTCCACCCAAGGCATCATCAGAAGATGCAGAAGGATTGATGTGTAGCTTGAAGGCCAGCTTGATTAAAGTGACCTTCAAGGACAAAGAAGTCTATTATTTGCTCCCTTGTTTTTCACCCTCATTACGGAATCCTCGTTTTCCCATTTAGCCTCACCTCCCTCCCCCCTAACTCTTTGTGCTTTTCCTCATTTTTCCTCCTCGCTCGATCTGCCCTTCATAATGACTTAATCTGGCAAGCAAGGTGACAAGCAAGTGAATCGAACATGGAGGGTTTCCCCCCTCCTTATTCTCCAGATTCATTTGAAGATTTCTCCCAAATGCTGAGCTAAAGGCCCCGAATTCAATTTCCCCTTGACATAATAACACAATTAGTCTCATATTGTCATACATAAATTACTTACCAAGACTAGCAACACTAAGAGAGAGAGAGAGAGAGATTTCAAAGGAAGTATGGCCAGTGAGAAAAAGGGGGGGGGACAGTGCTTGATGTCAATCACATCTGAAAGGCAGGAAGAAAACCTGTCTTGCTATCAAGCCAAGAATGAGTTACTCCTGCATCTCTTGAGCTGCTAAGGTACTTATAATGATGCAATTACTTCCTCCCATCTCAGTCCTGAATCTTAGTTCCACCTGGTAAGGAGCAGGGGAATATTTCAGTTCAGGGATAACTTTCCATAACTAAAAATTCATTAGTTAAATTAGATCGCTTGAATGGCAAACTGCTGTACTCCACTGAGGGAGTGGCCCATTCATTGGAGCTTGTGTAGGAAAGCTTCCTAGAGGCTTGTATATCATGACCTTGATCCAGCTCAAGTTGCATTCAATTTAGTCATGTGTAGCTTTCATGGACTCAAGATGGGAATGTGCATTGCCATATGCATCAAAAGGTGCAGCCACTGGTTCAATGGTACTCAGATGAGCATCATAATATAGATCAGGAACCTGTGGCTCTACAGATGTTGCTGGACTCCAATGCCCATCAGACAACAATGGAAGTTGTAGTCCAGCAACATCTGGGCAGGTTCTTCAGCACTGACATAGAAGAAGAAGAAGAAGAAGAAGAAGAAGAAGAAGAAGAAGAAGAAGATTTTCCTGAGTTGAATCTACTGCCTCCTGCAACTGCTTCACATTCCTTCATGTTAAGGCTGGTCCTGATGATCCTGTTGTATGAAAAGATTGTTCTATATATCTCACCACTGTATATTCACCTGGTGAGGTTCATCTTCCTTCTCCTTGGCAGAGGGCCTTGGCACTCCGACACCCATTGTGAAGAACAATCCTTGACTCAGTGTCAGGGGAAGCACTGGCTGCATTGATTTTAATTCACTGAACTTTATTGCTGCATTAAACAATGAAGTGGTTTTTAAAAATACAATCAACCTATGAATCAAGTCATGAAGAGACTCATTTCCTCACAGCTTTGCTGTCTTCTTTCTGCTGAAATGTTTATCTCTCTAGAAGCATTGAGTAAGCTTTTTCTTTGGTAAAGTAATTCTGAAATGTTTCTTCTGTCTGCTTTCTGCTGAAATGTCTCTCTCCATCTCTCTAGAAGCATTGAAGCCTCCTGTTTTTACCATGTTGCACAGACTGGCACCCATACCTATAAAAAAGATGCCAAGTGAAACTTTCTTATACTGGGTTGTGGCTTGTGGTGGCTCTCAGGGTCTCATGTGGAGGTCTATATCTGAGATCCATTAGGCCAGGACAGGGAACCTGTGGTCTTCCACATGTGACAAGACTACACATCCCAGAATCCCTGAGGATGGGGAACCTGTGGCCCTTCAGATGTGGCTGGACTACACTCCTATCACCCCAACCCTTAGCCATGTTGGCAGGGACTGATGGGAGTTCAACAACATCTACAAGGCCACAAATTCTTCACCCCTGCTTTTATGCTAAAATATATTGAGGACTGAAGCTGGGACTTTCTGCATGTAAATTATGTGCTCTACCATTAATGTACCACCCAACTTTGCTTGTGGGCTGGGTTTTCCAGAGGCTGAAAAGGGGCTGGTTTCCTGTGCAGTGGTGTCTGGAGCTATCTGGATTTGAACTAGATCCCTTAAGAAGACAATAGGTAGGCATGGAGATTGTACAAACAGAGATGCCTTGATAGAAGCTACCGTCCCTCCTCAAAAATCAATATGATTAGAGAGTATTGGGTAAGATTCTAGCCCTAGATTGGAAGATAGAGCTGTCAATGAGCAAAGTCCAGCTCGTCTCCTCCATTCCCCACACCATGGCCCTCTCCTTGTGGTTTGTGGGTTTTTTTGCAACATTTTGAAGATGGGCTGTTTGGCTTTCGTTGAGAGTGTTTTGAGCTCTGGATCAGTCTGAAGTGCTCAGGGTATGTTCAAATTGATCCATACCACTTTGAAGCAATCTGGAGTTTCCCTGACCTGCTTCAGACCGGGCCTATTTGATCTGAATCAGTCCGATTTGGTTTGGAATTCAGGATTCATCTGAAGTGGTTGCACAATGCTAGAAATAATTGATTGATTGATATCCCGCCCTTCCTCCCAGCAGGAGACCAGGGAGGCAAACAAAAGCACTAAAAACACTTTAAAACATCACAAAAACAGACTTTAAAATACATTAAAACAAAACAACTTTAAAAACATTTTTTTTAAAAAGCTTTGAGGACATCTTTTAAAAAAGGTTTAAAAACATATTAAAAACCAGTTCCAACACAGAAGCAGACTGGGATAAGGTCACAGCTTAAAAGGCTTGTTGAAAGAGCAAGGTCTAGGAAGTTTTACATACAACACTAGAATCTGGCAGCTGTCCAAGTAAGGGGGAATCACTTTGGCTACAGAAATTCTTCCTAGACTAAAATGAAAATCTAAAACAGAGAGGGAAATTAAGCTCCTATTCCAGTCCCCCCCTACTATGGTAGCCCTGGAAAAACAATATTCCCAGTGCTCCTCACACTTGGGATGCAGCTAGATGCCAAAGAGAACAGTAATCCTCCCTTTCACTGCTGCTAGAACAGCAAACAGGGTAAATAGTGGGCAGGAAGCAGGCAGGCAAGTAGGATGGGTCAGGTATTGTTGGGTAACTGGGGGTGGGAGGGAGAGGGATCAGACTCCATTGCATTCGTGACAATATTACTGGGGGCACAACAAGGTCTGATTTGGGATCAGGATAAGCCAAAGTCATCATCCATCAACCATCTTGGGCCCTATAGCTGGCAGGAGAGGCCCTGTTGGTGGTGCTGCCTCTGATTGCTGCCCAGTTGACATTAACAGGGCCTTCTTAGTGGTGGTCCCCCATTCGTGAAATACCCTCCCTGGTAAGGTGCTCCTGTTTCCCTCGGTGTTGATTTTCAGGACAGATTTAGAAGCATTTCTGTTTACCCAGGCATTTGATGATTACAATCTGCTGGCCATGGCAACCATGAAATTAATAACTATGAGGGTATGTGATTGCTTTTAACTGGTTTTAGATGCTCTAAATGTTTTTAAATGGGTTTAGATGGTTTGGAATTGTTTGTAAAAGTTTTAAATATCTTTTAATTTGATTTTAAATTGTACTGGTTTAACGTGTTGATGTTTGCTGCCCTAGGCTCCTTGAAGGATGGGGGATACATATTTGATAAATACATACATACATGTATGCATTCTGTTTTCTGATGTTTTACAAAATAAATGTTGTTGGTTTTTTTCCTGATCTGGGGTCATTCTCCCATTCCGTAACTGGAATCTGGAAGTCAAACAGAGGGTACCATCAAAAGACTCTCAACCAGAGCTTGGAAAAGTTACTTTTTTGGACTACAACTCCCATCAGCCCCAGCTAGCATGGCCACTGGATTGGGCTGATGAGAGTTGTAGTTCAAAAAAGTAACTTTTCCAAGCTCTGCAGCAGCCAGCATTGCCCAGCCTGATTGCCAACACACTGTGGAAGAAGACCCGTGAGACAGTGTCATGGCGGAAAAGTCATATTTATTCACATGTAGCAGCAGAATATGTGCCAAACAAGAAGCAAATTATGTAAGTATGTGCAGGTGGGCTTGAATTAACTTATATGAGGGAAGCATCCCTCTACTCCCCTGGGCATGTGAACAGCCACATTCCGTGGCACTCCAACCAAGGATTGGGAGAAAGTCCTCCCTCCCTGCTAAGTGAGCCTTGGGTATGTGAACCCAACATGTGCATACAGGCCTCACCGTGCAGCGTTCAACAAGGTGTGCACACCAGGCCTAAGGGACCTCCAAGCTGAAGGTTGTGGAAGGGGACTCAAGAGCACCTTTAACTCAATGATGTCTCAGGGCCCAATTAAGTCCTTAAATTCCCTGACCTGCCTGCACTGAATGCCAAGCAGACCAAACAAGTACATTTATCAAGAGTAAGTCAAAGAACTCTGCAATGTGGAGGAGGAGAACAAGAGGAGTCCCAAAGGCCAATCAGAGCCCCCCCCAATTCCTACTCATTCCCCAGAAAGGGCAGCTAGTAAAACCCACACTATGGAGGAAGGGAGGGAAGTGAAAAAAAGAAGGAAGTGGAGGGGTGGAACAGGCTTAAATAGCAGCCTGATTGCCCCTTCCTATTGGGCACTTCAGCTCATGAGATCTCCAAGAGTCTCTCCCTCGGAGAGGGGCCAGCTCAAGTCTTCTCCTAAAAGGGTGTGCATGACAAATTCACCCCGCTAAAGAGTGGAAGAAGCATTCTCAAAATCTGGTATCAATTCTTTATGGTTATGGATTCCAGATCCTTCATTCCACCCGTGTATTTGATGCTGCTTCTGCAAGCCAAGCAAGAGGCAGAAAAGCTAAGCACCTCTCTGCTTTATGGGTGACAGACGCAGCAGAGACTTTGCAAGGGGAAGGGAATAAATAGTCTCAGAGTGACAGGGGTTTTAACAACAAAATCACACCAGGAATGGAGTATATAATGAGTGCCAGTCTGAGCAAATAGTTTCCAAGCACCTGGAGCCACACAGCCCTTCTAGGAATGCTTTTTTGTTTATAGATTTAACTCCTGGCTTGTGAATTGATTTTATCCATCACTTAACAACAAATCTGGCATGGCCAAAATACAAGGTTTATTGTCCCTCTCTGCTTGCCCTCTGGCTAAGTAAGCAAATGGGTACAAGGATCTAATTGAACTAAACAATTTAACCCTGTCTTGCAGCCTCTGCCCCAGTTCATAGCTAGGGCAGCAAAAGTGTGCTTATGCCAGATATGCCCACTGAGGCTGGAGAAATCGATGCCGTGCACCTAGGGATGGGCAAGAAATTTTATTTTGTTCGCATTCCAAGCTGAAGCTATAAAACTTGCACTTTCACAAACAATATGACCCAGCCATCCTTCAAAATTCACACTAATTCAAGTTGTGCAATGCAGCTTTGCAACCAAACATTTTTTTTTTACAAAAATGCATATATTAAGGGAAAGCATGCATAAAAATGAATGCATGAGTGAAAATAACTAAAATGCACTATATGATTAGAAAATGCTTGCAAAAATGTGTACATTACTCAAAACTGTCTACAAAAATGTGTTAATTAGAAGAAAATCACACTAAAATGCTGGAGAATTTTCATGAATATTTTTTTTAAAACAACAACAACCCACAAGTTGCTCCAGAAATGTTGACAACTGAATTAAAGATTGGAAAAATAAGAAACTGAGAGAACTGAAATGAATAGATCTTTCCATCCCTATGATGCACCCTGGGGCAGAAATTCATGCACATTTTCAGGCACACAGGGTGATTTTCTGTGTACAGGGGAGGATCCGTTTATTTCACATGCAGATCAATGTGTGCAAAGGAATGGATTGTATCCCTCCATCAAAATGAAAGGGGAAGCCATTGTTGGTGGGCGTCATGAGCCTGGAGTTAGACTTCCCAAGTTTTGGAGATAAGTCCAGAGATTCTGAGGAGGAAGCAAAGGACAGAAGAGAATTGCTCTCAACACCAGCCCTGGAAGACCCCAGTGCCTGTGGAACCCTAGGAGCCCACACTTTCCCATTAAAGATGGGGGTGAAATTCAATTCAGCAAACCTACCTAATTCACACTTTCTGAAACAGTGTGCAAGGCAAAACACACCCGTCCTTCAAAATGTGTAAAAAGTAAAGGTGTCCCCGCACTTGTAGTGCAAGTCGTTTCCGACTCTTAGGGTGACGTCTTGCGACGTTTACTAGGCAGACCGTATATATGGGGTGGGATTGCCAGTTCCTTCCCCGGCCTTTCTTTACCCCCCAGCGTATGCCGGGTACTCATTTTACCGACCACGGATGGATGGAAGGCTGAGTGGACCTCGACCCCTTTTACAGGAGATTCGACTTCCTCCTTCCATTGGAATCGAACTCCGGACATGAGCAGAGCTTCGGCTGCGTTACCGCCGCTTACCACTCTGCGCCACGGAGAATCTTCAAAATTTGTACTTCTCTGGATTTTGCAATGCAGTTCTCAAGCCAAGTGATGTATACAAAAATTGAGAAAAAGCCAAAACAGACAGATTCGTTCAGCCTTAGTTTTGATATTGTAAACCACTTTGCATTAGGAGGACATCATAGCTCAGTGTTAAAGCATCTGCTTTGCGTGCAGAAGGTCCCAGTTTCAATCCCTGGCATCTCCAGGTAGGGCTGGAAGAGACTCCTGGAAGAGACCCCGGCCTGGAGAGCCTCTGCCAATCAGTGTAGACAATACTGAGCTAGATGGACCCTTAGTTTGACTCGGTATGAGGGAACTTCCTATGTTTGTAAATTAATTGTGAAAGAGTTCTATCAATATCATTTAAAATACATAAATGGAACCATCATAGCTTGCATTCCAATAAGATATAGGAACAGAAGCCTTATGCTGAGTGAGACCATTGGTGCATCTAGCTTAGTAATGTGTACCCTGATTGTCAGCAGCTCTTCAAGATTTCAGGCAGGGTCCTCTCCCAGAGATGCCAGGGATTGAACCTGGGACCTTCTGCATGCTAAGTAGACGCTCTGCCACTGAACCACAGCCCTTCCCAAAATACAATATATTTCTACAAATTGTAAAGGCTATTGAGGAAGCAAAGCTCTTACAAATTTTAATACATTACCAGATTATATTTGATGTTCTGCTCCTGTGGTACCAGGAGAGAAATGTGTACTCCGATATGGATGTGAATTGTGAAATCTAAACTCCCAGGATGATAATGTATTGAAAATGGTGAGGCTGCTGTCTTGCTGAGCTAATGGGTTAAGTGAAAGACAACAAGAGATAAGGTTGGTTAATTGCTAATTGCCTGCATTGTACGAAGAATCCATTTTTCAGAGGCATTTCATAACTTGCATAATGAAGGCGAAAAATTCAATAGGGAGAATGAGGCAGAACATGGGTGATAGGAAGGATTTAACAGGAGGCCACACTTTGATTAAGGAGCGGCTGACAATTACTTATAGAATCTGAAGTCAGAGAAAGAAAGAGAGAGACAGAGAGAGAGAGAGAAATTAAGAATGTACAAAAAGTCTTATTGGGTCAAAACAATCGTTCAGTAGCTTGTTTATGTCCTGCCTGAAGTTGAGGCTCACTCAGCTCTGTGAGTATTTCTCTTTTTGATAAAGTAACAGTTACATCAAAAGCTTTACAACTCATCCCCCTAGCTATGCTTTCTAAGAATTTTGTCCTGACTAACTCTGACTAAGCATGACTCTGACATTGACGCAGCAAAGAGACACCCCCCTGTGCCTCCTTAAGAAGCCTGGGTTTTCATGCAAAGTCGTTGGCTCCTCCTTTACAACACTCAAATTTCCCTCTTCTGTCACCGGCTTGAAGGGGGTGAAGGGGGCTGGCTCTCAGCTTCTCCCTCTGAGAGTTGTGGGCGGTCAGCCAGCTCAACCATGGGAGCCTGTGAGGCACCCAGCTGGGAAATGTCAGGTGTAGCAGGCAGAGCCTCGATTGTGGGTGGAGGAGTGTGTGTGTGTGTAACAGTTTAGTCTCCACAGGGGCGGTCTCCACCGGCCCTTGTTGCACTTCAGCGGGGGGGGTGGGAAGAAGCGGGGGAAGTTGAGGTGTCAGTGTCTGGGATGTGCATGCTCTGAGAACTCTCTCTGCTGCTTGTCCCCTCCCCCTGCTCATCCTCCCAGTCCTCAGTGTCAGTCTGGTGCCTCAAAGCCTCCCCTACCCACCTGGGTCACAACAGTCTACAGTAGCCCCCTGTACCACATGCAACAGGTGGCATGCCCAGGTATTAAATGATGGATATATGTATATCCATCAAGCTTAAGTATGGGATGTCCAGCATCTACGGATGCCCATGCTTTTTGTAGGATGTGTGAACTCTCAGGAGGAATGTGTCCTTCAAGCCCATTTAGTCTATGTGCAATGGATTATCACCAAAAATCCATAAGTTCTGTTGGATTTCTGCAGTTGCCCATTTTCCTGCCATGCTCCTTACATGTTCAGCAGTTAATCACCTCCCCTCTGATGATGGAGTGTAGTGGGAGGAAAGCCTCTAGTCTGTTGGCCTAATTAGGTCTGTCAGCTTCCTCATTTGGCCCATGAGGCCATTTCAGCAAAACCATGCCTACCTGCCAAACACCTCATATCATACATGGTGCCAGGTGTGCGGCAGGTAAAGATTTGGCCCCCTGCCAAAAGTAGGATTTGCAGGCACCAACAATCAGCTGATCAGCAGGGCTTGCAAAGGCATGAAGGCACAGCTGGTTTCAAACCACACAGGCAAAGGAAAATATTTCATCTGATGTCATTGCGGTGCTAGATCACTGGCAGGTGAGGAACCCCGCCTACCTGTCAAATTGGCCCACAGGGGTTTTGGGTGCATCTGGACTGTCCACTGAAAATGGTTCTTCACCCAGATGCGGTGCCACAAACCATAACAATGGTCACCAACTTGGGTAGCCTTAAAATAGGATTAGGCAAATTCATGGAGGATAAAGCTAAAAATGGCTACTAGCCATGATGACTATATGCTGCCTACAGTAATAGCAGCAATATACCTCTTTCATACCAGTTGCTGGAGATCACAAGTTGGGAGAGGGCTATTGCACTCAGGTTCTGTTTCCAGGTTTCCCATAGGCATCTGGTTGTCCACTGTGAGAACAGGATGCTGGACTAGATAGGCCCTTGGTTTGATCCACAGAGCTTTCTGATGTTCTTATGATTCTCTCTCTGTCTGTGCACTTTGCTCACAGTCACTGATAGGTTTTGTAGTCTTAGCTTTTTATGTACACACTGCCTTAAGACTACATCCTATGCAGTGTGACTGTGAGAGTGAATAAAGTACATGCGGGTGAAGAAATTCAAGATCCTGGATCTGTACGCTAACTTGAACATTCCTGCCTTAATATGTGCATGCAGCCTTAGGACAGGTTCAGAGGAGGGCAACAAGGATGATCAGGGGATTGGAAACAAAGCCCTATGAGAAGAGACTGAAAGAACTGGGTATGTTTAGCCTTAAGAAGAGAAGACTAAGGGGAGATAAGATAGCAGTATTCAAGCACGTGAAAGGTGATCCCACAGAGGAGGGCCAGGATCACTTCTCAATCGCCCCAGAGTGCAGGACACGGAATAATGGGTTCAAGTTGCAGGAAACCAGATTTCGACTGGACATCAGGACAAACTTCCTAACTGTTAGAGCGGCACAAGAATGGAACCAATTACTAAGAGATGTGGTGGGTTCTCCAACACTGGAGGCCTTCAAGAGGCAGCTGGACAGCCATCTGTCAGTCTGCTTTAACTTGGATTAATGCACTGAGCAGGCGGTTAGACTCAATGGCCTTCTAGGCCCCTTCCAAATCTACTGTTCTATGATAGCACATTTATAAAACCCACAGTGCAATGCAGCTGTGCAGAAAGTGCACACTCTGAAAATATTCAGGGTCTTAGCAATTTGAAAATCAAAACAGAACAGTTTCTATCCCCATCTTCCAAGCAGCTATAGATCCCGAGGCCCTTGTTCCTTTTCTTGCATATTCTAATGGGTTATCCCAGTGCTGGGTTAAACCAGCAGAATCTGTTTAATGCCTCCTTATCGGCTGCATCGGGATTCAAGTTATTGGCTAATTAAACCACGGTCAGCTTCAACAACAGTTGGCTCAAATTGTTAGTGGTATTGCAACAAACAAAAAGGCCAGACATGACATATGGTGCTTACTCAGGATTAAAGAGCATCGCCTGTTTTATTTCCAACCTGCGATGATTCCTTCTTTGCGGTTCAGAGGCACACTCGATTAAATGGTGACAGAGCAGCCCAGTAAAGCTCACCAATACCTGTTTTTGAAGGCAGCACTCTTGGAAGTTCACACCAATGAGTATAGGTGAGGTTGTTGCGGCTTTGTCGGAAGAGCAAACTAATATGAATGGAAATGTAGGGCAAGGAGGCAGGGCAGGCTGTGGGAAGCAGAGCAAAGGGACAACGGATTGGGGAATCAGTCACAGGAAATTGTGGGACACTGCTCCTTCTGTGAAAACCAAGGAGAAGCATTTCTGCATCTCGGAAAGCTGCTAAAGGAGGTACTGGGTATTGACTCACTGACTCACTTTGCCATCCTTTTCTCTTCCCTTCCCTATTATATCCTTGCCTTCAAACACTGGTGTTTAAAGGCCATATGCACCTATCTCTTTTTCAAAATATCCTGATCTCTATGCTAAGCTCCACATTTTGATGCATTAACCTACAGGCTCCCCTTTGTCTCACGGCAACAGCTGAGGCCCTTTTTTTTTTATGAATGAGCCCTATCTCGAGGCTGACCAATGAGTCACTCCAAACAGCTAACATCAGAGAGGCAAAATCCCTGCAGCATTTGTCTGAATCTCAGACACCATCCCTGCAGGGCTTATTGTGTCACTAACAATGCAGCTGAGCTTCGTGCAATCTTGCCCTCCTCCGAAAGGAATTGGACAAGCATCGTGATGCCTTGACCTGTTTTGGCTTCTCATCCTCAGCACAACGTGGAAAGACACAGCAACAGAAATTGGCTTTGATAAGCCCTGCCAGGGTTATCTTCTGCCTCATTGTGCTCATCTCCCCAGAGATCGCTTATCCTTTCTTTCTTTCTTTCTTTCTTTCTTTCTTTCTTTCTTTCTTTCTTTCTTTCTTTCTTTCTTTCTTTCTTTTTGCTAAAGGCATTTTTGCTCCAAGATGGAAAAGCAGAACCATTCAGAGCTTGAGGGCCTGCTTATATATCTCACCTTCCTTCCATCAGCAATCACTGTTATCTATAGGACAGGTGTCAGCAACCTAATTGTGCATGCAGCTGGCTTGAACTCCACTGTAACTATATAAATAAATAGCCACTTCACTTAGAGATGACGATGGCATATCAAAATTGAAGACCACCTTCCAGGCATACCAGGGATTCAAAACAGCTTAACTAGGCATTGAAGTCCCACCTTATGGCAAAGGGGAGGGTGGTCCCTAAGGGCAGATGAGGCGCTGCCCCACCAAACTCAGTCTGCACTCTCTGGTTTAAGGTCATCATCTAGGCTGCAGTAGCAGCCTGCCTGAGCAGTTTTGGTCAGCTGGCCCTCAAAGGCCAATCCCTCTCCACCAGGCCTTTCAAAGCCTTAGCATCAGAGCTGACTCCTTAGTCTGAGCAACATGTCTCTGTTGTGGAGACAAGGCCTAAGTGCCTGCTCCCTTTTCCTGATTGCTCCCTTGGATCTTTTTTTTTTAAAAAAAAAAGTATATGAAGAAAGAAATACAGTAACAAGACTTCAAACAAAGAAAACAAATAAAATTCAAAAAATACAGATTAAACCAGGAAGAATGGGGTTATTAGTGTTTTTTCATATAAATGTCACAGAATTTAAGAAAGCAAGGATTTCAAGCACTCATTTAGATTTGGTTGCATTAGATAAGTGTTTGTGTAGGTCATGCTTTGTGGCATAGTCAATGAACATCTTCTACGAAGTGGCACAAAAAGACTGAGGTTTCACTAGTCCCTGCAGCAGATATATTTTGTGAGTGATTTTCTCTGGGTGCATGCCTGAGGCAGCAAAATGCACCACTCCTAGTCTTGGTGCATGGTACTGAAGGGCTGCCAACTTGCATTGGCATGTGAGGCACTCAGGTCCTTCTTGTGGGCTTCCCATGGGTATCTGGTTGGCCACTGTGAGGACAGGATGCTGGACTAGATGGGCCCCCTTTGGCCTGCTCCAGCAGGGCTCTTCTTAGGTTCTTGTTGTGCCCCCAATAATATCATCAACCATGTGAGCACCAACCTGCAATTAGTGCAGCCCCAAATATGCATTTGCCTCTTCTGTTAAGAACTAGGTAGTGCTGCAAAATCTGGGTTTGAAGAGCCACAGCTAGGAGCCAAGAGACAAAAGCGGATGCTGAAGCCTTCAGTAGTCCGTACGTTCCTCCTCCTCCCACCTATATGGTAGAAGTGTTCTGGTTTTATGCCAGTGAAATTCTATAGAGTCTCAGTAACTTCTGCTTATTTGCCTTTTGTTGCAAGACAGCGACAAAATGCTCTTATTGCTATGTCTACATAGGGCTGCAAATGAGGGTAAAGTGGTTGTTTATTAGACTATGAGAAACACTGGAACCATTTTACTTTTTTTTAAAAAAAGGTAATTTGCCTGCAAGCTCCTGTCACCACTTGAAAAGAAAAAGATAAAGGGGGCTGCTTTTATAATCCCCCTTTATTTATGGATGCATCGCAATGACAGCGGCAAGTACATTAGTGGCGATTTTGCTACCATTGCAGTGAAGACAAAAGAACAGTCAAATGGATGCGTGCTTGCTAAGTGCAGAATGCAGCTGTTGGCCTGCGAAAGCTTTTCAAATAGCCGAGAGCAGGGCATTAGCATTGCTTTGCAATTAAGCAACAGGGAATCAAGAGGATGTTGCGTGGTGAGAGGGTGAGGGCAACTATCATCCCTGCCATTCCACTCAAGACTTTTCTCAAGAGCTACTGAATCTATTGGGGATCTCTGGCTTTTTTTTTTTAAAGAACAACCATCACAACTTTTTCCTGTTTAAATTCATGCTTTGTAAGTAGGGTTGTCACATATGCACAGAGAGAAAATGAGCTAAAGCAAAACTGGCAATGAATTTGGCAAAACATAAGAACAGAAGCAGATGCTTTTCACTGAGTCAGACCATTGGTCCATCCAGCTCAGTATTGTCTACACTGACTGGCAGCAGCTCTCCAGAGTTTTAGATGGGAGACATTCCCAGTCCTACTTGGAAACGCTGGGGATTGAACCTGAGACCTTCTGCATAAAAAGCAGAAACTCTACCGTGGAGCTACACCCTTTCCATCTGAGGGATTCTGAAGGAAGCCAAAGGAGTCTGAGTACTGCTAGCCAAATTTCCTGGCGGGGGTGGTGTATGTTTTGTATATCTCTAGGTTGTCATAAACTTTTCCTAAAGTAAAATGTGGAAGTCTGAAGAGTTTTGAAGTAAGTAAATAGGAGGAGGGCTTTTTCAAGGGGATTCCATGTAACAGTGGTGGCTGGTGCCCATTGAGACTGGTGGGGTGGAAGGCAGGGAGCTCGAAGAGTAGGCAGAGCCAGAGTCAATGATAGGCAAGAGCCAATAGATTCTAGTTTTGCACCCTGCCTCCTCCTGGCTGAGATGCTCTCCAACCAAAGAATGTTTACAAAAAATGCATGTGTTAGGGGGAAATGTACATAAAAACCAACATATTAGTGAAAATAACATACATTAATGTACTGTGAGAAATTGCTTGCAACAATGTGTACAGCAGTCAAAACTGCATACAAAAATGTGTTTATTAAGAGAAATTCACACTAGAACACTGAAGAAGTTTCATGAGGGTTATATATTTTTTAAAAAAGTTGCTGCAGAACCGAATTTAAGATTAGAGAACTGAAATGTATATATCTTTCCATCCCTAGGACTAGGCTATCACTTTATCCTTTATATACCCAGTAGGTCACTGCAGTGGGCAAGGAAGTTTCTCTTAAAGATTCCAGATCAGAAACCTGCTTCACAATAAGTCAGAGCAGCAGGGCTTTTAGTGTGGCTGCCCCTGTTCTGTGGAAGAGCATTCCTGTTGAGATATGATAATACCCACTATCTACACTTTCCAGAAACAAATGGGGACGTTTTTGTTCCGATGAGCTTTCGCAGGTAGATGAATAGGTCTCTGCTGAGGGTGTCTCCTTTTAGTGTTTGTTTCAGTTCATTTGCTGTTATTTTCTGTGCTGATTTTAACTGCTTTAGCTGTTTTTAATGTATAGTGAGTATATCACCTTGAGACATGTATGTGGAAGGTGTAATTAGTAACAATTATAAGAGGAATCTGTGGAGTCAAGCTCATCAGAACTCTAGGCAGCAAGGGATGGTCCTAGTTTTCCAAAGGCAAGGAGGCAGGTTAGAAGGATTCTGGGGAGGCAGGTAGTACGAGTGGCCTAGCTAAGCGAGAACAGCCTGTGGTTTGCATGACAAGTGATCAAGAGGTCATTTCCCTGAGCATTTACAAATCTTTCTTATAGGAATGGGGAAGCTGCGGCCCTCCAGAGGTTGTTAGTTTACATTATCCCACCATCCCTGGCCATTGGCTGTCTGGGGCTGCTGGGAGTTGGAGTCCAATGACATCTGGAGGGCCAGAGGTTGTTAAGTTACACCATCCCATCATCCCTGGCCATTGGCTGTCTGGGGCTGCTGGGAGTTGGAGTCCAACAACATCTGGAGGGCCACAGATTCCCCATCCTTGCTTTATTCAATTGATAGCATTTCTACCTTGGGAGCTCTTGGTTGTTTATCTGCACGATGCCCAAATATACAAGCGTTACTAGATGTTTCCAGTTCACAGAAGAAGCATAGACTGGCTCCTTGCTTGCTAGCCTTCCTCTCTTCCTACATTTGCCAACTTGTTTTGCCCACCCGTCTACCCTCGTCGTCTTGCTTTATATTGCATTTCTTTGCGCTTGTTGTAAACTATGCTATTAGAAAACTCACAAAGAAGTCTGAAAAAGAAAGAATAACCTAGAGAACTAAACCACCTGAAGGACTTGGACTTCTGATGCAAAGGCTGTTCCCCCTCTAAGTACTCCCACCAAGTGCTGGTCAGAATGTGACTGGCTGACAAGCAGAAAGTAGAACTGAGGCACCAGTAACAAGGCCAGGAAAGATCCAGCCAAGGGACTTGATCCTCGCATCCACTGCTCAGCCTTAATGTGAAATGGACTTTATAGACCTCAGTTCTACAGAGGATGGCCCACCACTTGGCCATCTCTCTGTGTGTTGGCAAGTAGACCGATATGTATTGATGGTCACCTTTGAACTTCCGATCAGTCAGTGAAAACTGAACCAACACAAAGAACCCATGAGAGTTTTCACACTCTCCAACATTAGATTACACTGCATCATATTTGAGCACTGACTGATACAGCAGAAGCCTTCTTAGTTACTGCTGGGCACGGGCAGCTCCTAATTAAGTGGTTTACTGTGAAGTTACTCATGCTTCGCTCATTGATCTAGGTTTGTATCACTTGAATGCCGTTGGACTTGAGTAACAAGTCATTACAAAGAAGAAGGCCTTTGTTAGATGTGGGATGTACAGTTCATCTATCCAGTCAAGGAGCAAGTTAACGTCAAAGGAGGAAAAAGGAATGCACAGTGATCAACGGCCCAATCAATGGGACTGAATTACCATCAACACTAATATTTCAGGTTAACAGGACAGTGGACTGAGTTGCCTATCATCCGGTGATTCAGTCAGGCTGAACTTTAAGCAGTCACATTTCAGGGTTATCTGAATGTGCTACTCTATTTTTCAGGCCTTCTCATGTCAGATTTCAAAAGAAAGGCACACGTAAGAGATGTGGGAGAAATCCAATTAAGTTTGCATTTAAAGGTGACCCTACCTAATTTGCACTTTCTGACACAATATGCCAGCTGAAACATAGCTACCCTCAGCAATTTACACTTCTCCAAATTTTGAAATGCAGTTCTCAAGCCAAGGAACATGTACGAAAATGCATATACTGGAGTAAATTGTTTCAGCAACTGAAATGCATATATTAGCGAAAATAACATTCAAAATGCATTATATTAGGGGGAATCGCTTTGCAAAAATGTATTTACTAGGGGAAACTGCTTACTAAAATGTGTATTTTAGGGAGAGTCTGCACTAGAATGCTGATGAATTTCCATGAGGACTTATTCCTTTTTAAAATGCAAACTGATGTGGAAATGTGGAGAACTTCAGACTAGAAATATGAAAAACTGAAAGAAACCAAAATTGACAGATTCACACATCCCTAGATTAGGCAGAGGATGGAAATGCATATATTAGTGAAAATAACATACAAAAGCATATTATATTAGGGAAATTTGCTATAAGGAGAAATTCACACTAAAATTCAGATAAATTTCATGTGGATTTTTTTTTAAAAAAAATCACAAACTAATGTGGAAATGCAGAGAACTGAATTTAAGATTGGGGAATGAGAAAATGAGAAACTGGAATTGACAGATTTGCCCATCCCTACCTAACACCCATTTTTGCCAGCTGACCTCCTGCTAACAGGAAGCAGAAAAATGGGGACAGGAAAGGGTAGGGACCAATCACAGCAGAGAGAGCGAGAGCAAGGCAAAGAGGTTATGTATGGGCCCAAGGAGACCTATGCTTTTCCAAATAAATTTACAGTTCTCTGAATTTTGCAGTGCAGTTTTCTAGCCAGGTACTGTGTACAAAAATGCATATACCAGGGCATGTGACTGTAAATGCACATATCAGTGAAAATAATGTGCAAAGGTGCATTATTTTTGGGAACATTGCTTTGCAAAAATGTGTACATTAGGCACAATTGCTTACAGACCTGTGTATACTGGGAGATATTTGCACTAAAATGCTGATAAATGTTCATGAGAATTTTTTTAAAAAAATGAATATAAGACTAGAAAATTGAGAAACAGAGAGAAACCACAATTGATGGAATTGACCATCCCTATGTAGAGTTGCCATTGAATTTTGCCTACAGCGAAAGTTCACAGCTAATTTGTAGGCTCCTGCACAGGCAAAATAGCTTATGAATTTTTAGGAAAGGGGGGGGGAAGAGCAATGATAAGACTAGTGAAATTTCTTAGATCAGTGCATGTTGTTAATTAAGCTGTGTGGTGTGTTTGTGGTAATTCTCACCAGCACTGGATATCCCGTGTGAGTGAAGTGATGGGTGTGAAAGTCTTCTGGCAGGCAGCAAAGTAGATAGGAGCTGGGACTAGAGCTGCAATAAGATTTCACCTAGGATAAAACTTCATGGTGAGTTTGGCGATTCCTGCTTGGAATGATTACTTAGGGAATTTTCAGTAAAGGAAAGAGTGTTAAGACTAGCAAAATTTCTCAGGTGGGGTCTACACATACTAGGCACATGAGTGGTATATGAATTTTAGCATCCTGTGGTTTGTTTTTAATGTCACGTTCACTAAGGGAAAACATGGGTTCAGTATATCCAACAACATCCCTAAATGGGAACTGTTGTTGAAAATATACTGGTTTGGTTGCTTCAAAAATTCTCCACTAAATTCACCTCTGAATTTGATCTGTGTGTGCATGTGTGTTGGGGGGGGGGTAAGCGTGTTCATTTAGACTGCAATCCTAAGCACATTTTATACCTGAGTAAACAAACCTAGGATTGGCTGCAAGTCATTGGGTTGGCTCGTCCAGCATGGGCTTGGACCATCCCCTTCCCCATCTTCACTGCTGAACTTTGTACTGTTGACACTCACACAAAATGTTCATTTTGTAAGTGAGAAATCTTGCAAAGTGCAAGACAAACCCAGAATGGGAGGCATTTGTTCCCCAAAGCTAAAACTGGTGGCAGTTTGTCACCACTATGGTCACCTGGCTAGTATATCACTTCCCACCACAATCTGTTAGATGCTTCATCGGTCAAGCATGTTAAGATCCAAGCTGCTGATGTCACATGCTCTTCGTCTGGCCTGATGTCACTCTAGCATTTTGGTGGGGAAGGAAAGAGAAGAGGAGGAAGACACCCTTCCTCTAGGGACTGGTCAGAAGCACACGCCTCTGGCACTTTTGGCACAATGAAGGGCGAGGAGGATGTGAATGAGCCAAGGAGAGATAAGGACAAAGGAAGTGAGGACCCCAAAGATTTCCCTAGAAAGAACCCGGGGAGAATGCTCATTGCTCTCACTTAACTATCAGTCAGAGGTAAACCACATTTGGTAGCAGTGGTACGGGTAACAGTTTCTCAAACAAATTCTCAAAGCTTGAATCTGCTTGGAAAAATGTCAAATTAATCATCGCCTAACTTGCATTCCTATTTTTCACAGTCCAAATAGATCTTCATGACAGTTTCTCATGAAAGTACCTCCCTTTTTCAACCCATTTTTGACATTCCTTCAAAAAGGATTTGCCTATGGATCTATGCTGCCTTCTCTTTCTCTCACCTGCAATGGCTGTGACACCATCCCAGAGCCAAATTGGATGGATTGCTCCGTAGCACTGTGATATCATCCTGTGTTCACTGCATGATCCATGGCTGGGTGGGATCGCTTATGTGGAAGTCTTGGTCTCACATCACGTGTACTAACTGGACAAATCAGATTGGCTACATGAAGTCATGGCATCAGCCAATTCATCACACAGTCCCTTATTAACGGATATCATCCCTGTAATTAATTTAGGAAGGAGAAAAACACGGCAACAAGTCAGTGGAGAGGGGAAGGTGAGTGACATAAAGCTTTTTTCCCCAGGAAATATTTCTACACCATTGCTGTTCTTGATTTGATAATAGGGAAGGGGGAGAAATTAAATGTGAACTTATCTAACTCACACGTTCAGGAACAATGCGCAATTAACCATCTTTCAAAATTGACACTTCTCCAAATTTTGCAATGCAGCTCTCTACTCAAGTAATGAGTACAAAAATGCATTAACTAAAATGTGCATATGAACGCATATATTAATGAAAATAAATAAATGTATTATATTAGGCAAAATGTGTATGTTAGGAGAAATTTGCATTAAAATGCTGATTTTAAAAAATCCACAATGATGTGGAAATGTGGGGAACTGAATTTAAGATTTGAAAAAAAAAATGAGAAACTGAGAGAAACCAAAACTCGTCCATTTTGTCTATCCCTCTTTGAGATTGTGAAAGGTAGAATGTTCAGTGCAACCCTAACAGGCTGGCCTCTAGCCCATGAAAAAACACCAGAGAATAGAGCAGAAATGCTGGCATCCAGGCATCTCTGTAGAACACTGTGGTCCCATTTGTCTCTGACAAAAGCAGGTATCTTAGGCACTAAACAGTTTGCTGTTAGGTGTTTTCCCTCTACTGATTGATAGTACTTTCCAGCGGGTTATTAAGCACTCTGGACTTTAGCACTTTGGGGTGATCTATGGGCTGGTAATGGTTTTAAAGTATTTGGAACTCAAGCCATGGATTATAAGAAAGAATAAAAATTGAAGCAGTCACTCAAAGCCATGCCATCTGTCAAAACGTGTGTGTGCACGTACGGCAAAATGACAGAGGCAAGGGCAGCTGGCTGGCTCAATGCATCATTTCTTTCAAAAATGAAGATGATTTTGCTTGTTTCCAGAAGCCACAGCTGTACCAAGCAATCCAGGACAAGGTGACCAGGCCTTTTTCTTGAAAGGGTGGAGGGGGACAGAGAAGATGGGGGGCGGAGAGGAGGAAAGAGAGACAATTGAAAGGGATAGAAATGTCTGGTGGGGAGACCTTTCTAGGATGCTTCAAATTGGTGATTTTAATCCACACGTTGGCATGGTGGGTACTTTTCCGGAGATGAGCTCCCATTTCTCATCCTGTCAAAGTGCAATATACTCCCTCGAAAGCAGACAACACCTTTCCTACCTCCAATAAATGAACAATTCATGAGCTGTGTCCATCATCCACACTGACAGATCTCCTGTCCAATGGTTCATTCCTTAATGGAATGTTTTCCATTAACCCCATCATGGCCAGCTTAGTCACTCTCCATGCTGAAAGTACCCCGTGCCTTCAGGAGGTAGATGCAGCTCAAGGCACTCATCCTGGAACTGGAAGATTCTCAGCTACAGCTGTGCAGAATTAACTTTCACAGACCAGGAGCCTCAAAATGGAGTGAATATGCCCTGCTTTGAAGAGAAGGGCATTTCTGCTCTTTGGGAGATAAGTGACAGCAGAGGGCAATTGGGAGGCACCTCCTAGAAGACCTCCCCCACCCCACCCTACCCTGGATCCTCAGGTCTCTACTTTGAATTTCCAAGTTGTGGAAGCAGCCATCCCTCTGAAACGCCCTCCCTAGGAAGGCATAACTGGTAGGCTCCCTCATGAATGAAGAACTACTCAGAGCTTGGAAAAGTTACTTTTTTGAACTACAACTCCCATCAGCCCAATCCAGTGGCCATGCTGGCTGGGGCTGATGGGAGTTATAGTTCAAAAAAGTAACTTTTCCAAGCTCTGGAACTACTTGTTTAGAAAACTCTCAGGAGACCCTCAAGGGTGAAGCTGGGCTTTCTCTGTGTTTTTGCTGTCTGGATATTTGGATTGCTATTGTGGATTACATGGTGTCTTTGTTGCTATGTGATTTTGTATGTTCTTATCCATTTTGAGAGTTTACACTGCTGGCTTTGACCTTTAATGCTGTAAATTGGGAGTTGAGAACATTTTCCAGCCCAAGGGCTGCATTACTTCGGTGGAAAGCTGTTGTGGGGCACATTCCAGCAGTGGGCAAGGCCTGACATCAGCCCACACGCACACTCACATAGTGGCACATCACACACACACACACACACACACACACACACACACACACACACACACACACACAAGGGATGGATGAGAATTTTGATTCAGTTTCACATTTCAAGCCAAATCTATCAAATTCACACTTTTGGAAACAGTATGAGAACCAAACACAGCAGTCCTTTGAAATTTGCACTTATTTGAATTTTGCAATAAAGTTCGCCAACCAAACAATGTTTACAAAAATGTATATGTTAGGGGAAAGTGTGCATAAAAATGAATATAGATATGATGAGAAATGGCTTGCGAAGGTATGTATATTAGTCAAGCAGGAACTGAGAGCAAGAGTACTCTCCCCTTCTGCGGTTTCCAACTGGTATTCAAAAGCTTACTGCCTCCGACTGTGGAGGCAGAGCATAGGCATCATGGCTAGTAGCCACTGGGAGCTTTCATTTATGATAGCCTTCACTGCTTCAGAGTCATTCCCCAAGGAGACCTTCTTGGTTGAGAAAGGCATGGACACAGCCTTCTTATGTAAATCCTCCTCAGCTTTCCTGAGCTTGTGGGCCTACAAAATCAGACTAGGGGGCAAGAGCTTCCTTCCCCAGCTCTGAGTTCTTCTGGATGCTCCACCTCAAATCCTCCCAAGGTGCAACAAGCCTATTGACCTTCATCCAGGCACTGGACACTCTTTGTCCTCGTAAGTAGCCCCTCCCACATCGGCACATTTTTAATATGCCTCCTGTGTTCTGTCTGCTTTGCCCATGTGGGGGATGGCTGAGCAAACGTTTTCAAGCTGAGGGCCACATTCCCTTCCAGGCAACATTCTGAGGGCCACATGCCAGTGGTAGGTGAGGCCAGAGGCAAAAGTGGGCAGAGCAAGAAATGCAAATTTTACCTTTGTAGGTTAGGCTGGCCTCTAAACGCATTTTGCGTACCTCTCTGTGTCTTCCAGCCAGCCAAGGAGGAGGTATGCTTAGGGTTCAAGGGTACATTTCAATCAGGCAAAAAAGCTCAAGGTGCAAAGCAAAGTCCATTATGGGTGTGGTTCTGAAGGCCATATGAGGAAGCCTGGAGGGCTGCATCTGGACCCCATGCCTGAAGTTCCTCATCCCTTCAGTGTGGCCTCCCAATAGCTGCGATGTGATTTCCATTATTATTTTTTTGAAGAGTAAACATCATTCCCTCCTCCCTCCCTCTTTTGTCACACCAAATCTGCACACTGCTAACCCCAACTATCAATTCAAATGTCTACCAGCTAATTTGAGCTGGAAGCGTTTGCTGGAGACCAGTTTCTTTCCCCTCTCCAATTTGTTTCGGCTGTAATACAAGGGCCTCTCAACCTCTCGGATCTCTTTCAAATCTGTAAATAGCTAAATCAACAAGAAACCCCAAAGCTATCGCCTTGATGGAGAAAATAAATACTGAGGAGGTCTGAGACTTCTCCCAGAGGAGGCACACTCTTAAGGGAAAGGAGGAAGCGTCCTAATAGATGGAGGAGACGCCAGGGCCCCTCGCCGCCATGCGGCAGTGTGTTTTGATGAGAAGCTGCGGCCTCGCGTGATGAGAGCTGACAACTACTGTTGTTGGACAGTGTTTGAAAATGTGAGCAATAATCAAGGTGTCATTTAAAATCTCCTGTTTTTTCTTGATTGGTGCCGGAAACCAACAAACAGCAAAACACCCTGCTACAGCAGAGGCATACGCAAAGCTATCAGAGCTCTGATTGCCAAAAGAATGCCAGGGCTATCTGTGAAAAATATAGCCAGACTGGGGTAGGGTATCAAAAATCTCCTCCACAGTGCTTTCTTTAAATAAGCCCGTCTGTTTTAATAACAATAACAGCAATTGTGTTGTGGGTGGCCACAGGATACCATCTTATCCCCAATGCTATAAGCCACTGGGAGTGGTCATTAGGAGTTTGGGGGAAAGGTGTCTTTAGCACTACTTCTCCATAACATCCGACTCAGGAGAGGCTGTGCGGGCCCTGGGCTGGTGCCTGGATGCAGTGGTGAGATGGATGAAGGAAAATAAGCTGAGCTTGAATATGAG
This sequence comes from Rhineura floridana, assembly GCF_030035675.1. NCBI lineage: Eukaryota > Metazoa > Chordata > Lepidosauria > Squamata > Rhineuridae > Rhineura > Rhineura floridana. Next base: position 39,803,509 of record NC_084491.1, read on the forward strand.
AAGATGGAGGCACTGTGGGTGAGCGGTTCCCATGTCCAATAAATTAGTCAACTGCCTGCCCTGGACAGGGTTGCACTCTCCCTGAAGGAACAGGTACGCAGTCTGGGCGTGCTTCTGGATCCAGCTCTTTCACTAGAGGCCCAGGTGGTCTCAGTGGGTTGAAGCACCTTTTATCAGCTGCACTTAATGAGACAACCATTTCTGGACTGGGAGAACTTGGCCACAATAGTTTAGACACTGGTGACTTCAAGACGGAACTCTGTGTGGGGCATTCCTTGCACTTGACCCGGAAATTGCAATTAGAGAAGAATGCTGCAGCAAGATTGCTGACGGGAGTGAGATGCTGTCAGCATGTAACACCTCCGCTCAGAGGTCTGCACTGGTTGCCAATTTGTTACTGGGCCAAGTTCAAGGTGTTGCTACTTGTACATAAAGGTCAGGACCAGTTTACTTGCAAAACTGCCTTACCCCATATGTGTCCACTCAAGCATTTCAGCCGGTGAAGAAAACACTGTTACAGGTGCCACATAATACTCAGTCCACTCCTGTAAGAAATTGTTCTTTTAATGTGGCAGCACCTGCTCTTTGGAATTCCCTGCATATTGGCATCAGACCTTCACTGTATTACTTTCAGCACCTGCTTAAAGCTTTTTTGTTTAAACAAGCCTATCCAAACACATAGAATTTGATCTGGTTTAATTTTTTTAGTTAGCAGCTTTTTAATTGTTTTAGATATATTTTATTGCTTGTTTTTAACTGTTTTATTGATAATTTTAATGTTTTTTAAACAGAGATATTTACATTTAAACAGTATATAAATTTTATTTAACAACAACAACAACAATAATAATAATGATAATGATATCCACTTTTCCTCCAACAGGTGGCATACAAACATGGTTCTCCCCTTCCCAGTTTTATCTTTACAACAACCCTGTGAGGTAGGTTAGGCGGAGAGACAGTGACTGGCCCAAGATCACCCAGTGAGCTTGATGACCAAGCTGGGATTTAAACCCTGGTCTCCCAGGTCTCAGCAGTATCATATCATTTTACACAGTTATGGCTCTCTCCACCAAACCCCCCCAGGGACGGTAGTTTGTCACCACTATGGTCACCTGTTCACCTCACAGAGCTACAATCTCCAGATTTCCCTGGGATGAGGGATTGATTGTGAAACCCCTCTGGAAATGGTAGCTCTGTGAGGGGAATAGGACTTTTCCTGACAACTATCAGCACCCTTCACAAACTACGTTTCCCAGGATTCTTTTGAGGAAGCCATGACAGTTTAACATGGTGTATGCTTTAAATATATAGTGCAGATGGGTCATATGGAGGGTTTTGAAAGATGGATAATTATAATTTGCTAATTTGCTAATATTTCAAAATTATGAATGGGAGGCGTTCTTCTGTTGTGTCCCTTAATTATTTTTCCATTTTAGTTTAGTTTAATCTGTTCATTTATTTCAGCATTTGTCTGCTATCTGAATTTCCGGGCAAGGCCACTCACATAGAGAAAAGCCATACAATTCATCAAATCATAAAACCCACAAACTATACTAAAAGCATCACAGAGTATTATCTAAGCAGCAGTTTAAAACAATACAAACACTAAATCCAGCAGCTCAATTTCAGGCTTTAAAAATAGTAGCAGTTTAAATACAGAGTGCTAACATATTAATTAAAATATCTGAAACAGAAAAGTCTTCAAGGCCTGTTTAAAAATTGTCAGAGGAGGTGGTTCTGGAAACACAGGGCCATCACTTCATATGAGCAAATCTGGCAATTTCAGTTTCTCTTGGTTTCTCATGTTTTGCCATTTTTAGTTTGGTTTTCCACATTTCCACAAAAGTTTGCATTCTTTAAAAAAAAAACCCTCATGAAAATTAATCAGCAATTTTAGTGTGAATTTCTCCTAATATACACATTTTATTCAATTTTTCCTAATTTACAAATTTTTGCATAGCAACATTCTTCAAAATAGATTGTTTTTGTAAGTTATTTTCATGAATATATGCATTTCTACAAATAGTTTGCCTTAGTATGCGCATTTTTGTATGGATTACTTGGCTGGACAACTGCATGTCAAAATTTGGAAAAAATGTGAATTTTGAGGGATGGTTGTGTCTCAGTTCACATATTGTTTTGGAAAGTGCAATTTCTGTGAGATCACCTTTAAATGCAGACTGAATCAAATTTCTCTCCTATCCCTGATCACTGCCAGAAAAGGCCTGTTTCTAGTGTTGCCAGGTCTCTGGATTTTGCCCAGAGACTCTGGACTTTTGGGGTCCTCTCCGGGTCTCTGGGTAAGTCACTCCAGTCTCCGGACTCTCAGCTTTCATTGTTTTATTCTGTTTCATTCTGTTTCTATGTGGTCTGGTTCAAGAGATATACACCATAACATCAGCTCCCTCCCCACAACTTCTGTTAAATGAGCTTGAAGCTGGCTGCTCTAACTCTGCCCTTTCAGGTTTGTAGCCAATAAGTGAAGTCAGGGTTGTGATTTACAAGGGATTTGTTGATCTCCAGGCAAGAGCTAGATCCCATTGCAGGTTCAGAAAAATGTTGCCTTTTCCTGCTTGTCTGAAAATCTCATAAATTGAGTAAGTTTATAGCTTCAGCAGTAGCAAAAGTTCCTTTCTCTGTGTGTGCAAGCAAGGAGATCTAGAACAAAGGTTCACAGCAGGATCTTTGGTAGGCATGCACAGTAAACAATTTCAGTTATGATTATAATCAAAGTGTTACATGCAGGGTTTTTTTAATTACTTGCAAAAATAGCATATTGTGCATTTTATCTTTCACATAATTTTTGAACAGAAAATTTAAAAAAGTGTACATGCAGCTTATGATGCCATTACAAAGTGTTATACCTTTCTAATTATGAGGGGTCAAACAAGTTTAAATTTTCCTGGGCTGTTGCAGAAGGCAGTTTATTTGTCTAATTCATAGTCTGTTTTGAAAACCTTCCCAATATGAAGCTTTTATCTTATACTTGCTTTTCTGGGAGTAAAGTTGCAATGCTAATCTCACATACTGAAAGTAAATCCCATTGAATTCAATAGGACTTACTTTTGAGTAGACATGGTTAGGCTTGTGCTGTAAATCAATGGGACATTTGCATGAACATAGCAAAGGATTGTGCTTGTGTTGTAAATCTTTCTCTCCCCCTCCAATCCTATTTTTAAAGCAATTAGGCAGAACTTTCTTACGTATCACTGCTTTTATTTTGTAGAAAACAAATACTGTTTTTTTTAAAAAAAATGTTCTGCAGTGACCAACTGGTTTTCACAATAAACTATTACATGGGGTGTATGTATTTTTACATCTCCAGTATGTGTGTATATGAAGTCTTTCCAACACCCTGTGAGGTAGGGTTGCCAATTGGAAGCCAAGGCAGCTCACAACAAGAAATAAATCCCTTTAAAATCCATAAAACTGGACAGCCTGACAGGGATGATATAAACTGGATTCCTGCATTGAGCAGGAGGTTGGACTTAATGGCCTTATAGGCCCCTTGCAACTCTACTATTCTATGATTCTATGGCAGCTTTGATTCCATTTTTATTTACCATCCAGTATCACCCTGGAACCACTGACCATCATGCCACCACTGTTTCCAGCATCCCAGTAATGGCAAACAACTGGAGAATAAACCACCCAAGCAGCTTCTCATTCTGCGGCATCCATCTGCCCCTTAGCAGACAGGGCTTGTGTCTAGCAAAACAAAAAACAAAAACAAAACCCTACTCACCATCTTTCTCCTTGGCCCCCTTGGCCATGCCCATGGGACATTTCTGAGTCTGTAAAAAAAAAAAAAAGTCTTGGGAATATTCATCATTCTGACATGCGCCTTTCCCAGGGACTTTGGGAGAACCAGCCTATCCATCTTCCATGCTCTGTCCTGCCAGCCAAGGGTCTGGCGTATATTAGAAAATGAGTGGGGGAACAGCAACTCACCTTGATTTATCACCTTTACCTGGGGAAAGACAGGGAGAGAAAACGCTAAGGCTGGTGTTTGGAGAACCGCAGGGAGCAGAGAGGATGAACCCTGTGCCTTCCGTCAGGTTGATCCATCTGTTGGTATCTTCTGCCCCAGATGCAACCAGATTGATGTCTCTTTTGACTCTTACTTGCTCCTTTTACCTGCTTATCTCTCTCTCTCTCTCTCTCTCTCTCTCTCTCTCTCTCAATCACTTCTCTTCCTGATCCCCTTTTCCATAGAAAGCTCAAACTCCTTCAGAGCAAGAGTGAGCCATAAAATATGAAATGGCTCTGCAAAGTGGTTTGATGTGAAACAGAAGCAGTCAGAGAAAGCATTCCTTGCCCTGATGAAGGGCTGCTTAGAGAATAAGGAAAGCAGGTGCTGGTTTTCTGGAGAGTGGCACTAAATTACCCAAAGGTGCCAGCCCAGACAGTGTAAATAGGCACTAAACTGCAACCCCAAATGAGTTTAGTGCCTACCACTATCTGTCTGAGGCACTTACCTGGCCTTAGTACCATGTAGTCTCTAAACACTGCGCTGACTGGAAAGGATTTATTCGTTCATCATCCCTAAGAGGTAGGAAGGGACAACCAGTCAATGGAAATAGACTGTTCTAGGAAAGAGCAAAATCAAATCTGTAAAGAGGGCATATTTTGCTGGGCCAGATTCCAAGGCCAGATTCCAGATGGCCAAGGGATGTGCCAGCTGGTGAGTAGTGCAGAGATCTTCATTAGGCAAAATGGAAACATAGTGTTAGATAAAGTCATTTAGTGGTTTATTTATTCTGCTGGCAAAATATTTTGTGCCAGTGCAATCTTGTTGCGCAAGAGATTGCATAATCAGATTGCTGGTAACTTTGTTGCACAAAAAATTGCGCAATCCGTTGTGCAACAAGTTTCAGCTACTGCAACTGTTGCACTGGATTTTTCTGTTGCCCAACATTAAAACTCACCTGTCTATTACTGCAAGTGCTCTTGTGCTAGCAGACACAAGAACCTTGGATACAGGCTATAGCTTTCTAGTGTTCTTTTTAAGACCCGCCACACATGCAAAACCCCTCTAAGAAGAATGCCTTTCCCTATACCAGCATGCCCGTGATTTAAGATCAGAAGAGGAGGCTCTTCCCGGCATTCCACAGCTAAGAAAGATTCATGGGATGGTGATATGAAATAGAGCCTTCTCTGTGTTGGCTCCCCATCTGTGGAATACCTTTCCCTTACGAGCACAGCAGACATTGACACGGTTGTTATTTGGGCAGCAAATGACGACATACCTGTTTACTCAAGCATTTTAGGTATTTGAATGGGTGGCTATTTTTTTTTTAGCCTTCTCTGTGTTTATTCAGAAGCATACCTCCCCTGACTATGGAGGCAGAGCATAGCCATTATGGCTAGTAACCATTGATAGCCTTATCCTCCATGAGATACTGGTATCAGATGAAGGGTGGGAGATGAATCTTATAAATGAATGATAATAATAGTGTTGATGCTAGCTTCTTAGCATCAGTAAAATTGAGACCTGTTGAAGAAATATGCCCAGCTGGGGATGTCAGAAAGATTCATCGGGCTGAGTGGCTAATTCCATCGAATTAAGACCATTTGGGTGTTGCTGGAAATCAAATAAGTTTGTTCCATCCCATTCTGTCTGGTTGTGTGCCATTGCACACCATTCCATCTTTGTAAACTACTTTGAGATTTTTTTCCCTCTCAGCTAAAGAGTAGATGAAATGTTTCAAGGAAACAAATATTAATGACAATTGGCAGTGACAGCTAAATGAAACCTCTGTGTTCAGAGCAGTGTGCCACTGAAGACCAGGTGCTGGGGATGAATAACTGGGGAAAGCAATCATCATCATGCCCCGCTTGTGGGTTTTGCAAGGCACCTGGTTGGATCTAAGATGCAAAAATAAAAAGGAAAGTACAAAAAGAAAAGAAAAATGAAGCAAAGCCTCAAGGTAGTCCTGGTAATTTGAATTTTATAAAATAGTGAAATGCCTTTATAAAAAATATGGAAATGTCTGATGCATTTTGGTGAAAAAGCTCTTCAGAAGCACAAGAACAGAATTTTCTTTTGAAGGCAGCAACATCTCTAAAAGTATTTTCACCAAAACCCCTTGGGCATTTAATTATTTTATAACGGCATTTTACTATTTTATAAAATTCAAGTTTCCAGGACCACTTTAAGGATTTACCTCTATTTCCCACTCTTCCCCATTTTTCTTTTTTCTGCCTTTGTGTTTGGTTCCGCCCCCTCACTTCCCTCCCCACTGTTAGTTTTAGCTGGAAACAGAATGCTCAGCGTGCTTCAGCTATTCAAAAGGCATCTCCTGGATGCAAAGGGAGCCAAGACTGGGTTTCAGGTGGATTTTTACCCTACTGGCTCTAGTGAATAGTCTAGGAACACATGATGCTGTTGAACTGTTGAAGCTAAGCACGTGTGGACTTGGATAGTGCCTGGAAGGGAGACCACTAGTATAGGGGTGGGAGTGCAATTCATTTTTGTCTACATTTTAATGAGAAACTACCAAATTTGCAGTTATTTGAACAATACACTAACTAAAACATAGATATCCTACAAAATTTGTACTTCTCTGAATTTTGTGTTGCAGTTCACCAGCCAAACAGTGTACAGAAATGCATATATTAAGGGGGAAAGTGCATATTAGGGGCTGAGAAAGTAAAAAATTCTCTGGACCTACACAAGATTATAAGCATATAAAACCAGCCTTTGCATAGCTGGGAAATAGAAGGTAAGGCTTCCAGAACAGACAGTATGATATTCTGGGATGCTTGAATGCTGGGAAATACTTTCTTTAGAAATTAACTAACACCAATGGCTATCTTTCCATTGACTTCAGCAGAAACTACTTCAAGCCCTTCAGTAGCAGAATTCTTCCATCAAGGCTCTCCCCACTTCACTCAAGTGGCCTCTGGGGCTGGCAGTCTATAGAAGCTTTTAAAACCGCACTGAAAAGAAAAATAACCAGCCGCTCTCAGCAGCCCCATTTACCCGTCTCGGTATTGTTTATTTTTTCTATCTCTTTCTCTTTCCCCAATTGAATGTCAATTTCTTTTCTGCCATTGTTCACAGTGAAGGCAGTCTACCGCTACCGAACAAAGTGAGAGCTTCTTGATTTCCTGGAGAAATCAACCAAGATTACGGGTGCTCATTGCATCGATGGTGCTGTTTGCACAAGACTGATCCTCAGGAGATGTAAACAGAACTCATTTCAAAGCTGAGTTGGAAGGATTGCATACAACCCTCCACACACACACACACACAAAATCCGGAGGTTGTTATCCAAACATTGGTGTCCAAACAGGGAATTCTAAATTTGTTATTAGGAGTCATTTACAGGTCACAGTGCTTCTCTAGAGCACTCCAGTTACTGTAGAGAACAGCCTTGCTGTTGCTTACAGCAATGATATTCAGACTTCATTCCTTCTTGGAAGCTGAGGAATCCTTGTGCATTAAAAAGGATGATGGGGAATGTTTCAAGGGCAGAGGTGGGCAGAAGTTAGACTGAGATTAACAGAGGATTAGACAAATTCATGGTGGATAAATCTGATCTTGGGGAAGGCAGGTAGCAGGTTCTGGACGGCTTCCATCAGCACAGGAGAGGCCCCAGCGGGATTCCTTTGATTGATTGATTGATTGATTGCATTTGTATGCCACCCCATAGCCGAAGCTCTCTGGGCGGTTTACAACAATTAAAAACATTACAAATATACAAATTTAAAAACACATTTTTAAAAAAGCAATTTAAAAACACATGCTAAAATGCCTGGGAGAAGAGGAAAGTCTTCCTTTTTTACTTTCTTATAAGAAATTAACTCTTCATATAGTGCATAGCTATACTCTGGAATTTGTTCCCAAGAGGAGTAAGGATGGCCACCAACTTGGATGGCTTTGAAAGAGGATTAGATAAATTCATGGAGAATGAGGCTATCAATGGCCACAAGTAGGGTTGGCGGGAGACATTCAGTTTTGTTTGTATTTTGACCTAATTCACAGAAGCCAAACCACTATGTGAACCAAAATACAGCTATCCTTCAGAAGGTGCACTTCTCTGAATATATACAAAACTGCTGTTGCTATTGTTGTTGTTAATTAAATGTATATCCCACCCTTCCTCCCAAAGGAAGCCCAGGCTAGGGATGGGCAAGAATTTCAATTCAGTTCACATTTCAAGCTGAATCTATCAAATGTGCGCTCTCCAACACAATATGAAACTGAAACACAGCCATTCCCACTTTTAAAAATTTGCATTGCAGTTTGCCAACCAAACAGTGTTTACAAAAATGCATGTGTTAGGGAAAAGTGTACATAAAAATGAATATATGATTGAAAAGAACATACAAGATGCATTATGTGACAAGAAATTGCTTGCGGGAATGTATACATCGGTCAGAACTGTCTACAAAAATGTGTTTTATTAGGAGAAATTCACACTAAAATGCTGGACCTTTTCCATGAAGATTTTTTTTTAAAAAAAATCATGAATTGCTACAGAAATGTGGAGAACTAAATTTAAAATTGGAAAAATGAGAAACGGAGAGAAACAAACCTGGCACATCTTTCCATCCCCAGCCCAAGGTGGCAAAAATGCACACATAAGGAGACAATGTGCATACAAACATATATATTAGTGAAAAGAACATATAGATGTATTATACTAAGGAACGTTGCAAAAATCTGTTTATTAGGAGAAAATGGCATAAAATGCTGCCAAATTTTCATGAGGATTTTTTTTTAAAATCACAAAATTGCTGAAGAAATGCAGAGAACTGAATTTAAGATTGGAAACATGAGAACAGAACTGGATAGATTCATCCATCTCTGGTTGCAAACCATGATGACTGTGTTCCGCCTTCCTTGTGAAAGTGACCCTGAACATGATGAAGAATCTAGAATCACAAGTGAATCGGTGTTAGGGTTTGAAGTTATTGATTATTTAAAAGCTACAAAGGGGTCACAGCTTCAGAAACAAACAACTCCCCGCATCTGTAGGCGAGAGGTTCAGCAAGCACACCAACTGGACCAACACAGAGACAGCTAAAGGTTGATTAAGGCATTTTATTACTTAGCAAGAAAAACTGACACCTTCTCACATCCTTTTCACACAGGCCAAGCTTAAACACTTACAAGATTAAAGCAGAGTAGAAGACATTTAACACCCCTGAATACGGGGCCTCATCATGATTCAGAAGAGAAGAGCCCAATTGTTTTCCCGGCACCTAATTAAATATCTTTTCCACCCCCAAACTCCAAGCTATATTATTAGTCCAACACAAATACACATGTCACCTATGACTAGGGGTGGAAAGATCTGTCAGTTCTCTCAGTTTCTCATTTTTCCAGTGTTAAATTCAGTTCTCTACATTTCCACAGAGATCTGCGATTTTTTTTTTAAATCCTCATGAAAATTCTTTGCCATTTTAGTGTGAATTTCTCCAAATAAACACATTTTTGTAGGCAGTTTTGACAAAGGTACACATTTTTGCAAGCCATTTCTCATCATTTCATGCCTTTTTGCATGTTATTTTCATACATGTATTCATTTTTATACACACTTTCCCCTAATATATGCATTTTTGTAAATGTTGTTTAGTTGGCGAACTGCATCCCAAAATTCTAATAAATGTGAATTTCAAAGGATGGCTGTGTTTCAGTTCTCATATTTTTTCAGAAATTGTGAATTTGATCAATTCTGCTCGAAATGCAAACTGAATTGAAATTCTCACCCATCCCTCCCTACGACACCAGTTCCCTGTTCTCCTGTGGGTTTTACTTTCATTCAGGAGTGATCTTCCCTGTTCTTGTGATCAATATGTGATTCTACTTCTCTGTAACTCATCTCCATCTAACGGCCCCCAAAATGGGTGTCTAATGAAATCATGTCTGACCGCAATGCCTACACGTACCCTGTACTTCTATTCTGGAAGGTTTTCTTACATCACTGAAGTTTGGGTTCTCTATTTTCACTGGATATCTGGTCCTATTGTTTCAACCTGTGTACCAGAATGTACTTGCAATACCAGCTATTATTGCTCACTTTGGTACCTTTTCACCATCTGCCCATTAACCTCTCTCTCTGTGTCCATGATGCCACTGCTTTTTTTCTCTTGTATTATTTTGGTTCTCCTAATTGAGCACAGCAAAAGCCCCTAAGCAGCATTTATATCATTCAGATACATACACGCCTCTGCCAAAATATAAAATCCTAAATCCCAAAGTTTCTGAATCCCCCAAATCCTAACATCTGTCAGTGGCAGCGTGCCTCTGGATATCAGCTGCTGTGAAGCACAAGTGAGGAGATCCCTGTTGCACTCAGGTCTTACTTGCAGACTTCCCATCTAGACATCAGGCAGGCAGAGGCTTCTCTTCCGTCTTGGCCCTTATCTCTGACCTTCGGGCTCAGTGCTTGAACTGAAGAATGCAGGTCTCCATACTAGAGACTAATGGGTGGTTTGCCCCAAATGGCCTGATGGGCTAAATTCAGAGGCTTGTTTGCCGCCCTGGGCTCCTGCTGGGATGGAGGGCGGGATATCAATCAATCAATCAATCAATCAATCAAGAGACCTGTAGGTCAATGGTTCCCCACGATGGCATTACTGGGCTCTTGATTAATGGCATGACTCTGCCTGCCTAGGCAGGCCACTGGTTCTCCCTTGTCTAGGCAGCTATAGTCCTTCGTCACTCTCGGTCTGGTCTCCCAACTCTCACTGACTGTGCCTAGTATCTCCATTTTACTTGCAATGCTTAATAATAATATTTATTATTTATATAGTGTATTCTGTGTGCATGGTACTTTACAGAGAACAAAAGGAGAGGTCCCTGCCCCAAGGAGTCTGCAAATACAGAAGAAACAACAAAGGTCAGAGAAGGAGATGGAGGCAAGAGTAAACCCAGGGTAGCAATATGTGGTTACTTCAGCTTCACATGTTCCTAAGCTTAGTTACAGGGTGAACTATTGTGGGGCAGGGGAAGTGAGGGGGGGATTAATCCCTGCTTGCCTTAACAGTGCTATGTCCTGCATTTCAAAGGCATCTATTTATTTAACGTGCCCTCCATTGTCCCTCTCATTCGGTCCTTGTCCCTGGTAAATTGAGGCTTCAGTTTTTGCTCTTATTTTTCCTCTTGGAGACTCCTCATTATTAGTGTGAATTCCTAGCATTGCCATTCTTCAGGGTTCAGTCTCCAGAACTGAAATCTCTGAATGGGTGCGTGGATGATGGATGCATATTGTCTGTTGTGTACATTTAGGTGAATGCCTTGTGCATGGATGCTAAACCACTAGGCATAGTGCACCCTGCCACTTCACATTCTGAAGCAGCTGGGGTATATTTTGGACTGTTGATGACATATTGCAGGGCAATTCTGCTTTCCTAGTTTATAGTTAACCTACAGAACAAACCACTTAGTCCTGTGCAGGCATTCATCTCCACATGTTCTCAGCATGCATGGAGGGAGGAGCACTGGTGTGCACACACTCATCCTGCCCCCAATGGCCCTGGCCCCATCAGCTCAACCCCCAAACTTTGCAATTGAACATGAAGTTCTGAAGGGGAGATCTTGCATGTTAGTCTGGATGCACTTAGACTCCTCTAAAAGAATGGGAAGGCCAATCACACAGGTTTCCCAATTGTATGTGACAGGGGTCACCAACGTGGCACCCTCCATCGCTAGTGTGACCACCGGTACCTCCTACAGTGCCCATGGAAGGTCTCAGTAAATATTCCTTCAAAAATCCATAATGCATGAGGGACTGCTTGCTCTTCCTGCTCCATTCCTGTTTGCACCAGCTCAGGCTCTCCTGTGGTGAACACCACTCCTTTAAACATGACCACATTTCATGGGATGCCAGGATTGGACACGCCATTCGGAACAGAGGAGAGGTGCAAAGAGCCGCTCTCCGTGAACCAGCACAGCGCTGTCTGATGTTTTTGCCTTTTTTCCATTGATGGGAATGGTTGATGAGGTGGCATGCCCACACCATTTTGTGACCCTGCCTCTTTGGCTGCTCTTTTTTTAAAAAAATAAAAAAATCTGGCAGCCATTTTGTGTCATGTCACACACAGCTGTAGCCATTTCTTTGGCTGGCACCCATGACGCTGTCTCAAAACTCCAAATGTGCCCGACCCACTCCATAAGCTTGGTGACACACCTGGTGTGTGGGATTCTAAGCATGTTGAGCTACACGTGAATATCTCCTTTCAGACCAAAGGGAGACCAAAGCATGTGAGGTTCTGCTCCTTCCTCCACATGTCCCCACAATTCATGCAGGCAGTTGCCAGAATGGGACTCTTCTTAGATTTAAAATAAGTGCCAGAGATGGCTAGAAACATATGACCACACCACTGGTCTATCTAGATCAATATGGTCTTCACTAGTTGGCAGTGGATCTCCAGGGTTTGAGATAAGGGCAAGTTCCCAGCCCTAGCCGGAGTTGCTGGAGATTGAACCTAGGACCTTCTGCATTCAAAGCAGACACTCTACCATTGAGCTACAGCCTACTGCAAGGTGAATGGAAACAGTGTAAAGCAGTGAGGAGCCTTTAAAAATGTGTGACATTGACAGGGCTTGCAAAGTGATCCTCGGTTTGCACATCTGGGTGTTTTCCTATTTTTGTTTGCAAAGGGGGTGAGTTAAGGATTCAAGCAGCCTCACAATCCCTTTCCTCTCTTCTCTTGACAGCCATTCTGAATGCAAATGTGAAAATAAGCATATAATTACCTTATTTTCTAGGAAAAGAAATCCCCGGTCAAATTGTCTTCCTGCTTTTCTCACCTTTTGAGGGCGGATGAGTCACTCACTGTCATCCAAAAAAGGCCCAACAAACTTATATTCCACACTGAAAATTCAAAGCATTAGCACACACTGTAAATGTGCTTGAATGTTAGGCAGTTATGAAGGCGTTTAATATAATATGTGTATCCACGTTTCTGCAAACTGCCAATTTACGCCCACTGGGATGCAGGATGATGCATTTAATTGAGCGAGGGACTGCAGTGCACTTTCTGGCCCAGTGGAGATCAGGGCACGGTTTGGTCTAGAAGACCCCGAACTTGGTCAAACCAAAGAATGTGAGCAACCACCTTGCAACAAGATCTTGAGGGTGTTCCTAATCATATGTAGAGTTCCTTTGCCTCAATACTGAGTTATAGCCTACTCTACTAAGAGTCCCAGAAGTCATAACCTACTGTTACCATCTGCCTGATGAAGACCGACACTACAACCAGCCTGATAGAGACCAACACTACCCCTCATATCAATGGCAGCTAGATGGGATAAAAGTCACCAGCAAGTGGAGACATGTCCATACTGTTACTCCTTCAATAGGAGGTTGGGGGGGAGGAATGGTGAACCTGTTGAACTTCTATCCTCCATTCAGCAATTTAAACAGGGTTAGGGAACCTGTGGTCCTCCAGATGTTGTTGGACTACAATTCCCATCAGCCCCAGCAAGTGTGACCAATGATCAGGGATGATGGATGATGTAATCCAACAACATCTCAAGGGTCACAATTGCTATTCACCCTTGCTTTATCCTCTAAATCCAAGATAGGGAACCTGCCACCCTCCAGATGTTGTTGGGCATTAGACGTGCTGATGGAGTTGAACTGTGGTCCAACAACATCTGGAGGACCGCTGGTTCCCCACCTCGGTTTTAATTGCTGTCCCTGTGGAAAACTACTTTGAAAACTCTTATCGATATATTCTAAACAGTAATAAATAAATCTCAGATTGATTCCTCAGTTAGATGTTGCCATTTAATTCTCTGTGCAATCACTGGCATTTGGAAGGTGAGCATGCTATGCCATGCACTAGCTGGATAATGTCTGTTTTGTCCTCTTCCATAATGAATCCCATCTTCCTCCTTCCTGGGTTGTGCAATCGCTATTGATTCTGCCTTGACACCTCCGTTTGTTTTCTGTCGGCTCAGGCATTCTCCCCGCATCTCGGCGGGCATTTCCCCCTCACTTATCTGTAATTTCCTTTCTTGCTACTGCGGCAGTCATTCTTTGCCATTTGCTGCAATGCCTCCGGGGGTTTTATATTAGCTTGATGGTGCTCCCTCTCATCAGTCTGTCCTTGATGGGTTGTGGCTGGCAAAGACAGTGATGGGAAGAAGCTGGCAGAGGGCATGGAGGGGGTTCCCATCCATTACTGTCGCTTGCTTTTGACGTTCCAGCTTTGCTTCCAGACTGTTTAAACACACACACACACACACACACACACAAGATATGCCTGTGCAAATTTGCCAGATGATATCAAACTCCTGCCCCAGAGCTAGAGGTGCATGTCAAATCCCTCTGAGAAAATGCACTCATCAGAACACTTAAAAAAACTTCATTGAAATTCCTGTGGCAGGCCTACAGAGGCTTCTCCAAATTTGCTCCAGATTTTACAAAAGATGAATCCTCTGCTCTGCAAAATGTCACTGATCTTGTTCCACACTCTGGTTATGTCCAGACTGGACTACCACAGTGTGTTCCAGTTCAGAACATGGCAGCTGGATTATTAACAAGGCTATTTGCTGTAGCGAACCTGTTTCTTTGGTGCCAAAAGACTGAGCTTCTAGAGTGGTTCCAAGTACAATTCAAAACACTGGCTTTGAACTATAGGAACATGGGAAACTGCCTTATACAGAGTCAGATTACTGGTCCATCTAGCTTGATACTGTCTGCACTGACTGGCAGCGGCTCTCTGGCATTTCATACAGGGTTCTCTCCTAGTCCTAACTGGAGATGCCAGGAATTGAACCTGGGGCCTTGGATAACTCCAGTGTTAAAGGAGTTGCACTGGTTACCGGTTGCTTACTGAGCCCAATACAAGGTGTTGGTTTTAACCTTTAAATCCCTATATGGTTTTGGACCAGTCCATCTGAAGGAGCGCCTCCAGCATCGGCAGGGATGCCGCTCAACAAGATCAGCCTCAGAAGACCTTCTCTTGATCCCACCGGTTAAAACAGCTAGGCTGGTGAGGACCAGAGGTAGGGCCTTTTCAATAGTGGCCCCCACCCTATGGAATTCTCTCCCAAATGATCTCCGCCATGCCCCTTCTATGATGAGCTTCCGCCGGACTTTAAAGACTTGGCTTTTCCGGCAGGCCTTTGGAATGGGTTAAGTTTTACTGTTGGGTTCTTAAATTTTAATTTTTTAATGTTCAATGTATTTTATCTTGTACGTCGCCCAGAGTGGCTGGTCAACCAGCCAGATGGGCGACTAATGGATATAATATAATAATAATAATAATAATAATATGCAAAGCGCATGCTCTACCACTCAGCTACGGCCCTTCCCCAAAATAGGAACATAGGAAAGCTGCTTTATACTGAGTCAGACTGTTCGTCCATTTGGCTTAGTACTGTCTACACTAAGTGGCAGCCGCTCTTCAGGGTTGCTGATGCTGTCATGCAAGTTCCAAACACTATGCACTTTCCTGGGCTTCTTAATGAGAGCACTTGAGAGCATCCCTGCCCAGTAAGCTGAATGCCTGTTCCATAAAGACCTCCAACCCTTTTTGGCCCAACAGATGTTGTGGATGGAGAGAGAGCCAGAGAGAGAGAGGGAGGGAGAGAGAGCATGATCAGAACTGGGAGTTTCATCTCAGTGTGTATTAAATTAATTTGTGAGTAGGACTGAGATGGGAGGAAGTAATTGCAGCTTGGAATGTCAAGCGCCTTCAGTGGCTGCGACGTGAGGTGATTCCTTGTGCCAAGCCAGACAAGCCAGACCTTGCTGTCCTTGTACGTTTCATCACAGGATTATTTCCGGTGTCACTCTGCATTAAGGTAGAGCTCTCTGCAGGGTAATAGCCATTTTGGGGTCTCTCCTTGGCTGCATTTTCCACTGGAAGTGTGATTGGAATGTACTAAAAGGCAGAATGGACTGGGCAGCCAGAGAGGAAGAACCTGGGAGACAGGATGAAAGTTGAAAGACTCTAACACTCTTGGAGTAGCACAGTCATGTGGTCAGCAGCACCATAGGTCATATGGGTCAGCAAATGGGCAAATCTTATTTATTTTCATTAAAGCCGTTTACAGCAACCATACATATACACAATAAAAAACACATAAACATTTAAAGCCAGAGATCGTCAAAGAGGTTTTCTTAATTGCTTCCATAAGCTTGGCAACAGAGAAACGTTTTCAGCAGGTGTTTTTAAAACAGAAGGTGTCTGCTGAATCTCTGTTGGGAGAGCATCCCCCAGGACTGGGCCAGTGACAGCAAAGAGTCCATTTCTTTTTGCTGTCAGACGAGCCTCACCAACTCGAGGAACAACCAACCACACTCCTGCAGATGATCTCAGTGATGGAGCTGGGATATCAGAGTTCAGGCTGCTCCTCGGGTACCATGGACCAAAATTGTTCAGGGCTTTGTAAATGAATACATTTACAAAAAGGCTTTATAAATTAATCTTGGGAAGCAGAGGACCATAAAGGACCCGCTAACCCAATTGGCTAACCTTTTCCTAGCTATGACTGCTCCTGGACTGGGATAAGCCTGGTAACATGCCAGATGGATTACTGCAATGCAGTGCACATGGGGCTATCCTTGAAGACGATACGGAAGTTGCACCAAGGAAAGATCCCATCTGTCTGATCGTGAAAGTGCTGCTCTGGCTGCCAGCTTGCTACCAGGCCGTTGTTAAATCTATTTATTTACAGTCACTGGAATAGGTTAATAGACATGACTAACTTAGGTTCATTAATTTCAATGGGTCTACTCTGAGTAGACTTTAGTTCCATACAGCCCTCTGTTTGTTTTGATAATGTTTCACTGATACATTATCAATGCTGTTTGCCAGTCCGTGTTCCAGACTGGAGGAAGGGTGGGATAGAAAAATAGTAATTTAATAAAATCAATAAAAATGAACTGCACTTAATGTTGTTCTGAGATCCAGGAATGGGGGGGGGATAGACAGGACCAGGGGAATGCTGTGGCAGAATTGGGACAACTGAAAGTAGCCTTCCCCAACCTGGTGCCCTGCAGATGTTGTTGGACTCCAATTCCCATTAGCCCCAGCCAGCATGGCCAATGTGCAGAGATGATGTGAGCTGTGAACCAGCAACATCTCTCCCTCCTTTCTTCCTCTTCTGAAGTAGGAATGGGGAACTTGTGGTCCTCCAGATGAGGCTGGACTCCAACTCCCATCATCTCCCTGACCATTGGCCATGCTGTCTGGGGCTGATGGGAATTGGAGTCCAGCAACTTCTGGAGGGCACCACTCCAACAACATTTTAATCAATGGTTTAGATGAGAGGGTGGACAAAAATCCTTATAAAATTTGCAGATGACACAAAACTGGGAGGGATAGCCAACATTTCAGAAGACAGGAGCACAAATCAAAATGACCTTGATGGAACAGAAATCTGGGGTGAAGGTAACAAAATGAGATTCACCAGAGACAAATGCAAAGTCGCATGCCTGCTGTGGACTTTTGGCTTAGTTTTTATCACTGTGGTTACTCTGAGAACAAATTATGAGTCTTCGGAGCCTAATAAGATTATGAATGGAATGGATCTGGCCATCAAGTCATTTCCTAACTTGGAAAGTTATGATGTTTTCTCTTTTCCATTGCTCTGAAAGGGTTTCAAACATGAGCCTCAAGGCATTTCTTTCTGGGCAAAAGCTAAATGAACATTAATCCATTTATTCTGCCTTTGTTCTAAGAATTGCCAAGTAATAAAGAAAACCTAAGGCTATAAATGTATCCATACTTCCCACTTCAGCTCCTTTTCTTTTCTTTTTTTTGTCTGCTGATGACACCATTAATTTGTCAGTGATTTTTCATCTCTCTTGCTAACTTCATTTGTCTTTCATACAGTAAGCTCACTTCTCTTCAAGTTTAGTGGCAAGTGGGATCCCCTGGCACACACTCTGACCTCTTTATTCATACTCAAAGCACCACCTAAGCCTCTAAAAGTAATGCTGGATGAAGGAACACCCAAAAACTGCAATCCCTTCCAGATTTCCCACCAGGTCAGGTAGTTTACCAATCAATGTCTTAATCTGGATTAAGTCTAATCTACTTTCTTCTGATGTTTTCTCCGCAGAGCGAGCTTTTGGTTTTTGACTTGGAAAAGAAAGCGCTCATTACGAAACTGTTGATAATTATTTTTTCCTGGGTACTTCTTATATCATGCTGAGACCTTTTTATTTTCCTGGGGGGGGAAATTGCAATATGAGGCTTAGCAGACCCACTTTGACTCTTTGAAGACTAAATTAGCCTCATTATCTTTTAAAATGTCTGACTTGGAGTATAAAAATAAAATAAAATCCCAAACTTGACGGGGGAATAAAGACCTACATTAATAATGAGATCCAAGAAATATTAACAGCTCTGAAAACTAAGGAGAGGAACCAGTGTGGGGATATTAATTAAAGATAATGTAGCCCTCTGTAGGAAAGTGTGGGCAACTGAATGTTGGTTTTGAGATTAATGCTGAGTGCTGGATGTGGGTGGGGCTTGTGTAAACCAAAGGCTGTTGAGAAAGCATTCCGTTGGTGGTGGGGGTTGAGGGCAGGACTCATTGTATTGTGAGATTCTGCATGCAATCTGTGATGCCGTCGTTTCCAGCCAGAATTTAACAGTGCTTGCCAAGTGTTCATGCTACACATAATTCTCTGGCTATACTATGCAGCTCTTTTCGCTATGTTTAACTCCTGCTTGGATAGATGTAATCACACTGATGCATGAAACAGACAAAAAAAATTAATCCTCTTGCAGATAAGGGAGAGGCCATGTAATTATGGAGGTGTTTAAAGTGATTGCTGTAAAAGGTTACCTTTATTGTCATTGGGATTTTTCATCTCCCTGGGGTTTCCAACCAGCACAAGTTCTGGAAAATGCCTACGGGATGCTGAAGATGAAATTGCATGGGGCACTGGAATTCTGGGAAGCTGTAATGTTACAAATCTTCAAGTAACATTGACCCACAACAGAAGCATGTCTGCGGAGGACCTGGCATGAAACAGTCGGACAGTAGCCTGGTTGGTGAGATTCTGGACTGTGGATGCAGTAATGTCAGAAAAGGCAAAGAGCCCACAAAACCTTAGGTTGTAACAATGTGTTGTTTAAAAGATATTTTAGTGCTTCATCATTTGTTTGCCCTCCAGGGGTCCCTTTTGGAGGAAGGACAGGATATAAATTTAATTAATCTAACAACAACAACAACAATGCCTTACCTGGGCCAGAAAGCAACACCGGACTCAGGTGCATCATACATTTACAGCGCCGTCATATCACTTTCAACAGTCATGGCTTCCCCCCAAGTATCCTGAGAAATACAGTTTGTGAAGGGTGCAGAGAGCTGTTAGGAGACTCCTGTTTCCCTCACAGAGCTACAATTCCCAGAGTTCCCTGTTAAACCACTCTGAGAACCCTAGCTCTGTGAAGGGAAGAGGGGTCTCCTAACAACTCACAGCATCCTTAATAAACTACAATTCCCAGGATTCTTTGGAGGAAGCCATGACTGTTGAAAGTGACATCAGAGTGCTTTAAATGTATAGTGCAGATGGGGACTGAATCTGGTCGATTTGTTAAGAACATAGGAAGCTGCCTCACGCTGTGTCAGACCATTGGTCCATCTAGCTCCTGGAGAATAAGTCTGTCAGTGACTACTAGCTATGATGGCTATATGCTATGTGTCCACAGTCGAAGGCAGCATGCTTCTGAATACCAGTTGCTGGAAACTGGAGGAGGGGAGAGTGCTCTTGCACTCAGGTCCTGCTTGTGGGCTTCCCAGAAGGGGATCTGGTTGGCCAGTGTGAGAACAAGATGCTGGACTAGATGGGCCTTTCGTGTGATACAGCAGGCTCTTTTGTTCTTAGCTCACTATTATCTACACTGACTACCAGCAGCTCTCCAGGGTTTCAGATGGGGGTGATGTAGGGCTCAGACAAGGAGTCTTCCACAGTAGTCATTGACTCCCTGCTGTCTACACCTCTGGTAAGAGGGTTGTAGCTGGTCAGATGAAATATAGTCAGGAAACTCAAGCTGAGTTATTCAATGACATCCAAGGAAGTTGGATGACATCTGGAGGCCAAACCAGCCCAGTCTGTGGTTTACAGGTCTGCCGCCTACTTAGGAACACAGGAAGCTGCTCGCTGAGTGTGTTAGCACCTACTGGTTTCCGTTGGTCCTCATACATGATGGGTTCCAGTTCCAGTTCTGGTTCTGGTTTGTCCTGTCAGGAACGTAATGAGTCATGGCAAGATGTTCCCTTTCTGGCCTCATTTGTCTCCCTGCAGGTCCCTGTTATAGCCAGAGGTGGATGGCAGTGTGCAGGCTCCATCTCTTGCCTGCCAGACCTTATGTGCCATGCTTAGGGCCTACAGTGGACTTAAGTTCCATACAAAAACCAAGGTTGCCATGCCCGTGGTGGATTCTCAAACTGCCGATTTAAGACTGGGACTACTGGAAATGTTGCGCTTGAAACAGGTTGCTTTTTGTTTTGTTTTTAAAAACCACCTCTATAAAAACCCATCTTTCTCTGTGTAGCTGAGTTGGCTGTCAAAAGCTAATCAGATATTCAGACAACGTTTGGAATTCTCAGTTGTGCCTTTGAAATGAGGATTGTATTTGCAAACTTCACAGTGTACTGCAGAGGTGGCTTTTGTTTCTGTTATATCTGATTCTTCACTTGTTGGGATTTTATTCAATATGCATTCATTAATAGCTTAATGCGATAGAACTCCATTAACTGCCAGGCTTGTGGGACATTGGAATCTGTTGAATAATCCCATTTCTAAATCTCCAGTGTGGCTAATGCTAGTCAGCCGTTCAGTGTTGTCAGCAATCAATTTGGTTAAGCCTAAAGAGCTGCTCGACATTATGTGGATAAACAGCTGATTAGCTAGGAATGAGATCTAATTTTCATCTGGACGCGAACACAACTCAGTGTTGCATAGTGGGATCTGGTACAACTGGGGATACAGGACAGCCAATAAGAGAACAGCCCATATGGTTGAACATCCGGCAACAAAACCATCCCTAGAGCCCACCAGTCAAAGAGGGAATGAAATTCTGACCTAACAGAGAATGAAAGCCTCTAACTCTAAGCCAGGAGTGAGGAAACTCAGGCCATGATACAGACTGTTCCTCAGGACTCACCCCAGCCTCTACTGGCTCTGCTTTGCACCCTCTCTGAATGCTTTTGTCTGGCTATGTCCTTGAATGCTACTTGCTTGCCAGGATGGAAGGTTGTGTGAGTGTTAGGGATGGGGGAGAAATTCAATTTAGATGCATTTAAAACCAAACGTATCACATTTGAACTTTCCACCGCAAGGTGAGAACTGAAACACAGCTATATGTTGAAATTCGCACGTCCGAATTTTGCGACGCAGTTCTCCAACGAAGCAATGTTTACAAAAATGCATATATTAGGGGAAAGGGTGCACACAATTAATATGTTGGTGAAAATAACATACAAAAAATGCTGGGATAAATTGCTTGCAAGAATGAGTACATTAGTCAAACCTGCATACAAAAATGTATTTATTAGGGGAAATTTGCACTAAAATGGTGAAGAATTTTCATGAGGATTTTTTTTAAAAAAAAATCACAAATTGCTGCAGAAATGTGGAGAACTGAATTTGGGATAAGGAAAATGAGAAAATGAGAGAACCAAAATTGATGCATCGTTCCACTCTAGTGAGTGTTTTTAGAAACTAGTACAAAAGTAACATTTAAATCCATAGTTCCATTCATTGCTCCATCCACCACTGGCATATGGCCCCTGGAAGGTTGCCCATAAGGGAATGCAGCCCATGGGCTAAAAAAGGTTCCCCACCCTTGCCCTGAGCTTTCACCTGCAGAACACCTGAGTCTCCTGATCCAGGTGGAAGCAGCACATCAGCGTGTTCCTTGGAGACGACTGGGTTTCAGTCTACCACAGCCTTTTCTTACCTCTGCTTAAGAGGACACTGTTGTAGTTTGCCCTCTTGTGGCCTACACAATGCATGTCTTGCCCACTGGCATCACTCAAACCTCTGCCCTTTTCGCTGCCATCCCTCCCTCCAGCTCCCCAAATGCCGGTTTTCATGAAAGCTCATGAGAAAGTCCAGAGAAGTCAATAGTTCAGTTTTATTAATTTCCACAAGCAGGTACAGTAAAGTCTTTGCAAATCTGCTGTTCCTACAGATGATTCTGAGAATTGTTTTGGAGATGGCTGGGGAATAAAGAAGCATTCCCAGTTGCTAGGTGGGCTTCGGCTCTCGATGCTAAGATTAAAACAGTGCCAGATAGGGCGGAACTAGGAGGGGAGCACATTTTGTGAACGTTTTAGCAGCTCTGCTTCTGGCAATTTTTCAGTGATTGTATCACAAGAGGATTCAGACGCTTCCTGAGCTGGTTTTGTTTGACTTTGATAATAACAGCACATTGGCAAGTCTGAGTGCCCAGGGTAGCATTGTGATGTCATTGCATTCACTACGTGATTTCTAATTGGTTGGCATCACCCATGTGACTGATCCAGTAAACTTGGGTCTCTCTCTCAATCAGGGGTGTAGTTGTCTGGGGTTGAAGGGGGTAGGAGACCCCTTACTTTGTTAGGAGCAAGGTCCCAGTCAGGTCCCTATGTATGAGCAAATCAGCATGAAAGGGGAGCATGTTAGCCACTGAGAAGTGTCCTTGTCTTTTCCTGCTGACTGGAGCCAAATAGAGTGAAAGGACGTAAGTCACCACTGAGAAGACTCTTGTCAGTAGCTAACACAAGCTGCCCCTTTCATACCAATTGGCTCCGGGAGATGTCTGTTGTAGTGGAGTGTGGACTCTAACATGGAGAGTAAGGCATTGAGTCATAGCATGTTTAGGCATGGCTGTGTCAGAGAGATCAATAGTCAGAAATGGCTATGGCAGGACCTCATACCTGGAATAATCTCTGGACCAGGTGACCGTCGCTCAATGGTAGAGCAACTGCTTTGTATGCAGAAGGTCCCAGGTGCAATCCATGGCATCTGCAGATAAGACTGGTAGAGACCCCTGTCTGAACTCCTGGAGAGCCACTGCCAATCAGTGTAGACAGTACTGAGCTAGATGGGCTAATGGTCTGACTCAGCTTAAGGCAGCTTCCTGTGTTCCAAACTGCTTATCCTTCAGAATCTCCAAAATGGGCCACCTATTACTTGTTTTGCTTCAGGGACAGCAAAATGCGAACTGATGGTTTGTGTGTCTGACCATATGGGTTGTCAGAAATTGCTGCTTGTCAGGATCTCCCGTCTTCATCAGTTTCCCTCTCGGGTCCAGGTGTCCTCATTATTTGGTCATTTATTCTGTCCTTGATAGGAAAGCTTCACCTTCTCTTGCCTTCTCTAGCTGATGGAGGAGAAGAAATCAGGAAGAAAATGCTGATAGGAAGTCAAATTTCAAATAATCTTTTCTGCAGAGGTTACAATATTTTGGAAATGTGTGTGGGGGGAGAAATGATTGTCTCAGATCTCCAAATTCATTAAATGTCAGGGTTTCCTCCCCTCCCTCCAATGGTGGAGGCCAATTCTGGCCTCATTGCCTGCTTTAGAGAAGGAAAGAGGTGAAGGGAGGTGAGATGATGAAACAGTTCAACAGCTGTATATATCAAAGGGTCTCTTTTTGTGCGATAGGCAAAGAGTTTGGGAAGAACAGAAGCTTCTTCAGAGAGAAGACAGTGCGATTCTAAATGCTCAGGGCCAGGAGATCTATTAATATAATAAGATCATGCTTGTAGAAGGTGGGATGCGGAAGGAATTCAAATGGCAGAGATGGAAAGAAATGGAATTCACCTCCTGGATCACTCAAGGCTCCTGCTGGGAGGAAGGGCAAGATATAAATCAAATAATAAACAAACAAATAAATAAGGCTGGGTTGGTCTGTAAAGCAGCAAAGGAAGTCTTCTAATGAGCAAGCTTAATCTGGTCAGGGCTTGACACAGCGCCGTGCACAGAAGCCCAATGACCAGCTGATCATCAGGGCTTCCAAAGGGTGGTGCGTGGAACAGCTGATCATGGGGGCTTCTGTTCACAGTGATATGCAAAAACAGGCTACCTGATATCATTGTGATGTCAGGTGATTGACAGGTGGGCAGTCCCACCTGTCAACAAACCTGGCCCACGGGGTGTGGGGGAGGTAAGGATTTGGCCTGCTGGATGGATCCAGTTCCTCACTCCTGACCTAGAAGCTCTTACAGGTGCCAGTATCACCTGTCCCACTCTGGCCCACTGGAACAAGGAGATCCCCCTTGCCTGGCAAGGCTGCTTTTCCTGCAGTTCTTTCCTTTCACCAGAGTGGAGTGGGGGTGCTAAGGTTCAAATGAGGGGAGAGGGAACTCTTTACCTGGTCCAGGGGTCAGCAGAGAGCTGGTCTGGGCTGCCTGCAAGCCCATGACCATGTAGGGGGGAAGCAAGCCTAAACTGTAAGTAATGTTTGAGGGTGCCCTTATTTATTTGTTATTTTCTACATTTATAACCCTGTTTTCCTCCAAGGAGCTCAGGGCAGAATACCTAGCTTCACCAACTTAATTTTATCCTCACAACCTTTTGAGGTAGGCTAGGCTGACAGTTAGTAACTAGTCCAAGGTCACCCAGTGAGCTTTGTGGCTAAGAATGGGGATTGGAACCCAGGTCTCCCAGGTCCTAGTCCAACACTCTAGCCATTACACTGTATTGTCTCTCGCTGTTGCTGACTTCCCTGAATCTATATGGGGTGTCCAGCTCTTATACAATCTTTTTGTGTGGTGTTTTACCAGGGTTGAAAATGGGTGGCTAGTAGCCAATGATAGCCTTATCATCTGTGAATTTGTCTAATCCTCTTTTAAAGCCATCCAAGTCACTGGCCATCACTTCCTCTTGTGGTAGCAAATTCCATAGTTTAGCTTTAATTTGTTCTTCTGTGTTTTTCTTTGGGTTTATCCCATTGTTTCTGGGTCCCATAGCTCATCTCAGGCTGCTGCCCAGAGATTTTTCCTGCCAATTCCCGATCTTCTGATTAAGGAGTCCCTGATAAGCTTCAAGTGGCCCCTAAAACACAGTCTGCTGTATTGTATTTATTTGCCATGTGACTTTCTCACTGTCAAGAGCATGCCGTAGGCAGCAGCTGTCTGAAGTGAGCCCCAATCCGGGAACCAGGAGCCATGGGACAAGGTGATGGACAGGGCCAAGATGAAAACCAACTGAAGGACAAAGCAGGAAGCAGGATCAAGAAGCAAATCAGGAATCAGGAGAGAAGGCCAAAGAATAGTCTGGGATACAGGAAGATGGCAGGTCTGGCTCAGAAGACCGTGTCACTCAAACGAGGCTCAGATGGCACAAGAAGACCTTTATGTGCCTTCCAGCCCAGGAGGATCCAGTGGCCCCTCTAAGTGGGCAGAGTCAGCCCAGGGCCAGAGAAGGCTGCCCCTGCAGTTTATTTGCTTGCCACATAAATCCCAGCAGCTTGTGAAAGTCACATCCCAAGTCTCAGGTTGAAGGTTTACAGGAATCACTGTCCATTGCAATTAGGGATGGGGGAGAAAGTCGTTTGCATTTAAAGGCGAATCTACCTAATCTGCACTTTCCAAAACGCTATGCAAATGGAAGCACAGCTGTTCTTTGAATTTCACACTACTCCAAATTTTGCAGCACATCTCTCCAGCCAAGCGATGTGTACAACAATGTGTATACTGGGGTACAGTTGCATACAAATAGCATACAAAAATGCATTATGTTGGGCAAAATTGCTTTGCAAAATGTATATGTTAGGGGAAATTGCATACAAATTCTCCTTACTTTTCAGTGCAGTTCTCTAGCCAGATAACGTGTAGAGAAATGCATAGATTAGGGTAAAATTCACTAATAAAAATTCATTAGTGGAAATAGCATAGGAGGCATTATATCAGAGGAGATTGCTTTGCAAAAATATGTACATTAGGCACAATTGCATACAAATATGTGTGTATTAGGGGAAATTTGCACTAAGCTGCTGATGAATTTTCATGAGGACTGAGAGAAACTGAAATCCACAGATTCACCCATCCCTCGTTAGAGAGAGAGACAATGTGCATAGCAAATGTTCTTTTCCCAACTACACCCAGTTTCACAGCTTTGGGTTCCTGTTGCAATCTCTGCATTTTGGAAAAATTCTAAATCCTTTTGAGCTTAAAAAAAGGGGGTCGGTGGGTGAGAGAAAACTCAGAAGCACTCCCTGGAAGGCCCAAGGCAGCGACTCTCCCCCCCCCCATTCTGCAGTTTACTGTCATGCAGGGGTAGGGCCCTTTTGTCTTTTCCTCCCCATGTGAGGTTTGACAGTCTTCCTCGCAGGTGCACCCACCCACGCCTCTTGGCCCAGCTCCATACAGGTTATGGGAGAGAGAGACATAACTCATGCAAGGTACTTCCTATAGTCACCCACCAGATGAGGTTTGTTTCCTTCAATCAGACTTTGAGGGTAGGAGGGAGACTTCTCTGGCTGGAATCAGCCTGTAATTTGTGGAGGCATTCCCTGCAGAGTAATTACAACCCTTGGGTGGATGAGGAGAAGGCCGGGGAAAGCAGGAGAGAGAGGGGGGGGGGAAACAAGCACTTGAAGCTCCTCTGTTCTATTCCTTCTTCCCTTCATGGTTAATATTCATGAGGACTCTCAGCATAAGAGCTAAAAATGTTCAACTCCTAAATCTCATCACTTTTACAGAAGCCTAATTAAATTCTTTGGTAGAAAGGAAACGGTGACCTTCAAAATGGGGGTAGTGCTCTTTGCAATGCTCTGTCCCAAAATATTAACTCAGATAATGAGGGGTGGGTGAATCTGTCAGTTTAGGTATCTCACTCCCCCCCACACACCTTAAATTCAGTTCTCTACATTTCTGCCTTGATTTGCTTTTTTTATTTAAAGTCTTCACAAAAATTCATTTTAGTGGGCATTTCTTGTACTATACACGTTTGTGCAAACCATTCCTCCCTCCCTAATATAATCGTTTTGTCTGTTACATTCGCTAATATATGCATTTTAAGTATACTTTCCCCCTGATATGTGCACTTTCGTACATGGCTGGAGAACGGCAATGTAAAGTTTGTTGAAGGGTGCATTTCAGAGGATCGCTACATTTCAGTTTGCATATTGTCACCTGAAATGCCAGTTAGGTAGGTTCGTAATAAAATGTGAACCAAGCTGAATTGCTTGCCCAGTCAGTTAATGTGGTCAGAGACGTTAGCAGATGCCAGCCTTTTCCCAGGTGTGTATCTGAGATGGGGGGGGCAGGAAAGGGAGGGAGGGGACAGCAGGTGCATCATTGTGGTTTACATTTAGACTGCTCAAGCCAGCATCCTGGGTCTCTCCCCCTTCCTCCCCCCACCCTCCACTTTATCCTCAAAACAACCCTGTGAGTTAAATGAGATGTGATAGCTGCCATCGTGGCTGGAGGCAATATGCTTCTGAATACCAGTTTCTGGAAACCCAGGAGGGGAGAGTGCTCTGGCGCTCAGGTCCTGCTTGCAGGCTTCCCTTTGAGGCATCTAGTTGGCCGCTGTGAGGACAGGATGCTGGACTAGATGGGCCATTGGCCTGATCCAGCCACAGGGCTCTTCTGATGTCCTTATCAAATATCTGAAGGCCTTGACCCAGAAGACAGAGCAAACCTCCCTTGCTGCAGAAGGCAAGACTAGGCCCAGTGAGTGGAAACCCTTATCTTACTTCATTTGCCCTCAGCATTTGATATTCAGGGGTATACTGCCTTTGTACATAGAGGTTCTATTAAGGGATCATGGCTCAATGCGATTTTATAGCACACTCCTCCATGCATTTGTCTCTTCCTTTTTAAAGCCGTCTCAGCCAGTGCTCTTCTCCACAATTTGCAACAGTGAGTTCTACAGATTAATTAGGTGTTGTGTGAACAACTCTTCCTTGCGTCAGCCACTCATCTTCCTTGAATGATCCAGAGTTCTAGTGCTGTGACAGGGGGAAAGTGGGGGGGGGGGAAGCCCTCAAACTTCTTTTATGATAATAATGGTGCCAACATGTTCTGGGGAAAAAATTGGGGAAAGAGATATAATGAAAGAATGATTAAATTAATACAGAACTGTTTTGACACAACGAGGGATGACAACTCTATCATGGAGTGCCATTTCCCATAAGGATCTGCTTCAGCTGCCTGTTCTTGTGCTCTTAAGAATTCACGAGTTGGCCATCTGAGTCATAAGGAGTCCAACACTTGGGAAGGGGCTTGAGCTTGAGAGAGAGCGGGGAGGGGGACAGAGCGTTTGCGTTGTCTGCAAAAAGTTCCAGGCAGTCACGTACTGGCACATTCAGAAGTGTAGGGTCCCTTCATGGCAGTCACAGCCATACCCTCTCTCATCCTTTTATCCATTATTTATTTTTGCTGCTGAGTTGGGAATGAGATCCTTGTTAACACCGTCTCCCACAACAACAAGCCAATAAGCATGAAAGGGGAGAGTGTTAGCTACTCAGAAGAGTCTTCTCAGTGGCTGACTCACCTCCTTTCACTCTGATTGGTTCCAATCAGCAGGAAAGGACAAGGAAGCACATTACAATACTCTTCTCAGTGCCCATCATACTTCCCTTTCATGCTGATTGGCTCATAGGATGCTTGAGACATTGGGACCCTGCTTCCAAAAAAGTAAAGGGTTCTAAGACCTCACCCCCCCCAAGAGCCTGGACAACAACACCCCCGGTGCCAGGTTCAATCCCTGGAGTCTCCAGGTTGGGCTGGGATGGAAGGCTCCTGCCTGAAACACTGGAGAACTCCTGCCAGTCAGTGTCGACAAAATAGAGCTAGATGGCCCAGTGGCCTGACTCAGGGTCCCTGTCTGCAGTGAACAGGTGATCATGGCTGATATCAAAGTGAGGACTGGAGAAAAGAAGCACAATTCTTCTCATTTTATCTTAAGGCAGGATTAACATGCAAGATGTGTCCGCATCTGGATTCTGTGCACCTCACTCCTGCAAAGGATTTCTTCATACATTGCACCAGAAATGCCAGAGGAAGCAGGACACTTCAATTGCCCCTCCAGCCCCCCCATCTCACTGACATCTGGCACAGTCAAGTGCATAATGGCAGGGGCAAGAAACCTTTTCTTCTGACCAAGGGCCACCTTCCTTTAGGGATAGTCTGGCAGGGGCCACATGCAGCGGAGGCTGGTGGCTCCAATGTCAGCGAGGCAGTGAATCCGCTCCAGGTTTTAGTCTGAACTTTCAAGGAGCTCTTCCCCTCTGCAAACTGCTTCTCTCCCTCTCTTTCTCCTTGCCCAGCAGACTGTCAGGAGAAAGGCAGATAATCCTTCCCAGAGATCTGAAATGATTGCCTGCAAAGGGCTTTTGGAACCAGGCTTAGGTCACATAAATTTAGGCTGAGGGCTGCATTCATGGGCCACAGGTTGCTGACCTCTGCATTATGGGATTGCCTCCCTTTAGAAAGGGAGATGTCCTGAGAAAACTCTCATAGAGAGAATACAATTCTGAGATCGCTGACAAAACATGCTTAGAATTGTTTGATCTTTGATATGAAGAATTGGATAAACATCCTGGGCAAGGTCCTTGAACGAGTGGTTGCAGGCCAGCTCCAGACACTCCTGGATGAGACCTATTATCTGGATCCATTTCAGTCGGGCTTCAGGCCTGGTTTTGGCACAGAAACAGCCTTGGTCGCCCTGTATGATGACCTTTGTCGGGAGAGAAACAGGGGGAGTGTGACTCTGTTGATTCTCCTTGATCTCTCAGAGGCTTTCGATACCATCAACCATGGTATCCTTCTGGGGAGACTGGCTGAGTTGGGAGTGGGAGGTACTGCATTGCAGTGGTTCCGCTCCTACTTGGCAGGTCGCCTCCAGAAGGTGGTGCTTGGGGAACATTGCTCGGCACCCTGGACTCTCCAGTATGGGGTTCCGCGGGGGTCAGTTCTGTCCCCCATGCTGTTCAACATCTACATGAAACCGTTGGGTGCTGTCATCCGGATCTTTGGAGTGCGTTGCCATCAGTATGCTGATGACACGCAGCTCTATTTCTCCTTTTCATCTTCTTCAGGTGAGGCTGTCAATTTGCTGAACCGGTGCCTGGCTGCGACACTGGACTGGATGAGGGCTAATAAACTGAGGCTCAATCCAGACAAGACTGAGATGCTGCTAGTGGGTGGTTCTTCTGACCAGATGGTGGATGTCCAACCTGTCCTGGATGGGGTTGCACTCCCCCTGAAAGAGCAGGTTCGTAGCTTGGGGGTTCTCCTAGAATCATCTCTGTCACTTGAGGCTCAGGTAGCTTCAGTGGCACGGAGTGCCTTCTACCAACTTTGGTTGGTGGCCCAACTATGTCCCTATCTGGACAGGGATAACCTGGCCTCATTTGTCCATGCTCTGGTAAACTCCAAATTAGATTACTGCAATGCACTCTACGTGGGGCTGCCTTTGAAGACGGTTCGGAAACTGCAGCTTGTGCAAAATGCAGCAGCCAGATTGGTAACAGGAACCAGATGGTCCGAACATATAAAACCAATTCTGGCCCACTTGCACTAGCTGCCTGTATGTTTCCGAGCTCGATTCAAGGTGCTGGTTTTGACCTACAAAGCCTTACATGGCTTGGGACCACAATACCTGATGGAACTCCTCTTCCGATACAAACCCACCCGTACACTACGTTCAAGATCAAAGGCCCTCCTCTGGGTGCCTACTCCAAGGGAAGCTCGGAGGATGGCAACAAGGGAGAGGGCCTTCTCAGTGGTGGACCCCAAATTATGGAATGATCTCTCTGACGAGGTGCACCTGGCGCCAACACTGTTATCTTTTCAGCGCCAGGTCAAGACTTTCCTCTTCTCCCAGGCATTTTAGCATGTGTTTTATACTGTTTAAATTTTTAAATTGTGTTTTAAATTGTTTTTATAAGATCTGTTTTGAATTGTATTTGTTTTAATGTTTTTAGTTACTGTAAATCAGCCAGAGAGCTTCGGCTATGGGGCGGTATACAAGTATAATGAAATAAATAAATAAATAAATAGACTTCATTCCTTTCCAGTGTTAAATCAGACCCAAACTGGGAATGAGGAGGTGGAGAGGTTGTTCAAGAGAGTAATAACCCAGCCATACAATAACTCTGGACAGCAAGGTCAATTAAGCACTCAGAAGTTTAATTGGAGATCATATAATCAGAATTTTATTGACTCTGCCAATGGAGCTTCTACTGGAGTGAGTTTAGTACCAGCCAAAGGTGCTGTGGGGGAAGTTCCATTAATGAACTGTACTTTCTTCATCCAAAATACATCATGAATACTTTCCTGCTGAAGTAACTCAGTTTTGCTATGCATGAGAATATCATCCTTAATTCCTGAGGCTCCAGTCAAGTTACGATATCTTTTTTTAATCTACCAGGCCAGGCTAAATGGGGGAAAGGAACTGGTCAAGAGTGCTTTTGTCCTTCTTCTTTTCTGGAAAAAAAGCCAGATTTAATATCTTCTTGTTTTCTCCCTTAAAAGCCTTAAATCCAAAGCCTCCATAATTCAAAATGCTAGAGGGAAAAAAGCAATGTAAGATAATACAAATCGGAATGTGCGTCAGCATACTTTCATTACAAAATAAAAGGCAGTGTGTCAGTCAAACCCTCTTATCTTCTGTTACCTACTTCCTTATTTTTATTACATTCTCTCTCTATCAAAAATACAGGTTTGTACCCAACTAACTTAGAGCAGATTCAGTGAAATTGTTTTTTAAAAAAACCTTAAGTTAGCCATGTGCATTCATTTCAATTGGTCTTCTATGAATATGACAAATGTTGCATACAACCCAAATTATGTTACATTCTTTTCAATGCCAGATTAAAAAAAAACATTTCTGTTGTCTTTTAGAGGCTGATGGGTTGCGTCATTTTTATAATGATCTTAACTGTGTTCTTCATATAACTTATACCAGCCCCATACCTGGAGAGATTTTGAAATCAGTGTTTAAAATTAGTGCAGTTTTGAAAATGTATATATTTGAAGATATTATATATTAGAAGACAGAGTAGAAGATAAGAACTAGGGTGTAATGTTGTTATATTACCTTATCTTTGCAAACTTCCCTCTTGGCCATTTCAGGTGAAGGCCAGTTTAGAAATCTTTTCATAAATAAATAAATAAAAATTTATATTGCCTGTCAGTGTAGATGACACTGAGCGAAATGGAACAATCCTCTGATTCAGTATAAAGCAACTTCCTTTATTTCTATGCCTTACGAGAAGGGCCTAGATCAGTGGCAGAGCATCTGCTGTGCATGCAGAGGGCCCTAGATTCAGTCCCCACTGGCATCTCCCGAAAGGGCTGGGAATGTCCTGTCTGAAACCCTGGACAGCTGCTGCCAGTCGGTGTAGACAATTCTGAGCTAGAAGGACCAGTGGTCTCACTCGGAATAAGGCAGCTCTTCCTATCTTTCCTCTGCCTACAAGTTCAAGAAACTGACCTCGGCGACAAACCCCAGGTCTGGATTTCGTTTCAGCCACCCACTTGATGCGACACCCAAGTCACTCACCTTCTTGGCTTCTCAGGCCTTGCACTTCGGCTCCATTCTTTGCATCGTGGCCAACTATGCCATCCCCTCCAACTGCCTGATCAGATCTGTGGATCTTCTCTCGTCTCATTCCACCGCGACGCTGATGCCAAGCTTTGCACGAGTTTGAAGTAATCAATAGCAGAGTTGCAGATTAAGGGGACCTGTTTGCAGGCATCAATCACTGCCATTTACACCGGTGGCTGTCAGGCCACAAATGGAAACAAAGAGATGATGTGAAACAATCCTGTCGGGAGGTTTTTAACACTCTTTACAAATTGCCGCAGTGAATAACTTGTTGCCTGTATTTATCCCTTTTCAAATTGTCTCTTAGCTGAAGTCATCCATCTTCATTCGTCACCAGCAGCACAGACACTGTAAGCAGACACCTCATTATTTTGCATTTGTACACACAGCCGCAAGGATGAGACAGTGTGGGTGGGGGCTAAGTCAGTCCCTGGCATGACACCACAGGCTTCGGACAGAGACGCAAAGCTGCGTATGCAATGTTTAACATTTTGTCTGCTTCCACCCACAAACACAAACACACACCTCTTGTGACTGGACCAGAGCCCTTTCCGTGGGGTGGGAAAGTGGCTAACAAATGATAATATTAAATACTTAACATTGAGGACTAGTGTAGTGAAGTAACTAAGAGGATGAGTCCATGATTCAAGTCATCCTTCAACCATGAACTCATTAAGTAGCCTTTGGCGTGATTTTCTCAGCCACCTTCTCTCTTCCCATCCAGCAATATGGTGATAATAATATTGACCTTACAGGGTTGTTTTAAGGATTACTGCAGGGGAAAAAGCATAGAAAGTCTTCTGAGCTTTCAAAAGCACTGTAAAAATATATATTATCAACATTTTATATGAACGATTTCCACCATTAAGGGCTAATGCAGAGCTAAAGAACGCTAGACAAGAGTCTGATGAAGTGGACTCTGCAAAAGCTTATACCAAAATGTCATAGTTTTTAAAAGTGCCACAAGCTTCTTTGTTGTTGTTTTTTGCTGCAAATTTAACACAGCTGCAGATTTAACACAGCTACCCCTCTGGAAAATTAGACAAGTCTCTGTGATATGAAATGAGATATATAGTTTGGGAACCATAGTATGTAGTGTTGATTTGGCACAGCAGAAAATGAGTTAACCTGATCCACATAGAAGCAGAAAAACAAAAATTCCTAATAGTGCCTGTGAAGGCTAGATGCTCAGTTGCTGTTTGATACTAAATGCTAGTTTGCTCTTCCCATGTAACTGGACACTGTGATGTTCCTATATTAATGTATATATGGTAAGTGTTAGTTGTTTAGAAGATACATGGTAAGTGGAGTGAAAGAGGGGGAGTGAATGGGCAGTAGAATGCGAGATGATTGGCTGAGTGTTTAAAATGGCTGAACGTATAAAAGGAAGAGTGAGAGTGGAATCGGGGGGGAGAAGAGAACTGAGTGGGTTGCTTGGTGGGGTTTAGAGAGTTGTTTGCCAGGAGAGAGTGGAGAAGGAGGGAGGTGGAGTTCGGATTAGTATTGAGTAAAACCATATGCTTATGTGCCTTAAGAAGAAATCTTGTTAATCTTGTTAGCTTTGTTATCTGTAATAAATACTTAATTTGGTATACCAAAGGCCTGATCCTTGGCTGGGGTTTCACAGACCAGAAGGGAGGGTAAGGTAATGACCAAGGCTGAAGGGGAACTGTAACAAATGGTGGCAGCGGTGAAGAGAATAACAATACCAGTATTCAGAGTCTCTGGGAATACTAGTATTGGGACGTTACTGGTGGTTGCCTAGCAGGGGGATCTGTTGAGATCTGTGCTAGAGCAGATAGGTAAACCATAAGAGAGTGCGGTCCGGACTGGTGGAGTCCCTGGTGGTGCCTAGAGACAGGCAGTAACCACGAGCTGGTAGGAACCTGACAGGGAGAGCCAGGGAAGGAGCGTCACAGACACCATCCAAGTAGATAGTGCTAGGAACATGGAGAAACGCTGAAGGCCAGAACGCTCTAAATGCAGGGAGAATAGAGCTCACTGAAAAGTGTTGCTAACAAGCAATAAGGGAGGGGCTGTGTGTGAGGAGAACTTGGTAGCTATATATCAATGTATCTGGGTAGCTATGCTTTCAGACTAGGATTCTGGCGTTAGCCGAATGCTTCGTCTCTCTTTTGCAAGTAATTGGTAATCAATAAAGGTGTTGTTTTATATCCTGGTTTCCCATCTGGTGATTATTTGGAGCTTCCCCCGGATGAAAAGAGCCTTTTGGGTGTAACATCTGTATATGATATAACATAGAAATATAGGAAGCTGCCTTACACTGAGTCTGTCTATTGCTCCATCTAGCTCAGTATTGTCCACACTGACTGGCAGCACCTCTCCAGGCTGTCAGAAAGGGGGCATTCCAAGCCCTACCTGGAAAAGCTGGGGATTGAACCTGGGACCTTCTGCACCAAGGCAGATGCTGTTCCACTGAGCTAAGGCTTCTATCAACACTGAAATGTTGCAGAAATCTGTAATGAGAAAAGCTGGGCATGGCCCAGGATCACCTGAAATGCAGTGTGACAAGCACATCCCCTTATAAAGAAAAGGGCTGGAATCCCAGATTAGAAACTGCAGTCATCTGAACAGGCTGCCTGAAATCCCCAAAGAGTCTGCGTATCAAATACAAAGGCCCCTTTTAACCCTGTGAACTCCAAAATGTGATACAAGAAACTCACACGGTAAAGTTAATGAGGAGGGATTGGCAAATCTGTCAATTACAATTTCTTTCAGTTTCTCATTTCCCCTGCCCCATTTTAAATTCATTTCTCCACATTTCTACATCAGTTTGCAATTTTTTAAAATAAAAGACCTCATGAAGCTTCATCAGCCTTTTAGTGCTTATTTCTCCTAATATACACATTTTGTGTGCAATTTGATATGCAGTTTTCCCTAATATAATGTATTTTTGCATGTTATCTTCACTAATATATGCATTTATATGTGAATTTTATCCTATATGCAATTTTGTACATGTCAACAGCTCTGCAAAATTCAGAGAAGTGCAAGTTGCAAAAGATGACTGTATGTCAGTTCACCTATTATTTCAGAAAGTGTGAATAAGGTAAGTTTCCCTTAAATGAGAACTGAGTCTAAATTCTTTCCTGTCCCTAAGCCAGACTATCTCCCCTTTCAGCTGTTGGCCGCTCATTAAGGCTTGTACTTGGATATTTTTATTTATTCATCTAATAGATTTTTTTAAAAATTCCAGCTTCCAATAAAATAATATCCACAGCGACTAACAGCAGATGTTCTCAAACTTTCTACCTCCAGAACCCTGCTTGAGAGGGAGGAAAGTTACAGAAGCCCACCAGCCACAAAATGGCAGAAGGTGAGGGTGGAGGCAGTCACAAAATGGCAGACAGTGAGGGTGGAGGCAGTCACAAAATGGCAGTCAGTGAGGGCAGAGGCAGTCACAAAATGGCAGAAGGTGAGGG
This sequence comes from Rhineura floridana, assembly GCF_030035675.1. NCBI lineage: Eukaryota > Metazoa > Chordata > Lepidosauria > Squamata > Rhineuridae > Rhineura > Rhineura floridana. Next base: position 39,839,435 of record NC_084491.1, read on the forward strand.
CGGAGCCAGTCACAAAATGGCAACTCCATAGTCCATTGGGATGCTAGATAACAGGGCAGCTCTGGCGACTTGCTGTGCCTCTTCCACCTCTGTCTGCTCCTTCTGTTCTCCTGGTATAGCTGTGGCGGCAAGATAAAAGCCAAAGGCGACACAACCAACTTTCTGGGAGGTAAAGATTAGTGGGTAAACTAGGGAGCAGCATGTCCCACCTGCAACAATGCTGTGGCCCACTGGTGGCCCTGACCCATACTTTCAGAAACACTGGCATTAAGCATCAAGAGCAGCACAATCCTTACAAACAGATATCAAACATGTCCCAGCATCAGAATAAATCAGTGGAACAAAACAGACACACAATCCACTCTAAATTTACTAACAACCAAAAAGTAGCCTGAACCAAGTGCATGGTCAGGGCCTGCCTATGTGGGGCAAGTGAAGGAGTCCAGTTTGTCTCTGCAAAGGAGGAGTTCCAACATTTTGGCAGCATCGCAGAAAAGGCTCTGTCTCAGTGCTTGCCCACCATCTTCTCAACAGGAAAGAGACATAGTGTAGGGCCACTGAAGCTGTTCCTAAAGTTGGGCAGGTTCATATAGAGCAAGGTGGCTCATAAAATAACCTGAGGCTGATATCAAAGGTTAACAACAGCACTTGGAATTGTCTAAGGAAACAAATAAGTAGCTAATGAAGATGGTATACGATCAGAGTAATGTGAACTGACAGTTGAGCTCCAGTCAAAAACCTAGTTGCCAAATTTTGAAGCTATTTATAGACCGTTTTATAGAAAGCTCTCAGATGAGTACTGCATCTTGTGGAACAACCACACTGCCTTGGAGCTGTCCCTGGTCCTGTAGATCATGTTTCCAAACTCTGACTCGGGCCTTGGTGCTCTGTATTCAGCTCCTGGAGTGATCCACTATGTGCTCCCAGCTACTTATCACCTACCATCGGCCATGTTCCTGCATTCATCAAAGCTCTTCAGGGTCATACCAGCACTTTACAGGCTCAACATCACAATGAAACAGGAGGAGATGCATTCTGTCCCATGGAAGTTCTTTAGTTGGTAGTTTGGGTTGACACAGTTTCTCACAGAATCACAGAAAACAAGCATTTCTCAGTCATCAAGATGTGGAAGGATGCGCAACCTGCTGTGGCTATAAAACGAGCAAATTAAGCAATAAGTATTTGACACATTTTGCACATTTGATCCCCAAAATGTACCCGTTCATTTTCAACTTTTTGTTTTTCCTGTAGTGTTTTGCATTCCTTTATTCACTGTAATATATATGCCAATGAGCACATTGTCTCATGTGTTCACGATTGGTTAGGAATATGTAATAAAACTTAGAATATAATTAAAATCCTAATTAGAATATAATTAAAAGTTCTAATTAAAATAGAGAGAGAACATGATTGCACTGATATCAAGGAACTGCAGGCTGTGGCTGAAAGGAGGCCCCATACAGCTCTCTTCCATGTTTAAATGAAAATATTTGAATTGGTCATGGATAAATGCAGGATTTCAGTGTTATAGTAAACACAACATCACAGTTGGGGTTCATTTGCATGGCCACCTACTACCAGTAATAATGGAAGAGAACCAGCTGTATTTTGGTTTAATTTCATCAAACTGTTGGTCATTTCAGCACTCTCACTGTAGCTATTTTCTGCTTCCACAGATGGAAATAACTGCACTGAGATAAGTAAAGTTAATTACTGCCAGTGCAGCCCCACCCACTGCAATTAAGGAAGAGAGTTTTAGAGATTAGCTATTTGCTTCTTATGATGATGTCATTCTTCCACTGCCAAGGAAACTGTCAGCCCAGCATGCCCTGTGGTTGTTAAAGGAGTCAAGAAACATGCAAAGGAGACTCTGGGGCATAGTGCTGCATCCCAAGTGTGAGTGTGTGTGTGTTGCAGTGGAGTGCAGAAATAACTGGTCTGCTAAGACTGGTAGTTGAAAAAGAGTAAAGAAACCTAAATTTTATTACTCTAAAGAGGTAAAGTCATACATGTTGAAGCAGCCATGAGGCCTTCTCTCAGGGAGCCATGACCAACTACCTGACAACATAGATAGGAACAGAAGAGGGGATGGGGAGGAGCAAAGCCTGGAAAAACAACAAACACTTCAGAGGAGGAATCAGCAAAGGGAAGAATAAAAATGCCTTTCTGTCTGTCACTCTCCACTGGTTCAGTCACTTGTAACATGAAGTGGTGCTTTACTCACAACAAGGTTTAGGTCACTTAGCAGGCCTACCAGGAAAAGGATTGTGGCATGATCCTAGGAACATAGGGAGCTGCCTCACACTGAGTCAGCCCATTCGTCTGTCTAGCTGAGTACTGTCTGCACTGACTGGCAGTGGCTCTCCAGGGTTTCAGACTAGGTTCCCTCCCAGCCCTACCTGGAGATGCTGGGGATTCAGACCTCCTGCATGCAAAGCAGATGCTGTACCATTGAGCTACGGCCCTTCCCCTGGGATTGACTTCCCCTTCTTCACAGGGTGAGATCCTAGACTCTGAGTCAGAAAGGGAATCGCACACAGGACCACCTCCGGAAGCACATTCACAAGATGAGCCCATGGTATCAGTGTCCCTCCAGCCCAAAGATGTCACATTGCCATCTTCTGACTCAGAGGATTCCATCGCAGAAGCCCTAGAACAACCCACTACAATCTCCCCACTCAGTTGGAGTAATAGATTGCTAGAGTGGGTTGAGCCCCTTTGACTGAAGCAGATCCTTTAAGTAAAGGCAGAGCTTACAGTGGAAACAGAAGTGCTGTTCCTTTATAAGCTCAGTCTAAGGCAGGCTGTCGCTGAAGCAACATCCGAGCTGTGCTTTCTTATGGCATAGCCTGAGACCTGCACGAGGCCTCACCTTGGTTGCGACCAGCCCTTGCACTGTAACAGCCTGGGTGGCAAGGAGGAAAATCTCAGGAGAACAATAATTGTATTCCCAGTTGCAGGGAATATAAGCACACAGGATGAGCAGTTGGAGGACCCCATTCCTTTTAACCAGAAGGCCAAGCTGCTGATAGTTAGACTAGACTGAACTATGTATTGATGGTATTTTAATTGTTGCTGTTATTTTCAAGCTCTTCAGCCAGAAAGGCTCCAAGAGTAACTTACAAATCAATAAAAACAACACAGTCCCTGCCTTCTGGTTTACAATCTAAGAAGGCATGGCAGAAAAGGAAAAGGGGTTGGGGAGAGACAAGGAAAACAAGCAAACTCCAGCACCAAATTCTTAATGTTGCAAGGTTCTTATAATAGCCGGCTGGGATGGACACGGGCTGCTCACAGTTCAAAAAGACGTCTCAGTGACCCCCTGAAAAGATAGCTTGATCTCAGAAGTGGCTGTAATGCCGCCAAAATTGTTGACCTTACAGGGTAGAGCCTTGACCTTTGGGGGCCTGGTTGGAATCTGCCAGCTGCTTGTCACTTCTGCCATACCAGATAAACTCATAGGAGTGGTAGTGGTTGGTTATCTATCTATCTATCTATCTATCTATCTATCTATCTATCTATCTATCTATCTATCTATCTATCTATCTATCTATCTATCTATCTATCTATCTATCTATCTATCTATCTATCTATCTATCTATCTATCTATCTATCCCATCAGCTCCAGAATCTATGGTCCTGTTGCTGTTCCCCACAGTTTTAAAGGGGATTAGTCACATCCATGAAGGACATGCCTATCAGAATCAATTGCCCATGATGGCTATAGGGAATCCCCAGTGACAGGGGCAAGATACCTTTGCATGTCAGAGGCACCTGTTTGGCTGCTGTGTGAAGCAAGATGCCACAATAGACAGGTCCTCAGCCTGATCAAGCAGGGTACTTTTTATGTCCATGTCACCTGCCAGTCTCAGGACATGAGCCTGGAAACACTTCTTGTGCCTGAGCAGGGCTCTCAGGCTTCACCCACCCCATGCCAGGTAGGCTTCAGCATGACAGCCTGAATTTCTAAGCGCAAGCCCCAGCGTCCCTTCTCTGAACTACAGATGGGCAAATCTGTCCATTCCAAATTTCTCAGTTTCTCATATTTCCTATTCAGTTTGCAATTTTGTTAAAAGCTGACGTAAAAATAATCTGCATTTTCATCTGCATTCCTCCTAACATGTGCAAATGCACAGTTTTAAAAGCAATTTTCCCTAACAGAATGCATTTTATATTTATTTTATTTATTTATTAGATTTATAGTCTGCCCTTTCTCCCAGTAGGAGCCTAGTTATATGTTATTTTCAATAATATATTCAGTTTTCTACATGCTTTCCCCTAATATACACATCTTGGGGTTGGAGAAATGCATTTTGCATTTCAGAAAAGTGCAAATTTATAGGGATAGCTCCATTTCAGTTCGTCCCTTGGTTTGGGAAGTGTGATCAAAATTAACATTTCTCATCCCTCCCTCCTCTGGAGCTTCATCTCAAGTTGCCGCCTCTCCCCCTCCAAGCAGTAGTGTAGCGGCAACTTCAGAAGTGCACGGTCCCTTCATGATAGTCCCATTACACCTCTGCACAGTCATGTCCCCTTTTCCACTTTCCCTCATTTTCTTTGCTCTCCCTGTTATCTCACAAGTTCACACTCTGCTGCAACAGACATACCTAGGAGCCAATCAGAATGAAAGGGGAGGATGCGTCTTAGCTCCTGAGGAGAATCTTCTCAGTGGCTGACTCACTCCCTTTTCATGCTGATTGGCCCATACAGAGGGACTTGGCTGGGACCTTGCTCCCAAAAAAGTAATGGGCCTATGACCTACCGTGTCTCTGGATGACTACATCCCTGCCTCCAAGGGCATCTTCCATTTCCCTGGGCCTCATCATCTCTCTCCCACTCACTTCACATCTCATTCTGAAAGTTAAATGTATCATTTCTGCTCGTGATTTTTTTTCTCTCCCTCATTTACCAGCCATATGACTGAATGCTTCAATTTATTCACTGCCCAATGTCTCGCAGCCATTACCTTCCTGTAATTTATGCCCTGTGCTGTCTGGTTTTATTTGGCTCGGCAACGTATATGGAGGAGGATAGAGTCACAGTGAAAGATGCTACAGAAAATAAACTTGTATCGTACTATAAATCCTCAGCCAAGTTAAGGAATAAAATGGCACGCTGAAAGGAGAAGGGGTGTTTTTTTTTATGGGCTCGCTTAGCATTGTCAGGGGAAAATAATTCCTCCGCTGCAAAGATTGCTGAGCGAAATTCTATCGCTGAATTGTGCAAGAGTTCAAGTTGGAGGTTCACTGTGGTCCCTTTCAACCTTGAAATCTATCAGTCTGTAAGAAATATTATTCCTGTTATGCTCCAATACAGAGTTCCTGATAAAGATCAGAAACCGGATGCTGGGAGAAATTGATGGAGCTTATAGCAACAGAGATTACCATCCGCATATTTACTGTGGAGCTGACCCTGTTTAGCTTCACATGGTTCATCCCAAAGCAATTGGCCTCTGCATTGGCACTACAGCGTATAAGGCCTATACTGTATTTAACGGCAGCAGTTCAGAAGAACTAGAATGAGGGAAAGCATATCTCAGCAGGAGAAAGACTGACAGTGCTGAGCATTGATAAAGCTGCTGTGGCAGTTGGACAAGCAATGGCTCTGTGCCTGCTGAATGTGATTTTAAATGGCTTCAGCTAGACAGGAAATGCATGATGATGGAGCCGGCTGTGGCAGCGTGTTACGTGTTATTAAAAAGATTTTTTCTTTAAAAGGAACTGATCCATTTCGGATCCTATTATCAGGCACTCAGACCCAAGGATGAGCAAACAGTGTGTTAAGTAGACAGGCAAGTGATAGAACATATAGGCCAGTTCAAGGCTTTTGTGTTAATATACCCAGCCCTGAATGTCTTGGGCCCAAGATATCTTAAAGACCACCTGTCCCCTTATATTCTACAGAGTACTGATAGGTGTTCCCTGTCTTACAGAGGCTTGACTGGCCTTCACTAGAAGACAAGCATTTAGTGTGACTGGTCCTGTGCTGTGGAACACTATTCCAGCAGAGATTAGGCAGGCATTTTTGACTTTCAGGTGTCTCTTGAAAATCTTTTTATGTGGACAGGCCTATGCAACTGCTTGTCTGTTTTATCAGCCAAACATTTTGTACTATGTTATGGTGTTTTATATTTGTATATTGCTGTATACTACCTTGATATATATTATGTGAACTGGCGGTATATAAATACTTTCCTAAACAAACAAACAAATGGTCCACAATGCTGCAGCCAGTCTGTTACATGGGCTACCCATAAGGTGCACAGGACTGCAACTGCTACCCTGGCTTCCAATTTGTTTCCAAGGCTGATTTGAAGGGCTAGTGATGCCCTTTACATGTGGCCACAGCACAATAAAGTTCCATATGGAGGATCCAGAATGATGGGATGCAGGAAAGTGGCCTTGTGGTGCACTGTCGGCAGCCAGAATATCACTACGGAAACTCTTCTGCATTTCTCCTTTGCTGCTGCTGCTCCCAGTGTCTTCTTGGAGGACAGATGAAGGAGCCAGCAGGAAATCCATCGACCTTGGTGAGAAGACTCCATCCCCCGTTATCCCAAACTGTACTCAGACTGGGATGTTGTGGCTCAAGGACAGAGTGAGTAGCAAGAGGGTTGGGTTAGCTCGTATTATTCTTGCTGATTTTGATCCTGCTTTTGTGTTCGATAGGTATTACCAAATACCTTTCCCAACCTTTGGGTCCCCAGATCTGGGTGGACTAAAACTCCCATCAGCCCCAGACAGCATGGCCAATGGTCAGGAATTATGGGAGCTGTGATCCAGCAACATCTGGGGACTCAAATGTTGGGAAAAGCTGACGTAGGGATTGTACTTCATTGCAACCTTGTATTGGTACCATATTATGATTATTGGATTCTTAACTTCTCAAATTTGAATTGGTTGAACATGTTTTGTGTTGCGCTTGGCTGCTGGGTGTTTATTATGAGCCACTCTGAGCAAAACCCACCCTGAAAAAGTGGCATATAAATAAACTATAGCCAACTAACATATACCAGGCCAGTTCTTCCCCTCCGGCCTTCCCCAACCTGGCACCCTCCAAATGTTTTGGACTATAACTCCCATCATCCTCAGCCATGCTGGCTGCAGCTGATGAGAGCTGAAGTCCAAACCTTCTGGAAGGCACCAGGTTGGGGAAGTTTGCTCTGGTCTGTTATTTTCTGCTGGAAGATCATATCTTTTAATAGGGAAGGACCATCACATGGTGGGAGGGCACATGCTTTGCATGCAAAAGCACCCAGATTTAGTCCTAGGCTCTTCTAGGACCAGGTAAGGCTGAGGAAGACCCCTGTCTGAAATTCTGGAGAGCAGCTGCCCATCATTGCAAGACAGTGATGAAACTGATGGGTGTGGGGAACCTCCAGATGCTGCTGAACTACAACTCCTATCGTCCCTATCTATTGTCCATGCTTGCTAAGGCTGATGGGAATTGTAGTCCAGCCATTTTTGGAGGGCCACAGGCTTCCCACAACAGTGACAGATGGACCAAGGATCTGACTTTGTGTAAGCCAGCTTGCTATGTTCCTATTATGTTCCTAATGCTGCATCACAGACACACTAAACAACCTTCCATTAAATGGGAAAAGAGCATATCGAGAGTGACCATTTTGCCTTGATATGCTAGTTTTCTACATGCAAGAGTTTTTATTTTATTTTATATGGAGGAGCTTTCCATGATGTCACACCACACATACACACCTATAGCCTGAAATGGTATAGTCCAAGTGGGTGGTGATTAGAGTGATAGACTCAGGAAACCAGGCTTCAAATCCCTGCTCAGCCAAGGAATAGGTCAGCTGATGGTTTTAAATATCAAAAATGTTGTTTGTAAGGATGATGAGAACAAGGGGATTTAGATAACTGTACAAGATACATCAGCAACTAAAGCATTTGTAGGCACTACTGATGGAAACAAGGGAGGGAGGAAAAGGAGGTGGGCAACACCAATCACTCTTCACAGGAACTTATGAAGGAGTCTGCCCTCAAGAGGCCAATGTTCATTGACTAATTAATTGCTGCTTTGTTATAATATTGACACCAGGAGCCCTATTCATCCTCATTGTGACCCAGCTGAAGTCAATAGACTTTTGACGGCGCTTCTTGATCTGGAGTCTCACCAGGACTATCAACCTTGCACAGAGTTAACATCTGTCTTAGGATATTCTGCCTCAATGGTGGTCAAACAGAGGGTGGATTTTAGGATTTTGGTGAGGGAGGCTCCATAATCTGAACATCCCAAGATCATGACCTTATACTGAGCTGAAGGAAAGGTCTGTTTAATTTACATTATTGTTACTTTGAGAACATGGGGTTCCTGTGTGTGTTGTTGTAACAATGCTGTCATGGAGAGAACACATAAGCATTCGCCTTAATACACCTGGGGGATGGGATGGAGGTGTGCACGCAAACCCCTCCTGCAACATTTCTCTTCTGGGCATGCAGACTCCTCTCTCAGAATTCAAGGGCATCCAGTGAAGGTGAATGTTGGAAGATTCAGGACAGACAGAAGAAAGAAATTCTTCACATAGTGTGTAATTGAACTATGGAATTCACTGCCACAAGAGGTAACAATGGTCAACAACATGGATAGCTTTACCAGACGATTAGGGAAATTCTTGGCAGGTAAGGCTTTTAATGGCTACTTCCCTTGATGGCTATGTTCTACTGCCACTGTGGGAAGCTGTATACCTCTGAATGCCAGTTGCTAGGAATCACAAGTGGGGAGAGTTGCTGTCGCACTCAGGTCCGGTTTGCAGGCTCCCTACAGGCATACGGATGGCTACTCTGAGGACAGGATACTGGACTAAATGGGCCTGTTCTTATGTTCTTAGACCTTTGTTTAGCACAAAGGTCTGCACAGTGTTTGTAAGAGGATTCTAAGACATGGTTGATGATCAGGAGGAAATGTCTCACCGCCTTCAACTGAATGTGCTATAATAAACCTTGTGCAAACCTTTGTACTGAGCTTACAAATGTTAAAAAAAAAGTGCCCACATGCCCAGGGATATTTGGGCCAGGGCTTGTGTGCACATCCCTACCCAGTTCTCAGTTTAAGCCCATATGTGTTCAAGAGTCACATTCCCTTCTGGGCAGCCTTTTGGAGGCCACAGGCCAGTAGTATATGAGATCAGAGGCAAAAAATAGGCGAGGGTGGAGTTCATGAAGATGCTCCAATCAGGTAAGAAGCACTGGAAGTTGGTGCAAAGTGAGGCCAGTGAGGGGTGTGGTCTGAGGAGAGTCCCTAGCTCAAGATAAAGAGGACTTTTAACTGGGCAATAGTCGTTTAACAATTCAGGGAGCTATCCAAGGTGCTGAAGGCAATGACCATAAGCAAAGATGTACCATCCAAATGCATCCTGCCATTTGAAGACCACCTAGACATATTTGTAGTCCAAAGATACCTGCAGGGAAAATGGCTTGAAAATGGCTAAGGAGAGATAGATCACTGTAATGTGTGACTAGTTAAGTACATTGCTGTATTAAGTGAACATTCAGATATAAATCCAAAGTTGGGACACACATTCTGGCAGGTCAGGGAGAGAAAAATGGCCAGCTTGATCTCCTTGGCCTTCCAGGGCATGTGTCTGAGCCTCATATTTGCATGCAGATATCTGCATAACACAAAGATGAGTGCCATTGATCACATACCATCCATTTTACTACATTATGCTTTAAGAATTTAAATAGGAGAAAATAATGTAGAAAAGTTCCCTGAGCCATTGGATGCTTTTATGCTTTTGCTTTTTCGGGTCAAAGGCAATGATTTTTAAATTTTGTTGCTGTCATTCTAGGTGAAATATAAGTCATGTTACAGAGACAGAGAGTCAGACAAAAGGTTTTATTTGTTTGTTTCTCAGTCAAATCATTTATTCTTTGCTCTTTAGTCAAAAAGACTCGGGGAGTGGCTTACCAATATCAATAGTAAGAGAGCCCCTGCACTCAGGCTTATAATCATCCTTACCAACAGACATCCTAGATAACTGCCTAGACCAAGGGTGGGGAACTTCACACCCTGAGGGCTGAATGTGGCCCTCCAGTCCTCTTTTTCTGGCCCTCAGAACATTAACCAGGCCACTCCCCTCTCACCAGGCCTCACTGCTCACTGACCCTGCTTCCTTGAGTGTTTTTGCCTGGCTGGGATGCGTCTTTCAACTCTTTTGCTTGTCTGGATGGAGGGTAGAAAGGAGTGTGCAAATGTGTGTAGAAACAAGCCTACTGTACAAAGGAGAAAAAAATGACATTTGTTGCTCTGCCCACTTTGCCCCCACCCACCACTGGCATGTGGCCCCTGAAGATTGTCCAGAAGGGGATGTGGCCCTTGGGCTGGAAAAGTTCTCTACTCCTGGCCCAGGCCACCCTGATCATGCCGTTTCCAAAATCCCCCAGCCAAGTGACATCATCAGCAGGAAGAATTCAAAGGGGGGTGTAGAGTTGCCTCCGGTCAGCAGAGGGAGCGGAAGCATTACCTTCAGATGTTGCTCCCGTGGCATCAGCAGGCTATGTGGGTGGATGAATGAATGGATGGATGGATGCATAGTCTGCATGGCAGGTGTTACGCAAAGCCATCTGGATAACAGAAGGATTCTCCTTCCTTGATGGAGTGCCTGAGCTCTCAGCTTGTCAGGTCTCTGGGTGATGTAGAGCAATGTGGGGATTAGTTAAACCAGGCCTGAGGGATGCTTTCATCCAGCAGAGCAGCACAAAGTAGCATGAGCTGGGGAATGAAACGCTCAGACTCCACAAGAGGAAGGGAAATGGTGCTCTCAGCCTTCATTGCTATGCTGCCATCGTCAGCTGTCTAAGCTGAATGAGGGAAGATCTGTGTGTCTGGGGCCACCCTGTCCTCCTGCCCTGGATGTTGTCACCTGCTCTGATTGGGGCGTGGGCGGGGTCGAGGGCTTCCAGGGAGGACAAGGCAGCCAGAACTGCTCCTGACATTGGTGAGAAGTTGCTGCTGTCCAAGACAGCCAGAATCTGCATAGGCATTGTCTGGAAACAACTGAAAACATTTTTGTTTCGACAAGCGTTCCCAGCTGGATGAAAGGGTCTTGGCCTTGGCTATTCACTTTGCATTGTTTTTAAACCTTTCTTTAGTTGTTTCCCATCCTGTTTTCAAAACTGGTTTAAGCTGCTTTTGTGATATGTTTGCAAATCCCTTGGAGATGCATGCAAAAGGTGATTAAAGGTGAGTAATAATAGACAGAACTATATACAGTACCTGCCTCATACACACAGTAACTTGAAGAACTTGGGTTTTTGCGTGCTTTCCCCTCCTCCCTCCCCTGCCTTTTTCCTCTTGTGTCATGTCTTTTGAGATGGTGAGTCTGAGCACCGGGACTGTCTTAGAAATGATTTTCGTAAGCTGCTCTGAGACACCTTTCAGGCCATAAATGTCTGAAATAAGTAAATACATACTAGTGGTGGTGGAGGGAGCAGAGTAACAGCACAACCCAAAACCAAGATCTGCCTAGATGAGAGAGTTTGGATTTGGCAGATCTTAGGCTTTCCCAGCTGAGCTGGGGCTCAGCCGGAACTGCAGCAGCGTAACTCTACCAGTTCAGCCAGGGCTTAGCTGGCAAAACATAAGCTGATGAAGTCCCCCAAAAGAGCTGTGCTTGGGGAAGGGCGGGGCAGGACAAAGAGAGATGTACACCTCTTCCAGACCCTGTTCAGCTTGGTCATGTGACCTAGGGCCCAATCCTCAAAACTCAGGCCCACACTCATCTACTGGCAACAGCTGGCAGTAGTCTCTCCCAGAGGCTCCTGAATGGAGTTTGAAATAGGGGTAACTTAGGCCAGCGTAAGTTATGCCAGCTTCCTATTGTTAGGATTGCTCTCTCTCTCTCTCTCTCTGTGTGTGTGTGTGTGTGTTTATCTGTCTGTTTATCTGTCTGTCTATCTATCAGGATGCTCGACTAGATGGGCCATTGGCCTGATCCACCAGGCTCTTCTTATGTCCTTATATTCTTATATGCCTACATGTCTGCTCACAGCTCAATAGGAGAGCCCGGTTGCATTCCTTGGCTTTTTTTTTTTTTTAAATCCCATATTAAAATGTAGGAGAAGTGTCTGTGATAGAGGCTCCTGAAACTGGCATCTCTGCTGATTACCTGGATGGTGCTGGGGTGGGTAGCAGTGAGGTCAGGACTGTGTGGGTACCACAGATTGCTGGTAGCGGTCCCACCAATATACCTGCATTGCCCCCCCCTTGGGGTTGTTCCACCACCTCTGGTGAGCAGAGGGACACCAGGGCCATCAAGGAAAGCAGCCGCACCCCACCTGTTCCGATGGTTGAAATGGTCTCAGGCAAGAGGGCTGAGGAACAGGCCTTTGCTCAAAGCCTTCGAGAGCTGCTACCAGTTAGGAGACCATGTTGGACGAGGTGACCTCATGGTCTTCTGACCCAGTTTAAGCCAGCTTCTTATCTTCATTTGACTGGGAAGTCCGCACTCTGTCTTCAACAGGAAGCTGTCAACAGGCCTGGGGGATGGAGTGGGAAACTTCACAGCAATGAAGGAGAGTACGAGCAATGGCTGGGTTTGGTTAGCGGTTCCCAAACTTTTCTTTTGCCCCTGTGAGCCACTTGAAAATTGCAAAGGGTCTTGGCGGACAGTGCGGTGATTTTTCTGCCTGCTTCAGCCACTGCAGTGCTCTGTGCTAGATGCTGCATGATTCCTAATGGTGTCGTTCCTGCTTCTTTTTACTGCTTATACTGTTTATTGTGGTCTATTATGTTACAATTTGAATTCCATAGAATTCTGGCTGTAATACAATAAAATACATACAAGCAATAAAAGAAGCAATAAAAATGCCATTAAAAATCAATATGGATATTTAATACAATGGATGGTGCTGTCTCCCATCTTCAGCCACAAATCCAGACATGCCACAGACCACCTGAATGAAGCTCATGAAGGGGGCACTGTTGGTCCTTGGACCACAGTTTGGGAGTCCCTGGTTTAGGGAAAGCAGGGTTTTTTTAGAGGAAGGTTTTGAGGTGGGACTTAAAAGAGATCAGGAAAGGTGAAGGACTATAGGAAGTATAGTCCTCCAACTATAGCAAGCAGTGGAGTCCACGCAGATAGACATGGGAGGAAGCAATAAAGGGCGCTGACAGAACGTGGGGCTGGCCGAAGGGAGTGGGATGCTGAAGAGCCTCCTTCCCATCCCCAAACTTGGTGCCCTCCCGATGTTTAGGACTACAAGCTCCATGAGCTCCAGCCAGCACTCTGTGACAGATTGCTTTGTTCAGGTTAAAAGTCTAAACAGGGCATCTATGTAGTAAGCCGTGAGCCTGGCAGTTAAGCAACCCCTGTAACGGTTAAGGTGTTGGACTATGACCTGGGAGACCAGGGTTCGAATCCCCACATGCCATGAAGCTCACTGGGTGACCTTGGGCCAGTCACTGCCTCTCAGCCTCATGAAAACCCTATTCATAGGGTCGCCATAAGTCGGGATCAACTTGAAGGCAGTACATTTACATTTTTAGCTCTCCCTGAAACAGATGCCAAGTCAAAAGAGAAAAAGAATTTATTTATTATTTTATTTATTATTTGATTTATATCCCGCCCTTCCAGCAGGAGCTCAGCGTGGCAAAGAATTAGCCCCCCTCTTCCCGCATCGGCACACAGAAAATTTAGGGTTCAGGCAATGAGTTTTCCAACAGACAAGCTCAGTAAACCAAGTTTCCTTTACTTAATAAAACTTAATCAAACATTATAGAAGAGGAAATAAATGTAGTTAAGATAATAACATACAATACAAATCAGAAGCATAGATATTATACAGTAGATTGATGCAGAGTTGAGAATGATGCTTTAATTACCTGAGTCTTCAAGGCTATCTGGGCAAGCAAGCAAAGCTCTCATGGAAGACTGAATTGATGCTAAAATGCAGGAATATTTATACTGAAGTTTCCTTTGAAGATCACAAATTTATGAGATATTCCAAGCTTAATTGCTGCTTATCGCAATTGTCAGAGAAAAAATACCTATCCTAAAATATAGCAAGATGATACATTCCATGATATATCTGAATACATAAGAAAACCCTATAAATTCCTGCTACAGAATAACATACATTAATTCTGTTAGACATGATCTTTATTTGTATGCATCTGGACATTCTAAAAACTGTTGATTTGGGAATATTTGTCAATATTTCTACAAATAAAGTGTCTGACTAATTGGAGCCAATTAAGGATTTATGATAGAAGTAATTAATGGCATATTATCAGTGCGATTTTATTGCTTGTAATTGATAGTGGTCACTCCAAGATTTTATGGCTTTGAGATCAGCATAAAATTGATGGTTTTATGACTGAAGACATTAGATCAGGGATAACAAACTTTGGAATGTTTACAAATCTGTTTACTGACAAATCTGCTTACTGACAAATGTCACTATGGTATCACAAACAGACAAAGAGATATCTATTTGCTGTGTGTTAGATTCAAGTGGGCTGTATTTGGTTGAGAAAAATTATTAGTATGGATATTATCTTTGAATCCTCCATTGTCTCTGGGTTCAGCTGGGCTATTAGTGGGGATATTTCCCACAATAGCTTCTTCATGTTGGTGAAGGGTTTGAAAAGTTAAGGACTAGAAGCTTGAAATGGTTGTGGCACCAAGATCTAAAGGACTTCTCAACTAATCCACCTGGCAAAAGAGGCACTGAAAAATGTATTTCTCCAGAGTAGGAGGAGACTACTCATTGTTCCTTGTTGAGACTCTCAACTCATAACCCACAAATTTAGCCCCTTCTAAATCTTTGAAGCTTGGCCACAAGTGGGCATGTTGAGAACCCATGCATGCTCCTCTAAGTAAGGGGTAGGGTGGGTGTGAGGACACTGAAATGCATGGGGGTGTTCATCCTGACTCCTGGGTGTGGAACTTCACGTCTTTTGTGGAATATCAGGGAACATTTTCTCTAATTTTTTTCTCTCTCTCTCTCCCCCCCCCCTCGGTCACCAATAACATGCAATCTTGCTGAAGCCCTGGACCAGCTCTGCCCAGTCACTGAAAGCATATTTACTTTCCCTACGGAATCGGGTTGTTCAGTATTAGCATATCTAGCTTTCAGTTTAAATATGTGCAGGTTTAGAGATTGTGTTGTTTAAATATGTAAGTATTCTAACATGAGGAGTTGAAGGGGACTCAGAAATTAAATTATAACGTTGTGTTTACCTGTGCTGAGAGAGGAAATGAAAGGGGATCTTCTAGAATTCTAATCAAATACATTCCAGAAGACAGACTCTGCAAACTAGTGAGGTCTGTTGGTTTTGCTTAGAATCTGGATGGAAGGAACTGAGGAATGGATGGTGCAGGTGAGTCGGGGACACAGAGTCCTGTTACACCTTCCCCCAGGAAACGTCTCTCCTCATTTCACCCCATTTTTCACTAACAAAAGCCAGCCTTTGCTTTATGCAGCATAGCTCTTCATCCATTCCCCCCACCACCACCATTTGCTGTGAAGCCATTTGCATGATGGATGAGTCCTCTGGCAGGGCATTTTTATTTCTATTATGCTTAATTCACTTTATCCATCACTAATTTCTCCTTTGCTGCACACCCATAATGTAAACGTGTCTCAGCATTTTGCTGCACTGGGCAAACTGATGCGTATATCATCCTTCCTGAATCACATACAAATTACCAGGAATGCTGACAAGCGCCTTGGAGCGATGCAAATCCGTCACTACACAGACGCAGCTTTCCAGAGAGCCACGTGAGGATATCTAACGAGATAAATGGCTTCCTCGCAAAGTTCCAAAACAACACTTTCCGCCCCCATGCCAACTTTCTCTTCTCTCTGGCATTTTCATGCACTCAACACAGACCATCAAGAGCTGTGTATGCCAGATTAAGGCTGCAGCCTTAAGCATGCTTAATAGGAAGCAAGCTCACTGAATTCATTTGATGCTATAGGCATCAAATTATGAATATACACATGTGGATGAGCTTCTGTCGTACAGAAAAAACACGGCTGGTGGTGGTGGCAAAGCAGGTAACTTCACTTAGGGGTGGGTGAATCTGTCGATTTTGGATTCTCTCAGTGTCTCATATTTTCAAACTTAAATTCAGTTCACAACATTTCTGCATTAGTTTGTGAATATATGCATACATATAAATATATACACATGCACACACATACCTATACATGCATATATATATATATATATATACACATACACATATGGATATGCATACATATATAATTCCTCACAAATGTTCATTAGTATTTCAGTGCAGATTTCTTCTAAAATACACATTTTTGTATGCAATTTTGCCTAACATACAAAATTTCGCAAGCATTTCCCCCTAATATATGCATTTTGTATGTCATATTTGTATATTAGTGCATTTTCACTAATATTTGCACTTTTATGTATGCATTCCCCTAATATGTACATTTTTGTCCAAAGCTTTTGGCTGGGGAAGCACGTCAGGAAAGTTGAGGAATTTTGAAAGAGAGCTGCTTTTCAGTTTATATACTGTTTTTGGAAGTGTTAGGTAGATACAAGATCTGAACAGGGTGGTTCATGACAGATGCTCTTTGAGGTCACTGATTCATAAGGTCACCATAGGTCGTAGTCGACTTGGAGGCACATAACAACAACAACATCAAAATGCGAACTGAACCAAACTTGTCCCCCATGAACCCACAGTGGTGCATGTCACTCTTTGCAGCTTCCTGTTGGCCACTCTTCCTGGAGTGCTTGGAAGTAAAGCCATCTTACATCGCAGCCCTCCGCAGGCATTGCAAGAAATGCAGCTGGCAGGAAGCTGCAGAGATAGCCTCTCACTTTTTTAAATGGCATGAAGCTTTTTAAAAAACATTTTAACATTTCTAGCGTGTCATCTAGGCCACAGGACCTGCCTGCCTGCTTGAGCATTTCATCTGCTGGCCCATCAGATCTTGCTCCTCAAACTGGGCAACTTGTTTCTGGTGTGAAGGTGTTGCTGCCCTGCTCTTTGTCTGGCTTTGTGCACCTTCTTTCTGTTGGGATAAACAAGCTTGCATGATTTTAATAGGGAGATGCCCCTTCTAGCCAGAATTTGGGGACACCTCTATGCTTGTTTACTGTGATGTAACTTCCTATTGGTGGGGTTATTTCACTTCTTCTCTTCTTTGTTTAGAGATGTTGTTCTCTTATTAGCATAATTATCTCTTAAGCCACAGGAGAGAGAAGCATCCACAGGCTTCCCTCCCAGATGATTCCAATCATGGACTAAATCTACTATCTACTTCTATCTTTTCTTTCCAAGCCAGAGCCTATGTTTCCTGAACATATGAAAGGTTGTGAGTAAACATTCTTAATACTTTTTTTTACCAAAGAAGACTGTCTCTGTTGTTCTTTTATTCAGCTAGTCTGTGTGAGGGGAAGGTGGGCTGGTTACTTCTCATTCTGCTTTTGCAAAATATATACTCTGCTAAGAAATGGAACTACTAAACTGTCTCTATTTCATTTAAACCTAATACTTTCTGATCCCTCTGATCCTTGTCCGCAGTTTTGGCACTTGACCCTTGACCTTTGCTTTGCATGATGCATCCGCTTCTGGCCTACTTGGGTTGACAACCTCTTTACCCAGTACAGATGTTCTGGAACTACAAGCATTGGCAGCAAACACTTCCCTCACCCCTCACCACTGCTTTTCCACAGTAGCAACAGAGCAAAAAGCAAACAAACTGAGCCTTTAAAACCAGGACATCATAAATCAAAAGCAGCACTGTCTGTAAATTGTGACCAGTTTTTTCCTCTTTTCACTGATAATTTTAATTTCTTTTGTAAACCACTAAAAGGTATTCTACAGTCGGATAGCATATATATTTTGTTAAAATAAAATAAACAGAAAGAGCTTTTAAGTTTATTCTTATTTGTTTGATAGTTTATTAAATTTGCATCCCGGCCTTCCCCACAAAGGAGTGCAGGCTGGCAAACTCACAAACAATAAAACAATTAAAGCATCTAAAAGTGTTTATCTAAAAACAATTTCAATATGGATGCAGACTGGGAATGATCTCTACTACAGGCATAATATGTTCCATGTGGCTGGTTCCAGTTAACATCCTTGCCGCCGTGTTCTGAACCAATTGAAGGTTGTCATAACTGTCAAACCTGGTGCCATCTCCTAGTGCCTGGGAAGACTTGGAATTAATTGGCAGTCCTTTCAGAGCAAGACCAATAAAAACAATTCCCCCACACAACGCATCATTTAACATATGCAATTCATTCCCTCAAGATCTGAAGATACCTCTTGGCTGAGATAGTTCTGTAAAGTAACTTGACAAATTAATGGAGGGATAGGCTTGTCAACAGCTACAGGGAAGGGGCATAGGTCAGTGACAGAACATCTGTGTGGCATGCTGAAGGTCCCAGTTTCAATCCCCAGCATCTCCAAGTGGTGATGGAAGCAACCCCCTTTATGAAACCCTGGAGAGCCACTGCCAGTCAGTGTAGACCACGGATGTGGAACCTGTGGGGGCCCTCCAGATGCTGTTGGACTCCAACTCCCAGTAGCTCCAGCCAGTATGGCCAATGGTCAGGGATGTTGGGAGGTGTAGTCCAACAACATCTGGAGGGCCACACTGGTTCCCCATCTGTGGTGCAGACAGGGATAGGGGTGAAATTCAGTCTGTTCGCATTTAAAGCCAAATCTATCCAATTTGCAATTTCCAAAACAATGTGAGAACTGAAAGACAGCCATCCTTCAAGATTTGCGTTTATCTGAATTTTGCAATGCAGTTCTCCAACCAATGTATGCAGAAGTGCATTGTATTAGGGGAAAATGTGAATTAAAATGGATATATATTCATGAAAATGACATACAAAAATGCATTATATTAGGAGAAATTGCTTGCAAAAATGTGTGTTAGTCAAAGCTGCATATAAACGTGTGTTTATTATAAGAAATTCACACTAAAAATTATGAAGAATTTTCATGAGGATTTTGTTTTAGATCACAAACTGTTACAGAAATGTGGAGAAATGATTGGAAAACTGAGAAACTGAGAGAACTGAAAATGACATATCCTTCCATCCCGAGGTGTAGACAATACTGAGCTACATGGACTGATGAATTGACTCAGCATCCTCTGTTTCTAGGTATTAGTTATGATAGCTAAATGGAACCTCATTGTTCAGAGGCAGTATACTCCCAGATGGTGGAGATGAATAATAGGGGAGGGTTGTTCATGTCCTCTTTGTGGGCTTCCCAGAAGAACTTGATTGGTCACTGTTGGAAAAAGGATGCTGGATTAGGTAGATGCCTTATCTGTTCCAGCAGGTCTTTTCTTATGATGTTCTCCGTCCTCAGTAGCTCTGACTAGGAGTGGCTGGTTTGAATGATCCAGATTTCACTCACTCACACACACACACTCACACACACACACACACACACACACAGAAGCACTGGACTGGAGTGAGTTAAGCTGCTGCTAGCTGTGTACACACACTTAATGCAATAGTCCTCTGTCATTTCATTGTGAATCCCATCACTTAGCTTCTGATTGCTGAATCCCGTCTGTACAAAAGGTACTAAGCTGCTGTGCTTACCTTTTTCCAAGCACCCATTCTGCACCAAGTCACTTCTGCCCAAGACCCATTCAAGTCAGAGGGACTTAACTATGCATAACTGATGGCAGGCTTATATGCAAAGATTGTTCTCGCAAATCCAAATGCCGCCTTTCTTATGATGAAGCGTGGCAAACTCAGCATTTCAAGAAAGAGCAGCAAAGTATGTAGAAATGTCCTGCCGGGCAAAAGTACTGCTCTTTTTGAGGATCTCATTAGGAAACCAATTATACTGTGACACCAACATCCCGGTATTTACAAGGGGAGGAGGGAAGAAAAAGAGACAGAGAGAAACAGAAAGCATGTGAGTAAAAATAAACCATTTCTTTGAAACACATTTGCTTTCATAACTCCCAAAATAAAACGCTGAGAAGTGTTCCCGACAGAGAAAATGGTACAGAATGCCAAGGAGGGGAAATTACATTTCATTTTGTCATAACCAGTTGAAAGAGGTGATTATCGAATCAGTTTGTTACATATACCTGATCAGAACGAGAAACAGTCCTGTTTACAAACTAACGCGAAACTAAAAACAGTCCTGAAATTTTAGCTTAGGAGCAGCAGACTACTTATGTCATAAAGTATTATTGTTGTTGTTGTTTAGATTTCTTAACTCACCCAATCCAGTGGACTCAAATGTCGTAAAAACCAATAAAATAATTATTTTGGATTATTTATCTGCCATATTCTTTTAATTGCTTGTTTGGATGATGTTGTATTTCTTAATTCATTTGATGATGATGATCTATTACTTTTATCAGTTTCTTTATACAAAAGAAAAAGTCTCCCAGTGATTTGACAAGGTAAAAACACAAAAGCAATTTAAAACTGGGGGGGAGGAATAAAAGCAAATAATACACAAAAACATAAAATGCTCATCCAGTAATACGTTAACAAAGACAAATCCTTTGCTCCCCACTAAAAGATGAGCGCCACCACAGGAGGCAATTTAATTAACAAAAATGTAAGTGAACAAAAAGGTCTTTGCCTGGCACCGTAAGACTGGCAATGATGGTGCCAGGCACATCTCCCTGGAGAGAGCATTTCAGAGATGGGAGGGCCACCACTGAAAAGTCCCGTTCTTTTGTGGTCAGCCTCTGCACCTCCCTTGGGTGGGGTACACAGAGAAGGGTAGAGTCTGGTTCACTTGGGGAGCAGCAGTCCTTGAGGTCTGTTGTTTTCATTAGGGTTTTTTTGGGGGGGTTAGCCATCTTTGGCACTATAGAGCTGAAAAGTAGGATATTAGTCCTCTTGTATATTTTAAAGATAATAATAAAATGAAGATAATGATGATGATGTGTTTTTTTGGGGGGGGGAATGAAGTGCCGGTTGTACTCATATATTGATAACAGTGTCATAAGTGCTAGCACAAAATAATTACTATGGGAGGCAAAATAAGAGTACTCTGTGCTGGTGAGTACTGTCACCAAAAAAGCCATAATGATGATGGTGATGATGATAAGCATTAATATTACATTTCAGAGTGATTAAAACATCATACACTTTTATTTGTGATGTCCTTGCAAGGCAAGCCACTGTGATTGTTCTCATTTTGCAGATGGGCATACTAAGGCTCAGAGAATGAATGGATGAATGAATGAATGGTTACAGGCCTGGTGAGGGACAATTCTTACTAGGAAAACATCACACAAGGAAGGTGATCTCTTCACTATGTAGCTGCTATCAGGACAAAAATTCCTCCTTCCCCTGTGCAAGGGGGGGTTCCTACAAAAAGGTCCCATAATCTTCCCATATGTTAAGAATCACCCATCTCCTCTCCTGTGATTTATTTATGAAAAATCAAAGACATAGCTGCTACTTGATATGCATACAGTGTAACATATCGTTTGGTCCTTTGCCACTGCCCTTCATCAGGCCTCAGTAGCATATCATGTGCTAAATAATACATAAAAGAAAACCTAGCCAGCTACCCCCTCTCCCGCTTTGTGTTCCGACTCTGGCAAATCTCCAACAGAATGAAGCAAACATCTTAGCGGATTTTTATTTATTTTTTAAATCAAGTAATCTGCATATTTCTGTTTAAGCCTGAACTGACGAATGTGGGCTGGGCAAGGGGCCAAAACATGTTAAACCTTGCATGCAGAAACACAGGACCTGACTGACAGATAAACCTGAAATGCTATAGTTTGCGAGAAAGGCCTCATCCACAGGCAAGCACATTTCTCCCTTGTTTTGGGAGGTTCCTCATGAAGATGGAGAGGAACCAAAGGGCTTCGTGTTGCCCTTAGGTGACGGAACAGGAGACTAGCAGTCTCTGAAATTCTAGCCCTGGGGTGGGATGGGTCCCATCACACTGGAATGATGCTCCCTTTCCCATTGAATGTCTTCTGGCAAAGGAAGCAAACAAATGTAGAAACCAAATTAATGTTGCACAATCAAGCCCTCTTAGGAATTCTATGGACTCATGTAAGAAGAGCTTGCTGCATCTGGGAATGGGGGAGAAATTCAATTCCAACCAATCTGCGCTTTCTGGTATGAGAACTGAAACACAGCCATCCTTTGACATTCACACATCCAGAGTTTGCGATGCAGTTCCCCAACCAAAAATGCCTCTGTTAGGGGAAAATGTGTATAAAAAGGAATATACTGGCAAAAATAACATACAAAGCTGCATAATATTAGGGGAAACTGCTTGCAAAAATGTGTACGTTAGTCAAAACTGCTTGCAAAAATGCGTTTCTTAGGAGAAATTCACCGCAAAAAGCTGGTGCGTTTTCATGAGGATTTGTTTTTTAAAGAGCAAATTGCTACAGATGTGGAGAACTAAATTTAAGATTGGGAAAATGAGAAACTCAGAAACCAAAACTGACAGATCCTTCCATCTCTAGCTGGATTGGCCAAAGGCCCATCTAGTCCAGCATTCTGTTCTCACCGTGGCCAACCAAATACCCTAGAATTATTTTCTTTATCCAAGGTCAGACTAAAAATGTTCTGTTGTAGCGACCTTCATGATAGCATTTTCATAAGTGCTTCCCTGTTTAATTTGCTGGGACACCTAGGCAAGCAGAGTTGTTTGGTCACAGTGTATGGATAAGGCAATAGTGTAGGAAGGAAAGTTGTAGACAAGTTACCCCCCGGGTCTTCCACACCAGCGACTGTGTGCATCACAAGAAATCTTGCCAACCCTCTGTCCAGAGTGCCAAAATTGACTCGTCATTAAACAGCAACCAACAGTACCTGTTCCCTGAAACCATGACTGGCGGAAGATGGCGGCGTAATGAGCTCGCTGTTGTTAGAGCTCTGTCACTGCTCTATTTTTAACACCATTCAACATCATTCCTGGGGGTTGGGAATATTTTCCTCCCCCTTTTTTACAACTGGAAGATAAATTGCACAAAGATATCGCAGCACGAACGCCAACAACGCCATAATAAGAACAAAATACCACAAGAACGACGCAGACAGAAGTTTACTTAACATCCGTTGCCAAGCCAGGTGCTGTGGAGGTTGGGTGAGAGACGCTCCCTCGGTGCTGTGGGGTCGGGTGAGAGCCGCCCTTCTTGGCCGTGCTTTCTTCTGCTGCTGTTCTGTCCTGTGTCGCTGCTGTGTCTCGTGCTTTCTGCTGGGACAGTAGTGTTGTTTGGAAGGCCGTTCGCGGTGCCGTTGCGGCCTTTTGTTTTCATCTTGCCGCGTGCTCGCGTTCGGGCTGGGCGTCGCTTGGGTCTCCATCGTTGCGGCTTGCATCGCCGCTGTCCGTGGCTGTTGTTGCGGGCTGTGTTGCAGCCGCTCCGGGGCACAATTTCTGCTGCCGTTCGCTGCTTCCTGCCTGTTGCGTGCGGATGCCGCCGTTGTCGTCTGGAGGATCGTCCTTCGACCGTGCATCGTTGACGTCGTTCGCTTGTCGCTCACATGTGGACGGCTGCTGCTGTGAGCTGTGCTGTTGCTTGGCTACCGTCACTGTGGTCTTGCCATCGCCGCTGTCCTGCCGTTTGCCTGCTTGCATGCCGGTCCTGCCGCCAGTGGAGTGCCCGGGCACGGTGCTGCTCGTGTGGGCGAGGTGCCGCCTGCTGCTGCTATTGAAGTGTTGTTGTGCTATTATATGTTGGAAGAGGACTAATTTTAATGTTGGTTGTGTTATGTGCTTGTGTGTATGGATTAGTGTGGTGTGAATGTTGTATGATTGGTTGTTTTGTGGTACGAATGTATTGAATGATTGTGGATGCATATGCAGTCGCATGATTGGAAGGATTGACTAACCCTAGGGTTGTGTACTGGACCTGATTATCCACCCCTTAATATCTTTTACAACATCTTTTGACCTTTTCATCTGGGCTTGTTGATTGATTGCGGAGGAGATAGGGGCATGTGTAAATCAGGGAGGGAAGAGGAGGGAGGGGTTGGGGGCCAAAATATAACAAGATTGGGCGGCAGGCGCTGGAATGGTGCTGGGGGCAGACCATGTCAACAGAGAGAAACAAGGGATAGATACATAATATCCATCCCTTGTTCCAGGTCTGTCCAGAACCAGAAGGAAGCTGGGGACGCAGGATTCCTACTGACCTTCGACTGCTGATGTGTAATGCCAGGTCTGTAGTACAAAAAACATCTACCATTCATGATTTGATCTTGGATGAATGTGCAGACCTGGCATGTATTACGGAGACATGGTTGGACGAAGCCTCAGCTCCTATTCTTGAGGCTATGTGTCCACCAGGCTTCCGTTACGCACAGCAGCCGAGGGTCGGAAGGCGGGGAGGGGGAGTGGCAGTTATTTATCGAGAGTCGTTGCTCTTTGCCAGACCTCCCCTTCGTGCGACTAGCTTTGTTGATTGTATGTACTGGAGGTTGGGCTCGAAGGGCAGTTTAGGGATCCTGCTCGTGTACCGCCCGCCCCGCTGCACGGCAGACTCCCTGGCCGAGGTGCTCGAGGTGATCTCAGACGTGCGAATGTTGTCCCCGGAGCTGTTAGTTCTGGGTGACTTTAACATACACGCTGAGACCACTCTCACTGGAGCTCCTTGGGATTTCCTGGAAACCATGGCTTTCTGGGAACTGCGCCTTAGTAATACTGAGCCCACCCATGTAGCCGGTCATACTCTTGACCTTGTATTTGTCCCGGGGGGGGAGGGTAGTGTGCTGAAGTTAGGGGCTAATTCTTTTACCCCTGTGTCATGGTCAGACCACTATCTGGTAAAGATGGATCTCTCGATGCCGCACGCCTTCCGCAGGGGAAAAGGTCCTATTAGAATGGTCCACCCCAGGCGCCTGATGGATCCAGATAGTTTCCTGACGGCGCTTGGGGAATTGGAACCTGCTGAAGGTCGCCCGGTCGAAGCCCTGGTGACGGAGTGGAATGAGAGGATCGCAGGGGCGTTAGACCGAGTGGCTCCGAAACGTCCTCTCCCCCTGAACAGAACTCAAGTAGCACCATGGTACACACCACGGATGCATACTTTGAGACAGGAGGTGAGACAACTAGAGCGCCGGTGGTGGAAGTCGCGCTCCGAAGATGCTCGGACACAGGTTAGAGCAGCAATAGCTGCCTACCAAGTGGCAGTAAGGGCAGCAAAGAGGGAATTCTTTGCCGCCTCCATTGCATCAGCGGCGTGCTGTCCCAGGAGGTTGTTCCAAGTGGCCCGAAGCCTGGTCGGTCCAGTTGCTCAGGAACCCTTGGAACAGTCTAAGGCCTCCTGTGACAAATTGGCAAAGCACTTTGCTGATAAAATCGAACACCTGAGGAGCTCGATTCCGTGCGCCGTGGATACAGTGAGTGAGCTAGAGTTAACCAGTTGCAAATCGGTCAAATGGGATCGATTTCGGCCTCTTCCTGCTGAGGATGTGGACAAGGTGCTCTCATCTGTAAAGCCTACCTCTTGTCTAAATGACCCTTGCCCATCGTGGCTCCTTATGAGCTACAAAGAGAGATTGGGTGAGGGGATCAAGGCAATGGTTAATGCATCCTTGCAAGAGGGTGTTATGCCACTAGCCCTCAAGGAGGCTATTATTAAACCCATCTTAAAGAAGTCCTCCTTGGATCCCCAGATCTTAAACAACTTCCGCCCAATTTTGAACTTACCATTCTTGGGCAAGGTCATTGAGAGAGTGGTGGCAAATCAATTGCAGACACACTTGGATGAAACGGATTATCTAGATCCATACCAATCGGGTTTCAGGACTGGACATGGAACTAAAACAGCCTTGGTCGCTCTGGTTGATGATATGAGGAGGGCACTGGATAGGGGAGAATTCACCTTCCTTGTCCTCCTGGATCTCTCAGCGGCTTTTGATACCGTCGACCACGGTATCCTTTTAGATCGCCTGGAGAGTTTGGGATTGGGAGGCACGGTTTTACGGTGGTTCCAATCCTTTCTCTCTGATAGGCGCCAACAGGTAGCATTGGGTGATGAGGTTTCAGACCCTTGGCCTCTCAATTGTGGTGTGCCACAGGGTTCTATCCTCTCTCCCATGCTATTTAACATCTATGTAAAGCCGCTGGGAGAGATCATCAGGAGATTTGGGCTGCAGTGTCACCAATATGCGGATGACACTCAGCTCTATCTCTCATTTAAATCTTCACTGGAGAGGGCTGTGGAGACCATGTCCAAGTGCCTGGAATCCGTGAGTGGATGGATGGGCAGGAACAGGTTGAAGTTGAACCCTGATAAGACTGAGGTACTACTTGTGGGAGACAAGGGAGGGTTAGAGATGTTGAGCTGGTGTTTGGTGGGGTGAAGTTGCCCCTACAGGACCAGGTCCGCAGCCTCGGGGTTGTTCTTGATTCCAAGCTGTCCATGGAGGCTCAGATTTCGGCTGTGAGCCGGGCAGCTTGGTATCAATTACACCTTATACGTAGGCTGCAACCCTACCTCCCTGTTCAACAGCTCCCGCTCGTGGTGCATGCCCTGGTCACCTCTCGATTGGACTACTGTAATGCGCTCTACGTGGGGTTACCCTTGAAAACAACCCGGAAATTACAACTTATACAGAATGCAGCGGCGCGCTTGCTTACCAACAGCCGCCGCCGGGACCACATCACGCCAGTGTTATTTGATCTACACTGGCTGCCGGTTGTTTTCCGGGCCCGATTCAAGGTGTTGGTTTTAACCTTTAAAACCCTGTACGGTTTCGGCCCAGCTTACCTGAAAGAGCGCCTCCACCACCACCAATTATGCCGCCCAACTAGATCAGCCACTCAAGGCCTTCTCACAATCCCGCCAACCAAAACAGCTAGGTTGGTGGGTACTAGGGAGAGAGCCTTTTCTGTGGTGGCCCCCACTCTCTGGAACTCCCTCCCATGTGATCTTCGACATGCCCCTTCCCTAGATGTATTCCGCAAGGCCCTAAAGACGTGGCTATTCCAACAAGCCTTCGAAGTCCTTGGGATGGGTAAATCGTCATGAGTCTGTCATCTATCGTATGTTGTTAATATAATTGCTTTTATATGTATTGATGACTGTCCAGTATTTCTATCTATTGTTATTAATGTGATTGCATCTGATATTATTGTATTTTATCTTTTTTAATGTACGTCGCCTAGAGTGGCTAATTGCCAGATAGGCGACAAACAAATTAATTATTATTATTATTATTATTATTATTATTATTATTATTATTATCAGCAAGAGGTACTCTGTGGCCCCCTAAGCCCCCATGTGAAAAATGGGGGCTGGGGCGCTATTCGGGACCATGAACTCTGCAAAAGTTATTGAAGACTGCAGTGAGAGAATGACATGGAGCCTTTTTTCCTTCTCAGCTGGGCCTGTCCTGTCTCTTACAGACAAAGCCCCAAAAAATAGGAAAAGAACTTTATTGATTGGTTTCTGCTTTAATATGAACAGTGGTTATTCTAAAAAGTGTCATATGGCGGTTGTTTTTGAGGCAGAAAGTTTCTTCAGGCAAATGTTAAAAATAAAAATGCTACTTATTTGCTGGGAAATTGAAGATTTTTATCTAGGCCTTTTTATAAAGTGTTTGGTTCTCTTATTGTGACACATTTAAATGTTTTTTCTTTTCTTTTAATAATGTTATTTGTTATTTAATTTTGAGAATTGCATTATTGTATTGATGCATTATGATGTGTTATATTCGTGTTTTTGTAAGCTGCCTTGAGGGCCTTTTGGCCATAAGGCGGGGTATAAATTTAATAAATAAATAAATATAAATAAATAATGGGAAGCCCAAAGCAGGGCCTCACAGCAACAGCACTCTCTCCACCTGAGATTCCAACCAAGGGGAATCCAGAGGTATTTTCCTTCCAACAGTGGAGGCAGAACATAGCCATCAATTTGTCTAATCCACTTTTAAAGCCATCCAAGTTGGCTGCAGTCCCCGTTGTTGGCTCTGTTGAGCCTTGATTCCTGGACTCCACACAGGAATTGCTGACTTACCTGGTGGTTTATTAATAGAGCTTCTATTCAGCTGCCTGGAAGGGCTCTGAACACAGACCTGCTGCAGTGTTTCTCTTGATCAAGGGATGTGGGAGTCTGTAAACAGGGGTGTAACTTAAGGGACAAAGCACATTTAATTCAATATGTCTGGATACAGCAACCCTAAGCATATTCTGGCCCATTGAAAACAATGGGATAATAATTCCTGATTTATGGGGATAAAAATCCCCAAAGGTGTTTCTTACTTGTCATGAAGACTTTCCTTCTTACAAAGACCAAAACACTGTACTGAGCAAAAACATTTTAGTATTAAATGTTAAAGCAGGTATTTCACAATTTCTTTTAACATCTGAGGAGGGGAAAATGCCCATACTGACATTTAGGTAATATGCAGGTTTATTTAAATTTAAGTGGTAATCAATGAACCCATTAGTCATTCTGTTTTATCAGAAGAAAGAGAATTAGTAATACGCTTGTTAAGAGTCGCCTGTATGATAATTAGTTATAACTGGAAAAAATCTAACCCCTCAGCACTGGAAGACTGGATAGCCAAGCCTGGATACTCAACTGCCAAAACTGACCAGTTTAGTTAGGTTAACAGAAGGAAAACAACGTAATGATCAATTTATTGAAAAATGGAGCGATATTTATTTATTAAATATACATATTTATTATGTATTGGTGCAATAAAGTACAAGATAATGTTGAACTTTGTAGAGACAAATCAGTATTATAAGTTTGTGAATTATTAACTGTCAGTAGTCACTCATTGATTTTTTTTGTTCATAAGTATTTATTGTTTAAGCATTTAGATGGTGTTATTATATTATTATTACCATACATATATATGCATAAATATATCCATCTGCACATTGTAAATAACAATGATAATGATAATTTAAATGGCAATCAACTTAAAATTATTGTGTCATGCTTCCCTTGGAAGACTCCAGAGAGGATGAAGGGGAATGGGACACCTCAGACCCAGGAAAATGGACAAGCAGAGAGGCAGCTCAAGACTCTTTGCCTTCTAAAAAATCTTGGATTTAGATGGAGACTAAATGAATCTTTATTACAGAATGACAAAGTAGTACAAGAATGTAAGAAGAAATTAAAAGAGTTTTTTGAACATAATTTACATAAAGGAACAAATGAAAATATCGTTTGGGATACAAGTAAGGCATTTATGAGGGGATATTTTATTAAATGTAACTCTGAATTAAAATAAAAGAAACAACAGAAAATGCAATTAATTTTGGAAGAAATAAAACAAAAAGAGGAAGAATTGAAAAAGAATCCAACTAAAGTTTCTATTGTAAATCAAATTAAAATGTTACAGAAGCAAGTATCAATGCTGACAGTTAGAGAAATTGAAAGGAAACTAAATTTTGCTAAACAAAGGACTTTTGAATTTGCAAATAAACCAGGGAAATGGTTAGCATATAAATTAAGAAAAGAACATCAAAAAAATATTATTTTAAAGATACAAGAAGGAGATGAGACGCTGACAGATAATGTAAAAATCAAAAAGATTTTTCATCAATATTATTCAACATTGTACAAGTGTCAGGAAATTCCATCTGAAAAAATAGAAGAGTATATATCTAAACAGAATTTGCCTAAAATTACAGACTTTCAGAGACAAGCTATTAATGGCCCTATTACGTCAAGAGAGATATCTGAAGCTATAAATAAAATTAAATTAGGAAAGGCGCCAGGACCAGATGGGTTATCTGCAATGTATTATAAATGTTTGGAGGAAGAACTCTTACTACCTTTACAGTCTACAATGAATTTTATTCTGCAAGAGGGAAAGATACCGGATAGTTGGAAAAATGCTAACATAACATTAATACCTACAGAGGAGCAAGATTTAACTAAAACAAAAAATTATCGGCCAATATCTCTATTGAATAATGACTATAAAATTTTTACAATGATCTTGGCAGAAAGATTGAAAATAATATTGCAACAATTTATCCAGGAAGATCAATCAGGGTTTTTACCTAAAAGACAATTACGTGACAACGTCAGGAATGTCTTGAATGTGTTGGAATATTTAGAACAACGAAATGATAAACAAGCAGCTTTGATTTTTTTAGATGCTGAAAAAGCATTTGATAATTTGAATTGGAAATTTATGTTTCAGGTTTTGGAGCAAATGGATTTTGGAGACAATTTTATAAAATGGATTAGATCGATTTATACATCTCAGAAGGCTCAGATAATTGTTAACGGAGATTTAACGGATTCATGTGAAATACAAAAGGGTACAAGACAGGGATGTCCATTATCTCCCCTTTTATTTATTCTGGTCTTAGAAGTGCTGCTTAGAGATATAAGGCAAGATAAACGGATTTCGGGATTAAAGATAAAAAAAGAAGAATATAAATTGAGAGCATTTGCTGATGATTTGATAATTGTACTAGAAAACCCTTTGGAAGGAATTAATGTATTGATGGACAAATTAAAAGAATTTGGACCGTTAGTAGGATTTAAGATCAACAATCAAATTGGTGAAAAATTTAACTTTAAGGGAACAGAAAGAGTTAATGGACAAGACAGATTTTACAATAGAGAAAAAGTTGAAATATTTTGGTATCATTATGACAAATAAAAATTCAAAGTTGTTTCATAATAATTATGAAAAATTATGGACAGAGATTAAGAAAGATTTGCTAAGATGGGATAAACTACAATTGTCATTAATGGGTAGAATATCTGTGATAAAAATGAATGTATTACCGAGAATGATGTTTTTGTTTCAAACAATACCTGTAATATCCTCTGATTTACCTTTTAAACAATGGCAAAAATATATCTCTAAATTTGTATGGCAAGGAAAAAAACCAAGAGTTAAATTTAAACTACTACAAGATGCCAAAGAAAGAGGAGGACTGGGATTACCAAATCTGAGACTTTATTTTGCTGCCTGCTGTTTAGTCTGGATAAAGGAATGGATCTTATTGAGGAATAAAAGACTATTGGATTTGGAGGGCCATAATTTGAAGTGGGGATGGCATGGATATCTATGGTATGACAAAGTAAAAGTAAATGTAGACTTTAACAATCATTTTATAAGACGTCCTCTGTTGAAAATATGGAATAGATATAAACCAAGGTTTTATTCGAAAATACCATTATGTGTCTCAAGTCAAGAAGCGTTTTACAGAAGAGAAATGGCTGGAAAAGAGAAATGGTTAACTTATCAAGAACTATTAGAAAATGTACATGGAGAATATATAATGAAAGAGAGAGAACAACTGACAAAGGAAGGATATAGTTTTCAATGGTTTGCCTATTTACAATTGTTAGAAAGATATAAAATGGACAAGAAAATGTATGGGTTTGAAATAAGTAAATCTGATTTTGAAATAGGATTGTGTACAAATGATGAAAATATAATTGCGAAAATGTATAAACTCTTACTGAAAATGGATATGGAGGAAGAACAAGTAAAAGAGTGTATGGTAAAGTGGGCAAAAAATTTTGGTTATAACATACAAATGGATCAATGGGAAAATATGTGGAAAAAAGGCTTGAGATTTACACTATGCTATAATCTTAAAGAAAATTTCTATAAAATGATGTACCGTTGGTACATGACTCCAGAAAAGTTGTCAAAAATGTATAGTAATGTTTCTAATGTTTGTTGGAAATGTAAACAACAAGAAGGATCATTTTATCATATGTGGTGGCTGTGTAAAAAGGCAAAATCATTTTGGGCACAGATAGGTAGGAAGATGCAAAAAATTCTAAAGATAAATATTCAGTCAAAACCAGAATTTTTTTTATTGGGTTTTATGGATAAACAAATAGAAAAGAAATATGGAAGAATAATATTATATATGATTACGGCAGCAAGATTATTATATGCACAGAAGTGGAAAATGGAATCAACACCAACAACGGAAGAATGGCTATTGAAATTAATGGACTTAGTAGAAATGGATAAATTGACATGTCTACTTAGAGAAAAATCGACAGATACATTTCTTAAGGAATGGAAGCCTCTCTTAGACTTTTTGTTGAAAGATCAAAATAAAATGATGATATTGGGATTTGACGATTAACTAAGACAGCCTATGGAGAAAAGTGATCCTGTATACATTAAGTGATCCTGTATGTATACATTAAGGGACAGGTTTGATGTATATTATATACTTATAGCTGATCTGCGACAAATCGGAAGTCAACTATTTTATTTTTTTGTTGTTGTATTGTTATGTTTTTTGACTTTGTTTTGTTTGTCTTTTGAAAAATTTGAATAAAAATTATTTTTTTTTTAAAAAAAGACTCTTTGCCTTCTAACAGGGAGCAGGACTCTGCTGGAGCTGTGCCGTCAGGTTTGGGGAGTGACCAGGAAGCCACTTTGATCCCATCAGAGAGGAGACACCCACGGTTGTTGATACAATGGAGGCAGTCAAACCGTTTAAGAACCACAAGCTCTCTCAAGAGGGAAGGCTGATTGCAAACACCTGGCCTCAAACGCTGAACTTAAAAGGCCGTGAGTGGCTTGGTGCTCTTGCTGGAAACAACGCTGGACCTCCATGTCAGATTGTCACCGTGATCCTGTGCCTTCAGCCCTGCCCTGTCTGATTGGATCTCCAGTACCTTGATTCTGAACTGCCCCAAGGACTCATCTGTTCTATACTCTCTTGGCTCCTCCCCAGAGCTTGGAAAAGTTACTTTTTTGAACTACAACTCCCATCAGCCCAATCCAGTGGCCATGCTGGCTGGGGCTGATGGGAGTTGTAGTTCAAAAAAGTAACTTTTCCAAGCTCTGCTCCTCCCACCCGGTATCTGAACTTGCTGTAGTTGCTGGCCTTTCCTCCGTAACTGAAGCCTGACAGATTTACAGCCCGGCTGCTGGCCATTATCTGTTACTTACTTTACTGCAGCTATAAACTATTTCAGCTCAGTCAGCAGAGACAGACATTAAGAACACAAGAAGAGCCTGCTGGATCACACCAAAGGCCACATCAAGTCCAGCAAGCTGCTCTCACAGTAGCCAACCAGTTACCTGTGGAAAGCCTGTAAGCAGGACATCAGTGCAACATTGAGGTTTCCCGCACCTGGTATTCAGAGGCATACCACCTGTGACACTGGACATAGCATAGCCAACATGGCTTGTAGCCATTGGTGGCCTTCTCCCTGAAAAATTTGTATAAGCTACTTTTAATGCCACCCAGTTGGTGGTCCCCACTTCCTCTTGTGGTAGCAAGTTCCAGAGTTTCACTATTCCCATTGTGAAGAAGTATCATCTTTTGTCTGTCCTAAACGTTTGACAGCTGTGCAAGCAGGTCTTCTTTCCCAACTGTGCTGATGAGCTTCCTGGAGACATCTGCCTGGTTTGACCAGAACAGGCTTTCTCAACCTCATGCTCTTTAGGTATTTTAGCCTACCACTCCCAGCAGCCCCAGCTATCATGGAATGCTCCGTAAGCTGCAGTGTGTGTGTGTGTGTGTGTGTGTGTGTGTGTGTGTGTGTGTGTGTGTGTGAGAGAGAGAGAGAGAGAGAGAGAGAGAGAGAGAGAGAGAGAGAGAGAGAGAGAGAGACTAATTACAAGAGATGTGTTGTTTTCATCCTTGCTGGATAGCTGATTTAGCTTTTAATTACATACTGTAAATTTTAAACACTTTGCCAATTATTTCCATCACCTCTGTTCACATTAGAATCTGGAAGATTGATCATGGGGCTATTCTCTCTCACATACATCTCATGTCCAAACCCATCCTAGATGCAACTTATCTTGCTCCTTCTCCCCCCTTGCAAATTGTCAGCATTTCTGGGGATTTTAGCTGGGCAGTCTCCACACTTGTGCAACAGCGTCCTTGGCGAGCAAACTTTGGCGTGATGGGGAAATAATTACATGGCTCTCCTAGGCCCTATAGCAGGGGTGGGGAACTGGATCAGGGGGGCATATAGTTATCTACACACATACACACCCCTTAGGCCAAGTGTGATGCCTAACCATTGGGGGGTTTGAAGCCCCAATGCACAGTGCTTTGCTCAAGTCTTTACAGGCGCTGTCTGCAAAACCTCTTTTGGCTGAGTCACATCATTACCTGCCCCACACCAGCCATCATACAGAATGTCAGTACACAGGAAGCTGCCATATACTAAGTGAGACCATGGGTCCATCTAGCTCAGTATTGTCCACACTAGCTGGCAGCAGCTCTCCAGGATTCCAGCCAGGGTTTACTCCCAGCCCGACCTGGAAATGCCATTGGGGACTGAACGTGGGACCTTCCGCATGGGAAGAAGCTGCTCTACGACTAAGCTACTGCCCTTCCCCCAAGGTATAGGACAGATGGGTGTCGCTTGGCTGAAATGGCCTCATGGGCCAAATGGAGAGGCATGGCAGGCCTAATGAGGCCGGCAGGGTGAAGATTCCATGACTCCCTTCTCCAGGTAGCTCCATCAGTTCCTTCTGACCTGATCTGGATAGAACGGTTTCCAGGTCCAAGCTATCTCTTTATTTAATCGTAGTCCACCTCGCCTTGTGTCCAAGCCCAATGGCTTTGTGTCCAAGGTGCTGACACCTTGGGCAGCTCTGTGAAAGGTCAGACTAAAACTTGGAGCAGATTCCACTGCCCCACTGACATGGAGCCACCAGCTGCCATTGCCGTGCACCCTCTCGCCAGCTTGATTTTCCTGCTTTGCTTCTTCTCATCACCTCTTACTTATTCTACTGAACTGCCAGAGGACCTCAGCAAAAGCTGGACTCCAACTCTGGTTCTCCCTGATATTGCTTGCAGTGCATGGACTGCCTGTTTGGTTGGAAACTCAGCTATTCCTGACCTTAGCTCCGGTTCCGATTGGACTGCTTGTCTGGTTCTAGACCTTGGCTACCCCTGCCATGGACAGGCATCTGCCAAGCGCCCATACGGCAGGAGAGGGCCCACTGGACTTGCTCCTCCTCTTCACCATTGCCTCCTATCTGCTTGTTCACCCGCCTCTTACTGTGACCCGGAGACTGTGGTGTTGAGAAAGAGGATCAGGAGATGCTGCTGCCTACTAACTCACTGGCTCTCTGCCTGGCAAGCAAGCAGGCAGTAGTAACAAAGGAAGAAGAGGGAGAGCCACTGGGGATCATGGCAGAGAGGAGGGATGCCCCCTGAGGGAAAGGAGCCATAGAGGAGGTCTGGCCCAACCTGGAGCTGACGCTGTCTGTCTCCAACATGCCCTCCCGTGGAGCTGCACCAGTGACCTACCGCTGGTCTCCACTTCCTCTTCTGTTGGAGCTTCTGCTTCAGGTGCTCTGACTCTGCATGCTGACAGCCCTGCACCAATAAACGTATCTAGGCTTGTGGAGCTGTTTCCATGTAGCCCCATGCAGGTCCACCGTTCTGTCTTTGGAGGGAGTTTCCCCTGGCTCCCAGACGCTTCACCTCTCCTCTAGCAATAAACCGAAAAGCTTTGGCGCTGTTCCGCCCAGGATATTTATTACCCGACATAGCCTTTGATCCTGTTTAGTCTAATTGAACCCGGCATGGAGCTCGACGTTGCTAATGTATTTCTACCATAAGCCGTGTTTGCAAACAGATGGAAGTTACATGATCAGATCCCTTTCCCTACTATTAGCAAAAGCGGTTGACTCTTTGCTTTTAACTTACAACTTAATTACCAGGCATATGGAAATGTCAAGGAACGCGGGAGGCAAGACCCTTTTTCAGATGCCATAATGGATGCTGCCCCTTTGTCTCTCTCTCTCATCAAGGATGTAAAAAGCTAGCACAAAAGAACATCAGTCGGCAGGCTGCAGCAAATGGGTGCAATTTTAGGTAGTTATATTCAAATTTATAGGCCACTTTCCCATGGGAATGGCTCTCTGGAGAGCAGCACCCAGGGCTCTGTCCTCATATTTCTTCCTGTTCATAGCTGGCTTGTGAGATTGGAGTTGATGACAGAGATAAGTTCTCTCTCTTTGGCTCTCTGAGGCTAGACAGCATTAGGAATCTTCCACCAGAGAGTCTGGCAGTGGAGACCACCATGGCATTTGCAACTAGGGAGGAACCAGTCGGAGCCTGTGGACTTGAGGGCTCCTGTTTAGGATTCAAGCCAGACAGACATGCCCTGTTCCAAGTTATTCTATTCCATTGCCCCACATCGTTTTCTGGTTTTACCTTCCCAACAGATACTCAGCATTCTGGGCCACTGAGCATGCTCATTGCACTGTGCTGGTCTTTTTTTTTGGGGGGGGTATCTTATGCCCCTCCCCACTAACAACATTTATACTTCAGGAAACCTTAGGGTTCTCAAAAGCATGCAACACCACTTTTTTGTTTTTCCTTTGGCTGTGATCCTGTTAGCATTCACCAGCTGAATTTGCTAATAGAATGATGCTGCTCTGATCTTTGCGGAAGGACTGCAGGCTAGTTTTGCAGACCAGATGATTCAAGGATGGTTAGGCAGTAGGGTTGCCAGGTTCATGGCCTGAGACTGATCCTGTATCTTTAGGAGAAGAGAAAGTCAGCCAAGTGCAGGTGTTCTTGCAACCCTGTAATGGGAAAAAGCACAAGGTGGAACTCTCCCC
The DNA here is from genome assembly GCF_030035675.1 of Rhineura floridana. NCBI lineage: Eukaryota > Metazoa > Chordata > Lepidosauria > Squamata > Rhineuridae > Rhineura > Rhineura floridana. The sequence goes on from NC_084491.1 coordinate 39,875,912, forward strand.
CCCCTGCACAACTTTTAAAGATACAGAAGACCTCTTGGTTGCCAGGCCCAGCCTCCAAGAGGTCTTCTGTATCTTCACAAGGTGGAATTCTCCCTCCCCCCCCGCACAACTTTGAAACATACATTGTACTGTTGCAAGAACACCTGCACTTGGCTGACTTTCCCTTCTCCTAAAGATACAGGATCAGTCTTGTAATGAAATGAGATATAGTTTGGGAACTGTAGTATGTGGTGTTAGTTTGACACAGTACAGAATGTGTTAACCTGAGATAACATAGAAGCAGAAAAACAAAATTCCTAATGTGCCTGTAGAGGCTAGATGCTCAGTTGGTGCTTGATACTAAAACTGCTAGCTTACCCATCCCATGTAACAAGATACCGTTCAAGCAGATACTGCCTGGAATGTGTTGTGCCTGGGGGAGGTAGGAACACCACGGAGGAGCGCTCAAGGTTAGAAAGCTAGCTCAATGCAAAGACAATGGAGCACACTGAAAAGTGTTGCTAACAAGATGGGAGGGGCTGTGTGTTAGGAGGGCTTTTGGAAAGCTTATATCACTCGTACCTTTGTAATCAAGCTTCAGACTGATTTTCTGGCACTAGCCGAATATCTGGTCTCTCTTTTGCAAAATATATTGGTAATCAATAAAGGTGTTGTTTTATATCTTTGGTTTCCCATCTGGTGATTATTTGGAGCTTCCTCCAGATGTAAAGAGCCTTTTTGGTGTAACAGTCTCAGGCCATGAACCTGGCAACCCTATTAGGCAGGGGGAGCCAATATCATGCCCTCTAGAGTTGTAGTCCAGCAACATATGGAGGACACTACATGGACTACCTCCCACAATAGGGTATGGCCAGTTTGGCCCTATAAAATGTCCAACCCCCGTGCTGTCAGCAATGCAGGTGCCTCCCTCCCCAATCAAACACAACCCTGTCCAAACTGCTCCAGAATAGATACTCTCTTTCTCTGCTGATTGTCTAAGACAAGGATAATTGAATCCCTTGTCAGTGAAAGTGAAGAACAGGATAAAACCTACAATATGGCTACAATAAAAATAGCAGTCCTTTATGAAGGAGGTTGGAGTCTCAGCAGTGGTTACCTGAGCAAAAGCCCACTTGGAAGTTTGCAAAAGCGGCACATTCCCTTTGAATTCATGAACTCTCGTGAAAGCTTCTCCTCCCCCTGGAATCACTTGATGGGAACAAGTTGTTATAGAAATAGGCTGTAAAACAAACGAGCAGGACTGAAAGTGCTTCTTCAATGATACAGATGTTTAAGCATGATTATACTCCCCACAGTGAGGAGGCAAGGACTGAGTGGGTAAACACTGGAGCAAACTTCTTACGGATGTTGTAGAAAATGTGTTGCTACCAATCAAATAGTTTTGGTTAGATAAGGTGGAGGGATGAGGTTAGCAATGTAAATTGGATGGCCTGCTAAGGTCTTCTGCAGAATTGCCACAATATTTTTTGCCTCCTGAAGCATATCTTAAAGCTCCTCCTTCATCCAAAGAAACAACAATAAAATGTCAGAGTATTTCTCCAAATTTTGTGATGCATTTCTCCAAACAAAAACTGTGTACAAAAATGGGTATATTAGGGGAAAGAGAGCAAAAAAAAATATGCAAAGGGGAAACAGAGCAATGCATATATTCATGAAAAGAACATACAAAAATGCATTATAGCAGGGGAAATCTTAGGGAAAATTGCACTGCATACTAAAATGCTGACAAATTTTCATGAAGACTTTTTTTTGAAAAAGCAAACTAATGTGGAAATGTGGGGAACCCAAGAAGTCTGGGAAAGCGAGAAACTGAGAAGAAACTGAAATTTGTCAATTTCATTCATTCAATTCAATTCATTCAATTTCATTCATTCGTCTGGAGGTAAAACCAGCCACGTTTCTCAGTGAGGTTCTGGACATCCTTAGGTTGTCACCAGATTTCATCTAAAAGAAGGGACTAACCACACACGACTTTAACTGCATCCTTTGAAGCTCTGTCAGGGACTCTTTTTTAAAATGATGATGTTGATGTTGATTAGCACTTCTTTTTTGTAAAAAAATGGGGTACCAGTACTCACACCTTGATAAAAGTGCTGTGGGTCAGGGAGTGCAACATGGGTACCATAGGCAGCAAAAGAAGAGATGAAGGTGCTCCATACTGGCAAGCACCATCACATAAAAGCACTGATGAGAACAACGGGAGCACTATTTGCCATGGAAGGTCACTTACCTGTTCAGGATTGCTGTGGGGAGGGAAGGGTTAAACCTCCCCTGCAGATCTCTCTCTCTATCTGGCCCTTGGGACCCTTGCTTGGCCACACCTTCTCTCCCAGGCCACACCCCCTCTCCCCAGGCTCCTCCTCTCTCCAACCCTGCTCTGCACCCTCCTTGGCTGATTCTGCCTGGTGGAATGCATCCTTGAGCTGGAATCAAGGGAACCTGGTCTGTTAGGGCAAATGGGGCACTGACCTAGCAACCTCAGTCTGCCCCTGCCTGCCCGCCTTTTTACTTGCCAACAGTCCAGGGGGAGGTGGCACTGCCTGTCAGCTTCCTCTGCCGTAATTTCAGGGTTGCCCCTTTTAGAACTCAGCAAGGAGGAGGAGGATGGGGGGAACCTAGGATGAGTTGGCTCTGCCAGTCATTGGCTCCGGCGCCGCCTACTGCTGGGCTCCCTGACTTCTGCCCTACCAGTCCCAATGGGCAGTCGCTGCCACTGGTCACAATGATACCTCTTGCTTGCTTGCATGGAAAATTGAGAGTTGTGTTTGTGTGCATATACAAGCCTCTGATTTAGTCCAGCAGCACTTGTGCTCTGGAACTCCCTGACTGTTGAAGTTAAGCAGGTGCCTTCATTGCATTGCTTAGATGCCTGCTGATTTCCCCCCTCCCTTTTCAACGAGCCTATCCAGACAAGTGATCTGGTTACATTCGGGTTTAAAATTGTTAACCATTTTATTGTGTTTATTGTTCCTGGATGCTTTAAATAGGTTTCAAACAGGGTTGGGTTTTTTTAAAAAAAAAAATGTTTGTAATGGTATTGTATCAGTGATGGGTTTGCCGCACTGGGCTCTTTTAGGAGGAAGGGTGAGATATAAATCCAATTAAAGAAATCAATGCATTTCCACATGGCTGGAATGTAGCCGCCGAACAAAAGGAAGAGTCACATCATGGCTCCATTTTGTGGCCCTTGAAAGGTTGCACAGAAGGGAATGTGTTCCCCACCCCTGAATTATAAACATTGTAGGAACATAGGACATAAGAAGCTGCCTTATACTGAGTCCACCTACCTCATTATTGTCTACACTGGCTGGCAGTGGCTCTTCAGGGTTTCTGATGGGGTCTCTCCCAGCCCTACCTGGAGATGCTGTGGATTGAGCTTGGAGCCTTCTGCATGCAAGGCAGATGCTCTGCCACTGAGCTACGGCCCTTCCCCGGGACACAGACAGACACGCATGCACAACCACCCACCCACCCACTCTCCCTTGTGTGCCAGACTGTTAGGTCGAAGAGAGAGGAAATTCTTCCCTTAGGTGTGTGTATTGCTCTTCTAGAGACTTTGCCACAGATTGTCAGTTCTCCCCATCTGTGAATCAATTTTAAAAGACAATCTTCACCAGGCGCTGATGGAGTGGTGGAGAAGCTTGAGATATTTACATGGTAATTTTAAAAATAAATCTCCATGGGGGGGGGGTGTTTTTCGGAAGGCAGTCTGCAAGCTCAGCGTGCTCATTTAGGATCCCATCAGAAGCACCAAGGCTTTCTGTTGGGCAAAAAATAAGCAAGAAGCAAGCTTGCAGGATGGCATTACTTGAAACCACTAAAGATGTCTCATAGGCTGTGGGGGGAGGGAGAACAAGGGTGAATTCAGATAGGCTGGGATCCTCCCCACCTTCCAGGATTTCTTGCCTATCTCATGCTATATCCTGTTTAAGAGACACCCACCTTCTTTTAACATTCCTCTACCCCTGGCTTCATTTGGGCTGAATGTAGCAATGATGAATGGAAATGGAGAAGGCTTGGGGAAAGAGCTATTATTTTCCCCAATGTGTCAAATTCTATATAACTGCCAGGTTCCATGCAAGCTCCTGACTGGTGGTCACTGGATCGTCACCTTGTAGTGGTGAGTGGGCTTGCGTGTTGCAATGAACCTTGTGAGTGACACCGTCGGGAGTCATGTACTCCCAGCAGGGTCACCCATGGCGGTAAGGTCAAGGGATAGGAACCAGACAAAGAATGATCCAAGAAAGTCCTCAATGGCAGAACAGGTGGAGGATAACAATGTGTATGTTACAACGGCTGTGAAGGCAGATGAAGGCTGCAGCAGATAAAAGACTTCCAATCATCATGGTACCCATGCCATTGGATCAAAGCCTTTTTCTGTCAAGATTGTGTGTTGATCATTGTTCGCCAATCTCCCCACATAAAACAAATTCACACACAGGCATCTTCCAAGCAAACCAAACCGAAAGTCCCATGGCGATCAGCGAATGGCGATGAGGGCAGGACTGTGAAATCCAGAAGCCCCTTGTCATGGACTGGCACATGGGCGGTGGATAAGACCTCATCTTGGAAGACAATCTTGCTCGGCCATGAGTGATTGCCAATGGTGGTGGCTGTTTCAGTAGGGATGTTTGCATGGCTTTCCTCCCTCCACTCTAGCTGCTGCTGTAGTGGTGAGGGAGGCAGGGAGGGAAGCCTCTCTCTCTCTCTCTCTCTCTCCCTCTCTCTCTCTCTCCACTTCCCTGGCACTTGGAATGCAACTACAGGAACTGGGAAATTGCCTTTCCCACCAGGGCTGTAGGAAAATGGGACACTGCTGTAGAAGGATTCCAGGCATCAGAACAGAAGGTGAGGGAGAGAATAAAAGGAAAAACCCTTTTCTCACTCAATCCTCCTTGACATGACTGCAACAGCTGCCACTAGAACATATGAGTTCTGGCTTGGCAGAGAAGACCTTGGCTATGTCTTCATGAAACCCAGTTTGGTTTCCTTGGAATTCCTTGGAGATTCTGCCCAACCAGAAATCTCCAAATTTGCCTTGAAATTTTGCTTTGTATTGACATTCATCAGCATCTCTACACAGTCTCTGCAACTTTGGTGACCCCATCTCCCATTCTCTGTCCAAGAAGCTGGGATCATTCTAGATGAAAAGGAAACAAAAGGCCCTTTTGTTTTTCCCTTCTCCCTTGCCGTTCATTTCCCCTGGCTACTTTTGAATGCCATGAGAATCCCAACATAGACAAAACCAGAGCTTGGAAAAGTTACTTTTTTGAACTACAACTCCCATCAGCCCCAGCCAGCATGGCCACTGGATTGGTCTGATGGGAGTTGTAGTTCAAAAAAGTAACTTTTCCAAGCTCTGGATAAAACACACTCACTTTTCGTAGAAGAAATTAAGTATTCTCCAAGGAAGTAATCAGTCAGAGCAGAGATTAAGGGGGCCTGGGTAACACCTAGAATCAAAGACATCAGCTGTCCCCACCCCCCAGGTCAACTCCTTCTGAGTGGTGTGATGCGGGATAGGATATGGCAGAGTGTGCAACACAGAGACTTTTCAAGAAGTTAAGTTTCAAGTCACAGGAAATCTCCCATAGAATGTCTGTCTTTGATCTTTTGGGGGAATGGCTGTCTTTTCATGGCAGGGTGATAATCCATATGAAGAGGGATTACTGGGAATTAGACTAAACAAGGGTAGTATGTGGAAGATGTTCTACATTGCCCTTTAACTGGATTGCAGCTGGGCTCTGTGATTTAATTACTGGGGAAGGCTGAGGGAGACTGAAGGCTCAGAGAGCTGGGACTTTGTAAATGGGATAAGAAGATTCTCTAATCTAAGTAGTGTTTGATTTTGAAAATGAGAGGAGCGGGTCTTTTTGCCTGTACACCCCCTGCCTAGTGCCTACAGGAAACGTTAATGCAGGTTGCTAGTCATGACATGATTCTCACCAGAGCTGGGTACTTTGTAGAAGGATGAATTGGAAATGACCCCTTTCAATGTGTTGAAGAAACCTGAGCCTAGAATTCCCACTGAATTTCGCCAGAAGATGGTCTGATGAGCTTTGCAAAGGCTGGTATTTAACCATCCTGGAGATCTGAAGCATCCAATTCCCCCCCCCCCCAATACTACCATCGCTTTAAAAAGTGTTTGTTCATCAGCACTCCCTTTCTGACTGCCTCTGTCAGTAACAGGAGGGAGTGACGTTTGCTTGTCTGGAACTTTACACATCACAGAATAAAGTAAATGCCTGGAAGGGAGAGGGAGACACAATTCCAGTTTGGAGGTCCCACCGTGTAGCGAACGGTTTCCAACAACCAATAAATCTGGGACAGACGTGGCTTAGTTTTGATCTCTCTGCAATGGAGAAAGACATAGCAGTTCACTTAGGAGAACTTGAAACTAGAACATGGAGGATAGAATATATTTTAGGTACGCAGGAGCTGCCTAATACTAAGCGAGACCACTGATCCACCCATTTCATTATTGTCTACACTAACTGGAGGTGGCTCTTTCAGACAGACGTCTCTCCCAGCCCTACTTGGGGCCTTCTGCATGCCAGGCAGATGCTTTTCTACTGAGCTATGGCCATTCCCCAAATACCCATGGAGGTATTTTGTGACTCCTCCGCGGCGTTCCAAGAGTACTGTTTCTGCCGAATTTCGGCAAAAGCAAAAATTCAAAGCTCATTTGCAGATTTCTGCTCAGAAGATGTATCTGAAGGATTTCAGAGGAAGTAAAAAGAGTTTCAGATTACCAAAAGAATTCTCAGAGACCTTCCACAGATCTCTAATATTGCAGCTTGCCCTCTAGCTCCTTCGAAGGCAGGCTGAGCTAATTTTGTCGCTCTGCCTCTTAGTGGAGTTAGACAGGATGATGCGTTGACATTTCATAGTCTTAGCCAGCTTTCCCCAGCCTGGTGCTTTCCAGATGTTGTTGGGCTCCAACACCCATCAGCCCCAGCCAACATGGCCAATGGCCAGGGATGATGGGAGGTGTAGTCCAACAAAATCTGGACGGTACCAAGTGGGAAGAAGGTGCTCTTTGCAAACACACAAACTTTTTAAAAATCACTCACTTTAAAATATGCCTGTTTCTTCCTTTGCCTATTGATCATTAGCTGATATTTGTTCCTTTCTGTATTTATTATGATCCACCAACCAACACAGGAGAACTCTGTCTTTTATCCACTCCCAGGATTTAAATTTGCGTGCAATTTATTAGAGGGAGAAAAGAAAGGATGCCAGGGTCTCTGGTGACATAAATGATAAGCTCACCGGAGAGCCAATCAGCAGGAATTATATAGCACAACTTGGCCCCAGAAAAAAAGGGGGGAGAAGGAAAAGAAGAGGCAGAAATCCTCTTGCTACATCACCTGAGTATTGCAGTTTAATCTTTACTGCAACAGATGAAAAGAAGATTGGAGAAGCTGTTTCGCTCCTGGAATTGAAAAGATTATTGATAATATTTCAAGGCAATGTACATTACAGAGAGAGACACACAAAATGTGATAAATGGTGATGGCGCTTAAATTGGAGATTAGAAGGCCGCAGCATCCTTATGGCTTCTGGGTGAAAGCTGTATTTAAGGAAATATGCTTCTGAAATTAACTGCCTCTTTGATGCAGATTGTGTCAAGGAGAGAGACTTTTTAAAGGCAACTACATCAGTGGTACATGCTCTGGTAACCTCACGTTTGGATTACTGTAATGCGCTTTACGTAGGGCTACCTTTGAAGACAGTTCGGAAGCTACAACTAGTGCAAAATGCGGCGGCCAGATTGCTGACAAGGACCAAGCGGTCCGAGCATATAACACCTGTTCTGGCCAGCTTGCACTGGTTGCCAATATGTTTCCGGGCTAGATTCAAAGTGTTGGTATTAACCTATAAAGCCTTATACGGTGCGGGACCACGATATCTTGCGGAACGCCTCTTCCGATATGAACCGGCCCGTGCACTACGTTCTGCTACGAAGGCCCTCCCCCGGGTTCCGACTCACAGGGAGGCCCGGAGGGTGATGACAAGATCTAGGGCCTTCTCAGTGGTGGCCCCCGAACTACGGAACAGTCTCCCCGAGGAAGTACGCCTGGCGCTGACTCTGCTCTCCTTCCGGCACCAGGTCAAAACCTTCCTATTCTCTGAAGCATTTTAAGTTACACTGATTTACTTTTTAAAATGTTTATTGTATTGGATTGATGATTGTATTTTAGTATTATTTTGTTATTCATTGTATTTTTATGCTATTTTATGTTCACCGCCCAGAGAGCTATTGCTAGTCGGGCGGTATATAAATTTAATAAATAAATAAATAAATAAATAAACTAAAGTGTCCCCCGCTCAGGGACCCAGGCCTAGAGAGATGTGCATTGAAGCTGGGCCTGAAGAGAGGTTTGATTGCAGCAAACGTTGGTCACTATGTGGAAGCTTGGCACCTTGTTGCGGGTTTGTTTGGGGGAGTGTCTGTGCTTGTTGCAAACCTGCCAATGCTGTTCTTCTCTGATGGTCACTGGGGCAGGGTGGGGCAGCATAACTTGGAAAGGGATGAAGCATCTGATCGGCACCACTGCTCAGATGAGAGCATCTGATTGGCTTCGCCACTACACCAGCACTGCACCAACCTTGATGCTGCCTCACCCATCTCCCTCCACATTGGGAAGCCAGATGAGCAACTTTGCCCAACCCCACTCCTCTTCACTGACTGCTACTGTCTTGACTCCATTTTTTCCTTCTCCCTCTGACTCTCACGGTCTTTGGCTTCACTTCCGCCACATTTCAACTGTAGTGTGCCACAGGGGAACCTTGTAGCGGGGAACCTCATTTAGCCTGTGGGCCGTATTCCCTTCTGGATAACCGTCCGGGGGCCACATGCCAGTGGTGGGTGGGGCCAAAGGCATTGCAGCTTTGAGACTGCAGCTTGTTTTGTGATATTTTGTGGTGTTATTTATTGATACTGTTGCAGTTTTGTATTATGTTCTGAATAATGTTTATTATATTGTTTTGTTCTTGCTATGGAAGCCGCTTTGAGGTCACCTGGTGATGAAAAGCAGCATAAATAAATAAATAAATAAATGGGCAGGGCAGCACCTTTACCTTTTTATTGTTTCAGAAAGTACAAATTTGGTACGTTCTCCTTTAAGTGCAAACTGAATCAAATTTCTCCCCAATCCATAACTGAGACAGTGTGGAGACAGAGCAGGACAACAGTGAGGGAGGGACAGTTCAGGCACACCAGTTGGACTGCTGGATTGGCTACCATGAGGCACTGGAATCAGCCCAAACTATCCTGGCCCGGGGCAGTGACACCACAGCTGGGAGGCCTAGTTCACAGCATCTCTTCTCCCAGCCAACTACTCCTATGCAGGGGGTTGATGAGAGAACTGTGATGGGTATAGTCATCCCCGGTTGTAGGGGACTATAGACCCATTACTTTTTTGGGTGCAGGATCCCAGCCAGGTCACTCTGTATGAAAACACATGTCAGCCACTGAGAACAGTCCTTGTCCTTTTGTGCTGATTGGAGCCAATCAGAGTGAAAGGACGTGAGTCAGCCACTGAGACAACTCCTCTCAGTAGCTAACACACAGCCTCCCCTTTTATGTTGCTTGGCTCCTAGGGACTTCTGTTGTAGTGGAGTGTGGACAGAGATGACACAGAGAGCAAGGGAGATGAGGAAAAGTGGAAAGGGGGCATGGCTGGGAGGGTTGGTGGTGTGATTATCATGAAGGGACCTTGCATTTCTGAATTTGCCACTACGCTACTGGAACCATGTAAGCTACCCTGATATCCTTGAAGCAAAGCAGGATAAAAATTTCAATTTATAACAGCTGCTACAGAGGCACATTAGAGCCCTCCTCAGCCACAGAAATGCTTCTGGTTGCACAGAAATGCATCAGCATGAGCCATGCTGTTCACAGATTCAGCCAACGTGGGGACGTGTCAGTGTGAACCGGTCAAACAGCCAACAGTGCTTGTGGTAACCACAGCAGCCAGAAAATAGCACAGCTGTCAATTGCTGTTTACTGTGGGTGGTGTTCTACTGCTACATCCCGTCAGTGCAAGAATTACCACTAGCACAACAGGATCTTCCCCCTTTCTCCTCCCCTGACATGCATCCTGCACCCTCCTCAAAACTGCTCCAGAGGGTTGGCAGAACCCTTAGAACAGATGTATAGGACACTTGGGGGGGAGGAGAGGGGGGAACGTAGGAAACTGTCTTACACTATCTTGGTCCTTCTGGATTAGTATTGTTTATGCTGACTGCAGTGGCTATTCAGGGCTTCAGGAAGGGAGTCTCTCCTAGTCCTAGCTGCAGGTGCCAGGGATTGAACCTGGGACTTTCTACATGCAAAGCAGGCGTTCCATCACTGCGCTACGGCCCTTCCCCTTCAAAGGGGGAAAAAAATCCATTGCGCAAGCAGAAATCCTTGTGCTGATGGAACTACTTATTTAGCACTATGTTGAATGCAACCCTGTCCATCCGTGTTCATGCTGATATTTTCCAACACAATCATGAGCCCATGTGTGGTGGAGGGAAGTGAACACTGGTGGTGTGGATGCAACAGAACCTTGCATGGACCAGCCCCAAGAAACCTAGAAGCTAGACACCAATCACGGACAGAACACAGCTTGAGCTCTGGGCTCCATTGAACATAAGAAGCTGTCAAAACACTGGCCCATCTGGCTTAGTATTGCTGGCACTGACTGGCAGCCACTCTCCAAGATTTCAGGCGGGTCTCTCTGCCAGCCCTGCCTGGAGATACCAGGGACTGGACCTGGGACCGTCTGCATGCAAAGCAAGATATTGTATCTGTCTTGGATTTGAAATTATTTTTACATGTGAAAGTGGCTGTATACCATAGCCAGCATGGAGTTTTCACATTCCACCACATTAAATTGAAAATACCCCCATGCCATTCTGCTGCTTCCCATAAGCTCATTTTAAAACAAAACCTTACAAAACTTATAATCCTGAACTCAGAAACGCTTGCTTAACAACCCTCTAATGCTCAGAGAGAATAGTTAGTTTAAAGTCCAAAACGAGAGAAAAATCCAGACCCCTGTTGGACTTTTTCCTGTCAGTGATCTCATAATTTGTTGAAATTAATTAAAAATCAGCCATGTTCGCAGAGTACCTGTAATCCTATTACTGACCTTGCCCCATACGCTGAACTTCATCTTTTGCAGTTTGAAAGTTTAAAAAATGCCTGGCTGATTTTTAATTAATTTAAGAAATTTAATATTTGAGTCCATTATAGCACAGGCATGCTCAGTAAGAATCATCATTGTTCGAAAAGCCAGACTAGCAGCTGTTTGGCTTGGCTAATCAGGGGGCCACACCCATGCCAGACCTTTATTCCACTTTAAACAGCCATGGCTTCCCCCAAAGAATCCTGGAAAGTGTAGTTTGTGAAGGGTGCTGAGACTCCCATTCCCCTGACAGAGCTCCAGTGGCCAGACTGGTTTAACTGTCAGCCCCTCTTCTGGGGATTGTAGCTCTGTGAGGGAAATAGGGTGTCTCAGCAACTCTCAGAACTCTTCACAAACTACACTTCCCAGGATTCTTTGGGGGAAGCTATGACTCTTTAAAGTGGAATAAAGGTCTGATACGGATGGACAGCTTTTGTTTAAATTTGGGTGGGAGATGACACGCGTCTGCTGTAGAATGAAATGGTGGGGGAAACCCTGTTCACCTTTTTGAAAGGAATGACACTCTTCACCTTTTGGAAAGGAAAGGGGCTTTCCCTCTGCCTAGTGCCCACCCACCCAATCTCATCCTCTTCCCTCCTTTTCCCTCCTCTCCCTCCGTGCCCCCCAAGTCAGTTTCACCTATCCTAAACATGATTGCAGAGGAGTAAATCCCACTGAACTCAATAAGCACGCAAATGATCGAACTTGCCCTCCCCTCCTCCTCTTTCCTTTCCCCTCTTTTCCCCCTTCCGTGCCCCTCCTTCCCCCTTCCAATTCCCTCCCCCTCTCCTCCCTGTTCTTCCCCTCCTCTCTCCCTTCTCTCTTCCCTCCCTCCCTTCCTCCTCCCCTCTCCTCTCCCCTCCTCCTCCTCCTCCCCTCACCCTTCTCCTCCTCCCCCATGGTCAGTTTCACCTGTCCTAAGCATGATTGCAGGGAAGTAGATCCCACTGAACTCAATAAGCATGTATATGATCAGACCTGCCTTTCCCCTCCCTCTCTCTCCTTCCCCTCTCCCCTCCCTTGCTTCCCCTCCCCTCCCTCCTCCTCCCTCTCTCCCCCTTTTCCTCCCCCCCATGGTCAGTTTCACCTATCCTAAGAAAGATTGCACTGGAATAAATCCCATTGAACTCAATAAGAATGCAAATGATCAGACCTGCCTTTCCCCTCCCTTTCCCCTCCCTCCTCTCCTCCTCCTCCTCCCTTCTTCCCCTGCCCCTCTTCCTTCTTCCTCCTCCCCTGTGCACTCCAGCCCTCCCTCCTGCCCTGTGGTCAGTTTCACCTATCCTGAGAGTGATTGCATGGGAGTAAATCCCACTGAACTCAGTAAGCTTGCAAATGATCAATCCATTTTCAGCATATTTGCACAGGATCCCATTTCTTACCTCCTGGATTAAAAAACTGAGAAATTCACTAATAGGCAAAAAAACCCCTTGCAGTTTAAGAATATACCTATAGCCAACAGATATTTCTATCAAACTTTAAAAAGCACACCTAACCTCCTCTCTGAGAGATTGTACTGCCCTACAAATTTGTAAAAATGCAAACACGATTTGGGTTGGTCTTTTACACCCCAATCCACTTCCTGAGTAGCTTGGAAGAGAGCATCTCTAAATTTCATTAAAGATATAGCAGAGAACTGTTGTCCAACAATATGCTACGAACCATTCAAAATATACCTTGGCTTCTGCAGGGTGTTAGTTCCCAGGCTCTGCAACACACAGTGGCTTAATGTTCAGGTGTAGGGATTGGATGCATGCCCACTAGACACAAGATGTTTCCATCCACAAGTCTGGAGATTAACATTCTAGAGGACCCACAAAGGAGGGAGCTAATTTGTAAAGGATGGAACTAGGAAGTCACACTAATTAATTTTCACCAAGGAATCCCAAAAGTGTATGTATGTGTGGGACTATAAAACAGAATGTCCCCAGATAACAAGGATGGCTGGAGTGGAAACAAAGTCCTATGAGGAGGGATGGAAAGAACTGGGCACATTTAGCCTTGAGAAGACTGAAGGGAGATATGATAGCACTCTTCAAGTCCTTGAAAGGTTGCCTCACAGAGGAGGGCCAGGATCTCTTCTCTATCATCCCAGAATGCAGGGCACGGAATAATGGGCTGAAGTTGCAGGAAGCCAGATTTCAGCTGAACATCAGGAAAACCTAACTGTTAGAGTGGTACAACAATGGAACCAATGACTTAGGGAGGTGGTGGGCTCTCCAACCCTAAAGGCCTTCAAGGAGCACCTTGACAGCCACCTGTCGGGTATGCTTTAATTTGGATTCATGCATTGAGCAGGGGGTTGGACTTGATGGCCTTCTAGGCCCCTTCCAACACTACTATTCTAAAATTCTATGATCCCAGCCTGATCCCAGAGATCTTTGGGGAAGTCTCCGTAGTCCCCTATGGCTCAGATGCACAGCTTGTAATGACTAGGAGGTGTGTTTTCAGTGTTGTGGCCCCAAGCCTTTGGAACTCCCACCTGAGATTAGACAGGCACCCTCCTTGCTGAACTTCAGGCCCATGATTAGGATGTTCTTGTTCCACCAGGCATTTTAGGGTAGTATTTGGTTTAATGATGATTTTGTTGCTTTTTTGTTTCACTTCATGGATGGCTTGCTTTTACATACACTACTTAGAAATGTGAATGTTTAAGTGATACATAAATAAATAAATAATAAATAAATAAATAAATAATGTTTTCTGTTTTAAAATCCACTGCCACCCTGCTTTTGTTATGTGCAATGCTGCCAAGTTGATATCTTGGGAATGTTTCTTCCTCTCTCCCCCCCCCCATTTCTCCACCTTAATGTGTTATAATACAAAACAAAACAGCCGTTACCGGGTTGGATGGGAAAGTTAATAATTCATTTTCTGCATGTTTTATGTTCTGATGGCTTCCTGCTACCATTCAAGGTAATTCTCACATATTTCATTGGGAAATGTAATGGTGTGGAAAGATGTTCACCAGCAAGGCAATTGCCACTTGAACCACAACACAGATGGAAGAAAAGGAAGGGGGGGAAGAATTGCAAAAAAGGACATAGGAGTGGGAGAAAGGTATTAAGAGAATCTCATCTGTTCAGGCTTCCTATGATTTAAATAAGTTGCTAATAGGTTTGTTGTTGTCAAGACAATGACGGTGTTTGGTGGTGGCTTCTTCGTTTGCAACATAAATATAGACAGAAAGGAGCACTTTGGTTTACCAAGATACAATCTTTAAACCAGCGGCGTGGAAAATTGCATGGATGCCTCCTGAGCAAAATGATCAACTTTATTGAAAAACAGCAACAGCCCAAACATTTGCATGAGACTTTTTTAAAAAGAGGAATCTCCACCTTCCCAGGATGCAAAACAAAGAAGAATCCAATTTAACCAGAAAGAGATCGCTCGCGTGGGATGAGCTCTGAAGAACTTAAATGGAGGCTGATTTATTTGATGGGATGCACGTGTAGTGTGTCAATGCCGAGGGAGGTTAATGGAGGATGGAGAGCGGAAGTGTACTGTACATGGTGGGTGGAACCAGAAGGAAAGTTGCCATGTTACAGGAGGGACAGAATAGGATGAAGTACCAAGGGTGTCACGAGTCCCGCAGAGCAGTCCTGGAGTGATTAGGAAGAGGAAGACACAGAATGGGACTTGCAGGAGGGTCCTAGCAACTTCAACCAGGAATTTCTGAGACATTAGGCTTCAGTATTTTTGACAGGGACAGCTTCCCTCAGCTCCAGTTACAACAGAAGGAATGCCAGCCAATCAGGAGCACATCTCTTCTCCTTCCCTCCACTGCCTCTTCTCCCAGGGTGCTGCTGCCATGCACACTTCCTCTAGAAGAGGAGGATCTCGATGAGGTGCCACCGCCTCATCCCCCCAGACACACAGACAACTAAGACAGCAGGTGCAGGTGGCCTCCACTTTGCCACCTAGGAGGAGCACTTGTGTGCATGCACATTCCCATTCTGTGACACCAAACTCACTCAGCTTGTGTAGAGCCCACCCGAACCTACTTAAGGGTTGTATGGGGTGTGTGCCTAATTGCTGTGATGACGTCGTAGCTTTGAGTAGTCATGTCTAGTTATGCTGTATAGAGATGCAGAGTCTTGTGGGACCTGTAAACTGATCCATGAAGTACTCTAAACTGACGTTTTCATTAAACATACTGGAGAAAAATACACCAGCGAGTCGGAGAATGATTCCAACAGGCTTGGCCAGGACAAAGTGGGATGCAGGGCTGAGGTCACTGGGTTGACAACCTTAATAACAGTGGTGCAGCCTGATTAAAGGCACTTGACAGTGCAACCCTAACCATGTCTACTCAGAAGTATTGACAATTAAGTGAGTGTAGGAGGACTGCAGCCTTACCGTGCAATCTTATAGATGTGTACTCAGAAGTAAGTCCCATGGCATTCATTGTGGTTTACTCTCAGGTAAGTGGGCACAGGATTGTAGCTTTAAGGTTGATTAATTGTATGTGTTTAGTTAATTAAATCTGCCTAAATTTGCATATGAGTAATAATAATAGTTTTGAAGCAAAAGACATACTACTTTTCTTCCTAGATTATGTGCGCATGTGTCATAACAAGCACCATCTTAGTAAATCAGTCTTCCTTTACCTGCTTCTCTCCAGATGCTGTTAGAATCCCATCATCCCCAGCCAGTATGAGGGAAGATGGGAGTCCATCAACATATGTAGGGTAGCAGGTTGGGGAAGCTTGTATTAGATACATTCACTCCTGTGTGATGGATAAGAGGGAGAGTCGCCTTGGTGTCTAGTGCTTTCTGATAGGCCTTACAGTACAGAATTTAACAATGTGTCACTACCTAGAGCTCTGAAGAACTGTAGCATTGTATTCAACTAAGTTTTACTCAGAGTAGACCCACTGAAATTAATGAACCTTAATCCCATTAGTCTTTTTTTCTCCAGACTGAACATGTCCCATCAACCTTTCCTCATATGACATTCTCCATAACCCTGACAATCTCTGTTGCTCACCTCTGAGCCAACTCCAATTTGTCTGTATGTTTCTTACTAGGGGGCTCTGCCCCCCTGCTCACTCATTTGCCATCCCCTATCCCCTCAGGCATCCCCACTCCCCTTGCCAAACAGCTTGCCTTGGCTGTTCCTCTGCTGCCGCCCTGAACAAACACTGCTGGCGTGCAGTGCCCCTTGGCCACACACCGGCCTCCTGTCCAAGCTGCCACTGCTGCCGCTGCCCCATGCCACCACCTCCCCTGGACAAATGCCCACTGGGTAGCTATTGCTGCACCTAGGGTGGCCGCTTTCTTGCCAAGGCTGCCACCACCGCCTTCCCTGCTTGCCAAGGGAAGCGGTGGTGGGTGGCATACAGATGGGGGTGTGGAAGTGCTCATGCTACAGTTCACAGCACCACCTGTCTGTGGCGGTGCAAACTGCACTACAACACATTTTTATTTCGATAGAAAGTGCAGGACCCTGCATCGGACCTAGGACTCCAGACCAGGGGCGAGGAGAACTTCAGGTTTGTGGGATCACACTTTTTTTCCTACTAGAACTCTGAAGTCCACTGACCAGAACCAGGAGCAAAAACTTACATTTAGAAGGAAAGAATTTCAAGCCGAGGATCTGAACTGACTACCAGAACTGACCTGAGCTGGGCAGCCATTTTGTTGTTGCCACTGTTAAAGGACCGGGAGTCAGAAATCCCTGCTGATGTACATCAAATGGCTCAGAGATCTACCAGCAGATGCCATACTCCAGATTATGTTGAACTAGCACAGAACAACAAAGTGGAGCAACTACGTCCTGTCCAGCCCGCCCAACACTTCCTCCCTGCTCTGATCTTATTTTTAAAACTTTGTTATTGGGCTTTTTATCACATGTGCCTCCTACCTTTTCTCCTTCTCCATCCTCTTTTCCTTACCTTGTCCTTTGCTTTGGATCTGGCCCCCTGCCTACCCCCGCAACTCCCTAAACCTTCACCTCCCCAAGTACTCCTGCAGACGAAATGATCTCATCAGGTAGCACTTCAAATATTTTCTTCTCCCCTCCCTGCCTTGAACTTCAAGAACAAGACCAAAGTCATTTCCCTACCCCCAGCAAGGACTGGAACATTAAAATGTACCGTAACAAAAAATACACAATGCTGAAAAACACAAAATCAGGTATAATAAACATTTAATGCACAAATATTATAGAACCAACATAAAATCACTACTAAAATTCTACATATAATATTGAATCAAAGCCCATGTAAGATGAAATACAAAAAACAGAATACAGCCACAAAATTCTCCAGTTCAGGTCTTCATTTTAGTCCATTTGGCACAAGAGCCTTCTAAGTAAGTATCCAGAAAAGTTCCCTTTACAGTCGTGCTTCCAGTTGTCTTCCTACTCCTGTAACTTTCTGAAGGCATTGATTTATTACCATCTGCAGAATTTTACAGATGTATTCTGTTTTTTACATATTTCATCTTATATGGGCATTGATTAAATACTGCATGCAGAATCCTAGTAGTGATTTTCCGTTGCTTCTATGTTTGTGCATTGAATGTTTATTATACTTTATTTCATGTTTTATATATGCACCTTAACTTCTTTTTCAGCATTGTTCCCCTCCCCAATCCCCACACCTCCAGAAAGGCCTTGGAACTTGAAGTCATGCTGCATTGATTCCAATAGTCCCTAGAAACAAATGAACCGCCCCTGTAGACCTCCTGGGTGACTGGAACATTGTGGACGAAGAGATACGTCTCTTTCCCTTTCTCTCTTCCTGTTTCTCTTGCCAATAGCTTTTTTTGTTGTTAATAGGGAAGATTTCATTATGATTCAGAGGAGAACTTTCCCCGACAGTTCTCATCGGCAGGAGCAGTATCCTTCAACGGTACCGAGCTGTAAGTTAAAAGGGAATGCATCTAAAACAATGGGTTTCAGGGGACACCACTTCCACACCAAGTAAACGGAGTCACGTTCTTGAGATCAGAGGCACCTGCATTGCATTCTCTGACATAAAAGGCTCAGCACATCCCCTCGTTTAGCTTGAAAGACTCCTTTCCTTTCTTCTGTCCCTCTCTCCCTCCTCCTTTTTCGCCAGTACTCTCTGGTTTCATTCTGAGCTCTGGTGTAGCTCATTGATTCAATTATTCATAAAGTGAAGTTCTAAGCACTCAAGTTAATCGCTGGCTGGCCGCTTCCCTTCCCGGTTGTGGGGAGCGCCGTGATCTGTGCGGCCTTGATTAGACTATCGATCAACTCGCACTTCTTGCCACTTGAAATCAGAGCATCAATCAATGCCAGTCAGTCTCCTTCTGCCCTGCCCTGCCTGAATCACTCAGAGATCCATGGCTCAGTTGCTCCCACCCAGCCCAGGTTCGACGTGGAGAAAAGATTCTATGTTGTCTTCCAATGCCAACAGATGCAAAGAAAAGGCGATGAGCTCCAGGCAACATTTTATATGAAGTGATCTAGCTTAAATGTGTTAGGAACGGGCAAGGGCCACATCTTAATAGTAGAGCATTTCCTTTTCATGCAAAAGATCTCAGGTTCAATTCCCACCAACTCCAGGTAGGAATGAAACCTTAGGGAGCTGCTCCCAGTCAGTGGAGATATTACTGAGCTAGATGGACCAATGGTCTGACAGTATAAGGCAGCTTCCTATCTGTAAGTTATGGGTGGGGGACCTGTGGTCTTCCAGATGTTTCCAGACTATGGGCTTATCCAAACGGAGTGGGATAATCCACTGTTTCCTATTCGGGTTGTCAGCCGATAGTCCTCACTTTGCCTTTTCCCCCTGCTGTTTCCCATTGGAAAAAATGCTTTTTTTGTGGCACAGCAAGATTCCCGATTTCAAACAGCAAATCGCATTTTTGCCAGTATTGGAAGGAGTGGATTTAACCCATGAAAATGCGTAACACTGCGTGATGTCATTTGGACGACCGAAAAATAATAATAAACACACATAGTGCGCGTGTCACACATTTTGCGGCCATCTGGATGAGCCCTACAGCTCCCCTCATCCCTGAACAACAGCCATGCTGGCTGGTGCTGCTAGGAGTTGAAGTCCAGTAAGTTCTGGAGGGCCACAGGTTTCCCATCCTCGCTATAACTTTACCATAATGTGTAGGTGGAACATGTGACAACCCTCCTCAGTGGACCTCCCATCCCTTCTCACGTAAGCCCCTTTCCCTTGCTTTCAGCTAGAGCTGTGCAACCATTCTGGCTGAATCCCAGGTTGACCCAAATTGGACTGAGTAGGTTCAGGATCCAGGATTCAGCTAGAGCAGGTTGAGGCAGCCCTGGATTGCCCTGTGTCAGATCAGTTCCACCCAGAGCAATCCAGGGCTGTCAAAAGGGGGGGAGCAGCTGGATGGGAAGAAGATGCAAGCCTTCTACTCCCGAGCACATGGCTTTAAACTCTAATTCATGCATTTGGAAATGAGGGGATCAGGGTTTAATGCTCTGTATAAACAAACAGTCAGGGGAAGTCTTAGCCCAGGTCTGTCTGGAGATGCCAGAGATTGATCCTGCGACCTTGAGCATGCAAAGCACGCGCTCTGCCACTGAGTTATGGCCCCTCTGCTTGACATTGCTTTGTGTGTAATATGTAGCTGTATCCTAATTCCACCCCCTTGAAGGTGCAATTCACATCTACTCAAAATAAGAGGAGGTTTTGCCATTGTTTTCAAGGAGACGCAGGCAGTTTCTTGCAAGCATCCAGCTTGCTTTGCAAACCTTCACATGTTCTCCTTGTACTGCTATATTGTATTATCCATGCAATTTTCAAAATAGCTTCACTTGAAAATGATTTTCTAAATGCCAGTTTTCAGATGATTATAAACAACTTCTTTCTAATTCCTGTTTTTTTTTAATGCTTTTAAAATTGTGTTGTGGTTTTGCTAGTAATTACTGTTAGAGAAAAAATCGCTACTCTAAGAAGGAAACATTGGTAAATTTGCCTGGATGCAATGCAGCTAACCTATAGCAGCAGCAATACATTTTTGCCCTGGATAATAGAATCTGCCAGGCTTGATTGGTGGGAGCAGAATTTTGGGGAAGGTGGGAAGGACTTTGTGTAACAGCTGATGTCCTATCAGATTTAGCCTTTTAAATATCTCAGCTTCTAATTATCCCTTTATGCTAGATGTTTCTCTCTTTGGAGGAGAGGGCTGCACAACATCCAACGAGGGATGGGTGAATCGATCTATTTCCAATCCCTGGGAAGTATTCAGTGCTAGTCCTACTCAGAGCAGACCCACTGAAGTTGATAGGCATGACTAACTTAGATCCATTAATTTCAGTAGGTCTACCCTGAATAGTTGAATCTTACAGTCCTGTGTCCCTTTTACTTGGGGTATTGCAGAGCTGGAGAGGGTTCAGAAAAGGTCAACCAAAATGATGCAGGGGATGGAGTGATTCCCCTATGAGGAAAGGTTGCAGAATTTGGGGCTTTTCAGTTTAAAGAAAAGGCAAAGAAGTGGTAACATGACAGAAGTGCATAAATGGATGCATGGCATGGAGGAAGCGGATAGAGAAAAGCTTTTCTCCCTCTCTCGTAATACTAGAATTCATGGACATCCAATGAAGCTGAATGTTGGAAGATTTTGGACAGACGAAAGAAAGCACTTCTTCAGACAGTGCTTAGTTAAACTATGGAATTTGCTCCCACGAGAGGCAGTGATGACCATGAACTTGGATAACTTTAAAAGAGGATTAGACAGATTCATGGAGGATAAGGCTATCAATGGCCACTAGCCATGATGGATATGTTGCACCTCCACTGTCAGAAGCAGTATACTTCTGAATACTAGGTGTTGGAAACTGCAGGAGGAAGAGAGAGCTGTTGCCCTCAGGTCCTGCTTGTGGGTTTCCCATAATGGGCATCTGATTGGCCACTCTGAGAACAGGATGCTGGACTGGATTGCCGCTGACCTGATCTGGCAGGATTCTGCTTATGTACTTAGTGGCATACTACCTCTCAGAACAGAGGTGCTCTTGTGGCTTTAAGAACAGAGGAAGAGCTCTACTGGATCAGGCCAAAAGCTCAGCTGGTCTAGCACCCTGCTTCCCACAGTGGCCAACACCCAAGGATCACAAGCAGCACATGAAGGCATACACCCTCCCCCATTAAGAACTCCAGTTCATAGAGCCAGGTAGACTGTCCCTAGGAGGGTATTCCAGAGTCAAGTCACTACTGCAGAAAAGGGCTCATTGGTTGTGCCCCCTTGATTATACACTATAGCCAGCATGGGTTTTTCACATTCCACAATGTTAAATTAAAAATACCCCCATGCCATTCTGCTGCTTCCCATAAGCTCATTTCAAAACAAAACCTTACAAACCTTGTGGTCCTGAACTCAGAAACGCTTGTTTAACTACCCTTTTTTCATGGTGATACACAAAACACTCAGAGAGAATTGAGAGCTCGAAATGTAAAACAAGAGGGAAAAAATCCAGACCCCTGTTGGTCTTTTTTCTGTCAATGGTCTCATAATCTGTTTAAGTTAATTAAAAATCAGCCATGTTCACAGAGTACCTGTAATCTTATTACTGACACCCCATACTCTGACCATCTTCTGCAGTTTAAAAGGTAAAAAAATGCCTGGCTGATTTTTAATTAATTTAAGAAATTTTACATTGAACTCAATAATAACGTTGGGCATGCTCAGTAAGAACCAACTGTCAGTGTTCTCAAAGCCAGACTCATAGCTGTTTGGCTTGGCTATCAGGGAGCCACACCCACACCAGGCATTTATGCCACTTTAAACAGTCATGGCTTTCCCCAAAGAATTCTGGGAACTGTAGTTTGTAAAGGGTGCTGAGAGTTGTTAGGAGACTCCTATACCTGTGATGGAGCTCCAGTGGCCAAAGTGGTTTAATAGTCAGACCTTCTTCTGTGGATTGTAGCTCTATGAGGGGAATGGGGCCTCTCCTAGCAACTCCCAGCACCCTTCACTAACTACACTTCCCAGGATTCTTTGGGAGAAGCCATGACTGTCTAAAGTGAAATACAGGGCTGGTGTGGATGTGGCCAGTGATAGCTTTGGTTTAAATTTGGGTGGAAGACTACATGTGCCTGCTGTAGAATAAAAAGGTGGGAGAAACCCTGAAAAAGAATGATACTGTTGACAATGTTTTCCTTTTGGAAAGGAAAAGGGCTTTCCCTCTGCTCAGTGCCCACCCACCCAATCTCCTCCCCTCCCTCTCCTTCTCCCCTCCCCCTTCCTTCCTCCCCTTCCCTACCCCCCTGCCCCTCCCACAGGCCAGTTTCACCTATCCTTACCATGAATGTGTAGGAGTAAATCCCACTGAACACAGCAAGCATGCAAATGATCAAACCTGCCCTCCCCTCCTCCTCCCCCCTCCTATCCCCTCTTTCCTTTCCCTCCCCCTCCTTCCCTTTCCCTCTCTCTCTGCCCTCCCTTCCTCCTCTTCCTGGTCAGTTCTACCTATCCTAAGCATGATTGCAGGAGTAAATCCCATTGGACTCAACAAGCATGCAAATAATTATACCTGCCTTTCCCCTTCCCTCCCTTGTCTCCTTCCCCCTCTCTCCTCCCCCTCCCCCTTCCCCTCTCCCTTCCTCCTCCCCTCCCCACTTCCTTCTTCCTGCTCCCCTGTCCACTTCAGCCCTCCCTCCCTCATGGACAGTTTCATCTATCCTAAGCATGATTGCACTGGATTAAATCCCACTGAACTCAATAAGCATGCAAATGATCAGAGCTGCCCTCCTTCCCTCCCCCTCCCCCACCTGCTCCCATCTCCCTCCTCCTCTCTGCCCTTCCTCTTCCCCTCCCTCTTCCTTCCCTACCCCTGCCTTTCCTCTCCTCCCCTCCCCATCCCCTTGTGGTCATTTTCACCTATGCTAAGCATGATTGCAGGTGAGTATATCCCACTGAACTCAATAAGCATGCAAATGATCAATCCATTCTCAGCAAACTTGCACATGATCCCATTTCTTACTTCCCAGATTAAACAACAGAGAAATTCACTAATAGGCAAAAAAAAAACCTTGCAGTTTAAGAATGTACCTATAGCCAGCAGATATTTCTACCGAACTTTAAAAAGCAGGGGAACTGTGCAGTTCTAGTGATCTGACCTCCTCTCTGAGATATTGTACTGGCTTACAAATTTGTCAAAACGCAAACACAATTTGGGTTGGTCTTTCACAGTCCAATCCACTTCCTGTGTAGCTTGGAAGAATTTGGTAATATATGCCTCTGAGCAAATGATGACTGCTGGCAACACCTGCAATCAGCCTAGATAACAGAAAGACATGTTCTGTGCTGATCTTGTTTTGGCAGGGAAGAAGCAACAATATTAAGACAGTTGATATAGTTTAGATAGTCACTTTAAATATGTTTTATTTACTTTGCGATTTAATGAATTTTTCTGTAGTAAATCATTTTCTTTTGCTACTATTGCTGTGAATATGTGAAGTACAGCAACACTTTGCATAATTTACACTAAAAAAACCTCCAAAAACAATTGTGGAATAATGGCACTGACTGTTCTGCAGAATAGTCTCCAGTGGACACGAGGAGTGTCTCAGTTTGCACAAGATAAAACAGTGGGAGGTGAAATATATTCTAACAAATTTCTAGGTGTATTCTATGTTTTCAATTGACCATGTCCACCCTTCCTTAAGTGGAGTGGTTTAAGCAAGGTTATCCTTCTTCCCCATTTTATGCTCACAACAACCCTGTGAGGTACATTAACCTGAGAGGCAGTGAGCGGGCCCAAGGTCACCCAGTGAGCTCCATAGATGAATGAGGATTTGAACCCTGGGCCTCTAAGGTCCTAGCCTGGTACTCTAAAGCTGGAGTGGGGAACCTTTGGCCTTCCAGGGGTAGCTGGACTACAACTCCTGTCATCCCTGGTCATTGGCCATCCCTGCTAGGGCTGGTGAGAGTTGAGCATCTGGAGAGGCAAAGGTTCCACCATCCCCTGCTCTTACCACTACACCAATGCTGACCCCCTCTCTGCCATAATGGTCCTCCAGGCTGTGTAAATGATGTTCTCAGCTATTCTCCCTTCTAGCCACTGACCAAATCCAGACTTCCTTTCCTTCAGCAAGGTTGCTCCATCAGGTGCCTTCAAGCAGCATCACTGCAAATTACATACAGTTGGGCCACCTGTCAAGCCCACTCGAGCTGCTTGCTCCCCCCACCCCTTCCCAGTATGTAAATTTCCCTCTTCAAAATGCTGGAAGGAAGGAGACACCCCACTGAGCTTGAGAAGGGAAGAAAACACAAAACTGAATTCTCAACATTTGGCTTTGCATTGCTTTGCCTTTTTTGTTTTTAATCCATAGCTTTTCAGAAGAGTACCCATGTTTTATTCCTTCAGAACCTGGCTCCAAGCAGGGTGGCGAAACATCTATACCTGTTGAATTCAAATGAGAGAGCTGGTGGAACCCTTCAAAAGGCTGCTCTTCATCCCAGGATGCCAGCTGCTTCCCTCCCCAAACAGAAACTTCTAACTGAAGGGCTGCCTTATTGGGCCAAAAAGGGGCAGGTAAGGGAACATATAATGAAGGAACCAGTAAGGGCTACTGCTGCTGCTGATTTGAATTCTGTTGGATCCATGGGGGATGTTTTATTATTCATTTAAGCCGTATATTCCCTCTGGAGTTGTTAATCTGGAGAAAGAACTGCTACCGAGAGATGGGAAAAAGACCCATGGAGACCAAACCCATCAAAAGCCAGAAAGCCGCCGCACACTCATCTTGACAGCAAAGCACTAAAGATACCCCAACTGTAAGAAATGACTTAAAGTAAAAGAGAGAAAATAGAAATAAATCCCCCTCCAAAGAGAGAGGAAGAGAGAAAGAGAGATAAACCTAAGGGCACAACAAATTCAAAACACCAACAACGTACTGTATAACATTTGAGTTCTCTTATCTCTGGTTCTGCTGATGCTTACCCTAAGGGGATAAAGGAAGAGGTCTCTGTGTATGTATATAAGTAACTAGACACACACACACTTCTGAAAAAGCTAAGCACCAAGGTGGAGCCATTTTGCAGATTTCCGAATAAAAGAAGAAACCTTTTGGGTTTAGCTTTCAACATTGCCCGTTGCATCGGAGGGAGAAGGACCTTGTTTCTTACAGAAAAGGCTGCTCAGAAGCAGTTTGTTGCTAGATACCAATCTTTTTGGAGGGGGGAGGGAAGGGGAGGGCTGTTGCCTTCCATGTGATCTTGTGGGCTTCCTGAAGGCATTTGATCAGCCACTGTGCGGAACAGGATGCTGGAACAGAATGATGGGCTATCCTTGGTCTGATCCAACGGGGCAGTAATTAGCTGTTAGGGTTAGCAACTGCACCTCCTTTTGCGAGGCAG
This sequence comes from Rhineura floridana, assembly GCF_030035675.1. Classification (NCBI taxonomy): domain Eukaryota; kingdom Metazoa; phylum Chordata; class Lepidosauria; order Squamata; family Rhineuridae; genus Rhineura; species Rhineura floridana. Next base: position 39,901,402 of record NC_084491.1, read on the forward strand.
TCTGCCTCTCAGATGCTGAGGAGAGAGACGGAAGGGTCTGTTGCCTCCATGTGCTGCTTTGTACATATCCCAGAAGCACCTAACTGGCCACTCTGAGAAACTGAGAACCTAAGAAGAGCCTGCAGGAACAGGCCAATGGCTCATCTAGTCCCGCTTCCTGTTCACACAGTGGCCAGCCTGATGCCTATAGGAAGTCTGCAAGCAGGACCTGAGCACAGCAGTGTCCTCCTCACTTGTGATTCCCAGCAACTGGCATACAGAGACAGCAGAGGAATAACTTATGTATCATGGCTAGCAGCCATTGATAGTCTTTTCCGCCATGAATTTGTCTAATCCTCCTTTAAAGCCATCCAAGTTGGGGGCCATCGCCACATCTTGGTGACTGCATATTCCATGGCTTAACTCCATGCTGCATGAAGAAGTTTTTCCTTTTGTCTGCCCTGAACCATTCAATATTCAGAGAGCCAGAGTAGTGTAAAGGCTAGGGTATTGAACCTGGGACACCAGGGTTCGAATCTCCACTCAGCCATGAAGTTCACTGGGTGGCTTTGAGTCAGTAAGTGCCTCTCAGCCTAACCTACCACACAGGCTTGTTGTGAGGATCAAATGGGGAAGGGAAGGGAACCATGTGCACCACATGGTTGTTGGAGGAAAGGTGGGATATATCTGCTTACTATTAAAATATATAATTGAGAACTGCATCAACATGTATGCAGTGGTTATCTCAAATACTCAAAGCAAGTAATATCCTTTCAACAAAACCTCTAAGATAGGTCAGTTTTATTAACCCATATTCCAGAGCGAGGAGTGGGTGGAAAGGGGGCGCTGAGATATAATGTATCTAAATAACTACTAGTCAGAGAAGATCCATTGAAATTAATGGGCCTAAGTTAGCCATGCCTATTAATTTCAATGGGGCTACTCTGAGTACATTGGCTAGTACCCACCGGCTGGCCCAATACTGTGCTATGAATCATGGCTGGGCTCAGCTAAGATTTGGCCAGCTGGCCATTTACAGCATTCAGGGAGGGAGGTTCTGGTCAATGAATACCTGCCCAGGCTGTAATGATCTGCCAGTTGCTTCTCAGGACACTGCTAAGATAACCTATATGTTCTGCCTCAGATACAGAATCAGTCATGGTCCTGAAACCCACATCACGATCCTTCTCCAAGGTGCTGATCCTGCCTTGCCTTGTCTTTCTGTCTCCTGGAACTCTGAAACTACCAACCTCCACCTTCCTTGGGAATCCCCATGGATCAGGACAATACAGCAGCTTCATACCATTCAGAGACTGGACTTTGTTTCTTCAGTGAAGCCCTCTGATGCCTGAGAACAAGGGATCACCTTTCTTCTAGTGTGACTGCTTTCAAATTCAGCCCAGGTCTTCTGTTTGCAAATTCAACCCAGGTCCATTACATGGATCTTTTCTCAGGCCAGCACACATAATCTCTTCTTCCTGGGATGTCTCTGTAGTTTCCCCCTCAGCCCCCCCAACAAGGCAGTGGCTTGATGGATCTTGCATGGAGGTTTGAAGGCAAGAGGCATGCCTTGAATAAGCTACAAAGTCAGGTTCCCACTTCAGTACTTCCTGCTAATGTATGAGCGAATCCATTTCGTTTAATCATCCCCACAATCTCTGGGGAATGCTTCCTCTCCATCTCGCAATGTTCTGAAGAGGTCCTTGGGCATACAAGAAGACTTTAAATAAAAAAGAAGAGTGTCAGAGGTAAAGCACACACACTCACGGGCATAAGCATGCATAAGCATGCCCACATCCACTCCTGCTGCAAGCTAGGTGCTCAGCTGAGCGCACGTACACTCTCTCACACACACATCACTTATATGCACAACCCAGTGTACATAATGCTCCTGAAGGATGTTGCAAGTCTTCCTGATCCCCTTGTTTGCTCCACTCAAAATCTGCTGATTTTTATCTGAGCAGGAACCTCTAGTTTTGCTGAGAATGTCTTTCACCACATGCACACCATACATTTATTCCACAATTATTCCACTTTAAACAGTCATGGCTTCCCTCAAAGCATACTGGGAAGTGTAGTTTGTGAAGGGAGCTGAGAGTTATTAGAAGACCCTCTATTCCCCTCATAGAGCTAGAATATTCAGAGTCCTCTGGGAAGAGGGAGTGACTGTTAAACCACTCTAAGAATTGCAGCTCTGTGAGAATAGGCATCTCCTAACAACTCTGAGTACCCTTCACAAACTACCCTTCCCAGGAGTCTTTGGGGGAAGCCATGACTGTTTAAACTGGGGTAAATGTATGGATGTGGCCTTTGCTTTAGGCCAGGGATGGAGAAACTGTGGCCCTCCAGCTGTTGATGGATTACAATTAGGGACTGGGGGGAACTTCGGTGTTTGCATTTTAGTGAGAAAGTATGTAATTTGCACTTCTCGAACTAATACAAAAACTGAAACACAATTATCCTTCAAAATTTGCCCATTCCTGATTTTTGTGATGCTTTTCTCCAACCAACCAATGTGTATAAAAATGCATAAGTGCATTTTCAAATAACATAAAACATAGCATATAAAATACATTGTATTACGGAAAATTGCCTGAAAAGGGGTATGTTAGTCAAAACCTGCACACAAAAAATGTGTATTAGGAGAAATCCCACGTTAAAACGCTGACAGTTTCATGAGGTTTTTTTTAAAATCACAAATTAGGAACATAGAAATGTGCCTTATAAAAAGTCAGACCACTGGTCCATCTAGCTCAGTATTGTGTACACTGACTGGCAGCAGCTCTCCAGAACTTTGCCACTGAGGACACTCCCAGCCCTACCTGGAGATGATGGGGATTGAACCTGGGACCTCTGCCTGCAGAGCAGATGCTCTCCCACTGAGCTACAGCCCTTTATACCAAATTGCTGCAGCAATGTGGAGAACTGCATTTAAGACTGGAAAAATGAGAACCTTAAATTGTTTTCATTGGTGTGTGTGAAATGGTAAGCAAGTGAAAATAAAGGCCTTTTGCAGGGGGAGGGGTGGAAACTAGCCCTCCAACTGCAGCTCGGTTGACACTTGTGGAAATTTCTATGGGCTCCCCGAGAGAGAACTGTTTTCCCACTCCCCCTTTTCTTCTATTTTTAATAATAGGCTGGGGGGAGGAGTGAAGAGCACCCTTTGGTTGTCCCATGGGAAGCCCCTGGCTTCAAAAAATGTTCACAAGTGGCAGTGGAGCTTCACTTGGTGGCCCCAGGGGCTGCCAGGTTTCCATGAATTGCATGCTTGAGTGATACCAGAAGAATTGTGGGGGGAACAACACCTTCCTGGCAGCCTGAATCTCTATTCTTCATTGCTAGGGCTTGGTGCTTTTTATTCCTTCCTTGGCATTACTGCAGAAGAAAAGGGGGGGGGGGAAACGGGCTTCCTTCCTTCCTTTGGTTTCATCCAAAAATGGAAGCCAAAAAGAATGACCAAACAGTCTGCTTTGTGTCATGCAATAGTTACAAACAAGGAAATTTGAAATCACAAACACCACCCAGACAGTGTGACATGCATCAAAGCACCCCCCCTCCTCCAAGCCTCCTCCATACAGGATTGTTTTGTAATGTTGACACATCCAAATCTTCACTGCCTCCCAAGCTGGGAACTTAGCCCAGAGTTTGTGGACTCTCTGCCAGCTCTTCCTAAGATGTGTCTTTGCCTGTTGCCGCTGTCCCTGGAAAGCAACAGTGTTTGCTGGGGCTCGGAAGCCAGCAACAGACTCAGCAGATCCTTGCCCTCCCTTTCTTCAGCTGATTGACTGCACCCGCATCTGCATCTTGGCCTGTCTACCAGAAAGTGGGCCAGGAATCCAATCTTGGCAGGCAAGAGGCATTATTAGCTTGTTCTGCTCTGGATTCCCCAAGCCCAAGAGCCTCATCGATGATATGCATTGCCTGGAGTGGGGAAACATCAGCAGTCTGTGGATGGTTTGTCTATTCTGTGGGGTACTGTCATGTTCTGCATTGAAGGAGGCATTTGCTTGGAGGGTTAAGACCAAGTGCACATGGAGGATCAGGATCCAAGGGCTCCATCAAGCATCACACCCTTGCCTTATACTGAGTCACACCATTGGCCCGACATTCTCTCCTTTTACTGGCTGACGTTCACCAGGGTCTTCTGCAGAATTCTTTGCCATCATTTGCTTCCTGACCTTTTAACCTGCAGGTTGCCATCTAATGACAATGTGGACGTAGGATTTTTCCACTGTGACACCGACACAAGAGCCTGCTAGATCTGGTTAAGGGCCCATGTAGTCCAGCATCTTGTTCTCACAGTGGCCAACCAATTGCCCATAGGAAGCCACAAGCCAAACCTGAGCACAAGGGTCATCTCCCCTCCTGTGGCATTCAGAAGCAGCGCATAGCCACTGTGGCACTCACCCTATTTGCTAAAATTGAAGGTGGCATTGGTCCTTTCTTTTATAGACCCCGACACTAGCCTTCTAAAAAATGGAAATGGATTGCCTTCAAGTCGATCCCGACTTATGGCGACCCTATGAACAGGGTTTTCATAGTAAGCGGAATTCAGAGGGGGTTTACCATTGCCTTCCTCTGAGGCTGAGAGGCAGTGACTGGCCCAAGGTCACCCAGTGAGCTTCAGGGCCGTGTGGGGATTAGAACCCTGGTCTCCCAGGTTGTAGTCCAACACCTTAACCACTACACCACACATCTCTAAAATGACCCAAACTTGGATATTCATAGAAGGAGAAACTTGCCAGTGATTTGTACAGGCTAACAAATATGCCTTATAAGCTAATATCTGGATGGTTAAAACCACCTTCCAATATGGGCAGCTGCATTCTCTTAAGTGAAAAATAAGGTGGGGAATTATCCCAAATAAACTTCCTGAGTATCCCGTTACTGTTTTAAAAATATATTTGGGGAATATGTAATGAAATACCATGAAGTATATATATTATCCATGGCAGAATATTCATCTTAAGTGTATTAACCTTACCCCAAACACTAAATTTAAGGTATGCCCATCTATGCAAATCACTGGAAACCTCCTTTATCAACTTATTTAAATTCAATTTAATCATTTGAGCATTATCTCTTGGAACCAACATACTTAAGCATGTTAAAACCTTTGGGCACCAACAAAATTGCCAATTAGTATCCAAAGTAGGTGATCTACAGTTGCCCACTGGCATCACTTCAGGTTTTGCCCAATTAATTGTATACCCTGAAATTCTACCAAAACTATTATTTTTATTAATTCTGGTATAACTGTTTCAGGTATACTAATAAGTAGTAATAAATCATCCACATATAAAACTGATTTAAATTCTACTTGTTCATGAACAACCCCACCCCCAAGAATCCTGGGAGCAGTAGCTCACTCCTCAGAGACATTCAGTTCTCAACACCTGTAACAAAATACAGTTCCCAGGACTTTTTGGGGGGGGGGAATGTGCTTGAAATGTATTATGTGTATGCAGCCAAAGTTGGAAAACACTCTCTGCTCTCATACTAATTGGCTGCTTGCTGTTCCCCACAAAAACGCAAGGCAATATGTGTTAATTGTGCAACTCTGCACTTACCCAAGCTGCTGATGTGACTCTTCTTGCAACCACAGTGTATCAGTTCATAGCAGCAAAGGGCAGGTAGATAGAAACAAGGCCAAAAGAGTGGTCCAGGCAGGGAAATACTAGTTTGCCAGATACTCTGAAAAAGAGATCGCTCATTGTTCCTGAGCTTTCTGTTCTCAACTCAAGAACAGCAGGACCTACGCAGATTGACAAGGAGGGAGCTGAAGTTCTGGAAGGAACTAGGCTGGTCTGCAGATATGAAATAAACCACCCGTATGCATGCAGCAAAGAATTCATCTCTCTTGTTGCTTTTAAACAGAGCAGCTCTCCATAGCATCAGGCATTGTCTTCTCTATTCATGGGAGCAGGAGGTTCCTCAGGAAAAGAGCTGGATCACTGCCCCTGTTTCAAGGGCTGCTGATCATATGGGCCCTTTGTAAATCAAGTTACTGCTGTGTCCTACAGATATTTCTCTCCCTCTGCAAAATAAAGAAAAATGTCACTGTGAAATGCTGCCAGAGACTGTTTTGCTTTGCAAAGCAGCCCAGATTCGCTAGAGCAGGAATTCCACACAAGTCAGGACGGAGTCATTAAATTGCCTGGAAATGGGGTTGCATCTCAAAGGAGCTGAGGGTAATTGATGGGCTGAGTTCTGCCAAAAGCAATGCAAAACTCAGTGCTAGATATTGCCGCTTCCTAAGAGCAGGTTCAATGGGCTGCTCTTGGATCATTCAGCATTGGAGGTGCTAGAGAAGTCTGAAGCATAATTTGAAATCTTGGCCGTAACCCCTGTGATTGCAGACCTCTGGAAATGTACTTACCTAGGGAGGAAAGCAGCTGCAGAAAAGCTGTGAGGTCTGTTATGCTTCTGAAAATGTCCAGCGTGCTACCTGGCCAGAGTCTAAAAATTGTCCGGTGTTTCTAGGCATTTCCTGAACAGCGTGTAGTTTTATGCTTGGAGATACATCATGACCAGGAATGAGGAACTTGTGGCCCTCCAGACTCCATCCGCCCCAGCCAGAATGGCCAATGGTCAAGGATAATGGGAGGTGTACTTTAACAACATCTGGAGGACCACATGCACTACACCCTGATCTAGAAATAAACTGACAACATGCCTGCTAAATGGTGGGACTGCATATAAGAAGAGTATTTCTGGATTGGACTAAATGCCCATTTACTCCAGCAACCTGTTCTTACAGTGGTCAGTCAGATGCCTGTGGAAATCCCACAAGCAGCACATGAGTACAATGGCGCTTGTGATCCCCAGCAACTGGTATCATAGAATCATAGATTCACAGAATAATAGAGTTGGAAGGGGCCTATAAAGCCATCAAGTCCAACCTCCTGCTCAATGCAGGAATCCAGCTTAAAGCACACCTGATGGATGGCTCTCCGGTTGTCTCTTGAATGCCTCCAGTGTTGGAGAGCCCACCACCTCCCTAGGCCATTAGTTCTATTGTTGTACCACTCTAATAATTAGGAAGGTTTTTCCTAATGTTCAGCTGAAATCTGGCTTCCTGTAACTTGAGGCCATTATTCCGTGTCCTGCACTCTTGGATGATCGAGAAGAAATCCTGGCCCTCCTCTGTGTGACAACCTTTCAAGGACTTGAACAGTACTATCATATCTCCCCTCAGTCTTCTCTTCCCAAGACCCAAACAGTGCCGAACAGAGAACTAATACTTCTCACAATTTGGAAACTATACTTTGGTTAATACAGCCTAAAATATCATTTGCCTTTTTTGTAGCCACATCACATTGTTGGCTCATATTCAGGTGTAGAACATTGCATTTACTCCTGTTAAATTTCATTCTGTCGTTTTCATCCCAGTGCTCCAGCCTATAAAGATCACTATGAATTTTGTTTCTGTCCTCCGGGGTATTAGCTAGCCCTCCCAATTTTGTATCTGCAAATTTGATAAGCATTCTCTGCATCCTCATCCAAGTCATTAATAAAATGTTGAAGACCACTGGGCCCAGAACTGAACCCTGTGGTACCCTGCTCATTGCCACTGCCCAGTTTGAGAAGGAACCATTGATAAACACTCTTTGGGTCTGATTTGTAGCCAGCTATGGATCCACCTGATAGTTCTTCCATCCAGCCTACATTTAGCTACTTTGTCAAAAGCTTTGCTGAAGTTGAGATATATTATGTCCACAATATTCCTGCCATCTACCAGGGAGGTTACCCCGTCAAAAAATAAGATAAGATCAGTCTGGCGGCATTTGTTCTTGACAAACCCATGTTGACTTCTAGTAATCACTGCATTGTTTTCAAGGTGCTTATAGACTGACCACTTTATAATCTGTTCCTGAATTTTTCCAGAGATTGATGTAACCCGGGCTGGTCTGTAGTTTCCTGGTTCCTCCTTTTTGCCCCTTTTGAAGATAGGGACATAAGAACATAAGAAGAGCCTGCTGGATCAGGCCAGTGGCCCATCTAGTCCAGCATCCTGTTCTCACAGTGGCCAACCAGTTGCCCATGGGAAGCCTGCAAGCAGGACCCGAGTGCAAGAACAACATCAGCCCTCTTCCAGTCATCTGGCACTTCACTCACCCTCCATAATTTCGAAAGGATAATAGGCAGTGCCTCTGACACTGGAGGCAGAGCACAGCCATCATGACTAGTAGCCATCGTTAGTCTTATTCCCTGTGAATTCCTCTTTAAAACTATCCAAGTTGGTGGTCACTACTACATTTGTGGTAGAGAATTCCATAGATTAACCAGCTGCAATATGAAGAAGAGCCTCCTTTTGTCTGTCTGAAATCTCTCAATGTTCAGCTTCTTTGGATGGCCCCAGGTTATGAAAGAGGGAGAATGCCATTCCCACTCATTAGTGGGGGTAAACTGCCCACACACACCATTTTTGGGAGATGATTTGAGTTGGTCTCTCCCAGAGGAAGGGGGATCTCATGGGCTGGGGTGTCCATTAGGAAGGGGCAATCAGGCTGCTATTTAAGCCTGTTCCACCCCCTCCACTTCTCACTTGCAACACTCACCCTTCCTCCCTCTACAGTATGGGTTTTTACTAGTTGCCATTTCTGGGGGTGAGTAGGAATTTGGGGGGAGCCTCTGATTGGCTCTTGGGACTCCTCTCTTTCACCTCCTCCACATTGCACGGTTCTTTGATGAATGTACTTGTTTGGTCTGATTGGTATTTAGTGCAGGCAGGTCAGGGTATTTAAGGACTTAATTACCAGACCCCCTGAGGCATCATTGAGTTGAGGGTGCTCTTGAGTCCCCTTCCACAACCTTTGGCTTGAGGGTCCTTTAGGCCTGGTGTGCGCACCGTGTTGAACGCTGCACAGTGAAGCCTGTATGTGCATGTTGGGTTCACATACCCAAGGCTCACTTAGCAGGGAGGGAGGATTTTCTCCCAATCCTTGGTTGGAGTGGCACGGAATGTGGCTGTTCACATGCCCAGGGGAGTGGAGGGATGCTTTCCTCATCTACGTTAATTCAAACCCACCTGCCCGTACATACAGCATTTGTTTATTGATTGGCACATTTGCCAAGATCTCTGTGCTGGCTAGTCATTGCCAGTTTAGACACCATCAGTGTGTATGTGACATTAGGATTGTTTGCCCTGATGTACATCCCTTTACACTTGCTTACATTGAACCACACTTGCCATTTTGATGCCCATTCATCCAGTCTGGTGACCTCCTTGTGGAGCTCCTCACAATCTGTTTTTGTCTGTACCACTTCAAACAATTTGGTAGCATCACTTGGACACCTCACTGCTCACCCCTAACTCCAGACCATTTTTGAATGAATTGGACTGCCTTTGATTCCGACTTATGGCGACCCTATGAATAGGGTTTTCATGGTAAGCGGTATTCAGAGGGGGTTTACCATTGCCTTCCTCTGAGGCTGAGAGGCAGTGACTGGCTCAAGGTCACCCAGTGAGCTTCATGGCTGTGTGGGGATTCGAACCCTGGTCTCCTAGGTGGTAGTCCAACACCTTAATCAAACCATAGGACCCAGTACCAATCCTTGAGGTCTCCACTTTCTACATCCCTCCATTGGGAGAAGTATACATTTATTCCTGCTCTCTGCTTCCTGTTCCTTAACCAGTTACTGACCCATAAGAAGACCTGAGTATTTGTACCAGATATTGTTCATTTCTAGGCATGCAAACAGGTCTGAGAAGGGAGGTGGAGATTGGTGCAATCACTACCGATGACACAAGGGCACTGGTGTACTTCTAAATTAGTGGGGAAATGGTGGCAGTGTCCCAAGCACTTCTGAGGAGGAAGAGGCAGTTGGAACACTGTCTCCTAAGTGAAAGGCCACAGATTTAACCTGTCCCTCAAAACTGGCTATTAACTTCCCCACGTCCTCTTATTTCCACCACAGCAGCTCAGGAGGTGGAAGCATGCAGACAGAGAGATGTGCAAATATGTTGTAATTATTATTAAAAATCACCAGTGCATACTTTGCAAACAGCCAATTTATTCATTGTGAATAGTGAATTGAAAACCAAATATGCTGACTGCAATCAATTAGATTCCATTCAAGTCTTCTAACAGATGTGCATTCAAATGTATTTGTCAACAGAACTGTCTTCTTGACTTGGATTTGCAAAAGTTGAAATGTATTGTTCATTGGATCAGTTCCATGGGTGGAAACCATTGACTCAAAAAGGAGTTAAGGTGCACATATGAAACACCAAATAAAATATAAACATTTGATGCACATATATATTTAAACAACAACAAGGACTGGAACGTTAAAATCTACCTTAACAGAAAACACACAGTGTTCATAAAGGAGTTAAGGTGCACATATGAAACACCAAATAAAATATAAACATTTGATGCACGTATATATTTAAACAACAACAAGGACTGGAACGTTAAAATCTACCTTAACAGAAAACACACAGTGTTCATAAAGGAGTTAAGGTGCACATATGAAACACCAAATAAAATATATTTTTTGAACTCCTCCCGTCCACACACACTTTTCTATGGTAATTCTCTGACCCTAGCAGCCATTGTTCAATCCTTCATTGGCTAACATCAACAGACATTCATTGGCGATCACTCGTGGCCAGGTAAGATTGTCTTCCAAAGATAAGGTCTTTAACGGTGGGTCCGTAAGTGACTGTGGAGGCCAATTCTAGATCTACACAGCCTCCACAGTGAGGACACAGGTTTCCAGATGGAAGATGGTCACGATGAGGATATGCTTGACGTGCAATAGGATTCAACAATAGGATTCAAAGAACTGGCAGAAAGTCTGTAGAAATGGTTGCATGAAGTTAGTGATGTACAGATCTATCTTTGGAAGTCTTTAGCATGTTTACTCTCTTCATCTGCATAGGGAAGTATGAAGTGTGCTCTCTGGAAATTACTCAAGTTCAGAGAATTGTTGTGAAAAGCAATGGGGAGAGTGGGAGGGAAAGAGTACAGCAAGCAACCCATATTTCCAGCCTGATTGTAGCTGACACTACCCAACGCAATGTAGACTGCAGACATCTAAAAGAAGGAGAAATTTGTCTATGTGACATGGAAAGCAGTCGTGCTGTTGCAAGGCAGATGGAGGAGTCAATTTCTGCATGTTCCAGAAGTCAGCCCTTGTTGTTGCCAATCGGCTCTTCAGATGACCTGGACAATTTGCACAATTGCTTTCTGCATGGTGAGGCTGACATGGATTTACTGTGGATCAGGATTGATCCCACCATTGGATATAGTGATGCAATCACCTTATGTGGCAGGTGTTATGAGGTGGCAGCCCCCCGTGTCCTTCCTGAGCCCCCCAGGCTGTGTTTGCCTCAAGGCCTCTTATGCATCGTCTACACTAACTTGCTGTCCTCAGATGAGGTGAAAGATTCTGTTTTATGGCTAGTATTAATGTAAGATTCAAGTTGACTTGGCTTCTGCATTTTGAAGCGGGGGGGCATTTGTCCTTTGCCTCAGACAACAAAATATCTTGGCCAGCCATGCTTTGGAAACCATTACATTGGCCTTGTGAATATTTCAAGACATCTCCAGATTGAAAATGAGAGTTGTAGCCAATGCTGGTCCCACTCAGAGTAGGCCCATTGAAGTGAATAGACATGGCTGACTAAGGTTCGCTAATTTTAGTGGGCCCATTCTGAGTAGAACATGGTTAGATACAACCCTTACAGTCCCAAAAGATCTTGGAGAATGGCTTGCATCAGAACATGCTGTGTCATTCATAGGACCAAGTGTACAAAAATTCAATCCCAAAGGTCAACTTGCCTGGGAGACAATTTATAAAAAAGGATATGGTATTAGCTTATTACCTCCTCTGTTATGAGTTGCAGCCATCTAAGTTAGAGTACATCCACTGAAATTAGTCATGTCTATTAATAGGTCTACTTTGAGTAAGACTAATGTTGGATGCAATCCAGTCAACAGAAAGTCCCTGGTTCAATCTCCAGCATCGCCAGGCAGGGCTGAGAATGCCCGTCGCCTGAAGCCCTGGAGAGCTGCTGCCAGAAACTGGAGCATCAATCAGTGCCAGTTGGTCTCCTCCCTCCCTGCCCTACCTGGATCACTCAGGGATCCATGGCTCAGTTGCTTCCACCTAGCCCAGGTTTGCTGTGGAGGAAAGATTCTATCTTGTCTACCAGTGCCAACAGATGCAAAGAAAAGGCGATGAGTGGTATAGCATCTGCTTTTCATGCAAAAGGTCTCAGGTTCAATCTCTGGCATCTCCAGGTAGGTCTGGGAGAGACTCCTGCCTGAAACCCTAGGGAGCTGCTGCCAGTCAGTGTAGAAAATACTGATCTAGATGGACCGATGGTCTGACTCAGTATAAGGCAGCTTCCTATGTTCCAATGGCTTGATCTGACAGATTCAGAGGTTGTTGCGCTGCAGGTTCTGTGCTTGAGATAATCTCCAAGATATTCTATAGTGTTTTGGTCATGATACCTCTCTCCATGAGTCTCTAGGGTTATCCCTAGGTCTTTGTGTCTCTCTGTGGAATTATGAACTCATCCGAGATAATCAAGTACATGTTCACGTATTCACCTCTTCCGGAGTGAATCGGAGGCCCTTCTCTTGCTCCGATTGATTCACTGTCTTTCCAAAGCACTGCAGTTTCCAATTCACCCACTGAATGTGCTGCTGCATCACAGGTTAAAGTGAGTTCAGGTTTGGAGAACTGATTGTGTGTTTGTGTGTGTGCGTCGGGGAGGGATTCCTCCCTTTTCACCCCTTTTTGTCAAGACCAAGCTCCATTCAGAAGAGCTGAGGTTGCTGCCACAATCCTAAATGCCTTTACTTAGAATTCCCCTGAAAGCAAAGAGGAGCCCTTTCAGGTAAGTACACATGGGGTTATAGCCAGTCCTAGTCCTACTCAGAGTAGACCCATTGAAGTTAATGGACATGACTAACTTAGGTTCATTAATTTCAATGGATTGGCTCTGAGCAGGAAAGAGTTGGATGCAACCCGTAGGCTCTCAGCCTTAGAAGAATGCTGATTCTGACAGCAGTTGCTTTTTCACACTCTAGATTTGAGCATTAAGAAGGTTTCTCTCCCTCTCAGTGGAACTGAAGAGTCAGCAGCTCTTAAGAGACAGCATTTCCCCCCACAAATCTCCTAACAAGCCACCACTGGGATTCAAAATCCTCACCGCCATCTTTACAATGACAGCTGCACACCAGAGCCCACCAGAATCTGCTGACTCAGGAGATGGCACACCGGGGGGGGGGGTTGCATGATGTTCAGACAAGATGAGCAATGCCACAGAGAGAGAGATTAGCAGCTGGGGGAAAAGAGGGGTGGGGTGATGGCAAAGGGGGGGGGGAAGAAAATCTACACTGCAGCTAAACACCTGCTTGGGAGCTTGTTCAGTGATGGGTTTATCTCTCTAGGACAGAGAAAGTATTGCCACGATGATATGGTGACTGCTTAGCACATTCTGTCTCCTGGGGAAGGAGCGGAGGGGGTGGATGGGAAGGAAGAGAGACTGTATCAGGCAGATTGTCAGTCAATCTCAGAACTCTGCCTTTCCAGTCCCCTGGCAGCATAAATACCAAGCAGAACGCATTCGGTACAGCAGATGGGAACATGCCACGCCGGCTGGGTGAAGATAAGGGAAAGAGAGTGACGCCGTGCAGAAGACAGCAGGAAATTTGCTGGAGGTGGAAACTATTTTTTAAAATATAATTTGTGGTCTTTTTTTTTTTTTAGTTGCATAAAGCACCCATCCAAAGACCCTGTTGTGCAGAAGCATTAACCCAGTGATTCTCTACCAGACACCCTAGTCTCAACCTTACATATACAATATTCTTGTTTAGGTTGTTTTTAACTGTCTTTAATGTTGCATTTAAAACTGTCGTAACCTGCTCTGGGACCTTTGGGTGAAGGGTGGTAATTGTTGTTGTTGTTTAGCTGAGTCAGTATGAAGATAAAGAAAAGCAAAAGTCCCCAAAGTGTGTGTGTGTGTGTGTGTTGTAGGGTGCCACTCCATTTCCAAATCTTACTCCCTCTGCCCCCCATAGAGCCAGAAGCTCCTTGCCAAGGCTTGGCTCTGGGCAGCAGTCTATGGCAAGCCAGGAGCTGAGAGCCAGAAGCCATGAGACATGCCAATAGTCTGGACTGAAGAACAAGCCAAGAAGAAGGACCAAAAAATAGCCAAGGACGCAGGAAAATGCCAGGCTCCAGAAGGGCCGTAGCTCAGTGGTAGAGCATCTGCCTTGCATGCAGAAGGTCCCAGGTTCAATCCCCAGCATCTCCAGGTAGGGTTGGGAGAGACTCCCTGTCTGAAACCCTGGGGAGCCCCTGCCAAGTCACTGTTGACAATCCTGAGCCAGATGGACCAATGGTCTGACTCAGTATAAAGCAACTTCCTCTGTTCCTATGCTTAAGTAAGTCTCAGTTGGAACAGGAAGCCTTTTATAGTCCTTTCTGTCCAGAAGGATCCAATGGCCAACTGGGGTGGGCAGAGTCAGTCCAGGACCAGAAGGTTATTTGCTGAGAATGCTGCCACTTGAAGTCCAGTGATTCACTGCACGTGGGGTAGCCATTCACAGTCCCTACAGCTCTGGACATTCCCCTATGGGTACCTCCTGGCATCTTCATGGTACAGTTTTCAGTGAATACTGAAGACACACCTCTTTACCCTGGTCTTTGACACTTGAGGTGCATGTTTTCAGGACCCACCCTATTCATGTGCTTGTAATCTGTTTTAGACAAAACATTTTAAAAACCCTCCTGAAAATTCTAAGGCATTTTAGTGCAAATTTCTCCAAATAAATTCATTTTTGTACATAGTTTTGACTAATGTACACATTTCTGCAACCACTTTGGGTCACTTGAAATTACAGATCAGATGGAATTCTTCTCCATCTCTAGCATAGCTGGGAGCTGTAGTCCACCAACATCAGAAGGCACACCATGTCTTCTATCTTTTTTAGCCTTTCCTAGTAAGGATGATGTTCCATAACAACAAACACCACTCATTTGGGTTGCCCTTTTCTGCACTAGCTCCCTCTGCTTGACCTGAGCTTTGCATGGAAGCCTGGAATAACGGCCGGTGCTTCCCGCATCAGAGAAAAAGGCTCTTTCCCCATGGAGTGGGAGGTAGTGATGGGCATTCCATTAAGTAGAGAACAGGGCAAACATGAGAGACTCTCACAAAGGATTCTCTCTTGCGCTCAGCAATACAATGATCTTCCTTTTTGTATTGAGCATGTAACATTACAGAGCCTGTCAGCTCCCATTGCAAGTGACGACTTGGATAAATCTCACTGTTTTCCTTTGCCTTTCTCCCTGCATTGTTTCACCCAGCAACAGTCAAATATGAAAAATGAAGGAACACGGCAGACTTTGTGGGGCAGCAACCCACCTGTGTAATTGACTGAAAAAGCCTTATCAGTGGCTGCTGAGTGCAATTCCCTTGCAATTAGTCAATAGCAGAGATGGGCAAACATTTGGGGCAAAGAAGCATAGATGAAAGGGAAGAGGAGGTTGTTGTCATTCACAGGCCAGGGCAGAGTGTCTGATTAACAGTATGGCAGGGAAAAGGAACAGCTATCTCCAGTTTGGGTCTCATCCATACTGTACATTTAAAGCACTCTTATGCCACTTTAATAGTCATGGCTTCCCCCAAAGAATCCTAGGAACGATAGCTTTTTAAGGGGGCTGAGAGTTGTTAGAAGACCCCTCACATTCCTAGCATCCTTTCTTAACTACAGTTTCCAGGATTTGTTGGGGGACTGTTAAAGTAGTATAAATGTGCTTTAAATGAATGGCATGGAGGTGACCCAGGCAGATGTCCTTGGGCTCTTCCAAGTCTTCTCTGCTTTCCAGAGTAGTGGAAGTGGAACATGTTTCTTGAAACACGGGAAGCTGCTTTATACCCAATCATGCCACTTCCATCTGCCTCAGGATTCCCTATACCGTGGACAGTCAGGATTCAGGCTTGCTGGACCTACATTGTGGGGTTGGTTTCTTTTTTTTACTAGAGCAGACTTTCCCAACCTTTGGGTTCCCAGATGTTGCTGGACTACAATTCCTGACCATTGGCCATGCTGGCTGGGGCTGATGGGAACTGTAGTCCAGCAACATCTGGGGAGCCAAAAGTTGGGAAAGACTAGAGCCCCAAGAGCAACCAACTAGAGCCAAGAGCAAAATAGTGGCTTGGATGGGGGATTAAGGAATAGACTCTCTCGGAGCACATGCTTAGCCCTAGAATTTGTTTTCAACATTGGAACTGACCTCATAGTCCTGTCACACAAAAATCCATCCCAGGTCCTCCACCTGCAAGATTTCTTCATCTCCAAGCAAACAAATTTAGGAGATGGAAACCCACGTGTTGTTGCCATTGTTAAACAGTTAGGAGCCCTAATGCTTGCTGATCTGCTACAGCTCAATGAGGGATCAACCAGTAGATCCCAATCTGCCTTCTGCCCACCCCTAGTCTCTATTCACTAGCAGCATCCCTTGGGGGTTATGGGCAGGGGACATTCTCAGCCTTCCCTGGAGACACAAGGGATTGAACCTGGGACCTTCTGCATGCAAAATGTGAGCTCTGCTCTAAGGTAACATGCAGCAGGTGCAGGCCCAGGGGCTAAAGGCAGCCCTCCAGAACTCTCTATCTGGCTCTCAAGACTTTCCCCATGCCACACCCCCTACCCCCAGGCCTTGCCCCTCTCTGGCCCTGCTATGCACCTTCCTGGAGTGCCCTTTGCACCTAAATGCATCCTTGAACTCTGATCATGCCTCTTGCATGCCTGGAGTTCAAGGACATTTACCAGCCACAGAAAAACACTCAAGGAGAATATGAAATGGGGTTGGTAAGGGAGGTAGCCTGGGGAGAGGCCTAGAAGACTCCATTTGGCCCCTGGGCCTCAAGTTCCCCAGGCCTGTTCTAAAGGGTCCGGACATGATTTGTTTCCTGCAAAGTACGACTTTTAAAATTGAGTTCATTCTTCCGCCTCAAGAAGGTTGCATCTTTTTTTATTCAAGAGCGGATGGTGATTTGGGGTGGGTGGGTTCATCTGAACAAAGCCAGGATAGAACACCATTCCACGGTGCCCTCATCATCATCACCACCGTTGAATGAACAGGGAATGGGTAACAAAGCTTTCCTCTAACGTCTGCTGTCATATGATGTATGTTATTTGCACAGCGGTGGGATGATTGACTGCGTGCAGAGGAACAGAACCGAAGGACAGGTGGTAGAAGAAAAGACTTTGAAATGAAATTGGGGGGGGGGATCAAGTGACTTCTCCCTGCACAGATGTAGCAAGCATGCTTCTCCTCCTCCCTCCACCTCTTCTTGTTTTTCTAGCAGTGCCAGTAAAGAGAACATTTGAAAGGTTCTTTAGGAAAGATGGGAAAAATGAACCTTGAAACTTGGCAACAAGCAATGGCGAGGTAACTCACACAATGTCTTCCACGTCAAAATATGCATGCAGCCTGCCACTTTTAATCACAGGCGCCTGTGCGAAAGTGAATGATGCATAGCGAAGCTTCAAAGTGTGTGTGTGTGTGTGTGGTGACGGGTGTTAGCAAAGCTTGACTTGTAAATAACTTTACATTTCTTGCTTCAACTAACCAGCCTGTGGATTTCTCAGAAAGGGGTGTGTGGGGTTGTTTTGTGCAACTTAAGGAACACAAAATATCACAACAACCCACTCCCCACTTCTTGGTTGTAAGCTCTGTAGGCTGTTACACAAAAGCAACCACTTTGGGGGAGAATAGGATGGTCAGAAATTTAAAAAAGAAATGTGGGGGAAGCTCTTGTACCTTTGAGAAGGCTTGCTATCCTCTGCTGGATAAGTTTCCTGCGTCTCTCCCAGCCTTTCCCAACTAGTGGGCCACCAGATGTTGTTGGACCACAACTCCCATCAGCCTCAGCCAGCATTGCCAATGGTCAGGAAAGATGGGAATTGTGGTCCAACAACATCTGGTGGCCCACTAGTTGGGAAACGCTGCTCAAGGCAATCAAGTGAGCACAGTTGGGTCAATCAGCTCCACATTGTCCCACTGGAGGAGCACCTGGCTACTCCTGCAGTTGCTGCCATCAGCTTACTTGGGATTGTCAGAAAGAACAGCAGGTCTTGCCATATGGGTGGACCTGGGCTCTGCAAAAGTAAACCCAGCTACTTCCAGGATCTCCAAGCTGTTTTGCCATGTGTGTGCATTTGAGCCAATGTGTCCACACCCAGGAACTGCACCATAGCCTCGACTGCCAGTCTCTCCTATCAACTCCAGGAAATAGCCCCCAAGTGCTGATACAACTCAAGACAACTTTGCCCTAGAACAAGGGCAGTTAACCCTTTTGCTCCTGAGGGCCACATTCACCTATGGCCATCCACCAGGGGCTGTGCGGCAGTGGTGGTGGGGCCACTCCAATGTCACATCCAAGCACACAGGATTCACTGGACATACACACACACACACAGTTTCCCCTCCTCAGCTGATCTTGTTTATTTATTTATTTATTGCATTTGTATCCCACCTTTCCTCCAAGGAGCTCAAGGTGGCATCCATAGTTCTCCTCCCTCTACATGTTATCCTCACAACAACCCTGTGCGGTAGGTTAAGCTGAGAGCCTGCAGCTGGCCCAAGGTCACCCAGCAAACTTCACAGGCTGGGTCAGGATCTGAACTCTGGTCTCCCGGGTCCTGGTCCATCACTCTAACCACTATACCACATGGGCTCTCAACTGAAAAGATCAACTTTTCAACTGAAAACTGTCAGATCTACTGGAGAGGGGAGATGATTGCCCCCTTCCCATTCATCCGTGGATTTATCTGATGATGGTGGAGGGGATGATTTGAATCCCTATCTAGGTACTGGCCTGGACTGAGAGGTTTCAACCTTTCCAATCTCTGCAGTGTTGTGTCTGCTTCATTTTATTTTATTTTGTTGCTGCTCCCTCCAAAATTAGTGCGGTTTAAGGAAGAGCAAAATAATGCTTATGGGAGGGCAGATGTAGTTCCCAGGCTGGGGAGGGGGCTAGCTAGCTATTACTCTTCTAGAAATCGAGTACAGCAGAGGAACCTTATGAACAGGTGTGGCACCAGGTCTGAGGGGACCCTCTAGTAGCCCCCTCCTCTGAAGGCAAGCCCAGTAGTGTAGTGGCAAACTCAGAAATGCAGTGCCCCTTCATGATAGTCACACCACACACCCTCACAACTGTGCTTCCTTTCCCACTTACCTATCCTAGCCATGATTGCATGGGAGTAAATCCCATTGAACTCAATAAGCATGCAAATGATCAGACCTGCCTTTCCCCTCCTTTCCCTCTCCTCTCCCTCCTCCCTTCTTCCTCTCTTCCCCTCTCCTTCTTCCTCCTCCCCTGCCCACTCCAGGCCTCCCTTTCTATGGTCAATTTTACCTATCCCAAGCATGATTGCATGGGAGTAAATCCCACTCAACTCAATAAACATGCAAATGATCAAACCTGCCCTCCTCCTGTCTGCTCTCCTCCCCATCACCTGTGGTCAGTTTCACCTATCCTAAGCATGATTGCAGGGGAGTAAATCCCATTGAACTCAATAACCATGCAAATTATCAGACATGCCCTCCTCCCCCTCCCCTCCCCTCCCCTCCCCTCCCACCTGCTCCCATCTCCCTCCTCCCCTCTGCCCTTCCTTCTCTCCTCCCTCCTCCTTCCCTACCCCTTCCTTTCCTCTCCTCTCCTCCCCTCGCCTCCCCATTCCCCATCCCCTTGTGGTCATTTTCACCTATGCTAAGCATGATTGCAGGTGAGTATATCCCACTGAACTCAATAAGCATGCAAATGATCAATCTATTCTCAGCAAACTTGCACAGGATCCCATTTCTTACCTCCCGGATTAAAAAAAAGAGAAATTCACTAATAGGCAAAAAACACCTTGTGGTTTAAGAATGTACCTATAGCCAGCAGATATTTCTATCAAACTTTAAAAAGCAGAGAAACTGGGCAGTTCTAGTGAATGCACCAGGGGACCAGGGGACCTTCACTAAAATTGCAAAGTAAATCAAACATATTTAAAGTGACTATCAGAATTATATCAACTGTCTTAGATTTGTTGCTTCCTCCCTGCTAAAACAAGATCAGCACAGAACATGTCTTTCTGTTATTTGGGCTGATTGCAGTTGTTGCCACCACTCACCATATGCTCAGAGGCACATGTTATCAAATTCTTCCAAGCTACACAGGGCAGTACAATATCTCAGAGAGGAGGTCAGGTCTCCTGCTCCCCTGGTGCATTCACTATAGCTGCCCAATTTCCCTGCTGTTTAAAGTTTGGTAGAAATATCTGTTGGCTATAGGTACATTCTTAAACCACAAGGTTTTTTGCCAGTTAGTGAATATTATTTTTTAAAAAACAGTGTAAGGAATAAATAACAGCCTGCAGGTCTTCCAATTAGTTTAGGGTCCACTTGCTATCAAGGTGAAACGTGCAAGGACATTTTGTGGACATTGTCTCTGCAAAAGGCCCACTCTAGTTTGCCAAATTTTCAGGTGGGTACACAAACAGCATTCACCCTACAATTGCATACTGCTCCCCCTGAAACATGATGCTTTCCTTCCTTGAACTTTCCTTTGTGACCTCAGTTGGCAGCTGCTTTGGTGCCATTTAAGACAACACCCCCCCCCAAAAAAACAAAGCCTTCCTCCTAGAAATGGTGAGATCATCACATAGCCAGTCGGAGTTGGCTGACGGATGATGTCACAGAAAGGAACCAAAGCTTATGGGTGATGACCTCACTCCAGATTGTTTTGTTTGCTGATAGGCTACATGACAACTTCACTGTTATTAGAAAGAAGACCAATTATTCTTCCATACAGCAGTGACGTCATGTAAATAAGGACAACCTGAGAGGTTTGGGGGAATATCTCTCACACAAAATACCTCTCATTATGCCAAAATTTAAATGTGAGAAAATTTGGTGCAGCATAAGTGTGCTCATTATGGATGGGATGGATGGATCAGAGGGTTTGCATTCTGTGTCAGTTTTGCATGCACTCAATCATAGGGTTGTATCCCACTAAGTTCTGTTCAGAGCAGACCCACTGAAATTAATGAACCTAAGTTAGTCATCGCTATTAACTTTAATGGGTCTACTCTGGGTAGCATTAGCATTGGATACAGTCCAGAGGTTCATCCCATCCCATTTTTGAAGAGATTTAAAAAAGAATTCTTTTTAAAAATTGCTTTTAAATTACACTCACTTTCCCCTGAAGTATGCATTATATATGCATTCTTCCACTAAGCTACACATTTTTCAATGCATTCCAATACATTTTCCCCTGCAGTATGCATTATTAGGCATTTTTCTATAACATATGCATTTTTGTAAACTATGCATCTTTCTGTAAAATATGCATTTTTAAACTGAAATTACATCACAAATTTTGGAGAAGTACTTTGACTGATAACTGCATTTCAGTCTGCATATATTTGCAATGCAATTTAAGTTTTGAAATCATGCATATTATTCCAGCAAATTAAGTCAGCTTGGCTTAAAATGCAGACCACACAAAATTCTCCTCCATCCCTAGTGCTCACACTGTACATTAAACTTTGCAACAAGAACAGGTGGAAATAAACACAGCACAACTTGGGCAGAAGGAGAACTGTTTTACAGCCTCTTCAGGTCAGAACAGGCATTAACACTGGCAATGAATAATCGTCTGTCTGCCACCTCGCTGATGGATAACACTGCTGTTTAGAGCATACTTATCTTGCTGACAGGTCCGCAATACTTTCTGCTTGTCTGCCATCTAAGCCAAAACTACATGTTCAGAAATATCCCATAGTACAACCCTTCTTGGACTATACCATGTCAGACTGCAAGTGGAGGAGTCCACATGTTTGAATATTCTCCTCCATATGGGAGGAAAAACACTCTCCACTAGCTGTTGTCTACGGAACTTCATCCTAAAACTCAACATTAGTCGCTCCCACCATGGGTTCTGTATTAAATTAGACACTCAGCATCTTCTTAATCAAAGTCTTTGTTTATGAATGGCTAATTGAAAGGTTCCTGGCTTGATCAGATTAGCAGATTGTGTTTTGATCAAAGCATATTTATCAAGACCTGTTCTTGGGTTCATTCCGAGTTCATTACACTGGGAGGGATTTGTGGTTTCTTTGTGTTACAGGCTCAGTGGACATCAGTTTAAAAATAAACTTTGGGAACTATTCCATAAAATTCTTTTTAGTGACCGTTCTTCTGTTGCCCAGGCACCACCTTACTAGGCCAAACTGGCATCCCATTTTACAGATGGGAAGGTTTCATTAATTTGGCTGCTGGTGTGTTCTAGAGATGATTTGGAAATGAAGTTTCAGTCCTATAAAGAGGAGGGGGGACTGGTAATGCTAAGCTTCCAACATACTGCAGGGGCACCCCTGCCTGCAGGTTTTCTTTTCTTTTACATTTTTGACTAATAAAATCTTGACAACAGAGTTATCTCATCTTTATCAGTACGATGGAAAAAGATCCCAAGGTGTTCTTGGTAGGGGCGAATTAAAAGTTCTCAGTCAAGCAAGAGCTATTGCTTCAGACTGGGAAAGTGGGAATAGACCATTCTCAATGGTAGAGTATAAGCTTTGCATGCAAGAGGTCCTAAATCCAGTCCCCACCATCTCCATGTCAAAGTAACAGGCAGCAGGTGCTTATAATGTTTATTATTGTTGTTGTTGTTTGTTGTTGTTGTTGTTACCTGACCTTCACCACCAGGTCCCAGGGCAGGTTACAACAATTTAAAATTCAGTATTAATGAAAAGAAATTACAGTCACAGGAGTAGGAAAGGTCCTGAAAACACATATTTCAAGTGTCAAAGTCCAGGATAACAAACTGTTTGTATTTTTGGAGGAATGGGGGTGTGGGGGGAGAGACGACTCACTTCTCATCAAGATTAAGGAGTGAGGTTGGAATTAGAAAAAAAAAATCTGTGCAGATAACCTTGACCTTGACTTTAACTATCACTAGAAGCTAAAACGATGAAACTGAGGTTATCATGCTTGGACACATCATGAGAAGACCTGATTCACTAGAAAAGACCATAATGCTGGGAAAAACAGAAGGGAGTAGAAAAAGAGGAAGGGCAAACAAGAGATGGATTGATTCCATAAAGGAAGCCACAGCCCTGAACTTACAAGATCTGAACAGGGTGGTTCACGACAGATGGAGGTTGCTGATTCATAGGGCTGCCACAAGTCATAATCGACTTGAAGGCACATAACAACAACAAACCTTAATGCTGAGATTTTTCAGAAAATCCCATCCCTATTCCAAACCCAGGCTCATGGTTTGTCTCTCCCAAATAAACCATTTGTGCTAAGCCAAGAACAAACCCTGGTTACAGCTCATGCTGTGGTACAGATGTCAAACCATGGCTTAGCTCCCAGCCACCTAGCAACAGAGGAAGGAGAGGAAGCATAACACAGCTGCAGCTTTCTCACCATGCGCCAGCACACTGTGGCTTCACCCTTAAACCACAGCTAAGCTCCACTGTGGTTTGAAGTGACGTGCAAACTGACGCAGAGTCCAATTCGGTGTTAGCAGCTTCTTATGTGACTAAAATGGAAATGAAATGGCTCTTTCTTCTCTATGTCCACCCCCACTTTGCAGTGTCCACTGCCATTCCCGAAGTCCGCTAGGCCTTCACGTGGAGGGGGTGTCATTAAACAGCATGCCAGGCACTGGTGTGGGGAGAGAGGGCTGGCATCCTTTCTGTCCATCTCACACATCTGCTGGATTCCTGTCAGCACAGCTGCCACGGTTGGATCCAATAACCGGGCTGTTGTTTATTTACTTACTACTGCATTTGTTTCTCCTTCCTTTCCTCCTAAGAGCTCCAGGTGAGGTACACATGGTTCTCCTCCTCTTCATTTCACCCTCGCAACAACCCTGTAAGGTAGGTTAGGTTGAGAGCCAGTGACTAGCTCAAGGTCACTGTGAGCTCCACAGCTAAGAGGGCATCTGAACCCTGGTCTCCAACATCCTAGTCAGATACTCTAACCACTACACCACACTAGCCCTCAGCCTATAGGGAGGGGAGGTGGTGGGTAAACCGGAAATTCTGCTCTGGTGGGAGGATTTTAATCTGACCCAAAGGAGAGTTCAGGATCTCACCATGCGCCTGTCATCTTTCAGGTGAACATGACAGACTGCTGAAGCGAGCTTTGCTGTTATCCCCAGTGCAAACAGGGGAGTTTTCCTTGAACTGTGTAATTCACATGAAAATAATATATAAAATAAGGTGAGGAAGATGGTTGAGGACAAAGGCAGGCAGCCCTTGTGGATCAAGATTGGAAGTATTTGCACGTACGTGGCCTCAAGTACTTAATATCTGCATATTTCTGCAAGATGATGTACAGATGGTATTATAACCACATAGACTCAGGAAAGAGTATTTTAAAAAGAGAGAACTGTGGTTCTGATTGGGCAGATATGATGAACATCTGGTGGGAGTGTGATGAAATTAAATTATTTTGGAACTAAATAAATAATAATGTTTCTAAGATAAAATGAAATGATCTTCCCGTCTCATCCCGTATCTCTTGTAGGTCTGTTAAAAGACCACATTAATACTATTCATAAAAAACCGGTAGCAAACCTAATTACAACTGTAAGATTCAATACCGCAAGGAAATGGAAATTAGTTGAAGTACCTATCATTAACTGGTGAAAAAGTCTTGGGGAATTATGTAGATGAATGAACTAGCTATGTTGGAAAATTAGAACAAATGGGATGTGTTAAAAATAGTTTAAGGAAATCATATAATATTTTCAAATGAACATATGGTGTGTCAAAATATCCATGTTATATAGGCTATATGATTTTTTTTTTAAAAAATGGTTTTGTTTAATTAAAAAGACAACATGAAAGATACTACTTAAAATAGTAAATCTACATAAATAGAGAAATTAACAATAAATTGAAAGCATCATTTGATTGTACATTGTCTTGATATTTATCATTCCAAAACATAACAAATGACCATTTTACCACAAACCTATGTGGTTGGTTTTCCTGTGATCTCTTAAAATAAGTTTTTAATCATTGTTACAATAGACCTTATCTTCTGGGTCCATTCAAATAAAGATGGTGCATTCTTCCTTTTCCAGATATATAATATAAAATTACGACTGCTTTAGATTTTGGTCCGTTGTTTTGCTGTCCCTTAGAAATTCTTCCGTCCCTTTGGTTTCCACTCTGAGTCATTATCATTTAACCTGCAATAGGACAGCTTCCTTGACAAACATGGACTGTTGCCAGAGAATGAGTGGCCCCACATCCCTCCTAGTATCTCTCTTGATTGGCCTACAGCTGAAAGCACCTTGGACAGCTCCTTGAAAGTTCAGACTACAACCCTGAGTGGATTCCACTGCCCCACTGACATGAAGCCACTGGCCAGCACGGAGGAAAGGAGAGCTTCCAGTTCTCTCTATCTGGCCCTCAGGACCCTACCCAAGTCACATCCCTCACTGGCCTTGCCTCACACTTGAGTGTTCTTGCCTGGCTGGAATGCGTCCTGGAAATCGCATCATGCTTCTTGCTCACCTCAGTGGAGAATTGAAAGGGGTGCATGAGTGTAAAGAAACTAATGTATTGTACAAAAGTAAAATTTACATTTATTGTTCTGTGCAGTTTTGCCTATGGTCTCAGCCACCACTGGCATGTGGCCCCCAGAAGATTGTCCACATGGGAATGTGGCCCTCAGGCTGAAAAAGTTTCCCTGCACCTGGCCACATGATCTCATCCTGCCTTTTCTCTCAAGCAGCTCCCATTCATCTCAGTAGGGCTTGTGCAGGGGAACTTGCCAGGGGATGGTACCTAGGGATGCCTGAGCATGTACAGAGCACATTCCCCAAGCAACTGCAACATTTATTCATTCATTCGGTTGGTCGGTCAGTTTATATACCCTGCCCTTCAACATGTTCCTAGGGCAGCTTACAAAAAGTGAAAATTATAATGAAACAAATTTAAGAAAAAAACTGAAACACCAAACTATAAAAGAGTGGCATTAAAGCAGATAGCATACCCAGAAAACTTCATAGCCACAATTTACAGAAGATTTTGTTAAAATGGGGAAAATATAAAGTTATTTGCCTGGTGCCAAAATGTCACTGAAAGAGGTGATGGGCGAGTTTCCCTGGGGGAGCTTTCCACAGTAGGGATACCACTGCAATATGTCGGTGTACGCTCACCCTGCACAATTTAATAAATTCATGAAGGATATGGCTCTCAGTGCCTACTAGCCAAGATGTCTATATGTTACCTCCAGCATCAGTATTCCTCTGAATACCAGTTGGCCGGGATCACTGGCAGGAGAACACTATTGCAGCAATGCCCTGGTTATGGGTTTCCCATAGGTAAGAACATGAGAACAGCCTGGCTGCTGGATCAGGCCACAGGCCCATCTGGTCCAGCATCCTGTTCTCTCAGTAGCCAACCAGATGCCCCAATGGGAAGTCCACAAGAAGGATGTGAATGCAACAGTGCTCTCCCCACTTGTGATTCCCAGCAACTAGTATTCAGAAGCATAATGCCTCCAACAATGGTGGTAGAACAGAGCCATCGTGGGTACTAGCCACTGATAGCCTTATCCATCATGGATTTATCTTCTTCTCTTTCAAAGGCATCTAAACCGGGGGCCATGTTTAAATCCCCCATTCCCTAGTTAAACTGTGCAGTGTGTGAAGACAGCAGGTTGGCCACTACGAGAAGATGCTAAAGTAGATGGGACTTTGGTCTGATCCAGCAGGGCTCTTCTTATGATATCAACTGATCCATGTGCATCTGGGACTAGGAATAATGCCAGCCAAGGTGGAGAACATGTCATCAGGTAAATTGAGCCCAGAGCTTGGAAAAGTTCCTTCAACTACAACTCCCATCAGCCCTATCCAGTGCCCATGCTGGCTGGGGCTGATGGGAGTTGTAGTTTTAAAAAATAACTTTTCCAAGCTCTGGTTGAGCCCCAGCACCTATTAGAAATCAAGAGTAAGATTGCTTGATCCAGTTCCTTTCCTGTTTCTGTAGAAGTCAGATTTAGGAATAAAACCATTCAGTCTGTTGGGAACCTATAGCCACCACAAGCATTGTATTTCTTTACCTTTTCTTCAGTCACAGCACAAACCTCCACTTCACTAATTCCTCTCTAGCCCTAATGCAGCAATAACTGTGGTGCCCCTCCCCTCTTTTTTGGCTTCTCCCTCCCTGGCCCTTTCCCCTGAAACTGGTCAATGTGCCAACCTTTCTCCTGGCCCAGCTCTACGATCTTTGCAGAGCAGCTTTGCTTTCCAAGGACCCTTTTTTGCCACTTCTCCTTTCTGCGTCAGCATAGATTTGGGGCACCCTTCCCAGGGACATTGACAGGGCTGGAGAAAAGCTGATGACAAGGGCAGCTGAGAACCTGGCAGGAAAGGAGAGGAGGAAGCTGTGTCTGACTAGTGTTGGGATGCTGAGCACCTCCAGGCAGCGGAGCACCAGGTCAATAGCAATTACAAGTGGAGAGGACAAAGGTCGATCTGTCAGCACTTTTTGCGGGTGCAGTTAGTTTCTCTAACCATCTCCTGGAGGGCTGGAGTTTCCTGTCACTCTTGCCAATAGGGAAAAAAAGAGGGTCAGCTGAGGTACAGAGGGCTGAGCTGGTATTGCATGGAGAAGTGCCCTTGCCTGAGCTCTGAAAAGGTGCCTGGGATTAGTCTGGCCTTTCAGAAGAGATGCCCCCCCAGCCTGCAAGTTACAGTACATAAATAATACCAGAAATAATCTGTTTGCAAGCTTGGGAACCCAGAAAATCACAGGAGTTTTTTTTCCAGCTGCAGCCACTCACGTGACAGGCATCCCAGCATGCAATGTGTTCCCGCCCTTCAGGTACACACTTTTTTTTGCCTGATGAAAGTTGTACCAGTATTCCCGCATAGGCACGGGTAGCCACAGCTTTCCCCCCCCCCGTGTCTATACAACTCAAAAACAAAAAGTATGTGAGATGCTAAAGGGAGAGGGGTTGCATGGTGATGGGATGAGATCTTAGACCTCCTACACAGTGGGGAACACTGGTGTGCATGTGTATAATGGATAAGGGATGAAAACAAGGCATTCATGACAGCCGCATGAGAGACAGTTGTGCAAAATGCCAGTACATTGGCTGAAAAATCTACTGTTCCTTAACGCAGCAGTAGTGCTGCAGTGTGAAAGGAACTGTAGAAATCGGGACAGAAGCGCTACCATTTTAATCCATTAAAGTAACACAATAAGCTCCATGTCTGAAAGCCGCTGCAGTTTCATAGCCACCTCCTGCTTGCAACCTGCTTTCCAGTGCCAGAACTGGAATGTGTGAGTTCAGGGAAAAGGGCAAGAGTGCCTCTGAGCATGTGGCAGAATGCATTCTGTGCACTGCCAAGCAACCACAACAAAGCCACACATCTCTGGATGTAGGGGTGGAGAACCCTTTTCAGCTTGGGGACCACATTCCCTCACGGGAAACTTTTCAGGGGCCACATGCCAGTAGTGGGCAGGCAAACATGGGCGGGGCAAGAGATATAACTCATGCCTCTGCACAGTGGGCCACATTCCAGCCACACAAAAGTCACACAAAGTTTCTACGCACACGTCCCTCCATCCAGGGAAGCCAGAGACATTGTCACACATTGCAAGGACATATTCCAGCTAGACAAAGGCACTCAAGGAGAGCGTGAAGCAGTGCTAATGTGGGCTGCTGCCTGGGGAGAATGCTGAGGTCCAGACAGAGAGGCCCAGAGTGCCCCATTTGGCCCCTGGGCCTGAGGTACCCCACCCCTGCACAAGATCATGAGCAGCGCATGTTCCGGTCCAATCAACTACCAGCCAGACACCCCATGAAGCACACAAGCCAGGCATGAAAATATATTACTCTTCCTTTGCCATTGGTTTCCAAACTCTGGACTACAAAAAAATTCTGCCTCTGAACATGGAGGTTCCATTTCGTTATGATGGCTGATAGCCGTTGAAGGTCCTCTTCTGAATTTGCCTTATCCCATTTTTAGAAGCCATCTAAGATAGCGGCCATCATCATACCATGTGGCAGCGAGTTCCACAGAGTAATGAAATACTGCTCCTTCTCCTTTGCATCACTTCCAGACATGCCTTGGTTATTTGTTTACTTTTCTTCTTTGTATTTATATGCTTTTTTCTTTCTTTCTTTTAGCACAGATTGGACAGAGGCCTGACCCGGCCCCAGCCCTACCTGGAGATGCCAGGGATTGCACCTGGGACCTTCTGCATGCAAAGCAGATGACATGCCACTCATCCATACCCCTTCCCCTTGTAGAGTAGAGGAAGCAGGATGCAGGAGTTGATGGACCTTTGGGCTGATCCAGCAGGGCTCCTCTTCTGATCATCGCTCTGCATTTGATTCGCATGATGTCAGCGGAGTCTCCCTGCACACTTTTTTTCTTCTGACTGCTGTGCACCAATGCCCTTGTCAAGGCACCAGCGGCAGGGAGATGCAAATCAGCAGCTCCCAATCAGCGGCATGGGAGGATTTGAGTGACTCATCAGCAAAAGACAGCAAGCGATGAAGGACCCGGGGGGGTGGGGGAGGCAATAAAGCTGTCAACTTCCCCAAGACGCCTCTTGGCCTCATTTGCATCTGATTCCCAGGAAGCTGGAAAAGACAGAGATGCTCCAAACAGATGGAAAATTTAATAAGCAAAACCCTTTCTTCTAATCCTCAACAGGGATTCTTCTCGACCTCTACAGCAACTTGGAAGAACTGGATCAAAACCAAACATTTTATGTGTACATGAATTGTGTGGCCAAAAAATACTTGGCCAGCACTACAATAAGGAAGCCAGATTGTCCCGGTAGAAGTCCTACACTGTGCTACCAGAATATTCAGTACAGACGTCTACGCCCATGTGCTTGTTAGGGTTGATCTATATAACCCTGTTCCTTTCTTCCTTTTTTCCCCAACGTATTTAGCCTATGTAATAAATAATTTCAATAAATAGAACAAGCAAAATGAGCTCCCACATACTGTTGCTTCTGCAATGTAAAATCACAAAATGTAAGCCATATTTACAGTTGCCAACTTCTCACCCAACCGCTGTAGCTGTGCCCTTAAACAGCAGCTTGATGTGCAGAAGTGGGCGGGCAATCCTGTTCATCTCCATGCTCTGACAAGCTCCTCCTGATGATTTCTGCATCCCAAGTGGCTGTTAAAGACAGAAGAGCAAGCTAGGGTTTTTTTTTTCTACCCTGGTCAGTTGGCAACCCTACCCACACATTTCAAGGGTGGAATCCAAAATAGAGCTAAGGAGAATGTTCCATCAGTGCAAAGATTTCTGCTTGAGCAATGGAACATTCTCCCTCCTTTGCCCCATGCACCCCTAAATCTATTCTAGGGGTTCCCCCAACCCTCTGGAGCAGATTTGGGGAGAACATGGGGCACATGCTGTGGGGGCAGAGGAGGGGAAGTCCTGTTGGACAAGTGGAAATCCTTGAGCTGGCAGGACATGTTAATAGAATACCACCCAACGTTTCCAAAAACAGCAATGAACCCAACCACCTGGGAGTCTCCTGGTTCTTTAGAGGCACCTTTTCTCTCTTGCTGATCTCTCCCATGCTTGTATGGGACTGCACACTCTACTGTCAGCACTCCCACTTTCTGCCTTGCTGTTATTGGTGCAAACACCTGCTCAGTTCAGTTCCTCATTCTCAGTTTGGACAGCTCCCCTGCTCTTTCAGCAGTTGTGCCGGTGACACACAGACCTGAAGATTCCAAGCTCAGCTACGGGCTCACATTTCATCCCAGGTTACAGTCCTTGCCTTCCCCTCCATCTGTTCTCCCATCACCCTGAAACTTTATATTTTAAGTTCCTTGGGGCAGAGACCTGCCTGTTTGCTCACGTTTCTCTCTACAGCATTGATGGAGCCCCATAAATAAGTAACCATCCCTCCTCTCCTATCTCTGTTTTGATGCCTGCAACAGACCAGAGCCCCTCTCTTCTCAACTGCAGGCGAGGTGGTATAATTAAAGCTAAGACAGCGTTTCTCAGAAGGCTTTGTCATAGAACATTTCTGGAGCCTTTTTCTTTCTCCTCCCACTCCCCCACTGAAAAAAGAAGGCCACTTTGCACAGTTGTGCATTTACTAATTTATTTATTAAATTTATATCGTGCCCTTCCTCCCAAAAGAGCCCAGGGCAGCAAATAACAAGCAGCAGCAGCAGCAACAACAACAAATCTTTAAAACATCTTAAAAACAATTCCAATACAGATGCAGACTGGGATAAAGGTCTCTACTTAAAAGGCTTGTTGAAAAAGGAGGGTCTTCAGTAGATGCCAAAAAGACAACAGAGGTGGCACCTGTCTAATATTTAAGAATGCCTTAAATATTACGAAAGATTAGATTAAATAAAGTGCCACCACACTAAAGTCCCAGTTCCTATGTTGTGCAAAATGGACCTCCTGATAAGATGATATCTGCAGGAGGCCCTCACCTGCAGAGCGCAGTGATCAACTGGGTATATAAGGGGTAAGATGATCTTTCAGGAATCCTGGTCCCGAGCTGTAGGGCTTTATACACCAAAACCAGCACTTTGAAGATAGCCTAGTAGCTAATGGGCAACCACCTTTTTTTTTGTGGCAACCACCATTCTCCACACACATCCTGACCCATCCCATGCTGTGGAGTGTCCAGGTAGGTTGCCAACAGAGCTGTTGTTGTTGCCCGCCACTTGAAACATCATTTTAAAAGGGGGGTGAGTGAGAAAGGAGCTGTGTTGCTACTTGAGCCCACCCCTGAGAAGGTGTTGGAGAATTTCTCCACTCCTTGGTGAAATTCAGTGACATGGTCTTCCCCCACCCATCCCAGTTTCTCTGCCCACAAATGGTGTGGAAAATCTAGAGATGCCACTTGCTCACTGCTCTAGGGAAAAAAAAGTTTTTTGAATGTGCCTTCTCAGAATTCACTGTAGGTCTCCTTCTGGGAAGAAGGGTGGGATATCAATTTAATAAAGAAAGTCTTCCCAATGATGGGCCTATTATTTATGCATAAGGATTATGCTTTTGAAGAACATCCTTTATACACCACCACCAGCAGTAGTCTGAGGTGTGAGGAGCCAGAAACAGATTGTCTCCTCCACCACCACCTTAGTTGAAACCAGGCCCAAGACAACAGGACATTTGGAGAATCAAGACTGCAGAAGATGCTCCCATCCCTGCCTCTTTTGGACACATTTCCTGATTTCTTGATAATGAGATGGGAAATTTAAGAGAGTTGACTTGTCATGAACAGAGATATTCTGCTCTGCAACTCCCTCGTACTTTTTTAAAAAACTATTTTCTTTTTCTTCCTTCAGCATTCACATCTGATGCAATTAAGACGTCGTTAGCAAATGAGGGGGCTGGAGGGGAAGGGAATGAAGATGTTTCCTTGAAAACAACATTTGTGCCACCAGCCTCATCTCTTATTTTTAGAAGCATAATCAAGGGAGACTTCCATCTCCTTCCCCTCCCATCTCTCACTGAATCAGAACCCTGCATCTAGGAATAATGCCACGGCAGTGCCATTTTGGAAAGGAGGATGCAGGCGCATGAAAACAGCAATCAGATCATGGGGGCAGGGGTGGCAAATGTGTGGCTTACCCATCAAACGGGGATGCAAAGTCTGGATCTTGCCAAGTATCAGTCACCGCTCGAGCTTTTGTCTGCAAATTCTTGGGAGCCAGGGAGTGGGCCAGGAACAGTTGGCATTTAGGCTCAGAAGAAAAGGTTCATTTAGTGATGCATTTGCATTTTTATAACGAAAGCTCAAAGTTCTGATTGATCAGGCAGGCCATGGCTGCACTACAAAGAATGGGGTGATTAAAAGTGTCCGGAGCTGTGATTGCAAGTGTGAAGATGAAAGCTCACTGTCCCCCCCACCCCCATTGCTGAGGAAGGTGCATCCAGTCCCCAAGCCTCTGATACTTTCTCCCAGGAGAAATAATATTTAGCATGCATAAAGCATTTGTAAAAAGTATATTTTCTCCTTTCAAGCTACTGGAAGCTGGGGTGATCTAATGAAATGGATTGACTGGAGACTGAAGACAGACCAAGGGACAGCATTCCTTCAAATGACACATTGTTAATGTATAGGATTTGCTGCCACAAGATGTGGTCATCGCCCTTCACTCGGAAGCCCTTAAAAAGCGATTGAGACAAATTCGTGCTGGAGGAGAGGTTTGGGTCAATGGCTGTTACAATGGCCATGTGAAACCTTCAGTTTCACAGGCAGCTTACCTGTGAATACCAATTGCTTGGGAGCAAAATCAGGGGAGAGCTGTTGCCTTCATGTTGTATGTGTGGGCTTCCAGTGGGGGCATATGATTGGCTGGCACAGGAAGCATGGTGCTGGCTTAGATTGGCCTTTGTTCTGATGCAGCATTCTTCTATTCTTATGTAGAGCATTGGAAGAACATCACAAACGTCAGCAATCAGAGCTGGCCCTGCCGTGCCCCAGGTTGAAGCATCCCCCTTTGGGTAACACCACAAGTGGGGAGGGGAGCAGGTAAAGGCATAAACTGGTGTCTCAGCAATGCAGTAATGCTTTTAGACATGTTGGTTGTTCAAGGGGTGATGGGGTGGGGAAGAAAGAGGACACATTTAGGCCAGGGGTGGTGAACCTCAGGCCTGAGGGCCAAATATGGCCCTCTGGCCTCTCCCGTGGTGGCTCCCGGTCAGTGGGCAGTGGAATCCACTCTGGGTTTTAGTCTGAATGTTCTTGAAAGTTCAGACTGAGTCCCAGAATGGATTCCATTGCCTCCATTGACATGGTGCCACCAGCTGCTACTGGGCCTTTCTGTGTGGCCCTTGGGACTGTCCCCAGACCACACCCCTCCCTGACCTCAACTTGTACCCTCTGAGAATTGTTGTCTGGCCAGCATGTGCCATCAGTCTCTGATAATGACTCTCACTTGCCTGGAGGGGGAATAGTAAGAGACATATGTGGGTGTGTAGAAGTTAGCCTATGGTACAAAGATAACTTTTACACCAATTGCTTGTCCCCCTTTTGCCTCTGGCCCTCTCCACCACTGGCATGTGGCCCCCAGAAGGTTTCCCCAAAAGGAATGCAGCCCTAGGGCTGAGAAAGGCTCCCCACCCCTAATTTAAACTGTGCTCCTGGCAGCAAAATGTTGGGGCCAGAACTGCCAACAGTGGCTAACAATCATAATATCGTCAACATAGCATACAGAAACAGATAACATCATTCAATAAAAGTAAAGGAACAACCGAGCAATATAAACACAGGAGCAAGGTAAGTAAAGAAGGAAGATCAATCTACAATGATTATCCTCTGATCGCCACCCACCCCACCCTGTGTCCTGAAAAAAAGAGGAAAGGGTGGCAGATAGACCTCTCAAGGGAGACAATGCCAGAACCTAAAACATGAGTGTGAAACCTTTGGCCCTGCAGATGATGTTGGAATCCAGCTCCCATCAGCCCCAGCCAGCACGGCCAATTGTCAGGAATGATGGGAGTTGTGGTCCAGCAATGTCTAGAGGACTACACATTTCCCATCCATGACCTAGAAAGTACCGTTGATTACCACCAGCCTAACTTCTGAAAGAGGTGGAGTACTGAACGAGGCTTTAGAGGTTAAGCTATGCAACCAGGCAGACACTATGGGATCAGGTGGCCCCTTCATTCTAGTCTACAGATCAGGGATAGCGAGACTGATATTCTCCAGATGTTTTAGACTACACTTCCCATCAAACCCAGCCAGTGTGGCCAATGGTCAGAGATGATGGAATCCAACAAGATCTACCACTCCAGATAGTGACCCAGGGTCCAGAGTGGTATTTTGCTACTCACTGTTCATTTTACTGGTGGCCAGGTAATAAGGGATTAACAGCGATGAAGCATACGCAATGAAGCAGAGCTACAGCATCCTGTATAAAATCCAGAAGGAGATGTAATATTAAAGTGTGGCGTTATCTCTTTCTTACAAATAGAAACATTTTCCATTTGCCAGTTATGGGCAGGCTTGCTTTATTAGTCTGCCTTGATTACAATTTGAGGCAGATAAATTGCTTTCAGGGACCTGATGGACAACCTTGGCAAACATTTTTTTTCCTCATCGAACCATGCAATAATCCTCTAAGGTAGGCCAGTATTACCCCCAGAGGGCAACACAGTGATTAAAGTTAGGTTGTCGCTTACAAAAGGGTATATTCAGCTTCACAGAATCAAATAAAAATGTCATCTGGTCTGATTTTGTTGCAGTCATGGTTCATTGCAGCATTGATGCAGGATCCTACAATTCAGCGGCGATGGCCCAGGTAGTTTTGTTTGAGGGTTTACATTTATTTATTTTATTTTTACATTTACACCCCACCTTTCCTCCAAGGAGCTCAAAGTGCCATACACATGATTCTCTTCCTCCCCATTTTTTATCCTCACAAGAACCCTAAGAACATAAGAACATAAAAAGAGCCTGCTGGATCAGGCCAGTGGCCCATCTAGTCCAGCATCCTGTTCTCACAGTGGCCAACCAGTTGCCCATGGGAAGCCCACAAGCAGGACCTGAACACAGGAGCATTCTGTCCCCCACCCCCATGCAGTTTCCAGCAACTGGTATTCACTGATCACCCTATGATGTAGGTTAGGCTGAGAGACAGTGGCTGGCCCAAGGTCCTCCAGTGAGCTTCATGACAGACTGGGGAATATGAGCCCAGGTCCCCCCAGCTCCTAGTCCAACGCTCTAACCACTACACCACACTGGCTCTTGTTGTCTGCCTATGTTGTCATCATGTCAGACGTAGCACCATGATGTGATTGACAAAATCACGTAGGCTGTCACACAACCAAGAGGAGTCAACAGCTTTGCAGGCAGAGGAGATCAAGGGCAGTCAGAGGAAAGGGGAAGAAGGAAACTGGCTTTTAAAAACAAATATGAATGTGTACGCCAGGAGTGCCAAAAACAGGAAGTACATTTCCATCACCATTTTATCTTGGATAAAGCAATGAAGGGCTACTAGCCATGATGGCTATGCTCAACTTTCTATGTCAGAGGTGATATGCTACTTGCTGGGAATTACAAGTGGGGAGAATACTCTTGTGCTTAAGTCCTGCTTGTGGGCTTTCTGTAGGTCTCGGGTTGCCCACTGTGAGAACAAGATACTGGACTAGATGGACCTTTGTCCTGACCCAGCAGCCAAGCTCTTCTTACATTCACTTCTAAGACAAAGGCTTTCCCATCACACCTAATACCCACATGTGAGACTCATGTGCGTTGGCATTGGTAAAAGGAATCCTGGTTCCTGGTTCCATCACTCTGGAATAAGGGTTCTTCCCAGAGGAATGGGCAGTCCTCATGCCCCATCTCATCACAGTCATGTATTTACAGTGTATCCTCAAATTTAGCATCTGTATCTTCAGATGAGAAGTATGGTGCTATAAAATACTTCACTCAGGGCTGTATCAGCAAAAGGGATCAAAAGGTTGGCAAAAATGTCTCCTCAGATGATTCAGGAGTTAGACGTTTCAGTAGATTAGCTTGGAAGGAGTTCAAATGATATAATTAAGAATCAAGATCAAGTTGAATTGGATTTAGATAGTTCTACAAAAAAAGGAAAAAGATTTCATCAGGGACAGTCATGTAAAAGGCATCCCTGCATTGTGATATTGCATGTAGAAATGAAGCCAATTGAGGTTCAGCTTTGCAGAAACCTCTACATGTACACACAAATGTGGGACAGCTTTGATATCAAAGCTTGCCCTATTTGGATATTCAGCTGAATTCATGAGGGCACAAACTGTGGAAGGATTTTGCCCCACCCCAAAATCCCCCACATGCTGTCCCTGCACTCCACTCCACTCCCAATCTTCATGCATTTAGCATGAAGGTCTGAAGGTGTCATGACCCCTGCATCTGGATCTCAGCTTCATCCCAAAAAGAATCCAGATTTGGATGAATCAGAAGCCATCCAGCTTAATGGGGTGGGAGCCCTCAGCACCCCCTTATATGCCCTCCCAGCTCAAGGACGTGGGTCTACCATCATCCTCAGACTCTCAAGATGACTTTACTGTAGGCTCTCCTACTCTGCAGTCACACAGGAGCCTGACTCCGGGATCTTCAACATCCAAAGCAGACGCTGCACCACTCAGCTATAATCCCTCACCATGAGTTTGCTTTCAGACTGAAACTATTTACAGTACAGTGCTCAGGACTTACATATGAGTGAACACAATTAAGACTGTGTTGAGTCACCCTTGTGGATGGCCTGCATTAGGAGACAGACAGCGTGAATGTATCCTTGTTACATTATCTAGGACCTCTCAGTCATTTACAATACCACTGAACATTATATCCTTCTGGGTTGCCTGGCTGGTTAGAAACTGGAGGCAACTTATTATGGTGGCTTTGCTCCTACTCGATGGGCAGGACCCAGAGGGTAGTGCTCTGCCCCATGGGGTTTGTCCTGTGGGGTTCCACAACATTCAGTTTTGTGGATACTGAACGGTGGTTGAGATGTGGGGTGACCTGGAATCACAACACTGGATGGTACTATTCCTGCTTTTCAGAAAAATCAAGTGAAGCTGCAAAGGCTCCTCTGAATGGATTCTGGGGAAAGCGATGGAATAATTGAGGAGGAACAAACTGTTGCTTGACCCAAACAAGATGGAGCTGTTAATTGTGAGAGGACCAAGTGATCTAGGAATGGATGCCTCTCCTGTTATGGATGGATCAGGCGTGCAGTCTGGGAGTCCTTCTTGCTCCCGAATGTGCGGTTGGCCAAGAACGCCTTTCAGTAGCACAGAGAGCACATTATTTGAACCCAAAATATGTTGAGCACCTCGGACAGCTCTTTGAAAGTTCAGACTAAAACCCAGAGTGGATCCCCCTGCCCCACTGGCATGGAGGCACTGTTTGCAGCTGCTCTTAGAGGATGTTGTTGTGACGCCCTTCCCTGGCTCTCCCTGTCAGGTTCCTACCTGCTCGTGGCTACTGCCTGTCACTAGGCACCACCAGGGACTCCACCAGTCCGGACTGTCCTTTTTTATGGTTTCTCTCTCCACTCTAGCATAGACCTCACCAAATCCCCCTGCTAGGCAGCACCACCAGTCACGTCCTATAACCAGTATCCCCAGAGACTCTGCCTGAGTCTCTCTCAATCAGGTTACCTCTGTGACTGCGTGCTTAAGCTGTCCCCAACCCCCTTGTATCACTGCAGATAACTCATAACTCAGGGTTGCTCTAGATACTTATGAATGTTATAATCTCCTCTTCACCGCTGCCACCATTTGTTACTGTTTCCCTTCAGCCTTGGTCATTACCTTACCCTCCCTTCTGGTCTGTGAAACCCCAGCCAAGGATCAGGCCTTTGGTAAACCAAATATAGTTTTTATTAAATAACAGAGATAACAAGATTACTTTTCTAATGGTACTTAAGCATATGGTTTCATCTATTTCTGTGATACTTGACTTATCATGAACTAGAACTCCCACTCTCTGTTTCTCCACACGCTCCTGAAACACCACCAAACACTTCTCAAACAACCCAGCAAAGTCCACCCAGATTCACCACAGATTCTCCACCCAGATTCAACTGTCATTCTTCCATTTATACTCCCAGCCATTCAAACACTCAGCCAATCATCCAGCATTCTACTGCTCATGTACTCCCCCCTCCTCTTTCATTTCACTTACCATGTATCTTCTATACAAACAGCACTTACCATATATACATTAATACAGGAACATCACAGTTGTCCTGGCCACTGTAACACAAGCTTGGTAGGCCTCAGCCTGATCTACTGCAATACATTGTATGTGGGGTTACCTCTGAAGACTATTTGTAGCCTTCAGGTAAAAGAAAAATGCCACCCTGGGCTCCTTCTGGGAGGAAGAGCAGGATAGAAATTTAATTAATGATGATGGTAACAATAGCAATCTGGTAGCTTGCTTAAGAGCAGCTGATGGGGGCACTTGTTATTTGAGATTCTTGCCCCAAAGAGGCTTGCCAGGCTGTCTCACCTTTCAGAAATTATTAACAAGAAAGCTTTTTCTTATACCTACAAGC
Source organism: Rhineura floridana (assembly GCF_030035675.1). NCBI lineage: Eukaryota > Metazoa > Chordata > Lepidosauria > Squamata > Rhineuridae > Rhineura > Rhineura floridana. Next base: position 39,940,426 of record NC_084491.1, read on the forward strand.
ATTTAGAAGATGAGCCTAGATGGTTGCTTTTTTATCTCAGCCAGGGATGGGAACTTGTAGCTCTTCAGATGTCATTGGACTCTACCTCTATTGATCCCTGACCATCGGCTGTGCTGAGTGGGACTGATATGAATTGGAACTCAGCCATGTCTGGAGGAGCAGAGGCTCCCTGATTTAAACACAGTGGATTTCATTTGCTGCTTTAAAGCAGTTTAATGTTTGGAAATGGATTCTGTTTTTAAATAATTTGGATTTTCATTTTAAAGGATAACGATGCTGATTTTAATTGGATTTTTTTTTAAGTGCTTTAAGTTTATTTGTATTTTTTTTTATGTTGCTGTGGTTTATCTTGCTGTGAGGTGCCCTGGGGAAGGAGGGGGGGAGGACACTGTGCCAAGTTGGTGGGATAGAAATACAAATAAATAAATGAATAAATAAAGCCACAGATCTAGCAGCACAGATGGAACTCTCATATTGCCTCTTATGCAACGTTTTCCAGTGGAGTCACTTCACACATTCATCTGCCAGCTATCAAGTGTAAAGAGAAAGCTGGTACATGTGTGACCCAGCCCAGAGTTTTCCAGAAGAAGGAGGAATGAACATTATGTCCTCTAAATTCCCAGGAACAGCATAATGGAAGGTGGATTCATCAGCAACATTTTGGATGATGATGATGATGATGATTACCCACCCTTCACCCTGAAAGGGGGATTAAAATTATTGCAACAATCCAATCAATAAAGGTATTCCATCCACAGTGGATAGATGCAGCACTGTACAACATAGCAGGGCTTGCCTTTCTAATGATGAGGAGTCATTGCTGGCCTCTTTCCTAGCAGTCTATGGTCCATTGTTGAAACATTGTGCCTCTCAAGCTCCAATCCATTTCCTTCCAGAATTTTAATGAAAGTTCTACTCAAAACAGTGAGGCTTAGAAGGTTGTTTTAGGGATGTGAATTTCTTTCCAACTAGTTCATTTCTGCTGTGTGAGAAAAGGATATATCTGTCAATTTCAGCTTTTCATTTTTCCAGTCTAACTAGGTTAACCCAGTTCCACATCAGTTTGCAATCTTTTTTTTTAAAAAAGGTATAAAGAACATTTATATGCATTTCAGTATACATTTTCCTAATATACATATTTTCGTATATTATTTTGCCTAATATAATGCATTTTTATGTCATTGTTACTAATAAACACATTTTTGTATATATTACTATATGCATATTTGTGTGTTTTTTAAAGAACTGCATTGCAAAATTCAGAGTGCACATTTCAAAAGACAGCAGTGTTTTCAGTTTGTGTATTGGTTTGCAAAGGCTGAATTAGGTAGGTTTGCATTAAAATGCAACCCCAACAAATATCTCCCCCATCTCTACAGTGTGTGGTATATATTTGTGAATAAAAAAGATGGTTCTTATTCTTTCATCAATAACCACAGCCTGCTAAAGCACCCCTTACTTTGAAACTCTGAATCTTTTCTTTCCCCAGAAAGTGTCTGCTTCAACTTTAAATGAGGCACACAACAGCTGGAGAGATTAACGATGCGGGAAACCCAAGTCTCTTCATCTTCGTGATTTGAGGATGTAAGTCAAATCTTAATTTAGAATTTTATCCAACTTTAAATTATATTTCTTTTGATTGCAGCACATTTACTATAGAATGAGGCTCATGTATTTTATTCGCTGTGCCATGATCGATCTATGGGAGTGATCTATGCTTGCTTTGAACACCCTCCCCTCGCTGTTCTTCTATGTAATTTTTTAGCTCTATTGTGTAGATTGTGAAGACTGTTTTCAAATTGATATTTTTTAAAAAAAAAAATGTTGGTGTCACATAATGAACCACTAGCTGCAAATGATTTCTCAGGCCTGGGTTTGCTGCAGTGTGATGCGTGAACTGTGCCATGGACATTGCAAATTAGTACTGTGACCTTGCAGTAGATTTATCTTGGTAGACATCACCTGATAGACTGGGCTAAACACTTTTGGTCATAGCTACAAACCTCCAAGGCTACCTCACCAATTATACATATCCAGGCTCATGGAGGAGAGGTCTGTCAATGGTTGTTAATCATGACGTAAAAACTTGCCTTAAACCAAGTCAGACCACTGGTCCGTCTAGCAGGCTCACTATTGTCTGTTCTGACTGGCAGAGTATAGAGATGCTGGGGATTGAACCTGGGACTTTCTACATGCAAAGCCGATGCTCTGCGATTGACTTACATCTTTGTTGGACCTGCAACAAACTGTTGCAGTGCAGAGTGCTTCTCTTCAAGGTTCCAGCCAGTTAGCCAGTTGGTCATGCCTTTTTACAGGATACTGCATTCCACCACCAGCCAGGTTTTCCTCTCCTCCTTCCAACAGTCAATCAGCATTTCATGCCAATTTATTCCCCCCTTTAAGAAACCCCTTGAAAGTTTCTTTTCTAATTACTTGTTTTTATTTTGCAAAGCTTGCAGTTTCCCCAGGCCTGTCCTCCATTCCTCTTGTATGTAGATGGTATTCCTTTGGCTACATTAAGAATCCACACTTGGGGGATGCCTTTGCTATTAGCATATACTGTATCATTGCTGTAGAGCACATCAGACAGCATGCCACTGGCTACCAGCTGCTGAGGATGGGCAACAATAGGAAAGGTCTATTGTCTTTACACTCTGTTTGAGGGCTTTCCAGGGGCATCTGTTGGCCATTTTAGGAAGCAGGGTTCTAGATCAGATGGACTTCAGCCTGGTCCATCAAGATTCTTCTTCCTCTCCATGCGAATGCTAGTCATGTAGTTTTTTCTTCTTCAGCCTGGCAAAGTTCTCCCCACTTGAAACATCCTCATCTACCTCTTCACAGAGCCATTTGGCTAATGAGGTGATTGCCTGTTGGGACTTCTGTATCCTTAAGAAGTAGAATATCTCCTTTGAGGAGCTAGGGCCGCAGCTGGGAAGAGGCAGAACTGGAACATTGCAGTTCACTCTACTCTGAGCACAGCACTCATGATTTGCAGAGAGAAAATGTGCGTGCATGCATGCACTCACACGCACACGCACACACACACATTGTTGTACAGTTTTTTAAAAAAACCTATAAAAGTCTGAAGAAGATGGCATGGAGCCCACACACAAGAAAAGGGATACAGTGATAACTCAGCACAAATGCACATATAATAGCTAATCTAACAATAGCCAACTTCTATAGTTTCCTGCAGTCCCTCCAGGGTAGCCTCACAAAAGGCTAGTGGGCAGAGAAGCTGTAAAGGGAATGGAGCTGACCATGGTGCTGAACCAGAAAGCAAATCCCATGCTAGTTGCAAAACCAGGTTCCCTTTATGCCAGCCTCTTCATTCTTAGAATCTGTCTGGAGAACTAAGGTCATTTGCTGGGCTACATTATATCAGAATCCTCTGTGGCTTGTTCACCACATCTCTGGACATGGGTTAGTTGTCTTGTGATGCTGCAAGTCTCAAATGGTGCACCAGAAAGCCACCTTGAGCAGCATATGCCCACAAATATCCCTGCCTGCTGCAAACTACCTTAAATAATCCAGATTGAAATATAACACCATCATAGGATAGAAGCACCAGAAATAGGTGACACTGGAAGAAATGGCTCCAGGGGGGAAAGTGACCCAAACCAAATGCAGCAATGCAAAAACAAATTGCAGGATCATCTGCTTAGGGATGATGAACCGGTAGTCCCCTGTAGACCATTTGACTGACTCCCATCAGTCACAACCAACATGGGCAATGGTCATGGATGATGGGAGCTGAAGTCCAGCCACAGGTCTCCCCCTGCATTAGCCAATCATGTATGAAGAACACCACCCTTTTTAGCATAATCTGGATGACTGAAGGGTAGTGCATTAGTTGATCCTTTCCATTCTCAGAAGGGACATTTCAGGAGCTCATTCCAGTGAGCCTTGATACTATCTGACCACCCATCTCCCCTTACCTCATTCTTCTCTTCACGATTTGGAACTCCCTCCCAATGGATCTTCGACATGCCCCTTCCCTAGATATATTTCGCCGGGGCCTGAAAACTTGGCTTTTCCATCAGGCCTTTACGACCTTTGAGACTTCCAAGGTGAACTAGTTCTAGAACTGTAATATGAACAATCTACTAAATGCTGTAATTTTTACATTGTACTGTACTGGCTATATTGTTTATTGTATTTTATCATGTTTTATTGTACGCCGCCTAGAGTGGCCACTGGCTAGATAGGCGGCCTATAAATTAAAGTTTGTTATTATTATTTAGTAGGTGAATCACATTGACACACACACTCTCTCAAGGTGGGAAACCATGACAGAGATGAGATTGTGACCATGCCAAGTCTACCCAATGAATCCATGGGTAGTTCAGTATCAGCTAAGGCCTATACTCTACCTAACCATTGGACCATTAGCCACTGGACTACTGACTGGCACCAAAGAATGCCTGCCTGTTTCCCCCACATAGACTTGGCTCCTGCCTCCCACATGTCACCTTCTTATCACTGTAGCTCAGGCAACCTAACTTTCAGTAATTCTACACACAGAGAAGGGCGAAGGAGAGGGGCGGAAAGTAATTCTCTTTTCATTGTTATAGGCCCTTCCATTAATATAGCAGCCCAGGCAAAAAAAAGATCAATAAAAAAATGTGTAGCTTCCACTTCCTTAAGACTTTATTACGGGCTCCAGGGATCTACTAAGTAGCATAATAAAATGTCAGTAAGTTCAGCTGTGTTTTGGGGGGGGGTCTTTCCAGGTCTCTGCTGTGATCTCTTTCACTGTTTTTTGTGATTGCCATGGAGGAATTCAGGGAGGGCAAGAAAAACAAATGGAAGGAGGAATGGATAAATATAGATCTCCAGCCCCAGTAGGATATGATGTTAAATGATTACATTCTTTGGCCTCGGTCTTCCTAAAGTGAATTGTGACTAAGTTCCATGGAAACCAACAGGACAATTTAAGCCCCGCCTCCTTTAACTCCCATTGCTTATCGTGGGAATGTAGCTGCTTGCGACAAACTTTGACTGGGTTGAGGCCAGTCTCTTCTATGATGCCCATGGCAGAATACTTCTTTTGTGTGGGATAGGCAGCTCTGGCTTAGCCAAGGGTACATAAAGATAAAGATCTCTGATATCCTGGATGGTGTGGCTAGTATTGTAATGCAATACAGTCAGGCAATGTATGAAGAGGAGGAAGGACTCATTTTGCTAATAATAAACATGGTCTTCTAGATGTGCAGTTGCTCAGTGTGGTGCCCATAAATGATGTACGTGTGTGTGTGTGTGTGCATTTGTCAGTGTGGCTGGCTGGCACTTTGAATGTGAATTATGAGTCAGTCACAAGATCTGGTGCCTAATGAGATGTCAGCCTTAAAGCAGACCTACAGTCTCTGGAGAAGCTGGACTGCAAAGACCTGTGGTGTGTTTGGTGTATGTGCATGCAATTTCCAATATTTCCTTCATGCTGGGTTGGGCTGCCCAAATAATGTGTGTATTCTAGAGCTCCTTTGTGTAGACGATGGCTGCTCTGGGAAATTCTTGGCAGAATGAATTAAGGAACTGGAAATGTAATTGATTCATTGTTGCATTTTCTAACACTTATATCTCGCCTTTCTTCTATCATGGAATCCAAGACAGTGCCCATGTGATCTCCCATCTGGGCACTGCCTAGACCCAAACCTGTTTAGCTTCAGCAAGGTGGAGGCCTCCTGTGCTTTTGGACCAACAAAAAAAACTTGCATGACTTTGGTATCAAGGTTTGTAGGTCCCTGTTCCCCCACCCTAAGAAATATGGTTACTCTCAGTGCAGTTCTTGTAACTTTCCTTAAATTTGGTACTGCTGCCTTGCTGTATGAGGAATCTTTAAATACACTTATCTCTAAGTGAAATTTGATGCCAACTAGCAATGTGAAACTCCTTTCTTTGGAAATGGTGTTGATTTGATTTATATTCTCTCAGAATTCCCTGCAAGTTCAGTTGTAATTGTAGCTTTTCTTTGGTTTCCTTTAGCTTCCTTTTCTGAAATCCTTCCTCTACTTTAGAGGTGTTACAGTTCATGTTCTTTGCCCTATTCTTGCCCAAACCAGATGTGGGCTTGAACGTTGCTCTCTGGAAAAGAACTGTGCTTTCAAATTCACAAGCATTACATGCTTCTAGTTCTCATGGTTCTGAATGTAAACTTGCATACCAGTGGGCAATACCTAGGGAAGTCTGGAGAGGGGGCTGATAAAAATGTTCAATGCAAGAGGTTCAGGACCCTGGAAACCTCCTTATCTTTCATTATGATTAGCAGAGGCAGGAGAAATTATGCAAATTTGTGGCAGTTGCAGAATCCAGATTTTCCATGGTGCAGCATTTGGGCTATCCAAATTCTGATTTATCCAGACAGCTCTGTGCCCAGCTTTCCTGGAGATTTTTTTTCTGTGCAGATTTTCCACATGTTTTCAGAGATATTTCAACCACCTCGGGGGCCAGAATGTTGCTTCTTGTTCAGAGTCTCAGGAATACAGATTTTGTTCAGGAATTGCAGGAAATTAACCACTCCACCTGAGCATGCATAAAAAAGCCTGGTGCACGCTGGGAAATGCTGCCTTTGTAAGAAGGAGCTGAAGAGTCTTCTGAGCACCTCAGTTAATACAGGAGGAAAAAATCCTCAGATGATGATGCAACCCAACACATTATACTTTACTGTTGCTCCTCCTTCGTGAATGTTTGTGCTTTCTTGTCTAATTTGCTTCTAAGTGAACACAGGCAGCCTGAAGCGATGCTGCCCTCAGATGCTCTAGATTCAGGCTCACTCCTCCACCATCCATCTATGCTTCAGCCCATCCCAGTGGAAGTGAAGGGGTGGAGAGTGAATGTGGATGAGCCATGATTGCTTCGGACAGCCTGGACAGCCCAGGAGGCCCCAGAATGTTTTCTGGGTTGGGGGTTCAGTCCAGGAGTATCACAGGGTTTGGTCCAACTTCCCCACATTTCTATCACTGCCCAGCCCCACATTCCCATGTTGTTGAGTTCCAGTTTGGAAAAAGGGTGGGGTAAAAATAAAGTTTCATTCATTCATTCATTCATGGGATGGCTTGACAGCCATTCTCTCCCCCCCCCTCCTCTTTAGCTGCCAAGCTGAGAGCACCAGTGACATGTGCCCTGCTGGAGACAGTAGTTAATCTGATGTGACATCTCTCTTTGAGCATGTGACACAGCAAGAATGAGACCAGCTGAGGCCGCCGTATGGGGTGTGTGTCTGTGTGTCTGTGTCCTGGGAACACTGAGCACTTAAGGCCAAATAAATAAGAGTTTGTTTGGCAGCAGCACCAACTTCCCTTACTGGGGGCGGGGGGAGGCTCTGAGTGCAACACACAAGACTGACCCTGCTCCCCTATTCACACACATACGTAGACATCAGTTCAAATTAAAATGTAAATGTACTGCCTTCAAGTCAATTCCGACTTATGGATTCAAATTACAAGACTGAAACTCACTTACTTTACCTGTATTGGTTAGATGCCAGTTTAGCAAGGGTTTGAGAGTGTGCATGTGTGCATGTGCATTTGAGTGTACATCTGAACACTTTCAATTGTAAATGATTAATTTATTTTAGGACAATTTTATCCCTTCCTTCCTCTGAAGTGCTCAAGGGCAGTGGATATGGGTGTCCATACTTCTCCAGTTGAAGGGTGCAATTAAAATACACAACACTGACCCTTTACACACACACACATTATAAGATGGAAAGTCATTTCTTTTAGCTGTACTTGTTAGATGCCAGTCTAGAAAGGGCTTGGAAATGTGCATGTACGTAGGTATATTTGTGTGCCCATTTTTATTTTATTCAATTTATGAATCGCTTCCTATAAAACATCTCAAAGCGATTTAACAATAAAAACATCAATGAAGACAATTTCACATATCAAAACAATTTCAAACCCAGCCCAGACTAGGATAAAAATCTCCATTTAAAAGGCTTGTTGAGAAAGGAAGTTTTTTAGCAGCACCAAAAAGATGGATGGGATGGAGCCTGCTGATATGTAATGGGAGGGAGATCCAAACGTTCCAAATCATTAATGTATTTTATCATAGTAATATCCCTTTCTTCCTCTGAGGTGATTAAGTCAATGGACATGGGTTTCTACCCTACTCCAATTAATCCTCACAGCAACCCTGTGAGGTAGGTTAGACTGGGAGAGGCTGACAGGCCCAAAAAGGTTCCTCAGTGTGCTTCATGGCCAGGTGGGGATTTGAACCCAGGACTCTCCAGTCCCAGCCTGACACTCTAGACTGGCTTTCAAACAAAAAATTCATGCAGTTTCTTTCCCATCTGTAATCTCTTTGGAGGGGTTTGTTTTGCCCTCCAGCTAACCAAAGACTTGTTGAAAAATAAATTTGCAAATTTGCAAATAGGGCAATGGAATGGGTCTCCATCCTCCTTCAGCTGAATGGTACAATCAAAGCACATGACTGGCCCTTCACGCACACATGGAAAACCATTCCTTTTGCCTGTACAAGTTAGACGCCAGTCTAGCCAGGGCTTGAGAATGGGCATGTGTGTACATGCATCTGGATGCACATGTGGACACTTTCAGTTAGAAATTACTTATTTTATTTTTTCACAGTTATATCCTTTCCTCTGAGGTGATCAGAGGTGGTGGCAGAGCTTGGAAGATTACTTTTAAAAAGTAATAAATTACAGTTACAGTTACATGGCCCAAAAAAGTAGTAATTACCGTTACAATTACAATTGCTCTGAAAGTAACTGATTACTTTACTTTTCCTCCAAAGTAACCACTACAATTACATTTCAGTTACTTTTTAAAAAAATGCTTACAAGGTGCTGGCCTTGGCTGCTGCACATCTAAGTAGCCTAAAACAACATTAAAAATAAACAAACACATACAGAGGTAGTAGAATAATTATTTTTATTCATAAGATAGCAATGGTGGTCTCTCCGCTGGTAAGGGTGGTGGGGAGGGAGGCTGAGGCCACTACTCAGACCTTTGCACGTCAAACCAAGTGCAACCCCCCCCCCCAGCCAGCCAGCATAATTTCTCTCACTTAAGCACCTCCCAGACTCTGCCCTGCCACTCACTCAAGTGAACATTTTCCCCTGACATGCAAAAAAGTTAAAATACTGCAAATGCAGCACAGTAGTCAGAGAGGGTGGTGGAGGCCACTTTGTGTCCCAAGTGCAAACACAGCGCGCGCACGCGCACGCGCGCGCACACGCACACACACACACACACACACACAGAGTCATCTTTCATCTCCACAGTTCTTTATCTCCATTCTGCTGCTGCCTCCTTATCCTCCTTTATCCATGTTCTTGACCTCCAGATCCTTTTCCCCTCCACTCCATTCTTCACCACCACTATCTGTTTTTTTAAATAATTGTTTTCTCCACTCCACCCCGTCTCACTCTCCGCCTCCTCCCTCGTCGCCTCCTGCCCATCCACAGAGCACGAGGAAAGAGCGACACTGCACAGAAGCCCAGTTTGAGGCACATGATTTTCATCCACAAATCAGAGGAGCAGAAGACTTCCCCTGCTCCCCCCCCAAGTAATGCCCAAAAGTAATTCTGGAAAAGTTACAATTACTCCACAAAAGTAGTAAAATTACTCCTAGTTCTATTACAATCAAAATGTAAAGGAATTACCCACTCGTTACTCAAAAAAATAATGAATTACAAGTAATTCGTTACTTGTAACTAGTTGCTTCCAAGCTCTGGGTGGTGGGCATGGGTCTCCAGGTCTTCTCAATCCTTGCCCAACACTCTAAACTGGCTCTCAAGCAAGCATTTCATTTAATGTGAAGCTACTAGGACAGGCCCTCCTTGCCAAACAAGAACATTAAGAACCTTTGAAGTGCCTTTTGGGACTGGGCCAGAGTCCATCTAGTCCAGCATCTGTTGCATACAGTGTCTTTAGGAGAAAAGAAAGTCAGCCAAGTGCAGGTGTTCTTGCAACCCTGTAATGGGAAAGACCACAAGGTGGAATTCTCCCTTCCCCTTGCACAACTTTTAAAGATATAGAAGAGGCTGGGCCTGGCAACCAAGAGGTCTTCTGTATCTTTAAAAGTTGTGCAGGGGGAAAGGAGAACTCCACCTTGTGGTCTTTCCCATTACAGGGTTGCAAGAACACAGGCATTTGGCTGACTTTCTCTTCTCCTAAAGATACAGGATCAGTCTCAGGCCCTGAACCTGGCAACCCTATTTAGCTGTTGTTGTTATGTGCCTTCAAGTCGATTACGACGTATGGCGACCCTATGAATCAGCGACCTCCAAGAGCATCTGTCATGAACCACCCTGCTCAGATCTTGTAACCCTATTTAGCAGTGGAGTGTAAAAATGAATAGTCTGCTAAGGCTGGTGACTGAAAGAATAAAGAAACATAAGGTTTATAAGTACTGGGAAATAAAGCCATTCTGAGTACAGACGTGGATGTGGCCACTTACGAGTCATGAGGCTAGTACTCTCTCACACGCTAACTGGCTAGAAGGAAACCCTGAGAGAAACAAACAACTGGTTTCTAAAGAAGGAATCAGTGAGGGAAGAATAGGTTGCCTTTCTTTCTACCGCTCCTCACTGGTTCAGTTTACTTGTTACAAGTGTTAATGCGTTACTCCCAACAATCACGGTTTGGAGGAGGTCAGACTGCATAACGCCTCCCTCTTGAGCCTTCCAGTTGCTGGAAACAAAGCAGATCTCTGGCTCCTTGTTGACCTCCCTGTGATAGTGACCTTGGACTGTTTCTTGACCTTATTTTTGGATCACATTTTGGACCTAGACTCTGTGTTTGACCTTGCCTTACCTTTCTTGGGTAAGTGCTTTGGATGAAGGCTTTACTCTCCTTGGACTGAGACCCTGACCCCTGATGGTGTCTCCTGGAGCATGACACATACAGCCCTTTCTGTCCCAGCTCGAGTAGAGGGAGTCAGGCAGGCCTGAGGGTACCTTCACTGCCTAAACAGAATCTGCAGCCCACAGTTCAGTGGTTCCCATCACAGCTACCCACTGAGCCCAAGATCCTCAGTTCAGGTTCCAGCAGTGCTTTACGGTGAAGATGTGCTGTTTCAGTATTTGCTGGCTTGCGGGACCTCAGTGACAGACATGCATATGTGAACTAGGGATACTTGCGGTATTTAATCAGTGTGGATTACTGTCCAGATCCATGGCTCCCAGACTAATGTGCAGCTCAAAATGTAATTCTCTGCCAGCTTTTGCACTTCCCAAACGTTCAAAAGAGGTTGCCAGTCTAAAAGGGCATATTTGGAGAGAAAATGTGTATTTAAATGTGAATGGAGAGATTCACATTTCTATGTGACTTTTCATGCACATTTTGGAATGGTTTTTGCGAATGATCACAATAGTGGGATGAACAAACTGATGAGCCAACACATGCTCATGTGACAGGGAGCAGAAATAGACTGACTAGCATAAACCAGTCCAGAACTTTTCTTGGTAACCAGCTTATTGGCATCAGCCTCAGAAGACCTTCTCTTGATCCCACCGGTTAAAACAGCGAGACTGGTGAGGACTAGAGAGAGGGCCTTCTCAATAGTGGCCCCCACCCTGTGGAATTCTCTCCCAAATGATCTACGCCATGCCCCGTCTATGATGAGCTTCCGCCGGACCCTGAAGACCTGGCTTTTCAGGCAGGCTTTTGGGGCGGGTTAAGTTCTTACTGTTTTAAATATTTAATTGTTTATGTACTGTTTTTACCTTGTACGTCGCCCAGAGTGGCTGGATATCCAGCCAGATGGGCGACTAATAAATTTAATAATAAATAAATAAATAAAAACCTCTGAATCTCCCCACCGGCATTTTTGCAGCAATTGGCAAAGGCAATGAGACTTCAGAGAGAGCCTGTTCCATTGCAAACAGATCTCATGCATTCATTGTCTCAAATTTAATCACGCATCTGCTTTCCCAAAACCAGGCTGTGGTGGTGAGGCTGCACCCTACCAGATGCCAGGTGCTATCTAGGTCTTCTCCTTGTGACCATAACTTGAAGTCCTCCCTTGAGCCCTTTCTCCTACTCTGGGATTGACAGGTTGGCAGGAAGGTCTTGATTAAGTATGGCCCTCGGTTGCTTTAGCAGCGGCTTGCCCTGGAGTGTGGCTATGCAGATTAGGGTTGCCAGGTTCAGGGCCTGAGACTGATCTTGTATCTTTAGGAGAGGAGAAAGTCAGCCAAGTGCAGGTGTTCTTGCAACTCTGTAACGGGAAAAACCACAAGGTGGAATTCTCCTTTCCCCCTGCACAACTTTTAAAGATACAGAAGACCTCTTGGTTGCCACTGAACTCTTGTGAGTTTGGGGCCTTGAGTATTTCAAGATCTGTGTAACATAAAAAGAGCATTCATATTAGAAACCTGGAGAGCAAAGATCACTTCAGCTGGAGTCTGCCGCGTGTATCTCATCAGCTTGCAAGGCAGCCAAACCTTGCGTATCTCACGTGCATCCTCCTCCGCTCTTTCCCACTGCAAGAGACAGAGAGCACAATTTCAGCCCTGGCATCTGTAACCCACAGTGTCATACCAGGTGTCACAAGCTCTCCTTGGTGGATGACTGTACTTCCTCAATAATGTATAAATATCTTCTGTCAGACGTTAAGTCCTGAGCAATTAAGCGCAGGATCTTGACAAGTGTTCTGGCAGGTTTGTTCCGAGATTATATGCATAGGCTATGCATGGGGGGGGGCAGGGCAGAGGGCAGGCTGCACAGTATATGTAGGCACACTTAGGCACCTAGGAGCGCATACAGGTGCATGCTGGCAATTTCCAGAGCCAGTGTTTATTATGTGTGTCTGCTCTTTTAATGCTATCTCCATTGGAAGAGGATGTTTGTTTAGGTGCTCTTTTCATATTTGGGGTTCTGCATGCGTATAGAGGGCAAAGGCCATAATTCACTGGTAGAGCATCTGCTTTGCATGCAGAAGGTCCCCGGTTCAATCCCTGGCATCTCCAGGTAGGGCTGGGAATATCCCTCTCTAAAACCAGCCGATCTAGACAATACTGAGCTAGATAGACCAACGGTCTGACTCAATATAAGGCAGCCTTCTACATTCCTGTATTCAGGAGCCCTCAGTTTAATTTGGAATCTGAATAAATGAAACTCCATCTTCAAAACAGACTTGCTGTGTGTGCATTTTGCAAAATTCTGTTTACAAGCCCTTCGTGGGAAAAATTGCGAGGGAGGAACGGAAAGCACTGAAGAAAGGGATTGAGCAAATAGCTTGTAGATTGAAGCCAGAGAGTAACAGGGTTGAGGTTGGAGGAGGATGGAGTGCCGACAACGTAGGTTGCTTCCAATTGAGTTTTATTCAGAGTAGACCCATTGAAGTTAATTAATCTAGGTTAGTCATATCTATTAACATCAATGGGTCTACTCTGAGTAGAACTAGCACTGGATACAGCCCTGTGCTGTATGTATGAACCAACCACTTGTTATCCGTCTCTGATATATATATATATATATATATAAGAAGAAACAAGAGGACTTTTTTCAAAAAGAAAATGCAAAATGTTGTGGAATTGTGGAGAGCTGAACTTAAGATTAGAAACATGAGCAACTTGGAGAATGAAAATGGACAGATTTGTCCATCCCTACGCAAATACAGGGACGCTCTGCCTGTCATTGGGCACCTACTGTTGGCCTCCCTTCCTTCTGCCTTATCACTTATAATCAGTGCCAGTCACTGCTCTCTTCAAGACTGAACAGGAGCATCCCATGCTGCAACATTTTATTGCATGCCCCACTTCTTCCCTCTGGTTTTGCTGTTCAGCCTCTGTGTGTCGTTGTTTATGGGGCCAAACTGGCACCCCCCTCCCAGCACAACAGGTTTTTGGAGATCTCAAGGTCTGCCAAAGTACCAAAACAAAACAGGAGGAGGACTAAGGAAAGAAACCCAGTGAGGGCTGAGCATGCTCACTGCCCACAGAATACTTCCCGTTGGAAAACTGGGTAGGAGGAGGAATGGAATGGAGTTGCCTAGAACATTCTTCTTCAACCTTGGGCCGTAGTCTTAACAACATCTAGGGGCCCAAGGTTGAAGAGTGTTGGCCTAGAAAAGGGTAGTGTACCAGCTGTCCATCCAGTTAGCCATAAACATCCCACACTGCATACACACCATACATTTAAGGCACATCTTCCCTCTCCCAAAGAACCCTGGGAGCTGTGGTTTTACCCCTCACAGAGCTACCGTTCCCAGCACCCTCAACACATTAGAGTTCCCAGGATTCTTAGGGATGCTCTTTAAATATATGGTGTATACACAGCGTTTGTTGCAGGTTCCACTTGGGAATTTGGCTCATCCTTTCTTTTTTCCTTTTTTAATAAAGGAGCCACCTGAGCTGTCTGCTCCAAGGGTGCAGGTGTATTTCCATGTGGGGTGACCATGATTGTGCTGAGTGAGGCCTTTGGAGGCAGGGGAACGGGTGACAGAAGGGGGTGCTATCAACAGCCAAGCTGTTTTGCATACAGCTGCGGTGAGAAGTCATTGTTTTATTTTACTTTATTTCCCTGAGCTGGCTCTGTCGCCCACCTTCCTGCCGTGTGCATCCCTGAGTCTGCAGCGCCCGAGCGATCTGCCTAATCTGATATGACACCTTCCCCCACACTTTTGTTATAAATATCATGTGCCGCCCTAACTGCTTCTGACACCCCCTTGGAGGCATTTACTCATGCTTCCTGACAAGATCCGAGCACAAGCAACTCTTTCTGACACCGCTCTCTTCCTGGAGTTGATCGGTGTGGAGAGGCCTGAGCAGCCACTGGAGTGAAGACAACGTGACTGGGGCAGGCATGGACACATGCAATCCTACAGAGGACAGAGAGAAAGGCCCCTTTGGTTTGCAAACCCACCTCGAATACCAAAGGCATTTATTTCATCTAGCACAAGCTTGAGGAACCTTGGGGGCAGATGCGGCCCTTCAAACATCTCTATCTGGCCCTTGGGACTCTCATCAGGCCACGACGCTCACTGGCTTCACACTCCAAGTGTTTTCACCTGGCTAGAATGTGTCCTTGAACTCTGCTTGTGCTTCTTGCTCGTCTGGAGGGAGGATGGAGAGAGGAGCACGAGTGTGTGTAAAATGAGCCTACTGTATGAAGGTAATGTTTTAATTCCTTGCTCCTCCCACTTTTGCCTCTGGCCCAGCCCACCACTGGCAAGTGGTCCCTAGAAGGTTGCCTGGAGGGGAATGTGGCCCTTGGGCTGAAAAAGGTTCCACACTCCGTATTTAGTATGATGTGGTGATGGCCGCTTTCCTGGGCGGCTTTCAGGAAAGATTAGACTGGTTCATGGAGGGGAATGGCCCTAATGGCTGCAGGGGCAACCACAGCCACACCCATTTGGGATGGAAAGATCCCGTCAATTCGGTTCTCTCTTGTCCTTGTTTTTTTCCAATCTTAAATTCAGTTCTCCACTTTTCTGCAGCAACTTGCAATTTGTTTTTAAAGGGCCTCAGGTTGCATCCCCAGTATCTCCAGGTAGGACTGGGAAAGACTCTCTCTGCCTGAAGCTCTGCTGGTCGGTGTAGATAATGCTGAGCTAGATCAGGGGAGGCAAACTCAGTCCCAGAGAGTGGCCCTCCAGGCCTCTCTGTCTGGCCCTTGGGGCTCTCCCCAATCCACACCCTCTTCGGGTGTTTTTGCCTGACTGGAATTTATCTTTGAACTTTGATCACACCTCTTCGTTATCTGGGTGGGAGGATGGAGAGGGGTGTTCGAAGGTAACGTTTGTGTCCATTGCTCCACTCGCTTTTGCATCTGGCCCCACCCATCACTGGAGGGGGCCCAAAACAGAAGGTGGCCCTGTGTCTGGAAAAGGTTCCCCGCCCCTGAGCCAGATGGAGCAATGGCCTCACGCGGCATAAAGTACCTTCCTGTGCTCCTCCCCCAACCGCCCCTCCCACATGCACACCAACCCTTTTTTTAAAGATGTTTTTAAAGTTTTTTTTTAATGTTTTTAATGTTGTTTTGTTTTAATGTATTTTAAGGTCTTTTTATGATGTTTTAAAGTGTTTTTAGTGTTTCTGTTTGCCGCCCTGGGCTCATGCTGGAAGGAAGGGTGGGGTATAAATAAAATAATAATAACCCCATCCCCCAGTTTTGCTCCACCCACAATGAAGCGATGAGCTAAAACCACCTGCTCTGAAGGGGCTCCTTCTTGCAGCTTCAAGAGCTGAGCCGATGATGATGATGCCAAGTGCAATTCACCTCCTGCTGGCCCAACCCTGCCAGCGATCTTCTGCAGAGCTCAGGCCCAGCGGCTTGAGCTGGGTCTCCGGTGGCCCTGCCTATGTGCGACTCAGCTCTGCGTTCCTCTCTCTTCCCTGCCCTTCCCCTCTCCGTGGCCTCCTCTCAACTTGTCCTCCCCGGCCTGTTCTTCAAGCCGATAGCAATGCTTTGTGCTGCCCTCAGCCAGGCTCCCCTTCCCCTTGACCCCTCTTTCGCACTGCTCTGCTCTTTCCAAGAGCTCGCATCTTCTCATCTCATCCAGGGAGAGGCATCTGGCTTCACTTGGCTAATGATACCCTGTGACATAAATCACAATGACAGGGGCCCTGTGTAGGTCCTTTGCCATTTATCACAAACCCAGCCCCTGTTGCTTTGACGCTGGCAGGAGAGTGCTGAAGCTCTATAGGCCACCAGCCACCAGGGGATGGGAAGGAGGGAGGGCTCGGTATAATTTTGTGTTTGTGTGTGTGTCATACGCACAAAGGATCACGAACAGCAACTATATCTGTGCATGCACACACACTGCAATTCAGGTAGCAATTTCCAGAGAAGCGAGGCCGCATTGGCAAAGAGAAAAAGCCTGTGTGCGTCTTTTGATTCAATCCAGCTCAAAGAGATGTTTCCGGGGAAGAAAAGAGAGGGCTGTTGTGAAGATATACAGGCTCAGCGTCAAGGGTTGGCCTGATCGGGCAACTGCCAAGGGTCCACACCCCTGTGGAGAGGGGGGAGGGCTGTCCAGAGACCCATGGACCCGGCTCCCCCTCTTCACCATTGCAGCCTGCTTGTTCACCCACCTCTTGGGTCTGGCCCAGAGAGGGTGAGCAAGCAAAGAGCAGCAATGGTAAGAAGGAGGAGGGATAGGTGCCTGTTTGCTCCTTGGCTCTGCCTGAGAGCAGTGATGAGGCAGAAGAGCGGCAGCAGCAGGGAACAATGGCGGTTAGGGAGGCACTGAGGGTTTTTTGCCCATGCCTCCCCCCTTTTAAAAAAAAGGGAGGTAGTACTGAGCTCAGATGAGTTCTGACTCAGCATGTTAGCATGTGTGTGCATGAGAGAGAGTGAGAGAGGAGGGACGGAGGATAAATTCATTGCATTTGTCTTTTCATGCAAATCTGCCTAATTTGCACTTCCCAAAACATTGTGCAAACTGAAACACACCTATCCTTTGGTATCCACAATTCTCTGAATTTTGAAATGCCATTCTCCAACCAAAGCATGTGGCCAAAATGCGTCTTGTCAGGTACAAGTGTGCATAACAATGCCTACGTTGATGAAAATAACATGCAAAGATGCATTATGTTAGGGAACATTGCCGGCAAAAATGTACGCTAATCCTGCCACACATTTTTCACACAAATGTCTAATGCAGGAGTGGGGGAACATCAGCTTCAGGGACCAAATGTGGCCCTCTAAACATCTCTATCTGGCCCTCAGGACGCTCTCCATTCATGGTTCTTCTCCCTTGCAGGCCATACCCTGTTTCCTCAGTCCACACACCTCACTGGCCCTGTTTTGTATTGTTCTTGGGTAGATATACACGGCTCTGCCAGTCCCAGTGCATCTCCACCTCTCTTTTCTGAAAATCGGCCCCACGATGCTGGTCAAATCCCACCTCTTTTTACAGTAAAACCTCCTTTTACAGTAAAACCTGGTGGGAGCAGCTTGAATGCTTGTGTTTTGTTTTGTTTTAAATTCAGCTTCAAACAGATTTTGCAACTGATTGGCCAGTCAACCCATTCCCCCTCCAGGTGTGGCCAATGGAAACTCTTTGCTATAGGCAACTAGTGTGCTCACAGCCCTTGAGTCTTTGTCCGGCTGGAATGTCTCCTTGAGCTCTGATCATGCCTCTGGCTTGCCAGGATGGAAGGTACCATTTGTTTTAAAGTGGATTTGCACTGCTGGAGTGGGTCTATCTCTCCCTCATGCAGTTTTGTGGAGAGATTATGATCTTCTTTGCCTGCCTCCCTTCCCCCACTTCAGCTCTCCATCCCCTTTTATGTTCTTCTAGATCTACCTTGCTCCATTTTGGCTTCTTTTTTTTTTTAACAACAAAAAAAACCTCTGGCTCACAAGAGTTCTGATTATTCCTCACTGCATTAAAAAAAAAAGCTTATAATTAAAGCCAAGCTGGCCACAGTGGGGCTACCCTTATGAATGGCAGTTTAGTTTCATCCAAGTGGATTTTTGTAGCGAGCTGGTGAGAGATGCGCTGAGGATTAGCCATTTGCAGCCTGCCAGTTTCTTGCACCCCCAAACAGATGCCAGGTGAGCTGCAATGTGCCAGCTTTCAAGGTCTCAGAGGATAAACTGATCATGATTTACAGAAGGAAAAAGATCGAAGATGATGCCAAGGATGGTGATGGTGGCTGTGTATGCACCATGCATTAAAGAACGTGATTTGCCCCGCCGCCACCACCAAAGAATCCTGGGCACTGTAGTTTGTTAAGGATGTTGGAAATTGTAGCTCTGTTGGGGGTAAACTACAGTTCCCAGGATTCTTGGGTGTGTGTGGTTTAAATATACTTTAAATGTATGGTGTATATGCAGCCTGAGTCTGAGCTAATCTGTGGGAACTGTATTCAGTTTGGGGCACTTTGTTATTGTTAATAATAATAATAATAATAATAATAATAATAATAATAATAATAATAATAATGATGATGATGATGATGATGATAATAATAAATAGTTTAATCAATCATTTAATTAATCAATCAATCATTTAATTAAATTTATATCCTCCCTTCCAGCAGGAGCCCTGGGCAGCATTTTAAGGAGGACACTGACAAACTGGAGTACGTCCAGAGAAGGAGGACCAGGTTGGTGTGGGTCTGGGAAGCCCACAAGCAGGACCTGAGCGCAACAGCCCTCTCCCCACTCCTGATTCCAACCAACTGGTCTTCAGAAGCGCACTGTCTCCAACACAGAGGTAGAGCAAAGCCATCATGCTAACAGCAGCCACTCTTAACCTTTTCTTCCCTGCATTTTCTTCCATGATCTTCCATGATTTTATTGTGAGCCACCCTGAGCACTCTGTCGCAGGGTAGAAGGGCAGGATAGGAATACTTTAAATGAATGAATGAAATGAATTCATCAAATCCATTTTTAAAGCCATCCACATTGGTGGCCATCACTGCCTCTCATGGAATTCTGTAGTTTAACTCTGTATGTGTGAAAGAGTTGGGTAGGTTTAGCCTGGTGAACAGAAGATTAAAGCAAGACGTGACAACATCAGAAGAGCCCTGCAGCTAGATCAAGCCAATGGCCCACCTAGTCCAGCATCCTCTTCTCGCACTGCCTGTGGGAAGCCCAGAAGAAGAACCTGCATGTGGCCTTCAAGTTATCTGAAGGGCTGAAAGGAGAACAGGCTTATTCTCTGTTGCTCCAGAGGGCAGGACTAGAAACAATGGACAGAAATTGCAGTGAAGCACATTTCTTTCAACAAGCCTTTTAAGTTGAGACCTGTCCCAGTCTGTGTCTGTGCTGGAATTGCTTTTTAAAAGATGCTTTAAAAGCTTTTTTTTTTTTTTTAATGTTTTTAAAGTTGTTTTGTTTTGGTGCATTTTGGGGTCTGTTTTTATGATGTTTTGATGTGTTTTTAGTGCTTCTGTTTGCCGCCCTGGGCTTCTGCTGGGAGGAAGGGAGGGATATAAATCAATCAATCAATCAATCAATCAATCAATAAATTTCAGGTAAACATTAGGAAAAACTTCCTAATGGCAAGAGCTTTTTGACAGTGGTACAGCCTGCCTTAGGAGGTGGCAGGCTCTCCTTTGCTGGAGGTATTTAATCAGAGGCTGGATGGCCCTTGGTCACGGATGCTGCAGCTGCATCTTGCATGAACAGAGCAGGGAGTTGGGTTAGATGACCTCAAAGGTCATTAATACACCTGAGAAATACATGCAATCTTGTGATATTTCAAATCTTTCTTGCCAAACCATAAGAAGTGTTAACAAGTATGGCTCTTTATGAAGCCTAAAATACTACATGATCCATGTTGCCCTATGAATATGAGTGAACTGCACATGTACGAAAATATTTAGAGCCTTTAACTGAAGGCTAACAAAATTAAAGGAATGGCAGCACAGCTGGAACCCAGAGGATTTTCTCCTGGAAATCTGCTGCTCTTGGTCAGCAAAATGAATATTTTTGCTTGTGCACCATTCACTCATGCTCACATTGCAATTTGGATCTTGTAGTCTTAAGGTTCCACAAGCAGTCATCTTCTCATAAGCATGTTTCACTTGGGAAATAGATGAATTCCACAGACTAAGGCTAAGGCAAAATCCAAAAATGTATTGAAGCATTCTCACCCACTAAGTCTAATAATCTTTTGAATAATTAACCACCACTTGACAGCATTTACTCTATAAACAAAACCCAGCTAGGAATAAAGCAAAAGTGCAACTACCTTGGATTAAGTGACACTCTGAATGCCCACTGGAAAGCCAAGGTCTCTTCCATACCTCTTCATTCTCGTGCTCTCTAGAAAAGCATCTCACCCTAACTGAATTAGCATTCATGACCCATTATTTCCAGAAGGGATGTTAAGCTCTGCACACACAGAGAGACATTTCTCAAATGCTACAAAGCTCTGAAGGTATCATCTTGCTAACCAGTGAAGGTATTGTCTGTCTAACCAGACAGTAGCAAGGCACATCTTGCACTGGGAGGTGGAAGCCAACAGACTTCAATTAGTTTGGTAACTGAGTCCAAGCAGTGGTGGCTGGTGGCTCCATTCAGTGGGGCAGCAGAATGTGCTCCAGGATTTACTTTGAACATTCAAAGAGCTGTCCAAGGTGCATACTTGGACTGAGTGGCAACTTGTGGCTCCATGTCAGTGGAGCAGTGGAATCCATTCCAGGTTTTAGGCTGAACTTTCAAAGAGCTGTCCAAGGTGTTGAAACTTGCCCACTGACATGGAGCAGTCAGCCACCACTAAATATAGATATATCCTTTTCAAGTGGATCCAGCATTGCTAGCAACAAATGCAATACTATGGGTGGGCTGCAGAAAAGATCAGTGGTTCCCTTCCCCTTCAGCACAGTGGTCTGCCATGTGCCTGGAGAAGAAAGGAGGATCCTATCAAGGAGATACCTCCCTCCGTGGGAGTCTTTGTGGTCTGAGCCTTTTGTCAGGAAGACCTTTAAACCACATGCCTTAAAACACCTGACGACAGTGACAAGGAATAAGAACAGAGGCAGACAGGAGAAAAAGAGAGGACCGAAGCTCACGAGCATCTTTTGTGATGATGGAGAGAGCCTGGGATGTAATGAACTCAAAGCATTTGAAAACCATCAGAAGTCACCTTTGAAATCTGCCCCCACCCTGTCTGGCATGCCAAGGAGCCTGGATCGCTTTTCAAAAGCCCCCTCTTCCCCTGTTTCTCTTTTGAAATGGGCATCTGTTCCTAATTATCCAAAAATGTTTAATGCCGCCTAATTCAATTGGAACACTTGTTCACAGGTGGTAAATCCTTCATCTGTTCAGCTTCCAACTGGCTGTTTCTTGACAGGGCTCAAGAGTCCCGGCAAGGTACTGGCACTGATGTCAATGGAGGAGATTTAGATCAGGGGGGAACCGAGCAAAGCCGGCCGTCTGGGACATGGAGTAGGGAAGAACAGGCCAAGAGGGAGATGTGTCAGGGACAGGGGAGACCCTCCCCCCCTGCTTATCTCAGTGGCTTTTAACCAGAGACATGAAGCTGGAAAGCCTCATTGGTCATGGCTTATCTTCTGCAATGCCTCACGTACCCATCTTCCTATAGGTGGGATTTACATGTCCTGAATGGCTTTGCTGGTGTCTGTAAGCATGGTGCCACTGGGAAGCTGAGAGAGCGGGGAAGACTAGGGCTGTGTACACACCATACATTTGAAGCACATGGCTTCCCCCAAAGGATCCTGGGGACTGTGGTTTATCCCTCACAAAGCCACAATTTGCAGCATGCTTAACAAACTACAGTCCCCAGGATTCTTTGGGGCAAGCCATGTGCTTTAAATGTATAGTGTGTATGTAGCCAAAGTGTTAGTCTGTAGGGAATGGAAGAGACTCCTCATATGAGGACAGCTGAGAACTGAATAAAATAATATGAAAGAATACATCCTTATTTGGGGTGGAGGGGAAGGAATCAGTGTTTTTGTGACATTAGTCTCCATTACAGTTTCTTCTCAGACCTATATGCTTGTCTAGCAACCAATATGGCACACACACTACGGGATGAGCTAGAGGCATTCTGCGCATTTTGCCTCATTCCATGGGCCATTGGTGATGGGTACAGAATAGATGTAGCCACAGACAGATGAACAAGAAATGGCAAAAATGCTCACTGTAATTCTGGACGTTTGGTGGGTATATGTCAGTATACCATAACTTTGCCTATGGCCATACTACCCTAAATACGCCCAATCTCGTCTGATCTCAGAAGCTAAGCAAGGTCAGGCCTGGTTAGTACTTGGATTGGAGACCGTCTGGGAAGACTGGGTGCTGTAGGCTTAGAGGAAGACCATGGTAAACCACCTCTGAATACCTCTTACCATGAAAACCCTATGAATATATCCAAAAAAGATTCATATGGTCGCCCTAAGTCGTAGTCGACTTGAAGGTGTATAACAACAACAACAACCATAAGTTTGGGTTGTATTCTTTATTCCGTTCTTCATTCCTAGGTGTAAAGTCTGCTCGAAGTAGCAGAAATTTATGCATCGTCTAGAAAATATTCCAAAACATTATTTGAACCAGCCTTTCCCAACCTGGTGCCCTTCAGACATTTTGGACTACAACTCCTATCAACTCCATTCAGCATGGCCAACAGTCATAGATGATGGGAATTATAGTCCAAAACATCTGGAGGGTACCAGGCTGGAAAATTGTCAATTTAGCACTGCCATCCCATATAGTCATTGCATCAAAATTCCCTGACTGTCTCTGATAGTTGCAGCTATTAGGAAAATGACCAGAGAAATATTGTTTCTGAAGCCAGAAATGTTGCTGTTATGACTGTCTAGACAATATGTTAAAATAGAAACCAATATTTAGTAAATAATTTGCTCGTTACAGCACATATTCAGGGCATGATTTATTTATTTTTTTGGAAGAAATGAAATCTGCCTGCTGGGAACCTAGCAAACTTAGTTCTGGATGTTTGAGTCATTATTGTGATTGTTAATGACTGCTATTTACTTGTGAGAATAATAAATAAATAAATCCCCAACTGCCAAGCACTGAAGCTTGCTCTCTTCTGGGCAATCAGGGATAGGACGCATCGGGCCTCGAGGCCGAATTCAGCCCTCCAAGCCCTCTCTGCCTGCCTCTTGGGACTCTCCTCCTTCTTTCCTTCCCATCCACACACCTTACGGATCCTGTTTCATGCCCTCCTTGGGTGTTTTTGTCTAGCTGGCATGTGTCCTTGCACCCTGATGATGCCTCTTCCTTGGACGGAGGATAGAGAGGGGTGTGTAAGTATGTGTAGGAACTAACCTACTGTATCAAGGTAAAATTTGCACGTATTGCTCTGCCCACTTTTGCCTCAGGACACACCCACTACTGGCATGTAGCCTCTGGAAGGTGGCCCCCTTACTGAAAAAGGTCCCCCCACCCCTGTCATAAAGAGTGAAGGAAGAGTTACCCTTAGACCCTGGAATAAACATGCAAGACACACTGTATGAATAAAACTAAGGAGCACTCCTTTATTCAAAGGATATGCAGTGCAGAAGGCTAGTTACCTTGCTGGAAGTGTGATTATCTGCTTCTATGGAGAGAGCTAGGAAACTATGTCTCCTGCTCTCCCCCTTAAATGGGCGACCAGAGGATCAGCAGCTCTTCGCTACTATTCTACATTAAAAGTGTGCCAAGGAGACCTCTGTTGACTTAGGAGTCAAAAAGGGATGGAGGAAGAATTCAGACCCTGACATTCCAGGTCTGCTAGCAAAGTTCCTAAGCGCATCATCAGAGTCCTCTACCTGAGCTTGATCAGTCTCTTCTTATGACCCATTTAACATTTCACTTAACCCAGATGACTACATTGAATCTTTGTCCATAATTCAACAGTACATGGTGTGGGGGGGCATAGGACCCCTTCCCAAGGCCAATCTAGGAAAGGAGGCAAAAAAACCATAGGCGGTCCTAGGTGGCAACTAGGGAAGCCAACTCTTTGGAAAGTTGTAAGGGCAACTGGTCTGCTGTTTCCTTCAGGAACTAAGCTTTTGGGGCAAGATGTATGTGTACAGGATTTCCAAACTGGCTTCCAAAATTTTCCCTGGATTTTGAACTTCCAAGTAGTTTCTGAAGCAGCTTGGATGCATTATGAATCTTTCATTGTTCCATTTCTTTTCCTGTCATTAGCTAGGTTGCCCAAGGCCAGTGTGGTTAGCTCCTTCCACCTTTGCTCATTCCAGCAGAGGGTGGAGATAAAGCCATCTCCACTTGAAAGCCATAGCGTAGAAGACAATATTCTCTTCCTGGGGACTTCCAGCTTCTGGTTTCCAGGATTTCAGAGCAAATCCTTCCATCAGATCTGTGGAGCACACCCATTGCAATCAACTGGTATCTCTCTCTGCAATATTTCTCCTTGCATTTCTCCCCAGCATCCTGATGCCTCACGTGCCTTCAGTGCAATGACAATTGAAAACAGAGGCTGGTTGCCTTTGGTCAACCACTTTAGGAGCCTTTCTTTTCCTCCATCTCCCTGATGGCACTCCTGTCCTTTCTTCCTTTATTATTTCTCTCTTCCTTTTCACCTTTTCCATGGCCCTCTGCTCACCTTATAATTTCTCCTTCGTTCATCTTCTCATCACTCTCCATTTTCATTCTTCTGTTCCCTTGCATCCTCTGCTCCATCTGAAAGCTAAGGGCTGGTGAATGTTTTCATTGTTGCACCTGCATTGGTCTGTGAAGAGCCCCTGTGAGTCCTCAAGGCACATTCCTACAAAGTAGCAAATCTGCATCAGATCCCCAGAGAGATTACTGCACCTAGCTGCCTTCAGCCAACTCACAGCCTGTCTGCCTCTGACTTTGTCCCAAACTGCAAATTGACCCCACACACATATACATTGACACTTGCACCTTATCTACTTTACATGCCCCTTCCTATTAACTGGTGCTGTCAAGTTCTCCAAGCTTTGGTGGCTATCTCCTTTTGAACCAGGCCCAGGAGGGGGGGGGGAACCTTGTTCCTATGAACAGCCATTGGTCCATGGGAAGAATCAATCAGAGGCCGTAGCAAATAATGGGGGGAGCCAGAACCAAAAGTGGGTGGAGTTTGCAGTGTCACATAGTGATTTCACTCTGTATGCCACCCCATCCCCTCTCTACCTTTCTACCTCTCATAGATGCTCTCAAAGAGGAAAAGGAAGGGCAGTGGCTCAGTGACAGAGCATCTGCTTGCATGCAGAAGGTCCCAGGTTCAATCTCTGGCATCTCCAGGTATCTCCGGCATCTCCATCTGCAACCCTGAAGAGCTCCTGCTAGTTTCATTATAGACAATATTGAGCTTAACAGACCAAGGGTCCAATTCAGTATGAAGCAGTTTCTTATGTTTCCTATGAAGCAATCCCTGGGGATAGGTTCTAAAAAGCAAGAGTGCTCCTCTCCAGCATCTGAAGAATTGGGTGATGATGAAGGCCACATGAAATTAGGCCAAGGGTTGTATGTGGTCCTCTGGACCACAGTTTCTCCACCCCAGTTCTGAATACTCTAGAGAGATCTCCAGCTATCAGAAGACCATCTCCTAACCCACTGATGAACCATCAATTGCCTATCCTGGGCTGCTGGCCAATAATCTGCCTAACAAAGAAATCCTTGCACAACAGCTGTAGCAATGCTTTGCTCACTTACAAGATTTTTCAGTGTAATAGTTCAGGAAGGTTATGCATTAAACCAATGCTAAGTAAACAGGGGCATATGATCACTTAGTTGTCGGAGGAGAAGATAAAAATTGATTGATTGGTCCTTTTCTTAACATGCCTGGCTTCCATCCTTTAATGACCATTGTCCACTGCTCATGGAAAGGGCCCATTCTCAGACTACCTCAACCCCAAAATGCTGACCTCAGAGAACAATAGGAACTCCCTGCCCTCATCCCCTTCCAACAGTACCGATGAACTCGTTAGAGTCAAAGACTCAGTGAACCAATACTAAAAAGCTCGTTACCTTCTTTAAGAACAATAGCAAAAACGATATTGGAGTAAACTGCAACATGGAACCTTGGGGGACAAGTCACACCATGGCTCGTAAGAAAGTAATTTGGAAAATGTTGTGTTAATGAAGCAGATTTCTGTGACAAGTGGAGAGAGAGAATTCCCAAAACATTTGTAAAATTGCATACGTTAAGATGTGCAAGGCCATATCTTAGCAAATAGAGTGTCATCATGAGCACTATTACAAATGTTTTGTGCAGCACTATCCTAGGCGTGTCTGCTTAGAAATACGTTTTGTGTCCTCTAGGAATAAAAGAAGACACGTTTTCCATTCCAGCCTATATTTGTCACATGCCATATTGCTTCCATTCCACTGTAGTTTGTCTTCCACCAAAACTGTTATTTGTCTTGCTGTCTGCTGTGGTGAAATGATGCAATTTACATAATTTATGTAATTAATATTATTCCACCTCATTCTTTTCATTGCAAAGGAAATGCAGTGCAAATGGGTGAAAAAACATAATCCATGACACATATTTTGCAGAGTGGAAGCAACAATGGCAAATACCCATCATAACTGCTGGATTAATTACTGATACAAACATGGGATGGATAAGCAAATCAGCAATTTCTGCTCCCGTTTTCATCAATTTTTTCTGACATTTGTAGTGTGCATCATGTTTGATTGGGTTTCTTCTCAGGTAAACCACGCATCACTTTGCATCCATGGGCTCTCATGTACCATTCGCACACCTGTATGCCTGCTGTTAACAGGAGAAAAAACAAAATAGAGCCTGTTGTGGGAAATGCTGAAAGTTATGTCGAATATCTGTTTGGATTTTTTTTTTTTTTGATATTGTGTAAATTTCTCATTGGGAAAAATCTCCCACACGCTTATATTGTGAGACTGTTCTCATCCTTTTTTCTTTCTTTCATCATTTCCTCAGCTGATGCTTCTTTGGGGCTATTTCGGCATCCCAGCTTCTTTTTCCTTGTCTTGAATTATGTGTGTATTATGTGTGAACCTCCCCAGCCAAGGAATGCAATGACACCAAGGGGCTACATCTGACTTGTTTGCATTACGGGGCATCAAGCAATAAAATTGCACAGCCCATCAGATATGACATTGGTGTGACATCACTTAGGGCAAAGGAGGGCAAGTGAGAGAGAAGGCAAGTGAGGATAGCTGAAAGGGGTAAGTAGGAATGAGGGAGACAGTCAAATCAGTTTGCATTTAAAGGCACATGTTACCAAATTCTTCCAAGCTACACAGGAAGTGGATTGGACTGTGAAAGACCAACCCAAATGGTGTTTGCATTTTGACCAGTTTGTAGGGCAGTACAATATCTCAGAGAGGAGTTCAGGTCTCCTGCTCCCCTGGTGCATTCACTATAGCTACCCAATTTCCCTGCTTTTTAAAGTTTGATAGAATAGCTGTGGGCTATAAGTATGTTCTTAAACCGCAAGGTTTTTTGCCTCTCAGTGAATAAACATCTTAACATTCCAAAATGTAACATTCTTAATCCCCTCTGCCACAAGGCTCAGCACACAGGCTTTCACATTTATGTCCCTTCCCACAAGTCTCTTCATCACTCAGAATCGATTTCCTATATTGACTGAAAAGGACCCAGCCATTAACGAGTTCATTTTCCATCGCTTAGCTACAGATGGATTCATATAAGGACCACAGGGCCCTTGGGGAGCATGATGAACAGGCACAATAATGGTCATTGAAATAAATGTTATTGTGCTTGATTGTGGCTGCCGGAGAGCCAGTCCTGTCATTCAAATGACAAAAAAGCCAGCCTTTCCCATCCTGATCCCAGGATGCTTCAATCTCCTTCATTCTTCCTGTTTATTATCTAGTTAGTTAGTTAGTTAGTTATTACATTTACATACTACCTTTCCTCTAAGGAGCTCAAAGTGGTTTACATGATTCTCCCCTCCCCATTTTATCCTCAGAACAACCCTGTGAGGTGGGTTAGGCTGAGAGAAAGTGACTGGCCCAAAGTAGCCGAGTGAGCTTCATGGCTGAGTGGGGATTCAAACCCTGATCTCCCAGGTCATAGTCCAACACTCTAACCATTGCCCCGCACTAGTTCTCCACTGAGAGTATTATTTCTGCACTGACATCTTTCCTGGGTATTTTCACATACAAGTCTTACATTAACGTGGTACCAAAACTTTGCCAAACTCAAACCATTTGGAACGGGACCACTTTGGGTTAAACCAGGGATGAAAATATGTGGACCACCAGATGTTGTTGGACCCCGAACTCATACCAGCCAGCATGGCCAATGCCAGGGATGATGGGAGTTGTAGTCCAGCAACATCTGGAGGGCCACAGCTTAAACATCTGAGCAGGGCCTGCAAAAGACTTCAGTGGGCTCTTGACATGATGCCGCTGAGGGTTCATTGGTCAGGGCCAGCCCTTAAACCCCAAATCAGTGAATGCACTGATTTCAGGCACTTGACAGTGAGCCTCCCTATCTTCTCGTTGTCCACAGGACAACATGGTTGTCCACAGGTTAACGAGCAAAGTCAAGGAAGCTCTTAGAGGCAAAAAGTCTTCCTTCAGAAAATGGAAGTCTTGTCCGAATGAAGCAAATGAAAAAGAACACAAACTCTGGCAAAAGAAATGCAAGAAGACAATAAGGGATGCTAAAAAAGAATTTGAGGAGCACATTGCTAAGAACATAAAAACCAACAACAAAAAATTCTATAAATACATTCAAAGCAGGAGACCATCTAGGGAGACGATTGGACCCTTGGATGATAAGGGAGTCAAAGGTGTACTAAAGAACGATAAGGAGATTGCAGAGAAGCTAAATGAATTCTTTGCATCTGTCTTCACAGTGGAAGATATAGGGCAGATCCCTGAACCTGAACTAACATTTGCAGGAAGGGATTCTGAGGAACTGAGACAAATAGCAGTAACGAGAGAGGAAGTTCTAAGATTAATAGACAATATAAAAACTGACAAATCACTGGGTCCGGATGGCATCCACCCGAGAGTTCTCAAAGAACTCAAATATGAAATTGCGGATCTGCTAACTAAAATATGTAACTTGTCCCTCAGGTCCTCCTCCGTGCCTGAGGACTGGAAAGTGGCAAATGTAACGCCAATCTTCAAAAAGGGATCCAGAGGGGATCCTGGAAATTACAGACCAGTTAGCTTAACTTCTGTCCCTGGAAAACTGGTAGAAAGTATTATTAAAGCTAGATTAATTAAGCACATAGAAGAACAAGCCTTGCTGAAGCAGAGCCAGCATGGCTTCTGCAAGGGAAAGTCCTGTCTCAGTAACCTATTAGAATTATTTGAGTGTGTCGACAAGCATATAGATAGAGGTGATCCAGTGGACATAGTGTACTTAGACTTTCGAAAAGCTTTTGACAAGGTACCTCACCAAAGACTTCTGAGGAAGCTTAGCAGTCATGGAATAAGAGGAGAGGTCCTCTTGTGGATAAGGAATTGGTTAAGAAGCAGAAAGCAGAGAGTAGGAATAAACGGACAGTTCTCCCAATGGAGGGCTGTAGAAAGTGGAGTCCCTCAAGGATCGGTATTGGGACCTGTACTTTTCAACTTGTTCATTAATGACCTAGAGTTAGGAGCGAGCAGTGAAGTGGCCAAGTTTGCTGACGACACTAAATTGTTCAGGGTTGTTAAAACAAAAAGGGATTGCGAAGAGCTCCAAAAAGACCTCTCCAAACTGAGTGAATGGGCGGAAAAATGGCAAATGCAATTCAATATAAACATGTGTAAAATTATGCATATTGAAGCAAAAAATCTTAATGTCACATATATGCTCATGGGGTCTGAACTGGCGGTGACCGACCAGGAGAGAGACCTCGGGGTTGTAGTGGACAGCATAATGAAAATGTCGACCCAGTGTGCGGCAGCTGTGAAAAAGGCAAATTCCATGCTAGCGATAATTAGGAAAGGTATTGAAAATAAAACAGCCGATATCATCATGCTGTTGTATAAATCTATGGTGCGGCCGCATTTGGAATACTGTGTACAGTTCTGGTCGCCTCATCTCAAAAAGGATATTCTAGAGTTGGAAAAGGTTCAGAAGAGGGCAACCAGAATGATCAAGGGGATGGAGCGACTCCCTTACAAGGAAAGGTTGCAGCATTTGGGGCTTTTTAGTTTAGAGAAAAGGCGGGTCAGAGGAGACATGATAGAAGTGTATAAAATTATGCATGGCATTGAGAAAGTGGATAGAGAAAAGTTCTTCTCCCTCTCTCATAATACTAGAACTCGTGGACATTCAAAGAAGCTGAATGTTGGAAGATTCAGGACAGACAAAAGGAAGTACTTCTTTACCCAGCACATAGTTAAACTATGGAATTTGCTCCCGCAAGATGCAGTAATGGCCACCAGCTTGGATGGCTTTAAAAGAAGATTAGACAAATTCATGGAGGACAGGGCTATCAATGGCTACTAGCCATGATGGCTGTGCTCTGCCACCTTAGTCAGAGGCAGCATGCTTCTGAAAACCAGTTGCCGGAAGCCTCAGGAGGGGAGAGTGTTCTTGCACTCGGGTCCTGCTTGCGGGCTTCCCCCAGGCACCTGGCTGGCCACTGTGAGAACAGGATGCTGGACTAGATGGGCCACTGGCCTGATCCAGCAGGCTCTTCTTATGTTCTTATGTTCTTAACATCATAAGGTAGCTCCTCGCACGGGCCTTTTTTCAGATCACAAACTACCGGCAGCCGGGGAGGGTGCAGAGTGCTGGAGAAATGTTTGATGGAAAGGGAAAACACACACACCACTCTCAGCCAATTTGCAACAACGTAAGCTCAGCCATTCAGCAAAATTATGAAGAAGTTCTAATGTGTCCTGTGAAGAGGTAGAAAAATAGAAGTCCTGTGTTGCTGGAGAAGAAACCTTTCTAGAAATTGAAGGACATGTTTTGGAACAGCACTTGTACGGTCCATTTGCCGGCTCTCCTTGAACTCCCCTATGAACTATGTACAGAGGCTCAGATATGCTCTGCAAGGCAGCGAAGGCTGCTCCCTGAGGGCAAACTGGGCACTGCCCCACCACCCTCACGCTGCTCTCTGCCAGCCCCCACCTGCCTGTCTTCTTAATCTAACCAGTCCTTGCCTGGGATGGCTCTGCCTATCAGCTTCATCCCCCTTAGTCTCAGCGTTGCCCCTTGTAGAACTCATCAGGGAGGAGGATGGGGACAAAACTTGGCGGCGCTGCCTCTGCCTCTTATTGGCTCTGCCTCCACCGACTGTTGGGCTCCCTGCCTTCCGCCCTTCCACTCTCAAGGAGCACCAGCCACCATTGCCCCGAGGAGCAGGGAGAGTCAATTCTGGGAGAGAGAAATCCATTTCAGCCCATGGGGCTCATATCCCCCCCCATATTATTTGCTTTTAACTCTGTCCTACACCCTCCTTTTATGTTCTTCTGCCATGCCTCCTCTACGCCCACGGAATGTCCTTCCGTGAAGGTTGTGGCATGCCACAGCCCCTCCGGTTAGCAGTACCTTTGACTCGCCCTCTGTTTATGCCCGTCAATGACTCTCTTTGCTTCCCATTACTTGCTTTATGCCACCGTTAAAGTGCAGTGATGAATTTCATCTACTGCTCCCCCCAGAGCATGGGGGGCTGTGGCATATGGGCCATTGTGGCTCCATTCCACCTGAAGCTAGGTCTTTTACATTTGTTTTGGACCCCCTCCTCGCAATTGGCCTCCCATTAGGGTTGACATATTTTTATTATCTAAAGAACCTGCTCCATTCTGGGCTTTTAGTAGCAACCCAGCTCAGAGACTCTTTTCTTCACCATTCATCTCCTTACCAGGAAAAGCCTCCCCTGCAAAATACTAAAGGCACAGGAGCAGAGCCAGCCAAAGAAGGTGGCAACCCAAAGTTGCTGGTCTACTGAATTTCTGCTTGTCTTGCAGGTGCTAAAAGCAGAGGAGTCCAGCTTGATGTGCACGTGTGTGCATGCGCGCGCACACTCAGACAGGTTGCCAGTCCTGTTTTCACTGCATCAGTACTGTGGAAGAGAGTGAATCTGAACATGCACAGACTTCATTGTCCCAATACTAATCCTTGTTTCAAACACACACACTCACACCACCTGTGCTTTTCCATTGCCAATTCAGTTTAAAGACCTTTAACCAGAGCTCGTTCAAATCAGTTCTGTTATTTAAGGAGTGTTAGGTTTCAATCCTATGCATGCTTTCCTGGGAGTAAGCTCCACTGACTGCAGTGGAGCTTGCTTCTGTGTAGAGATGAATGAATCTGTCCATTTTGGTTTCTTGCTGTTTCTCATTGTTCCATCCTTAAGTTTAGTTCTCCACACTTCCTCATCAGCTTGTGATATTTTTTTAAAAAAAGATTATCATGAAAATTCAGCAACCTTTTAGTCCGTATTTCCCCAATATACACAGCTTTGTATGCAATTTCACCTAATGTACCCATTTTTGCAAAGCAATTTCCCCATATATAATGCGTATTGTTTTGGAAACTGTGAATTAGGATGGTTTGCCTTTAAATGTGAACTGAATGAAATTTCTCCCCCACCCCTGTGAGCCACTGCTGCGACTGTCACACAGGGGACTTTTTCAAAGCAGTGTTTGCAGCGTGCATGCGTGCACAGATTCAGCAGGATCCCCTGTAACAGAAGCATGTGTATGCAGGTTCCAACTCTCCCTTTTCCCCCAGAGATAAGAACATAAGAAGAGCCTGCTGGATCAGGCCAGTGGCCCATCTAGTCCAGCATCCTGTTCTCACAGTGGCCAAGCAGATGCCCATGGGAAGCCTGCAAGCAGGACCTGAGTGCAAGAGCATTCTCCCCTCCTGAGGCTTCCAGCAACTGGTTTTCAGAAGCATGCTGCCTCTGACTAGGGTGGCAGAGCACAGCCATCATGGCTAGTAGCCATTGACA
This sequence comes from Rhineura floridana, assembly GCF_030035675.1. Taxonomy (NCBI): domain Eukaryota; kingdom Metazoa; phylum Chordata; class Lepidosauria; order Squamata; family Rhineuridae; genus Rhineura; species Rhineura floridana. The sequence goes on from NC_084491.1 coordinate 39,973,670, forward strand.
GCCCTGTTCTCCAGGAATTTGTCTAATCTTCTTTTAAAGCCATCCAAGCTGGTGGCCATTACTGCATCTTGTGGGAGCAAATTCCATAGTTTAACTATGCGCTGAGTAAAGAAGTACTTCCGTTTGTCTGTCCTGAATCTTCCAACATTCAGCTTCTTTGAATGTCCACGAGTTCTAGTATTATGAGAGAGGGAGAAGAACTTTTCTCTATCTACTTTCTCAATGCCATGCATAATTTTATACACTTCTGTCTCCTCTGACCCGCCTTTTCTCTAAACGAAAAAGCCCCAAATGCTGCAACCTTTCCTCGTAAGGGAGTCGCTCCATCCCCTTGATCCTGTGTTCTGGTCCATGACCTTTGTAAACCATTATTCTGATTTTGCTTATTTTGGGGGGAGGAGAAAGGGATTTTGAGGTTGCCTTTCAGAAACATTTTTCCCCAGTGCAAGCAGATGCATATGGCAGTACAATAACTTTCCTTCCATCCCCCACAACTGTCCATCCAGATAATCACTGTTGCTGGCATATTGCAGCTGCACCTATTCTCTAAATATAATGTGATCCATGGTGAAATTCAACATTCTATTAAACAGTCAACACATTAATTCTACATGAAAGGGGAACCTCTTAGAGTTTATCTGCAAGCAGGCTTTTCTTTGGAAGTAATTCAAAATAGGCTAGTGCAGCAGAGTCTGCAACAAGGAAAAAAATAGATGGAGGTGCACAGAGGGGGGCAAAGGAAACATTGGGAGGGGTGAGCTTTGGCTAGGGATGGGGGATAAATTCAATCCAGTTTGCATTTAAAGATGAATCTATCACATTTGCACTTCTTGAAACAATACACAATTGAAAATGTGGCCACCCTTCAAAATTAGCACTGCTATGAATTTTGCGATGTAGTTGTCTAGCCAAGTAATGGATATAAAAAAGGTATGTGCTGTATTAGAACAGTGGTTCCCCAACTCTCTCCCCCCCCCACCAGGACCACCTGAAAATGGCTGAAGGTCTAGGCATCCACTTCATGATTTGTCTGCCTGTTGTAGCAATTGGAATGCACTGTGCTAGATGCTGTACACTGTAATTATGTTTTTATTGCTTCTTTGGTTTCTTATATATTCTTATAATTCTATAGTCATAGAATTCAAATTGCAATGCAGTAAAATGCAATATAAGAAATCAAAGAAGCAGTAAAAATGCCACTAAAAATAATATGAACATTTCATATAATAGATGTGCCATCTCCCATCTTCAACCACATATCCACAGACACGTCATTGAGCACCTGAATGAAGCTCACGGGCCACAGTTTGGGAACCCCTGTATTATGGTAAAGTGGGCATGAAAATGCATATATTAGTACCGAATGAACCAAGAATGAATGGGAAGATGTATAAACACCCCTGAAGCAAATCAGATGAATGCTTAATAAAGACTGAATAAAGTCTAACCATAAGCTTTGTGCAAGAAAATCAGGATGGATGCTGAATAAACAGGTCGTCTGGAGGAGCCCAGTGATTTGCTGACTGTCCTTTCCTATCTATCCCAACATTTTTTTAAAAATGTCCACTTCCTGTTAGCCAGTTTTGTCTATGTGAGGTGTGAGGAACACTATTGCCCTCCGGATGTTGCTGGGATTCAGCTCCCAGCATCCCTAACCATTGGTCCTGCTGGCTGATGCTGACAGGAGTCAGAGTCTAACAAAATCTGGAGGGCCACAGGTTCCTCACACCTGTCTACATAATAAAGTACCTATTATAGGTAACTGTCAGGAGCTGCTGAGATTCAAACTCAGTGCAAAAAGGGCTTCCTGTTGCACCTGATTTTTGCCCAACAAGGCCTTTCTGTGCTTTGGTGTATCTTCAGTCCTGACTTGCTTTCCATTCCTGATATCTAACTTTATCCCTCATATGGAAGATATATTGGAACAAGAGAACTGGACATGTTTAGCCTTGAGAAGAAGAGAAGACTGAGGGGAGATATAATAGCACTCTCCAAGTAATTGAATGGTTGCCACACAGAGGAGGGCCGGGATCTCTTCTCAATCATCCCAGAGTGCAGGACACGGAATAATGGGCTCAAGTTGCAAGAAGCCAGATTTGGACTGAACATAAGGAAAAACGTTCTAAATGTTAGACCTGTATGACAATGGAACCAATAGCCTAGGGAGGTGGTGGGCTCTCCAACACTGGAGGCCTTCAAGAGGCAGCTGGACAGCCACCTGTCGGGGATGCTTTGATTTGGATTCCTGCATTAAGCAGGGGGTTAGACTCGATGGCCTTATAGGCCCCTTCCAACTCTGCTATTCTACGATTCTATGATTCTATGAAAGGACTTGGCTTATACCAGATCAGTTCACTGCATCTTATTCAGTACAGTCTTCAGATCAGCTTTCCCCAATGTGGTGCCTTCCAGGAGCAGTTGGACTACAACTCCCATTGGCCCCAGCCAGCATGTCCAATAGCCAGGCATGATGGGGGTTGTAGTACAGAAACATCTGGAGAGTGCCAGGCAGCTAGTCTGACTGGCATAAGTTCTCCTGGAGCAACACTTGGCTTCTGGTTCCTGGCTCATCTGAGATGGCTGCCTCCAGCTCTGCCCGGCAGCAGCAGGATCTCTGCTCTTCACTCACACCCTGCCTGCTCCTGCCTCATTTGCTGACCTGGGAAGTCCTCCTCTGATTTCTGGGACCTGCTAGTTCTTCTTTATCCAGGGAAAGGTTGTCGCTCAGTGTCAGAGCATCTGCCTGGTGTGCAGAATGTCCCAGGTTCAGTCCCTGGTGTCTCCAGGCAGGGCTGGGAGAGACTCCCTGTCGGAAATCCTGGAAAGCTGCTTCCAGCCAATGTGGACAATACCGACCTAGATGGACCAATCCTCTGACTTGCTATGAGGCGGCTTCCTATGTTACTCTCTCTGCTCCAGCTGCCTTTTTAAACTGAACTGAATTCCGTTACCGTCTCTGACCTCAGATGCACTCAGGCACATTGGCTTGACCCTCTCACTGGAAAGGCCTCAGCCTTGTGAAGATCCAGATCTTTCTCCATTCCCTCTCACCTGCTCCCCCCTGCCCCATCAGGGTAGGGTTACCACCTTTGCACCTTAGGGTAGTCTCTAAGAGGAGTTTGATATGCAGCTACTGTTTCTGCCTGTGCTCTGAAAATCATTGCTGGCTCATTCCTGCACCACAAGCAGATGTTTAAAGGCCCAAGGGGCATTTAGCTACAGGCAATGTTGCTAAGGGGGTGTGGGGAGGTTCACAGATCTCCTCTGCTGTGCATGTGTGTGTGTGCGCGCACGTGTGTGTAAAATGCAAGTAGAAGTGAGATAAATCTGAGCGAAGACTCCCTGCCAGCAAAGGAAGATTGGGCATGGGGACATAGAATGTTATTTTATTCTGAGCCAGCCATTGGTCTATCTAGCTCCACTGTGACTGATGGGGGCTCTCCAGGGTTTCAGACGGGGGACATTCCCAGTACCTGGAGATGCTGAGGATTGAACCTACAGCCTTTTACATGCAAAGCAGGTGCTCTACCACTTAGCTGTGGGCCTTCCTCTGAAAGGCTCCACCTCTTCTTGGAAATGTTGATGTTTGTGGTCAGCCCACCTGGTGCATTTTGCTTTGAGCTGGGCAGAATGATGTTTTATGGCCAAAGGGTTGGGGATTTTTCAGACATTCCATTTCTCGCATCATCAATCCACATTGTGTGGAATCCACCAGAGCAGAGGGGATGAGTGAGAGAGCAGTCCTCGCCAAAAGGGCAGAGCTGTTATGAGATAATGGAAAAGCATTTGGCAGGAAGGAGGAGAAAGCAATTGTGAGTTTTTAAAAGTCAGTATAAAAATAAAGGGGAAGACTGATACAAGGATTGCTGTGCCTTTGTCACAAGAAGGGTCCACCTCCTACATCATTCTGTCTCCCAACAATGGCAGAACTGAAGTTCCCTGGGAACACCTGACACAGTGACTACACACGCACACATGCACCAACCATTCTTTGTTCCTTGGTGCTCAAGAGGTACACCACTGCAACACTCCTACCAAGGATCTCTTCCTGAGTCCCCATCCCATAATTGCTGAAGACTCTACTCTGCCTTCTGCATGCTCCATTCTTATATTCTGCAATAGTCCCCCACTCCATTGATTTAAATACAGCTGGTCTAGCACAGTGGGGAGGACAGCCTGGCTGGGAGGCCAGAGTCTGTGAGTTCAAATCCCCACTCGTGTCTCCTGGGTGTCAAGGGCCAGCTAAAGATCACCCCCACAGAGAGTGGCTCAGGGGTTACATGCCCTGCCACCTGTGCAGCTGTGGGCAAGCTGCATAGTCCCAAGGAGCCCAGTTGCCCCCCAGCTGGAAGTTGCAGACAAGGAAGGGGCTGGCTTGTGCAGCTGTGGCAAGCTGATCAGGCCCTAGTCAGCTGGGGAGGACTAGCCTCAGAGGGAGGCAATGGTAACCCCCCTCTGAATACCGCTTAACCATGAACACCTTATTCATAGGGTTGCCATAAGTCAGGATCAACTTGAAGGCAGGCCATTTCCATTTCCATTGATTTAAAAGCCGAGAAGCTGTTTGATCTTTGCTCTGGAGGCATCATCTGCTGCAATATGTGAGATGCTCTCCATGGAGCCACATGTGTGCATTTATGTGCATTTATGTGCATTTATGTGCATGATGTGTCTGCTTCCTCCTCTGCTGGAGATACAAGGAAAGGAGAGGAAAGGAGGCCAAATAGGGAAGCCTGGGTCTGAGGTCCCCGCTCCTGAGCCATAGCTCAGTGATAGAGCATCCACTTTGCATGCAGAAGGTCCCAAGTTTGGTCCTTGGCATCTCTGGGTAGGGATGGGAGAACCCCGCCTGCCTCCCCAGAGAGCCACAGCCAGTCAATTAATGTAGTATTACTGAGCTAGAATGACCAAGGATCTGACTCAATCTAAGGCACCTACCTATGTTCCTGTGTCCATCTAGCCCAGTGGTGTCTGCTCTGACTGAAAATGACTCTCCAAGATCACCGTCAGAGCAAGGTCTTTCCTAGCTCTCAATGTCTGGGGTCCTTTAACTGGAGATTGAACCTGGGACCTTCTGCATGGAAAACAAGAGGCTTTTCCCACTGAACCTGGGCTCTTAAAATACTCAACATGGAACAATTTCCAAATACTATTGCAAGAATACAAAATATCTGAAACTCATACCCGCGTGAACAGCCAGAGTCCTAGGAAAAGGGCAAAGGAATTATTCTGGGTGTTAGCCTGATACCCCCATCTGCACTGTCTCAGCCACACATGACATCAGTTGAGTACCTGAAAAGGCTAAGGTATTTTGTGTGCCCCAGTCTCGGAGTATGGAGACATTTCAGATTTTGAAATTGCATTCTGAATGTGAGGTTTTACTCCCAATATTGGAGTGCTTGAGACTTGTTGACTTCACTTGATGCATTTTGATTTTGGCAGGTAACAAACATAAAATCTCTAGAGTTGTTCGCTGTCAACTACTAAACACCACTGAATGTCAACTATTGCATACAATCAAGTGCTCTAGACCACTGCATGTCTGTCGACTACCAAACAAATCAATTGCTGTCAAGTATGAGACATCACTGGATGTCAAACAATCAAATGACATCAACTGCCAAGCGCAATTATCAACTCATCAAACACCAAAAGTTTATAGCACAGAAGGACATAAAATCAAACTAAATTACATCAATGATATCAAACATCTGGCAAATATTTGCAGAATATTTCACACTGAAATTTGCAGAGGGGAAATTGGGAGATTAGACTGATTTCTAGCTCTGCCCCAACCTTCCCCAACCTGGCACCCTCCAGTTGCTTTGGACTGCAGCTTGCATCAGCCCCAGTTGACATAGCCAATAGTCAGGGATGGTGGGAGTTGTAGTCCAAAACATCTGGAGGGCACCAGGTTGGAGAAGGCTGCTCTAGCTGAAGGGGAGGTGAGAGGTAACTTGCTGCCTTTCCAGCTGCATCAGGTTCCGATATATTTTGAGATGTGAAGAGAATAATAATATAATAATAATAAATTTTATTTTTGGAGTCGCCTATCTGTCCGGGTTAACGGACACTCTAGGCGACATACAACAATATAAAACATAATATACATATCAAAACAACAATCATAATCAATTTAAAACCAGCCTTCAGTTAAAACATTATAAAACTAATCCACCCCAATCTTGTAGGCCCGCCTGAATAGCCAGGTCTTTAAGGCTCGGAGAATCCTTGTTCCGTTTTATCCTTAACTGGCCAATTGCCAAGAAAATCCAACACGGTCACATTTGACTTCAAAAGAGGAAACTTCACAAAAATGAGGGGATTGGTAAAAAGAAAGCTGAAAAACAAAGTCCAGAGGGTCACATCACTCGAAAATGCTTGGAAGTTGTTTAAAAACACTCTATTAGAAGCTCAACTGGAGTGCATACCGCAGATCAGAAAAGGTACCGCCAGGGCCAAGAAGATGCCAGCATGGTTAACGAGCAAAGTCAAGGAAGCTCTTAGAGGCAAAAAGTCTTCCTTCAGAAAATGGAAGTCTTGTCCGAATGAAGAAAATAAAAAAGAACACAAACTCTGGCAAAAGAAATGCAAGAAGACAATAAGGGATGCTAAAAAAGAATTTGAGGAGCACATTGCTAAGAACATAAAAACCAACAACAAAAAATTCTATAAATACATTCAAAGCAGGAGACCATCTAGGGAGACGATTGGACCCTTGGATGATAAGGGAGTCAAAGGTGTACTAAAGAACGATAAGGAGATTGCAGAGAAGCTAAATGAATTCTTTGCATCTGTCTTCACAGTGGAAGATATAGGGCAGATCCCTGAACCTGAACTAACATTTGCAGGAAGGGATTCTGAGGAACTAAGACAAATAGTGGTAACGAGAGAGGAAGTTCTAAGCTTAATGGACAATATAAAAACTGACAAATCACCGGGCCCAGATGGCATCCACCTGAGAGTTCTCAAAGAACTCAAAGGTGAAATTGCTGATCTGCTAACTAAAATATGTAACTTGTCCCTCGGGTCCTCCTCCGTGCCTGAGGACTGGAAAGTGGCAAATGTAACGCCAATCTTCAAAAAGGGATCCAGAGGGGATCCCGGAAATTACAGGCCAGTTAGCTTAACTTCTGTCCCTGGAAAACTGGTAGAAAGTATTATTAAAGCTAGATTAACTAAGCACATAGAAGAACAAGTCTTGCTGAAGCAGAGCCAGCATGGCTTCTGCAAGGGAAAGTCCTGTCTCAGTAACCTATTAGAATTCTTTGAGAGTGTCGACAAGCATATAGATAGGGGTGATCCAGTGGACATAGTGTACTTAGACTTTCAAAAAGCGTTTGACAAGGTACCTCACCAAAGGCTTCTGAGGAAGCTTAGCAGTCATGGAATAAGAGGAGAGGTCCTCTTGTGGATAAGGAATTGGTTAAGAAGCAGAAAGCAGAGAGTAGGAATAAACGGACAGTTCTCCCAATGGAGGGCTGTAGAAAGTGGAGTCCCTCAAGGATCGGTATTGGGACCTGTACTTTTCAACTTGTTCATTAATGACCTAGAATTAGGAGTGAGCAGTGAGGTGGCCAAGTTTGCTGATGACACTAAATTGTTCGGGGTTGTTAAAACAAAAAGGGATTGCGAAGAGCTCCAAAAAGACCTCTCCAAACTGAGTGAATGGGCGGAAAAATGGCAAATGCAATTCAATATAAACAAGTGTAAAATTATGCATATTGGAGCAAAAAATCTTAATTTCACATATACGCTCATGGGGTCTGAACTGGCGGTGACCGACCAGGAGAGAGACCTCAGGGTTGTAGTGGACAGCACGATGAAAATGTCGACCCAGTGTGCGGCAGCTGTGAAAAAGGCAAATTCCATGCTAGCAAAAATTAGGAAAGGTATTGAAAATAAAACAGCCGATATCATCATGCTGTTGTATAAATCTATGGTGCGGCCGCAATTGGAATACTGTGTACAGTTCTGGTCGCCTCATGTCAAAAAGGATATTATAGAGTTGGAAAAGGTTCAGAAGAGGGCAACCAGAATGATCAAGGGGATGGAGCGACTCCCTTACGAGGAAAGGTTGCAGCATTTGGGGCTTTTTAGTTTAGAGAAAAGGCGGGTCAGAGGAGACATGATAGAAGTGTATAAAATTATGCATGGCATTGAGAAAGTGGATAGAGAAAAGTTCTTCTCCCTCTCTCATAATACTAGAACTCGTGGACATTCAAAGAAGCTGAATGTTGGAAGATTCAGGACAGACAAAAGGAAGTACTTCTTTACTCAGCGCATAGTTAAACTATGGAATTTGCTCCCACAAGATGCAGTAATGGCCACCAGCTTGGATGGCTTTAAAAGAAGATTAGACAAATTCATGGAGGACAGGGCTATCAATGGCTACTAGCCATGATGGCTGTGCTCTGCCACCCTAGTCAGAGGCAGCATGCTTCTGAAAACCAGTTGCCGGAAGCCTCAGGAGGGGAGAGTGTTCTTGCACTCGGGTCCTGCTTGCGGGCTTCCCCCAGGCACCTGGTTGGCCGCTGTGAGAACAGGATGCTGGACTAGATGGGCCACTGGCCTGATCCAGCAGGCTCTTCTTATGTTCTTATGTTCTTATATGGTTTCTCTCGCTGTCCCCTGAGCCTTCACAGAGGTTGGTTAGATAGCTCTCTGCCTGCAGCAGGCTTTGGGTTTTCTCTTGCCTTTGCGTACTTTGTTGTTGTTGTTGTTTTGTGCTTCCAAGTCGACTACGACGTATGGCGACCCTATGAATCAGTTACCTCCAAGAGCATCTGTCATGAACCACCCTGTTCAGATCTTGTACATTCAGGTCTGTGGCTTCCTTTATTTGTGTACTTAGACATTAGACATTATTTGTGTACTTAGACATTGTTAAGTACCCATTGTACCTGGGCGTTTGGTCTGCTTTTTCTTGTGTGTTGTTTTTTCTTTTGGCTTTAACCTCCTCCTCTTCTTCCATCATCATCATCACTCACCATTAATGACCCCATCCGTTCTTGACCAAATTTTGTCTTTTTTTGTGGGGGGGGGGACAGAAACAGCTTCCGTATACCTGGCAGACAATCTGCCAATCGAGAAGCAAATGTGCGGCAGCTTTAGATACAGGTGACCACCAAAACTCGGTGGATCACCTAAGAACGTAAGAAGCTGCCTTTTACCAAGTCATCTTGCTCAGTAGTGACTACACTGGCTGGCAGCAGGTCTCCAAAGTGTCAGGCAGGGAACATTCCAGCCATACCTGGAGATTCTGGAGATGGAACCTGGAAATGTCCGCATGCAAATCAGACGCTCTACCGTTGACCTGTGGCCCTTCACAGGCGGATGAATCTGTTTCGAGAAGTTAGACTGGCAAACATATGTAGAGCCTGTAAGAAACACACCTAAGGAGACCAACACCATCAGCCTTATCCTGCAAATTTTAGATTAGGTTGATTGGTTATCACTTTTGCATCTCTCTTCTCCAAAGGAGCTCGGAGCAGTATACATCTCTCTCATGTCTTTCCTTAGGAACACTGATTTCTTAGGAGCATAGCTGCCTTATACGGAATTAGACCATTGGACCATCTCGCTCAGTATGGTCTACATAGTGACTGGAAGAGGCTCTCCAGGTTTTCAGGCAGAATCTATCCCAGCCCTGTGTGGAGATGCCAAGGACTGAACCTAGGACTTCCTGTATGTGAGGCATGTGCTATACCATTGAGCTATAGTCCTTCCTTGGTGGAACACCTTGTATTTTGATTCCACAGATCTAGATTTTCTAAAAGCAGAACTCCTTGCAAGACCTCAGTTCATGTAAAAAATATACACCTTTGCTAAACCTGCCATGCAAGCAAATCCTTTGAAGAACTCAGCTTTATCAGCAAACAAAGCATGTGTTTTGATTAGAACTTTCTAACCAAAGGAATAGGCGTCAATACACTCTTCTGTAACTGCTGGAAACTTAAATATATGCTGTGTTAAGCATTTAAACATTTTCTTAGCATGTATTTAGGAATATTATCCACTTGAATATAAATAAACATTAAATAATTTTCTCTGGTTTTCTCAGTTATATTTTCATAATGGGTCAAGTTGCAAGGACTGGAGGGTGGCTGGAATCAAGGTCAGAGGGCACATTAAAGGGATTTAAAATTCCTTCCCAATCCTCATATGTATTTTTTGGGCATCCATATCCAGGATAAAGGTAAGATGAATCCTCTACGGTCCAGGCTGATGCTGGACATCTGAGATGAAACCAGCAATTTAAGACGCTACTCTTCAGACACTAGATGGTGCTACAAATTATGCTACCACCCTTATGTTCTTATAAAGATAGGGGAGGAGGCAATGCTAAGTCTTTGCAGATTCAGAACCCTGCCCCACAGGATTTAGAACAGATTCCCATGTGCATTTAACACAGCAGAGTATGGATTTTTATTTCATTGTTTTTGTATGCAGCATGTACATTTTTGAAGTGCGTGATTCTAGAAACCTTAGGCAACAAGGAGAGAATACAGTGAAGGCAGCCTCTCTCTATCCTCCATGCACACAGGCAAGAGGCATGATCAGAGTTCAAAGACACATTCCAAGCAGGCACAAACACTCAAAGGAGGGCACGAGGCAGGACTGGGAAGGGATATGGCCTGGGGAAGTCCTGACGACTGGATAGAGAGACCTTGAGGGCCGCCTTCAGCCCCTGCGGCCGAAGTTCCACACCCTTGGATTAAACTAGCGTTGCTAGGTTCAGGGCCTGATCCTGATCTTGTATCTTTAGGAGAAGAGAAAGTCAGCCAAGTGCAGGTGTTCTTACAACACTGTAATGGGAAAGACCACAGGTGGAATTCTCCCTCCCCGCTGCACAAATTTTAAAGATATAGAAGAGGCTGGGCCGGGCAACCAAGAGGTCTTCTGTATCTTTAAAAGTTGTGCAGGGAGAAGGGAGAATTCCACCTTGTGGTTTTTCTCATTACAGTGTTGCAAGAACACCTGCACTAGGCTGACTTTCTCCTCTCCTAAAGATACAGGATCAGTCTCAGGCCCTGAACCTGGCAACCCTATATTAAACTAGGCCAACTCAGGGGCTGCTGTAGCTCAACCTCATTTATTTCTTTCCCATCTAGTTGTATCTAAGTACGTTCTACCCACAGTAAACCCACCGAATCATGACCAGTAGCTTCGATGCGTCTATTCTGACTGTCATTGGATATAACCTGTTGTTTCCAATGGAAGATAAATAGTTCCTTCCCCACCGCCAATAATGGCCAGAAAAAGGAAAGGAAAAAGGATGGTGCCCCTCCTCCCTGTGGGATAGAGCCACGCAGGATATTGGATAAAGTGGATCAAACACCTTCAGTCATCATCACCCCTCCCATCCTTTAGAACTGCAGTCTTAGCTGTGCAGTGCAATCCAAAACCTGCTAACTCAAACATGTCCCAATAAGCTCCATCAGGCTCTGTCATAAGTGTGCTTAAAATTGTACAGTGTGGAATTAGAATTATCAAACAAATGTAATAAATGAAGTAGGCATGAGGATGCCTTATTAACACTTTACACAGACAGTACTGCGAAAAGAACAGAACTAATTGATTGAAAATTGACCCTCCGTGGCGCAGAGGGGTAAGCGGCGGTAACGCAGCCGAAGCTCTGCTCACAGCCGGAGTTTGATTCCAACGGAAGGAGGAAGTCGAATCTCTGGTAAAAGGGGCCGAGGTCCACTCCATCCATCCGTGGTCAGTAAAATGAGTACCCGCCATACGCTGGGGGGTAAAGAAAGGCCAGGGAAGGAACTGGCAATCCCACCCCATATATACGGTCTGCCTAGTAAACATTGCAAGATGTCACCCTAAGAGTCGGAAACGACTCGCACTATAAGTGCGGGGACACCTTTACCTTTTTAATTGATTAAGAATGATTCTCAAAGATATTATAAGCATTCAGGCAGCTGGCGGAGTCCTCCTGGGGGTCTTCTCCTGCTGATCACACAGAGGAAGGGGCGGAGGGAACCATCTTGGAGACATACTTGGCTTCCCAAAGCATCTTTGAAGCCTCACATGGAGAAACAGAGCTGGACTTGCTGTTAGGCATAGTGAGGCGGCTACCTCTGCTGGCGAATGCTGAGGGGTGGGAAGTGGTGGCAAGATATGAAAAGGCAGAGCTGTGTGAGCCTGCCATGCAGTGCTTGGAATGAACTAATTCAGACCAGCTAATTCACTTAATTAATTCAAAAATCTCTGAAAGTAGTTCCTAGAATTTTAGTGTGTGAACTGAATGTGAATTAAGTTCCTTTTGTGGTGGAATTCTGGATGATTTTTAATTCAATTCAGGTTTGATTTTAAATCAGATAGATAGATAGATAGATAGATAGATAGATAGATAGATAGATAGATAGATAGATAGATAGATAGATAGATAGATAGATAGATAGATAGATAGATAGATGGAAATGGAAATGGAAATGGACTGCCTTCAAGTCGATCCCGACTTATGATGACCCTATGAATAGGGTTTTCATGGTAAGTGGTATTCAGAGGTGGTTTTACTATTGCCTTCCTCTGAGGCTAAGAGGCAGTGATTGGCCCAAGGTCACCCAGTGAGCTTCATGGCTGTGTGGGGATTCGAACCCTGGTCTCCCAGGTCATAGTCCAACACTCTAACTACTGGAGAGAGAGAGAGAGAGAGAGAGAGAGAGAGAGTGCTTTTCTTGGTTAAAACAAAATGAGGCTCTGGTGCTCATACTTTGATAAAAGTGCCAGCACAAAATAGTTGCCAAAAGAAAAGTTAATCACATTTAACTCTGTGTTTGATTGTGGCATTACATTCACAATTTTTACCATTCTGAAAAGTGATGTTGTTGTTTAAGCTGAAAGATCATAATTGCTGGGGTGGGGTGGGGAATTAAACAATTGTTCGTATTACCCGTGTTTGGGTTGTCTTAGTCTTCATAAGAATGTTTTATACTTTAGCAGTTTGAAAAGGCAGGGGAAGAGAATGCCAAGGACAACATGAATGAATTGGACTGGATCAGAGTTCCTTTTTGGAGAGGGCAAACGTGAGCTGGAACTAATTCCTTTTTAAGGCAAAATTTCCAGGCACTGGAGCCAAGCAGGCTAGCCTACTTCCCCTGAGCTAGCTTGCTGTTCTCAGAAGATGCCATTCCATCACCAGTGTTGAAGTACAGTTCAGCTGCCAGTCTGGTCACCTTCTGTACACATAGGCTGGCAGGGACCACCATCCTGTCCTTTGACTCAGGCAGCAAAATGTCTTGGACCAGCCACGTCGACAAAGGTGAACAGAAGGTGCTTCCAGGCTGTCTGTATTTTCAGGTGGGATTCAATCACATAACGTCAAATTCAGGTTGTTCAACTAAAGTTGACTTGGTGCTCTTGTGCAACAAACCTGCTTCCCTCCCAAAATGGACTTTTTGTGGTAAGGAGAGCGATGGAGAAATGCACTGGGAAGTGTTGGATGACATCTGCTTCACACAGTATGGGCTGTAAACACACTAGTTGACAGATCAAAGTGCTTCTGTTAGCCACACCTGGAGGGGGAATGGCTTGATCTGCTGATCAGTTGTGAAATCTCTGATTCAAGGACCTCAATCCTGGCTCAGTAGTGGACAGGCAGCCAGTGCAGATGTTTTAACAATGGTGTCACATTTTGACACCTAAGATAATATGTGTGAAGTGCTTTGAAGACTATAAAGCACCATAGAAATGGCATGTTGTTGATGATGCTCTCTCCTCGCAGCAACCCTGCAAGGTGGGCTAGCCTGAGTGGAAATCTGTTGCCCCAGATTTTATCCGGAGATAATCCATTCAATCCCCAGGGAAGAAACTACTAGCCCATGACTGTCACCCTGGTAGGGGCTGAAGTAGCTCTGCTTGTTCACCGTTCTGTGATCTGTGGATGCATTAGGTGTGTTTATAGATGATGAAGCAAAAATAAAGCTGATGGTGGTGTTCAGATTCTGTTTGACACGGCACTCTGCGCTGATTCAGAATGTTTATAAACACCAAAAGGTAATGTAATCAAGTGCGGCAGGAAATAAGCACGGCAGGTACTCAGTGGTGACAAGAGTGTCAAATATTTTCTCCCGCATAGAGCGACAAGGTTGCCCTTGGAACAAAAGCAACCGCCAAGCCCCAGGGAGGAGGGTTGCGCCGGAGAGCAATTTCTTCCCCTTTCAGCCTCCATGCTAATATTAGTAATAATAATAATAATGTCATCCATTTCCACAGAGCTTTTTCCACCCCTATGGTTTGTTCTGCTAATGCAATGCCTGCAGAAAACTCACTGAATGCACACAAATGACTCCTGCACTGGATGGATTCGAAATAAACAAAGTGGGAATCTTGAACCTGAGAAGGTAGAGATGAGGTGGGACGTGGATGATATTGTGACACGCACCCCAGTTTCAGGGGTTCCAGCACATGCCTGGGCTTGGTTTCCTTTGGGAGGAGGGCACAGGAGTGTTTTGTAACATTTGCTTTTATTTACAAAAATACAGCTTGGTCACAGGTGAAGGTTCACAGCTTAAGATTCCAACAGACACCCCCCAAACCATCTCAGAGTTCCAACTTAACTCTTTGACTCAGCCTGCCTGTCTCAAACAACAGGCTGATTGCCTTTTCATAGACAGAGCTGTGGGATCTCATCTCCAGACAAGGGAGCAGGGATGGGAGTGGAGAGAAGGTGGGGAAAGGAAGACATGCCTCCTTCTGGAAGGAGTCCTTGGCTGTTTCCTTAGCCTTTCAAAAAAAATAATCTCCTTTATGGAGGGGAGGGTCTTGGGCAACTTATCACCTTAGTTGACATGTCAACATCAGAACGAGCCTGGCCAAGAAAGGATGTTCCTGGGACCAAACCTGCTGGGCACGTTCCAGCCATTAACCCTCTGTCTTGAATCAAGAACTACTGAGTTAGAAGGTGCTCACAGAGGTCATGCAAACCAACCCCCCAATCTCATAACAATACCTTATGTAAGAAAGTAGGATCTTGTTAGCAGTGAAGATCCAGTTAGTGTGGCTGACACACATGTTTGCTTACTTGGAACTCATATTTACACACTTGGATATCATTGGGAGCATGATGAGATTGGATCCCACCTCTGGCCCCCTCGGTGACCTTCTAACCCCTTGCCTCTCTAGCCCTTGCTCTCCCCCAACACTCACTTGCTGCTTACTTAGCCTACTGCCCTGGCAGCAGCGAAGAAGGGAAGGAGCGTTCTCTCTCTCTCTTCCAGCCCCCTCCAGTGCCTGACACGCATGTATGGCTGGGAGCCAGGGGCCAGGAGTCCCAGGAGCTGTAGTTTCTCCACTGCCATTGACTTCAGCTAGTCAGGGCGGTAACACTTGTCGTCTGCTTGAGGTGAGCATTATAAGTCACCAACATTCATCTTTCTAGGCCAGAAAATACAAAACTCACCGTGTAGGAGCCCTAACTCCCATCTGATGCCTTAGTGCAGCGGCATGTATTATGATAGGGCATGCATATATGCTAAAAGGGAAAATGGCTCCACTGAAATGTTTTCTGGCTTCCATTTCTGCTAACTGGCCAAGATGGCAAAATGTTGACTGGGCCAGAAAATCCTGGCTCAGCGACAGCATCATTTATTATTACTGCAGGCTGTTACAGTGCAGCAAAGCTCCGGCTGTCCATTGAACCCATATGCCTGAGCCAAAAAAGAAAGCAAGGGCTCTTTTGTTCCCAGCCTCTAACCCGCCTCCCACCCATCCATTCATTTTCCTTCCTTTCTGATATCAGGAGCCATGGGAAAACTGGGTGGGCAAAGGTAGTGTGATGGGGGGGGTGTTGGAGGACAGAGAACTGTGTGTGCTGCACAGACCTGCCCTGCCCCACATCCCAAGTGTGGTGGAAGATGTTGTCTGGTCATCAGCACTGACGCAAAATTCAACTACCAATCATCTTTGGAATTCCAAGATGGAAAATGGGTACCATCTTGTCCTTCTCCACAGGCAGCACTATGTCTTGGGCAGTCCCTAATAAAGCCATTTCTTAAATGCAAATTGCTTCCAGTGTACTGAGGAAGGCTAAAAGAAAAAAAAAGTTAAAGAGGAGATCTCTGTGGGCAGAGCGGAAAGCAGGTGCGATGCTCTTTGTTTTGTTTTCTTTTCTTTTTCCCAGGTCTGAAGGCACATGAAGCCATCGCCTTCTGAGTGATGAGGCTGAGTAAGCCTGGGTCTGGTCAATGCCTGGATGAGAGGCCTCCTGAGAACAATGTGCAGGGCACCTTGGGATCCATGAAGGAAGCAAGGTAAAAGAAAGTATTAATAATTTTATTATTAAGAAAGCACATAATTATTATGTAAGAAAATAATAATAATTGTCAAGAACCAGCTTTTCAGATGCCCACAAGCTGGATTCTGGAAAAGGCCCTTGGGTGTCGACAACTCCCTGGTCAGGTGTGTCACCAACCAATGGAAGGAAACTGCACGGAACTAGCGGTGAAGGCCTTCTCCCATCAGTAGGCCAGAGTGGGTTAGAAGTTACTCAGTTACCTCCATGGAAGTTTCCAAGCTGAGGTTTCTTGCTGGTTTGAGTAGGTGGGAGACCTATGTAGAGAGAATTCCGGACCATCTTGTGCAAAGAATTCATGGTAGACCATGAAATGGCATGAGCATTTGTCCCCATGCTAGAGGTAGGAATGTGGGAGAAATTAAATGTAGTTTGCATTTAAAGGCAAACTCACCTGACTTGCATTTCCTGAAACAATACGCAAAAACATAGCCATCCTGTGAAATTCACATTCCCTCCCATGTTTGCAATGCAGTTCTCTGCCAAGCAATGTATACTCAGGTGAAGTGTACACAGAAATGCACATATCAGTGAAAATAACATAAATTGAATTACATGGGAGGAATTGCTTTGCAAAAATGTGCATAGCAGGAGAAATGCACACTAAAGTGCTGGTGAATTTTCATGAGGATTTTCTTTTTTTTTTTAATGAAGTCAGAAACTGATGTGGAAATGGGGAGAACTGAATTTAAGAGTGGAAAAATGAGGAATGGAGAGAAACCAAAATGGACGCATTCACCCGTCCCTACCTACAGCTCATCGAGAAGCCATCAGGCTATCTCAGCGTCGTGTACGTTTGGCACATGAAATGTGACACATCAGTTAGGCAGGGCTGGCATGTTCTTCATCTCTCCCCAGACTCCATGTTGTTACATGCTTTAATTGCAATTTCAAGAATCTCATGAGCATGACCGAGCCTATAAGAGATGGCCAATTTACTTACTACAATACAGCTAGTGTCCGTGCCTCAGACGGATTTTTCAGTGGGGTTCATGGTTCTGCGTCTCACAGTGAGTTTTGGCTCTCTCGCTAGTTGCCATGTAATGTGAGGAACGTAGGAAGGCTGCCTTATACTGAGTCAGACCATTGGTCTACCTAGCTCAGTATTGTCTACACTGACTGGCAGCAGCTCTCCAGGGTTTCAGACAGGGAGTCTCTCCCAACCCTACCTGGAGATGCCAGGGACTGAACCTGGGACCTTCTGCATGCAAGGCAGATGTTCTACCACTGATCTACAGCCCTTCCTTGATGACCTCAACTTAAAAGTCTTGCTCGCTGGGAACTGGTCAACATCCACCGGCTAACTGCTTAAGAGTATAAGATGAGTTTTATATAGTGATGGCGTATTGACATTGCAAACTTTGATCAGTTTTATACCAGTTGATAAATGATGATGATTCTGATTATGTGCTTTTTGGTAAAAAAAAAATGACCTTGATAAAAGAGCTGTGGGTGCCACCACAAAATGGTTGCTATGAGCAGCAAAGAAAGAGTTGATGGTAATCTGTACCGGTGAATACTGTTACAAAAAAAAAAGCCCTGATAATCTATATCTATAAAATGAAATGATAATACACAAGCAAAGGCTGGTTGGAAGTAGACAAGACCAAGCAGTGTGGTGTAGTGGTTAGAGTCAGACTAGGACTAGAGTGATCCAGGTTCCAATCCCCCCCCTTTAGCCACAACACTCCCTGGGTGATCTTGGATCAGCTAGAATCTCTTGACCTAACCTACCACAAAGGGTTGTTGTGAGCACAGCATCTGGTGATGGGAGAAGCATATATACCACCCTGAGATCCCTGGATGAAGAGGAGGATAAAAATGTAATACATAACAATAGAATAGGATAAGAACTCACACAGAAGCCTTCTCCAATGCTGGAGAATTCCACTGCTTCTGAACTGGGAGTCACTGAATGATCCATTTACACC
This sequence comes from Rhineura floridana, assembly GCF_030035675.1. NCBI lineage: Eukaryota > Metazoa > Chordata > Lepidosauria > Squamata > Rhineuridae > Rhineura > Rhineura floridana. The sequence goes on from NC_084491.1 coordinate 39,991,910, forward strand.
CGATGCAGAAATTGATTTGTCTAATTGGAAGGAAGCAAGCTCGGGACTCAGATACACAGTGGGGAACTTCTTCTGGGCATGGATGCCGCTGCTGCATCCCTGTAGGCGGAGTAAAAGAAGGATCCAGTCAGGTCCGATCCAGAGGCCCAGAGTTACTTCCCCACCAGCAGCGGTGAAGGCCAGGAGGCGAAGTGGGAAAGGATGGCAGCTCAGTGCAGCAGCATCTGCCTTGCATGCAAAAGGTGCTACGTTCCGTGCCCAGCATCTCCAGACAGAACTGGGCTCCTTTTGGGAGGAAGGACAAGAAATAAATATAATAATATAATCACATAAATCGAGAACCCGGTCTGATATCTTGGACAGCCACTGCCAGTCCGTGTGGACAATACTGAGCTGCATGGACCAATGGTCTGGCTCAGTGTAAGGCAGCTCTCCTAATGTTCCTGAGATCAGGAGTCAAGCTTAGAGCAGGAACTCATGGAGATACCTGACATGGAGCCTCCTCTATGAATGGTCTCTTCAGTCTTACCAGAGCTCTTCCTTATTTCATTCATTCCTTTCTTGCAGCACACACTTGGCATTTGCCTTGGGGAACCGCCACACCAAGATTGCCCCCCCCCCGCGCCTTAGCTTGGCTTTGCAGAGATGGTTTCAAACTGTTGAGGGGCAGGGGCTTGAATTCCCCTGCCCCCCTTACCCCCACTCCGACAAGTCTTCAGCTGCCATCAATTCAGCTTGTAGCTGCATAGGCATTCGGCAGTGCAGCGTAACAATTAAGCCAGCATTCTGTGTTCTGGAGGAACAAGGCTCATTATTTATTTATTTGGATGAACAATAAGAGACGCCCTTTCGAGAGAGAGAGAGAGAGAGAGAGAGAGAGAGAGAGAGAGAGAGAGAGAGAGAGAGAGAGAGAGAGAGAGAGAGAGAGAGAGAGAGAGAGAGAGAGAGAGAGAGAGAGAGAGAGAGAGAGAGAGAGAGAGAGAGAGAGAGAGAGAGATAAACCTGTTCCGGGTGCCCTGACGATTAATTAGACTCACAGTTGCAAATGGTAACAGCCTGATCGTCAATAAAATAAAATAGGGGTATCATCCCATAGACAGCCATTTTTACTCCAAATAGCATAAAAAGGTTCTTGATTTACACACACACACACACACACACACACACACACACACACACACACACACACACACACACACACACACACACACACACACTCTCTCTCTCCTCTCTCTCTCTCTCTCTCTCTCTCTCTCTCTCTCTCTCTCTCCCTCTCTCTCCCTCTCTCTCTCTCTCCCCTCTCTCTCCCTCTCTCTCTCTCTCTCTGCCAAGTACTCTGGAATAAACCACCACTACAAATTGTGTCAGAACCATAAATACTATATAATTTCTCGTTATAGTTCAAATCTGTGCAATCACAGATCTTTTTTTTAAGTACACATATGCATCCTTCCTACACAATTCCTAACTCCCACAAACAATTAATGTTTATGTGGAATTGCTGGAAATATGGAAGGAAGATCACTGACCTAGTGGAGTTTGTGTTGGTTATGGCAGTGGTGGCTAGTGTCCATATTTGGGACTTGTGGGGTGGAAGGCAGAGAGGCCAACAGCAGGTAGAGCCAAAACCAGTGACAAGCAGAGGCAACTCATTCTAGGTCATCCCCATCTATCCCCCTGCTGTAGGCCAAGGCTGACACTAAGGAGGAGGAAGCAAGGACAGAAGTGGACGATCGCCCCTGATGCGCTAGCTTTCTACTTGCATGGAGTTTAGGCAGAAAACATTATTCCTCCTCAAAGAAACAATTCAAAAAAATCGTAGCTCCCACCTGCAACCTGAACTGGTGCAGTGAACCCTGCTTCTTCAGGATTTTACTGCATCGTTTTGCTGCCCGAGTAGACAGCCCTGGCATAATCCACTGTCATTTCAGCCACAAGCTTCCTTTGCGTGTGTGGAAATGGACCACTGGCAAGATAAACATAGCAAAAGCTTGCAAGGACACTGGAAGGCATCTTTTTATAGCCTTTTCCCTCCTCTCCCACCTCCTCCATTTCCTACAGTGTGCCACATCCTCCCCACCTGATTCTCTCTCATCTTGTTTGCCAGCCATTGATTTCTTCCTGGGCTGTTTCTAAAGGTGCTTGAAATCAACATGACTTTCTAGCCGGCCTGGTGATGTCAGCTGTTCTTTACCTGTTCTTTACCTCTTTGTGCCTCAGTGTCACTGCCCAAGTTGATACAAATCAGAGACTGAGGCTTTCTTGGGAAAGAACAAATTATACACCTTTCTTTGCATTTGTATTTGCAAAACACACACACCCAATTCCCCCTTCCAACCATTCAGGAACCACTTTCCTAATTGGGAAGCTGCCCTTTATGACAGGGATGGGGACTCTGTGAAGCTCCATATTTTGTTAAGAGTCCAACTTCCATCAGCCCTAGCCAGCACTGCCAACGGATGATGGGAGTCGTAGTCACTGAAGGCTGGTGGCTCCATGTCAGTGAGGCAGTGGGATCTGCTCTGGGTTTTAGTCTAAACTTTCAAGGAGCTGTGCAGGTCCTTCAGTTCGGACTAAAACCCAAAGCAAATCCCAGTGCCCCACTGACATGAAGCCACCAGCCACCACTGGTTGTAGTCTAATAACATCTGGAAGGCTGCATGTTCCCCATCTTTGCATTGTAAGATGGAATGGAAAGAGATCAGAAAGGGGCTATCAGGTGCCAGGGGTCTGCAGATCTGATAAAGCCTCCTTGAACCCCCCAGTAAAGCTGTTCACGCAGCCCTTTGGCCCTTGACGTGTGCTGCCACACGTATATTCCTTTTGGTTTGAGTTTTAAGTTGTTGCATTGTACATTTTTTAAATCTGTTTTTATATTGTGTGTTTTTAAACCTGTTGCAAGTCTCCTAGAGACTGTTGGGTATGAGGCGACTAACAAACGAAATAATAATAATAAAATCAGAACGGCTTAAGCCAAATGTGCTTAACTTTAAACAGGCCCAGAGAAAGAAGAAAAGCAAGAGAAAAAGGATCCAGAAACAAACAAGGGGGGAGGGCATGAAGACGGGAAGGAAGAAGGCGATAAAGCAGCCAATAAGAAAGGCTGTAGCTCATTGGTAGAGCACATTTGCTTTGCATGCACAAGGTCCCGAGTTCGATCCCCAACGTTTCCAAAGAGAAATGGAGATCTTGTGGCCCTGTGCCCATTCAGCCCCAGCCAGTACGGCCATGGGCCTGGAGTGATGCGTCAAGCAACACCTGGAGAGCCACAGGTTCCCCATCCTTGTCTCCAGGCGGGGCTGGGAAAGACACAGGCCTGAGCTCTGGAGAGCCGCTGCCAGTCAGTTTCGACAACACTGGGCTAGATGGATCCTTTTAACAGCTTCCTATAGTTATAAGAGGGAAAGGGCGGAAGGAAGGGACACAGAAACGAGGCAGAAAACACCAACGGGAAGAACAGGAAAGCTAACACTGAGACGCCCAGTCGAGCTCCGCGTCTCGTCCCTACGGCCGAACCAGAGGGACTTTGCCCGAGCTCGCAGCATTGCGCACGCGTTCCTCCGGGCGTGCGGGAGAGTTAACGCCCCGCCCCGCCTGCTGTTTTGCATGCTCTGACATCACAGCCGCGCGGGGAGGGGAAGGGGGAGGGGGTGGGGATCTAGCACTCCGTGTGTATTTGCTTACGCGCGCTTTCGCGGCTCGTGCGCGTTCCCGCTTGCGAGAGGCGGCAAGTGTGTGCACGCGCCCCCGCGCCCGCCTCGGCTCGCTCCCTCTTTCTCTCGCTCTCTGGCTGGCCACACTGTTCCAGCTCAGAACAAGCCGAGGCTGGCCAGGGAAAAGGAGGCGCCTCTCGCCGGTGCTGATGTTGCAGCGAAGAGCCGCTGCTCTCCTCCGCCCTCCTCCTCGCAGCTCCAGCCGCCTCGGAGCGCTCTTGCCGGCCCCTCTCGCGGGGATCCGCTGCTGCCTCCTCCTCCTCCTCGCCCTCCCGCCCGCCGAAAGCTGGGACCGAGATATGGAGCTTGTTGGGAGCAGTTTGCGCCGAGCCGGCGGCCTCTGATCGCCTGGCGGCGGCACCACCAGCAGCGCCGGCAGCAACGTGCTTGGAGGATCCAGTCGCTCTCTTTCTCTCTCTTGCCAAAGAAAAGTCCAAAGCCTCAGGGGATCTGGATCGGGGCCGGCGAGAGCAGAAGGGACTGAGGGAGAGGAGAGAAGAAGAGCGAGCGGGACAGACGCGCGCCGAGTCTCCCCTTGACCCGTTTACGGAGGAGCAAGCCCAGCCGGCGGTCTCGCCACCCGAGGGGGTCCGGAGCGCAGCTCCCGCGCCAGATGACTGGTCGCCAGGATCCGGTCTAAGCAGCCGCGGAGGAGGCGGTCTCCTCTTCTCTCGGTGCGGGTCTCCTCGCCGCTCGGCGGTGCCGCTTTGCCCCCGATCCCGGAGGAGACGGCCGGGTTGGCCTGGGAGAGCGGACGCGGAGCGCAGGGAGCGATTGGCGAGCAGCTGGGCCGTCAAGGACCGCCCCTTGACCTGCCCTCGCCCCCCATCCACTCGCTTTGCCTCCCCCAAGGTAAAGAGAGGTTTCGGCGCGCGCGCTCTGCAACCGACTCAGGGGGCGTGTGTGATTTGATTTCCTCTGGTGGATATTCTGCCCCCCCCCAGCACACACATACTTTTCATTTGAGCCCCTTCGGTTTCCGGGACCCGTATTTTTTTTTAAAGGGTCCTTTTTGTATTGGATCCAATTGATGCTGCTAGCGGGGGGTTCTCCGCTTATCGATCCGCACCTTCGGCGTTGCTTCGTCTTTGTTTGAATAATTACCCCCCCTCCCCATCCAGACAACGTCAGGAACTCTCTCCGATGGCCGGGAAACTGCAAAAGGGCTGGTTTGGGGGCTGGTGGACTACTGGAGTTTGCTTGACGGCGCTTTCCTACGTCCCAGGTGAGCGATCCTTTGAACAAGACTCTTCTCTTTGCTAAGCCCCTCCTAAGATGCTAGTCCCTGGCGGGGCCACGTTTGGATACTCGGTCTCTGTGTGTGGGGATTTCTGTATGGGGTGGGGCTGAGGAGCTGCGAAAGTTAAGCTGGGCACCTGGAGGAGATGTTTGCCTCGTTTTTGCTGGAGCAGGTGATGGGGCCACCTGTATGGGGAAAGGCAACAGCTGTCCTGATGGTGTTGGGGAAGAACCGGGATTCTAGATGCTGGCGAGGATCCTGGTCATTGGACTCACCAGCTGCAGCCAGTGGGTGCCAGGCTCTTGCCAGCCAGCTCCTGGTTTGTTTTGTGTTTTAATCAGGCTTGGCCACCTGAGCTACTTACCTGCTTCCCTTGTCAGTTGAGTTGAGATGGCACGGATGCTGGTGTACTGGGATTGCCAGTTTTGCCAGAGCGCAGGAGTTAGCGAGGCTAGCTTGCTCCAACGCTGTGCCTTCCAGCGCCCTAGGTGTGTTCCTCAGGTCGAAAGTGTTGGGTAGAGAAGCCCACTCATCCGCCCCTCGCCCACCCTGCCTGACCCCTGGCAGGGAGTGGAAGGGGGGCTGTCCTTTGGTAAGAGCGAGTTCCCCACGTCCAGTTTTTCCCCTGCACCCAGCTGGGTAGCTGACCCTCCTTGCCAGCTCTTCCGGAGTGAAAAATCCTTTGTGCTGTTTGTTGCCTGCTCCGCACACAGTGGGTTAATTCAGATGCGGGAGTGAGGGACACAGATCCCAAGAAGACACAAGGCGGCTGCCTTTCGGTTGGAGCTGGCTGAAGCAGTTGGGTGATTTGTGGGGTGGCCACAGACAAAGGCTTGGAGACAGGGCAGCTCAAGCATTTGGTGTTAATGGAAAATGTTTATTCCAGGCGGAAATCCAAGTGTGGTTTTTGGGAGGCTCTCGGTGGGAGATTTGCCCCTTTGGGCTGTGGATGCCAGAGTCCACCCTGGCATTTGTATGTGCAGGCAAGGGGCATGTTGTGTGTCTGTTGCTGCCCCCTGCTTTGCTCTGCCAGCTTGCCTTGCAGGGATAGGAAGGCTCTGTGTGTACTGCAATGGGAGGGGTTGACTTTTGGAGAGGGAACTGCAGCGGGTAAAAAAAAAACCTCAAAAAAAGAAAAAAAAGTGGATGCCCTGGGAGGATGCAGCTGCTGCTGACAGCTTGGGGGTCCAGCCATGGCAGAGAGCTGGATTTCCAGAGTGCAGCGTCCCACAAGGTTGGCAGCAGCAGCTTGGGAGCTTCAAGGGGGGCACCTTCACCAAGCAGCTGGGGCAATGGGGGAGGGGTCTTGTGGGAGCCTCCCTTGATCTTTGCTGGCTTTTTGGGTGCCCATTGGAGTGGCAGTTGGCAAAGAGATCTCTTGGTGTGGCGTTCTGTGCTGCCACTGCTGGTACGGCAGGGGGCAGGCTGAACTGGGACTAGAGGGACTGCGAGATGCATGGACGGAAGCTAGGGGAAGGGGAAGGGTAGGAACTGGAATTCAAAAGGGGCATGAGTGAAGAGGAAGCAGCAGATAGAGATTAATGGGTGGTAGTTACCCATGCTTTCTCACCTGGGGCTAGCCAACTGGTGATGGCAGGCATAAGAGTATTTCATAGTAGGGGCCCTGGAATGAGCTATGCTAATGATTGAAAAGAAGGCTTTGCCTTGGAACTGCTTCCATGGAGGAGTTTAATCAGGACACTGCTGCTAGTCCCTGGTGTTCCTTGGGACGCATTGCATTGGAAGAGAAGCTGATCTGAGAGGTTTTTTTTGTGAACCAACCCCAGATTTTTTTTGGGGGGGGATTAACACGTTAAATTAAAAATCCAAAAATCTAAAGGGAAGGTTAGAAATATGATGGATTTCTTAACTGAATGTTATTTTTCAGGAGTCAAGTGCATGAATTCAGGAATTTTGGAGAGTCTTGAGCCTCAGAATTGGAGGCCTAATGGCCAGCAGATGAAACACTGCTGTTGCCAGAATTGGGGAACTGGAACTCCAGGCTTCCCAAAACTTGAAATTTCTTCTGCAAACTTCAGTGGATGAAATCTACTCACTGAAATAATCTGAGTGGGCTTTTAGCTTCCAAATGTGTATTTTTACTAGGTAGATTAATAAAATAGTTGACAAATGCACACAGTTATTGAGATTTTTCTCTGTGTGTCTTTTTCTCCATCTCTGCCTTCCTTGCCAGGGGAAAAGAATTAATATTATGCAATCATGCTTTCTGGGAATATTATGTGTTTATGAGCAAGGGGAAAATGTGATATTTTTGTTCCAAAAAGCTTTTAGCTGCTCCTTCTGAGTCTCAAGAAAGTCACTGAATACTGACATGAACCGGGACCAGGATGTCATTTGGAATTTAAAGTGCGTATATCAAATTCATAAGAACATGAGAAGAGCCTGCTGGATCAGGCCAGTGGCCCATCTAGTCCAGCATCCTGTTCTCACAGTGGCCAACCAGGTGCCTGGGGGAAGCCCGCAAGCAGGACCCGAGTGCAAGAACACAATTATTTGCAGAATGTTGATATGTGGGAGTTTCTACTTGCAGATGTGCATTCTGAGAATTTGATGGGAGCAATGAAGCAAAATGCATCCACCCATATTTAATGCTGGACATGATGCTTATATTGTGTGTTCCTCCCCCCCCCCAAAAAAAATGTCCTGCTGCTGTTTTGTATTTATTCAACACCATCAGCATACATGGTGCTGTAAGCTTTATATAAGAAAAAGCTCCTTGGCTCAAAGATCCTACAATCTAAACATTGATGAGGGACAGGGAAGCTGGGAGAGGCAAAGGTGATAGAGAATGACTATGTGTGTCATGTGCCTTCAAATCGATTTCGACTTATGGCGACCCTATGAATCAGCGACCTCCAATAGCATCAGCTGTAAATCACCCTGTTCAGATCTTGTAAGTTCAGGTCTGTGGCTTCCTTTATGGAATCAATCCAACTCTTGTTTGGCCTTCCTCTTTTTCTACTCCCTTCTGTTTTTCCCAGCATTATTGCCTTTTCTAGTGAATCATGTCTTCTCATTTTGTAGCCAAAGTATGATAACCTCAATTTCATCATTTTAGCTTCTAATGATACTTCTGGTTTAAATATTTGTCTTTTTTGTGGTCCATGGTATCCGCAAAGCTCTCCTCCAACACCACATTTCAAATGAGTTGATTTTTCTCTTATCCCCTTTTTTCACTGTCCAGCTTTCACATCCATACATAAAGATCGGGAATACCATGGTCTGAATGATCCTGACTTTAGTGTTCAGTGATACATCTTTGCATTTTCTGATTTCTTGACTGTTGTCTCCATTTTGGTTAATGACTGTGCCAAGGTCTTGATAATCCTTGACAAGTTCAATGTCCTCGTTGTCAACTTTAAAGTTACATAAATCTTTTGTGGTCATTACTTTAGTCTTCTTAACATTCAGCTGTAGTCCTGCTTCTGTGCTTCCCTCTTTAGCATTCGTTTTATATCATTACTGGTTTCTGTTAGTAGTATGGTATTGTCTGCATATCTTAAACTGTTGATATTTCTCCCTCCAATTTTCACATCTCCATCTTGGTCCAATCTTGTTTTCCATATGATATGTTCTGCATATAGATTACACAAATAGGGTAATAAAACACACCCCTGTCTTACATGTGTGAGGAAGAGAACACATAGGAAGGCGGTGCATACCTTCTTATAATAAAATAAATCACACTTCCTTAGGCTTTGTTTCAGTTGTGGATGAGGACTGAGGGGTGATGCTGCAGGCCTCGTGCAGCTGTGCCACAACATCATGCTAGTCCACAATGTCCTAGTTCAAACATTCCGATGTATGTTTCAGAATGCAATGGACGTTGATGGCATCCCCTATGGCATGACAGCTCAGATGGGCGGTTAAGACCACATCTGGTCACAGGAGCAGAATAAAGTGTTCAATATCAATATTTCTTGGGCCTCTTGTACAAATTCAAAACGTGTTTTGTGGTGTTGTTAGGGTGTCCTCCAGCAGCTTCCATTGCTGCTTCCGGGGTGTGTATGTATGTGTGGGGGGGACCCCAAACTCATATCAAGAAAGGCATTGGTAGCAACTCAGGAGAAAGAGGCCTTTGCTTCAGCAAGTTCCTGCAGCAGGGATTTCCAACAATAAAAGAGTGGCAATTAGTTGTGTGTAGGGCTAGCTTGTATGCACATGGTGAATTTTGTAGCGTGGAAATATTGCACATCAGGCTTGGGGGGAAAAAGGAAGGGGGAAGAGATTTCAGAATGAATTTTTATATTGGTCAGTTTCCCCCAGGTCAGAAACACATTCTTTCTTCTCCCTCCCCCCCTTTGCCTCCCTCCCTGGCCTGGTGTCCTGGGCAGAGTGGAACTTTCCTCAGTTGCCAGGCAAGCTGCGATGGAGCCAACAGGCTGCCTTTGAGCTTTCCTTTGCATTCCCTCTTAATGCCGTTGATGTATGTCACTTTGATGCGGATATGTATATGCTTTTATCGCACTCTCTCATCAGTTTTGCCTGCCTCTCCTTATTACAATGTTTGCTTTTTCTTTTCATGCAAATAGAAGGGGTATGTATGCCATAAAAGTGGTAAAAGGTCCCCCCCCCTCTTTAAAGCAACATCCTGTTCCACAAATTTGCCTTTAGTATGATTGGCTCGAGAACGCATAATGGATATGCTTCCTGCAATCTATGATGCAACCTGCGTACTTTCCCTAGCGGAGTTTATCGCAGGCTGTGGCATGTTTGGATGACTCGAGACGCAAGTGAGACTATTTAATACTATGAACATCCTGGGGCGGGGCAGGGTGGGAAGGGGGAGATGGCAAGCAGCTCAAGGCTGTTGGGAGTGATGCTGAATTGCCTTTTAAAAGATGAGCAGGTCTGTTATTTGCTTGCCATGGAAATGGGTGCGGGGGACGGCACTGTTCATAAGCACTCGGAGCAGACTAAAGGTCAAGCTAAGAGTGCATGGTGGCTCTGAAGACCACTAGGTTGTTGGCTGCTGCATGTCCCCACCTGTCCATACCTGTGACAATATCAGTATAGGCAGTGTACTAGGAATTTAAGAATGAGCCTGCAAAACCCCAAAAGGTACTTTTGTTTGTAGAGATGAAAAGGCATTCTGCAGAGGTGTACATCTTCTTACCGTGTGTGTGTCGCGAGAGTTCATGCCCAATCTCAGTTTATATATTTATAATAGTGTTCCACATCTGTTCACATTCTCTTCCTGAACCCCTTTGCCGGCATGGGTGAGAAGGGTACTCTCTGAAAGTTGTGATAGAGAAGGAAGCAATAGGCTGTGTTGGGAGGAGCCTGTAGCCTTTCACTTCAGGGAATCCTCTCTCCAAATGCCCCTTCCCCACCCTTCATTAATTGCACAGAGGGAAATCCTTGGCCTGGTTCACATACAACACTAAGCCATGGTTTGTAAACTATGGTTTAGTTAACCATAATTAGTTGATTGTCCAAACCGAGCCCCACAGCTTAACTATGGCCTATACATCATGGCTGGAACACTCTTATGAACCAAGGTTTGTTGTTAAGTTTATAAATCTTGGTTAAGGTTAACCATAGCTTAATGTTATGTGAAAACCTGGCCCTTCTCCTTACTATAGTTAGGGAGCCATCACCATCCCAAAGCTACAGTGCCTCAAGTGAAGAATGGGTCGAAATTGTGAGAAACTATGCTGTGATGTCATAAGCCATGGTTTAAGTGATTGCCTGTGAGATACCTCGGCTTTAACCATGGTTTATAAACTATGGTTACCGTTAACTATAGCTTAATGTTACATGCAAATGAGGCAATTGTATTCCCATGCATTAGGAAGCCATATGTGACATCAGCAGGCATCACATTGATCCCCACCCTAATTTCAGCCCTATTTGCATGTCTGGCAACCTTCACAACTCACACTAAAGGAAGAGACAAAAGATGGCAAGCAAGAGACTCATAAGTGTCAAGAATGAATGTGGGCCTACAGATGTGAGCAACTAGTAGCACAGCTACTCTTAGCACACATTTCTAATGACTAGGGCCTTTTGTTACACCTTGTGTAGTATACTTACGTGTTCCATACATATGTTGAATTCCTGTATGCATAAAAAAAGGAATATGAAGTGGCCCATGGTTTCACTTACCAAACCTAAGGACTGAATTTGTTTTAAGCGTTTGCATGCCCCTTTCTCACTTGACGGTCTGCAAAAGCATCTTGCAAACCAGGGAAACGATGCAATTAACAAATGCTTTAAAATCATAACAAATAACCTTACGTCTGTCCGCCTAATTGTAAAATAGACAGAAAAACATAAGCGTCCAAAAAGGGAAAATAGAAAATAAAATACAAAGCAGGAAATGTAATCATCAAAAGCCGTAAAATGGCCGAGCGGCCACCAGCAAGCAGACTGTGGATCTGAAAAGACTAGATCAGAGTTGCTGCCTGAGGTGCCGTCTTGAGCCAGAAGAACTCTCTCCTAGCTGGGATCTGCCCTATGTGGGTGAGCCTCTTGCATGCCACCCCAGTCGATAACGGCATTTATTTGCTTCCATCCCCTTTTTTGAAGTTAGGTTCATACGTCCTTCCAACACAATCAGATGCTCCTCGCTGTGATGGGGCCTTTGTGTGGGATGTGCTAAGTAAGGGAAATGGGCTTGCCACATTGCATGTGCACAGTTGGGGCCCCAGCTGATCCATTGCAACAGTTAGCCTTAATCCTGGGCGCTTTTGAGTTTAACTCCAGCTCCTCCAAGAACTTGGGGGGGGGGCGAAGTGACTCCACCTCAGTTCCCCCCAGGGTCATTGTGGGAGAAATTAGAGGCCTTGTAGAAGAAGGTTATTGTTTGCTGTGGTGCTGCTGTTTTAAATGACACAAGGAAAAGGGTCACCTCTTCTGAGCCTTGGGAAAAGGCTGGGCTATGAATCTTAATAAACACACTCTTTTAAGTCAGCGGACAAACCGTAACGAATTATAATCAGTGGTTAATGGAGACTCAACCCTGCCTGGAAGTGATGGCCCTTAATTTTTAGTGTAAGGACTAGCTTTGCTTACTGATTGGTATGCGGAAAGGCACTTTGCACATGCTCAGGGCACATCCTGTCATTATTTCCCATGTACCAGGGCAGAGCTGAGGAAGGTAAAACAGGTTCAAGGGCTGATCTCATCTCAGATTAATCCCCGATTAATATGATGCAAAGGTCAAAATAACGCCAAGTGTGACGATGACAGCAGTGAGGTGTGTTCCTGTCAGGGAGTTGCTGGGAGCTTTCAGCACTGATCTCACTTGGAAGATTATGCTTATTTATGTCATGTTGGTGTTGCACCTTTCTATAGAATGGCATAAGCAGAAGGCAGGTCCCTGCCCCAACGAGTTTACAATCGGAATTTTGATGGAGGAGATGACAACAGGGGCAGAAGAGGAGCACAGAGGGTGCACGCATACTGTGGCTTGGCAAGCAGCGCACGTGCTGTCAAATACTACCTGCAGTCCATCTGAATTGCAGGATATGCTGGCCCTCCCTTGAAGACTCCTTGGTTTATGGTGGCGAGGACAGAGGTGAAGGGAGCATCAAAGAACAGCAGGTGCAGGAAGCAGCAGTGAGGGAGGATGAGCTGCTCATGCAATGCATGGAATGAGGAGGAGGGCCGTAGCTCAGTGGCTGAGCATCCGCTTTGCATGCAGAAGGTCCCAGGTTCAATCCCCGGCATCTCCAGGCAGGGCTGGGAATGTCCCCTGCCCGAAACCCTGCAGAGCCTCTGTCAAGTGCTGGGCAAGGTGGACCAATGGTCTGACTCAGTATAAAGCAGCAGCTTCTTGCTCCTGTCGGTGCAGCCGTGTCAGTCCAGCAAAGGTGTGTGGCGGAGACGGTGGAGGGGACAAGTCTGGAGGAAGGCTGGGGTTTGGCTTGAGGAATGGAATGGGCAAAGGCTATTGAATCAGAGCAGGAAGAGATAGCAAAAGGAGCCAATGGAGGATTGCCCCCGCCCAAAACAGAGAGAGCGGCTTTAGCTTATTGGTAAACAAGAGAGAAACAGAGAGAGCGGCTTTAGCTTATTGGTAAGGACACATGATTTGCATGCAGAAAGTCTGGTTCAGTTTGTGGCATTGCCAGAAGGGCTGCAGTTCAGTGGGAGAGCATCTTCTGTGCATGCAGAAAGTCCCAGCTTCAATTCCCAGCATCTCCAGGTAGGGCTGGGAGAGACCCCTGTCTGTAGCCCTGGAGAGCTGCTGCAAATCAGTGTAGACCAGCCTTTCCCAACCGGTGTGCCTGCAGATGTTGTTGGACCACAACTCCCATCAGCCTCAGCCGTCATTGCCAATGGCTGAGGCTGATGGGAGTTGTGGTCCAATAACATCTGGAGGCACACCGGTTGGGAAAGGCTGGTGTAGACAGTACTGAGCTCAAAGGACCAATGGTCTGGCTTCAGTACAAGTTAGCTTCCCATGTGCTTGGGTAACAGACCTGGGCAAGATCTTTGCCTGCTGCGACCCACATCAGAGTTGGCCAGCCTTCCCCTACCTGGTGCCCTCTATATGTTGTTGGACTACACCTCCTTTCATCCCTGTGCATTGGCTGCATTGGATAGGGCTGATCAGAGTTGAGAGTCCAACAACATCTGGAAGGATGGAGTATCTAAACTGGGCTTGATGGGTCACTGCCCTGGCTCTGTGTAAAATGCTATCATGCGCTCATGTGTTCATGGAGGGGTATGGCATGCTCAGTCGCTTTGCTTCTGAGTTGGGCAGTAGTTTTTGAACTGTGCTCTGGTGAACCTCGAGGTTTTGGTGGATCTGGGAAGGGTTCCCTACATGTAGAAAAAAAATCTGTTCATACGGCAGTTGTGGTTTTTTGCCCTTGCACACTCTGGGAAAGCAACAACCAAATGTCATTGTTTATGGGACATCACTGAATGTGTATGTTTTGCTTCTCATGTCAGCATGTCAGTTGTGCTGGAACTCACCAACCCAGGTTTCGCCTGGGGCAAATGTCTAGGCTTGAGCGGGAGCAAGAGCCAGTATGGTCTGAGCAGCCTGGCTGGAAGCAGAACAAACCTAAGTGGTCTTGCCTCAACTTGCCTAGTTGTTGCTCTGTCCTAGCTGATGGGGAAGTAAACTGAGGAGGTGGACAAGCACAGAAACGTTTGGGTTTCTTGTAAATAAGAAAATCTGTTTAAGTGTGCACCAAAAAAAAAAAAAGTGATGTGAAAAGGAGCCAAATGTGTATTTTGAAACATGTGTACAATACAGGTACTTGTGAGACATCTCTTGCAGGGGTTTCATACATCCCTAATTCAGGAAATGTCAAGTAGAGAGCCTGCCACCATTCTGTCCCCTCTATCTCAATAGCCCCAATGGGACTTGGAAGATGCCTTAGGCAGGGTCGGATCACCTGTCCATCTAGGTTAGCATCACCTACACTGACTGGCAGCTCCTCTCCAGGTTCTAAGACAGGTGTCTCTTGTAGCCATACCTGGAGATACCAGGGATTAAACCTGCGGCATTCTGCATGCCAAGCATGTTCTCTCCGACTGAAAATAGGAACATAGAAAGCTGCCTTATACTGAGACAGAACATAAGAAGAGCCTGCTGGGTCAGGCCAGTGGCCCATCTAGTCCAGCGTCCTGTTCACAGTGGCCAACCAGATGCCCATGGGAAGCCTATAAGCAGGACCTGAGTGCAAGAGCACTCTCCCCTCCTGCAGTGACTGGCTTTCAGAAGCCTACTGCTTCAGACTATGGTGGTGGAGCATAGCCATCGTGGCTAGCAACCACTGGTAAACCACTGGTAGGTCACTGGTTCAACTCCGAGATTGGTCTCTGCTCAACCATCACTCATTGACAAGGCTGGGTTTGGTACTTTACCCTGTGTGGAGAGGACCTTTGTCCTCACTAGTTCACCCCGGCCAAGCACTTCAGGAGATGCAGCAACTCCATCCACATCCTGGATCAAAGCCGGGGAGAGAGGCAGAATGTGACCCAGATAAGTCTGTCAGATCCTGTGCAAATCCCACCCACTGAATCTCCTCAGAAAAATGCACCATCCCTGCCACTCCCCCAAAAGAGTTATTTTCTCTCTCTCTCTCTCTCTTTGGTCTAAGAACCCACTTACAAGGCGACAGGGTTGGGCTGCTTTTTGAAGCATGAGTAGGGAGTAATTAAGAAAAAAAGGTTGCAGTGGGCATGATGGGGCATGTGGTCAGCCATTCTTGGAACGCCGTTCCTTGGCTCACGACCATCGGGTAAGAGCGTCGGTGACCTTGGCGGAGTCTGGAAGCTCTGCCTTCAGCTTTGTTCTTCCTGGTGAACCCAAAGAGTTTGCTATGTGATTATTATATTTTGGCACTGCCATTAATCACCTCCGAAGGCTCCCGCGGGCAACTTCTTGCACCCGAGCTGAGTCAGAGGAGGAACCAGAAGAACCAGCTCGAAAGTGACCTGCTTTCCCAGGCCTGCTCTAGCCAGTGGCACCCCGTCTCTCTCTGCCTGCCGCTCTCTCTGCCGTGATCAACAGGGCCTGTGTAGCAAGTCAGATAGCACCCCATGGGGTGTGCCTTACAAACCTAGATAGCGAGAGCAGATAAGTGGGGAGAGGTTTCAGAGGAGACCAGGAGGGAAGAGACATTGGCTCTGCTTCAGTGAAACAGCTGTAGCCGAGGGCAAAAAGAGACTCAGCTCCACCATGCTGTGTCATCAAGATATTCTGCCCTGCATGGGTGTGCCGCTGGTGGGTGGGGAGGTTAGGCCCAGGACGAAGGGGGCCAAACAAAGTGAGACCTGATGGAAGGCAGAGAATGCAGGGAAGGAACTTTTATACTGAGTCAGACTATTGCTCCATCCACTTAAGTATTGTCTATACAGCAGCTCTCCAGAGCTATGGATAAGAGGCATTCTTGGCCCTACCTGGAGATGTCATTGGGGATTGAACCTGAGGCCTTCTTCATGCAAAGCAAATGCTCTGCTACAGAGCTATGCCCTTCCCCACGCCATCGGCTCATCTAGCTCAGTATTGTCTATACAATGACCGGCAGCTGCTCTCCAGGGTTTCCGACAAGGGACATTCCCGCAAAGGAAAGTCTCGTTCATTCCCAGCCCTACCTGGAGATGTCATTGGGGAATGAACCAGGGACCTTCTTCACGCAAACCAAATGCTCTAACCACTGAGCTACAGCCCTTCTGTTAGGAGCAGAGGAGGGGGCCAAGCCTTGGGACTGTACACCTTCCACGTGGTCCGTTGTAGAGTTGTGACTGAAGTTTTGCCTACAGCACGTTTGGGAGAGGAACCAGGTTGCCCCTGGGCAAAAGGATTTTGAGGAATTGTTGAGGGAAACCAAGACAGCTCCACTAAGACTTGTGAGACGTTTCTCACGGGGGTTTCAGACATCCCTGCTTCAGGAGGTGTCATCTGCAGGACACCACTTTGGCTATCCCTGGTCTACACTGATAGGCAGCACCTCTCTGTTGAACGGGGGTTTCCCAGCCCTACCTGGAGGTGATGGGAAATGAACATGAGACCTGTGCTCAGCTGCTGAGATCTGTAGTCGATCCTGATTCTTACCTCCTCCTTCCAGCTCAGGATCCCCAAGGGCCAGGAGTGTCTTGCAGCACCCTCATGCAATGGCCACATTTCCTCTGAGCTGGTCACTTTCAGTGATCTTTGTGTGTGGCAGAATTTAGCAGATTTGAGAACGAGATTCTTGCTGCCTTCGTGTTTACCCTTAATCGCTTTCTTTTATTGATACCAAACCATTCATGTACATGTCGGTTTACAACATGCAAAAAGGCAGCTCCCTGCCCCCAGGAGCTTTCAGCCTGAACAGCAAGTGTCTGAAACCGCAGCAGAGGAGAAGAAAGGGGAACGAGGGATGAATGCGAGTCAATGCGGTTGCATGTTCTCAGGGCTTATTTTGGTTGGAGACGAGGACGTGAGCCACAGTGTTGCCTCTAGATGCACATTCGTGAATGGGCCTCTAGTTGGCTTGGGATATGCAGCAGCAGACGGGATGGGTTGACAGGTAGCAGCGCCCCTTCCTGATCCAGTTTCCTGTATTGTAGACAGTTAGCACCTGGCATTACGGCTGGCAGCCCCCATCCCTTAGCAATGTTTGTTTATGGGGCTGTGCGCGTGTATATTTTTACATCTGTTTGCCATTCTGCATGAGGCAAAACAAGACCCATTAGAGCGAGGGGGAATGGCGGAAACACAGCAAGAGACGTGCTACTTTCTAATTAAATAATAGAGGAGGGGAAACTGCTCACTTACTCAACTGCATTAGCTGAAATTTGCCGAGCTCATGAATATATCTCTGCTGCGGTACCACCCAGGCAGTAGCATTGGTATGGGGTTTGCATTTTGTGGGAACGGTGCCAAGTGCCTCTATTTCCTTCTTCAGGTAAAAATCCAGAGTACGGCCAGCTGTCGAAGGGCCTCCTCGCACCTAGAGATGGGGGCAGAAAGTTGTTTGCTTCACTTCTTAATACAAAATTCCCTAATTTGCAGCTCCGTAGCAAACGAGCCAACCGAAATGCAGCTCGCTTTCCGAATTCCCAGTTCTCCAAATTTTGCGGTGCAGTTCTCTAACAACAAAATATGTGCAATTTTCAAACTTACGTCAGGGGAGAAGTGTGCCCCCAGAGGACTATATTAGTGAAAATAATGTGCAGAAATGCATTATATTACAGGGATTGCTTGCAAAAAATGTGTGTACCAAGCCAACATTGTGAACATGTAATGCGCTCTACGTTGGGCTGCCCTTGAAGACAGTTCGGAAACTACAGTTAGTCCAGAATGCAGCGGCCAGATTGTTGACGCGGACAAGAAGGTCCGCTCATATTACACCCGTTCTGGCTCGTCTGCACTGGCTTCCTATTTGTTTCCAGGCTAAATTCAAAGTGCTGGTTTTGACCTATAAAGCCTTACACGGCATGGGACCGCAATACCTGGTGGAGCGCCTCTCCCAATATGAAACTACCCGTACACTGCGCTCAACATCTAAGGCCCTCCTCCGAGTACCATCCCATCGAGAAGCTCGGAGGGTGGTGACTAGAAATAGGGCCTTTTCGGTTGTGGCTCCCGAACTGTGGAATGGTCTCCCTGATGAGGTGCGCCTGGCGCCGACGCTGCTATCTTTTCGGCGCCAGGTGAAAACCTTTTTATATTCCCAGGCATTTTAATGCGTTTTATTATATGTATTGTTGTATTTTGCTGTTGCTTGATTATTTTTGTTTACCTTTGTTGGCTTGATTTTATTGTATTATTGTATTTATATATTCCCGACTGTTTTATTTTATGTACACCGCCCAGAGAGCCCTTGGGCTTAGGGCGGTATATAAATTAAATTAAATAAATAAATAAATAAAAACATAAAAACATAAATGCATTATCCTAAGAGGAGTGCACGCATAAATGCATATGAGTTTTTGTGCAGATTTTTTTACAATTAGACTGGCAAACTGAGGTAGGAAAGGAGCAAGTTAAACTTAAGCCTAGGAAGTGAGAGAAAATGAAAATGATAGATTTGCCCATCCCTAGCTCACATGCTACTCCCCTCCCAGATGTACACCTATTATTTTTTGAAAATAGCTCAGAAAAGAGCTGGAGAACTTATGGGTCATAAAATTAGCAGAGAAGTGGGATTGGCTAAGTCTCCTTGTTACATGTATATTAGGTGACCAGTTGCTGCGTGTTGGGTATCAGCATTGTCAAGGAGCAGGCTGCAGACAGTTGAACCTGGGAGATGGTTGTCAGTTCACTTGATCCAGACACAGGTGCATGCTCCAGAACAGGTGAGGTTAAGGTATAAGAGAGGCTGCGATGGAAGATCAGGGGGGGCGAGGGCAAATGTATGATCAAAGCCAGACAAGATCCAAGGAAGCAGGAATTTCAGCAGAGTCCTTCCACACAAGACAAACTTCCAGGAGGAAGCACTGGGGCTGAGGTTTTATTGGACCTGCTTGACTGAGATTGGGCCTTGGAGTCAGCGGACTGAGTGTTCTAGCAGGCTGCTTCTCTAGGCAAGATGGCAGCCTTGAAGCATGCAGGCCAGCCTGTTGCAGAGTTCTTCAACTTTGGGACCCCAGATATTGTTGGACTTCAACTACCATCAGCCCCAGCCAGTGGGCAGGACTGATGGGAGCTGCAGTCCAACAAGACTGAAGAACTCTGGTCTACTTAGTTTGCAGAGGAAACAGCGCATTGGTGTAGTGATGTACGGCACAGGACCCCATCTTCTGGGAGTCTCCGGCAAAGCCCTCCCTTCTTTGCTCAGCACATTGTGTGTATTGTGTGAAGTAGGCCCTTTCAGTGCTCCTGTCATTTTTGCAGGAGCCGATAGCCCAGGTGTCTCCTGTCTCTTGCTGTTCTGTACGTTCTGATACCAGCTGGTTGTCTTGGGTGAAATCCTTGAGAAGCAGGCCTCGGATTCCACAGCTGGTGGATGTCACCCAGCAGTCGTTCTCCAAAACAGCCAACAGTGTCTCCGAATACAATAGGAAGTCTGTTTGGGTGTGAAATTCAGGGGCTGAAGGAAAGCTCTTAATGGCCACACAGAGTCATAAATAGCCTGCTTTCCCCAGTCAAGGCTTTAGTGCTTATTACATCACCAGATGTGGGGGCGGGCAGGTTTGGGTTGGGTCTCCAGTTGAAGCCTCCGTGGGTCTCTCTCCTTTTCTTTAATCTGTTTTTGAACCCCAAGTTGAGATGCAAGATTGGTAAGTAAAATGTTTGGGTCTAATGATTTCCCTGCACCCTCTGTTTCTTTTTTTCTCTCTCTCTCCAACATATTCAGTGGGGAATAAGAGTTGCTATCAGAGATAAGTGGCTCCCCAAACCCAGATTCTGAACAGTCTTCCTTTGCTCTGTGGACATTAAAAGAGCCTGGGTGCTGTATGAGACCAAAGCCCCACCTAGTCTAGCACTCTGTTTGCACAGGGGCCAGCGAGATGTCACTGGGAAGTTCACAGCCCGGACATGAGTGCAATAGCGCTCTCCGCTCATGATCCCAGCAACTGGTGGACAGACGTGTGCCGCCTCTGATATTGGATGGTTTGATATGCTCCATTCATTTATCCAATTCCCCTAAAGCTGTCTCAGAGAGAGAGGAAGATCACCATTTGGCACATTCACCTATCTGGGAAACAAAAAACTGGTCCAAGTTCCCATGAACAAGCAGCCATGGTGGCAGAGATGGCAAGAAGGTGACCTGTAAGGGACTCTCTCCACTTTAGAGCTGCCAATTCTTTAAAGAAAAATTTAAAAATCTGGGGCTTGGGGGCAGAGCCCTCTGGCTCGAGAGGTGGGGCTGAGAAAGCATAGAGCTAAAATTAATGGCTGAGAGTGGGAAAAAAAAGCCTAGCTTGTCCATTGGCCTGGAAGTGGGAAGCCATGACCATGTCATTTTTCTTTTCTGGTCATTTGGCAATCCTTCTCCCTTTGCAACCCTATTTATCTCCCTCCGCCCACCTCCAGCATCTCCTCTCAGTTTTGGCAGCACCTTTCCCGTGGCCCTGAGCTCCCAGCGAGATACATAATCTCAGCATGGAACAATAACAGGCAGCAAAAAAGGCCTGCTGGTTGGTGTCATTGAGCAAAGCCAAGCGAGCCAGCCTCCTGCTTCCAAAATGAGGAGTACACAAGTTATGCTGGAGCTATTTGCACTGTTGCCACACCCAAACCTTTGTGCTGAAAGAATCATCATTATCATGGTTTATTTGTATGCCACCTTTCCATAAGAATCTATGCTCAAGGCAGCTGACACCATGAAAAAAAAAGTTACATAATTCAATCAGTTGCAAAACAAAATTCAAATAGTCAGACAGTAAGTTAAAGAAAACATCTCATTAAGAAATATATAATAAATTGAAACAATACCCTTACAATTCATAATAAGCTTCAACAATAGGATACCAAAACATAATCCTAACAGCAAAAATAACTTGAAATGTTCTGGCACATAAATAAAAATGTATTTCTCTAAAAGTTTTAAAGGTTACTTTTATTGTTGGTAGCTCAAACTCCATAGATCCCACCAAATGTGGAATATACTGAGACATGCCATGGCCCCATAACTCCCAAACAAAGCTGTCCTGGTTTCAGAGCTTGGAAAGTTACTTTTTTGAACTACAACTCCCATCAGCCCAATCCAGTGGCCATGCTGGCTGGGGCTGATGGGAGTTGTAGTTCAAAAAAGTAACTTTGCCAAGCTCTGCCTGGTTTCTTCTCAGTGGTGGTGCTGTCCCTTCTCCATTAGCCACCCAAATACCATGTCGTTCCTGGTTGGTAGAAGGGGCTAGTACAAAGGCAGTAGTTTCACTTTCCATGTTATACCATATAAGGCACTGCCTGTCAATTCAGGATCAGCTTCCAATGGTCCTCTGACAGTCGATGTGTGGGTTGAATTAGTTTTAACCGGGTGATCTGCTCATAGAGACGCAACTCTCCTCTGCCAAGTCTGACCGTAGGTCTTTCCATCCCAGTACTATCTACTCTGACTGGTAACGTAAGGACACAGGAAGCTGCCTTATAGTGAGCCTATCTAGCTCAGTATTCTCTACACTGACTGGCAGCAGCTTTCAGACAGGGAGCAGCTTTCCAGTGTCTCTGGCAAGAATCTTTTATCCGGATGGTAGGGGTTGAACCCGGGACTTTCTGTGTGGAAAGCAAGTGCTCTGATGGTGAGTATGGCTCTATCCCTATAGCTCTCTCATTTGGACAGGCATTCGATTTGTCCTGTCTTATCCTTCTTTGCATGCAAAGGTCAATATTCGCCAAGCGTTGGACCTTGCCTATGCTTAATACGCAAGGTTAGCTCCTGGGTCTCCCTTCCCGTTGATGCTGCATCTCTGGCAGAGCCTGCCCTCCCGTTAGGCAGAGTGAGGCGGCTGCCTCAGGTGGCAAATGCTGAGGGCGGCAGTGAGGGCAGAGCTGGGTGTCCCACATGCCCTGCCCTGCTCTCCTTTAAGTAGCCAGCTGCCTCCAGGTGTGGAGGAGGATGGTACTCTGTCACCAGTGTTGAAATAAGATTCAGCCGCCAGGCCAGGTGGCTTTTGTAGATGGAAGGAGCCAGGGTGTGTGTGCCATCTTTTCCTTTGCCTCAGACCGCAGAATGTTTTGGGCCAGCCCTGATTTTGCATGTGGCTGTTTCTAATCCTTCCACGGACAATATGATGTATGTGTATTGAATCCATGCTGATCCCTGGAAGCCATCACTGAGGCAAGAGATGAAAACTTGCCAGGCATCTACTGCTGGTTGTTTTGGAGTTAGTCTCTGGGCCAGATGCATTCTGGGAGCTCTGATGTGCTGACACGCAAGTACAATTGGACCATTTCTAGCTGTGTTTGTTTCTGAGTCTGCAGGCACCAGCTTTACATCTTTCTCTTTTTTTCCCCTCTGTGGCTGGCGTTGGGCTTAGCTCTTCTCAAGCCACCTCTGCCCTTCCCCTTTTTATCTTCCCCTCCCATTGCGTTGTCCTCATTGCATCACACAGATGTTTGCTTTGCCCTCCCAAAGCCGGCCGTGTGTCGTTCGGTTGGTGCTGGACTTGCAGCTGCCCTGCTGGGTGTTATTTATAGCCAAAGCCGAAAATGCAGTCATTTTTGGACATCTGTATGTTTTCTTCCTCTGCTGTGCCAGGTGCGGCCCATCCTCTTCAGACGAAGATGTGACAGGACTGCGGGCAAGGGCAGAGCGCTAGCCGTACTGCACGTGCAGCGTGGAGTAGCATCGTGCTGGCAGGGTCCGGTCCAGAGAAGTGGGAAGTGGAGAGATGAGCTTCAGACTGCCACGGCGAGGCCTTCAGTGCCCGCTAGCTGTGCATCTGTGGCTGGCAAGCCTGCGTGGCTTCAGTTCGGTTCCAAAGATGACGATCTGAGTCACAGGGCAAGTTTTATCTTGGTCCCCTTCCAGAGTGGAAGATCGCAGCACAGAGGGATCTTGGGGGGGATTGATTTTCCTGGCATTTGGAGTGTTGTTTGTGTTGCTTGAGAGCCAAAGTCTCCCAGGGATGCCAGGAGTCTGTTGTTTTTTATGCCGTGAACGATGGTACAAAGGGAGATGCTGAACAGAAAGGCCTGGGAGAGAACTGAAGTCCGTATCTCCGTAAATCCAGTTCTTCACATTCCACAGCACCCTTCCAGCGTCAGAGGAGCAGGCAGGTGGAGTCGGCTGAGTGCAGAGGTCCCTTGTCAGGAACATGCTGAACCCAGAACTGGGCAATGTATGGCTGTGCTTTCCTGTTAAGGAGAGCCATCAAGCACTACAGCCTTCCGCAGGGGTAGCCCTCTAGCGCCCTTCACATGATGATGGGCTGCACCTCCCATCATTCCTAACCATGGGCCATGCTGGCAGGGGTAGATGGGAGTTGTAGTTCACCTACCTCTGGAGGGGACCACATCAGTAACATCATGGCTAGAGCATCTCCCTGGGCAGTGATGAGCTTCTGGGCAGTGGAGGCTGGTAGCTCCAGTGTCAGTGGGGCAATGAATTCACTCCGAGTTTTTGTCTAAACTTTCAAAGAGCTGTCCAAGGAGCTGAAAGCTTCCAGGTATGGGAGTGGTTGTGCCCACCCGGGCTGGCCATTGACTCTCCTTAACAGGAATGACCATCAAGGCGGTTACTGTTCCAGCTGGGACTTTGCCTGGGCAATGATTGTCTTTCAAACTCTAGACTTGACCTCTCAGTGCTGATCATAGGTTCCCTCTCAGCTGCTGTCTACAGCTGAGCTTTGAGGTCCCTGGATTTCTTCCTATATAATATCTTTGTTACGCATCACACTACCACACTTCTGCGTAGGTGCAAGCCTGTGCAGAAGCGTTCACACGTAGCGTGACGTGGCGAGGCAGAGCGGTGGTGGTGCTGTCGCTTGCTTGAGGTGCCCAGCGGCGGCAGCAAAGATGCCTGTGGTGAGCGGGTGCGAGAACAAGTGGGGCGGCAGTGGCTGGGCCTGGCCTGGCCCTTGGTGGGTGGGTGGGGAGACCCGTGGGGGGGGGGAGCAGGGAGGGCTGGTGACCCATGGAGGAGGGGGAGCGCTGGCAACCCGTGGTGTGTGCGTGTGTTAGTGACAGTAGGCGGGATTGGTGAATGGGGTGGAGCCCTAGTTTTCTCATACAAGCGGAGGATTGCAATGCGTTTTGAGGCCAACAGGAATCTCCTCTAGCCCTGGCACCTTTGGGTTGTTTGTGCATAATGCACCTCTATGTACAGAGGACCCCAGGGGTCCTTACAGCATGCAAACTCTCCACCCACAACTCGCCCGTCGTCATGATGGACGTTATTTCTAAACCACTTAATCTCGGGCATCCACGTAAACTGAAATGAAAGAAAAGCCCAGTGAAACTGCAGCAGGAATAATTTCTGAGAGCGGAATGAAATAGGATTGTCTCCATCGGCTCCTTGGATGCCACAAGGGAACCAAATGAACAGCTTGCAGCAGAGAGTTCCAAAGTTCCAGGGCAACCACTGAGAAGACCCTAGTTTTTGTGGAGAACTACCTGGCTCCCTCAGAGACCAAACTTGAAATGGAATGTGGAACTTCATCAGTAGTTCTTACATTTCTTGGAGGTTTACAGTACCCGTTTAAAGAGTTTATAGAGCCAGTGTGGTGTAGTGGTTACAGTGTCAGACTAGAACCTGGGAGACCTGAATTCAAGTCCCCACTGGTGCATGAAGCTCACTGGGTGACCTTGGATCAGTCTCTCAGCCTTACCTGCCTCACAGGATTGCCGTGAGGATAAAATGGAGGGGAGGGGAAGAGAGAGAATTATGTATTCCATCTTGAAGTCCTTGGAAGAAAGGTGGGATATAAAAGTAATACTTAAATATAAATAAATATAGTTCATATTAATACTTTGGTGTGGTTTGGGGTAATAATTCTTGCTAGTTATGTAGCACAGTTCCTAAGGCTTCAAATTGCTTCACATATATTTTCTGAGTACCCCTTACAATAACTTTGCAAAGTAGACTTGTAAGATTATCTTCATAATACCAAGGGAACAGGGGGAGTTGAATGGCTTGCCTGAGGTCATGCTTAGGGTAAAAATGTTGTTATAATTATTAATATTATTACTAATACGTTTATATCCCACAGTTCCTCCAAAGAGCTCAAGGTGGTATACATGGTTCTCTTCCCTCTCCATTTTATCCTTACAACAACCCTGTGAAGTAGGTTAGGGTGTGAGATTGTGACTGGCTCAAGGTCACCCATGCCGGAGTGAGGATTTGAACCCAGATTTCCCAGGTCCTAGTTCAATTAACCATTGCACTGCACTGGCTTTAGAGGTTAAATAGGATATTAACACTGGAAATGAAGGGTTTCGTAGCTTATGGCTTGTTCTCTTAACCACCATACTTCATTGTCTCACAGTAAGTATTCGGATATTTAAAAGCAGATTGAATGGAAGAAGAAAAACGACCATTGGCTGCATCCATTGAGAGCAACATAGAGAGAACGTGGATTTAACCTGCAAGAAGGCCAATTGAGGATAAACCTAAGGGGAAACTTGCAAATTCAAGTTCAGTAATGAAATGCAGTGCCCATAATGGTTGGGATTATCTTTTCTTTAAAAACAGGCTGCATGCATTTGTCACTGCTCTGCCAAGCAGAGAAATTTCTGCTGGGCACAGAATTCACCATCCTCACAAAATGTGGCTTTTCGATTTATAGAAGCAACAACACACCATGGCCAAGTTTCTAGCCCTTGAGGTTTTGAAGAAAGATCGGCTGGAACATGTCTGGGCAATTACCTCATGAAACCTCAGAAGGCAGGGAGAGGTTAACTGTCAAGGAGTGGGGCTTCAGTTAAATTTTTTATTTCAGATTTTTTAAAATGAAAAATTATTTTTATCTGCATGCTTCATAGTTGATCAGCCCCCAAGAACCCACAGCATTAAAACACAATCACCTGCATCAACAATAATTCAGAGTTTTGGTTCTTTTTGCTTCTCTCAAGCTGAAGGACAGGACCAATGCGGAGGGATGATGAGACTTCCCAAATACATGAAGCAAAATTTAAGGATTAGAAGCTCTTGTGTGCGTGTGAAAGTGGAGATTCGCAGCTTGCTCAATTCCGCACCTGTTACTGATTTCTTTCCTCCATTAGTTGTTTCCTTTCACCAACGCGCCTTTTGATCCAGCTTTGAAGGAGTCGGCCAAACGTGGATTAATTTCAAGCAGGTGGCTCAGTCCGTCCCTTGCAATTCACCATTTGTTAATCTGGGACTGCACAATTATTGATTATTCCAGTAGCTGGTAACCTATACATTATCTGCCTAGTGCAATCATTACTTAAGTATGGAAAGGAGGGAATTATGGCGGCTGTAATGGTGAGGCTGTGGCTCATTTGCACAGTCATGGATTTCCAGCATCACAATATACAGAATTTACAACATTTCCATGTTAGTTAATTCAGTGGCTCCTTTGTAAGCTTGTTCTGTGGCGCGTATTTGGTTCACACACCTAAAACTCACCGGTGACTGAAAATGTTTTGGGGGAGAGATCGGTGAGTGTTGGGAAACTGACAACCCAGTGTGAAAATCACTGCTTTCAGGCACCAAAGCATTTGTGTTGGGGAGTAAAACCTAGTGGGCTGGCCCCACTTTATATCCTATCAACACTGCAGAGATGGCAGAGGTGCAGGTTCGGTAAACAATTCTTGGACTGGGCAGGGCTTGCAAAGCTGGATGCAAGCTTTTAAGCTACACAGAGCTTTTCCTCAAAAGGAAGGGCTATAAGCAACTGGAAACCTTCCATTCTGCTTTATGAGCGTTGGGATGAGCCCAGTTGCAGCGGCGTTTTACTGATCTTGTGGTTTTTGATCTGGTGAACCAATATAGTCACCTATTTTTGACCAGTGTACAGCAGTGTAGAAAGCTGCCTTGTGCCACATTGGATCGTTTATCCATCTAGCCTACAAATAGCCAGCATGGTGCCCTCCAGATACAGGAAGATCACATCTGCTCTTCGGTTGGCTGGGACTGATGAGAGTTGTAGTCCAGCACCATCTCTGTGCAGCACACTGGCTACTCTGGATCTAGCTCAATATTATGTGCCCTGATTGGCAGGAGGTCTCACTAGGGCAGTCTTCTTAGCCTTTGATGTCCAGATGTTGCTGGATCATATCTCCCATCATCCTTGGCCATTGACCAAACAGGCTAGGGGTAATGAACAATGGGGGCTCAAGGTTGGGCGAAGCTGCTCTAGGGTCTCAGAAAGAGGTCTTTCAAATCACCCTGAGTTTTTAAACAGGCGATGGCAGAGATTGAATTTGAGACCTTCTGCATGTGCTCTACATTGAACTATAGTCCTGGTCCCTCCCTATAAGTGCAGTCAAGGCATATTCCCAGAAGAGAGCCATAGGAAATGTGGGTCTTCCTGTGCTACCCGTGGTAGCCACACATCCTGCTTTTCCATAGGGCTGGGATGGATGACCCACAGGGTCCCTTCTGCTGTTTGTTTCTGTTCTCTGATGTTAAGCGCAGTGGGGTACAGCTTTTATGTGCAAATTTATCTGTGTTTTTAAATAAAAATTTGAGTCTCCAATATAAATACACTTTAAAAAAAATGTTTATGGTTCCCCCTGCCATTATGCCTTCTTTCCCGGAGTTTAAAAAATATTGCTAGCCTGGGGAGATGCATCTTTCTGCAAGATTTATAATTGCTGCTTTCAAGTGATGTGGAAAATGAACCTTCCTCTCCCCCATCCAGCCTGGCACCTCTCAAGAATTTATTCCTTTTATTTGCAAGGGCCTCCGGATAATTAAAAGCAGCGTCTCCGTCCAGGCATTCTAATTATTTAAAGGTTTTTATTTATTTATATTTTTATAGCCAGTCTCCAGGGAGGCAAGTGGTCCCAGGATGCTGCTCTGTTACCCAACACAGTAACTCAGCCTTGACAGTAACTCTGCCTCTGCTTGATCTTGACCAACAAATCACAGGCAAGGCGCTGGATCTCTTGTTCATGGTGCATCACCCGAATAAAGGCCGGCAGCTGCACTGTTAGCAGGATGGTGGTTCAGGCTTCTGGCCTCTCCTCTTGTGGGTTCCATGAGTCTGGCAAAGCTGTTAGGACTGGCTTACACTTGCTGCTTGCCTCCTCTAATGCTTTTTTCCAGTTCAAGGGCCGCATTCTTTTCTGGGAATCTTCCAGGGGCCACATGCCGGGGAGGGGGCTGCAGGCAAAAGTGAGTGGAGCAATGGATGTAAATATAACCTTTGTACCCTAGGGATATTTCTACACACACTCAGTCACCCCTCTCTGTCCTCCATCCAAAGCAATGAGACATCATCAGAGTCCAAAGACACATCCCAATCAGGCAAAAACACTCAGCAGGGCTGGAGTGGTGTATGGCCTGAGGAGAGATTATGTGGTTGGAGAGGGTATGTGGCCTGGGAACAGTCCCAAGGGCCAGACAGAGAGGCCATGAGGGCCACAAGTGGCCCTTGGGCCTGAGGTTCCACACCCCTTCCCTAATGCAGCGTGGGGGAACAGGTGCCTCTCGAGATGTTCCTGGAGTTTTAGTTTTATCTGTATTTTCATCAACAAAATTTACATGCTGCTTGATTGGTGTAGTGGTTAAGGTGTTGGACTACGACCTGGGAGACCAGGGCTCGAATCCCCACACAGCCATGAAGCTCACTGGGTGACCTTGGGCCAGTCACTGCCTCTCAGCCTCAGAGGAAGGCAATGGTAAACCCCCTCTGAATACCACTTACCATGAAAACCCTCTTCATAGGGTCGCCATAAGTCGGGATTGACTTGAAGGCAGTCCATTTCCATGTTGATTGCAAGAAGTTTCTTAAGTGGTTTACAAGAGATGGGATTGCAATAGTCACCCCAGCTATTGACCATGGGGATTCTTGGAGCCCAGCAACATCTAGAGGGCCACAGGTTCTCCATCCCTGTTCTGACGTGTCGGGGGCTGCCTGAGTCAGGGACGGATGGGTAAATCTTGGCGGTTGGATGTCACCAGCCCCACCACAACGCGTGTCCCACCATGAGTGCTTGTACTCAAGCCTGGACCGGAGAATGCGTGTGTGTTCTCCAGCTTACAAGTTGCTCGCACCCCAAGTGGTTTTGCTTGGCTGGAATGAGTCCTTGAGCTCTGAAAATGCCCTTTGTCTGTCTGCATGGAGGACAGAGAGGAATATGCGAGTGTGTTTGGAAACGTGTGTGTTGGGCAAAGGTAAAAACGTACATCCATTGCTCTGCCCGCTTTTGCTTCTGGCCCCACCCACCACTGGCACGTGGCCCTTGGAAGGTTGTCCAGGAAGGAATGTGGCCCTTGGCCTGGAAAAGGTTCCCCGCTCCTGCTTTAGAGAGGCTTGCCTCCCTCTTTGAAAATCTTGCTGGCTGCCGGAATCCAAGCTCCCTGCACCTCTGTGCCTTTGCTCTCCACGGCAAAGAGACTACGGGTGAGGTTTTGTTTTGTTGTATTGATGCCATGATGGTGTGTGCCAGAGAGACAGCAGGAGGGCCACAGCCTGCTTCTTGCAGTTCCTGTTAACAGAGGTCCTGTGGCTGCAGCCTGACAGAGAGATCAATCCCCCTTTATATAGGGAGAGCCTCTAATGCAATGGAGCTCAGACAGTCAGCAGCTGTGTACATAGAGGCCTTGTTTATACCCTGGAGTGATTGATAACAACTTTTGGTTTGAGTACCATCAAAGGCATGCCTGTGATTAGGTCAAAGTCTAGGTCCTGGACAGAGCATTGGTTTTGCTTCTGTATTGGGGGGGGGGAGAGATCTGCAGTCCTGCAGACATTGCTGGACTACAGCTGCCATTGTCCCTGACCATTGGCCATGCTGGCTGGGGCTGATGGGGATTGGAGTCCAACAACATCTGGAGGGCCACAGGAACCCTATGCACGGTCAGTGGTCATTTAAACACCACCCACCCTCTAGTTGCTCAGGGCAATCTAAAGAGGGCTTCTCCAATTTATCCTCTCACCATTCCTGTGATTTAAGAGGTGAGTCAGAGAGAGAGAGAGAGAGAGGAGGATGCCCGATGAGCATCATTTCATCTGGAATTTGAATCCAGATCTCCCTGGTCTAAACCCAACACGCTACCCATTACAGCTCATTGACTCACAAGTGGTTTTGAGACCCATGACATAACATAGGAAGCCACCTTATTCTGAGTCAGACCACTGGTCCTACTGGCTCAGTATTGCCTACAGTGTCTGGCAGCAGCTGTCCAGGGTGTCAGGAAGGAGTCTTTTCCAGCCTGGTCTGGAGACTCCAGGGATTGAACTTGGGACCTTTTGTATACAAAGCAGATACTTTACCACCCAGCTACAGCCTTTTCCCACTGGTTCATTTGCTAACCTAAAACATTGTCATCAATCATTGTCTCAGCAAAACATAAACATGGAAATGGACTGCCTTCGAGTCGATCCCGACTTATGGCAACCCTATGAATAGGGATTTCATGGTAAGTGGTATTCAGAGGGGGTTTACCATTGCCACCCTCTGAGGCTAGTCCTCCCTAGCTGGCTAAGGCCTGCTCAGCTTGCCACAGCTGCACAAGCCAGCCCCTTCCTTGTCTGCCACTGCCAGCTGGGGGGCAACTGGGCTCCTTGGGACTATGCCGCTTGCCCACGGCTGCACAGGCGGCAGGGCACGTAACCCCTGAGCCACTCACTGTGGGGATGATCTTTAGCTGGCCCTTGACGCCCAGGAGACACGAGAGGGGATTTGAACTCACAGACTCTGGACTCCCAGCCAGGCTGTCCTCCCCACTGTGCTAGACCAGCTGTCCCAGCAGAACACATTTATTTTGCTGCTAGGTGAATCCTGTCTGCTTGCTCTGTATTGTTTGTTGGTGCAAGGACCTCTTACACACACGTGCGTGCATACACACACACACTCTTCTCTCTTAAGGTCTTTAGCACACCACGTGCTAGAACCAATCTTGGGGCACATGCGTTTTCGATTTGACCCTGGCAGACCTGTGTTCCAATCTCTGCTCAGCCGTAAAATCACGTTGGCCAAATTGCAACTTTTCAGTGTTCCCAACATGGGAACACTTCTGACTCATTGCACAGGGTGGTTGCGAGGACAGTGATCCCTGTGGAGTTCTCGGTTAGAACGTTGTAGGAAAGTTTTTAAGTTTGTATCATTCCACTCTGTGAATTGGTCCATCTTCTCATCTTAAAACACTTTTTCGGTGTCAACTGGAAAGGTCAAGGGGGGAGGATGCACTAGGTCTGTGGTTTATGAGCAATCCATTTCCTTCCCTCTATATCCTAATTCAACTTCGACCAGTTCTTTTAACATAATCTACAGTTTTCAGGAAAACCAGGGATGGATTTTGTTCTGTGCCTCCCCCCGCCAGAACTGACTCAGATCTGGTCATTGTAAAAACCCACCCTGGAACATTGAAGTTGTGAACTGCAGAAACAGAGATGGTTTTGTGCAGATTCATAATAAGAGTTGAGCTCAAATGAGCGTTTAGATTGTATTGTTTAAATGTATGGTTACTCTGAAATACACAATAAATGCTCTGATTCATAAGGATCTGCTGAATATTTCCTCATCTTAACCATGCTTATAAAAGGGGTGAAGAGGAGGGAGCTTTTGAACTCAGAACAGAGGTATGAATGAATGAATAAAATTTATTTCGGTCACAGACCAGCCAGAGAACAGAGGTAGAGAGGTTGAGAGCGGGGGTGGGGAGCTGTGTGGGCAATTAGGGATCGCTTGGTAGGCCAACATGGGTCAATTTCATTTGAGACCCCTAGGCATTATCTTATACTAGTAGATCACCCCTGCGAAAGGGGATTCTGGCTTCATCTCCTCTACTCCCATGCCCTATAGCTGCCAGTAACCCTACTCTTGGCTGCCGTGTTTCTTCGTGGTTCTGGAGGTGCAGGATGGCTTGGGTGGTCTCACTGGAGCCCATCAGGACCATCTTGGAAAGATGTAAGGAACAGTGCCTGGGGAAAGAAGCATGCACTGGCTTGACCTGTCAGTTCCAGGAACCAAGGACGCAGCCTTGTACCAGGTCAGACCACTGGTCTGACCATTCAGCATGGTCTACACCAGGCGTAGCCGATGCGGTTGTTGGGACTCCATCTCCCACCCTCCCTGGCCATTGGACACTCTGGCTGGGGTGGATGGGAGTTGGACAAACACATCTGGAAGGGCATAGGTTAGTTACCCTGTAAGAACATGAGCTGTGCTGGATCAAGCCAGAGGCCCCTCTAGTCATGTGAGGAAGCTTTGAGTCAGTGCCTCTGTGTGTGTGGGGGGGGGGGCTCAGGGAGATCCATGCCGGGTGTGACTGGGCTGCCTTGGACGTTGTCAGCTTTTTTGAATGTCCATTTTTGTTAGTGTTCTGCATTCCAGTAGGGGTGGAGAATCTTTGTCAGGTTGAGGGCCACTTTCCCTTCTGAGCAACCTTCTCAGGGCTACATAGCAGTGGTGGGTGGAGCCCAAAGCACAAGTGGGCGGAGCAATAGAGGTATACAGTAAGCCAGTTTCTACCTGACTTCACGTGCTCCTCCCTATCCTCCACTGAGACGAGCAAGAAGCATTGTCCGAGTTCAAGGAGACCTTGAGCCAGGCAGAAACACTCAAAGAGGGTGCACAGTAGGACCAGGGAAGGGTGTGGCCTGGGGCGAGTTCCAAGGACCGGATAGAAAGGCCTAGAGGGCCGCATTCCTCCTCCAGGCCTGAGGTTCCCTGCTGCTGTGATAGATTCTCTCTGTGCTCTATAAGGAATCTGTACTCTTCTTCTTTTTCTTCTTCTTTTTCTTCTTCTTTTTCTTCTTCTTTTTCTTCTTCTTCTTCTTCTTCTTCTTCTTCTTCTTCTTATTAATGGTGTGGGGGGTGAAGGCATAGATGGATAGGAAATACAGCTTGATCCGAGGGCAGAAGGAGTACCAACACTCGAGGAAAAAGTGCTGGTTCTCTCTCTCTCTCTCTCTCTCTCTCTCTCTCTCTCTCTCTCTCTCTCTCTCTCTCTCTCTCTCTCTAACACACACACACACACACATCATGGAGATGGCAAGGAAGCGAAAGCTATTCGCTTCTGCAGTTTGGGTTCATTGCTTCTCTTGCTTAGAGAGTCCCTTGAGGAGTTCTGAGCAAGGCTGCTGGATCTGCCAGCGACAGCTGAGGTGGAAGAAACGGCCGGAGGAGGATCTGTCTTATCAGTGGGTTGGAGGGAGGAGGACCCTGGCCCATGATGGATTGATCCTTGGCCAGAGTTGGCAAGGTTGCCTGCTCCCATTAGCTCTCTCCAGGGCCGTCGTGTGCTCCGGCCTCGATAAGAACCGTAGGAGTTGGCTGACCTTGCGAGCTGGAGACTTGGGCGGAGAGCGTGTAAGATGGCTTCTTCCTCCTTCCGAGGACAAATGGAGAGGAGGGGCGGGAAGAGTTATGAATGCAATCCATCACATACAGAACGGAGGCCAAGGAGGGGGTGGGAGCCATCCAAGGATTGTGGTGATTGTGGAGACTGGGGAGGAGGGGGGCGTCTTTTGCTGCTGCTCCCATCTTCCTCTATAGCAGGGACAGCAAATGTGGGAAGAGCCGTTGCTCAGAGGTAGAGCATCCACTTTGCGTGCAGAAAGTCCCAGCTTCAATCCCCGGCGTCTCCAGGTGGGGCCGGGCAAAGGTGCCTGCCTGAAATCCTGGAGAGTCCCTGCCAGTCCGTGTAGAAGTGGATAGTGCTGAGCGAGATGGACCAGTGGTCTAAGCAGTAATGGCTGGGGGCTCCATAGCAGTGAGACAGTGGAATCTGCTCCAGGTTTTAGTCTCAACTTTCAAGGAGCTGTCCAAGGTGCTGAACTTGGACAACTCCTTTCAAGTTTGGACTAAAACCCAGAGTGGATCCCACCGCCCCGCTGACATGGAGCCACCAACCATGACTGGCTCTAAAATACGTATGTTCCTGCAGCCCTCCAGATGTTGCTGGACTACAATTCCCATCATCCATGAGCGTTGGCCATGCTGGCCAGAGCTGATGGGAGTTGGAGCCCAGCAAGATCTGGAGGACCACAGATTAGCCACTCTTGCTCTGGAGTGAGAGCAGTAAATATGCCGTGTGGGTCTCAGAAGTGATGGGAGTAGTGGGGGGTTGTGGCATGCCCAGGCAGGTGCTGGCCAGCCCTTCTCAGCATTGCAGTGCTGTACATGTGATGGGCAGTTGGAAATGAAAGGTGTCCTTAGAGTGGCATTACCTGCTTTTGCTGGGCAGCCTTGAATTTTGAAGCACGAAATGGGTGGTTGGACAACTTATGCCCCTTCCTGCCACCCAAAAAAGGCAAATTCCCATAAGCACTTTGATCTGAAAGAGGGGATCAAAATGGTTCCAGAATTTGGAGTTCTGATGGAGTTCTGAGGTGTGAGGAATGCCTCTTCAAATATATATCCAGGAGACCAGAATGGAGAGTTGCAGTGTTTCTTTAAAAACAACCCCCCCCCCCAGTTGAGCTAGATCAGACCAAAACAAGGTCCATATGGTCTAGCACCTTGTCTCCTGCAATGGCCAATCAGATGCCTCAATGGGAAGTGAACAAGTGGAGTTGGGAGTCAATAGCCCTCTCTCCACTCCTGCTCCTTTGGAATTGGCACTCGGAGGGAGAGGTTCCTCTTAGCCGTCATGGCTAGTAACTGCTGATAGTCCTTTTAAAGCAATCTGAAGTTGCAATCCTAACCAAGTCTTCTCAGAAGTAAGTGCTGTTGGATTCAGTGGGGCTTACTCCCAGGCAAGGAGGTTAGGGTTGCAGCCTAAGCTACTCACCATTGCTACACCCTGTGGCAGTGAGTTCCATAAATGAAGTACATGTTGTGTGATGAAGTGGTACCTTTTGGCTCCTCTGCCAATCAGTTTCATTGGGTTAACTCTAAATTCTGGTTTTGGAAGAGATGCAAGATTTCTAATGTCCTTCCCCTCCCCTTCCCCAAATAATACCACCCGTGTGCGCGCACGCAGACCCCCCCCCCCGTGGAGAAACCTGTCTTGATGTCAAATTCTGCTAGGACTTTGACATGTGAGTCGAGTGTAAGCCAGAGCTGCAGAGTTCTCTTGGTAGTACTAACTAGGAATAATCTGTAAAATCAGGGGGCTTGACACTGTTTGTGCAGCTTGATGAGATATTTCGTGTGTCTGCTGTGCAGCTGTTGTAAAAAATACACACAGGTCTGTCGGATTGAACTGCCTGTGTTTTGGGTACTGTCAGCTGTGCAAAGAGACCATCATCAAAATGCTTATAGGGTAATACGAAGGATTGAAGGCAGTGGGAGCCTGTATTGTTTTGTTTTATTCTTTGCCGTGTGTCTGGAAAGAAGTCCCAGTCTGCATGCACACCTCTTCCATGTCAAGGGAGCAGCATGGTAGAGGTGCTTTACCTAAAGGACCCCCCCCCCAAGAATAATTCCCGGGGCTGACTTGGTGGGGGTGTCTTTCTCTCCTACAACTCTGATCTTAACAGCATCATTAATATATTAATCATTAATATGTCCTTTTCCCCAGGGAAGGGCCATAGCTCAGTGGCAGAGCATCTGCCTCTCATGCGGAAGATCCAGGTTCAATTCCTAGCATCTCCATCTAGGGCTGGGAAAGTCCCCTGTCTGAAACCCTGGAGAGCTGCTGCCAGCCAGTGTAGACACTACTGAACTCGACCACTTTCCTAACTCGGCATAAAGGAGTTCCCTATGTCCCGGCACGCCCCTTGGGATTTCTTGGGAGAGAATTCCTTTGTGATAGCGACATGCCAGCTCTGGCTCTGCCTGCACAGAGGACCCCACGTGGACAGAGCGAGCGAGCAGGTCACCTAACCAGAGATTGGCGACCTGGTTTTATCGTCTGTGTTTCCTGCATCCATTCTGAAGAAGCTGCTGGAGTGAAGTACATGTGTTTCTCCCTCGCACAGATGTCATTCGACCTGTAGTTGGTGTGGGGCATTGTTCTGCTCAGGAAGATGGGTGGGAAGACGGCATGGCAGTAGTTAGAATTGGGCCTTGTCTGAGATGGAAGAATCAGTGGGGAGCAGAAGGGCTGCCTGGGGTCTCCCAAGGGCAGCCACTACTCTTTGCTGGAGCTATTTTGCATCCTGCAGAAAGGGAGACTGCGCTGAAACAGGGTTGCATTTTAGACTCTGGACTTAATGTGTGTGTATGTGGGTATGGGAGGTTCTTTGTGAATTGCTGAATGGGAGGTTCTTTGTGAATTGCTGAATGGGAGGTTCTTTGTGAATTGCTGAATGGGAGGTTCTTTCTGAATGTGAATTGCTTTACTTGCTTCAAAATGTGGTGAGTGAGCTCTGCTGTGCTATGGGGGGGTCTTGCTGCTCTTCTGCTCATTGGGACCCTGGACTGCTGCCCCAAAGTCCAGCCCTACTGGTGCTGCTGAAGTAGAAGTAGGCTAATCCCCCCATAGTTAGCCATAATATGCAAGTTCAACAGCTTGAAGGAACTTTTAGCAGGTAGCATGAAGACCTTCTCTGTGCTATTAATCAATGAAGTGATACAGCGCTTAATGCCAAAATAAGCTTCAGAACAGTTTATAAAGCATTAAAACCACTTACACAGGCATTTAAATATAAACAGCCATAATTAAAATACCCAATAAAACAATCCCATTAAAATATAAACATCCATAATTAAGGTGTTTTTAAATCCCGCCCGTCTTCCATGTGCCTCAGGTCAACCCTAGTCCATCCTGGTGCCCTCCAGACGTTTTGGACCATAACTCCCATCAGCCCCATCCCACTACAGTCATATGTTGCTTGGGCTGGTGGGAGTTATAGTCCAAAATGTCTGGAGGGCACCAGGTTGGAAAAAAGCTGCTTTAGGCTAAGGGCGATTTCTCTCCTGTGGAGTCTGTGGCTGGGGAGGGAAGATTTAAGCCTCCTGTCACTGCACACTGCAGTCCTGATGAAAGTTGCACCCCT
This sequence comes from Rhineura floridana, assembly GCF_030035675.1. Lineage (NCBI taxonomy): Eukaryota > Metazoa > Chordata > Lepidosauria > Squamata > Rhineuridae > Rhineura > Rhineura floridana. The sequence goes on from NC_084491.1 coordinate 40,028,741, forward strand.
GCCCAATATTAATTTTGGAAAAACCATTGGCGTATTTAAAGTAAGGTGTAGTTGCATTTAAGGATGGGGTGAAGTTCAGTGGTAGAGCATTTGCCTTGCATGTGGAATATCCAGGTTCAGTTCCTGGCATCTCCAGGTAGATCTGGGAATGCCCCCTGTGTGAAACCCTGGGGAGCTGCTGCCAGTCAGTGTAGACAATACTGAGCTAGATGGACCAATGGTCTGACTCATTATAAGGCAGATTGCTATGTTCATAGTTAGGGCCTTATCATTAGCTGAGTAGGGATTTGAACCCAGATCTCTCTGGTCCTAGGCCAACATGCTAGCCACTACACCCTCTCAAATGTGTGTGGATAGTCCATTGGTTTGGAGAGGAGGCAAGGCTTCTGCTGTCAACTCCAGCCAGTATGACCAGTGTTCAAGGATAATGGTAGTCCAAAACATCTGGTGGGCACTCAGTTGGAGAAGGCTGTCTTACATATTGCCATTAAAGTACGTGGCACTTCTGTACCTTGCATTTTGTCTGTCGTTAGAGTGTTGAAAGCATTTTGTGTACATGATCTTGTCATCCTTACAGCAATCCTGGAAAGTAGGTCAGTCTCATGATCTCCATATTGTAGATGGGCAAGGTGAATCTGAGAGAGAAGCGTAGAGGAGGCCGCCTACTGAGTTCATGGCAGAGGCGAGACTTCCTCATTCATAGCCGGGTCTTCCAGCTGACGTGCTACACTAGCAGAACACACTAGTTCTGTACACTAGTTACACAAACAGAAGCCACAACTCTGCCACACACACAAACACACACTCGCTTCTGCTTTCATCGTCTGGATGACTTGTTATACATGCTTTCTGTCACAACCTTGGGAAACTTGGAAGCAGCTTGTTTTAAAAGCTAAGCTGAGATAAAGCCATTTGCGGGGAAAGATCAACTGCTTATCCATATCCTTCAGCGCTTCACAGAAGAAAACAGAGACTCTGTTGCCTACATGTAACCCAGTCCTAATTCTTGCACCAAGGCTGCCACTTTATAGAATTATAGAATCATAGAATACTAGAGTTGGAAGGGGCCTCTAAGGCCATCAAGTCCAACCCCCTGTTCAACGCAGGAATCCGACTTAAAGCATCCCCAACAGGTACCCTTTATGCACACTTACTTGGGATAAGTGTTGTCCAGTGAGACTTACTTCTGAGTAAACACGCATAGGATCTGATTGCAGATATCACTGTTTTAGTTTCCTAAAATAGCACGATCTTCTCCTGTAAGTAAGCTTGGGTTCCATAAAAAATCTATGATTCCCAGTTTTGCAAATGGTGTGGTCGGAAAGCAAGAGTAACAGTTTTGTGCTTGGGCCTTCCTCTGCTCTCTAGGCCAGGGAGTGGGAAACCTGCGACCCTCCAGATGGACCCCCAACTCCAAACAGTCCTCGCCAGCGTGGCCAAATGGTGGGAGTTGTACGCCAGCAACATTTGGAGGGCCACAGGTTAGCCACTCCTGAGCTAAGCCTTTGCTTCTAGAAGATTCCAAGGCCTTGTTGTTTCAGAGTGTACCTGGACCAGGAGCCTCAGTGGTTGGGCCCAGAATACCTGGACGAGGGATGTGTCCACTACAAGTAGGCCTGAACCTCTGTCTCTCTCTCACCCATTTATGCAGAATTTGGCTCAGCGAGATCGTTTTATCTGCTGCTGCCACAGCGACAGAGTGGCTGGAGACAGAGGTATAGTGAGCAAAGGACTTCTTTGCATACTAGATGGGGAAAGTAAGCTGTCGGTTTTTACTGGACCTGCAAAGGTTGTTCTCTGTGCACACACCTGGACTTTCAGCTTTTACCCACCTTCTTTTCTCACAAGTTTTCCATATTTTTGAATTTGTACTTTGTAGTGTAGCTTGATCATCACAGATCAAACGTTGCGGGTTGAGCTTTCATGTTTCCTGACACCTGAAAATCAAGCTCCTTTTCAAGAGACTGTTCATGAGTTCAGTTGTGAATGTTTGACGGAGGCATGGGTAAAATGATATCTGCTGGAGTTTGAGTATCCCAGCATGCTACAGGATAGGTGACCGTTTATGGGTCACTGCTCCCTATTTCCCAGTGACAGATGCTTTTTTCTGTCACCTGGTAAATGTGCCTCTGCTTTATCCATATTTTTTCTTTTTCATAGAGTCACAGGGCTGGAAGGAGCGCAGAGGTCATCTAGTCCAACTACTGCCAATGCAGGAAATCTACTGCTATGGCATCCTGATAGATGCCTGCAGGAGGTGGCCATCCATCTTTGCTTAAACATCTTTTTAAAAAAATGTTTTCCTCCCTCTCTCACAACACTAGAACTCATGGACATCCAGCGAAGCTGAATGTTGAAATATTCAGGACAGACAAAAGAAAGTCCTTCTTCACATGGTGCATAATCAAAGTATGGAACTCCTCCCACAGGAGGCAGTGATGGAGGATAAGGCTATCAATGGCTACCAGCCCTGGTGACCTTGCTCTGCCTCCATGGTCAGAGGCAGCATGCTTCTGAATACCAGTTGCTGGAAACCACAGGGGAGGAAGAGTTCTCTTGCACTCTGGTCCCACTTGTAGGCTTCTCATAGACAATGCTAGTGTTGACAGTGTTGTTCTAGATGGGCTCCTTCTGGGAGGAAGAGCGGGATATAAATTTAATAAATAAATAAGAAAGAAAGAAAGAAAGAAAGAAAGAAAGAAAGAAAGAAAGAAAGAAAAGCCAGTGGTCTGACTGGGTATAAGGCAGCTTCCTATATTCCTATTTAATTCAGCATTTTGCTCAGAACCATGAGGACTAGGATCTTACTTTATTTTTGATTAAGTGGAAAGAGTACATGCTTTGCATTCAGAAGGTCCCAGGTTCAATTGCCAGCACCTCCAGGTAGGGCTGGAAAAGACTGTCTGAAACCCTGGATAGCTGAGCTGCTGCCAGCGTGTGTAGACAAGACTGAGTTAGATGCACCAATGGTCTGTCTCAGCTTCCTATGATGTAATTTTGGGAAGGGCTCTATCCCAGTGGTAGAGCACATGCTTTGCATGCCTAAACTTAAGTCCTTAGCATCATCTCCTTGTAGGGCTGGGAAAGATCCCAATCTGGAACTTTGGAGAGCTGCTGCCAATCAGTGTAGAACCAAGGGGCGCCAACATGGTGCCCGTGGGCTCATGTGCCTGCAGAAGCCTCCCTAGCACCTGCATTGTTCCTGCCCCTCCTTCAGCTGACATTCGGCTTGAAAGATGCATTCAGTTGTAGCTAATAGAACAGGTTGCGGTGTGCACATGATGCCCACAACAGTTTCTTTGGTTTGCAGATGTGCCCACGGGCCCCAAAAGGCTGGTGACCCTTGACTGATCTAGATGAACCAATAGCGTGACTCAGGATAAGGCACCTTCTTATGCTCTTCAGGAGACATTCAAATGTTTTCCTCTTAGATGATTAAAATACAGTATGTCAAGAAACGAAAGTCTAGCTGCCCCGGTAATTACCTCTGTCATAGCTGACTTCTTTGCCGGGACCCTGAAACTGTCAAAAGGTCCCTCATCTCTACAGCACTGCAGGTGATGTGGAACACTGAGATCATGTTCAGTTGGCACCCTTCGCCTTAAGCGGGGGCCGGCAAAGAAGCTTTGCACAAGGCACCCCCAAATCCTAGTACTGGCATTCCTCTTTGCACCATTTCAGTTCCCACTCTCTTGCCCCAGTGCTCCTACCCACAGCCGTGCCAAAATTCCACTGTCCTGCATTGTTGTGTGTTAAGACTTAAAGATTTTTCCCTACAGTTGCCTCGCTCTATTCCAAATCAGAATTCGTCTGGTTTTCTCATTCTCTGTTCTCTGTTTGTTTTCATTGAAAGAGTCATTTGTCAGGCCAGATTAGGCCTCAAATTTAGTTTTTCTTCAAAAGGAGCTTGTAACAAAGTCTGCCAGAGACCAGCAAACGGGGGGGGGGGAAGAGCCCGCCCTTTCTTCTTCTTTTTGGCGAAACATTGCCGGGAGAGCAACCTAGCTGGAGGAACAAGAGAAAAATGTATGTTTGCCTACAGCCTTCTAGGTTTAGATGTGGTGGATTTATGCAAGCTCAGGAGAAGGTGGAAATGAAAATAAGCGCAGCAGAGTAATCTCTAGTGCTAGTTCCAGATTTGCATCGATCAGTTGCCTTGTTTGCTACACAGATGAGAATTAGCTGTTTTCTCATCTACTTGATGAAGAGCTCTGTACAACTCTGGAGTTTGTACGCTTTGTCACCAAAAGAAATTGGCTCAATAAAAGATACCACTTGACCATTTTGTCTTCCTGCCTGTCCAGTGCAACAGATCATAGGTATCCATTGTCCTGCCAGAATACCTCCAGGCCCCCCTCTTCAACCATAAGGGCTAGAAACCCTGTTAGCTTTTACCATGAAAACGGAAATATATGATATAATTCTTTACTACTAACTAAATGCCTGCCAAAGGCCGTGAGGGGCAGGGGTGGAACGTTCGCAAGGCAGCTATACTGGTTGTTTCCTTCTGTAGGCTCATGTTTGTTTATGACACTTGGCTTTTAGGCCTGGAAAGCATGGTCTTGTGTGAGGCATGTTGATTGCTGGACATGCAAATAGGTTTAAGTTGAAGCTGGAGATGGGTGTAGTGGCTGCATTGATTCAGCCCTGGGGAATGGGAAAGTGGAGTTGCTTCCGCATGCAGTTCAGTAGGGAAGTGGCGCCAGTTGTGGGCGTCTAATTCTGTACCATTTTCAGGCTTTCCAAACACCCTATTTTCCAGCTTTCTTACATTACTGCCTCCTGCCTTCCAACGCGGTTCAGCCAAGAAGGCAGTCAATGAGCGGCATTATTATAGATCATTTGCTACCAATAGAGAGCCCTGCTGGATCAGACCAGATGCAGTGGTGGCTGGTGGTTTCATTGCATTGGAGCAATGCAATCCGCTCTGGGTTTTAGTCCAAACTTGCAAGGAGCTGTCCAGGGTGTTTTGGACTAAAACCAAGAGCGAATTCCACTTCCCTGTAGATCAGCTGGCACTGGTGCCTCTGATCCTGGAGGTAGCACATGGGGACTACGGTGATAACTAGGAGCCAACGACAGCCTTATCCTCTGTGAATGTGTGTATTTCTCGTTGAAAGCCATCCAGGTTGGTGGCCATCACCACATCTCATCTCATGAGCGTGAATTCCACAGTTTTAGCTATGTGCAGTGTGAAAAAGTGCTTCCTTTGGTCTGTCCTGAATCGCCCCACGTTCAGCTTCAATGGATGACTCCATTGTGAAAGTGGAGAAGAATGAAGGGCCCTCGCACAGTGGTGGAGCATCTGCTTTTCTGCAGAAGGTCCCATTTTCAATCTCTGCCATCTCTCGACAAGGCTGCCTGAAATACTAGAGAGCTGCTGCCAGTCAGGGCAGACAATACTAAGTTAGATGAACAAATGGTCTAAATTGGTATAAAGCAGCGTCCTGGGCCCCTGTTCACTTTTTCCATGCTATGCGTCATTTTACAAATCTCTACCATGCCTGCTCCCTTTGCTCACCTTGAAATCTTGTTGTGGTGCTTCATCTAGGGTGTGGCTTGACTCACTTGGGTCACACAGAGCATTTGGCTCTAGGAGTGGAATTGTGCAATGCACTTTCTCTTCTACTGTATCCTGCTCTTGCCTCACTTCTCTAGAGTGGCTGGACGAGCCTTCCTTGCAACGACAGGTTAGACCAGAAGGCCTGCAGTTTGGTTCCTTTCAGTTCCGTGATTCCACACTGAGTCTCTCTACCCTAATTCATTTGATAGCTGGGCCCTTTGCATGGTGGAAGAGCGGCCACCCCCTCCTCTGCTGTGCAAATGATGTGATGCAGCCGCTTCCTGCCCTTGCGTGGACCACAGAGCAGCACCCTGTGTCTGCCACAACCTGGCTCCAGCAACTGGTTCTTAAGTACCCTGGACTGGAGTATACAGACTCCTGGCTGAGCTTTGAGGACAGCCACGCTTGCACCCGGTTTGGCCACGCATGAGCCATCTGTAGCCCCTCAGAAGGACTGCACCTCCCATAACCCATGAGCATTGGCCCTGTTGGCTAGCGCTGGATGGGCTTTGGCATCCAGAGCATCTGGAGGATGCAAGGCTGGTGATGCGCAGAACGCATGGTGATGGGGAAGGGGACATACCAGGCGATCCCTTGTGAAGGGGAAAAGAGGGTCCAAAATGTTGGGGAGGGGCCATAGGGCAGTGGAAGGTCACATGCTTTTCATGGAGAGGGACCCAGGCTCAATCTCAGCTGTTTGTTTGTTTGTTTTAAAAAAGAAAGGATCAGGTTGGCAGGTGATGGGATAGCTTCTCTCTGCTTGAGATGCTAGAGAATCGCATCTCAGGGGAAACAATATTGGGCGAGATCAAGGGTGGGGAACCTCCAGCCTGCAGGCCAGTCTTGGCCTACCAGAGGGCCCAGTTTGGCCCATGTAGGCCATTTTCTTCAAACAGTACCCACCTGTCCATCAGCTGACATCACTTGTGATGCCAGCTGATGGACAGGAGGGTGGGGTTCCATTCCACATTGGCTCGAGGTGCCTGTTCCCTGCTGCAGGATTTCACCTCTCTTCAACAGCTGATGAACAGGGGGTTAAATCCTGCTGAGCTTGGTTGCAAGTGCCTGTTCCCCACTGAGCTGCCAGATGATCCAGTGACCTGGCTCATTGGATAATACAGAAGACTTAGGTAACATCTTAACTGGCCTTGATCCATCCGCACATTCAGAGCTTTTAAATCCTAGTGTGTTTTCCCCTTCATGTGCAAGTTTTGGTGCAGAAGTCTTTTACAAAGTTGGGTCAGTCTGTAACTGCGCTTCCAGAAAGAGTTCTGCTCCCCTCCACCCCCTGCCCTTCTTTTGCATTTCCTCAAAGCAAACAGGAAGCCCTAAAATGTAAGGCCGCTCAATTTTATTTTATTTTTTACATGGAATTGATTTCTTTTTTTAAGGAGTTCGTCAGCAAGCACTTCAATGAGGCAAATTCCTCCGTGGCCAAAAAAGCAGCAGCAACAGAAGGGGTCTTTGGCTCTTCTTCCCCTTGAAAAGCAAAGTTCGTTAATTGGCTTTTAATCTGAGAAGCTGAGCGCTTGTTTGGAGTCTGTATTGAATAGTAACAGAGGATAATATCTTGCCTTTGAGTGATGAGTTATTTGATCTCTGTGTGGCAGGAAACTTCCCCATCTGTGTTCAGAATTCAGGTGGGGAGGGCTGGGCATTGGCTCTGAGCCCGGCCAGAGAAACATCTGCTCTCTCTCTCTCTATATATACATATATCTCCCCCCCTGCCCCCACTGGCCCAACCCCCCATTATTATTACTCCCAATAATAATTAGAAACAAGACCAGGAACAATCAGGTTTTGTCTCTTTGTTCCGGGGCTTTGAATGAAGCTTCAAGAAGACCTGGGTGGAGCTTACAGAGAAAATATCAAGCCAACAAGGATGCTGTGACACTTTGCGCCCGGTGCAAGTGGCATCTTGGAACAGGTGGCAGTAAGCCATGGCAGGCCTTGTGCATGCGCGTTTGCTTATGTTCAGAAAAGTACAAAGTGTTTTTCACGCCTTGATGTTTGGATTGCAGATTCCCTCCTCCCTTCTCCAGGTGTGTCTTTCTTTCTTTCTTTCTTTCTTTCTTTCTTTCTTTCTTTCTTTCTTTCTTTCTTTCTTTCTTTCTTTCTTTCTTTCTTTCTTTGCTCTTCAGTAGTGTGGTTTGGTAAATTGGCTTGACTAGAACAAACCTTGGTGGAGCTAGAGGGAGCCCCAGCTGACGAAGCGTCAAGGCCCCAGCTGACAAAGCGTCAAGGCCCCAGCTGACAAAGCGTCAAGGCGAGTTAGGCAGCAGGGCGAGGAGGCCAGGGCCCCCCACTCTGCCCGTCTGTTCCCTGACCTCAACTAAACCGCAGTCTCCAACCCATTGACGTAATAAATCTTAAACAAAACTATGCAGGTAAGAAGCCAGCAGGGGTGTGGGGGCTTTCCAGTGTTTTGCACCGCCTGCAGCATGTACGACTATCTGCCGGTTGGACAGAAGTCGTGGGTATGCTCTCGGTGCAATGAGCTCCTGGCTCTCCGGGAATGACTTCATTTCCTTGAGGCCAAGGTGGCGGACCTGGAAAAGCTGAGACAGGCAGAGAGGTGTGTGGAGGAGGCCTTCAGGGACGTTATAGCTGTGTCCCTCTCCAACGATGATAGCTCTCCTGCTATCATGGAGAACGATGGTCTCGGGGAAGGAGAGCATCCAGCTGAGGAAGAGGGAAACGATCCCTTAGAAGTGACCCATTCCTTGGGGGATGAGCAGCTATCCTCTCGTGCCGAGGATATATCTCCAGGGGGTGGAAGGATCCTTGTAGTGGGTGATTCGATCATTAGGAACATAGACAGTGGGGTGTGTGATGGGCGTGTAGACCGCAAGGTGTTTTGCCTGCCTGGTGCGAAGGTTGCGGATATCGCCCGTCGTTTAGATAGTTTGGTAGACAGTGCTGGGAAGGAGTCAGTGGTCGTGGTGCACGTTGGCACCAACGACATGGGGAAATGCAGCCGTGAGGTCCTGGAAGCAAAATTTAGGTTGCTAGGTAGGATGCTGAAAGCCAGGACCTCCAAGGTGGCTTTCTCTGAAATGCTACCGGTTCCACGCGCAGGACCAGCCAGACAGGCCCAGCTTCGCAGTCTCAATGCGTGGATGAGACAATGGTGTCGGGTGGAAGGGTTTGGATTTGTTAGGCACTGGGGAACATTTTGGGACAAGCCGGGCCTGTACAAAAGGGACGGGCTCCACTTGAACCAGAATGGAACCAGACTGCTGGCACTTAAAATTAAAAAGGTGGCAGAGCAGCTTTTAAACTGACTGAGGGGGGAAACCCGACAGGAGCTGAGAACGGTCCGGTTCGGAATAAACCTCCCCCCTGGGATAAAAACCAAAGAAATGATGAAATTTTAAAAGGGGTAGGCCTAGAAGTAGGCATTGTGAGAGCAGGGGCACAGGATATAAATTCAGAAGAGCAAAATTACCACAGGCCTAACCACAAGTGCCAAAGACACTTGAAGAGAGACACTGCTTACAAGTGCCTGTACGCTAATGCTAGGAGCCTGCGAACCAAGATGGGAGAACTGGAGTGCTTGGTCTTAGAGGAGAGCATTGATATAGTGAGCATAACGGAGACCTGGTGGAATGGAGAAAACCAGTGGGATACAGTTATCCCTGGATATAAACTATATCGGAAGGACAGGGAAGGACGTATTGGTGGCGGAGTCGCTCTATACGTGAAAGAAGGCATTGAATCCAGCAAGCTGGAAACCCCAAAAGAGGCAGACTCCTCCACAGAATTGTTGTGGGTGGTGATACCATGCCACAGGAGGGACTTAATACTGGGAACGATCTATCGTCCCCCTGATCAAAATGCTCAGGGAGACCTTGAGATGAGATATGAAATTGAGGAAGCATCCAAACTAGGAAATGTGGTAGTAATGGGTGACTTCAACTACCCGGACATAGACTGGCTGCATATGTGTTCCAGTCATGACAAAGAAGCAAAGTTTCTAGATATTCTAAATGACTATTCCCTAGACCAGTTGGTCATGGAACCGACCAGAGGGACGGCAACCCTGGACTTAATCCTCAGTGGGGACCGGGACCTGGTGCAAGATGTAAGTGTTGTTGAACCGATTGGGAGCAGTGACCACAGTGCTATTAAATTAAACATACATGTAACTGGCCAATTGCCAAGAAAATCCAACACGGTCACATTTGACTTCAAAAGAGGAAACTTCACAAAAATGAGGGGATTGGTAAAAAGAAAGCTGAAAAACAAAGTCCAGAGGGTCACATCACTCGAAAATGCTTGGAAGTTGTTTAAAAACACTATATTAGAAGCTCAACTGGAGTGCATACTGCAGATCAGAAAAGGTACCGCCAGGGCCAAGAAGATGCCAGCATGGTTAACGAGCAAAGTCAAGGAAGCTCTTAGAGGCAAAAAGTCTTCCTTCAAAAAATGGAAGTCTTGTCCGAATGAAGAAAATAAAAAAGAACACAAACTCTGGCAAAAGAAATGCAAGAAGACAATAAGGGATGCTAAAAAAGAATTTGAGGAGCACATTGCTAAGAACATAAAAACCAACAACAAAAAATTCTATAAATACATTCAAAGCAGGAGACCATCTAGGGAGACGATTGGACCCTTGGATGAGAAGGGAGTCAAAGGTGTCCTAAAGAACGATAAGGAGATTGCAGAGAAGCTAAATGAATTCTTTGCATCTGTCTTCACAGTGGAAGATATAGGGCAGATCCCTGAACCTGAACTAACATTTGCAGGAAGGGATTCTGAGGAACTGAGACAAATAGTGGTAACGAGAGAGGAAGTTCTAAGCTTAATGGACAATATAAAAACTGACAAATCACCGGGCCCAGATGGCATCCACCCGAGAGTTCTCAAAGAACTCAAATGTGAAATTGCTGATCTGCTAACTAAAATATGTAACTTGTCCCTTGGGTCCTCCTCCGTGCCTGAGGACTGGAAAGTGGCAAATGTAACGCCAATCTTCAAAAAGGGATCCAGAGGGGATCCCGGAAATTACAGGCTAGTTAGCTTAACTTCTGTCCCTGGAAAACTGGTAGAAAGTATTATTAAAGCTAGATTAACTAAGCACATAGAAGAACAAGCCTTGCTGAAGCAGAGCCAGCATGGCTTCTGCAAGGGAAAGTCCTGTCTCAGTAACCTATTAGAATTCTTTGAGAGTGTCAACAAGCATATAGATAGAGGTGATCCAGTGGACATAGCGTACTTAGACTTTCAAAAAGCGTTTGACAAGGTACCTCACCAAAGGCTTCTGAGGAAGCTTAGCAGTCATGGAATAAGAGGAGAGGTCCTCTTGTGGATAAGAAATTGGTTAAGAAGCAGAAAGCAGAGAGTAGGAATAAACGGACAGTTCTCCCAATGGAGGGCTGTAGAAAGTGGAGTCCCTCAAGGATCGGTATTGGGACCTGTACTTTTCAACTTGTTCATTAATGACCTAGAATTAGGAGTGAGCAGTGAAGTGGGCAAGTTTGCTGATGACACTAAATTGTTCAGGGTTGTTAAAACAAAAAGGGATTGCGAAGAGCTCCAAAAAGACCTCTCCAAACTGAGTGAATGGGCAGAAAAATGGCAAATGCAATTCAATATAAACAAGTGTAAAATTATGGATATTGGAGCAAAAAATCTGAATTTCACATATACGCTCATGGGGTCTGAACTGGCGGTGACCGACCAGGAGAGAGACCTCTGGGTTGTAGTGGACAGCACGATGAAAATGTCGACCCAGTGTGCGGCAGCTGTGAAAAAGGCAAATTCCATGCTAGCGATAATTAGGAAAGGTATTGAAAATAAAACAGCCGATATCATAATGCCGTTGTATAAATCTATGGTGCGACCGCATTTGGAATACTGTGTACAGTTCTGGTCGCCTCATCTCAAAAAGGATATTCTAGAGTTGGAAAAGGTTCAGAAGAGGGCAACCAGAATGATCAAGGGGATGGAGCGACTCCCTTACGAGGAAAGGTTGCAGCATTTGGGGCTTTTTAGTTTAGAGAAAAGGCGGGTCAGAGGAGACATGATAGAAGTGTATAAAATTATGCATGGCATTGAGAAAGTGGATAGAGAAAAGTTCTTCTGCCTCTCTCATAATACTAGAACTCGTGGACATTCAAAGAAGCTGAATGTTGGAAGATTCAGGACAGACAAAAGGAAGTACTTCTTTACTCAGCGCATAGTTAAACTATGGAATTTGCTCCCACAAGATGCAGTAATGGCTACCAGCTTGGACGGCTTTAAAAGAAGATTAGACAAATTCTTGGAGGACAGGGCTATCAATGGCTACTAGCCATGATGGCTGTGCTCTGCCACCCTAGTCAGAGGCAGCATGCTTCTGAAAACCAGTTGCCGGAAGCTTCAGGAGGGGAGAGTGTTCTTGCACTCGGGTCCTGCTTGCGGGCTTCCCCCAGGCACCTGGTTGGCCACTGTGAGAACAGGATGCTGGACTTGATGGGCCACTGGCCTGATCCAGCAGGCTCTTCTTATGTTCTTATGTTCTTAAGGAGGAAAACACTATCTCTGTTGTTGTTGACAGAAGGTGAGTAGGCCTATTTGAAATCATGGGTCTGCTCAAAGAGACAAGAGAGGTTGATGGCTGGTAGGCTGCACTGACGAACATAAGGAGAGCCATGTAGCTGGATCAGGCCAATGGCCCATCTAGTCCAGCGTCCTGTTCTCACAGTGGCCAACCAGACGCCTGTTACAGGTAAGCACAAAAGCAGGACCTGAGTGCAAGCGCACTCTCCCTTCCTGCAGTTTCCCACAAATGGTATTCAAAAGCATACTGCCTCTGACCGTGGAGGCAGAGCATAGCCATTGTGGCCATTAGCTATCTCATCCTTTGATGGTACAGTGGTTAGAGTGGGCCAGTCACAATCTTGCAGCCTAACCTACCTCACAGGGTTATTGTGAGGATAAAATGGAGAGGGAGTAGAACCGCGTATACCACCTTGAGCTTCGTGGAGGAAATGTGGGATGTAAATGTAGTAGTAATAGTAATCATCATCATCATCCTACTTCAGGAGTGGGGAACCCTTTTTTCAGCTTGAGGGCTGTAGACCATCATGGGGAAGCTTCCAGGAGCCAGCGCCAAAGTGGTTTCTGCATACCTTTCCACCCTCCATCCAGGCAAGGATCACAGTTCAAGGACACATTCCAACTAGGCGAAAGGTGGGTGAGGGGTACGGCTTGTGCAGAGGGGTCATGGCCCTGAGAGGCTTCCAAGGGCCAGATACAGCAGCCTCGAGGGCCGCCTGAGATTCCCCACCCTGTCCTTCTCCTGCCCTTAAGAATAGATGCTGCACGTTCAGAGGCTCTGTGGGCGATAGTCAATAGGGCCAAGCTGAGTTGTTGTTGATGTTAATTACATATATGTACCTTTCATTAGCCCAGTCCTCTGGGCAGGTTGCTACATTAAAAATACAAAAAAACAGTCAATTAAAAAAAATAACAAATAAGAACCAGTTATTCATTGCATTTGCATCTCTCCTTTTCTCCTAAGGAGTTCAAGCTGCTGTACATGCCTAGATAACCTTCCTTATTTTTTTTCCTCGTAACAACCCTGGGAGATAGCAGGTTGCCCAAGGTCACTCAGTAAACTTTGTGGCTAAGTGGGAATATGAACCCAGAGGTTCCCAAATACTAACCTAAGACACTCTTCAGCCAGCCTCCCCCAACCTGATATCTTCCGCTGTTCTGAACTGCAGTGCCCTTCAGCCCCAGACAGTATAACCAGCAATCAGGGGCTCAGGTATATTCAGGTAACCCTGGACCCATGCCTTGTAGGTCTGGATTCATATCCTTGCTTAGCGAAGAAGCTCAGCGGCTTGCCTTTGGTATCACAATGTTACAGCCTTAGCCTACCTCACAGGGTTGTTCCTGCGGTTGAGAACACAAGGAATGTCTTGCTGGATCAGGCCAAAAGTCCCTCTAGTTAACATTTGGTTTCCAATAGCAGCTAGCCAGATGTGCCTGGAAAGCATACATGTCCCTTCCCTGTCCTCAGCATCTGGTACCTGCTTCTGTACATGGAGGTTCTCTTTAGCTGTCATGGCTTAGAGCCATTGTTTGACCTTTTCTCTGCCGTGAGATGGGATAACCCCAGGTACCCTGTTCTCAGCTCCTTGCGGTTGCTTCCCACAGTGATTCACACAGCCAGAGGAATCACTAATTGTCTTTACTCTGAACAGGCTTAACACTTTTGTTCTCGCTCGTTCCATACAATGCCGTTGCCTTTTGCCATGGCCAAAATGTTCATGGAAAGTGCCCTCCTGTACACGGGGAATGATCCAACTAAACAGATCCAGTGGCGCAAGGATTTTGGTGTGGGCAATGGAATGTCTCCCCGCTCTTCTCTCTCTGCTCATCCCTTAAATCTGTTTTGGGGTTTCCCCCAACCCTCCAGAGCAGGAGGGGCAGGGGGCACACGAGAAGAGAAGAGGAAGAAGAAATTCCACTGTGGAAGCAGAAATCCTTGCGCTCTTATGATTGTTATATCTATATGCCACCTTTCTTCCCGAAGGAGCCCAGGGCGGCATATGTAACGATCAAACAATTTAACAAAAAAAGAAACACATGCATTCCAAAAACAGTATAAAACATTCTAAAGCACAATTGCAGTTTAAAACATGCTAAAACACAGTTGCAGTTAAAACAATTCTTTCATCAGTGATCTTTGGGTTGCCGAGAACAGTCCCTTTTAGTCATCAAATAAGGAATGTTTTCAAATTCACTAGTGGATCTATTTACTTGGATCCCTCGCACATCTTTCAACGCAGCTCTACTCTACACCTGTTTTTTCACATCCAGATCATGTGTCCTGTCCATTTCCAAGGCTGGAGGAGGCCGCATAGGCACAAGTGGTGCAGAGAATGCTGGGCAGGAACTCGAGAACAACATCCGAGGGGCCTCTGCAAAGGATCATGCCTTTTTGGTTGGACAACCTCATGTGTTGGGCCAGCTTGTTCTCATACGAGGAAAACATATATGGGCATGTGTGTGCCTGTTCACGCACACACATACCCCTCAGATACTCTAATTTTGCAACCAGAATAGAATAGGCCAAATTAAAGCTGGCTGAGACATATTTGCATAATTTATTCCAATGTTGTGACATAGTTCCCTTTCTTTTCTGATCACAGCAAGTGTGTGTGTGTGTGGGGGGGGAGCGTGGCGGTAGAGGGGGGATGCATGCATGATTAACCCTTTGCCGGCTTCTGAGCCTAGTCTGCATTCAGAGACATGCAGGTGCCAAGGTTGTTAAGCGAGAGGGGTCACGGTGAGCCTCGCTTGAATCGATGAAAAGTGGCTGCCTTTTCATCTGATCTCTGCTGAGCTGTAAATATTTCATAAGGTTTCTGAAACCGGCTTGGCTGGGTGGTTGAAACTCCTCTCTTCCTTTTCTTTCCCCCCCTCTACCCAATTTCTTTTTTCCCTGTTCAAGCTAGGACTGGGCTTTCAAATCATCTGAGATTGCCTTCAGATAAATACTCTGCTCCATCCAGAGCAATTTCCTCCCCCCACCCTTTTTTTTTTTGTGGCTACCTGTTTTTAATTGGGCCCTGACATCAGTTTCGGAAACCCTAATAACCGCATTGTACCATGCTGGGGCAATGCAACCTATCCTCCTTTTCATGCATCTGTGCCATCTTTTAAGTGGAATTGGGCTGGGTGGAAAACGGAGTTAAGGGTGGACATTTGACTGGGTAGCCAATTATGTTTTAAACGTGACTGTTGTGAGATCATCAAACCTAACCAACAGGTATAGCATCAAATGGAATAGCACTGATTATAAAACAGTGGCATTGACTCCAGAATTAATGTCAACTATTTTAAAATACTATGAATAAGTTATTTATTTTATTACATATTCTTCTGCTCTTACTGCATTCTTCTTGGCAATATTTGATTGTGGACAAATAGGTGACCAGCATGCCATCTCTAATTAAAGTACCTCCAAGCATGTGCAGAATGCCCAAGTCACCAGGAGGCTCTGGGCCTTGAGCGAAGAAACTCATGTATTTGGGGCCTAGCCCTCATGAGCCACCTGGGATTGTGTGTTGAAGATTCAGACCCTCCTTCAGACACAAAAAGAAATAAGGATTTACCACATTGGACCCTGTGATTGGCAGGCAGTATGAAGATTTTGGATTGGCCAAGCCAGATAAACATTGGATGCTGGCTTCCTGCCCTTTCATGGTCCATGGAGCAGTACCTTTTGCCTCCTGAAACCTGGTTCCAACAACTGATTCTCAAGAACCCTAGACTGGAGTATACAGACTCCTGGCTGAGCTTTAATGACATCTTCTCATTCACCCAGTTGGGCTCTATGAACTTTGAGACCAGGAATGGAACACCTGTGGCCCTCTTGATGTTGTTGGATGACAGTTCCCATCATCCCTCACCCTGGGCTGGGACTGCTGTGAGTTGAACCACACCTGGAGGGCCACAGATTCCCCAACACTGCTTAAGAGAGTGAGTCATTCGCAAAGACAGCCAAAGGAACCCTGTGCTAAGTTATCCAGAGGGGATGCAGCTTGTGACCTCTGCATGAAAATAAGTTTTTTTTTAATTTGCCTGGAGAGAATCGATTCAGGTGGAATCTCAACAAAACAAAACCAGTCCTGGGATGTTGGTGTGCTGCTTCCACATGGTGAAGATATCCAGGCATTTTTTCCTTGTAGCACCCCATTTCTGACCATAGGAGCAGTGTCCCCGTTTGCTCTTAGATTACTCCAGCACGTTGTTGACCACGTACACCATACCGGGCAGTGCTTGGCCCTCGGTCATGGACAGAGCTGGAAGTGTTTGAGTTCCATCTGTAACTGTTGGCAATAGTCTTCTCTTCCCTTTCCATCTGGACACCAATAAATCAAACGGCTCCCGTATTAATGATTAAACAGCTATGGAAGAGAGGCAAACGGACAGAGCTCCGTGATGGAGCGTGTGCTTTGCCCGCAGAAAGCCTCAGCTTTGATTCCCAGCAGTTAAAAGGGTTGAGATGGCAGGGCCAAGGGGGGGGGGAACCTTCTCTGCTTGAAGGCTTTTAGAGCTTCAACAAGTCATAGTAGACCTCATTTGGCTGTCAGTGTTCTTCCTCTTCGCATCCCCAGATGTTGCCGAACTGCAACTCCCATAATCTCTGGTCACTAGCTAAGCTGGCTGGGGGTGATGGGAGCTTATGTTTAAGTTTAAGAATAAAAGAGTTAATAATAGAATAATAAGGATAATTTAAAAATAGAACATTGTTGAACTACAACTTCCATCATCCCCGACCGTTGGCTGGAGAATGTTAGGAGTTGTAGTCCAACAACTTCTGGGGAACTGAGGATAAAGACTGAGCTAGGCAGATCATAGGAAGCTGCCTTATCCCAGGTGAGATTGTTGTTCCATCTAGCCTAGACCATTTCCCTCTTGTAAATCCCTCTTCCTTGTTTCAGGCAGGGGACCTTCCCCACCACCTGCCACCTGGGATCCTTGTAACTGGAGGTGCTTGGGATTGAACCTTGGACCTTATGCATGCAAAGCGTGTGCTCTTATCACTGAGGTCTGGTGCCTCCCCACAGCTTGCAGAGGGTACGCTCTAACTCTTTGCAGATGAAGGTAGGGTCTGCCTGCAGCTGGGAATGGAGAGAAATTAGGTTCGTCTCGCATTTAAAGGCACACTTGCCTAAGCCACACTTTGTGAAGCAATAGGCAAACTGAAAACACAAGCCATGCTTCAAAATTTGCACTTCTCTGAATTTTGCAATGCCGTTCTCCAGCCAAGTCATGTGTACAAAAATTCATCGACTAGGGTAAAGCATGCATATGTTGATGAAACTAACATACAAAAATGCATTATAATGGGGGGACATTGCTTTGGGGGAAAAGTGCATATCAAAAGAAACTTGTACAAAAATGCTGATAAGTTTTCATGAGGACTTTTTTTAAAAAAATCATAAATTGATGTGGAAATATGGAGAACTGAAGAGTGGGAAAATGGGAAATGAAGAGGTACTGAAACTGACAGATTTGCCCATCCCAACTTGCAATATGTCCATTCTACTACTACTTTTATTTATTTATTTATTATATCCTGCCTTTCCTCCTGATAGGAGCCCAGGGCAGCAAAATTTTCAACATCCTTCTGTTTTGGGATCGTATCAGTTCCTCTTTCCAAACTCGGAAGGGCTTATGTTACTGAGTCACTGCCTAAGGTTGCCTTGCTGTGGTTTGCTTAACCAACGTGAGAACATGGAATGTCAAGCTTCACAACCTGGTCTGCTTTGCAGAGATCTTTGCTGCTTATATGCTGTTGGCCATATTGAGGATGAGGGATCAGTGGCTGCCATGATCCCAGCTGGAGGAAGAAAGTTTAAAGTACTGGCCAGCATTTGCAAACTGAGCGCAGTCTGGCATGCAGAGGGTTTGATGAGAGTGACTGCAGCTCTCTGGGAAAGAGGTGTATGGATGTGTTAGTGTTATCCAGAGAGCGGGGCTTAAGAGGCAAGGATGAGGACCCTCAGATTATGACTGTGCTAAAGGATCCCAATTTTTGTCTGATTTCACCCAAGTTCCTCCCCCACCCCAATTATCCTGCTTAGTAACAAAATCTTCCACCTAGGAGTTTTTCCTTGCTGTAAAACATGATATATGTGCAGGCTTAGAAACAGCTTTTTTCATGGAGGATTGGGGATTCACATACCTTCTAGCATTTGAAAATGCAAATATAGAGTTGTATCCAGTGCTGCCCTACTCAGAGCAGACCCATTGAAATAAATAGGCATGAGTAACTTAAGTCTATATATTTGAATGGGTCTATTCTGAGTTGTGCTAGCACTGGATGCAACCCGTAGCCACTATGGTGCAACAGAATGGGAGCTATCCTATTGCTCCCCCCTCACAACAAACTTATGAGGTAGGTTAGGCTGAGAGATAATAACTGAGGGCCAGTCAGGATTTGAATTCAGGTCTCCCTGATTCTAGTCTGACACACTCTGTGTCATTAGTGCAAAGCAATGTAGTATGTTATAGAATAGGAAAATAAAATAAACACTTTGGTAAAATAACTCTTTGCAGAGCCTTCGGGACCCTGTGCAAAATCTGACCTCATGTCCTCTTCCTCTTGAGAATCTCCAGCAAAAGATCCTTTGTTCTCTGATGCCTGACGACATTGCAAAACAGAACATTAAGGAATTAGCATTGCAAAATATTGCGATCAAACTTTATTATGCTGTTTCCAAATCTCAACAGCTGTTCTATTCTCCCCCCCCCCGGTCTTTCCCCGTCTCTCCAAAGGGGTGACTGTCGCATCTCGCTGTTAGGAAAAAAGCAAGCCGATTAATAATCATTCCCAGGAGCAAACGGGGGCATCATCATTTGGCAACAATAAAAAATGCCTTATTCCTTGACTTCTGCTGTGACTTACAGCCTCTGAAGTGAGGTTTCATCTGGCTAGGCTGGGGAAAGCTATATAAGGGCCACAGAAATAATTCCTCAGCTATGTGCCTAGGCACACTAGCTTTCTGCCAAAAAGAACGTCTAGTCTGTTGTGAGAAATAAATTAGCGGTATAATTAACGACTCCTCTGAGCTCAGAGTAACCGATGACAGGAGGTCTCCCACTGTGTCCCTACAGCCTCATTGGTCTGGCCTTGCCTCCTTGCAATCAGCCTCTGCTGTGTATGGGTAATGCCGCATCAGGTCTCATTGGAACATTCAATTATTCCCAATGCATAAGAAGTGCAGCAGAATTACCCACAGTCAAAGGAGGGTGCCTGTTGCCTCTCTGTATGAATCACCACTTTAGAAAATTGATGTTGCCAAATTCTATACTTTCCAGCTTGGAAATATGAATCTCGGTTACTCATGATGCCTACCTCAAATCTGAAATGGACAATGCAGTCCCAAAAATTCTTCTTCAGCTCAGATTACAATTAAATTTAAAATCAAAGCTGGAGAAGAATTTGTCTTTTGCCCTGCCCATCTTCCCTCCAAACCACCTCCTTCCTCTCTTCCAATAATCTTCTCTTTCTTGCTGCTCTGGTGGTGGTGGAATAGAGAGAGGACTCTTTCTCTCTCTGTTGCCTGGTACACTGCTCCAGCTGTGAGCCCGGTACCGGGGTCACTGGGAAGTGCAATATTCCCAGTGCTCCCAACAGATATCATTGGGAACATCAAGGGGTCCAACTGGTCTCCGAATAAACCTCACATTGAGGAAAATAGTCTGGTTGGTTGAGCTGAGCTCCAAGCCTGAGATCACCCTACCGCTTCCTCTGGACTTGTTTCCTTTCATGCCCCGAAAGGTGTCTCATACAGGAAACTCAGGTAATTGGCTCTGCTGATGGTGGCCACTTCTTAAATCACTCTAAATATCTTTCAAAGTATACGGGAGAAGAGAGCCTTCAGTTTCAGTTCAGAAAATAAAATATGTTTTGACTATGCTTTCTTGGTATGAAAATCAGTGGCGCAGTTAAGTAATTTTAGACTCTGGGCGCAATAGTCTTATCTCCCACCCCACTTTAGATGGTAATGCTTTCATTTCACTTCCTTCAAAATGTGGTAAAGCCAGCCCTGCCACATTTGGGACTCTCCTGCTCATTTGCTGAGTGGAACCTCGGACCTCTGCCCCCAAATCCTACTCTGACGTCCCAACCAATAGAAATCACCCTTAAGCTTTTGAAATCCACTGCATGGATTTAACCCTGTCATAGAACTGTAGAGTTGGAAGGGGCCTATAAGGCCATCGAGTCCAACCCCCTGCTAAATGCAGGAATCCAAATGAAAGCATACCTGACAGGTGGCTGTCCAGCTGCCTCTTCAATGCCTCCAGTGTTAGAGAGCCCACCACCTCCCTAGGTCATTGGTTCCATTGTCGTACCACTATAACAGTTGGGAAGTTTTTTCTGAAGTTCAGCTGAAATCTGGCTTCCTGTAAACTGAGACAATTATTCCATGTCCTGCACTCTGGGATGATCGAGAAGAGATCCCGGCCCTCCTCTGTGTGACAGCCTTTCAAGTACTTGAAGAGTGCTTTCATATCTCCCCTCAGTCTTCTCTTCTCCAGGATAAACATGCCCAGTTCTTTCAGTCTCTCCTCATAGGGCTTTGTTTCCAGTCCCCTGATCATCCTCGTTGCCCTCCTCTGAACCCGTTCCAGTTTGTCCGCTGCCCCCTCTTGCTTTTGTTCAACCGCCAATCCCCGGCTAGGCCATGAAGAGCTCTGGGGCCACCCATCTTTTCCTTAAGGCTTACGGTAGTCTCCAATTTGAGTGATGGGCTGGACTTTGGTGGGGGCGGGCTGGGCAAAGGAGCTGGAATCCTTTTATCTTCCTGATGCCTGGGCAACCAGGGCAAGGAAGCATTAGTGACGGCCACCTGTATGGAGGGATCAGGCTCAGTGGGTGGCTGGTGCCCCAGGAGGGTGCCTGGCTTTGTTCTTCAACATCTCTTGCTTCTGGTGCATTCAGAAAGCCTTGCCGGATCAATGGGTAATGGTGCCACCTTTTTCGTATTCCAGAGCATTGTGCACGTCGCCGGAGACGAAAGCAGAGACTATTATAGACATTTGCAGCAAAGCTTCCTCTTGTCTCCGGATCCCCTGGGGTTAGTCCTTCCTTGCCACTGCCTCTAAATCCCCCAGCTTTTCCCCCTTTCATCCTTCTAATCCCCACGGCCGTTCTAGTGAGGGCTGCTGGATCCCAGTGTAGGAGGCTTCTCTGCCCGGCCCCCCTCCAAAAAACCACCAACTATTACTCTCTTCAAATCTAGGATCAGGGAAACACGGTTCTTTCCCCGCCCCTCTGCCAACCCAACCCGCAGCGTGTTTCTGGTGCCTCCGATTAGGGTTGAGACCGTCGCTAATCCTTTCCCACATATAAACACAGCTTGAGATGTGGAGGGAGGTGCAACGTCCATGCGTCTCTGGGGCGTGCGGGGAGGGCTGAGGCCGTATAAATCTTTTTTTTTCTGAAAGGGGGACAGGGAGAAGGATGAAGCCTTACACAGGGGGGTCTTGTCCCATGGGGGGGGAGCAGCATTTGTCATGAAGAGAGAAAGAATGCAAAGGAAAGGCAGAGAAAAGGCCCGTAAATGAGACAGTACCAGGGACTCTGGGTAGGGATGGGGAGCCCAGGATCCCATCTAGTATAATACAGTGGCCAAGAGATGGAGCTGTGAAGCAAGAAGAGGCAGTGTGACAGAGTGGTTAGAGCATTAAGACAGGGACTGGGGAGTTTTGAATCCCTTGTTTAGCCCAGGAACTCAGGTGGGTGACTCTGGGCTGGTTGCTGTTTCTCAGCCTAGCCTGCCTCACAGGGTTGTTCTGAGAATACAGTGGGCAGGAGGAGGACCATGTATGTTGTTCTGAGCTACTTTTTGAAAAAGAGGTCTAAAGTGTGTGTGTGTGGTTGGTTGGTTGGTTGGTTGGTTGGTTGGTTGTTTAACCCTCTTCCCCTGTACTGTTTTCTCAAAAAGTAATAACCCTGAAGTTACTGCTTGCTTATTGGGGACAACTGACCATACATTTCCCCAGCAGAGCAAATGACTGCGGTCTGGATCCAATTTACTCCTGCCCTATGGCTGCATTGCAAAATAAAAGGAACATGCTGGACTTCCAGCTTGGCTTTACTAGGTAGCCTGAAGGAAACCACTCTTGTTCTCTTGCCCTCCTCTTTCTCACCTGCAACATGAGTATAACGGTATTGATGTACCTTGCAAGGTTGTTGTTGTGAAGATTGTTGTTGCTATTTTCCTTCAAGTCGATCATGACTTATGGCGACCCTATGAATCAGCATCCTCCAATAGCATCTGTCGTGAACCGCCCTGTTCAGATCTTGCACATTCAGGTCTGTGGCTTCCTTTATGGAATCAATCCATCTCTTGTTTGGCCTTCCTCATTTTCTACTCCCTTCCGTTTTTCCCAGCATTATTGTCTTTTCTAGTAAATCATGTCTTCTCATGATGTGTCCAAAGTATGATAACCTCAGTTTCATCATTTTAGCTTCTAGTGACAGTTCTGGTTTAATTTGTTCTGACACCCAATTATGAGACAATATTGCTGGGATGGCTTTGGACAAGCCTTTTAGTCATGATGGCTATATATTCCCTTTGCTACTAGAGCCAGTGTGCCTCTGAAGTTGCTGGGAAACATGAGTGGGAAACTGCTGTTGTACTTATGTCCTACTTGTGGGTTTCCCAGAGACATCTAGCTGGGCGTTTGGCCTGATCCAGCCAGGGGTGTCATCTCATATTCTTCAGTGTGCTCTATGCCTTGTGCCCTGAGACCCTGAGCTTCCCCAAAGCAATCTGGCTGGGTTAGGTAAACCAGGGTAGCCAACATGGTCTCTCCCAGATCTGGTTGCACTTCAGCTCCCATCAGCCCCAGCCAGCATGGCCAATGGCCAAGGATGATGGGAGTTGGGGTCCAACAGTGTCTGGAGGGCACCAGGTTAGGGAAGGCTGCAGTACTATTTCCCTGCTGAGAAGAGGAACCTGTGGCCCTCCAGATGTTGTTGGACTCCAGCTCCCATGAGCCCCAGCCAGCGTGGCCAATAGTTGAGGGTGATGAAATCGAGCAACATCTGGAAGGCCAAAGGTTCCCCATCCCTGAGTTCAAACACCAGAGCAGTCCGACAGCATAACCAACATGCCTGGGCAAATAGAAAGGTTTTAGTCTGATGCTGCAAGGACTGTAGTGTCAGCACCGGTCATACTTATGCAGAAGGAATGTGGAACCTGGTGCCCTCCAGATGTTGTTGGTCTGCAGCTCCCATTAACCCCGGTCAGAATGGCCAAGAGTGAGGGGAGTTGGAGTCCAGCAACATCTGGAGGGCACCACATTGGCTACCCTGGCCTTTTGCTTTGAAGGTTCTGCCTCCAGATGTGGTGACAACACGGAGTGGCTGCTTTGCAATATCGTTGGCCTCTGGGAAGTGCCCAAGTCTCTCTCTGTGTCTGTCTGTCTGTCTGTGTCCGTGTTCCCGAACTTGTCCTCTTCATACACTGTGTTGTGCAGAGAGTGACCAAGGAGCGGGAGTTGGATGCAGAGAATAACGGAAGGTGTTTTTAATCAATATCATTAATGTGTCAGAACTAATAGCCAACTTGTGGACATTAATCTCCTTGCCTGGTTCCCCATGAATCAACACAATCTGTGAGAATCATATAGAGATGCCCCCCGTTGCCCCACGACACAGCAGAGGTGGACACAGCTGGGAGCTCTTTCTCTCTTTGGTTATGCTGAGCACTGTGGGGTGCGCTTGGCGTCACCTTCAGCAGGGTGGTGACAACTTCAAAGCCTGGAAATCTTTTTTTAAAAAAATCTGTGAATGTTCCATTCAGTTTGGAAGGTATTTGGATGCCAATGCATCTTTGTTTCTCTTTTTGTAAAAAAAGAAGGCATAATTCTTTAGCCTAGCAGCGGGGAACTGCTTTTTTAATTCCAAGGGCCGCATTCCCTTCTGGGTAACCTTCCGGGGGCCACATGCCAGTGGTGGGTAGGGCCTGAAGCAAAAGTGGGCAGGGCAACAAATGTAAAGGTTGTATCTGACTCAGAGTAGAACCCGTTGGAAAAAATGAGCCTACATTAGTCATGCCCATTAACTTCAACGGGTCTACTCTGAATCAGACTAGCATTGGGTACCACCCTTTATTTTCCTGTGTATGGTAGGCGGGTTTCTGCATGCCCTCACACACACCCTGCCTTTCCTCCATCCAGGCAAGTAAACGGCATCATCAGAAGTCAAGGACACATTCTAGCCAGGTAGAAACACTTGGGGTGTGAAGCAAGGCCAGTGAGGGGTGTGTGGTCTCAGGAGAAGGGGGGAGGCCTGGGGACAGCTCCGAGGGCCAGTTAGAGAGGCCTGGAGGGCCGCATATGTCTCCTAAGCCTGAGATCCTCACCCCTCCTTCAGCGCACTCTTCTAGTTTCACGTAAGATCTCAGAAACCAGAAGAATAGATCCCTGACAACAAAGGCAGGATCAAAGTTTTAAAGTAAACTAAACCATCAGTAAAATTAACATACCCTTCTTTTTTTTTCATTAGCAAGAGGTGGGGTGATGGTGGAGGGGAAGAATTGTGAACCAGAAGTCAGTGTGAAAAGGTCTCCAATTACACATGGAGGGAACTGAAAGTGAAATGTTTCGCAGGACACTTGTGTGCATATTTGCTCGGCAGTAAGTTCCGCTGAGTTCAATGCTCCCAGAGAAGTGGACATAGCATTGTAGCCTTAGGCTGCAAGACCTAAGTACCCGGACTAGAGGCTGAGCCTCACTGGACACAGTTTGGAGTAAACATGCATAGGACTGCAGCGCTAGACGCCAGAGTATAGCTGGAAGTTCCGTTGAAATCTCTTGCTTAGGGGTTAAGTTACTTTGTTAACCCTGAGCTGCTGGACTTGCTCAGGCCACACAAAGCCTGCATGCAAGACTCTAGGTAAGAACTGTTTAGCATGTCAGGGCTAGCAAAAGCATCTTGCCTTCTCAATCCTAACTAGACTTGCTGCAGTGACAACAAACACCCCTTGAAAGTAGCAAACAAACATGGCAAGGAGGAGTGGACTGGGCTCACGTCGTTCTTTCTCCTGTAGTAATATGTTATTTATTGGTTTGTTTATTCAGTTTCCAACCCCCCAAAGGCGCCCAGGGCAGCAAGCAAAACAATTTAACAAAAACAACAAAAGCATTCTCAAATAGTTGCTAATAAGCATACGCGTACATACATTACTGTCAGGGAATTTTTTTATGTAGCCCCTCCCATCTGTAGCCTGAAGTGATATGGTCTTCTCTACCCTTTTGGGACTCTATTGCCTCCTCCTTCTGCATGTCTAGACTAGGCCTCTGATTCTTTTGAAATTGCAAGCCTGGGCCAATCTCTCAAAACAAGTTGTGGCTTGGTGGGTCAACCTCTGGCAGAAAACGTGTTTGTTTGTTTATTTGTTTGGGGAGCATCCCCACTCCATGCCCCTGTTTATCTCTTTGCATCTCTGGGTCATGTTGCCACCTCAACCTCTTGGTACATGAAACGGTAACAAGGGATGGAGGATCTAAACAACTGAAAAACAGCAGCTGCTCTGACATAGCATGTGACCAAACTGCGGAACTCCTCGCCATGGGATTTTGTGACAGCCAATAATCCAACCTGGATTAATGTCAATATTGAACTCAGCAATGTCACCACTACTTTTATGTGCATGCAGATTTTATCTCACCCATCCCAAAAGAATTGCAGGTAATGAGAATGCTGAGGTTTTAAAAGAACCGTGTTCAAGACTCCCTTGGTGTGTCGGATGGCAACAGTCCTCCATTTTGAAAATGAGCCTTCAAGTGCAACTTTATGCATGCTTCCTCAGAAATAAATCCTACTGTATTCAGCAGAGCTTACTCCCAGGTCACCATGCACAGAATTGCAGCCTCAGCCTGGAGAGTGGCTAATGGAGTCATAACTATCTGTGGCAACAGAGTGGAAATCTGTGCTCGGAGACACTTGCATCTTTGTTCAAGCCTTGTTTAAAAACAAGGGAGTGCACCAGCCTGTTCCACTTTAGAATTCCTTTCATTTAATCTGAGATATGGTTGTACCTAATCTGTAGCAAGGTGTGTATGTGGGTGGTGGTGGGGGTGAGGGATTCTCATGGTCTCCACATTTCCCAGGACCCCCAATTAGGCAGCTGACAGTTGCAAGGGAAACCTTCCAAAACTGAATTGTACTCACTTGCTCACTATAGAGTTACCAGCTGGTTCTTCCAGCTGTGGCTCTGCTGAGAGCCAGTGTGGCAGTTAGAGTGTTGCACCTGGACTAGGGAGACGTGGGTTCAAATCCCTTCTCTGCCCTGCAGTTCATTGGGTGGCCTAGGACTATCTCTCCACTTAACCCTGGGGTGGGGAGCCAGATGTTGCTAGACTTCCAACTCCCATCATCCCCCAACCATTAGCCATACTGGCTGGAGTTTTTGAGGGTTGAAGTCCAACAACATCTGGAGGGTATAGACTCCCCGCCCCTGACCTAACATTTGCACAGAAAGGAGAGCTCTGCCTAGCACAGCTTTTCTTATCAAAGCAGTTCTCCTGGTAGACTTCCCTCTCTCCTGAGCCATCCTTTTTTTAAAAAAATGTGTGATCCGTCTTCACATCTGGAACAGGCACCCAGGTACTCACAATCATCCCTTCCATGCACCAGGGTGTTCAGGATTCCTCACATCGAGGAGTGATTATGGAGGGGCACGTTGGGACCAGAGCCAGGAGTGTGAGTTTGTCTCTGGCTCCCAGCACCTGGTCTGCCTCTGGTGCTGTCATTTGTGGAAACACTCCCCAGCCTCACTTGCAGAGCATCTCATGACAACTTTCATGGAGAGATAAGAAGCCCCAGCCATAATTACAATAATAAGCCAGCCATACCCAATCCCCCCCATACACACCTCTGTGCTCTTATTCCCTCTCCTCCCTTCCCTGCCACTTAATTTTTGCATAGGCTTTGATGAGACATGATTCAGGTGTGGGTCTCTTTAAACAACAGCACCACAATCCATCTTTTATCGCGGTTTGCTGCATCAGGAATGACAGAACCCAAACAAGTGCTCGGAAAGGTGAGCCCAGCCCTGTTGTGCTTGATCGAATTAGTCTCCTGCTGAGATCAGCTTGGCCAGTTGCAAGATTAGACCCAAGAGGGTAGCTGTGTCCTTTGGGAGTGTGGCAGGTGTTTCCAATGAAATCAATGGCAGGCGGGACCATCTTCCTAGTTCTGATTGCATTAGAAATGGCGAGAAGGTTTCACTTGCCGCAGAAGTCTGATTGAAGAACGCTATTTTTGAATTCTGATGCAATTCTTTTTGCCCTGACCCATTTAGGGTTTTCTTTGGAGGCTGGAAGAGGTTCCTACAGAAATTAAAAGTCAATTATTAGTGTAATGTTGCCGTTCAGGACATTAAAAAAACAAACACCGATGGCCATGAGTCAAATCTACAGCATGACAAGATTGCCCGCTGATCCCTGCCCTAATTTGTTCAAGCTGGTATTTGTGCCGTTAACAGCCTACGAACAGCCCTGCTGGATGAGGCCAGTGGCCCTTCTAGTCCAACATCCTGTTCTCACAGTAGCCAACCAGGTGCCCCAATGGGAAGCCCTCAGGTAGGCCATGGGCGCAGCAGCAATGCTCTCTCCACGTGTATTTCTGAGCAACGGGTCTTCAGAGACATGGTGCCACTGGCACTAGAGATTACATATAGCCATCATGATTAGCAGCCATTGATAGTTTTCTCCTCTCTGAGTTTCTCTAATCTCATGAAGCCTTTCTGGCATGGAAATAAATCTGTTTGCTTGCTCATGTCTGCATGCTAAGCTACATTTAAAAGCATAGCTACAGTGGTTGCTTGAAAGGTTGGCAGCCTAAGAGCTGGTGAACATCTGGCACTGATTTATGCTGTCTCAGACCAGGGTCATTCTAGTTCACTGTTGTCTACTCTGACTGGCAGTGGTTCACCAAGTCTCAGGCAAAGGGCTTTTTCATCACTTGCCACCTGATCTTTTTTAAATGCAGATGCTGGGATTGAGCCAGGAATGCCATGCAATGCTTGGGCCCAGTCAGTGACCTGTGGACCCTCCCGCTCTTCACTTTTCCTGTGATCTTTATGACAAAGAAGAATCAGAGTCTGCATATTGCTTTAATCCGCTGCTGCTTGGTTTCCATTTGGATAATTTGGATAGTGCTTTTATACAGTTTCTACAGAATTGTTTCATGTTTTATCCATACGAACCCCCTTGGGAGGCCTTTGCCCTGAAAGGCAAGATGTAGATATTGGGATAAATAAATGAACGGAATAAATAATTCAATTCATTTGCAGCTTCCCTGGCTACCTGTGGAGACCGGCCGCTCCAATGTAAGTGGGGCAGTAAATCTGCTCCAGGTTTTAGTATGAACTTTCAAGGAGGTGCTTCAGCATGTTGAACAGCTCCTTGAAAGTTTGGACAAAAACCTGGCATGAATTCGCTGCCCCACTGACATTGGAGCCACCAGTCTCCGCTGCTTGCTACCCTGGCCCTCTGGAATTCTCCCCACCTCATTCCAGTAGTTTTCAAACTATGTTCTGGGGGATCCTGATTGCTAGACTACATCTCTCATTACCTCTGATCTCTGGCCATGCTGGCTGGGGCTGATGGGAGTTGGAGTCCAACAGCATTTGGTGGTCCACTTTCTCCATCCCTTCTTTAGATGCTCTCCTCAGTGAAAAGATGTGGAATGGCAGACTGGTTTTCCCTCCAACATAAGCTTTTTGCTTAGCGCTGTGGATGTTCCCCTTCGATGTGTAGCCACAGGGCAATGCTAGCTGTCTTCTTGGAGATGTTCTCCATCCACATAAGGCAACTATGAACTCAAATGGCCTGCCTATCACCCAGCCATAGCTGAGCAGTCAGGCATCTGCTTTGCATGCAGAAGGTCCCAGGTGCAATCCCCAGCTTCTCCAGGTAGGGTTTGGAATGCCCCTGTTTGACATCCTGGAGAGATGCTGCCAGTCAGTGTTGGACCAGGTGTGGGAAACAACAACAGATGTTGCTGAACGGCAACTCCCATCAGCCTCAGCCAGCATGCCCAGTGACTAGGAATGATGGGAGTTGTAGTTGAGGAACATCTGGAGGGCCATAGGTTCCCCACACCTAGGTTCACAGCATTGTTTGACCCCAACAAAAACCCAGCAACATAATCTCCATAACATCCATGCAGAAGTTAATTGAGAACAGCTTCATATTAACACAAATACATGATAGCACTGTAAAAATTAATTATAATTTTGGCTGAGGCAGCAGAAGCCTATTTTGTTGCTTGCATGGATTTACTGCATGGATTTACTTCTGAGGACATAAATGGTGTCAACCCTACATGGCTAACAACTTTGTGCATGTAGCTCAGTGGCGGAACATCTCCTGTGCACCGAGGAGGTCCCGGGTTCAGTCTTTGACTCTTGGGAAGGAAGGGGATGTGCCAGCGATGTGGGATGGAATATTTTTCAGGACTGTATATTTTTTCTGCAGCAAATTTTCCATTTCATAATTTTGTTGGTAATAAATGGATGCCAGCTGAAAATAAATATTAGGCAATCTTGGTTTTCGCTTTGTTTGCTAAATACAGGTAAAAGAAACATGCTAACTGAGATCACTCGTTAGCAGTAGAGGCTGGTGTCTCCATGTCAGTGGGGCCATGGAATCCACTCTGGGTTGTAGTCCGAACTTTCAAGGAGGTGCCCAAGGTGCCACCAGCCACCACTGCTCTTTAGGGCGTATGTGGGAAACCTTTGGCCCTCCAGATGTTGCAGAACTTCAACTCACATCATCCTTGGCCATTGGCCATGCTTGCTAGGGCGGATGAGAGTTGTAGTTCAGTAGAAGCTGGAGGACCAAAGGTTCCTCACTCCTGCTCTGGGGCACCAGGAAATGTTCCAGTGTGAGTTGAACATTTTCCTATGCTCGTTACCGTAATTTACATGGGAATTTTTCACCATATGTTTTCCAAGAAAATAGTCTAATTCAGAAGTTTTCCAGAAAACCCACGTCACTGCTATGCACCATCCCGTTAAATGCAATGCAGCCTCGAGGGTCCCATTTTACTAGGAGAAGCCCTGCAGCAGGCCAGTGTTAAGGGCCCTACCAGGGAATTATTTAAACCCATGTAATTAAACCAGTTAACACCAGTATGGAATTTGAATTCCATAGTCAAATTTGCTGAAGCTATGTAGTCCTGGCTGTGGTCAGTACCTGGATGAGAGACTGCCTATGAACCTCTTATACAATGCCTTTTGAGTTTATGAGGGGGAAAGTGGAGTGTTGATGAAATAATAATGACAATAATTATTCCTCACAGATGTATCCTACCCTTTTTCAAGGAGATCAGGGTGGTTTGCCTTATTATCCTCACAACAATCCTGTGAGGTCAGTTAGGCTTGAGAGAAAGTGGCTGACCCAAACTCAGCCAGTGGCTTTGCAGCCCTAACAGGAATACAAACCCAAATCGCCCTGGTCCAAGTCCACTATCCCACATCCTAACTTATTTATTTGTTTGTTTACATGTGTGCAGGGGAGGCTTGCCCAGTAGGGCTAATGGTACACTGCCCCACCAACCTGAGTCATCCCCCCACCTGCCCTGCCTTCTTACCTGCAACCAGTCCAGGGGTTGGCTTTGCAGTCAGCTTCCTCCTCCTACATCTCAGGGTTGGTCTTGGAGAACTCAGCAGGGAGGAGGAGATGGGGACAGAACTGGAATTAGTTGCCTCTGCCTGCCATTGGCTCTGGATCCACCTACTGTTGGGCTCCCTGCCCTTCCGCCCCACCAGTCCCAATAGGCACCAGCCACCACCGCATGGATGCGCTGCACTCAGTCAAGTTCTCTGGGTGGTTTTCATAAACAATAAAATATGAGGTGCGCCTGGCGCCAACACTGTTATCTTTTCGGCGCCAGGTCAAGACTTTCCTCTTCTCCCAGGCATTTTAGCGTGTGTTTTTAAATTGCTTTTATATTGTTTTGAATTTTAAAATTGTGTTTTAAATTGTTTTCAAAATATGTTTTTAAATTGTGTATTTGTTTTAATGTTTTTGATTGCTGTAAACCGCCCAGAGAGCTTCGGCTGTGGGGCGGTATACAAGTGCAATAAATAAATAAATAAATAAATATTTGCAGCAGTAGCACTTGGAGTCAAATAAACCGCAAAGCAAAAAGGCTAGCCAAAAAACCCAACTACGTACTATTTCACCCTAAGCTCTGCTGGGTTCAATGGGACTTTCCCCCTAGAAAGTGCCCAGTGGGTCGTGGCCGCTGGCTTTGACTCACCGCCTGTATTTATTTCGGATCCGCTTGCACGAGGCGCAGTTGGAGCCTGGCCCTTCCTCTGTTCTGCAGAGATGCAATTCTTCCCCGCCTGCCTCTTTCCCCCCTCATCCTGTCCCCCTTGGCTTGAGAGCTCTCTTTCACCCTCCTGTCCCATCTGAGAGCCTTTCCAACCCCTTCCCCCTTTTAAAAACCCTCTCGCTCCCCGTGTGTCTCTCAGAGCTCTTAATTCCTCTCTTCCCAGGCTAGAGCCATGATTTAATTCCCCACTTATCGGCCGTGCAAATGAGTTAAAATTGGGTGACTTGACAGCCAGGCTGTAGGAAGCCAAGCTTGCATTGTACTAGGAAGGGAAGAGGGCAAATATTTGCTTGTGCAGTCAGAGAGGGATATAGCCCTGGGCCAAGCAGCTCAGAGCGAGGGGGCAGGGAGGAATAATGGAGGGGGGCAGAGAAAGCCCAGCGGTTCAAGCGGCTCTTCTGACAGGCAAAGCAAGGTGGAACCTGCCCTTTCTTTTTGCACAGCACCCTTGATGAAAGATGTCTCGTGGGCTCCCAGGTATTGGAAGAGATTCTATCTGCTGCTCTGTATGCTTTTTTAAAAAATATCCCGTTCTTTAAAAATCCAAATCCTGTGTCGAGAACGACCAAATGCATCAGCATGCATTATGCAAGTTAAATAATGCACACTGGTTTGCTTATGCGGTGTAGTGCATTGTTCTTCTACCAGCCAAGAAACCGTACCAGGGCTGGAGAACTTCCTACAGACCGAGGGCCGCATTTCCATTCTGGGCAACCTTCCAAGGGCCAGATGCCAATAGTGGGTGGAGCCAGAGGCAAAAGGGGCCAGATCAATGAATGTAGAATTTATCTTTGTACAATAGGCTGGTTTCTACACTCACTCTCTATCCTCCATCTAGGCAAGCAAGAGGCATTGCTCGAGTTTAAGGGACACGATTCCAGCCAGGCAAAAACACTCAAAGTGTGCAGCAGAGTCAGTGAAGGGTGTGGCCTGGGTAGAGTTTCTCCAGGGCCACATTCAGAGGCCTGGAGGGCCACATTTGGCTCCTGGGCCTGAGGCTCCTCTCCCCTGTACTATACAGAACACTTGTCCCGTGAAGCCCCTGAACATCCTCTTTGGATTCCCTGCTCCCTTCCCAGTTTGGCTTCTTTAGTCTCCAAGAGTTCTGAGGGACTAGGAACTTGCTTTAGAAAGAGAGAGAGGAGAGAGAAAATAAGACCAAAGTGAAACTGATATTAAAAGATCAATTGTATTTATTGCACATGTTTAAAAAAACACACAGACACACACAACAAATGCAAATAGCAGCACTCTCGGTGGGTGAGAGAAAATTTTCAGGATCACAGCAGACAGAGAAGGGCGCCCCTCTGCCATGGAAAATAGTTCCTCTAACATTGCTGTTTGGATTGGGACAAAATCCCCCATTGGGATCAAAGAGCAGTTTCAGAGGAATTGCTTTAATCAGAATTGAAGCAGAGACAAACAAGTTAAACTCCCCCCACCTGCTGCTATACCAGTAATTAACATACACATATATAGTCACAACACAGCAGCAGCAGGAGCTGCTACTTGCATTTTTTAAAAAGTGCACATTAAATACAGAGGCACTGGCTGAGGGGCCCTGAAGCTGAGAAGGGGCCCCTGCTGCAGGGGCTGGGCGGACACAATGCTGGCACAGGTCATGGACCGAGAGCCCCCCCCCCAGGCAACACACACGCTGCCGGCATGGACTGGCCACACCACTTCTGGATCACACTACCATTGCCACAGGCTTAAATAGACTGTGTCAGCGCCTTCAATGTAGGGTGATCCCAGTAATAACTACTGTCAGTGTTGTGAAAGAGTACAACGGCATTTTATATTTTTTGTATGTTGCTACTATCATACATGTTTTGCTTTTTATAAAACTTTTTATAATGTTTCCAGATATAAAGAGTTTAATATATATTTTCCTTCCCAATAATAAATACGTACATGGTATTCCCAGCCAGTCTCCTACAGAGAGTGTCACAGACCACACCCAGGTCTGCATCATCGGCTTTGAGACCACACCCTGCAACTGATTTAAGAGTGGCCACCAAATTTTGGCAGCGGCCAATATAATCTTAGAGTTGGGATGGGGCCTTGTAGGCCATCTAGTACAAAGGAAGCTGCCGAGGTGCCCTCCACAGGTTGTTGGACTACAACTCCCATCAGACCCAACCAGCATGGCTAATAGGCAGGGTTTACCGCTTTGACTACCCCGATCTAGTGCAACTTATATTGAGCCAGGCCATTGCTCCATCTAGCTATGTATTGTCTACACTGACTGGCAGAGGCTCTCTAGGGTTTCAGATGGGAGTCTTTCCTAGCCCCACCTGGAGATGCAGGTCACTGAACCTGGGACTTTCTCCGTGCAAAGCAGCTGCTCTGCCACTGAGCTATGGCCCTTCTCCATGCAGGATTCTAGAGCTAGACCATCCCCAATAGGCAACTGTCCAGTCTCTGTCATCACTGCCTCTTGTGGGAGCAAATGGAGAAGCTATGAGAGTTTGACCAATGGTGTGATTTCTCAGGGATGAGAAGGGCTTTCAGTTTCCTGCTTGCAGCTGCTGGCCTGGGCTGGTGGGAGTTGCCCCCAAAACATCTGGAAGGCACCAGTTTGGGGAAGGGTGTCCAAAGGCAAGGTCTGAGAGGCAGCCGTAGTGTATTCCTGCTTGAGGAATTCTGAAGGAAGCTCCAAAGGAGTTTGATAAGAACCACTTTCTCAGGCCGGTGGCACATGTCCTATTGTGTTGCTTTCAATCATCGCCATGCTAGAGGTCTTTGGGAGTGCAGGCGCAGGGATGCTGTGGATTCCAGCTCAAACAGCAACATCCGAATTCCATCTTATTGTTCAAGGCAGAGAGTAACTGGCACATTCCTCTGCAAGCCAAGGCAGTCCCCTCTTAGTGCCCAACCCCTTCCTTGTTTACCTAGGACAGGCCCCGATCCTCCACCACAAGAGAAGGATTTGCATTCCTTGGCCTCTTTTCCTCTGCCCTGACAGTGCACTGATTGTGGCTCTCTTCTCAGCTGGACAAGTTGGAGCAAGAGACCTCATTTTCAGGTTGGGCAACCTTGATTCCTGTTCTAGAGAGAGAGGGTGCGGTCGTCGTCCCCCCCCCCCAGTTCTCTTTTTGCTGCCAGTCTTGGTGGGGGAGGAAGGTGAGTCTCCTGGCCTGGGAATGGAGGGATGCGTTCAAACCTGCCGAAACCGCCCTAGAGCCCTGAACTTTTTGAAACCTCCTCGGTTTGAAAATGGAAAGGGAAAAGGCAAGGGCTTAATTTTTAAGTCCGGGTTTGGCACCAACACCTATTGAAAAGGCCAAGGCATTGGCAAAGTAATAACAAAATAAAAATAAGAAATGAGGGCACTTTGAACATGTGTGGCATACGGCGTTGCCCTCCCCCTTTCCACAAAGACAACACAGCTCCCTTCTGCAGGTCTGGGATTAATTCCAGATCAAAGGCCATGGACTCCAGGCAAACATGAGCCCTTGCCCCCACGTTAGGCTGAATCCTTTGGATGATGTTCGACTCGCTTGTTTAAATTGTGGTGTCCTTTCATGGCATCCAACTTTTCCACTTCCCTCATCTCATCTCCTCGGCAGCAAAACTCTTCCAAAATCAGACTTGCCGTTGGATTCTTGTGACTCTCTGGGGCAGGGGATGACCAGCTCTGTCACCCTGTAGAAATGGTGGTGGACTAGAACCCCCTTGATCCTTGACTCTTGGCCATGTGGTCTGGGACTGATGGGGGTTGGAGGCTAGTGACACCTGGCAGGCACCAGGATGGCTATCCCTGGCTTAAGGGAGCATTGTTGAGTGACTGCAAGATCTGGGGATTGGACCTTCCCTCTTTTGCCTTCTTCACCTCAAATATGGAGGTGCTTTGGGTAGGGGAGGAACTGATGCTTCTCTCTTCCCATCCCCGCCCACCCACCTTAGTACTTGCAGCTTTACCAGCTGACAGCACAGCTCACCCCATCACGCCCTTTCTTCTGCGGCAAATTAAGCCGCTTTGGTGAGGCCACCCACAGGCAATGTGTGCGCATGGTGTGTGTGTGTGGGGGGGAGAGGAACTGAGGCCATGGAATCCCCCCCTCCCTAGCCCCTCCAGCTCTTGTTGCTTTGGACCGCATCATTGGGAGGCAAAGGATAATCAACGGGCAAAATCCATCCAATCTGTTGAAGAAAATTAAAAATGGAGTGGGAGGGTGGGAGAGGAAGACCCTTGCCCAATCATGGGCCTTCTTGGGTTGCTAGGTTACCAGCCAGATCCCCATACTCTTGGACCCCTTGCCCGGTGCATCCTCGGGTACAGGGTTGTGCCAGACATCTGGCCTCTTCCTCGTCTTCCTGCTAATTCATTCTCTCTCTCTCTCTCTCTCTCTCTCTCTCTCTCTCTCTCTCTCTCTCTCTCTCTCTCTCTCCCTCCCTCTCTCTCCCTCCTCCCCCCCTCCCTCCCCTGCTGCCTCTTGCTCAAAAGCCACCTTCTGTTTCTTCAGAAGTTTCATTGGGCTCCTGTTCTTGTAGGTGCTGCTAAGGCCAACACCACCTCTTTGTCATTCCCTTTGCCAGCAGAGCACAGAGACAAAAGTGGCCAGGCGAATGGCAGTTTTTGTTCGTGGATCATCTCCTTTGTCTTACTTGAATGCTTAAAAATCACATTCTCTCTCTCTCTCTCCCCCCTCCCCCCTTCTCCTCTTTGCCCTCTACCCCCAAATTTCCCTACAGTTCTTGCCCTGGTCCTCTGGGTGTATTTCCCCCACTCCTTTCCCCTCCTTTTTTTTCCTGTTCCAAACAAAAAAACGTAAGGATAACTTTATTTCCTGCTGCACCTCTGAAACAAATACAGTGTCTGCTTTTTCATTGTGTGTGCTCCGATTACTGAAGGACACAGGATTTGAAAAACGTCAAATATTAGAAAGACAGTCTCCTAAACTGTATTCATGAAGGGTTTCAGTCGCTTTTCTGTTGACAAGAGACAGGCAAAACAAGACAGCAAATGCTCCCGCTGTGCTGCCTGAATACCTTTTTCCTCCTCCCTTTTCGGAGTCCAGCCCATTTAACCAGCACAGCAGTGCGGAAGCTATGGCGGCTCTTCATGCGTTGCTGGACTCCCAACTCTCGCCATCCCTGACTATGGGCCCTACAAGCTGGAGTCTTAACATCTGCAGAGTCATAGTTCCCCTGACCCTGAGCTAGTGCATAATGTTTAGAAATTCTGAAAATTAATGTACAGTTCTGTTAATGTCAGAATTAGGCCCTGTAGAGTTCAGTGGGGCTTACTTCCAGGTAAGTGGGAAGGGGATTGCAGCCTAAGAATCAGAAGTGGAACCTGCAACAAAATGTTGCAGCGTATCTTCCCATTTGAACAAGAGTGCTCCAGTTTAGTGATCCAACCAGCTAAAAGCCCAGTTACCTAAGCCTTCCTCCAGGAGAGTCCATTCCCCAGCCACCATTTTCCTTTCCTCTTTTTTTTTTTTTGCAAACTGGTGCTTAAATTGTGTGGCTACTGAGCATGTGCAGTCCTCACTTTTGGGGAAAAGTTTTTTTTGTGTGTGTGCTTCTTTACACTTTGGAGGCCTCTGGTACCTCTGTTTTGCTTCTCAGTGGGCCATTTCCGTTGATACTTTCCACCCGTGCTCGCTATTAGAGGGAATAATTGCTTTGGAAAATCAATATTTTCCCTTTAACCCATAAAACACATCATTTTACATTTTGCTAATATATATATATATATATATATATATATATATATATATATATATATATATATATATATTGTATCAAAATATACAATGATGCGTTTTATGGGTTAGAGAGAGAATATCGATTTTCCAAAATATTTTTAGTTTTTAAAAGAGCGTTTGCTGACCTCAAGATCCTGGGGAGCAGCTTGTGTCTTCCTCACTTGGTACCCACAAGGAGCAATTCCTCCACTTGGTGGAAAGCAAGTGTGCCTATTTTTACCTGCTAAAGACCGGAGACTGTGCTCCTGCTGTTTCCATTATAGCTGTCCCTCCTCTCTCCTTTCCCTGTCCTTTCCCATCAATGTCCTTCTTATGTCCTTCCTGCAAAATGCAATTACTTTGGTTACAGTTGCAGGGAGAGGGGAAATAAAGGGCCGCATCCCTCCTGGTTAGGGTTGCCAGGTTCAGGGCCTGAACCTGTATCTTTAGGAGAAGAAAAAGGCAGCCAAGTGCAGGTGTTCTTGCAACACTGTAACGGGAAAAGCCACAAGGTGGAATTCTCCCTTCCCCCTGCACAACTTTTAAAGATATAGAAGAGGCCGGGCCTGGCAACCAAGAGGTCTTCCGTATCTTTAAAAGTTGTGCAGGGGGGAGGGAGAATTCCACCTTGTGGTTTTTCCCATTACACTGTTGCAAGAACACCTGCACTTGGCTGCTTTTTTCTTCTCCTAAAGATACAGGGTCAGTCTCAGGCCATGAATCTGGCAACCCTACTCCTGGTCCTTCTCCAATCTTTTTTTTGGCAATTTCATGCACTTATTGAGGCAATACCCCAACCATAATCAGCTCCTGGTGGGTTCTGGCCTGGCTTGTTTTTGGCAGACATAAATTGCAACACGAAAAGTGTCACTACAATATGGCACATCTAGTTGGCGTACACACCACACATTTAGAGCTTGTTCAAAGCACAAGAGTCCTCTGAAAGAATCCTGGTAACTAGTTTGTTAGGGGTGCTAGGAAGTGCAGCTCTGTGAGGGGGTAAATGACGATTGCTAGGATTCTTGGTTGGGGACCCACGTGCTTCAAATGTATGGTGTGTACACACAGCACTATGCTGGTTTCACGGGCATGCAGGATCCTTTGTTAGAGAACTTTGACCCCTTCATCAACTGTCAGTCCCCTGTTCTCTTTAGTTGAGACCCATGGCAGTTGAACAGGGTTGAAACTGATTTAAGTTTGTCGCATAGACTTCCCTTTAGGAACAGTTCTATTCAGCCCAGGAGATGTTTCTTAGAAGGCATTTTTGATTTTCTGATGCAGTGGGACTCAAACAGACCAAGCCATTTCCAGAATACATCTCTGTGTGTGTGTGCTTGCATGTGCTTGATTTCTATCCAGCATCAAGAAATTCTGCCCATGCCAGATATGATCCAGCATTGATAGGAACCTTACCAAAGTTTTACCATCCAGGCTTAACATGGAAACATTTGAAAGCCCAGTTTGGACCAACAGGAACCAGCCAGGTGTAGTGAAGGCAGGAGAAAGGTACTTTTAATTTAAACCATTTAATTTAATCAATCTGAATCCAAGCTTAACTTACTGACTTAATTGCACACAATGCCTCCACAGCATCTAGAAGACCCAAACAGATACACAGGCACAAATAACATTGGGTGACCAGTTGGGAACGGAAGGATCTGTCAGTTTCGCTTTGGTTTCTCAGTTTTCCAATCTTTTATTCAGTTCTTCAGTAATTAGCTTTTATTTTTTTTAAAAAATCCTCATGAAAATTCTTCAGTATTTTAGTGAGACATTCTTCCAATAAATACATGTTTGTATGCATATTTGACTAAGAAGCACATTTTTGCAAGCATTTTCTCCTAATGTAATCCATTTTTGTGTGTTGTTCACAAATATATTTATTTTTATATGCACTTTCCCCTATTATATATATTTTTGTAAACATTGGCTAGTTGGAGAACTTCATGGCAAAATTCAGATAAGTGTGAATCCTGAAGAATGGCTGAGTTTCGGTTCCCGTATTGTTTCGAAAAGTGCGAATTTGATAGATTTGGTTTTAAATGCGAACTGAATTAAATTTCTCCCCATCCCTAGTGACAGGTAGGAGCTCAGCATATGAGGAAGCATGGGATATATATATTTCTGGCTGGTGTTGAGGAACTGGGTATGTACTTCCATCTTGCCCAAAGTCATGCCCGAAACTACGAAACTAATTTGCTAGTGAAGGGGAGAGAATATGCTCCATTCTGGAACTTTTTGACATATGGAAGCCCATGAGATAATTTTCCAGAGATCTTCTAAGGCTTCAGTACTGGCTTAAGCATACTTGGAAGCAAGCCCGACTTAAACCAGTGGGTTTTTTTCTCTATGCAGGGATGGGGAACCTCAGAGCCAGGTGCTGAATGCGGCTCTCTAGGCTTCTTTAACAGTCCTTGCGACTCTCCCAGGCCACACCCTTCACTGACCCTGCTCCATGCCCCCCACAAGTGAGGAATTTGGTGCACATGAGTGTTTCTGAATGAAATCAATTCCATGCTCAATCAAAACATATCGGCTGTCCCTCCCTCCCCCCAAAAAAGATATGTGTAAGTTTTGGCCACCATCTTGGAAACTGGCCAACAATTTTCACATTTCTGGTTATTGAGTACAATCTGTCAAGCTTATCAAGCTTTTTTCATGCCACATTTTTAGCACCTTTTCAAGGATTACAGTGAACTTTATTTTTTTTTAAAAAATAAAAAATTGGTTCATAGCCAGAAATAAGTTATGGCAAGTTTTTTCAGTGACGCCTTTTTAAAAATACCCAGGAACCTGGTATTGGTCCATCTGACCTGCTGTTGTCTGCTTTGACTGGCAGTAGCAATCCTAGGCATTTCACGCAGAGAAGAGTCGTGACCGTCACCTGCTACCTGATACTACTTTAAAACAAAAACTGGAGATGCTGAGAATCGAACTGTGTTCTTTCACTAGTCTGCATACAAAAAGGTTTATAAAGTGCATTAAGGCAGGAATGGGCAAAGTGTCAGGCTTGTTGGATCTACTTCATACTGAACTAGAACCCCAAGATCTACCAAAAGACACTTCTGGCTGCGTACACACCATAGGTCTAAAGCCTATTTAAAACATATGACTTTCCCCAAAGAATCCTGGGTTCTGCCGTTTGTTAAGAGTGCTGGGAATGGTAGTTCTGTGAGGGGTAAACTACCATTCCCTGGATTCTTAAATGTCTGGGGTGTGTGCGGCCATAGTTAGAATTAAAGAACAGGGTGCTTTTGAGCACACTCTGAGCCAGAAATTAGTTTCCAGTACCAGAAGTGACCTGAACCCACAGTCCTTTCACACGCAAAAGTCCACTCCTGATTAGCTTTCTTTTACATCTGAAGTCTAATTGAAAAAGTAATGCTGTCTTTTGCTCTTGTTGAACAACTGGGAGTCAGAAACCTTACCAATTTATTGCAAATCACCCAGAGACTTGCCAGAAGAACTCTCCCAACCCTGGCATTCCCCGTACAGCTCATCTGCAGGCAGTGAGTTGGAGTGCGTGTCCTGGGAGAGGAAGTGGGTTTTCCAGGCCTCTGGTGGGAAGCCGAAGTGGCAGGTGGGTGTGTGGCTGTGGGGGGTGTGTGTGCGCGCGCGTGTGTGTGTTTGCAGCTGCTTTCGATGTGCCTCGCCAGTTTATGCTCCTGTTCAAAGAAAGGAGGAGGAGGAGGTGGCAGGCTGTAGCAGGTCCCGGCATGTGCAGCAAGGGCTTGAAAGGCTGCAAGTTGCAGCTGGAACTGGGCAGGGTGTGGCTTCCCACAGGAGCACCTAGATTTGGGGGAGCGGAGGACACGAAGTTACAGCAAGAGACCCCAGCTCCCGTGAGATCGAAACTGCACCTCTCCTAATGCCTGGAGGGGGGGCAGGGGTGGAGAGAGAGGGAAGATGGGATTCCATAGGCACGGAGGGGGGGGCGGCAAGCGGGGAGTGTCCCACGCTGTACAGCAAAGGCCTGCCTTTTGGGGGAGGTGGAAAGGGAGGAACCTCATCTTGTTATAGGAAGCCACGTCATTCTGAATCAGACCACTGTCCCAGGCATGGGTCTTTCAAGCCAAAGACCCATCAGGTCCAGCATCTTGTTCTCACAGCGGCCAACAAGATGCCCCTATTGGAAGCCTGCAAGCAGAACCTGATCATGACAGTGCACTCCACGCTTGTCATTCTGAGCATACTGCCTCTGACGGTGGAGGCAGAACTGAGCCATTGTGGCTAGCAGCCATTTATAGCCTTACCCATAAAATGGCAGGGATTGAACCCGGGACCTTTTGCATTCAAAACATGTGCTATGCCACTGAGCTATAGCCCTTCCCCTAATGATGGCATGACGCTTAGACTTCCGCATGGACCACTCCCACCATACCCTCCCCCCGTGAAAAACTGCTCACAGCACTTTGTTGACTCAGAAATCCTTACAACAACCCTGTATGGTAGGCCAGTGTTCTTCCCATTGTACAAGTGGAGAGGGCAAAGAGCTTGAGAGGCTGTGGCTTGCCTAAAAGGGTCACGGATTTTGTGTCAGCCAAGCTGAGATATAAACCAAGTATTTGCTACTCATCAGAGTAGTAGATACTCTGCATGGCACCGGCTCTCATTGAGCCATTGTTGAGGGTGAACGTCATTGCACCAAAATGAATGCAAATGAGAAATGAGGTTGGCCTTCATCTAGAAGCGTGAACAGTTGTTTTCTCTTACTGACCTCCCTTCTTTTACCCATAACTTGTATGTGACAAAGGTAGGATATGTTCCTAAGGTTAGCATGAGACTTGTCTCCTGAGCTACCCAGTCCTGCTCAGCCTCTAGCCTACTTTGCAGGGCTGTGATGAAGAGTGCTGTGCCCATGGGGACGCAAAGTGTTTGGAATGAACTATAGAAGCACTTACAAATGTGGGGTCTTTTTATGGAAAGCCATGTCAAAACGACTGCGCAACCAGTTCAACAGTGTGGCAGAGTCAGCTCAGATTTTACATGTTTTTGTTGTATTTAACATGGGATTTTATGAGATGTATTTGTATTTTCTGTTGTACACCGCCCAGAGAGCTATGCTAGTCGGGCGGTATAAAAATCTAATAAATAAAATAAATAAATAAATTGATTTTGAGCACATAGAAAATGATTGAATGTGGGCTCACAGATTGGGTCTGATACATCAAGAGAATTCAGAACTGAATCAGAAAGGAATTGGAAATCCACTGCATAAGCGCATTTTGTAAACTGAACCAGAAACATTTGCTTATTGGGCAATGCTAAGGCCCCTTGTGTATTTGCGCATGTGAGTGCGTGTGGTATTTGTGTGTGCACTTGCACGCAGAGGCGAGCTTACGCAGGGCTTAGACTGTGCAAGGACAGATGCTTAAATGAATCCTTTTGTTTACTTGTCGGCACTAGACGAGTCTTGGAACTTTGGGAAAGGAAGCCACAGCATAGGATGTCTTTGATGTTCTGAAACATCTGGAGAGTCTAATACGAAGCGGCAGATAGTGTTTTGATGATGAATTATGAGTTAGTGACTTTGGAACATCCAGAGAGCAAAGAGTCCTGTGGGGTACTAGCTGTTGGTCCTTGGGATTGTCACATGTTCCACATCATGGTAGCTGTTCTTATATGGCTTCATTTATCTGAATGGTTTTGGGAATGCTGAGGCAATTAGGAGTTTGGCTGATCATGAGTGAGATTTCCATTGTGATGTGTTGGCTTATGGCTTGATACCAAGCTTCAGATAATGGATCTGTGTTAGCCTCAAAAGCATTAAGTGATTGGCTTGATGCACTTCTTTAATTCATTTGATTGCAGATTGAAATTTTAGATTTTTAAAAATTAGATTTTTATTATGGCTGGCACCCGCCAAAGAGTTTTCTTGTCGATCGTGCTGTTGTAAATCTCTAGGCTTCCCTCCAGGAAGCATTGAAATCTGATTTACTCAACTGCGTATACAGTGGAAACATTGCTTCACAGCGATTTTCCTCCCTCAACATTTATTTGATAAAATGACCCTTGTGAAAAGGTGTAATCCGTGAAGTAAAACTGCAGCTTACAGTACTCCCCCCCCAAAAAAACCATTTAGGGAACCGTTGTTTAGGACCTGAAAGCTGTTGTAGCAGGTAAAAGGGCAAGCTGTGAACCAGGAGGCTGAAGTCTGACTTGAGCGATGGTCTCAGGCTAACTGGTGTGCCCAATCTGTGGTATGGACGTAATGAGACTAGCCTACTTTGCAGGACTGTTGTAAGGACTACAACACTAATCCACTGCAGCATTTCACAGAGGAAAATAGGGGCAGGTTTGTGTACTGGCAATGCTTCCTTTTCACACCAAGGACCACTCCTGAACATTTTACACGTGTGCATGTGTGTGAGTTAGTGCTCACACATGCACACAAATTGCAACCGGCCAGTGGTTCCCTAATTTCCCCCCCCCATGGACCACTTGAAAACTGCTGAGGGTCTTGGCAAACCACTTAATGATTTTTCTGCCTGTTGGAACAACTGCAATGTGCTGTGTGAGACGCTGCAGGATTTTCAATTGTATGATAATTGCTTCTCATTTCTTACATACTGTATTTTATTGTATTCCAATTTGCATTCCATGGAATTCAAACTGCAACACAATAGCATACAATATAAGAAGCAAAGGAAGCAATTATAATACAGTTGAAAATCAATATTAATAGGTAATGCGATGGATGTGCCGCCTCCCGTCTTCAGCCACAAGTCCACAGGCATGCCATGGAATTGTGGACCACCTGAATGAAGCTCACAGACCACCAGTACACTTCCGACCACCGTTTGGGAGCCCCTGCAGTTGTCTTGTATTTCCTTG
This sequence comes from Rhineura floridana, assembly GCF_030035675.1. Taxonomy (NCBI): domain Eukaryota; kingdom Metazoa; phylum Chordata; class Lepidosauria; order Squamata; family Rhineuridae; genus Rhineura; species Rhineura floridana. The sequence continues at coordinate 40,072,710 of NC_084491.1, forward strand.
CTCCAATATACTGCCCTGCAACTGCAGTTGACAACCTGTCTTGTTGGTTCGGTAGTTAATGAACGAGGAGTTGTGCACTGACGTTTCGTGTCCATTCACATGTGCTGACTTGCATTGGCATGAAAGTGAGGATGCAACTTCTTGAGAATTGTTGGTACCCCAGCATCTCCTCAAAAGGCAAAATAAGGATCCCAGGGATGCCTTTACCAGGGAACGGAACCAAAGACTAGAGAAGTTAAATGTGGAGTTGGGAGTTTATCATGTGCACATAGGAAGCTGTCTTATATTAAATCAAATGCATTGGCGCATCAGGCCCAGGATTGCCTACTCTGACTGGCAGCGTCTCTCAGGTGAGAAAGCTCTTCCCCATGATCCCATCACTTGCCCCCTGAGACGTCGGGGATTGAACCTGTGGGGTTTTACCTATACAGAAAGCATTTGCTTCGCCTTGGAGCTCTTGGCTCCTCCTCTGACAGCTCTCCTTGCTTGCGATTAGCAAGGTGAATTATGCAAGACAAATATATGCAAATCTGCTAAATACTTCCAAAATGGATAACATGTCGCAGAATCCAGCTTTTTCTGTGCCTATGTGTGTGGCGTTAAGCCTTAGATTTCCTCCGTGCAAAAATGTCCGCGTGTGTGTATGTATAATATTTCCAAAGCACGGAATTTTCACAACGTCGTTGGAACTCTCGCTGGCCTAGCCAAATCCCTTCCGTTCCAATTCCAAACAGTAGCTTGGAGTTTTGTAAACGGGGGATTTGTCTCCTGGCCTGAATAGGATGGCTTCTCCCCCTACCACCCCAAACAGGTTTTTGCTTGCTCTGGGATCAGCAGTGAGGCCTCGCTCTCACACACTTTGCCTCTGGAAGGTTCTGTTAGATTAGTCCTCCCTGCTGTAAGCTGGAGCCTCCCTCCTCCTCATGTCAAAATTTAATCAAACAGAACATCAACAAGCAGCTCTTAGTGAGATATCCCTGGCCCCTTTGGGGGCGCTGGGCTTGCTTCATACACTGCCTGCTTTTCCACTGATCCTAGGTAATTAAAATGGCTTAACAACCCTATAAGCCAAACAGTTGTCTCCAGGCGCCTCAACTCGCTAAGCAGGAGACCTTTAGCTCATGGAAAGCGGGGGGGGGGGGGTTAGCGGGAGAAAGACCTTATAATTCAAGAGATCGGAGGACAGAGGTGGGGGCAAAGCAGCAATTTGCCTTACATGGCGAGGAATTTGGGGGCGGGGGGGAGAGGAGAGGAGATTAAAATGCCTTGATTTCAAAGGAGACTGTGTGGAAAATGCGGGGGGGGGGAAGAGAGAGAGATAGAAAGAAGCTGGATTCCAGGAAAAGGGTCAAGTCTGTTGACCAGATAATCCAGCCGGCGATGGGAATGGGCACGCTACCGTTATTGGAACTCACTTTGGGCACAAGAAATGCAGAATATGCTGCACGGACATTTATTCCTTCATTTATTTTTAAACTTGCTGTAACACTCTTTATTGTTGGTTCCAGGGCTGTGTATATAGTATATTAAAACCGATGAAATGCAACAAGCCAACAGCCAGTGTAAAACAGTAGTTAAACACACACACACAAAGCAGGAAATAGACTTTCCAAAGGCAGTGAAGACTTGGACCAGCTTGGAATGATAATGATGACGACATACTAGTCCTCATGGTCTTCACCTGGCACATACCAACTATCCAAGTAGTTGCCAGGTGGGCTTCCTCCAGTGGAGTTCTACAGGATGGTGTCACAGCCACAAAACCCTCTGATCATCTTTGCTGGTTGTGTGTGTGTGTGTGGGGGGGGGAGACACAGAAAAGAGAGTGTTGTCTGTTGAACTGGCTTGTATCTTCTGGAATAGAAACTGTGCTAGTGGCTTGTCTGTTGCACCAAAACCAACAAAGACACAATGCTGGGATGGGGAACTTCAGGACCAGGTGCCGAATGCAGCCCTCCAGGCCTCTCTTTCTGGCCCTCAGAACTCTCCCCATGACACACCCCTTCCTGAGCCATATCCCTCGCCCGGGTGTTTGCCTGGCTGGAATGTGCCCTGGGACTTTGATCGTGCTTCTTGGTTGCCTAGATGGAGGACAGATGGCATCATCTGTGAGGTCTCTAATTCTGCCTCTTGAATGGGGGTGGGGTGGGTGGGTGGGAAGAGGAAAACAATGTACTGTGGTTGTGTGTGTGGGTTGTGGGTGGGTGGGGGTCAGCCTCAATTGGTGAAGGGCTGTACCTCAGTGACGAAGCATGTCCTTTGCATCCAGAAGGACCCTGGTTCAGTCCCCAGTATCTCCAGGTAAGGCTGGGAGTGCCCCCTGTCTGAAATCTGGAGAGTTGCTGCCAATCAGCGTCGACAATACTGGGCTAGATGGGCCAGTATGTGGCAGTTTCCTATGTTCCTGCGTTTGGAAGTCTCGTGCACGAAAATCGACTGTCACTTTCTTCCATAAGTAAATTCCTTAACTGTGTATTGCTGCCTAAAAAAATTCCATTTCCTCCGAAATTTCCCTTTGTCTCCAGAACCTGCCTCTCTTTTCCTCGAGCAGCTCTTCAAACCTTTTTGATATATGCAGCCATGTGGTCTTGCCCCCCAGCAAGAGGTAAGGAAGCAGAGCAGCTGACCCTGGGTCTTAGTCATCCCCTTTTTCCAGCTGACTGTAGTGAGGCTCCGGGCTTTTGCCACCTATCCTACTCTCATTTCCCTCCTCCCTCAGTGCCACCCTGCAAACATCCATTTGTGCAATTGCGTTGAATTTATCCTGAGTGTTCTCCCTGGCATTCCCTAGTTGAAGGGACCAATTAGGCAAAGTATTTGCCGTGCGAGCGGCAAATGGAAACTCCAGCGGGGGTATCTGCTGTTGATTCCCTCGATCCGCTTCCTTCAGCCTTTTTGGAAAGCAACAGAGCCAAACCCAGCTTGATCGCATCATGACTCGAAGGCTGCAAACTGGTTTGGGGAGACAATCCCCTGCCTTTGGGGTTACTATTGTCTGAATGAGGGTTGGCGAATGGGGGGGTGCACATTTTCCCTTCATGGGTGTTGTTCCTTGCCGAGAGGCTGTTTCCCTGGGGAGGGAGAGAGAGAGAGTGAGAGGAACAAACTTTTCCAGTGGGTGGGTGTGCCTCTCCCAGCATTGCAAGCTGAGAATTTTGACAGCAGAAAACCTTCACTGACTGCACCGCACATTTCGGGATTGGGGCATTAGACAGCCTACAAGCAGCAGAGTCCCATTTCAGGTCTCTGCGGTGTGACAGTCCAATTTCACTGCCAAAATCTTGTGGCACAATATGTCAGAATTGCAATGTTTTGCAGCGCTATCCAGCTCTTCCTGTAGTTTTTCTGGTTAGACTCTCCTTTTCCTCTAACAAGCTTGTATGTCCCCCTCCACTGTGTTCTGAGGAACCATCCTGTCCTGCAAACCGCCTCACGGATCATCACGTTCAACACAGAAATGATGGCGTTACGTAGCAGTAAAGGTTTCAGCTCAGATGGTATGAGGTCTTCAGTAGAGGGTGGAGGAAAGGGATTGATATTTTGCACGTGCTGCAAGTGAGGGTGCACAAGGAATAGATCTCTCTCTTTTTTTCCGCTTCTGCAACAAGTGTGTGCAAAACATTTGCAGGCACGTGAGGGTTGGCCTTTCCCTTGCTAAAATGCCCTCCCAGCTTACCTGGGGCAGGTAAAGGAGATGTGACATGTCTATCCCAGATGTCTATGGTGGGCCCACAAGCAGGGCATGAGCGCAACAGCACCCCCCCCACTTGTGATTGCTGGCCGTCACTACATCTTTTGGCAGTGAGTTCCATAGTTTAACTGCGTGAAGAAATACTTTCATTTTTCTGTCCTGAACCTTCCAATGTTCAGCTTCATTGGATGACCCCGAGTTCAGGTTCTAGTGTTAGGAAACAAGGAGGAAAGCTTCTCTCTATCCACTTTCTCCACACCATGCATGATTTTATACACTTCTGTCATGTCCCTCACCCTTACTCAACTTCCCCTCCCCCCCCAAAAAAAAGGCCAAAATGTTGTAACTTTTCCTCATAGGGGAGATTTTCCACCCTGTGATAATTTTGGCTGCCCTGTTCTGCACCCTTTTTGACTCTACAATATCCTTTTTGAGGTATGGCAGCCAGGACTATATACAGTATTCAATGTGTGATCGCCTTATAGATTTGCTGTATATAATGGCATCATGATATTGGCAGTTTTGTTTTCAATCCCTTTCCTAATGATCCCTAACATGGAATTCACCTTTTTGCAACTGCTGCATGCTGGGGCGACATCATGGGCATCTGGTTGACCACTGGGAGAATAGGATGCTGGACTGGGTGGGCCACTGGCCTGATCCAGAAGATCTCTTCTTACATTCCCCAGCACATATTCAGTGGCCTGGTTCACACATCACATCAAACCATACTTTAAAACAAACTAAGGTTTACTGTGAGTGAGCATGCTGATGTCTGCTGCTTGAAATGTTTCTGGGTGCTCCTCCCTTGCTATGAATAATGCAAGCCAGAGTCTGGCTTGTCGTGTTGTCCAAACTGGCCCGCATGGTTTCTTTCCTCCAAGCAAACTGCGAGCGGTAACCAAGATTTGTTGAAATGGTTTGGAAGCACCTGTCAAGACCATGCCAGGTGCGTTTCTGAATTCTGAGCAGTGGAATTAATACTGGCAGAGAATCCCTCTTGGGACCAATTAACTCAGCTGCCAAATCAATGCCTGTAAATATTTTTTGGAAAACATTTATTCTCTGATAAAATGTTTTCGTTGTGATTAGACAGAATTATGAGTAGATAGATGCATAGAGATGGATGGGCCGGCTACTTTCTGTCTCGCTGAGGAGAACGCTGTGGTTCTTACCAATTGATTTGTATTGTTGAGGGGGTAACATATGGCCAGATCCCAGTTGGGGGAGGTGCTGGGGAAAAATACGTGAGGGGGGAACAGCACCTAGAGGTGTATTCATTGAATCACTATGTTGGGTCCAACCCTTGGACTTGGTCATGGGGTTAGCAGAGTTTGCTGCAGTAGGAGTTCCTACACAATATGTCCTCTGAGAAGAGACTGAAAGAACTGGGCATCTTTAGCCCTGAGAAGAGAAGACTGAGGGGAGATACGATAGCACTCTTACGATAGCACTCTTCAAGTACTTGAAAGGTTGTCACCCAGAGGAGGATGAGGATCTCTTCTTGATCATCCCAGAGTGCAGGACACAGAATAATGGGCTCAAGTTACAGCAAAACAGATTTCGACTGAACATCAGAAAAAACTTCCTAACTGTTATGACAATGGAACCAATGACCTAGGGAGGTGGTGGGCTCTCCAACCCTGGAGGCCTTCAAGAGGCAGCTGGACAGCCACCTATTGGGTATGCTTTAATTTGGATTCCAGCACTGAACAGGGGGTTGGACTCAGTGGCCTTATAAGCACTTTCCAACTCCATGATTCTGGTTCTATGAACTGTTGTTGACCCGAATGTTTGTATTGGCTGGCTCAGCAGTTCTCTGTTGTCTGGATATCCTCCAGGCTCATTGGAAAGTCCCAACTGAAAGGATTCCTTTCAGTATGGACCTTTCAAGTCTGCTAAAAAGTGTGATGACTATTCTGTTTGTGTTCTTCAGTCCTTTCCTGGTGGAGTAATTGAAACACCTTTACATCACCTAGTTGGCGAGAGACACGTGACTTTAAGCATGGCTTCTGGTAAAAGAAAGAGAACAAATGTTGAATGCACACCTCTTTTGGACAAGCCAGCTTCCCCCATTCAACCTTCCATAACCCACTGATATATCCTTACTCAAGATCCATCCCCTCCTCCCTCATCCAATATACTTTGTAGCCCCTCCGGTGCTCATGCAAAGGCCACAGCACATATTTCTGACGTCGGTCATGAACCAGAAATAATTTGGAGGTGGCAACTGTGAGTCACTTTGGGGATTGTCCATTGTGATGTTTCTACCAGTGAGAAGGCCGAGTAAGGGACTGGTTGTCATGTGGTTGCTGTTTCAGAGGGGAAGACTGAAAAGCAGCACAGCCTCATGTGGGTGTGGCTTTATAAGAGGGCGGGGCTGAGTGATCTTTGTCAACAGATCCTTGTCTGTGGAATGTGCTCCCCAGTGAGGTGTGCCTGGCACCTTCCTTGACATCTTTTTGTTGCCAGGTAAAGACTTAATCTTTTTCCCCAGGCATTTGATGGACTGAGATGATGTTGCTTATATTATTGTGCTGCTGCGGTTTTCTGTGGCTGTGTGGTGTGTGTGTGTGTTGTTGTTATTCCCACTTTGCCAAGTCATCCTTTTCAAAAGCAAAGCAAACAAACAAACAATAGTCCTGGGGGGGAATTACCCACCCACAAATGAAAGCTTCTCCTAACTCATTTTCCTTCTGCCTAGAGAGCTATTTGACATGTGGGGAGGAAGGGAGGGGTTAAGTTCACAATGAAAAACTCAGAGCTTGCTGGAAGAATTGTATCCAAATTGCCATGCCTCCTAAAAAATGAAATGGGGGGAGGGAAAAGGCAGAAGCATAGGGGATGGGGCAGAGCCAGCCAAAGGATGGAGTGATATTTGGGAGGCAGAGGCTGATTCCTTATTTCTGTTTCCCCTGCCTGTCCATTTCCCCAAGTCAGGAAGGATGGAGCTTTGTCGTGGTTGCTTCAGCAATGAAGCAATTGAGAGCAAATTCAGTTTATACACTGACATACAAAAAGCTCACTCTGTGCATGCAAAACGAGCATGTCAGGGAGACAAATGCTAGCCTAACTGACTTCCCGATATGCTAGTTTTCTATGTGCCCGGAATTCTTTATAGCAAAGCAGGTGGATCAAGCTTGCCTGCAGTCCCCCAGCTGCATTCTGAAGTGGTGGAGTCCAGCAGAGGAGGCTGCTTATTCCAGGGCCATCCCAAGGCACTTTTCTCCTTGAGACACAGGACAAGATATCCCCCCCTCCCCCAGCCTTCATTGTACAGAATCTGGTTGGACTGGCAGCTGAATCTTCCTTCAGCACTGGCCGCTGGATAGCATCCTCCAGTGCACCTGAGGCCAGTCTTGAGGGTGCAGGACAGGCTTGTGGGACATATAGCTCTGATCTCCAACAGAGGGGAAGAGATGGGGAGGGCTGTTCCCAAAATCTGGTGATAGTTTTACTCTGCCTAATGGGCCGGCCCTGGTTGATTGTGGCAGGTGTTTGGGAAGTGTGCATTTCGACAGAAAATGTGAAATGGGGGGGATTGTACAGTTGGAAAGCTGACAATGTGCAGTTTGAAAAATGTGGGGGGAGGGATTAGACACATTATGTGTATGTGTGTATTAAGCACTTAAATGCCAGGCAATGCCAGGCTTAGCATGTGCACAAGTTATATAAGGGTAGAACGCACTTGGTTTCCATGCTGAAGACAAACTGCCCAAGCCACATAAAAATGCCTTCTCTTTTTTTTGGCCAGCACCTCCTGTCCTTCACCTTCATCTTCGGGCAGGTAATGCTTCATTGCATCTTTGTAAATAAAGTACTCCCTTTTTCGTGCCTGTTAGTTATTAAGGCAGATTCATAAATGAATCATTGCTGCATCTTACATAGGAACTAGTTACTCCTATGGAGAAACTGCTGCTGGTGCAGAGTATAAGGAAGGACCAAAGCATGTTTTGTGTTTGTCCCCCTTTGTGCGTGTGTGAGGGGGGGAGTATCTGATGGGGAATTTGTGCTGTTGGAAAATCTGTAAACCCTGTGATTGTGCATCCCAGCTGGTAACTGCAGTGACTGCAAGACTGGTTACCCACAGCTACTCAGATCAGTCACATAGGAGCTTTTTTTACAAAACAATTCTTCTGGCCAGGTTGAGCCAGAAAGGAGTCAAGAAAACATACAGACACCACTACTTGCTGCTACAAAAGAACTCAATGTAAATGCTGTTTTAAGGATATGAGAGAGAGAGAGAGAGAGAGAGAGAGAGAGAGAGAGAGAGAGTTTCATAAGCAGAAATGACCGCTCACTGGGAAACGGAAAGGCCAACTTTAATATTTTTATTTTTTTAAACAATCTCTATTTCAAAACACACCAGAGCCAAAGGTCAAACATCCCAAGGGATTAAAACTGGGCCCACCTATGTCAGAAGCTCCGGCTCATTAATTTGCCAGTTAAACTGCTTAAGAAGTTAGTCCATTGCATCCTTACTTGGGAGTAGGACTTGTTGAGCTTGCCAGGATTGGGCCTGAGCGCACTTGCCCTTCCCCTTCTGCCACATTGTCCTCCATGAGTTGGAGGGTGTCTGTTTGTAGCCTGGATGCTACTCTGCTTACAAAGGCTCTCCTCAGTTTTGGAACACTTTCCAGAGGTCTGAAACACACAAGGAGCTGATTTATATTTATTTTGTTTACCTTACATTTGTATCCTGCCTTTCTTCCATCATCAAACCTAGAGAGGTGTCTATGTGGTTCCCAGGTGATCTCCCATCCAAGCGCTGACCAGACCCGGACCTGCTTAGCTTCAGTGAGGTGATGGCCTCATGTGCCTTCAAACCATACCCGCAGTTTGCACACATAGAATAGCGTGCACACGAAGGGGAAGGGCCCTCGCTCCGTTGCAGAGCATCTGCCTTGCATGCAGAAGGTCCCACGTTCAGCCCTTGGCATCTCCAGGTAGGACTGGGAGAGGCTCCTGCTTGAAACCCTGAAGAGCCGCTGCCAGTCAGTGTAGATAGTACTGAGTAAGATGGGCTAGTGGTCTGTCCATGTGATTAACATAACGTGGAGGAACAAATGCCAGAATAGGACTCCAGTCATCTTGCATGGCTTTTGGACAAGAAGATAGGTCTCTGCCCTGAAGAGCTTACAATCTAAAGTTCAGTGCAAGGAAGACAATAGTGGAGGCAAGTATAAATGGGGAAAGAATATGTGTTATTTAGGGTGCATGTCCAGGCAGCAAATTGACTGTGACTTAGTTCAGTATTGATTTTGCTGCTACTCTTGTAAGAGCGGCCATTTCATTTTAGGTGGTTGATAGTTTGTATTTAGTGGTTTTAAATTTGTGTCATTGGGGACGGGGAAAGGTTATGTATTATTGATGCGTTTTAGATTTGCAAGCTTCTTTGAGAACACAAGAAGAGTGTGTGTGGGATTGATCCAAAGGTCCATCTAGTGTAGCATCCTGAATCCCATGATATCTAAACAGAGGCCTCTGAGAAATCAACAGACAGCTGTTGTCTGTTGTGGTATGCTTCCTTTGAATATGGAGGATCCATCTAGCCAGCGTGGCTACCATAAGCAAGTCATTCCCTATTTTGCCCTATTCTGATGAGTTCATCATGTGAGTAGTGCAAGCTCAGCAAAGATGTAGTACAAAGCCAGCAAAGCAAAATGGTGTTTTCATGGGAGAACTAGCAATTTTGGCAATATATTATCAGTGCCAGCAAATACCCCAAATACCTCAAACATCAGCAAGTTTTAGCAAAAGGTCCCCACCTTTGGCAAAATGTCCCATGTGCAGAATGGATTGTGCCCTGCCAGCAATATTAGGTTCAGTTTCCCAATTTATAAGAAGCACCCAGACTTCTTTTTATATATAACATGCTTTCTCGACAACTTCTTCCTGCCTATGTTTTCGCCTGTGTTCTCAGGAGTCAATATAGCCTCAGATCACCTACTTCCCTCATGTTCAAGCCTTGACTTGCTGACAAAGGTCTTTTGCCGAACTGTATACAAAGAACTCTGACCAGATCACGCACCTCCTCATAGCCAGTTATTTTTGTGGCCTCTAAGAGCCACCAAAAGAAATAACTCGTGTCTTGCTGCCACGAAAGAATGCAAGTGAATCGTTTTTCAGCCTCTGGCACCAAAATGGGCTGAAGGGCCGTAGCTCAGTGGCAGAGCATCCACCTTACATGCAGAAGGTCCCAGCTTCAATCCCAGCAAGCATCTCTAAGCAGGGTTCCTGTCTGAAACCCTGGAGAGCTGCTGCTAGTCAGTGTAGGCAATACTGAGCTAGGTAGACCAATGGTCTGAATTGGTGTAAGGCACCTTCCTTTGTTCCTAAAATCTCTTTGGCTGTCTGTGCTAGCTGCTGTACGTTGTCAGAGACAGCCCCACTACCAATGGTACATTTCTAGCAAATCACAAATCCAGAGAATTTTTAGATACAACTGGCTTCTGCATATCTTCCCCCTGTGTGTAAGTGTGTGCGTGATGTGCGCTTAGCAGGCATTCTTCTGTTGTGCTTTCTTTTGTGTGCATATGTACACACACACTGGTACGGTGCCTTACACAGGTGCTAATGCTCTTGTTAAGTCACTCGGCACAACCTGTAATTCCAGCTCTGTCTGGTCCACCTGCAGCTCGCTGTTCTCACCGTTGATCTCTTGGGGCTCTGAGCCGCCTGGGAGACCAAAGACAGCTGTCTCTTGGGGGAATAATGGGGCATCACAGTGTGGCAGGGACGGCTCTGATCTTGGCCCATCGTCCTCTGTGTTTTACTGCCTTCCCATTACTAGCTGCCGCTGGCTCAGACCCTTGGCATGCAAAATCCCATTAGGCAAACCCCAAATTACCACCATTTACCAATTTTCCTCTCTTCCAAATGATGGATTGTGCCCTCCGCAGGCGTCTGGGGATCAGGAACAATTAGCTGACTGGGCCAGGAGCCTGGGAAGATTGTCTGGCAAATCACATTTTATGGAGTGCGTGTGGGGAGAGAAGAGTACTTTTCATAGCATCTTTCCTGAGCAACAGTTTGGTTGAATAAGTCCCACAGATGCCACCAGGGTTGATGTAGAGTTTGGAGCGAGCGCGTGACTTTTCTAGGCATCTTTCTGTCTTCAAGGAGAGACTTTCAGATCAATCCAACTGCCCCAGAACCCCATCATAGTGCAAAGGATTTTGGGACATGATCTAGGCACAGGAGTTAGACCAGATGGGCTTCACTCTTACTTTGTTTAAGCTGAGAGTACACCAAGAACAGCACAGCCCTGTGGGAAACTTTTCCATCATTATTTATCTTCTCACTCAGGAACGCTTAGAACATAAGAACATAAAAAGAGCTTGGTTGCTGGTTCAGGCCAATGGCCCATCTAGTCCACCATTCTCTTTCCCACAGTGGCCAATCAGATGGCTCCAGGAAACTCACAGGCAAGGCAGGAAGGCAACAGCCCTCCCTTACTTTTATTCCAAAGAACCCAAGAGCCTGGCTGCTGCATCAGGCCAAAGGCCCATCTAGTCCAGCATCCTGTTCTCACAGTGGCCAACCAAATGCCTCTGGGAAACCTGGAAGCAGCACTCGAGCACAACGTCCCTCTCCGCACTTGAGATTCCTAGCAACTCTGGGGCTCTGCCCCACTCCACACGCGCTACTACTAAATCCTTTAGAGCTGCTGCCAGTCAGTGTTGACCAGCCTTCATAAGAACAGAGGAAGAGCCTTGCTGGATGAGGCCAATGGCCCATGTAGTCCAACGTCCTGTTCTCACAGTGGCCAACCAGATGCCCATGGGAAGCCCACAAGCCGGTCCTGAGAGTAACACCACTCTTGACTAGCTTCAGTGGAAACTCAGGGTACCCCAGAAGACAAGTTTGAAAATCACTGAGCTGGTGGGGAAAGAATGAGGCTCCTTTTTTATTCGTCTTCCTTTCTCACGGACTCATTTATACCCTATTATAAAATTATCCCACCCACTCACCTACTGGGGCCTCTGGCAGTGATAAGCCGAGCTGGCCTGTCAGAGAGGGCTTGGAGCAGGCAGGGATCTTGGGCTGCCTTCAGATGACTTCCTCTGATCCTACCAAGGATCATGAGAGGCAAGGAAGGTGTAGATGCGCCTAGAGGGGTTGGGGTTGGAGCCCCCTAGGAGGCTAGGAGCAGAGATGGAGCAATCTGCCGATTTGGGTTTCCCAGACTTAAGTTCAATTCTCCACATTTCTGTATCAGTACTCCTCGTAAAAATTTATCAGGATTTTAATGCAAATTTCTCCCAATACACACTCTTTTGTATGCACTGTTATCTGATATCCACGTTTTTTGCAAAGCAATTTCCCCTGATCCAGTACATTTTCATATATATATGATTGTGCGTAATAGATGCCCTTTTTATGCACGCTTTCCCCTAATATGTGCATTTTTGTACACATTTGGTTGGAGGGCTGCATCTCAAAATTAGCAAAAGTGTGCATTTCGAAGGACAGCTGTGTTTCGACTTGCATCTTGTTTCAGAAAGTGCAAATTAATTAGCTTTGTATTAAAATCCAAACTGAGTTTCTCCCCCACCCCTCCCTCGGACAGGAGGAAGGGACTTGAGAAGGCAACCTTTCAGGTGAGGATCCTAAGGCACAATGCAGTTGGGATCATAGCTAAACATAAGGCCTTAAATGAAGTCTCAGCTTGGTCACAAAACCTGTTTCAGTGCCAGAGTTTCCTAAGGTACCAGAAGCCTACCTTGACGTCTCTAGTTAAACGTTCAACTTGTGAGGCACAGGCCTGACCTAAGGTGGATCCCATTTTTTATATCTTTGGGTTGTATCCAAGGCTAGTCCTACCCAGAGTAGACCCGTTAAAGTTAGTGGACATGATTAACTTAGGTTCATTAATGTCAATGGGTCTTCTTTGAGTAGAACCTAGTTAGATACACTCTGCAGTTTCTTCACTGGACACAAAGCAGGTACAAGAGTGCTCCATCTCTCCTCTGCCAGCCTGCTTGGAATTTCATGCTTGCCTGCAAGCAATTCCTGGTCACCTATGGCTGCCAGGTTAGTGCCAGCCTACCTGTCCCTCAGGTTGGACCTCATTAGAAGAGAATAAAAACTGGCCAATCCCTTAAGAATGCTGTTGGATCCAGATCACCTTTTCTGTTAGGGGGGGAAACCTTCATTTTACTGAGCTTTCAGATGACGGAGAGCCTTGGAACAGGAAATATTTTCTTGTCTTGACATGCTGAGCCATTCTTTTGCTTTGTTCCAGATGAAGATATGGCAGGGCTGTGCGTCAGCATAGCTAGGCTTCAAGTCATATGGATTTTTAAAAGAGGAAGGAGAATCCGTCATATGCACTGAATTGCTATTTTGATTTGGGTTTGGAAATACTTCCAGTGCTTTGCAGGATGAATGTTCTCTCTCCTACATATCCCTGTGGTCTCTGCTGATGGTGGGGAGCACACCTGATTTTGTGCTTAAAAGGCAAGGCATCCTGGGACTGGGAAGGAGGGCTCCCTTCCAGGACTTTCCACATTCTAAATTCTGCATTCTGAACCATTTTTTTTCCTTCTGTGCCCTGTTGTGGTGATAGAGTGTTGGTCTAGGAATGGGGGAGACAGTTTTCTAGACCTCATAGAGGAATGTTTGAAAGGTAGTGAAAGTTCAGGTGGCAGAAGGGGGCTGAATAAGGTGTCATGTGTTTGGGGGAGCTTGACTGCTTTCCTGATTGCTACCATGGGGGGAAACCTCTGGTAAGCTGTCAAAGAACCCCGGAACACCTAGGAACAGGTATTGCCCTGCCTGATCTCTTGGGACAGTCATTAATTCAGCCCTATCCAGCAAGTCATGGAAGGGGAGGCAGCCGACAGGGTTGCCATATTGGACTTTCAGTCTTGGCTACCTCCTTGGATGGCCTTGGGGAGTGAGGGTTCATCTCCCTGGTATAGGTTTCTGTGTCCGTTAAACCAGGATAATAGCACTTCTTTGCCACTTTAGGATGCTGGGTGGAAGAATTCAGTTCACTTTTTAGCAGGGGAGGGGGAGTCTTTTGAAGATGCAAAGCCTTCTGTAAACAGGGTGTGTTATTCTTCTGGGCGGGGCCACAATACGACAGGCAGAAACTGGAGTCTTTCTCTATGCAAAGAAGTAGAGGAGTCCATCAGATGGGGGAAAGTTGTTTGCCATTTGTCATACTGATCTCTAGAAGAATGGTTTAAGATAGATCCCACTTTGCACGGGACAGCTTGGGGAGATGTTGAAATAGCAGCTAATCTGGTCTATTCAGACCAATAGGAAAGGCAGGCAAGGGAGAGAGAGAGAGAGAGAGAGGAGAGTAAGGTAAGATTACAATCAGAATAATGGCACCTATTGTTCCTTTAAGAAAGGGGTCGCTCACCTGTTGCCCTCCAGATATTCAGCTTCAACTCCCATCAGCCCCCTAGCCAGCATAGCCAGTGATCAGGGATGATGGAAGCTGTAGTTGAGAAACATCTAGAGGGCCACAGGTGAGCCACCTCTGCTTTAAGCCAACAAATCTGTTGTCAAGTCAAAGCAACCCACTTGTAGAATTCTGTGATGGGTAAAGACGCAGGCTACATACAGATGTGCTTCCAAACCATAGAGTGTGGGAGCACAGAGCTCTTGTCCAGTCATCCAAACCATGGTTTAGAGTAGCATCAGAGTGCAACCCTGTTCTCTAACCCTGTGTGGGTGCTTGAACTTTGGTGACAGATTGGGATGATGCTGTGTGGAGCACCCTGTGTGGTGGTGATGCCTCTGTGGTGATGACCTGTAGTTCACAAGTTGATATTTGCCTAGTAGCCTACAGCCACACACAGACCAATGTCTGCATGTTCAATTCACCCAATGAGTTGATTAAACACTGCAGCTCTAGGCGTGGAGAAGCAAAATATCAGTTCTGCTAATTTTGATCCTTCAGTGTATTTCAGGGAGAACAGACTTGTTCCCATGGGTCAGTCAGTCATAAATTCCAGTTGTGAAACCAGAAAGGTGACTAATGTTCAGGGAAGAAGATGATTCTGCAACCTCCTTGGCCAACATCTTTCCATTGCTTAACAGTTCATACAGTCCAGGAGCGAAGCTTTCCTTCCTATTGCCTCTAAATCTCATGTCGCTACGACTTAAACTCATGGGATGCAATCCAAGAAAATGTTAAATGCTTAAGTCCCACTGAAATCAATTGTGCTTTACGTGCTTGAGCTGCGCACTTAAGTCACTGTGGTATCAATGGGAAGGAGCTGGATTTCAAGTGAACACAATTTCCGTGGGATTTAAGCTCCCTAAATTGCATGCATTCCTTCCTGTCGTTGTCATGGCTCGATCAGACAGTTTCAGCTATGGCATTACCCATCCCCATAATCTTAATTTCTATAAGTCAAGAGTGAGTAACGGGACTGAATATGGCCCCTCTAAGTGGCCCACGGGACTTTTCCACAAGCCACACTCATGCTTGGTGTGCACCCTGTGCTGTGTGTCCTCGTGTGCTTTTCCTGGCTAGATTGTGCCCTTGAGCTGTGATGATGCCTGTCGCTTGCCTGTTTGTAGAAACCGTTGACTTTTGCATGGCTGAAATGTCGCCTTTTGTACAAAGGGAAGAGTCACATCCATTGCCCTGTCCACTTTTGCCTCTGGCCTTGCCCGGCACTGCCGTGTGGCCCCTGGAAGCTTGCTCATGAAGGAAGTTGGCCCTTGGACTGAAAAAAAGGTTTCCTACCTCTGCTGTAAGCCAAACAAGCCCACTTCCTCCAGTCTCAGCTCTTGACCATCTGAAATCGTCTTTGCTAGTTGAAAGCTAACTGGTGTCGCAAAGTACAAATACCAGTATATTCTATGCAGGGGTGTAGAGGAGAGTGGGAGGGAGGCAGGGAGGGAGGGCTCAGCAGCAGAGCACCTGCTTTGCATGCAGAAGGTCCCAGGTTCAATCCCTGACATTTCCAGGTCGAAGGAGTAGTTAGCAGGTGATGAGGTGGCTGGGGTGATCTCACTTAGCCAAGATGGGCAACATTCTCATTTCAAAGAAGATTGACTTGTGAAGACTGCACAGCCAAGACAGGGCTGGGAAGGAACAATGAGAAGGATCAATAAGGTTGCCAGTGGCTACTAGCCACGATGGCTGGGTTCTGTCCCCACTTTGGAGGCAGCATGCCTTTGATGCTGGGAATCGTGAGAGAGCTGTTGGGCTCGGGTCTTGCTTGCAGGCGTTCCACTGGGGCATCCGGTTGGCCACTGTGAGAACAGGATGGTGGCCTAAATGGGCCCTTTGGCCCGATCCGGCAGCAGCCAGGCTCTTCTTATGTTCTTTTGCAGCTGCTCTGCCCTGCCCCCATTGCCACTCGGCTTCAAAGTTGAGTCAGCACAGTTTCAGCTTTTGCCATGCCTCATTGTTCTGCCAGGTGACTCATCATCTCAAGCAGCCAAGTGGTGTCAGACCCTGGCTTCCGCCTCTCTCTCTCTCTCTCTCTCTCTCTCAAATCTGCCAGCTCAGGGTTTTTTGGTTCTCTACTGGGTCTATTCCCCTTCACCTCCACCTCAATGGAAACGTTTAGGGCTCTGATTCCTTTTGTTGCGGGAACAAAATGGTCCAAGGGATGTCGAAGTCCCGCCTGCCCCTCACCCAGCCCTCCTCCTCTGCTCTGTTTGCCATTGTTGCCAGCAGCAGGGAGGGTCGGAGTGCAGTGATTAGCAGGAAAAAAGTGTTGCTCAACCTTTTGAGCCCCAAGAAGAGGTGTCTTATCGGGAGAGTGGGCCAGTGAGTCAGACGCTTGCATTCAGATGTGGGGGTTGGCGACGGGGATGGTTGCATCAGGGAGTGAGGAACAAGGAAGCTGTAAGGCAGAGCATTCTGCTTTGCATGCAGAAGCCTCCAGGTACAAACCCTGGCATTTCCAGGTAGGGCTGAACCTCTGGAGAGCTGCTGCCAGTCACTGCAGACAATACTGAGCTAGATGAACCAAGAATCTGACTCAGCAGAAGGCAGTTTCCTATGTGAGCTTCCTATGGGAAACAGCATCTTTTAAATGCTGAGCTGGCCCGGGCCATGAGCATTCTAAATGTTTGCAAAATGGTTTCACTGGGGCCAGCGTTGCAGCCTGGATTCCTCCAAAGGCCTAAAGCAGGGGAAGGCTAATCTGTGGCCCTCCTGCTGTTGTTGGTTTCCATCCAACTCCCATCAGCCCCAATCAGCATGGCCAATAGTCAGGGGTGATGGGAGCTGTAGTCCGACAGTGTCCGGTGGGCCACAGGTTGGCCACGCCTGTCCTAAAGGCATTGGAAGAAGGCTGTTCCTCCTTTGCTGAAAGGTCTGTGTCTTTGGGACACCCTGTATGGTACCAGAATGGGGAAATCAGTGGCCCTCCAAACTCCAGCTCCAGCAACCATAGCCAGTGGCCATAGATGAAGTGGACTATTGTCCAGCCACATCCAGAGGGCCGCAGGTTCCCTGTCAGCAGGCTGAAAAGTGAAGGAGAAGGTTCAAAAGATGGGCAAAAGGACCAAAAAAAAGTGAGGATGGACTCAGTGGTCAGACAAAGTGGGCAGGGAAAATGCGACCCTGGTGAAAACAATGGGGTGGTTGTCCAGTGGCAGTCCAGTTGGTTTAGGCAGACACAAGGCGCGGTGCTGGGAATAGCACGAGGTTCAAATCCCCAGTCAGCCATAAAGCTCATGGGTGATCTTGGGCCAGTCACTGTCTCTCGGCCTAACCTACCTTGCAGGGTAGTTGTCAGGATAAAAACAGGGAGGAGCAGAACTGTGCGTGTGCCACCTTGAGCTCCTTGGAGGAAGGGCAGGATATAAATGAATGACAAAACAAATAAATAGCTCAGCGGCAGAGCATCTGCTTTGCATGCAGAAGGTCCCGGGTTCAATCCCCGGCACCTCCGATTAAAAAGATTTGGCAACCGAGGGTGGGAAAGATCTTTGCCGGAGGACTTGAGGGAGCCTTATGCCAGTCAGAGTAGACAACAGACTAGATGGGCAAATAAGTCTGACCTGGTCTAAGGCAGCTTCCTATGTCGGCACCTGCCAAGGTGTTTGGCAACTAGAGAAAGGCATTGCTGCAGGATTTGTTCACAGGAGGGGGTGGGGCTCAAACCCTGGGAATCCAGCTCCCAAGGGAACCGTCTGTTCCAATGCTGAGCTTTAGGTTTTGCTGTATTACAACAGGGCAGCCTATCCCGGGACGGCGTCAGCACTTCAAGCAGAGCGCTCGCAACTTCCTCTTCCTTGAGGGCCGATTCAGCCAGAACTGGGCACTTTGTATCGCGCACACGTCTCTTCCCATAGTCCTTGCATTTGCCGCCCTGGGCTGCTGCTGGGAGGAAGAGCGGGATGATGATGATGATGATGATGATGATGATGATGATGATAATAATGATGATAATAATAATAATAATAATAATAATAATAATAATAAAGTGGGCAGGCCTGTGGGAGGACTGAACTCAGGGCCCTGCAGAGGGGATCTTCATGGCACCCTTCTGTGGGCCACCATGAAACTTGTCCTGTTTGCTAGAGGACATAGCAAGCACAACAACGCTGGCATATTGAGTGGGGATGAACAGATTTCCCCCATTCTCTGTCCTTCTGGGGGTTAGCCCAGGAGTGCATTGTGCTCCTCTTGAATTCTGGTTTACGGAAGAGGTTTGCTGAGACTGATTCCAGCCTTGAAACTCATGCAGGGTGCCACAGATTCCACGCAGCTGCATAGTTTCTCCTCTCCTGCCTCACCAGTGTGCTGGTGTGCTGGAGGCGGGCAGAAGGTAAATTGGGATCTACTGGTTGATCTCCGGAGTGATTGGGAATAACTCAGCAAAGATGCAGACTGCCAATTTTTTAAGAAGAGCAACAACTCATGGGCTTTTTCGCCACCCCACCCCATCTCAGTTAGACTCCTGGGAGAGGAAGAAAGCATGAGAGTGGGGGGAAACCAGGAGTGGTTTTTTATGTGACAGGATTGTGAGGTCAGTTTTGGGACTGAAAATAAAACCCTGGGCTGAACGTGTGCTCAGAGGCACCCTGGTCCTTCAGTCTATCCCCCATCTCACTGACATTTTCACACTTGTTTTGGAAAGATGGGTCTCCAAGCCCTAGTTGTTGGTTTTTAAACTCTATCCTGCAAACCTCCCCATTATTCTTATATGATTGATACCCTCTCCATGAAGTCTTGACATGTTTGTACATACATAGGTTACAGGAACATAGAACATAGGAAGCAGACCCATCTATATAGCTCAGGACCCCAATGGCTCAAGGACCACCTCTCCCCATACGAACAAACCCAGAACCTGCGTTCAGCATCTGAGACCCTCCTTTGTGTGCCTCCTCCAAGGGAGGTGCAGAGGATGGCGACATGAGAACAGGCCTTCTCGGTGGTGGCCCCCCGCTTATGGAATGATCTCCCCAGAGCGGCACACCTGGCACCATCATTATCTTATCTTTAGGTGCCTAGCAAAAACATTCCTCTTCTCCCAGGCATTTGGCTCTTAATTTTTGGAGGGCTTTCGACGTTGTTGCGTCTCTTAGGGGGTGGGTTGTTCTACCACCTTATACATGTATTTTCTAAAAAACTTTTTATTTGTGTTAGTTTTATATTGGTTTTCACCTTTTATTATACAGTATGTCATTTTGGGTTCATTTTTATGAAGAAAAGTGACTAATAAATAAATAAAAGTAAACCTAGCTCGTTCCTGTCTGCAGCGACTGTCAGCGGCTCTTCAGGGATTCACAAAAGTGTCTTTTGCAGCCCTGCTTGGGTTGAACCTGGGACCTTTGGCATGCAAAACAGATGTTTTACCACAGACTGGGCCAAGATTCTTTTTACATGAATGGATGAGTAAAATTTTGAAAGGATCCCAGGAGCACAGTGGTACACGAGATTGCTGTGTAAAACACGGAGCCTTTCTATGGCACCGACTTTATTTTATTTCAAATATTTTCAGGTTGCCCTATAAGATAGCTTCCAAAATTAAAATTTCACATATAAAATGAAACAGATGCAGATTTTGGAGGGGGAGAGAAATGACCACAGCCCAGGATAAAATAACCAAGCAACCTAGAAAGCCAGCAGATTAAAACTAATATTCTACAACAGCGGTGATGGGGAAATCATCTAACCTAAAAGCCAAGCGGAACAAGTGGGTCTTCAAGCCTTTTTTGGCGGCTGGCACTGATGGAGCCAAACACATGTCCTTAGGGAGGGAGTTCTATATGCGAGGAGCCACACCAAGAAGACTCTTTCTCGCCTCCCCACCAACTTAGCTGAACTTAATGGCAGCAAACAAGCAGGGCCTCCGTAACTGAACCTCAGGCACAGGCAGGATGATATGGGTGAAGACAGTCCTTCAGATAACTGGCTACAGACCTTTGAAGGATTTAAAAGTCAGAACCAGCACTTTGACTTGAGCCCAGGAACCCACTGGCAACCAGTACAACTGGTACAGTTTTGGTGATTGGGGTAATGCGATCTGGACATCCAGTCCCAACAAACAGCGGATTTGCCGCATTCTGCACCAGTTGAAGATTCCAAGTCATCTCCAAAGGCAGCCCCACATAGAGCGCATTGCGGTAGTCTACTCTGGATGTCCCTATTAGCGTACAGGTAACTGAGGCAAGGTCTTTCTCTCCCTGCACCCCTTATTTCTAATTCAACTGTTTGCTTCAGTGACCGAGTATCAATATCTAAGTTTGCTGGCTAAGCAGGGTTTGAGCAAGGAGCAGGATTTGAATGATGAGGCAACCCTGCTGAATGCCATTGATTCATTCAAGAACCGGCACTTTCTTTGGTGAGCATCCAACCACTGACTAAGCACAGGTGTGGTGAGGTGTCCTCTTTCAGCAGGGATGTAGGAAACAAGGCTGGCTTTTTTCTTCTTTTTCAGCTCTTCAGGAAGGAATCTATAACCTCCTGGCACATTTCCCTGCATACAACAGAAGGGTGTTGGCCAGACCCCATAGCTCTGGCAATCACACCCCAAGTCTTAAATTTCCCCGGCAGTTTCACTTGAATTCAGAGTTCATCCTTTCCCACCCACCCACTCTGGGACAATGCACCTGACTGCTCCTAAAGGCCCATTAATTTGGTGTCCTACCTAAACAACAGTTGCCTTTTCATTGCTGGCTGATGGAAATCCTAATCTCCTTTTAAAGCCGTCTAAGCTGGTGGCAATCACCACATCTTTATTTATTTATTAAATTTATTAGTCGCCCATCTGGCTGGTTGTCCAGCCACTCTGGGCGACGTACAAGATAAAAAACAATACATTAAAACGTTAAAATTTAAAACCATAACAGTAAAAACCTAACCCACCCCAAAAGCCTGCCTGAAGAGCCAGGTCTTCAAGGCCCGGCGGAAGCTCATCATAGAAGGGGCATGGCGCAGATCATTTGGGAGAGAGTTCCACAGGGTGGGGGCCACTATTGAAAAAGCCCTCTCTCTAGTCCTCACCAGTCTAGCTGTTTTAACCGGTGGGATCGAGAGAAGGTCTTCTGAGGCTGATCTTGTTGAGCGGCATCCCTGACAATGCTGGAGGCGCTCCTTCAGATAGACTGGGCTAAAACCGTGTAGGGTTTTAAAGGTCAAAACCAACACCTTGAATTGGGCCTGGTAAACAACCGGTAGCCAGTGCAACTCCTTCAGCACTGGAGTGATGTGATCTTGCCGGCGGCTGCCTTTAATCAGACGAGCCGCCGCATTCTGTACTCTTGTGGCAAGGAGTTCCGTAGTTTAACTTTGCCATGGATGGGGAAGGTTTTTTACAGCCCAAGGGCCGTATTCCCTTCTGGGCAACTATCTGGGGGGCATATGCCAGTGGCGGGCGGTGCAGGAGGCAAGAGTGGGCAGAGTAATAAATGTGTAGGTTACCTTTGTACAGTAGTTTCTAGGCACTCTCTCAGACACCCCTCTGTTCCCCATCCAGCCAAGCAAGAGGCATGTTCAGAGCTCAAGGCCGCATTCCTGCCAAGCAAAACCACACAAGGAGGCAGCAAAGCAGGGCCAGTGAGGGGGTATGGCCTGGGGAGAGTGCCGAGGGGCAGGTGGAGAGGCCAAGAGGGCCGCATTTGGACCCCAGACCTGAGGTTCACCTTCCCTGAACTATGTCCTGTGTGAAGGAGCACATTGCATTCTGACCTTTGGGGTATACGATTGCACCACAAGACAGAGCAGCAGTTTTAACCTGTTTGATCCCTGGAAAAACAGCGAATTGGAAATCCCTTCCCTGCCCCGCTGCCCATGAAGTCATCGCTCAATATCCTGACTCCCTTTGTGTGCAGTAGGGATGAGAGCATTTCCTTCTTTCCCAGGTGTGCACAGGGAGGGGAGGAGTGATCCTTTAGTGACATTCTGGTGCTGCGGAGGGGGCATGGAGTTTTCTCCTAGCAGGCTGTTTCCATCTCTTTTTTTGCTCAAAGCTGAGTCACAAGCATTGCCACCTTTTCTTGTCCATAAACCCCATGACACGTCTATTAGCAAGATGTTCTCTTGCCACATCTCGCACCGTGGAAATGTTCCAGCACCATATCCAGTGCCTTAGGGGGTTGGCAGGCAGGATGAGTTATCTGGGAAGGAGAGAGAGAGAGCGCAGCAGCAAGGTGAGCCTGTGGGAAGTTGTGCAAAGCAGTGTCGAGTCCACGTGGTCCTTCCTAACAAAGAGTCATTGATTTGATGTTCGGCTGTCGCAGCCGGGAACATAAATCTCCTCTTTCTAGTGATTGGAGATCATCTACCAAGCTTAGGAAGTGAGACTCTTGAGCACTTAGTTCCTGATAGTGGAGTGCCAGAGAGGCCATCTCTTTCAGCTCAAGTAGTTGTGGCACCTGTTTGAGCGCTGCTGCTTCCAAGTTCAGGCGAAGGGAGCGATTTGCATCTCCTGCGCTTGCCAGGTGTAATAAACAGAGCTGTTCAATCCAAGCCACTAAAGATGTGAAGCAGCAGTGGTGGGATAAGGGGGCAGGAGGAGATAAAGGGTCCTGTCCTAGAGACATGCAAAATAGGCTTCATGGCCATGGTAATGTAATACAGCAAAATTCAGTCGTGTAATGGAATATGAGAGCCAGTGTGGTGTAGTGGTTAAGGTGTTAGACTACAACCTGGGAGACCAGGGTTCGAATCTCCACAAAGCCCTGAAGCTCCCTGGGTGACCTTGGGCCAGTCACTGCCTCTCAGCTTCAGAGGAAGGCAATGGTAAACCACCTCTGAATACCACTTATCATGAAAACCCTATTCATAGGGTCACCATAAGTCGGAATCGACTTGAAGGCAGTTCATCACAATGGAATATTTAGGTAGGCTTGTTTTATACCTCACCCTTCATGTATATAGGGTAGCTTACTATAAAATTAATAGAAGTGCAGTGGTGAAATTGACACATAAATAACTGAAAGCAACAGATCTCCAAAACAGTGCAAAATTATAAATCAAACTGCTCGGTAAGAGTTAAAAGCCTGGGGAAATAATAAGGACTTCACTTGGTACCAGCATGACTGTGTTTTCAAAATGGTAGATGAAAAGTTAGATGTTGGGTTCCTCAGAGGCTTAGTCAGGGCAGTGGGCCAGGCAGTCTGGCAAAGTTGAAGCTTCTCGTTGGCCTTGGGCTTGCAGCCTAACACGTTACAGGGCATTCCGCCCCAAATACTGATGCTTGGACAAAAGTAAGTGGTATTTGTAACTCTGTCCAGCTGATTGGATAGAATAGAAGAGTTTCTATTTTGTTTTTAATGTGTGTGTGTGTGTGTGTGTGTGTGTGTGTGTGTGTGTGAGAGAGAGAGAGAGAGAGAGAGAGAGAGAGAGAGAGAGAGAGAGAGAGAGAGAGAGAGAGAGAGAGAGAGAGAGAGAGAGCGCCCAGGGAATTTCTGGAGCTCCAAAATGGGCTAAAGGAACATGGAGCAGTTCAGCTGCTAAAATCTGGACTTAAGCTGTGCCTAAATGAATAGCAGACCAGCTGCGACTCGTAAGTTAAATAAACCAATCTGAGCTTTGTGAGCAACAGCAGCATAAAAATATGACAAATAATTTTTTTTTTTTTTAAAAAGCAAAGGGATAATTGCCAATCATTTAACAACACATTTTCGTTTCCAGGGGTAATTTTAGTTTTATGTTTTCACCCTTTCTGCAAGAGTTTTGAGGGTATTTGTGGGGGAAGGGGACTTAATTATTCTTATTCTTTTGCAGTAGAGGGGAGAGAAGAATGCTTGAATACTTATCTCGGTGAAATACTTTGCAAAGAAATAAAACCCACTTATTACAAGATTCTGGAGAAAGTCTCCCAAGTTGATCAGGTTGGCTGATGCGAGAGGACCACCAAAGTTTGTGCAAGTTGTTATAGAGTATTGTAACAGAAAATAATATTTTTTAAAAAATCAAAAAGGCAAAAGGGAAGGCAGAGAAAAAATGTGAAATCTCTGCCCAGTTTTGACTGTGGCCCCGACCATCACTGGCTTCAGCCCCACCCACTGTTGGCACATGGCCTTTGTTGGAAGTGGGGCAAGAGCAACTCCTGTTTGGGGTCTTTCTTCATATTCCATAAGGAAGATAGAGTTAGGGTCCTCCAGCTGACTAGGCTTGCCTACTTTTACCTATGCTAGGCCTCCTTGGAGTAGACCAATTGACATGGGCATGACTCACTTAGGTTCATGTATTACAGTGGATCTGCTCTGAGATGGATTCAGTGGCATGCAACTCCCAAGTTCCCAGCTGCTGGGAATCACAAGTGGGGAGAGGACAACTGCACTTAAGCCGTGCTTGTGGGCATCCCATTGGGATATCTGGTTGGCCACTGTGAGAAAAGGCTGCCAGGCTAGATGGGCCTTTGGCCTGATCCAGCAGCCAGGCTCTTCTGGTGCTCTGTGCTCATGTTCCAAAAGCTTTCCCTTACGTCCCCATCCTCCACCACCACCCCCTTCCTAGAACAGACACCCAGCCCAGCGGGAAGGTGACCCCCATTCTTCCAAAAGTACTTAAGAGAAGGTATGGTTGCAAGAGCCAGCCGGTCTCTCTGGCTCAGGCGTGCCCCACAAACCACTTCAAATACAACAGCAGAGGAGGAAGAGCCAAGGTCTCTGCTAATGAAGGGTTGGCACCAGAGTGTCTCTAGCACTCAGCTGCTTTTTGGCCCCGAGTATGAGAGAGGGAGCGGAGCTCAGCCCTTCACATGGTGCGCTCTGCTGACTGGTTGCCCCCCTTGAGGGGGGCAGGAAAGGCAGCAACCAGTCTGCCCTCTGCTTCTTTTGGGCTCCAATCGTATGCACACTTATCTGGGAGCAAACCCCGTTGAACAAAGTGGGACATACTGACAATTATGCACGCATAGGATTGCACTGTCAGCCCCGCGTAACGCAATCCTGTGTGTGCTTACCCAGCAGTAAGTCCCTCTGAGTTCAGTGTGGGGTCACATCCCGATTTGCGTTTTAGGTGCTTTGGCTTCAAATGTACAGGCAGAGCCGGCTAACCATTTGCAGGGTGGGGGCTGGGGTGTCAGGCATGTCAGTCTGTTTTGCATGCAGAAGACCTCCGGTTCAGTCCCTGGTGCATCCTCGGTAGGGCTGGGAGTGGTGGTGGCTGATGCCCATAGGGACTGATGGGGCAGGAGGCAGGGAGCCCAACAGCAGGTGGGGCCAGAGCCAGTGACAGGCAGAGCCGGAGCAAATTAGTTCCAGTTTTGTCTCCATCCTCCTCCCTTCTGAGTTCCACAAGGGAAAGCCCTGAGAACTGAGGAGGAGGAGGAGGTTGACAGCCAGGGCTACACCCAGTCCGGTTATAAGTAAGAAGGCAGGCAGATGCGGGCTGGCTGAGATCAGGTTGTTGTTGTTGTTGCTGCTGCTGTTGTTTTATTAGGTTTATATCCCTCCCTTCCTCGCAGTAGGAGCCCTGGGGAGCAAACAAAAGCACTAAAAACACTCTAAAACGTCATAAAAGCAAACTTTAAAATAGATTAAAACAAAACATCCTCAGAAACATATTAAACCAAAACATCTTTAAAAACATGTGAAAACAAAACATCTTGAAAATATCTTTTAAAAAGCAACGTTAAAAACATCTTGAAAAGCCGTTCCAGCACAGACGCAGACTGGGGTAAGGTCTGTACTTAAAAGGCTTGTTGAAAGAGGAAGGTCATCAAAGGCGCTGAACAGCTAACAGAGGTTGCAACAGTCTAATATTTAAGGGGAGGGAATTGATTGGTGGGGCAGACTAGCTCTTAATAGACCAGCCTCCGCTAGCTGGGAGAGATTCCGACTGAAATCCTGGATACCCATTGCTGGTTAGTGTTGACAATACTGCACAATACTGAATACTGAACCAGTATACTTAAGCCCCATCTGCACTATACGTTTAAGGCCCTCTTATACCACTTTAAACAGTCCTGGTCCCCCCCCCCAAAAAAAAAAAAATCCTGGAGGTTGTTAGACCACTGTTCCCCTCACAGAGCTGCAGTTCCCACAATGGTTTAACAAACAATCCCTCTGCCCAGGGAATTCTGGGAATTGTAGTTCTGTGAGGGGAAATAGCAGCCTTTACAAACTACAGTTCCCAGGATTCTTTGGGGGGAGCTAGGACTGTTTAAAGTGGTGTCAGAGTGCTTTACATGTGTAGTGCAGATGGGACTTAATCGTTATAAGGTAGTTTCCTATGTTCCTGAGTGTTGCTAGTATGTGTTACAGCAAAAACAGTTTTGCACCGTAAAGTTAAGAACTTTATAACATCATAAGCTTTTGTGAAGTAGAGTCCAATTTATCAGAGGCATGAAGGATAATACTTAGTTACAGTGGTATCTACACGTGGGAGTGGATGTTAGCAGTGAGGTCAGAGGGAAATGAAATACAAGAAGTACGTACAGATAGTGACAATTCAATTAGAGCTTGAATATATGCAAGGTAAGTGCAAGTAACCTGTTACATCAGTGACAGCTGGTAAAAATCAACTATCTGATGGTAATGCTGAGTTAATTAACGTCTGTAGTCTCATAGGAAACCCTTATCTCTATTCAGACCCCAGTGAATAGAACTGATAAATTGTAATCAGTGGTTTTCATGTTGGAGCCTCCCTCTGAAACCGTCAGATCAATAGCAAAAAGAATCAATGGACGCAAATCTGACATCAGAAATGGCAACACTGAGAAAGCTGTAGGAGGAGATTTCAGTTTGAATGATCTGAGGATGACCATCCTTAAACAAAGGGATTTCAAAGGGAGGCTCTGGTGTGAAACTGCTGAATCACAATTCATGAAGAAGTTCGTTTTTTGTCATTTGGGTCTGAATCATGACAAAGGGTTCCTATCCCACTGAGTTAATCTTACTTATTTACTTACTTTATTTTATTTTATTGTTTACGGTTAATGACCAGCCATACAAATACAAGTATTTAAATGCAGAAAGGCAGAAGAATTGCATATAAACAAATAAACAGATTGAATTATACAGCTTATATATAAACAAACTTAAAAAATAAAATAAAATCTAGTATACTAAAGTTAAGATGCATTAACCATCTGTTTCATAGTACATGCTAAGACACAAAAGTTTGCCACTTTAAAAGTTATTTCATTTCTCAAATCTGAGAGAAGAAAGGAGGAATAAAATGTGTCAGATCTACCTGGTATTTTTTAAAAAAATTGGAGCAATATAAAAGGAATGAATGTCCTTATAATATGTACAGTGTAACAGGACATGGGTGACTGATTCAACCTCACCCGATTGACATGGGCAGATGCGTTGGGAATAAGGAAAACGCAAGTATCTCCCCTCCAACAAAGCTGATGGTAAAGAATTAAAAGGAGCCAATGTAAAGGCTCTATGATAGTTCGGAATCTCTAGGTCACAAAGATAGGCTTCAGGTGCAAAATTCTTATTGTAATTCACCGGAAATGGGTAACGCGAGGCCCGTAAAGGAACATCCCTAATCCGGTTCTTAATAGTTTCTTTGGCCTTTATATGTCCCAGCTGAACCAGAGCTAAGGGAGAAAATCCATAAAGATGTAATTTTTTCTCAACCATACTTGCCCAACCAGAGATCAGATTGTTTGTTAAAATTGGGGGGGGGGGCTAGTCCTTGAGGTCTAAAATTTACCTTGAGCCAAAAGCTTAACACGTTTAACCATGCTTGTCCTTCAAAAGAAACCAGGCCAGATTCCAGTCTGAGTAGGGCATTGGGAATGCCACGTGGGGCACCAAAAAAGGAACATAGAAATTTGGACTATATTGCCTCCAGGGAGCAAAAATCTTTATACGTGCATATCTGAGAACCGTAGAGTAATTGGGCCAACCCCTTGGCCTGGAAAACGTTGATGACAGAGGGAATATGGGAACCCCCTTTCGAAAAGAAAAATCTAAGAATAGCAGAAATAGTTCTTTGGGCATTCTCAGAAAGATGTGCAATTTGGGGTCTCTGCAGGCCAGTTGTCTGAAAAACTATGCCCAGATATTTGTATACCTTGACCTGTTCGATATTGTGCCCATTAACCCTCCATCTATGCTTTTTATATCTTTTGGAAAAGACCAAGATTTTGGTCTTCTGATCGTTTATTGTAAGCTCCTCTTCTGTACAGTATGTCATAAAGGCACGAAGAGCTCTCCTGAGTCCTACTTCTGAGTAAGATACACTGGGTTAATCAACACAACATTACAAGGTTTATTTTTGGATCGCCTATCACTGCTGTCATAAAGGGTCACTGTGCTTATTTTGCATCTATGTCGGCTCTAATTGAATTGTTATACTATCTGCCTTTGCATTGCATTTCCCTTTGACCTCACTGCTTGCAATCTCACTACTCCTAGTGTGCTTGCATACCTGCAACTGTCCACTTCATCCATCTGAAGAAGTCAAGCGAAAACTTACCCTTATGCCATAACAAATGTGTTAGTCTTTAAGATGCTGCAAGACTCTTTATTGTGTCTGTCACTGGGTAATTCTTTCTAGAGGTAGATTTAGGACGTTGCACACACCTTCTCTTTTCCTATTCCCTGCCGCAATTTCTGGGTTTGTTCTTGTGACTCATTGAATGAACAATTGGCCAAGGGGCTGAGAAAGAACCCTGTGTCAGTCA
Organism: Rhineura floridana; assembly: GCF_030035675.1. Classification (NCBI taxonomy): domain Eukaryota; kingdom Metazoa; phylum Chordata; class Lepidosauria; order Squamata; family Rhineuridae; genus Rhineura; species Rhineura floridana. The sequence goes on from NC_084491.1 coordinate 40,101,435, forward strand.
TTAAAAGCTGGTTCGCTTAAGCATGTTTACCATTCAGGGGCTACAACCACCAGAGCTAGCCGCTTTCATATGTGAATGGGATTATAGCCCTACCAATGGGACTTCCCATAATCCCCTAACCAGCTGCCTGTTATCCTACACAGAAAAATCAAGTATTGCACTCGCATGAGTGAACCAGCTAAGGTATGCAGTAAGGAAGTGCAGAGACTTTATAGGGTGTAAAGGCATGAGTGAATGGAGCCATTGTCCTCCCAAAATAGCCATATTCTGGTTCTTAGGCACCTAGTTTATACATTTATATTCCACCTTTCCTCCAAGAAGCTCAAAGTGGTGCATATGGCACAAACTTCCTTTGCCCTCACAACAACTCTGTAAAGTAGGATAGATTGAGAGAGAGTGACGGGCCCAAGATCACCCAGTTAGATTTGTAAACCTAGTTCTCACAGATTGTAGTGTGACACTCTTACCACTGTACCACATTGGATCAGTATGTGCTAAGCCCTTGTATTTTTTATCATCATCATCATTATATTGCTCGTCCTTCCAAAAGGAGCCCAGGATGGCAAACAACAAGTATTATTGGCTGCTACTGGGAGGAAGGGCGGGATATAAATCAAATCAAATCAATAAATAAAAGCATCTTAAGCACAAAATATCTTCAAAAGAGTTGAGTTCAGAGCAGAGATCTGGGTCCCTTTCAACTGGTGTTGCAGTTGCTCCTGTGGCTTTTGGGGAAGGGGATTGACATTATGGTTTGGGGATAAATTCTTCCCTCTCCCCCCCCCATGCCCTCCTGGACCCTATATCCTTCAGGCCAGGGCAGTGGCTGTCCATTCTTCCCAGTTTGAGAAGTTTGATTTCCGGAGTGGAGGCTGTGTTCTCGTTCTTCATCCTTTCCCCTGCAGACTCAAACTATGGAATGTGTTGTTTTGAGAGCAGAGGCATGCAAGAGCTTGATGTTGCCTGTTGCGAGCCAGCCTGGCAGGGACGGGCTGTTTTTCAGGGTCCATTCCTCAGTTGGCACATCGTTTGCATTGGCAGCCTTGGAGAGGTGAGGCTTCCCTGTACCAGCTGCAAGCAAAATATCTCCAGGGAGCCTGGCTGCTTACGCAGGGTCATCACCTTGCGGTGATGCTGAGGACTTCAGGTGCGTACCTTCTCAGGAACGCCCCAAGTCCCCTACCTGAATTTTCAGCTTTTGCTTACAAACATGTCTGTGTCTCTTTTATTAAAGTCAGCCTTCCACATCTTGGCGTCTTCCAGAAATTTTGGATTACGGCTCCCATCATCCCTGACTTTTGAACATGCTGGCTTAGGCTGCTAGAGGCTGTAGTCAGGGCCACCAACTCTGATGGCTACTTTCTACCTTCACTGTCAGAGGCAGTGTGCTTCTGAGTATCAGTTGCTGGAAACTGCAAGAGGGGAGAGTGCTGTTGCACCTGGATCCTGCTTTTGGGCTTCCCAAGGGCAACTGGTTAGCCCACTGTGAGAACAGAGTGCTGGACTAGATGGGCTACTGGCCTGATCCAGCAGGGCTCTTCTTATATTTTTTTATGTGGCCCAAAACACCCAGAGGGCACCAGCTCGGTGAGAACTGATTTAAGGAGATGCAAAGGTTGGTGCAGAAAATATTCAGGCAGCTTGTTCAGCTACCTACCAAATTGTTCAGCTACAAGTCAGCCTGTTCCAGAGTTCTGTCCAGTTAGAGGATAATTGCCATGTACTTGAACGATTTACAAAAAAACCCACAAAAATGATACAATTAGTATTGTTTCATAAATTCAGTAATGATTTGGCTAGTTTTGATAGGCTTGTGCTGTTTTGCACCGATGTACTATTTCCCAGGAACAAGGGCTGTAGCTCAGTGGCAGAGGATCTGCTTTTCTTGCAGAAGGACCCAGGTTTGATCCCTGGCATCTCCTGGTGGGGTATGGAAAGACTCCTGCCTGAAACCCTGGAGAGCCGCTGCCAATCAGTGTAGACCAGCCTTCCCCGACCATGTTGGCTGGGGCAGATGGGATCTGTAGGGCAAAATATCTGGAGGGCACCAGGTTGGAGGAAGCTGGTATTGAGAAAATCCTGGGCTGGGCGGGCCGATGATCAGACTCAGTATAAGACAGCCCCAGCCTCACAACGCAGCAGCTGGCATCCTGTGGTAGACTGCCCCTGAACTGGGAGGTTCCATTTAGCTAGGATGGCTGTAAGAACATCAGGCGAGCTCTGTTAGATCAGTGCAAAAGGGCTCACTTAGCCCAGCCTAATGTTTCTCACAGTCATAGTCACACCATATGTTTAAAAGCACATTTGAAGCACATGGGATCCCCCAGAGAATCCTGGGAACTGTTGTTTATCCCTCACAGAGCTACAGTTCCCAGCACCCTTAACAAAACTGCCGTTCTTTGGGGGAAGCCGTGGGCTTTACATGTGTGATGTGGATGTGAGAGTGGCCCAGGTAGATGCTTTACAGGAAGGCCGCGTGTGGGCAGGTGGTCTGTTAAAATAATAACAACAATTGCAGGTCAGGAAATTTTGTGGGATGCATTTGCAAAGCTCCTTTAGGGGGAAATGGACCCGACTGGGGACCCTTTCCTGAGCCTCTTGGTGATGCCATGTTGACACATGGCTGAGACAACTTGCCTTCCTGTCTGGGCTTTAAGAAACGGGCGGGGAACCAGCACGGCTGGGCGCCATCTCCCCAGCGCCTGGGAGAGTGAGGAACAGCTCAGCCCAGGGGAGGCTGTTCCCAGGACCTCAGCTACATGACGGCTCCTGCCAGCCTGCAAGCTGCCACATGCTCAAGGGAGCTGTAAACACTTCAGAGCTGGGCTGCTTGGCAGCGCCTCAGTCACCTTTCCCAGGTGCGGGCCGTTCGGGAGTCAAAAGCATTTTGCTTCCCTGGGAGGGCAGAAGCACTGGAAGAGCTGCACGCTGGAGGCATTTGCTGCCTGTGCTCTCCCAGCAGCCTTTCAGTGATACTCTGTTCCAGGGGATCTGCTCATTGGCGGAAGGCCCTGGGCTCTCTTACCAGAGCTTATTTACTAAGCAAAAAGGGGGGAAATATTCCATTCCCATCCCCAGGCAATCCAAAATAGTGCATCCAGAGAAGCCAAATCTATTGTGAATTATGCAAACTGGGCGTGTTTGGATGATTTCTCTTTATTGGCTAACACACACACACACACTTCTTTTTGCATTGCTTATAGCTCATAGCTCTTTTTGCATAGGTCCCAGGCTTTGGTCCGAAGGCACATGAGGCCAGCACTGAAGCTAAGCAGGGTCAGGTCTGGTCTGTGCCTGGATGGGAGACTGCCTGGGAATCTTATGTAAGCCGCCTTGGGTTTCTAGCATGAAAAGAAAGGCAGGGTATAAATGTAATAACTGTTAGTGCCATACGACAACAGAACCAATGACCTAGAGAGGTAGTGGGCTCTCCGACACTGGAGGCATTCAAGCGGCAGCTGGACAGCCACCTGTCGGGGATGCTTTGATTTGGATTCCTGCGTTGAGCAGGGGGTTGGACTCGATGGCCTTATAGGCCCCTTCCAACTCTACTGTTCTATGATTCTATGAAAGAAAGAAAGAAATAGCTTATTCTGCTTTGGCTTCCAGAGAAGGGCTAAGGAACTGTGAAGGACTCTTAGTCTGCCCTCCCACCAAGAGCAAGAATCATCAATCAGAATCAGGGAGGAATTGAAATGACTAGACAGAAGTGGATGCTTGTTTTCCCAGGAAGATGGATTTGGGCTGCTATATCCATCATTTATGCCCAGCTCAAGAATGCAGAGTTCAGCTGGTGCCACCGCATCCCATGTCCCTCCCCCTTCACGTCTTTAGCAATGGGACAGCATTTCCATCATGTCTACATCCTCATGCCCTGCTTTCGCTGGTATAGCTGCAGGGATGGGTGGAGTGGACCAGGGGCTACCAGCAGGCTCAGTGGTGTGGTCAGGTGTTCTGGCTAAATTGTCACAGTGTCATGGGCACCAGATGGCATCCGCACACTGTAAAGGTTTCCATCTGAGATCAGTCATGCAGAGGTGCAGGGTGGCGGAGGGGATGACTACCAATGGAACCTCGGAAAATGACGCGAAGGGCTTGCTGACGATGGAGTGTAAAATGTACTTGCTTGGAGATGTGTGTGCATTACTGTGCATGTAGGGGGCATGCATGTCGACAGGAGTGTTGGGGAAGGGTGGGGTTGTTAGTATCTCTGGGTCTTTGGGGGCCAGTGTGCCAGCAGCTCACCCTATTACAAAGTATTGCAATGCATAGTTAAACATAGTTAAAAGGTGGGATATGCTCCCACAAGAGCCAGTGATGGCCACCAACCTGCACGGCTTTAAAAGAGGTTTAGGCAAATTCACAGAGGACAAGGCTATCAATGGCTGCTGGATGTGATGGCTGCGCTCTGCCTCCCCTGCGGAAGCCGCATGTATCTGTAATACCAGCTGCTGAGAATTGCACGTGGGGGAGAGGTTCTGATTGCAAACTTCTCACAGGCATCTGGTTGGCCACTGTGAGAACAGGACATTGGACCAGATGGGCCACTGGCCTGATCCAGCAAGGCTCTTCCTCTGTTGTTATGGAGGCTGGTCAACACTGACTGGCAGCAGCTCCCCAGGATTTAGTAGTAGTGCGTGTGGCGTGGGGCAGAGCCCCAGAGTTGCTGGGAATCACAACTGTGGAGAGGGACGTTGTGCTTGGGTTTTGCTTGCAGGCTTCCCACCAGCATGAGCGTCCCACGCTGTGGTCTGAAGGCACATGAGGCCAGTGCCCTGCTGAAGCTAAGCAGGGTTGGGTCTGGTCAGTGCCTGGATGGGAGACTGCCTGGGAACATGAAAAGAAAGGCGAGGTATAAATGTAATAAATAAATAATAATCTGGTTGGCCACTGGGAGAACAGGATGCTGGACTAGATGATCTAGCAGGGCTCTTCTTATCTCCTTAGGAGTAACATTCAGAGGAGCAATGGATGAATATAACCAAGGCTCATTTCCTCCACCCTAACCCCCGGCATTTCAACAGCCATTCTGAACGGCAAGCTTTTTGTTGAGTGGCGGGCAGAGTCACACAAGCCATGGCAATTATTCCTGTGGGTTTTTATGTGCCAATGAGTATGGTAGTGACAGGTTTGGGGGCAGGAATGTAGGACATAGGAACATCGGGCGCTGCCTTCCACCAAGCCAGACCATTGGTCCATCTAGCTCATACTGTCTACACCATCTGGCAGTGGCTCTCCCAGGTGTCAGACGGGAATCCCTCCCAGCCCTTCCTGGAGATGCCAGGGATTGAACCTTCTGCATACAAGGCAGTTCCTCCAACCTCTGCTAATGCATTGCAGCAGCCATTCAGAAACTCGGTTGGTTTGACCTGGAAGTCACCAAAGCCCACAGGCAATTTTTCGAAACCCAGCATATCCCCGTGCATTCTTCTGGCCATTGGGAAGGACAAGTGTGCGCCCTGATGTATTCCAAGGCTGTAATGTAAGGGGGTCAGTGCTGGCCAACCTCACAGGGCTGGGGTAAGATCGATTATATTTGCTAAAATTGAGAGAAAAGAAAGTAGGGGTGAGGCTGTTCTATTCAGATCGTAGACTGCATCTGCACTAGACATTTCCAGCAGCATCGTGCCACTTTAAACAGTCATGGCTTCTCTCAGAAAATCCTGAGAACTGTAGTTTATTAAGGGTGCTGAAAGTTGTTAGGAGACCCCTCACAGAGCTACAGTTTCCAGAGTGGTTTAACAATCAGTCCCTCTTCCCAGGAAACTCTGGGGATTGCCGCTCTGGGAGGGGAATAGGCATCCTCAGCCAGGAAGGCAATTCCGGTTCTCCTCTATACATGCGTCCTGATCCCAGAATTCTGAGTGGCGACTTCTTGGCCTTCCCACGGAGTGTTGACACTCTCTGAGTCACCTCTTGAATGAGAAGACAAATTAGAAACCTCCTGATAATAAGTCACATCTCTGGATGACTGAAGCCTCAAGTGACAACTGGCATGTATGAACGGGCCATCCCAGATCCAACAGATAAGACTATTTCTCTCTCCTCCCCGCCACCCCTTCTCTCACTCTCTCCCCCCCATGCCACCCCCCTTTCTTTTCTCTTTCCCCCTCTGTCTCTCTCCCCCATTCCCCCCCTTGCCACTCACTTTAGAAATTAGGCTTGGGGCCACATTATCCACACGCAGACCGTGGGCCACAGGCTGTCCATCCCTTTGTTAGACAGAAGCTTTTATGTGGGTTAAAGAAGGAACCTATATCTGCCAGACAAAACAAATAGATCATGCTATGAGAACAAAACAATAAACAACCACAATGCCATGCAGCCACAGGCATCCTAATAACAAACAGCATCATCTGAATCTGTTGGTGGCCTGCACCAGCAACTAGGGGAGCGGCATTCCCTGTTTGCCCCCAATTTTGTTCAGAACTATGAGGACTAGAATCTTCCTTTACTTGTCGGGAAGAGCTGTACCTCCTTTCCCTGCGGAAGTTCTCAGCTTCAATCCCCCGTGGCATCTCCAAGCAGGGCTGGGAATGCCCCTTGCCTGAAAACCTGGAGAGCCACTGCCGGTCAATGTAGACGTCACTGTGTAGACAAGGGTCCGGCTCGGTGTATAAAGCAGCTTCCTGTGTGCCGATAGCTCTGAGTTCTGTGTCTTGTTTTGCACCTCCCTTCCTTGGTCTCATCATCCCAGCCTTCTCCTTTCTCGAAGGACCCGTCTCTCCTGTTTTCTGCTGCACTGTCACTATCCTCCTCCCTGCCATCACCACCACCACCACCTTTTTCTGTTTTCAATATAAATACCGGCTATATAATTATTGGAGTATTATCTCTAAGCACACAGATTAGGAAGAGATGCAGAAGCAGCAGCAATTTAGGGTGGGGGTGGGAAAGGTGGATTTAGATGTTGATTGTCATTTGAGAGACTTCTGTCTCCCTCCATCGAGGGGAAAGGCATTACCTGAGATGGATTAATGACTATGATTTAAAAAGCAAAGATAGCCATGGCATCGTCAGGGCAGAGAACCACACCCAAATCCACCCTTGGGCAACTTCACCCAGCTTTGGCTGGTAAGACAGCTGCGGCCGTTTCTGGACCGGAATAGCCTGGGCACTGTTGTCCATGCACTGGTAACCTCCACGCTGGGTTGATGTAATGTGCTGTATGTGCGGCTGCCCTTGAGGTTGGTCCAGAAGTTGCAGCTGGTGCAAAATGCTGTGGCGAGACTGGTCACTGGGGCAGGGTATCGCCAACATGTCACCCCACTGCTGAAAGAACTGCACTGGCTACCTATTAGCTGCCGGGTCAAGTTCAAGGTTCTAGCTTTGGTGTACAAAGCCCTATACCGCTTGGGACCAGGATACCTGAAAGACCGTCCTATCCCTTATATACCCAGTCGATCGCTGCACTCTGCAGGTGAGGGTCTTCCACAGATACCATCTTATCAAGAGGTCTGCTCTGCACAACATAGGAAGTGGACCTTTAGTGTAGTGACAGCCACCTTTTGGAATTCCCTCCCCTTAAAATATTAGACAGGCACTGTTTGTAAAGACGTTTGTTTTAATATGTTTTTAAAGATGTTTTGTTTTAATATATTTTAAAGTCTGTTTTGAAGATGTTTAGAATGAGAGCCAGTGTGGTGTAGTGGTTAAGGTGTTGGACTGTGACCTGGGAGACCAAGGTTTGAATCCCCACATAGCCATGAAGCTCACTGGGTGACCTTGGGTCAGTCACTGCCTCTCAGCCTCATGAAAACCCTATTCATCGGGTCGCCATAAGTTGGAATCGACTTGAAGGCAGTACATTTACATTTTTTAGAATGTTTTCCGTGTTTTTGTTTGGCTGTCGGCTCCTACCGGGAGGAAGGGCAGGATATAAATTTAATTAATTAAAACAACTTACTTTTATTAGGACCCAGCAAAACACCACAAAGTAGTGGCAGACTTCTGGGTTCTCCAGAAATCTTCATCAGCCAACATGTTACACCAAGCTTGAAGAAACCTGGTGCCCTCCAGATGTTGTTGGATTCCAACTCCCATCAGCCCTGCCTCACCAATATGGCACAAAATGAGGGATGATGGGAATTATAGTGCAGCAACGTTTGGAAGGTCGCAAGTTTCCTGCTCCTGCTGTTATGCAAAGGAAGTCCAGGGAATAAGGAAAAACAAGCAAAAAGAAAGTACAAAAAATTAGGCTGGGTGTTGTAGCCATGAGGTCAGCTTGTAGACTCCGTCCCAAGGTGGAGTTTGCAAGCATTTAAACATTTAAAGCACATGATTTCCCCCAAAGAATAATGGCAGCTGTAGTTTGTTAAGTTTCCTGGGTGTTTGTAGCTCTGTGAGGGGGAAGCCACAGTTCCCAGGATTCTTTTGGGGAAGTCGTGTGATTTAAATATGCATTGGATGTGCTTCAAATGGATGGTGTGGATCTAGGGCTGTGAGCACACCCAGTTGCCTACAGCAAAGTGTTTCCATTGGCCACACTTGGAGGGGCAATGGGTTGATCTGCCGATCAGTTGCGAAATCTGTTTGAAGCTGAATTTTAAAAAACACGCACTCCAGCTGATCCCACCAGGTTTTACAGTAAAAAGGGGCTAGGTATGATTACTGTTGTGTGCCCCCATTCTTAGGAAAGAGAGGTGGAGACACACTGGAACTAGCAGGACAGCGTGTCCCTACCCTAGGTCGCTGCTAGGTGCTGCAGATCATCAGGCTATATACCTAGGATTCTGGGACATTTTTCTCCCCATTTGGCTCCCCATTTTTGAAAACCTGATCAGCAGCTGTTACCCAGATCTCTGGGGAACCTTTGGCCCTCCAGATGCTGCTCATTGGCCATGCTTGCTAGGTCTGATGGGAGTTATAGTTCTGCAGCATCAGGAGGGCCATAGGTTCCCCGCTTGTGCCTTAAGTGAAACACGCAGAAGGAGAGGAGAAATAACAGGAGACATGGCAGTCTTTATAGTCAACTTAAGTTGCAGTCTTAAAGACTAGAAAGTAAACCCCATTGAATTCAGTGGGACTTTCTTCTGAATCAGCACACACTGGATTGAACTTTTTTTTCCCAGTGGGTGACAGCCTACTTCTGTATCTACATTTGTGTCTGCAGAGACATAGACAGATATTCTTCACACTGCATAAATCATGCAAATCAAGCATATTTGCATGATTTCTCTCCATATTTTGCATGATTTATTCTACAATTTTTACTACTTTGCATCGTTCGTTCTATGCTGCCCTGTTAGTCACAGGGAGTTGCACAGAGCTGCAGAAGGGGCTGAATCTCCAACCTCCTGAGCCCTGCACATACACTTTCGAATTTATCCTTGCAGCCATAAAAGCTCGAACCTGAAAAGAAGAAAGAAGCAAAGCTGAGAATTTGGGAAGTTGAAGATGGCATGCATTACCCATAAAACCCAACATATGTGCAGACACATGCATATCACTTCACACATGCATGCTTGTCATGATTTCTTACCACTTGATTATGCAATCTACTGGAGCCTGGTTAACATGCGCATACCCCTCACCGGTTTTCTCATCACTATTTCTCGACGTTCAGTGCCTGACTCCTGAAGCTTGCACTGATGCAACTGAAAAATCCTGGGCTTGAGACAAGGTGACACAGAAATCCCGCCAGCAGTGTTAGATCTGTGGTGGCTCATTCCCACATGCGAGACACCATTTCGTGCTGCAGTCAACGCACTCCGAGCATGCGTGTGTGAACTAACCTATAAGTATATAGAGATGTTGGCTGGTTGAGTTGCTCATCTGATAGAGCAGGGGTGGGGAACCTCAGGCCTGGAGGCCAAATGTGGCCCTCTAGGCCTCCCTCTCTGGCCCTCGAGACACTCCCCCACACCACCCCCTCACTGGCTGTGCTCCGCATCCCTCCTTCAGTGTTGTTGCCTGCCTGGAATCATGTGTCCTTGAACCCTGATCATACCTCTTGCTTCTCTGGATGGGGGACAGAGAGGGGTGTGTGAGTATGTGTAGAAGCTAGCCTGCTGTATGAAGGTAAAATTCACATTTTTGCTCTGCCCACCACTGGCATGTGGCCTCTGGAAGTCTGCCCAGAAGGGAATGTGGCTTTTGAGCTGAAAAAGATTCCCCACCCCTGTGGTAGAGTCACTCAGTGGCACTAAGTATCTCCTCCAGGCAAGGGAAATTTTACAGGAGCTTCCTGCCTCCCATTCCCCCTCCCATATTTAGGCGTAAGCAAATAGCACAGCTATATATCATCAGGCGTGCTAATGAAAATCTAGGAACATGTTGGCACGACTTTTCTCTCCTCCAGCTAGGGAAACTAAAATGCACTTTTTTAAAAACTATTGGGAAGGGGAAATTATCTCCTGTAGTGATTCTCTTTCTCTCTCTCTCTTCCTCCAATTTATCTGTGGAGCTGTGTGCCATATTTAGAAGGGCTTGTGAAAACCTGCTCTGCTCCCAAGCAGAGAGAATTAATTGGGACATACGGTGTGCTGGAATCCCTGCAACAAGGACCGCTTCCTATCGCTGACTTAATGACTCCTCCCTTTTCCTCCCTTCCCCTTCCACTCTCATTGCAGGCCTGTGGGCTCAGACAGTGGTTGTCAATGACACTGTCTCAGGGTACATTGGGACTGACGTGATCCTGCACTGCAGCTTGACCAACTCCTTGCCCAGTGTGAAGATCACACAGGTCACCTGGCAGAAGGCCACCAACGGCTCCAAGCAGAACGTGGCAATCTCCAACCCCAACATGGGCGTCTCCATCCTGCCCCCGTACAAGGAGCGGGTGGTCTTCCGAGACCCCTCCACGAAGGATGGCACCATCCAGCTGTCCCGCCTTGAGCTGGAGGACGAAGGTGTTTACATCTGCGAGTTTGCAACGTTCCCCAGTGGCAATCGGGAGAACCAGCTCAACCTCACCGTGTTGGGTAAGTCTTCCATGCATGGTTTCCACCAAGGGCCAAGCAACCAAAGGCTCTTCACCCCTTCACCAACTCCTCCCACCTCTCCACTCTCTCCCTTCATCGGAGGGGTGGCCCTCAACATTTGGCTGCCATTGCAGAGGAAGCAGAGAGGACTTACCAGTGCACTGAACTCCCAAACCCCACTCTGCAGAAATTGCAACCCAGTTCTTCAGGAAATGCTTGTTCACCTCCCTGATCTGCTGAACTGGATTGAGGCAAACTGAGGAGGCAGGTTTCGCCTACATTTGCCCTCTATGAAACTCGCCTCTCACCTCCTTTTGGCGAGAAGTTGAGGGCCTGCAAAATGGAGCAGAACCATTCCCCAATTCAGAGCTAGGGCAAGAGATCTCACTCTGTTCTGGCTTCTATTTATTTATTTATTGCACTTGTATACCGCCCCATAGCCAAAGCTCTCTGGACGGTTTACAGCAATCAAAAACATTAAAACAAATATACAATTTAAAACACAATTTTAAAATTTAAAACAATATAAAAACAATTTAAAAACACATGCTAAAATGCCTGGGAGAAGAGGAAAGTCTTGACCTGGCGCCGAAAAGATAACAGTGTTGGCGCCAGGCACACCTTGTCAGACAGAGCATTCCATAATTTGGGGGCCACCACTGAGAAGGACCTCTCATGATGTCATCATATAGCCACTTCTGATTGGCTAGGTGCTGCCCTGATGTCACCACACTGTCTATAATGTCCCTGATTAGCTTAATCATGTGTCCAGCAAGAAGAACCTTCTTCTGCCAAAGCATGAACTGTGAGGAATTTGTTGTTGTTATTATTATTTGAGACTTCTGGAACTCTCTTTTTTACACTAAAAATGTTCACCGTAAAAATGTGATACTGTCTCCATCCTAATCATGGACTGTTCTCAGTATCACATTTTACACTTAGCCAGAGTCCTCGTTTGCTTTCAGTTAAAGCTGAACTGAGGAAACTGTGGCCCTCCAATTGTTGCTGGACTACAACTCCTATCAATCCTGGCCATTGGCCACGCTGGCCTGGTACTGTGGACTCCAACAGCATTTGGAGGGCCACAGGTTTACATTTTCTTCATCAACACCAGCAGTCCTATGGCCAAAAGCTAAGGCAGCCTCTCCCTCCTGCATGCACCCTCCTGAGTGCACCGGCGTTAAGTACCTTTGAAATGAAGAGGGGGCCCCTCACATTATTCCCAGCAGCACATCCAACATGGAAGCCTTCTCCAACTTCCTTAAATCTTTTCCCTTTAACTCTGTTGCAAACTGCCTTGAGCCCTTCCCACTGGAAAAGCATCCCTGAAACGTTGAGAACAAATAACAGAATTGAATTCTGGACTGATGCAAGGCATGTACAGGGAGGAATCTGTGTCCAGATGCAAAATGTCACATGGAAATCTTCCTGGCAACGATTGTCATTGTGATGCTGATTCAGTGTGCGTATGATGCCTTGCAGAGTTACAGAGGAAACGTAGACAGGTTGCTGCTTCACTTTTGCTACTTGTGTTATCTTTCTAAGGACTGGTGTGGTGACCTGTTTCCCAAGGGTGTGGCAAAGCTTTGGAAATGATGCTTATTTTGGAGACTTTCCCTTTGAGGCCCCAAAATAAATTTCAGAAAGAAGTAATGAAACATCAGTTTGGCTTCCTCTGAGTCTTAGGTTTTCGGGAGGATCTGGGTCTGAATTGAAGCCTGTCACTGCCAGTTGCAGAATATGATGGCTGAAGGACTGGCACAGGGGTAATTGGGTCATTAGAGGAAAGGACCCTCATTGGAGGCCACGAGAGTGCAATATGTGGCAGAGACCACCTGCCTCCATCACAATGGAGATCTTTGTTACTTTGTTTGCACATTGCCAAATTTATCTCCAAATCAATAAGGGCTAGAAACTTGTATGTGTGTGTGTGTTTTTAAAAAAAATAATGAAAGGTGGAATTCTGATTAATACAAACTCTGCAACGGAGCCCATCCCTTGTGCTCAGTGTTTACAGAATGTTGCAAGTTTACAGAATGTTTTTCTCCTTCTCTCATAATGCTAGAACTTGTGGGCATGCAATGAAAGTGAACATTGGAAGGTTCAGGACAGATAAAAGAAAGTACTTCTCTACACTGTGCATAGTTTCAGCTACGGAATTTGCCCCTACAGGAGGCAGTGGCAGCCATCACCTTGGATGCCTCTGAAAGAGGATCCAGTCAATACATGGCAGATAAGGCTATCAATGGCTGCCGGCCATGATGGCTGTGCCCTCCATTGTCAGAGGCACTGTGCCCCTTGAATACCAGTTGCTGGAGATCACAGGCGGGGAAAAAGCTGTTGCACGCAGGTCCTGCTTGCGGGCTTCCCATGGGCAGCTGGTTTGCCATTGTGAGAGCAGGACATGGCACCCGATGGGCCCCCTTTGGCCTGATCCAGCAGCCTCTTCTTATGTTCTTACTTGGACACGGACTAGCAGCGGTTCTGCAGGTTTTCAGGCAGGGAACATCCCCACCCTTACCTAGAGATTCCAGGGACTGAATACAGGTAGCAACCCCTGCATATGTTGGTGAGAGTCAGGTGAAACTGAAATGTTAACATTTGGACCGCTTGTGGGTCAGTGGGGAATTAGGCACGAGGGCCACCAGGCTGATGTTTGCCAGACAGCTCCCGGCATTTGCTCATAACCTCATAGCACCTCCTCCTTTTTTAACCTTCGTGCCTCTTACCTTTTCCTTAGCCAAACCAACCAACCGGATGGAGGCCACCACAAGCCTGCTGATTGCCAGGGCTGGCATGACCGAGAAGATTGTGGTCGCCACCTGCACGTCCTCCAATGGGAAGCCCCCCAGCACCGTCACCTGGGACACCCAGCTGAAAGGGGAGGCGGAGTACCAAGAGATCCGCAACGCCAACGGCACCTTCACGGTGATCAGCCGGTACCGCCTCCTGCCGAGCCGGCAGGCCCATCGGCAGCAGCTCGTATGTGTGGTCAACTACCAGCTGGACCGTTTCACCGACAGCATGACCCTCAACGTGCTGTGTAAGTGGGAGGGGCGGGGAGGGCAGGGAGCCGGCGGTAGTCGCCAGCTGCCTAGCCCACGTCTCGGAGAGCCGGAGACTTTTGTCCTTCCCTGGGCAAAGGCAGGACTTGATTTGACGGTGGGAGATCACCCACAGTACGTGTTTGTAAGGTCAGGGCTCCCCTCTAAGAACAAATGAAGAAGTAAGAGCATCCCTGAGCGTGTAAAGAAGGCCTTCCTCTCACCACACTGGGTCACCGTCTCTTACAAACCTAAGATGAGTGCTAGTGTTCCAGCACCTCTCTTTATAGAGATTAACTGTGATCTGGAGTTAATATTCATGAGCTTTTGTTCTCCTCCCTCATCCACATTTTTCCTTTCCTGTCTTTGTACCTTCCTTCTCTCTCCACCCTTCTCTCCTTTATTCTCTTTTGTTCAATGCCTTTTCCATTGCCACCTTTCCTTCCTCCCCCCCACCCCCATATCCTTCTCTTCCCTTTCCGTCCTCTCCACGGCCCTCGCTACTCCTCTCCCCTCTCTCACCGCCCCCCCTTTGCACCTCTCTGCCTTCCTGGTTCCTCTTGCAGACGAGCCTGAAGTGAGGATTGATGGTTTTGATGGCAACTGGTACCTCAACCGGAAAGATGTGAAGCTGACATGTATATCGGACGCCAACCCTCCTGCTGCCTCATACCAGTGGAAACTGTAAGTATCTGCACAAGGTTTCCTTTCATTGGGGTTACCTGTAACTCCAAATGCAGAGTAACCCTTGATTGGACAGAGAGACTTCTCTCTGCTGAAAGTGTTGAACTGTTGCTCCCAATTCCCATGTAAATGGTGGAACTTAGGTCTTGCTGAGATGGTAAACATGGAACTGGGCAGTACCATCCCAGGTCTTGCAGATGGGGAATCACATTATCATCTATATAGCCCAAATGCCCTGCATACAGAAAGCTAGCATATCAGGGAGGTGGCGGTCTAGCCTGGCCTTCTCCCTGGTATGCTACTGTACACTGTGTAAGGATTTTTATTCATTCATTCATTTATATTCCATCATGTGAGTCCCTGTGTCTGTTATATGAATGAAGTTTGAATGTATTTTTATTTTATTTTTATTTTTACTTTATTTTTATTATTTTATTTTATTTTACTTTTATCTTTATTTACTGTTACCGAAGGAGAAGGCCTGCCTGTCGGCGTACCGGAGGAAGCTATGTGTAGATCAGAGGGGGTTAGTGTGGGGGTGGGGGGGGCACAATATTGAAAGGCTAGGCGGCAGATTCTGTAGGGGCGTGGGTAGCAGGCCAAGCCGGCATCAGGGAACTAGGGATAGATGCTTAATATCCATCCCTTGTTCCGGGCCTGTTTACCACCAGATAACTGGGGGAAGCAGAACTCCATCCAATCTTCGATTGCTGTTGTGTAACGCCAGGTCTGTGATACAGAAAACATCACTCATCCAGGATATGATTCTGGATGAGGACGCAGACCTGGTGTGTATTACGGAGACGTGGCTGGATGAGGCCTCAGCTCCTATACTTGAGGCCATGTGTCCAGCCGGTTTCCGATATGCACAGCAGCCGAGGATTGGGAGGCGGGGAGGGGGAGTGGCAGTTATCTACCGGGAGTCTTTGTGTTTCGCCAGACCCCCTCTCCACGAGACCAAGTTTGTTGATTGCATGTACTGGAGGTTGGGCCCAAAGGGCAGTTTAGGGATTCTGCTTGTGTACCGCCCACCCCGCTGTGCAGCAGAATCTCTGACTGAGGTGCTCGAGGTGATCTCGGCTGTGCGATTGCTCTCCCCCAATCTTGTGGTGATGGGGGATTTCAACGTACATGCCGAGGCTGTCCTCACAGGAGCCCCTCGGGATTTCATGGAAACCATGACTTCTTGGGATCTGCACCTTAGTAATATAGCATCTACCCATGCAGCCGGTCATGCTCTCGACCTTGTGTTTGTCTCGGGAGGGGAGGATAGTGCTCTGAAAATGGGGGTAAATTCTTCTAACCCCGTGTCATGGTCAGATCACTATCTGGTGAATATAGATCTCTCGATGCCGCACGCCCTCCGCAGGGGACAAGGACCTATTAGAATGGTCCGCCCCAGACGCCTGATGGAGCCCAAAGGATTCCTGAATGCGCTGGGGGATATGGAGCTGACTGAAGGTCGCCCAGTCGGATCCCTGGTGATGGAGTGGAATAAGGAGATCGCCAGGGCGGTGGACCGGGTGGCTCCGAAACGTCCTCTCCCCCTGAATAGAACTCAGACAGCACCCTGGTACACACCACGGTTGCGGGGTCTGAGACAGGAGGTGAGACGACTTGAGCACCAGTGGCGGAAATCTTGCACTGAAGACGATCGGACACGGGTTAGAGCAGCAATAGCGGCCTACCAGGTGGCAACAAAGGCAGCAAAGAAAAATTTCTTTGCTGCCTCTATTGCGTCAGCAGAGTGTTGTCCCAGGAGATTGTTCCAAGTGGTCCGAAGCCTGGTCGGTCCAGTTGCTCAGGAACCCATGGAACATTCTAAAATCTCCTGTGATACTTTTGCTAAACACTTTGCCGATAAAATCGAACGTCTGCAGAGCACGCTTCCGCTCGCCGTGGAGACAGGAAGTGGGCCAGAGTTGGCCAGTTGCATTCCAGTCTGTTGGGATCGGTTTCAGCCTCTTCTCTCTGAGGAAGTGGACAAGGTGCTCTGTACTGTGAAGCTGACCACCTGTCTGGTTGATCCTTGCCCATCATGGCTCATCATGAGCTGTAAAGAGAGACTGGGCGAAGGGATCAAGGCGATGGTGAATGCATCCTTGCAAGAGGGTGCAATGCCATCAGCCCTCAAGGAAGCGGTAATAAAGCCCATCTTTAAAAAACTGTCCTTGGATCCCCAAGAGTTAAACAACTTTCGCCCAGTCTCTAATTTACCATTCTTGGGCAAGGTGATTGAGAGGGTGGTGGCTGCGCAATTACAGACACACTTGGAGGAAATGGATTATTTAGATCCATACCAATCGGGTTTTAGGACTGGTCATGGTACGGAAACAGCCTTGGTCGCTCTGGTAGATGATATGCGGAGGGCATTGGATAGGGGTGAATACACCTTCCTTGTCCTCCTGGACCTCTCAGCGGCTTTCAATACCGTTGACCACGGTATCCTTTTAAACCGCCTAGAGGGATTAGGAATAGGAGGCACTGTCTTGCAGTGGTTCTGTTCCTATCTCTCGGATAGGCAGCAACGGGTGGCATTGGGAGATGAGGTTTCAGACCCTTGGCCTCTTCATTGTGGAGTGCCACAGGGTTCTATCCTCTCTCCCATGCTATTCAACATCTATGTGAAACCGCTGGGAGCAATCATCAGGAGTTTTGGGTTGCAGTGCCATCAGTACGCAGATGACACTCAGCTCTATCTCTCCTTTAAGTCCTCACCGGAGTTGGCTGTGAATACCATGTCCAAGTGCCTAGAATCCGTAAGTGGATGGATGGGAGAGAATAGGCTGAAGCTGAACCCCGACAAGCCTGAGGTATTACTTGTGGGAGATAAAAGGAGGTTAGGAATTACTGACCTGATGCTTGATAGGGTAAGTTTACCCCTGAAGGACCAGGTCCGCAGTCTTGGGGTCATACACCCAGCTGTCCATGGAGGCTCAGATTACAGCAGTGAGCCGGGCAGCTTGGTATCAATTACATCTGATACGGAGACTGCGTCCCTATCTTCCTTTTCACCTGCTCCCTCAGGTGATACATGCCCTGGTCTCCTCTCACTTAGACTACTGCAATGCGCTCTACGTGGGGTTACCCTTAAAAACGGTCCGGAAATTACAGCTGGTACAGAACACGGCGGCACGCTTGATTACGCATAGCCGTCGCTGGGATCATATCACCCCAGTGTTATTAGATCTTCACTGGCTACCAGTTGTCTACCGGGCCCAATTCAAGGTGTTGGTGTTGACCTTTAAAACCCTATACGGTTTCGGCCCAGTATATCTGAAGGAACGCCTCCAGAATCACCAATTGTGCCACCTGACGAGATCAGCCTCGCAAGACCTTCTCTCGGTCCCACGAGTGAGAACAGCCAGGCTGGTACGGACCAGAGAGAGGGCATTCTCTGTTGTGGCCCCCACCCTCTGGAACTCTCTCCCTTTCGATCTCAGACAGGCTCCCTCCCTGTCCAGCTATCGCCGAGCCTTGAAGACCTGGCTGTTCAGGCAGGCCTACAAGATTGGGACAGATTAACTTATGTTATAATTGAATTAATGAATGGTTGTTTAGCTTAAAATTTGATTATGTTGATGTATATGTATTGTTTTTATTCTTGTTGTTCGTCGCCTAGAGTGTCCCTAACCCGGAGAGATAGGCGGCTGAAAAATAAAATTTATTATTATTATTATTATTATACCTCAACTGCCCTGCGCATAGAAAGCTAGCATGTCAAGGAGGTGGCAGTCTAGCCTGGCCTTCTCCTTGATGTGCTACTGTACGCTGTGTAAGGATTTTTATTCATTCATTATATTCCATCGTGTGAGTCCCCATGTCTGTTATATCTCAACTGCCCTGCACACAGAAAGCTAGCATGTCAGGAAGGTGATGGTCTAACCTGGCCTTCTCCCTGATGTGCTACTTTGCTGTGTGTGAGGATGTTTTTTATACATTAATTCATTCATATTCCCCATGTCTGCTATGACCCCTGAATGCCTTGCACATAGAAAGCTAGCCTATCAGGGAGCTGGCATTTCTAACCAAGTCGTATCCCCGGTGTGCTGGTGTAGCATGTGTAGGGATTCATACATTCATTCATTCATTCATATTCCATCATGTAAGTCGTCATGCCTGTTATGAATGAGTACAGCCCAAACACCTCAGAGAGAACTGAGCCCAGTTCTAAGGGGCAATGATGACAGACCTATGCTGAGTCACCCCTTCAGAAAAGAAATACAAAACTAAACCTTTGGTCACAGGGAAATCCACCTCGATTCACTCCGCATTTCAAAGCAACAACTGCATATACCATGTGTGTACAGAAAGTAGATCAGGATCTACTGTTAAAGCCCCAGATTATTTGCGGGACATTAATAAAATATTCTGCACTCATACTTGTTTATGTAGGCTATTTCTATACCACTTAATGGTATAGAAAAAATATCTCTTAAGCTGTGCACAAAAGAGTAAAACAGCAACAACACGTTATCAAAATATATGAAATACAAATAATAATATGAATAATACATGCATAATACCAGTTAACTCATAAATACCGAGAACATTCCTTTGCACTTCCCCAGTCAACATCTCTCAACTTCCTGGCTCTCACCTGGGACTCCACCCGACAACAGCAATGAGAACGCCCCCCCTCCAAAAAAGGTTGTGAGAACCTTCAAGCTGCAGTAGTTCAGATTTAGATTTGTATTTGCACAAGCAAATCATCCTAGTAGGGGGTTCATGGGGTGCAGGAAGTAATTGTCTCCACTCTCAGCCACTGATTTGTACCTGCCTTTGGTTGATGGGCCCCAAGGTTCTAGTAAAATGCATATATATCTATAAAAATGAGGTAAATTCTCCAAGTCTGTCCATGCTGCCTGACATATATGCCATCCTCAACGGCTTTTTCCCCCCTTGCTGTCTCCTTTTTATATAATGCTCCTTCATCCTTATTTTGAAACTGAGTCTGTGTTGAGGACATCAGTTTCCACCCAGATGAGTATACCTGACTGGGCATGTGAAGAGGAGAGGTGGGAGAGTAAGTGAATGAGTGAGTGACTGTGTGTGAGAGAGAGAGTGTATGTGTGTTTTTAACAGGCAGACAGATTTGATCAGCAGCTGGTGACTCACAAGCCTGATCACCTGGGATGACCCGGATGGAGCCAGGCAGGCGAGTAGATGACCTAGTTCTCACAAACGGCGGAGTAGGAGGTGGTAATCTTGTGTCTGGACTGTACAAATTCAAGCTGTAACTTGCAGCTTACGGGACTGAATGCTCCTCCATTTTTTAAAAAAATGCAGATAAAAAACTAGCATTTCAGGGGAGAAAGGTTATAGCTTAGTCTCCTCCTTACATACCACTTGTCTATGTGCAGAGAAGTTTGTTTGTTTAAAGGCAGATACAGTCTAGTGAGCTCACACAGAGTGGGTACAGTCTAGGCCAGGCACTGGCAGAAATTATATTGAGATCTACTGGTAGATCTCTGGGTGATTTGGGTGATTTACAATAGATCAGCAAGGGTTTCTGACTCCCAGTTATCTTACAACTGTTTCCCAGTTGTCTAACAAGTTCAGTAACTAAAAACCATTTCCACCGCCATGTTCAATTAGCCAGCTGGTGGAAAAAATGATCAGGAGAAAACCAGGAGTGGATTTGTGTTTGGAAGGACTTGTGAACTTGGTTCTGGTACTGAGCATCTGCCCAGAGGCACCTTGGTCCTTCTCTGAGCCTTTTCTCACCTGCCTGAGCACTGTTTTGCACTTGGCACTAGTGGTGGACCTTGGAGTTTTATTAAAAAACCAAAATGGATACCACAAGCCTGCTCACGCCTGGCCTACGCACAGGTTGACCATCTTCTATTGCACAGGAGCTGAAATTCACTGGAACATCTGTATAGCCCAGATTGGCTAGCAGTTGCCATCTCCTTCTCCACCCTGATAATGCCCAAGGGACATTCAAAGGGGAAAGATTGTAACCACTGACCAATTAGAGCTGCAAGGGGATTCCAGTGAGTTCCCCCACCCTCCAAAAGAACACTCCCTTCTCCAAAAAGAAAAAAACACACCCTGAAATGCTTCCTATTTTGCAGTTTTCACATATGCCTGCGTTGCAGCTGTTTTGACGGCAAGAGCTTTGGTCCAGACCTACAAATATTTTTCACCTGTGTGTTAAGTACAGGTGGATTGGAGTACAGAAGATGTTGATTCCTACCCAGCCACACAGTTAGCATACGTTACTCTTTGCTCCGGAAGAATTCTTCATCATTCTGTGTTCACCCTGGTATCGTGGACTACCTTTACAAAAAGAGAGAGAGAGAGACAGCAACCGTTTGATACCCAGACAGTGTAAGAACCACTCCCCTGACTAGAAGACGGTGCTACTGCTTCTACTCTCCCTGTCAGTTTCCATTATTCAGTGGAATGGATTCACCCTCTTTCAGGGTTTCAGCATAAAAGATCAAGGCACAGTCCAGAGCCACAGCAGAGAGAACCCAGGGCTCATTCATTTATAGATTTTGATAGATCGATCTCTGGGTTTCATCTGAACTTTCATGGAGCTGTCCTTGAAAGTTCACACTAAAACCTGGAGTGGTTTCCACTGCCCTGCTGACATGAGGCTACTGGCTGCCACAGATGGATGGATGGATGGATGGATGGATGGATGGATGGATGGATGGATGGATGGATGGATGGATGGATGGATGGATGGATGGATGGATGGATAAAAACTGACACGGTTAATAAAAAAAAAGAAAACCGTAATCAGATAACATTTTATTCACCCATGCTTTTGCCAGTGGGAAAGTAGGCCTAATCAGGTCCTGCTTGCGAGGTTCCCATGGACAACTGTTTGGCCACTGTGAGAACAGGATACTGGATTAGATGGCCCATTGGCCTGATCCAGCAAGCTGTTTTTATGTTCTTATGCTCTTAAGACTATCTTGTGTCCATCCCCCTGATCAAATCTGTTTGGCAGGGATGGGGAATCTTTTTCATTCTTAGGGTCGCTTTCCTGTCTAGGCAACCTTCCAGGGGCCACATTCCAGTGGTGGGCGGGCCTAATGATGTTTCATTTTAAAGATGTTTTGTTTTTAGGATTTTTTTTAAAAAAAGTTTTTTTTTAATGTTTTATTACTTTTTGTTTGCCTCCCTGTTCTCCCTTTGGTAGGAAAAGCAGAATATAATACTAAATAGTAATATTAAATAAATAAGTGGGTAGAGCAAGAAATGTCTGTTCTTCCTTTTTACCCTAGGCTAGTTTCTACACACACTCTTACCCCCTTCTCTGTCGTCCATCCAGGCAGGCAAGAGGCATGATCAGAGCTCAAGGGCATATTCTTGCCAGGCAAAAATACTCAAGGAGGGTGCAAAGGGGTGTGGCTGAGAGAAGGTGTGGTGTGGGAAGAATCCCGAGGGCCAGGCAGAGAAACTGGGGGCGTTGTAATGAGCCCGTGGGCCTGAGGTTCCCCATCCTGGCTCTCTGGTTTGCAAGACAAAAGGTGACACTACCCTGCATCACTCCTGGTGTTTTTTCTGCTGCTGACAATGCCATACACAGTTCAGAATGCTCCATTTCTACCTTGGCTGAAAGGAAAGAAAGTGCAAGATGGATTTGAGATGTGCATTTTATTGAGCAGGCAGAATGTGTTCCAGTTTAGACTTCAGGCTAAATTGCACCATTATGCCAACGAAGCTACAGAGCCATGCTGAGCGTAATTATCTAGGTGTTTCCCTGTCCTTAACTTCTCTTTTTCAAGTAGGCACTTCGCTCCGCTGAGAAATATGGTGGTCATTGTACAAAGGTCCCTCTGTTTCAAACTTTTCAAACTTTTTGAGTTAGCCGGATGTAGGGCTAAATGGGTACTAAGCATCAGCTTTCCATTCTGTGTGGAAGTACTTTGAGTCCCTCACTTGGGCAATGAGACGCATTAATCTCCACCATTCAGGGTTTCTTTCCCCTAGCAATCAAGCTGTGCAGAAGGACTTTGTAAGTGTACCAAGAGTGTGTGGGGCGAGGTGGTGGTGGTGGTCACAGCAAGCGATCTCCAAGCATGGAGAAAGGTGATTCCTCTGGCTCTTGTTAATTTGGCTGCATTGTGAAAGGCCAAGTTTCCACTGAGCTGACAAGCTCATTTTTAGTGTTGGGTCCCATCCTTAAAGCACAACAAAAGGATCTCTGAGTATGCACAAAGTGCTGGAAATTCTCCTTTAACATGCTGTGGCTACTAAGAGCCCCATGGGCTTGGGCAAAAGTGGTCAACAGAGGGAAAGGGCAGAGTGAGTCCCCCTCTTTTAGACGGAAACCCTACATTCCACCACCAGGTTGCTGATCAGCATCTCATAGACCAGAAATCGTTCCATCTGTACTTTTGAGCATAGTTGGCATCGTATGGCCTCTCTGAATCTCATAAGAGTCCTGCTGGATCAGGCCAAAGGCCCATCTAGTTCAACATCCTGTTCTCACAGTGGGCATCCAGATGCCTTGAAAGGCCTTAAGCAAGACTGGGCACAAGAGCGCTCACCTCCCTTGCAATTCCCAGCCACTGGCATGCAGAAGCATACTGTCTCCGACAGTGGGGGTAGAGCATAGCCGTCAGTAGCCATTGGTAGCCTTATCCTCCATGAATTTGTGTGCCGTGCTTACTGCATGTTTCTGAGCGCAGCCTTTGACCTGCAGTCCTGCGCGATGAGCTTAGTTGAGAACAAATTCAGCCACAGTGGATAGCGGTGTAGAGCGGCTGGGTGAGGCATGGCACCCTGTTTCTGCCAGGCTTCTGTTGGCGCTTTAGCCTGGACTGTAGATTTATTTTCAGTTCAAGTGGTGAGATTTACATTCCCCCTCCCACACACACATATCTTCCTTACAGAATCTCACTCTCTGAGCTACTCAGTGGCCGTCAGGCAGCTCTAAGTCATTGAAAGGGAAGGAAAGCACTGTGGCTGGATGATGATGATGATGATGATGATGATTACCCTCCCAATTTTATCCTCACAACCACCGTGTGAGGTAGGGTAGGCTGAGAGGCAGTGACTGGCCCAGTGAGCTTCATGGTCAAGGGAGGATTTGAACCCTGGTCTCCCAGGTCCCAATCTGATTCTTTAGCCACTACACCACTGGTTCTGGAAGCCGAAAAAAAGGTTGCTGCCGTGGACCACAAAGGGCGGTCCCCTGCCCATGGCTTTCTCTCCCTGCAGGATTTGAAGGTGAATTAAGGTCGTTGCTTGGAATGGCCTTTGCCAACCAGATGCCCTCCAGATGTTTTGCGGGTGTATTCTGCAACATGTCATTAGAGCAATAATAGTGCGTTAGTGGTGGATTTGTACTGGACCATCCACACACCATTCCGCTTTATTAGTTGTTCTGCTGTACTTCCCCAATGTTAACGCATTATTGCTGTCTGGAGAGGCTCTTGTGCACTATAGCAGAATAAAAGTGGGACAAACAAAAGCAAAACCAAATCCAGAACATTTGTGGTATTAAAAGTGACAGGATTTCAGCAAGAAATCATGGGACGTGCACCTGTTGCAAACCAAGGAGTACGACCGCCCCAACGTTTTTGCAGGGCCAATGGTATTGAAAGTGTGATCGTGTGTATAACCATCCCAGCAACATCATGAGCACAAATCATGATGAATGCTCAAAAACAAGGATGTCTGGAGGGGCCCTACAACTCCAGGGCACGCAGCCAGCATGGCTAATGGTCAGGGCTGATGGGATTTGTAGTCCAAAATGTCTGGAGGAGACCAGATTGATGAAGGCTGCCTTACGACATTATTGAATGGTAAGGGAGGGAGGGAGGTGACTCCGGCATAGGAAAAGAAGCAAGAGAAAGAGAGATTAAAGGTCTGTGAGCAGCACAGAGGGTCAAGACAGGCCTGGATAGCAAAAAATATATAGGTGGGATGGGAGGAAGCTCTTATCTCTTTGCTGCAGGTCCATGTGGGGTGGATGGGACACGGCACAGATGTGACTAGCTGTGTCGTATCTGCAGGGGTGATCCCAAGAGCAGAATTCCTATTGCATCCTGCTCATGGATGATAGTGCATGCTTGGTTAAAAACGGCTGCTGTAGATAATCCAGGGCAGGTACCATCCCAATGCAGAGATGTTAAAAATGGCAGTTGGAGGGCGGAAAGGACAAGTCAAATTCGGTGGGGGGAAAGGGAGCTCTCGTGGTCAAGAGAGGAGGGACGAACTATGTCCCTCTTTTCTAATTTGTCCGGCACACAATAATTTTAAAAAAAGCTTCACCAAAGTGTTCCTTTTTTCTTTCAGGGTCCCAAAGACTAAAGTAGGTATGAATAGGTGAGCAGGCTATAACGTTTCTTGTGGACTAGTAACTTGTGGGCTTATCTGCAAACTGATGCTGGTCATGTTCTGCCCTTTAGTCATTCAAAAAAAATATGAGCCTCCCTTGCACTCTGCACAGAAGTGTGCCCTTGTCCTTCTGAGTTGTGCATTCCCTGGATAGATAACATTGGCATGGCTTGGCTTGGGTGATAAATACCTCTGTTCTCTCTGGGTCTTTGCCTATATAGATTCTTATTTTTGTGCATGTTAACATACTTGCAGCAAGAATTCTAATTCTTTCTGTTTATTTACTGCTAGTGGATTACAGCTGGTGCTTTTTGGAAGTAGAAGTATTCCCTGTCTTGTCCTTAGGTAGCTGTCTTCCTCTCAATCACAGTGTTGGTTCATCTAGCTGAGGGCTGGGGAACCTGTGGTGCTCCAGATGATGCTGGACATCAGCTCCCATCACCCCTAACCATTGGCCATGCTGGCTAGGGCTGATGGGAACAGGAATCCAATGCCATCTGGAGGACCAAAGGTTTCCTGTCCCTGATATAGGCCATGATAGTCTACTCTGACTGGTTGTGGTTCTCCCTGGTCTTGCATAGAGAGAGGTCCCTGCCATCATCTGCAACTTAGGATCTTTCTAGGCCTGAGCCTGAGTCCTTCGACATGCAGAGCATGCATTCCGCCAGCGAGCTCTGGGCTATCCAGTTGCTCTAGCTAAAGTAATTACTTTACCTTGTATTGGTAATTAAAAATGACCAAGCTGCATAATTATATTCCTGTGTGTATACAGGACTGTTTATGTTTGCTTGCTCCATGACTTTCCAAAGTATTTAGGGACTGATTCATCGCTGAGTTACTCCCCTCTCATACCAGGGTAACATTTTGAGGCTAAAGTTTTAGTCCTTAGGAAGTTGGAAAAGATCCATTAACAATGAGGTCGGTGCTAGCAACTGCTGTTGTTAGCAAATGCATTCTACGGAAGTAAGGCAGATTTAAAAGTCTCATTCCTGGGCTAAGAAATTGCCACTGGTTGCCAAATTTAGCATCCTGTAGATTGCTGTAGAATCCTGTAGATTTCTTTTGATAATTCCAAGTTTCTAGACCCAAAGACTTTGAAGTTAGATATTTTCTGCATTGAGCCAGGGGTTGGACTCAATGGCCTTATAGGCCCCTTCCAACTCTACTATGATATAAAAAGAGCATGGGCAGGATTTCCAGTAATTAAGGGACAAGGCTTCAGTTTCCAAGTGACAGGGTGTTAATGCCCCACTTAGCTCTTTGGCTAGTCTGGCAAAAGCAGAATAAATTATGCAATGGCACAGTTATAGTCTGTATAATTTATTTATGTTGCATAATTTGGTCTTTCAACGGGCAGAATTCTCACTGAGATCTCACCCGCCCATCCTCTTCTGAGATGTCAGTAACGGTCCATTGCTTGAGAAAAAGTGGCGGGTGGGAGGAATACTCCGGTGGCAAAACATTTTTTTATTTTCATGAAGAATGTCCTGTGTTTGATCCCCACAGCACTTCCAGTTAAAGAACTTGGTTCATTGCAATTATTTGCTTAAAAGAAAAGATCACTGCAAAATTACATAGAAGAAAAAACAGGCGGATCATAAATCTATCATATTAAATTATCCACCGTGCTTTGACATCAATTATATTGGAAACAAAGCACAGCATCCCTTGAAAGAACTGAGTGGCAGAATTGTCAGAGACCCCTCTCTCTCTCTTTCTCCCTCTCTCTCTCTCTCTGCTGGGGAAACATGGGAAGCTGGCTTATACCAAGTCAGACCATTGGTCCATTTAGCTGAGTGTGGTCTACACTGACTGACAGGAGCTCTCTAAGGGTTTCAGGCCTCTCCCAGCCTTAACTGGAGATGCTGGGTATAGAACTTGGGTCCTTCTGTATGCAGAGCAGATGCTCTGCCCCTGAGCTACAGTCGTTGCAGAACTCGGAGAAGCTCTGCCCGTCAGAGGAGACCACACACTGCAGGATGGAGCTCTGGTTTCACTCCCAAGCTAGACTGATGGCGTTAGAGGTGTGTGCTAAACGTGGGTCTGCTTCATTACATAGAAAAGAGGAAGCAGAGGAGGGTCCCGTCTAATGAACCTACAAGATATCTAGGTGGGGGTATTCTAAATACTAGAATACTTTCTGGAAACCTGTGGGCCTCTGGGTGTTGTTGGACTCTGACTCCCATCAGCCCCAGCCAGCATGGCCAATGGTCAGGGCTGATTTGAGCTGTAGGCCAATAAGATCTGGGGAGGTGCCCTATCCCTGTTTTAAGGGAAACTGGAGGGAGGCAAGCCACAGGTCCTCATCCCTGTGCCCCTTTTTGTTCTTGAAATCAGACCTGTCCCTCAATTTCAGCATGAATCTAAGGGCGGGGGTACAGATTCCAATTTTAAATTAGCATTTCATTTTTATCCCACCCTTCAAGGAGCTCGTGGTGGTGTATATGGATTACTCTCACTAACTTTATCCTCGCAACAACCCTGGTAGGTAGGTTAGGCTGAGAGATAATGCATAGCCCAAGGGTACTCTGTGAGCTTTGTGGCTGGGTCAGGATTCAAACCAGATTTCCCTGGTTTTAGTCCAATACTCTAAGTACTATACCACATGAATCTGCTGCCATCACATCAAAGCTCTTTTCTCCCCTCATGCAAGGGGTGCCCTTTGCAATTGGCCTTTCTTAAGGTCAGCTTTGGATGCCGTAACATAGAGAGTCTATTGGATGTAGGAGATGAAGGTTTATACAAGACGTAGGGGGTCCCTAGCAGATGGGCTTGAATCTCCTCTACAGAAATGTGCCAAGGTAGCTGAAAGGAATTAGGCAGGATTTACTGGCTACAGGAAAGAATCTTCACGCTAACCACTGAGCCTTTCTCTCGTGACAGACTGAACGGATCACTTCCTGACAACGTAGAGGTTCAAAACAGCACGTTGTTCTTCAAGGGGCCGGTCACCTACAGCCTGGCGGGGACGTATGTCTGCGAGGCCACCAACACCATCGGCACACGATCCGGCCAGGTGGAAGTTAATGTGACAGGTAGGACTCCACCCCCTCCCCCCAAAAGAAGGCAACTTGTGTGGTTCAGGGCCTGCATTGCTGGAGGGAACTTTAATGAAGTTGCACACCACCTTTTGCCGCCCCGCTGTTGCTTGCCAGGCCTTCCCCCTTCCTCTCAGGGCGGAACCACTCCAGTGGGGAATCCCCAACACATCTCACCTCACTCAAAGCGGGGGGGGGGGTCCCAAAAGAGCTCTGGCTTGCTGGAGTTGCTTCTTTCATTTCCGCCCTTTGAGCTTTTCTGCCTTCTGATTCCCGATGCTTTGTTCCCCTGGCTTTCCTTTCCACGTGTGGCTCAAAGTAAGCAACAGGAGTCTCAAAGCCAGCCGTTGTGCTTGCAAGAGCGCGAGAGATGTCAAAAGGGTTTGGTACAAGGGTAAGGCAAAAAGAGTTGCCATTGTTTGCAAAGGAGTAAGGCACCGAGATCACTGGTTATGGACATTCCTTGGTTTTGTTTCTTGGTAGGGTTGGTTTGGGGTTACTGGTGTGCGTGTGTTTAAAATGGTTAGTTCTGAGCAAGTGCCCCCCCCCATTTCCTACTTCACTGCTTACCTATACGGTTTTTAGGACTATTGGTCAAACCACTTCCTTTAAGGTCCCAGCTGCACTGTACACTGTACTGTACTAGGATACCACTTTCAACAGCCATGGCTTCTCCCAAAGAATCTTGGGAACTGTCGTTTGTTAAAGGTGCTGAGAGTTATTAGGAGACCCCTATTTCCCCTCCCAGACCTGCGACTCCCAGAATTCCCTAGGGAGAGAGATTGATTGTTAAACCACTCTGGAAATTGTAGTTCTGGGAGGGAAATAGAGGTCTCATAACAAATCTCGGCACCCTTAACAGTTCCCAGGATTCTTTGGGGGAAGCCATGACTGTTTAAAGTGGGATGATACTGCTTTGAATCTGTAGTCCAGCTGGAGCCTAAGCTCTGCGACAAGGGCAAAGAGAACCCCATCCAACGCAAAGCCCCCAGTTTGACATCCATTCAAGTGAGATGTGATCGTTCTGCAGAGGCTGTTTCTCATGCGCCGTGGGGAGCTCTCCTTTGATGCATAGCTTATGGGGGGAGCCAGACCCGTGGGGCTTACGTGGGATGGGGGTGAGGTGGGTGTGGAGAGAGAACGATGCTTTCTTCCCAGTACAAATGATGCACAGCTAGCTTGACAATGTGAAGCGAACCTCTCACGCTGATAGTTAATGAAGCTTTGTGCCATCTTGATGAGTCCTCCAGGGCTTGTGTGGAAGAAAGGACAAATCAGGAGGAAGGAAATGCAGGATGGGGGGAGGATGCAAGTTGTACTGGGTTCCCGGGCATCTGAGGTCTGCTTCCTAAATCCTTTGACAAATCCTTCAACGTGACCTCACCGAGGTTGAGTAGACTCTGGGGGTGCTGTTTTTCGCTTTGACCTGCTTTTGCCATCCTGACGCCCTCCAGCTGTTGGACTGCAATTCCCATCATCCCTGACCATTGGCCATGCTGGCTAGGGCTGATGGAAGTTGGAGTCCAACAACAAATGGGGAAGGCTGGTAGAGGACAAAAGGCAGCCCAGGGAGGATTTGATGCAGGTTTATAATTTGCGGAATAATTTGCTGGGGCAGAGGGAATTATTTTGCCTTGCTCATAATTACCAGAATTTACAGTCATCCAGGGAAGGAGGTGAGCAGTAGGTGTGTCTGTGTGGTGTGGTTGCACGAGTGCCGGACTCAGACTTGGGAGGCTTAGGTTCAAGTCCCCGCTCAGCTATGAAGCTCACTGGGTCTCTACTCTAAATTCAAAATGCTGACTCAAAGCGCACTGAGCCAGTGGTGACTTTTTAATTATTATTTATGCATTACATTTATAGCCCACTTTCAAGGATCTCAAGGATAGTATGCACAGCTTTCCCCCTCCCCATTTTATCCTCCCAATGAATGTGCGGCCGAAGGGCACCCAGGTCGCAGTGGGGATTGGAACCCTGGTCTCCCAGGGTGGAATTCAGTGCTAGCACTACTGAGGGTAGACCCACTGAAGTTGATAGACATGACTAATCTGTTTTTATGATGTTTTAGAATGTTTTTAGTGCTTTTGTTTGCCGCCTTGGGCTCCTACTGGGAGGAAGGATGGGATATAAATCTAATAAATAAATAATAGCAGATTCATTCATTTAATTGGGTCTGCTCTGAGTAGGATTTAGTTGAATACAACCCACAGGCCCTAGTCTGACACTCTGACCACTACATCACACTGCCCCCTATAGTGGTTTGAGTGTTACTGTAGGGCCTGGGAGGCCCAGTTTCAAATCCCCATTCGGCCATGAAGCTCACTGGGTGACCCTGGGCCGGCCACACATTCTCAGCCTAACCTACCTCACCGGGTTGTTGTGAGGATGGAAGGGGACGGGTGTGAGAAGCATGTCCACTGTCCTGAGCTCTTGGAGGAAAGATGCAACATAATAATGAACTTCAAGACAGCCAAAGACAGTACTTTGCTCACCGTGTCATTAAATGTGTAGAATGCGCTGATGCGTGGAATAGTGTTAGGCCATTGCCTGAGGTCTGTTCCAGACATGCAGTCAAATTAGGGGGTAGCATCCTGAGGTGGTAGCATAGACTATACCATTTTTCAGATGCTAGGTTTGTTGGGGGGGTGCCATTCTCCAGTTCTCTCTGCAAAAAAACAAAAAACGTAGCAAGTCCCAAAGGACGTTCCAGGCTCAGCCTTCTTCCTGTAGTGCTCAGTTTCAAGCTGCAAGGTGTTTGGGGTTTTTTTTGTTTTTAATATAGGAGAGAATTCCTAAATGTGGCATCACGTCTGCAGTCCAAAGTGGCACAGTCCCTTCAAGAATCTTACTCCTCAATTCCCTCCTCAGTCACTTAGCCTCACAGACCAGGCCACTAAAGAGAATTAGACAAAAGTCAAGGAGGATTGGCCTATCATTGGGGAAATCTGTCATTACCCAGGTGGGCCACTTGGCCTTTTCCAGGAGTGCGTCCCTGCACTTAATTGCTTTAATTGGTAAACTAATTGGTGATGGCAAGTTTTAATTCATGGACTCTCCTTATTTATCGATCGATTGATTGATCGATCGATTGATCGATTTAAAAAGGCCTGTTTTAGTACTGATGCTTCCATCGTTACAGAGGACGAGAAAAACATATCTTTTAAGTGTGGCCTTTATGCACTGCAGCAAGCAGTGGCAGGAACAGCTTTGCTTCTTCGATTGCAGAGCTATCTAGTGACGGCGAGGTTTGGGGCTGTGTGCAAATCTGCTTTACAGTTTAATCGGTTAGTTAATGGATGCATCAGTTGAAAAGATGCGATGATTAATCAATTAACGTCTCTCTTAAGCAGTGGACAGTTTTAATCGGAATAATTGTTGGTAAGGAACTGAGCAAAATGAAATGAAACATGCAATACATAAATACACACACCCCGCCCCCAAGTATGGGTTTTGACGCCTCTCATGGGGGAGAAGCCCAGGTGGAAGAGGAGGCTGTTGGTCAGGTGCCCCCCACCAGGGGCTGCTACATTTGAGGGGATTAGCAACTGCCTCATTAGACCAGGATACATAAATAAAGTAAAATCCTTGTTAATCATTCATGGCCTCGGAATATGTTTATCTGGCACTCCCCAAGGGCCGATTAGGCTAGCGTTGGAGCAGGCTCAGACGGCCTCTCTGAGCTATTACAGGTGGATTTGTTTGAGGCTTGCAGACAGTTTAGGCATCGTTGGCAGAGCACAACATCTCCCCTAAGAACTACTTGCAGCAAATTCAGCTTAAACCACCAAGCGGCCAGACAAGCTGGCAGGCCCGACGTACAGGTAAATTGTTTCTTAGACACTCACAAAGCGATAGGAGGGAGACGTCGTTGCTCGTGGTTCTACTTCACTAATCGTTTTCGTTGTGTTCCGGTCAAACAGGTTACATAGGTTTTTGAAGCGCTCCAAAACCTGTGCAAGCTGTTTGATCAGAGATTGTAAGAGTAAATGGTGGAGGGGGGCAGGCGTGCACGAGGAATGTGTACCGCTCTTTTATTCCCTCAGGTATTTTGGCACACATTGGTATCCTTCCTCTGAAACACTCGTCTACCAGCATTGATTTTTTGCAAGGCAGGTCTGAGTCACTCACCATCATCATCATCATCCTGGTTTTTTTACCAAAAAGTAGCCAGAGCAGATTCTATAAGAAAAGAAAAACAGTGGCTTTATTTATTAAAGAATAAGCCTACAACAGTTAAAACCACAGAGTTCAAAAAGAAGGACCTAAAAAGGCAGCAACTAATATCATTACTTGCAGAATTGCAGTGCAACCCTGGCCTGCAGATCCGCTGGCGGGTGGGGGCTTGGGTGGGACAGCAGTGCTGCTCTGAATTCGGGGGTGGGTGGTTCCCATGCCCAGTGCAGAGGACCCTAGCATGCCCATAGAAAACTGCCCAAGCACATATTTATAGCAGGCAGTCCTGAAACAGGGCGTTTCCAGGATGGGTTGGAGGTGGCCATGGATCCACTCAACCCAAAGCCCCTGAGAGGCTCCAAGATTTGGCCCATCATCTGTGTCAACCTGGAACTGGCATAGTTCAATCCACGCCCCCCCCCCATCTCCTGCCCTAGCCAGCATGAGCCGACAGGGCTTTGGAAGTGTCAGACCACCCACCACTTCACTCCCCACCACACTTAGGATTGCTCTACCTGATATTAAAAGCCTGTTTGAAATTTCTGTCTGAAAACCCACAAAAAGGGAGCCAAATGGATCTTTGGTCTGGGGGGCGGGGAATCCCAAACCTTCTGCGTCACCTCCGAGAAAGTGCAGCCTCTTGTGCTCGCTCATGATGGTGCCACAGGATATTTTTTATTATTTTCTACTATTTCCTTTGTCTCTTTAAGCCAGCCTTCCCCAACCCCGTGCCCACCAAATGTTTTGGATAGCCACTCTCCTCTGCCCCAGTCAGCATGGCTGTGCTCCCTTCAGCCCCAGCAACATACACCTGGGTTGGGCCAAGGCTGATGGGAATTGTCCAAACTGTCTAGAGGGTGTCAGGTTGGAGAAGGCTGCTCCCAGAATGTTGCAATTTGCTGTGGGGCAATTGACTCAATGGTGCAAAAGTTTGCACATCAAGTCTTTGTGCTGTTTATTAACTCAGACCCAGTCGTGATGTTCTGAAACCTGCTGCCTCTTTGGGACACCTGATAGTAGCAGCAAATACGTGGTTTTCACATTGAGAACTAAAAGCTATGGATAATTGTAGACATCTCTAACATGCGCCCCACAGACAACAATGGCATTTATCTTACCTTATTTATTTATTTGTTAGATTTATTTCCCACCCTTCCTCCCAGTAGGAGCCCGGGGCAGCAAACAAAAGCACTAAAAACACTTTAAAAAGTCATAAAAACAGACTTTAAAATATATTAAAACAAAACATCTTTAAAAACATTTTTTTTAAAAAGCTTTAAAAACATTAAAAAAAAAAAGATTTAAAAACATTAAAAAGCAATTCCAACACAGACACACACTGGGATAAAGTCTCTACTTAAAAGCCTTGTTGAAAGAGGAAAGTCTTCAGTAGGCGCTGAATAGATAACAGAAATGACGCCTGTCTAATATTTCAGGGGAGGGAATTCCAAAAGGTAGGTGTCACTACACTAAAGGTCCGTTTCCTGTGTTGTGCAGAACAGACCTCCTGATAAGATGGTATCTGCAGGAGACCCTCACCTGCAGAGTGCAGTGATCGACTGGGTATATAAGGGGTAAGACGGTCTTTCAGGTATCCTGGTCCCGAGCTGTATAAGGCTTTGTACACCAAAACTAGAACCTTGAATTTAGCCCGGTAGCTCATAGGTAACCAGTGCTATTATTTCAGCAGCAGAGTGACATGCTGGTGATACCCTGCTCCAGTGAGCAGTCTTGCCACCGCATTTTGCACCAGCTGCAGCTTCCAGATCAACCTCAAGGGTAGCCCCACATAGAGCACATTACAGTAATCCAGCCTGGAGGTTACCAGTGCATGGACAACAGAGGTCAGGCTATCCTGGTCCAGAAATGGCCGCAGCTCTCTTACCAGCCGAAGCTGGTAAAAGGCACTCCTAGCCACTGAGGTCACCTGGGCCTCTAGTGACAAAGATGGATCCAGGAGCACCCCAGACTACGGACCTGCTCTTTCAGAGGGAATACAACCCCATCCAAAGCAGGCAACTGACCAGTTATCCGAACCCAAGAACCACCAAACCACAGCACCTCCGTCCTGCTAGGATTCAGACTCAGTTTATTGGCCCTCATCCAGCTCACCACTGAGTCCAAGCAGTGGTCCAGGGATTGCAAAGCCTCTCCTGATTCAGATGTTACAGAGAAATAGAGCTGGGTATCGTCAGCATACTGCTGACACCTCATCCCAAATCTCCTGATGACCGCTCCCAAGGGCTTCATATAGATGTTAAACAGCATGGGGGACAAGATGGTACCCTGTGGCTCCCCACAGCACAACTGCCAGAGGGCCGAAAGACAGTCACCCAATGCTATTCTCTGAAAATGACTCTTGATATAGGATTGGAACCACTGTAAAACAGTGCCTCCAATACCCATCTCACCAAGTTGGCCCAGAAGGATACCATGGTCAATGGTATCAAAGGCCACTGAGAGATCAAGTAAGAATAACAGGGTCGCACTCCCCTTGTCCTTCTCCTGATAAAGGTCATCCATCAAGGCAACCAAGGCCGATTCAGTCACATAACCAGGCCTGAACCCAGACTGGAATGGGTCAAGATAATCTGTTTCATCCAGGAGTACTTGCAGTTGCTGAGCCACAACCCTCTCAATCACCTTCCCTAAGAAGGGGATATTTACAACCGGGCGGTAGTTGTTGCATACTGCCTTACATTTCTCACAAATGATCATTTTTACACAGCCACAGGTGGACCTAGTTCAGAGAGCACTCTGAGAAGACCCTCTTACCCTCCTTGAAGTTTTGTGTATACAAACGCTTTCCACAGAACTGTTCCACCCCACAGAAGATCACTCTGCTTTGCAAGGAGGGAACATGCCTGGGTGACTCAGTCTCCCCCTATGATGATTTGCTGCAGCAGAGGTGAAAGCTGGCATTAAGAGTTTCAGCACATTAAAAAGATGGATAAGTGGAACTTTAATATTTTATTCCCACAATCTGTTCATGTAATAGCTTTCCTGGCATTGCAGGACATTTGTCAGCTGAGGTGAATCCATGCAGCAAGACGTGCAACTTTGTCACGGCTGGCTTACGTGTGGAGGAGGAGGACTTAATAAGGAGACTCTGAGAGGCTCACTGGTGCTCACATGTGTTTTTGAGGGCCCTCCTAAGGATGCGCATGTTGCCCTGCATGGGAACATGCTCCTTCAAGCATCCACAGGCTCATGCATGCACAGGACAGCTTCATCCACGGTCACAGAGATACAGAGTCAGGCAGAGCTCTGCAGTCTAGAGCAAGGCAGGATCTTTGGCAACTGCAGAGACCCATGCTCAGTTGTTACGTTTCCTCACAACCCTGTACAGTTGCCCCCAGGTGCATATTCTACAGCTGCAAGTCTTTTTGTATGATGATGATGATGATGACTTATTAGTCCCTTGTCACTCAGAGGTCTCCAATCGACTTGCAATGTATTTAAAATCATGGGGTGGTATTCAACTAAGAGTAAAACCATTGAAATTACTAAACATGACTAACTTGGGTCCATTAATGTCAATGGGTACTCTGAGTAGAATTTAGCTGAATACCACCCATAATACCATTAAATAAAGGCATGCGAACATTTGTCATGCATTCAATACACGCGTATACACACACAAGCACACATTTATACATATGCACATATATACCTAAATGTGTGTATATGTGGTTATGTGTATATATAATATATATTATGTAATGAATTGGTTTCGCTGGGAGGTTGAGGTTTCACTCCTGCGGACTCTTCCTTGGGGGTAAACAGCACTGAACTCAGTGAGACTTGCTTCTGAGCAAACATGCATCAGATTGCACTGTGAACGACAAAAGCTTAAGGGGGGAGTGATCAAGGGAAGCCAATTTTCATCATTGAAGCTGATATTTAAAGCCTCACACACACCAATTTGGCCATCCAGTTTTCTTTGAGATGCTTTTGGTTCTCGCTAATTGGGCGAGGAGGAAGTTAGAACAAAACTGTGGAAGATGATGCCGTTTCCTTCTAGTGGTAGATTTTGCTTCTGAAAACGTAAAGTGGCCTCCCCTAACCTGGTGCCTCTTCCAGATGTTTCCAGATGACAACGCCCATCAGCCCCAGCCAGCATGGCTGTGTTCGCTGGGGCTGATGGGCGTTGTAGTCCAAAGCATCTGGAGGGGGCGTCAGGTTAGGGGAGGCTGCTGTAAGGTTTTCTCAGACTCCCACCCGTCACATTCACACTTTCAGCGACATTCACAATTGTTTTCAGTGTAATCAGTGAATGAAATTGATTCTTTAGTTAAAAGGCCCTTGATGAAATCAACCAAAGATGAATCTTTAATCAGCTGACAACTTTAAGTAGGAAGTGTGGTAGACAATGCTTGTTGGTGACAAGTCAAGCAAGCCAATAATAATAATAATAATAATAATAATAATAAACTGAGAAAGAGCCTTCCGGCAATGAAGAGACTGTCTTCTTGATCCAGGGACAATAGCTGGGAGGGTGGAGATGGGAGTAGGGGGGGGAGGTATGAGTATTTGGGAGGAGATGCCATTTTGAAACCTCTTGTTACCTGTCCCGTCAGGTTCAGTTTGAAGCAAAGCAACACATCTCAAGTACATAAACGGAGAAGTAAATCACACAGTACCAGAGCAGCAACTTTTGCCCCAGTGCAGACACCCCCCAGTTCAGGAGCAAAACTTGACAGCTTTGAAACGGATTGTTTCCCAGACGGCCCAGCCCATGTGAACCTAGTCTCCTGGTCTGCAGGACAAGGGGCAGAATGCAGGGCCCCCCACCCCCTCCAGGAAGTGCTTGATTGACAAGCAATAGGTGACCCAGCAGAAGAGATTAAGGCCTAAGACCCATTTGGCATCTGTCCCAAAGCCCATTGCAGGGGCTTGAAATGCCGACAGCAGCTGCTGAACCTCTGGGTGAGTTTCCAGGGGTTTCAGACAAAGACAAGGCACACAACCCCCCCGTTTCTCTCTTTCCCTCCCCAGCACAGAGAAAGCAGTTTCCTTCTGTCCACCGGTGTAGGCCAAGGAGGGTTTGGGAAGGGGCTGCAGCTAAAGCATCTGACCTGGGCTCCAGGTTCAGTCCCAGGCATTTCCAGGTAGGGCTGAAACCCTTGAGAGCCGCTGCCAGTCAGTGTGAGCTATACTGACTCAGTATAAGGCAGTGTCCTGTGTTCCTCTGGGCTGGGTCACCACAAACCCAGGCCAGGGTTTCACTGACTCTTGCCATATCCTGATGAGCATCAAAGAGGAGAAAGAAGGCACGCTTTGCCTATTATTCCCTCAAAACTCCACTCCAGGCTTTGCAACCTGCTGCAGGAAGAAGTGATAGCACTGAGGTTGGGTAGTGCAGCCTTCCTCAACCTGTCGCCCTCCAGATGTTGCTGGACTCCCGTTCTCATCGTCCCTGACCATTGACCACGCTGGCTGAAGGTGATGGGAATTGGAGGCCAACAACATCTGGAGGGCACCAGGTTGGGGAAGGCTGGTGTAGCAGACAGCCAGAAAGGAACCTGGGCATTCACACATGATACAGTAGAAAGAAGGGAGGGAGGAAGAATGGGGGGGGGGAGAGGCCATCTTTTACCATTTGAAAGCCCAGGCAGAGCAGGCGCAAGTACTTAAAGGGAGGTTTAAGAATATCACTGAGATAAAGGCATGATTTGAGCTGCACAGGGTAATCATAAAGGCAATTTGGCTGCTTATCACAATGAAGGGAATCTGTTTTAGGTGCCAGGGGTCAGCCTTAAATTCATAATGACTTTGCTGGAGCATGTGCAACGCTCCATTATTTCACAGCTGACAGCCCTCTCATCCTGTGAACTGTAAGGGCAGGTGAGGACAGATGCCTTTTGGCTAGGTTTGAGACCCGATCCCTCCCTTTTAAAGGAATGGTGCCATGTGGAATTTAGTTTGGCACAGGGCTGCTGCACCCTTAATGGTTGGGTAGAAGTGGTGAAATGTCCTCTTCTAGGTAACTAGTAAGGGTGCAAAAGCCCTGCGCTCTTTTGCACCTGGCCTTGTGGAATGTCAGGATTAAGAGTCACAAGGACAACTGATTGGGCCTAAGCATGAATCACCTCCTCTGTCACCTCGCTCAAATCATAATATCCCCACCCAGCCCCCTTCCTCTGTTGGGTTTTAGCCTTTTCACTTCTTTAAATGTTTGCCTAAAACTAATGGGGACTAGAAATCTACTTACACTGAAGGACAAAGTGAAGCTTCATTATTAGCTATTCTCTCCCATTTATAGTTCACATGGGGATCCACAGTTGTGTATGAAGGCACCTGCACTTTGTCCAAGGCTTTGATTTCATTCATGCTTGCATAGGTGTAAGGCCCATGAGGCATATTGCTGAATAAACATGCACAATATCTTTGTAGGTGGAGGGAGGTTGGCCCACGTGTCTGAAAGCAGATCGGCTTTACGAGCAGGGATTTGGTTTACAAGAAAGATTCTGGTGTGGCCGTTCCTTCCTGAGGCAAAAGATGTGTGGCTTTTCACAAGTATGACTTTATGAAGTTCTAACATGAGAAGCAGCCTCCGGGATGCTTGGGATTCCGTGGCAGGAATGGCAATCTTGAGACCTAGAAACCTGATGGATGGGAGGTGTCCCCAAACCTCTGTTGCGCGCTGGAGACGATGGCAAGCCATGCCCCTCCAGGTAATCGACACAAGAGTTACTCATTTGACGCTGTGGCATGCTCATTTCCAGCTATGTGGGAAGAGGAGGAAACATTCTCTCGCTGGCATGGCCTCTCCAGCTGTCTGTCAGCAACAGGTGGGACCCGCTCCGTGCCAACGTTTTCTGGAAAGGTTCCTAGAAACCTCCTTGCCCAGAAGAGGAGACACGCCTCCCTCTAAGCTCCTGTGCATGCCCCAGTTTGCACTCATCACTCCTTGTTAATAAGTCCCCGTTGTCTTTCCCTTTGGCGGGATCAAAGGAACGCTGCCGCCTCGGCTGCCTTCCAGAGCGAAATCCAAAGTGACCCCTCTATTCTTCCAGCTTCCAGCTGCTTCCCAGGAGACCCAAGCCACTGGCAGCGGGACAGGAATCTTGGCCTGAATGCGACAGCTGTTGGAGCAGAATTGGGGAGGGGGGATGCGAGGTTGCTGCTTTCCATGCCTGTGCTCCCTGTTTTTGTATTGGGATGGGGGACAAAAGAGCTTTTTTATGTGCCAAAGGAAAAAAGCGTGACGGGTTCTCTTTAAACCGCTCCCCCCCCATCTCCCCTGCTCCTCCGTCCCTTTCCATGTTACAGCAGTGTGTTAACCCCCTCCAGATTGTTTTCTTCCGAATGGGTTTCTCATGCACACCTTCCCCAGCACAGCTTTTCAGATCCCCAGCGTTTCCAACGGCGCTACGACGAGCCTTTTGCAGGGTCCGGCACAAGGCGCTTTGGTGCCAGAGATGGGACATTGTAGTAGCTCTGGTTCTCATTCACAAAACACCCATTTATTGACATGGGGCCCAATCCACCAGGAAGTGAATTATTCCATAGGACAGGCTCAGTGGACTACTGGTCAGTCAACACTATCGGGTCCCTATGTACACGTCACAAGTTCAGAGAGCGCTGCAGGACTCAGGTCCTCCTTTTGGGCTTCTCCATTAGGACGTCGGGTTGGCCACTGTGAGAGCAGTGGTGGAGAATAAGCAAATTAGTGGAAAATCCAAGGGCGATTGCTTTGGAGTTCAAATGAAGGAGCCATTCACTGTTGCCCCCCTGCTGAGGGAGACCTCAAGATCACCACAGGATGGGCGATGGAAGTAGGAGACTTCCTGCTGCTTGCCTGAGGGTGCTTCTCAGGGGAAAGTACCCGTCTCTGGGGAGCCTCGGGCCAGAGGTCTGAAGGGGGCCCTCTAGGCCTCTTTGCCTGGCCCTTGAGAGTCTCCCCAGACCACACCCCCTCACTAGCCATGCCCACCCGCCCCCCAGTGCTTTTGCCTGGCTGGAATGCGCCCTTGAATTGTGACAGTCTCTTTTGCTTGCCTGAGCGGAGGATGGACAGATGTCCGTTGTGTGTGTGCGGGCAGGAACTGATACAGACTTCTGGGTTTGGCACGGCTGAAAGTGTAGCCTACTCCTGAAGTTAAGAGTCATGCCCATTACTCTGCCTACTTTTGCCTCTCCCTCGACCGACCAACCGCTAGCATGCAGCCTCCAGACGTTTGCCCATAAAGGAAGCCTCAGGCTGAAAAAACGGTTCCCCACCCCTGCCTTGTGGGGGGTGGAGCAGCGCATCCAAACCCCCAGCATAGATCATTGCCAGTCCCACATGCTTTCCTTGCCAGTTGCCATCTGGTATCTGATTGGGGTTCCTGGAGATCTCTGTGCAACCTCCTAGTGAGGCTGGCTCAGAAGAGGGAGGGGTGGCGTTTGAGTACACCTTTAAAGGGAAACCCAGCCGTTTGGGAAGCTGTTCGTAGGGGATCTTTGATAAAAAGGGGAAGCAGGCTATGTTTGCAAAGGATGTCGTAGAGGGCCAGCAGGCTGCAAGGAATCTCAGCATGCTGTGAGGTCTCCTCCCCATCAAGAATCAGGAATACAGAGCTGGTCTCTCCCGCCACCAAGTGGTGGTGTTGAGAATGTTCGCTTTTATTGACACCCCCTCCCAACATCTGCTGTTCTGTTTCTTTCCCTTGAAAATCCCTCTCTTCCACTTTTCCGTGCTCTTCCTCCTTCTCCCCAGTCTGACCAGGAGGCATTCCCTGTTGGAACCCATTTTCCTAGTATCCTACTTTCGAACCAATGAACAGTGAGCCGTGCAAGGCTGCCAAACTTCTTAACTGGCTGCTGCTCCTCTGCCCCTAACAACAACTGCCTGCCTGTTGCTGCTGCTGCTGTTGCCACTGTTTTGGTCAGAAAATCAGCAGGCAAAGCTTTTCCTGTGTGTGTTTGTTTGTTTGTGACACTTATATCCCACTTAACCATTAGCATTTCTGAGTGGCAATAGGGAAAG
Source organism: Rhineura floridana (assembly GCF_030035675.1). Classification (NCBI taxonomy): domain Eukaryota; kingdom Metazoa; phylum Chordata; class Lepidosauria; order Squamata; family Rhineuridae; genus Rhineura; species Rhineura floridana. The sequence continues at coordinate 40,142,575 of NC_084491.1, forward strand.
GTTTCACCTGCTATATTTCTGCTATTTTAAACCCAGTAGAAAAACATAGAGTCAAAGGATCAGTTGACTCTGTGTGTGTGTGTGTGTGTATTTGAGAGAGAGAAAGAGACTGACTGGATGCAAATGCCTGGACCTATCATTCTCTGCCCCCCCCCAATCACATCTCCCTTGCAGGCAGCGTTGGGGAAGGAGAGATCTGTGGAGGTGTCATGGCAACCGGGTGTCACAGGGGCGGGTACACAAGTGTTGAGGGATTGTGTGAAAACAAACGGCATCTTGCTATTTTGCTACTGAATTGTTAATAATGGGAAGTACGGGGAGGGGGGGAAACCAGAGTCTGAGCGCAGACTTGCAATCTCCCTCAGAACTGCTGAGCTGGAACAGAGACGGGGCCAGGGGGGACACGCAACTTTGAAATCTCCCCTCCCCCTCGGGTTTTGTTCAGCCCGTAGGTCACAAGTTCTGCACATAAGAAGTCACCTTATAGCGAATAGACCGTTTGTTCCATCTAGCTCGGTACTGACTACTCTGACCGGCAGCGGTTCCCCAGGATGTCAAGCAGAGATCTTTCCCCCAACCCTGCGTGGAGATGCCATTGGGGATTGATGCTGGAACCATCGGCATGCAAAGCAGGCACTCTCCCGTGAGGCTGTGGCCCTTTTTCAAGTTGCACAGGTCTGCCCTGGTCGGAGACGGGCACCTTTGCTCAGGAAAACCCTTCCCCACCCAATACCCTTCTTATAACTGTTGCTGAATGCTTGCTCCATCCTTAGCCGGGAGTGCCGACTTTGGGAGAATAGATCTCATTGCCCCCTCTCCTACTTTGCGAACATCTTCCTAGTCTATGGAGAAACGTGTCTGTGCAGAAACACCATCCCTGTTATCTAGGGCTCTTGGGAGTGCGGCACCAACCCTTTCCTCGACACTAGGGCTAAACCCCAGAACATAGGAAGCTGCCTTAGTACTGTCTACATTAATTGGCATCAGCCCTCCAGGGTTGCAGTCAGGGCTCTATCCGAGCCCTGCATGGAGATGCTGGGATTGGACTTAGGACATTCCGCATACAAGGCACATGCGCTGCCATTGAACTATGGCCCTTCCCCTGTGATGCAGTTGAGGAGAGGGTGCCTCTGAGCAGTTTGCCCTTCCCTCACCCTCGAGCAATCACAGCCCCAGATGCGTGGTTGGAGATAGTATGTTTCTGAATGCCAGTCGCTGGAACCCCGAAGAAGGGAGAGTGCTCTTGCGCTCAGGTCCTGCTTACGGGCTTCCCATGGGCATCTGGTTGGCCACTGTGAGAACAGGATGCTGGACTGGATGGGCCCTCTTTGGTTGCAGGTGTGTGCGTGGGGGGGTGCTTTGCAGCTGTTAGATGTGAGATGTGTCTTGAATTTGGATGCACCAAAAAAAGAGACGCTCTTCCTGTCTTTGCGCCCTCTCTCTCTGGCTAATTTGTGGTAAGGGTAATACTTTTGGCCCAATGCCAGGACACCCCCCACCTCCTAGTCCCAAGTTCCTGCATGACCTTGGCCAACCTACCCATTGCCTTTGGGAGGGGTGAGAGAGAGAGGCTCGTTTTTTCATGTGGACGTCAACAAACCCAAGACTCGCTGTGACCTCTGTTGTGGATGGGATGGGATTGGTTGCTTCTATATGAAACAGGTGTGGGGCGTGGCTTATCATGGAGGTCTGCAAAGTTGTGCTCATGATCTCATAATACTAGAACTCGGTGTCAACCCAGTGAAACTGGTGGGCAGCAGACTGTGGACAGGCAAAGAAGGAAACCCTTATTCCTTTGATTAATTTGGGGGATTTGCTTCCCCCAGATGTGTGTGTGTAGGGGGGTTGACTACTGGCTCAGCTCTGAGGGCTTTAAAAGGGGCCCCAGACACTCCCTGCCAAGAGTGGGAGGGGAAAGAGGGGTCCACAACTAGTAGCCATGAGAGCAAAGAATCGAGCTTCCATGTACAGAAGCAATCCACCTCTAAGGGCCAGCTGTTGCAAAAAAAAAAATAAGGCGTTACATGCAAATGTGTTTAGTTTGGATAACAGAGTTGCAGGGTTGTGTTTTTGTTTTGTGTTTCATTTTTTTAAGCACACACAGACCTCCTAAATACTGTGGGCACCTTGACAGAACTTCCTTTAAGTACCTTAGAACTGATGTAATGGATTACGTCATTACCAACCGGGGTGCATTCTTGGGGTGGTGACGGAGCGTCTTAGGAGAGGAGAAGGCCAACAGCCTTCCTCTCCATCGCACAGGTGATGCCACGCAGGCAGTCCTTGCAGAGGCTGATTCACACGACTTCTCGTCCATTCCCCCTCTCCTCCGTTTGTGAAGGGGAAGAGTGGCATGATTTGAACATCTGTGTGCCGAGCCCCATGTAATGTTATCTGCCTGTGAAAAAGTTGCGTGGAGGGGTCTCTGTTTCACCTTTCCAGGTGTGCTTGCTGTGTATTCCTGGGGAAACTCACAAATCGCCCATGTGGATTTCTTCCAGGCAAATTATAGAGGCCAAAGCCGATTCCCAGATGGGTGTCAATAAAGCCGAAGCAAATAGTCACAGGCCGGAATGCCCCCCAAACCAAATTTGCAACGTTTGTCAGAATTTCCCGTTTTGCCGATAGCTGCTATTGGCTGCAAAATGTCAAACTCAAAATGCCAGTTTGCGTTGCAAGTGGGACGCCCCTCCTCAAACCTTCCAGCACTTTAAGGCTCCTCGGCTTTTCTTCACTTGCCTCGGTTTTGGCAGGCATCGAATCTTAAAATCTCAAAAATGAAACCCCAGCCCCGCACCACCTATCAAACACTGTCACATGTCAACCGCCGTTGAAGCCGAATATCACCCACCCATCAGATCTTTCAGATCAGCAAATGTGTCAGGGAATGACTGGGGGGAAATCGGGTAGGAACATTTGCAGGGAGAGGAGGGAAATGAAGGGAAGTCTGAGGAGTGAATTTGCTTCAGGGCTAGTCCCCAGTACCTGGAGATGTCGGGGGAGAGATGCATGCACTCAGCATCCCAGGCCTGTGGTGCTGAGAGAGAACCACAGAAATGGGGTGTCCTGGGCTGATGCATGATGCCAGTTTGCTTGTGCTGGTTGGGGGCTCATGGCAGCGGACTGTGCGCAATGGCGCGCCTTATCTGACGCGCTGTGTCGAGGCTTCTGCAGATAGTCACTTCCCCTCCCCTGACTTTTCCCTCCTCCTCATTTCCCCCTCCCCAATTTTTTAATTCTTAAAGCATGATGTGGCAGTTCCTCACAGACTGACGCTTGTTCCCCCTTCCATCTGTCTTTTCCTACCCAGAATTCCCCTACACCCCGTCTCCACCGGGCACATCCGTGGCGCAGTCGACCATCCCTACTGCCGTGATTGGGGGCGTGGTGGGCGGCGTCTCGTTGGTCGTGGTGGTGGCTGTGGTCCTTTTTGTCGTGCTCCGTCATCGGCGCCACACCTTCAAGGGCGACTACAGCACCAAGAAGCATGTCTACGGCAATGGGTACAGCAAGGCCGGCATCCCCCAGCACCACCCGCCCATGGCACAGAACCTCCAGTACCCGGACGACTCGGACGACGAGAAGAAGCCCAGCCCGATGGGGGGCCGCGGCTACGAGGACGAAGAGGACGATGGCACCGGAGGGGAGCGCAAGCTGGGAGGGGGCAAGTACGAAGACGACTCCAAGAGGCCTTACTTCACGGTGGACGAGGGCGAGGCCCACACTGAGGCCTACGATGAAAGGACACTCGGCTTCCAATACGACCCCGAGCAACTGGACATAGCAGATAACATGGTCTCTCAGAATGACGGGTCTTTTATTTCCAAAAAAGAGTGGTATGTTTAGCTTGCTGCACCCACCCCACCCCCTTGTACTTGCCTCCTCGCACTCGCCACGTGCTGCCTCCGAGCCCCAGGGCTGCGACTGCCTGCCATGCACAGCCCCGCGTGTTCTCCCACACACGCGCCCATGCAAACACACGCACATATAGGCCTGGGAGGGGGGGCACAGCGTGACAGAGACTTTTTGTTGTTCTTGTTTCAAAAAAAAGAATGGAAGAACTGCTACTGGTCCAGAGGGAACCAGGACAGGCGAGTGGGGGGGGGATTTGGCTTACCAATTTTTGCTTTTGTTGCCGGGAGGAGCAGGGAGGGGGAATGTTTCTCCTTCCCCGCCCCCCTCCCTGAAGTTCTCCAACTGATTTCTGTTCCCTCAAGTGTTGTTTGTATTGATAAGTGGCTTTGGTGTTAATATTCCTTTCCTTTTAATGACTACTGCCCCCTCCCTCGTAGAGTATAGCAAAAAAAAAAAACCCTCTGTTTGTAGTCTTAAGATGTCTCTTTGTCAATCTTTGGGTTTTCCTTCCCAAAGCTCACTTGCCCCATCCCTCAAAAAAACAAACACACACACACACACTAGAATTTGTATGTTGTCTTAACGTTGTGCCAGGGAGGGGACCAAAAACGCACACCAACAAACTTTGGAGGTGGGGGGGGCACAGAGACAGAAAGCACAAAAGCACGGCTAGGTGGTGAAGGCATTGCCACCCTCCACCAGGCCTGCATCTCTGTATATTCCTTTGAGCTTCTCTTGCCATTTCCCATGATGCACTTGTGGTGGGAAGGCAACGTCCACCTTCCTTTTTTTATTTTATTTCAACATAATAAATGACTTTATCATCAAAAGAACAACGATGAAAGTAAAAAACCAAGAAAATGCATGCTATCCGGGAGGGCAAACTTAGCAATCTTCCTCCTGCGTTGTGCTTTGGGTTATTTTTTTTAAATTCATTATGATTTTAAATCAGAGGGGGTAACATCAGAGGACCATAGCTCAGTGGCTGAGCAACTGTTCTGCATGCAGAAGGCCCCAGGTTGAATCCCCAGTGGCATCTCCAGGTCATGCTGGGGGAGAGCCCTGCCTGAAACCCCTGAGAGCCCCTGCCAGTCAGTGTCAACAGTGCTGAGGTAGATGCACCTGTGGTCTGACTTGGCTTCCTTATGTTCCACCATGGTGAGCATGCCTCATGAAGCTTTCGGTACGTATGCAAAACAATAATAATAATAATAGTTGCGTGTTGTCAAAGTTTGCTTACCCCCTCCACATGTATAAATGAGGAAGGGTTCAACAAGGCCGCCCTTGCAGGGCCAAATTTCCTCCTGGCCCCAACATACCCCGTGACTCTGTCTGTTACTTCCTGCCAACCTCCGGCTCCTCCCAATGTTTGTATATCAGCGAAGAAGTTTTTGGGGGGGGATTCGTTTCCAACATGCTCACTGTTCATTATTTGAAGACTGCAGGCGATGGGCCGTAGCAGAGTGGCAGAGCACGTGCTTTGCACATAGAAGACCCCCAGTCCAACCTCCAGCATCTCCAGGTGGGACTGAGAGAGACCCCTTCCTGAAACTCTCTGCCGGTGGTCTGCTTCCGTATAAGGCAGCTTTCTAAGGTCCTGTGCTGTTCTGGCTTACTCAAGGGCAGCTCTGCAAGAGACCAAGAAAATGTCCCAAGGGCCGGATGGTACAAGATGTTACCTCCTCGGCAAGATCCGTTGACTTTGATTTGGATTCCGGCATTGAGCAGGGGGTTGGACTAGATGGCCTTGTAGGCCCCTTCCAACTCTACTATTCTATGATTCCATGACTTCCCCGGATGGCCCTGCATGCATACTCATCGTCGCCAGGGGAAAATGGAAGTGGCCGTGCTGATGGTATACCTTTAAATTGGGGGGACCAGGTTGACTACAGCCAGCAGCCCTTGCCACGAATGACCTTGCTGAGGGGGAGGTAACATTTTGCAGCTGCCCTTGCAAGAATTTCTCTGCACATCACTCCCTCTATGTTCCCTTTGATATTTGGAGGCAGCTCGGACCAAACGCAGGGGACTTCTTGCATGCAACATCTTTCAGGGCAGGATGGGGACGAAAGATGCCCTCCTGCCCCAGCACATCTGGAGGAAGTAGGGAAAGCGGAAGCAGGACATGTGTGCTGCAGGGAAAATGGATGCCAAAGTTGTGTTTGGGAAGCCAAAGTTCTGCAACCCAAATAAATGACACACCTGCTTGCATTGATACGCCTGGATTTGCATCATTTTCTCCTACTTCTGGGAGACAAGCTTTCAAGTAATTTGGATTTGGAGCTGGGGGGGGGGCATCATTTGTTTTTGCAAGGATGGGGTGAGGAATAGAGGCAAGACAGGGAGACATTTTTGCAGGCAACAATGAGATCTGGGAACATGAGCCTTTCTCCAGCATTCAATATCCATGGATACTGAATATGCATAGATCAGAGGTGAAGCTTGCACACACCCCAGTCTGCACATTCGGTGTGCATTCTGCAGTGTTTTCTTTTAATGACATGTGATACATCCAAGATCCTAAATGTTCCTCCACGCAGTTCAGATTTTCTGCTGTGGCCATGTAGGATGCACAGAAAGATCACCTAAACAGCTGGCATCTTGCAAGAGAAAATGAGAAAGGTTTCAAGCACAAAACCCAAGTCATGATCTAAATATAACTTCTGGGAACAGTTTGCCAAAGGCTGTAGCAAAGGGAAAGGCTGCATTTGCTGGATTTCTCTTGGAGGTGTCTACTTCACAGGCTTCAACACTCATCCCCTCTCCCCAGAGAACCCTGGGAAATGTAGTTCAACAAGGAAAACTAGAGAATGTTCAACACAGTTGAAACTACAGTTCCCAGGATACTCTGGGATGAAGCTATGGTAGTTAAGCGGGACTAAGATGTACTGTTTCTGAACCTGGAAGTTCCATATACCCATTATGACTAAAACCATTGATAGCTCTATCCTCCCTATGACAAGGGAAGAGTAGCCTCTCTCCATGTGAGCATCCATCCTCCCTATGACAAGGGAAGAGTAGCCTCTCTCCATATGAGCAATTGCCAGTGCAATAAGTCAATTTGGAGTACAAAACCCATGACAAATTTCTTGTATAGACTTCTGCAGGGCTGGCAAGTCTTAACCCAGAGATTTCCTTGTTCTTTTCAATCTGCCGTGGAACTGGGAGACAAAGCAGTGAAGTCTTCTTCTGCCTGATCTCCCCCACCCCATTCCTTTCACACACACTGCCTTTCCTACCCCTGCCTGCTGAAAGGAGCAGGTCTCCCAGGTCGCAATAGATATCACTTCCATAGAGAAAACTCCACATACAGTGACACCCAACTGGAGCCTCCCTGCTGTGTTTGGAAGGCGGAAGAGACGCACGTGCATTCAGCACACATAACAGGGCATGTGCAACATAGCTACTTACACAGCATTGATAATCTGTGTAGGAAACTCAACTTGAATTAAGCAGCCCTGAATTGGATGTGAGACCCTTGCGGGACCCTAATTAGCAAGGCTAAATGGTTCACAGTTAATCTATAGCGTGAAATAAGATGCTTGCAAAAAAAATATGGATCAAGGCTTTTGTCTGTGCAGGCCTCTGATGTGATAGAAGCATCCGTCTTTGCTGTTGCTGTAGGTTTCAGATCCGTGTCAGGAGACTCCTGTTCTTCATGCGCAGAACCCACGGCCTTCCCCAACTTTGGACTCCATTTCCCATCACTCCAGACCATTGGCTATGCTGGCTGGAGATTATGGGGGTTGTAGTGCAACGACGTCTAGGGACACAAAGGTTGAGAAGGACTGCAGTAGACCCGCAGAGGGATACAAGATGGTTTTGTAGAGATACAGGATTTCTGCTTCCTGCCCCCCCCCAAAAAAGAACCACGACTAGTCTTAGGAATGCTTGTGTCCTTTGAAATTCCCTCAGCCATTGTGCATGTGTCCAGGCCTCCTTGCTGACTTTGAATTTTGCTTTAGGCAAGATTCGTTAGCACCTCCATCTGAGAAATATTCAGCAATCCTTCTGAAACCGCTTTAGGCTACATTTGATCATTTCTGTGGATGTTTTATCTGAACAGGATACACACGCCAAACCTGTGCAAATTTCACATTTTTCAAAGTTTGGTGGCAATTTGAATAATTATATAAATTAAAAAAGCAAGAGGATGAGAGAGAAGAAAATACTTTTTCAGCTCTTGACTCACCTCTTTCTGCCTTTGTCAGGAATCACCCTTAGAACATGGGCTGATTGGGTGCCACTGCTTTTTCTGGTGAGGCTACCAAAAATGGTAGGACTGAGCCAAAAAGGCCCTATTAGTTTTGGCCACCCATTCATGCGGCACAAAAGTGCCTATTCTCAGTGGAGACATGAAAGTGGGCAAAAAGGAAATGAAAGCATGGCAGTCATCATTTTTACTCTCCCAGAAGCCCCTTTAGAGTGAGGAAGGAAGGTTTACCCTCACTCTGGCTTCGGAATGATGCCCATATATCATAGCTCTGAAGCCAGTTCAAAGTAAGGGCAATGTTTCCTTACCTCACTCTTAACATACATATGGGAATCAGTGCTGTATCTACAGCAAAATAAATGGCAGCGACAAAAGGAAAGGGCTGTGGCAATTTGGGAAAATGTTCCTGCCCCTGCCCATTAATTCAAACCCATCAGTTCAGCTATAGTTAGATTCTTCTTCTAGGTTCCAGCATATATCCATCCACCCACCCAATGTATTGGTTGCCTGTGGCTCCGCTATAAGTGCTCCCATGTCAGGCATGGGCCAGATTCTGTCCTTGTTTATAAGTCTCTCCAAGCCCATTCTGACCCTCCCCCCAATGTCCCTGTCTAGTGCTTCTCCCACTCTCTGTTCTCTGCCCACCTGCCCCTTTGGCTTCCACTTCATCGACCAGCTGGTTCTGAGGCTGCTTACCAGATGGGACGACCCTACAGGCTAGGTAGGGAGGCCCCAGGGGCCACATCCGGCCCGTAGGCTGGCAGTTCCTCACTCCTGTTGTACTCCTCAGGGTGCTGCATGCTGTATCGGGCTCTCCAGACTTTAGATGTTGAGGTGCCATTTGGGATGAGATGGGGGCACCTACAGACTGTGGCACGACTTGGACACACCTTCTAGGATGACGACAGACTAGTTGCTGTTTCTTCCAGAGACTTGAAGGTGATGCGGTAGAGGCCCCATGGCTCACAATTTGCACCCACTTTTCGAGAGTAACTGCCAATCAAATAGCTTTGCAGGGCTTTCTTGTGCTTCAGCAACCTCCAAAACCTTTTTAACCAGAGATGCAGCATCTGGCTCTGTGCATCCTGACCAGCCTTCCCCAACCTAGTGCCCTCTAGATTATGTTGGACTCCAACTGCCAGCATGCCCAGTGGTCAGGGAAGATGGGAGTTGTAGTCCTGAAACATCCAGAGGGCACCAGATTGCTGGAGACCAACATCCTGTCTCCAACACAGAATAGTCGTATGGCACCAGAAAGTGCACAGGCATTGTATGAATGCAAGAGCCCTCTCCTGTTGTCTATCTCCAACTTGTGGTTCTCAGGAGTAGACTGCCTCTTGACATGAAGGGTTCATATACCTTTTTTGGCTAACAGCTATTGCTACAGCCAACCTCCACATTTTCTTGACCCCTTTCCTTTTCCAAGAAGGTAAATGGTGCTTGCCCAACTTGATGAATGTGAAATCAGTCTCAAAGATTGGGGGCGGGGGAGAGAAATTTCTGGGCACAAGTTCATCCCCACCACCTCTCTTTCTGGGCACCCAGCAATCAGAAAAGGGTCTATATTGTAGACCAAATGGAATCCAATTGAAACAAAATGGGGCAGGTGCTTTCCTGGCGGGATTTATGTCTGGGATCACCCATCACAATTTATCGTGGTGATTTGATTTCCCTTATTTAATTATGGGACCGATTTTCTTTCCTCCTTTTGAATCATTTTTATTCAACCAGTTTAAGAGAAAGAAAAACACAAAAGGTTTCCTGTAGGAAAACAGACACAAATGTTGGGGAAGGATTGATTGCAAAGCAAGACGCACACCGGGAATGAGGAAGCCATTAAGGTTTTTAAGGGGGGAGAGATGGGGTGATGTTCATTGTTTGGGTAGAATTGCCTGGAGACTTAGCAAAGGGATTTTGTAAATCATTAAAAAGAAAAGAATGATTGAGCAAAAGATTGTCTGCTAGAACATGTGGGGAGGCAATGGGGCTGTGCTGTGAATTGTGCCAGGAAAACAGCTGGGATTCTAAATCCACGTTGGTGATTGCAATTGGAACAGCCAGGCTAGCCCGGTGGGCAGCCGTACCCAAATATCGAACCTTCCAGCTGAGCTCAGTGGCTTTAACTGAACAGTGGAGCACAGCAAGCCAAACATATCACTGCTGACCTTGCAAAAACAGAAAAGGCTAAGCTCCTGGTATTGATTTGAACCAGGGCTCGTCATCCTGATGCTTCAGACTGCTTGCCAGTCACTGGGAGCCATGTTGCGTGCCCTGGTTTCTTTGCCCATCTGAAGAGGGCTCTGAGGCCTGAGCGTACCCGATCCCAAGATAGCCCCGTAGGAAACGCTGCAGCTTCAGATCCTGGTTTAAACCCTGCTGTCCGTGTCCCCTACTGGAATCCAGATGTGTTACTTACGGTGGATTCATTAGCCAAAAGTACAAGGGTGTGAATTTTGTGTACATGGTGCTAAATGGGGAGGGGGATATTCTGTTTGCTAGAACATTCCATGGGTCCTTGTCTTGAAAGCAAATGGAATGGCTCTCTAGGGTAAGATACTCAAACCGGTGTAAATAGATATCAGTGGGGATTGATTGCACACCAGATGAAAGCCTGGATTTATTTTCCTTTTTATTTTTTTAATTATTCAAAGTGTTTTCGTCCACTCCAGTGACTGTATCCACACCCTGTCTCCCTTCTCCCTCCCACCACCCTGCTATAATGATCATTGTGACATAAGATAAATAAATACAACATTCAAAAAATCTACGTTTTTTTTGGTAATCTGTGTTGTGCTTTTTGTAAAGAGAGAGAGATAAAAGAATATAATGAATAATGGACTGAAATTGTTTTTATGATTTTTTATTTTTATTTTTCCCATTCATTGTAATAACTTTCTTTTGTGTTTGTTTGGGGAGAACTGGGGGGTTTTCATTTGGAGGGAGCGATTGCTTCACCCTCTTTTCCTTGTATAAAATTTTAAAACAGAGAGAAATAGTGGTTCAACTGTGGAAAGAAATGTACTTTTTATAAATAAAGAATTTTAAAATAAGGAAGCTGAAATGGCTGGATCTCTTTCTCGTTTGGAAGCCTACAATAAGCTCCCAACAGCAGGTCCTACTCTGCACATTCCTCTGGACCATCATCAGAAGTTATATACAACTCGGAGAATGTGAGGGCCAGGGTGGAGGGAAACTGGCAGAAATGTGTATTGCTCTCAGGCTTCCTCTGCCTTCTGATACCCCAGAAATCAGTCTGCTTGTAGTAGCTGGACCAGTCCTTGGTCAATGTGGTGCGTGGAAGCCATCTTTGAGGGAAGCTGGTTGGCACTCACACACCCTTTGCCTTTCTCCTTGACGTCTGAGTGGTTCATGATAGAATGGCAAGGGGATCTTCCTATGCCTCTCTTTCCTCTGCCTTTTAGAGCATTGCCCAGCTGCATCCATGGCTCAGTAGTGGACAATCTGCTTTGCATGCAGAAGGTCCCAGGTTCAATCTCCAGGTAGGACTGAGTGAGACCCTTGTCTGAAACCCTGGAGAGCTTCTGCCAGTCAGAGTGGACAGCTTCCTATGTCCGTTGCCCATATCCCTCCAGACATCCCCATCACCTTTGCAACAAGGCTGTCTCCCACCCATCCCTTTCTCTGTGCACATGATAGTGGCAGAGATGTCAGCTTCCCATGAGCATCTCACCCCTCTCCTGGTTTCTCCACTGGGGCAAGGACAGTCCCCATATACAAACACACACAGGTAGAAGATAGCATAAAAGAGCCCTTCTGGATCAGGCCAAAAGGGCCATTCAGTCCAGCATCCTGTTCTCACAGTGGACAACCAGATGCCTCATCAGAAAGCCCATGAGCAGAGCCCAAGTGCAACAGCAACTTTCCCCACTTGTGATTCCCAGCAGCTGGTATTCAGAGGGATATGCCCTCCAAAAGCAAAGATAGAATACAGCCATTGTGGCTAGGAGCTGTTAATAGCCTTATCCTCCATGAATTTGTCTAAAGCCAAGAGGGGAACAAGGAGGCTGGGGTCACCACTTGGCCAGTTTCCCAGATGTCTGGTTCCCCACATGGATGTAGCCACATGGTTGAAGTTATAGGCGGCCACCATTTGGGGGGGGTGTCTGTGTGTGTGTGTGTTCTGGTCCTCTCAACTTCCCCTGCCGCCTCTTGGATGTGCAAACCATTTTTGAGAACTTTTGCTAACTTTATTGAAGTTATTTGTTTGTGGTTGTCTTTTTCTGCTGCTGAAACTCATCAGATATTTTCTTTACCTGACTTGGAATCTCCAATTTTCATTATAAAGTCTCAGCAGAATCTTAGGGATGCACAAAAATTCCATCACCCAATAAATTAGTTGTATAGTCTCCCCTCCCCCTTCCCTTGGAATTACACAGTAATTTTACCCAAGCAGCAACCTCTAAGCCTGTCTTAAAATTTCATTTTAGGGCCAATTCAGTAACCAGGGGTGGAGAACTTGTGGCCCTCCTGATATTGTTGGGCTTCAGGTCGCATCAGCCAGCATGACCAAGGGTCAGGGATGGTGGAGGTTGGAGTCCAACAGCATTTGGTGGGCCACCACTTCCCTGCCCCTGTAGTAACCACTCACATTCATCCAGTTCCCACATGCCTGGCTTCTGAGCACCAACCATCACCCCAAATCTCTTCTTCAGGTAACCCCTAGGGATTGTGGGTGTGTGAGTGGAAATAGAGAGCTGTGGGTGGTATCCTTTTCACTACAGCTGGCTTAGAAAAGGTTAAAGAATGAGAAATCGCTCGACTATGATCTTCAACTGGGATGTGACTTTGGTTTCTCTCTGCCACAGCAGTCACCATGGATCACAGGGGTATGTCACTAGGTCCCCAGCATGCAGGAGAAGCTGTGCTGCATCCTTCCACATGCCAGCTGGGGTCCTCTCATTTCTGATTGCTTTTGGGGGGAGGGGAGTAGTTGGATAGCAACAAAGGGGAACTGTCTGGATAGATGGATTTCGCTTCAAGTCTCCTTTCAGGATTTGCTCTAGAAGGGAAAGGCTATGACACATCCTTAGGGCTGGTAGCCATCTTGTCTTTCCATTGTCCAATTGCCCTTCTTGATCAGAGTAGCATTTGGTCTACGACCAATGCTTCTGCTACCATCTGTCAGGCTTAGAGCTCCAGCAGAGACTCCCTTCACTGTTAGCAGATGGGTGTTAGGAATGTGTTTTTAACTTGCCCTTGGATTTTTGCCTAGTGGGAAATTGCAGGACAAATTTGGAGACATGTCTGCAGAATTTGATATGGAAGCACACAAAAAAAGTCCCAGTAAATTTAGTGGAATTTTAATAAAGGTTCTGCACGTCCATCGCCGTCTTAGGGAACGAACTTTAGAAAACATTGATGAACATGGTTGGCTAAGCTGTGGACATTATCCTTTGCCTCTCATTGGCATCCAAGTGCCCTGTTGAGAGCCAAGCATTGGTGAAGAAATTAGCTGCTCATGTTGATAAGAGTTGCCACAAAAAGTTGAAGCAAATTTGAGGTTGCTCCTTGGTTAGATGACCTAAGGAATTTGTAAGAAACTGCAGAGTTTTGATAAGACTGGCAATAATTTTAGGAAGTGGTGCAGTGCCTTTACACACCCTTAATGGAAGCCCAGAGAAAACTTTGCCACAGATCAGTTATTGCCAACATGGTGCCTTCCAGATGTTGGACTTTACCATCATCCTCAGCCAGCATGGCCCATGGTCAAAGGTTTTGGATGTAAGAAGGCACTATGTTGGTAACCCCGGCCAGAGGTTATTAATCAAGCTGTTCTGTGGGCATCTCACCAGTTCTGGAGGTCCTGTTGGGAGGCTGCAGATGGTGAAGAAACTCTTCATTCAGTGGCCAAAGATGGTATTGGACTTGGTTGGGAAACCTGTGGTCCTCCAGATGTTGTGGAATCCAACTCCTATCAGCCTTGGCCAGCATGGCCAAATGTGAAGGATGATGGGAGTTTGAGTCCAACAACATCTGGAGGGTTACAGTTTCCCCGTTGAGGTATAAGACCTGGAACTAGTGTTTCTACTGGCTTTCTCCATATGTTATACAGTAGTTCAAGAGGAAAGTTGTGGTTCCTGCTCTGGGGAAACGCCTGAGGAATTTTGGGGAAAGTGAGCTTTGATAAGCCTGGTGCAACTTCTTGAGGCTACAGAAGAGGCACCATAAATCCCTAGTATGTAGAAATCTTGATTCCTAACAGCTGGTTCAATGCAGCTAGCCAAGTGCAGAGAAGAGAACAAAGGCGCACAGTTTGGGCTCTGAACTGGAAACGAAAGGGAGGGGGAGGGAGAGCCTGGCTGCAACTGGGCACATGGCATGGCAATGACAACCCAGAGGGAATTTCTGCATTTCTTTTCCCAGGCCTGTCCCTCATGCAGCTGAGCGCTGAAGGGATGAAAACATAACACGGGGGTCTCTCCTGCTCCATCAGAGTTGCAGGGAGCCTGGAGCGGCTGCCCTCCAAGTTCTATTTTTTTCTCGGAACAAACAAGAAACAGGTGTGAGTCCAGAATTCCCACAGAGGAAAGCATTTGTGTGTGGGGGGAGTGTTTCTCCATTTCCCCCACAGCTCATGGACAATATTGCCAGAGACTCACAGCAGACTGAACTTTAGGCACAGAATCATAGGGCCGTGCTCTGCTATTAAAAGGATTTGTGCTCGTGCGACGGAACTCCTCCACCCATGTGCACACCATGTCCTCCCCAAATCTGCTCCTGAAGGAACCCCCAGAACAGATTTAGGGGGCGCCCAGGAGGAGGGAGTTCCATTGCTCACTCATAAATCCTTGTCTTAGCTAAAGAAGTTGCTTAATGCTACATTGGATACAAGCCAGGAATTCTAATAATGTAGTCATCATCATATAAATAGGTAACTGAAAAGTAACAGAATGAAGAGGCTGATCTTTTCTTTTCCTCAAGTGTTAGGCCAATTGGGGCACCAGCTAGATCAGGGACAGGGAGAATCCACAGCCTTCCTGAACTTGTTGGACTCCAGCGACTCCACATCCTCTCAAACGTGCCCACCTTTCGTTGATGGCCCGCATTAGACACCCTCCCTTCCATTCTAAACAGAGAAGAGGAGCAAAAAGCTTCTCTCTGAGTGAGCATGGGTGCCCTGATGTGGGTGCCTTTTTCCCCCCTCCACTGGAGGGGGGTCATAATGGGGGCACACCTTTACCATTTTG
This sequence comes from Rhineura floridana, assembly GCF_030035675.1. Lineage (NCBI taxonomy): Eukaryota > Metazoa > Chordata > Lepidosauria > Squamata > Rhineuridae > Rhineura > Rhineura floridana. The sequence continues at coordinate 40,157,851 of NC_084491.1, forward strand.
TCACCCTGTCTCTTTCTGTTTTTATAGATATGACGGCCAGTTTGCGGTATGCCACTTCCTCCGTGGCAGCCATTTTGTGACTGGTGCCCTCAGCTCTTTCTCTATATTCCAGATGCATCCACTGGCCCCAAAAGGTTGGCAACCCCAAGGCTAGAGGCTCTTCCAAGAGAGGGACGGAGGCTGCTCGGCATTTTTCATGGTCTCCTGGATGCTCTCTCTGCCCCTGAGAGACGTTCACAGCTCATCTGTTCCCTTTGCCTGGTCCCAGATTCCAGCTGTGCACCTCTACTCTGTTTGCAACAACTGCTTGCCCCTTGGCGCCCCATTTGCAAGGCGCCCCTCCCTGCTCTGAAAGGCAGTCTCTCCCTGGCCCCACCAGCCTTCTCACTTTCTCGTTTTGGTAGGTTAAGCCCCCTCCACATCACCCTCCACTTGAAATTTCCAGGAAGGCTTCTCTCCGCAGCCACTGCCCTCGATGGCTGGCCAGGCAGGGAGCCTGTCCAGTATCGAGACAGCAGCTGGGAAGGAGAGGCGATGTGTGACCTGAATACAATGGAGCTGGGAGCTCTGTATCTGTTTGTGCCCTTTGTGGTTTTTTAGCAAAGGCCTCTGAAATGTGCTCTCTTCTTGCAAATGTAATTTAGCCACTGGTAGTTGTACCATCTTTCTTGAATTTGCTAGGGCTATGCACAACTGCCTCGATCCAGAGCCCCCAGATCAGGCTGAACCCCCCCCCCCAGGCCAACCTGGGGACCACCGGTCTACCCTGGATCTGGTCCCAAATTTATTCAGGGGTGGGGCTAATCTTTAGGTTTTTTAAAACACGCACACACAACACAGCCGTAGTGTTTATCCTCACAGCCATGCAGTCGCTAGTATTTCTTGGTAAAAAGTGAAGTCTGAGAGAGTGCTTCAGGCCTGGTCTACGCCTGTCGCAGGATGAAGCCATGGAGGCCTGAGGAGTCAGTATGGACAAGACTCCGCCAACCGGGTGCCCTCCAGATGATTTGGACTCCAGCTCCCATCACCCCAGGCAGCACGGCCAATCATCAGGGATGCTGGGGTTGTCGTCTGACAACATCTAGAGGTCACCAGGCTGGGGAAGGCTGAACTATAGTGCATCAGCTAAAACCAGGTAAAACGTTCAGTGTTAACTCCTGCTGGGAGGAAGGGTGGGATATAAATTAATTAATTAAAAAAAATAAAAAATTTGGAACATGATTTTATTCCCTACTTCTTTAATTACAGTCCATTCACTCAGCATTATCCGAGTCCAAGGCAAAACCACTTGCGGTGCAAAACAGGGACAGTGAGGGGGTTGGCCTAGGGAGAGCGTGTGGCTTTGGGAGAGTTCTGAGGGGCAGAAAGAGAGGCCTAGAGGGCCACATTCAGTCCCTGGACTAAGGTTCCCCACCCCTTATCTATCGGCAAAAGAGATTTACCCCTTTGAATAATAAACATTCTGCTATGGGAACTGAAAGCCATGACCCTTTGGAGCAGACCTGCATCTGCTCAGATCAGGTCTGTTGGGCCTCCTCTGTGTCACGAAAACACAAGGCTTCTCTTTGCACTGATGGGATGCAGGGGCATAATCGGGGGTGGCCCAGGGACCCACACCCTCCAGGTCTTTTGTGCCAAGCCCCACACATCCCTTACCCCTCCCTTTTTTAAAAACTAAAAGATTTTTGGTTTTTTAAAACTGCTCACAGGGTGTCTGAGCACTAACAGACAGTAGGGCAGTGGCAGTGACTTGACCCGCATCACTGGTGCGACTGTGGCTTCCCGGAAAGAAGAGGGGCAAAGTGGTGGCCTGGAAAAAACTGGACATTTTTTTTGGGGGGGGGATGCGGGATTCCATTTTTTCTAATTTTTCAGAAAAAAAATTAAAAAGGCTTTAGGGGGAAAAAGCCACCCCCCCATTTTTTCAGTTTTTGTCCGGGTCTTCACATCTCTAATGACGAAGTTGGTGAGGTGCAGTTGCACTGGTGGAGGCAATCAGGTGCTCCTGCAGGAGCGTTTGCACCATGCAGACTTTCCTCCTGCCTCCGCTTCCTCAAGGAGCTGTCCAAGGTCCTGATGCTAAAGTTCAGACTAAAATCCAGAGTGGATTGCCCTGCCCACTAAGATGGAGCCACCAGATGACACTAGTGACAGGAGTCAAGTAAGCACCGCCACTCAACCCAACACTACTGTGGCTGAGTGCGCTGCGTAACACAGTACTGGCCAGATGCCGGCTCTCTCCTATCTTAATTATCGCAGTATATTTCTATACATATGATTTCTGTACATAGATTTCTATATAGCGTATTTCTATACATATAAATTAGTGTATGTCCATTTGTGTCATGGGCATGTGGCTTTAAGAACCTAGTGAATCCTTTCAGAACTTATCAGTACTGCCAATCTATTCCTTTTCCATCTCACCTCAAAGTTGCTGCTTGTGGTGGGTGGGCCAGTCAGTACAGGGTTAATCCTTTTCTCTGCCTCTGGTCTGTGACAATGCTGGCTGAGTGATCATCTCCAGCTGTTCATCTTTTATGTTTCCATTCCCCCCTTATCTTCCCGTCCCTCTCCATCTCTCCTGACTGCTGCCAGCCTGTTTATCTGGCCCTGTTTGGAAAGAAAATTGCCAACTTCACACCTGTCAGGCTGAACTGATCACCCGTCACAGAGAGACTCCAGCCGGTCCTGACCTCGCTGGCTTTGTGCTTTCTGCAGGGAAGATTGCTGCCTCTCCCCGAGGAGCTGGAACATGTGCTGTTCCCCATTTATGCGGATTGATGTGCATGACCATTTGGACATGGCTGAATGTGGCTTCAATCAGCCTTAAGCTGGCGTTCCTGCATGTTAAAACCATTCGTCTCAGTGGTTCACCACATGCTCCGATCATCAACTGGCCCACAATGAGCTGATCTGTTTTCGCAAAACATTTTGAGTGTTAAGTGCTGACCAGCAACATGGATACTTAGTAATCTTATATGGTTCAGTTCACATGATCATTCTTAGGTGGTGCTTGTAGCCCTGTTCAGGTGTTATGTCCAAATGGGAGATAGGTGACATAAGGGCATACATGCAGGCCCCAAGGTGCGCTGGCCCCTGTGCGCTCCACCCCCAATTTTCCCATGGTGAGTGGGAGGGTCTGCAAGGGGCTTCTAAGAACATTTGGGTGAACTTGCTTAGAAGTTGTCACACAATCAGTGTATCCAGATGAGCGTGTGAAGAAGTGCTCTTCAGTCCTTTTCATATGCATCATGCTGGGGCTGGTGCCCACAGAGTTGCTGGGAGCAGTGGTAGTGTTCACCCCCTACTTGCATTTACATTCCTTGATCAGATGTGACGTCTGAATATGGCCTCTGGTAGCTGCAGAAAGGCCAGTATTACATCAATACAGAGGGGAGGGTTTTCTTTTTCTTTTTGTTTGGGGGGACAAGTCATCCCTCATTCCGAAAAGTCCTCATGGAGAAGAGGCTGTCAGTGGCTACTAGGCATGATGACTATGCACCACCTCCACTGTTGGGGGCAATATGTCTCTAAAAACCATACCTGGAATCACAAGTTGGGACTCTGGTCCTGCTTATGGGTTTCCCATGATGGGAATCTGGTTGGCCACTATGAGAACAGGATGCTAGACTAGATGGGCCTTTGGTCTGATACAGCAAGACTCCTCTTAATGCTCTTAAAGTGTTGGTTCTGTTAAAGCCAGGCGTGCTGATTCCCAGGTACAGTATATGGGCTCCTCCAGCTATCATGCAGAGCTGTCACTATCAGAAAAGGGGCTGATCAGTGGTGGCTGATGCCCATTGGGACTGGTGGGGTGGAAATCAAGGAGGCCAACAGTGGGTGGAGCCAGAGCCAATGACAGGCAGAGCCAAATAATCCCAGTTTGGCTCCCATCCTCCTCCTCCCTGCTGAATTCTGCAAGGACAGCAATACTGTAAGGAAGAGGAAGCTGACAGCCGGTGATATCCTCTGGACCGGTTGCAAGTAAAAAGGCAGGTAGATGGAGTGTGGCTGAGGGCAGACCCTTTGACCTCATGTACCAGCCACTGCTGGGGCTGATGCAACTAATAAGCAGGATGAGGGGGTCATTCAAGTGGTGATAGTATCCTTCTTAAACCAACACGTTTTCTATTATTTAGTCATGTATAATTATACTTGCTAGTCATCCAAATGCCTTGGACCATGCTGTTGAGAGATATTACCCAGCAACACATTTGTGCCCTGTTCTTCTTTCATGGATCTTTAGATGCCATCTGTGTGATTATCCCATTTTACTTTCACAGCAACCCTGCAGGATCAGGGCCAGAACATACCTGATCCATAACTGGATCTCCTGACATTTTGGTGGTGGTTGTTTTTTTAAAAAAACCATACAAAATACCTTGAAGCAGCCTCAGGGGACTAGCTTCCAATCAGAGCTGCAACACCCAGGCCTGTAACTCAATGGCAGAGCGTCTGCTGTGCATGCAGAAGGTCTCAGATTTAACTTCTGCCATTTGCAGGTAAGGCTGAGATACTCCTGTCTGAAACTCTGGAGAGCGGAGCTAGATGGACCATTGGTCTGACTCAGTGTAAGGCAGATTCCTGTGTTCTTAAAAGCAGTTTTTTTGGGGGGGTGAAAAGACCTCCTCTCCCCAGTTCCAGCAGTCCGATCAAAACTGGAGGGCTCTCCTTGACTGCCGATTCAAACTTTTTGAGAACGTCAAGACATCAAATCATGGATTACTTTGACACTTCCCCTTAGCCCTGAGAGATGGTATAGCCAAGTAGTGAAGTTCATAGCCAGGGGTGAATTTGAAAAACCCACACCTCCTTAGTCCAGACTGAGCCTTTAGACATGTCCTAAACCTTTTTGGTGCCTGCATCATGGGAGGGTTGGTTCTGCCAAAATTCTATCCTGTACACTGCACCAACTCTTGAATCAAATAGTTTTTTTGTTTGTTTTTAAAGTATTTTACCTCTCCTAGGATGATCCCACTTCAGAATGCAGGTGAAGAATCCAGAGCCTCCCATCAGTTCACCCTGCTCATCCTTGCACGTATAAAACTAGTGCTTGCTGGAGAAAGCTAGACACCCTGTGTTCTGACATGCTACCATTCCATGAATAGAGGGTTTTCATATAAAGAGAAACTAAAAATGCAACCCCATTATCTTCATAGTGAAATGGAACAGTTCTGGGAGATTCACCATATACTTCTAAATTGGCACTTTGACTCAGAGGCTGAAGCACACTAGTCACTAAACCAAAGTGTTTCCATTAGCCACACCTGGAGGGGGAACGGGTAGATCTGCCAATCAGTTGTGAAATCTCTTAGAAGCATTTTTTTCCGAAAAAAAGAAAAAAACACAAGCTGCTCCCACCAGGTTTGACAGCAAAAAGAGGGGGGTTTGACTAGCGTCATGTGCCCCATTTTCAGAAAAGAGAGGTGGAGATGAACTGGAACCAGCAGGACAGTGAGTGTGTTTCTACACAGAATCCATCTGAAAACCAGCGTCCTACCAGTGGGGAGGTGACAATCATGTATCAGTGCAGGCATTATTCCATAGTAGTGTACCAGAATCCACCAGTCTGAAAGGGCTATGGTAGAGGGTACCCACATCAAATACCAATGAAGAAGCTGGTGGTGGGAATCTGGGTTCCATCCAGCTGTTCTCAGCTGGACAATGCAAAGAAAAGGGAGCATGCCAAGGACCATTCAGGAAATTTAATCCCAACAGCTGTTCAAGAGCTTGAGCCACTGCCAAGGTGGGGAAACTGAGATGGAATCCCTTAAAGTAACATTACAGTCGAGTTCCAAGAAAAGAAAAGAAAAAGAATGGCATGTTTTAGATTCTTACTGAGGACGGGGCGTTAATTAAATAGACATTCATTTGCTAAATGGTAGCTTCCTGGGGTTTCACGGGCATCCGGTTAGCTTCATTATTGGGTGGTGGTTTTTTTGCATTTACATTAAGCAATATATGTTTAATTGTGTTATTAATATGCTGTAGCCAGAAAGCTTACGGGGTTTTGTAATTGGCATTTAACCGGATAGTTCCAGTGCATTAGTGGATATTTTATAGCATTACGTGATGGGTTCCAAATTATCTCAGATCTAAAAACTTCAGCAAGGGTCTGTCTTTGAAAGTGTTACCTGAATGGCAGAATAGGCAATGCCTCCCGTACTTCCCCACCTTGAAGCACCTCACTTGCACAGAGGAAATAATTGCTCTGCCTACAGTTTCCAAGGATTCTTTAACTGCTTCTTTGACATCAATCCCAAAGGGAGGAGAGAGTGTGAAAGATGTCTTAGATCTCAGAACCAGCCAAGGGGACATACTGTAATCTACCGCAGGGTTGGGGAAACTATGGCCCTCCAGGTGTTACTGAACTACAACTTCCATCATCCCTGGCCATTGATCATGTTTGCTGAGGCTGATGGGAGTTGTAATTTAGCAACATCTGGAGGGCCAAATATTCCCCACTCCTGATCTGGACTATAAGGCTTTTGGGGTGGGTTAGGTTTTTTATATTGTTGAGATTTTAATGTTTTAATGTATTTGTATGTTTTTATTCTGTACGTCTCCCAGAGTGGCTGGACAACCAGCCAGATGGGCGACTAATAAATCTAATAAATAAATAAATAAATATAAGGGGTCATAAACACAGGGTTCCTAAAATCAGCTGTTGCTGGAACCTGGAACTTTTTCCTGCTCTGTTGACCAGGCAAGGTCAAAGTTGAAAGTTCTCTGAAGAGTTCTGTTAAGAGAACTTTCAACTTAAAATTGAGAGTAGTGAAGATCCAATATTTTCCTTGTGTAAGGCTGTGGATGGAAGAGAAGGGGGGCTTTCTCTTTGCCCCCCCCTTCACTACTGGTAAATTTAAAAAGGGCTATAACTTGGTTTCCTTTTGACAAAGTTTATGAAATTTGCTGTTATGGTAGTCTCTCTATGGTAGGTTAAGCTTGTCAAATGGGTCCAGGGGTTTTGTGCTGAGCACCTTTACATCATCATGAACAACAACAACAAGGACAAGTCTTTAGTTTGTGTGGTTTTTGTTTTTTGGCAGAAATGTATGCATGGTAGCCTCTTCTGATGAATCCTGCCAAATTTCAGAAGATTAGCTGCACAGGTTTCCTCACAAGGGTAGTCTTTACAATTTGGGGGTAGATTAAAAAAGGAATGACTTAATCTCCGCTAATATTTCATGGCAATTGGTCTGAAAACAGCAGATATGAGAAAGGTGCCCCTACACAATAAACCTGTGAAAGTTCTGGTGAATTAGTCTAATAGTTTCTGTGCTGGGTATCTTTTAAAGTTGACTTGGAAGGAGACAACTCAAAGAGAGTCACTCTCTTCCCCCACCCCCGCCCCAAGCACTGGGATTGGGGAGTCCAGGTGAAATCATTCTCTCCGATTACAAACTTGACTTGTCAGTCACAACAGAGCAATCCTTCTTCTCCCCACCCTGGTACTTGCTGTATCTTCCCCTCAGCCCCATCACATTTTCTTCATATGGAAGGTTAGAGACATTTGTTTTGCTTTTAGCAGATGCTTGTCTGCAGTGCTGGGGGGGGGGCATCCGAGTTGCTGAGGCTCCATGAGGCACTTCGAAGGATCCCTGCTTCAACTCAGAGGGCTTTGGACAGATCTCACTTCACCTCATCAAGCCCAGAATCTCACCAAAGCACCCCACTTCAGTTCAGAATTTGGGATTCATCTGAAGCCACTGCACACCCCTAGTGTGTGTATATGTGACGAGAGAGAGATGTCCTTCTTCTTACTCACACAGAATGGAATGCTCTTTTTGGGAGCAAAGACTTGTCTATGTCACCTATGTAGAACTCTGCAGGGCTCTATGCAAATCAATGCTGCAATGTGCACAGACGAAAAAGAATGCAAAACTATTTCTGAGTACGCATGTGCAGGATTTTGCATTTGTTTGACTCTCCCTGCTGTAATTTTTGCAACTGTTTCTTTTTTAATCTTTTCTTCCTTTGAAACTGGCCACCTTAGATTCCACCATCTTTTTTTCTTTCCTTTTCACTCCCTGGGTACTGGGCACTTGAATAACTCTGTTTTCCACCACACCAGAAATGATGCTGCCAGTGCTGTTTCATTGGACAGGACAGTAAATCTGATCCAGATCTCTGTAGCTGTAAATGGAAACATCAACCCTGCAGCAGCCTTTCTACAGGAGAATTTAATAGCTAGCAAACTACAGCAGAGTGTGGAGGGGGGGGGAGAGAGAGAGAGAGTGCTCCGCCCTGACATGACAACTCATCCATTTTGATGGCTTCTGTGTAATGACTGCGTGATCTGTTAAAGTCTCAGCAAGCCACTGGGTTAAATAAACCACAGATTATATAGCATGGTGATTGCTGAAGACAGATACATGGAACTGTGTGCGTGTTGTCGGGGGGGGAGCGATTGCCATGCACCAGGCACTCACAAACAACCCATAAGGTAGCCCCTTTGAGTAAAAGCTAAAGCATTTGCAGGCTACTAGCCCTGATGTTTGTACACAACCCCCAGGATCAGAAGGAGCATGTCTCTGAATCCCAGTCACTTGGGGGCATGAGTGTGAGGGTTCTATTGAGCTCATGTCCAGCTTGTGGGCTTCTCATAGGCCAGCCTTGGCCAGCCTGGTGTCCTCCAGATGTTTTGGACTACAGCTCCCATCAACCCCAACCAGCACAGCTAGAGGGCATCTGATTGACAAAGGCTGCCATGGGCATCTGGTTGGCCACTGTGAGAAACAGGATGCTAGAATAAATGGGCCTTTGGTCTGATCCAACAGGATTGTCTTGGTGTTCTTATGGATGAGATGGACCTTTGCGCCGATCCAGCAGGGATCCTCTGATGGCCTTAAACTCTCTATTGCCCAGGCAAAGTTGTAATGCCCAGTGGCAAAGTTCTTTGCAAATTTGGATACAACAACAACACAGATGCTGTAAAAAGTAACAGATTTATTAACTGTTAAGGAAGGTATAGAGATACAGAAAGCAAAGAAGTCAATCTTATGTTCCTTCTGTTGTTGGGGAACCCTTCAGAATGACAACAAACAGATCTGTCAGAGCTTTAGTACACAGCACACCATCTTAGGATCTTGGGTCTATGATGAGTCCCAATATCAGACAGTTTTGCAGGGCTTTGTATACTCTTAGATGCTAATGAGCCATGCCTGCTGTTTTTAGATTATTGTGACCATGTTTATGTTTTCTGCAAGGATTAGACAACACTTAATAGACATCCGGGACAGATAACTCATGGGAAGTGGTTGATATCTGTAGCTGACTAACTGAGTTTCCCCAATTGTAATTCCCTAATTGTAATTTCATGTTTCAGAGCACGAGACAATGAGCTCACCTCTGTGAAACAGTCAAGTGATCTACATCAAAAGGAGATGTTGGTTGGTTGCTTACGTTACTCTCCCAGTTCTCAAACTGCTATAGTCATAACAACATCTGCTACCCAGCACAAATTCTGACACTGAGTGGTGAGCCTGCAGTTCACAGCCCAGCAGTGCTGGGCTGGGAACTCCAAGAAACCTGATTTAGCTCCTTAACAGAGGCATTCTAGTTACTAGCTTTGGTTAGCAATATAGGTCTCATGTAATGGCTTCTAATAAGCATGGGTTCAAGCTCCTGGATACACTATAAACTACTCATGCTATAGGGAACATTATATATATCACTTCCATGGCAATACAACCAGTCAGAGAATATGCCACAAAATAATAAGTATTATAGGTAGGCATTAGCCAAATGTATGCCTTCTGGCCCAGAAAAGATCTCTAGGCATGAAAGGAGCAAGTGTGGTGCGCCAACCTAAGCCTCCCCAAAGTACAATGGTCTCCTGGTTTTATGGCACTACAACTTCTTTCTGCACTGTTACCCATGTATGGTTGCCAGGCACCTTTTTTGCCAGCCACTGTAGCTCTGCTTTCAACAGAGGATTGGCCTGCAGACTTTAGCAAGGGATTCTGTTTTTATCTCCATGCTGTGAGATACTTCCTCTGCTGACATCTAAAGGGAAAGCTGCCCTAAGGCACAAAAACAGGACACCCCAAAATAGGCAAATGAAAGTCTTTATCTATGACTAATGTTTATATGGGGGGGGATTGTGACTGAGAGAAGGAGCCAGGGATGCGTGGGAGAGAGGCAGGCACCTAAGCCCGCCTTATCTGACTGGGGGAGATTCCATCCTGCTAGAATTTATTGGAAACATTTCAGTTATGGAGGGGGGATCGTTCTCCCATTGTTTGTTTGTACACTTCTTTGCTTTCTTACAGTGTTATTCTTCCAACATTCCTCCCTCCTGGATCTCGAAATGCTACAGGGTGGAGATTCACCTAACAGGCTGTTTGGGGGTGCCTTTTTGGAGGGATGCTGCTGCTTTAGGGCTTTGTGCTGTGTTCCTATGTGCCTGTAGACTTGCTTCCCATCTGCCTTAACTGTATGTTTGGAAACATGCATGCACTAAAAAAAAAGAGAGCATGCTAAGGATGACACAGAGATGTCTGCCCCCCATGGAAGCTAAGACAGGTTTGGACATTGAACTGAGGGAGTGAAAAGAGGCATTTGCATTTTTTGAATAAACATGTACCTAAGGGATGGGGAATCCATGGCCCTCCAGATGTTGAGCTCCCCTCAGCCCCAACCAGCATGACCAATGGTCAGGGGTGACGGGGGTTGTATTTCAACAACATCTGGAGGACCACAAGTTCTCCGTTCCTGACGTACAGCCTCTAAATCAGAGGTTCCCAAACTGTGATCCATGGACCACCCATGGTCTGTGGGCTTCATTCAGTGTGTCTGTAAAAATATAATTAAAAATCACATCGCATCTAGCCCAGCGCATTGCAATTGCTACAGAAGGCAGAAACGTCATGAAGTGGTCCTCCAAGACCCTTAGCAATTTTCAAGTAGTCCCTGTGGGGAAGAAAGTTTGGGAACTGCCTGTCTAGATGTAAATGTTTTTTTAAACAACTGTATTATAAATTACCTGGAGAATCTTGGAAAGGCAGAATAGAGATATTTAAATAAGATCATGTCTTGTCCTTGTTGTTTGAACCACCACCTAAGCCAATGGCCATCCCAACAGCCCTTCCTTCTCCTCCTCTTCCCTCCATCTTCCTTCTCAAGTTCATATGTCCCCTTCCATCTTTGCCAACATACACCCCTTGCCCTGACTTGTAGCAAAAGTTCGCATTGATTTTGGTATCTTGTTCCCATCTCGTCAAGACCTTTCTAATCAAAGTACCTGATTAGATTTACAGCCTTAGCAGAGGAGCTGAAGGCATTCCACCCCACCCCACCCTTGCTACCTGCTATCGGGAGGGCCATTAGGGGCCAATCCATTACCGACCCCCCCCCAGCTAAAGCAATACCTCCCTCCTTAGTTTGTTGCCAGCTCCTTCCCTGTCACAATCTCTAATGTAGTCAAAGGGATCATATCGCATCACTCTGGCTGTCTGCTTAGGCCTGGCAGTTAAGTGAGCTGTCTCGATGCAGAAATATTATTTACGGGATAATGTAGTTTAGGGAGAGAAAGAGAGTGACACAGCCAGGGGAGTGGGGGGGGGAACAGAAGGGAGAAGATTGGCCTTGTATTGTGATAACTGTCAGCAGCTCCAATTCATCTTGGTGACACTCAAGCTCGTCGGGTGTGATGAAGGGGCTTCAAGAAGGCCAGTGTGGGACGCAGGCTGGGGGAGGCCTCAGTGGGGGGGGGGGCAATGCCTTTGTGAGAGAAGAGGAAGGTGTGTGTGGGTGTGTGCACAAGATGTATGCAAAAGATGGGGAAAGGAGAGCATCTTCCTATCTCGTACTTCTAGGATCCCAATGCCCAAGGCACTGATTGATTGATGTCTCGTTCTTGATCTGCATGAAGGAGGGATGGAGATGGGAGATTAGAGCAGATCACATTCAAAGGCAAGCCTACCTAATCCACGGTTTCCGAAACAGTTTTGCAAACCATTTTGAAATTTGCACTTCTCTGAATTTTGCACTGCAGATCTCCAGCCAAGTAGTGTCTATCAAAATGAAGATACAAGGGGAAAGTGTGCATGGAAATGAATGCCTCAGTGAAAATAACAAGCAAAAATGCATTGTATTGGGGAAATTGCTTTGCAAAAATGCATGTGTTGGGCAACATTGCGTAGAAAAGCGTGTATATTGGGAGCAATTCACACTAAAATGCTGATGAATTTTCTTGAGGACTCTTTTTTTAATTGCAAACTGATGCAGAGCTGTGGAGCAGCGAACTTAAGATTGCGAAAATGAAACTGTGAGAAACTGAAATGGACAGATTCACTCATCCCTAACACAAAGGAAGTACGTCTTCACACAAAGCATAATTAATGCACAGAATTCATTGCCACAAGATGTGGAGAGGGTCACAGACCTAGACGGCCATTTAAAATACTTCATAAATTTGGGGGTGGGGGAGGTTATTGGTCAATCAGTGGCTAGTAGCCATTGTAGTTAAATGGAACCGCTATGTACAGCTGCAGTATATCTTTGACTACTAGACAATGAGGCCAAAGAGCAGGACAAGACCATTGCCTTCATGGTCTGCTGGAGGTGCCCAGATATTGCAGGTTGAACCAAGACTCAATAAGGCTCCCTTCTCAACAGTAGTGTAGGGCAAACTCAGAAGTGCAAGATCCCTTCATGTTAGTCACAGCCACACCCCTCCCCCCCTTTTTGCTGCAGTGTTGATAATGAGATGCCTTCTTCCACAACAACAGATGTCCCTAGGAGCCAATAAGTATGAAAGAGGAGTATTAGCCAGAACGGACTCACCTTATTTCGCTCTGATTGGCTCCAACCAGCAGGAAAGGGCAAGGAGCATGTGAGAAGACTCTTCTCAGTGGCTAACACACTCCCCTTTCAAGCTGATTGGCTTTTACATTGCTGGAGACACCAGGACCCTGCTTCCAAAAAAGAGTCTAAGACCCCCCGAGACCCCAGATGACTACACCCCTGCTTCTCAGATTTGTTGAAAGTGACATTTTGTGGAAGCAGTGTGTTTGAACAGCAAATTTGTCATTGTCTTCTGTCATTTGTATGTAACTTCCTAATACTGTTTATAGTAATGCTATTAGTGCAGGGGAAACCAACAGGTTAGAGATCGGGAAGGGTGAACATGTGGTCCTCCGGATGTCATTAGATTCCAGCTCCCATCAGCCCCAGCCAGCATGGCCAACAGTTAGGGATGATGGGAGGCCACAGGCTGCCTGGGTCGGATGTGTTAGCCACATCTGTGGTCCTCCAGATGTTGCTGGACTACAGCTGCATCGTCCCTGACCATTGGCCATGCTGGCTGGGGCTCATGGGCGTCGAAGTCCAACAATACCTGGAGGGCCACAAATATCCCCATCCCCAGGTTAGAGTGATCATCTGCCAGGGAGGACAGCATTGTACCTTTCAGAGTGGAAAAGACCCGTATATGCAGCACTTCTCAAAATGTCCTCGTCTGCATACCAGTTGCAAGTGGGAACAAGACTGTTGCATTTGCAATCGAAATCTAGCGTAAGGACCTCTAACATGGGTGTGAAAATTTGCTCCCTTCAAGGACGGGAGGAAAGAACTGCCAGACCCCATGAAAATTGTGAGCTTATTTGGCTTGCTCACATTGCCGTGACACAAAATTCTGCTTCACATAATGTAACACTTGCATGCCTCCATTATGTCAGCAAATGTTAGGAGCGGGATAATCTCTGTAGCTTTTTCCCTCCCCTGAAGACGTCAGGGTTGAATGTGCTTTGTTGCTAGCTACATGTTCGACTCCCCTCCCATTATTTGCAGGTGATCTGATCATTTTGCCCTCTCCTCCCCCTTCTTCCCCCCCCATTTTAATTTTTCCCCCTCTCCTCCAATTATCTTTCCCTTTCATCACCACTGGAGCTGGAAGTATAAAGTACCAATTAGCTGGTTTTCAACTTTAATTAGCTTGGAAGGTAGAGCAAATTAAATCCTTTTATCATATGTTTCAAAGCCCTTTCCCATCGAGCCTCCCCCCCCCCCTCCGCCACCGCCCTGCTCCAGTCCTTATCCCCAGAATTGCTTGGCTTTGAACAGAAGGTCATCTTCACACTCTGGGGTCAACCTCTGCCTCTCTATCCCACCACTAAGCTAGGATTGGGACTTTCCAGCTTCATGGAAAAGAAGAGGCTGACTGATACTCAGGTACCCCTTCCATTGTGTCCCTCCTGACCGAGTTAGCACTTGCTGCCAGGATGAAATGGGTGAGCTCTCTCAAATTGTCTGAAAGGACAAGAAACATTCTGCATTGTGTAAAATCTTACCGACAAGACAGGATACGAGGGACACTCAATAGCACACCGAAGGCTTTGGGCTGTGCCCATCTTTGTATCATCTGAATGTGAATAGTTGTCCTTGGTCCCGATGCAAGCTAAATTCATTGTTGAACAGAGAATAAAAAAAGACATGGATTGGATGGCCAAGAGCTACATGCCTTAGCCAATGGGCTTTATTTACCGTGCTCACTGGGCCTGACTTGGTCTGCCTCTAATCAATGTATGCCATATTCAAACTTTTAAACAATACCTCAGTATAGAAGACCTGTTCTGCTGGCATGTTTTAACATTTTACCCTCAAAGGTGTTAGAGGGCAGATTTGCTGAAGTTCCTATTAAGGATAGGCGCTGTGTGTGTAATCGACTGGAACTTGAAACAGTTTCCCATATGTTTTTCAATGTAGATTTTATCAAGGGGTCAGAGAACACATAATCTACCTCTTTATGAGACAGTTTCCTGGTCAATCCTTAGAGATTCTTCTGAGCATTTTTCTTGAGCGTTCATTACTGAATAGGCAGCAGTATTTCTGAATGTAGTAATATCTCTTACACATTCAGTTTGTTAGCTCTTAAATCCTCACCTTTGCTCTTCTGATTTTATGATGACGTATTTATCCAGTTATGTACTTTTTAATGGTTGGTTGACTGCAATAAAAGGCTGCTGCTGCTGTTGCCATAGTTGGGGAAATGTGAATTGTGGTTTAAGTGGAAAGACTCCCAGAATTTGGGCTGCTCCAGAATTTAAACTGGATTCTGAGCCTTCAGGAAGTATCTAATGTTCTTTGTCCACTGGCGCAAAGGCTTTTGCTCTAGCAGCTGGGAAAGCGCAGCAGGTTGCACAACAGAGGAATCCAACGCAACAGTTATGCTAGTGGAAACTTGTTACACAACAGATTGTGCAGTCTATTCTGCAACAAATTTTATTTATTTATTTAGATTTTTATACCGCCCGACTAGCATTAGCTCTCTGGGCGGTGTACAACAAAATATAAAAATACAAAAACATCTCAAAATCTCATAATAAAATACAGCATAAACATATGTAAAAACAAGAAATCAGAAACAATTACAACAAAATTTAAAACTAAAACAAGTTACATATTAAAACGCCATAGCAAAGAGGAAGGTCTTAACCTGGCGCCGAATGTACAACAATGTCGGCGCCATACGAACCTCTTTGGGGAGACAAAGTGACCAGCAACCTGCTTATACATGCTTTTGCACAACATTTCACCAGTGGAACAAGTCTACAGCTAAGTGACTTTAACATAGCACTGTATGGGATGAGAGCCAGTGTGGCCTAGTGGTTAGAGTGTTGGATTATGACTTGGGAGACCAGGGTTCAAATCCCCACACAGCCATGAAGCTCCCTGAGTGACCTTGGGCCAGTCACTGCCTCTCAGCCTCAGAGGAAGGCAATGGGAAACCCCCTCTGAATACTGCTTACCTTGGATACCCTATTCATGGGGTCGCCATAAGTCGGGATCGACTTGAAGGCAGTCCATTTCCATTTCATATGGGATGCAACCCTTTGCTTTCAGGTTTATTTCTGTTTATAAGAAGATTTAAATCTTAGAATCATTGAGTGGCAAGGGGACAGCTAGTGGTCATCTATTCCAACCCTCTGCCCAATGCAAGATGGCTCTGCAATGCAAGATGCAACTACAGCATCCCTGACAGGTGGCTGATTAAATACTTCCAGGGCAGGACAGCCCATAACCATCTCCTGAGGCTGGTCTGTCCCACTGTCAGATAGTTCTCACTGCTAGGAAGTCTCTCCTAGTGTTCAGCTGAAATCCATGTCCATGCCATTTCCACCCATTGGCTTATGTTCTTTCTGCTTTTCCAGAAAAAACTAGAGCCAAGATTCCTTGGGCTGGTAATAAGTAAGAAGGCAGTGGTGAGATTTGTTAGGAAACCGCTGTTCTCCTCCCAGAGCTACAATTCCCAGAGTTCCCAGGGAAGAGGGATTAGTTGCTCAACCACTCTGGGAATTGTAGCTCTGAGAGGGGAATAGGAGCCTCCTCACAGCATCTTTCCCAAGCTGCAGCTCCCAGGCTTCTTTGGGGGAAGCCATGACTGTTGAAAGTGGGATGATATGCCTTTAAACAAATAGTGCAGATAGAGCTATAGACTCTCTGGAAGAAGAAGAGGACAAAATGGGAAAGGCTGGGCTACAACCTTTTTTCCTGGACTGCTAGTTTTCTACTTTCCATTCTTCTCTATCCTTTTCTTCCTTCCTTCCTTCCTTCCTTCCTTCCTTCCTTCCTTTCTCTCTCTCTCTCTCTCTCCCTCCCTCCGTCCCTCCCTCCGTCCCTCCTATGCAATATAATCACTCCCACTTTCAGCATGAAGTTGTGCAATATTAATAATACTACTGCAGTCTTCTGCATGTGTAGCAGTAGCCTGAATGTGTGAACAGGTTCTACTGAAACAAATGGGTGAAGCAAAATGACACAAATATTCTGTCAGTAGCCTGTAATCTCGTTCATCCATGCAAGGCCACACTTGATGCTGCCATCATCAGGAGATAAACCCCTTCTGTGCAAACTGACCTGTACATGGGTGTTGAAAGAACCAGCTGGTCCTCGGTTTTCTGTCCACCCATCAGCACATTCCCTTCTACAGAGAGACAGCTACCCACTCGTCCTCACCATCAAGGTATTTCCCCAACGGACCCAGCAACTGCTGCAGCTCAGAAGGAACCTGTCGTTGTATGATGGAGGCCTGGAAGGATCCATTTATCACCAGGCAGGCAGCATTATTTTTTTGGAAAGACATGAGAGTATATCAGGGCCAGGAGAATAAAACAACTCAAGAAAGACAAGCAAACACAGCAAAGATGACAGCCTGGCAAGATGAAGATGTACAGCTGGCTGGGTTAGCTACGGGAGGGTAGAGTCTCTCTCTCTCTCTCTCTCTCTCTCTCTGTGTGTGTGTGTGTGTATGCTTGTTGGGGACAAAGCCCCACCAGCTCATCTGCCTTTCCTGAGCAGATATCAATGGGCTCACTGTGTGGACCAGGTTGCAGATTGTGCAGCAGAAACAGAGCGGGGACCCTCCACCAGCACAGCTGCTCTGCTGCAGAGAGATGGGGAGGGGGGTGTATTTTGCAGGAGGTGAAGCCCTCAGTCAGCGCTTCAGTTTTTCCCCATTCCAAGCCACTTTCTGCCCTTATTTATTTATTTATTTATTTATTTATTTATTATTATTGTTATTATTATTAAACCTTTTTAAACAATATGTTTTTAACCTTTTTAAAAAAATGTCTTCAAAGCTTTTAAAAATGTTTTGTTTTAATGTATTTTAATGTCTGTTTTTATGATGATTCAAAGCGTTTTTAGCACTTTTGTTTGCCACCCTGGGCTTCTGCCGGGAGGAAGGGCGGGATAGAAATCAAGTAATAAATAAATAAATAAATAAATAAACAAATTAGATAGATAGATAGATAGATAGATAGATAGATAGATAGATAGATAGATAGATAGATATTTGGAAATTTTACATAGTGCTTTACCTTTTTGACAATCATCACTATCATCATCCCTGTGGTTTACAGAATATATAAAATCATGGTACAATGAATACAATACAATAAATACATCTAAAATCTATCGTTTTGGAACAGCAAGTCAACAACTGAACAGGATGGATAACCTTCTCAACCATCCTGATAGGCCTGGGTAAACACCTCTGAGTATTGAGGAGATATTTGGAGCACCCAACAGGGCTTGGAAAGATCTTTTGGGGTCCTTCCCAGATGTGTGCCTGCTATGTGAGGTGGGGGGGAATGATTCAGGGGAGGGTTAAGAGGAGTAAAGAGGTAGGTGGGGAGGGAGTTATGTTGTTTCTCCCCTGCAAATCTCCTTTACCACTGCTGCCTTCATTTCAGAAAGGAGTCATAGGAAGCTGCTTATACCAGATTAGACAATTGGTCCATCTAGCTCAATATTCTCTGCACTGACTGGCAGGAGCTCTTCAGGGTTTTAGGCAAGGGACATTTGCAGTCCTACCTGGAGATGCCGAGGACAGAACTATGGTCCTTCTGCATGCAAAGCAGATGCTCTGCCACTGAGCCAGGGCCCTTCTTTTAAGACATAGAAAGCTGCCTTATCCTGAGTCAGACCCTCCCCCTTAGTGTTGTCTCCAGGGTTTCAGGTACGGAACATTTCCAGCCTTACCTGGAGATGAGGGGCATGATCGTTCAGAACAAATGTTCTGCCTCTGAGCTATACCCCTTCCCTCAGATACCGGGGGGAGGGGATAGGTGGGATGGGGGCAATAAGGACCTACCATGCAGAGTTGCTGTAAAGAGAAACACTGTATACTTTGCATTTTGCTTTTGCACTGTGCTTTGGAGATTGAACCAGTTTTGCAAACGAGAAGCAGCAGAATGTTTACCTCATCTTAGCGCAGGGATGCGCCTGAGACTTCTTCACACTTTTTTTTTTGAAAGAAAGAAACCTTCTTCCTGTTCATTACAGATAAGCCATTGCCCCAAGGGGTCCCCGGGGGCATTTTTGGAATCCTGGGCGTTGTCATTGCTGCTGCCCTCATTATTGGTGTGGCTATTACGGTCTTCGTCGTCTACAGGAGACAGCACAAGAGCCGCTCAGACACCGACAATGATCTGTGAGTACTGCACCCTCCACTGGGCCTGTCTCCCAAGGAGGGGAGGAGGATCTGTTGTGAGGCTCCATGGGGTGACAAAGGGCACTGATAGCGCAAACTGCAACTGTGTGGGTGTTCCCTGGATTGAGCAACCCTGCTGAGCACCCCTAATATGTGCTGATTAAGAAAGAGCTCCTTGTTGTGCTGGTCTCCCATGACCCAGCTCAAGAGCAACCTGGGCACCCCTACAGTGCGATACATTGAGACTGAATACACCCAATGGAGATCGACTGTAGATGATTCACCTTTGCCCTCTCTACCCCTTCCTTTCTGCCTGTCTGTTTTCATCTCCAACAGGCAATTGTTTTTGCATCTTCCTGTGCCAGGCTTGCAAGCCTTTATCTCATTTCTCAACCCCCCTCCTTTTAACCGGGCCATGCAGCCCATTAATAGCACTAAAAAAAAAGTTATTTCTCCAGAGGGAATTTGAACCTCTCCCTCTCTCCTTTGCCTTCCCCCAGCTTCTCAAAGCATCCCTGGAGATGCAGCGGGTTTGGGAGGAGGGGCAAAATCACTGTGCCAGGAGGTTGCATGACCTGTCTGCTTTTTGCAAATGCATCTCACTCCCCACTTGAGCCCTTCCCATCTGCTATTCATACACCACTGGCACATGGGCCTCGACTCACTGTCTATGCGCAGAGCCAGTTTTATTGTGGAAACTCTGAGAATGCTTAATCATACTCTGGGGGGGGTGTCATCCTGGTTGGCCACTGTGAGAACAGGATGCTGGACTAGATGGGCCACTGGCCTGATCCAGCAGGCTCTTCTTATGTTCTTATGTTTATTTTGAAAAAAAGCAGGATAGGAAAAGAAAACAGCTGACCATCTGCAAAGCCCCCTGTGCCCTTGACTCAGTCCCTGCTTGCATTAGACAGCAACATGGATCTGCCTGTTGGACATGGATTAACTTCAGAAGAATTTGGTTCAAAACCAATTATTCACCATGGACAGGCAGTTTGGCCACCACAATCCTGCCTGCTGCCCTTAGTCCAAGAACTAGTGTGGACTAGTGGTTAGGTGTTGGACTAGGACCTGGGAGATCTGGGTTCAAATCCTCACTCAGCCATGAAGCTCCTTGGGTGATGTTGAGCCAGTCTCTCAGCCTAACCTGCCTTGCAGGGTTGTTGTGAAGATAAAACAGTGAAGGGGAGAACCACGTAGGCTACCTTGAGCTCCTTAGAGGAAAAGGGATATAAATGTAACAATGCCAACAGTGACAGCAGGTATGGGGACTAATGGATGAAATCTAAGCCCCTGGAGCACATGGACTGTGTGAACCAGATGTTCTGTGTGAACATGCCTCATTCCTGAAACAAACACAGTGCAGTGTTTTTAGAATATGAAAGCATTTGACAAACCTGGTGAAAGGCTCTTCAGTAAACCCTGGAGGTTCCCCCCAAAACAGTCGGCAACTGGCAGTTGTTGTTATGTGCCTTCAAGTTGATTTGCCTGTGCCAAATCCAGCTTCCTGCAAGGTGAGGACTACTAGCCCCCTAGTTGCCATATTTTTTCTCTTGTCCATCCACTCTTTCCTGCAGGGTTGGAGGAATGGAAAGGCAGAAGCAAAGAAGTATCCACACGAGAGAGTTGTTCGTGTGTTTGGATGAAATGCCCACCTTCCTCTCTCTTTTTTCCATCAACTTGAGCCAGCTTAGCATAGAGAAAGTAAAACGGAGGTGGAGGAGGGAAGTGTCTGAGAGACTACCCTGCAGGCACCTACAAGGGCTTGGCCATCCACCACTCTCCCTGGAAGAATCACAACTCCAGGTTCTTCTTCATCTCTTTGCTATCGACCGTCTCCAGCCACAGAAAGCTGAGATGCATTTCTCAACCCAATGGTTTTAATTTTGGTAAATGGAAGGAGACTGTAAGACAGAAGTTGCCAGCCTTTGGGGACCAGTGAGGACATCTGGAAGTTTTAGGGAGTGCTGTGAGAGCCAGCCAAAACATGGTTACTGTGCGAGCACGGGATAACACAAAATGGCTGCCAAAATGGTCAGGAACGTAACAGGTGTGGGCGTGCCTGCATCAGCCGGCACTGCTGTCCGTCACAGAGAGAAGCTCTTTACACCTTCCCTCTGTTCAGAACAGAGCATCAAATGAAATGTGGCCATTTGTAAGGGGAGATGTTCAATGTGGGAGAGGCTGAGCTAGCACAAGCAGGAAGTGGGCAAGAAGAGCAAACACTGTGGATTTTTGAGGGGATATTTACTGAGGTCTTGTGCCATACCAGGTACTGGTGGGCACATTGGAACTCACGGGAACCAGGTTAGCAACCCCTGCTGCAGAGCTTGGAAAAGTTACTTTTTTGAACTACAACTCCCATCAGCCCCAGCCACCATGGCCACTGGATTGGGCTGATGGGAGTTGTAGTTCAAAAAAGTAACTTTTCCGAGCTCTGCCCTGCTGTAAGACCAAGGGGTCTCATGGGATGGATCATCCGGATGTTCCTGTGCCCTACAGTCTATCCAGCTGACCATTTTTCTTCCTGCAGGATTGACCTTCCCCCCTCCCACAAACCCGCTCCCCCGCCTCCCAAGCAGAAGCCAGAGATGAAGAGCCGCCTGACAGCAGAGGACATCCAGGTACCCTATCGCGGAGCATCCACACCTGAGGCAGAAACAACCATGGATTCTGCTAGCCGTTTGCCAGGGTTGCTCTGGCTGCCTTATTTGGGAAAGCTTGTGGATTCGGTGGGGGGGGGAGGAAGATGTGATAGGAGGAATGTATTGAGGTAGGAGGGGGGTACTTTTGCAGTTTCTGAAGTTTCTTCAGGGGTGCCCAGGGCCAACAGAGGTGTAGAGTGCCTAATGCACTCTTAGCAATATAGTACATCCAATGAGTGTTTTCTGGAGGGTGTGGAATGCCAGTGCATCTATGTGTAGACCACCCTCCCCAAACCAGGTGCCTTCCCCATCGAGGCATGTCTGTCACTATCACTATTGATTTTCAGGAGGACTTTGAAAACATTCCTTTTTACCCAGGCATTTGATGGCTGAAGGGGACTGTTCCTGGCAACCTAAAGATCACTGATGAAAGGATGTTTTTAACTGTAACTGTGCTTTAGCATGTTTTTAACTACTTTCAGAATGATTTTCTTTTTCTTTGTTGACATGTTTGCCACCCTGGGCTCCTTTGGGAGGAAGGGCAGGATATAAATTTATTAAATAATAATAAATAATGGTTTGGACTGCAACCCGCATCATCTCCGACATTTGGGCATGCTGCCTGGAGCTAATGGGAGGTGTAGTTGAACAACATCCAGAGGGCTCTGTGTTGGCTATCCCTGCTGTAGATTCTCAGTAGCTCTTTTTCAGAACATGGCCAAAGTTTTATTTGTTGGTTTCTTTGTTTATATCCCACCCTTCCTCCCAGTAGGAGCTCAGGGTGGCAAACGAAAGCACTAAAAACACTTTAAAACATCATAAAAACAGACTTTAAAAGATATTAAAACAAAACATCTTTTAAAACATTTTTTAAAGCTTTAAAAGCATCTTTAAAAAAAGAAAGAAAAGGTTTAAAAACATATTAAAAAGCAATTCCCACAGAGACGCAGACTGGTATAAGGTCTCTACTTAAATGCCTTGTTGAAAGAGGAAGGTCTTTAGTAGGCACCGAAAAGATAAAAAACATGGCTCCTGTCCAATATTTAAGGGGAGGGATTCCAAAGGGCAGGTGCCACTACACTAAAGGTCCATTTCCTATGTTGTGTGGAATAGATCTCCCGATAAGATAGCATCTGCAGGGGGCCCTCACTGCAGAGCCCAATGATCAACTATAAAAAGGTCTTTCAGGTATCCTGGTCCCAAACTATATAGGACTTTGTACAACAAAACTAGAACCTTGAACTTAGCCCAATAGCTAATGGGTAGCCAGTGCAATTCTTTCAACAGTGGGGTAACATGTTGGCGATACCCTGCCCCAGTGAGCAGTCTTGTGGCCGCATTTTGCACCAGCTGCAGCTTCCAGACCAACCTCAAGGGTAGCCCCACATAGAGTGCATTACAGTAATCTAGCCTTGAGGTTACCAGTGCATGGACAACAGTGGTCGGGCTTTCCTAGTCCAGAAATTGCCACAGCTCTCTTACCAGCCGAAGCTGGTAAAAGGCACTCCTAGCCACTGAGGTCACCTGGGCCTCTAGTGACAAAGATGGATCCAGGAGCACCCCAGACTACGGACCTGCTCTTTCAGAGAGAGTATGACCCCATCCAAAGCAGGCAACTGACTATTTATCCTAACCAATTATTCTGACCCAAAAGAGTGAGCAACCCTGAAGAAACTATGGAAGCTGCAAACATACCCCATCATTTGCTGCATAGTTTGTAGAAGCATGGATGAAGAAATGGGACCAAACTAGCATGGAATCTGGGGGAAATAATGTGCATCATCTCCAACAGCCATTTCAACGCTTTCTCCAGTATTACTCTTTACAGGAGCAAAGGGAGATACCTTAAAGCACAGGGATGGGGAACCTCTGGCCCTACAGATATTGCTAGACTGCAGCTCCCATCATCCCTGACCACTGGCTACACTGGCTGGGGCTGATGGGAGTTTGAGCCCAACATCTGGAGGACCACAGATTCCTCATCCCTGTTAGAGCAGGTCACTTTGTTTGTCCATCTGTCCTAGGACTGTCAACTCTGACTGGCAGTGTCTCTTCAGGGTCTCAGGCAGACAGCTACCTGACCTCTTGGTAGCTGGAGATGCCAAGGATTGAAAATGTGCATGTGCTCTGCTGCCGAGTAGAGCTATGGCCCACTGGAGATTTGGGGGTCTGACCTGGGATCTTCTGCATGCAAAGCATGTGGTCTGCTACTGATAGGTATAGTCCCTCCTCTGTACCTGGGGAATAATGCCAACAGTTGCCTCCCCTTTTTCTCCAGAGAGACACTCCCCCTCCACAAAAGCTTCGTCTTCAGTGAAGTCTATCCCTCAAGAACAGTCTAGACTCACCTGTCCTATCCCTCATCAATCACCCAGCTCCCTTAAACCATCTTTGTTTGATGCACGGCAGCTCTCAGATTCTCCCCTAAGGGCAGCGGAGTAGCTTAGAGAATAAGCTGGGAACCCCACTCTGAAGATCTTACCTTAGCTGCAACTCCTCCTGTTACCATCTTGGCAAGCCACATTCCTCTCAGCCTCAGTTCTCCCTAAGTCACCAATCTGGAGATGGTAATCGGACCTTCTTGACAGGGTTATTGTACTTCCCTGGCTGGCAGTGGACCTCCTGGGTTTCAGACAAGGGTCTATCCTAGTCCTGCCTGGAGATGCTGGGGATGGAACCTGGGATCTTCTGCATGCA
Organism: Rhineura floridana; assembly: GCF_030035675.1. NCBI lineage: Eukaryota > Metazoa > Chordata > Lepidosauria > Squamata > Rhineuridae > Rhineura > Rhineura floridana. Next base: position 40,182,130 of record NC_084491.1, read on the forward strand.
AAGCAGTGACTCTACTACGGTGCCGTGTCTCTTCCCCTAATTGGGAATGTACAACATTTGAAGTATGGGCAATGCTTAGCATTTGTAGAGCACTTCATGATGTTCAAAAGTGCTTCACCGTTTCACTAGTTCAGGGGTAGGAAACCTTTTCAGCCCAGCTGTCTAAATAAATATAAGGCAGCTTCCCATGTCTGTATGAAGATTCGCTGATGTGCCGTCTTGAACTTTACCTGGCCCACCAACCACAGGTTGTGCACCTGGACAACACGAAGGAGCAAGAGGAAGAGATCCAGAAGTTGCCACCGCAGCCTCCCTACTACGACATGGCTGCCACTGAGCCAACCTCTCACTCCGACAAGATGGTAAGGACAGAGGCCATTTCCTGCCCTCAACCAGGACCTTTACAGGGATGGGGAACCTGTGGCCCTCCAGATGTCTCTGGACTTCACCTCCTGCCACCCTCTGTCCCTTGATCATACTGTCTGGGGCTGATGGGAGTTGGAGTCCAGCAACATTTGAAGGGCCACAGGAGCCCCCATCCCTGATGTAAGAGGAGGCATCCCCTACTCTCAGGAGGTAATGCCTCTTCTCAATAGAGGCATTCTTCCATCTCTTCCATGCACTGGGGAATGCTGTTTCTTAAATCAGAGACTGCTCTAAGTGGCCCTCAGGTGTCCAGGACTCCATCATACCTGATCCGTTGGCCATGCTGGCTGGGGCTGGTCAGAGCTGGAGCCCAACAACATCTGGAGGGCTGCAAGTGCCCTATTTCTGACATGGAAACTAAGCAGGGTTTGACCCCCTTGGCAATCACCTGTTTAGGTCCGCCCCCAAACTTCCCATCAAGAACCATTTGCTGCATCTGAATACCTGATCCATCCTTTCTTGAGGAGAAAAATGCTATAGACACCTCAGCTTTGCATCATCTTCTGAGTGCTGATAGCAATCAGTGGAGGCTGATCCATTAGGGCAAGCATGCCACTGCCCCACCACGCTCAGTCTGCCCTCAGCCAGCCCCCACCTGTTTCACTCCTGACTTACGACCAGTGTAGGGGGTGGCCCTGGCTGTCAGCTTCCTCCTCCCCTTTTGTCTCAGGGTTGCCCTGGAAGAACTCAGCAGGGAGAAAGATGGGGAGAAAGCCAGGAGGAGTTGGCTCTGCCTGTCAATGGGCTCCGTGCCGTCCACCCCACCAGTCCCAAGGGGCACCAGCCACCACCGATAGCAATGACCATTGTGAGCCCTTCCCCACCTAGGTGAGATGGGAATTGCAAAGAATTTCAGGGTCTGGGTGGATGGAGCCTCCGCTTGGGAAGAAATGGTGCAACATAAGAAGTTGCCTTATACTGAGTCAGGCCATTGGTCCATCTTGCTCAGTATTGACTACACTGACTGGCAGTGGCTCTCCAGGGCCTCAGGCATGGATCTTTGCCCAGCCTTATCTGGTGGTGCCGGGGACTGAAGCTGGGACCTTCTGTATGCAAACCAGATGTTCTTCCACCATGCTCTGGCCCTTCCCCAATGGTAATGGTGATGCAAGTGTAAAGGAGAGCAGCGGCACAGGACGGCGGGCTATGCTGGGGCAGAGCAGGTGAGAAGGGGAGGGGATTTGGATTCCTGCATTGAGCAGGGGGTTGGACTTGATGGCCTTATAGGCCCCTTCCAACTCTACTATTCTATGATTCTATGATTCAAGGCAGATCTTGGCTCAAAGCTGGTGGCAGCTTCTCCCTGCCCTGTTGGCTCTGGCTGCATCTCGCTGCTTTTTGTGAGGGCAAGAGAAACCTAGGGCAGTTGGAGAGGCCAGCTTGAAAGCCACAATGATGGGAGCAGCCTCTGTGCAGGGCCCCAAGGGAGAGTTTTGCTGTGGGTGGGGGCAAGAAAGCAGAGGGTTGCCTGCCAGCCAGCGAGCATGCCCTAGGCTGGGAAGATATCCATGCAGAATGTCAAGGGGGGAGGGAGGGAAGGAGGGAGAGGACGCCTTGGCAGATGGGTGATCTGCCAAGCGGAGCATGCTGGCGCTTGACTGCTAAATGAGGACAGCGTCTTTTGAAAGCCCTTGTTTTGTACGAATCTCTTTCAGCTCCCGAAAGGAAGATGGTAATGTAAGGCAGGAGCAACAGCAGGAGATTTAGAGGGGGGGATCAGCAAAAGCAGAGGCGAGTTGAGCAGAGGGGCAGGCGAGAGGAAGGAAATGAATACAGAACAGGTGAGGGAAGGCGGCTGCTTTTCCTGCTCCAAGATGGGTTCAGCAGACTGATCTGCAGGTGAGAGCACCTCGATGCTAAATCTGTACGTTCAGACCCTGAGAGCAGCAGGCGGTGGATGTGAAGTCCACCACAAGCACTGTAGAAACTCAGAACGGTGTCATTGTGGCTGATTGTAAAGAGCAGGGCATTTCCCCAGGTAACAAAATGTCCTAGACTGGGGGTAGCCAATGTGGTGCCCTGCAACTTCCATCATCCCTGACCGTTAGACATGCTGGCTGGGGCTGATGGGAGCTGTAGTCCAAAACAGCTGGAGGGCACCACATTGGCAACCTCTGCTCTAGCATCAGATGGTGCACGAGGGGGGCACCCATTCACACACCACCTTAAAGAACAACATACAGTGCACAGATTGTCATGCAACTGGGTATATGAGGATAGCAAAGCACTGGACGTTAAAGAACATAGGGAGAGCCCTGCTGATTCAGAGCAAAGGTCCGTCTAGTCCAGCAAACTGTTTGGTCCAGTGGCCAACCAGATACCACTAGGAAGCAGAGCATGAAGCTGATGATTGTTCCTTCTTGTTTCTCCCCAACTGTTTCATTTGCTGGTACACTGCTTTGGACCATGGAGGTTCCATATAGCCATTATGGGTACTAGCTTTTGACAATACACTGCTGCTCCACAAATTTTTGTGATCTTGTGTGAAGCTCACAGCCAGCATTCTATCACAATTCTGTGTGATTTTCACACCCAACTTTCATTTTGTCAACCCCAAACCTGCAGCCAGTCAGCTTCATCAGATGACCCTGAGTTCTAGTGTTATGACCAGTTTTATCCCAATCCTCCCTCTTCATACTGATCACAGTTTTATCAATCTCCATCATGTCTTCCCTTAACTCATCTCTTTTTTAAATTTAAAAGCCCTGAACACCTTTTCTAGGTCACATCGACACCATACATTGAAAGCAAGTTTATGCCACTTTAACGGGAGCGCTTTTCCTACAAGAGTCACAGCCCCACCATACATTTCAAGCACATTTGTAGAACATGGTTTCCCCCAAAGAATCCTGGGAACTATAGCTTGCCCTTCACAGAGCTACAGTTCCCACCTCCCTTACCAAACTACAGTTCCCAGGATTCTTTGGGGGAAGCCATGTGCTGTAACTCTTGCAGGGAAAGTGCTCCAATCTGCCTTGCCCACCTCTCCTTTCCTGCACCTTTTCTGCTATGATGATCTCCTTTACTGCAGAAGTTGGGAACCATTTTCCGTCAAAGGGTCAAATTCCCATATGGGGAACTTTCAGGAGACCACATGCCAGTGGTGGGAAGCACCAGAGACAAAAGAGGGTCAGGCAATAGATGTGTCTCTAACATCTGAAAAAGTCAGAAGTTTCCACACACACCAGTGGCAGATGGTGGCACCATGACAGCTCCAGCACCTTGGACAGCTCCTTGAAAATGGACTGCCTTCAAGTTGATCCCGACTTATGGTGACCCAACTGGTATAGCACAGTGGGGAGGAGAGCCTGGCTGGGAGTCCAGAGTCTGTGAGTTCAAATCCCCACTCGTGTCTCCTGGGCGTCAAGGGCCAGCTAAAGATCACCCCCATGGTGAGTGGCTCAGGGGTTACGTGCTCTGCCACCTGTGCAGCTGTGGGCAAGCTGCATAGTCCCAAGGAGCCCAGTTGCCCCCCAGCTGGCAGTTGCAGACAAGGAAGGGGCTGGCTTGCACAGCTGTGGCAAGCTGAGCAGACCCTCGCCAACTGGGGAGGACTAGCCTCAGAGGGAGGCCATGGGAAACCCCCTCTGAATACCGCTTACCAGGAAATCCCTATTCATAGGGTCGCCATAAGTCGGGATCGACCTGACCATTGCCTTCCTCTGAGGCTGAGAGGCAGTGACTGGCCCAAGGTCACCCAGTGGGCTTCATGGCTGTGTGGGGATTCGAAACCTGGTCTCCCAGGTTGTAGTGCAGCACCTTAACCACTATGCCACACTGGCTCTCCTTAAAACTGCTGACTAAAACCCAGAGTGGCTTTCAATGCCCCATTGACATGAAGCACCAGCCGCCACTGATACACACACATACAACCCCCCATACCTGCCTCTCTCCACCCTGGCAACTAAGAGGTATTGTCTCAGTAACCTATTAGAATTATTTGAGAGTGTCAACAAGCATATAGATAGAGGTGATCCAGTGGACATAGTGTACTTAGACTTTCAAAAAGCGTTTGACAAGGTACCTCACCAAAGGCTTCTGAGGAAGCTTAGCAATCATGGAATAAGAGGAGAGGTCCTCTTGTGGATAAGGAATTGGTTAAGAAGCAGAAAGCAGAGAGTAGGAATAAACGGACAGTTCTCCCAATGGAGGGCTGTAGAAAGTGGAGTCCCTCAAGGATTGGTATTGGGACCTGTACTTTTCAACTTGTTCATTAATGACCTAGAGTTAGGAGTGAGCAGTGAAGTGGCCAAGTTTGCTGACGATACTAAATTGTTCAGGGTTGTTAAAACAAAAAGGGATTGCAAGAGCTCCAAAAAGACCTCTCCAAACGAGTGAATGGGCGGAAAAATGGCAAATGCAATTCAATATAAACAAGTGTAAAATTATGCATATTGGAGCAAAAAATCTTCATTTCAAATATACGCTCATGGGGTCTGAACTGGCGGTGACCAACCAGGAGAGAGACCTCGGGGTTGTAGTGGACAGCACGATGAAAATGTCAACCCAGTGTGCGGCAGCTGTGAAAAAGGCAAATTCCATGCTAGCGATAATTAGGAAAGGTATTGAAAATAAAACAGCCGATATCATAATGCCGTTGTATAAATCTATGGTGCGGCCGCATTTGGAATACTGTGTACAGTTCTGGTCGCCTCATCTCAAAAAGGATATTATAGAGTTGGAAAAGGTTCAGAAGAGGGCAACCAGAATGATCAAGGGGATGGAGCGACTCCCTTATGAGGAAAGGTTGCAGCATTTGGGGCTTTTTAGTTTAGAGAAAAGGCGGGTCAGAGGAGACATGACAGAAGTGTATAAAATTATGCATGGCATTGAGAAAGTGGATAGAGAAAAGTTTTTCTCCCTCTCTCATAATACTAGAACTCGTGGACATTCAAAGAAGCTGAATGTTGGAAGATTCAGGACAGACAAAAGGAAGTACTTCTTTACTCAGCGCGTAGTTAAACTATGGAATTTGCTCCCACAAGATGCAGTAATGGCCACCAGCTTGGATGGCTTTAAAAGAAGATTAGACAAATTCATGGAGGACAGGGCTATCAATGGCTACTAGCCATGATGGCTGTGCTCTGCCACCCTAGTCAGAGGCAGCATGCTTCTGAAAACCAGTTGCCGGAAGCCTCAGGAGGGGAGAGTGTTCTTGCACTCGGGTCCTGCTTGCGGGCTTCCCCCAGGCACCTGGTTGGCCACTGTGAGAACAGGATGCTGGACTAGATGGGCCACTGGCCTGATCCAGCAGGCTCTTCTTATGTTCTTATGTTCTTATCACATTGCGGCTACGCAAAAGAGGGTGCAGAGCAGGGCCGGGGAGCGGTGCAGCCTGGGGAGTGTCCTGAAGATCAGATAGACATGCCCAGGAAGAAGGGTTAGGTTCAGCCCCCAGGTCTGAGGTTTGCCACCCCCTGCTGTATTGAGAAAGGATGGCCAGAACTGCACGTGTTACTCTAAATCTAGCAGTTTGTGTAACAACATTATTCTCTAAATGCAGGGGTAGACAATGAGGTGCCCTCCGATGTTGCTGGATTTCAACTCCCATCACCCCCAGGAATGTAAGCAGAGACTGTTGGAAGTTGTAATACATCAAAGGATCCTGAGGGAGGCTCAGAGGGTGGTGACAAGGGAGAGGGCATTTTTAGCTGTGGCTCCCCATCTGTGGAAGGTGCTTCCCAGTGAGGTCCACCTGGCACCTTCATTGATATCTTTTTGGCACCTGGCAAAGACTTGCCTTTTTCCCCAGGCATATGACAGACTGCGATGAAGCTCTTTGTTATTAGTACACTGCCAAAGCTTCCTGTGGGTGTGGTGTTGTTTTATTTCATAGTATATTTTTGGTTTTGTTTGTAACATTGTGGTAAGCCGCTTGGAGACCTTCGGGTAACAAGTGTCTAATAAATAATAACAACAATCTGTGACTGAAGGGTGCCACATTGGCTACCCCTTCTTCTAGAGGTACGTCATCTTTCTGAGATTCTGAGGCCGCCTTCCCTCAGATTCTGAAACTGGATTCACTTCTGCAACTTCTGTCTGCCCTGCTCGGGGCTGGGTGATGAGCCTGGCTACTAATGCCACTGGCTCTTTGTTAGCACAGTCAAGTTGCCAGCTGGCTCCTTTCCCACTTTTAGGAGTCACCAGGTCCTTTGAGGTGGCAGGACAATCGTACAGTCACATGGCTCCCCACCTTGCTGGGGTGGCGGCGGTTGCAGAGCCTGAGAAAAGCAGGTAAAGCACGCTGGCAGCATTATTTGTTTATTTGTATTTATTTAAAGCCATTTTTTACCCCACTCTTCAGCCAAAAAGGCTCCCAGAGTGGCTTACAAAATATTAAAACAAGCAAACAAGACACTCCCTGCCTGTGTGCTTACAATCTAAAAGTCACAACGGGGGTGGGGGGGGAAGTATTGTCTTCTCCAGCCATTCCTGAAATTGGCACCCTCCAGATGTTTTGCGGGCCGGGGGCTGATGGGAGTTGTACTCCAAAACATCTGGAGGGCACCAGGTTGGGAAAGGCTGGTCTGCTCCACCTGGTAGTAGCACTCCAGGGTCTCAGGACAAGAATGAAAGGCCTTTGCCATGACCTGTTAACCAATTCCTTTTACCTGGAGATGCTGGGTGTCCAAGCTGGGGCCTTTTGTATCCAGAGCAGGGGCTTCAGCACTGAGCTATGGGGTGCTCCCCATGTGCAATATCATGAAGTGCTGAACACCATCTTAACAAGCCAGACTGAAATGAGAGGGTGGCCTTTCAAACACAGAGCAATGCATGGAGGGAACAGGTGCACATGCATTATGTGAAGACGCAACGTGCACCTCTTCCCTTTTCTCCTAGGACAAAGGGTTGTGATCACCCTTTCCAAACTGAATGAAGGTGCATGGCACCTCCACCAACACAGAAAGCCGGTCTTTGACCAGATCAGACCCTTGGTCTGCTTAACCCTCTGTTGTCTAACTGTAACTCCAGGTCTCAGGAAAAGGTATTTCCTAGTCCTGTCACCAGAGATCCTCAAGGTGGCAGCATGTGAGATTGAAGCTGGGATCTTATGCATGCAAAGCATGCGGTCAGCCACTGAACAACAGTCTTTCCTGTTTTGGAGATTTATATATTTTTATTAATTTAGGAAGATTTAAATACCACATAATAATAATAAAAAACATCTCTAACCGGTTGACATCAAATGGCATAAAATGTTTATTAACACTCAGCAATAAGAGCAGACCTTTGTAACACTGCTCATGAAAAAATTATCAAAATATGGATAGAAATACGCAAGTTTTAAAAACAAAGAAGACGTAATAGATGTGCATGTCTGGTAGGCTTGCCTAGAGAAAAATCTTTTTAGCAGATGTTGAAAACAGTACAATAAAGGCACCTGCCTGTTATCATTATCTGGCTGGCCATTGTGGGGAGCAGGACACTGAAGTAGATAGGATGACTGTGCAGGGCTGTTCTTATGTTCTTGTGCATGCAAAGCACATGCTTCACAAAGCTACTGTCCTTCCCTGATGGCATTTGGCTGCCTAGAGCGTCCCCTTGCCATTTCAAGACATTACTAACGCCAAGTTATCCTCCATGACAAGTGGGGGGGAACCTCTGGCCCTCCAGATGTTGATGAACTACATTTCCCATAATCCCTGGTCATTGTCCATGCCTGCTGGGGCAGATGGGAGTTGTAGTTCAGCAACGTCTGGAGGGCCAAATGTTCCCCATGCCTGCTCCATGAAACAGGCCCATCATTTCAGTGTTCTTGGGGCAGGGAAAGACACATGTGGCCAGGAACACATTTTGATTCAAGTAGCATCTGTCCCTTTAAAGGCAGTGAGCCACACCACAATGACTTAGCAATGGGGGATAGATCATGAGTTTGCCATGAAAGACACATCCCCTTCTAAGAGAATTCTGCTCTTTTGCAGCCTCAAAAGAACACAACAGCCCAATGAAATCCCACCATAATCCAATGCAACCCTAGATACTGCTTTGCTATATCATATTGCAATGCAGCCAATTTAAAGCTCCACCCCAGAGCTGTCAGCAGAACAGACATGTTCAGAGTGCAACAAACTGATGGAGAAGTTTATGGAAATGATGTCACTTGGGGAGTGTGGGTGAGATTGACTGGGCGAAAGAAAAAAAGGGAAGGGATCAAAGAGGACTGCACATTCATAGTGTCTTGGAGGATGATAATGTTGGCCTACTTTGCAAGGTTATTGTGGAGATTGCTGTTTCTACATGAATTTCACTGGGGGGAAACTGTGTGATATACATGCTAAGGAAAGGGCACGCTTTTATTTTCCAAAATGAATTGCGCAGTGACTCCTCACTGAAATGAGATTTAGTCAAAGAAGGTATGAATGCACACCTGTTATTTAGGCTGATGGTTTCACACAGCTGGAAACTAGTTAACTTTCAGGGTCTGGAGGGAGAGGAACAATATAGGAAGGGAAAGAGGTAGAGACAGGAGAATGAAAACAAATATCAGAGGGAGAAGAATTTGGGAAATGGAGGGAGGGAACAAGAGGAGCCTCTGTGGTAGAATCAAATGACAATCTGATCATAAAACTCTGATTATGGGGAGGGAAATTATAATGAACAGAGAAATTGATATATTCTGCTGGGAAGAGGATAAGATGACATTCTGTAGGGATGGGGGAGGAATGTGTTTGGTTAGCCTTTTAATGTGGATCGACCTAATTTGCACTTCCAAACTCAGTATGAAACTCAGCTACCCTTTGCTATTATCTCTTCTCCAAATTTTGTGATGTAGTTCAACCAGGTTATATTAGTGAAAATTATACTGTATTTTAGTATATTTGGGGAAACTGCTTGCAGAAAAAGGGATATATTAGGCAAATCCGCATTCAAAACTGCATATATTGGGTGAAATGAGCACAGAAATGGATACAAATTTCCATGAGAACTGTTAAAGATACATTCACAAACTACTGTGGCAATGGGAAGAGCTACATTTAAGACCAGGGAAATGGGAAATTGAAAGAAACCAAAATTGACAGGGTGGCTGCAATTCTTATGTGTCATTCCAGAGCCCCCAGCCTTCCACTTCCCTCCCCCTAGACTCTTTCATTCTGTTTAGAGAAAGAAGGTGGATGATGAATCGGTTTCTCTTGCAGAGACACAGGTCCTTGAAAGTCAGTCATCAGACCCTGGGCATACTCAGCTATATATTTTTGCTCCTTTCTGAGCTGGATAGTTGCTTCAGGGTGGCAGGTTATTATGGGCTGTGCTTGTTTCCCTCATACCTGGGCAAGGTTCCTTTTTTCTCCTCGTGGACTGATATCAATGTATGATGTCTTTTTGTCTTGTATACTTAAGAACTGCAGGCAGCCCAAAGAAAATGTAGCTGAAGACGTGTGATTTTTTGTAATCTCACAGAGCCGAGCTAGATGTAACCATGGCACTTACGTGTGTCCTGGCTGAACTGCTGTTGAAACCCTACAAAGCAGAGGTTTAAAGGACAGTATTCATTGGGGGGGGGGAGTTGCTACTTCTTTTTCTTGCCTGTGCTATCCCCAAACCTTTTTTTTTTTAAGCTGTTTTTCTCCCTGTGTTGTTCCAAAATCGGAAGTAATGCCTACTGGGAGATTGGAAGGGGGTGAATTACTATTTTTTTAAAAGTGAAAAAACTGGGGTCAAGGAATTAGTCTTGCAACTTCTGGACTTTAATTTTCTTTCTTCCCCCCCCCCTTCCACATACACACTTTGTAGGGATTCACTATGATCTAAGTTGGTTTATGCCATATTATATCCGGCTTTAACCTGAGCTTCTTTCACTCCTTTGTTCCATGCAGCTTGGCTTACTTCTTCGAGTCACCTGTTTATTTATTTATTTATAAATATATTTGTATACCGCTGTTTCGGTAAAAACATCAAAGCGGCTTACAACACGTTAAAAACAACATCCACCACCATAGAATAAAAATGTTAAAAATACAATAAAAACAAAGAACAAATGTTGTGAAAAATGCATCTTCTTGATTGTCTGCATAAGCCTGGCAGAACAGAAAGGTTTTCACTAGGCCTTAAAAGTTAAAAGAGAAGGCACCTGCTGAATCTCTGCTGGCAGAGCTTTGCAGAGAGCTGGGCCGATGACACTGAAGGCTCGATTGTGTGTCGATGTTAAATGAGCTTTGCCAACTTGGGGGACGACCAAAGCCGCTCCTGCAGATGATCTCATTGATGAAGCTGGGATATATAAGGGTTCAGGCGGTCTCTGAGGTACCTGGCCAGAGCTCGGAAAAGTTTCTTTTTTGAACTACAACTCCCATCAGCCCATCCAGTGGCCATGCTGGCTGGGGCTGATGGGAGTTGTAGTTCAAAAAAAGTAACTTTTCCAGACTCTGCCTGGACCTAAGTTGTTCAGGGCTTTGTAAATTAATACAAGGACGTTGAACCTGGCTTGGTAGTGGATGGGCAGCCAGGGCAGATGTTTTAAGAGTGGTGACACATGTTGTCAACCATGTGCCCCCATCAGCAATCTAGCCACCACATTCTGCAACAGGTGGAGCTTCCAAATCATAAGAACATAAGAAAAGCCTGCTGGATCAGGCCAGTGGCCCATCTAGTCCAGCATCCTGTTCTCACAGTGGCCAACCAGGTGCCTGGGTGAAGCCCGCAAGCACGACCCGGGTGCAAGAACACTCTCCCCTCCTGAGGCTTCCGGCAACTGGTTTTCAGAAGCATGCTGCCTCTGACTAGGGTGGCACAGCACAGCCATCATGGCTAGTAGCCATTGATAGCCCTGTCCTCCATGAATTTGTCTAATCTTCTTTTAAAGCCATCCAAGCTGGTGGCCATTACTGCATCTTGTGGGAGCAAATTCCATAGTTTAACTATGTGCTGAGTAAAGAAGTACTTCCTTTTGTCTGTCCTGAATCTTCCAACATTCAGCTTCTTTGAATGTCCACGAGTTCTAGTATTATGAGAGAGGGAGAAAAACTTTTCTCTATCCACTTTCTCAATGCCATGCATAATTTTATACACTTCTGTCATGTCTCCTCTGACCCGCCTTTTCTCTAAACTAAAAAGCCCCAAATGCTGCAACCTTTCCTCATAAGGGAGTCGCTCCATCCCCTTGATCATTCTGGTTGCCCTCTTCTGAACCTTTTCCAACTCTATCATACCCTTTTTGAGATGAGGCGACCAGAACTGTACACAGTATTCCAAATGCGGCCGCACCATAGATTTATACAACGGCATTATGATATCGGCTGTTTTATTTTCAATACCTTTCCTAATTATTGCTAGCATGGAATTTGCCTTTTTCACAGCTGCCGCACACTGGGTCGACATTTTCATCGTGCTGTCCACTACAACCCCGAGGTCTCTCTCCTGGTCGGTCACTGCCAGTTCAGACCCCATGAGCGTATATGTGAAATTCAGATTTTTTACTCCAATATGCATAATTTTACACTTCTTTATATTGAATTGCATTTGCCATTTTTCCGCCCATTCACTCGTTTGGAGAGGTCTTTTTGGAGCTCTTCGCAATCCCTTTTTGTTTTAACAACCCTGAACAAGTTAGTGTCGTCAGCAAACTTGGCCACTTCACTGCTCACTCCTAACTCTAGGTCATTAATGAACAAGTTGAAAAGTACAGGTCCCAATACCGATCCTTGAGGGACTCCACTTTCTACAGCCCTCCATTGGGAGAACTGTCCGTTTATTCCTACTCTCTGCTTTCTGCTTCTTAACCAATTCCTTATCCACAAGAGGACCTCTCCTCTTATTCCATGACTGCTAAGCTTCCTCAGAAGCCTTTGGTGAGGTACCTTGTCAAACGCTTTTTGAAAGTCTAAGTACACTATGTCCACTGGATCACCTCTATCTATATGCTTGTTGACACTCTCAAAGAATTCTAATAGGTTACTGAGACAGGACTTTCCCTTGCAGAAGCCATGCTGGCTCTGCTTCAGCAAGGCTTGTTCTTCTATGTGCTTAGTTAATCTAGCTTTAATAATACTTTCTACCAGTTTACCAGGGACAGAAGTTAAGCTAACTGGCCTGTAATTTCCAGGATCCCCTCTGGATCCCTTTTTGAAGATTGGCGTTACATTGGCCACTTTCCAGTCCTCAGGCACGGAGGAGGACCCGAGGGACAAGTTACATATTTTAGTTAGCAGATCAGCAATTTCACATTTGAGTTCTTTGAGAACTCTCGGGTGGATGCCATCCGGGCCCGGTGATTTGTCAGTTTTTATATTGTCCATTAAGCTTAGAACTTCCTCTCTCGTTACCACTATTTGTCTTAGTTCCTCAGAATCCCTTCCTGCAAATGTTAGTTCAGGTTCAGGGATCTGCCCTATATCTTCCACTGTGAAGACAGATGCAAAGAATTCATTTAGCTTCTCTGCAATCTCCTTATCGTTCTTTAGGACACCTTTGACTCCCTTATCATCCAAGGGTCCAATTGTCTCCCTAGATGGTCTCCTGCTTTGAATGTATTTATAGAATTTTTTGTTGTTGGTTTTTATGTTCTTAGCAATGTGCTCCTCAAATTCTTTTTTAGCATCCCTTATTGTCTTCTTGCATTTCTTTTGCCAGAGTTTGTGTTCTTTTTTATTTTCTTCATTCGGACAAGACTTCCATTTTCTGAAGGAAGACCTTTTCTGATCTGCGGTATGCACTCCAGTTGAGCTTCTAATATAGTGTTTTTAAACAACTTCCAAGCATTTTCGAGTGATGTGACCCTCTGGACTTTGTTTTTCAGCTTTCTTTTTACCAATCCCCTCATTTTTGTGAAGTTTCCTCTTTTGAAGTCAAATGTGACCGTGTTGGATTTTCTTGGCAATTGGCCAGTTACATGTATGTTTAATTTAATAGCACTGTGGTCACTGCTCCCAATCGGTTCAACAACACTTACATCTCGCACCAGGTCCCAGTCCCCACTGAGGATTAAGTCCAGGGTTGCCGTCCCTCTGGTCGGTTCCATGACCAACTGGTCTAGGGAATAGTCATTTAGAATATCTAGAAACTTTGCTTCCTTGTCATGACTGGAACACATATGCAGCCAGTCTATGTCCGGGTAGTTGAAGTCACCCATTACTACCACATTTCCTAGTTTGGATGCTTCCTCAATTTCATATCTCATCTCAAGGTCTCCCTGAGCATTTTGATCAGGGGGACGATAGATCGTTCCCAGTATTAAGTCCCTCCTGGGGCACGGTATCACCACCCACAACGATTCTGTGGAGGAGTCTGCCTCTTTTGGGGTTTCGAGCTTGCTGGATTCAATGCCTTCTTTCACGTATAGAGCGACTCCGCCACCAATACGTCCTTCCCTGTCCTTCCGATATAGTTTATATCCAGGGATAACCGTATCCCACTGGTTTTCTCCATTCCACCAGGTCTCGGTTATGCTCACTATATCAATGCTCTTCTCTAAGACCAAGCACTCCAGTTCTCCCATCTCAGGCCAAAGATAGCCCTAGAACTTGACCTGCTGCATCTCTACTCCCAAAGGGGCAGGAGTAGGGCTGGGCTGACCCACTCAAATCTAGTCAGGTATTAAGTAGTGCTAAAGCCCCTAGACCCTGCCTCAGCATCCTCTGCAAGCCTCGTTACTGCTCCTTTCATCTCTAGTAAATTGCATGAAGTGGGTCTCTGGGGGATGCCACTCCAAGGGCTGATCATAAACAGGCCTCTTTTTAGATGGAGATGGACCCTGGATGAGAAACAGTGTAATCCAAAGTGGGCCCAGGCAACACAATCCAGCGACTGAGAATTTGCCACCACCTCATATTCAGAGTTTACTACAGCCCTACACAGAAGTCCTGGCAGAAATGGGTTGCCTCGCTCAGTACCTGTCAAAGGAGGCCTCATTAAACCCTGATGCCTTTTCCCTTGTTCAGCCCGCATGTGCCTTAAAAACAGCTTTCTGACATGCCCAAAAGCAATAGGCACAGTTTTGCACCCCTGCTGCACATCTACACAGGGGAAATCGTCCCCTGTTGGATTTCTCCCCATCAGGCATCAAGAAATATATGGTGACCAAACAATGGGAACCTGGGCATTGCTACGCCATTTAATCTCTCATCAGCAAAGGCTTTTGGTTTTGCCATGTTAACAGAGAGCCAAGTCCAGGATATGGTACTCTGAGGCCGTCAGAGGCAATTACTCAGGAAATCAGCCCTTGTAACAACAGGCTCTAAAGTGCTTGTTATGGAGCCATAAACCTCTCTGAGTGGCTTCTCCACAGCTGGTAAATGGCTGTGAACCATTTGAGAAGGGGCGTGTGCTTTGGAATGGAGCACCTTTTGCATAATCTCTGCAGCAAGGCAGAGACTCAGTGACCCAAATGTTGGAGAAGGGTTCAGAAGTAATTTGAGGCCTGGGGAGGAGAGCTTGGCAGTCATGAGGTTTTCTAAGAGAGGCAGCTCATTCCATACAAAGAAAGCTGATGTCATATCTGGGGTCCTGCTGCCTCCGCACTTGAACCCAAGGTGTATGTATGCATGCAGTCCCAAAGAGATCTCCCATCCAGACCCTGGCCAGACTCAGCCCTGCTTAGCATGTTACTAGACTACAGTCCTTAAAATTCCTGATCGCTGGCTGTGCTGGCTGAGGCTGATGGGAGTTGTGGTGCAACAGCATCTGGGGACCCAAAGGTTGGGAAAGGCTGCTCTATAGCATAGGCTTCAGCCAGTTTCATAGTCCTCAGCAGTCTCCCAGGGAATTCTGGGAGCTGTGGCTCTTCTCTGCAAGGGGAAGAAAAACCCCACCCACAATTTCAAGGATTAGATGCATCTGTATGCAAATTTAGAAAGAATGACTATAATTTAGATAGAAATGGCATCCGTCTCACCAGAGTGGGGAGGATGGTGTCCTGCTCTGCAGAGGGCAGTCTGCTGTTTGAAGGGCTGGGAGAGACAAACCGTTATTTGAAGGAGCCCTCTATTTGAAGGGCTATGTCGTCCAGATCTGGTTTAAAGACCCATAAGAAGGGCAAATAGGGGTCTTGAAGTTACCCACCAAGAGCCTGAAGCTCCTGGACAGCACCGCCACATGCTCTACCACTGAGCTACAGCCCTGGACAGCAAACTAAGCTTGTCCCAGTCCTCCCCTCTCTGATGAGATGTGTTCTATTTCTATTTGAAAAAATGGAAATGGACTGCCTTCAAGTTGATCCTGACTTATGGCGACCCTATGAATAGGGTTTTCATGGTAAGCAGTATTCAGAGGGGGGTTACCATTGCCTCCCTCTGAGGCTAGTCCTCCCCAGCTGGCGAGGGCCTGCTCAGCTTGCCACAGCTGCACAAGCCAGCCCCTTCCTTGTCTGCAACTGCCAGCTAGGGGGCAACCGGGCTCCTATGCAGCTTGCCCACAAGGGCACGTAACCCCTGAGCCACTCCCTGTGGGGGTGATCTTTAGCTGGCCCTTGACACCCAGGAGACACAAGCGGGGATTTGAACAATTTAAGTGATAGTTATTATTTCTAAATTTGCATAGAGAGGCATAAATTACCATTTTGCAAATTTTGCAAATTTTGCAAATTTAATGCAAATCGGTGGCCTCGTTTGCCCTCTCTTTTTTTGCATTTCTTCTTCATTAATGATGCATAAGTGGCCACCCATCTCAGGATTCTTGGGAGGGGGGAGTGTAACAAATATAAACACCACTATATTTTTAGTGCAGATTTGCTCTTTAACTCTGCCACAGACTCACTCTATGGCCATGGTGGAGACAGAAGACTCAGTGATTCCCACCTGGAAAGCATTAAATAACAGTTGAAACACACAGTCAGGAAAATCACCTGGTTGTAGTGGATCATATATTTGAATGATTCCTGATAGACAGACAGATAAACCTCTTCAAGCATATAAAATGAGCACAGGCCCACCTTTTGGGGCCAGCAGGCCCATTTGGATTTTCGAGGAAAAGTGCTGTGGGTGGGGCCAGTCACAAAACGGTTGCCAGGAGGTGTGTGGCATAACACACACTTAAAAGGGCAGGGAAAGACCTTTTGTGGGCACCCAAGGGGACAACGGTGGAAACATAGCTGTGGCCACCACGTATTGGCACAGATATATGGTGGAGCATTTAAATGTGATTTCCCTCCCCACTAGAAATCCGATACATGGAATCTTCCTTATGATCTGCCTCATGGTGGTTTTGCTTCAGGGCTGTTGTTGTGAGAGGAACCAGTAAAGACGCAAAGCCCTTTCCAAACTAGCAAGGTGCTATATAATTGATCATGTGTAACAGGTAAAGATTCAGATCCTCAATGTGACATGCGATGCCTGTTTTTACTGTTCATTTTAAACCTTTTTTCTCTCTTCCCCACTGTCATCCTTTATTTTCTTCCTCACTTTGTCTCCCACCCCCACCTCATGACCCCCCCACCTCTGTTTCTCTCTTCTTTCTTGGCACAATCCCATTGGTTGGCTGTTCTCTCGGTGTGTGCTTGTGTGTCTGCCTCCCTCTCTGCCACACCTCTGCACCTTTGTGTCCCCTGACCCAACACACCTTCCCATCTCACCACCTTGTCCCCTTCCCCTCCGCCACTGCCATTGCCACCCCCCCTTTCCATGCCTCGCTGCTCTCTCGTCTCCAGAACTCTGGCAACAGCAAGGACTCCTATGTCCAATATGCAGAGTTGGACACCTCCGCTCTGGCGACGTCACCCAGCCCCCGGACCTCGATCCATGCTGGCGGAGACCTTGTCGAGTACGCAACCATCCAGGCTAACCTTTGCTAGCGCATGACACTCTAGGCCTTTCCCCCCTCAGATTCTGGCCTCAAGGTACACAAAAGCAAAGCACCTTTTTCAGTCCTTCCTCTCTTGATGAAAGTCCGGCTTCGTGTCTGCCTCTTCCCTCCCCCCTCCCCATTTTGCAGAATGGCCGTTCCCTTTGCATATTGATGTTCCTCTCCCTTGGTCTTCCTGCCATGGGTTCGCTTGGTCCTTGTAATGGATGGTTTCTCCTTCAGTGGTGCCTGGTCAAAGAGATCAGGAGCTGACTCTAGCTTTGCCTTGTGCTTGGTGCATGTGGCTCATAGCAGCATGACCTGCCTCCTTTTTTTTTTTTTTTTGCTTTGTACAGCAGAGGAGAGGAGAGGAGGGTGGGCAGGAGGCTTGCTTTGGAGAGAGGGTCTTTCTCTCCCTTTCAAGGAAAGCGAGATAAGAGCTCTGAAGCCTTCTGAGGGGACAGGTGAGGCAAAGAAGAAGAAGGTTGGCTTGCTACTTAAAACCAGTCTGGTGGTAGCCCAGGGTGTAGTTGATGGTGAGATGAAGAGAAAAAGAGAACTTGGTGCCGGGGAGATCACAAGAGAACATATCCAACAGCATTCCCCACCTCCTGCCCTTGGCTCCCTCTGCTGGCTTTGGGATCTGAACAGAGCAAGAGGATACTTGAGAAAGAATGGTCAGAGGGAATCCAGATCATGAGAGCAAAGAGCTACACCAAAGGAAGCAAGAGAAGCTTCTGAGGTTTGGGGTTTCACGCTGTACAATTACGTAAGTTAGCTGGAGAGCCAAAAAGTTGCAAGACCAAACAAAAAGGGGAAAGGTGCATGTAGATAAAAGTCACCACTACTTCAGGACCTGCCCTAATAGTCCAGCCCAGGAGTTCACTGGAACAGCTTCTGGTGAGGCTCACAGTGTTGAAAAGTGAGCTGTCGCCTGTTTCAGGGCCCTGGACCCTGAGTCCTTGGGCTCAGATTCCTTGACTTGCATTCCAAGGAGAAGATGGACCCATTCCACAGCCAATTCTGAGTGAACCACCCACACCAGATTCCAAAACTGGCCCCCCTCCATGAACCCTAAGGACATACCTTTGCCTAAGGCAAGGGTGGCTAACTAGCGGCACTCCAGATGTTATTAGACTCCACCTTCCATCAGTGCCGGTCATCATGGCCAATTGTCAGGAAGGATGGGAGTTGCAGTTGAACAGCATTTGGAGGACCACAGGTTCGCTGACCACAGGCCAACTTTGAGGAATGGAGAGCTGATTCTTCTGAAGATCAAGAAAGCCCTGCAGTATATTCACAGACCAGACCAGGGCTCTACTGCTCGAAGTTCTGCCACCTAGAAGGAGACAATGGTTGTCCCAAAGACACTGGCCCTTTAACAAGCAGTCTGCTGCAACCAGAAGACAGGGTCAGTCTGAATCCTCCAGACCAGGCTATAAAGCTCTGGCAGTTGCAACAGGCCAGTGCTGAGGCAACTTGTTCCTGCCTGCAGCAAGACGGGTCAATGACCGCAAAATAAACTGATTTGATTTGATTCCTGCCTGCAGCCAGCTACAGGGTTGTTGTCCATGGTTCTGAAGCAATTACACTTGAACTCTGAGCCAACACCATGGGTCCTATCCAGGATCCTGGATTTGCTACACCACAAAGCCAGCTTGGGTGGTTTTTAACCTGTTTCTGCCATCTCATTTGGGCTGTTGCCTCCTCATGGCGACTACAGATAAGGACATAGTGTCCACATAGAAAATACCTTTCCCCTGTTGCATTTCTGCCAGTCAGGCAGCTCCTACAGACACAGGAACCCTGTCAAGGGTGAGAGGAGTTGAAAAGTCTGGTACCACTTATGTTGAAAACCCAGTGGAATATGGTGATGGAATGTGGGGAGTGAAGGCCAAATAAAGGGGGATTCAGCTCCCTTCCCTTGCACCCTTTTGTGGACTATAAAAAGTATTCTGCCCCTTGTATCTGAATTGGAAATATACAAGGCTAGCACCAGCCCCTGACGTCCTTGGGAAGCGGCCAGGGCTCCATCACCTCAGCAGGGGCTCCCACTACCAATGTTTGAACTGAATTGCTCTTTTAAAGTTGCTTTTTAAAGATGTTTTTAGGACGTTTTGTTTTCATATGTTTTAAAGTCTTTTGTTTTTAGGATGTTTTTAAAGTGCCTTTAGTGTTTTTGTTTGCTGCCCTGGGCTCCTTCTGGGAGGAAGGGCAGGATATAAATTTAATAAATAAATAATAACCCCCCTTAAGAGATTTCTTTTTCTGGCCTGGAGCTGTTTGTGGCTGGGTCTAGCTGCCATTTTAATTTCCTATTATACCGTAGAAGAGCAGCCCATTGCAGGCATTCTGGGAAATCAAAATGGTGGCTAGACCCAGACATCTGGGTCTGCCAAGTAAGCAGGAGCCACCATCAGGTACTTTAACCAGGACTCCCTCTAACCTGCAGCCAGCCCTGAACACAAGTGTAAATAAACAGGCAGTCCACATACCTCAAGCTTGGCCCAAAGGTGTCCGGCTTTGCAGTGCAACAGCGAGCCAAGGCCAGAATGAAATACTGTGAGACAAGCAGAAGCAATTACTCAGGAAATCAGCCCATACAACAACAGGCACTGAAGGGTTTCGTTGCAGAGCTGTAAAGCTCTTTGCATCGGCTCACCGCAGCTGTGCACTTTGCATCCATGCTGTAATTGCATCCACTGTGCCAGGCACCAGGCACCAATTTGCCAAAGAGGATAGCTGCAACTTTCAAGTAGTACTGAGTGGGGCTGGGAACCAAGACACTGAAGTGAGCGACGTGTAAGTGAGGTGGGATTTAAAAGCACTGGATGATGGGCATTGTGATACCTGGTCCAGTAGTTTATCTGTGAGGAGCGAGGGGTAAGCTCCTTGCTCAATGGCGATTATGTATATGCAGCTGCTGCCCCAAAGGAGATTTGGAGAAAATAATTCTTCTAATACGAATATTGTCGGGTCTTGCAGAGCACTTTGAAAGGTGCTTTGCAGGGCTGTACATTTGCTCAAAGCATGTAAGCGAAAAAGGGTCACCTGGCATAACGGTGACATCCGGTGATTGTTAAGTGGGTGGCCCCACCCACCTGCCAAATTTGGCCTGTGGGTGAGAGAAATGATCTAGCCCATCAGCCAGATCCACTCCCCCCTCTTTAATGCAAACCTACTTAATTTGCATCATCCCTGACCTTTAACCACAGGGCTGATTGGAGTTGGAATCTAACCACATCTGGAGGGTACCAGGTTGAAGAAGTCTGCCATTCTAGGGCTTGGCTGATCCTGAGTAGAGCCCTGCTGAATCAGACCAAAGGCCCATCTAGCCTGGCATTCTCCTTCTTCATAATGGTCCAACAGATGCATCTGCAATGCCCGCAAGCAGAGAACAAAGGCCACAGGGTAGTATTTTGTTCAGTGGCAAAAACTGCCTCTGAAGATGAAGGTTCCGTTTAGCTATCACAGCCAATGGCTTAGGTGTCTTTGCAGAAGGGTGGTGGTATATATCTGTGCCATAAATAAGCAAACAGATGCTAATAGGTCCATCGCCCATGAAAATGACTAATCCCCTTTTAGAGCCTCCTAGGCCAGTGACCATTCTACATCTAGTGGCAGTGACTTCCACTCGTTAATCATGCATTTGGAAATATTTCCTGTGACCCGTCCAGAACAAAAGTCATTGCCGACAGGCTCAAACCAGGCTGGGCTCAGGCCTGCTTTTTCCCAATCGAAAGTGGAACATAGTATCCTTTCTGGGTTGCACTCCATGCTAGTCCTGTTCAGAGTTGACCCACTAAAGTTAATGGACATAACTAACTAAGGTTCATTCATTCCAGTGGGTCTACACTGAGTAGAGCTTAGGTGAGTACCATTCTATGTCGCTGGCCCTGTGAAAGAGCCTGCCTCAACGCCTCCACTTCAAGGCAGGCTGGTGGCATCGTTGTACATGGTCATATCACCTAAAGAGTGATTTCCCAAGCTTTCTTTCTGATATGTGTAGCCATGCTTGATGGGGAGGATGAAATTTGGCCTCTTGGGACCATTTCTGAAGCAAGCCTAGGGCACATGCCTGATGCAGAGAGCACAAAAGCAGGGAAGCCGGAGCAGCTAATGATCTGATCGTAATATGTTTCATGGAATTGTTTGCCCCCTCAGCAGAGGTTGATTGGGAGGTAGGCAGCCCCAGAGCATAACATTGCCCAGAGGCACAACAAGCACCCTCCTCTCTGGCTTGGTGCTTTGGGCTCCGGACCACCTTTAACTGCTGAATGAGCTCATTTCTCCTGGCATGTTTGCTGCTCTTTCACGGCCCACCGTTCAGGATTATTGCCCTCGACGCGACATCAGCACTTACATTTTCCTCTCCCCCATGGAGGTTTAGGCAGGGCTTTAGGCCTCCACAGTGGCATTTCCTGTCCCTCCCCAAAGCTGCCCTGAATTCCCTTTCACTGGACCAGAACATTGAAAATCTTGATTTGTTTCACACTCCTAGGACTGATGCATCTCATCAGCCATAGGGTTCACTGACACCTCTTGTGAATAACAAGCTGGAAGACGATTGTACCTGCATGGCACACAAGATGGGCAGGCGTAGGTTGGCCATGCATGTACATTGCAGTTTTACAGGGGCACGTACAATGTTTTACGTATAATGAGCAACAACTAAGAAGTTGATCAAAGGTGGGAAGGCGGGCCCGGCTACAGGGTGAGGGGGTCCCTCTGCAAAATTTCATCCGGTGTCACCCCTCCTATGTGGGTTCCCTCTCCCAGTAGTCTTACCTGGCATCACAGCGGAACAGCAAGATTCTTTTCTTTTGAACCGTCGAGGGTGGTAAAGCAACTCTGGTCAGCAGGCTCTTGGCATCTGTCATTTTCTTACTCTCACAATGTCCTGGACTCTGTCACTCTGGGACACAGAGACATTGGAAGCGGCTTTATATGGAGTCAGACCATTGGTCCATCTAGCTCAGTATGGACTACACTGACTGTCAGCGCCTCTCCAAGGTTTCAGGCAGGGTTCTCTCCAAGCCCTAACAGGAGATGCGAGGGCAGAGACGGAACCTGGGACTTTCTTCATGCAAGGTTTTCCCACAGATCTACAGCCCTGCCCCTATGTGGGAAAAACAAAATGGTGGCCACTAGTGGCTGCCATCCCCCCCCCAGCAATGCATTCGTCTAACATAATGTCTGGGGCATTGTGGGTGCCCCTCCAAATATTCTTTCCTGGCAATGTGACAGACCAGTGGGCTTCTGTTTTTTTAAGTGTACAGCACATCCACCAGTACTAAATCCTCACCTATGTATGTATGTGCAGATGCGTTTGCTTGCTTGCCGAGGGGCACCTAAGCATTGGCGTGGGCACAGGAGGAGGTCAATAGGTCTGATCCAAGAAGTCACCTTGGACAACTCCTTGAAAGTTCAGACTAAAACCTGAAGTGGATTCACTGCTCCACTGAAACTGGAGCCACCAGTTTCCACTGCATGGGGTCCAGTTCTGGAGGACATTTCAGTGAGGCTTGTGCAGGAAATTTTACCCCTAGGTGTTGCCTCATGTTTATTAGTTGGAAAGAACTCTATCTGGATATTCTGTTCCAGACCTAGCCCCCCCACCAAACAGTCTTGATTTCTTGGTTCCTGACCAACATTTCCCCCAACTGTTATATTTACAATCAAGAACTGCAAGAATGGTCTGGAAGTGGCTCTCCTCTTCCCTTGCCCTGTCACCCATTCTTGGCCCTCTGAGCTGGGAATTTGCTCCTCATGAAACAGATGAGGCAAACATTCCCCCCCTCCCAATCCATCTTGGGAGGTTTCACCTTTTTTTTAATTCTAGAGGTGGATGGTTTTTATTGTCAGCAAAAGGACAGTAATCCTGCAAAATCCACATTTGGGAGCCCTCCCAGTTCCTCTGAAGTCAGAACTAAAGCTAGTCATGTGGCACTTTGAAAATGTAATCTCCTTGCAGGCAAATTTCCCAGCTGAGGCACATTTTGCAAAAAAAAGGGGAGGAAGACAAATTATTCTTCTTTCAAAGCTTATTTTAGGGCTTTTTGTTCCATCGCTTCCTTTGAGAGTTTCCTGTCCTCGCAGGTCAGAAAATTCTAAGACACCAGAACATGAATGCTCAATTTGTCAAGGATTCAGGGAAGATGAAATCAGGAGAAAGGGACATTTCCTTCTCCACTGCCCGACCAAGACTCTATGCAAGAGTCTGTAGAGCATGTACTAATTCCCTGCTTCCTGCCCTTTGGTCAAAGGTGGGAACTGCAGGCAGTTTTATCTAAGATACTTACAACCATAGCCCAGAATCCTCCCGGGCCAGAGAATCAGGTGACCACCAGAGAGCCAATCAACAGCTATTGCCTGTTATATATTTTGTTGGAGTCCCTGGATTTTAGACATTTCCTAAGTGGAAGGAAATGTGGAAGTAGAAGGAAGGGCATTTTTAGAGATCACTGAGCAGATGGGGGGGGTTGTTTTATGTACAGCCCAAGCAAGAATCTCCAAACTAACCCTGAAGCTTTGCTTCAGATGAATGTAAGTGAAAAGTCATGTTGCCAACCCTTGTTTTTTGGTCCCCTGGCATGGCTTTTGTGCCTTTAATAAGTCCATGGAAAGCAGAAATACAACAGGTGAGTTCCCTCCCAACACTATACATTGGGAAAAGCTTCCCCTGATGAATTGTGGCTTCCTACACAATTCTTACCCTCCGTGGCGCAGAGCGGTAAGCGGTGGTAACGCAGCCGAAGCTCTGCTCATGGCAGGAGTTCGATTCCAATGGAAGGAGGAATCTCCAGTAAAAGGGGTCGAGGTCCACTCAGCCTTCCATCCATCTGTGGTCGGTAAAATGAGGACCCGGCATATGCTGGGGGGTAAAGAAAGGCCGGGGAAGGAACTGGCAATCCCACCCCATATATACAGTCTGCCTAGCAAACATCGCAAGATGTCACCCTAAGAGTCGGAAACAACTCGCACTATAAGCGCGAGGACACCTTTACCTTTTACACAGCAGTTTGAGGCATAGGAGCATGGGGCGGAGAAGAAATCTTAGCAACCCAAGCAGCCTTTCCAAGCCGTCAGATGAAGACCTTTTACACTGGAATCCACCAGGCTGTTAGAAAATGCCCGAATCTTTTGACGTTCCATTTAAAGTAATAAGAGAAAAAGAGATAATTGAGCCTTATATAGGAATAACATTAGAGAGGAAGGACGGGAGGGGAGGGAAAAGGAACAGGGATGAGAAGAGACACTGGTGCCTGTTAAATATAATTAGCTCATTACCCTTAATTTAATTTCAAACTTTGCTAAAGGTAAATGAGGCTCGGGGAGTTTCATGGAGGGACTGACAGGAGCTGCAGGGGGCACCGGCTGGCAGACCTCTGAACAAGCAGAGTCTGTTTGCATCTCTGCCTTCAGGAAGGGCTGTAACTCAGTGGCAGAGCACCTGCCTGCTTTGCGCACTGAAGGCCCCAGGTTCAGTCCTCAGCGTCTCCAGGTAGGACTGGGAATAGCAGGTGTGTGATGTCATTTTTGAATATTTATTATTCATTGATTTATTGCATTTGTATGCCGCCCCATAGCCGAAGCTCTCTGGGCAGTTTACAACAATTAAAAACATTAAAAACAAATATACAAATTTAAAAACACATTTTTAAAAAGCTATCTAAAAGCACATGCTAGAATGCCTGGGAGAAGAGGAAAGTCTTGACCTGGCGCTGAAAAGACAACAGTGTTGGCGCCAGGTTTACCTCGTCAGGAAGATCATTCCATAATTTGGGGGCCACCACTGAGAAGGCCCTCTCCCTTGTTGCCATCCTCTGAGCTTCCCTTGGAGTAGGCACCTGGAGGAGGGCCTTGGATGTTGAGCACAGTGTACGGGTGGGTTTGTGTCAGGAGAGGTGTTCCAACAGGTATTGTGGTCCTAAGGCATGTAAGGCTTTACAGGTTAAAACCAGCACATTGAATTGAGCTCAGAAACATACAGGAAATACTCCCTATCTTAGATATGAAAACAAGAAAACAAATTAATTCTTTTTCTTTCCTCTTTTGCCAGCAGAAAAGGAGGTTAGGGAGAAGGTGAGAGGAACAGAGGCAGAAAGTGGGATGCGGATCTTGGGAACCATGTTAGGAAAGATGATAGCAAGCCAGCCAAGCCAAAGGCTGATCCACACATGGAAGCAACCTTCTCCCAAAAGACTACTTTGCTGGGTCAGATCTCTTGCATTGAAAAGAATGTTGTGTGTGCAGTTCTACTTGGAGAGGTTTTTATTTGTTTGTTCATTACATTACATTTCTATCCCACCTTTCCTCCAAAGAGCTTCCACCAAGAAGCATAAATACTCCCCCCCTTCTACATTTTTATCCTCACAACAACCCTGAGTGGTAGGCTAGACTGAGATAATGACTGGCCCATGATCTCCCAGTGGACTTCACAGTTGAGTGGGGATTTGAACATGGGTCTCCCAGGTCCTATCCTGACACTCTAACAACCACACCACACTGACTGTCTCTCCTCCATGACACACTTAGTAGTAGTAGTAGTAGTAGTCAATTTATTATAACATGGATTTGGTCTGATCCCTCTCTCTTCCCCTGCACACCTAATGTAACAAGTAGCATAGCATTATTTTTTCCCAGCAACCCAAGAGCCTCCCTCCACCATCCTCTCTGCACAAGAAGTCGTCCACCTTGATTCTGCTTCTGTTCCCCAGTTATCTGCCTAAGGAAGCACAAACAAGCCCTGTGAGAAATTTCATCAAGACTTCCCCAGAATCCTTTCTTCTTCTTTTTGACTCCCTGCAAAATCCCTCAGGTGTGTCCACCTCCAAAATAGCCTCGACATTTTGCTGGGAATTTTGCAGGAACCACCAAATCAGCCTTGACATTTCACTTAAGACAAAAATGCACTTGGGACTCCTCTAGCCTTAGAGCCTTCTTAACTTTGCCCAACACCTGATAGGACAGGTGTGGGGAACCTTTGGCCTTCCAGATGTTACTGATCTACAACTCTCATCATCCCTGGCCATTGGTCGTGCTTGCTGGGGCTGTTGGGAGTTGTAGTTTGCCAACATCTGGCAGGCCAAAAGTTCCCCACACCTGTGGTAGGACATCCAAAGCTGGTGAGTCACATATGACACGAACACCACAACTTGACTTTAACACCTTGACTTTAACACAGCAGCCCTCCAGAGACATTTTGCTAGTTTTATCAAGTAACTGTAGATGTAGATATATAAAAAAAGGCAAAGGTGTCCCCGCACTTATAGTGCGAGTCATTTCCGACTCTTAGGGTGACGTCTTGTGACGTTTACTAGGCAGACCGTATATATGGGATGGGATTGCCAGTTCCTTCCCCAGCCTTTCTTAACCACTCAGCATATGCCAGGTACTCATTTTACCGACCACAGATGGATGGAAGGCTGAGTGGATCTCGACCCCTTTTACCGGACATTCGACTTCCTCCTTCCATTGGAATCGAACTCCGGCCGTAAGCAGAGCTTTGGGTGCGTTACTGCTGCTTACCACTCTGCGCCACGGAGATATACAGCTTCTTTTAAAATGCCTTGGATGTTTTGTTCTAGCAGGAACTCCCAAATCTACTGTGCAGGGCCAGCACCAAGGGATGGCATGCCTGGGCTTCTGCCAATGCCCTATACTCTAGCAGGGGCCTCACTCCCTTAACCTGCTCCTCCTCCTCTTCCCCATTGCAACCTGCTTGTTCACCCGTCTCTCACACTGCTCCAGACAATATTTATTCATGATTGATTTCATCCATTTATGTACCGCTTAAGATAGCCTCTAAATGGTTTGCAAAATAACAAATAACAATATAAATATATAACAAACAATGAAACTAAGAAACTACAATGTAAGACAATGCATTGCCATAGTAAACAAAATGCAATTCAATGCAATAAAACCATAAATAAACCCAAACTTAGCAGCACATTTTGAATCATCTTTAGAGTCAGGAATCCCTTCCCTCTTCAGTTTCCTCTGTGCCAAAGCACATCGCGACTTTACAGGGCTTCAGAAGAGTCCTGTATTGTTATTTTTTGTCACTACCTCACTGGGTCAGGACTCAGGAATGGATAATCTCTGCACCTGCTACCTTCCTTGGATGTGATAGTCTTTTCTCAGGCTCCCTCTCCAGAGTTGAACCCTGATTCCCTGTTACGTGTGGTCACCATGGTAGGCACAGAGAGTACAATGAAAAGCTGATAGGGCAGACATTCAAACCCCACCAACAGAGGTGAAGAGGAGGAGTTGCCACTGCCAGCTTGTTCAGTGGCTCTCTGCCAATGTGACTCTGCTTAGTGTCAACTCTATGAGACTCCCCTGCTCCTGCGCCTCCTTCAAAGTGGAGCTGCTCCTAGCACCTCTGTCTACCTAATGTGATCCTGTTAGCTGGGGACTGATCGGCATCAATGGGGAAGCAGCAGCATGAGTTACATGGATTATGCATTGAATGGACTTTCCATATGGCAGAAGGAGCCTGAAAGCCCTGAAGTGCAAGACTCTGCAGGCATGTTTCTTTCTTCTGTCTTGTGGGGGGGATGCATTTTCTCCTGAACTTGGCTTCCAAAGACAAGGGGGAAACCTCCATGACTGATAGCACATAGAGAATGTTCCTTTCCTATGCATCTTGTTATCTTATCCCAGTTTCTGTTGATTTCATTAGCCTGAGTTGTGGGGAGTAAAATAGGAGTTGGGAGAGAGCATGATGTTTGCATGTGTCAAGCATGCATGCTCTGTTGGTACAGATGTGCCTGGTCATTGTCTTCTGCTTGGCCTAGATAGTAGCACTATCTCTTGTGAAAGCACTTTCAATGGATGCCATGAAGTATGTTCAATTTTGTAGCCAACCTCTGCATAGTATAAAAGGTGACACATGGAACTGTCTGCTAAATTATACAGTTCTCTCACTGCCTGGCCTCCAAATCACTTGATAGGTCTGGGAACAATTTATAAAGGTGGATAACAGAAGGGTTGCTGCAAATGAGATGTTATATGAAATTATCCATTTTTCAGGACCTACATTTGGAGCATGCCCTCATTTGGAAGGGGGTGAGTTCAATACACTCGCCTGCCATTGAGAAGCTACAAAATAGCTTGGGATGAGTGACCCAATTTTTTGGCAGAATTTTTTTTGGTGGGGAATTGTTTTGCAACATTGTGTACTACAAAGCTTTTTCTTCTTTTTATACTCTCTGGATCATGGTGTCTGATTCAGGAAACTGAAGCCTTTGAAATGGTTTAAACATTATAAGCATTCAGTTGTGTGGCTGCACATTATGTGGGCATTAGTTGTTTACCTGACCACAGAAATGCTGGACTTCTTGATTGCAATCTGGGTAGAAATCAGGTAACACAAAGACTGTACATGGAGTTGTCTCAATCAGGTTGTGTCCATTCGATCCATCCAGCAACTCTAAAATGACAGATGGACTTCAAAGTACTGGAGATCAAAGCTGAGGCCTCATCATTCAATTGCCCCACCTTCTTCTTGTGATCAAAATGTGTTCTAATGCTTTTAAATATTGTATTCTAGATTTTGCAAACCACCCTGGGACCTATTGGTGAAGGGCAGGATAATAACAATAACAATATTTTTACCAAAAGTGGACCAAAATGCACTTCTCCAAATGTTGCAATGCAGTTCTCCAACCAAAAGACATGTACTAGGGGAACGTGTGCACAAGAATGCATATATTAGTGAAAGCAATTTACAAAAATGCATCAGGGAAAAGCGCATGTAAAAGTGTGTTTATTAGGAGAAAAGTGCATGAAAATGCTTATGAATTTTCATGGGGACTTAGAAAATTAGTAAACTTATGTGTCAAGCTGGTGAACAGAGTTTATGACTGGAAAAATGAGAAAGAGAAAGAAACTGAAATAGACAGATTCATCCATCAATATCCGTCTGTCAAAATCGACAGATTCCTCCATCCCTAACGGCAGCTTATAGAGGAAGGGGTGGGAAAGACGGACGTAGAGTCTGCATTTGATGAGCTTGAAAGCTGATCTGTCATCTACCGCTTTACTACTTTCCACTCAAATTTATTACTGAAACTCATTTGTTTTCTGTGTCTTTATTATTAATAATAATAATAATAATAAATTTAATTTCTTCGTCGCCTATCTGGCCAATGGCCACTCTAGGTGACTTACAAAATTATTAAAATACAATTAATAAAATACAGTAATACAATAAAAACAATAGATCTACAACAACAATATTAAAACTGGGTAGGAGGCATTACAATTATATCGATTAACCCTCCCCGGATACCCCGAAGGCCTGCTGAAAAAGCCAGGTCTTTAAGGCTTTCCGAAATACATTTAGGGAAGAGGCATGCCGGAGATCTTGTGGGAGGTAGTTCCAAAGAGTGGGGGCCGCCACTGAGAATGCCCTCTCTCTTGTACCCACCAATCTGGCTATTCCCTCTGTGCATGGCCATCTGCTCGATTCAGTATGTTAAGATGCCACTGTTAATGCATTCTGCAAAAGCAGAAGATGCTGAATGTACATCTCCACATTCAGATGCCCATTTGGTTATTTTTAGCATGATCTGAGCCACTCTGAGCATCGGCTTGTTGTTGTTTCAGTGGAAGGGTGGAAATACAAATACTCATGAATTCTTTTTTAAATGAAATAAATGAAAAAGCTGTAACTGCTCAACAAACATGGCTATGATAAGGCTGCTCTTTATGCCAGCCTTCACCAACTCGGTGCCCTTCAGCTGTTTTGGACGACAACTCCCAACGATGGCTTTAGACCATCCTTGTCTTACTCTGGGCAAAATGAGTTTTGCAACAGCTTGGGTGCCCTTCCCATGTAAGGGAACAGTATTGTGATGATGTTGAAACTTTTGGTTTTACTCTCTGTGGCTTTTTCAGTCTTGCACTTTTCTGTCTCCCCCATCACAGAACTTTGGAAAGCGTCACACAGAGATACCAGATGCGGGTGATTACCTAACCGGCTGTTACTCACTTGAAAACAAGTATCTGGCAAATAGTCCATATGTCTATAGTTCCTTGTCATATCTCCCAGAAGACGCCTACTCATCCCCTCATTCTGAGGCTACCTTTTGCTGCCCACCTCCCAGTTCCAGAGCCCCGTACATCTGTCCCAAGGAACACTACATTTAAAAAAGCCTCACAGAATATCAAGCAAAGGAGAAGAAAATGAGGGGGGGGAGATCTTCACCCATCTTCAGCTATCACACATCAGCTACGGCCTTTTGACCCATCCACCTGCACCCTCCAGTCATTGGAAGTGTGTGTGCGTGCGTGCGTGCATGCGTGTGTGTGTGTGTGAAGGCTTCTCCCCATAACCGCCACCACCCTCTGTTTCTTATTTGTACTAATTTTGTTGAAAAGTGTTGATGGATTTGTACTTTCCGTCGTTAGATTAAGGTGGTGGTCTCAAACACAATTAAAAGGGAGTAAGCCCCATCAGAAAGAGAGGGATGTGCTTCTGAGTCAGCAATGCACTGGATTGATCTCTAAGCCTCTGCCTTGTTTCTTAAGGAACACCCTTCTTTTGACCCCTGTGACAAGCCACCTGTATCTCCCACCTGTTCCCCACCCCATCTCATTTTGGGCCTTTTGTTTGCGTGTTTGTGCATCTGTGTGTTTACACCGCTGCCCTCTGCTGGATAGAATGTGCCAGACTTCCTCAAATGTCCACCATCTGTTTTGCATTTACACAATTTGCACTATGGTTAAACTTCAAATTCACCCACACCCTTGCTAACACATGACTTGAAGTCTGGGACTCTTCTTCCTTCCAAATGCAACCTCTTGCACACCTTAAAGAAACTTCCAACTTAAGAACCCCTGTCTGCACCCTTCCCATTTATTCCTGGAAAGGTGGGTCTTGTTCAGGGAAGCACAACAAGGCTCAACATGTGAGTTCTGCTTCAGACAAAGATCGTTGCAAAGAAATCTCCATCAGATCTCCATGCTAAAGAAAGGACTCCTGTTCCATAGCCCTCCTGTGGCATTTTTGTTTTGTTTTAACCCAGAGGGTAGTCGATCCAGAGGCTGTGGAAGGAAAATGTTGGCAGTTGTGCAAATGGGTTCAAAGCAACCCAGTCCTTTCACCGGAGGCCAAAAGGAAAAGCCTTGAATTAGGAAGGGGAAAAATACATATATATGTGTTTAAAAAAATTAATTTTCATTCAGGAAAAAAAAAGATCAACAACTCAGTTTTGCTATGCACACTTTTGATTGGAATTCTCAAATCAACTCAGGCAGGTGGAGATGAATGATAATTTCAGGTAACCTCCTTGCTCTTATTGAAGGATAAAAGCCAATGCAGAATTAGGCCATTGAAGCTTTTTGTTTTGTTTTCCTTTTTCTCCTCTCTCAGTTTTGTTAATAATGACCTACGGTTTGGGCTGTACATCTCTCTCTCTCTCTCTCTCTCCTACAT
Organism: Rhineura floridana; assembly: GCF_030035675.1. NCBI lineage: Eukaryota > Metazoa > Chordata > Lepidosauria > Squamata > Rhineuridae > Rhineura > Rhineura floridana. Next base: position 40,213,715 of record NC_084491.1, read on the forward strand.
ACACACACATATTTGGAGTGTGGATGGGCCTGAAACAGGATGTGTCCATTCCCCACATCCTCCAAATGTTTTAGATCAGGACACCCCTCTCCAGCTCACCTCTTTGTCCATGGGCAACAGGACTGTGTGAAGTCAAGGGGGGTTGGGGAAGCAGAGTGGAGGATGAAGAGGGGGAGGTCTTGAAGATAAGTTACAATGTACCTGAGATATCACCCAAGAAAATAGAAATCCATGCAAACCGATGTGTCGATAGTTGGGATGATCTTCGCATCCTGCTTCTGGGGTGAGCTTTACATCATTGCCCTTCTGCCAATGACCTACATGGATGTCAGATTAAATGGCATTCCTCCCTAAGTGATCATTTGCCCTTATAAGCCATACTCCTGCTCTCACCTTCAAAGTGTCTCATGACATAGAGAAGATCTGCAAGGGGAGGGGGACAATGCAATGCCGGCTGTCACAACCTTGCTAGGCCAATGTTTATTTTTGTACCTTTTGTTGGAGAAGGCTAACATTGCTAGATGCACTTTGAGTCGTTGTGTGTTTTCGTGCACTTTAGGTCCTCACTTTGGATTTTACCTTTCCCCTAAGTCTCCGTCCCACATCCTGAAGCTTAGCTTTACCACCCCTCCATTTACACAAGAGCTAAGCTTTGTTCACACTACCTCAGCCATTTCCTACAAGCTTAAAAACAAAACAAGCTTAAAAACAAAGGAGAAGCCAACGGTGATGAGACCAAAAGCAAGATGGCGGCACAACTCCTCAACATGTAGCCTCTGCCTACTTCCACCTAAAAACACAGTTGCCTGGAGCTGTGATGTCATTTCCTGTCAGAAGCAAGAGGAGGATGAGCCGTCTGAGGAAATGTTAATATCAGGACAAATTGTGCTGTTGGCTTCCCCCTGCCTCCCAAGACCCTCTAGAGAGCAAAGAAACGGGAGTGACGCACTTCCTCATCCAAAGTTGTGGTAATATTTATTGTCATTAGTACGGCCTACACTGGCCATGGTGTGGAATATTCCTTTGGGGGGGTATGAAAATGTTAGCACTTTAAATATGTGGTCCAAAATTAAATCCCAGCTGAATTAAGTCATTCTAGACATCTTGTTTGGTAATATGTGTCTGGCTTCATTCATTTCTTTGCTCCAAGATGTAGACGTGTAACTACACCATACTGGGTTCTTTGGCACTAAGCAGTATGTAAATTAATAAATAATGAAATACTAATAATTCTGGTGCAGGGAGGAAAAGATCAGAGGTGCCAGAGACAGATGACTGTGATCCAATAAAGCTAGAGGCCCAGGTCCTAGAAGGCAAAACAGCTGAGGCAAGGCAACAGATGTTTGTGTAGTTACTCTGAGCAACAGGTTGGTTCTGTGGGGAAGCTAAGCTCCTGCATAAGACCAGCAGAACCCCTATTGGTTCCCCAAGTCATCTGATACCAGCTGACCAGCTGCAGTTTTTCTCCTTGCCACCCACAAGGTGGCGCTGTGGTGCAGCAACCCTGAGACCAGCCATTTCCTCCACCCATGAGCTTTTCTGGTGGTGCAGAGTAACATGCCTGGGCCTTGCTATCAGATTCCTCAAGTTGGATCCACTGACCCCTTAAACTCTGTTGGTCAGAAAGATCTCCCTAAGACTCCATTAGCTTCCGTCAGCAAGCTTCCAAAGCATCATTCAGGATGAGAGATTTTTCACATTGCTCCAACGTAGTTAGTTGTCTGGCATGAGGCTTGCCATGCCCCCTGTGAGGATGTGGCAGCTGGGCCAATGGCAGGCAGAGAAGCCACTGATGTCACAGAGGCTGTACAAGCCTGATGGCCAGCTGCTGGCTCCCTTGCAAGAGTAACACATTGTAACTGGGATGTCAGAGCAGGTCAGCCAATGGCTGCAGAGTAAATTCAAAGACTCTCAGGAGGCAAGTTTGGCAACACTCACAGCCCATCAGACTTAAGGATCCTTAATGACTCAGGGGCATGTCTCCATACTAGAGCTTAATCTGTGCAAACAAGGGTGTGACGGACTGTCACCATTCCAGGCAGGCCCACTTGAATGAACCTGAGGACCTTTCTGTGGAGAATATTCATCAGCAGGGCTACGCTTGTGAACAGTACTGACAATATCCTCTTGCACAGAAGACATTTTGACAACTCAAGTGCTCTGAAACACAGAGTTTCTACAAAATTGGCTGGTCGTGGTATTTTGAGTTTGCAAAAGTAAAAGTCAATTACCAGGTCAACATCAAGTTCCCCACTCTGTGCAAAGTTTTGCTTTTTCAAAAATTAGCCAGTGTTCCGTCACTGGCTATCTTGACCTCTGATACTTACCGTAGGATCACAGAACTATTATGGGACTTCCAGGCATTATAGCAACACCAACAGAAATTCTCTAAAGTGGATTTCAAACTCAAACTCCAGGGACAAGCAATGTAGGTGGAATAGCAACCTCAGGATTAGGTGTGGGTGTATGTGAGAGAGGGAAGATGTTGGCGAAGATACTGGGACTCAGACTGTGAAAAGGGATAGCGGATCTGTGTCCCACTAGATGTTCCTAGATTCCAGCTGCCATCAGCCTCAGCCATCATAGCTAATGGTCAGAGATTATGGGAACTGCAGGCGTAGCCGAACATGATCTAGAAAACCACAGGTTCCCTGGCCTTACTGCAGAATGAGGCAAGTAGATAGGGAAAGTTTTGAAGACACTCTGACACAAGCTGGTAAATCCACTGTTTTATTCTTGTGTCTTGCCTCATGTGAGAGCCAAAGCCATTTCCCTCCCCTGCTAGGTACATAATGTTATTGGCAATGGTGATGACAGGGCGGCTATAAAGAAAAGGACTGCCTACCATGCTGAAATAAAAATGATGTAAGATCTACAGTGCCTCATAGGACTGGTTCAGATGTATGCGCTATCAAGTGGTGACATGCTCTTGTGAACCAGCCATTAAACCCCAGAGACAGAATTGTCACCATCACCTTGCACATCTTCAACCACGTTACATTTTGATGGAGTTGGTTTCCACACGTCACTGGCAATCATCAAAGCACATGCGTGTTTGATTGCTCAACAGATGATCCAGCTGATGGAGTAGCAAATGAATGTGTGGACTTGCCCCATGAAAAAATGGGGGAGGGAGATTCCATGAAAGCCCTTCCTGGACTCTTATTTCTCCAATCAGCCATCCACATGACATGGAGGATATCAAGTGGTGAACGTGCATTTATGAATCACGTGTGAACCAGTCACTAGTGTAGAGAGCAATCAAGTTTACAGAATGCAAATGATGCCCATGCATGTGTGAATCCGGCTTATGTGCGGAGCGACTGAGTGATAAGAAATCAAGTGATGTTCATGGATGTGTAAACCAGTTCTTGACACTCCATTGCAGCTCCTGCTGCCTCCTGGCTTACACTAACATCCTGCAAGGAGTTAATGTGTGAGCAGGAGCGAGAAAGCAAGAACAAGAGAGAGAGCCGGTTTCCTGTAGTGTTAGATGTTTGGATTGATGAGCGTGTTGCACACATCTTTGCTTCAAGGTGATGTTTGACAGGCCTTGTCTGGGGCTGACATGCTGCGTGGAAATCATCGAGGAGGGATGGGGGGTGAGTTGTGAAAGCATTGGCTTCCTCCATCAATAGTGCAGGGAAGAGAGACAGTTCCCATTTAATTACATGCTCCACTAATGCCCATGAATCACTGTGGCGGACCACTGACTCCTCTTGCCGGTGGTACCAGCGGTGATCAAACATCTCCTGGCACCGCTCTGAGCTGTGGCCAAAACTAGTTTATGCAAAAACATCCCACGATTAATCAAGGGCAAGAGAGGAACAGCAGCAGCTGTATATGAACATTAAAAGGGGCTTCTGGGAAAGACATTTTGATGTCACCGAAGGGGCTAAAATGGGAAACAGAAAGAGGGTGTGATGGCAAGGAGCAGCAGCATAGGACAGAAGGAAAAGAAAGGAGGAGAGAAAGAAGAGGGTAATGAAAGAAGGCATTCACATCAGGAGCCCAGCCCTGCTGGATGACACCAAAGGCCCTAGTCTAGCATCCAGGTTTCACAATAGCTAACCAGAGACCTTGGGGAAGCCTGCAAGAAAGATCTGAGTGCAAAAGCACTCTCCTCATACTGAGTCAGACCACTGGCCCATCTAGCTCAGTATTGTCTACACTGACTGGCAGCAGCTCTCCAGGGTTTCAGGCAGGGAAGCTTTCCCAGGCCTACTTGAAGATAGCGGGGATTGAACCTTTTCAGGCAAAGGAGGCCAGGCCTGGCAACCAAGGGGTCTTCTGTATCTTTAAAAGTTGTGCAGGGGAAGGGAGAATTTCACCTTGTGGTTTTTCCCATTATAGTGTTGCAAGAAAACCTGCCCTTGGCTGAATTTTGACTTCTCTTAAAGACACACAATCATCCTCAGACCCTGAGCCTGGCAACCCTAAGTAGTAGTAGTGATGCAGAGATAGCTCCAAACAGCCAAGCCGAACGAAGTGTCTGTTCTTCAGCCACAAGGGTGGAAGGAAATGGTGGGAATCAGACCACCCAGTGGAGCTGTCCAGGCCTCGCAGTAAGGTCTTAAGAACTAGGACAAAATTGGGGAATCATTTTAGCCTGAGGGCCACATTCTGTTCTGGGCAACCATCTGGAGGGCACATGCCAATGGTGGGCAGAGCCAGAAGCAAAAGTGGGCAGAGCAACCCATGTAATTTTATCCCCCCCTTTCTACAGTGGGCTAATTTCTACCCCTCTCTGTCCTCTAGCTGGGCAAGCAAGAGACACTGTCAGTGTTCAAGGGCCTTTTCCGGTCAGGCAAAAACATAAAAGGGAGGGTACAAACTGGTCTGGTGGGGGGGTGGCCTGGGAGAGTCCCAAGGGCCAGAATGAGAGGCTTCAAGGGCTGCATTGGCCCCCAGGCCTGACGTTCCCCACCTCTGAATGGGGATCTCTAGGCAATTTAACACAGACATTGTGAAGAGTGAAAAGGACACATAGCATACATTTCAGGTTAGTTTACATTTTCTTGAGATCTCAGCTCAGTAGTAGCAACAAAATTAGCCCAGTTTCCGAACGTAGATTCACCACTGAGCCAACCTCAGTCAATACATAATTAGAACATTTTCTGCTCGTGCCACTAACTCTGTGAATGAGAGATCTCCAAGAGGGAGGGAGGGGGTGTTAAATGGCAAGAGGATGGCTGCCCAGTGATAGAGAAAGCCCTGAAGAAGAAAAGGCATCTCAAGTTTGGAACAACGTATCCAAGAATTGTGGAAGATCACGGCATGGAAGATCAAGCCCTCTCCCACTTTTTGGGCTCAGCATCTGGTACACTGCCATCTATACATGGAGGCTCCATTACCGATTATGGCTAGTAGCGAATGATAGATCTGAGAGCCATCCCGAGGCTCTCCATGGATCTGTCTGATCCTTCTTCAAAGCCAGCTACACTAGTGGCCGCCCCCACATCAGAACATCAGAAGAGCCTGGCTGTTCAATCAGGCCAAATGGGGCCCATCTAATCCAGCACTCTGTCCTCACAGAGGCCAGCCAGATGCCTATAGGAAGCCTGCAAGCAGGACCTGAGCGCAGAAGCACTCTCCCCACTTGCGATTCCCAGCGGCTGATATTCAAAGGCATAACTGCCTCTGACAGTGGGAGGAGAACATAGCCAAAATGGCTAGTAGCCACCAACGTCCTGAATTTGTCTAACCCTCTTTGAAAGCCATCCAAGTTGGTGTCCATTGCAACCTTCTGTGGGAAGGAATCCTATAGTGCTGCCTGAAGAAGTACTTTCTTTCTTACAATATTCAGCTTCAGTGGATGGTCCCCAGTGGTGCAGTGGCAAATTTAGAAGTGTGGGGTCCCTTCATGCCACACCCCCTCGGGCAACTACACCCATCACAGCCCCACACACACAGCTCGGATTCATTGGTGCCACCGATCTGCCACCCCACCACCCCCACTCCTATGGAGAAGGGGGCAGAATGGAGGCAGCGGCAACAGCCCCCCCCCCCCAGCAGCACCAGACTGCAGAGGAGAAAGAGCAGGTGCCACTCCAAAGAGCAAGAGACAGGCTGCAGGCTGGGACTGGTGACTGCTTAATTCTGCCTCCCATGGTCAGAATTAAGCAGATTTTTTAGCTGCCCCACCCTGCAGCCTATCTCGTGTTCCTCCGCCACCGTCTGGGCCCTGCCCAGGGAGGCTGTTGCAGAGGCCACTGCTGTATTGTTCAGTCGTGCGGGGGTCTCTTCTCCTGCCTCCTCCTTCTCCATGGTGGGGGGATGGTGGATCAGAGAGGGCTGGGAGGGGGGCCTCCTGCAGAAAAAGTACATCCCGCCAGAAGACACACCTGGATGTCCCCGAGTTCTCGCATTATAAGAGAAAAAGAAAAAACTTTATCCAGTTTCCCCACATGATACATAATTTTGTACACTTCGCTAAACAAAAAAGGCTGAGATGGTGACCTTTCCTCATCTTGTGGCTGTGAATCCCCTAAGTTACTTATACATCAACAGGCCGCATGAACAACAATCCTGCATTTGGGCACATACTTGGGAGTCAGATGTCTGGCATCTGCCTGCAAACGAAGGAAGGAAGGAAGGAAGGAAGGAAGGAAGGAAAGAAAGAAAGAAAGAAAGAAAGAAAGAAAGAAAGAAAGAAAGAAAGAAAGAAAGAAAGAAAGAAAGAAAGAAAGGAAGGAAGGAAGGAAGGAAGGAAGGAAGGAAGGAAGGAAGGAAGGAAGGAAGGAAGGAAGGAAGAAAGAAAGAAAGAAAGAAAGAAAGAAAGAAAGAAAGAAAGAAAGAAAGAAAACCCATCTGAAGACAAACGATGCAACTGAGCCATTTGCGGTGACCCTTGCCATTCTTTTACGAGATCTTGATTGTCTGAGTTATGAAACCCCAGTGAAAAGAGGTTTTATCACACCGGCTTTCAGACTTGGTGCTTTCTAGCAGTGGGAGGGTCCTGGGTTTGGAGATGACTGCTTGAACAAAGGGGCCCAATTGTTCCTCTTCTTTGTGTGTTTCTGCCTCTCTCCTCCCCCTTCCCCTTAACCATCAGAGCTGGAATTGGAGTCAGCAGCCAGTAAGGTGCATTTCCAAGCCTATGCCTTCACATCTCTTTTCGGCAAGTTTGATGATTAACCCCTGTCATGGCTCATGCCAGCTCCTACTAGGTCATCTGTTTTAGAGATATTTTTTGTAGATGCTGCCAGCGGGCTTTGGAGGAATCTTTTGATCTGGAAATAAAAAAATTAATCTCCTCATATGAGGCAAGAAAAGAGGACCCAAATAAAAGGAAGAATGTGAGAGGAAGGAGATGGCTGGATTAAAGTGGAGCTCCCAAAACTTTTTTTTGGCATGGCCCTAATTTTCTAGATTGTTCCCAATGTTTGCCTAACTTGAGGAGGGGCACAGCTGATCAGAAAAGCTCATGCTTTGCATGCAGAAGTTTCCAGAGTTGGTCCCCAGAATCTCCAGTAGCGCATGTGCTTTTATTTAAAAGCACTTAATATTTTTTTAAAAATCAACATCTCCAGATGTTGCTGAACTATAACTCCCATCAGCCCCAGCATGCATGGCCAATGGCCATGGATGATGGGAGCTGGAGTTCAACAACTTCTGGAGGGCCAAATAATCCCCACACCTGTCTTAGATTTAAATTGGGAGTGGGGAACTGGATCCATCCAGTGGGCCAGATGCTTATCCCACCCCCACCCCCGCAGGCTAAATTTGACAGGGAGTAATGCCACCCACCTGTCAATCACATGATATCACAACAATGTCAGGTGGGCTATTTTTTCTCTGCACAGTTTGAAATTACAGCACACAGCCAAAGTCACAAGGTTTGCAACTTGCACCACTGACCAGCTGATTGTCAGGGCTTGCAAAACCCTTTTCAGCCTACCCATGTCATTACCTGCTCAAAACACCTGGAATCATAGATGATGTCAGATGTAGGGCAAGTGGGCAGGGGATGGCTGAAACAGGGCAAATGCGGTGGCCTGGCAGCCTAAGTAGGCCCATGGACTGGAGGTTCCACACCACTGATTTTAAATTAGTCTATGGAAGACAGCTCTATTATTTGCCATGATAGCTGTCCAGAACCTTCATGTTCAAAGGCAGTTTTTCTCTAAACACCAGTTACCGGGAACCAAAGTACAAGGAAGGGCTGTCACCTCCATGTTCTGCTTGCGGGTCTTCTGGAAATCTTTGGATGGACAGTATCAGTGTTGAAAACAGAATTAGGGATGCTTGAGGAATTACACCTTTGTGACTTACTATCTAAAACATCTTGATCCAAACATTCTGGACCAGGATTAGATTGTCATCTGAGGCCCTTCTCTGCCTGCCACCTCCAAGGGAGGTCCAAAAAGTGTTGCCCAGAGAACAGCCCTTTTCTGTAGGAGCTCCCTGATCTATGGAATGCTCTCCCCAGTTGGGTCCACCTGGTACCAACATCATCATCGTTTGGAAACCAGGCAGAGATATTTTTGTTTTCCTGGACATTTGGCACCCAACATAGTTGAATGTTTTTACCCTATGTTTTTAATATGTTTATGTATTTTCATTACTGTGTTGTTGTTGTTTTTTGGTAAATCGTTTCAGGACTTCTTCAGGAAGTGATTCATAATTTCAATGAGCTTAACCTAACCTAACAGAACTCGTGATGCTTGATGTGCTCTGCACATCTCTGAATATTGCAACACAGTTCCTAGCAATTTAAACATACTGTATCACCACACTGCTTGCAGATTAATACTGAAACAGAACTATTGGCAAAAATATGCAAAAGTCACACCGGCTGAAGTTAGACAATATCATCCATCTGAAATGAGATGCAGGACCAAAGAGTCCATTGGCCTAATCCTCCCTTCATATTTGCTTTATTATCATATGCTACATTGGTGGAGAGCCTGGTGCCCTCCAAATATTATTGCCGCCCTGGGCTCCTGATGGGAGGAAGGGCAGGATATAAATCAAATAATAAATAAATAGATAAAATAAATAAATATTATTGGACTACAACTCCCGTCATACCTGTGCTATGCTTGTTGGGGCTGATGGGACAACATCGAGAGGGCCAAAGATTCCTCACATGTGAGGTGATACATTGTTGGAAAACCTGGTGCCCGTATTGTTGGACTACGACTCTCATCATCCCTCTCATCATCCCTCATCATCCCTGGCTGACCAGGGTTCATGTGAGCTGAAGTCCAACAATATCTGGACAGTTTCCATGGTCTACTAAAACTGAATTTCAAATATTTCAAAACATAGACCATACATAACCTAAGCTTACGGTGAATCAGCCTCATGCACAAATACACCCTTCCTCATAATGTTGACTCCAGGAATATAATTTTCATATCAGTGCTAATTATATTAATTATTCTCCACAGTGGAACACTAAGGTGGAATGTTTAGTTCATTAACTCAAATCGAAAATGGTGCTAGCTCCTTCACTGGGACACTGGGAGAGGGAGGGATTAATTCTACCATGGGAGAGGGTCATTAAGGGTGCACAGGCATTCTTCTGATCCTGAGCTTTGGAGAAGCACTTCCACCAAGGGAAGACCTGAAGCCTAATCTTCAACTCATTGACAGGAATTCAAAGTTAGGCAGTGGGAGCCTGGATCGTCATCTGAACATGCCAAACAGACCCATCTTGCCTGACCATCCTGATTCTGAGGACCAGTATTTGCACTCAATGGAATCAAGTGGTAAAGTTGTTTCAGGCATCTCACATGCAGTGCCGACAGGGACCATAGCTGTGCTGGTGACCATCTGATGTATTCTGCTATTGGGAAGAATCCATTTGCCGCTCACGAAGCCACCTTGGCACCGCCCAGACTTTGACAGCCTTCCTAATTACAGTCATTAAGGGGTTGAACTGAATGATGATAAACAGGAGGCCAGAAGCCATTAGAGTCCCATGTAAGATTGAGCGGATGGCAACACTTGCACATAAGCGGTCTCCAGCTATGAATTGTGGAGACCTGAGATGACAAGAGGTCTCTTTAGCATTGAGTGGCATCACCTCTCATGGCTTTTGCACTCCAGACCTTGTCATGTAGACATGTCTGAAGTACTGCGAGTCTGAAAATGTAGGCAGGCGCCCAGCCTGTTTCCACATCCCTTTTGATCTCCTCATCTTAGAGAGCCTGCCTCTTTGTGATTCTAAAGCTAATGGGAACAGGACTCATTCATTAGGGGGCTAAATACTAAGTAGTCCTTTTACCACATGTAAGGTGCATTTCATTCAGAATGCATACAAGCAGTGGAGCAATTCCATTTTGCAGTTTAAATTCTTGAACATGAACAATGGGTTTCCACAGAATATCTATATGCCAGTTTGCAAATGTGGTGGTTCTCCACCTCAATTCATTCAATATAAACCTGTTGTCAGTTTGAGAAAAGGCCCTGGATATTTTTACACATCTGTGGTTTGCTTTTGGTTACACTGCATTATGGGCTTTGTAGTCTTAAGTCTTGTGCACATACAAGCAGGGTCAGCCTAAAACATTTTCCGGCCTGAGACAGAGCAGCAAATGATGCCTGCCCACAGTCAGAGTGCATAGTATCCCTGACCATGCACAGAATTGGCTTTAAAGCAGGGGTGCGGAACCTGTGCCCCTCCTGGTGTTGCTGCACTACAGTTCCCACCATCCCTGCCCATTAGCTATGCTGGCTGGGGCTGATGAGAGCTGATGAGAGCTAGAGTTCAACCACAGGGCCACGGGTTCCCCATCCCTGCTTTTAAAGGGTCATTTTCTTTCTGATCTGTAAGTAGACCAGACTTATCCAACTAAGTCCTATCACAGCAGACTCATTGAAATTAATGAACCTGCTTGTCACATCTATAACTTTAATGGGTCTACTCTAGTAAGACTAACTCTGAATACCACTCATAGTCTACACTGCTATGCTGTCTGCCTCATATTCCAAAGACATTCCCCTCCCTCCAAACCCAAAGAACTGAGGTGAGCCCAAAGCACAATGTAGCCTGTGGATTTGTCGCAGAGCTTGGAAAAGTTACTTTTTTGAACTACAACTCCCATCAGCCCCAGCCAGTATTGCCACTAGATTGGGCTGATGGGAGTTGTAGTTCAAAAAAGTAACTTTTCCAAGCTCTGGATTTGTGCATGCATCACCCCCCTTTTTTGCTGCATTTACCCATGATGAATGACTTGCACAGTCTGATGTTTCCATCTTGAGGGAACTCAGGAAGAATGGCTGGGGCAGGAAGCGGACAGCTGCCACCTCTCATCATCTGCTGCCTGAGGTGGCCAGTTCACTGTGCCTAATGGGAGGGCCGGCCCTGTATGCAAAGAAAAGCCAAGCACAACTAGCAGCATCCCTGGGCCATGTGAAGCCTTGCTTCATGGGTCCCAAGGCCTTCTGAAAACAACGTTCTGCTCCTGCTACCAGGAGCTTGCTTCCATTGTTTGACACCTCCTGCTCAGTGTCAGTTGTCCTCCAGGCCTGTTTGGCACACTGCAGGCTTCCATCTGGCCTGGAAAAGGAAACACATGCAATGCTACTGGAAGGCAGGCTTTGAAGCCCTGCGTTTAGGCAACGTTACAAGGGGGAAAGGAGCAATAGTGTCTCCTCCCACTGACAGAATCCCATTGGTGGCCCTGGTGGGGAGCCACAGCTGGAACCACAGCTGATGAGAGAGCAAACAAGCTTTCTGCACTGTCTTTCTGAAGAGATTACAAATGCCCAACAGAGCGTGCCCCTAAGAGCTACTTTGCAGCCTTTCCTCCCTCCAGCTTCCTTTCAAATGTCACCCCCAGTTCTGTGATGCAGTCGCTAAGTCAAAGACATTCATACTGCGCCTCTCCCCTCCCTGGCCCACACAATCACATTTTGCCTTTTGGACACCCTGTTGACTGAATCTTACCAAAGGGTGTCTGATATTCCTCCCAAACGTACTGATGTTCTCAATCTGACAGTGCTCTAATTGCTTGTTATCTTTCCAAGCCCAGCGATGACTCCTGCTGCTGCACTGGCTATTATCCAGTTCTGGAGACTGAAAAACAAAACAAACTACAGAAAGAAATCATTGTCAAGCTTTTGTTAATTTCCATTCCTTGTTTTCCCATCAATATTTTCAGCGATCTTGGCTCATTCCTTTCACATCCCAAAGAGCTTACATTTTTGTCTTTCCTAGGTCTTGCAGCTGGTATAGCACAGTGGGGAAGAGAGCCTGGCTGGGAGTCCAGAGTCTGTGAGTTCAAATCCCTGCTCGTGTCTCCTGGGTGTCAAGGGCCAGCTAAAGATCACCCCACAGTGAGTGGCTTGGGGGCTACGTGCCCTGCCATCTGTGCAGCCGTAGGCAAGCTGCATAGTCCCAGGGAGCCCAGTTGACCCCCAGCTGGCAGTGGCAGACAAGGAAGGGTCTGGCTTGTGCAGCTGTGGCAAGCTGATCAGGCCCTAGCCAGCTGGGGAGGACTAGCCTCAGAGGGAGGCCATGGGAAACCCCCTCTGAATACCACTTACCATGAAATCCCTATTCATAGGGTTGCCATAAGTCGGGATCGACTTAAAGGCAGTCCATTTCCATTTCAGGTCTTGCAGGATGATTGTTCCTCAAAGGCAAGAGGATCAGCAGCTTAGTAGCAGAACATCTGCTTTGCATGCAGATGGCCTCAGGGTCAGTCCCCAGCATCTACAGTTAGAAGGGTGAAGTGGCAGGTGATGTGAAATACCTCTGTCTGAGACCCTGTGAACATGTGCAGAGTGCTTTTGACTTTCTCCTGAATACCTATGCCAATACAGAGTAGTGGTAGATCAGCACTTGCTTTGAATGCAGAAGGACCCTGAATCTGCAGCTGAAAGGAACAGGTATGAGGTGATGGGAGAGACCTTTCTTTAAGATCCCAGATAGCCACTGCCAATCAGAGTAGCAATACTGGATTGACAATAGGGTTCCTTCCAGCTATGCAAAAGCCAGAGATTTCTACCATTGTCCATTCAGGTAAGGAAGGGGCATCATAGCTAGTCATTTTAATAATTCTTTTGTATTGCTTTTTGAAGTTTTTATGTTGCTGAGCACCATTTTGTGAGATGGTGGTATATAAGTACTTTTATGAATGAACGAATGATCACAGTTCGAGAATGCACTCCATGCAGGTCTCATAAAGTGTGTGGCCTTGGGAGAGGGTGTGTGGCCTCAGAAGAGTCCTGAGGGCCAGACTGAGAGGACTGAAGGGCCAAGAAGAGAGAGGAGTAAATTTTTGCCTTGTGGTTTGTTAATGTATTTTATTGGATGTTGTAACTGCTGCTTTTTGTAAATTGTATTGTTTTTATTGACGTATTTTTATATTTGTGTTTATTTTTTTTGTAAGCCGCCTTGAAGGCCTTTTGGCCAAAAGGCGGGGTAGAAATAAACAATAACATTCAACCTCTGGGCCTGAGATTCCCCACTCCCCCAATTAAAAGCATATTTTGACTGTGTGATGACATATCACCTTGTTCTGCATTGCTGCTACTCCTGTTTGCTTCAGTAATTATCATTTTAACTTGCTTTTGCTTAGTTTTATAGATCTGCCCCAGTTTATTTATGTCTCTCCATCCATAATGATTGTGGTCCCATTACTCACAGCAGTACCAGGAAATGTTCCGTTTCCCAATTTACGGTGGCAATTATGATATCCGACGGAAACAAATGCAGCTGCCTTCCATTTGAAGGCATATTTTGATCACAATAATTAAAAAAGAGAGAGTGACTTGGTGGCATTGCGTGCGTTAGCTGAATTAATGTAATGTTATGGCTGTATTAGGGGGAACAAATACCAAAAAAAGCACCTGTGAACGACAATGAGAACAAAAGAATGCACCATTTTAACCCCTTTGGGCCTCTTCTAAAATTTGCTGTTTTCATGCAAAGCCACCATGCTGTTAAAGTAACAGTTAAACTGCCCTATTGAGTCTAATATCTATTCCACCCTCTTTCCATTTATCCCCACCCCCTCCTCTGAGCCGCTTTCCACAAAATTGCTAGTTATGGAAGTGTTTGTGTGCAAACAAGAACGCGGGGTTTTGTGTTTTTTTGTCACTTCATATTTCAGCCTGCCTGTCTGAATGAGCAGGGACAGCTGAAATCCAGCTGATGATATTATAATCATCTTTCCAATTGCATCTTCTCTAAACCTGATAACAAATGGTGTCTTCTCTCTCTCTCTGTCTCTCTCTCTCTCCTCTTTATTTTTGCAAGGAAGAGCGTAAGCAGTGTGGTTTTATATTAATGATGACAAAAGCATCTTTGTGGGAACTGGCACTTGGAGGAACAATCATGGACCTTTCATGAATGGTGGGGATCATTCAATTAGCTTTAATTTGTTGGCGGAATGACAGAAGGCTAAAAATCTTGACATATTTGTCTTTGTTGCAAAGCAGCTACTGGCAAAAGCCTGCTCTCTGTGCTTTGTTGTGTTCACTACCATGAAGCTTCTCACTGGTTTATGAGCTGTTTTTTTCCCCCACTGCCCCAGGAAGCAATGCCTTGAGAATCCTCCATCTTTTCACAAAAGGACTGGCTAATTCAATTCATTCATTCGGAGTTAACTTAGTGCTAAACTGTCAGTCCCAGGAACTGAAAGTCTTGGATTGATCAAAAGTGCCATGCCAAGGGGAATAACAGCTCAGACATTTCTCTCTGCTTGCAACTTCACTAGATTTAGGGCCACAGTGGAATTCAGATTTTTATTCATATGTAATTGGGTTCCAGAACTACAGAAACTTACCAAAATCCCTATTTTTTTTCAGTACTTTTACTCAGGAAATACTCTGTTGTTTTAAAAAGTGCTTGCAAGATGATAACAAGGATGGTCTATTCTGGTGATGCTAAAAACTACAAAAACCATCCTGCAATGCATCTGTGGGCATGATTTCCATGCATGGAACCTTTAATGATCTGTAACTGCGGAACTGCTAACACAGGAAATATATAGGACAGGGGTTGACAACCTTTTTAGACCTATGGTCACATTTGGATTTTTGAGTGTGTCATGGGCACCCTCCCCCAGAACTTCCCTCCCCCACCCCTGTAGATCAGCCTCCGCACCCTAGAGACACAGAAAGAGAGAAAGCCCACACACAAACACACACTTTGCTCTTCCAAGGGCTTGGGATAAATGCTGGGTCCAGTACAATTCATCTAAGTGTTGAAAAGAGGGCATCACTTTTATGACTTCCTCCTTCAGCTCTATGCACTTTTCAAGGGAGAAAATGTTAACCACCCTCACCACTGCAGAACCAAAGGGGCAATGAAGGGGAGGTCCTCACATGCTTCCTGGGCACCTCCAGACCTCAAGGACACCATCTCCTTAGGACACCATTGTAGGAAGTATCACCGCACCAATGGAAGCAACTGAAAATCTGAAAGAAGAGATGGATTTTCCCTTGGACAATCCAGTGCTTTGGGATGGGTAGTGGAGCCCTTAATGAAACCCATAACCCCATCCTGTCTAAAACATTAAGCCAAATCACACCTTCCAGAAAGCCTTCTAAAAATAGTGGTGAAGGGTCTCCCATAAATCAAGCACTGGGTAGATTTCATCCTAGGCATTCTGCATATCCCTAGATGGCTGAGAAAAAGCATTATGCGACTTCAGAACACGGACCTACACAGAGCTTAGGAAAACATATTTTCCCATTGGAAGAACACTCTACCAGTGTCTGCTCCCAAACCCAGCTCAGCAACCATCCATAATGGTTGGGTAAACCCGGGATGGAGATGTTGCTGGATGGCCATCTCCCATCAGTTCCAACCAGAGTGGCTAATGGTCTGGGATGCTGGGTGTCATAATCGAACAAGGTTTGGAGGACCACAGTTTGGCTCCAAGAACATTTTCCCTCCCTTTTTGTATCCCACCTTGTCCATGGGAACTTTAAGAGTGATAGGAGCTCTAACAGCTGGAAGCTACTTGACTGACATGACTAACTGATATATTTTCAAGGGGAACAAAGATTGTATTGATTTAAATAGGAATACATTAGTCACCAATGAGAGAGAAGAAGAAGAGAGTCTTGAGCTATAGAAACCCAGACAGATCCAATTTGAGACTTTGCTAATGCTGCCACTGTTTGCTTCATAGGCAAAAAGAAATGTCTTGCTGCCCGGGATGCCTTAATAGTATCTCATGTATTCTCCCACTTTGTCAATAGAACCCTGAGATGCTTTGTCAGTGTTTACTGCCCAAATTGCTTTGGCTTCCATTGCGTTCATCTGGACTCCTATGTTCTTCACTTAATACCTCTGTCCTAGCCTCATTTCTTCATTATACATATTGCAAGTGGGAGGATGGAGAAAGGTGCAACGAGAGTTTGAGCCATTTCTGTCTGCATGTCAGCCTGCCCCGTCAGTCTAGTCTGTGTGACTAGAATCCCTCTGAGTTCTACATAGAAGTTTCTAATCTATCAATTTAGTGCCTGTCAATCCAAACCAACTATATTCCATCCACCTACACTTTCTGCAATAAGCATGCCCAACTTTTGTTTTTTGGGCTGTCTCTGTGCCTCCTTCCTACTCCGCTAATGTCCTTGGTTGTCTCTCTGGTTGTGGCCCCTAGTTATAAACTAGAATGGTGAGGCCCTCTCTGGCCCTCTGGTGAGTCACTCCTGACTTAGTTGATTTCCTGGGCCTGACCTCTAGCCTGTTCCAAGTTTGCCTCCAGATCACCCCATAGTGTCCTAAAAGTACCATAACAGCAACCCTTTAGACCAGCTAGTAAGACTCACCTTATTGAATCCTCTAGCTATAGAACCAAATGAAAAAAATCTTTGCCAGATTTGTATCAGTTTGGTGGGATTGGTGCCTCTTTCCAGCAGGACAACAGTAGGTTATGAAGAGCTGTCCATCAGCACCAGCCTGAATTAACTGAATAAAATACAAATGCTGGTGTGGGAGCTGTCCATCAGCACCACAGCTTGAGCAGTCATTGTTTCCACTCCCACTGATGATTAAAGAGAAAGAGTGGTAAACAAACTAGGTCTCATCCAAGTGCACAATGTTCTCTTAACAAATCTACCATAAAGTAACGATAGATAGATAGATAGATAGATAGATAGATAGATAGATAGATAGATAGATAGATAGATAGATAGATAGATAGATAGATAGATAGATAGATAGATAGATAGATAGATAGATAGATAGATAGATAGATAGATAGATAGATAGATAGATTAAAAACAGTCTAGAAAAGGAAAAGTCAATTACAGAAAAAGCTCTTTTTTATCTGTTGACTGAAGGTTCAGATACAACAGGAGTTGGCAACTGGATCCAGCTGGTGGACCAAATCCTGACCTTCCCCAACTGCTACAGGGCATTTTGACAGGTGGGCAGTCAATTACCCGATGTCACCATGAAGCATTTTTCTTTGCCTGTGTGGTTTGATCTCTGACCACATGTGCAAAGGCACAGGTGTTTTCAGGTGCCAATCATCAGCTGAGTGGTGGTACCTGCAAACCTCGCTTTCTTTGCCTAAGGCAAAGGCACAGGGATTTTTGCAAGCTGAAACCCCCACGTTTGGTAGCAAGCCTTGTCTTTACCTGCCCCACACCTGACACCATGGCTTGGGGTAAACAGCCTTACAAGCCAAATCAGGACCACTCCTGGGCCTTGTTTGCCTCACGAGTTGAAGGTTCTGCACCATGGAGACAGAGAGATAAAAACTCTCCCTTGGAAGTCTGTTCCAGACCCTAGGCTTAGCTACTGAGAAGGCCCTCTCTCAAATCCCCACCAATGACCATAAAATATTTTTGGGACAGAGAGAAGGGCCTTTCCCTACACTCTTAAGATTCAAGCAGATTTGCATGGGAGTAGGCCAGATAATACCCCCCCAAAGCTGTTTCAGGCTTTATAAGTCAAAACTAGCACTTTGAAGTGTTTCCCAAAACAAATTGGTAGTGAATGAAGCCATTGTAACATAGAAGTCACATGATTGCTAAACCTGTCCCCAGACAAGATATCTAAAATATTGTCTCACCTTTATATACCCAAATGATCACTGTGCTCTGCAGAAGGGACCTCCTGCCAATACCATCTCATCGGGAAGTTTGTTCTGCATGATGTAGGGATAACTCTTAGTGTGGTGGCACCTACCCTTTGGAACTCTCTCCCATTATATTTCAGATAGGCACCTTCATTATTGCCTTTTCAGGGCGTATTGAAGACCTTCCTGTTCCCACAAGCCTTTTAAGTGGAGATTTTTATCCCAGTCTTTATCTGCAGTGGCCTAGGCATTGTATTGATACATGTTTTTATTTATTGTTGATCTTCTTATTGTTAAATCACTTATGGGAAGCAACTTGTAAATGACAAATAAATGAATGTATACAATTCTGGATCAGCTGAAGTTTCAGAATCCCTCTTCAAGGACAGTCCCATGTAGAGTAATCCAATGCATATTCTTATGTATACCCATGTGGTTGTGGTCATTTTTCAAGGCCAGCCACAGCAACATTATAACATGATACATCAAGAGGCTCCTGGCATTTCCTAGTGACTATTAAAATTGAGTGTATTGTGCTGTCATCTGCAAGTGCATTAAATCTGCATGGTTCATCATCCTTAGAATCTTTGCTTCCATTTTAAAAAAAAAATCTGTTTTCTAACCCTAATACCTACAGAGAGAGATTGTAATCCATATGGTTAATGCCAGATGACTCAATAACAATCTCATTGAATGGTCTTGCATGTCCACTTTCTGTATTCACCCCCAACCTGTCTTCATTGCTACAGCTGGTCCCACACTCTGCCTCAGCTTTATTTTTCTTCTTAAAAAATTAATGAACAGGTTTATCGTAATCCTCAAAATGTCATTCTAAAGGGGAAAGCGTCTTAATATTTTGTTTTGTCTGCCTTAAAAATGGAGCATCTTAAAGACAACTGCATGAGCCATCTGAAATTAGTCAACAGCTATTAAAACCCCTGATGGGTTCCTTCCAATCCCAAAATATGAATACCAAGGATGTTTTTTAAATCTGCACTGGCAACTTTTTCCCTTGCATTAGCAAAAGAAAGACAGTGACTACTTTTTTTTTTGCAAAAATATAAATAAATAAAGGCCTCCATACAGTGGAAAATTACCACAGTGTTTGAATATCTCATCAGATTAGGTGGAGAAGAGCAAGCTGACATTAAAATAAATGATCCAATAATGTCCTCCTCTTGCTTTCCCATTTCTACTAGGATCTGCGTTTTGATAACTCATCTGACCACAGATTTTCCAACACGGGGAGGGGTAATTTCAGGGAGGGGTAATTTTCTATGCAATTCATGTTCTGATAGCAAGGTAGAGATGTTTTACCTCTCACATACCACTAGCAAAAAGAAAAAAAGTGAGTGGGGGGGAGAGACAATCTGGTTTGAAAAAGAAAGAGATAAAGATGACTGACTCCTCTGATGGCTTCTCCATCATGATGACACCTCATTTGAGCTGGTCAATGCAAACCTATTGTTAATCTCAGCCATGTGAGGTCAACCAGGTTTAAGAGAACCAAGCTGTCGATGCTCCTATATGCTCATCATGGCTGCAGATCAGCAAGTAGAATCGCTCTCAGATCAGAACTTGTTTCCCATTATCTGCTTAATGTTGGCCGATGATATATGAAGTAATTTCAGCCCTGGCAGTTGTGCTGGGTGCGTGCTCACAGGCTACCCTATGAGATCTATATCTTTCCTTTTTTCCCTCCTCTTTTTTGTGAGGAGCAATATTTTTTAAGCTAAAAGGAGTTTTCAAAGAGGAGGTGCCATAACTCATCTTTACAGTCCCACACAATCTGTTCATTTAGACACTGAATTTTCTCTCCATTATGCCTCATCTGAATGCATTTATCTGTTCATTTAATAGAGGTTACTTGATGGGATGTGGGGTTTGGGGGGAGCTAAAGTTGAGGATTATTTGTTTCCATGTTGTCACTCTGCAAGCCTATAAAAGTATCTAACAATGTCCATAAATTCTGAAAGCCTGAAGAACAAAACCACTTTTGGAGTGCAGTGGCAAAAGGAAGGGTCAGATCCATGCTAGAGCTCTTGGTGGCCATGCCCAATTTTAAAATGGAGTGCCTAATCTCCACTCCGGGATTCCTGAGGTCCTCTGTTGGAGCTGGAGTAGGAACCAGAGGTAGGACGTGGTCATGAGCCTGTGATGAAACAAGCAAAATGTGCAGCTAGATAGATCAGCCCAGGCAAATGGTCAAGCTCATAGCATTTATACTAAGCTTCATTCTGACTCCACATAGCAGGGGCTAATTGTCAGGGTGGAGCTATAGATATATGTCAGAATATAACCAAGAGGCAAGAGTTCTGTAGGGCATGCATGAGGAAACTTCAGCCCAAGGGCCACAATCCCAAGGCAATCTTCCAAAGGCCACATATCAGTGGGGGAACAGGACAGGGTGAAATGGGTAGAGAAATGAATGTGAATGTTGCCTTTGTACAGGGGGCTAGTTTCTACACACACACACACACACACCTCTCTATCCTCCATCCAAACAAGCAAGAGGCATGATAAGAGTTGAAGGGTATGTCCCAGCCAGGCAAAAACACTTGGGGTAAGAAGCAAGGAAAGAAGGTGGAGTGACCTGGGGAGAATTCCAAGGACCAGATGGAAAGGCCTGGAGGGCCACATTTGGGCCCTGGAGCTGAGGTTCTCTTTTCTCCCCCTCCCAGGCAGGGAGGGGGATCAAGCCAGCAGTCATTACCATGGAGCAAACCAGAACATGTCAAAAGCCTTCCTGCTGCCCAGTCTAAGTCCCAGCCCAAACAGGAAGCCCTTTATAACTCAATGACCAGCCAGGTTAGGCAGGACTAGTCCAGCACCTGGGAATACATCACTGTCCAGGGACATGCTCCAAACTGCAGTCCTGGTGGCTCACCACATGGAGCTATCATGCAGAGAGCTAGGCTTCTCTGTGTTAGTGCTATCAGCTCCTGGCACTGATGTGGCCAGTGGGGGCTAGTCAATTAGGGCATGGCCCCTCCAACCTCAGTCTTGATTCCTCCAAGTCCACCTGCATTCTTATTTACAACCAGCCCTGGGTCTGCTTCCTCCTTCTGTTTTGCTCTTGTAGAACTCAGGTGGAAGGAGGACGAAGACAAAAGTAGAATTAATTGGCTCCACCTATATTTGGCTCTGGCTAGTGACCTACTATTGGCCTCCTTGTTTTCTGTCCTACTAGACCCAGTGGGTACCAGCCACCACTCAATGTAACCCCCCTCCATTCCCTTTTGTGCCTGAAGGGGGCTCATAAAACCAAGCATTCAGCTCCAGGTGGCTTGCTAGGCAAGGCCCCCACCCAGTCTCATAATATGATACTTCTGGCTCAAACATTAATGTCCTTGACAGTGATTAAGATCCAGCCCCATCCTCATGTGCAGACCAGAGAGCAGAAAAGCTCCAGCTGGAAGTACTGCAACCTCCCTCCCCATCCCAGGCACACTGATATGTGCTGAAAAGCACTGTCATGGGCTGTCCCCATTATGTCTATTCTTTTTCATGAATTTTACCCCCCAAGATATTTATTAGCAAGATATTTACTATTATGTATCAATGTATCAATGAAATTATGTATTCTGTATAATCCTTAAGAATGGCAGGAAATGTACATTGTAGCAGCCAATGTTCCAGGCAATCTGCCAAGTTGACAGTAAACAAAGAAAAGGATAGTCAGAACTGATATGGGAATGGAATGTCCTCTCTGAGACACCAGCAAGGTCACTGAACTGACACACTACAATCCAAGTTGTGACCTCATGCAGCCACCTGCCAGATAACAGTTTGAGTTGTGACATAGGGTATAGCCTTGAACACTCCTATAAAAGGAGGAACATTTAGTCAGTAAGCAACCAGTGCTTCTTAAGCCTGGTCCAACATACTACTGTTGTTGAGGTCTGCCAACATTCTGAGGATGAGATAATGTTCATTTATTTTCTGAATAAGATATATTGCAATGTAACTTGTTTGATTCTGACTTATTGACTAAGGCCAACTATATGCACTCATGTAAAATGTTTAACTGTTAAAATGTTTAAGAAAATACATGTTGAAAAGATACTCCGCTGTTGAACTCCCATTTATTTTCCTGATATCTCCCAAGCCCCAAGAAGTCTTGGGTGGGAACTCCAACCATTAGCCTGTCTGTTCAGATGGCTGCTGTTGGAGACAGTGTAAACTCTCGTGAACTCAACATCAGATATATAAGGACTCTGAATAGCCAATGGGCAAAGGGGAGAATGTAAGAACTCTCCATTCTGTGCATTCACAAGAAAGAGACCATCTTGCCAGTTTCAGCACACACACACCTGGTAAAGCAAGATCTTTCTGAACCTCACTTAGATGTGGCCTGTGGTCTGTCACTCCTTAGGCCCAAAAGGACGATAGCTTTAAGAAACCCAGAATACAAAGTCTGTGCTGCTTCCGTTGCTGTACAGTGTCGAACTCTGCATGCTAATTAAATCTGTTTGCTGTACAGAAACTATAGCTTGCCTATAGTTTAAAGATTGCTTCTTTAATATACATGTTAGAGGAATGCTTGATCGAGAAACTGCAGTTAATGCAGAATGCTGCAGTCAGGTTGCTGACAGGAATGAGATCCTGTCAGCATATAACACTTCTGCGCAGGCATCTGCACTGGTTGCCGATTGGTTACCGGGATAAGCTCAAGGTGTTACTATTGGTATATCCTTGCTTGGGACCAATTTACTTGCAGGACTGCCTTACCCCTCATGTGGCCACTCGAAAGCTTCAATTTCCAGAATGGGCACTGTTACAGGTGCCACATAGTACTCATTCCACACTTGTAAGAAATTGTTCTTTTAGCAGTGCCTATTCTTTGGAACTCCCTGCCTATTGACATCGGGCAGGTGCCTTCACCTTTCTGGTGTCTGCTTAAACCTTTTTTTAATTATTGTTGTTTAGGCAAGCCTATCCAGAGATGCTGGTGTGTTTTTAATCTCTTGTTAGTCTCTTGCTGTTTTAATTGTTTTTAAAAACATTTTAATTAAATGTTTTTAACTGTGTTTATTGATCATTTTAATGCTTTCTGTAAACCACTTAAAGGTTTTCTACAACCAGGCAGTACATAAAAATAAATAAATAAAACGAATAAAATGAATGTTTTATTCTGCCTTATACTGAAACAGGCCACTGGTTTCTCTCCCCCAGCAGTGCCCACTCCAGCAGTGAGGAAATGTTCTCGACCTGAGGGCTGCATTCCCTCATGGGCAACCTTCCAGGAATTGCATGCCAGAGGTGGGCGGGGCCAGAGGCAACAAGTGGGTGGAGCAAGAGACGCCTGTTACCTTTGGACAGTAACAGCTGGCACGGTGGTGCACGCAGAGCTGCATTGCTGACCTGGCTTCCCAGTGCTGCCCATCACTGCCAGAGAGCAAGAGGGGGAGCTTGGTGCAGCAAGGATGGAGCGGTGGAGCCAACCTGACGCTCCTGTCACTGTGCCCACACAGCGCTGAGCTCCCCCTCCCCGTCCATCAGTAACCAGCAGCAATGTGTGGCCTTGGGAAGCCAGGTCAGCCACAGAGCCCTGCCTACCCTGCACAGCCCACAGCAGCTGCAACTGCATTCCAGTTATGCAAAAATCACATCTCCCCATCCAGGCAAGCAGGAGACATCATCGCAGTTCAAGGGCACATTCCAGTCAGGCAAAACCACTTGAGGGGAGTGTGCAGAGCAGGACTGATGAGGATCAGGGCCTGGGGAGAGGGCCTGTAACCTGGGAAGAGTCTCAAGGGCCAGGTAGAGATATCTGCTGGGCTGCACTTGGCCCCGGGCCTCAGATTCCCCACCCTTCTTGGCCCATTCTAACCAGCACAGACTCTCGAGTCCAAAGTCTCAGCCCGATGTGTGAGCCATCATCTGCTATCTGAGATTCCTCAATGAGAAATTCCAGGGGCCAGACTTAGAGGAAGGGTTAGTGGCAGAGTGTCTGCTCTGCATGCAGAAGATCCCAGGTTCGATTCCTGGCATCTCCAGGCAGGGCTGGGAATGTCCCCTGTCTTTCAAGGGAATGCCCCCTGTCTGGAACCCTGGAGAGCCACTGCCAGTCAGTGTAGACAATACTGAGCTAGATGGACCAATGGTCTGATTCAGTATAAGGCAGCTTCCTGCGCTCCAATATTCTGTGTGCAAAGTATGTGATTCATCACTGAGCTCTGGACCTCCTTCAGCCATTTAGGATGATGCTGTGCTGTTTCCTCTTTTCATTCAAGCTGCATCTGACAGTGTATTTCCCCCTTTCTTATTCTTTTCACATCAACCAAAGCAAAACAAATATGTTTTCATCCTTTTGGAGGTTGACCTGATTGCTCACAGGAGAAATAATAAAACATCATTTGAGAGAGAGAGAGAGAGAGAGAGAGAGAGAGAGAGAGAGAGAGAGAGTTGTTTCTATCCAAAGAGTCTTAAAAATTAAACAAAGCTATGGCAGACTTGCTCACCCAAAAGCAGCATTTTTGTCTTTGGTGCTGATTTTCCACTGTAGCTCTTTCTCTTGTAAATATGAAGGCTCTGCCTTAGTGCTGTGTAAATGTCATGCTGAATAGCAAATTTATACAAAATATTTGGAGATAGATAGCAGGATGTAAAACAGGATTACAAGCCCATAATGCAAGGAGAAGAGATTAAACATTCAGACAAGAGATCAAAGTAAATTTAGGGAGCAAATGGAACATTTTCCAACAGGAAGTTTACTTTTAAAATGGGGAAGTGTATGTCAAGATCAGACAGTGTGGTATATGCAGGACAAGACATCAAGCACTAGAGAGAGAGCAGGGAAATGAATACCGTGATCTAATACATGGCATTTGTTCAAATGTAACAAAATGGTCATCTAGCGTCAAACTTCTGAACAATGGTCAGGAAAACATGACCTGGGGTCCTGTATCAGCGGAGCTGAGAGTCTGTGGGGCAGTCTTCTCCAACCTGGTTCCTTCCAGTTGCATTGGACCACCACTCCTATCATCCCTGGCGATTGGCCATGCTGACTGGGGCTGATGGGACCTGAAGTTCAGCAACATCTGGAGGGCACCAGGTCTGGGAAGGCTGCTGTAGGGTGCTGAGCAAGATTTGAATGGGTCTTGGTTAGAGCTGTAGTTGACTAGCAGGGAAGAAGCAACTCAGTCCAAGCATCTGGATCAAGGACCTGGGATAGCTCCCAGGTGAGACATGCTGTTATTTTGATGGGGCCTGAGCTCAGCTAGACGCCGCAGTAACAAATGCAGCAGGAACACAGGAACATGGAACCCATTTGTCTATCTAGCTCAGTATTGTCTGCACTGACCGGCAGTAGCTTTCCAGGGTTTCAGGCAGGCGTCTTGGAGACACCAGGGATAGCTGGAGACCTAGGCAGATGCTCTACCACTGAGCTACAGTCCTTCCCAAAAGGACAGCTGAGTATGCAAGTCATCTAAGAGATAGTGAAAATTTATTAGTAGTAGTATTATTCAATTTATTTATATATCGCATTTTCCACAAATACACATGTGCTCAAAGCAGTTCACACAAATAGTCCAAAGTGCTGTAACACAACAATACATAATAAAAAGTATAATCACTACAACATTAAGAAAAAATATATACATCGAAGTATAAATGAGCCTAAAGCTCAACAATAAAGCTAAAGCAAAAATATTTAAAAACTAACCCTGAAGCTGATATAAACATCTCTTCTATCCCCCTGACCTTTATAGCTCAACCCAAAGGGCCAGAAAGTCTTCTGAAAGAAGCTGCGTTTGAAGGCTTCCCGGGCTGGAGGGTGGGGCAAGGCAGGTGGAAATAGCCCTCCCCTGATGAAAGAGTCTCTCTCCCCTCAAGACATGGCACGCAAGGAAAAAGGAATGGGAGGGAGGAGGGACAAGCAAGCTCGAGAACAAGTTCTTAAATTTAAAGGAGCAAGAGACTTATCTAAGACCTCACTGGAGTTAGGTTCAGATTATAAGCTCTGGTAGCTCACCTTATATCTGAGGTGAGTATTGCACCCAAGGCCACCACCAGCCCAAGTTCTTTTCTGGCTTGCATTTTAATCCCACTCTGCTCTTTCCACTCTAGCTGGAGCTCACCTGTGCCCCTCCAGATGTTTTTTCAACCCCATCAGCCTCAGCCAGCATGGCCAATGATCAGCAATGATGGGAGTAGTAGTCTTTTTTTCATGCCTTTTGCCAAAGCCAGGGGACAAGAAGGATTCCTCCTCCATGCTCTGGGCCAGTAAATTTTGGTGTACACCTTAGAACAGCCTCCACCAACCTGGTGCCCCCTCCAGATGCTATTGGACTCCTACTCCCATCAGCCAATGGGCAGGGAGGATGGGGGTAGCAGTGAAAAACATCTGGAAGGCACCAGGGTTAGGACAGCTGCCTTAGTGAAAGTGTGTTGAATGGGCCCATAGACAATAGAGGAGAAGAACTGATCTGGCCCCTATGGACCAAGACTGAGACGCCCCGCTAGACCAAGTAAGAAATAGTTATATATCAGGGTAAGTTTGACCAAAGTCCTTGGAGGACTTTTTATCAAGTGCAGCTCCAAACTGAAATCATTAGTATTCTAATTACACTGAAAAGGGCTTGGAGGATGATTCTAAGGGACTACGCTTTCCTCAGTCTGATGCTCCCCCCACCTGCCGCGTCCAGCCTCATGATCTAAGATGATGGATGGGGTCTCCTCAGCAGCGATGGGCCAATGCCCAGAAACAAGACTCCTTTGCCAATGTTCTTAATTAGATTCTGTGTCCTTACGGCCACCCCGATTCCACTGATACGTTCCCCGGCTGACGTAGAATCCACAGCAGATAAAACAAGCAAGCTGAGATCAATTTTAATTTGTTCAGAGTACGGTGCATTTTGTCTCACCTGACACAGGTTCTTTGGGAATCCATCCTTTAACGTCAGGAGGAGTCTGAGGGGCAACTTGTAGGGTCGATACCTGAGAGACCATTAACGTGTCAGGTTACCACATCATCGAGGTCCGTGTGATGTCACTGACTGCCCAGAGACAGAAGGATCAGTGATCATCACACCTGCCCATGTTACATCACACTGTGAACACTCCTCTTATGCTCAGAACATCCTTTGTCAGCAATCCATTTTTAACAGGGGCTGTGGGTTATATCCAATAATAGTCCTGCTCACTCAAATCAATAGATATGGCCAACTTAGGGCCATGAATTTCAGTGGGTCTGCTCTGGGTAAAACTTAGTTGGTTATGACCCTGTATTGTGAAGGGCTGGCATAATCAACTACTCACCCAGGGGGGGAGAGAAGTATATCAACATATCAAGGACAGGCCAGATCAAAAGCCTCTGTAACAAAACGTCATCAAATGGTAGCAAAATGGTACCACTAAAGATGGGGCTAAATCGGGGGGAATCTTTTTCAGCCTGAGGACTGCATTTACTTGTGGGGAGCCCTCCAAGGGCTGGGGTGCATGCCACTGGTATGTGGGGCCAGTGGCAAAAGTGGGTGGAACAATGAATGTGACTCTTTATACAGTAGGCTACATTCAACTTACACAAAGTCAGAGGATTCTACACACACACACATACACACCTCATGCTGCCTTGCACTGAGCCAGACCATTGATCCCCCTAACTCTCTATTGTCTATACAGCAACAGCTCTCCATGGTTGCAGATGGGGGCCTCTCCCAGCCGTATCTGGAAATGCCAGGATTGAACATGGGGCCTTTTGCATACAAGAGATGCGCTCTACCACTGAACCTCAGCCCTTTCTCAGCCCTCCATCCAAGCAAGCAAGGGGCATGATAGCATAAGAATGGCAGAGCATAAGCAGAGCCTGCTGGATCAGGCCAGTGGCCCATCTAGTCCAGCATCCTGTTCTCACAGGGGCCAACCAGATGCCCATGGGAAGCCTGTAAGCAGGACCTGAGTGCAAGAGCAGTCTCTCCTCCTGCGGCTTCCAGTAACTGGTATTCAGAAGCATACCACCTCATCATGGAGGCAGAGTATAGCCGTCATGGCTAGTAGTCATTGATAGCCTTACCCTCAATGGATTTGTCTCATCTTCTTTTAAAGCCACCCAGTTTGGTGGCCATCACTGCCTCTTGTGGGAGTGAATTCCATATCTTAACTATGACCCGTGAGATATTCCTTACATCACTTGTGTGCAACACATTGCCTATGGCCCACATGAGGCCACCTGTGCAGCTCATGATGGGTGCCAAAGCCTGACCATTGCCAAATGTTGCTGCCTGGGGGGGGGGGAGTGTCAAGTAAATTATGCTGCCTACAGCTCATCAAACAGCTCTTGGGGTAGGTTAGGGGAGTGCAATTGCAATGAGGAGAAACGTGCACAGGGAAAGCCATCCCCATGCAACCTTTTCCCCATGTAAATTGCACTCCCCACAGCTGTTTGATGGGCTGAGAGAGTGTGGTGGCAATGGGAATGAAGGCTCTCAGGAAGAGTCACATCCATGCATCTTCCTCTGCATGTAAACTGTGCTCTCCTCAACCCTCCAGACAACTACTTGGTGGGTTGAAAAGATGCAATGCCTCTCTGCTGGGGGAATGAGGGCTCAGTACTCCTCTGCCCATATGGGGAGCTTTTAAGCATGAAGATTGCACTGGCTGTCACCAGCATGATCTTGGCTTCCAACATGCTTTTCATTCCTTGTGGGGTGGGGAGGGATCTACCCCTTCTTTGCCACAGTGGGGAGAGCCCCCCTGCACATGCACACTTCCAGGCCGTGCCACTGGCATGCGGCCGCTGAGCCCCCACCCACCCTCAGGAGCAAAAAGGTTCCCCACCCCTGCTTTACATGGAGATGCAAAATCCAGTTATTTGGCCCATTCCCAGTGGCTTTTCGAGGTTGAGTGGGGAATACAGTAAGTCCTATAAGGAATGGTTGAAGGAGCCGGGTGTGTTTAGCTGAATTGCTATCCCAGCAGATGTGCCCCTGTTCCTCCAGAGGCCAGGGCTAGAACTGAGGGGTGGGAATTACAAGGAAGATGATTTCAGCTAAGCCAAGAAGCGGGAACCTCAGGCCCCCAAACTTGGTTTACCAGGCCTCCCCATTTCATCTGCAAGGATGTTTTGGGCATACATGATGCCAGGCATGGGGCAAGTAAGGGTGGAGCATGGCCAAAAGGGGCTTTGCCAATGCTGCAGATTGTCTGCAAAGCCTCTTTGTGCAGCATCCAAAGTGCCTGACAACCAGCTAGTTGTCAGAAGCTTCTGAAGCTTTGTACAAAACAGGACTCCTGTGCATCAGCCGATACATCGGGAGGTCAATCCTGCTTGGTCCAGGTATGCAAGAGGGAACCCTCTCACTTACCCAAACCTGCTCAGCTTGTCTGTGCTTTGAAGTCCTGAAGTTGGGACTTCAAAGCACCTCACAGGCAGCAAGGCACTGCTGTTTTGTTTTAGCAGTGCAAACCCATTCAGCGAACCCCTTCATGCATAGGCAGAGGCTGGATGGTCTTCTATCAGGGATGCTGTAATTGCAAGATTCCTGCATCGAGCAGGGAGGTGAACTAGGTGACTTTCAAAGCCCTTTCAACTCAATAACTATGATTTTATATAGCAGTCTATTGAGAATGCCTCAAAGTATGGAGAAACCAGGCCACCAGAGAAGAAGGCAGCACAGCCACTGGGAGATGGTTTTGCTTTAATGCCCAGCATGCTCAGCTTTGGATGTTCTATTGGAAAAGGAGATAATTTGTTAAGCAGATGAAGAAAATCAGCAGTGGGGAGATACAATAGCAAAGGAGGATTAGGCCTGGAGTAAATGTCTGCGCTTGGAAGAATTAATCAGGAGGCTGTGATGGATTTTACATGGTGAAAGGGATTTGCTGAATGAACGCCTTTAGTGAAATGAAATTAGTCCCACTCTGGCTGGCTGTGAAGGAGAGGACTGGAGTCTCTACTGGAAAAGCAATCTTGTCTCCAACGCTAGCCCGGATCCTTATGCAAGGGTGTGAAATCCCCAGCCTATGGGCCAAATGTGGCCCCCAGACCTCTCTTTCTGGCCATCAGGACTCTCCCCAACCAACATTTCAGCCCACAGATCTCACTGGCCCCACTCTGTGTCCTCCTCATGAGCCTTTGCCTTACTGTGTCTGTCTGTGAAATGTGATGATGTCTTTTGCTTGCTTGGATAGAGAGATGTCTGGGGGAGAGCATAGAACCTCCTGGCTTTTGTGTGGCTTGGATATAGCCTATTCTACAAATGTCAGAGTCACGTAAGTTGCTCTCCCACTTCACCTCTGGTTTCCCCCACCACTGGCATGAGCCCTGGAGGCTGCCCACAAGGGAATGTCCCTCAGACTGAGAAGGGTTCTTCATGACTGGCTCCTATGGAAACCTCTGGCACTGTGTTTCTCATCAAGAAGCCAATGGGCATTGCCAATTTTTTCAGCTGGCCACCAGAGTATTTGGAAACACAGGAAGTTGCCATGTACCAAGTCAGACCATTGGTCCATCCACCTCAGGATTGTCTACACTGACTGTAAGTGTCTCTCCAGGGTTCCAGGCAAGGAAGATTCCCAGGTCTACCTGGAGATGCTACCAGGGATTGAACCAGGGACCTTCTGCATGCAAAACAGATGCTCTACCACTAAACTACCAATCTTCCCCTGTCTTTCTTTCTCCTCATTTCATTGGTGATGCCCACAGCTCCTTTCTTTGCTCTTCATGGTAGTTCCCAGCATTCCGGCTTCTGGTTATCCCATCTCCTTCTGAGAATATGCATATGATAATCAGCATCATAAAGCAACATGGTGGCCAGAGATGGAGTCAACACTAGCACTAGGTCCATGGCAAAGGCGATGCAATATCTGGTAAAGGGCCATCCTCATAATTCCATTTGGTATTACACTGATCTAGTGCAGCAGTTTTCAAATGGAGCTCCAGGGACTCCTAAGGTTCCTTGACAGCTCATAAAGGGTTCCTCAGTGAGAAGATCAGTAATGATGACAGACAAGCTTTCTAGTCTAGAGATTTTCTCCTGCAAAACATCAGGAGAGTTTTCTATTATGCACTTTAGGATATAGCCTCTTCATTCATAGTGGTTGACCATGGAGCTCAACAGGGCCTAGCCAGCATGCCATGTGAACTGTAGAGTTTGTTTGTTTGTTAGATTTCTTGCCCATCCTTTGCCACAAGGTCCCACGGTGGGTTGCAACGGTAAAATATACAACTATAAAACAAATAAAACAGCTTCAGCAATAAAACAAGTATAAGAACAATTAAAAACAGTTTCCTGTTATAATAATAATAATAATAAATTTAATTTCTTTGTCGCCTATCTGGCCAATGGCCACTCTAGGCGACTTACAAAATCGTTAAGATACAATTGATAAAATACAGTAATACAATATAAAAACAATACATCTGCAGCAACAATATTAAAACTGGGCAGGAGGCATTACAGTTATAACAATTAACCCTCCCCGGATACCCCGAAGGCCTGTTGGAAGAGCCAGGTCTTTAAGGCTTTCTGAAATACATTTAGGGAAGAGGCGTGCCGGAGATCTTGTGGGAGGGAGTTCCAAAGAGTGGGGGCTGCCACTGAGAATGCCCTCTCTCTTGTACCCGCCAATCTGGCTGTTTTTGTTGGCGGGATTGAGAGAAGGCCCTGTGTGGCCGATCTTGTCGGGCGGCATAATTGGTGGCGTTGAAGGCGCTCCGTGAGATAAACTGGGCCGAAACCGTGTAGGGATTTAAAGGTCAATACCAACACCTTGAATTGGGCCCGGAAAACAACTGGAAGCCAGTGTAGATCAAACAACACTGGTGTGATGTGATCTTGGCGGCGACTATTCGTAAGTAGTCGAGCCGCCGCATTTTGTATAAGTTGTAATTTCCGGACCGTTTTCAAGGTAACCCCACGTAGAGCGCATTACAGTAGTCCAAACGAGAGGTGACCAGGGCGTGTACCACTAGTGGGAGCTGATGAACAGGAAGGTAGGGTTGCAGCCTTCGTATGAGGTGTAGTTGGAACCAGGCTGCCCGGCTCACTGCCGAAATCTGAGCCTCCATGGACAGCCTGGAATCAAGCACAACCCCAAGGCTGCGGACCTGGTCCTTTAGGGGTAGACTCACCCCATTGAACTTCAGGTCAATATCGCCCAACCTTCTCTTGTCTCCCACAAGTAGTACCTCAGTCTTATCAGGGTTCAACTTCAGCTTGTTCCTTCCCATCCATCCACTCACAGATTCCAGGCACTTGGACAAGGTCTCCACAGCCAACTCTGGTGAAGATTTAAACGAGAGATAGAGCTGAGTGTCATCCGCATATTGATGACACTGCAGCCCAAATCTCCTGATGATTGCCCCCAGCGGCTTCATATAGATGTTAAATAGCATGGGAGAGAGGATAGAGCCCTGTGGCACACCACAGTTGAGAGGCCAAGGGTCTGATACCTCCTCCCCCAACGCTACCTGTTGGTACCTGTCGGAGAGAAAGGAATGGAACCACTGT
Organism: Rhineura floridana; assembly: GCF_030035675.1. NCBI lineage: Eukaryota > Metazoa > Chordata > Lepidosauria > Squamata > Rhineuridae > Rhineura > Rhineura floridana. The sequence continues at coordinate 40,246,167 of NC_084491.1, forward strand.
AATACAGTGCCTCCAATTCCCAATCCCTCCAGGCGAAGTAGAAGGATACTGTGGTCGACAGTATCAAAAGCCGCTGAGAGATCGAGGAGGACAAGAACAATACAAACCTTTTAAAGCAATTCTCCATGTAAAAACAGTTAAAATTATTTCAAGTACACATGCAGACTGGGATAAAGATCTCCACATAAATGATCCCCACAATAATCCTCTGTAATTACGGATGGAAGTAAACTGTCAGTTTTGGTTCTCTCTCATTTTTCTAATCTTAAATATGGTTCTCCACATTTCTGCAGTTTTTCACTATTTTTTTTAAATTCTTCAGCATTGTAGTATGAATTTCTCCTGATAAATACTTTTTGTAAGCAGTTTTGAGTAATACATTTTTGCAAGCAATTTATCCTAATATAATGCATTATTGTATGTTATTTTCAACAATATATTCATTTTGCACACACTTGCCCCTAATATGTGCATTTTTGTAAACATTGTTTGTTTGGAGAACTTCGTCACAAAATGCGAATAAGTGTGAATTTTGAAGGATGGTCGCGTTTCGGTTCTCATCTTGTTTTGGAAAGTATGGATTTGATAAATTCGGCTATAAATGCAAACTGCATCAAATTTCTCCCACATCCCTATCCGTAATACATCAGATAACTAAGGCTGCAATCCAATACATGTCTGCTCAGAAGTAAGCTCCATTGGGTTAAATTTGGTTTTGGAGTTGGTTTGGGGCTGCAGGGAACCTTGACAGGTTGGCTTCATGGACATAGCCGAACAGATTTGTGTCCTTGTGAGCTGACGGTCTTTTCACTAGTGCCATTTTTATTAACTTGTAAGTGACAACTGGGCTTTCTTGTCACATTGGATTTTTTAATTTCCAAGAACCAGAATGGGCTGAAGGTTCAGGGTGAAGAGAACACCAGGGCCACTGGATCTCTGGGGCCATTTTTCCTGGTGTTTATGCCACCATCAGTTTTATAACTGCTCTCTGGGTATTAGAAGACTGCCCCATCCAGACAGCAAACTATCTCCCTATTATCTTGGTACTAGGATGCAGAAAAACAAAAGTCCAATAAAAGCAGGAGGTGGTGGAAGCTGGAAGAAGGATTCAGGGTACCAGATAAACGTTTTTGAAGGGCCTGGAGAACAAATATTACTCAAGGTGGAGATGAGAACAGAATGTTGGCCAATACATCTGTGGTGGACCATCTTCATTCCTATGTTCATGAAAGAAGCATTTATGCTCAAGAAATTAACTACGTATACAGGCATAAAACTACAAATCCCTTAATGTAGTGTAACTGCAAGTTAAAAGCATATTTGCCCTTTGAACTCCTTTGTCTTACCTTTAAACTTCTCAGTGGCTTTGCTAAGTTGTATTTCCCTGTGCCTTGTATCAGCCTTTCCCAATCTTTGGGTCCCCAGATGTTGTTAGACTATGACTCCCATCAGCCCCTGCCAGAATTATAGGAAATGTAGTCCAGCAATTATCTGGGGATCCAAAGGTTGGAAAGGCTGTCTTATACTATAACACTTCTGCTCCCAGCCACTCAAAAACATTATGTTCTCTTACATGGTATGTCTCATAATTTCTTGCTTCCCCATACCTCAAAAGCTCTCTCCCAGAACACCTAGGGTGCACCCTCTTCCTTCAAAACCTCTCTCAAAATCTCAGTGTTCAATGAAGGCTTGGCACCTTCATTCCCCCCTGAAACAAAACCTAAAGCAGATGTAACTGAAGTTGCTCACTCTTAGCGATGCTTACAAAGTTCTTCTCATCCTAGTTCCTCCTTGGACTTTGGGGTTCTGAATTACCTGGCTTGCAAAATGGCAATGATGTGATGTTAAGGACTCATTCTCCTTCTGCTGATTGATTTCTGCACGTTATACAGACTCTGTGAATGTGCTGAGTCTAGAATTAATGTCAGATAATCACCATGTCCAATCACCAGGCAAGCAGAGTAAAATTGGGGCACAGCAAATATGTGGAGCAATAATGGGGCAATTCACATATCTCTAGTGACCCTGGCCTAGAGATATGAAGGCCTGGAAAAAAATGAATTTCCCTCCCAGTATTTTTCTGCACTTTCACATCTCTGCCCTGACCTCTCTTTTTCCTTTCCTTCCTCCGCTCCCTTTGTTGTCTCCCTCTTTTATAAATGAAGATTTTAAGCGCCTCGGGGCAGGGACCTGTCTGTGCTGTGGGCTTTCTCCCATCTCTGCTGCTTCACCCTTTCCCCATCTTTTGTATTCCTTTAACTCTTCTGGCTTTCTCTGGCCTGCTGCTGGCGTGACGAAGGGCACCCTAATCTGCCCAATTAAAACAAACATGGGAAAGAAAAAATTAATTACTTCTAGCTGACTTTTTCCAAGCCCCACTTGGACTTTGCCTCTTCAAAAAGCTCTTATCCCTGTGAAAGCTGGCTCGGCACAATGCTCTTTACATACTAACAGGCAGTCTAATTCCCTGACCGATAAAAGCAGGAGGGAAGATAAAAAGGCCTGCAGGCAAATAGGATTAGGCAGGTGTCAGAGGTGCCTAATTAGAAAGAATGATGGACCGGGTGGCGACGTAAGCCACCAGGGATCCTAATGGCCTCATTTGTGTATTCTGGAACTTCTGCGGTACACAAGACAAATATGGGAACATCAAAAATGCACGACTCTGCTTGTAGCTGGAGACGTTCTCGCCAACACCATTTAATCAGGGTGACAAAACCAAGTGTGGTTGAATCCGGACAAATCAATGTTACGCCTCCTTCCTTCCCTTTCTCCTCTGGATTCCTTGACTTCCTTTCCTTGGCCACCAACTTGGATGGCTTTAAAAGAGAATTAGACAAATGCATGGAGGACAAGGCTAAAATGGCTACAAGACGCTATGGCTGAGCTCCACCTCCACTGCCAGAGGAAGTATGCTTCTGAATGCCTGCTGCTGGGCATCACAAACAGTGAAAGCTGCTGTTACACTTGTGTCCTGTTTTTGGCCTTCCCACTGGGGCATCTGGTTGGCCGCTGTGAGAAGAAGATGCTGGATTAGGTGGGCCATTGTTCCAGCCAGGAATGTAAAAGCACTCAAGGAGGGGACAGAGCATAGGTGCTGAAGGGCACGGCCTGGGTTGGGGGAAAGTTCCAAGGGGTAGGAAGAGACATATTGGGGCCACATTTAATCACTGGGCCTGAGATTCCCCACCTGTGCTGTCATGGGTAATCAGGCCCAAGATACTTTCAGAACTCTCCTTGGGGAAATCCCCAACCACTCAAGCACCATGCAAAACAGAGCCAGTGAGAGATGAGGCCTGCCTGGGGAGAGCGAGTGTGGCTGGGGAGGGGACATGGTCTGGGGAGTGTTCCAAGGCCTGGATAGAGAAGCCTTAGGGGACTGCACCCCCCACATCCCTACTATAAAGTTTTACAGAGCTTGTAGCCTCAGTACCTGTTGCAACACCTCATATGTCCCTACCTGTACCTGAAGGTCATCTATGGAGGTTCTTCTCTGAGTGCTCTCTCAATCAAAAGTATGGAAGGTGGCCATGAGAGAAAGGGCCTTTTCAGTGATGGCCTCCCAGTTATGGAATACTATCCCTAGGGAAGCTCACCTGGCACCTACACTGTTGTCCTTTTGGCATTTGGCAAAGGCCTTTTTTGATCTCCTGGACATTTGAAGATTGTGTTATTTTAGCCCCCATAAATATGGCTGGTAGTTCTGGTTCCTGCATTTGCTAGTTGTTTTTAGCTCATGTGGTTTGTATTATACTATATTGTGTTGGTCTTTTGCACTTGGTTTTTATGCCAGGTTAAGATGTATTGTGGCTTTTCACTGTATAATGGTTATGTATGGAATGCATTTGTATAACATCTGGACTGTAATTTCATGGTCCTTGGGAGGGTGTCTCAGGGTCCATAGGATAGATTGGATCTACCCTTGCAATGATGAACATGGACATCCGACATCAGGGAAGAAGATCCAATGTTGGATCCCCCCTCCCCATCACCACCAGATCCTCCGAAGCCCTGGCCCAGTCAACAACAGAGCTCGGACATGTGTGAGGTCAAAAGGAGACTGGGGTAGGCTGGGGCAGCTGTTTATATCTAAAGAATCAATAGACCTCTCAATCCCTCAACATGCCCCCAGACTGGAGAGAACTTTAGTCATACTCCTGAATGTGACTAAGGTTGCGATCCTAACCCCACTTACCCAAATCCAAATGAATTTAGGAAGAATTGCTTCTGAGGAGACACAGTTAAAATTGCACTGTACATCTCTCCAAAAAATAAAGTAGCAAATGGACTAGGCATGCAGGATCCTCCCTTCATTGTCCCTTCCATTGTGCCAATTTGACCCTAGCAGGGCACAGGAAAGTGTTTTCATCCTTGGGTCCCCAGATGTTGTTGGACTACAACTCCCATCATCCTTGGCCATTGGTAAACTGGTTGAGGATGATAGGAATTATATTCCAACAACAACTAGGGAGCTGAAATTTGAGAAGCATTGGCCGAGGATAAGGTGGTTGTGAATCACCTTCATATTTCACCAACTTTATGATTTCACCCCTAGAGAACTTGTTTAGGAGGCATCAACTCATTTGAAATGTGGTGTTGGAGGAGAGCTTTGCGCCTACCATGGACTGTGAAAAAGACAAATAATTGGGTGTTAGAACTAATTAAACCAGAACTATCACTAGAAGCTAAAATGATGAAACTGAGGTTATCATACTTTGGACACATCATGAGAAGACATGATTCACTAGAAAAGACAATAATGATGGGAAAAACAGAACGGAGTAGAAAAAGAGGAAGGCCAAACAAGAGATGGATTGATTCTATAAAGGAAGCCACAGACCTGAACTTACAAGATCTGAACAGGGTGGTTTATTACAGATGCTATTGGAGGTTGCTAATTCATAGGGTCGCCATAAGTCGTAATCGACTTGAAGGCATATAACAACAACAAAGACAATATAAAAAATACACAAATAACATTAGCATGTAATGATCTAAATGTACAGCAGGCTTCCCTTCTTAAAAAGGTTAGTGAGCTGATTAGCAAACAACTGAATCACGAGTGTCCTCTTCTGAATCCCTCAACTCGTCAGGTGGTCTCTTACCAAATCCTCTTTGCTCTGGAACACAGCTTAGCAAGCCCTTCTCTGTGCCTGGGTTTGCTTGATTACCACAAAAATAAAAAGCTGCTTTGGACTTCATGGGTCTCAAAGAAAGATCTGTTAATTCTTCAAAACCTTTACAGGCTCCTTTTAAATAGATCAAACTGAAATGTAATTATCTCTGCAGCACCGGGTATATATCCAGGAGTATACACATCAAGATGATCTGCAGGGTGTTATTTTTACTGCCTCATATATTAAATGTACAGCTTTAAGGTGTCCTTATCCGTTTAATTGCATGAGAGATTTGTATGCACTAACAACAGCTTGTCATGAAGACAATAGTAAAAGTATCCTCAAGAACTCCTCCATCCCACTCTGAATTAAACTTTCTGTCCCTCTTGAGAAATCAGCTCCGACTGAGGAAGGGAACTCTTCCCAATAGATCACACCAACAGAGGTAAACGTTTACCCTTCAGAGAAAGATTACAAGGCCAAATATCCCAAGGACAATCCTGCAGCTAGGGATGGGGGAGAAATTGGATCACTTCACATCAAAAGCTGAATTTATCAAATTTGCACTTTTTGAAACAATATGAGATCCAAAGCACAGCCATCCTTTGAAATTCATATTTATCCAAATTTTGCAATGCAGTTCTCCAACCAAACAATGTTTACAAAAATCCATATATTAGGGGAAAGTGTGCATACAAATGGATTTATTAGTGAAAATAGCATACAAGCATACAAACTTCAATACCTCTCAGTGAATGAAAGCATCCGGTCCCGGAAACCACAGGAGGGGAGTGTGCTCTTGCACTCAGGTCCTGTTTGTGGGCTTTCCCCAGGCTTCTGGTTGGCCACTGTGTGAACAGGATGCTAGACTAGATGGGCCACTCTTCTTATTTTCTTATGTTCTGACTCGCAGTTTGCTGTGAGAGTAAAGGTTGTGGAACAAAGATCATAAAGCATTTTGCAAAGAAGAAGAAAAATGTAACAGGAGGTGAAAAGGATAGAAGGGAAAACAGGACCATGAGGACTTGGAGCATGAGAATTGGCCATATGGAAAAACCAAAGGCCATGTCCAGGCAAACATAGCTGTATTGCTTAGAAAGGGATATAATGGTGTGTGGCAGCCCCTAAATTGTGGAACACCCTCTTCTCTGAGATGCATCTAACATCTTTGTTGCATGACTTTTGTTGTATGCTGAAGACGCACCTCTTGATCCTGGCCTTTGACAAATAAGGCACTTTTGTGAGACCCTCCTCTTCTGTCTTGTTTAATCTATACTATGTTGCTTTTGCTTGGAATTGTTTTAATTGTACGTAAACTGCTTTACTTCTTACACTTGCTTTTAATTGTGTTATTATATTGCTGTATCCCACCCTGGGACCTCACAGCAAAGGGCAGGTCAGAAATCTTATAAATAAACAGATAAATGTGCAGCTAAACCTGCAGGTGTGTGGATACCTGCAGGGCGAAAAGCAGAGAGATGACAGATGCCGTGTTTGGAATCCTGGAAATGAGCCTCAGTGGCTCAATAAGGCATCAATACCAAACATGCCCAGTTGAAGTTCCCGTAAATCAGGCAGGGTTAGCTGCTGCCCCCAGACAGTAGAGGCAGGCAGCCACCTGGCCATAAGTGTGGATTTTGCTTTTGTCAGAAAAAATTCACCATGCATGCAAAAGGGGGACATTACTCCAGCTGCCAGGGGAGGCTCTGGCCAGCAGCAAGCTAGGAGGTAGCCAATGCCAAGTGTGGAGGAGAAGAGGGGGAGGTAGGCAGGATAAGATAGTGTGTGAGAGAAAAAAGCATTTTCCAGATGTTCAAGTCAGGCTGAGGCTGATCCCATCGACATGTGGTGTGGTCCGTTCTCCAGTAAACACACCTGCAGTGTATGGATTGTTTTTGTAAAATCTGGTAAATCCCCCATTTCATTAGCTCAACTCTTTGACCCCCTCAGGGATATTCCAGAGACCCCCTTCCATGATTTTTTGTTTCCATTTTAGAAAAAGTAAACACAGATCTTCCTTTTTGCTTGCCGACATTTGCAGGGCGAATTCTGTGCAGCAACTTAGTGAGAAATCGACTTGCTCCAGCCTTCCTGTGTTCTGGCTGATTGATAAGCACTTGATCTTTGTTCTAATATTAAAGTTTCATGTGGCTTTCTTCAAAGTTCAATCATATGTGGTAATTAAATCATATTAGGTTCCTTGCATTTAGGTTACTGGAAGTTTTATTTATTATTTATTTATCTAAATATTTATATACTGCACTTTCATATACAAAGGATCACAAGGTGGTATACAACCTAAACACATAAAAAAACCAGAGTAAAAACCATTTTTAAAAAATGTTAAACGTATTAGTAAAATTGGTTGGCAAAGAATCTCACATCTGAAAGGCCTGTCTGAATAGTTTTTAGATGTCTAAAAGCAAGCAGGGATTGCTCCTGCTGAACCTCTATTGGCAAGGAGTTCCACAGGACACAGCCTGCCGCACTAAAAGCTCAGCCCCTGATAAAGGCCAGCCAAACTTCAGAGGCATGTGGAGCCACCAAAACCACTCCATCAGAAGACCCCAGGAATCGAAGCAATCAGACCACCTGCCGCCCAAGGTTGTTCACTCTTCTTTCAAGTTCCTGCTGGAGAACACAAACTGTTGCCTGTCAACAGCCCTGCAATTCACAGCTAGAGGCCCCAGAGCATTGCCTTTTTTTATATTCCATGCAACTTCACTTGAGAGGATTCTGACAGTCTTCCAGAGTTCCAGATGGGGCTTGATTGAGTTGAGACAGTGGATAAACACCTTCTCTCCCTGGTCTGGATGGACCTGACCCCACTCACCTGTCTGGAACAGGTTCATTGTCATTGGATGCCAGATGCCTGCTCCTGGTGCCCTCTCCTCTTGGTCCTTCTTTCCAGACCTTGCTCAGCATCCCGTGGACTCTTGCTTGTGCAAAACAGGACATCATTCAGCGTGTTTCCTCAAAAGGAAATTTACTTGGGACTTACGCTCACCCTAGCTGGCATCCAAGCACTGCAAAATCCGTGGCCTGTAAAAATAAGAAAAAAGCAGAGCAGAGTGATGGGTAGGGGGATTGCTTGCTGTCAGGAGTATGCCCTGATCCCACCAGTAGCTGCCCAAGTCCCTGTCTGAGATTGGCTGAAGCCCAGTTTTTCAACCTTGCTTTGAATGGACTCCTATCAAGAGCAAACAGGCCTGGCTGCAACCCCAGTCAGATATAGATTTGTGCATGTGTGTGTGTGTGTGCATTTTCATAATCTGTTGGAAAAAGTCACTCACTCCGCTGCATCAGCCTTTATCTGTGCTTCACTTCCTCAGTCTCTGTATGCCTATGCAGGCACAAACGCCTGATGGGGCAAGATTTTTTACATGCTCAGCAGGCTCTCGTGTGTGAATAAAAACAGGTGCTGATTTTCAGAAGTGCTGAGCATGCAGGAGGGCACTTACTTTTTATGAGGGCTACAGGTGCTTAGCAGCCCCCAAATTAGTCAGGCTCTAAACTGCTGAGTAATAGAGGTCTCCAGCTTTTTCTTCCATTCTCTCCAGCTCATCCTGGCCTCAGAACTGTAGGCATGGTTTTTCCCCCCTTTGTCCCTCTTACAGGTATAGAGGCGCAAGTACCTATAAAAGTAGGGCCACTGTGTAGAAAAAAAAGAAATATAAAAATTGCTGATGGGGAGCACCATCTAAAAAGCGACCCCTTTTCTCACCCACGGAATGGGATGCTCTTCTAAGAAGGCGCCTGCTGCAACACATGCATGAATAATCTAAGCATGAGATGAGGAAAGTTGTTGATACTGCAGTTCCTGCCATCCCTGGGCATTGGCCATGCTGGCTGGGGCTGATGGGAGTTGGAGTCCAACGGCATCTGGATGGTTCTCCAACCTTGACTTACTGGATCTGACTGAAGGCCCATCAGATCCTACTATATGTATGAGGTTGGACTTCTCCCATCAGCCCCAGTCAGCATGGCCAGTGGTCAGGGATGATAGTAGTTGTAATCCAACAACATCTGGAGGACACAGGGTGGAGATGACAGACAGACAGACAGACAGACAGACAGACAGACAGATAGATAGATAGATAGATAGATAGATAGATAGACAGACAGACAGACAGACAGACAGACAGATAGATAGATAGATAGTTAGATAGACAGACAGACAGACAGACAGACAGACAGATAGATAGATAGATAGATAGATAGATAGATAGATAGATAGATAGATAGACAGACAGACAGACAGACAGACAGACAGACAGACAGACAGACAGATAGATAGATAGATAGATAGATAGACAGACAGACAGACAGACAGACAGACAGACAGACAGACAGACAGATAGATAGATAGATAGATAGATAGATAGATAGATAGATAGATAGATAGATAGATAGATAGATAGATAGATAGATAGATAGATAGATAGATAAAAAAAGGGTGAAGCTCACATTGAGAATACAATAACCATTAGTACATCCATTTTAATTTAAACACTTAAATTTGTATAAGCCATCCAAATGTCCAGATAGGTATCTGCACAAAACTGATGTTCCTAAGAAATGTTATATCAGACACTCTGATATAGGAGCACAAAGTGGCATAATTGCCCTCAGATCCTCAGAAACAGCGAAATGGCTAGCCAGTGTAAAATGTGAGCACCAATATGAAAAATATTTGTCATTCCCCATGACAATGGAATTTCATTAAGCTTTTACACGTTTACTCTTTGAACAAATGAATACAATGATGAAACGTGGGAGATTTTATGGTATACCAGCGCAAGGTCGGTTGTGTGTTTGTGGAGACTCAGTTCTGGAGGACTTGGCTCATTGCATACTCGAGTGTCGGTTATATACCCACATTAGAGAAAGTTACTTAGAGCCGTTCCTAAAGAAAATGAAATATTGGGGTGTGAAAGAGAAACTCAGTTTTCTGTTACAAACAACAAATCAGTATGTAATCCGGAGGGTCGCTGCATTTGCATTGAAGGCTGCTAGATGCAGAGAAAAGTTCCTGGATCCCATCTCAGTAAAGTGTCATAGAGATTTGGAGATATGAGTGCATAAAATGCTCCCTGACATGGTATTAAATGTTAAATGTTACAGTAATGTTTGCCTGTAAACTATATTTATTTATAAGGCATATATTTTATTTATTCATTTTAATTGTGATTATTGACATTGTTGACATCTTTTAATGTCTTAATGTTTTGTATTCAGTTCTGTTCTGTAATGTTCTTTGGACTAAGCAATAAACATATTGATTAATTGAAGAAATGTTATAGGCTTCACATCTCTGATCAAAATACAAAAGGCTGTATGCACAGTGCTATTCATACTCAGAGAAGACCCACTTAAATTAATAAACATAGCTAACATATTCATTTCAGTGGGTCCACTCTTTGTAGAAGTTAGTTGGATATGACTCAAAGAAAGTATACATCTTGCTTCAGAATGATAGTTTTTACCCAAAGCAATTTTAATCAATGGATTACTGTATATATTGTTGCACAGACTTCAATCTCCGAGTGGTGAGAGACTCCCAGGGTTTGGTTTCCTTGGAATGGACATCAGTGGAGACTGCGGTGTCTTTAGGATATATGATTTTATTTATACATATATACAACCTGAGCATGACATAGAAGGGGCTCACATTAATAACACTCAAACAGATCTTGCATCCCCATTAGGTTTCCAGGGGAATCCCCAAAGCCATTGCTTTGGGATGGAGCACAGAGAGCAGGCCTCTCTGTGTGTCTTTCCAGTTCCCAGCCTCACCTAGACTAAAAAAACACACAGGCTATTTCTTAGGTCCAGGATGGGGGGTGGCAGCCCAGTAATGGAGGAGGGAATCACTCTCCTAACAGAGTTCCTATCGCATCCTTTGGGATGCATATCAGCCCACTGAGCAAAACTGGCTTGGTTGGAGTAAAGGAACTTGTTTGAACAGTGGAGCAGGTTCCCATGTTACAACTCCCCCTGTACAGATTCCCAATCAGAGGCTGGAAAGGGGAGCCAAAGACATCATCCATCCCAACCACCCAATCCTATAACATCTCTCAAAACTCATACAATGAACCAACCAAGATTTCTTTAGTTGCCCTCATCACAATGAAGTTAGCTACATATGCAATGTTTTTTCATGATGATGATTAACCCTGGTCAACAATGAAAACAAATGCCTGCATTTGCCCCCCCCCCCCAACAAGAGGCAGATCAGACCCACCAAAAGGTTGGCACAGTCTACAGCTCTCTTGAAAAAGTGCCAAATACCCTGGAATGGTCCCGCGTAGACCAACGCTTCTTGAAGAAGAAAACAGCCCCACCGTGATCCAGAGATACAAACACAGAGATAGACGTGTCGGAACAATAATGGTTATTTATATATAAAACAGAGGAGCGGGGTTGGGGAGGGAATATTTTCTCTCTCTGAGATGTGAGCCAAGGAACATCTGCCCTGAGTCACACATTTCTTTTCAATGGAGAAGCGGATGGGGAGAGACTTATATCGGAGAAGAACTGCATAACTCGGAGCACAAGCTTCCGTCCTTAGGGCAGCATTGTTTAACCTACTTACAGGCATAATCCCTGTAATAAAGACATTCTGGGTTTTTTTTCATCTGCCCAACCTAAACAGGGCTGCCTTTAAACAAAGGGAGAAGACTGCTCTACAAGAAGGATCTTGCCGAGGTTTGCACCACAAAGCCAAGAGGAGTGGGAAGCCAGCTGTTTTCTACTGTGAGACATATAGAATCACCACCAACCTAAAGAAAAACACCCACCACTGCTTCTCCCTGCCCCCAACACATTCATCAGCGCAGAGAGGGGAAATCATTCTAGAAAGTAATTGACAACAGTGTGTCACTGCCCTGCTGATTAGACTGTCATGCACTTGGGATGATCGCAGAGCATCTAGGTTTTCTCAGGCATTCTTGGTGGGGGTGGGGAGTGCAGATACAACATCCATTAGTCTTGCATGCCATCTAGCTAAGCTGCCATGCCCCACTGCTTCCAAGCAGAGCTCTGGGAGACAGGTTGCATCTTCATTCACGCTGGTAGGCAGGGTAAAATGACCCTTGAAACCAGTAAGGGTGACAGCCTTTGTGGCCAAAGCAATTGTCAAAGGGCCAGAGCAACACAACTATGTTTGTGACAGGGGAGTGATCACAAAATGGTATTCATTCTTCTCCATCCCTCTTTGCTGTGCCATACCTACCTTACGAAAAGGAAAATCCCATTGCTGGGAGTTATGCCAGTCCACGCAATGCAAGCAGTCCTTTAGGACTGGCTCTTGTTGATTCAGGAGAATGGGCATAATGGGAAGTTTACTGTTCCACAGATCGAAATCCTGGTCACTCCAACTTACGGTGCGATGCTGACACTAGTTTTGTATGCTCTGGAGGGGACAGCTCAACACTGACAGTTTTGGATTTGCGGGAAGTTAGGGGGACTTGATGGATACAGGTATATGCCTGCATGTTTGCTTTTGTACCTCCACAAAACTTATTTCACATACACAATTTGAAGTAATGAAGTTATTACATAGGCACCAGATGCCTTCACCATCACACACCAAAAACACCCACAGTGCAAACCAATGCCCACTTACAAGCCCCACTGGCCTTAATGGGACTTACTGTAATTCTGAGCAGACGTGTTTGGGTTGAGCTGCCTGTCTATGAAGCAGGGAGGGGGAACCTGTGCCCTTGTTGGACTCCCAACTCCAATCAGCCCCAGCCAGCTAGTCAGGGATGCTGGGAGGTATGATTAAGCAACATCTGGAGTGCCACAGATTTCCCATCCCTCCCTGCTATACAGACTGCCCTGAGTTTCCTGTTGCTTGGGAAAGGACAGCACACAACATAACTTGGAAAGCCTAAAACCTTGGAAATAGCGTGCAAAATCTGCAAATACCCATAGTTTATTCTGATCCCAGGCTCTGGACTCCCCTGCTCTTTAAGAGCATAAGAAGAGCCCTGCGGGACCAGGCCAGTGGCCCATCTAATCTAGCATCCTATTCTCACAGTAGCCAAACAGATGCCTCTTCTGTGAATATTACAAGTAGGACTCAAGCACAACAGCACTCTCCCCACTTGTGATTCCCAGCAACTGATATTCAGAGGCATACTGCTTCTGACAGTGGAGGCAGAACATAGCCATCACAGCTAGTAGCCATTGATGGCCTCCTCCATGCGTTTGTCCAATCTTCTGTTAATGCGATCCAGCTTGGTAGCCGTCACTCCCTCTTGTGGGAGCAAATGCACAGTATAGATTTGGCATGAGATAGGAGGGTGCATGTAAATGCCAACATAAGGCTCCCAGTGCCCTGTTTTCCTGCTCTACCTCTGATGGCTGAAATAATGAACACAAATTTGGCATCTCTGCTTCCTGTCCAAACTGAGAATGAAGTGAAGGCGAAAGGGTTCATCTCCTAAATTTGGGGTGACTAAGCACTGGCCAGGGAGCCTCATCCACCCCCTCTCCAGGCAAATATTTCTGGCTCCCCAAGACCCCTCCAATTTGGGCAATGCCAATTGTTTAAAAAGTAGACATGGCACAAATTCCCATTCATCCGATCAATCATTTGATGAGTGGAGAGGGATGATAACTCGCCTCTCCAGCTGATCTGCAGGCATTAGATGGGGGGGGCTGTGATGTGTGTATGTCCAAGAGTGCAGATGACTATATCTACCACTGGCATAAGGCCCCTGGATGCTTGGTCAAGAGTGAATGCAGCCCTCTGGCCAAAAATGTTCACCACTACTGTCCTAAATGGTCTGCCTTTCATGGAGACTAAGAATGGGGGGAAATGTAAATATACTGCCTTCAAATCAATTCCAACTTACGGCAACCCTATAAATAGGGTTTTCATGAGGCTGAGAGGCAGCGACTGGCCCAAGGTCACCCAGTGAGCTTCATGGCTATGTGGGGATTCGAACCCTGGTCTTCCAGGTCATAGTCCAACACCTTAACCACTACACCAAAGGCCTGTCAATTTTGATTCTCTCAGTTTCTCATTTTTCCAATCTGAAATTCAGTTCTCCACATTTTTGCAGCAATTTGGGATTTTTTAAAAAAATCCTCCTGAAAATTCTTCAGCATTTTAGTGTGAATTTCTCCTACTAAACACTTTTCTATATGCAGGTTTGACTAATGTTAACATTTTTGCAAGCAGTTTCTCCTAATGTAAATCATTTTGTATGTTAGTTTCACTAATTATATTCATTATATGCACATTTTTCTCTATTACATGCATTTTTTAAAAAAAGTTGGTTGGTTTCGCAAAATTCTGATAAGTGCAGATTTTGAAGGATGCCTGTGTTTCGGTTCTCATATTGTTCTGGATAAATTCTGCATTCAATGCAAACTGAACTGAATTTCTCCCCCATCCCTAATACAGACTATTAAAAGCACAGGAGCCCTTACAGAAAGAGATGAGAGGAAGACTAGAAATAGGCTGCTCTATTAAAACATACCCAGCAAGCTCTAATATTAGTTTTTCTGGCTCTTGGTGTTTAAGAATCAAATGAAACCTCCCAGAATCTTCCAACACACTTCAAAGGGCCCTATCTTTGGGGTTGTCAGGCAGAGATGGCCTAGCTGAGATATTTCCTGGCACATGAAATATTCCCAGACTTTTTCTTCTCTCAAAATGTCTTTAAAAAAAAAATCCTTGATTTGAGGGCACTGTGACATAACGGCTAAGACACCGGCAGGAGGTGAGGGAGGCGGAACAAGGCAGAATAATCCAGCTGCTCTTGCTACAAGACTTAATAAAAGTTGACCTGTTAACAGAGGGAAATGTCTTAAGGATTTTATTGGCATTAATATGATCTGGGCATGATTTGTTGGCTAGGGAAAGGATGCTTTTGCAAAGAAGGAGGAAGTGAACTTGCTCCTGGTCAAGAAGTGGTTGGATCCCTGTTGCCAGTTTCCTTCAGAGGGGCTGCATTTCCATTATTTTACCTCCCTGGAGTGCAGCATGACTGCTCCACAATCCTGCAAGAGTAGCCAAGTGCCTTTTTGACTCCTGGGCCCTCCTCACTTGCTCTCCTGCCTAATTTTTTAGACACCTCAAGCAGCTTTTCAAGTTACCTCTTCCTGCAGCTCTGATTGCAGGAACAGAGGTGATAATGGAAAGTCCATTCTTGAAATTACCTTTGAGTAGGCTTTGGAATAAGGCATTCAGTGGGCTGGGTATCCTCTCCTCCCAAGAGTCTGTGCACCTTCGCCTCAGATGGGCTTTCCGGGCCATCCACCCCAAGGTGCTGAGCTTCAGACACTGCTTCTCCATCAGTGGGCTTTCAGTGCCCCCTTTCCCATCTGTAAATTGCCAGTGATGACCTTAGGGCCCTCCAGACTGGTGGGGTGATGGTTTTTTGCAGGTTTATTCTGCAACCTGCCATTGATGCATGATGGCTATGGTCTCCCTCCCTTGTATGGCAGTATGAATCTGAATGCCAGTTTCCTGAAATCACAAGTGGGATGGGTGCTGTTGCACTGAGATCCATGAGATGCTTTCCATGGGCATCTGGTTGGCCACTGTGGATGAGAACAGAATCCTGGACAAAATGGGCCATTGGCCTGATCCAACTTATGTCTTTATGTTCAATAACAGCATCAGCAATGTGTTTATACTGGACTATCCACTCATCATTCCACTTTATTACTTGTTCCATGATGCTTCCCCAATGTTACCACATTATTGTCAAGTGGGGGGGGCACTCTTGCTCTATAGAGCAATTAAAGTGGGACAAAAAAAATCCTGGAACATTTCTGGTATAAAAAGTTACAGAATTTCAGCAGGAAGTTATGAGACAGGCACTGATTGAAAATGAAGCACTATGTCTACCCCAAAACTTTTGCAGGTGCAAAGAGTATTGAAAGCAGGATTGCACTTGATTGATTGATTGATTGACTGGCTGATTGATTGATTGATCTTATATCCTGTCCTTCCTTCCAGAAAGAGCCCAGGGCAACAAACAAACAACAAAACACTAAAAACATCTTAAAAACAAAACATATTTTAAAAATATCTTTAAAAACAATTCCGACACAGATGCAGACTGGGATAAGGTTTCCACTTAAAAGGCTTGTTGCAAGAGGACAGTCTTCAGTAGGCACTGAAAAGATAACAGAGATGGCGCCTGTCTAAGGGGAGGGAATCTCAACGTGTCGGTGCCACAACACTGAAGGTCCACTTCCTATGTTGTGTGGAGTGGAATATTACTTAAGATTAGATTAAATAAGGTGCCACCACACTAAAGTCCCAGTTCCTATGTTGTGCAAAATGGACCTCCTGATAAGATGGTATCTGCAGGAGGCCCACACCTGTTGAGCGCAGTGATCGACTGGGTATCCTGGTGACCTGATCCCAAACTGCATAGGGCTTTATAAACCAACACCAACACCTTGACCTTAATGCCTCGACACCATCATGAGCACAAATAATCATGAATGTGCAAAGCCTTACCCAACCTGAGCCCAGCATATATAAGCAGCTGCCTCTATTACTAATTCCCTAATGGTGATCTTTGTCTGGGAATGTCCTCTTTGGCTGACCATCTATGCATGACTTCAGGACTTCAAAACTTCAAGAGCATATGGAAAAAGCATTCTTAGTGGATGTTGTTCATCAACACTGGAATTCTTTTCCTTGGGAGATTTCCCAAAGCTCTAGCCTGAGCTTCTTCTGGAAGTGGAGTAAAACCCTTTTGTTTAGTCTGACTGCTGGTGAGCAGGGCTAAAGAGATTTCACGCTCAGTAATGCACTCATTTTAGCTGTGCTCAACTGGTGAATGGATGCAGAATGTAGAGGTAGCATGCTCTTTGGACATTGCCCAATTCAATTTACATAGAAGGTAGGTTGGAATCTTCTTGTCAGTCTCTAGGTGATCTAAAGGAGGTCAACAAGGGTTTCTGACTCCAACTAAAAAGGTTCCACATACACACGCTAAGCTGCTGAAAAAAGAACGTTCAGGGGGAAACCAGGAGTGTGTTTTTGTTTGAAAGGACTTGTGAGCTTGGTACTGGTACTGATCCCACATTCCTGAAATGAGCATGTGCTCAGAGTAGGGTGTCCAAACTCCAGATGCAAAGAGAACTGGGCTCTTGAGCCTCAAACACTTGTGTAGAAGAAGGCACTTTGGCAGGAATAAGTTGTCTTGCAAGCTATGCCTGTTGAGAGTTCTTTTTCTGCAAACTGTTAAAGATGCAAGATTCTGATCTTCTTTTGCATCTGGACACTCTAGCTCAGAGTCACCCTGTTCCTTGATCCTTAACATAGGCGAGCTCACCTGAGCCATTGTTTTGAACCTGGCTCTGGCTGGTGGACCTCAGGTTCTAGTAAAAAAAAAAACCCACCACCAAGTAAATCCCAGAAGCCTGAAGTCTTCCCACTCCTGGGGTAGGACTCTTGAACTCTTCTAGAAGTCTAGAAAAAGACTTCCACTGACTGGCTTTCTCTTCCTACTACAGTCCCTAAGAACATAGGGACATCGGAAACTGTCTTAAACTGAGTCAGACCATTGGTCCATCTAGTTCAGTATTGTCCACACTGACTGGCAGTGGCTTTTCAAGGTTTCAGTCAGGGGTCTCTCTCTACTTGGAGATGCCAGGGATTGAACCTGGAACCTTCTGCATGCAAAGCAGATGCTTTACAGTTGTGTAGTGGCAAATTCAGAAGTTCAGGATCCTTTCATGACTGAGACACTAGACCCCCTCCAGCCATGCCCTCATTTCCACTTTCCGTCGTCTCCCTTGCTCTTCATGTTGCCAGAGTACACACTCCACTAAAACAGACATTCCTAGGAGCCAAACAGCATGAAAGGGGAGGCTGTTCTCATGGCTAAAACACTCCCCTTTCATGCTGATTGGCTCATACCAGGGGTGTAGTCATCCAGTAACTCGAGGGGGTCTTAGACCCTTGACTTTTTTGGATAGCCAAGTCCCAGCAGGGTCCTTATGTGTCCAGCATCCTACAAGCCAATCATCCTGAAAGGGGATGCATTAGGCACTGAGAACAGTCTTTGAACATGCTTCCTTGTCCTTTCCTGTGGATTGGAGCCAATCAGAGTGAAAGGAGGTGAGTCAGCCACTGAGAAGACTTTATTAGCAGTCTGATAGCAACAGGAGATAAATGTGTAGACACTGAATTCAATAATTCAAGCACTATCTCTGACAGCAAGAAAGAACATACAAATGATGAGAGTGATAGAGAAGCAGAAAGCAGTAATCAAGCCTGGCCAGATTTTATAATCTTAGAAGGAGCATGGCTGTGAGGGTGTGTGGTTATGACATTATGAAGGGACCCTGCACTTCTGAATTTGCCACTACACTACTGGCTCATACATAGGGTAGGACCTGGCTTGGACCCTGATCCCAAAAAAGTAAAGGGTCTATGACCCCCTGTGACCCTGGACAACTGCACATCTCCTCTACTACTAAGCAATGGACCCTCCTTGCACCTCTTGAACATTTATCCTTGAATGTCAGTACGTCCAACCTGCAGGCAGACATCAACGGAGGCCCCCGCCTGCTTGCTGGCATTTGCCATAAGCACTGCTTATTCAATGCTGCTGACTGTGTTTACACTCTTACAGAATGATCCCCAAACCGTGAAAGGTGAGACTGGCAGGCATTTTGACTCTCAAATAATATTAGGAACAGATGTGGGTGGACATATATTATGTACATGGTGCCTCTGTACTCTTTTTGTGTTCCTTCTGGATGGAAGAAACTGTTGCTTGCTTACAGGAAGCTATTAGAGCCCTCCAACCTGCCTTTCTCCCTTCATTGTTAACCACCATGTTAGGGGGTGAGGACCATAAATAAAAAAATAAAGCCCCAGTGAGCTAAATAAAAACTCTGTTGGGTTATTTAAAAAGCTAAAAACAGAGAGAGATTTTCAGGATTAAAGCAGGGTGTTTTCGTTGTTCATCAGATGGTCTTGTATCTGCTGGCTGAGAGCTCTCCCTTCAATCGTAAATCCATCAGGAACCAGCGTAAACTGCTGTGCAGGCCCAACTCTCTTTTTTCCTCCTCTCTTTATCCCTTGGCTTGACCAGGCAGGATTTGCAGCTCTGGGAAATCTACTTTAAATGCCCTGCAGGCTGACCTCTCTGAGTAAGAATTTTATTCTGTGTTAATAGGTGGCCCAGATGGCTTGGTGGATAGATGGCTGATTCCAATGTGGCCTCTGCAGGAGTGATTTGGAATGATGCCCACATGGTGCAGTGCTGCGAGGCAATGCCCAATCTGCACAGATGCTTCCAGGAAGATCCACAACTTGAATGCCAGATGTCCAGACAAGGAACTTTACCACCAAATCTGCACTGTTGTGTTTTTTTCAGTCCAGACTGGGGATGTGAAGAATCATCCTCTGAGGAATTCACCTACTCACATGAGAACATTGCTGACTTCCTTCAAAATTCCTTGGATATTTCTTCCATGCAGGAACCTTCAGATTTACTGCAAACTTTTGCTTTCAGCAAAATTAAGTATCAACCTGTTTCCCCAGTTCAGTGAGCTTGAAGCTGAGACTCAGAGTGGAAGCTGTCAAGTATCAGAGTCAATCAGTGGGTGTCAAACACAGGTGCCAAATATTCGGAGAAGATTCACAAGGGCAAAAAAAAAAGTTTATGATTGTTCAAGATTGGAGTTCACTTAGGAGAAATTTTGAGAGCAAAGTTGTATCAACTTTTCAATGGCTTTTGTGGGCCCCAGGTAGAGATGTGCAGAAATCTACTCAGAGAGAGAGACAGACAGACAGACAGACAGACAGACAATTTCACTAATCTTATCATTTTTCAAATATCATTCCTTCAAATTTCCTTGGGTGTTTTCCCAACCAGGAACCTCCAGTCGCCATTATATTTGAGCACAGAAGCTAAGGATTGTAAAGGAATTTTGAGGCGCTGTCCTCTCCCCCAGAGGTAAATAAGCTGCAGCCATCTGTCCCCCACCCCATGTCACCTTTTTTTTGAGCTGCTATTCCTTCATAAGGCCATTATCGGCCACCTCTGCTAGCCCTAGTCAGCCAGCTCTGGGCCAAGGAAGACTGGGAGGGATTGATCCTGTCTCACACATTGTTATCTCCCCAAGCAAAAAGGCTAATCTGACCTCTTTTCTCCCTGCAGTCAGGTGAAAATTTTAGTGCAAACTTGAGCCATAGGTCCATTGGACATGATGATTTAAAACTAATAATAAAAGAAAATTAGGCAAGCAGCAAAAATTTGATCCAAACAAAACTCAAGCTATACCATTTAAACACTGAAAAGCTCACAATTTAGCTCCCTTGCACACAAAGGTTGAAATGCAGACCTGACCATTGGTGCTCCCATGGATGCATGGTGCATCTAGAGCAGCTGAGCATTATGGGAAATGCAGTTGCCATGATGCTCAGCTGCCCTGAATATGCAATGCATGGGAAAGAACATGCTGATAACATTGGGAGTAGTTCCAGATGCTCCTGAGTTTGTCTTAAGTCCACTGAGACCTTTTAGACCAGGGACTTTAGTGTGGAGGCATCTGCTCTTTAGAATGCACTCCCAATGAACATCAGGCAGACAACTACAGTAGAAATATAGGATGCTGCTTTATACTGAGTCAGGGCATTGGTCCATCTAGCCCAGTATTGTCTACACTGACTGGCAGGATTTCAAGCAAGTTTCTCTCCCAGACCTGTCTGGAGATGCCACTGGGGATTGAACCTGGGACTGCATTAAAACTCATCTATCCACCCAGGTTGGCCTCGTCCAGGTGTGGGGAACCTTTGGCCCTCTAGATGTCACTGAACCACAACTCCCATAATCTCTGGTTGTTGGCTATTCTTGCTGGAGCTGATGTGAGTTGGAGTTCAGCAACATCTGGAGGGCCACAGGCTCTCACCACAGGATGTGGGGGGAGTCTAGAAATCTGTATAGAGAGGCCTGGAGGGTTGCATTCAGGTCCCAGGCCTGAGGTACATTCCCCACCCCATCCTAGAAACTGGGCAACTGCAACCTCCCCCCACCCTACATCACTGAAGGATTCTCTAGAACAGGGGTAGCTACCCCTTTTTTGGAGTGAGGGATGCAACCTTCTGTGAATGGTCATGTCAACATGGGCGTGGCCAAAGTGTAAAGTGAGCGTGGTCAAGGCATCAATGTGGGTGTGACTAAAGTGTAAACTTGCGTATGGCCAATATGGTATATACAAGATAGATAGGTAGACAGACAGACAGACAGACAGATAGATAGATAGATAGATAGATAGATAGATAGATAGATAGATAGATAGATAGATAGATAGATAGATAGATAGATAGATAGATAGATAGATAGATAGATAGATAGATAGATAGATAGATAGATAGATAGAGAGATATGGGGGGGCTTGCTGTCACTGATTGGCTGTATTGCTCTCACTCTATGGCAGTGATGGGGAACCTGTGGCCCCTCCAGATATTGTTGAACTCCAGCTCCCATCAGCCCATAGTCAGACTTGATGGGAGTTGTAGTCCAACAGATCTGTGGGGGGCAGAGGTTCCCCCATCCCTGCTCTGGGAAGCCTGGGGAAAATAGGGTAGTCAGCAGGCACAGAGACTGCAGAGAGGTGCTCTCTGCCCTATAGCCAGCAATGAGTTCATAGCCGGCTTTGCTCCTTTTTATACCCCCTCTTTTTCAAAATGGTATCCCACACACACCCCATGAAAAAACAATGACAGTGTTAGGGGAGGCATTTTGGCTCAGCCGTAACCTCCTGGCATGCCAGCTATCCACATGCAAGGAGATACTGATCTCCTTTCATCCTGGTGATTTGCTCACACACACGTTCCATGCATTTCCAGATGGGCTGTGGAGGGTTTGTCATGTGCTGCTGACTGCCATGGACATTTGAATCCATTCTGAGATGCCAGTGGAAGGCAAAATTGCTAGACGCCTTCCGGAATCCCAAATGTAGCCATTTTCTACTGTCAGTAGATCCTCCGTCTTCATCGTCACCCACCCCATGGCAGTTCCGGAGGCGTCTGTGCCTCTTCTCCCTGAATGCCTTCTCCCTCTTGACAAGTGCTTTGGGTGTATTAATTTTACTGGAAACTGCTGTCACAGCCACTTGCACTCCCTCATGTCTGAACTTGAGATGCTGTGCATTCTCTTTTCCGTCTGACCCACTGAGCACCGATTACAGGCAATGTTTCCTTCTGCTTCCCAGCCACTGCCACCACCGTCTTCCCTTCTGGTCACTGACTCTGGAGTCTTGTCATTATTTGTCTTTGTTCCACATTTTAACCTTTGTTAGAGACTCAGCCATCATGAAATTCCTGCTCAGTGACCTATAACACCGTAATTTAGTTGACATCTTGATCTTCAATTCTGCTCTGCTACCTAGATAACGTGCAAGTCTACTCTGGATTGTTGATATGCAGCCCCTCTTCCCTTCCTGCCCCCCCCCCGATCACCTGAATGATGTCTTCTCATTCTGTCTCTTTCTAAAACCTCAGCGCTTTAGAGCCACCTCAAGACCTACCCTTATATACATCACATATAGGAATGTATCTGTTGATTTCAGTTTTTCTCCCCCCCCAAACTTCAGTTCAGTTACCCTCATTTCTGCATCAATTTGCAATTTAAAAAAAACTCCAAGTGAAAATTCATCAGCATTTTCAATGCACATTTTTCCTAACATACACATTGTAGTCTGCAGCTCCCTCTAATATAATGCATTTTAATGTGCTTTTCACTAATGTATGCTGCCTGTCCCCATATTCATATGGGGTGTACATGTTTTGTAGACATTACTTGGTTGGAGAATCGCATCAGAAAATTTGGAGCTAATTTCAGATATCTGTGTTTTCAAAACCGTGGATTACATAGACCCATCCAAACTGCTCCTTCATCTTCAATCATGTGCAGTCCATGTGATTTTGTTGTCCACTTCACCTGTCTATTGCATGGACTATTTTCCATTTGTATCAAAACCTATAATGATTTCAACCCACCCCTTCCTAAATGACACTGTTGGCAACATTTGCTTGTCTCCAAAGGCGAAGTCATATGGTTGCTCTTTTGGGGCTGCTCCCTCCCTCCACCCAGTGCCAGTTCCAGATTTGGGGGGGGAGGCTTCTGCAAGACACCTTCAATGCCCCCTCCCTCGGTGAGCCAATCCCCTCATGACCCTTGTTGTCTGCAGCAGCTGCTGCTGCTGCTCCATTTCATCATTAGGAACATCAGAAGCTGCTTTCTGCCAAGGCCATCTAGCTCAGTCTTGTCTACACCAGGGATGGGAGCCTATGGCCTTCCAGATATTGCTGGGCTCCATTCTCCCTGCCCTTTGGCCATGCTGGCTGGGGCTGATAGGAGCTGGAGTCCAGCAACATCTGGAGGGCCTCGGGACCTTCCTTCCTAGTCCACACAGACCTGCTCTCAGGGATTTCTGCAAGGGCACGTTCCCTGTCCTACTGGGAGGTGCTGAGGAGTGAAACCTGGGGTCTTCTGCATGGAAAGCAGATGTTCCCCCACTGAGTTCCAGCCTCTTCCCCAAGGAAGGCATCTTTGACATCATCTCTGAGCTTGCCAGACAGAGCCAATGCTTAAGAAGGCAGCGGCAGCAGCAGGAGGGGAGGAAAGCCTTTTTTCTTCCCAATTAGAAACTACTACTACTACTACTACTACTACTACTACTACTACTACTAATAATAATAATAATAATAATAATAATAATAATAATAATAATAATAATAATAATGATGATGATGCCAAGCTGTGGCTGGGAAGCCTATCAGATCTGTTAGGCTCAGCATCTCTTCGGGAGGAGGAAAGATGCCGGGTGCTATTGTGGAGCCTGTTTGGTGTGGTACTTTTGTTCCTCTCATCAACAGGGGAAGAAAAGAGGGAAATAAAATACACCCTCACCTGTATGAGCATGCACAGAGAGAGAGAGAGAGAGAGAGAGAGAGAGAGAGAGAATGCTGCGCAGGGTGTACAACAGGAGGCAGAGGCATTGTTGTCAAAATGGAAATGTGTCTCTTTGTTGATGAGCTTGTATCTCCTTTGCATTGTCTTTCTTGCCATCCGCCTTTGATGGCCCCCGTGTTTGTGCACCAGCTATGAAATTGCTTTAGAGGACAAAGGGAGCTTGTGTTTATCGATAACAAAAAGGGAGGAATAGAAGGCTGGGGCAGCAGGGATGCCTCTCTCTCTCTCTCTCTCTCTCTCTCCCTCTAACCTGCCACACTGCACAAACATAATTTCCTAGGAGCAGCTGTCAAAGGCTTGCAGAGAAAATGGGAAGGCCAGGCCCAGGCCTTGTGCTGGTGATGGACAGACAGCTTTGCAGGTCCCTTACGTGGCTAATGTAACCATCTGGCCTCATTTAACAGGCCTACTTAGCTCCAAATGGATAAAGATCCTTCAGGCCATTTGCTCTCCCACCAAATCATTGGCTTCCATTAGCAGTGCAGGAGGGTGGTAGAGCTTTCCCCCCCTTTTTTATTTTTTCCGAACATCCACTCCAGTTCATGCTGTGATCCCATTATTTTGGACACTGAGCTGCAGTCATCCCAGAGACAGAGAGAGAGAGTGAGGTGGTCTGTTGTGGAAAATGCATGAGAAGGGCTTTTGATCTTCTCTCAAGACATTGTGTAGGTCCTACTTTTAGGCTCCAGTCCTAGGGTTAGGGTCTGGCAAAATGTCTCATGGGCCATAGAATGCTTTGGGTCTCTCTCTCCAAGGGCAGAGAGAGAGAGAGAGAGAGAGAGAGAGAGAGAGAGAGAGAGAGAGAGACCACCCTTGGACAGATAGAGTTGACCTTGTGAGATCCCTCACGGCTGCCACAGGGACCTCCACAACCCTTGCCTCACTGCATCAGAGCTTCAACATCAGTAGATGCAAGAGGGATGTGTGCTGCATTGGGATAGACGAATCTGTCAGTTTGTTTGTTAGATTTATATCCCACCCTTTCTCCCAGTAGCAACCCAGGGCTCATTTTCAGTTTCTCATTTTTCTCGTAGCCACCATGAGGACTTGCAGAATCCACTTTTGTTGCCCAGCTGTTAATCCTCACACCACAGGGATATAATTTAAGAGTGTCTGAATACCCACAAATATCAAGGATTTCTTCAAGACAAAATTAATATGAATTATAATTTCTGACCAGACACCACAGGACATATCCATATCATATGCCTCAATGAGGCATTTTCAGCAATGCATTGCCAGCATCTCTCTGAAGTAGCCAAATTCTTCCTATAATGGCACTATGAGATTTTTTTAAAAAATAAAATGCACACTTTCTCCTGGTATATGCATTTTTGTACACTTACTTGGCTGGAGAACTACATTGCAAAATTCAGGGAAGTGCAAATTTTGAAGGATCTCTGCATTTCAGTTCACATAGTTTTGGGGAAGTACAAATTTGGTTGCTTCACCTTTAAATGTCAACTGAATTGAATTTCTCCCCCATCCCTAAAACTGGGTGAAGTTGTGGACCCACACGACACGACCCCTGGAACAAGAGGCAAACTATGCCAGTCCTAGAGCTGGCCTACTTTATTTCCCTCCAACAGCATCCGGAGGGCACCATATTGGCGATCCCAGATATACAACCACATGCATCCTGCCCCTCTCCCCATCCCTCACCCAGCAAAGAGGCAGGGACTGGTTTCCATCCCAAGGCTCTGTATTCCCTTCTCCCTCATTAGCTAATAGAGGCTTTAATAGCCACGATTCTCTCCTTCCCCTTGCCTCCCTCAGATGAAAAGTTTAATTGTACAGCCGTGCGTGCAGCTGAGCCTTCTCCTTTATCTCTGCAATAAAGAAATGGTTGTGGGGGGGGGGTGTTTATAGTAGACAGTTCAGACCAAGCTGTCAATTTCACACAGGGCCTTATCAGTGCTTGCACATGGTGTAAGTCCATCAGAAATGAGATGTGGGATCCAAATGTCGAACACATGGGGTTAAATGATTTCTCCCCCCCCCGCTGCCCCCTCCCTGGCTTTACAGCTGCTCCTCCCTTCCACTTCCTCTGATTACACCACTGACAGCCGCTTCAAAAAGAGAACAGTCTTTTCACCCAGCCTCCCTGGCTAAAACACATTAATTTATTGTAGCTGGCTCTTTATTTGATTATCATTTTATTAAAACTGCCCGAGGTGATAACATTTCAGCTGGAACAAATCCTTAGCTCCTTCTCTTAATCTATTACCAACACAATTTATTTCCAGGCTAAAAGGAGAGTGGGAAGGGTGCCTGTTTGCTGCTAAAGATAGATCTTCCTCTACGAGACAGATGGGCTTCTGCAAAGGGGAGGGACATAAGGAGAGTCCTGCTGGATGGAAGAGGCCCACATCCAGCATCATAACTACCAACAGTGGGTAGCCAAGCAGGAAGACTACAAGCAGCCGTGGCATCTGCCTTGAGCAGGGGGTTGGTCTGGATAGCCTTATAGGACCCTTCCAAGTCTACCCTTCCATGGTTCTATCATACCAAAGGGCTATCTAGTCCAGTGTGCTAGTCCCTACAGTGGCCAACTGGATGCCCCAATGGGAAGCCCACAAGCAGGAGATGAGGGCAATAGTCCTCTCCCACTTATGATCCCCAGCAACTGGTCGTCAGAGGCATGCTGCATCTCATACAGGAGGCGACAAGGTCATGGTGAATAATGGCAATTGATAAGTCTTACCTCCGTGAATTTATTTCTTCTGATCCCCCTTTAAAGCTATCCAAGTTGGTGCTCACCATTACATCTTGTGCTAGCAAATCCCATAATTTGTGTGCTGTGTACTTCCTTTTGTCTGTTCTGAATCTTCCAGCATTCATCTTCACTGGATGATCTCATTGGGTTCTAGAACTATGAGAGAGGGAGGAGGGGGAAAAAACCCTCTCTCTCTCTCTCTCTCTCTCCACTTTCTCCACATCATGCGTCATTTTATACACCTTTATCATGTCCCCACATTTTTTTTTCTAAATGAGAATGCTTCAAATGTTGCAAACATGCTTCATAGCAGGGGAGTTGTTTCTGCCCCGTGAAGATGGTTGCCTTTTTCCTCTGCTCCTTTGAATATAAGGTGGAAGTGTGCCTCTTACCATTTGAATTCAGGAAGCGAGTGTGTATCAGCTACTAGATGTCTTAGAAAGACTGCTCTGGACTCCCCTCTCACTTAGGTGGAGCCTGCCCCTTCCCGACCCACACCTATTGCCCAACTCTCTCCCTTCACTCTGCTGCACGCAGCTAGGAACATTTTTACAGAGGCAGTAGCTTGTTATAGACTTCAGTGCCTGACACATAAAAGTCAGAGGCAACATCAAGGAGCGATTAATGATAATGGCTGACATTTTATACGGTGCCTTGTAGCCCGGAGCATTGCAGGGACTCTTTACAAACCGTACACAGGAATAGCCAAACATTTCATTCAGCCCCAGAACAGCAGCTAAGGTAGCACATGTGAACCTCGGAAGCCACTTAATGGCTGATAGTGACATGGCCTAAGAAGCTACGAATGAGTGGTGAGGGGGGTGGTAGGGGGCTGTGTTCATTTCACAATAGAGAAGGGGAAGAAATTCAGTCCAGCCTGCATTTTAATGCAAACCCTATCCTAATTCACACTTCCCCAAATAATACGTGACCCAAAACACAGCTGTCCTTCAGAATGTGCACTTCTCCTAATTTCACGATGTGGTTCTCCAACCACACAAAAAAATGTGTATGAAAAATGCATATGTTAGGGGAAAGCCTGCATAAAGGCTCATATATTGGTGAAAATAACATAGAAAAATGCATTGTGTGAGGGGGAATTGCTTGCAAAAATGTGCATATTAGCAGAAATGCACACTAAAAGCGTGATGAATTTTCATGAAAACATGATGTGGAAATGTGGTGAACTGAACTTAAAGTTGGGGGGGAATGAGAAACCGAGGGAAACTGAGATCCATCCCTCCTTCTTTGAGAACAGCTATGGGGACAGCTACACTGCATGCAGGCATCTAGATGCCTGCTCCTGAGGCACTGCCATTGCCCTCGCTACATTTCATCCTCATCTCCCAGCAAAGACTGGCATGGACTGCCACCATGGCATACAAAGCAGCTGGCTAGTTATAGTGCTCAGGTGGATGCCGCAGCTATTAAAACAGAGCACAAATTCCTTGTTTTAAGTTGTGACAGGCTGGCGTTAGCATCACCGGCGCCCGCCTTGGTCCCATTTGTGCTGGTACGTGGTTTGCTTATCCACCTGCCCATTTCTCTGGTCATTAGTTCAACTGGCAGCTGAGGGTGGGCCTTCAAAGCTGCCCACCATTTTAAATGTCCCATAATGCTCCTGGGTGCCCAGTGTAGGATTGTTCTAAGGCAGGGATGGGGAACCTCTGGGCCAAATGCAGCCCTCCAGCCCTCTGTGCCTTGGACTCTCCCTGGGCTTTTTTTGTACACGTTACCTGACTGCAGAACTACAGTGCAAAATTCAGAGATGTGAGAATTTTGAAGGATGTCTGCATTTCGGTTCCCACATTGTTCTGGAAAGTGAGAAATAGGTAGGTTCACCTTTAAATGTGAACTGAATCAATTTTTGCTCCCATCGCTACCTGGGATTAAATACCATTGAATTCAGTAGGGTTTAAGTCTGAATAGGTGTGGATAGGATTGCAGCTTTATCAGGTTATGATCAAAAGACAGAACATATATCAGAATGATTCAAAATGCACCAACTGAACTTAGGGATCATCTATGCTTCGGGATATGCACACATTTGAATCTCTGACCTTTGCCAAATTTATCAAATTTTCAACGTTTGCAAAAATTTGCATAACTCAGCATTTCCCTCCTTTCAAGTTAAGTTGTCCTGACATTCAAATGTTCAGAACTAAATCCTTCCAGAGTCAGGTGCTGTTGTTTGTTTGTTTGGTCTGTATTACTTTCCTTTCATCCTACGTACAATGATGAAATGGGGGAGATTTTACCAGCGCAAGATAGGTTGTGTGTTTGTGGAGACCCAGTTCTGGAGGACTTGGCTCATTACATACTCGAGTGTCGGTTATATACCCACATTAGAGAAAGTTACTTAGAGCCGTTCCTAAAGAAAATGAAATACTGGGGTGTGAAAGAGAAACTCAGCTTTCTATTACAAACAACAAATCAGTATGTAATCCGGAGGGTCACTGCATTTGCACTGAAGGCTGCTAGATGCAGAGAAAAGTTCCTAGATCCCATCTCTGTAAAGTGTCATAGAGATTTGGAGATATGAGTGCATAAAATGCTCGTTGACATGATATTACATATTAAATATCATTTTATTTCCTGTTATAGCAATGTTTAACTTTTTTACAAGTAAAGCTCTATTCATTTTAAGACTAGTTATATATTCTATTTATTAATTTTATTAATTTTAATTGTGATTATTAGCATTATATGAAAGTCATTTAATGTCTTAATGTTTTATATTCTGTTCTGCAATGGTTTTTGGACTAAGCAATAAACATATTAAACATATGATTAGTAGTATTATGCCTTTCATCCTATGGCATGTGGTTGAACCAATCAACGACTGAAAATTTCACACTGCAGTGTTCAGTCATGCCATTTCAGATTTTAGTGAGGGCCAAAACATTGAGGCAGATCCACAGTATGGTTCAACAACAACAACAACAGACCATTTGGATTGTTACTTTTCATGCTAACTATTCATGTCAGGGAATTCAAAGAGCAGACCACAAACTCAAGGCTTAAGGCAGTGACAGCCCTTGGCCCCATGTCAGTAGGGCAGTGGAATCTGCTCCAGGTCTTAGTCTTAACTTTCAAGGAGCTATCCAAGGTGCTGAACCAATTTTGGGAATAGATTTCAGCACCTTGCACAGCTCCTTGAAGGTTCAGACTAAAACCAGGTACGCATTACAATGCCCCAATGACATGGAGCCACCAGCCACCACAGGCCTAAGTGTAGTTTTGAGCTTAGCAATATGTGCGGAACACATATGTTGAGGCTTCAGAGCCTTCTTCAGGCATAAGATGGAAACTGGAATGTGCAAGGTTAGCCTTTCTGATTTTTAGGCATCTTTCACACTGCCACAATAACAATGTCACTGACTTCAAGTGAGGGCAATTGATGATCCCATTGAGGGCAGCTGAGGGCAATGCAAATGAGCAAGGGAATATTTTCACAAGGAGTGCTTTTAAAAGTTACCAAAAAGCATAACTGAAATTGTTCATGGGGAAACCAAAAGTAGTCTCAGCTCAGCTTGGCTCCTCACGTTTTGATGACAGCCTGCAATGAGCTGGTCCTCCTCTTGTCAGCTGACAATTATGCTGTGGCAGAGAATAAGTACAGAGAAAAGAGAGAGAGAAAGAAACCAACACGTTTTGATAATTCATGCAATATTCATTCAGAATTATTTGTACATGATTCTGTTTTTTATACAGATACATATTTTAAATGATACATTCCATAAAATAGAGCCATGAGGCTTAATTTCCTTCTGATACAGAATTGCATTTGGGACGTTATGGGTATTAGTACGGTATATGAAGGGAAGAAAAGGACAAGTTTAATTATGATTCAGTGAGGCTGGGTGTGGGTATGGTTTAAAGCCATTTAATTAGCACTGGAAAATAAGGCTGTGATTATCTTGAAATATGGCCTAATTAACCCTATGGAGAGCCCATACATGCTGCTCAGGAAAGCTGGATACATTAATAGTCTATTAATGTAACCAGCTTAACTGCCTGTCATGCAGGCATCTGGGAACAAGCAAGCAGGCTCAAATTCCTAACAAGAACAAAACATGGAGAGGTTTTCTCTTGCAGGCATAAGGGTTAAGCCTGATGCACAGGTCAAACTGCTTCTTTGTGGTACACAAGTGGCAGTTTGCTGCATTCAGTTTGCTTCAGGAGTGCCTTGGGTTCTGAGCTGCCAACTCGCTTGTCTGCTTTTGCTGTGAGACATTCCTCCTCCTGCATTGAGCTGGCACCACCATAAAGTAGGGTTGCCAGGTTCAGGGCCTGAGACTGATCCTGTATCTTTAGGAGAAGAGAAAGTCGGCCAAGTGCAGGTGTTCTTGCAACACTGTAATGGGAAAAGCCACAAGGCGGAATTCTCCCTTCCCCCTGCACAACTTTTAAAGATACAGAAGACCTCTGGGAGGCCGGACCTGGCAACCAAGAGGTCTTCTGTGTCTTTAAAATCTCTCACACACACATTGCCAATGGCTGAGGCTGATGGGAGTTGTGGTCCAACAATATCTGGAGGCACACTGGTTGGGAAAGGCTGCTCTAAGGTATCCTGGACCCCAGTTGTCAAGTGCTTTGTAAATTCATACAAGAACCTTGAACCTGGCCTGATAGCATATGGGCAGCCAATGCAAGCTTTTAAGCACCAGAGTTATGTACAGGCTGTCCCCACCAACAGTCTAGCTGCAGAATTTTGTACTAGCTGGAGGCTCTGCACCAGGCCCAAGAGTAGTCCTACACAGAGGGCATGACAGGTACAGGGTGGCATTGTAAGAGAGTGTGATTAAAACTGAGCTTTTAAAGAGCTCAGTTCTCTTAGGAAGACACCTTGTAAGAGTTTAAATTTGGGCTTCTTTAGGTGTTCGTGTTTTCCACCGTTAAGCCAAGGAGGAAGCCCTGGAAAATGGTGCATGTGAAGTCATCCTATGGTTGGCTTCTGATACCACATTTTGCATTCTGGAACAGATACCCAAGTAAAAGATATACTTGTAATTGGGAAAGGTGTCCAGAGTTTTAATTTGCCAGCTTTCCCTGATACACAGAATAAGACAGAGCTCACATGTCTAAGAAGTATCAAGCAGATCA
Source organism: Rhineura floridana (assembly GCF_030035675.1). Lineage (NCBI taxonomy): Eukaryota > Metazoa > Chordata > Lepidosauria > Squamata > Rhineuridae > Rhineura > Rhineura floridana. The sequence continues at coordinate 40,278,080 of NC_084491.1, forward strand.
CTTTCATCGTTTACGTAGGTTGCATGTGTTTTATGTTTGGATCTCTGAGCCCAAGCATGAAAGCTAGGTTTACATCATGATTTTATTTTTTGTTACTTTGCTCAACCTGACCTGTGCAGCTTCATGGCTCAAATCTAAAGCCTAGCAAACTTTTAAAAATATACTGGCCAAGACTCACCAGCCCACATCATCATCCTTCCTTACTGTTACACCTACTGCAGCAACTAATAAACATGTGCTTCGAGCCGACAATATGCAAGGTGCTGTTCAAAAGCATTGGACTAATCCAGCCTGCTTGATTTCTGCCTTAAAAACTAAGTGTCTCCATGGCTTATTAGTTCAATCCACCCCTTTCCACACCAATTTACATAGAATTTCTAGATTTACATAATTTATTTTGAGCACGGAGTCTTGAGGGTTCTTGGCTCTGGTTTTCAGATTTTCTCCGCATGGAATAGAAATGCCTCCGCTGGTCTCTTCTGGCATAAATAATCCACCGACGGTTCTAATCCAAACCCGTTTATTAAGCATTTGCTCCTATCACAAGAAAATGAGTGTAAGGAGCTGGCAGGCCAAGCTGGCAGCTGAACAGCTGTATTTATAATTACAGAATATCAATCAATAAATAAGCAAGGATTGACTATTTGCTTGATCCAAGAAGTCACTGGAGATGTGGGGGGGGGGACGACACATCATCAAACAGGGCCATAGTGAGGGGACCTGGGCCCTCCCAGAAATATACCAAAGCCACCTCCTAGGATGCCCACATTCCCTTTTTAAAAAAAGAAAAGTAACCCTCTGGCTCAGGAGTGGCTAGCCTAGGAGGGATTTGGATGCTTCAGAACCAGAGCTTGGAAAAGTTACTTTTTTGAACTACAACTCCCATCAGCCCCAGCCAGCATGGCCACTGGATTGGGCTGATGGGAGTTGTAGTTCAAAAAAGTAACTTTTCCAAGCTCTGTTCAGAACCAGGATGCTTCCCGGCCCACCCACTTTTGGGCCCTACCAAAGTCAGATAACAGTGGAGCCAGGGTGTCAGAGGAGGCAGCAGCAGCAAGGAGGGGCGCTTCAACATCAGATCTCCCTCTCTGACATCAGAGCTCTGTCTCTGACACTGGATTCCTATGGCCCCTGGGATGCCCCCTCAGGATATTTAGCAGAGGTGGGGAATCATGGGGCCATGAGCCAGATCTGCCCCATCCCATAGCTCTCTATTCTGCTCTCAGATTTCTCCCAAGGCCATGGGGAAGGGGCATAGCTCAGTGGTAAGGCATCTGCCTTGCATGCAGAAGGTCCCAGGGGCAATCCTTGGCATCTCCAGGTAGGGCTGGGACAGACATCCTCTTGAAAACCCGGAGAGCCACTGCCAGTCAGTGTAGACGATACTGAGCTAGATGGACCAATGGTCTGACTCAGCATAAGGCAGCTTTCTATGTTCCTCTCTTCAGGCAACAACCCCTCACAAGTTCTGCTCTGCATTCTCCTCAAGTGCTTTTGTCTGGCTTGAATTTGTCCTTGAACTGTGATATCACTTGCTTGGTGTTAGGTGTGGGTATAGAAACCTCCGTCTTTTGCATGGCTGGAATGCACCCAACTATGCAATGGTAACAATCATCCATTGCTTCATCCGCTTTCACCTCTGGCCCCACCATGCGCATGTGGCCCCCAGAAGGTTGCCAGAAAAACAATGTGGCCCTCCATCTGAAAAAAGGTTTCCCACTCCTAGTCTATGGGATTGTATCATCAATGTATTTTAGTATGCATTTTGAACTGAAAATTGTATTGCTAATTTTGAAGAAGGGAGAAATCCAAGGGATAAATTCGTAATAGTCAGGGATGGAAGAGAAATTCAATTCAGTTTACATTTAAAGCCAAATCTATCAAATTTGCACTTTCTGAAACAATATGAGAACTGAAACACAGCCATTTTTGATTCCATCCCAACACTTGCCATGGGATGCACAGAAAGAAAATAGATAGTGATAAGATAAGCAGCTTCCAAAAGCTGCTCTGTGACTTCCGGGAAGGGTGACTTAGCCTGTGCCTGCTTTTGAGACGGGCTCCTGCCTCAAAAGAAGCTTATTCAGATATATCAGTCAGTTTTTTCTTTTTTTTTTGACTGATTAAACTTCTCCCGGGTAGGGAGAAACGAAGAGATTAACCTCAAAGCCTATTTTTGTTGGGACGACCAGATCTCATTAATTTATGGGACGAGGTCCAGCCGACGAAGGTGGGACGGATTTTCAACAGCAAGCTCTATCTGTTAAAGCGAACGTTCATCTTATCTTCTAAGAGAGAACGCACTAACAGGCAAGCACCCTTCTTTCTATATTTTTCTTTTACTTGACTTAAATTGTTGCTGTTTAAAAGAGATTTGCCAGATTGATCAGTTTTTGACATCTCACTGGGGAGCCATAACTTCTCTCTGCTACGCATTAATTAATAGCTTATCTCTGTTTTTGTTGCAAAAAGCTGTCCTGGATTTGCATTCTAAAGATATACACAGAAGAGGGATTTCTATTCCAGATTTTTATTTTGAAAAATATTATACTGTTTTGAGACTACTCTCTTTTTGGTCTATTTTATTTTGACGAATCTGTTTCTTGACGATTGCCATTAATTGTTTCGATCCTGGGAACTGCATTTTGTTTACTTAACTATTGGAGAGATAAGGCTGTCTGCTCTGTTTATACTGTGATGTCACCAAGTTTGGAGTATTAACCCAATTGTTGCTGAAATAAGAAGTGGTTTTCCTATATTTTTCTTTTAAAATGGCAATTAAGAAAGTGGCTGAAAATCTGGAAATAACTATGTTTCAGAAAATAATGGATGAGATTGAGATAATGAAAATTGAATTGAGTAAAATGAAGCAGGAGATTAAAGATATAAGGGTCCCTGTGAGAGAGGTGACCCTGGAAGGGGTCCCTGTGAGAGAGGAGACCCCGGAGATTGGAACAGGGGTCCCTGCGAGAGAGGAGACCCTGGAGACTGGAATAGGGGTCCCTGTGAGAGAGGAGATCCCGGAGATTGGAACCAACGTGGAACAGGAACAAGATTTGGAGTCTATGGACTTTAGAAATAAAATCTATTGTTTGGAACTCAATGTTATCTCTGAAGAAATGAATGAAGATTCTAGAGATAAAGTTATTAATGGCATGGATAATCTTCTGGACTGGAATGATGTGATGGAGCCCAATATAGAGAAAATCTATGGAATTAACTGCAGCCATGTGACAATGGAAAAACTTTTAAGAGATGACCCAGTGTATTTTGAAAAAAAGAACAGAGATATGATTTTACAGCAGTATTTCAGCAACCTATTCAGAATGGATGGCAAGAAAATATTTGGGATAGAGGTAATTCCCATCAGACTCTTACTATATGACTATGGCTTTGACAGCAAGATTATTATGGAATACTGATAATGGAAGATTGGATATTGAAATTACTGGACTTAACAAGACTACTGAAGATGGAAGATGGAAAATGGAACTAATAGAGATAATAGAACAATGGCTACTGAAATTATTGAACCTAACAGATTCTGATGTGATGGATTAATTGAAATGTTTATTTTGACTATGGTTATGACAATAAGATTATCATAATTAGTAATGAGATGGATTAATCGATATGCTTATCTGGAAAAAAAATTGATAGATATATTTCTTAAAGAATTGAAACCTCTCTTTGACTTTTTGTGGAAAGAATAAAGTAATGTTTATGAGATTTGATGATTAAGTAAGATAACTACTGGAGGAAAGTGATTTTATAATATGACTTAAGAGACAGGATTGTTATATATTATAGACTTATAACTGATTTGATCTTTGACAAATGGGAAGTCAATATTTTACTCTTTATTTTTTATTTTTGTTTTTTTTTTCTTTTTTTCTTTTTGTTTAACTATTTTTGATTTTGTTTTTTGTCTTTGAATGTTTTATGATTTTGTCTTGTATGTTTTATGAAAATCTGAATAAAAATTATTGAAAAAAAAAAAAAAAAACAAAAGCTGCTCTGTAAACATGTCACATCAGCAAATATGCCAGCGGCATCCTCTTCCTCCTCTTCCGGATGATCAAAGCAAAAGAAATTGAATCCAGTGGTAATCATCCACAGGGTACTTTGCTTAAAATTCCCCTAATTATGGAAGTGTAGAAAATGACAGAGCCATGACAGTGCCCTGAATAGAGAATAGAAGGTCCTTGCCATTCAAATGTGTTGATGTGCTTTTTGAGAATGAGCAAAGGGGATCACAAGAAGACAGCGATTCTATGGAGAGAGGAGAGAGGCAGGGTGAAAAAGGCAATCGGCCCTGACCCAATGACTTCATAAAAGGCTGGAGGATGGGATGAGTTTCCCCACTCCGGAAAGATTGATAGGAAAATGAGCTTTTTTGCTGTGCCCCGTCCACTTTCCCTGTAATTACGGCATGATGCATTTTTGCCATATCATAAGCGATATTTTATCTGATACTTATGGCTGAGGTTCCAGCAAAGCTCCTAAGTACTTTGGCTGTCTGGCAAAAGAGAGAGGAGGAGGAGGAGGAGGGGTGCTGGATGTTTATAAATATAAATGACGGGAAATATGATTTCCTTCGGCATTTCCAGCCACAATCGTGCTTGATGGATTGGCCCAGATGTTGCAGATGGCGATAACCTTCACTTTTAGTGTTCACCAATGGACAGCAATTTGACAAAGAGGATATCTTTCTCTATTACATAAAGAACATATCCTCTCCCCCCACCTCTTTTTTGTAAAGGAAACAATGTGGAAAGAGCATATTGGCCTAAAGATCTATTCTCCATCACCAAGAAAAGCAATATTTGAGAATATCAACTGTGGGGGAGCATCACCCACCCAACATTTCTGACAGAAAACATTTCCACTAGAACTGCACTTAATGTTCTCCAGGTTTGCATTTTAGATAGAAACTGATATGCACATACTCATAAAACCATAGTCTGTGTGAAGATTTAGCTTTCAAAAATCATGTATGGCACCATTATTTCCCTCAGCTATAGCTGCTGGTGCACCATCCTCACCCCCTGCTGCATCCTGAGTTAGTCCCTTGTACGATTCCCAGACAATCAAGGATCATGCAGTGAATGGGATGAGGTCACAGTGCTACACAGCCAACCAGGTTTCACAATGTGATGATATCACAGTGGGCAAGTGAGGGCAAGGGTGATGGTAAGTGAGGGCAATGTAAACAAACGTGAACATTCTTGTAAGAAAAATCTCTAAAAAGTGGAGGTGTTTTTCAGCCATAAAGATGTTCATTAAAAAAAAATGAGTCTTCCCAGTCAAAACATTATCATGCACAGCAGTGGGCGAAGCATGTTGTTCTGTGCATACAAACCCACAGAGCAGATGAACAACCAGTTTTAGTGAAATTATATATATTATGTACATTATATATTTTATATATTTGGTGACATTGTTTGGGAGAAGGAGAATGGGAACCTGTATCCAGTCATTTCCCCCACTTCCCTCAATAGGCAGTAGGCAAGGGCCGCTTCTCACCCTATGAACCAACCCAGACCCTGCTATTGTCATCAGAGGCCTTTCTTTGTGTGCCCCCTCTGCAGGAGGTTCAGAGGGTTGCAACATGAGAACAGGCCTTTTCATTGGTAGCCTCCTGGCTGTGGAATGCTCTCCCTAGGAAGGCATGCCTGGCACCATCTTTATTTATTTTTAGGTGCCAGGAAAAGAACTTCCTCTTCACTCAGACTTGTCTCTGCTATTCCTGGTCTCTGTTACTCAGGCAGGTCCAGCAGACTTCAGACTTTATATTTGTATTTTAGGTTTTGATTGACTATTGTGCATGTGGCTTTTTTTGACTGATGAATTTTTTAGGTTTTATTGATTGTGTGTGCTTTATCTGATTTTTAAAGTAAATCGCTTTGGGTCACTTGGGTGAGAAAAGTGACTAATAAATATAATAAATATTTTTTAAAATAGACAATTGTTCTGTTCCTGCTAAATCTCCTAAACAACTTTTTTTTAATTAGGAGTTGAACATTAACGCAACTGAATGAGACCTCAATCACAATATGAACAAACCTGGATGCTGAATGCAACTTATTCGACTTGAGTTTGAGACAGCAGCATTAACTGAAAAACCAACATTGAGCCCTGTGCTTTCCCTTTCAATAACCAAGACCAATTAATCTGTAAATGTATCTATTTTACAATTCCTAGCCCTGCCAGTTGTCCAAGTTTGGTCTTCAAAGCAGCTTATGACAGTGTGGTATAGTGGTTAGAGTGTTGGACTAGGACCTGGGAAATTAGGGTTCAAATCCCCACTCAGGCATGAAGCTTGCTGGGTGACCTTGGGCCAGTCACGATCTCCTATCCTAATCCACCTCTCAGTGTTGTTCTGAGGATAAAATGGAGAGGGAGGACCCATGTACAGCACCTTGAACTCCTTGGACCCCTGAATATAAATGTAATAATAAAAAATTAAAAATAATAAAATGCCTTCTCTGTACATAGAAAACAAGGTGAGGAGGTGCTCCACGCTGGCCTGACTTGGGATCGTCTAGTCCACCTCTGCTACTCTACTCTAAAAGGAGATGCTCTTCTGCTCTTCTGGGCATTTGACTCTTTCACAGAGAATCATCATCCTTACAGCATCCAGTGGGTCAATCCCCTCCAGACCCCCAGCATACATGCAGAGCTTGGAAAAGTTACTTTTTTGAACTACAACTCCCATCAGCCCCAGCCAGCATGGCCACTGGATTGGGCCAATGGGAGTTGTGGTTCAAAAAAGTAACTTTTCCAAGCTCTGCATACAGGCTTCTCAAAGTGTCTTAGGAACTTAGAAAGCTGCCTAACAGTACATTAGCCTATATAGCTCAGTACTCCCTACCCTGACAGGCAGCAGTTCTCCAGGTCTGCAGACTAAGGACATTCTTTCCCAGTCATACCTGGAGGTGCTAAGGAGTGAACCTGGGGTCTTTTTTATGCACAGCAGATGTTCTACCATTGAGCTATGGCCCTTCCCATAAGACACAGGACCACAGGCACCTGCCTTCTACGGAGTCAGAACATTGGTCCATCTAGCTCAGGACTGTCCAGGGTTTCAGACAAGGGTCTGGCCTCTCGCAGCCCTACCTAGAGATGCCATTGGGAATAGATCCTGGGACCTGCTGCCTGCAAAACAGATGCTCTACCACTGAACTACGGCCCTTACCAATTTGGGGATGAGAAATTTCACATCTCTTTCATTAGAAGCCATTTGACAATCTCAGAGCTCTACAGTGAAGAGGCTCCGGGGAGGGAGTGGGAATTATCTAGTGCAATCTAGACACATGTTGTTTACGACAACTCACAGTAAGCCCCAAGCCAGAGGCAAGAGAAAAAGAAAACAGCGGAGATGGTTGTTTCATTAAGGCATGATTGATAAACTGAGATGCCTCCAATCTTTCAGATTTCCCTTCTCACATCAGAGGAAACTTGGACTGCAGACAGATTGCATCACATTTAGGGATCTTTCAAACCACCTGTTTGGCTAGTTAACTGAGCAGCTAGTGCGGAGAGCTATATATCAAAATAATCCTCACACCTTCTGGCAGCGGCATGTCTTCCAGAGGCTTTTATCTAGTATCCATTACCCAAACATCTGCAACCATCTAGTTTTCCTGGACAGGGCTTAGCTTCAGGCACAAGCCATCAGTATACTTCAAGTGCTGCAGAGTGATAGATGCAAAAAGAGGGGGAGTCAATTCCCTGACCCAAGGAGGTACCGGTCCACATTTTTTGCCAGGGAGAGGAAGGGGAAGGGAATAAGAGAGGAAATGGTAACAAGGGATGAGTGCAATCAAATTTAAACATAGGGCTGGATAGATGTCCTTTTCCCCATTTGAGAACAACTTTGCTCTAGTGCTGGGATCTCGACAGTGAAGCACCTCAGACTGACAGCTTACATAGGAGCTAGAGAGTCCACCCCTTCCTGACTCCTCTCATGTTTCCAAGGCTTCCAGTGAGGCAAGTCAGCACCAATATCCCCTCCTACAGAGCAGTCGAGACCTAGAGCAACCTGGAAGAAGTCCCGCGGCCTGTGCTAAGCCTAGTCCCATCTGCTCTGAGGCCTCCAGAACACCAGAGGGCAGTGTTACAAGTGACCCTTGAAGCACTGGAGCCCTCCAGATCTGATACCTTTTCAGTGTCAGTATAATGAACACTACTGAAGTTTGGAATATGTTGCAGTATTGCAGAGGAAATTCCTAACTGCTAAAGCAGTACGGCTATGGAACCAATGACTTAGGGAGGTGGTGGGCTCTCCAACACTGGAGACATTCAAGAGGCAGCTGGACGGCCACCTGTCGGGGATGCTTTGATTTGGATTCCTGCATTGAGCAGGGGGTTGGACTCGATGGCCTTATAGGCCCCTTCCAACTCTACGATTCTATTATTTTATTAGTCTGATAGGGCTGTTGGCTGAATGAATAAAGACACTTAGGATGCATTGCTCCTGGGAAATAAAGTCATTCTGACTACAGATGTACATGTGGCTGTTGTACAGCCACGAGGCTCACACTCACAGACACTGTCTCTGACTGACTAGAAAGGAAGAGGGAGCGAGGAAGTAAAGCTTGAGAGAGAAAAACCCCAAGTATTTACTAAAGAAGGAATCAGAGAGAGAAAAATAGTTTGCCTTTCTGTCTACCACCACCACCACTGGCTTAGGTTACTTGTTACGAGTGTTGGCGCTTTACTCCCAACACACACTCAGGGGAGGAGGGACAGTATTGTAGCAGCAGGCTCCTCCTTAGAATGGGGATATAGCTGATGCAGTGCCTTCCAATGCCCTGTTGTTGAACTCCAACTCCCATCGATCCTGATACATTGGCCAGGTTGGTTGGGTGTTGATGGGAGTTGGAGTCCAACAACATTTGCAGGGCACCATGTTGGCTGCCCCTGCATTGGAACATGTACAGAGAACCAATGCATGTACACCTGTTGACAGGGGGCCCTACACAGAGGTTCTAGTGAGCCTGCACTACCCCCACCATGTGTGTTCAATGTACCTACCAGAGCTTGGAAAAGTTACTTTTTTGAACTACAACTCCCATCAGCTCAATCCAGTGGCCATGCTGGCTGGGGCTGATGGGAGTTGTAGTTTTGAAAAAGTAACTTTTCCAAGCTCTGGTACCTACCTTGAATACCTGGACAAAGATATGCAAGGGGAGCATTGTGCAGCCCTAGACCTCAAGGGCTGCTGGAAAGATGTGGTTCCTAGGCCTACTCCAGCTATGCCTCTAGTCATACCCTCACCATATATTTAATACATTCTTATACCACTTTAACAATCATGGCTTCCCCCAATGAATCCCGGGAACTGTAGTTTGTTAAGGGTGCTGAGAGCTGTTAGGAGGCCCCTTACACAGCTACAATTCCCAGCACACTTAACAAACTACAGTTCCCAGGATTCCTGGGTGGGGGCAGGCACAACTGTGAAAGCGATATGAGAGTGCTTTAAATATATGATGTGACCTCTGTCCCAGTGAGGTGGAACTGTAGTTCCATCCTTAGGCTTCAGTTAGGGAAAGAGGGCTACAGAGTGACACCAAACGGCTCCCCAGAAGAGGTGGATTTTTGAGGCTAGATTCGAAGGAAGAGAAAGAACCCCACACAGGTGTCTGTAGAGGGAGATGTCAGACATAGGGGGCTTCTTGTCTTCTTTAAACAGATGGGAAATGGAGAGCAGGCCTGCACCACCAACTAGAAGTATGGCGGTCCATCAGGGCCTCCATACATTTCCTGCTTCCTGGTTTCCTGTCTGGGCTTGCATGAACAGGGAGGTTGTCAAGTATCTGCCAGCAGGGCTGGTTCAGGCCATTTTGTTGCCCAAAGGACAAAATGGCACCCTCTCATTCTACATGAGGATATGGCCACTGTGAGAACAGGATGCTGGACTAGATGGGCCGCTGGCCTGATCCAGCAGGTTCTTCTTATGTTACATTCACATATGGAAGTTGACCCAACTGGCAGCTGAACTGGACTTCAACACTGTATTGATGAAGGATAAAACTATTAATGGCTACTAGCCATGATGGCTATGCTCGTGTCCTATAAATACAAGTTGCTGGAAACCGCAGGAGAAGAGACTGTGTTTGTGCTCAGGACCTGCTTGTGGGCTTCCCATAGGAGGCACCTGGTTGGCAACTGTGAGAACAGGATTCTGGACTAGGTGGGCTATTAGTCTGATCCGGCAGGCTCTTCTTATGTACTTATGATGGGATACCATCCTCCACTACCCAGACAGCAAAAGACTGCCTTAGGGGGTGCAAGGCAGGTTGCTCTGACCTCCAACATCTTGCTGCTGTTCCTTGTCCTGTCCCATCCCCACAGCAACTGCCATCTGAGGCATCTGCTGCACTCTGTAAAATGATAGGGACGGCCCTGCCTGCAAGGCCCCAGTAGGTAACCTAAGCTTGGTGGGTCTCCAGTTGTGCAAATCTACCCAAGAACTAGAATTCCCACTTTGGATTTGTAGGCATCCCCACATATGAAGCCTAATGGCCAAGACAATCCTCTGGAAGGAATAATAATCCATCTCTGTGTTTAGAAATCGGGCAGAGGAGCAAATATTAGATTGCAAGCAGGGATGAGCTGAGCTGAGGGCATTCTAATATTGACTTCCCTTCCTGTACTGTGGTGTCTGTTTCCACCTTTCATTTATTCATTCCCCATCATCTCAGATCGCTGGTGTTGACATTGCTTGACTGCTCATCCTTTTCCTTCTCTGCATAAGCTACACACACACACACACACACACACAAACACACACACAAATTTTATTGTACTTTGGTTACCTTTTCTCCTAGGAAAGAATTTGAAACATCAGCTTGTTGCTGGGAAGATTCCAGCAAGCAGGAATACTATAGGGCAACCATGGGTACTGATCAGTCATTAGAGCCAGAATTCTCAGGGGGTGGTATAGAACTAGCTGGATCAACAGGCTGCCAGGTCACTATAAAGTGGCTCCCTAGATGATGCTACATGATGAAGAGGGCCACATTCACACCATACATTTATTCCATTATTATTCCACTTTAAACGGTCATGGCTTCCCCCAAAGAATCCTGGGAAGTGCAGTTTGTGAAGGGTGCTGAGAGTTGTTAGGAGACCCCTATTCTCCTCACAGAGGCACGGTTCTCAAAGTGGTTTAACACTCAGTCCCTCTTCCCAGAAAACCCTGAGAATTGTAGCTCTATGAGGGGAAGAGGGGTCTCCTAATAATTCTCACCACCCTTCACAAACTACTCTTCCCACGATTCTTTGGTGGAAGCTATGGCTGTTTAAAATGGTATAATAGTGGAATTAATGTATGGCGTGAATATGATCCAGGTAGAATGGTCATTCCAGAAGACCATAGGAGCTAAATGTTTCTTGGCACATTCAGTGATGCTCTGTCCTGCCCAAACTTTTCCTAGCTAAAGTTGCGAGATAAAGGCCTGGCTGAAGTTGCCATCTCTTAACAGTTCAGGATGGGGCCCGCTGATTAATGGGAACTATTTGAGTTGATTAAGAGGCTATTTGACTGAGGCAATGAGCCTTGGCAGCCTATTTGGTATGCACCAGCCATGTGGAATCTGGAAGATGCCCCTGGATGGAAATTTCACAGACTGGATTGCCAAAAAAATGGGGGGGGGCAGTCGGTGATGGTGGGGAATAGTTTCAAAGTGGGCTTGTTTAGCTGCCATATTTTTCTCATTGATTGATGCTTGTGATGCACCGTCACTCAACTTGGGTTGGTAAAACTGCGGTGGAGGTCTTGAATGTGGGAACCTACTGAAGGCAAAAGGGTGGGCTTGAATAGTCACCTGGCTCATCCCAGACCTATAATCCTTGGAGAGAAATGTGGCACTTTTTCTGTTGCTCCAGTGAGCAGGACTAGAACTCACGGGTGGAAATGGCAAGGAAGCAGATTTCAGCCGAACTTCAGGAGAAACCTGCTTTTCTCATTGAGCATCCCTGGTTCGATCTCTGGCACATCCAGGTAGAGCTGGGAAAGCCCCGTTTGAAACCCTGGAGAGCCACTGCCAGTCAGTGTAGGCAATACTGAGCTAGATGGACCAGTAGTCTGACTCAGTGTAAGGCAGCTTTCTAACAGTGGTGGTGGAGAGGGGGATTTAAATAAGAGGCTGGACAGCCATCGGGTAGGGATGCAGGAATTGCAAGATTCCTGCACTGGGCAGGGGAGCGAACTAGGTCAGGGGTGGGGAGCATTTGTCAGCCTGAGGGCCACATTCCTTTCTGGGCAAGCTTCCAAGGGCCATATGTCAGTGGTGGGTGGGACCAGAAGCAGAAGTGGGTGGAGCAAAGAATGTAAATTTTAGTTTTGTACTGGAGGCTAGTTTCTGGACACACTCACCCACCCCTCTCTGTCCTCCATCCAGACATGCAACAGGCATTGTCAGAGTCCAAGGACACATGCCAGGCAAGCAACAACACTTGGGGTGCAAAACAGGGCCAGAAAGGGGTATGGCCTGGAGGAGTTCCAAGGGCCAGATAGACAGAGCTGGGGGGCTGCATTTGGCCTCTGGGCCTGAGGTTCCCCACTCCTGAATTAGATGAACTGCACAGTCTGTCCTAGAATCCTGTAATTCATAACACTAGGGGCCATGCAAGGACATGGCCCTGGAGTGGATTCAGGGCAGGCAAAAGGAAGGATTTCTTCATGCAGTGTATAGGGTATTTGTGAAATTCACTCCCACAAGATATAGTGATGGCCAGTAGCTTTATGCTAGAGATCCATTAGTTGCTTATTTCCCATGATCACTAAACAGAGTTTTCATGTTCAGAGTATTTCTCTGCATAGCAGATGCTAGAGTCAAACAAGACTGGAAATGGCTGTTGCCTTCATGTCCTGCTTATATGCTCTATGGTGGCACCTTGCTGTCCCCTGTTAGAAGCAGGATGCCAGACTAGATGTTCTTAATCAGGGTTGTGTGCATTCCATATCTGGAAACTCATATACTATTGTAACTACAGATTCAAGAATATGAAAATCCATCATCCTAAAAATCTCCACTTTATTTTTTTAAAAAAATAAGGTTTCTAGTCCTTAAGGTATGTAGGGTAAACTGAAATCTCAAAAGAATGAGGGTATAAGTAGATTTTCCAGCAATGGGTGGGCAGAGTTTCAACTGTCTGCCTCCATTCCCATCTTCATGACTTGAAACAGCACAATGCATCTAACAATATAGGCAAATGCATGCAAATGTGTTTCTTTTGCATAATATATACAGGGCACCATATTAAGCTTTTCTAGTCAGACGTTTCTGATTGCATTTCCGCCTATTTAGCACCCAGCAGAAAACAGCCTTGCAAATAAATCCATTAAAGTGACAGGGCCTGGCGAGAATCAGACCCAATGATCATGGTTCCACGGTTTGCAAGGGGAGCTGCTCTCCACCCAAGGGGTTGGAGGTGAGAAATTTGATTCAATTTGCATTTAAAGGTGAATCTCCCAAATTCACACTTTCCAAAACAATACAAGAAGCAAAATACAGCCATCCTTCAAAATCTGCACTTTTCTGAATTTTGCAATGCAGTTCTCTAGCCAAGTAATGTGTACAAAAGTCCATATACTGTGGTAGAGTATTTATGAAATGTATATATTGGTGAAAATAACATACAAAATGCATTATATTAGGGTAAATTATTTTGCAAAAATGTGTATATTAGGCAAAAGCGCATACAAAGATGTATATATTAGGAGAAATTCGCACTAAAATTCCGATGAACTTTCACGAGGACTTTAAAACACACACAACAACAACCCAAACTGATATGGAAATGTGGAGAGCTGAATTTAAGATTGTAAAAATGAGAAATTAAGAGAAACCAAAATGGACAGATTTGCCCATCCCTAGCTGGGGGTGAGTAGCACAGTTCCGGGTGAGTATGGGTCGAATCCAGAAGTAGCGATCCAAGGATCCTGAGGCAGATAACATAATCCAAGGAAGAAAAGAAGGAAAGATCCCAAAGGATCCACTGAACAAAGAAAGGGGATTGGAGATCAGCCAGGCCAAGGTCTTCTCTGCTGAGCCAAGGTTCTCAGACTGAGAAGCAAGCTCTGAGATGAGGGCTTTATAGAGCCTGGAGGACATTGATTGGCTCTCGAGGTTAGTTGACCAATTAAGCTATGGAGGCAGAGTTAGCATTGAAATCTAAGGGGTCACCTTTAAAGTTCCAAGCTGGCTTCAGTTTAAGGCAGATAGCTGATGGTGGGGTGTTGAAGCCTCTCAGATGAGACCCCCCACCCCACATACTTCCACACACAAAGCATCTACCTTCCTTTGTTATTGCAGCAATGCGTTGATGTGCATCGCTGTTAGTGTATTGCTGCCGTGCTTTATCTGTGGTGTTTTATGGTAATATTTCTTTTTGTTGCAATGGCGACTATTTAGCTGGGCCTTGTTTTGTTTTGTTTTCCAAAAGCTGCCCAAAGAAAGGGCTGCCTATAAATAAACCCTCCTGCAAGCGAAAAAAGCTGCCTACTTGGAGGCAATTCTTATACTCTGCAGGTAAGCAACTCTTCCAAGTCTCGCATAAACAGCCTTGCCCAGGATGCTCAAACACACAGCAGGAGTGTGCTTGTATTGTTCCATTCATGGAAGTTGTTTCCTCAGAAAACATTAGAGAATACAGCTGGCTCTGAACTATAAAAATAGGGGGGATTTTTCCCTTGCCCAGCTTTATACAATAGACCACAATGCTGTATCTTGCAATAACAGTCTCATCTAAGCAATGCAATAAAAATTTAGCACGTCCAGCTCTGCTCCCTGGTCTGCAAATGAGCAACACAATTGCCCTGTCCATCCCTCTGGCCCTTGTCGCCAGCATTGCACTGCAAGCGCGTTACTCTCAAGGGTAACGGCTCTTGCTCACTTGTGCACGCTCGGCTTTCTGTCTGAATTGCGGCGTCTGTGATTTCTGGTAATAACATGGGACATTAGTCCGCTTACGACTTTGCATAACAAGAGAATTGCAATTAACACAATGATCCTGTCTTGTGTTTGAGCACTTTGGCACGGGTCATGAAGCCGGTTTAACACAAGGATCCAGAGGGAGTTATTTACTCTGCTGTAATAGGTTTGTGCTCGGCTGGGAACAAGGACTCGGATGCACAGAGCTGGCCTGTGGTTATGCGCTCCTAGCTCAATCTTGGGTTCCAGCATCATGTGTAAGTATACAAGTGGGGATATGTAGATGTCTGGCTGCACGTTCCATGATGAGGATGAAAGCCTCTAATTCTGTACTCTTCAGGCTTCTAGGAGTGGCCCTGCTATGCCCCCCAAACTTACTTGGCTCCCATCTTCTCCACAGAACGTATGCAGCAGCTGCCTTATGCCATTAGGCCATTGGTCCATCTAGCCCAGTGTTCTCTGACCGGCAGTTACCTGCCTCCAGGCCCAGAGCAACATCTGGCCCCTCCCAACAAAAAAGTCTCTGGTCCATGGAGCTTACAGTTTTAAGTTTAGACATTTGGGAAGGAAGAAGATCTCATAGAAGGTCCCAGACCTTCTGGCTCAGATCCTTGGGTTCTGCTTGTAAAGTGTTTGCTTTGCCACCGAGCTATGGGCCAACCATCTCAGGGTTCAGACTGTCTGAACTGTGAGCGTTTAAAAAGGTTCACCCAGAGAACATCTGCTTCCTGGCCCAAAAAAGCACAAGGGGAAGAGGGAACAGGTCTCCACTGCACGGAGCTTACAGTCTACGTTTGGATAGTGAGGGATGGGAGAGGAAGACCTTGCAGAAAGAGAGAGATAAATTAACAAGAAAAAAATTCATATTCACCGGGGAAACACAGCTGAAGTGCCATCTGACATGATTCAGGACAGGAGGGTCTGTGATGATCCTCAAAAGACAGCCTCCAAAGTAATGACCCCAGAAACTCTCAGTTACAAGCTGGGGGGGGGAGGAGTAATGCCTCCATTCTTTGCTTCTGAGAAAGTAGTCCTTCTCTCCTCCAATTCCAAGGACTCATCCCTAGCACGACTTGCCACTTGGAAAGGTATGCCTCCACTGTTACATGAAATAAAGAGTCAAACACTTCCATGGCTGTGTTTCTAGGGAAATAAGGCGGCTTCCCAGCCGCATCACCTTGGGACAGAGTGTGGCCCCGTTACACCTTTGAGGAGTTTATCTTTGAGGAGGCGAGGCTTGAGATACCCACTTACCTGCAGGACTACTTAAGACTGCAGTTGATTCCACAGGACTGCTGGGGCAACCCTCCAAGCGCTTATTCTTGAGCTGCCTTGCAGCTCCACACTGAGCTGCCCATGGTCCTGAACACATGATGCCTATCCTGTCAATTGTTCTGTGCCCAGAGGATGCTGTGGGCCATAGCCTGAAAGAGGAAGACACCCCGTAAGTACCAAGAAGGCCACATTAGGAAGGAGAGTCTGGGAAAGAGAAATGCCCCCTTTTGCTTTTGAGCTGCAGTGAGGCTGAATGAGGACTAAGAGTGTGCAAGCCAGGGATGGGGAACTCATGGCCCTCCAGATGTTGTACTACAATTCCCAACAGCCTTGACCATCTGGGAGTCCAACAACATCTGGAAGGCCTGGGTTCCTTGCTCCTGTCCTAACATCCAACTCCCACTCAAGCCTACAAGCTAGAAAAGAATGTTGGAAACCTCTGGAAGCAAAGCAGTTCCCTGCAAAGAGGGATTGATTTTTACCACCACTCTGGAAATTGTAGAGCTGAGGAGGAATAGGTATAATGTCAATGGGGTCTATATTGTGGTATACTATCCGCTGATATTTTATGAGAGGATGGTTTATGAGAGGGTTATGAGAGGTGCTTCAGTACCTTGGACAGCCCCTTGAAAGTTCACACTAAAACCCAGAGTGGATTCCCCTGCCTCACTGACAGGGTGCCACTGCTGCTGTCGCACAGAGGCATTTCAGGAGGCAGTTCCAAACATAAGAGACAGTGAGGGGGAATGGGCAGAGTCATTTCAGGAATTAAGGAAGCAAGATCGAAGAAGCACAATTCAGTATGGATGCTAGTTATATGAAATCCAAGTGAAGAATATATTATGTTCCCAAATGGCAATGGTGGTGTTTAATTCAGCTTTGTGGCCAACAATCTTATTTCCATACCAATCCATTTTCTCATGCTTTTTCCAAAACTGGGACGCTCACATCACCTTTTATAGCAGGCTGTCTCTTCTTTTGCATAATTCTTTGTTATTTCATTAAGGAGAGGGAAGCTCGCACTGTTGGAAAGCAAATCTAACAAATATGAGAAAGCTCATCTTTTCCTCATATTGCCAAGATTATCCAAGCTGAAATATTGAGCAAAACTTGCTCCAGACATGCTAATATCTGTACTGTAAGGGAATGGTCAAGTTGCACGTACTCTTCCCCTCCCTGCCCCCTGCCCTGGCCACTTACAAATCGAATAGGCTGAAACTTTGTGAAATTAAGAAAAAATAGCAATGCAAATTATATCTCAAATTCTAATAGTATGTGTGGAAATTCAACTGACAGATTGGTCATATTTATTTATTGCAAATCCGCTTCCCAAAAAGGAAAGGGGAGAGAGGGACAATGTGGATAGGAACAGAGGAAATTGTGTTCTACATACCGAGTCAGACTATCAGTTCATCTAGCACTGTCCTGTGTATACTGGCTGGCGCTAGCTCTCTCTCTCTCTCTCTCTCTCTCTCTCTCTCTCTCTCTCTCTCTCTGCCCTGCCTGGAGATGCCAGGGATCAAACCTGGAATCTTCTGCAGTCAAAGTGTTTGAACTATAGCCCTTCCCCAGTTAAAAAAGAAATTGAAATGTACTGTAACTAGACACACCTATTAAACTCAGGATCTGCATAATGAAAGTGAGATGAGTAGAGAGAAATATAGATTGAAAATGTTTCTCAAACCTTAATAAACTGTGATAACAAGCTTAAGAAATGAGGACGATGTAGCAAAAAATGAACGTGACTTCGGGTCTTTTTAAAGCCTGAGCCGAAATTCCCAGGCTGAGAGCTGTGATATCTAAACAGGTTCAAAACTGGTTTACGTTGTCATGTGGACACGCCCAGTCTTGCTCTACAAGACAGTTTCTTTTATCCCTATACTCAGGCTCAGATTTAATTTTGTGGAGGCACTAGTCTTTTTACAAGCTGAGGCCCTTATTCTAAACTAAAGCCCATGTTGTAGATCAGTCTTCACCAGCCTGGTGTCCTCCAGGGTGTCCTCCCTCCTGATGGGATTTCTAGTCCAAAACATCTGGAAGACTTCATGTTGGTGAAGGCTGTTATGGGGGGATATTTAAGCTTATTTAAATCTGGAGCCTGCCTCTGCTAGGTCAGGATGTCTGGGGCTAGACCCCTCCCAATTTTTGTTCCTCCCTGCCTGGATTTGCCTTCATTATTCCACCAAGCTGCTTCTGTGGGAGACAGAAGGTAGAGAGAACCCACACACACCTTCATCAGCCTGGCTGGGACCAGCTACCATTTGCCTCTCCACGAGCCTTATATTATCTCCTGCCACAATTATTCTGCCTGACTATTGTCTAACGTCACATTATTTTATTTAATTACTTCATAAGAATATTTATAAACCACCAACTCATAAAAATATCAAGATGGTGTACAATAAAATCATGAAAACAATAAAATCACAAAATACAGAACAAATGAATCAGTTTAATTCTCTAAAAATGCTTGGTGAAACCAATACATTCTCAGCAGGCAACAAAATATCAGAATTGTGGTGTCTGTCTAGGAACTGTGTTCCAAATCACTGGTGCCACTATGCTGAAAGCCTTGGTTCGCTCAGGAACTAAATGAATATGAGATAATGGTGGGAGAGCCAGGAGCACTCCTTCAGATGATCAGAGGGATCTCACCAGTGTATAAGGGACAAGGCGGTCCTTCAGGTAACCTGGTCTTAGGCTGTTTAGGGCTTTGTACAGTAACAGTAATATCTTGAACTTAGCTTGGTAATGTATTGGCAGCTAGTGCAGGGTTTTCAGCACCTTTGTAATATGCAGATTGTGGAGTTCTGGCCAAATGCCAGGCCACAGCATTCTGCACTAGCTGAAGTTTCTAAACCAATCTCAAGGGTAGTCCCATTGCAATAGTCCAGTCTGGAGACTACCAGGGTCTGCCCCACCTCTGTGGCCAAGGATCCCTCTCCAGGATCAGCCATAGCTGGTGTATTCTTAAGCATTGAGGATACCTGTGCCTCCCGTTTATGTAACAGTATGAAACTTTTATACCCGGGAGGCTTCCACCAGAAGACTTCCCACTCCACTCACTGAAAGGGAGTTCTGCAGTATCCTATGGCCTCCCAGCCATCCTTCCACAGAGCATAGGATTGCTCCTTAGACTGTATGGCGTTACTATAAAAAGTAAGTCTCCTTGACAGCTTTGGCAGAAAGGAGGCATATACATGCAGCAAATAAATATTACCATGGATTATTCTGATGCCATTCTGAATCTACGGGCTTGAAAAACCCATCCACCAGTAATGGTTTTCCCTATGTTGCTCTGCTAGAAACATTTATTTATTAAAGGGGACTGCCATAGCTCAGTGGTACAGCACCTGGTTTGCATGCAAAAGACCCCAGGTTCAATCTCTGGCATCTCCAGGTTGGGCTAGGAGCAGAGCTGGGAAAAGTTACTTTTTTTAAACTACAACTCCCATCAGCCCAATCCAATGGCCATGCTGGCTGTGGCTGATGGGAGTTGTAGTTTTAAAAAGTAACTTTTCCAAGCTCTGGCTAGGAGTGTCTTCTGCCTGAAACTGAGCTGCTAACAGTCAGCGTAGACAATCCTGAGCTAGATTAGCTCTGTATAATGTGTTTCACAATAAACACATCTTGATTCTTTAACAATAAGAATAGTATACTTTAATCACCATTCTATACAGCACAGTCTTTACATCTGCTTATGCTGTGCTTCACCCATCTCAACCGCACTCCAACTGCCCTTAACTGACAATTCCAAGACCTTAAAGAGATATTACAGCACATCTCTGTTCTGTAACAATAAAACAATAAACCAAATACATACTGATGAAACTTTCTGATTGCATATCATACCGCAAGTAGCTCTTTCTCTATTTGAGCATAATTTTGCTCTGCTGAACTAAGTGACCCTGACGCATAACACACAGGTTTATTTCCTTGAAGCAAACATGCTCCAAGACCATCTTTTGATGCATCTGCTTGTACAGTAACTGGTTTGGTAATATCAAAATATTGCAGTACAGGTGCTTGACATAGTTGCATTTTAAGCAACTCAAAAGCTTTTGTATGTTCAGGCATCCACTTAAATAAAATATATTTTCTTAATAAATTATGCAAAGGTGCTGTCAGTTCTGCCTCACCCGGAATATATTTGGATAAATACTGCACAGACCCTAAAAATCTAAGAACACCTTGTTTATCTTGCGGACATTTCATCTCAGAAATAGCCTTCACTTTATCAGGGTCAGGACATACTCCTTGAGCAGTAACTATTTGACCCATGTACTTTACAGAGTCAACCTTAAATTGAATTTTATCCATATTAAACTTGATGTTTTTAGTACGTGCTGTATCCATAACTTGACAAAGAATCTGATCATGCTGCTCTGAGGTTGCTGCCACAATAATCATATCATCAGCTATCATATAAACCCCTCTTATATGACCAAAAACTTCCTCATTTTTCTGTTGAAATACTTCACTAGAAGACATAAGCCCAAATGGCAAATGATTAAAACAATATTGACCCCAAGGTGTATTAAATGTACATAACCGTGAAGAATGTGCATCTGACTTGACTTGCCAATAACCATCCTTTTCATCTAAAATAGTAAAAAACTTCATTCCTGCTAGACGGCTCAAAACATTCTCTGTTGTAGGAATTGTATAATGTTGTCGACTAACTGCTTTATTCAAATCCCGAGGATCAAGACATATCCGTAACTTTCCATTCTTCTTCTCTGTAATAAAGTCTCTTTCCTAAAGTCTCTTTTCAGTTTATTCAATATGGCAAAAGGAATTTTTCTACATCCATGAATAACAGGAGCAATAGTAGGATCAACATGTATATGGTGAATACCTTCAAATTCACCAAGCCCACCAAACACATCAGAATATTTCTCAAGTAGCTGTTCTTTCGTTAATGATTGAACTGTAGTCACATTATCAATTTGACGAACTAAATCCAGAGTCTCACAAGCTGCTCGCCCAAGCAAGGTTGGGCTAGGACCAGAGCTGGGAAAAGTTACTTTTTTGAACTACAACTCCCATCAGCCCAATCCAGTGGCCATGCTGGCTGTGGCTGATGGGAGTTGTAGTTTTAAAAAGTAACTTTTCCAAGCTCTGGCTAGGAGTGTCTTCTGCCTGAAACTGAGCTGCTAACAGTCAGCGTAGACAATCCTGAGCAAGATTAGCTCTGTATAAGGCCCTAGTTGTAGTCCTAGGAATTAGAGCTTGCTGTTGGGTTCAGGAAGGGATGTAGCTCAGTGGTAGAAAGTTTGCTTTGCATGCAGAAGGTGCCAGGTTCAATCCCTGGCATCTCCAGACCCCTACCTGAAACTCCAGGGAGCTGCTGCCAGTCAGGGTGGACTATACTGATGTAGACGGACCAATGGTCTGACTCAGTATAAGGAAGATTCTTATGTTCCTACTCCTCAGTTTATGTTTTGCACAGGGCTTATTTCTTTTCTTCCAGTGTTTTTAAGGTTTCTAAAAATTTGAGGCTCTCAGCACATGTGTAGTCCACCTGTTGGTTAATCCAGGCCTACACCTCCTCTCTGAGTCAGGAACAGCAGCCTGTACTAGTTGACACAAACTTGACATAAAAGAAGCCAAAAGGAAGGTTGTTTTATTTAAAAAACAAAAAACAAACCATAATTAACTCCAACATCTGAATTCCCTCCTCTACCCCTTTGCCTTGATTACCTTCTTAGATAAAACAACCAAACGAGGAATGAATCAGGATTTCCATTTGTGCCCTCATAACAGAAAATCTAAGATTAAAGCCACACAGCTCATTTCTAATGGATTCATTTAAGGCTTGGGATGACTCTCGTAACAGAACCTCCCTCCACACTGGCGAGAAGGCAGCTCTGTGTCTGCGGAGGGTGCCAAGTGAAAAGAGCTGGGCAACTGGGCAACATGCAAGCCGGTATTATGATGCCCAGATTAAGCCACCATTCTGAGAATTCACCATAGCAATAACGGGACTTCCGGTTGAGCTTAACTTCCGGTAAGATGTATTTACTTCATCTCCAAAGAGAAACTTAATATTATTATTAAAGGACTGCTATCAGTAGCTAATGTTTAAGGAGTAAGAAATAAGGAAGGGAGAGAGTGTGTCTTGGCATATATCCACATTCCAGCCTCTTTGACTGTGTGCGGAAATGCCGGTCCGCGGACACTGAAGCATAGGAGGATCCGCCATAAATTTTAAGAGGATTTACTTGTCAACTTTGCTGTTTGCTGGAGGAATTAGGAACCTGAGCCCAAATTTATGAGGGCTGCTGAAACAAATGCTTATCTTGCTACAGCAGCTAAGTATACCCTATTTTGAACTGGCTCGGAGGAGTCAAACACAGGTGTTGGCCCTTACTGATTTATTTGTTACACGGTATACGGAGTCAAGATGGTAATGACTAGAAGCAACTATCAGGAATTAGGTCTAAAAGTGGAAGATATTGAAATGCCAAGCAAAGCCCAGAATAAAATCACGAAATACTTTCTTCGCATTAATGACCCACCTCTTTCGAGGGCCCAAGAACCTTTAATTAATTCTGTGAACACACAGCTGGGAAATGAATGGAACGTAGCACACCCTCTCTCTGCCAAACTGCATACGATCTTCCCAGCTGCCAAAAGCCTTGCTGAGGAGCTGCAGGACACAGGTTTAAACTTCTCCTCGAGAGTAACAAACGACGAGCTGTCTTCAGAAATTAATTTAAACTTTTCCTTGAGCGTAACAAACGACGAGTTGCCTTCAGAAATCCTTACCATTGACTCTTACTGCCCTCTTAAAAGACAATCAATGACTTTACTTGAGAGCGAAAAGGAGAAGGAAGAACCCTCTTTATCAGATTCTGATCAAGACTGGCACCTCCTTCTGTTCGAGGAAATGAAACTGATCAAGGCATACATCTCAGAAACAAACAAATTACTTACCACGCTGGTGGAAGCGTTTGCGACTCCAAGAGCTGAAAAAATAGGAGTAGAAAATTCTACACACAGCTCTGAACCGCCTCGCATCGAAACTACAGCCATGGGTAAGAACAGAGACAGAAGGAGGAAGAAAAAATCTTCAATATCCCCAAACATTAACCAACCCAAGAAATCGAAAAATATCAAGAACAGTAAGCTCAACAAACCAAAAAGATGAACTTTGAGCCTTTGTTTAGACAGTTGGAGGTTCCAATGAAGAAGAACCCTCCAGAAGTCTACTGTCAGGTTGAGCAGGGAGGATCCTCCTCGCCGCTTACAGAGTCTTTTTCAGACTCTCAGAGTTTGTTCCTGATGAGGACATGGCAGAGAGTGTGCGCACTCCGAGGAACTACTTAGAACAAAGGACTGTGACAATTGAAAGGCATCCAATGAGGTGGAACTTAACATTGCAATCGAATAAGTTGGTCATTTCCTATAAACACAATGCCGGGGAGTGGCGCCCCTCATTTCCGAGCATTTCGTTCTTGGACAACTGCTTTCGTCAGTCCATGCATGCCCCGTGGCGAACAAAATATATCAGATCAATGATTAATATTTCTAACAATCCACGTGACTGGCATTTGATTATTACCTGTCACTCCATTAAGGTAGCTAACCAAATTCTAAGAGCAAGGGACGGTCTAAATAGAAGGGGGACATCCGTACAAAGATACAATACCAACGCTGTAGCTCCAATGCCGTTAGCCAGTCTTCACACACAATATCTGTCTATCAGCACGGTTGTATCTGAAGCATCTTCAAGGACTAATAATTACAAGAACCTCGACCAGCCGGACCCTGATCCATCGAATTTGCAATACTCCTCTACAGTCATGACATCACTGATGCCTGTTCTTTTACAGGAATTAGAACCAGAGGAGCTACAACTTATGGAGCTTTATGTCCAACTTCCACAGTCGGAGAGATTGGCACTTGTCACTAAGTTGCATCTTCTGATTCAATGACTCAGAGCTGCAGATTGTAACGAGACATCGATAGCTTCACCTGCTCCTTTAAATGATGCTGGAGGAAACATTTGTACCACTAATACAGGAACCCCTATTAGGCAAAGTCCGACTCCAACAGAAGAAATGATTCCTAGTATTGTTAAATCCAATTGTTGCAAAAGCGGCGCAGTTTTTCGGGATGACATGGGAGTTTTAAATAGAATCTTGGAATCCAACTGACATGTACCTCCCGCTGCCCTGCATTTTCTTTCTTGGAACATAGCTGGCTGGAAAAGCAAACAAAGCGATCCAGAGCTGATCTCCTATTTTAACAACTTTGATGTAATATTTCTCCAAGAGACCTGGGCAACTTGTAAACATATTTTGAATGGCTTCTCCTCTACACTTGCCAGCCACATTTGCGGGCCCCAGGAGAGGTAGAGCAGAAGGGGGTCTGGCAATATTATTCTCCACTGATTTGGTCATCCAAGTCAGAGATCTTCAACCTTTGAAATCTATGGCTATGGCAGTGCTCCTGGAATTTAATGTTTTATCTGTCCTATGCATCAATGTTTATATGCCTTCCAATCATACGCGTACCAACATGGATTTGATCTGGGATGAGTTTGATAATTATTTGTTAGATTTGGAGATGAAATATCCTAGAGCATATTTGATTATCACAGGGGACTTTAATGCGATGATTGGACCTAATAATAATGCCCTTTTCTCATCAAGGTTATGGAGGGGAGAAAATTGTGACCACCTTATCCCGAATCTCAACAGACTTTCGAAGGACAGCAAAATCAATTACAGGGGAATATGTCTCTCACGTCTTGTGGGCAATCATAACCTGATTACTTTAAATGGACTTGAACACCTAGATGACAGTGCGGAATACACTTACATCTCCACCCGTGGAAGCAGTGTAATTGATTATGTAATAATTTCTTCTCAACTACTTAATTTGATTTCTGCCTTTAAGGTAGGAAACAGACAAAATAGCGACCAACTACCATTTAATATCGAATGCCTCTACCCAAAAAACTCCAGGTTAATTAATTACCACAATGCCACCCGTAGTTGCAAGTTCTCTGCGGGCAGAAGAGTCAGATGGACGACACAGTTGGCCCTCAAGTTTGAAAACTTCCTTTTCTCTCCATCGGTCAGGGCCATCTGGGAAAATTTAAGAAAAGCTAATAACTCCCAGTTAGCCCTAGTTGAGTATACATCCTTAGTTTTAAATCTAAACACCATTTTTTTCCCCAGACAGCACGTGGTTAAAAAAAATTCTGGCTGTAATGCGAAATGGTTTGATTCAGAATGTTTGGCCTTGAGATTACAGCTGAGGAATACATATATGCAATATCGCCAGCAAAATCTTACTCAGCTTCCGCCTGAATATTATGATATTAAAAGGAAATACAAATCCCTGCTGGCTACTAAGAAAAGGTTATTTGTACAGCAAGGATGGGAGTCCTTAATTCAGGCATCGAGATCTAAAGACTCTAAAAACTTCTGGGCTATCATCTCCAATGCCTCCAGTACTGAATCTATAGCTCTTTGTAATATCCTCCCCCAGATTTGGAAACAGTACTTCACTGATATGTTTGTGGAAGTTCGTCACAAAGATCAATGCCCTTTTATTCCCCCTGATCTTATGTCTCTTCCGTGTTGGCCCCCTGTCACACAAGGAGAAGTAAAAGATCTAATAGCTGGATTGAAGGCGGCCAAGGCACCCGGTTCCGATAATATCTCACCAGAAATGTTAAAAAATTTTCCAGACTGATGGGCACCCATCCTAGCCAATCTATTTACCAAAATTAATAACACGGGTCAATTCCCAGAGGCTTGGAGTGAAGCAATAGTGGTGCCAATATTCAAAAAGGGAGATAGAGAGGACCCGTCTAATTACAGGCCAATTAGCCTATTATCAGTAATCGGCAAACTATATGCTGCACATTTGAAAGTAAAACTAGAAGCCTGGATGGAGGAACATGATATATTAGGAAAAGAGCAGGCCGGGTTTAGGAAAGGCAGTTCGGTACTGGATCACTGCCTAGTATTGAGCCATTTAGCGGAAAAATATAGCAAGCTAAGAGGTAATGGTCTTTATGTGGCCTTTGTTGATCTCAAAGTCACTTTTGACTCAATTCCATGGGACAAACTATGGATTAAACTAGCAAATACTAACATCGATAAAAGGCTGCTTTCCCTGATTTACAATCTATATCAGCACACCTCCCTTCGTGTCCGTTGTGGCCGTGAGGGAGGTTTGACCGACTCCATCTTTTCTAACAAGGGGGTGAGACAGGGGTGCATAATAGCGCCCCTGTTATTTAATTTATACCTAAATGACCTGAGAGCATCTTGCTTCTCTCAGGAATTTCACTCCCCAAAAATCGCAGAAATAAGATGCCCTCTGCTTTTGTACGCAGACGACGCGGCCCTTCTCTCCCTTTCAAAAGTAGAGCTTAAACGAATGCTACGAGCTTTCATGTTCTATTGCAGTGAAAATCGATTGATTATTAACTTCTCCAAAACCAAAATTTTGGTATTTTCCAATTGTAAAACAACCTCTGTCTGGTCAATTAACGGTCATCAAATAGAACAGGTCCCATATTATAGATACTTAGGGATTATCTTTCACTACTCGATGAACTGGACTACCCATATAAGAGCGGCAATTATGAATGCCCGTAACACGATCAAGGGTGTGTTACGCTTCTTCTTTTCTAAGGGTGGGCAATACGTGCCAGCTGTCATCCAGGTTTTCAAAGTCAAAATCATCCCCCAGCTCTTATATGGGATCCCCATTTGGATACATTCATTTAATTCCTCGGTGGGATCAGTTCTTTCACTTCTCTTACGCAGGGTGCTAGGCGTCCCAAGATGTGTTACCTCTGTAGCTCTCAGACTAGAATGCGGTCTCACATCTTTGGAATGCCAGGCATGGTTGATGGCGGTGAACTTTTGGGTCTCACGAGCGTTTAACCCACGGCCAGGATATTTAACTGCCCTCTGGAATGATGATTTTACATCTAATTGGTGTAAAAAAATTACCGCGAAATTATTACAGTTAGTTTTTTCCACGGAATATTTAGTATCCCAACCATTTTCCATGGCAAAAGCCCAAATTCGATCTCGGATTAGAGATTCTGACTTACAATCTACGATCAGCAGAGCCACTAAAGTATGTTCTCTTTTTTTGAAACTAAAAATGGTCCCTGAAAATTATGCTCCCTATTTGGACTACCTTACAGTACCTAAATTTAGACTAGCTTTTACGAAGGCCACATTCAATTCTCTGCACTCAGCACTGTTGAAAGGAAGGTATGCTGGTCTCCCTGTTGTACAACGTCTTTACCCACGTGGAATGGGCTCCATCGAAACCCTTCACCACATGGTTTTAAACTGTCCCCTATACTCTTCGCTAAGGGACAAATATCTTTCCCTCTTGTTGCTAAGGTATTCTTCCAAGCCCCCGGAAACTATAATATCTTACCTATTGGCTGGTTCAGATAGGGAAGCTTCCCTCCAAGTAGCTAAGTTTATTCAGACCAGGATGGTGTGTGGTCTCAAATCCAGATCCGATGAGAAGGCTTGAAAGAGTTCAGGATGTTTAGCCTGTCAAAGAAAAGATTAAGGGGAGACATGGTAGCAGTCCCCAAATATTTGAAGGGCTGTTCTGTGGAAGGTGGTGCAGACTTGTCCTGTGTTGTTCCAGAGGTCAGGACTAAAGGAAATTGCAGGAAAGCAGATTTTGGCTAAACACAGACTCCCTAATGGTAAAAGCTCTTTGAAAGCTGATTTCCTCAGGAGGTGGTGGACTCTCCTTCACTGGATGCATATAGACCAAAGGCTGGAAGGCCATCTGTCGGGGGCTCAGTAGTTGCAACATGCTTCCATTGAACAGGGATTTGAACCAGTTCACCTTCAAGCTCCAACCAGTGGCTGCTGGTGGCTCCATGTCAGTGGAGCAGTGGAATCCGCTCCTCATTTGAGTCCAAACTTTCAACTCCCACTGACATGGAGCAATCGGCCACCATTGTTTCCAACTCTACTTTTATATTTATCTGCCTACCAAGAAACCCTTAAGCATGAACTAAGAGCATACTTGGGATCTTGTCCAAACTCTTCTGTACGGTGAACCAGACTCCTGGGGCTGAAACCCTGAGAAATAAAGGATGGAGCCTAGGAAGTAAGGGAGGGTGTCTGGCAATTCAGGGGATGGGGCCTCTTGCCTGAAACCCTGGAGAGCAGCTGCCAGTAACTATAGACCAGTGGGAAGACACTGTGGTGCCCTTCAGAATTTGCTGGGCTCCAGATCCCATCAGGTAACATAGCTGATGGTCAGGAGGACTGATAGGAGCGATACTCCAACAGCATCAGCAGGCCACCATGTTGGCTGCCCCTTGTGCAGGCAAACCCTGCATGACATGAACCAATGGTCAGACTCAGTATAAGGTAGCTTCAGATGTTCATAGCTTTGGGTCAGATAGCCAAGTCTTCCAGTAGCTGGTCCCCTTTGTGGTCGCAGCCAGCAGCAGCACACTGAGGACTGCCAGGATCGCTGAGTCAGGAAACTGCCGTGACGGCATGACATCTCTGGAGACACACAGCCCTGGTTCCCGGTGACAGGCAATCCAGAGGCAACACCTGAGAGCTGTTATGTTAAACACACAGGGAAGCTGCCGTCTGTCAGCTGGGCTGCCGATCGCCCTGAAGTTGGCAGGCAGAGCATGTTAGGAGTACAGCCGTCACCATAGGAGATTGTTATCAGAATGCCAAGGAAGACAAGGCCCAGGCCCACTTTACCAGTAGTGGAGCCCATCTAACACAGCAAGCAATATCAGATTCAAACAAAATAGGAGCCCTGTACTTATCTCTGTTCAGGGCTGTACACACATACAAATGTATTCCTGATGCATGATGGTGGTCTTTCTTTTTTGATATATAACATTTGCATAGAAAAGCAAGTCCCTTTTTGGGTGATTTCCCAGCATTCCTTGCAAAAATGCTCACTTATTCATTGGCATTGCCTGCAGTTGCCCTCAATTGCTCTCAATGGTGTCATCAAATCCAATTGGTTTCAAAGTGTTTTGATGTCATCCCCTTCAACTGTGTGATCCTTGGTTGTTTGGGACCACCTATATGACTAATTGAGGAAGGAAGAAGCAGCGGCAGCCATGGTTTGGGAACCACCACATAGCATCAGGACTGCTGAAAGGATTAGGAAAAGGTACATATTTGCATACTCTAAGGGTTTGGAGAGGGGGATTTACCTCACTTCAGCTACTCATTTCTGCCCAGAAATTGGAAATGGAGAATATTCAGCATAGCTCTGATTAAAATCAAATTGTAACAGTTGAAAACCTCCAATTCTCTTTTGAGTTCTGCCTCAGATTAAATTCTGCATACTCTCAAAGTTCAAATCTCATGCACTACAACACACAGAGAGGCCTTGCGGTTTCAGCCCTTCTCTCTTCTTCTAGCATGTGTGGCTTGTATTCTTTGGGGTTTGGGGTTGCAATAGCATCATTTTGAAGGGGCCAGCCCTCTTTTGTTGCCCCTCACTCTAGAAAGCTCAACAGCATGACCCCAATGTGCAATCGATTGATGTGACGGATGGAGACTTGACGGAGGAAAGTGTGCAGGATCAATATGCAATCCCCAGTACATGAATCACTCCAGCTTTTCCAATTTATTCAGCTCCCGATAAAGCGAACTAACAAAAGATTAATATATAGCCATGGGGCGGCCGAGCAAAATAGGAGGTGGGCTATGCTTTTTTTCCTGGATAATTAACTTGCTTTTATCAGCATAGCAAAACATTAAGTTGGCAAATGCATGGAGATGAGAATCTTCTGAGGCAAGGACCTAGGATTACAGGAACGAAAATATAATTCAGAAGGCCAGACTGACAGCAATCTCATGAAAGGCCGCAAGTTCTGGAGAGATGCAAACACACATTTTTTTAGACCAGCTCTATTGCCAACACATTTGTGGATGATACGTGTGCATGTACACAGGGCTTTAAATTCCAGTGTACACACATCTGGGAACAGAAGCCCAATCCTAGCCTGAATTGCCACAACAGTCATAATGTGTAGCACTGCTTTTAGCAACAAAGTAACTTTGACTAAATACTAGCAGGGAGTGCAGGCTCATCATAAAAAATTAGAGCGGGGCTCCTAATATTTTTAGCCCCTTAGGCACATTTGGAGTTTTGAGTGAGTACCAGGGAAGCCACCCCCTCTGTTCACTTCTCTCCCTCTCCCTCCTCTCCCAAATTAGCCCTAACCCCGGAGAAACAGAAAGGCATCCATGGCATCTGTGTAAAGGTCAAATCCCATAGAATTAACATATACCTTGAAAAGTACATAGAGGTGGAAGAGGAAGTGGGAAGGAGTGTCACTCTTTCAACTTCCTCCGTCAGCTATATATGTATATACTTTTGAAAGGAGAAAGAAAGTAACTAAGAGGGTGGGGGGTTGGAAGTTTGTACAGCCTGGGGAAGACCTCAAAGGTGCCACTGCATCATGGGCACCACACTGGTGACCCCTGAATTAGAGTGTCAAGGATAATAATATCTCCTCCACTGCAACCTCCCCATCTTAACAAAAGTCAAGGATAGTCAATGTGGTGCTGTCCAGCTGTTGGTGAGCTACAATGTCCATCATTCCTGACATTGGCCATGCTAGCTCGGGCTGATGGAAGCTGGAGTCCAACAACATCTGGAGGGCACCATGTTGGCTACCCCTGTAGGTCTATGTGGTTTAGGCCAGGGTTTCTGAAAGGCAGCCATCTCCTGTCTGCATATTATTAAGGTCATCTACAAAGGTCCTCCGGCTAGTTCCAAACCTACTTCTGGTTGGAACAAGGGAAAGGAACATAGCAACAGAGAAAGCTGACTTATACCGTGTCAGAACACTGGTCCATCTAGTTCAGTACTGTCTTCACTGACAGGCAGTGGCTCCCCAGGGTATCAGACAGGGAGTCTCTCCCACCCCGCCTGGAGATACCGGGGACTGAACCTGGGACCTTCTACACACAAAGCAGATGCTCTTCCAGATGCATTGGACCACCACTCCTATCATCCTTGACGTTTGACTATGCTGGCTAGGGCTGATGGAAATGAGTTCAGCAACATCTGGAGGGCACCAGGTTAGGGAAGGTTGCTATAAGGTGCTGAGCAAGACTTGAATGGGGCTTACCTAGAGCTGCCGTTGTCTAGCATGGAAGAAGTGAATGAGTCAAGGAATCTGGATCAAATTCTTGAAGGACCTGTGACAGCTCCCAGGTAAGATATGCCCTTATTTTGATAGGGCCTAAGGTCAATGAGGTAGGAACATAGGAGTTGGTTCATCTAGCTCAGTACTGTCTACACTGACTGGCAGAGGCTTCCAGGATTTCAAGCAGAGTATGTCTCCCAGCCCTCCCTGGAGACACCAGGGACTGAACCTGGGACCTTCTTAATGCAAAGCAGATGATCTAGCGGTGAGCTACTACCCTTCTCCTACGAACTTTCACAGTTGCTGCACCCACTCTTTTGAACTACCTACCTAGGGAGACGTTCTGGAGGGGGTGGATAGGTAGCCATTTCAAGCTATTGCAGCTACAGCAGGAAAGCACCTGTGGCACCTTAAAGACTAACAAATTTATTGTGGCATAAAAACTTTGGTGAACTAGGCTATTTCATCAGATACTTGGAGTGTTATCTTGATTTACAGGGTGGGTGGGTGTGTGAGAGAAAGAGAAAGAGAGAGAGAGATTGTGTGTGTGTGTGTAGACAGACAGACAGAGATAGATGGAAATAGATACAAAGATATATATCCCACACATGTACATGCGCGCACACACACACACAGTATGGTTTGCAGGGGTTCATTTTGCCCTCTCCTTTCCTTGTCAGCTTTCTACCTGTTTAGGAATGCTATTGGCCTTTACAGGCTGGATTTTATTGCCTGCCTTGCCATAATTGATTTGTGATCCGTCTGGTTTTTATGATGTTTTTATGGTAGTTTTGCTGCTGCTGTTTTTAAATTGTTTTATTGCCAGCTTGTCATTTTCTGTTGTTCTTTGTGTGTGTGTGTGTTTTATTGTGGTGGATTTTAAAGGTAACGGTAAAGGTGTCCCCGCACTTATAGTGCGAGTCGTTTCCAACTCTTAGGGTGACATCTTGCGACGTTTACTAGGCAGACCATATATATGGGGTGGGATTGCTGGCCTTTCTTTACCCCCCAGCATATGCCGGGTACTCATTTTACCGACCACGGATGGATGAAAGGCTGAGTGGACCTCGACCCCTTTTACCGGAGATTTTAATTTGTTTTTATTAGCTATGATTAGACACCTTGAAAAGGAAAGGTGGAGTATAAGTATATTCTAATTTATTTCTAGACTGCCCCCTCATACAAAATGTCTGGGTGGTGTACAACAAGATCCACAAACACAGAAAGCATAAAACACCATAAAAGCAGTACAGAATAATCTAAACTTTGTAGATGAGCCAGTCATTTTTATGATTATTCTGTACTGCTTTAAGTTTAAACAGCTGCATAGACCTGTCAGCAAAGAAGAAAGTCTCCAAGAGGTGCCTGGAAATCACAAGCGAGGATGCCTGCCAAAACTCTGCTGGAAGAGCGTTCAAGAGCATGGAACCAGTGGCACTAAATGCCCAACTTCTAGTTCAGGCCAGTTGGGCCTCTGTAACATGGGGAACAACTAACAGAGTTGCTTCAGATGATCTCAGTGATCACGCTGGGTTATAAGAGCTCAGGAGGCCATTAAGGTATCCTGGACGAGGGTTGCCAGGCTCATGGCCTGAGACTGGTCCTGTATCTTTAGGAGAAGAGAAAGTCAGCCACGTGCAGGTGTTCTTGCAACACTGTAATGGGAAAGACCGCAAGGTGGAATTCTCCCTTCCCCCTGCACAACTTTTAAAGATACGGAAGACCTCTTGGTTGCCAGGCCCGGCCTCTTCTATATCTTTAAAAGTTGTGCAGAGGGAAGGGAGAATTCCACCTTGTGGTCTTTCCCATTACAGTGTTGCAAGAACACCTGCACGTGGCTGACTTTCTCTTCTCCTAAAGATACAGGATCAGTCTCAGACCCTGAGCCTGGCAACCCTATCCTGGACCCAAGTTGTTCAGGGCTTTTTATATTAATACAGGAACCTTAAACCTGGCCCTGAAGATTATGGGCAGCCAGTGCAGATGTTTTGGCAGAGGTGTCACATGCTGCTGGCTGCCTGTCCCCATTAGCAGTGTATCCCCTCCACTCTGCACTAACTGGAGCATCCACATCAGGCTCCAGGACATCCCCACAAAGAGCTCATTGCAATAATCCAGTCTCAAGGTTACACATGCATGGACTACAGTGGCTGGGCTGTCCCAGTCCTGACACGTCCATAGCTGGCCTACCAGAAGAAGCTGGTCAAAGCCACTCCGCAGAGGTGACTTGGGCCTCTAATGACAAAGATATATCCTGGAGCACCTGCAACCTGCATACTTGCTCCTTCAAAGGGAATGCAACCTCTAAAGTTGTTGTTTTGTTGTTATTTTAAAAGCCAGGCTCCTTGATACACTCTTCCAGGGGCTTAGGGGAATGTAGTTCAGCTGCATAAAATTTGCATATGCTAATTTTTACATACAGATGCCAGTTTAGGCTTACTGTCAGAGGAAGAGACACACTGTAAGAAAAGTGGGGGGGAATCCTGAGGTGCAGGCCTCTCACCCCAGGACTGCATGAAAGAGAGGAGCTTTTCTACGGCGGTACCTTTGGAATACTGGCATTAACATTACCATCTTTGCAGCATCAGTTTAAGGTTTTCTCTTTTGTACAGACATTTTCAAAGGGTTACATTTGGGTCTGCTTTTTGGGGGGGGGTCACCTGTTGCCTTTTTCTTTTTTGTTGTTTTCTGGTGGATTACAGTTTGCCTTCTATTGCTGTTCTTACTGTACACCACCTTGGGATCCTTTTGGGTGAAGGGCAGTTTAGAAATGATTAAAAGAAATAATAAATAAGTCATTCGCCATAACCCTACAAGGAGACAGTCTTAGCAATGCAGCACACCCATGTTTGGAGGTCTGGTGGAAGCCCATCTCCAGGCAGAAAAGAGCCAAACTTATTCTGCGTGTAAAATACTCAACAGGATTCTCCCCTCCCCTTCTTGTTTAATGAATTCTGATAACGAAAAGGACCAACTCACAACTCCAGATGCTGGGTAATTAATCAGGTGAGCCAGGATACACTAGCAACATCCATCTTCTCAGAACAAAGGCCAATAGTCCAATCCATACACCTTCCCTGTTAATTCGGAGCACTTGGCTTCAAAATGGTTCTAGTCCCAGCTGAAGTCAACCGGACTGGGCAGCCTGAAATTCCCAGCAATTTGGCTTAACTGGGTTGTGGATCACAGCCAAGAGAGCCCAACTCATGCCAACATGAGTGACTTCTTACAGAGGCCAGGTGAAGGGGTAGAGGAGAGAGAGAGAGAGAGAGAGAGAGAGAGAGAGTCTAGCGTACCTCCCTTTCCCTTGATTGATGATGGAATAGCCAGAAACTGATGGGGCAGAGAGACAATGCTGCTGCAATTAAATCTCCTGACAGTGTCCCCCTTGATCAATGGGGAAATGCGTCAAACCAATCTCCTGATAAGCTTGCAAATATCGGTAAGGAGGGAGCAGCTCCGCCACAGGGACTTTGTCAAGAGAGAAGGAAGGAGGCCATTTCACCGATAAGGAGAAGGCATGATGTGGAAGGCACACGCGAACCACAAGGTCAGTTTTGAGGCTCAAAGTCACGTCATCATCTCTGGCTGGAGACCAGCCACGGTCATTACAGAGAACAAAAAGGAGATGGTCTAAAAGAGGCCTTGCTACCCATTGCCTCTGTGAAGCAGATTGTTGCAGATTATGGAATGCCTGGGAAACAAAAGACGAAAAGCTTGTTTGAGAAGAGGTAGTAGTGAATCAAAAGAAATGTGAGTGGGCATTGTGAGTTAATTCACAAAACCCTAAACAATGTGGGTGGATCCAAAGTACCTTCAGGACTGCCTGATCCTTTATGTTCCACCTTGATCACTGAGATCTTTTGATGGGGTACTTACGGTGGTCCACAAAGCACCCACATTTCAGTCAGCCTTTACCAGAGACTGAGCCTTCAGTGTGCCAGGCCCTGCCCTGTGGAACTCCTTGCCAATAGACATGCAGCAACAGTCATCCCTGCTTTCATTCAGGCATCTTTTATATGGCAGGCCTTTGGAATGTGCATTTTTTTAACCAACTGGTTTTTATTGATATGCTTTCATTGTTTTCAACGTTATTATTGTAGTGCTGTGCTTTTTATGTTATACTTGTTGAATTTTCTGTGAAAGTACAGATATAAGCGACCCTTCTAAGGATGGATTGATTGAAACTTTATTTTTACCCCCCCCCCTTTTTCCAAACTGGAACTCAGGGCGGCTTACAAATAGAACTACATGTAGTTAAAAACATAGAAAAGCATACAATTAAAATACAATTAAACTATGCACAACCTTAAAACCTTACAAGGCACTTAAAAATCTAAAAACAATTTAAAATAATACAAATAATAATATAAACCAATAAAACAAGCCTTGTAAAGCCCAATCCTAAACACCTTCTATCCCAAAAGCCTGTCGGAATAAAAAAAGTCTTTACTTGCCCACGGAAGGATGGCAAGGAGGGGGCCATTCGTGCCTCCCTAGGAAGGGAGTTCCAGAACCTAGGAGCAGCCACCGAGAAGGCCCTGTCTCACATCCCCAGCAATCGCACTTGCGAGTGTGTTGGGACTGAGAGAAGGGCCTCTCCTGAAGATCTCAGGGCCCGGGCAGGCTCGTATAGGGAAATACGGTCTGACAAATAGCCTGGACCTGGGCCATATAGGGCTTTAAAGGTCAAAACCAGCACTTTGAATTGTGACTGGAAACAAACTGGCAGCCAGTGGAGCTGTTGTAACAAGGGAGTTGTATGGTCCCTGTAACCAGCCCCTGTTCTAAGGACAATAAGATCAATTGCCCAGCCCAATCTAAAGGAAGAATTTAGTGAAAGGTTTCATGTAATGAAGATGATGTCATAGGTGGGAGGGGAGACAGGAAGCACATATGGCCAGTCTTTCTGGAAACACCCAAAAAGAGCCACCAGATAAGGACATAGGAAGCTGTCCTATGCCAAATCAGAGCAATTGGTCCATCTAACTCAGTTCTGTCTACCCTGACTGGCAGCAGCTCTCCAGGATTTCAGGCAGGAAATCTCTCCCTCTATCTCGAGATGCTTGGGATTGAACCTGGGACCTTCTGCATGCAAGGCAGATGCTCTACCCCTGAGCTACACCCCTTCCCCAAGTCAAGATCAAGCTCCAAGTCAAGGAGGAACAATGCGGTGCTGGTGGGGAAATGCCTTCACTCCACAAAGATCTCATCACCTTGACCAAAGAAACTGACATGGAGACAAACACTGAGCCAATGAAGTTGCTTTGGCAATGTGACGGCATGCTGCCAGTGCTCTTCTTGTCTTCTCCTGGTTGCCAGAGAAGAACTGCAGGCTGAAGCTCAGCGCTGGATCTCAAGAAGCATAAGTTGCAGAAGACATGATCCTGGTCTGCTGCCATCCACAGTCAGGATTATGTAAGGTTTCAAAGAGGAAGGACAAAAGAAAGAGGAAGGGAATGAAAGCTCTGGGAGTGTTGTTTTGCTCTGCCGTGTTCCGACTGCCCCAGGCCCACATCACTAAGAAAGTAGGTTAATTAAAATTGCATTAATGCACCCTGGGTCTCTTGGAACCATCTGTCTCTCTGACAGATCCATGTGTGCAATGTGGCTGCCCCTTCTGTTCCGGCCAAGGAGGACAAGGAAGAGGCATGAAAGTACAATGTGGGCTGCTCCGACTGGAGCCAAAGCGACGGCGCTCCAGGCAGAAGCAGGCAGCCTCACAAGGAATGGGCATAGAGGGAAAGTACAGCACAGAGCACACAACTCGCAAGAACATTCCAGCAGTCTGCAATAGGGAGAGAGTTGGGAAGCAGAGACCATTCCAGCAGCTCTGCTCAGAGCTTGGAAAAGTTAGTTTTTTGGACTACAACTCCCATCAGCCCACTCCAGTGGCCATGCTGGCTGGGGCTGATGGGAGTTGTAGTTTTAAAAAAGTAACTTTTCCAAGCTCTGGCTCTGCTGTTAAGACCAGCCCCATCAGGCTCCTTCAGTCCCTAAACTGTCTCCATTCCAGGTGGCCATTATAAGAATTACTATTTAATTTTAAGAACTGCTGCCTGAGGTTGCTTTTTTTCCTGTACCCTCCCCATCCCTTTTTCCTTTCATATCACATATTTAGATTGTAAGTCTACAGGCCGCGACTGCCTTGTTTTAATTACATGTAAGTTGATCCAGGTGCCTTTTTTGACGGAACAGCAAGGTACAAATGCTGTAAACAAACAAGCAGACTGAACACTCCCCTGTTTTCTTTTGCAGACAGATAGGTGAGGGTCATGTAAACATGAAGAATCCCAGAGACTAGTGAGAGTTGGAACAAAACTTGAACCAGGCTTTGAAATTGGCTGGGCAGAGCTAGGTATGATTGGGCACCTGCCAAGGTCCACACACCTACAGGTGGCTCATTGTCATCCCTTATAGACTCTGTCTCTGCTGCTCCTCCTCCTCCAGAGCTTGCAAGCATGACAAGAATGAAGAAGCACAGCAGGATCCTTGCACTTTCACTCTGGTCGGGTGGTTGGATCAGGCCCTGAGGGAAAGGGAAAGGAAATGCTCAGTGAGGAAGAGAAAGGTCTACTGAAGGAGAGAGTTCCCTGAGTGCGTCTTGCTGAAGGAGACACAAATGGGGAACCTCAGGCCTGGTGTTGCCCTCCAGGCCTCTCTACCTGGCCCATACATTGCTCCGCCCACTTTTGCCTCTGGCCCCACCCACCACTGGCTTGTGGCCCCTGGAACGCTGCCCAGAAGGGAATGTGACCCTCAGGAAGGAAAAGGTTCTCCACCCCTGCTCTAAAATGAGCCACCACTAGAAATCGGGATGTTCAGGCCTGCCCTGAAAAAAAAAATCTAGTCTTATCAGAGTTATTTTTGCTTCCTGGGAAAATCCCTCTCTCTCTCTCTCTCTCTCTCTCTCTCTCTCACTCACTCACTCACTCTCACTCTCACTCTCCTCTAGATTGTAGTAATTTTGGTGCATACTTATGAGCCAATAAGGTTAATCTTAAACAACATATGGATCTCTTTTTTTCTCCTTCCCCTTTGCTTTCCACTCCACCCAGTCCTTGCAATTTGATATTCTCCATAAAAGTTTTCCCCTGATCAATAACCATGGGTTTACTCCAATTATTTTCCTTAGTAAGCTTTTTGCATGTTCAGATCTCCAAACGGACACAGCTGCAAACTGGAGAAAATGTCATCAGCATCACACATGCACACACACACACACTCACACATCACAGCCTACAATATCATGTCGGTTACAATATAATGCTTCTTTCATTATTTAAGTTCAGGGAAGGCACTTTTGTGCCTGTGGCAGAGATGGAAAGATGGAAAGTTCATTTCCATTCCTCTGTTTCTCTTTTTTCCAAACTGAAATTCAGTTCTCCACATTTCTGCAACAATTTGCATTTTTTTAAAAAAAAAATCCTCATGAAAATTCTTCAGCATTTTAGTATGAATTTCTCCTAATAAACACTTTTATGTATGCAGTTTTGACTAATATGCACATTTTACAGGCAATTTTCCCCGATATAATGCATTTTTGTATGTTATTTTCATGAATATATTCATTTTTATGCACACTTGCCCCAATGTATGCATTTTTATACACTTTAGTTGGAGAACTGCATTGCAAAAGTCAGATAAGTGCGGATTTCAAAGGATGGCTCTGTTTCAGTTCTCTGTTTCAGTTCTCACAGTATTTCAGAATTTAATAAATTCTGCTTTAAATGCAAGCTGAATCAAATTTCTCCCCCATTCCTTAGACCGTGGTCACCACATTGGTGACTCCTGTCTACACACAGTGCCCTTACTCTGTATCTATACACTCAGACATGTGACAAATTATATCTCTAGGTAGAAACACACACATTACACATGGCTAAAAGAAAGCCCCTTATTAGTACACAAGATTAGTCGCACTGCACATGTTACAGAAGGGGCAAGAGAAATTTGACAAGGAGCCATGGGAACGGAGCCATGGGAACTTGGCAAGAGGCTGTCATTTTGGGGGTCTCTGATGAACACACAGTTCCACCCACAGAAAAGGGTCTCTTGCAGTCCCTCCAAATGATATGAGAATTTCTTGACAGATGAACTGCATAGTCCCAATATTAGGAAATACAAGGGCAACACTTATAGAAGACATGAAGAGCAATGTAGATTCCTCTTTGTTTGTTTGCAGTGATCTCTCTAGAGGTGGAAGAGGTATCCCTGGAGGCTGGGCAGCTGCCCCTACCTCTCTTGCCAGTCCCACTGGGAGCTGCCAACCTTCCTTCAGGCATGTCAGGTTTTGCTGCCACGACAAGGAGTTTTAATTTCCCCCTGTGACGATGGTATCACTGCCTGACATTATGCAGAAGCCACTCACCTTCTCTCTGAGGCCTCCGCATATGAGCAATATCAATTTTGCAGTGCAATGGCTGTAGCTGGAACAATGCCCCGTGCATTGTTAAACAAGCTACGAGCCCTACACTGTACAAACAGAACACATCTCGTTGGCGATAGGGGCCTTCACATAATTACTGTTACACCATGGTGAGTGCCGACAGGCTTCCAAGTATCCACCGTTCCCCTGGAAAAGCCGAAAGCCGGAAGTGATTCTTCGTTCCTACACTCTTTATTCAATACGCTTGAATAATGTCCCCGATAAGTGACATTATGCAGTGATATATTATTCATACAATATCCCAGATCATGCGCTAATGGCAGAACACTGTTCCCTACAAAGGGCCCTAGCAATATCCCAGTCCAAAATGCCAGCACAAAGCACAAGCATGTGAAACACAAAAGAAATCCAGTCAATTCACCAATGGCAAAGAAAATGGGAAATTAAACAATAGTGCACCCCCAAATACTGTTGCATTCGGGTCCTGCTTGTGGGCTTCCCATTGGGGCATCTGTTTGGCTACCATGAGAACAGGATGCTGGACTAAATGGGCCTTTCACCGGATCCAGCAGCCAGGCTCTTCTGATGCCTCTTCTCATGCTTTTGGGATAGAAGGCGTTTAGGATTGGGCTCTACAAGGGTTGTTTTATTGTTTTATGCCATTATTTGTATTATTTTAAATTGTTTTTTTAGTATTTTAAGTGCCTGTTTCATGGTTTTAAGGTTGCGTATAGTTTAATTGTATTTTAATTG
Organism: Rhineura floridana; assembly: GCF_030035675.1. Classification (NCBI taxonomy): domain Eukaryota; kingdom Metazoa; phylum Chordata; class Lepidosauria; order Squamata; family Rhineuridae; genus Rhineura; species Rhineura floridana. The sequence goes on from NC_084491.1 coordinate 40,318,599, forward strand.
TATGTTTTTGTATGCTTTTAACTACATGTAGTTTTATTTGTAAGCCACCCTGAGTTCTAGTTTGGAAAAAGGGCGGGGTAAAAATAAAGTTTCATTCATTCATTCATTCATTCATTCATGTTCTTAAGAACATAAGAAGAGCCTGCTGAATCAGGCCAGTGGCCCATCTAGTCCACCATCCTGTTCTCACATTGGCCAACTAGATGTCCATGGGAACCCACAAGTAGAACCTGAGTGCAACAGCACTCTCCCCTCCTGAAGTTTCCAGCAGCTGGAATTCAACAGCATACTGCCTCCAACAGTGGGAGTAGAACGTAACCATCAGGGTTAGTAGCCATTTAGCCTTATCTTCTTTGAATTTGTCAAATGGTTTTTTAAAGCAGTCCAAGTTGGTGGCCATCACTAACTCTTGGAGGAGCAAATTCCATAATTTTTGGAAAGCAAACCAAACCTCAATGCCCACAAACTATGGTGTGGCCCATAGCTGAGGGCATTGGTCCACAGAGACAAATACCTGGGTTCAAATTTGTCATACCAGCTCTGGCCAAGATGGGAGGCAAGTCCTGGAGTGGGGCAATGGTAGGTGTGAGGAGGGTAAAAGCAGGGCAGAAGGAAAAGGGAGAAGCACGTCAAATGCCAAGGCAATGCCCTTCTGTTGCTCAAACCCAACCTAGAAGCTTTTAGAGGGGTCACACTTTACCATATTACCTGACCTGGACTATTGCTGTTCAGGCAGTCTGGCTGGTTAATCTGTAGTTCCCTCCTTCGAGCAAAGCTTAATGGGGGACACACAGGCTAAATCCCCTGTCCAGTGAAGACTCTCAGGCTTCATGCTCGAGAAGATCTTGACTTGCAGCTGAAGGCCTGACAAAATTACCCATGAATCCTTGGCATTGCTTTAATTGTGCCCTTGGACAAACGTGTCTCCTCGGTAAACTGGGTGATTGAATGACCTTGCTCAAGGAATGACAAGATAATGATCAAAATGCATTCTGCACATTATACAAAGGATTGTTTTTTAAAGAGAGAGAGACCAGTCATTTCTGAGCTTCCAGGGAGATTCAGGGTGGGCTTGGGTGGCCACTCATGCACTGCCCCCCCAAAGGAAACACATCACCAGAAAAGAGGACAAAAGAGCTCATATATGGTAATTTATATGTATAAAAGCAGAGACATAAATCATTCATACCGGGGAAGGCTGTGACCAGGAAACCTGTGTGCCTGCTCAGTCTGTGTCCAGGACCCCTTCTGCATTATACATTTAAAGCAGTTGTATCATGTCACTTTAAACAGTCACGGCTTCCCCCAAAGAATCCTGGGAACTGTAGTTTGTTAAGGGTGTTGAGAGTTAGGAGACCCCTCTTCCCCTCACAGGGCTACAGTTTCCAGAGTTCCCTGAGAAGAGGGGTTGATTTTTAAACTACACTCTTAAGAATTGTATTTCTGTGACAGGAATAGGAGTCCCCAGAGAGGTTTCAGCATCAGTAACAAGCTACAGTTCCCAAGATTCTTTGGTGGGCGGATGCCATGACTGTTGAAAGTGGTACAACAGGGCTTTAAATGTATGGTTCAGATGCACCCCTGGTGCTAACACTGGATGAACAACTCCAAGGGCCCTCCTGCTCTCCCTGCCTTATCAATATTACCTTTAAACTAGTCTCGGACAGGACATCCCTTTAAATGTTTATTTATCATTTATTTGTTTAATGAGCCAGTGGGCACATTTAGAATTTTGAGAAGGCATCTTGGATACCTCCATGTGGGGACGTGGCATAACAGAAAATGGCCACTGTGGGACACGGCATAATGGCAGCCATATCTAAAAGAGGCCTCCTGTAGATACGATCTTATCAGGAGGTCCGTTCCGTACAACATAGGAAGTGGACCTTTCGTGTAGTGGCACCAACATTTTGGAATTTCCTCCCCTTCAATATAGGACAGGCGCCGTCTCTGTTATCTTTTCAGCGCCTACTGAAGACCTCCCTCTTTCAACAAGCCTTTTAAGTAGACACCTTATCCCAGTCTGTGTTGGAATTGCTTTTTAATACTTTTAAAGCTTTTTTTAAAAAAGATGTTTTTAAAGCTTTTTTTTAAAAAAAGATGTTTTTAAAGATGTTTTGTTTTAATATGTTTTTAAGTATGTTTTGTTTCAATATATTTTAAAGACTGTTTTTATGATGTTTTAGAGTGTTTTCAATGCGTTTGTTTGTCGCCCTGGACTCCTACTAGGAGGAAGGATGGGATATACTTGTTGTTGTTGTTGACGACAATGACGATGACAACAACAATGGCAACAACAACAACAATAAGAATGATAATGATAATAGAGGAGCAGAAGAAACTGGACCACATAAAAGGATGGGCATGCCTCCCGTCAACCACCCCACCAATGGAGAAAAAGGCACCTACATGCTCTTTGCAGCTCTCTTCTTTTCAACAGGAGGGCATCCAATCCTGGCATCCAATGACATGTGGGCATATTTGCTCAGTGCAAACAAGAACTGAGCAGGAAGAGCAAACAGCCTCTCATGTACTGTGGATTTTGGAGAGCATATTTATTGAGACCGTTCAAGGCTAGCATAGGAGGCATTGGTGGGCACCCTATCACCAGTGGACTAGACCCATCCCCTGCCTCCGTGCATTCAAGAGTCCTGTTTGGCCAGAGCCTATTTGGAAACCACAGAGCTTATACTGTAGACATACAAGGGTAGTGAGGGATAGAGATGTGGGGCAAGTTCGATTCAGTTCACATTTAAAGGTGAATCTTCCTCATTTGCGCTTTCCAAAACAATATGCGAACTGAAACACAGCCACCCTTTGAAAATCTCCACATTTTGCAATGCATCCAAAAAATGTGTTCAAAAATGCACATACAAAGGTAAAGTGTGTGTAAAAATGCCCACGTTAGTGAAAATAACATACAAAAATGCATGATGTGAGGGAAAATATAAACATTAGGGAAAATACACTTTGAAAAAATGCACATATTAGGCAAAATTCCATACAAAAATGTGTCGATTAAGAGAAATTCACACTAAAATGCCGGTGAATTTTCATGAGGACCTTTTCGATTAAAAACTATATAGCAAACTTACATGGAAATACAGAACTGAAGTTCACACTGGAAAAATGAGGAATGAAGAGAAACCAAATCTGAGAGGTTCGTCCCTCCCTCCCTAGTGGGGGATGCCTTAGCTTTGCCCAGAATGCGGCATGACCAGGGACAGCTTTCCATTTAATCCCAGACGGCTTAAGCTGCGTATGTCACTCCAGTGGGTCCCTGAACAATGCGATCTCCAGTTACTGAGCACATAAGAGACTCTGTCACCACCCCCCTCACATGGGGGCATGAAGAAAGAGCAGGGAGGCATGAGAGAGGAGAGCTGCGCCCCCTTCTGCACCTGCATTGTAACTGCACCTTTCCTCAAATAGGAGACAGCATGACAGAGAGCCAGCCATTAAAAACCAGGAGCCAGGCCAGCAAGAGAGAAGAGGATGCAGGGGAGCGGAGGGGTTATTTGTTTAACCCATGCCACTTTGGGAATGAATTATCCGCCGTGGAAGTGCTTGCAGCCAGCCCAGCCGTGTTAGAGGGCAGGCACCTGCTGAGCTGGGAGGTTACAGATGAGAAGCAGAAAGAGTCATTAAAGCAGCCGTCATCCTATTAATTAATGCTCGTTTATATGTGTAACCTGTGCAACAAGGGGAGAGAAGCACCTCTGTGAAAACAGAGGCTGCCTATCCATCTCGGCACCGCCTGCCTCCCTTTGCCATCCCTCTCTCTTTCTCCTTCTCTCTCTACCCCCTTCCATTATTTACTCCTGTCATGATGGGCAAAGATAGACTTTGAATCAAAAACAGCTGGGGCATCTGTTTCTGGTAGAGTTCTCCCAGCCGTTTTCTAGTCGGTGTGCATGTGTGCTTTGCATTTGTTCTGATGCGACGAAGGACAATAAAAATGTTTTAAATCGGGGCGGTTAACCTTTTTTTTCTGCCTGAGGGCCACATTCACCCTTGGCTAAGCCTCTGAGGGCCACATGCCAGCAACGAGGGTAGCCAAAAGTGGGGGTGGCCTCCTACACTCGTGCATGCACACGCTCACGTGCATGCATACTCACAGGCTCCATTGAGCCATGCAGATCAGCTGAGAAAGGGGTTATTGCCCCTCAGTCTCCAATCATCAAATGATCCTGGAGGGGCATCCATCAGGGCTCTGGGCTTCACCCACACCAGCACTGTGTCTACTTAAATATTTGCTGCCGCTGCCAAATTTGGTAGATACTGGGAGGGGCAAAGAATACTGCCGGGGGTGTGTGAATTAGGCCTCCAAACTGAGGCTTAACCACCCCTATTTTAAATAAACCAAAACCATCAGTTCTAAGCATGGTGTTTCCTGGACAATGGATTCATGGAGAGGGCATTTTCAGGGGGGAAAATGGCAGAGGAGATCAGAGTCCCTCGGCCACAGATTGTCCCCCACAACCTCTCCCTCCCCCAGGCTGCTTCTCAGCCAGCTGGATTGTAGGGGAAATTGTCAGGAAAATAGCTGGAGAAGTTGCAGGGATCAAATTAGTGGGTAGGGAATGGGTTAAGCTCCTCATCGGCTGCAGGAGGAGGAAAAACAGGTGTGTGGGGAAAGGGTTAAGCTCCTCCCTGCTGCTCCTCTCTTGAAAATGCCCCCCACTTCAGTTCACAGGGTGAAGAATCTGTGCTTGCTCACATGCTGTTCCACCTGTCTGCATCTCTCTGAGTGCTGCTACATGCCTTACACTTTCTCTAAATGGCATAGGTGTCTGCACAGGGGAAAGCAGGAGTCTGATACATAGACGGCAGCATATTCCCCCCTCCTCTTTCCCTGCTGTAATCTGGGAGCTACAATGTAGCTGGTAATACGCCTGCAGCCTAATTGCTTATCAGGCAGCTTCACGTAATGACTCTGGTGTTTTGGAACGTTGACTAAGAGCTGCGGATCAGTAATAGTGCTTGAGCTAGGTCAATCGCTCCACAGTCAACCGGCGCCCTGCCTTTCATATCCCATCAGGGCAATGAGCAAATTGGTCTTGTTCTCCAAACGCTAAACGTTGCCGTAACAGCTCCGAGGGCAGCAAATGGGTAAAGGCACAATTTTCTCCTTTGTCACGGCCAAACCCGAACGCCTTTCTGGATTTGAGACACACTCTCGATTCGTTATTGCCTTTCCAATCTATTTTCTTGCTACTGCCTTCTCCTCGCAAGTATCTGCAAATTGGACCTTCGCACTCAATATGTGGATGCCTTACTCAGAGGCCTTGCTTACATAGACAGTGACAACAACAAAAAAGAGGGGGGGCAGTTCAAATTGGCATGTGGAAAGGGAAAGTCAACGCAACAGGTGGCTCAAGCTTACCCAAGGAGCACAATTTTTCTCATCTTTGGTGCAATCTCACCCTGCTGTTATAATTGCGTTTATATCAGTGGGCGGGGGCTTTTTTCAGTCTGAGGGCCACATTCCCTCTTGGGAAACCTTCTGGGGGCCGCATAACAGCAGTGTGTTGGGCCAGATACAAAAGTGGCCAGAGCAACAGGTGTGACTCTGTAACCTACTGTACAAAGGTAAGTAAGTTACATTCCAAGTGCCAAAAAGGCAGAGATTTCTGTACACTCACCCCTCTCTCTCCTCCTTCCAGGCAAGCAAGAGACATTATCCCAGTTCAATGGTTATCGCATTCTAGCCAGGCAAACGCACTTGAGGGTGTGGCCTGCAAAGAGTCCTGAGGGCCAAACAGAGAGTCCTGGGGGGCCATGTTTGCCCTCTGGACCTGAGGAGACCAGGGCTCAAATCCCCACTTAGCCATGAAGCTCGCTGGGTGAGCTTGGGCCAGTCACAGTCTCACAGCCTAATCTACCTCACAGGGTTGTTGTGATGATAAAGTAGAGAGGGGTAGTACCATGTACATCACCTTGAGCTCCAAGGAGGAAAGGTGGCATAGAAGGAGGAGGAGGAGGAGGAGTTGCCCATCAGTGATGCAATGAAGTGTCCCCATGTATTAAAATGTGGGACTTTGGCAGGCATTGAAGCAATTCCCAAACCACTTCACCTTCAGAGGTTACCAGTCATCAGCCTCAGATCCTGACTCTAAGACCAATGGAACACAAAGAAATAATGAAGGACTTATCTGAGTATGCACAAGGTACCTTCCTCATAAACCATTGTTCAGCTTGTGATTTCATAAATACTGCCCACCCATCCCCTTGGCAAGGCTAGGGGATGGAGCCAAGGAAGGTGGAACCAGAATAGAACCCAAATTTATTTATTTATTTATTTATTATTTAATTTCATTTATAAACCGCCCTTAGCCAGTGGCTCCCTGGTAGTTGTACAACATACAATAGTAACAATCAACAACAAAATCACTAAATATAAAATACAAATACATAATAGCACTACATTAATGTTAAGATAGCTAAAACATTAAAATACATACAAATGAATTAAAATGCCTGGGAGAATAGGAAGGTTTTAGCCTGGCGCCGAAAGGATAACAACGTAGGCGCCAGGCGTACCTCCTTGGGGAGACTATTCCACAATTCGGGGGCCACCACTGAAAAGGCCCTGGATCTTGTCATTACCCTCCGAGCTTCTCGATGGGTCAGTACTTGGAGGAGGGCCTTAGATGTCGAACGAAGTGCACAGGTAGGTTCATAGCGGGAGAGCCGTTCCATCAGGTATTGCAGGCCCACACCGTGTAAGGCTTTATAGGTCAGCACCAGCACCTTGAATCTGGCCCGGAAACAAATCAGCAACCAGTGCAAACGGGCCAGAACAGGTGTAATATGTGAGGACCGATTGGTCCTTGTCAACAGTCTGGCTGCTGCGTTTTGCACTAGTTGGAGTTTCCGAACCGTCTTCAAGGGCAGCCCCACGTAGAGTGCATTACAGTAATCCAATCTAGAGGTCACTAGAGCATGAACAACTGAGGTGAGGTTGTCCCCGCAGAGATAGGGGCGCAGTTGGGCTACCAATCGAAGATGGTAGAACGCATTCCGAGCCACCGAGGCTACCTGAGCCTCAAGTGACAAGGAAGGATCGAAAAGAACCCCCAAACTACGAACCTGTTCCTTCAGGGGGAGTGTAACCCCATCCAGAACAGGATGAACATCCTCCATCTGTGCAGAAAAGGCATTGACCAACAGCGTCTCAGTCTTGTCTGAATTGAGTTTCAGTTTATTAGCCCTCATCCAGTCCAGTGTCGCAGCCAGGCAACGGTTCAGCACATCAACAGCCTCACCTGAAGAAGATGAAAAGGAGTAATAGAGCTGCGTGTCATCAGCATACTGATGGCAACGCACTCCAAAACTCCGGATGACCGCACCCAGAGGCTTCATGTAGATGTTGAAAAGTATGGGGGACAGAACCGATCCCTGAGGGACTCCACAATGGAGAGTCCAGGGTGTCAAGCAATGTTCCCCAAGCACGACCTTCTGGAGACGATCCGCCAAGTAGGAGCGAAGCCACTGCCAAGCAGTACCCCCGACTCCCAACTCCGCAAGTCTCTCCAGAAGGATACCAAGGACTGCCTCCTACCAGTAAACACTGTCAACCAATTAAAGTCATCCTCTGAAGCCCATGTCCATGTGCCCACACCTTCAGAGGTCAGTCGTGAGGCTGCTGGAGACATGCTTCCTGAATTTCATATCTCATCTAAAGGTCTCCCTGAGCATTTTGATCAGGGGGACGATAGATCGTTCCCAGTATTAAGTCCCTCCTGGGGCATGGTATCACCACCCACAACGATTCTGTGGAGGAGTCTGCCTCTTTTGGGGTTTCCAGCTTGCTGGATTCAATGCCTTCTTTCACGTATAGAGCGACACCGCCACCAATACGTCCTTCCCTGTCCTTCCGATATAGTTTATATAGTTTTCTCCATTCCACCAGGTCTCCGTTATGCTCACTATATCAATGCTCTCCTCTAAGACCAAGCACTCCAGTTCTCCCATCCTGGTTCAGAGGCTCCTAGCATTAGCATTAGCGTACAGGCACTTTTAAGCAGTGTAGGAGTAAGTGTAAGGAGCAAGCAACAGAGCTGCTATATTTTGATCTGAATGCCATATCAGAGATAGACAGAAAAGAAAGTAGAGAACAAAATGTTTACCAGTTGTGATGCCTTTGGCATGATGGCAATGTCACCTCCTGGATCAGAGGTAGTGTGCCCCTAAATAGGGCCATAGCTTAATGATGGAGCATCTGCTTTGCATGGAGAAGGTCCCAGGTTCAACCCTCAGTATCTCCAGCTGATGGCTGAAAGAGACTCCCTGGTTAGAACCCTGGAGAGCTACTTCCAGTCCCTCGAGACAATACTGAGCTACATGATCCAATGGGCTGATTCAGCTCAAGGCAGCTTCTTATGTACCATTTACTGGGGACCAAAGGCAGGAGAATGTTGTTGTGCTCATGTCCTGTGTGTGGGCTTCCCAGAGGCACCTGTTTGGCCACTGTGGAAAGAAGGATGCTGGACAAGGTAGGCCTTTGATCCGATCCAGCTGTGGGGCTCTTGTGATGTTCTCTAACCTCACGCATGCAAAGCGAGAAGACACTACAGAAAAGTAAAATGATCAGCACAGATTAAATATGCCTTCACTGTTTACAAGTTCCTGAGCATGCACTCTTGCTTTTTAAATGTAGAACATGGGGTGGGCCACAGGAATTCTAAGAAAAGGAAAGTAGCCCACCCCACTGATAGTTTATTAGCCTTCTGCCCTGAACCCAACTTCCTGGACAGAGGGTTGAGACCTTATTGGCATATTTGAGCAAACCACAGCCTGGTTTGGTTTATTGATTGGGAGCGGGGGAGAGCCTGCAGGCAACCTCCTCATTCCCAGCAGCAGCTTCAGGAGCTGCTCAGCAACATAGAACCACCAACTTCGCAGCACAGCATAGATCTGCTTGGCTGAGTTGCAGGGCTGACTGGGAACACTCCCCCCCCCACGCCACTGTATGTGTCTCGCTGGTTGCTTCAGCATCGCAGTCAGCCAGGAAGAATTAGCTAATCCTCAAGTGGCAGCTCACATTGCATCCTCTACGCTGATTCCTTGATCTGTGTCCGCAGCTACGGTTGTCCTGCCGGCATCTCCCTGGCACTTTCTCCCATCACTGCTTACTGAAAGATAGCGCTTAATGCTTTCTCCCCTTCACCAAGCCGGCCTGACTAGTTTCGCCCCTTACCGCTTCCATACATGACCTTGTGGCTGAAGAGCAGTCTGTCGGAGAAACAGCATCATTTCCATGGGCTTTGCCTGGTCCCATAGAACCAGCAGAGGGGGTATCCCGAGGTAGATGCATGTGTGATTATCATTGGGTTGGCACCTCCCAGCCCACAATGCTTGCCACAGTGAAGTTTTCTCTTCCTCTCTCAGGACACGAGAACCCAATGGGGTCATTCAATGAGGCCGAAGGTTGAAAGGCAAAGGCCAAGAAAGGGGACAGGAGGGACGTCTTCATGGAGGAGCACATGGTTAAACAATGGAATGCTCTCCTACAATATATAGTGATGTGCCCCAACTTAGGATAGCTTTAAAAATGGATTAGACATATTGGTGGAGGGTAAAGCTCTCAGTGACTACTCGCCATGATGGCTGTGTTCTGGTTGCAGGGCCCGGTCCCTTTATTTGGCATACTCCTGCCCTGGGTTCAATTTCATGATCACACTACAGCATGACAGAATGTTAGGAGAGAGCGTGATGGACAGCTGGACTGACTTTTGCATGTGTAAATGGGCTTAGGAAACTAAGGGCACTTTCAAATGGCTGTGGTCTATATGGTCAAAAATGTCGTTGGAAGAGCACAAACTCCATGCCTGGACCCAAGCTGCTGGACCCAAGCTGCATCCCAGCCGTTATACACAAAGTACTCTGGCTGTGTGCAAAAGTGTGGGGGGAAGGGGGGAAGAGGTGCGTGCATGCTCCGTAAATGTCACCGTTAACGACAGCCTTCCTGGCTGCGGCAGTGAGAGAAAGACGGATTGTGTCACTCGAAAGCAATTTCGGGACCCACTCAAGCTTCGTGCCATGCTGTGAAATCTCAATGCACCTCGGCAAGACTCAAAATTGGTTTACAATCCCCTCTATGAGTTTATGGGTTAGTAAAAGCTGATTTACTCCATTCGCTTGCAAGTTTGGGATATTACAGCAGAGACATCTGTGGGGAGAAGGGTTGGGTCTCATTAGATGCTTGCTTAAACTGTCTCCCTGCTATCAGCGAGGGTGGGTGGGGAGTTTTTGTTGAACTGGGGCCAGAGAAGAAACTCTTCTGGCCTCTACCCTCCCATAACCCATGCCTTGAACTTTGCTGGCCAACTTTTGTATTTTTGACAGGCACTGTATTGTCAAGACAGTGGTCCAGCATCTGAGAGTGCATTTGACCAGTGTGTTGGAATGGTCAGCCAGGAAGCTCACCAGGTGACCTTAGGCTAGTCATTATTAGGGAGCAAATGTCAATTTTGCTTTCTATCAATTTCTCAGGCTTAAGTTCTGTTCTCCACATTTATGCAGCAATTTACAATTTAAAAAAAAACATTCATCAGCATTTCAGTGTGAATTTCTCCAAATATTTTGGAAAGCAATTTCCCCCAATATAATGCATTTTGTATGTTATCTTCACTATATCCATTTTATGCACACTTTATCCTAGTATATGCATTTTTGTACACATGACTTGGCTGGCGATCTGCACTGCAAAATTTGGAGATATGAGAATAGTGAAGGATGCCTGCGTTTCAGTTTACATATTGATTTGGAAAGAGCAAATTTGGGACGTTTGCCTTTTAGTGTGCACTTAATCAAATTTCTCCCCCATCCCTAGTCACCCTCTCTTTGCCTACCCCACCTCACAAGGTTGTTGGGAGGATTGGAAAGGGTGGGGAACCAGGCACACTGCCCTGAGATCCATGTCACAAACTGACACCACATAACTCTCAGACTGCACAATAAAATTGGCAGGACTGAACTTCCTTTACAAAGCACAACACAGGAAAGGGTGAATCTGTCAGTTTCAGTTTCTTCTCTGTGTTTCTCATTTTTCTAGTCTTAAGCTCCATTCTCCACATTTCCACATCAGTTATTTATTTATTTTAAAGCTCCTCATGAAAATTCATCAGCAATTTAGTGCCAGTTTCTCCTAATATACACTTTTTTGTATGGAATTTTGCCTTACACATTTTTGCAAAGCAATATTTCTTAATGTGATGCATTTCAACAAGTCGTTTTCATGACTATATATGCATTTTTATGTATACTAGTATACTAGTATACGCATATGTCTACACACTACCTGGCTGGAGGACTGTATTGCAAAATCAGAGACATGCAAATGTCAAAGGATGGCTGTGATTTAGTCTGTGTATTGTTTCAGAAAGTACTGATTAAATGTGAACTGAACTAATTTGTCGCTCATCCCTACCACAGGCTTAGCACTATACACAAATATATATTCACTAACAGGCAAACAAATCCCTTGCGGTTTAAGAATGTTCCTATAGCCAACAGATATTTCCATCAAACTTTAAAAAGCAGGGAAATTGGGCAGCTATAGTGAATTCACCAGGGGAGCAGGAGACCTGACCTCTTCTCTAAGATACTGTACTGCCCTACAAATTTTTCAAAATGCAAGCACAATTTGGGATTGTCTTTCACAGTCCAATCCACTTCCTGTGTGAATTCCAGTGAATTTCTCCACCTTTTAATTTGGGAGGTAAAAAATGGGATCCTGTGCAAGTTTGCTGAGAATGGATTGATCATTTTCATGCTTATTGAGTTCAATGGGATTTATTTCCCTGCAATAATGCTTTAGATAGGTGAAACTGACCGTGGGTGAGGAGGAGGAGGGGGAGGGGGGAGGAAGGGCTGGAGTTAGAGGGGAGGAAGAAGATGGAAGAGGGGGAGGGGAGAGGGGGAGGGGAGAGGGAGAGAGGGAGGGGAGGGAAGGAGAGGGAGAGAGGAAGGGAGGGGAGGGGAGGAGAAAGGGAGAGGGGCGCGGGAGAGGGGCGCGGGAGAGGGAGGGGAAAGGCAGGTCTGATCATTTGCATGCTTATTGAGTTCAATGGAATTTACTCCAGTGCAATTATGATTAGGATAACCTTAGGATGTCCATAGGGAAGGAGGAGAAGGGGGAAGGAGGGAGGGAGGAGGAAGGAAGAAGGAGGGGAGAGGAGAGGGAAGGAGGAAAGGAGGGGTGGGGGAGGAGGGGGAGGAGCTACAGTCACCAGAAGAGGGGCTGGCTGTTAACGTATTCTGGCCACTGGAGCTCTGTCAGGGGAATAGAAGTCTCCTCTTAACACCCTTCATAAACTACACTTTCCAGGATTCTTTAGGGGACTTTAAACAGGATTCTGTTTAAAGTAGAATAAATGTTTGGCATGGGTGTGGCCCTGATTAGCCGAGCCAAACAGCTGTTAGTCTGGCTTTTAGAACACTGACAGCTGGTTCTTACTGAGCATGCCTGAGCTATCATAGACTCCAATGTTAAATTTCTTAAATTAATTAAAAATCAGCCATGCATTATTTTTTTTAGCTTTTAAACTGCAGACGATGAAGGTCAGAGTATGGGGCAAGGTCAATAATAGGATTACAGGTACTCAGTGAACATGGCTGATTTTTAATTAATTTCAACAAATTATGAGAACTCTGACAGAAAAAAGTCCAAAAGGGGTCTGGATTTTTTTCTCTCTTTTGAACTCTCGATTCTCTCTGACTCTTTTGTGTATCACCATGAAAACTTAGAGGGTTGTTAAGCAAGCATTTCTGAGTTCAGGACTATAAGTTATGTAAGATTTTGTTTTGAAATGAGCTTATAGGAAGCATCAGAATGGCATGAGGGAGTATTTTCAATTTAACATGGCGGAATGTGAAAAATCCGTGCTGGCTATAGTATACAAGTCACACTCTGCTATGTTTCATACATATTATCTATAAAAGTGAAAACAATCGATATGTAGCATTAAATTGTTCCTGACAACAAGAATCCTCCCTCCTCCATTTCTATTTACAACTTAAATGTAGCAGAGCTTCTAGGATGCACAGAAAGTCATCCTGGGATTGAATATGCCGTCTGTCAGTCAATGATCCTTAGCCTAAATTTGTTCGATTAGATGTCTGCCTTTTAATCAAACGATTACATTTAACAACATTGGCATACATCCCAAACCTCAACAAAGGTGTCTTCTGGAGATACTGAAAAAAGTGTAAGTTAATACAAATTTAAAGAACAAAACATACCATTCATCATTAGAAGGAAAGGACATCATTAGGTGATATTCCCTGATCCTAATAAAAGCTTCTGAGTCTTGTGTTCTGGTTGATTTTAAGCAACAACAATGTTTAGGCTTGCTAGCACTTGGAGATCGCTTCCATTTTCCTTCCCCTCCTCCTGCACTCAAGTGCCCGGGAGCCAGGTACAACAGAGATTTGGTTTCCAGTAACCATTTCTTCCCTATCATCTCACTTTCCATTTCTGCTCAGTCATTTCTGAGCTCATGTGATCCTCCAGGTTGCATCTCCATTTGCCTTCTTTCCCAACCTCCCTGCCTCCCTCCCACCCCACCCCCCATCCCCACTCAACCTCTTTCCCACTTATAGCCTGGCTGTCTTGATTTTTGGAAGCTTGGGAGTAAGAACCCAATTTTAAAACAATTGGAAAGCAATTTTTGCAGGCGCCTCCTGATAAGAGGCAATGCTGCTAGCACTAGCATCATTAGACAGGATCAAAATAGTCACTTGGCACTAAGTGGGGGCGGGGGGGGCAGGGAGAGGACGCCTAGAAGGTTTCAGCCTGCTATTTATTGGGTCTGAATGTGTTAAGTGCTGGTGTGTTTTTCTGAGAACCTTTGGGAATGTTCAGGAACTTATAGATGGCAAGGAAATAAATCAATGTGCATCACTCTTTCTGCTTATTGGGGCTTGCTCTGTGTCATCTGGAAAAGCACTTGGATAAACACCTAGTAATCATGCGTCAACCTAACAGCATAATATTATGTGCACCTACTCAGAAGCAGGTGCTACTGAGTTCAGTGGGGATTACTCCCAAGAAAATGTGAGTAGGAGATTGCAGGTCAGGGAGGTCAGCTTGGACTAATGCAGAAAATAATGTGGGAGGAATGCTGTAATGAGGAATTAACATAGAGCATCGGTCTCACGTATGTTTCCCATGGATCCATTGTGCACTCACTGAGTGGTCCCAATTCATCACTCATTGATGGTCCTGATTCTGAATTTCCTCAGACTTGGTCCTGTTCACAAGTACATAAGAAAAGCCTGCTGGATCAGGCCAATGCCCATCTAGTCCAGCATCCTGTTCTCATAGTGGCCAAACGGATGCCTGTAGAGACTCACATCTCCTTGTTTCTCACCACCACCACCACATTTTTAACCAGGGTTTAAAACCTTAATTAAACATGTGGTTGGGGGGTGGAGAAACAGCCACACCCTGATTAAACATGCAGTCGAGAGAGGAGAAAATGCACCCAGGCTGCCTGCAGATCTGCTTCTTCCTAGCTGCCAGACTTCCTCTCCCCTTTTGAAAGCCCTGGATCACTCCAGGTGGACCCCATTTGATGCAGGCTGCCTCAACCTGATCTGGCCAAAGCCCAGGTTGATCTGAATCAGCCCAATTCAGTTCAAGATTCAGGATTCAGCCAGATCTGGTGCACAGCCCTACTAGGAGCTTCCAAACAGTCTTCAAGGGCAACCCCGTGTATAATGCTCTACAGTAATCCACTTGGGAGTTTACCTGAGCATGGATCATTGTGACCAAACTAGCTCTGCCCAAAATCTCCTTGCCTCAGTTCCCCTCCCTCCCTCCACACACACACACACACACACACACACACACACACACACACACACACACACACACACACACACTTTCAGGACATGTTTATGGGTGATGTCATCTGCATTTATGTTTGTGATTGTGAGGACAAAGACATGGATAACAGTAAAAGGAATCAGGCCTGGAGTATGTAATATTCTATCTCCAGGTCTCTCAAACCAGTTTCTTGAGCCAGAAGTTCAGGAGGCAGAACATTCTGTCTTGTTGACCAGGCAAGGTCAGACCAGGCAAGCTCCTGGCATTTGTTCCTGACCTAACCAATCAAGAGGTCTCACACAGTCTGTCAAGTACAGGGACTGATGCTGTCTGCTGCTGTTCCTGATTCTGTAGCTGAAGGCAGATCTTCAGCTAGAGAATATAAAGTCCAGAGATATAAGCATACCATAACCTTTCCAAAGGGTTATAGGGCTTCTCTAGATGACCTGGGTTCAGCATTCATCCTGATTTGATTGTCCAGTCTTTATTAAGCATTTGTTCTGATTTGTTTAGAGGGCAGTTATATGACAATGAGCATTCGTTCTGCATTCATTTTGATTTGCCAGCAGGGTGTTTCGATGTTTTCCCATTAATCATTCATTCATCCCACAAGTTTCAACGTATTTCCCTGTCAATTTCCAAACCACAAAAATGCTGTTTGTTTGTTTTTAAGTGGATTTGTTGCACTAGGGCAACAGAGTACTTTAATCTCCCATAAATGCACAAATGTCAAATTCTGTATGGTCTTGAATTCTTCCCGCAAAATACTGACAATCTGGAGACACCCCTCAATCTCAGCCTGATATCTCCAGGCCAGGCTCTTTACAAGTGAGCATACAAACTGGGGTAAAAAGAATGCCAGGTGGTGAATGCTCGGGAGAGGAACCGAGCCTTTCCACCCAGCCTTCAAAACCTCCAAGGGAGCTAAGGTAGGGATCATGTTTGACAGGAAGGAGGAGGCACTGCAGTGGACTAGAGCTTTCCAGAACTGGATGGAGCCAGTCTAAAGGTCACAGAGAGTAGAAACATGGCATTCTCTGCATGGGACTTGAATGTGCATTCTCTAAAGATGTTTGTGCATTCTTGCCATTGAATAACAATGTTAATGGCTGCGCTTTGTGTGACACGGCAGTCTTTTCATCTCAATGAGGAGGGAGATGTGTCCTGTATTGACTTTCTCTTTTGCTTCTCGCCTGATATAAAATTGGAGAAAGAATGTCAATATTGTTTTTTCTGTTGTTTTCTTTTATCCCTGTTACAAACCATCACCTCTCTGACCCTGGCGGAGATGCTCATCTTTGTGTCACTCTGGGACTGGGACACTGAAAGGCTAGCCCTGGTTAGAATAAGAAGATTAGCATCCAGTAAATATGTATCAGAAGCTGAATAGCTGACAAGACCCGGCTCACCTGTACAGAGAGAGTGTGTGTCCTGTGGAGCCTCGCTGGGTGGCTGGTAAGGATGGATAATTCTGTCAATTTCAGTTTCTCTCAGTTTCTCAGTTTCCCAATCTTAAATTCAGTTCAAACTATTTCCACATGCATCTGCAAAAAAACCCCAAATTAAGTCTGCATGAACATTCATACTCATTTTCATGCACATTTCTCATTGTGTAAACATTTTTGTACATAATTTTGCCTTGTATAATATGCAGCTCTGCAAGCAATTTCCCTCTAACAGAATGCATTTTTGTGTGCAAAATTGTGTATTATTTTTACTAATAGATGCATTTTTGCATGCACATTTGACCAGTATATATGCTTTTGTATGCATGTTTTGGCTGGAAAACTGCATCACAAAATTCCAAGTGTGAATTTCAAAGAAAAGATGTGTTTCAGTTCACATATTGGTTTTCAAAGTATGATTTTGGTATGTTTCCATTAAAATGTGGATGAATTTATCCCCCATCCCTCGTGGCTAGGCAGGTGATTGGTTAGAGTTGTCCCATGTGGAGCAAAAGATGGATCATTCCAGCTTTGTTATAGAAGGAAATCAAGGGCTATACCTTTGAGGAAGAGTTGCAACTCAGTGACAGAGCACCTGCTTTGCATGCAGAAGGTCCCAGGTTCAATCCGCTGCGGCATCTCCAGGAAGGGCTGGGAGAGACCCCTGTCTAAAACCCTGCAGAGATGCTGCCAGTCAGTGTAGACAGTACTGAGCTAGATGGACCATTGGCCTGACTCAGTATAAGGCAGCTTCATGTGTTTCAGCTAAAAGGGTCAGATATTTGGTGATGTAAATGATCCTTCTCTGTCTGAGACCCTGGAGAAGTAAGAAGGCATTGTTTTTTGTTCCACCCTGTATTCGTCACATGCACCACTGTTTCTGTTCCGCTGCAGGTCATCTCCTGCCAAAATTGACAGCATTCTTCTCACAGTCTGCTGTGACAACATTGCATAAATTATATAAATTATGTTATGCCACTCCATTCACGTCAATGCAAAGAAAACTCAGTGCAAACAGAGAGTAGGAACATAATGAATTTGTGTATCTGAACGTTAACGACAGCTAACACCAATCATATTCACTAGACTGATTCCCATTCCAGGCATGGGGTGAATGAGCAAACATCAGCAATGTCAGCTTCTGTTTCCACTTTCGCTGGAATTCTCTGACATACAGTATCTGCTCAAGATACAGAACTAAATTGTAGAACTCCATTTTGTTCAAAAGCAGCAACTTCTCAAGTGTAAAAGCCAGCATCACATCATATTTCAGTTGTCTGGTACAAGAGATGCATTTTTGTGCCAACAACAGGAAGCTAATATAATGAAAAGAATCATTGTTTACTTCCCACCCAGAACATTCCAAGGTGGTGGAAGAAGAAACCTTTATTCCAGTTTTTATTTGGTTCATGTTGTAGCCAGGAGGCTGAAGAAATCTAAGGAGCATAAATATTAGAAGAACAGTGTAATGTGTTTGTAGTCTTTGTGCTCTTCCAAGACTGAACGTAGTTCAGGCAGTGCCTTCCTGCAAGGGCGGGGGGAGCTATTTTGCCAATGTAACCAACTCTGAAGAAAAATCCAACCTGCTGTCAGTGGTGATGTAATATCACTGCAAATCCCAAAGCCTTGCACTACAAAATGTTTATGTTATGTTATGTTATGTTATGTTATGTTATGTTATGTTATGTTATGTTATGTTATGTTATGTTATGTTATGTTATGTTATGTTATGTTATGTTATGTTATGTTTCTAGACCGCTTTTTGGCCAGAGAGGCCCCCAAGGCTGCTTACACACAAATAAAAATACAAATACAAAATACAAATAAAAACAATACAATTTACAAAAAAAAAAATCAAACTAACAAAATCCTAACATCTCTAAAAAAAACAGGAGCAGCAAACCAAAGGCATTCATCTTCCTGGTAAAGGGCAGTCCCCAGAAAAATGTCACTAAAAGCAGGAGTGGGGGCAAGGCAGGTGGAAACGCTTGCCCCTTGATGGTCCCAGCACAGTCTCATCCCTGCAGCAGCACCTCTCAGTCTGCAGCTCCTCCTGATAAGGCCCAGGCAGAGGGGTGGGGCAAGGCAGGTGGAAACGCTTGCCTCTTGATGGGCCCAGTGCAGTCTCATCCCTGAAGCCTATGTATGCCTATGTGCTGATTGGCAAACTCACCATCACCCTAAATCAAGGTAACACATCAGGAAAAGCTAAGTAGCAGAATTGCCAGCCAGCCACTGTTCAACTAGTCCAGAAAGTTAAAATATGTTGTGGTAGTGTTATTTAGGGCATCCAATCAACACTAGTGCATACCATGCCACATCCTGGTCCATGCACCAATCCTAATTGTGTCCTTCAGTCAGGGTTCCGGTTTGCTCATCAGCAACCTAGAGAAACATGATGTAAATCACAACCAGTGATAACCACAGATTCAAGATGGTAACTGAAACAAATCCATGAGTTTACTGGTGTACCAAATCTATGGTATCATGAAATAAAGTAATTCACAGAAAATAAAGTGTCCTAGACTGAAGGACACAATTAGAGTTGGTGCATTGGCCAGGACTTGGCATGGTATATGTACTAAAATTGTTTGCATACTGTTAGAGTTTTATAATATAAAAATTGAAGGAATATGCAGCACACATAATTTCTGTATGTGTGTTGATCGAGTATTACACTGGTTCAGATGGTAGGCTAGGGAGACCACACACTTGCAAGTTTGGGGAGTTGTTGGCTGCCGAGCCCATGATGACCTGTGAACAATCAATAATTTTAAACCCCTAACAATTCTCAAATTAACAGCCAGCGGTTCTGAAAAGTGTGACAGCACACACAGTTCAGTCTTATGGCTCCCAATTCTCCAATCAAGCTTTGAAGCTCTGGTTCTTTTGGACTAAATCTTCTGGAAGAGGCCACCCATTTCTCCTGCCTTCCGAGCAGTTTCAGCAAAAGAGTTCCAGTGCAGAGAAGACAAACAGCATCGCTATTAGCAGCACATCAATACAGTTTAAAGCCCCATTCTGAAGAGAGCCCGTCAGCCCTGTTAATGCACTTAATTTCCCCAGGACTCTGGCATGGATGTAAACAACTATGCAGCATCAACGGCCTCCCTGCTCCCTGCTCTTCAGCCAGACAGATTATCTGTAGCTCCATCCCCAGATACAGCTGCGGGACACAAATATTATTTATGGTCATTGATTGTTCAGAAGGCCCAGCATATAATGCACCATAAAATGGGATTTTAATACTTGCTAGGAAAATTACAGCATAACGGTGTATTCTGTATTTTTTCAAGAGCTGCCTGGTTTCCATGGGTTTCAAAAGGAAATAGTAGAAGGCTTGAAAGATTCTGATCTTCGTCTCTGGGTTTCTTCATACCTCAATTTTCACCTTGCCATAAATCTTATACCTGTGATACCTTGTTCCTCTGTGTCAACTAGGGATGGGGGGGGAGAGAATTAGATCCAAGTAGCATTTAAAGCCGAATCTATCAACTTTCTAAAACAATACCAAAACACAGCCATCCTTTGAAATTTGCATTTATCCAAATTTTGCAATGCAGTTCTCCAACCAATGTTTACAAAAATGCATATATTAGGGGAATGTGAGCATTAAAATGAATATATTGGTGAAAATAACATACAGAAATGCATTGCAGTAGGAGAAATTATTTGCAACAATGTGTACCTCCTTACAACGTCATACAAAATGTGTTTATTAGGAGAAATTTGCTGAGAAAGCTGAACAGTTTTCATGAGAATTTTTTAAAATGAAAATTCACAAACTGGTGAAGAACTGAGTAAACCGAAACTCACAAATCCTTGCATCCCTAGTGTTAACTTACATGAAGGAATACCAATAGGTGACAAAACAGCTGTTATGTTGCTTCTTCACATCTGCTCGGCTTCTATCTCCACCTGAAAGTATTGATCCAACATGCCTCAAGCCAGGAAGTGTTTGCTAGTAAAACAAAACGAACAATGAAAGAAGTGGGTGCATTCTATTAGATACTACTAAAAGGACCCCAATTCCTAACTTTTGTTAAAGATGAACTCCATTCTTAGCAGGAATGGGGAGCCTGTGGCCCTCCAGATGTTGTGGGACTCCAACTTCCGTCATCCCTGACCACTGACTATGCTGGCTGGGGCTGATTGGAACCCAACAACATCTGGAGGGCCACAGGTTCCCCATCCCTGTTTTGTAGTGCAATCCTACATATGTCACTTCAGAAGTAAGTCCCATTCAGTTCAATGGAATTCACCTGCAGGTGGGTATAGGGCTGCAGCCTTAGGGTTGTATTCAGCTAAGTCATAATCAGAGTACACCCACTGAAATTGATGAACCTATAAACCTAATTTAGTTATGTCTATTAACGTCACTGGGTCTATTCTGAGTAAGACTAGCATTGAATACCACCCTATATGTTCCATCTTTAGTACAGTTTAATGGCACAGATGAAGTGGTACAGTCCAGGAACAGTTAATGTCATGTGAGCCTGCTGATCATGTGGTCCAGCTCTTGGATGGTTGAATGACACAGGTATATGAGTAAGACATCAAATAAGTCGCATCAGCATTTGGCCAGCAGTCACTATGGTAAACATATAAAAGTATAAAGTGCACTTCTTCTAACATAAACACACCAGGAAGATACAGCTGATCATACATTGTACATTTGCAGCAACCACCACTGGTGAATCACCAGGGCACCCATGGTGTCACATACATGTCAATTAAGGGATGAAGGCAGTGGGGGGATATATGTTGCCAGTTTTCAGATATGAGAAAGAAGAGGAACAATGGTTCACCCAGTGCACTGCAGATGCAACAGGTCTAAATGACAGGAAGACACATTTAGGGAAGATTCTGGGAAGACCCTCCAACAGTAAGCACAGCCTAGCAATCTCAAAAGGTGGGTCAGTGAGCTTGTGAGAATGAGACTTATCTCTTTGCTTGTTCCCTTTCTGTGGTGCTCCTGTCCTGCTCTGCTGAAATCTCATTTAAAGGACGCGACTGAGGTATGAAAGTAACCATGTTTCTTCACATCATGTCCATTTCTGGTGAGGGTAGGTCATGTGGAACACTGTTAATTGTCTCCCACAGCTGCAGTGCACCATGGTTATTTCTAAGGATAAACTAATGGCACTTTGTTGTTTTTATTACCATGTTCAAGAGATGGGTGATGGTGGGGACTCTCAGGGCCAAGAACAGGTAATTCTTCAGCACCATGGACAACACCTGGCTTCCGCTCATGTTGCCACTTTGCTCAAGGTTCTTTTCCAGATTTCTGAGCCAGTTACAGGAACCAAGGTCAATTTAAAAAAAAAAAAAGTGCCCTAAAGTGGACAAAGACCCTCCATGGCGCAGAGTGGTAAGCAGCGGTAACGCAGCAGAAGCTCTGCTCACGGACGGAGTTTGATTCCAATGGAAGGAGGAAGTCGAATCTCTGGTAAAAGGGGTTGAGGTCCACCCAGCCTTCCATCCATCTGTGGTTGGTAAAATGAGTACCCAGCATATGCTGGGGGGTAAAGGAAGGCCGGGGAAGGAACTGGCAATCCCACCCCATACATACGGTCTGCCTAGCAAACGTCGCAAGACGTCACCCTAAGAGTCGGAAACGACTCGCACTACAAGTGCGGGGACACCTTTACCTTTAAAGTGGACATCTCTGTCATTATTACACACATAGCATGGACACAAGAACCTCACAAACCACCTTTAGGTGTTCCCCCCACCCACCTTACATGTATTGTATTTTCATTTTCATGCAAAACTCTTTTAAAATGAACATATTACCCTACAAATGTTAAAACACACACACACAATTCCTGGGGTGTGTGGCTGAAGAGACACCTGAAGCACTTGCAATGAGATCCTTGTCCCCATTGAACCGTTCTCCTTTGATCTCATGAGGCAGCACCCAAATGCCTCTTTGAAAGTCATTCATGCAGGCACATTGTGAAACAAGTACCTTCCTGCAAGGGAGCGGCCCTCAAGAATATCTGGTTCCATCCTTCCAAATGAAATTACACCAGTGGCTATCGAAGGGCAGGATGGAGCCACCTGGGATTATGTTACATAACATGGAGACAGGGGAATGAAAGTCCAGGATGGGAGAAGATCTTGCAGCAGCCAAAGCTAGAGACATTTCCCTTTACCGGCAGCAAAAGTTTTGGAGTGAAACCACCAAAACTACTATGCTAAACATGGAAGCTGTAGAAAGGAAGGAAACCTGTGAGAACTTCTGACTACAGCAAAAGCATCTTCCCACTCTGGCTGTCTAGTTTTAGAAGGGAGTCTGAGATATCCTGCTCTGGTCCTTCTTCTCCAATGCAAGTGTTCAGTTAGTGCTCTGGTCCACAGATCCTTATGCACACTGCAGCAAGCTGCATAAATGCAATTATGTGTGAAAGCTCTGTGTGGTCCTTCACAAAGAGATGGTTGCCAGTGGCATGAAGAGCTCAAGAAAAGGGCCTGAATTCAAACAGTCGAAGAGACATTGAATCACACAGAGTGCTTGGACATGATGAACACATTTTATAGCAGGATAGTTTCACCACAGTAGTCCAGGCGTTGGTAACTTCAAGAATGGATTTCTGCAATGTACGCTGTGTGGGGCTTCCCTTGCACTTGGCCCAGAAACTACAGTTACTGCAGGATGCTGCACACAATTGGTTACAGAAGTGAGATCCAGAGAGCATATTATACTTCTGCTCAAAGAACTGCTTTGGCTGTTACTATTAGTATATAAAGATGTTACTATTACTAAAGTAAGTATAAAGTATTTTGTGTGTGTGTAAGAGAGAGAAACCTTCAGGAGGATGGGTGGGATATAAGTCAAAAGAAGAAGGAGGAGGAGGTAGGTGCCACCACACTAAAGGTCTGTTTCCTATGTTGTACAGAATGGACCTCCTGATAAGATGGTATCTGCAGGAGGCCCTCACCTGCAGAGCACAGCAATCAACTGGGTATATAAGGGATTATGTTGATTTCATACATAATTTTGATAATTTTATTGTCTACTCATTTTTAACGTTTGTTGATTTTATGAGCATTTTAAAATAAAATTTTTAAATTGTTTTATGTCAATCCCTTAGAGGTTTTTTTATTAAGCGGCATATAAATTTTGTGAAATAAATATTATAGGAGGATATTTGTGTATGGATCAAATAGTCACAGCTGGGCCCCACATTTTTCTTCTTTCAATGCCTTACTATCAAAAGCTTCAAGCTCAATAGAAAACACGAGAAAGAGTGCAGAATATGCATCTGAGAGGTTTGGGGTCAACTCCTAACTCAGCCAGGCGGCTTTGGACAAGTCAACCTCAGCTACCCCTTCAGCAAACTAAAGTCCTCCATCTGCAATCATAAAGAGATAGTTGAAGAATTGATTCTGCTTATGCAGTCACGGAAATAGCCAGGGCTTCATTTCTCAGATAGATAGGTTGATAGAATTCATTTCCTTGGGCCATATACTAAATGCCAAGATCTATATAGTCATTGAACATTAAACAATCTAGCACATATGGGGGGGAACCATTGATGTGCACACTTCATTGCAAAGAAAAAGAACACCACCTTTCAGTTATATATCTATTGCATTGGCTGGTGGAAACTCAGTGGTTTAGTACCAGCAAAATGGAAAGGTTCCAGGGTGTCTGGGTCTTATCTCCTTTTAAAATAGGGCAATCCAATGAACAGTGGGACAAACTTCCACTACATCCTCCCCCCAAATGCAAAATCTTCAATTAAATGGAATATTCCTGCAGGGACAATCCAAGACCACGAAGAGTAACTTTAAAAAAGGGTTAGTCTTCCTGATTAGAAATGTTGCAACTTGCAGTGCAATCTTATTATACATGTCCATTCAGAAATAAGTCCAATTGACTTCAGTGGGACTTAGAACATAAAAAGAGCCCTGTTGGATCAGACCATATAGTCTGCCATCCTGTTCTCACAGTGGCCAACTATGCCTATGAGAAGACAGCAAACAGCGCACGAGTACAACAGCACTTTTCCCACTTGGGATTGCCAGCAACTGACATTCAGAGGCATAAATGCCGCTGACAGTGGAGACAAACCATAGCCACCATGGCTAGTAGCCACAGATAGCCTTATCCTCCATGAATTTATCTAATCCATAGGTAAATGGGTATAGGATTGCAGCCTTAACTTCAGCGGGGCAAAGAGTGTCAGGGTTGAGTGCTGACATCAGCAGCACATACCAAGAACTGGCAGGTCAGTGTTGCATCCTTCTATAGCCAAAGCTCAGAAAATTAGCAGAATTCAGCTGCAAGAAAGGAAGGGTGGGGAAAAATCTATCATGAATTAATCACAATGGGGCATCTTTGCTCAGACTTCTATAAAACTCCAATGTGATAATTTAGTGGCGAGAATACCCCTCTAATGAGCTTCGAAGAAACGGCAGGATCCTTAATGGCCTTCTTAATGAAGAATCATTTAGGCTTTTATTAACACAGAGGAAAAACACATGGTTTTCAGGAGCTATTTGGAGCTTGAAGAAAATGAATAATCACCTGAAACACTAAAACACAAACTCCCTAATGGGCCCCCCGCTCACAGCATTAAACAATATCACAATTTCTTGGCCTTTGCAATGACGACTTTCTTTGGGTTCCCCAACTGAACATTCCAGCTGATCACATTTCTGACAAATGCCATCAGCAACAGATGTTTCCCAGATGTCCCACAGATTGCAGAAAGTCTTAGCAAGCTTGTTCTACATGCCAGTAGCTCCATTTGAATCCAAGGGATGGATCTATATTTTCCAATCGGCAAGCAGATGAACTCGGTATAGTAGACACTTCCCTAATTGCCTAAAAAGTCAAACTGATTTCTTGCTGATCTTTCTGCCTCTGAATTTCTTTGTTTCAGTTTATTCACGTGGGCTGAGAGGTCATTGTTTTTAGAACAAACCTTTCAGCTGTTGTACAACTGGACAAGTTTATCTCCATCAATCAGCTCTGCAGGAAATTGTGTGGTTACATACTGCAAATAAGCTTGCATGCACCAACAGCCTACTGTGCATACAGTTCCTGCCTCTGAAACTACTACACAATTCACTTTTTTTAAAAAAATGGAAGATCCTGAAGTTCATGAACATCCAAATTTGCATTTTACTGAGTCAGGTCAGTGGTCTATACAGCCCAGTGTTGTCTGCTCCAGGGATAATCAATGTGGTGCCCTCCAGATGTTGTTGCACTATGGCTCCCATCATCCCTGACCATTGGCCCTACTGGCTGAGGCTGATAGGAGCCATGGTCCAACAACATCTGGAGAACAGCACATTTACTATTCCTGAACTACTCTGACCAGCAGAAGCTATCCAGGGTTTTAGGCAAGGACCTATTTCACCTCTGCAGCCTGATCTTTTTTAACTGGAGATGCCACGGATTGATATCCCACCCTGGGATCCTGCTGGGAGAAAGGGCGAGATATAAATGAAATAATAAATTAATAAATTAATAAACCTGAGACCTTCTGCATGCACATAATGTGTTCTGCTAGTGAGCTACAGCCCCTGGATCTGGTAGCTTTCCAGCTGCTGTCATCTCAGTATGCTGCCTGTTCATCTTTCCTCACACTCAAGTGTTCCATATGGGCCAATTATATTCAGACAACTTTCAAACATACACAGTGATGTCATCATGCGATAGCAATAGAATATGCCTTCGGAAGATCTTCAAATGTCAGGAAGACAAAGGAAGGTTGAGAAATTAGGGAATTGGATAAGTGGCCAAAAAAAAATGGGCCCACTCGAATGAGTTCATACTGCTCTATATAAATATATGAATGCTACCAGTGACTACTAGCCATAATGGCTATGCTCTGCCTCCATATTTGGAGGCAGTATGCTTGTGAATACCAGTGGCTTGAAACCTCAGGAGGTTAGAGTGCTCTTGCTCTCAGGTCCTGCTTGTGAGCTTCCCATGGGCACCTGGTTGGCCACGGTGAGAACAAGATGCTGGGCTACATGGGTCACTGGCATGATCCAGCAGACTCTTCTTATCTTCTTATGCATGTAACTTTCAAAAAGTCTGCCTTCAGAGAGAGCTTTCCAGATTAGCTTGTCTGCTAAAGAGCCTTACACATCTGCAATGCAGAGGATTCTGGTCCACGGCCTAGGCCAAGGATAGAGAATCTGTGGTCCTCTAGATGTTTCTAATCTATAACACCCATTATCCCTGACCTTTGGTCATGCTTACTGGGGCTGATGGGATCTGGAGTCAGATCAACAACATCTGGAGGACTGCAGGTTCCCCTCCCCTGGTCGAGAGCAAGGATGGGCTTTTGTTTGTAGGATCTGCTTTTCTTTTGTTTTTCCCTAGAGCCCTGAGATCTCCCAGTTGGAGCCAGATGCAAACACAGTAGCTCAGAGCAGCAGAACAGTTAAAATTAAAGAGCAGGTACGCTATGAACACATGCTAAGACCAGGAACTTGTTTCCAGTCCCAGAACTGAGCACACAATCCTTTTGCACAAAAATCCACTCCTGAATATTCCTCAGACATGCTTAATTTAAAGGGAAGCCTTGTCTTGTTGTTGCTATTGTTAAACAGTTGGAAGTTAAAAACCATTGCTGAGCTCCTGCAAATCTTCCAGAGGTTTACCTGCTGATCCTGATCTGTCTTCATGCTCAGTTAATGTGGGGCCTTGGTGAGATCTGTTGGGTTTACTGTTGTCGTAGGAGCTGGAAAAGGGCCGTCGCTCAGTGGAAGGATATATGCCTTGCACACAGAAAGTCCCAGGTTCAATCCCTGGCATATTCAGGTAGGGCTGGGAAAGATCCTTGTGTGAAACCCAGGAGAGCCATTGATAGTCAGTGTAGACCAGCCTTCCCCAACCTGGTGCTGTTGAACTACAGCTCCCATCATCCCTGACAATTGGCCATGCTGGTTGGGGCTGATGGGAGTTGTCATACAACAACATTGGAGTGCACCAGGTTGGGCAAGGCTGGTGTAAACAATACTGAGCGAGACGGAGCAATGATCTGCTTTGGTATCATACAATTGTATTCCATGGAAGTATCTCCACCATTACTGATGGTTGCATGGAGGAAACCCTTAGATTCCCCGGACTACCATCCCCCAAACCACTGATCTATGCCTTTTATCCCAGCCATCTTCCACTTGCAGTGTTCTCATAATCAGGCATCTTCAGAATCAAGGTGGAACTCTATGTCTTCTCAACAGGATGTGCTAAGCATCCCCCAGTGACAACTTTACCTAAAGCAATCATGAATAAGGTGCTTCTGGGAACACTAGATGGGGAAGGCAAATTATACTTTGGAGGGTATTGGGTTCTTAATCTATCTGAGGAGCTTCCTTCAGATACAGGAGGCCAGCAGTTACCATGCAATTACAGAGCTAATTAAATGGGGATCCGTGCCCCACGACATAAAACAGGCATCTGCTGAGTATTGGATTTCAGAGGAATAGAGGAGAGGGAGGGGAGGCAAAATGGGAAGAGAAGAAGCTTGGAGGTTTATTATTTTTAAAAAATGAAAGGGATGTTCATCATGTTCTCGCTCCCCTGAATGTGTAAGGTTTTGCCGGCAGTTCAGATTTTGGGTTCGTTCCAAAGGTCTGTGCTCCGGCAAAGAAGAAAAAAGGGCCCTTTGCCAAATGCAGTTGAATTAGTCAATAATATTTCATTAATAACAGAGGCAATCTCGCAAGGCTTTTAAGTATGGACACGGTGGTAATCACGGTGTGCCTTTTCCAGCGGAATTTATTTCTCGGCATGTTCTGCCAGTGGTAAAACGAATGCTAATATTACTATTATAATTAATCTTTATGCCTGAAAAAGTTGTCAGGAGGAGGAGAGGAAACAGATGGCGGATTGGAGGGAGAAGGGCTTGTAAAGGAGGTTAGCAGAAAAAGGGAATACCCATTTCTCTAGCATAGGCAGTGCAAGGAACTTGAAAGTTTAGCCTAAAATCCAGAGCAGATTCACTGCCCCACTGACATCAGAGCCATCAGTCTCCACCGAGCATGGGGGTGATCAACAGATTGCTTTCCCAGGTAGTTGCAACAATGAGATCCTATGGGGAATATATGGGAGTGGAGCTGCCTCCCGTCTGTGTTATTGGCATCGCATTTTCATGGAAGTGAACCCCTGTCTCACAGACACACCACTGTAACTTCATGCAGTGGTGGGTCATTGTACAGAGACTTCACCACAGACCTCAACCTCTTTAGCAGGCTGACCATGCCCCACTTGTGCACTCTGGGGTTCAAAAACCCATGTGATATGCTTTAAATCCAAGACGGGGAACTTGTGGCCCTCCAGGTGTTGTTTGGCAATGACTCCCATTATCCCTGACCATTAAGAATGTAAGAAGAGCCTTGCTGCTCCATCGGGCCAATGTCTAGCACCCTGTTCTCACAGTGGCCAACCAGATGCCCAGTGGGAAACCCACAAGCAGGACCTGAGTGTATTAGCACTCTCCCCATGTATGATTCTCAGCAATGGGTATTCAGAGGCATGCCGTCTCTGGCTGTCAAGGTAGATCATAGCCATAGTCGCCAGTATCTCCTGATAGTCATATACTCCGTGAATGTCTCTAATCTTCTTTTAAAGCCATCCAAGTTGGTGACCACTACTGCCTCTTGTGGGAGCGAATTCCATAGTTTAACTATGGGCTCATCTACATGGGAGCATTTCTTCATAGGAAATGCACTTCTTTTACCTTTGCTTTTCATTTGCATCGTCCGCAGTTCCTCCTCAGTGTTAGCTGCCAATCACTTGTTCCCATTCACACAAGTAGGCATTCCTCTAGGGAGGATTACTCTCACTTTGTCCTTGATTCCCCACCCTCTAATTATACACTTCCTCTCCCTGTGGTTTCTAGGTGACTGAGCATGCTCAGTCTGTTCTACCAGCTGCAGTAAGTTTCTCTAAAAAAAACCAGAAGTGCAAATATCTGTGTTTTTCCTGGTAGGATACAGCTGAAATACGAATCTTTGTTTGAGCAGTGTTATGCTTTTGTGCACAAGTTAGGAGGAAAAGAAAAGAAAGGCACTGTTTAAAGCAACATAAAAAAAGGCAAGAAAAATGAAGGAGAGCAACCAGAAGTTGCTTGTCAGCCTGTAGGAAATAAAATGAACAAAGGGAGGAGGAGGGAGTGGGCATGGTGAGGGAAATAGTTGACACACCCACTTCAAAATATCAGAGCAATGCATCTGCAAGCACAAGAGAAAGGGAGTGAAGCCTTTTTTTCTTCCCTTTTCACACTATCGTTAGTGTGGATTTACAGGGGGGAAACTGTGTGATAGCTTCTGTTTGATGGTAACGTCATGTGAACCATACAAATTTAAAGGAGATGTGAGTAGCACCAAATACACAGTAAACCACTGTATAGATGAGCCCTATATATTGTGTGAAGAAATCTTTTCTTTTGTCTCTCCTGCATTCAGTTTCATTGCATGTCCCTGAGTTTTAGTATTATGAGAAAGGGGAAAAATGTTTCTCTAATCCACTTTCTCCACCTCATGCATAACTTTATACATCTCTATTGTGTCACCACCTCTTATCCACCTTTTCTCTAAACTAATCCCTCCCCCAAAATGTTGTAATCTTTCCTCACTGGGGAGTTGCCCTATCCCTTTGATTGTGCCTGCTGGGCCTGCTGGGGGCTGGAGTCCAGCAACATCTGGAGGGCCACATGTTCCCCTTCCCTGCTTTAAACATATTGTCTTTACCTGTCAATATGTTCTACAGAGTTCCCTTCTGCCTGTTCTGTCAGCAGCACAACAAAACTAGTCCTGTATACAGTAAGGAAGCTTTCATGCTGCTCTTTGGGTATTGAGGGAGGTGTATTCCTGCTGGCAGTGTCACGCGAGAGAAGGAGGTAGTCCTCCAGCATAAGAGATAAGAAGAACCTATTGAATCAGGCCAGTGCCCTTCTCGTCCAGCTGTTCAACCAGAGGGCAACGAGATGCCTGTGGGATGCCTGCAAGTAGCAGCCTTGCCAACAGCGGGGAGAGGAGAAGACAGAGCAACCCCTTTCCAAGGCTTTTAGAAAGTCTAGTTGCTCATCAATTGGATTTGGGCCATGTGGTTGTCCCTGGTGAAAATGCTCCTTCCCTTGACTGGGGATGTCACTAGAACATTGAAGGGAGTTAAGGAGGAAAGTCATTCGCATGCAGATGGGAGGCCTCCCTCGCTTTGCCCCACAATGTGAGTTATTCCCAGAGTTCTGAGTGCAGCCTATGCCCAGCAGAAGTAACAACTCTGGAACTGAAAACTCCACCGAACAGAGGCAATAACCCTGAGATTGTAAATGCCACGCAATAAAGATAAGAGCCCTGGAACTGCAGACTCCATCCAACAGAGGTAAGGAACCTGGAACTGCAATGGACTGCCTTCAAGTCGATCCCGACTTATGGCGACCCTATGAAGAGGGTTTTCATGGTAAGCTGTATTCAGAGGGGGTTTACCATTGCCTTCCTCTGAGAGGCAGTGACTGGCCCAAGGTCACCCAGTGAGCTTCATGGCTCTGTGGGGATTCGAACCCTGGTCTCCCAGGCCATAGTCCAACACTCTAACTACTACACTGCACCCAAAAGAAGTAACAATCCCTAGAACTGTGAGCTCTTTGCACAGCCTAGATGTAACAACCTGCTTTTGCTTCCTGTCTTAGTATTAAGCAGCATAGAAATACATGAAACAAGCAAACAGCCGCCATTTATCAGGCGATTGAAGAACTTGCTCCATTTTGCTTAGGAACTACTGCTGCTTTTTCAACTCACATCAGCTTCTCCTTCACCCTGGGGACATGTGACTGCTAGAGCAGAGGTAAAACTGAGTACAGGATTGTTATCCCAGGATATCTGATGATTGTGTCGATTCACCCTGAAGCTATCCTAAGCAACTGAGTGCCACCTTTTGACAAACTGTCCCCGGCTCTTCCTTTGCTCTGCAGGACAAACACAGCAAGAGAATCCGTCAAGAGTGCTTACTTCGGTACAATCAGCCTTTCTGCCCAGAAGGGGCTTTGTCACAGGTGGGTCTTTTCTTTACCTTGGGCGGAATGATTTATGGAAATGTGGGGTGAGGGTTTTAAATTATTCAATATAAATGTAGGTAGGAGAAAGGGGAGGTTGAATAAATTGTGCATGTATGTGGATCTGAGGGGAGAAGAGGCATGTAATGGGCAGATGACCCCAGTTGAGAAACGCTGCCCTCTGCATCTTAGACACAAACAAACAGCATGAAAATACTGAACTGTGTTCCAAGAGGATGGTGACAAGATGTTGAATGGAACAGGCCTGTCTCCAGTTTTAAAATGGAGATTATTAAAAAGGAGGTTTGTGTTTTTTTAGATTATTAAAAAGAAGGTGTGTTTTTTTAGCTATTTTTTATGTAAGTGCTATGGGAAGGGGCTCATAATAATAATAATAATAATAATAATAGAAGAAGATTATATCTCACTTTTCTTCCATACATGGTTCTCCCCTCTCCAGTTTATCCTCACAACAGCCCTGTGAGGTAGGTTAAGCAGATTAGGCTGAGCGTTGGTGACTGGTCATGCAGTGAGCTTCATCATGACTCAATGAGGATTTGAACCCAGTTCCTATTCCAACATTATAACCACTACACCACACTGGCCAGGGGGATTTCTGTTCATGATACTCTGATGGATTCTATCAACTGTTGTTAGGCCTGCACTTGGGAGCTGCTGTTCTAATCTGAAAAGCCTGTGGCCCTCCAGATGTTGTCAGACTCCAATTCCCATCAGCCCAGCCAGCATGGAAAATGATCTGGATTGATGGGACTTGTAGTCTAACAACATTTAGAGAGCCACAGGTTAGCCACCTCTATTATAAAACCTGACTGAAGTCTGGTCTTCAGATTTTATACATTCCCAGTGCAGTTCTATACATATCTATTAAAAAGTCCCATTGAGCTCAAAGATGGGCCTTTAAGAAGGTTTTTCTTCATGAAGCAGGAAGCTGCCCAGTTCCAAGGGAAGGGCTGCCCCTCAGTGATCAAGCGCAGGCTTTTCATGCAGAAGATCCCAGGTTCATTCTCCAGCTCAGACTGGGAGAAATTCCTGTCTGAAATGTTGAGGTGATACAGCCGGACATAAGAACATAAAAAGAGCCTGCTGGATCAGGCCAGTGACGCATCTAGTCCACCATCACAGTGGCCAACCAAATGTCTATGGAAAGACTGCAAGCAGGACCTGAGTGCAACTACATTTCCCCCTCCTGTGGTTTCCAGCAATACTTAGGACAATACTTATCTAGATGGACCAAGACTCCAACTTCATATATAAGGCAGCTTCCTGTGTTCCAAAGAAGATGGTTGTCCTTCCTGCTTCTACATATCTACATTGTGGTTCCAAAATACATACAGATATTGCTGTATCAACTGCACACTGCTTCCTATTCCCTGGGTATCAGTAATGGCATAACATCATCTTATTTCTTGCTCATTTCTGCCCTCTCCATCTCCAGGTTTGCATGACAGCATTCCAAATCTCTCACAATTGTGTTATCTAGTTACATTCAGCTGAAGTATTTCAAAATCTGATTTCTTGAATCTTTTTCTATCTTTTCCAATTTGAGGTGTGTGGGTTTTTTCCCCCCAACAAGCTCATGGCCTTTTAGAACTTTAGCGCCCCCTTGCGGGGCACACCAGAACACACAAGTCTCACCAGCAAGAATCCATCTCCACAGACAGTTGGGTGACAGGGCTGGGAGTTGGACATCTGGAATCAGTTTCTCAGGCTTTGGCTGTGATAAGAAGGATGACATTTGACTAGCAGAGGACTAGCAGCTTTGTGTATCTCAGTGACAGATCAGCCTAGAATGGGGAAGGTCAGATAAGGAGACCTTTCTCCTTAGACCCCTAAATGATTGACACTATCTTCAGTGCTTGCTCCAAAGGAATGGGCAGGTTAACTCTTCAACTGCATGAAGTGGCAATAAAAAAGGCCAGCCTGTCTGCAGCTGCTTTGGAAACCATCGTGCTTCCTCATTTGCATTCGTTCTCGGCTACAAATAAATGTTTTGCTCACTGACATTTTACTAGACAAGATTTCCAGCACTTAGATAAGCTTTACAAGAGATCAGTTTTATAGGTTAGGAGACAGCACCAAGTCTGGTCCCAGATCCACTGCAAGTTTATTGATACCAGTTTGGATATTCCCTTTTTCACTCAGGAGACTCCTTCTGACAGTCCCTCAAAATGCAGGCACATCAGCAGCTAGAACCTGTGAATCAGGAGCCACAGATTTTACACTGGCTAGAAAATGTGATCCTATTTGTTGCCCAGTCACCAGACTTCTCAGGCAGCAAAAGAATTAAAACAAAATTAAAATCTCAATTCCAATAAAACACCAGTCAACAGCTGCACAAAAATCATATAAAACAGACCAAAAAATATCAAAGCAGAGTTTAACACAAGTTCAGCAGCAATCATATAATATAGAGAGCCACAAAATAATATTCAAAGGGCTAAAAAAAAAACCCACCATTCTAAAACTACAGCAAAATGCAGAGATTGAAATGGATTACTATTTTAAAAAACCTGGGCAATATATATATATATATATATATATATTAAAGTCTCTGCCTGGTGCCGAAAAAGCATTAAAGATGCTGCAGGGTGAGCCCCTCTGGGGACACTATTCCACAACTGGAGGGCCATCACTGAAAAAGCACCACCCTCTTCTCTCTCTTATATCTTCCATATCTTCTTCCATATCACGGATTGTGAGGGCACTCAAAAAAGAACCTCAGCCTGTGATATCAGGACCTAGGCAGGTGCATATGGAAAGAGGTGATCCTTCAGATACCATGTTCAACATCAGGGTTGTTATGATTCCTATGGTTCAGTGGGAGTGCAGAAATGTACAGAATGTGGCACTGGGTACAGAAAAAGCATGCAAGAATATCAGTTTTCCATTTAGTTAAGTTTCTAGCCCTCACGGTTATGAGGTCATCCTTAAAAGTCTCAGAAGCTGGAGTCGTGATTGGATGACTTCCATTGGTGTGGGAAGAGGATGCACATCTTGCCCTCCTCCATGATTATCAAAACCAGAAAAATTACAAAGAAGAGTAGACAAACCTGGGGGAATGGGGGCACCACCACCCCAAGTTGTGCTTTGCCCCCTTCCCAGGACTTTTTGGGGAAATTGTCTTCTTTTTAATTTGTGACATGACAGACAATGACAACTTCCATTTAAAGAATGATGACTTATTTTAAGAAGAGGAGCAATTTAAGAATAGGACCCTCTGAAAAATTAAGTGAATAAAGCAGGGTGAGTGAACAGCAAAAGCCTCATCCGGAAGAGTCCCCAAAAGTCTGCTCACTCAAGACTTTCCCTGACTGAGGGTGGCTTTTGCATGATCACAAACACCCATTAAGTGATCCTGAGAAAAACAGCCTGTATGAACCTTCAAGAGCTGAATATTAGAACTTTGTATTATGGGCAGGTATGTTTTCCTGGGGGGATGTTCCGGGATGCAGACCTGGTTTTATTGTTGTTGTTTTACAGCTGGTCCCCTGCTGGAATCCCTCTGTCTGTCTCTACAGCCAGTCAAGCCACTGCAATTCCCAAAAGCGGAGTGAATGCTTGCATTTAAAAGCTATGCCCTTTCCTCTTGCCTTTGGAGAGTGGGAGAATCCACTCAGCTTAGACTTTAAGCAGGCCTGTGCTAAATATTACTACTACTTCTGCTTCTACTTCTAACTTAAAATTCTGTGGCAAGGCAATCTAAATTTTCCAGTCTGTATGCATTATGCAAAACAAGAAACCATGCATAATTTATCTTGTTTTGCGTGGATAATTTTACTAGCCTTCTACCCTCAGCCCTGTAGCCAGCCTTCTTTGTTAGGTGGGGCAGCCACATTTCTAGGTGGGGCTTTTCGGGGGGGGAGGTGCATAGTGCCAGCCAATTCCCCCCCCCATCGGTGGTGAGGATGTGAGGACCAGGCCAGGGGAAGGGGAAGGCAGCAATCTTCCCCCTCTCTCCACCATCCAGAGAGTGCGTTAAATTACATGAATGAACTTTAATGTGTTGAATTGTCTCACTCTTTTTTGAGAGATCCCCAGGAATATCAGACTCAAAAACTTTACTTCATCTATAGCTACCGTCCCCTTTCATCTGTGGTCTGTTCCTATTTTGCTAGACATTGAGCTCCTGAGCTCCATTTAATGCTGCATTAGGTATCTCAGTTTTAGATTCCACCTGAAAGCTAACTTGTCCATACTACAAGTTTAGGGAATGGCAGAGAGAAAATAAAACTATAGAGTGTGTTTGTTAATTCCTCCTTGAGAGTCTGTCCTTCTAGGCTTGTTCCTGGCCTTTAGAGTTTCCTTCCTATTGGACAATCAAGGGGATTTTTTAACTGGCTGCTATATAAAGGACAAACCAAGCAATTGGAAACTAACTGTGAAAAGCAATTGGATTTATTTTTTTACTGGTTGCTAGATTGATTTTTCTCTCCACAAACCCTGAAAAGGCCTCATGCTGAGCTGCACATATTGGGAAAATCAGAAATTAGGTCTGAGTTACAGCCTAGGTGCCTAGAGCTAAACTGTAGTGTACACAGCAATATTGCATAATGCACACAGACTGGAACATTTAGATTGCCTTGCCACAGAATTTTAAATTAGTAGTAGAAGCCTTTGTTCTCATCCAGCAGGGCTCTTCCTTTGTTCTTATGTAGGAGCACCTGAGGATTTTGTTTAGTCCACTATTTAAACAAGCAAATGTGATTCAAACTTCCCAGACTAATGCATGGGTTATCCTTCAGGTTTCACACTTCTCTGAATTTTGCAATATTTTTGTACAGTTTTTTTTTTAAAAAAATACAGATGGATGACAAGACAGAACAGACTTATGAATGAACACATGCAAAACTGAAACAGACTGGATATAGACTGATCTATTCATCCCAGTTGGAACATCTCTCCTCCAGGCAGTAAAAGGTTCCCAGGCACTGGACAGGCACCACTCACAGAAGCTCACCATTGGCTCTCCTCAGCAGCAAAAGCTAGAAAGGCTCTGTGTTCACAGTGGATCTTCACATGTACACAATTGTCTTCCTCAAGGTCACTTTGGCATGGAGTTCAGCCAGACCAATATGGAAGCCTCTTAAGAAGAAACCAGAGTCCTAGGTTAGGTTTGCTCATTCATCTGAACAATAAAGAGGCTACAGCTGGTACCCATACAATAAACCACCCCTAATCCCACTTCACCCACAAACAGGTGCACAATACTTGAAAGGATTGAGTTGGCATAAGAGAAGGGCTGGCATAAGAGTCTGAACCAGCCCTGTGACAAGCAAAACAAGCTTTGCAAAACTGTCATTAATGGTCATGATCACAGAACAATGAGAGAGAGAGAGAGAGAGAGAGAGAGAGAGAGAGAGAGAGATTCATCCACCAGCCTATCTGTTTGGAGATTTGGTTCCAGGAAGGAAGTGGAGAAACAGGAGACCATATTTTGCTTCTGCAAGAATTCGCTGCGGATTCTCCCCAGAGGAGCAGTAGTTCATTTGCACAGGAAGAGTCATTAAGACTGGGGGTTTGCCTCATTACTGCCACTAGTGTAGCCTGCCCAACTCCAGGGCAGGGAGGAGACTGCACAAATTACTTTCCTCCCAGGATTGAAAATAATTCTGACACCCCAAGCTTCACCGCACTCCATGGTGAGTTTGCCCAATTAAGATGGGCCAGGGGCCTGTCCGTCCACTCCCGCGACTACTGGCGGCCTCCAGGATGCTGAGGTTAGGCCACATTGCAAAGAGCGGAGGGGAGGGTAATTATCCATCGTAGTGGAAAATCCGCCCGCTCAACTACTGTTTGATTGTGAGGCCGCGTCGGCCACAGGAGACCAAACCCATGAAAAATGCAGGAGACAGATAATGTCTGAGTGACTCGTTAAACATCATTACAGCACCAGGAGAGGGAAAAGGCCTGCTCAAGCAAGCACAAAAGGTGGTGCCCCTAGAGCTTGCAGCCAAACAGCCCAAGGCGGTTCGGTGGAGGGGTGGCTGTGAAGAGAGCTGGTCTATTAAAGGCCAGGCCACACAGGACAGCAGGAACACAGAAACATAAAGAAGCTGCCTTATACTGAGTTATACCATTGGCCCATTTGCTCATTATTGTTTGCACTAACTGGCAGTGGCTCTGCAGGGTTTCAGACTGGAGCTTCTCCCAGCCCTACTTTGATTTGGATTCCTGCATTGAGCAGGGGGTTGGACTTGATGGCCTTATAGGCCCCTTCCAACTCTACTATTCTATGATTCTACTTGGAGATGCTGAGGACTGAACCTGGGACCTTCTGCATGCTACCTCTGAGCTATGTCCCTTCCCGTTAGGCTTAAGACAGGAACATAGAAAGCTGCCTTGCTCCATCTAGCTCAGGATTGTCCACACTGACTGGCAGCAGCTCTCCAGAGTTTCAGGCACGGGTCTTTCCCAGCCCTACCTGGAGGCGCTGAGGATTAAATCTGGGACCTTCTGCATGCACAGCAGATGTTCTGCTACCGAACTGTGGCTCTTCCCGTAAGTCACATGAGATGCTTTGAGCAGACAACTAAAGAAATCTGTTCCCATTTTTTAACACAATGATTTGGGAGTGCAGAAATGAGCAGGACACATTGACTGACAGACAAAAAATGTTTACATACCAGGTCAGACCACTGGTCCATCTACTCCTGTGCTGTCCACTGCGACTAGCAGTTGATCTCCAAGGATTCAGAGGGGGGCTCTTCCAGAGGATTTTAGCTGAAATCTGGGAAACTAAACTTCTGCATGCAGAGGCCTTTTTCGCTGTGGCATCCAGAAATGTGGAACTCTCTCACCTAGGATGATTGCTTAACTCTCTCTTTGCCACTGTTCTGCTGTCGACTGAACACTTGTCTTTCTCAACAGTTTTTTGATTTATTAGCTGTTCATTTCTTTGTGATCTCTTTGCAGCAGCCTTTCCCAACATGATGCCCTCCAGATGTTTTAGACTAAAACTCCCATCATAAAATAAAATAAGCTGGGATAAACAGTACCTCCAGGGGTGTCATTTGCAGGCTTAAACCTCCTCCCACAATATCACGTCACTTTCCCAATTTTGATCCATTTTTAAATAATGCACTTAAAGTTATATTTAGGTTGAATTTAACCTGATCTATTATCTACAAATAGGTATAGAGGACAAATTCAATTCAGTTCACATTTAAAGGCGATCTTCCCTAATTTGCACTTTCTGAAACACTAATTCGCACTTTCTGAAACAGGCATCCTTTGAAACTCACACTTCTCTGAATTTTGCAGTGCAGCTCTCCTGCTAAGTAATGTGTAAAACAAAATGAATCTACTGGGGTAAAGTGTGTATAAGAATACATATATTAGTGAAAACAACAAGCAAAATGCATTATATTAAGAGAAAGTGTGTTGCAAAAAAATGTGTATATCAGGAGAAATTCGCACTAAAATGTATGATGAATTTTCATGAGGAGTT
This sequence comes from Rhineura floridana, assembly GCF_030035675.1. Lineage (NCBI taxonomy): Eukaryota > Metazoa > Chordata > Lepidosauria > Squamata > Rhineuridae > Rhineura > Rhineura floridana. Next base: position 40,357,374 of record NC_084491.1, read on the forward strand.
CTTAAAAAAAGAAACGTTGCGAACTGATATGGAAATGTGGAGAACTGAATTTAAGTTTGGAAAAATGAGAGACTGACAGAAACTGAAATAGACATATTCGCCCATCCCTCTCTACACAGCATCCTGATGTCAAAATGTTCACAATGTGATCTCTGGTTGCCTGGAGTCACTCAAGCTTGGAGAAAACAGGAGGGAGATGACTTCAACCAAAGCTCAGGAAAAGAGGAGACAACAGTTGCAGACAGCCATAGAACAACATTAAGATTAAAGGGGTTTTTTTGGGGGGGGGGGGTTAGGGAACATCCAAGCCCCACACCAACCCCTCCTGGAAACATTATTTTGGACTATTACGTGTGTTCCCCTGCTTTGGAGAGATGGAGGGCTTCAAGAAATATTCTCCAGTTTTGATATTCAGGTGCGGTATTAGTATTTCCCCAAACCACTTTGATTGCTTGAATATTTCCTTCTTTTTCTTTTCAGTTCAGTCAGTGCTATTTCCCCCTGCCTCTTTCTCCTTTTTTTAGATTTGTAACCTGGGCTAGCCAATCAGAGATCACTTAATGGATGAGATAAATATCAATGTAACCACACAGATTTGTCTATTGGATGACCAAGGGCTAAAAATGGCAATTGGGAGTGGGGGCAGGTAAGAGATCCACACAGGGAATGTAATGACTTCACAATGCAACATAGCCAATCAGATTTCATTATATAATGATCACTGATGGCAAGTAAAGCCAACTGAGACTGAAAGCTGAACAGGATACAAAAAATGAATTTGCCTTACTTTTCATGCAAGGTGTGCCAAAACAACCAATTTTTGACCAAATTGCCCCCCAGAATTGTGAAAAACTGTATGGTCTGAACTGAGATCAGCAATTTAGAAAAAGAAAATGAAAAGGCAATGTGGTTCTGGAGGCATGCATGTCCTCGCAAGCCTGAGACCTGCCTTCCAGCATGATTTAAAAGATAGGAAAAAGCCAAGCCTTCGACACGCGACATTTGTCTATGTATAAATTGCAGCCATTCAAATGTAGTATCCTATCAATCCCACTAGTCGGAAGCCTTTGTGTTGCACTTTAAACAGCCCCAGAAGAAAGACATTGGCTTCTCAGCTACATGATTTGATGGCTGATCGGTTCATTGCCTGAGTCAGGAAGCTGCATTTGTATTTACAGAATGAGCCTGTGACTCGGGCGATGCAATCATTTGCTTGAGCTCACTAGGAAATGGTGTATAATACCTGACCTTAAATGGGAAGCAGTGAAAGAAATATTAGCACACAGCATGCTGGGAGCAGCCTCTGTCATTTACAATAAGGAAAGGTTCCTTCTGGCTAAGTGCCTCTCTATCAGGGCTACACCAGGCAATCTGGGTGCCCTGGACAAAGATCCACACCAGGGGATTTCCTTTAAAAAGGCAAGAATGAGCCTTGCTGAATCACAGCAGAGGTCCACCAAGTGTAGCATTCTGCTTCCAATAGCAGTCAGCCAGATGCCTTTGGGAACCTCATAAGCACTATGTGAAGATGTTGGCCTTCCCCTTATGCCTGATTCCAGAATTTCCTGATTTCAGAAGTCAACTGCCGCTGTACATGGAAGTTCATCAATCTACCCCCTCCCCCATGAGTTTGTCTAACCACCACGCCCTTTTAAAGCTGCCTATTCTAGAGGAAATTCCTGCATCCTGTGACCACGGGTTCCATTCAGATCTAGCATCCTATCAATCCCACTAGCTAGATTGATTGCAGGCAGCATAAATAAATCCTTCCTTTTTTGAGACCTGAAGCCACTGCCATTCAGTCTCACTGGGTGACCTCCAGGTTTTAGTATTTGGGGGAGGGGGTTCTGCTATGCATCCCATTGATAATTGTATAAAACCTCTCAATTGCGCTCCCCTTGGTTGTCTTTTTTTTTCTAAAGTAAAATTTTCCATACATTTATATGTCTTCACATAGAAAAATGGCATTTTGGAGGCTAGGCAAGAAAGAACCCTTTTCCATGTCACCGAGCTTTCTATGTGTGGCAATATTATTGTTGTTGTTATTTAGAAGAGCATTTCATCTGCTCTGCAGTCTGAATTAGGACAGCCCAGACACAGATTTATCACCTCTGTGAAAACTCTTCTGACAGAGGGGTTTGTTATATCTTCCCTTCATGTTATCTTCCACTTTGAGTTCAACTCAAACAGCCATGTCTGTCCCTGTTAATTTGTGAGGCATCCAGTGCTGGTGCTCATGGAATAACACCGCATTGCCAGGGGTATTGCACCTGTCTCATTCAACCATCCAAGAGTTGATCAAGTCCACATGATTAGCAGGCTCACATGAAGTTATCTGTTCCATTTCACTTGTGCTGTTCAACTATGCAAGAGATAGAACATACGATCAGCAGGCCCACATAGTATGTCTGTTGCTGGAATGTACTATTTCACCTGTGCCAGTCAAGAGCTGGGATACATTATCAGCAGGCTCGCACAGTGTGTCTGTTGCAGGACTGCACTGCTTTCACTTCTGCCATTCATCTAAGAGCCAGAACACATGATCAGCAGGCTCGCATGGTGTGTCTGTTGCTAAACTATACCACTTCACTTGCACCTTTCAAATATCTAAGAGCTGGACCACATGATCAACAAGCTCACATTATGTATCTGTTGTTGGACTGTACCACTTCATTTGTGCCATTCATCTAGCCAAGAACCAGAACACATGATCAGCAGGCTCACATGGTATATCTGTTGCTGGACTACAGACTAGATGTGGAGAATTTTCAATACATCCCTAAACTTTAAAAATATCTCACCATGCATATACCTAAATAGAACATCAGAGGGAAGAGTTCATCATCAGCCCTTTTAATGCCTTTCCGGAAGAGTTGTGCCCCAGAGCCTTTCTGTTTGTCTTCGCTGTTTTTTTCCCTCCACTCAGAGGCAACAAAAAATAACATATCACAACGCAGGGGCTGACTGCATCAGATGGATACTTCTGCCGCTCGAGCCAGCTCAGTGGAAATTATTTATGAAAGGAAGTAGGATACAAAACTGCTTGACATTTTAAAAGGAATCATTAGCATCCACTTGTGGAGAATCAGATCTGGAGTAGTTTAAAGTTTTCCCTGTCCCAGTGCTTAATTAGAGGCCAGGCTGCCTCCATTTACTCTTCATGAAAAATTTAACCCCCAACTGCTTTACTGACTTGGAATCAAAAAAGGATCTAAGGCATATCCCAGTGACTAGAGCCAGAGACAGGAGGGCAAAAGTATGGATGAATCCACCTCACTGTAGTGCTGATCAGCTGGAGATATAACGTAGGATGGCTGTTTATGTATTGTCAAAAAAAGAGGAAATGCATCAGCAAAGAAAAAAAGGCATCAAAGAGGGCACATGTTCGCATAAAATTTGCATAGTCAATTTATATGTATAGATGTACATTTAGAAATAGTCATTGTAATTTAGATAATATATCTATTATCGTAATTTCCATAGAAAGACAACACATCTCCCCATAATGGGTAGGACTGAAGCCAGGTGAGCTATATACCTGCTCGTTCTGTTGCCAAGGTGCTGGTAACTGTGGATGGGCATCGTCAAGACCCTTCCTTCTGACAGTTCTCTAACTTGAAAGTAGACTTTGAATGGAAAGCCTTGTAAACACAGGAAGTCTTCAAATGCAGGACTATACAGACGACTGTCTTTTGTAAAGCAGGGCATTCGACTTCCCCCCAGTACCACACCAGACCACATTTTGTGCCAACCATGGTTAACGACCCCCACCATGGTTTGCACTACCAAATGTCCAGTGGGTAAAACATAGTTTAGCACAAGGGTGGAGAACTGGATATGTCCAGCAGGCCAGATCCTGATGTCCCCCAATGCAGAGAGCCCACTTTCATGGGTGGGCAAGACAGCCCATCTGTCAACCATGTGATATCACCACAGTATCAGACGGAGAGTTTCTTTGTCTGCGTGCTTCGTTGGCAGCAAGTTTGATGACCAAGAAACACACTTTAAGGTTCTACATTGTCTCTTTGCAGCTGCATCTTTACCTGCCCCACATCTGATGTCACATATGCCAACCATGTTGGCTACCTCTGGTTGTCCAGGGACGTGGGGGGTCGTAGACCCATACTTTTTTGGGAGCAGGGTCCCAGCCAGGTCTCTATGTATGAGCCAAAGCCAATCCGCATGAAAAGGGAGAACAACCCTTGTCCTTTCATGCTGATTGGAGCAAATCAGAATGAAAGGAGGTAAGCCAGCCTCTAAGAAGACTCTTCTCAATAGCTAACACACAGCCTCTCCTTTCATGCTGATTGACAAGGAAAGTGGAAAAGGGGGCGTGACTCTGAGGGGTGTGTGGCAGGACTATCATGAAGGGACCCTGCACTTCTGAATTTGTCACTACACTTCTGCCCCTGGTGTACTGGTTGGAGGGTTGCTGTGGCTCCTTGCTTGACCACAAATCCTCGCTTGGATTTCACTCACTGAAACCTCACCAGCTGACCTTGAACTGCTCCCTCTCTCTCAGCCTTACGTCCCCTACAGGGTTGTTGTGAGGCTAAATTGGAGAGTGAGGAATCATGTACGCTGCCTCTCCTTGATGGAAAGGCAGGATATATACTGCACTGCAATTATATACTGCACCTGAGGCAGCAGGCTAGTTTAGGGGGGCCCTGGACAGGCACTGAAGGAACAGAAGGAAATGTTGGGGGTGCCTCTGAAGGAATAGGCAGTGGCTGCTACTGCTGCCCCTGAGCATCAACTGCCTGAATGAATGGTTGCCCACTATACTTGTGTTTGCCCGTGCATAGACACACTTTTTTCCTTTTCTTGGATGCTTGTTCTCCTTCTTCGCCCTCTCTTCCTCCTCCTCACTTTCTTTCAGGCATGCTGCTGTGGCCCCAAATCTCAAAGGAGACACGTTGGCATTGCTGTTTCAGCTGCATGAAAACCGGCAGAAACCCTGTATTTTACCCCCCATGTCCCTGGATTACATTGCTGAACCAGGGCATTGCCTCACCTTGCCAAGTACACCTAATGCAGAAGAGAAAAAGAAGTCACGCCGGAGCTGTTCCACTTTGCTCTGCGGTCTCCATCTTTTCAACCACAGGGGGCGACCTAAGGGGTTTTAAAACCTGTAGTGCTATTATTGCACTAAGCCTACCAATCCAGAAATGGAGAGGGCAATGTTTTTGTCCTGTCTTTGCAACTTCCCGGCTTGACTACTGGAACACTCTGAATGTGGAGCTGCCCTTGAAGACAGCCCGGAAGCTTCCGATGCAGTTGTGCATCTCCCCTGCAGCATGACAGATATGGAGAACCAGGCTGGCCCTCCAATTAATCAGAGGGAGACAGCAGCCTTAGGCAGCAGAAAATGAGAGGGGGGGGCAAGGAGCATCACACACACAAACAAAAATCCATGTGTTGAAGCCACACAGACCTGGTGACAGAATAGCATTCTCCACCGCACAACAGCGCTCTCCCCATTTGTGATTCCCACAACTGTCATTTAGAGACCTACCGCCTCAGACAGTGGAGGCAGAACATAGCCAGCATGGCTAGTAGCCCCTAATAGCCATATCCTCCATGAATTTGTCTGGCCCCTTTTTAAAGCTATCTAAGTTGGTGGCTCTCACTGCCTCTTGTGGTAACAAATCCATAGTTTAACTATGCCCTGCTGTGTAAAGAAGTGTCTGCTTTTCTTTGACCCTATCTGTATTACGTATTTGAAGCAGTATCATGCCTCTTTAAAAAGCTGTGCTGTCCCCTAAAGCCTCTTGGGAACTGTAGTTTTTTAAGGGTGCTGAGAGTTGTTAGGAGATCCCTATTCCCCTCACAGAGCCACAATTCCCAGAGTTTCCTGGGAAGGGAGATTGATAGTTAAATCTCTTTGGAAATTATAGCTCTGTGAGGGAAAGAGGGGGGTTCCTAACAACTCTCAGCACCCTTAACTGACAGTTTCCAGATTTCTGGAGGGAAGCCATGACTATTAAAGTGGTATAAGAGCATTTTAAATTTATGGTGTGGATGTGGCCTGGTATTCAGAGACAGCCTGCCTCTGATCCATCACCTAAGACAGCTGCTTCACTCTGCCTAACAGCAGAGCTAGCCATGGGGCTAGAATCAGCCTTTCCCAACCAGTGTGCCCCCAGATGTTGTTGGACCACTACTCCCATCTTTCCTGACCATTGGCAATGCTGGCTGAGGCTGATGGGAGTTGTGGTCCAACAACATCTGGAGGCACACTGGTTGGGAAAGGCTGGGCTAGATGTTTGGCTGCACGTGACTCATCATCTCTGCATGAGTGGCTGTTCTCTGGGTCACTCTGAAAATGCGGAAAAGAAAAAGGACATTCCCGTCCAATTATAGTTTTTATTTAGCTTTTTTAAAAATGTGCCAGTGCTTTGCATACATAACCTACACAATCCTTACAACAGCCCAGAAATGAACAATGATATCACCCCCCTGTTACAGGTAGTGGAGGTAAAGTTGAGTCATAGTGACTTGCGCAGGGCCACTGAGTGAGTTTGTGGCAGAGTCAAGATTTGAATTAGGCACACCCGGCTCACAATTCATCCTCTCAGCTGTGATCAATAAGGCAACTTCACTATCACTATAACTCTTTCCAAAAATGTCCTTTATCATGTTGCCTGGCTGTGGCGCTGGTATTTTCTGCAAACAGTGTCAGTAATTCTTCTCCACCTCGGTTTAGTTTGCAAAAGAAGGCACCGTGATTTCCCTCCTGATGTGTCGCGTGCACACCCCTCTGGCTGGGGATCCCTCAAAGCAGCAAGCGAAACCATTTTATATATAAATGATTTGCACTGATGACGCTGTGGATGACCTGGTGCTGGCCCATTTGAATTAATTCCAGCTTCTGAGCCACTGTTTCTGTTAAAACTCCATTTACAGGGGTGGGGGGGAGGGAATGAAAAGGTAATTATCATCCTCCTGCCTTAAATCACTCTACTGTTGAATTATTAAAGGGAAGAATTAAAAATAATCAGCCTTTTTCATTATACTTCATAGAGTGGAAATTAAAGGTGTAAGAATGTTTTGTCTTTTCCTAGAATTTAAGTATTCATTTTGAAGATTTATGAAGGAATTGAAATTATTCTCTCTGCGTGCTTCGCTCATACACTTTGTGAAAGACGCAGGCATGCATGTACAAAATAATTTGAGAAAACCCACTCTTATAAAATCAGAAGAAAAAGGGGACGGGAAAAAGGATTTAATATTTATAAAAAGGGGAGTATAGTAGAATGTTTTGCATTTTAATCCCTTTCTTTCTTTTGCACAATTACACCTCTAAGTGATATGCCAGGAGTGAGATTAAGCAGCTCCTAATTTCAGATGTGGCGTAGCAGTTAGAGTGTTGGACTACAACCTGGGAGACCAGGGTTCAAATCCCCACACAGCCATGAAGCTCACTGGGTGACCTTGGGCCAGTCACTGCCTCTCAGCCTCAGAGGGAGGCAATGGTAAACCACCTCTGAATACCGCTTACCATGAGAACCCTCTTCATAGGGTCGCCATAAGTCGGGATCAACTTGAAAGCAGTCCATTTCATTTCAATTTCAGATAGGCAGTTGTAAAATGCTAGATTAGTTCTTATAGAGAATTGTCTCAAGCCTCTTTGTTGGGCCCAGGGGGAATAACGCCATTTGCTTTTGACATTCACTGGGACAAAGATACTTACGTATCATCAACACACCTGTTTAGATCTTATCCCTTTAACCCACTTGCTCTGGGTTAAGAAAGCCTGGCCTGGCTGCCAGATCAGGCCAAAGGCCCATCTGGTTTGAGATCCTGTTGTTACAGTGGCCAGCCATGTGCCCGTGAGGAGTCTGCAAGAAAGACATGACTCATGAGCACAACAGCTGTCTCCTCCATTGCGATTCCCAGGAACTGGTATTCACAGGCATCCTGCCTCTGACACTGAAGGTAGAACGTAGCCATTGTGGCTAGTAGCCATTGAGAGCCATATCCTCCATGGATCTGTCTAATCCTTTTCTTAAGCTATCCAAGTTAGTGGCCATTGCTACATCTTTGTTGTTGTTGTTGTTATGTGCCTTCAAGTCGCTTTCAACTTATGGCGACCCTATGAATTAGCAACCTCCAATAGCATTTGCTGTAAACCACCCTGTTCAGATCTTGTAAGTTCAGGTCTGTCGCTTCCTTTATGGAATCAACCCATCTCTAGTTTGGCCTTCCTCTTTTTCTACTCCCTTCTGTTTTTCCCAGCATTGTTGTCTTTTCTAGTGAATCATGCTGGAGGTAGTGAATTCTATCACTGAGCTCTGTGCTGCAACATAAAGAATTCCTTTTATCTGTCCTGAATCTTCCAACATTCTGTGTCATCTGTGTTCGTCACCCAGCCAACTGCAACATCGAGCAATACCTTGCACACATGAATTAGCCACCACAGCCACTGCCAACCTTTTCACCCGTGCCTGTGCCACTGCCTCAGAGGATCCCTGTACATTATTGCATCATGGCTTCCATCAGCCCTGACCCTTGGCCATGCGGGCTGGGGCTGATGGGAGTTGGAGAAGGTCCCGAGTTCAATCCTTGGCATCTCCAGGTTGGGTTGGGCGAGACTCCTGCCTGAAACCCTGGAGAGCCACTGCCAGTCAGCGTAGGCAGTACTCAGCTAGATGGACCAGTGACCTGACTCAGGATAAGGCCGCTTCCCATGTTCAGGTGCATTAAAATGCTGATTAATTTTCATGAGGACTTTTAAAAAATGCAAACTGATATGGATATGTGAAGAACTGAATTGAAGACTGGAAAAATGAGAAGCCGAGAGAAACTGAAATGAACAGATGTGCCCCTCCCTACCAGAGCTTGGAAAAGTTACTTTTTTGAACTACAACTCCCATCAGACCAATCCAATGGCCATGCTGGCTGGGGCTGATGGGAGTTGTAGTTCAAAAATGTAACTTTTCCAAGCTCTGCTCCCTACCCCTGGCCCCCTCCCTATGTGAGTGAAGCAACAACAGCTCCTTACATGGCTCACATTCAGGCCTTTGCCAGGCAGAAAATGACTGAGGTTCATAATAAGAGTGTCCTTGAGATCAAAGTCGACACTGAACAGCAGATGGGGGGGCCCTGTTGATTGAGCCCCAACCTCTCAATCAGCCCCACAGCTGCCTAGTACTCATTAAAGAGCTCTGTTAATTGGAGCAGGAGTGCCCTGCCACCTCCCTCCCTCCCACTTAGCTCACCGCCCGATGCAGGACACAGCTCTCGAGTTCCCATTTCCTGGCATGTTCTCCTCTGCCTATATTCCCCACCAATCTCCACCGGCAAAGTCTCCTGGGCTGGGAATTTATTAGCCCTTCAAGTGCCTGGAAAGAACTTGCAGCCCTGATCATCAGACTTCGACTTCTCCCAGGGCCTTTCCTTTTTTTTTTTTTTTTCAATAATTTTTATTCAGATTTTCATAAAACATACAAGACGAAATCATAAAACATTCAAAGACAAAAAACAAAATCAAAAATAGTTAAACAAAAAGAAAAAAAGAAAAAAAAACAAAAATAAAAAATAAAGAGTAAAATATTGACTTCCCATTTGTCAAAGATCAAATCAGTTATAAGTCTATAATATATAACAATCCTGTCTCTTAAGTCATATTATAAAATCACTTTCCTCCAGTAGTTATCTTACTTAATCATCAAATCTCATAAACATTACTTTATTCTTTCCACAAAAAGTCAAAGAGAGGTTTCAATTCTTTAAGAAATATATCTATCAATTTTTTTTTCCAGATAAGCATATCGATTAATCCATCTCATTACTAATTATGATAATCTTATTGTCATAACCATAGTCAAAATAAACATTTCAATTAATCCATCACATCAGAATCTGTTAGGTTCAGTAATTTCAGTAGCCATTGTTCTATTATCCCTATTAGTTCCATTTTCCATCTTCCATCTTCAGTAGTCTTGTTAAGTCCAGTAATTTCAGTATCCAATCTTCCATTATCAGTATTCCATAATAATCTTGCTGTCAAAGCCATAGTCATATAGTAAGAGTCTGATGGGAATTACCTCTATCCCAAATATTTTCTTGCCATCCATACTGAATAGGTTGCTGAAATACTGCTGTAAAATCATATCTCTGTTCTTTTTTTCAAAATACACTGGGTCATCTCTTGAAAGTTTTTCCATTGTCACATGGCTGCAGTTAATTCCATAGATTTTCTCTATATTGGGCTCCATCACATCATTCCAGTCCAGAAGATTATCCATGCCATTGATAACTTTATCTCTAGAATCTTCATTAATTTCTTCAGAGATAACATTGAGTTCCAAACAATAGATTTTATTTCTAAAGTCCATAGACTCCAAATCTTGTTCCTGTTCCACGTTTGTTCCAATCTCCGGGATCTCCTCTCTCACAGGGACCCCTGTTCCAGTCTCCAGGGTCTCCTCTCTCACAGGGACCCCTGTTCCAGTCTCCAGGGTCTCCTCTCTCACAAGGACCCCTATGTCTTTAATCTCCTGTGTCTCCAAACAATAGATTTTGTTTCTAAAGTCCATAGACTCCAAATCTTTTTCCTGTTCCACGTTTGTTCCAATCTCCAGGGTCACCTCTCTCACAGGGACCCCTATATCTTTAATCTCCTGCTTCATTTTACTCAATTCAATTTTCAGCTCCTTATAACCCTGTCGCAGGTTTTGTTTCGTTATCTCAATCTCATCCATTATTTTCTGAAACATAGTTATTTCCAGATTCTCAGCCACTTTCTTAATTGCCATTTTAAAAGAAAAATATAGGAAAACCACTTCTTATTTCAGCAACAATTGGATTAATACTCCAAACTTGGTGACATCACAGTATAAACAGAGCAGACAGCCTTATCTCTCCATGCTTAAGTAAACAAAATGCAGTTCCCAGGATCGAAACAATTAATGGCGGTCGTCAGGAAACAGATTCGTCAAAATAAAATAGACCAAAAAGAGAGTAGTCTCAGACAATATAATATTCTTCAAAATAAAAATCTGGAATAGAAATCCCTCTTCTGTGTATATCTTTAGAATGCAAATCCAGGACAGCTTTTTGCAACAAAAACAGAGATAAGCTATTAATTAGTGAGTAGCAGAGAGAAGTTATGGCTCCCCAGTGAGATGTCAAAAACCGATCAATCTGGCAAATCTCTTTTAAACAGCAACAATTTAAGTCAAGTAAAAGAAAAATATAGAAAGAAGGGTGCTTGCCTGTTAGTGCGTTCTCTCTTAGAAGATAAGATGAACGTTCGCTTTATCAGATAGAGCTTGTTGTTGAAAATCCGTCCCACCTTCGTCGGCTGGACCTCGTCCCATAAATTAATGAGATCTGGTCGTCCCAACAAAAATAGGCTTTGAGGTTAATCTCTTCGTTTCTCCCTACCCGGGAGAAGTTTAATCAGTCAAAAAAAAAAAAAAATCTGACTGATATATCTGAATAAGCTTCTTTTGAGGCAGGAGCCCGTCTCAAAAGCAGGCACAGGCTAAGTCACCCTTCCCGGAAGTCCCCAGGGCCTTTCCTTTTTAAAGGTTTCCAAAGGCTTCGCGAGTTGTAATTCTGCCTTGCGAGTCACCAGCTGCTCTGCCGCTTCCTATCCCGTGGGGGAAATGGAGCAAAGCGGGAGGGGAGTTACTTGCCAAAGGTCACATTCACACACATACACGTGAGTGCATACACACACACACATATTCAGAGAGAAAGAGAAAATGGGAAATGTAACCAGAATGATGGCCCTGGAGTCCTGACAGTCATTGCCATGTTCTAGTAAGATGAGATAAGTCATCATTTTTATCAGAGTTAAGCAAAGAGAACAAGGGCTCGCAACCTTGAGGAACATAGGATTGCCTTTTATGGGGTCAGACCATTGGTCCCTCTAGTCCAGTATTGTCTACACTGACTGGCAGCAGGATTTCAGGCAGAGAGCCTCTCCCATCCAGGGGACTGAATGTGGGACCTTCTGCATGCAAGGCAGATGCTGTGCCATGGAGATATGGCCCTTCCCCTATAAGAGTGATGGTCCTGTAGGGACATAGCAAGCTGCCTTATACAGAATCAGACCATTGTTCCATCTAGCTCAGTAGCAGAGCTTGGAAAAGTTACTTTTTTGAACTACAACTCCCATCAGCCCCAGGCAGCATGGCCACTGGATTGGGCTGATGGGAGTTGTAGTTCAAAAAAGTAACTTTTCCAAGCTCTGCAGTAGTCACCAACCTTTTCAGAGCTGGGAGACGCATTTAGCCCAAACATGCATTTTGGGAGCCACTTAATTTTATGCCACATATTTGGATTGTGGTAGTGCTGCTGTTGCAACCCATCTTAGAACAGGGTCCACCCCAGTAGTGGGTCCCAACCAGCCAGTTGACATTCAACCCTGGACAGCCACTGCCAGTCAGTGCACAGTCCAGTGTTCTTCATCCTTGGGTCCCCAGATGTTGTTGGACTACAGCTCCCATCATCCACTGCCAGCTAAGCCAATAGTCAGAGATGCTGGGAGTTGTAGGCCAGCCAGGGATCCAAGGTGGAAGAACAGTCTGAACTAGATGGACCAACTGAGTAGTATAAGACAGCTTCTTAAGGAGTTTTCCTAAAAGCACAGTTAGGGATGGTGGCTTATTTTACTTTCTAGTTTATGCATCATTTGTATGTGAAAAGTGCCATTTCTTCACGTAAAACTCTTTCCTTGTAAACCACTTAGAGGTGTGGAACTTTTTAACAATCATGCAGTATATAAATCCCATTGAATAAATAAATAACCAACCAACCAACCATAGCGGTCTAACAATGGGATGGGATACTTGTCCCCCATTGCCTATAGTGCTAATGCATTCAGAAAAGGAAACATACCAACTCAGGTTTGTAGGTTCAGACAGACTAATGTGAAGAAATATTCTTTCTCACTCGCCATCATCGGTCTCCCGAGACGAGAGATGGAAGCATCTGTCAGTTTTGGTTCTCTCCGTTTCTCCTTTTTCCAATCCTAAATTCAGCTCTCCACATTTCTGCAGCAATTTGTGATTTTTTAAAAAATCCTCATGAAAGCTCTCCAGCATTTTAGTGCAAATTTCTCCTAATAAACATATTTTTGTAGGCGGTTTTGACTCATGTACACATTTTTTGCAAGCCATTTCTCCTCGTATAATGTATTTTTGCATGTTATTTTCACCCATATATTTTATTTTTATGCACGGTTTCCCCATTTTTGTAAACATTGCTTGACTGGCGAACTGCATCACAAAATTCAAATAGCTGTGAATTTCAGCTATTTGGTTCTCATAACGTTTCCGAAATTGTGGATTTGATAGATTCAGCTGCAAAGGTGAACTGTTCTCAACCATCCCTACCCAAGACCGAAAGGGACTGGAAAAAGTAATGCCATCCCACTTGCTGAGCACAGCAAAATGCACCATCCCAGTTTGCATTTCTGGTAGCAGCTGGAGGAGACAGCGCTGTGAGTATCTTGTCAACGTGATGAGCAGGATAAAGGTGGTCAGAAAGCAGAGAAAAGTGAAAGAGGAAAAGAGACAGAGAGATGAGCTGTTAAAAGGGAACAGAGGAAGGAAGCCATGCACTGTCAGCAGGGCAAAGGGAGAATCGGACAAATAATGCCATCCTTCAACAGGTCTAGAAAGATGAAAAAAACTGTTGTCCTTGCCAGGGCTGTAGCCAAACCAGAGCTTGGAAAAGTTACTTTTTTGAACTACAACTCCCATCAGCCCAATCCAGTGGCCATGCTGGCTGGGGTTGATGGGAGTTGTAGTTCAAAAAAAGTAACTTTTCCAAGCTCTGAGCCAAACACAGTGTAATATGTACAGCAAAAACGATGGGGGGGGGGGTATTGCAGAGCAGTCAGATCATAAAAATACAAGTAGCTTCATATGTTTAAGGTTATTTAACTCAGAGGTGGGCAGACTTCAGATCTGATGGGGGAGAAATTCGATTCAATTTGCAACCTACCAAATCCACACTTTCCAAAACAATGCACAAACCGAAACACAGCCAACTTTTGAAATTCACACCCCTCCAAATTTTTCAATGCAGTTCTCCAGCCAAGTGATGTGTACAAAATGCTAGGGTGAAGTGTACATATGAATGCATATATCAGTTAAAATAACATACAAAAGTGCATTTTATTAGGGAAAACTGCTTTGCAAAAATGTGTCTATCCAGAGAAATTCTTACTAAAATGATGGTGAATTTTCATGAGAACTTTAAAAAAAACAAATTTGCAAGCTGATGGGGAAATGTGAAGAACTGAATTTAAGACTGGAAAAATGAGAAACTGACATATTCAGCCATTCCACATCCCCCCCCCTTTTAGCCTGGATTTACCCTTTCTGGGGAAAATCTGACAAGTTAAAAAAAACCTGTTGTCAATTATTCATTTGCAATACCTGAACAACCTCATTCATAGAATTAAGCTCCCATTTGGAAGCATCCACCACAGAACGCTGAGTTGCTGTCTGCACAAATCATTTGCATGCTGCTGGTGACTCCCTTGAGAAATCTCAGGGAGAGCAGTGAATTCAGGACATCTTTGGGATAAGCTGTATCTCACCTTACATGCTCATCCTTATAGGTGTAAAATATATACTGAATGTGGGGAGAGAAGATGAAGTCCAAGTGTGTAAGATGCTGGTGGTGGACTAGGGATGGAAAGATCTGTCCATTTCAGTTCTGTCAGTTTCTCATTTTTCCAGTCTTAAATTCAGGTCTCCACATTTCTGCAGCAATTTGTTGTTTTTAAAAAAAGAATCCTCATGAAAATTCTCCAGCATTTTAGCATGAATTTGTCCTGAAAAACATGCTGGAAGGCAGTTTTGAGTAATGAACCCAATTTTGCATGCAGTTTCTCATTATGCAATGCATTTCTGCACGTTATTTTCACTCATATAACCATTTTTATGCACACTTCCCCTTAATGTGTGCATTTCTGTAAACATTCTTTGATTGGCAAACTGCATTGCAAAATTCACATACGTGCAAATGTCAAAGGATGGCTGTGTTTTGGTTCTAATCTTGTTTTGGGAAGTGCAGTTTTGATATACCCAGCTTGAAATGCAAACTGAATTGAATATCTCGCCCATGCCTACGGTGGATCGACACACAGAAACAGAGGGATCTGCCTTTCATCAAGTCAGACATTTATCTAACTTCAGTATTGTCCACACTGACTGGTAACAACTCTTCAGGGTTTCAGTCAGGAGGGGGGAATGGCCAATGCCACAAAAATTTTGTTGCCGTTTCTCTCTCTCACTCTCTCTCACACACAGAGACACTATCTCGGTGTGATTTAAAAGATGGTCCTGAGCAAGCATCAGTGGTGGGTGCTAGCAGGGCTTCAGCAACTACCTAAGGATGCCACCCGCTGATGCCAGGCCTGAACCTCAGGTTGCCAGGGATGTATGTGCCAGAGCTTTCTTGCGTTCCTGCTTCCTGATGCAGAGCAATAAATACTGATTAGCTGTGACGCACTTGCTTGTAACCTTTTAATTAGGAAATTATGTTTAATAGAAATTGTTCTGACACCTCTCAATGGTGTTTCGTTGCAATTCATTATAAGCACACAAAAGGCAGGAAAGGGAAAGAGAGGAGAAAGGATCTTGGATTGTGTGGTAATGGAGGAAGGGGTCTCTGCGTGGAGGGAAATGATTTGATTGAGGGGAGGGAGGGAGACACAGAGAGAGAGAACTCACAGGGTTAATACCAACATGGCAGGCTGCTGAGGACACCTGGAGCCTTCAAAGGAGAACCATAGAGGACATCAGGCTCACTCCGCTCTGCTGTGGCCTGAAATGGGGCAAAGGGTTGTGCTGCAGAACTGACCTGCTTGAAGGATGCATTGTACTAACATCTTGGAACATCCTGACGCCTTAATCTTCATCATAATGGCTCGTTCACTGCTGCTTTTAAGAACAGCCTTTTTTTCTAGCAGCAAAGTCAGGCCAAATTCATTTCTGGAAGGAGAGGTTACAGGAGGTGCAAATTTACAAAGAATCAGGGACTGGGTTACTGGGGATGGGGAGGTCCAGTAGGGTTGCCAGGTTCAGGGCCTGAGACTGATCCTGTATCTTTAGGAGAAGAGAAAGTCAGCCAAGTGCAGGTGTTCTTGCAACACTGTAATGGGAAAAACCACAAGGTGGAATTCTCCCTTCTCCCTGCACAACTTTTAAAGATACAGAAGACGTCTTGGTTGCCTCCTGGTTTGGGGATTCCAAGGGCAAAGTGCTCCTAGTTTTGGAAATGCAACCATCTTTTTGCTCATTAAACCCATCTCTTACCCATCATACACTGCAAGTGAAAATCAGTTTTAAAAGCAGGCAAAGGAAGAAGTTTCTGGTTCCTCCTGATGATCAAACTATGTTTGAAAGCAAGCATCAGCCTGGATACTTGTCTACCTCTTCTCCAACTATCCTTCCCTTCCAATCACGGGTCACCAATGTGGCATCCGTGGATGTCAATGTGCCAGCCAGTTCCTCCCATGTATGTGAAAAGCCTCAATTAACATCATTTCAAAAATCCACAATGCACAAGAGACTGCTTGCTCTTCCTGCTCAGTTCCTGTTGGCACTGACTCATTGAACATGCCCCCTTAAGCATGCCCCCTTTTCATTGGCTGCCAGGAAGGATTGGACACCCACCCTCCCATCTGTTCCAAACAGAAGAGGGGTGCAAAGAGCTTCTCTCTGTGAACAATGCTGTGCTATGTTGCATTTTGTGTTATGTCAAGCTCTCATGGTTTCATTTTATGGCACATTCAAAATCCCAAATGTCCCACTGGCCCCAAACATTTGACGACGCTTGCCTAACTTGCTTGCTACTCAGCCGTGCAACCCACTGGGTGACCTTGGGCCAACTCACTGTCTCTCAGCCTCTCAGCCTCTCAGCCTAACCTACCTCACAGTGTTGTTGTGAGGATCAAATGGGGAGGGGAGAACCATGCACACCACTTTGAGCTCCTTGGAGGAAAGGTGAGGAATAAGGTATAAATGTAATAAATAAATAAATTCCAGGCTCTTGCTTGCATATTGCATAATCTTTCAACACAATAAAGGCTGCAGGCAAGTCACATGCCTCTTGAGCTGTCCTTTGTGTTTTCAGCTGCAGATTTTTCCTCTTCTCCTGACAGATGGCAAAAAGGCAGCCAGCATAGAATCACAACATCCAGGGCCAGCGCAAGACATTTTGCTGCTTGGGAAGGGAGATAGATAAGATGGTGCTTCCCCATTCACCTGGACTGATCACTGAAACCTACTTCAACACACATGATGGGACAATTTCCTCCTTGAGACCTGGGGACAGCAGTCTAGCTGATGTGACTCGGAGGAATGGGCGGGGAGGCTGTTGCCTTGCCTCCAGCATATGTTTCTTGTGCCTCACTCTGCTTAATGACAGGGCCGGCCCTGACAGCATTGTTTCCTGGCCAATTGCGCTATCCATATAGCACTTTTGATTTTGGACTTCATTGGCTGCATTTCTCCTGACAACCTCCCCGTGAAGCAGCTCAGCCATCCCATTGTACAGAGGGGACACTGAGGCGGAGAGGGAGGTGGCTGATGAGCCTGTAGCAGAACTCTACATCGAATTTGCTTTGCCCCTGGATCCTTTGTATTTTGCTGCAACATCACGAGCTGGAGCCGTATGCTCAAACAAAGAGCACTCACTGCTGCCAACACTCACCCACCACCATAAACAGAATTCTCACAGTTGAGAGTGTTGCTGGGTGTTTACTTTCTCTCCCCCTCCCTTCAGACTCGTGAAAACACACAACTGGGGATCATCTAGACCAGGGGTAAGGAACCATTTTCAGCCCTTCTGGGCAACTCTGCAGGGCCATATGTCAGTGGTGGGTGAGCCCAGAGGCAAAACCAGCAGAGCAATAAGTACACTCTCTCTCTCTCTCTCTCTCTCTCTCCTCCATGCAGGCAGCAAGAGGTATTATCGGTGGCACTTGACCCCACAAAAATTATCATTAATTAAATCAAGTTCATCGCCAAATTGGGCCTGTGATATGATGGGTACGTATTTACATCTGTGGTGGGAATGCCCCAGAGTACAAATATTTTGGTCCAACGTATTCCAGAAAATAAGCAAACTAATGAATCAACAAATTAATGCTACCCCACAATTGGATATCTTAAATTTGTTCATTGACGATAATTCAGATCTGCAAAATAAAGCATTGGTTACACATTTACTGCACATAGCACGTTTCACAGTGGCACACTTTAGGAAGGACCTATTCGGAGCTAACACAGAATATTGTTATAAGCTGGTCTGGAATGAAGCATTGTTAGATAAACTAACACAAAAACTCAGAAATCTCTAAAGATGGATGCAAACCAGACCCAGTGGGGGCTTCAGGTGAGAGGGTGTGGCTAGGTAGGGTGTATGGCCCAGGGAGAGTCTGAAGGGCATGACAGAGGTCTGGAGGGCCACATTTGGCTCCCAAGCCTGAGGTTCCCCACACCAATGTAGACCATGACTTTCCCTCAAGTCAAGAAAGGTCCCTCCTGTAATGTCCCTGAAAGGTGCTTGTTCACTGTTCAGTCCCTTGACCCTCCTTCTTACCCTCTCCTTGGCAAATTGTCCCATCAGCCTAGTGTTCTTAGCAGCTAGAAAGGGTGTGTGTGTGTGTGTGTCTGTGTGTTTCTCCTCTCCCCTGAATATTCATGTGTAAATATAGGCATAATGATTTAAACCTCTTGCCTCTTCTCCTTCCCCCTGTGACGGCAGTGAAGAGGTGTGCTCCATCAATTTTATGCAGAGTCTTTTAAGTGTTTGAAAACTCTTGTCACACTGCTCCTTTATCTTCTCCTGTCCTTGGGCAAAACAGGCCCAGTTCCTGGCGCAGGCTCTCATACATCTTGCTGTCGAAGCCCTTTTGTCATCTTTGCTGCTCTTCTCGACATCCCTTCCACCCTCCTCTGTGCCCCTCTTATAATGTGGGGCAAAACACAGTAGCTTAAGAGCTTCACCAAATCCAGGGGGAGCAGGTCTACCGATGGCCCATTTGCCATCTACCTCAAGAAGAACACAATGTAAGGAAAGTCTTGCTGATTGCCTTTCACTCAAGCCATCCATTCCGCTCCTTCTTTACGTCATTTCTTTCTCCTTTCCCCTGTATGTTTCTCTCTCTCTCTCTCCCTCACTCTCTCTCTCTCTCACACACACACACACTAGGGTTGCCAGGTTCAGGGCCTGAGACTGATCCTGTATCTTTTTAGGAGAAGAGAAAGTCAGCCAAGTGCAGGTGTTCTTGCAACCCTGTAATGGGAAAAACCACAAGGTGGAATTCTCCCTTCCCCCTGCACAACTTTTAAAGATACAGAAGACTTCTTGGTTGCCAGACCCAGCCTCCAAGAGGTCTTCTCTATCTTTAAAGGTTGCGGAGGGGGAAGGGAGAATTCCACCTTGTGGTCTTTCCCATTACAGAGTTGCAAAGACACCTGCACTTGGCTGACTTCTCCTAAAGATACAGGATCAGTCTCAGGCTTTGAACCTGGCAACTCTAACACACACAGCTTTTTTAAAGGAAAATTTGGAACTGCTCACTGGTAAGAGATTATAATTTGTGTGCAAAGCACATATTGCTACAGCACTCGTGCACATTTTCCTCATGTGTGTACATGCATGCTTTCTTGCTTAGAGTCAGATTCCATGACATTTAGGAGCCTACAAAGAGTGGGAAAAAATCCTCAGGACTGGGAATTTGACATACCCAACACAGAAGAGTTTTGTATTCCCATCATATTACAAACCTTGGTGAATATTCCATGAAGGAGAGTAACAGCGGCAACTGCAGGGAGTGTCTTTGGCAGGGAGAGGAGAAATGGGTGTGGTTGACCAGGGTCTGGGCTTCAAGGGTAGCCTGGACTACTTAATTTATTTTTCACATGGTTATCAGTCACTGTTTACATTATATAATGTAATACAACTTTTGCATGACTCAAATTTTTCAACTGCCCAAATGTTCTTTTTGATCCGACCGCTATTTCCTGTAACTGTCCATTTTGGATCTGGCTGCTCATTTGAAAAACATATATATATGACAAACATAACAGAAACAGAAAAGAATGCCAGCTCACATTTACAATAAGAATAATCCATCAATCCCAACTTGAACATATGCATTAGTATAAGCAGTCCATTCGTCCAAATAGATATCCAAATGGCAACAGTAAGACATGCAATATGCATAGGACTGCGCTATCAAGTCTGCTTGTGTGGTGTTCATGTGGCAACCCAACTCCAACAGAGAAACTTACAAGGTTCTGACAGGGCCGCAGGACTCTTGCAGCCCCCAAGCCCAGACTCCCCCACAGCCAGCTCATTGACTACGATTGAAAATAAAGGTAAAGGGAGGTGACGCTAGCTTTTGATTGGCTGACCAGCAGCACCTGAGCCTCCTCTGAATGCTTCTTTAGGAGGGCTGGGGCTGGCAACTGGGTCAGGGATAAAAAGAGATGCTGCTGTGGGTGGTGGGGCACCCAGTGGTAGGATGAGCTTTGCAGGGGGTGACTCCAAAGGGGAGACACTTAAGGGCATAATCCCTTTTGGTTGCTCTTTGAGTCACTGCTCAGTGGAAGAGCAAAGGGCAGACAGACTTTCTTGTATTACTGTGAATCCCCCTCTCTTGGTGAGAGGCAGGGAAGGGAGGGGTGTTTGGAGGGGTTTCCTCATGTGACAGGTGGATTGGTTTCATATGAATGAATGAATGAATGAATGAATGAATGAATGAATGAATGAATGAATGAATGGACTGCCTTCAAGTCAATCCCGACTTATGGCGATGCTACGAATTGGGTTTTCATGGTAACCGGTATTCAGAGGTGGTTTACCATTGCCTGCCTCTGAGGCTGAGAGGCAGTGACTAGCCCAAGGTCACCCAGTGAGCTTGATGGCTGTGTGGGGATTTGAACCCTGGTCTCCCAGGTCGTAGTCCAACACCTTAACCACTACACTACAAACACTCTAAATTTTTGTGGTTATCTGATGGCTTTAATGGTAGTCAGGGACGAGAGGCCAGAATGAAGGAGATGACCACAGCTATCTATTGTTAACAGAGGAGTGACCCTGTGAGGATTAGTGAAGAGATGGCCTTGGAGTTTTTTAGCACTTTATATGATCAAGCTGTTCTGAAATCTGTGCGCTTTTACCTCTAGGCTTTATACATACTTTATGTACTTTACAGTATAGATTTATTAATTGCTATGTATTTTATACTAGATGCTAGTAACTGTGTGCACTTTACTTTTACCCTTTATGAAAAATTTCATGCCCTTGCTTCATTTTTGTACCATTTGGTACAGGACTGCCTTGCAGCAGCTGTTGACTATATTACCATTGGCATGTAATTGCATTTGATTCTGCAGTTAATTGATCAGTTTTAATGATTGATAGTTTGTTGTATGACGATTTCAAAATGTTGCAGGCTGCTTCCCCCAAAGAATCCTGGGAACTGTAAAGGGTGCTGGGAACTGTAGTTCTGTAGGCAGTAAGGCTGGTGTGTATTCGGCCTTTATGTTCATATATTCAAAGTGAGTTATTTGTTGGATTGTCGTGTTAAGTGTTGAAGTGATTTAGTTTTTGATTGTTATTGTAATGATCTGTTGATTGGCATTTTTGTTGTTCTGTTGTGATCTGCTCACGATCAAAAGAGACAGTGTGAGCCAGGCAGAAGGGAGGCGGCTAGTTGGTGGCGAGTCAGATGATGAATACTTGGACTGGGAACCAGGGGTGGGGGATGACAGCGGGGTGGACTCACAGGGCACCCCAACCCCCATCTCTGATGGCTCAGCTCCTCCTACTCCCAACCTCCCTGCAGAATCACCACCTGGCTTATCGGATGCTCTCCAACTGGACACACCCTGCCGCCCGCCTCTGAGGCACAGCCAGGCACATCAGACATTCCCCAGCCTAGCACTTCCCAGTTTCCCATGCCCAAACTGACTGTTAGAAGCCCCCCTCCATCGGAGGGGGAGCTGGAGGTCAAACCACCTTCATCCCGTACTCTGAGGCGCTTGAGGTGGGAAGTTCAACAGTCAGAGTTGAGCCAGAGCCAGCTTGTGCGTGCAATCCAAGCCTACTTAAGCTGCCTCAGGAGGGGGACCCCGTCGCTGAGTCAACGTCTTAGTGCTGCATTAGCATGCTTAGTCAGTGTTAGCTTAGGGCCAAAGTTCCTAGCAAGCGTAGTTAGGTTAATGAGGTGCACTGCTTTTGATATATCTATAACTTTAATAAAGAGAGAAAAAACCACAGACGCGTCTGTGACTGAGTCCTTCGACAACGGGCAGGACACAGTGGCAGCTTGTGGCTCCGTGTCAGTGGGGCAGTGGAATCCGCTCTGGGTTTTAGTTTGAACTTTCAAGGAGCTGTCCAAGGTGCTGAAAGTTGAGACTGAAACCCAGGGCAGATTCCACTGCCCCGCTGACATGGAACCACCAGCCACCACTGATCTCAAGCATAGCTTCTTAAACTTATAGTTCTGTTAATGCTGTGACATAATTCTGTCTATGCAGATTCTGGCTGTGGAGAAAAGTAACAACTCTCCTATATCAGTAGTGGTTCTGGCTGTCTTGCTGAGGAGTAGGTTAATATTTACTCTTTAACATTTATTCATAACCCCCTTCTGCAAAAGAAAAACTCTGTAAAGAGGAACCCCTCCGTCCTCACACAATTTTCCAAGAAGGACTGTAGCTTGCTGGCAGAGTCTCTGCTTTGCTTGCAGAAGGTTCCAGGTTCAATCCCCGGTGTCTCCAGATAGGACTAGGAGACACTCCTGCCTCAAATCTTGGACAGCCACTGCCAGTCAGTGTAGACATCACTGAGATAGATGGAACAATAGTCTGACGTGGTATAGGGCAGCTTTTACGTTCCTATATTCCTATCCTCTCTCAGTAAGAGCCAGACCACAGGAATATATGAAAGACAACTAACAACTACATGAATACGGTCTCGAGATTTGCTTTTGTAAAGATGTGCTCATTTTACAAATCCACATCTTGAGCAGGTGGTCTGGGGAGGTACAATGCTATCAAGGGCCATCGGTTAATTCCCCAATGGCATGAACCCAGCCCCTTCCCCAAATCTCAGTTAGCTTTGATGACACATAGAGGGAGTGGGGAAGAGAGCGCAAAAGGTTTCCCCAAGCCTTTCTTCCTGTTAGGCCTGGCTAAACATTCTAACTCTCTCACAGAGAAAGAGAGAGAAACAGGTGGATGCAGCTCCCAGGAGAATTGATTCACTACAAGTTCACCACCAGCACGGTTGGTATTTGGAAGAGATTGCAAGAAGGGATGTCTGAGAGTTCCAACAAAAAATGGGAGCAGGAATTGCTGATGTTTGCTTATTTTCCCTCTGTATCGTTCCAATTTTAGTATATGTGCTGCCGGCTCTGACGAAGCAGGGTGAGATTCTTTCTGCGTCTTGGACTTTTTACTCCCTTTTACTCCCTTTTAACAAATAACCTCCAACTAGTAATAATAGCCTATTATCATCATGCTCTTAACATTATAGACGCTAATCAAGCTGTTAGATGTTTACAGCTTACTGCTGGTAATGTCCTTGAAAACTCTGGAAACCGCAGAAACTATCAGCTAGATTAACAACAAACAATCTCACTGCAAACACTACTGAACGTCTTGAGCCAGATGGTGTTAACTAGGAAAGAGAGGAAAACTTTAGAATTTCCTCCCCCATTAGAGAGCCTACCTAATAAGAAAGGAAAAAAGGGAAAAAAGAGAAGACGAGATCCTCAACAGTCGGAATTGCCGTTAACATCTGGGCAGATTGAAAGCCCACTTAAAGATATCAAAGGGCAGCTGAAAATAACAAACTTTTTTTCCCCACTAACACATCAATGTGATGAATGGGATTCTCGACAAGCTGCCTCTACCCCACTGGAGTGGTCCCTCCCTATAAAGGCTTACCAACATAGCCTTAGGAATGATCCCCAGGAGATGGACCTGGCTACTGAATTAACATTGGCAGGTTACCAAAATCTACCTCACCTCCCATCTTCAAAAAGTCCCAACAATCAGGGGGCAGTGCAAGTCCAACAAGAAGCTTTATTGGATAATCATCTTCCTGAGACTTCTAACTTGCTTTTTAGAGTGGAGCAAAACACTCAAACGTTTGAGCCCCCAGTGGTGAGTCTTAATACAGAAAATTCCTTGACTGAAACAAGAAAATCTGCTCAGGTTGAAGGCGTTTATGCACACCTGTCTAGAGATGAGTCTTTATTCGGTCTGATTTCTATGCTGGCGACAGAGTTGGAGCATATTAAAACCTTCCTAACTGAATGCAACCTCCTTCTATCAACTCTAGTTGCCTTACATCGCTTATTTTCCCATGTTCGCAACAGAAATCAATCTAGCAAATATGATTGGTATTTGCTGTTGTTGTTTTCAGTCCACAAACAATACAATAAGCAATTGATGGTGGGTTTTCCCTCCCAATTTGCAATGTCTTCCATTTGTATTGAAATGAATGATGTGGAGTAACCACCACAGTAGACAGTGAGATATATATAATCTTTGTCGGAAGTTGACAAAAAGTTGCAGCAGAATGGAAACAGTGCTGCGTGTGATGAGTGTGAGACGGAACAGAAATGGATGCCTTCTTACATCCCTCACTGCAAGGCGCTTCCTGCTTGGAGCAAATTGCCCATTTAATCACAAGGCTTGGATACTGTGCAGGCACCTGACCAAAAATCACAGCAGCCAGAAAACAACAGAAACCAAACGAGTCGACCACAGGTGGCACTTCACTGCCCTGCATAATTCCTCCATACCACACCCCTGTTGCTAGCAGACAGAGAATAAATGGTTCCAAGCAGCAGGATTCATTCCAGGTGCAGAAATTGCCTTGCAGAATTTGGGCTCCCTTGATGCACAAATTGGATTTCCTTCCAAGCCCAAATAGCCCCCCTGTGACATTTTTTTAAAGGCCTTGTGCGACCCTCTGTGCTGCAGACGCAGATGCACAGCTCAGCCGAACTTTCGTTTATTTGCATTTCCTCAGCAGAAATTGATCCCACCAGCTCTAAATGACCAGCCTGTTCCTACTTTGTCCCCCTTGGGATTCCTCTCCATGAGTAACAGCCACACAGTGCCTGTGATCCCAGCTGCACCCTGGCGTGGTCTCCGTTCCCAAGCAATACCGCCTTATTTTTGTAAGGAGTGCTCTTTTCCCTCTCCTTTTCCCCTCTGCCAACAGTCAGCTTATTCTCCACCCCCGTTCCTCTCATTATTAAGATAAAGGCTGTCATTCGTTTCCCCAGTTCTGCTGTCTTGTTTGGGACTTTGAAAGCCAGGAAAAGTATTAAATATTCAAGGTTTTCCTTTGGGCTGTGTTTCAGACCCTGTATCCCTCCCTTGAATTGCTCCGTCAAGAACAGATTAAATATTGATACCTAGGCCTTGTCTGGCGCATGTGTTTAAAGGGAAAATGCAGCCATATCTTTGAGATTGCAGAGAAGCTAAATGAATTCTTTGCATCTGTCTTCACAGTGGAAGATATAGGGCAGATCCCTGAACCTGAACTAACATTTGCAGGAAGGGATTCTGAGGAACTGAGACAAATAGTGGTAACGAGAGAGGAAGTTCTAAGCTTAATGGACAATATAAAAACTGACAAATCACCGGGCCCGGATGGCATCCACCCGAGAGTTCTCAAAGAACTCAAATGTGAAATTGCTGATCTGCTAACTAAAATATGTAACTTGTCCCTTGGGTCCTCCTCCGTGCCTGAGGACTGGAAAGTGGCCAATGTAACGCCAATCTTCAAAAAGGGATCCAGAGGGGATCCCGGAAATTACAGGCCAGTTAGCTTAACTTCTGTCCCTGGAAAACTGGTAGAAAGTATTATTAAAGCTAGATTAACTAAGCACATAGAAGAACAAGCCTTGCTGAAGCAGAGCCAGCATGGCTTCTGCAAGGGAAAGTCCTGTCTCAGTAACCTATTAGAATTCTTTGAGAGTGTCAACAAGCATATAGATAGAGGTGATCCAGTGGACATAGTGTACTTAGACTTTCAAAAAGCGTTTGACAAGGTAGCTCACCAAAGGCTTCTGAGGAAGCTTAGCAGTCATGGAATAAGAGGAGAGGTCCTCTTGTGGATAAGGAATTGGTTAAGAAGCAGAAAGCAGAGAGTAGGAATAAACGGACAGTTCTCCCAATGGAGGGCTGTAGAAAGTGGAGTTCCTCAAGGATCGGTATTGGGACCTGTACTTTTCAACTTGTTCATTAATGACCTAGAATTAGGAGTGAGCAGTGAAGTGGCCAACTTTGCTGACGACACTAAATTGTTCAGGGTTGTTAAAACAAAAAGGGATTGCGAAGAGCTCCAAAAAGACCTCTCCAAACTGAGTGAATGGGCAGAAAAATGGCAAATGCAATTCAATATAAACAAGTGTAAAATTATGCATATTGGAGCAAAAAATCTTAATTTCACATATACGCTCATGGGGTCTGAACTGGTGGTGACCGACCAGGAGAGAGACCTCGGGGTTGTAGTGGACAGCACGATGAAAATGTCGACCCAGTGTGCGGCAGCTGTGAAAAAGGCAAATTCCATGCTAGCGATAATTAGGAAAGGTATTGAAAATAAAACAGCCGATATCATAATGCCGTTGTATAAATCTATGGTGTGGCCGCATTTGGAATACTGTGTACAGTTCTGGTCGCCTCATCTCAAAAAGGATATTATAGAGTTGGAAAAGGTTCAGAAGAGGGCAACCAGAATGATCAAGGGGATGGAGCGACTCCCTTATGAGGAAAGGTTGCAGCATTTGGGGCTTTTTAGTTTAGAGAAAAGGCGGGTCAGAGGAGACATGACAGAAGTGTATAAAATTATGCATGGCATTGAGAAAGTGGATAGAGAAAAGTTTTTCTCCCTCTCTCATAATACTAGAACTCGTGGACATTCAAAGAAGCTGAATGTTGGAAGATTCAGGACAGACAAAAGGAAGTACTTCTTTACTCAGCACATAGTTAAACTATGGAATTTGCTCCCACAAGATGCAGTAATGGCCACCAGCTTGGATGGCTTTAAAAGAAGATTAGACAAATTCATGGAGGACAGGGCTATCAATGGCTACTAGCCATGATGGCTGTGCTCTGCCACCCTAGTCAGAGGCAGCATGCTTCTGAAAACCAGTTGCCGGAAGCCTCAGGAGGGGAGAGTGTTCTTGCACTCGGGTCCTGCTTGCGGGCTTCCCCCAGGCACCTGGTTGGCCACTGTGAGAACAGGATGCTGGACTAGATGGGCCACTGGCCTGATCCAGCAGGCTCTTCTTATGTTCTTATGAGTTCCACTGGGTTTCACCAGCCATGGTGGTGGAATCATTTTCATTCATTAGCCTTCTCTCTCTGTCTCTCCCTCTCCTCACTCTCGCTCACTCACTTTTTGATAGGGAACCTGTGACCCTCCAGATATTGTTGAACACCAGCTCTCATCAACCCCAGCCAGCATGGCTAATGGTCAGAGATGATGGAAGTCACAGCCCAACATCTGGAGGGCCCCAGCTTCCCAGTCTTTACTCTAACTGATGTAGCCTCCACCCGTCCTTCACTCTTTTGGCATCAATGCCCAATTCCTCCTTAGGGTCTTCCACTGAGTATCTTTATTTTCCTGTTTTTCTTTGTAAATAGTCATGGTGCTAGACCTCAAGCCAGAAACTATTGGCAGGAAGGGAATGGACAGGAAAAGTAGTTGTGGAGGCTTGAGGAGACCAGGGAAGTGAAGAGAGCTGGAAAAAGGGATAGCAAGCAGATAATGGAAGGAGGGAAGAGTCACGTGTGGGCTTGCACTATATCAATTTTGGCTGAGATCCCTTTGTTGTGATTACAGATTTGCAAAATCCTCCGAGAGTGGCATTTTCATTGACATCAAATCCCTCTTAGCCTCCTTGAAACCTCTGAATTTACTTCAAAAGTCGCTTCTGGCAAAATCCATTGTCAACCTAGGGACGTACATGCACTTTGAGAAATTATGATAGTCTTGTCAAAACTCTTTCTTTTAGGCTTCCCTTAAAATCCTCCAGAAGTTGTGCCTCTGGAGGAACATTTGCATTAGATTTTGCTTTAGGCAAAATTCTGATGGCAACTCACCATGATCTTCCAGCTGGGGTATAAGTAACCTGTGGAATTTGTACAGCCTTTTCTACAATCCAGTGGGCCACACTTCAACCTGACATGTATAACATATATGTGGTGAAGTGCAAGAGGAATCATTGGGCTCAAGGTTGCTGGGAACAGCCTCTTTCAGCCATCCAATGCTTTGATGAACAGAAATATTGTTACATTCCTCCTGAATGTTAATAATGAGGAAGGCAGTGGCACCTCAGCATGGAGGGTGCTCCACAAATGGGGAGCCACCCCAAAGAAGGCCTGGTCATGGATCAGCACCAAACTGGCAGCAGCCAATGCCGGCACTACCCATAGGACCAACAGGATAGTAGGGCCCAAAATGGTTGGATCTGTCATGTCCCTCCCACACGAGGGGAATTTAAAATGGCAGCTGCAAATGGCCTAGAAGAGGGTGGTGGTAAAACTCAAAAAATGGCAGCAAAATGGCTTGCGCTGGTCCTGCTTACAGTGCTTCCCTTTCACAGTTAAAGTAGCCCCTCGCAATCACACATCACATGCATGAGGAAGATACATGAACAAGCCAATACAACTGCTACTTTTATATCTGGCTTAGCCACACACACACACCCCAAAAATAAAGAACATTTGCAGTTGCATCATTTGCCAAATTGGCCGGCCGTTCCTCCAGGTTTGAAAAACAGCAGCTGGGCAGATTTTTCTCTTTTTCCTCTCCCAAAAGCTTTAACCCCAATACAGCTTTAGCTCTGCCTCCCTTCCCCCCCCCCCAAGTCTGAGAATCAGCTAGCTAAAGTTTCAGCACAATTCAGCACAATTGTAACCCTGGGCTCCTGCTGGGAGGAAGGGTGGGATATAAATCAAATAATAAATAAAATAAAATAAATAAAGGCAGGGAGAGGACAGAGGTCATGCGCTGCCAAGGGACCCACAAGCCATTGCAACCATTCAGGATCTGCTTGCCCTCCCTGTTCCTTTGATGTAATTAACACCCCCTTTGTGATTGCCTGCAATCGCGTCCGTCTGCAGTTTAATCATCGTCTTCCCACAATGAACATCCTTCTCATTAGGGGCTTAAAAACCTCTATTATAAACATGTAAATGGGACGCAGCAAGGAGAGAAATATTTTACCCTTACAATTTCCTTTTGTGCGGCTGCCAGTGCTGCGTGATTTTATTGCTAAAGCATCTCGAAGCAGCCCAGGGATTACAGCGCCTTTACTGCCCCGTCACACTTTTCAATCTTCTCTTATCGGGTTTTAATTATGCCTCCCCCTGCCTAATGTTTTCAACAACAACAACACACACAAAAAGAGGGTCTCTTGTCATCAATTGATTCAGATGCTGAGATTTTTATTTCGGCAAATGATATCAGAGCGTCTTCAGAAGAGCTCACCTGGCATTCCTCTCTACCCTTATCCAGCCTGGTGCCCTTCAGAAGTTATTTAGCTACAGCTCCCACCAGCCTCCAGCCTGCAAGGCCAATGATCATGGAGTATGGGAATTGTAGTCCAACAACATCTGAAAGGCACCAGAGGTTGGGGAAGGCTGCTAGGGGCAAGATCTAACATTCTTTTCTAATCTGATCTCATTGGTAGATAATCAAGATCACCGTTGCGGATTGGCCTTCCCTTTTTATTTTTTTTCTTTATCATTTAAACGGATCTATAACCTGCTTTTTTAAGAAAGTGGCATGCAAAAAAGCATATCAAAACATGGCCAATAAAACATAAATGGAAAACCTGTTTACATTAAAACATCAATTTCATGATTTAAAAAAAAAACACAGCATGAGAACAACAAACAACCCAAACTAAACACACAATAGCCAGATTGCAGGACCTTTCTGCAACCTGGTTTACATTACCCACTAAAGGGTGCAGAAAAAAGATAAGTCTTCAGGGCCTGTTTGAAAACATCAGGGAATGGAGTTTGTCTGATCTCCTATGGAACTGAATTCCACTAATTGTGGGGCCACCACGGAAAAGGCCAGCCTGATTGCCTTTGCAGGTGGGCACCTAAGCAGAGCTCCTGAATCAGACTATAAGGTACAGGCAGGTTTGGTACTTGTTTAACTCTAGCCCTCTTCTAACAATCACCGGGTCTGTGTGTGATGTCATCAGGTGGGCAGGTGGACTATAGGAGCATGGTGACTTGGCCAGGTGGTCAGCTAACAGACAAGAGGGTCACATGACCCAGCCATACATTGTGGTACAGTGGTTAGAGTGTTGGGCTAGGACCTGGGAGGCCAGGATTCAAATCCCCACTCAGCCATACAGCTCACTGGGTGACCTTAGGCTGGTCACTGCCTCACCTGCCTCACAGGGTTGTTGTGGTGATTAAATTAGGAGGGGGAGACCCATGTAACGCTATCTTGAGCTCTTTGGAGAAAAAGATGGGATAGAAGTAGAATAATGATAATAATACTGTCACCTGAACTACAGAAGCACCCTGTGGGTCGAGTATACAGGTGCAATGGTGAGTCAAGGCTGTAAAAGGAATATCAGAACGGCAGGATTCTTCTGTGAAATCCATTATGGGCCAGGAAGAAGATCCAGCCATCAGTAAAGCTACAAGGGAGGGAGACAACAGAGTGGCTGGGTGCCAGTTCTCAGCTCCTGTAGCTGCTCCTTCAGGAAGTGAAGCTTTTGAAGTAAATTTTTAAAAAAAGCCCTACTGGATCATGCCAAAGGCCCATCTAGTCTAGGCAGCCTTTTCCCACATAGGCTATCTAGATGCCTTCAGGACAACCACAAGCAGAGCTTGGAAGCAATCTTCCTCTCCCACGTTTGCTCCCAGCCAGGCATCATAGCTAGCTGGCATTAGTAGATCTATATCCTCCATGAATTTGTCTCATCCCTCATAATGCCATCTAAGTTGGTGGCCTTTTCCCATGAAGGTGCAGGTCCGTTATCTGGGGATGCTCCTAAATCCTCCTTTGTCACTAGAGGCCCAGGTAACCTCAGTGGCTAGGAGTTCCTGTTACCAGCTTCAGCTAATAAGATAGCTACAACTGGTTCTGGACCGGGATATCCTGACCATTGTTGTCCATGCACTGGTAACCTCCAGGCTGGATTACTGTAATGCGCTTTATGTGGGGCTGCCCTTCAGGTTGGTGCAGAAGCTGCAGCTGGTGCAAAATGCAGCAGCGAGACTGTTCATTGGGGCAGGGTATCACCAACATGTCACCCTGCTGCTGAAAGAATTGCACTGGCTGCCCATTTACTACCGGGCCAAGTTCAAGGTTCTAATGCAAGGTTCTAGTTCTAGGTTCTGCCCAATGCAGATTGGGACCAGGTTACCTAAAAGATTGTCTTACCCCTTATAGCAGCCTTTCCCAACCAGTGTGCCTCCAGATGTTGTTGGACCACAACTCCCATCAGCCTCAGCCAGCATTGCCAATGATCTGGAAAGATGGGAGTTGTGGTCCAACAACATCTGGAGGCACACTGGTTGGGAAAGGCTGCCTTATAGACCCAGTCAGTCACTACACTCTGCACATGAGGGAGGGCCTCCTGCAGATGCCATCTCATCAGGAGGTCCAACAACACAGGAAGCAGCCCTTTGTGTTGTGGCATCTACCTCCCCTTAAATATTAGACAGGCACCATCTCTGTTGTCTTTTTTGGCATCTACTGAAGACCTTCCTCTTTCCACAAGCCTTTTAATTAGAGATCTTTCTCAGTCTGCATCTGTACTGGAATTGTTTTAAGATGTTTTTAAGATGTTATTCCTTTATCTCTTGTGTGTTTGCCACCCTGGGCTTCTTCAGGAGAAAGGACGGAATATAAATTTAAATCATCATCTTGTGGCAGTGAGTCCCACAAATTAATGGTGTGTTGTGTGGAATAAAACTATATAGGCCTCAATTCTTTGGTCAAAAATGTTGCAGACACAAAAGGGGTGATGGGTAGGATGGCATTAAAATGCTGCAGAGAACATGTACAGAATGTGTCAGAGTGTTCCGAGAGAACTTTTGATGTTTAGTCTTCTAGAAGGTCACAAGTAGATAAGCTTATGTGCGTAGTGTGGGCGTTCTATTTCCAAGTAGTAGAAGGATGTTTATGTGTTGATAAGAGACCTGCTTCTGTACGCCTTAGAGTTTTTGCTATGAAAATGTGCTGAAAGTTGTATAGGGGAGAGAACTTTTATTTGGCAGGCAAGGAGCCTCTTTGTCTGTTTGAATCTTCTCTCCAAGCAGATGCTTGTTTTTTTCTTTTAAGAAAGTGCCTCTGACTTGATCTGGTTCAACCACAACGTGAAGCTTGTTTCTTCCACAGTTGTGACCGTATTTTCCTTCTTTGTTTTTAGTGCAAAGAGGTCTGTCACATAGTGGTACCATTGGATTCCCTCAGCACTCTTTCTCCTGATGCTTTTGGATAGAAAAGAAATTCTACTGTGCATTAGCGAACTGTGGGTATATAGAGACAAAAACCTCGGGGGCATCCATCTTTACCCCTGAGTGTTCCCATCTAACATCTCCACAAAACTAGGCTCCTTTCTTCATACAATGGCCTTCTAGTGCCTGGACTGGCCTGAGGGCACTTAAACCCTTCTTGCTAGTAGCAAGTAGGCTAGCTTAAATTTTCCCTACCCAGGCTCCATCTTTTAGCTAAGATTTCTATCTTAATTTCTAATCAGAGAAATGTTTTTGTTTGAATTGTATACTCCAAGCAACTGTGGTTGATGCTTAATGTATCATGCTTAATGACATCATTAGGGCCTGCCCCTGTGACATCACTAGGGCCCGCTCCATGACATCACTAGGGCCTGCCCCTGAGATCTCAGGGTTTTGGGTACTTCTGACCTGCCACCCTAGTCTGAAGCCATACAACAAACCAATCATATAAGAAGAATCAGACATGTTGACTCACATCTACCTTTTGTTATCACATGTGCCTGGGCAAAAAGAATGCCATATTATGCATGCCACATTCCCTGCAATACACTTTGCAGGGTGCAAAAATTCAGCAATGCTTCAGAAGATCATAACATGAGTGAAATTTTTCTTGAGTTTATCATGGCTGCCACATTCTGAATTATATTGGAGTGAGCTTGCTTATCACACTTCAGGTGACACAGGTAATGCTGTGAGATGATGTGCACCATGAATCCCCCTTTTCTCCTGCCCTGAAGTAACAGGCCAAGTCATCACTGGGGGCAGAGCTTGGAAAAGTTACTTTTTTGAACTACAACTCCCATCAGCCTCAGACAGCATGGCCACTGGATTGGGCTGATGGGAGTTGTAGTTCAAAAAAGTAACTTTTCCACACTCTGACTGGGGGACTGAGACCTCAGTTCAAGGCCAACCTGTGCCATAGACTTGCTGAAAGGGCTTGGACAGATCTCTCTCTCTCTCTCTCTCTCTCAGCTGAAGTCCCCCAATTTGTAACCTAGGAATAATTGTGACCTACAAACCTGATCATTCTTGTCTCCCTCAGTTTCTCATTTTTCCATATTCTTCAGTTCTCCACATTTCCAAATCAGTCTGTGATTGTTTGAAAAATGTCCTCCCAGAATTTTATCAGCATTTTAGTGCAAATTTCTCCTCATGTAGACATTTATGCCTGCAATTTTGCCTAAAATACGCACTCTTGCAAAGCAACTCCCCCCTAACATAATGCATTTTTGAGTTATTTTCACCAATACGTGTATTTCAATACACACTTTACTCCAGTATATGAATTTAGTACACGTTACTTGGCTGGAGAAATGCATTGCAACATTCAAAAAAGTGCAGATTTTGAAGGATGGCTGCGTTTTTGATTTGTGCATTGTTTCAGAAAATGTGGATTATGTAGGTTCCTTTTTAACTACGAACTGATGCAAATTTCTCCACCACCCTTACCCATGGCTATTTTGTGTGGGCAAAACTGTAATAGAAATTATATCATACCATTTTTGTGTCTTTTAAAAATAAATCACATTAAAATGTACATAATTGGGCAAAGCACACCCTTCAGACAAATCCTAAATGCTCTGTGTGAATATTTATCCGCATGCTTGTGTGCGGTTGTGTGCTGCCATGTGGTGCCTTCCTTTTGTATGCACAGTTGTTGTCTCTCTCTCCATGCATGATGAAGGGTGACAGAACATGAAAGAAGCCTGAACACCCTTGGAAAGCACGAACCTATTAGAACATCTGTTTGCGTTTGCTGCAACACGGATGTGAAACATCTCCCTCCGACTTCAGCAAACAGAGAAAGAGCTTTCTCTCCAACTGTGCCTCTATTTTAGGTTTTTAGGATTTCCCGGGAGCTGCCTCTTCAAATGCTTTGGCTGCCAACTCAGCATGTTGCTGATCCCTGAACAGAACATCTGCCTCCAAGAATTGGGAAGAGCACTTGATTTGAGAGAGCAGTGGAGGGGGGGAGAGGAAGAAGCCGCAAGGCCTTTTATGCAGAACTCTGAATGTTTAGGATATAGATTTTTGTTAAGTCAAGCTGTTTGAGAGAAGGGAGGGCTGCCTTTGCAAAGACATTAAATAGGCTTTCTCTTAGCTGGGTATTGATTCAGGCCTGGAGAATAATGAAAGGCTGGCACAGTTCACACATGTGTACATGTCACTGGAGTGATCTTCATTTCATAACTACACACATACAGACGCATATTCGTCACATGAACTTTCTTCTCTGGATTACCAAGCACCAGACGACTGGCAGCTGCATGTGTGGAATGCTACACTGAAAATCACTGTGTATGCACTTGAATTGAAGGTTCTGCCAGTGGTGTTATATATCCATTCACATATCCCTTAATGTTGCATGCACCAAGAGTGAAACCTGCATGTGTGTACCAGCCTGGGTTGATTCCTGGGTGGAAGGGGTCTTCAGCAAAGTGTTGTCCTGTGCCTGCCTCCTACAATGGTGCCCCCCCCTGAGTTCCTGGGAGGCTCTGGGGAGTGTAGGTTGGAAGCAGTGGTGGCTCTAGGCAGTGGCCATGTCCTCCCCACACTGTCCCAGAAGTTGGGATGGGGGAGGAATTTTATCTAGTTTGCATTTAAAGCTGAATCTATCAACTTTGCACTTTCCAAAACAATATGAGAACCTGAACACAGCTGTCCTTTGAAATTTGCACTTATCCGCATTTTATGATATAGTTCTCCAACCAACCAATGTTTACAAAAATGAATATGTTAGGGGAAATTGTATATAAAAATGAATATGTTACCGAAAATAGCATACAAAACTGCATTCTGTTAGGAGAGATTGCTTGCAAAAATGTGGACATCGGTCAAACCTGCATACAAAAATGTGTTTATTAGGAAAAATGCACACTAGAACACTGAAGAATTCTCATGAGGATTTTGACAACAAATATTCACAAATTGCTGCAGAAATGTGGAGAACTGAATTTAATATTGGAAAAATGAGAAACTGAGAAAACCAAAATGGACAGAGCCTTCTCTCCCTACTCCATACTGGTAGGGAGAAGGAGTTTGCAGATGTACTCTGCAACATGTCATTGAGACAATAATAGTGACAGGCCTTCCCATCCCTACTAGAAGTCAACTCAATTCCCAGGATATTGTGGGGAGAGGAATGCAACCCCCATGTTTCTGTGGCTCTGGCCATTTTATTCCCACCATGCCTCAGGCATTGAGTCAACATAGCAGGGAAGACTGTAGCTCAGTGATACAGCAACTGTTCTGCAAGCAAAAGGTCCCAGGTACAGTCTCCAGTGACTGCAGGTAAGGCTGTGAAAAGACTCCTGCATGAAACCCTGGAGAGCTACTGCCAGTCAGTGCAGACAATACTGAACCTAGATGGGTCAATAGTAAAAGGCAGCTTCCTAGGTTCCTATTTTCCTGGACACACTGTTGGAAACAAAGATGACTGCCCTCTGGAGTAGGAGGGTTTTAGAATGGAAGGATGAATGGATGGACGGACGGATGGACGGATGGATGGATGGATGCTATTCTATGAACCCTTACCTGAAATGAACTCAATGGGGCTTTCTGAGTAGAGATGTATAGCATTGCACTGCATCAATGGAGATTTGGATGGACAGCATTTCATGAGCATCCTTATATGAGCCCTGCCTTGGCACTGAAATCAGATACCAGAACTTTGTTCTGGTGACCCCTTGAAATAAATGGAACTCTTCTTGTTCATCTCCAGACATGGTTACACACACACACATAAAGAGAAAGAGAAAGAGAGAGAAGCAAACAGCTATTGTTTCTGTCAACATACCGGAGGCGAGGGGTGCATTTTTGTCTCTATAACAGGAGCTTGGCTTGTGGAAGCAGATGTGGAGGGAGAAAGACATGAACAAAACAGGGGAACTGAAGAGAGCTTAAAAGTGAGCAAGTTGGCTCCCCAGGCAAAGGCAGTTCCCTTTCTGACATTTCAGAGTCCAGTAACAGGTCTAATGAAGTGTCCCTGGTTTGCATGAGAAAGGGCTACTTTGCCTAAACATAGACCCACTTCTGATACAAAATACAATACGGTGGAGCAGAAGAAAAATTCTGCCTTTGTGAACTTGCTGATGGAACAACACAGTGCTTGCCAGTTTATTGGAGCAACATGATCAGAATGCATTCCTTATGTCACTTTGTTGGGGCATCATCTGATCTGTCCTCCAGACATCACCATGATCTCAGTCCTAACCTCAATCATCCCTCGAAAAATGGTAAAGGAAAAGAAGTCAGGATGGTATAGCAAAGAGAGTATTTGACAGCCATGAAGCCATCTTCCAGCCTAACCTACCTCATAGGGTTGTTGTGAGGAGAAAGCCCCTTTGAGGAAGGGTGGGGTACCAATATAATAAACAATGTGGATTTCTTGTCCATTCACTAAAACTGTATTGATTTTTCAATGCCCATTGTGAAAATATTCACCTGTTCATTTGCTTTGACCTCCCTCTCTCTCCCTCTCAATTGCTCTGACTGACATCAGTACACATTCAAATCTGATTGGCTACATTGCATCCTGATGCCATCCCATTGACCATTAATCTGAGAGAGAAGAGCCACAGCCAGAGGGAAAGAACATCAAACATGGATTAGGAAAAGAGAATGACATACTTGCATTCAAAGTGTTTCTTAGAAGAAACTTCCTACCCCACCAAAATCTGTTTTCGGGCCTAAACACAAATTGAAACAGGTAATATTTGGTGTGTCCCTTTTAGAAACCTACTCTGCTAGGTCAATGAGTACCAAACCTTATCCTTGTGTTACAGTTCTACCTTCTGCCTGTTTTACTATTGATCGCTACTGTGCGCCACCACTGATCTCAGCAACAAATAAATAAAAGCAAGCTTCTAGCCCTTAAGGACTGGAGAAGATAAGCTTGTGAGAGTGAGAGCACAAAGCCTAGTGAACACGTCTGGCATCTCTGTTCCCAACAACTGTTGTCGTTATTTACATTTGCGCCCCAACTTTCCTCAAAGGAGGTCAAGGTGACACCCATGCTTCTCCCTGTCTCCATTTTATACTCACAACTGCCCTGAGGGGTAGGTTAGGCTGAGAGACAGCGAGCGGCTCAAGGTCACCCAGTGAGCTTCATGCCCAAGTGGGGATTTAAACCCTGGTCTTCCAAGTCCTAGTCCAACACTCTAACCAATGCCCCACACTGGCTCTCCCCCAAAAGTCCAACATCCCCCAAACATCTGCAAAAGAGGCCTGGATGGGATCCCACAAAGGCCAGACCTCCCACCTGTGTTCTGGCTCGCCAGGGCCTTCTGTGGAAGTGGTATTGCATCCCAGCCGCCCTGAGCACTCTGTCCCCCCTCCAAAATGCCACTTAAGATCTCTGTAGGCAGGGGGGAAATCAGCAACTGTATAAAAAATATCACCAAAGAAACGAAACAAACCCCTCACAGGCGGAAAAACAGCAGGAAAGGTGTGGAGTGGAGATAGCTATTTGTGGACTGCCGAGCTTTCAAGTCCAATCTCCCTGAGCAAAGCCACCGATAAAATGTTGCTGAGGTTGGGCCCCTCTCTCTGACTTGTGAAGTTGGAACCTTTTTTTTAATTTTTATTTTTTAGCTTTCTAATTTCATAAACCACCAGCGCTCTGCCTCCTCCTTTGCGCTCTCCTGCTCTCTTGAAGCCCCCCTAAGCTGGGTGCAACAGTTCAATAATTGCATGTAATTGGATCTCTCCGCTGCTGGTGGACCTGAGCGTGTATCCTGCAGTGATGAGAAAAATTTCACTGGGCCAAGCCGCATGCCGGCCCCTTGCCTGATTGCTAGCGGTTTCCGTCTGCCAAGTGAGGGCACAGCTGGGGTCAAAGGTTCCTCTTGCGATTGGATTGCTTCAGCCCAGGATCTCATTATCAGCTCTGTCAAATTCACTAGCTCAAGTACAGCTGGGCAGCTTGGGCACTAAAGTTGGCTCCAGGGCTCATGTTAAAAGCACAAGCCTGTCCCTCGAGCCCTGTTAACTTGACCAAATGGGCAAGTGCAGCTATGGAAGGGGGAGCATTATCGAAGCGCAGTTCCCATACATTCATTTATCTGCTCTTCTGCATAGGATAGACAGTGAAGGCATAAAGCAGCCTTCGTCAACCTGGTGTCCTCTGAATGTTTTGGACTACGGGCCCTCCTGATTAGGGACAGAAAGAATCTGGTGCGGTTCAATATAAAGCCGAATCTATCAAAGTTGCACATTCCAAAACGATATGAGAACTGAAACACAGTCAATCCTTTGAAGTTCACACTTATCAGAATTTTGCAATGCAGTTCTCCAGCCAGACAATGTTTACAGAAATGCATAGATTGGGGAAAGTATGAATTGGGAAGGGGGAAAAGCTAAAAACAGCTCCATTATTTCCACTCCCCACACCCATCCTCTTCCATTCGATCTGAAGCCATTTGCCATGCATGCAACTTCTTAACTTAGGAATGTGGAGAGCTGCGTTAATGCTGACTCAGACCCATGATCCATCTAGCTCAGTAGTGTCTACACTGACTGGCGGGGGGTCCTCCAGAGTTTCAGACAGAGGTTTCTCCCAGCCCTATCTGGAGACACCAGCAACTGAACCTGCCGTTACGATTGCAAAGCAGAGCTCTCCTACTGAACTACACCCTTCCCCAAGTTTTGTTTTAAAAAATCATGGAACTACACAGGGCATCACATATGATCCTGCCTTTCCACAAGGGTGTCCATTAACTGTCCTGGCCTCACATTTTCATACAGCTTCATCCCCGGTTGCATTTATTTCACGGGTGCATCTCCATCATTCATTTGTAGCGTTGAAAGGGCTCTTCTAAATGCAAGGTAGCGGTGGAAGAGGATTTAGAAAGGAGGCAAACGCTGAGTGATAGATGAATTGAGAGGGAGCTGCTATCCTGACAGAGCATATGCTTTCCCAACAGTCAAGCTGCATTGTGTAATAACCACAAAAAGACAAGGATGCATGGAGAGAAACAGGAAGATGGATGGCATGACTGATGACAGGCAGAGCTAAAACCTGGTGAGATTGAGGCCTGTTGAAAGGCAGATGAGCTGACACCATATACACTGGTGGATAGACGGGATTAAACAAGGCAAGGACCTTAAGATAACATTTCTTGTCTTCTTTTTTTCTTAACAGGACCAATTAAAATGCTATGGTCTACATATTCTTCATCAGATTTGGCCTGTTGAGGACACAAATATTAAAACAAAGCAAAACAAAAAGATATTGCATACCATTT
This sequence comes from Rhineura floridana, assembly GCF_030035675.1. NCBI lineage: Eukaryota > Metazoa > Chordata > Lepidosauria > Squamata > Rhineuridae > Rhineura > Rhineura floridana. The sequence continues at coordinate 40,397,128 of NC_084491.1, forward strand.
GTAACCTGGCTGAGTCTGAAGTCCTTGAGGATGGTGTGAGCGAGGATATCTTTCTTTAGACATTATATTTCTGTTAAAAACCTTAGGAGTGCACCTAAGTGTGCACCTAAAAAAGATGCCATGTGTAGATGTGACAAGGGTGTTTGAAGCCATGTATGTTTTAAAGGTCCACTCATAAAAACTGAAGAAGAGCCCAAATGGAGCAGATCAAAGGTCCATCTACTCCAGGCTTCTACAACTTGATGCCCTTCTGATATTTTAATAATAATAAATAATAATAATAAATTTAATTTCTTCGTCGCCTATCTGGCCAATGGCCACTCTAGGCGACTTACAAAATTATTAAAATACAATTAATAAAATACAGTAATACAATAAAAACAATAGATCTACAACAACAATATTAAAACTGGGTAGGAGGCATTACAATTATATCGATTAACCCTCCCCAGATACCCCGAAGGCCTGCTGAAAAAGCCAGGTCTTTAAGGCTTTCCGAAATACATTTAGGGAAGAGGCATGCCGGAGATCTTGTGGGAGGGAGTTCCAAAGAGTGGGGGCCACCACTGAGAATGCCCTCTCTCTAGTACCCGCCAATCTGGCTGTTTTTGTTGGCGGGATTGAGAGAAGGCCCTGTGTGGCCGATCTTGTCGGGCGGCATAATTGGTGGCGTTGAAGGCGCTCCGTGAGATAAACTGGGCCGAAACCGTATAGGGATTTAAAGGTCAATACCAACACCTTGAATTGGGCTCGGAAAACAACTGGAAGCCAGTGTAGGTCGAACAACACTGGTGTGATGTGATCTTGGCGGCGACTATTCGTAAGTAGTCGAGCCGCCGCATTTTGTATCAGTTGTAATTTCTGGACCGTTTTCAAGGGTAACCCCACGTAGAGCGCATTACAGTAGTCCAAACGAGAGGTGATCAGGGCGTGTACCACCAGTGGGAGCTGATGAACAGGAAGGTAGGGTTGCAGCCTTCGTATGAGGTGTAGTTGGTACCAGGCTGCCCGGCTCACTGCCGAAATCTGAGCCTCCATGGACAGCCTGGAATCAAGCACAACCCCAAGGCTGCGGACCTGGTCCTTTAGGGGTAAACTCACCCCATTGAACTTCAGGTCAATGTCACCCAACCTTCTCTTGTCCCCCACAAGTAGTACCTCGGTTTTATCAGGGTTCAACTTCAGCTTGTTCCTTCCCATCCATCCACTCACGGATTCCAGGCACTTGGACAAGGTCTCCACAGCCAACTCTGGTGAAGATTTAAACGAGAGATAGAGCTGAGTGTCATCCGCATATTGATGACACTGCAGCCCAAATCTCCTGATGATTGCTCCCAGCGGCTTCATATAGATGTTAAATAGCATGGGAGAGAGGATAGAGCCCTGTGGCACACCACAATTGAGAGGCCAAGGGTCTGATACCTCCTCCCCCAACGCTACCTGTTGGTACCTGTCGGAGAGAAAGGAATGGAACCACTGTAATACAGTGCCTCCAATTCCCAATCCCTCCAGGCGAAGCAGAAGGATACTGTGGTCGACAGTATCAAAAGCCGCTGAGAGATCGAGGAGGACAAGAAAGGTGGATTCTCCCCTATCTAATGCCCTCCTCAAATCATCAACCAGAGCGACCAAGGCTGTTTCAGTTCCGTGACCAGTCCTGAAACCCGATTGGTATGGATCCAAATAATCCGTTTCATCCAAGTGTGCTGACAACTGGTTGGCCACCACTCGCTCAATGACCTTGCCCAGAAATGGTAGATTCGAAATTGGGTGGAAGTTAACTAACACTTGGGGATCCAAGGAGGGCTTCTTTAAGATGGGCTTTACAATTGCCTCCTTGAAGGCTGATGGCATCACACCCTCTTTCAAGGATGCGTTTACCACCGCTTTGATCTCCTCGCCCAATTTCTCTCTGCAGCTCACAAGGAGTCACGAAGGGCAAGGATCAGTAAGACAAGTGGTTGGCTTCACAGATGAAAGCACCTTGTCCACTTCCTCAGAAGGGAGAAGCCGAAACCGATCCCAATTTACCGGCTTGCAACTGGCCAACTCTGGTTCATCGACTGTGTCCACGGCGCGCGGAATCGAGTTCCGTAAGTGTTCGATTTTATCAGCGAAGTGTTTTGCTAATAGGTCACAGGAGGCCTTTGACTGTTCCAAGGGTTCCTGAGCAACTGGACCAACCAGGCTTCGGACCACCTGGAACAGCCTCCTGGGACAACACTCCGCAGACGCAATAGAGGCAGCAAAGAAAGCCTTCTTTCCTACCTTTATTGCCACTTGGTAGGCAGCTACTGCTGCTCTAACCTGTGTCCGGACATCTTCGGAGCGGGATTTCCGCCACCGGCGCTCTAGTCGTCTCACCTCCTGTCTCAAGCTACGCAACCGTGGTGTATACCATGGAGCTAGCTGAGTTCTATTCAGGGGGACAGGACGTTTCGGAGCCACCTGGTCTAATGCCCTGGTGATCCCCACATTCCACTCCTTCACCAGGGTTTCGACCGGGCGACCTTCAGCAGGTTCCAATTCCCCAAGCGTAGTCAGGAATCCATCCGGATCCATCAGGCGTCTGGGGCGGACCATTTTAGTAGGTCCTTCACCCCTGCGGAGGGGGCATGGCAACGAGAAGTCCATATTTACCAGGTAGTGGTCTGACCATGACACAGGAGTGGCATGAATCACTCCCAACTTCAGACCACTTCTCTCCTCTCCCAGGACAAATACTAGGTCGAGAGCATGACCGGCTACATGGGCTACATTTTGGCCTACAACTCCCATCATACTTGACTGTTGGCCATATTGGCTGGGGCTGATGGGAATTGGAGTCCAACAACATCCGCAGGGCACTAATTTGGAAAGGGTTATCTAGTCCAACATTCAATTTCCCACAGTAGACAACCACCTACCTCTAGTGAGCCCAGGTGTAGGCAAGATGACAATTGCCCTCTCTGTCTCTCCCATTGCTGCTCCCCAGCAGCTGGCACCCAAGGGTGCACCATCTCCAGACCTAGGGGTCCCACATAACCCATGTCACAACTAGACTTATTGATAGACTTATCATCCACAATAGAATTCTTCACTCCACTCTTCAGAGAGTCACAATTTGTTGCAGGTCCATTGCTCAGTAATGTGTGAAACAGCCTTTAATTAAAACAGACAAGACCATGTGATAGATAGTTAAGCCCGTGAGATGTGCTGGCATTGTAAATGAGCCCAAAGGGCCATGATTCAAACAGCATATGCTCTAAGGGTCCTTTACCAAGACATAGCAGGATATTTTCTTTTTTTTTTACAATAATTTTTATTCAAATTTTCATAAAACATACAAAACAAAATCATAAAACATTCAAAGACAAAACACAAAACAAAACAAAAATGATTAAACAAAAAAATAAAATGTTGACTTCCCATTTGTCGCAGATCAAATCAGTTATAGGTCTACAATATATAACAATCCTGTCTCTTAAATTATATTATAAAATCACTTTCCTCCAGTAGTTATCTTAATTAATCATCAAATCTCATAAACATTACTTTATTCTTTCCACAAAAAGTCAAAGAGAGGTTTCAATTCTTTAAGAAATATATCTATCAATTTTTCTCCAAATAAACATGTCGATTAATCCATCTCGTTAATAATAATAATAATCTTATTGTCATAACCATAGTCCAAATAAACATATCGATTAATCCATCTCATCAAAATCTGTTAGGTCCAATAATTTCAATAGCCATTATTCCATTATCCATATTAATTCCATCTTCCATCTTCAATAGTCCGACATAGCAGGATATTTTCAAGGTATTTACTGGGAAGGGCCATCATTCAGTGGCCGTGCATCTGTTTACAAGCAATGATCCCTGGCATCTCCAGAAAAATTGGAAGGGAACCCTTCTTGAAACTCTGGAGAGTCACTGCCAGTCAGTGTAGACAGTACTGAGCTAGATGGACCAACAGTCCCACTCAATATAAGGAGTGTCCTAGGCTCCTACTTGCTGATCACTGTCTCTGTTTTGCCCCTGTTTTTGCATTATTATGTTTATGCTGATTTCATTTTTCCAAATAAACAACAGAAACAAAAGCTAGTCTGAGTTGCTAGAGTTATCGGGTTGGATCCAGACTTAGTCACGCTCAGAGCAGGTCCATTGACAACAAGCTCCTATTTATTTCACTGGGTCTATTCTAAGCACCACAATGCTCTAGCCCATCATTTCTCCCAGTTCCAATCCATTACCCAAGGTCTATAAAACTGAAATATAAATTGTGGGGTGGATGCATCTCTCTTCTCTAATGCACCTATGTGCACATGTGCATGAACACCAGGGGGGTATGAGGACTGTGGATGGTGCTTGGTTTGAAAATTGAGGCATTGCAAGCATGTCCCATCTGTGGAAGACATGCATACAGGGGTCTTGTGTGTGTGTCTGTGTGTCTGTGTTTCACAGTTCAAGAGCTGCAAGCTCCATCCACATAATTCAGAAGACCACTTATAGGTGGCCAAAGAAGAGAAAATGCATCAGCTAAAAGGAGGACAAAACACTGATTTGTGTAAAATATTCATATACTAATGTATAGGTAAGCACAAAAGCAGGACTACAGCTGAACGTCAAGAAGACTAAAGTAATGACAACAGAAGATTTATGCAACAAAGTTGACAACAAGGACACTGAACTTGTCAAGGATTATCAATACCTCAGCACAGTCATTAACCAAAATGGAGACAATAGTCAAGAAATCAGAAGAAGGCTAGGACTGGGGAGGGCAGCTATGAGAGAACTAGAAAAGGTCCTCAAATGCAAAGATGTATCACTGAACACTAAAGTCAGGATCATTCAGACCACAGTATTCCCAGTCTCTATGTATGGATACCCCAAAGATTATCATTTAAGTAGATATACAATACACCTCCCCATAGTGGGGAAAATTGTGACCCAATAAGCGGTGTGCCTGCTCCATCTGCTGTCCAGGTGCCACATGTTGATGAACGACTTCAAGGCCCCCACCTGTCCTCTCTTTTTAAGGGTCTTTATTTTTAAACTAGCCTTGGACTGGACAGCTCTTCAAAAGGAGAACACATAGCTGCTCTATTTCAAGAGCACCCAAAAAAGAGTACAGTCACGTGCAGACCTCTGGAGATTGCCACCTGCAGCTTTCTGAAGGAAAGAGATGTCTTTCAGAAAGCTGCATTGTGCCTTTGCTGAATGCGAGCAGAGAACACCAATGGAGCATCTGGCCCCACCCCCTATCTCCTGATTGGCTTCCTGGTTCCCAGTTTGCTTCAGAACCTATCCTAATTAGAATGTTAATAGTTTAGTCTCGTACTCAGAAGACTTCCTTGAATATTGTGCAACTGCCACTATAAGACAGGGCAGGAAGACAAGAAAGAACAATGGATGCAATCATCATCATCATCATCATTTGCAGTCTGCAACCTCAGACAAAGAAAGATGGGCCATAGATCAGTGACAGAGCATCCACTTTGCATGCAGAAGATCTCAGGATCAATTCTCAGCATCTCCAGGAATGTCTGGGAATGTCCCCAGTCTGGAAACCTGGAGAGTCACTGCCAGTCCGTGTTGACAATCCTGAGCTAGATCGACTACTGGTCTGACTCAGTGGAAGGCAGCTTTCTATGTTATTGTGTCTTAAGATGTAAGGGGAGGACTACAGTTCAGTAGCAGATCATCTGCTTTCTATCCAAAAGGTACCAGGTTCAACCCCCAGCTTCTCTAGGTAGGGCTGGGAATTTTCCCTGCCTGAAACCCCAGAGAGCCTCTGCCAGTCAGTGCAAAGAGTACTGGGCTAGATGGGCCACCATGATATATGACACCCTTCCTTAAAGAAAGGCTGAATCACTCTGCCTCAGAGCCATTTTGAATGCATGTCACTCACACAATGTAATATGCTTGCACAGCCTTGCAAATATGCCTACCATGGTTTCTAGTCCACAACAGTGACGTGCTTGCTCAATTAGGCCTGTGTGAGTCATATGAGAACCAACTTTTGTTGAGCTTCCTTGCCAGTTGACCGGGAGAGAGACGCGTTCACCAAAAAGTGCAAGTACATCCCAAACCCTCCAAAAGCATGTGAGCAACTGAAATTAATTTTTAGCAGTGAGCCTAAGTGGGGGCTGGTGAAATGGAAAAGTGATGCACCAGAGCATCCAAGCTCAGATCACCTGCTTCTTCCCAGCAACCTATTCCTTGCCAAAGGAACCGAATTTGAAAGGCACTTTTTTCTTCCATTTATCAAGAAGGAGCAAAATATGTCACCAGGATATTACAAATGGTTTCCTCCTCCCCACACACACACGCACACCCTTTCCCCCTGTCAGTTTGGTTGCTGGTTTTTAATCTGTTTCTTTTTCTTTCCTGCTCCCAGAGCTCCATCTTGAAAAAAGACACCGCGCAGAGAGAAATAGGAGCTGCTCCCTGGATGGATGAGCCTGACTAGCAATGCATAAAATTACCCCCATTCCTTCACCTGCCTTCCTGCGCTCCCTTTATTAATTAACTGAGGTGGGATCACCAGGGTGCTTTCCTCGTCTCCCTTCCCTGCCGCACTACAAGGTTTGTTATTCCACACCAATGCCGCAGAAACATGCCTGGATCCTGGATGGTTCTGGAAGAAGAGGCCGGGTGTTTGACATCAGTAAAGGGGTGTGGCGTGCACACTCCATGCACTTTCTACTATTTTTCATCATTTATGCTGGTTTTGCTAGCCATGGGGGGGGGGTTTGTGCAGGGCATTGAAGTCCTGCCTACTAGGGATGGATGAGAATTTCGATTCAGTTTACATTTCAAGAAGAATTTATCAAATTCAGAATTTCCAACATAATATGAGCACCAAAACACAGCCATCCTTTGAAATTTGCATTATTAGAATTTGGGGATGCAATTCGCCAACTAAGCAATATTTATAAAAATGCATATATTAGGGGAAAGTGTGCATAAAAATGAATACATGAGTGACATGCAAAAAGGCATGAAATGATGAGAAATGGCTTGCAAAACTATGTACCTTTGTCAAAACTGCCTACAAAAATGTGTTTATTTGGAGAAATTTGCACTAAAATGGTGAATTTTCATGAGGATTTTTTTTAAAAAAAAAACCACAGATCTCTGTGGAAATGTAAAGAACTGAATTTAACATTGGAAAAATTAGAAACTGAGAGAACCGAAACAGACAGATCTTCCCATCCCTACTGCCTACAGCCCCTGGAAGTCAACCACCCCTCTAGCTTCTGAGCTCTTCCAAGCAATGCTCACACTTTTCAAGCCGTGAGGTCCAGAAGCTTGCTTTTGTTTTTAATCAGTCCAAGTTAAGGGCCTCAGGAAGCTGAATTATGCACCCACCACCATTGTTTGTACACCCTGTGAACCCCCAGCATACATGCATCCCTGAATATAATCAGGCCAGGAGATCTGTTCTTCATTTACAAATATGGAGGAAGGGCCGTGCTCAGTCCTGCAGGAGCGGAGGAGGAATTAATTCAGTCCACTTTTTGCAGGGGACCAACCCAATTTGACAGTCCCAAAGTTGCTTGCAGATCGGAATTCATCTCCCACTTGATTAAGACACATCTCTGGATTTTACAGGGCAGTTGTGGTGTAAAGAAATCACACAGAAAAAGATGTATTTTATAAGACTCCAAGTTGCCACTGGATCTTATGTATATGCCTACCTACAGGTAAGTGGGAAACTATGTAGTGCATCACTTGTGTTAGTAATTACACAAAGTAACTCTCTCTTTTTTTTACTTTCTTGTATTGCATTTTGAAAATAAACTAAAATAAATCTTAAAATATGTATTTTATGATCAGGGTGTGAATAAGATTCTAGCTAATTCTCAAGGTGACAGAGTTCCATAATGCTGGTACAACCACACTCAGGGCCAGCAGTGGCCCCATGTCAGCAAGGCAGAGGAATCTGCTCTGGGTTTTAGTCCAAACTTTCAAAGGGATGTCTTGGACAGCTCTTTGAACGTTCAGACTAAAACCCGGAGCAGATTCCACTGCCTGACTGACATGGAGCCACCGGCCACCACTGACCTCCAGCAAGGATGCATCAGTGTAGTGTGGGGAATGGATGGGGATATAGGAAGCAAGGTGTTCTCTCTAAGATAACCTGGTCCGGAGTTGTTTAGGAATGTATAAATGAAAAGTAAGAACTTCAGCTTGTTAGATAATAGTATCAAATGTATGTTGTGCATAGTTAATACATTTGAGAAACAGGCACTCCTCTGGCAGGGACTGGTAGGGTGGATGGCAAGGAGGCCAACAGCAGGTGGAATCGGGATCTATAAAGATGGAGCCAGAGGCAGAAATAGGTGGAGCCGACTCATTCTGGTTTTGTCCATGGCCTGCTGAATTCTACAAAGGCCACATTGAGACTTCAGGAGAAGGAGGCTGGCTGGCAGGCACTACCACCCCCTGGTTTGGTTGTGTAAGTAAGGAGGCAGGGGGTAACTAAGGGCAGACTGTGCTTGGTGGGGCAGTGCCTCATTTGCCCTGATGGCCCAGCCTCCACTGTGGACCTCCGGCCAAGGCTCTTGGTGAGGTAAGAACCTGATCCATTCTTTAATAATGTTTTTATTGGTTTTGGGTAGAACAGAATACAAAACAAGAATAACTTATACAACAATGAGAGAAAATAGTGCAGTTGACAACAGGAGTTATTGTACCTATAATACTCTAGTGAGGTAAGCATATATTAAATGGTTTTTGTCCAACCTGATCCATTCTTGAGCTGAAATCCCTGGCTCACCAATGACAATGGTCCCTTCCCTCTTCTTGTGCCATGACACCAAACGTTGGGCTGGTGCCTCTCAAGGGTGGCATTGAGAATCCATTACAGAGGCCTGTATGGCGGGGGGATGAGTTCCCTTCCAAAGCCCCCACCAAAAGTCATCATCGGGGATAAAGTGCGAAGCTCATCAGAGTCTGGCAGATGAACATGTGTGGCAGACGGAGCTGAGAAACAAGGCCTTATTAAAGACATCCATTATCTGTGATTATAATTTCCCCAGGCTTCCCAGAGGTTTCTGCGGCTCCTGCAAACCCACACAACTCTGTGCCAGCTTGGCTGATTGTGTCAGGCAGAGGAGGCAGCAAACGCTTTGTGAGCCATTACGTTGTTTGTTGGTTGGTTTGCTGGCGATATTTCTACCCCATCTTTCAGGTCAAGCCCTTGAGAGTGCTCCGAGTGCCCCCACCAAGTCATCTCTGCCAACAAAGCCAGCTTCATAGCACAATAAGCAACAGGGAAGCATGGAATGCTGCAAGTCCTGGCAGCTGGAGCAAAAAGCTGAGGAATGAGTGATGAGAAAAGTGCAACCAGAACGATCAAGGGGATGGAGCGACTCCCCTACGAGGAAAGGTTGCAAGATTGGAGGCTTTTTAGTTTAGAGAAAAGGCAAGTCAAAGGCAACGTGATATAAGTGTATAAAAGTATGCAAGGCATGGAAAAAGTGGACAGAGAAAAGTTTTCCTCCCTCTCTCATAACACTAGAACTTGTGCACATCCAGTGAAGTTGAATGCTGGAAGATTCAGGGCAGGCAAAAGAAAGTACTTCTTCACACAGCGCACATAATTTAACTATGGAATTCACTCTTACCGTAGTGATGGCCACCAACTTGTTTGGCATTTAAAGGAGGATTAAAGACATTCATGGAGGATAAGGCTATCAATGGCTACTGACCTTGACGATAAGTTCTACCTCCACTGTTGAAGGCTGTATGCTTCTGCATGCCAGTTGCTTGAAACCACAGGATGGCAGAGTGCTGTTGCACTCAGGTCTTGCCTATGGGCTTCCCCTGGACATCTGGTTGGCCATTGTGGGAACAGAATGATGGACTAGATGGGCCACTGGCCTGATCCAGCAGGGCTCTTATTAGCTTTTTATGTGTGCCAAATAATCAGGGAAGAGCTGTAGCTCGGTGGCAGAGCATCTACTTTGCATGGAGAAAGTCCCAGGCTCAATTTCTAGCATCTCCAGATAGGGCTGGGAATGTTTCCTGCTGGAAGCCCAGGTGATGACTCCTGCTAGCTTAGATCACTTTCCAAAAAGACAAATGTATGGGGAGGAGAAGCCTGTCAAGGGCTACTAGCCACATTGGCTATATGGAACCTCCAGCGACAGTCTACCTCTGAATACCAGTTGCCGTGGAGCAACAACCAGAGAAGTCTATTACACTGCAGTCTTGTTTATGGCTTTCCCAAAGGAAACTAGTTGGCCTCATATGGCAACAAAGTGCAGGGTCTTCATCTCATCCATCAAGGTTCTTCTTATGGTTGTTGTTGTTTTTAATATGCATCGTCTATGCTAGACTTCAATATGGGATTCTCCTCTCCAAGCTCTGAATCCGTGCAAATACAGTTTACTGTGCATGTTTTTAAAGTCCAGCCATCATTCAAATCTGCAACGCCAGACCAAGAAGATAATGATTTTTTCTACCCAAAGGCTGGGGACGAAAGGAGGAGGATTTGACTAATGAAGGCATTAACAATCCACCCTTCAGTTCATAGCATGCCTGTGTACATGCTGTTGTGCACCAGTTTGTAGGGTTGTGTGGGTTTTTTTAATTAAATGTGTGCAGAAGCGTGAAGTCCAGACAGATTTAATCTTGGCTGAAGTATCTCTGAGACAACGAGCCGAAGTAAACGGTGTGGCCTCAATCTCTCGAAAGTTATTTTATGTAGTTACATTATTTCTTGGTTGCCCTTCAGTATAAAACCCCCAGGATAACATACAATGCTAATAAATTAGCAGTAAAACAGCTCACTGGGTGATCTTGGGCCAGTCACTGTCTCTCTCACTCAAGCCCACCCACAGGACTGTTGTGTAGATAAAATGGGGAGTGAGGAGGGCCATGTTTTGAGAACTCTTTGGAGAAAAGGTGAGATTAAAACGTTAAAAATACAATTCTGTTCTTCTTGTTGTTATTTATCATCATCATCAAGGGGCTGGACTAAATCAGGGATGAGAAACCTGTGGCCCTCCAGATGTTGTTGGAATACAACTCACATCATCCCTGACTACTGGCCATGCTGGCTGTGGGGGCATTGACAGTTGCACCCCATATCTGGACTAGATGGATGTTGGTCTCCCATCTGCTCTATTGATACGAATTAAAGTATATTTGATATATATTTTCCTTCTTCCTACATGTATCACTGCCTTAATACCTCTATGCACTTATATATTCATGCTATTTATTATTAATACTGCTACTGAAATATTTCCATATGCTTTTGCACTGCTATACATTTACTATAAATATTATTCTGTCATTATATTCATATGCATAACTGTATCATTGATATATTTAAATATATGAAATGCTCTTAGTATTGAAATTGACAGAAATAACTGTTTGAGATAAAGCCAGGATTTTTTATGACTTTATAAAAAGTGTCTTGTTTGTAAAACAAAGTGCAGTGTCTGTTATGTTGCTTGTATGCTCTGTGGAACCAGTTGGTTGCCCAAGGCCACTGATAAGAGTGGATTATGTTATGATAGCATGTAGTGGATGTGTGAGTGTGAAATATAAATGCATTTCTTTTTCTAGAGCTTATGATTAAAACTGGAAAGGGCTTGGGAAGCACTGAAGAGATGATAATATGGGGTGTCTGGAAGACTTCAAACATAAACAAATGTTATAATTCTAATGTAAATCTGAGTGCCCTAAAAGAGATCCCACAATCAGTGCCCTTAATAGGCTCCAAGCTGGTAGGGGAAACAGGAAAGGCAATCCTAAGAAAGGAAATGTACCAAGAGATTGACATCACAAAGTGCCCACTGACCGTTTGACGGATGAGAGAGATACCAAGGGGCTCAGTGAAGATATCAAAAGAACATCAACATATTATTTGACTATAAAGTCACCTCAGCTTCACCAGAAGATTTGAGAAATTTCTACCACAGCCAGCATCAAGACTCTGAGAGCATGCCTCCTCCTCCCCTTCAAGTCTCTTCTCTTCCCCTGTAGTAACTAGCTGGTCCCCAGTTCCTTGTTTGTGTGTGAATACGAAAGATCAGGACTACTGGGCATATCTAATATTGCATTTTACTATTCCAGCAATGGGGCAACTCACACGAGCTCTCCTGGCTATGCTAATTGGTCATCTTTCAATAAACCTTTTTATTGGAAGTTTACATTGGTATGGTCCCAAACACCTTCTGCTAGTATCCTGCTCCCCCAACCTGATCAACTGGGAGCTCTGGGTATATTGGTAAGGCCTAATTCACTGACATCACATGTTACTATGACTCTTCAGTAATCTGTTTCTGTTTCAGTAGTTGGATTCTGTTTCCTGACTTCTAACTGGGCAGAGCAGAGGAAGCTGCCTCAGCTGGTCTACTAGTGATACAAGTGAGCCAGCTCTCAGAAGCTAAGCAAACAGAGAAAACTAACAGAGTTTGGCAGCAGAGTTGGGTGGGAGAGGTCAAGGGGGAGGTCCCTAACAAAAATTGTCTTATCATGCATATCATATACCAGTAGGATTCTCCTGTTAACCTTCAAAGAGGACAGGACAAAGCACAGGCCATTCCAATACAAGTACACAAACAGAAACAAAAAGTAATAGAGACTATGGACAGAAAGGACACTCCAGTGGTGGTGGCCTGCAAGGTGAGTGCAATGTTTGTTTTCTTGCCTAAGAAAAACATGTCCTACACGTGCAACAAGCGCAAGCTGGTTGCACTGTTGGAAGAAAAAGTGAGAGGCCTCTACTATTCTGTGATTCTATGACCTGCATATTTGAGTTTGCAGGATGTTTCCCACAATTGCTGATATTACAGATGCTTGAAATAATCTGGCATTAACAAAAATTACCCTCTTTCAATCTAAACTTCTCTTTTTGTTTCAGCAATACTTGGCTCAGTCACACTGCATCATAGGCTTTGATGGCTTCCTGAATGTGTAGGAGTATCCAAAGAAAGGAAGTATTTTACTCAGTTATTATATGAAGATAAGACATGCTGAGAGACTGAGAGACATGTGAACACTTCCTCCAAAAGAATTCCATAATCACATCTCTTTTTCATGGATTTTTGAAGAAAATCTACCTAGTCTTTGAATCCCAATATATTATAGTAGCACTGCTAACTAATAATTTCTGACTTTTGCTGCATACACAACATGCAATTAAAGCATATGACTTCACCCAAAGGATCCTGGGGACTTTAGTTTGTTAAGGATGCTGGGAATTGTAGCTCTATGAGAGGTGAATTACAGTTCCCAGGATTCCTTGGGAGAAATATTCTCTAAATGTGGTGAGTATACAGCCTTAAATTACAAATCCTGGGTCATTGTCAGCTAAATTCTACTCATAGTAGACCCACTGAAATTTATGGACCTAAGTTAGCCATGCCTAGTCATTTCAATGGGTCTGCTCTGGGTAGAATTAGTATTGGCTACAACCCCCTGGATTTTCCTGTGCATGCATATTTGACTCAGGTGCGCTGCGTCATAGGTTCTGGTGGATTTCAGAACTATTTTGGAGTGTTCAGGGAAAGAAGGAAGAGTTCCCTTCTTTATCTGTGTCAACTCCCACATATCTGGTTCTGTTTTGTTGTTCCCACCAATAGTAGAACTGTAAGCTATTCACCTACCCAGTTCAAATGTAAACATGCAGCTTAATTCTCCATATCATAACACAAACATATAAAAACACACGCATCCCCCACACAGCTGAACTTGCCCCTAACCTACAACCAGAAAATTTAACTCTGGAAATTGTCCCAGATGCCCACATGTTTACACATACCCTGGAGGAAAAATCCAGAGGCTAGCTAAAATAAGCAACATGATCTGACAGCTGATCCTGCAACAGCTGGTGGTGAATCCGGTTCTTTTGAGCCTAATAGCAAACAACTCCCCACTCTTCCAAGGAGGAATCCCTTTTCTAATTGCTTCGGCTCTGCTGCTAGGCCCTCATTGCATACCCCAAAGGCAGACAAAGCAGGAGAGGGCATGGAAAAGTCACAGTCATTATATCTAATGCCTTCTAAAGCCAGCTAAGTGAGTACAAGTTCATGTACAATCCTGGAGGCTGAACTCAAAAGGGATGAGAAACCATGTTGCCCGTTGCCTTTTTCTATTCCAGGCATCGGAAAGACCCCAAGAACAAGACACAAGTCAGCCTTCACAGGGGAATTTTGGGGGTGCATTTTACTTTGTTTATCTATGCAGAAAGGAAAACAGGAGGGCTCTGCTTCATCGGTTATGTGCAATTGTTCTGCGCATAGCGCTCCTCTGCACCAGTTGTGTGTGCAGTGATAAGACAACAGCCTAACTAGGGGCAGGTGATAAACAATCAGTGACTTTCCCCAAAATTAAATAGAAAATAGGTTTTTATATTCATTTTTGTTTCTTGGTTGCTGGTTTTTCAATATGGCATTATCAAGGACCATGGAGTTTAAGAGGGTAATGTGAGCAAAAAAAGTTGGGTTTCTGACCTGGAGCTTAAGCAACACTAGGGGTGGTGTCAGGCCCAGGATGTGACTCAGGAACCAGACCAACGATTGTAGTTAATTCGTGTTTTATTAGGGTAATGTCCAAACAAAGACTGCGTTTTCTCATGAATCAATACAGGGATACAGGTCCTGCGGCATTGGGAGAAAGTTGACAGAGCAAGGGACTTCTTCCCGCCTGTTCTTTAAGAAGGGGCCAAACGGACGCGCAATCTTTCGCTCCTCCTTAACTGCCCCTCAGGTACTGCCCGCCTTCCCCCCCTTCTCTCCTGTCTTTTCAGCTGTCTTCGTGTGCGCGGTGAGGGGGGAAGCATCACCCCCTCCTCTTCTGAAGTTTCCGATTCCAGGATGGGGGATAGGGGAGGGGCTGATGGTAAACTGCCTCCCCGCTTTTTGGCTGTGAGCAGCCCTCCCTCTTCCCCCTCTTGCTCTGAGCCTGAAAGAGGGGGAGGCGTGAGAATGTCCAGGGAGGGCTCAGGCTCCCCGTTGCTAAGCGACCTTATCACTGGCAGTTCCTCTGTTTCGTCTTCGCTCCAAAGGGGGGAAGTTCCTCCCCCTTCCCTCTGCCATCCGTCCGAATACTCTTCTCCCAACTCTCCGGGATCCAGCTCCCCGGGATTGGGACCCCAGCTCTGCCTTCCGACAGGTGGGGAGCCAGGGATCTTCCATTTATGGCTGGACTCCAGCCCCCATCGTCTCTGACCACTGACCACACTGGTGGGGGCTGATGGGAGTTGAAGTCCCACAACATCTGGAGGACGACAGATTCCCCAACCCGCAAACTATGCATTACATTGGTTAGAAAGCTGTGCTTTTGGGTGCAGGATGTGTGTATTTTTATACCAGGGTCTGCATTCAGACCTTAGCATGGAGGGTGGGGGGTTAACCCTTGATCCCCTGCTGGAGTCCTAGTCCAGATCCCAGGGCCTGCACTAGCCAATAGCCTTTGGGGAACAAATGAGGCAAGTGGAGAGACAGGTAAGGGGAACAGGAGATGAAATCGAACAGATAAAGTGACATGTTTGTGCAACCCAGCCCTATGTGCTTTCATTGAGAAGTAACCCACATTTTGCTCCATGGGGCTTGCACTCAATGCAGGGAGCACAAGGCTGCAGCTGTGGGTTTTGTTTCAGATGGAGGAAAAGACAGGGTTGTCTTTGACCTTGGCACATATTTGTAGGGGCTATTGGTGGTATTCAGTGCTAGTTCTACTCAGAGTAGACCCTTTGAAGTTAATGGACATGACTAGCATAGGTTCATTAATTTCAATGGGTCTACTCTAAGTAGAACTTCATTGGCTATGTCCAACTTAGTCCTACTCAGAGTAGACCCACTGAAATTAATGAACCTATGTTTGTCATGCCCATTAACTTCAATGGGTCTGCTCAGAGTAGGACTAGCATGTAATACAATCCAATTTAATGATCAATGAATAAATAAAATTCTATAATAGTAAAAGGCCCTCCATCTGTTCAAAACTTGTTATTAACATCCCCTAGACCAGTGTGTTTTGCCCCCCCTCCAGGAAGACCCCACATTATTCTGCCATTTAAATCCATCTGTTGCAGAAATTCTACCACCCTCCAAATGTCATCAAGAGAAGCCAGTTCAATAAGTTTAAGACACCCCGTACTTTCTTGAGCTACTTTTTAATTGTTGTGCGCTTTGCAGGGCACGTGCAGTTGCACACAAGTGGAAGCAATCAACAACAACAAAAAGCCAGAGCTAAATGAAACCATTTTGTTTTAATCTTCCAACTAATTAAAGTTCCTAATTTGGTGATGGCAGCTGCCTCCCCCATCGGTACACCAACTTGGCTGGGGAGGGATTGAACCCTTGGGCATGGCGAGAATCGCAACTTGCTGTTTTCTTGTTGTTGTTTTTGATCAGCCGTTCTCAGGCTCGGCAAGAAAGATGCTAGCTAGTTTTCTGCACAGTTATATTTCATGGATGATTTGGAGGCAGGGGAGAAGAGCAAGCTACTTGGACAGAAACCAAAGTAACATGCAAGAGTGTGTGTGTGTGTTCAACTTCTCCTTAGCTTCTGTCAATGCCAGGCTACTGTACGTCATTAAGGCCCAGCTCTCACTAAGATGGTCAACTTGTGTCGGGGATGTTCCACTTCAAACTGCAGATGGAGGCTCATAAAACCATATGGCCCTCTATAGAAAAAAAAAAACTCATTTCACACAGAAAACTAGAGCTCTGTTTAGAATTACCCTGCTCTGCTGGGACTTGAGTCTCACAGGGAAGGTAGGGACAGTTAGACAGAGTCTCCTCTGCAGTGGGGACTGAAGGCTCCATATCAGTGGGGCAGTGGAACCCACTCTGGGGTTTAGTCTGAACAGTCAAGCAGCTGTCCAAGGTGCTGAGCCTTGTTTGGGAATAGGTTTTACCACGTTGGACAGCTCCTCAAAAGTTTGAACTAAAACTTGGAGCGGATTCCACTGCCCCACAGACATGGAGTCACCAGCCACCGCTGCTCCTCTGGGAAGATCAAGCCCAATCAAACAAAGTCAAGGCAGGCCTCTCCAAGCACAGATCAGGACCCTGGACAACTCCCAGTAGGCCTGCTGGCTGAGCTAGAGAAAGATATTGCTTCAACAGGGAACTGAAGCCATCTGAGGCCTTAGAAAGGCAAGCAAGGCATGTTCTGCATTAAGTCCCACCTCTCTGAATGAGGCAGTTGTGTGCCTTCAAGGGCCTTTTCCTGATTCAGTATCCTTTGGCTTCTGTGAGTGTAGGAAATGGAGGGGATTCTGGGGACCAAGTCCAAGGGTGGTAGCAGGGCCACGTCATCCAACCAGAAGAGCATGGGAGAAGGTACTGAAGGAGAAAGTGAGCTGAAACTTCCTTAGAACACTTCAGGACCTCCAGGTCAGCGAAGATGGCTACAGTGTCCCAATCATGCACAAACATACTTCCATAGCAGACAATCATGCTCAAGAAGTGGTCCTCAGAGGCCAGAGCTAGTGCTGCAATATGGCATTAAGAGTGGTAGGATAGTATCCCATCATGTGAGGAGTCTTCAGGGAAGGACCATAGTTCCATGGTAGAGCAGGTGCTTTGCATGCAGAAGGTTTCAGATTCAATTGCCAGCACCTCCCATTTTGTTTTTTAAAGGTTAGATAGCAAGTGATGGAAAAGACTGCACCTGAGACCTTGGAGAGTCACTGCCACTCAGAGGAGACAGTGCTAGGCTAGATGGGCCCATGGTCTCATCTGACACAGGTCAAGCATTTCAGGGAGAACTAAACCTTATAACTGCCCAACGTCAAGGGCCAGCCTGTACAAAATTCTAGGGAAAGGGTTGCTTTGATAAAACATGCACAAGTATTTTCAAAAAATACCTTCCTGGTTCACCCTATCCACGAGAGTAACAATTTGCATGCTATCCACTCTCCCACAAACTTAAACATTGCCATCAACCATGGTTATTAGTCACCTCTGGGCAAAATTTCCACCCTGCAATATAGGAACATAGGAAGCTGCCTGACACCAAGTCATCCTATTGGTTCATCTGACTTACTCCTATGAAAGTGGGTTTTGCACTGAAGCCCTTTGGAGACTGTTTAGCTCAGGGAAAGGTGACAAATAAGGGAGGGCATGAGAGGGACTTATACAAAATAAATATGCAAGGAGTGACAAGAGTGGACAGCGAGACTTTTCCCTCCCTTTCACAATACTCAGAGTCACCTGAGCAATTAATGGTCATTAGATACACAGACGCAAACACATGGTGCAGAATTAATTTATGGAATTCGCTGCCAGAAGATGTGAAGATGTGACGGTGGCCACTGGCTTAGATGGTTTGAGAGAAGATGACTTCATGGAGGATTGATCTATCAGGGACGACAAAGCAGAGTGGCTAAGTGGAAGCTCCATCATCAGTGGATGTCTATCACTGAACATTAGAAGCAATGTGGAAACAACACAGGAAGATTATTACCTTCAGGCACAACTTGGAGGCTTCACAGAGATATCTATGTGGCCACTGTGGAAATCAGCATGCTGGATGCGATGCTTTGGACAACTCCCATCAGCCCTACACAGCAGCACTGGCTGAGTCTGTTGGGTGTTGTAGTCCAAAACATCTGGAGGGCACCACCTCAGCAAAGGCCATTCTAAAGTGTACAGCTAAAACATAGGGTTGTATCCACTTCTAGTAGACCCATTGGCATTAATAGCCATGGCTAACAGATTCGTTCATTTCAATGGGTCTACTCTGAGTAGAGGTGACTTGGATACAACCTCTTATGGCTCAAAGTGGAAAGGAGGAACCAATCTTGTCCTCCGAGTCTTTTGGTAACTGGCCTGGAAGAAAAAGGGGCAGAGGGAACCCTAACCAGGTTGTGTGTGTTTTCGGTCACTTGGCAAACACAACACCAGCCTGTGTGAGCTGCTTCTCTGTGTATTTTTTTTAATACAGCACACCAGTGCACCAATAAATTGCAGATCTCCATTCCTTAGAAAGGATGAATATTGTTTTACAGGAGATGAAAGCAGATAGAGTCGCAATGCATTCCATTTTATTGCATCTCACTGCACTTTTATTTATTTTTAAACTCAAGTTTTCCCAGAGTTTCTTCTATTTTCCCTTCTCTGGCTGACATATCTGTTTTGAATCAGCCAGCAGTTTAAAGAGAAAATTGCTTTTTTTCAACTACCTTCTCTTCCGTGTGTGTGTGTGTGTTCCCCCTCTTTTTCTCCCCTCTAGAAGCACATTTAAACTCTTTTCAACAATGGCAAGAGGTTGTACCTTGATCATTCCTTATGTGCTTTTCCATTGTGCAGGCACAGCAGAAGAGAGAAACAGATCTACAACCAGCTGGCTCTCAGATGAGAGAGGTAATAGAAATGGGAAAGGGTTGAAAATTAGAGGAGTAAAACAGAAATGGGAACCCCAGAGGCTCAGAGAAGTCCCAAATGTCTCCCCCGCTCTTCCTGTCTTCCCTGCCCTAACACATCCGCTCTTTTTTTTCTTTTAGAACTCTTTGGAACAGAAACAGAAAAAGGGATTATAAATCAGAACACAATGGGCAGAAGAATCATTAAGTGGTCTGCCAAGACCCACAGCAATTTTCATGTGGTCCATGGGGGGGAAAGCTTAGGAACCATAGAGTCATAAAATTGTAGCATTGGAAGGGGCCTATAAGGCCACCACCTCCAAGCCCCTGCTCAATGCAGGAATCCAAGTTAATGCATACCCAACAGGTGGCTGGCTGTCCAGCTGCCTGTGGAATGCCTCCACTGTTGGAGAGCCCAACATCTACAGGTCATTGAGGTCATTGATTCTGCCTAATACACGAGATAGGAACAGGATACGGGGCAAGTATTTAACCTTTTCCTCCTCTGCTGTTTTTCAAAGCGTTTCCTTCTTGAATAGTAGGGAGAGAATTTGCTATTTGCTGATGGATGAGAATAAACACACTACATGTATGGTTCCTATGCTTGCCTCAGCAGCCCAACAGATTGGACATAATTTCATTTTACAACCTGGGGTCCAATGTGCTGGAAATGTATCTCAATACTGTTTGTATTTCTGTAGTTTTGTGATTATCTAAATCACACACACATACACACCAAAGCTGCTATTAGCTCCACATGCAACAAAGCCAATGATATCCAATTTTATTTTATTTCTATTTATTACCTGATTTTACGGGACAATTGCCTTTTCATGGTGGGGTACAAAATTTAATCAAATACAATAATCATGATCATCCAATTAATATCACATATATTACACCTCTTTAAAATTTAACAATAATAGTTTAATAATTCCCCTATCACCCTTATCAGAGCTAATGGCAGCTTGCGGGGGGATTTAGATCAGGGAAACTGTGCAGGAACAAAGGATTAAGCCAGGAATAGCCAACGTGGTAACCTCCTGATGTTTTGCATTACAACTCCCATCAGCTCCAGCCAGCATGGCCAAGGGTCGGGGATGATGGGAGTTGTAGTCCACAACATATGGAGGGCACCAGATTGGCTATCCCTGGATTAAACACACTCTTTCCCAATTAGCAACTGCCTCCAGTTAAAAACAATATTGGAGATACTGGTAACATCTTTTGCCTCATACCAAAGTTGGTTCTTGGTAAATCCTTACAACAGTCCTGTAAGGCAGACCATTGAACATCAGACAGAGGCAATTGCTCAGATTTTAAATACCATTTAAGTACCATTTAATCATTAGCATTTCTAAATAATGTACATTTAGAAATGCTGATTTACCACCAACAAAACGATAAAAAAAATTCATCATAAAACCAAACAGAAATTCAAACACTGTCTTACTTGTTTATGTGCTGCATTTTAAATTGTTCTAACCCACCCTGGGACCTCTGAGTGAAGGGCGGCTAATGCTAATGCTAATCATCATCATCATCATCATCCTGCTAGAATAAAAAAGTATTTGTCATGCACCTGAAGGTCAGCAAGGACGATGCCTCTCTAATCTCAGCTGTGTGCTCCACAGACTTGGGTTCACAATGCTGAATGCATGGCTTCTAGTAGTGAGGAGCCATGAGTCTGAGCCATGTGGGACCACCAACAGAGACTCCCCACAAAATCTCTGTGATTGGGCAGGGATATAAGAGATCAGGCACTCCTTAAGATATCCTGGGCCCAAGTTGTTAAGGGCCTTGTAAATTAATACAAGAACCTTGAACTTGGCCTGGTAACATATGGGCAGCCAGGCATGCTTTTAAGCACTGGAGTTATATGCTGGTGGTAGTCTGTTTCCATTTACAGTCTAGCTGCAGCATTTTGCACTAGCTGGAGCTTCCAGACCAAGCACATGGCTAGTCGTACATAGAACCCATTGCAACAATCAAGTGTTGGGGTTACCAATGCACAAATCCCTGCAGCCAGGCTTATCCCTCTCCAAGAATGGCCTTAGTTGGTGCACCAGTCATAGCTGGTAAAAGGCACTCAGAGCCACTAAGACTCACTACTTGAGCTTCAAATGTCAAAGATGGACCCAGGAGCAGCCCCAAACCATGAACCTGTTCTTTCACAGGAAGAGTAACTCCCATCCAGGACACTCAAATAGCCAATCTTCTAGACACAGTAACCACCCACCCACAGTGCCTCCATATTCCCAGGGTTCAAGCTCAGTTTACTAGCCCTCATCCATTTTATAACTGCATCCAGACAACATTCTAGACCATACTGAACCACTCCTTACTTAGAATTATGGAGAAATAGAGCTGCGTATCACTAAGGTACTAATGACACTTTGCCCCAAAACTCCTGCTTTTGCATGCAGAAGGACCTGGGCTTGATGAAACTGTGGTTAGCATCATCACCCCTCCCACACTTGAAACTTTGCAATGATGTAGCTGGTCCCTACTGGGTTAGGTGTATCAATGGCCTGGGTTCTAATGAAGGTCTTGTCCTACATACAGAATCTGCAGATAGGGGCTGAGTCGGAGAAAGAGTGGCTCACCTATGGCAGCATACAGAGTTCACTGGAGAGGCAAGATTTGAACAGGGCTCTTCCTGAGTTGCACCCCATCCTCGTTGTCACTTTGTTGCATTAGCTCTCAATGTACAGAAAAAGCAGGACTCTTTGACCCTAGACGCAGCTCTCCAGGTGAGTCAGTAGAATGCACGTGAAAGGCTAAATATAGAACAAACACAACCCCCCTTCCTCCTCCTCTCTCTCTGTCTCTGGGCAGTGAAAACCACTAACAGCCTCCCCAGTACAACGCGAGGCACAGTAGTGATAACATTCCCATTTCATTAGAAGGGTATTGTTCTTCTGATTGACAGCTGGCGAGCAAAAGAAAATTACAATCTCCTTCCACAGCTGGGCACCCCATCAGATGCAATTTATGCTTTGGCAGGGTGGGTGGGTGAACAAGGAGGAAGGGCCAATTACAGAACAGAGCAGGCTTCCTTTTTAACCAGTATCACTGGACTGGCCCTTGAGGACCTATCTATAATAAAGGTGTAAACCGGTTTAAAAGGTATTGTTGCCCTGCAATCTGGGAATTGTAGTCCCAGGATGGAAGAGGA
The DNA here is from genome assembly GCF_030035675.1 of Rhineura floridana. Taxonomy (NCBI): domain Eukaryota; kingdom Metazoa; phylum Chordata; class Lepidosauria; order Squamata; family Rhineuridae; genus Rhineura; species Rhineura floridana. The sequence goes on from NC_084491.1 coordinate 40,419,630, forward strand.
GTCAGGATCTTCTGGGCACTCTCACCAGCCTACACTTCCCAGGATTCTTTGGGGGAAGTCATGGCAGTTAACTGAACTAGCTGCAGTGACTCATTACAGGTTTTGGTCTCTTTTTTTGTCTACTGTCTTGTTTTCAGCTGTATTTATTGATAGTTACTATTACTTGTAAACCGCTTAGAGATTTTATTACAGTCAAGTGGTATATAAATTTTAAGTCAATAATAAAGTGGTGTGGGTGGGTGGAAGGGTCATAAATTAGTGGTAGAGCATCTGCTTTGCATACAGAAGGTGCCATGTTCAATCCCCGGCATCTCCAGATAGGGCTGGAAAAGACCCCTGCCTGAAACACTAGAGAGAGGCTGCCAGTCAGTGTAGACAATACTGAGCTAGATGGATCAACGGTCCATCTATGTTTCTTCCTATCTTCCAACATGGTGCCCTCCTGATGTTTTAGACTACAACTCTCAGCAGCCCCAGACAGCATAGCCAAGGGTCACAGACGATGATGGGAAAGCACCGTTGGCTGTCCCTGAAATAAACTGTTAGAATATTATTATCTTTGTGCTGTGGATGGGGAGAGCTGAGGCTATGGGGCAGGGTAGCCAGCATGGTATCCTGCAGATGTTTTGGACCCACAACTCCCATCAGCCCCAGACAACAGGGCCAATGATCAGGGATGATGGGAGCTGTAGTTCACAAGATCTGGGCACCATGTTGGCTAACCCTGCTATAGTGTCTCACCTAAGCCATGTATTTATTTATTTATTTATTATTTGATTCATATCCCGCCCTTCCTCCCAGCAGGAGCCCAGGACGGCAATGTAGTCAGTTCATGGCCAAGATTAAATCTGAATACAGGATCCGTTAGCTGAGCCCTCTCTTAACAGCTACAGGTACCCTCGCTTTCTGATGCCATATCTCCTGTTCTGAACACTAGACTCTACTGCTGGGACTCTGACAAAGCTGGTCATTGGGGCTCCGCCTTCTTCATTGTTGCCATTTTCCTTTCAGCAGCCCTCCCCAGCATACCGCTTCATCTCCTGCTCCAGATGAGGCTAAATGTTGGCATTAGGCAGGGAAGCAAATGCCATCTGCCGCACAGAGGTCTCTGTGGCTGGCAGAGTGGGGCTGCAAGCAGGGAGAAGAAAGAATTTGCGTCCCAGAGAGACCCCGACCGCTCCTTTTGCCATCTGGCACACGCGTTCCCATCTGCCCAATGGCGGCAGACTATAGAGCTTCACAACCTGCCAGGATCAACCTGCCTGCACCGCTGAGGCTCATTTATGCAAAGCAGCCTCACAAGGGAAAGGTCAGCGGAGGCATTTCAGGGGCGATTTATGCCACAAAGCTTGGCAGAGCCCAGCAACAACAACAAAAATAAGCTGGGCACGTTTCCGAAGAGCGGCTTTTTTGCAAACTGCCATCCCCGCTCCCAGCTGCCAGGACCTGGCTTTGCATCACAGTTATTGGAGTTTGGTATATATTGCAGCAGGGTGCAGAAATGAATAGGCTGGTAAGACTAAGGGTTGAAAGAATACAGAAGCTTAAGGTTTATTACACTGGCAAATAAAGCCATTCTGACTATAAGTATAAATTGGCCGTTATAGGGTTATGAGGCTAGAGCTCTCACACGCTATCTAACTAACAAGATGAAGGAGGATGGAAGTAAAGCCTAAGAAAAGCAATCTATATATCAATGTGGTTTACTAAAGAAGGAATCAGTGAGGGGAGAATAGGTTGCCTTTCTGTCTATCACTCCACCACACACACACTGGTTCAGGTTACTTGTTACAAGCATTGATGCTTTACTCCCAGCAACACTCACCTCACTGAGCAGGACTGAGAATCAGGGGCTTTTCATCCCTTCAGCTTTTGATGGGCAAAGGTGCTTTTTTACAAGCAAAAGACAACCACGGGTGGGGGAAAATTCCCTCCCCTTAAATATTAGACAGGCGCCATCTCTGTTATCTTTTTGGCACCTGTTGAAGACCTTCCTCTTTCAACAAGCCTTTTAAGTTGAGACCTTATCCCAGTCTGCTTCTGTGGTGGAATTGCTTTTTAATACATTTTTTTTTAAAAAAAAACCCACAATATATTTTTAACTCTTTTTTAAAGATGTTTTTAAAGTTGTATTGTTTTAATGTATGTATGTATGTATGCATGTAATGTATTTTAAGGTCTGTTTTTATGATGTTTGAGAGTGTTTTTAGCGCTTTTGTTTGCCGCCCTGGGCTCCTACTGGGAGGAAGGGCGGGATATAAATCAAATAATGAATAAATAAGTAATAAATTAAAAAACACTGATGATACTTAGCATTTGTACAGAACTTTTCCATTTGTACATTTGCCTCGCCTGAGCCATGCAGTCAGTTCATGGCCAAGATGAAATCTGAACTTGGGATCTGCGGCCTCAGCACTCTCTTAACTGCCACAGGTCTCCTTGCTCTCTGATGCCGTATCTCGTGCTCTGGCTAGAGCTACAAGAGCGTATTTATCAGAAGGGTCGGGGGGGGGAAGTGCAGCCCTCATCATATCTAAGAGGTTGGCTTAACATAGAAATGGAGGAAGCTGCCTTTTACGGAGACCATCTAGGTCAGTATTGTCTGCACTGACTGGCAGCAGCTCTCTAGGGTTTCAGACAGGCATCTTTCCCAGCCCTGCCTGGGGATGCTTGCTGGGATTGAACCTGGGACCTTCTGCGTGCAAAGCAGATGCTCTGCCACTGAGCTACAGCCCTTGGAGCTATGGGGAAGCAGCGAAGGGTTCAGCTCCTAGAGCCAAGTCAGATCTGACAACTGACTCAGAAATGCTTATACAGGGCTCTCGCCAATCAGAAGGTCAGCCCAGGAGCCAATCCAATCAGAGGCCAAAGTTCAACCCTTGACAAACCTGTAAAAGTGACCAACCTTGCCTTTCATTCCATGTCATGAGGACCAGCAGGTGGTATTTGGTCTCCTCTCAGAATAATCAAGTCGAGAGACGGCACTGGATCACCATACAAAATAGTTCTTTTCTAAGATGGCGTTACATCTCTGGACCCCTTATGTGTGCCACGTCTATTATCCCTCTGCCAGGAAGGCCCTTGAGCATCACTTCTGTTGGCAGAGGAGCCATGCTTTGGGGCTGTGTGGCTGTAAAAGATAACCCCCCGTCAAAACATCACTCCCTTCCTGTCCCATTGTGCCCAAGCCAAAGCACCTTGTCCCCTGGGCCAAGCTCATTTCTGTCCATTGTTTCCCATCTGCTTTTCATCAAAGCAAGTGTGCAGCAAAAAAGAGGCCTCCGCAGGATCATTACATTGTTTGGAGAACGGGGGAGAAGGGATTAGTTAAAGAGAGAGAAAAAGAAAAACACAAAACCATACACAAAAAATTAAAACCTCATTTGCGTCTGCCGAGTGAACAAACCACGGCTAATTAAATCCTGTAACAATGGGCCATTATACAAATGGCTGCCACTGCCACAGCTGGGCACGTCGGCTTGCATCTGTACCTCGTCCTCTGGAGTGGAAGGGTTGACGCATCTTCTGCCGAGATGGCAGGCGGCCGGCTGCAACAGAGGGAGCTCCCTGGCCTGCTTCTCCAACAGAGTCAAATAATGACATTTGCTACTGAGAAGGTGGGAAGCAAAGACACATGCAGGCACCCACAGCCGTTGTCTTTCTGAAATGAGGACTTCTGTGCTAACACTAAAACAACAACAATTGTATTCTTCTCGCCTGGCTGGTTTGCTTTCCATTTTGTTTTGAAAGATTCCTCAGTCTCTTCTTGGCCGCTTCTCTCTGTGGTAAGAAGCAGGGGCTGAAGAACTAGGCTGCAGGGGGAGGACATGAAACAAAGTCACCGGGGATGGGGCATTCTCCAGCGAACCTGGAAGTGAAAGAGGAGACTCAGCTTAAAAGGGGGAGGCTGTTCGCACGGAGGGCTTGGAGCTCTTGTCACCTCCTTTACGTGGCACAACAGTCATCATTTTCCAGTCTACTCCAGGTAGGACTGGGGGAGACCCCACCTCAAAACCCTGGTCAGCTACTGCCAGTCAGTGTTAACAGTACTGAGCTAAATGGATCAATGGTCTGATTTACTATAAGGCAGCTTTCTATGTTCCCATTTCAGAAGGGCCATAGCTCAGTGGGAGAGCATCTGTTCTGCATGCAGAAGGCTCCAGGTTCAATTCCTGGCATCTCCAAGTAAGGCCCGGAATGTCCCCAGTGTGAAACTCTGGAGAGCCACTACCAGTTAGTGTTGACAATACTGAGCTAGACAGAGTCTGACTCAATATAAGGCAGCTTTCTATGTCCCATGTATCCAACCCAAGGCTGACCTTCTTACTCTGTTTTGGTCTGTTAATATACTTTTTCACACACCACCTTTCTGGCAATGCACTTAAGGTGTTTTAGAATTTAAAATAATGGCATGCAATCTGATACACAAAAGGCAAAAGGAAGAACAAAATTAGGAGGAAAGAGGAAAATAAGCCCCAATTTTTGCATAATGAAACATGACTGTTATAATAACCACATAGCATATCAACCACGGGAGATTGGAGTCAAATGAAGGCGGGTTTCAGCTAGGCCAATGGAGTGGGCCTTGCTGTCTCATTTCCCCCCCTGATGCAGCCAGGGGCAATGGATGCTGATGGGTGAAGCTCTGGGAGGAGGGAAAGGCCAAATGGACATTGTTCTTAGCCTGGCCAATGGAGTGGGTTTTGCAGTCTCATCTCTTTCCTTGATGCAGTGAAATGGAAAGGCTCCAGATGACGACTGTGTTGGAATAAGCAACAGCCTTTAATTAATACCCACTGCACTGAGAGAGAGAAAGTGATGAAAGGGTTAATGGATCTAGGCCTAGGAACAGAAAGTGGCCTTCCTGAGAGTTTAGTTTCTTTTTCCTCTTTCTTCCTTGCTTCTGCTGTAACAACTAATGGCTGATGCTGTTAAGCAAGGATCCATATTTTAAGCTTGCCACCGTGTCTACCTTCCTTGTGGTGAGTCAAAAACCTACTCTGCAACAGGCAATGCTGTTGGAGTGGAACCTACCAGCAGCTTGTCTCCACCGATGGAAGGTGCTTTTGGTCCAGTCCAGTCCAGCAGGCCTGTTTTTCTGTGCTAACCATGAATGGTAGCTTTGGCTTATTCAATTGTTAAGTCACCTTACGCTACCTTCATTATCTCAAAACAAAAGCAAAGAGGGTGCCAAGATTGGTCTCTGGGGAATATGCACATTTAGTTAAACTAAGTGGATTCATGACTCATAAACAACAAAAAGGTTTGTGAATTGGTCGACAGCCTCGGGAAATCAATGTGTACGTGCACTTCCTATTGTGCCAGAAGCTTTATTGTTTCATGAAGGCAGAAGGCGATGGCCTTCCAGCTGATTAGGAGGAGCCCTGCTACCCACAGACTTGCCAGCAGCTAACATTGTCAGGTTTGGGAAAGGAAGCCCCCTTTTGGTGCATCTCTGTCGACAGACTACGAGGAGAATGGCGCTTAAGTGCTTCTCTCCCTGTAGGCTGTTTCCTGGCATTAAGAAGCAATAAGCAATTTTGGGGAGGGGAGAGAAAGAAATAATAATAAAGCACTAAACAACTCAGATATACCTTTTCAACTTTCCAGAGAAGTGAAAGACTCTATTCAAAATCCGGACCCATCCAAGGTCAGGGCCTTAATGTGCGAGCTTCCAAGGCCAGGTGCTATGTAAAAGGATGGAGGCTCAACAACACTCACTTCAAATGCTCAGAAGCCAGGGGACCATCACAAATAAGACATTTAAGTATCTTTAATCCAGCCAGCAAGCTACTCAGACACCAAAGTAGTTTCTCTCCAGTGATGATCAGATAGTCAGCTTTCATCTACCAAGCAGTGTGAGTGTTTAATGCATTGGAAGAAGATTGGCCTATTACCATGAGCCTGCCAAAAAGCTGGGATATAATTCCATTTCTTTCTTTCTTGCCCTCCCCACTCAAGGTGGTGCCCGTGAAGTTATGGGTTGTATTCAATCAAGTCCTACTCAGAGTCAACCCACTGAAATTAATTAATGAATTTAAGTTAGTCATTTATTGTTGCTGTTGCTGTTGTTGAATTTGTAGCTCATACTTCATTGGTTAATAATCTCAGGACAGATGATGTGTAAAATTTGAAAAACCATATAATGTTATGATCAAATTTATAAGAACAGGAGCAGATAAAAACTTCGACAGCAAAACAAACATACCACTTTAAAATCCAAACCATATTAATAATTCACTAATAGGCAAAAAAAACCTTGTGGTTTAAGAACATATCTATAGCCAACAGATATTTCTATCAAACTTTTAAAAGCAGGAAAATTGGGTAGCTACAGTGAATGCACCAGGGGAGAAGGAGAACTGACCTCTCTGAGATATTGTATTGCCTTACAAATTTGTCAAAATGCAAACACAATTTGGGTTGGTCTTTCACAGTCCAATCCACTTTCTGTGTAGCTTAGAAGAATTTAGTAACATGCGCCTCTGGTGAGTGCATCTCCAAAGATGAATTACATTTTCTGTATGTTTGTTGGTGGTGTTCTTACTTTGCTTCTTTCCTGTGTTACTACTGTTTCTACAGAGAATCTAATCTAGAAAATTATATTTCTCTCATTCATCCTAGAAATCTGTGTCAATTTTTTAAAATTAATTTCAAAGCCTTTGTATAGGTCAAAGTCATATGATGGTGAAGACAGCTTTTTGTGTTTCAAACTGAAGGTTATGTTCTATTTGTATTTTGGGTACATTAACAGTTGAATCTGAAACTGCAATTTTATGTAAAATCAAACTGATTACAATATATTGCCACTTAAGCAATTAATCTAGCTATTGGAAAAAACAAACTTGGCCTGCCCAAGATGCATGTTTTCAGCCTGCTATGCTTAAACCACTTCACTTAAGGAAAGATGAGCATGGTCAATTAAAAACATACAGTACACAGACATTTGCTAGAATATATTTCACCTCCCACTATTTTATCTTGTGCAAACTGAGATACGCCTCATGTCCACTGGAGACTTCTGCAGAATAGTCAGCGCCATTATTCCACAATTGTTTTTTGAGTTTTTTTAGTGTAATTTTTGCAAAGTGTTGTTGTACTTCACATGTTCACAGAAACAGAAGCAAAAGAAAATGATTTACTATAGGAAACTTCACTAAAATTGAAGTAAATCAAACATATTTACAGTGACTATCTGAACTATATCAACTGTCCTCCCTGGTAAAACAAAAACAGCACAACACATGCCTTGTTTCTGTTATTTGGGCTGATTAGCAGTATTGCCACCACTCACCATATGCTCAGAGGCACGTTACCAAATTCTTCAAAGTTACACAGGAAGACCAGCCCAAATTGTGTTTGCATTTTTACAAATTTGTAGGGCAGAGAGGAGGTCAGGTCTCCTGCTCTCCTGGTGCACTCCCTATTGCTGCCCAATATTCCCTGCTTTTTAAAGCTTGATAGAAATATCTGTTCACTATAGGTACATTCTTAACCCGCAAGGATTTTTTTTGCCTATCAGTGAATTTCTCTGCTTTTTAATCTGGGAGGTAAGAAATGGGATCCTGTGCAAATTTGCTGAGAATGAATTGATCATTTGCATGCTTATTGAGTTCAGTGGGATTTACCCCCATGCAATCATGCTTAGAATAGGTGAAACTGACCACAGGGGATGGGGAGCAGAGGATGAGGGGGGAGGGGGAGGAAGGGCAGAGGGGAGAAGGGGGAGGGGAGGAGGCAGGAGGGGGAGGGGAGGAGAAGGACAGGTTTGATCATTTGCATGTTTATTGAGTTCAGTGGGATTTACTCCCATGCAATCATGCTTAGGAAAGTTGAAAGTGATCATGGTGGAGGAGGAGGAGGAGGGAGGGAGGGGGGCTGGAGTGGGCAAGGGAGAGGAAGAAGGAAGAGGGGACGGAGAGGAGAGGGGAAGGAGGAAGGGGAGGGAGAGAGGAGCAAAGAGAGTGGAGAGGGGGAGGGGAGGAGAAAGGTGGGTCTGATCATTTGCATCCTTATTGAGTTCAATGGGATTTACTCCCATGCAGTCATGCTTCCAATAGGTAAAACTGACCACACAGCCAAACAGCTGTGAGTCTGACAGTTGGTTCTTAATGAGCATGCCCAACCTTATATTTAATGTTAAATTTCTTAAATTAATTAAAAATCAGCCATGAATTTTTTAAACTTTTAAAACTGCAGAAGATGAAGGTCAGAGTATGGGGCAAGGTCAGTAATAGGATAACATGTATTCTGTGAACATGGGTGATTTTTAATTAATTTCAACCAATTAGGAGAACTGTAACAGAAAATAGTCCTACAGGGGTCTGGATTTTTTTTTCTTTTGTTTTACACTTTGAACTGTAGATTCTCTCTGAGTATTTTGTGTATCATCATGAAAACTTAGAGGGGTGTTAAGCGAGTGTTTCTGAGTTCAGGACTATAGGATTTGTAAGGTTTTGTTTTGAATTGTGCTTATGGAAAGCAGCAGAATAGCATGGGGGAGCTATTTTCAATTTAACATTTTAGAATGCAAAAAATCCATGCTGGCTATAGTATACAGCCACTCTCATGGCTGTATAATACTACAGGTGGTCTCATCATTTAATTCCATTAAAATCCCACAAAAGCCTGAAGAAAGAAGTGCATTTTCAGCTGGTGCCAAAAAGCAAGCACAACTTTTCGGCTGAATCCCCTCCATCTACTATTTGACTCCAAAGATGCCATTGCTGCAAACAAGAGAGTGGAGAAGGGTGTGATTTTCAGAAGGAAAGTGATGAGAGGAGAGTCCCAATCCAGATTGCATCTCCCTGCAGTTGTGATTTAAAAAGAAATAAAAAGGAACCGGCAGATAATGTGTTTGAAATCAATCTACTTTCTCCCAAAAGTATTTATTATACAGCCATGAAAGTGCCTGTTTACCATAGCCAGCATGGATTTTTCGCATTCCACAATATTAAATTAAAAATACCCCCGTGCCATTCTGATGCTTCCCATAAGTTCATTTCAAAACAAAACCTTACAAAACATATAGTCCTGAACTCAGAAACGCTTGCTTAACACCCCTCTAAATTTTCATGGCAACACACAAAAGAGTCAGAGAGAATCGAGAGTTCAAAGTCTAAAAAGAGGGCGGGAAAGACCCCTGTCGGACTTTTTTTCTGTCAGAGTTCTCCTAATTAGTTGAAATTAATTAAAAATCAGCCATGTTCGCAGAGTACCTGTAATCCTATTACTGACCGTGCCCCATACTCTGACCTTCATCTTCTGCAGTCTAAAAGTTTTTTAAATGCCTGGCCAATTTTTAAATAATTTAAGAAATTTAGCATTGGAGTCAATGATAACCTCGGGCATGCTCAGTAAGAACCAACTGTCAGTGTCCTAAAAGCCAGACTCACAGCTGCTTGGCTTGGCTAATCAGGGGGCCACACCCATGTCGGACATTTATTTCACTTTAGCCAGTCATGGCATGTGAAGGGTGCTTGGAGGAGACTCCTGTTCCCCTGAGAGAGCTTCAGTGGACAGTTTAACAGTCAGCTGCTCTGACTGAAGCTCTGTGAGAGGAACAGGGCATCTCCTAGCAACTCTCAGCACCCTTCATTAACTACACTTCCCAGGATTCTTTGGGGGAAGCCATGACTGTCTGAAATGAAATAAAGGTCTGGTGTGGATGTGGCCAGGGCCAGCTTTGGTTTAAATTTGGGTGGGAGGCTACATGTGCCTGCTGTTGACTAAAAAGGTGGGTGAAACCCTGAAAAACAATGATACTGTTGACAATGTTTTTCCTTTGGAAAGGAAAGGGGCTGTCCCTCTTTACATTTTGTTGGTAATAGAACAAATAGTAACTTCATTACTTTTGAGGAGTAATTGTAATGTTTCCAGCATTACTTTTGCACATTACTTGGGGTGGGGAGCAGGGGAAGTCTTCAGCTCCACTGATTTGTGAATAAAAATCATGTGCTTCAAATTGAGTTTCTGTGCAGCATTGTTCTTCCTTCATGCACTATGGGTGCTCAGGAGGCACTGAGGGAGGTGGCGGAGAGTGAGACGGAGTGAAGAAAACAATTGTTTAAAAATTGACAGGAGTGGAAGGAGAAAAGAGCTGGAGGCAATATATATATACAAAAAATATGTGTGTTGGGGTATCATCATTGCTGGGGGTGGGGTGAGGGGATGTGAGATTCTGTTATGCCATTCTGTTAATCTTATGGATAAAAAAAAAATTCTACTACCCTCTCTGTGCGTGTGCTTATTTTTAATGTTGTTTTAGGCTACTTAAATGTGCAGCAGGCAAGGCCAGCACCTTGTAGGCAATTTTTTTTAAACAAAGAAACTAAAATGTAATTGTAGCAATTACTTTTGAGTAAAAGTAATCAGTTACTTTCAGAGCAATTGTAATTGTAACGGTAATTACTACTTTTGGGGGGCCATGTAACTGTAACTGCAATTTATTACTTTTTAAAATTAATCTTCCAAGCTCTGGTCTGAGCCCCTTTCAGAGCCTTCCATAAGGCCAGGAGAGCCTGGCTCACATGCCTATGGAGAAAAGGCATCAGTTGCAGGGAGATAACAAGTTAATTGCAGCAACAAGGAATCTGTGGCCCTCCATATGTTGTTGGATTCCATCAGCCCCCCCCCCAGGTAAGGGAAGTTTGGAGTTGTAGTCCAAAAATATCTGGAGGGCGACAGGTTCCCCATCCTTGCTTGTTCAGATTCATATTAGCCTCAAAGCCTGAACAAAACCTCCATATCGCAAGGTGGTATATCTGATGCTGGGGACTGTCAACAGGGAAGCAAGCCGTCATCTTTCATGCCTGCATCACAGGCTTGCTGGAGGCTTCTGGTTGGTCCATTGTGGGAAGCAGATTGTTGAAATTAGAGGCAAACCCCCTTGGCTTTTCTTATGCAAGAATAGCCAAACTGAACCTCCACTTGTCAAGGCAGTATACTTCAGTGGACCAAATGCAGTAAAGGGGGGTGGACAATGAGGAAGGCCTTGCCTTGTCATGGGTTTCCTTAGATGTTTCTGGACAGCTGGCATTGGAAACAGAATACTGGGCCAGTTGGATTTTTGGAGCCTCCACAATCAGAGGCACTCTATCTCCAAGTGCTAGGATCTGGGGACAATCAGCTGGATGGTGGCGGCTGTTTGTCTGCTGTGCCTGCGAGTCACTTGTGAGATGTCAACATTCCATTATACACAAAATCTCCTAGTTATTTTTTGACACAATTTTCTCCCCCCAGCTGCCTGAAGGATCAAACTGACCACTGTTTATAGGAACCAGTATAGGAACCAAAAGCCCCCAAACCTCTGGGGACTTACCTCTGTGCTGGGAAACCAACGGAGAAAAGGTGAAGGAGTCTCTGCTCCGAAGAGCCACCAATTGCACAAAAAAGAGATGCAAAAAGAAAAAACTAAGCAGGCAGCTGCTTGCAAAAATATATAAAATGGCAAGCCGGGTAAATCCCACCCGGCTCCCTGTCCCTCCTGGACAGGCTCGGCCAATCAGCAGTCCGTCCTTCCTCCTGGGCCGGGTGCTGAAGGGAAATCCTGGCAGGGCAGCATAGAGATAAAAAATAGTAGAGGTGCCCCATCTTATCAACTGGTTGTGGGGGGGGTGTTTCCGGTTCTACCCAGGGAAGCTGTTCATCAATTCCCTTAATGGCCTTAGCAGCTGTACTGTACATTTAAAGCATTATCATGCCCTTCAAACAATCCCGGCTTCTCCCAAAGACTTCAGGCTGGTTTCCCTTCCCTCTTTCTTGCCCTTGCCTCCATTGTAGCTTCATTCCTCTTTCCCGCTCCGTGGCTCCAGCAACTGACGTCTCCTTCAGCCTATTTCTGATTGGCTGCTGCTGCTGCTGCTGCTAGACGAAGGCTCAGGCTGTCCCCAGGGAGAAAAACTAATTGCTCACGATCAGCTCCACCTGGACAGCATGCACTTTTCCTCCTGCCCCCATAACATCTCTGCCCCAAATCACTGGTTCTTCTTGCTGAGGATTGATACCCACTTTGTAAGTCTCCTGCTTTCCCCTCCATTCCAGTTTTATTAGGGCCATGGGAATGCTTTCTGGTTCACCTCTCACTCCAGCTTTTCCTGAGGTAAAATTTCTTCAGATCTTATTAAATCTGGCCTCAGTAAGGTCTGAGCAGCACCAGTAGCAAAGCCCAATATTTTGCCCCTTGCACACACACTTCTTCTCTCAAGCTTGAGTCCAAGTCTTGGACCTTTGACCAGCTTACTTGACAGAACTATATCTTTTTCAGTTCTCCCTCTCTCAGTTCACTCTTTACTGTCCTTCCTTGAACCGGATTACTGAGGGGGTTTACACTCTCACTTTGAAAATGCAGATGGCCTGGCTTCCCACATGGGTAACCGATTTTCTCCTCTGTTTTAGGAAACACAGACCCAAACTGAGGTGTATTGTGCCCTTCTGATTTTATTTGAGGGTTTACTCTCTGTGGTGCCACATCTTTTCTGCCATTGTTATTTGGTCTCAGTTTAAAATCTCTTTGTGGTTTTGCCATCCACCCAGTTCGGTTTGAAGCCCCAGTCTGAATCTTTTAAACACTGCTTCTATGAATTCAGCGTATGTTACTGGCCTGTCTGAGGGGAAATACTGATACACTTCAGCCAATTCCCCTTTAATCAGATTTGATAAATACTGCATGTATTTATCTTCAGGTAGCCCCCACATCTGAGCTGCCTTTTCAAACGTTGTGAGGTAAATTTGAGGATCTTGACCAGGCTCATAGACAGCAAAGTCCTTTGGAGTAATTTTTATTTTTGCTCCATCTCTCTCTTTCCTTGTCTCCTCAGAGTGAAATTTCTCTCTATCCAATTTTAATCTTTCCACTTGTATCTCAGTATCTGTTCTCAACCTTTCCATCTCCATCATTCGCTGCTTTTCCTTTTCCTCCACCTCCATTTTAAATCTTTCAGCCTCCATTCTCAATTTCTCAGCCTCCAATTTTAACTTCTCTCTTAAATGCTCCACATAAGCAGGATTGCTTAAGCACCCTTCTGGGGTTTCTTCTCTTGCAGGTTCTTTGCTTTGGATTGTCGTATATGTTATTAATGCCACTCTCAATTCATCCACCCCCTTACCCTCATGAGGTAAATGGTACTCTATACATTTTTCCACCAGTCCTGGCTTCTCCCAAAAACTCCTGGGAAGTATAGCTTGTTCAGGGTGCTGAGAGTTGCGAGGAGACCCCCCTATTCCCCTCACAGAGCTACAAAGTTTGTTCAGGGTTCCCTGGGAAGAGGGATGGATTGTTAAACCACTCTAAGAATGGTACCTTTGTAAGGGGGAATAGGGGTCCCTAATTCACGCCATCCAAAGAGGCCCTTTCCCATCCATAAGATCATTGGGTTGTAGCCAACCAAGACCTACTCAGAGTAGACCCATTGAAATGAATGCACCTAAGTTAGCCATGCCCATTAACCTCAATGGGTCTGCTCTGACTTGGGCTGGCATTGGCTATAGCTACCTAACTGAACCACTCATCTTGGTCTTAAAACATTCAGGGCATTGTTTAAAATTAATAGCAGGGCTGGAAAAAGCAAGAGTCAGTATGGTAGCTTCTGCAGTGGAATGATTTGCCCCGATTCCTGGCTCTCAAGATTTAAGAAAGTGGACTCCCCCCCCCCCCGTCACCACTGCATTTTGCTCACTCCTCCCCATCCACTCTTGTGCCTAACTTTGCCTATGTTCAGAGACACTCTTCTCTGATTCCTGACAGCTGTTGGAGTCAATCCCAATCTCAAACAAAGCCCCCAAGGGTCACTGAGCTCTGCCACGTCCAAAGCATTTGCAGATTAACTAGTTCTTATAAGAGAATTTAATTACCCTATTATACAACTTTAACTGGGCACTGAGATAGATAGATAGATAGATAGATAGATAGATAGATAGATAGATAGATAGATAGATAGATAGATAGATAGATAGATAGATAGATATTAATAAAGGGAAAATGAATGATCATCAACAATTAAAATTAATTACATTTTCTTTCACTTAATTAAATTATTCTTTAAATAGGGATGTGTACGAGATTGCAGCCATACAGAGATGCAGCGTGTGTGTGTCAGGGACAAACAGCTTAGGCTGGAATCCAATATGTGTCTACTCAGAAGTAAGCTCCACTAGGTTCAATGGGACTTACTCCCGGGTAAGCATGTATTGGGTTGCAGCCTTTGTGAGCTGCAAGATGGAGCAGGAGGCAGGGGGGTTTCCATCTTGGATACCAGGTCAGTTGTTGATAAAGTGAAAATGGGAGGGGGGGGTCCAGTGGCTGTGCATCATGTTCCTCACACCCAGGATCTGTTCCGCCTGGCCCTGACCTGGTACCAGACCTGGAGTCCTCAGAGGATGAACCAGACACTCCATAGATCGAGGACCTTGGGGAGCAGGCAGCCCCACCCTGAATCCAATGCTGATGGCCCCCTTGAGGGCCCCTTTGGGTTGATAGCTGATGATGAACCCATGGAACTGTCAGAGGAGGGGGTGGGTGGCTACGCTCTGCCTCCATGGCCAGAGGTGGTATGCTTCCAAATACCAGTTGCTGGAAACTACAGGAGGGGGAGAGTGCTCTTGAACTCAGGTCCTGCTTGCGGGCTTCCCATTGGGGCATCTGGTTGGCCACTGTGAGAACATGAGGCTGGACTAGATGGGTCCTTTTGGCCTGATCCGGCAGGCTCTTCTTACATTCTTATGGAATCGCCTCCGGCATCCTCTAGAGCAGCTTTTCCCAACCTTTGGGTCCCCAGATGTTGCTGAACTACAGTTCCCATCATTCCTGACCATTGGCCATGCTGGATGGGGCTGATGGGAGTTGTTGTCCAGCAACATCTGGGGCCCCAAAGGTTGGGAAAGGCTGCTCTAGAGTGATGGTGCAAAAACCTTCGGGTCCAGGCTGAAGAGTGATGGCAAGGTATGCGTCCATGAAACCTGACTCATTGGTCTACTCATGAGTAAGGAGTGAGTAAGTAATAATTGATCTCCACTATCTGCAGCTGTGGTTAGGGTGTAGTTTAGAATGCCAGAGGATATAAGGCCTCCCCTTTGAACATTCCAGCTTTTGGAAGCAACACAGGTTTCTGGTCTCTATCTTGTGATTAGTATTTCTGCCTTGTTGAATTGTGTCTTGCCTGAATGTCCTGTGTTATTGACCTTGCAGTGTTGCCTGGCTTTGTCTCTGGATCACATTTGGACCTAAACTGTTTCTCTGGGCTGGGCTTGACCTTGGTTTGTTTGGCCTGCGCTACATCTGCAACCCTGCTCTCCTTGGGTGAGTACTTTGGTGAAACTTTATATCTTCTGTAACTGGGACCCCAGCCCCTAAAGGCATCCCTTGGAGTTTTACTGGCAACCCAAAGGTCACTGCTGAAAGAATGTTTTTTGGTGTTTTTTTTAGAAACAGTGTTTTAGAATCTTTTTAACTGTAATGGCATTTTAGAATGTTTTTGGTGTGCTTTTACTTTTTCTGATGAATTGTTTTGTTCTTGTTTGCTGTCCTGGGCTCCTTCATTATAATATTATAATAAACATAGAAAGCTGTTTTCTACAGAGCCAGGCCATTACTCCATCTAGTTTCATCTTGCCTATGCCAGAGGTAGTGGGGGACCCTTCGGGTGTTGTTTGAGTCCAGTGTCCCTCAGCCCCAGCAGCTAGCATAGCCAGCAGGTAGGGGTGATGATGATGGGAGCTGTAGTGCAATCTTCTGGAGGGCTGCCAGTTTCCAACAAGAATCAATCAACATAGGCCCCCAGAATCCTAGAAGCTCAGAACAGGGCAGGTTGCTTTTCTCAAGTGTGTGACTCAGCTTTTACCTGGCAAAACCTATATCAGCTGGAGAACAGACTCCTAATTCTGCTGTGGTTGCCCTGTGTTCAACCTGGTCTTAACTGATTGCCCTGTATCATCTTCTAGCTAGTGCCCGTTCTTCCCAGACCAAAGCTGCCTTATTCGTTCAACCCTAAGGCTATCCTGATTGTTCAGTCAGGGACCAAATGTCCTTTCTGTCTCTGGTAAGTGGATGTCTTGCTTGCTCAAAGGCAGCCTTTCTCTTTCTTTGGAAGAGTTCTGCTTATGTAGGAACGTGAGGCTGACCCAAATAGAGTCGCTGATGTTTAATTCAGCTTCTGCAAAGGCCAACAGGACACTGTGATGGTTTTAACGGGGTTGGTGACTGCTGGGATTGCAGATCCGTGACTAGAGAAACAACCTGTATGACACAAGGTGGGGGGGGGCTGTTTAATGATGATGTTTACATGCTCAGCCAAGATGGCCTGTGGAGCTGAATGTCAAATTATTACTTGCGCAGTGGGGATATCTTTGGGTATGATGCTTCAGGAAATTTGAATGCTGCAGTGATCCCCCTCTTCCCCCCCCCAGTTTGTTTTTTACAGTAGGGAGTGACCTCACTGGTGGGACTGTGGGAAGGTATTTTTCTGCCTTCGCTTCCCAGCAGTGAGACTTTCAACCTGGGCCTTACCACATCTTAGTAGAAATCTATTGATGCAGAAGGTAGAGGGATTCCCAGGGGTTAGAATGGGGAGCCCCCATCGCTGTGCACGTGTGCCCCCATGTGGTCACCCACAGAGTTCTAGGTTGGAGCATCTCTCTTACGCCAGGGATAGGCAACCTTGTGCCCTCCAGATGCTGTTGGACTCTGTGACGTCCTTCCCTGGTTCTCCCTGTCAGGTTCGCACCTGCTTGTGGCTACTGCCTTTCACTAGGCACCACCAGGGACACCACCAGTCAGGGCCGTCCTTTATATGGTTTCTCTGCTCTAGCACAGATCTCACTAGATTCCACTGCTAGGCAGCACCACCAGTCACTTCCTGTAACCAATACTCCCAGAAACTTTGCCTAAGTCTCTCTATAGCTTGTTACTTTGTGACTGTGTGCCTATGCTGTTCCCAACCCCCTTTATCTTTATATATAAAGCATACAACTCTGGGTTACTCTGGATACTTGACTTGTTACAATATCTCCCTTCACCGCTGCCACCATTAGATACAGTTTCTGTTCAGCCTTGGTAATTACCTTGCCCTCCCTTCTGGTCTGTATATTCCCCCCGCCAAGGATCAGGCCTTTGGTAAACCAAATAAGTATTTATTTACTAACAACAGGATAACAAGATTACTTTAGGAATGTTTCACAAGCATATGGTTTCATATATGGTCACTCTTTATGTTTCTGTTCATATATATACTCTTTAAATATCAGCCAAATACAATCCAAACTTCCCTCAGAACTCTGCCAACCAACCCTCACCAAACGACCTCACTCCAACCAACTCAACAACTTCTCCCCCATCACTCACAAACCTCCATTTATACCTTCAGCCAGCCAGCCACTCAGCCAATCATCATCCAGCATACTTCAGCTTCTCACCCATGTACTCCCCCTTTCTCAGTCAATTACCATACATCACCTAATAGACCCACACTTACCATATTTACAGATGCTTAACCTACAGGAACATCACAGACTCCAACTCCCATCAGCCCTAGATGGTATGACATCAGTGGTCAAGGGTGATCCATTCTTGGAAGGATGATGACTATGGTTCTTTTTGGGCCTGATGCAAGGTGCTTATGCTTGTCTTTAAATGACTTGGTCTTTCAGATATTTGGGGCCTATCTCCTTTCTTACAGACCCTCTAGGGTGCTGAGATTGGCAGAAGTGGCCCTCTTGGTAGTTCCATCACCCTCAGATGTTTGGCTGGTGGTGACCCAGGAAAGGGCATTCTATGTGGCAGGCCCTAAGTTGTGCAATTCTCTCCCTGTAGAGATGCACCTGGCACCTTCACTGTACAGCTTTTGTCATATACTAAAGACCAGGGATGTATTCATACGGGGCCTCAGGGGGTCTTAGGCCCCATACTTTTTTGGGAGCAGGGTCCCTATGTCTTCAGCATCCTACAAGCCATTCAGCATGAAAGGGAAGTGTGTTAGCCATTGAGAATAATCTTCTAACATGCTTCCTTGTTCTTTCCTGCTGATTGAAACCAATCGGAGTGAAAGGAGGTAAGAGAGTCACTGAGAAGACTCTTCTCAGTAACTAACACACTCCCCTTCCATGATGATTGGCTTCTAGGAACTTTTATTGTTGTGGGAGAAGGCACACACGGGAAGGACTGAGGAGTGTGGAGATGACGACCGAGAGAAAGCGAGCAAGGGGCTGTGGCATGACTATCATGAGGGAACCCTGCACTTCTGGATTTATTTATTTTATTTTATTATTTTATTAGATTTCTAAACCGCCCTATAGCTTTCTAGCTCTCAGGGCGGTGTACAAAAGGTAAAAACAGATTAAAATACAATAAACATGATAACAATACACTGTAAAATATAGAAACAAAATCAAGACAAAGACAAATTAAAATTAAATTAAATTAAAATGCCTGAGCAAAGAGGTAGGTCTTTACCTGGCGCCGAAAGTATAACAAAGAAGGCGCCAGGCGTATCTCATCAGGGAGGGCGTTCCATAGCTCGGGGGCCACCACTGAGAAGGCCCTAGTTCTGGTTATTACTCTCTGGGCCTCCATATGCGTTGGAACCCAGAGAAGGGCCTTCGATGTCAAACGTAGTGAGCAGGCAGGTTTATAGCGGGAGAGGCAACTATACTGTGTTGTTGATGTTGATGATGTTGTTGTTGATGTTGATGCAGCCACGTAGATCTTCTTGGAGAAACTGCACCTGCCACCCTGCTAGATGAGTGCGATCCACGGCATACCTGCAATGTTGATGGCAGCCAGGATGCTGAAGCTGGTGAGTGGATTGAAGTTGATCTTGATGTTGATGTTGATAATGCTGTTGTTGATGTTGGCCAGGGCAGTGGACACGATCACTCCTGAGTGTCCCCTCTTACGGAGTGGAGCCAAACCAGCCCCCTGGCGGTGGGCTGGCAGTGATGAAACATATAAGACAGGGACTAGTGCAACATTGGCGAAAGACTCGGAGCGAGTCTGACCAAACACAGGCTAGAGCATATCTGAAGGCCTACTCCGTGGCAGTGCGGGCAGCAAAGAAATTATTCTTTTCTGCCAACATTGCGACTGCAGGGAGCTGTCCAGCGGAGTTGTTTTGAGTGGTCAGGGGTCTTTTACATTCCGGCCCTCGAGAGGGTAATACAGACTACTCAACAGCCCGCTGTCAAGAATTTGCACGGCACTTTGCAGATAAAATTGCTCAGATTTGTTCCGACTTGGACACTATTGTTGATACAGTCTCAGGGGATGTAGCTCTGGCTTCTGCTTGCCCAATAATAATGGATTCTTTTCCATTTGTGCAGCCCGAGGATGTGGACAGGATCCTTGAAGAGGTGAGAGCCACCACATGTCTGCTAGACCCTTGCCCCTCTTGGCTCATTAAAAGTGCCACAGGGGGACTAAACAAGTGGGTGAGGGGAGTGGTTAATGCCTCCCTACAACAAAGAGTTCCAATGTGCCTAAAAAAGTCTGTTGTAAGGACGTTGCTGAAAAAGCACTCCCTGGATTCCTCTATAATGGATAATTATTGGCCAGTATCCAACATTCCATTTCTGGGCAAGGTAATAGAGCGTGTGGTAGCCTCCCAGCTCCAGAGATTCCTGGATGAAACAGATTATCTGGATATCGATTACGATGATGATGACGATGACGTGTTGTTGTTGCCCCGCCTTGATGTTGTTGATGTTGATGCTCATGTTGATGATGACGGTGATATGTTGTTGTTGTTGTTGATGATGATGATGATGTTGACAATCACGATGGCGCATTGTTGCTGTTGATGATGCTTATGTTTTTGTTGAAGTTGACGATGACAATGACGTGTTGTTGATGTTGATGATGGCAATATTGACGACTATGACAATGACGATGACGATGATGATGACGTGTTGTTGATGTTGATGTTCATGTTGATGTTGTTGTTGATGCTGTTATTGATGATGACGATCTTCTCGGAGAAGCAGCACCCTGCTGGATGAGGGTGAGCCTGCAAAGGTAAGTTGATGATGTTATTATTATTATTGTTATAGTTTATTTATCTTGATGATATTGATGCTAATGTTGTTGTTGTCGATGATGATGTTGCTATTATTATTATTATTATTATTATAGTTTATTTATGCCCCGCCTTGATGTTGATATTGTTGTTGGTGATGATGTTGTTGTTGTCGAAGTTGTTATTGTTGTTGAGGATGATGTTGAGGATCTCATACTTTATTTATACCCTGCCTTGATGTTGATGTTGATATTGATGATGATGTTGATGACGATGATGATGAAGACGTGTTGTTGATGATGATGATGTTGATGATCACGATGACGGTGATGCATTCTTGTTGTAGATGATGCTTATGTTTTTGTTGAGGATGTTATTGTTTCAGATGAGGATGTTGATATTGAAGTTGACGATGACAATGACGTATTGTTGATGTTGATGATGGCAATATTGACGACTTTGACAATGATGATAATGATGATGATGATGACGTGTTGTTGTTGATGTTGATGTCAATGTTGATGCTCATGTTGATGTTGTTGTTGATGCTGTTATTGATGATGACAATGACGATCTTCTCGGAGAAGCTGCACCCGCCGCCCTGCTGGATGAGGGCGAGCCTGCAAAGGTAAGTTGATGATATTATTATTATTGTTATAGTTATTTATCTTGATTATATTGATGCTAATGTTGTTGTTGTCGATGATGTTGCTATTATTATTATTATTATTATAGTTTATGCCCCGCCTTGATGCTAATGTTGTTGGTGGTGATAATGTTGTTGTTGTCAAAGTTGTTATTGTTGTTGAGGATGATGTTGAGGATGTCATACTTTATTTATACCCCGCCTTGATGTTGATGTTGATATTGATGATGATGTCAGTGATGATGATGATGAAGAAGAAGACGTGTTGTTGATGATGATGTTGATGATCACGATGACGGTGATGCATTCTTGTTGTAGATGATGCTTATGTTTTTGTTGAGGATGTTATTGTTTCAGATGAGGATGTTGATGTTGAAGTTGACGATGACAATGACGTATTGTTGATGTTGATGATGGCAATATTGACGACTATGACAATGATGATAATGATGATGATGATGACGTGTTGTTGTTGATGTTGATGTCAATGTTGATGCTCATGTTGATGTTGTTGTTGATGCTGTTATTGATGATGACAATGACGATCTTCTCGGAGAAGCTGCACCTGCCACCCTGCTGGATGAGGGCGAGCCTGCAAAGGTAAGTTGATGATATTATTATTATTGTTATAGTTATTTATCTTGATTATATTGATGCTAATGTTGTTGTTGTCGATGATGTTGCTATTATTATTATTATTATTATTATAGTTTATGCCCCGCCTTGATGCTAATGTTGTTGGTGGTGATAATGTTGTTGTTGTCAAAGTTGTTATTGTTGTTGAGGATGATGTTGAGGATGTCATACTTTATTTATACCCCGCCTTGATGTTGATGTTGATATTGATGATGATGTCAGTGATGATGATGATGAAGAAGAAGACGTGTTGTTGATGATGATGTTGATGATCACGATGACGGTGACGCATTCTTGTTGTTGATGATGCTTACGTTTTTGTTGGGGATGTTATTGTTTCAGATGAGGATGTTGATGTTGAAGTTGACGATGACAATGACGTGTTGATGTTGATGATGGCAATATTGACGACTATGACAATGACAATGATGATGATGTGTTGTTGATGTTGATGTCAATGTTGATGCTCATGTTGATGTTGATGCTGTTATTGATGATGACGGAGAAGCTGCACCCGCCGCCCTGTTGGATGAGGGCGAGCCTGCAAAGGTAAGTTGATGATGTTATTCTTATGGTTATAGTTTATTTATCTTGATGATATTGATGCTAATGTTGTTGTCGATGATGATGTTGCTATTATTATTATAGTTTATTTATGCCCCGCCTTGATGTTGATGTTGATGTTGATGTTGGTGATGATGTTGGTGATGATGTTGTTGTTGTTGTCGAAGTTGTTATTGTTGAGGATGATGTTGAGGATGTCATACTTTATTTATACCCCGCCTTGATGTTGATGTTGATATTGATGATGATGTCAATGACGATGATGATGAAGACGTGTTGTTGATGATGATGATAAGGATGATGTTGATGATGACAATGACAATGACATGTTGATGTTTATGACAATGTTGACAACTATGACGATGATGTGATGTTGATGATGTTGTTGCTGCTGCTGCTCATACAGTCACATACATCTTCTGGGAGAAGCTGCACCCACCAAGGTCACCAGGATGCTAAAGCTGGTGAGTTGAGTTGTTGTTACAATTATTATTATTATTATAGTTTGTCTATATCCTCCCTTGATGATAATGTTGATGATAATGTTGTTGATGAAGTTGTTGATGTTATTATAATTGATATTTTTATAGTTGATTTATATGACAATGACGATGACGTCTTGTTATTTTTGTTGTAGTTGATGATGGTTCAGCTTCTATCATATTTCTTTTGGGTGAAAACCAGATTCCTTCATGGGCCAGAAGCGGGATCCTTCATGGGCCAGAAAAGGGGTGCTTCAAGGGCCAGACATGGAGTCCTTCATGGGCTACAGCTTACATATTTTATTGTCAGAGAGAAGACAAGGGATGTAGTTAGTGGGAAAGGGCCCCACAATGGTTTAGCTCCAATCATACTTGTTTTGGGGTGAAAACCAGATTCCTTCATGGGTCAGAAACGGGGTTCTTCATCGGCCAGAAAAGGGGTCCTTCACGGGCCAGATATGGTGTCCTTCATGGGCTACAGCTTACATATTTTATTGTCAGAGAGAAGAGAAGGGATGTTGTTGGTGGCTAACTGCCCCAGAATGGTTTAGTTCCAATCATACATGTTTTGGGGTGAAAACCAGGTTCCTTCATGGCCAGAAGCGGGGTCCTTTATGGGCCAGAAGTGGGGTATTATATGGGCCAGAAGTGCAGTTCTTCATGGGTCACAGATTACATCTTTTATTGTCAGGATGAAGCAAAGAGGACGTTGTTGGTGGTTAACTGCCCCACAATGGTTTTCCTTGCATCATAGTTAGTACTGGGATGAAAACCTGGTTCCTTCATAGACCAGAAGCAGGATCCTTTATGAGCCAGAAGCGAGGTCTTTTATGGGCCAGAAGCAGGGTCCTTCATGAGCCACAGCTTACATATTTTATTGTAAGGCTTAGGCAAAGCTGACGTTGTTGGTGGCTAATTCTGCCCCAGAATGGTTTAGCTTGCATCATACTTGGTGCTGGGGTGAAAACCTAGTTCCTTCATAGCCCAGAAGCAATGTCCTTTATGGGCCAGAAGCGGGGTCCTTTATGCACCAGAGGCGGGGTCCTTCATGGGCCACAGCTTACATCTTTTATTGTCAGAGTGAGGCAAAGCGGACGTTGTTGATGGCTAACTGCCCCAGAATGGGCCAGAAGCAGGGTCCTTTAAAGGCCAGGTCCTTTATGGCCAGAAACAGGGTCCTTCATGGGCCACAAATTACATTTTTTATTGTTAGGGTAAGGAGAACCGGACATTGTTAATGGTTAACTGCCCCAAAATGGTTTTGCTTGCATCATACTTGGTGCTGGAGTGAAAACCTCTTTCATGAGATAGGAGAGGGTCCTTTAGGGGCCAGTAGCGGGGTCCTTTAGGGGCCAGAAGAGACGTCCTTTAGGGGCCACAGCTTACATGTTTTATTCTCGGGGTGAGGAGAACAGGACATTGCTGATGGTTAACTGCCCCACAATGGTTTAGCTTGCATCATACTTGGTGCTGGAGTGAAAACCTGGTTCTTTCATGCGCCAGTAGTAGGGTCCTTTGTGGGCCAGAAGCGAGGTCCTTTATGTGCCAGAAGCAGGGTCCTTCATGGGCCAGAAATTACATTTTTGATCGTAAGGGTGAGGAAGACAGGACATTATTGATGGTTAACTGCCCCACAATGGTTTAGCTTGCATCATACTTGGTGCTCGAGTGAAAACCTGGTTCTTTCATTAGATCGAAGTGGGGTCCTTTATGGGCCATAAGCAGGGCGCTTTATAGGC
Source organism: Rhineura floridana (assembly GCF_030035675.1). Taxonomy (NCBI): domain Eukaryota; kingdom Metazoa; phylum Chordata; class Lepidosauria; order Squamata; family Rhineuridae; genus Rhineura; species Rhineura floridana. The sequence continues at coordinate 40,443,697 of NC_084491.1, forward strand.
CACTAGCTGGGTCCTTTATGGGTCAGTAGCCGGGTCCTTTATGGGTCACTAGCCGGGTCCTTTATGGGTCAGTAGCCGGGTCCTTTATGGGCCAGTAGCCGGGTCCTCTATGGGCCTCAGAATGGGGTCCTTCATGGGCCTCAGCTTACATCTTTTATTGTCAGGGAGAGGCAAAGCAGACGTTCTTGGTGGCTAACTGCCCCAGAATGGTTTAGCTTGCATCATACTTGGTGCTAGGGCGAAAACTTGCTTCCTTCATGGGCCAGAAGCAGAGTCCTTTATGGGCCAGAAGCGAGGTCCTTTATGGACCAGAAACGGGTTCCTTCATGGGCCACAACTTACATCTTTTATTGTCAGGGAGAGGCAAAGCGGACGTTGTTGGTGGCTAACTGCCCCACAGTGGTTTAACTTGCATCATACTTGATGCTGGGCTGAAAATCTGGTTCCTTCATAGGCCAGAAGCAAGGTCCTTTATGAGCCAGAAGCAGGGTCCTTCATGGGCCACAAATTACATTTTTTATTGTTAGGGTGAGGAGAACCACAATGGTTTTGCTTGCATCATACTTGGTGCTGGAGTGAAAACCTGGTTCTTTCATGAGATAGAAGCGGGGTCCTTTATGGGCCGGAAGCGGGGTCCTTTATGGGCCGGAAGCGGGGTCCTTTATGGGCCGGAAGCGGGGTCCTTTATGGGCCGGAAGCGGGGTCCTTTATGGGCCGGAAGCGGGGTCCTTTATGGGCCGGAAGCGGGGTCCTTTATGGGCCGGAAGCGGGGTCCTTCATGGGCCACAGCTTACATGTTTTATTGTCAGGGTTAAGCTAAGCCAACGTTGTGGGTGGCTGATTGCCCCACAATGGTTTAGCTTGCATCATACTTGGTGCTGGGGCCAAAACCTGGTTCTTTCATGGGCCAGTAGTTGGGTCCTTTGTGGGCCAGAAGCGAGGTCCTTTGTGGGCCAGAAGCAGGATCCTTTATGAGACAGCAGCGAGGTCTTTTATGGGCCAGAAGCAGGGTCCTTCATGAGCCACAGCTTACATATTTTATTGTAAGGCTTAGGCAAAGCTGACGTTTTTGGTGGCTAATTCTGCCCCAGAATGGTTTAGCTTGCATCATACTTGGTGCTGGGGTGAAAACCTATTTTCTTCATAGCCCAGAAGCAATGTTCTTTATGGGCCAGAAGCGGGGTCCTTTATGCACCAGAGGCGGCGTCCTTCATGGGCCTCAGCTTACATCTTTTATTGTCAGAGAGAGGCAAAGCGGACGTTGTTGGTCGCTAACTGCCCCAGAATGGGCCAGAAGCAGGGTCCTTTATAGGCCAGGTCCTTTATGGCCAGAAACAGGGTCCTTCAAGGGCCACAAATTACATTTTTTATTGTTAGGTAAGGAGAACCGGACATTGTTGATGGTTAACTGCCCCACAATGGTTTTCCTTGCATCATACTTGGTGCTGGAGTGAAAACCTCTTTCATGACATAGAAGAGGGTCCTTTATGGGCCAGAAGCGGGGTCCTTTAGGGGCCAGAAGCGGGGTCCTTTAGGGACCAGAAGAGACATCCCTTAGGGGCCACAGCTTACATGTTTTATTCTCGGGGTGAGAAGAACAGGACATTGCTGATGGCTAACTGCCCCACAATGGTTTAGCTTGCATCATACTTGGTGCTGGAGTGAAAACCTGGTTGTTTCATACGCCAGTAGTAGGGTCCTTTGTGGGCCAGAAGCGAGGTCCTTTATGTGCCAGAAGCAGGGTCCTTCATGGGCCAGAGATTACATTTTTGATCGTCAGGGTGAGGAAGACAGGACATTATTGATGGTTAACTGCCCCACAATGGTTTACCTTGCATCATACTTGGTGCTCGAGTGAGAACCTGGTTCTTACATTAGATCAAAGTGGGGTCCTTTATGGGCCACAAGCACGGTGCTTTATGGGCCACTAGCCGGGTCTCTTATGGGCCAGTAGCCGGGTCCTTTATGGGCCAGCAGCCGGGTACTTTATGGGCCAGTAGCCGGGTCCTTTATGGGCCAGTAGCCAGGTCCTTTATGGGCCAGTAGCCAGGTCCTTTATGGGCCAGTAGCCTGGTCGTTTATGGGCCAGTAGCCGGGTCCTCTATGGGCCTCAGAATGGGGTCCTTCATGGGCCTCAGCTTACATCTTTTATTGTCAGGGAGAGGCAAAGCAGACGTTCTTGGTGGCTAACAGCCCCAGAATGGTTTAGCTTGCACCATACTTGGTGCTAGGGCGAAAACTTGCTTCCTTCATGGGCCAGAAGCGAGGTCCTTTATGGACCAGAAACGGGTTCCTTCATGGGCCACAACTTACATCTTTTATTGTCAGGGAGAGGCAAAGCGGACGTTATTGGTGGCTAACTGCCCCACAGTGGTTTAACTTGCATCATACTTGGTGCTGGGCTGAAACCTTGTTCCTTCATAGGCCAGAAGCAAGGTCCTTTATGAGCCAGAAGCAGGGTCCTTCATGGGCCACAAATTACATTTTTTATTGTTAGGGTGAGGAGAACCACAATGGTTTTGCTTGCATCATACTGGTTCTTTCATGAGATAGAAGCGGGGTCCTTTATGGGCCAGAAGCGGGGTCCTTTATGGGCCGGAAGCGGGGTCCTTTATGGGCCGGAAGCGGGGTCCTTTATGGGACAAAAACGGGGTCCTTTATGGGCCGGAAGCGGGGTCCTTTATGGGCCGGAAGCGGGGTCCTTTATGGGCCGGAAGCGGGGTCCTTTATGGGCCGGAAGCGGGGTCATTTATGGGCCGGAAGCGGGGTCCTTCATGGGCCACAGCTTACATGTTTTATAGTCAGGGTTAGGCTAAGCCAACATTGTGAGTGGCTGATTGCCCCACAATGGTTTAGCTTGCATCATACTTGGTGCTGGGGTGAAAACCTGATTCCTTCATAGGCCAGAAGCAGGGTCCTTTATGGGCCGGAAGCGGGGTCCTTTATGGGCCGGAAGCGGGGTCCTTTATGGGCCGGAAGCGGGGTCCTTTATGGGCCGGAAGCGGGGTCCTTTATGGGCCGGAAGCGGGGTCCTTTATGGGCCGGAAGCGGGGTCCTTTATGGGCCGGAAGCGGGGTCCTTCATGGGCCACAGCTTACATGTTTTATTGTCAGGGTTAGGCTAAGCCGACGTTGTGGGTGGCTGATTGCCCCACAATGGTTTAGCTTGCATCATACTTGGTGCTGGGGCGAAAACCTGGTTCCTTCATGGGCCAGAAGCTGGGTCCTTTATGGGCCACAAGCAGGGTTCTTCATGGGTCACAGCTTACATCTTTTATTCTCGGGGTGAGGAGAACAGGACATTGCTGATGGCTAACTGCCCCACAATGGTTTAGCTTGCATCATACTTGGTGCTGGAGTGAAAACCTGGTTCTTTCTTGCGCCAGTAGTAGGGTTCTTTGTGGGCCAGAAGCAAGGTCCTTTATGTGCCAGAAGCAGGGTCCTTCATGGGCCAGAAATTACATTTTTGATTGTCAGGGTGAGGAAGACAGGACATTATTGATGGTTAACTGCCCCACAATGGTTTAGCTTGCATCATACTTGGTGCTCGAGTGAAAACCTGGTTCTTTCATTAGATCGAAGTGGGGTCCTTTATGGGCCACAAGCAGGGTGCTTTATGGGCCAGTAGCCGGGTGCTTTATGGGCCAGTAGCCGGGTGCTTTATGGGCCAGTAGCTGGGTGCTTTATGGGCCAGTAGCCGGGTCCTTTATGGGCCAGTAGCCGGGTCCTTTATGGGCCAGTAGCCAGGTCCTTTATGGGCCAGTAGCCGGTCCTTTATGGGCCAGTAGCCGGGTCCTTTATGGGCCAGTAGCTGGGTCCTCTATGGCACAGAATGGGGTCCTTCATGGCCTCAGCTTACATCTTTTATTGTCAGGGAGAGGCAAAGCAGACGTTCTTGGTGGCTAACTGCCCCAGAATGGTTTAGCTTGCATCATACTTGGTGCTAGGGCGAAAACTTGCTTCCTTCATGGGCCAGAAGCAGAGTCCTTTATGGGCCAGAAGCGAGGTCCTTCATGGGCCACAACTTACATCTTTTATTGTCAGGGAGAGGCAAAGCGGACGTTGTTGGTGGCTAACTGCCCCACAGTGGTTTAACTTGAATCATACTTGGTGCTGGGCTGAAAACCTGGTTCCTTCATAGGCCAGAAGCAAGGTCCTTTATGAGCCAGAAGCAGGGTCCTTCATGGGCCACAAATTACATTTTTTATTGTTAGGGTGAGGAGAACCACAATGGTTTTTCATGCATCATACTTGGTGCTGGAGTGAAAACCTGGTTCTTTCGTGAGATAGAAGCGGGGTCCTTTATGGGCCAGAAGCGGGGTCCTTTATGGGCCGGAAGCGGGGTCCTTTATGGGCCGGAAGCGGGGTCCTTTATGGGCCGGAAGCGGGGTCCTTTATGGGCCGGAAGCGGGGTCCTTTATGGGCCGGAAGCGGGGTCCTTTATGGGCCGGAAGCGGGGTCCTTTATGGGCCGGAAGCGGGGTCCTTTATGGGCCGGAAGCGGGGTCCTTTATGGGCCGGAAGCGGGGTCCTTCATGGGCCACAGCTTACATGTTTTATTGTCGGGGTTAGGCTAAGCCGACATTGTGGGTGGCTGATTGCCCCACAATGGTTTAGCTTGCATCATACTTGGTGCTGGGGCGAAAACCTGGTTCCTTTATGGGCCAGAAGCTGGGTCCTTTATGGGCCAGAAGCGACGTCCTTTATGGGCCAGACGCGTGGTCCTTTATGAGCCACAGCTTATATTTTTTATTGTCAGGGTCAGGAGAACAGGACATTGTTGATGGTTAACTGCCCCACAATGGTTTAGCTTGCATCATACCTGGTGCTGGCATGAAAACCTGGTTCTTTCATGAGATAGAAGCAGTGTATTTTAGGGGCCAGTAGCGGGGTCCTTTAGGGGCCAGAAGCGGGGTCCTTTAGGGGCCAGAAGCGGGGTCCTTTAGGGGCCAGAAGCGGGGTCCTTTAGGGGCCAGAAGCGGGGTCCTTTAGGGGCCAGAAGCGGGGTCCTTTAGGGGCCAGAAGTGGGGTCCTTTAGGGGCCAGAAGCGGGGTCCTTCGTGGGCCACTGCTTACATCTTTTATTGTCAGGGTAAGGCAAAGCCGAGGTTATTGGTCGCTAATTGCCCCACAATGGTTTAACTTGCATCATACTTAGTGCTTGGGTGAAAACCTGGTTCCTTCATAGGCCAGAAGCAGGGTCCTTTATGGGCCAAAAGCAGAGTTCTTCATGGGCCACAGCTTCCATATTTTATTGTGAGGGTTAGGCAAAACCGATGTTGTTGGTGGCTAATTGCCCCACAATGGTTTAGCCTGCATCATACTTGGTGCTGGGGCCAAAACCTGGTTCTTTCATGGGCCAGTAGTTGGGTCCTTTGTGGGCCAGAAGCGAGGTCCTTTGTGGGCCGGAAGCAGGTCCTTCATGGGCCAGAAATTACATTTTTTACTGTCAGGGTGAGGAGAATAGGACATTATTGATGGTTAACTGCCCCACAATGGTTTAGCTTGCATCATACTTGGTGCTGGGGCCAAAACCTGGTTCTTTCATGGGCCAGTAGTTGGGTCGTTTGTGGGCCAGAAGCGAGGTCCTTTATGTGCCAGAAGCAGGGTCCTTCATGGGCCAGAAATTACATTTTTGATCGTCAGGGTGAGGAAGACAGGATATTATTGATGGTTAACTGCCCCACAATGGTTTAGCTTGCATCATACTTGGTGCTCGAGTGAAAACCTGGTTCTTTCATTAGATCGAAGTGGGGTCCTTTATGGGCCACAAGCAGGGAGCTTTATGGGCCAGTAGCCGGGTGCTTTATGGGCCAGTAGCCGGGTGCTTTATGGGCCAGTAGCCGGGTGCTTTATGGGCCAGTAGCCGGGTGCTTTATGGGCCAGTAGCCGGGTCCTTTATGGGCCAATAGCCGGGTCCTTTATGGGCCAATAGCCGGGTCCTTTATGGGCCAGTAGCCAGGTCCTTTATGGGCCAGTAGCCGGGTCCTCTATGGCACAGAATGGGGTCCTTCATGGCCTCAGCTTACATCTTTTATTGTCAGGGAGAGGCAAAGCAGACGTTCTTGGTGGCTAACTGCCCCAGAATGGTTTAGCTTGCATCATACTTGGTGCTAGGGCGAAAACTTGCTTCCTTTATGGGCCAGAAGCGAGGTCCTTCATGGGCCACAACTTACATCTTTTATTGTCAGGGAGAGGCAAAGCGGACGTTGTTGGTGGCTAACTGCCCCACAGTGGTTTAACTTGAATCATACTTGGTGCTGGGCTGAAAACCTGGTTCCTTCATAGGCCAGAAGCAAGGTCCTTTATGAGCCAGAAGCAGGGTCCTTCATGGGCCACAAATTACATTTTTTATTGTTAGGGTGAGGAGAACCACAATGGTTTTTCATGCATCATACTTGGTGCTGGAGTGAAAACCTGGTTCTTTCATGAGATAGAAGCGGGGTCCTTTATGGGCCAGAAGCAGGGTCCTTCATGGGCCAGAAATTACATTTTTTACTGTCAGGGTGAGGAGAATAGGACATTATTGATGGTTAACTGCCCCACAATGGTTTAGCTTGCATCATACTTGGTGCTGGGGCCAAAACCTGGTTCTTTCATGGGCCAGTAGTTGGGTCGTTTGTGGGCCAGAAGCGAGGTCCTTTATGTGCCAGAAGCAGGGTCCTTCATGGGCCAGAAATTACATTTTTGGTCGTCAGGGTGAGGAAGACAGGACATTATTGATGGTTAACTGCCCCACAATGGTTTAGCTTGCATCATACTTGGTGCTCGAGTGAAAACCTGGTTCTTTCATTAGATCAAAGTGGGGTCCTTTATGGGCCACAAGCAGGGAGCTTTATGGGCCAGTAGCCGGGTGCTTTATGGGCCAGTAGCCGGGTGCTTTATGGGCCAGTAGCCGGGTGCTTTATGGGCCAGTAGCCGGGTGCTTTATGGGCCAGTAGCCGGGTGCTTTATGGGCCAGTAGCCGGGTCCTTTATGGGCCAATAGCCGGGTCCTTTATGGGCCAGTAGCCAGGTCCTTTATGGGCCAGTAGCCGGGTCCTCTATGGCACAGAATGGGGTCCTTCATGGCCTCAGCTTACATCTTTTATTGTCAGGGAGAGGCAAAGCAGACGTTCTTGGTGGCTAACTGCCCCAGAATGGTTTAGCTTGCATCATACTTGGTGCTAGGGCGAAAACTTGCTTCCTTTATGGGCCAGAAGCGAGGTCCTTCATGGGCCACAACTTACATCTTTTATTGTCAGGGAGAGGCAAAGCGGACGTTGTTGGTGGCTAACTGCCCCACAGTGGTTTAACTTGAATCATACTTGGTGCTGGGCTGAAAACCTGGTTCCTTCATAGGCCAGAAGCAAGGTCCTTTATGAGCCAGAAGCAGGGTCCTTCATGGGCCACAAATTACATTTTTTATTGTTAGGGTGAGGAGAACCACAATGGTTTTTCATGCATCATACTTGGTGCTGGAGTGAAAACCTGGTTCTTTCATGAGATAGAAGCGGGATCCTTTATGGGCCAGAAGCAGGGTCCTTCATGGGCCAGAAATTACATTTTTTATTGTCAGGGTGAGGAGAACAGGACATTATTGATGGTTAACTGCCCCACAATGGTTTAGCTTGCATCATACTTGGTGCTCGAGTGAAAACCTGGTTCTTTCATGAGATCGAAGTGGGGTGCTTTATGGGCCAGTAGCCGGGTCATTTATGGGCCAGTAGCCGGGTCCTTTATGGGACAAACATGGGGTCCTTTATGGGACAGAATGGGGTCCTTTATGGGCCTGTAGCTGGGTCCTTTATGGGACAAAAGCGTGGTCCTTTAAGGGACAGAATGGGGTCCTTTATGGGCCAGTAGCCGGGTCCTTTATGGGACAAAAACGGGGTCCTTCATGGGCCTCAGCTTACATCTTGTATTATCAGGGAGAGGCAAAGCAGACGTTCTTGGTGGCTAACTGCCCCAGAATGGTTTAGCTTGCATCATACTTGATGCTAGGGTGAAAACCTGGTTCCTTCATAGGCCAAAAGCAGGGTCCTTTATGGGACACAAGTGAGGTCCTTTATGGGCCAGAAGCAGGGTTCTTCATGGGCCACAGCTTACATATTCTATTGTCAGGGTAAGGAAAAGCGGAGGTTGTTGGTGGCTAACTGCCCCAGAATGGTTTAGCTTCCATCATATTGCTGGAAACTAGTTCCTTCATAGCCCAGAAGCAAGGTCCTTTATGGGCCAGAAGCGGGGTCCTTCATGGGCCACAGCTTACATATTTTATTGTCAGGGTTAGGCAAAGCCGACGTTGTTGGTGGCTAATTGCCCCACAATGGTTTAGCTTGCATCATACTTGGTGCTGGGGCGAAAACCTGGTTCCTTCATGGGCCAGAAGCTGGGTCCTTTATGGGCCACAAGCAGGGTTCTTCATGGGTCACAGCTTACATCTTTTATTCTCGGGGTGAGGAGAACAGGACATTGCTGATGGCTAACTGCCCCACAATGGTTTAGCTTGCATCATACTTGGTGCTGGAGTGAAAACCTGGTTCTTTCTTGCGCCAGTAGTAGGGTCCTTTGTGGGCCAGAAGCAAGGTCCTTTATGTGCCAGAAGCAGGGTCCTTCATGGGCCAGAAATTACATTTTTGATCGTCAGGGTGAGGAAGACAGGACATTATTGATGGTTAACTGCCCCACAATGGTTTACCTTGCATCATACTTGGTGCTCGAGTGAAAACCTGGTTCTTTCATTAGATCGAAGTGGGGTCCTTTATGGGCCACAAGCAGGGTGCTTTATGGGCCAGTAGCCGGGTGCTTTATGGGCCAGTAGCCGGGTGCTTTGGGCCAGTAGCCGGGTGCTTTGGGCCAGTAGCTGGGTGCTTTATGGGCCAGTAGCCGGGTCCTTTATGGGCCAGTAGCCGGGTCCTTTATGGGCCAGTAGCCGGGTCCTTTATGGGCCAGTAGCCGGGTCCTTTATGGGCCAGTAGCTGGGTCCTCTATGGCACAGAATGGGGTCCTTCATGGCCTCAGCTTACATCTTTTATTGTCAGGGAGAGGCAAAGCAGACGTTCTTGGTGGCTAACTGCCCCAGAATGGTTTAGCTTGCATCATACTTGGTGCTAGGGCGAAAACTTGCTTCCTTCATGGGCCAGAAGCAGAGTCCTTTATGGGCCAGAAGCGAGGTCCTTCATGGGCCACAACTTACATCTTTTATTGTCAGGGAGAGGCAAAGCGGACGTTGTTGGTGGCTAACTGCCCCACAGTGGTTTAACTTGAATCATACTTGGTGCTGGGCTGAAAACCTGGTTCCTTCATAGGCCAGAAGCAAGGTCCTTTATGAGCCAGAAGCAGGGTCCTTCATGGGCCACAAATTACATTTTTTATTGTTAGGGTGAGGAGAACCACAATGGTTTTTCATGCATCATACTTGGTGCTGGAGTGAAAACCTGGTTCTTTCATGAGATAGAAGCGGGGTCCTTTATGGGCCAGAAGCGGGGTCCTTTATGGGCCGGAAGCGGGGTCCAGTATGGGCCGGAAGCGGGGTCCAGTATGGGCCGGAAGCGGGGTCCAGTATGGGCCGGAAGCGGGGTCCAGTATGGGCCGGAAGCGGGGTCCTTTATGGGCCGGAAGCGGGGTCCTTTATGGGCCGGAAGCGGGGTCCTTTATGGGCCGGAAGCGGGGTCCAGTATGGGCCGGAAGCGGGGTCCTTTATGGGCCGGAAGCGGGGTCCTTTATGGGCCGGAAGCGGGGTCCTTTATGGGCCGGAAGCGGGGTCCTTCATGGGCCACAGCTTACATGTTTTATTGTCGGGGTTAGGCTAAGCCGACATTGTGGGTGGCTGATTGCCCCACAATGGTTTAGCTTGCATCATACTTGGTGCTGGGGCGAAAACCTGGTTCCTTTATGGGCCAGAAGCTGGGTCCTTTATGGGCCAGAAGCTGGGTCCTTTATGGGCCAGAAGCGACGTCCTTTATGGGCCAGACGCGTGGTCCTTTATGAGCCACAGCTTATATTTTTTATTGTCAGGGTCAGGAGAACAGGACATTGTTGATGGTTAACTGCCCCACAATGGTTTAGCTTGCATCATACCTGGTGCTGGCATGAAAACCTGGTTCTTTCATGAGATAGAAGCAGTGTATTTTAGGGGCCAGTAGCGGGGTCCTTTAGGGGCCAGAAGCGGGGTCTTTTAGGGGCCAGAAGCGGGGTCCTTTAGGGGCCAGAAGCGGGGTCCTTTAGGGGCCAGAAGCGGGGTCCTTTAGGGGCCAGAAGTGGGGTCCTTTAGGGGCCAGAAGCGGGGTCCTTCGTGGGCCACTGCTTACATCTTTTATTGTCAGGGTAAGGCAAAGCCGAGGTTATTGGTGGCTAATTGCCCCACAATGGTTTAACTTGCATCATACTTAGTGCTTGGGTGAAAACCTGGTTCCTTCATAGGCCAGAAGCAGGGTCCTTTATGGGCCAGAAGCAGAGTTCTTCATGGGCCACAGCTTCCATATTTTATTGTGAGGGTTAGGCAAAACCGATGTTGTTGGTGGCTAATTGCCCCACAATGGTTTAGCCTGCATCATACTTGGTGCTGGGGCCAAAACCTGGTTCTTTCATGGGCCAGTAGTTGGGTCCTTTGTGGGCCAGAAGCGAGGTCCTTTGTGGGCCGGAAGCAGGTCCTTCATGGGCCAGAAATTACATTTTTTACTGTCAGGGTGAGGAGAATAGGACATTATTGATGGTTAACTGCCCCACAATGGTTTAGCTTGCATCATACTTGGTGCTGGGGCCAAAACCTGGTTCTTTCATGGGCCAGTAGTTGGGTCGTTTGTGGGCCAGAAGCGAGGTCCTTTATGTGCCAGAAGCAGGGTCCTTCATGGGCCAGAAATTACATTTTTGATCATCAGGGTGAGGAAGACAGGACATTATTGATGGTTAACTGCCCCACAATGGTTTAGCTTGCATCATACTTGGTGCTCGAGTGAAAACCTGGTTCTTTCATTAGATCGAAGTGGGGTCCTTTATGGGCCACAAGCAGGGAGCTTTATGGGCCAGTAGCCGGGTGCTTTATGGGCCAGTAGCCGGGTGCTTTATGGGCCAGTAGCCGGGTGCTTTATGGGCCAGTAGCCGGGTGCTTTATGGGCCAGTAGCCGGGTCCTTTATGGGCCAGTAGCCGGGTCCTTTATGGGCCAGTAGCCAGGTCCTTTATGGGCCAGTAGCCGGGTCCTCTATGGCACAGAATGGGGTCCTTCATGGCCTCAGCTTACATCTTTTATTGTCAGGGAGAGGCAAAGCAGACGTTCTTGGTGGCTAACTGCCCCAGAATGGTTTAGCTTGCATCATACTTGGTGCTAGGGCGAAAACTTGCTTCCTTTATCGGCCAGAAGCGAGGTCCTTCATGGGCCACAACTTACATCTTTTATTGTCAGGGAGAGGCAAAGCGGACGTTGTTGGTGGCTAACTGCCCCACAGTGGTTTAACTTGAATCATACTTGGTGCTGGGCTGAAAACCTGGTTCCTTCATAGGCCAGAAGCAAGGTCCTTTATGAGCCAGAAGCAGGGTCCTTCATGGGCCACAAATTACATTTTTTATTGTTAGGGTGAGGAGAACCACAATGGTTTTTCATGCATCATACTTGGTGCTGGAGTGAAAACCTGGTTCTTTCATGAGATAGAAGCGGGGTCCTTTATGGGCCAGAAGCGGGGTCCTTTATGGGCCGGAAGCGGGGTCCTTTATGGGCCGGAAGCGTGGTCCTTTATGGGCCGGAAGCGGGGTCCAGTATGGGCCGGAAGCGGGGTCCAGTATGGGCCGGAAGCGGGGTCCAGTATGGGCCGGAAGCCGGGTCCAGTATGGGCCGGAAGCGGGGTCCAGTATGGGCCGGAAGCGGGGTCCTTTATGAGCCACAGCTTATATTTTTTATTGTCAGGGTCAGGAGAACAGGACATTGTTGATGGTTAACTGCCCCACAATGGTTTAGCTTGCATCATACCTGGTGCTGGCGTGAAAACCTGGTTCTTTCATGAGATAGAAGCAGTGTATTTTAGGGGCCAGAAGCGGGGTCCTTTAGGGGCCAGAAGCGGGGTCCTTTAGGGGCCAGAAGCGGGGTCCTTTAGGGGCCAGAAGCGGGGTCCTTTAGGGGCCAGAAGCGGGGTCCTTTAGGGGCCAGAAGCGGGGTCCTTTAGGGGCCAGAAGCGGGGTCCTTTAGGGGCCAGAAGCGGGGTCCTTTAGGGGCCAGAAGCGGGGTCCTTCGTGGGCCACTGCTTACATCTTTTATTGTCAGGGTAAGGCAAAGCCGAGGTTATTGGTCGCTAATTGCCCCACAATGGTTTAACTTGCATCATACTTACTGCTTGGGTGAAAACCTGGTTCCTTCATAGGCCAGAAGCAGGGTCCTTTATGGGCCAGAAGCAGAGTTCTTCATGGGCCACAGCTTCCATATTTTATTGTGAGGGTTAGGCAAAGCCAATGTTGTTGGTGGCAAATTGACCCACAATGGTTTAGCTTGCATCATACTTGGTGCTGGGGCCAAAACCTGGTTCTTTCATGGGCCAGTAGTAGGGTCCTTTGTGGGCCAGAAGCGATGTCCTTTGTGGGCCAGAAGCAGGTCCTTCATGGGCCAGAAATTACATCTTTTATTGTCTGGGTGAGGAGAATAGGACATTATTGATGGTTAACTGCCCCACAATGATTTAGCTTGCATCATACTTGGTGCTCGAGTGAAAACCTGATTCTTTCATGAGATCGAAGAGGGGTCCTTTATGGGCCACAAGGGGGCCGCTTTATGGGCCAGCAGCCGGGTCCTTTATGGGCCAGCAGCCGGGTCCTTTATGGGCCAGTAGCTGGGTCCTCTATGGCACAGAATGGGGTCCTTCATGGGCCTCAGCTTACATCTTTTATCATCAGGGAGAGGCAAAGCAGACGTTCTTGGTGGCTAACTGCCGCAGAATGGTTTAGCTTGCATCATACTTGGTGCTAGGGCGAAAACTTGCTTCCTTCATGGGCCAGAAGCAGAGTCCTTTATGGGCCAGAAGCGAGGTCCTTTATGGACCAGAAACGGGTTCCTTCATGGGCCACAACTTACATCTTTTATTGTCAGGGAGAGGCAAAGCGGACGTACCTGGTGCTGGAGTGAAAACCTGGTTCTTTCATGAGATAGAAGCAGTGTACTTTATGGGCCAGTAGCGGGGTCCTTTAGGGGCCAGAAGAGAGGTCCTTTAGGGGCCAGAAGCGGGGTCCTTCATGGGCCACAGCTTACATCTTTTATTGTCAGGGTAAGGCAAAGCGGAGGTTATTGGTGGCTAATTGCCCCACAATAGTTTAACTTGCATCATACTTGGTGCTTGGGTGAAAACCTGGTTCCTTCATAGGCCAGAAGCAGAGTCCTTTATGGGCCAGAAGCAGAGTTCTTCATGGGCCACAGCTTCCATATTTTATTGTGAGGGTTAGGCAAAGCCGATGTTGTTGGTGGCTAATTGCCCCACAATAGTTTAGCTTGCATCATACTTGATGCTAGGGTGAAAACCTGGTTCCTTCATAGGCCAAAAGCAGGGTCCTTTATGGGCCACAAGTGAGGTCCTTTATGGGCCAGAAGCACGGTTCTTCATGGGCCACAGCTTACATATTCTATTGTCAGGGTAAGGCAAAGCGGAGGTTGTTGGTGGCTAACTGCCCAAGAATGGTTTAGCTTGCATCATATTTGGTGCTGGGGTGAAAACCTAGTTGTTTCATAGCCCAGAAGCAAGGTCCTTTATGGGCCAGAAGCGGGGTCCTTCATGGGCCACACCTTACATATTTTATTTTCAGGGTAAGGCAAAGCGGAGGTTCTTGGTGGCTAATTGCCCCACAGTGGTTTAGCTTGCATCATACTTGGTGCTGTGGCGAAAACCTGGTTCCTTCATGGGCCAGAAGCTAGGTCCTTTATGGGCCACAAGCAGGGTTCTTCATGGGTCACAGCTTACATCTTTTATTCTCGGGGTGAGGAGAACAGGACATTGCTGATGGTTAACTGCCCCACAATGGTTTAGCTTGCATCATACTTGGTGCTGGGGCCAAAACCTGGTTCCTTCATGGGCCAGAAGCTGGGTCCTTTGTGGGCCAGAAGCGAGTTCCTTTATGTGCCAGAAGCAGGGTCCTTCATGAGCCAGAAATTACATCTTTGATCGTCAGGGTGAAGAAGACAGGACATTATTGATGGTTAACTGCCCCACAATGGTTTAGCTTGCATCATACTTGGTGCTCGAGTGAGAACCTGGTTCTTTCATTAGATCGAATTGGGGTCCTTTATGGGCCACAAGCAGGGTGCTTTACGGGCCAGTAGCCGGGTCCTTTATGGGACAAAAGCGGGGTCCTTTATGGGACAGAATGGGGTCCTTCATGGGCCTCAGCTTACATCTTTTATTGTCAGGGAGAGGCAAAGCAGACGTTCTTGGTGGTTAACTGCCCCAGAATGGTTTAGCTTGCATCATACTTCGTGCTAGGGCGAAAACCTGCTTCCTTCATGGACCAGAAGCAGGGTCCTTTATGGGCCAGAAGCGAGGTCCTTTATGGACCAGAAACGGGTTCCTTCATGGGCCACAACTTACATCTTTTATTGTCAGGGAGAGGCAAAGCGGACGTTGTTGGTGGCTAACTGCCCCACAGTGGTTTAGCTTGCATTATACTTGGTGCGGGGCTGAAAACCTGGTTCCTTCATAGGCCAAAAGCAGGGTCCTATATGGGCCACAAGTGAGGTCCTTTATGGGCCAGAAGCAGGGTTCTTCATGGGCCACAGCTTACATATTCTATTGTCAGGGTAAGGAAAAGCGGAGGTTGTTGGTGGCTAACTGCCCCAGAATGATTTAGCTTGCATCATATTTGGTGCTGGGGTGAAAACCTAGTTCCTTCATAGCCCACAGGCAAGGTCCTTTGTGGGCCAGAAGCGGGGTCCTTCATGGGCCACAGCTTACATGTTTTATTCTCGGAGTTAGGCTAAGCTGACATTGTGGGTGGCTGATTGCCCCACAATGGTTTAGCTTGCATCATACTTGGTGCTGGGGCGAAAACCTGGTTCCTTTATGGGCCAGAAGCGGAGTCCTTTATGGGCCAGAAGCTGAGTCCTTTATGGGCCAGAAGCTGAGTCCTTTATGGGCCAGAAGCTGGGTCCTTTATGGGCCAGAGGCTGGGTCCTTTATGGGCCAGACGCGGGGTCCTTTATGGGCCAGACGCGGGGTCCTTTGTGAGCCACAGCTTATATTTTTTATTGTCAGGGTGAGGAGAACAGGACATTGTTGATGGTTAACTGCCCCACAATGGTTTAGCTTGCATCATACCTGGTGCTGGAATGAAAACCTGGTTCTTTCATAAGATAGAAGCAGTGTGCTTTATGGGCCGGAAGCGAGGTCCTTTAGGGGCCAGAAGCGGGGTCCTTTAGGGGCCAGAAGCGGGGTCCTTTAGGGGCCAGAAGCGGGGTCCTTTAGGGGCCAGAAGCGGGGTCCTTTAGGGGCCAGAAGCGGGGTCCTTTAGGGGCCAGAAGCGGGGTCCTTCATGGGCCATAGCTTACATCTTTTATTCTCGGGGTGAGGAGAACAGGACATTGCTGATAGTTAACTGCCCCACAACGGTTTAGCTTGCATCATACTTGGTGCTGGGGCCAAAACCTGGTTCCTTCATGGGCCAGAAGCTGGGTCCTTTGTGGGCCAGAAGCGAGTTCCTTTATGTGCCAGAAGCAGGGTCCTTCATGGGCCAGAAATTACATCTTTGATCGTCAGGGTGAAGAAGACAGGACATTATTGATGGTTAACTGCCCCACAATGGTTTAGCTTGCATCATACTTGGTGCTCGAGTGAAAACCTGGTTCTTTCATTAGATAGAATTGGGGTCCTTTATGGGCCACAAGCTGGGTGCTTTACGGGCCAGTAGCCGGGTGCTTTATGGGACAAAAGCGGGGTCCTTTATGGGACAGAATGGGGTCCTTCATGGGCCTCAGCTTACATCTTTTATTGTCAGGGAGAGGCAAAGCAGACGTTCTTGGTGGTTAACTGCCCCAGAATGGTTTAGCTTGCATCATACTTCGTGCTAGGGCGAAAACCTGCTTCCTTCATGGACCAGAAGCAGGGTCCTTTAGGGGCCAGAAGCGGGGTCCTTTAGGGGCCAGAAGCGGGGTCCTTCATGGGCCATAGCTTACATCGTTTATTGTCAGGGTAAGGCAAAGCGGAGGTTATTGGTGGCTAATTGCCCCACAGTGGTTTAACTTGCATCATACTTGGTGCTTGGTTGAAAACCTGGTTCCTTCATAGGCCAGAAGCAGGGTCCTTTATGGGCCAGAAGCAGAGTTCTTCATGGGCCACAGCTTACATATATTATTGTCAGGTTAAGGTAAAGCGGAGGTTGTTCATGGCTAACTGCCCCACAATGGTTTAGCTTGCATCATACTTGGTGCTGGGGTGAAAAACTAGTACCTTCATACGCCAGAAGCAAGGTCCTTTATGGGCCAGAACCGGGTCCTTCATGGGCCACAGCTTCCATATTTTATCGTGAGGGTTAGGCAAAGCCGATGTTGTTGGTGTCTAATTGCCCCACAATGGTTTAGCTTACATCATACTTGGTGTTGGGGCCAAAACCTGGTTCTTTCATGGGCCACTAGTAGGGTCCTTTGTGGGCCAGAAGCGAGGTCCTTTGTGGGCCAGAAGCAGGTCCTTCATGGGCCAGAAATTACATCTTTTATTGTCAGGGTGAGGAGAATAGGACATTATTGATGGTTAACTGCCCCACAATGGTTTCGCTTGCATCATACTTGGTGCTCGAGTGAAAACCTGATTCTTTCATGAGATCGAAGTGAGGTCCTTTATGGGCTACAAGGGGGCCGCTTTATGGGCCAGTAGCCGGGTCCTTTATGGGACAAAAGCGGGGTCCTTTATGGGACAGAATGGGGTCCTTTATGGGCCTCAGCTTACATCTTTTATTCTCAGGGAGAGGCAAAGCATACGTTCTTGGTGGCTAACTTCCCCACAGTAGTTTAGCTTGCATCATACTTGGTGCAAGGGCGAAAACCTGGTTCCTTCATGGGCCAGAAGCGGGGCCTTTTATGGGCCAGAAGCGGGGCCCTTTATAGGCCAGAAGCGGTGCCCTTTATAGGCCAGAAGTGGGGCCCTTTATGGGCCAGAAGCGGGGCCCTTCATGGGCCACAGCTTATATATTTTATTGTCAGCCAGCGGCAAAGCGGAGGTTGTTGGTGGCTAACTGCCCCACAATGCTTTAGCTTGCATCATCCTTGGTGCTGGGCTGAAAACCTGGTTCCTTCTTAGGCCAGAAACAAAGTTCTTTATGGGCCAGAACCGAGGTCCTTTATGCACCAGAGGCGGGGTCCTTCATGGGCCACAGCTTACATCTTTTATTGTCAGAGTGAGGCAAAGCGGACGTTGTTGGTGGCTAACTGCCCCAGAATGGGCCAGAAGCAGCGTCCTTTATGGGCCAGAAGCAGGGTCCTTCATGGGCCACAAATTACATTTTTTATTGTTAGGGTGAGGAGAACAGGGCATTGTTAATGGTTAACTGCCCCACAGTGGTTTTGCTTGCATCATACTTGGTGCTGGAGTCAAAACCTCTTTCATGAGATAGAAGAGGGTCCTTTATGGCCCAGTAGCCGGGTCCTTTATGGGCCAGTAGCCAGGTCCTCTATGGTCCAGTAGCCGGGTCCTTTATAGGCCAGAAGCGGGGTCCTTTATGGGCCAGTAGCCGGATCCTTCATGGGCCAGAAGCGGGGTCCTTCATTGGCCACAGCTTACATATTTTATTGTCAGGGTTAGGCAAAGCGGAGGTTGTTGGTGGCTAATTGCCCCACGATGGTTTAGCTTGCATCATACTTGGTGCTGGAGCCAAAACCTGGTTCCTTCATGGGCCAGAAGCTGGGTCCTTTATGGGCCAGAAGTGAGGTCCTTTATGGGCCACAAGCAGGATTCTTCAAGGGCCAAAGCTTACATTTTTTATTATCAGGATGAGGAGAAAAGGACATTGCTGATGGTTAACTGCCCCACAATGGTTTAGCTTGCATCATACTTGGTGCTGGAGTGAAAACCTGCTTCTTTCATGGTCCAGAAGCTGGGTCCTTTATGGGCCAGAAGCGAGGTACTTTATGGGCCACAAGCAGGGTTCTTCATGGGCCAAACCTTACATTTTTTGTTGTCAGGGTGAGTAGAACAGGACATTATTGATGGTTAACTGCCCCACAATGGTTTAGCTTGCATCATACTGGGTGCTCGAGTAAAAACCTGGTTCTTTCATGAGATCGAAGTGGGGTCCTTTATCGCCACAACCGGGGCTTCATGGGCCAGTAGCCGACTCCTTTATAGGCCAGTAGCCAGGTCATTTATGGGCCAGTAGACGGGTCCTTTATGGGACAGAATGGGGTCCTTCATTATGGTTTAGCTTGCATCATACTTGATGCTAGGGTGAAAAACTGGTTCCTTCATGGGCCAGAAGCGGGGTCCTTTATGGGCCGGAAGCGAGGTCCTTTATGGGCCAGAAATGGGTTCCTTCACGGGCCACAATTTGCATCTTTTATTGTCAGTGAGAGGCAAACCGGAGGTTGTTGGTGGCTAACTGACCCACAATGGTTTACCTTGCATCATACTTGGTGCTGGGCTGAAAACCTGGTTCCTTCATAGGCCAGAAGCAAGGTCCTTTATGGGCCAGAATCGAGATCCTTTATGCACCAGAGGTGGGGTCCTTCATGGGCCACAGCTTACATCTTTTATTGTCAGAGTGAGGCAAAGCAGACGTTGTTGGTGGCTAACTGCCCCAGAATGGGCAAGAGGCAGGGTCCTTTATAGGACAGAAGTGAGGTCCTTTATGGGCCAGTAGCAGGGTCCTTCATGGGCCACAAATTACATTTTTTATTCTTAGGGTGAGGAGAACAGGACATTGTTGATGGTTAACTGCCCCACAATGGTTTTGCTTACATCATACTTGGTGCTGGAGTGAAAACCTGGTTCTTCCATGAGGTAGAAGCGGAGTCCTTTATGGGCCAGTAGCGGGGTCCTTTATGGGCCAGTAGCGGGGTCCTTTATGGGCCAGTGGCGGGGTCCTTTATGGGCCAGTGGCGGGGTCCTTTATGGGCCAGTGGAGGGGTCCTTTATGGGCCAGTGGCGGGGTCCTTTATGGGCCAGTGGCGGGGTCCTTTATGGGCCAGTGGCGGGGTCCTTTATGGGCCAGTGGCGGGGTCCTTTATGGGCCAGTGGCGGGGTCCTTTATGGGCCAGAAGCAGGGTTCTTCATGGGCCACAGCTTACATATTCTATTGTCAGGGTAAGGCAAAGCGGAGGTTGTTGGTGGCTAACTGCCCCACAATGGTTTAGCTTGCATCATACTTGGTGCTGAGGTGAAAACCTAGTTCCTTCATAGCCCAGAAGCAAGGTCCTTTATGGGCCAGAAGCGGGGTCCTTCATGGGCCACAGCTTACATATTTTGTTTTCAGGGTTAGGCAAAGCCGACGTTGTTGGTGGCTAATTGCCCCACAATGGTTTAGCTTGCATCATACTTGGTGCTGGGGCGAAAACCTGGTTTCTTCATGGGCCAGAAGCTGGGTCCTTTATGGGCCAGAAACGAGGCCCTTTATGGGCCACAAGCAGGGTTCTTCATGGGCCACATCTTACAAGTTTTATTCTCGGAGTGAGGAGAATAGGACATTGCTGATGGTTAACTGCCCCACAATGGTTTAGCTTGCATCATACTTGGTGCTGGAGTGAAAACCTGGTTCTTTCATGCACCAGTAGTAGGGTCCTTTGTGGGCCAGAAGCGAGGTCCTTTATGTGCCAGAAGCAGGGTCCTTCATGGGCCAGAAATTACATTTTTGATTGTCACGGTGAGGAAGACAAGACATTATTGATGGTTAACTGCCCCACAATGGTTTAGCTTGCATCATACTTGGTGCTCGAGTGAAAACCTGGTTCTTTAATGAGATCGAAGTGGGGTCCTTTATGGGCCAGTAGCCTGGTCCTTTATGGGCCAGTAGCCTGGTCCTTTATGGGCCAGTAGCCTGGTCCTTTATGGGCCAGTAGCCGGGTCCTTTATGAGCCAGTAGCCGGGTCCTTTATGGGCCAGTAGCCGGGTCCTTTATGGCACAGAATGGGGTCCTTCATGGGCCTCAGCTTACATCTTTTATTGTCAGGGAGAGGCAAAGCAGACGTTCTTGGTGGCTAACTGCCCCAGAATGGTTTAGCTTGCATCATACTTGGTGCTAGGGCGAAAACTTGCTTCCTTAATGGGCCAGAAGCTGGGTCCTTTATGGGCCAGAAGCGAGGTCCTTTATGGACCAGAAACGGGTTCCTTCATGAACCACAACTTACATCTTTTATTGTCAGGGAGAGGCAAAGCGGACGTTGTTGGTGGCTAACTGCCCCACAGTGGTTTAACTTGCATCATACTTGGTGCTGGGCTGAAAACCTGGTTTCTTCATACGCCAGAAGCAAAGTCCTTTATGAGCCAGAAGCATGGTCCTTCATGCGCCACAAATTACATTTTTTATTGTTAGGGTGAGGAGAACCACAATGGTTTTGCTTGCATCATACTTGGTGCTGGAGTGAAAACCTGGTTCTTTCATGAGATAGAAGCGGGGTCCTTTATGGGCCAGAAGCGGGGTCCTTTATGGGCCAGAAGCGGGGTCCTTTATGGGCCGGAAGCGGGGTCCTTTATGGGCCGGAAGCGGGGTCCTTTATGGGCCGGAAGCGGGGTCCTTTTTGGGCCGGAAGCGGGGTCCTTTTTGGGCCGGAAGCGGGGTCCTTTTTGGGCCGGAAGCGGGGTCCTTTATGGTCCAGATGCGGGGTCCTTTATGGGCCAGATGCGGAGTCCTTTATGGGCCAGTAGGGGGGTCCATTATGGGCCGGAAGCGGGGTCCTTTATGGGCCGGAAACGGGGTCCTTTATGGGCCACAAATGGGTTCCTTCACGGGCCACAATTTGCATCTTTTATTGTCAGTGAGAGGCAAACCGGGGGTTGTTGGTGGCTAACTGACCCACAATGGTTTACCTTGCATCATACTTTGTGCTGGGCTGAAAACCTGGTTCCTTCATAGGCCAGAAGCAAGGTCCTTTATGGGCCAGAATCGAGATCCTTTATGCACCAGAGGTGGGGTCCTTCATGGGCCACAGCTTACATCTTTTATTGTCAGAGTGAGGCAAAGCAGACGTTGTTGGTGGCTAACTGCCCCAGAATGGGCAAGAGGCAGGGTCCTTTATAGGACAGAAGTGAGGTCCTTTATGGGCCAGAAGCGGGGTCCTTTATGGGCCAGAAGCGGGGTCATTTTTGGGCCGGAAGCGGGGTCATTTTTGGGCCGGAAGCGGGGTCATTTTTGGGCCGGAAGCGGGGTCCTTTTTGGGCCGGAAGCGGGGTCCTTTTTGGGCCGGAAGCGGGGTCCTTTTTGGGCCGGAAGCGGGGTCCTTTTTGGGCCGGAAGCGGGGTCCTTTTTGGGCCGGAAGCGGGGTCCTTTTTGGGCCGGAAGCGGGGTCCTTTATGGGCCAGCTGCGGGGTCCTTTATGGGCCAGCTGCGGGGTCCTTTATGGGCCAGTAGCGGGGTCCTTTATGGGCCAGTAGCGGGGTCCTTTATGGGCCAGTGGCGGGGTCCTTTATGGGCCAGTGGCGGGGTCCTTTATGGGCCAGTGGCGGGGTCCTTTATGGGCCAGTGGCGGGGTCCTTTATGGGCCAGTGGCGGGGTCCTTTATGGGCCAGAAGCAGGGTTCTTCATGGGCCACAGCTTACATATTCTATTGTCAGGGTAAGGCAAAGCGGAGGTTGTTGGTGGCTAACTGCCCCACAATGGTTTAGCTTGCATCATACTTGGTGCTGAGGTGAAAACCTAGTTCCTTCATAGCCCAGAAGCAAGGTCCTTTATGGGCCAGAAGCGGGGTCCTTCATGGGCCACAGCTTACATATTTTGTTTTCAGGGTTAGGCAAAGCCGACGTTGTTGGTGGCTAATTGCCCCACAATGGTTTAGCTTGCATCATACTTGGTGCTGGGGCGAAAACCTGGTTTCTTCATGGGCCAGAAGCTGGGTCCTTTATGGGCCAGAAACGAGGCCCTTTATGGGCCACAAGCAGGGTTCTTCATGGGCCACATCTTACAAGTTTTATTCTCGGAGTGAGGAGAATAGGACATTGCTGATGGTTAACTGCCCCACAATGGTTTAGCTTGCATCATACTTGGTGCTGGAGTGAAAACCTGGTTCTTTCATGCACCAGTAGTAGGGTCCTTTGTGGGCCAGAAGCGAGTTCCTTTATGTGCCAGAAGCAGGGTCCTTCATGGGCCAGAAATTACATTTTTGATTGTCACGGTGAGGAAGACAAGACATTATTGATGGTTAACTGCCCCACAATGGTTTAGCTTGCATCATACTTGGTGCTCGAGTGAAAACCTGGTTCTTTAATGAGATCGAAGTGGGGTCCTTTATGGGCCAGTACCCTGGTCCTTTATGGGCCAGTAGCCGGGTCCTTTATGAGCCAGTAGCCGGGTCCTTTATGAGCCAGTAGCCGGGTCCTTTATGGGCCAGTAGCCGGGTCCTTTATGGCACAGAATGGGGTCCTTCATGGGCCTCAGCTTACATCTTTTATTGTCAGGGAGAGGCAAAGCAGACGTTCTTGGTGGCTAACTGCCCCAGAATGGTTTAGCTTGCATCATACTTGGTGCTAGGGCGAAAAATTGCTTCCTTAATGGGCCAGAAGCTGGGTCCTTTATGGGCCAGAAGCGAGGTCCTTTATGGACCAGAAACGGGTTCTTTCATGGACCACAACTTACATCTTTTATTGTCAGGGAGAGGCAAAGCGGACGTTGTTGGTGGCTAACTGCCCCACAGTGGTTTAACTTGCATCATACTTGGTGCTGGGCTGAAAACCTGGTTTCTTCATACGCCAGAAGCAAAGTCCTTTATGAGCCAGAAGCATGGTCCTTCATGCGCCACAAATTACATTTTTTATTGTTAGGGTGAGGAGAACCACAATGGTTTTGCTTGCATCATACTTGGTGCTGGAGTGAAAACCTGGTTCTTTCATGAGATAGAAGCGGGGTCCTTTATGGGCCAGAAGCGGGGTCCTTTATGGGCCAGAAGCGGGGTCCTTTATGGGCCAGAAGCGGGGTCATTTTTGGGCCGGAAGCGGGGTCCTTTTTGGGCCGGAAGCGGGGTCCTTTTTGGGCCGGAAGCGGGGTCCTTTTTGGGCCGGAAGCGGGGTCCTTTTTGGGCCGGAAGCGGGGTCCTTTTTGGGCCGGAAGCGGGGTCCTTTATGGGCCAGATGCGGGGTCCTTTATGGGCCAGTAGGGGGGTCCATTATGGGCCGGAAGCGGGGTCCTTTATGGGCCGGAAGCGGGGTCCTTTATGGGCCGGAAGCGGGGTCCTTTATGGGCCGGAAGCGGGGTCCTTTATGGGCCGGAAGCGGGGTCCTTCATGGGCCACAGCTTACATGTTTTATAGTCAGGGTTAGGCTAAGCCCACATTGTGGGTGGCTGATTGCCCCACAATGGTTTAGGTTGCATCATACTTGGTGCTGGGGCGAAAACGTGGCTCCTTTATGGGCCAGAAGCTGGGTCCTTTTGGGCCAGAAGCTGGGTCCTTTATGGGCCAGAAGCTGGGTACTTTATGGGCCAGAAGCGAGGTCCTTTATGAGCCACAGCTTACATTTTTTATTGTCAGGGTGAGGACAACAGGACATTGTTGATGCTTAACTGCCCCACATAGCTTGCATCATACCTGGTGCTGGAGTGAAAACCTGGTTCTTTCATGAGATAGAAGCAGTGTACTTTAGGGGCCAGAAGCGGGGTCCTTTAGGGGCCAGAAGCGGGGTCCTTTAGGGGCCAGAAGCGGGGTCCTTTAGGGGCCAGAAGCGGGGTCCTTTAGGGGCCAGAAGCGGGGTCCTTCATGGGCCACAGCTTACATATTTTATTGTCAGGGTAAGGCATAGCGGAGGTTATTGGTGGCTGATTGCCCCACAATGGTTTAATTTGCATCATACTTGGTGCTTGGGTGAAAACCTGGTTCCTTCATAGGCCAGAAGCAGGGTCCTTTATGGGCCAGAAGCGGGGTCCTTCATGGGCCACAGCTTACATATTTTATTGTCAGGTTAAGCAAAGCAGAGGTTGTTCATGGCTAACTGCCCCACAATGGTTTAGCTTGCATCATACTTGGTGCTTCGGTGAAAAACTAGTTCCTTGATACGCCAGAAGCAAGGTCCTTTATGGGCCAGAAGCGGGGTCCTTCATGGGCCACAGCTTACCTATTTTATTGTGAGGGTTAGGCAAAGCCGATGTTCTTGGTAGCTAATTGCCCCACAATGGTTTAGCTTGCATCATACTTGGTGCTGGGGCCAAAACCTGGTTCTTTCATGGGCCAGTAGTAGGGTCCTTTGTGGGCCAGAATCTGGGTCCATCATGGTCCAGAAATTACATTTTTTATTGTCAGGGTGAGGAGAATAGGACATTATCGATAGTTAACTGCCCCACAATGGTTTAGCTTGCATCATACTTGGTGCTCGAGTGAAAACCTGGTTCTTTCATGAGATCGAAGTTGGGTCCTTTATGGGCCACAAGGGGGCCGCTTTATGGTCCAGTAGCCAGGTCCTTTATGGGACAAAAGCGGGGTCCTTTATGGGACAGAATGGGGTCCTTTATGGGCCTCAGCTTACATCTTTTATTGTCAGGGAGAGGCAAAGCATACGTTCTTGGTGGCTAACTGCCCCAGAATGGTTTAGCTTGCATCATACCTGGTGCAAGGGCGAAAACCTGGTTCCTTCATGGGCCAGAAGCGGGGTCCTTTATGGGCCAGAAGCGAGGTCCTTTATCGGCTAGAAACGCGTTCCTTCATGGGCCACAATTTACATCTTTTATTGTCAGGGAGAGGGAAAGCGGACGTTGTTGGTGGCTAACTGCCCCACGATGGTTTCGCTTCCATCATACTTCGTGCTGGGGTGAAAACCTGGTTCCTTCATAGGCCAGAAGCAGGGTCCTTTATAGTCCAGAAGATGGGTCCTTTATGGGCCAGAAACGAGGTCCTTTATGGGCCACAAGCAGGATTCTTCATGGGCCAAAGCTTACATTTTTTATTGTCAGGGTGAGGAGAACAGGACATTGTTGATCGTTAACTGCCCCACAATGGTTTAGCTTGCATCATACTTGGTGCTGGAGTGAAAACCTGGTTCTTTCATGGGCCAGAAGTAGGGTCCTTTCTGGGCCAGAAGCGAGGTCCTTTATGGGTCAGAAGCAGGGTCCTTCATGGGCCAGTAGCCGGGTCCTTTATGAGACAGAAGCTGGGTCCTTTATGGGACAGAATGGGGTCCTTCATTGGCCTCGACTTACATCTTTTATTGTCAGGGAGAGACAAAGCAGACGTTCTTGGTGGCTAACTGCCCTAGAATGGTTTAGCTTGCATCATACTTGGTGCTAGGGCGAACACCTAGTTCCTTTATGGGCCAGAAGCGGGTTCCTTCATGGGCCACAACAATCGTTTATTGTCAGGGAGAGGGAAAGCAGACGTTGTTGGTGGCTAACTGCCCCACAGTGGTTTAGCTTGCATCATACTTGGTGCTGGGCTGAAAAGCTTCCTTCATAGGCCAGAAGCAAGGTCCTTTATGGGCCAGAACCAAGCTCCTTTATGCGCCAGAGGCGGGGTCCTTCATGGCCACAGCTTACATCTTATATTGTCAGAGTGAGGCAAAGCGGACGTTGTTGGTGGCTAACTGCCCCAGAATGGGCCAGAAGCAGGGTCCTTTATAGGCCAGGTCCTTTATGAGCCAGAAACAGGGTCCTTCATGGGCCACAAATTACATTTTTTATTGTTAGGGTGAGGATAACAGTACATTGTTGATGGTTAACTGCCCCACAATGGTTTTGCTTGCATCATACTAGGTGCTGGAGTGAAAACCTGGTTCTTTCATGAGGTAGAAGCGTGGTCCTTTATGGGCCAGTAGCCGGGTCCTTTATGGGCCAGTAGCCGGGTCCTTTATGGGCCAGAAGCGGGGTCCTTTATGGGCCAGAAGCGGGGTCCTTTATGCACCAGAGGCGGGGTCCTTTATGCACCAGAGGCGGGGTCCTTCATGGGCCA
Source organism: Rhineura floridana (assembly GCF_030035675.1). Taxonomy (NCBI): domain Eukaryota; kingdom Metazoa; phylum Chordata; class Lepidosauria; order Squamata; family Rhineuridae; genus Rhineura; species Rhineura floridana. The sequence goes on from NC_084491.1 coordinate 40,469,699, forward strand.
CAGCTTACATATTTTATTGTCAGGGTAAGGCAAAGCGGAGGTTTTTCGTGGCTAACTGCCCCAGAATGGTTTTGCTTGCATCATACTTGGTTCTGGAGTGAAAACCTGGTTCTTTCATGAGATAGAAGCGGGGTCCTTTATGGGCCAGTAGCCGGGTCCTTTATGGGCCAGTAGCCGGGTCCTTTATGGGCCAGTAGCCGGGTCCTTCATGGGCCAGCAGTCAGGTCCTTTATGGGCCAGTAGCCAGGTCTTTTATGGGCCAGAAGCGGGGTTCTTTATGCACCAGAGGTGGGGTCCTTCATGGGCCACAGCTTACATCTTTTATTGTCAGAGTGAGGCAAAGCAGACGTTGTTGGTGGCTAACTGCCCCAGAATGGGCCAGAATCAGGGTCCTTCATGGGCCACAAATTACATTTTTTTATTGTTAGGGTGAGGATAACAGTACATTGTTGATGGTTAACTGCCCCACAATGGTTTTGCTTGCATCATACTTGGTGCTGGGCTGAAAAGCTGGTTCCTTCATAGGCCAGAAGTTAGGTCCTTTATGGGCCAGAACCAAGCTCCTTTATGCGCCTGAGGCGGGGTCCTTCATGGGCCACAGCTTACATCTTTTATTGTCAGAGTGAGGCAAAGCGGACGTTGTTGGTGGCTAACTGCCCCAGAATGGGCCAGAAGCAGGGTCCTTCATGGGCCACAAATTACATTTTTTATTGTTAGGGTGAGGATAACAGTACATTGTTGATGGTTAACTGCCCCACAATGGTTTTGCTTGCATCATACTTGGTGCTGGAGTGAAACCCTGGTTCTTTCATGAGATAGAAGCGGGGTCCTTTATGGGCCAGTAGCGGGGTCCTTTAGGGGCCAGAAGCGGGGTCCTTTAGGGGCCAGAAGAGACATCCCTTAGGGGCCACAGCTTACATGTTTTATTCTCGGGATGAGGAGAACAGTACATTGTTGATGGTTAACTGCCCCACAATGGTTTTGCTTGCATCATACTTGGTTCTGGAGTGAAAACCTGGTTCTTTCATGAGACAGAAGCGGGGTCCTTTATGGGCCAGTAGCCGGGTCCTTTATGGGCCAGTAGCCGGGTCCTTTATGGGCCAGTAGCCGGGTCCTTTATGGGCCAGTAGCCGGGTCTTTTATGGGCCAGAAGCGGGGTCCTTTATGCACCAGAGGCGGGGTCCTTCATGGGCCACAGCTTACATCTTTTATTGTCAGAGTGAGGCAAAGCGGACGTTGTTGGTGGCTAACTGCCCCAGAATGGGCCAGAAGCAGGGTCCTTTATAGGCCAGGTCCTTTATGAGCCAGAAACAGGGTCCTTCATGGGCCACAAATTACATTTTTTATTGTTAGGGTGAGGATAACAGTACATTGTTCATGGTTAACTGCCCCACAATGGTTTTGCTTGCATCATACTTGGTGCTGGAGTGAAAACCTGGTTCTTTCATGAGATAGATGCGGGGTCCTTTATGGGCCAGTAGCCGGGTCCTTTATGGGCCAGTAGTCGGGTCCTTTATGGGCCAGTAGCCAGGTCTTTTATGGGCCAGAAGTGGGGTCCTTTATGCAGCAGAGGCGGGGTCCTTCATCGGCCACAGCTTACATATTTTATTGTCAGGGTAAGGCAAAGCGGAGGTTGTTGGTGGCTAACTGCCCCAGAATGGTTTAGCTTTCATCATACTTGGTGCTGGGGTGAAAACCTAGTTCCTTCATAGCCCAGAAGCAAGATCCTTTATGGGCCAGAAGCGGGGTCCTTCATGGGCCACAGCTTACATATTTTATTTTCAGGGTTAGGCAAAGCTGACGTTGTTGGTGGCTAATTGCCCCACAATGGTTTAGCTTGCATCATACTTGGTGCTGGGGCCAAAACCTGGTTCCTTCATGGGCCAGAAGCTGGGTTCTTCATGGGCCAGAAGCGGGGTCCTTTATGGGCCACAAGCAGCGTTCTTCATGGGCCAAAACTTACATTTTTTATTGTCAGGGTGAGGAGAACAGGACATTATTGATGGTTAACTGCCCCACAATGGTTTAGCTTGAATCATATTTGGTGCTGGTGTGAAAACCTGGTTCTTTCACGGGCCAGAATCTGGGTCCTTTATGGGCCAGAAGTGGGGTCCTTTATGGGCCACAAGCGGTAGCCGGGTCGTTTATGGGCCAGTAGCCGGGTCCTTTATGGGCCAGTAGCCGGGTCCTTTATGGGACAAAAGCGGGGTCCTTCATGGGCCTCAGCTTACATCTTGTATTATCAGGGAGAGGCAAAGCAGACGTTCTTGGTGGCTGACTGCCCCAGAATGGTTTAGCTTGCATCATACTTGGTGCTAGGGTGAAAACCTGGTTCCTTCATGGGCCAGAAGCGTGGTCCTTTATGCGCCAGAGGCGGGGTCCTTCATGGGCCAGAAATTACATTTTTTATTGTAAGTGTGAGCAGAACAGGACATTGTTGATGGTTAACTACCCCACAATGGTTTAGCTTGCATCATACTTGGTGCTCGACTGAAAATCTGGTTCTTTCATGAGATCGAAGTGGGGTCCTTTTTGGCCAGTAGCCGGGTCCTTTATGGGACAGAAGCGGGGTCCTCTATGGGACAGAATGGGGTCCTTCATTGGCCTCAGCTTACATCTTTTATTGTCAGGGAGAGGCAAAGCAGACGTTCTTGGTGGCTAACTGCCCCAGAATTGTTTAGCTTGCATCATACTTGTTGCTCGAGTGAAAACCTGGTTCTTTCATGATATCGAAGTGGGGTCCTTTATGGGCCAGTAGCCGGGTCCTTTATGGGCCAGTAGCCGGGTCCTTTATGGGCCAGTAGCCGGGTCCTTTATGGGCCAGTAGCCGGGTCCTTTATGGGCCAGTAGCTGCGTCCTTTATAGGACAGAAGCGGGGTCCTTTATGGGACAGAAGCGGGGTCCTTTATGGGACAGAATGGTGTCCTTCATTGGCCTCAGCTTACATCCTTTATTGTAAGGGAGAGGCAAAGCAGACGTTCTTAGTGGCTAACTGCCCCAGAATGGTTTAGCTTGCATCATACTTGGTGCTCGAGTGAAAATCTGGTTCCTTCATGGGCCAGAAGCGAGGTCCTTCATGGGACAAAAGCGGGTGCCTTCATGGACCAAAAGCGGGTTACTTCATGGGCCGCAACTTAATTTTTTATTGTCAGCCAGAGGCAAAGCAGACATTGTTGGTGGCTAACTGCCCTAGAATGGTTTAGCTTGCATCATACTTGGTGCTAGGGCGAAAACCTGGTTCCTTTATGGGCCAGAAGCGGGTTCCTTCATGGGCCACAACAATCGTTTATTGTCAGGGAGAGGGAAAGCGGATGTTGTTGGTGGCTAACTGCCCCACAATGGTTTAGCTTGCATCATACTTGGTGCTGGGCTGAAAAGCGGGTTCCTTCATAGGCCAGAAGCAAGGTCCTTTATGGGCCAGAACCAAGCTCCTTTATGCGCCAGAGGCGGGGTCCTTCATGGGCCACAGCTTACATCTTTTATTGTCAGCGTGAGGCAAAGCGGACATTGTTGATGGCTAACTGCCCCAGAATGGGCCAGAAGCAGGGTCCTTTATAGGCCAGGTCCTTTATGAGCCAGAAACAGGATCCTTCATGGGCCACAAATTACATTTTTTATTGTTAGGGTGAGGATAACAGTACATTGTTGATGGTTAACTGCCCCACAATGGTTTTGCTTGCATCATACTTGGTGCTGGAGTGAAAACCTGGTTCTTTCATGAGATAGAAGCGGGGTCCTTTATGGGCCAGTACGGGTCCTTTATGGGCCAGTACGGGTCCTTTATGGGCCAGTACGGGTCCTTTATGGGCCAGCAGTCGGGTCCTTTATGGGCCAGCAGTCGGGTCCTTTATGGGCCAGCAGTCGGGTCCTTTATGGGCCAGCAGTCGGGTCCTTTATGGGCCAGTAGCCGGGTCTTTTATGGGCCAGAAGCAGGGTCCTTTATGCGCCAGAGGCAGGGTCCTTTATGGGCCACAGCTTACATCTTTTATTGTCAGAGTGAGGCAAAGCGGACGTTGTTGGTGGCTAACTGCCCCAGAATGGGCCAGAAGCAGGGTCCTTTATAGGCCAGGTCCTTTATGAGCCAGAAACAGGGTCCTTCATGGGCCACAAATTACATTTTTTATTGTTAGGGTGAGGATAACAGTACATTGTTGATGGTTAACTGCCCCACAATGGTTTTGCTTGCATCATACTTGGTGCTGGAGTGAAAACCTGGTTCTTTCATGAGATAGAAGCGGGGTCCTTTATGGGCCAGTAGCCGGGTCCTTTATGGGCCAGTAGCCGGGTCCTTTATGGGCCAGTAGCCAGGTCCTTTATGGGCCAGTAGTCGGGTCCTTTATGGACCAGTAGCCAGGTCTTTTATGGGCCAGAAGCGGGGTCCTTTATGCAGCAGAGGCGGGGTCCTTCATCGGCCACAGCTTACATATTTTATTATCAGGGTAAGGCAAAGCGGAGGTTGTTGGTGGCTAACTGCCCCAGAATGGTTTAGCTTTCATCATACTTGGTGCTGGGGTGAAAACCTAGTTCCTTCATAGCCCAGAAGCAAGATCCTTTATGGGCCAGAAGCGGGGTCCTTCATGGGCCACAGCTTACATATTTTATTTTCAGGGTTAGGCAAAGCTGACGTTGTTGGTGGCTAATTGCCCCACAATGGTTTAGCTTGCATCATACTTGGTGCTGGGGCCAAAACCTGGTTCCTTCATGGGCCAGAAGCTGGGTTCTTTATGGGCCAGAAGTGGGGTCCTTTATGGGCCACATGCAGGGTTCTTCATGGGCCAAAACTTACATTTTTTATTGTCAGGGTGAGGAGAACAGGACATTATTGATGGTTAACTGCCCCACAATGGTTTAGGTTGCATCATATTTGGTGCTCGTGTGAAAACCTGGTTCTTTCATGGGCCAGAACCTGGGTCCTTTATGGGCCAGAAGTGGGGTCCTTTATGGGCCACAAGCGGTAGCCGGGTCCTTTATGGGCCAGTAGCCGGGTCCTTTATGGGCCAGTAGCCGGGTCCTTTATGGGCCAGTAGCCGGGTCCTTTATGGAACAAAAGCGGGGTCCTTCATGGGCCTCAGCTTACATCTTTTATTGTCAGGGAGAGGCAAAGCAGACGTTCTTGGTGGCTCGGTGCTCAAGTGAAAACCTGGTTCTTTCATGAGATCGAAGTGGGGTCCTTTATGGGCCACAACTGGGGCGCCTTATGGGCCAGTGGCCAGGTCCTTTATAGGCCAGTAGCCGGGTCATTTATGGGCCAGTAGCCGGGTCCTTTATGGGACAAAAGCGGGGTCCTTCATGGGCCTCAGCTTACATATTTATTGTCAGGGAGAGGCAAGGCAGACGTTCTTGGTGGCTAACTGCCCCAGAATGGTTTTGCTTGCATCATACTTGTTGCTCGAGTGAAAACCTGGTTCTTTCATGATATCGAAGTGGGGTCCTTTATGGGCCAGCAGCCGGGTCCTTTATGGGCCAGTAGCCGGGTCCTTTATGGGACAGAAGCGGGGTCCCTTATGGGACAGAAGCGGGGTCCTTTATGGGACAGAAGCCGGGTCCTTTATGGGACAGAAGCGGGGTCCTTTATGGGACAGAATGGGGTCCTTCATTGGCCTCAGCTTATATCTTTTATTGTAAGGGAGAGGCAAAGCAGACGTTTTTGGTGGCTAACTGCCCCAGAATGGTTTTGCTTGCATCATACTTGATGCTGGAGTGAAAACCTGGTTCTTTCATGTCATACAAGCGGGGTCCTTTATGGGCCAGTAGCCGGTTACTTTATGGGCCAGAGCGGGGTCCTTTATGGGCCAGTAGCCAGATCCTTTATGAGCCAGAAGCGGATTGCTTCATGGGCCACAACTTAATCTTTTATTGTCAGCCAGAGGCAAAGCGGACGTTGTTGGTGGCTAACTGCCCCACAGTGGTTTAGCTTGCATCATACTTGGTGCTGGGCTGAAAACCTGGTTCCTTCATAAGCCAGAAGCAAGGTCCTTTATGGGCCAGAACAGAGGTCCTTTATGCACCAGAGGCGGGGTCCTTCATGGGCCACAGCTACATCTTTTATTGTCAGAGTGAGGCAAAGCGGACGTTGTTGGTGGCTAACTGCCCCAGAATGGGCCAGAAGCAGGGTCCTTTATAGGCCAGGTCCTTTATGAGCCAGAAACAGGGTCCTTCATGGGCCACAAATTACATTTTTTATTGTTAGGGTGAGGATAACAGTACATTGTTGATGGTTAACTGCCCCACAATGGTTTTGCTTGCATCATACTTGGTGCTGGAGTGAAAACCTGGTTCTTTCATGGCATACAAGCGGGGTCCTTTATGGGCCAGTAGCTGGCTCCTTTATGGGCCAGTAGCCGGGTCCTTTATGGGCCAGACCGGGGTCCTTTATGGGCCAGTAGCCGGATCCTTTATGGGCCAGAAGCGGATTCCTTCATGGGCCACAACTTAAACTTTTATTGTCAGCCAGAGGCAAAGCGCACCTTTTTTGTAGCTAACTGCCCCACAATGGGGTCCTTTATGGGCCAGAAGCGGGGTCCTTTAAGGACCACAAACGGGGTCCTTCATGGGCCACAGCTTACATCTTTTATTTTCAGGGTAAGGCAAGGCGGAGGTTTTTGGTGGCTAACTGCCCCACAATGCTTTAGCTTGCATCATACTTAATGCTAAGGCGAAAACCTGGTTCCTTCATGGGCCAGAACCGGGGTCCTTTATGGGCCAGAAGCGGGTTCCTTCATGGGCCACAACTTACATCTTTTATTGTCAGGGAGAGGCAAAGCAGACGTTGTTGTTGGCTAACTGCCCCACAATGGTTTAGCTTGCATCATACTTGGTGCTGGGCTGAAAACCTGGTTCCTTCATAGGCCAGAAGCAAGGTCCTTTATGGGCCAGAACCAAGGTCCTTTATGCTCCAGAGGTGGGGTCCTTCATGGGCCACAAATTACATTTTTTAATGTTAGGGTGAGGAGAACAGGACATTGTTGATGGTTAACTGCCCCACAATGGTTTAGCTTGCATCATGCTTGGTGCTGGAGTGAAAACCTGGTTCTTTCATGAGATAGAAGCGGGGTCCTTTATGGGCCAGTAGCTGGGTCCTTTATGGGCCAGTAGCCTGGTCCTTTATAGGCCAGAAGCCAGGTCCTTTATGGGCCACAAGCGGGGTCCTTTATGGGCCACAAGCGGGGTCCTTCATAGGCCACAGCTTACATATTTTATTATCAGGATTAGACAAAGCCGACATTGTTGGTGGCTAATTGCCCCACGATGGTTTAGCTTGCATCATACTTGGTGCTGGGGCGAAAACCTCGTTCCTTTATGGGCCAGAAGCTCGGTCCATTATGGGCCACAAGCAGGGTTCTTCATGGACCACAGCTTACATCTTTTATTGTCAGGGTGAGGAGAACAGGACATTATTGATGGTTAACTGCCCCACAATGGTTTAGGTTGCATCATATTTGGTGCTCGTGTGAAAAGCTGGTTCTTTCATGGGCCAGAACCTGGGTCCTTTATGGGCCAGAAGTGGGGTCCTTTATGGGCCACAAGCGGTAGCCGGGTCCTTTATGGGCCAGTAGCCGGGTCCTTTATGGGCCAGTAGCCGGGTCCTTTATGGAACAAAAGCGGGGTCCTTTATGGAACAAAAGCGGGGTCCTTCATGGGCCTCAGCTTACATCTTTTATTGTCAGGGTGAGGAAAGCAGGACATTGTTGATGGTTAACTGCCCCACAATGGTTTAGCTTGCATCATACTTGGTGCTGGAGTGAAAACCTGTTTCTTTATGGGCCAGTATTAGGGTCCTTTGTGGGCCAGAAGCGAAGCCCTTTAAGGGCCAGAAGCAGGGTCCTTCATGGACCAGAAATTACATTTTTTATTGTCAGGGTGAGAAGAACAGAACATAATTTATGGTTAACTGCCCCACAATGGTTTAGCTTGCATCATACTTGGTGCTGGGGCGAAAACCTCGTTCCTTTATGGGCCAGAAGCTCGGTCCATTATGGGCCACAAGCAGGGTTCTTCATGGACCACAGCTTACATCTTTTATTGTCAGGGTGAGGAAAGAAGGACATTGTTGATGGTTAACTGCCCCACAATGGTTTAGCTTGCATCATACTTGGTGCTGGAGTGAAAACCTGTTTCTTTATGGGCCAGTATTAGGGTCCTTTGTGGGCCAGAAGCGAAGCCCTTTAAGGGCCAGAAGCAGGGTCCTTCATGGACCAGAAATTACATTTTTTATTGTCAGGGTGAGAAGAACAGAACATAATTTATGGTTAACTGCCCCACAATGGTTTAGCTTGAATCATACTTGGTGCTCGAGTGAAAACCTGATTCTTTCATGAGATCAAAGTGGGGTCCTTTATGGGCCACAAACAGGGCGCATTATGGGCCAGTAGCCGGGTCCTTTATGAGCCAGTAGCCGGGTCCTTTATGGGACAGAAGCAGGGTCCTTTATAGGACAGAATGGGGTCCTTCATGGGCCTCAGCTTATATCTTTTTTTGTCAGGGAGAGGCAAAGCAGACGTTCTTGGTGGCTAACTGCCCCAGAATGGTTTAGCTTGTATCATACTTGGTGCTAGGGCGAAAACCTGGTTCCTTCATTAGCCAGAAGCGGGGTTCTTTATGAGGCAGAAGCAAGGTCCTTTATGGGCCAGAAGCGATGTCCTTCATGGGCCACAACTTACATCTTTTATTGTCAGGGAGAGGCAAAGCAGACGTTGTTGGTGGCTAACTGCCCCACAATGGGGTCCTTTATGGGCCAGAAGCAGGGACCCTTATGGGCCAGAAGCGGGGTCCTCCATGGGCCACAACTTACATCTTTTATTTTCAGGGAGAGGCAAAGCGGGTCCTTTATGAGCCAGTAGCCGGGTCCTTTATGGGACAGAATGGGGTCCTTCATGGGCCTCAGCTTACATCTTTTATTGTCAGGGAGAGGCAAAGCAGACGTTCTTGGTGGCTAACTGCCCCACAATGGTTTAGCTTGCATCATACTTGGTGCTGGGCTAAAACCTGGTTCCTTCATGGGCCAGAAGCGGGGTCCTTTCTGGGCCAGTAGCCGGATCCTTTATGGGCCAGAAGCGGGGTCCTTCATGGGCCACAGCTTACATCTTTTATTGTCAGAGTGAGGCAAAGCGGACGTTGGTGGTGGCTAACTGCCCCAGAATGGGCCAGAAGCAGGGTCCTTTATAGGCCAGAAGCGAGGTCCTTTATGGGCCAGAAGCAGGGTCCTACATGGGCCACAAATTACATTTTTTATTGTTAGGGTGAGGAGAACAGGACATTTTTGATGGTTAACTGCCCCACAATGGTTTAGCTTGCATCATAGTTGGTGCTGGAGTGAAAACCTGGTTCTTTCATGACATACAAGCTGGGTCCTTTATGGGCCAGTAGCTGGGTCCTTTATGGGCCAGTAGCTGGGTCCTTTATGGGCCAGTAGCTGGGTCCTTTATGGGCCAGAGCAGGATCCTTTATGGGCCAGTAGCCGGATCCTTTATGAGCCAAAAGCGGATTCCTTCATGGGCCATAACTCAATCTTTTATTGTCAGCCAGAAGCAAAGCGGATGTTGTCGGTGGCTAACTGCCCCACAATGGGGTCCTTTATGGGCCAGAAGCGGGGTCCTTTATGGGCCAGAAGCGGGGTCCTTCATGGGCCACAGCTTACATCTTTTATTTTCAGGGTAAGGCAAAACGGAGGTTTTTGGTGACTAACTGCTCCACAATGGTTTAACTAGCATCATACTTGGTGCTAGGGTGAAAACCTGGTTCCTTCATAGGCCAGAAGCGGGGTCCTTTATCGGCCAAAAGTGGGTTCCTTCATGGGCCACAACTTACATCTTGTTTTGTCAGGGAGAGGCAAAGCGGATGTTGTTGGTGGCTAACTACCCCACAATGGTTTAGCTTGCATCATACTTGGTGCTGGGCTGAAAACCTGGTTCCTTCATAGGCCAGAAGCAAGGTTCTTTATGGGCCAGAATCGAGGTCCTTTATGAGCCAGAGGTGGGGTCCTTCATGGGCCACAAATTACTTTTTTTAATGTTAGGGTGAGGAGAACAGGACATTGTTGATGGTTAACTGCCCCACAATGGTTTTGCTTGCATCATGCTTCGTGCTGGAGTGAAAACCTGGTTCATTCATGAGATAGAAGCGGGTTCCTTTATGGGCCAGTAGCCAGGTCCTTTATGGGCCAGTAGCCGGGTCCTTTATGGGCCAGAAGCGGGGTCCTTTATGGGCCAGAAGCGGGGTCCTTTATGGGCCAGAAGCAGGGTCCTTCATGGACCAGAAATTACATTTTTTATTGTCAGGGTGAGGAGAACAGGACATTATTTATGGTTAACTGCTCCACAATGGTTTACCTTGCATCATACTTGGTGCTAGGCCGAAAACCTGGTTCCTTCATGGGCCAGAAGATGGGTCTTTATGGGCCAGAAGCAGTGTCCCTCATGTGCCGCGAATTACATTTTTTATTGTTAGGGTGAGGAGAACAGGACATTGTTGATGGTTAACTGCCCCACAATGGTTTTGCTTGCATCATACTTGGTGCTGGAGTGAATATCTCGTTCTTTCATGAGATAGAAGCGGGGTCCTTTATGGGCCACAGCTTACATCTCTTATTGTCAGGGTAAGGCAAAGCGGAGGTTGTTCGTGGCTACCTGCCCCACGATGGTTTAGCTTGCATCATACTTGGTGCTGGGGCCAAAACCTGGTTCCTTCATAGGCCAGAAGCAGGGTCCTTTATGGGCCAGAAGCGAGGTCCTTTATGGGCCAGAAGCGAGGTCCTTTGTGGGCCAGAAGCGGGGTCCTTCATGGGCCACAGCTTACATTTTTTATTGTCAGGGTTAGGCAAAGCCGACGTTGTTGGTGGCTAATTGCCCCACAATGGTTTAGCTTGCATCATACTTGGTGCTGGCGCCAAAACCTGGTTCCTTCATGGGCCAGAAGCTGGGTCCTTTATGGGCCAGAAAAGAGGTCCTTTATGGGCCACAAGCAGGGTTCTTCATGGGCCACAGCTTACATCTTTTATTGTCAGGGTGAGGAGAACAGGACATTGTTGATGGCTAACTGCCCCACAATGGTTTAGCTTGCATCATACTTGGTGCTCGAGTGAAAACCTGGTTCTTTCATGAGATCGAAGTGGGGTCCTTTAGGGGCCAGAAGCGGGGTCCTTTATGGGACAGAATGGGGTCCTTCATGGGCCTCAGCTTACATCTTTTATTGTCAGGGAGAGCCAAAGCAATCGTTCTTGGTGGCTAACTGCCCCGCAATGGTTTAACTTGCATCATACTTGGTGCTAGGGCGAAAACCTGGTTCCTTCATGGGCCAGAAGCGGGGTCCTTTATGGGCCAGAAGCGAGGTCCTTTATGGACCAGAAGCGGCTTACTTCATGGGCCACAACTTACATCTTTTATTGTCACAGTGAGGCAAAGCGGACGTTGTTGGTGGCTAACTGCCCCAGAATGGGCCAGAAGTAGGGTCCTTTCTAGGCCAGAAGCGAGGTCCTTTATGGGCCAGAAGCAGTGTCCCTCATGTGCCGCGAATTACATTTTTATTGTTAGGGTGAGGAGAACAGGACATTGTTGATGGTTAACTGCCCCACAATGGTTTTGCTTGCATCATACTTGGTGCTGGAGTGAATATCTCGTTCTTTCATGAGATAGAAGCGGGGTCCTTTATGGGCCAGAAGCAGGGTCCTTCATGGGCCACAGCTTACATCTCTTATTGTCAGGGTAAGGCAAAGCGGAGGTTGTTCGTGGCTACCTGCCCCACGATGGTTTAGCTTGCATCATACTTGGTGCTGGGGCCAAAACCTGGTTCCTTCATAGGCCAGAAGCAGGGTCCTTTATGGGCCAGAAGCGAGGTCCTTTGTGGGCCAGAAGCGGGGTCCTTCATGGGCCACAGCTTACATTTTTTATTGTCAGGGTTAGGCAAAGCCGACGTTGTTGGTGGCTAATTGCCCCACAATGGTTTAGCTTGCATCATACTTGGTGCTGGGGCCAAAACCTGGTTCCTTCATGGGCCAGAAGCTGGGTCCTTTATGGGCCAGAAAAGAGGTCCTTTATGGGCCACAAGCAGGGTTCTTCATGGGCCACAGCTTACATCTTTTATTTTCAGGGTGAGGAGAACAGGACATTGTTGATGGTTAACTGCCCCACAGTGGTTTAGCTTGCATCATACTTGGTGCTCGAGTGAAAACCTGGTTCTTTCATGAGATCGAAGTGGGGTCCTTTAGGGGCCAGAAGCGGGGTGCTTTATGGGCCAGTAGCCAGGTCCTTTATGGGCCAGAAGCGGGGTCCTTTATGGGACAGAATGGGGTCCTTCATGGGCCTCAGCTTACATCTTTTATTGTCAGGGAGAGCCAAAGCCGACGTTCTTGGTGGCTAACTGCCCCGCAATGGTTTAACTTGCATCATACTTGGTGCTAGGGCGAAAACCTGGTTCCTTCATGGGCCAGAAGCGGGGTCCTTTCTGGGCCAGTAGCCGGATCCTTTATGGGCCAGAAGCGGGGTCCTTCATGGGCCACAGCTTACATCTTTTATTGTCAGAGTGAGGCAAAGCGGACGTTGGTGGTGGCTAACTGCCCCAGAATGGGCCAGAAGCAGGGTCCTTTATAGGCCAGAAGCGAGGTCCTTTATGGGCCAGAAGCAGGGTCCTACATGGGCCACAAATTACATTTTTTATTGTTAGGGTGAGGAGAACAGGACATTTTTGATGGTTAACTGCCCCACAATGGTTTAGCTTGCATCATAGTTGGTGCTGGAGTGAAAACCTGGTTCTTTCATGACATACAAGCTGGGTCCTTTATGGGCCAGTAGCTGGGTCCTTTATGGGCCAGTAGCTGGGTCCTTTATGGGCCAGAGCAGGATCCTTTATGGGCCAGTAGCCGGATCCTTTATGAGCCAAAAGCGGATTCCTTCATGGGCCATAACTCAATCTTTTATTGTCAGCCAGAAGCAAAGCGGATGTTGTCGGTGGCTAACTGCCCCACAATGGGGTCCTTTATGGGCCAGAAGCGGGGTCCTTTATGGGCCAGAAGCGGGGTCCTTCATGGGCCACAGCTTACATCTTTTATTTTCAGGGTAAGGCAAAACGGAGGTTTTTGGTGACTAACTGCTCCACAATGGTTTAACTAGCATCATACTTGGTGCTAGGGTGAAAACCTGGTTCCTTCATAGGCCAGAAGCGGGGTCCTTTATCGGCCAAAAGTGGGTTCCTTCATGGGCCACAACTTACATCTTGTTTTGTCAGGGAGAGGCAAAGCGGATGTTGTTGGTGGCTAACTACCCCACAATGGTTTAGCTTGCATCATACTTGGTGCTGGGCTGAAAACCTGGTTCCTTCATAGGCCAGAAGCAAGGTTCTTTATGGGCCAGAATCGAGGTCCTTTATGAGCCAGAGGTGGGGTCCTTCATGGGCCACAAATTACTTTTTTTAATGTTAGGGTGAGGAGAACAGGACATTGTTGATGGTTAACTGCCCCACAATGGTTTTGCTTGCATCATGCTTCGTGCTGGAGTGAAAACCTGGTTCATTCATGAGATAGAAGCGGGTTCCTTTATGGGCCAGTAGCCAGGTCCTTTATGGGCCAGTAGCCGGGTCCTTTATGGGCCAGAAGCGGGGTCCCTTATAGTCCAGAAGCGGGGTCCTTTATGGGCCAGAAGCGGGGTCCTTTATGGGCCAGAAGCGGGGTCCTTTATGGGCCAGAAGCAGGGTCCTTCATGGACCAGAAATTACATTTTTTATTGTCAGGGTGAGGAGAACAGGACATTATTTATGGTTAACTGCTCCACAATGGTTTACCTTGCATCATACTTGGTGCTAGGCCGAAAACCTGGTTCCTTCATGGGCCAGAAGATGGGTCTTTATGGGCCAGAAGCAGTGTCCCTCATGTGCCGCGAATTACATTTTTTATTGTTAGGGTGAGGAGAACAGGACATTGTTGATGGTTAACTGCCCCACAATGGTTTTGCTTGCATCATACTTGGTGCTGGAGTGAATATCTCGTTCTTTCATGAGATAGAAGCGGGGTCCTTTATGGGCCACAGCTTACATCTCTTATTGTCAGGGTAAGGCAAAGCGGAGGTTGTTCGTGGCTACCTGCCCCACGATGGTTTAGCTTGCATCATACTTGGTGCTGGGGCCAAAACCTGGTTCCTTCATAGGCCAGAAGCAGGGTCCTTTATGGGCCAGAAGCGAGGTCCTTTATGGGCCAGAAGCGAGGTCCTTTGTGGGCCAGAAGCGGGGTCCTTCATGGGCCACAGCTTACATTTTTTATTGTCAGGGTTAGGCAAAGCCGACGTTGTTGGTGGCTAATTGCCCCACAATGGTTTAGCTTGCATCATACTTGGTGCTGGCGCCAAAACCTGGTTCCTTCATGGGCCAGAAGCTGGGTCCTTTATGGGCCAGAAAAGAGGTCCTTTATGGGCCACAAGCAGGGTTCTTCATGGGCCACAGCTTACATCTTTTATTGTCAGGGTGAGGAGAACAGGACATTGTTGATGGCTAACTGCCCCACAATGGTTTAGCTTGCATCATACTTGGTGCTCGAGTGAAAACCTGGTTCTTTCATGAGATCGAAGTGGGGTCCTTTAGGGGCCAGAAGCGGGGTCCTTTATGGGACAGAATGGGGTCCTTCATGGGCCTCAGCTTACATCTTTTATTGTCAGGGAGAGCCAAAGCAATCGTTCTTGGTGGCTAACTGCCCCGCAATGGTTTAACTTGCATCATACTTGGTGCTAGGGCGAAAACCTGGTTCCTTCATGGGCCAGAAGCGGGGTCCTTTATGGGCCAGAAGCGAGGTCCTTTATGGACCAGAAGCGGCTTACTTCATGGGCCACAACTTACATCTTTTATTGTCACAGTGAGGCAAAGCGGACGTTGTTGGTGGCTAACTGCCCCAGAATGGGCCAGAAGTAGGGTCCTTTCTAGGCCAGAAGCGAGGTCCTTTATGGGCCAGAAGCAGTGTCCCTCATGTGCCGCGAATTACATTTTTATTGTTAGGGTGAGGAGAACAGGACATTGTTGATGGTTAACTGCCCCACAATGGTTTTGCTTGCATCATACTTGGTGCTGGAGTGAATATCTCGTTCTTTCATGAGATAGAAGCGGGGTCCTTTATGGGCCAGAAGCAGGGTCCTTCATGGGCCACAGCTTACATCTCTTATTGTCAGGGTAAGGCAAAGCGGAGGTTGTTCGTGGCTACCTGCCCCACGATGGTTTAGCTTGCATCATACTTGGTGCTGGGGCCAAAACCTGGTTCCTTCATAGGCCAGAAGCAGGGTCCTTTATGGGCCAGAAGCGAGGTCCTTTGTGGGCCAGAAGCGGGGTCCTTCATGGGCCACAGCTTACATTTTTTATTGTCAGGGTTAGGCAAAGCCGACGTTGTTGGTGGCTAATTGCCCCACAATGGTTTAGCTTGCATCATACTTGGTGCTGGGGCCAAAACCTGGTTCCTTCATGGGCCAGAAGCTGGGTCCTTTATGGGCCAGAAAAGAGGTCCTTTATGGGCCACAAGCAGGGTTCTTCATGGGCCACAGCTTACATCTTTTATTTTCAGGGTGAGGAGAACAGGACATTGTTGATGGTTAACTGCCCCACAGTGGTTTAGCTTGCATCATACTTGGTGCTCGAGTGAAAACCTGGTTCTTTCATGAGATCGAAGTGGGGTCCTTTAGGGGCCAGAAGCGGGGTGCTTTATGGGCCAGTAGCCAGGTCCTTTATGGGCCAGAAGCGGGGTCCTTTATGGGACAGAATGGGGTCCTTCATGGGCCTCAGCTTACATCTTTTATTGTCAGGGAGAGCCAAAGCCGACGTTCTTGGTGGCTAACTGCCCCGCAATGGTTTAACTTGCATCATACTTGGTGCTAGGGCGAAAACCTGGTTCCTTCATGGGCCAGAAGCGGGGTCCTGTATGGGCCAGAAGCGAGGTCCTTTATGGGCCAGAAGTGGCTTACTTCATGGGCCACAACTTACATCTTTTATTGTCAGAGTGAGGCATAGCGGACGTTGTTGGTGGCTAACTGCCCCAGAATGGGCCAGAAGTAGGGTCCTTTATAGGCCAGAAGCGAGGTCCTTTATGGGCCAGAAGCAGGGTCCTTCATGGGCCACAAATTAAATTTTTTATTGTTAGGGTGAGGAGAGCAGGACATTTTTGATGGTTAACTGCCCCACAATGCTTTTGCTTGCATCATACTTGGTGCTGGAGTGAAAACCTGGCTCTTTCATGAGATAGAAGCAGGGTCCTTTATGGGCCAGAAGCGGGGTCCTTCATGGGCCAGAAGCAGGGTCCCTTATGAACCAGAAGCGGGGTCCTTCATGGGCCACAGCTTACATCTTTTATTGTCAGGGTAAGGCAAAGCGGAGGTTGTTGGTGGCTACCTGCCCCACAATGGTTTAGCTTCCATCATACTTGGTGTTGGGGTGAAAATTTGGTTCCTTCATAGGCCATAAGCAAAGTCCTTTATGGGCCAGAGGCGGGTTCCTTCATGGGCCACAACTTACATCTTTTATTGTCAGGGTAAGGCAAAGTGGAGGTTGTTGGTGACTAACTGCCCCATGATGGTTTAGCTTGCATCATACTTGGTGCTGGGGTGAAAACCTAGTTCCTTCATGGGCCAGAAACTGGTCCTTTATGGGCCAGAAACGAGGTCCTTTATGGGCCACAAGCAAAGTTCTTCATGGGCCACAGCTTACATCATTTATTATCAGGGTGAGGAGAACAGGACATTGTTGATGGTTAACTGCCCCACAATGGTTTAGCTTGCATCATACTTGGTGCTCGAGTGAAAACCTGTTTCTTTCATGAGATCGAAGTGGAGTACTTTATGGGCCAGTAGCCGGGTCCTTTATGGGCCAGTAGCTGGGTCCTTTATGGGCCAGTAGCTGGGTCCTTTATGGGCCAGTAGCTGGTTCCTTTATGGGCCGGAAGCAGGGTCCTTTATGGGCCAGTAGCAGGGTCCTGTATGGACCACAAGCGGGGTGCTTTATGGGCCAGTAGCCGGGTCCTTTATGGGCCAGAAGCGGTGGCCTTCATGGGCCAGAGGCGGGGTCCTTCATGCGCCACAGCTTGCATCTTTTATTGTCAGGGTGACGCGAAGCAGACATAGTTGGTGGCTGAGTGCCCCACGATGGTTTAACTTGCATCATACTTGGTGAACCAGGTGAAAACCTGGTTCCTTTATGGGCCAGAATCGAAGTCCTTTATGGGCCAGAAGCAGGTTCCTTCATGGGCCACAACTTACATCTTTTATTGTCAGGGAGAGGCACAGCAGACGTTGTTGGTGGCTACCTGCCCCACAGTGGGTTAGCTTGCATCATACTTGGTGCTGGGGTGAAAACCTGGTTCCTTCATAGGCCAGAATCAGGGTCCTTTATGGGCCAGAACCGAGGTCCTTTAGGGGCCAGAAGCGGGGTCCTTCATGGGCCACAGCTTTCATGTTTTTTTGTCAGGGTGAGGAGAACAGGCCATTTTTGGTGGTTAACTGCCCCACAATGGTTTAGCTTGCATCATACTTGGTTGTGGAGTGAAAACCTGGTTCCTTCATGGGCCAGAAGCTGGGTCCTTTATGGGCCAGTAACGAGGTCCTTTATGGTCGACAAGCAGGGTTCTTCATGGGCCACAGCTTACATCTTTTATTTCCAGGGTGAGGAGAACAGGTCATTGTTGATGGTTAACTGCCCCACTGTGGTTTAGCTTGCATCATACTTGGTGCTGGAGTGAAAACCTGGTTCTTTCATGTGATCGAAATGGGGTCCTTTATGGCCAGAAGCGAGGTCCTTTATGGGCCAAAAGCGGGTTCCTTCATGGGCCACAACTTATATCTTTTATTGACAGGGAGAGGCAAAGCGGACGTTGTTGGTGGCTAACTGCCCCACAGTGGTTTAGCTTGCATCATACTTGGTGCTGGGCTGAAAACCTGGTTCCTTCATAGGCCAGAAGCAAGGTTCTTTATGGGCCAGAACTGAGGTCCATTATGTGCGAGAAGCGGGGTCCTTCATGAGCCACAGATTACATCTTTTATTGTCAGAGTGAGGAGAACAGGACGTTATTGATGGTTAACTGCCCCACAATGGTTTAGCTTGCATCATACTTGGTGCTCGAGTGAAAACCTGGTTCTTTCATGAGATCGAAGTTGGGTGCTTTATGGGCTAGAAGCGGGGTGCTTTATGGGCTAGAAGCGGGGTGCTTTATGGGCCAGAAGCGGGGTTCCTTATGGGCCAGAAGCGGGGTGCTTTATGGGCCAGAAGCGGGGTGCTTTATGGGCCAGAAGCGGGGTGCTTTATGGGCCAGAAGCGGGGTGCTTTATGGGCCAGAAGCGGGGTGCTTTATGGGCCAGAAGCGGGGTGCTTTATGGGCCAGAAGCGGGGTGCTTTATGGGCCAGAAGCGGGGTGCTTTATGGGCCAGAAGTGGGGTCCTTCATGGGGCACAGCTTACATCTTTTATTGTCAAGGTGAGGAGAACAGGACGTTATTGGTGTCTAACTGCCCCACAATGGTTTAGCTTGCATCATACTTTGTGCGGGGGCAAGAACCTGGTTCCTTTATTGGCCAGAAGTGGGGTCCTTAATGGGACACAGCTTACAGCTTTTATTGTCAGGGTGAGACAAAGAGGATATTGTTGGTGGCTAATTGCCCCACAATGGTTTAGCTTGCATCGTACTTGGTGCTGGGGTAAAAACTTGGTTCCTTTATGGGCCAGAAGTGGGGTCCTTCATGGGCCAGATGCGGGTTCCTTCATGGGCCAGATGCGGGTTCCTTCATGGTCCAGATGCGGGGTTCTTCATGGTCCAGATGTGGGGTCTTTCATTTGCCAGAAGCGGGGTCCTTCATGGGCCAGAAGCGGGGTCCTTCATGGGCCAGAAGCGGGGTCCTTCATGGGCCAGAAGCGGGGTCCTTCATGGGCCAGAAGCGGGGTCCTTCATGGGCCAGAAGCGGGGTCCTTCATGGGCCAGAAGCGGGGTCCTTCATGGGCCAGAAGCGGGGTCCTTCATGGGCCAGAAGCGGGGTCCTTCATGGGCCAGAAGCGGGGTCTTTTATGGGCCAGAAGCTGGTGAGTTCATGGGCCAGAAGCTGTTTCCTTCATGGGCCAAAGCGTACATAGTTTCTTGGCAGAGTGAGGAAAAAAGGACGTTGATGGTGGCTAACTGCCCCATAATGCTTTAGCTATCCTTAAGTAAAGGCTTAACTCTTCACTGACTAAAACTCTGAAGGTCTCTACTAGCTTCTTTGATTCGCAACCCACAGCTCCTTTAATTGCTCAAATCTCATTTTGCATGGCTGGGCCGCATAACCTGTCGGAGAGTCGCAATGCTGGTCAACGGAGATTACTCAGCAATCTTACGTGTGTGTGTTCTAATTTTTTTCTAAAATTATACCTTCCCTGCCAATTAGTCAGAGACTTTAAGCTTTAAAATAAGAAATAACTACTTTTTTCTGGAAGTATATACTTGATAGGAAAGAGTTCTATATCTAGCTAACTAGCTAAGTTGGAGCAGCCGGCACTTCTCCCAGTGCTAGCCCTCATGCTGGTTGAGAGGGAGAGACAAAGAGAAGATGTCTGCTCCCCTCTCGAGAGAGAAGAAGAACTGGGAAGGCGGGAAGAGACTGGGATCGACATCCTTTGCATATCAGTCTAGCAGGAAGGAGAGACAGCGGGAGATCAAAGGACAGGTATAGCCTAGCAACCAAGAGGTCTCCTCTCTATCTACCCTTTTTAACCCCGTGCAGCCTCAACCCACAAGTTGGAGTTGAACCTCATACATTCCAACAGTTCCATCTAGCTTAGGGTTGTCTGCACTGATTGGGAGAGGCTCTCCAGGTTTCAAGCAGGGAGCCTTTCTCCCTGTCTGGAGATGCTGCCAGGGATTGTAGCAGGCTGCCTTTGGCATGTAAACCAGGTGCTCTGCCACTGAGTTATGGTTCATTCCCCCTCCCAGTAAAATAGGGTTCTCGTCCTCATGGTTCTGAATCAAGGGCTGATTTAAATAGGAAGCTGCCTTCAATCAAGTCAGACAGTTGGTCAGTCTAGCTCACTACACTGGCTGGGTGTGGCTGTCCAGGGCTTCAAGAAGGGGACGTTCCTAGATGTGGCATGATGTCGGAATGCCTCCTGCCAACATGCTTCATTGGTGCAGCACCCTCTGCAGGATTTGATTATACATTTGGGTGGCAATAGCCTGGGAATGTTGAAGGGGAAAGCCCTTATCATTCAGGCTTGCCAGGACTTTGTGGCCATATGCAGTAGGTGGCCTAGGACCATGATTGTTTGGTCCGATATTCTCCAGAGGAGAATTTGGAGGGGTGGGAATGATCCCAGAGGCCTGAATAAGGCTAGCCGTAAAGTGAATAGGGAAGTCTGGCTCGCCCTTGCTCATCAGCAGGGCGAGGTAATACATCATCCGGAGGTGAGGTGTGAGTGGGCTGATCTTTACTGGCCAGACGGTGTACATATGTCTGACCTTGGTAACGATCTGTTTCTTTCTGATCTGCAGAGCGCCCTGCATGAATTAATTTGGTGCAGGTGGGGGAAGAGGGACTAAGCAGAGGCTTGTCCTCTTCTGTGGCGGATTGTGGTGGAATTTAACAAGGTAGGGTTTGGTGACCACCCTTAGGCACCCTTTAAGGTGATTGGTGGGTTCTGAGGTCTGCCTTCTAGGTTATGCGGCCCGTTGGCAGGATAAGGCTCACCTTTGGGGCTAACCTGTACCACCCACTCAGAGGTTATGCGGCCCTGAGGGGGGTGGATCAGAAAGGCCTCCTTAACCACCCTGTGGGGATGGGGCCAGCAAGAAGGGATTAGGCTTGGCTCACCCCCCTTTTCTCATGGCAGGATGCCCTTGCCCAATGGGTGTGAGATAAGTTCCACAATGGCTCTGCCGATCATTCTACCATGCAATCAAGCCTGTAATTGGCTTTATTCAATAAACATGGCCCTTGATTTATGTTATGAGGCAGGGCCTTAGAGCCTGTTAAAAACTACAATTCCCACCCCACACCCCTTCTTATGTGGCTCGTCATGCAATCCAGAGGTATTGTGTGAAGGAAGAACAAGGGCAGATTTAAGAAACAAAAATTAATCAAAGGCTACTGCATAAATGTTCTTCATAAATGTTATCTTTTTCTTTGGCAGATTTGCCTCACTCACAGTGAATCTTCCATTGTTCTAAGTAGCCTTAGTTTTCTCAGGGTCAGAGAGAAAAATGCACACTCACACAAAATCAGCAGAAACGGGGAGAGACTCTGGGTCTCGGTGCAAAATCTTGAGACCAGGAGATTCCTTCCTGGTTTTGGATCAGAGCTCTTCCACATAGCTTCAGCTGTATTCAACCGCCCACTCCAGGCATAGGATAGGTAATCTCTCCTACCTGTCACTCTTTATAGTAATAGGGTTCTTTGATCTTTTTAGTTTAATGTTATGAATGGGTTAGGATATCAATGATTAATGCTGCCATGCACTCAAGTAATTCTGTAATGCTATTCTATTCTTTCTCTCAATAAAATCAAGCTTTGCTTTATTTTGGTTTGGACCTGCATTTCTTGGATTAAATTATATATATGCACCATTTAGGCACATTTCAGGGCAAAGTGCTTGTTTTTATCCCTAGCAAAAGATCCCCTCCTCTCAAGGAGGTGTGTTTCATGGGACATGGAGGTGGCAAGTTCACACACTCAGGTTCCCAAGAGCACGTGTCATAACAATCTGGTGGAGAATCAGACAGGCAGCAAGGGTTGCAGGAAATAAAGTAACAAGTGAACAGTCCTGCAATCCAGGGAAACAGGTAGCCAAGTTCTGAATGTGTCTGGAATGAGTGTGATTTCCTTTTCCTTTGTTACTATGTTTTGCTGTCTCTTGTTTTAAAATAAGTGGGGAAATGTCCTTTCAATGCTTTGGTAAAATTTAGAGGTTAAGGTATAGAAATTCCCTGGCACATGGTTATCTTCCTCCCCTTCTGTCCCTGGCAACAAAGCTTTGGCACATGGCAATTGTGATTGTGGCACAGCGATTAGCCAAAGTTGATACTGGAGAGAAGGTTAACCCACTGGTGGCCAGAAGCTACTAAGGGGTTTCCCTAAACTGGGTCCCATCCATTTTGAAAGCCCTTGATAACATTTGTGTCTCCCTCCCCTTCCCCAACGTCCTGGGGAACGAAGCCTTGCAAGTATTTTGAGCCGGTGGGGCTAGGTACTTGGAAAAGGTGGAAATAGGATTTGCACTGGGAATGTTCAGTGCTCTGGCTGGCAGAGACTCCTAACTGGTTCCTGTCCCTTTAGATACCCCCCCACCTCTAGTTTTTCCTTTTGAGAGTCAATCTGGGAGGAAAAGCTGGTGACAACAGCTGTACTCATGAGTGACTTGATCTGGGAACGTGGCATTTGAAGGTGGCTCATACCTGAACTTATTTTGAGACTAGGCTTGGTTGTTTGTGTGTGCACTATTGTATTCTTTGCATTTGGCTTTTGGTGTTGGAGATTTCTAAGCTATGGCAAAAGTGGCAACCATGGAGGGAACAAAACACTTTATGAGTCCAGTAGAGTGCTTAGAGAAATGGTTAATTAAGAAAGGAAGGTGTGTATGGGATGATGATTGTTTTAAGACAGATGACCCTATGAAAACCATGACTGAGGCTTATGTGGGATATTGCAAAGAATACAGGCCTTCCAAATCGAAGAAAAGTGCTGCAGCCGCTTGGGAACTTTATAATTCATGTCAGGAATTGTCAGATCTGTTAGAGGAAGAACACAAGAAAAGTCAGGAGTCAAGGAGTAAGTTGGCGCAGGCAGAGGAGGCATTTGATAAGGAAAGAGAGTTTTTTGCCAAAGAGCGAAGTAGTTTGATTGAGGCCTTTGATAATGAATGGGTAGATTCGAATGAAGGATGAAGAAATGATTGTAACGATTTTGGCCGTGAACGAATGAATATGTAGCAGAAAAAATCAGGCGGGCTTCTTCTTTAAGACAAATGGAGAGGGAGAGAGATGAAGCATTAGTCCAGGCTGAGGTGGCTCATAAGGAGTTGAAAAAGAAAGAGGATGAATGTACCAGGGCAAAATTAACTGCTGAACACCTGGTGGTTAGAGCACGAGAGCAAAAGTTGAATGTTAGCCATGATGAGAGCAATCGGGCTTCAGATGATGGATGATATGAGGAGGGCGTTGGATAGAGGAGAATATACCTTCCTCCTCCTGGATCTCTCAGTGGCTTTTGATACCGTCGACCACGGTATCCTTTTAGATCGCCTGGTGGGATTGGGAATAGGAGGCACCGTTTTACAGTGGCTCCGTTCCTATCTCTCAGACAGACATCAACGGGTGGCATTGGGGGAT
Organism: Rhineura floridana; assembly: GCF_030035675.1. Taxonomy (NCBI): domain Eukaryota; kingdom Metazoa; phylum Chordata; class Lepidosauria; order Squamata; family Rhineuridae; genus Rhineura; species Rhineura floridana. The sequence continues at coordinate 40,492,991 of NC_084491.1, forward strand.
GAGGTTTCAGACCCTTGGCCTCTCTATTGTGGAGTGCCACAGGGTTCTATCCTCTCCCCCATGCTATTCAACATCTATGTAAAGCCGCTGGGGGCCATCATCAGGAGATTTGGGCTGCAGTGCCACCAATATGCGGATGACACTCAGCTCTATCTCTCATTTAAGTCCTCACCAGAGTTGGCTGTGGAGACCATGTCCAAGTGCCTGGAATCCGTAAGTGGATGGATGGGAAGGAATAGCCTGAAACTAAACCCTGACAAGACCGAGGTGTTGCTTGTGGGAGACAAGAGAAGGTTAGGAGAAATAGACCTGGTGTTTAATGGGGTAAGATTACCCCTGAAAGACCAGGTCCACAGCCTCGGGGTCATTCTTGACTCCCAACTGTCCATGGAGGCTCAGGTTTCAGCAGTGAGCCGGGCAGCTTGGTATCAATTACATCTGATAAGGAGGCTGCAACCCTACCTTCCTGTCCATCTGCTCCCACGGGTGATACATGCCCTGGTCTCCTCCCGCTTAGACTACTGTAATGCGGTCTACGTGGGGTTACCCTTGAAAACGGTCCGGAAATTACAACTGATACAGAATGCGGCAGCACGATTGATTAAGAACAGCCGTCGCCGTGGTCATATCACTCCGGTGTTAGTAGATCTACACTGGCTACCAGTTGTTTACCGGGCCCAATTCAAGGTGTTGGTGTTGACCTATAAAGCCCTATACGGTTTCGGCCCAGTTTATCTGAAGGAGCGCCTCCAGCATCACCAATTATGCCTCCAGATGAGATCAGCCACACAAGACCTTCTCTCAGTCCCACCAGTTAAAATAGCGAGGCTGGTGCGGACTAGAGAGAGGGCATTCTCGATTGTGGCCCCCACCCTCTGGAATTCCCTTTCTTTCGACCTTCGCCATGCCCCCTCCCTGATAGGTTTCCGCCGAGCCTTGAAGACCTGGCTGTTCAGGCAGGCCTACGGGATCCCTGGGGTGGGTTAGCTTTTAATACTGTTATTAATCAGAATTGTAGTGTTTAGTCTAATTATTGATTGTGGCCCTCACTGTTTTATATTGTATTTTATTGTATTGATGTACGTCGCCTAGAGTGGCTGTTAGTTCGGCCAGATAGGCGACTCATAAATAAAATTTTATTATTATTATTATTATTATTATAAAGCTCAACTTAAAGAACTGGAAAGACAGTTGCAGGTCCAACAGGGGCTGGTGGCCACAGTTATGCATGTTTCGGGTGATGAGGATGAGGAATGGGGCCTTCCCCCCTCCCAGAAGATGCTGTATCATCTGCTCCTTTAAATCCTGAATGGAAGGAGTCACAGGTACTTGCACCCATTATAATGAAAAATGTGGTGGAAACCACTGGGATGGGGCCAGCTCGTAATAAAATTGTCCAAGAGATTGTACGTTGGTCCCCTCCCCAGGCAAAGGCAGTGGCTGATAGTTTGGGTCCTTTGAATAAGGACATAGTTTTGACATGGTTAACTAGGGCAGATGAAATGTATTCTACTGCTGATGCTCAAGATTTAATGCAAGTGGCAAGATATTGTGCCACAATATTGTGCCACAGAGCAGGATGGAGCGTCCATAGAGGCAAGGTTCAGAATGGGGAATGCAGGGGATGTGTATGACTGGATGACAATTGTGATCAAGGCCCTGTTGCCTGGGATGAATGTGTTAAGGGCATATGTTATGGAGAGTCAAGGTGTAGGGGAAAGCCCATGTGAATCAGAAGAAATTCCTTGCACATTTATCAGAGCATGTCAGACTTCGGGAAGATGGCCAGTATGAGTATAATAACAGAGACTTTCTGGAAGCTGTGCACATGGGGTTAAATGCTCAAACGAAGTTAGCAATAGGGAAAATGGATCTTGAAAGTGTTACTTGGCGGAAATTGAGTGTGGCTATTTCACAAGTCTCTGAGCTCCTTCAAGAGGTTGGAGGAGGGCGAAAAGCCACCACTGTACAGAAGAAGGTTCAGCTTGAGCCGATTCAAACCGTCACATATACCAATCAGGGGCCTCATTCATCTGTTGTACCCAATGCAAATCGGGGACCCCAGGAAAGAGGAAACTATCGCCCTTTCTTGGCCCCTGGTTCCAATCGGGGTACTTTCGCATCAAAAGGGGCAAAAAGAAGATCTGGGTTTAATAACTCCAGCAGCAAATACGGCAACTTTTCTCCCCCCCCCCAACAAGGCCCTACTCAGACACAACAGGGGAATGAACAGGTGGATTTTGGGGATCCCTTCCATAATCAGCTTTGGTCCATGCTTAGAAATTTGGGAGAAAATATGGATCAATTTCACAAGCAACTCACTGAAGTTTTGCTGAATGCTTTAAACAGGAGAGCACAGGCTCCTGACATGGCCCCGTCCACCTCTGCTTCTGTTTCCCCCCCCCACTGCCCCCACTGCTCCTATCCAGCTTCGCTCAGAAGAGCAGAGGCAGGCCATACAAGATGTCCACAGTCGAACCCAGGGCTGCCCAGTTCCTGCTACTCCAGTCACAACCGTGTCTATGTTAGCACCAGCTTTGTGGGGCAGAATGAATGTGGAGGCCACTACTTTGGAACTGGGAACAGTGGCCAGAAAACCAGGCTTGGGTTTTTCAGATGAATCCAGTCTGAAAAAACCAGAGGTCTTTAGTGCAAATTCTGTAGCTACGGGGGGAGGCGATTCTCTCCTAGAACAGGGTGTCATGGATCACAGTGCAAAACCCTCTTTGGCACAAAAGGAAAAGTTTTCTATAACCAAAGAAGTTGAAAGTCCAGAAACAGCTGGAAACGGAAGGGCTTCTGTTACTGAGCAAAGTCCTGTTAATGTTCTTAAAGAGGAACATACAAAAACATCTTCTGAAATTGCAGGCCCTGATTTCAATGCTTCAGATTTGCTTGAAAACACACAAGATGTGCCCACTTCCATGGAAAGAAATACTGATTTAAATGTTTCCTTTGGGTCTACTACACCACAGTCTCTTGCTAATGAACATTCTTTTCCTAAGGAACAATCTCTTGCTGGCAAACAGCCTTTGAATCAAAACAAGACTCAAAGTATAGAGCTTCTAGCTTCAGGAAGAGTCTATCCAGAATCTGAAGTTACTTTGAAAATTAATACAATTTGGCTTCCAAAACAGCAGCTGGTTTCTGATGCCATCTGCATGAGAATGGACAAGTTGCAAAACCCCAATTCCAACAGGGAGCTGCTTTCTTCATTGTCACACTTTGTGTGTGCAAATTCCAGCACTGATGCAAATGTGTTATTGCATGCAGTCCCTGACAGGCTGAGTAACAGGGAACCCAGAGCAATTGCTCTGCAAACAGGGTGTTCACCAGTGAAACTCCCTGACATGGTACAAATGGAAGCACAATTGTGTTGGGAATGTTATATGCTGGTGCTACTCACTGTGCTTTGTTTTGCATCTGCAGCAAGATAAATCCAAAAGAGGAAGATTCCACATGTATCAGAATTAAGCACAACATTAAGGGAAGGAATCTCAGATTCAAATGCATTACACGAAAAAGATTTGGACACAAAAGCAGCAAAGGATCCTGTAAGCAAATCCAAATCTAAGAAATGGGAAGATGCGAGTGTGACCCATGGTAAGAAGCAGGGAAAGTGCATTCGGATGATGTACAGACAAAGACATGAGGGTAAGACTTACAGACACACTGACAAAGATCCCTGTAATACTAAATATTTTCTTGGTGCCTCACTGAAGGTACAAGTTCTTGTAACTAAGGAGTGGAAGGACAAACCACCTGATATGCTTTCTCCCTCCAGTTTTAGTTGTGTGCATGCATCCCAAATTCAGGACTTCATTGCCCAAGATGTAATATGGTATTCTTCAATGGGCACAGCTTGAATGGTGTTATATGCCTTTTTTTCTTTCCCTGGGGTTTTGCAATTGTTCAGTTAGTTGTTGTTTTTGAAGAAATTTGCTCTGTTTGTCTAAGCAAATGATTAAAGAAGAATGGATGGGAGAAGGGAGTACAGAGGCGGTCCTGGAAGTTTTAAGCTTCCTTATAGCAGGTAAAAGCATAGTGACATAACCTTTAATAAAGGGTGGTATGTGGAAGGAACCCCAGTTCCCATTGGACAGGGGTAGTTTTAAGATTGAGGCATACAGGATGTAGACAGAAGGTTTGAGAAACGTAGAAAAACCGTGAACAGGTTAAAGAGTCAGTGACTATTTGTGGTGGGTAAGGAATGTCTTGGGCAAATAAATGGATTGACTCATGGGAGGGAGAGGGAAAAGAATAATTTCTGTTTTATTTTCTTAAAGCACCAGAACATGCCCACTATCCTGTTGATGATATGGGGAATCTTAGGAGCACATGCAACGTGGAAGGCAGGTGTCCTGGAAAATACTGACATCGAGCCCATCCCCACAAATGCTTGGATTTGTTATCAGGACACAGAGGTGGAGATGGCCTATCGATTTCCAGGGTTGCTAAGTAATGCTTCCAGGAGACAACAATTGGAAAAATATATCCTCCATCAGCTACCTGTCTCACAGAGTGCTGCTTGTGAGGAGTCACGGTTAATTAAATGCACCAAGGGTCTCCAGAAGCAGCAAGTTCATTTTTGCCATGATTCTTCTGTGGACACCAAGATTTCTTGCAGCCCACGATTTGGTGAAATGTCCCAAGGTAGCGCCATGATTCATGAAGAAGTTTGCAACATTTTATGGATTTCTATGGTCACTTGGGGGGAGGGATCACCTTTGCACTTCCAGGTTTTTATGGCAAGTGCCAAGAAAAGAAGACCCACCGATGAACTGGCTCTTGTCCTGATTTCATCAATAGGGCAAGAATATCGCAGAACTATGACAAATTGGCAGAGGTTCAATGGACTTATGGATGTGACCAAGATACACACTTTCGGTCCTCCAGACTGGATAATGTCTATCCAGAAAAAGTACTGCCATTATGGACAATATCATATTCCTTTTAATTAAATAGATTATGATCTTGTTGGATCTCACATGATTAAATTGAACTACCCCCAGCAATTATTGATAAAACCAGGGACTGCACTTAAGGAAGTGGTAGTCTCATTTGAGAAATTAAACATTGCAAAGGAATTCCCTGTTTGTGCATCATATTTAGAGATGAGTAGTAAGGGATGGGATAACTGGGTTAAATTATGGGAAGGGGAGAATGGGAAGAGAAATAAGCGGGATTTGTCAGGGTGGCTGGGTACTGGAGCTGCTTTTCTGGATGCTACCAATATTGAAATATTAGCCAACAAATTACATTATACCACTGAAGAAATAAGTAAGATGACAGAACCTATCAATAGGGCTCTGGAAAAGACTACTGAAACCCCCCAAATCATAGCCAGTTTACTTCCAATGTGGGAACAGAGAATGGAAAAAGATTATCATGACATGATAAATACCATGCGGTCCTTACAACAGACTATTTCCTTGGCCATTACATGCACCCAAATGCAGAATTGGGCCCATACAGTGGCTTTGGAACTTATTCACATGACAGATAATGGGTTTATGCCCAGGGAAATTAGGTCTCTAATTCAACATCATGTCCAAAGGAGAAAGAAAATTGGAAGACTGGTGGAGCCTTGTCAATGCCACATACGATAAGCAAAATCATGCATTAAGATTGTCTATTGTAATGGTAGAAGCATCTGAAATCATTACTGTATATCCTGTAATTCCATTGGGAATCACTGTAGATCAAGATTTAGTTCTTTATGCCCAGGAAGTTCACCAGTGGGCCATAATTAAGCATGCAAGATGGGTAACCATTAATGTGAAAGGTTGTCAACATCATAAGAAGTTAGGATTTGTTTGTGAAGATGATAGTTTGGAATCCCATCAAGATTGCTTTTCTCTCAGAATGATTAACATATTGTATTGCTCTTTCATGCTAAGAAATGAATCAAGTTCAACTATTGTATATTCTGGACATGGGTGTGTGTGCCTTAGAACGTTTTGTGATTATGCTGTTATTGATAAGTATTATATACAACCTATGCTAAGATATATCAATAGATGCTTTTGTGGTATTGAGGAAATAGTAGGATGTGATTTTTCATTTAAAGTCCCTGTATGGACCATCCAGAGAATATTAGTTAATCCAGATTTGTTTCAATACCTCAAACCCATTGTATTAGGGTATGGCCTAGCTGATCTCCAGAAGTTACTTTCTCATCCTATGTTACAGAAATAATTGGAAGCAGTTAAACAAATGGGAGAGCAAGCTACACTCCAGATAAAACACAAGCGCCATATAATTACCAATATAGCAGGCAAGATCAAACAGATGGGGGCACATAAATGATGGGATTCCCTGTTTGGCTGGTGAGGAGACGCCAAAGGAGGTTCAAACCTTTTAATGCACCCCATTTTAATATGTCAAGTTTTTTTGGTCTTCGTCTTAATAGCCCTTGTAATATGGATCCGATCTCAAATGGCACAGATATACCAGAGGGAATGCCGCCCCCAACCACTGCTTGTGCCCCCAGCTGTCCCCACAGCATGTTCTGCTGCCCCCACCGCCCCACCTCTCATTCCCCCTCCTACCGCCCCACCACCACCCCGCCTCTCATTCCCCCGCCGCTGCTGCAGCTCCTGCAGCCACCCCACCCCACCTCTCATTCCCCCACCGCACCTCCTGCCGCCCCCGCCTCTCGTGCCACCGCCACTGCATCTCCTGCCGCCCCCGCCTCTTGTGCCACCGCCACTGCACCTCCTGCTGCCCCCACCACCCCGTCTCTCATTCCCCCGCCGCTGCACCTCCTGCCACCCCCCCACCTCTCATTCCCCCGCTGCCGGAAGAACAAGGTCTGCTGTCATCAGACCACATTAGATTCTTTTAAATGGCAAAGGCTCCAAAGTTCATTTGCCGCCTATAAGCTTCTAGGACAAATTGCCCAAACAGGTGAATTATGCCACAATTTACTATGGGAAAAAAGGGGGGGGACTTGTGAGTCAGCATTCAAGCTGACCAGATGTACAATCTTAATTAGCAACTAATATGTGGTTTTGTTGAGTTCTGAGTGAGCAGCATTGTGAGAATGTATTATAAAAGCAGCATTTCAAGTGTAAAATTTGATTTCAAGTGTTGGGGTATCAGTGAGATTCTGTTGTGCCATTCTGTTAATCTTATGGATAAAAAAAATATTCTACTACCCCCTCTGTGTGTGTGTTTATTTTTAATATTGTTTTAGGCTACATAGATGTGCAGCAGCCAAGGCCAGCACCTTGTAGGCGTTTTTTTTAAGTAACTGAAATGTAACTGTAGTGATTACTTTTGAGAAAAAGTAAAATAATCAGTTACTTCCAGAGCAATTGTAATTGTAACAGTAATTACTACTTTTTTGGTCAAGTAATTGTAACTGTAATTTATTACTTTTTAAAAGTAATCTTCCAAGCTCTGGCCTCCTCCTCCCCTGGTGCATTCTCTATATCTGCCCAATTTCCCTGCTTTTTAAAGTTTGCTAGAAATAGTTGTTGGCTATAGATACATTCTTAAACCGCAAGGGTTTTTTGCCTATTAGTGAATCTACAAATAATTGGGTATTAAAACAAATTAAACCAGAACTGTCACTAGAAGCTAAAATGATGAAACTGAGGTTATCATACTTTGGACACATCATGAGAAGACATGATTCACTAGAAAAGACAATAATGCTGGGAAAAACAGAAGGGAGTAGAAAAAGAGGAAGGCCAAACTAGAGATGGATTGATTCCATAAAGGAAGCCACAGACCTGAACTTACAAGATCTGAACAGGATGCTTTACAACAGATGCTATTGGAGGTTGCTGATTCATAGGGCTGCCATACGTTGTAATTGACTTGAAGGCGTATACAAGTCTGATAGACTGCTGCATCCTTTTCTGCAGACCTACTCTTATTTATTTTTTAGTCAGTCATGTCTATTAACTTCCATGGGTTTACTCTGAGTTGGACTAGCCTTGAATGTCACCCATGCTATCCTTGCAACAACCTTATGTGGTAGGCCAGACAGAGATTACAACTGGCCCAGAGCCACTCGGTGAACCTCATTGCTGTACAGGAACATGAATCCCCATTGCCCAGACTGAAGGACAACCATCTATCTACTATACCAGGGAAGTGAATGAGGCCTTCCGGGCCTCTCCAGCTGGCCCTTGCAACCCTCTCCAGGCCACACCCCTCTTGGACACTACTTCACACCCCAAGTGTTTTTGTCTAGCTGAAATGTGTCCTTGAACTCTGGGCTCCTACTGGGAGGAAGGGCAGGATATAAATCTAATAAAATAAAATAATTTGTTTTATTTATTTATTTAACTCTTAAAATGCCTCTTGCTTGTGAGGATAGAGCATGAAGAGGGGCATCTGTGTAGAAACCAGCCTAGTGCTCCCCTCACTTTTGCTTCTGGCCTCTCCCACCATTGGCATATGGCCCTCAGCAGGTTGCTTAGATGGGAATGCGGCCCTCAGGCTGAAAAGACACACACACAAAAAACACTATTCTGGCTCTTGCTCTGGGTCACCCTCTTCAGAACAGAAGGAGATCCATCCTCAGGGGCAGAGGCAACTGTCTCTGGGAGTCCATCTGTAGAACATCTAATCCATCAAACCAAAGGCAGCCCAGGAAAGTTGCAGTGTGGCCCTCAGATGCTTGCCATCTCCTCTTCTTTCTGCAGTCTTGGTCAAGCTGCAAAACCAGCAGCCATGCTGAAAGTCTTCCTCTTGACCAGAAGCAGGGGCAGCCAACGTGGTGCCCTCCAGATGTTGCTGGACTCCAACTCCCATCAGCCCTAGCCAGCATGGCCAGTGCTCATGAATGATGGGAGCTGCAGTCCAACAACATCTGGAGGGCCACTGGTACCCCACTTCTGGGACACAGGATGAAAGTATCTGTTTAATGGTTAGAGGATATGGGGCTGGTCGACTCCTGGTAGGCTGCCGTATGTGGCTGAAGGGGAGGAGACTGATCCATGTGGCAAGTTGTTTACACATTTTGCACTCCTGCTCTGGAGGAACATCTCCCTCAAAAGAGGCAAAGCCCTCCAACATCTAAGACAATGTACATTAAATATGTATAACAATAAAAGGCTGGTCTGTGGTAATAGTTTATTCCATTACTGTGCGGGCCTGTACAAATACACAGAGTGGTTTTGTATCCACCTCAGTTGGTTGCTCCACACATCCTGTTCAGGAATCTTCTTTTAGCCCACTCAGGGGTCAGAGGAAGTACCTCATGGCTGCTCAGCAACTCCACATCCATCCCCTTGCATCCTGTTAAGTGGTTGCAGAGCACATTCTGTGGTTGCTAGGTAACTACCTATGCCTCCTCTTCTACCTGTCCCACACATCTCAGAATTGGGTTGAAGGCCAAGATGTTATAGGCTTGCAATATGGAATCACCAGGATCAGAAAGAGTAGAAAATCATACAATACCAGTGGCTGAGGACAGAGATAGCCATTGCCTTCAAGCCCTGCTTCTGGGCTTCCCAGAGCATTCATCTGATCACCATGGGAAACAGGCTGGGCTAGATCAGGGATAGACAATGCAGCGTCCTCCAGATGCTGTAGACTACAACTCCCATCGTCCCTGACCATACTAGCTGGGGCTGATGGGAGTTGTAGACCAGAGAGCACCATGTTGGCAAGCCTAGGCTGGACCAGATGATGGACCTTTTAGCAGATCCAGCAGGGCTTTTTGTCCATTCGTGCTACAGGCTCAGCAAATTCTGAAACAGAAAGTGGCAAGCATCCAAAACACCAAGAATAAAAACTGAAGGAAAATCCGAAGATGCTGGAAAATATGGTGTTTATTAAAAAAAAAAAAAAAAAACGCATTTCGGCCACTTTATTGTCTGGCCTTCATCAGGGGCTATAAATAAACAGACCAGACAATATAGTGGCTGAAATCTGTTGGGCTTTTTTTTGAAAATAAACACCATATTTTCCAGCATCTTGGGATTTTCCCTCCATTTTTATTCTCAGCAAATCCTGAACCAATGTCCATTCTGTCCAATAAATGGCCAGCCATGGATTTGGCTCTCTCATAGGGCGTGTTCATTTGTTTTTCCTTAACATGGACTAGCAACTTAAACAGGCTTCCATTCATTTGGTTTCTTTTCCTTTGGCTCATATATTTTGATATGAACTTCCTCGAATAAGGTTTTCAGTTCCAAAACATGGATTGACCCTGGGGAGCAATAGACAGGGTTGCAAGGAGGGAGATAGATTGAGCGCTCAGACAGGATTATTAGATTGTTGTACGGATGAAGCTAGCCCGCCCCCCTAGTCTCCATCCATGAACTTCTTTTCCTAGAAAATTATATAACCATCACACCTGAAACATTATTTATCTGACAATAAAGAATGAGCAATAAAGCACTCCTTTCACAGCAGCCTGGTGAGTTTGGCCTATTTTTAATTTTAATGTTGCATATAATGAGCTGGAGTCCCCAGCTTCACCCCACGAATGTCATTTCTTTTTTTTATAGCCGTCACTATATAAGCACAGTGAGGCCGTGGGGAGAGACAGCTTGGAAGAAGAGTGAGGAGAAAGCTGCCCCTTAACAGCCAATGTGGGGTGCGGAGAGAGAGAGAGAGAGAAGTGATTTATGTAATTGTTCCAGGAAGAAACTGGCATCTCCAAAGTCAAAGACAAGGCACTGGTAAGGAAAAAAGGGGGGGCATTGGGATGTTGTAAGGAGTTTACTGCATGTTTAGCCTACCTTGTATTTATGGATGAATAAATGTGTGGTGGTATAAGGAGTTGTAGGAGCAATTCCCCAATGAAGAAAGGTTGCACAGTTTGGGACTTTTTCGTTCAGAAAAAAAGGGAGAAGGAGGGAACATGAAAGAGGTGTATAAAATGATGCATGGTCTGGAGAAAGTGGATGGGAAGGTCTCCCTGCCCCGCCCGCCCCCCCACCCCCCGCATAATAACTAGAATTCAGGGCCAGGCTGAACATTGGGAGAGCCAGGAGAGGGGCTGCATCTACTCCATACATTTAAAGTACTATTATGCCGCTTTAAACAGTCGTGGCTTCCCCCTTGGGAACTGTCGTTTAAGGGTGCTGAAAGTTGTTATGAGGCCCCTATCCCCCTTAGAGAGCTACAATTCCCAGAGTGATTTAACAGCCAACCCCTCTTCCCAGGGAACTCTGGGAATTGTGGTTCTGTGAGGGGAAGAGAGGTCTCTTAACAACTCTCAACACCCTTTAAAAATGACCACTCCCAGGAGGCTTTGGGGGACACCACAGCTGGTTAAAGTGGTATGGTACTGCTTTAAATGTATAATGCAGATAGGGGCAGACAAAAGCAGGTACTTCTGAACACAGTAGAGTTGGATAACCTCCCTGGTGGACTGTGGGAATGCTGTGGACATAATATATCTCAACTTCAGCAAAGCTTTTGGCAAAATGCCCCATGATATTCTGATTAGCAAGCGAGCTAAATGTGTGCTGGATGGAACAACTATCAGGTGGATCCACAGTTGGCTACAGAATCATACTCAAAGAGTGCTTATCAATGGTTCCTTCTCAAACTTGGGGGAGGTAACCAGCGGGCTACCGCAGGGCTCAGTCCTGGGCCCAATGCTCTTCAACATTTTTATTAATGACTTGGAGGATAAGGCTATTAGTGGCTACTAGCCATGATGGCTATGTTCTACCTCCGCTGTCTGAGGCAGTATACCTCTAAATACCAGTTGCTAGAAATCACTAGTGGGGAGATTGCTGTTGTGATCAGGCCCTGCCTGTAAGCTTCTCATAGGCTAGGGTTGCCAGGTTCAGGGCCTGAGACTGATCCTGTATCTTTAGGAGAAGAAAAAGTCAGCCAAGTGCAGGTGTTCTTACAACACTGTAATGGGAAAAACCACAAGGTGGAATTCTCCCTTCCCTCTGCACAACTTTATAGATACAGAAGACCTCTTGGAGGCTGGGCCTGACAACCGAGAGGTCTTCTGTATCTGAACCTGGCAACCCTATCATAGGCATCTGCATGGCCACTGTAAAAATAGGGTGCTTGAATAAATGGGCCTTTGGCCTGGTCCAGTAGGCAGGCTCTTCCTACGTTCATATGTGTAAGGTAACTACCTGTCCTATTGTACAGAGGATAGTACTCTATTTGGAAGGCTGTCCAGTCAAAGTCCAGTTTAAAGATAAAGAACCAAAAGAAGGAAGGGTTGTATCCAGTGCTAGCCCTACTCAGAGTAGACCAACTGAAATAACAACATGAGTAACTTAATCCCATTGATTTCAGTGTATCTACTCTGAGTAAGACTAGCAAATCACACAAATCACCTGAACACAGTCCCCCACTATGGTGCTATGGTATATTTCTGTATTTAAATTCTAGAAATTAATTCTAAATTTGCATCTGGACATAAACTGTCACATGGAATGTGAATCTATTCTCCTAATGTGTGCATTTCTCTTAATAATATGCATTTTGTACACAAGTATATACAAAAATGCATATACTGGGGTAAAGTGTCCATAAAAATGCATATATTAGTGAAAACGTTATACAAAAAATGCATTTTAGGGGATTAGGGGAAATTGCATATAAACATTTCATGGAAACAATACGTGAATGCTGATGAATTTTCATGAGGACTTAATTTTTAAAAAATCGCCAACTAGTGTGGAAATGTGGTGAACTGAACTTAGAATGGAAAAATAAGGAAGGGAGAGAGACTAAAATGGACAGATTTTGCCCATTCCTCCTTCCCTCCCTAAGATGGGCCTACAACCCACTCTTCTGACCAGCAGTGGGTCATACAGCTGAATTTGATACTAATTGGATCCTGAGTGAAGTGCTTTCCAAATTTAGCCCCATGTTTGTTTATATAATTCAGAGCTGTTTTTTATTACCTGTTTGGTACCTTGCAAGCATCCCATTAGGACCAGCGAACCAGAGATGGAAAGCTGCACATACTAATCCTTTTTTTTCTTGACCCAATTTTTTTTTATCACCTCGTTTCCCAGGTGTGTGTTCCAATAAGCCAATCTCTCCAGCAACTCCAGAAGTTTTACTTCAATTAATATTTTGTAATCTTCTTTAAATGCTCTCTTGGGTTTCAGAGAGGTTAGCACACTTTGTCTCAGAGAGGGTTAGCCAATGGCCATTGACTATATTAAACCTGCATGTTCAGGAACAGTATGCCTCTAAATACAAGCTCCTGGGGGACTAACAGGGGAAAGCAGTTGCCTCCCTGCCCTGTTTGTGGGATTCGCACAGGGAACTGGTTGGCCACTGTGGGAGGCAGGACACTGGAATAGATGAACAGTCCTTTTGTTTGATCAAGCAGGACACTTCTCATGTGCTTCACACCAGCCTGGGCATGATCCAACACAGGGGTGCAAAGCCCCTTGGCTAAATCTGGCCCCCAGCAGAACGTCATCCTCTTGGTCCCCTCCAGCACATCAGACCTTCAGCAGGGTAGAGCTGCAAGAGAAAAGGGTTTTGATGTGCAGAGTGAGAAGCATATTATGTATTTTGATTTTCCCTTTATTTATGTATGTATGTATGTATGTATGTCATTTCTATACTGCTTTATATTTGGAAAACAAATCTCAAAGCGGTTTACAACCTAGATTACATTGAACAAAACATCACAAAATATTAAAAGAAAACATTACAAATTCAAGCCAAATATAAAAAGCACATTTTGAGCACCCACATGCATAGAACAGAGGTGAGCTATCCTTTTCAGCGCAAGGACCGCATGCCCTTCTAGACAACCTTCCAGGGGCCACATGCCAGTGGTAGAAAAGCCAGAAGCAAAAGTGGGCAGAGTGAAGAATGCCACTTTGACCTTTGCACCATAGGCTGGTTCCTACACACACTCACACACACCCCAGCCTCCATCCAGGCAAGCAAAGAGCATGATCAGAATTCGAGGACGTATTCTAGACAGGCAAAAACACTCATGGAGGGCAGAAAAGAGGGCCAGTGAAGGGCGTGGCTTGGGGAGGGTCTCAAGGGCCAGATAAAGATACCTGGAGGACCAGATTTGGCCCCTGGCCCTGTGGTTCCCCATCCCTGCCACAAGTGCTATCAGTTTCAACTGGTGGCTCCAAATCACTGGGGCAGTGGAATCTGCTCCAGGTTTTAGTCTGAACTTTCAAGGAGCTGTCTAAGGTGCATTATCGATTGCCACTGGATGCTAATGCAAATCTTGAAAGTCCACTTTGAATATTTGGTGAAGCCCACTCTGTACATGCTCAGAGGCACCCCTGTCTATTCCTTCCCATATCCTCAGTCTGAGCTCTGTGGGGGAAAGCCGGGTTGGCACTGAGCCCAACTTCAAATTCTGTTCTCAGCAGGCCCGTCTTCTCTTCTGTCTCCCCCTTTTCTCTGCCGACCTTTGCTAAGCTGCCCAGTTTCCAAAGCTCTGCGAGAAGAGAAGTGGCTCAGCCAGCCCCCTCTGGTAATCTCGGGATAAAAATAGCCCGGTCGATGAGAAGTGATCGGACTCTCTCCGGTCCTGCCGATAAACTCTCCAGACTCATTTGCCTTGCTTTTTATTAGCTGGGTTTTGTGCTAAACAGCTCACAGAGATCGGAGAATAAATCTATTCAAGAGCTAAGGGTTTTCTGACAGGAAGACGGATGCCAAGATCTCAGCCTCTTCCACGGCCTGAATGAGAGGCATGCACAAAAAGGCCTGCCTAGCAAGCCTGGCGCGTGGGCTGTGCTGCTTTGGCTGGTTTGCCTTTCTGAGATGGAGGCCGGCTTGTTGCTCTCCCCTTCTTGGCAGGGAAGAGTTCTCTCTCCCTCACCTGCAAATCCCACTCAAATAAAGAAAAGGCAGCCCATGCAAAGCAAGCAGCCACCAGTACTCTCAAGGATGTGCATGAGTCCATGTGCAACTGAATTTATTTATTTATTTATTGCCAAAGCTCTCTGGGCGGTTTACAGCAATCAAAACCATTAAAACAAATACACAATTTAAAAATATATTTTAAAAACAATTTAAAACACAATTTTAAAATTCAAAACAATATAAAAACAATTTAAAAACACATGCTAAAATGCCTGGGAGAAAAGGAAACTCTTGACCTGGTGCCAAAAAGATAACAGTGTTGGTGCCAGGCGCACCTGAAGAAGCAGGTTCCAGGTCCAGGACCCCCTTTGACATCTCAGGAAATGCCAGAGTCCTCAGCAGCACTGCAAGGGCATCCTGACCCTAATGTAGGGATGAAAGAAGGCATCATTTTGCATTCTGCCCCATATTTATTGTGTGCAGCCCTGTTTCCATTCGGCTGCAGTTCATCTTCCACCAAAAACTGTGCTATGTGTCTCGCTGTCTGCTGTGGTGAAATGACCCGACTTACATATTTTATGTAATTAATTACATAAATTAAGTTGTCCTTACTTTATTCCACCATGTTCATTTCAATCCAAAGGAAACACAATGCAAAGGTGGGGATGTAATCTATCACGAATTGTTCACGGTCCAAACGCAACAACAGCCAATTTCCTATTTATGTTTTTGTCAAAATTCTCCGGAGGTTGGACTTGATGGCCTTATAGGTCCCTTCCAACTCTATGATTCTATGATTCCTTCCTGAGGCACACTACTTGGTTTATGCAGCACAGGTGACAGAAAAAGGCTCTGGCAGGTTCCCCTGCTGAAGAGCTGAAAAGACAGAGCAAGCCTCTGGCCAGTGCCACTTGCAGCAACTCCACTGCTCTCTTTGGAGCTGCTATTTTAACAGGTGGTTTTGCATGTATTGGTCATTGATATGGCACTAACAGCTTGCCCATGTGCTTGCATCTGTGCCCATGCAATGCTTACTTGTCCTTCTCATTGTCCACAAAAGGATTCTGCTGCATCAGACAGTTGGCTAAAGATGCATCTTAGTCACCCTGACTCAGTGGTAGAATCGTTGCCTTGTATGCAGAAGGTCCCAAGTTCAGTTCCTGGCATCTCCAGTTAGGGCTGGGAATATCCCCGATCAGAAACCCTGGAGAGCTGCTGCCAGTCAGTGCAGACAATACTGGGTGGACCAATGGTCAGAATCAGTAGAAAGCAGTTGCCTATGTTCCTATGTTAGCTCAACCTTCTGTTCCCAACAATAGGCAGCTGGATGTTTGGGAAAACCTACAGGAAGGGCATAAAGACAGCAACCCTTCCCTGCTGTTTGCCCTCAGCCTCTAGCATTCAGAGATAGATGTCTTCTGAACATGGAGGTTCCATTTGCCTAACATGGCTAATAGCCATTGACAGATCCATCCTCCAGGAATTCATTCAGACCTTTTTGAAAGCCATCAAAATCGGTGGCCATTATCACCTTCTGCAGTGGTGAACTGAATTCCATCAGTGAATTAATTAAGCTGGCAGTTGGTAGATAATAAGCAGCTAATTGCAAGCCCCCCCCCGCAAATGCACTTTCTTCCAACAGACAGAGCCCCAACAGGCTAACATGGAGCAAGGCTTGCAAGTAAGTAGGTAGAACAGGCTTCCCAAGGAGTGAATGGGAGGGAGCAAAGGAGAGATTAAAATTGCACCCAGCTTAAACTTCTGGCATCAAAATGCAAGTCGCCTTTGCCAAAGATTTTCTGTGAATGAGGAGTAGCATCGCTCAGTTCTTTGGTGAAAAGAGCTAGGTACTTTCAGTGGCTAGACCTTGCAGCTGAAGTTCAAGGCCCCACTGCTCAAGGGGGGGAGGGAAATCACAGCCTGCCCACCCCCTGCAGCAAACAGATTTGGCATCAACACTTGGGCTGGCATTGACATGCCAAGGCTCACCAAGGCTTCTCATTTTGAAGAAAACATTTGATTAAGAGGCAGCCAGCGCAGCACACTCATGGTCACTGATGCTCATTTTATTATTTTTACTTTCCAAATGTACCATCCTGTTCTACGACAAAACTGTGCTTGGGAATAACATTTACTTGGGGATGTGTTTAGCATCCGGCCAGCAGAGGCAAACTCCATTTCGTTCCTGCAGTCGTGATGGTGCTTGGATTTAAGTGAGTTTCACATGCAAAATTGCACATGCTCAGAGCATTTCTTCAGGGCTGAGAGAGTGGTTTGGTTTTGTTCTAACATATTAGGAACGTAGAAGCAGTTGTATGGCTGGGGGAGCGGGGCAGTGGAGAATAGAAATGTTAACTGCATGCTTCACAACTGAAGTAATACGTTTAACCAGCAGGAGCGGGGTGTGGGGTAAAGCCATTACATCCAGGGTTTAAAATTACCAAGCTGCAAGAATGTGCACTTTATATTGGAAAATAAACTGCAAAACCACTTCAGTTTTGTGCCAATAAATCCTGCAATGGCACTGTGCCCCCCACACACACACTTTGGGAAATGCCAGACAGATGTGAGCCCCACACCTCTTTTTTTGGATCAGACATCAGCGTTAAAGGAAACTGCAGCCCAGCTCCACACCAGAAAGAACCCGAAAAAATGAAACCCTTCCCAGCCGCAGCCTTAGCAGCATGAGCCGCCGCATTCCTGCTTCCTCCCCCCCATGCACTCCGCCATCCCCCCCCCTCCAGTGCCTCACAGGCATCTTCTGCCTGAGAGGCTGTGTCACATCAGTGTCACCGAATGAGCCAGGAGCGCTTCCTGACATCTCCCTCTGCCCTTGTTAAGAATATTCCACGTTTGACTGTTTGGTGTCATCGGGCCCATTAAAGAGGTGACAAACTTTCCAGATGTGGAGCCATCAGAGCCCAGCCCGGCCCAGCTGCTCTGCATTTGCAAAATGCTGAAGGTCGCCTTCCTCCGTTATTTCTTTAGAGGAGATAGACTAGTGTGTGCCTTGATACATGGGCAGCAAAGCATCATGTCTAATGAGAAGTGGCAGGCCGGCCCTACCATTAGGCAGAGCAAGGCAATCATGTCAGGCATCAGGTGCTGGAGAGGGACAGCAGTGGCAGTTCCTCCCCCGGGCCATTCCTCCTGAACCTCCACCCCACCAGGGCATTCCCCTCAGGTGGAGATCAGAGCTTTGTGCACCAAAGGCCTGTAATACACTCTCAAAACTAACCCGCTGCCTCAGATGAGCTGCCTTATCTTGAGTCAGGCCAATCCATCCCATCAGTGGTGGCCGGTAGCTCCATGTCAGTGGGACAGTGGAATCTGCTCCAGGTTTTCACCCGAACTTTCAAGAAGCTGTCCAAGGTGCTTCGCCACTGGCTGCCGTTGCATCCAGCTCAGTATTGTTCATACCAGGTGATGCCTTCCAGATGTTGTTTGTCTACGCTCCCATCACCCCTGACTCGTGACCACACTTAGCTGGGGCTGATGGGAGTTGCAGTGACCAGCAGCTGTCCT
The DNA here is from genome assembly GCF_030035675.1 of Rhineura floridana. Taxonomy (NCBI): domain Eukaryota; kingdom Metazoa; phylum Chordata; class Lepidosauria; order Squamata; family Rhineuridae; genus Rhineura; species Rhineura floridana. Next base: position 40,511,261 of record NC_084491.1, read on the forward strand.
GGGTTTCAGACGGGGGATGTTCCCAGCCCTACCTGAAGATGCCAAGGATTGAACCTGGGACCTTCTGCATGCAAAGCAGAGGCTCTACCACTGAGCCACGGCCCTTCCCCAATACAATGGCTGGGATCTGGGGTAAAGAACATAGAGAGCTGCCTTATACAGCGTCAGACCACTAGGTCATCCAACCTAGTGTTGTCTACAGGCTGACTGGCAACATCTCTGCAGGGTTTCAGAGAGGAGTTTATTTATTTATTTAATTTAATTTATATACCGCCCTAAGCCCGAAGGCTCTCTGGGCGGTGTACATAAAAGGTAAAAGCAGGCACAATATATAAATACAATAAATATAATAACTCAAAAAAACAAAAACACACAAACAATACGAGAACCAAACAACATCCAGAATACAACATAGTAATAAAATACTGTAAAAATACACTTTAAAATGCCTGGGAGTATAAAAAGGTTTTCACCTGGCGCCGAAAAGATAGCAGCGTCAGCGCCAGGCGCACCTCATCAGGGAGACCATTCCACAGTTCGGGAGCCACAACCGAAAAGGCCCTATTTCTAGTCACCATCCTCCGAGCTTCTTGATGGGATGGTACTCGGAGGAGGGCCTTAGATGTTGAGCACAGTGTACGGGTAGTTTCATATTCTTCCCAGTCCCATCTGGAGATGCCAGGGTTTGAAGCTGGGACCTTCTGCATTCAAAGCAGATGCTCTGCCACTGAGCTATGCTTCTGGAGGATGCTATCGCTCTTTGCCAGCATGGAAGTAACATTCCTTTCCTGGTTCAGTCAGCTTCCGTACATGGAATGGGGGCGCTGTCTTGTCCTTTGCCTCAAGCAGGCACAGGATAACTTTTTAGGCCAGACGGGGGAGGAAGCCACCCATTATCATGAGTTATTCAAAATGCTGCTGAGTTACGCAAAATGGAGAATGTAAGAAGCCACCGTATGCCACCAGGTCAGGCTGTTTGTTCATCCAGGCCATTATTGTCCACTCTGATTAGCAATGGCTCTCGATGGTCTCAGGCAGGGGGAGGTCTTTCTCATCACTGATGATCTGGAATCCTTTTAATTGATTGAACTTGGGACCTCACGCCTGCAAACCCTGTCCTCTCCCACTAAGCCAGGTGTGGGGAACCTATGGCCCCCTCTATGTTGATGAACTACAACTCCCAACAGCCCTGTCAAGCATGGCCAATGACCAGGGATGATGGGAATTGTACTTCAGCAACATCTGTAAGGCCAAATGTTCCCCACACCTAACCTAAACAATGGTTCCTCCCCAAAGACATGTCTGTTTTCTCAGCTATGGCCTGGCCTACTCATTGATGGGGGACAAGAGGTATTCATGGACAATGGTTTGTTGTAACAGCGGAGGCTGGCACAGGAGGGCAAATGGGACACTCCCCCACCTGCCTGCTTTCTTACTTACAACCAGTCAGGGAGTGGCTCTGCTTGTCTTTGCCTCTGGCGCCACCTACTGTTGGTCTCCCTGGCTTCCACCCTGGCTTCAGTCGCAACAGGCACCAGCCACCATTGCATTGTCAATGTTCAGAAGAACATCAGAAGAGCCCTGCCGGATCAGGACAAATGCCTACCTATTTCTGCATTCTGGTTTCCCCAGTGACCAGCCAGATGCCTTTGGGAAGCCCACAAGCAAAACATGAGCACAACAGCGCTCTTCCACAGCTTTCTTCTTCAGTAGCAAACCGCTTCTGGGCATGGAGGTTTCGCTTCACTGTCAGGCCAAGAGCTATTGCCCAATTCCTCTTCTGTGCATGTGTAGTCCCTTTTTAAAGCCATCTAAGCCAACAGCTGTCACTGCATCTTGTGGCAGTGAGTTCCATAAGATAACAGGGCTTTATGCAAGCCCCACACACCAGCCTGAGAAGAGTGTGGAAACCTGGGCAAGGGTGTGTGGGATGAACTATACAGCAGCAGTAATGGTTGTGGTCAAGAAAGGAGGGATCCGATTGCGATTTGGAGTGGACAAGGCAGATCTTCTTGCTTTGGAATATCAGCCCAGCTTGTCTGTGGTCTTGCTCCTTTGCCTCCACCATGCCTCAGTGGAGCAAACACAATCTAGGAGGTGGAACCAAAAAAGTTGCAGAGAAGAAGCTTGCTAAGGATCAGCTCTTTGAGTGGTGCTCACTTTTGAGGTAACATAATTGACAGGCACAGAAATAGCCTTGAAAATGTCACTGCAAGCTTCTCTTGCCGCTGCCTCTTCTTCTTCGGCCACAAAGACCTTGCCACCTCTCATTAGACATGGAGCTCAAAGAAACTGGCTGTCCCCTCTGGCAAGCCGCTGAGAAACAAGAAATCTCTCCTTTACATCATGAGGATGGGGGCAGGGGGGATGCCCTTGGTTAAACTCCCCAGTGCTGGTTTGTCAGGGAAAGGATCCACCTCAGATGAACCTGCAGTGAGGCAGGATCATGTTGTTGTAAATGATGATGATGATGTTAATGCTGAAGAAAAGTCATCTTTGGTGGCTGTGCTTTTGCCTGGCACACAAGCCACAGATCCTGGCTACAAAAAAAAATTGTGTAGCGAGTTCACACTATGAGGAGAATGGCTACTTTTTTCTCAAACTGTGCAACTGGGTGTTTCTTTGGCTTGTTTGTGGGTGCCTCCAGACTGTCACTCTTTTGCAGGAAAGGTTGAAGCTCATTGCAGAAATGTTAGGTTTGCACAATGAGCATTTATCCAGCATTCATCTTGATTTGCTTGCTGGGTGTTTATACACCTTATCATTAACCATTTGTCATCTATGCCACACTTTTCAATTCAATTCAATTGTCCTACACTTTTCAATTCATTTGCTCATCGCTTTCCAACCTGCAGAAAAGTCCCCCCCCTTTTTTTAAGTGGCTTTATTGGACTGGCCTCACAGACCAACTTGCACCCCCAGGTGAGCCAAGATTGGCCCGTGGGCCAGATGTTCCTCACCCCTGGACTTGGGTGACAAAGCCCTTTGATCCACTTTAATTATGCAAACCTAAAGTTTGGGGAAGTCCTAACGCCTGGGGAAGGGCTGTAGCTCAGTGGTAGAGTGTCTGCTTTGCATGCAGAAGGTCCCAGGTGCAATCCCAGACATTTCTAGTTAGGATTGTGTTTATCCCCTGCCTGAACCCCATGCACAGCCGCTGCCAGTCAGGGTAGATGATACCAAGCAAGGTGGACCAGTGGTCTGACTCAGTATAAGGCAGCTTCCTATGTTCTGATTAGGGACAGGGGAGACATTTGATTCAGTTTGTATTTAAAGCTGAAACTATCAAATCTGCACTTTCCAAAACCATATGAGAACCGAAACACAGCCATCCTTCAAAATTCGCACTTATTTGAATATTGCAATGCGGTTCTCCAACCAATATTGGCAACAAAATGAAAAAGCATCAATAAGGGGCAAGTGTGCATAAAAGTGAATATATTCGTGAGAATAAAAGAACAAAATGCACTTTGTTAGGATAAATGTCATGCAAAAATGTGTACGTTAGTCAAACGGCATACCAAAATGCATTTAGTGAGAGAAATGTGCACTAGAATGCTGGTGAATTTTCATGAGGATTTAAAAAAAAGATTGCAAATTGCTGCAGAAATGTGAATAACCAACTTTAAGGTTGGAACAGTGAGAACCTGAGAAAACTGAAGCTGACAGATTCTTCCATCCCTAGTTCCGATATATGATTTAATCCCTCCCACTAAATCTTGCCAGTCTAGAGACACCCTGGAATGCCTGAGAGAAAACACACACACACATTTTCTGCCAAGGGTTTATTTGCTCAGCGGAGCTTTGAGGCGCCTCTTTCTCATCCCGAGTGAGTAGCCAAATGCTACTCAGATATGCACTAAAGTGTCCCAGTCATCATCATAAGAAGTGGCTTGCCAGATTATTGGAGCATTCATCCACAGAGTCCTTTGCAAATCATTCTCCTTTGCAATTCCAATTTTATGGCTGAATATCGACCGTTTTGCTTAGTTTGGTTTTATGTTGCTTGTTCCATTTCCTTCAATTTGTTTCTTGGGGCGGGGGCACATATTTGATGGTTTGATACCCTGTCTAACCTGATGATGATGACAGATAGGTAGGAACACAGGAAGAGACCTTAAACTGAATCAGACCCTTGGTCCATCTAGCTTAGTATTGTCTGCGCTGACTGGCAGCAGCTCTCCAGGGCTTCAGACAGTGACTCTTTCCTAGCTCTACCTAGAGATACCCAGGACTGAACCTTAGACCTTCTGCATGCAAAGCAGATGTTCTACCGTTCAGCTATGGCCCTTCCCCATAAAAAATAATAATTTAAATAATTAATAATTAGTACTTATTCCGGATAATAAATAAATTATTAAAATAAATAAACATTAATTTTAAAGAAAGAAGTTACTTTCTGAGGCAGACCAACATTCTGTGTCCAGCAGAGGCCTCCAGAAAGCTCACTAGAAGTGATAGCAGCCCTTTGTCTTGTATAAAATTATACACAGCATGGAGAAAGTAAAGAGAATCCGCCCCATCCTAATACTCTTAGGACCCAATGGGGGCTCATCTGATGAAACTGAACGATGGGAGATTCAGGACAGGCAAAAGGAATGACTTCTGCACACCGCGCAGGGTTCAACCATGAAATTCACTCCCATAAGAGGTCGTGATGGCCGTCTACGTGGATGTGGGGATGGCTGAGAAATTGAATTCAGTTCGCATTTCCGTCCAAATCTATCAAATTTGCACTTTGAGAAACAATATGAGAACTGAAAACAGCCATTCTTCTAAATTCGCACTTATACTAACTGTGCTATGCAGTTTTCCAACCAAACAGTCTTTACAAAAATGCATCTGTTAGGGGAAGATGTGCATAAAAATGAATATATGAGTGAAAATAACATACAGAAATTTCATTATATGATGAGAAATTGCTTACAAAAATGTGTAAATATTAGTCAAAATGGCCTACAAAAATGCATTTATCCAGAGAAGTTCAAACTAAAATGCTGGAGAACTTACATGAGGATTTTTTTAAAAAAATAAACTGCAAATACAGCAATGTCGAGAACTGATCTTAAGACTGGAAACATGGGAAATGTAGAGAATTGAAAATGGCAGATCTTTCCATTCTTTGAATGGTTTTTAAAACTTGGATGGTTTTAAAAGAGGATTAAACAAATGATGAAGGACAAGGCTATCAATGGCTACTGGTAAAGATGTCAGAATCGTGATGAAAATGGAAAAGGAAGTGGAAATTGCTGCAGTTCACATGTTCATTGGTAACTGGGAACAGAAATCTGTTAAATACATCAGTACTTGTTCACATCGTTATTGTGGGGTTTTCCCAGACCACCAATTATATGGAATAAATGACCTTTTTTTTTACATTGTTTGCACGTTTCCTTTGCACCAAAATGAATGCGAGTTATGTAAATACTTACATAACTACCGTAACTTACATGATTTATGTTAAATAGTGGACAGCAAGTTGAATAACATAGTATTTGGTTGAAACCAAACTGGAAAGGAACAGAAACGGCACTGACTGGGAGGACCTCAGGTCATGATGGAAATCTCTGCCTTCTTACATCCACAATGGCTACATAAACTTCAGTACCAGAGGCACTCACTGGAGAGCACCAGAAAGAGAGTGCTCCTTGTGGGCAGGACATCATGTTGGCCACAGTGAGAACAGGAAGTTGGACATGATAAGCCTTTGGTCCAATCCACCTATGTGCTCATGCCTGTTCCCAGCTCCTGAGATACACTGCCTCTGGACTTGGTGGTTAAATGTAGCCAATACGGACATATATTTCTTTGCTATTGCCTAATGTTCTGCCAGTGGCAGGAAGAGAGAAACAATGATGGCACAAGATGGGGTAAGTGATGGGGGAGAACTCGGAATGGGGAATGCCAATTTTGGCAATAGCTACACCTCATAAGTAATTCCTCCATGTTTATATCCTCCATGGAGTTCAAGGTGGTTTGTATGGTTCCCTCCCACTCTCCATCCTCTGGAGCAACAACAAACAAGTCTATTCCATCTTCAGATATTTGGAGACCACAATCATTTCCCCTCTTCATCTTCCCTTCTCCAGGTTAGATATCCGCCATATCTTTCAGCCATTCCTCTTCATTTCCAGATCCTGCACCATCCCAGAGTGGTCATCCTCCTCTGGACACACTCCACATCTGCCTTAAAATGTGGCATCCAGGGTTGGACACAAGACTGTGTGTCCTCGTGGCAACCCCAAGGCCACATATCCTCATGGCAACCACTAGGGTTAAAGGCCATGTTAAAGGGATCCACTGGCTGCTCCCCACCTCTCTCTCCCCAACCACAAGGATTAAAGGCTGCATTAAAGGGTTGACCCATAAAGGACATGTTAAAGGGTTAAAGGCCTTATTGCAACCACAAGGCTGTGTGTTAGTATTCGCAAATGCTGCCCAGCCAAGTGCAGAATTGAGCGTAACTATACCTTCTCATGATCTGGACATGATGCTTCTGTTCATCCTTCCTGCAGCCAAACCAAACAGGATTGAACCCCCTGCCCATCAGCTGACATCTCGCGCCCATTGGGGTGACATCACCTGATTGACAGGTGGGCACCATTTTGAAAAAACAGCCTTGCAGGCCAAATAGGAACCCCTGGTGGGCCAAGCCATGGGCTAGAGGTTCCCCACCCCGATGTTATTGCAAACAAAGATAGCCTTCAGCTTTTTTGGAAGTCAGGTCCTGTGCTAATGTAGGCTGAGTGAATGAATGCATGTTCCATTGCTACAAGTGAAGGCTCTGACTGCTGCTCCCACTTCCCCAATTGTGCACAATGCACTCTCATCTGAATGCAGGTCTTAAATTGGCAATTGGGGGGGGGAAGCGCTGCTCTAATCCCTCCTGGAACTTGCCATAATGAGGAACTCGTTGAACAAGTAATTGCATCAATCCTTTTCGTGCCATGCTTTGGTGGTTAAGAGAAAAATTGCAGCTCGGAAACTCAAAAAGTTACCAGAGTCGGAGTGGCTCAAGGGATGGACCTTTGGCTCTGATCCCCTGCATTCCTCGTCAAAAATGCAGGAAGGAAGAGAAAGCTCTTGCATTCTCTCTGCTGCTACCCAAAATTGCCAGCTGACAAAGGATCAGAACATTCCACCCCAGCGTCAGAGCAAGAATAATGTTGAATAATGTTTTGAATAATGTTAAATAATGATGACATCCAGAGCACTCCTTAGCATGTACAGAGTGCATTTTCCTCACAAAATTCACACTGCTGGTACTGGGAGCAGGGGACAGGCAAAGCTTGAAGCACAAAAGGTATAACTTTCAGGTAGGTTTGAGCTGAGGAATTACCATTTTAAGAAATTAACTAGAGCCTCTACAGCTTCGTTGGGTGACATTCTTTGTTTCTTGTTGATTTAACTATGGTGATTAGGTGCATACATAGAGTTGCACACTAATCTCACTAGGTTCTCCTTGTACTCTGCGTAATGTAATATGATCAACTCCTCACTTTAAGGAAAGTCTTTGGATATTTCTGACCATGAATATCGCATTGCATTATGGTTTTCACTGCATCATGGTTTTGTAGTCTGCAAAGACAACTGGCACTTCACATGAACACATTTAATCAGTGAGAATGAGGACAGTTTGGCACAAAAGGGTTAAAATAGCTCAAGAAAACAGTGTAAAGGGATTAATAGTGTTAGAAATAAGATGATATTGTGTTAAAAGGTTCACATTTCACGGGGATGAGGTCTGAAATATCAGTTGGTGTGCAAGTGGGATCTGCTTCTTGCAAAACCAGCCCACCAGCCTGTATCTCCTGGATGGTTTCCATAATCTCTTTCCTGGTATAGGTCTCTCCCCCTGATTTGTCTCTTCCTCGCTCACTCCCTTTGTTACTGTGTAATAGGCCTCCCAAATGCAAAAATGATATGCAAATCTGACATTTAATTTAGACATATCTAAAGAGGCTGGAGGGAAATTCTGCTGATCACAGCCTCCACAGACCAGAAAGTGCAGCCACGTTCATTAATTCTTCCACACATCCATGCACACTCCCTCCACCCCACATAAAGTCTGTTTCTGGCATTTAAACAACTGATCCTACATGTTCCGCAAACACATGCACATAAAAAAAAGAATATAAGAACAAAGGGTTTCCCTTCATCACCATCACCATTTCCTTGCTCTCTACCTTTAACTCTCAAACAGAACCCCCAGTAATCAAATCCCTCATTTAACTTCTGCCATGGACTTTTCGATCTTGCGCATAGGGATATAAGAAGGCATCCATTACTGTTCTGACTTGTGTTCATCATATGAAGCGCTGCTTCCGTTCCGCTGCAGTTTGGCTCCCAACAAAAATGATGTTATTTGTCTCGCTGTCCACTGTGGCAGATGCTTACAGAATTAATTACATGATTAGGCCCTTGAGGTTGCTCTTGGAGCTGCAGCTAGTGCAAAATACGGCAGCACAACTCCTCACTGGGGCAGGGTATGGCCAACATGTCACCCCGCTGCTGAAAGAATTGCACTAGTTAGCTCTTTAGCTACTGGGCCAAGTTGAAGGTTCTGGTTTGGTGTACAAAGCCCTAGACAGCTTGGGACAAAGATACCTGAAAGACCATCTTACTCCTTATATACCGATCCCCATGCTCTGCGGGTGAGAGTCTCTTGCAGACACCATCTTATCAGGAGGTCCTTTAGTAGGAAGCAGACCTTTAGTGCTGTGGCACCTACCCTTTGGAATTCCCTCCCTTTAAATATTAGGCTGGTGCCATCTCTGTTATCTTTTCAGTGCCTACTGAAGACCTTCCTCTTTCAACAAGCCTTTTAAGTAGAGACCTTATCCCAGTCTGTCTGTGCTGTAATTGCTTTTTAAGATGTTTTTAACGTTGTTTTCTAAAGATGTTTTTAAGATGTTTTGTTTTAATATGTTTTCAAAGATATTTTGTTGTAATATGTTTTCAATATGTTTTAAAGTGCTTTTAGTGTTTTTGCTTGCTGTCCTGAGAGCCTTCTGGGAGGAAGGGTGAGATATAAATTGAATGAATAAATAAATAAATAAAATAATTATGTTATTATTATGTTATTCTACACCATTTACCTCAATGCAAAGGAGATATACAAACCTAGGAAGCTGCCATACTGAGTCAGACCATTGGTCCATCAAGCTCAATAGTGTCTACACTAACTGGCAGCAGCTCTTCAGGAATTCAGACGGGAGTCTTCCTCAACCCTTCCTGGAGATGCCGAGGATTGAACTAAGGACCTTCTGCACTCAAGGCAGATCCTCTGTTGCTGACCTACAGCCCTTCCCCAAAGATGCAATGAAGGTTGGGCGGAGGGAATGTCATCAATTACATATCGTTTGTGGACTGAAAACATCAAGAGTGAATACAGATTATATTTTCTAGATTGATTTCCATTCCAAATCAATAAGCAATTTCTGTTCCCATTTCCATTGGAATTCTCTGATATCCCTGCTGGCTTGTGTACCTTTTGCTTTGATCTAGTCTTCTAACGTGATCTTACTGCACATGTTCACACAGTAAAAGAGCAGCGGCATGTCATCCGAACACCCCAAAGGTCTTTAGGTGAAGTTGCACTGGGTATTGAAACGTGTTAGCACTTGCGGGAGACATGCAGCAGAAACCTACTCAGAAGTAAGCCCTTTTGAGTTCAGTGAGGTGGTTACTCAGATGAGTGTGTATAGGGTTGCAGCCTTAATCTGGAATAAAGGCACAGGTTCCATATGGCCATCAAAATAGCAGGGATGGGCGACCTGCAACCCTCCAGATGTTGTTGAACTCTAGCTCCCATCAGCCCCTGCCAACATGGCCAAAAGGCAGGGATGATGGGAGCTGGATTCCAGCAACATCTGCAGATGGCAACGAGTTCCAAACCCCTGATGAGAGCAAACTCAATTCACTGCATGCCAATCATTCCGTAGTCAAAATGGCACTAGCCACACTCAGAAGGGAGGTATCAACAGACTCAAGGGAACCTCAAGGTTTGCAGAAGTACAAGAAAACTTTAGGAAAAACCTCTAAGCGGGGCAATGCGGGAGGCAAGACCCAATGAGGACAGAACGCTGGCTGACTGTCAAAGGGGATAGAAAACTAGGAGGGAGGAGAAATGGGGTATTCTGGAATAGGGCATGGCTGGAAACCTACACAAGGGCACTATAAACTGCAACATTTTGTAAAGGAATCACTTGTTGTGACTAATAGCCAATTATTTATTGATCTATCCTCCATAAATTTCTCTAATTCCCTTTGATAGCCAGTTAAGCTAACGGCCATCACGCTATAAATAAATTCTGTCTCCTCTCCATCTTCCATCTCTCTCTCTCTCTCTGTCACACAAACATGAATGCACACACACACACACATCCCTCACATATTCACAGATATCAGGAAAAAGGATATAGCCACAGATATCAGGAAAAAGGACACAGCTTGGCTTTCTCCCTGCCATATTAACAGGTAGGTAGGTAGGTAGGCAGGTAGGGTGCGTGCGTGCTTGTTTGTTTGTTTGTTTGTTTGTTTGTTTGTTTGTTTGTTTGTTTGTTTGTTTGTTTGTTTGTTTGTTTGTTCGTAAGGAGAGTTGCTTCCCACTTGCACCCTGAGATGGTACAGGCAACAGCGCTACCGTATGTCTGTACTCATTGCAGCTGGACATTTTTGTGGGCAGGGAAGGGGGAGAAATCCCTCCCTTTGGAAGCACCCCCATAGCGGGTTTCTTCCCATGGTGCAGGACCTGATCATATCTGAAGAGGATGTCGCAAAACCCAGATGCTGCATTTGAGAGGCAGGGGAGACAAAGGCAGCCACACGGTGCAAGAATCTGTGCCAGGTGGCCGTACCTTGGCTCACCTGCAGCCGTTCTCCAAGACTGCCAGCATCTTGTCGACAAAGCAAGGATGAAAGTGGGAGGTCAATAGGCACGTGGTAAACATCACCACTCTCTAGATGTCTTCACAAGGAGGTGAAAGGCCTCGCACTGCGAAATCCTCATGATCTGTCTCCCCAAGCAAGCTGTACACTAACTGTGTACATTCTCCATGCTAAAGAATGTACAATTCCGCTCCAGGGAAAGTTCAAAATGAGGGAAGTGTGCAGGATTTCTCTTACTTTGTATCATTTCTCCTGGTTTTATTAGTCACAGAGAGGGAGAAGGAGCGATGCTTGGCACTGAAATCCCTGCCTTCCAGCCATTGGAAACATTATCCAACCACCCTCCTGAGATTTCAGCAGGCTTTGCTGCCCACTCAAGTATATATTAACATCCATACAGACGAAACACATTTTTAAAGTGAAAGCTGACATTTTCAGGGAACTGAATTCTCTGCCCAAACACTGCATTCAGTGGAAGTGGAATTGTGGTCTGGACACATACAGCCCTACAGATAATCTGTTGTGATTCAAACGGAGGCCCTCCAGCCTGGAAGCAGCTTAGTCTAAACATCTGACCAGAGGAAAATAGGTAGATTCATTATATTTTAAGTAGGGTTAAAGGCTTCTTTATGAACATTTTTGCCAGTGACAAAAAGCGCCCCCCTTGTTTATTTTTATTGATAATGTTTGTGGTTGTTTCATTTAGAGTGAGGGCATGGCTGATTCAAGAAACATTGTCCTCCCTCTCAGTTTGCTTCATTTCCTATGAGTGACACCAGATTTACAAGTTGATGCAAATCGGTGTCATGTTTTCAAGTTTCTGTTTTCTATTTCACCTTGTCAAGCCTATGTCAGGGATAGGCTAACTTCATCCCTGCACAGTCTACTCTTTTGTCTTGATAGCATCTCTGTGCTCCATCAATTTAGTAGACCTAACATGCATTTTTGGGGGATCTCTCAATGGTTAAAGTTTAAGTCGTCTGTGTTTTAGTATCCTGAATCATATACTTTTGCTTAAGAACAGGGGTGGACAACCTCAGGCCCCACAGCCAAATGTGGCCCTCGAAGCTTCTCTATCTGGCCCTCAGAATTCTCCCTGGGCTACACCCCTCACTGGCCCTTCTTCACACCCCGAGTGTTTCTGCCTGGCTAGAATCATGTGACCATGAACTCTGATCATGTTTCCTGCTTGCCTAGATGGAGGACAGAAAGGGGTGTGTGAGTCTGTGTAGGAATGAGCCTATTGTGCAACATAAAATTTGCATGCATTGCTCCACCCACTTTTGTGTCCAGCTGTGCCCATCACTGACATCTGGCCCTCAGAAGATGGCAAAGAAGGCAATGCGGCTCTTGGGCTGAAAAATGGTCCCCACCCTTACTTAAGAGAGTACGATGTGCCACCATGTATACATTCTTTGCAGCTCACATTGATCTACTTGATGAATTGGTCATTGGCCCCACCACCAGTGGATCCACTCTGCCTTCTGTCCATACGTGGCCTATATGAGCTAACCAAAAAACTCTCTCAACTAAAATTCTCTGGTGCTCTGATGATAGAACAAATGGGTATAAACGGCAGAGAAATAGAATTTGGCTAAACATTATACTAGGAAAATTGCATACAAAAATGTGTGTTTGCAGAAATTTGCACTAAAATATTGGTGAATTTTCATGAGGATTTTTTTTAAAAAAATGCTAATTGATGTAGAAATGTGGAGAACTGGGCTTAAGGTGGGAAAAATGAGACATTGGAATAGTTTCACCCATCCCTACTTGGGAGGTGACAAGCTCTTCTTTGCTGGAGATATCCAAGGACAGGCTGTTCAGTCATCTGCCAGGAATGCTATAACTGAAAGATTCCTGGCCTAAACAGAGGGTTGGACTAGATGACTTCCATGGTCCCTTCCCACTCTAAAATTCTATAATAAACTTTCTGGCAAGGATATCCTGCTTCCTATTCTCACAGATGCCTCTATTACTCCGTGTTAATAGGAAAGCATTCCATGCATATACTCAGTGGATTATCATAATTCTGCTTTTGATTATTACTTCACAGTTTCCTTTTTTAAAGTTCCAGTGCTCCAAGGGTGTTTAACTGACAGAGCCAGTACCAATTTCCTAAGACCTGTCCCTAACAAATGCCTGCCCCTTATGAGTTTTGGCAGATGCAGTGTGGTCCTTGATGCTAAGGATGGGGTTGTTAAGTCCACAAGACTATTTCTGTTTTCATCTGTGACATGTTGCTTGGTCCAGGCAGGTTTGGGGGTTATATAATAATGCTGCATTCTGTTGTGACAGCGACTCTCATCTGCGCCACGCAGGCATGAATAAAAGATGGGCCAGCAAATAGCGAAGAGCAACAAATTAATTAATCGAAGCACAACTCTCTACATTTCCATTAAAGCACGAGAAAGTAAAACAAAACCCTGCCCCTTCCAGCGGAGGCTGGAGAACAAAGCGACACAGGAACAAAACAAAGGGCTTGCAAAGACACATATTTAGGGCCCTCATCTGTGGAGTTCTCGCAGCCACATCTCCCAGCCAATCAGGGAGCCCGGTGTGGATGCCTGTGGAGGGGGGCAGACATGGGTAGTAGCAGAGTGCAGGTTGATGGAGGCAGAGGAAGGCAGCACAGTCCTACTTTGCAGTGGGGACTGGTGTGAGTCTAAACTTTCAAGGAGCCGTCCAAGGTGCTGAATTGGCTGCCACAGGATGTGATGATGGCCACAGCCTTAGATGGCTTTAAAGGGGGACTACACAAATTCACAGGGGAGAACTCTAAACAATGAATATCATTAGAGCCTCCCTGGGAACATAAGAAGCTGTCAAACCAATGGTCCATCTAGCTCAGTATTGCCTCTTGCAATGACTCCCTAGGGGTTCAAGCAGGGGACGTTCCCAGCCCTACTTGGCTGAAGACACCAGAGACTGAACCTGGGATTGTCCACATGCCAAGTAGATGCTCTGAGTGCCCTGTGTTAGAGAGCAACATCAGGAGAGGGCAATGGGCCTGATGTCTTGCTTGTGGGCTTCTGAGAGGCATTTCATTGGCCACTGTGTGAAGCAAATGCTGGAATTGATGGGGCTTTGGTCTGATCCATCAGCCAGGGTCTCCTTATGGTCTTGTATCACATATATAGAAAGAATATTGCACCCACGTCCATCACTGTCCATAAAGTACCAGCAAAAGATTATGCGAGTTCCTGTAATCTATTTTCATGACTGGAAGAGGTGTGCAGATGAGTGGAAGCAAGAGATTTATGAGAGGACAGTAGAACGCCCACAGTAAGCCCCTTGGGTTCTAGTGTAAGCAGAATAGACAAGGCTTAGGGTCAGTTCAGAGATACTAAGAAGCTGCTGTACTCTTCAAAGGGACCCAGTGTAACAGAAGACTTTAACAGATGGACCAGGCTGGATGTGGGTGTTTGTTCATTTCACTTGTGGCTTGTGGGATCCTTTTGATTGCCCCATATGATCTTCTTCCATCCAGTATATCTGGCCCATGAGAATCCACTTGGAGGGGATCTGCTCTTGTAGATAAGACTCCCTGAATGACCATTAACAGGAAAACATTGGGGGAGCTGGGATCTCTTCTTAGCGCCTGCCTTTTTAATCATGATTGATTATTGTGCTCACGCCGGAACCCAAAATCTGATTGTCGACTTCTTTCTTAAGCCATCTGTTGTTGGCTAGCTATACAGCATGCTCCCTTCCACCTCTGCTTTTTTTCCTCTTCTGCAGAACAGAGACACCAGTGATGTTGAAGCCGAATGCCATCCAAACTGTGCTCATGTGCATTGCTATCCCCTGGTGGTCAGCAGTGGAACTGCTGTGGAGTATGATCCCTGTCTCCATAAAAAGAGACCTCCTGGTGTATAATCAGGTAGTGGCTATATTGTGAAGGGGGCAACCTGCCCTCTGTCCTGATGTCTTAAGGCAAGGGCGGAGAACTCTCTTCAGCCTGAGGGCCACAATCCCTTCTGAGAAATCTTCTGGAGGCCAAATGGCACTGATGATGGGGGTGCAAAAGTGGGCAGAGTTAAATGAATGTGAAATTGACATGCGCACAGCAGGCTGGTTTTTACACACGCACACACACTCATACACTCCTTGCTGTCCTCCATCTGTCCTGAGCCAGGCTAGCAGGGGGTGGACCGACATGCAGGAGGGGGGCAAGGAGGACTGGGACATGCTCATCAGGGAAGGACCCAGCAAAGGAGGGGACATCAAAGCAGCCCCCACTTTGGAAGCTGATGGATCACCACCAGCCATCCCAGACACTGCCCAGGACAGAACCCCGGACTGGCTGCCCACTCCTCTGCCTGGCCGAGGGGAGAGGGTGAGTTGCTGAGTCAACATCTTAATGCTGCCAAGCTGTGCCTAGTTAGAGAGGGATGCTGAGTTCCAAGTAAGCCATAGGCAGATTCATGAAGCGCACAGAACTGAACTTTTCTATTATGTCAATAAAAGATAACACTACAGCTGTGTCTGTCTGAGCGCCTCACGTCCGGACAGGAAGCCATCCTGGCAAGCAAGAACCCTTTTCAGCGTTCAGGGGCACATGCCAGCCATGCAAGGGCATCCAAGGGGGGTTCACAGAAGGGCTACTGGTGGCTGTGAGCTGGGGAGAGTCCCAAGAACCAGACAGAGAGGGCGGGGGAGTGCATTTGGCTCCAAGCCCTGCCGCAGAGCTTGGAAAAGTTACTTTGTTGAACTACAACTCCCATCAGCCCCAGCCATCATGGCCACTAGATTGGGCTGATGGGAATTGTAGTTCAAAAAAGTAACTTTTCCAAGCTCTGCGCCTGCAGTTCCCCAACCCTGCTGTAGGGGGGCATCATTTGTCCCCATGCATTTGCTTGTCGCTGCAGCTCCCGGCTGCCATTTTTCCGTGGGGTCCTGCACATGTGCTTGCTCTGGATCAGCAAGAATTCAAACAATTCTGGTCTGTTTGTTGGGGCTCTGTACGTTGAGCTACTCGACACTGGCAAGCGTGTGCTTGCCAGACTGCATATTATATATTTGAAGCATCCCCAGCCCCATGCCTGACCCTGCTGTTCAGCCGAAAGGGCTCCCAGAGTGGCAAACAGAAGTGCTGTGGCAAATTCAGAGGTGCGGGGTTCCTTCATGTTATTCACAGCCACACACACCCGTGCCTTTTTTGCTGCAGGGTTGAGAATGAGATCTTTATTAAGGCCTTCTCCCACAACAACAGACATCCCTAGGAGCCAATAAGCATAAAAGAGGAAAGTGTTAGCTACTGAGAAGAGTCTTCTCAGCAGCTAAGTCACCTCCTTTCATTCTGATTGGCTCCAATCTGCAGGAAAGCACAAGACAACACATTAGAAGACTCTTACCAGTGGCCACCACACTCCCCTTTCATGCTGATTGGCTCATAGGATGCTGGAGACATAGGGACTCTGATGTGACCCTGCTCCCACAAAAATAAGGTTTCTAAGACCCCCTGAAACCCTGGATGACTACACCCCTGGTGGCAAATACATCAATTAAAACAACCACACAAAAGGAAAAAGGAGCAGGGAAGGAGGAAGAGAGGGAGAAAGCAAAATCAAGCACAAGTTCTTAAAAGTTACAGAGTTCTTATAAGAGCTAGCTGGAATCAAACAAAACAGGTCACAGAGAGGAGGAGCCAAAAGCGGGCCCTGCTTCCCATCTCTCTTTCTGCTGTGCAGCCTGGAGGAATCGCTGCTGCTAGCTGTTATGCAGCCTTAGAACCACTAAGCCCGTGATGCAATGTGACTGCAGGCAAAACACATTTTCAGAACTTTGTTGTTGTTATGTGCCTCCAAGTCGACTATGACTTATGGTGACCCTATGAATCAGTGACCTCCAAGAGCATCTGTCATGAACCACCCTGTTCAGAACTTGTAAGTTCAGGTCTGTGGCTTCCCTTATGGAATCAATCCATCTCTTGTTTGGCCTTCCTCTTTTTCTACTCTCTTCTGTTTTTCCCAGCATTATGGTCTTTTCTAGTGAATCATGTCTTCTCATGATATGTCCAAAGTATGATAACCTCAGTTTCATCATCTTGGCTTCTAGTGACAGTTCTGGTTTAATTTGTTCTAACACCCAATTATTTGTCTTTTTTGCAATCCATGGTATGCGCAAAGCTCTCCTCCAACACCACATTTCAAATGAGTTGATTTTTCTCTTATCCACTTTTTCCACTGTCCAACTTTCACATCCATACATAGAGATCGGTAATACCATGGTCTGAATGATCCCGACTTTAATGTTCAGTGATACATCTTTGCATTTGAGGACCTTTTCTAGTTCTCTTATAGCTGCCCTCCCCAGTCCTAGCCTTCTTCTGATTTCTTGACTATTGTCTCCATTTTGGTTAATGACTGTGCCGAGGTACTGATAATCCTTGACAAGTTCAATGTCCTCATTGTCAACTGTAAAGTTACATAAATCTTCTGTTGTCATTACTTTAGTCTTTCTGACGTTCAGCCGCAGTCCTGCTTTTGCGCTTTCCTCTTTAACTTTCATCAGCATTCATTTTAAATCATTACAATACTGGTTTCTGCTACTAGAACTAGCAGCTGCATTTATGCAACCTACTACCATGCCTTACTTGTAGGGAATGCTCCAGTGAATGCCTTAGCCATTTTCCCCCCAGCAATATTGACTTTCTGAGCTGCATCACCAGCTGGCTGCTTTGTCAAACGGCCTCGTGCACAGATGATGCTCAGTTTGCAATCTTGGGTTTAAATCTCAAATTGATTATATTTATTTATTTATTTATTATTTTAATAATAAAACCTTTACCCTGCTTTCTCCTAGCAATGAAGATACTCAAAGCGGCTTACAAGACAAAAAACAAAACAAAAATAAGGAAAAGAAGCACATCCCACTGAACCAGAACTAACAGCTAATAATTTGCAGTGCAATCCTAATCATGTCTACTCAAAAGTAAGTCCCATTGAATTCAATGGGGCTTACTGTCAGGTAAGTAGGGTTAAGGCAGCAGCCTTAAAGAGCAATGGAATCCAAAGCTTGTTGTGGGGGTAAGTATTTGGCTGCTGCAGAATCCCAAACAAGAGGGAGATAATCTAAGCTTTTTAGAGAGAGAGTTCCATTTGGGGCAGCCAGGGATCGAGAACATCTGCCCCATGGGCTTAATCCGGCCCACCAGGCCTCTCAGTCTAGTCCCTGTGCTTTCTCTAGGCCGTGTCCCCTCCCTTGGCCCCACTCCCTTCCCTACCACCACCACTCCCCCCTCCTGTTCTACAATCTCAGAGAACTAGCCATAGAAAAAGAGAGCACTGTCTATGCAAACAATCAGCTGATTGTCACTCTTATAAAGCCCTGTGCCTAGTGCTTGGCAGGTGCCACTAATCAACTGATCAGCAGCACCTGCAAACCCTTTTTGGCCCACCCGTTACTTAACCCCACAGTTGACACGCAAGCGGGCATGGCTGGGCCAGAGTGGCTGGATTGCCACCCAGATGTGTGACTAATACATTTAATAAATAAATAAATAAATAAAAACAGCCTCATGAGCAAACTGGGGAGGGATAAGCAGGAATTCAGGGTGACACCATCTGCCTCAGGGCCCTGGCAATTCAGGGTGACTGTTTTTCAGTGCCTGTGGCAGGAAACCAAAGTCACATCCGCACCATACATTTAAAGCACATTTAAAACACTTGGCTTCCATCAAAGAATCCTGGGCACTGTAGTTTGTTAAGGGTGCTGGGAATTGTAGGTCTGTGAGCTCCTGAGATTTGGAAGCCATGTGCTTTAAATGTGTTTCAAATGTATGGTGTGGATGTGACCAAGATCAACTATCTGGATTAAAAAAAAAAAACATATTCCCTTCCAATCATTGGTGTTCTGCGGTTTTAATGGGAAAAGATGTCTCCTTTTCCTTCCTTTTTCCAAGATCTGTAGCAACCCCTTGTAGCATCCCTTGCACCGCTTATAATTAAATAAAAAAGCACCAAAGGCCATTTGCATTAGATAAATATAGCACCTGCCACCCAACCAAGCTGTTTGTCACCCAGTTTAACACATTTATCCAAGCCAGGCCCATCCGTCTTTCTGACGCTGCATCAAATTCTCGCAGATCCCTCTTGTCAAACCCATTGCGAAAGAAAAACAAAGCAAAAAGCCCATTTGCCAGCTTCCCCACTTCCATTTGGGGAAATAAATAACTCCATTTATTTGAAGCTGTGAGATACATGGCATTAAGCTTCCTAATGATAATAACAATAAAAGCCCAAACTAGGGAGGAAACAAACAAGAAAGGCTCTGTGTGTTTTATTATATACCAAAAACTCCTGCCAGGATGATAGATCCCCCAGTGCAGGAAACACTTTTTGTCAACCACGTTCCTTGCGAATGCAGCCATGATGGATGGTCTCAGTCTTGGCACACAGTTCTAGGCTGTGCCTGAAGCAAAGAGAGTTACCGTTCCAGGGCTCAATTTACAGTGAGATGTCAGAAAGTTCTAGAAAAGAATTACAGCTCCACCCCTTCAAGGGGCCAATCAGGAATTAGAGAGGAGTCGTCACATGGAAAATTTAATCTGGGCCTTACCCCTCCCCTGCCCCATCTTAGGAGCCAATCAAGAATCAGAGGGGGGTGTCCATGTGCAACATTCTGCCTGAACCCCACCATCTGCCTCCGGGGCCAATCGAGAACCGGCGAGGCCTGGCAATACAAACTTGTGTTCTAGCTGTCACACAAACACTCCAGCCCATGGGAACAGGGCACTCTGCTCTTGGCCACAGCTTTGCAGCTCTCACATTTGATGCTTTTGAAACCAGAGCAGCTAATGAGAGTGGACTGAACAGCAATCTAAGTGTCTCTTTCAAGGGAGGGGGGGCAGCTTGATTAGGCTGGGAAAACCTGAAGGGAAAGTCATTCCAAAAAAGAGGAGGTAATTAGTTTTTAATCAGCAGGCAAGGTTCTCTAGGGCTGAAGGACACAATCAGAGGAGGGCCTGATCCCCCACAATGCAGCCTTGGCTAAATGCCTCCCTCATTTCCCATCCAGCTCCTGACACCACTGCCCTGGTGGCTGGCTGAGCCAACAAGGTAATATCCCTCTCTAGACCTCCTTCTATAACAGCGTTTTCCAAACTTCCTGGTACCATATATATTGCAGTATGTATCAGCTTTTAAAGCATGTAAATACAAAAATGGCAAGCTTTTAAAGAATGAGAGCAGTGACTCATCCAGAGGCACAATGGGAACCCTCCTACAAGAATGGATAACATTGCTGGGTCTCTGTAAGGAGTGACAGAATGCAAAACTGTGACAGAATTACCAGCCTCCAGCAGAGGCTGACTGGAAAGAGGCCAGGTTAGAGCACAGAACCATACAGAGATGCAACAGGCACCCACACCTGAGGTGAATCAGTTCTACTATGTGTAGAGAGACACAACGCAAAAGCTGAGGACAGAGTCTTCTGCTGTGTCTATTACATCAAGGATAATCAGGTGCCCCTGTCACACCTATTGAAGAGATAAAGCAAAATCGGAAGAGGCAAGCCCAGAGCTTCGACTCTAACAGAGATACAGCAGGCAACCTCCTCTGCAGCTGCATATTTTGGGCTCCCAGAAGCCTATGTATTTCATGAATGTCTTTCTTGGTTTCCCCGGTATGGTCCATCACACCATGTGGGGACAGTTGCTCTATAAACTGCCTTGGATGGCTTTAAAAGAGATTTAGACAAACTCACGGAGCGTAAGTCTATCAATGATTACTGGCCACGATGGCTATGCTCTCCACCCATGGTCAGAAGCAGTATGATTCTGAAAACCAGTTGCTGGAAACTGCAGGAGGGGAGAATGCTCTTGCGCTCAGGTCCTGCTAGTGGGCTTCCCATAATGAGCATCTGGATGCTGGCCACTATGACAATAGGATGCCAGACTAGATGAGACCCTGGCCTGATCCAGCAGGGCTCTTCTTAGGTTCTCCTTCTGATCCCCTTCCTCTGAACACCCCCACATCCCCTGCAAATACAGCCGATCAGCTGCATCCTCAAATCTACAAGGAACCGTGGGGTATACAATTGCAGACTTGTCAATGATGCAAGATGTTTTCCACTCCTCAGGCCAATCCGCCCACTTCCAGGATTCGCATTAGGATGCAAGGCTGGGTTTGCTTAGAATGAAACTCACAGCAGGGTTCCCCAACTGCTGCAGGAAACAAAAAGATTGAGGCCTGGATGCCAAGGCTGGTTCTTTCGTCCCATTCTGCAACATTCCATCTCTCCCAAATCTCAGTGGTCTCAACAGAAGCCCGTGTCGCTTTTGTAACTCTTGTACATCTTGATCCTGAAAGCAGCAAGACAGAGGACAGAAAGGTGCTTGGAATCAATTTCACGAGGGGTTGTCAAAGAATACTGTCAAAGGGGACACAATTCTCTGGTGGCACAAGTATGGGTGACCATTTTCTCTTTCTCTCTCTGGCCTTCACTTCCACAGCAGAAAAATCTTGGGGGAGGACGGTCTGCTGCTATCAAAATGAGTGTCGCCTCTTGAGATGGCCTGCTGCAATCCATTCCAGCCTGGATATTCAAAGAACACTGATAAGATTACAAAAAGACTCTCTTCCCTCAGGAGGAAGAATAGTAGAATAGTACTAGAATAGTAGAGTTGGAAGGGGCCTATAAGGCCATCAAATCCAACCCCCTTCTCAGTGCAGGAATGCAAATCAAAGCATTCCCGACAGATGGCTGTCCAGCTGCCTCTTGAAAGCCTCCAGTGTCGGAGAGCCCACTATCTCTCTAGGTAATTGGTTCCATTGTCATATGGCTCTAACAGTTAGGAAGTATTTCCTGATGTTCAGTCGAAATCTAGCTTCCTGCAGCTTGATTATTCAAGGCTGCCCTGAAAATTCCTACCACGAGGGAAACAGGGAGTGACCGTGGAGCAACATCAAGGAAATAAGATGCATTTCAAACTATTGTCATAATAATTATCAAGGCTATTGTTGTTTTCGTTGTTAGCTGCTTTTCATATTTTGTTTAGTGAAAAGGAAGTAAAATATATAAACCTCAGATATCTTCAAGATCATATCCCTATCTGTCTGCAACAGCCGTGGACAACCTCAGACCCAAGGCCAAATGTAGCCTTCCTGGCCTTTCCATCTGGCCCTAGGGACTCTCCCCAGGCCACACCCCCTCCTCAGCCATGCCCTCTCCCCAGGCCACACCCCTCATCAGCCACACCACACCCCTCATCAGCCACGCTCTCTCTCCCCAGGCTGCACCCCTCATCAGCCACACCCTCTCTCCCCAGACCACACACCCTCCTCAACCACACCCTCTCTCCCCAGGCCACATTCCCTTTTCAACCCTCCATACCCTCCTTCAGTGTTTTGGCTGAAATGTGTCCTTGAACTCTGCTTGCTTGAACAGATGGAAGATAGAGAGGGGTGTGTGTAGAAATTAACCTACTGGACAAAGGTAACACTTACATGTGTTGCTCCATCTGCTTTTGCCTCTGGCCCTTCCCATCACTGGCATGTGGCTCTCCAAAGGTTGTCCAGAAGGGAATGTGGCCCTCAGGCTGAATACGATCTATAAGGTTTTTGCTCCCCTACAGCATATTTTATTTATTTATTTATTTGATTTATGTCCCGTCCTTCCTCTCAGTAGGAGCCCTGGGCGGCACGTGATGGCTCCTGTGATGGCACATGAAGCTGCACGTGCCCAGATTCCCTCCTCCTCTAAAAACAATTAGAGGCACAAGATCCTCACCTACCCATGAGTCTCACGGCCTGCGCAAACGCTGCTTGACGCCGGTACCCCGACATCCTTTTGAGATCCAGCTGCTGCCTTGCCAAACGCTTTTACTTGCAGCTCTTGTATGCAGCACGACAGCCACCAAAATAAATGGCTCTGTTGTTTGTAAAGTAAATAACAAGCCTCCATCTCCCTGCCTTGTCTGGGGACTCTCTCAGTGCATTGCAAAGGCCACAGCACTGGTTTATGGCTCAGCTGTGAACCCTGGCTCCAGCGAGGTTGGTAATGTTGACAGACTTTGCTACAGAGCAGCTTTAATGGTACGGATCCAGAAGCAAAGAAGCCCCACTCTGTGGGGAGAGTTGGGGGGGAATGTGCCTTTGCCATATGCATGTATGTGTGCAGGCATGCTCTGAAATGCAGAGATGTTCTAATGCATGCAGGGATTGATGCAAGTGAGGCAGGCAGAGTTGGGACGTGTGTGCTCATATAGGCACTATCTTCTATCCTCCAGGGGTGCCCCTAAATCCTACATACACACATACATTTTCTCCAACAGCTATATGGGCGGGTCCCTAATTCTCCCACCTCCCGTGCCATTCCTTTTGGTTCTCAGGGGCTGTGGGGATTGTCTACTGGGTTCACCCACTCCTCACACTGAGGCCACCATCCTTTCTGCCAGCTGGGCGACAACTGGGTAGGAAGAACCTGTGTCATTGCATCACATTACATCAGTCGTGTAGTGGCACATTCAGAAGTGCAGGGTCCCTTCAAGACAGTCGCACCACGTCCTCACAGCCACACCCCCAGGATTTGCCATCTCTTCTGCAGCTAGAGAATTACAGCACCAGAATAACACTGTTATGTGAATAGGCTCCCCATCCAGCCCCCAAATCTCTCTCTCTCTGGGAGCTAAATGTTGCCAGAAACCTTTTGATTTTAAAAATTCTGAAATGAAGCCAAGTGTGGGACCAGGATTTGGGAGACCAAGGTACTTTGCCATGAAGCTCCCTTCTCACTTATCCTAGGATGAAAGGGGAGGTGTGTGTTAGCTACTGAGCAGAGTTTTCTCAGTGACTGACTCACCTCCTATCACTCTGATTGGCTCCAATCAGCATGGAAGGACAAGGAAGCATGTTGTTAGCCAAGTGAGAAGACTCTTCCCAGTGGCTAACATGCTCCCTGGTCCTTTCATGCTGCTTACCTTCTACATAGGGACTCTGCTGGGACCCTGCTCCTACAAATGTAAGGGGTCTACAACTGCCCACAACCCTGGATGACTATATCACTGTATTAAATGTTACTGTGTATGACAGGGCAATGGTGGCTGATGCCTATGGGGACTGGTAGGGCAGAAGGCAGGGAGACTGACCATAGGTAGGGCTAGTGCCAATGACAGGCACAACGAGAGCTGGTTGTAAGCAAGCAGGCAGATAGGGGCTGGTTGAGGGCAGACTGAGTTTGGTAGGGCACTCCCCCATTTGCTCTAATAGATCAGCCTCCACTGCAGCAGGGAGTTGTCAATATGGTGCCCACGGGCACCAATGTGCCCACCAGTATCTCCTAGGGCACCCATAGGGTTGCCAGATTCATGGCCTGAGACTGACCCTGTATCTTTAGGAGAAGAAAAAAGCAGCCAAGTGCAGGTGTTCTTGCAACACTGTAATGGGAAAAACCACAAGGTGGAATTCTCCCTTCCCCTGCACAACTTTGAAAGATACAGAAGACCTCTGGGAGGCCGGGCCTGTTCTTAACAGAGAAGAGGTGCAAAGAGCTTCTCTCTGTAAGTCTGCAGATGGCTAATGCAGGTGTCTTTTCCCCACTGCTGAGCTGGCATGCCTGCACCATTTTGTGCTCCTGCCTCTTTTTCTGCTCCTTTACATGTGGCAGCCATGTTGTGTTATGCCACGCCCCCACAGCAGCCTTGTTGTGTTATGCCATGCCATGCGCCCACGGCAGCCACTTTGAAATTGCACCGACTTCCTCAAAATTCTAATTGTGCCCACTGGCCCCCACAGGTTGGCAAGCCCTGATATATGGCATGCATCCTGACATAACCCAAATGATATGACCAAAATATGTGATATTTGTATAGCAGTTCATGTCTAGCAATCACACCTGTCTGGAAGCCACGTTTCGCTGACCTGGGGCTAAACTCTGTTTAATCAGTGATGAGGGCAATACACTCTTTGCATGCTCAAGGGCAGTCTTTTGTCTTTTATTCCAGGGTGGAGTCTATGTGTTGAAAACATGGTTCAGCACCATGGCACCCCTCATTAGGACTCCATGGGGGGATTCATTCTGGGAAAGGTAGTACCTCATTAGAGACATACTCAGGTCTCTCCTTTGTCTATCCTCATGTCTGTCCAGCCATTAATGAAGAACATTATGGTTTGCATCGAACGCTACTCCTACTCAGAGAAAACCCATTGAAATTAATGGTTTTTCCTATAAACTTGTTGCTTGAGATGGCAAGATGGAGCTTCTACCCTGCAGTAAGTTTACTTCAAGTTAGGCTTGCATCTTCAGCTGACATTTTTGCCTCTTGGACAGCATTCTCCACCACATAATTCCACAGCCCTGTTTCCCACAAAAGGGCGATGCCTCTGCTTGCTTACCTTGGGTTCTCCTTGTTTTCAGTTGGAGCCTTTGGCTGCCTCTTTATCATAAATCTAGCAGGATTTAACTTCTAGCTACTGATCCTTCTGACAGTAATGGGCCATTAACCAACTAGACATAAAATTGAAAGTGTAAATCTTGCTCCTGTGGGGAATTAGAACGCAGGTTTTTAGGATGCAGGCCATGAAACAGGAGAGTTCATCGCCATCACAAATGAGGCCTGATTAACACTCCCTTCCCAGAATCCTCTAGTTCACAGCTCTCCAGGATCAGGGAGAGGAGGATCCGGGGGGGACACACAGCAGAGGCCGTGTGAGCAGCCAAAACAGCAGCCCCTTCGGTGAGAGCAAGGCACCACTAATCAAGTCCCGGAGGATGGGGCTGCCTCCTTAGCCAAAAGGCTGCGGATTTTTCCCAACCTGCCATATTCTTAGGAAAGTTTTTTGTCTGTTTTCGCTGTGCATTTGGATACCTCTTAACATACTGTAACCAAATTTTGCATGATGGTGCCTGAGATAAAGGGGCAGATTTTTCTCTATGTTTGGATACAATTGGATGCCATTTTGGATAGAGATGGCGGACGGAACCTTTCAAAACGGCACTGATTTGAAGCACGTATTTCAAAATTGCACTGATTTTTGTTTTGTTTTGTTTCTTAGCCTTCCCGAGCAACACCAGGTACGAGTCGGCTACTGTTAAATAGTTCATCTGGGGATGTTTGTCTTTTCCTCTGAAATCACAAAGGGGGGTTGTACACATTTGGCCAAGCCCAGCGGCAGTGAGAATGACAGGGCCAATGTCGCTATGCCATTGTACAAAGCGACAGTGTGGCCACGTTTAGAATATTGTGTGCTCCCCATGTCACCTCCCCCATCCACCGCCATCCATCCACCAAAGAAGGTCCTAGTGGCAGTAAAGCTACAGAAAAATTCAGCCCAAACAGTCAAGGGGACGGTGTGCCTTGAAGGAAGGCTGACCTGGTTGGGGCTTTTGGGAGGAAAGGGGGCTAATTTGGGGGGGACGACAAAGGAAGCTATGAGACCGTTGGTCTGTCTTGTTAATGGTGATGTCTATACAAAGGATGGGAAAGCTGTGGCCCTCCAGATGTTGTTGGACTCCAACTCCCAGCAGCCTCAGCCAGCATGGCCAATGGTCTGGGATGATGGGAGCTGGCATCCAACAATATCTGGTAGGCCACGACTCCCCCATCTCTAGTCTGCACCAACTGGCAGCAGTTTTCCAGGGTCTCAGATGGGAATATTTCCCAGTTCCAGCCCCACCTGAAGGAGCCAGAACCTGGGATCTTTTGCATGCAAAGCATGTGCACTACCAGTGAGCTATGGCCCTTCCCAAAAAAATATAGGAATGAAAAAACTGCCTTATAGCGAGTCCAGCCATGGGGTCCATCTTGCTGAGAGCTGCCTACCCAGACTGATTCAGACAAGAATATTTTCCCCATCAGCGCCTGAAGGTACGAGAGATTCAAAGTGGGATGCAAAACATGTGCTCTGCTGCTGCTTAGCTACAACTCTTTTAACATGCTTTGGATGCCCCACCCCAGCTCTATAGATCCCCACAGAAGAGATTCTGTTTCTGCAACGTTCCCTTTTCTCTTTCCCAGTCATTGTCTTCCACTCACCCAGCATGTATGTTTTAGCAAAGGGCATCAGTGGCCTCTGTTGGTCGTTGGGGAAAGAACAGCAGCCCTCAGGAGAGGCAGCTCCATCAGAGACATTTTTTTCACACCTACAGCTATGGTCATTTTGACCAGTGCTCCAAGGGGACCCCACAGCGCCAAAGGCACTGTTCCCAAACATCGCTCGCAAGTGCATAAGTGTGTTCACATCACTGACCTGATGTGAACTTAAGTGCACCACAGAAGTTTGCAGAATACTGAGTTTAACAGCCTTCCTTATCATTTAGCAGCCTTCGCCATTAACGGCCTTGACAGTTGATGCTCCAGGGTGGACCTGTGCAACTCGCGATCTGCTGTGCCAAACTTGGCCCATCAGCCAAATCTGCCAGCCCGACAGGGTCTCAGTAAGGCCTCTGGCTTTGCTGCCTGCCTAGGACTCCAAACACCAGGGAAATCTGGTAGCGGCTCTCCAGGGTTTCACACGGGGACATTCCCAGCCTTACCTGAATTTACCAGCGATTGAACCTGGGACCTTCTGCATGCAAAGCAGGTGCTCTGTCTCTGAGCTACAGCTCAGTGTAGATGGCTATTGAAAAGGGCAAAACTAATTCACAGAGTTCTATGAACTGCTGCTCCTAGGAAGAGTAGCTAACTTTGTATTTAATTCTTTGCCACATGTTGCTTTTCAGCAGAGATGCCCACAGTGTGGGGAACAAGGAAAGCAGCACTAAAGTCACTTCCGCAAAATAGGGCTGGTGGTGACGAAGGAAAATCCCAGACATCCCATCCCCATAGAAAGCAGCAGACAGACAGACATGAAAGACAGGGGTGGAGTTTCCATGTACAGAAGCAGTCTACCTTCGATGACCTGGCGCTAGGGATAAACAATACAGAGCTATTGCCATATAATAATATAAAATAATAGAAAATTATTTCTATACCCCCTCTCACAGCAACATAAACATGTTTAAAAGCCATACAAAACACTTTTCTCAGAGGCATCTGGCTGGCGACTGCTGCTGCAGACAGGATACTGGGTCAGGTAGGTAGACCAGTGATGGCCAGTGGCTCCATGTCAGTGGGGCAATGGAATCCATTCTGAGTTTTAATCCAAACGTTCAAGTTTTAATGCCCACCGTGCTTCAGGATCTGATCGTGCATTGTTCTGAGTTTCTCTTCTTGCCTCCCTCTACGGCACCCCTTCTTTCCCCATGTCTGACGTCTGTGTGGTTGTGCACAGTGCCACAGCACTGGTGCATTTTACACAGCCCCGAGTTGTGTTTCCTTGGGGCAATATCTAAGCCGGGGACAGCCAATGTGCTTTCCACCAGATGTTACTGGACTACAACTATCTGTCAGACCGTATCTCCCTATACAAGCCTGCCCGGGCCCTGAGATCTTCAGGAGAGGCCCTTCTCTCAGTCCCAACACCCTCGCAAGTGCGATTGGTCGGGACGCGAGATAGGGCCTTCTCGGTGGCTGCTCCTAGGTTCTGGAACTCCCTTCCTAGGGAGGCACGAATGGCCCCCTCCTTGCCATCCTTCCGTCAGCAAGTAAAGACTTTTTTATTCCGACAGGCTTTTGGGATAGAAGGTGTTTAGGATTGGGCTTTACAAGGCTTGTTTTATTGTTTTATATTATTATCTGTATTATTTTAAATTGTTTTTAGATTTTTAAGTGCCTTTTACGGTTTAAGGTTGCGCATAGTTTAATTGTATTTTAATTGTATGTTTTTCTATGTTTTTAACTACATGTAGTTTTATTTGTAAGCCGCCCTGAGTTCCAGTTTGGAAAAAGGGCGGGGTAAAAATAAAGTTTCAATTCAATTCAATTCAACTCCCATCATTCCTGACCATTGGCCATGTTGGCGGGGACTGATGGGAGTTGGAGTCCAGCAACATCTGGAGGGCACCAGGTTGGCTACCCCTGATCTAAGCACTTCCCTGAATTGCTTCAATGCTGTTTTTGAAGTGCAGCAATCTACCAGCATATTGGGCTGTGACATCTGATCCTATCCCATTTTGCTTTGTACAGCAGATCAGAGACATGGCCTCTGTTCCTCCCCCTACAAGCCAAGCCAAGTGATTCCAACTCCTCCTCCTTTTGGGGGGGGCATGATTCTCAGTTTACACAGCCAGGCAAAAGCAATTAAAACAGCTTTATGTGCAATGGGGGTCATTCTGGCCCTCCCCACACCCACCTCAGAGACTGCAGCACAAGAAAGTTCAGGATGGCTTGAAGTATTTATGGCACCTTCACACTTGATTTAATTCCTGTTTACAGATCTTTGGTAGCCTTTAATGTCTCCCTGCTTGATTTATCTCAAATGTATTTTTGCAAATGGAGCTCTGACAGTGGGGAATCGTTGCATTTAAATTGTCCATAGCTGTGTTTGTTAAATATTATTGCAGCAAACGGCAGATTACATTCCTCTAAATATTAAATAAATCTCCTTTTCATTAAGTAGCAGCCAGGGTGTGTGCCCTCCCCTTTCTTATCCTTTGTTCCAATTCTCTGCTCCTGTTAAATAACAGGATTGTATGCGAAATGATCTGCAAGCCATTCAAGCTTTTTTCGCTCCCTCCAAACTATGGAGGAATATGAGAGCCTTGTATGAGTCTGGCTAGAAGTCTCTACCCATGGCTCTGCAAGGTCCCCATATTCCATAGTTTAGTGACTGTGTGGAATCTATGTAGACAGGGAAATGTCACCATCAGGTAAGATATTATTTTCTTCTCGTTTTAGTTTTTGTTTTTTAAAAAAACAAACAAACATGGTTATGTATTCTTGCACTCATTGCCCCCATGTGGCAAAATGGGAAACAACCACGAGACATTCAGACACTAAAAATGTAAAATTGTATCAGTTTCACCAAGAAGGGAAGTACATTTGCAAGAACAAGCAACCCCAGAAGAATTATAGGGAAAGGCAAAGCAACATATTCTGGGTGGATTGTTAAACCACTCTGGGAACTGTAGCTCTCTGAGGGGAATCGGGGTCTCCCAACCACTCTCAGCACCCTTAACAAACTACAATTCCTAGGATTTTTGGTGGGGAAGCCATTACTCATTAAAGTGGTAATATGCTGCTTTAAATGTGTAGTGCAAATGGGGGCCCCACCGACTGCATCATCCCTCAAGCAATTCAAGAAAGATAATACAAGAGTCTTAGGAGCATCCTGCTGCATCAGACCAAAGGCCCATCTATCCCAGCATCCTGTGCTCACAGTGGCCAACCAGATGCCCATTATGGGAAGCCCGCAAGCAGGAGCTGAGCCCAACAGCAACTCTCCCCGCTAGTGGTTCTCAGCAACTGGTACTCAGAGGCAAACTGTCTCCAACAGTGGAGGTAGAAAGTAGCCATCATGGCCAGTAGACACTGCTAGCCGTATCTTCCCTGAATTTCTTTAATCCTGTATTAAAGCCAACGAAGTTGGTGGCCATCGCTGCATCCATGTGCTGTGGGAAGAAGGACTTCCTTTTTTATCTGTCCTGAATCTCCCAACATTTCTACCACTATGGGACCAAGAGAAAAAACTTCTCCCTTTGTCTCCACACCATCCAGAATTTTACACACTTCTGTAATCATCCCCCCCTTTACTTGCTTTTTTTCCCTAAACAAAAAAATCCCCAATGCACAGGGAAGTTGCTCCACCCCCTAGATCACTGTGATTGCCCCTTTCTGAACCTTTTCCAGCCTTGTGATATCCCTTTCGAGGTGAAACAATCAGAATTGTATCCAAGTGCAGTCACGCCATAGATTTGCATAGCAGCATTATGATATTGGCAATTTATTTTCAATCCCTTTCCTAACGAACCCTAACACAGAATTTGCCTCTTTCACCACTGCCACACTGGGTCAACATTTTCATTTATTTATTTATTTTATTATACTCATATACCGCCCCATAGCCGAAGCGCTGTGGGTGGTTTACAGTAACTAAAAACATTAAAACAAATACAATTTAAAACAGATCTTATAAAAACAGTTTAAATCACAATTTAAAAATATAACAGTATAAAACACATGCTAAAATGCCTGGGAGAAGAGGAAAGTCTTGACCTGGCGCTGAAAAGATAACAGTGTTGGCACCAGGCGCACCTCATCAGGAAGATCATTCCATAATTTGGGGGCCACCACTGAGAAGGCCCTCTCCCTTGTTGCCATCCTCCGAGCTTCCCTTGGAGTAGGCACCTGGAGGAGGGCCTTTGATCTTGAACGTAGTGTACGTGTGGGTTTGTATCGGGAGAGGAGTTCCATCAGATATTGTGGTCCCAAGCCGTGTAAGGCTTTATAGGTCAAAACCAGCAACTTGAATCGAGCTTGGAAACATACAGGCAGCTAGTGCAAGCGGGCCAGAATTGGTTTTATATGTTCGGACCGTCTGGTCCCTGTTACCAATCTGGCCGCTGCATTTTGCACAAGCTGCAATTTCTGAACTGTCTTCAAAGGCAGCCCCACGTAGAGTGCATTGCAGTAATCTAATTTGGAGGTTACCAGAGCATGGACAACTGAAGCCAGGTTATCCCTGTCCAGATAGGAATGTAGTTGGGCCACCAACCAAAGCTGGTAGAAGGTACTCCGTGCCACCGAGGCTACCTGAGCCTCAAGTGACAGAGATGATTCTAGGAGAACCCCCAAGCTACGAACCTGCTCTTTCAGGGGGAGTGCAACCCCATCCAGGACAGGTTGGACATCCACCATCTGGTCAGAAGAACCACCCCCTAGCAGCATCTCAGTCTTGTCTGGATTGAGCCTCAGTTTATTAGCCCTCATCCAGTCCATTGTCGCAGCCAGGCACCGGTTCAGCACATTGACAGCCTCACCTGAAGAGGATGAAAAGGAGAAATAGAGCTGCATGTCATCAGCATTCTGATGGCAATGCACTCCAAAGCTCCGGATGACCGCACCCAACGGTTTCATGTAGAAGTTGAACAGCATGGGGGACAGAACTGACCCCTGCAGAACCCCATACTGGAGAGTCCAGGGTGCCGAGCAATGTTCCCCAAGCACCATCTTTTGGAGGCGACCTGCCAAGTAGAAGCGGAACCACTGCGATGCAGTACCTCCCACTCCCAACTCAGCCAGTCTCCCCAGAAGGATACCATGGTTGATGGTATCAAAAGCCACTGAGAGATCAAGGAGAATCAGCACAGTCACACTCCCCGTCTCTCGCACGACAAAGGTCATCATACAGGGCGACCAAGGCTGTTTCTGTGCCAAAACCAGGCCTGAAACCCGACTGAAATGGATCCAGATAATCAGTCTCATCCAAGAGTGTCTGGAGCTGGCCTGCAACCACTCGTTCAAGGACCTTGCCCAGAAATGGAACATTTGCTACCGGCCTATAGTTATTAAGATTTTCTGGGTCCAAGGAGGGTCTCTTCAGGAGTGGTCTCACTACTGCCTCTTTCAGGCAGCCAGGGACCACCCCCTCTCGCAGAGAGGCATTAATCACCTCCCTGGCCCAGCCGGCTGTTCCATCCCTGTTAGTTTTTATTAGCCAAGAAGGGCAAGGATCCAGCACAGAAGTGGTTGCATGAACCTGTCCAAGCACCTTGTCAATGTCCTCAAGCTGTACCAACTGAAACTCATCCAAGAAATCGGGACAAGGCTGTACTCTGGATACCTCGCTTGATTCATCTGCTATAACACTGGAGTCTAAGTCCTGGCGAATGCTAAAGATTTTATCCTGGAAGTGCCTAGCAAATTCATTACAGCGGGCCTCAGATGGTTCTATCTTGTCCCTGGGGCCAGAGTGTAATAGCCCCCGGACAATTCTGAAGAGCTCCGCTGGGTGGCAGAGTGATGATTTGATAGTGGCAGCAAACTATTGGTTTTTTGCTGCCCTTACTGCCCCTAAATACAGCTTACCATAGGCACTTACCAGTGTATAATTGCATCCACCAGGAGTTCGTCTCCATCTGCACTCAAGCCGTCTCCAATATTGTTTCATCGCTCTCAGCTCTGGGGTATACCATGGAGCCGTACGAGCTCTACACAGGAGAGGGCGCTCAGGAGCAATCATGTCAACCGCCCGGGTCATTTCTGTATTCCACAGTTCAACCAGAGTTTCGACAGGAGTGCCAGCCCTATCAGCCAGATTCATTAGTCTCTGGGGGCGGGCCAACATTTGAGCTATTTGCCATGGCTCCAAGATCTCTTTCCTGGCCAGTCACGGTCACTCAGACTCCATTTGTATATGTATGAAGGCTGCATACACAGGATACATTTAAAGCACATCTTCCCCCACACACTCCCCCAAAAAGAATCCTGGGAACTGTAATTTGTTAAGGGTGCTGGGAATTGTAGCTTTGTAAGTGATAAACTACAGTTCCCAGGATTCTTTGGGGGTATCAGACAGGCACCATCTCTGTTAACTTTTCAGCGCCCATGAAGACCTTCCTTTTTCAACAAGCCTTCTAAGTGGAGATTCTTATCTCAGTCTGGATCTGTATTGGATCTGAAATTGTTTTTATAGATGTTTTTAGGGTTAATTGCTTTGGGATGTTTCACGGGAAGCAATTCATAAATGAAACCAACAAATTAAATAATTGCCCAAGCCTTGAACAGCTCCGTGAAAGTTCAAACTAAAACCCGGAGTGGATTCCACTACCCCACTGACTCAGAGCCGCCAGTCGCCACTGAAAGAAATATTTGTTCATATTTGATTCTCGCATGATGGCTAGTCCGTTCCTTCATGTTCTGATCACAGAACTCTGAAGCAGCACAGAACCAGGAGCAAATCCCTGCTAGGCCATAAAGCTTAAGGAGTGACCTCTGCCTAGTCACACACTCTCAGTCTAACCTACCTCACAGGGTTGTTGCAAGGATAAAATTGGAGGGGAGAGAGCTTGTACTTTGCCCTGAACTCCTTGCAGAAAGGGTCAGATAATAATATAAGGCTAGGATTATTTTTCTTTCCCCCTCTTTCCCACACCTCTGCAGAGTCACCCTTGGGATGCCCCTGATTTGAATCTAATTTTGAGCACTTCCTCATTGCCCTGGCAACGGCCTCAATTTTCACAATGGGAACAATACTCAAAAAGTTTAAGGGTGCCTTTGTTGAGCGCTTAAGACTTATTAGTATTTCTTGACTCCCCACCCCTCCAAAAAAGAATCTCAGAGCCATTGATAAACAGATCTATGGAGGACAGGACTTTCCATTTGCATGAGGGTTATTTCAATGGGTGTGTCCTGTGCATCCTCTCAGGCAGGGATGGGGGCTGCTCACCAGATCACTTCAATCACTTCGACAGGCGGAGGGGGCTGCTCACCTGAAAATCAACTGCAATTTAACGTTCTGGGAAGAACTGGGAGTGCATTATCTCTACACTCTCAAGTAGAGATGGGGGAGAATGTTGATTCCATCCCCATTTGAAGACAAACGTGCCTCGTTTGAACTTTCCAAAACAATGCACAAACAGGAACACAGCCATCGTTCACAACTTGCACCTCTCCCATTTTTTCAGTGCAGTTCTCCAGCCACGTAATGTATACAAAATGCATATATAAGGGGAAAGTGTGCATAAAAATGCATATACTTGTGAAATTAACGTAAAATGCATTATTATTATTATTATTATTATTATTATTATTATTATTATTATTAATCGGTCCAAACTAGGAATAACTCAAGTGACTTTCAACCAAGTTTCTGTTCCCTTGAGTGACCAAGTCCGAAGTCTGGGTGTCATCTTGGACTCCCAACTAACGATGGAGGCTCAGATAGCGGCAGTTTGTCGGACTGCACTCTACCACCTGTCCCTCATTCACAAAATCTGCCCCTATCTCCCAAAGCATCTTTTACCAACTGTAGTTAGTGCCTTGGTTCTTTCCCATCTGGACTATTGTAATGCTCTATATGCTGGTCTCCCTTTGGGAACTTTGCGTAAGCTTCAACTTGTCCAGAATGCGGCGGCACGACTTATTAAGGGCTGCCATAGAAGAGAACACATCGCCCCAATCCTTCGGGAACTTCATTGGCTCCCGATAGCGCTGCGGGTGAAGTTTAAAATACTAGCTTTAACTTATAAGTCCTTTTTTTATGCTGGTCCAATCTATTTGAAGAACAAACTCTCTCTTCTGGGAGCAGATGGGCGTACGAGGTCCTCAGCCGCTAGGCTTTTTGTGGTTCCATCTATCAGAGCGGCCAGATTAAGTGGTACTAGATCCAAAGCCTTCTCCATTGTAGCTCCCACGCTATGGAACACTTTACCAGTTGATACTCGCCTAGCCCCTTCACTTTTGTGTTTTCGGAGGCAGTTGAAGACATGGCTTTTTGTACAGTCAGATGAATGAACGTGCTACAGTTAGGTGGCTAAGGGGGTGGTCTGATTTTGGGGGTTTTATTGTGAACAGTATTTTTATTATGTACCTGTTGATTTATATTTTGATATGTCGTTTTGTATTTTTATTCCTTTGTATGTCGCCTAGAGTGACAGGCTGTCCTGCCAGATAGGTGTCAAATAATAATAATAATAATAATAATAATAATAATAATAATATATTTGGGAAAATTGCTTTGCAAATATATCTATATTAGGGGAAATGGCATACAAAAGTGTGTTTTTAGTGAATTTCATACTAAAATGCTGATACATTTTCATGAGGCCTTTTTTTTAAAAAAAATCACAAACTAATGTGGAAATGTGGAGAACTAAATTTGAGACTGGAGAGATGAGAAACAGGGAGAAATGGAAACTGGCAGATTCACCCATCCCTATCTTCCATTCTTCCTTTTCAGTCACAGCTTGAATTCAAAAAGGATTCAAAAAGAAAAGGAAGAATCTGGAGGGCGCTCAGAGTGTGCTCCCAATTCTTCCATGGGAATCTGCTGCCGCAGCTTTACCTGTCCCACTGCTGCTGTCATACGACATCAGGTGATGGGCAGGCGTGCGTGCTTTGGACCAGGGCCACAGGCTGGAGAGTTCTTCACCACTGCTCTAAGAGGCCCAGCTTAAAGGCTTCTCAAAGGCATCTGACTATTTGGCTGCTGTTGGAGACAGAATGCTGGGGCTAGGCGGACCCTGGCCTGATCTGGCAAAGCAATTCACAAAGTCTAACATGAGGCCTACAAACATCCATCCCCCTTCTTTTTTTACTTGCAGGAGCCGCAGAGACCAAATTGCATTTGTCTTCCTAAGAGGCACCTCAGCTATGAACTACCACTAAATTCACTGCCTGCTTTACTGGATTCACAAACATGATAGCAACTGAGACTGGCTGTGAGTTTGCAAGGTGCTGCTAATTTCTTTGGGCTGTCGGCATTATTCATTTCAGCCATCCTGGAACTGAATATGAGTAGTCATTTTCAATGTCTCTTGTGCAAATTGATTTCTAAGTTCATGCATTCTCTGCTGAAGGATTCCTGTTTGCTCTGCCCCTGAGCTCCAAATTATTTTTAAGGCAATTTAGCTGCACATTTAGCCTGTTTAGCAGCAGCATTCTCCAAACTTTTGTCCTGACATATTGCTCATTGCTAGCAAAATGTCTGTCATTATCCACTAATAGGCAAAAAAAAACCCTTCTGGTTTAAGAATGTATCTGTAGCCCACAGATATTTCTGTCGAACTTTAAAAAGCAGGGAAATTGGGCAGCTATAGTGAATGCACCAGGGGAGCAGGAGACCTGACCTCCTCCCTTGAGATATTGTACTGCCCTACACATTTGTAAAAATGCAAACACAATTTGGGTTCGTCTTTCATAGTCCAATCCACTTCCTGTGTAGCTTGGAAGCATTTGGTAACATGTGCCTCTGAGCATATGGTGAATGAGCAACAGGGGTCTGGATTTTTTTTCTCTTGTTTTATTTTATTATTTATTTATTTATTTATTTATTTATTCTATTTATATCCCGCCCTTCCTCCCAGCAGGAGTTCACACTTTGAACTCTCAATTCTCTCTGACTGTTGTGTGTATCACCATGAAAACTTATAGGGTTGTTAAGGAAGCGTTTCTGAGTTCAGGACTATAAGTTTTGTAAGGGTTTTTTTTGAAATTAGCTTATGGGAAGCAGCAGAATGGCATGGGGATATTTTCAATTTAATATTGCAGAATGCAAAAACTTCATGCTGGCTATAGTATACAGCCACTCTCAATCATCTTTTCAGCACCTACTAAAGACTGTCCTCTTTCAACAAGCCTTTTAAGTAGAGACCTTATCTCAGCATGCGTCTGTGTTGGAATTGCTGTTTCAGATGTTTTTAAAGATGTTTTTTAAAAGATGTTTTTAAGATGTTTTGTTTTAATATTTTAAAGTCTTTTGTTTTTAAGATGTTTTTGAGTACTTTTAGTGTTTTTGTTTGTGGCCCTGGGCTCCTTCTCGGAGGAAGGGCAAAATATAAATTTAATAAATAAATAAATACACACACAAACACACTCATTCACAAATGCACACACACAACTTTTTTCTCTCTGTCTCATATACACACATTCACACACTTTCATTTCTCTCTCTTCAGTGTCGGACTGGGACCTGGGAGACCAGGGTTCAAATCTTTACTCAGTCTTAAAGCTTCCTGGGTGACCTTAGGCCAGTCACTGCCTCTTAGCCTAACACACCTCACAGGGTTGTTGTGAGGATGAAATGGAAGGGGAAGAACCATGTACACCACCTTGAGCTCTTTGGAGGAAAGGTGGGGTATAAAAACATAATAAGCAAATAAATAATACACATGCAGATTCACAAATGCACACTCATTCTCTCTCACACACACATTCGTTCTCCCATCTATATGGCTATCAATGGCTGCTAGCCATGGCTATTTGTTATTCTAGGATCAACTCTAATAGCAGTTGCTGACGAATACCAGAAGCAGAGAGCTATTCTCATGTTCTGCATTTGAGCTTTCCATAGATTGGACACTGGGATCTAGGATGCTGTTGGTCGGATGCAGCAGGGCTGTTCTTATGTACTTGTCCCCGTTCCAGCTTGCTTTCTGCCTGTGAATCAGCTCTTGACAAAATGTGTCAGGTAAAGATGTCACCAGCCACACTCTTCCATTGCATGGTAGGGTTGCCAGGCTCAGAGCCTGATCCTGATCCTGTATCTTTAGGAGAAGTCAGCCAAGTGCAGGTTTTCTTGCAGCTCTGTAATGGGAAAAACCACAAGGTGGAATTCTCCCTTCCCCAGCACAACTTTTAAAGATACAGAAGATCTCTTGGAGGCTGGGTCTGGCAACCAAGAGATCTTCTGTATCTTTAAAAGTTGTGCAGGGCGAAGGGAGAATTACACCTTGTGGTTTTTCCCATTACAGTGTTGCAAGAAAACCTGCACTTAGCTGAATTTTCTCTTCTCTTAAAGATACAGAATCATTCTCAGGCCCTGAGCCTGGCAACCCTATTGCACAGGGTCAACCTGCTCTCAGATAAGTCCTCCCCAAAGGGCATCTTAATTCTGCACCCTTTTGTGTGTGTTATTCCTGAATGAAAAAGAGGGATGAGGCTGCTTTGATGAAAAGTAACCACTAGGTGACAGGCTTGCACTGCTATAGACAATGTAAAAAGCCAGTTGCCTAAGTAAGCACAGATACAGCCTACGAGACAAGAGCGGCCAGGCTATGAAGAAGGGTGGAATGCTATCCCTCTCTTTTTTTAAGACCAGTACACCCCACTTTCTTTACAACAGTGGTTCCCAAACTTTTTCCCCCCATGAACTGCTTGAAAATTGTTGGTGGTCTTGACAGACCACTTAATGATTTTTCTTCCTGTTGTGGCAATTAATTGTAATGCGCTTCGATAGGTGATGTATGATTTTTAATTGTATTTTTAATTGCTTCTTTCATTTCTTGTATTGCATGTTATTGTATTACAGTTGCATTCCACAGAATTCAAATGATAATATAGTAATAACTCAGTTAACAAAGTAGTTGTGTTTCTGGGCATTACTTCTTTAACAGAAACTTTGGCAGGAATAACTTGGAAAGGTTCCTAAACCCGCTCATAGATAGTGAAATAGAAGCCCTTCAATAAGGGCTTTAAAGGGTGCCTACCTGGCACCCACCCACTCCCTCTCCCTCTCCTTCCCCCTCCTCTCCTTCTTAGGGTTGCCAGGTTCAGGGCCTGAGACTGATCCTGTATCTTTAGGAGAAGAGGAAGTCAGCCAAGAGCAGGTGTTCTTGCAACACTGTAATGAGAAAAACCACAAGGTGAAATTCTCCCTTCCCCCTGCACAACTTTTAAAGATACAGAAGACTTCTTGGAAGCCAGGCCTGTGGTTCAGTTATTAGTTTTATTTTATAGATTGCGCAGTGTTTTTTGTATCTGCTGCTTAAGATGTTTTAACTGATGTTGCACAACACTTACAGTTTCATTTAAATATGAGTGGTATATAAATTGTCTACATAAATAAATAAGGAGAACATAAGAAGAGCCCTCCTGGATCAGGCCAGTGGCCCATCTAGTCCAGCATCCTGTTCTCACAGTGGCCAGCCAGGTGCCCATGGGAAGCCCACAAGCAGGACCTGAGTGCAAGGGCACTGTCCTCCCCTGAAGTTTCCAGCAACTGGTATTCAGACGTTTACTGCCTCCGACTGTGGAGGCAGAGCATAGCCATTGTTAGGGATGGGTGAGAATTTTGATTCAGTTTGCATTTCAAGCAGAATGTATCAATTTCACAATTTCCAAAACAATATGAGAACCGAAACACAGCCATTCTTTGAAATTTGCATTTATTAGAATTTTAGGATGCAGTTCGCCAACTAAACAATTTACAAAAATGCATATATTAGGGGAAAGTGTGCATAAAAATGAATACATGAGTGAAAATGACATGCAAAAGGGCATGAAACGATGAGAAATGGCTTGCAAAAATGTGTGCCTTTGTCCAAACTGCCTCCAAAAATGTTTATTTGAAGAAATTCGCACTAAAAGTGTTGGTATTAACCTATAAAGCCTTATACGGTGCGGGACCACGATCCCTTGCGGAACGCCTCTTCCGATATGAACCGGCCCGTGCACTACGTTCTGCTACGAAGGCCCTCCCCCGGGTTCCGACTCACAGGGAGGCCCGGAGGGTGATGACAAGATCTAGGGCCTTCTCAGTGGTGGCCCCCGAACTATGGAACAGTCTCCCTGAGGAAGTACGCCTGGCGCCGACTCTGCTCTCTTTTCGGCGCCAGGTTAAAACCTTCCTATTCTCTGAAGCATTTTAATCTAAATTGATTTAATTTAAAAATGTTATTGTATTGATTTTAGACTGTATTAGTGTGTATTATATTTTGTCATTTATTGTATTTCCTATGTTATCGTATTTCTATGTTCACCGCCCAGAGAGCTATTGCTAGTCGGGCGGAATATAAATTTAATAAATAATAATAATAATAATAATAAATAATAATAATAATAAAATGGTGGAGAATTTTCATGAGGATTTATTAAAAAAAAATTGCAGATCACTGTAGAAATTCAGAGAACTGAATTTAACATTGGAAAAATGAGAAACTGAGAGAACTGAAACAGACAGATCTTCCTATCCCTAGCCATTGTGGCTAGTAGCCTTTGATACTATTATCCTCCATGAATTTGTCTAATCCTCTTTTGAAGCTGTCCAAGTTGGTGGCCATCACTGCCTCCTCTAGGGGTGATTTCCATAGCTGTGTGAAGGAGGACTTTCTTTTCTCTGTCCTGAATCTTCCAGCATTCAGCTTCATTGGATGCCCACAAGGTCCAATGTTATGAGAGAGGGAGGAGAATCTCTCTATCCACTTTCTCCATGCCATGCATTATTTTATACACTTTTATCATGTCACCTCTTAACTTGCCTTTTCGCTAAGCTAAAAAGCCTCAGACGCTGCAACCTTTCCTCATAGGGTAGTCGCTCCATTCACTTGATCATCTTGGTTGCCCTTTTTTGAACCTTTACAATAGCCAGTGAGGCATAGTGGTTAGAGTGTTGGACTACGACCTGGGGCACCAGGGTTCGAATTGGGTCAGCTGGGTGACCTCAGGCCAGTCACTGCCTCTCGGCCTCAGAGGAAATCAATGTTAAACCACCTCTGAATACCGTTTACCATGAAGGCCCTATTCAGAGGGTCGCCATAAGTCAGGATCAACTTGAAGGCAGTCCATTTCCATTTTTGAGGTGAGGCAACCTGTATACGGTATTTCAAATATGGTCACACCATAGATTTTGTATAATGGCATTATATCGGCAGTTTCATTTTCAGTACCTTTCCTAATGATCCCTAGCATGGAAATTAACTTTTTCACAGCTGCCACACACTTGGTCAATATCTTCATTGAGCTATCCACTATGGCCCCAAGGTCTCATTCCTGGTTTGTCACCTCCAGTTCAGACCACATTAGCGCATATGTGGAATTAAGAATTTTTGTCCAGGCATGCATCACTTTAAATTTGCTCACATTAAATTGCATTTGCCATTTTACCGCCATTCAAGACAACATCAAGACAACAGTCTCTCTCTCTCTCTCTCTCTCTCTCTCTCTCTCTCTCTCAGAACTTTCCCTCCTCCATCAAGCCCCACAGAATCTTCACCCCCTTCCTTTGCATTCCACATATTTTGGGAGGCTGCTACATTCACACAGAGGCATGCAAAGACATTATATGCACATAATCATGGGTATATCAGATACCAAATTATGTACTGTCACTGAAAAGCAGCACAAATGTACTGTTATGGGATTGGGATTGGACTAAATGACAACTCTGAATTTTATAGCTGTAAAATTGGATTCTGCAGAAGAGGAAAATGGAAATGGACAGCCTTCAAGTCAATCCCAACTTATGGGGACCCTATGAATAGGGTTTCCATGGTAAGTGGTATTCAGAGGTCATTTACCATTGCCTTCCTCTGAGGCTGAGAGGCAGTGACAGGCCTGCTAAAAAAAAAAGCCAAATCAGTTTCTTCTTTAAATAAACAGGTCTGGCCAGGTTGGTGTTAAAAGATCAAGGTGTCCCTGCACTTATAGTGCGAGTCGTTTCCAACTCTTAGGGTGACGTCTTGCGACATTTACTAGGCAGACTGTATATATGGGGTGGGATTGCCAGTTCCTTCCTCGGCCTTTCTTTACCCCCCAGCATATGCCGGGTACTCATTTTACCGACCACGGATGGATGGAGTGGACCTCGGCCCCTTTTACCAGAGATTCGACTTCCTCCTTCCGTTGGAATCGAACTCCAGCCGTGAGCAGAGCTTTGGCTGCATTACCGCCGCT
This sequence comes from Rhineura floridana, assembly GCF_030035675.1. Taxonomy (NCBI): domain Eukaryota; kingdom Metazoa; phylum Chordata; class Lepidosauria; order Squamata; family Rhineuridae; genus Rhineura; species Rhineura floridana. Next base: position 40,553,301 of record NC_084491.1, read on the forward strand.
TACCACTCTGTTATGTAAACTATGGGCAATATGTTGCCACAAAAATTAGGTAATTTGGAAGACAGTGACAGCCAGTATGGCAAACTTGACACCTTCTGCAGTGGGGAGATGGCTGTTTCCTATGCATTTGGCATGAAGGTTCTTGAGATCAAGAAGCAGATTTTCATCTATGCATGAATACAACTGGACACCATTTTGAACCAAGATGGTGGACTGAACCTTTCAAAACTGTCCTCACTTTAACCACTGATTTCCAAACTTCGCTGATTTTTGGGTTTCCCAAGCAATGCCAGGTATGACGCTGCTAGCTTTGCATAACAGGCAAACATGGGAGTTTGTCGGGGGAGGGGGCAATATCCATATCCATTTGGTGGATTTTAAAATCTGTGATCTTGTGCAAGTGTGATGTTTGTCTATATTGATCTGCTGTTTGATATGGTGTGGGTGAATGGCAACACTCCCCACAAATTAAGAATATCCTCTAGGTCCCCTGGTACCCCCTTTTCTCTTGCTTTCTGCAAGTTTTTTGCAAGTCACCCTGTGACATTTCTGTGGAAACACTTCTTCCCTGGTAGTTGTGGTGGTGTTGAGAATGATGACTCTGCTTTTCTCTCAAAGGAAATGTCTGTTTTTGCCAGATGTCTCAGGGGGTGGCTGGAGGAGAGAGGAAATCCAGGATGCGAGGAATCTGGAAAGGACAAGGTTTTGGCAAGGAAGTCGCAGCACAGATCACAAAGAGCTGCTCAAACGTCACAGGCGAAAAGGATCAAATCAAACTGAAAGAAGGTATGTCCTCTAAGACAAATCTCCCCCTACCCTTGCCTATGATGGGGGGGGTGCGCCATTCACCCCAGACTGCAGCACTGGAAGCAGCATTTGATAGTAATTTCCAGGGCGTGCTTGTGGGCTACCCAAGGTAAACTGCAAAGAATGTCCAATAATACAGAGTGCAAAATTAATGGCCCAAGATACCATAGGTCTAACGGAGCAAAGGCCTTCCTAGAAAATTGGCCTTTTGTGCCAGTAAGAGGGTCTGTGGCTTGATTCACTCATCCGAGTTACCTGGATCTCTCTCTCTCTCTTTAATCTTTGCAGGGCACCTCCTTAGGCCTACACTGCAGGACTCTATTTAAGAAGGTTAATAAGAGGTGCCTAATAGCAGTGAGTTAAATATGAATGCAAGGTTGACATGTGTTTTTTTTCTGGCAGTGCTCCTGGGCCTTCAAAGAGGTTTGCTACATTCAGTGGATCCAGCTTTTTCTTGGCATGGAGAAGATGCAGCTATGATAGGAATAGGGTTGCCAGGCTCAGGGCCTGAGTCTGATCCTGTATCTTTAGGAGAAGAGAAAGTCAGCCAAATGCAGGTGTTCTTGCAACACTGTAACGGGAAAAGCCACAAGGTGGAATTCTCCCTTCCCCCTGCACAACTCTTACAAGATGCAGAAGACCTCTTAGAGGCTGGGCCGGGCAACCAAGAGGTCTTCTGTATCTTTAAAAATTGTGCAGGGGGAAGGGAGAATTCCACCTTGTGGTTTTTCCCATTACACTGTTGCAAAAACACCTGCACTTGGCTGACTTTCTCTTCTCCTAAAGATACAGGATCAGTCTCAGGCCATGAATCTGGCAACCCTAGATAGGAAGGCTGTTAAATGTTGACTACCATGCAGCTGTTCAAAGCAAGAGGCACAGCCAGGAAGCAGGGACTGGCAACCCCAGAGCTCATCTAGGTGATCTCTTGATCCCACTGAAGAAGCCAACTTTCTGAAGAAGCCAACAGAGAAGCTCATGCTTCTGGGACTGTAGCACACAGGAAATGTTTACCATAACTAGGAAAGCACGTCCCTTCTGCCAGATTCTATTCAGCAGAGATGAATGGATCTGTCAGTTTAGGTTCTATCCATTTCTCATTTTTCAAATCTTGAATTTAGTTCTTCATATTTCTGCATTTTGTAATTTAAAAAAAATCCTCCTGAAAATTCCTAGATAGCAGTGGCTCATTGGTTGTGGAATGCGTTCCCCTGTTGGATTTTTTTATATATATTGCAGCAAAGTGCAGAAATAACTAGTCTGTTAGTACTGGTAGCTGAAATAATAAAGAAACGTAAGATTTATTGCCATAAAGAAATAAAACCAAACATGCTGTTGCAGCCATTGTGGAACTTGCACTCACAGGCACTATCTGACTGACTAGAGAGGAATGTTCATGAAAAGAAAACTGAGTAGTTTGGCCTCAGCCTTTACAACAGCAATAATGTTTTCATCTTTTTTTTTACTGTAGTGCTGAGGTGAGCTATTTAAATAATCAGGGCTCACCTGGCTAAAGCAGCTGGCACGAACATATATTTTGTAGATCAAGCAAAACTCCTGTTTTTGAGACAGCAAAAAGCAAATCTTGTCACATGAATGTCATTAGGAGACTCGCGCAATATACATAATATTACATGATTTTTCATACCGACCTTCATCAAGATCTGCAGCGACAGAAAGGGCTCAAAAGCCTTTGAAACAATCTCCCGGGCTATGGAAAAGCTGCTTCCCAAGCACTGAGGCTCAAAGATATGATGGAACCCCTATCCCTTTCTGGTACTTAACTGATGCATAGTGGCAGCGGTGTATTAAGTGCTTTACAGAGAGCCAAACTAGCATGACCCCTTACCTGGACATCTTATAAATACTGAAGATGGTGAAGAGGTGAAAGACTGTCGCTGAACAGAAGATATGGACTTGAGTTGTGCAGGGGCAAGAGATGTGGCTTTCATGGATGGCATATGAGCTTCCCAGAGGCATGCCACTGGCCAATGTTTTTTCTGTGAAGGCTGGTCCATTAGTGCAAATGGGGCACTGCCCCATGAATCTCAGCCAGCTCCCACTCACTTGCCTTCGCACTTACAAGCCAGTCCAGGGGGTAGCAATGCCTCTCAGCTCCCTCCACCATAGTTTCAGTGTCGCCCCTGTAGAACTCAGCAGGGAGGAGGGGGACTGGGACTGGACTAGGGCTGAAACGCACTCCCTGTTCTGCCGGTTCCAGCGCATCTCCACCTCTCGCTTCTGAAAAGGGGGGGCACACAACGCTAGTCAAAACCCGCCCCTTTTTACTGCAAAACCTGGTGCGAGACAATTGAGTGCATTTTTTTTTAATTCAGCTTCACAGAGATTTTGCAACTGATTGGCAGATCAACCAGTTTCTCACCTCCCCAGGTGTGGCCAATGGAAATGCTTTGCTTAGGTGACTAGTGTGCTCACACTGCTAGGATTCATTGGCTCCGCCTGTCCTTCACTCTGGCTGTGCGTGTCATTGGCTCTGGCTCCACCTCGTGTTGGCCTTTCTGCCTTTTGCCCTACCAATCCCAATGGGCACCACCGAACAGAACGCTGGACTGTTGGGATGGGGGTCGGCCTGGCTTTATGCATCCGACTGCTGCGCCACACTGACTCCAGCGAGTCGACAGATGGGGCAGATGTTAGATAAGGGTGTGCAGAGCAGAGGAGTAAATAGGGGAAAGAAGACAGAAATGGAGAGTCAGCCAGCCTTCAACCTGTCACCCTCCATATATTTTGGACTACAATTCCCATCAGCCCCAACCAGCACAGCCATCAGTCCTGTTTGCTGTATACATGGCATGGATGCATGGTGCATTGCAGAACACACATGTGCAGTGAAATAACACCGGGCAGGTGCTTGTCCAAAGGGATAGGTCACATTTCCTAGACAGGACTTGTGAACATCACCCCATCCCACCCCACCCTTCCTCTCATTTTCCACTTGTTTTATTTTTAATCTTTATTGCAAGATGCAGAAGGTGCCTTAAGCTCTCAAAGCCTGTGACATTTCTGCAAAGATCATTGCTTCGGTGGTGATGAGGACGATGAGTCTGCTCTGCTTCTTCCCAGAAAGAAATGCCTGTTTTTGCCAAACGTCTTTGGGATCGTTTGAGCTAGAACAGGAAGATGAATCAGGAAGGGACAAGATTTTGGCAAGAAATTCACAGCACAGGAATTTTAAAAAATGTACAGTCTGGGACTTGTCAAAACATCTTGGGGAAAGAAGGGGGATTGAACGGAAAGGGCAACACACACATCCTCCCTCCCTGGCAGGAGAGTTTCAATAGTGCCGGGAGACGCACTCGTTTGGAGATCCTTCGGAGGTGGAGTCGGGAGACGCAAATCACAGGGCCTGCTGCATACATCACTTTTGAAGCTCAATTTCCCTCCCCCCTTGTGTGCGCATGCCCCACCCCTCCAGAAGGGAATGGCTGTTTTTACCAAATGTTTCATGCAGTAGGAAGGGGAAGGGGAATCCAGGGCAGAGAGAGATGAATCAGGAAAGGATTGGACTCTTTTCCCCCCCAGGGAACTGTGGCTCCTTCCACCTTGAATTCCAGCAATTGCTGCTGGCTGTTGGAGAGCCTGTCCTTGCCCATATGGAAGAAGAGTGCTTGAATCCCTACAGCATCCTGAAGCATCTGTTTCCAACATAATAGAAGCCACCCACTCTCCTCTCTCTCTTCGAATCTCGCTGCTGTTTGTTCTCTCCCTCTCCACCTCCACCTTCACCATCACTTTCCTGCTTTTGAAGTTCACTGTGTTAGATTCTAAGAACCTAAGAAGAGCCCTCTGTATGAGGCGAATGGCCCATCTAGTCCAGCCTCCTGTTTCCTACGCTGGCCAATCAGATGGCTCCGGAAAGCTCACAGGAGGGGCAGGAAGGCAACTGCCCTTCCTTACTGTTACTCCAAAGAACCTAAGAAGAGCCTTGCTGGATCAGGCCAAAAGGCCATCTAGTCCAGCATCCTAGTCTCATAGGGGCCAACTGGGAAACCTGCAAGCAGGACCTCAGCTGGGCGCAACAGCCCTCTCCCCACTTGTGATTCCCAGCAACTCTGGGGCTCTGCCCCATTACTGAATCCAGGAGAACTGGTGTCAGTCTGGGTTGACCAGCCTTCATAACAGCCCATCTAGTCTCATACCCCGTCCTCACTGTGGACAACCAGAAGCCTCTTCTGCAAAGCCCTCAAGCAGGGCCCAAGTACAACAATATTCTCATCTGCAATTGCCAGCAACTAGTAGTCAGAGCATGCTGCCTCCAACAGCAGAAGGAGAACATAGCCACCGATACCCTTTTCCTCCATTAATTTATCTAATCCTCTTTTAAAGCCATCCAAGTTGGTGGCCATCACTGCCTTTTCTGGGAGGGAATTCCAGAGTTTAACTCCGCGCTGCGTGAAGAAGGACTTTCTTTTGTCTGCCCGGAATCTTCCAACAGTTAGCTTCGTTGGAGGTCCACGAGTTCAAGTGTTATGAAAGAGGGAGAAAAAAAATGTTCTCTGTCCACTTTCTCCACACTCTGCATGGTTTTATACACCTCAGTCATGTCCCCTCTTGACTGTACTCCCCCCTTTCCTTTTCCCCGTTGCTGCTATGTATGGCCAACCTGGCTCGTCCTCAGCTGAATGCCCGCCTCGCCTCCTTCCACTGACATCTCCCCCACTTTGCTCCTTGGTGCCGCCAACATTCAGATGAGGAAGCTAATCCAAGTTAGATCTTTGGTCCACCCAGCTCAGTATTGTCTACACCAGCCTTTCCCAACCAGTGTCTGTCCAAATGTTGTTGGACCACAACTCCCATCAGCCTCAGCCAACATTGCCAATGGTTGTGGTCCAACAACATCTGGAGGCACACCAGTTGGGAAAGGCTGGTCTACACAGAAGCTGAACCGTTGCCTGGCCTCGACTATGGACTGGATGAGAGTTAACAAACTGAAGCTCAATCCAGACAAGACTGAGATGCTGTTGGTGGACGGGTTCTCTGATCGGATGGTGGATATATACCCTGTCCTGGACGGGGTTACACTCCCCCTAAAGGACCGGGTTCGTAGTCTGGGAGTCTTTTTAGACTCTTCCCTCTCACTTGAGGCTCAAGTAGCCTCGGTGGTTAGGAATGCGTTTTACCAACTTCGGTTGGTAGCCCAGCTACGTCCCTATTTGAGTAAAGAGGACCTTACATCAGTGGTACATGCTCTGGTAACCTCACGTTTGGATTACTGTAATGCGCTTTACGTAGGGCTACCTTTGAAGACAGTTCGGAAGCTACAACTAGTGCAAAATGCGGCGGCCAGATTGCTGACAAGGACCAAGCGGTCCGAGCATATAACACCTGTTCTGGCCAGCTTGCACTGGTTGCCAATATGTTTCCGGGCTAGATTCAAAGTGTTGGTATTAACCTATAAAGCCTTATACGGTGCGGGACCACGATACCTTGCGGAACGCCTCTTCCGATATGAACCGGCCCGTGCACTACGTTCTGCTACGAAGGCCCTCCTCCGGGTTCCAACTCACAGGGAGGCCCGGAGGGTGATGACAAGATCTAGGGCCTTCTCAGTGGTGGCCCCCGAACTATGGAACAGTCTCCCTGAGGAAGTACGCCTGGCGCCGACTCTGCTTTCCTTCCGGCGCCAGGTCAAAACCTTCCTATTCTCTGAAGCATTTTAAGTTACATTGATCTAATTTTAATAATGTTTATTGTATTGTTGATTGTATTTTAATATTATTTTGTTATTCATTGTATTTTTATACTATTTTATGTTCACCGCCCAGAGAGCTATCGCTAGTCGGGCGGTATATAAATTTAATAAATAAATAATAAATAAATAAGAAGGGCAGCAGCTCTTCAGGGTTTCAGACCGAGGTCTGAATCGCATACAGCAAGTGTGGGGAACCCTCGAGATGTTGCCAAATGACATCTCCCAATGGCCAGGGATGGTGGAAGCTGTAGTTCAGCAGCATCTGGTGAGCCACAGGTACCCCACACCTGGCATACAAGGTTTTCTGCACATCCGTTTGGGTGCTCATCCACAGAAATGCCAACTTTTCAAACAGCCACTGTGGCTGTGCCTTTCACAGCAGCTTGTCATGGCCCCGTCAGAGGACTCCTCAGATGAGGACGACTCGGGAGTAACAGCAGCGGACCCAGGAGCAGCAGGAGACACGGAGGAGCCTCCTGAGAATCCAGCTCCTTCTGCCCCTCAGCTGCAGAGCACCCCAGGGACAGCAGAGGCCCTGCAGCCAGACACAGACAGTGAACAGGATACTCCCCCCTCACCTGCAGAACGTAGACAGCAGAAGGTCAGGCAGAAGAGGGGCAGGCCTGTCTCCTTAAGGCCCAAACGCTGAGGGCTCACACCTGCTGTCCATCCTGCTCTTTATAAGGCACACCTTGGCTGCAGCTTGTTGCTGACTGCAACGTCAGGCGTGGCTTTGTGTAGACCTAGTTTCCCTGCAGCATCTCTTTGACTGACCTCCTTGGCAATTGATCCCGGACCTCCACTGACCTCGCTTCTGGACGTCTGACTCGGCAAGTACGCTTCGGATAGGCGTGGCAGATTTACAACCCGACTGCTGGCTAAGGACTTTCCTTCCCTGCCAAAGACCCAGGAATTTCCAGCCCCCCCTGACACTGCTGATGCAGTGTAGAGCTGACAGTTTGCAGTCAGCCAAACAAAGCAGGCAACAAAGGAGTGGGGGAAGTGCTGACCATGGAGCAACTCCAGCAGGAAAACTTGCTCCTGCGCTCACAAGTAGACCAGCTGCTGTTGGCCGTCCAAGGCTTGCAAACCCAGCTAGCAGCAGCCCCACCCCCTCTCCCTACAGGGAGAGCCAAGTGCCCTGTGACTCTCCCAGAGAAATTTACTGGGGCTTCCGACCAGCTCTCAGCCTTCTTGGCCCAGGCCCAGCTCTTCATGGAGTTACGCCCAGAGGCCTTCCCAGATGATAAGACCCGGGTGGGATTCTTGATTAACCTCTGCACCGGGGCGGCAGCTAGATGGGCCACGCCCCTGCTCCTCGAGCGGAGCCCCGTGCTCAACGACCTAGCCGCCTTCACCAGAGAACTGAAGGCTATGTTCGAGGACCCAGTCCAATCTGCCACAGCCAACCGCCGGATACGCAGGCTGCGGCAAGGCCGACGCCCCTTGGGGGAACATGTAACAGACTTTCGTCTATTGCAACAAACCCTGGGCTGGAACGAAGCTGCTCTCATGGACCAGTTTCAGGAGGGGCTGTCGGATGAGCTCCTGGATGAGCTAGCTAGGGTGGAGCGCCCTGGAACCCTGCAAGCCCTCATACGCCTGTGTCTCCAGATTGACGGGAGGCTGGAAAGCAGGCGTGCTGCCAACCGACCCCGGCCAGTCTACAGAGCATCAGCCCCAGTGGCTGGGCCCTTGGAGCCTGTCGGCAAGGACCCTACACCCCCGGCAGAACCGATGCAGCTGGGAGGGGCTCGGCCACGTCTCTCTGCGGGCAAAAAGCTGCGACGCCGGCAACAGGGCCTCTGCCTGTATTGCAGGGCCCCGGGACATTTTACAGCCCAGTCTTCCACGAAACGACCCACAGCCCCTGCCTTGGGAAACGCCCATGCCCCGGCCTTCACAGGCCCCTGAGCCGGGGCAACCTCATGGTTCAAGGGGGCCTGCCACCTCAGTTCCTCACCGCCCAAGCATCTGACCGTGTTGATCGCACTGACAGTCCCCGGAAGGGGGACCCTACAAGTACCCGCCATGCTGGACTCAGGATCCACCAGCAATTTTATGGACGTGTCCTTTGCCAAGCTCCACCGGGTTCCTAGTCAACCCATTCACCGCCCCCTCCTGGTGGAGACTATTGATGGCCGGCTTCTCGCCTCGGGCCCTGTAGTACAGGAGACAGTGCCGCTCGACATGGCCCTGGGGGAGCACGAGGAAAGCCTCCAGTTCTACCTGGCTGCCGCACCCCACTTCCCGGTCGTGCTGGGCCTGGCATGGCTCCAGCGGCATGACCCCATCATCCAGTGGTCCACGGGCCGACTGACCCTCGGATCCCCCCATTGCCAAGCCAACTGCTGGAGGCCGAAGGAGCGCATCCTGATGACCCAGGAGGCAAGCTCCGTGCCCGAGGCCTTACCGGAACAGTACCGGGAGTTCGCGGATGTGTTTGGGAAGCAAGAGGCAGACCAGTTGCCGCCCCATCATCCTTACGGCTGTCCCATTGATCTGCTCCCCGGAGCCAAGATTCCCGTGGGCCGGCTTTATTCCCTGTCAGAACCCGAACTGGCAGCCCTCAGAGAGTTCCTCGACAAGAACCTGCGCCGAGGGTTCATTCGCCCTTCCACGTCCCCTGCAGCCGCCCCTGCCCTCTTTGTCAAAAAGAAATGTGGGGAACTCCGGCTGTGCAATGACTACCGCGCCCTCAACCAGATTACAGTTCGGAATCGCTACCCTCTGCCCCTGATCCCAGAACTGTTAGAGCAGCTGCGGGGCGCTCGCATTTTCACCAAACTAGACCTGAGAGGGGCCTACAACCTGGTGCGTATGCGGGAGGGCGATGAGTGGAAGACGGCCTTCCGCACCCATTATGGGCACTTTGAGTACACCGTGATGCCGTTTGGCTTGTGCAACGCTCCTCCCGTCTTCCAGCACTTTATGAACGACATCTTCCAGGACCTCCTAGACCGCTTCCTGGTGATCTACTTGGATGACATCCTGATCTACTCGCGGAACCCCTCGGAACATAAGGAGCACGTTCGAGCGGTGCTGCAGCGCCTGCGGGAGCACCGCCTCTTTGCCGAGCTCGAAAAATGCGCCTTTGACCTCACGACCATGGATTTCCTAGGCCATCGGATCTCGCCCTTGGGTATCCAGATGGACCCCGCCAAAATTGAGACCATCCTCCACTGGGCCGCTCCGCGAAGCCCCAAAGATGTGCAGCGCTTCTTGGGCTTCGCCAACTATTACCGCCGGTTCATCTCCCACTTCTCCGAACTCACCACGCCCATATCAGACCTGCTTCGAGGCAAAGAGAAGTTTGTTTGGACCGAGGCCGCTCAACAGGCCTTCCGGCGCCTCCAACACGCCTTTACATCTGAACCCATCCTCCAGCAACCCGACCCTACCCGACCTTACATAGTGGAGGCCGATGCATCGGATAAGGCAGTGGCAGCGGTCCTACTTCAGCCAGTGGGGAGCAAGCAGTCCCTGCTCCCCTGTGCGTTCCACTCCCGGAAACTCAACGCTTCGGAACAGAACTACACCATTTGGGAGAAGGAGTTACTGGCCATCAAAGTAGCCTTCGAGACCTGGCGTCATCTCTTGGAAGGGGCACGCCATCCAGTCCAGGTACGAACGGACCACCGAAACCTGGAGCACCTGCAAAGCACCCGACGGCTGAACCAACGCCAGATCCGGTGGTCCCTGTTTTTCTCCCGGTTCCAGTTCACGGTCACCTACCTCCCTGGCCGCCAAAACACCCTAGCAGACGCGCTCTCTCGCAAGCCAGAATACCGAGCCGAGCAGGTCGATCGCCCCCTTCGCCCAATTCTTCGCCCAGAGAACTTCGCCGCTACCCACCAGCCACAACCTCTCCTGGACCGGGTGCAGGAACAGCAGCAAAAGGACCCGTACGCCCTGGCCCAGCAGCGAGAGCTCCAGTCAGGGATGCCCGCCCGGGACAGCCCCTTTTCCTTGCAGCAGGGCCTCTTGTATCACCGGAACCGGTTGTACGTTCCCCCAGGAGCTCTGCGGGGAGAGGTGCTCCACCTCTGCCATGACAGCCAGCCGGCAGGGCATTTTGGAACGTATAAAACCCTCCACCTGGTCCTACGAGATTTCTGGTGGCCCCGGGTCCAAGCAGACGTCAAGGACTATGTAGCAGCCTGTGATACCTGCCAGCGAGCCAAGAGCCACCCCGGCAAGCCCCCGGGGCTCCTGCTCCCACTGCCTACCCCCCCCCAGGGCCCTGGCGCTCGGTCTCCCTGGATTTTATCACGGACTTACCGGCCTCCTGGGGAATGACCACCATCCTCGTAGTCGTAGACCTGTTCACCAAGATGGCCCATTTCCTCCCCTGTGCCGGCCTACCCTCTGCCCCAGAAACTGCGCAACTGTTCTTGACCCAGCTTTTCCGGTTACACGGCCTCCCCGACCACCTGATCTCTGACCGAGGAGCCCAGTTCACCGTCCGGTTCTGGCAGGCTCTGTTTCGGGCCCTGAACGTCCAGATCCACTTGTCCTCCGCCCACCACCCTCAATCAGATGGACAAACAGAACGTACCAACGCCACCGTCGAACAATACCTGCGGTGTTACACCTGCTTCCAACAGGACAATTGGGTGGATCTGTTACCGCTGGCGGAGTTCGCGTATAATAACTCCGTGCATGCCTCCACGCGCCAGACCCCATTCTTTGCCTCTTACGGCTACCACCCCCGATTCTTCCCCTCAGTGCGACCCCCGTCGCCGGTCCCCACTGTGGATGTCATGCTGCAGGAGTTGCAAGCCCTGCAGGCAGTCCTGAAGGAGCAGCTGGAGCAGGCCAAGGACGCGTATAAGCGCTTTGCTGACCGCCACCGCCAACCAGGCCCGCCGCTGAAGGTAGGCGACCAGGTATGGCTCTCAACCAAATTCCTGCAGTCGCAACGGCCGTCTCACAAGCTGGAGGCTCGGAATGCCGGTCCCTTCCGGATCACCCAGCAACTTAACCCGGTGGCATTCCGGCTCCAACTCCCTGCCTCCTTCCGCATTCACCCTGTCTTCCATAGATCACTGCTGACTCCCGCTCTCCCGCCTCACCCCTTGGGTAGTCAACCGCGGCCCCCGCCACCGATACAAGTCGACGGGGAAGAGGAATTCAAAGTGGCGCAGATCCTGGACTCCCGGAGGCATCGTGGCCGCCTCCAGTACCTCATAGACTGGCAGGGGTACGGCCCTGAGGAACACTCATGGGAAGATGCGGCGCAGGTGCATGCCCCTCGTCTGGTCCGGCACTTCCACCAGCGCTACCCGGCTAAGCCGGGCCTCGGCGGGAGGCGGAGGGTTGGTCGTGGGGCGGGGGATAGTGTCATGGCCCCGTCAGAGGACTCCTCAGATGAGGACGACTCGGGAGTAACAGCAGCAGACCCAGGAGCAGCAGACTCAGAAGGAGACACGGAGGAGCCTCCTGAGAATCCAGCTCCTTCTGCCCCTCAGCTGCAGAGCACCCCAGGGACAGCAGAGGCCCTGCAGCCAGACACAGACAGTGCACAGGATACTCCCCCCTCACCTGCAGAACGTAGACAGCAGAAGGTCAGGCAGAAGAGGGGCAGGCCTGTCTCCTTAAGGCCCAAACGCTGAGGGCTCACACCTGCTGTCCATCCTGCTCTTTATAAGGCACACCTTGGCTGCAGCTTGTTGCTGACTGCAACGTCAGGTGTGGCTTTGTGTAGACCTAGTTTCCCTGCAGCATCTCTTTGACTGACCTCCTTGGCAATTGATCCCGGACCTCCACTGACCTCGCTTCTGGACGTCTGACTCGGCAAGTACGCTTCGGATAGGCCTGGCAGATTTACAACCCGACTGCTGGCTTAAGGACTTTCCTTCCCTGCCAAAGACCCAGGAATTTCCAGCCCCCCCTGACACTGCTGATGCAGTGTAGAGCTGACAGAGCTTCGTGTCCAAGTGGGGAGGAGAGCCTGGCTGGGAGTCCAGAGTCTGTGAGTTCAAATCCCCGCTCATGTCTCCTGGGTGTCAAGGGCTAGCTAAAGGTCACCCCATGGTGAGTGGCTCAGGGGTTACGTGCCCTGCCACCTGTGCAGCCGTGGGCAAGCTGCATAGTCCCAAGGAGCCCAGTTGCCCCCCAGCTGGCAGTTGCATACAAGGAAGGGGCTGGCTTGTGCAGCTGTGGCAAGCTGAGCAGGCCCTAGCCAGCTGGAGAGGACTAGTCTCAGAGGGAGGCAATGGTAAACCCCCTCTGAATACCGCTTACCAGGAAAACCCTATTTGTAGGGTAGCCATAAGTCGGGATCGACTTGAAAGCAGTCCATTTCCATTTCATTTTTCATGTCCAAACATTAACAGGGTTATCTCCTTACTCTGCAAAATGCTTCCTCCTTTTGAGGCTTGTGTACCACATTTCTCTTGAAGGAATAGGCCAAGCGGAGTCGTCTGGGTTTTTTTTTCAGGCAGCAAGCCAGGCTGGCCTTGATTGGTTGGCAATGGCAGCTCACGCTGACTCAGTCTTTAAGCATTTTTCCACACAGACAAATGCGAAGCATCGCACAGCCTCTTTTTGAACTACTTCTGCAGATGTGCAGAAACGTCCAGGATCAGAATGCTGTGCTTCATTAACCCACCGGTTCCAGCCACGCTGTCCAGAGGGGCTAGCTTATGTCTGTTTTCAGCAACAAGCGTTGTGAGGCCTGAAAGATGATCACATTTCTTTTGACAAACACTTCCATGGATTGCAGTCCACTTCATCAGATGCATGAAGTGTTATCCTGAGTTCCAGGTATATCTACATATGGGTTGGGGAGGAGGGGGGAGGTTCCTGGTGCAGGACAGAGAGTGGGCCATATTTTCAAGTAAGACTGTAATTCCAGGAATCGCTCTGGAATTTCAGGTATGGCTTTGCAGTACAAGTGTCGCCTCGGAATTACAGACATGGAAAATGCCTCCTCCCTTATAGAAATATGAAACCCTGGTACATTTCCTTCTGCCTGCATGCCCCTCTTCCCAATGTTGTGCTCTAAACAATGTGCCTGCTCCCCTAACCCATGCAGCTTTTTGGCTGCAAAATCTTAAAAGCTACTGCAAAATGACCTAGAGAAAAACACATACACGCACATCTCCTAATCCCCTCCCCAATACTCCCTAGGAGCATCAGAAAAGCCTGGCTCCTGGATCAGGCCAGCGGGGCCTCATCCAGTCCAGCATCATGTTCCCACAGCGGCCAGCCAAGCCCGCAAGCAGAACCTGAACGCAACAGCAGCTCTCCCCAATTGTGAATCCTTGCAGCTGATGAACAGAGGCATACAGTACAAACAGAGCATGACCACCATAGCTGTCCTTTCCTCGGTGTGTTCCGGCCCACCCACCACGTGACCGTGGGAGGGGCTCCAGAGGACCCTGGCTGCACCCCCTCCCGTCCACTTTTGGCTAACCCAAGCCCCACCCCTGCGGAGAAGGCGCTTTGTACCGCAGAGGGTGGGGCTGCCTGGCCGAGTGGGCGGGGCGTCGCTCGGGGCCCCGCCCTTCCGCTGTGTCCCCTCGTGCAGCAGCCGCGGCTTGCTCCAGACTGCAGGAGCCGGAGACGCGCGCAGTCCTCGCCCGAGCGGCAGGTAACCTTGGTTGCTTCTCGTCCAGGGGGTAGTCGGAGGAGCCGATCTCCCGTGAGGCGGGGAAGGGGCTCCTGCCGCTTCTCCTCTTGATCCTTCTTTTTTTTTCTGGGTGGAAAAGCGAGGCGGGGAGAGGTTGGGGGCGACAGGAACGGGAGGCAAAGCGAGGGAGGGAGGTGGGAGAGGAGAAGGGGAGAGGTAAGCTGTTTGGGGAAGCGCCTGGGACCCAGCCGAGTTCTTGTCAGCAAACGTGGACAGGGTTGCCCTGTAGGAGCAGGAGGATTGTGGAGGAAAGGGCCAAGGGGAGGCTGGGGGAGGAGGAAGCCCCCATCCTTAGGAGGATGGTGGATTCGAGGCGTAGGCGCGGGAGGGGTGGGAAAGATCTAGCTGGAAGCGGGGAGCGCTGGGGGGGGGGAGGGATGTGCAGCGAGGTCGCGGGGCTGGGCTCTTGCAGCACAACGACAGCACTGCGGAGTCCTGCCTCGCCTTCAAAGGCGGCCCATCCGCTTTTGCGGACCAAAATCCGCATCGCCAGAGCCGGGGATGGAGCAGGAGGCAGGGGCGGTGCGCCCGTCTGCCCCAGGGGCCGCTCTCTGAACCTGTGCCCTCTGCAGAGGAGGGCAGGCAGAGCACTTGGAGGGACCCACTCGGGTCCTGCCTTAAGCAGCCGCCCGGGGGAAGAAGACGCCCCGTGCTCTGGTCTCCCAGCCTCGAATTCTTCGGATCCAAGCTCTGCGCCTAGGGGACTCCACCCGCGGGCTCTCTCACCCAGTGGCCCCTCCCCACGCAGAGATGTACATACCAAGTGGGAAAGAAAGTGCTCGCGAGGGGCCAGGGGATTCCAGGTCTGCTCAGAAGGCAGGGGCAGATGGAGGGGAGGGTTGTACTGACCGGCCGGTGGACCCAGTGCCCAGTTTCCAAGCCTGCGTTTGAAGGAGAGACTCCTAGCGGCACTGTGCGCCACGTGCCCCCAGGAGAAATTGCCGCAGTAACGCCAACCTTAAACGGTAAGCTGATCTCTCTGGGTGGGCGGAGGGGCTTGGCTTCAGCTGGGTGCCAGGAGCCCGTGTCTGATCACGATCGCCGTGCCAAGGTCTAGCAATCCGAGACGCAGGTGCAGCCTGAGACCACTGCAGCGCATAGCGAGGCAGCTGCAGCGGCCACTCTTCGGCTGATGCTTCCCACCACCACCTTGCTGCGTTCTGCAAGGGCAGCATCTTTGCCAGCTGCTCTGCTCCTGCAATGGCGTCGCAGTGGGCTGTGTGGGTGGTGCAGGCACAAGAAAGGGTGAGCACTCACAGGTGGAGGAGACATTTTTATTTCCAGATATAGCTGCCGTTGCCAGGCTCGTAGGTTGGGTGCAAGGGGAAAGGGGATCAGTCTGCCCTCTTGACTGGTGACTAGGGAGCAAACACACACACACACACACACGGTGTCAGCACAGCTCCCTTGATGATGCAGACATTGGGCGCCCCCTCCTCCCTCTTTGGCACAGTTGAGACCCTGCAGCTCACCCCAGTCAGATGTGCACAGGAAGCTGCCCTATATCAAGTCAGACCATTGGACCATCAACCTTAGTATTGTCAACACTGACCGGCAGCGGATTTTCAGACGAGGGACATTCTCAGCCCTACCTAGAGATGCCCAGGATTGCGCCTGGGACCTTTTGCATGCAAAGTAGGTGTTGTGCCACGGAGCTACGGCCTTCCCCTGACCATTGGTTCATCTCGCTCAGTATTTTCTGTACACTGACCAGCAGGAGCTCTCCAAGGTTACAGACAGGACACATTTCCCTGAGAGCCAGCGTGGTGTAGTGGTCAGAGTGTCGGACTAGGACCTGGGTGACCAGGGTTCGAATCGCCACTCAGCCTTGAAGCTCACTGGGTGACCTCGGGCCAGTCGCTGCCTCTCAGACTAATCTATCTCACAGGGTTGCTGTGGGGATTAAATGGGGAGAACCATGTTTGTATGCCACCTTGAGCTCCTTGGAGAAAAGTGGGATATAAATGCAAATTTTATTATTATTATTATTATTATTTCCAGCTTTACCTGAAGTTGCAGGAATTGAACCTGGGTTCTTCTGCATGCAAAACAGATGCTCTGCCATTGACCTATGGCCCTTCCTCACAAACCCAAGACATCATACAGCTTAAAAGAATGCCACAGCAATCATGTGTCCATATATTGTCCTACTCACTGCCTGTCCCCTGAAAGCCTTGATTTTGTTGTTGTTGTTGATGTATATTGAGCTGATTGCACTCTAGGCATGGCACTCTTGCCATGCCCAGTGGTGTTAATCAAAATGTTGCAGTGTGTCCTCCCCTTCTCACTGAAGGGTTTCCCGTTCAGGGTGCCAGCCAGCCATGCTTCCCTCCAGGACACTCCATTCCATCTGCTCCCTCCTCCCCTCCCCCTTTCCTCTTGACCAGCATTCTGCAGCTGCCAAATATACCTGGTCCCTTTTGAGGGGAATCCAAAAACCCCTCTTAAAGGTCTGTCCTGCTGCAAGCCTAGCTGGGATCTCGAACATCCCTTTGGTCTCTCAGTTTGGGGCTCCAACCCTCTTGGCCCTCAGCACCTGGGTTTGCTGTTACAGGGAGAGGTGAGAGAGGGCGGCGGCGGGACAAGGGCAAGCTGGCTATCAAATTAAGGCGGGGCCGTCAAGAAAGGGGGTGACATCCGGAGGGGAAGGGGTGTGCAGTAGATGGGAGCATTTCACAAAAACAAAATGCCTGCCTCCTTCAAATCCTTGTCTTAAATACTCTTTCCTGTCTCCCTCTCTCTTCCCCACCCAAGCACATTACCTTCCTCTCTTCCGCCCTCTTTTAGGGAACACGGGGAGCCGCCTTAGATTGGTCCCTCTAGCTCAGTATTGTCTACACGGGCTGGCAGCAGCTCTACAAGCCCTACCTGGAAACGCCAGGGACTGAATCTGCAGGCAAGGAACATGCTCTAACCCTGAGCGGCCTGCTTTGCATAGGGAAGGTCCCAGGTTCAATCCCCAGCGTCTCCAGGTAGGGCTGCGAATGTCCCCTGCCTGAAACCTGGAGAGACGCTGCCAGTCAGTGTAGTCAGTACTGAGACATACCAATATAAAGCAGCTTCCTACGTTTCCCTCCTTCCATGGCTTTTCACTTTACTAACAAGCAGCCCCTAGGCGTGGGGGAGATGGTGCTCTGCAAGGGGGTTTTCACCCTCACCTTCCCGTTCTTTTCCGGTGCAAATCTGGCCTGCCCCAACATATCTGTCTTAAACACTCTCCCCCATAACACAACTTCCTGGATTTTTCAGAACAGCTGCCCTCTGGCTGCTAATTCGTTTTAATAAAAAATTGTGTTGGGGACCCTAATCCTAGATCTCCTGCATCGCATCTGGTTTGTGCCTATGAGTCATCTTTTAATTTGTCTTCCCACTTCGGAAGCACAAAAGTCAGCATGGAGGTTTGAGCAGCGCTACTCAGAGCAGCAGAAGAGATAATTTCAGGGGTGGGCGGATGGTTGCAGAAGAGGCTCAGTAGCCATAGAGACAGCAAGGGACCCACACCAGCAGGCGAGTCGCTTTGGATCCATTTCAGGCAACATGTTGAACTGTTATTCAAGAAATTGTAGCTAGGGTGGCAGGGAGTGGGGAGAGAGAGAGAAACAAATCTGGCTACGCCTTTCGCTCAGTAATAAAACCTTGAAAATTCCAAAGTAGCACCTTGGGGAGAAGGTTCTAGGTCATGGATGGGAAATGTGTGGCCCTCCAGATGTTGTTGGACTACATGACAGTTCCCACCAGCCGCATGGACAAGGATGATGGGAGGTGTAGTCCAGCAACATCCAGAGCAGGGTTGGAGAACCTCTGGCCCTCCAGATCATTCCTTCTGGCCCTCACTCCCCAAGGCCCACCCATGACTGGCCCTGCCTCACACCCTCCTTGAGTGCTTCTGCCAGGTAGACGGTGTCCTGGAAGCCTGATCACGCACGCCTCTTGCTTATCTCAATGGAGAATAGAGAGGGGTGCATGAGCGTGAGCAGAAACTGGCCTCCTATATCAAGGTAAAATTTACATCCATTGATCCGCCTGCTTTTGACTCTAGACTCCCACTACCACCACTGGCTTGTGGCCCTGAGAATGTTTCCCAGGAGAGACCGCAGACCTCAGGATGAACAAGGTCCTGATCTTGAGAACCACAGGTTTCCCACCCCTGTCTTAAAGGCACAACAATGGAGCAGGCCACTTTTT
Source organism: Rhineura floridana (assembly GCF_030035675.1). Classification (NCBI taxonomy): domain Eukaryota; kingdom Metazoa; phylum Chordata; class Lepidosauria; order Squamata; family Rhineuridae; genus Rhineura; species Rhineura floridana. Next base: position 40,571,642 of record NC_084491.1, read on the forward strand.
CTGGTCATAGAATCATAGAGTTGGAAGGGGCCTGTAAGGCCATCCAGTCCAACCCCCTGCTCAGTGCAGGAATCCAAATCAAAGCATTCCCGACAGATGGCTGTCCAGCTGCCTCTTGAAGGCCTCCAGTGTCGGAGAGCACACTACTTCTAGGTGGTTCCATTGTCGTGTGGCTCTAACAGTTAGGAAGTTTTTCCTGATGTTCAGTCGAAATCTGGCTTCCTGCAACTTGAGCCCATTATTCTGTGTCCTGCACTCGGGGATGATCGAGAAGAGATCCCAGCCCTCCTCTGTGCAGCAACCTTTCAAGTACTTGAAGAGTGCAATCACATCTCCCCTCAGTCTTCTCCAGGCTGAACATGCCCGCTTCTTTCAGCAACCCTCCTTCTATCCAACATGCTTGTCTTGTATGGGTGCATGGAGTATTTTAAGAGGGACTCTCATTAAGAGCCTCTCATTGCATGTAGGTTTGGCAGTTCTCTTTTATGCAAGGCTGCATTCTGAAGGAGAAGAACTACTGTGGGGAGGCAGAGAACCTTCTCGAGCTTTTCCCTATGTCCCATGGAAAATCTCCCCTTCTTTTTACAACTGCCGGGAGGCGGAGAGATGCTTTATTTTATCATTAGATTAAGGAAGTGGGTTGAGGACTGAACAAAGCCCTTTCCGTTCCCAAGCTCTTCCTCCTCTTTGGCTTTTTCTTCACCTCACATTTCCAGTGGGATGGGAGAAGTAGAGAACATCTGCTTGGGGGCCATCGCTCCGTGGAAGAGCACCTGCTTTGCATGCAGAAGGTCCCAGGTTCAATCCCCCGTGGCATCTCCGGGTAGCGGATGGGAAAGCTCCCCTGCCTGAAAACCTGGAGAGATGCTGCCAGTCAGTGCAGACAACACTGAGCTAGATGGACCAGTGGTCCAACTCAGTGTAAGGCCAGCGTTATGTTCCTATGTGCTGCCATGTGGGGAAGTCACAAAGACTGTTAATAGATTGCCAACGACCCGTGTCTTGCAAAGCACCCGTATTAAATGAATGCAGTGGCCACGATAGCCACAATAGCCACGCTCAGGTGGTCTCACAAAAATCTCTTGCTGACCAAGCCTAACTTCCTTCCTCACCGTAGGACCTGCAAAGCTGCACGTGAACCACCGACCACCCTGTGGCCTGCCAAGTGCTCAATATCCTTGCTGTTGGCAGGCAACACAGAAGCCTGTATTACTCTAAGGGATGCATTCATGCCAGGGTCGTGCCAGCCTCCTCTTTTAAGACGGTTGAGCAAAGCTCACCACGGATTAGTCAGACCACATGTTTTCAGTGGGGGGCGGGAGGATAGCATGAAGCAGAACCATTGTGCATGTGCAGAGTGTCACTCCTTACTATCTGCAAAAAGACTCCAGCCCTGCTGTGTTCGGGATTATGAGGAAGGGTCTATCAGAGAGCATAATTTTCTAAGGAAGCTTAAGGCCAGTTGCTAGCTGCAATTAAATCCTTGATGGATCTGTCAATATGGGGGCAACAAACATATTTTTTACCTCTGTGCATCGGGCTGGTTTCTAGACGCACTCGTCCACCCTGCCCTGTCCTCCATCCAGGCATGATTAGAGTTCATGGACACGTTCCAGCCAGGCATAAACGCTCCCAGAGAGTGTGGAGCAGGCCAGCGTGAGGTTTGGCCTAGGGAGAGAGGATGTGGCTAGAGGAGAGGTGTAGATCGTAGAGTGCCAAGGGCCTGCTAGAGAGCCGGGAGGGCCACATTCAGCCCTCATGCCTGATGTCCCCATCCCTAAGCTATACCGACCATCCTTCTACCATGCCAGAAGAGACAATTGCACACCGGGTGCTATTTGTATGGCTGTCCCACAATTGCAGGCTTCCCTGGAGGTTTGCCAAAGGCTGAGCAAGAGCAACTTCCAGGGGTATTTTATTTGGGCTGGCATTTTGAAGGAGGTGAAACGTGGAGGGGGGGTGAAGAGAGAACATTTTTAAGCGTTACTGTTCTTCTGCATACGTTGCTCACCTTGCCGACCCTGGGGAAGAGGCAGGTACAGAGCTGTCAGGTTTAGGGATTTTCTGCCCCCAATTGTGTTGTGTATTCTCCATTGGAGACTTGGGAGGCGAGGTTCAGTCCCCACAGGAAAGACCAGGGTGAAGGTTGTGGGACTGATCTCAACGCTAAATGGATGAGACCATGGACTATTTGGGGGGGGGGGAGCGCCAATTCCCTATAGCAGGGGTGAGGAACAGTTTTCAGCCCAAGGACCACATTCCCTTCTGAGCAACCTTCCGAGGGCCACCTGATTGTGGTGGGCGGAGCCAGAGGCGAAAGTGGGTGGATCCATGGATGCAAATTTTGCCTTTGTACCCTAGGCTAGTTTCTGCACATACGTGCTCACCCACACCTCTCTGTCCAGAGAACTAAAAGGCATTATCAGAGTTCAAGGACGCACTCCAACCAGGAAGGGCAGGATATGCATTTAATAAATTAAATAAATAAAATAAAAAACACTCGAGGAGGGATAGAACAGATGAGGGGAGAATTCCAAGGGCCTGACAGAGAGCCTGGAGGGCCACATTTGACCGCTGTAACTGAGGTTCCACACCTCTGCCCCACAGGATTGCACCGTGACTCACTTCCTTGAGTCGTGGAGCTATTTACTGAATCAGTTCTTTTCTGCCACACGTCTTGGTTGACATTTAGAAGTCTGGAATCCTGTGCAGATTTCCCTGGGAGCAATCCCCTCTTGTGAATACAGCAGGGCTTGCTTCTGAGTAAACATGCACAAGGTTGCTCTGTGATTCTCATGTGGCTTATTGCTTTATGGGGGGAGGTGCAGCTACTGAGACATCATGTTCCCTTCCCCAGCTGAGCTGGAGAAATGGAACAGGTGGCGAGATCAATACTTGGGTAATTTATAGGTTCATTCTGTCCTACCCCAGAAGCGTCGAGACATTTTTTCAGTATATTTATTTGAAAGCCCTTCTTTGCCAAAACGGCACGCACTCTCCATCTGTCTGTCTGCCTCTCTGCCCCCTCAGCCATACTAGCATTTTTTCCCACTGCAGAACCGCTAGGATGAGTCATCCCCAACTTAGCTCACCCAGCAGTGAGTCATTGTTTCCACTGCAGGAAGCAAAGGCCCAGGAAGAAAGGAACAAAAGGCCTGAGGTGGAAAGCAAGGGGGATGCATCAGGCGTGTGCTGGCGTGCTGCAGACCCTCTTCTCCAGCACCTGCATTCTAATAAGCTTCAGAACATGAGACTCGCTGTGGTGGGTCGAAATGACAAACCATGCTGACCCAGGATTCTGTTTCCGGTGGGGGACAGGCGGAAGGTGTGGGCAAATCTGCAAGCAGGAAACCCTTATCCTTTGGGTTGCCCTTTTCTGCATCTTTTCTAGTTCTGTGGTGCCCTTTTGGGGGACAGAATGATCAGAACTGTGTCCCAAATGCAGTTGCGCCATAGGTTCATATAAAAACAAGGTGCTCAAGTTGCAATTAGAGGCATAGGAGCTGGCTAGGCAGCCCTACCTGCCTGTTTGAGAGGGCTGCCCTGCAGCGACTGGTTCTGTGAGTGGCATGTTTGAGAGAGAGACAGAGAGACTATGGGGCTGTATGGGTCATTTGCTCTTGTGAACGTACAGTTCTCGGACATGTGACCCTTGATATAAATGTGTAAGCACTCTAGTCGCTGGACATAAGCGTGCTTTGGATTTGCTGTTCCCCTGTCACCTCCATCCCCCTCTCCAGCTAATCAGATGCCTTTTCTACTCCTAGATTTCGACCACTCCTCACACCAGTGACGAAAGGAAGATGAAGTCCACCATTGGCATTGCAGTCCTCCTGACAGGTAAAAAGAGCCCTGCAAAGGGCTGTCTTGCACTGCCATCTAGTGGTGCACTTCCGAACACAAAAGAAATGTACCACTAAAATGATAATAAATGCAATAAATTAAAACAATATAGCACAGCAAACTCACAAAATACAGATCGGTCACACTGGGTTCATGTTAGGAACCGCTCAGAGATGATGATGATGATTAAAGTTTACATTCCACCCTTTCTCCAAAAAGGAGCCCAGTGCAGCAAACAACAAGCATTAAAACGAAACAAAACATCTTTAAAACATCTTATACATTAAGCAGTCATAGAAATTGTCTGTAAGAATAATACATAAAATAATAATGCCAATTAAATCCATGACAGGAGGATTAAACAATTCCTCGTCTTCCTCTACTAGTGTAAATCCCAGCAGATGATATACATCCTGTACAACTCCACATTGTCACATAGGAGCATGGATCTTTTTTTAGAAAAGTAAATCATTTTTTTTAAAAAAAAGTGGTTCTGCCCTCATGGTGACCCTGAAGGGGAGACTCAAAGGGAATGGCACTCCTTAATGAGTTGATTAACCTAACTGATGAATGAACTCGTGAATGTTTTGATGGATTTAGCCTAACTGATGAGGCTGCAGGCATTGCAGCTGAGTTCCACAGATCGTTGGTTCTTCCTATAATGATGAAAACCTTTTGCCTTCCTCAGTGCTCCATGTCACCCGCTGCCAGAGAATCACAGGCCTGACGGCTTGCCGGAGCGAGCAAGGCCTGCGCTTGGACTGTTTCTACACCAGAAAGACCACGAATCCCCTGAACTATGAATTCCGCATCAACAAGGGCACCAGGGAGGGACTCGTCATTGCCAGCACCCAGAGGGTCCCCAACACCATGTACAAGAACCGCGCCAACGTCACTTTCACTAACGAGCTGGTGTGCCTCAACCTCACGGGCTTCACCACTGCTGACGAGGGTGTCTATGTGTGTGAGCTGAAGATCACCAATGATTATGAGGGCAACCAGGTCAGAAACATCTCGGTTATCAAAGGTGAGCAGGGAGCCTTAATGCAAGGAGGGATAAGACGCAAAGGAAACGGCGGTAGAGGGGTGGAGGAGAAATGTGCTTTTGCTGGCATTTTAATGAGCAACTGCCTAATTTGCACTTCTTGGGCCAATATGCAGATGGGATCACTGCTGTCCTTCAAAATTCACACGTCTCCAAAATTTGCAGTGCAGTTCTCCAACCAAACAGTATTTACAAAAGGCATATACTGGAGAAAAATGTGGGTTAGAATGCTAAGATACATACAAACGTGCATTATCGAAGGGAACATTGCATACACAAATGTGTATATTAGGAAAAATCCACAGTAAAATCCTGGTAAACTTTGATGAGGATTTTTTTTTAAAAAAAAAACAATTTGCTGCAGAAACACGGTGGACTGAATTTAAGACTGGGAAAATGCGAAACTCAAAGAACCAAAATTGACAGATTTGTCCACCCCTATGAGCTGTGACTACAGCTAAAGGTTTACATTTAAAGCTGGAGGTGAAATGTCCCTTTCAAATTCACCACCCCATTTCCATGGCTAGGAAAGTTGGGTGGCCACATCTCTTGTGATTTCTTTGGGGGTCATGGCTTTGTTGATTGATGTGACTGATTGCCTTTCTATCCTACCCTTTCTCCCAAGACACCCAAGGTGGTTTACAATTTCAGAAATGCTAAAAACAAACCAATGGTATAAAACAGGGTGAGGACTCTCAGGCCTGCTGGCCAAATGTGGCCCTCCAGGCCTCTCCATCTGGCCCTTGGAACTCTGCCCAGGCCACACCCCCTACTCACCCTGCTTCACGCTCCAAGTGTTATTTGCCTGTCTGGAACACATCCTTGAACTCTGACCGTGCCTCCTGCTTGCCTGGATGGCGGACAGAGAGGGTTAAGCGAGTCTGTGCAGAAACTGGCCTACCGTACAAATGTACAATTTACATTTTTGCTCCGCCCACTTTAGCCTCTGGCCCCTTCCACTACTGGCCTGTGGCCCCTGAAGGGTTGTCCAGAAGGGAATGTACCTCGGAATCAGAAGTGGGGAGAGGGCTTCTGGTGCACTCAGGTTCCACTTTCCCTTTGGGACATCTGGTTGGGCACCGTGATGACAGAAAACTGGACTAGAGGCGCTTTGGCCTGATCCAGCAGCCAGGCTCTTCTGGTGATCTTCCCTCTCCTTGTTTGTCACAGACCGGCTGGAGAAATGTGCAGGAATCAGTCTCTTGATCCAGAACACTTCCTGGCTGCTGCTGCTGCTGCTCTCGTTGCCTCTCCTGCAAGCCGTGGATTTTGTGTCTCTGTGAAGGAGGAGGAATAAGAAAAGTGGGGAGGGAGGAAGAGCCGACTAGCAAACGAACTTACACCCACCCGAGGGGGCGTGACCCCTCCTTTCGTTGCTGTTCTTTTTCTGGAAGGAGGCAGCCAACAAGGACGATGGTTTGACAGCGAGCCCCGATTGTGTCCCTCAATATTATCTCTCTCTATATATCTCTTTCTATATATATACATATATATATATAGCTGCATAGCTAACGAAAATGTCTGATTTGTGCTAAGAGCCGTCACATGCAAGCAACGCATCATGGGGAGGGGAGGGTGGCACAAGGAGGAGGAGGGTGATCCTCGGTGCAGCTTAAGGAATTCTGGAGCAAGCATGGCAGCATTTCATGTGCTTTCTGTCCCCCTCCCCCCTTGCCAGCTTTTCCAATTTCTGTTCTGTCTCTTGCCCGCCCACCCCGCAGAGTGATGGAGAGAACCTGTTTTTTTTGGGGGGGGGGGCTGATCTTCTCCAGTTTTGTCTTCCAAATCAGATGCGTTGCTGGATTATAGATTCTAGGGGGGGAGGCGACTCAAAAGAGGCCAGGCATGCTTTTTAAAAATTTTAAACCAAAGAGGCATAGAGCAGGATGGAAGAATGCTTAGCCCCACTTGGACAGAGATCGGGGTAGCCGACGTGTTGCCCTCTAGATATTTTGGACTATAACTTCCATCAGCCCCCAGCCTTCATGGCTATTGAACAGGGATAATGGAAATGGTAGAAATCAACATCTGGAGTGCAGCCATGTTGGCTTCCCCCGGCAGAGAAGACTGTTTTCCCCTTAATGCATCATCCCACTTTGCTGGCTCCCAGCAAGATGGTTTCGATGAAGTGCATGGTGGTCTTCAGTGTAGCGTGGCTTTCTTGTCTGCTGGGCATCCCCTGAAAGAGAACGAGAAATCTTTTCCACCCAAGGAGGATTAAAAAAGGAATAGCAGAGGCTTGCAAATTCAGTACCGGGGGTGGTGGAGTGGGGAAGGGTGATGGAAATAGCCTTTAGTGGTCTGGAGCACTGCTTTGAGTGCAGAAGGCACCAGGTTCAAGCCCTGGCAATATGCCACTGAAAGTCATTTGCTGGTGAGTGGGAATGTCTGCTGTTGCCCTGATTTGTTTATTTTTTTATCCATGCTTGTGGGCTTCCCATTGTTACCAGTGTAGAAAATAGGATTCTGGACTAAACAGTGTAGGAAGTAGAATTCTAGCTATTCACCTTGATGGATATGTTCTCTGCTGTTGGAAGCAGTATGCTTCCAAATGCCAGTTGCTGGAATCCACAAGAGGGGAGAGTGCACTTGCACTCACGTCCTACCCGTGGGGCTTCTCGTAGGCATCTGGTTGGCCACTGCGAGAACAAGATGCTGGGGTAGATGGCCCGTTGGTCTGATCCATCAGGCTCTTCTTAATGCTTGGGAGAGCACGGATCTTAGCCTGGGGTGCGATGAGGGGAACAACCGTTGACTTCTGCCCATCATTCAGTCCTCAGGTTGACTGGGTTCTGAGCAGAAGAAGAAAAACCAGTCCTGATTTGCAAAAAGAACAAACTACACTAGTCGTGTTTTTCCCCCAAAGTAGACTTTTATCATCGAGCATCTTTCAGGCCAAAAATTTCTGGTTAACCCAGCAGTGACCTGTTTTCCAATGTGTCAGCGAAACAGCTACTGGTCTTTTCTTTGAGGAAAAGGCTGGGACACAGGACGCTGCCTTAGACCGAGTCAAACCATTGGTCCATCTAGCTCAGTATTGTCTACACTGACAGGCAGCAGCTCTCCAGGGTTTCAGATAGGGGACATTCAGGGACTCAACCAGGGACCTTCTGCATGCAAATCATGTACTCTACCTCTGAGCTATGGCCCTTAAGTAGATTAAGCATGGCTGAGTGACTTGCCATGTGGCCTCTCCCCAGCCCCCATCTGGAGGAAAGAAAGATTTTGCCCTTTCATAGTGTGGGCTTTTAAGGGGCTGGTGGCCAGGAAGGATGACCTCTGGGCAACCAGGCTGGAATTCTCCGTTAAGTCTGGTTCTTCCACACACACACACCCTCCTAGTTTTCAGCTGCAGATGTCTAACGGGCATGAAAGCATTAACTGGGTCAACCACTGCTGAATCTGCTGTGGAGTCTTCCTGCTCCCTGCGGTTCTGAAAGAAGCCTCTTTCTTGCCATGGAGTTCCGTGACCAAATTCAGTTCTGCACCTATGACCTGTCCCCATAATACTTTTAAGTATTTCTTTATGGGTTGTTGTTGTTTTTAGGGTGGGATTGTAAGTAAAGGTGGCATGGAGAACCCTTGCAGGCAATAATCAACTCAAAAGTCCACCTACTCCTCTTGTCCAGTAAGCATCATAGCAATGGGATTATTTGACAAGCACCTGGGACCCTTTAAAAATATATGCAAGTTATTATTTAATACGGTAAATGCATTTAAAGAGGTTGGATGCCTTGCACGCAGGCTGGTGCTTCACCTTGTCTAGCAATGCCTGCATTCTCCGGTTTCACCCATACCCTTCTCCAGGGCAAATTTCTGGCTGCAGACCTGTTGTCATATCCCCTTGGTGAGGTTCCCACAGAGGGGATTGTTAAATGAAATACCCAGTTTAAAGTGATCTCCTTGAGCAGAACCGTGAATGACTCTCTAGAGTGGCTGTCAGTCAGGGTAGCCAGAGCAAGGATAGATCATCAACATAGGTAATTTGAATGCTGTTCTTCCATTGTAAACCATGTGCAAAGGGGCTCACAACATCAGAAAGTTTACAAAAGATCATTCGCTAAAAATTACAAGATGTAACAAAATTGAAATAGCCATATAAATGCTAGGTTAGTTCAGCCATGGGCAATCTGATGCCCTCCAGTTATTTTGGACTCCCAACTGCCATGATGAGAGTTGTAGTGCAAAATATCTGGAGGGCACCACATTGTCCATGGCTGGTCTAATGAAAACTCCTCTTATTGAAAGAGAGACAATAAAGTAAATCCACTGATCATTCCTAATAAAATCTAACAATGCAAATAAGAACATAATCTGTATAGCAGCAAAGAATAATGCATCTCCAAACCTAAAACTTTGCCCCGGCAACAACCCCTAAACAATTCCTCACCCAATGGTCTCTGAGAACCTTGAGCATCAGAAGTCGCTTTTGTAGCTGGAACCAGTCAGGGCCCCACCCTCCCAAGCCCGGTAGAAATGAGCCAGACAGAGAGATGGGCCAGTGACCTGACTGGTCATAAAGCAGCTTGAGATATTTCTCCAGCCACACAATTCTGTGATGGGGAACGAAGGCTGCGCTCCCATGCAGACTTCGTCTGGGAGAAAGCCCTGTGGTTGAACACAGTGAGACTTAGGGCTGTACAGAACGTTCTGTGTCCTCTAGCGCAACACTCCATGTGCTAGCTAGAGGATGGCAGAGTTTAAAGGTTGCGCAACCAATGAATCCAATGCAACAGTTGCGTTAGCAGGAGCTTGCCATGCAACAGCTGATTCTTCTGCAATCCCTTGCACAGCAGTCTTTGGTAACATACTTGTGTTTTCATTTGCATAACAAGGTTCCGCCAGCACAAATTGCATACCTCTGAGTGACTCGACATGGGCTACAGCCCTTACTTGTAAGGATGCATAGGATGGCACTGTAAGGAGCATGAAGGGCTTCCATTGGCCGCTAGCTGCTCATCTGTGGCTAGAAAGCCCTGGAGGTGATGCGGACCTGAATGTGGGGGCTGTCTTGGTCTCAACATTACTGGAGTTAAGGCCCTAAACCAGATATGTTGGGGCAGCCATGTGGACTTACTCAATTGCAGAAAAATATTGGACTCAAAACAGGCTAGGGAGAAATTGTCTTGAAGTAATAGAGTGTAATAAGGAAAGCGGGGAGGACACCCTCTTACCCTGTGCTCCATTTCATGGAAAAAGCAAAAGTCCAGAGTGATGCCTTCCCTGTAAATGGGGAGCCCTCCCCCCCCCATGAATAAAACACACATGGTGTTTTAAAGTCTTGTTTGGCTTTAATTTGTCAAAAAGCAGCTTCCTAGGATCGATGAATGAGCTACCACAGGGCGCTTGGTAGACTTCTTGCTTTATATGAAACATTTCTATATTTCCCAACCGTTTAAAAATGTCCAGGTTAGTTTACAATAACAAAAAACAATCCCCTTTCCCAATCCACAGGTACATGTATTTGTACAGAACGGGTCAGAGTTGTGTGACCTTATGGGCCGCGTTGTCCGGAAATTAAGGGCTTGTCTTGCAAATGGCACCATCCCCTGGATAACAAAAGGTCCATTCTGTGGCCATGCTGTAGCAGGGCATAGCAAGTCCTCTGCATTTCTTCCTGTCATTCCAGCAACATCCTGCTTTAACACACAATGCTTTTGTTAGATTTTTTAAGAAATTCCAACCTGGATTCCTGGAGCACAAGTTCATGAAGAGCCACTGTTCCTGGTCACTTCTGGCAGCTGAAGATTGCTTCCAGGAGAGCAGGAAGGACAACAAAAGGGTTCTTTCCTCCCTCCGCCCCACTGCAAATGACTGAAATAGATTGTTTTACTGGCCTGCTAGAAAACTGTGGACTAGTACCTTTAATGGACTTTCCAAGATGCTGTGCACCTGTAGGTTTTCCTAGTTCTCTCCCACCCCACCCTGCCATTCACCTACCCATAGTGGCACTATTTTTTGTTGTTGTTTTAAATTTCCACTGTTTATGTCCCCACAACTAAGGATGCAAAATTTGAGCTCTTTGTGTATTAAATTTTTGTTACGCTGTTTGAAATGTGCAGGTAGATAGCTGCATGTTACGTGCACGTTTCATGGGATTTCAACTTATATGTGCTGGGTTTTAAAAAACAAACAAAAAGGCATGGGCAATCCCCTTTTGGACCAGGCTGTGCAAACAGAGAATGAGCAGAATATAACTGAAAACAGAGTGATGTCCTTGTAGTTGTTGTAGTTCTTGGCCAAACAAGAAAGGGGAAAATATCAGGAGAGAATTTTAAAAACTCACATCTGGGTAGATCCATCGTGAAACAGCTGGTGGCTGCCTGGGCTAGATGTTCCTTTAGGCCTATGGGAAGCTGTGGTTTCTTGATAAGAAGGTTAGCTAGGTGGGCCTCCACAAATACAGATTCCATGGGTGGATCCCCCTGGGTAAAAAAAACAATTGGCAGCTGATGAGGCAAAGGGTCAACTTTGGGGACAGATAAAGACCTGTGGGACTTCCTGGTGCCACAGTAGGAGATCAGGAATGTCTGTTGATAAGGAGGCAGCAGCAGGCCAAAGGAGGATAAGTGGCACTAGCAAGCAAAAGTGTGGGTTCTTCCTGAGGATGTTATGGGGTACACTCTCTCCTCACTTCTGCCCTGCCTTGCTGAGCTCTCTCTGGGCCAGCTTTAGCCACACTGGTGCCCTCCAGATGTTTTGGACTACAACTCCCATCAGCCCCAGCCAGCATGCTAGGCTAAGGCCAGCTCTGGCCCCTTTCCTCCTTCCCAGCCAATGCCTTTTGCTTATCTACTGTCTCCTGGGTTTTACTGCTCAGGTACCTTCTCCGTGCCCATCTCTTGCCCAGCCAGACTCGGCTTTACTGTAAATTCACCAGCTGAAGATCGGGAATTTCGGGTGGGGGGAGCCCAACACTGTTCATTGTCCTAGTCTTGTTTTGTGAACATTTGTAGAGTGTTTTCCATGGCTTATTGTCAAAGAAAATTCTCTTAAAGACAAAAAAAATCTGCATACAATAAATCCTTAGATTGTTGAATTCCTTATCTGATGTGAGTCTTTCTTGGATGGCGAGAAAGGTATACAGCAAGCAATCCTTGACACAGCCTGGCTTCCTTCATCAAAGAGAGGTGACTTATATGCATGGAACGGTGGAATATAAGAACTCCAGATATATGCTAATGCCTAACTATATGCCTGCACTATCTTCCAGCTGATAATACAGACACAAGTCGGTGTTGCAAGGATGGCTGATTTTTTTGACCCAAGGGTTGTGTGCCAACAATGGATGTGGCTACCACACACACTCTTGCACGCACACGCATTCTGCCATCAAAATTGGTGGGATCTTGGAGGGCAGAAAAAATTGCAGGGGACGGGTGGGTAGATCAAGTCCTAAATTGTGGATTAGCCCTCTTTGTCCTGGTGAGTTCAAGTCTCCGCAGCTGGCACTGCCCTGTCAGTAATCAGCAGCTATTTGCATTTTCCAAAGGAAAGCCTTAGTTCCCCTGTGGGACACCTCCGTCATACAAGTCTGAATATGGTGTGGAATTGTGATACCTCTGCCCCAATTGGCTCTTGAACATCACCTGTGCCCCCTCAGACTGCCCAGTCAGTGGGCAGTGGGAGACTTGCACTGTTTCCACCTGAGGTGACTCAGCAGGTTCAAGTCTGCAATCAGTACCCATCTGACTCAGCAGATTCACCTTTGCAATAAATACCTCTCTGGCCAGCCTCAATCGTACCACTTTCTGTCTCAAATCAGCCCAATCCAGTTTTGCTTCCATGTTTATTTTAAAATATTTATATGCCATTTTTCTGAACAAAACATCCAAATTGCCTTACAACAATTAACAAGACTACATCTATACAAAAAAAATACCAAGAATACAGGCCAAAAAGATGAAACAGATTCACCCTTTTTCCTCTGGAAATCGCCTCCCCTAGTTTTTATTTTCAATTTTTTAATATATTTACAGCCCCCTTTCTTCCATCATAGAGCCAAAGATGGGGGAACATGTGGTTGGTTCTGTGGTGGTCTCCCAACCAGGCATTGATCAGACCCAGACCTACTTAGCTTCAGCAAGATGGCAGTCTCACGTCCTTGCAGACCATGTAGACCCATTGAAAATTTATTTAATTATTTATTGTTTGATTAATATCCCGCCCTTCCTCCCAGCAGGAGTCCAGCGCAGCAAACAAAAGCACTAAAAAAACTATAAAACATCATAAAATCAGACTTTAAAATACATTAAAACAAAACATCTTTAAAAACTTTTTTTTAAAAAGCTTTCAAAACATCTTCTAAAAAAAAATAAAAAAAACATTTTTTAAAAAGTTTAAGAACGTATTAAAAAGCAATTCCAACACAGATGCAGACTGGGATAAGGTCTCTACTTAAAAGGCTTGTTGAAAGAGGAAGGTCTTCAATAGGCGCCAAAAAGTTAACAGAGATGGCGCCTGTCTAATATTTAAGGGGAGACAATTCCACAGGATAGGTGCTGCCACACTAAAGGTCCATTTCCTATGTTGTACAGAAGAGACCTCCTGATCAGATGGTATCTGCAGGAGGCCCTCACCTGCAGAGTGCAGTGATTGACTAGGTATATAAGGTATAAGACGATCTGTCAAGTATCCTGGTCCCAAGCTGTATAGGGCTTTGTACACCAAAACTAGAACCTTGAACTTGGCCCAGTAGCAAATGGGCAGCCAGTGCAATTCTTTCAGTAGTGGGGCAACATGTTGGTGATACCCTCCCCCAGCGAGCAGTCTCGCCACTGCATTTTGCACCAGCTGCAGCTTCTGGACCAACCTCAAGGGCATCCCCACATAGAGCACATTATAGTAATCCAGTACGTGGACAACAGTGGTCAGGCCATGCCAGTCTGAATGGCCGCAGCTGTCTTGTCAGCCAAAGCTAGTAAAAGGCACTCCTAGTCACTGCCTGGGCCTCTAGCGACAAAGATGGATCCAGGAGCACCCCCAGACTACAGACCTGCTCTTTCAGAGGGAATATGACCCCATCCAAAGCAGGCAACTGACCAATTATCTGAAGTCGGGAACCACCAACCCACAGTGCCTCTGTCTTGCTAAGATTCAGACTCAGTTCATTGGCCCTCATCCAACCCATCGCCAAGTCCAGGCAGCAGTCCAGGGCTTGCACGGCCTCTCCCAATTCAGATGTTACAGAGAAATAGAGCTGGGTATCATCAGCATACTGCTGAAACTTCACCCCAAATTTCCTGATGACTGCTCCCAAGGGCTTCATATAGACGTTAAACAGCATGGGGGACAAGATGGTACCCTGTAGCACCCCACAGCACAACTGCCAGGGGGCCAAAAGTCAATCACCCAGTGCTATTCTCTGAAAATGACCCTGGAGATTGGATTGGAACCACTGTAAAACAGTGCCTCCGATACCCATCTCACCAAGTTGGCCTAGCAGGATACCATGGTCAATGGTATGAAAAGCTGCAGAGAGATCAAGTAAGAATAACAGGGTCGCACTCTCCCTGTCCTTCTCCCGATAAAGGTCATCCATCAGGGCAACCAAGGTCGATTCAGTCCCATAACAAGGCCTGAACCAAGACTGGAATGGGTCAAGATAATCTGTTTCATCCAAGAGTACTTGCAACTGCTGCGCCACAACCCTCTCAATCACCTTCCCTAAGAAGGGGGTATTTGCGACCAGTCGGTAGTTGTCACAAACCAATGGGTCCAGGGTGGGTTTTTTCAGGAGCAATCAGATCACCGCCTCTTTCAAGGTGGCTGGAACCATTCCCTGGATCCACTTGGCCAAACCCCCTCGGCAAGCTTTAATAAGCCAAGAAGGGCAAGGGTTGAGAGGACACATTGCTGGCCACATCATCGCAAGCACCTTGTCTACATCATCAGGCTGCATCACCTGAAACCGTTCCCAAGAAGTTGCAGCCGATGTTGCCCTGGACACCTCACTGGGGACTACAGTAGATGGGGCATAAAGATTGCTAGAGGTGAGCAACTTTACTCTCAAAGTGCCTCGCAAATAATTCACAGTGGGCCTCCAAAGGGTCTAAAACTCCATTCCCTGGAGTTGATGTCAACAGGCCCCTGACAATACGGAAAAGCTCCACCGGACAGCTACTTGAGGATGCGATGGTGGCAGAGAAGTGGGCCTTCTTTGCTGCCCTCACCACCGCACAGTAGGCATGGTTATGATGTTTTACTCATGCCTTATCAGCCTCACAGCACGTCTTTCGCCACTTGCGCTCTAGCCGTCATCCAGCCTGTTTCATTGCCTGTAGCTCACTGGTGTACCAAGGTGCAAGGTGGGCTCCACAATGCCGGAGAGGGTGCTCGGGGGCAACCGTGTCAAGAGCCCAACTCACTTCACTGTTCCACAGCATGACAAGGGCTTCAACAGGGTCACCTGCTCTATGTACTGGGAACTCCGCTAGGGCATTCAGGAATCCTCTGGATTCCATTAGACTCCAGGGTGCACCATCTTAATCTGCCCACCACCCCTGCAGGGAAGGATCAGAGCCATAAGTCTTAACTTCACCAGGAAGTGGAAATTAATATACCTGAGTTGGTCATCTACCCTAAGTAAGACTGGCACCGAATACCTCCCCGTGACTCAGATCAGCTTGATCCCAAGGGTTTTTTTAATTATCTTTACTGCAATTTGTTGTTTATTGTAATTTGTTGCTTATTGTAATTTATTGTTTTATTGTTTATTGTTTTTACTGGGCTACTTATTTATTAAATAAGTAAGTAAGTAAAATAATACTGTGTTTTTAGGTTGCATGTCACCTTGCAATATTTTATACGAAAGCATGGTTTATGTCCAGCTTACTTCCGCAAATCAAAGTGAGAAGTACCGGAGCCAGCCGGGATCATGTATTCTCTGATCAGATGGCATCCTATCAGGATTTTGTGACTTCCAGAAGTACATACCCAAAGAACACCAGAAGAGCCAGGCTGGATCATACCAAAGACCAGTGGAGGCTTGTGGTATACATCACCCTGTTGTCTTTCTGAACTCCCAAGTCCCTCAAAGCCATAGCTTGCTTCCTCTTCTGTTCCTCGCATTCATATTCAATACTTTTTCTGAGAGACGCTCTGGACCCTTTATTGCCATCTCATGCGCTGCCCAGTCAGCTCGAAACAGCACAGCCCATTGCCATCTTCATTATGGTCCCATCCCTGAAAAAGAAAAGAAAAAAATATTTGAAATAATGAATTGAAATCTTTTCCAATAAGAGTGGCTTGTGGAGGGCACTGAACCCCTTTGAACAGACGTTTGGTTATGTATTACTCTTTTATTGTACGTCGCCTAGAGTGACAGGATTTTACCTGCCAGATAGGCGTCTAATAAATTGTGGATAATAATAATAATAATAATAATAATTTCCTCCGATTAAACATGAACCAATCAAGGGTCCCTCAGAAATGCACTGAAAGTTCCATAGGGTTTGGATGGGATTATGAGCGACCACTAGGGAGAATTCCAATTCATTCCAATGTCAAGGCGAACCTACCTAATCCACACTTTCCAAAACACTACGCAAACCAAACTACAGCCATCCTTGGAAATTGACACTTCTCTGAATTTTATGATGCAGTCCCCCAGCCAAGTAATGTATATACAAAAATGCATATACTAAGCCGCAGTGTGAGAAAATGCATGTTAGTGAAAATACCATACAAAAATGATACTGTATTAGGGAAAGTATAAATATTAAGGAAAACATGCTTGGCAAAACTGTGTATATTAGGCAAAACTGCATACAAAAATGTGCGTATAAGGAGAAAGGTGCATGAAAATGCTGAAGGATGAGGAGTTTTTAAAAAGCAAAGAAAAACCTAACAAACTTATGTGGAAATCTGGAGGACTGAATTTAAGATTGAAAAAAATGAGAAACCAAATCTGATGAAGACTACCCCAACCAATCAGATGCATGTGTTTCCGTACAAACCAATCAGATGCATACATTTGCAGTCTTGGCCTCTTGGTCTTTTCCAAGCCGCTGTTCATGTTCCCTCACTTTTTGCAAGTAGCAGTCAGTGCAACTTTTTCTCCAGTCAGCTAGCTCTCTGTGGGTTAATTATACCTGTTTTCTTTGCTATTATTTGTCAATTTTTTCAATAAGAGGCGTGGTGGCAAACTGCCCCAAAAGCGTGTGTGTGTGTGTGTGTGTGTGTGTGTGTGTGTGTGTGTGTGTGTGTGTATGTGTGTGTGTGTGTGTGAGTGAGAGAGTGAGTGAGTGAGTGAGAGAGAGAGAGAGAGAGAGAGAGACTGTTTTCTTTTTGGACTGGTGTGTGTATGAAGATTCTTGGCGGGAAGGAATAACTGGGCTCTGTGTGGTGGGCAGGTGGGAAGCAAGCCTGTGCGGAAATGTTTAATTCAAGCTTATTTAATAATTATATCCTGATTAGCGCCTTCTCCCTGCCTCCAGTGTATTAAGAGAGGGTTTGGAAATGGATTTTTTACCTGCTTTTGAGTCACATTTTGTTTGTATTTCCTTTAGGAACTAATTGCATCCAATTTCACTATTGTGATTGTTCTTTCTTTTTTTATTGACATTGCTTCCTTTTAAAAAAAATGCTTTAAAATACATTTGATTGACTTTAAAATAGTTTCTCTTCACCTCTAAGAGGCTAAAGAGGATAGTGCCTCTGAGCATGTGCACAGTACCTTCTATCTATTAGATTTCCTTCTGTTGGACAGTTATTTTGCAGACTTCTGCTTGCCTGCCTTCTCCCATAATTGTTAACGTGTTAACTGGATCTGTATATGATTTTGTAAATTTGGGGTGGTTGATTTTGTAAATTTGGGGTGGTTTTTTTCCCCCTATCTTTATTATTTTGTTCCCTACTCTGGGATTGAAATTATTCAGTGAAGAGCAGATTATAAATGCTGTAAATAAAATGATAAAATAAATAAATGCACAGTACCTGGACATGTAACCCTTGATGCTAATGTGTAAGCATACTAGTGATCTAACATGAGCATTCTTTAGATTTGCTGGTCCCCTTTCAGCTCCAGTCCCCTCTCCACCTGATCAGATGCCTTTTCGCAAAGAAGATGAAGTCCATCCTCCGCATTCCAGTCCTGACAGGTAAAAACAACACTGCAAAGAGTTGCCTTGCACTGCCATCTGGTGGCCCAGGGAAGCCAGTGGTTCTCAAAACTTTTTTCCCTACAAACCACTTGAAAATTGCTAAGGGTCTTGGCCAACCGCTTAATTATTTTTCTGCCTGTGTTAGCAATTTTAATGTACTGTTGCTGGATGCTGGATAACTTTAAATTGTATTCTTACTCCTTCTTTTATTTCTTATATACTGCCTTTTATCGTATTGCAAATGACATGGATTGATTCCATAATAATAATAATAATAATAATAATAATAATAATAATAATAATAATAATAATAATAATAATAAACTTTAATTTATAAGCCGCCTATCTGGCCGATGGCCACTCTAGGCGGCGAACAATAAAACACGATAAAATACAATAATAAATATAAATATATATAAATATATAAAGGAAGCCACAGACCTGAACTTACAAGACCTGAACCGGGTGGTTCATGACAGATGCTTTTGGCGGTCACTGATTCAGAGGGTCGCCATAAGTCGTAATCGACTTGAAGGCACATAACAACAAAAATTGTATTGCAATTTTGAATTCCACAGAATTCAAATTGTAATACAGTAAAAGACAATATATAAGAAACAAAAGAAACAAAAATACAATTATAAATCAATATGAATATTTAATGTGATGGATGTGCCGTGTCTTTTCTTCAACTACAAATCCAGAGACATGCCGTGGACCACCTGAATGATACTGGTGGTCCACAGATCGCAGTTTCAGAGCCCCTTGTCTGGGGCAAACCAGAACTGCAAATATGTCAGATGGGGCTGCGACATCTGAACCTACAGGCACGCAAAATGACCCCCATCCCATTAACCTTGCACGGCACATTAATCTTGATGCTGTTCTTGCTGAGAGAGGAGCTCATTTTTAAAAGGCTCTTTTACAAGCCTTCTGAGTGGAGATATTTTATCCCAGCTGGGATCTGTGTTGGATTTGAAATTGTTTTTATATATGCAGTTGTTCTATATATGGGTTGTATTCAACTAAGTCCTATTCAGAGTAAACTTGTTGAAATCAAAGGACCTAAGTTATCTATGTTTATTGATTTCAGCAAGTCTACTCTGAGTAGGACTGACTAGCACTGGGTACAACCAGTAGTGTAGTGGCAAATTCAGAAGTGCATGGTCTCTTCATGACAGATACAGCCATGCCCCCTCCCATCTCCCCCCCCTTTTTTTTGGCTGCTGGGTTGAGAATTTGATCCTTATTACTTCTTCTCCCACAACAACAGATGTCCCTAGGAGCCAATCAGCATGACAGGGGAGAGTGTTAGCCATTGAGAAGAGTCTTCTCAGTGGCTTTCACTCTGATTGGTTCAAATCAACAGGAAAGGGCAAGGACACGTGTTAGAAGACATTTCCCAGCGGCTAACACACTCTCCTTTCATGATGATTGGCTCATAGGATGCTGGAGACATAGGGACCCTGCTGCCAAAAAATAAGGGGTCTAAGACCACCCTGAGTCCCTGAACGACTACACCCCTGGGTGTAAGTCTTATGTTTTTATTACATTGTGAAATCACTTTGACGTGTTCCATAGGAAACAATTCTTAAATAAAAAGAGACTTCTTTAAAGAGGAATGCATATACCTATACTTCTGAACCATTTCTTATGAGCGTATGGCTGCCCTCACCTCTCACCAGACTTGCCAGTTGCCACCATTTCTTCCTTCTACTGTCTCTACTCTCATTCATTTAACAGCTGCCCAACATATGGAAAATCTGCAAGTGCAGCTATTCCTGTCCTGGGCAGGAAAAACTTTAGCTGCTAAGAACACAAGCTGGCTGAGTGCAAAAGAAACCAACAAAACCTCAAGATGGCAACCTTGCCCTTTTCCAAGCTCTTTGCTCCCTACATGGAGTCTCAGATTTTGCAGTTCACATCCTGAAGCCGTGACACAGCAGCATGTTGATAGCAATCCAGGCTTACAGTCAATATAAAACTCTGTCACTGATTGAAGGTATCTTTAATATCACTGAAGGGGAGACCCAAAAGGAATGATCCCCTTTAATGGGTTGATTAACCTAACTGATGAATGAACTCGTGAATGTTTTGATGGATTTAGCCTAACTGATGAGGCTGCAGGCATTGCAGCTGAGTTCCACAGATCGTTGGTTCTTCCTATAATGATGAAAACCTTTTGCCTTCCTCAGTGCTCCGTGTCACCCGCTGCCAGAGAATCACAGGCCTGACGGCTTGCCGGAGCGAGCAAGGCCTGCGCTTGGACTGTTTCTACACCAGAAAGACCACGAGTCCCCTGAACTATGAATTCCGCATCAACAAGGGCACCAGGGAGGGACTCGTCATTGCCAGCACCCAGAGGGTCCCCAACGCCATGTACAAGAACCGCGCCAACGTCACTTTCACTAACGAGCTGGTGTGCCTCAACCTCACGGGCTTCACCACTGCTGACGAGGGTGTCTATGTGTGTGAGCTGAAGATCACCAATGATTATGAGGGCAACCAGGTCAGAAACATCTCGGTTATCAAAGGTGAGCAGGAAGCCTTAATGCAAGGAGGGATAAGACACAAAGGATCACTGCTGTCCCTCAAAACTCATACGTCTCCGAAATTTGATGTTTTTATTGTTGTGGTAATTTTTGTACGGTCTGCACCACCTTGTATTTTTACAAAAGTGCAGTTTATAAATTACGTTTTGGCATGGTCCAGCAGCCAGACTCTTCTTAGGTTCTTAAGCCAGATTTCGACTGAACATCAGGAAAAACCTCCTAGCTGTTAGAGCCATAGGACAATAGAACTAATGACCTAGAGAGGTAGTGGGCTCTCTGGCACTGGAGGCCTTCAAGAGGCAGCTGGACAGCCACCTGTCGGGAATGCTTTGATTTGGACTCCTGCACTGAGCGGGGGGTTGGACTTGATGGCCTTATAGGCCCCTTCCAACTCTACTATTCTATGATTATGAGTAACAGCAAGGGAGGGCAAAAGCCCTATGAACTTCCTGAAGCCACCTGATTGGCCACTGGGAGAAACAGAATGGTGGACTCGATGGGCCTTTGGCCTGATCCAGCAACCAGGCTCTTCTGACGATCTTCCCTCTCCTTGTTTCTCACAGACCGGCTGGAGAAATGTGCAGGAATCAGTCTCTTGATCCAGAACACTTCCTGGTGGTGACTGCTCTCGTTGCCTCTCCTGCAAGCCGTGGATTCTGTGTCTCTGTGAAGGAGGAAGAAAAATGAACAAAAAGGGGGAGGGAGGAAGAGTCGACCAGCAAATAAACTCAGCAAAGAAGCATGGCCCTTTCATCTTGTGCTGCTGTTTTTGTTCTGGAAGGAGGCATCCAAGAAGGATGATGGTTTGACAGCGAGCCCCGATGGCATCTCACAATATTCTCTCTCTTGATATATCTCTTTACATATAGCCTAATGAAAGTGACTAGTTTGTGCTAAGAGCTGATATCATGCAGTCAGGCAAGCAACACATCGTGGGGAGGGGTGGCAGCAGCAGAGCATGGAAAAGTTACTTTTTTGAACTACAACTCCCATCAGCCCAAGCCAGCATGGCCACTGGATAAGAGTTGTAGTTCAAAAAAGTAACTGTTCCAAGCTCTGGCAGCAGTATGAGGAGGGCAACAGCATTTGACCTTTGACTGTCACCCTTCATTGACTCTGTATGTGGAATGCCAGAATCCTCAAGCTGGCTGGGATCTGAGAAGATGAAAACCAGTCCCTGGCTGCAAAAAGAACAATACGATCATATTCTTTGGAAGACACATTTTTATTATCCATCACCTCTCAGGCCAAAGCTTTGCAGTTAATCCAGCCCAGTGAGTCTAGTGAGTCAGCAAAACAGCTACTGGTCTTTCCTCTGAGGAAATGCTAGTACATAGGTAGGAAGCTGCCTTACACTGAGTCGGGCCAATTAGTCCACCAGTAGTGTCTACACTGACTGGCAGTGGCTCTCCAGGGTTTCAGACAAGGGACACTCCCAGCCCTACATGGAGATGCCGGGCACTGAACCTGGGCTCCTCTGCATGACCAGCAGAAGCTGTGGCCCTTCCCTGGTGTGTGTTAGGCCAGGAAGAATAACCACTGGGCAACCAGGCTGGAATGCTCCATTAAGGGTAGAGACACACTTACAATTGTGCCACTGCCAGTGCGTCTCCACCTGTTTTGTGAAAATGGGGGCACATGATCCCAGTCAAACTCCACCACTTTTTACTCCAAAACCTTGTCCGATCAGCTCGAGTGGGTGTTTGTTTGTTTTTTAATTAAGCTTCAGGCAGATTTCACAACTGATTGGTAGATCAGCCCATTGCCCCTCCATGTGTAGCCAATGGAAACACTGTGCTGTAGTCTGAGGCAGAGGCCATGATTGGCCCAACACTTTGATGTGGGCAGTCCTGAAAGATCTGAAGTCAGCAGTGGGGAAGGGAGGTGTGGCCAAACCAAGCGCAGATACTCTTCAAAACACAGCCAGGAAAACCATTCTTGCTGCTTTTGAAGGGACTAGCGTGCCCACAACCTAAGTCTGGTTCTCCCCTTGCCCCCATTTTCAGCCGCAGCTGTCTAACATCAAGGCATGAAGGTAGTAACTGTGTTGGCCGCTGCTGAATCGGCTGTGGGTCTTCCTTCTCTGTTCTGAAAGAAGTCTCTTGTCATGGAGTCCTGTGACTAAATTCAATTCTCTGCTAGGCTACGACCATTGCAACCTGTCTCCCTCAGGAGTATTCCAAGACATTCCTTAAATGTTAGTCTTCTGTCATCTTAGAACCATACAAAACTGCCTTCTACAGACTCAGACTGCTCCCTCGAGCTCAGGATTTCCTACATTGCTGTTCTTCAGCCTTGAGCCTCAAAATGATTTATTTATTATTTATTTATTACATTTAAACCCTACCTTTCTTTTCATCATAGAAACCCAAGGTGGCTTACATATGGTTCCCAGGCAGTCTCCCATCCAGGCACTGACCAGACCTTCAGTAGGGTGCTGGCCTCATGGGCTTTCAGACCATAGCCTGGGACCAAATGACATTGGCATGCAACTCCCATCAGCTCCACCAATGGTTTGGGATGATGGGAGCTGTAGTCCAAAAACATATGGGGACACAAGGTTAAAAAGTATCACTGAACACTAAAGTCAGGATCATTTGGACCATGGTATTCCCAATCTCTATGTATGGATGTGAAAACTGGACAGTGAAAAAAACGGATAAGAGAAAAATCAACATTTGAAATGTGGTGTTGGAGGAGAGCTTTGCGGATACCATGGACTGTGAAAAAGACAAATAATTGGGTGTTAGAACCAATTAAACCAGGACTACCATTAGAAGCTAAAATGATGAAACTGAGGTTATCATACTTTGGACACATCATGAGAAGACGTGATTCACTAGAAAAGAGAATAATGCTGGGAGAAAAAAAGAAAGGTGTAGAAAAAGAGGAAGGCCAAACAAGAGATGGATTGATTCCATAAAGGAAGCCACAGACCTGAACTTACAAGATCTGAACAGGGTGGTTCACGACAAATCCTGTTGGAGGTCGCTGATTCATAGGGTTGCCATAAGTCATAGTCGACTTGAAGGCGCATAACAAGAAAAACAAAGGTTAAAAAACACTAGTCTATACTGACAGGCTGCTACTCAACTGTTTCAAACAGAGGTCTAGCCCTAGCTGAAGACTGAACCTGGGATGTTCTGCATGCAAAGCAGATGCTAGCCCACTGAGCTACAGACCTTTCCCCATAATACTTCTTCTAAATATTTGTTTACCTATTGTTTTAACTAAAGTAAGGGTGGGTGATAAAGCCATTCCAGCAGCAACCAACCCAAAAGCTCAGCTGAAGTCCACCCTCTCTCACTAGCCAGTAACCACAAAGGCGTTGGCATGATTTCACAAACACCTGCGCCCATTTAAGACAAACTATTCTGGGTTGTATCAGAATTAATGAGACAGTTGACCTCATAGCTTTCTACTAATAATCTTCCTCAACCTAATTCAATTTAATTAGACTTGCTTCATAGAGAGCGAAGCATTCTGCTCATGCCACGGAAATTCATGACAGATCAAAGCTGTGCTCAGATCCCAATCCTCTGGCTCCTTCCTGTCACAGCAAAATAAAACTTTCAGGTAGACAAGGACAGTCACAGACCAATAAACTACCCTTATCTAAAGCAATAAACTACTATGCTGAATCCAATTTGCCAGAAAGGACAGTTTCCCCAGAAATGCTGATAGCTCCAACAGGACTTCTAATAATGAAACTGACCGTTTTTAGCATGTTTGGATAGATGCGCACCAGATATTTTGCTATGCCCAAGAAGATACAATATTGTTGGGGTTAATACTTGGTGTGTGACCATGTATCCTATCTCAAGGTTGGGATGTGTTGCATTGTTTTAATGTGTCCCAATATCCTGTGGAATTTATAGACTTGCTTTGATTTAGATTTAGTTTATTTATCTCTGGTGTGGTGTAGTGGTTAAGGTGTTGGACTACTACCTGGGAGACCAGGAATCGAATCCCCACAGAGCCATGAAGCTCACTGGGTGACCTTGGGCCAGTCACTGCCTCTCAGCCTCAGAGGAAGGCAATGGTAAACCCCCTCTGAATACCACTTATCATGAAAACCCTATTCATAGGGTTGCCATAAGTCGGAATCGACTTGTGTCAGCAATTAATTTTAGAAATGTAAACGCTCAGTCTACAAAGGAAAATGGAGTGTAAGTATTCCAATTTTGGGCTGCTCCTTCTCTCTCCTCCTGAGCAACTCATAGCCTTACATTTAGATAGAAATGGCTCTTAGTCCATACCTCAACTCTACATAAAAGTGTGTTTTATATTCCATTGTTACATGTTATCTTTCTACATTATTGACTAAACTCATTCATTTTTTCTTCTGAAACGCTGAATCATTTTGCTCAGTAAAAGAAATGTTTTTAACACACTTCTGCACCCAAAATTTGTCCATGGCACATTCTTTTTTGTCCTAGGTTTCCGTTACGCACAGCAGCCGAGGGTGGGAAGGCGGGGAGGGGTGTGGCAGTCATCTATCGAGAGTCCTTGGTTTTTGCCAGACCTCCCCTCCATAGGACTCAATTTGTTGATTGTATGTACTGGAGGTTGGGCCCGAAGGGCAGTTTAGGGATCTTGCTGGTGAACCGCCCACCCCGCTGCACGGCAGATTCCCTGGCCGAGGTGCTGGAGGTGGTCTCGGCTGTACGGGCATTGTCCCCAGAGCTGCTGGTTCTGGGTGACTTTAACGTGCATGCCGAGGCCGCTCTCATAGGAGCCCCTCGGGATTTCCTGGAAACCATGGCTTCCTGGGAACTGTACCTAAGTAATACTGGGCCCACCCATGTAGCCGGTCATGCTCTCGACCTAGTATTTGTCCTGGGAGAGAAGTGGTCTGAAGTTGGGAGTGATTCTTGCCTCTCCTGTGTCATGGTCAGACCACTACCTGGTAAATATGGACTTCTCGTTGTCATGCCCCCTCCGCAGGGGTGAAGGACCTATTAAAATGGTATACACCACGGTTGCGTAGTCTGAGACAGGAGGTGAGACGACTAGAGCGCCGGTGGCGGAAATCCCGCTCCGAAGATGTCCGGACACAGGTCAGAGCAGCAGTAGCTGCCTACCAAGTGGCAATAAAGGTAGGAAAGAAGGCCTTCTTTGCTGCCTCTATTGCGTCTGCGGAGTGCTGTCCCAGGAGGCTGTTCCAGGTGGTCCGAAGCCTGGTCGGTCCAGTTGCTCAGGAACCCTTGGAACAGTCAAAGGCCTCCTGTGACTTATTAGCAAAACACTTCGCCGATAAAATCGAACACTTACGGAGCTCGATCCCGTGCGCCGTGGACACAGTGGATGAACCAGAGTTGGCCAGTTGCATGCCGGTAGATTGGGATCGGTTTCGGCTTCTCCCTTCTGAGGAAGTGGACAAGGTGCTTTCATCTGTGAAGCCAACCATTTGTCTTACTGATCCTTGCCCTTCGTGGCTCCTTGTGAGCTGCAGAGAGAAATTGGGCGAGGGGATCAAAGCGGTGGTAAACGCATCCTTGAAAGAGGGTGTGATGCCATCAGCCTTCAAGGAGGCAATTGTAAAGCCCATCTTAAAGAAGCCCTCCTTGGATCCCCAAGTATTCGATAACTTCCGCCCAATTTCGAATCTGCCATTTCTGGGCAAGGTCATTGAGCGAGTGGTGGCCAACCAGTTGTCAGCACACTTGGATGAAACGGATTATTTGGATCCATACCAATCGGGTTTCAGGAATGGTCACGGAACTGAAACAGCCTTGGTCGCTCTGGTAGATGATTTGAGGAGGGCATTAGATAGGGGAGAATCCACCTTTCTTGTCCTACTCAATCTCTCAGCAGCTTTTGATACTGTCGACCACAGTATCCTTCTGCTTCGCCTGGAGGGATTGGGAATTGGAGGCACTGTATTACAGTGGTTCCATTCCTTTCTCTCCAATAGGTACCAACAGGTAGCGTTGGGGGAGGAGGTATCAGACCCTTGGCCTCTCAATTGTGGTGTGCCACAGGGCTCTATCCTCTCTCCCATGCTATTTAACATCTATATGAAGCCGCTGGGGGCAATCATCAGGAGATTTGGGCTGCAGTGTCATCAATATGCGGATGACACTCAGCTCTATCTCTCGTTTAAATCTTCACCAGAGTTGGCTGTGGAGACCTTGTCCAACTGCCTGGAATCCGTGAGTGGATGGATGGGAAGGAACAAGCTGAAGTTGAACCCTGATAAGACCGAGGTACTACTTGTGGGGGACAAGAGAAGGTTGGGCGACATTGACCTGAAGTTCAACGGGGTGAGTCTACCCCTAAAGGACCAGGTCCGCAGCCTTGGGGTTGTGCTTGATTCCAGGCTGTCCATGGAGGCTCAGATTTCGGCAGTGAGCCGGGCAGCCTGGTACCAACTACACCTCATACGAAGACTGCAACCCTACCTTCCTGTTCATCAGCTCCCACTAGTGGTACACGCCCTGGTCACCTCTCGTTTGGACTACTGTAATGCGCTCTACGTGGGGTTACCCTTGAAAACGGTCCAGAAATTACAACTGATACAAAATGCGGCGGCTCGACTACTTACGAATAGTCGCCGCCGAGATCACATCACACCAGTGTTGTTCGACCTACACTGGCTACCAGTTGTTTTCCGAGCCCAATTCAAGGTGTTGGTATTGACCTTTAAATCCCTACACGGTGCCGGCCCAGTTTATCTCACGGAGCGCCTTCAACGCCACCAATTATGCCGCCCGACAAGATCGGCCACACAGGGCCTTCTCTCAATCCCGCCAACAAAAACAGCCAGATTGGCGGGTACAAGAGAGAGGGCATTCTCAGTGGTGGCCCCCAGTCTTTGGAACTCCCTCCCACAAGATCTCCGGCACGCCTCTTCTTTAAATGTGTTTCGGAAAGCCTTAAAGACCTGGCTCTTTCAGCAGGCCTTCGGGGTATCCGGGGAGAGTTAATTGTTATAACTGAAATGCCTCCTGCCCAGTTTTAATATTGTTGCTGCAGATGTGTTGTTTTTATATTGTATTACTGTATTTTATCAAATGTATTTTAACAATTTTGTAAGTCGCCTAGAGTGGCCATTAGCCAGATAGGCGACGAAGAAATTAAATTTATTATTATTATAATTTATTAATACTCGGGGGGGGTAATTTCCACCTTCCCAAAATGGCAGTTGTTGGCACATTTTTAGACTTCAATCCTGAACGTTGCAATACTTGCCATATAAGACCCCTTACTGAACACTGAGGTACTTAGTTCTGAGTAGGGATGCATAGGATTGTGCCATAACGAGTGTGAAGTGCTTCCATTAGCCACTAGCTACTCGTCTGTTGCTACTAGAATGCCGTGGAGTTGGCACCGTCCTGAGTGAGGCGGCCATCTTGGACTCAACACAACTGGACTTATTAAGGGCCAAAACTAGATGCGATGGGGCAGCCAATGCCTTTTGCTTATCTACTGTCTCCTGGGTTTTACTGCTCAGGTACCTTCTCCGTGCCCATCTCTTGCCCAGCCAGACTCAGCTTTATTGTAAATTCACCAGCTGAAGAACGGGAATTTGGAGTGGGGGAGCCCAACACTGTTCATTGTCCTAGTCCTGTTTTGTGAACATTTGTAGAGTGTTTTCCATGGCTTATTGTGAACGAAAATTCTCTTAAACACATAAAAATTTGCACACAATAAATCCTTAGATTGTTGAATTCTTCATCTTATGCGAGTCTTTCTTGGATGATTGTTCGACTTTTGGCAGGGTTTGCCTTGAATATTGTTGAGCTGCCACTATTATCTTACGGGGTGGCTAGAAGACAGGGTGGCCAGCTTTGTTTAGCAATCCCTATTCCGGTGCCTTAAACAATAGCGTTACTGAGAAGCTTGGTTCAGCTGGCACACTGTACATGCTCCAGAATCACTTGACCCCTGAGATTTAGCTCAACAGATGGCTATGCAGTGAGTGTGCAATTTGTTGAAAGGGCACAGAGCAAGCAATCCTTGGCACAGACTGGCTGCCATCATAAGAGAGCTGTTGTGTTGCATAGGGCTGAGGAATGTAAACACTCCGGATATATGCTAGTGCCTAACTGTATGCCTGCATTATCTGCTGAGTGATAACACAGCAACCAGCCTCTGTTACAGAGGTGGCTACTTTTTTTGGCTCAAGGGCCACATTCATCCCTGACCAGTCCTGGGGGGGGGGGGCGCATGCCAACAATTTTGTGGCCATTGCATACTCTATCACTCAAACTCTTGCATGCACAAATACATACCTATGAGTAGAGCAGTATTGGATGCTTATAGCTATGGGGTGAAATACAGAGATAACTTAAAGTCATCTGGGAAAAAACCTACCCTAAGTTACCCCTTTAATCTTTTAAAGCATTCACTATTCTCACAATCTTAGTGGCTATCGTTTCTTTTAAGTACTTGACGGCAAAGGATTTAAACAGCCCTAGAAAAACAGAACCATTGCTGTATACACTGTGCACACTACAGTTAGCTGGCTCGCTGGCCACCTAGCCTGTAACTCAGACCTAATTTCTGATTTTCCCAATGTGAGCAGCTCAGCATGAGGCCTTTTCAGGGTTTCTGGGCAGAAAAAATATAAACCCAACAACCAGTTAAAATAAATTATTTTCCAATTGCTTAGTTAGCCTTTTATATAACAACCACTTTAAACATTTTCCCTTGATTGTCCAACCGGAAGAAAAATATAAAGGGCAGGAGCAAGACTAGAAGGAGAGTTCCTCAAGGAGAAGTTAACACCCTTGTTCACTGTATCCTTAACATCTTTTGTGTCTTATGAAACAAAAAAACATGCTAGTCATTTAATTCCGGGTGTTCATACTACATTGAAAACTACATTGAAAATGTGAAAACCGTAATCCATTGTCATTTTGAGAAAACTCACAAAGAGTTGAGTGTCCTTAAGCGCATGCAGAGTGCATTCTATCCTACATGGAACTACCCCCAATCAGCCCTCGAAGATCTAGAAAGGAGGGAGGGCCTACCGCCTTCCCTCCCAATTCCTTCCCTCTGCAAGGTTTCCCCCTCTTCCCTGGGAGTCGTCCCCCCACGCCGCCGTTGGCTCCCGGCCCTTCCCTTGCAGGCTCCAAGCAGCCGGGCTGGGCCGTTCTTGCCGCCGGAGCTCTCCCGGGCGCGGGGCTCTCGCCGCCGCCTGCTCGCCCGCTGTGCGTCAGCTGCGCCCGGATTGTGACATCAGGCGCCGGCGGCGGGCAAAGCGGCTCCATGGAGCCGGCCGGGTTCGGCCCGTCCCCCCCCCGGAGAGAGCCAGGTGAGTGCGGGGCACGCCCCGATCCCCACTCCTAACTACGGGCAGGCGGGGCGGGGAGGCGCTCCCCTTCACTCGGGGTAGAGCCGCCGGCGACAGTCCGCGGTAACTCCGGAGTTGCGCCTCCGTCCGATTGGAGGCGAGGAGAAGAATCGCGGCTGGGTGTGTACCTGTCGCTCCGAGAATTCTTGCGCCCTGATGATAGGCGGCTTCAACGCACGCGCACCTTTCAAAAATTACGAGCTCCCATCTCACCCCGGAGTAGAGATCTATCCGAGGTTACTCTCTCTAGAGCATCAAAAATCTGTCGTAAGAGTATCTGGGGATAGCCAATGGCAGGGAAGTAGTCTAGAAGCTTCCATCATCGTCATTAACGATGTGGGTTTTTTTGACAGGTGGAGGGGTTCTGACAGATAGTTTATTTATTATTTATTTATTAAATTTATATCTCACCTTTCCTCCGAAAAGAAAACCCTTGCCAGGATGTAAGGACACCCTGCTTCCTGGAGACAGACACAATGAATCTGTCTCATATGAGGGCAGGGCTCTCTGCACATGTTCAGAGACATTTTATTATTAAATGCTACTTTTCCTTTCTTTCCTCTCTTTCTCTCTCTCTGGTCACTTCCAGACAATCTTTTTATTGAGCATTCCTTCTGATTTGTTTGCAGGCAGGTTATAGGATGTTGCATCAAGCCATTCATTGTTAGCCCACACTTTCCAGCGCATTTTCCTGACACTCAACAGAACCAGCATGGTTTAGTAGTTAGAGCATCAGACTAGGATGTGGAAGGCCAAGTTCAAATCGCTACTGGCCATGAAGCTCATGGGATGCCCTTGGGCCAGTTCCACCTCTCAACCTAACCTACCCCACAGGGTTGTTTTAATATGGGGAGTTAGTGTGGTGTATTGGTTAGAGCGTTGGACTAGGACTTGGGAGACCAGCGCTTGAATCGCCTCACAGCCATAAAGCTCACTGGGTAACCTTGGGCCAGTCACTGCCTCTCAGCCTAACCTACCTCACAGGGTTGTTGTGGGGATTAAATGAGGAGCAGGAGAACCATGTTTGTATGCCACCTTGAGCTCCTTGGAGAAAAGGTGGGGACAATAAATGCAATAAATAAATGAATAATATACACCATCCCTGAGCTGCTTGTGTGAAAGGTGGGCTAGAAATGCAATAATAATAATAATAATAATAATAATAATAATAAAACACATGAGGGGAGTGGGGACAAGAGACCAGTTTTGGCCAGAGATGTTCACTGAGTCCTGTGGCTGACCAGCAATTTGACTCCAAAGCCTGCTGAGCTCCGCCTGTTCTCTCTGCCTGAATTGACCCAAGTGAGTTGGCACAGCGCATGTGACCCGAACGCTAAAGCTGTTGTTAACACCAGGAATGATGCAGTCAGCTTTGTTGAATCCTTCCCTATTATTGCAGGCTGAGTCACTGCCTAAAATATGCCCTGGGGCAGACAGCAGCCGCAATGGATCCGTCTCATGGTGTGACTCTCTTGTTGTGTTGCTATGTGATTTTGTTTTCATCATAGAGTGTTCTCCTAAGTTAGGCTTTGCCAACCGAGTGCCCTCCAGACATTGTTGGACTACAGCCCGCATCAGCCCCAGCCAGCACACCAACCTGATGCCCTCCAAATGTTGTTGGACTACAATTCCCATCAACCCCAGTGCTGCAAGTCCTTTTCTAAAGGCTTTCCTGGGGGACCTTGACACTCCTTTAGGAAATGTTCCAAAGGGGTTCAAAAGTCCTCTCTTTTTCTGTCTCTCCCTTTAATCTCTGACACCTTTAGCTGGCTTTTTTTGGGGGGGGGACTGGTGGAAAAGACTTTGGATTCCTGCATTGAGCAGGGGGTTGGACTCAATGGCCTTACAGGCCCCTTCCAACTCTACGATTCTGTGATTCTATGAATTGTGTGCTGATGCTTGCCTTATTTATTTTTGCTCTGCTTCTGAAGTTTAGAGCATGTAAACACTATTTCCTTCTCCCATTTCTCATTGTGACAATGCTGTCAAGTGGCTAGGCGGGTTGTGCTAATATTCCCATTTTACAGATGACAGACTGAGTCCAAGAGATACCATCTGTACCTAAGGGGTCATGCCAGAGATATCATCTGTGCCTAAGGGGTCATGCCAATTAATCAAATTCTTTGTGTTAATCAAGTTCTTTGTGTGTACGCGTCTGACTTCCTCATTCGCTGTGCATGAGCACAGAATTGTAATAATCGTCTGTATTATTATTTTATAAGTGCCTTTAAAAAAACAACAGTGAGGCTATGCCTGTACAATATAAAACTTAAAATAAAAGTCAAGAGCCAGCTGAAAAATTTATATCTGGTGCAGTGTTCAGCATCCTGTGAATAACAGTTTTATTTTAAAGGGGGGGGTTCTAGTCCTTATGAATTAGCTTGCCTTCAATCGCGGAGGAATCCACTTTCTCAGCCATTCCTCTCTAGTCGTGGCCTAAGCATCTCCCTTGATTCCCATCCCAAAGACCCTGTCTTTCTCCTCTCACACTAGAGCCTGGTCCTGCCCCCCCCCAAGCACACACACTTTCTATCAGAGATGAGCCCCCACCGGGCTGGGCCCCTCCTGAGCTGCCCCTTTAAGTCTCCCCAGGCTGGAATGTGAGAGTTCTCCAGCCATCCTGTGAGGTCAGATAAGACACTATATTTATCTTGCTGGTAACCTGAGCTGTGAATTTCTGCTGTGGACTACACCACTATCAGCGCTTTCCAGCTTTCGAGTTCATTCTGTGCTGAAGAAGTTGAGCTGCTGTAGATCTTTCCCCTCCCAGTCGCCAAAAATAAAACAAAAAATCTGTCTTTCACAAGCAGGTTAGTACCTCCTGACTCTATCATCTTCCTTCTTTCTCTCCACCCCTTTTACTTGTTTCTGCCACAGAAAAAGCACCTTGCTGAAACGGGACTGAGGCCCCCGTGCATCCAGAGCACCACCCCTATGCCACTTCTCTCCAGGCCTGTTGTTCCACACACACAGGTGGGTACAAACCGGGCAGAGGCTTAATGAGGCCTGTAAAACAACTCTAAAACAATTCCGTTTCTTCTCAGGCTGAGAAATTTTGTGGCGGGGGGGGAGGTTTATGCCTTTTCCCAACTAATGGTAGCAGTGTTTTTTAGTCTCTAGTTAGTGCATCACTTAATGCAAACTTGTTAAGCAATGCAAACTGGATTTAAAAAAAAAAAAAACTTTATTTTTCACAACTTCGTGTAAATGACCTACCAGTGTAGGTGTTTATAGGAAAAAGGAAGCTGCAGAAGATTTCATCAGGCAGAACCAAAAGGGAGAAGATTGCTAGACAGGTCCAGAGGAGGGATCACCTGTGTGGGGTCCTCCAGATGTTGTTGAACTACAGCTCCCATCATCAGTACTGACAACACAACTGGGGCTGGTGGGAGATGGTAGATCCTGATCTACAGAAAGCTTGCCCGACTTACGGTTGATTATTACTTGACTGAACTTAAAGGCATATGGTCTCAACAGATTGCATGGGCTATTTACCCTCTATCCTTCCTGAACCGCTGATCACAAAATCATTTTCCCCTACTGTCTGTTTTCATTGACTTAACGTCCTCACGGTTGACCTGTGATGAAATCCTGACTTAAAGCAACAACAAAAGCCCACGTTGATGTGTTGGGGAACGGGGCTAACGTGCAGGGACTGGAAACTGGTGTTACTGAAAAGCTATGGCACCGCTAGTTGCCAGGTGGCTTGCCTTGATTGAGGAACGCATAGGTGGGCTTGTGTTGTGGGTGTAGGAAGGAGGAGGGGGAAACCCCAAGATGCCGAAAAAAGGGAGGGATTCCTGAGTAGCAAATCCAAATCGATTTATTAAAAAAGAAGATTTGGATTTCCTACTCAAGAATCCCTTCCTTTTTTCGGCATCGTGGGGTTCCCCCTCCTTCTTCCTACTGCTGCTTTTGGATGCCATCCACCCCTGTTGTTTGTGTTGTGGGTGGCTGTTCGAGCTTCCAAATGCCACTGATTGTGAGGCTCGTTCTTTTAATTCAGCACTCAGAGGTGACAAGAGTGGTAGAAATTCAGCCAGCTAATGGGAGTCTGTCTGGAGTGTTGCTGGAGCTTGTTTCAAAGGGAGGAAGGCTGAAATTGTGCGGCTAGTAGGCACATGGCAAAAAAATGCCGGCTGGCAAATGCTCAGAAGTAGGCGATGCTCTCTCACCTTAGATGGCACAGGCCCCTCCAGCTCTGAGCTTCCTTTGTGCCTGGGTGGATGGATGGCAGGAGCTGATGGTTGTGGAGCAAAAGCGATTGGCTCTCGCTCTGACGGAGGTGGTGGTTGGGAGCAGATATACCTTTACATTTTTGGAAAGGGACCATAGCTCTGTAACAAGACTGCCTGCTTAGGATGCAGAAGGTGCCAGATTCAAGCCCTGGTGTCTCCAGTTAAAAAAGGATCAAGCAACAGTGGATGGGAAAGATCCAGAGAGATGCTGCCAGTCAGAGTAGGTAACACTGGGCTAGATGGGTAGTTGCTCCCTATGTTAATCAGGGAGGGGTCATAGTTCAGCATGTAGAAGGCCCCAGGTTCAGACCCTAGCACCTCCATCTTAAAAGGGATTAGGTAGCAGGTGATGGGAAAAACCGAGAGAGCTCCTGCCAGTCAGAGTAGGCAATACTGGGCTAGATGGGTAGTTGCTTCCTATGTTATTTCAGGGAGGTCCCAGGTTCAGCCCCTGGAATCGCCAGCTTAAAAGGGATCACGTAGCAGGTGACAGGAAAGAACTTTCTCTCTGCTTGAAGCCCCAGAGAGTCTCTGCCAGTCAGAGTAGACCATCGTTCTTGAATGTTGGGTCCCCAGATGGCATTGGACTACAACTCCCACCACCCCCAGCCAGCTTTGCCAACAGTCAGGCATGATGGGAGTTGTAATGGGCTGGTGCCCATTGGGGTGGAAAGCGAAGAGTCCAGCAGCCTCTACAGAGAACACTCGGAGGCAATAGGAGATGATGGGCAAGCAGCCTGACTGTAGTATAAGGCATCTTCCTATGTTTCCTCGCCCACTAGCAACACTCCAGCTTGTATTTGGCAAATTTGCCTTTCCACCCATATCCATCTGTGGACCCCAGCCCCAGTCTTTGCCACGTGCTCCTAGGTTGCTCTCCTAGAGCTCAGAAACCTGTTTTGAACGGCAGCCCCAGAGTGTGTGATGTGATCGTGAAGATGTGCTGAATGCCCTCACCGAATGCTGCATGCTGACCTGTTTTAGGGCAAGGGCAAGGGCAAGGTTTTCCACGGCAGATGGGCCTGAGCTTCGACATTGTTCTTGGAGAATAAGTGTACCAGAGATATGTGTTGGTTCCTGTCCGTTGAATTGTCATGGCTTCCCCCAAAGGATTGCACTTGGCAAGGGCACAGAGGAGTCCATCAGTGTTCCTTTGCTCTACACATACACACCTGCACACACGCACAACACAAAGAGCTTTCCCTAGCCTGGTGCTCTCCAGATGGTGGTGGACTACAACTCCCATCAGCCCCAACCAAAATGGCCAGGGATGATGGGAGTTGTAGTCCTATATCATGGTTCGAAAGGCTGTTCTAGAACCCAGGATTTCCTGAGAGAAGAAATTACTGTTAAACCAGTTCAGGAGCCATGTTCAAAATGTCATTGCTGACAATCCCATCTGATGGCCTCTTTTGGGAAGGAAAAATCCTAAATCTTTTTTAGAATTTTAAAACGCTAACGGTTATTGAATATGAAAAGGGAAAACATATTTCCTTCAGTCCAAGGAGCATGCAGCACCCCTGAGGAAATTATATGGCGAGGGCAGCTATGAGAGAACTAGAAAAGGTCATCAAATGTAAAGATATATCACATTCAGACCATGGTATTCCCAATCTCCGTGTATGGCTGTGAAAGTTGGACAGTGAAAAAAGTGGGTAAGAGAAAAATCAACTCATTTGAAATGTGGGGTTGGAGGAGAGCTTTGCGGACACCATGGACCACGAAAAAGCCACCCCTTGCCAGTGTCGAAATAACAGCCCCATCCTCACTATACCTTTAAAGCACTATGGTGCCACTTTAAACAGACGTGGCTTTCCCCAAAGAATCCTGAGAAGTGTAGTTTGTGAAAGGTGCTGAGTGTTAAGAGTCACCTATTCCCCTCACAGAGCTACAATTCCCAGAGTACCCCAGGAAGAGGGATTGTTAAACCACTCAAGGAATCCCTCTTCCTGGGGAACTATGGGAATTGTAGCTCTGCGAGGGGAATAGGGAGCTCATCACCCTTTACAAATTGCAGTTCCCAGGATTCTTTGGGGGGGGGGGAAGCCGTGGTGTCACAGTGCTTTAAATGGATACTGTAGATGGGGATTTAGATTCAGTTGCCAGCCTGCCTGGTGTGCTTTTGTTCATGGAATGGGACCCTTTTGTCCCTTGCCTCAGGCAAGAAATGTCTTGGACTGGCCCTGACTCTCTGGTGCACCACCCCCAGGAGCTCTGCCTCCTGCTGAGAGGTATTTGAGGGTAAGCTGACTTAGACAGGTGAGATGGCATGGAGGGAGTTAACTCTTCCACTACCACCACCACCACCAATTATTATTATTATTATTATTATTATTATTATTTTGTAGTAAAGCATATAGCAACTCCAGGTTAGGAATGTAAATTTAAAGACCAGGGGAACTGCACTGGGGAAAGGAATAAACTCCCACCAGCGTTGCATTACTGCTCCATCCAAATAGGGGCCCACCACAGCTGTTTTTCACTAAAAATAGACACGTTGGGAGATCTGATCATGGATCTCTACTTCTTGTGCAGTTTGGCCATAAATATCTGGTTCAAAACAACAGGCCAAAACCTTGCGTGGCTTGTTGCAAAACAGCCTGCGATACGCCCCTGTACAACCTCAGCCCTGTTGGTTGGGAGGCATCCGAGATAGCCCTCCAGGCTGTTATGCAAAAGTGAAAAAAGATGGAGAAGAAAGCTCATTCTCAGGTCACAGAGGACAGAAAACATCTTGATGGTTTCTCCTTTAATTTTCATGGTTTCTCTCACCCTCTGTGGCCTTTTCGGCTATTGACCACTTTGCCTGGACAGCTAATTACGGAGGACAGTTGCTAAGGCATACTTGCTTTGCTTGCTTGTGTCACACAAATTAGAGCAGAGCAAAGTTCCATTGCAGGAAAGAGCAAGCATCAAAAGAGCTCCAAAGTGGCTGGCTGGGGTTTTTCAGCAAGCAGCTAGATGCCATCCCATAGCTCCTTAATGAGGCTGGCCAATAAAGTCCTCCCAATTTTTGGCTCCAGGTGTATAGAACTGTCTCCCCTGAGAAAGGAAGCAAGCCCCAAAATTGCTATGATTTTTATGTTTGTTGAAAACTTATCTTTTTCTCCCAGGGCTCCTCAAATTAGTCTATTTTATTTCTACAGTTTTTAATTCTTGTTGGCTTTTATGTTTTTAAATACAATATTTATTATCTATAATGTTTTATATTCTATTTCTGTACAGCCCTTATGTGTTTTTCTGAATGTAGAGCAGTTTATAAATCCTGAAATAAATTAATTAAATAAAAATTACTAGCCCTCAAACTTTTTCTTTTAATGGTTACACACCTGCCTGCCTGCACATGTGGCATAATATGTGTCTCATATTATGCCTGTGATAATCGTAAAGAGTCTGTCAGTGGCTATTAACCATGTTGGTTAAATGAAACCTCCATGTTCAGGGGCAGTATACTTCTAAATATCAGCTCCTCCGTAACTTGTTGGGGATGTGTGCTTCCCCATAGCAGGTTGGCCACTGTGGGAAATAGGTTGATGGAGGAAATGGGCCTTTGGCCTGATCCAGCAGGGCTCTTCTGTCATTCTTATAAAAGGGGGGCACAACTTGAGTAAAGCTTTCTGGTCTGTTTGCCTTAGCTCATCACAGGCCAGAGCAATAACCATAACAAGGGGGGAGGTATTCCAGCCCCTTCCCTGACTTTACCTTTTTTATTTCAAAAACAAGATTCTAGCCCTTTTACTTGTAGAGACATAGGGAGGCAGGATTCTACCTAATTTTTTCAGTAAGAAGCAATACCATTAAGTTATTTTAAACCAGGGGTTGGTGAATCGGTACATCTCCAGATGTTATTGGACTCTATCAGCTCCAGCCAGCATGGCCAAATAGTCAAGGATGGTGGCATAGTCCAGCAAGATCTGGAAGGCCATAGGATTGCCACCTCTGCTTTAAACCAATAAGGCTACCAGTATTGCTGTTCTGAAATAATCCACACCCACCCCACTTGGGTTCATTCACTACAAAATATCTGGCAAGGAACCTACTATAGGCAACTGGGCTAGTGGCTGTTTGCAAGCCATTTCTCCTTTCCACTACTTGGTTATCCAAGGCAGGCACTATCAAATGACAGGATGAGAGAGAAGGTCCAGATGAACCTCTCTCTCTCATATTAGACAAAACAATTGCCAAATATCAGACCCTCCAAAAATGGTTTCTGGGAATTGCTATGGGACAGGCTCCATTTTTCCTTTCCAGATCAGGACCAGTTGTTCTGAACCTAGCCCTGTTTTCTGAAA
The DNA here is from genome assembly GCF_030035675.1 of Rhineura floridana. NCBI lineage: Eukaryota > Metazoa > Chordata > Lepidosauria > Squamata > Rhineuridae > Rhineura > Rhineura floridana. The sequence continues at coordinate 40,610,016 of NC_084491.1, forward strand.
ATCTGGGTTGCCTTGGCCTATGGTACTTACTTTGTTGATAAGCAAAAGGCAAATTTTATTCCAGGCCTCAGGCCTTGTCTGAAAACAGCCACTGGGCTCTCGGTGGTACCTGTCTGTCTTGAAAAATAGTGTGTTGCAAAACAACTGCCCCTAAAAGACCAGGTCTGCAGCCTCGGGGTCATTCTTGACCCCAAACTGTCCATGGAAGCTCAGGTTTCGGCTGTGAGCCAGGCAGCACTGTATCAACTCCATCTGATATGGAGGCTACGCCCCTACCTTCCCAATCATCTGCTCCCATTGGTGGCACATGCCCTGGTCTCCTCTCGCCTTGACTACTGTAATGCGCTCTACGTGGGGTTACCCTTGAAAACGGTCCGGAAGCTGCAACTGGTTCAGAACATGGCGGCACTGTATCAACTCCATCTGATATGGAGGCTACGCCCCTACCTTCCCAATCATCTGCTCCCATTGGTGACACATGCCCTGGTCTCCTCTCGCCTTGACTACTGTAATGCGCTCTACGTGGGGTTACCCTTGAAAACGGTCCGGAAGCTGCAACTGGTTCAGAACACGGCGGCACGCCTGATTAAAGGCAGCCGCTGGCGAGATCGCATAACTCCAGTGCTAAAAGAGTTGCACTGGTTACCAGTTGCTTGCCAGGCCCAATTCAAGGTGTTGGTTTTGACCTTTAAATCCCTACATGATTTTGGCCCAGTCTATCTGAAGGAGCGCCTCCAGCATCATCAGCTATGCCGCCTAACAAGATCGGCCTCAGAAGACCTTCTCTCTATCCCACCAGTCAAAACAGCTAGACTGGTGAGGACCAGAGAGAGGGCTTTTTCAATTGTGGCCCCCACCCTATGGAACTCCCTTCCAAATGATCTCCACCAGGCCCCCTCTACAGTGAGTTTCCGCTGGGCCGTGAAGACCTGGCTCTTCAGGCAGGCCTTTGGGGTGGGTTAGATTTTATCATTATCGCTTTTAGATTTTAATGTTATTGTATCGGTGTGTCATTTTGTGTTATTTTGTTCATTTTGTACGTTGTGGCTGGATGGCCAGCCAGATGGGCGACTAAGAAATCCAATAAATTAATTAAATTAAATACTTGAGCCTTTTTTGTCTCCTTGCAGGGTGAGGGCTTGGCCCAGGCAGGGGATTACAGGAGCCTTCCAGTGACAGAAAAGATCGGGCAATGCACCCATAGATGTAAAGGGAGTAGCTCCTAGGGACGATGAAATAGAATTAAGTTTGGCTTTTGGAAATCTAGCCCACTTTTGCAGTGAGTTTACTGTGGAGTTAAAGACAAGCCAGCAACTGTTATCTTACTCATCTGTAAAACTAGGATTGGTATGGGTAATTGCAACTGCTCACATTTTTTCTTGCTACCCATTTCTCTCTCCTCTCCTCCTCCGATCTTCTGTTTTTGTCTTCCCCATTGTCAAGGTGCGTATTGTTAGCTCCAGCTGCTGCTGGTGACTCCATGTCAGTGGGGCACTGGAATCCGCTCCGGGTTTTGGTCTGAACTTTCAAGGATGCCCAGTTTAATACCTTGGACAACTCCTTGAAAGTTTGGACTAAAACCCAGAGCAGATGTCACTGGAACTGACATGGAGCCACCAGCCTCCGCTGGTTAGCTCTTTGCAGGCAGGGACCCACCTTTTTGCTTGTGAACTTCTTAAAAGTGCCATGTCTGTGGGTATGGTGACTTTTCAACAATAAGTAAATGGCACTGGCATACCTTGTGGAGTTGTTGTGAAGGCATAAGCAAGGAAGCTTGTAATGCATTTTGCAAAATGAAGAGGGCTATGTAAGTAATCGACGGACAGACTCCCAGCAGAGCTAGTGCAGCCTGGTGGCTCAGAGTCTGACCTGCAAATCAGGAAGTCCCCTAGTTCAAATCTTATCTTTGCCATGAACTGACTAGGTAATCTAAGGCAAGCCACTCTCAGCCTCACACTCCACCCCCACCCCTAATCTGCAGTAGGGGAGATTATAGTAATAATACCGGCATGGCCTTACAGGGTTGTTTTAAGGATCACAGTTCAATAATGCATGTGATGTACTCTGAACACTTGAAAGTACTACGCAAACTCTTAAGGATAAGAATAAATAGCTGTAGTTCATGATGGTTTTCCAGGCTGGTTATGCCTGCATCTCAAATCAGGCCAAGGAAGTTACTAGTCCACAAGGGATAATCTGTCCACATGGACCTGTTTTAGTCATGGGTCTATGTTGATGATCAGAAAGGAGGTGAGGAATTGCCATCTTTCTGTTCAAAGAAGTGTTTCCAAAAAAAGATTTATTTATTTTTAGAAAAGCTAGTCGCTGACGGTGATCCTTGGCAGAGGCCATTGGTATAGCGAAGCAGGAATGATGATGTCATCTCCTAGGGTACTATTTGCCAATTCTGTGCCAGCCAAATAAATAAGCTTTCCTCAGAGAGAAACCCACCAAATAGGCAGCTAAATAGAAGAAGAGGTGGGTTATATTAGCATGCATGGCTAAGGGTTAAAGTGGAATTTTCCACAAGAAAATTTACTATATTTTATTATCCATCAAAATGTCACAATAAAATGAGCAAGCTTTTGAGCCCACCAGAAATCTTCAACAGGCTGGATGTTAAGCAAAGCGGAAGGTGTGTCTGGGAGAAAAACAGCTGCAGTTATTGTGGCCATAATATCTGCACTGGCCAAAAGTCCGTTTTTCTTGTATAGTCTTAAAAGGGGTGTTGTTACTGAGGTTTGTCACAAAGAGCGACTGCACAGTAAAATGTACCTCTCCACCACTGGGAGAGACGATGGAGAGGAGAGTGGGTGTACACAAACCTGGGTTATGCTGATGGTTCATTCTTCAAATCCTGTGTGAGTTGTTCAGGAGCGCTGCTGAGAATCTGCATGCACACACATTTAAAGCACATTTTAAACACACAGACCCTGAGAATCCTGGGAACTGTACTTTACCCCTCACAAAGCTACAGTTCCCAGCACCCTTGACAAACTACAGTTCCCAGGATTATTTGGGGGAAGCCGTGTGCTTTAAATGTATGGTGTGTATGCAGCCGAAGCCTCCCTTCCAAACGATTGCAGCTCGTTGGACTTAAAGCAGTGTCCCCACTTCAGGTCCACCGCTTCTCCCCAGCTTTTCCCTCCTTCCTAATTAGCTGCAAACTGGCCGCTTCCTCCTTGGGTGCCTCTTGTGTCCCCACCTCTGCAGTGTGGGAATCACAACTGCATACCTGGCCTGCCTGAACCGCAACACCTCCCAAGCTCTTTTAAGTCATTAGGTGAGGAGGTGTTCCAAATATGTGGCAGGCATCATTTATCCTGGCGACGCCTAAGAGAGAGAGAGAAGCAGCCACACCAAGGCCAGGAAGTGGCACAGGTTCCTTCCCCAGGGGCTTTCTCTCATCAGAATGCTCTCCCCTTTTGCCATTTGCCTGCACCTGAGTTTCTCACGGGATGTGGGTGCGTGTGTGTGTGTGTACGCGTTGCTCACCTGCCGTTTCCCTCCCTCCCTCCTGCAGTGCAAGCAGCCAAAATGGTATGATGCTAAGTTGCTTCTAACATCACAGGGAACGAAGCTCTCATAGACGTGGCAGTCACAGACGGTAAGTGTCCTGTGGGAAGGGGTTGGGGATGGATGGGCACTAGACTTCTTTTTCGGGTGAAGCAAATGTCTGAATTGCTGTTTTCTTTTGCTTGCTTTTATGCATTTTTTTTTAATATTGCTGTTGTGCTGATTTTAGATTGTATTTTTTGCGTTGTGTTTTAATGACTTTTTCTTGCAGGCGAAGCAAACTGAGTTTGTTCCTATATGTTTTTAGGTGTTTTCACCTTGCTGATTTACTGGTTTTAGGTTGTGTTTCTGTCTTAATGATTTCATTGTTTGTTCTGTAGACTCCATGCTGCTTAGAGATTTGTGAAAATACTAAGTGGTATATAAACGTTTTTCAAGAAGTGAAATAAATAAATAAATAAATGAGGCTTGCTATCCAGCGACGGGCTTTCTGCCCTGGTGGGCTTTGTTTACTGTGAGGGTATGTTTATAGGCAGCACGTAGACTCAGGGACAGGAGGTGCTTCAGTGTTTCCAATTTCGGGTGCAATTCAGTCACATACGGGAAATTCAGGTTGCACAGTTAGATAGCTGATTGGGAGGTCTCACACAACAAACCTGCTTCCCCCAAAGATCGCACTTTTTGCAATAAGGAAAATGCACTGGAAGTGCTAGCCTTCCTTAACACAATGTTGTCTAGCCTCCCCGGAAACAAATCTGAATGAATATTTGTTAAATAGCCAAAGTTATCTAATCTCTCTGCAAGCAAATCTGGATGAACGCTCAGTAAACAGGTCACCTGGAAGTGCCCTTAGAACATAGCAAGTTGCCATATCTGAAATCATGCTATCAGACTATCTAGGGTTGCATGCACAGAATCTTGGGAACTATCGTTCAAGGGTGCTAGCTGGGAACTACAGTTCCCAGGATTCTTGGGAGGGGGTTGCTTTAAATGTATGGTGCGTACACAGCCTGACTTGGAGTTGTCTACACTTTGTCAATGTGGTGCCCTCCAGATGTTGGCAATGTGGTGCCCTCCAGCTGTGCTGGCTGTGATTGACGGGAGTTGTAGTCCAAAGGCTGGTCTCTGCTGACTGGCAGGGGCTGTCCAGAGTTTGAAACAGGGGTCTTACCCAGAGACACCAGGGACTGAAGCTGGGACTTTCTGTGTGCAAAGCTTGTGTGCTATCCCTGAACTTAGCTGTTCCTTGAGGTGGCTGTGGATTTGTCCTTCTGGATTGAACTTTGACTGAATGTCTGCTCTTCTTTTCATATTATTAGTAGTAGTAGCAGTATTCCTGTGAAAAGAGCCATGAGGATGCTGTTCTTGTTGCACATGTCCACACGCATGCACACCTCCCTGCGAAAGAGCTCTGACCTTACCTGTTGCATTGCAAAAACGTATTGTTGGAATTACTTAAGATAATGACGTGTTAGCATTATGCTCTGAGGTGTCGGCTTGGGCGCACGTGCCAAATTCCATCCCACTTAATTATATCCTGCCTCACCAATTCTCCCTGCCAAACCTGTTCACGTTCTTCAGCTAACAATCAGTTACAGCAGTGTTCCACCCCAGAAGCAGCTGCCTCCCAGAGCTAGGAAGGAAGACATGACTCCCAGGGACAAAAAAGGTAATTTATACCCTTGCAGGCATTTTATGCCAGGGCTAACCCTGTTGACTGCAGGAGGGTCGGGGCGTGTGTGTGGTTAAGGCATATCATGTCTCTCTTTTGACTACCTTGAGAGTTGAGCAGATTGCATTCTGGAGGGCGAGGTCAAAAAACCTGTAATAATAGCACGTCGCAAAATATAGAGCCCGTTTGTTTTTGTATGCAGAAGGTCCCAGGTTGAATCTCCAGCATCTCCAGGTAGGCTGGGAGGGATTACCTGCCTGAAACCCTGGAGAGCTGCTGCCGGTCAGTGTAGACAATACTGAACTAGATGGACCAATGGTTTGACTCAGAATAAGGCAGCTTCCTGTGTTCATGTTTCGGCTGAAATTGTTGCGCTTGGAATGGTTTTGGGCCCGCAAAGCATTCAGCCCTTGTGGATTCATCCTGCAGCGGTCCTGTTGAAGAACTGTGACTGCTGACTCCTTCATCCCTCCTTTGCTCATCGCAGTCGTGTGGAGGACCGGGCATCCACCTTCCAACGCCCACAGATGTGACCTGTGCTGAACCATCTAGTAGAGGCTGTGTGAGGCACTGACTGGGCCACGCAGTCCTCTGGTGGAACCATGGAATTCGTGGCGGCATGAGACTTTTTGAGTGTGCGTTGGGCCTCTGTGGTAAATGGAACCTGCCGACACAGCGATGACCAGGAATTGGTCACCGGGGAGTGTGCTTGATGAAATGTTTGGGGGGTGAGGTTCTGGCGCTTGTGATGTTCTAGTCATGGTACTGTGGTTCTTTCTGTGGTAGCTGTTCAGTGGCCTGGAGTTTTCTGGAATTATCCAGAACTGACTCCTTTGGCTGGCAGCGTTGGGTGTATACAATGCAGTGCTAAAACCTGTTAGGAAAGCCACAGACTTTGGCACGGGGAAAGTGCACGTGTGAATCCACCGTTGATTTTGCATTGAAAAAGCATGAGGAGAATTAGGCAGGGTTAGCCTGGAATGGCTGAGTGGCTTTGCTCCCAGTTTATCTCTCCTGCTGGGATTTCCCCACATCTTTTTTGCATACTGTAGTGCCGTGGTCCTCAGCCTCATTTCACCCAGCTGGCAAGCAACCTGCTTAGAGATTTTTGAAATAGTAAGCAGCATATAAATGCTTTAAAATAAAGTAAATAAGCCCTGGAAGAGCAGGAGAGACCATGGATATATCCCCCTTTTTAAGGTGTTTCGGAAGAGTTCTAACGGTGGTATAAGGGTGACCGTCTCCAAAGGAGAATGGGTCTTATGTACCTTTTATTAAAAGATTCTTGTGCAGAAGAGCAGATTTTGACAAATTCAATGGTGGGAAGAGCTACACATTCTGAAATGCCCTTTGTTGACACTAATATTTGAAAATAACAGGTCAGAAGCCAGTACTCCTTTCTACCTGCTCACTCTAAAAAGAGAGAGTGTGTGTGTATGTTTGAAGTCTACTGGCTTTCAGCTCCCTCTCCAAACCCTAGAGTTGTGTGAGTAACTAGAGGTGTAATTAGGGGTATACTGCCCTTGTACCTGGAGGCTCCATGTTTAAATTATCATTCCCTCTATTTTCAGAGGTGAATGCCATTGCTTATATGCAGCCAAAATAGCACTATCCATGCACAAGATGGAGGTGACTATCAGCAGAGCCAGAAAAACCCCCGAGTTTACAAAGTACAACCAATCTTTAGGGGATGTGTGTGTACTGCCTTCAAGTCGATTCCGACTTATGGCGACCCTATGAATAGGGTTTTCATGAGGCTGAGAGGCAGTGACTGGCCCAAGGTCTCCCAGTGAGCTTCATGGCTCTGTGGGGATTCGAACCCTGGTCTCCCAGGTCATAGTCCAACACCTTAACCACTACACCACACTGTCTCTCCTTTAGGGGATAAAGATCCTCAAGTGTGTGGGGACTTGGCAGGGGGAGGAATCCCAAAATCAGTCCCCAAAATGAGGACTGAGCATGCTCAGTGGTTACAGAATTTTGACTGATTGTTGGGGGGAAGGAGAAATGGACAACCAGGTGAGATGGGAATGGAATGGAGCATTATGGAGAAGTAGTTTGGGGTATTTTCCCTGCTCCTCACCCAGAGTTAGCTTAGAGAAGGTTGGGACTCCAGGATGAAGGGCTGAGAGGCAGGAGCTCTATCTGAATTGAGTCTTCATCCTCCTAACATCTGGTTTCAGTCCCAGGACTTGATCCTGGAAGGCATGTAGTGGCAAGAGCCTCTCTGAGGATATGCAGAGTGTCTTTCTATCAGTGGATGCCTTTTGAAACTAAAAAACCAGAGTAGCTGGAGAACAAGCAAACTTGGAATCTGTAGAGATTCATTTTTTTTAGAGATTCATGAAGTTCATGTCCTGTCTCTGGTGTCCACCGCTTTTAGCTTGGTAGTCCCTTTTCTTTTGCAAGTCTGCTCAGGATCACTCTGACCCAGGCCATGACATGAGCTCCACACATTCACAAAGAACCCAGGCACCTTAGTGCTCAAATATTCTGCCTATTGTGAAAATCTTCTACATTTCCTTTGCAGAGGACGCTGTGCCAGATAATGGCAACCCAGCTTCAGACTGTATGGGGTGCTGAGCGGGCCTTGTTTGTTAGGCCTTGTTGTTCTCCATGAGCTTTAGAATGGGCGCAACATTCTCCTACAGCTGTGCAAGTCAGCAATCTTGGGCAGGTTTATTTTTCAGAGAAACTTATAAGCCACATCATCATCATCATCTTCTATCTAGTGCTAGTCTTACTTTATTTTATTTATTTATTTATTTGATTTCTATCCTGCCCTTCCTCCCAGCAGGAGCCCAGGGTGGCTACTTTACTCAAAGTAGATGCATTTAAATTAATAGGCATGGCTAATTTAAGTCCATTAATTTTAGTGTGTCTACTCTAAGTAGTTAGATACAGATGATGATGATGATCATGCCACACACACACATTGATATCCACCACCAGTGAGCAGAAGATAGTTCAGGACCTCCTGTTAGATTTCTGATTGTGATTTACAGTAGATTGGCAATAGTTTCTGACTGCCGGTTGCTTTAACAGTGGCGACAACAAAATAATTTCCCCCACTGAAATTAGGCTGCCGCAATGAAGGGATCTAACCAGGAGTGGACTTTTGAGTGAAAAGGCTGTATGAGCCCCCTTCAGTTCTGGTGAGGAATACCGATTTCTCGGCTGAGAATGTGATCGGCGCCGTCTTTTAATTCTAACCATAACTCTTTTGCCCCCTGACTGTTTCATCTGAGGAGCCTGAAAGTTCTGGGTGCCCCTTGCGCTCAGAGAAAAGAGGACTGCGACAGAGCAGCTTAGAGGACTCCCCCCCCCATAAACAATAAACCTCAAAGCCAAAGGCAGGCAGAGTCTGTCAGTTCTGACTTTGCCCCCCTCTCCTCCTCCCTGCTGAGTTCGAAGAGGCTGCGGCCAGCCAGGGACATCCCCTGAGCCAGAGCAGGTGAGGGCTGGCCGGGCAGATTGAGGCGGGGTGGGGGCGCCGCCGTCGCCGCCGCCCCATTTGCCCTTCTGGGCGAGCCTCCGCTGCGCAGCGCTCCTCTCTGGAGCCGAGCTTGTGGCCGGAGCCTTGCCCCGCAGCGCCTGTCCCCGGCGGCGGTTTCTTGCCCCGAGACCGCCTGGCGCGCAGCCAGGGGGAGGCCAGCCAAGGCCGGAGTCTGTGCCGGGCTGCCGGGCAGGGCTTTGAAAGCGGGCCGTTTCCCCAGCAACCAGCGACTCTCCGCCGTGGGAGCTCTCCAGCCGGAAAGTCCGAGGAAGCGAAGTTCGACGCGGGGCTGGACGGCGGTGCCGAGGGCGCGCCAGAGCAGAGACCCTCCTCGCGGCGCGCTTGCTCCCCCTTGGGAGCGGCTGGGATCTGCTGGCCTGGCGGACCAGGGCCGGCCAGACCTGGCGTGGCGCTCTTCGCCGGGCGCTTAAAAGGACACCCCGCCGCGTCTCTGTGGGGCGGCGCCCGCTGCTGCCTCCTCGTTGCGGGGAGCTCCGTCCGACTCAGGTAGGTGAGGCTTGGACAGACTTCCCCCCTTGCGTAGCCAGCAAGGGTCGGGGTGTGACTCCCACCTGCGGCTCCGAGCGGTGGTGGGCTTCGATGACGTCTCCATGACAAGCCCCGCTTGGGGCCTTGCACGCTTGAGCCACTGAGGCCTGCTGTCTTGCGGGTGTGTTGCACACTTGTCCTTTTTTAAAACTATTATTCTCCCTTCCCAAAAAAGGCCCAAGGTGTCCGGGCTCACCTGCTGTCTGGTGCTGTATTCCCCTCCAGTTTGAGAGAACGTCAGCTGTAATCCTAGAGGTAGCGGCACTGCCTTTGTGGGCAGGACTTTACGGCAGAGACCCAGGCCCCACTCAGCAGACCTGGCTTTTTACATTTTGAATCCCATAAAGGGAGGACTAAAAAAAAAGAGCCTCTTTGGGTTGTAGCCAACATTGTTCACGTTTGAAGTAGACCCATTAAAATTACTGAACAGGACTGACTTATGTCCAGTAATTTCAGTGGGTCTAATCTGAGTAAAACATAGTTGGATGCAGCCCAGTAAATCGAGAGTCTAAAATTACCTAACTCCGCTGCTGCCGAGAGGTGTGTGTTGTTGTTTTTCAGGGGGAGAGGAGGGGGTTGGTTGCACTCTGGATGGTGAGGGAAAGGCACTCTGCACGTACTCAGGGATAACTGCATCTGTTTCAGGGCTCCAATTAAGCCATATCCCAAACCAGAGCACAGGCCTTGTTGTTGACCGATTTAGAGATCTACTGGGTTCATCCACCTAAAACTAAACAGTATTAACTCGTGGGGTCTAGTTCAACCTAGTTATCACTCCACTCTACCCCTTCATTGGGGGTCGCTTCTGTCACTTTTTGTTTAAGTTTGCCAAGTCTTTTTCATAATTCTTAGTTCTGTTCTCCCTTGCCGAAGCCTTAGTTTGTTTTCTTCCCATCTTACACATGGGAAACTGAGGCTGAGCACATAATTCACACAGCTAACTTGCTTTAGTACAAGGCGTGCATGAGCCACATGTCAATGACAACTGCTAGTGATCAGATGCATGTAAATAGTCACATTCTTGCAGCTTCCCAACCTATGTGTGACTGTGTGAACTATATATCTGCACCTGCAGTTGTCCCCATGACACTTTGCCACTGTTGGCATGCTTGTTCCCACTGTGTAGGGCATTTTCTTGACTATAGGAGTTCTTGAAAGTGGTGGGGAGAGGGAGGCGATTGACTCACCCATGGCCTCTCAGTGAAGAAGTGCCAAAGGCTTCTCTGTGTAACAGCAAATGCAGACAAAATTGTAAAAGTGATTTGCTGCAAGACAACGAGATGATATATAAATGATTCATATAGAAATATGAGTGTTTCAGCTGGAAATCACCAGGCAACCTACCAGCCATGAGACCCATGTGGGCTGTCAAGGGCACATGGCATACCTGGTCCATTTTTCTCTTTCCTGCACCGATCAAAACTTCCGTTCTTTAGATGCCAGCCAGGCCTGCCTCGCCTCTGGGGTACTGGAGCCAATAGCCCTGTGCCCTTGGAATACCAATGCCTGGCCCAGTTTGCAGGTGGGGTGGCATGAGGGGCCTGACTTTATCACAAAAACCAGTGGGGCAGCTCCCTCGCTAGATCAGGGGAGGCTGTTCCCCATTTGCATCAGCCTGGAGTTGGCTGGAGGGTCTGAATTATTGATGGAAAAGATGCTTTTGCAGAGCTGAGTGGAGAAGAGGGGGCTGGGCTGGGCTGAAAGGCAGGCCCAGGCTGGAGCACGTGCTTTCCATGCAGAAAGCTTCATCCCAGGAGCACCAATGTTTTGAAAAGGATCCAGTGATGGGAAAGAGCCCCTTTCTGCTTGAGCCCTGGATGGGGCTGTAGCTCTGTGGCAGAGCATCTGCTGTGCATGCAGAAGGTCCCAGGTTCAATCCCCAGCATCTCCAGGTAGGGCTGGGAGAGACATCTGCCTGAAAACCTGGAGAGCTGCTGCCAGTCAGTGTAGACAGGGCTGAGCTGGAAAGATCTGGTATAAGGCAACTTCCTATGTCCTGTGAGAGCTGCTGCCAGTCAGAGCAGAACATATTTGGCTAATGATCTGCGTGTGTCTGTGACAGCTTCTTCTTAGGTTCCAGCCATCCCACAACCCCACCAAACACACCACTTAAGAAGAGCTTTTAGAAATATGAAGTGGTTTATAAATAAAATAATTCCACAGACACAGATCAACAATGTTGTACATAGTGATCCTGAACTTGTGGATGGCGCTGTTTCTTCTTGTCTCCCTTACTTAAGAGCTTTTGTTGAAAAATAAAATAAAACCAACCCTTTCCATAAAGCCCTTTTCAATCCTCCAGTCCTATGAATTTTTATTAACAGTAATTACTAGTAGCAGAAGTAGCAATAATAATGCATATAAGCAGTAATTTAAAAGCACCTAAAACTATGGGCTTATCCAAACGGAGTGGGATAATCCGCAGTTTCCATATTCGGTTTGTCATCTGATAGTCCTCACTTTGCCTTTTAGTTCGCTCTTTCCCAATTAAAAAAAACGCTTGTTTGCACCCGCACACGCAGCGGTAAGACCCCTACATTCTTTTTGCTTTTTCCAAGCTCCGCCTCTAAAACCTCCCCCTATCAACCAATTGGTCAGCAAAAAAATTACGTATGCTCCTCTCCCCCTTTGCAATGAAGCACAATATGGCTGTAAAGGAGTTGTCGCCTCGGAAGGAAAGGCTGCTGGTCGGTTTCACGCCTGCCTTGTTTGTATTTGCGATATTATGCTTAAATGAATGTATGCTTTTCTGCCTTTATTGATATTTAAGGAGATACACACTCTGGCAATTGCACTTATTTCTCCAAAAAAGCAAGAAACGTATCACCCCCCCCTTCTCCTTTTCCTTCCCACATTGACAAAGCTTTCCAGAGCAGGCTTGAAACTGACCAGAAACCCTTTTCTTGTTTGTATTTGCCATACTACATTTAAACAAATGTATGCTTTTCTGATTTGAAGCAAAAACCCCAGCAAGTAGAATGAAATTGACAAAGCTTTCTGGAGGCAGGCATGAAACCGACAGCAGCCCCTTTCTCGCTTGCTGTGCATTGCAGATCTCGCCCAGAGCGGCCGCCCAGTTTGCAGGCTGGCAAAAAAAGAAGCCAGTGTGGCAAATAAATAAAATGCATCTGCGCAGTAGTCGCAGACCCCCCCAACACCCCACCATTGTGATGATTGGTTCAATTTTCCCGGGCTTATTCTCGCACATGCGCAAAAGTGCAGATACGTGATTGGCTGGAATGAGGAGAAGGGGCAAGGGGAACCGCCCAAGAACCGCCCATCAGCTGTGAAGTCCGCGGTATTGCATCCTAACTCCTGAAGGCACAGTGGATGATTCCCGATTTTAAACAGCAAATCGCATTTTTGCCGGTATTGCAAGGAGCGGATTTAACCCATGAAAATGTGTAACAGCGCGAGATGTCATTTGGACGACCGAAAAATAATGAACACACCTAGCGGGCGTGTCACACATTTTGCAGTCGTCTGGATGAGCCCTATGTTTCCTCAAACGAAAGGAAACCTAATTAGTAACAAAAATGTCTTAAATATATGTAACAAGTGGGGCCCGCAAGAAAATGTGTGCAGTGTTCCTGTTACGTGTGCCAGCCAGCCAGCCAGCATTGACTCTCTTCCAAAATACTCCATTTCCCCCCTCCCCCTGTTTTACTGTCACTCAGCATTCTGTGATCACTGAGCATACATACTCAGTCCTCATTAGGCTGGGGTTTTTTTGGGGGGAGTACTTCTTTTCAGAAGCCAAACTGCAGTAGAATGGAAACAGTGCTGCATCTGGTGAGATGGAAACACATGCCTCCTTACATCCCTACTGGTCACCTTTCTCTGAAAAGAAGCCAGTGTGGCAAAGTGGTTACAGGGTCGGACTGGGACCTGGGAGACCAGGGTTCAAATGCCCACTCAGCCATGAAGCTCACTGGGTGGTCTTGGGCCAGTCACTCTCTCTCAGCCTAACCTACCTCAGAGGGTTGGTGTAAGAATAAAACAGAGAGGGGGAGAAACATGCACACCACCTTGAGCTCCATGGAGGAAAGGCAGGGTATAAATGCAGTAATAAATAAATAAATAAAATGCTCCTGTCTGTCAACATCCCCCTTAAAATGGGGTGCCAATAACTGGATAGAATCCTCTCTATAGTAATGACCTTTATGATTCATACCTCAGTGTTTCACTGGCAGGTGCACTGCAGACAATATGCTTGCAGAGCAAAATAGCTCTGAATGACTCAGGCAAGTGAGCCAAGCCTCCTGCTGGCAGGAATAATAAGAGAAAACTCCCACAGAGTCATTAGCCAGTTTTACCTGGCGGGGGGAACATGAATGGCCCTAGATGTGACATTTGGTCAGGCCATGGGCAAGTCATCCATTGAGTCACCCCCAGAGAAAATTGTATTGGAGTGTATGTCAACCCCGACAATCATCCCACTGAAATGGAGAACTTAAGTAAGATGACTAGTGAACATAGCATTTATTGTTGTGATTAAAAGAGCAGAGTGGGGTTTGTGATGACTGCACAGGAGCAAGTGAGACCTGCAACACAACATCACACAGCATGCTCCTCAGTCCCAAACACAGGGATGGGAAGGGTGGGGGAACCTGTGGCCCTTCAGATGTGGCTGGACTCCAACACCCACCATCTTTGACCGTTGGCCATGCTGGCTGGGACTGATAGGAGCTTGAGTCCTACAACGTCTGGAGGACCACAGGTTCCCCATCCCTGCCCTGGAGATCAAGCTGCTGGCTGTTCTTCAACTGACACTCAGCAAACAACAGTGTGTGTTCTCATTGGACTGTGTCTTTGATAGTAGGGGGTGGCATTGTACCCTTTTGGCTTTTTAAAATGTTTAGTACTTCAGCATACTTTGGGGTTCACCTGAGCATGCCAATATATTCCATTTCTTTTTCAATGCCCCCATTTTAGATCCCCCCCCCCCGCTGGTACTTCACCACCTGAATTCTCCGGCACAGGGAGGATTCAGATGGTGGTGAAGTGTACAGGAGCTCACATTTTGGTATGTTCTGCATTTGAACGCACGGCTTATAATGGCAAGTTTCAGGTAGATACCAATTTGCACTGCCTAATTTAATTTGTGGGATATTCTTATTGTGCATGTCAGCTGGACAAAGGGTGATAATTGACACTAGTCCTTCTCAGCTTAGACCCACTGAAGTTAATGGGCATGACTAACTTCAGTTCATTACTTTCAGTGGGTCTCCGCTGGATAAGACTTTTAGTGGAATACAACTACTGTAAATGGTTCATCATCATCATCATCATCAAACATTTTGGTTTGTACATTAGGGGAAATGATTACACGTGAGGCCAGGAATTAGTAATGCTTTTTGGGGGGAGGGGGGCAGATTCAGTAAAGTAATTATTTTTATTAAGACCAAATAAAATGTGGCAAAGTAGTAAAGAGGCTTTTTTGAGTTCATCAGAACTCTTCTTCAGCCTGGATGTTAAGCTTCATAACGGGCTCCTACTGGGAGGAAGAGTGGGATATAAATCTAATAAAAAATAAATAAATAAACATTAATGTTGAAATAGGGGAGAGAGGGAGAGAAAGAAAACATAGCATAACAGAACATCCTAAACAACCCTTTGCCAACTTGGCATTCTCCAGATCGTTTGGACTACAACTCTCATCAGCCGGCCAGCCACCCCCCACTGGCTGGGGCTGATGGGAATCTTAGTCCAAAACAGTGGAAGTGCACTAGATTGACAAAGGCTGCCACAAAGGCTGCAATTTGTAGCAGTCTGCGGTGAAGCACAGCAGATATTTTGCAGGCTGAATTATTTCAGCCTTCACCAAACTGGCGCACCCCCCAAATAATGTTGGACTCCCAACTCCCATCAGCCCCAGCCAGCATGGCCAATGGTCAGGGATGATGGCAGCTGTAGTCCAAAACAGCTGGAAGGCATTAGGCTGGGTAAGGGTTGGGTCAGATTGGGCTGGGTGCAAAAGGGAGTTCAGGTTTCATCGAAAGCTGCTGGGACAGGGCAACGATGGTGGGTAGATCTCTTCTGCAAATATGAAAGCCAGCAGCCACTCAGATCCGTCTGCCACCCTAAGCTGAGGATGGGGCAGTGGTGAGCCCCTTGCGAGGCAGAGAGCAGAAATAAAGAAAACCGCAGGAGTCCTCCTAGCGGTAGCAGATTCGGAGTTTTACTTGAAGGTGGTGCACTGGGTAAGGCAATAAACCAGTGTGCCTTTGAAGGGACACTAGGGGGTGCTCTTTTGCCTCCATGGTCCTGTGCATGAGAACAACAGTTTGGTAAGCCCTGGAAGCGCCTTGAGGCTTTCTGGCAGAGCTGCACATGGGTGGCTGCTGTCATGCACAACACGTACCGTGACAAGCTTTCATGGGACCTGCACCGCGTGCCTCGTGATTGCACCTAATGGGCCAACAGCGGGCAGCCATGTGGCTAAATCAGGTGGGCTAAGAAGGGACTAGCACCACCAGCAAAAGTTCACCTGAAGGCATCTGCAGGTGTGTTGGAAGTGCGGACGCTCATAAAAGAACGTGCCGTTCCCAGGGAGGTGCCTCTGGAGACAATTCTCTGTCAGATTGCCACCTTTTTTCATTTCATTTCCCGAGATAGGCTCTGTCTTTAACAGCTGGATGACGGACCAAAATCCAGCAGGTGATGTTCTTTCCCTACCTTGATGCAGAGTGATAGTACATGGTCAGCGTAGCATAAGAGCATAAGAAGCTGCCTTATACCAGATCAGGCCTCTGGCCCATCTAGCTTGGTGTTTTCTACACTGACTGGCAGCAGCTCTCCAGAATTTCAGGCAGGGGTCTCTCCAAGCCTTACCTGAAGATGCCAGGGATTGAACCTGGGACCTTCTGCATGCAACACATGGCCTTGCTCTAGAGGTCTAACCTCTACCACTGAGCTGTGAGTCAGCTACAAAGGGGAAAGGCCCTATAGCCATTGGACTTCAGCCCCAGCCAACATGGCCAATGGTCAAGGCTGATGGAGTTGAACTCCATCAACATCTGGAGGGCCACAGATTCCTCACCCCTAGTTTAAACAGTTTGGGGCCAGCTTATCTAAAGGACCACCTTCACTTGAATGATCCCGTCTTCAACTACAGAGGCCCACAAGAGGGCCTTGTCACTCATAGCCCTACAGTTGTGATATTCTCTTCCTAAAGAACTACAAAAGATCCTTCCAGTACAGCCCTTCAGACATGTCTGGAAGCCTTGTGTTCCAGTCTGCCTTTATTTAACCATTTTTTTGTGTGCTAAGGATTCCAGAGGCTTATGATTCTGGATTTCCTTTACCTGCCTGCTGACTTATGCAAGGGCTCTGCCCTAAAAAGGGGCATATACATATTTTAAGCAGTGGCCCTCCATATGTTGCTAGACATTGGCTATGGTGGTTGGAGTCTGGCAACTACTGAAGGGCCACATGTTCCCCACTCCCGCTTCAGAGGCCTGGGACCCCTCCAGATACCCTTTTCTGTACATTCATGATGATTTGTACACATGATGCTATCAGGGCAGCCACATGCAATACCACTTTCAATACTGTTTCCGGCTTCAAACGTTTTGGGGCAATCACATCGCTTCATTTCCAGTCTGTACATATCCTGTAATTCCATGCTGAAATCCCATAACTTTTTATACCACAAATGTTCTGGTTTATTTTTGTCCTACTTTTATAGCGTTGCAGCCCCTCCAGACAGCAATAATGTGTTACCGTTGGGTAAGCATCACAGAACATACTAAAGCAGAACAAGTCCACCGCAAATGCACTGTTATTGTGACAAGAACATGTTTCAGAATACACCTGCAATAAAACACGTCTGGAGGGGCCCCTTAGCTTCTCCACTACATGTTGTTTTGTTACAGTTTGATTGCCATATGTTCCCCCCATCCCCTCCAAAAAATAATGCAAATTGTTTGCAAACCGAAAACGATCTGCTGGAGATCTCTAGCTCTTCCTCGTAGAACTACAACTCCCAGGATTCCTTGGGAGAGGGAATGTCTTATTTTTAAACTTGCTTAATGGGCATTTCTCTAAGAGTTGCATAAGAGGGAGAATTTTGCTAGTTGCAGCGTTTCCCTGTTGAGGTGCTGAATGACAGGAGATTCCCCAGTGGAATTTCCCCGCTACTTCTACTGTTAAAGGCACAACAGCTCTCAGAGGGTCTGAGCCAGACAGCCGTATATAAACTGAACCTTGTAAAAAGATCCCCTGCTGGCCTGATGTGGTTGCTGCTCTTTTGCAAAACTAGACAGAAGGGGGCGCCGGTACCTTTTATGTCTCGTAGCGCTTGTAAATGGAAACAGAACCTGGCAAAGAAATCAGGTGTTGAGTTTCTGTTTATGCCACCTGCTGTTCCTGTTTTGAAGCTGGCTCCTTGGTGTTTAACTCTGCAACACCCCCTTATGGGACTGGTTGACTCCAGTCCACCCCCTTTAAAGTCATAAGAAGACTGCTGGATTAGGCCAATGGCCCATCTAGACCAGCATCCTGTTCTCACAGTGGCCAACCAGATGCCCCAATGCGAAGCCCACAAGCAGGACCTGAGTGCAAGACCACTCTCCCCTCCTGCGGTTTCCAGCAACTGGTATTCAGAAGCATACTTCCTCTGACTATGGAGGCAGAGCATAGCCATCATGGCTTGTAGCCTCGTTTCTGATTGAAATGAGATGCACATTGGGGGAAAGTTTGTTTTTGCATTGTGTGTGTCTATGTGCACACTTTTGTAATCCTTCAGTTCTGCCAAGTATCTTGCAGGATCTTCTGTGTGTGTCCATAACATAAAGACAGATCTGGAAAATGTGAGTTCAAGCTAGAACGACCAGAAGCTTTGTAGTAGTTGCACAAAAGAGAGCATTTCAGAAGGGGCAACTTTCCCCATTATTCCATGACAAGCTGAACCTGCTGGAATTTCCTTAAGAACATCAGCAGAGCCCTGCATCTGGATCAGGCCATAGGCTTTAGTTTGTGATGGTGCTGGGATTCTTTGGAGGAAGTTATGTGCTTTAAATATATGGTGTTTACTGTATGTAGTTTAAGATTACATTTGCTTTTTTAGCTGCAGCATTGCACTGCTGGCTGATTATCAGCTTTTGATCAACAGGAAGATGCCTAGATCCTTCTCCTTAAGAGAAGAGTTTGGCCTTGTATTTGACCGGAAATAATGCACTCTACCCTCTTCTTTGTGACAGCCCTTCAGGGATCTGAAGAGCATTAATCACATATGCAATGCATCTTCTGTTCTTCATGCTAAACGTATCCAGGTCCTGTTAGGAGTTGAGGATATGCTGCAACGTTTTCATGCAGGTGCCTTTTTCTTAGCCGTTAGCCATTGTTTCCTCCATGAATTTATCTATCCTTTTTTTAAAATTAAAAAAAAAATCATCATTGCATCTTGTGGGAGTGGAATTATGCTGGAAGTAAAATTGCTGATAAATTATAAAATGGGGGGAGTGTTTCCCTCTATCCATACAATTCATAATTTTATAATCCTGTATTTATGCTCTCCCTTAGTCATCTTATTTTTCATCCCAATTCCACAAACACTTTCACCTGGTTTTACAGAGAAGATGCTCCCATATCACAACTGTCTGGACTGCTCTCCTTCTGCTCTTGAATGGTCTCTTCCTCTTTATTGAGCAGCCATACTGGTTTGTTTGCACAAGCTTTGCAGAGAGGTTATGCAACACCTGCTGTTTATTGAGCATTAATTCTGATTTGTTTGCAGGGAGGTTAGACAACCTTATGCCAAGCAACTGCTATCCCACACTTGTTAGCGTATTTTGCCGTTGCTTTCCTTACTGCAAAAAGTTTGTTGTTGTTTTAAGTGGGTTTCTTGCACAAAAGTGCTGAATCCACTTTAATAGTGCAACCTGAATTTTGCAGGTATGTGACTGAATCCCACCTGCCAAATGGCAACAGCCTGTCACTGCCCGACAAATGCATGTAGCACTCTGTTTTTAGAATATGCATTTGAAAAGCTTCCTCTTTTTTAAATTCCATATTTAAAATGTTGATTATTTTGGATCTATTTATTTTGGGTTCATTTTCATTTGAATTGCTCTAAATATTGCTCAGTCTGGATGAATCTGAAGGGCCAGATACACCCATAGAAGAGCCATAGCTCAGTGGTTAGAGCATCTGTTTTGCATGCAGAAGGTCCCTGGTTAATCCCCAACCTCTCTAGGTAGGGCTGGGAATGTCCCCTTTCTGGAACCCTAGAGAGCCACTTCCAGTCAGTGTAGACAGTACTGAGCAAGCTGAGGCAATGGTCCAATTTAGTATAAAGCAGGTCCCTATGTTCCCATATAAGCCTGCCTAGGCATTCAGATCTGCGTTTCTTATTTAGTTGGAGAACTGCGTTGCAAAATTCAGATAAGTGCGAATTTTGAAGGATGGCTGAGGTTCTCGTGTAAGTGCAGATTTGACAAATTTGGCTTTAAATGCGAACTGCCTCAAATTTCTCCTCCATTGGAGGCCCTTCTTGAAGTTTTGCCTGTAAGGTTGATTTGGTTGGCCAGTGTGACAGGATGGGATCCTTCTCTGTAGTGGCCCCCAGGTTAGAGAACTCCCTCCTCACCAAGGTGTTTGTAGCTCCAGCATTACACATTTTAAAGCACATGTTCTTAAACCTGTTTATTTTGACCTTCTCATCAGCAAATTCTCTTAATGCCAGTGTTTTAAAGGATGGAACTGTTTCGGAAGTGTTCTCATACGGCTAATTTGTTGGACTCTTTTGGGCTGTTTTAATCATTTGTCTTTTTAAGCAGCTACCCTATGTGTTTATAGATAGATATAGACATAGATATATGTAAAATGCTATCTTATTTGACTTATTTTTAAAAGTGTTTTATTTACTCCTTATGTAAGTCACATAGTGAGGACTACACCCTAACAGCCAGCCTATAAATGGTGATGATAATGATAATAAATAATAACAATTATGATGATGTACATACATTAGAGGTGGAGGAGAAATTAGATTCAGTTTGCATTTATTATCAAATCTGCACTTTCTGAAATAACGTGAGAACTGAAACTCAGCCGTCCTTCAAAATTCGCACTGATCTGAATTTTGCAATGCAGTCCTCCAACAAGCAATGTTTGCAAAAATGCATAAAAATGACTATATTAGTGAAAATAACATACAAAAATGCATTACATTTAGGAGAAATTTGTGCAAAAACATGTACATTAGTCAAAACTGCATACAAAAGTGTGTTTAGTAGGAGAAATTCTCACTAAAATGCTGGAGAATTTTCATGAGATTTTTTTTAAAAAAATTTGCAGAATTGCTACAAAAAGGGGGAGAACCGAATTTAAGATTGGGAAAGTGAGAGAATCAAAATGGACAGATTGCTCCATCCCTAATGGACAGGCATGTGTGGTTTGACCCAGTATGGGGTGCCAGTGGAGTTTTTTCTCCTACGAAGCTTTCAGATCAGCTGTTTGCTGAGCAATCACACTGATATGTTTGCACAAAACGTGCCTGAAGGTCATACAACGCTGCCTGTTTATTGAGCATCTATCCTGATACACCCTCATATGGAGGTTATTTCTAGTGCAGTTTCTCCACTCCGTTCCTTGTCTGACTTTTTCATGGTGAGAAATGTGATGGGATCATTGCACTAGTACGTATGGAATAAGAGCCAAATTTTGCGCAACTAACACAGCCCACTGCGATGTGCCCTTAGACTCTTCCAGGGGAAGTGTGGTTTAATGGCTGCTGTTGTGTCCTCCTCTCTTCCAGCCAATGCCACCAGCGCCGCCTCCAATGCCCCACCCCTCAGGATGTCCCAGCTCTCCTCCACCTTGAAGCGCTATGTCGACACTCCCCGCTACTCGGACACCTCTTCGTACAGCAAGGCCTCCACCAGCTATGGGAGCTATCCCTCCTACTCCTCCAACCTGTCCTCCTCCTACCCAGACAAGGAAAAAATCGGCTACAAGCCCACCACGCCCTCCGGCTACCTGACTTCCACTCACCTGCGGATGTCGGGGACCACCTCCTCCTCCTCTTCCTTGAATTATGACAGGGGTGGGCGTCTGCTCCAGCGCCCCGACTCTGGCACCAGGCTGAGCCCCAGTTACGGACGGGTCCCAGTGAGAACCCCGGGCAGCGGAGGGCTGAGTGGCGGAGCCACCAGTTACTCATATGGCAGTACAGCCTCCACCAGCTACAGCACCACGCTGGGCCGCAAGAAATCCAGCAGCCACTCAGATTTGGCGCGGGACCTGACCTCCATGCACCTGTCGGACTCATACCGCACTGAAGCCCCCCCTGCCCGTGGCACCTTCATTGCCCGCAGCCGCCAGGAGCTCTGCTCTCTGCAAGGGTACTACCAGTCCGGCCCTCACTCGGATTACATCAAAGACTATCTAGAGTCCTGCGGCCGCAAGGGCGGGCGCTCTCCGGTCCCCAACCTCCATGGCTCCACCCCGGAGGTCATCACCCCCACTCTGCGCCCCACTAGCCGCTGCTCTACTCAGCCATGGGAGAGGACAGACAGCCGGACGGACATCCTGGCCAAGGAGGCCCCGGTAAGGTGCCCATTTGGCTCCAGGGATAGGAGGGGGCCGAGTGGTCTTGCATTGTAGGACCAGGCAGAAGTAGATGCATTGTTTTGCTAAATATGCTATAGAGTAGAGCCCCAGCAAGACCAAGAAGCAATTGCAGAATTTGGTTTGCTTTGGGCATGGAAGTGGGTCCTTGGCTGTGGCAAGGAACCCTCCAGGCAGGAGTTTTTGTAAACTGGAACAGATCTGGTCCTTTTGTTTGTTTTCCTTTTCAGGTTGTTTGTGTGTGGACTAGCAGGTTTTGCTGGCTTAGTGTACTGCATAATTTTATTTGATTTTTTGCACGGGGAGGAGCTGTCACTTCCAAATACCCACAGGCCTGTTTCCTGCTTCAGAATTCTTGGGATGGCTGTTGGCATTTTGAACCAACCAGAGGTCCTGAGCTGAGCATAGGTAAACCTTGGCTCTCATTCGGCTCTGGATCCACATTGTCCCTGTCTTCCCATGCACTTCGCCTGGATTTTTTCTGTACCCATCAGCGTTGTTGGCAGCCCTGCAGAGCTGAGGCATGTGCCCTGAGATCTCTACTCCGGAGTGTGGCAGGTTTGAGTGGCCATGGTACCCACCCACGGGGCAACACGGTCATGTTACAGTGATCCAATCTTTGCCATGCTAATGTCAGGTCAAACACAGTCAAACTTGGGTCACTTGTTCCCTCAACAAGCCTTTGCCCCAGGCAATCAGTGTTCCTGGGTTAGGAACACCTGAATGACAGGCAGTGAGAAATGTTTTTCTAAAGAACAGTGTCCGGTCACCAACTCGCCTCTCATACTTAGGAGAAGCTGAGTGTCCCTGTCTGGAGGGAATGGAAACTTCTGTCAGCAGGGCATGGATTTGACTCATTGTAACTCCTGCTCACAGAACAGCAGGCTTAAATTAAGGGTGATCAGGTTTAAAGTGATTTGTGCTTCCATAGCTTTGTAACGCGGCATAAAATATGCTTTGGCCAGAACTTCCATTTGCGTGACAAATGCCTCTCCTCCACATCTCTTGTTGGCGTAGATAGGTGAGGTTTTCTCGTAAGGAGTGTGTGAGAGGGCTGCCAAGGTGAAATAAGTCTCCTGCATGAGGATGTGCTAAGATGAAGATGTGGAACCTGTGGCCCTCCAGCTGTTTTGCGCTACAATTCCCATCATCCTTGACAATTGGCCATGCTGGCTACTGGGAGTTGGGGTCCCAAAAACATTTGGAGGGCAAAAGATTGTCCATTCCTGCACTGAGGGCCAAACTACACATAACTTTAATAATAATAATAATAATGGATGTCTATGATCAGACATCCCAACATCATGTTCCTTCATTTAAAATTGGCTACTGGGGGGGGAGGTGTTGGATCAGAGCTGTAGGGGTTAAACCCTTTACCTTCAATCCACTCCCATCACAGCCCATCTATCTATCTATCTATCTATCTATCTATCTATCTATCTATCTATCTATCTATCTATCTATCTATCTATCTATCTATCTATCTATCTATCTATCTATCTATCTATATCTGTCTGTCTGTCTGTCTGTCTGTCTGTCTGTCTGTCTGTCTGTCTGTCTGTCTGATCTATCCCTTCCTCCCAGAAGGAACTCAGGGAGGCAAACAAAAACACTAAAGCACTCTAAAACATTTTAAAAACAAAAACACTTTAAAACATATTAAAACAAACAGTTTTTTAAAAAAACAGCTTTAAAAAAATCTTAAAATAATTCCAGCAAAGAGGCAAACTGCGATAAGGTCTCTACATAAAAGGCTTGTTGAAAGAGGAAGGTCTTCAGTAGGCACCGAAAAGATAACAGAGATGGTGCCTGTCTAATATTTAAGGGGAGGGAATTCCAAAGTGTCGGTGCCTCTACACTGAAGGTCCGTTTCCTATGTTGTGGGGAATGGGCCTCCTGATAAGATGGTATCTGCAGGAGGTCCTCTGCTTAGTAATTCTTAGTAATACTGAGCCCACCCATGTAGCCGGTCATACTCTTGACCTTGTATTTGTCCAGGGGGGGGAGGGTAGTGTGCTGAAGTTAGGGGCTAATTCTTTTACCCCTGTGTCATGGTCAGACCACTATCTGGCAAAGATGGATCTCTCGATGCCGCACGCCCTCCGCAGGGGAAAAGGTCCTATTAGAATGGTCCATCCCAGGCGCCTGATGGATCCAGATAGTTTCCTGACGGCGCTTGGGGAATTGGAACCTGCTGAAGGTCGCCCGGTTGAAGCCCTGGTGATGGAGTGGAACGAGAGGATCGCCGGGGCGTTAGACCAAGTGGCTCCAAAACGTCCTCTCCCCCTGAACAGAACTCAAGTATCACCATGGTACACACCACGGATGCATACTTTGAGACAGGAGGTGAGACGACTTGAGCGCCGGTGGCGGAAGTCTCACTCCGAAGATGCTCGGACACAGGTTAGAGCAGCAATAGCTGCCTACCAAGTGGCGGTGAGGGCGGCAAAGAGGGAATTATTTGCCGCCTCCATTGCATCAGCGGAGTGCTGTCCCAGGAGGTTGTTCCAAGTGGTCCGAAGCCTGGTCGGTCCAGTTGCTCAGGAACCCTTGGAACAGTCTAAGGCCTCCTGTGACAAATTGGCAAAGCACTTTGCTGATAAAATCGAACACCTGAGGAGCTCGATTCCGTGCGCCGTGGATACAGTGAGTGAGCTAGAGTTGACCAGTTGCAAACCGGTCAAATGGGATCGATTTTGGCCTCTTCCTGCTGAGGATGTGGACAAGGTGCTCTCATCTGTAAGGCCCACCACTTGTCTAAATGACCCTTGCCCATCGTGGCTCCTTATGAGCTGCAAAGAGAGATTGGGTGAGGGGATCAAGGCAATGGTTAATGCATCCTTGCAAGAGGGTGTTATGCCACTAGCCCTCAAGGAGGCTATTATTAAACCCATCTTAAAGAAGTCCTCCTTGGATCCCCAGATTCTAACCAACTTTCGCCCAATCTCAAACTTACCATTCTTGGGCAAGGTCATTGAGAGAGTGGTGGCAAATCAGTTGCAGACACACTTGGATGAAACAGATTATCTAGATCCATACCAGTCGGGTTTCAGGACTGGACATGGAACTGAAACAGCCTTGGTCGCTCTGGTCGATGATATGAGGAGGGCATTGGATAGGGGAGAACTCACCTTCCTTGTCCTCCTGGATCTCTCAGCGGCTTTTGATACCGTAGACCACGGTATCCTGTTAGATCGCCTGGAGAGTATGGGATTGGGAGGCACAGTCTTACAGTGGTTCCACTCCTTTCTCTCTGATAGGCGCCAACAGATAGCATTGGGTGATGAGGTTTCAGACCCTTGGCCTCTCAATTGCGGTGTGCCACAGGGCTCTATCCTCTCACCCATGCTATTTAACATCTATGTAAAGCCGCTGGGAGAGATCATCAG
Organism: Rhineura floridana; assembly: GCF_030035675.1. Taxonomy (NCBI): domain Eukaryota; kingdom Metazoa; phylum Chordata; class Lepidosauria; order Squamata; family Rhineuridae; genus Rhineura; species Rhineura floridana. The sequence continues at coordinate 40,635,211 of NC_084491.1, forward strand.
GAGATTTGGGCTGCAGTGTCACCAATATGCGGATGACACTCAGCTCTATCTCTCATTTAAATCTTCACCGGAGAGAGCTGTGGAGACCATGTCCAAGTGCCTGGAATCTGTGAGTGGATGGATGGGCAGGAACAGGCTGAAGCTGAACCCTGATAAGACCGAGGTACTACTTGTGGGAGACAAGGGAGGGTTAGGAGATGTTGACCTGGTGTTTGATGGAGTGAAGTTGCCCCTACAGGACCAGGTCCGCAGCCTCGGGGTTGTTCTTGATTCCAAGCTATCCATGGAGGCTCAGATTTCGGCTGTGAGCCGGGCAGCTTGGTATCAATTACACCTTATACGTAGGCTGCAACCCTACCTCCCTGTTCAACAGCTCCCACTCGCGGTGCATGCCCTGGTCACCTCTCGATTGGACTACTGTAATGCGCTCTACGTGGGGTTACCCTTGAAAACGACCCAGAAATTACAACTTGTACAGAATGTAGCGGCGCGCTTACTTACCAACAGCCGCCGCCGAGACCACATTACGCCAGTATTATTTGACCTACACTGGCTGCCGGTTATTTTCCGGGCCCGATTCAAGGTGTTGGTATTTTTAAAACCCTATACGGTTTCGGCCCAGCTTACCTGAAAGAGCGCCTCCACCGCCACCAATTATGCCGCCCAACTAGATCAGCCACTCAAGGCCTTCTCACAATCCCGCCAACCAAAACAGCTAGGTTGGTGGGTACTAGGGAGAGAGCCTTTTCTGTGGTGGCCCCCACTCTCTGGAACTCCCTCCCATGTGACCTTCGACATGCTCCTTCCCTAGAGGTATTCCGCAAGGCCCTGAAGACGTGGCTTTTCCAACAGGCCTTTGAGGTCCTTGGGAAGGGTAAATCTTTATGATTTTGCCATCTATCATAATAATATGACTGCATTTGATATTGTTGTATTGTTGTATTTTATCTCATTTTAATGTACGTCGCCTAGAGTGGCTAATTGCCAGATAGGCGACAAACAAATTAAATATTATTATTATTATTATTATTATTATTATTATTATTATTATTCCCTTAAGAACATAGGAAGAGCCTGGTTGCTGGATCAGACCAGAGGCCTATCTAGTCCAGCATCCTGGTCTCAAAGTGGTCAGCCAGATGCCCCAATGGGAAGCCCACAGGCGGAATGTAAGCACATCAGCTCTCTACCCACTTGGGTTCCTCAGCAACTGGTATTCACAGGGATACCATCTTCAGCCCTGCAAGTAGTACGCAGCCATTGTGGCCAGTAGCCATTGATAGCTTTATCCTCCATGAATGTGTCTAATCCAAATTGCTGGCCATTTGAGGGGAGGAGGGGAAGTGAAAACTGTTAAAGTGTGAAATCAGAGTGCTTTAAATGTATGGTGCGATTGTGATCTTATAAAGCGAACTATGTATATTGCATCCATAAAGATAAACTAATTCCACGTGGCTCTGTCATGCACAGAGGAATGGACTGCATGGACCACAGAAGCACGCTCTGTGCACATACCCAGAGAGAGAGACACAAACACACCCGTCCTTCCATGTGCTGAGGCAGCTGGCTCAGTCCGTGACACACTCTGGGGAGCTCTGTGGGTACAACTGCCTTGAGCCTTCTCTAATCTGCTCCTCGCGGGCCTGTTGACATGGCAAGAGTTTATGTGTGTGTTTGTTCTCAAGCGAGTATTAAACAATTATACCTGTTACATAAACACTGGGAACTAGTGCCAGCCAGGGAGGGAGAGATTGGCAAGGAGACCTAAATTACGCAGGCTCTGCGCTCTGCAACAAGTTCACCTTTTCATTTCTGGGGGTGACCTGGTGGTGCCTTGCTGAAAAAGGGCTGGCAGCAAGCAGCTTTTCTTGCCAGACTCAGCCCCGAGTACTCAAAGGGTTTGTGCCTGTCTCCTGGGCATGACATCTCATATTTCTTGTCTTCTTTTTCTCCCACTTGCATTCATCCATTAGGAAGCTCTTGCAATGACGCATAAGCAGGGTGCCAATGGCCCAACTTGCGCCACCCACAGAGCTCCTAGGCATAATGGCAAAGTAACTATTAGCTATCAAATTGAGTTAATTATTAAATTTTACAGTTATTACATTAATAACTACTGTAGCAAAGCAAATATCTTTTTGTATCTTGCTGCTTTTAGCTAACTTTGAGCATTGTGCTCTGGAATTCTTAAATGTTTGTGAGTGTGATATAATATTCGCACAGAGAGAGACAATGTTGCTTGTGATGCTGTGATTCCGCGTTGTTTTTAATGATGGATTTCATACTGTTGTAACCCACCCTGGGACCTCAGCACATGGCAGAGCATCAACTTTGCATGCAGAAGGTCCCTGGTTCAATCCGTGGTAAGGCTTCCAGTCTGAAACTCTGGAGAGTCACAGCCTGTCGTAATGACCTAGGGCAAGAGTTCCCCAAATTTTGGTCCACGGACTTCATCCAGGTGGTCCACAGTGCATCTGTGGATTTCTGCTTGAAAATGGGAGACAGCACATCCGTCGTATTAAATATTCACATTAATGTTTAAATGTGTTGCTTCTTTTCTTTCGTATAGTGTAATTTCTTGTATTGCAATCTGAGTTCTACGGAATACAATAAAATACAGTACATAAGAAATAAAATAAGCAAAAAAAAACATCATACAGCATCCAGTGCAGTGCATTACAATGGCTACAACAAGCAGAAAAATCATGAAGTGGCCTTCCAACACCCTCAGCAGAAGCCACCGATCTAGACCACACCGAGCTAGATGAACTCGTGGAATAAGGCGGTTTTCCTGCGTTCCAAAGAAGAACACAACCTCCCCTCAGCACAATTCAAAAACAGTGAAACTGTTCCATTTCTCTTCTTCCCAATCTCTCTTTCCATCCATCATAAAGTCACCATCCTTAGACTGCTGTTCTTCAGGGTGTCAGGGAGAGCGTCTCCAGATTCAGGCCCTCAACCTTTTTGAATGGCATGCCTCCGTCGTGTGAGAGCAATAGCCGCGATGTTGCTGAGCGCGCACAGAGTGCATTCCTTTCTTGCCTGAGTAACTGCAACTGGTCTCCACATGTTTAAGATGAGAGGGCAGGATGTCCAGATCGAAACATATTTTCAAGAACCTGCCTCCTGCTGTGGTTTCTTTTGCACACATGAATATTATGAATACAGAGGGGCATTGAAGAAAAATGTATGTGTGTGTGGGGGGGTGTCATTTAACAAAAATAATCAGTGGACCACTCCAGCTAATATTAGTGTTTGAAGGGAAGCACAGATGAGGAAAATGCAAAAATCAATGGAAGTGTCGCGTGTGAAAACAAAACCCCTAGAGAATGTTGTTTCCTATCGTTTGGAATCTCCATGGACACAGAGAGTCTATCTGAGTCCCAGTTGCTGAGGGGAACAGCAGTGGGCAAGGGCTGCTACCTTCATGACCCATTTGTGAGCTTAATTGATGCACCTGGATGGCCTCTGTGTGGCACAGGATGTTGGACAAGATGGACCCTTGGTTTGATCCAGGAGGGGAAGGGCTGTTGCTCATTGGCAGAGCCTCCACTTTCCATCCCAGATTCAGTCCCCCCATATTCAGGTAGGACAGAGGGCACTCCCTGTTCTGCTGGTTCCAGTGCGTCTCTCTCTACCTTTCTCTTCTGAAATCGGGGGCGCACAATGCTAGTCAGAGCCCATCCCTTTTTACTGTAAAACCTGGTGGGAGCAGCTCGAGTGCATTTTTTAAAAAAAATCAGCTTCAAAGAGATTTCACAACTGATCGGCAGATTGACCCGTTGCCCTTCCAGGTGCGGCCAATGGAAACACTTTGCTGTAAGCCAGAAAGAGACCCCTGCCTGAACCCCTGGAAACCTGCTGCCAGTCAGTGTAAACAACACTGAGCTAGCGGGACCAGCCTTATCACTCTGTATAAGGCAGCTTCCTCTGTTCTGCAGATGTTCCTGCGCTTTTCAAATCAGTGGCACCAACCGGTCATTTTCAAAACCAACAAACTGTGGTTCAGAAGAGCCTGTACAGCATTGGAAGGCGTGCTAGGGAACGGAAAGAGTTTTTTGCTCTTCCCCCCCCACCACCATCACCCTCCTCCTTTTGTGGCTCAGGGATTAGGCTGTTTGTTGGACTCGTGTTTAGAGCTGGAAGCGTGGCGGGGGGAGGGAAGGGGCGCATGGCAGGGGAGGAGCAGGAAGCGTTGCCTGCATGGCTGGTGCGCTGGTACATTCAGTGCTCAGCCACCACCAACTGCTTGTGAACGCAGCAGAGATGACATAACCATGGAGGGGTAGGGCAGAGATGGAAGATCCAGCTGGCGCTGTTCCCTGGAAACAACAGAGATACCCTGCCGATCTTGAACAGTGCTTCCACCCCTCCTCCATGGCCCAGGCCCTTATTCCTGTCTGTGGAGTAGCTGCGGGTTGCCACATTGATGCTCAGCTGCGGGGGGATGCATGCCGCATTGTGAAGCGAGCCAGAGTTCATTCCCAAAACCTGTTTTCTCAATGTTGAGGTAGTCATATGGGTAATGGAGTAATTCAGAGCATATGCAGAATGCCTTTCCTTCACAGTTGGCAGCAACTAGCTGCCACTTACTTGGGTAAAGGATGCTTAGAGGAGAGGGTATAAGCAGGGCCCGGGTGCATACTGCAGTTCTATGCAACACATAAATTGGCGTGATTTACAGGATTCAGCATCTTGGAAACTTCAGTGGTGGTGTTTTTTAAGCAAGTTTCTGGTCCTCAAGATATAAAATGCTTGGAATAGTGTGGGCCAGGCGTGGTACAATCTCAGGAGTGGCAGGAGGGCACTGAATGCGAGTTCTAGAGACTTTGGTGGGGAGCCACTCAAGATGTGCTCAGGGGTTTTGTTTCAATACACGTTGCATGGCATGCAGAAGAGTTCTGATAGCTCAGCCCTGGGAGGGCCTGTTTGTTTACTTCACTGTCACCAGTCATGTCCATAACTCAGGGACGTTTTCTATGTTTGCAGTAAATCCATATACTAGAAACAGGGATGGCAGAGAGCACTTAATGCTCTGGGAGACGTCTGTCTTGCAAAGGATCACATGCTCTTGCATGCACGGATTGCCTTGTTAAACTCTCTCACTCCCAAGCTGGTAACTTTCCACTTTGGTTTCCATTCTGAGCCAGTTCTGGATTGCAAAGCAGGGCTGGGTGGTCTACATTCTTGGACCCAACGCTTCAGGCCTGGACAGTCCACCTGTGGCACATCCTGAGGTGGTGGTGATGGTGGTAGAGTGGACAGTGCCACTTCAGAGTGCAGGTGTCAGGCTGGGAAAGGGTCCCCTTTTTAATTCTCCCTTATTTTTAAATAGAGGTAGATCCTTGTAAATAGAAAACTAGCAGACCACGGAATGAAATGGGCCAGGACCTCATTTCTCTGATGCATATCAATGTGTGGTTCTCTTTCTAACTTCCAAGGGCTTTTGTTTAAACAATGTGAGAGAGCAATCCAAGTTTCCTCCTCTACCCCATGGACATTGTCTAAAGTGGCCCTTCCGTTCATTTTCCCATCCCAGAACTCTGCTACCTCAGTGTGCTGCACCGGGATGTCAGAGAATTCCGACAAAAAATGAGAGTGGAAATTGCCAATATTTGCTTAATCGTCCCTGGTCCGGAATGGAAATCAGTCCAGCCAGATACAATTGGTATTCGCTCTTGTTGTTGTTTTCTGTCTGCAAACGAGACATAATTGATTATATTATTTTCCTCCCATTTGTACTGTGTTTCCTTTGCACTGAAGAATGGGGTGGAATATTGTAATTTACATCATTAATTATGTAAATTACACAAGTTACGTAATACCACACAAGAGACAGCAAGACGAATAAACATCGGTTTTGGCGGAAGTAGAGCAGAAACAGAATTGTGTATGACGAATACGGGGTGGAACAGAAAATGCTGCCTTTTCAGTGCTGCATGGGTAGGCACCACGCCTCAATTTCTTAAGCAAGGTGTTACCAGCATTTCAGCCTGCCTTGACATCACACCTTGTAATCCGGAAACAGGAATTGTGGTTGCTGAAGGCTGGAGTGGCACCACTCCTCAAGCCCCACTCACTTAATGCTGCTCTTCCCACATCCCAGTCTGTAGCAGTCCTCCTTTTTGCAGAAGGAGGTATGAAATAATAATAACGCCTCTGAGCATGTACAGAATGCCTTTCCTCTCACCAGTGGAAAATTGCAACCTGTTCCCTCATGCCTAGAATTAAGGAGCAGGGAGTGATGGCAGGGCTGTAAGCCAAACCTGAGTTGTGGCATAATGTCTGTTGCTAAACACGCAACTAATGCACAGTGCCATCCCCACCCCCATCGCCAGCACTCTGAGAGCAGTCAAACATTATTATTATTCACTAACAGGCAAAAAACCTCGAGGTTTAAGAACCTCCCTATAGCCCACAGCTATTTCTATCAAACTTTTAAAAGCAGGGAAATTGGGCAGCTATAGTGAATACACCAGGAAAGCAGGAGACCTGGCCTCCTCTCTGAGATATTGTACTGCCCTACAAATTTAAAAAATGCAAACACCGTTTGGGTTGGTCTTTCACAGTCCAATCCACTTCCTGTGTAGCTTGGAAGAAATTGGTAACAGAGGAAGGGCAGAGGGGAGGAGGGGGATGGGAGCAGGCAGGAGGGGGAGGGGAGGAGAAGGTTTGATCATTGGCATGTTTATTGAGTTCAGTGGGATTTACTCCTATGCAATCAAGCTTAGGATAGGTAAAACTGACCAGGGGGGGAGGGACAGAGGGCTGGAGTGGGCAGGGGAGGAGGAAGAAGGAAGAGGGGAGGGGAGGAGGAAGGGAGAGGAGAGGGGAAGAAGGGGAAAGGCAGGTCTGATCATTTGCATTCTTATTGCATTCAAAGGGATTTACTCCTATGCAGTCATGGTTAGGATAGGTAAAACTGACCATGGGGGAGGGGAGAGGAGAGGGAAGGAGGAAGGGAGGGGAGAGGGGAGCAAAAGGAGGGGGAGGGGGAAGGAGGGGATTAGAGGGGGAAGGGCAAAGGAAGTGCAGGTTTGATCATTTGCATGATTATTGAGTTCAGTGGTATTTACTCCCATGCAATCATGCTTAAGATAGGTAAAACTGACCACGGGGAGGGGGAGGGAGGGGCAAAGGAAGGGGGAGGGAAGGGGCAAGAGGGAGGGGATAGGATAGAGGAGAAAGGAGGGTGGGTTTGATCATTTGCATATTTTTTGAGTTCAGTGAGATGTATTTCTGTGCAATCATGTTTAGGATAGGTGAAACTGACCTGAGGGAGGGGAGGAGGAGGGGGAAAGAGATTGGGTGGGTAGACACTGGGCAGAAGGGAAGCCCCTTTCCTTTCCAAAAGGAAAAGATTGTCAACAGTATGATTGCTTTTCAGCGTTTCCCCCACCTTTTTATTCTACAGCAGACACATGTAGCCTCCCACCCAAATTTAAACCAAAGCTGTCACTGGCCACATGCGCTCCAGACCTTTATTTCACATTAGACAGTCATGGCTTCTCCCAAAGAATCCTGGGAAGTGTAATTAGTGAAGGATGCTGAGAGGTGCTAGGAGAGGCCCTGTTCCCCTCACAGAGCTTCAATTAGAATGTCTGACTGTTAAACCCCTCTGGCCACTGGAGTTCTGTCAGGGGAATAGGAGTCTCCTCTCAGCACCCTTCACAAACTACACTCCCAGGATTCTTTGGGGGAAGCCATGACTGTTTAAAGTGAAATAAATGTCTGGCATGGTTGTGGCCTCCTGATTAGGCAAGCCAAGCAGCTGTGAGTCTGGTTTTTAGAGCCCTGACAGTTAGTTCTTACTGAGCATGCCTGACGTTATCATTGAGTTCAATGTAAAATTTATTAAATTAATTATCAGACAGGCATTTTTTAAACTTTTAAACTGCAAAGGACGAAGGTCAGAGTATGGGGCAAGGTCAGTAATAGGACTACAGGTACTCTGTGAACATGGCTAATTTTTAATGAATTTCAACAGATTATGAGAACTCTGACAGAAAAAAAAGTTCAAAAGGGGTCTGTTTTTTCTCTCTCTCTTTTTACACTTTGAACTCTCAATTCTCTCTGACTGTTTTGTGTATCGCCATGAAAATGTAGAGGGTTGTTAAGCAAGTGTTTCTGAGTTCAGGACTATAAGTCTTGTAAGGTTTTGTTTTGAAATGAGCTTACAGAAAGCATCAAAATGGCATGGGGGTATTTTCAATTTAACATTGCGGAATGTGAAAAATCCACACTGGCTATAGTATACAGCCACTCTCGTGGCCCTATAATTTAATGGGGGCATGCATGGAATTTTAAAACTCACAGTTTATGCCAACATCTGTCCTCCAGATGTTTTGGACTACAGCTCCCATCCACCCCAACCAGCACAGACTACAACTGATGGGAGTTGTAGTCCAAAGTGGCTGAGCTGGTTGGGGCTGATGGGAAACTGTGGTCCAAAACAACTGGAATCACGTCCTCGGAGAAAGCTGGCTATCCCACCTCTGGTACCATTCCTGTACCTAACTGCAGCTTTCCATCTCTGACTATGTTCGTTCACTTTCTGCACAGTGTGCCTCAATATTAGTTCCTGGTCCGCTCTCCTGCTTTGTTTTTGTTTGAACCCTTAACAGTTCTCATTTAAGAAATAACTAAGAGACTTGTGGCACCTTGAAGACTAACAAATGTATTATGGCCTAAGCTTTTGTGGATTGCAGTCCGTTTCATCAGATAGATGCACGAAGTTTTAACCTGAGTTAACACACACACACACATACACAGGGTTTGTGGCAGGTGGAGGGGAACTGAAATGCAAAGAAGTACAGACAGTGATAATTACCGAATTTAAAAAATGCAATTCACAAAACAGGTTTTGGTCACACACACATCCTGGCATTGGTAACAGGTACAATGTGCAAAAAAAAAAATTGTCTCAGTTGAGTCCCACAAGTGATCACATTGAACCCTTTGATATTTTTCAGTGGTTTCATGTTGCAGTTCCCCTATGAATTTCCTCACCTCCAGGTTGGCCATTTTAAAGTCATTTACAGAGGGCACCACCAGCCTAGGTAGATAGATAGATGGACGGACGGACGGACGGACGGACAGACAGACAGACAGACAGACAGATAGATGCAGGTACTGCATATTCTGCAACATCTCATTGACACGATAATGGTGCATTACTGGTGGATTTATACTGGGCCGTGCACACATCATTCTGCTTTATTAGTTGTTCTGCGAATGTTACTGCCTTTTTTTCCATCTGGAGTGGCACTCTAGTGCTATTATAGCACAACAAATGTGGGGCAAAAAATAAAGCAGAACATTTGCTGTTACAGGGTTTCAGGACGTTGCAGGGCATGCACCGGCTGGAAATGTTTGCAGGCGCAAACAGTATTGAAAGTGGGGTTGTGTATGACTCCCTCAGTACCATCATGAGCAGAAATTATCATGATTGCACAATGGAAAGGATGTCTGGAGGGGGCGAGGGTGTCCTGGGAGGTTGAAATGTCCCCCAACCCCAGCAATAACGGTTGTCAACCATGGCCTTTCTCGCTTGACTTCCCAACACTGAACATCACTGCCGATTCCTGAGAGAGGGAGGCATGAGGTGCAGGGAGCTCTGTGCGGGCACAGCGGAGCCAGTCTGATTTTCCTGCCACCATACCGTGCTGAGCTCCCAGTGCTTTGCTCCTTTCAGGCACCGGCAGCGACATGTGGGGCTAGTAAGGTAGGCCTGCCCTGCCTGCATTGCCCCAATGGCTTTGAATATTGCCGTTGAAGAAATGCAAGTCTTAGCTCTGCATCCAGTCCTCCCAATTAATCCTTTTCTTGCAGACAGATCTTTTTTTTAAGGAGCCAGCTCTTCCTCCATACCTCTTCTGCCCTCTCCCTGTCACCCCCCAAATCCTCTCCCTCTCTCCATCCACCTCAACTTTGTTGATTTGCAGAAATTCCTGCCTCCATCTCACTCCCCCCCCACACACACACTCTTCCTCCTCGCTCTCATATTCTCTGGCTGGCACTAAGCAAAGACGAGGCTTGGCTGTTAAGGGGAGGGGCCTGCCAGCCTCCCTGCCAGCATGGCAGATGCCCCCTCACATGGGCGCGCACACCATCTGGCTCCATCTGGAACAGACACCTACCGAGGAGGCCAACAAAGCAGCAGGGAAGGGGGGAATGGGACTTGGAAGGGTCCTTCTGAGGGTCCCTGACTGTACCAGCAGTTGTTGCTTTTTCCTGTGTACAGTGTGTGGGGGGGTGTATTTGAGGCCGAAGAGGGTGCAGGTGTAAAAGACAGCAGGAATAATAGGGATTTTGCCTGCCCTGATCTGCCTATAACTCTGAATACATATCCAGTAGGATTGGAGTGTGTGAATAATCAGGGCCGGCTCTACCATTAGCCAGAGGGAGGCGATTGCCTCTGGTGGCCTCTGCTGGGAGGCACAGGGGGAGCGGTTCCACCTGAGCCTCCTGGCTAAACCCGTCTGCTTGAGGCTCAGAGTTGTGTGTGCCCCGTGTGGCCTGTTCTGCGCCCCCATCGCTAGCCAGCTGCTCTAAGGTGTGATGGAGGCCACCATCCCATTGCCAGTTTTGAAATAAGATTCAGCTGCCAGCACCAACACTGCCTTTGCGGGATGCTGTTGCAGTAAAAGGACCCCCTTCCTCCTTTTCACTTCAGGAGCAGTCACGTGCTTCTTTCCAAACTCTGTGAGTTGCTTCTTCACACAATGCAACATGAGTATCAGGCAGTCTTCCTCAACCTGGTACTGTCCCGATGTTGCTGGACTACAACTCCCATCTTCCCTTACCACTGGCCATCCTGGCTGCTGGGGCTGAGGGAAGATGGAGATCTGATCCAGCAAGAGTTCTTTCTATGCTCTTACCGTCTCTTTCAAGTATCCTTGCGGAAACAGCAGGGAAATACAGGAGAAATTTAACACCGAACTATTGCCGGTCACATGCCAAACCTGCAGGGATTGCGCCACATCCAGTGGTAATCTGGCAATGTTCATGCATTGTGATCACATGTAACTGGCGTGACCCACACCACTGTCAGTTTAATGGTGTGGAACTCAGCCCTTGGCTGTAGGGCACAGTCCCTTTCCATCCCAAGTCCCATAAAACGCGCACACCCATTTTGGAAATTTTCATTGCAATGTACAACTTAACTGTTTTTTTGTTTTGTCTTGAAATTATTCTTATTTTGCTTCCTGGCTTGGAAAATCAAAACCCAAGACCGGGAAAAAGCAGCAGGGATCATTGAACCCTCCTCCTCTCAATCCCCCAGGCTGTGCCGTATTCAGTTACCAAATAGCTCAGCCTGAGCTGCCATAACCCCAAGTGACCTGAAGGAATTACATTTCAGACCTGCTGCTCTAGCTGCAGAGAGAGAGAGAGAGAGAGAGCGCTTTACTATTTTGGGGTGGGGCAGAAGGATACATGTTGGCATGGGGCTCCTGAGTTGAAAACAGGACCACTTTAAAGAGAAGCAAAATTTTCCTGTTTCAGCCTAAGGTTCTTTCTTACATTAGACTGCAGTTTGGGGGGGCAATGAGTAGACTGTGGAACAAGAGCCCTGTTGCCCCCTTCCCCACCAGCACTCACTTGTTAAGCAAGAGTGAGAAGTGTCAAGGCTCAGGGGCCAAATGCAGCCCTCCAGGCCTCTCTCTTTGGCCCTCAGAACTCTCCCTAGGCCACACCCACTGTCTCTAGGCCACACCCACTGTCTCTAGGCCACACCCCTCACCAGCCCTGCTTTGCACCCCTGTGTGTTTTCACCTGGAATGTGGCCTGACCGTGCCCCTTGCTAGACTAGATGGAGGATAGAGAGGAGTTGTGTGAGTGTGTTTAGAAACCTTCCTACTCCACAAAGGTATCATTTACATGCATTGCCCTGCCCATTTTTGCCTCTGGCCCCGCCCACCACTGGCATATGGCCCTCTGGAAGTTGCCCACAAGGGAATGTAGCCCTCTGGGTGAAAAATGTTCCCCACCCCTGCTGTAAAGAGCGTTGGGTTTAACCTTGGGCCCGTTCAGCAAGGTCCTCCTTCAGTCCTTAGGCAAGAGTGCAGATGGGATCACTAAGCACATGGACCCTCAAATATTCCAAAAATGCCACTGTGTAGATCAGCCTTCACTGATCTGGTGCCCTCCAGACGTTTTCGGATACAACTCCCATCAGCCCGAGGGCTGGGACTGATGGGAGTTGTAGTCCAAAATATCTGGAGGGCACCAGGTGAGCAAAAGGGGTGTAGATAATTTAAGCAAGCAAAAGTTGATAATTTTTTTAAAGAATTATGACCAATGGAAAAGTTAAAGCCAGAAGCACGAGCAACAGACTAACATCAGTAAGCCAGCAAACCATAAAAACGATAGATCCAAATGGAGCTTAAATGGGTTTAAAAGCCTTTGTAAATAAACAGGACTTAGCCTGTCAAACAACTTCTCCAGTCCTGTGAGGCTTTTCCTCAGCCCACGCATGATGTGTTGCGTCTTCACTACCTCAGTCTCTTGTACTCTGCCCCACCACCACTGACGTGGACATACACTGCTCAGCCAATCAGGGCCAATTCACACACGTGTGTTCATCACCCTCCTGAGGGAACATCACCTCAGTTGTTCCTATGGCAACACATCTGCTCTTGACCAAGTCTTTAGACATGTAGATCAGGTACTTAACAGCTTTCTGTACTGCAGACCCCAAATTTCCAGATACAGAATTACAGGCTTGGAGTGGACCCAAAGACATCATCCAGACCTACCCCCCAATCCTATAACACCATTTTATTTCATTTCATTTCTAGACTTCCATGGACCAAAGTCCTCTGGGCAGCTTACAAAAATCAATGAAAATAGATACTGCTGGAGGCAGTATGCTTTGACTAGCAGTTGTTGGGGAACGTAGGTGGGGAGAGTACTGGTGTGCTCACATCACGTCCCGCTACTTGAAGGCTTCTCAGAAGAGACCTCTGGTTTGCCACTGTGAAAATGGGATGCCAAACTAGAGGGGCCTTTGGTCTGATCCAGCAGCCAGGCTCTTCTGACATTCTTCTGCAATATCCTACAAGCCATTAAATAATCTTGATGCAAATAACATTAGAATTACATTCCTAAATTAGAGGAGCATAGCAGGAGGGGGAGCCTTACAGGAAACACAGCACTTGGAGAGGAGAGGCTTATCTCCCTGCAAATTAGGAAGAAAAAATAAGAAGTGTAGCTGTATACTAGTAATGTCTAATTTGGAACCCTGGTAACCATATTTCCCAAGTGTTTTTAGTTCACACATTCAGCAGCTGATCATCAAGGAACAGTGAAAAGTGTGTACACTTAAGAACGTAGGGAGCTGCCACTGGTTCATCCAGCTCAGTACTGTCTGCACTGACTGGCAGTAGCTCTCCAGGATTTCCAGTGGGATATTTCCTGTCCTACCTGGAGATGCTGGCATTGGACCTGGGATCTCCATAGTCAGAAGCAGTAGATCTCTGATGTTCAGAGTTGGCAGTCATCTCCGAGGCATCTGGCTGGGCAAGGTGGGCATTTAGAGCACAATCTGTTGGCAAGTTTTCCAGCACTGGTCCATCTGAAGTGAATGGGAGTGACACAAGGACCTCCAACAGCCCGACCGGGGGACCTTTCCTGGATAACTTGGGCCACCGAAGCAAACGTGCACAAACCCTCCAGGTGGCCTGTTTACTGAGCAGTCATCCTAATTTGCTTGGAAGTTAGATGACGTTGTGTCAAAGTAAGTGCTATCCCACACTTTCCACGGCATTTCCCCGTCACTTTCCTTATCGCAGAAATTCTGATCTCATCAGTTGGTTGTTACACAAGACCTCCCAATCAGCTAAAATTGCACAACCTGGATTTTCCAGTGTCTGACTGAATCCCTTCTAAAAATAGCAACAACCTGAAAGCTGCCTTTATCTGCCTGTCCTTCTGTATGATATTCTGAGTGTCTGAATATTAGACTGCAGTATGTATTTCTGGACTCTCAACTCCATGTGGGTAGCAGGCTTGCATTCCCACTGTGGGCATGATTGCAAAAGCATGTTGAGCACAGCACAGGACAATCTGGGTACAGTTATACAAAATTATTACATTTTCTGCTGTTGCTGTGGTCCGTATACAGTATAACAATGCGCTGTTCACATCACCTGTGTGCGCACGGGAGCATTTGTTTGGCTTTGTGCCTCAGCATGTCCAATATAGCCCCAATATAACCTTGCACTTTTATCTCTGTGCTTGCAGACTGTGTTCACTGGAGTGACAGTGGCATGCTGATCAGAGGTTTAAAATTCCTGAAGATAAATAATGCTGCTATATATATAGATATCCCTGGGTTTATTTTTAACGCTGCCCAAAATAGCCCTACCTTATCCAAGCTAAAGTTAGTTTCCCTGCAATGTCTGCACAAAGAGATTTGGTTGGAGGACGGAGGAGGGTTAGAAGCAGTGGGAAAAAAACCCGAACGGTGCTTGATTTATTAAAAGGGAAAGGTAGGCCATTGATTGATTGATTGATTATTTGATTTATATCCCACCCTTCCTCCCAGCAGGAGCCCAGGGCGGCAAACAGAAGCACCAAAAACACTTTAAAACATCACAAAACAGATCTTAAAATACATTAAAACAAAACATTAAAAACATTTTTTTTAAAAAACTTTAAAAACATCTTTAAAAAAGGTTTAAAAACATTATTAAAAACACATATTAAAAAGCAATTCCAACAGAGAAGCAGACTGGGATAGGTCTCAACTTAAAAGGCTTGTTGAAAGAGGAAAGTCTTCAAAAGGTGCCGAAAAGATAGCAGAGATGGCACCTGCCTAATATTCAAAGGGAGGGAATTCCACAGGGTAGGTGCCACCGCAGTAAAGGTCCGTTTCCTATATTGTGCAGAACAAACCTATGTGGGAAGGTGAGCATGCTCAGAGGCACTCATCCCCTTTTCATTTTTTCATTCATCCCCCTCTGGTGTTTTGCTGCTGTTAATCAGCATCTGTGACCCTAAAACGTTCATGATTTAAGAGGCAGGGATAGTTAACATGGTGCCCTCTAGATGTTGTTGGACTCAAACTCCCATCAGCCCCAGCCAGTGCAGGCAATGGTCAGGAATGATGGGAGCTGTAGTCCAGCAACATCTGGAGGGTTCATGTTGGCAATCCCTGATTTAAGAAGTCTCCTTTGGACCCAGATTGAGCTGACCGGCCTCCCGTAGAGTTTTGCATCAGAAAATGTTTAAAACTTAACTTCAGTTTTAACTTCAGTTTTAACTTAAATAAATTCAGACTGCAGGGCCTGCTGAGCAAGAATTAGCTTGGAAGTACAACTGGCCAGTGTTCTTCAACTTTGGGTCCCCAGATGTTGTTGGACTACAACTCCCATGATCCCTTGACCAGTAGCTAAGCTGTAGTCCATCAACATCTGGGGACCCAAAGTGGAAGAACAGTGAACTAGGGGTGCAGCATGCAAGGGTGCCTAACTTGAATCTGGAGCACATATTTCTGAATATTTTTCAGCTTTAACCTCTGGTTCCTAAACTAGTGTCCGATTCCCCCACCCCTCCATTTGCGGTGAGCCATCCTGGAATGTGGGATGTGACTCTGTTAAATTAAATAAACAAACCGTGTTAGGAAGCTGCCTTATCCTCTAAAAATCACACATCCCACCCCTGCTTATGCCTCGTGTGGCCATGTGACCTGCTTTACAGAGGGCAGTCGTCTATTTGAAGGCAGCCTCTGTTTGAAGGGGGGGCTGCCTGATCCGAGTCTGGTATAAAGACCCTTAACAAAGGAGAATGGGGGAGTTAAAGTTGCCCGACAGCACTTTGCACCTGGACTGAGAAGAATAGGAATCTGCTTGATACTGAGTCAGACTACTGGTCCAACTAGCTCCATGTTGTCTGCACTGACTTAGCAGCGGGCCTCTATGTCAACCTTCCCATCCAGTGTGCCTCCAGATGTTGTTGGACCACAACTCCCATCTTTCCTGACCATTGGCAGTGCTGGCTGAGGCTGATGGGAGTTGTGGTCCAGCAACATCTGGAGGCACACTGGTTGGGAAAGGCTGCTCTGTGGTTTCAGACAGGGTTTTCCCAGCTCTACCTGGAGATGCCAGGAATTGAACCTGGGATGTTTGCATAAACAACAGATGTTCTACCCCTGAGCTACGGCCCTTCCCTTATGTGAAAGATTTTCTTTCAAATTGCTTTTATTTATTTTTATTTTTAAAAAATACACACTTTTTTCTTCCAAGCTGTACTATTCTTTAGGCTGATGAATGCGCTCTGCATAAAACAGAATCCTAGCATATACATTTTCTCTTCTGTTTGGTCATTCACAACATTTATACAAGTGGACTACATGCATGCCAGTTGAAATGAGCCCACACCATCTCGTCATTAAGAGTTAAATTGACCATGATCTTTTATGTCAAGGAGGGGGGATGAGGGGAGATGCTGTGTGATCTTGGCCTCTGTGCACATCCAAAGAACAATAACGTTCTCACGTGCAACTTTCCAAAACTTCATCCTGACTCTTGAAATCGTCTGACACAAACAATGGAAACTTACCAGGGGACAATTTGATCTGTAACCAGGGAATTTATAGATTTGTATCTGGCTTTCGGTTGGTTCTGCCTGGAAATTTAAGAGGTCACTGGGCTGTGACGATGGTTGTGGGAGATGTGTGAGTTTTGCAGGAACATCTGGGATCCTGGGCAACATAGTTGGCAGACCTGCAAATAGCATCCCCTGTTTCTATGCCTCAGTTTTCTCCCGGTGTAAACAAGGATGTGTGCCTGTCAGAGCACAGTCTTGTCAGGAGCGCTCTATTGCAGAGAAAATATTTGTCATTGAAATCCAAGCCAGGACTGAATTTGGCATCAGACCTCAAGCCCTGTGTAGAATGCTGACATCTGCAATGTATCTGGAGGTGGGCCAGCATTACGCGAACCTGGTGAGATGCCACCAAATGGCCATTGCTCACCTTGGTATGCTCACATCCCTTCTTGACCTTTTTGCTTCCCTGCCTGCTAAACATGGCATCTGTTGCCCCTTTCTGTGATGTATGTTGGTTGCTATGCATGCAAATAGGTTGGAGAGGGGTTTGGCGTAATGGCTGTTGGTGGCACAAAAGGCACTGACAGCTCCCTAAAGCTTGGAGGACTCTGCCTTTGCAATTCCCCACACACAGCCTGTTACCTTCTGTTCGTCGGCTTTCTGCTTCTCTATGTCTAGCTAAGTGGTTCAGTAGGGGAAGGTGGGTAAACAGGAACTCAACTTTGTGGGATGTCACCATAGAACATTCACATGCGAGGGCTCAGGTGCTCAAAACAGCCTTCCTCTACTCTCTGCTTGCAGGATTCATTGTAAGGGATAGGCTCAGGTTGATCTGTGATGGGTTGGTGAATAACAGCCTTTTGGTGTAAGGTGAGCTGGACTAGATAGTCTCTAGAGTACCTTTCCTCTGATAAGGTGCAGTGTCACCATTGTGCTCTTCCAAGTCTAGACACCTTGGCAGGATTCCTGAAAGATCGACCAACACCGTTGCTCGCAAGTTGGGGTTTAGTGCTGGCAGTATGCACAACCAGTGAACTCCAGACGAGTTCCATTCCTTGTCTGCATTGTCTCTCCCACTGGTGGGGTGTGGAGAGTTTCATGTGCTGGTAGAGATAGGGGAGAACTTCGATTCAGTTCACAGTTAAAGCCGAAATGGTTGAATTTGCACTTTCCGAAATTCACTGAAATTCACATGTATCCAATTTTTGCGATGCAGTTCTGCTACCAGTGTTTTCAAAATTCTTATATTAGGGGAGAGTGTGCATTAAAAATAATATATCCGTGAAAATACCATACACAATGCATATTAGGAGCAATTGCTTGAAAAAATGTGTACATTAGTCAAAACGGCATACAAAAATGTGTTTATTAGGAGAAATTTGCACTAAAATGCAATTTTCTTGAGATTTTTTTTTTAATTTACAAATTGCTGCAGAAGTGTGGAGAAATGAATTTGAGAGTGGAAAAATGAGGAATGGAGAGAGCCACACCTGAAGGATCCTTCCATCCCGGTGTGGTGGGAGGGAAAGGGGAAGCACTCAGTGAGGGTCTGCCACTCATGGGCACTGTTCACGGAATGGGCAATGTGTGGTATTAATTGGCTCCCTTTCTCCATGACTTTGCATGCAGGACGGACAGCTTTTATTCTGAGCTTTGTCACTGCCTCCTCATGTGGGCTCAGAGTGGTCACTTAACCCTGCTTTGGAGGATGTGAAAATCTGAGTTTAAATGAGGGGGGGGCACATCCTTCCCTTTTCTCCTCCAATGAAAGGAACGAAATACAGACTATAGAGAGCACTGAGTATTTTTGTCTTGCAAAGATGAGAGTCATGGTTTCACCCGGACAAAACGTTTAGTGATTTCTACATGCCCAGTGTCTGGTGTGTGTTTGTGTGCGTGCTTGAAATCACTGGGCCTGTTTAGCCAGGTTGCTGTGACACTCCAGCAGACCAGGACTGGGCAGAGCCACCCCTCACGCCTCCCCCTGGCTTCCCCCCTCCCTTGTGCAGACGCTTGCCTTGGCCGTCGGTACCTCCCTCAAGGGAGCCCTTCTGTGCAGGCGTGCCTGGGCGTCTGTTCCACCTCCCCGGCTTGATGTCAGAGTGATTCAGGTGCCGTCAGCAGCTCTGCGAAGATTCCCCCGCTGGAGGAGGCAAAGGCAAAAAAGCGGACGCAGCAGCGGCAGCGGCTTTGCCTGGAGTGACAGCTTTGCCACAGACCCGATTTTTAAAGGAAGGCGAGTCAGAGCAAACGTGGCTTTACAGAGCGTGGAGAGTCACCTGCACACTGCCAGCATTCCACGGGCAGCCAGGAGAAACTGGCAAACTTTTTTTCCGTTTGGCCAGAGGAGAAGCCCATGTGAAGTTCAGCACTGAGCGTCAGTCCTGTCGAAGGTACCCCTATCTCAGCAGCACCTCTCTGTTGTCGTCACACTGGGTCCATCAGCGCTCCAGAGAAACTGCCTTGATATCTGAGCAGGCAGAGCTGTGTGTGAGTGGAGCAGCAGACCCCTCTAAGCCTCACCTTTCTTCGTACCTGGACCTGGAGGAAGCCCGCGGGGGAAGAGAGGGGGAAGGGTCTCACCTGGCAGCATGCGGAATTCCTACACGGTCACCCTCCCTGAAGAGCCCCCCATCTCGCCTTTCCCTGGGATGCCAAAGGACCTGCGGACCAAGACCCCCATGCCAGGATCCCTGTTGGTCTCTGCCTTCGTGGGTCTGGTGCTCAATAAAACCAAGGTACAGCCCAGCTTCAGCCCATGCACACACACACCCCCACACACCATCCTCATGCCGCTTGTGTTCAGGGACTGCTGAACAGGTGGTGCATGGGCAGACGTAGGATCTTAGCAGCCAGCATGATAGCAGGAGCCCTGGACCTTCGCCTGTGCTCTGCCACTGATTCCGCTACATGGACTTGGGGCAGCGGCTGAACCCTGCTTCCAGCAGGCCGGGAGAGGGTTAAGGTGTGGGGGTTGCCCACCTGTGGCAAAGCCAGAGGTCAGAAATCACATTCTTTCCGCCCTTATCGCATTGCACCCTTCATGGACCCATGCGTACAGCAGGTGGCAGTGGGGAGGGGGATGAATGTAAGGAGGTAGGTACCATCTGCTGGAGCAGAAGACTTGGGATGGATTTCGCACCCACCCCCTCTCCACAACCCCAGAAATCTGTGTGGGTGCACACACTGGCTGTTGCAAAGGAGGCGTTCTCTTTCGAAGAGCTGGAAGAGACAAGGAGACCTCCACCCCTCTCTGTCCTGTGGAAGATGGCATTTGCACGAATCGCCTGGGATTGTGGAAATGATCCCTAAGCAGTAGGCATCCCACGCCTGCTGCTGCTTCCATCCCAAGTGTTTCCACTGTGTGATCACCCTTTGGGGTGTTGCATTTACAGAGGGGGCACAGTCAGCAGGGGGAGGGTGGAAATCAGGGTATCCTGGGTTCTCCCCCTTTTTGGAAAAGGCAGGGACCCCAGTAATTTAAGGGGAATGTTCCCAAGACACCCTCATGACGATCAGTTAGCCTTTCACCTTTTGACCCCTCCTGCCGTACTCAAAACCTTTCAGTGCATACTTACAGGTGAAGACAGTGTGAGTGTGTATCTGCGCTCTGAATGCAAGGGTGCATTGGTGGTTTTTCCGAGTTGGACTAAAATGGAGCTGGGATCTCATAGCATGTTTGGGGGGAGGGAGGGTCAGGCGCCAGGACTCCAGGGTTCCCCCCCCATGGCTGTCCGCTGTCCTTTCCCTCCCCCGTGCAGCCCAAATTGTCCTGACCTCGCAGGGTCAGCGCCGTTTGGGGAGTGTCTTTGTTTGGCCGTTATGTAACGGACTCCCTTCCCCCGCCCCCACGGCACCTGTGGCTCAGGGCAGGTCAGCCCCTTTGTTTGCCCAATGAATGGAGCCAGGGGCTCTTATGTAAGAGTTGTCAGTGCCTCTCTCCCCCAGCCTGCAGCTTGAAACCTACTTTGCTCAAGCCTGCTGTGCTCCAAGCAGCTGGGGGCAGCCACAGAGCTCCAATCAGGGGAAGCAAAGCAGAGCTCGCCTGTCAGGACAGAGCAGAGGAGAGAGGGACTGTCAGAGCTGTGTGAAACCAGGTGGCTGCTCTGGGCCACACTTTGGAGTGTGTGGCAAAAGGAAAGGGGGGCATTTCCCTTCTTGCTCCTGCCACAGTGGACCTCATTTCGTTTCCCTGGTACGAGTCAAGGAACAATGTAGAATGTACATTAGTGTTATTTTTAAAGCAGCACTTGGTTTTCAAACCAAGAGATGTGGGGCTGGTTTGCATGTCAACCTGCATCCTGCTGCTGGATAAACCTTGACTGATGGTTGCTAAGCTTTGCACGCCACGGTGGTCTCAATACGTAAGAGCCACCTACATGCCCGGACAGGGAGGTGAACTGCCATGAATTCTGCCTCAGTAAATGGTGCTGTAAAAGGGAACCTGCAGGGCTTAATTTGTTTCAGGCTAGCCCCCAAACTGGCTTTCAATGCCAGGGCATATCCTGGAACGTTTGAAATCAGAGAGAGTTCCACTGAATATGTACAGACTGCCTTTCCCTGGAGAGCGGCTGCCAGTCAGGGTTGACACTATTGAGCTATATGGACCAATGGTCTGACTCTGCATAAGGCAACTTCCTGTGCTCCATGAGAGGCCAGGGCATCTGGGTCAGACAGAGAAACTTCCACATTTGCACATCTGAAGTGTAAAACTCCAGGGTAGGTCCCAGATAATGCACGCCTCTTCTTTTATTGAGAGTGTCAGCCCCAGGAGTGCAGTTTGTGTGCGATTTTGTAGTACAAGGTGTTTGTGCTCCAGGGCAAGGGATGGCTTTCCTCATCTGGATTTGCGTGGGCTGGACGTTGATCTGGGGCCTGCCTCCTCTCCATAGCCAAGGAATGCCGGCTGGCTGGTCCTGCATGCTTTGGTAATGTGCCCTTCCTCAGTGCACTCTCAGTTCCTGGCCCTCTCCTTGAGGAATTTTCTGTCCACTCCCTTGCGCTGGGAAACTCTTCAGGAAAGATGCAGATGAAGCAGGGACCTTAAGGCATTCAGCAGCCTTTGTCCCAGCCTTTCCAAACCTGCTTGCCCTTTGACATGCCTCTTGGGCATTTCCAGTGCTTCAGTCTTCCCCACCCCGCCTTTTGCTGCTCAGAAAACAACATTTAGTTGTCAATTTTATTTTTTTAACTGAGTGGCAGTGACAGCCAGATCCAACTGAATTTCTTTAGGTGTTGCTGAAACTTACCTCCAAGGAAATGTCTTTAGGATCACAACCCTAAGATGGTGCTATAAGGATCTTTCCACAGGGATTGATTTGAGCGTAAGCATTGAGCAACAGTCAGTGCCTAAGTTGCCATTCAAGATCTAGATGTGGCTACTGAAAAACTGTGTTTCTGTTGACAAGGTATATCACATTTTCCCAGTGCTCAAAAGTGCAAGGTTTTGATGCAAGGGTCATGGGGAGGAACACTTCCGTTCTCTCAACCAGCGTTTTCGGCCACCTGTCAGCTCGCATAGGCCTCTGTGTGGAGTTCTTCATTTAGAGAAGGGGTGGCTAAACCTTTTTGGTCCAAAGGCCACATCCAACCTCTGCCAACCCTCCGGCTACATGCCAGCTGTGGATGTGGCCAGGCCATTACACACCCAGGACACACACATTCATAGCCACACACACACCATACATTTATTCCACTGTTATTCCACTTTAAATAGTCCTGGCTTCCCCCATAGAATCTGGGAAATGTAGCTTGTTAAGGGCACTAAGAGGTGTTAGGAGACCCCTATCCCCTCGCAGAGCAACAGTTCCCAGAGTTCCCTGGGAAGAGCTATTGATGATTAATTACACCTAGGGATGGGATCCATTGGCCAGTGCCAGGTTGAAAGCAATTCTGTCAACCTGATAGGCTGGCATTGATTCGAGTTCGTTCCGTATCCACTAGCCACTGCTTTTACCTATCCGTGGGTTTTTTCCAGCTCAGAAAAAATATTGATATTTTGAAGGAAATACTTCTATTTTAAAAGGAAATATTGATAAATTATCATTCTTACAGTTGATGTTTTAGAGCAGGTTTTTTTTAAAGTCCATTTTCCAAAAAAAGGCCATGGAAATTTACTGCATCCTCAATGATTGAAAATAAGCATATTAATGGAAAATTCAGTACCGAATTGGGTGAAATTCTACCACATCCCTAGTTATACCACTCTGAATAGCACTCTCAAAAGACACGCAGGCCTAGGCTTTTTCTGCCCTGTTACTGTTGGGGCTATGTCCACGGTGCACATAGTACAAAATGCTTGGTTGGTTGACTTCCCCCGTCCTCCCCACTGCTCAAATTATAGGGGAGCACAGGGGGCCTGGCCCATTACCTTTTGAAACACACACACACAAACACACACGGACGGCTACCACAGGGTGGGATTTGGCTAACAATAGTGAAGTGAGGGATCAAGGCTTGTGCATTTCATTAAGGACCCCCTCCCTTCCGTTCTCTCTGCTCCCCATAATTCAAGTCCTGCCCACACAGAGAGATAGAGGAGAGGGGTCCATTTGTCCCACGCACACACACACGGGTGGCATGAGGCTGTGTTGTCAGAGCAAAGCGTGTGCTGTTTGAGCGGGTCTATTTTGGGCTGTTGTCAGGGACAGGAGAGAAGACTATTTCCCTCCTACAAGCACATGCGGAGTGCTGCTATTTTGGAGCTGCAAGCGCAGCAGGAGCCTCTACTCCGCTCTTCCTCCTCCTCTTCTTCATTTTCTGGGGTGTCAGCGATATAAGAACGGGGTTGACACCTTATCCCACTGAATCCCCCAAAAACCAGTCCAACAGGAAAAGAAAGGGGAAGCAATAGGGGCATCCCTATATCCAGCCTTATGCACCAAATCACTGCTGCCTAGGAAAGGAGCTGGCCCACAACTTCTCTCTCACTCTGTGTAATATCTCAGGTGTGGGGAATCTGTGGCCCTCCACATGTTGCTGAACTACAACCCCCATGAACTCCCATAAGCATGGCCAATGGCCAGGGATTATGGGAGCTGTAGTTCAGCAGCATCTGGAAGGCCAGAGATTCCCCACACCTGAGCTTAAATAGGATTCACGCACGCACACCCTACTCTTCAGCCAAAAAGGCTCCAAGAGTGGCTTACATAGAACTAGTTAAAACAAGGCCGTGTCTGCCCATTGGGCTTACAGTCTAAAAGACACGGCACAGAGAAAAAGGATGAGAGGGGAGGAAAACTCAGGCACTAGTTCCTTTAAAGTGAAATGCTGGATCAGAACAAAGCTCCTTCAAGTCCAACGCTCCCTCTGTCTGCAGCAGCAGCAGCAGCTTCACAGAGGCACCTGGGAGATTTTACAGCCAAACTAAAAGAAAACAGCTGTCCTTTTTTGTTTTGCCTTAATTTCTGTTACTCAGAGGTACACTGCCTCTGACCATGGAGGCTCCATTCAGGCCAATAACAATTAATAGGTGACAGCTAGCCTGGGCTTTGTCATCTATTCTCCTCTGTGTCTGATCCAGGGGCGAGAGGGGGGCATGGAGTTCATCTGGGGCAGGGTCGCTCTCCAAGACAGCCAGAATCTACACAGAAAGAGCTATATAACTGCATTGTAAGAACTGTAGCTTCAAGAACTGGGACCTGAGCTCACTCTTCCCCTCCTCCTGCCTCATCTCTTTTCCTCATGTGCTGTGTCTTTTACATTGGAAGCCTGAAGGCAGAGACTAGTCATACGACTAGCGTTTGAAAGCCACTCTGAGAGCCTTTTTGACTGAAGAGTGGGGTATAGGCGCTTTAAATAAATATATAACAATATATGCATATGTTATATATTTATGTGGATATATTTTAAATAAATATTGTTTATTTATTTTTAATGAACCATCTAAGAGAGCCATCGCAAAGCCCTTCTGGCATTCTTATGTCCCGAGCCGTGAGACCAAACCCAGGACCTTCTGCACACAAAGCACATGCTCTGCTGGGAGCAAAGAAGGGAGGCCGTTGGCAAGCAAAATACCTCCAGGCCAACTTTTTTTCTTCCTCTCCTTTCCAGGCAGGGCCTCTAAAGCTGCATGGCAAGCAGGAATTCAGCCAGAGAAGTCCCAACGGTAGAGCCCTGCTTGGCTTACTGTGTCTGTTCAGTAGGCAGCCTCTGTCTGCCTTTCTCCGGTTCGTAACATAGGAAGCTGCCTTAAATCGAGTCTGCACTGGCTGGCAGCAGCTCTCCAGGGTTTCGGGTAGGGGTCCCTCCCAGCCCTACCTGGAGTTGCCGGCGATTGAACCGAGGCCCTTCTGCATGCAGAGCAGATGCTGTCCCACTGAGCTGCGGTCCTTCCCCATTGCTAGGATTGTGGGCGTGCTGTGCTGCCTACCCCAGAAGTGCAAAAAGCAGGGAGGTCTCTGTTACGCAGTGTGAAGTTTTTTTCCCTCCCAGCCTTTACTTGCTTCACTTCTCTTTTTCTCCGTCCCCTGACCAATGCCGGCATGACCTCTGTCCCACCGCTGGGTGCCAACTGGATTCATTCCAAACACTCCTGGCAGGAGTCTGTGCCCCAAGTCCAACAAAAAACCAGGCTGCCGCTGCTGCTGTTGGGAACCTGCCAAGCTGGGTCACCCCCGTGGCTGCTGAGTCGCCGTGCGCGGTGCACCACATGTACCAGAAAGGGGACTTTGCCCGCCTCGGCTGGCGCCTTCCCCCAAGAGGTCAGCCGAGTGCTTTGCAAACACCCCCACGAGAGGGCAAGGAGTTATTGTTAGCAGAATGGCTGCAACAAAGTAGACAGAGTCCAGAGAGGAAAGGCACTGATAGTGCTTTACTGAGGTGAACTGAACAAGAAATGCAAGGAGAAATACAACGGAGAGGTTTGTCTCCTTAGGTCAGGCCTACGCACGCAGGGGGGAAACTTCAGAGCTGCTTTTCCCGCCAGCCTCTCCAACTGTCAAATCTCTACCATCTAACAGCTAACTCCCAGCTGACTAGAGCCTCCAGCCAAGCAGAGTCTGCTGTGAGCCAGACCAGTCGCAGAATTAACCCCTTAAGTCGCACACTGAATATTCCCTGCTGTTGTGCTTACAACAGTTTAAGCAAGGCTCCGGGGACTCCTCCTGCCAAGCATTCCTTGCTGTTCTGCTGAAGCCCTTCTTTGCCTTTCCTATTTTGCTTGATTGTTCAAAGCATTCCCACCCCACCTTACATCCACATGGCTCAGCCCCTGGGCTGCCAGCATGCCATTTTTCCCTTTAAAACAATATCGACATAAACAGATATAACTAAAATGGAAATGGACTGCCTTCAAATCGATTCCGACTTATGGTGACCCTATGAATAGGGTTTTCATGGTAAGCGATATTCAGAGGGCCTTTACCATCGCCTTCCTCTGAGGCTGAGAGGCAGTGACCGGCCCAAGGTCACCCAGTGAGCTTCATGACTGTGTGGGGATTTGAACCCTGGTCTCCCAGATCGTAGTCCAACACTCTAACCGCTAGGCCACACTGGCTCTCAGATATAACAGAGACAATTTAAAAAAAAACAATGAGGCAGTGAGAGCACACGAGGAGACTGAGAAAAGCATAGTGTAACAGTAGCACACCTTTTGTTAGTGTCACATGCTATTAAATGCCTGGTCTGAAAGAACAGTTTTTGTCTGATGCCTGAGCGCTTGCGTCGTAGCATGGTGTTCTGTAGAAGGGACTGATGGTGTGATGCACTCAGTCCATCATAAGAACCTGAGAAGAGCCAGCTGGATCAGGCCAGTGGCCCATCCGGTCCAACATCCTGTTCTCACAGTTGGCCAACCAGGTGCCCCAATGGGAAGCCTGCAAGCACGACCTGAGCGCAGCAGCAACCCTCTTTGCTTTTTTCCCGTTCAGCTAGTTTTTATTGAGTTTATAGGGCTGACATCATAACAGAAAGGGGGGAGGAGAAAAAATGTAACAATAATGTTCAGTAAAAATAATAATGAAAGACCCTACAATATGCCAAGACAACATAAATAGTGCGTAAGCAAGGCTATGGTGAAAAACTCTTTGTGGTGTATAGTCCCCTCTCCAGAAAGTAACTTCAGAAATCAGAGGAGAAACATTCTATTATTCACAACATTTAGAAAAGGAAGCCAAACCATGTCAAAGTGCCTTTTCTTAGCGGTGCCTCTGGCCACTCTTGCATGGTGAGTGAGGCATTTGGAGAGCACAGCTGACAATCCTCTTGTGAACCTACTTGTGAGAGAGAGACCATTGCTTAACTCTTCCCCATTGCTTAACTAAAACAGCTAGGTTGGCGGGGACAAGAGAGAGGGCATTTTCAGTGGCGGCCCCCACTCTCTGGAACTCCCTCCCGTATGACCTTCGCCATGCCCCTTCCCTGAATGTATTCCGCCAAGCTTTGAAGACCTGGCTCTTCAGACAGGCCTTTGGGACTTACGGGGAGGGTTAAATTTTACGACCAATAGCCTACTACTCTGTACTGGAACTGTTTTATTGTTTTATTGTTATATTGTATTTTATGATGTATTTTATTATGATGTAATGTATTGTTAAATTGTACGTCGCCTAGAGTGGCCATTGGCCAGATAGGCGACCCACAAATTAAATTATTATTATTATTATTATTATTATTATTATTATTCCCCACTTGTGATTCCCAGAAACTGGATATTCGGAAGCATCCTGCCTCCGGCTGTGGAGGCAGAGCGTAGCCATCATGGCTAGTAGCCGCTAATAGCCTTTTCCTCCATGAATTTTTCTAATCCTCTTTTAAAGCCATCCAGGTTGGTGGCCATCACTGCCTCTTGTGGGAGTGAATTCCATAGCTGAACTATGCTCTGCCTGAAGAAGTGCTTTCTTTTGTGTGTCCTGAATCCTCCAACATTCAGCTTCATTGGGTGTTATGAGAGCAAGAAAACAGGCGTGCAAAGTGGGACATTTTCAGCTGCCCAACAGATTTTCCAGGGTAGCTCACCAGTCCTGCCCTACCCCCCTAGCCCAGTTCCACCCTGGCTGTCCCCTTTTGCCAAAAAACATTGTTTTTTAAAGCCTTTTCACCCTTAGCCTTTTTGGCTGGTTTCTTTCAGAGGCTCCCAGTTTTAATGGTGACATTTTATTGTTGCCTTCTTGGATACTAATTTCTCTTCTTCTCCTCCTTTCTCGCTTCCTAATTTTGTCTTTGTTTTTATCGTACATCGCCTTGAGTATCTGTTGGATAAATATAGCTGGCAGCGTAGTGTAATGTCCATGGGAAAAGGGCTTCACCAAGGTCAAAAGGGGGAGAATCAGTTTTGGAGCTGAGAAAAATGTTAGCAGTAGCAACGACGCTGAACATTTTTAAGCATTCAGAAACACCCCACACACATTATCTCAAGTAATCCTTAATGACAACCCCAAAAGGTAGGTTGGTACCATCATGGTCCCTGCATTGCAGAAGAGAGTGCTGAAGGTAGCAGAGAATGAGCAGCTTGGTTTAAGGAGACCTGGTGTTAAGTGCCTGGCAAAGGGAAGATCTGAATCTAAGACATCTTCTTAGGGCCGCTCCAGATGCCCTTTTTATTGTGCATTCATCATGATTTATGCTCATTATGCTATCAGGGCAGTTATACACAATTCCGCTTTCAGCATTATTTGTGCCTGGAAAAGTTTTGAGGCTTTGAGGCTAAGCAGTCCTTAGCGTGTCCTATAAATTCCTGATGAACTCCTGTCACTTTTTTACACCACCTACGCTCTGGGAATTCCACTTTTGTTGCACCGTAGTTCAAGAGTGTCCCTCTAGGTAGCAATAATGCAGTAATATTGGGGAAGCATCCCCCAAAAAGCTAAGAAAGAGGCATGATGTCTGGACTGTCCAATATAAATCCACTACTAACGTATTATTACTGCATCAATGACATGTTGCAGAAAAAACATTAGTCTGAAGAGGCCCTTTGTGCACTCACTCCCAAAAAGAATAGAATCCATGGGACTTTTGACAACCACTTACTTTGCTGCCTAATTGCCTCCTGCAAACAGTGTTACTGCAGCATATGGTCCTTCAGAGAATCCTGGATTCCTCATATAAAAGATGACAGGACACTCAGAAATTTCCTGGAAGCCCTCAAACCCCAATTCTGTAAAGTCTGATTGCCTTCACTGACTTTTGGAAAGAGAAGTCTCTTTGTACCTGCTCTGAGGTCCCCTCTCTTTATCTCACCACCCCTGTATCGTGACTTCTGTAACCTAGGGCTGAGTCCAAACGCTGAAATCTCTTGGCAGAGCCCAAGATATAAATATCTGCAGCTGCAATAGAACCTTCAATTCTCTGATTGCAGACATTTCCCACTGGCTTTAATAGCTGCTGCTGGAGCTGGTAGTTGTTCAATTTCTGGTGTTTAGAACAGAAAAAAGTGGGGAGCTGGCTTTACCTTGTAGGTTCTGTTGCTTGATCCCACCCACCCTCCAAACCTCCATCCTCAGTAGGGAACCTTCCCTATAAGCCTTGCTCCTGGAAGATTGATGCCAGGGTCTGTCTGAGCCTTCTTGCAATTTGTAGCTTTCCTGGCCCAAAGTCTCCATCCTCCTAAACCCAAATCTATGGAAGCACAACTCCCCTTCTCCCTTTCCATGTCCCACACCTTCTCAGATTTGACTTTATTTGCATGCCAACCCCAACCAGAGTGCTGCGTTCTCACACCAAATGCATTCTTCTCTCTCCACAGAATTCCAAAACAGTGCAGGGTCTGACCGGCCTCCGGAATCTCGGCAACACTGTAAGTCTACTCCACTCTCTCTCCTTGCTCCTTGGCCATATCTGCACCAAGGGTGGGCAGAATGTGTCATGGATTGAGACCTGCTGATAGGACTCTGAGCGATTTGCAGAATTGCAGTAGACAAGCAAGACTTTCTGACTCCCAGTTTCTAAGGGCAGCAGCAACCGAAAAGCTTTCCCCCACCCACAGATTAGGTTGCTGAAAAAGAATGTGCAGGGTTGGGGTGGGGGAACCACAGAAGTCGGTCTTTGTGTGAAAGGATTTGTGATTTTGATACTGGCACTGCTAATGACTCATTTCTGGGCTGAGCATGTGGTCAGAGGCACCCTGTTCCTTAATTCTTGATTGTGTTTATTTATGTGTTATTACATTTCTATCCTGCCATTCCTCCAAGGAGCTCAAGGTGGCGTACATGGTTCTCCCCTCTCCCTTTTATCCTCACAACAACCCTGTGAGGTAGGATAGGCTGAGACACTGTGTCTGGCCCGAGGTCACCAAGCAAGCTTCATGGCTTAGTGGGGATTTGAATCCTGGTCTCCCAGGTCCTAGTCTAATGCTCTAACTGCTCTACACCATGCTGGCTCTCAGTCCTTAGCTTACGTCTGCCGAGATGGGCCACTGCTTTGCACCTGCCTGTGGCTGGAGGGCTTTGCGGTACTAGTAGCTGCAACAGTTGCAGAGGTGTAAAGCAGGAATGGGGAACCTCAGGCCTGAGAGACATATGCGGCCCTCAGGGCCTCTCTAATGAACTCTCCCCAGGCCACACCCCTTCTCCCTTGGCCACACCCCTCACCAGCCCTGCTTAGCACCTTCCTTGAGTGTTTATGCCTGGCTAGAATGCGCCCTTGGGGGCTCTGATGAAGCTTCCTGCTTGCCTGGATGGAGGATACAGAGTGGTGTGCCCAGCATGTGTGGAAACTAGCCTACTGCACAATATACATTTGCCCACTTCTGCCTTGGCCCTGCTCACCACTGGCATATGGCCCCAGAAGGGAATGTGGCCTCCAGGCTTCTGAAGAAGGTTCCTCGCCCTTCGGGTAAAGAATTATTCAGCATTCTGTAGCACTTTCGAGGATTCAAAGTGCCTTGCTTGCATTATCTTGTAACCATTAACAATAACCTAGTAAGGAAAGTGATGATTTGCATTTGCTTGTCAATTTCATTTTGCAATGCTTGTGTACTGCTTTTAAACCATAACAGTTCTCCAAGCAGTTCGCCATCATAAATTAGATATGGTGGCATTGTCCTTGCAATGATACATCCAGACTACCCGCTGTTGGTGGTGGTGCCATGTGGTTCCTTGTTCTGCTCCCTTCAAAGGTGGTGGCAGCAGCAAAGGGGCATTCTGGAGGGTGGCTGTTCTTCCCTCCTGTCCACTAGTTGTTCCTGCTGCAGCAGCAGCTGCTCTCTTAATTGCAGCTATTGCCCCCATATTGCAGATGGACAGACTGAAATTGAGAGAGAATGGCTTGCCTGAAGCCACCTCTTTCTAGTGACATCACGGCAGAGGGAAGATTTGCACTGTGGGCTTCCTGCTTCATATAACTGAGTCTCTTCATCACAACACTGAACAAAACCTCGCTGAAATGAATATTGGAAAAGTAGTACAAGTTTAGAGAGAGCCTCTGTGCAGGTAGCCTTTTGCCATTGCCATGGAGATCACCCTTGTTTCATTCCCAGGCGCAGCTATTTGCATGCCCTTGCCAAATTTGCCGTCCTCGGATGACCTCGCAAGGACACCTTGGCATGAGGGTACCGCCAAGCAGCCTCCTCTCTGAGACTTGCTCATCAGGTTCCTAGTGCCCCCATGCGTCGATTAGCATGCCGTAATTACCGCCTTGACTTGCACGGCACTCCCCTTTGCATACCACACCGGCCAAGCTATGCTGACCCAAGGGTCACAGCCGGATTAGCATTGTGACGAACAGTTCAGGTCTTCTCCAAGCTTGCCAGGTGGGTTTGTGCTGCACCCACGGAGGAAGTTTTGACAGGTCTTTCCTCAGCCATTAATACTTCAGTTCCGCTTCCTTGACAGCTTTGCTGGGAATTCCCTGCCCTTTTTGCCACACTTGCATACATCAGAAGGCAATTGTGTAACTGTCTCAGGAAACTGCGTCATGTATTCACCTCTCATTCTCACCCAGCATTGGCAGTTCAGGGCCAAACTAGACATGGGGTCAAATGCTCCTTTATATTTCATATGCAAGTGTTGGGTTGGGGTTGTTTTAAGGCCAAACTGTTTGTTTATTTAATAGATTTCCACACTGCCTTTCAATAATAACGTTCCTCTTAAGGCAGTTCTCATAATGTATAGCAAATACAATAAATGTCATTTTTAAAATATTCCATATTAGTAACACTAGGGGTCAGCAGGAGTCCAACATAAAAAATCAACATTGAAAATGCAGCTGCTGCACATTTAGATGAAACGATACGTTTTTAAAGACCTGTTTGAAAATATCCAGGGATGCCCCCTGCCCAACGGTCCCCCATATATGGCTTGTAACTTACTAGGAGCTATGCATTGAGCCCAATCCTATGGAACTGCCTCCCAACGGAAGTCGGACAGGCCCCTTTCCTACAAAACTTCAGGCACTTGACAAAGACTTTCCTATTACATCAGGCATTTCAAGGCAGTTTTCTGTTCTCTGATGAGTTTTAATTGCTCTTATTCTTGTCATTTTAAAAAAATTATGTATGCCACTTGGACATTCTGAATATTGAGCTGTATATAAATAATAAAAAATAATATCACATGGGATTGTATTCCACAATTGTGAGGCAACCATCAGATCCTTGTGCTCACCAGCCTAACTTCTAATCCTGGTGGGCATCTCAGTAAGGCCTCAGGCACGGATCTTAAGGTACAGGCAGGCTTGTACAAATTTAAATGGTCTTTTAAGTAACCATGTGGTCCAACACTGTTCGTGTTGCTGAGGGTACTGACAGCTGATGGAATCACAGCAGGCATGGAGGTGGGACTGAAACTCTTTCTTCCCCTACTGCAACCCTGAGGGAAACTCCTCCCCTGAAGCTGGTATTTGCTTTGGGGCAGGGGGGGGGAGAGAAATATTCCCCCCATTGGCAGAAATGGGAGGTTTCCTCCCAATGCAAATAGCACCTTCAGAGGAGGGTTTTTTAGTTAGGATCACAGCAGGGGAGGAAAGGGTTAAACTGATGCTGTTTGTATTTAAAAAAAAAACACCTACACATTAAATGCAAAGATGCATTTCAAGTCAGCTGTAGATCAAAAAGATTGTCCAGAGAGTTTCAGCCATTAAAAGACCCTGGCCCCAAGACTCCTTAAGCAATAATGAAACATCCAGTTTAGAACTCCCTCCCCAGGGAAGCAAGCTAACACCCCCTCCATTTTAATGGCCTTTCTAATGTTGATTTTTTTAAGAAATAAGTCTTCCTTTTTAGGAAGGCTTTGGGCTGTAAATGTCAGTTGTTGCTTTATTGACTGTGGTCTTAACTGTTGCTGGTTTTGTGAAGGGTTGTTTGTTTTGCTGTTTAGCATTAGATTGCAGGTGATGTTTTAAATTGTTACGTTATGGTTTCATTTCTGTTAGCTGCCTAGCAGAGCTCCATTGAAAAAAGGCAAGATATGTAAATGCTTTAAATAAATAAAGTTTGTAAAGGGCATCTTCCTAACCTGATGCCCTCCAGATATTTGGGACTACAACTCCCATCAGCCCCAAACAGCATCAGTTTAACCCTTTCCTCCCCTCCTGTGATCCTGACTAAAAATCCCTCCTCTGTAGGTGCTATTTGCAGGTGTAGTCCAAAACATCGGGCAGGCACCAGATAGTATGACTCAAGGAGCCTAAAGGGGTAGAAATTTAGTCTGGTTTGCATCTGAATGCAAAACTACCTCATTTGCACTTCCCCAAACGGTACTCAAACTGAAACACATCTCTCCTTTGAAACTGGCACTTCTCCAAATTTTGTGCTACAGTTCCCCAACCAAATAATGTCTACAAAAACATGTACATTAGGGAAAGTGCATATATTAATGAAAATAACATTAAACGCTCATTACAGTACAGAAGACTGCTTGCAAAACTGTGTACGTAAGGCAAAATTGGACTTAAAAATGCATTGCATACAAAAATGTGTATATTAGAATAAGTGCGCCTTAAAATGCTGATGAATTCTCGCGAGGTTTTTCTAACTAACAAAAATCAGATTCAGAAATCTGGCAAACTGAACTTAACACTGGAAAAATGAGAAACCAAAATGGACCTTCATCCTTCCTTACACTTCTCATGTGTTTGTTGTTTTTGTTTCTTGTAGTGTTTTATGAACTCAGTCCTGCAGTGTCTGAGCAACACCAAAGAGCTCCGTGATTACTGCCTGCAGAACCAATACCTCCACGACCTGAACAACAAAAGCCGCATGCAGATGGCCCTCATGTCTGGTAAGAGATGCGGGAATTCACACACACAGGATGCTGCCTTGAACCAAATCTGACCCTTGCACCATTGAGCTCCATATTCTCTACACTGAGTGGCAGCAGCTCCCCGGGGGTTTCACATCAGGGCCTTTTCCAGCTGGGGACTGCACCCGGAACATTTTGCAGGCCTATCACTCAGCAATGGCTCTAACTCTCATTCCAATTGCGTGGGAGCTAGCTGAGGTCGCTAGTTCTGAGAGGGAAAGCACTTCGTACATGTTCAGCGGTACTTGGAGAGGTAGCCCTCATCATCTCCCAGAACTACATTGGGGGATTGGAGAGAAGAAGGATCTGAAAACATAGGAAGCTGCCTTGGTGTAAGCCAGAGCCCTGGTCCAACTGGGAATTGAACCTGGGACTTTTAGTATGCAGTGTCTACCACTGAGCTGCAGCCTGTTCCAATAGTTATGTAAGAAGAGCATAAGAACATAAGAAGAGCCTGCTGGATCAGGCCAGTGGCCCATCTCGTCCCACAGTAGCCAACCAGATGCCTAAGGGAAGCCCCCAAACACTCTCCCCATTTGTGATTCCCAGCAGCTGGTACTCAAAGGCACACCACCTCTGGCACAGGAGGTAGCGCACAGCCATTGTGACTAGTAGCCATTGATAGCCTTATCCTCCATGAATTTTCTAATCCACTTCTAAAACCATCCAAGTTGGTGTCCATCACTGTCTGCTGTGACTGCGAATCTCAGCATTTAGCTCTACACTCGTTGAAGAAATCCTTTTATCTGTCCTGAATCTTCCAACGTTCAGCGTCGTTGGGTGGCCCTGAATTCTCGTAGGAGGACAGAGGGAGTAAAACTTACTTTTATCCACTTTCTCCTCACCATGCATAATCTTATATACCTCTATCAAGTTCCTGTCTTTTTCCTAAGCACAAACGTTATAACATTTCCTCATAGGGGAGTCGCTCCTCCATACCTTTGATCATTTTGGTTGCCCTTTTCTGAACGTTTTCCAGCTGTACTGTAACCTTTTCGATCTGACCAGAACTGCACAATATTCAAGGTGCGGTTGCACCATAGATTTGTACAATTCCACTCCCCTCCCTTCAAAAAGATAAAACCGCTTGCAGGTGCGGATTTAACTATTAGGAGCCTCAGGGAGAGGTGAGTGGGTGCTTGCAACAGAAGGAAAGTCGGTGGTTCCTCCACAACTCTGCAAAAAAGAGAAGTGAGCCTCAAAACGATACTGAAAAACAATAACAGGGAACTTTGATGAAATGCTAAGTTGCCCTTTGGGGTTTTAATAGTGTCCTCTTCTTCTTTTTTCTCCTCTGCAATAGGAGAGCCAAACACCAGCCATGTATGGTGGGCTTGATCTTGATGAGACTCCTGTCCTGAATTCATACCCAAGACTGCCAAAACATGGGTGGGGTGGGTCATCAGGCATCTGGCAGAGAGGGCATTTCCCTGGCATCTAGAGCTATTAGGGGATCTTCGCTTCAGATACTGGCCAATCAGAGTTGACTGTTTTGAGCTTGGTGGACCAACAGTTGGATCCATGAGCTCCTCCAGATGACCTGTTTACTGCGTATTGATCCTGATTTGAAGCAGGGAGAGAGAGAGAGGTTTTACAACCATGAACATTCATCCTAAATTGCTTACTGGGTGTCCATACAGTACATCTTCTTCCCATTAGTCATTTGTTTGTCTCCTGCTTTCCAGCGCATCTTCCCTGTCACATTTCAAACAGCAAAAAGTCTGGTTCTTTTTTGAACTGGATTTCTTACACTTGGGCTGCAGAGACCCTCAATCCGTTTCATTGCACAAACCTACATTTCCAGCATGCGCTAGAATCTCTCCCACAAAATAACGTCAGCCTGGAGGCGTCCTGTATACAATTATAGCATTGCAAGGGGAAATGGGGGGAGGGGGGAAGGAGTGCTGTCACACAAATTGTTCAGAGCAGATTTAGGGCCATTTATGCATGTTTTGTCAAAGATATTCCGTGGAACAGTGGTGGTTGGTGGCTCCATGTCTGTGGGGCAGTGGCATCCATTGTGGGTTTCAGTCGAAACATTCAAGGAGCTGTCCAAGGTGCTGCGGACTAAAACCCGGAATGGATTCTACTGCCCCACTGACACGGAGGCACCAGCCGCCACTGTTCTTTGGCAAGATCACTGTCCTTCCCTGAGAAATCTCACCTTCTGGAACCTAATCTCTTCCCACCCACCTCCATCACTACCCTCCTCCCTCCAGAGTTCGCCAAGCTCATCCAGGCACTGTGGACATCATCTCCCAATGAATCCGTGAGTCCTTCTGAGTTCAAGACACAGATTCAAAGATACGCCCCTCGCTTTGTTGGCTACAAGTAAGAGACGTTTCCACCCTACTCATTTTCTAACAGAAAATAATTTGTTGGGGAGGGTTAGTTAGTTAGTACTTCATTGTTCCTGTTAAGCCCCCTCTCCGCCCCGACATCCTTTTTATTGTGCATCCATGATGATTTCTGCTCTTGTTGGTTTCGGGGCAGTTATACACAATCCTGCTTCAATACTGTTTGTGACTGCAAAAGTTTTGGGGCGGACATTCTGCTTCGTTTCCTACCACTGAACGCCCCATAAACTGTTCATACCACAAATGTTCCATTGCTATGTTTTTTGTCCCGCTTTTGTTGTGGAAGAGTGCCACTCCGGATGACAATAATACAATGACATTGGCGCAGCAACATAGAACTGATAAAGCAGAATGCTGTGTGGACGGTCCAGTATGAATTCACCACTAAAGTACTATTACTGTGTCAATGACATACACATGCAGGAAAAAAAGTCTGGAGGGGTCCTTTGTCCCAGAATTTTGGATTGCTTTATATCATTTCAGTTTGAAACCTGGTGAAGGGGAGGTGTTAGGCCACATCCACACTGTACACTGAAAGCACAATTATGCCACTTTAAACAGCCGCAGCATCCCCCAAAGAATCCTAGGAACTGTAGTTTGTTAATGGTGGTGTGATTTGTTAGGAGACTACAATTCCCAGCGCTTCCCGGGAAGAGGGATTGATTGTTAAACCATTCTGGGAATTGTAACTCTCTGAGAGGAATTGGGATCTCCTAACAACTCTCAGCCCCTTAAACTGCCGTTCCAAGGATTCTTTTAGAGGAAGCCATGACTGTTAAAGTGGTATCACAATGCTTTAAAATGTGTAGTGTGGATGTGGCCTTAGAGTGGGCTATGTCCCATTATAGAATTTAAGTTCCATTGAATGCAGTGGGAATTGCTTCTTTGTAAACATTGCTAGGATCAGGCTGTTTAGGAACAGGGACATTTAACCCTACCTGCACCTGCCAGTTCTTCCTGCAAAAGGCTTCTCTCCTGGTCAGTTTGCCCTGAACCTGTTCTCAGAATCTGGATAGGAAGAAAAAGAAAAACAGCCAAGTGGGAATTAAGTTCCCAGTTTTCATGATCCAATCATGACGCCACATCGATGGGACCACACCTGTGTCTCTGATGGGGATTAGTCCATAGAATCATAGATTAATAGAACAATAGAGTTGGAAGGGCCCTGTAAGGCCATGAAGTCCAACCTCCTGCCTTTTTAATTAGTTAATGCCTGCCTTTTTCCCCCCTCTTCTTTGCAGCCAGCAAGATGCACAGGAGTTCCTGCGCTTCCTTCTCGATGGGCTCCACAGCGAGGTGAACCGAGTGTTGGTGAGGCCTAAAGGCAGTCACGACAACCTGGACCATCTCCTGTGAGTCACAGTAGAGTGCCACGGAAGAGGAAGGAGTGGGCAAGGGGGGAGGCATGGGACACACGGGGCTGCTTGTGTTTGCAACCCCCACTCCACATGGCTGACTCCCCACAGCAAGGTCAGGGACGTCCCAGTGGAACGGATGTTCCTCTTTTCTTGCAAGCAGCGCAATTTAAGAGGGTGGGCCAGACTAGCCTTCCCCAAACCTGGTACCTCCTGGTTCTTTAGATCTCTTGTGAAGACTTTATCGTTTTCCCAGGCCTTCCCTGATCTTGGCCCATATGATTGGATCCTGTTTTATGTTTGAATAGCCTGGATTCCTGTTTTATTTTTTTTTATGTGCTTTTATGCTACTGTCTTATTGGTTTTAGGTTGTATTTTTGTTTTAATAGATAATGTGTGTTTTTTATGTCGCATGTCACTTAGAGATTTTTAAACTATTAAGCGTGATTATGATTATTTATATGTGCCAGACATTTTATAGAAAAGAAAAAGTCTCAAAGTGACTTATAAGATAAATTTATAAATGCTTTCAAATAAATAAGCAAACTCCCCTCTTCCCTGCCCATTGGCCACGCTGGCAGGGACTGATGGGAGTTGGACTCCAGCAACATCTAGAGGGCTCAAGGTCAGGGAAGGCTAGCATAGATACCACAAGCTTAAACCAGTATAATGGGGAGCCCTGGAAACGAATTTGCGCTTCACAAAACAATGTAGGGACCAAAATTCAGCCAGCCTCCAAAATTTGCACTTTTCCAAATTTTCCAATGCAGTTTTCCAAACCAAAAAAAAAGAGGGTATAAAAATGTGTAAATTAGAGGAAAGTGTGCATAAAAATGCATACATTAATGGAAATAACGTGCAAAAATACATTATACTAGGAAAAGCTGATTGCAGCTACGAAAATATGTATATTAGGATAAACGTGTGTACCAAAATGCTGGTGAATTGGCACGAGAACTTTTTTAAAAAAAATAATTGAAAATGTAGCAAGCAGAACTTCAGACTGGAAAAATAAGAAACTGAGGGAAAGGGAAATTGTTTCAGTTTTGTGTCGTCTATGTTAGATTGTAAACTTGAAGGCAGTGCCATCTGCTCTGGGAGCCATTTTTTGGCTGAATATTTCACACAACCTGCAGTCTTTCGTGCTAGTTCCCTTTGACCCCGGAAGAGCCTTGTGCAACTTGGATGGGCTTCCTTCACCTTCTCTCTTTCTCTTTTCTTGCAGCGATGATGAAAAGGGCAGGCAAATGTGGATGAAATACTTGGCACGAGAAGACAGCCGGATTGGGGGTAGGTTTTTTGACAGGAGAGCAGGGACAGTAGGGAATGTGTGGCTCTCCAGATGTTGCTGGACTACAACTCCCATCATCCCTGGCCATGCTGGTCAATAGGGTTGATGGGAGTTGGAATCGAACAACATCTGGTGCACGGTGTAGCCCTTGAGACCGAAGAGCCTCCACACGCTGCATGTCAGAACTCATCCCACAGGAATTGGGAGAAGGCACCTGGATCCCAGGTAGATGTGGTAGTGATTTCGGCTCAGAATCTGGACACCAAGAGCCATACAGTCATGCTGGAAAGGGGTGAATGGGGAGTTAACACTTCCACTCCCACAGCAATCCGATAAATTTCTCTTCCCTTCTCCCCCTCCTTTGAAGCTGATCTTAGCGCTGGGAGGGAAGCTGCATTTGGTGCCAAATATTTTTAAATGATCACATAATCTCTCCCTCTCCCTCCCTCTCTCTCACACACACACACACACGTGCTTGCTTGCTATTTAAATTTTAAAAGTGAGATACGTTAACTGCAGTCAACATCTAGTTCAGCCCTTAGAAGGCCCTTTCAAGGACCGTTTGGCACAAAAGTGAGCCTTGATGTGGTTACTTAAAATTGCACACAGGGAACAATGGCTGGTTTACAAGTTTCATCTTGATTGGATTGCTCTGTCAGAGTGGGGCTGTTTATCACAGCAGCTTGAGAACGGCCTCAGATTTCAAAGCTTGTAGTAAGATAAGGAAGGGTGCCCAATTTGGTTCCAGGAGCTGAGAGAGCTTTGATGGTCCATTTTAAAGCCCAGATTGCTTTCTGAGTTGTTGAGGCCAATTGGGGAGGGTGGATGGAAACCACAGCCTTTAGGAGGCAGGCAGAAGGAGATGGCATTCAAGATGCAAAATGGAACCTGTGGTATTTGGGTTCAACCCGCCTAGAAAGACATAGATTAGCAGCAAGGCCAGCCCAAGGCGTTCCATTTGCTATCTGAGGCTATGGACAAGATGGTGCCTCCCTCAATTCTCTCTACAGAAGCCTACCAGGCTGCCAGTTGAATCTAATTTCAGCACTGGGAACAGGACAATGTCCTCTACCCGAGGGCAGCAGGCTTGCTGGGGGAGGGAGAGACGCAGGCCCGGCCACATGGAACAGAGACAGCTCTCTCCACTCCTCGCCCCTCAGTGAGGTGGCTGCCTCACTCTGCCTCATGGTGGGACCGGCCCCGACAACAAGGATCCCACCCGGAGGCCAACCGAGGATAGCAGTCTTTTGACGTGGGTATGGGAAGTGAGTTGGCCAGGCACCATGTAAAATGATGTTTTGGGGCAGGTGTAACATTCAGGCTACCAGTTGCCCCAGCCAAGCAACTGTTTCAGCCTTTGGGAAAGGCGTCAGGTTTTTCCCGATAACCTTTCCAGAACCTTCTCTGGTTAGCCTGGACAGCAACTATAGACAGCCTCTCCGCTCAGCCTTGCATTCCTCCCTCCCGGTGATGGCCCCCAACTTGGATGGCTTTAAAATGCAGATCAGACAAATTCATGGAGGATGGGGCTATGAAGGGCTACTAGACACTGTGGCTGTGTTCTGCCTCTGCTGTTGGAGGCAGTATGGTTCTGAATGCCAGTTGCTACTTGCAGGCTTCCGTTTGGGGCACTGGGTTGGCCACTGTGAGAACGGCATGATGGATTAGTTGGGCCACTGGCCTGATCCAGCAGCAGCCAGGCTCTTCTTGTGTTCATTCTCTCCAACTTTTTGCCTCTTCAGATCTCTTTGTCGGGCAGCTGAAAAGTTCTCTGACGTGCAGTGCGTGTGGCCACTGCTCAACCGCCTTTGATCCCTTCTGGGATCTGTCCCTGCCCATTGCCAAGGTAACCACGTGCTCTCTGTGACTTCCTGACCTCCCACCCCAGATCCCCAACTTACCAGCTCTGGCGGGACTCTTTTAACTCTTGAGTGTGTCATCTTCTTTTCGCAGAAGAGCTACGGGGAGGTGAACTTGATTGACTGCATGCGCCTCTTCACCAAGGAGGACATCCTAGACGGCGATGAGAAACCAGTAAGGGATATTCCAAAATGAAAGTCCAGATCAGGAAAGGGGGAGAGTTTTTGGTTGGAGAATGGCATTGCAAAATTCAGAGAAAGGCAAATTTCAAACAGTTTTTTTTAGTTTCATTTATTAACTTGGGAAGTGCACATTTGCATGTTCAAAGGCAAACCAAACTAATTTCTCCCCCATCCCAGCTCCAAGCAGCCTTCACTGCTGTCATCTCTCCCTCTTCTATACTGCTATTTACCCCCAAACTCTTGATAGCTGCTGGTGACCCAGCCCTCATAGCCATGTTCCCTGATGACACTCCTGTGCTCCTGTATGTATTGTGTGCATGTGTAATGTTTTAAAGAAAGAGGCACAATGACCCTGGAATGCAGGAAGCCGCTGCCTCAGGAGGCAGAAGCCCTGAGCAGGTGATGGCCATTGGAAGGGAGGGGAAGAGGTAGGGCAGCCTCTTCCTACCACATGGCACTCTAATTATGGCTTCCCTCTAATCAGGAACCTATTTCTCCTTCTAGACTTGCTGCCGTTGCAAAGCCAGAACAAAGTGCATGAAAAAGTTCAGCATCCAGAGGTTTCCAAAGATTTTGGTGTTGCGTATCCTTTGCCTTCGCTGTGGTTATGGTCCTTTTCTGAAGAACATAGATGGCAAACGAGTAGTAAACAGGGCTCTGTGTGTGAATGTGTGGTCGACTATTCTGTAATAGCATTGCATAGGAATTTTGTATTGAGCACAGAATTCAGCATTCTGAGATCTCAGCTTTTAACATTTTTATTTTAAATACACAAGATTCTAGTCTTCATTGGTTGAGAGAAGCTGCAAAGTATGCAAAATGTGTGACACGCCCACTATGTGTGTTCATTATTTTTCGGTCGTCCAAATGACGTCTCGTGCTGTTACGCATTTTCGCGGGTTAAATCCGCTCCTTGCAATACCAGCAAAAATGCAATTTGCTGTTTAAAATCGGGAATCATCCGCTGTGCCTTCAGGAGTTAGGATGCAATACCATGGACTTTACAGCTGATGGGCGATTCTTGGGCATTTCCCCTTGCCCCTTCTCCTCATTCCAGCCAATCACGTATCTGTACTTTTGTGCATGTGCGAGAATAAGCCCAGGAAAATTGAACCAATCATCGCAATGGTGGGGTGTTGGGGGGGGGGTCTGCAACTACTGCACAGATGCATTTTATTTTTTGCCACCCTGCAAACTAGGCGGCCGCTCTGGGTGAGATCTGCAATGCACAGCAAGCGAGAAAGGGGTGGTGGTTGGTTTCAGCCTGCCTCTGGAAAGCTTTGTCAATTTCATTCTACTTGCTGGGGGTTTTGCTTCAAATCAGAAAAGCATACATTCCTTTAAGTGTAATATCCCAAATACAAACTTAGAAAAGGGCTTCTGGTCGGTTTCAAGCCTGCTCCTAAAAGCTTTGTCAATTTCATTCACCTGGGAAGGAAAAGGAGAAGGAGGGGGGGTGATACGTTTCTTGCTTTTTTGGAGAAATAAGTGCAATTGCCAGAGTGTGTATCTCCTTAAATATCAATAAAGGCAGAAAAGCATACATTCGTTTAAGCATAATATCGCAAATACAAACAAGGCAGGCGTGAAACCGACCAGCAGCCTTTCCTTCCGAGGCGAGAACTCCTTTACAGCCATATTGTGCTTCGTTGCAAAGGGGGAGAGGAGCATACGTCATTTTTTTGCTGACCAATTGGTTGATGGGGGAGGTTTTAGAGGCGGAGCTTGGAAAAAGCGAAAAGAATGTAGGGGTCTTACCGCTGCGTGTGCGGGTGCAAACAAGCGTTTTTTTTAATTGGGAAAGAGCGAACTAAAAGGCAAAGTCAGGACTATCAGATGACAAACCGAATATGGAAACCGTGGATTATCCCGCTCCGTTTGGATAAGCCCTATGTGAGCAAGGTCTGCTGAAATCTCAGAAGCCTGAGCTAGAGGGTTGGTTAAAAGGATGGGGCACCAGTGCCACTTCTTGTAACTTGAAAGCAGCCTGGCTAAGTAATGAAAGTGTCAAATGAGGTGGCCCAGGTTCAAATGCCCAACTGGCAATGTCCTTTACCAGTCTCTCACTCTCTCTTTCTTTCTGTCCCTCTCATCCTAACCTACCTCACAGGGTTGTTGTGAGAGGAGAGCCTTGTATGCCAGCCTGAGCAACTTGGAGGAAGAACAGGATAAACATTAAGAGTGTCATTAAAGTTTAAAATATTCAAAATAACTTAATAGGTGCAGAATAAATTATTCAAAATATGCAAAGCACATATGCAAAGGCACTTGATTGGAATAGTTTGTGCAGGCTGTAGAATCCAGCTCTTCTTAGGATTTTGATATGAAATACAGCAAAGCACACAGACACCCTGAAAATGGGTGGAGTAGCCCATTTTCCACAGAGTAGTTTGCCTGAGCAGAGAGCGCCAGGTGGGTCCAGACCCCTGCCCCAACCATGAGAAATGGGTCCTACAAGCCACCCACTAGCCCCTCTTCTATCCCATAATATGCCTGTCCTATCAGTTCTTCTTTTCTTCTTCCTTAACTTCTCACCCCAGACCTGAAGCGTTTCTCTGAAGCCAGGATGCGATCCAGCAAGCTCACCACGTTTGTTAATTTCCCACTCAAGGACCTGGACCTGAGGGAATTTGCATCCCAAAACTGCAGTGAGTGGTGCTTTTTGTTTTGCTTTTTGGCAGGAGTGAGAGTAAGTGGGAGAAGCCCAAGAGGGGCAAGGTGGGCATTCCAGGTGGCAAGGTTGCATCAACAATATCCAGAGCTTGGAAAATTTACTTTTTTGAACTACATCTCCCATCAGCCCCAGCCAGCACAGCCACTGGATTGGGCTGATGGGAGTTGTAGTTCAAAAAAAGTAACTTTTCCAAGCTCTGACATTATCAACCCCCACTAGCCAGTATAGCTAAATAGAGCTTCCATAGATAGAGGCAGCCTATCTGAATACTAGAAGCTAGGAAAAAACAATCAATCAGCAGATGGCCATCACCGTCATGCTCTGTGTGAGAGCATCCTGAGGCTGACAGCTCTTTGAAACAGAGGTCTGGACTAGATTGACCTTGATCCACTCCAGCAAAGCCGTTCTTAGTTTCCTTGTGTACACTGTAAAATGAAACTGGTTTGAAACTTGTTTAACAGGCATGGTTCCAGTAACAGATGCTATGGTTGGGCGGCAGCACTTACTCTAACCTCCTGACAGCTGAGTCGTCGCTGCTCATCAGGAGGAAGAGGGACAAGACAGCAGAGGGGTCAGGACAGTGCAAAGACGTCGCTGGAGCAGATCCAGTTCTCTAGGCAGATGCATTTGCCCCATGCTGAACCTCCCTGCCACTTCATCTCTCCCCCACTCAGCAAGTAATAGTAACTCAGCTGTTGGGAGGTCAGATAAGTGATGCTGCCACGCCGTCTGCTACTGCTCCCTGCCAGCACCCCAAAGCATCTGGCCATTTTAGTTCCATTCTGCTGCTGACAACGCTGTACACACCATACATTTAAACCACATGACTTCCCCCAAAGAATCCTGGGAATTATAATATAATAATAATAATAATAAATTTAATTTTTGAGTCGCCTATCTGGCGGAAACCACTCTAGGCGACGTACAACATTAAATTCAACAATACATAATAATACAATACATAATAAAATACAATGCAGTCAACAATAAACATTTTAAAAAGCGGCAGTACAGGGCCATCAATAGACAATTTTAAAACAATATAAAGAAATTAGCCCACCCCGGGGACCCCAAAGGCCTGTCCAAAGAGCCATGTTCTTAAGGCTCGGCGAAATGTATCTAGGGAAGGGGCATGGTGAAGATCGAACGGGAGGGAGTTCCAGAGAGTGGGGGCCGCCACTGAGAATGCCCTCTCTCTAGTCCCCACCAACCTAGCTGTTTTCGTTGGTGGGACGGAGAGAAGGCCCTGTGTGGCTGATCTGGTCGGGCGGCTTAGTTGGTGGTACTGGAGGTGCTCCTTCAGGTAAACTGGGCCGAGACCGTATAGGGATTTAAAGGTTAAGACCAACACCTTGAATTGGGCCCGGAAAACAACTGGAAGCCAATGTAGATGAAATAACACCGGCGTGATGTGATCACGGCGGTGGCTGTTTGTAAGCAGGCGTGCCGCCGCATTCTGCACC
Source organism: Rhineura floridana (assembly GCF_030035675.1). NCBI lineage: Eukaryota > Metazoa > Chordata > Lepidosauria > Squamata > Rhineuridae > Rhineura > Rhineura floridana. The sequence continues at coordinate 40,680,118 of NC_084491.1, forward strand.
AGTTGTAGTTTCCGGACCATTTTCAAGGGTAACCCCACGTAGAGCGCATTGCAGTAGTCTAAACGAGAGGTAACCAGGGCATGTACCACCAGTGGGAGCTGATGAATAGGAAGGTAGGGTTTCAACCTCCGTATGAGGTGTAGTTGATACCAAGCTGCCCGGCTCACTGCCGAAATCTGAGTCTCCATGGACAGCTTGGAATCAAGAACAACCCCGAGGCTGCGGACCTGATCCTTCAGGGGCAATTTTACCCCATTAAGATTCAGGTCAGCAACACCCAACCTTCCCCTGTCACCCACAAGTAGCACCTCGGTCTTATCAGGATTGAGCTTCAGCCTGTTTCTTCCCATCCACCCACTCACGGATTCCAGGTACTTGGACAAGGTCTCTACAGCCAACTCCGGTGAAGATTTAAAGGTGAGATAGAGCTGCGTGTCATCAGCATATTGGTGACATCGCAGCCCAAAACCCCTGATGATAGCTCCCAGCGGTTTTACATAGATGTTAAATAGCATGGGAGAGAGGATAGAACCCTGTGGTACTCCACAAGTGAGGGGCCAAGGGTCTGAAACCTCATCTCCCAATGCTACCTGTTGATGCCTGTCAGAGAGAAAGGAACGGAACCACTGTAAAACAGTGCCTCCTATTCCTAATCCCTCCAGGCGATCTAACAGGATACCGTGGTCGACGGTATCAAAAGCCGCTGAGAGATCCAGGAGGACAAGAAAGGTGGATTCTCCCCTGTCTAGTGCCCTCCTCATATCATCTACCAGAGCGACCAAGGCTGTTTCAGTACCATGCCCAGTCCTGAAACCCGATTGGTATGGATCTAAATAATCCGTTTCATCCAAGTGTGCTGACAACTGGTTAGCCACCACTCGCTCAATGATCTTGCCCAAAAATGGCAAATTCGAAATGGGGCGAAAGTTGTTCAAAACTTGGGGATCCAAGGAGGACTTTTTTAGAATGGGTTTTATAATTGCCTCCTTGAGGGCCGGTGGCATTACACCCTCCTTCAAGGATGCATTTACCACCGCCCTGATCCCTTCGCCCAATTTCTCCTTGCAGTTCATAAGGAACCATGATGGGCAAGGATCAATCAGACAGGTGGTAGGCTTCACCGTTGAAAGTACCTTGTCCACATCCTCAGAAGGAAGAGGCCGGAACCGATCCCACTGAACCGGATCACAACTGGTTAACTCTGGATCCTCTACCGCATCCACAGCGTACGGAATCGAGTTCTTCAGATGTTCGACTTTATCAGCAAAGTGCCTTGCCAATTTGTCACAGGAAGCCTTTGAATGCTCCAAGGGTTCCTGAGCAACTGGACCGACCAGGCTTCGGACCACTTGGAACAGCTTCCTGGGACAGCACTCTGCGGATGCAATAGAGGCAGCAAAGAAATCTTTCTTTGTTGCCTTTATTGCCACCTGGTAGGCAGCTATTGCTGCTCTAACCTGTGTTCGAGCATCTTCAGAGCGGGATTTCCGCCACCGGCGTTCTAGTCGTCTCACCTCCTGTCTCAGACTTCGCAACCGAGGTGTATACCACGGTGCTGTCTGAGTTCTGTTCAGGGGGAGAGGACGTTTCGGAGCCACCCGGTCTAATGCCCTGGTGATTCCCTCGTTCCACTCCGTCACCAGGGTTTCGACCGGACGACCTTCAGCAGGTTCCAAATCCCCCAGCGCAGTCAGGAATCCATCCGGATCCATCAGGCGCCTGGGGCGGACCATTCTAATAGGTCCTTTACCCCTGCGGAGTGTGTGTGGCATCGAGAAGCAAAATTCACCAGATAGTGATCTGACCATGACACGGGGGTAAAAGAAATGGCCCCCAACTTCAGAACACTCCCCACCACTCCCAGGACAAATACAAGGTCAAGAGTATGACCGGCTACATGGGTGGGCTCAGTGTTACGAAGGTGCAGTTCCCAGGAAGCCATGGTTTCCAGGAAATCCCAAGGGGCTCCAATGAGAGTGGTCTCAGCGTGAATTGTAGTTTACCCCCACAGATCTACCATTCCCATCACCCTTAACAAACCATATTTCCAGGATTATTGGGGGGAAGTCATGTGCTTTAAATGTATGGTGTGCACACAAGCCTTAAATGCCCCACCTCTACTTAGAACCCTTGGTTTGGAACATGCTTGTTTCAATAGGACTGGCGAGATTGCACACAGACACACAGAAACATGAATGCAGCTAGTTTGTCAGGCTGTGCTGTGGACATCACCATATACCTCTCATCCACTCTGGGTGTCCTATTGGGAGCCAGGGGATGGTGAAGAAGACACCCCCCCACCAGATTTCTGCAGGAGTGAAATTTCGAGGCAGCATCCAAAGAGCAACTAAACTCCCCACTCACCCACCACAACAGCCCTGGAAACTGGAGTTTGTTAAGGGTGCTAGGAATTGTAGCTCTGTGAGGGGTAAACTATAGTTCCCAGGATTCTTTGAGAGAAGTAATGTGCTTTAAATATGTGCCGTGTACTCTGGCCAGCAAAATTTCACCAGACTTTGTATGTGTGTGGTTCGTGTATTCCTGACGCATACATTTCTTCCTTTTTTAAGCACCATAAAGTAACGAATAGAGCACGGAACACAAAAGTGATGCTGTATGTGTCTGTCTTGTTCTCGCCCGCCCACCCTGCAGATCATGCCATTTACAACCTGTATGCTGTCTCCAATCACAGCGGGACCACCATGGGGGGTCACTACACCGCTTATTGCAAGAACCCTGTGTCGGGAGAGTGGCACGCCTTCAATGACTCACGGTAAGCTGGGTGCTTCTGGTGGTGGCTTGCTGTTGGAACGGGGCTGTATCTCTGTGGCATCAGCATCTGCAGGAGAACATCAGGGCGTGTGCATTTTGCCTCATAACTCAGGCTTTACAAATGCTAGAGTTTTAGTCTTTTTTAAAAAAAATCTGGGGATTATGGTTCATTGGATGGGGTGGAGGAGCAAGTGCCCCCTTGCCCCCTCCCTGTGGATGCCCATCCTCAATGGCAGAGCATACACTTTGCATAGAGAAGGTTCCCAGTTCAGACATTATCTTAAAAGGATCTTGGGCTGGGCAAGGCCCTTCTCTACCTTCTTGTTGCTGCCAATTAGAGATGACAATACTGAGCTAGATCCACCAATAGACTGACCCAGTATAAGGTAGCTCAGTGGTGGGTAGAGCACATGCTTTCCACACAGAATGCTCCCGGTTCAATTCCAGGCACCGGCAGTTAAAAGGATTCTGTGGAGCACAAGGCTGGGGGTGGGGAACTCTCTGTGCCTGGAGAGCAACGGCCAATCAGAAAAGACAATACTGGACTAGATGGACCTATAGCCCGACTCCGTGTAAGGCACCTTCAATGATTGAGGAGGCCCTTGCCAGGTGCAGACCAGCTGAATTAGCTGTGCCAAATGAGAAGGCAGGTAACTGCTGTCTGGCAGGGATCATGAACCTTTGGCCTTCCAGGCTCCAACTCCCATCAGCCCCAGCCAGAGGAGCCAATGGTCAGGGATGACGGGAGTCTGTGGCGGCTGGTGGCTCCATGTCAGTGGAGCAGTGGAACCCACTCCAGGTTTTAGCCCAAACTTTCAAGGAGCTGTCCAAGGTTCAGAGTAAAACCTGGAGCGGATTCCACTGGCACACAGCCACCAGCCACCATTGACAGGAGTTGTAACCCAACAGCATTTGGAAGACCCCCAGGTTCACCACCCCTGGCTCATCCATCTTTAATTTTTTGTATCAGTGGTGACTTAAGGTTAAGGTGTTGTTGTTGTTTTACATGCCCCTCAGAACTGTAAAACTGTTAAAACCTGAAACACAGTTTTGAAATTCTGGATTTCACATGAAGAATATGCCCAGTTTCATATGCCTGCCTGTTTTCCCCATAAACTTTAGTTTCAGGGTAGCCCACTCTCAAGGTCTCCTTCTGCTCCTCTCCTCCAGAGCTTCCTGTTTCTCTGGAGATTTCTTCCATGGCTACTAGCCATGGTGTCTGCATTCTCCTTCCACTCGGTAATGTAAATGGGGAGAGGGCTGTTGCACTCAGGTTCTGCTTGCAGGCTACACAGAGGCATCTGGTTAGCCATTGTGAGAACTGGATGTTGGACCAGATGGGCCTTTGGCCCGATCCAGTAGGGCTCTTCTTAGGTTCTGAGGAGTATCAAAAAGGGAGGGCTGTTGCCTTCCTGCCCCACCTGTGAGCTTCCTGGAGCCATCTGATTGGCTCTGGGAAACAGGATGTTGGACTAGATGAGCCATTGGCCTGATCCAGCAGCCCAGCCTCTTCTGATGATCTTTTATGTATGCTCTCTTCTTGATACCTCTGTTTGTGTGCACCCCAGCGCACCCCAGCGCCAGTACCCTGCCCTACTAATGGCCTTTTCCCTTCTCTTCATAGCGTCACACCACTCTCCTCAAGTCACGTCCGGAGCAGTGACGCCTACCTGCTGTTCTTCGAGTTGGCCAGCCCATCTTCGCGAATGTAGCTTCCACGTGCCCTCCCCCTGCCGCAAATCCGTGCGGAAAGAGGAAGAGAGAGCCAAGAGCCAGCTCACTGATGCAAAAAAGACAAGGGTGGGGGGAGGACAGGACCTAGGACAATGGTGACTCCAGGGATTTTTCTAAGCCAGGTTTTTCTCTTTTCTAAAAAAATCAAAAACAAAACAAAAAAGGGAGAAAAGGAAAGTCCTAATAAAGCATTGAGTATAGATGCTGACTTTTACAAGAAGGCCTTTCTCCTGCTTTGGGGCTGACGTTGAAGAGTAGCGCACCCATCAGCCTCACAGACGCCGGGGAGAAAACGCCGGAATTGGAGCGCAGGGGGCACCCCCACAGCTCTAGCATTCTCCTAGTGTTATTAGGGGTGGTTTTTAAGTTCTCTCTCTCTCTCTCTCTCGTCTACCTTTCTTTCTTTCTTGTGTGTGTCTCTCTATTTTATTTCCCCCTCTTTTTCCCTTTAATTTGGTATGTAATAAACCATGAAGAGCAGCTCTTGAGGGGCAGAAACATGTCTGTCCCGTTTTATCCACACAACCCCGTGGGTACCCCGTCGTTGGGGCAAAAGTGTGATGAGGAGGAATCTGAGGCCTGGGCCTGGGCACGGAAAGAGCCTCCCTCTCTCGCTCTCTCTGGGAGTCGTCCCCTGTTCTACTCTTCTCCTCATGGAACGGCGCCACCTGGAGACAGCGGCAAGCACTGCGTCTTGAGAAAATATTTAATTGCACTAGGGTTCTGGAACCCAACTCGGAGTTTCTGCCACCACCACCCCGCCTGCAACACTGTCTTGTCTACACAGATGGAGGTGAGAGACCAGGAAGGCCACTCTTCCAAACTGGCGAGCAAAGTGACTGGTTAACCACCGGAGACGCCTGCTGTGTGTGACTATACATTCGTGGACAGCACAGACGTTTCACAGAGGAAAGCTCCGTGGCTCTGTTACAAGTCTGCACGAGCGCACAAGTTGGTTTCCTACGGGAACCGAGGATCTCGAGCGACTGTTCTCTCTCTTCCCCCCCCCCATGTTTTGGGGGATGCTTCTTGGTTTCATTTTTGCTTTATTTTGAAACAAACTTTTTCCTAATAAAACCTGAAGCACTTCCAGCTGGATTTGACAGACTCCAGCAAAGGGGGATGTTGCTCTGGTGGAATGCCTACCTTTCCCTGTCAACAGCAGTGCCTTAGAACCCTCCAAGGAAGACATGAGGTGTTTTTACATGAGCTAAAATGCCCTTTTGAAGGAGCACGGGGAGTATGTAACCTTCACAAATGCTTTCTCTGCAGTTCTCCTGCACAAACACACAACTCATTTCCCTTGCTCATATCCTGGATGAAAGTCAGCTTTGGGGAATTGGTGTTGTGTTTCAGGAACACGCTTGCTTCGGTTTTGGTTTTGCTTCTCTGAGGTAACAAGCCCCCACCTCAGGCTGCGTGAGGGCAGTGGCTTTTCTTGCCGACAGCACGTTCCTCACTGAGAGGTAAAGGGTCAAGGCAGCTTGGAAGTGACAGGTTTTGGTCAGCCGACAAATGTCAGTCACGTTATTTAAACTTTTATTTATTCTCCTCTCACACGAACGTTAGCATTTTTTCAACCCATGTTCAGAATATTATGTACCTGGTAAGGCTCTTTAACAGCTTCATGACAGGCAGAAATTCAGTGGGGTGTGCTCTTCGTTACCTGTGTGCTGGATCTGCACTTTATTGTTATTTTTCCTTTCATGAAGTTGTCAAAGGCGCCAAGTCTTGGTCAGGAAAGGAAGGAGGCAGCCTCGCCCACCCACCCCCAATAGTGAATCAGGCAGAGTATGAGGTGCCTAAGTGGCCATATAGGATAGCCGTATCGGCCAGGAAATAGCCAATGGCTGGTAGTGCCGAAAATCCCTTCACCCTTTTTCTTGTGAAGCCCTTCTTCAGGGTCACACACACACACATGGCATTCAAAGGGAAGCTACTTATTAAAAAAATCTCATTACAATTTTCACTCTATTTCATCACGGCTGACGCAAAGGACACCAAGGGAAGGGCTGGATGAGTAACGCAAGATGGACATGGTTTGTGTGAGGAGGACTTCCTTTTTGTTTTGTGGTTTATGTTTTTTTTCCTCCAGTTTGTCTTTACGGCTTGTTTACTGTGTAAGCAAGGATAGCAGAGGGACTCCTGTCACTCGTAAAGGGAGACTTGTACAGAAATAAAAGTGTAGCTTGACGAACACCACAATGGGTTTTGAGTGTGTATTTATATACGTGTCTGACTATGGGTGGACAAATCTGGCAATTTCGATACCAGTTTCCGATTTTTTCCCAGTCTTAAATTCAGTTCTCAGCATTTCAGCAGAAGACTGTTTTAAAAGAAATCCTCATGAAAATTAGTCACCATTTTAGTGCAAATTTCTCCTAAAATACACATTTTTGTATGCATTTTTGCAAGCAATTTCCCCTGATGCAATGCATTTTTGTACACTCTGTTTGACTGGAGAACAGTATCCACAAATGTTGGAGAAGTGTGAATTTTGAGGATAGTTGTGTTTTGGTTCGTAGATTGAGTCAATAAACACAAGTCAGGTAGTTTCTCATTAAAATGTAAACAAACCTGAATTTCTCCCCCACCCTTACCGGTGACTGTGAATGCAAATCTGTGCCTGTGAATTGCTGACAAAAGCTCATTAGCCATTTCTGGAAGTGTCTCTCTTCCAACTCCCTCCTTCAGCGCTATATACTTTTCAAGAGAAAAAGGGGTAGCTGCTTCCACGCTCCATGACCAAAGGGACAGTGGGGGGAGGGGGAGGAGACTCAGAAGCTTTGTGGGCACCAGGAGAAGACCTCAACGGTTCCAGGTTCATGCACCTGATCTCTTCCAGTGGTGCACTTTGCCTCTTTCCATGTTAGGATAGTTCCCCAAGGTTGTCTCTAAGACCATGGGGGAATGTGCCACAAGACTTCAAAATAATCCCTCAAATACACACTTTTGCCAAGACCACAAGAAGCCCAAGTAGTTCTTCCCTCCCTCCCCAACAATCCAGCACTCAGACAATGCCCCCTTTCTCTTCTGCTTTAGTAACAGGGTAAAGAGATTTTGTGCTAAGAGCCTCCTGGAATGTGCATGACTTAGCAACGGCACTAGAGACACCACAAAAGCTGGCTGTAATGCCAGCGTTATTGGGGAAAGGCAGGGGAAGACGCAAGAGATATTTGCTTCCTGGGAAATAACCCGTGTTCCATCGGATAATATAATGCTATTCCATTTCTTAAGTGCCCCCAGCTCTCTGCAAATTGGTGCTTGGAGTCCTTATCACAATACCACTAGCAATTAGAGTGTCGGATGTCTCGTGTGCATATATTTTGTTATATTTTGGAGAATGAGGATGCACTGAAGAGGGAACTGAGACTGGATTCTCTGCAACAGAGGCTGAGTAACCTGTGTCCCTCCGGTTGTTGGAGCTCCAGTCCTATCAGCTCCAGTCCTATCAGCTCCTGCCAGCATTGCCCAATCATAAGGCATGATGGGAGCTATAGTCCAGCAACATCTGGAGGGTCACAGGTCCCCCAACCCATCTCTAAACAGTTTTCTGCTGTACTGGGCATTTTGTTTACTTTTATTAAGCTTGTGGGTTGCAGCCTGACAAGACACATTGCTGCCAAGGACTGAAGCGTACACAAAGGGCCAAAGAACTGGCATCACCATCGCCTCAAACACTGACATTCTGTGCTTTGAAGACATTCTGAAAAATCAGAGGTAACCAGTGTGGTACCCTCCAAATGTTGTTGGACTCCAGCTCCCATCAGCCACAGACAACATGGCCAACGGTCAAGGATGATGGGAGTTGTGGGGTGCACCACATTGGCTATCCCTGCTGTAAATAATCTTTTAGGGCTGCCGCCACAACCAGTTAATCAAACCTGTAATTGATTAATCTGCGAACTGAGTGCTAAAAAGCCACATTTATTTTGGGAAAGCTATTTTGGTCCTGGTATGGTTCTGTAATTAATATGGAATGAAATAAGCCATTAAGGGTGACCTTTCCTTCAAACAACAAGTGGCCAGTGTGGTTTATTCAATGCTGTGTTGCCTTGTACTTCCTTTGATATTCCACAAAGGGATATTAAGGTTTTAGTGATAAAATTGCTTTACATTTGATCAGCTGATAACTTAAAATAGACAAGTGAGTTACCGACGCCCATTTTTTTTCTCCATGGGTTGGCAGCCCTGGTGCGTCTTCTCCAGTCTGATTGCCCTGTTTGGTTTGTGGGTTTGTTCGTCAGCATTTCAAGTGTTTCTGGGATGGAATAAAAGAGAACGAAAAGAAAAGCGCGAGGGACAGCGAACGAGGGTTTGTCCCGGTGCTTCAGCACTTCAGAGAGGCCTCGTCAGAGCTGGCCTGATTATATGTGGCATAGATCTTATGGCATAGACCGTAGATTGTGGTAAAACACCTGCCTTGCATGCGGAAGGTTACAGGTTCAATTGCCGGCATCGCCAGGGAGGGCTGGAAGAGACTCCCTGCCTGAAACCCCAGAGAGCTGCTGCCAGCTAGTGTATAGAATATCAAGTTAGTCAGACCAAGCACAGGTCTAATTCAGCGTAAGGCAGCTCCCCAGGGCCCTATGTTTTGGGCCCATGGAGGCTGATCCATTAGGGCAAAGGGGGCAGTGCCCCACCAGCCCTCAGCCAGCTCCCACCTGCCTACCTTCTTACAAGCAAACAGCCCAAGAGCTGCCGTCTTCCTCCTCCTTAAGTCTCAGTGTCCTTTGGGGCCTTTGTAGAACCCATCAGGGAAGAGGACAGGGAAAATGGAAATGGACTGCCTTTAAGTCGATCCCGACTTATGGCAACCCTATGAACAGGGTTTTCATGGTAAATGTTTTACCATTGCCTTCATCTGAGGCTGAGAGGCAGTGACTGGCCCAAGGTCACCCAGTGAGCTTCAGGACTGTGTGGGGATTCGAACCCTGGTCTCCCAGGTCGCAGTCCAACACTCTAACCCAGCCTTTCCCAACCAGCGTGCCTACAGACGTTGTTGGACCACAATTCCCATTTTTCCTGACCATTGGCAATGCTGGCTGAGGCTGATGGGAGTTGTGGTCCAACAACATCTGGAGGCACACTGGTTGGGAAAGGCTGCTCTAACCACTACACCACTCTTTGAGAACTGCCCTTGTCGTTTGCACCCTGAATGTACATGGCAGGAAAAAAATTCAGCTGCTCCTGGAATGGAGTGCAGCAGGTGCCACTTATAACTCAGGCACAGTGTTGCAAAGAGAGATGCCACTTTTTGGTAATGACCCTTTCGGACTCTCCCTGTTCAGTTCCAGCCTTGCTTGGGCAAAGAGAAAGAGTTTGGCAACCCTGCGCCTTTAAGACGGTAGCTGTCAATGCCAGGGCCTCTGACCTTGTAGTCCTCAGCTGAGTTGGATTAAGAAGGGGGGGGAAGATTGGTGACTTTAATGCTTGTACATTCTTTCATTTCCCAGGAGCCTGACAGGCCCCTTGCCCCATGAGCCTGCCTGCCTGCCAGGAAACCCATGGTCTTTGCCGGTGGGGAGGCAGCAACAGGCGCTGTTGGTTCAACTACCCCATCAGGCTCTCTGGGTCAGGGAAAAAAAAAAGCCTTGGGCACAGTCCCAGCTCCTGTTCTTGCACATCCTTAGGGAAGGGGGTCCTTGCTGCTGTCCTTTCCTTCTCAATGCAGTGAACATCAGAAGGCCACAGGAGAAGGCGCTGCCAGGCAGCCAGGAGCCCGATGCCACAAGAGGTAGGGGGATGCAGCAGCCGAGGGCGAGCTGGTCTCCTGTCCATGTTTCCCACACCTTCCCCAACAGCCATGAAGGACGACACAGAGGTCATCTTGTACCCCGAGGCACTGGATCAGAGCAAGGTATGTGCAAAAGGAGGGGAAGCTTCAGTGTCACGGGAGCTGTCCCCCATGCACTATCCCTCAGGCTACTTTACCAGGGACATCGCCAATGGGCTGGTATCTGTCCCCAGGATAACACTGCCACTCTATTTGTGTGTGTTCTTGTGACTGGCTTTTAGGGAGATTTGGGGGTGACTTTGAGCTGCTGAAGTTGCTGAGGAGGAAGGGTAGGATATAAATTTAATTGATTAATTAATATAAAGTTGCTTAATTATATTAATTAATTAATATAAAGTTTTCTTCCTTATCTACTTAAGACATTTATATGCTGCTTAATCATTAGCAGTTCTAAGCAGTGTTTTCCCCCTTTCAGTCCCTCTCTTCACAACTTCCTGGGTCTTTAGAAGTTAAGGCTGTATACACATTATACATTGAAATCACATTCTCCCCCCCCTCAAAAAAAAAAATCCTGGGAACTATAATTTATGCCTCCCAAAGCTACAATTCCCAGCACTCTTAGGAAGCTACAATTCTTATGATTTTCTTTTTTTTTTAGGGGGGGAAATGTGCTGTAAATGTATGGTGCTTACACAGCCTCAGTCTTGTGAGTGGCTGGCATCTAGATACCAGAGCACACACGTGAACACCAAGGCACTGTGTTGTGTTACACACTGGTGCTCATGTGCTCCATTTTGAAAGCTTTGGCAATGGTTCCTGCATGGAGCAGAGTGTTGGACTGGATGACCTCCAAGGTCCCTTCCAGCTCTAAAATTCTGTGTTTCTAGAGTTTTTTCCTAGATCTTTAGATCAAAAGCAAAGACCTTCTGTGCTTTTGAATTAGTGCAAGATGTAAATGAATCCAGCAGATTTATTTATTATTATAAGGGTTGGCAAACTCCGTTTGGTTTGTTTGAAAGAAGGCATTCAGGGGAATTTCTCTAACACAGGGGTAGCCAACAAGCCCTCCAGATGTTGTCAGCCTACAGTTTCCATCATTCCTGACCATTGGCCATGCTGGCTTGGGCTGATGGGAATTGGAGTCCAGCAACAATTGGAGGGCACCAGGTTGGCTACCCTGATCTAGAAGTAGGATTGGTGAGAAACATTGAACCAAAGCATCTAGCTTGTCTGGGGGGAGCGGGAATGGAAATGGACAGCCTTAAAGTAGATCCTTACTTATGGTGACCCTATGAATAGGGTTTTCACGGTAAGTGGCATTCAGAGGTGGTTTGCCATTGCCTTCCTCTGAAGCTGAGAGGCGGTGACTGGCCCCAGGTCACCCAGTGAGCTTCATGGCTGTGTGGGGATTCGAACCCTGGTCTCTCAGGTCGTAGTCCTAGGATAGGTAAAACTGACCATGGGGGAGGAGGAGGGGGAGGGCGGAGGCGAAGGGGAAGGGGAAGGAGGGGATTGGAAGGGGATGGGGAGGGGAAGGGTGAAGGATGGGGGAGGGGAGGGACAAGAGGGAGGTGATGGGAGGGAGGAAGAGGAGGGCAGGTTTGATCATTTGCTTGCTTATTTTCAATGGGATTTACTCCCACGTAATCATGCTTGAAAATGAAATGGACTGTCTTCAAGTCAATCCTGACTTATGGTGATCCTATGAATAGGGTTTTCATGATGAGCGGCATTCAGAGGTGGTTTACCATTGCCTTCCTCTGAGGCTGAGAGGGAGTGACTGGCCCAAGGTCACCCAGTGAGCTTCATGGCTGTGTGGGGATTTGAACCCTGGTCTCCCAGGTCATAGTCTAACACACTAACTGCTATGCCACACTGGCTTGTCTAGAGGTAGGAAATTTGTGACCCTCCAGATGTTGTTGGACTAAAACTTCCATCATCCCTGACCATTGGCCATGCTGGCTGGGGCTGATGGAAGATGGAGCTCAACTTACCTTTTGGTCCAGGCTTTCCCTGACCCGTAAGATTGGACCCTGTTTTACATCTGAATGCATGAAGCAGCAACCATCAGTTGCTTCAGACTTCTTATGCAGGGTTTCCTTGCCCCATAAGATTGGGCCCTGTTTTATGCTTTTGAGACCTCTTAATTTCTGTGTTATTTGCTTTTACATGCCTTTATGTGTTTTTATGCTGCATTTTGGTTGTACTTATGTTTTAATGATATATTATTTGTTTTTTAGACTGTACACCGCTTAGGGATTTTTGAAATGTTTAACCGGCTCATAAATGCTTTTAAACCATTCAGTCAATCAAACAAACAAACAAACAATCAATAACTAAATAATAACATCTGGAGAGCACCAGTTGGCTAAACCTGTCCTCAGAACATAGAAGCAGTTGTAAAGCATGGAATTGGGGGAGGGAGAGAGGAGAGCACAGAAATGTTCTTTGGTATTTCATAACTGATGTAATACACATATCCATCTAAATTGGGTCTCCTGTGTAACCATTAAGTTCAGGGTCTACAATTTTCCAGCTGCTCCACTGGGCTGCTGACAAGATATCTAAGAACTGAGATGTTGCAAGTACATCCCTATTTTTTTTTCCTGTGAAATGTTAGAGGAGATAAGTTAAAGATTTACTCTTAAAGATAGGTTAAAGGTGCTTGGAATACTGCATACAGTTCATGTTGACACACCTCAAAAGGGATATAGCAGAACTGGACAAGGTCCCAAAAAGGGCAACCAAAAATTATCAAAGGGCTGGAGCAAGAGGAAAGACTGGGGCTTTTCAGTTTAGAAAAAGGCAAGTAAGGGGTGGGGGTGACACATCCTATATAAAATTACTCATGGCATATTTTTCTCCTCTCTCATAAAACTAGAAGCCGGGAACATTCAGTGAGCCTGGATGCTGGGAGGATGGAAGCACTTCTTAGCTCAGCGTGTTGTTAATGAGTGGCATTCACTTCCAAAAGATATGGTAGGAATGGCCACCAATTTAGATGGAGGATTGAAAGGGGGATTAGATTAATTCATGGAGGATAAGGCTATCAATGGCTACTAGCTCTGATAGTTACATGCCACCCCCAGGACCAGAGGCAGGCAGCAGTCCTGTCTGAGCGCCAATTGCTGAGAAACAACAAGAAGAAGGAGACTGCCTACAGTCCCTGCTTGTGGGCTTCCCAGAGATATCTGGTTAGCCACTGTGGGAAACAGGGTCTTCAGTGTAAACTTAGGGACAGGCCACAAGGAAACAGCGATACTAGACCTTTCCAGAGGAATGCCTACTTGTGTGAAAGGAAAACAGCGGATTTGAAGGTAGGAAGTGTGAATCTTTCAAATCTGTCACAATGGCAAAAGCTGCGTCTTTACTGCGAAGTTCAGTTCCCATGTGAATGAGCCCTCACTGTAGCATAGCTGCTGAAAATGAACTGGGAAGTGCCCAGTTCAAACCTCAATTCATGGATTTAGGCATGACACAGTCTCCTAGCTTCAGCTACTCCGCTTCTGGGAAATGCTTGTAGCAATACTGGTCCACCTTGCAGGGTGGTTGTAAGGACCAGTAAGATAATGGAAACTTAGAACTTTGAACAACTTGGAAATCTGGCATATGAGTGCTATTATTAGTTGTTGGGGTGGCGATTGCGCCTGTTGATGTAGCTGAGGGCTACATATTATTATTCCTTATGGGCTGGATTAATGTTAAAGCGCTTGCTTGCTCTCATTCCAGTTCCTAAAAATAAACCCAATTATCATATTGTGAAAGTACGCAGGAGGAGATCCAGCATGGTCCTTCCCTGTCGGAAGCCACACTGTCTTGGTTTGAAGAGCATCTACTCAGCAGCAGGGAAGAGAGAGTAGGGCAGAGGTGCAGTCTAGAACCGACAAGCTCCAGCTGCAGTCTCTTTACAAGGCAAGACTTCCTTGCTTTGTAACCAGGCAGCCCAAACTTGAGGGGGGGGGGAATCCTGAGCGGTATTTAGGTTTTGCATCAGACACTGAAAAATGCCCAGGGCTGCTGAATACTTAAATTCACAGCTGCTGTGTTGTTGCTTTATTCTTAGCGACATTGGTTTTGGTCCTGTCCTTACTCCATAGAAATCAAACATACCTGGTTTCTCCATTTGCCCTATTTCATCATCACAACAACCCTGTGAAGTAGGAATGACTGGCCCAAGGTCAGCCAGGTTGCAATCGTAAGTCCACTTTCCTGAGGAGTAAGCCCCACTGAACGCAGTGCAGCTGGCTTTCAAGGAAACATGAATATCCTACCACTGGGATTCGTAGCTAGCCACGGCTCTGAACTGATGCTCTCTCTGATCTGAGGCTGACACTCCAGCGGCGGCTGGTAGCTCCATGTCAGTAGAGTAGTGGAATCCATTCTGGGTTTTAGTCCAAACTTGCTCAGTATCTTGGACAGCTCCTTGAACGTTTGGACTAAGACCCAGAACGGATCCCACTGCCCCACTGACATGGAGCCACCAGCCGGCCCTGCGACACTCAATGTACTACATCAGTAGTGGGCAGAAGTTAGACAGTGACCACTGGCCGCCGGTTGCTGGTGAACTACCTAATTATGGGATGCTCCTCACCAAGTGTGTTGGACTAAGTGGACGTTGCTGCGCCCATCGATCCAACAAAGGTCTTCTTCTGTCCTTAAGCAAAAGCAAGATCAGTTTTGCCTTAACTGTACAGTTAAGAGATTCCAGAGTATGTGCTCTTGCTTTGCAAATAGTATAACACATATTATTGTAAGGGCCAAAAAAGTGCAGAGAGGCATGTTCTATGGAATGGATGCTCCTCATTCATGCAATTTTTTGCAGCATCCACACAATGTAGTTGGCATCAAAATGCCAACCTGTGTCCTCCCCCCCCCTTTAATCCAGATTTACCCTTTCTGGGAGGAAATCCTATAAGCTGAAAAGGCTGTTGCCAACCACCCGTTTGTGATATCTAAATGATCTGTTTACTAAATTAACACAGAGAGAGAGAGACACATCTAAACACACCCTGGATCATGTAAGACTAATGCTGGCTAACCCTTCTGCTTATACCACAGAACATCTCCAAACTTTGCAATGCAGTTCTCCAGCCAAGTGACATAATCAAAAATTCATATACTAGTGTAACATGTGCATAAAAATGCATATATTCGTGAAAATAACATACCCAAAAAATCCATTATATTTGGGGAAAATTCTTGCAAAAATGTGTATATTCGTCTGGTTTCAAACATGTGTCTCTAGAAGAAATTCACACTAAAATGCTGAAGAGTTTTCATGAGGATTATTTTAACTAAAATTCACAAATTGCTGTAGAAAGGTGGAGAACCGAATTTAAGGCTGGAAAAAATGAAGAATGGAGAGAAGCGAAGTTGACAGATTTGTCCATCCCTGCTCACTGGTGTCTGGTTACCCCCAGGAAAACGCCAACCCTGTGGCTCCATCTTTGCCTCGGTTCTTGTTAACTGAATTCTCCAACCCTGTGTTTGAGGAGGACAACAAAGGGCCAGACCAGAGTCAAGCAGACGTCGAGAACGGAAGCCACACAAAACTCTCCGCCAACGGCTTTGGTATCACCAAAGGGAAAGCAGGACGGGGTTGAGGCACTGGCAGAACCTGCTAGGCAGCAGCAGATGGCAGCTCCATGTCAGTGGGGCAATGGAATCCGCTCCGGGTTTTAACCCTAACTTTCTGCCGAAGCACCTTAGACAGCTTCTTGAAAGTTCAGATTAAAACCTGGAGCGGATTCCACTGACATGGAGCCACCAGCAGTCACTAGATAGCGATATTTGACGGTGTTGGCATCAGAGAGCCAGAGCAAGTGATCCAGTGGGAGGATCCTTTCAGGGCCCTGAGCCCAAAGGTGGGGAGTTTTTCATGCCATAGGCCCGGGGTGGGGAAACTTTTTCAGTCTGAGGGCCACATTCTCGTCAACCTTTCAGGGGTGGGGCACAGGCCAGTCATGGGCCAGAGGCAAAGTGGGCAATTTTGCCTTTGTACAATAGGCTAGATTCGGCACACTCTTTTATATCATTCATCCAGGCAGGCAAGAAACAATATCATAGGAATATGGGGATCTGCCTTATACTGAGTTGGTCCATCTGGGTCAGTATTGCCTACATTGACTGGCAGTGGCTCTCCAGTGTTTCCAGCCCAGCCCTACCTGGAGATGCCGGGGATTGAACCTGAGGCCTTCTGCATGCAAGGCAGGTGCTCTGCCACTAATCCACGACCCTTCCCTTTAGAGTTCAGAGTTCAAGGACACATTCTCGGCAGGCAGAAGCACTCAAGGAGGGGGAGGGGTGTGGCCTGGGGGGAGGGGTCATGGCTGAAGAGGAGCTGTAGCCTGGGGAGAGCCAGATGGAGAGGCCTGGATGGCCACATGTGGCCTCCAGGGTTGAGGTTCCTCAACCCTAAGTTAAAGAATCTCAGGGAGCTGCTGACGGGGAAGACACCTGTTTAAAACCCCTGGGAAGCTGCTGCCAACCCAGAGTAGGAAGTCATGCTGGGCTAGATCAACCAACAGCTTGACCTGGAATGGGGCAGCTTCCTATGTCCCAGCGGGGACTGGGGGGTGGGTTGCCCTATGTGATACTACTTTGCAAATCTGCTTCTGTTCCTGCAGCCCAACAGGTCTGGGACGTCGCTAGCAGGAAGTTCAAGCCGGACTGCAAGTTCTCCTGGCTCTGCGTGGCTGTCCTCAGCACAGTCCTTCTGCTCCTCCTGGCCTTACTGGTCGTCATCATCGTCACCTCCCGTAAGTTCCCAGGCACCCCCGAGACCTCTTCCGAATTCCTTCCTCTCCGAGAAGCCTCTTCCTGCTGTTAGAAAAAGGGAGAGCTGGAAGATTCAACAGAAGCAGAAGGGGGATCTTGCGTGATGCCCTTCAGTTAGGATCTGGACGGCAGAGACTGGTGGCTCTGGTGCTAGTCTGAGCACCTTGGAGAGCTCCTTGAAACTTCAGGCTGAAACCAGGAGCGGATTCGCAGCCCCACTGATAGCGGAGCCCCCAGTCTCCACTGCATCTGGCTGGGTAGAAAGCAGCTCTGGTTGAGTATTGAGAGCCAAACCTCAGTCTCCTCTTGCCAACGTCAGACTTCTCTTTGCTTTTTTTAATTGTCTTTCTATGGTAGCAGAGCTGAAATCCCCTGAGCCACTCAAACCCTTACCCGGTGCTTCTGATGCTCACACCATCACCATTACCTCAGCTCCCATCACCAGGACCTTGCCAATCCCTGAGTCCACAAGCACACCTACCAAGGAAGAATCGCACGGAACCAGAACTCCAGCACCACGTGAGTAGACCATTGCTGTGTGGGTGATGCCTGATTTCCATTTGATACCATTAAAAAAAATGACAGGTCAGAGACACTCTGTAGGTAGAGGAGCTCAGAGGAGCTAGATCATCACAGTAAGTCTCTTTTAAACATTGCCCAAAGCGAAAGTTACTCTTTGTATGCTGAAGGTGAACTCTGATTGTGCCTCTTGCTTGTCTGAACGAAGCATAGAGAAGGCTGTGTGCAGAAACCAGCCTGCTGTACAAAGGACATGTTTACATGCATTGCTCCACCCACTTTTGCCTCTGGCCCCGCCCACCACTGGCATGTGGTCCTTGGAAGCTGCCCAGAAGGGAATGTAGCCCTCGGTCGAAAAGGTTTCCCCTCTCCTCTCCTAAATCCACTCAGTGCATTGTTGGGTTTTTGTCTCCTCTTACAGCATGTGGGGGGATCCTACATGGCCCCAAGGGCACCTTCAGCTCCCCCAATTACCCAGCCCCCTACCCTCCCAATATCCTGTGTGAATGGCACATCCAGGTGACGGCAGGGATGGCGATCCAGCTGAAGGTGGAGGTGTTGGATCTTGAGCATTCTGCCTCGTGCCTCTATGACAGGCTGGAGATATTTCAGGAGCAGAATGCTTCCTCATTGTGGGATGGGAGTGCCAGGTAAGGAAACTGAATCCGATTTGTTGTTGTTGTTGTTGTTGATTCCACTTCTACCCCACCCTTCCTTCCAAAGGAGCCCAAGGCAGCGCAGAACAAAACATAAAAACAATACAGTTGGAAATAAAACAAACATATAAAACATTTTATTTATTTGTTAGTCACCTTCCACGCGTCTCGAGGCAATATACAAAATGCAATAAAAGCAACTTAAAAAACCAGTTTAAAACATTACAGAAAATGGCAGGAGATGTAGAAAAAGGCAAAAACAAGTAGACACCCCTGGCAGAGCCCTATTCACCCAGCTCAGAGAGGAGCCATGTCAACCATCTCTCAGCTCCTTGGGGACAGGGCAAGATAAAAACTGTACAGACAATCGTACTTGTGATTGTTGTTGAACATTTGAGTTGAGTGTTCCTGCAAACTCATTTTTGGAGAATTCCCTTGAGAAATAGTCCCCTCCCCCCCAAAAAAAACCCCTGCTTTCACCTGGGGTTGCCAGCTGATCAGAACAACTGATTTAGGTAGCTCATGTGCCTTTAGCAGCAAGTGGATCTACACAAAATCAGGAGACAAAGCTCTTCACGGAACAGGAGGCCTAGCCCCTGCAGTTCTAGTTGCTGTTAAAGGTGCAAAAGTAGGGACCAATAAGAAAAGTTGGCAACCCTTCTTTCAACCGTACTCCACAATTCCCAGGCTTCATGTTTTTGGGATACCCTCTCTCGAAGCTAGCACCAGCAGCTGGAACATCCAGAAGGCTGTGGAAGAGGACTCTGTCATCACCTTCCCCAGCATTTCCCTTTTGCAGCCATCGACTGCCTCTAGAGGCGATGAAAGAGCCAGCTGCAAATCAGAGAAGACCATGCCCCCGCCTCTGAACTGCATTGAAGCCAGACCATTGCGGCTCTTTGGAATGCAATAAGATCAGCGTCTGCAACTTTATTGGTTAATTTTCTTTTTTCCCTGTATTCAAGCCTAGAATATTTCTTTTAAAGTATTGAATGTATTCTATGTTTGCTAAACTGTTGTTTTTTGTCTTTGAATTTATTGATATGTTTTTGTCAACAGCTTTTCCTCCCACCATCCACCAACCAATAATGTTTTGTGTTTTCATAATAAGCGGGTGTCTGTTGTAAACAACTTTGGGCACAGCTCACTGTGGAGAGGCAGCGTATAAATAAATGAAATCAATGAATCTATGTCCATCCCTTTTCTCTCCCAGGGGCCATGGGAAAATATTAGCTGTTTCCCTTTGGCTCCCTTTTTAACAGGCAGCTTTTGCAGGTACTGTGGCTCTGTGGCACCTGCAACAATCAACACCAACTCCAGCCGGCTTCAGGTTGTCTTTGTTTCAGATGATGACACTGCTTCCTCAGGCTTCACTGCCTGGTATCGGGCCATTCCACCCAGTGAAAGTAAGTGCATCCAATGGGTGGGGTGAGGCGGGGTGTCCGCACTATACATTTAAAGCACTGTTCTACCACTTTAAACAGTCCTGGCTTCCTTTAAAGAATTCTGGGAAGTGTAGTTTGGAAAAGTTGCTGAGAGTTGTTAGGAGACCCCTGTTCCCCTTGCAGAGTTACAATTCACAGAGGTCCCTGAAAAGTGAGATGGACCAGTGGTCCCCAAACGTTTTCCACACAGACCACTTGAAAATTGCTGATGGTCTTGGAGGACCACTTAATGATTTTTCTGCCTGTTGTAGAAATTATAATGTGCTGTACTAGATGTTGTATGATTTTAATTGCATTTTATTGTTTTATTTCATATATATATATACATAAATTTGCATTCCAGTTTGAATTCCATGGAATTCCATAGAATTCAAATTGCAGAACAATATAAAGAATAAAAGAAGCCATAAAAACACAATTAAAAATCAATATAAACATTTAATGCGATGGTTTTGCCATGTACCACAAATTCACAGATAGGCCACAGACCACCTGAATGTAGCTTGCAGACTATTGGTGGTCCGTGGATCACACTTTGGGAACCCCTGGATTAGACTGCAGTGCAATTTTGGATATGAACTGGGGAGAGGGCTTCATGAAAGAGGAGCGATTTGAATGAACATAAAGAGCAGAAAGGAAGAAAGTTTTGTCATCGTTGTTTGAAGCAAGGGAGAATGGTTTTCTCCATACAAATGACTAAATGGAAAATTTCGAGCGATGCCCAGTCTGCAAATTGTCCGAGCACTGAATGATATATAACTTTTGGCCATTTGAGTACCTTGGCTAATTTTGGTCTCAGAACATGATAAACTTCTAGATTGGAGAAGCAACTGAGAGACAAACCTGGTCTACAACCTCACACTGATTTGAAACCAGATTTAACTGTCATGGTTCCCCCACCATCTCCATCACTACCTGAGACCACACGGTTGACACTTCCATAGAAGTTCTCATCAGCTGCTTCAGAAATGAACAGTTCCCAAGGTCCCTTTGGGAGGAAGGGGAAGCCATGAAGGTTTCAACCGGTTCCAAAACAGCTTCAAGCCAGTTTGAATTCTTAGCTTCTTGTTCTCCAGGGATATTTGTCTGTTCCAGAGAACTGTTCCTGGGATGAATTTCTCTGCGACCAGGGGCTGTGCCTTCTTTCTGTCTTTGTATGTGATGGTTCTTATGACTGCCATGACAAGAGAGATGAAGCCAACTGTAGCACAAAGCACAAAGGTATGGGATGCAGCAGCCAGCACAGGTGACTCCAGTACTGCAATGGGGCAATGATAAAAGAATTAGGGTGGGGCTGTTACAAAGAGTAGCCAATACCGATACTGGAGAAACTAACTATGGATCAAATTGTGATCTTCCTTTTCTAAAGATAAGAACCTCCAGAATTGCTCTCCTGTATCACTCTTGCGGCCCATCTAGTCTAGGATTCTGTTTTCTACAGTAGCCAAACAGATGTCTGGGAGAACTCCATGCAGGGTGTGAAGGAAAACAGCCCTCTGCTGCTGTTGGTAGACTGCCACTGAACCTGTAGGTTCCATATAGCCTGTGTGACTATTAGCCATTGATAGAGCTCTCCTCCATGTGTTTATTTGGCCATCACCATCGCATCATCTTCCAGCACGGAACCCATTCTGCACTGTGGAAAGAAGTCCTTTCTTTTGTCTGTCCTGAATCTCCTTCTAGTTGGTTTCATATGTGCAGTCCTCAGGTTCTAGTTGAGAAGGAGCAAACTCTCTCCATACTAGGTGTGCTTTTATTAACTTAATTGTGTCCGCTCCTCCTGTCCAGGGCTGGCATCAAGGGTTAGTATGGTCAGGTATTTGCCAAAGGTCCACACTTAAGAAAGGGTGCGTGGGTTTTTTGTGTGGGAGGGAGGCTTTTTATTGAAACCCTGGCAGGAAACTTCCTTTGGAGCAGAGAAAAAGATCTTGGGGAGAGAGAGAGAGACCAGAGAGCAAGGCAAAGCTAAGCCACATATTCTGATCTCTGGTACCAACAATGCAAGCTCTCCCATCACCATGATTTATTTGTTTCTTTACAGGATGTGAGGGAACCCTGACCGACTTGGACGGAGAACTTTTCTCCCCAAATTACCCTCGGCCATATGCACATTTGCAGGTGAGGAAGGGTTTGAGTACCTTCACAGGCCAGAGGGGTACCTCACCCCAGCCCCACTGGTCTTTGTGGCCTGTGTCCCACACTATCCCATGTGTGCCCTCTCAGCAATGCAGTGCTGTAACATATGGCAGGGTCTGAACCACCTGACTGTCCATTTTTATAAAACCACTGTGACTGTGGGACTTTGAGAAACTGTCTGTAGAGCATTTATTTATTTATTTATTTCACAGTGGCTCGGAATGGGGGGGGAGAACTTAATTCAAATCACATTTAAAACCAGATCTATCAAATTTGCACTTTCAAAACAACATGAGAACCTAAACACAGCCGTCCTTGAAAATTTGCACTTGTCCAAATTTTGCAATGCAGTTCATAAACCAAACAGTGTTTACCAAAAGGCATATATTAGGGGAAAGTGCATACAAATTCCTACGTACGTGAAAATACCATAGAAAAGAGCATTATAATACGTGAAAACTGCGTACAGAAATATGTACATTAGTCCAAACTGCATACAAAAATGTGTTAATCAGAAGAAATTTCAACTAACATGAATTTTCATGACGATTGTTTTAACTAAAATTCACAAATTGCTGTAGAAATGTGAAGAACCAAATGAGAAAATGGGAAACTGCGAGCACCAAAATCCTTCCATCTCTAATTGTATATACAGTGGTTCAGCTTCTGCCATTCTCTAACAAGAAATGAGGATATGCGGATGTATGAATGGGGGCAAATGAGAGTGTGGGGATGTGGCTTTGTCCCTGCACAGTGCTGGAAAGTGGCCCCCAGAAGGATGCTCACGAGGGAATGCGGCCTTCAAATTGAAAAAAAGTTCGCCACCCTGTATTAGAACACTGCATTGCTGAGAGGTGAATGGCAACACATGACAGCATCGCTGCCAGACCCTCCAGCCGAACGGAAATTTACACACAAATTCAAAATGTAGCAAAATTCCAGGAGCTGAATTTATGCTTGCCGAGCGGGGACGTAGCTCAGTAGATGAGCATCTGCTCTGCATGTAGAAAACCCCAGGTTCAGTCTCCAGGTAGGGCTGAGAAAGACCCCTGCCTGAAGCCTAGAGAGCCACTGCCAGTCAGTGCAGACAACACTGAGCTTGATGGGTCAATGATCTGACTCAGTATCAGGCAGCTTCCTATGTTCCCCAGGGTCTCACTAGGAAGAACCCCTCCCCAAAATATCCAGCTTTTCTCCCGGGCCTGCTCTCCTCCTTCAGCTCTGTCTCTGGCATATCTCCGTGCCTGTGGGCCACGTGATTGACTTGCAGTTCCACAACTTCAGCCTCGAGTCGCAGGAGGACTGCAACTATGACTTCGTGGAGGTGTACGATAGCGCAGGAATGGGGACAACCAGCATCATGGGCAGGTATAGTGGCGGCCCCTCGTTCCACACACACCCTCAGTCATGCTGGAGAATTACCGACAAATTCCCCTTCCTCTCTTCAGGGCCAGTTTCATATCTCCCAAACGTATTATTACGTTAATAATAATAATTAATTTGGGGGGTAGAAGAAAGGTGGGGTGGGGGTAAGGGAAAAGGGAGATCAAGGGGAAATTTCCCAGGTTGCAATGGTTAATAAGATAAACACTAGCCTAGAATGTTTTGTTTTGTTTTTTAAGTGGCAAAACCATACACGTGCATGTTTAAATGGTCAGGTTTCCACACGACAGCAGAGCTTGGAAAAGTTACTTTTTTGAACTACAACTCCCATCAGTCCAATCCAGTGGCCATGCTAGCTGGGGCTGATGGGAGTTGTAGTTCAAAAAAGTAACTTTTCCAAGCTCTGCACGACAGATATAAATTTTGGGTTCCAGTTTTCGTTTCTGTGTTTGCTGTGGGACAACCTGTCCATTTAGATGTGGGCATGTTATTCGCAATTGACAGGAAAAGAGACTGTGGCGGGTCTCGAACCAGGAGCGTACATTCTGCACCATCTTAGCCAGACACTTGGCTCTCTGTGCTGCTATGACAGCGAGGGAGCCTTTGGCTTGCTCTGTGCTACATTTAGGATCCCCCGACTCAAGCCTATATGCAAATAGCAAACTCAGTCTCCAAGTGCTGGTCCTTATGTGGCCAAAGCCGCACCATCAACACTCATGAGGAAGGGATCGCCATTTTCAGGGAAATCAAGGTTTGCAGAAATACTGAATATATTTAAATGGGGAGGGGGAGTACTAAAGGGATGACCCCTCCCCCAATAAACCACCTCAATATGTACAGAGCGTTCTCAGTAGGCACAGAATACTGACTGCCTTTTGGGAAAATGGAAATGGCCTGCCTTCGAGTCGATCCCGACTTATGGCAACCCTATGAATAGGGATTTCATGGTAAGTGGTATTCAGAGGGGGTTTACTATGGCCTCCCTCTGAGGCTAGTCCTCCCCAGCTGGCTAGGGCCTGCTCAGCTTGCCACAGCTGCGCAAGCCAGACCCTTCCTTGCCCGCAACTGCCAGCTGGGGGGCAACTGGGCTCCTTGGGACTATGCAGCTTGCCCACGGCTGCACAGGTGGCAGGGCACATAACCCCTGAGCCACTCACTGTGGGCGTGATCTTTAGCTGGCCCTTGACGCCCAGGAGACACGAGAGGGGATTTGAACTCGGACTCTGGACTCCCAGCCAGGCTGTCCTCCCCATTGTGCTATACCAGGGAATAGAAAACGGGGGTGGTGGTGGAATGGAGTATCTTGGAAGAGGGCGTGTCTGGAACCCTGAGCAGGAACATTCCATGCTGCATTCCACACAGCAAGATTTTATTGCAGGCCCCGCTTGTAAACCCTCTGACTCCACCTGCTGTTGGTCCTGCTCACTCAGTCTGAGCAACTCGTCACTTGAGACAAGGCCAAACATCTATCAGAGGCTGCGCAACCCCATCTACCTGTTCAGTCAGTGCTTGCTTTGCCTCCAGGCCAACAGTCCCAGCAACATCAGGATGAATGTGTGCTTGCTCGGTTTTCCCTGTTTCGACTTGGGTGCTTCTTTAAAAGTCCGTTTCCCCTTTCTTGTTTTTGCAGGTTCTGCAGCTCCAACATGCCCCCTGTCCTGACCTCCTCACAACATGTCATGACGGTCCTGTTCGTGGCAGATGAGGGCATAGCTGATGACGGGTTCTTCGCCACTTACCATGCCCGCAACGCCACAGAAAGTAGGTGATGATGGCTCCTGGAGCCTTTGTCTACCACCAGCTGAGTTAGAATGGGCCGGCCAGCTCTCTTCTCCCTTTTTTTCATCAGCACCTTTTCACCATCTCCTTCTTAACACAACTCTTCTGGAGCTTTCCCTCCCCATCTAGGCCTCGATGAGAGAAGGGCAACTCTGCCTGTGCTCAGCTTCAGAGGCACCTTCTCCTTTTTAACTCTGTACTCCCCCTTTATAAGGGGGGGAACCTCATTATCAGGGTTGGGGAGAAGTTCAAATTTGTTTTTAATTTTGAACTACTAATACGCGAACTGAAACATAGTTATCCTTTGAAATTTGCATTTCTCGAGATCCTGTGACGTGCTTCTCCAACCAAACAATGGGTACCAATATTCATGTCTTAGGTGAAAAGTGTACCAAAAAAATGCATGTATTAGCACAAGGGGAAGGGCTGTAGCTCAGTGACAGACAGAGCTTGGAAAAGTTACTTTTTTGAACTACAACTCTCATCAGCCCCAGCCAGCATGGCCACTGGATTGGGCTGATGGGAGTTGTAGTTCAAAAAAGTAACTTTGCCAAGCTCTGGTGACAGAGCATCTGCTTTGCTTGCAGAAGGTCCCAGGTTCAATCCTCAGCACCATCTGCGGGTAGGGCTGGGAGAGACTCCCTGCCTCAAACCCTGGAGAGCTGCTGCCAGCCAGTGTAGCCAATACTGAGGTAGGTGAGCCAGTGATCTGACACAGTATAAGGCGGCACCTCATGTGCCAATACTCTACTTAGCTTGTCTGGTGGCTTTGTCTCAGAGAAAAGCTAATTGATTTGTCACACCGAGGAGTGGTAAATAGTGACCTTGCTGTGGAAGTGGTGGCAAGGCTTTGTCCCTGACTGTCCCTGTTTGCCTACACCATTTTACCGTGGTGGCTGGTGCCCATTTGGACTGGTAGGCAGGGACACCAACAGCAGATGGAGTCAGAACCAATGACCGGCAGAGCCAAATAATTCCACTAGGACAGAGAGACATTTGCCATTGTGCTGGCTTCAGAGCTGCTCCACCTCTGTTTTCTGAGACACACGACGCTTGTCAAACTCCACCCATTTTTACTCTAAGGGTAGAGACACACTCACTGTGCTGCCAGTTCCAGTGTGTCTCTATCTCTCTCTTCTGAAGGCACAGAAGACGTTAGTCAAACCCTGCCCCTTTTTACTCTTAAAACCTCGTTGGATCAGCTCCAGTGTTTTGTTTTGTTTTGTTTTTCATTCAGGTTTAGGCAGATGTCGCAGCTGATTGGTAGATCAACCCGCTTGCCTTCCAGGTGTGGCCAATGGAAACTCTTTGCTGCACGCTCAGACAGAGACTGTGATTGGCCCAACACTGCTGTGCGTGGACCTGAAAGGTCTAAAGTCAGCAGTGGGGAAGGGTGTTGTGGCCAGCCAAGGGCAGAGCCACTTCAAAGTGCAGTCAGAAAAACCATTCTCGCTGCTTGTGAAGCGACTAGCATGCCCACAGCCTAAAACCTGGGGAAATCCAGTTCCGTTGCGTTTTTCCATGAAATCAGCTTGAAGCTGAAATCAAAACTGATTGGTAGAGAAACTCATTGTCACTCCGAGGTGTGTCCAATGAAAACACTTTACTGTAGGTTGGCCGAGAGAGTGATTGGCCCAGCGCTTCATTGTGGGTGGTCCTTAAAAGGTCTGAGATCAGCAGTGGGGATGGGAGATGTGTCCAGCCAGGGGCAAACACATTTTAAATACGTTTTAAACCAAAGCCAGAGAAAACAGTCTGGCTGCTTTTGAAGTAACTAAGCGTGTCTGCAGGCCTAGTTGTTTCCCCATCCCCCTCCTCCCTGCTGAGTTCTACAGGGGCAACACTGAAACTATGGAGGAGGGAGCTGAGAGGCATTGCCACCCCCTGGACTGGCTTGTAAGTACGAAGGCAAGTGAATGGGAGCTGGCTGAGAGCAGATTGAGATTCATGGGGCAGTGCCCCATTTGCACTAATGAACCAGCAGTGCTGTTCTCTCATTTCCCCTTCTATTTCTGTAAACAAACAGGACTTTGTTATGTGCCTTCAAGTCATTTTTGACTTATGGCGACCCTATGAATCAGCATCCTCCAATAGCATCTGTCGTGAACCACCCTGTTCAGATCTTGCACATTCAGGTCTGTGGCTTCCTTTATGGAATCAATCCATCTCTTGTTTGGCCTTCCTCGTTTTCTACTCCCTTCCGTTTTTCCCAGCATTATTGTCTTTTCTAGTGAATCATGTCTTCTCATGATGTGTCCAAAGTATGATAACCTCAGTTTCATCGTTTTAGCTTCTAGTGATAGTTCTGTTTTAATCTGTTCTAACACCCAATTACTTGTCTTTTTTCGCAGTCCATGGTATGCACAAAGCTCTCCTCCAACACCACATTTCAAAGGAGTTGATTTTTCTCTTACCTGCTTTTTTCACTGTCCTAAAAGCTCGCTTTTTCTTAAACTGAAAGCTTGCAGGGGAGGGGGGGGGGAGAGGAGAAATTCAGAGAAAAGGTTCCGAGTAGCCCAAAAGGGACCAGCCCTTGCCCACAACATCTGCATCCCCAATCGCCATGAAGCCGCTGCTTTTTGCCACATCAGTTTGAACTTCTCTCAGTAGTGGAGCTTTGAGAAGCGGCCTCAGCCACAGACACAAAAATCTTGAGGTGGCCCTGGTGGTGCTGGAGGGGTCACGTTGTTTGCCCACATCTCTTGAGAAGAATGACATTTGTTTGTTCACACAAATGTTGCTCTTCTGGGATTATATGCATTTTGGCAGTTAAGGGTTCTTTTGTTTGATTTCCATAATTATTGCTTAGACTTATAGCTGGAAAGTTCCATCCTGGGGAGAGAGAAATCCCTCAGCGAGAATACCGCTAATTCCAAAGCTTCTCATGTAAATAAAGGAAAGCTTTTATCTGACTCCAAGCCAGACCTGCTAAGCTGTGGAACTGCACACTCTAGGGATGGGCAAATGTGTCAGTTTTGGTTTCTGTCAGTTTCTCATTTTTCCAATTTTAAATTCAGTTCACCACATTTCCATAGCAATTTGCAAAAAAGGGGGGGGAGTCGTGAAAATTCATTAGAATTTTAGTGCAAAATTCTCCTGCATTTTTGTATGCAGTTTTTATTCATTTTTGCAAACCCTTTCCCCTAATATAATGCATTCTTGTATGTTATTTTCACCACTATATGCCTTTTTATGTGCCCTTTCCCCAGTATTTTAATTTTTTTATACCTTGTTTGGTTGAAGAACTGCATCACAAAATTCGGAGAAGTGTGAATTTCAAAGAATAGAAAATGCAAATTGGACATTTTCTCATTAAACTCCAAAAAAATCTAATGTCTCACCCATCACTAGCACACAATCCCCGCTTCCTCGAATGATGAGGCATTCTGGGCCAGAGTACCACCCAAACTTGTTTCCTTTGCAGGGCCGGCCCTATTATTAGGCAGAGTGAGGTGACTACTATAGCAGATGGTAAGGGGCAGTAATGGCAGCCCTGCAAATAAATCAAAGCAAATGCTCAGTAAAGACTGGACATAGTTTAACCTCCACATAAGCAGTGTGCATGCAAATGAGTATGAATGCTGAATAAACAGGTCATCTGGAGAAACTCTTTGTAATATTTATTTATAAATATATACGTAGAGCTTGGAAAAGTTACTTTTTTTGAACTACAACTCCCATCAGCCCAATCCAGTGGCCATGCTGGCTGGGGCTGATGGGAGTCGTAGTTCAAAAAAGTAACTTTTCCAAGCTCTGCGGAGAGCATACGTGGAGGCAAACAGGAGACATTTCTGTAAGGCAACAAATCTGTTACTCTGCTTCAGTCCCCCAAGAGAGACACCTTGGACTTTCAAGATGCCTTCAAACAATGTGCTGGACTGTGTTCGCTCTCCCTCACTCACATGCAGACAGAGACTCTTCCCCCTTCACTTATGGGGGGTGTTATGTTCCCCAAGTTTTTATTTTACTTATTGAACAAGATTTATATGCCCCTTAATCAACAAAAAACTTTAAGTGGTTTATTTATTTATTTGATTTATTTATTTGATTTATATCCTGCCCTTCCTCCCAGTAAGAGCACAGGGTGGCAATAACCAGGTTTACATACAGCAATATATACATTCATTAAAAATACAGATAAACTCAAAACTTAAAAAACAAATTGACATAACATTTATCAAGATACAAATAAAATCAACTATTTAGTTCTGATTTGTACACTGGGGTGGCATTGTCCCAAGCATTAGCTCACATCGGTAGACCGTTATAGACTTTTATTCTAATGAAACAATAATTATTCAGAAGGCCTAAATCCTCCTTTCCAGAGATGCTGAAGTTCTTGGGTCTGGCTGAAAGTCTCACTCGCATGCACAGCACACAGACACTTTACCTATTTGGACAAAATGTCTATATTTCTTTCAATTCTTGCCAAAAAAGCAATTTTCAGAGGTGGAAATTTTAATTCTCTCCCCCTGCCCCCTGGCAGGCAGCTGAACTTTGAAAATTATAACCTAAACAGTTAATGAGTCACTGTCCGATAAGAACATTATGTTCTGATGACAGCTCACATGCAAGTGAGAACATCAGAAGAGCCCTGCTGTGTCAGACCAAAGGCCCATCTAGTCTAGCATCTTGTTCTCACAGTGGCCAACCAGAAGGCTAATGGGAAGACCTGAGCGCAACAGCACTCTCCCTGCTTGTGATCCCCAGCAACTCAAATTCAAACTGCCCTGACAACAGAGGGAGAACGTAGCTGTCGTAGCTAGAAGCTTGTAATGGAAGACTTAGGCGGTGCACCAGCCAGGAAGCTGGACAGGAATGTTAATGCTAGCTAGGCCAACCAAAATATCATGAAATAGTGTGCAAGCTTTCAAGTTCCCTGGGACTCTTTGTGAGCTGGTTGTTGAATTGGCAACAGAGATGGGGGCTCAGCCATTAGGTGTTCCTTCTTCCCAGGAGGCTGCGGTGCAAAATGAAACCTGAAAACACCTCATTTGAATGTCTACTACATCCTCCCATGCTCCTTCATAAACTCACTAGATGCAGGCATTGGACTCCTCCAGACAACCAGCAGCATTCATCCCTATTTGCTTGCATAGTTATGCGTGGTTAGTCTCAGTGTGGGCTGGCATACTTGGGTGAATGGGAAACTGCCCTGCCAACCTCAGTTTGGCATCAGCCAGCCCCCCCCCACCTGCCTGCCACCTTACTTACAACCTGTCCAGGGATTGGCACTCTTTGTCAGCTTCCTCTTCCATAGGCTCAGTGTTGCCCTTGTAGAGCATAAAAGGACTAGAATCAATTGGGTCTGCATATCATTGGCCTTAGCTCTACCTGCTGTTGGCCTCCCTGCCTTCCCCCCTACCAGTCCCAATGGGCACCAGCCCCCTCTGGTTAGACTGAGGTCTTTATTGAGCATTTGTTCCAATTTGTTTGCTGGATGGTTATATGACAATGAGCATCCTGATTTGCTTGCAGGGTGTTCGTTTACACATCTTCCAGTCATTCATCCCACACGTTTCCCCGCCACTTTCCAAACCACAAAAGTCCTGCCGTGTTGTTTTTAAACTGGATTTATTGTGCTAGGGGGACAGGACACGTTTATTTATTTTGTCCCTTTTCCCACCAGGTGACCCAAAGCAAGTTACATAACTGATTAAAACAACACAATCCATGCAACCTAAAAACACCTCTGACAATTAAAAACCAGATTAAAGCAAACACAACAACCAATACAAATAAAGGGCAGGCATACAAGTCCCACCCCACTAAAAGAGGCCATCAAGGGCCAAAGGCCTGGGTAAAGAGGAACATCTTTGCCTGGTGCCTCCCTGGGGAGAACATTTCACAGCTTGGGGGCCCCACTGAAAAGGCCCTTTCTCATGTTGCCAACCTCCAAACCTCCCATAGAGAGGGCACACAAAGAAGGGCCTCCAGTGACCATTGCAAGGTCCGAGCTGGTTCATATGGGGGGAGGCGGTCCTTGAGGTATCGGGGTCCTGAGCCACATAATCCACTTTAAATGTGCAAACCTAAAGTTCTGATAATCTTCCATAAAATACTGACAGTCCGAAGGTACCTATGGATGGCTCTATACCAACAGCCTTGTCTCTCGTCCTCACCCCCGTCTAACCTGATGAAGAGTTCTGGGGAACTCAAAAGCTTGCACACCATTTTATGACATTTTGCTGGGCCTTATAAAGGTACCGTCCAAATGTGAACTTTGGAATATTCTTTATGGGCCAACATGACCACCTTTACTCTTTAGAAGAATGTTGTTGTTTCTCTTAAGAAGAGCAAAGCAACTGGAAGCTCCTGACTCTACTACCCAGATTTAGTGGCCACCTAGTGACTAAACCATATAATGACACTATCTGCGCATACGACTTTGCAGGATCTCATCTCCTGTGCAGATTAAGGAAGAGAAAGCTTTGCAGAGGTTAATTAAAATAAGTTAGTGTTTAAACAGCTGCAAAGTATGACCCAGTGAGGGGAGGATTATTAGGGGGTTCAAAGTTTGCAACAAAGCATGCCGATGGAATTCTGAGGATATGGAAGTTGGGCGGAGCCAAGCAGACACTTGACAGGTGATTGAAACAAAGTGTGTTCAAATGTACATAAGCAGGTGCAAACACCCGCACCTACACACACCAAGTCCTGTCAGATTCTCAAGGGGGAAGGGCTTTCCCCTGAGATAAAACTGTAAAAAGATTGCATCTGAACCACTCCCAGTGCAACTCTGCAGAGTTAGCCCAGTTTTTCAGATAATTGAAGTTGTTAGTTTTTTAAAAAAAACAAAAAGGGTTAAGTGAGGTAGCCAAGGTCATTCATACTCAGAGCTCAGTGGCAGAGGCTGGAACAGAACTTGAGTCTCCAGATTGTCTGAGCTTCTTTAGCACTTCCTCCAGAAAAGGGCCAAGGATGCCATTTGAATGTAGCCTTAAGTAGGGATGGGGAACCTGTGGCCCTCCAGATGTTGTGGGACTCGTCAGCCTCAGCCTACATGGCCAATGCTCAGGTATTATGGGAGCTGTACTCTAGCAACTTCTGGCCAATGGTTCCCTATCCCTGACTGTAAGACTGACTCTGCCATCTAGCAGGGCGGAGCTACCCATGATTTCTGCTGTCCTCTTTCTTGCCTCTCTCACCCCACCCTGCAGAAACATGCAGCCCATTGGAGTTCTCCTGCAGAAACGGTGAATGCCAAGCTCAGGAGCTGGTCTGCGATGGCTGGCACAACTGCCTAGATGGAAGCGACGAATTCAACTGCACAAGCATCTCCTATTTACCTATCGGTGAGTGCTAGTCCTTCATGAAACACAATTTTATTAGATTCCTGCATTCATCGGTGTAAAACACTGTTCTTCAGCCTTGGGTCTGCAGATGTTGTTGAACATCTTTTTGGCACCAGCTAAAGACATCTCTTTCCCCAGGTATTTGATAATGCTGTTTGCTTTAGTGTGCTGTCAAAGCTTTCTGTGGCTATGTGGGGGTGGGTGTTATATTATTTTGTTTTATGTAGGATACTCCATGCTCTGTTAACTTCCAGAATGGATTGTTGCAATGCGCTCTACATGGGGCTGCCCTTGGAGATGACTCGGAAACTTCAACTGGTCCACAATGCAGCAGCCAGATTACTTGCTGGGGCTGCTTTTAGAACTCATATAACCCGTTCTAAAACAGTTGCATTGGCTGCCAGTTCATTTCCGGGCCCAATTCAAGGTGTTCACATTAGTGTTTAAAGCCCTCAACGACTTAGGCCCCAAATATCTCAGAGACCATCTCCTTCCCTACAGACCTTCTTGAGTATTGAGATCAACAGGGTGGGCCTTTGTGGTAGTTCTGCCACCCTCACACATTCGGGGGATGGTGGCCCAGGGGAGAGATTTCTCTGTAGCAGCCCTGAAGTTGTGGAATTCCCTCTCTACAGAGGGGTATCTAGCACCTTAGCTATACAGTTTTTGGCAAATGCTAAAGAAGCACCTCTTTACCCTCTCCTTTCCCACCTGCAGAGCCATCCTGTGAGCCAGTTGAGGTGGAGATGTGTTTGGGTCTCAGTTACAACGCCACCTCCTTCCCCAACATCTGGCTGACCATCACAGACCAGCAAGAGGCTGAAGAGCATCTCCTGGACTATATGGTGAGCCTGACAGAAGGTGGGGGAAAGAGGGAGGGAGGGCCATGGGTGCTGGGCTGTTGGCGTGGGAGAAGGTAGAGAGAGCTCTTTGCTGCGGGATGGAGGGGGAGAGATAAAAAATCTGGCCCACTGGGCTTCCCTATCCCCTTGTCGTAGGTAGGTAGGTAGGTAGGTAGGTTGGTTGGTTGGTTGGTTGGTTGGTTGGCTCGTTCCAGGGCCTGGGAAGCCCTGAGAAAAGGCCCACAAAGTCAGTTGGCCAAGGCCAAGTGCATGAGCCATCTCCTGACAAGTCTTCCCTCCCTCCCCTTGCTCATATATTTTTTTTCAGATGCTGAAGGACTTCTCTTGCTATCCATCTCTGCGCTTGCTAATGTGCAGCCTCTTTGTACCAAAATGCACGCCGGACGGGGGCATCCTGCAGCCTTGTCGCTCTGTGTGCCTGGCAGCTGAACAGAGCTGCCAGCAGTCCCTCACCCTTTTGGGTCTCCCATGGCCCCTGAACTGTAATGTTCTGCCTGAGTCCACCAACCCTTTGGAGTGCGTCCTGCCATAAAGGGGCTGCCCTTGCTTAGTCAGGAGGACCCTCCACTTGAGGTGCCATGTCAGCAGAACACCCCTCTCATCGTCACCCGCCTTGGTGGGAGAACCTTTGGAGGCAGCCAGTTCCCAAGTGGAAGTTCCTTCCGGAAGGGCCTTGAAATCGAGTCCAGCCTCAGCACTCTCTCGGCATCACTCACAAATGTCTCTCTAAGGAATCAGTGGAGTGGAGTCTCAACATCAGAAGCCCAAGTGGCACTATTGGGTCAAATTTTAGATTATAAGCACCTCAAGGCTGAGACCTGTCCCCATCCTCATATCCTTTGTAAAGCTCTATGCAACTTGACGACACAGTATAAATAAAGTGAATGATAATATAACGGAGGCTGCAGGGCCTTCCATCAGAATTAGAGCTGCACTATTTAGTTTGGCTGATTTAGAAGTCTTTATGATCGATTTTAAAAGGCAGATTTTTACAAAATTAATGATTAATGTTAATGATTTTTAACATACGTATGTACGAATCCACAGCTTGTGAGCCCCTTCTTAGAGGAGGAATTCTTCTCTTGCATGGGAGCAAAAGCCTCTTGTGAAATGGATGCCTGCAGCTGCACATGTAGTTATGCGTCAGTGGCATATGCGTGTATCATCTGAAAACAAAGAATGAGAGTTTTGTCCATGGGAATTATGCTGTTTGTATGCAGATTCATTCAGACTTAGGTGATTCATGCATTGAATAAAAATCTGAGTGACAACCCTAATAGTTATTGATTATATATCAGCAAATAAGAACTTTTTGTTCCATTTAACGCAGCACCACATTGCACTGTAGCAGTTCACTGCGTTGTGATTTTACATGAGTCTCCATTTCAGCTCTGCCCTTCATTCAGGACTCTGTATGTATGGAAAACAAAAAAACCTCAAAATTACTTGTCAGAGAGCTGGATTGAGGATCCTGTATAAACCATGCAAATCAAGCAAAATTCAGTACATTTTTCCTTATTTTGCAAAACGTATTCCGCTTCTGCTCATCCTGAGAGGGTGGGGGCACTGTGAAATGCATCCAGCCCTTGTAGCAAAGGCCTTCTTGAATCTATTTCAAACCAGAACACATTTGGTTGAATAATGATTGTGCCAGGGTTATGAAGAGTTCAGAGTTGCCTCATTTGGAGATGGAGCTGTTATGACCCCCGCAGAGTAACTGAAGTAAGGCAGGCAAATGCTTTGGGGGCTTCCAGTGTTTCCTGGAATCCTATATCCAAAGGAAGATTCTTCTGACCTGTGGGTGGTGATATGGAAGTGCTCTACACTGCCCCACACCAGCACCCCCCAATAATTGTCAGCGCTGCAGAATTTCTTCCTTTTATCACAGCAGAATGAGGTGGCAGTGGCCCGATGCGGTCGAAGAGACTGTACTACTTCAGAATGCAGGTGGGAGATGATACCCATTTTTGTTTTTTTTAATAGTACCAAAGCAAAAGCCAAAAAAAACCCACAAGAAGAAAGCTAGTGTGTAAGGGAGAGAGCTTCATTTCTTGCTATGCAACTTTTCCACTTACAAGTAGTTTCTGCTGAACGGGCATTCATACACACACATTGTTCCTCCTCCTCCACTCTGATGGTGGGATTTTAACTTTTAACCACCTGACATCTCTTCCACCTTGCTGCCAACAGTGTGGTGTAGTGGTTAGAATGTCGGACTAGAGCCTCGGAGACCAGGGTCCAAATCCCCACTCAGTCATGAAGCTCACCGGGTGACCTTGGGCCAGTCACTGTCTCTCAGCCTAACCTGCCTCACAGGGTTGTCATGAGGATAAAATGGAGAGATGGAGAACCATATACATTCTCCCAGCCCTGGGAGATTGAACTTGGGATCTTCTGTATGCAATGCATGTGTTCTACCACTGTAGAAACCTTCCCTGTAGAAACTACATGCATTATTCCTGACACTGTAGTATTTCAGGCTTTAGCTGGGAGAACACAGTTAATTATTTCCTATCATTTCCCCACCCATAGAAAACTAGCATGTCAGTAAGAGAGATCTAGTCTCACTGCGCATATGCATGCAGGTGCACACGTTTTAGAAGATTATTCAAACATGCTAAAATGCCCAGCTGTATGTATGTATTATTATTTGATTTATATCTGGCCCTTCCTCACAGCAGGAGCCCAGTGTGAGATGGGGCAGTCCTAGCAGCTCTGCACCACAAGCGTGGCTTGTTTTTCTCTAGTAATGCTCCATAATCACGTGCCTGCTGCGTGGTATTTTCTGAGATCATCGGAGACATGCTTAAATCTGGGAAGTATCGCCCCAAGACAAGGGAGGAGTTTCTGCAGAAGGGAGCTGGCAACGGCAGAGTCTGCAAAACTGATCTGGGAGCAAAGCCTGCCCAGCTGCTGCTGCTGCTGCTGTCAAACCAGAAAAACACCCAGATCCTTCTGGGCGTCAAGTCCAGTCTATCAAACACTGCAAACCAGTTGTGGGTGGGATGCATGCCTGACTGTGTTTGCAGTACACTTGTGCACATACATGAGGGGTGAGAAGTCCCACCCTCATCTCATAAAGCTCTAGAATACAAGGAAGCTGAATACTGGAAGATTCGGGACAGACAAAAGCAAGGTCTTCTTCACACAGTACTATGGAATTTGCCATCACAAGAGGTAGCGATAGCTACCACCCTGGAGGGCTTGAAAAGGGGGGTTAGACAAATCCATGGGGGATAAAGCGAGCAGTGACTGCTGTGCGCTACCTCCAGTGTCGGAGACAGCGTGCCTGTCTGACTACCGGATGCTGAAGATCCCGAGTGCTCATGTCCCATAGGCATCTGGTTCCTTTGAGAATGGGATGCTGGACTAGATGGGCCTTTGGTCGGATCCAGGAGCAGCACAGGAAGTTTCCTCATACTGAATCAGCTCGGTATCGTTGATACTGCCTGACAGCAGTCTTACGGGATTTCAGGCAGGGGTCTTTCCTGGAGATGCCGTTGGGGGTTGAACCTGGGCGCTTGTGCGTGCAAAGCAGGCACTCTGCCCACTGAGCTATGGCCACGTAAGGGCTCTCCTTATGCAGTGGGAGTTTGCAAGGTGTATATTGCACCCCTTCTCTGGCAGACGTGGATTTTGTCAACGATAAGAAGACACGGTCTGTATGTGCATTATCCAAGGGCTTCCGTTTACCCAGACTGCAGTATAAAACATACATTGTTCAAAAGGCATGTGCTACCATCCATTATCCGTATCCTGTATTTTAACAGCAACAGTGGCCACTGGTGGCTCCATGTCAGTGGGGCAGTGGAATCAGGTCCAGGTTTTAATCCAAACTCTCAAAGAGCGGTCCAAGATGGTTACAACAATTTAAAATACAACCTTTAAAACGGTTTAAAACCACTTACAAAAATCACAATACTATTAATTCGCCTTAACTCAGTAATGACCAACAGGCACTCTGTAGATGCTCAATGATACTCCTTGATTTATTTTACTTGTTCTGAGGCTGATGGTGGAACACACTTTGAGCCTAAGCCTTGGTGAGCCTTAATGCCTGTCCACCCAAGGTAAAAACAAGAAATAGCAAGAGAGCAAAGAGAATCATCAACCCAGTTCTTGATTGCAGTTTTATTGTTTGTTTACACCATTTATGCCCCTCCCTTTAACCAAAAAGTGTTTCAGAGCAACCTACAAAAATAATTTCTAAGGCAGTCCCTGTGCTCAGGCTCACCATCATGACACTAGAGGAAAAAGGCAGTGGAGGGAGGAGGGGAAAGCAAGCTCAAGCACAAGTTCTTCAAGTTACACCCCATCTCAAGTGGTAGTTCAGGCTGTCTTGATAAAGAGTGCCCCCCTCAGCACTCCTTCCCCCCCCCAAAGCTGATCCAGGAGCACAGCTGGTGACAACCTCCAGGCCAGTCAGACAGGGCAGCTCCTGCCTCACAGTTCTTCCCTCAGGCAGCTCACTCGATGGCAATTGGATTCCTCCCAGGAGGGCGCTGGAAGGATTTACCCTCCTTCCTCACCGAAGTGAGTGCTTTGCTCTGATTTTGATTAATTCAGACTTTGCAAAAATGAGCACAGGAGATCCCAGGATGGGCTGACTTGGAGCTCTGGCCCTGGAATGAAAGTGCAGAAATGGCCCATCCTTCATCCCCTCTCTGATTTTTTTGTGGCAAGGGGATTTCTCTGGGAACCTGTTTTTTTTTAAAAGATATTTTTATTTTTACATTTAAATCCCACCTTCCCTCCAAGGAGCTCAAGGCAGTCAGCATGCCCCTTCCCTTCATTTTATCAGCAACAACAACAACATTTTATTGCAGTCAACCAACCATTAAAAACCACACAACTGGATAAATACATACTTGAAAAACCATTTTATCCTTGCAACAACCCTGTAAGGCAGGTTAAGCTGAGAACGTGCGCCTGGCCTTGCGTCTCCCCCCCTTCCCCAATTTTCTCCTCACAACAACCCTGTGAAGTAGGCTAGACTGCGAGACTCCGAGTCCTGGCTGAGCAGGGGATTGGAAGCTGGCTCTCTCAGCTCCAAGGCTACGAAGTATTAGTGGCCAGATCAAAGTGTTTCCATTGGCCACACCTAGAGGGGGAACGGGTCGATCTGCCGATCAGTTGCGAAATCTCTTTGAAGCTGAATTAAAAACAAAACGCACTGGAGCTGATCCCATCAGCTTTTACAGCAAAAAGGGGTGGAGTTTAACTAGCGTCTTGTGGCCCCGTTTTCAGAACAGAGCGGTAGAGACGCACTGGAACCGGCAGCACAGTGAGAGTGTCTCTACCCCAACACTCTAACCACTAGGCAACCCTCCGCTCCGCTCCCCTCCCCGCAACTTCTCCCTGGGACTCAGCGCGATCCCTCGTTTCCCCCTTTGCACGTCGCTCTTGGCTGCGCTACTCGGCTCTCCGGTTTCCTTCAGAGTTTGGGGGGAGGAGAAAGACAGAGAGAGAGAGAGGAGGGTGGGGAAGGGGGAAAGGCAGGCAGGCCGGCCGGCAGAGCTGACTTGCTTGCTTGCGGCCTCCTTCTCCCAGAGAGGCTCCGCGAAAGCGCCCTTCCCAAAGAAGCCGCGGACGCCAAGCCTGCCAGGTAGGGCGCCGCACGCTGCGCTCGAGTCGGTGATGGGGAGCCACTGGTGGCTGGGCGGCGATGGGGTGCCTTCTTTGGGGCCGCGGCTCCTCTGGTACTGACCCCCAAACTCTGTCCCCTAGAAGGAGAGGCGGGAGGGAAATGCTTGTGTCCCTCCCTGGCCCCAGTAGGGAGAAGAAACTTTCTTTCTCTGGAGTGGGGGGCAGATTGATCGGCAACTCAGGTTTGATCTCAGCCACCCAAAAAATGCATTGTCGGGGGGAGAAAACAGCTGCTTCAGTGGGGGGGGGCACTGTTGGACACTTCATCTGCTCTGAAATAAGAGAAAGTTTGTGGCTTTTAGGGAGGAATGGTCTGATCAGGAAAAGTCAGAGTCTATGCTGATTCATTTCTAACATTTTTGTAAAAAAAATCCCCTCCTTCTTTTCATCTGAGGAGCTCGGAAGGGCATACATGGCTTTCCCCACCCCCATTTTATCCTCATTACAACCTTGTCAGGTAGGCTAGGTATAAAGACAGAAAAGATGGCTCATCCAGGTGATCTGTTTATTGAGCATTCATCCTGATTTGCTTGCACAAAGCTTACCTGGAAGGTTAGATGATAGCGGGTCTTGATTGAGCATTTTTTCAGATTTGTTTGCTGTGCTTATTATGAGAAATTTGCACTAAAACCCTGAAGAATTTTCATTAGGATTTTTTTTTAAAAAAAATCACAAATTGCTACAGAAATGTGAAGAACTGAACTGGAAAAAGATTGGACAATTAGAAACTGGGAGAATTGAAGTGGACAGATTCTTTTATCCCTGCTGGAAATCTAGCCCCTAGCATTCTCCTTGATTTCGCTGTGGGTTTTGATACTGCTGACCACGGTATCCTTCTGGAACATCTCAGGGAGGTAGGAGTTGGGGACGCTGTGCTTCAATGGTTCCACTCATACCTCCAGGGCCACTTCCAAAAGGTAGTTATGGGAGGCTACTGTTCCGCACCATGGGAGCTGTCCTGTGGTGTTCTGCAGGGTTCCATCTTGTCCCCCATGCTATTTAACATCTGTGTGAAGCCGCTGGGAGCTGTCATCAGGATATTCAGAGCGAGGTGCCATCAATATGCAGATGATAACCAGCTTTATCTCTCTGTTCTATCTGGATTGGGAGAGGCAGTTGAGGTGCTGAACTAGTGCTTTGAGGCGGTGATGGGCTGGATGTGGGCCAATGAACTGAGGCTGAATCCTGAAAAGACAGAGGTGCTATGTGTCCACAGTTCTCATGTCCACGAGGTGGGAAGACGGCCTGTTCTGGATGGGGTTGCTCTTTCCTTGAAGGGGCAGGTCTGAGCCTGGGGGTACTCTGTGAGGCGTCCTTCCCTGGCTCTCCCTGTCAGGTTCCTACCTGCACGTGGCTACTGCCTGTCACTAGGCACCACCAGGGACTCCACCAGTCCGGACCGCTCTCTCTTATGGTTTACCTATCCGCTCTAGCACAGATCTCAACAGATCCCCCTGCTAGGCAACCACCAGTAACGTCCCAATACTAGTATTCCCAGAGACTCTGAATACTGGTATTGTTATTCTCTTCACCGCTGCCACCATTTGTTACAGTTCCCCTTCAGCCTTGGTCATTACCTTACCCTCCCTTCTGGTCTGTGAAACCCCAGCCAAGGATCAGGCCTTTGGTAAACCAAATTAAGTATTTATTACAGATAACAAAGCTAACAAGATTAACAAGATTTCTTCTTAAGGCACATAAGCATATGGTTTTACTCAATACTAATCCGAACTCCACCTCCCTCCTTCTTCACTCTCTCCTGGCAAACAACTCTCTAAACCCCACCAAGCAACCCACTCAGTTCTCTTCTCCCCCCCCCCCCGATTCCACTCTCACTCTTCCTTTTATACATTCAGCCATTTTAAACACTCAGCCAATCATCTCGCATTCTACTGCCCAGTCACTCCCCCTCCTCTTTCACTCCACTTACCATGTATCTTCTAAAACAACAACACTTACCATATATACATTAATATAGGAACATCACATTTCCCCCCCCTTAAACAACAGCAGAGTATTATTCCTGTTCCAGGATTTATACGTCGCGTTAACAAATAAAAGTCTCTATGGGGAAAATGTCTTTCTTTGTTCCTCTGTCTGGTCACGTCACTGCAGTCCCAGCCACTTGCCTGGAAAGTCCATCGGCCAGTACATTGTCCTTGCCTTTTATGAACTGGAAGTCCACTTGATAGTCCTGTAGGGCCCAGGACCACCTCTGCAGCATAGTGTTATGGTTTTTCATAGTCTGCAACCATAACAAGGCCCGATGATCCGTAGTCACTGTGAATCTTCGTCCCCACACGTATGGGCGCAACTTGTTCAGTCCCCACACGACCGCTAGGCACTCCTTCTGGACCGACAAATAGTTTTTCTCCCTCGGCGTCAGCTTGCGACTCAGGTACGCCACTGGATGTCTAGTGCCTTCTCTCTCCTGTAGCAAGATGACTCCCAGCGCGAGGTCCGACGCATCTGTAGCCACAATGAATGGTTTCTCATAGTCTGGTGCTATTAATATGGGTCCTTGGCACAAGGCTTGCTTCAGCAGATCAAAAGCCTTCTGACATTCATCCGTCCATACCACACGCTCAGAACACTTCTTCTTTGTTAATTCATGCAAGGGGGTTGCTATTTCCCCAAAATTTCTCACAAACTTCCTATAAAATCCAGCCACACCCAGAAATGCCCTTACTTGTTTTTTGGTTAAGGGGATCGGCCACGCTTGTATTGCCTCCACCTTGCTCCATAAGGGGGTGATTTTCCCACTCCCCACCTTATGTCCTAAATAGATTACTTCCTTTAGTCCAAACTGGCATTTCTTAGCTTTTATTGTGAGGCCTGCTTTTCTTAAGGCCTCCAATACTGTTGTCAGGTGTTGGACATGCTCAGGCACCGACTTGCTAAAAATGGCCACGTCATCGATATAGGCCACTGCAAAATCTGACATGCCTCGCAACACAGTATTGATTAGCCTCTGAAATGAACTTGGTGAGTTCCTTAGTCCCATGGGTAAGGTCACAAACTCATATAACCCATCTGGTGTACTGAAGGCAGTTTTGGCTCTGGATTGCTCGTCTAGTTCCATTTGCCAAAATCCTTTACAGAGATCTAGTGTAGAGATAATGGTTGCTGCCCCCAATAACTCTAACATAGCGTCTACCCTAGGCATAGGATACGCATCTGGGACCGTAATTTTATTGATTAGGCGATAATCAATGCAAAACCTTGTCGTTCCATCTTTTTTCGGAACCAGGACAATACTTGAGGCCCAGGGACTGATGGATTCCCTGATCACTCCTAATTCCAGCATATCTTCCACCTCCTTTTTGATCTCATTCAAAACTTTCCCATTCACACGGTACGGAACAGATCTGATTGGGGCATGATCTCCAGTATCAATGGAATGTATAACTATACTGGTTCGGCCAGGTTTGTTGCTAAAGAGATTCCTACAGGTTTTCAAAACTC
This sequence comes from Rhineura floridana, assembly GCF_030035675.1. NCBI lineage: Eukaryota > Metazoa > Chordata > Lepidosauria > Squamata > Rhineuridae > Rhineura > Rhineura floridana. The sequence continues at coordinate 40,722,325 of NC_084491.1, forward strand.
TCAGAATCTCTTCTTTTACTTCCTCCTCTACCTCCTCTGACCATTCCACTTGATCTACCCCTCCTTTGTCTTTGCTTTCCTGTACCAAATCTGGAAGTTCAGGCCCACTTCCCTCAGGGAATAAGGTAACTTGCAACACCTGTGCATCCCTGGTATGGTAAGGCTTCAACATATTTACATGAACCACTTTGCTTTTGTTTAATTGGTCTGTGGTGATTACATACGTCACTGTGTCAAGCCTTTCTCTGATGGTATATGGTCCTTCCCAGTTAGCCTGTAATTTGTCATGTTTCCTGGGTATGAACGCCATAACCATATCTCCCACATCATACACACGTTCTCTGGCTGTTCTGTCATACCAGTAACTTTCCTTCTCCTGTGCATGACTCAAATTCTCTTTCACTACTTCCATCATTTGTTTCACTGGTTCACATTCACCCCCTCTCTCAGCAGGCATCCACAGTCCACATAAAATCCCATTCTCACACACAACTTGACTCCTCAGCTTGTCAGCGAAAGGAATCTGCTGGGTCACAGCCTCTTCCTTTATCTGCTTCAAACTTATATCTTTATGCAGCTCTTCCCTGAATTGATCTGCTTCTTCCCCAGAGACCACTTGATACAGTTTGTCTTCTTCAGCAGGCCTGCTAGTGGTTGCTATGGTGACCTGAGGCTGGTTAACAGATTCCACCCTGTTTGTTTCAGCCCCCCTTAATATGGCTTCTTTTTCTCTGCCAATTTGCTGTCTGGTCACTACATAGATCTTTCCTTGGGCGCCCATGACATCCCTTCCCAGTATTACTGGTTCTTGTTGCTGGGCATTAATACCAACTTTATATTGGCCCTTTCGGCCTCTCCATTCCATTTTCACTAGGGCCACAGGCAAACTCTCTGGTTGACCCCTCACTCCTTGGATATTCACCATTTCCTGAGGTAATATTTCTTCAGATTTTATTAAATCTGGCCTCAGTAACGTCTGAGCGGCACCAGTGTCAAGCAATGCCCAATAATTTGCCCCTTGTACACTCACTTCCTCTCTCAGACTTGAATCCAGGTCTGTTACTTCTGTCCAGTTTATCTGGCAGAGCTGAACCTTTTTTGCTGCTTCTAAAGCCTTGGGCTCTGTTTTCACTACCCTTGTCTGAGCAGGATTACTAATGGGGTTGGCAACCTCACATTGAAAACGTAGGTGCCCCGGTCTACCACATTTGTAGCATAATTTCTCCTCACTTTTAGGGTACACAGATCCACTCTGGGGTGTCCTGTGCCCTTCAGATTTTAATGGAGGACTCACTCGCTGTGGAACCACATCCCTTCTGCCAGCACTATATGGTCTGGGTTTAAACTCTCTTGATGTTTTCCCCACCCAGCCAGTTCTATTGGAGGCGAAGTGATCCGCCATCTCTGCGGCCTCCTGCACAGATGTAGGGGAACGGTCTTTGACCAGGAGCCTTATTTCTGGTGGTAACTGATGGTATAATTGATCCAGTATCATGAGGCTTTTCACCTCTTCCACTGACTGAGCTTTGGCACTACTCATCCACTTTCCAAATGTATCCATCAACTTTGCTCCCAGTTCCACAAAAGACCTCCCTGTCTGTATCTGGCAGTTTCTGAAAAGCTTTCTAAAATAATCAGGCCCCAGTCTGAATCTTTTAAACACTGCTTCTTTGAATTCAGCATAGGTGACGGGCCTGTCTGAGGGGAAATATTGGTATACCTCAGCCAATTCCCCTTTAATCAGGTTTGATAAATACTGCATGTATTTATCTTCAGGTAGCCCCCACAACTGAGCTGCTTTTTCAAAGGTGCTGAGGTAAATTTGAGGATCTTGACCAGGCTCATAGACAGCAAAGTCCTTTGGAGTAATTTTTATTTTTGCTCCATCTCTCTCTTTCCTTGTCTCCTCAGAGTGAAATTTCTCTCTATCAAATTTTAACTTTTCTACTTGTAATTCAGCATCCAATGCTCGTTGCTTCTCCCTCTCCTCAAACCCCAATCTCATTCTCTCAATTTCCAACTCCCTCTGTTTTTCCTTCTCTGCACCTTCCATCCTCAATCTCTCAGCTTCCAACTCCCGCTGTTTATCTTTTTCCTCAGCCTCAAAGACCCGCTGCTTTTCTTTCTCATCAGCCTCCCATCTTAACTTCTCTCTCAAGTACTCTATATAAGCGGGATTGCTTAAATATCCTTCTGGGGTCTCTTCTCTGACAGGTTGTTTTTGCTGGGCAGTTGCAAATCCTATAAGTGCTACCCTCAATTCATCTACCCCTTTACCCTCGTGAGGTAAATTGAATGTTATGCACTTCTCCACCAGCTCCTCCCTTTTCATTTTTATGTATTCAGCCATGGTGTTTGAGTTCACTCACTCTTTGCCACACACTCTTTGCCAGTCACTCTCACAAGTAATCTTGTTTTGTTATTTCTGTTTGCCACACCACTGTATCTGGATTCTCTGTTGTTCGTATCCCACCGCTACTGACACCACATGTGACACATCACATCACATACTCCATGATCCATCACTGTCACTGGAGGTTCAGGTGGCCTCAGTGCCTTTTTGTAGCTTCGGCCCCTTTGGGACAGAGAAGACTTGGCCACAGTGCTCCATGCTCGGGTAACTTCCAGACTGGATTATTGCAATGTGCTCTACGTGGGGCTGCCCTTGAAGGCAACTCGGAAACTTCATCTGGTCCAAAATGCAGCAGCCAGATTACTGGCGGGGGTTCTCTTCAGATCTCATATAAGCCCTGTTTTAAAACAGCTGCATTGGTTGCCAGTTCATTTCTGGGTGTAATTTAAGGTGCTCTTGCCACCTGGCTAGGAGCGCCATTCCAGCCACACATGAGAGAGGTTAGTGCAGCAGCTGCAATCCAGTAGACAAGGAGGCACATTCTGACTGTGTCAGAGTGTGTGCCCCCCCACACCCCAAAAAAGACTTTGTTAAAAGGAGCTTCTTTCCTGGAGGATTTGTTAACTGAGGTTTTAGTGTCATTGAGAGGGCCTTTCTCTATTTTACAGCGATTGATTGCGCTGCTGAGACATACTGACATGCTCAAAACCATCCAGTTGGCAGCAAAAGTGGAATTTGAACCCAGCTCTCCTAGGTGCAACCTTCTCCCCATTAGGCTTACTCATTGCTGCCATACCACCACAACACATTTCCTGGACTGTTTTTAGGCCCACCTCTCCACGAGGCTGAAGATGGTTCCTAATTTCCCATCTCCTTAATCCCAACGTTTATTTTGAGGGTGCAATTCCCCCATTTCCTTATTCCTATATGTGGCCTGGAGGCATTGCATCTTCAAGAAAAGTTGTGTAAAAATAATAAATTTGGTCTGGAGAAAATCCTGGTTCACCATCTTAAAGGGAAAAGTCATTCCTTGCCCCCACCCCCAGCCATGGAGGGATATGATATGTGGTAGCCCATTTTGGGGTGCTGGATCATGGGTGCTTAGGGCATTATTCAGGCTGTGTTGAATAAGGAACTGAGCTCCTTCCAGGAGGAAGGGTGGGATGAAGCCACACAGGAGCTAAGTTTTCCCCCTCCCAGATTTCTCCCCCCCCCAAAAAAAGGATATGCCAGCCCCCTACACCGCCCATCCTAATGTGGGCAGGCGGAGGCAATGCTGAAAGAATGTAAAGCAGAGATTTTGGATGGGTTCACTGCATTCCAGACCCATTAGCTACAGCTAAATCCTGAAGCCGAAATGTCTCGAGCTCCGAAAACAACCTGGGCACTTTCAAAAAGTGGTAAAAGATTGGGGGGGGGCAGGGGAGTGGGGTTGGACAGAAAAGGCAGAGGTGCAGAAAGGACGAATGATTAGACCAGCAGATTGTTAGGACAAGCCTGCAGGCAGGAGGAGGCTGGGAAGGAAATAAAAGTTCACAGACGCTTTACTGACTCTGCGGTTTGAATCCTGTTTGCATGCCCAGCTGGCTCCTGGCATCCAACATGCCTCTGGAGGACTAGCTGCTTGGGAGGCTGGCTTCCTTTCTCTGACTCCATGGGGAGAGAGAAAGAGGACAAAAGAAGCGTGACATCCCAGGCAGTTGCTTAATAAGCCAGTGAATGTCTCCTCTCACTCTCTCTCACTCTCTCCCCCCCACCTCCACCGCCCTGTCACTCATCACAAAATACACAAACACAGCTTGAGAAATCTAGGGAATTCTGAGCCACTGGAAGCTCCAGATGTTTCCAAGTATGACATGTCGTTAGACAGGGAATCAAATCCATTCATGGTCTTAGCTTGCGCACTTGTTCTTACAAATGGATTAGGACTGGCGGTGAGCCCTGGGACAGGAACCATGGAGAGGGTGGCAAAGGGGCAATGCTCTGCCCTCCTAGGATACTGGGGTGACACACTTTGCTGGAGTTCCTCCTGCTTTTCAGGGAACGTGTGCTGTGATTAATTTCTGCAGCGAGATGCCCCTTCTATGATGAGTTTCCGCCGGGCTTTGAAGACCTGGCTCTTCCGGCAGGCTTTTGGGGTGGGCTAGATTTTATCTTCATCGTTTTTAGATTTTCAATGTCTAGGTATTGTATGCCTACGTTGTACGTCGCCCAGAGTGGCTGGACAGCCAGCCAGATGGGCGACTAATAAATTCTATAAATAAATAAATAAATGTAGAATGCCATTCTGATTCAAGCCGGCTTGATCTTGAAGCCCTCCCGAATCGGATATTGATTGATTGGGTTTATTTATATGCCACCTTTCCACAGCAGCTTACAACAAATACTCAAAATAAAAGCACTGGGGGAGGGGAGAGAAGTCAGTTTACGAAACATAGCAATACATTCAAATGAGACAAAAATAAACAATTCAGCAAACATAAAATAAATTCAATATTACAAAAGAAATCATCTAAACTTAAATACATAAGTACAATTCATCTCTTTGGCCTTTGGGATATGCGATGAGGATGGTCTCCCCACCCCCATGAGAGAGCCTCTTTGCAGATGCTCAACAGTTGATCAGAAAGTCTACCTCCACTATTGGAGGCATCATTTATTTATTACATTTCTACCCCGCTTTTCTTTCCATGCTAGAAACCCAAGGCAGCTTACATATGGTTCCCGGGCGGTCTCCCATCCAGGTACTGACCAGAGCTGACCCTGCTTAGCTTCAGCAGGGAGCTGGCTCATGTGCCTGCAGACCGTAGCCTGGGACCAGTATAGCTTTTGAATACCAGTTGCTGGAAACCGCAGGAGCGGAGAGTGCTCTTGTGCTCAGGGCCTGCTTACAGGCTGCTTCCCAGGGGCATCTAGTTATGTTCTCCCATCCGGAAGCATTTGGTGGGAGTGTTTTGCAAGGCTGCCCTTTGAAGCTAGCTGACAAGACTCCTCTCTCCGCAGGCCCCTCAGAAATGGAGCACGCCCCCTACCTCCTCCTCCTCTTCTGTTTCCTGACACTGGCCAGGGACTCTGTCCAACTTGAGGACAACAAGATCCCCAGCCTGTGCTCTGGGCAGCCTGGAATCCCAGGGACCCCGGGTAGCCATGGCAACCAAGGCCTGCCGGGCAGAGATGGGCGCGACGGGCGCGACGGAGCTCCAGGCATGCAGGGAGAAAAGGGTGAAGATGGCCAACCAGGTAAGCTTCTGCAGACCTCCAGGTGCCAAAGGGAAATCCTTGGGCCTTCAGGCGTGGTATGGGGGCTAGGGCAGCAAAGCAGCTACAGTTCCAGGCCGATTTCAATCACTCTGTAAGTTCAGACTTAAACCCAAAGTGGATTCCGCTGCCCCGCTGACATGGAGTCAGCGGCCGCCACTGCCCCTGACTTCACAATAGGGTCAGGTGACCCATTTTTGCCCATGTGGACAATCAGCTGATTATCAGAAATAGCCAAGCCCTGGCAATCAGCAAGTGGGCATGGCTTGGCCAAAACAGGCGCGTGGTCCAAATGGGGGGGGGGGGCTAGTGGGCCTGATTAGGGCCATGGGCTGGCGGTTCTCCACGCCTCCTATAGAGCAAGCTCTGTCAGGGAAAGGAGGCCGTCGTATTCAAGCCGAGATTCTAACCGTTGTAGCCACAGCAAGCAAGAAGAGGGGCTGGCCGACATTTTGCTGTGTGCTGAATTGTTCCGTTCTTTTGCATTCCTGTGTAGCTTGGCTTGCTTCCTTGAGTCATCTGCTGTGCTCAGTTCTGTGGAGGGTTTCGTACTGGCTGCCTGGTATTTTGTCTCCTTGCAGCATTTACCAGACTGTTTTGTCTGGTGTATGTGGGGAGGGGGGGTCATATGAGCATAAGAAGAGCCAGGCTGTCAGATCAGGCCAGTGGCCCACCTAGTCCAGCATCCTGTTCTCACAGTGGCCGGCCAGATGCCCATGGGAAGCCCACCAGCAGGACTTGACTGCAACAGTGCTTGTCCCAAAATATCCCCCAGTGCCTAACAAATCCTACACTCCTTCTCCCAACACCACCTGTGATCCAGTGAAGGCTGATCTGTGAGGGCAAATGGGGCACTGCTCCACCAACTTCAGACCACCTTTAGCCAGACTCCAACTGCCTGCCGTTTTACTTACAACCAGCCAGGGGTGGCTCTTCTTGTCTTTGGCTCTGGCGCCACCTACTGTTGATCCCCCTGCCTCCCGCCCAATCATGTTGCTGTGATTTATTTGGGCAAGCCCCTGAATTTGTGGGAAGACAAGACAGAACTCATGGTCTTCTGCCAGTCTGTGAAACTGATCAAGGCTGGTGCAGAAGTTGCTGATCCTGGGTTCAGAGTGGTTTGTATCTCTGCTTCTCAACCATGTCCTAACGCTGTCCTTTAATTATCATATTTATTAATCCTGTCAAGGACCTGCCGGCCCCAGAGGAGAAGGCGGCAGCCCTGGAATAAATGGGCTTCCGGGAGAGAAGGGCGTGCCAGGAGAGTGTGCAGTGGCGCCCCGCTCAGCCTTTAGTGCCAAGCGCTCTGAGTCACGTAGCCCTCCCCTGGCCGACCAGCCAGTTGTCTTCGACGTGGTGCTGATCAACGAGCAGGGACACTACGACGGGACCACGGGAAAGTTCCTCTGCGAGATTCCGGGGCTGTACTACTTTGCCGTCCATGCCACCGTGTACCGCATGAGCCTCCAGTTCGACATTATGAAGAATGGGAAGTCAGTGGCCTCCTTCTTCCAGTTCTATGGCAACTGGCCCAAGCCTACCTCGTTGTCTGGGGGCACCCTGGTGCGGCTGGAGCCAGAGGATGAAGTCTGGGTGCAGGTCGGGGTGGGAGACTACCTTGGCTTCTACTCCAGTGTCAAGACAGACAGCACCTTCACTGGATTCCTAGTCTACTCCTATTGGCAAAACTCTCCCGTCTTTGCCTGACCGACCACGTGCCGCCCTGCCATTAGCGGAGAACTCCTGGGTTCCTATTCCTGGCTCCGCCACTGCTGTGGTCAGCGAGGATAAATGTGCTCTTCCTTAACGCAAGGAGTGTCACGCTCCTTTAGCTAATGCCCATAAAGAGGTTATAGGTTCCTCCCATTGTCGATGGGGGTAGCTGTCCAGCAGAGAAGCTAAGTCACACTTTCCGCATCCTAGCAAACAGTCTAGTCTTTGAGGAGTATACAGGCCACCCGTTCCTACATTGTCCTCAGAAGCAGTCAGATTGGTAGGGCCAGGGGCTATTTTCCCAACTTCTCTGCTCCCTACTGAAGAGAGTCCAGAATAGGGCAGAGGAGAGGGAGGTGGGTTCAAAGCCCCGTTTATCAGCCGTGACATCAATCTAACTTGCTACAAGGCATTATTGCACAGGGAAATAAGAGGAATTGTGCAAATGAAAAATACCACAGAAATCATTATTCGAAACAACAGTAAGAGTTTGAATGGGTTTTGTTCAACGTTATGCTCTTAATGGGGTACCGCATGCACAGAAGCCTCCCTGCACTCTCTAGCTATGGTCGCCTGTAGTGGTTGTCAGAAAGTGCCAGGAACCATTACAGGCAACTGTAGCTCCAGGGTCCTCTTGGGCAACATTCCCAGCAAGGAACGGGCCATCACTGCTCACCCCGTTTTGCACCCTCATTTTTTCTTCTGACCCAAAAAATGGAAAACACTTCCCTGGCTGTGTAGTTTCCTTGCTTTCTCTGGTAAGGAAAGGCAAAACGTTGCCACAAGGGTGTGTAGACACAGCGCCTCTTTCCTGTCTGGTAGCATGGGGCAAGAGAAGGGTTGCAAGGATGCTGTCCAAGTACGCCGTCTGTCTTCGCAGCATGGCCTCAAAGAATATATATATTGGAAATGGCCCATATATTCCCTTTCATGCCCCAAGCAGTAGCCCAGCTGATATGGATGCATGGTGTGCATTAACCACTAGGGGGCTCCCTCAGCCCAGAGTTAGAAAGTTTGCTGGCCAAGTTAACTCTAGAACGGATCTTGTTGATAAGATTGGTCTCATGCATGAGGGTATTTTCCCCGTACATTTTGAGTCTGTGAGGTTATGCTGCCTGTATGCAATGGGTGTGTATATGTACATATTTACTCTGTCTTTCTCAGAACATTTTAGAAGTCTTTAAAATAATGAAAAGATTCAGGTGGTGGCATTTTGTTTGTTAACCTCTGTATAGGAAAAACATACATCTCTGTTTGGAGAGTGCTGTGGGTTTTTTTAATCACTAGAAGAAATCCCTGCTCCTGTGCCTTTTACCACAGCCTAATAAAGAGACAAGTGGGTGCCCTTTTCCCCCCTGCAGAGAGTTAAAAGAGGGTTTCATTTCTTGTGTGCCAGAAATGAAAAAACTTCAATCTGATTAATCCTCCATCACTGAACTGATGAAGTGATGAATTTAAATCTAAGCAAGGTTGCATATAATTATTCCCTCAATGTAGGCCTTTCTTGAGATGCTGAAGGCTGTACAGGGACATTTAAAATGCAATAAATTTACAGCCCAACCCTGTGCATATTTACTCGGAAGCAGGTCCCATTGAATTCAAAGTAACGGCCATCGTTAATATTTCCTCTTTCATTTGCTAATACAGAAACACCCCCTGAGCCTTGAAAGATATAAAAGCATGCCTTTAACTCAGGGTTGGAGAACTTCAGGTCCGGAGGCCAAATACAGCTCTCTAGGACTCTGTCTAGCCTTGGGACTCCCCCCCCTCCCCCCCCCAGGCAGGCTGGCTGGCTGGCTGGCTCCCTGTCAGTATTTTGTGGGAGGGACACAGGCTCATGCTGGGAAATTTACATTTGCACAATTAAAGTGGACCATTGGTTTGTTCTAGCAATTTTTTATGTTCTATCAAAAACAAACAAAATCTGGGAAAGCAATGAAGCCGGAGGGCCCCCTTTTGCTCCAGATCCTGCAGCTGGGGTGTGGGGAGAGAGAACAGGGGAATGTTGGCTCCTGCTGATGTTCCAGTCTTACTGTGAAAGCCCCAGGATGCAGGATACAACATGTCTTTGTTACGTTGCTGACACAGCCCGGGGCTCTGGCTCTATGGTCCAAGCGTCGTTCGCAATAGATGTCCGTCATCAGAGTTGACCTGGACAGTGCTTTCTCTGGGCAGGGAGGCCGAGGTCATTTGTTGGTAAAAACTGAGATCGCCCCAGGTCAGTCTGAAGCTCCACATTTCTCAGTCCTCTAAGGTTTGCTTTTGGTCGGATCATCTGGGTTCCCCTACACGGTCTCAGCTCCAAAAGCATGCTACCCCCACACACAAAAAAGTAAAGTCAAATCAAACCTCCTGACCTAGCTTGGTAAAGAGGTTGAGGGGAACTGGTTTGGTGCCAAAAAGATGAGTGCTGGGTGAAACCAATCAGATTCATTCTTCCCAGCATCCTTGAAGCCTCCAGGTGAGACCAGAAATCCCAAGGAGATTTGCAGCTTGCTCGGACACTGGGAAAGTTCTGCAGCTGGGCGCATTCCAGAAATATTTGGGGAAATGAGCACAGTGAGGCCTATTTTGGGCAAGCATGCAGAAAGCATGCTTCCTTCCCTTGCTAAAAATAAAGGACCTTTCACCCAAATTGGGTTGCTGTTCTCACACTGGAAAATCTGGGACCAGAGAAGAAGCCTTGGCCAGCCCCTGTCCCAGTCAGAGCCCTGCAGGAAAGACTGAGCTATGGCTACCCCCACATATTGCTTTCTATGGGCACCACTTAGCAGGCTCACACAAATGGGTTTGGGGGATACTTTGAGATAACTGCAAATCTCAAGCTGCACTGCCCCCTGCCCACCAGACGTAAAGGAGTTCTGCAATATGTTGGCTTCCCTTCTCCTCCCTCCCCCGCCCTCCAGGATTTCAAAATGGGAATAGGAGCTCCAGTTCCAAAGTACCTGTTTATGGAGCATTCATCCTGTTGTGCTTGTTCAGCACTTACGTAGATGTTAGACAATGTCTACTGTCCAGTTTTTATGGAGCATTCAGTTCATCCCAATTTGCTTCCACTGTGGTCATACATGTTCCCGTGACTCAGTCGTTCATCCCACACTTTTCTGTGCATTTCCCTGTCATTTTCCTAGCCACAAAAGTCTACTTTTTAAAAAAAGGGAGGGGATTTGTTGTGCTATGATGAAAGAGCCCTTTAATCCACTCTATTTGTGCACATTTAAATTTCCCGACGTGCAATTGAATCTCTCTTGCAAAATGCTAACAGTGTGGAATCCTTGATTTTGACTAGCAGCAGCTCACCAGGGGCGTAGTTATAAGAACATAAGAAGAGTCCTGGTGGATCAGTCCAGAGGCCCATCTAATCCGGCCTCCTCACAGTGACCAGACGGATGCCTGTTATGGGAAGCCTGCAAGCAGGATCAGAGCACAGCAGCACTCTCACCATTTGTGATTTCGGGCAACTGGCAGTCAGAGACACACTGCCTCCAACAGTGGAGATAGATCATAGCCATCATGGCTCCTAGTTGGACCTTTTCCCTGTTACCTGCTATTGAAATGCCAGGGTGGCATATTTGCATCCCACTATCTCAGACTGATGGAGAGGGACAGCGCTGAACGCACCAATAACATGGAACGAGGTACAGTTGGGTCTCCCAAACAGAGGTAAATTGCCTCTGAGCTTATCTCAGCTCACAGTCCTTGATAGCCTGATGCACCCAATGTATTTATCATCATAACTTCCTGCGGAGCTGAATTACATAAGATAATGAAGCACTCAGTCACTTCCTTTGTGTCCATCTTGGGGATGCCAACAATTCATTTCTTTTGACAATAGCGAGTTATACTACTTTTATGTGAGAGAAAGATAATTGTTTATCTCTGTGCTTTTCTCCTCATCGCTCATAATGATTTTAGAAATGACTTTTCAAACCTCTTGCCAATCTGAAAAAGATGCTTGCTTCAGAACTCCTCACCCTCCCTGTATCACTTGGGCTGGGACCTCTTCAGCCTCCCTGAGGTGCCCAAACTTCTTTCCTAGAAGCAGATTGAATTATTGCTGACTCCATGTTTCAATTTGATCTGTTTTCCTAAGCGGAGATGTTTATCCAGTGCCTAAGTGAATCCACAGATCAATGGCTGGCCTAGCTGTGCTCTGCAAGGGGAGGAACACTCTCCAGAGCCAAACTCAGCTTCTGCTTTTTGTCTCCAGCATCTGATAATTGGGAGGTATAGTCCTCCTGAACATGGAGGATCCATCGTTAGCTAGCATGGTAAATATATGCAGATATGCACCAGTCCTCCATGAATCTGTTGACACATCTTGGCTTCTATCCAGCATCTAACAAGGGCTCTTATGCTAACAAGCGGGCAAGTTTTAATGTTGCACATTGAATGTTTCATGTCCTAATGTTTTCAGAATGTGTTGCACATGAGCACCAAATCCAGTTTAATTGCCTCACTTGAATTTGCAGGTATGTGATTGAATCCCACCCATAAAATAGTGAAAGTCTGGGAGTAGCCTTGGCTTCCAGACCACTCAACTCCTCTGGATGTGCTCCAGTTTGCCAATGTCCTTCTTAACATGAGGCATCCCAGAACTGGACAAAGTACTCCAGATTCCACCTGACCAGCTAAGAAAAGAGAAGAACTAGTACTTCTTGTGATCTGAACACTTTCCTTCTGTCAATGCAGTCTTAAGATTGTGTTTGCTTTTTTAGCTGCAGCCTTGCACTGCTGGCTGATGATCACCTCATGATCAACACAAAGACACCTAGACCCTTCTCTTTAAGATAATAGTCTGACTAGAAATCATGCAGACCCCCAGATTGTTTTTGTTATTTTGACTGTGAGCTTCCCTGAACTTTTTAAGAAAGGTGGCACAGATTAAAACAAAACAAACAAATAAGGGCCCCTCCACATGGGTGCTTTTTTGCAACATACCACTGATGTAATAATAGCACATTAGTGGTAGATTTATACTGGACTGTCCACACATCTTTCTGCTTTGTTAGTTGCTCTGTTGCACTTTCCCAATGTTATCACAATTGTTGCTGTCTGGAGGGGCACTCTTGCGCGATAGTGCAACAAAAGTGGGAGAAAACATAAACGGAAACATGTGTATTATCAAATGTTACAGGATTTCAGCAGCAAGTTACACAACATACACTGATCAGAAACAAAACAGTATGCGCACCCTAAAACATTTGAAGGTGCAAACAGTATTGAAAGCAGGATTATGTATAATCACCCCAAATACCATCATGTGCACCAATAATCATGAATGCTCACTGAAAAGGACATCTGGAGGGTCCCTAAATATTTATTTTTATTTATTTAGTTGCATTTCTAAACCGCCCTATAGCTAGCAGCTCCCAGGGCGGTGTACAACATGATAAAACCACAATATTTAAAATACAGCAAGTGTGTATTGCGCAGACAATATAAATATTATATAAACAAAGTGAAAGAAAACTAAAAAAAATAAGATTAAAAGCTTAAATACTTTAAAATGCCTGGGTGAAGAGGTGGATTTTTATCTGGCACCGAAAAGATGACAGAGAAGGCGCCAGGCGTATCTCATCTGGGAGGGCATTCCATAATTCGGGGGCCACCACCGAAAAGGCCCTAGATCTTGTTACTGTTCTCCGGGCCTCTGTATAGGTTGGGACCCGGAGAAGGGCCTTAGACGTCGAGCGGAGTGAATGGGTAGGAACATAGCAGGAGAGGCGTTCCATCAGATATTGCGGTCCAGTGCCGTTAAGGGCTTTATAGGTAAGGACCAACACTTTGGCCCGGAAACATATTGGAAGCCAGTGCAGTTGGGCCAGAATAGGTGTTATGTGGTCGAATTTCTTCGTCCCAGTAAGAACTCTGGCCGCAGCATTCTGCACTAGCTGAAGTTTCCGAATCGTTTTCAAAGGTAACCCTATGTAGAGAGCATTACAGTAATCCAATCTAGAGGTTACCAGAGCGTGAATAACTGATGCTAGGTTCTCCCTGTCCAGATAGGGTCGTAGTTGGGCTACCAGCCGAAGCTGGTAGAACGCATTTCGTGCCACCGAGGCTACCTGGGCCTCAAGTGACAGAAGCGGATCTAATAAGATCCCCAAACTACAGACCTGTTCCTTTAGGGGGAGTGTAACCCCATCTAGGACAGGTCTGACATCAACCATCTGAGCAGAGGGCCCCCCAACTAACAGCAACTCAGTCTTGTCAGGATTGAGCTTCAGTTTGTTTGCTCTCATCCAGTCCATTATCGTGGCCAGGCAGCGGTTCAGTACAGCAACAGCCTCACCTGAAGAAGATGAAAAGGAGAAATAGAGCTGCGTATCATCAGCATATTGCTGGAAACGCACTCCATAACTCCTGATGACCTCACCCAGCGGCTTCATATAGATATTAAAAAGCATGGGGGACAGAACTGAGCCCTGCGGGACCCCATACTGGAGCACCCAGGGACTCGAGTAGTGTTCCCCAAGCATCACCTTCTGGAGACGATTCTCAAGATAGGAGCACAGCCACTGCCAAGCAGTGCCTCCAACTCCTAACTCCGCGAGTCGCCCCAGAAGGATACTATGGTCGATGGTATCAAAAGCCGCCGAGAGATCAAGGAGAACCAACAGAGTTACACTCCCTCTGTCTTTCTCCCTACAGAGGTCATCATACAGGGCGACCAAGGCTGTTTCTGTACCAAACCCCGGCCGAAAGCCGGATTGAAATGGATCCAGATAATCAGTTTCATCCAAGAGGGCCTGGAGTTGGCGAGCGACCACGCGCTCTAGAACCTTGCCCAGAAATGGAACATTTGCTGCCGGCCTATAGTTGTTAAAGTTATCAGGGTCCAAGGAGGACTTTTTTAGGAGCGGTCGCACTACCGCCTGTTTCAGGCAAGGTGGGACCACTCCCTCTCGTAACGAGGCATTAATTACCTCCTTGGCCCAGCCGGCCGTTCCATTTCTGCTAGCTTTTATTAGCCACGAGGGGCAAGGGTCCAGAGCGGAAGTAGTCGCCTGTATCTGTCCAAGCACCTTGTCCACATCCTCGAGCTGTACCAACTGAAACTCATCCAATAAAACAGGACAAGACTGTGTTCTGGACACCTCATTAGATTCAACTGTTACAATATTGGAGTCAAGGTCCCGACGGATGTTTATGATCTTGTCTTGGAAGTGCCTCGCAAACTCATTACAGCGGGCTATTGATGGTAATATTGCGTCCGGAGAACCAGAGTTTAAAAGTCTCCGGACAACCTTATAAAGTTCCGCTGGGCGGTTACAAAATGACTGAATGGAGGTAGCGAAGTATCGCTTCTTCGCCATCCTCACCGCCTTCACATAGCGTTTCGTGGAGGCCTTCACAAGTGCATAATTACAGCCGGGGGGGGGGGAAATCACCTTCTCAGTCCAACAACCCTCAAGACACCTAAACAATATTTTTTAAAAATCAGACTTAATCTAGATGGATGGAAAAACTGGCCTATGGCTGTCCGAAGCTCCTCTGTCTCCATTTTCCCAACCTAGGAGGTCTCTGTGGCCTTAGCCCAGGCACACAGAAGCTAACCCACATGTTTGCATACATGGGCTGTTTTGCAAATGACTTTGACTCCTTGCCTTAAACCTAGCGGCTCAGCTGCTTTATGTCTGGCTGCATACAGCCTCATTAACTTTTGCCGGGGATGGGGAAACCACTTCATTTATAGATAAAAGGGAGATGTGGGGAAGAGAGGCCACAGATCACAGGGAATCCATCTCAGCAGTCCATCCTCCTAGGGGCTAGCAGGCAAAACTGACAGCGAAAATTTCCATCCTTGTTAGAGTTGTTGCCTGATTTTAAGCCCCCCCCCAATGGCACTCAGCTGAGAATCAGCCAGACAAAGGAAACAGATGAGGTGGGAGAAAGAGAGGGGCTTTGGGAGATAAATCAGTCCTTGATGAGCTCTCATCAAAGAGAGCTCTTTCTTTTTCAATAACATGTAGAGATGAGGCTGAGATCAAGAGATGGAAAGAGACTTCTCCAAGGCTACTGTTGGCATCTCCTTATATCTGTATAGTCTCAGGTCTCTGTGGAAGATGCCAGTTTGCCGACACAACCAAGGAAGTATTGCAGACTCTCTAGCAAGGCATTCCTCACAGTCTTGATGCTGAAAAGTAACTGGCATGAAAATAAGTAAAGTTTAAGGAAAGCTATGTTATGTATGATATTACTTTACATGACATTATCATTATATTTTTAACCCATACTTCATCCTAGAGCAGGTTAACATTCAATTTAAATATGCAAAACACAGAAATATGAAACAGTGCCAATAAGAAGCAATATTTATGCATCCTACAATCAGTTTAAAACACCAATGGAGTCAAACACAGCAACTTTTTGGAACCAGCAATCCATTTCTGGCATCCCACAAACACCAAGGCAAACAGATAGGTCTTGACCTGGTGCTGAAATGCCAACAGCATTGGCACCAGTCATACATCCAGGGGGAGGGCATTTCACAGTTGGGGTGCCAACACAGAGAAGGCCCTAGCCTGGGTCTCCATAAGATGTAGCTCTGGTGGTACTAAGCCCCCGCCTCCCCAGATCTAAGAAAATAGTAATGCTGATACAAGTGGAGGCAGGTTTGCAGAAGAAAGTGCAGCATTGGTGGCCACTTAGGGTGTGCAAGGTGTGCAGTGCACAAGAGTCCACAGCCAGAAAAGCCAGAAATCTTTTAAACTAAAATTATCATCTACAACAATGGTGTTGTACACAGTAGTTATATGATAGTTATATGATAGTTTCAGGCTGTTTATATTTTTTCTCCAACAGTAATGCACCGTGCCAATTGCCACATCTATTAATATTACATATAAAGATGCATCTCTAGCAGGGGGTGGAGATTCCCTGCCACATTCCCTTCTAGGAAACTTTCCGAGGGCCACATGCCAGCTGTAGGCGGGGCCAGAGGCAAAAGTGGGCGGAGCAGCTCATGTCAATTTTATCTTCGTAGAGCAGGCTAGTTTCTACACACACTCACATACCCTGTTCGTCCTCCACCTGGACAAACAAGAGGCATCAGAGTTCAAGGACACATAATTCCAGCCAGGAAAAAACACTTAGGTAGAGTGTAAACCAGGTGAGGGGTGTGGCCTGGGAAATGTTCCGAGGGCCAGACAGAAAGTCCTGAAGGGCCGCATTTGGCCCAGGCCTGAGGCTTCTCATCCCTGATCTATGTAAGCTGTATGTGCTGCCGTCGATTCCAACTTACGGCGACCCCATGAATAGGGCTTTCATGAGGCTGAGAGGCAGTGGCTGGCCCAAGGTCACCCAGTGAGCTTCATGGCTCTGTGGGGATTCAAACCCTGGTCTCCCAGGCCATAGTCCAACATTTTTAACTGTCTTTAGAAGTTTTAATGGTATTACTTTAGTAGTGACAAGTTTCCCACCCTGGGCTCCTTTGGAGAAAGGGTGACGATATAACAACAACGATAACAATAATATACACACTGAAGATACGTACTTTATATTTAATTAAGTTTCTTCTTCTCATAATAACATTCCATCTCTGATCAAAAGGCACATAACTGGATACAGCTCTCTAGTAGAATTTGCTTGGGAGGGAGGGAAGCCCAGTAAGTTTTTTGCACAAGGGCCCGCAGCAAAGTGTAGCTGCCACAGAAGCACCGATGTCAATACCGACCCCAGAATAGCTGCATTGTACCATTCATGTAGTTTATGTCTTTCTCTGTGTTTAAACAGTCAGGCAATGAGTAAACCGCACAGGCCCTGAGCAAACCAACAATGCAGCAGGCTCCTAGGGAACACAGCACATTTCTCTGGTGTGTGGAACCTCATAATGAGTTTTAACAAGTGGAGAGGCCTGTGAGGCTCTTATGGGGGCTTGAGAAATGCCTCCCTCTCCCCATGGCCATGGATTGAAGAGCCACGCTGGTGATTCGCGTGCATCATCATCACGAGTGCCTCGGGTGCCATCCTGACTGCCCCTTCTTCTCACTGAGGGATGGGACAGTCATGACTGAGCAACAGAAGTGACCTCAGTCCACAGTGAGCCTCATTATCAGCTCTTCTGTCCTCCCTCTCTGTCACCACCACAACTTGAGCAAGTCATTTGTTCCCCACCATGGTAAGAATTTGGCAGTATCAGAGTTATATGAACAGCGGCAATCTGTTCCTGCCTCTCTGTTGATTCAATTCCTTCCTCCTTGTTGCTCTGGGCTAATGTATCTGTTTCACATGTTATGCTCACATTAAGATGTTATATTAGGTCTCCTGAAGTTCTTCCTTGCTCCTTCCACACTTTCAAGAACAGAGAAAGTCACTGGCAGTGGTTACCTGCACCAGCTATTGTCAGCCTGGTGCCTTTCAGATGCTTTGGATAAGCACTCCCATCAGTCCCAGCCAGCACAGCTGATGTGAGTGCTTTTCCAAAACATCTGGAGGGCACCATGTTGGTGAAAGCTAGGCTGCATTCCCCATTGCTCTTAGATGATCACAGCAAACAGGACAGAAGCAATGGCCATGTCCCGTAGGCGTCTATGGATGCAGCAGACAATCAGCTGTGTGGCCAAACACTGGTCAAAATAGGTGAATGGGTTTTTATTGACAGTGGGCATCCGCATTTTACTCATATAATCACTTAATTATATTTATATTTATTTTGTAAACTGCTTAGAGATTTTTTAAATACATATATTAAGCTGCCTATACATTGATGGATTGGACTGATTTAAATAAACAAATGACTAAAATGGTACTTACATGCTTTATTGGTGCTGATGGTGGGCATATGGTGTATGCAACTTTGAAAGGAACAATTTATACTGGGAAAATAATACAGGGTAAGGGGTGAACCCCCTACCACTACCACAGCACTAATCAGATTCTGTTGTGTCCCTCCTCCTTAGTTTTCACTTTTTTAGAAAAAACAACGGGAGATCCTAATCGGGTATACCCGGCCCTCGATAACGCCTTCCACATTCCCCCCTAATTGAGTATATCCTGCATCTTGTCCAGTTGCGAACTGTCCCCCCACTTGGAATAATAAGGTGGAAAGCTATGGGAAGTCCAAGCAGGGGCTCTCATGGAGCGATGGGATGGATTTGTTCCTTCAGTGTCACTTGGTGTGGTCATGAGCAGTTGCCAAATCAGATAACAGCACAATGTTTTGAAGCTCTTGTTACAGGCCCTTGTTCCCACCAGTTTTAAAAAGATTTGCAAAAGACAATTCCACTGAGACTGGAACTTTTTAGGCTAGTTTATAAATAGTGGGTGATTTGCAAGTGTGTGTGTGTGTGTGTGTGTGAGAGAGAGAGAGAGAGAGAGAGAGAGAGAGAATCTATCTGCATGAGATCTACACTCCATTCCCCACTAGTTTAAGCATCTCCACAATCTGGTTTCCAGCTGGACAGGAAAGAGGAATGTGTTGGGAAATCAATTTATCGAATGAGTGGAAGGAGGAAACTTTGCCTCCAGATTAGCCTTATGGAGGCCACATTTCACACAGGATTTAAGTGTGTAGATAGCAATAGCTGCCTACCAGGTGGCAATAAAGGCAACAAAGAAAGATTTCTTTGCTGCCTCTATTGCATCCGCAGAGTGCTGTCCCAGGAAGCTGTTCCAGGTGGTCCGAAGCCTGGTCGGTCCAGTCGCTCAGGAACCCTTGGAGCATTTAAAGACTTCCTGTGACAAATTGGCAAGGCACTTTGCTGATAAAGTCGAACATCTGAAGAACTCGATTCCGTACGCTGTGGATGCAGTAGAGGATCCAGAGTTAACCAGTTGCAATCCGGTTCAGTGGGATCGGTTCCGGCCTCTTCCTTCTGAGGATGTGGACAAGGTACTTTCAACGGTGAAGCCTACCACCTGTCTGATTGATCCTTGCCCATCATGGTTCCTTATGAACTGCAAGGAGAAATTGGGCGAAGGGATCAGGGCGGTGGTAAATGCATCCTTGAAGGAGGGTGTAATGCCACCGGCCCTCAAGGAGGCAATTATAAAACCCATTCTAAAAAAGTCCTCCTTGGATCCCCAAGTTTTGAACAACTTTTGCCCCATTTCGAATTTGCCATTTTTGGGCAAGATCATTGAGCGAGTGGTGGCTAACCAGTTGTCAGCACACTTGGATGAAACGGATTATTTAGATCCATACCAATCGGGTTTCAGAACTGGGCATGGTACTGAAACAGCCTTGGTCGCTCTGGTAGATGATATGAGGAGGGCACTAGACAGGGGAGAATCCACCTTTCTTGTCCTCCTAGATCTCTCAGCGGCTTTTGATACCGTCGACCACGGCATCCTGTTAGATCGCCTGGAGGGATTAGGAATAGGAGGCACTGTTTTACAGTGGTTCCGTTCCTTTCTCTCTGACAGGCATCAACAGGTAGCATTGGGAGATGAGGTTTCAGACCCTTGGCCCCTCACTTGTGGAGTACCACAGGGTTCTATCCTCTCTCCCATGCTATTTAACATCTATGTAAAACCGCTGGGAGCTATCATCAGGGGTTTTGGGCTGCGATGTCACCAATATGCTGATGACACGCAGCTCTATCTCTCCTTTAAATCTTCACCGGAGTTGGCTGTAGAGACCTTGTCCAAGTACCTGGAATCCGTGAGTGGGTGGATGGGAAGAAACAGGCTGAAGCTCAATCCTGATAAGACCGAGGTGCTACTTGTGGGTGACAGGGGAAGGTTGGGTGTTGCTGACCTGAATCTTAATGGGGTAAAATTGCCCCTGAAGGATCAGGTCCGCAGCCTCGGGGTTGTTCTTGATTCCAAGCTGTCCATGGAGACTCAGATTTCGGCAGTGAGCCGGGCAGCTTGGTATCAACTACACCTCATACGGAGGTTGAAACCCTACCTTCCTATTCATCAGCTCCCACTGGTGGTACATGCCCTGGTTACCTCTCGTTTAGACTACTGCAATGCACTCTACGTGGGGTTACCCTTGAAAATGGTCCGGAAACTACAACTGGTGCAGAATGCTTACAAACAGCCGCCGCCGTGATCACATCACGCCGGTGTTATTTCATCTACATTGGCTTCCAGTTGTTTTCCGGGCCCAATTCAAGGTGTTGGTCTTAACCTTTAAATCCCTATACGGTCTCGGCCCAGTTTACCTGAAGGAGCACCTCCAGTACCATCAACTAAGCCGCCCGACCAGATCAGCCACACAGGGCCTTCTCTCCGTCCCACCAACGAAAACAGCTAGGCTGGTGGGGACTAGAGAGAGGGCATTCTCAGTGGCGGCCCCCACTCTCTGGAACTCCCTCCCGTTCGATCTTCGCCATGCCCCTTCCCTAGATACATTTCGCCGAGCCTTAAAAACATGGCTCTTTGGACAGGCCTTTGGGGTCCCCGGGGTGGGCTAATTTCTTTATATTGTTTTAAAATCGTCTATTGATGGCCCTGTACTGCCGCTTTTAAAAATGGTTATTGTTGACTGCGCTGTATTTTATTATGTATTGTATTATTATGTATTGTTGAATTTAATGTTGTACGTTGCCTAGAGTGGTTTCGGCCAGATAGGCGACACAAAAATTAAATTTATTATTATTATTATTATTATTATTATTAGATCCCTCCAATTTGTCAGAACTGGGCAGCTTTATGTGTGAACCAACCTACATTTCACAGAGGATCTAAGTGTGTAGATCCCGCTGATTTGTTGTGGTGACTAGGCAGCTAGCTGTATGTGTGAAGAACCAAACCCGAAATTGGCTGCAGTGATGTTGGGTGATTTGACAGACCCTTCAGTGGTGTTAAGATCTGAACGAGCTCATTCACACATGCAAGACATTGCTAGATGTTTACAACCACTGAGTCAGAGCTTGGAAGTAATTTGTTACAAAAAAAGAATTACTTGTAATTCATTACTATTTTTTTGAGGAACGAGTGGGTAATTCCTTTACATTTTGATTGTAATAGAACAAGGAGTAATTTTATTAATTTTGTGGAGTAATTGTAATCTTTTCAGCATTACTTTTGGGCATTACTTGAGGGGGGAAGCAGGGGAAATCTTCTGCTCCTCTGATTTGTGGATGAAAATCATGTGCCTCAAACTGGGCTTCTGTGCAGCATTGCTCTTCCCTCATGCTCTGTGGGTGGGGAGGAGGTGAAGAGGGAGGAGTTGGAGAGCGAGATGGGGGTGGAGTGGGGAAAACAATTGTTTAAAAAAATGAATGGTGGTAGAGAAGAATGGAGTGGAGGGAGAAAGAAACCGGAGGGCAAGAACATGGATAAAAGAGGAGAAGGAGGCAGCAGCAGAATGGAGATAAAGAACTGTGGAGGTGAAATATGAAAACATGTGTATGTGTGTGCGAATACTGTATTTGCACTTGGCACACAAAGTGGCCTGCACCACCCTCTCTGGCTACTGTGCTACATTTGCAGTATTTTAACTTTTTTGCATCTCAGGGAAAAATGTTTGCTTGAGTGAGTGCCTCTTAGCTGGTGGAAGGGCCGGGTCCGGGAGGTGGTTAAGTGAGAGAGATTATGCTTGCTGGCTGGGGGGAGGGGTTGCACTTGGTTTGATGTGCAGAGATCTGAGTAGTGGCCTCTGCCTCCCTCCCCACCTCCCTTACCAGCGGAGAGACCACCATTGCTATCATGGATAAAAAGAATTTTTCTACTACTTCTGTATGTATATGTTTATTTTTAATGTTGTTTTAGGCTACTTAGATGTGCAGCAGCCAAGGCCAGCACCTTGTAAGCATTTTTCTAAGTAACTGAAATGTAGTTGTAGTGATTACTTTTGAGAAAAAGTAATCAGTTACTTTCAGAGCAATTGTTATTGTAACTGTAATTACTGCTTTTGGGGGCCATGTAATTGTAACTGTAATTTATTACTACTTTTTAAAAGTAATATTCCAAGCTCTGCACTGAGTGAGGAACATGTATGAATCAGCCTAATTGGCATGTGTGAATCAGCTTTTTTGTGTCATATTTACAACTGGATTTTTTTTCCTGGCCAGGAAAGTTTGGACATATCTAGCGCTGAAAACCTCCTAAACTAGCATCCTTTCCTTCCCACCAGAAATGCTTCTGCAGTAGGATGTCATGTTTTCCTTTTGCCTCTGGAACATCATACGAAGAGTCCTTTTATCAGGTCAGACAATTTCTCCATCTAGATCAGCAGACTGGCAGGGGCAGTTCAAGGTATGCTTCCCACCACCGGCTTACTTGATCCTTTTAAGTGGAGATGCCAAGGTCCAAAGGCTGCCTCTTTCTTATCAAGGCTGCAAGGGGCAGTTTCCCAATGTCCAGCTCAAATAGGGAGAGAAATCTCCATGGAGAGAAGTAACCTCCAGGCCTGGAAATATAGCCCTATCATCATCATCACTGTTTATTTGTATGCCGTCTTTCCATAACAATTTATGCACAAGG
Source organism: Rhineura floridana (assembly GCF_030035675.1). Classification (NCBI taxonomy): domain Eukaryota; kingdom Metazoa; phylum Chordata; class Lepidosauria; order Squamata; family Rhineuridae; genus Rhineura; species Rhineura floridana. The sequence goes on from NC_084491.1 coordinate 40,745,030, forward strand.
CGGCTCACAACATGAACAGAAAAAAAGTTACACAACTCACTGTAAGAAATAAATTCAAATGGTCAATAAGTTAAAAACATCATAAAAACATACAATTCCTAATAAAATCCAACAATAAAATACAAAGCATAATCCCAGTAACAGCAAAACAAAAAACCGACCAACAGAAATTAAACTTTTACCCAAACAGAAGCCCCTAAACAACACCCCACAGTCAAGGTGGTCTCTGGCATCTATGCCAGCCCTATGAGGAGAGACTGAAAGGACTGGGCATGTTTAGCCTTGAGAAGAGAAGACTGAGGGGAGATATGATAGCACTCTTCAAGTACATGAAAGGTTGCCACACAGAGGAAGGCCGGGATCTCTTCCCAGAGTGCAGGTCACGGAATAATGGGCTCAAGTTGCAGGAAGCCAGATTTTGAGTGGACATCAGGAAAAACCTCCTAACTGTTGGAGCTGTACGACAATGGAACCAATGACCTAGGGAGGTGGTGGCCTCTCCAACACTGGAGGCATTCAAGGGGCAGCTGGACAGCCACCTGTCGGGGATGCTTTGATTTGGATTCCTGCATTGAGCAGCGGTGTGGACTCGATGGCCTTATAGGCCCCTTCCAACTCTATGATTCTATGAATTCCTGCCAACAGCAGTGTTGAGTGTCAGCTGCACTACTGTTGAGGAAATTAATACCAGCAGAGTGGAAGATGATCAATATGTGGTTTGATCTACAGCTAAACTCCTCGCTGGTCATTTCTGCCCCTTTGGAGTTTTCAATGGAGCAGCTACTCTTCCACTGAATTGGCTTGTCTGCTTCTTTTATCCACAAGACAACTTTCTGTGTACTCACGCAGGAGCTGGGCTAGTCAGGGGCTCAAGGTCCAGACTGGTCCAAAGGATAACAACCTGTATACTGTCTAACAGATAAGGATGGGAGAATCTGACCATTTTGGTTTCTCAGTTTCTCATTTTGCCAGTCTTAAGTTCAGTTCTCCACATTGCCATATCAGTTTGCATTTTAAAACAAAAAGTAATGAAAATTCACCAGCATTTTAGAGCAAATCTCTCCTAATATATGCATTTGTGTGCAATTTTGCCTAAGGTACACATTTTTGCAAAACTATTTCCCCCAATATAACTTATTTCTATATGTTGTTTTCACTCATATATGCATTTATATGAACACTTTAGTATGTGCATTTTTTGTACATGTTACTTTGCTGGAGAGTTGCACTGCAGAAACGAGTGCAAATTTCAAAGGATGGCTATATTTTGGTTTTCAGATTATTTCAGAAAGTGCAAATTAGGTAGCTTTACCTTTAACTGCAAACTAAATCAAGTTTCTCCCCCCAACCCTACTAATAATTTATAACCTCAGTTTGATCCACTTTCCTGCCTGCGTAAGCGATGGTATGCTTCCCCTATTTTCCCCTGCAATTTGGGACAGGGATGCCTAACTTGTGGTCTTATAGTAACTCCATTCATTCCTGACCATTGGTCATGCTTGGGTGGAGCTGATGGGAGCTGATGGGAGCTGGAGTCCAACGTCTGGGGGACACCAGGAGGGTGAACACTGCTTTAAGCTGTCCCAAGATTTTCTTGCTTCTTTAAAAAAGGGGTTTGTTAGCTTATCTTGTTGCTTCTTACACAGCAAGAGCCGGCTAATGATTCGGTGTGGATAAACATCATTCCTCTTGGCCCTACTGTTCTCCCTTAGGAAATTTCCACATAGCTGCTATCTCAGCAGCAGATCACCGCACACACACACACACACACATGGACGGACGGACAGTTGTTTAAGGGATGTGTGCATGTGGGTGTGTTCTGAAAGGGTGAATTTCTGTCCCCTGACTCCCCTCTCAAACAGCAAATGACTTCTTTCTGATGTGTGATAACATTTTGCTGGGGCTCAGTTCTGGCTCCTAAAAGCAACAGATAAGACCCTAGTACATGTTGCCTTAATAGTCTGCATATATCTGATTTAAAACAACAATGGTTTCTTTAATTTGCTTGAGGCTGCAGTATTTGGGTTTTCACATAGCTTGGTCTTTATTTTAGCAAAGACTGGAGTAATAGAAAGCAAGGAAGGCAAGGAGAGGAGGGGGAAGACTGGAAAGGAAGAGAAGGGGACGGAGGCTCTTCCTTAGCAGTCACTTGGCTGCAAGAAAGGAAGTGATGAGACCAGACCACAGGGTCCACTCTGGCTCTGAGAGACCAACACCAGTTGGCTCCTCCTGTCCCTGAATCTTTTCATTCAAGATGCTCAGTAAAAGAATTTTGTGACTTTAAGAACTGGCACCTGAGTTTGCTCACTTTCTTCTGCCCTCCTTCTTTGTCCTTTTGGGTTCTGTCTTCTCAGTTGTAAGCCTAAGGTATCAGGAACTACCTTGTTTGTTACTGATTTTATCTAGGCACCTTAAAATGCTTCAGATAATTTTACAAAAAGCAGACGCCTATCAGGCTTCTCTATTGTCCCTTCCCATTTCAATGTATTGTTTACATCACAGGCCATAATAATGTTGACAAAAACACTCCACGGCTTAACACATTTTTAAACTATTTCCTGACAGCTTGAGGTATAGGGACTTGGAATATTTTTTGTTAAAGATGATATTCTGAGAAAGCCTGATTATGCATCTGCTGTAATATATGTCTTGTTTAAAAAAACCACCAGTCTTTTGTTCTTTCTCCAGTGTCCTTGGTATTTTTCCTCTAAAGATGCCTGGCTGGTTCCTCATTACTGGAGATCCAAAAGCAAGTGGCTGTTTTGTAAACTTTAAGAAAACATTCCCTGCTCCTACACTTTCTTCTGCTGATACTAATGTTTTGTTTCTATTGCCATATGTATATTGGTTGTAAGCCAGCCTCTCCAAGCCCTCCAGCTGTTTTGGACTACATTCCCCATCATCCTTGGCCACTGATTAGACTGTCTAGGACTGATTGGAGTTGGAATCCAACAACTTCTGGAGGGCACCATGTTGGGTAAGGCTGGAGACGGAAGGAGCACCTTCCCATAGGAACACAGAAAGCTAGGAGATGCCAGGAATTGAACCTGGGGCTTTCTGCCTGCAAAACAGATGCTCTTCCACTGAATTTGTTTGTCTTCTTGGCAACCATGCCCCCCCCACAAAACTTCCCTGCCTTCCAAGCTGCTAACCCCCCTAGATTCTAAGTGAATATTCTCTCTTGTAAATTCTCACCAGAAATCCTACAACTGGGTAGAACAACCATGGGAAGAAAAAAACAGCCACCAGGAAAAGCATCAATTGCATCCTCTGCGTGGAACCACAACCCGCTGAAGCTATGTGTAATGATGTTTGCCACCCTGGGCTCCTTTGGAAGGAAGGGTAGAAGAGACATTTCATAAATTAATAAATAAACGTAGTAGTAATAATGATGTCTAACTTGCCAAAGCTATAATACTGGAAGATCTTGTTTCAAATCTCACTCCTGCCATGAATTCATGGGACGTCCTTAAGTATGCCACTTGTCTCTCAGTGAGCATTTACACACTTTGAAAGTACATTCAAAGCACCTCTCCCCCCATTAAAAAAAAAAGAATCCTGGGAATTGTATCTCTGTGAGGGGTAAACTACAGTTCCCAGAATTCTTTGAAAGAACTAGAATGTGCTTTGAAGGTATGGCCTGTAAGCAGCCTCAGACTACGCGCGTTCCATCACCCACCTTGTTTAATTTGGGGACAATAATACCAACCTAATTTACAGGATTGTTGCCTAAGATCATATCTGCAAAGCACTCTGAACGCTCTTGTTAAGTATTTATTATTATTGATTGTAAATTGCTTTTGAGTGTTGTGAACAGAAAAGCCGCTCATTCATAATAAATGTTAACACTGCTACCACCAGCTCTGGTGTACTTTTCAAAATTCTTAATCAGCATTTTCCCAGCTTGCTTTGGAAACCCACACAGCTCTCATATCCCACAGCGGAGAATTCCAGGGTGAGGGAGTTGCTTGGTTTAAGCTTTGCCTCCTTGGCTGGACTTCATGAAGAGAATCATAGTGGCTGTGGCTGCCGGAGACACCACACTGATCTGGTCTGGCTGGATTCCAGTTGTGCTTCAAAGGGGACTTTCCTTTGCAGAAATGATTGCTGAAATGTAACCCCCAGCGGCCATAATTCAGAATACAGATATGGAACCCACTTCACCAGAGGATAAGCATAAAATCCAGAGATGGAAAATGCCAACTGCAGATACAGCAGAAGAGTATCCGAGATAAGCCTGGCCCCCATTTTGTTCTGCCCAGCACTGAGGACCTCACCCATTTAGACTGGTATCTTAGAAAATGGTATCCTGAGTACATATAAGGTACTAAATTTGGGGAGAATATGGAGTGTTTCCATTGCTTCTGGAAGGCTAGCAAGCCTTCCCTTCAACTCTGTCACGTAGCTGGGAACTGAAGCTGAGATAATGATTTGCCGGAGGCCACCCAGTGACTCTAGATGGGGTTCATACCAAGTTTCTCCAGCTCCAGAGCCACAAGGTTCTCTCTATGACATGTAAACCCAGAAAACATAAACAGAACAAACCAGAGGGACACTCAAGTGTTCTCTCTCTTTTAATTACTCAAAAAGAACAGCGGGCAGAACTGATTTTGTGAAAAGGGTTTCTTTTAATTTGCAAACCATCATTTACAGAGTGCAAAGCGTAGACTTTGCCATGACCACATAAGCAAACCAAAAAGCTCCTCCAGAGGCAGCGTGAAGAGCCATGGCCAGTGATTTGTGTGAGGAGGGACTGGCACAGGTGCTGGCTAAAAAAAGGCAATTGCACATCTTCTCCATCTTGCTATAAAATAACACCCAGAAAGACGATGAGAGTGGGCAGCACTTTGAACAAGGCACAAATCAGGAGTGAGCAGTTAGCTCCATAGGATGGTAGGCAGTCGCTCCATAGGACAGTAGCTCCATAGGACAGTAAAACCATGCATCTCTCCTCCTACTCAATTCTCTGTCTACCCTCTCCTCTGCCACCAAAATTGCAAAACATGCAATTAACTCTCAGTGCTACAAATCTAACTGCTTAGAAAGGCTGGAATAAAATTTCTGACGCAGATATTGGAGGGAAGGGCAGAGGAGAGAGAATAACGTATTATTCTAAACTAGGTTGCTCTCCTTGCACAATTTCTTTCGATCCTCAGTACCGATCAGTGCATGTAAACGCTGGTCTACACATGCAGACAAACTAGACAGCAGAGCGGCTTGTACCGATTCGGGCTGTGTACACACCATAATTTAAAGCATATGATTTCCCCCAAAGAATCCTGAGAATTGTAGTTTACCCTTCACAGAGCTACAGTTCCCAGCACCATTAACAAACTATAGTTCCCATGTTTTGCGGGGGAGCAGTGGGATCCTGTGCTTTAAATGTATGATCTGTACACAGCCTCAGATTGAAGGTGGGGAGGATCACATTACTGAAGGCTCCCTAAACAAAAAAGAGATATCTTTACAAGTAGAAAACTTAACAAAAGAATAAAGAGCATGATGGCCCAGAACCTCCCTCTAATATGCTACTTTGTCTTTAACTTATAGAAAGTTGTTCTTTTTTATGTTGAGAAGCATTACAAACATAGCATCTTCCACCTGCAATTGGAAGTTGTACAGTTTGTTCCACCACCTCAAAATTGTAACACATGTTGAATGTCTAGCTCCAACCTGTAGTGCCACAACTCATTATATAACACACACAAGCACACTTGAGTTTGTAAGCATTTTGACCTGCCACCATTAAGGCACTCAGTTTAGCATCTGCTCAAATCCATTCTTCATCTCCAAACCTTTGCCTCTGAGAGGTGCCTTGGTTCTCCCTCAAGTCCAGGGAACTCAGTAAGGGCTTAGAATGAAAAGAAAATTAAAAAACAAAATGCAGAGAATTTTTCCAAGTAAATAAAATAAAATAAAAACAAAGCAGAATTTGCAAGGATTTTAACAATCTGTTTTTTTTAAAAAAAAGAAACTGCAGATGAGAAACGTAAATGGCTATTCTGATTTGGCAAAAACCCCTCGAAAAAAATCCAACATTTGGACTAAGTGTCATCAAATCTCGCTTTTAAGTCTTAGCATCTGCCTTAGCAGGCAATGTGGTGTCACAAGATAGGAACTCTCATTTTCAGAACTGGAAAGTCCCCTTTGAGATTCCAGTCTCCACTCTCATTTTGCAAAGTGAAGTTTAGCCCCTGGAGCACTTGGGGTGAGAGTTGCACAACCTCCCCAAAGAACATCAAACAATGTCATAAAGGGCGAGAGCTCCTGAATGCACTGCTCAAGACTGCCACAAAGTGTGCTGCATAATGTCACAATAGTAAAACTTGCAGCACCCTGACCTTTCAGCTGTGGACCTCATCCGTAACCAAGAGTTCTTTACTAGGAAATAAGCTCTATGAAAACAACAGGGCTTACTTCCAAACAAACATGTTTAGGACTTGGGTGCCAGACACATTCTAATGCTATTAAAGCTACTGTGTGAAGGACATTGATATTGTGCACATTTATACAACCAGGACCAAGCCATGTTATGCCATAGCTTCAACAAGGCTGCAAAAATCTATCTCTGGCCCAGGTGCAGAGATCCATTTATGACTATAACAGCTATAAATGATTTAGTTAACTCAAAAGAATGCCACAAAAATAAAAATTGTCAGGATTTCATGCCTCCCAGCTTTCTTTTTCCAATTCAAACAATCAAGAAACCAGGAGAGTTCAACCACCACCTGTCCTCCTCCCCATTTTAAACACAGGAGAGTTGTAGGTTGACAGCAGCTTTCACTGGGCTCACTTGTTTTTTTGGATTTGCTCCCATTGCCTGTTTGCCAAGAAGTGATGCTATGGGCGTTTTCTGACTGGCTCTAGAAAAAAAGTGAGCTCAAAGGTTATTTTTATGCCCAGTGCAACAGTCAGACAAACCACTCTAGCCCATGTCCCACCTAGGTACAATTCATAGATTTCCTTCTACAAAGGATGCCACTTGCTCCTGGGACAGGCTTCAGGACTTAAACTATGGAATCTAGAGTCTAGCTTTCTTAATGAGGTCACCACCCTGCTCAAATGCAACCCAGACAAGGAGCCATAAAAAGCTTTAACACTGCTGTTTCAGTCCACATCAGAGACTTAGCAGGACCTGGAGACAAACCACACAGTCTCCAATGCTGTTGATAGAGCATTATCACTTGTTAAGACTATATTTGATAACATCAGCTTCCACCAACCTAACCCCAAAGGGTGAAATTCAGTTGTGCAATAAAGCTGGAATGTCATCGTTTTGCATAGGTGGCCTGTGTAAGTTACATGCCAACAGATACAACAAGAAGCTCGCTAGTAGACTACTGTGAGTGGTATCTCTGTGCTCTACATTTGGTGTCCAGCTTCCCTTTCTTATGGATCTGAAGTCCTGAAACAAATGAACACAGAAAACCTGGAGGGGGGAAATGAACAGTGTTGTCACTGTTCTTTTGAAATTGTACGTTAAAAAGATAATCAGTGGGCACTGGGATGTAGCACAGTGGCCAAGTTTCTTGAAAGAAAAACTGTGCTGCGATGTGTTTATAAGTGCAAGCTAAGTTAATGTACCTTCCTGCGAATAGCACCAGTCAGAATTCTACAGATCAGGGCTTGGAAGTATGGACTTTCCTACTACAGGATGCCCAAGTGCATATTAAGCTAACTAGACAATGTTCTCAAGAGAACCATGAAATTGGCTCACTAGTCAGTTTCAGGTAGCTGCAGGCTCACAACTAAGGACATGTCCTCTAGAACAGAAGTGGGAAACTTATGGCCCCCAGGATGTTATTGGACTCCAACTTCCATTAATCCAGCTAGCATGGCTAATAGTCAGAAATAACAGGAGTGGTAGTTCAGGAAGATCCAAAGAGTGAAAGGTTCCCTGCCCCTGCTCTAGAAGAAAATGCTGGAGTGAAAATACCCTTTCATACCCCCAATAATATAATAATAGAAGCAACATTGTCCTCATCTTTTTTTCAAATGTTTCCCAAACAAGCCTGCTACGGAATTCTTTGCTGTAGACACTAATTCATGGGAACCCCAAATGCCTAGAATTTCAGCACCTGCTCTCTTTGCAACAGGTAGTTCCTTACCAGAAAACTACATTTATTACTTGTTAGCCTTTGGCAGACAGGTTATCAGAGGTTTTTTCAAGCCCCACTTTTGAATATTCAAACATGATGGCTTAACACCTTTAGCAACAGTAACGTTTCAGACTATTACAGTGATCAGCTACTGTTCTTTTTGATGGTAGCAACAAGAAAATGAAAATACATGTGCATAGAAACTATCCATAGTATTTTCCAAGTTTCACTGATTGCAATAGTTCTTTGAAAACAAAAAGGGTAGCCATTGCTGATACCAATAATCAGCGTTAAGCTGCTGTCCACCAGCTGCCATAGAAAGCAGGGGGTACAAATGCCAGCAGCCCCATGTGCTTTGGCTAACGCACATGGAAAGCTTAATGGAATGTGCATAAAGCTCACAGATAGACATTGAGAGTCTGCAGGATCATCTGCCGGCAGAGTGGGCAATTGCGCTGGTATATGGCCTGCTGCAGCAAGATTTCAGTGCATTCTTGGCAGAGACAAAGGTGCCGACAAGGAAGTAGCAAGACTGTCTTTGTTTGGTCCTGGCAGATGACACATTTCTTCCGTTCTTCTTGTTCTTTGAGAAGAAGCCATGGGTCATTGTCCTCCTCCAGAGAATTGAGCTGCTCTTTTGTTGGAGGTTTGGTATAGGATGTGCTTGGTCCTTCACCGTAATGCTGTGAGTGCTGCCCTGTCAGCAGGCTCCGTTGTGCAGTTGATCCCAGATCATCTTCTGTTCTGTGATGGTCCCTGCTGCCACGGCCTGCTGGCTGCCATGTTTGGCGGGCACGGGCTATAGCCTGCTGATTGGTCACAGGCAGCCCTTGTCTTCTTGGATGAGCTGCTCCCAGAGGAACTGGCCCTGGAACTACAACAGCTCCACCTGGCCTTTCCTGGTTGCCCTCAATTGGGACTGGTTGCTCTTGTTCTACGTGGTGGTTTGCTTCCCTGCCACCTCTGTTCCAGCTGGCCATCTGGAGACTCCAGTCAGCCAGCCTGCGCCAAGCTTGCGAGCTCAAGACCATCTCCAGCGACAAGAGCATGATCTGATAGAGGCGGTGCATGTCCCTGATTAGGCGTTGGTAAGAAGGCATGGTGTTCAAATAACCAGACACTTGGCTTGCCAGTGTCCACGTTAGTTGAGGGTTGAGGATAAAGATGCTGGTAACAACAATGACAGACAGCAACATCAAGCCATAAAGGTTGAGGAAGAAAACATTAAGCAGCAGCTTGCTCACAGAGGCCAGTAGATCAAATGCCAGCTGGCAAGGAGTCCACAGGAGGATAGCCATAGCAATGGCACTGCTCGACAGCCGTGCAACAAAGGCAGCAAAAATGTCAGTGACTCTCAGAAAGGGTCCAATAACAGTTTCCCACAGGGTCAGCCCCAGGGAAAAAAGGTTCTGGGTCCCAATGAGACAGATGTTGATGATGCTGTTGACGAAGTAAGCCACGAGGCTCATGGCGATGGCACACACTTCACACACTTGCCTTAGAAGTGACTGGCCGGACCCAACTAGATTCCAGAAACCTCGGTGCATAATTTCTTTGCTTCTCAGTGTCAGGTGAGTAAATAGGTGGCCCACTACTTTCAAGCTCTCCATGCTGGAGAAGAAGCCCCGCAGCATGCTGACGATGGTGTGCAGAGAACCCAGAGTCAAATAATACAAAATCTCAGCAATGCATAGCAACGATAACACAATCCCATTCCAGCAGTGGATCGCACAAGCTACAAAGTTATTGGGCAGGTTGTAAACAAATGCAATGAGCCAGAGCAGGACAGACACCAGGGAAGAAACGAGGAAGAAGTGGACATCCAGCAAGACAACCAGGAGATCCACAATCATTCCTATGCCATTGAAAACCAGGACGACTAGATCCATAGCGGAGTTCCAAATGGAAAGTTGCCAAAGAAAAGAGTAATTGGGTTGAAATGGATTTGATTGGCACTGAAGGGAGTTGCGCCGTTTGCCAAATGACTGTTGTAAGGAGAGGCCCCAAATCTTAGGGATGAATTTTAATGTATTTTATATATTTATTAAATAACAGACTGCTTTGGCATCAAACTGGAAAATGCATTGAAGACGGATGTCTATACTCCCTTGTCCTTGAGGCTTGATGCCTTGTTCTCAATCTACCAGGAAGGCCTAATTTGGAAGTGGGGTGATTTAGTTACCCCTCTCTCCACTTGGAAGACTTGAGAATTTATTCAAGCAAGCGTAGTCCCTAAATCACGGTCCTTGACTTCCCTTCCTACTCTCACTTCAAATTATTGAGATTCAAGCAAGTAACCCCATAAGTCACAGGTGAGAACTTCATTCTTCCTGCTGAGAAGTGTTTTGTTCAGGGATTGTGCTGATATCGAAAGGGGAAGTGAGGAGAGTGCTTTTAGCTACATGAGAAGAGGGGGAGCAAGCCTAGACACAAAAAGAGAAAAGGCCTCAGTCAGGGGGAGCCGGGACTCCTATCAGTCCACTCCACTGTGGCAAAAAAAATATGAAATCAAGGAGCTTTTTGGGTTGCACTGGAACCCACTGGAGAGGGAGCACTCAGTAGACGGGAGAGGCAAGTTAGGACACGTCCCTTGGTGTAGCAGGAATGCCTCTGGAGGATGGGGGAGAGGATGGAAGGTTCCAGTGGAATCCCCTCCCCCGGGGGGGGCTCCTTGAGAAAGGTCTCTGAGGTCAACTTAGGGCAGTGGAACACAGTCCAATGGGGGGGTCATTCCATACTCCCCTCCCCCCAGGAGGTCCGAGTCAGCTCCTCGCCTTGACAGCCGTTGCTACCATCTTGTTCCCACTTCTCTCGCCTGCAACGGGCAGACTAAGGAAGTGGGGGGGAAAGGCGATCAGTCCCGTTACACCTCGCAATCGCTCCCACTCGCAGCTGCACCTGACGTTCTTTCCTCCTCTCTAATGGGCGCCGCCATCTTGGTAGGCGGGGCCGCGGCTCCTCGTCCAATCAGAAGGGGGGAACCGGACGGACGTTTAACTACCCAGCGTGTGTTTTGCTCGCCGATGTTTAATTTTTTTTTCCGCCTCCGCATCGCGATTGGGCAGTTTTGAAAAACGCCACTGGACGGTTGAGGAGGGGGTGAGGCTCTCACGAGGCGGTTGACGCTGAAGCCCCGCCCCACGAAAAGCCTAGCAGTTAATAGGTCACGTGATTCAGGAGGGGGCTAACTGCCTGCCTGCCTGCCTGCCTGCGAAGGGTGGGGATAGAGGTTTATTATTATTACTGTATTATGAAGAAGAGGCTTTTCCCGCCTTTTCTGTTGAGGGGATTTGCCCCTCCTTCTTTGAAAGGGTGGGCGAGTGTGTACAAAAGATTCCAGTCATTTTAATCTGAGGCGCCATTTCTCAGTTCTGTGAGGAGAGAAGCCAAGAACACAGTAGTGCACCCTAGGAAGGAGCGTTTTTTTTCCTCCTGGGGAGATTTTGTTTGTTAGTTACAAAATGAAGAAGGAATTCTCTCATATGTTTAATAATTTTGTTGAAGGATTTTTAACCTTTATTTTTTATTGTGGGAACATCTTGCCCCACCAGATGTTGTGGGACTACCACTCCCCCTCCGCAGCCCCAGCGAGCGTGGTCAATGGCCAGAGAGGGTGGGAGCTGCCGGTGGCTCCCATCTTGAGGGCCCTTTTTACCTATTCTTTTCCTGTCCTCAAGTGTGGGGAAATGACATGAGAAGTTAGGAGGAAACAACAGGAAGCACAAAAGTTGTAACAAGCACATTTGTAAGATGGTTTGCCCAGGTTGTAGGCTCCACACTCTCACCGGGGAATAAGCCCCTTTGAATTCAGTGTGACTTCTTTCGAGTAGACATGGCTAGGGCTGCTTTGTTAAAGTCGTCTCTTCAGGGACTTTGGGAGATGGCAGCTACATCTTGAGGCGAGGAGCCAGAAACGCAGAAGATATTTTTCACATAATTGTGTCTTCTGCACTGTTGTGAACACCAGCAGATCTTGTTTCTGCTCCAGTAGAGCAAATGTCCATCTAGTCCAGCATCCTGCCCTCACAGTGGGCAACCAGGTGCCCCTGGGAAGCCCCCAAGCAGGCCGCGGAAGCAACAGCTCGCTGACCCTGTCATCTCCCCAGCCAGTAACTGGGATACTGAGGTAGATTGCCCATGAACGTGGAAGTTCCACGCAGCCAAATATAAACCATTTTTTAAAATCTCGGCCTGTTATTTACAGCGATTGTTCTTAATGTGGGAGAGATTTATTGAGAAGTGAATGCCCACAAGCTGAACTGTCCCCTGAAAACAGGAAAGAAGGAAGTGATCTTGCATTTAGCTTTTAAACATTGAATTTATTACAGCTATATCATGTTCTTCCAAGGAACTCAAGGTAGTGCACGCTCTTCTCCCCCATTTTGTCTTCACAACAACCTTATGAGGTTGGTGAGGCTGAAAGGGAGTGACTGGCCTAAGATCATCTAGTGAGGCTCATGGCTGAGTAGGGATTTGAACCCAGGCCTTCTGAGTCCTAATACAGTGTTCTATACCACATTAAGAGCAGCATGAGCTTTCTTCACCAAGTAATAGGAACATAGGAAGTAGCCCTATGTTTTTATTTTACTTTATTATATTTATATCCCACCCTTCTTTCCAGAAGGAGCCCAGTACAGCAAACAAAACTCTAAAAGCACTCTAAAACATCTTAAAAACAAAAGACTTTAAAACATATTAAAACAAAACATATTAAAAAGCAATTTCAGTACAGACTCAGACTGGGATAAGGTCTCCACTTAAAAGGCTTGTTGAGTCAGACCTTGGTCCAACTGGCTCAGTCTTGTCAACATTGACTGGCAGTAGCTCTCCAAAATTTCAAGCTGCAGTCTCTGCCAGTCCTATCTGGAGATGCTGGGGATTGAACCTGGGACCTTGTACACCACCTTGAGCTCCAGGGAGGAAAAAGTAGTATATAAATGTAATATATAAGTGAATGAAAAGCAGATGTTTTCCCAATGAGCTATGGCCCTTCCCCAAAGTGATGGCAGACTCTGATGCACAGAAACCACCCTTGAGGTCTCAAGTTCTGTACTCTCAACCTCGGAAGAGCTGATAACCCTAATTCTTTTTGAAGGCCATTATTTGTTCACAACACTTTATGCTTCCTTTCTCACATCAGGTATCCTACACACACACCTGCAAATGTCTGGGTGCTGTTTATCTGTGACAGTTACTTAGCTACAAGGGCAAGAAGATATGCTTGGCTGTTGGCCACTGATCACCTTTTCTTCTTTTTTTAAATGCTTGTTTAGTACTTAGGTTCATAAAACCTGTTCTGACAAGTCGTAAATTAAACCTAGAGGGAAATTTGATCCCTGTCTCGTGCATGTTTGGGGGGAATTAGAAAAAACTTACAAATGCTGATTCTGTCAGCAAGAATTCAAGGCTACATTTCTGTTAGATGCATTCAAGGCTAAATTGCAAATAGCAAAATAAACTCAGCCTGTTTTAGCATTTGCTGAATTTTGAACCTTACAATAACTGTAGGAAGGTTATCAAAACAGATTCCCTTCCATTTGTCTTGGCAAAAGGTTATCAGCAGAGATTTCCTTTCATTTGTCTTAGCAAAGGGGATTTAAGAACATAAAGAAGAGCCCTGCTCAATCAGATTAAAAGTCCATCTAGTCCAAGTTACATTGGGTTGTAGTCAACTAAATCTTACTCAGAGTAGACCCACTGAAATTAATGGACCTAAGTTAGTCATGTCTAGTAGAATCACAGAATAGTAAAGTTGGAAGGGGCCTTTAAAGCCATCAAGTCCAACCCTTTGCTCAGTGCACTAATCCAGGTTAAAGCATACCTGACAGATGGTTGTCCACTAATTGAGAGCCCACCACCTCCCTAGGTCATTGGTTCCATTATCTTACTGCTCCAACAGTTACGATGTTTTTCCTGATGTTCAGCCGAAATCTGGCTTCCTGTAATTTGAGGCCATTATTCCATGTCCTGCACTCTGGGATGATCGAGAAGTGATTCTGGTCCTCATCAGTATGACAATCTTTCAAGTACTTGAAGAGTGTGATCATATCTCCTCTGTTTTGTCTTCTCATGGCTAAACGTGCCCAGTTCTTACAATCTCTCCTCATAGGGCTTTGTTTCCAGTCCCCTGATAATCTCTGTTACCCTCCTCTGAACCTGTTCCAATTTGTCTGTATCCTTAAAGTGCTGTGTCCAGAACTGGACACAGTACTCAATATGAGGTCTAACCAGTGCCAAACAGAGGGGAAGTAGTACTTCACGCAATTTGGAAACTATACTTCTGTTAATAGCATTTGCCTTTTTTGCAGCTGCATTGCACTGTTAGCTCATACTCAGCTTGTGAATTACAATAATTCCAAGAACCTTCTCGTATGTGGTATTGCTGAGCCAAGTATCCCCCATCTCATAACTCTACATTTGGTTTCTTTTTCCTAGCTGCAGAACTTTGCACTTGTTCTTGTTAAATTTCATTCTGTTGTTTTCAGCCCAATGCTCCAATCTATGAAGATCCCTTTGAATTTTGCTTCTGTCTTCCAGGGTGTTAGCTATCCCTCCCAATTTTGTTTTATCTGCAAATTTGATAAGCATCCCTGCACGTCCTCATTCAAATCATTCATAAAAATGTTGATGAGCACTGAGCCGTTACCTCCTCCCAGTTTGAGAAGGAACTTAATGGGTCTACTCTGAGTAGGACTAACATTGAAAACCACCCATTCCGCTTCTCCATAATGGTCAACCACTTCTTTGGAAAGCATACTGAGTTTTTATAGTAAAACTAAGTACTATAGTAAGTCTTGCAGCACCTTAAAGACTAACAAACAAGCCCATGAAAGCTTATGCCATAATAAATGTGTTAGGCTGCTTCAAACTGTCACTATTTTGAGGGTGGGATTCTATTACATACCAATAAATTAAGGTGGTGCAATTAAAATGGATTTGGCACTCTTGCACAACAAACCTGCTTTAAAAGAAAATCATAAACAAAGTGATGGGGAAATGCACTAGAAAGTGCAGGATAACAATTGCTTGAAATGATTTAATACAACCTCCCTGCAAACACATCAGGATGAATGCTCAGTTATGAGGTTGTCTTCAGCTGAGCAACCTTACTCTTTAAGGTGCCACAAGCCAGTTGTTTTTGCTGCAATGGAACTAGTTTACAGTCTCATTTAAGTCAGCCGTTATTGTGGAATAATGGCTTCTTAGCGATTATCCATCAGTAAGCCAGCTCAGTTGTCAAGAACAAATGCTCATTTACTCTCCTGGGTTACCTCTTGTTCTGCATAACGATAAAAATACCACACATTCTATGTATAAACAAAACTTTTACTAGTCTCTTCCATGTTTAAAATCATTTTCTCAAAGACAACTTACAATATACAGTGAAAATCCTATAAAAAAGTATAACATACAACATGAAATTATGGATATGCAACTAAAACAGGAAGCAGCAGCAACATTAATAATTTAATAGCCAGGACAGGCTCCAAGGAAGATACAAACCTTTTCATCTGGCAGTGGAAAGAAAGCAAGGAAGTTGTGTGACGGTTTATTTGCAATATACAAAAATAGATTATTTTAAAAATAATTCTTGTTTTCAATCCTTTTTTGTTTTGTTTCAAAGTGTTTATATACATTATTTTGACACCACTGACATTTCACAACTCCTTCCAGAATTCATGAGTTGTTTTAATTTCTTCAGAAGACTATTTCCAGAAAGCAGCATACAATATGCTTGATGCAGAAAGTCCCTCTTTCTGATTGATTGTTGCTAGGCTTTATGATGTGTGATGATTCAACAGCCAGACTTGTTTTAATTCCTTTTGTCTATGTAGACAATCGCTTGCTCAGGAAATCCTGCACACATTTGTACTCTGGTGTTGTGGGGCAGAATGTGGATTTCTAGGTTGTGCTTCTGGGGCAAAAAAACCAACCTTCAGAAAATTGTGATTGCTGGAAAACATGCAAAACACTGTGCTTCTTACAGATTTACTTTTCCACATTTGTGGTTTAGTTGTGATGCCAAAGTGCCCATCCAGAAGCTTCAGAAGGTCTCAGCTGTATTGGAAGAGACTGCTTTATACAGGGAAGTCATGGGGTTAATGAAGAATTTGCGCCAAGGTAATGGAAAAATATTTGGTTCCACTTCAGTCCTGTAGCACAGAGTTCTCTACAGTGGCGTCCTTAGCAACGTTCTCCTATTGCTCCCAAAGCCGTCTTGTCTGCTGCTTCCCTCGATCTCCGCTTTCCTGGTGTTCTTTGGTGTTTGTATTTTTCCATTACGAGGAGCTGTTTGTACTCTGTTTATGCAGGTGCCCTTTCTCCAAAGCCTGGGAGAGGCAAAGCTTAATGGATTTAACAGAATTTGAGTCCTGTTTAAGGCCAGATGCCCTGGTCTTAAAGGAAGGGCTACATACAATCACATTTGGCCTGTTTTGCCTCATTAGCTGTAGAAGACAAACTTGAACTGAAGATTTACACCAATTAGGTTGATGGCAAAGAAGCCTTGAAAAACATGGGCCAAGATATAAGAGCAGTTCTTCATAGCACAATTTCCTTTGCTATTAGTTTAGCACTAAATCAGACATGGCACAGAGAGAGTTGTTTAAAGAAACATGGGCTGTGCAGATGCTACTAGGTCAATTCCTTTTTACATTGTTGACTGGAATGGAAAGCCTGACTGGGATAGAAAGTGGAAGAAAGACAATTTCAAATCAGATTGACAGTTTAGCCAATATATATAGGATTTATATTTTAATAGCAAAGTGGTGGGGGGATAGGGAGGCAAAAAGAAAAGGAAAAATCCCTCACTTAGGAAAACAGCTTACACTTCAAGGCCAGAGGTGAACATAAGCTTGCTGGATCAGGCTAATGGCCCATCTAGTCCAACATCCATTCTCACATAGGCTACCCAGATGCCTGTGGGAAGCTTAAAAGCAAGGCTTGAGCACAGCAGCACTCTACCCACTTGTGATTTCCAGAAACTGGTATACCGAAATTTAGCACAGTCATGTCTTATCACAGCTACTGGATAAGGTTTGTGCACATTACATAGATTGGCATCCTCTCCATTTAGGAATATCATGAATTAGAGTATAGCGAATACCAGGACTGAAGTGGGATGGAAGTGGGCTACAGCGGAGAGCAAAAGTGTGTTGGCAGGATTTCAAGAGTTGACTCCAGAACATAAGACATAGGAACATATAGATAAGATTATATGAGATAAAAGCTGATTGCGGAGGGGGCTGTGGTTTGCAACATTTTATCAAGGTGGTGGCATGCTCAGTACCTGCCCACAGCTCAGTGCAGCTGGGCTGCAGCCACCATTAAGACCTCATTCCAAGCAGTAGTCTAGTGGCAAATTCAGAAGCGCAAGCTCCCTTCATGATAGTGATACCATGCCCTCTCACAGCCACACCCTCTTTGCCACTTTCCTTTGTCTCCCTTGCTGTTATCCACTACAACAGATGCCCCAGGAGCCAATCAACATGAAAGGGGCAGCTGTGGATTAGCTATTGAGAAGAGTCTTCTCAGTGGCCGATTCACTCTGATTGGCTTCAGTCAGCACAAACGGAAAAGGACTCTTCTCAGTGGATAATAAGCTACCCTTTCATGCTTATTGACTTATATATAGGGACCTCGCTGGGACCTTGCCCCCCCCAAACTAAGGGATCTATGACCCCCTGCAACTCCAACGACTACATCCCTGATCCCAAGTAGTACATTTTATGGCCTGCTTCACATTCCTCCTGCAGTATGACCCCCCACACACACACACTCTAAAGTGCCCACTCTTGCTTGGAAATGAAGAACATGTTTTGCTTTGCATATTAAGCATCCATAATAATTCCAGTGCCATTCCAAGTGGCTCTGTCCAAGGAATCAATCTTACATTCCGTTATATGATTCCAAACACAAGTGCTCAGAGCTTGGCATTCCTTTCCGCACAGGCCTGAAAGCATCAAGTTGAGAATCTGTATGTCAAAGCAAACTGCAGGGTTAACACTAAGGGTCCCTGGAGAGAAGCATTCCACACCCATCGAGCTCTGAAGTAAGTGATGACAGGCCCCTTGCTCTTTGACCAAGACCCTCAGCCGGAGGCTTTTTAAGTGAAGGGGAGGAGAAGAATTGCCGATGGGGAAATGAGCAGAAGGTCCTCTCACACTAGTTGGTCAGGAATAATTTAGCTTGTTCAATTACTGAAGCATCTTCCACAGTGAACTTCACTGTGCATTTTTGTTGACTGTATCCTTGAGCTGTAGCTTAGCACTGCAGTGTTGCAAGTCTTTAACGCCTCTTATGTTGGCTTTGAATAGAAGACTCTTAAGAACATAAGAACATAAGAAGAGCCTGCTGGATCAGGCCAGTGGCCCATCTAGTCCAGCATCCTGTTCTCACAGTGGCCAACCAGGTGCCTGGGGGAAGCCCGCAAGCAGGACCCGAGTGCAATAACACTCTCCCCACCTGAGGCTTCCGGCAACTGGTTTTCAGAAGCATGCTGCCTCTGACTAGGGTGGCAGAGCACAGCCATCACGGCTAGTAGTCATTGATAGCCCTGTCCTCCTTGAATTTGTCTAATCTTCTTTTAAAGCCATCCAAGCTGGTGGCCATTACTGCATCTTGTGGGAGCAAATTCCATAGTTTAACTATGCGCTGAGTAAAGAAGTACTTCCTTTTGTCTGTCCTGAATCTTCCAACATTCAGCTTCTTTGAATGTCCACGAGTTCTAGTATTATGAGAGAGGGAGAAGAACTTTTCTCTATCCACTTTCTCAATGCCATGCATAATTTTATACACTTCTATCATGTCTCCTCTGACCCACCTTTTCTCTAAACTAAAAAGCCCCAAATGCTGCAACCTTTCCTCGTAAGGGAGTCGCTCCATCCCCTTGATCATTCTGGTTGCCCTCTTCTGAACCTTTTCCAACTCTATAATATCCTTTTTGAGATGAGGCGACCAGAACTGTACACAGTATTCCAAATGCGGCCGCACCATAGATTTATACTCTTAAATGTCACAGACTAAAAACATGGTTTTTGACGTGATAGACAGGGCCTTCCTAGGCAAGATTCGACCTAGTCACCTACTAGCGTAAGCAGGAATTGCCTCCTGGTGCTTCCAGGATGTCATTTCCGTTGAGCAGTGAGAGAATGGGACAAAATCAGGTCCCAAATGCAAATAGTTACATATTTTAAGAACATTTGTTGGGAATGTTTATCTCTCTCAATAAATACAACACTACAACAGGGCAATAATCGATAACACTTTTTAAAAAACAAATGGACTAGTGCTTGTGTACACACATGTAGTATAAAGGATGGCCTACTTGTTTGTAACTATCCATCATGAAGAACCAGTAAGATGGCCAGTGATCGAAGGCTGTATGCCCATTATGTGCAGTAGTGTAATGGCAAATTCAGAAGTGCCAGGTCCCTTCATAATAGTCACAGCCACACACCCTTCTAAGCAAGAAACGCACTGTTCTGCTGAAGCTAGTCAAACCCCGCCCCTTTCACTGTAAAACCAGTGGGAGCAGCTTGAGTGCATTTTTTTTTAATTCAGCTTCAAAGACATTTAGCAACTGATTGGCAGATCAACTTGTTCCCCCTCCAGGTGTGGCTAATGGAAATGCTTTGCTGTGGCAACTAGTGTGTTTATAGCCTTAGATTAAACAACCTTCTAAGATTCTGGCCAAGGTTGAATAATGCTTTCTGCTTCTCTGTCACTGTCATAATTTGACTATCCTTTCTAGCCGTTAGAGGTATTGCTTGAAACAAAGGGACCCTGCTGGGATCTAGCTCCCAAAACATTAAGGGTTCTAAGACCGCCTGAAACCCTGTACAACTGCACTCCTGATTACCAGCTTAAAATATGGGTAGGTTGTTCTTTTTCTCAATTCCGATCAAAGCTGGTTTGGGGAAAAATGCATCAATGTTCTCAATATTTCATAAAAAACGGCAGGATAGATACAGGATTGATATGGACTGTGGCTAACTGTAGTGTGTACACTATTTCCCAAATGAGCGGAGGGAGCACACTGGATGCTGAGTAAATGGGAGTGTGTACATATGTCATAGCCTAAGAGTGTCGATTGAACAATGTGAAATGGTCAAGCAAATAAAGTTACCCATTTTTTTTTCTTGACTCTGGGTAGAGACACACTGGTTCTGCTGGTTCCAGTGTGTCTCCACCTCTCTTTTCTGAAAATGGGGACACATGACACTAGTCAAACCCTGCCCCTTTTAACTGTAAAATCTGGTGGGATCATCTTGAGTGAGTTTTTAACAGAAATTAACTTCAAAGAGATTTCAGTAGATCAACCTGTTTTCCTCTCTAGGTGTGGCCAATGAAAATGCTTTGCTGTAGGCGACTAGTGTGCTCCCAGCCTATAGCATGGGTGACAATACTGATAGACACTTCAGAAGTCCAACAGAACCCTTATCTTTACAGAAAATTTTTCCCACGTGCCATTAACTTTTTAATTCTTGCTCTCTACTTTCTCTGATCTGCCTCTTCCTGGCCATGGAACAAGAATTAGTTGCGCTAGCCAAACTGCATGTTCTTTGTTTTGATTTTTATCATTTTCTGGAAGGGTTGAATATCTCCTCCCTCTGTTCTTAGGGAGGCCTGCTACACGTTGACACCCCTTGCTCTTAAATTATTACACTACACACAACAGTTTCACCCCCACTATCACACATCAGTTTGCAAATGGCTCTTATGCTGCTTATGCTTGAGTAAAAGACCAAATGGAGAATGTTACCTAGTATCCAGAACGCATGCTCTTGGCACTTCACAGTGGACTTGAGAGGAGGGAGAGAAAATGTAGCCTGTGGGCCCTTTAAACAAAACCATGGCCATATTTCTCTATCCCAATACACCATCCTTACTGCCTATATACACAACACTGATGATGCTATCATTATTCTAATAACCTGAGTCAGGCAATCAACAGTTACCAAAAAAAGGCACCAAATTGCTAACTTCTCAGCATCAGGATTATAAATAAATGCAATGAGCTAAACTCTCCACTGCTCACCATAACAGATCCTGTTTTCATGTCCCTCCCTAATTTGCTTTTTGTGGATTTATTTGGTGTGATCATCTCTTCTCTAATTTCATACATTTCTTTCTGTTTGTGCCTACTCCTCTTCACACACACACTCCACTTGGTAATGAAGCTGGAGGTGCTTTCAGCATTTATGGTAATGTTTGGATTTGTGATTTCTTAAAAAAAAGGGAAATGGACTCTATCCATTTCATTCACAGTTTTATTTTGGGCAGGCTCTTGAGCTGGGGAAATGCAGCATATAAGAGGTGTCCCAGAACAAGCTAGCAGTTCCATAACTCCATGTGCTCCTGGAACGCTTTTCCTTTTCTTGGTTCTGGCTCCTCTGCTTCTTTATACTTTTCTGTTCCTTAACACTATTTCTGTCACTGATTGCTTCCAGACAACCAGTTTATTGAGCATTCATCCTGATTTGTTTGCACAAAGTTTGCAGGGGGGTTAGATTGCATCAGCTATTCATTGAGCATTTATTATGATTTGTTTGTGGGGAGCTTATACAACATTGAGTCAAGCAATTGTTACCCTATATTTTCTCATCAGTTCCCTTATTGCAAAAAAACCCCCAAAAACAACGAGGGGGAAGCTGGTTTGTTGAGCAAGAACACCAAATCAGCTTTAATTGTATGACCTAGATCTATAGGTATGTGACTGAATCCCACCTGAAAATAGTGAGAGTCTGGAAGTACCTAATCTCTCCTCTATGTGCTTGCGGGGAGTTTTTGCTCTTTAACCCAGTCCCTTCCAATGCTCCCTCCTGCTTGCATTGGGTTCTCCCATGACCTAACATTTAACTTCCAAACCAGGCATTGGATTTGACAGGCAGGTCTAAAAAGCAAAATACTCTTAGTATACCCACTGAAATATTTGGAGGAGGCTGACCTCCTGGCACTATTGCTGGACAAGAGAGAAGAGGACATTTTGGAATTCAGCACTCGGCTTGGAGAGACTGAGTATAGCCAGAGAGACCTCATGCTCTAGAAATTCTTGTAGCTATGGGTAGCACATCTATCCTATTGATTAATTTATTTGAGATAATTTATATGCTGCCTTTCCAGTGTAGGAAACAGGAAGTTGCTCAGGGCAGCTTACACAACAAATTTAAATTACAAAATTAAACCAATATATTGTTTTAAAAAATAACACTGAAAATGGACAGAACAAATAACATCAAGTAAACCATGGACCAGTCCACTAAAAACATAGATTGCCAAACCCAACAAACCTAGATAAAAGAAGAGTCTTCATATGGCACTAAGTCACCCTCCTCAGCAGCTTCCCTTTAAAGTCCCTTCCCAAATTGCTGCTGCTTTCCTTGCTTTCAGCCTGAACCCTGGGCATTTTGTGTCTGCATTTCCAGTTTATAAGGTCGTCACACCATGAGATAAATATTATAACGGATGTGTCAGCTGTATTCCTGAAGCTAAAGTTGCAACACCTGAGTCATCATGATAGAGACTTCTGTTATTTTACTCAGTCTCGTCTGGTTACTTCACAGGATCTGGGAATCTCTCTTACAAAGGCATGATTGCTGCTCTTGGCAATATACTGGAAATAATGAGGCATCTCTGTTAACATTGCAGCAGCTGAGAGCCTGCAGCAGGACAGAAAGACACACACCTCCCCACGGCTTGGAAAGTGTCCTCAAGCATTGCTTGTTCTTGTTTCAGACAGTTGCTAAAGGTGGACAGAGACACACACATTTGCTTAGAAAACAAATCAACAGCTGTCCCCTTAAATTATTTGTGTCTTGCTCTACCCAAGAATAATATAAGTGATTCCTATTTGCTTGTTTGGCTCAGATGCCTTCTCGGATTTGCAGCTGCTTTTCATTTTGAGAATTGAATGAACTTCCCAGATCTGTCTCATGCTTCATTCTGAATTTACCAGCCTTCCTTATCTAACTCCATTAGGAGTCATTTATGCTCATTTTTATGTGGGCAGAGCAATGGAACAGAACGGCTCTGGCAGTTGGCATTGAGAATTGCCAGAATTCCAGGCAACAGCATCATTTGTAGGAAAGCATAATTCGTTGATCTAGTAGAGAGAGAGAGAGAGAGAGAGAAAGTGTTCACTCTCCAAGTGCTTTACAAACTTGTCATGACTGGCAATATTTGTGTGTGCTACAAGCACCTCAGCGCTTCTTACACTAAAAGATAGCAACCTAACAGTTTTTGTCTGATCACTAATATATGTTTGAAACAGTGATGGAAAAACCCTGGATAGCTGAGGGAAAGGAGCAGGTGTTGTGTTCTCCAGAGGGAGTACCGAGGGGTCCCAGCTGCAGAAGGAATAGAAAAGTAGGCAAAGCCAATGGGAGGGGGGAAATGGGTGTCCAGCTGGTGGTTAAACCCTGCAAATCTGTCACTGGTGAGCAGGTGGCTGATATTTGCCCACCCACATGAAGCCCTACTGCTTTTCCAACCCCCCCCCCCACTTTCTTTCATTGCTTTGTCATCTGACTCTGAACTGGCTTTTCCTCAGCTGTCTGCCTCTTAGAGGGTTATTATAAAATATGGAGCTGTATGAAAGGGGGAAGGGAAGGTTGCAGCACTAGCAGCAGAAAGGGAACGGGGCAGGAAACTCCTAACAGGAATCACTCCTAAGATCTGTCTCTTCATTTGACACACTGTGAGTAAGAATTGCCAGGCTACCTAGGGGCTATAATAAGAGGACACAAGAAATCTAGTTTGCTTGTGTGTGCCTGATTAGTCAGGGATGCATGGAGATGGTGGTTGCATATAAAATGAGAAGAAAAGAGACTACAACAAATCTAGATAGTCCTGCATGCTCCAGAATCACAGGGACTAGAAATTTATTTTTTCAAAAATATAATGTTTATCAGGATTGTAAACAAAACAATAGATTGAAGGAAAACTGTGCCTGGGAAGACACTGAGGGCTTATCCAAACGGAGCAGGATAATCCACCGTTTCCATATCTGGTTTGTCAGCTGATAGTCCTCACTTTTTGCCTTTTTGTTCGCTGTTTCCCAATGAAAAAAAATGTCCCAATGAAATTCCCGATTTCAAACCGCAAATCGCATTTTTGCCGGTATTGGAAGGAGCGGATTTAACCCGCGAAAATGCATGACACCGTGCAACGTCATTTGGACAACCGAAAAATAATAAACACACATAGCGCGCGTGTCACACATTTTGCAGTCCTCTGGATGAGCCCTAAGGCCTAATTTGTCTCTCAAATTGTATTTGGAATCAACTATTTTGGATTGCAGACTACCTTCTTCCCAGTATCTGTTTTCTGTGCCAAATAAATTTTGTTGCATGGCGGTTGAATGTTCAGTTATGGGAATCTGCAGTCTGAAGTGGTGCAGCTCAGGTGCAGGTTTACCACCTTGGAAGAATGAGACCTAAGTGTAGAATGCTGGAGGAAAGGCTTTTTGTGTGTGTGCATCCCACCTTTCAATGCAATGGAGCCACAAAGTGGCTAACAATTGTAACATCCTGATTCCAAAGATATACATAAACGTCAGAAAACCAAGAAATTGCCCCTGGTGAAAGAAGGAAATGTTAAGACTACAACAAATGTATACACACTTACCAGGGAGTAAGTCCCATTGAATTCAAGTAGATATGTATAGGTTTACATTGTTAACCTGCTTTTCAAAAATCAAGAAGGAGACAACATGTGCCTTATATGGGAGAGTGTTCTACATCCTGGATGACTCAGCTGAAAAGGCTGTGGTCCTTGGGGATGCCAGTCTCCCCTAAGTCACAGAAAGCAAGTGCTGTTTGGACCTATTGACGTTTCCAAATTGTCTTCAAGGGAAGCCCCATGGTGCTGTGCAGTATTCTAATCTGGAAGCTAGTTACCAAAGCATGTGTGATGGTTTAAAAATTCCTCTTTTTCCATGAGACAACCCAGTTGGTGTGTTAGCTACAACTGAAAAAAATAACTGTATGTGACAGTTAACCCTTGAGTGTTTAGGAACAATGCCAGATTCAGAAGTACCCTCCAAAACTATTTCTTAAGAAGAAGAGTGACCCCATCCAGAGCAGACAGAATCTCCTGCATTCTGGTTTATTGGGTCTCCCAGCAAGAGTAACTGTGTCTTATCTGGACTCATCCTTAGTTTACTTGCTCTCATACAATCGATCACTAGTTTTCAAGCACCTGTTCAGGGAACTCACTGCCTCACCTGTATGAAATGAAAAGGAGAAGCAGAGCTTGGTGGTGCCATCAACATACTGAAAGCACATTGCCCCAAATGTCAAAACTACTGTACTGTACATTGTTAAGTAGCCTGGAAGACAAAACTGAACACTATGGCAAATTGTATGATAAAGGAAGACAGACTCTCAGGCTGTGAGTACACTAAGCGCCTACAGCAAAGTGTTTCCATTGTCCACACCTGGGGGGACAACAGGTTGATCTACTGATCAGTTGCAAAATTTGTTTGAAGCTGATTTTTTTTTAAATGCACTCAAGCTGATCCCACCAGGTTTTAGAGTAAAAAGGGGTGAGATTTGAATAGCCTCATGTGCCTCTGTTTTCAGGAAAAAGGAGTGGATATGTGCTGGAACCAGCAGAACAGTAAATGTGTCTGTAATAACCAACAACAACAATCTTTATTGCTTAGTCAACCAACCATTGCAAAACATTAAAACAACCAACTAAATACAAAGCAGTTGAAAGATAAAACATATACTTAAAATAGATTATACAGGGAGCAGTTTCAGACAGTACAATAGGTTAAGAACAGTGCACAATCTTGCAGGGTCTGATCTCCATGACCAAGTTCAGAGATTTGGCCACTTCGACGCTAATTGATTTGTCAGTGCCCTCAAGGAGGGCTGACAAAAGAGCATCCATGGAACAGCCTGGGAAAGCTTGCAGAATGGGGTGTAAAATAGACCTTTCCTAGCCTCATCATAGAATGTACATTTAAGGAGGATGTGTGATACCGTCTCCACTTCAAACTTGTCACAGGGACAATATTGTTCCTCGGGATTTTATCAGATCTGCTCTCCAAAAGTTTAGAGGGTAGGGCGTCAAAACGGGCCAAAGAGAAGGCCCTTCTATACTTAGGAACAGATAGCCAACTTAAGTAGCGCATCCCCTGTTTACGAGGGGGACCTATTAAACCCATTGAACGCGGGGAGCAGGGTCCCGAGGCAGCTGCGAAAAGCTCTTGATTGTTGATATCGACTAACCGCTGTTTGACCATCACCTTGGCCCTACTGAGTTCCATAGAGAGCAGGTCAACAAAAGAGAGGCCTACCGAGACAATTTTGTCCAACACCAGTTTGGACCAGGATGACTTAAAGGGATCACTCAAAGTCTGCCTCGTAAATGAATCCTGAGGGAGCGTGGAATAACAGCGTAGCCAGTACTGAATAGTGTAAGTCCAGGCTAGGCAGTTTATAGAGCTGAGGCCAGCCTCCAATTTGAGAGTAGCTCCGGAGACACATCTTGGGACTCCAAAGATTGATCTAAGGAAGAAGTGGAAAGTTCCTTCAAGTGAGCCCTTAAAATAGGGATACCAAATTGGGGCCCCATAAAGCATCATCGGGGCTATTTTAGTTCTTGCAACACAGACAGCTGCTGGGATGAATTTCCCGCCCTTAGAGAAAAAGAAGCGGGTTACTGCGCCCAGATTTTTCTCGGCTTTGGTTTTAACATAGTTGGCTTGGGGTCTCCAGCTAAATGATTCATGAAACCAGATCCCCAGGTACTTATAAGAGTTAACCTGTTCTATTCTTACAGATCCCATGGACCAGGGGAACCTAACTTTTCTCCTGGAGAACACCGTTACTTTGGATTTGGCATGGTTAATTGTTAGGTAGTTGCCTTTACAATAATCCGCAAAATCCGTGAGTAATCTTTTTAGGCCCAACTGAGTTTGAGAGATTAGGACCGCATCATCTGCATAAAGCAGAATGAGTACTTTTGTAAACCCAAGTTTGGGTGGATGGGATTGTATCCTTCTCAAAGCAGGGGGAAGGTCAGCCAAATATAAGTTGAATAGAGTGGTGGCGTGTGTCTGTAATATCAGTGCCACTATCTGGCAGCGAAAGGGTATTATTGAGAGAATATGTACTTGTAAGTGTTAAATTGTAAGCCAAACCGCGTGTCAGCAGCCAGAGAAGGAGGTTTTGGTTCATTCTGAGGGTACTGGATTAATCCCAGAAGAATCTCTGAGAATGGACTGTGTGGGTGTTAGAGGAATGGGGAAAATGAGCTAGATCAATGAGCCGGAGATTTCAACTTTCAATGAGTCCCAGTGGATGACAAATGGGTTTCTTGGAGGACACCAAAGCACTGTACAGTGCAGAAGAAAGCATTTCCTGCCAAGGCCTCCCTGCAGGATGAGAGTAATTCCACTAAGTCACTGGAGTATTTTGTGTTTGGCAGGAGGAGAAACCCAGCCTTAGACCCACATTGAGCAGCATCATTGCCTTCCTCTTCAAAAGCCATTAAGCAGGTGTACAGAATGAGTTAACCGAACGAAAGCCTTCAGTATTTGTTCTGATTCTCCTTAGGGGTTCCTTTCTCAATATGTCTTCTCCGTTTGTTTGTTTTACCTTAGGAGGACAATGTTAAAAACCCCTAGAATGAAGACAGCTCTTGGATAATCAAGAATTTGTTACTTGCCTGTGTTGTACATTGGGATATTGTCAGTTGTATGACCCCAGGGAACACCAAACTGAGCTCCTTCTTTTGCACATCGAAGAGCAACCCATCACATTCACCTCACTGCAATGCTTTCTACCACCCAACCCTCATATCTTGCATATATATGTTGTCATCATCATATGTTCCATATTTTCACCCAGGCTTGTTGTGCAGCGGGACATCTTTTCCTCATCAGTCTTGCAGTTTCCTTTCTAGCAGTAAATAGCGGACAAGCTTTTTCTCCAGGCTGGCAGCCCTGAATTACATCATGAAATCATTTCTGGGATCCTGCAGTGAAAAAAGACCTCAGTAGCCCCCCCTTTTTTTTGCAGCAAATTCAGTCCACAATCTTGCTCCTGATAGGAAAGCCACTTCGTGGTAGTTCATAAAGAAAGCTTATTATTATTTTTCCAGTTTGAAGAGTTGTGATTGCAGCAGTTCAACTGCAGCTTCCTGAACCACAGCCAGATGCTATCTTTCATAGGATTGGGCTGAAAAATGAACAGCAGTAGTGGAACAAAGATGTCGGCATAGTCACATACACATTCCATTGTAACTTCCTGGGGGATTTTCCCTAATCAGTCAGGGTCTAAAGGTTAATTTTCTTCTTTTCCAACTGATCAGTTTTCTGTTAGGCTGCTTCTTTTTAGCAGGGCCAGTGCCAGGCATGACTGGGCCCTTGGGCACCAGCCTGTCCAGGGCCCATGGCACCATAGCCCAACCCCTCATACAGGTGGTGCAGGGCTAATAAGCCCACCCACATGTCCCACCTACCTCTCCTGTCCCTATGAATGACATGTGCGTTGTGTGCACATGCCTGCCATAAACCAAGATGGCGTCAGGGGCATCAGCCCCTTAGGGAAGCCCCCACACCATCTTGGTTGATGGCAGGCATATGTGTACAGCACACATGTCATTCACAGGGATGGGAGAAGTAGGTGAGACGTGTGTGCATGCTTATTGAAGCCCATACTGACTGTATTAGGGGAGTGCCTGGGAGCTCCTTCTCCGTGATCTGCAGCAGGGTCAGGAACCGATGCTGCCACAGATCATGGTACAGGAGCACTACCCTCACACCATAAGGAGGGCCCCTCCAGACCGCAGGAGCCCTCAGTCAGGGCCCGACCTGGCTGCCCTCTGGTGCCAGCCCTGCTTTTTAGCTCTGGATCCTTCACAGGTATTCACTTCCAGTGTGAAATGTTAATTCTTGATGGGGATATCCTCCTGGCTGACACCTTTCATATCATTATTGACAGAGCAGATTATTTTCTACTTGTTTCAAAAGATGTCTTTTCAGAGTCTGGTGTGGGGGAAATATCCATTTACCTTCATACGACATGTTTATCCAAGTATCCTCAAAATGTTCAGTTCAAGTGATTAGTGTACTGTATAACGACAGTGTTGCGGACAATAGTTTCATGCTGTCCTAGTTCAATGCTATAGTCTGAGTCAGCTCCATTGAGAAATTGTGAAGCCAACTTTATGGTTACCCCTGACCTCATGGATGCTTCTATCAATTGTTTGGACTGGAAGGCTGAAATTACTAAAACAATACTTGGGATCCCTGAATTTCAAGCAATCTGCATGAGTTCTTGGAAATTGCCTACAGTCTGGGGATCAAGCCTGCAACCACTGATGTCTGTCAGTCTGTCTGTTTATCTATTCATTGAGGAAAGAAGATGTAGGTGGTTGTTTTGATTTCATTTCATACCTGTCTCATATTTACAGCCAATACTCCATAACTTTGGTATCACTTTCTGATACCTCAATCAACTAGATAATCAACCATTCTATCTCATTTTTTTCCATTTTCAGAATAAAAAAATTAAAGGGTAGCTAATCCTTTCCCAGATAACAAGAGTGTACTTACTGCTAGGGATGCTTGAGAATTTAAATTTCTGTTAATTCCAGTGCTAACTGACCTGATCAGCACTTCCTGGAGTAATTGTGTGCATTGGAACATAATTATCCTTCAGATTGTCACTTACCAAAATTTTGTAATATAGTTCTTGGTTCAAAAAAGTACCAAAATGTACTACAATGCACATTATAGGATAAAATAAAATGCATATGTGGAGACAGAATGTATATTTAAATACAAGTTTTTGTACTTTTTTTTTAACTTGCAGATATTTGTGGAAACAGATTGGAATGGGCTTATGAATTATCACATGCAAAACTGACATGGGCTGGAAATAGACTGAGTTGTCCATCCCTACTTGTTACTGCTGATATTTGTAAGTGAAGTGATACTTCACTACACAAGATATCTATGTTTGGATGTGAAAGTTGGACAGTGAAAAATGAAGATAAGAGAAAAATACTCATTTGAAATGTGGTGTTGGAGGAGAGCTTTGTGCATACAATGGACTGCAAAAAAGACAAATTGGATCCACAATTACAGGTGGATCCACAGCTGTCTCCAAAATCGTACTCAAAGTTATTCCGTGTCCTGCACTCTGGGAAATTCCTTCTCAAACTGGGCAGAAGTAACGAGTGGGGTACCACAGGGCTCAGTCCTGGGCCCAGTGCTCGTCAACATTTTTATTAACGATTTGGATGAGGAGGTACAGAGCATGCTTATCAAATTTGCAGATGACACAAAATTGGGGGGCATAGCTAATACCATGGAAGACAGAAACAAAATTCATAGGGACCTTGATAGGCTGGAGCATTGGGCTGAAAACAAAAGAATGAAATTCAACAGGGATAAATGCAAAGTTCTACATTTAGGAAAAAGAAACCAAATGCACAGTTATAAGATGGGGGATACTTGGCTCAGCAATACAACATGTGAGAAGGATCTTGGAATTGTCGTTGATCACAAGCTAAATATGAGCCAACAGTGTGATGTGGCTGCAAAAAAGGCAAATGCTATATTAGGCTGCATTAACAGAAGTATAGTTTCCAAATTGCGTGAAGTATTAGTTCTCATCTATTCAGCACTGGTTAGGACTCATCTTGAATACTGCATCCAGTTCTGGTCTCCGTACGTCAAGAAGGATGCAGACAAACTGGAACAGGTTCAGAGGAGGGAAACAAGGATGATCAGGGGACTGGAAACAAGCCCTATCAGGAGAGACTGAAAGAACTGGGCATGTTTAGTCTGGAGAAGAGAAGACAGAGGGGAGATATGATAGCACTCTTCAAGTACATGAAAGGTTGTCACATAGAGGAGGGCCAGGATCTCTTCTTGATTATCCCAGAGTGCAGGACATGGAATAATGGGCTCATGTTGCAGGAAGCCAGATTTTGACTGGACATCAGGAAAAACTTCCTAACTGTTAGAGCCATACGACAATGGAATCAATTACCTGGAGAGGCAGTGAGCTCTTTGACATTGGAGGCATTCAAGAGGCAGCTGGACAACCATCTATCGGGGATGCTTTGATTTGGATTCCTGCATTGAGCAGGGGGTTGGACTTGATGGCCTTATAGGCCCCTTCCAACTCAACTGTTCTATGATTCTGTGATTCTAAGGTGTTAGAACAAATTAAACCAGAACTATCACTAGAAGCTAAAATGATGAAACTGTGGTTATCATACTTTGGACACATCATGAGAAAACATAGAATCATAGAATCATGATTCACTAGAAAAGACAATAATGCTGGGGAAAACATAAGGGAGTAGAAAAAGAGGAAGGCCAAACAAGATAGATTGATTCCATAAAGGAAGCCACAGACCTGAACTTACAAGATCTGAAGTGGCTCATGACAGATGCTATTGGAGGTTGCTGATTCATAGGATCACCATAAGTCGTAATCGACTTAAAGGCATATAACAACAAAAATAAAAGAGCTCCAAGGCAAGACAACGTTTAGCAGATGCAACACTGTGACGGGGGAAAATGCATTTTCCACCCCTTTCATACCATACTTATGGATTGGTTGGGACTTTTGATCTGTATGAATGACTGTGAGTATGGTCGTTTCGGTTTAATTAAATCAGGTTAAGAGTGTAAGATCTTGTACCTGCAACATAAGAAACGCTCCTCCCCCCTCGATATAATGGCTTTCTTTTTGCTGTGCTCAGGTACTTTAAAGTACTCTGGAATCTGTAGCAAGAAGTCACAATATAAGAATGAGCCAGGCATCATTATTGTAATCTAAAATATTGATTTGTGGTTTCCAAGTAGAAAAGCACATGCATACACTCAGTGGTGGTATCAAAGTACATCAGCAGGGTTATTATTGTTGAAACCTGGCCCCATACCTCAGTACTAATCAGCTTTCCATTATCATTAAGCATCCATTTCCTCTAGAGCAGTGGTTCCCAACCTTTATGAGTATGGGACCCCCTTTGTAAACTCAAAAAAATTCATGACGCTAATTGTAATTTTAGTCTCTGTTAATTGAAAAAATGGTGCATGGCAAAATCACATCTCCAAATATTCCTTTCCATAAAACACTCCCTGCTGATAGGGAGGTGCTGCTTTCTTTTCTTAACGCAAAGGTCCAGTCAGACTGGGATCCCGGTCCCTCCTGACACTCTGAAGATGTACAGTCCTGTCTCTCAATACCAGTGGGTTATAGTGTTGGACTAAGATCCAGGTTCAAATCCCCGCCCAGCCACGAAACCCACTGGATGACCTTGGACCAGACACAGTCTCTCAGCCTGACCTATCTCACAGGGTTGGTGTAAGGACAAAATGGAAAGGGGGGAACCATGGGCACCACCTTGCGCAACTTGGAGGAAAGGTGGGATATAAATGCAGTCATAATTAAATGAATAAATACATTTCAGTCGCAGGATGTGAACCTCAGCCAACCTGCTGAGCTTTTTAAAAATCATAATAAGAAGCAGCAACGTGGTGGTGGTGGGGATGCTAGATTGTGAAGATGAAAGGGTGGCTAGATTGAGGAGGAGGGTTGGTGCTTTTAGGCCTTGGGATGATCATCAGAACTGATGATTTGGTGAGCGTGCACTTGAGTGGAGCAGAAGACAGATCAGCGTGCGCACACGCACACACACCTGCCTGTCTTGCAAGCAACTGCAGGTGTGCATGCATTTGTGCACATGGGAGGGGGAAACTCTCGACTGCTGCAGCATCTTGGAGAGAGAGATTGGGGGGTGGAATGTAGGTGGAAGAAAGGGGGGACACTGCCACGCACACTTTAGCGTTAGAGGTGAAGGGGCAAGGCCCTCCTCCGAGTACCGACTCATCGAGAAGCTCGGAGGGTAGTGACAAGATCCAGGGCCTTTTCGGTGGTGGCCCCCGAATTGTGGAATAGTCTCCCCGAGGAGGTATGCCTGGCGCCTATGTTGTTATCCTTTCGGCGCCAGGCTAAAACCTTTCTATTCTCCCATGCATTTTAATTCATGTTAAAGTATTTTAATGTTTTAATGGTTTAGTGATCTTAATATTATATTATTGTCATTATGTATCTGTATTTTTATATTTCGTGATTTTTGTTGATTTATTGTATTATCTTATGTTGTACACCGCCCAGGGAGCCGTTGGTTATGGGCGGTTTATAAATGAAATTAAACTAAACTAAAACTAAGCAAGTCCCGAGTTTCCTCACTGCTCCTTGGCCCCACCTGGGCCAAAGGCAAGAACTGGCCAGCCTCACAAATAAGAAGCAGGAGCCAAGAAAGGCAGGCAGGCTGCAGCCGTGCATGCATTTAGGCACGTGAGAGGGTGGAAATCCTCAATTGCTGCAGCATCCAGCTGCAACTGCTGCTCAACTGGTCAACTGCAGGAGCCAAGAAAGGCAGGCAGCCTGACTGCCAGGAAGGAAGTGAGGAAGCAGTCTTTCCTTGCAGCCTTGCTTTTTTGCTTCACGGAAAGCCCTCTCCTGTCATTCTTAGTAAAGGCGTCATCAGCAGCGGCAGTGATAGTCATCCCCTCTTCTTCCTGGTAGCTCCTCCCTCAGCCTCCTTTGGCGTCTGTCATGTGTGGTATAGGCAGATGCCTGCCCTCGGCGTGAAAGATGCTCTGGCGCTTCAGCAAAGTCCTCCCCTCTCAGTTGGAGCAAGGGGGAGGTGTCATCTGCAGCAGCAGTGGGGAGCAGACAGCGTCCTGGGAGTAAAGACTTTAAAAATAAATAAATAATTCATTTCTTTACTGTTTGCGGCCCCCTATGGATGACTTCATGGACCCCAGGTTGGGAACCACTGCTCTGGAGGAATAATTGGTTGTAGTGCACATGCTTTGCATGTGTAAGGCCCTATATTTAATTTCTGGTATCTCTGGTTCATGGGCCCTGGGCAGCAGGTTTGGAAAAGAAGACCTCTTTCCCCCTGCAACCTTGGAGAGCAGCTGCCAGTGATTCAAAAGAGTAGATCAGGCTGCTCTAGATGGACCACTAAGTGTGTTTTTTCAATATATCCTTAGGTGGGGTTACGGAGCAGATAATTACCTTGCAGAAACTGATCATTGACCTGCACCCCAGTTGCCTCTCACAATGATAAAGAGTTGGAACTGTTGTCCTATCAGACTTTTACAAAGTGAAGAAGATTCAGCCAGCTGGCTGGCCTCAAGATTACATTGGCTTAGCATTTTGAGAATTGTGTTTTTTCCCCATAAGGATAGGAGCAATAAACTGTGAACACTCTGTGAACAAACACAGTTGCCACTAAAAAAACACTCTGTCAGAGGAACCCAAAATGTTTGGGAAGCAAG
This sequence comes from Rhineura floridana, assembly GCF_030035675.1. Taxonomy (NCBI): domain Eukaryota; kingdom Metazoa; phylum Chordata; class Lepidosauria; order Squamata; family Rhineuridae; genus Rhineura; species Rhineura floridana. The sequence goes on from NC_084491.1 coordinate 40,779,458, forward strand.
CCAATTCTTTTGAAGCCTCACTAGTGTCCTAGAATAGAGGATCCTCATTCAGTGATCCAGCCCCTGCTTGGCATGCAGAAAATGCCAGGTCCAGTCCTTGGCATCTCCAGTTTAAAAGGATCAGGTAGCAGGCAATGTGAAAGACCTCTGCCTCCAGGGCTGGTGCCAAAGGGTGGCCAGGTTGGGTCCTGGCCAAGGCCCCTTGCAGCCCAAAAGGGCCCCTGAAGGGCCCTTCCTTAGGGTATGGGAGTAGCGCTCCCCTTCCACGATCCTCAGCAGGGTAGACTCCTGACCCTGTTGCAGATTGCAGAGAAGGAGCTCCCAGCCCCCGCCACTATGGACTGCGCGGACCGGCGGTGCCTGCCCACTCCACCTACCTCTCCTCCCTTTTTGTGAATGCCCTTTGCGCTGTGCGTGCAGCTGCCATCAACCAAGATGGCAGCAGAGGCTTCTCTAAGGGGCTGATGCCCCTACCACCATCTTGATTGATGGCAGGGATGTGCACGCACGCAGCATAGCATGCATACGTGCCATCAACAAAGATAGTGGCGGGGGTATCAGCCCCTTAGGGAAGGCTCCGCCACCATCTTGGTTGATGGCAGCAACCGATGTGCCCAGTGCGCAGGGCATTTACAGAAAGAGATAAGATGTAGGTGGAGTGGTCCCGCACGGTCTGCAAGGGGGGCTGGGAGCAGGGGGCCTGGGGCAGGCTGGCGCCCAAGGGTTCAGTCATGCCTGGCGCCAGCCCTGTCTGCCTCACACCATAGGTCCTAGCGAGACCTGCCTGTCAGAGTATACAGAGGTTCTCAAGTGTAGGTTCTACCTCTTTGAAGGAACTCATTGTGTTAATTCAGTTCCCTGTGTAAGATTTGTAAGCTGTGCTCCATAATCTAAAATTTGGGGATATGATGTGGTTGCTGAGTGATATGAAGGGAAGGCACTCTGCAGGTGCTCAGAAACAATGTCATATTAATTCCATTGTAGTAATCTGTTGCAGGATTCAATCCTGGTAAAGAAAGCAAACTTGTTATACAGAATTTTGCATAAATTTGCTGCTAAAATAATGAAGAAAAATACGAAGTATGGGGGGGGGGTCAACGCCTTGATATGCATCGTTTCAATCCAGCCTTGGCTATTGTTGGTTCAATTTTTCTCTTGCCCACCAAACACAGAATAATTTCACACACTTACAGGAAGCCAAACAACACTGTGAAATGTTTACCCCACCAGCATCATGGCAGTCTTGATAGCAACGAAGCTGTGTTTAGGTTGAGAGACTGAGGCTGTACAGAAGAGTGAAGCAGTGCCAAGCAGAATTATTTAAAACCCTGCCTGGAAGGATGATGGATCACAGAGCCATAGCCCTGGCCGCTTCTGTCTCCCTGTTTCCCTGCTATGGTGCTGTGCGATGGTTTACGGATAGCTGCTGGCTCAAAGCCCAAAGCGGGAAGGAACTGTTACTCCCTGCCCTTACCCACCTACCGGAGATTACAGCATGCATCAGCGTCTCGGTTATGTCTGATGAAGAGCAAGGAAGATGCTGCTGCAGGTGTGTCTAGGCTACTGTTGCATCTGGGAAGACCTAATCCTTTAGCAGTGGTGAAGCTCAGGAAGTGCAGGCCTGGCTCATGCCTGAATTTGCAGATGATGAAGTAGGAGCTGTTCTGAGCTTTTAAAAGAATAGAATGTGGCTGAATGTGAGCCAGAGCATATATGGAGAGCCTGTTTCTGACTGCCAGATCTCAACCCAGAAACATGTAAAATAACTAGAGTGCCTCCAATCATATGAAGAGTGATTTTTCACATCACTCCTGTGTAACTACAATCAGCCCCATAATCTTTGGCGCTAGGCTGACGGGATATGAGGTCAGATAAAATTGCCTGCTCACCTGGCTTGATGGACCTCTCATTTCAGAAATTAAAAACTGGGAATGATTCCAGGGGAAGTATGTCCTGGTGTTTCCCCTGCTCTCATTATTCTTGAGCTAGGCTGAGCTTTGAAAACACCACCTCTTGATTGCGTGCTGCCTATAAACATTTGAAAGTGAGCCAAATAAAGTATTGTCTCACTTGCTCCAGCTTCCTTTTTCAGAGGCTGTGTCCAAATGTGGCAGTTTCGACCGTGGCTAATTGTTTAAGTATTACTATTAATACTTAATACCTTTTCCCGTTGTACTTATCCTCCGTCTTCTCCTACTAAATCAACATTCCTCAAACTAGGATGGCTCTAGACATTTTGCTGCCTGGAGCAGAGCAACATATGCCCCCCCCCCAGTCAAGGTGCATAGTATCCAAAGCTAGCCAAATTAATTTGTCATCTGAGGCAAGACACTCTATAAGCATCTAATAATAATAAACTGATAACAAAGAGTAGTGTTGTGGCAAATGCAGAAGTGCAGGGTCCCTTCGTGATAATCACAGCAATGCCATACTTTTTTTTTTTTTTGGTGCTGGGTTGAGAATGAAATCCTTGTTAATGCAGACATCCCTATGAGCCAATAAGCATGAAAGAGCAAAGTGTTAGCTGCTGAGAACAGTCTTCTCAGTGGCTGACTCAGCTTCTTGTCATTCTGATTGGCTCCAAATAAGCAGGAAAGGACAAGGTAGCATGTTAGAAGACTCTCTTCAGTGGCTAACACACTCTCCTCTCATGATGATTGGCTCACAGAATGATGGAGACGTTGGGACCCTGCTCCCAAAAAAAGAAAAGGATCTAAGACCCCCCAAGTCCCTGGGCGACTATACCCCTGATAACAAACAACTTTCATAACACCCTTACTCAGCTCCCTGACACAACCACCACAATCTGCCCTCTAGCAGTGCCAGCTGTGCCCGAATCTCAGAAAAGGCTTTCATCCAAAAGTGTCCTGAGAGGCTGACACGGCTGCTCGGATTCTGAGAGTCTAAGCAGTCTCCTGAGGAGGGGACTGTCATAGGCACTATTTGATCAGGATTTGATCCGTGTCTGTCAGCCAGGAACTGCGGGGTGCTGACTGACAATGACATCCCATCCCATCCCATCTCAATCCAGGGCCGGGGATTTCTCCTTACAGAGATAAATCGCCTCTGCACCCCTGCCTGCCACCTGGGCCTCCCTCCTGCCTGGAACCCACCTGGCATGCTCCTTGAGGATGGAGTTGATTGCCAGCCTTATTTACTGTGATTAATTCGTTCATTAGCACAGGGAGGAGGACCAGCAGCTGCTCTCTTCCCTGTGGTCTCACTTTCTTCCCATCAGCCACTGTACCCGCATGGCAGGCCACGTCAGCCCAGCCTTTTGGTGGCGAGGCGTGCCTCACTCATCATCCCTTTGGCTCTGGGACAATGGAGGCTTTTTGCCCATGCATGTGCTAAAGGGCAAGATGAACACAATTGATTTTTTTCTTCCCGCAAAAAAAAAAAAAGGGGGGGGGGAGGAATTTAAAAACAGATACCCAGAGGGAGCTCCCTCTTGCTGCCTTTCATCCAAAAAGAAAGGTCGATTTACTGGAGGCAATCAGTGCCCTGCCCTCCTAATTTGCACATGCATTTGCAAACATACAACTGAGCACTAGAAAAGTGTGATGTTACAACTGAGTATCCAAATGCCATATATATATATATATATATAAACAGCATTTGTATGTTAGCAGCTGATGAAGGAGGTATGTACAAGTATGTACAAAGGACTTTATGGTTGGTATCCAGCCACCATCCTTGACTACAGCTTTTCCTTAGGCCTTTGGCATGGCTTTGCCACTCTTCCAGAATCACATTTAAAGCCCTCTCCTGTGCTCTTTCCATCAGCCAAGCAAGACATTTCCTAGGCTTTTATTGTGCCAGAAGGTGAAAATGTCAATTTTGGTTTCTCTCTAATTTTTCCAGTCGTAAATTCAGTTCTCCATATTTCCACATCAGTTTGCAATATTTTTTTAAAAAGAAGCCCTCATGAAAATTCATCTGCATTTGAGTGCAAATTTCTCCTAACATACACATTTTTAATGCAATCTTTCCCAATAGACACATTTTTGCAAAACAATTCCCCCTAAAATAATGCTTTTTGTGTCCTATTTTCACTAATATCAGCATTTTATATGCACACTTTACCCTAGTATTTATTTATTTATTTATTGTACTTATATACAATATAAATTGTAGTATATACATTTTTGTACACATTACTTGGCTGGAGAGCTGCGTGTTTCAAAGGACAGCTGCATTTTCAGTTCACATATTGTTCCAGTTTGCCTTTTAATGCGAACTGAATTGAATTTCTCCCCCATCCCTAGCCAGGACAAACTCCAGAAGCTCTTTGGAATACAGGGGCTCAGTGCCTCTGCACATGTAAACACACAAAAATACTGCAGGCTCTTCAGCATGTGCAGAGTTCATCTCTCTCTTCACTGAGTAAACTATTTGGGACAAGAGGAAGGACTGAAGTGTATAGCTCCCCTGCCCTTGCTTTTTCAGAAATTTAACCAGTGCTGAACACATCCTTAGCTGGGCAAGATCACTTGCAAGCTTGGCTTGCTCATTCTTTTTCTGCCTCCCTCCTCTCATATGCCAAGGAGACCAGGGCTTTGTGGGATGCTGTTTATTCAGGAGGAAATTAATGGAGGGCAGGAACGTTTGTGTGAACAGATGCTACCGGCTGCTTTGGAAACTACCATGGGCCCAGGCTGTAGTCAAGAGGCATTGACAACAGGATATTGCTTACCCAGAGGCACTGCACATTGCTTGGAGCTCATTTTGGGATGAAATGGAACCTAAGCGACAGAGTAAGACTGCGTACAATACACACGATACATTTAAAGTGCATGGCTTCCCCCAAAGAATCCTTGGAACTGTAGTTTACCCCCTCACAGAGCTAGAATTTCCAACACCCTTAACAAACTATGGTTCCCAGGATTCTTTGGGTCAAATCATGTGCTTGACATGTATAGATTTTATAATTAGGGGCAAGCTGATGATTGTAGGTTAGGTGTGTCCACTGCTTTTTATGTGACAGTACTCACCAGTACAGAGAACCTTCACCTCATTTTTTTGCTGGCCATTGTAACTACTTTGTGCTGCCACCCACGGCTCTTTTATCAAGATATGAATATCAGCACCTCGTGTTTTTTTACCAAAAAAAAGCCCTGGGTATTTATTATTTATTTAAAATATTTCTATCCCACCCTTCTACCCCACAATAGGGCACTCAGGGCAGCTTAGAATAAAATCGCACACATAATAAAAGCGTACAGAATAAAAACACAAGACAAAACAGTAAATTAAAATACATAAAATACAATTATTAAAATACATAAATTACAATATGCATATGTGTACATACAAACAGACATGCACACACATATATATATGCTTACATATATGGGGAAAAGATAATAAAAAGTCAACAAGATAAACATTAAAAATGGAAAATTAAAAATAGAGAACATAGGGACGGTGTCAGTATGTCAACATCATCTGGTTTTCATGTGATGCTGACACTTTTAGCGCTGATTTGATCACAGACACAGTGTGGTTTACTGGTTAGAGTGCCAGATTAGGACTGGGGCGATCCAGGTTTAAATCCGTGCTCAGTCTTGAAGCTCCCTGGATGACCTTGGTCTAGTTGCTCTCTCTCAGCCCAACCTACTCATCACACCAGCAGCATTGTGAGGATAAATGGAGAGTGGGAAAACCATGGGCTACTTGGGTGAAGGGCAGGGTAAGCATTCCGTGGATAAATGCTACTTAGCTTGCACAGTCCAAACCTAGCTCAGTGCCTTGGACGATGACTGTGAGCTGGGTGGAAAGCCATCAGGTCTCTTGATGTGGATCAGTGAGTTAAAGACATCTTAGAACTTGCAGCTAATGAACAAATAGTTTACATAAAAAGAGCAATGCAAGATGAATTTCAAAATATCTGGCAGAATTTTTTTAGACCTCCATGCAGAGTGAGTAACAGAAGGCAGATTTCTCTCCTTGCACTGCTCAGCCCTCTGAGCTGTCCAGATCAAAGTTTGCTTGGCTTGTGGGGGTTTGAGGTGAGGTGGGGGAGTGGTGGCTTTGGACAAGATACCTTTAGTGGACCAACTCCCAGGCAAGAGGCCTGTTCACACCCCTTCCATCCTTCCTAATCCACCCTCCCTGATGGTCTCCTGAGAACTGAACAAGCAATGGAAGGGGTTATTAGGGAAATCACTGGTCTTGGAGCTTAGCTCAGTGGGCCCTTTAAAATCCACTGGGACCCAGGCAATTGCCTTACTTTGCTGGTTGCTGGCTCTGGCTATGACCCAAAGACAGCCTTTGAGAATCTCCTAATTGCAAATCTCTTGCGTACATCTAGCTGTGCTCATAGGTCAGTGTAAATATAGCATTAAGATTGTTTGAAAAAGGCACCTGAAGCTACACAATCCTTCTGGAAATCATCATTAGGTCTTACTGCTGTATATAACTTTTGTGGTGTTCCTTTGCCTTCCGTCAATTTTTTCCCACTCTTGGGCTTGGCCATTACTAGGGCCAGCCCTACTATGAGACAGAGCGAGGCAGCCACCTCAGGTGGCAGATGCTGAGAAGTGGGAAGAGCAGTGCATGCCACATGGCCTGCCCTGTGCCCCCCTAAGTTAGCTAAGCCTGCCCTCAGTTATGGTGGAGGACAATGTCCTGTTGCCAGTGTCAAAGTAAGATTCAGTTGCCAGCCTGGAAGACTTTTGTCCATAAAACAGGGCATGGGAGGCACCATCTTGTCCTTTGCTCCAGGCAACATCTTGGGCTGACCCTGACTATCATGTATTCATATACCTCTTCTCCCCACTCCCATCCCATTATCCATTGCTCTGGGGAAATGGTTGGCAAGGAGTCTCAGGAATGAAGACAAGTTTATTGTTCTCTCTTCACTTGCATCAAGGAGGTGGGCTATGTGATGATAGCGGCTCAAGCTCCTTTTGAGTGTCGCACACTGCTTTCCTCTGAAGGGGCAACAGTGGTCTTGTGCTAACCCAACTTGAAAATCCAGATGTGTTTTATTTTAAACTCAGCCCTTTCCTCCACAACTCAAGATTTCCTTCCTCTTCTCTCATCAGTCTCAGCCGTCTCAGTTTCGCCAACAGCCTTCCATGCTGAATAAACAATGACCATTGTAGTCATGGTTAATAATCTGCAAATAAAGCAAGTAAGAGGAAGGAGGAATATAATGTCTCTCACACAATTGCATATGAACTGCACTTGTTAGTCTGATTAAAAAAAAATAGATGTGCCTCATATTTGCCTTGAGTGCTTGACTTGTGAACTTTCTCGAAGTGTCTAGATGCCCATTGTTGGAAATGAGAGTGTTGGACTCTTGATGCAATCCAGCAAGGCTATTTTTATATTCTTGCTGCTACCAGAATGGTAGTTAATCTGTGATTATTTGATTGCACAACACACACAAATGTAGCTTGTTAGTACTGGGTTTGTACTTTGGAACACTGATAATATTTATTTATGCTATTTTTAAAGTTTCTAGTCCCTAAGGTTGAGAATACAGGCTTTCTGTCTATGGGTAATGCTAGGCAAAATCTAAGAAGCCAAGCAATAGGAGGAGAGACTGAACGGGATGTCCAGCATTTTGGGACAGAGGTTTAAGTTATTCCACCTTAACTAGCAGCAGCAGAATAAATTATGCATAATTAGCAAAATATATGCATATTTGCATAATATACATAGATCATCGAATTAAGCTTTTTCTGACCCTTGAGTCTGATGCTGAATTTTGATTTCTTGATCTTTTTGCGGCAGCTTTAAACTAAAATTAGGATGCCAAGGAGTGCAACTGATAAACTATCAGTGTGAATGTGCCCATTGTCAGGGAAGGTTTAGCACAGAGATGGGAATGTGTTGCCCTCCAGATATTGTTGGACTGCACTCTCATCAGCCCTAGTCAGCATGGCCAATGGTTAGAGGAGATGGGGCTTGTTGTCCAAAACATCTGGAGGGCCACAGGTTCACCATCCCTAGCTTTGGGGATACACCAGTTTGGAAGCTAGGCAAGCATCTTCACAAAGAACAAAACAAAAACAGAAAACTCCTGATTCTACCCAGATACAATTAAGTCTGGTGCCACAGTGACAAAACTATTTAATGACGATATCCACCCACATCCGTAGTTTTGATAATTCATGTTATTCCTACATTAGTTCGTGCTTGTGAAACACTAGAAACGTTTAGTCTACCCAAACATGAAAGAGGAAAAATTGCCAGCCAGGAAAGGGAACAGGATAATCCGGCTTCTCATCAAACCAGTACAAATTTCAACAAAGTACCACGGGCAAGTAACTATCCTGGCTGTCAAATCGGTGGCTTATGAATAAAATGGATTGAAGGGAAGAGTAGCAAGTATATAACAAGTTAGCATATATCTTCAAAGCTTTCCATGTTGAAAGCAGACTAAAGGGAGAGACATATTGCTTGCCTTGATTTTCCTCCAATTACAGTAAACAACAAAGCTGAACAGGTGTCACTTTCATTGTGCAGATGAACCTAGAGAGAGTGAAAAGTGTAATTTTCATCCACATCTATGGGAGGCCTGATAACACCATGGTAACCGGATGTTATCGAAGCCCAGAGAGATGTCTCCTGTCTATCATATTTTTCTCACGTGGTGTTTTCTTAATAGCCTTGGTGGAGAGTTGCTGGGGCAGGAACAAGTGGAGGAAACAAAACAAAAACGTGTTTTTCTCCCTTAATTGAAATTATAAACAGGTCTGGGACCTCTGATCTCCACAATGCTTGCTTTTAAATGGGGAGAGAGCACATTTTGCTATGGGTAACGGCCTGGAGCATCGTCTAAATGTTTCATTTCCATGCACTTTTTCATTGCAGCAATGCAACATTGGAGGCAGCACCAGCTACTCAGATGCAGCTACTACTGCATTGGTATCAAAATGCTCTTTGTGGGTGTGATTGGGAGGAATTTGGAGGTGGGGATCCTAATGAATCTGTCTCCAACCAACCCACAGAGCTGCTTCTCCTCCCCAGTCTCTCTGTTTGTGGAATTGTGCTGCCATCTATTTTAACATGTATGTTTACAAGAAATGAGCCAGGGTTGTAAAAATTCTGACACAAACTTTCCCAGGGTTAAGGCCTGCATGGATCAAAGCCTGTCTCTTTGATGTAAACGTGTTAAGCCCTTCTGATAAATATTCATATTACCCCAAAAAGTTGGCTCTCCAATAGCTTGAGGCCTGTGAGTAACTGTGTGTGTATATACATATCTCATCAGACTTGCTTGTGTACTCTATCAGCTCATAGCACCAGCCAGTGATTTTAGCCTCTTATCTGACACAGGATATAGTGTGTTTCTAACCCTCATAGTTAGAGGGTACTTTTTCTGTTGGGAGTAAAGCACCAACACATACTACAAGTAACCTGGATTGGGGGGGGAGTAGACAGAAAGGCAATATATTCTTCCCTCTGCTGATTCCTCTAAAGCATTTGTTGTTTTTGCAGGTTTTGCTCCTCCCCTCACTTTCTTCTCTTCTTGTCTTTGTTCTCAGTTAGTAATGGCTCTCTGAAAACAAGCCACGTGGCTGCTTCAGCACGTATGACTTCACCTCTTTGTGAAAATAAACATTAGGTTTCCTTAAATTTTTCAACTACCAGTCTTAATGAATAAATTATTTTTGCACTTCGCTGCTCTCTCTCTCCACACACATACACACACCAAAAAACTCTACATTTTCAAAATAGTTAAGCAGTAGTAACGTGGGAAGACTGAGATACTAGAGGGAGCAGAGTTTCTAGCATCCAAAGGTGGATGTCTAAGGTGGATTTCCCAAGCTTAATTTTCTTCTATGCAGAGCCACACAATGTGTGTATTTTTATTTATAACAGAATAAGTAATGGCCATAACAGTATGTCTTTAATGCTTATTCACAAGTATGAGTCCCAGCATCTCACATTTTAGAAGTTAACCAGGGAGTACATATACATGTTCATAGGAAATTCTGAACATGGTGCATATAAGAGAGATTCTGATGATAGAAAATGTGCTTGGCCGCCACTCTAATCTCTTACAGTGTGTGGGCTGGGCATGCTATCTTCCCTCTGGTTCAACTGGAGCCTGAATTGGGATGGGTCAGAGGGAAGCCGATTCCTCTCCTGGCAGAGATCTGTGCCTCATCAAGGAGCCCTGACTCACACTATTTGAGAGTGATTGCTCCAAACTTTATTTTCCTGCTTTACCTCTGATTAGGAATGAAGTGTGCATATTCAGACAGTATAACCAGATGTGCGAGCAAAACAAAAAAACAGCGGATGATGTTTGCCACCTTGACCTGTTATGAGCTTCCCATGGGACATCTGGCTAGCCACTCTCAGAGAGAGAGTGCAAGGACTGATGGGGCTGTAGTTGGACTTGGCACAGGAAGTCTTTAGTGACACTTGATTGGATCCTGCACAATCTTATCCCCCAGACCATCCGATCCTGCAAGAAACCACCCAGAGCCAGTTCCTTAAAGTGACACACCTTTCTGATTTTCATCCTTGGCCTTTATCCACTGATGCAGGTCTGGACTGAACTTTTTATCTCTGGCTGTTTGATTGGGAATGAAACCAGCTGAACTTCTTTGGTCCCCAATTGGCTGTTTGTTTTGACAGCAAATTGCAGAGCTTTTAAACCAATGGCACCAAGAAAATAAAAGCGGCAAGAGATAAAGGCAAGAGAGAGAGAGAACAGAGGCTGTTTCCTCAGTCTCCCTCTTCTAACTTGTGCGATGTGGTCCTTGCACAAACTGACAAGTGTTTTCCAAGCAAGTGCATGTGTGTATGATCTTCTGATGCCACAGAACTCTGAGATGTGAAGGGAAAACTCCGTAATGGCAGGTTTCCCAGATTGCAAGCTTGTTATTTATTTATTTATTAAACTTGTATACTGCCCCATAGCCGAAGCTCTCTGGGTGGTTTACAATAACGAAAAACAGTTACATCTGCTATCCAGTCCATGGACCATTGTTAGCTAGTCGTGGTCCTCCTAGAACTGTTATTAGGGATGGGGAACATGTTACTTTCCAGATGTTGTTAAATTCCAGCTCCCATCAGCCCCAGTCAGCATGGCCCATAGTCAGAGATGAAGACTTGTAGTCCCAACAGCCTCTGGAGGGCTACAAGTTCCTCATCCCTGTGTACAATAATACCTATACTTTGCAATCACCACAAAGCAGAGAGGGCAATACTGGATCCTCATGAAATGGGGAAGTTTATGCACAGAGTTGACTGTGTCCTGTCCAGTCCTGAGCCACCAACCCTCCCCCTCCCCCTACATCGGACTTTTGCAAAACATCACACTGTGCAGTTGCACAACCCTATATACCACCTGGATTTGTATTTGACTGTGGTGGTGCAACCTGACAGGGAGAACCAGGGGAGGATGTCACATGCAACAACACGACTCACACACACTGCACTCATGCAAGAGCGCATGCAAGTATCCCTTTTATGTGCCTTGCACAGAGGCCACAAGAATCGTGTTGCACAGCCGAAAGAGAAATAAACAAACTAGCTTTTGAGCAACACAGAACTCTTGCTCAAGAAAGGATAATTTGAAAGGGAAAACAAGTAGGAGATTATTTTGAATTCTGGCATTCCGTGTGACCAGCGTGATTATCTGTGTACCTGTTATATAGGGAAATTTGCGTTTCTGCAACAAGTGTCAATGTTTTCCTGTGTCCAGTCAGTCAGTCAGTCTTTGGCAAAGGGATCTGATATTGCTGCATAGCCAGAGCAGCACTTTCAATTAAAAAATATTGCAGCTGATACTTTTTTATTGTTTTCTGGCCACTTTCAGACCATCCCTATCTTGCAGGTGGAATCCCGAATTACATACCGGCAAATTCAGGTTTTGGATTTGGTGCTCTTGCACAACAAACCCACTTAAAAATAAAATCAACCTTTTTGTGCTAAGGACAGTCATGGGAAAATGCACTGGGAATAACAATTGCTTGATGCGGTGTCATATAACCACCTCTCCTCCCCCCCCCCCGCAAACAAATCAGAATGAAGGTTCTATCAGTAGCGGATATCCTGTAAGTTCCCTGCAAACGTGGTGCAAGCAAACCAGGATGAATGCTCAATAAACAGGTCGCCTGGGAGGAAATTCCCTCTGGATTTCATTCCTCCTTGCTTGGGTGCAGATTCCACTTGCTGCTGGCCTGTATTCTGCTGTCCAGCTGTTGCACCACCAGCAGTCAGTCTTTCTCTTTGCAAAAGGAGCACTCTGGTGCCTGGAATCTTGTCTCAATCCAATGATGCCATTTTAAGCAACTAATCTCATTTGGAGGAAGAATTAATCATTTCTGATGAATCATCCAAACCCATTCATCTCTGAAAGGAGGAGGACAGAAGGCTGAAGTGATGTTGGGTCAGAAAATGTATCTACAGAAGGGACAAGGGAGAGGGCTTTGGGAGAAACGCACATTCCAATGAAACCTGGTTCTGGGGCAGGACAGGGGAAGGGTTTAAACTGACCTTTGCATGCTTAAAGTGCAGCTGCAGTTCCATTGTAAGGTGCAGGTAAAGTTTGCAGTTGTCCAGGGACACCAGACAGGCAACCTTCAAGGAGGTGCTTATCTGCTCTGACAGCTCAGGTATTTGGGTGTTGGCTTGGAACAGATGAGACAAAGGTACTGTTTTATGAGCCCCCACTTAATGGGTCTTTTGGATTGGCAAAACAATCTCCTTCTGCATCTCGGGAGCAGGCAATGTAGTAATAAAGCCTAGGACTGTCAACCAATTAAAGCATGTTTAGTTGATTCACTGTCTGCCCTGTTAACAGATTGATCAATCAAAATTTAGATAAAAGTGCACATTGCCAAAATTAACTTACAATTTTTTTAAAAAAAAGCTACCACTCATTGTTCAGAGAGGCCACTAGAGTTTATTATTTTCTGTTTTCATTGCTAAATGCAGGAGCACTTCAGAACCACAATAGTCTTTAAAAAACAAAAAACACAACTTAGTTGTCAACTGCAACCCGCGCATAATGAATCCATTAAATCTTTAGTGACTGATCAACCAATTTAAATCCTGCAGTCCGAATAAAGGCAAGACTGACCCTAAGCATATCCCTTTCCCAAAGAGGACTAGCATGGTGCTACAAGGTATTTATTTCATGTATGAACCCTGGACAAGAGAAGAGTCAAAAGGTTGATTCTGGCAGCTTCTGGGTTTCTCCCGCTCCCTGTTTTCATTGTCAAGTCCTTTGTTAGGCATCCCTCCCTGTCCCCCACCCCCTTTTTTCTCTCTTGCCTTTCCCATCTGTGCGCAGGACAAAGGATTTGCACATAACTGCAGAAACAAAAGCTGAAGGGAGCAGGCTGTGGTTGGTTGTTGTGGAAAGTGAACAGAAGATGCAATGAAATACGGAATCACTGTAGGTCTTCCCAAGCATAAGGGGCCTGACAGCTGGGAGCAGGGGAGCTTTTTGAACTTCTCCATGGGTAAAGCCAGAAGATCTCCTCATGTTAGAGGTGACATGACAGAGGTGTGCAAAATTATGCATAGGTTGGAGAAACTGGATAGAGAAAGGTTTTCTTCCTCTCACGATAAAACTAGAACTTAGGACCATCCAACAAAGCTGAACATGGGAAGATTCAGGACAGACAAAATAAAGTAAGTCCCCTCCCACACACAGAGTGCGTTGTCTAAACTGTGGGATTCACTCCCACAAGATGAAGTGATGGCCACCAACTTGGATGGCTTCAGAAGAGGGCTAGACAAATTCATGGAGGATAAGACTATCAGTGGCTGCTAGCTACAAGGGCTAAGTTCTGCCGCCAACATCAGAAGCAATAAGCCTCTGAATACCAGTTGCCAGGAATGCAAGCGGGGAGAGTGCCGTTGCACTCAGGTCCTGCTCGTGGGCTTCCCATTGGGGCATCTGGTTGGCCACTCTTACAGCAGAAGCCTGGACTCGATGGGCCATTGGCCTGATCCAGCACCCAGGCTTTTCTGCTCTCATGAGTAGGAAAGCAGGAGAGGTTGGCCCTGAGGGAACACCTGAAGAAAGATGTTCTTGGTCATTATTGCTTTGTGTTCTCTCCCTCCCCAAGTCATCTACTGAGGAAAGTTCCCAGTTCTGCAAAACACCAATAATTGTGCCTGGAAAAAATAGTGAATGCAGTTTAGGTCTATTTTTGCAAAATAAGCCATCACACAATGGGTTTGAGAACCACATTTTATTTTTATTTTTTTCCCAGTGCACACAGCCTGAAGAGCCTAGGTTGGACATTGAGATATTGCAAAATGCAAAACTAACAGAGCAACAAGAAAACCTCAAACAGGTCCAGCACAAAAACTACTGAACTGATCGTCATACGTTGGTCAAAATCAGTAATCGCTGAGCAGACTGGAATCATAACTGACCTAGATAATTCTCTTGTTGTGTTTTGCAAGTTTCTAATAATCTTGCCAAAGAGCACTGAGCCGGCAGGAAAAGAAGTAGGATTGAGAGGGTAGGGAACCCCCACTCAGTCATTAAACTCAATGGATGACATGAGGCCTATCCCACCTCACAGGGTTATTGTGAGGATAAATTGGAGCGGGGGCACCATGTTCACCACTCTGAACTCCTTGTAGGGAAGGATGGGGTAAAAAAAAAAGGAAATTAAAATGTACTGTGCTGCCAACGCTACCTATCAAGAGTTGCAAAGTAAGCTGTGGCAGGCCATGGACACCCCTCCACACGGGGCCAGCGTCAAGGGTTGGCATAGCTGGATATCTACCAAGGGCCCATATTCTGGCAGGGGGCCCACTGACTAGAGCCCCCTGGGCCTGGCTTCTCTTCTTCACCATTGCAATCACTGGCAAGCAAGCAAGTGGTAGGAAGGAGGAGGAGCTGGTGATTATGGTAGTGAGGAGGAGGTAGCCCATGGAAGCTCTCTCTTACCCAAGAGCCCTCAAAATCTGGAGCTGATACTACACCTATATAAGGGGAGGGGAGCCCCAGGCCCAGGGGCCAAATCAGCCCTCCAACCTCTCTATCTGGCCCTCGGGAAGACCATCCCCCTCCCCAGGCCATGCCTCTCCCCAGCCCTAGTTCCTGCTGTCCTCAAGTACACTTGTCTGGCTGGAATGTGTGCCTTAACTGTGATAGATGGGGAGATGTGAGTGGGTAGCAGAAACGTTTGATGTTTGCATGGATAGAATAGAGCCCACTGTACAAAGGTAAGATTCACATCTAGGGATGGGGGAGAAATTCCATTCCATTTGGATTTAAAAGCGAGCTGACGTAATTCACCATTTCCCAATGCAATACATGAATTGAAACACAGCCATCTGTTGAAATTTGCACTTCTGAATTTTGCGTTGTAGTTCTCCAGCCAAGTAACATGCACAAAAATGCATATGCTAAGGTAAACTGTGTATAAAAATGCATATATTAGGGAAAATAACATGCAAATATAGGTTACATTAGATGGGAATGCTTTGCAAAAGTATGTTAGGTAAAATTACCTACAAAAATGTGTATATTAAGTGAAATGTGTCCTAAAACACTGATCAATTTTCATAAGAACTTTTTTTTAATGCAAACATGTGGAAATGTAGAGAACTGAACTTCTGAGAGAAACTGAGATTGACAAATTCTTCCATCCTAACTCACATATGTTGCTTTGCTGATGTTTGTGGCCCAATCAAACACTGGCATACCCTTCTCCCTCTGAAAACTGCCCAGGAGGGAATGCAGTCTTCAGGCTGAGAAAGGTCCCCCAACCCTGCCTTAAACACATACTCTTTGCCTGCCCTGCTACCTTGGCAGGGGATGGGGTATCACTGCAAAATTAACCTTGGCACTGGCTGCTGACATTCCAGTTCCCCCTTTCCCTGCGGTGCTGGCCTTGGGCGAGAACAAGGAAAGGTGTGCCATAAGAGAACACGGCCAGTTAGATTTAGTTGTCCCTGGCAGGAAAAAAAAAGTGTTGAGTGTCAATGGGAGGAGTGCAGGTTCTGTTGGCTAGTGGGAGAGTCTCATTATGGATATGGTGCGATCGCTAGGGGTGGAAGAAGGCATTGTTTTCCAATCCGCCCTGAATTTGTCACATGCAGCGCTGCTTCCATTCCATCACCGTTCATATTCCACCCAAAAGTACGTTATTAATCTTGCTGTCTGCTGTGGCGAAAGTGTGTAACTTAGGTTGTCTTTATGTTATTCTACCCCACTTATGTCAATGCAAAGGAAACATGGTGCAAATGGGCGTGGGGAGAAAATGCAATCCATTATGTATCATTTCCTGACTGGAAGCAACAATTACAGCGAGTACTGATCGTATTAATTGGAGTGATTTCCATTGTGGACATGGGAGAGTTCACCAAACTTTGGCAACTCCTGTTTCCATTTTTGTTGGAATCCTCTGACATCCTTAGCGGTCACAAGCCACCTCCTTGAGCTCAAGCGCTGCCTCCTTTCCTGTTTGAAGTCTGGATAGCATCATTTGATGGCCATGCAGAACTTGGAAAAGTTACTTTTTTGAACTACAGCGCCCATCAGCCCAGCCAGCATGGCCACTGTACTGGGCTGTTGGGAGTTGTAGTTCAAAAAAGTAACTTTTCCAAGCTCTGCGGGCCACTATAGTGTCTATGAAGAGGTTGAACAACCACTCCGGGCTCAGAAGAAATAGGACAATCCCACCCATGCTGGCATTGAAACGGGCTGCCCTTTAAAGAGCTTGCTGTGAAGAGGCAGGCTCTGAGGTGCTCCTTCCTGGACAGTGGAAGCCTTGTCTTAACTCTTGCAGTGCTCACATGAGGTTCCAGCAGCCAGTGTTTCTGGCCTCCCCCATGGCCTTGAAATGGAAATGAACTGCCCAAGTTGATCCCTACTTATGGCGACCCTATGAAGAGGGTTTTCATGGTAAGTGGTATTCAGAGGGGGTTTACCATTGCCTTCCTCTGAGGCTGAGAGGCAGTGATTGGCCCAAGGTCACCCAGTGAGCTCCATGGCTGTGTGGGGATTCAAACCTGGTCTCTCAGGTTGTAGTCCTAGGATGGACTGCCTTCAAGTCGATCCCGACTTACGGCGACCCTACGAACAGGGTGTTCATGGTAAGTGGTATTCAGAGGGGTTTCCCATGGCCTCCCTCTGAGACTAGTCCTCTCCAGCTGGCTAGGGCCTGTTCAGCTTGCCACAGCTGCACAAGTCAGCCCCTTCCTTGTCTGCAACTGCCAGCCGGGGAGCAACTCGGCTCCTTGGGACTATGCACCTTGCCCACAGCTGAACAGGTAGCAGGGCATGTAACCCCTGAGCCACTCACCGTGGGGGTGATCTTCAGCTGTCTCTTGACACCCAGGAGACAGGAGCAGGGATCTGAACTCACAGACTCTGGACTCCCAGCCAGGCTCTCCTCCTCACACTTTACAGGACAGATAATGGCTTTCCCACAGCCGCCACGCTATGCATGACCCGACAGCTGCAGGGGCTGGCTAGGGAGTTTGGGGGTGAGGCGGGAGAAGCACTTTGTGCTATGCCTGATTTCACAGGACAAGAAGGCACAACACGAACTTTCTCCCCCTCCCCCCAAAGCTATTGTGCCCATCCGCTTCCAAGCTGGAATCTGTCTGTCAGTGGAAGAGAGAACACAAAAGGATCCTTGTGGTGAAGGTGGCGTTTTGCTCACACGCTTCTCTGCCCCAAGGTCAGAAGCCACAACGAAGGGCACAGCTGTGACATCCACAGTGCCGTCATGGAACAGAATGGCATCACAATTCATCCGCATATTCATTTATTTATTGCCTTTATCTGTGGCCCACATAACTTGAGTTCTCTGGGCATGGAAAGATCGGTCAGCTTCGCTTCTCTCGGTTTCTAATTTTTCTAGTCTTAAATTCAGTTCTTATTTCTGCAGCAATTTGGGTTGTGTTTTGTTTTTTTTAATTCTCAGGAAAATTCTTCAGCATTTTAGTGCAAATTTCTCCTAATGAACATATTTTTGCTGGCAGTTTTGACTAACATACACATTTTTGCAAGCAGTCTCCCATCATATAATTCATTTTCACTCAGATATTCATTTTTATGCACACTTTCCCCTAACATACACATTTTTGTAAAAATTGGTTGGCAAACTGCACTGCAAAATTCAAAAAAGTGCATATTTCAAATGATGGTTTTGTTTCGGTTCTTGCATTGTTTCAGAAAGTGCTAATTTGATAGATTGAGCTTGAAATGTGAACTGAATCGAATTTCTCACTCATCCCTACTGGGCAGTCATATGTTTTCTAAACATTTAGCAACTTCAGCAAGCAAGTGAAGAGTTCAAGATCTGATGCACTGTTCAGCTTTTTTCCTTTGTAGTCTTGGCTCCCAGACTTTTTCCCCAACAGAGCACTTAGAAATTGCTGAGGGTCTCGGCTGACCACTTAATGATTTTTTTGCCTGTTGTAGCAAATTGAAATACACTGTGCAAGATTTTTTACTGTATTTTTACAGACATGCCACAGACCACCTGAATGAAACTCACAGATCACTGGTGGTGTGCGAATCACAGTTTTGGGACTCCTGCTTTGAAGCACGTTTCTTTCTGACCTTACGGCTGGAAAAGTATCGTGCGGATAATTGCAACTGAAATCCCAGTAGTGAAAATGGACACAATTCTGTCTGTAGCTTTTCACGTTGTTCTGGGCAACATTAGGTGAAAAAACTGAGCCCCGAAAAACTGGAACTCAACTAATTCTGGGTTGATTTGATTCCCTGAGTGTAGTCTTCAACTCATGCACCCATTCCTTAATTTTTCACTATATTTGAATCTATGGTGGTAGTGCTGCTGTTGCTTTAGGTCAGGTCACTACCTGGTTGTGGATTGTATCCCAGCAGTTGAAGATCAGTGTGCTACATCAGGTTGCCTACACAAGCAGCAATACCTGAAGCTGTCAACCTGAGCCAATGGCCTTTGCCTACAAAGGGAAGGAATCTCTGGATAATTTAACCAGAGCCACTTTCTAGTGTACTATCTGAAGTGAACTATCTGTCCCTGGATGTTTGCAGGGAATTTTCAAAGTCTACTCACCTGTGAGTGTTTTGAGTAATAGTCACTGTGTACAGGGAAGCTTGCTTACCCTGTGATGAAATTAAAGCAAGTGAAGAGCCCCTAATGATTTGGGTTCTCCGTTTCCTTTATTAAACCCTGAATAGTAATAATGAAATGGAATTATACATTTTGGGATTGGGATGATCAGCTCAATAAAGATGTTGAGCCTGTGTGCAGCAGGTGTGAAAAAATATGTCTTCCACGGGGGTTATTAGGAGAGGGATCGAGAGCAGAATTACCAGCATTGGAAAGCAATTATACAAATCAATGGTGAGGCCATGCTTGAGATATTGTGTATAGTTCCGGTCATCAACACCACATCTCAAAAGAAATGTTAAAAAGCTGGGAAAACATACAGTAAAGGGCAACCAAAATGATCGGGGAGCCAGAGTGTTTCTCTATGATGAAAGGCTTTGGGGGCTTTGTAGTATAGAAAAAAGGTGGCTGCACATTAGCTACCCGACCAAGTTCAAGGTGCTGCTTTTGGTGTACAAAGCCCTATACAGATTGGGATCTGGATACTTGAAAGACCGTCTTACCCCTTATATACCCAGTTGATCACTGTGCTCTGCAGGTGAGGGCCTTCTGCAGATACCATCTCATCAGGTCTGTTCCGCACAACATAGGAAACAGACCTTTAGTGTAGTGGCACCTACCCTTTGGAATTCCCTCCCCTTAAATATACGACGCGCAATTTCTCTGTTATCTTTTCGGCGCCTACTGAAGAACTTCCTTTTTCAACAAATGTTTTAAGCAGAGACTTTATCCCAGTCTGCCTCTGTGTTGGAACTGCTTTTTAAGATGTTTTAAACGTGTTTTTTTTTAAGTAGAAGAATGTGCTTTTAAGATGTTTTTAGAATTCTGTCCCTTGTTTGCTGCCCTGGGCTCCTTCTGGGGGGGAAGAAATTTCTCCTACCTGGCAGGATAGAAATTTAATAAGTAAATAAGTAAGTAAGTAAGTAATGAGGGGCATAAGAGACTTGTAATATTATGCATGGTGTGGAGCAAGTGGACAGGGGGACGTTTTTCTACCTCTCTCATAATACTAGAGCCAACTGGGGTCATCCAATGAAGGTGAATGGTGGGAGATTTAGGACAGATGAAAGGAAGCCCTTTTTCACACAGCTCAGAGTTAAACTATGGAATTCATTCCCATGAGATTTAGTGATGGCCACTGGCACAGATAGCTTCAAAAAGGAGACAAATTGATGGGGCGTAAGGCCATCAGTGGCCATGAGTCTTGATGGCTGTATATTACCTCCCATATCAGAGACTGTGCTTCTCAACACCAATTTGTGGGGAACACGACAGGGGCTGGGGTTCCCCCATGTCCTACTTATGGACCTCCCAGAGACATCTGGCTGGTTACTGTAGGAAGGATTGTGTACCAGAAAGAGGGACCTTTGGTGATCCATCAGGGCCCTTCTGATGTTCCTATGATTTATTAAGCCTCTGTGATAAACAGGGGTGAAAAGTGTCACCACCATTTCATAATGCTTGCTAGTACTCCATACGTGCCCACTCTTGCCTGCTTTCCCCTCCGGTGATTAGGCTCTTCATTGTGTAAACAAATTGGAGGTTAAGCAAGTTAAATGGGTGTTTATCTCAGGTTAATGGACTGTGTAAACAGGTCAGTGTGAGATAAAAGCCTAGTGATATTTATGGGTTAAAGTATTTTCTCCTGAACAGAAGGCCTCTGGTGCAGGGAAGGTCTGTTTTTAAAAAAACAAACACTGAATATGAGACTGAAATGGAGAAAGAAGGCAGCAGAGATATTCTGTACGCACGCACAAAAAATACACCATGTGCATTGGTAATGCCAAGCTGTCTCTGCTAAATGGGCATTAGGAAGCAATGACAGAGCTTAAGCAATGAAACAAACTGAATGTTCTGAAACACTGCCCGGCATTTCTCCCGAGGTTAGAGCTACAAGGGCTTTTAATGACGCCGGAGAAGAAACTTGATGGCATCTCATCTGGGTTGTTGGTGCATCAGCAGGATGGGGAGGGGAAGGAGGTTGCCTCAAGAGTTCCAGACGTCATAAAGATTTCAAAACAGATAAAACTGCGTTGTGGCTAAGAACTGTGAACCTGGTCGCCTGGCCCTTGGTTTGAATGTCTCCTCTGCCATGAACAATGTGGGAAGAGGCCTGTATAAGACCTCTTTCCACATTTGGTCAACCACATTTTCAGGCTGCAGGCAGTGCAGCCCACCTGCCTACACATGCAGGATTTGCCTAGATTTTTAACTGGTTGTCCTTTGGGGAGCTGGGAATGAGTTGTCCCCCCCCCTTCATTCTGTCCTGGTTGGTCAGAGATGGGGATATTTTTTTGCCTCCCTGGGTGTTAACTCTTGTATAGGTTATAAGAGTTTCTTAATGATTGGCACGCTAAATAGAGGACATAGCTGTATGGCTGGCCTACAAATAAAAGAGAACACAGATTTGCATAAAATTTGCACAAGTAATGTACACATTTAGAAAAGATTACTATAATTTAAGTAGAAAAGCGATACATCCCACCACGGTTGGGAAGACCGTGGACAGGTGACCTGTGTGCCTGCTCAGGCTGTGCACACACCACACATTTAAAACCCTTTCAAAGTACATCCCCCTCACAAAGAATCCTGGAAACTAGAGTTTACTCCTCACAGAGTTACAGTTCCCAGCACCCTTAACAAACCACCGTTCACAGGATTCTTTGCAGAAAGCCTGGGGAATGTGCTTTAAACGTGTACAATGCCTCAGTCTCCTGCCCAGGTGCTAAATGTTGATGGGCTCCCTCATGGTCTCTCTTCTAAGAGTTCCTTGTCTTCAAAACAGACTTCATTTGAACAGCCCTTCAAACAGAGGACTGTCTTCTGAAAGCCTTTCAAACAGAGGATTGCCCTCTGCAAAGCTGAACATGTGGCCACCAGTCAGGAGGAACAAGGCCCATAGGAGTTACAAACTCCTGACAACACTCAAGAGCAGGACAGTGGAACCTCTCGGGGCTTGGGTGGCTCAGTCAGTGACTGTGTGATATGGCGGGGGTAGAGACTGCCAAGCGTGGCTGCTGGGAGAAGGGACCTGCTCTTAGACTAACCATATGGCTAAGGATAAGGCAGGGCGAAGAACTGCTGAACTACAACTCCCATCAACCCTATCAAGCACGGCCAATGGCCAGGGACGACGGCTTTACCAGTATAAGACTTCACCAGTCACAATACTCATCTTTGAGCATGGCACCACCAAAGGAACATTTGTGGCTGGATTGGCAAACCAGCTGCTCGTCAGGTGAAATTGTCTACAGAGAGGGATGGCCTCCCCATCACACGCCATGTGCACTGATCCCAGTTTGTTAATGGTTAATTAATCAATAAATTTGTGGCCAAATTTTAAAGCCAAGGATCTGTGTCCATCTTCCTCTTTCTTGCCTGTGCTTATAGATGTACAGAAGTTCCTATGCACAGGGGCTCTTTCTAAACTTTATTACAAACACGCGGAGGTTAGAGTTGCATGACCCAGCTCTCCCTCCTCCACAAGTGTAGTGTCTGAAAGTGTTTTAGGCGGCTTGAGGCAAGGCACTATGGCACCCTTATCCTCTTTTGCAGATGGAAGTATGGGGGCTGAGAGTAATACTGGGCTCCTCCATGTTGGAAGAGGGCAAGAGCAACTCCTGTTTTGTTCTTTTATTTATGTTCCAGAAGGGAGATAGAGTTGGGGTCCTCCAGATGAATAGGCTTGATTACCTTTACCTGTGATGCTCTGACTTCCGATCTGCCCCTCCTCCTTCCAGGAAAGAGGAGACACCCTTTTGTCTCTGCTGTCTGTCTCCTAGACACGAGGGCAATTCCCACGCCTGGGTATTGCACCTCCAACTTAGTTAGTTAGAACTAGGTATGCCTTTCTACATACTATGGATTTCTATAAATGAAGTAGCTTTTCTTATTTTACAAAGTCTTACGTCTCAGTGATCTCAATGCAGGGTAAAAGCCTGCTTTCTTAGGTAAACGTGCACACACGCTGGCACAATCGCATTTCAGACTGCTGTTACTCTCTGCTGTGCTGCTTAGCTAATTTAGCACCAGCAACACTCCAAACAACCTGTTTATTCAGCATTCATCCCCATTTGCGTGTCCAGAGCTTATATGGTTGTTAGACTATGTCTGGTCTTTATGGAGCATTCATTCCAATTTGTTTACAACTCAGTTATATGACAATGAACTTTCACCCTGCATTCATCCTGGTTTGCTTGTGGTATGTTTCCACGTCTTCTCATTAATTATTTGTTCATTTCCCTAACCACAACAAAATCCCGGCCTTGTTTAAAGTGGATTTGATGCACTAGGGTGAGAAGAGTGCTTTAATCCACTTTAAATGTGCAAACTTATGCATTGGAATCCTTCACACCAAACAGTAACTGCCTGGAGGCACCAATGGCTTATCCTCTTTTGGCTTTTAGGATTGGTTTGTAGGGATACTAATGTATGTAGACTGCTGTAAACACTCAAATCACTCTGTGAATGCATTATTTATTCTTATTAGCCACAGTTGAGAGAACTAGACGTGCAAAAAATGTGCAAGATGAGGCAAGGAACCAAAGGGGAAGATGAGGCTGGATGTCATGTAAGGCCATGGGGCAGGAATCTTTCAGGCTGAGGGCCACACTCTCACCTGGGCAACCTTCTGGGGGCCACATGCCAGTGGTGGGCGGGGCCAGAAGCAAAAGTGGGCAGAGCAACGAATATAAATTTGCCTTCATACAGTAGGATAGTTTCTACTTGCACACAGCCCTTCCTATCCATCCAGGTAAACAAGAGGCATGATCCCAGTTCTACGACACATTCTAGGCAGGCAAACACATTCAAGGTGCGTATGCAGCAGGGCTGGTGAGGGGTGTGGCTAAGGAGGGTGTGTGACCTGGAGAGAGGGGCCAGATAGTGCAGCTTGAAGGGCTGCATTTGGCCCCCAGGCCTGAGGTTCCCCTATCCCTGATATAGGGCAAGTCATTCAAACTGATCTTCGCACTCACAAACTTGGCGTGTAACAGGATGAGTATAATATAGGATGTTGGGCCCAATGTCCTGTAGGACCCTGCAGAGTTGCGTAGCGGAACGGAGAGTTTTGAGCAAGCTTGTGTGTGTGTGTTTGAATCTTTGCTAAGATTCTACCTTCCCTGCAAATTAGTCAGAGACTTTAAGCTTTAAAATAAGAAATAACTACTTTATTCTGGAAGTACATGTTTGATAGGAAAGAATTCTATATCTAGCTAACTAGCTATGTTGGAGCAGCCGGCACTGGTCCCAGTGCTAGCCCTCATGCTGGTTGAGAGGAGAGACAAAGGACAGATGTCTGCTCCCCTCTAGAGAAAGAAGGAACTGGGATCAACATTCTTCTGCATATCAGTCTAGCAGGAAGGGATGAGACGGCAGGAGATCAAAGAGATAGGTATAGCCTAGCAACCAAGAGGTCTCCTCTCTAGCTACTCTTAACCCCATGCAGCCTCAGCCCACAAGTTGGAGTTGAACCTCATACATTCCAACATATAACAACCCAGATTCTAAGCTACAGATACAGAGAAAAGGTGGTGAGGAGAATTTGAGTATCTGCAAGGCAGGCTGGACTAGGGCAAATGGTCAGCCAGGGCAACCCTGCCTGGGTATCTCACAGGATCCAGAGTTCCCTGCAGCAATCGGTAGTTTGCAGGGCGATAGGTCATGCTGGCCAGCACTTGAAGAATCTTGATTTGTGCATTTGCAAATGGAGGACAGACGGCAGCGGCGCCTCTGAAATGTGAAAGATTTGTTGTAAAACAAGATGCTTACGAAGGGCCAGGCAAGCTATAGAAGAGAAACCCCTCTCCGCCCACCTCTCTCTTGCATGCGTGTGCACAGTGCATGAACTAACTCGGGGGTGGGGAACTTCAGGCCTAGGGGCCAAATGCAGCCCTTTCAGGATTCTGTCTGGCCTTCAGGGTGTTCCCCAAGCCATAGCTCTCGTCACCCTGCTCTGCACCCTCTCCGAGTGCTTGGGCCTACCTGGAATGTGTCAATGAATTAGGAGAATGTCTCTTGCCTGCCTGGATGGCGGAGAGATGGCAGGCTGTGGGTTGAGATATCGCTGACTATTGCATGGCTGGAATACAACCTACTGTATTTATTATTATTTATTATTATTTATTTATTTATTAGGCTTATATCCCGCCCGACTAGCGATAGCTCTCTGGGCGGTGAACAGCAGAAAAATACAATAAATACAGTAAGAAAAACAATACAGTGCAAAAATCCAATTAAGTTATATTAAGTTAAAAAGTACAGTTAAAATGCTTTGGGAAAGAGGAAGGTTTTAACTTGGCGCCGAAAAGATGACAATGTCGGCGCCAAGCGGACCTCCTCGGGGAGACTATTCCACAATTCGGGGGCCACCACTGAGAAGGCCCTAGATCTTGTCACAACCCTCCGGGCCTCAGTGTGAGTTGGAACCCGGAGGAGGGCCTTCGTAGCAGAACGTAGTGTACGGGCCGGTTCATAGCGGGAGAGGCGTTCCGACAAGTATCATGGTCCCGCGCCGTACAGGGCTTTATAAGTCAATACCAGCACTTTGAATCTGGCCCGGAAGCATATTCGTAGCCAGTGCAAGCGGGCCAGAACAGGTGTTATATGCTCGGATCGTTTGGTCCTTGTCAACAGTCTGGCCGCCGCATTTTGCACTAGCTGTAGCTTCCGGACTGTCTTCAGAGGCAGCCCAACGTAGAGCGCATAGCAGTAATCCAAACGTGAGGTTACCAGAGCATGTACAACTGATGTAAAGTCCTCCTTACTCAGATACGGGCGTAGCTGGGCTACCAACCGGAGTTGGTAGAACGCATTCCGAGCCACCGAGGCTACTTGAGCCTCAAGTGAAAGGGAAGAGTCTAGAATGACTCCCAAGCTACGAACCTGCTCCTTTAGGGGGAGTGTAACCCCATCCAGGATAGGGTATATATCCATCATCCGATCAGAGAAACCATCCACCAACAGCATCTCAGTCTTGTCAGGATTGAGCCTCAGTTTGTTAGCTCCCATCCAGTCCATTGCCGCGGCCAGGCAACGGTTCAGCACATCGACAGCCTCACCTGAGGAGGATGAAAAGGAGAAGTAGAGCTGCGTGTCATCAGTGTACTGATGACAACGCACTCCAAAACTCCTGATGACCGCACCCAATGGCTTCATGTACTGTACAAAAGTAAGGGTCGCATCTGTTGCTCTGTCCACTTTTGCTTCTGGCCCTGCCCACCACTAGAATGCAGCCGCCGGAAGGCTGGCCACGACAAGGTGCAAGGAGTTGGATCTGGGGGGAAAAATGCGGTCCAGTTGGGTAGTCATGTTTGGTGCACTGAGGGTAGCTCCTTCTGCCTGGAAATAAAGGGAGGTTCGCCTCTTACTCTGCCGCTCTAAGCTTTGGTGGGGTTTGGGTGTCCTTTATCTGCTAGTCTTCTACTGGTTGTGTTTTCAACTATTAGTTCTTGGCATTTGCATATTGCCTTTTTTTTTAAAAAAAATGCAATCTTGTATTTGCAATTTTACAAACTGAAAACAAACATTAAAAAACAGATGAGACGGCTAAGGATATTGGAGCCTGCCGAGCTTGACCTTCATCTCCATTTATTGGTTCATGCTGGTCCAGTTCACACAACACAGCAAGACAAACCTTGGCTTACTGGGCCTATGCAGGCTCTCCAAAAGGAGCTCGGAACAGCATTTCTGCTTTCTGCTCCTGCGCTGAGCTAAACAAAGGTTTGGTTTAGCCCGTTGTTTGAACTGGGACTTGTGGTTAAGCTCTCTCCTCACTCTCCACGAGGTGTAGGCAAGACCTTGCTTCTGAGTAGGGCTGAAAGAAGGCATTGTTTTCCATTCCGCCCTGTATTCGTTGCATGCAGCACTGTTTCTGTTGCACTGCAACTTGTCTTCTTTCACTAAAAAATGTTACTTGTCTTGGTGTACACTATGGGGAAATTATGTAACGTACGTAATTAATTACGTAAATTACATTGTCGTTTACATTATTCCACCCTGTTTATTCCAATGCAAAGAAAACACAATGTAAATTGGGAAAACACGTAATCAATTACGTATACAAGTTGTATTCACTGGATTGATTTCTGTTCCGCACCTGGGAAAAATAAGCAAACACTGGTTATTTCTGCTCCAGTTTCTGTCAGAGTTCTCTGACATCCCTACATCTGAGTAGACCTGGGGTGTTTCAGAATGCTGCTATTTTCAGGTGGGATGCAATCACATCCTGCAAATTCAGGCTGCACAATTAAAGAAGTCTTGTGCAACAAACCTGCTCCCCCCCCCAAAAAAACAGGCCTTTTTGCAATAAGCAGCGTTATGGGAAAGTACCACAAAGTGTGGGGTGACACTTGCTCAAACAGAACGTCATCTAACCTGCCCACAAACAAATCAGGATGAACGCTCCTTAAACAGCCCCAAAGACCTGACACGCGCGTGCGTGCGTGCGTGCGTGCGTGCGTGCGTGCGTGTGTGTGTGTGTGTGTGTGTGTGTGTGTGTGTGTGATAAAAGAGCAGGCAAGACAATGGGCCTGGCAGATGAAAAGAGAGGGACGCCTCTCATGCATGCAAGTTTCCCCCCAGCATTGTCATCGAAAGGCCAGTCCATAAACCCACTGCCCCCAGCCCCCCAATTTAACCCGGATCCCCCGTTTCTAAGGAAAACCCAATCTGTCGCCAACGCCCAGCTTGTGACATCTGCGCACCCTGTTTGCAACCTTAAGCCCCTCGTCTGGAAGCGCTTTCTGCTGCAGCGGACTTGGTAACGCCGCGAAAGCTCCTTGCTTTAATCTGGAAAAAAAGGTCCAACCACACGGCCTCGGAGCTCAAGCGACCCTCACGATTTCGGCTCTGCGCCCTCCAAGGCTCCCGGGAGCGTGCTAGAGGGATGGCCGTTAAGAGGGGGCCCTTTCTGCACTTGGGCATGTCTCTAGATGGGACGTGTGGGGGTGAGGGACTTAGGCAGGCGTCCTCCGCGCCTCCTGGTGCTCTGGAGAAACGCGCCTCCCGTCCCCTCTTGCAGTTGCAGGCGAGCCCTTTGGAGAGGGAGGGAGAGAGGGAGAGTTGGGCTCCTGGCGCTGTTGGGGATGGGCTGGGTGGCGCCCCCCTCGGAGCAGTGCAACCCCCCTCCTCCCTCCTGCCTGCAGCTCCCTCCCCCTCGCACCTGACGTCAGTTTCTGGGCTTCTCTTCCAAACCTCTCCGGTGCATTTGGACTCTGGCACGGGGAACAATGAGTCGCAGCCGGCTTGGAAGCGTCGCCCTGGGCTGGCTCCTGGTCCTGGCCAGCGACTGCAGCAGAGGTGAGGGCCGGCGGGGCACACAAAGGGAAGGGCGGGCCGGCGGGTCGGGCACGACTTGCCTTCCAGCGTGGAGCGTGGGGAATGGCAGCCCCAGGTAAGCGGGGCGCGCTTTTCGACGGCGGCGCTCGGCGTTCTCCCAACGCTGGTGACCTCCATTGCAGAACGGAGAATGGGGGGGGGGAACGCGCCTTGTCTAGGCTGCCCGCCGTTGCTGCTGCCGGCGGAGTTGGACGCTTCTGGCTGATTTCCCAAAATCTGCAAGGATTTCCTAGGTGGTGATAGTTTTTCGCCAACTAACCGGGATGGTGGAGGAACTGAAGAGAGAGAGAGTGTGTGTGTGTGCTGGTTTTGTTGTTTTGGGGGGCAGGGGGACTCCTGTCCAAGCCACAAGGAGATGCATATTTGGAGAGTTTACAGCAGGATCCGTGCAAGCTGTATATAAAGGAAAAGAATGGGACACGCAGTTTGCAGGGTGGGCTTGCGCAAAAACACACCCACCTTCCCTCGCGCGCGCTGTCTCTCTTGCGGAGCAGCAGATTTGCAACTGGTGGATGAAAAGGGGGCGGGTTGCGCTTGGGTGCGAATTAAGCCACCGGGGGGGAGGGCTTTTGTGTGTGCGTGTGTGGTCCAGACTTCTGTTAAAAAATTACTTACTGTGGGACCCGTGTATTCTTCCCATGGAAAACCCGATAAGTTTTAAAAAAGGAAAACCTGTTGCCCGGGACCTCTTTGCAATATTAAGCCCCCGCCCGGAAGCCCCTCCCGCTCCCTTTTGCAAACGACAAGCCCTTCCCCCATCTTTGATTTACTGCGGGAGATTTAGGTGCTGAAACCTCCAGCGTCCTGCAAGTGTCTCTGAGCCTTTTCGTTGGAAGAAAAAAAAAGCAAAGTCTCGTCAGGGAAACGGCCTGTTTTATGTGCCGGTTTCGGATGGGGATTTCCAAAAGAATTCCGCCCCCCCTCCAGATTCTGAGGCATCGAGAAGAGTTTTATTATAGATCTGGGGTGCTGGCTGGGGGATTAGGAGGACAGGGGATGTGAAGGCTTTTTGCAGCCGCCTCAATTACGATATACTTAAATGGATTTTAAAAATGCGCATTTTTGTATAGGTTTTGAGCCTTGCTGGGCAGGATCTGTGCACCGTCTGTGCGTACAGCACGGAGATTCGTAGACTATGCATGCCGCGAATAATAGGTGAATCCCTTTGAATGCTCTCGCTTAAGTCTTACTGTGGCCATGATTTATTATCTGGCAGACGCTATTGTTCTGAAATAAAACCCTCCCCCTTACCCAGGGCTGAGCTGTCTTAATCAGGCTAAACGCTTGAGCCCACCCTATGTTTTCAGTGGGATTTCTTACTGCAAATTTGGCTGCCTCAGCTGGTATAGCACAATGGGGAGGAGAGCCTGGCTGGGAGTCCAGAGGCTGTGAGTTCAAATCCCCGCTCCTGTCTCCTGGGTGTCAAGGGCCAGCTAAAGATCACCCCCACAGGGAGTGGCTCAGGGGTGACGTGCCCTGCTACCTGTGTGGGCAAGCTGCATGGTCCCAAGGAGCCCAGTTGCTGGCAGTTGCGGACAAGGAAGGGTCTGGCTTGCGCAGCTGTGGCAAGCTGAGCAGGCCCTAGCCAGCTGGGGAGGACTAGCCTCAGAGGGAGGCCATGGTAAACTCCCTCTGAATACCGCTTACCATGAAATCCCTATTCATAGGGTCGCCATAAGTCGGGATCGACTTGAAAGCAGTCCATCCTAGGACTACGACCTGGAAGACCAGGGTTCAAATCCCCACATAGCCATGAAGTTCACTGGGTTACCTTGGGCCAGTCGCTGCCTCTCAGCCTCAGAGGAAGGCAATGGTAAACCCCCTCTGAATACTGACCTGAAGGCAGTCCCTTTCCACTCATTTTCCAGGAAGGGAGCTGAGCACCCCATGCCACCACCCCACATGCCCCAGGTAGTATGGGGAAACGATCTGGGTGAAGTAGGGATTTAGGGCATGGGGGGCGCATTACAGCCCTCTTTGCCCCATAATTTTGCAAGCTTTGTCCCAAGAGGCTCCTAGGTAAAGGTTGCAGCACCAGAGTGAGGAACAGGACGCTGCTTGGTACCGTGTCAGACCTGTGGTCCGTCTAGCTCAGTGTTGTCTACACTGGCTGACAGCGGCTCTCCAGGGGTTCAGGCAGGAGTCTTTCCCCAGCCCTACCTGGCGATGCTGAGGATTGAACCTGGGACCTTCTGCATGCAAAGCAAGTGCTCGGCCACTGAGCTGTGGCCATTTCCCAAAGTTGCCATGGGATGAGTGCTCACCCTTTCTTAAAGGGAGGAGAGGGTGTCCCATATCTCTCCTTGCGCCCCCCTCCCAAGTTTAGGAAAAGCTGAGTGCTGATTTGGATTGGAATAGAGGCAAGGCTTGTCAGTTTTGAGGGAGGGCTGAAAGGAAAGTCCTGTTGTGATTACGTCTTATTTACTATTTATTTATGACATTTCTTTCTTTTCATAATTGCAACCCAAGGCGGCTTACATGTGGTCCCCAGGCAGTCTCCCATCCAGGCACTGACCAGACCGGACCCTTCAGCAGGGAGCTGGCCTTATGTGCCTTCAGACCATAGCCTGGGACCAGCACACTCATTCAGGAACCCTCTTCTGGTCAGGTCCAAAATTGTGCCCTCATTTGCTCGCCTGTGATGTCAACAATCCCTTGCACATGGATTAAGTGGTGGCAGCTGCACACTTGTTTGCACAAACATACTGCATCACACCTCTTGTGGTGGCCTCCCCTGCCCCACATCCCCGTCTGCAGAAATGAGGGAACTGAGGGATTCTGGGCACACACTGATTCTGTCTGGAACAGAATGCATAGTCAGAGCATGTTTGTCTGAGATTTTGATGGCAGCACCCAGGTTGTAAGTTTTAATCCAATTGCTAGGATACCGTTTTTCCTGTTTGGTGTGATTTTAAACTTAAAACCTGAGAGACACCCCCCCCCCCCGAAAAAAAAATCATCCTCCAGTGCTGTTTGGTCTCATCCTTCCCCCTGTCCCGTCCGACAAAAAGTCAAGCTTTGTCCCTTGCTGCTGTTATCTGATTCATCCGGCTGGGGATCTCCAAAATGTGTATGTTGCCAAAAGCATGAATTGTTGTAATATGCGTTATCTGTTTGCAGCCACCTCCAGTTGTGTATTTGCAAATGTTGATGTGTGTGCTTTTAGCACAAGGACTAACAAAAAGCAGATAAGGGGGAAAACATCCTTTGTATGAGTTTATTTATTATTTTAATGAGTATTTTAATATTTATAACCAGCCTTTTCTGCCAGTGTGCTCCAGGGCAGTATTCAACAATGAAGTGAGATGCATATTCAACACATTAACATTTATGTAAAGTAGCGATTTAAACTACAAATACAGCCAGCAGCAGGAGGGGCGAAAGCTTATCAAGCCCCAGTACAGCTGCTGAGGGCCTGCAGAGCCCTTTGACATAGTCTTTGCTTGACATAGGAAAGTTAGGAGCAAAGATGGAATGTAAGACTGATAATTGTGGAGTTTTGTTACCAACACAGAAAAGGCCCTGCTCATCTGCAAGGCTTTTTAAATTTGGAGGACAGGAAGACAAAGGATGGCACTTCTTGTCTTCCCAGTGCTGTGATCTTGTGCTGATGAGACTAGGAAAGTCCTCTATGGAGCACAGTGGTAGAATGGGTGAATGCCTGGGTTCAGACCCCGGCACATACAATTTTAGAGACTTAGTGATGGGCAAGGTTTCACTTTGCTTGAAACTCAGGAAGGCTACTGCCTGTCAGAGTAGACCAATCTTGGGGAACCTGTGGCCCTCCAGATATTGCTGGACTGCAGCTGTCATCATCTCTTACCATTGAGCGTGCTGGCTGGGGCTAATGGGAGCTGGAGTCCAACAACATCTGAAAGGCACAGGTTCCGTACCCATGGAGTAAATAATCCAGGACAGGGGTGGGAAACGTATTTGTGTCAGGTGACTGACGCCTGTAAAAGTTTAGAGGGGATCGCTGAAATCACCAATCAGCTGATGGGCAGTTTCAGCTACCTCCTTTGAAGGCGTGCTGCCAGCACCAATCAGCTGATTAGTGGTGGGAGCATGCCTTCAAAGAGGCTTGCTCCTCTGGACTAAGCGGTTTGCTAAAAAGGAGGGGGGAAGCTCCGTTTCAGCAAGTGGTTTTAATGCAAACTGCCCCCTCGGGAACTCCTTAATGCAGCCAATCCCTGTGGGTCTCCCTGCCAGTGCCTATCAGCTGATTGGCGCTGACAGGGAATCCCACTTGCAAATAAACAATCAAGAGCTTGTTCCTTTGTAGCCACATCTGTACCGGCCCCTACCCCTGACGTCACATGGCATTGGGTGTGTAGCAGGTGGGCGTGTTTTGTGGGAATGGCTTCATGGGCCAAATTGGGGCTGGTCCTGATTAGACTTGCAGGCCAGAGGTTCACCACTGCTGATATAGAGTGAGGTGGGCCAGTGGCCTGACTCTGTAAAAAGTGGCTTCTTGCAATGTGACAGAGGACCCATGCCGTGAAAATACACAGGTTGAACTGAACTAAACCTCTCAGTGCTTTGTGCTACAGCCCCCATTGTATTGTGGGGTGGTTTTTTTACTGGCTTCCATGCGAGTGTCCATAATGTTCGGTTCAGCCATTAGCCTTTAGTCTGGGTGATGCGTGAGTTAAGGGACACCTTGAACCTGTGGCAAAACACAGACGTCTTGCTCATTGCCACACACCAACCCTGCCCCAGGCGTTTTTGCGGCCTTGTCCTGCTAATCTCCCACCTGTACAGGCTTCCATGCTTTCTAAAGTGGGAGGGCCCATGGCTCAGTTGTGCTTTGCATGCCCAAGGGCCAAGACTCCGTTTGTGGCATTTGTTGCAGCAGGGCTGGAAAAGAGCCTTCTCTGCTGTAGCGAAGGGCTGTAGTCCGTAACTGAGTGGTAGGGCATTGGCTGGGCATGCAGAAGGTGCCAGGTTCAGTTCCTGGCATCTCCGGGTAGGGCTGGCAGAGACTCCTGTCTGAAACCCTGTAGAGCTGCTGCCAGTTAGTGTAGGTAGATGGGCCATTTGATCTAACAGTGTAAGATTATCATCACTCTTTTTTTTTTGCTGCTCATAGCAACCATTTTGTGCTGGCACCCACAGCACTTTTATCAAGGTCATTTTTTTTTTTTAACCAAAGAAGTGTCAGAAGTGGGGCAAGAGCAACTCCTGTTTTGTTCTTTTGTTCATGTTCCAGAAGGGAGATAGAGTTCAGGTCCTCCAGATGATGGATAGGCTTGGCTACTTTTACCTGTGATGCTCTGACTGACTTCCTTCCTCTCTTCTCCGACTGTCCGAGAGAGGAGACACCTTTGTCTCTGCTCTCTCCCTCCTAGCCATGAGGGCAACTCCCACGCTTGGGTGTTGCGCCTCCAACTTAGTTAGTTAGAACTAGGTATGCCTTTCCCATCTACTATGTATTTCTATAAATAAAGTAGCTTTTCTTATTTTACTGAGTCTTAAGTCAATGCAGGGTAAAAGCCTGCTTTCTTAGGTAAACGCACACACTCATCTCAGTCCGTTAACGTTCTCTGCTAACATTTGTACAAATTTACACAACAAAAAGCACATAATCAGAATCATCATCATTTATCAACTGGTATAAAACTGATCAAAGTTTGCAATAATACGCCGTCACTATATAAAACTCATCTTATACTCTTAAGCAGTTAGCCGGTGGATGTTGACCAGTTCCCAGCGAGCAAGACTTTTAAGTTGAGGTCATCAAGGAAGGGCTGTAGCTCAGTGGTAGAACATCTGCCTTGCATGCAGAAGGTCCCAGGTTCAATCCCCGGCGTCTCCAGGTAGGACTGGGAGAGACTCCCTGTCTGAAATCCTGGAGAGCTGCTGCCAGTCAGTGTAGACACTACTGAGCTATTTGCATCTGACGTAGTGTAAGGCAGCTTTCTGGGTTCCTGCCTGAGACCATGGAGAACTGCTGCTAGTCAGAGAAGACAGTATTGGGCTAGGTGGATGAAGGATCTCACTTCAGTATAAGGTGGCTTCCTCCGTTCGTTTGTTGTTGTTATGTGCCTCCAAGTCGACTACGACTTATGGTGACCCTATGAATCAGCAACGCCCAAGAGCATCTGTCGTGAACCACCCTGTTCAGATCTTGTAAGTTCAGGTCTGTGGCTTCCTTTGTGGAATCAATCCATCACTTGTTTGGCCTTCCTCTTTTTCTACTCCCTTCTGTTTTTCCCAGCATTGTTGCCTTTTCTAGTGAATCATGTCTTCGCATGGTGTGTCCAAAGTATGACAACCTCAGTTTCATCATTTTAGCTTCTAGTGACAGTTCTGGTTTAATTTGTTAAAGCACCCAATTATTTGTCTTTTTTGCAGTCCATGGTATGCGCAAAGCTCTTCTCCAACACCACATTTCAAATGAGTTGATTTTTCTCCGTTCACACAGATAAATATGGCATTCCGACCCTGGAATGTGGGGGGGGGTCACTCGGGAGAGTTCTGGGCAGGCTTCGGCCTCAAAAGTATGCGTTTTAAATTCCCCTACCACCCCACCTTGCATGGAATGAGAGAGAGAGGAGAGAGAGAGATGCATCTTCAGAGTAGCAGAAGAATAACCTTTGCAACTGGGAAGAATTTGCAGTTGGTGTCCCTTGTGGCCACTGAGAAGCTCTCCTTTAGCCCTCATCTCAGAAGCGGAGCTGTCAGATATCCGCAAAAGCTCCGGTTTTTGGAGCCCTGCCTGAATTCCACTCCCCACCTCCTGGCTAATGGGAAAGGCCTGCTCAGCGCTTCCCATCCGGGGCCTGGCTGCCGTCTTTCTTTGTGAAGGTTGGTGCAGCAGCGGTGGAAGTTGAAGGGACGGTGTTTCGGCGTACGCCTGCAGAGCATCTTAGGAGCCTGGGGCAACCTGCCACCTAGGGCTCTTCCAAGGCATCCCATTGGAGGAAAAAATGATTTCCTGCTGCGTCAGACTAAGGAGAGCAGGCCCATTGCTAACCAGGGGGCCATCAGCTTGCCAGCCTCCACAAGAGGCTAGGTGGGGTAGTAATAATTCATGGTAGCTTTGCATTTATATGTTGCTTTAGCAAGTTCAAGGCACATTTCAAGTCATTACTCTTGTTTTAATCCTTATTTATTATGACATTTATATCCCACATTTCCTCCAAGAAGCTCAAATTGGCAAACATGGTTCTCTCTCTTCTCCCCCCCCCATTTTATCCTCATATTTTATTTATTTAGTTATTTAGTTGCATTTCTAAACCGCCCTGTAGCTAGCATAAAACCACAATATTTAAAATACAGCAAGTGTGTATTGAGCAGACAATATAAAACATTATATAAACAAAGTAAAAGAAAACTAGAAATAAAATAAATAAGATTAAAAAGCATAAAATACATTAAAATGCCTGGGTGAAGAGGTGGGTTTTTACCTGGCGCCGGAAAGATGACAGGGAAGGCGCCAGGCGTATCTCATCTGGGAGGGCATTCCATAATTCGGGGGCCACCACCGAAAAGGCCCTAGATCTTGTTACTGTTCTCCGGGCCTCTGTATGGGTTGGGACCCGGAGAAGGGCCTTAGACGTCGAGCGGAGTGAATGGGTAGGAACATAGCGGGAGAGGCGTTCCATCAGATACTGCGGTCCAGTGCCGTTAAGGGCTTTATAGGTAAGGACCAACACTTTGAATCTGACCCGGAAACATATTGGAAGCCAGTGCAGTTGGGCCAGAATAGGTGTTATGTGGTCGAATTTCTTCGTCCCAGTAAGAACTCTGGCCGCAGCATTCTGCACTAGCTGAAGTTTCCGAATCGTTTTCAAAGGTAACCCTATGTAGAGAGCATTACAGTAATCCAATCTAGAGGTTACCAGAACGTGAATAACTGAGGCGAGGTTCTCCCTGTCCAGATAGGGTCGTAGTTGGGCTACCAGCCGAAGCTGGTAAAACGCATTTCGTGCCACCGAGGCTACCTGAGCCTCACGTGACAGAAGCGGATCTAATAAGATCCCCAAACTACGGACCTGTTCCTTTAGGGGGAGTGTATCCCCATCTAGGGCAGGTCTGACATCAACCATCTGAGCAGAGGGCCCCCCAACTAACAGCATCTCAGTCTTGTCAAGATTGAGTTTTAGTTTGTTCGCTCTCATCCAGTCTATTATCGTGGCCAGGCAGCGGTTCAGTACAGCAACAGCCTCACCTGAAGAAGATGAAAAGGAGAAATAGAGCTGCGTATCATCAGCATATTGCTGGAAACGCACTCCATAACTCCTGATGACCTCACCCAGCGGCTTCATATAGATATTAAAAAGCATGGGGGACAGAACTGAGCCCTGCGGGACCCCATACTGGAGCACCCAGGGACTCGAGTAGTGTTCCCCAAGCATCACCTTCTGGAGACGATTCCCAAGATAGGAGCACAGCCACCGCCAAGCAGTGCCTCCAACTCCTAAATCCGCGAGTCGCCCCAGAAGGATACCATGGTCGATGGTATCAAAAGCCGCCGAGAGATCAAGGAGAACCAACAGAGTTACACTCCCTCTGTCTTTCTCCTGACAGAGGTCATCATACAGACCAAGGCTGTTTCTGTACCAAACCCCGGCCAAAAGCCGGATTGAAATGGATCCAGATAATCAGTTTCATCCAAGAGAGCCTGGAGTTGGCGAGCGACCACGCGCTCTAGAACCTTGCCCAGAAATGGAACATTTGCTACCGGCCTATAGTTGTTAAAGTTATCAGGGTCCAAGGAGGGCTTTTTTAAGAGCGGTCTCACTATCGCCTGTTTCAGGCAAGGTGTGACCACTCCCTCTCGTAACAAGGCATTAATTACCTCCTTGGCCCAGCCGGCCGTTCCATTTCTGCTAGCTTTTATTAGCCACGAGGGGCAAGGGTCCAGAGCGGAAGTAGTCGCCTGTATCTGTCCAAGCACCTTGTCCACATCCTCGAGCTGTACCAACTGAAACTCATCCAATAAAACAGGACAAGACTGTGTTCTGGACACCTCATTAGATTCAACTGTTACAATATTGGAGTCAAGGTCCCGACGGATGTTTATGATCTTGTCTTGAAAATGCCTCGCAAACTCATTACAGCGGGCCATTGATGGTAATATTGCGTCCGGAGAACCAGAGTGTAAAAGTCTCCGGACAACCTTATAAAGTTCCGCTGGGCGGTTACAAGATGACTGAATGGAGGTAGCGAAGTATCGCTTCTTCGCCATCCTCACCGCCTTCACATAGCGTTTCGTGGAGGCCTTCACAAGTGCATAATTACAGCCGTCGGGAGTTCGTCTCCATTTACCCTCCAACCGTCTCCTTATGAGGTAGGCAGAGAGAAAGTGACTGGCCCAAGGTTACCTATTGTGAGTTTCATGGCTGAGAGGAGGGTTTGAACGCCAGTCTGCTAGGTCCCAGTCCAACACCCTAATCACTACACCATACTGAAGTCAATTAATTAATCAGTTAATTCAAGACATTTATATACTGCTTGGTCATAGGCATTTCTTCAGCCATCATTAATGTTTCTTACAACAATCTTGTAAGGTAGGCCACACTGCGAAAAGTGGTGTGGTGGAGAGAATGGCTAGTCCCAAGCTATGGTCTGAAGGCACATGAGGCCAGCTCCCTGCTGAAGCTAAGCAGGGTCAGGTCTGGTCAGTGCCTGGATGGGAGACTGTTTGGGAACCATATGTAAGCCGCCTTGGGTTTCATGAAAAAGAAAGGTGGGGTATAAATATAATAAATAAATAAATAATCGTCAAAGGAATTGGTGGCTGAGGCAAGATTTGAATTTGGGACCTTCTTGTGCAAAGCTCACAACGAGCCAGGTTCTTGCTCGCCCTCTTGTTTTACAGCCATGTGAACTCTCCTTACACTTCCAGAGTCTGGGATTGTAAAACCTCCAGAAGTGAGGCCACTGCTGAGCTTTGCCTTCTGGCGTGACCTACTTAACTGGTTTCCTTGAGTGAGAGCCAGTGTGAATAGAGACTTCACTTAGTATTCGGGGACCTGATCTCATAGGGACATAGGAAACTGCCTTACGCTCAGTTAGATGTTTGGTCCTTCTCAACTGGTACAACCTACACTGACTGGCAGCGGCTCTCCAGGGTTTCAGGCAGGGGACATTCCAAGCCCCACCTGGAGATCCCAGGGACTGAACCTTGGACCTTCTGCATGCAAAGCAGATGCTCTGCCTGCTGTGCTACAAACTTTTTTCCACATCTGCTCTGGTTTCTTGATTTAGCTACTATATTATCCTTGGTTCTGGAAGGTGGAAACTTAAAATAGCGTCCTCCCTCGCAGGAGTGGCGGGAGAGAAAAATAATATGAGCAACAGCCAGAGTGAATGTAGTTCTGGGCCCTGCAACTGCGTAGGTGTGGACTGGACTTTGGCCAGCACCTGCCCACCTGTGGCCTCTAAAAAGACCTGTCAAAATTGCCTCTGGGTGCATACACACTACCTTTGAAGAGGTAGCAGTTTAAAACCAATGTAAGCAATATGGGTTGCAGGAATGCTAGGAATTATGTGGTGTGGATGATGAGAGTTCAGAAGTGTTCTGGGAGCAGGGGCGCCCGTATTTGTAGTGAGGGCATGACCTCTGCAATTGGAACATGCCCTTCAGCTCAGTGAACAAATCATCGAAAGCCCAGAAACTTAGGGTTGTATCCGGCTACATTCTGCTCAGAATAGGCCCACTGAAATGAATGAATTTAGTCATCTCTATTAATTTCAGTGGATTTTCTTTGAGTAGGAAGAGCATTGGATGCAACTCTTACATCTTTTTTTCATGTTAACGCTGAGAAATCCCAAGGTGTTTTCTTTTGGGAGATGTCATGATCTGCAGTGCAAATTCTGCCTGTCCAGCTTTCCTTATCTTCAGTGCACCCTCCCAAATGGAAAGGGGAAAGTGAAGCTTAAAAGACAGCGATGAGGAAGAGAAAAAGTGAAAGTCTTGGAGGAGCATTGCTATGTAAAGCAAGGGCTAGGAATGCTAAACAGCTTAGGCTTGGGGGTGGGAAAGGGATGACT
This sequence comes from Rhineura floridana, assembly GCF_030035675.1. Taxonomy (NCBI): domain Eukaryota; kingdom Metazoa; phylum Chordata; class Lepidosauria; order Squamata; family Rhineuridae; genus Rhineura; species Rhineura floridana. The sequence goes on from NC_084491.1 coordinate 40,818,850, forward strand.
CTGGTATGATAATAACTCTCACAGCCCCTCCCGATCACTCACACTCCCTTTACCAGCAAGGGACCCATTTGGAGGACTGAGAACATGCAAAAACGGCTTTTTATACTGAGTCAGAGCATTGTTCCATCCAGCCTGGCGCCGTCTACTCAGGCCGGCAGCAGCTCTCCAGCTTCTTTAAGACAGCCCTGCTGTCTTTTAACTGGAGAGATCAAGGATTGAATGTGCAGGCAGAGCAGCTTCTCTACCACCGAGCAAAGGCTGGAAGTGGCTAGCACTTGGCCCAAAGCCACACTCCCAGCATGGTTCTCCTCCAATGAGTCTGGGGAGACCCCCATCCTCCCTTTCCTTCCCTGTAAGATTGATCTTTCCCGTCACTGGGAAGGCATTCCCGGCCGTCTCTCAGAAACTGGCTTGCAAAATTGTATGCAAACTTTGACAGGTGCTTTTGTAGTAGAGCGGCTAATTTTCAGTGAAGTTCTCCCCACCCTCTTTAGATCTTCCTCAAACTCACCTTTTCCCATGAAACATTTGACAAAGCCCCCTAATCCTCTTAACTTTGTTGCAAGGATGCAGAACCTGTGGTCCTCCAGATGTTGTTGGACTCCAACTCCCAGTGGCCAGCATGGCCATTAGTCAGGGATGATGGGAGTTGTAGCAGTCCAACAACATCTGAAGAACCACAAGTTCCCCATCTCTGCCCTGTTGTAAACATGGACAAGAAATAACTGCAGATTCTCCTCTCATTTCATTAAAAATATAACCTGTCGAAGTGGTTTACAACAAATAAAAAAAACCATACCACAAAAACCATTAAAAATACAATAAAAACAGAGGTCAACCATTGCAAAAAGGCATCTTCTTAATTGTTTGCATAAGCCTGGTGGAACAGAAAGGTTTTCAGCAGGTGTTTAAAAGTTAAAAGAGAAGGCGCCTGCTGAATCTGTTGGTAGAGCATTCCAGAGAGCTGGGCTGATGACACTCAAGGCTCCATTTTGTGCGGACGTTAAATGAGCCTCTCCAGCTTGGGGGACAACCTGTGCTGCTCCTGCAGATGATCTCAGCAATAGAGCTGGGATAGTATAAGGGTTCAGGCAATCCTAAGATACCCTGGGCCTAAGTTGTTCAGGTCTTTGCAAATTAATACAAGGCCCTTGACCCTAGCTCTGTAGTGGATGGGCAGCCAGTGCAGATGTTTTAAGAGTGAGGTCACATGTTGTCGGCTATAGGCCCCCATCCCCAGTGTTGATTGGTAGATTGTAAGCTTATTGGAGCTAGGGTCTGTTCTCATCATACTTGGTAAAGCACTGTGCACATAGATGGGGTTGTATACGGTAATCACCATTCAACAAATCTGTGTGATGTAATGGTTAGAATGTTGGACTAAGACTAGGGAGACCACAGTTCAAATCCCCAGTTAGCCTTGAAGCTGGCTGGGTAACTCCTCTCTCTCAGCCTAAGCTACCTCACAGGGTTGTTGTGGGGATAAAACAGAGGGGGAGGGAGGAACTGTGCCAGGCTGCTTGGAGGGAAGGTGAGATATACGTGTAGTAAGTAAATAAAAAATTTAAAAACGCAACACTGTGTAGAGCAAGAGCGAAATATAAATTATTGTATGCGTACTGTTTTAACGGGTCTACTGGGCGAAAGCCATAGCTTTCCCTTCTATGGAGTTTTTCCCCTCCAAATAGACTTTCCTGCTTTTTCTTTTTTTATCCCCTCCAGATGCTATTTTTCACCCTTCTGGCATGCATATTATCCCCCCATCCTCTTCCAGCTTGCATCTTCCCCCACCCCCTGGCCCATCCTGTCCTCTTCCGTTAGATTTAAATTCCCACTGGGCTGGAGCATCCCGTTGCTGTCTTTGTCCCCTCTCCAGGCTGACACGTACAGGCAGGAGCTCTCGCTGCCTCCCATCCCAACCCCTTTTTATTTATCAGCCTTGGGGAGGGGATGGCGTCCCAGCACGCTTGGCTGGGTTGCGAGGTTTGTGTCCTGATTGTTCCCAGGCAGGCTAAATATGGTTAAGCAAAGCAGGGCACTCTTCAACCTGCCTCCCTGTGAGTCAGGCTGCTGCGCGCTGCTCCCATGACCCTTCTGTCCTCATGCTGTGTCTTCTGCAGCCTCTTTGGGCCCGCTGGAGAGAAAGTTGTGTGTATCCAATCTGGAAATCATCTGGGAGGCGACCGTTGCAGGAAAACTGGTATCCCTGCTTCTAATAATCTTGCCAGCTTCTGCTGAACGAGATCACCACTTTCTGATGTCGGGCAATTACCCTGGGATTTTTTGTGTGTGTCTCTGTGTGTAGATTGGTGCCCCTTGGGACTGGTAGGGTAGAAGGCAGGGAGGCCCAACCGGAGGTGGAGCCAGAGCCAATGACAGGCAGAGCCACCCCCTGGGCTGGTTATAATTATAAGGCAGATGGGGGCTGGCTGAGGGCAGACTGAGGCTGGTGGGGCGGTGCCACATTTGCCCTAATGGAGCAGCCTACACTGGGGTAGCTCCACAGGGGAAGGGTAAATAGAGGCGCCATTTTTTTAACTTGCAAGAGAGCAAGTAGATTTTTAGATGTTGGGGAAGTAAGATTCTGAGCTATATCTTGAATGCCCCACGCTTGGCTATATTCAAGTGCCATATGGTATACAGAGGTGGCTAAGTGTGCCCATTGAAACTGGTATTATTTATTTATTTATTTATTTTATACCCCGCCTTTCAGCCAAAGGCCCTCAAGGCGGCTTACAAAAAACACAAATATAAAATACATCAATAAAACAATACAATTTACAAAAGTTAAATAACTACTCTTAGGCTAACAATGTAAAATGCACGACACATGAGGGGAAAGGGACAGGGAAGAACAAGGAAAAACGCACGCTCAGGTACCAGTTCTCAAATTACAGTTCTTATCATGACCAGCTGGGATGGAAGCATGGATGATTCTAATTCTGTCCCCTCCTCCGTTCTGCCGAGTTCTACAAGGGCGACATACCAAGGAGGAAAGCACTGGCTGCCTGGGCCACCCTTTGGGTTTGGAATGAAGAAGGCAGGCAGCTGAGGGCTGGCTAACGCTGAAGGGGCCCATCTGGATCAGCCTCCACTGCCTCAATAATAACTAGACTAAAGTCATCCGCCTAGGTTGTGGACATTTAAAAACATACACACACACGTAGATTTGTGGATTTGATTAGTATGCTCTGTACACAGATTCATTCAATTGGTTGTAACATTACTCACTTCTGGAGGCCTGGCAAGGTGGCCAGAGCTAAGTGCTCCTATGGAATAAGCATGTGTGGGGGGAAATGTGCTAACTGACCTCCCCCTTGTCACTCTCCATAAATGGCACCACGTGGACGAAGAGCTTGGGCTGCTGGATCAACCGGGAGATAGCTAGCTCGATCTTCCTTTTCCTAGCAGCCTGGTATGAAATGCCTTCTGGTGTCCCAACCAGATAGATCCCTTCTGCCAACGCTGTGCAAGAAATTCAGGTTTGGCAGGCCATCTCATGACCCTAAAGGCTGACAGAACCCTCATCCATCTCTCTTGTGCTGCAGACAAGTCTTTGGAAACAGATTCTGTAGCACAAGTGATCCTGGAGGTGCAATTAAATTAGCACTTGGGGCTCTTTCCTGTTTCCAGCCCAAAGGCTCTGAAGAGATGCAAACTAGTGAATATCAGAAGAGCCTTGCTGGATTGGAGCAAAGGCCCACCTAGTCCTCCATCTTGCTTCTCATGGTGGCCAAGCAGATGCCTCTAGGAAGAAGGGTTTGGAGGCAAACGTTTGCCCCTGTAGTTGCTCCCTGGCAACTGGTGTTCAAAGGTAGACTACCTGGAGGTTCCGCTTGGCCATCGTGACTACTAGCCCTTGATAGAAGTCGTCTCCTCCATGAATTTGTCTAGTTCCCTTTTAAAGCTGTCCGAGTGTGGCCATCGCCAGATCTTGTGGCGGTGAATTCCACAGATTAACTGCACGTGGACCGAAGACATGATCTTTTGTCAGCCGTGAATCAGCTGCTGGTCAGATTTATGCAGCAGGCCCAAGTTCTAGAATTATAAGAAACTGGGGGGGGGGGGACTTCGTCTCACATCCTCCACATGTTGTAAATAAAGGTATATGCCTCTGTCGTGCCTTTCCTTAGTCTTCCCCACCAACACCCCAAAACCAGCTTCCAACCTCCTTCAGATACTTTAGCTTTGAGAGTTCTGAGTGCCAGTCGGATGGCTTCTCCTTGACACGCATGTTCCCTGGCCAACCCAATCTCCATGCCTCTCCTGTATGTCTCTATGAAACATGAACACTGGTATCCTACCCCACAAGGTTGTTGAGAGTGGATGCTACAGTGCTGTAGAAATTATTTGCTAATTGATAGAGTTGATTTTGTCTCTGTGCAGGTCTACCTCCTATTTGATCTGTGCGGTCAGGAGGTAATTAAAGACTGTAGGTAAACACTGCACGTTACAAAGAAGAACAATACATTTTTTAAAGTGAGGTTGATGGGGGGGGTGTTGCCTTTTGGGAAGGTTTAAAAATATCCATCCATCCATCTAAAAGCAACAATTTTCTGCTTGTTGGCAAGGGCACCTCTTCTTCATGGGTAGAGTTTTTCTTCCATATTATATACATATGCAGGGAGTGTGTCTTGCACACACATACAGACATTTGTTCCCAGCCAAAAACGTCCTTTGCCAGCCCAGGCTCACCTGCCAAAGAAATTTCAGCAACAAAAGGCCTGCTTTTGATGTGTAGCTGTCAGGCTCTGAGACGTGTCACCTGGGGCGGCTGAACTGCAAAGGCCAAACAGATGGGGGCCTGGGCTGGGGAAGTGAGGGAAGCTGGAAAGCAAAGCTGAAGCTTCCAGATTGTTCTCGTTCCAAACCTGGCACAGAGTCCCCCTCCAAAGCCCCTCCCCAGCTCTCACACTGACAAGGTTTTCATTCTGCTGGCCTTATTTCCACCAGGATCTCCTTAACACATGCTCTTACTCTCTCTGCAGTTGCTTTCCAGGAAGAAAAATAACGCTTTTGTCTCTGCTACTATTTTCCATCCATCTGCTGCTTGTTAGTTTGAAAACAGCTTTTCAGTCTTCAGTTTGATTTCCCCTGTGAGCAGGCTCACTGTTGTTCCCATTGTAAGGACTGGGAAAACTGAAAGTGGGCATAGGGACTTGCCTAAGGCAGCGGTGGTGTATCTCATCTTGTCAAGTAACTCATCTTGTCCAGAGATGATGGGAAACCCCCTTGGAGAAGATGATGTCATTTTTCTCTCTGCTGTGCGCTCTCAGCAAAAGTCTGAAGTGTGTCCTTACGAACACTTCACATTAACAAAGCATTTTCGTGTGCTGTAAGTCATGTGCTGCTTTCACTGCAGGAGATGTTGGGAGCAAGGACAGCTACTTTTCCCTGTCGCTTTTTGCAAAAGCATCCTGTTTAGACTCTTCAAAATCAGAGTTTTAATACATGCGTTAATAGCTCACTCTTCACTGTGCAGTCCCAGGGTGGGTTACGTACATTAAAACAAGTAAATCATGTAAATGCCTAAACCTTACTAAACCATAAGTTGGACCAAATCAAGAGTAATTCAGAGTACCTCTGAACCTGGAGGTTCCAAATGGCCATTATGAGTAGTAGCCATTAATAGACGTCTCCTCCTCCAAGAAGCAACACTGCGATGGGAGGAGTTGTTTGATCTCCTTAAGGCCTGTGCAGAAAGGTGCAACTTGACCTTGACACTGAAATGTATGCAAGGAAAGAGGAAGAAGGACATTCCACAACCCAGAGGCCAACACAGAGAGCAAGGCTCTCTCAAGGACCTCTGCCCCACATCACAGGGTGGTGGAACTAGCAGCAGAGCCTCCTCTGCAGATTGCAACACCTGGGTATAGCTAAATGGGAGGAGTCATTACTTTAGATATTCGGGGCCCACGTCGCTAAGAGTTTTGCATGTCGACATAACTGCCTTTTAAAGAGTTTGAGGTTTTATTAAGTGCCATTTTAATATTTGCTGTCTTTTAAATTATAACCTACCATAAGGATAGAAATGTTGAATGAATTAATAACTTCACAACAATAATAAACAGTAATAATATTTATTAGTCGCTTGTTACCCGAAGATCTCAAAGTGACTTACAACAATGTTAAAACAAAAGTAAATATACCATAGTATAAAAACAAAATAATAAAACACCCACCACTCCCATAAACAGCCACAGCTTTGGCAGCCCACTAATACAAACAACATCATCTCTGTCTGTCAGATGCTTGAGGAAAAAAGTCTTTACCTGGCACCGAAAAGACGTCAAGGAAGGTGCCAGGCAGACCTCACTGGGGAGCACATTACACAGTTGGGGACCCACAACTGAAAAGGCCCTAACAACAGCTACAGCTCCCATCAGCTCCAGGATGTAATCCAACAGCATCTGGAGGGCACCATATTGGCTACCCTGCTGTAGATGTAGGAACTGTGAGGCCTGCAGATTCCCTTACTTCTTCAGAGATCTGCCACTTTTGCTCCTCCACCATAATGTCGTTTTCTGCCTGAGTGGTTTAGCTGCTTTTGCCAAAATTATCTTAAAGCAAATAAAATACAAACTGCCTGTTTCTGCCCTTCTAGTATTGCCTCGTAATTCTGTGCTGCTTCCCCATACCTCCATTGTGGCTTCATCCAATTTCCTGTGACCTAATGACTATTAAAGACTCATTTTCTAGGAATTTGAAAGCCTGGATGCCTGGACTTTGTGCAAGCAGAGATCTCTAATGGTGGGTTGTGCAATTCATAATGGAAATGAATTCCATAAAGGCTCAGTGTAATAATCAGGTATTCATTTTTCCTGCACCCATTTCTAGTTTGTTGCTAAATCGAGGCCTGTTCCGACTATACCCAAGTCAGATTTATTTATTTTTTTCATTCATTTCATTTATTTGTATATAGCCAAAGGCTGTTACAAAAGAAATATTAACATATGTACATGATACAAAATTAAAATAATTAGTTAAAATACAACAAGCTTAAATATTTATTTATGACCATTATTCTTAATATAACTAACTCTAAGCTTCTTCGCTGCGAAGGCAAAGTTAGCAGTAGAAATTATTACATTTGGGTCTAGAGCTGATAATAAAAAAACCACTAGCTGGAAACTGTTTAGAGCATTATATGTCTGAAATAGCGGAATTAAAAATTTGGTCTTGGAGTAGAAAACATTGGGCAGTCCAGCATGTAATGTAACACATCGTCCGGCACCAAACACCCAGCTATACATAATCTTTCAGTGTAAGGGGTGCCTAAATATCTACCTCGTAAGGTCGCTATGGGCATCGTTTGAAAACGTAATTCGGTATAGGCTCTTCGGAGGGGAGCCCTAGTCAAAATATCCAAATAATTGGGCCATGCATTATTTAATTTGATATGAAGATACCAATGTGAAAAACGAGAAGTTGTAATCTTTAGACTATCTTGTTTGGCCTCCTGTTCATAGATCAGATTCCGCAATGATTTCGGGTTAGAATTGGCAATTGTGGCAGGGGTTAAAAGATACTGGAGACCTAGGGCGAAAAAATTTATTTATTTATTATTACATTTATATCCCACCTTTCACCTTTCCTCCAAGGAGCTCAAGGTGATGTACACACATAGCTTTATCGTTACAAGAACCCTGTGAGGTAAGTTAGGTTGAGAGACAGTGACTAGCCTAAGGTCACCCAGTGAGGTTCATGGCCGAGCGGGGATTTGAACCCTGAAGACACTGTTCACCTGGCGCCAAGTAGTATCGGATTGAGCAATGAAGAGTCAATACTGCCTAGTTGGAAATGCTGGCGATAGAACTTGGAACCTTCTGCACGCAAAGTGTGTACCAAGGACCTAGAGTCCCTAAAGTGGTCTCCCAGAGAGACATCACTTTGACCCAGGGTTGGGGAACCTGTGTCCCTCACAATGTTATTGTACTACATCTCCCAGCCAGCAAAGCCAGGGATGATGGGAGTTGTAGTCCACCAACATCTGGAGGGCCACAGGTCCCCCATTCCTGAGCTAGAGTGTAGGGGCTCGCAACAGAAAGACCTGGGCTGAAATCCCTGCTCCGCCATAAAGTTCTTTGGGTGTCCTTGGGCAAGCTCTGCTCTCAGTCAACCTCACAGGGTTGTTCTGAGGATGAAAGAGGCAAGGGATCATGCATGCCACCCTGAGCCCCTTGGAGGGAACCTAACTTAAGGTGAGCCATGCTGGATGTGCCACAACCATCTTTCAGAGGGAGAAAGTGAAGCAAATTGGAGGAGATGGGGCAGAGTTGGAGAGCCTGATAAAGTAATGCTCATTTTCTGATCTTATGTATCATTAAAGGTATTGGTTAACTGTGTTCTGGAGATGCATCTGGTTCCTGGCCCAGTAAAGACTCCCCTGGGAAAGGAGCGGAGAGAGATAAGTCTCCCTGAGAGTGGTTGCGGTTTCTTCAGAAGGCTCACCTTGTGCTTCTGAGGATAACAAACTGTCTAGATTGTCCCACTGCTCTCCCCCCTTGCAAAAAATTGGCTGTCTCCAGCACCTAACGGCTGTCCTTCATTTCCACATCCATGGAGTGTGCAGTGGATTTGCCTTCCTTCAGATGTTGCAAGCCCGCAAATAACCTCTTTTGTTTTTGTTTGTGACATTCTGATCTGACAGGTTAGTTGAACAGGGTTGCCCCCAGTCCTTTGGGATCCATGTGGGACCTTGGTTGCAGTTGGAGCTTGTTGCTGTTCAGGTCATCCGTGATAACTTTGTACTCTGTTTTGCCCTCCCATCTCCCCCCCTCTTCGTTCAGGCAGAACGCGGTGGGCGTTTGGAAACGGGAGACATTTTTTTGGAGAATGGGGTCTCTGTTTCCAGCCAGTCTTTTCTGCGTCCTTTGCCCCGGCTTGGAAAGTTCCCCAGGGCTTCTTGCGGCCTTCTGTGCCTTGAATAAAGCCATTGTGTTGACAGACACCCCCTTTGCCTTCCCCAAAAGAGGGAGGGGGTGGACGCTTCTGAACTCTTGCTCCAAGCCTAAGTAATGCCCTGCAAACCCTCTTCCCCGGTCTACAAGGAGAACGAAACTAGGGCTCTGTTTCCTAAACAGAAGTGCGTCCAGGAGTGGAGAGGCTTTTGCGTCTTCATGCTCTCTTGCCGTTTCTGTCTCTTGACCAACTGCTAGTGGGCCAAGCTCTCACATTTGCCAACTGGCATCTCTTCCCCTTCACCCCCTTTCCTTGAGAGTGTTGGCAATAGCTGATCTGACGTGCCAGCCACGAGCCATGTGTCAGCTTTGGGACAGCGGGCTAACAAAAGGCACGTTTTTCTTACTTGTGCCGAGTGGCGCACGCTGGGCATTCTTGGGCCATGAGCTCATGACACTGGGAGGAAACCATTGATGCCAAGGGGGGAAGGCGGGCAGATGGACGAGGAGGGCACAACAGCAGTCTGGTATTCTGACATCAACCCTTGCATGGCTTCATTTGCAGTTCTTCCTGTCCTCTGAGCAAGCGGAAGCAAGGCCTAGCAAGCAGAGGCGAGTCTAGCAGTTTCTCTGTCCAGCATCAGAGTCTTGTGCAAGTGAAGAGTTCAGTGAAAGCTGAAAGCTTGCTTATTCCTACCTTCACCCCATCTCATTTGACCCAATTCCATCCTTCTACAGCCAGACCAGTCAAAATGTTTCAGCTGGAACACATTTCCTGTCTTTTTCTCTTGTCTGTGCAGTGCAGGCAGTTTTAGGTTGAGATTTGGCTTAGTGGTTAGAGCAGCCTTTCCCAACCAGTGTGCCTCCAGATGTTGTTGGACCACAACTCCCATCAGCCTCAGCCAGCATTGCCAATGGTCAGGAAAAATGGGAATTGTGGTCCAACAACATCTGGAGGCACACTGGTTGGGAAAGGCTGGGTTAGAGTGTTGGACTACGATCTGGGGGACCAGGTTTGAATCCCCACACAGCCATGAAACTCACTGGGTGACCTTGGGCCAGTCACTGCCTCTCAGCCTCAGAGGGAGGCAATGGTAAACCCCCTCTGAATACCGCTTACCATGAAAACCCTTTTCATAGGGTCGCCATAACTCAGGATCGACTTGAAGGCAGTCCATTTCCATTTTTTTAATTTTAATTTTAAATAACACTTACTTTACCCTCCTTGTACCCACTCCTGTGCTACAGGTGGGACAGCACAGATTCAGAGTTGGAGACAAAGGGCTGGCAAGGTGCTGTCCCAAGGATAGGCACCCAACCCTCAGAGTTCACCAATAAGCAGCTGGCAAGTCCAGGGATAGGGGACCTTTTTCTGTCAAAGACTGCATTCCCTTGTTGGGGGGGGTTGTAATCTTTTGGGGAACATAATAGATGGTTGGCTGGGCGAAGCCAGCAGTAGGAGGAACCAAACGAAAGGGGGGGGCACCATTTCTCTCTCTCTCTCCCTCTCCCCCCACCCACCAGCTGCCAAGGGAGGGACAGCTCACTCTTGCCAGAGGTGTGAACTGATTGCTTGCAGAGGCCTTTCCCCATTCCCTCCTCCTTGCATGGCATGATTCTGTTTTGATGTCCCCCCCCCATGAAATTTAGGTCAATTTAGGCCCCTTCACTGCTGTAGACTTTTAGATCCTGCAGAGACTTGAAAAGCTGTTCTTAGAAGTCCTGGGAGATCCACCTATTCCTGTGTTGTGGGATCTTTGTGAGCATATGTGGGCCCGTGACCTTGTACAGAAATAGCTTTGCCATGATGGAAGTTATAATGGTCTTAAGGGTAAATGTAGTGAATATTGATCATGATTTACAGTAATTGAGTAGCCCACAAAGAGAGAGAGAGAGTGAAATTCACAATTCCCTCCCTGACGAGATGCTGGCTATTCCTGCTGAAGAGAGATGGCTCCTTCTTCCTCCACCATCACCCCGCCGGGATTCTGTGCCATTAAGTCTTCCTCATCGCAGAGTTATGATCTAGAATCCTCTGTGGCTCTGTAATGGTTTCCTGCCTTCACTGGCCTTTTCCTTAATTGGGTTGGGGAGCTGGGGATTTATATATACATAGCTCTGACGTCCAGGATAGTCCAGGGGTTGAGAAGCTCAGGTCTGGGGCGGGGAGGAGAATGTGGCCCTCTAGGCATCCCTAGCCGGCCATCCCTGCAGGCCACACCTCCTCTTTCAAGGCCAACATTTCACCAGCCCCCCCCCTTTTTTTGAGGGGGGCATGGTCCTCCACTGTTTTTGCCTGACTGGAAAGTGTCCTTCAGCACTGATAATGACTCCTGTTTCCCCGGATGGAGGATAGAGAGGAGCGTGTGAGCGTGCGTAGAAAGAAGCATGTGGTAGGAAGGTAAAAATGTACGTTCATTGCTCTGCCCACTTTTGTCACTGGCCTTGCTCACCACTGGCATGTGGCTCCCAGAGCAGAATGCGGCCCTCAGACCGAAAAGGTTGCCTTCCCTTGGGATGGTCCATTGCCCTCTCCATGAAACATACCTGGAAGAATGAACATTGGGGGATCATAAGGGCATAGGAAACTGCCTCACCCCCAGGTCAGACTTTATCCATCTGGGCTAATATTGCCTGCCTTAGCTGGCAGCAGCTTTCCAGGATCTCTGGCAGGGCAGCGTTTTTTTCCTCCCCGGCATCTGCTGCTACTTGATCCTTTTTCTTCTGCATGCTGTACGTGGAGCTGGTGGCCTGTCATACCTGATCCTCGCTCTCGTAACTTCTGAACATGACGCATCTCTTGCCCACGTACATTCTACATCTACATGGGTACATTGTCTAAGCGGGGCTTGCAAGTACGTGGCAGAACTCTTGCGCGACTGCTCTTCGTTCCAGTAAGGCTTGTGCAGGAGATGTTCCTGGGCAATTACGGTGCACGTTCGTTAGCAGGATGCACGGATGGGGAAAGTGCCAGTTTGGATTTTCCTCCTCAGGTGGGAAAAGGGATCAGTGGCCAGTGAGCCCCGAAGAAGCCTTCATTCAGCCCGTTTAGCAGAGCAACCCCCCCCCCCCAACAACTATGGCACCAACACAAATGTGGGCCTCCATCCATCTTCTCTGTTTGCTAAGCAAGCGTCTCTGTTTGCTCACCGTAAACTTGAGGCCGGTTTTTCCTGACTCCTTTTGCTTAATGGTCTGGGTCCTTCGCCTCTGGTGCCGAAGTCTGTTGTAGTGGCCCCAAAGCGCCTTGCTTTCTATCCCCCTCCCCCCGAAAAAAAAATCTGGTGGTAATTATTCTGGTTTAATCAAATCTGGAATGAGTAACTTGGGATGAGCACTGCCTGTTGGTTAAAGCTGAAAGAGAAGACAGACTGTCCTTTAGGAGAGACCGTCCGCTAGTTCTGCATTGCCTTCTGTTCATTCTCTGGGCTGAGTTAATAGAAGCTGGGCCAGATCCAATCTTAGGGGAAAGGGATGTGTGTCCTTTAGGACTATAGTCTCTGTGGATCTTTGTCATCTGGAATGGATGGGGGCCTTCCCCTGCAGGTCTAGTTACTCTGTTTTACATACTGCAAATTGTTTTACCCTCCCTTCTGTTGCCTTCGCTCCCCGGGGCCCAGTCCTCGTATCAGATTGATTTAAAGCCATTGCTTCTCTGGAGTCTAGCCAGCGACTCCATTACTCGTGCTGAGCCAGGAATCGGCCAAACCACCAGCTTACCTGCAAGCTTTCGTTCCTCCTGGACTCCTTGGAGATGTTTTGAGGGTGTGTAGAAGGGGGTCGGTTGGGGAGGAGTGCCTGGATTGTCAGCTCAGCACATTTTCCTTCTTTCGTGCGCTGATATCTAGTTTCGTTCCAGCCACTTAAGCAAGCTATCTCTTCTCTCTCTCTCTGGGTGACCTTGGGCCAATCACTGCCTCTCAGCCTCAGAGGAGGGCAATGGGAAACCCCTCTGAATATTTTATTTATTTATTTATTATTTCGATTTATATACCGCCCTTAGCAAAAGTAGCTCTCAGGGCGGTGAACAAACAAAGTAAAATACAATATATCATAATAAAAACCACAAAAACATATACAAACAAACAACAAAAAACACAATAAAAACGAAATACAGCACAAATTAAAGAAAATACAGATTAAAAGATTAGAAAGGTTAAGAAGATTAAAAGATTAAAATACCTGGGAGCATAAAAAGGTCTTTACCTGGCGCCGAAAAGATAGGAATGTAGGCGCCAGGCGTACCTCTTCGGGGAGGCTGTTCCACAACTCAGGGGCCACCACAGAAAAGGCCCTAGATCTGGTAACCACCCTCCGGGCTTCCCGATGGGTTGGTACCCGGAGGAGGGCCTTAGATTCTGAACGAAGTGAACGGGTAGGTTCGTAGCGAGAGAGGCGTTCCACAAGGTATTGAGGTCCCACGCCGTGTAAGGCTTTATAGGTCAAAACCAGCACCTTGAATCTCGCCCGGAAGCAAATAGGAAGCCAGTGCAGATGCGCCAGAATAGGTGTTATATGCGAAGACCGACTGGTCCTCGTCAATAGTCTGGCAGCCGCGTTCTGCACCAGCTGAAGCTTCCGAACTGTCTTCAAGGGCAGCCCTACGTAGAGCGCATTACAGTAATCTAATCTTGAAGTTACCAGAGCATGAACAACGGAGGCGAGGTCATCCCTGTCCAGATAGGGGAGTAGTTGGGCTACCAGACGAAGATGGTAAAATGCATTCCGTGCCACCGAGGCCACTTGGGCCTCGAGAGACAAGGAAGAATCGAAAAGAACCCCCAAACTACGTACCTGTTCTTTCAGGGGGAGTGTAACCCCATCCAGAACAGGGTGAACATCCACCATCTGAGCAGGGAAGGCGCTCAGCAACAGTGTCTCGGTCTTGTCTGGATTGAGTCTCAGTTTATTAGCTCTCATCCAGTCCATTATCGCAGTCAGACAACGGTTCAGCACATCAACAGACTCACCTGAAGAAGATGAAAAGGAGAAATAGAGCTGCGTGTCATCAGCATATTGATGGCAACGCACTTCAAAACTCCTGATGACCGCACCCAGCGGCTGCATGTAGATGTTGAAAAGCATGGGGGACAAGACCGACCCCTGGGGACTCCACAATGGAGAGTCCATGGTGTCGAGTGATGTTCCCCAAGCACTACCTTCTGGTGACGATCTGCGAAATAGGAGCGGAACCACTGCCAAGCAGTGCCCCCGACACCCAACTCCGCAAGTCTCCCCAGAAGGATACCATGGTCGATGGTATCAAACGCCGCTGAGAGATCAAGGAGAATCAACAGAGTCACACTCCCCCTGTCCCTCTCCCGACAAAGGTCATCATACAGGGCGACCAAGGCTGTTTCGGTGCCAAAACCAGGCCTAAAACCGGATTGAAATGGATCTAGATAATCGGTTTCATCCAAGAGCGCCTGGAGCTGGCTGGCAACCACCCGTTCCAAAACCTTGCCCAAAAAAGGGACATTCGCCACCGGTCTATAGTTATTCAAATTGTCTGGGTCCAAGGAGGGTTTCTTTAAAAGAGGTCTCACTACTGCCTCCTTGAGACTACCAGGGACTACTCCCTCCCTCAAGGAGGCGTTAACCACTTCCTTGGCCCAACCGGTGGTCCCAGCCCTGCTAGCTTTCACTAGCCAAGATGGGCAAGGATCCAGAACAGACGTGGTTGCCCGAACCATTCCAAGCACCTTGTCCACTTCCTCGAGCTGCACCAACTGAAACTCATCCAATAAAGAAGGACAAGGCCGTGCTCCGGACACTTCAATAGATTCATCTGTCACAACATCAGAGTCAAGATCCCTGTGGATACATGCGATCTTATCTTGAAAGTGTCCAGCAATTTCGTTGCAGCGGGCTTCAGATGTTTCCATAGTATCGTGGGGGCCAGAGTGTAAAAGCCCACGCACGACTTTGAAAAGCTCTGCTGGGCGGCATAAAGATGATCTAATAGAGGCAGCAAAATAAAGCTTCTTTGCTGTCCTTACCGCTTTTGTATACAACTTATTGGTGGCACTTACCAAAGCATAGTTGTATCCACTGGGAGTTTTCCTCCATCTGCACTCCAGCCTCCTCCTCTCATGTTTCATCGCTCTCAACTCCGGGGTATACCACGGAGCTGTATGAGCTCTACACCGGAGGGGGCGCGCGGGAGCGATCGTGTCAATATCGCTTACCACGAAAACCCTAGAGGCAGTCCATTTCTATATCCCGCCTATGTTGAAGCTTCAACCCCGCTCCACCCATTCTGAACAGCCTTTAGGAGGCCACGTGCCAAAGGGGGTGTATACTTTGGCAAAAGTGGGCGGAGCAATGGATGTGCATTTTACCTTTGTACAGTAGGCTAGTTTCTACACACACGCACACCCCTCTCTATTCTCCATAATGGGCAAGCAGGAGGCATGATCCGCGTTCTAGGACACAGCCAGGCAAAATCACTAAAGGAGGGTGTGAAGTGGGGTTGGTGAGGAGTGTGGCTGAATAGGTGGTGTAGCCATTGGGAGAGTTCCGAGGGCCAGATAGAGATGAGTGGAGGGCCACATTTGGCCCCTGGGCCTGAGGATCCCCACCCCTGCTCTATGCTATGCCAGTGAGCGCTGGCTCCTTCTCTGCCATGCTGCCCACTAGCTGGTAGAGTTCCCTGCTGCAGTAGGGTGTGTGGACCCAGGTGTTGTGGTTCTCCAATATGAACTAGGAAAAGGTACCATATCTGTGGTGGCATTGAACCCACTCAGCTTATGGCCCATCCTCATGGCTGGATGGTCATAACTGTCCCCGCCTGGTCAATGGGCATTCTGTCAATTCAGCAGTAAAAAATGGTTGGCCAGACTGCACTGTGCAACAGATCTCAGCCGTCGTGTGCGACTGAAGAAGATGTGCGGAAATCTCATAAACAAGCCTTTGCCAACCTGGCACCCTCCAGAAGTTTTGGACCACAAATCCCATCAGCCTCAGCTGGCACGAGTGTGCTGGTGGGCGCCAATCCAACGTTTTGGACTACAACTCCTGAGAGTGCCGGGTGATCAAAGGCTGTCATAGACCGAAGAAGTGAATGAAGCAAATTATGTAGAAGGTGCTTTCTGAGTCGGTGAAAGAGGAAGTTTTAAAAAAGTGAATGGCGCACACAGTGAGAGCAGGAGTTGAGCTTTGGCTGGTGTCAGTGTAAAAATAGTTCAAACTGTCAAGCCGGAGAGATGAACAAACAAGAAGTGGGCCCAACAGTCTTGAAAGATGTTTTTCCTCTCTGACCTTTCCTTCACCTTTAGAAAGAGCAGCGTCCAGTATGACTTACAATGCAGGAACTGTCTATTCAGGAACTTTGTATTCAAAACAAGCACCCTGAAAGTGGAGGGAGAGTGCTCTTGTGCTGTTGTCTTTCCTGTGGGCTTCTGACAGACATCTGATTGGCCACTGGGTGCTTCCAGACTGTCACCATTTTCAGGTGGGATTCAATCACATACCAGCAAATTCAGGCTGTGCAGTCGAGAGTGATTCGGAGCATTTGCGCAACAAACCTGCTTCTCCCCAAAATTGGATATTTTGCAACAAGGGGATGGGGTGATAGCATACACTAGAAAGTGTGGGATGCCTCTTGATGCAGGTTGGTCCCATCTGCACGATACATTTAAAGCAGTTTCATACCTCTTAAAACAGTAATGGCTTTCTCCCAAAGAATCCTGGGAACTATAGTTTCTTGACCCTTTGCATCAGTGTGCTAGGACTAGGGTGTGAAATCTGGCATTTTTCCTCACAAGAATATTAGTGGCCCATCTAGTCCAGCATCCGTTTTTCACAGTGGCCATCCAGATGCCCATTATGGGAAGCCGCAAGCAGGATCTGAGCGCAAGACCATTCTCTCTCTCCTTGCTTGCAATTCCCAGCCACTGGATCTTCTCCATGGAGATTTCTTCTGTATAGGAAAATGGTGATTTGTTTTGCCAATCCCCTCAAATGAGGTGATGGTTGTTTCATTGCCATGGTCTTCAACCCTATTGCCATTTAAAACAGAGATGCTGTTGCTGATTGGTCACTTATGACTGCACCGGTGCCCATGACAGACAAAATACAAGTAAAGTAGTAGTAGTAGTAGTAGTAGTAGTAGTAGTAGTAATACATATGAGATGTTGGGGACAAATAGGGGAGGCCTCTGGCTTTCATGCGCTGCTTGTGGGCTTCCAAGAGGCAACTGGTTTAGAACAGGATGCAGGATTGTTGGTCCCATCCAGAAGGACTTTTATGGCTGTCTCTCCCGCACCCACTCCCCCGGCAGGATCTCTCTCCGTTTGTGGAAGTGATGCCTCAGCAGCGCATGAAAACGGCACCAGTGGCCTGTACCCAGCCCCAAATCTACTGGGTCCAGTTAAAGCAAGGTGGTGCATGGGGGTGGGGGCACGGTGTCTAATCCCACCTGCTAAATGCACATATAATGCCATATACATCCAGGCCTTTTCTGTCTTTCTCTTGTCTGGATGGCTCAAAACCCCAGTAGATGTTCAACAAAAGGGCTGTATTCCCCGGATGGCATTCCCTGCTGCATCCGACATCCTGCTTGGGGGAGTTGTGATGTCATCCCAGAACAATTGGGAGGTGGGAAACGGGAGGAGCAGAGGGTGGGGGGAAGGAAGAAGAAGAAGAAGTGAGGGTAATGGAAGTGGCCTGTCAGGGCTGCCCTCAGCTGGGGTTGAATAAGAGCCGCCTTGTAGAACCGCCTGGTTCCCCCACCTGTTCTCTTGGAACAGCGTCTGGAAAGTCACTTCAGTGGGTGCAGCCAATTTCCCCTTCTCAGGCTTGATGGAAACTGCAGCCTCTGCGTGTCTTGAGGAAACGCAGCTGCTATCTCTTCCCCCCACCCCCTCCAAACTTTGCAAATTAGAATAAAAACCCAAGGCCAGTGTCTGGAGAAAGGCCAGTTATGTGACTCAATGCTCAGAAAGGATTTCCACCCGACAGGTCGCGTGTGGAATTTTGAAAAATGTGTATAGCTTATTTGTTTGCAAAGTTTGATCTTACTGGTATTTTATGATGAATATTTTATACTGCCTTATGTAAACCACTTAGAGGGTTTTTTTTGTGGATTAAGTGGCAAGTACGTCTTGCTAAAATAAATGTGCCCACCTTTGGGAAATGGAGCGAGGGAGAAGATGCCTTTTTACTGGGACAACTAGTCTTCAGAATAAAACAGTGGAAGCATACTTTATGTCCTGGCTTCCACCCCAAAAAGCAACAGATGCAATTTCTTGCAAGTAAGGAAGTGCACCTTTATTGTTGCAGAGGAATGGTATACACTCAGCATTGTGGAAAGAGCCAGATATTGTCCAGGTGCTGTTACAAGAGCAACAAGTCCCTGATCAAGGCCAAGGTTCAGGTGTCCCAAGATGAATAACAAGGCTTTCAAGACTGCATGGGGGGGGTAGGGTTGCCAGGTTGAATCCCTGAGGCTGTTCCTGTGTCTTTAGGAGAAGAGAAAGTCAGCCAAGTGCAGGTGTTCTTGCAACACTGTAATGGGAAAAGCCACAAGGTGGAATTCTCTCTTCCCCCTGCACAACTTTGAAAGATACAGAAGACCTCTTGGTTGCCAGGCCCGGCCTCCAAGAGGTCTTCTGTATCTATAAAGTTGTGCAGGGGGAAGGGTGAATTCCACCTTGTGGCTTTTCCCATTACAGTGTTGCAAGACCACCTGCACTTCAGTCTCAGGGATTGAACCTGGCAACCCTAACAGGGAGCCCAATGAGTTTCCCTGCCAAGCTTTTAAGCAGAGGTGGAGAATGCCCAGCTACTTGGGAGTATCCCTGCTCCTGGGAGTTCCTGGCCTGAAGGCTGGCACTGGAGCCACCTCGTCCACTTGGTTACAGCCAGCCTGCACTTGAGTTCCCTTCCTCTGCAGGCAGGGGAGAGGCAGCCTTTGGGACTCCTGCCTTCAGTAGAGCTGGATGTGGTGTCCGGAGGCAGAGGGGAGGTTTTGGCAAAAGGGCTCTGCCCCATTGTCTCATCCCCCCACCTGTTTCCTCCCCTTCAGAATCTTCTTCCTCAAGTGCCTCCCGCTCCTGGTCTGAGTTGGAGTACCCAGAAGGGATCATAGAATAGTAGAGTTGGAAGGGGCCTATAAGGCCATCTAGTCCAACCCCCTGCTCAATGCAGGAATCCAACTTAATGCATCCCCGACAGGTGGCTGTCCAGCTGCTTCTTGGAGGCCTCCAGTGTTGGAGAGCCCCCCACCTCCCCAGGAGATTGGTTTCATTGTCGTACTGCTCTGACAGGAAGGTTTCAGCCGAAATCTGGCTTCCTGTAGTTTGAGCCCATTATTCCATGCCCTGCAGTCTGGGATGATCTGGGATCAATGAGCAGAATTCCTCACGTGGAGTTGGAGGGTGAGGTGGGGATGGAATTGTGCAACAAAGCCAGCTAGACTGGCTGGTCGCTTGTGTGAGGCAAGAGCGTCTTCAGGCAGAACAGACACAACACCCTGAATGGAAAAATATTTGTCATATAGGAAGGGTACTCTGCACATGCCCAGGAGCACTGTGGCCATTGGGCTAGGATTATAATGATTATAGGCTCCCCTTTTTTCTTTCTATACCAGCAGCTCTCTGATGCCCATGTGCATGTGCAGACTGGTTTTCTACCAATTGTAACTGTCATGGCTTCCCTCAAAGAATGATGATGTTTGCCATGTGGGTAGGGTGGTGGATATCTGTCAGAGGGTCCAGAGCTCTCCTGTCTCCCCTCGAATAGTTTCCTATAGATGGGAAATGACTATTGAACCAGTTTTAAGACTCTTGGGGGTGAGTATGGCTGACTTCTCTAGAAGCCTCCCTGTTGCCAAAGCAACTACTACCAGCAATGGGACACACAAAGTTCCTGGTTTTTTGAGGGGCATGGGGGGAATTCTTTTCTGCTTTCGCTTTGAGAAAGGCATAAACTTGGTTAGTTAAGGCTCTGCCTTAATCTAGAATAAAGATGTGGACAGTCCCTATTGAACCAGTGTTGTGGTATTTTTGCGTCTGCCTAATTGCTATTCTCTTGGACTTTCGGAGTTGTCTTCTAAATTGTGTTGTTTTGTGTGAGTTGCTAGGGGTGTCATTCTTCAGCTTTCAGCCCCTTCCCCAAAGACTCTAAACCAGGGAGTGGGGAACCTGTGGCCTTCCAGATATTGCTGGGTTCTTCATCCCCATCAGCCCCTGCCATCACGGCCAGTGGTCAGGGATGATGGGAGCTGTAGTCCAACTACATCTGGAGGATCACAGGTGCCTGATGCCTGACCTGTTGATTCAATCTGCATACACTGACACAGTGCGTTTTTCGTAAAAAAAAAAAAAAGGAAGTCCCGATACTCATGACAAAAGTGCTGTGGGTGTCAGCAAAAAAAGAGATGCCCTTGCTCCATACTGGTGAACACTGTTATAAAAAAAGACCTGCATTTACACAATAGTTCTGAAGCAAGAACCACCCTTCGGTTGTTCTTGGGTGAGGTAGGCATCTGTGTGATACAGTATGCATGATTTTAACAAAAGCATGTCTGAGTACGAGAGAAGACAGAATGCCTCTGTTAAGATGGTGCTTGCCATCTGCAGTTTTTATAAGCATGTGTATTCAAACATTTTTTTAAAAATCTGCCTTTTTCTAGTCAAATTTTTTAAAAGTTAAAAACAACAACTGTAGCCCTATAGATGTTGGTGGACTCCAATTCCCTTCATCTCTGAGGAGTGGAAAAGGAAGAAAAAAATAGCTGCCCCTAGAAAACAAGGAAGGTGTTGCTGGGACGTCTCACATCTGTTTCTCTGTGTCTCCCTTTCTCTCAGGAGGAGCAGATAGCAATGTGGAAGTCTCTATGCCAGATGTGGTGGAGGCAGAAATTGGGGAGACGGCCATTATCAACTGCCAGCCCTCCCTACCTGACAATGGCAGCTACGCTTACATCAGCTGGTTCTCGGTGAGTAAGAAAAGGAGAGTTTGGGGAAAGTTTGTTTTGGGGAGAGAGTGGGATTGAGAAAACATCATAGCCCTCTTCAGGTGTTCAGCCTGAACTTGCAAGGGGGAAAAGTGCGTAGTGAGCTGGGGACATGTGCGCCACCCTTGTCCCCAAAATCTCCATGCACGCTGACTGGCTCCACTCCTGACTTGCATATGTTGAGCTTGAAGGCCTGAAGGGGGCTTCTAAATACGTTTGGCTGAACTTGCGTAGAACCTTCTCTGCAGTCGGGAAGCTGCCTGCAGGATCTGGGTTCTCAGCCGTGAGGAGGCTTCAAAATGTGTTCAGCTGAACATGCACAGAAGCCCCCTTCAGACATTTCAGCTCAGTGCGGTAAGGTTGGGGGATAAAGCAGCTGGACCCACCATGCATGGGGGCGTTGGGAGTGGGGCCAATGTGTGTATTTTCAGCCTCCTATGCACTTTTTGCTCTTGGGTGTTTAGGCTGAACACCTGAAGAAGGCTTATGCCCTTGTGCTTTCATTGGGCTCGACCAGAGTTGAAAGTGAATGGAAGCTTTTGAGTAACACAGAGAACATTATTATTATTATTATTATTATTATTATTATTATTATTATTATTATTATTATTATTATTATTACTTGATTTATATCCCACCCTTCCTCCCAGAAGAAGCCCAGGGCGGCAAACAAAACATTAAAACATCATAAAAACAAACTTTAAAACACATTAAAACATCTTCAAAAACGTTACTTTAAAAAGCTATGAAAACATCCTCTAAGATTAAAAACATTTTAAAAAAGAAAGTTTAAGAACATATTAAAAAGCAATTCCAACACAGATGCAGACTGGAATATGCCTCAACTTAAAAGGCTTGTTGAAAGAGGAAAGTCTTCAATAGGCGCCGAAAAGATAGCAGAGATGGTGCCTGCCTAATATTTAAGGGGAGGGAATTCCACAGGGTAGGTGCTGCCACACTGAATGTCTGCTAAGATGAGCCTGCTGGATCAGGCCAGTGGCCCATCTAGTCCAGCATCCTGTTCTCACAGTGGCCAGTCAGGTGCCCATGGGAAGCCCGCAAGCAGGACCTGAGTGCAAGAGCAGTCTCCCCTCCCACAGTTTCCAGCAACTGGTCCTGCCTCCAGTTATGGAACGAGAGCATAGCCATCATGGCTAGTAGCCATAGATAGCCTTATCCTCCACGAACAGAGCTCTTGATCAGGTACACTCCATTGGTTGTTTCTTTTTCCTGTTCCTGCCTCTTTGCATTCCATCATGCTTGCTTGCTCTTCTACCCAGAGGAAGATCTTGTGCGTTAATCGCTCATCCACTTTCCCCCGTCCTCCTTTTTAAATTCCTTTTTTTTTTGTCTTAGCAACCCTTTCTGAAGTCTCATCTTCTCTGCTTCTGCAGGCCTTCCTTCACCTTCATCCTCACTACCCTCTCATCAGCAGAGCTTGGAAGTAACTAGTCACAAGTAACGAATTACTTGTAATTCATTACTTTTTTGAGTAATGAGCGGGTAATTCTTTACATTTTGATTGTAATAGAACTAGGAGTAATTTTATTACTTTTGTGGAGTAATTGTAACATTTCCAGAATTACCTTTGGGCATTACTTGGGGGGGGAGCAGGGGAAGTCTTCTGCTCCTCTGATTTGTGGATGAAAATCATGTGCCTCAAACTGGGCTTCTGTGCAGTGTCGCTCTTCCCTCGTGCTCCGTGGGTGGGGAGGAGGCGACGAGGGAGGAGGCGGAGAGTGAGACGGGGTGGAGTGGAGAAAACAATTATTTAAAAAAACAGATAGTGGTGGTGAAGAATGGAGTGGAGGGGAAAAGGATCTGGAGGTCAAGAACATGGATTAAGGAGGATAAGGAGGCAGCAGCAGAATGGAGATAAAGAACTGTGGAGATGAAAGATGACAGTGTGTGTGTGTGTGTGTGTGTGTGTGTGTGTGTGTTGTGTTGTGTTGTGTTGTGTTGTGTTTGCACTTGGCACACAAAGTGGCCTCCACCACCCTCTCTGACTACTGTGCTGCATTTGCAGTATTTTAACTTTTTTGCATCTCAGGCAAAAATGTTTGCTTGAGTGAGTGTCCCTTAGTTGGTGGCAGGACAGGGCCCGGGAGGTAGTTAAATGAGAGGGATTATGCTCTGTCTGAGTGGGGGGGGGGGAGTTTGCACTTGATTTGACGTGCAAAGATCTGAGTAGTGGCCTCAGCCTCCCTCCCTACCACCCTTACCAGCGGAGAGACCACCATTGCTATCTTATGAATAAAAATAATTATTCTACTACCTCTGTATGTGTGTGTTTATTTTTAATGTTGTTTTAGGCTATTTAGATGTGCAGCAGCCAAGGCCAGCACCTTGTAGGCGGTTTTTTTAAAAGTAACTGAAATGTAATTGTAGTGATTACTTCGAAGGAAAAGTAAAGTAATCAGTTACTTTCAGAGCAATTGTAATTGTAACGGTAATTACTACTTTTTTGGGCCCTGTAACTGTAATTTATTACTTTTTAAAAGTAATCTTCCAAGCTCTGCTCATCAGTCGCTCAACCCCTCCTGCCATCTTTGCATCTCTACCCTCATAGCATAACTCCCTTGGGCAGGAGCTGTACGGTATCAGAAGCTGAATGTGGGAAGATTCAAGACAGACAAAAGGAAGGACTTCTTCACACATAGCGCACAGTTAAATTGTGGAATTCGCTACCCCAAGATGTAGCCATGGCCACCGGCTTGGATGGTATTAAAATTCATGGAGGTCAAAACCATCAGCAGCTACAGGCCATGGTGGCTGAGTTTTACCTCCTGCATTGGAAGCAGTATGCCTCTGAATACCAGTTTGCAAGTGAGGAGAGTACTGTTGCACTCAGGTCCTGCTTGTGGGCTTCCCGCGGGCATCTTGTTGGCCACTGTGGAAACAGGATCCTGGACTAGATGGTCCCTTGGTCTGATCCAGCAGGGTCTTTCCGAAGTCCCACACTGCCACCATGTGGCAAATCAACCACAGGGCAATCACTCCAGGAGGAAAAGGTGCTCGATAATGGGCAAATTTTGGTTTGTTGAATGCAGGCAGGCTATAACTTCAGGCACTGGCCAACATCTGATGCTAAAGCTCTGATGCTAACGCTTTAACATTTTAAATACTGGTGCAGTTTTCAAATAAAATTTCAGTAGTGGCCCCCCATTATTGGAATGTTCTCCCCAGAGAAGCAATAAATGTAATAAATAAAATAATAATAATGTACCACGACTGTCTGTTTTAAGGTGCCAGGCAAAAACATTCTTATTTATCCAGGCTTCTGTTTTTAACTGGGAGAGCAGTTAGATAGGACAGTGGCCTTTGTTGTGCTCACCCTTTAAGTGGGGTGGGTAAGACTTGTTCCTTTGAAATACTGTATTGGTCCGAATATAAGCTGCCCCCAGATATGGGCGCCCCTACAGTGGGATGTCTTCAGTCGCAGCTTCTCCACCTACAAGAGCACGATTATAGGCTGCATTCAGGTTTTAATCAAACTAGATTTGGGGAGAAAGTGTGGCAGGACCTGAGTGCCAGAGCACTCTCCCCTGTGAGCAAAGGATGCTGGGTTAGACAAGCCTTTGGCTTTACCCAGCAGCCAGGCTCATTGTAGGTTCTTACGTTAAATTCACTGGCTCCTGTTTTAATGTGCGCGCAGACTCTCCCATAGAAAGCAGAAGGGAGGTGTTTTCAAAAACCAAACGTAGATTCTGATCAAGGCATCTCTTTGTAATTGCAAAAACAAGTTCTATAGCTCTGCTTGGAAAAATGCTTCCGACTCCTCCTTCCACGTTTCCCCCAGCGATTAGTAACCAAAGGAAGGGCCGTAGGTCAGCGGCAGAGCATCTGCTTTGCACGCAGAAGGTCCCAGGTTCAATCCCCGGCATCTCCAGGTACGGCTGGGAGAGTCTCCCCACCTGAAACCCTGGAGAGCCGCTGCCAGTCAGTGCAGACAATACTGAGCTAGATGGAGCAACGGTCCAACTCGGCAGAAGGAGTTGCTCTGTCCCTGCATTACCTCTGCTGTCCCTGTGCTCCTGGGCAGCACCTGGACGCCTTTGTTATTAGAAGTTGCAATTCTTAACTCTTCCTGGTCTTCGCCAGTGGCCTTCTGGCAAGTCCTGTTGCCGTAGGTGTGCCTCTCTCGTCAAATACCCCACCTTGACTCGGGGTTGGCCACCGGCAGTGGGTCAGGCAGAACCTCAGATGGGGGTGGGTGGGGATTTAGCCCTCTAGCAGCCACTCCCTGCCCCGCACAGTGGCATTTCTGTGCTTGCCATCTTTCTTCCTGATGTTTTAGATGAACGGCAGACAGGAGAGGAAGAGGGTCATGTACATGATCAAGGGCAAGGAGTACCATGACAGCCCTGTCAATAGCCGGCTGAGCATCGCAGCCAATTTCTCCCTCATCATCAGCAAGGTGAGCCTGCAGGATGCCAAGACGTACGGGTGCCAGGCGAGTTTCGGCGTCACCGGCTTCGGCGAGAATCGGAGTGAACTGCGCGTCTCTAGTGAGTGGTGCCAGGTGCCCTGATCCTACAGCAGGTGTAACGGGTTGTTTCTCTCCCTGTCCTGCCTGACCTGTTTCTCATGCCTTCCTGGATTGGGGGTGCAGTATGTGCTAGGCAGCCACTAGTCCACTATTCCCCTTCCCCCGTTGCTGGCCATGGAGGAGGGAAAGACCCTTCCTTTGCAACTAGCATGGAAATGCAGCCTCCCCACGACTGAGATAATTGCCTTCTACCAAGCCGGGCAGCAGCAGAGTGGCCAATCCCTCTTCCACCATACCGTGGCATTGCCTTGCTGGCCACGAAGGAGGGAAAATCTCTTCTTTCAAAGCCAGGATGGAAACCAAGTGGGCTAGCAAAGGGAGAGGCAAAGCAAGCCGCCTGTCCCCTATCACACGAGCTGCTTAAACTCAAGGCCGATATGGGGCCTTCCATGCGTGTGGCACTCTGCAAGGAAGAAGGCAGCAGGTCCCACTCCTAAGGAGTTCGCATCTGCACGTTCAACGCTGGGGAGACAAATGGGCAGGGGAGGCAGAGGTCACCGGGAGACGAATTTGTGGTCCTTTCAGTTAACACACATAGGCTTGGTCAGAGTAGAGTACAGGGTGCTTTGGAGGAGGGATTTGAAGGAAGCAAGAGAGGTGGGTGGCATCATGCAGGTGTGTCCTGGGAGTCTGTCCTGGCCATAGGCCAGAGCCTTTTGAGAGAGGGACGCTTTGGACGGTGGGGGAGCTGGGGGAGCCAAGGAGGGATGTGTTGGGCTGTGAGGGCAGAGAGATGATGGGGGGCCAGACCATGGTCTCACGTAGGACTCACTGTGCAGTAAGGAAGACATCCCCAGCACAGTCCTGGCTGTGGTTGTTTCATCCTGCTCTGCCTCATCGCTTACCCCAGCCCGGGTCCTTTCTTCTTTTAGAAGCTCCAGAGAAACCGGAGATTCGGAAGATTAGTAGTTTCATCACGGCGTCAGACCCTGAGATGAGCGAGGTGAGAACCATGCAAGCTCTATGCCTGGCTTTGTTCAGTGCATCTGCAGTTGTACCTCGCAAGGTTGGATTTGCAATTTGGGTGCAGAAATCCCCATTTCCCTGCATCTTCTGCTTTCTTATATACATATGGCCTCAACACTCACAAACTTGTCCATAACAGATAGAAACTTGCAAGGTGTTTATATATATATATATATATATACACATATAGAAACTTGCAAGGTATACTGTATATATATACACCTTGCAAGTCTATATCTGTTATGACCCTGCAGACAAGCTTGTGAGTGTTGAGGCCTCTCCAAAGCCACATGGGTTCTGAATAGGGTTACCAGTGACCAATCTGTGGTCTGGGCTTTCTTGCTCTTCTTTGGATGCCGACCATGAAGTGCAGGCTTTGTGTTGGGAGTAGGGGCTGTAGACAGGCAAAGGGCTCCTTGCATTACCCTCAACTTAGGCTGAACCTAGAGTTAAATCCCCGCTCACAGTTCAAGTCCCATTTGTCTCTTCTAGTACCGTCCCAGTAAGAACTGGAAAGAGAGGCAAAACATTGAAGCTCTGTTCACTCACCACCCAAAGCCCGTCCAGAGATCTCTTTGCTTGACATTTCATATGTCCCAAGTTTTCCTTTCCAACCTTGTAGGCCAGAAGCCTAACATTCTCAAGATAACCAAATTTGACTGTTGGTAACATTAAAGAGCTGTTGCAGTCAAGGCTGCAGCTCTGTGGTGAAGCAGAGAAAATATAAAAAAGAATTAGCACCAAAAAACACTTGGTGTAGAGCACATGAGACAAGATGGGGTGTTAATTATGGGCTGTGTGAGTTATTATCAGGATATAGTAAAAACAGACCATGTGAGAGTTGCCCAGCTTTGATTTATGGGAATGTTGTTTTTGTTGCGCTCGGCAAAAGGCCTTTCTTTCCAATCTGGAAAGGAACAAGATAAATTAATCTAGGATTTGAACCCCTAACCCTCTTGTTACGTCAGCCGCAGGACTGCAAGCCCCCAAGATGAGGTAGTATATTAGTCTGTCTGTCTTACAGGTTGCAGAATGTATCAGCCACAATGGCTACCCGACCCCAACCCTCACATGGTACAAGGATGACGTCCACCTGAAGCCTGATAGGAAACGTAAGTCTCCAGCAAGTGAAGCTGAAGCACCCTGTGTGCTCGCTGTGGGGTGGTGCGTCACGGTGCTTCAAAAGGCAGTCCCAGCTACAGAGTGATAATGGGTAATGAAGAGCGAATCATACAAGTTGGGGGCTGCTCCTGTAGATTGGCCTCTGCACCATCAACCCACCTCTGGGTTCATCGCCAGCGCCATCCATCCCCTGCCTCTGGAGAAAAGAGCAACTTCATTATCCTTCACTATGTCAGGTGGACTGTAATTGTGACCTGCTTTGGGAGCTAATCTTAGCTGAAAAGTGGTTTATAAATATAACAAATGGTGAAGGATTTAATAGTATGATCCGGAGCACCAAAGGTCATGGGGAAACAGCTCAGGGCCACAGATTTGTGAGTCATTCACATGTGCCTGTGTAACTGTGTTCCCTGGAAGGGCCATCTTAGCTGGAGAAGCAAGTCCAGGTGTCCCTTGCAGCAGAAGCTGCACCTCAGCAGAGCAACTTGTGAGATTTGTAGCTGCTCTCCAGAATAGCCTTCGGAGGGCTTTTCCAAAATCAGACATGCACGCTTTCCTCGGATGCTATTCTAAACCCTCTCCTTTCTTTCAACCAGAAATTGAGATCCACCCTGTGGTCACCAAGGAGTCGAGCGGGCTGAGCACGGTCCGCAGCACCCTTTTGGCACAAATCACCAAAGAAGACCGTAAAGCCATCTTCCACTGCCAAGTTAATTACAACCTGATGGGGATGAACAAGACATCCAAGTCGGAGAGCATCACAGTCGATGTTCACTGTAAGGCTGGGCTGGGCGCTTCGGTTAGGAAGTGTAATTAAGGAGACTCTGCCTTGGTTGCTGAGAGGAGAGACTGTGCCTCATGCACAGCTAGGACTGTGCAGCTAGGACCTCGGAGCTGAAACCTAGGGCCTCACAGCCCATGGAGCCACAAAACCACTCAGAGAGTGGCAAGTGATGGGGGCAGTGGCAAAAAGGCCCTGCAGCAGGCCTTGGGGTGGCCACAGCATCCTTGGCTCTTATTTTTGAAAGCATTTCATAGTCAGGGGGATGGCTGACCGGGCATGTACATGGCTGGAAATGCTGTTTATGATTTAAGTGAGTTTAAAATGTGAAATTGCACATACTCAAAGCGCTTTTCTTAAAGTCAGAGTTGACAAACTTTGTTTTGGTTTCTTGTTGCTCTGGCATACCAGGAACGTTGAAGCATTTGTGAATGGAATGGAAAGGTGGTGCACAGAGGGAGAAGTGAATACTTCAGACCATCTAAATCACATGTGGGGAGCCTCTGTGGCCCTCCAGATGTTGCTGAACAACTGCTTCCATCTTCATCCCTGGCCATTGGCCTTGCTTGCTGGGGCTGATGGGAGTTTGTAGTTGAAGAGCATCTAGAGAGCTAAAGGTTTCTCCACTCCTGATCTAACGGGTGTGTGTGTATAAGATTACTCAGGCCAGGGTCCAAAATGACTTAGCTGCTCTGCTGGTTCCATGGTATCAGAGGAGATCCCAAGCAGGACACCTGTCTGCATAACGTTGCCAAAGACAGTAGTTCTGCAGGGTGGACCAGGAGATCTGGCCTTCTGAAAGCTCTAACCTTCGGTCTCCAGAAGGCCTGATGTTACCCCTTTCACACACCCATGGCTGCATTTTGGTCCTGTAATCAACATCTGTTGTATCTCTTGTCTCCCACGGTGTAAACCCCAGACCCCAGCATGCAGAGGGGAAGATGACAGTAAAAAGGCCACCTTGTGGTGGTTTTACTGCGTGGGGGTGGGGTAACAGACCTCAGAAATCTTTCTAAGAAAAGGAAGTTTTTATTGGGGTTCCAGTTCATCCCAAACCTTTCAAAAGTGCTTCCCAACCTGGAGAACCATTTCAGACATCTTCACAGGGTTTGGCCCAGTTTTTCCACCGAGTGTAAATGCGTCAGGGTCCTGTAGCTGACCAGAGCTCCTGGGTGGGTTTGCAAATGTGTATCGGTGGCCTTGAGGCCCAACCAACATGTTAAGGGGAGCTGTGTGGATGAGTTGCCCCATGTCTCCCCTGTAATATAGGTCGATCTCCCCACAGAAGCGGCTTCAGCGGTGCCGTCGGAGGCGGAAGAGCGGAGTCTCATTTCTGTGCCCCCCCCCCCCAGGGGAACTTTTTTTTGTACTGTAAACCGCCCAGAGAGCTTCGGCTATGGGGCGGTATATAAATACAATAAATAAATAAATAAATAATAATAATGTGTTACTGGGGGGGGGGGACACACGGTGAGCGACATCGTTTGCCATTGGCACCCCCCTCCACCCCCGCTGCAACAGTTTTCTCCCTCTCTTGTAATACTAGAACTGGCTGCCAGTCAGCGTAGAGAGGGTACTGGGTTAGATGGAGCAATGGGCTGTCTTGGTATAAGACAACTTCCTAGAATCCTATGAAGAAGCGGGTCGTCCGGAGAAAGGGGTGGGCAGTAGACGGCCACAAGAAAACGCTTTGTCTCGTAACATGTAATTAACGCAAGGAAGGTCACAAGTGTTACAAGACAGGAAGGCTGCTGGCCTAGGTGGCTTTAAAGGGACGAGACTTTCAGTAAAAGAACTTAGCAAGTTCAGAGGCAGCAGGACCTTGAATGCCAAATATTGGGGAGCAGTAGCGGGGGGGGGGCAGTTGCACATGTGGTTCCCAGAAGCCTCTGGTTGGCCCTCTTGGGAAAGCAGATAAGCCTTTTGCTCAGATGCAGCAGGCAGGCTCTTCAGCCTCCCAGTGAAATGTTTTCAGGATGAGGTTGTTAGACACGCCTTTTTCCCCCTCTTCGTGCATGCCTTACGTGGGAGATGCAGGTAGGCAGTGCCTAGGCACCTGTCACTAAGCACGTTACATTTTTTTGGTGCCCGCCTGGAAAGCTCTCCAGATATACCTCTTAGAAACATGTCGTATACGAAGTGCTTCCTGAGAGTGGCGTAAAAAGGAGCCCTCGGCCTGTGTCCATAACAGCACCTGCAGGAATGGGGGGGGGCAAACGTCTGCCCCAAAGATCTGGTGTGTCTCCAGCAATTTCTGCTGATGCTCAAAAGTAGGTGAGGAGAAGCACCAGCGGGCTAACGAGGGCTCTTTTCTCCTCTGCCCCTCCCTGTAGACCCCTCTGAGAGTATCAGCTTTGTGATTGATTCGCCAAGCCCGGAAGTGAAGGAGGGGGACAACGTGACGCTGCGCTGCGAAGCGGATGGGAACCCTCCGCCCCTGTACACCTTGTCCAGAGCGGAGGTGAGCTTGTAGCACAGAGGAAGCTGCTGTGTATGGAGTCAGAGCGCTGGTCCATCTGCCTCAGTGTGGTCTGCACTGACTGGCAGTGTCACCCCACCCACCCCAGGTTTCAGAGGGTTTTTCCCAGCCCTACATGGAGATAGTGGGGACTTCTCCATGCAAAGCGATGGCCCAGAGGTTGTGTTTAGACACCTGGAGCTAATGCGATTCCTCTGTTTGGCAGACTCGTGTGTGTGTGTGTGCATGCATACATACACACACACAGAGTTCTGGGGGGGGGTCACAGACCCATTACTTTTTTGGAAGCAGGGTCCCAGCCACGTCCCTGTGTACAAGCATGAAAGGGGAGTGTGTTAGCCACTGAGAAGAATCCTTTCATACTGATTGGAGCCAATCAGAGTGAAAGGAGGTGACTCAGCCACGGAGAAGACTCTTCTCAGTAGCTAATCCACAGCCTCACCTTTCCTGCTAATTGGCTCCTATGGATGTCTATTGTAGCATAGTGTGGACTCGTGAGACAACAGAGAGAGCAAGGGAAATGAGGGAATGTGGAAAAGGGGGTGTGGTTGTGATGGGGCCTGGTGTGAATATCATGAAGGAACCCTGCACTTCTGAATTTGCCACTACACTTCTCCCTCCCTCTCTCTCTTGTGTGTGTGTGTGTGTGTGTGTGCAGTAAAAATTGTGATATACCAAAAGCTTGAAATGCTTCAGCTAAATAAGAAAATACCTAAAAGATCAAGGATTGTATCCAGCGAGATCCACTGAAATTAATGTATACACCAATTGGAATGAATGAACCTACCTTAGCCATATCTACTAATTTCAGTGCGTCTATCCTGAAAATATCTTATTTCCTGCCCTTCACCATTAGGTCCCAGGGCGGCTTAGAGAAATTTAAAATACAGTATTAAAAACCCTTAAAACGCATTA
Source organism: Rhineura floridana (assembly GCF_030035675.1). NCBI lineage: Eukaryota > Metazoa > Chordata > Lepidosauria > Squamata > Rhineuridae > Rhineura > Rhineura floridana. Next base: position 40,850,521 of record NC_084491.1, read on the forward strand.
ATGTTGGATACTGCCCCAATTACAACCTTTGGGGCTGTTTAGTTTAGGGGAAAAAAAGCAATTAAGGAGAGACATGATAAAGGTTTGTAAAGCTACACCTGAAGAAAGTGGATAAAGAGAAATTTTCCTCCTCTCATGATGGAATTGTCCAGTGATGCTGGATAGTGGGAGATTCAGGAGAGATGAGAGGAAGTCCTTCTTCACACAGCACATTGTTAAACTATGGAATTCACACAATTAAACTATGGTATGGCTGCCAACTTGGATGTCCTTCAAAGGAGCTTAGACATCGTTCATGGAGGATATGGCTATCAGTGGCTAGTAAGCATTGATGGCTGTGCACTAACTACCTCCAGTCACAAGTCGGTTTGCCTCGGAATATCAGTTGCTGGGGATCACAGCATCATTGACAATAGCAAACAGCCTTTGCTTTTCTCATGATCGCTTTAGAAAAAAGCGTTACGTGGATCATCAGAAACTCTTCCTCAGTTTCTCAACTTCCTACAGGAGCTACTTGTGCGACTTTTAAACTTCCCTCTAAAATCATGAATCCTAGAAACATGTGCATCCCTCCTTTGATAATTCTACAGAACAACCAGGCATAAGTCTTCCTTCCCATATCAAAATTTGCTAGATTCCTTTCTCAAAGGAAGTTTAAAATGAAACAGTAAGAAAGCAGTGTATTAATAATGGTACTAAAAATCACACAGCCCCACAAGAACTAACACAGTTAATGCTGTCATCAATAACCAACAACAAATCGGAAGCAATAACTAAAAGTCAACAGAAATACTTAGGAGCAAGAGAGAGTTTTAACCTGGCGCTGAAAAGGTAAGTCAGTGAAATGGGTCTTTTACCTGGATAGAGCTTTCTCCTTGCCATTCAGCATTCATGCTAAGCCCGTCTTGGTTTCTGTTAGGAGGAGAACTTGCTGGAGCCTGAAACTGGGGTGCTCCCCATTTACAACATCCAGAAGGAGGACAGTGGTATCTACCGGTGCAAAATGCTAGACTTACAGGCCATCACCGACGTAGAGCTGATAGCCAACGTGACTCTGTTTGTGAACTGTGAGTAGAACGCGAGGGATTTATTCAGAAGGGACTTGACCCACTGGGTTTTCATTAGAGTTGTCATCCGATTTCAGGAAATCTTAACCAGGTGCATCAGTTGGTTGATTTAAAATCTGAGGATCAGGAAAAAAGGAGGGGAAAGCAAGCTTCCTTGCTTTTGAGATTATGCATACATGATTCCTTTTGGGAGAGGCATTCCCCTATTTCTCTTTTGATATACGCGCATGCAAGGTGCTAAAATAATTGAAACATTTTTCATAACCTGCCAACCAATCCATGGATTAAACTTTGCGCCTGTAGTTATTTATCAGAGAACCTGGAATTACATCGGGAGGGAGGTTGTGTGAGAGCAAAGCAGAAGCCTGGGGGGGGGCACTGAGAGAGAGGTGGTGGATATACCCCCACCACCCGTCTAGCCGCTGTTCAGAAAAGCCGTTCTAAGCTGCTCTGTCCATTGGAATGATGTGGTGCCTTTTCAGTTTTTGAATCCCAGGCAAATTTAGTTGTCTGGATGAAATAGGAGCTGCTCTGTAATAAACGAAGATGGGGAGGGGGGTTAACAGAGGAATCTTGTTTGTGATGCCCCAAGCATATGATTTCTGTCCTTTAGATCTTGATGTTCCTACACTCACCTCTGTGCCTCCGATGCCTTCATCAAGACTCCTGAAAGAAGGGGAGAACTTGTTCCTTACCTGTAATACAACAGGCTCCAAGCCCTTGGAATTCCAATGGGAAAAGGTATTCTTGCTTTAAGGCTGTCGACTGAGTCAACGGCGTTCTAGGCTGCAGTCCTACACATGTTTAACTTGGCAATAAACCTCAATGTGCATAATGGGACTTCTGTGTAAACATGCATACGATTGCGTTGTTGTTGCTTATTCAGTTTACACTCCACCTTTCAGTTGAGCCCAGGGCAGCAAGCACTTCAGTAATTAAAAAAAACCCTTTAAATAGCATTCTAAAAACGGCAAAGAGCATTTTCCCAACCAGTGATTTCAGGATTACCAGGAACAACATTTTTTAGCTGTCAAATGCCTGGATAAAGAGGAATGTGTGTAAATTCCTCCTGAAAGTCAGTAATGAGAGAAAGAGATGAGCCTCACCAGAGAGGGCATTCAGTGTGAAATTGCCACTGAAAACGCCCAGGCACCGGTTGATGTCAACTGGGCAGCCCACCGAGGCCTCACCTGCTGATGGTCTGTGTTGCTTAATAGTAGCTAGTTGTCTGGCTCTCGGCCGGTTGGTTAAACAAGGCCAGCTTCTTCAGATTGGGGGGCCATATACTCCCTGGACTCGCTTCCAGGTTCATAGGATGTCTGTCAGTGCTGCCTCAGCCACGGTGGCCAGGATGAGTCCATTCTCTATAGCTGAACAACCGGGGAAGCATAAGCCATTTACAGCAGCCATTGCATCAGCCTGCAAGAAAGGGGCTTGCGGGGCCTGCCTGTCAGCTCTGCTGCAAGACTAGCAGCTTTTGGATCTTTCAACACATTTTTCCCCATGTTTACTAAAAGATCTCTGTAACTACAAAGTAATGCCTGCTCTTCCTTTTTCCCTCCTGCCTCCCTGTTTGTGTTGTGTCACGTCTCTGAGGTTGGGGACCTGAGGGCAGGGCATATCATCTCATTGATATTTGTAAGCTGCTGTGGCAGGCCTTATTTTGGCTGAAGAGTGGGATAAAAATGCCAATAAAATAAAGAACCTAAGATGTTCAGGAGAGCCAGTGTGGTGTAGTGGTTAGAGTGTTGGAATATGACCTGGGAGACCAGGGTTCGAATCGCCACACAGCCATGAAGCTCACCATACCGCTTACCATGAAAACCCTATTCATAGGGTCGCCATAAGTCGGGATCAACTTGAAGGCAATCCAAGATGTTCAGCGTCTGATGCCTGGCCGACACATGCAACAGATTGAGGTGGGAAATGTACCGTTTCAAACTGCAAATCCATTCTGGTGGGGGAAATACCAGTGTTTGGGGTTTTTAATGGTTTCCTGTGTTTAAAAACAAATTGAGCCTGCATTTTAATCTTTTTATCTTTTTAATCTTGTAATACTAATCCTTTTATCATCTTATATTTTGTTTAATTGTATTTTGTTTTCATTGTGTCTTACATGTTTGTGATTTTATTATGATGATGTATGTATTTTATCCTATTCTGTTTACCGCCCTGAGAGCTACTTGCTATGGGCGGTATATAAATGCAACAAAATGAATGAATGAATGAATGAATGAATGAATGAATGAATGAATGAAGAGAAGAAGAGCCCAGCAATGTAGAGATTGGGCTGGAACCCTTCCCACTGATATGCTGGGGTGTTCCCCCTCCACTTTGCAGGGAAGCCACCCCCTCCCCACCTATCTTTTAAGTCCATTTTGCCACTTCATTCCGCTGCATGTGTCCCTCAGGCACCCTGTGTGAAATGAGGGGGTCTGTCTCTTCAGGGCTGGGAGAGGCACCCGCCCAGTGTGAGACTTCGCTTGGCCTGGCCACTGCCAGATTGAGGCAATCTGCTGGACCTCTGCTGCTCCTCGCTGGTCAGCTGTTCCAGACTAGAGTGGCACAAAACGAGTGTGTTGGTGCATGTGTGCAAGGAGGGGGGGCAGCTCGTAAAAGCGCAGGGCAGGGAAGAGGTTTAGCCTGCCAATCCCTGGCATTAGGCAGTACTTCAAGCTTTGCTTGCTTGTACTGCCTTGAAGTTGATTCCGACTTACGGTGACCCTACGAATAGGGTTTTCATGAAGCTGAGAGGCAGTGACTGGCCCAAGGCAACCCAGTGAGCTTCATGGCTATGTGAGGATTCGAACCCTTGTCTCTCAGGTCGTAGTCCAGCACCTCAACCACTACACCACACTGGCTCTCTCACACTACTTCAAGACAAGTACATTTTTGCTTTTTTGTGGATCACAGTCTGTGTACGTGCCACACATGACTTCTCCCAAAGAACCCTGGGAATTGTAGTTTGCTAAGAGTTCTGGGAATTGTTGCTCTGTGAGAGGTAAACTACCATTCCCAGGGTTCTTTGAGGAAGGTCACGTCCTTTAAATGGGTGTGCTCAGCCGCAAGTTCTGCACTTTTGAATGTTCATTTCTCATTAGGGAACTTAAAGGACCTCTCCTTTCTACCTCTTTTATTCAACGGCTGACGGGCTCACTCTGCCTCCTCTTTCCCCTTGTCCCATCCTCTCCTGTCTGCCTTCCTTTCCAGGAAGGGGAGCGGTTTCCAAAAGGAAATCTACTGAACCTGACCAACATCAGCTACAAGACTTCGGGCAACTACACCTGTGTTGTAACGATGCCGGACATCCCTGACTTCTCCCGCTCCAATCGAGTTGAAGTTGTAGTCCATGGTAAACATCACATAGTGTGTCCCCCCCCCCCAGTTCTCTTATCCCCACCCCACCCCTGGGTGATGGCGTAGCATCAGTAATTAGCCACCTTTTTTCCTTGCAGCAAAACCGGTGCTGGTTGCGCCGAAAGGCGTGGTGCACGTGCAAGAAGGCGAGATGGTGAACTTGACATGCAACATAACATCATTTATCCCAGTCACCAACTCATGGAGCGTAAATGGAACGGTAAGATTATACCCATTGCAGGGCTTATTTTGAAGAAATAAACAGAGAGCCCTGGTTCAAATCTCTATGCATCAACAATTTACAAACCTGTACCTCAAACGCTTCCCCAGTAACTTGGTGTATTCAAGTAAGTTCTACCCAATGTAGACCCATTGAAATTAATGAACCTAAGTTAGTTATGCCCATTAACTTCCATTGGTCTACTCTGAGTAGGACTAGGATTGACTGCCACCCATAAAATAGTATAATAGTGGCCAACCCCACAGGGATGTTTGTAAGAATTTCTGAAATGTGAACACGGTATGAAATATGCTATAGAAGGCATTAATAATAATACTGAGCAAACTTTTCATATTTTTCAGCTCTGAAAATTGTTTTAACAAAGTATTGTGGGGATTTGACTTCTCCTTTCTCTCTGGAGGAGTTGGCTGTGTTTAAACTCTGCTTAAGTAGATTGGGTTGGACTCTTGATACACAGCTGTGTACTGGATCAACAGAAGTTAGTTTTTTGAAATGAGTTGAGCAAGCAATCATGGATTAATGATTTCAGTTATAGGGAAGACACACACTTTCTGTTCTGCCTATTCCAGTGCCTCTCCACCTCTGTTCTGAAAACAGGCACACAATGCTAGTCAAACCCCACCCCTTTTTACTGCAAAAGCAGGTGGGATCCATTTAAGTGTGTTTTGTTTTTAAAAAATTCAACTTCAAAGAGATTTCACAACCGATTGGCAGATCAACCTTTTCCCCCTCCAGGTGTGGCCAATGGAAACGCTTTGCTGTAGGCAACTGGTGTTCTCATAGCCATAGTGTCAACATACCTTATAAACATTAATACTTCCTACTTTGTGTTGCTGTTAAATCTCATCTTAGCCAAAGTAGCCTAGGCAAACGTGTTATCTCTCCTCAGAGTGGACGTTGAATCTCTCTCTCTCAGAGTTGGAGTTGAAGGTTTGGTGTACCGACTCCACAGCCCTGATTGTGGCGGTCTCTAATCTCTGCTTGCTTCAGAGCTGTTCCTGATAATATTATGCTTTTGTGTGTGTGTGTGTGTGTGTGTGTGTGTGTGTGTGTGTGTGTGTGTGTGTGTGTGTGTGTGTGTGTGTGTGTGTGTGTGTGTGTGTGTGTGTGTGTGTGTGTGTGTGTGTGTGTGTGTGTGTGTGTGTGTGTGTGTGTGTGTGTGTGTGTGTGTGTGTGTGTGTGTGTGTGTGTGTGTGTGTGTGTGTGTGTGTGTGTGTGTGTGTGTGTGTGTGTGTGTGTGTGTGTGTGTGTGTGTGTGTGTGTGTGTGTGTGTGTGTGTGTGTGTGTGTGTGTGTGTGTGTGTGTGTGTGTGTGTTCTCTTCAGTACCTGTCTGCACTTGACTATAGGGTAATAACCTCTAATATTCCTCCCTCTGATAGCAAAACCAGAGCCCTTCCGTTAATTAGCCAGTGGATCTATTTATTTATTTACTGCATTGCATTTGTATACCACCCCATAGCCAAAGCTCTCTGGGCAGTTTACAACAATTAAAGATATTAAAAACAAATATACAAATTTAAAAACACATTTTTAAAAAACAATTTTGGTGTGCTCCAGGGACTTGCGAAATATGCAGGTGTTGTTACTTTGCAGATTAATGTTCTTTCACTATCCCCCTTTCCCTCCCCCAGCCCAACAAGGAACCACGTTAGGTGAGTTCTAGATTCTACAAAAGCTTTGGGGAACCTTTGGACCTTCAGATGCAGCTGGACTACATCTTCTATCATCCCTGGCCATTGGCCACGCATGCTGGGGCTGATGGGAGTTGTAGTTCAGCAAAACATCTGGAGGGCCAAAGGTTCCCCACACCTGTTTTGCAGAATGTTGTGTATCCATTGGGGGAGGGGGAAAGAAAGGGGGTGCAATTGGTTTGGTTGAGCTCCTTACACCCTTGGAGGGAGCGTGAGGATAAAGTGGGGGTACCATATCTTCTTTTTTTTAAAAAAAAAGATCAAGAATATCCAGGTGGTCACAGGGTCTGGGTCCCAGTCCCAGTCTGTTTTAGAGCTTGTTCTTTTGTTATGGGGTTTCTTTCCTTTTCCTTTCTCTCATTCCCATGAGCAGTGTTAGTCATCCCTTTCTTCCAACAGATCTATTCCTACAAGCAGAAAAATCAGCGCACCAGCACAATCCAGATCCAGGTCACCAAAGCACTTCTGAAATCAGGAGTCAATTGCAGTGCCAAAAACCGAATGGGCACCTCTGAGCACCACTTCAAGCTGGTGCCGAGTAAGTCCGTCCCTTTTTTCCCTGAGAGAATGTGGGTGGTTGTGGAGGTTGCGGTGGTGATGACCACGTATGTTTGCCCTTGTTGGAGGGTGTGAGGTGTGGGGAATCATGGTCTCCTCCTCCACCTCTGAATCCCATAAACCTTCCTTCTTCCATTGGCTGTTCTTTCCACCAGAAACAGGTAGGCAGCAGGCCCTGGCTTTGGGCTGGAGTTCCAGCTAGAAGTGGCATCAGTCTCTCAAGCCCAGGAAATGCTTTGAAGTAAAGCTGTGCTCCAGACTCCACTCCACTTTCATGGGCCGCATTCCTAGGAACATTGGAAGCTGCCTTAGACGCTGTCAAACCTGGCTGGGATATTTTGTCTGCACAGATTGGCAGTGACTCTTGTGACGCCCTTCCCTGGCTCTCCCTGTCAGGTTCCTACCTGCGTGTGGCTACTGCCTGTCACTAGGCACCACCAGGGACTCCACCAGTCCGGACTGTCCTTTTTTTATTGTTTCTCTCCCCGCTCTAGCACAGATCTCAACAGATCCCCCTGCTAGGCAACCACCAGTCACGTCCTAATACTAGTATTCCCAGAGACTCTGAATACTGGTATTGTTATTGTCTTCACCGCTGCCACCATTTGTTACAGTTTCCCTTCAGCCTTGGTCATTACCTTACCCTCCCTTCTGGTCTGTGAAACCCCAGCCAAGGATCAGGCCTTTGGTAAACCAAATTAAGTATTTATTACAGATAACAAAGCTAACAAGATTAACAAGATTTCTTCTTAAGGCACATAAGCATATGGTTTTACTCAATATTAATCCGAACTCCACCCCCCTCCTTCTCCACGCTCTCCTGACAAACCACTCTCTCAAACCCACCAAACAACCCACTCTTTCTCTTCTCCCCCCAGATTCCACTCTCACTGTTCCTTTTATACTGTCAGCCATTTTAAACATTCAGCCAATCATCCAGCATTCTACTGCCCATTCACTCCCCCTCCTCTTTCACTCCACTTACCATGTATCTTCTAAACAACCAACACTTACCATATATACATTAATATAGGAACATCACAACTCTCTCCAGGGTTTCAGGCACGAGTCTCTCCAAACCCTACCTGGAGATGCCGGAGATTGAACTGGGGGCCTTCTGCATGCAAACAGACTCTCTGTCGCTGTGCTGCAAACCTTTCCCGAAATTCCCCTGTGAAAGTGGGGCAGCGTGTTTTATGAAATTCTTGAAATGTTTGTCCTTCCCCATTAGTGGGGCCTGTCCCTCCCCAGTGCCTCTAAATGAAACTAAGCTATGGCAAGTGGCCTTCCTGTTATTTTCTGAAGAAAAGAAAGACACTAGCTGTGATGACAGTTTCAGCCTAGCTCTAGCTTAAAGCCACGTGAGATAATTCCCTCTCTGGAGGGCAGGTCTGAGAACACTTAAGGGATCCCTCTAACTCAGGGATGGGGAAGCTTTTTGGCCCAGTGGGCCGGATCCTTATCTCCCCCAACCCCCCAGTGGGTCAACTTTGACAGGTTAGGACAACCCACCTGTCAGTCTGACATCACAATGGCATCCAATGTTTAACCTCTGTTAATACCGGGTGTTTGGGAACCGCTGTGCGAGGACGGGACTTTGCAGGTACGGCCAAATGGCCATGCCTGCAAAGGCCCTGTCGCCCGAGCCCTGCTTTTACCTGCCCCACACCAGATGTTGTAGATCCTGGGTGCAGAGCAGATGAATGTTTCTTGCCAGAAATGGACTGATGGGCCAGAGGTTCTCTTCCCCTGTTCTTTACTCCTAGGTCTGTCCTGCCGCCCTGGGCTCTTTCTGGGAGGAAGGGCGGGATATAAATTTAATAAATAAATTTTAAAAAAATTACTCAATTGATAATTAAGTTTGCTCCACACAAGCCACAAGCAGTAACCAAGGTTTGTTCTTTGTTTACCGCTTATTGTTTATTCAGGGGGGAGGCAAACCATGAGACCAAGTTCAGATGTAATGCTACGCCAAACCATGGTTTAGTCCCGGGTAGCGCAGCAGGCATACCGAGGGAGAAAGGCAGTGGCTGCTATCTTCATTCCAGGAACTAGCACATTGCTTCTTTGCGTTAAGCCATTGCTTGACTTAGCATTGCCTCCAAACCGGGCAATGTCTGTTTGCACTTTGAACATTTAATGGGTGGTGTTCATGTTTGTTTGTGTTTTAGCAAACTTGGAGGGCTGTAGATACTCCTTTAAGGGAGCAGTCGAAGGCTGTTAGAGCTGGTATAAATTGAGAGAAACTCTAGATGTATTTGTCGATATTTGTGACACTTAGTTTATTCTGTAAGCCCCTTCAAACTGAGCCAATCACACACCCACTGTGGAACACTGATGGTACGCGTTGTTGACGTGTGTGCGTTGTTGCGTGAAACAGCATACATTACGTTGGAGTTAAGTTGAGCAAGAAACTTCTTCAGAGCATTAGAGCATGTTAAGAGTCTTTATTAAGACATTATGGCCAAAGGCTTAAGAGTAAATACATGTAGAGTTTCTTCAGTCACCCCCCTTCTGGTACATCTCTCCAAAGGTAAACACAGAAGAGAACCTCTCAGTTCAGAGGCAATACACAGAAGACTCAGCTTAACACAGATAGCTGCTAGAACTTTTCCCAGTTTATCGCGATGACTACCATAGCAACGGCCTTGGCAGTCCGTTCCCAGACTGGGCAAAGACATAACTCCCCCAAGTTACAGTTTTTCAGACTTGATGGAAAACAAACTCAGTGACAGTGCGGTTCAATGGTCAACACGCGTGTCACTGTCGAGGGGGGCAGGCTAACCCCACACACTCCCACTGGCCCCTTTGTGCATTCTGAAACAAAACCCCTGACTAGGGCTTCACTGTCTCGTACAAAATAACTTAGTGTAGAGCACATTATCTCCCTGACTGTTGCTGTTGAGAGAGGTGCTGCAATGATTTCCCTGTACGCCATGCTGAGTTCTTGACCTTCTCTCTCTCTTTCTCTCTCTCTCTCTCTCTCTCTCTCTCTCTCTCGCTGCTTGGTTCAGATGAAGCAAGTGGCTGTGCTAGGCCCCTTGCCCCCAGTTGGACAGGCAACCTAAGTGACAAACCAAAGCACTGCCTGCTCGCGTTTATTTCTGTTTTGTTTTTCTTTCTTCTTCAGGGCAAGGAACAGACACTCCACACAACAAGTCTGGTAAGTCCCTCCCTACCTTTCGTCAATGGTGGCTGGTGGCTCCATGCCAGTGAGGAAGTGGAATTCACTCTGAGTCTTAGTCTGGACTTGCAAGGAGCTATTCCAGCGTGCTTCTGCGGATTCCACTGCCCCACTGACATGACACCAGCAGACACCACTGCCACTCATTAACCACGGCCCAGCAGACATTGACATGCTGTCTGTGTTCTGGATGCCCTCCACGGAAGGCGACATGGACCTTGCAGGAAGGGGAAAGACAAGACCCGTGGCTGACGCTAAGCAGGGTGGGGGGTGTCCCAGGGCACGGCCTGAAGGTGAAGGGCGAGGCAACCTTGGTGGAGCTCAGCAGGGCAGGCCAGGTTGGCACCTGGATGAGCAAATGCCTGGCAACCCCGTGTCCTGGGCCACCACTAGGAGTTCTATCCTGGACCCACCTGGACTAAGTAAATACATAAAATGTGAGAGGGGAGGCTCATTTCCCCCTCACCTCAAATCTGGCCACAAAAGCAATGCACAAGAGATCCTTCCAAGGAGAAATGGAAGGCGGGGGTCAGGGCAGAAGAAGAGTGATATGATAGTATTTGATCTCCACTCTTTACAGCCTGGGAGAAGCTGGACCAGACGCCACCCTATGGCCCAGAACTCCCAGGAATGTTTGGAAAATGTTATTATTTGAATGATTTAGGAACCTCCTTTCGCATACGTTTCAAACGATTTACAGTCATCAGGTAAAAACAACTAAAAATAGGTTTTAAAACAATACAAAGAAGCACCCATCCAGCTGGGAAAGCTTGTTGAAACAAAAATGTTTTCAGTTGTTTCTGGAAATTGCAAATAGTAGGTGCCTGTCGTATCTTAACAAGGATAGTATTTCTCAAGACAGAGGCAGCCACACGGAAAGCCCTGCTCTGAGTTACTGTGGCCATGGAGTGCGCTTAAGGCACTTTGGAGACTCTCTTGCAGAATGCAGTGATCTACTGGGTGTGCAAGGGCTCTCTCTCAAGTAACCTGGTCCCCAGCTGTATAGGGTCTTATAAATCTTGAACTTGGCCTGGTAGCAGATTGGCGGCCAATAAAGATCTTGTGGGCAAGTTGTTACATACTGGCATGAGTTTGCTCCAGCAAGGAGTGTAGCAGCTGTGTTCTCCACTAGTTACCATCTCGGGACCAACCTCAAGAGTAACTTCACATAGAGCACATTGCAGGTATCCAACCTTGAGGTTACCAGTGAATGGGCAACTGTGCTCAAGCTATCATGATTTAGGAATGGCTGTCGCTGTCTTACCAGCTGAAGCTGATAAAAGGCACCCCTGGCTCCCAAGGACACCTGAGCCTCCAGTGACACAACTAGATTTAGGAGCACCCCCAGACTATGCAGTTGCTCCTTCAAGCAGCCACATCCAGAGCAGGCAGCTGAACCACTCGCCTGCAGAGTTTCCCTCTTGCCAGGATTCAGTTCATAACACTCATCTGTTGTCTCCATCCCTGTGTAGCAGGCCTTTTAAAGAGGTCGTCATTTTTTGAACCAAGATAATTCCGCAACTAGAAAAGCTATGTCGCCTTCTTTCTCTGCTATTCTTGGGGAGAGATGAAATTGGGAAGGGGGAGATGTTTTCTGCCTGTCCTTCTCTTCCTTGTGGCTTTGAGAGCTATGTGGCAGTGGGGAGGGGAGGTGTAGGTGGCTGACCTCTTTGGGAAAGGATACTATAGATTGTCAGTGTTTGGTAGGAGCTTGCAAGACTGTTGTTTGTGTCTCTTTTTATCAAATAGATCCTCCATGTAAACAAGTACTATACCTCATTTTGTTTGTGTCAGTTTAGTATGCACTGTTGCTCTCTATAGTAGAAGAACAAGAAAATATGCCTAACTTAATACATATATGTAAAGTGTTCATGTTTCTTTTGAAATACTCATATGCAGTTTTAATCATTAAGATGAACAGGCTAAAATCTAATGATTCATAGATTTGAAGGCATTTCTCAGGTTGAAGTTCTGTTTTTTAAAATATTCCGACTGAGTTACTGAGGGCGGTACCTTTTTAGTTAGTTAAAATAGTTTTTAATTTGATTAATAGTCAAAATGTTGAAGACTTAATTTAACTGGCAAAGCTTCCAGGGGGCCATAGAAGCCATGATCTCTTTTGGAAGCCAAGAGCTTCTCACAGTCCTTTGTGCTAAATGTTAACATTATCTACATTTTCCGCCTCCTGCTCTCCGGATGATTTTTCCACCCCACCTTGCCAGAGATCAAGGTTGGGTACATTCGTGTATCAGCTCCCCAAACTCCTGGAGGAATGCAGGCAGGTACGGCTGGAAATCACTCCAGGAAAGGTATGTTTAAATTCTGCTTGTGGCAGCCTTGCCCGTAGGTGCAGAGCGGCACCCTGGGAGGCCTCCCCAACCGAGCGGATCAGCACATGCTCTTGCCGCCTCTTAGCATTTTGCAGGCTAGTCTTCCGAGTCGGGGCCATGTATGTGCTTTAAAAAGCAATAACTCTCTCTCTCTCTCTCTCTATATATATATAGTGTCAGAATAAAGTAAGGCTACAGTTGTGCATGGCGTTCTTATATTTCTTCACTTGTCTTGGAGAGCAATAAGGTGGCTGCTGCCCTGCCCCTCTGGCACTCTAATTCAGCTCCTGAGATTTCAGCAGGTGTTGACCACACATTCTCTTGCATTATGGCCATTGCCATGAGGGCTAGGAACCTGCTTTTTTGAAAGGAACAGGAGCGGAATTCGAATCCCATGTCCTGCAGCTTTTCTGTGCTTCCAGGAAATAGCAGGTGACACATAGTCTGGATAGTAACATGTGCAGTGCCCCTACCCCCAGATTGGATTATGGGGTGGCCTTTTTCTGCAGGGCGGGCGGGAGAGACAGCTTTGCTGCAAGAAGGTCCATGAGCCTCTCTCCTCCCTTCCTCCAGCGTGTTCTGTGATCCTGCAGCTTTTCCTTGGTGCCGTTCGAGCTCTTGCTATCGAGCCCTCCAGCAACTGCGTGGGTGGCTTTTGCCTTTGAGCAGGCCCTTTGCTGGACTTGCCTAGCAATGCCTTCTCCCTCTTCCTCCCAACGGCAGCAGTTCTTCCAAAGGGGCCTCTGGGAAAGCAGAGACAGCAACAGCATCATTACGTGAGCATTCTCACAACCAGTGGCTTAATTTTATTTCCAAAAGACAAACCAGAATGAAGGCCTGTGTGAAAATTGCCTTCATAGCTCTCTGCCCATGCTTAGAGGCCCATATTTATTTAAACCAGCCCTGCTTCAAGTAAAGCTTTGGGAGGAAGCCAGGAAAATATCAAGGGCTGTTTTCTGGGTACGAGGAGGGCATTTCTACATGTGTTGGGGAGGTCAGGGCAGGGGGTCCTGCTTGCTCTTGCTTTCTTGGGGGCTTGCCCTACATCTTCCTGTTTAAAAGTGGCAGGGGTGGATGGGTGGATGGGTGGAGAGGCTGCGGTATCTGGCTGGGCATTCTGGGAATGTGATGCTGTAGATGTGTTATTTTTGGTACAACCTTGCAAGACTTTTGTTGATGTCATTTGTGCTCTTGTACCATGCATCATTTTTTGTAACTTAGCCATCGGTTTTGCTCTCTAGTACTCATACGCAAATGTAATCTAGATATTAATTCACCAAAACCTCACGATTCCTTGATTCAACACTTCATTAAGTTGCAGTCCTATTTAAAATGTTTTTTCATAATTTGCTGACCGAGGAATTGTTGGTCAATTAAAATGGTTTGTAATTGCTTTCTGGGCAGAGATGCAGGCCTAATTGAAAGCCCCTTGGCTTGTTAATGCTCTGTTTGTGCAAAAGGTTCGAACGCCAGCCTTTGGCCAGAACATTTACATGACTTGCCATAGTCTCACACATGACGTAAGGGGCATGTAAGCCATTAGCCTCTCTTTGAAAAGCTCTTCACAGGCCAGGAAGCCCAGAGAGTCCGGCAGTCCTTTGCACTAAACATTACCTCCCTTCCCCTCCTGCTGCCGTCCAGCTGATTTTTTCATCCCCACCTTGCCAGGGAATGAAACTTCGGGGTTTGGGCTCAACCACACTGCAGCTCCCCAAACTCCTGGAGAGATGCAGGACGGTGCAGCTGGAAATAACACAGGTATTCTTTTTACTACTGCTGGGACAGTCTGTTAGCAATTCCTCTTAGCAATTTATGCTTCCTGATGTCATAACCTGCCCTGTGATCTGAGGGTGAACAGTGGTGTGGTGTGGTGTGTGTGTGTAATCAAGATCAGTTGGCTACAATCTGACAATGACTAGATTTAAAACTTCATTAACCAGCTTGTAGTGCTGTTTAAAATGTTTGTGTAATCTGCTGACTGAAGAATTGAAGGGAGCACCTTTTTGGTCAGTTGAAATGATTTTTAACTGTTGGGTCAGCAAAACATTGCAGCCATAATTGAAAGTCGTTAGTTTTCCTCCATGATTTCTGATGTTATAACCTGCCGTGACCTAAGGGTGAACGGTGGGAGTGTAATCAAAAGATCAGTTGGCTACAATCTGACAATTCCTAGTTTTGAAATTTCATTAATCAGCTTATAGTGCTATTTAAAATGGTTGTTGACTGAGGAATTGAAGGGAGCACCTTTTTGGTCAGTTGAAATTATTTTTAACTGTTGGGTCAGCAAAGTTGCAGCCATAATTGAAAGTCGTTAGTCTTCCTCCTGGCATATGAACTGTCCATTCCAAAATCCTGCAGAGATTCATGCATACATTCGTATTGCTCTGCCCATATTCCTTTAGTTGTCGCTATAACAAGGGCAGAGGGGGAGGTGGCTACAGGGCATGTGAGCCATCATCTCCTTTGGAAACCAAGAGCTTCCCATAGTCCTCAGCACAAAATGTTAACGTTACATGCATTTTCCACCCGCTGCTATCCAGATTATCTTTCAACCCCCACCTTGCCAGGAAATGAAACTTCTGAGTTTGGGCACAACCAGACATCAACCCCCCAAACTCCTGGAGAGGATCAGAAAGGTATGTCTGGAAGTACCCTGGAGAATGTGTTTTGTTTTTTAACTTCTGCTGGGGCAACCTCGCCCATTGGTGTGGGGCAGCGCCCTGGAGGGCCTCCCCAACCAATTGGATCAATGCATGCTCTTGCCGACTCCAAGCATATTACAGGCTGCTCTTCTGAGTCCAAACTCGGAGATAATATTCAGGGCTGTGTGTGAACTTTAAAAAGCAACAATAAAAAATGAAAAGTGTTTTGCTCCAGGGAGAAGAAAAACTGCCAGCTCCGTCAATCTGCATCCTATTCCCTATGACAATCTTATGTAGCTCCTTGGCCAGATGCTTTCTCACATAATGCCCACAGGCTTGAGGGCTAGGAACTTGCTTTTCCAAAGAAAAAGAAGCTGAATCTGATTTTTATGTCGTGTGGCTTTTCTGCACTGTCTCTCAGATGACACACACAGCTCTGAGTATGTAGCATATCAGTCTTCCCATGCCATCGATTATGCGGGGGGGGGGGGAGAGGAGGCAGCTTTGCCACAAGAACAGGGAGGCTCCCTCCCCCCTCCAGCAGCTTCCATGATTTTGTGCTGTTTCCTTAGTGCATCTAAAAGTTACTGCCTTTCCAACCTGTTCAGCAACAGCTTGAGTTGCTTCGGCATTTTAGCAGGCCCTTGTCGGACCCAGTTGGAAAAGCCCCCCCCCTTTCTCCCAACAGCGGCAGTTCTTACATAGCAGCCTGTATTAAATGAACACACTGTGAGCATTTTAGCTTGGTGGCAGTGGTTAAATCCCCCGTCCACAATCCCAAAACGGAGATACGCCAGAATTCAGGCCAGTGGGGCAATTGTTTGCGTAATCTGTGTACATGCTCAGAGCCAAACATTTACTTCCAACTTCCAGGACTCAGCTGCTGCTGAAACTAAGCTTTGGGAGAAAGGCAGGGCATGTCGTGGGCTGATTTCAAGAGGGGTGTGTGTTGTAAGGAGGCAATGGGGTTGGTTCCTGCTGGACGTTGTGTTCTTTGGGGCTTTGAAAGTCCAGCCAAGTCCTACTTTTAGAGGGCCAGGGGCAGGGAGTTGTATCTGGTTGGCCACTTCAGAAGCGGGATGCTGTAGGTGGTGACTGTGTGGTATGACTCTGCAAGACTGTTGTTTATGTCCTTTTATGAAATGGAACCTCCATGGACTCAGGTACTATACCTCATTTTTGTTTATTTTAGTCTTTGCTGTTGCTCTGCATAGTGGAGGTACAAGAAAATTGCTGTTCTAGGCAGGATATAAATTCAATAAATGAATTATTTAAATAAGAAAATATGCATAATTTAACATGTATATATATTTTCTTTTGAACTCCTGAACATAGAAAGCATGCAATTGTATTGCATAGTGTGAAGGAGGTTTCCTGCTTTTTGGCGTTCCACTAATACGCCGGTGCCAGTGGAGCGATCAGCTGTAGTGCAGGAGCTGCCTGTGCTGCAGCTGATCGCTGTCAGCTAGAGCTCCCCTTGCTACAGCTATATTGCCTGGATTGCCTGGTATGTGTTTCTGAGTGTGTATTATGTAATACAGTGGGGCCCCACTTTCTGGCGCTTTCTGCTTTTCGGCAGAGGTCTGGAACATAATCTGCTGTATGAGTGGGGCCCTACTGTACTGGTTTTAGATGTTTTAGTGATTTGATTTTGTGTCTACTAATTGTATTTTATTATGCTTTCCTTGTAGTGCTATTTAAAATGTTTGTATAATCTTTTGACTAAGGAATAGGAGCACCTTTTTGGTCAATTGAAATGATTTTTAACTGTTGTGTCAGCAAAAAGTTGCCGCCATAATTGAAAATCATCAGTCTTCTTCCAGGCGTGTGAATTCTCCATTCCAAAATCCTGCAGAGATTCATGCATACAGCAGGGCCTGTCAAGGAACATTGGTATTGCTCTGCCTGTACTCCTTTAGAAACTGCTGTTCCACCAAGGGCAAGAGGGCATGTGAGCCATCATCTCCTTTGGAAGCCAAGAGCTTCCAACAGTTCTCAGCACATGTTAACATTACCTACATTTTCCACCCGCTGCTCTACAGATGATCTTTCAACCCCCACCTTGCCAGGGAATGAAACTTCAGAGTTTGGGCACAATCAGACATCAACCCCCCAAACTCTTGGAGGGGATCAAGAAGGTATGTCTGGAAGTAACCTAGAGAAATTGTTTTTTTTTAAACGTCCGCAGCCTTTCCCATTGGTGTGGGGCAGCACCGTGGAGGGCCTCCCCAACCAATTGGTCCAACGCACGCTCTTGCTTGCTCTTAGCATATTGCAGGCTGGTCTTCTGAGTCCAAACTCAGAGATAATATTCAGGGCTGTGTGGGTGCTTTAAAAAGCAACAATAAAAAATGAAAAGCATTTTGCTCCAGGGAAAAGAAAAATGGTCAGCTCCGCAAATCTGCATGCTATTTCCTCTGGCAATCTTATTCAGCTCCTTGGCCAGGTGCTTTCTCACATAATGCCCACAGGCTTGAGGGCTAGGAACTTGCTTTTCCAAAGAAAAAGCTGAATCTGATTTTTATGTTGTGTGGCTTTTCTGCACTGTCTCTCACATGACACACACAGCTCTGAGTATGTAGCATATCAGTCTTCCCATGCCATCGATTATGCGGGGGGGGGGGGAGAGGAGGCAGCTTTGCCACAAGAACAGGGAGGCTCCCTCCCCCCTCCAGCAGCTTCCATGATTTTGTGCTGTTTCCTTAGTGCATCTAAAAGTTACTGCCTTTCCAACCTGTTCAGCAACAGCTTGAGTTGCTTCGGCATTTTAGCAGGCCCTTGTCGGACCCAGTTGGAAAAGCCCCCCCCCTTTCTCCCAACAGCGGCAGTTCTTACATAGCAGCCTGTATTAAATGAACACACTGTGAGCATTTTAGCTTGGTGGCAGTGGTTAAATCCCCCGTCCACAATCCCAAAAATGAGATAAGCCAGAATTCAGGCTGGTAGGGCAATTGTTTGTGTAGATCTCGGTATGTGCTCAGAGCCAAATATTTATTTCAACTTCCAGGGCTCAGCCGCTGCTGAAACTAAGCTTTGGGAGAAAGGCAGGGCATATCATGGGCTGATTTCAAGAAGGGTGTGTGTTTGAGGAAGCAATGGGGAGTTCCTGCTGGATGTTGTGTTCTTTGGGACCTGGAAAGTCCAGCCAAGTCCTGCTTTTAGAGGGCCGGGGGCAGGGAGTTGTATCTGGTTGGCCACTTCGGAAGTGGGATGCTGTAGGTGGTGACTGTGCGGCACGACTCTGCAAGACTGCTGTTTATGTCCTTTTATGAAATGAAACATCCATGGACACAGGTACCATACCTCATTTTTGTTCATTTTAGTCTTAACTGTTGCACTGTATAATGGAAGTACAAGAAGACTGCCATCCTCGGCTCCTTTGGAGAGGAAGGGCAGGACATAAATTTAATAAATAAGAAAATAGGCATGATTTAATATGTAAATATATTTCCTTTCAAACTTCTGAACTTGGTCAGTATGCAGTTTTATTCTGTATTGTGATGGAGATGGTCAGTACTGATTTTAGATGTTTTAGTGATTTGAGTGTGTGTCTACCAATTGTTTTTTATTATGCTTTCTGATGTTATAACCTGCCCTGTGACCTAAGGGTGAACGGTGGGAGTATAATCAAAAGACCCGTTGGCTACAATCTGACAATTCCTAGTTTTGAAATTTCATTAATCAGCTTATAGTGCTAGTTAAAATATTTGTTGACTGTGGAATTGAAGGGAGCAGCACATTTTTGGTCAATTAAGATGATTCTTAACTGCTGCGTCAGCTAAAAGTTGCAGCTGTAATTGAAAGCCGTCAGCCAGCCTCCTGGCATATGAACTCTCCTTCCAAAATCCTTCAGAGAGTCATACAAAAAGCAGGGCCTTGGCAAGAAATGTCTGCATGATCTGCCTGTACTCCTTTAAGAGCTGCCACTCTGACAATGGCAGAGGGGGAGGGGGATAGCGGACATGTGAGCCATCAACTCCTTTGGGAGGCAAGAAAGTCCCAAAGTCCTTAGCACTAAATGTTAACATGACCAACATTTTCCGCCCACTGCTCTCCAGCTGATTTTTCCACCATCTTGCCAGGGAATGAAACTTCGGGGTTTGGGCTTAACCACACTGCACCTTCCCAAACTCCTGAAGAGGTGCAGAAAGGTACAGCTGGAAATAACACAGGTATGCTTTTTACTTCTGCTGGGAGAGCCTCACCTATTGGTGTGGGGGCAGCACCCTGGAGGGGCCTCCCCAACCAATTGGATCAATGCATGCTCTTGCCGACTCCAAGCATATTACAGGCTGGTCTTCTGAGTCCAAACTCAGAGATAATATTCAGGGCTGTGTGTGCTTTAAAAAGCAGCTTTAAAAAGCAACAATAAAAAATGAAAAGTGTTTTGCTCCAGGGAAAAGAAAAATGGTCAGCTCCGCAAATCTGCATGCTATTCCTGACAGTCTTATTCAGCTCCTTGACCAGGTGCTTTCTCACATAATGCCCACAGGCTTGAGGGCTAGGAACTTGCTTTTCCAAAGAAAAAGAAGCTGAATCTGATCTTTATGTTGTGTGGCTTTTCTGCACTGTCTCTCAGATGACACACACAGCTCTGAGTATGTAGCATATCAGTCTTCCCATGCCATCGATTATGCGGGGGGGGGGGGAGAGGAGGCAGCTTTGCCACAAGAACAGGGAGGCTCCCTCCCCCCTCCAGCAGCTTCCATGATTTTGTGCTGTTTCCTTAGTGCATCTAAAAGTTACTGCCTTTCCAACCTGTTCAGCAACAGCTTGAGTTGCTTCGGCATTTTAGCAGGCCCTTGTTGGACCCAGTTGGAAAAGCCCCCCCCCTTTCTCCCAACAGCGGCAGTTCTTACATAGCAGCCTGTATTAAATGAACACACTGTGAGCATTTTAGCTTGGTGGCAGTGGTTAAATCCCCTGTCCACAATCCCAAAAATGAGATAAGCCAGAATTCAGGCTGGTAGGGCAATTGTTTGTGTAGATCTCGGTACGTGCTCAGAGCCAAATATTTATTTCAACTTCCAGGGCTCAGCCATTGCTGAAACTAAGCTTTGGGAGAAATGCAGGGCATGTTGTGGGCTGATTTCAAGAAGGGTGCGTGTTGTGAGGAGGCAATGGGGTTAGTTCCTGTTGTACGATCTTTTCTTTGGGACTTTGAAAGTCCAGCCAAGTCCTGCTTTTAGAGGGCCGGGGGCAGGGAGTTGTATCTGGCTGGCCACTTCAGAAGTGGGATGCTGTAGGTGGTGACTGTGTGGCACGACTCTGCAAAACGGTTGTTTATGTCCTTTTATGAAATGGAACCTCCGTGGACACAGGTACTATACCCCATTTTTGTTTATTTTAGTCTTTGCTGTTGCTGTGCATAGTGGAGGTACAAGAAAATTGCTGTTCTAGGCAGGATATAAATTCAATAAATGAATTATTTAAATAAGAAAATATGCATAATATATATATATGTATATATTTATATTCCTTTAAAGTGGTGAATTTAGTATGCAACTTTAAAACTTTTGTTTTAGTGTATTTTAAGGTCTGTTTTTATGTTTTAAAGTGTTTTTAGCGTTTCCGTTTGCTGCCCTGGGCTCCTGCTGGGAGGAAGGACAGGATAAAAATCAAACCATAAATAAATAAATATTGCAATGAAGATGGTTGATACTGGTTTTAGATGTTTTGAGCGATTTGATTTTATATAAAATTTCATTAATCAGCTTGTAATGCTATTTAAAATGTTTGTGTGATCTGCTGTCTGAGAAATTGAAGGGAGCACCTTTTTGGTCAATTAAAATTATTTTTAGCTGCTGCGTGAGCACAAGCTTGCAGCCATAATTGAAAGCTGTCAGTCAGCCTCCTGGCATATGAACCTCCGTTCCAAAATCATGCAGAGATTCATGTAAACGGCAAGGCCTGGCAAGCAACATTTGTATGATCTGCCTGTAGTCCTTTAACAGTTGCTGCTCCAACAGGAGCAGAGCAGGAGGTGGGTAGAGGGCAAGTGAGCCGCCATCATCTTTGGAAACCAAGAGAGTCCCACAGTCCTTAGCACTAAATGTTAACATTACCTGCATTTTCCGCCCACTGCTCTCCAGCTGATTTTTCCACCACCTTGCCGGGGAATGATACTTCAAATTTGGGGCACAACCAGACATCAACTCCCCAAACTCCTGGAGGGGCTCAGAAAAGTATGGATAGAAGCAACCTACAGAAGGGTATCTTTTAAAGAAAAACAACTTCTGCTTGGGCAGCCTCTCCTCCTGGTGCGGGATAGTACCCTGAGGGGCCTCCCCAACCAATTGGACCAACGCATGCTCTTGCCGACTCTTAGCAGTTTGCAGGCTGGTCTTATGCGTCCAAACTCAAGAAACAGCAGCCAGGGCCATGTGTGTGATTTGAAAAATAAATAAATGTATTTTGTGCCAGGATAAAGAAAAGCCACATCACCTTTGCAAGTGTGCCTGAGTTTCTTGTATTTTTTTCCTTTGCTAGGCTTCGGTAGCCACAAGGTGGCTGCTGTCCTGTCCCTCTGGCAATCTAATTTAGTTCCTGTGATTGGAGCAGGTGTTACATGCCCTATCTCTAGCCTATGGCCATTGCCATGAGGGCTAGGAACTTGCTTTTTTAAAAAAGCGCCATATTTGAATACCACATTCGGCAGCTTTTTTGTGCTTCCAGGATAAACACACAGCCCTGATAATAGTGTATGCAGTCTCCCCGTTAATGGATTATGGGGGGAGCAGCTTTGCTGCAAGGAGGCAGCAATAGTATTTCCGTAAGATCCAGGAGGCTTCCCCTCCCTCCAGCTTCTTCTGTGATATTACAGTTCCACGATACCGCCAAAAGCTACTGCAGACTTCTTCAATCTGGTGCACTTAAACTGTTCTGGATTCCCTTGCAGCCAGCATGGCAAATGATCAGAGATGATGGGAGCTGTAATCCAAAACAGGCCCTTGCTACAAGTGCCCTCTCTCTCCCTCCAGCTCTTCCAACGTGGCCATTGCGAGCATTTCACAGCCAATGGCCTAAATTTGTTTCCAAAACACAAACCAGACTGACCAGAAATAAGCCCTATGTTAAAATTCCCTTCATAGCCCTCTGCCCATAGTCAGATGCCCATTTTTACTTAAACCTGCAGGGCTTAGCCCTGATTCGAGCAAATCTTTGGGAGGAAGCAAGGGCACTATTAAGGTCTGTTTTCTTGCTGTAAGAAGAGGAATTTTGTTTTCTCTCCTGCTCAGAGAAGACAACCCAAGAGAGCAAAGGTGTGATAATTGTGGCCGTTGTGATCTGCATCCTGGTGATTGCTATCCTGGGTGCTGTCCTTTACTTCCTGCACAAGAAGGGGAAGCTCACCTGCGGCCGCTCCGGCAAGCAAGAGATGTAAGCACGATACCTTCCTTTACGGCTCTTGGCTGCCTGCCTGCCTCCTTCTCTCCACCAGAGACCACGCTTCTACTCCCGCCCCCAAAAGCAGCTCATTTCTTCTGATCCCAGTGGTGGGTGGGGCTTCAGCTGCCATTGTCCACTGGACCCTTCCCGAGTCATTTTTGGCTCGGCAGCCTTGGGCAGGGGGAGGAGGGTTAAGTACAGCTCCTCTGGAATGAATGCTTGAAAAGATGCTGTCATGGGCCATGGGGTTATGCCTTCTTGTCTTCTGTCCCACTCCAGTCTCTGGGCCAGTGGGGCCTGTAAGTGCCTGCAATGCTGGCCAGACGATACTGGGAGGAATGTGCACACAGGTGGGCTGCCTTCCACTCTGCTGGGCCCAGAGTAGCTGAGCGATTTCCCCCAGGAACTGCAATTCCATGTCATCCTGCCTCCCCCCCCCCGACTCTCGCTCCATAGGGCAGTTTCTCACCACTGTTACCCTCCCCTCCTCCCTAGCACAAAGCCCGAAGCACATAAAGACGAGATTGTAGTTGAAGTTAAGTCAGATAAACTTCCTGAAGAGGCGGGGCTTCTGCAGGGCGCCAACGGTGAGAAGAGATCAGCAGGTGACCAGGTAGGCCAGATTGATGTGGCTAGCAGCACCTGCTGGCAGAAGTGATGGTTAAAGAGGGTCCAGAGTATGTGTTTTTGGCTGTTTCTCATGCAGTGTGTACTCCTTCGCCAAATCCTGGGACGTAGAAGTTCCCATTCCTGGGTTGCAGTTTCCTGTAGCCCCATTCTATTAAAAAAGATCTCAGAAACAGTGGCATTCATGATGGATTAGTACCCAGAGCGGAGATTGGCCCAGCCTATATCCCCTTCCATCATCCCCTCCCGAGTATGCTGTGACCAAGTAAGGGGGCCTGTAGCTCTCTTATTGTCTAGTTTGCTAGTCCCCTGAAGCTTAATAAGCTGTGCTAGTTAACTGAAGATGTGCAAAGAGTAGCATTCTAACATCCAATTGGGAAAAGCTTGCCTCAGGTGCACGGACTAACGGTGGGTTTCTTAAATAGTCTTGTGGCCTAGTGTTGCCAGACAAATGCAGCAGAGAACCAGCAACTGCACCCTATATGCCGCTCCCTGCATGATACAGCTCCCTGCATTTTGCAGGTGCCCTACCTCCAGCTTTCCATCAAGGACAATGTGCATGCCCTGTCATTCTTTTCCCCGCCCTCCGCCTAATGGAATGCTCCTCTGTCCTCGCCTCTGCAGTGTAGCCGGAGGAGTATTTCTGGTCCAACACAGAAAAATTGCCTTGCATGTGCTTTTTCTAAGGTCCCTAGCCAGCCACTCAATCGCATTCACAAAATGGCTGCCATCACCTACCTTGACTACCTACTATGCTGCTCTACAATGGGAAAATAAAAGAGGGTGGCTGTATTTACTAGCTCATAATCAGAATGTAACTGTGTATTTCTTTTGGTGCTTTAAAAAGGGAGAGAAATACATCGATCTGAGGAACTGAGAGACGACTGTGCCCCTTCTGAGATTTCTCCTGTTCCTGCTAAAGAGCTCCCCCTCCCCTTGCTTCCACAGTCAGAGTCTTTCAAATGCACAGCAGCAGCAAGCAAAGGTGCAAGATGGCTCCACGGCAAAGAATACTTTGCAACCCACCTGAAGGGCTTTGAAGGGCAAGAGGAGTAGCTAAAGCAGATGGGCATACTTTTCCTCTAACAGACCAAAAAAAGGAGTCTGGTTTGGAAAATTACTACTTTAGAATATCCATGTTAGAGTTTTGCAGGGGGAGGGGAACCCTGAGCTCTACCATAATTCCATTATTTAAGTTCAGTCCGTTTCATAAAAGAAAAAATCGTAACAGCCAAGTGCTTGCCACAGTGGCCTTAGTTTGAAGACTTGATGTCTAACTGGAAGGGAATCCTGATTTGCAGGCAAGAGAGAGGGGGCTAGTTTTCATTGAGATGGGCTCTTGAAAGCCAGATCTCTCTCAGCTCTTGGAACTGTTGCTGTCCTTTACAGCGAAGTACTGAAGACATCAGTCTAGCTTCAAAGGGGGTGGGTGGGAGGCTACAAGTCTATGGACACTTGGGACTAGCTTTCATTGAAGTCAGTGCTGCTTGCTTCCAAGTAAACATATAGGATAATGCTGTAGAGAGGAGGTTCTGCACTCCAGATGTTACGATAGGAATAAGATTGCCGCCCTGGTCTCCTTTGGGAGGAAGGGTGGGATATAAACCAGGTAAGATCTTTTTGTACAAAAATCCCATCCTCACATGATTTGTTTTTTTCCTGAGACCTTAATAATTCTCCCTTCTCCACAGCTTCTATGTTACCTTACTTGAGATGGTGTGTTTGCAAGTCTTTGAAAGACTCGCCTTTTAATTAGGCAGCAGTAGGAGAAAATGGGGCACTGAAGTAGGATGTTAAGCACATGGGGGTAATTTTCTACAGTTTTGTCTTGAATTGCTTTGCTCAGGTAGTAGCAGCAGCAGCTGTCACAGGGAAAATGTGAAGGAAGCTGGTGCCCATTCCAAAATGATATGGTCACACAGCCTTCAGATGGTGGGTGCTCATGAGAACTTCGTTATCTTTAACCATGAGAGGAAATGTGTTGATATGCTTTCTTCCACCATCCCCGTCCAATGCTTAAGACCAGCTTTCTGCTCCTTCCCACTCCCCAAAATTCTAAATGGACATTATTATTCAGACATCAGCTGCTTCTATACAGAATTACTGCCTGGGAGGTTTGGTTTCCCATTCCCCTCAAAACCTCAGCAGTGAACAGCTTTCAACACAAACTGGGTAAAAACAGTTAAGATTTTGCTCTAGACACTCTTTGTTTTCTGAGTGATTAAAAGTTCAAACTCATTAACCAAAAAGGGGAGATAAGGGGTGTTACGCTTTATGTGTAAGCTATAAAATTTGCAAACAAAAAAGCTTTTGTTATATATTTTTGTTGATGTGTGTGTAAATTTAAGAGAGTCTGAGTTGCAGGGTTTTTATATATATATATGAAAAATAAAAAACTAAAGTCTTCAAGAATTGGCTCTTTGCTAATAGTACACATGGCGAGGAAAAATATTAACCACTACAAAGCACAGTTGAAGAGTTTTTTTAAAAAAAATCTCTGCTTTACACTTGATACATTACATTACCTGCTCATCCATGTTGTGTCCAAAATCCTTCCTGCATTTTAATGCATGCTATCTTCCCTTCTCCACTCTTCTCAACATAAGGAACATTCTCCTAGACTTTCTGTCTAGGTGGATGGGAGTTCTCTCACAATCCTAAATGAAGCCAGGTTTTATAGGCAAGGGAGGGGTTGCAATGTTCCTCTGTGAGAAAAAAATCAACTAGGAAACTAGCACAATAAGATGAGGGAAGTCAAGAGTTACAGAAGGCATTAGAGCCCTGCCCTCAAACACTGGCAATCTTTGCTTAAAGCCCTGTAAGCATTACCTACAGATTTTTTAAAAGCCTCATCTTTAATGGACGCAAGGGTAGCAGCTTAAAGAAAATGCTAAGAGTACCAGAATGCTGAAGTTTAGTCCAGTGGCGTCACAAGGGTTGGTGTCACCTGGTGCGGTAACTCATGGTGTCGCCCCCATGGACCTCCTCCCGTATCAGACCATACAGAATCCTTAGTAATGTTTTTTGTACTAATGTTACTTGTAAATCGTAGTTCCCATATATCACTGAATGTAATGGCAATAGTAGTGACATAAACAACTAGCAAAATTAAAATTACACCTTTGAATTACAATATCATATGCACAGCTCAAATTCTTGCTCTTATTACTAATGGGAGTTAATTATCTTGCATATGCCCATAGTAAATTTTCAGATACTTTCAGACCCTCAGCAATTTTCAAGTGGTCTACGTAGAAGAAAGGTTTGGGAACCCCTGGAATAAGACACCTGCTTATGTTCCTATGCTGCTCTCTCCCCTCATTTAGGGGCCTGGGATGCTTGTGTGTGGACACACCTCACAATTATGGAAAGTGATTCTTAATAATAAGTCTCCAGACACAAAGTTACATAGGTATTTATCAGTTGTTTAGCAGAACATTCAGAAGTGCAGAGTCCCTTCATGATAGTTACAGCCACATACACCCTTTTTTGCTCCTGGATTAAGAATGAGATCTTTGTTAATGCATTCTCTCACAACAACAAACATCTCTAGGAGCCAATCAGCATGAAAGTGGAGAGCGTTAGCAACTGAGAAGAGTCTTCTCAGTGGATGACTCACCTTCTTTCACTCTGATTGGCTCCAATCTGCAGAAAAGGCAAGGAAGCATATTAGAAGACTCTTCTCAGTGACTAACGCACTCCCTTTTCATGCTGACTGTAGGATGCTTGGAGACATAGGGACCCTGCTCCCAAAAAACCGGAGGGACTAAGATCCCCTGGGCGACTACCCTCCTGATGTTTATGGACATGACCGTAATATATTTTGTAAAGTGCAAGTTCGATATTATTTATTAAGTGTGTTTAGGATTACACTGATGGCATTCCCAAATATGTACTTTCACACAGACTTTGGTTTTCCATAACACAATGTTTGTCCAAGCCTCCACACTTGGGGGGGGGGGGGCACTACTTGCACATCAAAGTTGGATACACACCTGAACCAAGACCCAGACAAAAGGGCACTCAAAACAAAAAGGTAATTACAGTGGCTGAGTAGATCTTGTACAGTGGTTATACTGACTGGGCAGCCACTGTCCTTCACATTTTACAAAATACTTCTTCCTATACAAAGATTAAATTTCTGTGTATGAAAAGGTAATCTATGAAGTGGTCTCAATAGTGAGAAAAGTAAACAAGTGAATGGTGATCCAAATGTTTTTCATTCTCCCGTTATGAAGCTAGCTGCCAGATGATGTATCATCATCCCTACGCATGCAGCGTAGACTGAAAAAACAGCACCCAAGCCACCATTCAATACGTGCACGTGTTCTTTCCAACATGAATCTACAGGTCTCAAAAAGTAATGTGTGACAAAGTCCTCAAACACCGTATAACATGCCTCAAACATGGTCTCTTGTTCTACCAGCATGCCTTCACACCATCACTTTGCCAAAACATAAGGATAGGTAAATTGCTTTTAGGGAGCTTCACAATTATGATTTCCTATTTATTTAATCTAAAAATATTTAAAATACATAAAAACAGCCAGGGGAAGATATTGGAGAAATATAAAAGAAATACAAATAAAAAAGGGGGGGAGGTGAAGAGACCTTAAATGTGCTACTCACCATCTCTCAGCCTATGCTTCCCTCAGGATGAAAACAATGGAGAACCATGACCACCCCCAGGAAGAAGGGCACACTTAAAATGTAGAGGAAAAAAGCATCTACAACCATAGTGTGAAATCAAATACTTATTGGGACACAGTATGAAGAAATATTTATATAAACATGACTCTCAAATATGTTTATGAATTACACAATCTGTAAATATATTTATAGTGCAATCCGATGTTTGTTTACTCAGAAGCAAGTCCCAATGTATTCAATGGGGCTTACTCAAACTGGGAAGTGTGCGGAGAACTACAGCCTCAAGTGATAAGGAACTTGTCCTTTTAAGTTGAGACCTTATCCCAGTCTGAGTCTGTGTTGGAATTGCTTTTTAATGTTTTTAAGCCTTTTCTTTTTTTAAAAGCTTTTAAAAAATATTTTCAAAGATGTTTTAATATATTTTAAAGTCTGTTTTTATGATGTTTTAAAGTGCTTTTAGTGCTTTTGTTTGCTGCCCTGGGCTCCTACTGGGAGGAAGGGCGGGATATAAATCAAATAATAAATAAATAAACTTCATTCACCCAACCCAAAATTCAGAATCATACCTCTTTAGGCTGTTTTCCAACTGTTTATTCTTGCTTTATGGTTACTGGATTTTAAATGTCTTTATTTCTTGTTGTGAGCTGCCTTGGTTTCCAACCCTACCTCACAGGGTTGTTGGAAAGACTACACACACACACACTGCAGATGTATAAATACATACAGCCCATATAATAGTTTATTGTTAAACCAGTTGGTCACTGCAGAAAAATCAGTATTAGTTTTAAAAAGATCAGTATTCGTTTCCTACCGAATAAAAACTGTAATACCTAAGTAAGCCCTGCCTACTTGCTTTAAAATAGGACTGGTGGAGGGAGGGACAGAAAGAGAACACACACACGATTCTTTTTTACATTCACTCCAAAGTCCCATTGATTTTCAGCACATTCATAACCATGTCTACTCAAAAGTAAATTCTATTGAATTCAATGGGATTTACTCTGGACATATGGGATTAGCAATGCTTTTACCCCCACAAAAGCAAGTACTGGGAAGGTTTTGAAAACACTGCCCAGGATCTGACTCCTACACACAAGAGGGGAAAAAACTGAAATGTATATACTTACCCAATTTATGAAATTTTCAGATAAACGGGGGGGGGGACCACCATTTTCTGGCCTTGCAATGAGGCTTACTAGACACGGCCACAGGTCAAACAAACACTTCACTGATTGGCTGCAATCCTGAATGGGCGGGGTTAAAGCTACGAAGTGCTACACAGCAGTTTAAAAAAAGATTTAAAGGGGGCGGCTGACGTTTTTATGTATATCTCGAGAACCGGACCACCTAGAAACTTAACTTTTTTTTAATTAAAGCTGAGACTCACCCCCCTCTGATGGTGTCACCTGGTGCACTCCACACACCCTGCACCCTCCGCGTGATGCCACTGGGGGCAGCTGACGGTTTTATGTATATCTTGAGAACCGGACCACCTAGAAACTTGATTTTTTTTAATTAAAGCTGACTCACCCCCCTCTGATGGTGTCACCTGGTGCACTGCGCACCCCCTGCACCCCCCGCGTGATGCCACTGGGGGCGGCTGACAGTTTTATGTATATCTCGAGAACCAGACCACCTAGAAACTTAATTTTTTTTTTTAATTAAAGCTGAGAGTCACCCCCCTCAGATGGTGTCACCCGGTGCGGTCTGCACCCCCGCACCCCCCTAGTGACGCCCCTGGTTTAGTCCTAATTTCTGTGAATTTCCAGATGTTGATAAACACCCATCAGTCCCAGCCAGCATGGCCAATGATCAAGGATGATGCAAGTTGTAGTCTAGCAACATCCCCAACCCTACACTGGTTTTTGAGCACTTGAAATACTGACTCAACAAGCAAACCACATCTAGAGCTAGGGGTTTGATTTGGAAGGCATGTGAGCAGAGATCCTACTTGAACATCCATTCCAGGCAGGCACACTTCAGGCCTTCAGTACAGCCTCAACTGCAACCCACAACTTACTGAGAGAAGCCCCATTCCACAGGAGTTGCAGATGACAAAACACAAGCAATATGCTACAACAAAGAAATTTATTTAAAAATAAAACTTTGTTTTTCTTTTGCTGACACACATGAAATATCTTAAAACCTCCCCACCCACCCTCCACAAGCTCTTTTGTGGGCAGCTTACAAGAATGAAAAATAAATAACATTAGTATAACTTCTAAAACATTAACAATGCATTTGCGGAACAAAATGAGGACTAGACCAAATGAACCTTAAAGCTCAGCTACTCTGTAAGAATATTTACCTTCTGTTCTTATTCTTTACAGGTCTGAAAGGATTAAATACTGCTAATATATTTTTATATTAATGACATTATTATAACTTTTAAAATAGTCAGTGAAAATCTGAAAAAAATTAACACTGATATTAAAATTGGTTCTCAACCTTCAGGAGAAATAAAGCTACCATTTATTCCTCTCTTCCACCCAAAGGTAATTTATAAGTTGAGCTTTCTAATCCCCTTCCCCTTGCAGTTTTAGTCGCAAGAACAGTAGTTGTACAGTAGGGCCCTGCTTGTCGGCGTTCCGCTAACATGGTGGCGCCAGTGGGGCGATCAGCTGTAGCTCAGGGTGATCCAGCCACCGCGCTCCAGCTGACAGGGATCAGCTGGAGCACGAGAGCTCCCTGCACTCCAGCTCATCAGCTGGAGCGCGCAATCAGCTGTAGTGCGGGAAGCTTGCATGCTACAGCTGATCCCCGTCAGCTGGAGCTCCCTGCACTACAGCTGATGGTGCGATTAGCTGTAGGGCGGGGAGTTCACGCGCTACAGCTGAGTAGGGTGCCACTTTCAGGCGGTTTTCACTTTTTGGCAGGAGCCTGGAACAGAACCTGCCGTATGAGTGGGGCCCTACTTTACATTAGTGGGCTAGCATGGCCACCAACGGCAAGTTACACTGCTCCAGAATTGGCTGCAAGGTGACATTCATAAAGCCACACTCCAATTCCCCAAATACAGGTGCAGCTCTAAAATAGGGATGCAGAGTTTGTAAAAAAAACCACCTGAACATCAGCAAACTGAACAGGCACTGAACATCTAATACTTCAGGAAAAAATCCACAGGAAACTCCTTGCTCAACTGCACATGGGAATAAATAGGAACCTCAACAGCACTCTGGCCAAGACAGGATTCCTGGCAGATGGCCCTCCATCCCCACAGCACCTGCAGACAAGTGCCCCTGAAGGTGACAGGAAACTTGGCACAAGACAGATCCCGACATGTGCCTGAAGATGCAGCTGTATTTTGCTCCCAGTCTTATACTGTATCTGGGGCACTTTGTTCTGTTTTAAAAAACACAAACGGCACAAGTGTTGCGATTGTTTGGATGGCCCACACAATCAACTGGCTGTGTTTAAATCCTGTATCAGAGTTGCACTGCCTTCAAGTCGTAGGGCAGCAAGCAACATGGGCAACTCACCGACAGTAATGGGGCACAGGTAAGGAAAGCCCGCTTGGGCTGAACTACACACCACCACGTCAGCTTTGGGGCGACAGCTTTCTCCTTTCAAGGAGCAGCTCCACGGTTTTCTCTGGTCAAGTTTTTAAATTCTGTCTTCTTCAGACTCAAGGTAGGAGATACAGCATTTTCCCCATCAAAAGGCACTATGCATTTGGCTTTAAGTTAATTAAGCTGACCTTTTTCATATCAAGAGACAGGAAAAATAATGGAGTAAGGTAAAAAAATTAAAAGCAGCAGGGAACACATCCCAGGAAGCGTTTTCGCTTTACCTCCCTTGTGCTTGCAAACAAAGACATTCATGTGGTTCAAGGAGAAAGCGCCATGTGAAAGTTCTCTCCTGTAAGTGTAAGACACAAGATGTGGACAAAAAGGACACATGGAGTAGGGTATGATCAGCGGTACAGGCTACAAGGCTTGCCCACAGTTGCCTAGTCCACAGAATGGTCCCAACAGGCAAAAGGCTTCTCAAACCAAGGATGATCCTGCTCAAGAGTATGGAGAATGTCTCACATGTGGCCCATCTACAGAGGCAAATTGGTTCTGCTGCTTTGCACAAAGGCAGTCATTAAGGCTGGCTGCAACAAAGCCTCCAGTACAATACCAGCAGCTTCCCCAGGTAACTGGGAAATCAGCATTGCAAAGAGCTAGTCCTCATCAAATTGGCTCCAAACCAGATGTGGAGTCAGCAGCCACTTTGGGGAGAAATATCCAAGAGGAGTGTCCAATGGTGTTTCCAACTTTCCATACTGCGTAGAAAAGTGCAAGTCCCTTGATTCTTAAACTGCCTGGCCACAACTCTACCTTTGTTCACCTGCTCCTAAATGCCATCAGCACCTCCAAAGGCTCCAAAGCACACTGTAGCCAAGACCTCCTAGGTGAAAATCTTCACAGTGCTCCACACGAAAGCAGCAAAATCGGACTGACACTGACACTGTCTGTCCCACAGCGTCAGACAGCTCCTGCGTGGAGCAGCAAAAGGCTCAGACAAGGGGTGCAGCTGCCAAGTCAGCAGCTTGGCTTTTGCACACGCAAGCAACTGTTAACTTCTCCCAGTCTTCAAATCTTCATAGTGTGCCATGCAAACAGCACTGCTGGCAATTAAAACCCATGCCAGCCAGCCACCATTCACAGCACCTGAACAAATAGGTGCCATCTCTGGCATGCTCTGCAGTTATTTCCCGGGGGTGCAAGTGCAAGGGGATAGGTAAGGCTGTTGAGAGAGAGACACGTTCCACATAAGCAGCCTCTCCCTAGGGCCCCTCTTCTAGTGGAAAATGGACCCCTGTGAGAGGAGCCAGTGCTACTTAAGCAGGGCAACTGCAGGAAAAACCAAACATGCAATTTATTTTGAGGTATAAACCTTCATGTTGTGGCTAATGCTGTAATTGGGGAGACTGTTGGGAAGGCTTGGGAAGCGCCTGGATGAGGGAAAATGTCCGTCCATCAGCCAGACTGTGGCTGTCAAGACCCAAATCCATCTCTTTCTAAACCTCCATTAACCTGCCACAAACCCCGAGAGCTTAAAATGTAAACAAGGGCATCATTAAATGGCCTTGCAAAAGTGACACTAATCTTTTCTCCCCCCCCCTTTACAGTTTCATCTGTCCTGTTGTATGACAAAAGAACCTGAACTTTTTTTTAATGTAACGAGCAGGAAGAACCTCTGCCCCGACCTTTCACATCATTTCACAAAAGCCCTGCAGAGTTGTTGCATTTTGAATGCTGAGTTGGTAAAAAATATTTCCATGAATGCTGAATGCTGCTGTCCATATTAATGCAGAAGCAGCCCAACACAAAGAACTAGAGGAAGGGCGGAATCTGACAGCCACAAGGCTTCTAGATGCCTCTAAGTCAACATGCCACGTTGACCAGCAACAGTGTCAGGAGTGTTACAATGTAGCTGCTCCAGTCCTCCACAATCTGGATTACACAGAAGCACAACAGCACAGAACACTCAGGGGAAGCTCAGCAGCACCCAATTCTGCCATCACCAACACCACAAGTGCAGGTGAGAAGTGTTGCATCAACAATGCCTTAGAATCCAGTGTGTGGCAAGTAATGCTGTCAACAGGAGGAGTCCAACTGAGAAAGAGGAGCCAGAATGATTGCAGATGTAGAAAGGGAACAATCAGAACAAATGGGGCAGGGGGAAGGATGTTGTAGCAGAAGGAAGCTACTGAAACCACTTCCTTAGTCAAGAATCTATACTCAGTAGCAGGTGGTCTAAAAAGCCTGAGCCATATCATACAGCAGCAAAGAGGCCCAAATTCAGTACCCTGAACCACAGGAGGGCACACCATGAGAAATGTGGAGATGCCGTTCAACACATTGGCATCCAGTTTGAATTCACAGCACAACATACATCCCAGCAAGCCCCCAAGCCTCCCCCCCTTGTCCACCAAGAAAGGAACCAAGAGGTCTTTTAAAAGCAACACATCTGTTCTCTCAAACTAGAACGTGCAGGACGGAGGGAGCAAAGGAAGGAGACTCCAAAAGACACAGACGGTAGAGGACACACCTATCTGCTCCATTTCATTCCGTTCGCTTTGAAACCTGGAATTGCATGAAACCCTGATGACCGATTCTCTGTAGAGGCAGGCCTGCCTTCGCAGGAAGTCTCTCGTGGAGCCTGTTACCTCCTCCAGGTAGAGCTGGGCAGGAGACTGCCCAGGCAGGTTGATGCACAGGGGTGTCCCAGGCAGGGCCAGGGAATGTGCTATGTGGCCACATGGGCGGGGGAGGAAATGGAGACAAATTCCCGGAGAATATTTTTTGCCATATCAATATTGTTATGGGCAATGACTAGGGCTTTCTGGATGTCCTGATATGAGTAGCCTTGGCTCATGAGGTTCTCGATCTCGCTAGAGAGCTGCGGGGAGGTAGCAGGGGCCGGCCCTGGTACACTGCCTTGTAGGCAGCTGCCGGCTTTCCGTTCAGAGTTTATCCTCCGAGGCAAAGGTTTAGGAGGCCTCTCTGGGACCTGGGAGCCATCAGAGAAACCTGGAAGAGAATGAACCATGTGATGATTGACAAGGAGAGGGCAAGTGTTTTTAAAGGTCACCTTTCCTCAACCTAAACAACTCTTTGGCATCTGGGAATCCATGGCTGGGATTGTTCTCTTTGGCTAGAGATCCAAATTACATCTCTTCACAATTAAATCCTATGCTTAACATTACTATAATTGCAACCTTGTATGATGAAAGATGCGCAGCCACGTATTTCAGAAATTCAGTACAGTAGGGGCCCACTCATACGGCAGGTTAGGTTCCAGATCCCTGCCGGAAAGCGAAAACCGCCAAAAAGCAGATCAGCTGTAGCGCGGGGGTCTGGAACCAAACCCGCTGATCGCACCAGAGGAGGAGAAGATCAGATCCTCCCCTCCTCGGGCACGATCAGCTCGAGCTACAGCTGATCTTCCCCTCCTCCAGCACGATCAGTTGGAGTGCGGGGAGCTCCAGCCCCCCCTCCAGCTGATCGCCCCGCTGGCGCCATATTAACGGAACACCGAAAAGCGGGCACTGAGAAGCAAGACCCTACTGTAGCTGAAACACTCGGATACAGTGCCTTGCAAAAGTAATCAGACCCTGACCAATGCTCTCATATTACTGAATTACAAATGGCACATTGTAATTTCGTTCCATAGATATTTTATTTTGCAAAACTGAAACTCAAAATCAATTATTGTAAGGTGAAATTGGTTTTATGTTGGGAAATGTAAGAAACATAAAAAACTGAAACATGTTGCTTACATAAGTATTCAACCTCCACACGTTAATATTTGGTAGAGCCACCTTTCGCGGCAATAACAGATTTACATCTTTTGGGGTAGGTATGTACCAGCTTTGCACACAGTGTCGGAGGGATTTTGGCCCATTCTTCTGGGCAGATTCACTCTAGGTCATTCAAATTGGTTGGATGTCGCTTGTGGGCCGCAGTTTTCAAAGAGTGCCACAGATTCTCAATGGGACTGAGATCAGGACTGGGCCATGTAGGACGTTCACCTTTTTGTTCTTGAGACGCTCCAGTGTTGCTTTGGCCTTGTTCTTGGGATCATGTCCTGCTGAAAAGTGAATTTCCTCCTAAGCTTCAGGTTTGTAGTGGACTGAAGCAGGTTCTCTTGCAGTATTTCCCTGTATTTTGCTCCATCCATTATTCCTTCGATTTTAACAAGATGCCCAGTCCCTGCTGATGAGAAGCATCCTCACAGCATGATGCTGCCACCACTATACTTTACTGTAGGGATGGTGTGTCTTGAGGCATGGGCAGTGTTAGGTTTGCGCCACAAATAGCTCTTTGAGTTTTGGCCAAAAAGCTCTTAGTCTCATCTGACCACAAAACCTTTTCCCACATCGCAGCTGGGGCACTGTCATGCTTTCTGGAAAACTCCAGATGTGCTTCAGATGGTACTTTTTGAGTAGTGGCTTCTTTCTTGCCACCCTCCCATACAGGCCAGTGTTATGCAGAGCTCTTGATATGGTTGACTGGTGCACCATGACTCCACTCCCAGCCACTGAACTCTGTAGCTCCTTCAAAGTGATTGTTGGTCTCTCTGTGGTTTCTCTCACAAGTCTCCTTCTTGTTCGAGTGCTGAGTTTTGAGGGACGGCTTTTTCTGGGCAGTGCCTGGGTGGTGTGATGCAGCTTCCACTTCCTGATTATTGATCCAACTGTACTCGCTGGGATATCCAAACACTTCAATATTATTTTATACCCGATCCTACTCTATGCCTTTGTATTACATAATCTCTTACTCTTGTAGAATGCTCTTTGGTCTTCATTTTCCTTCAGATCCACAGTGTGACCAATGATCCTTCAACAGCGGGGGTTTTATCCTGGCAGTGTGACAGGTTCACAGGTGGAGGCCAATGGTAGGGCAATTTCTTTCATCTGTGTAAACTGGGAGCTTCCACAGCACAGGGGTTGAATACTTATGCAAGCCACATGTTTCTGTTTTTTATGTTTCTTACAAACATTTCCCAACATAAAACCAATGTCATCTTACAATAATTGATTGTGAGTTTGTTTCAAAATAAAATATCATACAGAAAGAAATTACAATGCACCATTTGTAATTCAGTAATACGAGTATTTTTGCAAGGCGCTGTAGCTAATTAGTTTATTTAGATATACCTGCACTGTTCACACAATCTCAGCGAGGAACATTAAAGCACAACAAAACAATATTTCATTTAAATACAACTTAGATGTAGAAACAGACAATATGGTAACAACATAACTACACCAGTGAGGCAAGAAACACCACTTTAGTCAAATGTTTAAAAGAATCACCAGGAATTTTTCCTGGTGTTGAAATTCCATCTATGCTGGTGCTGCTTGCTCCAACTCAATAGCTGAAATCAAGTACTAGCCCTCTCTTCACCCCATGGAGGTTCAGAAATGGCTATCCTTGTGGTTTCACTTGCGTCATATCTGGTGTGTTGATGTTAAGCAGAAGTAGCCTTCAAGCTGTAAGCATTCTGAGAAATGCACGACACAGTGCAAGAAAAAACCACACTGCCTGCCAAGTTCCCAGCCTCTCTTAAAAACAAAGACAGGAAGAGCGTGTGTGAGTCATTCTCAGGACTCACTCCAGAGCACAAAGGGCAAAGGATCTGTTCTCTCCTAAATCAGGACATGGGACCCATGGGTTTGCCATATCAAAAGCCAGTGCAAAGTGCCCTTGGCAAAATGCTGAGAACAGCTTGTCAACCACAACACATATTCCTGCCCTATACTGTTTATGAACCATAAAGTTGTGCAAGAGAGGAATCAAAGGCTGGTTCATGCATACATGAGCCACCTACCACACTGCAACACAGCAAGGGCCATACACACTGATGCCAGCCGGCTGGTAGAATGTCCCTCTCACAAAGTCTCAGCTGGTGCCTACTTTATGGTCTTTTCAATGCCAGGTGAAGCCCTGCTTATTTTCCAAAGCATTTTATTCATCTCTTTAAAATTGGGGCGGGGGAGCTTTTGGGGGATATACTTTCTGAAATGTTGAAGATGCTGTTTAATAAATTTATGCTGTTGAGAGTCTTGCTGTATCCATTATATTCTTTGCTTCTAAGTTTTTATGCTTTACATTGTACATTGGTTTTATGGTCCCAATTTGTATTTTAACATTTGTTTGTTCCTGCAAGCAACCCAGAAAACTTTTGTCACTGGGTGGCATATCAACCAACCTGTCAGAACTTCCCCATCCAGGGAGGCCCGGCTGAAGGCAGAGGCTGCATTGGAGATATCAGAGAGTGTGCGGCGAGCCAGAGTCAAAGGGACGGCTGTTCTGGGCACGTCATAACCATCTTCTTCATTCTCCAACTCCTCAGGGCCATTGCTGGCATTGGCGGCAGCTGTATCCCCTCCACCTCAAAACACACAAAAAAGAAATAGCTCCATTAGCTCCAGCTCCTACAGACCTAGCCATAGTGGGATTTTTTCAAAAGGGGAACACTTCACAGCCAAAAGCCCAAACCAGAGGAAGCTGCACAGAGATTGAAAGGTGCCGTGTACAGCAAGGAAGCAAACCTGTCCAAATGTCACTGATTGGGAAGCACCTGGAAAACACCCCCCTTTTTTGTTTTATATTAGGCTCTCTTTACTGTTACCCTAGTTTCCTCATGTAAAGCAAAAAATCCCATAAGTAAAAGTAAGAAATCCATTCTGTAGTCTTC
Organism: Rhineura floridana; assembly: GCF_030035675.1. Lineage (NCBI taxonomy): Eukaryota > Metazoa > Chordata > Lepidosauria > Squamata > Rhineuridae > Rhineura > Rhineura floridana. The sequence continues at coordinate 40,888,451 of NC_084491.1, forward strand.
CTCCTGGTTTTGCTGCGATGCTTCCCCAGTGGAAACTTACCAGAAATAATGGCAGCCTCAGAGCCAGAAGGGGATGTCTGGGAGTAGATGTTGAACATTGCTTCATAGGTACACCCGTCTATTTCCTGGTCACACTCCAACGCTCTGAGCAAAGAAGGAAGCATGCGCTTCAGAAACTTGGTTGGATCCTGCAGCAGAAGCAGGCCGCAAACACCCAGAGCTTAAGGCCCCACTGTTGACATATCCTGACCAGGTGCTGTCAACTATCTTACAAAACTGGGCTCCTTTAGTTCCACACATTGTGCAAGCTTTTAAAGCACCACTGGCCATCACATTTTCAAATGCCTTTCTACTCCAAGCTATGCGGAAACTTTGTAAACAACTTTTAGTTACATATGAAAAATATTTTAAATACAAATACAATAGTCTTTTTATAAAAAAAAATGTTACAATAATGTGATTTTTGCTATATGATCTGCTCTTTGAATGAGTCTTCATGTGATGAGAGTAGCCATTTGCCACACCAGAACAAACATTAGCATTTGTAACTCTCCAGATGTTTCTGGACCACAATTCCCATCATCCCTGAGCGTTGGGCCACGCTCTGATGGGAGTTGTAGTCAAAGTATATCTGGAGGGCCAAAGGTTCCCCATCCGAGGTTTAAAAGATATAGATCACCCTGTTTTCAAGATACAAAGTTGTATTCAAAATGGAATTTCAACATTTCCCATACAAAACTAACCTCTGAGCTACTTTTGTTGTTGTTGTCAGTAACACACCTTTAATTTATTAATTTATTTCTTTATTGCTTTATATCCCACCCTTCCTCCCAGCAGGAGCCCAGAGCAGCAAACAAAAGCACTAAAAACACTTTAAAACATTATAAAAACAGACTTTAAAATACATTAAAACAAAACATCTTTAAAAACATTTTTTTAAAAGCTTTCAAGACATCTTTTTTTAAAAAAGTTTAAAAACATTGTTCTAAAAAAATGTTTAACAACATATTAAAAAGCAATTCCAACACAGACACAGACTGGAATAAGGTCTCAACTTAAAAGGCTTGTTATTTATTTATTTATATTTATTTATTTATTAAATTTCTATACCGCCCCATAGCCGAAGCTCTCTGGGCAGTTCACAACAAGCAAGACAGCAAAATACAATTAAAACCATTTATAAAACAATTTAAACATACTAAAATACAAATATACTAGCATACTAAGATGCTAAAAATAAGTTGAGATGTTAAAATGTTAAAATTAAAATTATTAAATTATTAAATTTATTAAAATGCCTGGGAGAAAAGGAATGTTTTAACCTGGCGTCGAAAAGATAGTAATGTTGGCGCCAGGCGTTAAAAGGGGAAGGTCTTCAATAGGCGCTGAAAAGATAACAGAGATGGTACCTGTCTAATATTTAATATGTCCTTTTTGCATTTATAACTTATCAAGTACATATTAAGATTTTAGACCAAGACAAAGTTAGGATGTGCCCTGATGGGAAGCAACTGACAAGTAAGAGGGGCCTCAAAATATTCTATGAATCTGACTGCAGCTGTTTCAGCACTTTTCGAAGGAACTCCCACCCAGATTCAAAGCAACCTGCCTGCAACAAAGTACCAAATGAACCAGGCCCCAATTTTCATAGCACATGAGGAAGCAACTCTTGGAAGATCTTTTCACTAGGCTGCTTTTTAAACCTTAGACCAAGTTTTCAAGGTGGCGCTCAAACAGGTTTAAACGGTAGATTAAGACAAATTCAAAAGTTAATTATTTTTGCTTTTAAGTATCACAACCTACTCAGGAAGAAAGTCAAGAAAAGAGAAGAACAAGAAAACATGATAGGTGAGTATACAATTCAGCTGACAGGGAGCCACCACCCTGTCAGAAATGGGCTGCCTCACCGTGAACTCTGACTCGTTTCCAAGGACAATTTGGCCTCTGGCTTTTGGACAGCACAGCCAGGGACCACAAGGGGCAAGGATGATGGTGACATATACTCTGTATCCTCGTCATTTTCCGAGTGCTCTCCAGGTGGTAGCTTTGGCACATGCAAAGGCCTAAGGGAGAGAGAAAGAAGGCTCATGGTCAAAGGTGAATATCTGTTAACAAAGACAGAAGAGCAACTACCAGCTTTCTGAGAACATAGCATCAAAAGCAAGGGGCTGGAAGTATTTCCATTTCAAGAATCAGATTCCAGAAACATGGTACTGTGTTGCTTGCAAGGCCTGGCCATACATCACAAAGCACAGTTCAGAGTGTGTGGTGGTGGCAGCAACCACCATGTAGCAGAGGCCTCACAGCCTCATGCTTAAAAGGGAGGGAGGAAGAGCTTTAGCTTGAATGAGCTTTGATTTATTATATCTGTTGGTGTTGGGATGCTCTACTCACTATTCAGATGGTTTATAAATTTACAACTTTGGGAGTTCAGGACATTTTCACCCATTTTCTGGACTAAAATCACTCAAAGCAGGAACACAGTAATTTTAAAAACAAAAAAACTCCAATCCAGCCAGATATAGACTAATGTAAAATGTCTTATCCATTCTATATTTCACAGATGTTAGCATCCCAGTAAGTGATATGTTCCAATGCAAACAAAGTGCATGCTTAAACCAGCCAGGGGTGATGTCTGAATTCATATACAATCAGTAATCCACCACAGAAATGCAGCGACTGATGGCCAACTGGAGATGTCAATCCTATACTGCCTGCAATTTTGAGAAATTTCTGTTAGCAAACCTCCACTGGAGAACGTACCTTACAGCAAGAGAGTAGATGGCATTGGCAGAAGAAGAAGGTTTTATTTTAGAATGTTCACTGTCCGAGCCAGCTGAGGCCCCGCTGGGTTGGTCCTGCAAGAAAATGCCATGTCAAACACCACCAGTGGGCAGATGGTTTGAGACAGAGAAAAGAGAGGCATCTGTTTATCTTTTCCCAGTAAGAAGGAATTCCAAGGAGCCACTTGTTCCCCAATCTAAAGCACTGCATGTCAGAAAGAACTGACTGGCATCAGGTAGACTTGATTTGCTTTTTGAAGACTGCTATCGCTTAGAAAAAAATATGACCAAGCAAGTATGGGGAGGGGTAAAAATCCAGGGCAGCTTTTTTATTATAAGCCAGCCTAACAGTGTTAGGAAGCTGGTTCAGTGAGGTTATACAAACACCTCACCAAGTTCAGGAGGTCAAGGTCAAACCAGAAACTGTTGCCTTAGCCACTAAAGTGGTGCTCCAGTGGTAATTGTTGAAAGTAGAAGATTGGGGGGGGGGAAGGTCTGCAGTTGTTCCAGTGGACAAGTACCCTTTGCACTGCTTCCTAACCCTCTCCGAGAACTCTCCTTGTACTGGCATTAGAGGAGTTTCAGCACACTAGCTACACTATCTCAAGCGTAACACTCTTAGCCAGCTCACTCTAGGCCTCCTCTGCCTAGGTGGGGTGGGCAAGCACAAACACTTGCACACATCCACTTAATATGGCTACATTGTAACGCGTGATCGAAACCAAATACACACACAGTTTGTGCAACCCTGCCCCTTCAAAAGACTGGGGTTCAATCACACAGATGTTGGTGTCTACAGCCTACATCATCACACATTACATTGCATACATGCTGGGAATGCGCAACACTGACACTCCCTTCCCCCTCCCCCCACAGGTAGGGAGGGTCTATTCCAGCTAAGTGCAAGAGCCAACTCTCAAGCTATTATTTCTCTGTGGGATCTCACTAGGGTCAGGGGCAGCAATGCTCCAGGGTGGTGCTGGATTCCCACACACCAAGCGTTTATCGAACAATGAATGATACAGAAAACCAACTTCTCCCCTTTCAAGCAGTCTTTCAGGAAGGCGTACGAGCACGAGAGTGCCAGAAAGGGAAGCCTGCCTGCCTGTGACATACTTACTGCCGTGGTGTCCAGGCTCAGAGTACTCCCATGCCTGTGAGCATCACCTCTGGCATCCATCTGAGAAGGCAGCAAGAAAGGAAGCGAGTGCTGGTTTGTCAACTCCCGACTTGCCCAAGGCTCACCAGGGCTTGGCGCTATAGCTGGAGCTTTCAGAATTGGTCGCGGAGGCCAGAGCTCCCCCTGCCGGTTACAAGGCACGGGGGGTAACTTATCCCTGGTAGGACAATCTCCAGGTGTGCAGGGCAGGGGCCGCCTCTGAGGCCGACTCTCTGGCCCAATGGAATGCGGCCTGTCTGGTGGAGGAGGAGGTGGGAGATCTCGATGTGTTGGAGGGATCGGCAAAGGTTTATCTTTGTGAAGGGAGCCAGGTGCAGCCTACAAAGAAACAAGCGATGAAATGGCAAACCTTGCAAGCAAAGTAGAGTCTTGGGATCAGGATCCTGGTGTCTTACAAGAACTTGATCACTATAGCACAGGAACAAGACAGAGGAAACTGAGGAGTCTCTGATGGCCAGCACAGCATAGCACAGCTAATCGGTCATGCTGAATAACCATATGCCCATCAGGAATTGCTGAAAGTCCAAATATCTACTTTAGATCTCAGATAGGTCAATTACCGAGCAAGTGGCAACATCTGAACCTATTTTAACCAGAACACTCCTGACTGTCTGATTATATTTATATTAATTTATATGTATTTTTATATTTTGTGTATTTTTCCAGTGTGTATTAATATGTATCCGTGTTACACATTTGTGCATTTAACCTTGTATACCTGTGGTTGGTTGACTATAAATAAAATTAATTGATTGTAAAGTTAAATGTCAGTCAAGATGGCAATCCATTATGCAGGCTAGTTTGATGTCTAGCCTGATTAACAAGCGGAACCTATGCAAACATACAAGAATACAGGAAGGAAGAAGTGGTCCAGTTAGAAAAATAATGAAGAACAGAGCTTCCACATTCACAAATAAGGCATCATTTCTACTTTCATCGCTATGCAAGAGGAGTTTGCACCTTAGAGGTTGTCCCTGGACTTGAAGCTCCAGGTGGGTTAGAGACTCGTTGCTGTAAAAGGTCTAATCGTGGAGGTACTGGAGGGAGTGAAGCCTGTGGAGCCATTGAAAATGGAGAAGGAGGACGCTCTACCTGCAAGAAGTCAAATAAAGCCCTAGTCAAGAGGCTTTTTAATAACTAAGTTCCCACTGCCTGGGGCTATGAGTTAGTAATTTACCTCTGTAGCATTGCTGAACATATACTGATGTTCTGAATTTTCTCCACAGCCCTTTCTAAAAGAACTTGCTCTGAATACATAAACTGTTCCAAGTTACCAACAACTCTGCACACCACACTAGCCTGGATCAACTACTTTTTAGCCACTAGATGGCATGCTCTGCCACCCTGAGTACAGACCCAGCTGACAGAAAAATAGGAGAGAGGTATGGAAATAGCCTCTGTCATCACACAGTAACAGAAACCATTAGTGTATTCCCAACAAAGTGAAGAACAAGACAGTTCACATACAATTCAAACCAGATGCAAGAAATCTATATGCAATTATATAATCAATTTAATGTAGGCCAAGTGCTATATACCAATAGCGAACTCATTCTCTGAGTGTAAATTCATTTATAGCCAAACAGCTTGACCTATGCACAACAGAATCATTAAGCTTGGAGGACCCCAGAATTACAAAAAAATTAGGGGGGCCCTCTAAAACGAAGGGGCCTAAAAACAACCCCATGAAAGGGAACAAACAGGGAATGGAAAGTGGTTTGTGGAAAAGCCATGGCTGGAAGGCTAGCGTCTTGAACAGAAGTACCCCACACCTGTAACATTTTGTTGCAGATTCTGTACTAGGGGCTCACCCCGTGTGCTCTGCATGCCAACCCTCTCTCAAGCACTCGCCAAACCATCTCTCACCCTGCCCCCAGGCACTTTCAAAATTATCCCCCTCTGGCACTTTCAAAACCATTGCCTCCCCCCTCTCCTGGCACTTTCAAACCAGGCAGCTCACTTCCCTCACCCACGCTCCATCACAATATCCCCCAGCACCTGCAGGTATTGGTGTGCCTTAGCTGCCATGGACCCACTTGCAGTCCTCACTCGCTTGTCTCACCTGTTCCTGTGCTACTGCATGCCCCTGCCGCTGCCCCCACAGCTGCCACCCCATCTGGGCCACTTATGCACCTGCCACTTGCCCGGCCATTCAAGCTGTCGCCACTTCCAACATCCTGCTTAGGTCGCTTCCTGGATTCCCTCCCACTTCCATGGCCTGGAGCAAAGAGAGACCTCGCAGTAGTGACACTGAGATCTCCCATGAAGCAGGTCTGTGGGTTGCCCAGTCACTGCTGCGCCTGCACACTCTCCCATTGTCTGCTTGATCTCAGCTGCCTGCCTTGCTCTCCGCACCCACGCCCACCTCGAGCCTAGTGTGGCTCAATCACGCTGGGCAGTTTGAAAAGTCTCCTGTCTGTGATGCTCCAGTGTGACACTTACATTTCTATTATATGTATAGATTTTCCTGGCAGTGGGTTATATCCAAATGTGTCACTCAGCTGATGGTAAGGAATGGGGAGGGAAACAATGTTTGGCAATTCCCCCTCCCTCTCAAAAACAAACCAACAAAAACTGCTCCAGAGGGTTAGGGAAACCTTACCGTCAGCTGGGATGGAAACCATAGCATCAGCTGAGCACCACCACTGCTGCCCAGTGACATTTCAGCCCAATAAGGTTTAAGCTACCAGGAACCGTAAGAGAGATGTTAGGCAAGTTCAGCATATGTGATTCAGACTGACAGAGAGCCAAGTGCCAGGGCTGGCCTGAAGGCACATGAAGCAGCAACCTTGCTGATGCTAAGCAGGTTCTGGGGTTGGTCAGTGTCTCGATAGGAGATCTCCTGAAAGTTCCATGTATACCAACCTGAGTTCCATGGAAGGCAAGCAAGATGTCAATATAACAAACTAACTAGCATTACCTTTGCACCAGCCAGTTCCTTCATCATGAAGAGTGATTCATCGGCCCTGTCGTCGTCATCATCATCATAGTTCGGGGAGGGAGCCCCCTCAGCACCTTGCCGCAGTAGCCCTCCCCCTCCTCTGGGATCGAACGGATCAACAACAATGGGCTCTGTGCCTTTAATTTCACATCGGCAGAATGGACAACCCTGGCCTTCTGATTCCTGCACAAAAAGAGAAAGCGAGAGGCTGGTTACAAGACTGTGGTGTGCTCATGGCCATAGGAAACCTTGCCAGTAAGAACATATTGAAACCAGATAGGGAAGAAAGAAAAGGAAAATCAACTGCAATATTTTTGACAGAATTATAAAATATGTGTCTCATATTTTTTGTTGTAAATATTTATTGTACTAGCCAAAGGCCATGACAAATATATTAAAATATAAAAACATGAAATGTAAAAACATACAGAAATATGTAAAAGTATACAAAGGACAGGTTGTTGCGACCTGTAGTATAAAAGGATTTCAAAGTTATTCTATACGTCAAAGAAAAGTTACAAGACTATGTCTATGTTAGTGGCTCTCCCAGGGCCACATAACAGAAAGGGAGAGCAAGATAATAGCATACTAAACCTCCCCTCCAACGTCTCATTCAGCGAACATTCAGGGTGACTCAACAGGTCAGTCGCTCACAATACACAACCAACTCATGGCACAGTGCCAATCTAACCATTCCAATGGACAACTATGTGCAACTGCTTATTTGCAATAACGACAACATAGCCTAAAGATAATACCCCTCCCCACAAACACACTTTTTGTGATCTCAGCAGTAGCTGCTTTGTCAATCCACGACAAGCACAGACAGGTGATCCTAGAGGTTGCTGATTTGCATGTGGATTGTGGAAGGGAGTAAATTCCTCACCTGCCATGATGTGAGGCAGGAAGTGCACATGAGGTGGCCACAGGGTTCTATCTTCACATCTTTGTCATTTTCTGCGCAGATTTTGCAGAGCTGGAAGGTGGAGCCCATCTCACAGTACAATTCATATTGTTCCTACGAGTCAGAGGGAAAATAACATGTGATCGTGTCTAATGATATCTCCCCTTGTGAAAAATGCCAGATAATCAGCTCCAAATTTATGAGGTGGTAATATGTATGTTCTTTACTACAACCAGGATTGTCACCTGGGCGGCTTTTAAAAGGTTAGCCTCAATTCTGGCAATTCGCAGTTTTGAAACAAGCTTGAATTAAAAAACACCACAATCTCTGGCAACCTATTTGCTCTTCCAAAAAGGTGGCAGTCCAATTGTTGCCATAATGGAATTTGGCCTGATTATACCACCCCAATCCCTTACACACAGTGGTTTCAGAGTGAAGCCCTTGGACATGGAAAAAAAGGCTAACTTCACAAGCTCTCCACTCTGAACCATGTTCTTGACCGCCCCAGACTCAAACTGCAATTTAAATGGTCTTTCCTTCCAAACCCAAGCCCTGATACAAACTTCATTTATAAGACCCCAAATAAGCCTTCAAAACTCGTTTGCAACAGGACAACAGAAATGCTGCTGACCAAGATGCAAGGAAAGAAAGGAGGAATGCAGTGGCAGTCTCTGCTCACCTGTGTAACTTTAATGTGATCCTGGGGTGTGGGCTCACATAAACCAGTCAGGTCGGGATTCTGATTCCGTCCATCAGGATATAAGTAACTACAGAACAGAACATTGTTCAACAAAAATAAAAACTGTACAGAGGAACCAGCTGAATGCTGCACAGTTCAGCACAGTGCCTTAGTTTGGGAATATGATGCTTCAGGGTGGCGGTGAGGAGTCTGCTTTAAACTGTAACTGTCATAAAGGCCAGCACCTATAAAACCCAGAATAAAGCTTAAAATAAAGCTTGTTTTGTGGTCCCCCTATGTGCAAATATACTGAAAAACGGCATATAATCTTAACTTCAAGTTTCTTGCTTAGTCAGTCTTGCTGCAACACCTTAGCCAAACAACTCGGCAAGTATTTTTATATTGCAATTCTGCTCTTTGTGGCCCGAATATAACATCCAACTGGAGAGACTAAAAGGTGAAAGGAGAAACTGAATTTGACACATATTTAAGGACTGCAAGACTAATCTCAAGTTCATCCCAAAATCTGGTATAATACTTAAGCATGAGCTTGTTAGAACTGTAAATTTATCAGTCTAAAATTTGTGCAGTTACTTGGCCAACAGAAAGAAAAAATACCTAAGAAATCCCAGAGAAGGGAGTTATCGCTGCTGGATGTTTCAGAAGCATTACGCCTCTGCCAGGACACAGCATAATGAAGTCACCTTTCCTTTCTGCTTTCCAGTGACAGCAGAGACAGGATCCAAGGAGATGCAGTGTAAAACCTGCATCTGAAGGACATCATCTTATAGTCTCATTAACTGAAACAAGCAGTGACAAACTACACTGATAAGTTACTTACAACCCTTCCCTGAAGCCATCAATCAGTGCTTGAAAAAGGGGTTTGTTGTGCGGGATCGTCTGGAGAATATTTCCATCTGCGGTGACATAACCAATTGCCCACTGACCAAGTCGTGTACAGCTCAGACGGAAAATGTAACTGAAAACAAACAAAAGGAATGCAGACTTCACTGTAGGACGAAGTTGCTAGCTGAATTACGTAAGGATACCTTTTTCTTTCAGTTGGAACAGCTAAAAAACTTTCTTGTCAAGCTTGCCATATGAAATTCACCTTTAGATAAAAGGCAGAGCCCTACAGCCAGATAGAAATGAGTCAAATTATCTAAAGACTTCTTCCAACATGCAATTGAACCTCATCACTGCCAGGTACTCCAAACTTCTTTAATGTTGTAAATTAGTTTTAGATGACAGCTTTTCAGCAATGGAAAGCAATAATCTCTTTCCCAGAAAGGAAAGATTTATAGAGTTCTAGGGCACAACAAACTAGAAGCCAGTGTGCTCTAGCCCTGCGACTACATGGACTTGGGATATTTTTCAGGGCCTCTAGGAGGTTAAGACACTTTTCACACAATTCCTCCACACATCCTTTGCTATCAAATACCTACTCTGTGATGCATGATGCAGAGGTAAGGTTTTTCTGACAAGCAGGGGTGGAGTTGGGACTTGAAAAAAACAATCTGCAAGCACTGGAGATAGCTTTGGACTACACAGCACAGGCTGCACAAGAAATGATGATTTTGTTGTACATCCCTGCTCTAAACCAGCTTCGTGATTTTCCACACCTAGTCATCTACTGTGGGTAGCACTCCCCTGATGCCACCAGTTATTTGTAAAACTACCCTAATCCATTAGTGACAAAGACCAAAACCCCTGTCCTAATCCTTATATCTCAAAAACATGCAAGAGTTTTCCCCACATCTCTTGAAGTAACTTGTTCTGCTGCCCAATTATTTCTACAATTGAAGTTCAGGAATACAAATAGGTTCATTTGCTGCTAAAACCCATCATGTCTTGCCTTAAGCTTAGATCTCTGTCAGTAATGACACAGTGCCTTACAACACCCTTGAGTTATGTCAAATTTCCTTTGATGGAGAGTGCATGAGAGAATAAGACAGTAAGAGACTTCAGAAAGGGACGCTGCCTTCAAGCACTCACCTGCCAGGTTTGTGAATGAATTTCTGAAGTCGCGCTTTGACCTCATCATATGTCAAGAATGCCATGTAACCAGGGTGAGTCACTGCAAGGCTATTCCAGTTCCTGAGCAAAGATGACCATGGCTGGAGAAAAAGAATGCCAACAAAAATCTAGTCATTTTAATAGGAAAACCGACATTACAATTCCGCACCCCCTTCTACCCTGAGACAAATATAAACAATTTACATCATCCGATTAGGTCTCTCTGCTATTTTTCATGCAGCCAGATCATACAGTGCCTTGCAAAAGTACTCAGACCCCTGACCAATGCTCTCGTATTACTGAATTACAAATGGTACATTGCAATTTCGTTCTGTATGATATCTTATCTTGAAACACTGAAACTCAAAATCAATTATTGTAAGGCGACATTGGTTTCATGTTGGGAAATGCTTGTAAGAAACTTAAAAATGGAAACATGTGGCTTGCGTAAGTATTCAACCCCTGTGCTGTGGAAGCTCCCAGTTTACACAGATGAAAGAAATTGCCCTATTGAGGACAAAATTGCCCTACCATTGACCTCCACCTGTGAACCTGTCACACTGTCAGGATAAAAACCTCGCTGTTGAAGGATCATTGGTCACACTGTGGATCTGAAGGAAAATGAAGACCAAAGAGCATTCTACAAGAGTAAGAGATTATGTAATACAAAGGCATAGAGTAGGATCGGGTATAAAATAATATTGAAGTGTTTGGATATCCCAGCGAGTACAGTTGGATCAATAATCAGGAAGTGGAAGCTGCATCACACCACCCAGGCACTGCCCAGAAAAAGCCGTCCCTCAAAACTCAGCACTCGAACAAGAAGGAGACTTGTGAGAGAAACCACAGAGAGACCAACAATCACTTTGAAGGAGCTACAGAGTTCAGTGGCTGGGAGTGGAGTCATGGTGCACCAGTCAACCATATCAAGAGCTCTGCATAACACTGGCCTGTATGGGAGGGTGGCAAGAAAGAAGCCACTACTCAAAAAGTACCATCTGAAGCACATCTGGAGTTTTCCAGAAAGCATGACAGTGCCCCAGCTGCGATGTGGGAAAAGGTTTTGTGGTCAGATGAGACTAAGATAAGAGCTTTTTGGCCAAAACTCAAAGAGCTATTTGTGGCGCAAACCTAACACTGCCCATGCCTCAAGACACACCATCCCTACAGTAAAGTATAGTGGTGGCAGCATCATGTTGTGAGGATGCTTCTCATCAGCAGGGACTGGGCATCTTGTTAAAATCGAAGGAAGAATGGATGGCGCAAAATACAGGGAAATACTGCAAGAGAACCTGCTTCAGTCCACTACAAAACTGAAGCTTAGCAGAAAATTCACTTTTCAGCAGGACATGATCCCAAGCACAAGGCCAAAGCAACACTGCAGTGGTTCAAGAACAAAAAGGTGAACGTCCTACATGGCCCAGTCCTGATCTCAGTCCCATTGAGAATCTGTGGCACTCTTTGAAAATTGCAGCCCACAAGCAACATCCAACCAACCTGAACGACCTGCAGTGAATCTGGGCCAAAATCTCTCCGACACTGTGTGCAAAGCTGGTACATACCTACCCCAAAAGATGTAAAGCTGTTATTGCCGCGAAAGGTGGCTCTACCAAATATTAAGTGAGGGTTGAATACTTATGCAAGCTACATGTTTCAATTTTTTATGTTTCTTACAAACATTTCCCAACATAAAACCAATGTCATTTCACAATAATTGATTTTGTGTTTCAGTGTTTCAAAATAAAACATTGTGCGGAATGAAATTACAATGTACCATTTGTAATTCAGTAATATGAGAGCATTAGTCAGAGGTTTGATTTTTTTTTGCAAGGCACTGTATGTTGGTTTACTAAGTCTAACTATGTTCAATGGACTTACACCCAAGTAAGTGTGCATTGGATTTAAAACTGTGGCATACAATTTTGCAGGATTCTGCAAGATAAACATGGATGGATAACTGTGAGCAGGATAGTAACATATAATAACCCTGCAGAATGGGTTCATAATTTTCCAATCAGACAGCAAAGGCCAAATCTGAACCACAAACGCATGTTGAGATGAAATTTGAACTCTCAATGAATTGCAACCCTCTAGATTGGCACAAAACAAGGCCCACTGATTTAAAGCAGTTTTGTTATCAAAGCTGCCCCAATGAACTGCCCACTTGTGTCAGAATCTATAGCCTCCTGTTTCCAAAAGCCTAAAGTGGCAGTGGAAGGCCAACAGATGATTTTGCAACCATTTTGGAAATGAGGAGTTTGCTAATAACGAAAAGAACTGAGCAAGCACTAAACAAGTCACTTCCCTTGTGTTTTTCTTACCTGAAAGAGACGGGTAAAGATATCAAATTCAAACACTGAAATGTAATCATTGCACGTCAGATCAATGGTAGATTTCAGTGCCATGGCCTCTAGCCCTGAACTTATAGGATGTACTTCATGTAAGGCCGGGCGGAAGGTCTTCCATGGGACAATGGTCCTGGCAGTGAAGGGGAAAAAAAGACCTGAGAAACTCTACCTTCTGCCATATTACACATATAGATAGATTCGCAGCCACAAAGGAACAAAGTGTAAAACCCATGCAAACTCATCCCCAAGGCATTTTGCTTAAGAGGAATGAGTCGCACTAAAATGCAAATGGACATCAGTTCCAATTTTAAATCTGTTCAATCACATTGAACCTGCTACCAAAACACTTATATATTTGTGGAGTGGCAAGGAAAAAGGATGCAACACAGTCCTTGTCTAAACAAGGTCTCTCACGTAAATAGTTTAATTAGCTGCCCTCAGATGTTAAGCTAATGGCAAGTTAACTGCTGGGAGAAAAGAGGAAAGCCAATCTCTTGCAAACAAGGACTATAAGCAAACATCTTGCTAACTAGCACTTTCCAAACACCTTTCAGGAAACCTGAAATGCATATTTCATAAACGGAATCTTTATTAGAAAGGAATGTATGATTCTGGTCTCCAACTAAACTTAAATATCTCTATAGAGAACCATCTAGAGTTATGACAGTCTCACTCCCTGAAGCCAAGAGATACATTAATTCCCACTCCGCATAAAGAGGAGATAAAATGACTGATCTAGCAGTACTGTGTCCTACAGAATTGCAACGCCTGGTTCATTTGGCTGATGTGGACTAGCTTATTTTATGGCTATTCATCATTGCCTTCTGTTCAAGTCAAAAGCCACCCTAACATCAAGCCAGCACTGCAGGCAAAAACACTGGCACAGGAGCCAGGACCAACATGTGAATGGCACAGTAAGTCTGAAGACTGACATGGAAACTCTCTTATGATGACCCCATGAGCTGGTGAGACCTAGGAGGAGTTCAGGGAATGTTTGGGTGGCGCCATCTGTTGCCCGGAGAAAGATCCCTGAAGGTGAGGACTGTTAGCCACTCTCTTGCAGCCTTCCTTGTGAGCTCCCCTCAGAGAGATGCCACCTGGAAAAAGGTGTTTTCAGCAGCTGCTTTACATTTACAAGCTCCATTCACCAAAAGATTTGCTGGAGCCAGAGCAGAAACATATTTTGCAAAGAGCGCTTACTTTTCTCCAAAAGCTTTTCTCCAGAACTCTGCTGCATCTGCCTTTGTGATCCGGAATGTGTCTCCCTGGAAGAGTCCACTTGGGAAAATACCTTTCAGCTCTGCTAGCATGTGGCTGAAGACCAGGGACAGTTTTGTAAGGCTGCGCCTGCAAGATCACAAAAACAGATATGTGTTGAAGCATGAAAGAAGGAAAGAAGGAGAAAGCCTGATTTTTGAGTCATATTTTGGAATGTTTCTTCTAACTATATATTAATTGCAATACATTCTTTAACCCACAGCAATTTGGAGGCTTAGATTCACCTTGCAAGTACCCTGTAGATGAGTATTTCAACTACTTTAGATATGAAATTACAACATTCACTCAAAGTTATGCAGGAGACAGAGTTCAAAATTTCACAGGAGGAAGATTTCATAAAGGAAGCCTCTTTTGTTCCCTTAATCTGAAGGTGAGTGTATACCCTGTGCCAGCTAATGATTTTAAGCAAGCTGTTATAGCCTTAAGTTAATCAATATATATTCAATATGTATTTGTTAGCAAAGCCTGGAGGCTTGTATTCCCCTTTCAGGCCCCAGCATCATTGGGTATGTCAGATCACCTCATAGCCACCTGCAGTCTAATCTAGGTGTTTTTAATGAGGATATGATGGCTTGCCCAGTATGATACTGGGAATGTACCTTGTTAGTTAAAGGAATATCAAAGGAGCTCAATTAGGCATAGGTTCAAGTATATGTTTATCAGTAGGCAGTTCATAGTTGGCTTGCCTAGTATGATGTTGAAAGGCACCTCGTTAGACTTCAGAGAGTCCTGATAGGCATAGATTCAATGGATGGGTCGAAAGGACGATCAATGAGCAGATAGTGCAGCTGTTGCTTGTTAACACACGAGTCAAGTAACGGTCATGCTTGTTAGTAAAGATGGAGATAAAGATGGTAGCTATGTAGTTTGCTAAGAGAAGATGTCAAGGTGCTCCAGAAAAGATATTATAGTTTTCTAGCAATTAGTCTGCTTTGAAGGTGTTCTGTGAAAAGGTCAGAACAGCCAATTATATGCAACATATGTTACTTCAAAGTGTATAATCTCATTAATCATGTATGTAACCTCATGTGTATGCCAATAGTATGTGCCAAGATTTATGCTATATAACCATGACCTGTGCCCAGCATGAGTGTTCAGTCTCTGACGTCCGCTAGTGGTGGGACTGATCCACTTTTATTGGGAATACTTGGCTGAATGCTGTAAGTTACTCAATAAATTTTAACTCTTTGTAAGCAAACCTCTTGTCTGCATCTCATCTCTGGTAATCCAAAACAACCCTGAAGGTACACAGTGAGGAAAGGAAAAGTCAAGGGCATCTAAGTGAAAAAGAGTGGGCTGGCAGACTCTGAAGCAGGGGGAATGAACGGAGTGACACATATGGCCCACAGTGTCTTCCCTTCAAGTCAACAGGAGCCATGGACCAGCATTCTGTCAGCTGACTCCTTTAGAAACAAAACTTTCACCAAGTTCTGCATTGCTGTCTTGATACCTGAACACAGAATCTGTCCTGTAAAGAGCACAACACAGCTGCCACTGCCTTCTATACATGCCCTTTCACTTTAAGGCTTTCTCCAACTATAAAAGCCACTTTAAGTGCATATATAACATGAATTTTTACAATAATTGTTTAAACATTTTTTTCCTAAACAATGTTTCTTAACCCTTTTTAAGATGTCTTTAAAGCTTTTTTTTAATTTTTTTTACAGTTGTTTTGTTTTAATGTATTTTAAGGTCTGTTTTTATGATGTTTTAAAGTGTTTTTAGTGCTTTTGTTTGCATGCGGGGAGGAAGGGTGGGATATAAAACAAACAAACAAACAATAAATAAATAAAATTAAGGGCTCAGAGAGGGAAGAGTTTTAGTTCATGGCCAAGGTTTTTATACCAGGCAGCTTTTAGAAAATAATATAAAACTAAATTCCACCAAAGACTTACACTTGCTCCTCTTTGAAATTAAACACATGAAGACTTGCAATACTCGAAGGCTTTCTTGCAAATCTGCAAATTTGCCAAAATCTTCAAAATCACAGAGAGTGCTAGCCTTAATGGCTTAATTGTACTGAAATAAAACAAGACTCAGCAACAGCTGCAAGTAAACTGCCACTGTCTGGTGTCTATCACTGATCTCCAGTGTGAGGGGGAATGGACTTGCCCTCCCCAACCTGCCTAATCTGTAACACCAGACTGCTGCTCACTTCAAATGACAGTTTTTTTCTTAAAGCCTTTAACTTTCATTACCTTTCCCTGCATCAACAAGTGAGACAAGGTCAGCTAAGTACCTGCTGTTTAATGTTTATCAATTAATATTACATGGGCTGCTAGGAATGTACAGTCTTTTATACTTTGGGGAGGTGGGGAGGAACAATTATCAAATGTATGATGTTTAACTCCTAAAGTACCCTTTTATTATTCACCTAGGACTTTTTTTGGTGGTGGTGGTTTTCAAATACCCACTACTATTTCAGGATTAAACACACAAAAACTGGTGACATCTTTAACAATAGGTAGTCAAGACCCATGGTTCAAGTGTGGGATTAAGTGATAGGGAAACAGTTTCCAAGCACTCATGAGCCGCAGGGAGACTCAGGTCTCTCTTCACTGGCCTCATTTGTGCAGATCTTGACTGGGAATGCACCAACCCTCAGCACATCAAAATCAGCTCTAACATGGCAGCTGCGTACACTAAACCTGCCCATTCATTTCTTGTGCTACGAAAACAATGCCTGGACACAAGCATCTTTTCTTGCTTCCTTAGAATGGAATTCATTTGAGGTGCTAACAGGAAGACTACAGGTCCTCCCTCATGATCCTGTTTCCTCCATTGCCTTTTTCTGCCTACCTTCAGCCGTTGCTCAAGTGATAAAGTGCCCTGGAGGATAAACCAACTATTTCACCTGTGTCTGAACAACACTAGGGTGTGCATGCATATCTACCAATTAGTTTTGCTCTTTGTTATAAGTATATTAGGGTAGCTTGAATCCCTCAGGTGCTGCAGGAACCCAAGGCAGGCATGCCTATTTGTCATTGCAAAAAAGAAAATGGTCTGGAAATCTGGCAACAAGAACCTCCTGGAAAAACCAGGTTTAATGCAAGGCCACATGTCTCATTTAAAGAAGAAAATGAGATAAGCAGGATTTTAGGACTAGCCCTTGAACACTGCCCCAAGGAATGCTTTTGAGAACAGATGTTCAAAAGACATTCACTCTAAGGATCACATGATTCAAAGAACCACACAAGATCACTCCTTCCAGCACCTCAGCCTAAAACTGCCTTACATTAGGGTCAGGAAGGAGCACCACATAGGTGAACTCAAGGCAATAAACAAACAAGATGCTGCAAGAGCGCCACCTTTAAAAAAAATAATAATATACAGCTTCACAAAGTTGCAGGTATTTAACTCTGGCAGCTTCTTTAAAGTCTGACTAGGAAAAGTGATCTCTTGCCTCACTGGACTTTGCAGACGGAAAGTGTTTCTTTCAGGAAACTGAAGTAATAACTGAGCAACATGATTAGCCAAGCTAACTTTTAAACAGCTGCTCTCAGGTGCTTAAGCAGCATAAATTTAAATACTATTTGCAAATATAAACAAAAACATAAAATTACAATGTTTGTTGGCCTGAGGGAAAGCTAAAACCCTGAATGACATTTTTAATTGCCTGTGGCTGGCAGGCAGGGAATGAACACATTTGCAAAGGGAACCATTCCAGTCTCAATATCCAAAACGCACCTGGCAATAAATAAGGATAAGAGTTGTTGTTTAATTGGGAATCCAGTATGTTTTAAAAAACAACTTACACCATTTGATTTTATACATGCATGTCAGTTGTCAAGGCACGCACTGCTTACTCTCCTTCAAGATATTAGGCAATATATAGGAAGGATACGGACACTTCAGGCCAGCACTGCTTTGAAAACACCAGTTACCACTGCTGCTGCTTCACTTAGAGAAGATCAAACAGCAATCATCCAAAACTGCAGCACGATAGTGCAATCTTGGACTTACTAGTATAAAGACTAGGAGCATCTAGTTTACTTAGGTCTTATCTTGCAATTTAAGACAAATCTGCAACAACTCATGGAAGACCATCAAAAGCAGAAGTCTCCTGTACTGAACTTCAGACTCTTCCAAGTGACTGGCATCTGCCATTTTAAAAAGACACCAAGTCCCAGGAACAAGGCTTTACACGTGTAACTGCTTATTAGTTACTATTGATTATTTACTAAATTAACTATTAATGATTTTTAATAATGCATGTTAGTGTTTAGGTTTACATGTTACCTTTCTACCCTGTAAATTAATGAGCAACAATATTGTTATGGCATTTTCTCACTGTCAATCAATACTATATTTGGTTGGATTAATCAAAGGGTTTGTCTTAAATAGTTATTTTGATTGCTAGGAAACGATGGACAAATGATCTGGCATCAGCCACCACAATGACAGTAACAAAAAACAGAGCAGCAGTTAACTTGTAAATATTTATTTATGGAAAATCCTGCTTGCAGAAGCATTGGATGCAAAAGCATATGGAAGAAGTGTTCAACGCTTGCTGGGTATTATGCATATTGTAGTACTAAACATTTATGTAGCACTTACAGTGTGCTAGATGTTGTGGCTACATCTGTAGCCCAGAAGTAGTAGTTCTTTAGAACACACTGATGTTAAGCAGCAATCAATGAACGTGTCTATATTTAAATCTATTGTAACACGGGGTGCTGCCAAATGCTCTCCTGTTTTAATTCAATAGTCAGGTTGAAAGCAGTGCTTTCAGGGGACAGAAGTATGTCCTGAAAAAAACTGTTAATTATAAGGAAGTTCACCTTTTTTCAAACCTGTTCACCAATATTATTTCTACATCTACTATTGTTTTTGTGCAGGCTTCTTTTCTCTCATTACTACATCTTCTTCTGGGATTAGTCACATGAGCAATCCCAGCCAATCAGGGATCATGTCATGACACTCTATAGCAAATCAGATCTGGTTATGTGATAATACCGCTGAAAGCACATAAAGAATTGAGAGCAAGGCCAATACCTTCATGAATAGAACAATCACTCTGAACACTCTGGACCAGTCACTGAAAAAATAACTGGCTAGGGATGGAGATGAGGACTTTTAATTCAGTCCTTGTATGAAGTGAGTTTCTCAGATATTTTTTAAAAAATGGAGGAAGGACTGGAGGATTACCTCTCCCATGCTTCCCACTCAAACTTTACAGTGTCCAGTTTCTCAAAATGCAAATATCAACAACCTCTTGTAGTTGTAGACAAAGTAGTTCGATCAGATAATAAAACTAGAAATTACACAAGCCATGCCAGATCCTGTGAACAGATATTGTCCTCAGCTCTCTCCCTCCTCTGTGCTGTGGTTGTACTACTTCCTTCCCCTCCTCATTACTGTTTTGGCTCCATATGTCTTGCAGGAAGTCAACAGGTCAATGAAGTACTTCCAGTCCTGCCGAAATCCTTCACTGCAGCCTCTAAATGGGTCCCCACTTCCCCCAGTTCAGCTTTCTAAAGCTGCTCCCCTCTGACCTGTAGTAGGCTGTTCTTTTCCTGTTTCCTGTTTGCTAGATAAAAGCATTCTTCCACTGTAAGAGTTCATCTTGCAGAAGTCAGCAAGTCACATTTTAACCCCTTATGACTTTCCTTGCACCAATTAGATAATCAGTTGGACAACCCCATACACCCAGCCAGTACCTGCAGGCAAAACCCCTTTCAATAACTGCATCTTACTCTCAGAACTCAGAGCTTACTAACAAAACTGGTATAATTCATAATCAATAGAAAGTCTGCTTTTGGAGCCTAGTTTATGCTCCTATCCAGAGCACAAGACTGACTATTGGTATGTTGAACCAAATTAAGTATCAAGCCAGCAACTACAGTAAAGACAAGCACAGAATAAATAGGGAATTCACTAATAGGCAAAAAAAACCCTTGCAGTTTAAGAACATACCTATAGCCAATAGATATTCCTATTAAACTTTAAAAAGCAGGGAAATTGGGCAGCTATAGTGAATGCACCAGGGGAGCTAAGAGACCTGACTTCATCTCTGAAATATTGTACTACCCTACAAATTTGTCAAAATGCAAACATAATTTGGGTTGGTCTTTTACAGTCCAATCCACTTCTTGTGTAGCTTGGAAGAATTTGGTAACGTGCATATTAGTAAAATAATGTACACAACTACACTATATAAGGGGAAGTTGATTATAAAAATGTGTATGGTTAGGCAAAAAATCTGCATACTAAAATGCATATATTAAAAGTGTAGATGTGAATTTCTGGGTAGATTTTTTAAAAATCTCAAACAATGCAGAAATGGAGCAAAATAAAGAGAAACCAAAACTGACAAATCCATCCACCCCTAGAGATCAGTAAACAAGCTTTAATAATCTGTCCTTCTCATTTCTCCACCATGTGGCTGGCATAAGCAAAATTATGCAAAAGAAAAGTGCAAGTTTGATTAATTTGCATAATTCATATAACTCTGCAGAATTCAGCCCTTCTAGGTACAGATATACACACACAGAAAATACACATTCCAAAGTAAAAGGTATGCTACACACCATGCAAATTCTAAGGTGTATTGCCTGCAATGCTTAATTCGAGGTTTCTACAATTAACTAGATTTGTGATGGGTCAGAATTCCAGAGAATTGCTCTAACAATACAGAGAAGAGCAAACGTACTTTGCGTATTTGGCAGCAGCTCTACCAGAGAGCTTATTTTACATGTAGCAATTTTCAAACTAACATTAGAATTAAGCATGTAATTACTGTCCCATTCTTGGCCCTAAAATAATGTACTTACATCTTCTTATAATTAGAAAATTCTAGCCAAAACTTAAATGGTAATGTAATTAAATATAAAAACAGTTTGGAGACAGATTGATCCTATAATACAAAAGCCAGAAGAAGTAAGGGCACAAAGGGAGTACATCACCAATTTCTTCCATGCAGGAATAGAAGAAATATTCACAATGCCTAATTTTTTACAAGCACTAATTTTATGAATAGATTTAAAGGTGCAAGAGACTCCTGGAAATACAGATATCCTTTTCAAAAATAACAATCCTGCTTCCTTATTTACATTCACTGAGGATGTCTACAAATGTACCTGGGGCAGCTTGTGTAAGCAAGTTCTTCTCTTCAAGCACTGTTTATTCAAAATGTCCAACATCAAGATGGATGACGGGAAACCAGAATGTTACTCTCTCAGGAAATGCATACTCTCACTACAGACCTGCTCCCTTACTAACTTTAAACACACATACTGCTTTTCTTAAGTAACAACTGGGAACAGAGCACACATTTTAAAATCTTACTAGTAAGACTCAGGGTCTCGTAAAGTGCACATCACAAGCCTGGAAGGATCAGTGAACGGAGGAGGTGAAAATTATACCAAAGCAAGGCAGTGCAGCCATAACTGCAAATCTGAGAACTCAAGAAAAGCAGGCTGATTGTCCAATTCAATTTAATATAATGCCAACTTATCATTTGGACCCTTCCTGCTCCCACCTCTGTGTTTTTCCCATTATAGCCATTTCTGACAAATCTGGACTGAGTCTAACCAAATTTGCAGGTAAGGAGGGGGAAGAGAAATGGATGTAGACTGCATTCTCAAACCATTAAAAAAGTACCCTTAATGCTATATATTTATAACTCCGTGTGTACTATGTGCAACAGGCACTTCAAGGTAATAAGTGCTATATCCAGAAAGTAATGTTATCCTTTTTTGGAGTGTTGCAAACAGTACCAACATGTGATGATGTTACCTCACAATGTCATGTGCTTGCCTCCACTGCATCAACAACTTAAAGACAGTAAACATGGTCCAAAGGGTTAGGTCCATCTTTGAAAAAGACATTAGCCTATGCAGAAAAATTAGATTATACGGATATTAAGTTTCTTGAAAAAGAAACATTTGAGGAGTCATTTTAGTGAGCTTTGCTCCCAAATGCGATGACAAGTACTCATCAAGAAACAGAACAGTCTTAGTTTCAACTGCTCTATAAAATAAGGTTAGCATTCCACTTCAGAGTGAAAGACATAGGAACACTCTCAGTTCCCAAACTTTTAGGGGGTGCTTGTTTTATGTTTTTGCACTAGAGTTCAAGTCATTTCTTATTACCAATTCTACCTTAGCAAGGGGCAGTTGAGTATCAAAGCTTATAGAGCTAAAAGTGAGTTTGCGTGTGTGCATGTAAGGGAGACAGCAGGCACTCTGGGTGGAGCTGCCCTAGGAACAGCTGTTCAGCTTCAGTTGGTACAAAAGGCAGCAACCTGTCTCCCAAAAGAGATGGGCCATCCTAAGCGCACTGATGTCTTTATTCACTCTGGGTTTTTTTCTGGGCAAAATTTAAGATTTTTGTACTGGCCAATAAAACCCTGGATGGCTTAGGCCAAATGTACTGTAGCAACCACCTCCTCCTCTTGTTACAATCTCAAAAATTTTGTTCTCCTGTGAGGGGAGCAGGTGGCGATGCTTCTGTTACCCAACCCAAGTGGGATTGGCTAGGTTACAGACCTAAATAACAAGAAAGTGAAAGAAAAGCAATTAGTTGGAGCTTCTAATTTGCTAGTTATCCTTAGCCTTTACTGCATCTGCGTCTTTGCAACTTTGTTATGTCTGAAGTCATTAAAGTTAATTTTCAAAATGAACACCCAGAGCTTTGGAAGGGCACTACCCCTGGCCTCAGACAACAGTCAAATGCTGCATGTAGGGCATATGTTTTCCACCTCTGAGCTAAGATGTCAGACTCCACCGAGGCAGATAAGTGGCTGCACAGTGACCTTATAATAGGAGGATATTCCATGTAAGCAACAACTGCTCCACTGATATCAGTTTGATGCTTGCAAATAAGTGCTGAATAGTCATGCTTAAACATCCTATGTCAACATTTATAAGCTTCAAAGCCTGCTTCACAGAGTAATCAGTTTTTAAAAATAGATACACAACCGAACTACTTTCAACTAAACTTTCAACACAGGAAGTAACTGAAATTCCAGTTCATTCTTACTGACAGCAGCATAAGCTACCTTCCAGAGAAATACAGAGCAGCCAATATACAAAATGAAGCACCCACTGTCTTTTGCTTATTTGGAGAATTACCCAAACAGATTTTAGAGCCATTGGATTACATGCCCATCATATGCCAGTATACAAAGTTAGCAAGCATTACATGATTTTGTGGGCTGATTCGCCAAGGCACCATTATGAAACAGGAAGCCGACACAATAATTAGATGCAGCTAACCCATTATCAAAAAAATAAAAAAGTTGAGCTCAGACACAGAACGCCCTGTATCATTTCTATCTTAAAGTCTTCATGGATCCTTCAACTGCCAGAACTAATTATCTTTTTCTATTACTTTTAAAGTTCTGTTTTAAAAAAAGATTTTTTAAAGATTTTTTTTAATATATTTTTAAGATGTTTTAGAGTGTTTGTATTGTTTTGTTTGTTGTCCTTAATAAATAAATAATACTGTTTTAGGATCTGGCATGAGTGAAAACAATGCATGGAATACAATTACATTATTGCCATGGCCTGATACTAGGGTTTTAATATCTGCCAAACAATGCGCAGTTATGTAGTACTTGCTCAATTGGTGTTCAGAGTTGAGGCAATAAGTCACAATGACACATTTCACTGGGGCAGCTACTTTAAGGAACATAGTAACACAAGTCTTCTGAACTGAAATAGTCACTCTACAGAAACTGTTCAGAGTTTTTATACCTCTGTCTAAATTTGAGCACAGCTGATAAAAACCCTAGAAGTAAAGACAAATAAATATCCCTGCTGCATGTTTAATTATTGTTTTCATAGGTTCTGCTGCTACAAATAATTTTGAGGTTCAAAATTGTCTTTCATTGTCTTTGCCTATGAAAATGCTCCACTATATAAACAAGATGAATGAATGATGCAAACATTTTCCTAATCTGCTTCAAACGAAAGCCTGTCTAAAGCATTTCGTAAGTTTAGAGTCAAATATACTAATTTCTACAAAGTGTTTAGGAGAAAGCACAATAATTACCATTGATATGATTAAAAACACCAAGACTTCCTTACTACACTTGACAGGACACTTGACAATACTGTACTAAAAGGCTAAAGGGTGAGACATATAAGTTGTCAATAAATAAATAAAACAGAAAAGCCACCAAGGAAGCAATCCAACTTACCCTTCCACCAGGCTGGGGTGAGTTGGATGCTGCAGATCCCAGCAGTGCTAGGAGGCTCTCAACTGCACCATGATCCGCCGGCAGCAGCCCTCCACCGTGGTGCTCTCGACTGCACCAATCCGCCAGCAGCAGCCCTCCACCGTGGTGATGTGGCTCCATCGGGAGCCACCCAGTATTGCCAGGCGTCCGCCAGACACAGCCAGTTTGGTGGACAGAGGCCCAGCGGAAGGCCCAAAAATGACAAGAAGGAGCCATGGAGAGGGACTTACACGAAATCCTTCTCGCATTCAGACCCCTCCCCCCAGGTTCCAATCTCGCTTTGAACTCCACCGGCAGAGAGAGGAAAATTGAAACCCATTCAGGCCTACAGGGAGCACTTACTCCCAAGATGGCCTGTTGGCCAGAGCTGGCACTTTCCAGTCAGCTCATGCACACGGCTCACAATGGGGAGCAGAGGAGAGTGGGGGGGGGAGGAAGGGAGGGAGGGAGGGAGGGAAGGGGAGAGGGAGGGGCAAGAGAGGAGAGGGGATTGGAAGGGGAGGGGCAGGAGTGAGGGAGAGGGGAAGGTAGGTTTGATCATCTGCATGCTTATATAGAGTTCAGTGGGAATTACTCCTGTGCAATCATGCTTAGAATGGGGAAACTGACCTGGGGGATGGGCAAGGGGGGAGGCAAAGGAGGAGGGGAGGGGGAAGAGATTGGGTGGGTGTGCATTGAGCAGAGGGAAAGTCTCCTTCCTTTCCAAAAGAAAAATATTGTTAACAGCATCATTCTTTTTTGGGATTTCCCCCATCTTTTTATTCTACAGTAGACGCATGTAGTCTCCCACACAAATTTAAACCAAAGCTGTCCCTGGCCACATCCACTTTAAACAATCACCAGAAGAGGGGTTGACTGGTAATCCACTCTGGCCACTGGAGCTCTGTCAGGAGAATAGGAGTCTAACAGCTCTCAACACCCTTCACAAACTACATTTCCCAAGATTCTTTGGGGGAAGCCATGACTGTTTAAAGTGGAATAAATGTTTGGCATGGGTGTGGCCCTGATTACCCAAGCCAAACAGCTGTTAGTCTGGCTTTTAGGACACTGACAGTTGGTTCTTACTGAGTATGCCTGCGCTATCACAGACTTCAATGTCAAATTTCTTAAATTAATTAAAAATCAGCCAAGCATTTTTTTTAAAAAAAACACTTTCAAACAGCAGAAGATGAAGGTCAGAGTATGGGGCAGGATTGTAATAGGATTACAGGTACTCTGTGAACATTGCTGACTTCAACAAATTATGAGACCACTGTCAGAAAAAAGTCCAACAAGGGTCTGCATTTTTTTTCTTTTGTTTTACACTTTAAACTCTAGATTCTCTCCAAGTGTTTTGTGTAGCACCATGAAAACTTAAAGGATTGTTAAGCAAGTGTTTCTGAGTTCAGGGGTATATGTTTTCTAAGATTTTGTTT
Source organism: Rhineura floridana (assembly GCF_030035675.1). Classification (NCBI taxonomy): domain Eukaryota; kingdom Metazoa; phylum Chordata; class Lepidosauria; order Squamata; family Rhineuridae; genus Rhineura; species Rhineura floridana. The sequence continues at coordinate 40,914,178 of NC_084491.1, forward strand.
TGAAATGAGTTTATGGGAAGCAGCAGGATGGCATTGGGGTATTTTCAATTTAACATGGTGGAATGTGAAAAATCCATGCTGGCTATAGTATACAACCACTCTTGTGGCTGTATAATAAATCACACATCAAACACTGAAAGTTCAGATTATTTAAAAGGCCTGAGTGAATAAAAAGTTCTTATGGTTTTTTTCAATTGGAGTCCCACCATCAAGAAGGCCCTCTCCCTACCAGACATCTACCTCACTGCACTTGGTGGAGGCACCAGGATTATGGCCTCGAAGAGGATCTTAAAGGCCACATTCACACCCTACATTTATTCCACTATCATCCCACTTTAAACAGTCATGGCTTCCCCCAAAGAATCCTGGGAAGTGTACGTTGTGAAGGGTGCTGAGAGTTGTTCTGAAACCCCTATTCCCCTCACAGAGCTACAATTCCCAGAGTGGTTTAATAGACAATCCCTCTTCCCAGGGAACTCTGGGAATTGTAGCTCTGTGAGAGGAATAGGGGTTTCCTAACAACTCTCAGCATCCTCAACAAACTACAGTTCCCAGGATTCTTTGGGGGAAGCCATGACTGTTTAAAGTGGAATAAATGTATGGTATGAATGTGGTCAAAGTTCAGTTAGGTATGAGGGAGGTCATTTTTCATGCAACCTTGTCTCAAGCCATTAAGGCAGCAGTGGAGAATGTCTGGCCCTTCAGATGTTGCTGGAATACCAGTTCCCATCAGTCACAGCCAGCATGGCAAATAGTCAGGGATGTTTTGAGTTATAGTCCAACACCACCTGGATGGCCAAAAGTTCCCTACCCTGTGATAAGCTTGCGCAAGATTAAGACCAACACTCTTAAACTGAGCCCAGAAAAAGAATGGGAGCCAACACAACTGACAAAGCAGTGGCATAATTTGCTTGAAACATCCAGTCCCAGTTAATAATCTTGTAGCCTTGTTTTAGACCAACTGTAGTTTCCAGACCATTTTTAAACTCGGACCCACGTACAACATATTGCAATTCCTTACAACAATTTTGTGAAGTCAATATATTTACCCCCCTTATTCTAAATGGGGAAGGTCAAGGCAGAGAGAGTGTGGCTTGCCTAAGGCCACCTCATGAGTTCATGGCAGAGACTTCCTGGTCCATGGCTCAGCCTATTGATCACTACACCACACCAATTCCAATTATAAAAGTCATAAGCAATTATATGACTAATGTAAGGATGATATTAATCATTCACTGGAAGATAGCTAAAAATTGGGAAAGCTGCTTGATATTCTACCACAGCCCTGTTAACATAAGAGAGCATGCTAGAATTTGTCTTATTATATTTGAATCTTGTGTTAAATTCACTGATCTGACATAAAACAATTGAGCACTCTTGACAGGGTGCTGAACACAACACAGTCTCTCAGTGCTTTTCTACCAGACACCAAAATTTAACACAAAAGGATGTCTATACTCAATTACAGTTCCAGTAAATTATATATATCAAAATGCCGTATCATTTGAAACTGCTTAAAAGTGCATTAAGCAATGAATGTTAATATGAGATTTCTGAATGGAAGGTTTTAATGAGGAAACCTCAAAATAAACAGCACTATAAAACTTTAAATGGTCAATTTCTTGAGATGAGGTTCAGAAGAGGGGGACATACCAGCATTTGGGAATAACCCATGCAAGCTTAGATGCATATATAAAAGGGGCTTCAACTGGGATCAGTACGTTTATGCTCGTCATATCAAAATTAGAATTACCTTCATAAGACTCTCATGGACATAATGGAAAGAAAGTGGCTTCCACTATGCAGGTGAGAGTAGGCATGTTCAGCACCAAGGACTGCACCAGACTGCATATAATGACCCAGAGAGACCACAGTTTATTTGTATTTTGAAGTTCCTGCCTTCAGAAATGTGCAATTTGAGCCAGCCCTTCAGAGACCCTTGGAAATTGCAAAAAGTTCAATTTGAGCTTTTTATTTCCATGAGTTACCATTTTCAAACTCTCCCTACAGCCATGAGGACTGAGAAGTTTAGAAATGAAAGCCTGGACTCCTAGGATTTGTAACAGGAGCCTGGAAATGTTTGCCCATCTCCACCCTAACTCAAGCATCACAGATCAAAATTGGAAGCACATATTCTTCATGGCACTGGGTCTCTTTAGGCAGTAAGCAGTTCACATTCATATGTAGCAATCTGGCAGTCAAGACTTGTTTTATGGGCAGCTTTTGAATTTTCTCTAAGATACCCTAATTGAAATGCAGAAGTAGGCTTCACAAGTTTTCTACACTCTGAAGTGCAAGTTTCATTTGAAGGAAGTGACAGGGGACTCTTTCACAACAGGCTTTGATAGGCTGTCTCCACAATGCCTTCTAGTGTTTTCCTTAGCTTCCCACTTCAAATGACAAAATTATCAGTAAAGAATTTGCTTCAGTACTTTTCTACGGTGGTTCCGTTCCTATCTCTCAGACAGACATCAACGGGTGGGATTGGGGGATAAGGTCTCGGACCCTTGGCCTCTCAATTGTGGTGTGCCACAGGGTTCTATCCTTGCCCCCATGCTATTCAACATCTATGTAAAGCCGCTGGGAGCCATCATCAGGAGATTTGGGCTGCGGTGCCACCAATATGCGGATGACACCCAGCTCTATCTCTCGTTTAAGTCCTCGCCAGAGTTGGCTGTGGAGACCATTTCCAAGTGCCTGGAGTCAGTAAGTGAATGGATGGGAGGAAATAGGCTGAAGCTCTCGGTCCCACCAGTTAAAGCTGCTAGACTGGTACAGACCAGAGAGACAGCATTTTCAATTGTGGCTCCCACCCTCTGGAATTCCCTGCCTTCTGACCTTCGCCATGCCCCCTCCCTGATGGGGTTCCGCCGGGCCTTGAAGACCTGGCTATTCAGGCAGGCCTACAGGATCTCTGGAGTGGATTAATTTTTATGCTGTTATTAACTGGAAGGGGGGGGTTAGACTATTCATTGATTGTGGTTCTTTTATATTGTATTTTATTGTGCAATGTACGTCGCCTAGAGTGGTCGTTAATTCGGCCAGATAGCCAACTCATAAATAAAATTTTATTATTATTATTATTATTAAGCTAAACCCTGACAAGACCGAGGTACTGCTCGTGGGAGACAGGAAAAGATTAGGAGCTTTAGACCTGGTGCTCAATGGGGTAAAACTGCCCCTGAAGGACCAGGTCCGCAGCCTCGGGGTCATCCTTGATTCCCAGCTGTCCATGGAGGCTCAGGTTTTGGCAGTGAGCCGGGCAGCTTGGTTTCAATTACATCTAATACAGAGGGTGTGACCCTATCTGCCTGTCCATCTTCTCCCACGGGTAGTACATGCCCTGGTCTCCTCTCGCTTAGACTACTGTAATGTGCTCTACGTTGGGTTACCCTTGAAAACGGTCCGGAAACTGCAGCTGGTACAGAATGCGGCAGCACGTTTGATTACGAACAGCCGTCGCCACGATCACATCACTCCGGTGTTAGAAGATCTACACTGGTTACCAGTTGTTTACCGGGGCCAATTCAAGGTGTTGGTACTAACCTTTAAAGCCCTATACGGTCTCGGCCCAGCTTATCTGAAGGAACGCCTCCAGCATCAACAAATATGCCGCCTGACTAGATCAGCCACTCAAGACCTTCTCTCGGTCCCGCCAGTCAGCACAGCTAGACTGGTGCGGACCAGAGAGAGGGCATTTTCAATCGTGGCCCCCACCCTCTGGAACTCTCTGCCTTATGATCTTCACCATGCCCCCTCCCTGCCAAGTTTTCGCCAAGCCTTGAAAACCTGGCTATTCAGGCAGGCCTACAAGATCCCTAGGGTAGCCTAATTTTATTGGTTTTAGCTATGGGTGGGTTCGGTTTTGTTTTATATTGTAGTTCTTGGGTTTTTATGTAGTTTGTATGTTGTATTTTACTTGATCTTGTACGCCGCCTAGAGTGGCTGCTTGTGCGGCCAGATAGGTGGCCTAGAAATAAAATTTATTATTATTATTATTTTGGAGCTTTAATGCTTTATAAGGAGTTTATAACTATAGCCAGTTTGGTTTCAAAATCAACATTTTAAAAAACAAACCTCTGTGTATTATCAATTTCCTTCCTGGGTAAGCCTGTGCACAATTTATACACAAAGATATTAAGTATCTGCAGCATTTTCCTGTATGGATTTGTTCCTCTATGCCCTAGAGCTGATGACGAATATGAAACCTTGCTGAGACAGCAGCCCTGCAAGTCTTGCTGCAAAGAGAGACAACAAATGTTCCAAGCTCAACACCTTGGCTGCCATTAGAACTTCAGTGCCAAACACTTCAGCAACTTCTCTGCACAGGCCATAATTCTCATAAAGGGGCGGAAAGGGGGTTCCAGGATAGAGTATCCATATTATATAATCCTATACTAGTTATACTGTTTTACATACCATCCTTGACTTCACCTTTTTCAGTCAGATCATTATGGTGTTACGGTCTGAATTCTTGCACCTCAGTTTATCTGGAGGGATGATGAATTAAAATGCATAGTCCATCTTTTGAGTCTACATTCTACATAGCAATACCTAAAGCAGCCAATAAATATGACTGCTTCCATCAAGGATAAAAAATCCAAATGTCTTCCAGAAATCATTAGGGAGATAATTTGTGGATGAAATTGGCTGCTCCATATATACACCCTGGGCAATCTTGGCCCACTCATACTGGAAGCCACCTCCAGTCACTTCCACAAGTACCTTAGTCTTTAGCAATTAAGGAAGAGTGCTGAGGCTGCAGGGAAACACCTAGAATACAGGTGGTGAATATATCACAGTATTCATTTGATCACATATACAGAGTGATGGCAAAGGATTCCCTTCCTCCTAACCAACACTTCATCTGCTCAGTGTTGTTCACTGGTGCTGTTTGTTTGTTCATTTATTTATTTATTTGTATACCACCCCATAGCCGAAGCTCTCTGGGCAGTTTACAACAATTAAAAACATTAAAAACAAATATACAAATTTAAAAACACATTTTTAAAAAGCAATTTTAAAACGCATCCTAAAATGCCTGGGAGAAGAGGAAAGTCTTGACCTGGCGCCGGAAAGATAACACTGTTGGCATCAGGTGCACCTCGTCACATAAATCATTCCATGATTTGGGGGCCACCACTGATAAGGCCCTCTCCCTTGTTGCCGGACTCCCAGGTTCCCTCCAAGTAGGCACCCGGAGGAGGGCCTTGGTTGTTAAGGGTAGTGTACGGGTGAGTTCGTGTCGGGAGAGTAATTCCATCAGGTATTGTGGTCCCAAGCCATGTAAGGCTTTATAGGTCAAAACCAGCACCCTGAATTGACCTCGGAAACATACAGGCAGCCAATGCAAGCGGGCCAGAATCGGTTTTATATGTTCGAAACATCTGGTCCCTATTACCAATCTGGCCACTGCATTTTGCACAAGCTGCAGTATCCAAACCGTCTTCAAAGGCAGCCCCACATAGAGTGCATTGCAGTAATCTAACTTGGAGGTTACCAGAGCATGGACGTCTGAAGCCAGGTTATCCCTGTCCAGATAGGGGCGTAGCTGGGCCACCAACCGAAGTTGGTAGAAGGCACTCCGTGCCACAGAGGCTACCTGGGCCTCAAGTGACAGAGATGGTTCTAGGAGAACCCCCAAGCTACAAACCTGCTCCTTCAGGGGGAGTGCAACCCCATCCAGGACAGGTTGGACATCCACCATCTGGTCAGAAGAACCACCCACTAGCAGCATCTCAGTCTTGTCTGGATTGAGCCTCAGTTTATTAGCCCTCATCCAGTCCATTGTCGCAGCCAGGCACTGGTTCAGCATACTGACAGCCTCACCTGAAGAAGATGAAAAGGAGAAATAGAGCTGCATGTCATCAGCATACTGATGGCAATGCACTCCAAAGCTCCGGATGACAGCACCAAACGGTTTCATGTAGATGCTGAACAGCATGGGGGACAGAACTGACCCCTGCGGAACCCCATACTGGAGAGTCCAGGGTGCCGAGCAATGTTCTCCAAGCACCACCTTCTGGAGCTGACCCGCCAAGTAGGAGTGGAACCACTGCCATGAAGTCCCTCCCACTCCCAAATCAGCCAGTCTTCCCAGAAGGATACCATGGTCGATGGTGTCGAAAGCCGCTGAGAGATCAAGAAGAATCAACAGAGTCACACTCCCCCTGTCTCTTTCCCGACAGAGGTCATCATACAGGGTGACCAAGGCTGTTTCCATGCCAAAACCAGGCCTAAAACCCGACTGAAATGGATCCAAATAACTGGTCTCATCCAAGAACATCTGGAGCTGGCCTGCCACCACTCGTTGAAGGACCTTGCCCAGGAATGGAACATTTGCCACTGGCCTATAGTTATTAAGATTTTCTGGGTCCAGGGAGGGTTTCTTCAGGAGTGGTCTCACTACCGCCTCTTTCAGGCAGCCAGGGACCACCCCCTCTCACAAAGAGGCATTAATCACTTCCCTGGACCAGCGGGCTGTTCCATCCCTGCTAGCTTTTATTAGCCAAGTAGGACAAGGATCCAGCACAGAAGTGGTTGCACAAACCTGTCCAAGCACCTTGTCAACGTCCTCAAGCTGTACCAACTGAAACTCATCCAAAAAATCGGGACAAGGCTGTGCTCTGGATATCTCGCTTGGTTCACCTGCTATAACACTGGAGTCTAAGTCCTGCTGGATGCTAAAGATTTTATCGTGGAAGTGCCTAGCAAATTCATTACAGTGGGCCTCAGATGGTTCTACCTCTGTTCAAAGGCAGGAAATCACTTATTGAACCCAAGGCCATGCCACCCAGAGGCAGTCATCTACAACTCAGTGTGACAGGGCTATATGCTGCCATACAGATAAGCTATGGCTCAAAATGATGTGCACTTTAAATAGATGTGTAAATGGCAGTAGTTTTGCATGACATCTCCAAAGGCCTCTACACAGCACAGAGCAGTGTTTGTATATGTTTGTGTTATCAAACTTTAACACAACTAACACACTGGTTTCATCATAGCAAGTTAATAGAAACTGTTATGATCCTAGAAATGAAACTAATCAGTCTGTTTACAGTTTTAACCACAATGGGGGATGCTTTCTGAACAGTGAATTCTGGGGGGTAGGCAGCAAAGGAATAGGAAGTGTAAGTTTTGCACTGGTAATCGTTAGGTAAAACTCTGAAAAACGAAGTCAGCAAGTAACAGCTCTCTCACTCTCACATACACACAAAGAAACCTTGAACAGAGACCTTAACAATGTTTTGCAAAGTCTGACACACTGTTATCTGCTAGAAAATCGCCAGCTTCCTATTTGGAAGTGGAACGTGTTTTTAATGATGCGCTAATGTCAGGAGGCAATTTTTAGAACACAGCTTGACCTACTAAACTGCTTTGCACACATGCAAACTCTCCTTCTCCCACACACTTTCTAGCCACAATCTGCCTGCACAGGCAACTCCTGCACCTCAAACTCCTATACTTATACTGAAGTTTGTATTCCAACAAATCTTTGAGAAAGACCTGTAACTGTCCCTTTTCCTCAAAAGAGGGGTAGAAGCGGGGGGTCATGTTTTTTCTTATTTCATGTGTGCCACCTTAGAAAAACTTGCCCTAAAGGTGGCATAAAGATACTGGGGGTGAAAAATAAATAAAAGGAAAGACTGTAAGCACTGCACACAAGACACATACCCTGCCTGACATACCTACGGAGAGGATGGGTCTCATATGCACAAAGTCGAAGTGTGTATCACCCAATATGTACCACCTCACTATCTAAACTTGCTTTAATATCGTTTACCCTTATTTGTCAATTATCATTTGTTAACAGAATTAAGTTTACATTGTACAGTACTTGCTACTGGCACTCGCATCAACATTCCTCCGCACTCCTGAAATCACTGTTCATCACACAATTCATAACATGCAAAACTACTCAGCAAATACATAAGGGAAAATGCCTGCATATCAATTTCACAAACAAAATAAAATGCTGGCATAACCAGAACAGCTTAGTACACAATTCCAGATGCTCCTGCAGCTCTCACACTGCTTATATCTTTCAAAGCTTGGTAAGGGAGGGGAGCAGAACACAACCAGGAAGTTATTTTCTGAGACAAGTTGATGATTTGTCCCAGACTTGGTACAAAGGCCAAGTACCTATGGTTAGAAAAAACTCTTAATGAGAAATTTAACACTAGATGCTTAATGGGTCTTGCATATCCTTGTACAGCTTGTATGCTAGGTACCTACACACCAAGCACAACACTCTAAATCATGCAAAACATGAAGATCACAACCAGCCTCGCACCCCATATATAGGAAACAGGGACTGCTAAATTCATAAGGTTAGAAAAAAAATCAGGAATCTACAGAAGAGTTTTGCAGATAATCTCAAAGCTAAACATGAAAGTATCAAAAATGGGAACTATTGGTTTTTGAAAAACGCAACTATCTCTGCCACCAGATGTACCTGAACTTCTGAAAATGTATTTCAACCACTTGATTCAACTATTGCTGTGTAACTGAATACGTCAAAAGCACCTGTGAACACAATGTTTAAACTACCAGGATTCCTTTCAACCTCCACAACCGCCTTGGACCCTCATTTATTTATTAAATTTGTATCCCACCCTTCCTCCCAAAGGAGTTATTATAGACATTCAGGGCTTCTCAATATTGCTCCTTCCATTTTTGGTGCATATTACATTTGATCATTGGCTCCCTTGAGATTATAGATCCAGCACAGATGTCCCTTAAATTCTATACTGGAACATACCACTATTAAGAGTGTCAAATATCCCTTGACAGGGACATTTGCCAAGACATTAAACACAGCATATCAGCATTACAAACATGTGTCCTTAACCTGGGCATTCAGGATTTACTTAAGACGACTAAATATTTGATGCTGCTTTTTATTCATTAACTAGCAGAATTTTAAATTCTTACCTTGACAGGTTAAATACCATGAAAACACTGCTTCCCTGTTTTTTTTCCATTGTTGTGTATAGTCAAGATTATGGGGGAAAGATGAGATCATTAAGTGTGACGTGAACCAGTGCCCAGCAGCATAACAAGAATGAAGGAATCCATCTAACTGATTTCTACCACAACATTTACACTTTCTTGTTTAGCAACAGTGGTCCCATATCTTTGGAGCTCTTTTCCAAAATAAGTACATAAGACCTCTATTTTTTTTCACTCATCATCAATATGTGATAATACATACTTTACCTGGTAATTGTAAAACTTACTGAGATCATACAGACTTTGAACACTAAAGCAAAGCATGAAGTATGTTTATAACAATGCCACATAGTGTGAACTAGTTTGAGCCGTCACAAAGTATTATCTGCTTCCCAAAACTTTTTTCTACTTTCACCTTCAGTTCATAAGAATTACTTGATATTATACCATCAATATGGTATTCACCTACAAGATAATCAAAACAACAAGCCCAACTTACAGCCATGAATTGCCAGAGAAACATCATGTTCAGCAACTAGAAGTTCACAAGAACCACTGAAACAAGGACCTTTTCAAGTGTGCTCTCCAACTTGTCATTTGTGTTTTAGTACTGCAACCAATTACAAACACAAAACTGTGTTACCTAGGCTGCGAATTCTCCTCATACATTCTCTCTTTTCCTTCTTTAAAGAGGCTGATCGTCTGTTTTGTCTTTTTCATCAGGTTTTCGATGAACACCCTGAAGTATTCATTTTCTCCTAGAGTCTCCATCTTCCCCTCATAGCGTGACAGGATAGTTCGTAGATGCTGATAAGTGTCAGGAAGCAGGTCTAGAATGTAGGGTGGGCTGTTTTTTAGTGCCAACTTGGGGTTCTGACACAAACGCACAACCTAGAAATAAAGAACAAATAAGCATAATGAAATGTAACACTCTAGCTTAACTTGAATAGTTCAACCATCTTTTCAAATGCAAAGAATGGATTCATAATCAAGAGGCCAACTGGGTTAACTAAATTCCCAAAAACTTAGTATTTATTGTGAAAGCCATAACCCACTAAGCTAGACATTTTTATTCACAAGTTCTAAAGCTACAGAAGGTTAAATTTAATCCATGCAATATATTGACCTGAAACTTGAGACAAGCAGTAGTTTTAAGTGGCCTAGCTGCTGTACTGCTAACGTCTTCTAATCTAAAAACATTATTGAAGCTGCAGTCAAAAGCAACATAGCTGAAACTCACTGTGGATAAAAATTGATGATTTTAATAAAAATAAATGAAAGTTCACATCAAATTTCTCTTTATTTTAAATACTAATTTTCTCTCAAAGAACAGCTTGGTTAATATTAATCTGATTACATGCATGGCAGCTGTACAATTAACAGACCACATGTAAGTCTTGGGTTCACGGACTTCCCCTCTGCTCTGGCATAAACATAAAGAAAGATCAGAAGCTTTTGCTCCTGTTTTCAACCAATCATGGTTTGTCATTATATGTGAACTGGGAGAAACTGTAATTCGTTTTAACTATGTTTGTCTGAACAAGCCAACTTCAAACTGTGTGTGAACCATGCTAGTGCAAAAAAGTCATAGCTAACATTATTTGCTGTTCCCAGTTCAGACATAACACCAAATTGCAGTTAGCTAAAAATGGAAGCAAATGCTTCTGATCTAGCAGCTGTGCTGAAAGAGGATGGGGGAAAGCATGGGCCCAAGGCTCCTGTGTCTTTACAAAACTATGGTTTCACAATATGTGTAGCTACATCAGTCTCTAAACTGAAACAATACCTTCTGCCAGAACAGGAACTTAAAGGAGGCTTTGCTATGGAAATGAAGGATTAATCTGATCATTTTTCAAATAAAAAATTTTATACTCATCATTTTCATCTAATGAAAATAAACTGCTGCAGTCTGCCCGGTATCTATCAGTCTTTTCTTCGACTTCTCAGTCATGCGGATTCCATTTTTGTTTGCTACTTTTTTTTTTTTAAGGATCGTAGGGAGGACTGCACCAAATGGTCTTCTGATAGGGGTTCACAATCACTTTGCCAACCACAATTAGAAATGTGTTTTTTAAATTCCTGTTATATAACATTAGCTAGAGACTATAATGAAAATTTTAAGTATGGTCTTCCTGAAATAGTGATGAAAATGAAAAAGGAAATCCTTGAAGAACCACATGATGTTCCTGTTCATTGTAGACTTGCACAATCTAGCGAGTGTCCAAATTAGTGTATGTTACTGTATCAGCTGTAAAGCTTTTTGCACAATATACATCCAAAGATTTATACTGATTGAGAGTTTTAAGAGGGGGGGCTACCATAGTGCACCACCTATGTCAAATATTGCAAGGTATGTGAGATTCATCTATACGTGCATTTGGCACTTGGCACCCAAACTATCAGAAAGGAAATGGACCTGTAAGAAATAGCTGATCAATTATTCATATCAAATGCAGCTCTAGAAGACTGGCAAACACTATACTTATCCACATCCAAAAGATTGTGGTACTTTCGTTCAGCTACCGCAAGCTGCTTTTCAGTGTGTGTACAGAATTAAAATGAGCAACTTCTCCAGCTCCCCATATCTAAAGAATTTATTATATACTGGAACAACCAACTAGAAGATTTTGTCAGGAAAGTACCAATACAGTAATCCAAGCAATTTGTCCAGTGTTACCAACAGCAATGAATGCCCAAGAACAGTAACTCATTTCTTTTCTGTGAAATTGTTGGTTTTTCACAACAGCAGCAGTTACCATTTTGGAAAAGAGTTGCACTTTTGAAAATGAACGGATTCTATCCAGGCTCTAACTATGGGCTTGGCCAAATTTTGTCATGTGTGGTCTACTGATTTGTTTCTCAATCAATACATCACATCAACAACCATTCACCTCCATAAAGTGTGTGCAGTTTGTGGTACTATTTTTTCTTATTACACATTATGACTAAGTTCCAACAACAGCATAAATTCCATGTAATCAGCAGACGTTTGGACTTCTTGAACATCACCCTGCCACACATACGTGCAAACTGACATACAAAGAAAAATGGCTCGCACATTCTACTAATATGCGAGTGGGGAGCAGGGCTGTACTTACTAGCCCCCTCCCCGATGTCACACACTCCAAGTAGCCCCAGCTCCTGAAATCTGTACATACAGCACAAACATCTGCAGAGAGAAAGTCTTCATGCATACAACTGTACATATGATGGCTTTCATGGGATCTGCAACCCTGACCAAATGGGCTTTCGCACTATGTGTAAGCCTTTACATTTACAGACACGGTAGTGAAGGCTCAATTCTGCAGATGTTTGCAATGTATGCATAGATCCCAAGGTGTGGGGCTACTCACGGTTCAACTTTGGGGTGAGACTAGTCAGCACAGCTCCAGTCACATGCTGAGAGAATTCATGAACTGCTCTTCTGAATAGAAAGGTGCTTCTGAAATCCAGAAGTGTTTTCATAACAGTTTATGAAACAGCTTGGAAGCCTATTGTTGCAGGGCAGGGAGGGAGGAGAAGCACTTGCCATACACAAGTCCCTTGAATAGCTTTGGGGAGCCTGACCAACATGTGGAACAGGTACAAACAGAAAATATACATGTACATAGTGCACCCAAAAAAACTATGGATTATGTTTCAATGAATGGATGTGACTATGCTTTTCCTGGGTCAAATGTTGGCACAGGGAGATACCAAAGCCAGAATTTGGCTAAGTCATAAGCAGACCTAGCAGCTATTACACATTTTTCTTAAAATCAAATTTCTGTGGTCATTTTTAAGGCCTCTAGAAAACTGAATACCCAGAATAATGGCCCCTTGTAAATAGTTAATAGACCAGAATAACTAGGAAACATTCACTTTTATTATGCAGTAAAATGTAAGCACATTAGTCAAATTGCCACTTCCAAAAGGTAGAATCTAAAATCCAACCAGTCTTTTAAACCAACCAACCAATAGTATAATATTCCCCATGATCTACCCTGAGTGGCTGCATTCAGACATAACACATTAACTCTGGTTTAGCATTACAAGTGCAAGGCTCAATGAGGATTGTGTACTATCCCTCTCCTCTGTTCCTACTGCATGGCTGTGAGGAGCAGACCAGAAGCTTCCACTTCCATTTTAAATTAATTTCAAATTAGTATGTCATCTGAATCCTAAACTGTGGTTAATCTTAACTATGGTTAGTGGAAAGAACCCAGCTTCTTAAACTATGGCTCAAAACTGACTTGTTTAGACTAACTATAGTGAAATTAGTCACAGCTTGGAGTTCAAACAGCATGGCAAGCTGTGGCTAATCTAAAACAGAAATGAACGCTTCCGAACTCCTCCCCATCACCATGCCGGAAGAGAAAGGAGGAAGCAAAGCGGATCCTAAGGGTTCTTGTAGCACTAAACTATGCTTTAGTGTTCTGTCCGAACCAGCCCAGAATGGTTGACTTGATCCTCCAGTAAACAAAATAGCTTAGCTCTTTTCATATGCACTTGCAGAATACTGCTACTGCCAAATGTAATGTTCACAGCTCTGGGAAATTAGCAGCATACAAGCAAATTAGCACACACTGCATTCATTCTCTCTCTTTGGTTCCTTAGCAAGCCACAGCTAAAAAACAAATGACTTCAAAAGAGAGCAAACACTTCACATCAAGTGTGAACATATTTAACAGAAGTAACTGTTATGTAGACAAGTACTATGTGGCCATGTCATGGTTTCTGTCACGATATCTCCTACCTCCCCCATCCCTCACCCCAGAACGTCCAAGGCAAGCCTTTAATTGTTCAGCTAGAAAGAAAGCACAAATTTGGTGGGCTAGATTTAAACTAGAAATAATGTTTTTAAAAATTACACAAAAATAAGATTCTCAGAACCTTTAAAAACAAATAAACAAAGCTACAGAGAGATACAAACATACATAAGTTCCTACCCAATAGTTTAACGAAACTGAACAGAAAAAGGGAAACAGCAAAACTGTTTCCAGAGTAGAAAACACTCAAACGGAAAAGCACTCTGAGTTCCCCACCCCACTTTATTTTTACATGACTACAAAGAACCCAAAGTTGCTAATGCAATGCTTAACAAAGGCACAATGAACAAATCAATTACAGGAGCTTCTTCACTAACCATAATTTAGAGTCGATGGCCTATTTTGAAAGGAAGCACCATTTTAAGCTTTAGCAGCAAAAAAACCCAACAGCATTAGAACTTTTACAGCAACTTGGTTTATCTGGGCTGAGCTTTCACAGGCTCACGCCATCAAATGCAGTTGTGGACTGAAAAGATGAAGCTTCTTGTACCTCAACTCACATACCTATCTCACCTAAAAGGTAAAGGTGTCCCCGCACTTGTAGTGCGAGTCGTTTCCGACTCTTAGGGTGACATCTTGCGACGTTTACTAGGCAGACCATATATATGGGGTGGGATTGCTGGCCTTTCTTTACCCCCCAGCATATGCCAGGTACTCATTTTACCGACCACGGATGGATAGAAGGCTGAGTGGACCTCGACCCCTTTTACCAGAGATTCGACTTCCTCCTTTCATTGGAACCGAACTCCGGCCGTGAGCAGAGCTTCGGCTGTGTTACCGTTGCTTACCACTCTGCGCCACAGAGGATCTTACTATCTCACCTAGGGTCGTCTTAATCAAACTGTATACATCTAATGAAGTAGGCTCTTAGCTATGAATGATCATGCCACATTGAACTGGTTAATATCCAAAGGGCAATAAACAGAATCATTTTTTTCCAGTTATTAGCCGTTATTTATTTATTTATTTTTATTATTTATTTTTTTAAACTTATATACCGCCCGACTAGCAATAGCTCTCTGGGCGGTGAACGTAGATACAATAAAATACAATATAACACAAAAACATCAGTCTAAAATCAAATTTCACAATCTAAAAACAGCAAAGGCTAAAATCAAATTACAAACATTACAATCATTAACAAAAAATTAAAATGCCTCGGAGTAGAGAAAGGTTTTAATCTGGCGCCGAAAGGATGATAGTGTCGGCGCCAGGCGAACCTCCTCGGGGAGACTATTCCATAGTTCGGGGGCCACCACTGAGAAGGCCCTTGATCTTGTCACTGCCCTCCGGGCCTCCCTATGAGTCGGGACCCGGAGGAGGGCCTTCGTAGCAGACCGTAGTGTACGAGCCAGTTCATAGCGGGAGAGGCGTTCCGACAGATATTGAGGTCCCGCGCCGTATAAGGCTTTATAGGTTAATACCAACACTTTGAATTTGGCCCAGAAGCGTATTGGAAGCCAGTGCAAGCGGGCCAAAACAGGTGTTATATGGTCAGACCGCTTCGTTCTTGTTAGCAGTCTGGCCGCCGCATTTTGCACCAGCTGTAGCTTCCGAACCGTCTTCAGAGGTAGCCCTACGTACAGCGCATTACAGTAATCCAAACGTGAGGTTACCAGAGCATGTACTACTGATGTAAGATCCTCCTTACTCTAGGGTAGGGACGTAGCTGGGCTACCAATCGAAGTTGGTAGAACGCATTCCGTGCCACCGAGGCTACATGAGCCTCAAGTGACAGGGAAGAGTCTAGAACGACTCCCAGACTACGAACCTGTTCCTTTAGGGGGAGTGTAACCCCATCCAGGACAGGACATGTATCCACCATCTGATTGGAAAAACCATCCACCAACAGCATCTCAGTCTTATCAGGATTGAGTCTCAGTTTGTTAGTTCTCATCCAGTCCATTGTCGCGTCCAGGCAACGGTTCAGCACATTGACCGCCTCACCTGAGGAAGATGAAAAGGAGAAGTAGAGCTGCGTGTCATCAGCGTACTGGTGACAACGCACTCCAAAACTCCTGATGACCGCACCCAACGGCTTCATATAGATGTTAAAAAGCATGGGAGACAAAACCGAACCCTGCGGGACCCCACATTGGAGTACCCACGGTGTCGAGCAATGTTCCCCAAGCACTATCTTCTGGAGACGGCCTGCCAAGTAGGAGCGGAACCACTGCCACGCAGTGCCTCCAACTCCCAACTCCGCAAGCCTCTCCAGAAGGATACCATGGTCGATGGTATCAAAAGCCGCTGAGAGATCAAGGAGAATCAACAGAGTTACACTCCCTCCCTCTGTCTCTCTCCCGACATAGATCATCAAACAGGGCGACCAAGGCCGTCTCAGTGCAGAAACCGGGCCTGAAACCCGATTGAAATGGATCTAGATAATCGGTTTCATCCAATAGCGCCTGGAGCTGGTCAGCAACCACTCGTTCCAAGATCTTGCCGAGATATGGAACATTTGCCACTGGTCTGTAGCTGCTGAAATCCTCTGGGTCCAGGGAAGGCTTTTTCAGGAGTGGTCTCACTGCTGCCTCCTTCAGACAGCCAGGGACCACTCCCTCTCACAAGGAGGCATTTATCACTTCCCTGGCCCAGCCAACTGTTCCCTCCTTGCCAGTTTTTATTAGCCAAGAGGGGCAAGGATCTAGTACCGAAGTGGTTGCATGTACCTGTCCAAGCACCTTGTCCACGTCCTCGAACTGAACCGACTGAAACTCATCCAACAAAACATGATAAGACTGTGCACCAGACACCTCACTAGGGTTAACTGCTATAAAATGAGAGTCTAGGTCCCGACGAATGCGTAAGATCTTATGCTGGAAGTGCTCAGCAAACTCATTGCAGCGGGCCACCAAAGTATCTACAGTGTCCTGAAGGCCTAGATGGAGTAGCCCTCGGACAACTCTAAAAAGCTCCGCTGGGCGGGAGAGAGATGCCTTAATAGTGGCGGCGAAATATTGTTTTTTCGCCGCCCTCACCGCTCCTGTATACCGCTTGGTGAAAGCACAAACCAGCGTATAGTTGCATTCATCAGGAGTTCGTCTCCATCTCCGCTCAAGCTGCCTCCTATCTTGCTTCATCGCCCTCAACTCTGGAGTATACCAAGGAGCTGAATGAGCTCTGCAAAGGAGAGGGCGCACAGGAGCGATCGTGTCAACAGCCCGGGCCATCTCCGCATTCCACAGATTAACCAGGGCTTCAACAGGAGCGCCGGTCCTATCAGCCGGAAAATCCCCCAGAGCCCTTTGAAAACCTTCAGGATTCATTAGTCTCCAGGGGCGGACCAATTTAATAGGTCCCCCACCCTTGCAGAGGGAACAGGTCGCTGAAAGTCTAAACTTCAGCAAGCAGTGATCTGTCCATGACAAAGGGAGAGATGTAAAACTCCCCACATCCAGATCACTATCCCCATGTCCAGCAACAAAAATAAGGTCGAGTGTATGCCCCGATATATGTGTTGGGCCACTAACATATTGGGACAGCCCCATGGTTGTCATGGAGTCCATGAAGTCCTGAGCCGCCCCAGACAAAGTAGCCTCGGCATGAATGTTGACATCCCCCAGTACTAATAGTCTAGGGGATCTCAACAATACCTCCGAGACCACTTCCGTCAACTCAGTTAAGGAAGCCACTGGGCAGCAAGGTGGGCGGTACACCAAAAGGATTCCTAGTCTGTCCCTCTGGCCCAACACAAGGTGCAAACATTCCAGACCAGTAGTTGTATGGACATGGTGCTTGGTGAGTGAGATGGAACTCTTATAGACCACAGCAACCCCACCTCCCCGACCCTCAGATCTACCATGATGCTGAACCAAATACCCCGGTGGGCAGATCCGGGAGAGACTAACTCCTCCCTGTTCGCCCACCCAGGTCTCGGTTATGCATGCCAGATCGGCTGCCTCGTCCATAATCAAATCATGGACGAGGGAGTTTTTATTATGAACCGATCTGGCATTAAAAAGCAGCAGCTGGAGATCTGAGAGTTGGCTGAGAGGACAACCAACAACCCTGCGGGTATGAGAAGGACCGGAACAAGGCGCAGCCACAACATGTCTGGGCCGCGTTCCCCTTACCTGGCACGTCCTACTCATAACACCATACCTCCCTCTGCCCGTCACTACGGCAATTGGGGCCCCCTCATGTCTCCCCGCTAGATGGAAAGATCTCTTCCCCAGGCACATTATAAACTATAAATACAAAAAGAAAAATACAAAAAACTCAAATACATAAAATACACACTCTCACAACATGCATTCATATAAGCACCCAGAAAGAAAGCAGCAAGAGCAGCAGCCTCTCCTTCCCTTGGGCGATGGTCTCTTCCTCCTGCAGGCCCTGGGTCTCCCAGGCCACCTCAGCCAGCCGGCTTATGTATCCCTCCAGAGAGGGACAGGTGGTAAGAATCAGTCCTGGCTGGCTGGGTGCCTGGGGCCTGGTCCTGCCAGGCAGAAGTCCCTCAGGGAAGGGTGGTGGAGGTGGTGGTCCCACAGCAGCAGAGCAGCAGCGGCCTCTCCTTCCCTTGGGCGATGGTCTCTTCCTCCTGCAGGCCCTGGTTATGTTTTAAAACACTTTCCATATGACTAGGAACAGGGAATTTTGGAGTCTTTTCCCCTCAAAGGCACCCACCATTACTTTTCACCAGAATCAATGTACCACTTTGCTACTTCCCTGCTAGTACCCATCATTCTCCAACGAATTCTTAGCAACTAAGCTACCTGACCATGCCCTACAAGGTATTCAAAATGCAGACAAAAAAGCTTGCTGCATGCCCACGTAAGTAATTCTTTCTTTGAGCTCAGATAATTCTTCTGCAATAGCTGATTATGTGGTATCTCTAAGTCTTCCCTCCTTTCAACATACAAAACCTCCCAGACATTCTACTCAGTTTCTCAGATACTAACATGTGTTAGACTTCTGCTTTATTCTACTGTAATTTATATTTCAACTCCTAATTATAAACAGCATTATTAAGTTAAATTATATCACCTGCAGCCAAAATACGGAAATATGTATTGTCAGATTACATTTTATACTCTAAAAAACCACTTTAATTGCTACATGTAACAAGACAAAACTGCTATCATGATCAAGGCAAGAAAAACAGTTCCCTGATATTATCTTAGAAAAATATATAGGATAGCTACAGGCAGAATAAAGATAATGACTTGCTTACCATGCAGGCAAAGTGTGACAAAACATTTAATCAACATAGAGTTTCACAGTTCTGATAGAATTTCCACCCCACATGGAAGCCTGACCCATTTCAGCACCACACACAGCAGGAACATTTTAAAAGCCTCTCGCTTCATGTACTGGCCCAAAAACACAGTGCCAGCTCACCAATGCAAATGTACAAGACAGATGTGCAGGCACTGTATGCACAGGGGCTGAAGTGTAGGATTAATGGGCTTTTCGTATTAATACAGCACTTTCAGTGTACATGGCACTTGGCAGTTTCATGAGTAGAAAAATGTCACTGCCTTCAAAGAGCTTACAACCTAAAACGCATTACACACAAAATGTGATGCACCAATACAGGCAACAACTTTGGCAGCCCCCAGATGGAGATTCTAATATTGAAATGGGCCACTAGATGTAGCAAACACAATTTTGGTTAACTACCATCAACACAAAGAATGTAATTTTAAAGCAACCAATACCTAGAGTAACAGCATAATTAAAGTACACCATATATAAAGTATGTCACACTTAATCAGCATGACTTGATCAAATCTCTGAAGTTATTTAAGAATTGGAACATGAAGACATTTTCCTTCAAGAACACAGAAATCTACTGACCTAGCCAGATGCTAAAAGGTAAAAAGACTGCAGTACTATATCACACAATATATAGTGTTAAAGGACTTGTTCCCCAATCCTAAACTTGTTTACCTGAAAGTTTAAAATGTAAACGTACTGCCTTCAAGTCGATTATGGTGACCCTATGAATAGGGTTTTCATGAGGCTGAGAGGCAGTGACTGGCCCAAGGTCACCCAGTGCGTTTCATGGCTGTGTGGGGATTCGAACCCAGGTCATAGAATCATAGAATCATAGAGTTGGAAGGGGCCTTGTAGGCCATCGAGTCCAACCCCCTGCTCACAGCAGGAAATCCGCAGCTAGAGCATCTCCCGCAGATAGCTGTCCAGCCTCTGCTTGAAGACATCCAGTGAAGGGGATCCCACCACCTCCCTAGGCAGTCGGTTCCATTGCCAAACTGCCCTTACTGTCAAGAAGTTCCTTCTAATGTCCAATCTGAATCTACGCTCCTGCAACTTAAAACCATTAGACCTAGTCCTACCCTCTGGGGCAGCAGAGAACAAATCTGTACCCTCCTCTATGTGACAGCCCTTCAGGTACTTAAAGAGTGCAATCATGTCACCCCTCAGCCTTCTCTTCACCAGACTGAACATGCCAAGTTCCTTCAACCTTTCCTCATAAGACTTGTTCTCCATACCGGCTATCATCCTCGTCGCCCTCTTCTGAACCCGCTCTAACTTGTCTATATCTTTCTTAAAATGAGGCGCCCAGAACTGAACGCAGTATTCCAGATGAGGCCTGACTAATGCAGAATATAGTAGGACTATTACTTCCCTCGACCTGGAAACTATAGCTCTGTTTATGCAGCCCAAAACCGCGTTTGCCTTTTTTGCCACAGCATCACACTGCTGGGTCATGTTCAACTTGCGATCCACTACAATTCCAAGGTCCTTCTCACACGCACTACTGCTAAGCCGGGTATTTCCCATCCTGTACCCGTGCATTTTGTTTTTGTGGCCTAAATGCAGAATCTTGCATTTGTCTTTATTGAATTTCATTTTATTAATTTCAGCCCAATTTCCTAGTCTATCCAGGTCCCTTTGGATTTTATTCCTGTCTTCCATTGTGTTAGCTATCCCTCCCAGTTTCATATCATCCGCAAACTTCATAAGGCTTCCCTCCACCCCATCATAGTCCAGCACCTTAACCACTACACCACTATTCCTAATGTGTGTGATTCATCCTGCAACTTTAGCATTTTGTAAAAAAAACAATGCAACAAGACTGCCATTCCACTGAGCCTGTGAAATTGATTATAAAAAAAAGTAATTGTAAAATGGTATGTACATAAAGTAGGGGCAAGAACCCTCACTCCCCAAATTAGTTGCAAGTGTAACTAGAGCAAAACAGAGACAGAAAACTCAACCATCATCACCAATAGCTACTGCGGGTCTGCAAGTAAGCAGATCAAAGGAAAGGGGAGGAAGTAGGGCTGCAATGCCTTTCAAGCTTAAAGGCCCTCCAAAGAAAGCAATAAAGAGATGAAAAACCCAGTGTAACCTCAACAGCTCCCACTACTCCAAACACACACAAACGATAGGAAAGAGAAACACAACCATACTGGAAATGTCAAGAGTGAGTGATGGATTGAAAGACAAGGAAATATAAGCAGGAAGTTCATGGTAGTTAACCATGCACCCTTCTAGCGTCTTGATGCTCAATATGTGGGCCCACAGTCCAGAGTCTGACCCCAGCATGAGTCATGGCTTCTCACAAGGAACCTGGGAAACAGGCATTCCGGAAAAAGACTAGGAACTTCTAACAGAATTATCCCTTCTGCCTGCCAGAACTACATTTCCCAGGTTTCCTTGAAGAAGCCACAACAGCTGACTTCCCAGGAGGATCCCTCCGCCTGTGCTGCCTCTGAGACGGGCTCCCGTCTTGGATGAAACTTATCCAGTTTTAAATTCAGTCAGAAGGGTTTTTTCTGACTGGGGATGATTTCTTCCGGATAAGGAAGAAGCGTGAGATCTGCCACATAGTTTTGTTTTGATTGTTGGAGCCTGGAATTCGTCAGAATTGTCTGTCTTCCAGCAGTTCAGACAGAGCGAGGATTTTATGCTAGCTCAGCTGGATAAGTGACCCGTTTTTTTTTAACGGACTAGCAGGCAAACCTCCTGTCTACATTTATCATTTTCTTATCTATATAGCTAAAGAGATTTGTCAAAGTAACAGCAATTAAGATAACCTAGATGAGGTAAGACTTTCCTTCTTTATTTACGGAACTAAGGGGGAAGAAAATATAAACAGCTTATCTTTTTTTTTTATTGCAAAAAGCTGACATGGAAAATTGCGTTTTAAAGATTACAACGGATGAGAGCTTTCTGATTGGGAGAGATAAGAAATCTTTTTGATTTACAAGACTTTTGTGTAATATATATAAGGGACTATTTTTTCTGATCTACTTTTTTTTGTTGTTGTTGTTGACGAATCTGCTCATTCTCTCTGCTACTAGTTATTTGAACGCTGTGAACTAAAAGCTGTTTTTGCACTTCTGGACATTTAAGAGATAAGGACTGTCTAGCGTGTGACGTTAGTTGGTTGGAAAGATTAACTCCTTTGTAACTGGATAAAGAAATAAACTGCTCTTTGCTTGGGACATTGAAAATTGAAGGAGTTTTGTTCTTTTGGTTTTAAGAATGGCAATTAAGAAGATCATGGATGTACAAGAAGGGACTTTATTTCTAGACATGCTTCAGAAAATAATGGATGGGATTAACTCAATAAAACAAGAACTGAGAAATAATAGACAAGCGTGGAGAACTGAATTTCATGAAATGAGACAGGAGCTGAAAGAAACTCAGGATTCTATGAGAAAGGAGAATAAAGATAGATCTGGAAAACAAAAAAAGGATGAAAGAGAAATTAAAGGCAAGGTTCAATCTATGGAGATTGGCTTAAATATGGACATGAAAAAAGATTTGGATTTCCTGGTTGTGACGGATCCTGGAGATAAATATTACAGTTTGGAATACAGCGCTGTCTCTGAAGGAATTGAAGAGATTGGAGATAAAGATATTATCGGTTCAAAAAAATTCCTGGACTGGAAGGATTTCATGGAACTTTCATGGAGAAAGTTAATAGAATTAATCCCTGTTTTGTGTCAATGGAAAAACCTTCAAGAAATGTACTAGTGTATCATGTGGAAAAGAGGAGCAGAGATGCGGCTTTGAAACAATACTTCAGTGTTACGTTTGGATTTGATGGTAAGAAAATATCTGTGATGGAGGAAATTCCTATCAGACTTTTATTATATGACTATGACAACAAGATTTTTGGGTGCGTAAAGATGGAAGATGGACCCAATATGGATAATGACAGAAGAGCGATTTGAAACTACTGGACTCAGTAGATTTGATGAGTTGGATTAATTGACATGTTTATTTAGAAAAAAAAATTGATTGACATATATCTCAAGGATTGGAAACTTCTCTTTGACTTTTTGTGGAAGATTAAAATGATATGATGTTAATGAGATTTGAAACCAACTAAGATAACTGCTGGAGGAAGGTGATTTTATAATCTATTAAGAGATAGGTCTGTTATATATTATAGATTTATAGTTGAATTATAGTGTTTTGAAATTACTGGATTTAGTAGATTTGATGAGCTGGATTAATTGGCATGTTTATTTAGAAAAAAAATTGATTGATATATATCTCAAGGATTGGAAACTTCTCTTTGACTTTTTGTGGAAGATTAAAATGATATGATGTTAATGAGATTTGAAACCAACTAAGATAACCGCTGGAGGAAGGTGATTTTATAATCTATTAAGAGATAGGTTTGTTATATATTATAGATTTATAGCTGAACTATGACAAATCGGAAGTCAATATTTTTATATATATGTATTTTTTTTTGTATTGTATTAGTTATTGATTTGTGTTGTTTTCTTTTTGTATTATTTTGGTTTTGAAAATTAGAATAAAAATTAATTGAAAAAAAAAAAGAAGAAGCCACAACAGCTGAAATGGATCAAAAACAGATTAAATTTTATTTATGGCATAAACATGTCCCCTTTTGATGTTTTCTTCCTTAGGGGCATCGTAGAGCCCACATTTCACTAGCACATGATTTTTTAAAAAATGTCTACCCATCGTGCTTGGGAATACGTTCCTGAAACTTGCCAGTGTTATGCCATATCTAGGGTCAACGACAATATCTCTTGGTCATCCCAGCTTGATGGAAAAAGCCAGCAAAAAGGGAACTGTCAATCTGCAGTCATACTTCCCATTTTTATTAAGCAATGCAAAGCAGCAACTGCTGAACAAATACCTCTTATTTAGCCTAGATAAGCATGAAGATTTCCATTGGAAAATCATACTTGCTTATACATAAGAGTAAATCATGGCATATGTTTTAGGCTACAATCCAATACATGTCTGGTCAGAAGTAAACTCCATTGGGTTCAATGGGACTTACTCCCAGCTAAGTGTGTATTGGATTGCAGCCTTTGTCTGTAATTTTCTCTGTTTGTTATTATTGTATTGTGTTATCAATAACAGGGGTGTTTATTTATTTCTATGCTGGAAAATGTCAACAAATAGAATTTTAAAAAACTTATGCATAAAAATAGATGACATCCAGCACTTCTCTACATCTATAATGTGCAACTAACATGCACTTTTATTCTTTTTCTCAACTAGATTACAGTGCTTGTGAGGAATAACCTTTAAGCATATTTCACAAGGTGATTAAGATGCTCTAGAAGCAGTTAGGATGTCAGTTTGCACTCACCAAAATGCAGCATTTGAAGTGTTCACCAATACATTACAGGCCCAATTTATTCCATCTTCCCCCATTTCACTGGAAGGCAGAATTCCTGCATCAGACATTCATAGTGCTCTAAATCTGTTAGCAGTGCAGGACAGTTAACTCCCTGAAATTTCAACACTCTTTCAAACCTATCCATAAACAGCTGATAGCATCATCTGACCTTTGCGAATGAAAAAACATGTTTAACACTCAATTGCAGACTCTTCAGATCAGCTTTATCTCTTTGCATTGGGTTCATTATTTGATCCTTGGCCAGGGGGCAGAGGGGAGAAGCAGAAATCCTGCAATACTGAAAGTGGACCTTCTCTTTCCATAAGCAGCTGAGTAAAGCCCAAGACACCAGTCGCAGGCGCACTCATCGACCTCAGTAGGGCTGCTATAAGTACAGTAAGCATAGACTGGGCTGCATGTGAGATAAATCATATGCAACAAAGAATTAAACAGCATAAAAATTGCTTGAGAGTTGTTGCAATTGGGTCACTTCTGACACAGGCCATTCCTGCTTGAGTTTTCTAGTTGTCCTCTTGGTGTCCTTCACCTCTAGAATTCTATGCACTGCCCACTTCCCTTTCTAGACCAAAAGACAACCACTAACTGGATAAAGCAAGGCTAAATATAGCTCCTGTGTGGAAAAGAATAAGAGGTGGCAAACATAAGCTTCTAGAGAAGTTATGACAGTATGTGCATAGCAATGCAGATCATTATTTTTTGGAGGAAAAGATAAATGACAACATATTCCAAAGTAATTTACAACAGGCTTGCAAATACATTTATCACTATGTCTTCCTAGGTCACCACGACAGAGTACTGAAAAGTATCTAGTTCTATATTAATTTATAGCTCAAATCCGTATAAATTTTACCTTCCCACTCATATACTCAGGCAGTGAAATAAGTCTGATTTTGCTCAGGCATACCTATGAGAGGGCACCATATCATCACAATGTAAGAGCTCTTCTGGATCAGACCAAAGGCCTATCTAGTCCAGCATCCTGTTTCCCAAAGTGGCTAACCAGATGTCTTTACAGAACCCAAAAGCATAACAAAAGGCCAATAGCCCTCTCCTACTGTTGTTTGCCAGCCTCTGATCCTTCATGACTAGTAGCCACTAATTGCCTTATTCTCCAGAAATTTTTCTAATCCCATTCTAAAAGCCATCGAAGTTGGTGCCCATTGCCACATCGTGTAGTGAATTCCGTTGTTTAACTCTGCACTTTGTGAAGAAATACTTGCTTTTGAGGGAGAAAACATCACTTTCTCCACATCATACATGATTTTATAAATCAATCTTACACATTCCCCCAAAGACACTAGTGATTTGGTACAACTCTTAACTATTTGATACTCAAGGCCAGGGAGGTAATAAATGCCTCCTTGAGAGAGGGAGTAGTCCCTGGTAGTCTCAAGGAGGCAATAATAAGACCTCTTTTAAAGAAACCTTCTCTGGACCCAGATGTTTTGAACAACTACAGACCGGTGGCGAATGTCCCTTTTCTGGGCAAGGTTCTGGAGCGGGTGGTTGCCGGCCAGCTCCAGGCGCTCTTGGATGAAACCGATTATCTGGATCCGTTTCAATCCGGTTTTAGGTCCGGTTTTGGCACTGAAACAGCCTTGGTCACCCTGTATGATGACCTTTGTCGGGAGAGGGACAGGGTGAGTGTGACTCTGTTGATTCTCCTTGATCCCTCAGCGGCGTTTGATACCATCGACCATGGTATCCTTCTGGGGAGGCTCGCGGAGTTGGGGGCACTGCTTGGCAGTGGCTCTGCTCCTACTTAGCGGATCGTCGCCAGAAGGTAGTGGTTGGGGAGCATTGCTCGACACCCTGGACTCTCCATTGTGGAGTCCCTCAGGGGTCGGTTTTGTCCCCCATGCTTTTCAACATCTACATGCAGCCTCTAGGTGCGGTCATCCGGAGTTTTGGAGTGCGTTGCCATCAGTACGCTGATGACTCGCAGCTCTACTTCTCCTTTTCACCTTCCACAGGTGAGACTGTTGATGTGCTGAACCGTTGCCTGACCACGATAATGGACTGGATGAGAGCTAATAAACTGAAACTCAATCCAGACAAGACTGAGACACTGTTGGTGAGCTCTTTCCCTGCTCAGATGGTGGATGCTTATCCTGTTCTAGATGGGGTTACACTCCCCTTGAAGGAACAGGTTCGTAGTTTGGGGGTCCTTTTTGACCCTTCCTTGTCGCTCGAGGCTCAAGTGGCCTCGGTGGCACGGAATGCGTTTTACCACCTGCGCTTAGTAGCTCAACTACGCCCCTATCTGGACAGTGATGATCACGCCTCGGTTGTTCACGCTCTGGTAACTTCTAGACTGGATTACTGTAACGCGCTCTACGTAGGGCTGCCCTTGAAGACTGTTCGGAAACTTCACCTAGTGCAAAATGTGGCAGCCAGGCTGTTGACGAGGACCAATCGGTCTGCGCATATAACACCTGTCCTGGCTCGCTTGCACTGGCTACCTATTTGTTTCCGAGCTAGATTCAAGGTGCTGGTGTTGACCTATAAAGCCTTACACGGTGTGGGACCGCAATACCTTGTGGAATGCCTCTCCCGCTATGAACCTACCCGTTCACTTCATTCAGTATCTAAGGCCCTCCTCCGGGTACCAACTCACCAGGATGCCCGGAGGACTGTTACTAGATCTAGGGCCTTTTCTGTGGTGGCCCCCGAATTATGGAACAGCTTACTGGAGGAAATATGCCTGGCGCCTACGGTTCTTTCTTTTAGGCGCCAGGTTAAGACCTGGCTATACTCCCAGGCATTTTAATGTTTAATGCTTTATGTTTATGTTTTTAGTTTAATGTGTTCCTTTGTTATTGATTTTATTCTATATTGTATTTTAATCTCGTTTTGTACACCGCCCAGAGAGCTATTAGCTATGGGCGGTCTAGAAATGAAAATAAATAAATAAATAAATAATAATAAATAATAAATAAAGACTGTGCACTGTGCTAACTTATAAGCAAGTCCCCTTTGTTAAAATGACAGCAACTTCAGTTTTCTCAGCCATCTAGATCTCTCAAGATGGGATACCACCTCCACCTGATAAAAAGATGCTTAAATACGTAAATGTTACTTTTGTCTGTATTCTCCATCTATCACCATGTAATGGTACACTTATCAAACTAAAAATTCAACTACTCCAGAATCCTGTGTTTGGCAGAGGTGATTACCTGACAATTCAATAGAACATAACCAAATGAATTGATTTATTATGCGAGACAGCTTAAGAAATCAGTAACTGGTCTAAATCCTACAAAAGTCAGAGCATCCCTTCAAGCTCCAGTTTCCCTTAGTTTAGCACAAATGCATACTTGCAAAGTACAATTATGAAGGCTTTCAAAACTGCAAAGCTGTCATTTGTGTTACCATACTTCTCTGAGCCACGATATCACTGTAAACAACTTCCAGCCTATCATGGAGTTTGGGCTTCACAGCACTCGCCACATGCCTTCATGATGGCTGGGAGCAGGCCCAGAAGCAAAGCAGCAAGTCTGCCCTTCCAGAACACATTGTCCAAGAACATACACAAGTAGGCCCATCCTTTACATTCTCCATGAACATGGTCTAGGCATTCTTCTCCTAAAAAATGCCAATAAGGCCAGCAACCATGGCAACTATCCAGTGAATTGTGTACTGTTCTTTTGAAACTCTTGACCAGGAAGCATGAGCATCCTTCTATGAAGGTATTATTGTAAAAGGAAAAAGCATTTAACATGGATAAAAACTAAAGAAACAGAGCTAAAACTTTCATCAAGTTAATCGCTCTATTCAGCACTGGTTAGGCCTCATCTTGAGTACTGCATCCAGTTCTGGACACCACACTTGAAGAAGGATGCAGACAAACTAGAACAGATTCAGAGGAGGGCAACAAGGATGATCAGGGAACTGGAAACAAAACCCTATGAGAAAAGATTGAACGAACTGGGCATGTTTAGCTTTGAGAAGACTGAGGGGAGACATAAAAGCACTCTTCAAGTACTTGAAAGGCTGTCACACAGAGGAGGGCCAGGATCTCTTCTCAATCATCCCAGAGTGCAGGACACGGAACATGGGCTCAAGTTGCAGGAAGCCAGATTTCAACTGAACATCAGGAAAAACTTCCTAACTGTTAGAGCGATAGGACAATGGAGCCAATGACCTAGGGAAGTGGTGGACTCTCCAACACTGGAAGCCTTCAAGAAGCAGCTGGACAGCCACTTTCTGAGTATGCTTTAATTTGGATTCCTGCGTTGAGCAGAGGGTTGGACTCCATGGCCTTATAGGCCTCTTCCAACTCTATGATTCTATACCATACTCCTAAATTATCCATCCTACCTATTCTCCTCGGGCCTTCATCCTTCCAAACCCATTTCCCCTTATAGATCCTCTCCAGCTAAAGTCCAACGACTTCCTATTCCACCAAACCTTTGCCTTGAGCATTAATCCAAGCCCTCCCTTAACCTCTTCCTCTGTTTTAGCCTGCAATCTGAAGGTACTCTCTAACAGTCACTCAGCTCAGTAGCGGGGACCCTCACAATTGCATCCACAACACATCTCCCTCGTCATAGGCAAGGCCATGCGTACCCTAGTCCACCCAGCTCCAGTCCTTTTCCTCAGCCAGCATGAAAGGCATGCTCTAACTGTGCTTGCTTACTTGCATTCATCACATGTTACTCTTGCCTCTCCCTCACCTCAGTCTTATATTTCCCCCCTGCTTTAGCCTAAATAAGGTCTCTAAACTCCTCAGGGACCCATCGATTGCTTGCATCACATTGTAAAGACTCAAGTATATGTGCAATAAGTATGTTGTATGTCACCTCAAACACTTTGTCGAAAGGCAGTTACTAAGTTTTACTTCTAATCCCCATAAAGCAAGTGTTCTTCCCCAACCCTACCTGCCCTCTCATTCTGCCTCATCCCTTCCTCTCATTTCTGTCCCACACTGTCAAGGCCCAGCCTGCCTGCCTCTGTCCATCCAGACTCATTCCACTTCCCCTCAGTGGACAGCAGCAAGATCCCTTTACTCTGAAGCTGTTTACACAGTTATCTCATCTCATCTATTACCTATGAAGCACCTAATATAACTAAGTGCTGTATAATTTTCTAACAAAGCAATCACCCACAACAGAAAGTGGTCCCATGTTACAAACGGGCAACACTGATGAACCTTCCCTGAAGGCCTTGCAGGAGCGATACGGAAAATGAAGCTACAGGCAGGGACTTGTGTTTTGCTATTTTTGCATAGCAGTCAGCACATATTAGGCCCTTTATAAATGACGACAATAATTTCACAAGCTTAACTGTTCCTGAACTTTTATTTAGCTATCCCATCTTCTGCTGCTAAGCTAACACTCATTTTTTAAGAAAGAAATAAAGCAGCATTTTGGTGATTGTTAGCACCCATTACTATGATTCTTGCAATTTCACGGGGGCACAATTAAGTGGGCGAAACACATCTGTTAGCGAGCAAGCCACAGCGGGGGGGGGAGGGGAGAGGAGCTCTTACATGGTACAGGATTCCATTCCAAGTTACCCTATAGTGGAATCCATTGATATATGGGGCGGTATCCAATGCTGGTCGTGCTCAGAGTAGACCCACTGAAGTTACTAGACATGGCTCACTTAGGTCCATTAATTTCAATAAGGCTACTCTGAGTAGGGCTTAGCTGAATACACCCGATGGAAATGAGGAGACTATGACCGTCGTCAGTGGCTTGGACCCCTCCCCAATACCTCCCCCCACCCCACGACCCCTCTCCACAGGGCTCTGCCCAGCCCTTCCAACTTCTCTTCCCTCCTCCCAGTCCCTATTTCTCTCCACGCCCCCACCTCACCAGTCCCGGAGAGGAGAGGAGGCCGCCCTCACTCCCCCCCCCGGCAACGCCCCAGCCCCCTCCTCACACCTTGTCCATGAGCTTCCAGCATTTCTCGACCATCTTCTTGTCCACCATTCCGGGCTGGTTGGGCCCGAGGTTGTGGTGGTGGTGCGGCTGCAAGGCGTCCTTCACGAACCCAATTATCCCGCCGGGGCCCTTCTTCAGCGGGGCAGACATGGGGGCGGCGGGATGGGGAGCAGCGACTGACGGGCGGCCTGAGGGGCGGCTAAGGCGAGTCCCTTCCGCGAGGCCGCTCCTTCCCCGGCTTCGCCACCGACTGCCGAGGCGGAGGACAGGAAGGCAACTCCAGGAGCGCCGGGAACGCGCCCGATTGACGAAGAAAAGGGAAGCGGGAGGGACGAGAAACCTGAGCGAGCGAGCGCGCCCCCGCCCGCAGCGCGAGCCTCCCCCAGCGGGGCGCTCTGATTGGCTGTGGCAGCGGGAGGAGGCGGGGTGAACGGGGTAGGAGGAAAGCTGCGCGCTTGCCCCCCCAAAAACAACCCACCACCTCCCTGAGGGAAGGCGCGTTCTGATTGGACCGCTAGCTTCCAACAGCCGTCCCTGAGGGAAGGCGGTTCTTGATTGGCCACGCGCTTTCCAACAGCCATTCCTGAGGTGAGACGCATTCTGATTGGCCAGCGCCTAAGGAAAGGGGGCTGGCGAGGGCGAATCGGCCGAGGTCTGTGTGCGTCGCGCGGGGGAGAAGGAGTGAGGAGGCGCGCGACCGAACAGGCACTTCAGTTAAAAGGCGCCGGCACGCCCGGCTTTGATTGGTTGCCTCATTCCCGGGGTGTCTCTCTGTCTGTGTGTCTGTCTGTCTCTTTTTAACGTGTCGTGTGCGCGCACGGCGGGTGAGACGCGCTCCCGCTCTCTAGACTGCCATCACTGGAGAGAAAGAAGAAAACCGGTCCTACCTAGAATAGAGACCGCGCCTAATCGGCGTCTCATTAGCATAGCCACGCTTTGTTAGGCTTTGCTTTTTTCAAAGCTTTTAGTTCCGTGTGCCGGGTGTTGCGCATGCTCAAAGATGGACCGGGCGTAAGCATGCGTAGTACTGAGAAAACGCAACCAGGTGGCCATGATGGATTCGGGCAGAAATCTACAGTGGAAGAAAATCAGAGACTCGCGGGAAGCACTTCATTGATGCTATACAGGCATATGCAAAGCTATGCAAATTTCATAACAATAAGGATTGATGCTTGGGTTCTTGAAGGAACCCTAGCTGGCAAACCTGAGCCGGCTGGCAGACAATCTCTTTAGAGTGTGGGGTAGCAAGTATGTGAAAAAAGAGATGCAATTGGTAGTTTGGACCCCTTTGTTACTTCGTTTTTTAAAGATAATGCAGTTACAGCACAATGTAGTATTGTACTGTATTTTAAATGGATTCTGTTGTTATGTGCCTCCAAGTCGACTACGACTTGTGGCGACCCTGTGAATCAGTGACCTCCATGAGCATCTGCCGTGAACCACCCTGTTCAGATCTTGTAAGTTCAGGTCTGTGGCTTCCTTTGTGGAATCAATCCATCTCTTGTTTGGCCTTCCTCTTTTTCTACTTCCTTCTGTTTTTCCAAGCATTATTATCTTTTCTGATCAATCATGTCTTCTCATTATGCGTCCAAAGTATGATAACCTCAGTTTCATCATTTTAGCTTCTAGTGACAGTTCTGGTTTAATTTGTTCTAACACCCAATTATTTGTCTTTTTTGCAGTCCATGGTGTACGCAAAGCTCTTCTCCAACACCACATTTCAAATGAGTTGATTTTTCTCTTATCAGCTTTTTTCACTGTCCAACTTTCACATCCATACATAGAGATTGGGAATGCCATGGTCTGAATGATCCTGACTTTAGTGTTCAGTGATACATCTTTACATTTGAGGACCTTTTCTAGTTCTCTCACAGCTGACCTCCCCAGTCCTAGCCTTCTTCTGATTTCTTGACTATTGTCTCCATTTTGGTTAATGATTGTGGCAAGGTATTGATAATCCTTGACAAGTTCAATGTCCTCATTGTCAACTGTAAAGTTGCATAAATCTTCTGTTGTGATTACTTTAGTCTTTTTGACGTTCAGCTGTAGTCCTGCTTTTGTGCTTTCTTCTTTAACATTCATCAGCATTCGTTTCAAATCATTACTGGTTTCTGCTAGTAGTATGGTATTGTCTGCATATCTTAAATTATTGATATTTCTCCCTCCAATTTTCACACCTCCTTCATCTTGGTCCAATCCTGCTTTCCGTATGATATGTTCTGCGTACAGATTAAATAAACAGGGTGATAAAATACACCCCTGTCTCACACCCTTTCCGATTGGGAACCAATCGGTTTCTCCATATTCTGTCCTTACAGTAGCCTCTTGTCCAGAGTATAGGTTGCACATCAGGACAATCAGATGCTGTGGCACCCCCATTTCTTTTAACGCATTCCATAGTTTTTCATGATCTACACAGTCAAAGGCTTTGCTGTAATCTATAAAGCACAGGGTGATTTTCTTCTGAAATTCCTTGGCCCATTCCATTATCCAACGTATGTTTGCGATATGATCTCTGGTACCTCTTCCCTTTCTAAATCCAGCTTGGATGTCTGGCATTTCTTGCTCCGCATATGGCAAGAGCCTTTGTTGTAGAATCTTGAGCATTACTTTACTTGCATGGGATATTAAGGCAATAGTTTGATAATTACTGCATTCCCTAGGATCCTCTTTCTTTGGAATTGGGATGTATATGGAACGCTTCCAGTCTGTGGGCCATTGTTTAGTTTTCCATATTTCTTGACAGATTTTACTCAAAATTTGGACTGATTCAGTCTCAGTAGCTTGTAGCAACTCTATTGGTTGTGCCATCTATTCCTGGTGATTTGTTTCTTCCAAGTATTTTAAGAGCAGCTTTCACCTCGCATTCTAAAATTTCTGGTTCTTCATCATATGGTTCCTTCATGAATGAATCTGCCATCCTGGCATCTCTTTGACAGAGTTCTTCAGTGTATTGCTTCCATCTTCCTTTTACTTCATCTTGGTCAGTCAGTGTGTTCCCCTGTGGATTATTCAGCATCCCTACTCTTGGTTTAAATTTCCCTTTCATTTCTCTAATCTTTTGGAACAAGGCTCTTGTTCTACCCTTTTCGTTGTCCTCTTCTATTTCTGTACAGTAACTATTGTAATAGTTCTCTTTGTCCCTACGTACTAGTCGCTGTATTGTTGCATTTAGGGTTCTGTGTTTCTATCGCCTTTTGCTTTCCTTCTCTCTTTAACCATTTGAAGAGTTTCTTCAGTCATCCATTGGGGTCTTTCTCTCTTTTTACTTTATGGTTTTTCCGTTGTAAACTGCTTTGATGATTTTTTTTTAATGAAATAGAGGTGTGCAACTATATTTATAAATTAAATAAATGCGTGTGAAATTATACTGTTTGCAAACTTGTGAAAACCTAGAATATTTGTTATTTCTGCCATGGGCATAGAAGGGCATGGGGGGTGGGGAAACATGGGAGTGATAAAGCAACATGGTTCAGGGCAGGTAAGAAAATGTAAAAATGCTCCCTTGAATAGCGAAGCAGAAATGGAGACAGCAGAGATAGGCCTTTTTGTTTTGAGTCATTAACCTTACCAACAACTAAGAGGAACTGATCCAGCCAAAGATCCACGTAAAAAAGACTAGCCCACGTGAAGAGGTTTTGGAAGGAGCAGCTCCATGGCCCTGCTGGAAGCAAACAAAAATAAAACAAAAAACCCTGTAGCAAGATCGAAAGGGAGCAAATGGCCGCTTCCCTCTTCTCCTGAAGCCACATCAATGTGCTCTTTTTGCATAATATAAGCTATTTCACAGTTGCCAGCTGTGTGATCTTAGTTGCTACACACATGAACATGGCCGGCTCTGGTTTTCAGGAGTTTGGGTGGGTGGAAGGTAACTACAGAGCTCTTCCTGAGCCAAACCGAGTGGCCCATCTAGTATTGTCTGCTCTGACTGGCAGCTGCTCTTAAGCCTCACAGGATGGAGCTGGTCATGGCACTGGCTACCATATATGTTTGTTCATAAGTCCGCCCAGTTAAAATTAAGAGAGCCACCATGTACGTAAGAAGTTGCGATATACCAAGTCAGACCATTGGTCCATGTAACTCAGTACTGTCAGCACCGACGGGCCACAGCTCTTTAGGCAGGTTTCTCTCGTTTTACCTAGAGATGCTGGGGATTGAACCTAGGACCTGCTGCATGCAAATCAGATGCACTCCCACTGAGTTACAGTCTATGCCATGGTGTGGCATTAGAGTGCTGGACATGGGAGACCAGGATTCTGATCCCTTACTGAGCCATGAGGTTCACGGGGTGACCATGGGCCAGTCAACGTTTCTCAGTCTAACCTACCTCACAGGGTAGTAGGGAGGATAACATGGGGAGGGTGAAAACCACCTATGACACCTTGAGCTCCTTGGAGGAAAAGTGTAGTATAATTTCAATAATACTTTTTTTTGGGGGGGGGGAATTGATCTTAAGAGGTGGGTGCAGGTGAAGGGAGCTTAATTCATCCACACACACCTCTCTGCTCTTGGTCACATCAGGATTCTGGCCCATATCGATACCGGAAGTGGAGTAGACAGGAAAAGAATTTAGGGGAAGGAAGACACAGCTCTATCTGTCTGACCATCTTGATCAAAACATTAAACACACTCTGCCTAATGTGAATAAACTGCTGGCATCATGTCTGGTTGGGCTTTCAGACCAGGGGTGTATGTTTCTTTCTGCTGCCTGGGGAAGAGTGGTAGAGGACCTGCTTCATATGCAGGGTCCCAGGCTGTATCACTCGCATCTCCACTCAGGGCTGGGAGACACTTCCCCACCACCACCATGAAACCCTGGAGAGCCACTGCCAGTCAGTGTAGACAATACTGAGCTGGATGGCTCAATGCCCTGACTCTGCATATGGTAGCTTCCTATGGCCTGGTGGTCGATGTCAGGGATTGAACATAGAGCTTTCCATTCATGTGCTCTCCAGTCTTCTCCCTCTGCCCCTATCTTCCAACACACAAACACACTGTAGTAAGTACAATACCAGGTTTTTTTGGGTGTGTGTGTGTTAATACTTAGAAAGACAACTGAAGTCCAGCCAACATCAGCAAAAGGGCCGACCCCAACCCAAACTGGAAGTATTTGGAATGAATCAAGTACTTTATTATTTATTATTGCAACTTTAATTGTACTGTTTTGTCATCAATGAGTTTGCCACTCTGGGCCTCCTTTGGGAGGGGGGCAGGATATAAATTTAAGAAATATCTATAATAACAACATACTACTTGTGTAGTAGATAAAATGATAAAACATTGAATAGCACCGGCAAGGGATATGACACTCTCAAAGTCACACAGATGTTGATGCATTTTCATCTTTTTAGTTAGTGTCTGTTTCAATTGTCTGAAATGTGTTTTTCAATACTTGCTTTTAATTGTTCCACTGATAATTTTTAATGTTGTTTTGTAAACCGCTCAGAGGTCTTTTTACAATCAAGAAGTACATAAATTCTGTGCAATAAACAAATCCATAGCAACCACAACATAACCAAACCTCCCCCTTCCCTCCAAAAACCGCTGATCTCTGCCCCAGAGAGCTTTCGATCTAAATTTCAACAGTGGAAGCAAACAAGCGGAGAAATCAACGATAAACATGAGGCAATATTGTTTTGTGCATTTAGGGTTTGCTTCAGATGAGGGCCTGTGGTGGTGATGGGGGCGCGGTTCAAGCTGAGCCAAACGTTGCCTGGAAAAAATGGTTTTGCTAGAAGGAGCTCTGTAAGTCAGTGCCAGCTTGATTCTTATTCTCCCCCTTTCTTTTCTTTTTCTTCTGCAAAAGAAGTTCTCCCATGCGTCTGAACCACCCCCACCCACCCCTGTAGGCCCATTGGATGCCACTTCGCAGGCCTCCTTTGCTAGTCTGGAGCCGGTTTCTGCCTGCAAGCTTCCTTTGGTCGCCATAGCAGCGAAGGGGGCCGGTTGCCGAGCAAAGCGCCCCAGCTTGGGCCCGCAGGGATAGGCTTGCCGAAAACCAGACGCCTCTTCCCCCTCTTTGCGCATTGGCTACGCGCAATGACGCCCTTGTGCCGAGGGAGTTTGTTTAGTTACCTGCCGGGTAGCTGGAAAGCGTCAACATTTCGACTCCAGGTGTGCTTTTCCGCTTCTACCTTTCTCTTCCACCCCCATAAGCAGTTCTACACGTACATAACGCAAGAGAGACCCACTGGCGACGATTGAAGGGCCCTCCGAACTCTCCCCATCACGACCAGTTTTACGATGCAGGCTCCTGTTGAAAATCTGGAGGAGTTAAGAGCCAGGGGTGTGGTAGCGCGGGGTCTGCGAGGGACTTGGGCTCCTTACTTTTGGGGAAGCAGGGCCCCTCTGTCTCCAGCACCCTACCAGCCAATCAGCGTGAAAGGGGAGTGTGTTCGCCACTGAGAAGAGTCTTCTAACATGCTGCCTTGTGTCTTCCTGCGGATTGGGCCCAATCAGAGGGAAAGGAGGCGAGTCAACCGCTGAGAAGTATCTTCTCCATAGTTAACACACTTCTCTTTCATGCAGTTTGGCTTCTAGGGAGGTCTGCGGTTGTGAGAGAAGGCATTAACAAGGATCTCATTTTCAACCCAGCAACAAAAGGGAGGGGGACGTGACTATCATGAAGAGACCCTGCCCTTCTGAATTTGCCGCTACACTACACCCCCCAAAATGCCCCAGTGTTTTTGTTTTCATCTGCTCCTGTCTGCAGGCTACAGGGAAACAGCAAGAATGGCCCCCACAAAGAAAACAAAAGGGAAGAAAGCAGTGAAGCAGAAGAAAAATACTGGGCCAGGTAAGTCTGTGCAACGAGGCAGGCGATTCCAACAGCCCCCCGCCTAACTTTGCACATTCCTGTTTCCTCATCCCTTCCACCTCATGTTCAGAACTTTTAAACAGTTTTCACGTTTTATATGTGCGATTGTTTTATCTATGTTTTTACCGAATTGTAAAATCACTTTGAAATGCTTCATAGGAAGCAATTCATAATGTTTAACTTTGTATATATGGAATTGTTTCATCTGTGTTTTTGCTGAATTGCAAAATCCCTTGTAAATGCTTTGTTGGAAGTGATTCATAAATGAAATATATCATCATCACTATCTCATTCGATAGGTCTTGTTTCCCTTAGCCAGGAAGGATAATGCCCTGGAAATCCATTCTGTCTCTGAATTGTGCTCACATTCAAAAGCTGAATCAGTTTCAGATGCAATTAGTACCCAGCCAATACTTTTTAATCTTTTCCCCTTTTTTTCTCTCTGCAGATGAGGAAAAATATAGAAAGACTGTGCTGGAGGTTGACACTCTAAAGCAGCACCTTGGTGAGGATACTTTGTTAGTAACATGGAGACAGGTTGTATTTATTTATGTATTATGTTTATATCCCACCTTTCCTCTAAGAAGCTTAAGGTGGCGTACTTGGTACTCTTCCTCCCCATTTTATCCTCACAAACATCCCGGTGAGGTAGGTTTGGCTGAGAGTTGGTGTCTGAGCCAAGATCACCCAGTGAGCTTCATGGCTGAACCGGGATTTGAACCCTCTTCTTCCAGATCCTAGTCCAACACTACCACTATACCACCTGGCCACATTGCAGTAGGCAAGGATTTGCTAGTACCCCTTTCTGGACCAGACTTTCAGGAGCAGAAGTATTGTCTTTTTCTGACTTGCCCCACTTCTCAATCAACATGTCCAAGATTTTTTGTGAAGAATTGAAAATGGCAGATAGTTCAAGTGCAGGGCAAAGCAATTGTTGCACAGTCCTTTAATAAGAACTCTGGGACAATGAGACTCTAATAGGCTCAGACCAATTTTAAAATACTTGCATTATAACTGTGGTAGGCACAGCTTAGTGGACCACATGCTAAGTATGCACGAGGCTGCAGGTTCAGTCCTCCTCAGCATATCCTGTCAAAGATCTTGGACAGTAGCAGGCTGGGGAAAGACTTGGGGCCAGTCCTGCTGTCATTTTTATTCTGCATTCATGATGATTTGTGCTCATAATGGTATCAGGGCAGTTATACATGATCCCACTTTCAATACTATTTGCATCTGCAAATGTTTCAGGGCAGACATGCGGCTTCCTTTGTTATCAGCGCATGCCCCATAATTTTCTGCTGAAATCCACTTTGGATACCATAAATGTTCCAGGGTGTGTGAGGCGTCCCACTTTGGTTATGCTATAGCTCAAGAATACTCCTCCAGACATTAATAATGCGATAACAGTGGGGAAGCATCATCACAGAATTAATCAAACGGAATGTGTAGACAGTTCAGTACAAATCCCCCACTATCGCTCTATCATTGACACATTGCAGAATACACCCACCACCACCGCCGCCGCACACACCAAAGCCACTAGGAGGCCTTTGGCTGAGACTCTGGAGAATCGAAACTGGTAGGAGCAAAACAAAGTGAGTTGAACAGACTTCAAAGTGGGCAGACTTCAGGCTCGACATATCTACTTTGTTTTTTTACTAGAATCTCAAAATCTACTAACCAGAGGCAGATGCAAAATGATGGCACAGTGGGAGAAGGTAGGGGCTTCTGTACACTTAGAATCAAGGGCCAGGGTGCTCCTTCATTGGGAAAGGTATTGGGGGGGAACTACCGATACCATAATGCTGTTATATAAATCTATGGTGCAGCCGCATTTGGAATACGTGGTGGATAAGGCTATCAGTGGCTGCTAGCCATGATGATTGTGACCATAATCGGGTGTAGTATGCTTCTGAAAACCAGTTGCCTCACCTCAAAAAGGATATTGTAGAGTTGGAAAAGGTTCAGAAAAGGGCAACCAGAATTATCAAGAGGATGGAGCAACTCCCCTATGAGGACAGGTTGCAGCATTTGGGGCTTATTAGTTTAGAGAAAAGGCGAGGAAGGGGAGAACATGACAGAGGTGTAGAAAATTACGCATGGCATGGAAAAAGCAGCTAGAGAGTTTTCCTCCCTCTCTCATAACACTAGAACTCATGGACATCCAATGAAGCTGAACGTTGGAAGATTCAGGACACACAAAAGAAAGTGCCTCTTCATCCAGCACAGAGTTAAACTATGGAATTCGCTCCCACAAGAGAAAGTGATGACCACCAACTTGGATGGCTTTAAAAGAAGACTATTTATTTATTATTTGATTTATATCCTGCCCTTCCAGCAGGAGCCCAGACTAGACAAATTCATGGTGGATAAGGCTATCAGTGGCTACTAGCCATGATGGCTGTGATCTGCCACCATAATCAGATGCAGTAGGCTTCTGAAAACCAGTTGCCGGAAGCCGCAGGAAGGGAGAATGCCCTTGCACTCAGGTCCTGCTTGCAGGCTTCCCATGGGCATCTGGTTGGCCACTGTGAGAACAGGATGCTGGACTGGATGGGCCACTGACCTGATCCAGCAGGCTGTTCTTAGGTTCTTATGTGCTCTTGAATACACACAATGGTTTTCATTACGAGAACTGAGCTCACAATAATTTCACACACAAATATTAATCTCTGGTTCCCCCCCCAGCTTTCTTTGTTAAGAGCAGCCTAATTTAGAAAAAAAGGTGGGAGCATTGTTGCTATTGATAAACCATTGGGAGTCTCAAACTCTTGCCTATCGAAAATCACCAAAAGATCTATCAGTAGATCCTGATCTACCTTCTGTCTCTCCTGACATAGCCAAGGGTCTGCTTTTTATATTTACATAGGCCTAGCAGTCCCTATGGGTGAGAATTACTTTTCCCCATTCCATCAGATGAAGAGCTCTGTGTAACCCCAAAGCTTGCATGCTTCTGTGTCAACAAAGCTGGTCCAGGAAAGATATACCTTTAAGCTATTTTGCATCACACTCTACAATATAGAAATAATCATTTAAACCAGGGAACCAGGAAGACAAATGAGAAAATGGCTATAAAGCCTCAGTTGAATACATTGGAGTGTATGCTGTGTGTATCTTCTGGCCTGCAGTTCTTCGGAGGGACATGGCCAGACAGGTGATGGCTGACAGTGAAGGGCTCAAGCAGAGGCTGGAGGATCTGGAGAAAGAATTGGAGGAGGCTCGTGGGGACAAAAAGGATATTTATGAAGGTGTGCGGGGGCACGTCCAGACAATGTATTATTTATCTTAATTTGTATGCCTGGAGAATAGTCTGTTGGCTGTTTGCTGAGCGTTCATTCTGATTTGCTTGTGGGAAGGTAAGATGATGATGTGTCAAAGCAAGTGTCATCCCATACTTCCTAGTGCATCTCCCCAACACTTTTCTTACTGCAAAAAGGCTTTTTGGGAAGCGGCTTTGTTGCACAAGAGAGCCAGATAAACTTTCACTACACAACCTGAACGTGCCGATACATGAATGAATCCCACCAGAAAATGGCAACAGTCTGGAAGCGCCCTGTATCTATAGTTGGGGGCCATGGCCAGTCACTGGATGCCGTGCCAAATCCTTTAAAATGAAGGGCTTCAGAAGCAGATTTGAAGCACCATACAGTGGGTCAGTTTCAACACTTAAGGGGCCCGTTTTTTCTTTAGGGAAGCCTTCCAAAAACAGAGAACTCGATGCTTCCTTTTTCACCCTATTGGTGCAGTAGTGCAAATCTGCTATATTACCATTTCAAAGAGGTCTTGGGCAACCACCTGCAATTCTAGTCAGCCCCCCCCCCCCCATGCTGCATTCAGATGGACTCAGGGCAGCAGGAGGGGGATGTTTCTCCTTAGCATAGATATTATAATTCTTTTTCATACTTCCATTGCTGACATGCATTACTGTGCCCTTTAACCCTTTGCTCAGTGACTTGCTTTATCGTCCATTGTGCCTGGGTGTGTGCCCGAAACTTTCTCTCTCCAGTTCATTCCCCTGATGTAGGGAAAAGAAGTTCATGCTACAATAAACCAATGGGACTTCAAAGCATCACAGAAAGTCATCACAGAAAGTTGGCTTTTAAATGTTAGACCAGAGTAAAGTTGCCCTCGGCAGCCAATACTGTGGTTTATCATTCTGCTCACAGAACTCCATTGTGACCCTTTCAAAATCATAGTACAGTAGAGTTGGAAGGGGCCTATAAGGCCATCAAGTCCAATCCCCTGCACAATGCAGGGATCTAAGTTAACGCATATGCAGCAGGTGGCGTCCAGCCGCTTCTTGAATGCCTCCAGTGTTGGAGAGAGCCCAGCACTCGCCTCCCTAGGTCATTGGTTCCACTGTCATACTGCTTGAACAGTTAGGAAGTTTTTCCTGATGGTTCAGTTGAAATCTTGCTTCCTGCAACTTGAGCCCATTCTTCCGTGTCCTGCACTCTGGGACGATCAAGAAGAGATCCCGGCCCTCTGTGTGGCAACCTTTCAAGTACTTGGAATAGTGCTTTCACATCTCCCCTCAGACTTCTCTTCTCAAAGCTAAACATGTCCAGTTCTTTCACACTCTCCTCATAGGGCTTTTGTTTCCAGTCCCCTTATCTGTTCCCTTCTTCCTCTCCCCCCCCCCGGCAAAACTTTTATTGTAAGTTTCTTGGGGCATGGATCTTTTTCTTTACCTTACATTACACCACATAGCTACGATGCTCTAAAATCAGGAGTGAGGATCCTGTGGCCCTCTAGATGTTTCCAGATTGCACCTCCCATCATTCCTGCCCGTTAGCCACGCCAGCTGGGGCTGATGGGAATTGGAGTCTGATGACATCTGGAGGGGCACAGCTTCCCCATCCCTGCTATAAATCTTATGCCTGTTAGTTGGTGTTAAGCATGGTGGATGGGGTTGTCATTTCCTTCTCTCCATCTCCCTCACTGTATTCCAGAGATGATCTGCCAGTACCGGCAACTTCAGCACCAGACTGATACTCGGATCCAG
This sequence comes from Rhineura floridana, assembly GCF_030035675.1. NCBI lineage: Eukaryota > Metazoa > Chordata > Lepidosauria > Squamata > Rhineuridae > Rhineura > Rhineura floridana. The sequence continues at coordinate 40,956,260 of NC_084491.1, forward strand.
AATTTAGAAGCTGAAACGCAGAACTTGCAAGCACAACTCGGTATTAGACACATCTGCTCGACCTTGGAGATGATCACACTGATTGTATGGTTGTAATAACTGTTCTGAGCCTTCACTGATCTTCCCCTTAAGGAATGGGAGGAAACAAGTTAAATAGCTACACCCTTCCCTTCCACAAGTTAAATAGCTACACCCTTCCCCTCCACTTTTTTGGGGGCAGGGATTGGAATCTGCAAATCCAGTACATATATTTGCATAATTTATTACAATCAGCATTTTTTAAAATTAGTATACAAACCTCCAAAGAAATGGTCAATAACAAATAATGTATTCCAGTTGTGGAATCTTTGTATACTGGTTGCAGAAGCTGGAATTCTGTGTGCAGATTTGCAGTGCCTGTAGCTCCAGGCAAATGAGAAAGTCGAGCCTGTTTGCTTCTTGTTGGAGGGAGGGATCGTGGATGAATCGTAGCTGGCCAAACCTTGAGATAGTAAATTAGTTTGTCTAATCCAGTTAAAAAAAAAAAAAAGCCTGAAGATGCCCTTCTCAGTTTGCATTAAGGGGATAGATTCTGGCCCAGATGAAATTGGAGTGTAAGCCCACCAGAATATGATCTCTGGGAATTAAAGAGGTCCATTCCACGATAGAACTTTTGCCACATTTAAAAGCAATAGGAAAATGGGAGTTCTTAAGCCGTCTCGGGCAGCAACCTCATCCACACTCTACCCCCCCCAACTTCTTAGCCCCCATTTCTTAGATTTCTGCTACCTGCTATTTTCGAAAATAGGAAGCTGTCTTAGACCGAGTCAAACCATTGATCCATCTAGCTCAGTACTGTTGGCACTGCAGCCGTTCGCATCCCTACTTGGAGATCCTGGGACCTTCTGCATGCAAAGCATGCGCTCTGCCGCTGAGCTTCAGCCTTTAGAACCTTCTCTGCTCTGATTTTCTTCCCTACCCATCTTTGCTTCCTCCTCCTCCATGCCCCACCGTTTCTGCCCTGCAGCCACCTGCCAAAAGGATCTGTCGCAAAGCCGGGCGGACACGGGAAGGATGCTGGAAGGGAAGGACAAGGCCCTTGCCGAGATGCAGCGCAAGATTGACGAGATGGAGACGGAATATGAAAAAATCCTGCATGTGAGTTGGGCGGGTGGCAGCTGGGCACAGATTCCAAGGGAGAGGGAGAGGGGTTCTCTTATTCCCACAGGGGTTGAGCTCTAGGATGTGCTGGGTGCTGTACGTAACTTCGGTGGCTCATTGCCTGCTCTAAAACACAGGGACTATAGTGCTGAACAGCATCCTTCAACTTTGGGTCCCTGGATGTTGTTGGACTACAACTCCCATGATCCCTTGACCAGTGGCTCAGGGGGCTGGGGATGATGGGAGTTGTAGTCCAAGAACATCTGGGGACCCGAGGCTGAAGAACAGGGGTATAGAATTAAGGATGTTGCAGTATTCCGTCAGAAATGGGAGCAGAAATTGCTACAATGTGCGTGTTCGTTGGAGGTCCAGACGGAAATCATGCAAGCAAATACAAGCAGCATTCGCTGTCTTTTTTCAGTTCGCAATGTTACGTAAATAATTGCATTGTTTTCTGCATTGTTTTTGATGTTTCCCTTCCACTGAAACTGTTCACGTAATTAATTACACAATTAACTACATTAGTTTTGGCCATAGCGGGTAATGAGATGAACAACATATGTTTTAGCGGAAGCCAAAATGTAGTGGAATGGAAACAGTGCTACTTGCATTGAACACAGGACAGGGTGGAAATTGCTGCCTCCTTACAGCCTTCTGTAGAACTTTTTTGGCTGGTTACCAGCTGTTGAAATAGATCCACCTTTTTAAAGAATGGTTAACAAACAGCTTTGCTGTGAACACTTGCGCCCGAAGTGTTCTGTGCAACTCAAAAGCTTGCTTCCAGCATTTTGAGTGTTGTTTAGTCAAAAAATGGCCCAAGAAACAAGACATTCTTAGGTGCACATTCTTGCTATTCTGCAGCAGCTCTTCAGTCCTGTGAGCATTCTCGGAATGCAGCTACAGGACTGAAAGACGCCTCACTTCTGGTCACCATCCCTTGAAGCCACACGCACATTCCTCACCCTGCCTCTTGCTTCTCTTCTCCTTTCTGCAGGGTAGCCTGGACTGTGTCCTCTCCAAGCTGCAAAGTGCCAAGCTCAGCTGGGAGAAGGAGGCTACAGTCATCCACATGGAATATAAGCACCGGCTGAAAGATTTTGGACTCAACCCGCTGGAGGTCTGAAGGGATGTTGCCCAGAGCATGCCATGTCCTAACCCTCAACTCAGTTTAGCATTGAAGTTTAAGTGGAGCCTGGTATCAGACCCAAAACGTGTGGAGCAATAGCAATGACTGTGCCTGAGTGCGTGCCAAGTACCTTTCTGTTGCTAACCACACGCCTTTTACATATCTCTGATGAAGAGGTTCTCAAACACTCTTGCTGCCTCTCTTAGCAACAATAATTCTAAACAAAGGTTCATTTCTATTTAACACAGCTTAGTTCACTTTCATGCTCAGGGCTGCACAATGAGTCTTCCAGCCTCTTGGTTCATGAAGTCGCACTCCAGAGCAGACAAAAGGATACTCTCCTCCTGTTTGATTCATGTGGGGCTCAGAGCTTCTGCCTCTAATCCGTGTGCCCTGCCTGAGACCACAGCTCAATTAGAAGAATCCACAGGAAGGATTTTCAGGATTTGGAGAAGGACTGATCAACAAGGCAGCAGCGTGATGGTAAAAATCAACATCTGTGCAAAGGTGCTCACTTCTGCCACAAGTGGGAGCTCAGCCCCTTCCAGAACTGAGCTGAGGTTGTACTCTGGGATGACAACCTGGCAGGTTCTAGAATGCCTGGCTCAATCCATCCTGGCCCTGTGCAAAAAAACACAAAGTGAATGTAGCTCAAATCACATCTATGATTTGAAGGCTAGGATATGCTTAAAAATAGCAACTCGCCTGTGGCGAGGAATAGGGGAACATGATCTATGCTTCTGCTCAGCAGCTGCTGAGCAGAGGCAGCAATCTGATGGGTCAGCGCTCAGGACAAAAAGCCATGGTGTTGGGCCTACCTCCTCAGGAAGATGCAGTAGGCCTTTTCATGGGCTTTCCTGCCTGATGCCAGCCTCGTCTTTCTGCCTGATGCCCCGCCCTCTGACAGCCCTGGATCGCTCTGGGCCACCCAGTGCAATCCATGACTGCTCTAACCTGACTTGGCCCCCAAAACCTCCACAAATAGGTCCGATTTGGTTCAGGCCTTGGCCAAATCCAGTGCATAGCCCTAGTAAGGAAAATGTGATCTGCTCTTTGCAACATAAAAGGCAAAAGAGGTTGACCAGGATGTTGAAAGTGACACAGGGAGGGGAAAGCGACTGGGCAGTGTCCTCACAACTACGCATCATTACCTCTTCCATGAAGGCGAATGAGCCGTCGCCAGACTGGTGCTGCAGTCCATTCTCATGGAGGCTCCTTCTGAGATGACAGGAGCAGGGGCTGAAGGAGGGGCTGCTGTTCCCCTGAAGCACGCTGGGCGAAGGGGAGGCAGGAGTAGCGCGCAAGCCTGACGGGGGGTCAGGGTCATCGTAGAAAAGGAGAGGTGATAATCCAACCTGACAAAGCAAATGCAGACCCCAAACAACAAGATGAGGGCATTGTCTGCAAATATAACAGAGCCCTCCCAATACACTGAAGGTGCTCATGCTAGTGTTTAAAGCCCTAAACAACTTGGGCCCCAATTGGCTGAGAGACCACCTCTGCCCCTACTGATCCTCTGAGGTAAGATCTGCAGAGCGAAGGAGGGGGCTCTCTTGCCAGTTCCACCGCCCTCAGAAGTACGGTGGCCTAGGACAGGGCTTTCCCCATGGCAGCCCCGGAATTGGGGAATCCCCTTCCGACAGAGGCGCGCCTAGCAGCATCGCCGTTGGGTAGCTTCTGCGGTATGGTGAAGACATGCCTCTCTACCTTGGCCTGTGACAGTTAAGATGCTTTGTTTATTAGTACCCCCCTCTTTTGCTGAATTTCTAGTCCTTCTGGTTGGAATGGTTTCTCTGTTTTTATAACTGTATATTATGTGTTGTAACTAGGGATGGAAGGACCTGTCTGTTTTCGGTTCTCTCAGTTTCTCATTTTTCAATCTTAAATTCAGTTCACATTTCTGCTAGTAATTTGCAATCTTTTTTTTTTAAAGAAATCCCCATGAACATTCTTCAGCATTTAAGTTCAATCCTCTCCTAATAAATACACTTTTGTATGCCCTTCTGATTAATGTACTCATTTTTGCAAGCAATATAATGTGGTTTTGTATGTTATTTTCACAAATATGCACACTTTCCCCTTGTTTATTATGTTTTGGTTTTTGGTATAATTTTTCTGCATTTTTAGTTGTTTAATAATGTTTTAATTGTATTGGATGTTTATATGTTGTGAACCGCCCTGAGAGCTTCCTATGGGGCGGTATAAAAATCTAATTAATAATAATAAATAAATAATAATATATGCATTTCTGTAAACATTGGTTGGAGAACTACATCGCAAAATTCGGGTAAGCGCAAATTCCTGACAGCACACTGTGTAATACACACCGGTATGCGCTACATCAGTCTTTGACAACCTGGTGCCCTCCAGATGTTTTGGATTACAATTCCCATCAGCCCCAGCTAGCATATCTGTATAATGCTGGGGCTGATGGGAATTGTAGTCCAAAACATCTGGCGGGCACCAGGTTCAGGAAGACTGTGCTATGGTGGATGTGTGGATGCTACACATTTGTATCAGTTTTACACAAATTTCACTGCCATGGCTTCCCCTCCAAAATCCTGGGAGTTGTAGTTTAGTGAAAGGACAGAGCATTATTAGATCTCTCTCCCCACCCCAGTCTATAGATCTATGCAGGTCAGAGAATACTATTCAGCCAGTTTGTAGAGTACATGTACCCAAAGAAACACAAATCAGTCTTGCCTCAGAGGGTGTCACTGTCTGCCCAAGCTCAATAGCTTCATTTCTGAATGGTTGCATTTGCCCCATTAAACCATTTTGTGGCTTTCATGGCAGAAGCTGTCAAAGTGGGAGGGACACCCTTTCCACAGGATCCCACCCAATCTCTTTGCCGCTCTCCAGTTCTCAAACTGGTGCATACCAAGTCATAGAACTTGCTTCCTTCTGCATCAATGACCAACAGGGTCACCCGGCTGCTGTCAGCACGGATCCTCAAGACTACCTTCTGGTGATCCAGCTCTTCGGTGCTCTCGCCATTCACAGCCAGGAGGCGGTCGCCATCTCTCATCCCTGCCTTCTCAGCTGGCAGCCCAGATTCAATCTCCCTCAGAAACTGGCCTGCAAATCAGAGCTGCATTGGTCATTCCAGAAGCCCTGCCTTATTTCTGGCGAACATGATCTGATGTTACAAACAAGTTAGCCTAACATTTTTCAAAACAAATTCAGCGATTTTACAATATACTTCATTTTTAAAAAAAACAACCTATTAAAATACATGTCAAATCTACATGTCTTGGTAGGCTTGCATAAACAAAATGTTTTTAGTGGACACCAAAAACAGCACAGTGAAGAGGCCTGCCTAATATCAATGGGCAGGGAGTTCCAAAGTGTAGGAACTACCAATTCCTTGCAAATGCAGAACAAACATGTCCGTTTTCCTTCTCAAATCATCCCAACTACAGGGTAAAAAGATCCTGGTCCTCATATATTTTCCTCCTCTAGGAGACATGTAGCTGGGGTGGGGTGGGAGATTTATCTGGACAAACAGTGGAAGGTGAAAGGGCCATAGCTCAGTGGGAGAGCGTCTGCCTTGCTCCAGGTAGGGCTGTGCATGCTCCCTGCCTAAAACTCTGGACAGCCACTGCCAGTCAGTGAAGACAGCACCAAGCTAGATGACCAATGTTCTGACTCAGTATAAGGCAGCTTTCTGCATTCCTGCAAAAGGCTCGAGCAGTTCTGTCTTAACTCAAAGTCACCCGCTTTGCTCTTGAAGAAAAAACCATAATGGAGTTACACGTAATGTGCGGTTTGGTTCTTTTACAGGCAAGGCGTCTTACCTCCCTCTCCTGTGCAACGTTTTTCTTCCTTCAGCAGGAATCCATAGCCATCTGGCCCTCTCACCATCGGGAGCTTCCTCACTTTGAAAGGGACCCAAGAGGCGTCAGCCATGGTGGCTGTAACTTTAACGCCACGTTGCCGGTAAAACTCCTCCGATTCAACATCGATCACCAGCAGTCCCATTGGATTGCTGCTGTGTTTGAGCTGGAATCCGAGTCAGGGAGAAGAAAAACCCACACGTTAGGCCCTCGATGTTAGAACCAGCACCAAGATACCAAACATCCCACTTGGCACTTTGCAGAGTGGGCAGGAGAGGAGAAGCCAATACACAGCAGGTTGTAGGCACTCGCAATGGCCCCTCCATACTGGTAGTGCAGTGGCAAATTCAGAAGTGCAGGGTCCCTTCATAATAGTCACAGCCATGCCTCCTTCTAAGATTATACAACCTTCGATATAGAATAATCTGGCCAGGCTTGAACGCTGCTTTCTGCTTCTCTGTCACTTTCACTATTTGACCGTCTTTTCTCACTGTCAGAGATATTGTGTGAATTGCTGAACTCAAACTGTTTGAGGATGTCGATGGGATGCTATCATCGTGATTCACTATCTCTTCTTCTGTACAACTTGTCTTGGCTTTTCGAAGAAGGAACCAATAAAGGCTTGCTTGCAATTAACACTTACTGGGACTCTTCTCAGTGGCTAACACATTCCTCTTTCATGCCGATTGGCTTGTAGAATGCTGGAGACATAGGGACCCTGCTGGGACCTGGCTCTCAAAAAGGTCAAGGATCAAAGACCCCCTGAGACCCTGGATGACTACACCCCTGCTCCACACCCACACTCCCAATGACCTTGGGCATCTCACTTCTGACTGAGGCCATTATCAGCCACACTGTAATGTAATATTGGATGTGACAATGCTTCTAGACTGTTGCTATTTTTGGGTGGCATTCAACCACATACCAGCAAATTTAGATTGCGCAATTATAGCTGACTTGGAGATCTTGTCCAACAAACCTGCTTCCTCAAAAGATTAGACTTTCTGCAATAAGAAACGTGACGGGCAAAAACACTGGAAGGCATGGTATAATATTTGCTTTTATGTAAGATCATCTAATGTCCACGCAAACAAATCAGGATGAATGTTCATTAAACAGCCAGAATAATCTAATCTCCATATCTGGATGGATGCTCAATAAACTGGTTATCTGGATGAATGCTCAATAAACCGGTCATCTGGAATCACCCTCATAAGACACCTGGATTCTCTCTTGCGGGCCAAGGTATGGGAGCTAGTGTGGTGTAGTAGTTAAAGTGTCAGACTGGGACCTGGGAGACTAGGGTTCAAATCCCCACTCAGCCATGAAACTTACTGCGTGACCTTGAGCCAGTCACTACCTCTCTGTCTAACCTACCTCACAGGGCTGCTGTGAGGATAATGTGGAGAAGGAGAGGGCCATGTAGTGTGGTGTAGTAGTTAATGTGTCAGACTGGGACCTGGGAGACTAGGGTTCAAATCCCCACTCAGCCATGAAACTTACTGCGTGACCTTGAGCCAGTCACTACCTCTCTGTCTAACCTACCTCACAGGGCTGCTGTGAGGATAATGTGGAGAAAGAGAGGGCCATGTACACCACACTTTGAGCTTCTTGGAGGAAAGGTGGGATAATGCAATAATAAATAAAACGAATCAAATAAATACAAGAGGTGGGAATATTCTGCTCCCACCCCACATTTATATTCTGTGGTTAGCATAAAAGTATGCAAGTGTAGAATGGGAAGTTACTTGTCCCTCTGGGCAGCCGCTGAGAACATGACCGCAGAGGCCTCTTCCCATCCAGACAAAGGCACAGATGACAACGCAAAAGAGCATTCTTGATCAATGGACAAGCGTTTGGATGGAAGAGCTGTTGAAATGTTTACCTAACCTAAGTGCTTGTCCATGCTGCATGTGGAGTGCCTTAGTGAGACAGGCCAGTATTATTGTCCCAGAAGTGCCCTTGGGGAAACTGTGGCTGTGGGATGGTGACTTGAAGGCTTGTAAGGTTCCTTCCCCAAGATCAGCTTTTGACATTTTTGGAATAGCATGCTAAAGCCATCAGGGGAGAGCACAAGGGGCTCAAGGGATCACCAGCAAGGAACACTCAACAACAGTTGCTGGACTCCAGCTCCCATCATCCCTGACCTTTGGCCATACTGGCTGGGGGCTGATGGGAGCTGTAGTTCAACAACATCTGGAGGGCCACAGGTTCCCCATCACTGCCCTGCTTTAAAGGGAATTGGATCCAAGGTCTACTCAAATGACGCTGATGTCAAGCTCTTCTCAGGGTTTCAGATACCACAACGTTAGCAAGAGACCTCAGTCAGGCAAAAACATTGTATTGTAATTATTGCTCTTAGAATGTTCTTGTGTCATTTATTCATGGAAGTTAAATCTTATATACACACACAAACTTCCTTTACCGGAAAATATGCCTGTTCTTTTAAAACAACACTTTCTGTTGAAAAGTTGTTCATGTTCACATGTAAATTTAATCAGTAGATAGATTCCTTTATTTGCAGATAAATACCAACAACATTTTAAAAAAATGAGAGAGTGAAGAGCATAAAATCAACAATAAATTAACATTCATAAAATAAGTACAAAATACGTCACAAATCAGTAGATCAGTTGAATACATCAACACAGCTGGATGATGGATCACCCATCAGGGAAAGCGTGGATGAGCACCGCAGACAAGGTTTAAGCAGGTGACTAAATGCCATTACTGTGGGTGGCCCCCTGATGTTCACTATAAGCACATTCCAAAGGGCAGGTGCCACCACACTAAAGGCCCTGGTCTTAGTGGAGCACATGGCAGGGACCTTACATGGGTAGGCATTCCTGCAGGTAACCTGTTCCCAAGTTGTCCAATCAGTCAGCAAAGGCTAGCATTTCTATAGTCAAATTGCAGCCCCAGTACCTTTTTTTGAAGCTGAGCAGGAGTCCAGTTCTTGACGCTGACACCGTTGAGCTCCAGAAGCCACGAACCGTCCAGCACTCCCGCTTGATGAGCCGGCCCATCCCTTGGCACAGATAGCCGGAACGTGCCCTTCACACCTGAAAAGGGCACAACAACAGGAGTATTTCCCTTGAGAAAAAAAGAATATGGACTCTGGCTGGAGGCCACTATTCTGCCCTAACCCACTGGCTTGCCCATGCCTCCATCAGCTCCTTTCCTTCAGGCGTGAGTTCTGAAGAGGAGAATTGGAAACCAATGCGGGAAAAGCTTGCAAAAGAAGTAGGTAATGTTGAAGGCTCAAGTTGACTGCCAGCATGACTGAGAATGGGTGGGGAACCTCAAGCACGGGGGCCAAATCTGGCCCTCCAGTCCTCTCTTTCTGTCCCTCAAGGCTCTCCCAGGCCCCCTTGCCTGGCTGAAATGTGTCCTTGAACTCTAAATGATGCCTCTTGCTTGCCTGATGGGGGATAGAGAGGGGGGGGTGCACAAGTGTGTGAGTAGAAACTAGCCTGCTGTACAAAGGTAATATTTACATTTCTTGCTCCACTCACTTTTGCTTCTATCTCGCCCGCCACTGGTGAGTGGCTCTCAGAAGGTCAGTAATGTAGTGGGAAATTCAGAAGTGCAGGGTCCCGTCATGATAGTCACAGCCACACACACCCTTTTTTACTTCTGGGTTGAGAATGAGATCCTTGCTAATACCTTCTCCCACAACAATAGACATCTCTAGGAGCCAATCAGCATGAAAGGGGGGAGTGTTAGCTGCTGAAAAGTCTTCTCAGCAGCTGACTCACCTCCTTTCACTCTGACCAGCTCCAATCAACAGGAAAGGACAAGGAAGCATGTTAGAAGACTCTTCTCAGTGGTTAACACTCCCTTTTCAAGCTGATTGGTTTGTAGGAAGTTGGACACATAGTGACCCTGCTGAGACCCTGCTCCCAAAAAAGTAGAGGGACTAAGACCCCCCGAGACCCTGGACGACTACGCCCCTGCAGAAAGTTGCCCAGAAGGGAACTATTACTGTTGTTGTTATAATTATTTGCATATATAGCTCACCTTTTCTCCAAGGAGCTCAAGGTGGCGTACATGGTTCTGCCTCTCCTCATTTAATCCCCACAACAACCCTGTAGGTTAGTCTGAGAGGCAGTGACTGTCCCAAGGTCACCCAGTGGGCTTTATGCCCAAGTGGAGATTTGAACCCTGGTCTCCCAGGTCCTAGTCTAACACTCTAACCAGTACATCGCACTGGACAAAGAATGCCAAATAGGGAACTGTTAATGTTGTATAAAAAATGTCAAATTATAAATGGTATGATTACCCCTCTTTCGTAACAAGTGTTATATGATTTTTTTTTTAATTACTAATTGTTACGATTGTAAAATATTTGATGCTGCAGCTGATTATACTCTTTTGTTTTAACCATAGTTTGAACAATGTTCTACTTTTCCCACAATTCACAGGGTTCTTGCAGGAAAGCCACAACCATTAAATTGATATAAACACTGATTATCTGTCTGTTATGTAGATAAACCCTTAGAATCGTGTCTGAGAACAGTTTCCCACAGTAGGTATTTATTTCATCTACTCAATAACTCCCCTCATATTATTGCATGTGAGAAATAAAGTCCCATCCCTTGAAATAAATACATTGCAAATTTCAATCTGCAAATCAACCAGTTCATGCAAACAGCCCTTGATACACAGTGTGTGTTCCAATGGTAAAATCCTGGTTTTCCTCAGGCAGTATTTGGTTATTTCTTTGTGGCGAAAAATGCAAACCGCCACAGTTGAGTGTGGAGATGACATCCTTCACTACCTTCTGGAGCTGAAACGCTGAAGCCAAAGCCACTTTGGTCCTTGACAACATGACACAGCTGTGGCCTGTTGTGACACGGCAAGAGCTGAGCAAGGTCCTGGCTGAGGGCTTTTGCCAAGTCGTAGGCCGTCCCAGCCAGAACGGTGAGCGAGACCTGCTTTCCGCTGCTCTTGATCTTCCAAACCACCTATCACAAAAGAAATGGAAATGGACCGCCTTCAAGTCGATCCCGACTTACGGAGACCCAAAAGAGGCAAGGCTCAAAAGAGAGTGGCCTGGACTCTAGAGCACTGATTCCCAAACTCCCTCCCTAGACCACTTAAAACTAGATGATTTTTCTGCCTGTTCTTTAGCAAGATGCTTACAGTATTTTTATATATATACGGAATTAATACAATAAGGAAATAAAAGAAACAATAAAAATGCAGTCAAAACTCAGCATGAATAATTTTAGATGTTGACTACCCTTTTTTATAAACCAACAACTCCCACTCTGAGACACCCTCTTTCCCTTGCAGATATGCTGCTTCCCTTCATTCCCATGTATTGACTCCCCACTCTTTTCAAGTGCCTTGTCAGCCTCTTTGCCCCACAGAGTTGCCGCTGCTCACCACTTGTGTCAAGCTTGCGGGCCACACTTTGAAAGCTCGTGCTCTTGAGGCATGTGGTGTGGGACTCAGCTTGGGCACTGCCAGCATGGGCAGTCTCAGGATAAGATTTTTTCAAAACAAAACAACAGTTGATGTGTATAGCCAGTGGAGACTGGTGGCTCCAATGTCAGTAGGTCAGTGAATCCAGTCCAGGTTTTAGTCTAAGCTTTCAAAGAGCTGTCCAAGGTGCTGAGGCTGTTGTACGGATTACAAAGCACATGCACAGGCAGCTGTTTGAGGGGTAGGGAAGGAGAGTCCTGCCAAAACCTAAAATATTATATCTTTTGATTCAGTGCTCCAACTATGCCCGGGGCCCACACCCTTTACCTTTTATCACAGCCCCTTAGCTACTGCGTTTAGAATGTTACAAGGCTAGGGGTCAGATTATGATTTGGCCCAAACCGCAGGAAGTTAGGGGGCAGAGTTTGTGAATTTCATTAAGCCCCTGCCCCCTAACTGCCACATCTTTCCCCTCCATAATTTAAACACTGTTTAGACTAGGAGATGTCAAGGAGAGCAAAGCCCACCCCAAAATAGGAAACACAGCCAAGCCTTACCCTAAAGTGCTCCATGCCTTCAACAGACACACCATTCACCTCGAGGATCCGGTCACCACTGCACAGGCCTCTGCGGTGGGCCAGGCCCCCAGGCGTCACCTGTCGCACAATGTGCCCGCTGTCACCCACCTCCTGACGCAGCCAGAACCCAAAGCTTTCGCCATCTTCTTTCTTCAGAAAGCAGAAGCGCACCTGAGCGGCTCCCTCCAACTCTGTGCAAGGTAAGATCAGAGACTGACCCTGTGGTCTCGGGGTCCCCAACGTGGTACTCGTGGATGCTGTAGCATCCTCAGACACCACCCCCTTTGTGCTTCCCCCTAACTTTCCAAATTTTTCGATTTTAAAACAGATTACTTGTTCCGTTAAATACACAACATTAACAACATTTGCAGAAAACGTGGAGGGCACGTACATCAGCCCATATCAACCCTTGTAGTGGAAAATAATACAGTATTACAAAATGTACAGTGCTGTAAGTTGCTTGGAGACCTTTCGGGTAGCACGTGACTAAAATGTCTAAATAAATTATTTATTATTTTAGCATGTGTTTTTTTAAATTGTGTTAAATTTTTTAAATTGTGTTTTAAATTGTTTTTAAAAGATGTGTTTTAAATTTGTATGTTTGTTTTTGATGTTTTCAGTTACTGTAAACCGCCCAGAGAGTTTTGGCTGTGGGGCGGTATACAAATACAATAAATAAATAAATAAATAAATAATGATTAACAATAAAAAAAATACAAAAGAAGCTGATTTTGGAATTGTTCATATTGCAACACATTACCACAACACATCTACATTTATTTGTGCATTTTAAAATATCTATAAACCACACTTTCATATAAAATTTCACAAGGCGGCATGCAACTAAAAACACAATATAACAATAGAAACATCCATTGGGGGGCTTTAAGAGAGAGAGAGAGAGAGAGAGAGAGAGAGAGAGAGAGAGAGAGAGAGAGAGAGAGAGAGAGATCAGATGAGAAGCCCAATCTCAGGAGTTCTAGGTTTGCAGACAAGGGGGCTGCCTACATTTTTTGATCTGTGTCTTCTTATGAGGTGTGGGGTGATGTTTTGTTTGTTTGGGGGAGGTGTTTCTGAGCATCACCAGTTTTTTCTGCTGTGAAATGTGCACGAGGGGGTGCGCCTATGGCAGTTTCCTAGGTTCTCAAACATGTGTCCAGACCAGACCTGAAAAGGTGGAGTAACCCTGCTGTAGCCAGATTTAGAAGATGCCGGTAGGTCCCTGGGATTTCCACGCTTTGCGGCTCAGCAGGCCATGCAATCAAATCTAAACCCTCTGCCTTTCCTCCCATGATCCTGCCCAATCACCAGCCCCCCCCCAAACTCAACCTGTCATGCGCTAAGGCCATTCCAAGAGGCAAACAACTATTTATGAGGCTGCCACAGGCAGAGGACTTTGGGTGCCACGGTGAAGAGTAGTGAAAGTGGAAAATTGAAGGTTTTCTTCCTCTCTCATATAGGTCATACCCACATCATCCATTTGAAGCATTCTTATACCACTCTTCATGGCTTCCCCGCAAAGATCCTGGGAACTGTAGTTCATTACGGGTGCTGGGAATTGTAGTACTATAACAGCCAAAGTATAGTACCCAGGATTCTTTGGGGAAAGCCAAGAATGTTAAAGTGGTATAAATGTGCTTTAAATGTATGGTGTGGATGTGACCATAATACCAGAACCTAGAGGTCATCCAATGAAGCTGGATGGTGAGAGATTCAAGGGCAGATTCCTCGGAGGAAAGACATGCTAAAAATGTAATAAATAAACAGAAAAAACAAGAACTGCCAGCCTTTGAGAAAACCTATTCCTCTATTTTCTTGTATAAGTTCCTGTTCTGGTGTGACTCATGTTTGGAAAGAGACAAGCCCAGAATGGTGACTCTACAAAAGCTTTGGATCACTTTGTCATGTCTTTGCATTGGGCATGAATGAATGACGGAGAGAGACACAAGACAGATGTAGCGGAAGGTGGAAAGGCCAGAGCAGTAACTCACACATAAATGCAACGGACACACTCCTCTGAGTGCAGGTAATTCTGCTGAGTCTGCATTGGTCTTGGTTGATGTGGAAAGCCCATAGAATTTCACTCTCTGGAGTGGGGGGCATTGACTGGAAGGAAGCTAGCCCAGAACAGTGACTTATGCAGCACCCCTATTGAGCAGCCTCTGTTGATGGGCTGTTTTGGCTCACAGGAGGATTAGTTCATTTACTTATTCCTTGTGGCATGCCTGCAATTCTCTTGGGTGCTGCTTGGCTCACAGTTTGGGAAACGCTGCTCTGATTAATCCTCTGTGGGTCAGGAAAGGTAGCGGAGAGGGGAGGAAGGATCTGACAGTTTCGGTTTCTAATTTTTCTACTCCTAAGTTCAGTTTCACCACATTTCTCTCTCAGTTTGCATTTAAAAAAAAAAAGTCCTTCCAAGAACCCATCAGCATTTTTAGTGTGCATTTCTTCTAGCATACACATTTTTGCAAGCAGATTTGCCAAATGTAATCGAATTTTTGTATTCTGTTTTCACTAGTATATTATTTTTATGCTCACTTTCCCCTGCATTTTATATAAACTTATGCAAAATTCAGGGAAGTGCCAATTCTGAAGGAAAATTTCATTTTGGTTCACATCGCGCTTTGCTAGATGCAAATGAGAGAGATTCACATTACAATGTGCACAAAACAGAATTTCCCTATCAGTAGGTCCAGGACAAGGTAGGCAGTGTTGAGATCTCCGACGGGAGAAAACCCAACCCTCCTCCTTTGCAAACACCACAAGAGAAACAGCTGCTCTTTCCCACCCACGCCGGCCCAGCTGTCCCTGCCATTATTACCAGAATCCTCCGCCAGCGACAGGGCTGGGTTATCGATCCCATCTTTCGGGTTAAATTCAAATTTCCTGTAACACCAAGAAGGAAAGGGAAGTGTCACCCAGAGCTTGGAGGCAGTCAAGGGTGCTCCGGCTCCCAAACCCACTTCATCTAGAGACAATCAAATGCAGCCTTGGCAACTCATTCATGGTCTGCCTTTTAAAAGCATTTAATTCGTGGGCTCAGTTTCAAGATATTGGCATGTGGCCCAAACCTCAGGACAGGAGCATTTGTGCATGTGTTTCAACATCAACCCATCATGTCCATCTGATTGTGCAAACTGGCCCCTGTGTGTGTGTGTGTGTGTATGTGTGCGCGTGATGGATGGATACAACGGCCGAGGAAATAATAACGGAACCAAGGCCCACTCATTTTCAGTGTAGTATCCCTGCTTGTCACTCACATGGTGGTTAACTCCGTGGTGTCCTGAAGCCCTGCAAAAAGGAAGGATCTGGGGGTTAATGGAAAGCATTAAGCACACTTCCAAAAGGCAGAGGTCCTCCCTCCTCCCAAAGGCACTCATATCCTCTCCCCTTCTGCCAAGGTACCTCTGAAATACCAATCCAACTTCCCTGGGAGTAACTCCCATTGAACACCATGGGCCTTTCTTCTGAAGAGACACGCGCAGGATTGCACTGGTAATGCGTAACTTTTGATGTGTTGGGGGCTCAGATTTGCTACAAAGCTTTGTCTGGAGGGCACCAGCTTGGGGAAGGCTGTGCAATCTTGTGGAGGAAGGACAATGCAACAAGTGAAGCGCAGAAGCTGCCGCTTGACAGTTCCCTGCTAGGGACGGGCAAATCTGTCCATTTCTGTTTTGCTTATTTTCTCATTTTTCCAATTTTAAGTTTGTGTGTTATTTGCATGAATACAGGCACTCATATGCACACTTCAGTGTATGCGTTTTTGTACACTTTGCTTGGCTGGAGAATTGCATTGCAAAATTCAGAGCAGTGCGACTTTCAAAGGGTGGCTGAGCTCTCGCTCAGATATGGTTTCAGAAAGTGTGAACCAGGTAAGTTCTTCTTTAAATGCAAACTGAATCAAATTTCTCCCCCGCTCCTATTGCCAACCTACAGAACATGCTGATCGGTACCTTCTGTGTCAGGTGACCAGGAAGGGATCTGAAAAGCAAGAAAACCCCAGATTCTGGGCGCAGTGGGAGCTGATTTATCTTCAGTCAGGCCATTGGTCCATTAGGCTGACTCAGCAATGGGGAACCTGTGGCCTCCCAGGTGTTGTCAGACTATAGCTCCCACCATTCCTGGCCACTGGCCGTGCTGGCAGTCCATCAACATCTGGAGGGCAGCAACAGGTTCTCGGGCCCTGGTCTACAGTATTGATTCTAAACCAAGGATGGGGAATCTGTGGCCCTGCAGATGTTGTCGGACTCCAAATCCCATCTGTCCCAGCCAGCGAGGCCAATGGTTAGGGGTGACGGGAGCTGTAGTCCAGCAACATCTGGAGGGACCCCCACAGGTTCCTCATACCTGATCTACAATGTCTGGGAGCAGCTCCCCAGGAATTTGTGATCAGCTCCATAACCAAGCTCACTTGTCCTTCCACACTAAAGCGTTCCTTTCCGGCAACCCGATTTAAAGTACAGGAAAAATTTTAAACTTGTTATTGTTAGACAAGGTGGGACAACAACAACCAACAACAGCAACAATCATCAATGATAATGATGCAAAAGGTGCACTGCTTTGACCTAACTGATCCTAGTCTGCACAGTGACCCTTTCCCGAGTTTGTTTATAACTCAGTGAATGTTGGAAGATTCAGGACCGACAAGAGAAAGTCCATCTTCACACAGCGCGGAGTTAAACTATGGACTTCGCTCCCACAAGAGGCAGTGAAGGCCACCAACCTGGACAGCTTTAAAAGAAGATTAGGCAAATTCGTGGAGGATAAGGCTATCGATTGAGAGCCAGTGTGGCATAGTGGTTAGAGTGTTGGACTATGACCTGGGAGACCAGGATTCGAATCCCCACACAGCCATGAAGCTCACTGGGTGGCCTTGGGCCAGTCACTGCCTCTCAGCCTGAGAGGGAAGCAATGGTAAACCCCTCTGAATACTGTTTACCATGAAAACCCTATTCATAGGGTTGCCATAAGTCGGGATCGACTTGAAGGCAGTCCATATGGCTACTAGCCATGATGGCTATGCTCTGCTTCAATAGAGGGAGGCAGGTGCTTCCAAATACCAGTTTCTGGAAACTGCAGGAGGGGAGAGTGGTCTTGCAGTCAGCTCCTGCTGGCAAGCTTCCCAAGGGCAACTGGTTGGCCACTGTGAGAACAGGATGCTGGCCTAGATGGGCCACTGACCTCATCCAGCAGGCTCTTCTGATGTTCTTATGTTATGTTTAACTGAAGTACAAATGCCTGTCTTTGGCTGGACCTTCTTCTAACTTGTCTGAGTTAATCTCGTACTGATTACCTGCGTTAGGAGGCAGCAGGGGTGGGTGGGAGGTATTACTTTACTTGCCCTTTGTGGCCGGCTGGGGAGCGATTGTTGTGTCCTCGGCCTTTATAGGCACCGGTTCACATCCTTGCTGGGCTGTCCTTCCCAAAGGGAAAAAGGCAGTATTATTCAGAAGCAGAGCACTTGCTTACATTCATGTTCATCGTATCGTAAAGGGCACATCCAGATTGTCAGTGTTTGCATACTGGGAAAATTTAGATTTGCACAATTTAAGTGCTCTGTTCCCTAGTGCAACAAATCCACTTAAAAAAAAAGTTTTCTCATGGTTAGGAAAGTGATAGGGAAAATGCATTGAATTAGCAAGTGAACCATTAGCAATAATCATCCAGGCCAGGCAAGAAAAAGATCACACTGGCCATCTTTAGGGTATATTTGTACCCCAATGAGATTTCCAGTGGAAGGATGGGGTAACTCTGTACCCCAGAGACCATTTTTGCCTGTGTTGTTAGTACGTGTGCTTGATAATACTAAAGGACCTTGAGCCAAAACCACTTTTTCAGAGGAGGGAGAATTTTTCTGACCAGTAAACACTAGTCCCTTCCCCATGCATATTGAGTAAACCATACAATTTGCCTCCAGGGCTCTTTGCTGGGGTATATTTGGACCCCAGTGGTGTTTTGTTTCCATAAGGAAAACAGTAAATGGTAACGGGCTGAAATTTGGGGATGTTGTACAGGTTAAAATTTGTGACAATCCCTGTAGGCCTACTTATGTGTACATTACACAATTAAAAGTGCACCTAGGGTCCAGATGTACTCCAGAAGTCAGGATAAGATGAAGACGTGTAAACACCTCGCAGGTAAATCAGGATGAATGCTCAATAAGTTGGAGCCCTAAGTAGAAAGGAACCTTAAAGATCTTCTAGTCCAACCCGCTGCCAATGCAGGAAACACATTTTTACTACAACAGCCCTAAAAGGTGATCATCCAGGTTCTTATGCTGTTCTTGCAAAGCTGAGCCCGGTTCCATGGAAAAATGAGAGGAATGTAAGAAACTGCCTTATACCAAGTCAGGCCATCCAGCTCAGCGTTGTTGACACTGACTGACAGTGGCTCTCCAAGGTTGACGGAAGTCTCTCTCAGACCTGCCTGGAAATGCTGGGGATTGAACCTCTTAGCTTCTGCATGCAGAGCAGATGCTGTGCTACTAAGCTATGGCCTTTCAGAGGCTTTCCAAGAAGAGTTCTAGCAGGACCTAGAAGATCTCTTCTTGGCTTTTCAAGAAGAGACCTAGCAGGATCATTTGAAGAGGGGTAGGGTTCCCCAGGCTTAGCACTTGAAATTTGTTTCCAGGGCCAGCTATCAGTCCCAGATTATGTGAAGAAACCAGGGTGTGTGTTTGTGTCTTTTTAGCATTTGCAGAGTGCTATTCTTTCCTAGTGGTTAAACACACCCAATTTAAAATTTAAATCAACATGGGGGGAGTGGCAGGGGGGAGATTCAAGGCACTTTGAGACTGTCACTATTTTCAATCTCATACTGGCAAAGTCTTGCGCAACAAACCCACTTTCCCAGAGTATCAGATTTTTTGCAACAAGGAAAGTGATAAGAAAGTGCACTGGAAATTTGTAGGCTGACACGTGTTTTGACACAGTGCCATCTAACCTCCCCACAAACAAATCATTAAATAGCCTCCGTAGACTGTTCTCCTTGCAACAGACAAATCAGGGTGAATGTTCAATAAACAGGTTAGGTGGAAGTGAGCTTAAATAGAGGGACGTGATTCCCAGCAATGGTGTAAAGCAGTGTTTCCCAAACTTTCAACATGCGTGTACCCCTTTTGAGACATGGATTTTACTGGCGTACCCAACTTTCACAAAAATAATTGGGAGAGGGGTAAGGTATTATAACACATTAGTAATTCCTATAATTTTATATGAAATGTTTGTAACAAAATAAATACAAAGTAAATAATAAACATTTTAATAATAGAAATAATATTTATATAACAAAAATATATATTCAAAAATATAGAAATAATTCATATACTAATAATTAAAATAACTATTATTCAAACAAAAAAAACCATTCTGGAAATAAAGAGTGTATATCTCGGGAACCAGACAACCTAGACACTTAGTGGTTTTTTTAAATTGAAGCTGAGAGTCTGGAGATTAAGGTAAGTTAGCTGGAGACCCGGAGGGGACCCCCCCAAAACCGGAAACTCCAGCCAAAAATCATGCAGCATGCAGCAGGTTTACAGAGGCAGCGCTTGCCTGGGCTAGCCTACCCTACCTGCTGGAACAGCCACACCCTCTTCCCCTGAAACCCCTGCACACCCCTTGCTCAAGAAACCCATACATACCAGTTTGGGGGTGCCCTGAACCACCCTCTCCTCAGCAGCTTACCTCTCTTCTGCCTCATGGCTGCTTGAGTGCGTGAAGGTCCAAGGTCCAGCACGAAGAGGCAGCTTAACCTGGGGATCCCAAGGGTTTAATGTTTAAGCAGGGCAGGTAGGGTTGCCAGGCTCAGGGCCTGAGACTGATCCTGTATCTTTAGGAGAAGAGAAAGTCAGCCAAGTGCAGCTGCTCTTGCAAGACTGTAATGGGAAAAACCACAAGGTGGAATTCGCCCTTCCCCCTGCACACCTTTTAAAGATACAGAAAACCTCTGGGAGGCTATGCCTGGCAAAGGTGCTTACTTCCTCCCATCCAAGGAACTGATTGAGGAGAGAAAAGCTGCTCCTTTGTTCCTAGTGAGGGGGAAGAGGAAAACAGGAAAGTGCCTCACACTATTGCTGTTTTCAGTGGGCAATCAATCCCATACTGGCAAGTGCAGGTTGTGTGATTAATGTTGATTTGCTCCTCTCACGCAACAAAACCACTTCCTCCCCCCAAAACTGGGACTTCTTGCGGTCAGGAAAGTGACAGGAAAATGCACTGGAAAGCTTGGGATAAATAAGAACGAATGCTCAATAAACAGGTGGCCTGGAAGAGACTATTTATTTATTTATTTTATTCGATTTATATACCACCCACAGCCCGAAGGCTCTCAGGGCGGTGAACAACATAGGATAAAATACAGTAAAATCACAAAACAGTAGAGCGTAAATACCAAACAATAAACAACCTAATATACGTTAAAAGCTTAAAAATAGATTAAAATGCCTGGGAGAATAAAAAGGTTTTCACCTGGCGCCGAAAAGATAAAAGTGTAGGCGCCAGGCGAACCTCATCGGGGAGACTGTTCCATAATTCGGGGGCAGCCACTGAAAAGGCCCTAGATCTTGTTACGACCCTCCGAGCTTCTCTGTGAGTCGGAACCGGAGGAGGGCCTTTGATGCTGAACGTAGTGAACTGAAGTCACACTGTTGGTCTGCTAGCTCAATGTTGTCTACGGTGACCGGCAGCGACTCTTCAGGGTTTCAGACAGCCCTACCTGGAGATGCCGCGGACTGAACCTGGGAATCTGTGCACGCACAGCAGGTCCTCCACCCCCAAGCTATGGCCATTCCCAGACTGGCCACTGGCAGCACTTCATTTTCTAAAAACGAGAGGTGCTGGCGGTCCCAATAAGGCAAAATCAAGCCAGATGTGTAGCAAAGGACGTGCACACGGCACAAGTTCAGAGGACCTGCTTTTGTTTGTTGTTACTGTTACTTATCATACTTCACCCTATCCATTTTTATAGAAATGCAACTGAGTGCGATTACTAAAATATATAAACAACATGTTCTGGGGCTGATCCTCAGTACCAAAAATAGGTTCTGGGGCTGGCTCGAGCTGACATGTTGTTTTTATTCTCCTCTGCAAATTTTCCAATATATGACTTAAAAATGTAAACCATACATATAATTCCCCACTGTTTTATTTAATTCTTTTAAAATTCTTTTAATCCTGTCTTGTGGATACACACACATGCAAGGGGAGCGTGTTAGAAGAATAACGTTGTAATTCAGGTTACTTTAATTTTACTCTACGTTATAATGTTGTTTTGAAAAAGTTTTTAATTGCCTGGCACCCAACAGGATGGGGGTGGGGAATCTTAATGTAAACAAATAAGGCTACAATCCTGTGCATCCTTCATGGGAGTAAATCCCACTGAACACAGTGGCACTTGCTTCTGAGTATTATTTATTTATTTATATACCGCCCCATAGCCAAAGGTCTCTGGGCAGTTTACCGTAATTAAAAACATTAAAAACAAATATGCAAATTTTAAAACACAAAAAACAGTTTAAAAACACAATTTTAAATTTTGTTTAAAAACAACGTAAATATGTGTATGATTGCACTGCACAGCAAGAGCAGTCCTGCAAAAATCTAGCTCATGTGTGGGGAACCTTTGGCCCTCCAAATGTTGCTGAACTACAACTCCCATCATTCCTGGCTACTGTCCATGCTTACAGGGGCTCATGGGGATTGCAGTTCAGCAATATCTGGAGGGACAAAGGTTCCCCACACCCAGCCTAGCTAGTCCAGCATCCTGTGCCCCCCAGTGGCCAAACAGATGTTCCCTGGAGACCCACAAGACAGATATGAAGGCCAACAGCCCTCCCCCACTCTTTTGGCCCCAGCAGATTCCAAGGTACACTGTCTCTGGCTTTGGAGGCTCTCTGTGGCTTTCACACAGCTAAGAGCTGTTGATACTATGGGTAGAAACACACTCCCTGTTCTGCTGGTTCCAGTGTGCCTTCACCTCTCTCTTCTGACAGCAGGGGCACATGACACTAGTCAAACCCTGCCCCTTTTTACTGTAAAACCTGGTGGGAGCAGCCTGAGTGTTTTCATTTTTTTAATTTAGCTTCAAAGAGATTTCACAACTGATTGGCAGATCAATCCATTCCGCCTCCAGGTGTGGCTAATGGAAATGCTTTGCTCTGGCAACTAATAGCCCTATTTGCTGTGACTTTATCCTTTAAAAATCTGGTGTAGCTGCTAGCCATCGCTGCATCTTGTGGTACTGAATTCTGTCAGTTCATTATGTGCTGTGTGAAATAGATCTTCCATCTGTCTGGCCCACCGGCTCTCATCCTATAGCAGCTGGACTCCATACACACATGTAAACAATCTCCCTTTCTCCCCCAACAACTATTAATTTTTTTGTGACAGTACAAAAAGGATACACAGGAACCAGATGTGTTTAGTTAAAACAAAGTGCTTTTATTTTTGAGGAGGCACAACAAATGAACCATTCCCCCCAGCCCCAAAACATCCCAACCCTTGGTTCATGTTCGCTGTTTCCATCTCCGAGTCCTCGATTCAAACAGCAGTCCAGAAATTTGGTGTGAGATGAACAACTGGGCTACGCATCATCATACCATCCAAATCACTCCTTTCGGCTTTTTCAGGAGAATCAAACCGAACACTGGGTAGGTGGGAATGAATGGCACATTGCATAGTTATAGGCTGCTAACAGGGGCAAAAAAATGTCCAGAAGGGCTATAAGCCACCAAATTCCACATGCTACTAGTCCTCGGTGATATAAACAAACAGTTTTAGTCCTTGGCCCCAAACATGACTGTGGGATCCATCATGCCACAGTCGTGAATCTTTGAAAAGGTGGGGAGAAGTCACACTGTTGCAGGGAACAAGGCATGTCTTGTGAGGAGGTATTTGTATTCTGGAATTGATCAGAAGGGCTGGAGACAAGCAGTATTGCTTTCAGGGCTAAGCAGAAGTTCCTCAAGGCAACACAAAAACACCCTTCACTTTCGGTGTACAAAAGCCACCTTTGCCAGCGCAACTCACCGTGGTCCTCTCATCCACCTGGGAGTAGTTTTTCATCTTCTAAAAAACTGTTTGCTTCATTTCATTAAAAAAACCCACCAATAAGGCAGCAAATGAAACTAAGTGAATATGCATAGATAGGACTTTAAAAAAAAAATTAAGGCAGTCAGTTCATCAGAAACAGGGAAGATGGGAGAAACTGACAACTGAACCAGAGTTTGAATGCTGGTGTGGAGATCTGCCATCTGCACTGTGAAGATGTGAGGGAGCCAGGTTTCTAAGAACATCGTGAGAGCCCTGATGAATCAAGCCAAAGGGCCATCTAGTCCAGCATCCTGTTTCCCACAGTGGCCAATCAGATGGCTTCGGGAAGCTCACAGGCAGGGCAGGAAGGCAACAGCCCTCCCATACTTTTATTCCAAAGAACCTAAGAAGACCCCTGATGGATCAGGCCAAAAGCCCATCTAGTCCAGCATCCTGTTCTCACACCGGCCAATCAGATGGACCTGGGAAGCACACAGGCAGGTCCTGAAGGCAGTAGCTCATCCCACAGCGGAAAAATCTGCTACGACTCCAGTAGTAGTGGGTTGGTTGTAGGCACCCCATAGCACCACACTTTCCCCCTAGGGTTGCCTTTCCCAAACTGGCACCAGTGCACGCCTTTCCCCAGAAGATTCCGGCAGGAGTGGGGCGCTAGAGACTCCCCCGTTGAAGGTCTCCCAGCATCCTCTTGACCTCGTTCTCCACGCGGATGAACTTGGCCTTCTTCCAAGGGTTGGCGGTTCGCTGGCGGCTGCACCGCAAGTCCTCCAGGAGCAAGCCAAGATGCTGCTGCACTCTGTCCCGGTCCCAGATGGGCAGGTTCTTCTGGACCACGTTCAGGATGATGGCCCAATAATCAGAGACGTCAGCCCCCATCGACAGGAAGATGAGCACCTTGATGCCATCACGGTCCTTGCGCAGAGCGTGAAGGGCTTGCTTGCCTTCCTCGCTGATCTCATTGAAATACAAACTAGGCAGGTGAGAAGGGAGGAATGGGAAAAGC
The DNA here is from genome assembly GCF_030035675.1 of Rhineura floridana. Taxonomy (NCBI): domain Eukaryota; kingdom Metazoa; phylum Chordata; class Lepidosauria; order Squamata; family Rhineuridae; genus Rhineura; species Rhineura floridana. The sequence continues at coordinate 40,980,421 of NC_084491.1, forward strand.
TTAAGAAGTCTTCATATTCGTGCCCAATATGGAAGAGAAATCAATGTGGCGCTGGAAGGCTAGAATGGGCTATATCATTTCGGCCTGCGAGGGGTAGAATATGTGTGTGTGTGTGTGTGTGTGTGTGTAATCACGTTTTTGAATGATTCCTTACATTAAAAAGTCCCTGCAAACAGAAAACCAGCACAGCAGGCAAAAGGCTACAACCTTTCTCCCGGAGATGCTAGTTTTCTGTATGCAGGGATGTCTTTTCAAACAAACAAAAAATAAGGGAGCATTCAAAAGTGACCCCTCTCTCCTGTAGTCTAAAGTGGGATGGTCCTTCTCCCACCCATCCCCACCTCCATAGACCCAGACTTTGGCAGCTAGTGAGGACACAGATGCACATCAACTTTTGAAAAAGCTGAGAGAGGAATTTTTCCTCTCCCCCTCCCCATTTAAAAAGCTACACCCTCTGGCTCCCCAACCACATTGACCATGTTTCAGCTGATGGGCGGGAGCAAGCATGCCTCGCTCCAGCAAAGGAACCATCGAGAGTGGACGTTAAGCTCCCAATTGTTCCTTTGAAGCCTTGCCCTTACCCAGTCCACACCTGACAACATGTCTGACATCAGGTGGAAGAGCAGATGAGCATGGCTTCCCAAAAACTGGCCTCGCGGGACAAGCAGGGATGCCTGGCAAGCCAGGTTTGGCCCACGGGCTGGAGGTTTCCCACCCAATACCAAATACTAAACCAGGAAGCTGCAGGGAAGGCCGCTGAGACTCACTGGACTGTTTCTAGCGTCACATGCTGCTTGGCTTCCCCCACAAGGGCCAGCGCAACCGCGTCAGTCACCGAATTGTAGGCCACGTCGAGTTCCTGCAGGTTCCGGTTCGTCGCCAGGTGCTGGGTGATCACCTCCACGCCTTGGTTCCCCAGAGAGGTGTGCAGCAGCGACAGGTGCGTCAAAGAGCTGTTTCCGGCAATGCCTTCAGCGAGGTAGTGGGCGCCCTGTTCCATCACAGGGTTGTCCGCCAACCTGTGGATAGCACAAACGCAGGGAGGCGGCAGTGAGAGTTGGGCTAGCCAAGGCTGTGACCCGACAGACAGTCTGTCAGAGGGCTCAGCTGTTTGAGGGTGAGTAATTACTACATTTTCTAGCCATCTCGTTTTCAGATTTCCTAGCCATCCCGTTTTTGTGGGAACTGTGCGGTTTTCCAGAAGCTTATTATTGGTTCCTCGGTGAGGAGGAAGAGGATCAGGGCCAGATTCAAACTGTTATGATTGTTTTATTTTTTCTTCAGAATAATAGTTAGGCTTGGATCCTAAGATCCAAGTTCATTATTTTTATTTATTTATTTATATAAATAAAACATTTTACATGCCTTTCAGCCAAAACAGGCTGCCAGAGCAGCTTAACATACCAATAAAAACAAGACAAGACAGTCGGTTATAATAAAAAAAGACACAACACAAAAGGAAAATGGATTGGTAGGAAGGAGGAAACAACCAAACGCAGGTGTCAGTTCTTAATTACAAGCTCTTCTGATGAGCAGCCAGGATAGGAACAATTCATGAAGAATTGGAGCCAAAGTGGCTGGCTGGTGTCTCCTCCGCAGCAATGGAGTCATTACAATTGCTTTTATGTATGAAGCTGTGCAAGAGTGCTTTCTTTAAAAAAAAGATCGCTGGTGTTTATAGTGTGAAACCGCTTTGGCGTGTTTTATGGGAATGCATAAATGGGAATTAAATAAAGATCTGGTCTCTGACCAAAAAAGAGAATGGCCGCAGGGCACTCAGGAGGAATGGCTTCGTGAGGGGGGCGGCGGCAGGGGGGAGATAAGGAAGGCTACTGCAGCAGCTGTCCTTCAGCCCTCTGCACCTGAGGCAATTGCCTCCCCTGGCTCAGTGGCAGGGCTGGCCCTGTTCACGCAGGTTTACGATGAGGTCTGACAAGCTCAGCAAGCACTGTGCATGAACTGGGCCCATTCCTCTTGGAATAAGTCCCAGGACTCTTTGCATGGAAGGCAGGCAGGAATTCTTGTGCAGAAAAATCAAGGTGGGGAGGCTTGCCTAAAGTCTGCTGTAAAACATAGGTCCAAAGCAGGTTACAGATTAACAAAACAAAAACCAGTAAAACTGCCATAAAATCTTATAAAAACGGCACAGTTTAAGACAAGGACATTGAACCAAGGTGGGGCCATTTAAAGAAGCTAAGGCTTGTAGCGACGTTCCAGTCAGTGTAGCAGACCCACTGAAATTAATGGACCTCCGTTAGCTGTGTCCATTATCTTCAGCGAACACCGGATACAACCCAAGTCTGTGATGCTTAGCACACTGAGTAGGGATGAAATCCCACTGAAAACTCGGCAGCACTTACTTTTGAGTAAATTTGATAGAATTCTGCTGCAAATCACTTTGTTCACGAAACAATGGCACAGAAACGTTTTAATGCAGAATTTGCCTGATCTTCGTGCAAGATTTGAGGTTTCCGGTTGCAAAACTCAGAATTTTTTTATTTATCAGAAAGCCGGCATAGGCTTTGAGTCTCAGCCAGTCTTTGGGGTCTCCTCCACAAATTAGATGAGACCACCACAGGCAAGCCTCAGCCTCTTGGGTGGTAAGCCATGACTGCTAAAGGCTGCTTTAAACAATAAGATAATAGATAGCAACAACACCAACAAATGCTTCCTGTTTGGATGAAAACCTCTTTTGTTTTGCTCTCCCCATAGGAACCATATAGGCACAGAGCACACATCCCTCCCCACCTAACGTGTGCAGGAATTGGGGCTTCCCAAGGCCATGCTCTGTTCACTCTCACCTTAAGGTGCTCACCACACATTTCTCGTGCAACAGCAGGTCCCTGATCAACTTGCAGGCTTCAGGCCCCAGGCTGTTGAGCTGCAAGCTGAAAGAGAAAAGAGAGGAGCATTTTACTCCAGGCAGCCCATGCACTTTCTTCCTGCCTCTCGTCCCCTCCTGATCACAGTTTGCTGCCCTCTGGTGAAAGGCACAGAAATGCAATCGATGGGACAATGGAAAAAAGGCACACTTTACAACCTACTTGCCAAATCATTAAATTGTCTAAGACATGGGGTGATGGGATTCAACTAAGTCCTGCTCCGAGTTGGCCCGTTGAAATCAAGGGATTTATGTTAGTCATGGCCATTTAATTCAACATTCCGAGTAGGATGTAGCTGGACACAGTCCATGGCTGCAGGAAGAGTTGCTGTCATTGGAAACATCACTCTCTGGAATATGGGGTTCCAAAAATTAATCAAACTAATGTACTGCATCCATTTTCTAACAGAATTAATGCTCTTGAACATTAGAAGGGTTACGTTAAATGCAAAATCTTACAGTAACTCTAGAGGAAATCTGAGTTCACCAAAAGCGCAATGAAAAGGACCTTATTTCTTGATTAATGATTGCTGTACAATTGTTAGCTCCATGGATTTGATTTGGCATGCTGCTGATTGGACCTTGGCTGATACATTTGCTCATTCTCTTTTTCCTTCTTTTACAGTAAAACATTGAAAACAAAGAAGGCGAAAAATATACATCACAAGCTCACCTATTGAAAGCAATGTAAATGTACTGCCTTCAAGTCGATTCCGACTTATGGCGACCCTATGAATAGGGTTTTCATGAGGCTGAGAGGCCGTGACTGGCCCAAGGTCACCCAGTGTGCTTCATGGCTGTGTGGGGATTCGAACCCTGGCCTCCCAGGTCGTAGTCCAACACCTTAACCACTACACCACACTGGCTCTCAATAAAAGCCATGTACTGCGGGCAAAATCTAAGGATGCATCTCAGCTTGTGAATTTTGTGCAAGTCCCATTAATTTATATAGGAAGGATTCTTTAGGAGGTTTTTTAAAAAATCCAGGGCTCCTCAGCAGCGACCGAGGAAGCAGCAGGGAATGCAAGGAGACAAGATCATATCGAGTCACACATTAGTGGCCCACAAACAATCTTTATTGCTTAGTCCAAAGACCATTGCAGACAAGAACTAAATACAAAACATTAAGACATCAAATGACTTTCATACACACTAGTGGCCCATCAGTGGGCACTTGGGAAAGGGCCATATTTCAGTGGCAGAGCATCTGCTTTGCATGCAGAAGGTCCCAGGTTCAGTCCCCGGCATCTCCAGGTAGGGCTGGGAGTGTCCCTTGTCTGAAACCCTGTAGAGATGCTGCCAGTCAGTGTAGACAACACTGAGCTAGATGGACCATCTAACAGCATAAAGCAGCTTCCTGTGTCTTAAGGGAAGGGGTGTAGCTCAGTGGGACAGCGTCTGCTTTGCATGCAGAAGGTCCCAGGTTCAGTCCCCGGCATCTCTAGGTAGGGCTGGGAGTGTCCCTTGTCTGAAACCCAAGACAGCCACTGCCAGTCAGTGGCACAGGGAACACTGCGCTAAAAGCACCAAAGGTCTGGCCTGGTATAAGGCATCTCCCTCTGTTCCGCTTGCAGCAGCTCTCCACAGTCTTTGAGAGATTTCCCCCAACTCCGTTCCCAAAGAGCATCTCGTAACTGGCTATGCCAGGGATTGAACCTGGCACTTTCTGCTTTGTCACTCCTCAAGATCGACATGATAAACCAACTGATAGGAAACTGATTTCTCTAGCCTCGTATCGGCACCAGTATTGGAATTGTTTTCAGATGTTTTGCCGGTTGTGTGTTTGCCAGCCTGGGCTCCTTTGGGAGGGTGGGATATTACATAAAGAAAAAAATACTGATTCTGCTGCCAAGCGGAAGGACTGCTGCAAGACCTCAATCCGAGGTCTTTTCCAGCCCTGCATCCCAAAAGGCTCTGAACTGGAGATGGCAGGGGTTGAACACGGAGTGAACGAGGGGCCTGCATAGCTCAGGGGCAGAGTGCATGCAGAAAATCTCTGGTTTAGTGCCCAGCATCACCAGTTACAAAGATCTCAAGAAATAAGTAATGGGAAAGACCTTTCTCTGCTTGAAACCCTGGAGAGCATCTGCAACGCACAGTAGAGGATACTCGACTGGAAGGATCAATGCTCTGACATCATATAAAGCAGTTTCCTACATTCCTCAAAGCTGAGCTCTTGTCTCTGAGCTACAGCAGGCCCATGTGAGCTTGTGCACGACTATTAAGCCACTCTAGTTCAACACTGCATCGACAGAGTACCAAGGTGAGGCCACCAACACTTACTGTAGCTTTTTGCACCGTAACAAGATGGGGAAGAGAATCCTCAGGCTGTTGACATCAAGGTGACAAGAGGCCAAGTTCAGCTCCTCAACCTCGTGACTCGTGGTGCCCACGACGGACGCCAGGACAGAGCACTTGAGAGGGGTCATCTTGACAGAGGAGAGGTTGATGGTCCTCAGGGACTGAATAGCCTCAGCCGTGAAACGCTCATTCTGGAACTCGTGCAGAAAGAAGAGGTAGTCCATGAGTTCAGACGGCGGCAAGCCCTTGCGGCTGTTGCGGATGACCGTTTTCTTCATGGCCTTGGCGATCTCAAAGGCCGCCAAGTTCTTGATGGGGCAGCCCAGCTGGTCCAAGATGGCCCGGTTACGCCGTGACAGCAAGCCGCCCATGAAGATTGGGAAGAGTTCAAACACCTCATCATCTGGAGCCTCGTCTGGATGACGCATGGGGCCTTCCACCCCGAGGATGCTGAAGTTGATCTGATCCAATACGTCGTCGTTGAAGTAGTCCTCTTCCTTGAACATCTCAACCGCCATGGTGTGGGCAATGGTGTCGCGGTCCTTGCTACTGAACCGGCTGAAGTAGCGGGGGAAGATCTTGATGAGGTTGAAAAGCAGAGGCAAGATTCGCAGAGGCAGTACTTTGGAGACAATGCTGAGGACCACGGCCACGTCTTCGCCCACCTTGCCAATGACCTCAGAGACCTCCTTGCCCACTCGTTGCGTCAGGGTCTTCTTCTCACCCAAGACCACATAGAGGGCTGCCAGGTATTCCTGCATGGCGGGGATGGTGAAGACGAAGGTATGCTCCTTGCCTGACTGCACACAGGGCGTCAGGAAGAAGCTGAAGACGTCTCTGCGGAAGACGTTCAGAAGGTTGAGCTCGCTCTCCGTCTTCATCTCCACTTCGAAGCAGCGCCGCAGGTCCTCTTCCGAGAAGGAGGTCTGCCGGGACATCACTCCCTTGTAGGCCAGCTTGCCCACTGTCTTGGCCACATACTTCATCATGGAGATGTCGGAGGGGTCAGTGCTGTCCAGCACTTCCCCACTGAAGTTGAGCCGCAGGAAGCTGGTGTAGATTCCAGTGAGGGTCTGGGCTGGGGGCACCGACTTGGTGAAGTACAGGAAGTGCAAAGTGGTGCACACCAGCCAGCAGTAGGAAGGCAGGAAGCAGGCAGCTGCGATCTGGTTATGCCGCTCCAAGTTCCTGGAAAGCATTTCCACCAGGTTGTCTTGCTCATTCGCTTCCTCTGCTGTGGGAGGGCCGGAGGCTCCGATGCATTCGGGCTGGTGCAGGCGCATCCGGAAGTAGAGCTTCTGCAGGTTGATGTCGGAGAAGCCACAGACCTCGATGTAGCGCCCCACGAACTTGCTGGGGATCCGGCGCACTGCAGAGGGCCGAGTAGTGACAATGATGCTCGCCTGGAAGAACAGCAGCAGGCAGAGATACATACGGGTAGGTGAGTGACAGGCAAAGTCAGGACACAAGGCACAACACAGACCACTGGCCCACCCAACTCAGTATCGTCTGCACTGACTGGCAGCGGCTCCCAGGGATTTCAGACTATGGTTGAGAACATCGCACTACCTTGCTCCCTGGGTTCAAAGCAACACAGACAACTGCTGTTGGTCTATCTAAGCTCAGTATGTTTACACCAAGAGTTCCCACACTGTGGCCTGTGGACCACCACTGGTCCCAGAGATACATTCAGATGGTCCGCAGCCTGTTTGTGGATTTGAGGTTGGAGATGGGAGACGGCACATCCATCGCATGAAATATTCAGCATTGACTTTTGACCCTGTTTTTATTGCTTCTTTGGCTTCTTATGTTGTATCGCAATTTGAATTCGATGGAATTCAAATTGTAATGCAATAAAACATATAATAAATAAATAAAAGCTGCAATAAAATTACAATTAAAAATCATACAGTTTAGCACAGCACATTACAATGGCTACAACAGGCAGAAAAATCATTAAGTCGTCTGCCAAGGCCTGCGGCAATTTTCAAGTGGTGCAGAAGGAAGAAAGTTTGGGAACCACGGACCTACACCAGGGAGTAGGGAACCTGTGGGCCTCCAGATGTTGTAGGACTCCAACTCCTAGCAGCCAGCACGGGCAAGAACCAGGGTCGATGGGAGTTGTGGTCCAACGACATCTGGAGGGTTATAGGCTCCCTGTCCCTATTTTTATAGATTGTTGTTGTTGTTATGTGCCTTCAAATCGATTACGATTTATGGCAACCCTATGAATCAGCAACCTTCAATAGCTTCATTATAAACCACCCTGTTCAGATCTTGTATGTTCAGGTCTGTGGCTTCCTTTATGGAATCAATCCATCTCTTGTTTGGTTTTCCTCTTTTTCTACTCCCTGCTGTTTGTCCCAGCATTATTTTCTTTTCTAGTGAATCATGTTTTTTCATTATGTGTCCAAAGTATGAGAACCTCAGTTTCATAATTTTAGCTTCTAGGGATAGTTCTGTTTTAATCTGTTCTAACACCCAATTACTTGTCTTTTTTCGCAGTCCACGGTATGCACAAAGCTCTCCTCCAACACCACATTTCAAACCAGTTGATTTTTCTCTTATCCACTTTTTTCACTGTCCAACTTTCACATCCATACAGAGATTGGGAATACCATGGTCTAAATGATCCTGACTTTAGTATTCAGTGATACATCTTTGCGTTTGAGGACCTTTTCTAGTTCTCTCATAGCTGCCCTCCCCAGTCCTAGCCTTCTTCTGATTTCTTGACTATTGTCTCCATTTTGGTTAATGACTGTGCCAAGGTATTGATAATCCTTGACAAGTTCAAAGTCCTCACTGTCAACTTTAACGTTACATATCTTTAAAGTTACATATGGATTATCCAATGATTATAAAGGGAGTGTGGGTTTTTTGTTGACGAAGACAGGCTTTCTGCCGTTGAGAGCGTCCAGATTCCACAGCAAAATATCAACAATCTGTGGATCTTGGGGGGAAACCACTGAAGGCCTTGACTCGCTGAGCCACTCATTCCTAAGCTCCTCTGAACACAAACCTCTGGCATCATGTACTTCCTCAGCAGGTTGACCACAATGGCGGACGGAGGGATTGGTTCGTTGGGGTCGCAGCAGAGTTCAGTGTGGGCCAGGCGGAAGTCAAGGTTGAGGCGGTCCAGGCCATTGAGGACAAAGAGCACCCTGAGGTTGGTGGAGCCCAAGGTGGGCACCAGCTCCCGGAGGTGAAGGTACTTCTTGGTGATCACACGTCGCAAGGAGATGGGCGCGTTGCCTTGGGAGAGGTCCTCGCAGGAGAACGGGATGAGCAGCTCAAAGCGAGGCAGGCGGCCGTGGCACCAGTCCATCACCATCTTCTTGATGAGGGTGCTCTTCCCGGTGCCCACTGTGCCGTAGAGAACCACGTTCTTCACCTGGTTCCCACAGGCATCCACGTCAAAGAGGTTATGGAGTCCGATGACGTGGCTACGGGAGGCCTGGAGCTGGTTCTGGATGGTCATCTCTGGGGAAGGCTTCAGGATCTCCTCCAGGGAGCTCTCCCGGATCACTGGGTCCACGTGGGTTGTGTCCAGAGTGAAAGAAGGGCCAAACTGTCGCTCCTCATTAGGCTGTTGGCAGAACCAATCGGCCAGGCTTTTTCGGTGTTTCTCAATGGCTTCTGAGGAGGAGGAGGAGGAGTAAAGAGAGAGTAAGGTGTGATTTACTGAGCATTCATCCTGATTTGCTTGCACAAAGCTTATGCATAGGTTAGATTATATCCTGTCTTTATTGAGCATTTGTTTTGATTTGTTTGCAGGGAGGTTAATGGACCATGAACATTTGCCTGCATCCATCCTGATCAGGTGATGGGTAGGTGGGAGCATGCCTTGCTCAAGGAGGAGGAAGAGCTTTTCATTCAATGGAAACTGCTTCTCCTTCCCAGCACTGGTCTTTGAACCTTTGAAAACCAAGGTCAAAGAGCAGCGCAGGGCTGTTTACAGAGGGCTGTTTGAAAGCCCCGCATAGCGCTTTGAAGACCCAGCAACCGGGGCTTTAAAGCGCAGCCTCACCTGACATCAGGTGATTGACAGGTGGTTGGGGAGATTAAGATCTGGCCCACTGGCCAGAAAAGTTTCCCCACCCCTGCTTTCAAGCCTCACTACACAATCATAAGATCTAGAAACTTGCCTTTAAAAATAACCAAAAGCTAAGATTCTAAGATGCTCATGTCTGCATAAGCAATATCAAATTGCATGTGTGAATGGAGTTGCAGAATTACAGAAATCTCTTGAGCACAGGTTAAAAAAAATCATAAGAGGCTTTCACCCAATCCCCAATGGCAGTGTTAGATACGCCGCCCCCCTCATCCCAGCTAATCTGGTTGCACTTCCTCACCCAGATTAGTAGTGATCAGCAGCAGAGTCACCCCTTTGAGACAAAAGGCTCACGGCTTACCAGAAGTGGACACGTTCTTCAGTGCTTTCTGGCTTGGTCTGGGACAGGCTAACTGAGATGGGACCCCCTGGTATCCTCCCTGATGACGGACAAAGACCCTGGAAGAGGAAGAAAAGGAAGACATGAGAGACTTGATATGGCAGACCAGCGGCCAGGAGGTATTTGGCCAAGATGCCAAGGAAAATGGGCACGCCTATCAGGCTGGCATCACCATCTCTTGGGAATACAAATGCATCCAGAGCTGGAAATGCTTGTTGGGACAAAAACGTCTTCAGCTGTTTGCAGAGAATACAGATTGTGGACAGCTTCCTATGTTCCGAAAGACAGATCGATCGATGGATCAATCAGTCATCTCACACTTTCAACGTAAATTTATGTTAGCAAAATAGTAAGAGGTGATATAAGTAAATATGTTAGAAGGCAGTCCTGAAGACAAAACGAACATAGCCTGCCCACCCACTTCAGGCCCTGGTCCTGTTGACCATTGAACCACACTGTCACTGAGTGTTTTTCCATCAAGTCTGAAAGTGTGGAAATCTGTAGCTAAGAGAAGTTATGTCTTTGCCCAGTCTGGGAACGGATAGCCAAGGCCGTTGTCATGGCAGCATCAAGACAGACTGGGAGAGTTCTAGCAGTTATCTGTGTTGAGCTGAGTCTTCTGTGTAATGTCTTTGAACTGAGAAATTCTCTCCTAGAGGGGGGGATCTTAAAGCCTTAAGCCATAATGTCTTAATAAAAGACTCTTAACCTGATCTAATGCATCTGAGAAGTTTCTTGAGCAACTTAACTCCAACGTAACGTATGCTGTTTCACGCAACAACGCACACACATCAACAGGTCCTTGGGACTCACACCTGGCTTCCTAGCTCCCAACTCTGTAAGCCAGGGGTGGAGAGCCCCCTTCGGCCCAAGGGCCACATTCCCTTCTGGGCAACCATCCAAGGGCCACATGCCAGCGGTGGGCGAGTCCACAGGCAGAAGTGAGTGGAGCCACTAATGTCAGTTTTCCCCGTTGTACAGCAGGCTAATTCCTACACCCGCTCACCCACCCCTCTCTGTCCTCCATCCAGACAAGCAAGAGGCATCGTCAGAGTTCAAGGACACATTGCAGGTAGGTACAAACAGTCAAGGGGCAAAGCAGGGCCGGTGAGGGGTGTGGCCAAGGACAGCGGGTGTGGCTGAAGAGGATGTGTAGCCTGGGGAGAGTCCCGGGGCCAGGTAGAGATGAGTGGAGGGCCGCATTTGGACCCCGGTCCTGAGGTCCCCCTCCCCTGCTCTAGGTTGCCAACAGTTCAGGATCCCAGCAGTCTGTTATTACCTGAGCGGTGACATTAAGGAGCAGAGAGTCCACTCTACAGGCAGGATCTTCATGAGAACAAGGCGGCTCCCTGCACCTTGAAGGAGAGAAGCAGGGAGGAACTAAGTTATTATAGCACTGTATTTACTTTATGTTATTGACGTGCTATTAATTATTATGATACCCTGAACACGGCCAATCTCGCCTGATCTCGGAAGCTAAGCAGGGTCAAGCCTGGTTAGTACTTGAATGGGAGACCGCCTGGGAAGACCGGGTGCCGTAGGCTTAGAGGAAGGCAATGGTCAACCACCTCTGAATACCTCTTACCATGAAAACCCTATGAATATACCTAAAAAAGATTCATAGGGTCGCCATAACTCGTAATCGACTTGAAGGCATATCACAACAACAAAAAATTATTTTTATTTACCTATTTTAAAAAATATATACACTGTAGAACGTAACCCAAGAAATACAGCCACAGAAATACACATAAGGTAGTTGGATCCAGACTAAATTAGCTAAATGTTTAGTTCTTCTGGGAACGAGCGGGTCCTTCATTCTAGCAGGACCCAAGTTCAGCACTGTCTCTTAGATGTGAAATGGAAAGCACATTTCTAGCCCTTCTGGATGTGAAAGAAGACGGGCCTCTGCCCCACAGAGCGTGGCCTTAGGTTTTATTTTGTTAGGAGATGAGGAAGAAGGAGACAGAGGCCAAGAGTCACAGAAGAGGTGGATTTTGAGGAAAGCCTTGAAGAAACAGAGCAGTGAGGGATACCGATGGGAAAATTTCCTTTCTCATTTTTCTACTTTTAAGTTCAGATTTTGACATTAATTTGCGACACAAATTGTTCTGAGTCCTCATGAAGTTTTAATATGAATTTCTCCTAATATACACATTTTGCCTAATATATTATATTTATTTGTTGCTTTTTATACCCAAGTGTCTCAAACCCTTACAGAATAAAAATAGAAATAAAAAAGACCTAAAGTGCTTGTACAACATATATGAAACAAATCTTACCCACCCCACTTAAAAGGAGGGACTCAAAAAAGAGGCCACAAACTAGTTACCTTCCAAAAACACCAAACACCAAATGCCTGAGCAAACAACAACGGTGCCAAGCATGCTTTCCTGGGAAAAGCATTCCATAAGAGTCACCACTGGAAAGGCCTGTTCTCTTGGAGAAAGCACATGGAGGGGTGGCAATACAGAGGCAGTGAGAGGGGGAAAGTGTGTACACACCACACATTTAAAGCACATTTGCCCTTCCCAAAAAGAATCCTGGGAACTGTAGTTTACCCCTCACAGCGCTACAGTTCCAAGCATCCTTAACAAACTATAGTTCTCAGGATTCTTTGGAGTGAGAATGTGCTTTAAATGTATGGTGTGTACACAACCAGAGGTTCAGGCATAAGGATCAGGAAGGGTGAAGGTTATGGACAACACACCTTGCACAGAAGAAATATGCTCAGAGGCACTCTTATTATTTTGCCTGTTTCCAGAAGAAGACAGGCCTGTGGGACTGAATTCTGAAGTCTTACCTAGCGTGGAGTCCAGGTGAATCATTGACGCTATAACACCTCTGCCACCTTTCTTCCTGGGGTCCATTTGCTTCAGTCTGTTCCAGCTGCTTCCTGCCTGGGGCGGCCATCTCCTGAATGGCATGATGGCAAGATCCCGCCTTTCAACTGAAAAACACACATAAAGGTCAGAAAGCAGAGTCAGTTCTTTATTCTCCCAGAGAGTTAAAACCATGATGTACCATTTGGGATCCCACCCATTTCTGACCCCCAACCTCATAATTAAAGTCTATAAAAATCTCCTGGCCCAGGTCAACATAGCTGATTTTTCCTTCCTTTCCATATGAGCTCCTCCTGAGCAGGTCTACCTTTTGCAGCTATATATACTACTAGGGGCTAAGCCCCTGCTCACTTCGCTCACCAACACTGCCTACCAGAAATTACAGAAGATTCTGGTTTTCTTCCCCATCCTTTGATAGCAAGCCTCCTTGGTAGACATGTGCTTTGCATAAACACGTTCTAGAAGTATATTAGGATCTTTAGACAGCAGCAATAGCACGTCTTGGCAGATTTATTCATTAACTTTCACAGATCTTAGAATGAGCGTAATGTTTACTGCACACACACAGAGAATCAAAATATACACGTTTAACCCTTCGGTGGGGAATAGCTCAGCAATCAACACATATACCATATTGAGGCAGCAGGGAATAGTCACCAACAATATACATACATTTCTTCTGTTTGGAGGAATTAGCTAATTCTAACTGCAGGAACACGGGAAGTTGCCTCATACTTAAGTCAGATCCATTAGTCAATTTAGCTCAGCATCATCTACGCCGGCAGTGGCTCTCCAGGTTTCACACAAGAAGTCTCTCTGGAGATGCCGAAGGTTGAACCTGGGACCTTCTGCATGCAAGGCTCTGCCACTGAGCTATGGCCCTTCCCTGACTAAATCAACACACATATATGGCACTCATGCAAGGAGAAAAAAGCACATGGAGCATATGAGGAGGTGGAGAGAGGCCGCATCTAGTGCTGCTTTCTCTCTAGGCTTGCAACTAGACCTCAGGTCATGTGCAGCTGGGCAGAGAGGATCAGAAGGTGGCTTCTAAAACACACAGACAAAGGTAGGAAGCCTAAAACAGATCTTAAAAAACCACACACACTCAAAGTTAGGAAGACGGAACGGATGTGGAGGCTATCATTTGTAGGGGAAATGCCTCCAGAAAATAGGAGAGGACACAAAATATACCTTTCCAGCCCCTGTGGACAATCCTGAGGAACGAGAACCGGGGTGCGTTGAATCTCCTGGGTCAGGCAGGAGACAGCAAGGGATGCAGGCAAGTAATAGTCCTTGAAAAGGACTTTTGAAGCAGCTGTGGCAAGGACCTCAGCTTCACCAAGCAGCCAGGGAGGCAGGAGAGCGGAGGCAGTGGAGGAAAGCAGGGGGAGAATACAGGGGTCAGACCCCCAGTTTCATCTGGGGCTAAGCAATCCAGCAAGAGTGCCTTCAGCGAGGGTGATTTCAGGCAGCAAGTGGGAGCCAGCAAACAGGAGGCAACAGTGGGCGCAGAAGCTCTGTTTTTACACCTTTTGGTACAATGTTTCAAAGCAAATTCCAAAACTGATTGGATCAAGTAGGTGTCATTCCTGGCCAGCCTTGCTTAGTATATAGTCCCCACCTTAACAGGATTATCTTTTGCTTCTTTAGCTGCTAATCCTGGTTGGCATGATTGGATTTTGGACTGGAATAACGGGCCCGGAGGGGCGTCCAATTGTAGCAATGGCAAATCTGATTGCTTTGCCCAAGGCATAAATGACTTGCAGCATCGCTTCTGCTGACCTTTTCCTCATGATTTTTTTTTTCATTTTACGAAATTTATATTCCGCTTGATTGTAAAAAAGCAAGGGGGAGGTGTCATCTGCAGCAGCAGTGAGGAGCAGACAGCGTCCAGGGAGTGAAGGCTTTTTTAAAAATAATCATAATAAATAACTCATTATAAATAACTCATTTCTTCACTGTTTGCAGCACCCCCTGGATTACTGTGAGGCCCCCCTGGGAGTCACAGCCCCCAGGTTGGGAACCACTGGTCTAAGGCAAGGCATCAGTGCCCTACATAGATCCTTAACTGATACCAATGCTTTGAACAGACCAATTAGCTCAATTAATTCAGAAATCTCTGAATTATATTTCAAAGTAGTTCCTATAATTTCCGGGTGAACTGAACATAAATTAAGTTCCCTTTGTGGCAGAACTTTGGGTGATTTTGAATTCAATTAATTTTTAATTTGATTGTGGCCTTTGCATTTACCATGTTTACCTGAAAAATGATGTTGCTGCTTAAGCTTAAAGATCAAAATTGTTGGGGGAAATAAATAATTGTTCATATCACTCTGTGTGTGTGTGTTTGTGTGTGTGATATGTTTTCTTAGCCTTCTTAAGTATATTTTATATTTTAGCAGAGCTGTTTATCAGACTCTGAAGGCTGGGGAAAAAATGCCAAGGATCACATGAATGAAATGTGAATTGAACTAGAATTGAATTAGTTCCTTTTTGGAGGGGATGAACTAATTCTTTTTTAAAGGAACTTTCCACGCATTGGCTGAAACCCATTACTAGCGAAACAACAACAAAATGCAAAATATTAGAAAAGCGAAAACTTATATAATTCCACAATTCCACAATTACTAAGAATTCTTGTAGAATCGAAGTCACAATTTTAGAAACACAAATCTAGCTTCCCATCTTTTTAGTCTATAAACCTTTTTCGGGAATGGAACCAGCCTTCAGAGGTTTAACAAGGCTGCAACATAAACTGGAAGGAAAGAGCCTTTTATTCTTTATTCTGCAAAACAATCCTCTAAAGCAGGCCAAAATCAGCATGTTTTGCTTTATTTCTTAACATTAAATGGCTACCTGAGAGACAAATGCAGTTTGAAGGTTTTCTTGCTTAAAAAGGAAAAGGTGGGAAATTCTGAGCAAATTAGCAATATTGCAGTATCCGCCAGTATTGGTGCAGCTATATCATTTTATTAGGCTCTGGACCTACTGGCCTCACAGAAGCCTTTACTTAATTCAAATGCAAAGCATACAAAGATAACAGAAATCAACATTTCTCCCTGACATATTGATTTTCTTCATGCAGGGAGGTTCTTTTTTAAGATTAAGAAGCATTCAAACATGCTTTTTCCCTCACCTGCAACTAAAGCGGTACAGTCTGGACTCTGGAAAAAGCTTTATTTAACAGGTTCTTCGTTACGCTTATATCCAATCTTTCCTCCAATGAGCTCAAAACAGTTACACGGTTCTTCCACACACACACACACACACACACTTTATCCTCACAATAACCCTGCAAGGTAGGTTAGGCTGAGAGACAGTGACTGGCCCAAGATCAGGCAGTGAGCTTCATGGCTGAGTGGGGAATCGCTTGCGGGTCTTCTAAGGATTGACAAATCTGTTGGTTTCTCATTTTACAAATCCTAAATTCAGTTCCCCACATTTCCACAGAGAAGGAAGGAAGGAAGGGGAAGGGCAGAAGAGGTTCTCACAGGAAGAAGGTAAAAGAGGAGGGAGCCCTTTTTGCAAAATTCACACATTCACACACACACACACACACACACACTGCACCGTTTGGGTGACTTTTTTTCACTGGCTGACCAACTCCATGGATCTCCACTGGCACTTTCCCATTTCATTCTCTGCCCTCTCCAGTGGCTGCGTGTCATTGCAATGCCAGCCTGTCTGGGGCTCTGCTGTGCTCTTTTCTGCTCTCCTTGACAGCAGGCTGAAATAATAATCCAGGTCTTCCCCCTCCTGCCTCTCCTCTTAAAGCAGCAGGCTTCGCTAAAGCGCTTCGCCAAGCCGGCAAAGACTGACATATTTACTGCCAGCTTTGCCGCAGAGAACTTGCTGGGCTGGGCACAGAACAGCTCTTAGCAAGTCCTGGTGCCGAGGCTGGGTCAGACTTTGGCCCAATTTCTTTTACAAATGACTAATGAAATGTGAACGCTGAGGCGAAGCAGCTTAAATGTTGCTCTCGGAAATTATCATGCAAGTGTGTTGAAAGAAAGAAGCCATGGATTTTTCCAGAGCATTGCCTTCAGAACCAAAAGCATGCAACAACGAATGGAACTTTGCAGAACCTTCTTTGCAGAAGCTACAGCACCCAGATGTGCATCCTAGGGTTTGCAGCTGACCAGAAATAAACAAGCATTGCCTTCTCTTGTGCCTTTAATAGTAGCTTTCATGGGCAGAAATCAATGGGTGAAAGATACAAATTGCCTGCACAGGCCTGCATACAGCCCCTGCTCTAAAGACGCAGCTACAGAGGCTGTTTGAGAAGCTGTCAGAAACAGAAACACACATGCACACATCCCTGTGGCTACAACTCTGGTGCTTAGATGGGAATAGCACACCAGAGATTGCAGGGCTCAGCCACTGCATCTATAGCCGCATCTGTTCCCCTCACAGTGCTACAATTTCCAGAGTCCCCTGGGAAGAAGGACTGAATGTTAAACCCAGGCCAAGCACCAAAGGGTGGTCAGGTTGGGTCCTGGCCAAGGGCCCCTAAAGGGGGGGTAGCGCTTCCATTCCGTGTTCCACAGCAGCATCGGGTCCGACACTGCCATGAACCACGGAGAGGGAACTCTCAGGCACCCCCCTGACAGGCAGCACAGGCTTCAATAAGCCCGCCCATCCACCCCACCTACCTCTCCCATCAGTGTGAAGGCCATGCACGCTACACACACATGCCTGCCATCTCCCAAGATGGTGGCTGGTGCTTTCCTAAGGGGCTAATGCCCCTGCCGCCATCTTGATTGATGGCAGGTGTGTGCATTATATGCACATGTCATTCACACAACGAGAGAAGTAGCTGGGGTGCGTGGGTGGATTTATTAGCCCCATGCAGCCTATAGTGGGATGGGGTATTGAGCAACAGTGTTGCTGGCCTGGGGCAGGCTGGCATCCAAGGGCCTAGTCATGGCGGGCTGTAGCTCTGCCGAAGAAGAACTTCCTAATGACTCTCAGTGCCATTACCACACTACAGTTCCCAGAATTCTTTAGGGGCAGCCATGATTGTTTAAAGTAGTGTAATAGTGCCTTAAATGTTTGGTGCCACAGATGAGAGATGTGAAGGCCTGGGGGGGGAACTGTTTCCCCCCCAGTTTCCCCCCAATTTTTCAGAAAAACAAAAAAGGCTTTTGGGGAAAAGAAAAACCTTCCTATCTCTAGGGCAGAGATGTACAGAGTTTAGAATGTTGACTAAGGTAAAGGCAGCCGAATCCCTCCTGGCAGACACGAAAGAGTCAAGATGACAAACTTTATAGCAGCTGGGGTGTGCCTCTTCACACCTAACATTACCTGTAAATCCAGGCCAGTCTCTAAGGAATTGTCTCTGTTGCTATTCAGTGTTTCTCTTTGGTTACCTTGAAAAAGAAGAGAGAGAGTGTTCAAACCAAACATTGAGCTGAGATATATACAGTAATACCTCCATTAACAAATCCTCCAAAAAAGAAACTCCTTTTAACAAATTCTCTTTTGGGTGCAGGGGGCGTATTGGGGGGGTGTACACTCTGACATAGTCAGAATGTGGCTCCTTGCCTACTGGGTTGCAGCTGCTGCGGGCAGCTCTCTCTCACGTGTGGACGGAATGGCGTTCCTTGCCAGGTGGTGCAGATGCCTCCACGGCAAACAGTGCTTCGGGTGCCCTGGAAGCACTGTTTACTGCAGATGCATCTGCTCAAGTGTAGGGTAGGATGGCAGAGAGAGAGAGCGCAAGCGCAGGGTTGCGGCAGCTGCCCCTTGCCTGCCTGCTCGAGTGCACGGAGAGAACTGTCCTCAAAGCTTTAGATTGCTATAACAACAGGGAAGGGTATAGAAATAAAAAGTATATTAGTTCCCCCCCCGATCTATATTTAATCTGTGCATTGCATTAAATATTGCTTGCTTGATTTTCAGGATAAAATGAAATAGGCCAGTGATTCCCAAACTTTTCCCTCCATGGACCACTTGAAAATTGCTAACTGTCTTGGTGGACCATTTCATGTCTGTTGTAGCGACTGTAGTCCTCTGTCTTATGTGCTCTGCGGTTCGTAATTGCATTTTTATCGCTTATTTTGTTGCTTATGTTGCATTACAATTTGCATTCTCTAGAATTCAAATTGTAATACAATGAAATACAATATAAGAAATAAAATGTGACAAAAAGACAATTTAAAAAGCATGTGCATCACCTAATATTCTGCAAATTCCATGCGAGGGATAATTAGGAAAGGTATTGAAAATAAAACAGCCGATGTATAATGCCGTTGTATACATCTATGGTGCGGCCGCATTTGGAATACTGTGTACAGTTCTGGTCGCCTCATCTCAAAAAGGATATTATAGAGTTGGAAAAGGTTCAGAAGAGGGCAACCAGAATGATCAAGGGGATGGAGCGACTCCCTTACCAGGAAAGGTTGCAGCATTTGGGGCTTTTTAGTTTAGAGAAAAGGCGGGTCAGAGGAGACATGATAGAAGTGTATAAAATTATGCATGGCATTGAGAAAGTGGATAGAGAAAAGTTCTTCTCCCTCTCTCATAATACTAGAACTCGTGGACATTCAAAGAAGCTGAATGTTGGAAGATTCAGGACAGACAAAAGGAAGTACTTCTTTACTCAGCACATAGTTAAACTATGGAATTTGCTCCCACAAGACGCAGTAATGGCCACCAGCTTGGATGGCTTTAAAAGAAGATTAGACAAATTCATGGAGGACAGGGCTATCAATGGCTACTAGCCGTGACGGCTGTGCTGTGCCACCCTAGTCAGAGGCAGCATGCTTCTGAAAACTAGTTGCCGGAAGCCTCAGGAGGGGAGAGTGTTATTGCACTCGGGTCCTGCTTGTGGGCTTCCCCCGGACACCTGGTTGGCCACTGTGAGAACAGAATGCTGGACTAGATGGGCCACTGGCCTGATCCAGCAGGCTCTTATGTTCTTATGATGCTACATGATGATTCTTGACAAAAGTATCCTTTAAAAATCAGGAAATGAGTTTCTCAGTGAAGGCACCACAGTTGTGGAATTCGCTGGATTGAGTCCTGTCTCAGATTCAGTTCAGCCTCCTGTATATTCCACCCTCACCACAAAGGTGGCAAAGAAATTCATAAAAAATTATACATTTGAATGGCAAGAGCTCTTCAGGTGCATAACTGAAAAGCAAAATAGCAATACATCATATTCATAACTCTCTCCTTTAAATTTTAAGTTAGGCAAAATATTTCAGCTCAATTAAGGTATGCAACCCCCAAGCACTTGGATCCTGGACTGAGCAGAGGGTTGGACTCAATGGCCTTATAGGCCCCTTCTACTATCCTATGATTCTATACTTTTGAAATTTTAAACTTCAAATACTTTCTGTGCAATCTTTAATTGGTTCACAGTGGAACCGTTTAATGGTTCACAGTTTAATGAGCATCACAAAAGGAGCAGGATGATCCTTAATTACTTGGTATCTCTCTCCAGCCTTGGGAATGACTGAACTCTAGTCATTCAGAGCTAGCCCAAAGAAGAAGGTATTATATTGCTTCTGAAAAAATGTTCCTGCTTGGACTTTGCCAGGTCTCCAGGGGAAGGGAATCCCCCATCGCTATGGGATGACGACCCAAGACTGCCTTTCCTCATATTTCAGTGGCATGGAGACCTTGGGTGCAAGGGGAGTACTACCAAGAAGTATTGTTTGGCCTTAATTGTCACAATAGGAGGGCTTATACAACATTTTGGTTGGTTATCTGTGGGCACGTCCAGGTGGTTTTCAGCTGGGATTCAGTCACATCCTGGCAAATTCAGGTTGCACAACTGCAGTTGATCTGGTGTTCTTGCGCAGCAAACTCACTTTCCAAAATATCAGACTTGTTGCAATAAGGAAAGTGACATGAAGAGACATTGGAAAGTATGGGATAACAATTGCTTGAGACAGCATTGTCTAACCTCCTTGGAAACAAATCAGAATGAATGGTCAACAAACAGCCAGTGTGGTGCCAACCTCCCCACAAACACTGTGCAAACAAGGAAAAGTGGTCACTACCTGTCATCACCTTTCCTGAGCTCCTACAACTGAAAAAAATCTAAGAGAATCATGGCATTCGAGATAACTTCCCTACTTCTGTCACGCCTGAGTGTCAACAACCCAGCCTTGCACTTGCTCCCTGTTGCTACAGCCACCCATCCGGCGCCTTAAATAAGAAGATACCCCTGTTCTTGTTTTGCTCCAGAGTTGTGTTTCTTTCCCACAACTAAAAACAACCCAGTCCATTGAAAATCTCGGGGCATACTGACATAAACAGATAATTGAAAGCAGCAAAGCCCTCTGAGAGGAAGGAGTGTCAGAGTTAGCTCTGTGGTGACATGTCCCCTTTGACCCCCATAGAGATTACCTCCACTGAAGGATCTTCTCAGCTGATCGGCTAAATAGTGCCCTTTGCTCCATGAGGGACTTGCTGTGTCTGCTCAGCTGTGCGCCTGTCAGGGGTTGTTGTGGTTGTGGTTGTTTAATAGGCCTCCAGGAGGTTCCCGCTGCATTCACGGCAAGCTTGCCTTCTCCTCTCCAGCAGTTTTATTTTTATCTCTGTGAAGGTTTCGAGCCTCTGACAGCTTCTTTTCAACCGTAACTTCCTGCCAAGATGGCCCTTCCCACTTAGCCTCACAACTGGCTCTCTCGCAGCTGACAAAGCTATTTTGAAAAAAGCAGGGAGGGGAAGGTCGAGTGCAGGAGACAAATGGGAGAGAGGCTCTGTGTATGTGTGTGTTTCTTGGGCACATGCAATAGCTTGCTTCCTGTCCCACTGGATTTGCTTCAAATGCAGCCTCTCTGCAGAGTTACGTAAACGTGGAGCCATCAGCTGCCTTGAATCGGCATCCCTATGCTGGAAACATGCACCTGTTGGATTTCTGCCTGTCCTAACTCTTCTAAAGATGCAGCAGTGGAGGGGGTGGCTGGGGAAGCAGTTGCCAACCTTCTTCCTACTCCTGGGTGTTACACCCACACACGCACACCTGCCTGCCTGCCTGCCTTCCTACACCAGTCCAGGGGGTGTTGCCCCTTGTCGGACTCAGCAGGGAGGAGGACAAGGATGGGGAGAAGCCTGGAAGGGGTTGGCGCTGCCTGTCGCTGGCTCTGGCTCACCTTCTGCCCTGCTAGTCCCAATGGACACCAGCCGCCACAGAGCTTCTATTCTCCACACCTGAATGCTAAACAGCTGATACTCAGCCTGAACAGCCTCCTCTCTGTAGCTCAGCTGGAAAGAAGATAATTATTTATTATTACTTGTTTGTTAAATTTATATCTCGCCCTTTCTCCCAGAAGGCGCCTGGGGAGGCAAACAAAAACACTAAAAGCACATTAAAAGATCTTAAAAATGAAAGACTTTAAAACAAAACATCATTCAAAACATATTAAAACAAAGCATCTTGAAAACAACTTTTAAAAAAATAACTTCAGCGATCACTGCGCTCTGCAGGTGAGGGCCTCCTGCAGATACCATCTTATCAGGAGGTCTGTTGCGCGCAACATAGGAAGCGGACCTTTAGTGTTGTGGCACCTACCCTTAGGAATCCCCTCCCCTTAAATGTTAGACAGGCGCCATCTCTGTTATGTTTTCGGTGCCTACTGATGACCTTCCTCTTTCAACAAGCCCTTTAAGTAGAGACCTTATCCCAGTGTGTGTCTACGTTGGAATTGCTTTTTAATGTTTTTAAACCTTTTTTTAAAATGTTTTTAAATATGTTTTAATATATTTTAAAGTATGTTTTTATGATGTTTTAAAGTGTTTTTAGTACTTTTGTTTGCCACCCTGGGCTCCTATGAGGAGGAAGGGAGGGATTTAAATCAAATAATGAATGAATGAATGAATAAATAAATAAATAAAGGGGGTAAGACGTAATGGTTAGACTTTCAGACTACTACGACCTAGGAGACCAGGGTTCGAATCCCCACAAAGCCATGAAGCTCACTGGGTGACCTTGGGCCAGTCACTGCCTCTCAGCCTCAGAGGAAGGCAATGGTAAACCACCTCTGAATACCGCTTACCACGAAAACCCTATTCATAGGGACGCCATAAGTCAAAATCGACTTAAAGACAGTACGTTTGCATTTACATTTACATTTTAAAACAATCTTTCAGGTATTCTGGTCCCATAATAATAAACCAGAATAAGGCAGGAATCCTGGGTTACTTTGATGTCTAAATGCACCAGTGTAATCGCCAGTGTTAGCCCCTTGTCGATGTGGTCCAGTACATCAATTTCAACCCAGCACCCCACATTAACCACCTACATGCCTGGCCAGAGTTTGCAACACTCCTGAAAAGCTACTCCCTGTGAAATCAGAGCTTCAGAAACTGAACTAGTGTGTTCCAACCATTCAGGTTTGGGCTCTTAGTCAGGCGGGCTTGATCAACCAACGGTGTTGACTACGGACAGGAAGTGAAGACCTCAGAGTCAACTCATGTGACTCGTAGATGCTAAGACTGTCTCCTGAACCCGTGACAACTTTTCCACCAGTAAGAAACTTCTCAGCTCTTGTCAGCAAAGGAAACTTGGACAGCAGTGCCTCCCCAAAGCCGTGACATTATTGCTATCCGTAGGGGCTACAGTGCAACAAAAGCAGGACAAAAAAACATCATTTGTGGTATGAAAAGTTATAGGATTTCATCAGTAAGTTACAGGATAAACAACAACGCTGTTATGACCAGCCCAAAACTTGCGTAGGTGCAAACAGTATTGAAAGCGGGATTGCATGTGACCATCCTGATAGCATCATGAATGCACACAAAAAAAAGGATGGGGTGGCGGCAGTTTATTTCAGTTTATTCCCCGCCTAGGTCCTTTCAGACAGGTTTTCTTCTTCTGCATGTCCTCTGCCAGTAGCCAAACACGCATAAGCAGTGCTGGATCTTGGAGCGAAGGGAGGGGATCTCATTAACAAGTGACTAAGAAGGGTTTTTCCAGCTTTTCCTGTTCCTCTGAGCCTGCATGGATGAGTGAACAGGGCAGAAATACATCAGCCCTCCTTTCATGGATAAGATTATTATGAAACCCTCCGCTATGGGGAATGGAAAGAGACCAATTAAAGGCAAATAAGAGACGAGTCTTCACTAAATTCATTTTGTTTTAGTTTCTCTTAGTCCTTTTTAAGCCTCTGTGTATTTTAAGCTCTTGTTGGCTGCAATTATTTACGATTCTTACTGATTGGCTTGTCACATTGTTAGTCCCTTGTTCTGAACAGCCCACGGAGCTTTTATACTGAAGGTTACAGGGTAGAAATTTCAGTTGGGGGGAAATAAATAATCAGTCCCACCCTTGAACAGGAAGCAGTAGAAGGCAGGCACAATCTGCAAAAAAGGAAGCTTTTAATTAGAGGCGTAGTAGCCCTTAAAACCGCAATAGCATTTTGCCTGTCCACATGAAGCACGATAGCAGTACAACTGCATTTTATTACCTCTTCAAGGTAGCATACCTGATTTTTCCCCCATCCTATTTTAGCCTCGCAACAACCCTGTGAGGCGGATTAGGCCAAGAGGGAGGGAGTGGCCTAAGGTCACCCTGTGAACTCCACAGCTGAGTGGGGATTTGAACCCCAGGCTTCCCAGTCCTAGCCCAGTCCTCTGACAATTATGCCACATTGTCTTTTAGTTGCATCCAGAAAGCTCACAAACACGGAATGAAGGCAGCAGCTTTCTCTTACTCTTCCTCCCCAACAACTGGTATTCATTGCTATAGTTCCTCTGAACCTGGAGGTTCCGTTTTGCCACCTTGATTCCAACGAGGTGATCAACCTGGTGTCCTCCAGATGTTGATGGACCCATCTCCTATCAGCCCCAGCCAACATGGCCAAATGGTCAGAGATGGGAATTGTAGCCCAACAACATTTCTTGGCCTGCAAGTTGCCAACCCCAGTGTTGTGCCCCAGGCGCAGGGAGAGTTAGATCAGGGAGAGGAGTCAAATGAGGACGAGGTTCCTGGGGGCATTGGAGGAAGGGAGGGCTTTGACAGCCTGCAGACTCCCCTGGCCGGCACGCCCATCAAGGCAGGTCCAGCCCCGCCTGCGAGTTCCCTGCCGGAATTGTTGGGAAGCGACCCTTTGTCCGCGCAGGAATCCCCGCCTGGCACTTCAAATGCTTCCCCGCCAACCAGCATCTCGCTTTCAGAGCCCACACTGTCACTTAGCGAAGCCCCGCTGTTGGATGGGCCATCAGAAGCATGAGAAGAGAGACTTTCAGAGGGTGAAACTTCATCGGAGCCGTTGTTTACGCGCGAAGACCTTCCCTACTTAAGCAGGTGCCTTCCCAGACTCCAGTGCTGAGTCAACTCTCCCCACACGCCGCAGAGACTGTTAGGTAGAATAGTTAGGGAAAGCAGTGAGTCAGAGCAGACAGGTGTATGAAGCATATCGCTTTGGATGTGGCCATCACATTAATAAAACAAGAAACAGAACAAACCTCGCCTCAGTTTGGTTCCTTCGTCTCTGGGCAGGACACCCAAAGATTTGTCATGAGTTTGTCTAAGCTGGTCGCCGTTGCACATCTTGTAAATTGCATGTCGTGTGATGAAGTCTTTTCTCTCACCCCTCCTAGATCTCCTGCTAGTCAACACATTGGGCATGATGGCGCGCCATGCACAATTGCACAAACGTCTGCTATGTTCCTCTTCATAAGCCCCTTTGTTTTCTAAACCACAAACGCTTTAGCCTTTCCATATAGGGCAGTTCTTCCCGCCCCCTGGCCAGTTTGGCTGCCCTTTTCTGCACCTTTCCCCAGCTCCACAATATCGTTTTGGAGCTGTGACAACCAGAACTATATGTAATATTGTAAGCATGATTGCACCACTGATTTGTATAAGCCAATATCCTAATACTGATTGTAACCAGATCCACCGTGCAAAAAACATGACCTATTCTCAGTCAGCTGTCATAGTTTCAAGGCTGGGCTGTGGGACAGGAAGCCAGGACTGAAGGGAATCAGGATCACAGGACCACCCAGAATTGGTGAATAAACCATGAATCAGGAGCAAGACCAGAAATGCAAGACACACTAGATGTTAGGTAGGCCCTGTTGCACAAGCAAGGCTGAGCTGGAAAAGAAAGTCCTTATATACTCTTCCATGCCCAGGAAGAGAGAATGGCAGCCTGGGTGGGAGGAACCAGGTCAGATCTGGAAGGTCTTCCCCGAGAGGCTACAGCTATGCGGCTCTCCACATAGGGCAGTGTTCAGTAGCTCTTGTCAAATGGTCTATCATGCAATAGGCAAAGAGGCGGCTTAGGAAGTGTCTATCATCCTTGCTTAATCTAGCTCAGTATGGCCTAGCCGGGTAGCACTGATGGGATTTTTAGTCTGACAACATCTGGAGGATTGATCTATATAATATAGGCTCTATACTGACCAGAATCTTTCCCAACCCTACTTGGAGATGCTGAGGATTGAAACTGGGACCTTTTGCATGCAAAGCATGTGCTCAACCACAAAAAAGTTATTTTTTTTTTGGTCTATGAAATACTGCAGAAATTGGGATGCAAAAGCCATGCATCTAGGAGCACCAGAGCTAGGGTTGCCAGGTCTCCAGTTTTCACTTGGAGACTCTGGTTTTGGGGGGTCTTCTCCGGATCTCCGGGTGAGTCACCTTAATCTCCAGACTCTTAGCTTTCATTAAAAAAAAAATTAAGTTTCTAGGTGGTTTGCTTCAAAAGATATAAACCAAAATGTTAGCTGCTGCTGCTGCTGCCGCCACCACAACTTCTATTAGTACTGGCTGCTCTAATCCATACCCTTTCAGGTTTTTAGCCAATAAGCAAAGTCAGAGTTGTGATTGTCAGTAGCAATAGCTAAACCCCATTTCAAGTTCTGAGAACAGTTTCCTTTTCCTGCTTGTCTCACATCAGGAATTCAGTAAATATATAGCTTTCAGCAGCATAGAGAGTACATTCTCTGTACAGGCTTGGGACTTGCTTCTGAGTAAACATGCATAGGATTGAACTACAACAGAAGATCACACCAGGATCTTGGTAGGCATAAAAGTGTACATGCAGGTTTCTTTAAATACTTGCAGAAATGGCATATGATACTTTTTATCTTTAAAATAATTGTTGAACCGAAGTTTTTAAAAATGTACATGCTGCAGTGTTATACTTTTCTCATTAAGGAGTCAAAAAGTTTAAATTTATTTGTTTTATTCATAACCTCTTTTGAAAACCTTCCCATAAGCTTTGCTGGTAGTAAAGCTGCAATGCTAATTCCACATACCTAGGAGGTAACCCCATTGAATTCAGTAGGACTTACTTTTGAGTAGACATGGTTAGGATTGTGCTGAAAATCAGTTGGACTTTTGAGTGAACATAGAAAAAGATTGTGTTATAAATCTTTCCCCCTCCGATCCTTTTTTTTAAGTTAGGCAGGGCTTACTTAGGTGTCACTGCTTTTATTTGGCAGAAAACTAATCTTATTTAAAAAAAAAATGTTCTGCAATGGCCAACTGGTTTTGACAATTAACAATTATATGGGGTATATGTATTTTTACATCTCCAGTGTATGTGTATATGGAATATTTCCAACAACCCTATGAGGTAGGGTTGGAAACCAAGGCAGCTCACAACAAGAAATAAAGCCATTTAAAATCCAGTAACCATAAAACAAATATAAAACAGTTGGAAAACAGCTTAAAGTGACATGATTTTGACTTTTGGATTGGGTGAGTGAAGTTCCTTATAATTGAATTGCAGTCCTATGTATGCTTCCCTGTCTGAGTAAGCCCCATTGAATACATTGGGACTTGCTTCTGAGTAAACATGCATAGGATTGCACTATAAATATGTTTACAAGCTGTGTAAATAATAAACATCTTTGACATCCTTACTTATATAAATATCTCCTCATACTATGTCTTGATATGTATCTGATTTCACACTATGATTATATTATTTACATATTATTATTTCCTCTACATTTTAAGTATAGCCTCCTTCCCTGGGGTAGTCATGGTTGCCCTCTGTTGTTTTCACTCTGGGAGGCAGTTTAGGCTGAGAGATGGTGTGTAACCCATGGTCACCTAGAAACTTTATAGCCTATTTCCGTTTAAAATTTTAATTAAAATGATTTATACGCATGTACAGTTTATGAAGTAATGCAAATACACATAATAGATTTAAAGCACATCCAACTAGCATTTAAAGCACATTACTTCCCCCAAAGAATCCTGGGAAGTGTTGTTTCCCCCTCACAGTTATAGTTCCCACCACCCTTAACAAACTACAGTTCCTATGATTCTGTGGTGGGATTCATGTGCTTCAAATTTATGTTGAATGTGCTTTAAATGCATGGAGTGGATCTGCCCTAGTATGCTGTTCATTCATTAGTGAATTGACAAGAACAATTTTAAAAGATATGTTTTTAAACAGGGCTGTAGTTCAGTGGCAGGGCACATGCTTTGCATGCAAAGGTCCAAAGTCCAATCTCTGGAAGAGACTATTGCCTGGAATCCTGGAGAGCCAATGCTAGTCCATGTCATCAGTACTGAGCTAGATGGTACCAAATGGCCTGACTTGGTACAAAAGAGGAAAGAGACCCAAGGGCCACAGTGACTCCAAAATTTATTTATGTATTTTATTTACAACATTTATATACCACTTTATTGTAAAAAAACCCCTCAAATGGTTTATAGAAGGAATTAAAACAATAAAATTGTTAAAGAAAGGTATTTAAAAATACTCAAAATAATAAAACCAACAATGAGTTAAAAACAGATAAAAAAACATAATAGCTTCTACAAGCCTGGGTAGGCTTGCCTAAACAAAAATGTTTTTAGCAGGTGCCAAAATGAGTACAATGAAGGTGCCTGCCTAATGTCAATAGGCAGGGAGTTCCAAAGCGTAGGTACTGCCACACTAAAGGATCAATTTCTTACAAAAGCAGAACAAGTACTATGTGGAACCCGTAACATAGAAAGCGCACCTTGAACTTGGCCTGGTAACAAATTGACAACCAGTGTAGATTTCAGAGCAGAGGTATTATGTGCTGATAGCATATCAGCAATCGTGCTGCAGCATGATGGTTGTTTCTTGCCAAATAGTGGTAAAAGATAGTGGTAAAAGTTCACATACTGGGAAGTATGGCTTCAGTAGCTGATGTTCCCAATCTACTGACTGTGAGGGTAGACCAAACTGTGTGTGTTTTCTCTCTTTCAGTTATTACTCGCTGGAATTGGGTTGGCTGTCAAAGTGCGTTTATAGCAGCCCACAGAGTAGGCAGGAAAGAGTAGAGAATCTTCTTGACTCTTACTCATTTCTCAACCTCTCTCTGCAGTGAAGGGTCAAGTCTGTAAAGAAGTTTGGAGCAGCCATGTTAAAAGGCAGGCAGGGCATTCCAGGCAGAGAGTTGCCAACCCTGCTTTGACATGGATATTGTTGCAGAGGATCCTTACTCAGAAGTAAGTCCTGTTGAATTCCATGGGGCTTATCCCTTCGTAAGTGTGTTTAGAATTGCAGCCTTCAGGGGCATCCATCTTTACTCCTGAGTGCTCCCATCTAACATCTCCACAACACTAGGCTCCCTTCTTCCTACAAAGGCTTTCTGGTGACTGGCCTGGCCTGATGTCACTTAGCTTAAATGTTCCTCACCTAGACTGTCTAAGCAGGTGAGAAGGAATGATCCTGTCACTTCAGCTGGACCTAGGAACACCCTCATTTAGCTAAGATTTGCATCTTATTTTCCAACCAGAGAATTGTTTTGTTCGAGTGGTATGCTCCAAGCAACTGTGGCTGATGCTTAATGTATCATGCTTAACAACATCACTAGGGCCCATCCCCTATGGCATCACTAGGGCCTGCCCCTGAAATCTCAGGGTTTAGGATGCTTCTGACCTGGCAATCCTAACCAGAGCAGACCAACCTCTACCCTCATGCAGTTTTCACAGATTTCCCCCAGTAACGAGAGAGAATGTGACAGTATAAATATAGGTTTTATTAATGTGTGAAATCCAACAGTACACTGTAGGCCCCGTGTGCATACTTGAAAAGAACAAGCCACCTCGGCAACTCTTGCAGGCCTCGCTGGCCTTAAGTTGAAAACCAGCATCAGCCTGTGGAAATGTAGATGTTTAAGCTTCCTTTGAACTGGCCCATCCACACTCCATGTGAACACAGAGAGCCATCAGTGCTGAGAGAGATTGGCTTTTCCCCCATATTGTGGTTTTCTGAAGACACAGATGAGGGAGGTGGAACTTACAAGTCCTTCAACTAATTTACCAGCCTTCATTGAACTTGGCTTGAAAGGGAACCAGCAAAATCCTATGGCATTTTTTGGAAGTGACTGAGCAATACTAAAAGGGCCAGTCAGAACTGTGGGGGGAAATGATTAAAGGCGCAATCCCTAGTACACCTAGGGCGCTTCCAGACCACCTCTGTGTTGAGCATTTGTCCTGATTTGTTCACAGGGAGATCAGAAAATGTTGGCTATTTAATGAGAATTCATTCTGATTAGTTTGCAAGGAGATTCGATGTTGTGGCATCAAAGCAAATGTCATCCTGCACTTTCAAGTGCAGCTTTCCATCACTTTAGTCATCACAAAAAGTGTGATTTCTGTGGGTTTGTTGTGCAAGACCTCCCAATCAACTATACTTGCACAACTGCAATTGACTCCCACCACAAAATAACAACAGTCTGGAAGTGCCCCCTGCCCCCTGACTGCAGCAAGACTCAGAAGTGCCTAATATATTGTGTTGTTATTGCATATTTTGTTCATCGATGGTGGGTGCTACCAGTTTTCACATGAGCTCCCCTAACAAAAAGCAAACAAACAAGGCAAATATCTCTTGCTATCAAGGAGCCAAGCTGAGTGGCTCCTTAAGTTGTTTTGGTTCAGTACCACCGAAGCTGTACATACAAACTCCCCCATAGGATTCCGCCCACAGATATGAACACTCAGAACAGAAGAAAAGGGAAAGCACAGAAACTAACTACGCTTTTCCCCAGATGCAAAACTGTTAGCAAAATGATAATGTGTGGTGTACAGCAGTCAAGATTTCTAGGAAGATGCACACGCCCCTTGCGAGGCTTGCAGCAGAATTGTTCCAAGGCTGATCTACACAGAATGGAAAAGAAAAACCCCTTTTAAAAAAATTATTGCCTGACTTTGGAAGAGGGAGGAATGGGTGGCCGCCTGACCTCATTTCCCTCTTGGGTCTCAGCTTCCATCCTCAGCCTTTTAGCACCAACGAGTAAGATTGTAAATCCGCTTCCTTGTGGATGAATGTGTGTGTGTGTGTGTGTATGTGTATCACCATGCAGAGGCTGCTTTTTGCATTTGTTTGTTTGCTCTTTGGGTATGGAAGGGATGTAACGCAAGGGATACTGCTTGTAGAGACTGCCTGCATTTTATTTTCACGATTCATAGCCCTAGGCCAAGACATTTTGCTGCCTGAGACAAAGGACAAGATGATGCATGCATCTGACCTACCCACTCCACTACTCCATGTATAAAGGCCAACCAGATGGGGAGCTGAATTTGTCCTCAACACTGGGAATGAGATGGCTGCCCTCCCCTGAAGGCAGCACACTAGCTCAGGAGGTACAGGGCACACACAGCATCTGCCGCCTGGAATGGCTACCTCACTCTGCCTCATGGTAGAGCCGGCCCTACCACAGACAGGCCTAGATGAACCACATATTCCCCAAACAATTCTTGCAGAGGACGGACACAGGACCCCTTTGCAGAGTCGGTACCCCTCAGCACCTTTCAAACACAACTTTTGCTTACATCCAGAGCTGACCCAAGACATTGTGCCATCTGAGACAAAGGACAAGATGGCGCCCCTCCCATTCCACAAATAGAAGCTGACTGGACCGACAGTTAACTCTTACTTCAATGCTGGCAACAGGATAGCATCCTCCACTGCACCGGAGGCAAAGACCCTAGCTTGGAGGGGGGTATGCTAGGCTCTGCGGCACACGCACACACAGCTCCGATCTCCAGCAGGGGTTGGGGGGACAGCTGGGGTCTGTCACTGCTGCTCTGCAGCATCTGCTGCCGGAGGCAATTGCCTTGTTTTGCCTAATGGTAGGGCTAGCCCCGGAGACGTCACATTTGCACCCAATAAAGGTGTGCCACTCTCCCATCTTTGGCTCATCCCCCAGCAGCAATACTCATAAAAGGCACGCTCACAATCGAGGAGGAACGTAAAGGGCAGGGTTTTTCCTGTCCGTGCATTCATGAGAACTGTCTTGCTGGATTAGACCAGGTCTCTAGCACTGGATGGGACTGGGGGGGTTGAAACTGGGAGGGGCAGTTTTTCAGTCATGGGGAACACAATGTTGCACCCATGTTGTCAGCTTCCAGATCTGTAAAACAGGAACGAAAACAATCTGCTCTAAAATTAATAAATGAGATGGGGAAACGAAGCTCACCCTCTCTGCACTTTGGTGAGGTGGGCTATAAATGTCTATTAAAAATAGAAAGCCATCTTTCTCTCCCCAGATGCAGACTACGCTTTCCAGCGGGCAGCTTAGTTCCTGGGAGGGAATGCTTAGAGCACCATACGGTCCCATTAAAATACTTCAACGGGTTGCAAAACATCCGTCCTACCCTGTTCTTAACAGAACCCCTCCCCCCCCCAAAAAAAATCTACTTTACAGATAGCATTTATTCATTTCTAACTGGGGATGCTGCGAGAATTCTGACAAAAACCAAAATGGGAGTGGAAATTACTGAAGTTCGTTTATTTGTCCCATGTGTGGAATGGAAAACTGTCCAGCAAACACAGTATTTGCTGTTGTTGTCACTCTCAGTCCGCAAACAATATGTAATTTATTACATCCCCCCCCATTTGCATTGCGTTTCCTTTGCATTGAAATTAATAACATAATGGCAATGTAACTTATGTAATTTACACACTTAATTACATAAATTATGTAATTTTGTCACAGTGGATAGCGAGATTAATGTAGTTTGGGACGGAAGATGAAGTGCAGTGGAAGAGAAGCAATGCTGCATGCCCTGAATACAGGGCAAAATGGAAAATCATGGCCGAGGACTCCTGAGGATTGCAGAGCAGGAGCTCTGCTCTCCCAGCTGAGATGCCCACAGGCAGGAGGGGCTTAAATATGCCTGGATGATGGCAGACATGCATGCTGATGCATGAGGTGGCAGAAGCAGGTGTATTAAAGTGTGTGCATGCATGCATACGCACACGCGGGAGGGAGGGAGGCAGAGGGCCGAGGGGAGGCTGGTGCTAGCCCTGCCTCCGTATATCCCTAGACAGTAGTGAGAAAGGGCAGGATGAAAATGACTGATTTCTACCGCCATGACTAGGGATGGAGGAGAAACTCAGTTTCGTCTGCATTTTAAGGGAAACCTACTTAATTCACACCTCTGGAAACAATTTGCAAACCAAAACACAACTATCCTCTGAAACCCACACTTCTCTAAATGTTGCAAAGCAGTTCTTGATGGAAAGTATGCATAAAAATGCACATATGAGTGAAAAGAACATACGAAAATGCATTACAGTAGGGGGGAAATTATTGCAAAACTGTGTGTATTAGGAGAAATGCACACGAAATTCCGATGAATTTTCGTGAGGACTTTAAAAAAAGGGCGAACTGTTGCGGAAGTGTGGTGAATTGAACTTGAGTTTGGAAAAATGAGAAAGTGAGGGAAAGTAAAAGGGACTCACCTTTCTTCCCTTTTCAATAAATGGGCATCACATCTGCCCACCCTAATCTGGAATAAAACACAGTTTTGTGATGTCTTGACCTAAACTCTTTGGCTCATGTCCTACCACTGAATAACTGTAAAGGAAGCCAAAGGAAGGCCTTTTATCAGAGGGGAAACACTTCTGTGCAAGAAAAAGATGCTGGCCTTGGTTTGCCTAGGCTACATATGAAAAAAAAAAGAGCAGGGCTGTGACTGCTACTACAGATGGCAATGAGCTCTACCCCACACTGCCCCCTTCCTCTCCAAAGAGGAAGACAGGTGAGGTGGGAGAGGTGCAGGTTGGGCACCCTCTCGAGTACAAGTACAAGAGCTCATGAAGGACGGAAGGGAGCCCCAAATGATTCTTGGTAATTCCTGTGGCCCATTGCCACCTGAGGCTGCAGAGGAAGGGAAAGCATAACTGAGCCTGCTCATATTTGGTAGGGCCTGCTAGGGATGTCCTAGAATTCTGACTAATTTGGATTTGGTACCTAATTTCCCATTAATGGATTTTTATGTCGTGACTTTGTGTGGCAATTTTTGGGTTTTTTTTAAATCTGTGTATAAATATTTGATATTAATATCGATATTTTAATCTATATTTCAGTTTAACAATATTTCCTTTACAATATCAATGTTTCTTTTAAAATATGACTATCAATACCAATATTTTTCCCGGGTTGGTAAAAGCAGCGGTTTGCGGACAAAGAACGAACTTGAATCAATACCAGCCTATTAGGTTGACGGAAGGCTGTCAAACTAGCACTGGCCAAAGGATACCATCCCTCGTGCCTGCACATAAAACAACACTCACAAGAGAAACAAGACAATATTTGCAACACTGGTGGCAAGCTTGAAAGTCACACTGGACTAAGGCGGCCAGATGTGCCCTAGGCCCCTTACCCTTTGAATAGTTGTATAGAAGAAGGAATTTCAGCCAGTGTAACTTGCAAGACAACCTGCTCCTCCTGAAATACTCTTCCACACAACTATTAAAGATTCAATAGCCCCGCCCTCCTTTGCATGATAACCTACACCTGTCGAAATCTCCTCTTCTACTAACTATTGAATGTAAAATAGTCATATCCTCCTTTGCATGATAACCTACACTTTCCAAAATCTCCTACACAGTTATGAAATGTGCAATCAGGGGTGTAGTCATTGAGGGATTTGGGGGGTGTCTTAGACTCTTTACTTTTTTAGGAGCAGGGTCCCAATGTCTCCAGCATCCTACAAGCTAATCAGCATGAAAGGAGAGCGTATTAGCCACTGAGAAGAACCTTCTAACATGCTTCCTTGTCCTTTCCTGCTGATTGGAACCAATCAGAGTGAAAGATGAGAAGACTCTTCTCAGTAGCTAACACTCTCTTCTTTCATGCTAATTGGCTCCTAGGGATGTCTGCTGTTGTGGAAGAAGGCATTAACAAGGATTTCATTCTCAACCCAGCAACAAAACAAAAGGATGGAAGGGGCATGGTGTGATTATCATGAAGAGACCCTACACTTTTGAATTTGTCAGTACACTGCTGTGTGCAATAGTCCTGTCCTCTTTTGCATGACAACCTACACCTGCCAAAATCCCCTCTTCTATACAACTATTACAAGTGCAATAGCCCTGCTCTTTTGCATCTTGTTGCCCTACACTTGGCTCTCGCAGAGCAGGAACTCAAGGAGCCCTAAAGATCCATCTAGTTCAGCATTTGGTTTCCCACAGTGGCTAGCCAGATACCTTCAGCAAGCTGATAAGCAGAGCTTGAAGGCAACAGCCCTCTTCATCTTGCGTTCAGTGGCACACTGCCTCTGTATATGAAGGTTCTATTTAGCCATCATGATTAATAGCCAGTGATAAACCTCAGCAGCTTGCATTGCATTGCCCCGGAGAAAAGCATTGGCTCACTTGTTCATTGCAAGGCAGCATAACCAGATGAAAAACTACATTTCCCAGGAGTCTGCAGGAACACTTCCTTCTTTTTCCTCCTCCCTGCCCCCAAACAAGCAGCAAGTAACTTCCTGTACTTGCCGGGTACCTCCTTATAGCACCATATTTCCATTATGTCCCTACTGACCAACAGGAGCAGGGGTGCAAGGAAAAACCATCCTCAGCATCCAGTTGTAGGTTTTCAATTCCTCCCCATGACAGTTCTCCTGTGCCTTTAACAGCTGCATGTGACAGGCAGAAAGTCAACCAGTGAAGCTTTTTCCAGGATACATACGCAGTGATAGGACAAGCTTCCTCTGCTGAATTTCAGCTTGTCTGTAGCAAAAGCGTGAAAAGGGGAGGAATTGGCAACCTTGAACCCAGAAATGAAAAAAAAATCAAATTCCTAAGGGACATTATTAAATGTTTAGTTTGCGTTAGATTTTCCACTTGGTGTTGGGCTCTTGAAAGGACCTAGCAATTCTCAGGCCACCAACAGATTTTTTTAGAATGATGGCTGGGGACCTCAGCCACAGCATGGCCTTAGGCAAGCACCTCTCAACCTCAGTCCTTCTGCCTGTAAAATGAGAACAAGTGTGGCCTATGTCCTTATAAGGGCTGGCACAGAAAAGATTGTACAGAGCTTCTGCAAATGTTAAAATACTAGAGAGGTGATTAAACAGGCAGCAAGCGGAAAGAGAACAGGAATTAGATAACATGCTATTGATTGTCTCATTACGTTAAGATTGTATCCCAGCAAAAGGAATAGCAAAGAGCCTCAGCTGTACCTTGGCTTCATCATGCTAAATGTGGAAATGTGGAAATCCAAGAAGGATTGGGAATATCCCAAAAGCACTTTCTTCTCTGCAGCTGCAGAAATATGGTGGCTTTTTCAGTGGGTTGAAAGTGGTATAACAGAGCTATCATTGCTCACACTGTCTACAGTCACTGATTTCTCCCAATTTCAGGCTGCAGAGGTTTATATTGTGCTTCAAAAAAACTGCAAACCCTGTTTGATCAAAGACAACAGGGGGTTAAAAGTAGAAGGATGCACAGCGTGAGCACTGATGGTTCTATGTTATCAGCATTCATTCTCACTTGCATCTGTCTATGGGTACGCCAGATTTTTGTGGAACGCAAATCTATGCATGCCCACTCATCTCAAATGGGGCACCAGGTAAAAGCTGGATTCTGCAACCTGCCTACATGAATGCAAAATCGCTCAATTTGCATATTTTCCCAATTTGAGAACTTTAATAATAAATATATTTTAATTCTGAAGTGTTCTTTATTCCGTATTGTTTATTCTACTTTCAATCATCGCGGACAGGGTTAAAGGGATGATGTGGACTTCCTCCTACTCTGCAACTGAAAGTTGAGATGCTTCAACAACCTGGATTCTCCATCTAGCACAACATTCTGCGCTCAGATGGAATCATGACATAAACACGATGCTCACTACAGTCTTTGGCCCAACAAAAGCTGCAGGTTTTTGACATGCCGCTATGAAGCCTTACGAACAAGGCCCACTAATCCTCTTCTAGCTGATCACTTTGATCTCCTGTTCTAGTCCTGCCTGCAACGTTTGCAAAAATTGCTCATGAATTGTAATTTGGTTTCTTGCAAAGGAAGAAGGGAAAGAGTTTTTGGGAGGGGCGGGAAGAGACTAGAGGGATGTGGGAGGAGGAAAAGTACATAAGAAAAAGAAATCCCTGTTGCTACAGTTATGGCAAACATTTAAAGCCTTGTGTGACCCCCCCCCCCAAATTAGGTCTTCCAGTTTCTTAATATTGATACACATGCTACAATTATGTCCGCAAGCGAGCAAGTCAAAAACGGCACAAGAACAGCTACAAAACTGTGCTTTGCAGAGGACACCTTTGCCTGTAGCAAACCCCTTGTTTCGGCCCTCACCCCCCACCCCCCTTCTCCCACCCTCCTATCCCACCCCAGGGCCCTGCCCAAATTGATTCTAGCATCTACTGCCCACCCCACTGTTTCCTCCCCATTGGAGCAGAAACTAGGCTGCTTCAAACTGCTTTGCTTGGTGGTAGGCGGTATCTCAAAAGCAGGGGAGGGGGGGCACTGGAATGAGGACAGGTCCCCTCTGACTGATATTGCTCCAGGAAGAGAGTTTTGACACATTCCAGAATTATACAAAAAGAAAAAACGAGGAAAGATTGTTTTGCAATGAAGAGAATGCCTGGAAAGATTAAAACAGTTCCAAGATGTCCTATCAGCTCTTCTTGACTGAGCTGATGGGGGCCACCGGCTACCGAACAACACCTGCCTCTTTGGGCCACGGCCTGCAGAGTTTGTGTCCTTTGGAAAACAGTCGTGGCACAGCCGATAGGGTCTGCCAAAGGGCACTGGGGATCCTGCCTGAGTCCCCTTTTTATCTTTCGGACTTCACCTTGTACTTGAGGGTGAGGTAGGCCAGGAGCCTGAGGACGACAAAGAAAATCCCTAGGATAAGGAAGTCAAGGTAGAGCTTAGCTTCCTCCACATCCAGCTGCTTAAGTATCTTTATTGGGTCCTTGAAAGGGCAGTCGGGCACCTTACACTCCAGCTCGTCCCGCTCCAAGGAGTAGATGGTGAGTATCACACCTTCAAAGCCGTACCTGGGTGCCAAGAGACAAAACAGCACTGTAAAACAATAACAACCCTCCATCGGAAGAGGGTCTGAATTGGTCGGCTGCTTCTTAAATGGAAGCTGGAAAAGTTGCTAAGCACATAGTCTGAAGATATTCCCATGACTGGTAAAATCTGAAACCGGGATATTTTGTACACCTCTCTCCCTCTTTTAGGAACTGTGGGTTGTCACCAACTAAGTTGTACTCAGAATAGTCCCACTGAAATTAATAATCAGGGCTGGTCCCAAAGGGCGGCCAGGTTGGGCCCTGGCCAAGGGTCCCTGCAGCCACAGAGGCCCCTGATAGGGTGGGGGAGGAGTAGCGCTTCTTTTCCACAATCCGCAGCAAAGTAGTGAGCACGGATCGCAGGAAGAGAGCTTCTTCTGTCCTATTCGCTGGCTCCACCTACCCATCCTGTCTTTTGAGACTGTGTGCACAGGAATGCCATCAACCAAGATGGCAGCCGAGGTTTCGCTAAGGGGCTGAAGCCTCCGCTGTCATCTTGGTTGATGGCAGCGGTGTACGTACTTAGCAGCCCGCGCAGCCGCAAAAGACAGGAGAGACTGAGCCAGTGACTGGGAGGGCGGAAGAAGCTCCCTCCCTGTGAGAGACAGGTAGACGCACGCGCATGTGTGTGTGTGTGGTGCCCAGGGCAAGCTGGTGCCCAAGAGCCCTGGCATGTCTGGCGCCGGCCCTGTTAATAATCCTAAATTAGTTATGTTGAATAACTTCAATGAATCCACTCTGAATAGGACAAGCATCAGATACAAGCCTGTGAATCTTGCATGACCTGGTGCCAGCTTCTCTGTCCAGCGTTGGAGGGTGGGAATCTGAGTGACACCAGCTTCAAAGGCTGCTCAAGGTGCCTAGAATGTATTTCGTACGTCTAGGAATTTTTTAAAAATTGTAATTTTGTTTTGTTAGTTTGCTAATGATTTAAATATTCTGATCTGAAAATACAGTATGTTTGATATATTGACCTGGTTCGCACAACACAGGACCGTGGGAATATGCAGGCTCCCGAAGAAGAGTTTGCAGCCACTTTGCTCATTCCTGGTCCTTTCTACCGCTAGACCGCACTGTCATCCAAAATCTATTTGGGGTTAAGCTCTCTCATCCCAAACCATGAGCTAGGGAAGCACCATAGCTCTGTAGTAGAGTGCCTACTTCACATGCAGAAGAGCCCAGGTTCAGTCCCTGGTAGGGCTGGGAATGTCCCCTGCCTGAAGCCCTGGACAGATGCTGCCAGTCAGTGTAGACAATACCGAGCTACATGGATTGATGTTCTGGCTTGGTACAAGACAGCCTCCTGGGAACTCAAATGTGATGGAATGGGGCAACTTCAGAGGTACCTGGGGCTGCACCAAATTAAGTTGAGGGCTGTATTTAGCCCCTGGGCTGCAGGTTGCCCACCTCTAGACTAGATGGACTGTTGGTTTGAGCCATCAGGGCCCTTATGAATTTGGTAGTGGTTTGGTTCTTTTTAATTTATCAACAGAAAATGTTTTTGTTTTTCCTTTAACAATGCTGTAACGAACACTCTGGAGACCTTATTTTGATTGTTCTCTCTGACCCTCTAGCCCCTATTTGTATCCCTTCAGAGCTGAGAACAGCCCATAAGAACATAAGGAGAGCCCTACTGGATGAGGCCACTGGTCCATCTAGTACAGCATCCTGTCCTCACAGCGGCCAACCAGATGCACCAACGAGAAGCCTGCCAACAGGACCTGAGCGCGACAGCAGCACTCTCCTCACTTGTGAATCCCAGCAACTGGCATTCAGAGGCAGGCTGCCTCCAACTGCCACCCACCACCGTAGCAGACCCTTGGGATGCCCCGAGGTGCACTCATGTGAGCTATGAGCCCCACCTGACATAAGAGACATAGGAGCTCCATTGCAGGTAGGTGGGGATGGTCTTGAAACTCACGAAGAAGCCAGAGAAGAGGAGGACAGGGATGGCAGTCACGGGACCCACAAATGTGGCCACCTGGAAGACAAAGGAAGGAAGAAACAAGTCAAAGAGGCCTTCCAGATGGGGGGCTTTTATGTTGCAAATGTGTCGCTCAGATGTGATTTGCACGATTGGCTAGAGATGCGCAAATAAGCTCGTTCTGGTTATCTCAGTTTCTCATATTGTTAGTCTTAACTTCAATTCCCCACATTTCCACATCAGTTCGTTTGTTTTTTTAAGTCGTCATGAAAATTCAACAGCATTTCATGTAAATTTTCCCATATATTTCAGTAATCCTGGATCTCATCCTTGTCACTCCAAACACTGTATCACCTGTGCGTACCTCATGGAGACAACCACTTTCAAAAGTACTAGCATGGTCAAAACATATCACATCAAACAGAAAATCACCTGCAGGTCCTGCAATATAATTGATGTCATTGAATGCAAAAGACCAGGATGTCATATCCAATACGTAGGAAAAAGTACAACTGACCTACGCACATGCTTCAGAAACCACAAATCGGCAATCTTGTCTAAAAAAAAATTGGAGCAACCAGCTGCAAAACATTTTAACAATGAGGGCCACAGGCTGTTGGACTTATCCATAACAGCTATAGAGATGCCAACAGATCCAGCAGCACTGATTGAGAGGGAGAACTTTTGGATATACTCTCTAGACACATTGGCACCACATGGCCTGAACCTGGAGGACAGTACCAGCACTACTTAGCTTCTGCAAATGAAGCCCCTCTGAGCATTCCATCCTCAAAGCTCTATAACTGCCACCTTGGCAACAGCATTTGTGTGTTAGCAGCTGATGAAGGCGGAAGCCAAAACATTTTGCTAGTAAAATAAAACCTCTGTTTTGTTAATCACAATTCTATGTGTGTATGCACAGTTTTGACTAATATACACATTTTGGCAAAGCATTTTGCACTAATATAATTCATTTTTGTATATTATTTTCATTGATATATGCATTTATATGCCCACTTTACCTTAGTATATGCATCTTTGTATGCATTGCTCAACTGGATAACTGCATTGCAAAGCTACCTGCCTGTCCCCAGGGTGGGTCACAGCAGTTTAAAAATACACGATTAAAAACAATTTAAAACTAAGTGAAATTACAAGAATAGGGTGGGACCTATATGCACGCACACACACAAAGTGTCAAAGGTAAGGGGCAAGAGGTGTGTCTTCAGGATATGACAGAAATTATATAATGAACGTGCCAGAGGCACCCTCTGTTTCGCAGTTGGCAAAATGGAGGCTTGTGTGTTTGGGGGTTGTTGGGCAATATCCATTTCCACTTGGTGGTGCTTCTTGTAAAAATTAATGCAGGGGGTCTTAGGCAAGGCTAATATTTAGCTCTACCAAAATTCTGGTAAAGAGGTCTTGCACAAGACCCCTGTATTAAAAATAAAAATAAAGAGTTCTGATTTATGTACTGCAGTTATGGTCTCCAAGGTAATGTGTTGAGATCTTAAGAGAATAGTTCCTCTGCATTGGATTGTTGAAAATCCAACATGCCTTCAGCATGCAGCAGTCGGGGGAAACAGCTACACTTGTGTTGTCTGGGCCACCAGAACCAAAGTGGCTCAGTTGCACTCAGGTGAGGAGCAAACCCAAGTTGGGGTGTACCAGCAGTGCCCACCCTCCAAAATGTCACCACACACATGACAAAAAATGAGTTGAGGAGCTTCCACACTTGCAGTGACTGTGGATGTATAAAAGGTTATTTTTAGTCAATTAATTTCTTTTTGGTAAAAGGCAATCAGGATCAAATGTAAAAGAAAGTACAGGCTAGCATTTTGATGATGAGGACGTGCTATGGAAGGTGCAAAAAAACCCAAACACCTTCCATGTATGAGCAGCACCAACTCCACAAGAATCCCCCCACCCCCAAAAAAGTCACGGTGGAAAAGGTCATGATGGACTCTGAAAACACAGAATGTCAAATCTGACTTTTTAAGATTTCAGAGTCAAGAAAATTCAGAATCTTAAGAACCCAACATTTCTGTAGATGATATGGATTCTGTGGGGTTTCAATACAGAATGTGCACGATATGTATATAAACACATCTCGGAAACAAAACAGCTCTTCCAGACAACCTGTTTGTTGTGCATTCATCCTGATTTGTTTGCATAAAATTTGCACAGAGGCTATACAATGTTGCTGTTTATTGAGCATCCATTCCAATTTGTTTGCATGGAGCTCAAGTGTATTTTTTATCATTTTCTTTAACCACTAAAATTGTTTGTTTTTTAAGAGTGTGAAATCCACTTTAATTAACAACCTAAATTTGCTAAGACACAGTTAAATCCATACCTGCCAAAATAGCAACAGTCTGGAAGCAGTCAAAGGCTCAAAGATTTGGCCAATATATTTTTTAAGTTACTAAAATACAACTTCAATATTTATGGTTCTTGCATTTTGCTAAAAGAGTAAAAATAAACTGATTGTTTAAAAATCCCAAACAACAGTGTAGCAAGGCAAGGTAAGATACATAAACATAAACAGAGGGTTTTTTTTCAAAGTAACGTAAAACCAATCAACATTATGACTAAATTGCTCACTCTGACGCACAAAAGACCACTTTTCATAACAGCTGAAAAGTTTTGACATCTCAGCCACACATCCCCAATAGAAATACTAATTAAACAGATTTGGTTGTTTCCTTCATAGAATCATAGAGTTGGAAGGGGCCTATAAGGCCATCAAGTCCAACCCCCTGCTCAATGCAGGAATCCAACTTAAAGCATGCAGCTGTCCATCTTCAACCAAATTTTATTTAACTTCATTAGGCAGCACTAATTTCTGAACACATTGGGTTATATCCCATGTTAGTTCTACTCACAGTAGACCCACTGAAGTTAAGGGACATGGCTTGTTTAGGTCCAGTAATGTCAGTGGGTCTACTCTGAGTAGAATGTAGTTTGATGCAATCCATTAAGATTTTGGGTGGTGCCAAAGGAGTAATTCTGTTAGCCCAAGGACTTCTGGCTGTGCAACTTCCCCTCCCTCTCTTCTCACCCCCATCCTCCCCAAATCTGCTCCAGAGGGTTGGGAGCAAACCCAGGACAGATTTAGGCGATGCCTGGGGTGTGTGTGTCATGGGGAGAGGAAGTCTCATTGCGCAGGCGGAAGTCCTTGCTCGAACAAAACTACTTTGTTGGATGCTCCTTCTTGAACCGAACCATTTCTAATCTGGGGTCATTCAAGATGGTGTGGAATTTCACCCAAACAAGATGAGGGTGGGGTGGGCTGCTGCCTTCATGCCCTGCTTGTGAACTTCCATGAAATTTCTTGCTGGCCACTGCTGGGAACAGGGTGCCCAGATCTTGGTCAGATCCAGGGTGCCACAACAGATCTCGCTCAGATCCAACGAGGCAGTCTTTGTTCTCCAATGGGACTTCTTCCCTGTGCCAAAAAGCCAAGGCATCCCCAGCTCCCCCTACCCCCCGCCAAGCCCCCGCAGCCTTACTTGTAAGGAGGTGGATGCAGCTCCAATCACGAGCCCCAAGGACTGAGCCACCAGGGCGGTGGAGGTGGCCAGGGCTGAGAAGAGCAGGAAGCGGGTAGCTTCAGGAGGCTGGCCTGTCATCCAGTACACGATACTACAGTACGTGATGGGGCAAATTATCTGCAGGAAGCAGCAGGGGGCAGATTAGCACTTCCTTTTACAGGGTGAGGTTTCTCACCTTGCACCCCCCCCCACATGCACGCCACTGCCACCACTGAAAACAGGGAGGGAGTCATGGGGGGACAGTCTGTGGCCCTTCAGATCTCGCTGCTCTCCAACTCCCATCAGCCTCCAGCCAGCCAGGGTGGTGTATTGGTCAGAGTGTTGGACTCAGACCTGGAGGAGCAGGGTTCGGATCCCTGCTCGGCCACAAAGCTCATGGGGTGACCTTGGGCCAGTCACAGTCTGTCAGCCTAACCTACCTCACAGGGTTGTTGTGAGGGTCAAATGGAGAGGGAGAGGAATTGTGTATGCCACCTTGAGCTCCTTAGAGGAAAGGTGGGCTCTCAATGTCATAATAAGCTAACTAACTAAATAAAATATACATGGCTGCTGATCAGGAGTTATGGGAGTTGGGAGTACCAGCAATATCTGGAAGGCCACAGGTTAGGCCATCCCTGGTGTAAACAGTAGCTA
The DNA here is from genome assembly GCF_030035675.1 of Rhineura floridana. Taxonomy (NCBI): domain Eukaryota; kingdom Metazoa; phylum Chordata; class Lepidosauria; order Squamata; family Rhineuridae; genus Rhineura; species Rhineura floridana. The sequence continues at coordinate 41,024,227 of NC_084491.1, forward strand.
GAGGAGGCAAAAGACATTGGCAAGTGGAGACATGTACATCCTTGCACTCATTTAACCTGTTGAACTTCTGTCTGCAATGCAGCAATCAAAGCAGGGATGAGGAACCTGTGGTGCTCTGGCTTCTGTCGTACTCCAACTCCCATCAGTCCCAGAAGCTAGCATGGATGATGGTCAGGGATGATGGGAGTGGTAGTCCAGGGACAACTAGAGGGCCGCAATCCATGCATTAAAGGAGCGGTGGAGAATCCTTTTCAGCCCAAGAGTCACATTCTGTTCTGGACAACCTTCTGGGGGCCACATTCCAGTGGTGGGCATGTCCACAGGCACAAGTGGGTGCACCCATGAACGTACATTTTACCTTTGTACAATACACCCTCACGCACCCCTCTCTCTGTCACCCATCCAGGCGAGCAACAGTCATGATCAGAGTTCAAGGACGCCCTCCAGCCAGGCCAAAATAGTCAAGAAAGGGGTGACGGGTGTGGCCAGGGAGAGGGGGTGTGACTGGGGAGGACATATAGCCTGGGGAGAGTCCTGAGGGTCAGACAGAGAGGCCTGGAGGGCCACATTTGGCCCCGGGGCCTGAGGTTCCCCACCTGTGCACTAAAGACACAGAGCTTCTCTTGGATAAGAATGTGGCAACCCTGGGCAGAAACGCGGGCACCAGAGGAGGAAAATGGCATGAATGCAGCATAAGCCTAACTCTCACCTGAAAAGGAACATCTGCCATCGTTTTTGCTAGAAAATAGGCCTTCAGGCTGTACCAGTAGTTCAGATGCTCTCTCAGAAACACAGACATCTCTAGAGGGACTGGAATGACAAGAAGACAGAGCACAGAATCAGGGCTCTGGAGGGACGCCAGTCACGTGGCTCAGGGGCAGATTTCACATGCTCTGCCTGCGGAAGGAGCCAGGGCAGGTGATGATGACGACGAGGGCTGGATTAAGACATGCCGAGGCCCTAAGCCATGTCAATATTCAGAGGCCCCACACCATAAAAAAAAATAAAGAGGGGAAAAAAGGGGTGGGACAGTGGCGAGAAGGGGATTAGCGGAAATGGTGCCTGGTGTGGAACGGCCCGGGACTTTTGAGCGTGTAGGTAGGCTAGCTCCCACTGTCTCTTCATGAGGTCTGGGATGGGGTTGGACAAACTGTGGATGACGCAAGTAGTCCAGTAGCCCTGGAAGGGAAGTTGATGGGGTTGGGTGTGGATTGGGATGGGGTGGGGAGGTCCAGGATTCTGGTGGTGGATTTTATATGAAAGGCTATTTAATCCAAAGTGATTTCAATTATACTAGAACTTCTCAGTTACCTTCATAGGGGCCCCTCCTACTGTAAGGCCCTAAGCCATGGCTTACGCGGCTTGCTCCTAATTCCGGGACTGATAACAATAATACCCAGCATCTCCAGGTACACCTGGGAGTAGGGTTGCCAGGTTTCTGGCCTGAGACTGATCCTGTATCTTTAGGAGAAGAGGAAGTCATCCAAGTGCAGGTGTTCTTGCAACACTGTAATGGGAAAAACCACAAGGTGGAATTCTCCCTTCTCCCTGTACAACTTTTAAAGATACAGAAGACCTCTTGGTTGCCCAGCCTCCAAGAGGTCTTCTGTACCTTTAAAAGCTGTGCAGAGGGAAGGGAGAATTCCACCTTGTGGTTTTTCCTATTACAGGGTTGTAAGAACACCTGCACTTGGCTGACTTCCTCTTCTCCTAAAGATACAGGATCAGTCTCAGGCCAGGAACCTGGCAACTGGGAGAGACTCCCTACCTGACACCCTGGAGAGCAGCTGCCAGTCAGTGTAGACAGTGCAGTGCTAGATGAACCAATGGTCTGACTCGGTATAAGGCAGCTTCTTGCGTTCTTGCGTTGTAAGTCAAGAGTTGGAAGCCGCGACAGAGAATAAAGCTGCAATGCAATACACACTCACCTGGGAGTAAGTCCCATTGAACCCAATGGAGCTTACTTCTGAGTAGACGCATATTGGATTGCAGCCTACGCTGTTAAGGAGGAAGATTTACGAACCCCACCCCTGCCTCTGAGGCTAACACACATCCATCTGCAAGTTATAACAGCAATGCTGTCATGCACAATTCTGAGTATCACTTGAGTATTTCTTCCACCACGACGAGTGCAGGGGAGCGAGTGCTTACAAGTGAGGACTGTGGGCATCAGTGCGGCAAACATGAGGAACAGCATGGAGAAGAAAAGGAAGCCGGTGTTGTTGAAGACCTTGTCGGCGTCATTGCCAATGTGCAGGTAGAGCAGGCCAATCAACACGCCGATGCAGATGTGCGACATGAATCGCAGGCGGGTTAGCACCTGTGCAAATCGAGACAAAGCATGTCTCGATTATTACCGAGACTATTATTATTGACTTTATGTAACACTTTATAAAAACACCTGCAAAGTGCTTTACCATCTTAAACCTGTGCTGGCCATTCATATTCCCATTTTATAGATGGATAACTGAGGCTGAGCAATGGTGACGTGGCCAAGGCCACACAGCAAGTCCACGGCACAGGGAGGACTTGAGACTGAGACTCTCATATCTACAGTTCTCTGTCTGTCCACCAGATCCAGCCAGGACTCGGCTTCACAGCTGGACTTGAAGTGAGGCCCCTTAGTTTCCCAGCTGGGGCAGAATCAGCATGTATCGATGGGGGGAAGATGGAAGCAGAGAACTGGAAGACAGTGTTGGCACTTCCTTCTGCTCCTGATTGGCCAGAGGTGTTCACGTGACAACATCTCACCCCCTATAAAAGGTTCCTGTTGCCCTCTCCTGTTCAGTCTGAGCAGCCTGAAGACTCTTACCACGGCCTGTTCACACATTTTTTCAGCTCATTCAGCCTCATCTTGCCTTGCCTGTTGCCCACAGTCCATAAGAGATGACCAAACTACCACACAGAAACTTATATGTAGTTAGGGTTGCCAGGCTCAGGGCTTGAGAATGATTCTGTATCTTTAAGAGAAGAGACAATTCAGCCAAGTGCAGGTTTTCTTGCAACAGTGTAATGGGAAAAACTACAAGGTGGGATAATTTCACCTTGTGGTTTGTTCCATTACAGTGTTGCAAGAAAACCTGCACTTGGCTGAATTGTCTCTTCTCTTAAAGATACAGAATCATTCTCAGGCCCTGAGCCTGGCAACCCTATAAAATGCAATGCTAGCTCCACTCAGAGTAGACCCATTGAAGTTAATCAATACGCCCAACTTAGGCCCCATCTGTATTATCTAAAGCACCATTATAACTTTTTAAATAATCATGGCTTCCCCCAAAGAACCCTGGGGACTGTAGCTTGTTAAAAGTGCTGAAATTTGTAGGGAGGCCTCCTATCCGTCTCCCAGAGCTACAGTTCTCAGAGTTCCATGGGGAGAGGGATTGATTGTTAAACCACTGTGGGAGTTGTAGGTCTGGGAGGAGAAAAGGGGTCTCCTCTCAGCACCCTTCACAAACTGCACTTCCCAGGATTCTTTGTGGGAAGCCATGACTGTTGAAAGTGGTATAATACTGCCTTAAATATATAGTGCAGATAGGTGCTTAGATTAATTCATTTCAATGGGTCTTCACTGAGCAGAACTTGTTTGGAAACAACCCAGTATATTTTTTCACCTGGGGTAACTTAATTGCTTGTATCGCCGAAGTAAGTGGTAAGGAATACTTGACACACAGATCAAGAGTAGATGTGTGGTAAAGTGTGTGACTGCATGGTCATCTCTATGGACCCCGCATCTCGGCTTTGATCTGGGGCCGAGCAAAGATCAGCGTCAAATTGACAGCAGGTTTCTTGATTCTGCACAAGTCTCTGATCCAGTCTGTGATTTTGGTGCTCTTGGAGAGGTCAGTCTTCACTTTGGGGCTGCAGCTCAGTCAGTGGTAAGCCACCTGCTTTGCTTGCAGGAGATCCCAGTTTCAATCCCTGGAATCTCTAGTTTAAAAACTTATCAGGTAGCCAGCGGTGAGGAAGACCTCAGGCAGCTGGAGAGCTGCTGCTCAAGTAGAGGACACTGGCTAAACTGAGTCATTCCCGCACCCCCATGCTGCTTTCCCATCAGAAAAAAATAGGTGAAGAAGTTTCATTCTCCTTGTTGCCCTGATTCTGGAATACCTAAAATAATGCTTCTGTTTACGTGCAGAGTCTCCCCCACCCTTATCACAACTTGTTCCCAAACACTGGCAAGGGCTTCCAGGAGAGCACAAACCCTCAATACCTCTGTAAAAAAAACAACCAACCATGCACATCCCTCCCCCTTCTAGACTCCCAACTGAAGCCCCTCCCTCTTCTGGCCTGCCCTGCCCCAGCTCTCACCGTGTCTCTCAAAATAGACAGGAATGTCCTCTTGAAGAGGATGCAGAACTGGGTCAGGGTGCTGGTAGCGAACGTGTGGCTCTCAATGTGCTCCATATCCTGACACATGGACAGACAATTAAAAAATAAAAAAATGTGGAAAAAGAAGGGAGATTATGGGAACTGCCGCCATTTGGGTGATGAGTGTGCGAGATTTTTTTTCATTATTATTTAATTACCCTGCCCTCCCATCAAACTGAAATGCAAGATGGTTTACAAAAGTGAAGAGAGAGAAAGTACAAAACTTAAGTGACCTACATGAGACTCATTCATTACTAATAGCAAAGTTATCCTTATATAGCTGATGGCACCATCCACACATACAAAAGAGAGGAGTCAGCTGCCTTGGAGGAACCCCCAGCTTACTTTGCAGAAGTCAACATCTTCTTAAATTATTTTTTAAAAGGTTGACAGGAAGAAAAGCCCCCAAAACAGCCCAGTGAGGACTGAGCATGCTCAGTGCACGTAGCATGTTGACTGTTGACTGGAGGTGGGGGCAAATGGAGAACTGATTGGGGGCAGAATAGAATGGAATCTCCTGGAAGTGGGCAGACCTACCTGGCTGGAACTCTGAACAAGATCACTCCATGCTGCAACTTTTTGTGACTGATCCCATTTGTAGACAATACAATAATAATCAGAACAAAAACCCCACATTGCAAGTTGTGCTTAAAGGTGGGTCCCAGATCAGAAAAAGTTAATGTTTTGCAACTAATGATGGTACCCTGTTGTGGAGAGAGAAATGAATCTGTGGCTGAGTGGAAGAATCAGGATCCTCAAGTTGTACCACCAACATCCCAAACTCACCGCCACGCAGTGTCCCGGGCAAGAGGAATCCGCTTTGTTTGGGCTGCTCTTCTTCTCCTCCATGGTGCACAACCCATTCTGGACCGCTTGGAACAGCAAAGGGTTAAGGTCGCCATACTCGCCCGAGGCGACTTCAATAACTGCAAAGGAGCAGACAGAGGAAGCTGCCTTATACTGAAGCAGACCACTGGCATAGCTCAGTATTGCCTACACCAGCCTTTCTCAACCTTTGGGTCCCCAGATGTTGCTGGACTACAGTCCCCAGAATTCCTGAACATTGGGCAGGCTGGTTGGGGCTGATGGGAGTTGTAGTCCCAAAGGTTGGGAAAGGCTGGTCTACACTGACTGGCAGCAGCCATCCAGGGTTTTGAGTGGGAGACTCTCTCATCCCTACCTGGAGAAGCCAGGGATCGAACTTGGCACCTTCTGCATGCAAAGGAGTTGCTCTACCACTGAACTACGGCCCTTCCCCAGACAGCAGTAGTGGCTTCCAGACAACCTGTTTATTGAGCATTCATTGTGACTTGTTTGCACAAAGTTTGCAGGGAAGCTAGATGATGTTGGCTATTTATTGTGCATTCACTCTGATTTGTTTGAGGGGAATGTATACAATAGGAAGCTATCTTCTACCAGGTCAGACCACTGGCCCATCTAGCTCAGTAATGTCTACACTGACTGGCAGCGGCTCTCCAAGACTTCAGGCAGGAGTCTCTGCCAGCCTTACCTATAGATGCTGGGGATTGAACCTGGGATGTTCTGCATGCAAAGCAGATGCTCTGCCAATGAGCGATGGGCCTTCCCCAAATGTTTTCTCCTCGCTTTCCTTATTCCAAGAAGTCAGATTTTTTTTTCAGGGGGAGGGATGGAGGATCGAGAGGGGTGTGAGAGAGGGTGTGTGCAGAAACAAGCTTACTGTGCAAAGATAAAATGTACCTTGATTGCTCCACCCATATTAACCTCTGGCCCCGCCCACCTCTGGCTGGTGGCCCTTAGAAGTTTGCTGAGAGCGAATGTGGCCCTCAGGCTAAGAAAGATTTTCCACCCCTGCTTTAGATCAACAGATCCATGATGTCTATTTATTTTAAAAAGCCATCAGGGGCCATCACTTACTGAAATCAGCTGGGTTGTGGTAGGTAGGGCAATGCAAGCCCAGCCCTTTTAGGTACGGGATGAGGTTGGACACTGCTCCCTTGAAGATACACTGACCCTGGCTCAGGATATAAAGCTGGAACGAAGGAATAAATACATAAATCAAAGGCACTTGTAAGGACAAGCATTTTGGGACGGCTCTACCATTAGGCAGAGTGAGGCGGCCACCTCAAACAGGTGATTGTTGTGTCTCAAAAGGGCAGCAAATAGTGATTTATTTCTTACTATTGTATTTTGACTCCCAAGGAAAGGTGCTTGTGGGATTTTCAGCCTCATGTGCCAAAGTGACTTGGCTGACCTTGAGGAATATGCACCTTGACTTTCAAGGGTGAAGTGCACCATTTGCTGTTCCGCCTGAGGCAGCAAAATGTCTTGTGCTGCCAGGCACACTCTTGGCAGGGCAGTGTGTCTGCCACCATTCAGTGGAAGCACAACATGGTAGCAGGCACAGAATCCAGATTCCTGAACGTCTCAGCTTTCTTTGCTTGTCAAATCGAGAGTTGTAACCAACCATGTTCGACTCAGACTAAACCGACTGAAATTAATGAACCTAATTTAATCATGTCCGTTAACTTCAGTAGGTCTGCTCTGAGTAGGATTAGCATTGGATACAACCCCAAGCTTCTAGTCCTTAAGGCTGAAGTGATATCCTTGAAATTGCATGGGCAGTGCCTGCGAAAATCTGAGAAGGCAATGAGAAGTAGCTCAGTGAGATTTTCCAGGGTGGGAACAGAATATCTGTTTCTTATCTATCCATCCTATGACTTGGCAAAACCAGAACAAGCAATACAACCCAACCAAAACCACAGAATAATAAATCTTGCAACCCTTGCATAATTTTCCACTGGGCACACAACGTTGTTCCTCCCTGGTACCAGATTTCAGTTGACTGTGCAAATAATTTTTTCCTTTTTTTAGAGTGCATAACCCCGAGTGATGGAATTGGACTGTTTAAAAAGAAGGCAGAATCCTGTATGTAATGGGATTGGGATTTAAGGAGTTAATTTGTTTCCTGTTATTGAGCCTTGCCTGTTTGGTAAACAAACTCGAAGAGGTTTCAAATTAGTTAGGAAAGTTTGGTACAGATAAGCCATGATCAGGACCTTTCGCTGATGCTTTGAAATGTCTAAGCTTTGAGGGATCATGTAGCCCAAGGGTATGTCTAGAAAGGGACTGGAAAGAGACTGCAGATCAAGGTGGGTCTCAGAAGAACGAAAGAGATTATGCTGGGCTGCAGATTGCCATAAGTAAGATTTTAATTGCTAGGGAATGTTTAGTTCAGGGATAGCGCGATGCCTTTATCCAAATTTGATTTATGTACTCTACTGCTCCTTGTGGGATTGCTTTGCATGCACATAACCATTCATATGTTTAAACCTTTACCCCCCACAAGAACAACCTTTTTTTCTTTTTGATTTTGGTTCATAAAACCATGTGGTCTCTATTAATTTACCCACCCTATGCCGAAGAGCCAAACCCCACACTACCAAGAAGCTTTCTCAAGGAGACACAAAGGAGTTTTAGGGCTGTTTGGTGGGAAAAATAAAATCTTTCACCTGGTGGCAGCAAAAAGTTAACAGGAAGGGTGGGCAAACAGATGGGGAGCAGTGACAGGGGCACAGAGGATCAATAACCCGAGGCAGCATTGGCGGGAGGATGGACAGGCCACAAAGGACCCCAAAGCCTGGTTCTCCAACTAGGAGCAGTGTAGTGAGCGTCCCTGTGCCACAGTGGTGCCACATCAGCCGGCACTCTGCATCCTGCAGCATTTCTTGTGCTGTAGCAAGAAGCCAGCTCAGAGAAAGAAGGCTCACACAGATCCTCACCTTGTCAAACTTTTCAAAGAGCTTTGCGCTAGGCTGGTGGATGGTGCAGATGATGGTGCGGCCTCCTTGGGCCAGAGACTTCAACAGAGAGACTACCTGGAAGCAGGAGGCACTGTCCAGTCCGCTGCGGAGTCGGGGAAAAAGAGCAAGAGTTAAAGACGGCGAGAGGAAGAAGAGTGGAGAGCACAGCGCAAAGGGCCTCATCCCATCGGGCAACTGCCTGGTTCACACAACACAGTAATTCGATAAGCCAAGATATGATTTACTGGGACCGAACAAGTGTGCAGGCTCCTCACCGAGGCTTGTTCTTGGTTACAGCCCATGGCTAGCAAAGAGACAGCTTAGCCATGAGCCAAAGCTCTAAACTTGGCTTAGCTCAGTGTGGCATGGCAGTAACAAGGGCTGAGGAGGAGCGAAGCACCGTCATGACTATAGGGATAAAACACCACTTGTTTCTGCTGCCTTGATACTAAACACATACACTTGGGTATAAGCACCAATAACATGAGCATCAGTGGCCATGCCAGATGTCTTAGCCCTCCCCCATCACCCGGTTGGGGCAGGAAGTAGATTTTGTGTTTTTTAGTTTAACCTGGAGCTGCGAGCTGGAAAGAGACAGAGGGGCTTGCCTCGCTCTCTGTGCCGAATCCAAAGCTATGGATCTGGGAAGCCTCCCCAAGAAGCCTAATCAGGAAGCAAGATCTGTTAGGGTGTTAATGCTGTGAACCCCTTTCCTCTTACGCTCAAGATGTATATATGTATAAATAAAACCATATATCCTAAAGACACCACAGTCTGACCTTCATTCCAAAGAAACCGAACCCTGGGCAAGTACTGGAACCCCTGGAAATCTCTCACCGCTAGAAGATTGGGGTGTGTGCAACAATATATATATGTGGGTGTGTGTATGCATATATTTTGTCCAGCATCACCTCGGGGACTCCTGTATGCCCCTGGCAGCCAAGTCCATTTGCCATTGCCCCCATCACAGTGGTGACAGTGCCCATTGGGACTGGTAGGGCAGAAGGCAAGGAGCCCAAGAGTAGGCGGAGCCAGAGCCAACGACAGGCGGAGCTAACTAATTTTTTATCTCCATCCTCCTCTCTGTTGAGTTCTACAAGGACAACCCTGAGACTGAGGAGGGGGAAGCTGACAGGCAAGGCCACCAGGGCTGGCACCAGAGGGTGGCCAGGTTGGGCCCTGGCCGAGGGCCCCTGCAGTCCAGAGGGGCCCCTCAAGGGCCTCTCCTTAGGGTGGGAGGGTAACGTTCTCGTTCTGTGATCTGTGGCAGCATCAGGTCCTGCAACCAGACCCTGCCATGGATTGTGGAGAGGGTGTTCCCAGGAACCCTCCTATACAGACAGTGTGGGCTTCGATAAGCCTGCCTGCATGGCCCACTTACCTCTCCCATCAGTGTGAATGCCATGTGCACTGTGCACATATGCCTGTCATCACCTGAGATGGCGGCGGGGACTTCTCTAAGGGGCTGACCCACCACTACCATCATCTTGCAGTACATGTGCACATCATTCACACGACATGAGAGTTAGTTGGGGCGCACAGACGGGCTTATTAGCCCCGTGCCACCTGTATGGGGGGTGTTGGGCTACAGCACCATGGGCCCTGGGCAGGCTGGTGCTGGCCCTGAGGGCCACCCTCCAGGTTGTCAGTAAGAAGGCAGGTGGGTTTCGGGGAATAGAGACTCAGGTTGGTGGGGCAGCGCTCCATTTGCCCCAATGGACTAGCCTCCACTGCTCCCATCACCTGCCACTCTCTGGGCAGTTATTTACACCGCCTCCCCTTCAGCTTCTGGGCCGCAGGGCCCTTGACTTCATCTGAGTTCCAGCCGCAGCCGCACCACATCATTGCTCACCTAGGAGGGAGCATCCTACCATTACATCCTGCCCTTTCCACCAGGACAAGCAGCCATGTAAGGCTATACGAGGTCTATGGCATCTCCTCTACGTCCACGGTGTTAGGATAGCAAACTGGATCCCGCTGCCTTCCCTGGGTGGTGCTTATGGGCTGGGACCAGGGAAGCCTGGAAAGGTTGGCTCCTACCTGGTGGGTTCATCGAAAAACATGACTGGGGGATTGTTGACCAGCTCCAGGGCAATGGCGAGACGCTTGCGCTGCCCTCCAGACAGGGACATAGTGCGGGTGTAGGAACACTCCAAAAGACTCAGTGCTGTCAAGATCTCATTCACCTGGACCCATTAGAAGGGGGGGGGAATGGAGAGATATAGTTACCATATGCAGCCTGAAACATGGGCTCTTGCCACCATTACTTGATGGGGACCAGTGTGATATAATGGTTAGAGCAGTCTTCCCCAACCTGCTGCCCTCTAGATGTTCTTGGACCCAACTCCCATCAGTCCCGGACAGCATGGCCTATGGTCAGGAATGATGGGAACTGGAACGGACTGGAACTTGGGAGACCCAGGTTGACATCTCCAGTCTGCCAGCCATAAAGCTCACTGGGTGACTTTGGGCGAGTCACTATCCCTCTCAGTCTAACCTACCTCACAGGGCTGTCGTGAATATAAAATGGAGTGTGGGGAGAATTGTGTACTCCGCCTTGAGCACCTTGGTGGCAAAGAGGGATGTCAATGCAATAGAGATAGTTTGGCATCTAATCAATATGGTATCACATTCAACAAGGCATTTTATTTCTTTACATAGTTTTTAACCCTTCAAGGCTTCTGACAACTAAGTTGAACTTGGGAGGAGGTGAGCTCTCCTGTAGCTTAAATTAAGCTAACCTTGGCTAGAAGTCAAGCATGAGCCTCAATCAGACTCAAAGAAGACTCAAACATCAAGTCACCTTCACACTGTCTGTGAGGGATTCCAGTGCATACTGGAAATGTAAGTTTGCACAATTAAAGCGGTTCCAAGCACTCTGTTGCCCTAGGACAGCAAACCGACTGAAAAATGTGATACGAAAGAATGATTAGCAGAATGATGTATAAGCGCCGTGCAAGCCAATCAAGACAAAGTCTCGTTGCTGTATAAGATCCCTGCAAATAAATCGTGATGAATGCTCAATAAGGACTGGACGTTGTCTAATCTCTGTGTAAGCTTTGTGCAAGCAAATCAGGATGAAAGCTGAATAAACAGGTCATCCGGAGGAGCTCTAATTGGAAGCAGAGCAGACGTCAAACATCCCAAACTTTGTTAAGGCAGTAACAATGAACATCCAGAAGTGATTTCATTTCGGGTGTGGGTTGGAGGGGATGCTTTTGAAATAGAGCTGGAGAAAAATATATTAAAATATCAGGCCTAGGGTTTCTTTTTTTTTCCCTTGCTCATCTTCAGTCAGAAGATGCAGGATCGAGGGAGCAGCCTGAATCTCTCTCTTGGATTTTCAAACATGTCAAGTATTCAAACTCACCAGCTCCTTCTTGACTTCCTGCTTCTCATTCAGCTTCAGGTTGACAGAAACCTGCATGGGAAAGCAAAACCATTTTATTTAGGAAGTGATCCAAGCGCATTAATGTGCATCCAGCCGGCTGATAAAAGTCTAGCGCGTTTGGACTCCTGCAAACGGTCGCCAGCACAGGTAAAAACAGGTCATGGCTAGTAAATAATGTTCTATTCTTTTTTAATGTTTGTTTTAAACGTTTGTATTTGTATGTTTTTTACAATTGTTAAGTTGCTTCAAGACATTTTACATAGTGAGTGACGAATAAACGTAATAAAGAACAGTAAAGAATTACACAGAGAAATACCGAAAGCTGTCTTATACTCAGTCAGACCCAATGGCCCCCATCTAGCTCAGTATTGTCAACACTGACTGGCAGTGACTCTCCAGGGTTTCATTCCTACAGGGGACTCTCCCAACTCTACCAAGAGATGCCAGGGATTGAATCTGATCAGATGCTCCACCACTGAGCTATGGCCTGTCCTCATTTACAAAATACAATGTGGAAAAACAATAAAAAGTACAGTTAAAAACGGCTCCTGCAGTCTGAAGTGGAATGATTCAGAAGAAGGTGCCCCATGTGATCCTGACAACAATAAGCTCTCAGGATATAAGGTCCATAATGTGTAGAGAGCCAGTGTGGTGCAGTGGTTAAGGTGCGGGACTACGGCCTGGGAGACCAGGGTTTGAATCCCCACACAGCCCTGAAGCTCACTGGGTGACCTTGGGCCAGTCACTGCCTCTCAGCCTCAGAGGAAGGCAATGGTAAACCACCTCTGAATACCACTTACCATGAAAACCCAGTTCATATGCTCGCCATAGGTCAAAATTGACTTGAAGGCAGTCCATTTCCATTTTTTCCCCATGTAGGATTATCCATTAAGTGGGGCAGGTGGGGGTAGAGACACACTCCCTGTTCTGCCAGTTCCAGTGTGTCTCCACCTCTCTCTCCGGAAAAAGGGGGCACATGACACTAGTCAAATCCCGCCCTTTTGAATGTAAAACCTGGTGAGAGCAGCTCGAGTGTGCTTTTTGAAAAATCAGCTTCAAAGAGATTTTACAGCTGATCGGCAGATCAGCCTGTTTCCAGGGGTGGCCAATGGGCAGGTCTTGCTGTAGGCGACTAGTGGGCTCACAGCTCTTGCCTTGCAATCAAGGAGTGACTCTCTCTTCAGTCCTGACCTCTGCAGCTCTCTCTGGAACTCCAAACTCCTCCTTGGTAGACCTGACACAACCCACTCCCAACCCCCGATGTTTCTGGAACCCCGTTCTCCCTCTCTCACCATCATAGCCTCACACACGGTGAGATGTGGCAACAGCATGTCGTCCTGCATGATGTAGCAAGACATCTTCCGGAAGGTGCGCAGCTCCCTCTGCCGTCCGTTCACGAGAATCTGGCCCTTCATGCCCGTCTCCCTGGAAGTACCGAGAGTATAAGCTTTTCATCAGTTTTCCTGGTTGGCAAAAATGTGTTGCAACTGGTTGCAGCTTTCTGTCTACCCAGCCAGCCAGCCAGCCAAGTATCTGGTTTTGCGGACCATATGGCCCAAGTCTTTAGCTATATCAGGCGTGGGGAACCTTTGGCCCTCCAGATGTTGCTGAACCCTCATCTGCCCCAGGAAGCATGGCCAATGGCCAGGGGCGATGGAAATTGGAGAGCCAAAGATTCCCCACACCTGACCTAGATATGGAAGCTTTTGCAGCTGCAATGGAAGCTCAGCCTGCCCCAGCCTGCTGAGAGGGAGAAGTCAAGGGCTACGATATATCTAGACCAGCCTTCCCCAACCCGGTGCCCTCCCTTGCAGTACGACATCAACAGTAGACATGGTTGGGCATTTGCCAAGGGCCAGCACCCCAGCAGGGGCCCCACTAACAAGACCTGCTGCAGTGAGGGTGTAGAGTCACTGGTGGAGAGGGCCCATGGAGGATGTATTGCCCAAGGGACTTTTAAACTCTGGAGCTGACACTGACTCCCATCATCCCTGACCACTGGCCATGTTGGCCAAGGTTGATGGGAATTGGAGTCCAGCGATATCTGGAGGACACCGGGTTGAGGAAGGCTGCTCTAGATATACCCCATCTCATTACCTCCACTTTCTTAGCCAAATAAAAGTCTCTGGTTCCCTCAAATTCTATTTATTTAAAAGGCATGTATAAACTGCATAATATCATATAATTTCTAAGTGGTGTACGGTATAAAAATGAACAACATTAAAACAAAAATGCAACTTAAAAGCAATGAAGCAATAACATAAAATCATATAACAACAAAAAAAAACAGGGGTTCAGAGGACTCCAGAACCAAAAACAGACTCCGGACTTATGGGTCAGGGAAGGCTGGGGCAAAATGACACATCTTTACAAGGTGTCTGAAGGAACTGATGGTCGCAGCTTCACATATGACAGAGCGAAGGGCATATCATAACGCCCGTTTTCGGGTCACTGCCCTGTGATGCTCTGTATGGTGCGATGCATAAGCAGAATTTTCCCAGCTGATCTAAGTGATCTTACAGGTCTCAATACAGGGGCAGGCAGTCTTGGAGGGAACCTGGTCCCAAGTTATTCAGGGCTTTATACGTTAACAAGACCATGTGGCCCTGTCTCCTTTCCAGAATAAGTCTCAATCTCATTCTCTCCCCTTCCCTACCCCTGCTATTCAGACACTCTTAAATTATTAAATCCTACAGACCACAAAAAGTAACAGCAGTGAGAGCAGCAGCTGTCCGTACTCAGGACATAAAGATCTGTCCATTTTGGTTGCCTCAGTTTCTTGTTTTTCCAATCTTAAATTCATTTCTCCACTTCTGCAGCAGTTTGTGAAAATTCTCCAGTATTCTAGTGTGAATTTTCTCCTAGTAAACACATTTTTGCAGGCAGTTTTGACTAACGGATACATTTTTGCAAGCCATTTCTAATCATATAATGCATCACTGTATGTAATTTTCACTCATATACTCATTTTTATGCATACTTCCCCCTGATATACGCATTTTTTGTAAACATTGCTTGGTTGGCGAACAGCATTGCACAATTCATGTAATTTTGTGAATTTTGAAGGATAGCTGTGTTTCAGTTCTCATGTTGTTTAGGAAAGTGTGAAACTGATAGATTCGGCTTCCAATGCAAACTGAATCTAATTTCTCGCCTATGCCTAGTCCATAGTGATAAAGATCCAGATCCTTCAGTTAAAAATATGCCTCTCTATGAGGAAGAGTATTGCCTCACCGGTAACCAGCCAGGATGTTCATAAGGGTCGATTTTCCAGCTCCGGAAGGGCCCATGATCCCAATAAGCTCACGACGGCAAAACTTTCCAGACAGACATTTCAGCAGTGTCTTGTATCCTGGAAAAGGAGAAAAAGATGAGCAGGTTGCAAGGCTGCCCTGGAAGCCATGGAGCTGGGGGGAGGATGAGGCACCTGCAGCAATCCAAATATTGTTGGACTCCATCTCCCATCAGCTCCAGCCAGCAGGCCCAGTGGTCAGGGATGAAGGGAGTTCGAGTCCAACAACATCTGGGAGGACCAACATCCAAGAAAGAGACTGAAGGTAGCCTGAACGGAGGACACACCTGCCAACTTTTGGTAGAGGGCACATAATATGGGGCTGCCCAAGCCAAATAGCTCTAAACCTCCATTATTAGGGCAAACAAAAAAGGCAATATAAAGTGATATGGTTCCCCCCATCCAGCTTTCATACAGCTAACAGCTGAAGAAGTTTCCTCATTGGGCATTGCGGGCAAGAGAAGATACTTGTTTAAACTGAGACTGATGACTTTTAATGGCTGGTGGCCACTGGCTATTGCCCACATGTCACCTTCTTGGAGTGATGGTGGCGGCGCTGAAAGAAAGAATTTGGTAGTTGGACTGTAACCACTAGGAAGAAAAGACAGAAGTCTGAGTTTTGCAACTAATTGGTAAAAATGAGCCTTGGAGAGGCGTGAGAGGGTGATAAGCAGGAAGCCTTTTCACCCTCAAATTTCCTGCCTGAACTAGTAACTGGCAAAACCCAGAGGTTCCAGCTCCGAGCAAATCACGCTGCATGATGACATTCTTGGCCAGGGGCATTGAGAAAGACTTCAGAAAGAGGATGGAGGAGAGATCTATTTTGTGGGTATCGCTGTCTGTCTCAGGCTTTGTCTGTCTGTGCTTGTCACATCTGTTCGTCATTCTCAACCTATGCACACACATCCAACTAACCTTGTGGTATGTGCTTTATCAGAAGACAGACAGGCCACACACAGATCCCATCAGCCCTACAGCTGTATCCTGAAGCAGATGGAGCAAGAAGCAGACTCTACTGGGAAAGCAAGGGAACCGCAAGATGGTGTGTGGGGGTGGGGGGGTGTTGGGGGTGGGGGGCGAGGGAGAGTTTGCAAATGTTCTGTGGTTAGAGGCAGTGCAGGTTCCTGCAACTCTACTAGAACTCATGGGCATCCAATGAAAGTGAATGTTGGAAGATTCAGGAGAGGCAAAACAAAGTCCTTCACAGAGCACATAGTTACACTATGAATTTGCTCCCACAAGAAGCAGTGATGGCCAGTAGGGCAGTGGGAAATTCAGAAGTGCAGGGTCCCTTCATTATAGCCATGCCACACACCCCTCACAGCCACTCCCCCTTTTCCACTTTCCCTTGTTTCCCTTGCTCTCCCTGTTGTCTTGTGAGTCAATCAGCATGAAAGGAGAGACTGCGTGTTAGCTATTGAGAAGAGTCTTCTCAGTGGCTGGCTCACCTCTTTTAATTCTGATTTGTTCCAATCAGCATGAAAGGACAAGGTCTCTTCTCCCTTTTCATGCTGATTGGCTTTAGCTCACACATAGAGACCTGTGGCCAGCACCCTGCTCCCAAAAAAGTAACAGGTCTACGACCCCCCGCATCTCTACATGACTACACCCCTGGTGATGGCCACCAACTTGGATGGCTTTAAGAAGAGGATAAGACAAATCCATGGTGGATAAGGCTACCAATGGCTGCTAGCCACGATGGCTACATTCTTCTTTTCTGGTTGGAGGCAGTGTCTCTGAATGCCAGATGCTGGGAATCGCAGGTGGGAAGAGTGCTGTAGTGAGCCTTCTAAAACCTTTATTCCAGTTGGTATCTGCCTAGGAATTGCATCGGTTTTATGCATGTGCTGTTGTTTTAAACAGTTTTATATCCCGAGGGATCTCAGGGCAGCAAAGGGGGAAACGATTCATAAATGAAACAAGCAACAGTAGTAAGTTCCTTGCTAGGGATCATGTCACCTTCCCCACCCCCTCCGCTGTGCTTTCAACTAATGCCTAACAGGAAGGCAGGAATTCAGCCCATGATGTTATTCTACCAACACAGAAAACTACCTTATAGCGAGTCCGACCTCTGGTCCATCTAGCTTAGTATTGTCTACACTGACCGGCAGCAGCCCTCCAGGGTTTCAAGCAGGGGTCTCCCCCAGCCTTACTGGGAGATGTTGGGGATTGAACCGGGGCCTTCTGCATGCAAAGCAGATGCTCTGCCACTGAGCTACAGCCCTTCCCATCATTGTGTCCTCTCCATACTCTGAGGAAGGCTTGCCTATTGAATTGCTGCCTATCAGGCAGCTGTCATCTGGAAATGATCTCAAGTAAAGGAGTCTCAGGAATAAGGAACATTGCTTGGGAGGAATTAACTCTGAATGCAAAGGTGTGATCTTACCTACATGGAATAGACAAAAACTTTGGTTCCTACTGTAGTTTGCCAACATCACAGTGCCCTTTCCCTGGATCAAGGCAGCCCACAGTAGGGCCAACAAGGCCTGCAGTACTTCAGGGAACGCCCATAAGTCGTAATCGACTTGAAGGCACATAACAACAACATGAGAGGAAAAAAAGACATATGTGAAGCCATCCTTGAGTACCAACACTAGAGGGCACTACAATTCCATCCATCCTTGGCCTTCTTGGAGACTTGGAGGGATTCAGACATACTAGAACTTTAGGTTTGCACAATTAAGGTGGTTCAAGAAAGGGCAGTGTTAGCTACTGAGAAGAGTCTTCCCAGTGGCTGATTCACCTCCTTCCACTCTGATTGGCTCCAATCCGCAGGAAAGACAAGGAAGCACATTAGAAGACTTTTCTCAGTGGCTAATGCAATCTCCTTTCATGCTGATTTGCTTGTACGATGCTGGAGACATAGGGAACCTCATGGGACCCTGCTCCCCAGAAAAGTAAAGGGTCTAAGACCCCCCGAGATCCCAGATGACAACACCCCGGTTTATCCTGTTACACCCATTTCTTGCACCTAAGGGTGCCAGGTCTCCGTTGCAACTTTCAGCCTCTTTCTTGGGGTTTCCAAAGGAAACAGTCTTTAAAAAAAATCTCAAAGGATGAGCAGGCTATGGTTTCTGCTCAGCTAGATGAAGCCTTTTCTTTGTCTCCGTTTAAGAAATTATTTAAAACTCCTGTTTGTTCTCTTGCATTTCCCTCTTGACATCATTATTTGGCTTTGTCAGTTTTCCTTCCCTTCCTAAATGATTAACTCTCTGCTTTTCTTTCGCTCTCTCCCTGATGGTGCTATCTCTACCCTGTCCCTCCAATTCCGCTCTCCTTTTGTCTCATATAAATCGATGTGTTCCTTATTCTCACACAGCACCTAGCAGTGCGCACTTTAGGTGTTTTACAAATAACCACCAAGGATGTTCCCAGGCTTCAGCTCTGCCTCCTGGCCCACCAAGCCCCCTGACTGCCAGGTGCCACTGGGCTCCACCCATACCCCAACAAGCTCCACCCACATCCTACCAGGCTCCTCCCCCAAGTCTCTGAAGACCTGGCAAAATTGTTCCTGCTCAGGCCAACCAGAGCAATGGCCGACAGTGACCTGCTTAGCATACACCCAGCAATGCTGGGCGCAGCTGCTAATCATGCTTAAGCATTAGTAGGGACTTAAGTGTCCAATTAGCACCTTTTGTTGTTGTTGTTGCTGAAGAAGTTGGATAGCATGTGACCAGCAGCAGGGCTGTCACTTCGGAGGAGTCATCACTATAGGGAGAGGGTCTGCAGTGTGAAGGAACTGTTGACTTGTGGGGTGTGTGTGGGAGAGAGGAGAAGGAAGAGGTCTAGGACACAATGCAAAATGATGCATGTTAATTCAGAAGTATTCCACTGTATGTGTGTTTAGGATTGCAGCCTGCTTATTTACTTGTTTATTAAAAGAGAGAGACTGACAGACATACATTCATATCTGGTTAAATAAGAATGTCCTTTGTTTTTTCCCCTTTTGACGGTGAAATTAAATTGACAAACATAATGGCAGGATTTCACAATCAAAAGGAAAACAAGATCCAATCGGTAATTAACGGTCCCCCAAATGGTGAACAGGAACTGACTAATTACATGGCAATTAGGGGGCATAAAGATACAATCAATCATTTATTCTGTCCCTGCACTGAAGAGAAGCAATACAAAAGAACAGAAGCTGAAAAGAGGAAGCTTCTAATTAAAGTTGCATGGGGCCTTTGCTGAATGGAACGTACTTCTAAGTAAACATTAGAAAAGGATCTTGGCCATGGCCAGGGGCATTGCTGTAAAAGAGTGCTATATATTAAGTGCAATGCGGAATCAGCAATTTAATTTCACTCCCAGCTGATGGTAGAAAAGTCATGCTTCAACAGCACTAGAAGGGTTTAGTGTGGAAGCCACCAACTAACTGGGCTAGGAAGGAAACAGTTGCCTTTTCTTTCCTATATGTGACTTGGCTCACTGCCACGAGTCAGTTCAACGTATTGGTCTAGACTATGTTATGCAGCCCCGTAGTTGCCTACAAAGTCTGATGTGCTTTCCCACAATTCCTGGCAAATGGCTGCCCAGGGAGACAGCACAGGTGCAGCATGTGTGGCTGTCTATCTGGCTGGGGATGATAATGCAGGGAGAGGGTCCAAATGAAGGGGGGAAGGGAGTGAGTGAAAAATCACAGGACGAGGCACACCACTGCAAGGCATGCGGATGAAGAGACTATAAACTCAGACTCCATTCAAGTTGTTCTGGCTGAGGCCGGCTCTGACATTTGTCCCGGTACGTTTGGTCTCTTTCTCACAGAATAAATCTGAAACCACAGGCATCACTGAGCAGAACAAAGTTAACAACTTCCAGCAAAAACTAAGCATGCTTTTGAAAAGAAGATATTGCCTATGGGAGGGCTGAATTTAAACAAAAATAAATTACAATAAATAAAATAAAAACCAAACAGCAGTTAGAAAACAGTCTGTTTATAATTCCAGGCTTCCCCCACTTACCCAAAATGCTACAAAAAGCTGTGTGCATGTGTCTTTCATTGATGGATTTTCCTATGCTTGCTTGGGGTAGGTAACATTGACAGAGAGAGCCTTAACCCCCATCTTCAGCATTTTAGGGGTGTGGAATGCTGAACCACAAGACGGTATGGAACATAATCAAGAATGCAATCCCAAGAAGAAGTCTGGCATACTTATTTTATGTTTTCATAATTGCTATATCAGGCTTATTAATAGCCATCCAACTGGTCACTTGGGGTGAATAAAGATTGTTCACAAGTGACCAGGCAAGAAAGACTGTATTAGAAAAGCTTAGGTGTTATCTAGGGGACAGCGTGCCTCCATGGAGCCTGTTCAACACTTGAAATGGTACAATACAGTAATATCTCAGTTAACAAATCCTCCAGGAAAGAAGCTCTTTTTAACAAAGTGTTTTTGGCATGGGGGGCGTACAGGGGGCACACACTCTGACACAGTCAGAATGTGCCTCCTTGTCTACTGGATTGCAGCTGCTGCACTAACCTCTCTCATGTGTGGCTGGAATGGTGCTCCTTGCCAGGTGGCACAGGCACCTCTGCAGTAAACAGTGCTTTGGGTGCCCTGGAAGCACTGTTTACTGCAGAAGCGTCTGCTTGAGTGCAGGGGAGGATGGCAGACAGAGGGAAAGCGCAAGCGCAGGGTGGTGGTGGCAGCAGCTCTTTGCCTGCCTGCTCAAGTGTACGGAGAGGAGAACAGTGCTCAAAGCTTTAGATTGCTATAGAAAGATGCTCCATGATAAAGGGGAAAAAAAAGGTAAGGCATGCATCCCTGGCTGCATTTTGGAAGAAGCCTTCAAATGGTCTCATTACACGTGTATTGTTAGTTCTGAATAAAAAGTTTGCTGAAATATGTTGAATTGCTCTTCTGTTTTGTGGTGTAGGAAACTATCCCTGTTCTTTCCACGTTATTCCTACCACTGGTACGAAAGTTTCTGTTACAGAAGTAATGTCCAGGAACGCATCTACTTCGTTAACTGAGGTATTACTGTATCTGGAAATGTAACAACTGAACACGAATCCCTTTACATGAGAAACTGTATCAGCGGTGGCTTCATACACCATTGCACAAGAGAATAGCTCTAAGCCATGCCCTCCATCACAGAGAGGGGAAGCACACGAGGACCAATATCCCAGCCAGCCTGATTTCACTCAAAGAGTCCAGCCGGTTAGGAGGATCGTGGATTTATAATCCACCTAATTTAATCGCTTTTTGTAGATCCTATCTTTTGTGCTCTAGAACCTCTTTCTCTGCCTCGTTAAATCGTTAAATCCTGACACAGTACATTTGCTAAAGCAGGCTGGAAAAACTTCCACCCAAACCATACTTGCACGCTGAGACTGTGGAGATGGGGGGAAAGTACCTGATAAACCATTTTTCAAACAACAACAACAACAAAGATTTCAGTAACTGGGACTGAGGCGTGTGCCCTGCATGTATGACTTTGTTTTTGCTTTTTTTGCTGGAAATCTAAATTGAATTTATGGATTTGCGCACATCAAGGGGAGGCAAGAAATGCCCTTTGCAATCACTTCATTTCACACAAAAGCAAGGCCCTCCACAACTCTACAATGCAGATGAGACCACAATGAAAAGCCTATTCTCTTTCCTTCAGGGGGAACTGGTCACTGCATAAGTTGTCGCCGGAAGCCTCCACAACAGATTGCTTGCTGGGGCAAAAGCCTGCCCCAAATCTCCCCTTTCCAAACAAGCGAAATCCCCAATTGTTTGCAGTTATTCAGTGCTGCAAGAAAAGCACTCTGCACATGTTCAGAGAGAACTTTCTTCTTCCCTCCCAACTCCAGCTACTTGCCATGGCTGAGCCCCAGCACTGAAAACAGGTTCTGGGGCAGAGCCCTATACTTCAGGTGAAGCCCTAACAATGGCAGACCTCATGCACAGAACCACTGAGACAGACAGACAAAAGCATTGCTTCATTGGTCAGAGAGGGGAAGGCAGATATGGATTTTGCAAAAAGAACAAAAAAAAAGTGAGTAGATTTTAATCTGCCAGTGATTGCAAGAAAACCCAGCAAAAATGGGAGGGACTCCCCCCTCCCCCCAGCATTAGGCAGCTCGCCTGCCACTCAGACACGATTGCAGCTCGGAGCGGTTACTCGAGTTCATCGACTGCTAGTAACCCCCGCCTGCCTCTAGCTCAACAACGGCAATGCCAGAGAGGGCACCCTTCCCTGCAAGGTTTGCGTTCTTTTTTTGAGTCACAGCCAGGGCTCAGTTGATGGGGCCTGATCCCCAGAAGGAGCACCCGGCCCCCTTTCACACACCCACGGAACCAGAGGGTATGTTTCCTCTCCCCAAGGCAGCTCTGTCACAGTGCCATTCTGGGCAACAGCCTCACTTGCAGCCGGCTGTCTTCCCCCCACAGCAGAGTTCCTTGGGTTGCCTTTTGATGCTCACAAGAGGCAAGTTTGCCACAAGTGCAAACCGGGCGTTTTGCACGCCACTGCGCCAGACTCGAGCAGCGTGCAAGATCGCCCTCTGCACTTGTGGAGAATGGGTCACATTAGTGCTCGTGCCTGGTATAACTCTAATAGGGATGCAGGGAATTGCCTTATACTGCGTCAGACCCACTAGTCCATCTGACTCAGTAAGAACATAAGAACATAAGAAGAGCCTGCTGGATCAGGCCAGTGGCCCATCTAGTCCAGCATCCTGTTCTCACAGTGGCCAACCAGGTGCCTAGGGGAAGCCCGCAAGCAGGACCCGAGTGCAAGAACACTCTCCCCTCCTAGGGCTTCAGGCAACTGGTTTTCAGAAGCATGCTGCCTCTGACTAGGGTGGCAGAGCACAGCCATCATGGCTAGTAGCCATTGATAGCCCTGTCCTCCATGAATTTGTCTAATCTTCTTTTAAAGCCATCCAAGCTGGTGGCCATTACTGCATCTTGTGGGAGCAAATTCCATAGTTTAACTATGCGCTGAGTAAAGAAGGACTTCCTTTTGTCTGTCCTGAATTTTCCAACATTCAGCTTCTTTGAATGTCCACGAGTTCTAGTATTATGAGAGAGGGAGAAGAACTTTTCTTTATCCACTTTGTCAATGCCATGCATAATTTTATACACTTCTATCATGTCTCCTCTGACCCGCCTTTTCTCTAAACTAAAAAGCCCCAAATGCTGCAACCTTTCCTCGTAAGGGAGTCACTCCATCCCCTTGATCATTCTGGTTGCCCTCTTCTGAACCTTTTCCAACTCTATAATATCCTTTTTGAGATGAGGCGACCAGAACTGTACACAGTATTCCAAATGCAGCCGCACCATAGATTTATACAATGGCATTATGATATCGGCTGTTTTATTTTCAATACCTTTCCTAATTATCGCTAGCATGGAATTTGCCTTTTTCACAGCTGCCGCACACTGGGTCGACATTTTCATCGTGCTGTCCACGACAACCCCGAGGTCTCTCTCCTGGTCAGTCACCGCCAGTTCAGACCCCATGAGCGTATATGTGAAATTCAGATTTTTTGCTCCAATATGCATAATTTTACACTTGTTTATATTGAATTGCATTTGCCATTTTTCTGCCCATTCACTCAGTTTGGAGAGATCTTTTTGGAGCTCTTCACAATCCCTTTTTGTTTTAACAACCCTGAACAATTTAGTGTCGTCAGCAAACTTGGCCACTTCACTGCTCACTCCTAATTCTAGGTCATTAATGAACAAGTTGAAAAGTACAGGTCCCAATACCGATCCTTGAGGGACTCCACTTTCTACAGCACTCCATTGGGAGAACTGTCCGTTTATTCCTACTCTCTGCTTTCTGCTTCTTAACCAATTTCTTATCCACAAGAGGACCTCTCCTCTTATTCCATGACTGCTAAGCTTCCTCAGAAGCCTTTGGTGAGGTACCTTGTCAAATGCTTTTTGAAAGTCTAAGTACACTATGTCCACTGGATCACCTCTATCTATATGCTTGTTGACACTCTCAAAGAATTCTAATAGGTTACTGAGACAGGACTTTCCCTTGCAGAAGCCATGCTGGCTCTGATTCAGCAAGGCTTGTTCTTCTATGTGCTTAGTTAATCTAGCTTTAATAATACTTTCTACCAGTTTTCCAGGGACAGAAGTTAAGCTAACTGGCCTGTAATTTCCAGGATCCCCTCTGGATCCCTTTTTGAAGATTGGCGTTACATTTGCCACTTTCCAGTCCTCAGGCACGGAGGAGGACCCAAGGGACAAGTTACATATTTTAGTTAGCAGATCAGCAATTTCACCTTTGAGTTCTTTGAGAACTCTCGGGTGGATGCCATCCGAGCCCGGTGATTTGTCAGTTTTTATATTGTCCATTAAGCTTAGAACTTCCTCTCTCGTTACCACTATTTGTCTCAGTTCCTCAGAATCCCTTCCTGCAAATGTTAGTTCAGGTTCAGGGATCTGCCCTATATCTTCCACTGTGAAGACAGATGCAAAGAATTCATTTAGCTTCTCTGCAATCTCCTTATCGTTCTTTAGTACACCTTTGACTCCCTTATCATCCAAGGGTCCAATTGTCTCCCTAGATGGTCTCCTGCTTTGAATGTATTTATAGAATTTTTTGTTGTTGGTTTTTATGTTCTTAGCAATGTGCTCCTCAAATTCTTTTTTAGCATCCCTTATTGTCTTCTTGCATTTCTTTTGCCAGAGTTTGTGTTCTTTTTTATTTTCTTCATTTGGACAAGACTTCCATTTTTTGAAGGAAGACTTTTTGCCTCTAAGAGCTTCCTTGACTTTGCTCGTTAACCATGCTGGCATCTTCTTGGCCCTGGCGGTACCTTTTCTGATCTGCAGTATGCACTCCAGTTGAGCTTCTAATATAGTGTTTTTAAACAACTTCCAAGCATTTTTGAGTGATGTGACCCTCTGGACTTTGTTTTTCAGCTTTCTTTTTACCAATCCCCTCATTTTTGTGAAGTTTCCTCTTTTGAAGTCAAATGTGACCGTGTTGGATTTTCTTGGCAATTGGCCAGTTACATGTATGTTTAATTTAATAGCACTGTGGTCACTGCTCCCAATCGGTTCAACAACACTTACATCTCGCACCAGGTCCCGGTCCCCACTGAGGATTAAGTCCAGGGTTGCCGTCCCTCTGGTCGGTTCCATGACCAACTGGTCTAGGGAATAGTCATTTAGAATATCTAGAAACCTTGCTTCTTTGTCATGACTGGAACACATATGCAGCCAGTCTATGTCCGGGTAGTTGAAGTCACCCATTACTACCACATTTCCTAGTTTGGATGCTTCCTCAATTTCATATCTCATCTCAAGGTCTCCCTGAGCATTTTGATCAGGGGGACGATAGATCGTTCCCAGTATTAAGTCCCTCCTGGGGCATGGTATCACCACCCACAACAATTCTGTGGAGGAGTCTGCCTCTTTTGGGGTTTCGAGCTTGCTGGATTCAATGCCTTCTTTCACGTATAGAGCGACTCCGCCACCAATACGTCCTTCCCTGTCCTTCCAATATAGTTTATATCCAGGGATAACCGTATCCCACTGGTTTTCTCCATTCCACCAGGTCTCCGTTATGCTCACTATATCAATGCTCTCCTCTAAGACCAAGCACTCCAGTTCTCCCATCTTGGTTCGCAGGCTCCTAGCATTAGCGTACAGGCTCTTGTAAGCAGTGTCTCTCTTCAAGTGTCTTTGGCACTTGTGGTTAGGCCTGTGGTAATTTTGCTCTTCTGAATTTATATCCTGTGCCCCTGCTCTCACAATGCCTACTTCTAGGCCTACCCCTTTTAAAATTTCATAATTTCTTTGGTTTTTATCCCAGGGGGGAGGTTTATTCCGAACCGGACCTTTCTCAGCTCCTGTCGGGTTTCCCCCCTCAGTCAGTTTGAAAGCTGCTCTGCCACCTTTTTAATTTTAAGTGCCAGCAGTCTGGTTCCATTCTGGTTCAAGTGGAGCCCGTCCCTTTTGTACAGGCCCGGCTTGTCCCAAAATGTTCCCCAGTGCCTAACAAATCCAAACCCTTCCACCCGACACCATCGTCTCATCCACGCATTGAGACTGCGAAGCTGGGCCTGTCTGGCTGGTCCTGCGTGTGGAACCGGTAGCATTTCAGAGAAAGCCACCTTGGAGGTCCTGGCTTTCAGCATCCTACCTAGCAACCTAAATTTTGCTTCCAGGACCTCACGGCTGCATTTCCCCATGTCGTTGGTGCCAACGTGCACCACGACCACTGACTCCTTCCCAGCACTGTCTACCAAACTATCTAAACGACGGGCGATATCCGCAACCTTCGCACCAGGCAGGCAAAACACCTTGCGGTCTACATGCCCATCACACACCCCACTGTCTATGTTCCTAATGATCGAATCACCCACTACAAGGATCCCTCCACCCCCTGGAGATATATCCTCGGCACGAGAGGATAGCTGCTCATCCCCCAAGGAATGGGTCCCTTCTAAGGGATCGTTTCCCTCTTCCTCAGCTGGATGCTCTCCTTCCCCGAGACCATCGTTGTCCATGATAGCAGGAGAGCTATCATCGTTGGAGTGGGACACAGCTATAACGTCCCTGAAGGCCTCCTCCACACACCTCTCTGCCTCTCTCAGCTTTTCCAGGTCCGCCACCTTGGCCTCAAGGAAATGAAGTCGTTCCTGGAGAGCCAGGAGCTCATTGCACCGAGAGCACACCCACGACTTCTGTCCAACAGGCAGATAGTCATACATGCTGCAGGCGGTGCAAAACACTGGAAAGCCCCCACACCCCTGCTGGCTTCTTACCTGCATAGTTTTGTTTAAGGTTTATTACGTCAATGGGTTGGAGACTGCGGTTTAGTTGAGGTCAGGGAACAGATGGGCAGAGTGGGGGGCCCTGGCCTCCTCGCCCTGCTGCCGAACTCGCTCTGCTGCTTAACTCGCCTTGACGCTTTGTCAGCTGGGGCTCCCTCTAGCTCGTGGAGCAGACTCCCTCGCTAGGGTGCTCTGACTTTATATGTGTGGCTGGTTCCTCCCAGCTACTGCTGCCAGCCAATGATGTGTTACTTGAGGCTGATGGCTATCAGCTGGGGCTTAACTCTTTAGTATTCTCTCAGGCTTCCTTCCTGAGCGAGGGGCGGGGCTGTTTAAGCTTTTGGCTGCTTTTAATCTCAGCAAGGGGCTGCGCCTTCCAGGCAAGTCTTTTGTGTTTGTTGTTTTCCCACCTAGAACAGCCTGACCTTTGTTTAACCTAGGGAAACAGAGCTTGTGGTTGTGTTTCAGGAAGGCTGAAGCTGCCCTTTTTAGCAAGGACTGAGCTGACTCTCTCCCTGTATTTATCGGTGGAGTTTCCTTTTCCCCCTTCTCTCCGACTGGAATTTAGCCTTGTTTACAGTGTCCCCTGAAGCTTTCCTGCTAGGGTGGTGTTGAAAACTAGCTTTCTATACGCTTCCTTCTCCTAGGATCTGTCTCCTAAGATATAGGTTCTTTCAGGATTTGGCTCCTAGCTCAGGGTGACCTTGGGCTGCCCTTATTACTTATTGCTCTGAGCTGTTTTACTTCAATTAAATAATGGAATAAATGGGAGCTACTTACCCTCTTTTTGCTCTGCTGCTTAACTCGCCTTGACGCTTTGTCAGCTGGGGCCTTGACGCTTTGTCAGCTGGGGCTCCCTCTAGCTCGTGGAGCAGGCTCCCTCACTAGGGTGCTCTGACTTTATATGTGTGACTGGTTCCTCCCAGCTACTGCTGCCAGCCAATGATGTGTTACTTGAGGCTGATGGCTATCAGCTGGGGCTTAACTCTTTAGTATTCTCTCAGGCTTCCTTCCTGAGCGAGGGGCTGTCTACACACTGAGTGGCAGCAACTCTCCTGAGTTTCAGGCAGGGAGTCATTCCCATTCTTTCCTGGAGATACCAGGGACTGGACCTGGGACCTGCTGGGTGCACAGCAGATGCTCTGCCACGGAGCTACGGCCCTCCTCCAGGCAAGAGACAAAACGAAAACTGTTGAGCAGCCCTGAGCAGACAAGTGTCAAACTCACACACCCGTCTTCCCAGCTGGACCTCTCATCTGTCCTGTTGGTTTGTCTGGACAGTTCCCACAAGTCTCATCTACTCAGGCAGGACCCTGGTGCAACTCAGCTTTGGAGACCCATGACAGTATCTAACAACGGGGCATCATGTCCAATAGTTTAGGCTGTCGCTCAGTGGTAGGGCACCTGCCTTACATGTGGAAGATCCCAGGTTCAGTCCCCAGCATCTCTAGGTAGGGCTGGGAAGGACTCCTGCCTGGAATCCTGGGGAGCCGCTGCCGGTCAGTGTAGACACCGGACAGTCCTGAGCTAGGTGCCCCTGGCTTTATTTAAGAGCAGACATTTAAGGCTGTGACCTCATTATTTCAGGATAGGTGACATCAGCAAGACCCAGGCAGCAATGACGGCACACTACTTTCTGAAACGTACACACCAGCTTGTGGTGAGTCATCCTGCGAGAAGGGCTGCGTGGCAGAAAGAGTGCTGCGAATGCGCAAAGCTGCCTTATACCTTTGTTTGCCTACCCAGTTCATGACCTACTCTGACTGGTAGCAGCTCTCCAAGGTTTCAAGTGAGGATCTCTTCACGTCTTGTCACTTCAGGTCCCACAAGAGGCAGTGACGACCGCCGGTCTGGATGCCTTTAAAAGAGGGCTAGACAAATTCACTGAGGATAAGGCTATCAATGGCCACCAGCCACGATGGCTATGCCCAAACTCCACTGTTGGGAGGCAGTAACCCTCTGGATACCTGTTGCTGGGAATCACCGGCGGGGAGAGCATTCTTGCCCTCAGGGCCTGCTTGCAGGATTCCCTTTGGGGCATCCCCCTTTTTTCTTCCTCTGACGAACCAGATGCCATCCACCTTCGCTGTACTTAACTGGTGAACAGCAGCAGTGACTGAGCCTGGGACATTCTCAACTGCCGGGTATGTGCTCAATCACGGTCCACAGGACTTGCTGAGCATCACAGCTCTTCCCAGACAAGTGTCTAGCACCGCCTGCTAGATCTTGGGCTAGGACAGAGGTGGCTGCCTTGCGGCCCTCTAGATGTTGCTGGACTCCAACTCCCACCAGCCCCAGCCAACTGGTTGGGGCTGATGGGAGTTGCAGTCCAACAACATCTGGAGGGCCACCAGTTAGCCACCCCCTGGGCTACAGTGGGTGCAAGGGATTGGGGAACAGGACTCCTGGGTTCTCGGCCTCTCCACCTGCAATAAGGGATCCACCTTTCTCCATCAGTCAGCTCTGGGGACCAAGGAAGGTGTCTTTTGCTGAGTCAGACCATTGGTTCATCTCGCTCAGTATTATCTACACTGACCAGCAGTGGCTTCCGAGGGTTTCACAGATGCAAGTCTTTCCCAGAGCCTGGGACCTTCTGCATGCAAAGCAGATGCTCTACCACGGAGCGACCGTCCTTGCCCTAAAGAGTAACGGAGCAAAACATGGACACCAGGCACAAACAGAGAGGGTCACACAACGGTCAGTGCAAGCGCAGGCAAGCTTTTGATGCTGAGCGCTCTGAAAAACCCGTCCCAATTGTTCCCATCAGCCCTCTCGCCTTAGGGATGGCATGAAGCAAGGGGTCAAATCTCTCCCAGATATCTTGACCTGGGCTAGGCAGGCGGCGAGGACTGTCAAAGCAGGATTACCCGACTGATGCTCCGAGTTTGCTTATAGTCACGGACAGTGGAGGATATGTCCTCTTCAAAGGCTCCACAAAGTCAGTTCCAAGTAGGATTAACCTGGCTCTTACTGGCTTAGGCAGAGCAAAACTCCTTAGGGCTCAGGAGACAAGAGATGCAGCCGCTTGTTGTCAATTCCAGCCCACCCCTTTCCCTCTTCCCTAAAGCTGAAGCGAAGAGGTAAACAATCTGGGGGGGAAATCGAGTGCAGGCTTGCACAACTTGTGATCTGCCAAGCCAAAGGCAGTCTGTTATCAGGTACCGGGATACTAAATTATTCTACAGTCCTGGACAAGTAGACAAACTGGGAGGCTGATCAAACCCCTGGTGAGCCACCAGGCACAGCTGGTGGGCTGTGTTTGATGCCGTCATTTGATGTGGTCATTTGCACAAGTTGTACAGGCCTGGTGGTGCAGTGATTAGAGTGTTGGACCAGGGCCTGGGAGACCAGGGTTCGCATCCCCACTCAGCCATGAAGCTTGCTGGGAGGCCTTAGGCCAGTCGGTGCCTCAGGGCCTAACGCACCTCACAGGGTTGTTGTAGGGATTACGTTGGGAGAGGGCAAAACATGCACGCCACCTTGAGCTCCTTGGAGCAAAGGTGGGATATAAAAGCAATGAATAAAATAAAATAAAAATGAAATAAATCGTTTAGAGGGTGAGGGTAACAGGTACTTCATTGGAATGACAGGCTTTTGAGGAGCATGGGTGTAGCCATGCTTCCTTGGACACCTCTCAGGGAGTGCTACTCTCCTGTTGGAAGGGGAGCCAACCATGCACCTAAAAAGCAGGGGTGGGGAGTCACTTTCAGCCTGGGGGCCACATTTCCTACTGGGCAGCCTTCCAGGGGCCCCATGCCAGTGGTGGGTGAGGCCAGAGGCAATAGTGGGCAGAGCAACATATTCAAATGTCCCCTTGTTTCTACTCACTCACGCCTCTCCATCCTTCATCCAGGTAAGCAAGAGGCGTGATCGGAGTTCAAGGGATGCATTCCAGGCTGGCAAAAGAGGTTCAGGTGCTAAGAAGGGCCGCTGAGTGGTATGTCCCTGTGAGAGGCCTGGAGGGTTGCATTTGGCTCCCGGGACTGAGACTCCCCACCCCTCACTTAAAGGAGTATTTGCATAGGTGCTCCACCCCCAGCATCTTCTGAGAATGTCCCATACCTAAACCCCTGGAGAGCTGCTGCCAGTCAGTGCAGGCAATACTAAGCTAGATGGACCAAGAGTGTGACTCTGGTCACATCCGCACCATACATTTAAAGCACATGGCTTCCCTAAGAGCTTCCATTCCCAGCACCCTTAACAAACTAGAATTCCCAGCATTCTTTGGGAGGGAAAACCATATGCTTTAAACGTATGGTGTGGATGCAACCTCTGTATAAGTCCGCTCCCGTTGTTTCTAATGGTTTCCAGTGCGGACTCTTCCTTGAGCCAAACACCCTCTGCTCTGCCCCTTGCTGGCGATGTCAACCCTGTAGGTCTTCCAGACCAAACATCTCCCTGTTGGCTCCGCTTTCCCTTCTGTTTTCCGGGGGCTGGTGACTGACCTCCCGCTAAGAAGAGCTCATTACGCCCAGCCATCACCTACCACCCTTCCCCGGCTTTCCACAGCACTGATTTATATGCGTGGAGCAAGATTGCCGCCTACGCAGGATAAGACTCCCCAGAGAGCTCAGAGAGAAAGAGAGAAAAAGATGCCCATGGCTGGGGCAGGAAATGGATGCTAAATTTAGCTCCTCGTCCATCACGTGATTGTCGCCTTGCACCAAGGCCTCGGTTCTTCAATGTACACTCAGCAGAGCAAGGCACACCTTCTGATGGGGAGTCCCCGTACATCCTGGCCCTGGTCTCAGATGCAGAAGTCCTGCCTCTGTAGTTTCACTTGCCATCATCACAGGCAGCAGGGCAGGGCAGAAAGACTATATCCCTATGTGGGACCAGGGGAGAGACGGAGCAGAGGATCTCCGGCCCTCCAGATGTTGCTGGTCTATAATTCCATCTTCCCTGACCGTTGGTCATGCTGGTTGATGGGAGTTGGAGCCCAGCAACCTCTAGAGGGCCACAGGTGCCCTGTCCCCAAATGATGGTCCCTCCCCATATAACAGTCTAATCCCCTTTTACAGCCGTCCAGGTTGGCATTTGTCATTATAGCCTGTGGGAGCAAATTCCATAGTTTAACCAGGTGAAGAAGAAGTCTTTCCTTTTGATTTTAGGTTGTTTGTTTTTAATGAAGTATTTGAAAACTCTTGTGAGCCATCCTGGGACCTTTGGGTGAAGGATAGGCCACACATAATGTATTTATTTATTAGATATATATCCCGCTCTTCCTCCCAGTAGGAGCCCAGGGTATCATCATACTTTGTCTGTCCTGAATCTCCCACCATTCCCCATTGGATCACCCAGCTGGATTCTAGGATATTGAGAGAGGGAGAAAAATGTCTTCCTATCTACTTTCTCCATGCTACACGTAACTGTATACGCCTCTGTCATGTTCTGAAACTTTTCCAACTCTGCATTATCCCTTTTGAGGTGAGGTGACAAGAACTGTACACACAGCATTTCAAATGCAGTTGCATCATAGATTTCTACAAAGGCATTACAATATTGATAATTTTATCCCTTTCCAAACAATCCTGCACATGGAATATGACTTTTGCACACACCAGAAGCCAGAGGACCGAAGAAGAAGAAGAAGAAAAGACAGCTTTGTTTGACAAATCCCTACCTCCCAACCTCAGTTCCCCCCACTGGCATGAGAGAAATAAACAACAGTCCACTTTGGAGATATGCTGGGAGAATAACACAGTGGGGAGTGTCTGGACCCAGATCTCCAAGGTCAAGTTCAACTTGATTCAAAAACAGTTGGCATTGAACTGAACAGAATGACTAACCCTAGCCTGGTGCCTCTTCCAGATGTTTTGAACTACAACTCCCATCAACCCCAGCCAGCATTGGCTTGGGCTGATGGGAGTTGTAGCATAAAACATCTGGAGGGCCCCAGGTTAGGTGGGCTGGAATACCACATCAACTGTGACCACATCAACTGGCAAGCTTACTCAATGCCCTTGTTTCCTAAGCTTAACACCGCTTGCTTTCCAGATATTTAGAAATTTGATAAGAATTGCAAATATTAAAATGCCCAGACTCAGTTTATTGACAGCTATAAGGCAGTAGCTGGGTGGATCTTCTGAGTTGGAGGCTGGCACTTGTGATGGGGGGCATGGAAGGAGGAAAGAACTTTCATATCTGCCAAGTTGTGAAAATCCTGGAAAATCCTGTTGCAGTTCCAGCCCCTTAGCTTGTAAAGGAGCTGAGCTATGTTGCAAAGTGATATGCATTAAACCAGCCATCTTGGCTACTGGACAGGTTATGGGCCAACTCTGTAATTTTATTTTCTGAGTTCAATGGGATTTACTCCCATTTTAAGTGCACACAAGATGGCAGCTTTAATTGACAATAACCTTGTTTACAAACTTCAATGAAGGTGAAACAAACTTACATTCATTATGGTTTCCCTAACTCTGCCCTATCGTCACTAATGAGAAATCGCTTGAGAGCAAAGCTGACTTGAGCTTAATTCACCACACAAAAAGCAGAGCACTGCAAAGTGCCATTCAGCTCCCCTGCATGCATGACAAGTTTTAAAGGGCTTTCAAAGCTAAGGTGATAACTTCAATACATTGGATCTGCTAGACAGGTGTAGTCTAAAGTCCTGCAAGATTTGCTTGCAAGACCTTAGAGTCAAACTAATCTAGACTTTAAATTCAAGCAAATCTATCAAAGCCTCTAAGTTCTCTCATCTCCTCCTTTGCAGACTCCTTTCCCAGCAAACTAGGCAGGAGATTACTGCATTTTACAAGGAAGAATCACGTTTGTAATTACTGTCAAGCCTTTGCAAAAATCTCCCTTCCCTGAGGATTTCAAAAGTTAGCAGTGGTGCTTTTGCCGATTCTTTTCCCTGCCTCGCCGTCCTCAGTTTCCAGTCCCCTCTCTTACTTCCACACAAGTTACCAATGCTCTCTGTTTCTGATGTTCAGGTGCAAGCACCATGCTTACATGGTCAAAATGGCACCATCCACTCACACAAAAGGGAGGCACCAGCAGGTTTGAGGGAATCCTAAGATGTGCAGAAATATTTTTAAAAATCAGAGGGAGAATCCCAAGATAGGAATGCCAAAACAGCCCCATGAGGACTGAGTATACTCGGTGAGCATGTAGTGCAGGATGACTGACCGTTGGGGCAGGGACATGGAACAGGGTAACATGGGGGAGGACACAGCTGACGAGCAGTGAACAGAAGCACTCCCTCCAAGCTGCAATATTTTGTTGCAGGTCCCACGCTTTTTCTGTATCACTCAACCAAACAGTGAAGCCTCTCAGTTCACATTCGAGGAAGAACGAGAAGCCTCGCACAAGAAATATGTCCTAAGTAGTTAACAGGCAGGCCAGGCTGTGCCTGTGATTCAGAGGCAGATGCAGCTTAGTATGCACATTAGTCACCATTTTCCACACATTTCTTCCTATTATATGCCTGCTTTAAAAGGGACACCAGCAAATTGTATCTATGGCACATACACTTACACATGTGGAAGTGTATGCATGCGCATATGCTTGCAAGCACAGAGCCGTAAAGGCGCAGGGAAGGAAGGACTAGGGGAACAGCAGGCGTGCAAATAAATGCCAGCCTCCAGACAACAGGCCCGGGAACAAGCTACTCCAGGATTTGAGCCAAAGTGCATTGCTTGGAAGAACCCCCTACCTCTCTTCCGCCACCAGGAGCCCTCGCGGACAGAATATGACACGTCAGCAAATTCGATGTCCACGGCCGAGCGCTTGGGCAAGTGGGAGAACCGCTGGGCATCCGTGATGTGGTTCTCCACCTTCTTCAGGTGGGTGGTCAGGAGGGGAGCGTCCTGCGAGCCGGCGTTGCAAACGGGGTCCTCCAGGGCGATGGAGACACATGTGGGGTCGAGGCTCTTCTCAGCCATCGCCACCAAACTGCAGGCAAGGAATGGATGGAACAAGAGGCTGTCAGACTGGAAGGCTCCCCTCCTCGCTCTCTCGCTCTCACACACACACCAGACACTTTGAAGAAATCTGGGTGAATTCAATCTAGAAGGGCCATCGCTCAGTGGTAGATCACCTGCTGCGCATGCAGAAGTCCCCAGGTTCAGTCCCCAGTATCTCCAGGTAGAGCTGGAAAAGACTCTTTGTCTGAAATGCTGGAGAGCTGCTGCCAGTCAGTGTGGACAATACTGAGCTGGACGGGCCTACGGTCTGACTCTGTTTAAAGCAGCATCCAATGCTCTTAGCCAGTGCTGACGACACTCACCCCTTTGTGTGAATGGAGGATCCAATCGCAGGGCCAACTGCACAACCTGCAAGCCTGATAGTGCCACAACAGAGATGCCCATTCCCCCTCTCCCCAGGATAACTCCTCCCACTTACGCTTGGCAGATCTTGCCCTTAGAATTAGTCCGCTGCCTGTTAACCTCTCAGGAATCGCCCCAGTGCATGGTCCGAAGATGGCTGAATGGGAGGGGTCTCCAACTGGCGGTGGCGCCTGGATCCCGCAACGGCCAATCCCAGGACAAAAGAAGGAGAGCAAACAATGGTTGAGCCTTGACTGGCCATCATCCAGCCTCTTCTCAAAGCAGCTACTCAGCCAAAACTAGTTACTGGCCGTGGATATGAAAGTGCACTCAGGGAGTACTAAACCTGCATGAAGCTCTCAGGAGTATGCATACACATCACGTGAGACTGCTGAATACCGAGCCAGACCACTGATCCAATTATGTCTACTCTGACTGGCAGCAACTGTCCAGGGTTGCTGGCAAGGGTCTTTCCATCCATACGAACTGGCCCATCCACTGGCCCATCTAGTCCAGCATCCTGTTCCCACAGTGGCCAACCAGATGCCTGTGGGAAGCCTAAAATCAGGACTTGAGCACAACAGCACTTTCCCCTCCTGCGGTTTCCAACCAGTGGCACTCAGAGGCAACAGTGGGAGCAGAATACAGGCATTTTGGCTAGTAGCCATGGATATCTTCCTTGAATGTGTCTCATGCTCTTTTAAAGCCACCCAAGGTGGTGGCTGTCACTACCACTTGTGGAAGCAAATTCCATCGTTTTAACTCTGCACTGCTTGAAGCAGCACTTTCCTCTGGCTGTCCTGAACCTCCCAACATTCAGCTTCATTGGATGGGCCTGACATCTCTCTAACCTGAGATGGCTAAGACTAAACATGGGACTTTCAGCATGCAAAGCATGTCCTCCACCACTGAATTATGGGCACGGGTGGGTTTTTTTTGGTCACAGTACTCACCAGTACAGAGTACCATCGCTTCTTTTTTTGCTGCTCATAGCAACCATTTTGTGATGGCATCTACGGCACTTTTATCAATATATGAGTACTGGCACCTTTTTTTTTTTTTTTTTTACAGAAAAAAAGCACTAGTGATGGGCCAATGTTCCTCTCCACATAGAGATACCCCCCCACTCCTATGCCCCCTCCCACTGTGGAGCTGAACTCTGCCTCAGCACCAGGGGCTCAAAAGCCGGCAGTCGCTTACTTAGTGTTTCAATAATGCATGGCCCTCCTATCCTTTCTGCTGCCTCCTGGGCCCAACTCCTAGGCTGAGGCAGCAGAACAGAAATGGTCCCTTGCCTCCCGCGGCGCCCACCCCCACCCCACCCTCATCAGATTTTCCTCTGCCAAGGAGGGAAAAGGGCAAATGGCTGAGTCCATTCCTCTGCAGAGACGTAACAAAGAGATCATGGCCCCATCTGCATTATGTATTCGAAACACTACGATATCCTTTTAAACAGTCGTGACTTCCCTCAAGGGGACTGCAGCTTGCAAAGGGGGCTGCGAATTGTCAGGAGACTCCTATTCCCCTCCCAGAGCTAAAATTCCCAGAGATCCCTGGGAAGAGGGATAGATTGTTGTAGCTCTGTGAGGAGTCTGAATAGGAGTCTCCTAGCAACACTCAGAACCCTTCACAAACTACAGTTCCCAGGATTCTTTGGGGAAAGCCATGGCTGTTGAAAGTGGTATGATTCTGCTTTAAATGTAAGGTGCAGATGGGCCCATTTTCACCTTACCCTTCCTCCAAGGTGCTCAGAGCAGCTTACATTTGCCTGGTTCCCAGGTGGTCTCCCATCCAAGCAGGTTGCATGGCCAGACTTGCCAGAAGTATTTAAGGCCGCACAACTGCACCATACGTTGAAAGCAGTATTAGACACAGCTACTTTTCCCAGAGGTCCCCTGGGACGAGAGACTGACAGTTCAACAACTCTGCGAACATTAGCTCTGTGCGGGGAATAAGGGTCTCCTAACAACCCTCAGCGCTCTTTATAAACTACAGCTCCCAGAATTCTTCGGGGGAAGCCGTGGCTGTTTAAAGTGGTATGACACTGCTTCAATGTCTAGCACAGAAGGGGCCTACGGGAAGGCCTACAAAGGCTGCAGGGAAGTCATTTTTGGAGGATGCGGCATCCTAGATTTACACCCTGATCCCCTTTGAAACATCTTGACCCTGATGCTGAGGCAGAGCAGCTCCTACATTTGGGGACCCCAGGTCCAGGGGCTGAATATGGCCCTTCAGGTCTCTCTGGCTCTCAAAACACACCCTCTTCCTAGGCATACTCCTCAACGGCTCGGCTCTGCACCCTCATTGAGTATTTTTGCCTGGCTCGAAGGTGTCCTTCAGCTCCGACACTGCTTCCTGCTTGGGAGGCATGTGCAAGTGTGTGTAGGAACCAGCCTCCCATACAAAGCGAACATTTACATTTGTTGCTTCACCACCACTAGCACGTGGCCTCAGATGGTTGGCCAGAAGGGACACGGCCCTCGGCATAAAAAAGATTCCCCATCCTGGTCCTGGATGATTGCCACCTAAGTGGGCCAAGACATTTTGCTGCCTGAGGCAATGGGCAAGATTGTGCCCACACTTATTCTTTGCACAGAAGTCGACTCACTTCAGCACTGGGTCCCTCTGTTGCTCCTCCACCTGCCCACTTGGGAGAAACCCACAAGCAGGACGTTTCCCAAGACTTTTAACCGATGGCATGTTTGTAATGTTTTCATATCCTCCACCTCACATGAGGGCAGCAGGCTGAGATTAGGAGGTGCAGCTCTTCCCTCCAGTACCTCACCACTTCCCAGCACCTGCCGCCTCAGGCAGACACCTCACTGTACCTAACCGTAGGGCCGGCTCTGCTTAAAATTTGCATATGCAAAGACACTGATGTGTAGGAATGAAGAAGGGGGCAAGTTTTCCCTCTTCTGGGAAAGTTAGCAATGGCCTCTTATCCCTCTCAACGCTAACATACAGACACACACAGAGTCAAGTTATCTTCCTCCTTGATGTAGTTTGAGCCGCTCTTGCAATGTGGGAGAGTCAGAATGGAGATGCAATAGCTGCATATCCACCAATTGTCCCTATTTAGACCTTTCCCCTCACCTCTCAGTGAAGACTGGTGGCTCCAATGTCAGTGGGGCAGTGAATCCACTCTGGGCATTAAACTGACCTTTTGAGGAGCTGTCCGAGGTGCTGAAAACACATTGGACACTGAAAACACCTTGGACAGCTCCTTGAAAGTTCAGACTAAAACCCAGAGCAGATTAACTGCCCCACTGGCACCAGAGCAATCAGTCTTCCACTACCTCCTGTCCTGGTACACATCTGTCTCTGTTTTTTGTCCATATTTCTGCTTTTCGGGGATGCCTTGTTAGCCTTTTGTTAGCATAAGTTTGTTTTTATTTAAAATATTTTCATCATATTATTATTTAAAGTATTTTTGACATCATCCTTGATTGCATTTTTAAAGGTGGCTCTCAACAATACAATTTAAAAAAGTAACAGCACAATAAATAATCCAGATAATAGTAAAGGGCAGAGCAAACGCTATCCAGCAGTCATTAAAAGCAATTCAAAGCCAGGGGAAATGCCCTGCTTGTGGGCTTCTCACAGGTAGTCTTGCAAAGGAGCAATAGAGCAGGCCATTCCTCCTCTGCCAGCCTGCATGAAATCCCATGGGCATGCAACCCCTGATCACCTATGGTGATCAACTGAGTTGTTAAATACAAGGCGGGCATAAATGGGGTAGCGCAGTGATCCTTAGTATTAAAACTGGGGCGTTACAATGGTGCCTTTCTAAAAATTTAACAACGTTCATATACAGTTTAATCAGGAAAATATATCTTTAAGTGGTTAGCATAAAATGGAATAAAATGTTCGTTAAAAACAGCAGCAAAACAGATTTTAAAACAGTAAGCGCAATAAAATGATTGTAGCCTAGCCTGCGCCAAGGGTAACAACAAGCTCTCATCCCTGTAACAAATCAAACGCAGAGCTAACTACTCGATCCAGATGCAGAGCAAAAAACGAAGTAGTGCCGGTTCCCAGTGCAACTGCACAACGAGTAGTACAGGAGCTCTGTGCACCATGCAAGGAGTCCGATGCGGGTGAAGAGGGTGTGCAAGCAAGGCAGAATGGGGGGGGGTAGGTTAAGCTCTGGAGGGCCTTTGTAGGGGAAATAAAAAAACCCTCTGCATCCCCTTAGAAAGAGGCAGCCTGTGCCCAACCCTACCTTCAGTTGTCAAGGCAAAGCATTAGCAATGCTTGATGCCAGCTTAGGATTGCTTGTGGGGACCCTGCCACAGAAGCCACCCTGGCCTCCTCTCCCCATCCTGCAGGCTTGGATTTAAAGATGGATTTTAGGGGGTTATATTAAGCAGACAGCATGTCGTGTTTCTGCCCTATGGGCAGGCAGAGAGACGCTGGCAGGACCCCGTTCCTCCTCTCTCCCCACCCCCAGGGCCCAGCCCACTCCGCTCACTCGCAATTCTTTAACCTACATTTCCCATCCCTGCAGCGTCCTGTGTAGTGGGATCATACAAAGCCGTCAGCAGAGAGAGGGAAGCAGGCTCATTCCCATGGATCACCTGGCAACTCTCCTTGGCATCACGAGCAAGGGGCATTGCCCGCTTCCTTGCAATAGCCTTCTCCCCCCTCCCTCTGCCACCCCCCAAAATAAAATGCAATCAAGACGTCTCCATACAGCCCCAACAGAAAAACATCTACATAACTCCACACCCGCATATATGCATTTTCCTGAACGCTTCTTAGAGCTGGGATGGAAAGACGGCTTGAGGAGTGGGTCAGCCTCCAAAAGACCCTCTCCCCACATGATTCAAACCACAGGTGATTATGTTTCAGGAATTTCTTTTCCTTCTGGTGAAGCCACCAAATGGCGTTAAAATGCACTGCTTATTTGCAACCTGATCTTGGATCTATTCAAGATCAGGCTGGTTAACCCTTTACTGTAAATCTTTCCTGGCTATTACTGACAGCTCATCACCTCCTTCCACCCCCCTGGAACCCTGAAAGAGTGCCCTCTACTGGAGGAGCTGTTTTAGATTTGGGCATCTTCCTCATATTTCTCTACCTTTAAAATACTTTATACGTATAGCCTGGTCCTATGCACGTTTCCTGGGAAGTAAAGTCCTACCAAGATAAACGGGGATTCCATGGATGCAGAGGACCAGATGGCAATAACTATCTTTAGATAATCCAAAGGCTGAAAACTCTGAAATAACCCCTCTCCCTTTTGGGTTGAGGGATACGTGGGAGTTGCAAGTCCCATTCCCTTCACTTCATATTTTAAAAAAGGCTTCCAGTGGAGGAAATCCTTTGGTGGGGGGAAACAGATGAACTTCTGAAGGTTTTTTAGGTCATCCAGACTACCCTCTTAAACCAGCCTCATTCAGCCATCGGCAGCACACACCTTCCATTACTCCCCACCCACCCACCAGTGCCAAGAATGAACATCATTCTCACAGTCTTCCAAATTATAGGATTGGCAGTGGCGGGGGCATTTCTAGGAAGTAAAACACACCGCAACCCCCTGAAGCTCACCCCAGACTTTTCACGTCCAAAAGCTTCTCAGAGCTGGGATGGGAAAATTAATCCCCTTGAAGGGCTCAGAATTCCACACTCATTCTCTCCCCCTCCCCACCACCCCAACACCCTTATGCTGCATCCAAAAGAGCATCCTGCAGAGAGGGGCAACTCTTCCACTGTAAAATCCTCCCCCCCCCATGCCGCTGCTCCAAACTGGCAGGCGCTTTCTAATATAAATGCCAAAAAGTTTGCTGCCCTGGAGATGGGGGGGGCAGTGTCGTCACCTGTGTTATCCAGGAAGGCCAGCCAGGCTGGTCCTCAGTTTCACCTTGATTTCAAAATAAATAAATAAATTCCAGCCTCCTCCTTCCTTACCCCATCTCTTCTTTTCCGCCCTTGGAAGTTGGGGGGGGAGATGCTGTTCCTATGCACATCCCCAACCTAACCTCAGTACAGTTCAAGCAAGACATGCCCCTCCCCCCCAATAAATAGCAGAGGGTTCTATTTGCAGCAGAGGCGGAGAGGAGTGTCAAAAGAGTCTACCTACTTCATCCCCCTCCCCAGCAGCTCAGACTCACCTCTCTCCCCCCTTTCCTTTTCTGCTGGCTCAGCCCCCTGGTGGGGAGGGGGCAGGCTCCCCTCTTCCTGCTGTGGCCGGCTCCTAGGTCCTGCCTGCTGCTGCTGCTGCTGGCCCCCAAGCTGCAGACATGGGTGGGGGCTCAGGGTTTCCCCACCCCTCCTTTTGCAGCGGCGGAGGAGGAGCAGCAGCTTTCTCCTTCTGGAGACAAAAGGGAGGGATGCTGCCGCCGAGGTAGGGGCGCTGCTTGCCTCTCGCCAGGAAGGATGCTGTGATGCTGGGCAGGGCAGGGCCCAGCCGGGCAGCCAAGGGACTGCAGACAAAAGGAGCTTCAGCGCCTGCAACCCTCCCTCTCCATCACTGCCGCCGAGAAGAAGCAGGAGTCCGGGGGGTGGGAGAGGGAGACAAAAGCGCGCCCCCTCCCCGCTTTTCCTCAGCCAAGCAGCGCCCTAGGAGCGGCGGCAGCAGCCCCCCTGCCCCGGCTGCAGAGGGATCCTCGCTCTTTCTCCATCTGCCGGCGGCGGCGGACTCCTGCGCTGTCCAGGTTCATCCCCTCCTTGCTGAATGTCACAAGCAGCAGCAAAGGCGGGCGGGCAGGCGGGGGGAGCGGGGAGGATGCCTGGGCCGGCCTTCCCAGGCAGGTTTCTGCTTTCTCAGCTCGCGTAACAGCTTCCTTTAAAGGGCCAGCAGATTTATGCTCCCAAAAGGGGCGGGAGGCGTGGGGAGAAAGAAATGGCACTGCACCAGCACTCCAACAGGCCATTGGGACGCTCCCTCGCCTCCTGGGGGCGCTACCGCTCTCGCCCTCCAAACAAACAAACAAACAAACAAATAAGAGCTGCAAGTTTCTAGTCCTGTGGAGAGGACCAGATCCGTTGCCTTGGCCT
Source organism: Rhineura floridana (assembly GCF_030035675.1). Taxonomy (NCBI): domain Eukaryota; kingdom Metazoa; phylum Chordata; class Lepidosauria; order Squamata; family Rhineuridae; genus Rhineura; species Rhineura floridana. The sequence continues at coordinate 41,066,060 of NC_084491.1, forward strand.
CCACTTTTTCAGTTCTTCTTTGATTTCTTACCTGGCCTTCACCATGAGGCCCCAGGGCAGGTTACAACAATTTAAAATTTTAAATATTAATATTAAAAAACAAACTACAATCAAGAGAATCAGGTGCACCATAGGATGGATGGATGGATGGATGGATAGTCAGTCAGTCAATGGACTTTCAGAGTGAAAGGTGAGTCAACCACTGAGAAGACTCTTCTCAGTAGCTAACACTCTCCTCTTTCATGCTCATTGACTCCTACAGATGTCTGTTATTGTGGGAGAAGGCATTAACAAAGATGTCATTCTCAGCGCAGCAGCAAAAAAGGGGGGCGTGGCTTTGACTATCATGAAGGGACCCTGCACTTCTGAATTTGCCACTCCACTACTGATTGTGCAAAAAGATCCCACAGGCAGGAGCAGAAAAGCTGGGTCATTCACACACATCCAACACTTGTAGACTGCGACATACAGCGATGACTTGCATGTGTGAATGGACGGGCCCAGATACGACACCTTCGCTAGAATTTTCATGATCCCTTCAAAGCACTATGCTCTCCAGTGCGGTCACTAGGTTCACACATGGAACTGGGGGTCATCAAGCATCTAGTCAGTAACTAAGTGCAAGGAAAGCAAGGGGCATTGTACATCCAGCTGTGGAAGGACATCAAAGGGGGAAGAAACAAGCTGCTTCAGAAGCCATAGAGTAGCTCAGTCAGTCCATGTGGGTCACAGAACCAGGCAGGTCCATTTTTAGAAGGCACATTCATATAATCAGAGGGCAGAGCAGTGCAGAAATGGACAACTGAAATGATCAAGGTGCTGGAAAGGAAATTATCCTATTTGTCATATCCTATTTCATTATATTGCTGAGAGCCGGTTAGATTAGGACTGGCAAGACCCCAGGTTCAAATCCCCACACAGCCAAGAAGCTCACTTGGGTAACCTTAGTCCAGTCACTCTCAGCCTAACCAATCTCCCAGGGTGGTTGTTGAGGATAAAAATGCTGCATGATGCATGGATGGCAGGTGGAACGTAAATAGGACATCCCCCCTCTCCTCAGCCACCCGGCAGTCTCCTCCCCTAAATGACTCCGCCCATCTCCCTTTTCTGCAACACGCCTGCCCCCAGAACTCCTTCCCCAGACAGTTATGTCATGCTGCCTCTCTCCCTTACTTCAAAAACTATCTTTTCCATGTGTCCTTTGGCTTATCTTTTGAACCCCTTAATCCCCACTGTAACAAATCCTTGAGGAAAATGTGTAAAAGCATTTGCCCATATCCTTCCCTCCTCACCCTTGTTTAACCTTCTGCTTAGTCCTCTACCCCCCTCCCCCGCCCTTTGTAGATTGTAAGCTCCTGGAGAGCAGAGACCGGTCTACTTGTCTCATTCTGTAAAGCTCTCTAACTCTGTACTCTAAAAGGTGCACCACATAAATAAGAAAATTTGAGGCCTCAGTTTCCCCAGTGGGCCTTTTGCTAGGCTCTTGCTATCCCTGTGCGAGTCATAGGCTACCCTCAGCAACACCACCTTGCCTGGAAGACAAAAGGCATTTGGAAAAATGAGTGGCATTAATGGCTCACCATCTGCTGCCAGCCTTTCCCTGGGCTGTTAAGAAAAAAGGGCGGCTAGGAGGAAGCTGGGCGATGTGAAGAATAACAATTAGCGAGTAAACCAGGAGCATATAAACCAGGGGTCAAATGTAGCCTTCCAGCCCTCTCTATCCCGCCTCCATAACCCTTCACCTCAAGCTATGCCCCTTCTGCCTAGGCCACACCCCTCACTGGTCCTGTTTTGCACCTCAAACATTTTAGCTTGGCTGCAATATGCCCTTGAACCCTGGTCAGGCTTCTTGCTTGCCTCGATGGAGGATGGAGAAGTATGCGCGAGTGTGTGTGTAGAAACTAACTTACTGCACAAAAGTAAACTTAACATTCATTACTCCGCCCCTTCTGCATCTGGCCCCGCCCACCATGGGTATATAGCCCTTGGGCTGGAAAGGGTCCCCTTGTCTTGAGGTAAACGGAGGCAAGTGCCTCATACTGAGTCTGATCCTCAGTCCATCAGGCTTGGGATTGCCTGCTCTGATGGGCAGCATCTCTGCAGAGTCCTCCCCATCCCCTGCTGTCTAGTTCTCCTAACTCAGGCGAAGCTATGGCCCTCCAGATGTTTCTGAACTCCAACTCCCACTGGTCCCAGCCAGGAGAGCAGGGCTGGCATCAGCCAACTGCAGGCCCTGCTGCCCCTGTCTGTGTGCGTGCACACATACACTTAAATATTCCCTAGTTGCGCCACCTTGAGCATCAGCGCACATGCCTGCCATCACCCAAGATGGCAGGCATGCACACTCACATGCGAGATTTAAGCATGTTTAAGTGCCTGCTGGCTGCATGCACATGCAGGGGTGATGTCAGCTGGTTCAACAGAGCTCCTGCTCCGCAATCCACGTCTCCGTCTGGTCGCGGCCCGTGACCCAATGCTGGCAGGAGCGCCACCCTCCCAGTGGCAGGGCCCCTCAGCCAGTGGCCACCCGCTGGCTCTGGGCCTGCAGGAGATCCAGTGGTCAGGGCTGATGGGAGCTGTAGTCCAACAACATCTGGAGGGCCACTGGTTCTCCATCCCTGATCTAACCTGGAAATGGTGGGGACTGAACCTGCAACCTTCTACATGTGAGGAATGCATTCCGAGCAGCAGGGGCCCATGGTGAAGACAGCCCGAGGGCTGTGTGTGGCAAGCAATAGGAGGTCAGCGTGGAAGGGAGCAGGATGAGGAGGCAGCCATGGATAGATAGACATCAAGGGAACCCAGCCATTTTTAAACATGCTGAACACCCCCTCCCCCTTGCAGGTCACTGCCACAAGGTGATTTCCATTCCAGTGTGCAGCATGAATGCACCCTCTTGTGGTGAGAGCAGAGATTTACCATGCCAGAACAAACTACTGGCAATCAGGGAGCCACTGCAGTCACCTCCAGACTGTTAGTATTTTGCAGGAAGTATTAAACTGCATAACGGGAAGTGTAGTTTTTTGTGAAATTAAAGTGGATTAAAGCATACTGTCACCCTTGCATAACAAATCCACTTTTTTGCAGTTAGGAAAGTGACAGGGAAATGTAGTAAAAAAAAGGGTTGGATAAAGAAATGATTGATGGGAAGATGTAGAACCTCCCTGCCAGTGCCAGCAAATCAAGATCGATACAGAATGAATACTCCATAAAGACTGGATATAATCTAACCTCCAAGCTTTGTGCAAACAAAACAGGATAAATGTTCAATAAATAGGTTGTCTGGGGGAGTCCACAGATGTATTTTACAAATCTTACCCAAATTCACCTGGTAGGATTGTGCTCGACATGTCCTTTTTCTGTCTAGTGCCATCTTGTGTTGGCAAGCAACAACCACCTGTCCAAATGTAATTGCTTCTGTGCAGTGGTGGTTCCATGTCAGTGGGGCAATGGAATCCACTCTGAGTTTTAGTCTGAACTTCCAAGGAGCTCCACTGCTTCTGTGTATAGGAAGGAAACAGTTCCAACATTCTCTTACACACCAGAGTAACCAAGGAACAGAAGGGACTTCACAGACCACAAGTGTGGTACAGTCTTGGCCTAGGACTTGGGATACCAAGGTTCAAATCTTGCCTGCCCCCCACCTCAGCCACAAAGCTCACTTGCGCCAGTTACCCTCGTTCAGTCTAACCTATCTCAAAGGTCTCTTGAGCGAATGACGGCCCCCTCCAGGTTGGTGGTTTTTTTTGTGTGCGTTCGGCAACATGTCATTGATGCAATAACATTGCATTAGTGGTGGGCTTATACTGGACTGTCCGTACATCATTCCGCTTTATTAATTGTTCTGCAATGCATCCCTAATGTTACTGCATGATTGCCATCTGGAGGAGCACCCTCGTCTTGCAGCGCAACAGAAACTGGACAAAAGAAAAATAGCACAGAACATTTACAGTATCAAAATGTACAGAATGTAGAGTATTTATTTATTTATTAGATTTATAACCCGCCCTTCCTCCCAGTCGGAGTGAGGGGACATACACTTTACTGGAAATGAAGAAAGTTTTCCTCCCTCACTCATAACACTAGAAATCAGGGACAATGAATGAAGCCAAATGTTGGAAGATTCAGGACGGACAAAATAAAGGACTTGTTCACTAAACTATGGAATTTGCTCCCACAAGGGTCAGTGATGGCCCCCATCTTGGATGGCTTTAAAAGGGGATTAGACAAATTCCCGGAGAAGAAGGCTCTCAATAGCTCCTGCCCACGAGAGCTATGTTCTACCTCCACGGTGAGAGGCAGCACAATTAGTAGCTGGGAATCACACGTGGGGAGACAGCTGTTGCACTGACGTCTTACTTGTGGAGTTCCTATAGGAGGCATCTGGTTGGCCATTGTGAGAACAGGCTGCTGGACGAGATAGACCCTTGGTCTGATCCAGCACGGTGAGTGTACCTCTTTACTTTCTCTGCCCCCCTCCTCCGGAGTGAATGAGAAATATGGACTGCTGAAATTTTGCTGCAAAGACCTACAATTATCGTGTCATTATATATTTCCTCCCACTAGGTAGCGCCGCACTTCATTTTACCTGGGTGGAGTTAGGAGATTTTGGTTCTTGACTAAAAGACAGTAACGTCTTTGTCCTTGATGGTTCAGCCCCCCCCCCATGTCTTCCAGTGACAGTCAGGCTTGTTCCACAGCCCTGACTACTGGGCTGTGTGCTTGCAGGGACCCAGTGGTGGTAGCAGGGAGGGTTCCAATGCATTTCTCTGTGTGTGCAATGCCTCCCCCACTGAAGGGATCTTTGCAAGATACAACCCCCAGACACATCCTGCCCTGGCTTAATGATGACCAATTTGCTAGTTAGAGACATAAAGCTTCACTCAGTATGCATTTAACATACACCAGCTCCCTGGGCTTGCTGTCGCTCACAGGCAGAAGCACTGCAAAGTGGAGCATGATATGGATGATTCCCTTGCGGGGTCTTTTTAACACAGCCACAGCTCTTTGAAAAGGTAGCCTCCAAGCATTGTAATGTGTAAGCATGTTTTTGCAGCATTAACCTGGCAAAATTCCCAGCCTTGCCTCCCAGCTCCTTTGCTTGCTTCACTTCCCTTATCCCCCCCCCATGCTTCCTCTTCCTGTCTGGGAGCTAGCACAAAGCACCCCAGAATCTTCAAGAAAATGCCCCCCCCCCCCAGGAGCCAGGCAGCTGCTGGAGCCAGCATTTAATGTCTGGAAGGAAGGAAAGAAAGAACAGTGAGGAACCCCTAGAGAGTTTGCTTCTCACACACTCTGCCTCTGGAGGGTTTATTCAAAGGGGAGCATCCAACGAGTAATTAATTTTGCTTCTTACATGAAAACACAATAGTTTTTGACACAAGCTATTTTGACTTTTTAGGGGTGGACACACAAGCACAGAGAAAAGGGGTGGAGGTGGCTTGCTTTTTTGGAGGTACTGCCCAGCTCTGTTCCCAATCCCAGCAGCACTAAGCCTTAGTTTAGGGTAGGGCCGGCCCTACTGTTAGGTAGAGCAAGGATAAGGAATCTTTTTCATTCTAATGGTTGTCTTCCCCGGTGGGCAACCTGATGGGGCCCTGTGCCAATAGTGAACACGTATCACAAGCAAGAAAAGAAACACAAATATAATTTAAAGCAATATCAGTGTTTAATGGGATGGATGTGTCATCTCCTGACTTCAACCCCAAATCCACAAACATGCCATAGACCACCTGAACGAAGCGCACCAACTGCAGTTTGGAAGCCCTGAAATAAGCACATGTCTAGGACTCTAAAAAAACCCAGTCCTTGAAAAACCATCTTGATGCCCCCCCTTGATGCTGGCACCACTTGTAACACGACCTAAACGATGTCATCCACAACCCTAGGGGTTCAATCATCTCTTCGCCGTCCAACACGATTTATGTCATCACCTGTCAACATCCTTCTGTATTCTACATAGGACAGGCAGGTCAGTCTCCACACACTGGAAGAAATGGACACAAATCTGACATCATGAATGGCAATACTGAAAAGCCAGCAGGAGAACATTTCAGCCTCCCAGGATACTTTGGAACTGACCATCCTTGGATCAAGCAACTTCAAAGGGAGACTGCAACCTGAAACAATTGAATTGCAATTCATCAAGAAGTTCAGTGCCACCACTTGTGGGTTAAATAGAGATGAAGGATTTTTATCATGCTACATGTGTCAATTAGCTTACCAATGCCAGGATGACTGTGCTATCTATGACTGTTTCTTGAAAATGGTTCCCTGCCCCACTACAGGGGTAATCACTTCAGCAATGATCACCAATCTGCTGTTGTACAAGATTAGCCTATTTAACATACATTTACACCTCATTGTCACTGACTGTAATTTTTGCACCTCATTGCCATTTAGCTCCTACCTTACAATTTTTTCTTTATATACCTGCCTACTAAGATTTCATTTCATGTATCTGATGAAATGGACTTGAGTCCAAAAGCTTATGCAATAATAAATTTGTAAATCTTTAAGGTGCCACAAGACTCTCTTGATTGTTTACAGTAAAAGTGGCATTGAACTTCTTGATGAATTGTAATTCAGTTGTTTTGAGCATGTATAGAGTGCCTCCATCCATCACCACGTAATAAAAACCAGCTGTCAACATCTCAGATCAGTGCAGGGTACTACTACATAGTTAAAAAGATTTGAGACATGGCCCATAGAAATAAATTTTCATAGATTAATTTATATGCATGGATTAAAATTTAAATTCTAAATTTGCAAGAAGTCAGGCATGATAATTTCCCATCCAGATAATCCCAGATAAATTCTTCAATTAATTTGCACTCTGTTTTATATCATTCTTCTTTGATTCATTGACCCCTAATTAATTCCCAATACATCCTGCTTCTGATCAATTAAATCGCCCTTCAATAGTCCCCACTGATTAACCCCCTCTAAAGCAAATTTTTAAATTAATTTATTCTCCCAAATTAATATCAGGCACCTTCTGGTTTAACTTTTAAATGCTTGCTGAAAACCTCTCTGCTCTGCCAGGCTTATGCAGGCAATTAAGATGATGCCTTTTTGAAATAGTTGATCTTTGTTTTTACTGTATTTTTAATGGTTTTTACTGTACGTTTTTTTTAGTCGTAAACTGCTTTGATGGTTTTAAATGAAATAGCTGTATACAAACATTTATAAATAAAAATAAATATCATACAGTGTCGAAGATCACCCTCCCCTGACATTCAATTTCTGCCAAGCTCATCACCACCTAGAAACAGTTGCATACAAATTTGGAGGTGGGGTGGGTGGTTAGTGATCCCCGTGGGTCAGTGTGTGGTAGGGAGTAAAGGATTTCCTGGCCCCAGGGCTGTTTTCTTGGCATATTAAAGGTCCGGTGTGTCTGTGGTTAAGGTGTACCCCCACTCCTCAATTCCTCACTCCCCCAAGGCTCTTCACAGCTGTCTTATGCCGTAATCACTCAGGGCTTACCCACATGGGAGCATTACTTCATACTAAAGACACTTTTTACCTCTGTTTCTATTTGCACCATCCACAATAAGGGCTCAGTGCCAGTTGCAAACAGTGTTTTCTATTCACACTGAGGGGAAGGATCAATCACGAAGTTTCCTAATGACCACGCCCTCTAATTTAATATTTCCACTCCCTCTGGTAGCTTGGCAGCTGAGTATGCTTCAGTAGGTTCCTTTAAAAAAAACCCAGAAGTGCAAATATCTGTGTTTTTCCTGGCAGGATACAGCTGAAATGCAAAGCTTTGTCTGAGCAGTGTTATGCTTTTGCTCACAAGTAGGAGAAAAAGAAAATAAAGGCACTGTTTGCAGCGACATAAAAAAGGCGAGCAGAATGGAGGAGAGCAGCCGGAAGTTGCTTGTCAGCCTACAGGAAATAAAATAAACGAAGGGGGGGGGAGGGAGTGGGTGTGAGTTTACACTTTCACCAAGGTCACAGAGATTAGAAAACAGGTGGCTTCAGAAAATGCTCTCAGCTCCTAGGAGCCTTCATCGTGCAGCGAAAGCAAGGAAGTACTAGAGAATCCTCAGACAAGTATGTTCCTGCCCACCTCTCTTATATTTAAGGATGGGTGGACAAGATTAAGGCACAGTGACTACAGTATGCCATTGCCTCTGCATACCTGAGATATGTAGTCTGCTGTTGCTTTCATCTGCCTGGTTTGTATCCTGATATGCCTAGCTTGTTTAAGAGGGATGCCTAGCCTGCTTCTGAGATATGTCAAGTCTGCTCCTCTTATGTATCCTGAATCATGTCTAGAATGCCTGATGCTGCATTCCTGTACTGACTTCTGGATTGTCTGCCTGAAAAATGGTATATAAATGCCTTAAAGAAATATAACAAAAAATAATGTTCATTAAAAAACCCAGCCTTCAAGTCCTGAGTCTGCTTCTCTAGTTGGGAGCCAGGACACTGACCACTGTCCATGCTGGCTGTGGCTTCTCAACTTCGTCCATATATTCTACCCCTGCCCTGCACAGTATCTGGCAAAGAAGCAAATATTATTTTCTCTGCAGTTTGAATGGATCTGGGCCACTGCAAGGCCGTTTGGCAATTGCTTCAGCTTGGCCGAGCCCATGGGGGAAGGTAAAACACCTTCCTCCCCAAATTCTGTCTCTCCCTTGAAAGGGAAGGGTTGAAGCAACAGATTGCTTTTGCTTTCCTGTCTCTGGAAGACTCCCTGGAAGGAGAAGTCCCTTACTTTTTGCGAAAACAAGACCAGGAGCAGACTGGGGTACAGATCATGAACTGGTTGTCCCCAACAGCCTCTCCATGTTACAGATGATCTGCCAGCAATAAGCAATACCCTTTTCTGTCTTCTGAAAACCTTACAATACCACCAGGCCTGGAAGTCCACAGCAGCAGCGATACAGAGAGGGGTTTCCTAAACCAATTGGGGTTGGGTGGCTGGGCATTGCTTCTCTGGGAATCTAGACAAGACGGTAAGGTTTCACAGGGTAAATTTTTGGGTTTCAAGACCCAGGACCAGGCAGAGGACCAGATACTCCAGCCACGCAAATGTTAGATACGTGTCCGCACATCTCTGTATCACCTGTACAGGCAGGCAAGTAAGGGCCATCCCCGTTCAAGGACACATCCCACCCAGACAAAAACCCTTGAAGTGCAGAGAGCCAGGCTGGTGAGCAGCGTGGCCTGGAAAGGAGGCATGACTGGAGAGGCCAGGAGGACCATATTTGGCTTCCAGGTCTTATTCCCACCCCTGGAACATAAGAAGCTGCCATAGTGAGTCAGACCATTGATTCATCTAGCTCAGTATTACCTACACTGACCGGCAGTGGCTTTCCAGGGTTTCTGGCAGGGATCTTTCCCAGCCCTACCTGAAGATGCCAGGGATTGAACCTGGGACCTTCTGCATGCAAGGCAGCTGCTCTACCACTGAACGACGGCCCATGCATGGAGTGTCATAGGAAGGAGCCACGGGCACGCTGCTCCCAGTAACGTGTACAGCTGTAATCCAAACCCTTTCTGCTTGGCTGGGATTGGGCAGAGGTACTAGTTTGCTCAGCCTTGTCAGCCTCCTCCCGCTAGGGGTGTAGTTGTCTGGGGTGCTGGGGAGTAAGACCTCTTGCCTTTTGGGGAGCAGGTCCCAGCAGGGTCCCTATGTCTCCAGCATCCTACAAGCCAACCAGCAAATAAGAACATAAGAACATAAGAAGAGCCTGCTGGATCAGGCCAGTGGCCCATCTAGTCCAGCATCCTGTTCTCACAGTGGCCAACCAGGTGCCTGGGGGAAGCCCGCAAGCAGGACCCGAGTGCAAGAACACTCTCCCCTCCTGAGGCTTCCGGCAACTGGTTTTCAGAAGCATGCTGCCTCTGACTAGGGTGGCACAGCACAGCCATCATGGCTAGTAGCCATTGATAGCCCTGTCCTCCATGAATTTGTCTAATCTTCTTTTAAAGCCATCCAAGCTGGTGGCCATTACTGCATCTTGTGGGAGCAAATTCCATAGTTTAACTATGCGCTGAGTAAAGAAGTACTTCCTTTTGTCTGTCCTGAATCTTCCAACATTCAGCTTCTTTGAATGTCCACGAGTTCTAGTATTATGAGAGAGGGAGAAGAACTTTTCTCTATCCACTTTCTCAATGCCATGCATAATTTTATACACTTCTATCATGTCTCCTCTGACCCGCCTTTTCTCTAAACTAAAAAGCCCCAAATGCTGCAACCTTTCCTCGTAAGGGAGTCGCTCCATCCCCTTGATCATTCTGGTTGCCCTCTTCTGAACCTTTTCCAACTCTATAATATCCTTTTTGACATGAGGCGACCAGAACTGTACACAGTATTCCAAATGCGGCCGCACCATAGATTTATACAATGGCATTATGATATCGGCTGTTTTATTTTCAATACCTTTCCTAATTATCGCTAGCATGGAATTTGCCTTTTTCACAGCTGCCGCACACTGGGTCGACATTTTCATCGTGCTGTCCACTACAACCCCGAGGTCTCTCTCCTGGTTGGTCACCGCCAGTTCAGACCCCATGAGCGTATATGTGAAATTCAGATTTTTTGCTCCAATATGCATAATTTTACACTTGTTTATATTGAATTGCATTTGCCATTTTTCTGCCCATTTACTCAGTTTGGAGAGGTCTTTTTGGAGCTCTTCGCAATCCCTTTTTGTTTTAACAACCCTGAACAATTTAGTGTCGTCAGCAAACTTGGCCACTTCACTGCTCACTCCTAATTCTAGGTCATTAATGAACAAGTTGAAAAGTACAGGTCCCAATACCGATCCTTGAGGGACTCCACTTTCTACAGCCCTCCATTGGGAGAACTGTCCGTTGATTCCTACTCTCTGCTTTCTGCTTCTTAACCAATTTCTTATCCACAAGAGGACCTCTCCTCTTATTCCATGACTGCTAAGCTTCCTCAGAAGCCTTTGGTGAGGTACCTTGTCAAACGCTTTTTGAAAGTCTAAGTACACTATGTCCACTGGATCACCTCTATCTATATGCTTGTTGACACTCTCAAAGAATTCTAATAGGTTACTGAGACAGGACTTTCCCTTGCAGAAGCCATGCTGGCTCTGATTCAGCAAGGCTTGTTCTTCTATGTGCTTAGTTAATCTAGCTTTAATAATACTTTCTACCAGTTTTCCAGGGACAGAAGTTAAGCTAACTGGCCTGTAATTTCCGGGATCCCCTCTGGGTCCCTTTTTGAAGATTGGCGTTACATTTGCCACTTTCCAGTCCTCAGGCACGGAGGAGGACCCAAGGGACAAGTTACATATTTTAGCTAGCAGATCAGCAATTTCACATTTGAGTTCTTTGAGAACTCTCAGGTGGATGCCATCCGGGCCCGGTGATTTGTCAGTTTTTATATTATCCATTAAGCTTAGAACTTCCTCTCTCGTTACCACTATTTGTCTTAGTTCCTCAGAATCCCTTCCTGCAAATGTTAGTTCAGGTTCAGGGATCTGCCCTATATCTTCCACTGTGAAGACAGATGCAAAGAATTAATTTAGCTTCTCTGCAATCTCCTTATCGTTCTTTAGTACACCTTTGACTCCCTTATCATCCAAGGGTCCAATTGTCTCCCTAGATGGTCTCCTGCTTTGAATGTATTTATAGAATTTTTTGTTGTTGGTTTTTATGTTCTTAGCAATGTGCTCCTCAAATTCTTTTTTAGCATCCCTTATTGTCTTCTTGCATTTCTTTTGCCAGAGTTTGTGTTCTTTTTTATTTTCTTCATTTGGACAAGACTTCCATTTTCTGAAGGAAGACTTTTTGCCTCTAAGAGCTTCCTTGACTTTGCTCGTTAACCATGCTGGTATCTTCTTGGCCCTGGCGGTACCTTTTCTGATCTGCGGTATGCACTCCAGTTGAGCTTCTAATATAGTGTTTTTAAACAACTTCCAAGCATTTTCGAGTGATGTGACCCTCTGGACTTTGTTTTTCAGCTTTCTTTTTACCAATCCCCTCATTTTTGTGAAGTTTCCTCTTTTGAAGTCAAATGTGACCGTGTTGGATTTTCTTGGCAATTGGCCAGTTACATGTATGTTTAATTTAATAACACTGTGGTCACTGCTCCCAATCGGTTCAACAACACTTACATCTCGCACCAGGTCCCGGTCCCCACTGAGGATTAAGTTAAATTAAATCAGCTGAGAGGCGCAATCGCAATCAGCTGGGAGGTGCAGCAGCACAGGCTTTAGCACGGGGCTTTGAGGCTCTGCATGAAGGAGAGGTAAAAAAAGTTTTAAAAGGTAGTGCTTCACTTTAAGGACATTTTCGGTTCACGTACTCGCTCTGGTCCCACTGAGTACGTTAATGCAAGGTATTCCTGTATTTTAAATTCTTGTGATCCATCCTCGGATCTTGTGGTGAAGGGTAGGTAATAAGAACAACCACCAATAACACTGAGCATGTCTGCAAAACCCACCCCCAAAGTCTTTCCAAAGGAAACTGTGCCAGGATGCCGCTCCATGCCACTCATCAGCTATGGCAGCCTCACTTCCACCCCCGACTCAAACAGGATTTGGGCTGTTGAACTGCCACATGCCTCTCAAGTCTGACTCAAACATGTGCACCTCTAGGATAGATTGCAGCAAACATCACACTGAAACAAGACCTGGTAGGGGTTTTTTTTAATTATAATTTTTGTTCCAACACAAACCTTGTGAGCCAGGAGCTGGAAACACAATGTGGGAGAGGACCTCATGGCAAGAATTATCTCCCCCCCCCTTTTTTTTGCTCTGTCTCTCCATGCTGTTGCAGCAATTCCTTCCAGTGCTGCTCAAGTAAGGGGGGGGGAAGAGCCACAGAGTGAGCTCTGCTCACAAAGCCTGCAGCTTCCTACATTACCCAAGGGACTCCCATGCCACAAAGATAACGCAAGAGGGGCCTTAACAACAACAACTACAAAAGGGGGGGACGAAGCAACTAACTGTGGGGTGGCAGCTGGAAAGAAGTGGCTCTCAAATGCTCACGTTCCTCATCCACAGGCAACAGAAGAGCCTATGAGATAACGGTGCCAGAACTGTCTTGGAACACTCAAAGGCAGAGTAGCTTGGAAGGAACACAGACACAGACTAGGTCAAGTATTATTGTCTATGCTGGGCAAGTTAGGTGCCAGAACATGTTTCAAGAGACAGGGAGACCAACAGTTTATGTGTGTACCAGAGAACTGCAGAGCCTGAGCATGGGGCTCACAGCAAGGAAGGGGGCCGGCCAGGAAGCCGTCAAAGGAAAGATAAATGCTTCCGGCAGGGGATCTTTCAAGGCAGGCAGCACGAGAAACAGATTCTTGGACTATGCAGTGCTTCAACTCAGCCCCGATATTTCACATTCCCAGGATGGGCTCCACAGCACTGTGCACTATGCACACCAGACAACATCACCATGCAGCTGACAGGTGAACCAGCCCCTGTGTTCCACACTGACTATCCCAGAAGGTGGCTCCCGTCTTCCTTTAGCCAGACCACCCACCGGATCCCTCTGGCAGGAGGACAGAGGAAAGCATCTGTGCTGAGCCTGGAGCCTCTGGAGTGCTGCTTAAGAGAACTAAACCAACCCACAGTCCCTTTCTCCCTTCTCCGGGTGGCATCTTTTGGTTCTCATGATGTGCATTACAGAAGCACAGGGAGCCAAAGCAGGGCATCTGCAATCCCAGTCCAGCTCCTGAGGCTGGGGACAAGGGCCTGGAGCTCCACACTCAGGCAGGAGCCTCACACAATCTGGATGCCCAGTTCCTCCGCTGTCTTCTGAAGCCTGTCCATGACGTTCTCCTCCAGGTCCGTGGCAAACCCGCCAGGCACAACTGCCCGGCTCTCAGAAGGTGCATTGGCCATAACGTAATAGACAGTCTCACTCTCCCCGCGTTCATTGGTCCTGTTCACAACGCGGATGATGGGGCTGGAGGGGGCGCTTGGCTCTTGATCTGGCGATGCATCGGCCCCCAGTTGAGCAGGGCCTGGGGGGGGCGTGGCAACTTGCAAGTCCGCACCAGCAGCTTCCTCCGTGGGCGGCTCTAGGATGATGCCCTGCAGGCTGCCCTCGGCCCCTGCCAGCACCACACACTGGGCTGTGTCGTCCAGGGCCTCCCCCTGCTTCTCCCGGTCCTTCAGCAGCTGCTCTGTCAGTTCCACGCTTTCGTAGCGCACCAGCTGCAGCCGCATGTAGCCGTCCTCGTGTTCCTTGTACCTGGGTGGGGTTGGAGGGGGGAGGAGAATTAGTGTGGCCTCAGCCATTACAGCAGGCTGCTACTGCGAGTGGATTCTAAGCTGTTGGCATGCAGGATCTGCCAGGGCCAAAGTCACAACGCCAGACAACTTAAGAGACAGCAGATATAAGAGACAGCCAACTTGCAAAGTTCCACGCTGGAAAGGTGTCATGCCACCTACTGGGCAAATTCACATGATAATCTTTTATATGGAAATCTCACTGCAAGGTGAGAAAATGCCTTAGGGGCCATCCGCGGCTCCACGGAAGAAAAAAATTCCATCCCACCTGGGTATTGATACAATGGGAAGCGAGTCAAAGTTCTGTCGAAGAGGAAATACACACGTTTTTGCAGTACCAGAGCCGGATGCCCAGCTGCCCCACCTAGTGGTTCTTGAAAGGAGCACAGAGCTGACAATTTCAGAGACTGCTGCAGTGCCTTTCTGGAGACAATGCTGTTACGAGGAGTCCACAGGCTCCTTAAATTCCTGTCCCGCCGTCAACCCGCCATAAGGAGCTGGAGGTTCAGTTTTTGCCCCTAAGCTATGGGCTCAGAGCAGAAGCCACCTCTTCCTTCTTTCCTCCCTGAGGAGGATGGAGGGTATATCAAGACTGCAGAGCTTGGAAAAGTTACTTTTTTTAACTACAACTCCCATCAGCCCAATCCAGTGACCATGCTGGCTGGGGCTGATGGGAATTGTAGTTCAAAAAAGTAACTTTTCCAAGCTCTGATCAAGAGTCCATCATGACTGTTCTGCCTAGCACAGCCCCCTGGACTCCAGCAACCAGAACCATTCTCATTTCTGATCCTAGCTCCAGCCTGATGGCAGTATGCCTTGGCCTAGCCTTGGGCATGTGGTGGACAGAGGAGCAGCAGGCTTGCTCCCCAATTAGTCGCCTTGCATGTTCTGTGCAGCCTGAAGGAAGAGGCCAGGAAGACCATGTAGGTTTGGGCCAAACTTTCAACAGCTCGAAAGTCCAGCCCAAATTCTTGGGAGAGGGGGAAGATGTCTGGGACAAAAGAAAGGCATAAATATCCATATTTGCCTTTTAGGGGTGGGGGCACAATATTTACAAGGGAACTCACTAGAGCTCCTGGTCAGCTGGCAGCTCCAATTCTGTTTTTCTCAGAAAGCCCTTAGGTACGAGATGGTGGCCACTAGCCAGCTGGAGCAGCAAGGTGAGTTTCCTCCTCAAAATCTTGCAGGACCCCCCCCTCCTGAAATGTCACTGAAATAGCCTTTTAAACCTCATAAAAGGTAAAGGTGTCCCCGCACTTATAGTGCGAGTCGTTTCGACTCTTAGGGTGACGTCTTGCGACGTTTACTAGGCAGACCATATATATGGGGTGGGATTGCTAGTTCCGTCCTCAGCTTTTCTTTACCCCCCAGCATATGCCGGGTACTCATTTTACCGACCACAGATGGATGGAAGGCTGAGTGGACCTCGACCCCTTTTACCGGAGATTCGACTTCCTCCTTCCATTGGAATCGAACTCCGGCCGTGAGCAGAGCTTCGGCTGTGTTACCGCCGCTTACCCCTCTGCGCCACGGAGGGTCTTTTTTAAACCTCATAGCCTGCAAATATGGTAACACTAACTGGAGGCAGGAAGGATTAACGCCTAGCCTTAAGTTCATATACCTGAAGCGAGGATGACCTGAAGGCCACTTGAACTGGTGTTTTTTCCTGAGGTGCACGGTAAGGTTGTTTCCGCGAGTGAAACATTTGTCACAGACGTGGCACTTGTACCGGGGCTCCGAATCTCCCTGAAGGGATTCAAAAGAGAAAGCAAAGGTTTACATCTTTTTCTTGGCTGGAAACTTTCTACCCACTACCATTCTTTCTGGTCAGCACAACAGTGGTAAGGCACAGCTATATTCTGCCAATACATCACTCAAGAACAAAAATTGGTCCTGGATGCGAAATTTAGCATGCTGTGAACTTCAGCTTCCATTGTTGTTGTTGGTTTTTTTAAAGCAAGTTTCTAGAGCAGGGAAAGCCAACGTGGTGCCCTCCAGATGATGTTGGGCTACAACTCCCATCATTCCTGATAACTGGTCATGATAGAAGCTGTACTTCAACAACATAAAGACAGGCCATGGCCAAAAAAGACAGGGTAGTGAATCTTTAACACCAAAGAAGGAAGTGAACTGAATTCCCAGCAGTGAAGTTTAGAACGTCAATAGTTCTTCACCCCTCCATATGACTACAGAATTTTCAGAGACATAATCACACAAAATTAGCTGATGCAGATATCCATCATCTATATGCTGTACCCTTTTGCTGGAAAACTAAATTTCACTTTAGCGGAGGCCCTTGGCATTTTCTAACCATGACCATATGCTGTAGGAATTCTGCAAAGGTTCTTGTCCTCCCTGGGTTCTTGATGCTCTTTTCGAAATGATAGAGGCAACAGCCTCAGGCTCTGCAACTCTGTCCCACCTCGTGAACCTTCTTGTAGTGCAGCTTGATGGAGCAGAGGGACCGGGCGCTGAAGTTGCAGGCCTCGAACTCGCAGCGGTAGGCCGGCTCTTTGCTGTGTGTATCCAAGTGCTTCCGGAGATCAATGAGATTCTTACAGCTGGAAGGAACAGCCAAGAGGAAGGATCTAAAACTCTGGCATGCTTGGGCCTCCTCTGCTAAAGACAGCAGCTCTGCTGTTTTCAAGCAGAGTGCAGAAGAGCTCCCAAGTACAGAGACTAGATGGATGTCACAAGATCAAGTCATGGCTTGCCATTTTTTTTGCTAAAGTCATGCATTAAGACTGAATTGCCCTGTCAGTTTTGGACCCAAGTACTAGAGGGACTGCTTTCCACCAAATAAACATGCCCACATTCTACGATACTCAACAGAAGCTATAATAATAATAATAATAATAATTTAATTTGTGGGTCGCCTATCTGGCCAATGGCCACTCTAGGCGACGTACAATTTAACAACAATACATTACATCACTACCCTTTGGGTCACCCCGCTACCTGCAGACTAGGGTCTTCTTGGCTGTTTATGGAATGCCCTCCCCAGCAAAGCTCACTTGGTGTCAATTCTGATGACATTCCAACAACAAAGGCTTTTCTATTTCCCCGCATTCCAGCATTCAACATAAGCTGGTTTTCAGTTTATTTTTATCTATCCTGCTGAATGTTATCATTTTGTTTTGACTGTGGTTGTTCTGCTAGATTTATGTTTGTAGCGATAGATATATATTTGTTTTTACCATTTTAACATATGCACCCCTGTGAGTTTTATACTGGTGGCACAGAAATTTCCAAACTGAAAATAAATACATTTTTCCCAGAGAAGTGGACAATAGCAACCTGACAGATGAGTCCTTGAACCTACAGATATTTGAATATTATTTGAATTAAGTATGGTGGCTTCTTTGATTAAATTTCACCCCACCCCTGTTGGATAGGTGGGTAGCTTAGGAATTTAATGCTGCAACAGCATTATGCTACTCTGGGCCAAACACAGTATTAAACAGTTGCCTCTATGTTTCCATCCCAATTTAAGTGACAACCCTTTTCTGTTGCCACTCAAGTCTTTGTCATTACCAAAGTCTTAAGACAACAAGAATGAGCTGCTCACTTCAAAATGTGAACAGAAAGCACAACGATTTCCCTGCCAGTGAGAAAAACCATCTCCTTCACATCACTTGCAAAAATGCTGCTTGCTTTCGGTCCCCGGGCTTCTCCTGCCCCTTGCTCTGTAATTCTACTTCCCTCTCCCTGGACCAGCCTCAGTTTACCTGTGGTCACAGTAATTGCACTTGAAAGGCCGCTCCTCGCTGTGCCGGAAGCGGATGTGGTTGCGCAGGGAGGAGGGCAGAGGGCAGGTCATGTCACACAGGGGGCACTTGTAGTGGTTGACTGTCCAAAAGAAAGGAGACGAGATCTCAGTCACCACAGGGAGGGGGAGAACTGGGGAGGGGAGAGAAGGCGCAGCTCCCGCTACAACATACCATGGTTCCTCATATGATCACGCAGCAACCTCTCTGTGGCAAACCTCTTGGAGCAGTGGGAACACTGGAATCGCTGTTCTGTAAAGAGGTGGGAGCACATGAGGGCAAATCAGAGAGGAGGAAGACTTGGACAGCAACTTGTCTTTCTATCTAGGTGCAAATCCTTTCTAGAGTTTATTACTGAAACGTTCACAGAGGACATCCACCCCCTCAAACATTCTCCCATGCGCTGTTTGTGACTGGCAAGGGTCAGGAGGGAAGCCTTTCCCTCACCGAGTACCTCCCCGTGTATGTCAGTTGCTGCACCTCTGGCCCTGCCTGCTTGGATGCTCAGGCACTCACGTTCTAAAGCGGTCTGCCGGCGGATGTGGTCAAAGAACTTGGTGTTGTTGGAGAACATTCCACCACAGGTAGGACAAGCCACTACCTTCTCCTGCGTGTGGCTGCGCAGGTGTTCGCGCAACTTACAGCGGCCTTTGAAGGTGCAGTCACAATCTAGATACAAGGGGAAGAATGCTTAGAATGTTATTTGTCCTGAGCAGGTGTTAATTATATAATTGGTCAATAGCCTGCTTTGGATGGGGCTGTACTTCCTTTGAAACAGTATGTTCGTACCCTGGGGGATGCTCCTGGATCCATCTTTGTCGCTAGAGGTTAGGGATGTGCTCAAATTTTGCAAAATTCAAATTTGACACCGTACTTCTTATTTATTCATTTTTGTTTGTCCTTGTAGATCTGGTTTTCTTCTAGTGGTTTTCTGTGGCTGAAATGGATTTCTTTTTAAATTTGCCTCAAAAATATCAATATTAATACTGATATTTCCCTCAAAACATTGATATTAATACTGATATTTTTATGTCGAAAAAAGAATCAGTATTTATATTATAGCAAATAGCAAACATTGATCCCTGACAAAGCGGTACTGGAAGGAAGTTTGATGGAGCGAAAATAGAATGGCCACCAAAATGTGGCTCTATCCCTACCAGAGGTCCAGGTGACCTAAGTGGATAGGAAAGCCTTTTACTAGCTTTGGTTGGCAGACAGCTGTGGCCGTTTCTGGACCAAGATAATCTGACCATTGTTGTCCATGCACTGGTAACCTCCAGGCTGGATTACTGTAATGCGTTCTATATGAGGCTGCCCATGAGGTTGGTCTGAAGATGTAGCTGGTGCACATGCGGCAGTGTGACTGCTAACTGGGGCAGGAAATCACCAACTTGTTACCCGTTGCTGAAAGAATTGCACTGGCTGCCCATTAGCTACTGGGCTAAGTTCAAGGTATTGGTTTCGCTGTATAAAGCCCCATAAAGCTTTGGACCAGGCTACCTGAAAAACTGTCTTACCCCTTATATACCTAGTTGGACACTGCACTCTGCAGGTGAGAATGTCCTGCAGCTACCACCTCATCAGGAGGTATAATTCCATAAAACACAGGAAGCAGACCTATAGTGTTGCGGCACCTACCCTTTCGAATTCCCTCCCTTTAAATACTAGACAGGTGCTGTCTCTGTTATCTTTTCGGTGCCTAACTGAAGACTTTCCTATTTCAACAAGCCTTTGTATAGAGACCATATCTCAGTTTGCATCTGTGTTAGACTCCTTTTTAAAGATGTTTTTAAAAGATGTTTTGTTTTTAAGATGTTTTTAGTGTTTTGTTGCTTGTTTGCTGCCTCCTTTCTCAGAGGAAGGGTGGGATATAAATTTAAATTTAAATATAATAAGTTAATTATGTATTATAAATTATGAGATCATCTGGAGGAGTGCTGTTAGTTACCCTTCATGTTACAGAGGCCTGACTGTCCTCAATCAAATATCAGGCATTTAGTAGCATCTGTTCTATGCTGTGGAACACTCTTCCAACAGAAATTCAGCAGGCATCCTCGTTTTTTACTTTCAGGCATCTCTTGAAGATTTTTTTATACCGACAGGCCTCTGCAGCTGTTTAATTAGCCAGTGTTTAATTATTATTTGCATCTTTAATGGTGTTTTTATCGTCTGTGTTTGTGGGGGAATTGCTTTTTAAGATGTTTTTAAAGATGTCTTATTTTAATATGTTTTAAAGTCTGTTTTTAAGATGTTTTAGAATGTTTTTAGTGTTTTTGTTTGCTGCCTTGGTCTCCTATTGGGAGGAAGGGCGGGATAATAATAATAATAACAATAACAACAACAATAATAATAATAATAATAATAATACACCATCCTGATATTTTATGAAATGGTGGTACAGAAATACTTTTATACATAAATGAATAAATAATAAATATGTTCAATACAAATGTGAAAAAGATTTTTTTAAAATTCTAGAATATTGTTCCAGATCCAAAGCAACAGGAAAAATTTGAGCTGCTAAGATTTTCCAAGTGCCACTGTGTACACCCACCTCCCCCAAACCCCAAGGATTCCCATAGAAACTTAACCCCTACCTTTCCAGCCACAGAAGACCATGTGATTCTCCTTCCCAACTGCCTTGTACTCTGTACAGAAACTGTGATCCTCCACATGTCTGTAGAACCATTCGGGGTTATCAAAATCTCTCTGATGGGAAGATAGGGAAATGAGGAGATGGTGAGTGGGACAGCAAAGAAATGCCAGAGAACATCTGTTATAGGCCAGCTTACAACAAAATAAAGGTTCTACAATAAGATTTAGATCCATGTGAATCTCAATTCTAATCACAAAAAGAAACTATCAAGCCTTTTCTGGCTTAAGCCTCAGTGAAGTGAAGGAGGACTTGAAAAAGAAGATTAGGAAACATTTGGTGCAGAAATCCATTTGAAAATGAATCAGAAGCACCTAAAAAGACATCCAACATTCAGAGGAAAAATGGTAAGTGTTACTGTGCCTGATATTCCTCTTTTCATATTTTGCTCATACCTCTTCAGCTACAACTGTGCTCTCATACCCCACTTTCCCAAAAAGACAACAGTGAAAAGGGGCTGTGATCCATTCAGCTGCTCCTGGTACATATGCCAGCTTGCATGCACATCCCGAGATTTTTCTCTTTTTCTTCTAATAGCAATCCCAACTCCATTTAAAAATAGCTTTCAATGCAGTGTACAGGAGTATGGCCCTAACTACATATTATGGGGAGGCAAGGCTGTCTCTCCCCAATAGTTCTCTCGTTTAAAAGTGTGCAGAATGAAGATACTTCTGCAAATTAAGTGAATTTGCACAAATTTGTATTGGCTTGGAAAAAATGTAGTTTAGTTACAGTTCCATCTCTTTGACATACCATACACTCACCAACTCCATTGCATTCCTCTTAGAATCTGGCTGTTTTACAACTTCATTCACAGAACAGGCAACAACCACACCCACCTAGATGACTCACCTGGAAGTACCTCCCTACCCATCCTGTGTTTCTCACCTCGCAGTACTCCCAGAGGCAGAGGAAGTTCTCCTGGATCTCAGGAATAATGTTCCGGCTCTGAAAGTCCAGCTGACAGGGAGTCAGGTCCAATTGGCTCTGTAAGGCATGCAGTCCCCACTGCTTGAGCTTGGTGTGGTAACAGTGGAAGTAAACATGGCGGACCAGCTCTGCAGGGCTCTCGGGAGAACAGAACCCACACTCCTGCCAGAGGCAGGCGTATTCTTCTGAAATGCAAGAACACAGGAAATGGCATTTAGGGCAGGTAGGTTAGGTCTGCAGGTCCAAAGGGTTGTATGCATGAACCAGAAGACCTTTCAAAGATATTCTTCTCCATAAGTAGGAAAGGGAATGGTAAGCTTTCTTCACAGTACAAACAACAAAGAGTCTTTCTCAGAACATTTCTGTTCTAGGCAAGTGTCTGGGTCTTCCCTCCCACAGTTTTGGGTGCCTTTTGTGAAATACCATTCTAACTTATGAGCAAGCCTATTGACATGCCTTCATTAAAAAAAAAATAGGTAAAAGTCTTTGTTTCTCAGATGTCATCAAACTGTACCACCCTTTTCTACGCTGATTAGGACCCCCACAATTTCACCAGGCACCTTGAAGCCATCTTGGGTTTATCTGCTTGGCTCTTGCGCTCCCAGTCTGCCACTCCACACTGCCTAAATTCCACACAGTGAAGGACCTGCAAACTCACTTCTCACAATCCCAGTGTGATCTTGACCACACTTTGGCATACCCTAGGCATTAACTCTTTATAGGGCTATTACCAATTAAAAATGCAGAGCTGTAGCATCCCCACTTTTGGTGCCCAACACTACACCTGGAGGCCTGCTCCCTAGTTTGTAAAACACTGAAGTGAACTTGGATTCCGACTACATTTTTTCCTAATTAATCAAATCAAAATCAAATTAATCAAATAAAAAAAGTCAGTGCAATCATTTTGGCAGGGATGGAGAAAGAGCTGGTGAGGGACTGTACAAATGGAACAGTTTTCAGAGCGTAACGCTGTAACTTACACTAATGACTAATTCAGAGCCAGTCACTTTTTTTACTGTACCCCTTACCGAGAGAATCCACTTCATCATCCTCATCTTTGCCATGGAGATGCTGCTGCAAGTGCTTGGACACATGTTCACAGAACTCCTCCATCTTTGAGGCCACAAAGCTGCACATGTCCCATTCACACTGCAGGACCAAGGCTTCCTTATGTGCCACCTTCCCAGGAGGCATGTTAAGAGCACTGGTGGAAGACAAAGAAGAGATTCTCTAGAGAAACACAATCTTTCTGAGATTTGGAGAGTGCAACAGCCTTTCTGTCATCCTCTACCACAATAAGAAATGCCTCAACAAAGACTTAAAAAAGAAGAAAAAGTTCAGTCAGGTAGAGTGAGTATTCCCATCTTCCATATACACCCCCCAGCCTACATTATTTCTTGAGATTTTGGAGAAATGGAAATGGACTGCCTTCAAGTCGATTCCGACTTATGGTGACCCTATGAAGACGGTTTTCATGGTAAGCGGTATTCAGAAGAGGTTTACCAATGCCTTCCTCTGAGGCTGAGAGGCAGTGACTGGCCCAAAGTCACCCAGTGAGCTTCATGGCTGTGTGGGGATTCAAACCCTGGTCTCCCAGGTCATAGTCCAACACCTTAACCACAACACCACACTGGATGGCATTTGAATATTTGCTTGCAGAAAAGTATTCAGCTTCCACAACTCTAAGAACCTTTTCTGTCTTCTATTGCCTTATCCCCAGCACACGCACACTGCACTGAATCTCTAACGCTAGAGGCTAAATTCACACTTGTATTTCTGGCAAGGAGACAACATTCTGACTCTAATTAAATTGGAACTTTTACAGGTTTTGCAACATGTGTTTTGGTGCTGTGACAACTATACAGAATTTCTGCTATACAGAATCTCAAGTTAAAATAGTTTTTTTTTAAATTAAAATTTCCCATTTCTTAATCTTGTAGTTGAACCAACTGTGTTAATTTTGTTCACTTTTTTAAAAAAGCTCAGTAATGAAGTTGAAGCACCAGACAGAACAGGAATCTACACTTAGTAATTTACAGTTCAAGTGCTTATTACATTACGACTGCAATCTTATGCACACTTACCTGTAGGTCCCACTGAGCTCAGAAGTACTTATTTTTGAGTAGACATGCATACAATTGCACCGAGTTGTTGGTTGCAATGTGATACAGAGCAATATTAAGTGTGAATGTAAAGATCTATTTGCTAATTGAGGGTACCCATATACGGCTTTGCAGGTTAACCTCACAAAGCTGTTTACATAAAAACAATACGCAGAAATAAAAATGATATAATAAAATAATACATTATTATTTACACTGTGATTTTCAATTTTTTCAAAATGCTTCAGATACACTACATTTAGAATCCTGTTAAGATAGATAGACTTTATTTTTTCACTCACTCTGCAAATGGCAAGGATACCTCGGGGTAGAGGGATCTTTGGCTCTCCAGATGTTGCTGAACTATACCTCCCATTAGCCCTAGCAAGCATGGGTAACAGCCAAGGATAATAGGAGTTGGACTTCAGCAACATCTGTAGGACCAAAGATCCCCTAAAACCTGGCAACGAGCTTGCTTGCAGCTACATTTGAACATTAGACTGTCTGGTTCACAACCAATTACACACTTTCAACTCCCTCATCCACTCTACTGTTTTATTTTGTGTTAGACAACACATGAAGCACTTACAGCCATTCATTTAGAGTTAATTTCTGGTGGTGAATCTGCTGCAAGCTGCCCCAAGCCCAAATAGCAGCTTGGGCAATAGGTAGATAGATTATATATTTCAGCAAGAGAATGGAAAGGTGGTTATGTTTCTTGGCAGTGACCCCTACCTTCCCCAGGTCAAGCTGTCCCCAAAGAGCAATGTAATCCCTCCACAATACACACGATCTCCCCTCCTCAAATACAGAGGCCATCCCCCCAGCATGTCTCGCTCGCTCTCTTGCAAGCTACCATTCCCCTTCCCAGGCCCCAATTTTGTAGGGCTTCGAAGAAGAGAAAGTAGGACCTGAGGAAGAGATTCCCATTCTCTCCCACTCAGGAACCCAACGGCCGAAGAAGCAAAGGCTCAGGGAATGATAAACACCTTTGGGCCTTGAACCCAGGGCTTAGAGGCAGGCACTAGGCCCCGTTACCATAGTTACCGTCAGTTTTCCGCCCTTCCAACTTCCAGCGAGCGACAGGCTTCCCCCACCTGGGCGCTGACGAACCTCCCGGATGAATCTTCTCGGCCAATGAGAGCGCCAGAAGCTGCCGGGACATCCAATGGTTTCGCGCGGAGAGGCGGGGTCCAGCTGGGCCGTCAAAACAAAGTGGGCATCGGGTGGCTGAGTCCGGTTGGGAACAAACGGCCCTGACGTTATGGTTCCTGCTTGTATTGAAATCCCTGTTGTGGCGTTGGAGACAAATAAAAGGGTAGAAAAAGACGTGGAGTGCGAAAAAGAAGAAAACGGAGGGAAAGGATTTTGAGGGTTATAGTATTTGGAAACACTGAAATGTAAACGCCAAAGGCAATCTCATGCCTCGTCCCCTGCGATGTCAACTTCTTGTGAAACAGATCCACACCGTGGGAGTCTCTCAGGGAATCTTGGGAAATGAAGCGGAGCAAATCATCGTCATCACACGCCCCTTAGCATTCTAAAACATTACCTAAGGAAGTCATCACAAAAGGTGTAGAGGGCCTGGCAGTCTGCCCCTCTAATTTGAGCCCTGATGCATATGAATATATTTGGCTACTTACACAGTAGGACAATGCACTGACGGGGCTGGGTTGGATGATCTCTAAGGTCCCTTCCAGCTCTAAAATTCTATTATTCTGTATTCCACCAGCTATACTAGACATAATTTTGCTACTGTTCAAAAAGAGTAGAGAATATCTATGGTAAAAGGTGGTCCTCCCCCGGCTAAGAAAATATGACATAACCTCCCTTTTGCAGTTAGATGCACAGAAGAAACTTAAGTGCTTGCAGTGCAGTTCTAAGTACTTTTACTCAGAAGTAAATCCCAGTGTGTTCAATTGAGCTTTTAAGTGCATTTAGGATTGCAGCTTAAACTTGAACCTAAGTTTGGTGTTTTCAGCTTTGAATCCTGGAGCCCAAATCTTTCACATTAGCCACGGTGGCTTTTTGGTGCACACACAGAGTGTGGCTAGAGTGCCTTTGAACTCATCAAAGGTGCCTTCCCCAGGCTCACATTGCTGCTCTAGTCAGCAGAGCTAGCCCTAGGGCCTGTGCAGTCCAATCCTCTGTTTACTCTGAAGTAAATTCCACAGAGTTAAAAGTGGTACTTACTTGGAGGTAAGTGTGATAGGATTCCAACCTGTGCCTCCTACCTCCTGGGATTGTTGTAGGCAGGATCTGTACTTACAGCCATCAACAGCTTTCACTGTGAGTTCTGATACCAGATATTTGGAGGGAACTGCAAAACAGTTTTTACTGCTGATTTATTTATATTTTTATTTATGAAGAAAACTTTTGTGAAAAACATTTGGCAAAGTGTGAACAATATAAGAGATTGATATGGTAATCAAGAAGAAAATCCTATAAGATCCCAAATTGGAGTTCTCATCCATTTTCTTGGAGCAGGTCACAAACTTACATTCTGAAGAGATGGTAATATTCATGCTAACAGTGGCCAGGTTAGTTATTAAATAAGGATGGGAGTAACAATTGATGCCTGGTACAACATTAACAACTGATGCCTGGTACAAAAAAGTTTTATTTCTAGATGTTGTGGAAAAATTAATTCATCACATATGGGTATAAAGGGGCAAGGTGACTCAAGAAATCTTTGCTATAACTTGATGGGAATTTGTGAGTCATATGAATAGGGAACCCTTTCAGAATCATATCCCCAGGTGGTATGAATTCATATGGTATATAATTCAGCCCTTGCCACTCTGGTGCCCTCCATATATTCCTGGACTCCAGCTCCCATCAGCCCCAGCCAGCATGGCCAATAGTCAGGGGTGATGGGAGTTGGAGTCCAAAACATCTGCAAGGCATAATAATAAATAATAATAAAATTTTATTTGTTAGTCACCTATCTGTCCGAGCTAACGGACACTCTGGGCGACTTACAGCAATGCAAAATACAATATATAAATCAATATACAGTCAACAAACCATAACATCAATTCATCTAAAACCATCCTTCAATTAGTACACCATAAAAACTAGTCCACCCCAGAAATCCCACAGACCTGCCTGAATAGCCAGGTCTTTAAGGCTCGGCGAAAACCCATCAGGGAGGAGGCATGTCGAAGGTCCAAAGGGAGTGAGTTCCAGAGGGTTGGGGCCACAATCGAAAATGCCCTCTCTCTGGTCCGCACCAGCCTAGCTGTTTTGACCGGTGGGACCGAGAGAAGGTCTTGTGAGGCTGATCTTGTTTGGCGGCATAATTGGTGATACTGGAGGCGTTCCTTCAGATAAACTGGGCCGAAACCGTATAGGGTTTTAAAGGTCAATACCAACACCTTGAATTGGGCCCGGTAAACAACTAAGAACATAAGAACATAAGAAGAGCCTGCTGGATCAGGCCAGTGGCCCATCTAGTCCAGCATCCTGTTCTCACAGTGGCCAACCAGGTGCCTGGGGGAAGCCCGCAAGCAGGACCCGAGTGCAAGAACACTCTGCCGTCCTGAGGCTTCCAGCAACTGGTTTTCAGAAGCATGCTGCCTCTGACTAGGGTGGCAGAGCACAGCCATCACAGCTAGTAGCCATTGATAGCCCTGTCCTCCATGAATTTGTCTAATCTTCTTTTAAAGCCATCCAAGCTGGTGGCCATTACTGCATCTTGTGGGAGCAAATTCCATAGTTTAACTATGCGCTGAGTAAAGAAGTACTTCCTTTTGTCTGTCCTGAATCTTCCAACATTCAGCTTCTTTGAATGTCCACGAGTTCTAGTATTATGAGAGAGGGAGAAGAACTTTTCTCTATCCACTTTCTCAATGCCATGCATAATTTTATACACTTCTATCATGTCTCCTCTGACCCGCCTTTTCTCTAAACTAAAAAGCCCCAAATGCTGCAACCTTTCCTCGTAAGGGAGTCGCTCCATCCCCTTGATCATTCTGGTTGCCCTCTTCTGAACCTTTTCCAACTCTATAATATCCTTTTTGAGATGAGGCGACCAGAACTGTACACAGTATTCCAAATGCGGCCGCACCATAGATTTATACAATGGCATTATGATATCGGCTGTTTTATTTTCAATACCTTTCCTAATTATCGCTAGCATGGAATTTGCCTTTTTCACAGCTGCCGCACACTGGGTCGACATTTTCATCGTGCTGTCCACTACAACCCCGAGGTCTCTCTCCTGGTCGGTCACCGCCAGTTCAGACCCCATGAGCGTATATGTGAAATTCAGATTTTTTGCTCCAATATGCATAATTTTACACTTGTTTATATTGAATTGCATTTGCCATTTTTCTGCCCATTCGCTCAGTTTGGAGAGGTCTTTTTGGAGCTCTTCGCAATCCCTTTTTGTTTTAACAACCCTGAACAATTTAGTGTCATCAGCAAACTTGGCCACTTCACTGCTCACTCCTAATTCTAGGTCATTAATGAACAAGTTGAAAAGTACAGGTCCCAATACCGATCCTTGAGGGACTCCACTTTCTACAGCCCTCCATTGGGAGAACTGTCCGTTTATTCCTACTCTCTGCTTTCTGCTTCTTAACCAATTCCTTATCCACAAGAGGACCTCTCCTCTTATTCCATGACTGCTAAGCTTCCTCAGAAGCCTTTGGTGAGGTACCTTGTCAAACGCTTTTTGAAAGTCTAAGTACACTATGTCCACTGGATCACCTCTATCTATATGCTTGTTGACACTCTCAAAGAATTCTAATAGGTTACTGAGACAGGACTTTCCCTTGCAGAAGCAAGGCTCTGCTTCAGCAAGGCTTGTTCTTCTATGTGCTTAGTTAATCTAGCTTTAATAATACTTTCTACCAGTTTTCCAGGGACAGAAGTTAAGCTAACTGGCCTGTAATTTCCGGGATCCCCTCTGGGTCCCTTTTTGAAGATTGGCGTTACATTTGCCACTTTCCAGTCCTCAGGCACGGAGGAGGACCCAAGGGACAAGTTACATATTTTAGTTAGCAGATCAGCAATTTCACATTTGATTTCTTTGAGAACTCTCTGGTGGATGCCATCCGGGCCCGGTGATTTGTCAGTTTTTATATTGTCCATTAAGCTTAGAACTTCCTCTCTCGTTACCACTATTTGTCTCAGTTCCAGTGTACTCAGTACCAGTACACTGGTAACCAGTGTAGATCTACCAACACTGGGGTGATATGATCCCGGCGACGGCTCTGCTTTATCAAGCGTGCCGCCGCATTCTGTACCAGCTGCAGTTTCCGGACCGTTTTCAAGGGTAACCCCACGTAGAGCGCATTACAGTAGTCTAAGCGAGAGGAGACCAGGGCATGTATCACTTGTGGGAGCAGATGTACAGGAAGGTAGGGTCGCAGCCTCTGTATCAGGTGTAATTGGTACCAAGCTGCCCGGCTCACTGCCGAAACCTGAGCCTCCATGGACAGCTGGGAGTCAAGAATGACCCCTAGGGGACTTCTGGGAAGGGTTGCTTTGCCTGTGCTGCCTCTGAGCCGAGCTCTTGTCTCAGAAGAAGCTTTTTCAGCTTTAAAATCAGTCAGAACGTCTTTTTTGACTGGTAAAGATTTTCTCCCGGTCAGGGAGAAACGTGAGATTAACCACAAAGCCTGTTTTTGTGGGGAGGACTGGATTTCATTTATTTATGAGAAAAGGTTCAAACTGCAATGTCGGACGGACTTTCATCAAGCTCTAGCTGATTATAGCGACACGTTTATCTTTTCTTCAAAGAAAAAACGGATTTTAACAGGCAAACAAGCATCCTTCTTTCTATTTTCTTTTTTCACTTGGTTTAAATTGGTGCAGTTAAAAAAGAGATTTGTCAATGAATCAGCTGTGAAGAATTCCTAGGTGAGTTATGGCTTTTCTCATTCACTTATGAAATTAAGGAGGAAAGAAATCGAAAAAGCTTATCTTTGCTTTTATCGCAAAAAGCTGTCCTGGAGGTGCATTCTAAAGATACCAACGGAAGAGGGATTTCTATTTCGAGGAGGGGGAAAAAACTTTTTTTGGTCTATTTCATTTTGACGAATCTGCTTGTTCACGACGCCACTAATTGTCTTGATGTTGGGAACTAAGTTTGTTTTGTATTCCTGAACACATAGAGATAAGGCAGGCTGTACTGTCTACACTGATATCAGCAGCCTGGAATATTAACCCAATTGTGGCTGAAATAATTTTTGTTTCTGTGGTTTTAAGAATGGCAACCAGGAAAGTGATTGAGACCATGGAAGAAATTATGTTTCAGAAAATAATGGATGAGATTGAGATAACAAAACAAACCCTGAGACAGGGCAGACAGGAGATGAAAATTGAATTTAACAAAATGACACAGGAGCTTAAAGAAATAGGGGATTCTGTAAAAGAGGTGTTTGATGGGATTAGAGATGAAAAAAGAAAAATTAAAGGGAAGCCACAAGCCCTGGAGATTGGAACAAGTGTGAAATTGGAAAAAGATTTGGAGTTTATGGATCTTAGAAATAAAGTTTACTGTTTGGAATTCAAAGTTGTCTCTGAAGAAATTAATGAAGATTTTGGTGGTAAAGTTATCAATGCCTTGGATAATTTTCTGGACTGGAATGATGTGATGGAGTTTGACATTGAAAAAATCTATGGAGTTGGCTACAGATATGTGACAGTGGAGAAACTCTTAAGAGATGAACCAGTGCATTTTGTAAAAAAGAAGAACAGAGATATGACTTTGCAGCAATATTTCAGTAACATATTCAGAATTCTTGACTGGAATGATGTGATGGGGCTTGTCATAGAAAAAATCTATGGAATTAACTACAAATATGTGACAGAGCAGAGATGTACCCAGAACAGAGATGTGGCTTTACAACAATATTTCAGTAACATATTCAGAATTGATGGCAAGGACATATTTGTGATGGGGGAAATTCCCATCAGACTCTTGTTATATGACTATGGCTATGACAGCAAGATCATCATAAGATACTGATAATGGATGAATGGATACTGAAACCACTGGACTTAACATAATGGATGAATGGATACTGAAACCACTGGATTTAACAGGACTATTGAAGATGGAAGATGGAATTAATATTGAAAATGGAAGAATGGTTATGGAAATTATTGGACTTAACAGATTTGATGAGATGGATTAATCAATATGTTTATTTGGACTATGGTTATGACAACAAGATTATTATGGGATACTGATAATGGAAGAATGGCTACTGAAATTACTGGACTTAACAGGATTATTGAAGATGGAAGATGGAATTAATATAGATAATGGAAGAATGGCTATTGAAATTATTGGGCCTAACAGATTTGAATCAGATGGATTAAGCGACATGTTTATTTGGAGAAAAATTGAAAGATATATCTCTCAAGGAATTGAAACCGCTCTTTGACTTTTTGTAGAAAGAATAAAATAATGTTTATGAGATTTGATGATTAATTAAGATAACTACTGGAGGAAAGTGATTTTATAATATAATTTTAGAGATAGGATTGTTATATATTGTAGACTTATAATTGATCTGCGACAAATCGGAAGTCAACATTTTATTTTGTTGTTTGATTGTTTTTGTTTTGTTTTGTTTTTTGTTTTTGAAAATTTGAATAAAAATTAATGAAAAAAAAAAGAATGACCCCTAGGCTGTGGACCTGGTCCTTCAGGGGTAATCTCACCCCATTAAGCACCAAGTCTAAATCTCCCAACCTTCTCTTATCACCCACAAGCAACACCTCGGTCTTGTCGGGGTTTAGCTTCAGCCTGTTCTCTCCCATCCATCCACTTACATGTGGCTGGGGAAGGCTGATGTAATTTACGATTCTTGTTGAACTTCTGGCCTCAAGTGTATCGCCTCTCCTTGCTGGAGAATGTGATTTGTCAGAATAATATCCATATGGTTATACAACCATGAGAGTGGCTGTATTTATATCGGCTATTTGTTTTTTGCGTTTGCCCTGTAACCAAACGGAAGAGATTGTTAATTTCTTGTTTTCCTTCTGATATGTCTAATGCTGTAAACAAAGGATTGTTATATTTGAAAAACTAATAAAAATAGTTTTTTAAAAAAAACCTTACATATCACCTTCACATAGCTATGAAGGCACTAAAACTCTATTAAAAATACAATAAAACAGCAGAAAGAGAATCACTGAGGTGAAAAATAATAAGATCCAGTAAATGCTTGGGAGAAATTTTAAATTGCTGGTGAAAACATACTACTGAGGATTCTTGCCAGATCTCTGGAGGGAGACGCTTCCATAATGTTGGCATCACCACAGAATAATGATACCACAGATCCTGTAAGAATAATTGACAATTAATTTTTGAAGTTAAAAATCATGAATGACAACACACAAAAATCATGCAAATAGCCATAGGCAAATCTAACATGGCTGTTTCCTGTCAGGGAATAAAAAACAATTCTGCTGTGAAAGTGAGTATCAGCAACTTGGAAACTTCATACAATAAGCAAGCTAAAAATGGAAGATTTCTATTGTTCCTTAAGTGTTCTTTTGCAGTGTGTATTTAATAAAATATATTCCCTGAAGGTCAGAGGAAATATTCATAGGTCCCCACCCAGTCATTCCACGTTCTAATTGTTGAAATTGTCACTGAATACACCAACGAAAATCTTCACCTCATACAGTGATACAACATTTATGGTGCAATCCAGTCAGGTCAAGTGAAATAGTATGGTGTGACCCCACTTATACTGTGTACAGTTCTGATCACTGAATTTAAAAAAAGGATACTGAAGAACTGTAAAAATCTTTATTACGGTCCAAGACCAGTACTGAAGAACTGATGCCTCTAAAGGGTTCTTCACCTACATAGCATGGGCTGGTGCTAGCGTAGTTGATTACTTTCTAGGTACCCCCTTATTGATAAAATGGGTCAAAGAATTTACTGTTATCTCGAGTCCAGAAAGTGATCATTTACCTTTAAAGTTAGTTCTTCTGGCCCCCTCTAAACACCAAGCTGCTCCCTGCCTGGCTCCTCATTTAGACCAGCTTTATGGTTTAAAACACCTCAGATGGTCCCCAGACATAGGCCTAGACGCTCATCGCCTTTTGGCATCGGACTTATTAGCCGATCTATGACACACAGCCATAACTGTCCCTGAGGAGAGCCTACGGGCATATGAGGCCATAGTAGCCCAGCTTAGTCCCCAGATTACTAACTACTGCCTCAGTTCCCTTAAAGCCAAAAACTTGGTTTGATAAAGAGTGCAGAAGTGCAAAAAAGCAACTTATTAAACAAATTAGACTAGTTAGGGTTACTGATTGCCCAGACACTTTCTACACATTAATATCTCTCAAAAGAGCTTATAAAAAACTTTTAAAAGGCAAGAAGCAAACCTTTTATGAAGCAAATTGGGCGGCACTGGACATGGCCGTGAGCACAGGCAACGAGGCTGAATTCTGGAAATTACTACAAGGTAGCCTCGGGTCAGATAATTATACCCCCATTCCTCCTATATTACAGGGGGAGTGGATAGCGCATTTTCACTCTATTTTTGGGAATTCATATACTCTTCCTCCAGTGGCCATAGCTGACGCCCTGGCTGGCCTCCCTGCCTGGCCTTCGGTAACAACTGCAGAAGTTAGGGAGTTAGCCATGTCTCTTCGAGTGGGAAAAGCCCCTGGGGAAGATATGTTCCCACCAGACTTCCTGATCCAGGATTTATCCTGGTGGGCTCCGCTCTTGGCCTCCCTTTTCACATATATTAATAACACTGGCGCTGTTCCGTTAGGCTGGCTGACCAGTATCGTGGTTCCAATCTTCAAAAAAGGCAACCCGGCGATCCCCTCAAATTACCGCCCCATCAGCCTATTGAATGTGCCTATGAAGTTGTATTGTCAACTATTACTAAATAAATTGAGGGACTGGGATCTTACCAGCTCAATTATATGTGAAGAACAGGCCAGCTTTCGATCCAATAAAAGCACAATTGATCAGGCATTCATATTGCACCATCTAATTAGGAAAACAAGAACTAAATCCTTTAAGTCTTTATATATTGCCTTTGTAGATTTCTCCGCAGCCTTTGACTCTGTAGACAGAGAGCTACTGTGGCAAAAATTGGTCCAGACTAACATTGATAAAAGGCTTTATTGGCTTATTAGGGCCCTCCACCAGTCCAATGTAATTCAGGTACGATTAGGGAAAAATGGCACCCTCTCATCAAAAATCCCGGTGCATAGAGGAGTAAAGGAAGGGTGCCTTTTGGCCCCCTTCCTATTTAATTTCTTCATTAATGATATTGTGGAGGTGCTTTCTTTGCCTGCCTTTTTCCCGCCTTCAATCGGCCAGAGGAAGATTCCTGCCCTATTATATGCTGACGATCTGGCCTTATGCTCTTTAACCAAAGTCGGTCTCAAACGCATGATCTTGAAACTGGAGGAGTACTGTCTAATACAGAAACTTACTGTCAACCACTCTAAAACTAAAATAATGGTTTGTGGCAAATCTATGAGGACCCAAAGCTCTTGGTCACTAAATGGTGCCCCGATTGAACAGGTTCAATTCTTTAAATATTTAGGTATTCATCTTTCCAACATTCTTTCTTGGACCCCTCAGATAAAAGCCGCGTCCCTCATGGGTTCTCACGCTTTAGGCCAAGCAAAAAGATTCTTCTACACTCGTGGCGGTCAGCTGGTTGTCCCCATGGTTAAAATTTTAAAAGCTAAAATTCTTCTGAAAATTCTTTATGGCTCTGAACTGTGGGGAGTCCTCGCCAAGTCCAAATTAGAGACCATCCAAAATACATTTATGAGACAAACCCTTGGCCTCCCACCGGGGACCCCTGCCGCCCAACTTAAGAGCTGAGCTTGGTCTTCCTTCACTTTCTGCGTGTACTGATCTGGCTTACCTGCGCTATTGGCTTCGTGTTGCCAGCCTGGACGATTCTTCCTTGGTTAAACAGTCCTGGTTGGAGCAACTACGATCTGGCGGGTGGGCTCAAGAATGCCAGGGGATTCTCGATAAATATAATCTTCCCCATAGTAAATTCCTTGAATTAAGTAAGGTCGCACTACGAAATTGGATCTTCGACCAAGATGCCAGCCAAGACCGCGCTACTATAGCGACGGCCCCATTTTCAATCTGGTTTCCACGTATAAAACCTAACCACTCTCTTTCGGATTATCTGGGTGTTCTATCAAACGCTCCCATTAGGAGAGCGTATACCGCCCTCAGATTTCAAACAATGCCCTCGGCCTACCTTGAAGGCCGATATCGCGGCATTCCAACTTCCCAACGTCTTTGCATTTATGGCTGTAAGGTTATTGAGGAGATTTTACACTACCTTCTCCACTGTCCATTATATGAAGACCCCAGGCGTAAATTTCTACTCCCTGTTCTAGTCCTCTTTGCATCTCGTTCAACAGATGAACTGGTGCTTGAACTTTTGGCTGATAATTCCAAAGCAGTAACACTAGCGGTTGCCAACTTTGCTCTAGCGGCACAAAAATTGAGAGTGAAATTTACCAATGAAATACCCCAGTAAGGTTGTTCCCCTTAGTCTCCTCTAGATCCTCAGGTTTTAATGAATTTTTAATGGTATATGTTTGCTTATGTTTGTTTGTATTTATTTTGTTTGCACATGGCCTACGGCTAAGACTGCAATAAATTTTTACATTTACAACTGAAGAATGTGTAAATAGATATGGGCATCCAATATGGAGCCGTTTCCCTATGAGGGACAGTTATAGTGTTTGGGAGTTTTTACTTTAGAAAAAAGTCATGTAAAGAGGGACATAATTCAGGTTTATAAAATCATGCATGGTATGGAGAAAGCAGACAGAGATATGTTTTTCTCCCTGTCATAATAGGAGAACCTGGGGTGATCCACTAAAGCTGTATGGTGGAAGATTCCGGACAGAAAAAAGGAAGGACTTCATCTCACAGTGCTAGGGAGGGGCAAATCTGTCAATTTCATTTTTCCAGTTGTGTTCAGGAATCTGCTCCCACAAGAGGGAGTGATGGCAACTAGCTTAGATGGCTTTAAAGGAGGGTTGGACAAATTCATGTAGGATAAGACTATCTTCTAGTTATGATGACTATATACTGCCTCCAGAGTGACCATGCCTCTGAATATCAGTTGTTGGGTCTTCCGAGAGGCATCTGGTTGGCCACTGTGGAAAACTGGATGGATTGTTCTGATTCAGCAGGGCTCACGTTACATAGAAGTAGAATCCAGGGATGAAGAAAGGTCAAGAGCTAAGTGATCAATCTAAGATCTGGTAGTAGTTATAAGAATTAGCCAACAGGACATGGAGATACCCACTCCAACAGACCTTTTCAATATCCAACCATTATCTGAAATATTTATATCTAGCCAAGCACTGAGTGGTGTTTGCAGGGGGTGGAGGTAACTCTGGAGGTGACAAAGACACCTGCAGGCACTAAGAGGGGTGTCCATGCGGCAATAGCATCCCAGGCCTTCAGATATCAAGAGGGGTTTTGAGGGGTGCTGTCTCTCACACTTGCTGTCTTCAGAGCTATTACTGAACAAGAAACTTTAAGCACCATGTTCACATTTAACACATCCCTCATTCAAAGTAAAAAGAAATGTTGACT
Source organism: Rhineura floridana (assembly GCF_030035675.1). Classification (NCBI taxonomy): domain Eukaryota; kingdom Metazoa; phylum Chordata; class Lepidosauria; order Squamata; family Rhineuridae; genus Rhineura; species Rhineura floridana. Next base: position 41,102,326 of record NC_084491.1, read on the forward strand.
TCCTGAAGCCTCTTTTTGCTCTCTGTGTTAAACTCTAATGTTGTCGCTGACCTCTTGCAAAGCTGATCTTCCTTACTGCTTGCAAGTAATTCTGGTTTGATCACATGGCTAAGTGTATGGAAGCTCCAGATAAATGCTGCCCATGAATGTGGTAGTGATTAGCTTCAGGGATTTCAGATGCAGCAGAATTCACATTGCTTTTCACTGAAATTTGACCAAGTATTTTAAAAAAGCTCTTTTTTTCTTGCAACATGATACGTCGTGTGCTTTATACTGCATTCGATCAGAAAAGGAAAATGATGCTGGGAATTGTGTAAACAATTTGCTCATTACTCCACCATCCCATAATATAATCCAGCTCCTGGCAGCTGCAGTTTGCTACCAAAGCAGAGTAAACATGAACCATTTGACTATTCATCAAGTAGATGATTTAAGCTGAAAAGTAATGTTATATTTAGCACTAATTGGCAAACACCCCCCCGTTACCTATAGATTTTAAATTCTTCAAATATGAACTTGAATTCCGAGATGGTGCCAGATTTTGAATTTGTACAGTTCTGTTTTAAGGAACAAGATTCCCTCCACTTTCCTATCTGTTAAGATTCTTCATGATCTGTAACAATAACAACAAATTATACTAGAAATGAAGGAGAAGAAACCTAACTAAAATTAGAATTAAAAAAAAGTTTTGAAAACTTTTTTTGGGTTATAGTACAAGCCTATTTAGAAGACAAGAAGCATCTAAAAATTAAATTAGAGTGTTGTTACAGATAAGGAACAAGATGGTTTCATACATTTTCTTGGCTTTTACATTGAGAAATTCCAGGCGATCTGACTGCAGTCGGGGGCTCAGATTTAACTGGGTTTCTACATGATAGAGTACATAGCATAATGCCTCACCTAACTGTGGGCAGGGTGGTCCCTAAGATAGCCAATAACAGTTCTAATAATATCCCAGGCAAACAGTTTTGGGCAAATCTCATCATCCTTAAGCATTCAAGCACTTGATAAATTTTAAGTTAAAGTACTCTATAGCCAAAGCTTTTAATCTTTTTTTATCAGTAAAAGTACACTTCATTTATTTAATTTTTATCCCCTGCCTTTTCTTTCCTTCCTTTTTTGCTTCTGAAGTATCCTTTTGGTCCAGTGAAAGAGGCTTTTGACGGTGCTCCTCGCTGGCCATGCAAATTGCATCTAAACAGACATCAAAGGATTTGCATGTACACAAATCCCAGGCAAGCCATTTCAGAGGCATTGCCTAAAATTGTGGAAAAGGCCATTTCCGTCTGGCTCAGCATCACACTTGACCAGGAACACACCTTTGTAGAGGCTTCTTTTGCAGATGGCAGCTCATGAAGGTTGATCATCCCCCCCAAATTCTGCTGAAAACAGAGGTGGACCTTGTATCAGCCTTCACCATGGAAACGGGTAGGTGTTATTGACTACATACTCTCTTGACAAAAGTTATGCAGTGATGTTTATCCAAAAGATCCATTTTTGAAAATTGAAAACATACAGGTGTATATAGATTATGTCCGTAGATGTGAGGCAGAAAAAAGAAAATGGGGAGTCCCCCAGTCTTGGGGTGATGCTTATGAATGCCAGAGGTTTACGGTGAATAAGACAGCAGCTAACAGACTGAGCTGTAAAGTGAGAAGTCTGTTCATCTACTTCCTCACTGGGTGACATTAGGCAAGATGCTAGCCCTCAGGCTTAATCCCTTCAGCTGCAGCATGGCAATAATGTTGGTCTTCCCTACAGGGTTGTTGTAAGATAATGGCAGCATTCAGACAATCATATCCTGGTTTAATAAGCTAAGGTACGCACAAATCTTTTACTCATGGATGCAGCTCCTTTGATTCTGCCTTTGCGACCTGAATGTAACACAGTAATCTTCAATTATTATTTTTTTCTTTCATCCAAACTGGGAAACTGCGATTACCAGCTTCAAAAACAAAAACAGGATCTTAAACTAACTTCAAACCATGGTTTAAGATCTTGTCTAGTTCTAAATTTGGCAAACATTTGAACAGAATGGGAAACTGTAGCCAGCTGGGGACTTCAAGAAGGGAGAGAAGAGGCTGTGCATAGAAGCTTATTAAGCCAAGGAAGGTACAGCTGTCCGAATGCAGCCAACAAATTGTGTGAAACATATGAAAATGTTTTATGTAAATTCTATGTAGTATTAACCAGCCTGTGTAAGTTAAACCTATTCACTGACCTTGTACATAGGGATGTAAAGAGACAGCATTTTCCATCCTGTCCTGGGTTTGTTGCAATCAGCACTGTTTCTGTTCTGCTACAGTCAGGCTTCCACTAATTTCAGTGCATTTCAGTGGAAGGGATATGTAAAAAACAATGCAGAAAATAATATAATTATTTGTGTAACATATGCAGACTAAAAAAACAATGATAGCAAATGCTCCTCGTATTTGTGTGATTTTGGGTCTTGTCTTTGAAGAAACATGCCAGTTGTGGGAATTTCCATTTCCAGTGGAATTCTCTGCCTATCCTACTTGTACATATTACAAAGATCTTCTTGGGTGACTCTAGGCCCCTGCTGAGCACACAGTACCACATCAGGGTGCTTCCAGATGGGTCTGTGTTGTGGGATCGGTGCTCCTCATGCATACAAAGTTTTTGCAGCAAAGTCCATGGCATCAAAATGCCAGCTCCCATTTTTCCCCCTTATTAAATCCTGATTTATCCTTTCCAGGGAAAGCCAAGAATTCAAAAAACACTGTCTCAGTGACCCGATTGCAAATTAAGCCCAAGTCTGGAAGCAACCTCTTCCTCCAGCTACTAGCTAGGGAGGCAGGGCTGTCATAGTCTGCAGAGATGTAGGCCATTTGATGTCCATGGAATACAGATATATCACAGCCTCTCCTAGGTATCAGTGCCAAATGCTACCTGTGCTTAAAAGAAAGTAGTTAGGAAGACTTCTTCCTTGTTTAAAAAAAATGTTGTTATTCAAAACATTCCAAGAATATCACATGTAATAAGCGGGGGAGGAAGAGCAAACCTACTGCTTCAAATCCATAAGACAGCCTTCACTAAACTGGTGCCCTCCAGGTAATTTGGATTATAACTCCCATATCAGTCCCAGGCAGCATGGCCGTTCTAGCTGGAGCTGAAATCCAAAATAGCTGGAGGGCCCCAGGTGGGGGAAGTCTGCTTTAACTCAAAGAACAAACAGCCTCTGAAATCTCTGAATGGTGGTGGTGATATGTAGATGCTTGTCTCTGCCATCTAACATCTCAATGCCTGTGCATGCACATTTACACTAAAGCTGCATGCACACCACACACCATACATTTAAAGCAAATCCCCCCCTGCAAGAATCCTGGAAAAGGCAGTTTGTCAAGGGAACCGGGAACTGTAGTTCTGTGAGGGGTAATCTATAGTTCCCAGGATTCTTTCGGGGGGGAGGGATAAATGTATGGTGTGTATGCAGCCTAAGTTTCTGTGCAGTGCACAGCCTGCCATTTTGCACATACACAATCAGTAATCATCCTAAGATATTTTGAACTGTTGAGAACATACTGTAGGGATAATGACATTTCTCAAATATGACTTTAATGAACAAAAGGGCAAACACCTTCTTGGCTTTGAAACTGACTACAGGCTTATGCAGAGTAAATGAACCCAGGTATAGAACCTTCATCCTCAGTAACCCAGTAATTGGGAGGTAGGCATCTAGGTGGGCAGTGATCTGTGGTATGAGGACCAGGTGGGTTGAAGCATTTAAAAAGGGTGTGTTGGCACTGTTCAGGTTGTGAGTACCAAGACTTACGTAGATAAAACGTCACCACTAACGCACAAGACGGAGATATCACCAGGCTTGGGGGAGTTCCAGGGTTTATTTATTTATTTATTGTATTTATATACCGCCCCATAGCCAAAGCTCTCTGGGCAGTTTACAGTACCTAAAAACATTAAAAACAAATATTACAAATTTAAAACACATCTTTTAAAAAACAATTTAAAACACAATTTAAACATTTAAAACAATTTAAAAACACATGCTAAAATGCCTGGCAGGCATTTTTAAAAAATGTCTGGGTTTGCAGACATCTTTAAAACAGGAAAAGAAAAGGGGGGGAACTAAGCAGGGGGCACCTCCAAAGCAGCCCAAATGTGGACTGAGCATAATCAGTGGCCAGAGAATGCTGAGTTATTGGGAGGGAACGGAAAAGGGGAGAGGAGAATGGAATGGAGTATTCTGAAATAAAATGTGGCTGGCTGGAATCCTGAATGGCCGCAGTCCACTCTGCAATTAGGGATGAGTGCAACTGTTAATTTCACTTCCTGTCAGTTTCTCATTCTTCCTGTCTGAAGTTCAGTTCTCCACATATCCATATCAATGTGTTATTTTTTTTAAAGTTCCTATGGAAATTCATCAGCATTTTAATTACTTTTCTCCTAATATGCACATGCTTGTAGGCAATTTTGCCTAATCTACACATTTTTGCAAAGCAATTTTCTGCACAATAATCTATTTTTGTATATTCTCACTAATATATCCATTTTATGTGCACTTTCCTCTACTATATGCTTACTTGCACACATTATTTGGTTGGAGAACTGCACTGCAAAATTCAGAAAAATGCAAATTTCAAAGGATTACTAAAATAAATAAATATGAAAAGTTTGCAAATAGCATTTTTTTAAAACCTGGGAAACTGGAAGCAAACTAAAACATTTGCAATCGTTTTTTTAAAATGTTGCTATCCAGTTAGACCAACATATAGCCCACACCTTTTTCTTGTAGCTTATCTCATTTTTGAAAAAGCCTTCTGTGGAAGCACCATGTCTACTCAACAAAACCAATCTGGCCATCACAATCTATGCAGAGCAGAAGCTCAAAACGCAAACTCACAAAAGGGCCTAGAACAGTACAGGGAAAGATCAAACAATTCCTCTGTGGGACATTGTTTGTTTTCGCTCAGGAAATGCTCATCTTTTTTGTTTTCTTAAGGATTAAGCAGAACATCACACTCCCACCTGTAACATTTGACTAAAAGCTCTCCCTAGTTCCACGCTGGCTTCCATCACAGGTGCAGGCTCTTTCCAGGGGCAGATCCCAATAGGGTGAATGAAAGAGAACCTGCCTCATTATCTTAGGTTGGCTGTTACAGGGATGGGTGCACTTAAAAGGCAAAACATACAAACAAATGGCAGATTTAAAGGCACGACTCAGAGACATACTGAAGTGAGCAATGGGCATTTTCGCAAGTGCAAAAACAAAACAAGACACTTGGCAAGGTTCCACTCAGAAAAGACCCATTGAAATTAATGGACCTAAGTTAGGCATGGCCATTAACCTCAATGGGTCTAGCATTGGACAACAATACAACCCAGTTATATGTAGGAAGAGGAACCACCTCTTGGCCAAATTGAACATTTTGTTAATAATACTAGAACTTGGGGCCCTCCAGTGAAGCTGAAAGTTGGAAGACTCAGGACAAACAAAAGAAAGCCCTTCTTAACACAGCCCATGGTTGAACTATGGAATTTGCTCCTAAAAGAGACAATGATGGCCACCAACTTGGATGGCTCTGAAGAAGCATTAGACAAATTCATGGAAAAGGCTATCAGCGGCTGCTAGCCATGGTGGCTATGTTTTCTGTGGTCAGAAAAGAGTTGTTATAGGGGGAAAGTGCTCTTGCACCTAAGTCCTGTGTGTGGCTTCCCATTGGCATCTGGTTGCCCACTATGAGCCCAGGATGCTGGACTAGATGGGCCATTGGCCTGATCCAGCAGCCAGGCTCTTCTGATGTTCTTAATGAAGCTAAATGTTGGAAGATTCAGGACAGAACAAAGGAAGCAGGTTGCAACACACAGTTGAACTATGGAGCTTTTCCCCACAAGATGCAGCAATGACCACCAACTTGGATGGCTTCTAAACAGGGATTGGACAAATTCATAGAAGATATCAATGGCTACTAGCCACAATGGCTATGTCCTAGCTCCAGTATCAAAGGCATTATAAGTACCAGTTGATGAGAATTGCAAGCGGGGAGAGTTCCTGTTGCACTACTTGTGGGCTTCCTGTAGGCATCTGACTGGCCACTGTGAGATCAGGATGCTAGACTTTGGCTTGATGCAGCAAGGCTTTTCTGATGTTCTTATGCCCCGATTTCTCACTACCTTGTGCTGTGTTTGCTTTTGCTTATGAAAAATGTAAGCTATTTTTCTGTTTGAGGTTAAAAAAGAGAAACAAACCTCCTCCAAATATAGCAAAAATACTACAAATGTTAATTAAGGACACTTTGAACAAGAAAGGAAAGGAAAAAGAGCCACAGCAGAAAAATAACTTATGTCAGCTTAAATAAAATTAATCTAAATGTCTTATCTCACTGAGAGGTAGCGTTACGCAGGGCTGACAGTGGCGGCTGATAGCTCCATGTCAGTGGCATCCACTCTGGGTTTTAGTTCGAATTGCTTAAGCACCTTGGACAGCTCCTTGAAAGTTTGGACTAAAACCTGGAGCTGATTTTGCAGTCTCACTGACATGGAGGCCCCAGCTGCCACTGAGTGCTGGGATGAACTGAAGGTATATTGGGATTTACTGGTGGATCTCGGGATGATTCCCAGTAGATGGGCAAGAATTTTAACAACAGCAACAACAAAAGCCCTCCCTTTTTTCTCAGGTTGCTGAAGCAAAGAAAGCTTGGGGGAAAACCAGGAGTGGATTTGTCTGTGAAAGGACCATGAGATCAGTCCTGGTCCTGAAATCCAAATTGCTGGGCGCAGTGTGTGCTCTGGGAGTAGGGATGGGGGAGGAATTCAATGTTGTTTGCATTTCAGTGAGAAACTACTAATTCACACTTCTCAAACCAATACACAAACCACTTGTCCAAATTCCGCAAGGCAGTCCTCCAACCAACCAATGTGTACAAAAATGCATATATTAAGAACAGTAGGCATAAAATGCACACATTAGTGAAAATAACATACAAAAGTACATTATATTAGAGAAAATTACTTGTGAAGTGTGCATATTAGGCGGCACACAAAGTGTGTGCATTAAAGGAAATGCACAGAAAAATGCTGATGAATTTTCATGAGAATTTTTTAAAAATGGAAACCGCGGCAGAAATGTAGAAAATTAAATGTAAAATTGAAAAACAGAAACTCAGGTCACTTCTGCAGGGGAGCAGCTGTGCCAGCTGGGGCTCATGGGAGATGAAGGCCAAGACACCTGGGGGGCACCTGGCTGATGAAGGCTGCATTAATCTCTGCCCTTTAGTCCACCAAAACCCATCAGGTTCAGCCCCCAGACTCACTGAAGCCCACCAGCCTTTGTTCCATGGATCGGACAGCAGCATATATTGCATTGTCTCATTTTATCCTCAGAACAACCCTGCGAGGTAAACTGGGCTACCTAGTTAGTTACCTGGCTGAGTAACCAGGGAGTAGAAAATGTGGGCCTCCTCACTTACTAAGCCCTGGGCACAAAAGTGTGTCTCTTTTTGATGTCCTCTGGCTCACTCATCTCCCTTTTGTTCAGTTCCCGTAGACTACGGCAAACGAGTTTACCAAGGAGTGCGGGTCAAGCACACAGTTAAGGATCTGCTGGCTGAAAAACGTTCAAGACAGACAAGCAACTCTTGGCTGAATGTAAGTGGATTCGAGAAAACATAGTCCTAGGGCACGGTCTGGCCTGGGGCAAGGGTGGAGAGCCTTGGGCCCAGGAGCTGAATGCGGCTCTGCAGGCGTCTCTGTCTGGCCCTTAAGACTCTCCCCAGGCCATGTCTCCCCCCCTTGGCCACATTCTTCACTGGCCCTATTCCTTGCCCTTCTTGAGTGCTATGGCGTGGCTGGAAAGGGTCCTTGAACCCCGACAATACATTTTGCTTGCCTGGATGCAGAGATGGCTGTGTAGGTGGCAGAAATCCTGGACTTTTTGAATGATGCAGCCTACTGTACAGAGGCAAGAGGCACATGCACCCACTTTTGCCGCCACAGGGATGCAGCCCCCAGAAGGTTCCCTGCAAGAGAATGCGCTCTTTGGGATGAAAAAGGTTCGTCACTCTTGACTCCAGAGGCAGCTGATGCAGCAGCTTTGCTGAGGCTCATCAGGTCTGAATCTGGACAATGCCTGGAACAGAGACCGCCTTGAGCCTTCCAGCTCTATGGAGGATCCAAGAACAATAAGCTGGCTGGGACTGCAACCAAGTGCCGTATAGCTCCTCCTCTCCCAGATCTGCCTCCTCAGAAGCTACTAGAACAGCCTTCACCGAGCTGGGGCTGATGGGAAGGGTAGTTCAACAAGCTCTAGAGAGCACCAGCTTGGCGAAGGTTGGGTTAGGGCAGGGGTTCCCAAACTGCGGCCCGCAAACTTCATTCAGGTTTCCCGTGGAATCTCTGTGGATTTGCAGCTTAAGACAGGAGACGGCACATCCATCGCTTTAAATATTCATACTGATCTTTAATAGTATTTTTACTTATGTTGCATTGAATTCTATGGGCGTGTCTTTGAATGGCAATATTGACCCTAGTTTGCCTGAATGAAGGATGTTCGTATGGGTAAAAAATTTTGCATGGCTGGAATACAGGACACTGCATAATGGTAATCCATTGCTCCACCCGCTTTTGCTTCTGGCCCCACCCATCACTGGCATGCGTCCCCTGGGATGTTCCCCCATGGGGGAATGTGGCCCTCAGGGTGAAAATGCTTCTCCAGCACTAGACTCTAGAAAATGTTAGGTGGCAACAGTTCTGATGGTGGAAAACAAGACCCTTGCCAAGCAAAGGATCCTCTGAAAGTGTTAAAGAGGTCCTCAAACTGTGGTCCACAAGCTTCATTCAGTTGGCCTGTGGTGTGTCTGTAAAAAATTTAATTGCAAATTGAGTTGGCAGTTAAGCTGCATGTTTCGCCTCTTGTGGGAAAATGTCACTTTTAAAAACGGTAAGAGGATTTTTTAAAAAAAGGATTCAAAATCCGAGTGTCAAGAATCAAGCGCAGAAGTTAGAGCAACCCTGCAAGGGTAGCTCAGGACTGCCAGCATCAACTCCATGTTGCAGATGTGGCGCCGAGATTCAGGATGTGGGAAAAGTCTGACAAAAATGGAAAACAGGAGTGGAAATTGCTGATGTTCGCTGATCCATCTCAGGTCCAGAACAGAAATCAATCCAGTGGTATTTGTTGCTGTTGTTGCTTTCAGTATGCAAACAATACATAATTGATGGCAAAATCCCCCCCCCCCATTTGCATTGTGTTTCCTTCCCATTGAAATGAACGGGCTGGAATAATGTAACAATGCCATTCGATTACACAAGTTACATAATTTCGCCACAGCAGACGGCGAGATGAAGATCGTTTTTGGCAGGTGCCGCATTGCAACAGAACGGAAACAGTGCTGCGTGCAACAAATACAGGGTGGATCAGAGAACAGTGCCTTTTACACCCCTAGCTGAGGCTCAGAGAATAGCAGCTCACCTTACTATTTATGGAATTTATGTCCGGAGGAATGCAGGGCGCGAAGCATAAACAGAACCATTTAACAAGAAAGAAAGAAAAACATATGAAATACAGTTAAAAACATTCCAAAGCACAATTACAATTAAAAACATTCTATGATACCGCTAAAAACGGTTGCTTTCTATTGAGCAAGTGACTGCAGGGCAAAAGTGATAAGCGAAAGACTTCTTGGTTCACAGCCAACTCTGCCTCTCAGAGTCAATATACTAGACACCATCAATAGGCCCGTTCAGTTCAATCGAAAAGCTGTAGCGTGCTAGACAAACTTCCTTATTTGCACAGAGCAGAGGCAGCCCTCTGGTCAAGCTTGCAACTGTGTTAACATCATGGGCGCACACAGACACAGTTGTGAGAAAACAGAAACTATAACCCCAAAAGCAAAGAGCAGGTGAGCGGGGGTGATCCAGCAGACTGATGAGGAAGCAGTAATGCTTTACTTGGAACTGATCACTGAAGCACAGTAAAAAAAGGGGGGGGAGAAACCCGTCCTGATTTGACAAAGCAAAATCCCCTTTGTATGGCAGATGCTTCTAGAGCTGTTCGTAAAGGTGAGTGGCAGAAGATTTAGCAGGTGGTCTTTCACTAAGTGAACCATCACAACTGCCAGGATTTCAAAGGCCTGGGCCTTGAGCCTCCAAATAATCATTGGAGGCACATTTGCATGGTGATGATGTATGCTCTGTTTGCATTTTTGATTTCCCAAAAGTGCAGGCAAGGACTTCATTGGTGCCTAGGATCAACAGGGGTTAGCCAGAGGATTCATCTAGGGAGGGCAAACCCTTATAACCCACCACCCTGAAGTTAGGGGTGGGATCCGTTGGCCAGTTCAAAAGCATTCTGTCAACCTAGCAGGTCGGTATCAATTTGAGTTCATTCTTTCTCCACTAGCCGCCGCTTTTACTGATCCAGGTTTTCTCTCTAGCAAATAAAATTGATAGTTTAAAAAGGAAGTATGGATAAATGAAAGAAAACAGATAAATTATCATTCTTAGAATCAATTTTTTAAAGGTGGATATATATATATTTTTTAAAAGATGTTTTCAAAAATAGCCATGGAAAATCATTACATAGAAATCCAATCCACAATGATAGAGAGTAAGTGAATTAATGGAAAATTCAGTACCAAATCCGTATTGGGTGGAATTCTAGTACATCCCTCCTCCCAATACACACTTCAGGCTACACTTTCTTCTTCTCCAGGATCAGCCTCTCTATATCTGGCCAGTTCTATACATCACTGCTTCTACATAGCTTCTCCTTTTAGAAATGCAACCTGCTAGTACGAAACATTGTAAGACTTCCAGGGTAGAGGGACCTCAAATCAGGATGAATGGTCATCCGGAAGCACCCACAGACTTCTTCATGATTCAGCTGCTGGAGAACCTGCAGGGTCCCTACTTCTACACCATTACTCAGACCCCAAACTTGCAATCGTATGAAACATCACGCTGTGGGTGTTTGCTGCATTTGTGCCTGACATGATGATAACTGGCCTAGTGTGCAAAAACAGACGTGTTATTGTCAGGGTTCAGCCCTGCCCAGACATCAAAGACAAGTGCTCCTCAGATGAGGAGCAGGACCTTCTATCCCCACACTCTGTGTGTGTCTGTGTACAACACACACACATATATAGGGCACATGGCAACCAAGCAGCACTCGCTGTTCTCTGCCATTCCCCGCTCCCTTCCAGCATCTGATGCCAGAAGTGGCTGTCTCACTCTGCCTAACGGTAGGGCCAGTCTTGCTGGAGAGCTCCTGCCAGTCACAGCAGGCAATGCTAGGCTAGGCTGACCAATAGCCCAAGTCGGTCGAAGGCAGCTCTCCTGTGCAACCTGAGAAGCCCTTCAGAGCGACCGTGTGAATAAGTCCTTGCAAAACAATCCCTGGAAAGGTGTCAGCTCCAAGGTGCTGATTGAATATTACGTTCCTTCCGCCTCTTTGTCCAGCTCTCTCTCCCCCGCCCCTGCTTTCCCCCGCAAGCGTGGCTTGTAACTACAAGAAGATCCAATGAGCTCATTTCCATGGATGAGCCGCATGTCCAGGTGGGAAGCTGAACACTGTCAACCAAAAGGAAGTCTTGACACTGGCAAATTTTAATTCAAATCCAAACCTCTAAATTTGGTTGCTTGCCTGGTCAGGAACCTCCTGTTTGCAGTATGCAAACTGAAGGAGGTTTGGTCCCTGCCACTCTAGGTTCAAAACCAATGGGAGCATTTCCTCTTCCTTGCAATCGTCTTGGTTTTTTCCCAACAGGGGAGGGGTTTGGATTGGAGTATATAAAGTGGTCCAGTTTGTTGCAAAAGAAACTAGGCATCTCCAACATCAGACTTTGCCAACCTGGTGCCCTCTAGATGTTTTAGACCACAACTCCCATCAGCCCCAGCCATCAGCTGTCTAGGGCTGATGGAAGTTGTGGTCCATCCAAAACATCTGGAGGGCACCTGGTTGTCAAGGCTGTCCTGCACCATCACCCTGTTGCTACGTTTAGGCTAGCGGTTAACTTGTGCTTAACTTACCCCAGAACTTGAGAGCCTTACTTGTTAAATGTGAGAAAGAAATTATTTAGATTTCAACACTCTCCTCTTTTCCTTTCAGGGCAGCAGCACTGCCACAACTCAGTCATCATTTATCCCATTGGCAGGTAAGTCTATTTTCCCAGAGAAATAAACTCCCATTTGTATCCAGATTCTTTTGCTTCCTCCAGTGAGCCCCAGGAGACATAGATGTTATATTATGTCACGGTTTATTTCTATGCCACCTTTTGGCCAAAAAGGCCGTCAAGGCAGCTCACAGAAAAGAAACACAAATATAAAATACACATCAGAAAAGAACAATACAGTTTACAAAAATTTAAATAACAAAATATTAACATTGTTAAATAGATAGGATGTCCCATTTTTCTTCTGTCCTTGGAATAACGCTGCAAGGGTGAGACAGCTTAGATTAGCAATTGGTCACCCTGTAAGCATTTCAGCTGAGCCAGGATTTGCCTGCATGTGTTCCATTGGTGCAGCAGCACCTACATTTCCTCTCCTCCTAGTGACCCAAGGGTGCCCTCAGGAGCTAAGACCACAGACCCAGAAATACCAGCCTCTCACCAAAGTTCTTACCAGAACAGACAGAGTTGCACAGTAGCACGGTCCAAACAAGCCAAGGTCAAACACAGGGAATCTCTAGAACTCAAAACATGATCCAGAAGCAAGGTCAAAACCCACTCCAAGGTCAATATTGGAGAATATTCTGCAAGGTACACCACAACACAGAGCACTGCCTAAACCAGCCACAAGCTCCATTACCTCCAGCTACTAAATGCTCAAAAAGGCCTTATGGACGCTGGCTGCCTGAACCATACCCTAACCACATCTGCTGGCAGTGAAGGAGTATAAGGGATTGCTTACTAACAAGTAGACCACTGACTCTGGGCTTACAGATATATACTGTCCCATCATCATTTTTTGGCCTGGACCTAAAGCTTCTGGGGGCCGGCGTTCTCAAGGACTGGAGGGAGGGAGTAGCTGTATCTCCTCTTCCTCTAACATTTCCAGAGGTTCTTACTCAGGTATCAACACAGAAGGGCCGGAGATCCCCAGCATTGGATTTTTGGCTCCCTACCTGCTTTTCAAGGTCTTCACCTGTATGGTGTTTGGTTCATCCTCTGAGGACTCAGGGTCTGGCCCCAGGTCAGGGCTAGGCATGACACTCCCATGCAACCCTAAAATCTTCCCTGGAGGGTCCCCCAACTCCCCAGAGCTGATTTTGAGGGTGCGCAAGGGACTGCAGGGAAGGGGGGGAGTTCTTATCTTCACTGGCAGAACGGGGCACTGTCCAAAATATGGCTAATCTGCAGAAAATACCCAGAGTGCTTCTTTCTACAGAAATACTGTTTTTACCCACATGCAAATTCCATCAGTTAATTGATTGATCGGCTAAGAACCCCATACAATGAATTGGCTATGATTCCTTTAATCGGATGACAGCCCAAATTCTAGTGTGTATTTTTGTATACCGCATATTTTGCCACTTCAGCTCACCCCTTGTTGGCTTCTGGTGCTCTGGTAACTGTTTTCTCCATTAGCAAAAGGTTCCCCTCCTGTCTCTGGTTACTACGGCGTCCGAAGATCTCTAGTGGCAGATATGGATTTACAAAGCAATAAGCATCTCTCTAGCGACGCCTGCACTTCCTCCCTCGTAGCAAAGCCATTTGCGTATGAATCGCCGGCAGCCCAGGGATATCCTTCGCTTCTAGACGCCCATTTCATTGACCAATATGCCGACCCTCGCACTGCAACCGTTACCTCTGGAGCCTCATCTCTTTTTGGTGCCTCGTCACTGGCGTCCTTCCCAAGTGACTCCGCACATTTTTTAACTGTAAGTAGAGAAAAACATACACAGAGGCCTGCTGGATCAGACCAAAAGCCCATTGAGTCCAGCATCCTCTTGTCATGGTGGGAAGTCCGCGAGCAGGACCTAAGCGCAACAGCACTCTCCTCATTTGGGGTTCCCAGCAACTGGCATTCAGAGGCAAACCAATTGCTTTATCCTCTGCTTTTAAAGCCATCCAAGCTGCCTGCCGTCACTACATCTTGGGGCAGCAAATTCCACCGTTTTACGTCTGTGCTGTGTGACAGTTACCACGGATAGCTTTGTCCTCTAAACGGCTTTTAAAGCCATCCAAGTTGGTGGCCGTCGCTACAAATGCCAGCGTTTAAGTCTGCGCCGTGTGATGCATAGAGACGGACAAATCTGCCAGGTTCAGCTTCTCGCTTTTAGAATCTTAAATTCAGTTCTCCACATTTCCGTAGCAACTTGTAATTTTTTTTTTAAAAAAATGAAAATCATCAGGCATTTCACTGCACGCTTTCCCTTATAAACACATTTGTGTACGCGGTTTTTACTAATATACGCATTTCTGCAAGCAATTCTCCCAATAGATGGCATTATTATATGTTATTTTTAACAAATATAGGCATTTTTCTGTATACTTCCCCTTGATACATGTATTTTTGTACACATTGGTTGGAGAACTGCATTGCAAAATTTGGAGATGTGCGAATTTCAAAGGATAACTACGTTTCAGTTCCCTTGTTGGTCTGAGAAGTGTGAGTTAGTAGTTTCTCATTAAAATGCAAACAAGATTGAGTTTCTCCCCCATCCATAGAAGTCCTTCCTCTTGTTTGTCCTGAATCTCCCACACATCAGCTTCATTGGATTACCCCACTGGATCCTGCTACTACGAGAGAGGGAGAAAAACGCCTCTCTGTTTACTTCTCCCCCATGAAATGGCTGTAAGTGGACAGTTCTCACATTTAACCTAGGTAGGCCACCTGCAGTCATTCCATGCAGGATAGTGTAGAGCTGGAAAAGGTGCAAAAAAGGGCAACTACAATGATGAAGGGGCTGGAGCAACTCCCTATGCGGTCAGGTTGCACATTCATTCCTAAGCTGCTACCCATGACTCTGTAGAGAGGATTGCTCCCCTGGCTGCACGCCACTGAAATCTCTAATCTGTGGTCTGTTTTCTTCCTCGCAGAGAGACTCCTGGGAACAAGCCTTGCCTGACAGCCTTGGCCAAGCGGACGCATGCCCTCCTGACTCCCTACAAGTGTCTTCCGCCAGCACCGTCTGCCTCTCTTCTCCTGAGCCGGGCATTTCGTCTCAGTACAGAAATCCCAGCTGGAATTCTCCCATCTCCGGAACTCAGTCCTACTCTTTCCATGCCCTCGACGATGTCCACTACGCAACTGGCTACTCTGCCGCCTCCCCTTATCCTTTCTCGTCCTTTATGACCACCATGGCCGGTGACCTGACTCCCAAGATGCTCCAGGCCGCTTCAGAGGAGTCTCCAGACACAGCTCCTCTCCACAACAATGGCTCTCTCTGGCCAAAGGAGGACGGGAGCCCTCTTTGGGGCACCTATGAGTGCCGAAGGACTTACTAAGGAAAAGAGACTGGCGACCGAGGGACACAGCAAAGCCCCTTTGGTTTTATTTAAGGAAATACAAAATGCTGGAAAGGGTCAGACCAGCACCTTGGACTGAGAGGAAGTGTGGTGTAGTGGTTAGAGTGTTGGACTAAACCCTGAGAGACCCTCTCTGCTGTGAAGCTCACATTGGGTGACCTTGGGACAGTCTCAAGTTTCTCAGCCTAACCTACCTCCCAGGATTCTTGTGAGGATAAAATGGAGATGGTGGTGGTGGAGAGCCATGCTTGCCATCCCTATGGAGGACACATAATAATTATTAGAAGTGGGCAGGCTTTAGGCCGACGGGACCTACTTTGCTTTCTAGTAGAACTCCAGGCTCCACCAAAGGGCACCAGGTGTAAAATAGTGTCTCAGTTGGGTGAATGTCCTCAAAGGATTCAGGCTTCTGAATTCTCACTTAGGGCTCCTTAAGTCTTAAGAACCTGCAGGTCTGAACTAACTCTTCACTAAGCTCCCACTTTTGAGGACAAATGGAAAAGGGCCTCCGAAGATGATTTGAACTGATGGACAGGTAATGAGGTAGAGACTCCCTCTGGTCCCAAACTATTGCGAGCTTCATAGATTAGAAACTGTACCTTGAATTGTACCTGGGAGCCAATGAAGATATTTAAGCATAAACAAAATATAAGAGATAAGAACATTACTAAGAGCCTGCTGGATCAGGTCAGTGGCCCATCTAGGCCAGCATCCTGTTCTCACAGTGGCCAACCAGATGCCTCTGGGAAGCCCACAAGCAGGACCTGAGTGCAAGAGCACTCTCCCCTCCTGAGGTTTCCAGCGCCTGGTATTCAGAAGCCTACTGCCTCTGACTGTGGAGGCAGAGATAAACACAGGCAAGACAGACAGACACACGGACTAGGAAATGCCCATCATCATGAAAGCACTAAGGAGAAGGTTTGTATATTTGCAGGAACCCCTGGAAGAGGAACAATCTGCAAAACCCACCCTGGGTTCCATTTCTTATCACTCCTAGGCTGCAAGGAGTGGGATGGATGGATAGACTGGCAGATAGATAATTTGAAAGACAGATGCAGGATACAAGATAGATAGACAGATTGATTGATTGGTAGATAATAGAACTGCATTGCATCATCAAATGGAGACATTGAGGAGAGCTCACTTGCACTTGCTAGTCTCCCTTTGATGCCATCACAGGCCTTTTAGGCAGGCTGGTGTAGATGAAAAAAAAAAGAACAAATTGGAATTGCTGTCTTTGCCTGGCTTCTTCTACCTACACCTATTTTGGAACCCATTTTGGGTCATGCTGACGTGGAGCAACCACGACTGGGAAGATCATGTGGGTGCTTCCCTGAACCATTTTGACTGTGCGTGATGGAGCAGAAAAGGTAAAGAAAAACTGCACAGAAACTTTAAAGCATACGCAAGCACCATATCCAGGGAGTTTCCAGACTGTTGCTGTTTTGGGATGTGATTCAATCATGAACCGGCAAATTCGAGTTGTACAATTAGAGTTGATTGGGAGGTCTTGCAAAGCATACCATTCTGCCCAGAATAAGGTTTTCTGGAATTAGGAAAGTGATGGGGAAATGAACTGGAAAGTGTGGGATTACACTTGCTTGATGCAATGTCATCTAAGGGCTGGTTCACATATGAGCCAAGATCCACATTAAAAATGCTGCTTTTTCCATCGCAATTGATTTTGACAGTTTACATACTTCTGCCCTCGCTACAAATAAATTGGCTGTTTTTCTTTGTAGCATTCACACGCGTGTGCGTTTATTGCTATCAGCGTTTCATTGTTGCCGCGCCCACACATTAGCATGTTAACTGCGGAGGCGGGGAAGGGGTGGTGTTTCCCTAAATGAAGGGAGGAATAGGCGATTGAAAGAAAGGGAATCGCTCCCACCCGTGGCTGTTAGGCTGTCCCTGTGCGAGATTGGTGTGCCTTTGGCACCCCGGGACAAGCCTCAGCATGTGTTCTGGGAAACATAAAAAAACCCCAAACAATTATCTTTAGAGAGACATTAAAAGCAGCTACTAAAGGAAGCATTGACCGTTTAATATTATCGCTCTCTGTGAGTGGAGCAGATGCTGGGATGAGATGCCAAGGCAGCTCCCCTTTTCCCTGTGCTTTTGGGCGCTTATAAATTACCCCAGCGGCGCCTTCACCAGCCTCTTCTCGCCGTGGCTGCGAAAAGGGCGCATGCATCAGCCTGGGGGGGGGGAGAGAGATCCAGCTTTGGGGGGGGAGCAGAGGGATGCGAGGAGGCAGAAGAGGTCCTACACACACACACACTTTCTTACACACTCTCTCGCACACACACACACGCCGGGCTAGATGTAAACAACAGCACCAAAACCACAGCTCCACAGCCAGGTGAGGAGAGCGCTATCCAAAAAAGATAGATTTGTCTTTGTGAAGCGGCCAGGAAGGAATTTTATGAGCTCCAGCCCTGTTACCCATGGGGAGCTGTTGGTGTCACTGCAGAAGAGAGAGAATGAAGGGGTGGGGAATGTGATTTTGTTTAAAGGAGCGGGGGAGGAAATGTATTTGGGGGGAAGCGGGAGAAAGGAATGCAAGAGCGACCGGAAGTTGCTTCGTCAATGGCAGGAAACAAAATGATGCCCAGAGACAGTTAAAGGGGCGGAGAAAAGGGAGGATCTAATGGCTAAGAAACTGCACAGCCAAAAAAAGATGCTTAAAAGGTAATACACGGTAGAAGCGCGCCAAAACAGGTGCGGATTTTAAAAGCAATTTTGGTTTTTTGTGGCATCCATTTAATCCAGAGTTAAAGGCAAAAGCAGCTGAATCCAATTGCGTTGGCAAAAACGTCATGCAAACGGTCCAAATTAAAAGGATCTGCAAAAAGCCTCAGATCCAGATTATACCGGCATCTGAACAGGCCCTAACTTCCCTGAAAACAAATCAGAAAGAATGTTCAGAAGATAGCCACCAGGGAGAGCTGCATACACACCAAGAAACCTCTGCCTGCTTCTTGCCTTCAGTCACAACATGAAAGAGCACCCACCATGCATTGCAGCGCTAGTGTAACGGCAGCTGTTTTGCTCTGCTCCCTTCTGCTCTGTATAATCATTTGCATGCCAGTCACCATTTCCTCCTTTCTATTAATTAGATCATAGAGCTCAAGGAGAGTTGATGGGTCACCTGCTGGTCCAGTCCCCTGGGCTTTAGGCCATATGCTCATTATAAGGACAAAAAATCTGTCCCTTTCAGTTTCTCCGGGTTTGTTATTTTTCCAGTCTTAAGTTCAGTTCTCCACATTTCTGCATCAGGTTGCTATAAAAAAAAGACTTCATGAAAATTCATAAGCATTTTAGTGCAAATTTCTCCTGATATACTTGTCTGTCTGCCGTTTTGCGGAACATGCATATTTTTGCAAAGCAATTTCCCCTAATAGAATGCGTTTTTGTATGTTCTTTTCACACTTTACCTTACTCTGTGCATTTTTGTACACAGTAGTCGTCTGGAGAACAGCGTCACAAAATTTGGAGAAGTGCGCATTTCGAAGGATGGCTGAGTTTTGGTTTGCGTATTGTTTGGGAAAATGTAGTCTTAAAATGTGAACTGGACAGACTTTCTCTTCCATCTCTAGTGAAAGGGGCTTCCTGGATGTTGCTGAACTACAACTCCCATCAGCCCTAGCAAGTATAACCAATGGCCAGGGGTAATGGGAGTTGTAGTTCAGCAACATCTGGAGGCCAAAGACTCCCCACACCAGCATTTGTGTATCCCAGGTTGGGAATCATAGACCTTACATAGCCCAGTTTGGGCAATGAGTGATGAGATACAAGTATTCTGTAACTGGAACTACCAAACGCATCTCTTTTTCAAACAGCCATGTGTCTGGGAATGGCTTTGGACTTGGGCTGTGGCATTGGGGGGGGGAAGTTAACCTTTTGCCCCAAAATTATTTCTTGCATTAATCCCTCCCATCTTTGTGACCCAAGACACTAAGCACAGAAAGCAAAACATATAGGCATAAAAACTGTGTCTAATATTTTCATCTCCATGATCAATAAAAGTTCTGGGGGTGGGGTGATCTGGACTTGGATTACAGTACAGACAATGGTGGCTCTGATGTCAGTAGGGCAGTGAATCCACTCCAGGATTTAGCACAGGGATTCAGCATGTTTTTCAGCACCTTGGACAGCTCCTTGAACGTTTGAACTAAAACCTGGAGTGGATTCATTGCCCCACTGACATCGGAGCCACCAGTCTCCACTGAGTGCAGGAGAGGAGGCTTTAACCACCTCTGTGCCACGGCCCTATCTAAACCTTCCCTGCCTCCTCAGCTGCTTTTTGAAAAAGAAAAAGACCTTAGTAGGTCTGTGTCAGACAGCTAGCATATTCCACAACAGTTGCAACAATGATATAAAAAGCAAAGGTTGGTCTGTCAGAAGAAAAAACTCCAAAATCCACAGTTGGTTAATAATACCTTTATAGGGACAATGCAAATAGGTGTCATCCCCAAATATGGCCACCAGGTGGTGGTGTTTACAAAAAATTAAAATAATTACAAATAGATATAGATATAAATTCAACCCCTGGGTTTCCTTGGTAACTCATCACTGAATGAAACATTGGTGAATCGCTCCCCCTGCAAATATATATATATATATATATATATACACAGTGCCTTGCAAAACTAATCAGACCCCTGACCAATGCTCTCATATTATTGAATTACAAATTGATGTCCTACAGTGGCCCAAAGTTCTGATCTCAATCCCATTGAGAATCTATGGTGCTCTTTGAAAATTGCGGTCCACAAGCAACATCCAACCAACCTGAACGTCCTGGAATGAATCTGCCAAGAAGAATGGGCCAAAATCCCTCCTACACTGTGTGCAAAGCTGGTACATACCTACCCCAAAAGATGTAAAGCTATTTCTGCAGCCAAAGGTGGCTCTACCAAATATTAATGCATGGAGGTTGAATACTTATGCAAGCAACATGTTTCCGTTTTTTATGTTTCTTACAAACATTTCCCAACATAAAACCAATGTCACCTTACAATAATTGATTTTGAATTTCAGTGTTTCAAAATATCATACAGAGCAATATGTTTAACAACAGCAACATTCTCGCCGTGTAGCGAGGGAGCTCACCAGAGAGAAGGTTTGAGCAAAGTCTTCTCCCTGATATGCTGTTTTATTTCACACGGGGAACTTTTTATGGGGTGGAGCATATGAAAATGTGACACACCCTCCTGCAGTCTGTAGTGGTACAATCCAGAATTCTTAGGCCTTATTCCTACTGGCTAAGTGAACAAGCCATCTGAAGGGGTCCCACCAGCTTATGAGAGAAGGATCTTATGGACTGAGGAATGAGAAAGCTTTTAATAAGGACCAAATATTTTGCAGGTTCTTTTATTTATTGTTATATTTTAATTTTTTAAAACTGTGTATAAAAATAGTAGCAATAATAATAGATCAGAACAAAATATTCTTTTTTTGCAGAACGTGAATACAGTTTTAAGAGTCTAGTTCTGAGGAGCTTTTTTTTGCAAAAGGAACATCAGTCATTTGTTCTCCTCATTTGTGGCCAGACCCTTTCACCTTTCTCAAATCCTAAAGCCAGCCTTCACCAACCAGGTCTTCCTCAGATGGGCACCAGGCCGAAGCTGGTGGGAGTTGTAGTCCAAAATATCTGGAAGGCACCAGGTTGGTCAAGGCTTCCCTAAGACATCTGAGCAAATGAGAGTAAGCCTGACCCCCAGGCAGGCCGGACTTTGGTGCCCAGGGTTGGATCTCTGCACGCAGTCGTTGCTCAACATTCCGTTCCGTTTTGGAATTTCTTGACGTTCCTTGCCTTTTCTTTTTCTTTTTTCAAAATCCTGTTTCGACTTGCTGAGATGGAAACCCAATCCCTGCAGGCTGTGTGTGTATATCTGACCCAACCTCCTCAGGGTTATTTTGTGCTGTTGCCACATCTCTTTTGAGGCTATGGCCCAGGCTTATGAGTTGCAGATTATTCCTGCTAAGCTAAAAGTCTCCTCGCTCTCAGATCCTCTTTGCAACCCACAATTCAGGGGCAATTCCGGGGGCTTAGCTAGAGGCTGAGTTCAGCCCAGTTTTAAGAAAACAAGAAAAGCCCTTTGGGATCAAACCAAGGATCTACCTGTAGTCCAGCATTCTGTGTCCGGTTCCAGCAAGCCAGACCTCCCTGCCCCTTTTAATATTATTATTATTTACTAGTTAAATGTATATGTTTTCCTTTCTCCCTGAAGGGTGCCCTCAGGCCTGGAAAAGGGGGAGCACCTTGGAGCATGTATAGAGTGCATCTCTCCCTCCCATCTCACTCAGAACTGCAATCCTTTTAGGAACTGAAAATTTTGCTGACCAGCACTTCATTCAAAGGCGTTCTCATTTTGGATGCTTACTTTTATCTGTCCGGGGGTTTTCTTTTTACATCCAAGGGCTTCTTTGCGGGTCTGCTCTGGAACGTGCTGTGAAACTCCCAGCTTGGGTGTAGATAAAGAAGTGCCCTGAACATGTGCAGAATGCACAGTTCCGCCATGTTGCATAAGCACAGCAAGCGGGGGATGCTCAGGGGAACAGGGACTGGCTCTACGTTTGAAGGGACCCTGGGCAAACTGACCTGTGCTGGGAGCCCTCCTCTGTTTGTGGGCCCTGACTGGCTTACCTGGCAGAAGCATGAGCTATGATCCAAGTGAGCAAGGTTGGGGTAGCCGCCATTTAAATTTCCCACAAGGCATTCCATGTAGTGCCACTCCTTGTGAAAATTAACATCATGGCTAAGCAAGCACCCTAGTTCTATCAGAAGGGCCAGGCCAGAAACATTTTTATAGGGGTCGAACGAGGGCAGGCCCTGCTCAAAGATGCTTGGGTGCTGATGCTGGCCCTGAGGGGAGCTAAGGAACCACTCTCTGTGCATCTCTCTTTGTGATTTTACATTCAGAACAGGGATGACTGGGATTAAATCCCTGCTGAGTGAGAAGTGAGAACAGGCATATCTGTCAATTTTGGTTTTTCTGTTTCTCCTTTTTCCAATCTCAAATTTATGCATGAAAATTCATCAGCATTTGGTGTTTTTTCTCCTAATGTAACAACATTTTTGTTTCCCAAGCATTTTCCTTAATATAAACGCATTTTGTATGTATGCCCCCATTAATATATGTATTTTTAATGCAGACGTTATCCTCATGTATGCATTTTTGTGTATATGCATTCTAGAGAAAAGTGAATTTCAAAGGATGGTTTGTGTATTGTAGGTAGGTGTGTGAATTAGACCCATTTGCCTTTAAATGTGAACTGAATCAAATTTCTCCCCCATTAAAAACCACCACAACACAGTGGAATTCAACATGCCAGATTCTGGATTCTGGATCATTACGTTCCAGATTTCTCTCTCTCTTTCACTCATATGCGCACATGCAGCCCAGTCCAACCATCCAGACATTAAACAGAATGAGTTCCTTGGAACTATTTCATAATACTTCCTTTCGAAAAGAAACACCTACATGTCCACCATGGTGGTTGCCTCCAGACTGTCAGTATTTTGCAGAAGGGATTACATATCAGTAATTTTTCTTTGTGCAGTTAAAGTAGATTAAATCATTCTGTCGCCTTGGTGCAATAAATCTACTAAAAAAACACACCACCACAACGGACTTTTTGCAGTGAGGAAACTGACAGGGAAATGCACCAAAAAGTGTGGGATAAACAACTGATGAACAGGAAGACGTATAACCACACAAGCACACCAGGATTAATGCTCAGTAAAGACTTGACATTGTCTTACCTCCGCATAAGGATTGTGCAAGCAAATCAGAATGATTGCCCAATAAACCGGAGCCCTCAGTCCTTGTTTAACGGAGTGAAAACTAGGATGGGACAAATGGGGCTGTGGCAAAATGTTATTGAGGGCAGTGTCAGAAACTTCTTTGGAATCTCAAATGCCTTCCCATTTCCTATAATCTAACAAAACCATCAGGCAGATTCCAGGTCTGGAATCTGGATTCCAGATCTGGAATCTGGATTCCAGATTCTGGCACGCCCATTGCTCCGACTTGGAACACGGGCCCTGACAGAGAGAAGGATCCTCTTTCATTGCCTCAGCTGGCCTCTCACTATTGGCTGTCCCTCAATGGTCACTTAGCAACACCCATTCCAAAGGTGGCCAGAACTGCTTCCATTCCAGCTGTACCAATCTGGTGCTGTTGTGGAGAGCACAAGGGCTTAATACATTTATATCCCACCTTTCATCCAAGAAGCTCAAGTTGGCATACATGTGCCTCCTTTCTTCTCCTCCTCCTTTTTATCCTCACCACAACCCTGAAAGGTAGCACCAACTGGATCCCACCCTGCAAGTTTAAGAACTGGTGCCTGACCCTGCTTTTCCCCCTTCCCTTTTTCCTCGTGAGCCAGTGTGGCGTAGAGATTAGTGTTGGACTACAACCTGGGAGACCAGGGTTTGAATCCCCACACAGCCATGAAGCTCACTGGTAACCTTGGGCCAGTCACTGCCTCTCAGCCTCAAAGGAAGGCAATGGTAAACCCCCTCTGAATACCACTTACCATGAAAACCCTATTCGTAGGGTCGTCATAAGTTGGGATCGACTTGAAGGCAGTCCATTTCCATTTCCACCTTGTCTTTTACATTGTAAGCCTGAGGGCAGGGATGATCTTGCATCCTATCATATAAGCTGTTCTGGGAGCCTTTCTGGCTAAAGAGCAGGGCAAAAATGCTTTAAATCACAAACAATGCGTCATCAGCGGTGCTGCATTTTGCAACATGTAATCAGGCTTTCCCAAGCAAAGACTGAGCAGGCGGATAATTTGAGGGGCATTTCTGTTTTTGCAGGATGTACTTGGACGTACATACTGCTGTGTTCAATGAGACATTAGTCCCAAATAAACATGCAAAGGACTGCAGCTTTGCTAGGGCAGGATCCAGGCATAATAGTTATAGTATTATACATATTAGAAACAAAACATCTATTTTGAGAGTGCACCACGTTGATCATTAACAGACACCAGGTGGTGGAGAGAGCATCAGAATAGGACCAGGGAGCCCTGAGCTCAAATCTCCACTCAGCCAGGAAGCTCCCTGGGTGACCTAGGACTAGTCATCAGATTCCCCCTCAGTAAATCTCTCAGCCTAACCTACCTTACAGGGCTACTGTATAGTAAAATGGGAAGGATGCACACTATCTGAAATCCTTGGTGGGAGAACTTTCAAGGAGCTGTCCCAAACTTTAGACTAAAACCCGGAGCAGATTTCACTGCCCCACTGACATGGAGCCACCAGCCACCCCTGGAACAGAGTAAAAATACAAATCAGCTGATTAATCCATAGATATTGCTGAGTTGTTCCAATGCTTCTGTGACCTCTTCCAAGAGATATAGTGTATGCCTGCCTACTGGTTTGATGGGATTTCTCTACAGGTCTGGTCTAAAGACACGAGACAGAGCCATCTCGCTGAAACTCAGTCAATCTGGGTCCAGTCTGAAGCCAGTCTGGGAATTCCAGCTACACCATGTTGAGGTCCATGATGGTTAGAGAGGTATGTTGTCCTATACAGAGCAGGATGGAATGGAGTATGCTGAGAAAGGGCATGGCTGGTTGGAACTCAGAACAGGTACACATCACATTGCAACATTCTGTTGCAGGATCTACTTGTAAATGTCAGTAAATCAATACATAAAAGTGGTTAGAGAACTGTCCCAATGGTGTAAGCATTATTTACACAGCAAGATTGTGATCTACAAACCATTTCACCTGTCTCGTTGAGTGAAAGCCAGGATGAAGGGCCAAGATGTCCCCGTAAGTGGCTGGTACTGTTAACCGCTTTTGGAAAGATTATCAAGTTACAGCTGGCCAGTTAGCTCTCCTTGCACCAAAGTGAGAACAAATTATTTATCCAGGGGTGGGGAATCCATGGCTCTCCAGTTGTTGCTGGACTACAGCTCCAATTATCCCTGACCATTGGCCATGCTGGCTGGGGCTGATGGGAGTTGAAGTCCAGCAAAATCTGGACTGCCACAGGTCCCCTGTCTGTATTAAAACTCTGCATCGTTAATGGGCAAAATACTGGAGGTACAGTATCACTATCATGGCCTCCAAATCCACATGCAGTATGAAACGACTGAGCTGAAACAATTTGTCTTGGAGTTAAAAGCTAGTTTGCTTTGAAATCCAATCTTGTGTGTGTTTATTTTTTTATGTATTTACAAACATATTTGTATACTGCTATTTCATTTTTTAAAAAAAACATCAAAGCAGTTTACAACAAATAAAAACTGTACAGTAAAAACCATTAAAAATACAGTGAAAACAAAGGTCAACTTCTGCACAGAGACATCTTCCAAATTGCCTGCATAAGCCTGGCGGAACGGAAAGGTTTTCAACTGGCGTTTAAAAGTTAAAAGAGAAGGCGCCTGCTGAATCTCAGCTGGCAGAGCTTTCCAGAGAGCTGGGCTGATGACACTGAAGGCTCAATTTCATGTCAATGTTAAATGAGCCTCGCCAACCAAAAGCGACCAAAGCCGCTCCTGCAGATCTCAGTGATCAAGCTGGGATATAAGGGTTCAGGCGGTCCCCAAGTTACCCTGGAGATAAGTTATTCAGGACATTGTAAATTAATACAATGCTCGGTAGTGGATGGGCAGCCAGTGCAGATGTTTTTAGGGTGGGGTCACCTGTTGTCAGCCATGTGGCCCCATCAGCAGTCTAGCCACCCCATTTTGCACCAGCTGGAGCTTCCGAACCAGGGCCAAGGGCTGCCCCACAGAGAGCACATTGCAGTAATCCAGGCTGGAGGTTACCAACACATGGACTACATGTTTATTCAGACATTTTACTGAGGTTCAGTGGTACTTACTCTCAAATAAATGGAATTTATTTATAAACACATTATATTGTTGAGATTTTTATTACCTAAAAGTAGTTTAGATAAAACCATTTAAAAAAAAGGCAAGTGGGGGCACACCTTCCCTGGCCCCGGCCACTGGCCCAAGAGGGCAGCGGTACCGTGTGGAGTGAGTTATTTATTTATGATTTCTTACCTGTCCTTCATCACAAGGTCCCAGGGTGGGTACAACTCTTGTCCAGACTATAAACACAGACTACACCATTGCAATTATAAAACAAGTAAAACCATTCCAAATGGAACAGGATGCATTCAATAAAAGGGAGGTAGGCACAAAACAAAATACCTTAACTGCGAAAGGCCAGAGCAAAGAGTTACATCTTCAGCATATTGTGAAAGCAGCATAATGATGATGCTAAACGGACCTCTGTGGGGAGGGAATTCCACAACTAAAGGGGAGTTGCCACAGAAAAAGCCCTCTCCGGGGCCCCCATTCTATGCACCTTGAAATGGACGCAGGAATGAAGTGGCAACCAGTGCAGCTGTTTCAAAACAAGGTTTGTGAGAGTTCTAAAATGAATCCCAGCCAGTAATTTGGATGCTGCATTGTGGACTTGTTGCAGTTTCTGAATCATCTTCAAGGACAGCCCCACATAGAGTGCACTGCAGCAGTCCAGTCTGGAGGTTACCAGAGGTTGTATCATGGTGAGAAGAATGTGAAGGTTTAGACTGGTAAGCTAAAAGGGAGGGGGACGAATTTTGCAAAGAACAGTAAGAAGTCGTGGGTTTCAATAATGATGTTTTTCTGGGCAAGGTTAAAGTTGACGCTGCTGTTGTTGTTAATCATTTCTTGCCAGCCCTTCACCACAAGTTTCCAGGGCAGCTTACAGCAATTTAAAGGTACAATATTAAAACCAGCTGAAAGCAAATACGATCAACAACATGCAGGCAAATTCAGGTTGTGTAAAAAAACAGATCAGAAAGAATGCTCAATAAACAGATCATTTGGAAGTGACCTTAGAATACAACCCACTCAGGACTCCGTGTTCTGTGGTTGGATTTTTGCACTGGTAACATCCGATTGGTTTAAAACTGCCATTTTATGCCTTCAGATGATTCTTGTGTTAGAAGCTACTGTTTAGATCCTAACTTGTAGCATTAATGCCCAAATAAAAGTTCAATCTTGTGCTCTAAGACCTACACATCAACTCCCAATTTGGTTGTTCCTAAAATTGGAGATCAAAGCATGTTCTTTCAGCCTCTGCCCCCCCAAAATGGTTACTTTCCTCAACTCTGAATTTCATAAACTAATTATCATTTAAAGCCAGCAACCTTTTTGTCAAGAAACCTGCTGCACTTTTAAATAAAAATCCAACTCTAGTTTCACACCCATCTGCCTCTACCTGTCAAGCGGCAAACTTCTGTTAAAATCTGGAAGACATACAAATCAAGGCAATATCAGAGAACCCGCACTGGAAGGTTTTATTTCCCCAGTTTAAAAAGAAGGGCTTTTAAAAATTATTATGAATGTTAAACAAAGAAAAG
This sequence comes from Rhineura floridana, assembly GCF_030035675.1. Taxonomy (NCBI): domain Eukaryota; kingdom Metazoa; phylum Chordata; class Lepidosauria; order Squamata; family Rhineuridae; genus Rhineura; species Rhineura floridana. The sequence goes on from NC_084491.1 coordinate 41,130,158, forward strand.
AATCCAAAACATATATAGAGAAGAGAATATAAGACTATATATATTCCAAAGCATTAAATAGTTTTAGAAGAGGAAGAGGTGAAAGATTCTTTTAAAACATGAAATAGAGCTGGCCTAATCCAAAGAAACACTTCCTTTCACAGAACTTGCTGGTTTGCATTTTTTACTTTTTGTTAAAAAGCCATGCTTTTGTTCCAAAAATCCAAGAGAGTTCTCATTTTTAGCAGAGAATGGTAATGGTATCGCTATCAGGCCTTAATATGAGACAAGAGTACAGCCTTAGATGCCAGAATGCTATTGAAGATTCACAAGGCTATCTCTGAGCATGTGCCAAATGTCTCTCTCTCTCTTGAGCAATCTCAACTCACACACATCTCTGATTCCAGCTTCTAGGCAGGTGTCTGGAAATTGTTAAACGCTAACCCCCTAGTTGCTGCTACAGGTCAACAGTGTCCTTAGAACTGAGTGGCGATCATAAAGGGTCTGTTTGACAGGTACTCAGTTCAGAAGAAGAGAGAGGTTCATGGACAAGTCCTCCACCTCAAGGACTCCATAATTAAATCCACCTCTGCTATGAGCCTCTATAACACTTTCCCCCTCTGTAACACTTTTCAGGAGATTTTATACATACATATATATATATATATATATTTAAAAGGACCACAGGTTTGCATGTGCAAGAGTCTACGGAGTGGTTAAAGGCTAGTAGAAGTGTTTCTAAACTGAGCTGGATACCACTCCCTAACTCAAATCAAGTATATTTGTTGAACTTTTGTGTGTTGTCTTTTTTTAAAAAATGAACTGGAACAATGGCCAAATTATATGCGTGGTAGATGATTAACAGCTTTGCCTCCGCAGTGGTTGACTCAGCTATGTCTCTTTGGTGCCTTCTGCAACCCTATGGGAAAGGGAGGGGGGAAGCATGAAAATACAATGTAAAATTTTTGGAAATTTCATCAAAAGGCAACATTATCTCGGTCTATCCAGTTCTCTTGCAATAGGGGGAGGGGAAAAAAGCCAGCTATCCCACTGCATTCCATTCCCGGAATGCAAACCAGAACAGCAGTATTGTGAGGGAGGCACACATCTGTCTATGTGAAGCAGAAAGGGGGTGGGTGGGAACTGCAGTGGGAACACAAATAGGAAATTTCAGGGGAAGTGAATGTAATGGTGTTGTGACTAGTGACCATTCCTTGCAGGCCTCAACAGCCTTTCCTGGGCCTGCCACGCCCGAGGGCCATGCTTTCTCCCCCAAACCTCAGATGTTGCCCCCCTAAAAGTATCCTGACCCCCAGAGCCCCCCAGTCTGTTTCAGGAGCCCCTCAACGACTGGCAGGAGACATTAGGGCAGTGTAGGAGACTCCATCTTCCTCTCCTGTGAAAATAACGCCCATCTCCAGGGATATCTGCCCCGTTTGTGGGAAGAAAGCTAAAAGGTCGAAAATGTCCCCCAAGTCGGGGTCCCGGGGAGGCAGCGGGAGTGGATTTTATTCCATCAGACCCTCTGCTAGATGGGGAGATGCTCAGTTTCACTCAAAGGTAGGCCATTTTGTGGAGCCTTTGAATATTCAAATTGAAACTATCGCGCAATCATTGATTGTCAAATCATTGGATTCTTGAGGTTTTAAATACTTGGCTTGTAGGGAGAAAAATTCAAACTTATATCTGTAGGTATAAAACATTAATATTGTTTGTCTCCCACTTGAGATCTGCAGAAAGGATTTGGAGATATTTTTTAATTGAAAAAATCTTGTTTTCTTGTGTGTGCTCCCTCCTGCATTAGGAGGCAAAGCTGAGGATCCCCTTTTGTGGCCCACACAAGATTCCTGGGTGTAAAAATAGGAAAATAAAGACGGTTCTCCTCCTTGTCCTGGAAAATGTCAGGTAAGTTGGATTTCAGCCTCACTCTCTCTCTCTTTGTGGGGTTTTGGGGGCGGGTGGATTAATTCTCTTCCTTTCTTTTTTTAAGATGGTTTGCTTTCAAACAAAAAAGGGTGGAAGGCAAGGGTGGAGAGGGAGAATAGCACAAAGACGTCAGTGCTTCCAAAATGCAAAGAGCAATGGAATCAGTGTTTTTAAGTGCAGGCACATTAAACCGATCAGGATGCAAACTCATATATATGTGTGTGTGTGTGTGTGTGTGTGCTTGCACACACACACACACACACCATCATGGCACCAAGGATGTAGGAGAAAGCAGCTTCTCAGCTGTAAATGTTCTGGATTACAGCTGCTCCAAACTTCATTTTGAACGCCTTTCTTTAATTTTTTTTTTCAACACACAGGGGACATTGCTAACCCGCTAGGTTAAATTTGCACCTCTAAAGCAAGCATCCCTGCTCAGGCAGCCAGGGACTGCTGATCTCCAAGTTAAAAATAGGTCTTTCCCTCCAAACCCTTGGTGCAATTTAAGAGTTCAGCAACGGTGCTTGCCAGATGATTAGCTAAAGATTTCAATATTCAGGGGATGATCAGCACGCCCCCCCCCTCCGACAGCGGGTCTTAGCCAGCCGCTGGGACTCTCCCCACTTCCCAGGAGGAAGAGCAGAGGCTAACTGTGGGGCAATGGGGGAGAGAGACACAGAGAGAGGAGACGGGACCTTTTTTTAATGGGGTGCGATGCTTCTTTCTTAAATACCGAGAGCTTTGAAAACCGATTTATGCCCGAGGGTCCCCCCATGCTATTCCTTTCGGGTCCGGCAGCGGCGCTGCCGCGCAACAAGATCCACGCGGGGCCAACTTCCTCTACGCTCGCGCACCCCCCCTCGCATCTGCCGGCCACTTCTTTCCATGCACAATTTGCGCGGATTTCCCGCGTGGCTTGGGGAGACAGGCAGCTATGGAAGGGAATGGGAATCTCAGGTGGGTCTACTGCGGGTGGGGAGGAAAGTAGGTGCAGGAAGGATTTTTTTGGGGTGGAGGGATAACTGGGACGAGGGGACTTTCTGATTAAACATGCATAGGATCGCGCTGCAAGGGAGTCCCACTGATTTCGACGGCTCTTGCTCCGAAGTCAACGCGCATCAGGGTGCACAACTAGCGCGTGGGAGGGTAGGAATGCAGCGGATCAACCCGTTTATAACGCTTGCAATCCCCTGCGATCCCCGTGCACATTTACCGCGGAGCCCGAGCCGAGCCACATTTTCTTTGGAAGTCAGTCTCCGCTGTGCTCAGCGGCGCTTCCTTCCTGCTAGGTAAGTAACGGCTGGGCAGACGAGGAGCCGCCCGCCGGCCACTGCCCGCCGCCTTGGCACGAAGGCCTCTTACTCCCGAGTCAAGCGGCTCGGATCGAGCTGCAGCCCGAATGAAGCCGGTGGGGCTTACTCTCGAGTCAACGCGGCTGCCCCTCCCAGCGATACGCGCGCTGGGAGTAGAGGGGGGGACGCGGACGGCGAGGAGGCAGGAATGCAATGGAGCGCGGCGGCAGGCTCGGGCGCCCTGGCTTCGCTACTCACGGCGCTCCGTGGCCCCCCAGAGGGGCGCTGCGCTCCCTTCCCGTCTTCCTCCTCCTCCGGAGCCGAGCTGAGAGCGTGGCTGCCCCCCCCCGGCGACCTACAGGCTCGGCTCCCCTCCCTGCCCATGCCCCGGAGCGGCGGCGGGGTCTGCAGCCGTAAGGCAAGTTCTTACAGCCCTCCCAGCCTTGCGCGCGGCGCGGACTCCGAGCAAGCGGGCGTTACTGCTGCAACCCTACGCGCGCTTTCTGGGGAGCCCAACCCTGTCGAACCTCGCGGGGACTGTGAGTGGGTTTGCAAGCTCCTTCTGGCAGCCGGCTCTCCCCATCTGGGCCCCTGGCTTTCCTCCTCCCCCCCCCATTTAACTTGACTGGCCCCTTCCCAGCTCCCAGAAGTCTCTCAGGGCTCACGCGCCTATCCCAAAACAAAGGCGGCTTTTACGCACCAAGCGAAGTTTCTTTTCCGGACGAATGGGCGCCCCCAACATGAACTTTCAGGGTGCTTCGCTGCAGAGAGGTCATGGGCTCGTTGCAAAACTCCACTTCCCGGGCTGCATGAAAGCCCTGATAGTTAATCCACAGTGGGAACAAACCCGGTTGCAATATAGACGTGTCAGGGGCGAAATGGGGGGTTAGACCCAAAGGGTTGGCCAGCCCTGCTGCTTGCTATGCCTGCCTGAAATCAGCGCTAACGGAGGTGGTGGTGGGCCTGGCCCCTGACAGCCATGGAGCCAGCAGCAACGAAATAACACATCATTTGCACTGGGGGAACCCACTTAACACTGTATTGAGAGTTCCACGATAATTTAAAGTGTTGGCTTGAAAATAAACGCATAGGGTTGTCTTCAAAGCTAGACCTACTCAGAGTAGACCCATTGAAGTTAAAGGTCATGACTGACTTAGGTTCATTAATTTCAGTGTGCCTGTTCTGAGTAGGATGCAGCCCACAACAGGAACAGAGGAGGGTGCCTTAGACTGAGTCAGACCACTGGTCCATCTTGCTTAGTATTATCTACATTGACTGGCAGCGGCTCTGCAGGGGACATTCCCAGCCCTACCTGGAGATCCCAGGGACTTGAACCACAGACCTTCTGCATGCAAAGCAGGTGCTCTAATCAGATGCGCTTCAGGCCCTTATGAGTGCTTGCTTCACATGTCCATCTGGGCCATAAATTCAAACAAGAAGGGATGGCCTGTTGTACGTTTTGGAGCCAGCAGCCCTTTAGGTGCCATCCCTGGACTCCCAACTCCCATCAGCCCTAGCCAGGTTGGCCAATGGTCAGGGCTGATGTGAGTTGGAGGCCAATGACATCTGGAAGGTCCCAAGTTGCCCTCCCTTCTTTTAGAGGGCGTCCTTTTATTCTGGAAGCTGGTCAGCATGTTCACAACACCTGGAGCCAGAATATCTTCAGGAAATCTTATAAGGGCTCACACCTAATGGGGTGGTGGTGGTTGCTATGTTATTAGAACTCTGCCCAGTGAAACATATACGCACCAAAATGTGGCAAGCCAGCCTTGGTATGTTTGGGAGGCAAGGGGCTGCTCATTCTGCTGAGAGGGCCCAGGATGCCTGCCCTAAAATCTTTTTCTCCACTTTTCGAATTGTCCGCGGATTTGGTTAGTACAGATTTAAAGGGGGGAAACTGCATGATAGCTTCTGTTTGCCAATAATGTCATGTAAATGATGCAAATTAAAAGGAGATGTGAGTAGCACTAAACACACAGTAAACCATCGTGTAGATGAGCCCTTCCTCAGATGGTACCACGACTTCTGCCAGCCACGTGACTGCACTGTTTCTTAGTCAGCATGAGCAAAGCACTATACAGACCACTGAAACAATCCAGCCTGTGTTCAGGGGGTCCTTCCATCCATGGGGTTGTATCCAACTAAGCTGAAAGAGGTTCCGAATAGGTGTAAGTCTCTCCTTGCCTCGCAACACTGCCTATTCCAAATTCGCTTATCCTGACGGATCTTGGGTTTGAATTGTGCTGTAAATCTCATAATTGTCACATTATTGTCGCCGGATGGGCAATCTTGTGCTATAGTGCAACAAAAGCAGGATAAGAAACTGACGACGACCCCAGAACGTGTGGTATAAAAAGGGTGTGGGATTTTAGCAAGAAGCTACAGGACATCACTCAGAAAGAAAGCGATATGTCCACCCCAAACCTTTTGCAAGTGCAAACACTATTGAAAACAGGATTGTGTGTAAGTGCTCTGATACCATCACGAGCACAAATCATCATGAACGCACAATAAAAGCCCCAGTGACAGCTTATACCACAATAAATTTGCGAGTCATTAAGGTGCCACAAGAATCTCTGTTACTATAAGATGCAAAATGTGTGTGAATTGTTAGTTGTATAAGAAAATTTTAGGATTATCTTCCAGCCTTGAAATTCAATTTAGGCTATCTCTAGTCACCCAGTTTTAGATTCAGGGTTACTGGCACAAGAAAGTCACAATGGGCCGTCAAAAATGGCCAGTTTGCAACTGATAAAAAGATCCTGAGCTACCACCACCACCACTGACAGATTCCTCAGCATTACTTGACAATAATTGGATGAGGTCTTCTTGATTGTTCTTTGATTGATTGGTTCATAGATACCTAAACTGATTCATGAGTAAGGCCTCAGGGTGTACAACAACCTTTATTTGACAAATGTTTGCCATGTTTCCTATTAGGAAGTGGTTTCAAACTAAGAAATGGTTGCAAAGCCATTGATAACATGTTCAGAGAGAAACACTGATGTTGGTTTGAACAACGTGCTTTTAGTCATTTAGACTTGTCCAACAATCTGCAATTGCCTCCTTTTAAAGGTATTGATGAAAGCTTGATAAGTGGTAATGCAGTTGTGAGTGTAAAGGAATAGCTGTGAGCGTTTTACAGCATAACCCTAACCGTGTATACTCAGAAGTACGTCATAGTGAATTCAGAAGAGTTTATTCCCAGGTAAGTGGAGTTGGGATGCTGCAGCATAAGAGAGTAAATGCTATTGAAAATTAAGTGGGATGTACTTCTGAGTATTATTATTTAATTTATATACAGTTTATGCCAAAATAGGCACCTAAGTTGTTTACAAGTATAAAAACCAATTACACAAGCATTAAAATATAAACATACATAATTAAATACACAACAGAGCAATCCAATAAAAACATACAAAGGCTCAGACTGAATGATTAAGGCTTAAGGGTTTTGTTTTGTTTTTTCATATTATAATCCAGCATGATTTGCAGCTCACTCCTGCCAAGATAAAGGAGGAAATTCTTCAAGGATGTAAAGTCAGGCCTAGACCTTAAGCCCCCTCCCCCAAATGGTTAAAGTGCAGAATCACTTGCTTTAAGGGAGTTGTGACTCAGGGCTGGTGAACCCTAAACTCAGTTCTCACTGTTCAACATATATACTGCAGCCATGTTCGGATCTTGTTTTCCTTCTCTGCAAAAATCCTATCGTTCATGCTACCCTTTCAGGAAAACCAAAGGTCTATCAAGGTGTCCGAGTCAAGATTACCGTGAAGGAGCTTCTGCAACAGAGGAGAGCCAAACAGGCTGTAGCAGATGAAGCCGTAAGCACCCTCTCCTCTTTCACAATTGTGACAATTTGCATAATAGCTGTCAAATAGCTTACTATCTTTTTTAAAAAAAATAAAGTAATGTGGCATGCACCATGCCACTTGATTGCTCAACACTTGAACATGTGTGAACAAGAAGCCTGGGTTGGTCAAACAGCTGTTCTCAGATAGCACCACTTCAGATTGCAGAGCTGAATCCTTTCCTACCTACCAATCATCATAATCCCTCCACTTAGAAAGCTAGCATGTCAAGGAGAAGCATGGGCTATCCTCCTTGGCGTACTAGATTTCTTTGTGCAAGGATTAAAAATATGCAAGAGCATTCAACTATGCCACCCTCCTCCTGAAGTGGCACAGTCTAGAAACAGTTTCCTTTGTGATGATGTTTGTTGAGACTGGGCCTGACTCTTCAAAGCATTGTGCTGGAGGTGATGCAAAGCCGCATGAAAGTCCTCTCTGCAGTGGTCCGTTCATATATACCCGTCACTCCTCGAGCAATAAGCATGTATCTGTAAACCAGCAGCTATAAGGCACTCTCTTGTTCCCATAAATTAATGCATTTGTTGCTTGAGCAGTATTTTCTGACCAGTCTGGTGTCAACCCAAGTCTGCCAGTTTTGTTTTTCCCTTTTGTTTGTAAAAGGAACAGGGAATGGTAAGAAGAGCACAGGAATCTCCTGTATGCAGAGTCAGACCACTCATTCATCTAGCTCAGGATTGCCTACAGTAATTGGCAGTGGCCCTCCAGATTCCCAGTCGATCCTGGACATCAAATGTGGAGTCTTCTGCAAAGTTCAGGCAGTGCCTCTGAATCATGGACCCTTCCTTTTCTGTGGGTGGGTTGCAGAAAGCAGAAATTTTAAATCCAGAAGAAAGCAGTAAAAGTGGGTGAATCCCAGTGCTGAGGGCCCCTCTGTGTACTTGTACACAGTCATAGAATCACAGAATAGTAGAGTTGGAAGGTGTGTGGCACTGCGTGTGGCACTGCGGTTCAGCTGTTGCAGTGCATGCCTGTGGAAGTGGAAATCCCATTTCGGGAACTGGGCTCAGAGTTTCTGCAGGGGCTGCCGCCTCAAAGCAGCAGAGAGTAGTACATGATTCAGAGACTCGGGGATGCTGTGGCCCCGAACAACCCTGTGAAGTTTCCATTCTGGGTACCGTTAGGCCAACTGAAGATCCCAGGCAACAACAGTTCCTGTCATGCTCCAGCAGGTCAAGCCATGAGTAGACATGCATGGTCTCTTTTTTTGAAAACTAGAATTCCTGTGGCCTACTGATGTAGTGGAAGGGCCCACAGCTCAGTGCTAGAGCACCTGCTTTGCATGCAGAAGGGCCCAATCCCCAGCAGGATCAGGTGAAAAAACTTGGGCCTGAGACACTGGAGAGAGATGCTGCCAGTCAGAGTAGGCAACGCTGAACTAAGACAAACAGTTTGGCCTTTTGCAGTGCAGCTCCCTGTATTATCACTTCTTTAAAGTTACAAAGCACTAACAAAGCACTAACAAAGTAACAAGGGCCATGTTGTAACTCAGGAACAGGGAGCTTACCAGGCTCTCCAAATGGTTTTGGTCTACAGCTCCCATCATCTCTGATCACTGGCCATTCTGGTTGGGGCTGATGGCATTTGGAGTCCGACAACACCTGGAGGGCCACAGGGTCCCCATCCCTACAATGGCTAAAGCTTCCATGGGAAGACGGGCAAGTGTTCAGTGTGCTCTGCAAGACAAGGACGGAAGAAGTCGCACAGAGCTTGTTGCTCAGCTGCTCTGCGTACAGTGAGCTCTTGGCTTACGCTGCTTTAGTAATTTGCATGAAGAAGAAGCCAGCCAAATACTGATTCCATGTTCACTGCACTGGAGGGTTGTTTCCTTCTTCCCCAGATTAAATCCAGTCCCCACCTGTTTTCCTTGGACAACAAGTTTGTACTTTGTCTAAAGGTAGAAACACACCCCTTGATCTGCTGGTACGTGTGTCTCCACTTCTCTCTTCTGAAAATGGGGGCACGCGACGCTAGTCAGACCCAGCCCTTTTTACTGTAAAACTTGGTGGGAGCAGCTCGAGTGCTGTTTTTATTTTTGTTTTTTTTGAAATTCAGTTTCAAACTGATTTAGCAACTGATCGGCAGATCAACCCCTTCCCTCTCCAGGTGTGGCTAGTGGAAACGCTTTGATCTGGCGACTAGTGTGTTTACAGCCTAAAAAACTGGGCAGTCTGGAAAGCAGCAATTTCAAATAGAGTGCGTTTGTGAACCGATCCCTTTTAGCACTGAAACAGCCCGTTTAAAGATAGCTCTCCTGTTGCTATAACGTGGATAAATGTAGTTTAGTTTTTTAGTTGTGCTGTAAGGAGCCAATGGCCGCTTTCTTATCTAACCAGGTGGTTTTAGAACACAGTCAAGGCAGCTGTGTTGATGATGCCATGGCCCCCTGCAGGAGACAGAAGAGACAGCAACAGAGGGTCAATTAGCGTTCAAAATAGGACAAGACTTTTCGAGCAAACTGGGGGGGACCTATCTTTGGCCCAAGGTGTTCAAAGGAAACTTTTTTTGTTATAAATAAAAGCTGCTTTTGTGTTTCTTCCTGGCAAGCAAAGTTTGGAATGAACTGATTTGTTCGTATTTGCTGGTATTCAAGCAGACATCGAAGCTTTATTCATTTGCAAATGCACTTGCCTTGCACCTTCTATTGCAAGTAAGTATTCCTGATACTGCTTCAGGATAGTTACACTACTTCTGATTCATCCACTGGTTGCAGTGATTCCCGCTGCATTAATTTTCCTCCTTGGCACCTCCTCTTCCACTTTTGAAGAGAGTGCCTGTTCTTTGCAGGATGGAAAGGAGCACATGGGCACTCTTTGTGTCTTCTTTGCTAAGGACAACCTAGCCCAGAGCTGGGCAGAAGCTGTTACTCCACGTCTTGGAAGAATGTGCCTTGTCCCTTTCAGTCAAGTTCCCCCTGGGATGCTCTGGCTTCTTAGGAAATTGCACTGGTGACTGGGGGTGCTCCAAATCAGGTGGTTGTTGTGGGACTGACGCTCCTCATCAATGCAGGTTTTACGCAGTATCCATGTAATATCATCAGCATCAAAATACCAGCCTGTGGCTACCTACACACCATACACTTAAAGCGCACGGCTTCCCCCCAAGAATCCTCGGAACTGTAGTTTACCCCTTATACTGCCTTCAAGTCGATTCCAACTTATGGCAACCCTATGAATAGGGTTTTCATGAGGCTGAGAGGCAGTGACTGGCCCAAGGTCACCCAGTGAGCTTCATGGCTATGCGTGGATTCGAACTCTGGTCTCCCAGGTAGTAATCCAACACCTTAACCAGCACCCTTAACAAACTAAGTCCCCAGGATTCTTTGTGTCTGTGTGTGTGAGTGGGGAGGAATGTGCTTTAAATGTGTGGTGTGTTCATAGCTTTTATATGCCCTCCCCGTGTAATCCGGATTTATGGTGTTTGCTACAGCCAGGTCAGGTTGGGATCCTCTGGTGAAAGCAAAACTCGCCCATCCTTCTGTTGGAGGTTTCTTCCTCTGTCATTTTCATTCCCTTCTTTTTCTCCCACGAGAAGAACTAAAAATGATCCCAATTTGTATTCCTGATGGCTCTGTGACGCTGCCTCATTTCTGTGGCTGATACTGTTTTTTAATTTAATGTTTCATATTTGCATTCCCCCCCATTTTTAAAAAGTTTCTTAGTTGTCTTGGGAGGGTTCCATGCATTGGAATAATACCAATAGTGTAATAAATAAATGCACAAATCAATAAATACCCCAGAGGGCACCTCATATTTAAAAGCACAGGGCAGAGGGCTCTTTGCAAGGATATACAGCATTTCTTCTGAGAAATTTCATTAGCTTTCTTGGGGCTCATCTCAAAATTCTTTCTGGTGTTTCACCTGAACAGGGAAAAAGCTTGAAATCGGCTTTTGTTTTGGTCAAACCCGGCAAGAAGCAGAGGGAATGTGAAACTCTACCCCCTCTGGGAGAATTTCGCTCATCTTCTCAAGAATCCCTCATTCATGGAGGAACCTTCACATTTGCTTTCAAATTCCTCTTTGGGTGGACTCTGGGTGCCAGCCCCAAGACTTCTGGCGTTCAAAGCATCCGCTGTTTGTCTCCCACAGAGCCAGCCTTTGTGGATTTAACTGTGTCCCAGGAAAACAGGATTGTAAATTCCAGGGGGACACACTCTGCAGATAGGGGCAGCTAGCTGTGTGGATGACCTTCCAAATGACTTTTTTTGTATTTCCTGCCTCAGTACAGGTTCACTATAAGCTACACAGAGGTGTGTTGAAAATATGCTTTTTTTTAAAAAAAGGTTGAACCTGCCCCATGGCAAACCGCAGCCACAGCACACTGCATTCTTAGCTGATGTCAGGAATTGCATGTTTTTAGAAAAGATATTTGTAGAGCTTGCGGGAGCAGGCGGCTCCTATTGGTTAGCAAACAGAGTAACAAACACGCAGCTACCATGCCCCCAGCCTCACCCTCCCCCAGCTAACAGCAAGATCTGCCTTTATTCCTAGGCATCCCCCAGCCCCACTCCTTTGGTGTGTTGCTCTTGGAGAGAAAGCCTGGACTTACCTCCACCGTGTAAGCGGGTGAAGGAAGGAAGGGGGGAAAGGAGGGAAGCAAGAAAGTCCTTCTGGTTTTTAAATGGAGAAACACCCAGCTGTGCTTTGCTTCCTTCCTTGTGTTCTCAGGTTTCCGGAGAAGGCAGTGGTAGCAGTGTCCAGTTCACGGAGTCTTTCTCCCCTCCCTGGGCAGGTTGGTACCAAAAGAAAAAAAGGTCTTCTTTCTCTCTCTCTCTCCCCCCCATGCCCTCCCCCCTTCACAGATCCCACTTCTTTCCTGGATTTCCCATCCCTATTCCCAGAGGCCGCATCTTGAATCCAGGCTTGGGAGGCTGCCCCTTGGCATTTAATTAGGAACCTGGCCAATCGGAAGGGTGGAAAGAGCTTTGCTAAATGCAGATGAGGACACACGGGAGGGGGGTGAACTAGCAAGGATCCCCACCCCACAGCACACACACAGCCTCTCCAGCTCAGTTTGATGACGGCCTTTAGACCTGTTCTGTCTCCAGAAGAGTCAGTCGGAAGGGAAATAAGGGACCATGTTGAGGGACTTTCTCTCCCCCCCCTCCTTGCTTTTGTGATGAGGGGGTCTTGCAGATTAGGGTACTCCTGTTGGCCAGTTAATTCCCAGCACTCCAGGTTTGCTTCTTTTACGCTCCTCCTTTCTCCCTCCCTCCCTCCCTCTCCCCCTCTTCCTGTAAATTCAGAGGGGGTTCATCTTTTTGCAGTTTATATGAGTTCCTTCCTGGCATGCAAGAACTGTCCCAAGAGGCAACAAGATTTAAGAGGCAGGAATTTTGGCTGTTTCTTAGTCCTTGTGATGTTGTTGGTAGCTAAAAATGACAGCAACAAACCTGTAACTGGCTTATTTGCAAACACACAGACACACACATATATCTTGAGGGCAATGATGGATATTGTGTGTGTGTGTGTATTTCTATAGGTGCTGAGTTTGTTTGCATATGTTACTCCAACAATTTGAGACTCTCACACCCTTCTTTGGGTTTGGTAAAAAGAAGAAAAACCTCTGCCCCCTTCTTTCGTCTATTTTTTAACACCAAAATCCCAATAATCAGGTTTGTCCACCATCCCACAGACACATCCATGCATGAGTCAAGTAACTTTATGTGCATGAGAGCTTCAAGATTGCAGAGGAACCCAATGGATAACGTTATTTTTTGCAAGAGTGAGTGACACTTTGGATTTTAAATGAGGTGTAATTGAAGGGGAGTTGATTTTTGTGTTTCGAAACTATGGAGTCCCACCCATCTTCATAATACAGGGGATGCTGTATTGTTTTACATTTAAAAAGCGGAATCCAGGTAGAACCTTGATGATTCCACCTTCTGATCTCTATGGATTGTTTCTTTGATGTTCCCTTGACCATATTGTTCTGGGAGCTTCCAGACCATTGTTATTTTTGGGTGGGACTGGAGTCAATGACATACCGGGAAATTCAGATTGCTCGGTTCAAGTAGATTTGGGGTCTTTTGCAACAAACCAATCCCACCCACCCCCCTCAGACTTTTTGAGAAAAGGAAAGTGGTACGGAAAATCCATTGTAAAGTGTGGGACAACAGTTGCTTGCATAGCCTCCCAAGAAACAAATCGGACTGAATGCTTAGTAAATAGCTGGCAGCATCTAACCTCTGTGCAAACAAGCAAGAACGAATGCTCAATAAACAGTTTGCCTGGAAATGACCTAAATGTACTGGGCACTTCAGGGTGTAGTGTATTGTGCCTCCGAATGGTCTTGGGTGGCAGATCTGGACTGGGAAGTCTGTTTCAAATTTCCACGTGGCCATGAAGATCAGCAGGCCATCTTTAGCCAGTCTCTCTCTTGAGGCTTAATCTATAATGCTGCTGTGACAATAAAACAAAGAGGACATCAGGGTTAGGGATGGACAAATCTGTCGATTTCACTTCTGTCAGTTTCTCATTGTCCCATATTTCCACATCAGTTTTCATAAAAGAACACATCATGAAAATTCATCAACATTTTAGTGCAAATTTCTGGCAAGATCCACGTTTGTATGCAATATTCCCCTAATGTACACATTGCAAAGCAGTTTCCCCAACTATAATGCTTTTTGGTGTGTTACTTTCACAAACATATTCCTTTCTATGCATACTTTGCCCTCATATATGCATTTTTGAACACATCGTTAAGTTGGCGAACTGCATTGCAAAATTCAGAAAAGTGCAAATTTTGAAAGATAGCCATGTTTTGGTTCACGTATTGTGTCGGAAAGTGTGGATTAGATAAGTTCGCCTTTAAGTGCAAACTAAATCAGATTTCTCCTCCACCCCTAGTGGAGACAGGGCCAGCCCTCTGAAGCAGAAAGGTGAAGCAACCACCAACACTTTCTTGGTTGAGGGGTTCGTTGAAGTTAGGAATTGCTGTCTGAAGGTGCAGCAAATCTTTTGAAAGTGTTGGCTGCAGCAAATTTCAGCTGTGCTTCAGGTAGCAAAATGTGCTGGGCACTGCAGGGAGAGACGACATATATCATCCTGAGCTTTGTAGAGAAAGAGTGGGAAATTTAAAGAATAAATAAGATACAGAATGTGGCCCAAGCCGGATGTTCTCCAAGACTTTGGGAAGAGCAGAGAACTTTTTTTAAAAAAAAATACATGCTGTTATTTCTTAAAATAAATTCAATTTTCTGCTCACCAAGGACTCCTCCAGGCGACCTGTTTGTTTGCCATTCATCCTGATTTGCTTGCACAATGCTTATGCAGAGGTTAATGTCCAGTCTTTATTGAGCATTTGTTTTCCGGGTGATTATATGACAATGAGCATTCGTCCTGCGTTCATCCTGATTTACTTGCAGGGTGGCTTTACATCTTCCCTTTAATCATTTGTTCCTCCCCCACTTTTCAATGCATTTCCCCATCAATTTCCTGACTGCAAAAAGTCTGTGTTTCTGTTTTTTAAGTGGATTTGTTGTGCTAGGGTGACAGAACACCTAAATGGTGCAAGCCTAAATTTCCAATACGCCCTTGAATCCTTCCTTCAAAAATACTGAGAGTCTGCAGGCGCCCCAAGAGATCTGAAAGCTTTCATTGTGAATGTCGGAAAGATGGCCCTGTGCTGATGGTTGAAAAAGAAAGAAAATGAATAGAGGTAGCGAGTAGGATTGTCAACGTTTGTTGTTTTTAACTGGCCCTGCTCCTATGCTTTTAACAGCAGCCTGACATGTAGAAAAGCATATGTAAAAATTTAGTACCTGGAGAAAGGAGGCTTAGTTGTGCTCTGTAGCTGGGCTGACACTAGTGTATAAGGCCTGCCCATATTGACCTTTCAGTGCCCTAAGAGCAGATGAGGCCCTCCTGGTATGGGGGCCAAAGAAAGGGCCTTTCCAGTGGTGGCTCCTCGTATGTGGAACTTCCTGTCAACAGGTGCATCTGGCCTCATCTCTTTATAGTTTTAGGCAATAAGATGCCTAATTCCACTCTGGGTTGTAGCTGTGTTCTTCAGTTAAATTGCAATGCGATACAGTTAGGACAGCTGGGAATGTAGGAAGCTTTAGCTAGAGGGCTGGTGATGGTTAGGTGGACTAATGTGTCATGAATGCAACCTGCGGTGGGAGGAGAGGTGCACAGAGACCAGGGCATTGTGGTACCAGTTTGGACTGACTGCTGTACTGGTTCTATTATCAGTAATTGTTCTTTAGTGGTTTGTCATGTGCAGTAGCGTAGTGGCAAATTCAGAAGTGCAGGTCCCTTCATGATAGTCACAGCCATGTCCCCTTCTAAGATTATAGAATAATCTGGCCAGACTTGAATACGGCTTTCTGCTTCTGTATCATTATTACCATTTGACTGTCCTTTCTCACTGTCAGAGATATTGCTTGAATTACTGAATTCCCCTTTATTTCCTGCTGCTACTAAACTGCTTGATGACGTAGATGGGATGCTGTCATCAGGATTCGCTGTCTCTTCTTTTGCAGTTACAGAATTCTCACACTCCACAACTTTTTGAAGTAGTGGCTAATAGGAAATTCTTTCGCTCTGATTGGCTTCAATCAGCAGCAAACAACAAGAAAGCAAGTGGCGAACACACTCTCCTTTCATGCTGAATAGCTCGTGGGACGCTGGAGACATAGGGACCCTGCTGGGACCAGGCTCCCAAAAAATCAAGGAGTCTAAGACCCCCTGGGACAACCTTGGACAACTTGTACATCTGGTCATGTGTTTTTAAAAGGCTGTGCTACTTTATGGATTTTTATGGATCTGCATGCTGCCGATAGCCTTGTGGCTTGTGCAAAGGATGGTGCATAAAATATTTAAGTGATCTAACTAAAATCAGGGTTGCTTGTCCTTGAACCCTCCTGTCTTGTTTCTCTCTCTCTCTCCTTTCCCTCTTAGCCCCTTACGTAGACGCAGAGCTTGCCTCTTCTTCTCCCTCTGGCTCTTTACAAGCTTGGCAGTTCCAGGACGGCCCTGCCTGCGAGGAGATCCCCAGCTATTTGGAGCAGCTGGTTGATTCCTGTCTTCAGACTGAGCAACCTTTGGATGCTGCTTTGGGGGCTCTGCAGGGCAACATGCCGTGTTCACCGGACACCTTCCAACCAAGCTCTTCCCACCTCAGCCAAAACCTGGTAATGGTGCTTTGGTTTCTACAGGCCTCGTGCCACGGAATGGGGGTCCGGGGCCTTATAAAGTACCCATGTTTTGGGGTTTTACACAGAAGGCAAGAGAAAGGTTGATGGTGTAGGATAAAGACTGTCAACAGCTTTAAATAGCTTGGGAGAATCTCGGCGGCTCTGGTGGAGCCCTGCAGGTCGCTCACAGGGAGACAGTCACTTGGCCTGTTTTAAGTCGTCTTTGAGGTATGAGTCTTAAAGCTAAACTACCAGCTGGGAAGGGCCACCACTCAGTGACAGAGCATCTGCTTCGCATGCAGAAGGTCCCAGCTTCAATCCCTTTCATCTCCAGGTAGGGCTGGGAAAGACCTCTGTCTGAAGCTTGGGGCTGCATTTGCACCTAACACCAAGCCATGGTTTGTTTTCGCCATGGTCCATTCAACAAGTACAAGTAATCCCACAGATGTGCAGACAAGCCATAGCCTCTGTCTCCAAAACCTGGCTGGCTTCCCAGCTGCTCTTGCTTTGTGCCTCTGTAGCTTGACAAGTGTCTGAGGTGAGGTGGCCAAACAAACCATCATTAAGCAAGGTTGCTGGGCTTGTGGATAATGCCAACCATAGTTAAAACAAGCCATGGTTCATAAACCAACAGCAAACCATGGGTTTACATTATGTGTTTGTTTGTTTTTACAGAAACCGGTCAGTCTGCTGTTCGGACGTTCAAACAAACCATAGTTAGATGAAACAAACCATGGCTTGGTATTATGTACAAAGCACACCAGTATAAACACAACCTATGTAGATAATGAGCCAGATCAGGAGTTGGGAACCTCTGGTCCGCGGGCCCACCTTGGCCCACCTGGGGGTCCAGATTTGGTCCCCAAGGCCATTTTTCAAAAACCACACCCACCTGATGTCACTCCAATAGTGGGGTGACATCAACTGATGGGCAGGAGGGGAAGGGTTTGAATTTGTGCCCCCCACTTGTTCTTAGAAGGCAAAGATCATATTTTCATTTCCATTTCCATTTGGTGCACCCCAAAATAGAAAAGGCAAGGTGCACTTGATAGAAGCAAATTTCAACACGCGGGGCTGCAAGTTAAGGGTGGGGATGGTAAGATCTGTCAATCTCAGTTCTCTTGGCTTCTCATTTTTCTAGTCATAAATTCATTTCTGCAGCAATCTGCTTTTTTAAAAAAAAGTCTTGTGAAAATTCCACAGCATTTTAGTGCAAATTTCTGCTAATAAACACATTTTTGTATGCAGTTCCGACTAATGTATAGAATTTTTTCTCCTAATATAATGCATTTGTGTATGTTATTTTTACTAATACATTCATTTTTATGTACACTTTCCCTAATGTTTGTAAACATCGCTTGGCTGGAAAGCTGCATTGCAAAATTCACATAAGTACAAATTTTGAAGGATGGCTGTGTTTCAGTTCTCTTATTATTGTTTTGGAAATTGCGGGTTTGATAGATTCAGCTTGAAATGCAAACTGAATCACCTAGTTAAGGGTGAATTCACAGCCCTGTGAATTGAAATTTGTTTTTACCGGTTAAACATGGGCCTGTGTCCTCTCATTGATCAAGGCTGCAACACTATGCCCACTCACCTGAGAGTAAGCCCCACTGAATACAGTGGGTCTTATTTCTGAGCAAACATGCATAGGATTGGGCTGTTAAGCTTATTAAAGAGAGCCAGTGTGGTGCAGCAATTAGAGTGTCAGGATAGGACCTGGAAGACAAGGGTTCAAATCGCCACTCAGCTGTGAACTTTGCTTGGGCCAGCTAACCTACCTCACAGGGTTGTTGTGAGGCTAAGATGTGGAGGGGAAGAACCACATATGCCACCTTGTGTTCCTTGGAGAAAAGGTAGAGTATAAACATAGTAAATAAACTAATTAAAGCTTGGAACCTTAATTATTATTGATTTGTTCCTTAGATGTCTACTCTTCTCCCTTCTTTTTTAGGGTGCTGGATCACCAGATTCTTCTGATCCCTCCAGCTCATTTGATTACAGCTACTCTCTACCGCAGCTGTCTCCTTTCGCTCCTCTCACTTACAACTCCCCTTCCCATCTGGATGCCAAGAGTTGCATGTTCCCGTCGTCAGAGGGAAGCTCTTACCATCAGCAGCACCACGCACAGTACAGCCATCCTCCTTCCACGTGCTGTTGCACGTCTTGTGGCTCCCAGCACTTGGACGCTTTCAGAGTACCAGAATATTTCCCCTACGCAAACATGGACTGCAGGGACTATGCCCCTTCCGTCTCTGTGGCGGACGACTTCTTCCGGAGGGATCGGAGCTGGGACACTTGCTACAGTTAATGGGGAGGCACATCTTGCGGGGCCGCTGACATAAGCACAGGAGATCTGTATAGACTGTGGCTGCCATTTTGGCTCCAGAATTGCTCAAAATGCTATGTAGGTGAAGTGATAGCTTTGTGTTGGTCTCACCTGGGTTGCTTTTGGAGGAGGATGCAAGCGTTTGGGCTTCACAGGATTCTTCATTGGGCAGAATGGAAAGGGGGCAACATTCTTAGATTGGTTGTATGCTGCGATAAGCACACACATACAACACCCTGCACCAGGAATCCAAATTCCGCATTGAGGAAAGCTGAATCCTACAAGCTGCTTAATTTAAGCAAATGTCTTTTATTTTGCATAAATGGTTTTGTCTCTGCTCATTGCAGGGAGGAACAAAGAGGCTAGGCAGGAGATTGAAGTTCTGCTCCCTGCCCACGGGGTATCTTATTCATTATCATGTCTGTTTTCTACAGTTTCCCCAAGTGGTGTCCACATGCCTGCAAACGTATTTCTGTAATCATAAGGACTAGAAACTTTAAAAAAATATATTAAACCTGAGATTTCTAGGAAGCTAATTTTTCATCTAACAGCATATCCTTCAATATTTCTGTACTTGAACAGGATTGTGGCTTACATACAACCCGTTTTAGAGCACCCTGGATTATTGGCATGTTTTACATTAACAACCAAGCATGCTGAATGTATCTAAAACTTTTGCTCCCTCCCATTCTGCCAGATGAAGGGTTCTGTGAAACTCAAAAGCTTGCATACTCCTACCAATAAAATATATTTTACCTCTTCATATAGCCCGTAAATACAGGCATACCCCGCTTAAAGTCGCTTCACTTAAAGTCGCCTCGCTATAAAGTGCATGCTCCATACTCCACCATACCCCACTTTAACGTACGCGCTTCGCAATAACGGACACTTAATGTCATGACGCCGCTGCCATCTAGTGGTGATTGCGTGCAGTACATGCATAGAGATAATTGCTTCACTTTAAGTACATTTTCACTTTACATACACGCTCCGGTCCCATTGCGTATGTTAAAGCGGGGTATACCTGTACAACATGTATATGGTTGCGCTCAGATCAGATAAGCCAGTATATTACCTCCACAAATAATAACTACCTAAACTCAACCTTTGTCTTCTTCCGGTGGTGTTTTCTGTGGGGTTCATTTAAGGGCGCGAACAACATTTTAAACCACATCACAGATTTTTTTTTTTTTGCCATCCTGTATCTTTGACTCCATTAAACAAGCATCAGTCAATTTGCTGCAGGTGTCTGTGTGTGTTTCCCTCCCTTTCATTCTCACAGCAGAATCACTAATAGCTTGAGGCATCATTTTGACGCATGGTGCCTACTTAGGCCACATTCACACCATACATTTATTCCACCATAAATTTATTTGTGTTGGTCCGACCTAGGTTGCGGTTGGAGAAGGATGCAAGCATTTGGGCTTCACAGAGTTCTTCATCGGGCGGAATGGAAAGGGGGCGACATCCTTAGACTGGTTGCATGCTGTGATAAACACACACACACGCACACACACACACACACACACACACACACACAAAACACCCTGCTTCTCCCAAAGAATCCTAGGAAGTTTGTGAAGGGTGCTAAGAGTTGTTAGGAGACTCCTGTTCTCACAGAGCTACAATTTCTGGAGTGGTTTATCAACCAATCTCTCTTCCCAGGGAACTCACTTGAGTTT
Organism: Rhineura floridana; assembly: GCF_030035675.1. Classification (NCBI taxonomy): domain Eukaryota; kingdom Metazoa; phylum Chordata; class Lepidosauria; order Squamata; family Rhineuridae; genus Rhineura; species Rhineura floridana. Next base: position 41,150,377 of record NC_084491.1, read on the forward strand.
AAGTGTTCTATTCATGCTGTCGGGGTTTTGCAACAACCAACCAACCACCAACCAACCAACCAAGACAGCTTCTGATGTCCTCTGCAGTATGGCAGCAAGATGGAGTGAGCTAAATGGAAGCCAGTGCAGTTGGCACAGTGGCTTTAATGGGATTGTAACCCCCAGGCCCACTTAGAAGCCCAGTAGCCTCTTTCTGTGCTAACTGGACTGCAGCCCAGGGAGAGAGCTTCTAGAGCAGCCCCAGGATGCACTTAGCATGTGACTTTGGTCCCCTTTGTCTCCCAGGGTTCCAGCCCCCTTTCCCTTTAAGTGCCGCACTCACTGTTAGTGCCCCACAGTTCCCTTGGTTTGGGGTTGATGGGGCTGTCCCCACCACATGAACACCACACGTGGTTTGGAACAGGCATATGGGACCTGTGCAGCCCTACAGGCTTCTCTGTCTGGCCCTTGGAGTCTCCCCCACCCCCAGGCCACACCCCTCACTGGCCCGGCTTTGCACCCTCTTGGTCTGTGTCTGCCCGGCTAGAATCATGTGACCTTGAACTCTGATCTGTTTCCTGCTTGCCTGGATGGAGGTCAGAGAGGGATGTGTGTGTCAGGCATGGAAGGAGGTTCCTCCTCTGTGTGTGACCTGAAAGTGGGGCGGGTTGCATGGCCCTCACCCCTCTCTGTAAATGGCTTCCCTCCCGGCCAACAGTTCCTTCTGCAACATAAGAAGTCATGATTTATAGAGCCAGATGGAAAGATCCGTTCCCCAGCTGCTGTTCCAAGGCCAAGCCTTAACAGACGGAAGCAGGATAAATCTTTATAGGCATTTTATGGGCATAGAGCAGTTGTCTCATCGTAACAGACTGACAGCAGGCTGGTTGCGGGCTGTGATTCTGCCACTAGCAGTCTGGAACAGCTGTTGTGCGTAGGGTTGCCAGGCTCAGGGCCTGAGACTGATCCTGTATCTTTAGGAGAAGAGAAAGTCAGCCTAGTGCAGGTGTTCTTGCAACTCTGTAATGGGAAAAACCACAAGGTGGAATTCTCCCTTCTCCCTGCACAACTTTTAAAGATAAAGAAGACCCCTTGGAGGCCGGGCAACCAAGAGGTCTTCTGTATCTTTAAAAGTTGTGCAGGGGGAAGGGAGAATTCCACCTTGTGGTTCTTCCCATTACAGTGTTGCAAGAACACCTGCACTAGGCTGACTTTCTCTTCCCCTAAAGCAGCCTTTCCCAACTAGTGGGCCACCAGGTGTTGTTGGACCACAGCTCCCATCAGCCTCAGCCAGCATTGCCAATGGTCAGGAAAGATGGGAATTGTGGCCCAAACAACATCTGGTGGCCCACTAGTTGGGAAACGCTGTCCTAAAGATACAGGATCAGTCTCAGGCCCTGAGCCTGGCAACCCTAGTTGTGCATGGGATGTAAAGGAAGTTGCACCTCATTGCCTGTTGCTCTGCAAAAGATGCCTTAAAAAGGAGACCAAAATACAAGGGATTCTTATCTGATCACCCCAAAGAAGCCATTAAATCAGGGGTGTGCACTTTGGAGGGGCCCTGATTTGACCCAAGACAATTCGGGGCCAACCTGACCTGGATCCAGACTCCAAATTGAACCAGGGGCTTTGTTTAAACTGGGCATTTTAAACCCTAGTTATATATGGGGTTGGGATGCGGTGGGGAGGGGACCTCCATCTCTTCCCCCCTTCTGACCGCATGTTTAATAAGGGTTTAAAAGCCTAATTAAATTTGGGGGGGAGAGGAGGAGATGCAGACAGGTTGCCTATGTGTCTCTCCCTTCCCCCCTCTCCTTGCTGCATGACTGCCCACGTTTTGACAGCCCTGGATTGCTCTGGGTGGACCTGATCTGATCTGGGGTGATCAGGGGCTGACCCAGGTTGACCTGAACTGAGCCAATTCGGTTCGGGATCCACGAATCGGCTGGTGTACTGGACAGCCCTCGAGACGAACTGACAGCCTGCAGGCTGAATCTGGCCCATTGTGCCACTCCAGTCGGACCACCAGCCTCTGGCAAAATATGACCCCCAAACCACAGTGCCGAGCAAAAAGGAGAGGTTCATCCTGAGGTGTGAACTGACTTGAGGGTTCTACTTGCAGGCAGAGGATCTGCGGCTTATCAGAACCAAGAGTAAGTCTGGAGACAGGCAAGATCAGAAATTGATTATTGGATCAAATAAAAATCAAGTCCAAGAGGAATCAGGAGGCAGAGAGGTGCAGTGTGCTCAGATGTGAGGGTGTGAATGAAGAAACCAACCCAAGACCGTCAAGGTGAAGACAACAAAGCAGCCATTTGGAGCAGGACCAAAAGCAAGGGCTGTGTCCAGGGCTGAACCAGGCTTGCCTTTTCATCCTGGGTGCATCTTCCTTATCATAAGCTTTTTCTGCTGCAACCCCACTCCTCTTAGGAAACCTCTACACCAGCTTCAAGCTTCTAGTCCTTATATTTCAAATTCGGTCAACACCCCTCTGCCCTGGAGCAGGGACCAGTTTACATGGCCACACAATTTCAAGACTGAGCCCCAAAACAGGTCTCATAAATGGTGATCTCAGGGAAATCAAACCGGGATTTCCTCTGTGCACCACTGGCCAGCTCCAGGTGAGGAGATTTACTTATACCTGCTCTAGGGATGGTTTGCTTGCTGGGCTGAGCAACTTCCTAAGCAGACCAGTTCTTGCGATATGGACATTTGCCTTTGCCTGGACCCTGCACTGAAGAACACAGAATTGCTTGGCAGCTGGACTTGGCAGCAGCCTCCTCTTGCCAGGGTGCCGGTGCCGTGGGGAGAGCTATGGCAGAAGGCACTGGCTAGGGATGGGGAACCTGTGGCCCTCCACATGCTGTTGGACTCCCATCAGCCCCAGCCAGCACAGCCAATGGGCCAGGGGGATGATGGGAGTTGTAGTCTAAGAACGTCTGGAGGGCCACAGGTTCTGCAACCCTGATATAAAGACAGGGATTGGAGGAGCCAAAAGGTGTGTCTGTGAGGGGGTTGTAGTTAGCTTGTGGAAAGCAGAGCCAAAGCTGCAGAATTCTGAGGAGGACTGTACCACTTCAGACTGCAGGTAAGGGATGCTATTTGGGAAAGCCCCTCCAAATTCCCTACAACTAGGGATGGGAAAATCTGTCAGTTTTGGTTCTCTCAGTTTCTAAATTTCCCAATCTACAATTCAGTTCTCAACACTTCTGCACCAATTTGCCATTTTAAAGAAGAAAAATCCTCATGAAAGTCCTTTGGCATTTTAGTGTAAATTTCTCCTGCTAAACACATTTTTGCAAGCAGTTTTGACTAATGAACACATTTTTTGCAAGCAATTTCTCCTAATGTAATGTATGTATGTTATTTCCACCAATATATGCATTTTTATCCTAATATACATTGATGTGAACACTGGTTGGAGAAATTCATCGCAAAATTCAGATAAGTGCCAATTTTGAAGGATGCCTGTGTTTTGGTTCTTTTACTGTTTCAGAAAGTGCGAATTTGATAAATTCAACTTTGAATATAAACTCAGTAGAATTTCTCCACCATCCCTGCCTACAAGTAAACAAACTAACAAAGACACTAGCACTTCAGGGAATTGGATTCAAGTCCAATTTTTCCCCTGTGTGCTGCGGAAGCAGGAATTAAGCTTGTGGAAACTCTGAAGCTCTCCCAAAGGAATCTGGACCAGATAAGAAAGACCAGATGCTGGTTCAGAAATTATTTAAATTCTTCTACTGGAAGAAAGGGGAAAGGAAAGATTGTATTTTCCTTGAGGGTGGCAGATGGGAAAGATGTTCCAGAGACATTGCAGAGGTAAACACACAATTTGCAGGTGATTTTATCAATGTTCAATGTCAACAGTGAACCTACAGAATTATCAGGAGACAGTGGCAGACATGAATTTTTGAATGGAAGAGTTATTGCCCCGTGCAGTGTCTCCAGAAAGATAAAGGAGGAATTATGGGGTAGAAGTGGGGGGTGGATGGGAGCCGGACTGAGCTATTGTGTGAGTGATGTTAAGTGAAGATAAATGTTTTTGGCCCATTTTTGCAAGGTGAAAGGTGCTACTGCTGTCCATGACCAACATGACTTTTAGAATTTGTTTCACGTATCTACATTTTGGGGAAAGATGGATGGCCAGAGAGATGCACAGATTACCATTTTTAAAAGATTGTGGCAACAAGTTTTAAACACACAGAGAGGCAGAAGAGAGATAGAGGGATTCTGAAATGTTGACAGTGTGCATTGAATTTTAAAAATTCTGAAATTGATCATTTGGGGAGAGGAGATGATGTGTGATAAAGATGTTAGACATGTTATGACACCCAGATATGAGAATGCACACTTTGGATTTTAGGGTAGTGTTCCTTCATGCATTAGTTTTTTTTAAAAAAATTCTTTGGTGGGTTCGTCCGTCAGATCTACAGGAAGCAGTTCACTGATGAAGCGTACTCATTGCCATAATGGCAATGTTATTTTGACAGAAATGTTAAGTCAGGGGTCATCCACGTTTGGGGCCCATGGCCACATTTGTGAAATGGAGAGACTGTTGTAAGCACCATGCACACACTGCAACCTTCACACACTGCAGCCATGCACATGCCACAATCACATATGTGCATACACCCTGCAACAATCACTCTCCCCCAACCTGCCAGCAATTAGGCTTGGAAGAAAAACCCTTCCTCTGGCAACAATAGAAGGCTTCTTTCAAAGCTAATTTCAGTGGGGACAAGGTAGGTGAAGGGATAGGACCCTGAGGGCACAAGCAAAGGTCTCTGTGGGCACCTATGCACCCGTGGGCAACATGCTGGCGGCCTCTGCATTAAGAAATAAACGGAAAATAAGAACATAAGAATTGCTTTGCTGGGTTGGATTAGTAATCTGCAAATTAGTAGCCAGACAGACAGCATGAGGATGATGGCCTACTTCATCCCCTAACTATTAACGGCATCTGGTGCCCACATACTGCTTCTGAACATGGAGGTTCTATTGTAACATTATGGCTAACTGATGCTAACAGACCTGTGCACCATTAATATATCTAGTCCTTTATAACCAGAATGGGGAACTTTTTTTTCTGCCAAGTTCCACATTCCTTTGGAGGTAATCTGTCAGGGGCCAGTTGCTGCAAGTGAGCAGAATTGAAGCCAGTGGTGGGTAGGGCCAGAGCCCAAAGTGGTGGTGGTGTCAACCCTTTTCTCTCTTTCTGCCACACGTCTTCTTCTTCTCCCCTCCGTTCTCTCCCCGCTCCGTGGGTTGCCAGGGGAGGGACAGAGGTGTGAACTGATCCGAAGGCTGCATGTATTTCCAGGGCCACAGCACCCCCTGCTTGTAAGAAGTATCTTCCTGCATCAGACCAAAACAGTCCATCTATCCCACCATCCTGTTATTAGAAACAACCAGCATGGAAACAAGGGAGCATCTTCCACCATGGTTTGTCCTCAACTTCTGTTGTTCAGAGTCTCTGTACACTGAGGTTATTGTTTCTCTGTTGTGGCTAATACTCATTCATTGCCTTATCCTCCATGAATTTGTCTAACAATTAAAAAAAATTCTAAGCTAGCCTGTCCATTTCTGCTTCCACAGAGTATTAGTTCAACTCCTTATGAAACAAGGTCATGGCTACTACACAGACCAGCCGTCTCCATGGCCAGGAGCCAGCTGTTATCCTTATCAACAGCTGCAAGGGCCAGAAGGTAACTATCTGCAAAATGTCTTAAAAAAAAAGAGAGAAGAATCTTGCCTATAGGTGATTTCTTTGTATCTCTTGTAAAATGTGACTGGAGGCCACGGATTGCTTTAAACGGCCCACCTTTTATCTTACCTTTCTCCTACTTAAATTCCTTGTCTTTATAGCCTTCAGGTTCCGGAGCAGTACAGTAAATATTTGTGCGCTCCAGGTCCATCGTTAAAAAACTTTGATTAGTGGTGGCATTTACTGGGAGACACACACCTGGCTTTTCTTGAGTGGGAGAGAGATTCTGCGTTAAGGGCAAGGACATCATCCCTGCATGCCTTATGAACCCTGAGTTCTAGTTCTACACAGAGCAATAATTAGGAATGTAGAGGGCTGCCCTATACCAAGTTAGACCATGGTCTATCTAGCTCAGTATCATCTATACCAGGGAACTTTGGATCTCCAGATGTTGCTAAATTACAACTTTCATCAGCCCCAGCAAGCATGGCCAATGGCCAGAGATTATTATGGGAGTTGTAGTTCAGCAACATCTGGAGGGCCAAAGGTTTCTCCCCACCTGGTCTACACCGCCTGGCAGCAACGCTTCAGACAAGGGTCTCTGTCAACCTTACCTGGAGATGCTGGGGATTGAACCTGGGACCTTCTGCATGCAAAGCAGATGCTACTGATAGCTGTTGATAGACTTCTCCATAGGCCTGTCAGAGCAGGCTGAAAGTCCTCCAGCCCAGCCTCCTGTTTCTGGCAGTGGCCAGCCAGATGCCTCCAGGACACCCCACGCCTACGGCATCAAGGTGATGGCTGCACTGCATCATTTGACTCCGTACATTTGTTGGTGAATTTTCATGTTTGATGCCCACCCAAATCAAAGCTGCCAAGGCATGGCAACAAGGCTAAAACACCGGAATCTCAAGTTAAAAGTTTGTGCTCCAAAATGCAAATCTGCATTCACAGTTGGCAGGGATATCTGGAAATCTTGCCAGATGTGCAATATATTTGTTGTTATTATGTGCCTTCAAGTCAATCATGACTTATGGTGGCTCTATGAATCAGAGACCTCCAAGAGCATCTGTTATAAACCACCCTGTTCAGATCTTGTATGTTCAGGTCTGTGGCTTCCTTTATGAAATCAATCCATCTCTTCTTTGGCCTTCCTCTTTTTCTATTCCCTTCTGTTTTTCCCAGCATTATTGTCTTTTCTAGTGAATCTTCTCATTATGTGTCCAAAGTAGGATAACCTCAGTTTCATCATTTTAGCTTCTAACGATAGTTCTGGTTTGTTCTAATGATGAATGATAATTTGTTCTAACACCCAGTTATTGGTCTTTTTCGCAGTCCATGGTATGCACAAAGCTCTCCTCCAACACCACATACTTTGTCTGTAATAAAAGTGAATTTGTCATTCTTTAGGCAACTCCAAACCCCTTGCAATATTCATGGTCTTGAAAGCCCTGCATTGCATTCTAAGAAACATGTGGTGAGAGAGAGGTTCCCATTCTGTAGGGCAAAACTCAGAACTGCTTTGCTGCTCATTCACATCCCTCAGCAGCCCTCCTGATGTGTGTGTACATGCATGCCCAAAGCTTTAACACCAGATTAATCATGAACAACCCTGCTAGTTTTTGCCAGTTGTGGGAAGAAAGAACGATCCTTTTCTTCTGCTGGAAACCCATGATCAGGCTTTGCTTCAGCAGATACAAGTTGTACTTTACAGCAGTGGTGAGATGCCTGTGGATTGACACAGATGTTGTCGGACTCCATTTCCCACCAGCTCCAGCTGGCATAGCCAATGGTGAGGAATGATGGGAGCTGTAGTCCAACCACATCTGGAAGGCCACAGGTCCCCTGCTCCTGCATTACAGCTTAGATCTAAGGCAGCTGAAGTGTTACCTGTCTCCTCATTGTTCCTGCATGGATTTTGAAGATCTTCTAAGGCCATTCTTCCTTCCAGGCAAAGTGCAGTGGGTAGCTACTGGTGAAAGGGCCTTTTTAGTGGTGGCCCCTGACTTATGGAACACCCTTCCCAGACAGGCTCACTTGGTGCCTACTCTGATGTCATTTCGGCACCATGCAAAGACTACGGACATTAATGGACAAAACCCATTTGTCCAGTAGGGCGAAAGGGGGCTGCCCCAACAGCCTCAGGCTGCCTTTAACTAGCCTCCCCTCCAGTAGGTGCCTGTAAGCTGCCTCCTCCTTAGTGTTGCCCATTGTGGAATCCAACTGGGAGGGGGACAAAATTAGAATTAGTTGGCTCTCCCAGTCATTGGCTCCGGATGAGACTTGACTCCACGTAGACCACATTCACATCATCCTTTTCTTCCATCATCATTCTACCTTTAAACAGTGATGGCTTCCCTCAAAGAATCCTGGGGGCTGTAGTTCATTAAGGGTGCTGAGAGTTGTTAGGAGAGCCCTAGTTCCCCTCACAGAATTACAGTTCCCAGAGTTCCTTAGGAAGAGGGATCGACTTTTACATCTTTCTGGGAACTGTTGCTCTACAGGGGTCTCCTAACAGCTCTCAGCACCCTTCGCAAACCACACTTCCCAGGATTCTTAGGGGGAAAGCCATGACTGTTTAAAGTAGAAAAATAAGGGAATAAATGTCTGGTGTGGATGTGGCCCTACAGCTGACCTCCCTGCCTTCCACCTTGCCAGTCCCACTGGGCTCCAGCCACCACTGGGCAAAGACCTTTCTGTTTTCCCACCCAGGCTCTATAATTTAATTTGTTCTGATTTAGTTTGGATGGCTTTTTAAAATTTTCTAAAAATGCCACTCTTACAGCTTTTGCTGCTTTTTGTGTATTTTTATATGCTGTGTTTATTTGTTTCATGCATCTTTATCCTAACCCTTTAGTTGGCAAGGCTCCCAGAGCAGCTTATATAAGATCAGTAAGGACAACACCACATCATTAAAATGACAGGAATGGGCTGTCTAACGAGGAGGAGGTGATGATAGTTTGCTTCTGCGGCTTCTTCCTCTTCTGCTCAGAGGACAGTTGAATCAAATGGTTTAAAATGTAATTTAATGTGCTTTGAAAGTTTGCAAGCCATCCTGAGAAGGCCGGAGTATAATAATAATAATAATAATAATAATAATAATAATAATAATAATAATAATAATAATTAATTTGTTTGTCGCCTATCTGGCAATTCGCCACTCTAGGCGACGTACATTAAAAGAGATAAAATACAATAACAGATGTAATCACATTAATAACAATAGGTAAAATACTGGACAGTCATCAATACATATAAAAGCAATTATAATAACAACGTACGATAAATGACAGAGTCATGGTGATTTACCCAATGACCTCAAAGGCTTGCTGGAATAGCCACGTCTTCAGGGCCTTGCGGAATACATCTAGGGAAGGGGCATGTCGAAGGTCACATGGGAGGGAGTTCCAGAGAGTGGGGGCCACCACAGAAAAGGCCTTCTCCCTAGTACCCACCAACCTAGCTGTTTTGGTTGGAGGGATTGAGAGAAGGCCTTGTGTGGCTGATCTAGTTGGGCGGCATAATTGGTGGCGGTGGAGGCGCTCTTTCAGGTAAGCTGGGCCGAAACCGTACAGAGTTTTAAAGGTTAAAACCAACACCTTGAATCGGGCCCCGAAAACAACCGGCAGCCAGTGTAGGTCAAACAACACTGGCGTGATGTGATCCCGTCGGCGGCTGTTGGTAAGTAAGCACGCCGCCGCATTCTGTATAAGCTGTAATTTCCGGGTCGTTTTCAAGGGTAACCCCACGTAGAGCGCATTACAGTAGTCCAATCGAGAGGTGACCAGGGCATGCACCACGAGCGGGAGCTGTTGAACAGGGAGGTAGGGTTGCAGCCTACGTATAAGGTGTAATTGATACCAAGCTGCCCGGCTCACAGCCGAAATCTGAGCCTCCATGGACAGCTTGGAATCAAGAACAACCCCGAGGCTGCAGACCTAGTCCTGTAGGGGCAACTTCACCCCACCAAACACCAGGTCAACATCTCCTAACCCTCCCTTGTCTCCCACAAGTAGTACCTCGGTCTTATCAGGGTTCAACTTCAACCTGTTCCTGCCCATCCATCCACTCACAGATTCCAGGCACTTGGACATGGTCTCCACAGCCCTCTCTGGTGAAGATTTAAATGAGAGATAGAGCTGAGTGTCATCCGCATATTGGTGACACTGCAGCCCAAATCTCCTGATGATCTCTCCCAGCGGCTTTACATAGATGTTAAATAGCATGGGAGAGAGGATAGAACCCTGTAAATCCCTTACATCAGTGGTTCCCAAACCATTCCCCCCACAGACCACTTGAAAACTGCTGATGCTCTCGGCGGATCACCTGATTTTTCTGTGTATTAGAGCAATTGTAATGTGGTGTATGACTGTTTCAGTTCTGCTTTTATTGCCTCTTGTGCTTCTGATGTAGTGTTTTATTGTTCAAATTGTAATAGAACGAATTACAATATAAGAAACAAAAAAACCATAAAATACAATTAAAACTAATACAAATATTTAATCCGGACATACTGTGGACCACGAGTTGACCGCTTGACTTATGGCGACCCTGTGAACAGGGTTTTCATGATAAGCAGTATTCAGAGGTGGTTTCCCATTGCCTTCCTCTGAGGCTGAGAGGCAGTGACTGGCCCAAGGTCACCCAGTGAGCTTCATGGCTGTGTGGGGATTCGAACCCTGGTCTCTCCCAGGTTGTAGTCTGACACCTTAACCACTACACCACACTAGGTCTCCCGCAGTTTGGGAACCTCTGCCTTAAATGAAACATTAATTTTGTTTATTTCCTTCATCATAATGATCCCAGGGCAGGTTGCAACATCAAAACAACTTCAAAGCAATCAGGCTACTGCAGTCGCGTTAACCACTGCCATAAAAAGATTTTTTTAAAAACCAGGTGAATACAACAGAAATGATTCACCCAGATACCAAATGGCTGCATTACCTCCCAAACCCTCTCCATAAGCCTCGGTACAGAGATGCCTCCGTGTATCATACAGTTTGACTGGCAATGGGACAAGAAATCCCTCCTCTGCCAAATTGAACACAGAGATAGGCTGGCATAGGGGGAGGTTTTCCTTCAAGTGTTTGGGCCACAAGTCATTTAGAGCCTTCTTTGTCAACATTAACATTAACACCTTGAAATGGGCTAAAGACAACCAGTGCAGATTCTTCGGGACTGGTGTAATGTGGTTCCAACTGGCTGTACCACTCAGCATCCTGGCAGCTGCATTCTCCATGGGCTGCAGCCTCCAAACCGTCTTCAAGGGCAGCCCTGTGTAAAACACATTACAGCAATTCAAGTTTACAGAGCATGGGTTACGGTACCAAGACCAGGAGTGGACGTAGCCGGCACAGCAGCTGAGACTGGGAAGAGGCGCTCCCTGCTACTGCCACCAGTTGGCCTCCAGTGACAAAGCAGTGAATGAATGATTGACTGGATGAACAAAGTGTTATCTACAAAACAGAGCCTTTCTCATAAAGCAGGAGTGGGGAACCTGCAACCCTTGGACTCCCTTCAGCCCCAGTCAGCATAGACTACAGTCAGGGAAGATGGGAGCTGGAGTCTTCCAACCAGTGCGGGCTGATGGCTCCATGTCAGTGGGGCAGCAGAATCTGCTCCAGGTTATAGTCCAAGGTGGACAGCTCCTTGAAAGTTTGGACTAAACCCATAGCAGATTCCACTGACATGGAGCCACTAGCCCCCACTGCTTCCAACATCTGGATGGCCACAGTTTCGCCATTCCTGCCATAAAACATCTACCTGTGTTTTTCTTCACTTTCTGTGCAATAAACCTCCTTTGCCGATGAAAGGAGAGTACATGCAGAAAGAAGAGACTAATGACTGCGGGAGGTTTTGCAAAGATATTTATCGGGCACTGTAATGTGCATGGCATTTTGCAAAGCAATGCAAGCAAAAGGGAGGTCTCTGCTCCGAGGAGCTTGCAATCCAAATTTAGATAAGGAATAAGTGTAGGCTCATTTGCCTGAATGAGCTCTTCTGCCTCCCTCCCTGTGCCCTCCAGTAACTCAGTTTGAGAGACAGCAGAAGACCAGGGAGGAAGTGAAAGGTTTTCCGGTTTTGAGGTGGGTGTTGGAAGACGAGAGAGGTGATGCCATGCAGGTCTTCCCGGTAGGGATGGGCAAATCTGTCCATTTTGGTTTCTCTCAGTTTCTCATATTTTCAATCTTATGTTCAGTTCCCCACATTTCCATGTCAGTTGCGATTTTTTTTTTTTTCAATAATTTTTATTCAAATTTTCATAAAACATACAAGACAAAATCATAAAACATTCAAAGACAAAAAACAAAATCAAAAATAGTTAAACAAAAAGAAAAAAAGAAAAAAGAAAAAAAAAAACAAAAATAAAAAATAAAGAGTAAAATATTGACTTCCCATTTGTCAAAGATCAAATCAGTTATAAGTCTATAATATATAGCAATCCTGTCTCTTAAGTCATATTATAAAATCACTTTCCTCCAGTAGTTATCTTACTTAATCATCAAATCTCATAAACATTACTTTATTCTTTCCACAAAAAGTCAAAGAGAGATTTCAATTCTTTAAGAAATATATCTATCAATTTTTTTTTTCCAGATAAGCATATCGATTAATCCATCTCATTACTAATTATGATAATCTTATTGTCATAACCATAGTCAAAATAAACATTTCAATTAATCCATCACATCAGAATCTGTTAGGTTCAGTAATTTCAGTAGCCATTGTTCTATTATCTCTATTAGTTCCATTTTCCATCTTCCATCTTCAGTAGTCTTGTTAAGTCCAGTAATTTCAATATCCAATCTTCCATTATCAGTATTCCATAATAATCTTGCTGTCAAAGCCATAGTCATATAGTAAGAGTCTGATGGGAATTACCTCTATCCCAAATATTTTCTTGCCATCCATTCTGAATAGGTTGCTGAAATACTGCTGTAAAATCATATCTCTGTTCTTTTTTTCAAAATACACTGGGTCATCTCTTAAAAGTTTTTCCATTGTCACATGGCTGCAGTTAATTCCATAGATTTTCTCTATATTGGGCTCCATCACATCATTCCAGTCCAAAAGATAATCCATGCCATTGATAACTTTATCTCTAGAATCTTCATTAATTTCTTCAGAGATAACATTGAGTTCCAAACAATAGATTTTATTTCTAAAGTCCATAGACTCCAAATCTTGTTCCTGTTCCACGTTTGTTCCAATCTCCGGGATCTCCTCTCTCACAGGGACCCCTATTCCAGTCTCCAGGGTCTCCTCTCTCACAGGGACCCCTGTTCCAATCTCCGGGGTCTCCTCTCTCACAGGGACCCCTTCCAGGGTCACCTCTCTCACAGGGACCCTTATATCTTTAATCTCCTGCTTCATTTTACTCAATTCAATTTTCGTTATCTCAATCTCATCCATTATTTTCTGAAACATAGTTATTTCCAGATTCTCAGCCACTTTCTTAATTGCCATTTTAAAAGAAAAATATAGGAAAACCACTTCTTATTTCAGCAACAATTGGGTTAATACTCCAGACTTGGTGACATCACAGTATAAACAGAGCAGACAGCCTTATCTCTCCAATAGTTAAGTAAACAAAATGCAGTTCCCAGGATCGAAACAATTAATGGCAATCGTCAAGAAACAGATTCGTCAAAATAAAATAGACCAAAAAGAGAGTAGTCTCAAAACAGTATAATATTTTTCAAAATAAAAATCTGGAATAGAAATCCCTCTTCTGTGTGTATCTTTAGAATGCAAATCCAGGACAGCTTTTTGCAACAAAAACAGAGATAAGCTATTAATTAGTGCGTAGCAGAGAGAAGTTACGGCTCCCCAGTGAGATGTCAAAAACCGATCAATCTGGCAAATCTCTTTTAAACAGCAACAATTTAAGTCAAGTAAAAGAAAAATATAGAAAGAAGGGTGCTTGCCTGTTAATGCGTTCTCTCTTAGAAGATAAGATGAACGTTCGCTTTAACAGATAGAGCTTGCTGTTGAAAATCCGTCCCACCTTCGTCGGCTGGACCTCGTCCCATAAATTAATGAGATCTGGTCGTCCCAACAAAAATAGGCTTTGAGGTTAATCTCTTCGTTTCTCCCTACCCGGGAGAAGTTTAATCAGTCAAAAAAAAAGAAAAAACTGACTGATATATCTGAATAAGCTTCTTTTGAGGCAGGAGCCCGTCTCAAAAGCAGGCACAGGCTAAGTCACCCTTCCCGGAAGTCGTCAGTTGCGATTTTTTTTTTAAAAAAGTCCTCCTTAAAAAAAAAAAAAATAAAAAAAAAAAAATCGTCAGCAAATTCCTCTGAATATACATAATTATAAGCAATTCTGCCTGGTGTACATGCCTTTGCAAAGCAATTTCCCCATATACGGTGCATTTTTGTATGTTATTTTCAGTAATATGTGCATTTCTGTGCGCAGCTGAACCCAGTATATACATTTTTGTATTGTTACTTGGCTGGAGAACTGCACTGCAAAATTCAAAAAAGTGCAAATTTCAAAGGATGGCTGGGTTTTGGTTTACATATTGTTTCAGCAGTGCAAATTAGGGAGGTTCACCTTTAAATGCAGACCGAATTGGATTCTCCCTCTCCTTACTTCTGGGGGAAACCTCAGGCATAAGGGGCACCAAAAGAGGAAGGATTTGGAAGAGCACAAAAGTTTTGGGCAGCTGAGGGTGGCAGGCATGGAGGAGCAAAAGTCTTAGGGTTATTGTGATGGTGCTGGCATTCTTGAGAATCCAGGTTCCACCCTACAGAACTAGGCCCAACAGACTCCCTTCAGTATTTGAGGCTTTGTTTTTTTTTTAGATGAGGAACTGCTACTTGGCATTCGGTTACAGCAACCCTTCCTCCCCCCCCCCAAACAAAGAGTCAATTGTGTTTCCAGCAGCTGAAATCCAAGCAAAAAACCCCCCAAAAGACGCAGAGGTTGCAGGGTGGGGGAGAGAGCCTTAAACTGTTTTATTACCACTCTTGCTGGCCTTCAGGTCCAATGTTTGTCCCCAGATGGTTGCGTAGTACCCATGATAAAAACTTCACAGTATTGAACGCTCAGAGTGTCAACAGTCCTTTCGGAAACGGAGCCCTGTGCTTGCCAAGATAATGCTGAGTATACATTTGAAAGGGTTCCTTTCTTTAAAAGGGTTTGGTTTTAAAAAGTGCTCTGCTATGGCATGTGTCCCAATTGATTCTTGGCCAAGTTCCCATTCAGTGCCTTGACATCCCTGCTGCCTTGATCTTCCTCTGATCCTTGGGAGTGGAATGGGGACAGGAGAGCAGGAGGGCCGTAGCTCAGCGGCAGAGCATCTGCTTTGCGTGCAGAAGGTCCCAGGTTCAATCCCTGGCATCTCCAGGTAGGACTAGGAGAGCACCTTGCCTGAAATCCTGGAGAGCTGGGGCCAGTCAGTGTAGAAAATAGGATCTAGATGGACCAATGGTCTGAGCCAGTAGAAGGCAGCTTCCTATGGGTGCCTTCCACTCAGTCTTTCCCCCTGGAAAGGGTTGCACTAATGGAATGCACTGCATGGCCAGAGATGAGGCTACCATAGCACTTCTGCAGAAACTCCATCCCCAGCCTAGGCATCTTCAGAACATCAGTTATGTTTATGCTGTGTCTTGTGTTGATGACTGACCTCCCTCCAACAGCAATGAGGAATGCACGTGTCTAGTGTGTCATGTATTGTCCTATGAATCACTTGATGAAAATGTTGAGCCAGTGTGCAGCAGCTGTGACAAAGGCACATTCCATGTTGGGGATCATTAGCAAATGGAGTGAAACTGCCAATATCATAAAGCTGTAATATAAACTGATGGCACGACTGCACTTGGAATACTGCGTACAGTTCTGCTCGCCTCATCTTGACAAGGATATTGTAGAGCTGGAAAAGGTTCAGAAAAGGCCAACCAAAATGATCAAAGGCAGTAGAGGAGTGGCACATTCAGAAGTCTGCTTGCTCTCCGTCATCATCTCCACACTCAGTCCTTCCCACGCATGCCTTCTCCCACAATGACATCCCTAGGAGCCAATCAGCATGAAAGGGGAGTGTGTTAGCTACTGAGAAGAGTCTTCTCAGTGGTTGACTCACCTCCTTTCACTCTGATTGGCTCCAATCAGCAGGAAGCATGTTAGCACGCTCCCCTTTCATGCCGATTGGCTTGTAGGGCGCTAGGGACATAGGGATCCTGCTCCCAAAAAAGTACCCGAGACCCCAGATGACTATGCCCCTGATCAAAGGCCTGGAACAGCTCTAATGTGAGGAAAGGTTATAAGATTTAGGGCTTTTTAGTTTAGAGAAAAGGCGAGAAAGAGGTGACATGACAGCAGTGTATAAAATTATGCATGGCATGGAGAAAGTGGACAGAGAAAAGTTTTTCTCCTTCTCTCATAACACTAGAACTCGTGGACATCCAATGCAGCTGAATGTTGGATGATTCAGGACAGACAGAAGGAAGCACCTCTTCACACACTGGATGCTATGGTTAAAACCATGGCACTCACTCACATAAGACGTTGTGACGGCCATCAACTTGGATGCCGAATGAAATGCGCCTATGGTCTCCTCTGGGAGAGCTCTTTGTATGCTCTTATGGGTCTGAATCTCCAGCCAGTCAATTTCATGGGATGATCCTACATGCTGGTATTATGAGCGAGGGAGAAAAACTTCTCCCTGTCTGCTTTTCTTGTGTTCTTCTTATGTGTCTATCTATCTGGAAGTTGCTAGATTCCGTCCCATGGCACATCTGTACATATGGCAAGAACAATGTGTGTGTATCACATGAGGGCAACCTGCAGTCTCCTGCACAGGAGGAATATGTATGTAGGAAACACCTTATATGGGAAATAGTTCTCAGGGAAATGTCTATGCAAACAATGCCCTTAGAACGCTTGAAAGGTGCCTCACCAATGCTAAGTTTCATTATCATTTTTGCCTAAAGAAATACAGCACTAATCCTTTCTTTAAAAAAAAAAAAGCCAGATTTTAAAAATGAGACCCAGCTTGCCTTTCCATAATCTTAATTTATTTATCCTGGCTAAATATTTACAATGAACTCTGAGGGCTCCTGCAGAAGACCTGTATATTCAGCATTCATCCTGAATTGCTTGCACAAAGCTTGTGCAGAAGTTATGCAGACTGTATTGTCTGGTCTTTACTGAGCATTTTTATTAGTTGTTTGGGGAGAGGTTCTACAACAATGAGCATTCGTCCTGCAGTCATCCTTATTTACTTGCAGGGTGTCTACATGTCTTCCCATTAATCATTCATCTCACACTTTCCAATGTATTTCCCCATCACTTTCCAAACTGCAAAAAGCCCTCTTTTTGTCAGGGCGACAGAGTGCTTGAATCCACTTTAATTGCACAAGCCTAAAGTTCTGGTACGTGCTTGAATCCCTCCTACAAAATACTGACAGTCTGGAGGCACCCTGAGTATCTTGGTGCAATAAAACACAAGAAATAGGACCTATGTCTAAACATTAACGATTTATAGAAAAACGTTTCCAGAGACAATTGAGAACTTTAAGATCTTTTTTTTAAAGGCCAAAAGAGGCATAATATGAAATGTCATTTTTAAATAGGTTTTCCAGGAGTCTAAAGGCTCATCTAACAAGAAGGTGGGTCTTTAACAGATTGAGGGAAAGGGATGCTGATGTAAACCAGCCTTCCCCAACATGGTGACCTCCTGATGTTTTGGACTACAACTCCCATCATCCTTAGTCAACATGGCCAATGGCTATGGCCAAAACACCTGGAGGGCACCAGGTTGGGAAAGGCTGCTGCAGGCACTTAATCCAGAGGTGGGGAACCTCAAGCCCAGAGGCCAAACATGGCCCTCCAGGCCTCTACAGCTGGCCCTTGGGACTCTACCCAGGCCATGCCCTCTCCCTAGCTAGGCCACGCCTCTCACCCTTCCTGTTTCACATCTTTCTCAAGGGCTCTTGCACATTCTTGATCTGTGCAAATGCCACTTACTTATTTCATTTCTTTATTATTAAATTTATATCCCACCCTTCCTGCCAGGAACTGGATGGAGAGATGTGGGAGTGCACTGAGACCTCTGACTGAATTTAGCTTACTGGACAAAGGTAAGAGTTGTACCTGTTGCTCCACTCACTTTTGCCTCTGGCCTCACCCATCGCTGGCATACCCCCCCCCCCATTCCAAGAAGGGCTGGAAATGTTTCTCTGTCCCTCACCTCATCAGCTACAGGTCAACATCTAACAGGGGAAGCTATAAACACTGAGTGGTAGTGCAGGATTTTGGCTTAGAAGATGGAAGCAAACTGAGACACAAGAAATCAGATCTGTGCCCCATAGCCCACCTGTGGCTGCAACATCAACCTGGAATGGTCGCTTGCATGCTATATCCTTTGCCGCATTGCAGATGAGGGGTGCTTATGGGACCAAACACCGTCTGCAGAGCAAGTGGGTGAGGTTCTTCTCATAAAGCAACTCTCCATACTTTTTGTTTTGCATTAATTCATGAAACCAACAGAATGACTCCCTAATCCAATTTACACCGGAATATTTGCTGAATGCCACCAGAAAAGCACTGCAACCTATTCTGAACAGCAACAGAATGCTTCTTGCAACCCAAATTTCAATGGGAGGAGGGGAGGGCAGCCCTGTAGCCAGCCTTCCTTGTCAGGTGGGGCAGCCATATTTCATTTGGGGGAGGGGCACATAGCGGCAGGGGTGGGGAGGATGTGAGGGCCAGCCAGGGGAAGGGAGAGGCGTGACCTTCCCCATCACTCCTCCTCCATCCAGAGAGTGTGTTAATTTACATGAATGATGTTTAATCTGTTGGATTGTCTCACCCTTTTTTGAGAGATCCCCCTAGGAATACCAGACTCAAAAGCTCGATTTTGCAAATAGCTACCATCCCCTTTCACCTGTGGCCTGTCCCTGTGTTCTGATTCTTCATGAACTGAACTGCTTTGGTAATGACAATGAGCTCCTGAGCTTGGCTTTGACACTACATTAAGTATCTCAGTTATAGATTTCACCCGAAAAACAAACTTGTCCATACTGCAAGTTTAGAGAAGGGAGTGAGTCCATCTTTGTTGTCTTGTTCCTGACCTTTAGATTTTCTCTCCTGTTGAACAATCAAGAGAAAACGTTTTAACTGGCTGCTATATATAGGATTAACTAAGCAATTGCAAACTAATTGTGGAAAGCAATTGGGATGTTTTACTGGTTGCTGGGTTGATTTTTCTGTCCTCAAACCCCAAAAAGGCCTCATGCACATATACGCATATAGGGAAAATCAGAAATTAGGCCTGCGTTACAGCCCAGGTAGCCAAACAGACAGCTAGCTAAGGCAGTAATGTATCTATTCCTCTAGGGCTATTTTTATCATTCGCCATCAAGTATACAAGAAAAAGAAGAAGAAATAGCCACTATGATTGTGACTATAGTGAGAGGTTTAAAAGAGTAAAAGGTAATTTGTTGTTGTTGTTATGTGCCTTCAAGTTGATTATAACTTATGGCGATCCTATGAATCAGTAACCTCCAAGAGCATCTGTCATGAACCACCCTGTTCACATCTTGTAAGTTCAGAAAGGGTAACTTAGGGTAGACATTTTTTCAAATCACTTTAAGTTATCTCTTTATTTCACCCTTTAGCAATAAGAACCCAATCCTGCTCTACTCATCATAATAACTGCAGAATAAACGGACGCTTGCTTCTTACTGCAGGCAAACAAACATGCTTCTTTATTGCTGGCCGGGTAGAGAATACAACTGAAAATGAAAATGAAAATCAGAGCAAAGGAAAATCCAAGGAGTGGAAGTCTCACTTTAATCCATAATACAAAGTTCTAATATTAACTCTTCAAATGTTATGTTACTAATATACAGACTGGTTTTTTTTCAGGATCACTTAAGTAATTCTAGAGCGATTGTGATCATGAAAAATCCACCCTCAGTCAGGGAAAGTCTTCAGTGAGTGAACTTTTGTGGGCTCTTCCAGATGAGCCTTTAGTTGGGTGCTCACATTGCCTTATTCACTGAATCTTTCAGAGGGTCCTATTCTTAAATCGCTCCTGTTCTTAAAACAAGCCACTATTCTTTAAATGGAGTTGTCATTGTCTGTTATGTCACAAATTAAAAAGAAGACAATTTCCCCCAAAAAATCCTGGGGTGAGGGGAAAGCACAGCTCTGCAGGGGGTGCAGTGTCCCCATTTGTCCCCCCAACTACAGAGCTGGGGGAGGGGCTGGGAGAGGGGAATGATGGAGATGGCACACCAGGAAAGGCACCACCTTAGAAATCCATGAGTAAGTGAGGGGGAAGGGCTACAACTGAAAAAAAACATGGGCAGTGGGACTGAACACATCTGCCTCCTATCCCAGATCCGGTTGTCCCAGGGTCTGGGGGGGAAGGAGAGAGGGAGGGGAAATGTGTCTTTATTTATTCTTTAATTTATATCCCGCCCTTCCTCCCAGCAGGAGCCCAGGGCGGCAGTCTTCTCCTCCAACCCTTTCGACTTTTTTCTAGAGTAATGCAGAAGCTGAGCCAGCACTGCCCATAGAAATTAAGGAGCAGTGAGTTTCCCAGATTGCACTTCTGCTGAAAGATTGTTGTCTTGGCCTGCCTTGCAACTGTCTCCCTGTTTTTATGCCTCATGCCTCCATCCTGAAGGGAGGACCCTGTTCTCTGTGTGGTATTCCTGACTGCAGGGCTTGGCTGCTACATTTCTGTGCCAAAAAACAGGTGCCGAAGCCCCCCGCCCCCTGAGAGAGAGAGAGTGGCATTTCCCTGCAACATGTTTCAGACCCTGGAAAGAGGCTCCAGCAACACAAAAAACAAGCTCGACTTTTAACATCCAAAGGAGAGAGAGTGAGAGAGAGAGCTGACTTGCCCTTGAGCCACAAAGGTTTGAGACATTTCACATACTATCCCTGTTTGCCGAAACTCTGGTTTTAAAGGCCTTCAACTGGGAGGCTGTTGCTTAGATCATACGCGCCACTGTTTTCGTCTTGCAGAAGGAGCTTCTCGATGGTCAGGGTGCCCATCTCCTTCCTTGAGTCCTCCAGCTCTTCAGGGACCAGATCCGTGACTGAAATAGGAAGGGGGAGAAACTGGGGTGCGGGGATGGCAGTTGAAGCTGGTTGATACTGCAGGGATGCCGCTGGTAACGTCGAGATGGGCTGAGTCCATGGGAAGTAGCTCAGAGGAGCTTGCTGGTCCATGCCGTCCAGGTGAGGCACAACAGCTGGCGTAGAGGTGGATCTTGCCTGTTTGATTAAAAAAGAAAAACCACACCGACCCGTCAGTTGTGTTTCGCTAAGGCAGGGGTGGCTTACCTGTGGCTCCCCAACTGTTGTTGAGCTCAGCCTCTCACCATCTCCAGCCAGCATGCATGGCCAATGGTCAAGAGGATGGTGGGAGATGTAGCCGAGCAACATCTGGAGGGCCACAGGTTAGTCACCCCAGGCTCTAGAGGTTTTGCAACCAGCTCCAGCTGATGCTCACCCGTATCTATTTATTCATTCCCCACTCTTCACTTGTAAGGTCCCCAACATGTCTTACAAAGTCTCATCTTTAAAACAATATCAGACTTAAAAAGAAGCACAAGAACCAACAATTAAGGTGAAAAGCCCCAAAACGAAACACCGTAGAAAGCTAACAAAGAACCATTTTAATTCATTAAGAGATAGAGTGTGACTTAGTTGTTAAAGCACTGGTGGTGGTGGAGGAAACCTGTGGCCTTACAGATGTTGTTAGGCAGGGAAGCGGGAAGCTGGAGTCTGGCAACCTCTGGAGGACCACGGCTCTCCCCTCCCTCCATGAGAGTGATGGTCTAGGACTGGGGAGACCCAGGTTCAGATCTGCGCTTGGTCATGAATCTCCCTAGGTGACCTTGGACCAACCCAGTAGCAGCCAGGCGGAGTGGTAGAGCAGCCCCTCTGAGACCAATGTTGCTACAGCTTACTTGGATGGGGCTCACAGGTGGGGCAGAACAGTGGTGAGGGGAGAAGGCGGCATGGACACACTAGCAGAGCCAACCCAATACCCCTGCCAGTACAAGCACAGACCCCTGATCTCTCAGCCCCCCTGCCCTCCCTAGCACCATCTGCAGAAGCTGTAGCAGCCCCAGTGCCAGGAAGGAGGCTCCGTGGCTCAGCCCCACCACGGCAGCTACTTCTGGTCCACTCGTAGAGGAATTGTGTGAGAACAGAATGGGAGTTGGCGGAGAACCACGAAAGCTGCCCAGAACGAATGAATAAATAGACTCTGCTAACTGATGCTATTAAATGCCTGGGAGGGGAGGGAAAGAAGGCCACAGAAAACAATGGCAGAGCCCATGCTTTGCATGCGGAAGGTTTCAAGTTTACTCTCTGGCATCTCCAGTTTAAAAAAGGCCACGTAAGAGGAAATAGGCGAGATCTCTGCAGGAGAGTCAGGGTGGATATTACTGGGCTAGATGGAGAAGGAGTCTGACCCTGACACAAGGCCACTTTGCATGTTCCTACACTCCCTCTGTCTGTCCTCTCTCCTTGCCTTGCTCAGGGTCTCGACTAGACCTCCCATTAGGGATGGCGGAGAATTCCTACGGATTTGGAACTGGTACTGGAAATCACGTCGATTCGTGTGTTCATTCTCAACCCAGAACGGAAATCTGGGAAGCGGACACATTCTGTATTCACTGCTGTCATTTCTTTAGGTCTGGAAATGTCATTGTCTTCTCCCCCATTTTCCTGACCTTTCTTTCCATTGAAATCAATGGTGTGACATCATGTTACGCAATTAATTACACAGGGTTGCATTTAACTAAGCCCCACTCAGAGCAGACTGACTGAAAATAATGAATCTAAGTTAGTCGTGCCTATCAACTTCAGCGGGTGTACTCTAAGTAGGCCTAGCACTGAATACCACCCATAACTAATTATGTTATATTCGGCTTCAGCAGCAAAATAGACAGTGTTGTTTTATGCAGAAGCTGAACTAGAGCGGACTGAAAACAACACTGCACCTGATGGATACAGGATGGACCGCCTTACTAGGGATGTAAGGAGAAAGCAATTTACATCTGGCCCTGTGTTCTTTGCAAGCAATGCTGTTTCCATTCCACTGTAGTTTGGCATCTGCTAAAACCTACGTTGTTCGTTTTGCTATCCACTAGGGCTGAAATTAATGTAATTAATTACTTGATTGCTTCTTCTTTCCCCGTCATGGAGGGCTTACTCCATGAATGTGCAGTGACTGCCTGGGGAGGTGTGCGTGTACCTGAGTAAAACAAGCAACAAAACCAGAACAGAGCATGTGACTTAAGATCCTCCGACCTTTTATAGCAGGTTGCTGTGGCATGCAGCTCGGGATGTTGCTATAAACAAGGAAGATAAAGCGTTGGATCCCCTACATTGTGCCCTGTCAACGGTAACTACTTTTGCAAAGAATTCCAGTGCAGTGAAGCCTCACAGATAAAAGGGACTTCAGTATGGAAAGTCTGTGGATTCCCCCAACTACCACTCCTGAAATCAATGGGGGATCAGGTCTTTGCTTGGGGGTGAGGCCAAACAGCTGTTTTTACTTTACGTAACTTATGTAACTTTACGTAACTTACGTTTTTCTACAATATCCAGATAGTTACCACTTTAAAAATGGTTTGTGTGAATTTTAAAAAAATGTATATTTTATTGATTTTTGGAAAGGAAACAAGGAACAATACATATCAGCAAGAGGAAAACTCCCTCTTCCCTCC
This sequence comes from Rhineura floridana, assembly GCF_030035675.1. NCBI lineage: Eukaryota > Metazoa > Chordata > Lepidosauria > Squamata > Rhineuridae > Rhineura > Rhineura floridana. The sequence goes on from NC_084491.1 coordinate 41,173,769, forward strand.
CTCTATCTCTCTCCACTCCACTGATTATACTCTTACCTTATCCTCACAAAATGCTGGAAAAGAACAACTTAAAAGAATGCACATCAAGATGTTGGATTTTCTACCCATGGACCCCCTTTGAGTTTTTTTTAAAATGTAAAGCACTCTCCAAAGCCGTCAAATAAAATTATTATTAATTGCATTTAAAAGGCAGCTGCAAGGAACTTTGTGCAAATATCAGGTGGAAACAGACTGGGAAGAAAACGGGTATGTATCATGATCTAGGCTCTCCCTGCAGATATTCAGATCTGATATTTGATATTTTGGGTAGCAAGGCAGAACAATGCGATTTATGGCTCTCATCAGTTACAACAATTCACAGGCTGCAGTTTGGAGCCAGGAGATTCCTCGTTAGTCAAAGGCAATGCTAAGCTGATGACTATACTTTCTGACTCCATCTTTCATTTTCCCTGAGCTGTAAACAATGACCTCCTAAACGTTTTTCCTTCTCATATGAGGAAGCTTAAATAAGTAACAGTCTGTGCTTAAACTAGAGCCAAAGAGAATTTGCATTTAAAAAATTCTCTTTGTGATGGTCCTCTGAGAATTCTGATAGCAAGCATCCACCGGGTATTTAAATATTTGCAAAATGCTCACTGCATATTGCACATGGCATCTTTATTGCTCAGTTATGCTTATTTTCAATATTTGATATTTGACAACTGGCCACACTGGGAAGGGCCGTAGCTCAGTGGCAGGGCATCTGCTTTGCATGCGGAAGGTCCCAGGTTCAGTCCCCAGCATCTCCAGGTAGGGCTGGGAGAGACCCTGGTCTGAAATCCTGGAGACCAGCTGTCAGTCAGTGTACTGCACTTAGATGGGCTGCTTCGTGAGGATGGGTGAGATATATATTTATTTAATTGATTAATTAATTAATAATGATAGATAGGCCAATGGTCTGACTGCGCATAAAGCACCTTCCTATGTTCCATACTTGATGATTAACACATGACAGTATTTGGGAACCGTGCAATCTTGACGGGAATCTTTCACTGTCAAAATCTGAATTTCAAATAAAAATGGCATAACTGAGGAGTGGGACTTGTGGGTTTCCAATTCTTTCGAATATTTGCTGAAGCTCAAAAAGACGCCTATAATGCAAATGGAAAATCTGTGTTGGCTAGAATATGTAGAGGTGCCCCAAGGCATTTTGATATCTGATGAAGAAAATATGTTTCCGTTCATTAAGGCAGAGCTGCTGCATCATAGGAAAGCCAGTCCTGATGATGTACACTTAGGATGTCTGTGTTAACAACATTCATTTGTGACACCGGCTGCAGGGAGGCTCAAATGTGCAGCAAACGTGCAAATATAATTAGACCCTCGTATCACCCTACCTGCAGTGTTGCCGATTTGTTATTGGGCCAAATTCAAGGGGTTACTATTAGTATATAAAGCCCTCAACAGCTTGAGACAATTTCACTTGACGGGTCACCATATGTACCCACTTGACTGCCTTGATTATGGAACTGAGATTTTTACAAGGGCCACATAATATTCATTCTGCGCTCTGCACCCTTATCAAACCACAGTTCCCAGGATTCTTTGGGGAAAGCCATAACTGTTTAAAGTGGTATAATACTGCAATATAATGCAGAAGGGGCCTATGTTGATGTGTTTTTAAAATTTGTTGATTTTATCTGTATTGTCATGAATTGTTTATATTGTTTTATGTAAACTGCTTGTATTAGAAGTTGTTGTTTTTATTAAGAGGTATATAAATCTTGTTCAAGAACAACTTTAAAAATAATAGAACAGACCCATTGCCCCAACCCAGTCAAACTCACCGCAAAGTTTGTGATTAGTGGCTGAGATGCATAAGTCAGCACCGAAGAAGTTCCCACCAGGGTGTAACTAGGGCACATGGGCTGGACATACATGTCTGCTGAATAAGGGCAACTGACTGCTTCATGTGACATGTAATCTGGGTAGGTGGCCCACTGGGTCAAAGGTTGCAGAGAGGCTGGAGAAGGTTGTGTCAACCACCCGGAACAGAGCGATCCGTCATCCATCACCGGTAATGCAGGACTGACAAAGTCCAAATCTGTGCAGATCTGGCCTGGGGAGGGGTGGAAGGCTTTGTCAGTTTCAGTTCTCCCAGTTTCTAATTTTTCCAATTTTAAATTCATTTCTCCACGTTTCTATGGCAATTTGCAATTTTTATTTTGTTTAAAAAAATCCTCATGAAATTTCTTTCATATTTTAGGGCAAAATTCTCCTAATACACACACTTTTGTATGCCGTTCTGACTAATGCACACTTTTTTTTGCAAGCAATTTCTCCTAATATAATGCATTTTTGTATGTTGTTTTCACAAGTATATTTATTTTTAAGGACACTTTCCCCTAAGACATACATTTTTATAAACATTGTTGGCTTGAAGAGTTGCATCGCAAAATTCGGATAAGTGCAAATTTTGAAGGGTGGCTGCCTTTTGGTTCCATTTTGCTAGAGAGGTGAACTTGATAGCTTTGCCTTTCAGTATAAACTGAATCAAATTTCTCCCTCATCCTAGGAGAGTTAGGCTAAAAGACGGCCAGAAATTCAAACCAGTGAACAAAGAGATGGAAACACAGAGAGAGAGAAGTACTGAAACACTTACCAGTGGGTGAATAGGAGGGGACTGGCTGATGGGGGAAAAACACCTAAAGGAAAATCATAGTTTGATATCAGTTATTTGAGAAACATAAACACCATAGAAACTATTACTCAGAGGCCAGCTAGGAAACTCATTTCAGCAGTGCTCAAATATGTGACCAAAGTTCACTCCCAAATAGGGTTGCCAGGCTCAGGGCCTGATCCTGATCCTGTATCTTTAGAAGAGAAAGTCAGCCAAGCACAAGTGTTATTGCAACTCTGCAATGGGACAAACCACAAGGTGGAATTCTCCCTTCTCCTCCACAACTTTTAAAGATACAGAAGACCTCTTGGTTGCCAGGCCCAGCGTCCCAGAGGTCTTCTGTATCTTTAAAAGTTGTGCAGGGGAAGGGAGAATTCCACCTTGTGGTTTTTCCCATTGCAGAGTTGCAAGAACACCTGCACTTGGCTGACTTTCTCTTCTCCTAAAGATACAGGATCAGTCTCAGGGCATGGACCTGGCAACCCTACTCCCAAATGAGATTTCAAGCCCAGCACATGGATGTGGAAAGGGCCTCTTTTGGTAGTTCTGCTGTCACAGAAATGCAGAGGATTGTGGCCCGGGAGAGGGCTTTCTCTGTGGCAGCTCCAAAACTGTGGGTCCTCCTTCCAGCAGAGTGTCTAGCACCTTTTTTGTATAGCTTCCATTTTATGTTGAAGATGCGCTTCTTTCACATGGCTTCTGACAATTATTTTGCTTTGTGGGATCCACTTTTATTGAACCTACACTGTTCTGTTTTAGTTATTCTAATGGTTTTACTTGTTTTTAGAACTGTGCATTAACCTGTAATATCCCACTCTGGGACCTTGTGGTGTAGGGAGTGGGGTAGAAATCATACAAGCAAGCAAGCAAACAAAATGGTCCCAATAGCGCCTCTGCTTGGAGAATGAAAGGCCAGGAAAAAAAGGGGGGTATATAAGCAATCCTGTCCCACGGCGTATCTGCATTTCAGCTGTGCCTATGTAGGTGTTGCCCGCAACTTCTCCCGACTCAATTTTAAAATTAAACGTTTGCTCAATGAAGGTTGAACAAAGCTTAATTTCAGGTCTGCCAAACCAAAGTGTAAACCTGGAAGGTTTTGTGTAGGCGACATCAAGATGGAAACCTATACGAATCAACAGAGAGAGAGAGAGAGGATTTTGCCCACGAACTGTGGTTTGCCCACGGTCTTTCCTACCGTTGTTGCTGCTGTGGTGGCCACGTTTGCATTCTGAACACTGCCACGCTTTCTCTTCAGGAGCTCCTTTACTGGCTCTTTGACACGGACACCTTGATAGGGACGTGGCAAGGGCAGCGGCGGCTCAGGTGCAGAAGCTGGGGGGGGAGGAATTGACCATTATTTTTCTTCCTTAGCCCTTCAAATATGTCTTCTTCAGTTTTTTAAAAAAGACAAATTTAAAAATCATTACTATTACAGTTTATTAATTTATATACCACTTAGGTGCCAAAAGAGAGCGGATTGGGAGGTGTGCAAGGGTAGTACAGAAGGAGAGAGAGGGGAAGTTCTATTGCATGAGCAGAAGTTGTTCTGCTTGAGCAATGACTTTGCTGGCTACAACTTCAAGGGAGGCTTGGAGGGTGGTGACAAGGGACAGGGTCTTTTCAGTTGTGGCTTCCCATCTGGGGAATGTCCTCCCCGCTGAGGTCTGCCTGGATTCTTCATTGACATCTCTTCGGCACCAGGTAAAGCTTTTCCTTTCCCCCAGGTCTTTGATAGACTACAATGATATTGTTTGTTATTAGTGGGCTGCCAAAGTTTCCTGTGGCTATATGGATGGTGGCGGTTGTTTTATTGAATTGTTTTTATGGTATGATATATGCATTTGTGTTGTAAGTTGCTTGGGATGTTCAGGTAAATCTAATTAACAGCAACAACAGCAACAAACCCTCCGCTCATATTATGAAGTTGCTGTGCACTGAGCTGAGGATGCTGTGTTGGGGGTCACCCAGGCCATTTGTGGGACTGCAATTCCTTGACTGGGAGCCGTGACAGGTAAACAGATGTGAAGCTGGGTTGAATGTGTAGTGTAGACATGCCCTGATCTTTCCCTCCCTTAAAAAAAAAAAAAAGCAAATTAGAATAGGTGCAGATCATAATATCTGAGTCAATGGATTGCTGATATCTCCTCTGAATAATCAAGCTGGCAGTCAGCCAAAAAGCCACTCTGAAGCCTTGCGTTATCAGCCACAAGGAGACCCAATTCGGTCCAGTATCTGAAACAGGTAAGCATTATCACACGTAAAATATTCCGCGGCAACAACTTGCCACTATATCAAAGCTTTGGGAAATAAGGAAATATTGATATATCCCTTGATAGCAACCTTTTCTGTGGCACAGCGCTTTGATTGCAATCTGCATGTATATCCCAGCTGATTCACACACCAACTTCCTAATCAAACAGGCAACAGACCTGTTCATTCTCCAGAGAAGTCCAGCTTCACCTTGTTCATCAAAGCCATATCAAAACATAAACAACTCGAAAGGTGGAATGCAGAAATGAAGGAAGCTGCTTTATATTGAGTCAGATTAATCAGCATTGTTGATACTGGCCACCAGCTGCTCTATACGGTTCGAGGCAGGGGCAGTAAAGACTGGTAGCTCCGATCTCAGTGGGGCAGTGAATCCACTCCAGGTTTTAGGCCGAGTTTTCCAGGGGCTGGCGAAGGTGCTGAAAGCCAACAGCACCTTGGACACTCCTTGAACGTTCAGACTAAAACTTGGAGTGGATTCACTGCCCCGCTGACATTGGAGCCACCAGTCTTCACTAGGTAGGGGTCTCTCCCAGCTCTACTTGGAGACCCTGAGTACTGAACCTGGGACCTTTTGCATGCAAAGCATGTCCTATCCTACTCAGCCATGTTCCTTCCCTGAAAAGGGTTGTATCCTTTAGTACTGGTGCAAAAGGCAGAGGAATATCATTAGATCATTAGGGGATCCAGAAATGGGAAAACACAGAAATGTGCAATTCCATGTGGAAATGCCGTGTATCACCTATGCAGAGGTGCCCAAGGGGGAAAAGTCCAGACGGCATCTGCCCTCCCGCTAAGTAACAAATGGTGCGATACGCCAGGAAATTTTCCTGTGTGGATCTCATTGAAATAAAAGGCAGCTGGATGAAAGGGATTGGCAGGTATAAGTAAGCCCTTGGATGGTAGCTAATTTTTAACAGCTGTCCCCATTTTCAGAGGTGTTGCCCTGTTTCTGGATGATCCTCCCCAGAGAGTGCCACCCAGCACCTTCATTGCTAAGGGGAAGAACCACAGTCACATGGCAGGGGACCTGCTCTGCACGTGGAAGGACCCAGGCATCTCCAGTTAAAAGGCCCTCAGGTTACAAGAGGTGACTGGCTGCTTTGGTGGCAATGGCTGGTATATGACTTTAGGGTGCCAGGTGAAGAACTTTCCGTTTGCCAGCTGTATGGTGAGAGAAGTCATTTAACAGACGGTTTTATCTGTCATTTTACCTTTCTGTGTTTGTACCTTTAGGCGCCGTTTGCCGCAAAACACCGGCCTGCAAGCCTTCGATAATCACACGTGATGGAGAAGTAGTGTGCTGAACAGAGACAGAGGTATATTTCTGAGGAGCGGTCTGTCCCGAAGCATGAGAAGGGTCCAGAGATTGACCCCCAGTGCATTCCCTTCATGGCGCCCCTGGTGGTCAGCCCTGGCTTTACAACAGGAGTGGAGAATCAGCCTGTGGACTCTGTTCCCTCGTGAGCAGCCTTCAGGGGATGGGGGGTGGGTGCTAGTTGTGGGTGTGGCCAGAGGCAACAGTAGGCGTAGCCAGAGGCAAAAGTGGGAAGAGCAACAGACCTGACTATTGCCTTTGAACAATAAGCTACATTCCAACCACACAACACAGTCAGAAATTTCTTCATCCACCCACCCCACATCTCTCCATTTTTCATCCAGGCAAGCAAGAAGCAGTCCAAGGATATATTTCACCCAGGCAATAGCACTTGAAGAGGGCGAGGAACAGGGCCAGTGGGGTGTGTGGCCTCAGAATAAGAGATGGGGCCTGAGCATTCATTCATTCATTGGCGATCACTCGTGGCCGAGTAAGATTGCCTTCCAAGAAAATTTGGTTGGAAGACGCCTGTGCGTGAATTGGTTTTATGTGGGGAGATCGATGCACAATGATCAACACACAATCTTGACGGGAAAAGACTTTGATCCAATGGCATGGGTACCACGATGATTGGAAGTCTTATATCTGCTGCAGCCTTCATCCGCCTTCACAGCCGTTGTAACATACACATTGTTATCCTCCACCTGTTCTACCATTGAGGACTTTCTTGGATCGTTCTTTGTCTGGTTCCTCTCCCTTGACCTTATCGCCATGGGTGACCCTGCTAGGAGTACATGACTCCTGACGGCATCACTCACAGGGTCCATTGGAACACGTAAGCCCACTCACCACTACAACCAGTGGGGTATAGGCTGAGGGGAGTCCTGAGGGCCAAACAGATGCCTGGAGGGTCACATTCCACCCATCCCGGCCTGAGGTTCTCCACAACTTCCTTACAGCATCAATTCAAAGCTCTTTAGAGTCAACACAGAACTTCCAAGTCCTAACTTTGGATTTTGGATCTGGATCGCCAGGCAGGATCAAGAAAAGCTTTGCAAAAGGTCCACTTGTCAATCTGCTACATGCAATTACACTTTACCCCCATCCAGAGTCTCCTCTAACTGCAAGTACCAGGAAACTGCTTTGCATTTATCAGGGATTGTTCTGTAAATATTTTTTATTTACCCACACGTATTTCTAACATTTTGCAATGAACAAGAAATACCTGGCTGGAAAAATATATATACTGGTTTCAAAGCCATCCGTCAAAAAAGCCTGTTAAGAAAATGTAATCCAATTCTTCTGGATTTCTGAACAGATGGACAGAAATTATAAGCAAAGAATATTATTTTATGCAAGTCTGAAGGTTCATCTGAGAATTTTGGTCTAGTTTTACAAGGTGCTGCTGGGCGCTATAATTCAATCCTTGATGGATCTGTTCATACGCTTGTGCCAAAGTCCATAGTCACATGCTTTTCATGATCACATCTAGCTCTTGAGTTGCTGGCCTGATCCAGTTTTTAATAAAAAATATATTGTTTTCAGCTGTTTCTTTCCAGCAAAGTGCATATTGCAACAAGCTCTGGGGATAGAGTAGGCTAGAAATTTAAGGAAACAATCATTTCCCCCCCCCCCATGAATGGAGTAAACAATTCAGGAGTAAGTAAGATGCACATCAAGACAACACTTAGTCCACATCACCAACAAAAACAAAGCATGGGTATTAACAAGTCTATCTGCTCATGTATATTTCCTGTTGCTCTCAACTTTCCCATAATTCCCATGGACCTAGGGTTACCATCATTTTGTCATTTCAAAAAGAGTACATTTGGCTTCGATAAGTGAAAAGTAAGAGTATCCTGTTGCACCATCTCAAAAAGAGTACATCTACTCTTAAAAGAGTACGGTTGGTAACCCTACATGGACCCTCATTGTTCACATGGCTCCCGTTGACAACTTTCCCATGTCTCCTGTTTATCTTCAACTTCTCCACAGCCTCTCATCTTCCCTCCTCCTCTCCACATCTTTGTCAAGATTAACATTGCAAGCTCCTTGGGGCAGGAAAGTTCCCCCCCCCTTTTACTTATGTTCTGCAAACCTCCATGTGCATTGATATGTATGACTGCACAAGTGGTGCAATCTTCTTATAGATGAACAGGCAAGCAACCTTGGGGAATGAATGACTCACATTCTAGCACACCACAAAACAGCCCAGGCTGGCAGGTAAGAGCAGCCTGATTCTTAGTTCCTGTGGTCACCATTCATGGCTGACGTTCATTTATATGGTGAGATGTAAAGCACTGCATTTGGGGATGGTAGTCTGGCCAGGGCAAATCCTGCCCTGCACCCCCATCACTGATTGGCCCCATAACAGGGATCCTACAGCAGGCTGTTCTTTTAGGAATCCATGAATCAACTATCAAAACTACAGGCTGTTTGCTAAGTACGATTTTAAGCTCCGGGTTCCAACACCAGGAAAAATAAAAATAAAGGAGAAGGTGCCCAAGGATATAAAAACAAGCAAACAGACAAAGGCCTCATTTACGCTGCGTCATGCCACTTCCCCCAAAGAATCCTGGGAAACATCATTAGTTAAGGATGCTGAGATTTGTCAGAAGTCCCCAATTCTCCACACAGAGCTGAAGTGCCAGAGTTTCCTGGGAAAGTGGGATTGATCGTTAAACCACTCTGAGAAGTGAAGCTCTGGGAGGGGAATAGGAGGACTCCTAACAACTCTCAGCACCCTTCACAAACTACACTTCCCAGGATTCTTTGGGGGAAGCCATGACTCTTTAAAGTGGGATCATACTCCTTTAAAGTTATAGTGCAGGTGAGACCAAAGTCAGAACCCCCAAAACAAAAATTGGTATAAAAGCAATTTACAAATTGACAAAACAAGACTATACAATTATAACAAAGGGTTTATTGCCTCCCAAAACTGTAGTCCAAAGGTGAGTTTTTCAAAATATAAAAGAAAGGGGTGACTCCCAACTGTCATCCTCTCATTTATACCTTCAGCCATTCAAACACTCAGCCAATATTCATACAGCATTCTCTAGCATTCTAGCCCATGTACTCCCCCCTCTCACTCAGTCACTTACCATATATCACTTAATAAAACCGCACTTGCCATATTTACAGATATTAAAATACAGGGACATCACAGCTTACCCCAAAGAATCCTGGGAACTACAGTTTGTTAAGGGTGCTAGTGCAAAACGCGGCGGCCAGATTGCTGACAAGGACCAAGCGGTCCGAGCATATAACACCTGTTCTGGCCAGCTTGCACTGGTTGCCAATATGTTTCCGGGCTAGATTCAAAGTGTTGGTATTAACCTATAAAGCCTTATACGGTGCGGGACCACGATATCTTGCGGAACGCCTCTTCCGATATGAACCGGCCCGTGCACTACGTTCTGCTACGAAGGCCCTCCCCCGGGTTCCGACTCACAGGGAGGCCCGGAGGGTGATGACAAGATCTAGGGCCTTCTCAGTGGTGGCCCCCGAACTATGGAACAGTCTCCCCGAGGAAGTACGCCTGGCGCCGACTCTGCTCTCCTTCCGGCGCCAGGTCAAAACCTTCCTATTCTCTGAAGCATTTTAAGTTACACTGATTTACTTTTTAAAATGTTTATTGTATTGGATTGATGATTGTATTTTAGTATTATTTTGTTATTCATTGTATTTTTATGCTATTTTATGTTCACCGCCCAGAGAGCTATTGCTAGTCGGGTGGTATATAAATTTAATAAATAAATAAATAAAATAATAAATAAAGGCTGCTGGGAACTGTAGCTCTAGGAGGGATCTCCCAACAACTCGTAACTAGCTACAGTTCCCAGGATTTTTTGAGGGATGCCACGACTGTTTAAAGTGGCATAATAGTCCTTTAAGTGGATGGTGTGGATGTGACCACAGTCAATGTTTTTGGTGGTGGTGATGGTTTGCAAAACTTTGGCTCCCGAAGGAACCGAGATAACTTTGACTCCAGAATAAGCTGAGATACACTTTCCAGCTCTCTTGGCTTCTTCAACTGCAGAAGGCTTATCACCGTTATGTCTCTTGCGCTAAGCACCACCACCGCCATAGGAGTGATAGGACGGCAGGGAATGCCCTGCTTTGGAAGGCTTCCTTCAGCAACGTATCGGTGTGAGGTCTGTCTGCTCCATGCGCTGCATCTTGTCAGTGGCTGATTCTTATCATGAGATAAGAACTGCTGGAAGCTGCCCTTTGTGTGTGTGTGTGTGTTTTAAATTATTATTATTATTATTATTATTATTATTATTATTATTATTATTATTATTAAAAAGGAGAGATTATTCAGATTCAAGCCAAATTTTATTCCCCACCTCCAGAGCATTCAGCGTCTCACTGCTGTTACACTGCAGGGGAAATGAATAACAAATGGCTATCTGGGAAAGGGAAAGCGTTTCATGTGCCTTCCCAATTGTAATGTCCACAATGTCAGAAGTTTTCATAAACACACCCACCCAATTTCAGTGGGTGATTTCGTGTGTCCTGGGTACTCGCACTGAAAATGAATGGCCACGATGACCCCTGACTCTGGCCTGGTCTACCCGTGGGGCAGAATGAGGTGGTAGAGTCCTGAGGTGTTAGAATGGGCTGTATCACTTCAGAAGGCAAGTGGAGGGGGACCACACTTTTGAACACTCCCTGACTTTAATAAACCTACTTAAACCTAGGAAGCTGCCTTATACGAAGTCAGACCGTTGGTCCTTCTAACCTAGTATTGTCATCTCAGCTGGCAGCAGCTCTCCAGGCTCTGAGGCAGAGAGAGGTCTACCTGATCCTTTGAACTAGAGATGCCAGAGATCAGTTTGGTCTATGATAGTAAATAAAAATCAGTCAATCAGATGCCAGAGATTGAATTTGGGACCTGCCCTGGGCAAAACATGTGCCACTGAGAGATGGTCGCTCACTTATTGTCTGCTCTTATTCATTTTTCCTTACATTTATATACTATCTTTCTTCCATCATGCAACTCAAGGTGGCACACGTGCGGTTCCTAAGTGGTCACCCATCCAGGCCCTGTCCACGTTACAACCTGCTTAGCTTCTGCAAAGTGGTGGCCTCATGTGCCTCCAGACCAGCCTTCCCCAACCCAGTGCCTTCCTGATGTTGTTGGACTCCATCTCCCATCAGTTCCAACCAGAATGGCCAGTGCTCAGGGATGATGGGCGTTATAGTCCAGCATCATCTGATGGGCACCAGACTGGGGAAGGCTGCTTCAGACCATACTGTCATCCTAGATAAGCTCCTGAGGAACCCAAGCTTTCCCCAGGACGATCAGGGTTTGAAAACCACAGTGATAGATGACGCTGACCACGGGAAATTTTCAACGGCCCTGAGAATTTGCTGAGGGATTTTGGAAAGGTTTATTGGCAACAGCCGGTTAAGGATGTTCAGATAAAAACAGAGCTGAGCCCTTTTTTGAGCACCTGCCAACCTTCGGTCACCCTTCCTCTTCGAGTTAGTTGAAATGGACGGTTTTTAGATGAGTCATGCTGACTGTCCATTGAGCCAACTTTCCCTTGCAAAGAGTCTGTCATCCTGTAAAGGTTTGCATGGCTGACTGGTTGCTTTTCAACCCCAAAAGGGCACACTTTCTGCCAGGCTTTTCCCCACCCTCTCCAACACTTTGGCAGGTGACAAATTTATCGGTTTTGCAGCGTAAACCAGAACACAAACTATTGCTTTTCTTTTCCCCTCTTGCATCTCCAGTATAATCACAATACACCAAAATAACAGAATAATACGCTTATGAGGAGATACAATGGAAATCTTTGTTTGCAGAGACCTTGAAACGCAAACATTCACTTGATAACAAAACACACACACAAGCCTCAAGGTGCATAATAATCACAATTTAGAGAAATCCTTTTATTCTCAAGGCAGTTGAGGATCTTGGCTTGTATCTTAAAAACCGAATTACACAGAATACTTTCTCACACCTTTGCACACACTGTGCTCATTTTTTTTTAATAAAAGAGAAGAAACCACATTTAATATTGCATACAAGGCCCTAATCCCCTGTGTGCAACAGTGGTGTACCTTGTGTATAATGTACACAACTTAAACACAGAGACCTTCGTCAACAGTACTTTGTGGCATGTCCACATTACAGGCCTCAGCTGGTTTTAGCAGTCTTTCCTTCCTCCTAGAGAACCGTATGACCATAAGAAGACCTTGCACAGTCAGGCCAATGGCTCATCTAGTCCAGCATCCTGTATTCACACTGGCCAGCCAGCTGCCTATGGGAAACCTAAAAGCAGGACCCTGAGAACTATAGGTCTATACAGCAGCCTTTCCTAACCAGTGTGCCTCCAGATGTTGTTGGACCACAACTCCCATCAGCCTCAGCTAGCATTGCCAATGCTCAGGAAGATGGGAGTTGTAGTCCAACAACATCTGGAGGCACACTGGTTGGGAACGGCTGCTATAGAGAACACCTCCCCAAACTACAGCTCCCAGGATGCATTGGGGGACTCCCGGCTGTTTAAAGTGGTAGAGAACCATTGCAGATTGGTAGTCTAGACAAAACCTTAGCCTAGGCAGTGACTTGTGATGTACAAGTTGCCCTCTGGACTGGACTGTCAATGCAGAAGTATCAGAAGTCGCTACCTTCCTCATATCAAGGAGCAAATGCTTCACATGTGCTTTGACTTCAAGGCATAGCCTACGCTACGGCTAGGAAAAGGTGATCAATTCAATTCAGTTCACATTTAAAGCTGAATATATCAAATTTGCACTCTCCAAAACAATATAACCAAAACATAGCCATCCCTCGAAATCTGTACTTATCCGAATTGTGTGATGCAGTTCTCCAACCTGAGCGTGGAGATTCTACTTCAGTCACCATGGCGGATTTGATCATTTGCATGGACAAAATGTAGGCCACACAGCCCACAGAAGTAGGTACGCTGACCATTTTTTGTTTTTGTGGATGCAGCATCTCAAAAGGAGGTTCACAACATATACGCCATCCTGAACGGAGAGCCCTGGAGCGAGAGATCTCTCTGTGATCTCCAGAGTACCGACTTCCTCCTTGGCTGGCCTGCTGCTGTGTAACAGGTAGCTCTCTTGTGGGAATGCCTTCTGCTTCCGACTCTGGTGCCAAACTCAGCACTGCATCAACACATACAAGGCAACCCTTGTTTTCCTGGCTGTCAATTGCTCCCATTGCTTTGTCAGTGAGCTCGCAGCCTCAATTTGACACCGTGCGCGTCTCCCAGAACACTCTGATTCCTTAACAGTGTCAATTGTGCTGCACCCCTCCCCTGGTGCATGTTGAGGCCTGTTCTGTTGGAGAGAACCCCCAGGTGCTCTTCTGAAACTGCCACAGGTCTAGCTTTCCCAGGGTGGCCTTTGATTTTTTGGAGCAAAGCTGACACTTAAAAGAATGGCTCTAACCCCCCCTTCGGTCACATCTGGGGCAGGGTGTTTCAATAAACATTTAACCCAGTGCAAAGTTATTAAGCAAACACCAGACCGGGAATGTTTGCTTGGTGATCAAAAGCTCATGAGCAAACATGGAGATGGTTATACAGTGTGGAAGAATTCTGAGTATATGGCTGACCTGGCATGCTGAACGCTTTAACACAGGCATTATTGGTGCACGTGGCACAGGAGGAAAATCCCACCAATAAGAAATCGTATAGGCCTATCTGTCCAGTGCCTAACTCTGAGTGCTGGAAAGATTGAGCCCCAACAACTGAAGAGGCTGTAGAAGCCTCGCAACAGAGGAGGCTGACCAAGATGGAGTTTGCACAGAGAGAACAAACAGCTCTGTCAGTAGTCGTTGGATAGACAGATCTGTCTATGGGCCCATCCATACCGAACAGCAAAATCCGTGTTTTTGGTAGCCTCAAGATCCATACATGTCCTGTTTGTGGCCGGATTATTGTGAAAACCCGATGATCAAGAATCCATACATGTGGGCTTTTTGGGGGGGGGGTCTAAATTGCTTTAGCATTGGCCACACCCCTAGGTCCACCCCTTTTCAGTGATTTGCCCATAACAGTGGCCTGCTTTTTGTGTTCTTTTTTGGAAGAGCACAGAAATGCTTTTTTAAAAAAAAATTCCAATGCATGTGCAGGTTTGTAGATGTGCTGTTGGGTGGGAAGGAGACAAGGGGTTTGGCATATGATGGAGGAATGCCCATGGGCCACCTATTGCAAGAAAGTCTGCGGCGTTGCGTCTGAGCGCACAGACATTAATGTGATTGATTATCGATTTAGGAAAGCATATTGGTTTTTTGGTGGTATTTCTAATGTGGATTTGTGAACACGGAAATCCCTGCTAGGCTCCAGAGCTTGGAAAAGTTACTTTTTTAAACTACAACTCCCATCAGCCCCAGTCAGCATGGCCACTGAGTGGGCTGATGGGAGTTGTAGTTCAAAAAAGTAACTTTTCCAAGCTCTGCTACTAGCTTGCAATGTGATATGGATGATGGTGAATCAATGAGGACACAAAGCTATAACACTGCAGATTATACAGTCGTATGGATGGGCCCTATGCCTGTTCCTCTCACTTTCCCATTGTCCCAGTCTTAAGTTCTGTTCTCCACATTTCCGCACCAGTCATGAAAATCTGTCAGCATTTGAGTGCAGCTTTCTCCTAATATACTGTAGTTTGTTAAGGGTGCTGAGAGTTGTCAGGAGAGCCCTCTTCCCCATACAGAGGTACAAGTCCCAGAATTCCTTGGGAAGAGAGACTGATTGTTAAACCACTCTGGGAACCATAGTTCTGTGAAAGGAATAGGGGTCTCCTTATGGCTCTCAGCGCCCTTTAACAAGCTACAGGTCCCAGGATTTTGGGGGGGAAGCCATGACTGTTTAAAGGGATATAACACTGCTTGAAATGTAAGGTGCAGATGTGGCCTCTTCCTGCTGGGGTTCTCTTTGCTACCTATGTCCTGTGCTACAGTTTAAGAGAAGCCATCCATTAAAAACCCTGATAATGTTGTTAGCAGTCAAGCAGGAGGCTTATGAAGCCTCAGTGAGCTTTATTCTCCCCACTGACTGTTTCCTAAGGCGGCTTTGCCTGACCGGAGGAGGCGTACATGATGGAAGCACACGATGGTTTCATCTTTCGGTATCACTGCTTAAGAACTTTCAGAACTGGGTCCCAAACCCCCACTTCACCTGCTGCAGAATCTGTGAAGGATAAGCATGTGACACCCACCTGTTCATTTCAACAGTGCTTGCACAGGGAAAGGACCCAGTTGTTTTTTAGGACTCATTTGCACAGCGGCAGTTAAGAACCCTGCTGGGTGGGACCCTCGGCCCTGCACCGTTTCCCCAACAGTGGCTGGGGAAGCCTGTAAGCAGGACATGAAAGTAGGGTTGCCAGGTTCATGGCCTGAGATGGATCCTGTATCTTTAGAAGAGAAAGTCAGCCAAGTATTCTTGCAACACTGTAATGGGAAAAACCACAAGGTGGAATTCTCCCTTCCCCCTGCACAACTTTCAAAGATACAGAAGACCTCTTGGTTGCCAGGCCCAGCCTCCCAGAGGTCTTCTGTATCTTTAAAAGTTGTGCAGGGGAAGAGAGAATTCCACCTTGTGGTTTTCCCCATTACAGTGTTGCAATAACACCTGCACTTGGCTGACTTTCTCTTCTCCTAAAGATACAGGATCAGTCTCAGGCCCTGAGCCTGGCAACCCTACATGAAAGTAAGAGGCCTCCCCTGTTTGTCCTCAGCATATTTTAGTCAGAGATACACTGCGTCTGAACCTGGAGGGTCTATTTAACCATCTTGATCTGTATCATTTGACAGGGCTTTTTCTCCCATGAATTTGTCTAATCCTCTTTTAAATCCATCTAAGACAGCGGTTGTCAGCACTGTATTGTGGCAGTGAATTCCATAAATGAATTTTTGATGGTCTGATGTGCATTTCCACAAATGACCAAATAAGAAAACATTCAGAAGATTATGATATGAATGGGCGTTGGATCACGACCAGAATGTGGCTACGTAAAAGTCCATTTGAAAAAATACAGTCATAGTAAAGGAGCACAGATACCCACTCTGAACAATCCACCCAGCTGTAGTTGAGCATTTTCCAAGTCCTATTAAACTATTAGGTCATAGCCAACTTCTACTCAGAAACAGACCCATTGAAACTGTCTCCTCTGACTAAGAGCAGCATTGGATAGACCTATTGATTGCAAGTCCCAAATGGGACTTGTTAATCATTTGCTTAAGGCTGCAATTCTGTACACACTTACCTGGTAGTAAACCCCATAGAACTCAATGGGACTGAGCAGACATTTAATCCCCCCCCATATTTATCAAATTTTTATACCAACTGGCCAATCAAATTCTCGGTGTGGTTTACATAAACAGTAAAATACAAAGTATAACTCACAACAGAAACACATAAAATAAACCAATAACAGTAATCAGAAAGCAAAACACCTAGTAACCCCATCCCACCCCAAAAAACCCATAGCAGCATCAAACACAGCAAGGAAGAACTTGGTGCAAATACCGAAACACCCAATAGATTGGAATTAAAAGAATGTATAGAGATCCTGTAAATCTCTTCCACTGAAGTCAGTTGGTCTGCAAAGTGCTTGACTTTGACTGGATTGTGCCTACAGAAGAACAAACCTGTCAGTTTCAGTTCTCTCTGATTTCCCCATATTAATATTTTATTCATTCATTCATTCAACAAAATGTATATATCACTCGCCTGTAATAAAAACTCAAAGCACTTTACAATAAAACCGCAAAGCGGTTTACAGTTTCAAATTCAGTTCTCCACATTTCAGCACCAATTTGCGAATGTTAGTGAAAACAATCCTCATGAAAATTCATCAGCATTATGGAATAAAATTTCTCCTACTTAATTCCATTTTTGCATGCAGTTTTGCAAACATTTTTGCAAATTTCCCCCCCAATATCATGCATTTTAGTAATTATTTTCATGACTATATGCATTTATATGCACACTTTACACGTATATGTGGTTTTGTACACATTTCTTGGCTAGAGAGCTGCATTGCAAAATTCTGAGAAGTGCGAATATTGAAGGATGGCTCGGTTTCGGTTTGCAAACTGTTTCAGATTAAACGAGTTGAATTTTTCTGCCATCCCTAGTCAATGGTAGAGCAGAAAGTCCTACCATTGGAGCTAAGATTATGCAACCTGTGTGTGAACAGTTGTAGGATGCAAGGGTAGCTAGCTGCTATACCCCTCTGCTTCGGCTACCACCACAAAAGTGAGTGGCTGCATTTTATGCCTGTAAACTTTTCCTGCATAAAAGTACATACAGTAGGGCTATGTTTTGCAAGGATTACCCCACCCCACCCCAAAAGGCAGAATATATAGATTTATTAAATAAAAGAAAAATAAGAGTTCTGTGGTACTGTATCGCTTGAAATAAATATTTGTCATCTCAGGACCGGCCCCACCTTTAGGTAAAGTGAGGCAACTGCCGCAGGTGGCAGATGCTGGAAGGGAGCAGCGGCAACCCCCTAGCTGTTCCCCATAAGACTCCCAGCCATTCTGAAATTTTGGGGGGGACATGATAAGATGTTGTGATAAGCAATTGTTGGCCCACACTTTCCAGGGCATTTGGCCATCACTTTCTTTACTGCAAAATGTCTGTATTATTTTTGGAAGTGGGATTCTTGTACAAGAGCTGGAATCCATTTTACTTGTGCAACCTTAATTTGCTGGTATGCATTTGAATTCCACCTGAAAAATAGTGGCATTCTAGAAGTGTCCCAAATGGTACATTCCCCAAAAGAGAAGATGAAATCTGATTTTCAGTTCCCTTGCTTCTTAACTGTGCGTATAAATCCCATGGGTGGGGTGTCTTTTTCTGTTCAATCCAACACACTCCTACTCTAGTGTAGAGCTAAATGGGAATGAGTCCTAAGTGAGTATGCATTGGATTGCATCTTAATGTCTAGTGCTCTGTAGGTTTCTGAACCAGATTTTAGCATCTGTTACTGCTATAGTTATATATATCTTATGAACTGTATCATTATGTTTTACTGTTTCAGATTCTCTTATTGATTGATGTGCTATGTTTTTACCTGTTTTTTTCTAATTCGTAAGCTACTTAGGATATATCTTATATAAAAAAGCAAAGTTGAATGAAATAAATAAATGAGAGCAGGCTGTGGTTACCCTGTGGTAAGAAAAAGGCACTCTGCACATGCTCAAATGCAACAGCCCGACAGCAGGCTTACAATGGCCTCACCAATGATATACAACTTAACTCTTTCCTTACTATTATACATTTTTAGAAGGCAGATGCAAAAGATAAGATTCACTTTCTAAAATGGAAATTCTTTGGTTTTCAACTATTGTGGCCTTTTAAAAAAAATATCACTGCAGTCATGAATCATTCAGTGACATTTGATTCATAGTGACTAATCCTGACAAAAGCATTGGAAATATGCTCTGTATATTATACATGCTGGAAATTTACTTTGCCCCATGTAATTGTAAATCATCTCATTACAAAAAAAAGTGAGAAAGGCTGTTAATGGCTATTAATCCTGATTGCTGTGCACTACCTCCATTGTTGGAGACAGTATGCTCCTGATTATCAGTTGCAGGGAACTGCAAGTAAGAAGAGTGTTACCCTTCCATCCTGCTTCTGGACTGCGCATAGGCATCTTTTGTCTTTCATCTCTCTGTAGAATGGTGCTGTAACTTCACTATTATCTAGCCACTCTATGCCTCTCTTGGAAGCCTTAGGTAAGCTATTTATTCCTGGCTTCAGCTCCTCATAGTTCTAACAGCTATCTTTCCAGGTTAAGTGCGGGGAAACACAATGGTAAGGCAGTTCCTGGGATTACCGGTACTTCAGTTTTGAGACTGACAGCACAAATCTATACCTCAGGGTGGCCACACTTCAAGCTTGTGAGATTGTGAGGGATAGGGGGGAATTTGATTCAGTTTGCATTTAAAGCTGAATTTATCAATTTCACATTTTCTGAAACAATTTGAGGACCAAAACTCAGCCATCCTTCAAAATTCACACTCATCTGAATTTTGCGATGCATTTCTCCAACCAAACAATGTTTACAAAAATGCATATATTAGTGTGCCCAAAATGAAAATATCGGTGAAAATATATGCATTACATCAGGATAAATTGCTTGCAAAAATATGTACATTAGTCAAAACTGCATATAAAAATGTATTTATGAGGAGAAATTCGCACTAAACTGCTGAAGAACTTTCATGGACATTTTTTAAAATGAAAAATCGCAAATTGCTGCAGAAATGTTGAGAACTGAATTTAAGATTAGAAAACTGAGAAACTGAGATAGCCAAAACTGGCTGAACATTCCTTCCCTAGTGTGTGTCCTTTGCACTAGAACCCCGAGGCCCCCTAATCAGAGCCCAGTGCAAAGCAGAGGAAGAAGGGCCATAAGGTCAGTTACCTGTTGCACCCCACAAATACACCTGTGCTACTATGGATCAAGGATTCTAACACAAAACCCTCCAAGTGGCAGTAAAGCTGCACAAAGACCCCATGAAAGGCAGCCAATTACTACTCATATTTTACAGGTGACATTGAGAGGCAATTTGCACAAGGTCATCCATGGCAGAGATTTATTTTTTAAAACAACTTTCCATTTTACTTACTATTGTTGAATTATTAGGAATCAGAAATACTTGCCAAATTGCTGTAAGTCGCACAGATTTATATATATACACAGATATTGTACTAAGACCCAGATCTACCTTCTGCCCAACTTGGAGGTATGTGAAAGGATCTGTCAATTTCGGTTCTCAGTGTTTCTTATTTTTCCAGTCTTAAATACAGTTCTGCAGAAATGTGCATTGTTTAAAAAAATTCTAATGAAAATCATTCAGCATGTTAGTGCAAATTTCTCCTAATAAACAAATTTTCGTATACAGTTTTGACTAATTAACACATTTGGTCAAGCAATTTTTCTTAATATAATGCATTTTTTGTTACTTATTTTCACAAATATATTGATTTTTATGTACACTTTTACCTAAAATATGCCTTTTTGTAAACACTGCTTGGCTGGAGAACTGCAATGCAAAATTCTGATAAGAGCAATTTTTGAAGGCTATGTTTCAGTTCTCATAAACAGGGCCGGTTCTAAAGGGAGGCCAGGTTGGGCACTGGCCCAAGGGCCCCGGAGCTACAGGAGCCCCTGAGGGGCCCTCCGCTCCCCTTCCGCAATCCGCATCCCCCACGCCCCCACTTACCTGTCAGCCGGCTTTTTAGCATTGCCCTTAATGAAGATGGCGGCTGCAGCTTCCCTAAGGTACTAAAGCCGCTGCCGCCATCTTAGTTGATGGCAGAGATGTGCGCACGTAGCACGTACGTGTGCCATCAACAAAGATGGCAGTGGAGGCTTCATTCCCCTTAGGGAAACCGCGGCCACCATCTTCATTAAGGGCAATGGTAAAGACTAGACAGGTAGGGGGGCCGTGGGGGACCATGTGTGGGGGGGTGCACACCCACCCACCCACTGGGGAGCCAGGGCAAGCTGATACCCAAGGGCCCCTGTATGCCTGGAGCCAGCCCTGCTTATAAAAGTCTCATAAAGGGCAAATTTGATAGATTCAGATTTAAATGCAAACAATCTAATTTCTCCATCTCTACTTGGAAGTAAATCTCACTGTATTTAGTGGGACTCACTCCCTAGTAAGTATGTTCAGGATTGTTGGCTAAGCGTAAGGTCAAAAGGAATGGCTTCTAACAGGCCTGGGATTGTACTTTGAATGACACTGTGCATTCTGTAGGTGTGCTGAAAAACAAGTGACGGGTCAAGAAAACTTGTCTTTCCAGTGCACAAAAGCCAAATGTCTTCCTTGAAGACATTGCCACAGATCCGTCAGGATTTAGTTCATTGAAATGAGCAAGTGTCAATTCTTAGCAAGAGCACTTGAAGCAAAATTGGATAGATCCAAAGTGAGGGTTAAAAAAACGAACCTTCATTCTGTCCACTGGTTGTCAAACAGGACCCAGTGAAGATACAAAGTAATATTAAATGGCAGAGTGAATCTGAATGCTTATCATCATCATCATCAACATTATTATTATTATTATTATTATTAAATATCCCACCCTTCCTCCAAAGGAGACCAGGGCGGCAAACATATCAATACTAAAACAATACAGTTAAAACATATGTAAGGTGCCACCTTTTATCACCCCGTAAGCACTGCTCCCCCCCTGCCAAATGCCAGAGATCAAGAGTGCAAGGCGTCTGCCAAGCTAAGCCTTCAGCCCTGGCACCTTCTTTCTTGATGCTATGGAACGTTAGATCTGGAAGAGTTCAGGGCCATCTCTGCTTAGGGTCTTGTTGTGGGGCCTTGGCAAGGCACACACGCTCAGTCTCAGTCCCTCCACCGGTGTAAAATGTGAATAATCATGACCTACCTCACAGTTGGTCCAATGCAATAAAGACTGAGAAACACTTTGGAAAATTAAAGAGATAATAAAAAATAGCAGTTCTTTCTCTAATTAACAATATTGTTGCAGTGATCTTAATGCCGTCATTGTCCTGCCGTGCAATCCTAACAATGTCTAATCGGAAGCAAGTTCTATGGAATTCAGTGGGACTCACTTCCAGGTAAGTGGGGTTACGATCACACACTAGTTATTTAAAAAAGAGAGAGAGGCCAGAACTCACATTTTTGCCAGTGCATATTCTGGGGCAGGATGGAGTCCTTTCCACCCCCGTTTGGCTTTTTAGTTGTTCTTTGCGCCTTGATGTGATAACAGCCTTTCAAGATGTTCCTTTCAGCTTTTTTAAAAGACCAGGTTCCCGCTGCACAGCGTGACGATGTCACATCCTCTAACCACAAGCACTTCAGAAGAAAAAAAATCCCTCCCTTTTGCTCTGTGCTGTTCTTCACCACAACATACAGTTCCTCCAAGGTTACTGTAATGTGGAAGATATTGGGTACAAACGACACATTTCATTATCGGAGCGTTAAAAAAACAACAAGAACAACCCACAAAAAAACAGCACACATTGAAGGCTTAAGGAAGTCATCTGCTCTTCATGGGAGGAAAGACACCTTTGTAGGATTCTAAATCTGGGAACAGCCGAGAAACCCTCTTGTTAAAGGACCCTTAGGCCCAGGGGCCAAATATGGCCCTCCAGACCTCTCTGTGTGGCCCTTGGAACTCTCTCTAGGCCACACCCACTTTCCCTAGGCCACACCCTCCCCACTGGCTCTGCTTTGCACTCTCAGGGTTTTGCAGGGCTGGGAAGTCTCCTTGAACTGTGGTAATGCCTTTTGCTTGTCTGGGTGGAGAAGTGTGTGTGTAGAAACTAGCCTGCAATACCAAGGTAAAATTTACATTAGTTGCTCCAAGAAAACTTTTGCCTCCAGCACGTGGTCCTGGGAAGGATGTTCAGAAGGGAATGTAGCCCTTGGGCTGGAAAAGGTTCCTTTCCTGCTCTAGTCTTAGGGTTTTGACTCATGTTCCGATGAGAGCTGCTGGGCTGTGGGAGAGGCACCACAGATCAGTGGTAAGGCGCATGCTTTGCATACATAAAGTCCCAGGTTCCATCTCTGGTGTCTCCAGTTAAAAGGATCAGGCAGCAGGTGATAGGACCCTGGCTGAGACCCTGAAGAGATGCTGCCTGGCAGAGTAGACATAGACAAGGCCCCATGCCATGTTTTAAGACAGCATCCCAGGTTCCTGAAATCTGCTAAAACTAGTTGGCAGCAGGGGTGTGGTTGTCTGGGGAATCTGGCGACTCAGGGGGCTTTAGATCTCTTATGTTTTTGGGAGCAGGGTCCCAGCAGCATTCCTATGTCCCCAGCATCCAATGAGTCAATCAGCCTGAATGGGGAGTGAGTTAGCCACTGAGAAGAGTCTTCTAAAATGCTTCCTTGTCCTTTCCTGCTGATTGGGGCCAATCAGAGTGAAAGGAGGTAAGTCAGCCACTCAAAAGACTCTTTTCGGTAGCTAATACTCTCCCCTTTTGTGCTTATTGGGATGTCTGTTGTTGTGGGAGAAGGCATACAAGTTTCTTATTCTCAACTCAACAGCAGAAAGGCTGTGACTAGCATGAAGGGACCCTGCACTTCTGAATTTGCCACTACGCTACTGGTTGGCAGTTCTCTATATATTGATGTGTACCAGATGACGGCCTTGTCTCGGCTCAGCAACGGTTCTTGACAATGTTAAAAGAGAGGTGGCTGGTGTTTTTCGTTCTCTCCTCTCTCTTTTCTCTGATCAGCTTCTTTACAAGAATCTGAAGTCCCTGGGGTCACTATGTCAGGAAACACCTGTAAGAACTTCATGCGTCATTGGACAAAAACGACCGATTCCTTTCGGGTTTATGCATGTTAAAATATAACATTTCCTATAACAGAAGACAAGGGTCAAAGCAATGTACTTCAGGGTTAGTCATCCTTTAATCAAAATGACACTTTGAAAAATGCAGAAATATAGAGAGATGAAACAGCTACAGCAGTTTCAGTAAAGACTTAGGGTCTGTTTTTAGAACCTCAGAGGAGCCTGGCTGCTGGATCAGACCAAAGGCTGTTTAGCCCTCTTTCTTATAGTGGCCAACCAAATGCCTCTTCTGGAAAGCCCATCAGCAGGACTTGAGCGCCACAGTGCCTTCCCATCGCCATCCACTGGCAAATGACTCTGATCCTGGAGGTAGTATATAGCCATTATGATTAATACCATTGATAGGGATGGGGGAGAAATTCAATTTGTTTCATGTTCAAAGGCAAACCTACTAAATCCGCACTTTCTGAAACAGTATGTGAGCCAAAATACGGCCGTCTTTTGAAATGCACACTTCTCTGAATGTTGCAGTATAGTTCTCCGGCCAAGTAATGTGTAGACGAAGAATGCATACATTCGGATTAAAAGTGTGCATAAAATACATCTTAGTGAAATATTGTTTCCGTCTGGAGGCCCATGATGCAGCTGCTTTGCTGACAGAGGTTGGCACAGTTGGGCACTTGCTGGCGGGCCTGGAGCTCACAAGGGCCGATTGCCACCCCTGCACTGCTGCTGCCACTGCCACCACCACACTGAGGCCCTCTGCCTAGCGCTGAGACATGTTTCTGTCGCCACTGCCTCCTTGCAGAGGTGTCCCTGGTTGGCAGCAGCGATGCTTTGGAATGGTACACAAGCCAGCACTCCGCAACAGGGATGGAAGGATCTGTCAATTTCAGTCCTCTCAGTTTCTAATTTTTCTAATCTTAAATTTGGTTCTCCACATTTCTGCAGCAATTTGTGATTTTTTTTTTAAAAAATCCTCATGAAAATTCTTCAGCATTTTAATGCAAATTTCTCCTAATTTTTGTATGCAGTTTTTGTATGCAGTACAAGGTTTCTTTGCAAGCTATTTATCCTAATATAAAGCATTTTTGCATGCTATTTTCACTAATATGTTCATTTAGTGCACACTTCCCCCTAATATATGCATTTTTGTAAACATTGCTTGGTTGCAGAACTGCATCGCAAAATTTGGACAAGTGCACATTTCGAAGGGTGGCTGGGTTTCAGTCCTCATGTTTTTTCAGAAAGTGTGAATTTGATATATTCATCTTTAGATGTGAACGGAATCATATTCCCCCCCCATCCTACTCAGCAATGATCCCCAATGGCAAAAGCCACCATCTTAGAGTGCCCCAAAGGTACTGTGTGATGCTGACGTCGAGCATTGCATGTTGGCCATGTCAAATTGGCAGTGATAGCCATTGATTGGCTCCCATTCCAAAGTGCCACCACTGAGGAGACATGTCCGAGAGGAGGGGTGGTGGGTGACTGCAACAGATGCAACAGAGGTGTGGGGTGATGGTGCCAGTGGGCTGCCAGAAGCACTGCCAGGCAGGGGGCCAGGTTGCTACAGCCCAGTAGCCCATCTCAACCCCAAGCTCAAGTCTGGCACAATTCCTGCTTGCTGGAGCAAAGCAAGTCTTTATCCGGCCGGTCCTTGGATGGGAGACCGACTGAGAACCTGCCTTGAGTTCCATAGAAGAAAAGATATAAAAAATAGTCACAGGCAGCATAAACATATACATGTTTACTTAAAAGCCAGCCCCTCCTATGTTCATTGGGTCTTACTCCCAGGAAAGTGTGCACAGCACAGGACTGCAGTCTTAGTCCATTACGCCATTCATTTGTGCTATTCATTGATGAAAAGTTCACTTTCACCACAGGACAAGAGACTTACAACTCAGAAATATAAATAATAGCATGCTCCTACTTGGCATTTTGTTAACAAGTTTGAATGCATTTGAAGATTTATGGAGTGCCGTCAGTTTGACTAGCAAAAGAGTTTTGTTTTTATAAATAACTCTTGTCACAGGGTTAAAACCAACTTGAGGGTAATATTCTGACTATTGTATTAGCGTACAGAAAGGTGCCATTATTTATTTATTTATTTACTAAACAACATTTATAACCCACCTTACCTCCAAGGAGCTCAAAATGTACAAAGCCCATCCTTTCCCCCAAAGAATCCTGAGAAAAGTAGTCTGTCAAGGGTGCAAAGAATTGTTCGGAGATCCCTATTCCCCTCACAGGGCTACAATTTCCAGAGTTTCTTGGGAAGAGGGATTGGGAACCGTAGCTCTGTGAGAGGAGTAGGAGTCTCCTAACGACTCTCAGCACTCTTAACAAACTACAGTGTCCATGATTCTTTGGGGAGCCCAAAAGTTTAAACTGGTATGATCCTGCTTTGAATACATGGTGCAGACAGGGCCTGAATTTTCAAGTATAGCTGCATTTTCAGTTGCATGTTGATTTGGAAAGTGCAAACTAGGTAGGTTCATTAAAATGCCAAACGAGGAAATTTCTCCCTTGTCCTCACTGTGGCTTTGAATCCTGGCTTCCTTGTTAACAGAGTTGAAGTGAGTTTCTTTTTCACTGTTCCAGAGTGATTTGGAAAGGAGGAAGTTTGCAAGGGGGCTATTATCTACAGCTTTAAAAAACATGCCACATGAACAGACCCTTCAGTTTGGGCGGCCGATGGTCAGTCATCCATTTCTGTGATGTAAATACAGTGATAAGATAAGCTCCAAGGTAGAATGTGAAACAAAATCCCCCCCCAAACCACAGACCTGTAATAACCACTCCCCCACATTCCTTTTTCAAAAAAATTGGGTGAACCGAGGAACTAAAAGTTTGCTCTTCTCTGCTCTCCCACAAAAGAGACTTATTTATTTATTCGATTTCTTAGTCGCTCATCTGGCTGGCTACCCAGCCACTCTGAGCGACGTACAAAGCAAAAAACATATAAAACATCAAAAACACCAAACACTAAGCAAGAAAGCTAAACAATAACATAAAAACTAATTCAGTTACAATAAGGCTTCTCATCTGTATAGTCCAAAATGTGCGCCTTCCGATGGAAACTCGTGATGTGAGTCTTCCCACCCTTGCACAAAGACCGGTGTGGGTGATAGTCCATATGCAAGACTTAGGATTCCCTCAGCCATCAAATGCACTTTGATACATCAGGTGGTTTATTGAATGTTTGGCAGACAGCACTGTGAGGGCAATAAGGCAGGCTGGTCCACCCTCAGATTGGTTAGATTCCTGTTCACATTGCACCGTTGGAAGCAATGGCTAGCACTCCAAAATGGCCACCAAATGGAAGCCACTTGAAATGGAACTGGGCAATGGCCTGCTCCCTGGGGCGAGGCCTTGGTGTGCGGCAGACAGCGTTGTCTCCTGAACCTCAGATTCAGGTTCAGGTTCCATGCAAGGTGCTGGTAACAACAGGCTTATTGAACAAGATATGGTCTGAAGGCACATGGGACCACCACCTTGCTGAAGCTAAGCATGTCTGGGTGGGGTCAGTGCCTGGGTGGGAGACCACCTGGTAACCACATGTATGCCGCCTTGAGTTCCTTTATGAAAAAAAGGCGAAGTATACATGTAAGAAAAATAAATAAATAAATAAATATACAGCTTCCGAGCAGGGGTCTAAAAGACAGGCCTACAGCAAGTTGTCTCCCAGTGCTCCAATTACAGGGGGCCAGAGGGAAACCTGGCCCCCTGACCTTTTCAAGCAGTCCCTCAGCTACTGCAAACCTTATTATGATTATTTCAATGAGGTCTTAATATCTGATGATCTGCTGCTTGCTCTGGTCTCACATACTGTTCGGCTCCCTGTATTCTGCTGCGCCAGTCCCAATGGGCACCAGCCCCACCCCCTGGTTGCTGCCATGTACTTGGATAGTGTGGTGGTGAAGTCAGAGCTGTACAAGTGCAGTGGAAGAAGTGCCAGTTTGTCTCTGTCAGAGTGCCTGCACAGCCCCAACCTTGCTGCCAGCCTGTCTTGCCTCAGCACTCTCCAGGTACATGGCAGCGGTGTCAGTATCGCGAGGGTGGCTCTGCATCACTGCCCCCTTCACGCCGGCGGCAGAGCTTCGAAAAGTTACTTTTTTAAACTACAATTCCCATCAGTCCCAGCCAGCAGGGCCACTGGATTGGGCTGATGGGAGTTGTGGTTCAAAAAAGTAACTTGTCCAAGCTCTGCACCAAACACTCCTGGTCCCTTCTGCTGAATAAAGGTTATTTATCAATGAAATACCACCTTTGCTTTGCAGAAGGTTTTTAAAAGTTACAGTTACAATTACAAGCTGCTAAAGGTCTAAGGCAAGGGCTCCCAAAGTGTCTTCCACGGGCTTCATTCAGGTGGTCCACAAGAGAAATTTCATTGGGGGAAAAAATACTTTAGCATCTGGCGCAGTGCATTACAACTGCTGACAACAGGCAGAAAAATCATTAAGTGGCCCACTGAGATCCTCAGCAAATTTTATTTATTTATTAGATTTGTTAGTCGCCCATCTGGCTGGTTGTCCAGTCACTCTGAGCGATGTACAGAAAAAGCAAAACAGTAAAATCTCAACCAAGAATAATAGAAACTTAACCCTTTTTCAGGTGGTCTGGAGCACTGTTCTAAGAAAATCTTTGTATGAAGAGTGTGGGGTTTTTTTGGGATGCATGGGGAGGGATCTGAAGGCAGCTCTTTTTCTTCCACGCCATCTCTAACTGCTGGAATTCTACCTCCCTTATGCTTTGGAATGAAACAGCAAAAGTCAATTTGTAACTTTGCTAGAAATTCCATTTCTGGCCAGTCCCTCAGTAGGAGGAGAGGTGTGGACAGCTGAGAATTAATGTCTTCTGTTGCAATGGGATTTCTCCCCCCCCCCCTCTATCCTCCACGCTTCGCCCCTCCTGGGTGTGCTAGAAAAGTTGTTGAATTTATATTAAGAGACAAAATGGAGATGTCACTTATTGATAAGGGATGGAGGGGATTCAATTCAGTTCGCGTTTAAAGGTGAATCCACCTAATGTGCACTTTCTGAAACAACTTGAGAACTGAAACACAACTATCCTTTGAATTTCCCACTTCTGTGAATTTTACAATGCAGTTCTCCAACCAAACATTGTTTACAGAAATGTATATACTAGGGAAAAGTGTGTATAAAAATATAAATACATATGCATATAAATACATCAATTTTTTACATGGTAGCTTTAAAGAGAAATTAGCACTGACAAATTTTCATGAGGATTTAAAAACAAAATCACAAATTGAAGAAACGTGGAGTGCTCAACTTAAGATTGGAAAAATGAGCACTGGAGAAAACCCAAAATGACTTCTCTATCCATCCTTACATTACAGGATCAATCGGTTCATAAAAGAATGTGCAAAGCTCTGTGTTACACAGAACTCTTCATGGAGAAAGATGGAGAAGTTGAAAAGTAAAAGTTTGTTGCAAATGGAGAAATCAAGTTGCACAATCTAATGCAAGTGTTTACTCCAGAATCCGTGTGTCTAGGACTGCAGCCCTTGTCACACATGAAGAACAGTCAGGTATTCAAACATTCCAGGTGGTTGCCCATCATTCTCCACTCACTGTGACACCTTTGGAACCTCATTGTGTTATTACAAATTGCACCAAAAAGTAACAGCAAAGACCCTTGGTTAAGAGATGAGATTGTAAGCCATGTCTTTCTAAAAAGTGGGTTAATGCTATTGGCAGATGTCCATTTCCACAACAAACCATGTCTGAATGACCCTCCCAGTCAGTTAAGTATGGAAATGCAAAAAGGGGGCGGAAACTCTCTTTTTTTTGCTAACGATGCTCTGTGTACATTAATGGTGCTGTATAATTATAACAACAACAATAGCTGCAATATTTAGATGATTAAGGCTGCAATCCCATAACCAGCTACCTGGGAGCAAGTCCCATTGAACCAAGTGGAACTTACCTGTGAGTAGGGGTTCGCATTTGAAGGCAAACTTACCTAATTAACACTTTCTGAAACAATATGCAGACCAAAACGTAGCCATCCCTTGACATTTGCACTTATCTGAGTTTTGCAGTGAATTTCTCCAGCTGAGAAATGTGTACAAAAATGCATATACTGAAGTGTGCACATATAAATGCCTATATTATTAAAAAAATAGCATGCAAAAATGCATTTTATGAGGGAAAATTGCTTTGCAAGATTGTGTATATTTGGAGAAATCTGCGCTAAAATGCTGATGATTTTCACGAGGATTTCTTTTTTAAAAAAAAAATATCACAAACTGATGTGGAAATGTGTAGAACTGAACTTAAAATTGGAAGAAACTGAGAGAAACCAAAATGCATTTATCCATCCATCCCTACTTCTGAGTAGAGATGGATTGTGCTGTGATTGGTTAGATTACAGCCCAATCCTCTGCATATTTACTCCGATGAAAGCCCCTCTGCTGCCATTTTTGTGCATTATTCAAAGAGCCACAGCTCAGTGGCAAAGCACGTGCTTTTACATCCAGAAGGCCTCGGGTTTAATCCCCGCCAGTATCTTCAAGTAGGTCTGGGAAAGAACCCTGTTTCAAACCCTGGAGACCCACTGGCAGTTAGTATAAGACAGGTGTGGGCTGCTGGCTCCATGTCAGTGGGGCAGTGGAATCCGCTCTGGGTTTTAGGTGCTTCAGCACCTTGGACAGCTCCTTGAAAGTTCAGATTACAACCCGAAGCAGATTCCACTGCCCCCACTGACATGGAGTCACCAACTGCCACTTGGTGTGGGGAACTTTTGGCCCTGCAGATGTTTCTGAACTACAACTCCCATCAGCCCCAGAAAGCATGGCCAATGGCCAGGGATGGTGGGAGTTGTAATTTGGCAACAACTGGAAGGCCAAAGGCTCCCCACACTTGGTATATGACGATACCAAGCTAGATGGAGCTATGATCTGATTTGCTGCAAGGCACCTTCCTGTGTTCTTATTTTTCTTCTATATTTATATTCAGATTTATGTAGCTGTAATTAACTGATCATTTAATCGAGAATGCATAAGATTAATCAATTGAAGTTTATTTAACTGGATGGTGAGCCTTCTAACAGCAGCAGCAAACAAGTATCCCTTTCCCATCAAAAGTCTTTGCAAGTCTAAGAAATCTTGGTCCCTGCTGTGCTGCAAAACTACTGTTTTCTCATTACATCTCCAGGCTTCTGCTAGCAGAGAAAATCTTTTCTTTCTTTCTTTTTTCAATTTCCTAGGGTAATATACTTCCCTGTCCCCCTCCTGCCCCTGTTAATTGCTATAATGCCACATTGGGGATTTGCCAGCCTTAAGAGTTCAAGAACTGTTGCTTAGCAAAATGAAAGAAGTCAAAAGTTTTTTAGCCTCATTTCTTAGTTTGTTTCAAAACATGTGCTTCTTTTCAGCATGTTTCTACAGGAACAAGCATTTGCTTTGTTTCCGTGACATGGGCAATTTTTTCTATTTTTACAAAGAGAAATTGTTATCTGTGTCTCCTTTTTGGAAATAGATTGCCTTTAAATGCACAGTGGCAAATAGACAGAAGCAAGATGAATTACTGGAGGGCTTTCAGGAAGAAATGGAAAAGCACAGAGCATACGTGAGTCTACCCTGTACCCTCCGACATCTGAAAATCCAAACTCTTAACATCAACAGAAAAGCACCCTAGCACAATGTTCTACTAGGTCTAGGTAGCTTCCCATATTTCCTCCCTTGAATTAAAACCAGAGGCTCAGTTACATCCTTAAGGCACTTCCAGGCTGTCGGTATTTTTTTTTGTGTGGGAATTAATCACATGCCAATAAAGTCAGGTTGTGTCATTAAAAGCTGATTGGGCCCTCTTGCGCAACAAGCTTGCTCTCTCTCCCTCCCCAAATTGGACTTCAGAGGCATTCAAGAGGCAGCTGGAGAGCCAACTGTCAGGTATGCCTTCCGTTGGATTCCTGCATCGAGCAGTGGGTTGGATGGTCTTACAGGCCCCTTCCAACTTTACTATCCTATGATCCTCTGAAAGCAGAGGAGTCCCTCCAGAGTTCATTTGTCATGACACACACCAAGGGGTCCCTTGTGGCCAAACTAGTGTGACCATCAAGGCCAACCCCCTGCTTGCTGCAGGAATCCAATGGAAAGCATACCTGACAGGTGGCTTTCCAGCTGCCTCTTGAATGCCTCCAAAGTCCAATTTGGGGAGGAGGGAGGGAGAGCAAGTTTGTCACGCAAAAGGGCCCAATCATCTTTTAATGGCACAACCTGAATTTATCAGTATGTGATTAATTCCTACAAGGAATGAGAATTCAGGTTTGATTAAAGAATTCATCAGCATTTTAGTGTGATCTTTCTCCTGATGTGCATATCTTTGTATGCAGTATGGACTAAAATACACATTTTTGCAAGCAATTTCTCCTACTTTACTGCATCTGTATATGTTCCCCCTCATATATGCATTTTTATACACTCTGGTTGGTTGGAGAACTGCATCGGAAAATTCAGTGAAGTGTAAATTTTGAAGGATAATGGTATTTCAGTTTGTATATTGGTTTTGAAAAAGTGCAAATTAGGTAGTTTCTCATAAAAATGCAAACAAAATCAATTTTCTCCCCTATCGCTAGTGTATATGTGTGTGTGTTTGTGTGTGATGGGAACCTCCTGAAAGAGGCGGGCCTACATGGTCCTGCCTGAGGACCCCTGGAAACCTGGAGTTGACATGGAGATGTTGTTGTGTCAGCTCTACACTGCGTCAGCAGTGCCGGTGGGGGGGGCTAGAAATTCCTGGGTGGTTGGCAGGGAAGCAAAGTCCTTAGCCGGCAGTCTGGTCATAAATCTGCCAGGTCTAGGAGGAGGGGAGCTGATAAGGGCCAGGCTTGTCCAAAGCGTACTTGCCGAGTCAGGAGTCCAGAAGTGAGGTCAGTAGAGGTCCGGGATCAAATGCCAAGGGGTCAGTCCGAAAGAGGGTGCCAGGAAACTAGGAACACACAAGCCACGCCTGACATTGCAGTCAGCAACAAGCTGCAGCCAAGGTGTGCCTTATAAAGAGCAGGATGGACAGCAGGTGTGAGCCCTCAGCATTTGGGCCTTAAGGAGACAGGCCTGCCTCTCTTCTGCCTGACCTTCTGCTGTCTACGTTCTGCAGGTGAGGGGGGAGTATCCTGTTCACTGTCTGTGTCTGGCTGCAGGGACTCTGCTGTCCCTGGGGTGCTCTGCAGCTGAGGGGCAGAAGGAGCTGGATTCTCAGGAGGCTCCTCCGTGTCTCCTGCTGCTCCTGGGTCTGCTGCTGTTACTCCCGAGTTGTCCTCATCTGAGGAGTCCTCTGACGGGGCCATGACATGTTGCTACCATTGTTGTTGTTTCAAAGAAAATTATATTTTCAGGCTAGTGGCAGCTGGTTGCTCCATGTCAGTGGGGCAGTAGAAACCGCTCTGGGGTTTAGTTGTAACTTTCAAGGAGCTGTCCAAGGTTCTGAATGTTTGGACTAAAACCTGCAGTGGATTTCACTGCCCTGTTGATATGGAGCTAGGGATGTGGATTGCTGCCTAGTTCCAATCCGCTTGTACTCTGATAGCCTGCTGTTCCATCCCGATCAGCCTTTGTTTTGTTCCCCCTTGCTTTGGTGCTTGCCAATTCGATCTGTTGTTGTTGTTGTTTTGGTTGTCGAAAAAGTTCATAATTTTTGACGTAAATGCCTATGTAAATGATCATGGTGTTCCACATGGTTTATTTTTTCCTATTTATCACACCTACATTCTGTTACAAATGTATCAACTTAGATGAAATTACAAAGATGACTACATAACATCCAGAAAAAACCTGGGGTGGGTGGGAATCCGTGCCAATTACAGCTACGGCCCACTGCAAGGAATCAGTGCTGGACTGATAGTGGACTGTTGAGTTCAGCTGGAATCCGGTACTAAGTGCGATATAGCGGATATTCTCCCCCCTCTCTATATGGAGCCACCAGCCGCCAGTGCTTTAGACCAAAAATGCATGAGCTCCTACTAGGAGGAAGGGCAGGGTAGAAATCTAATAAATAAATAAATAATAAATAAAAACTTTTTACAGTGGCAAGCAATACAAAAGCACAGAAGCACCCATTAAGAATGTAAAGCAGCAACCACAGAATCTCTCCCAATACAAACAAATAACACTCCAGTTCTCAACAATTGACACTAAAAGTCCCAGGCAAAAATAAAAGTCTCCACCTCATGCCAAAAAGGCTTGAGGAAAGACCCGGCAAGCTTCCCCCAAGAAAGCAAAGAAGGCCCCTTTCCTGGTTGCCGCTCCCTTTTCAGAAGGTGGGTGCCGTGGCCCTGAGTCTAGCAGTGGTCTGGACATAGAGTCGGAGGCTGCAGAGGTACCAGATGGAGAGCCGGGTCAGGCTCAGAGTTGACTGCTGAAGACCAGGGCACCTGAGGCTGTTGGGCAGGAGGAACCTGCCAGACCACCAGGGCGAGGACAATAAGACCTCTCCATTCCATGTCCCAGACAGGGAGCTGAACATGATGCCAACAGTAGCAATTGGACAGCATCCTCTGCTATACCTGAGAGCAGCAGGCTAGGTGGCACATACAGCTCTGGTTTCCAACCCCTTGCCATTACTCCAGCATGTGCTGCCCGGGGTGGCTGCCTCACTCTGCCTAATGGTAGGGCCGGCCTCTTGCTGTATTTTGTACCACCTGAAGTTTCTCGGAAGTCTTCCTGGTGTACGTATGCCCTCCCCACAACTTTTTTTATTGCACATTCATGACAATGTGTGCTCTTGCTGCTACTGAGGCATTCATACACGACAATACATACAGTATTGTTTGTGCCTGCAAATGTTGTGGGGCAGCCACTCTCTTTCATTTCCAGGATTCTTTGGGGGATGCCAAGACTTTTCAAAGTGGTACGATACTGCTTTAAATATATAATACAGATGGAACCTGTCTTAAGGATGTGCTGCAAGATACACCTGAAATAAAACAGTCAGGAGAGTACCTATGTCTAAAAACTATTGCTAGACATATTTTACACATATATTATTTTCCTTCACCTGGCCAACGTACCTGGCTCCCATACAACTCAACTCCTATCCTCTCCCCAGAAGGTGATGGATGATTCACCTTTTAAATGGAGGAAGCAGGGAAGAATTCGTTGCGTGAGAAACTTTGCATAATGCTTTGGCATCGTTGGCAAGAGGAAGCAGCATCCAGCACTCATTCACAGATGACAATAGAAATTAATAATCATGCTGTTTTGGGGTTGCTGTTTTTTTAAAATGGAGCAAACCCATTGTGAGGGTTGGAAGCCCAAGGTGTTCCCAGAGGGAGAATAAATTGTGGAGCTTTTGATTATTTGTTCTGTCTAAATTGCAGTAGATCTGCATGCCTGTATTGCTAGGGATGGGCAAGTCTGCCCATTTTGGTTTCTCCCAATTTCTCATTTTTTCCATTCCAAAGTTCAGTTCTCCGCATTTCCATTTCTGTTTGCGATTTTAAAAAAAGATGTCCTCATGAAAATTAATCAGCATTTTACCATCAATACCTCCCAAGGCACCTATGCTTGTATGCAATTTCCTCTAATATAAAGATTTTTGCAAAGCAATTTCCTCTAAAATAACGAATTTTTAAACATCATTTTCTCGAATACATGCATTTCTATGGTCACTTTATCCCAGTATATGCATTTTAGTACCTGTTACTTGGCTGGAGAACTGCACTGAAAAATTCAGAGAAGTGAAAATTTCAAAGGAAGGTTGCATTTCGGTTCTTGTGCTGTTTTGGAAAATGTGAAATAGGTAAGTTCACCTTTCTGTATGAACTGAATTTCTCCCTCATTTGTGCCCATTACAGTTTATAAAATTCTCAGCAGTTTCAGAAGTGAAGTTTCAGGTGGCCTTGGTTGGAAGCATTCATTCAAAAAACAAAAGTCCTGTTCCTCTTGGGCACACTGTTCTTTGGATCCTGGCCCTGAAGTTGACTTACTATATGCTTAAACAGCTTTGTGTTTTTTGGGAAGGGGTAGAATTCTTACCATCCTTGTTTCTACCGTATGTATTTAATGATTTTCCTTGTGTTACAAACCTGTATCTACATCACTGAGGGCCACAATCCTTCTGGTGGCCTGATTCCAATGACCTCATGATCAGATTGGGCCTCCCCTCTTAGCCTATGCCATCCACTCCAACACAGTTTTAAAATACTGAACTATTTGGTGATATACAAATGAAGGTTGGATGCCATGCCATTTCTTGGAGTAAATCTGCCATCTGCTGGCTGCCTCCTTCTCCCTTGAATTCATGTTCAGGAATTTGAGGCTGGCTGGCCGGCCTGACATTATGAGAGCATGTTTCTGTCAAGCAGCACAGTGGCAAATTCAGAGGTGCAGGGTCCCTTCAGGATAGTTTCAGCCACACACACCCTTTTTTGCTGCTGGGTTGAGAATGAGATCCTTGGCAATACCTTCTCCCACAACAACAGATGCCCCTAGGAGCCAATTATCATGAAAGGGGAGAACGTTAGCTCTTAAAAAGAGTCTTCTCAGTGGCTCACTCCCCTCCTCTCACTCTGATTGGCTTCAATCCTCAGGAAAGCATGAGAAAGCATGTTAGAAGACTCTTCTTAGTAGCTAACAGACTCCCCTTTCATGCTGATTGCCTCACAGGATGCTGGAGACATAGGGACCCTGCTGGGACCTGCTCCCAAAAAGGTAAGGGTCTAAGACCCCCCAAGACCCCGGACAACTACACCTCTGCTGTCAAGAGTGTGTTGCTGTTGGTGGCAATGAACATAAGAACAGCCTGGCTGCTGGCTCAGGCCAGTGGCCCATCCAGTCCAGCATCTTCTTCTCACAGTGGCCAACCAGATGCCTCCGGGAAGCCCAAAGGAGGAGCTGTGGGTGCCACTGAATTCTCTTCACTTGTGATTCGCAGCAGCTGCCATTCAGAGTCATGCTGCCTTTGACACTGGAGACAGAAGATAGCCATTGTGGGTAGTTGCCACTGACAGCCTTTCGACCCACCATGAACTTATCTAACCCCCTTTCAAAGCCATCCAAGTTGGTGGCCCAGCCCTACCTCTTGTGGGAGTGAATTCCATAGTTTAATTTAATGAAGCACTATGTGAAGAAGGACTTTCTTTTATCTGTCCTGAACAGCCCGCAGGGGCCCTTGAAGGCAGCAGTGGCTATTTACGCCAGGGGCTTAAATAAGCTTGGTTACATTTGGATGCTGTGTGTGCATGCCTACCATGACCCAAGAAGGCAGAGGCCGTCTTGACCCTCCCACCACTTGGGTGATGGCAGCCATGTGTGCACTGACACAGCAACATAGCACTGCCAGCCTGTGCCGGCAGTAGGGGAGGGGGGTTGCCTGGGAGGGTGGCTCCCACTCTGCGATACATGCCAACGTTGGGTCACGGGGCACACCCTCTGAGACCCGATGCTAGTGTAGAGTGAGAGCTGCACCTGCCCAGCCCCAGTGGCAGGGGTCCCTCTCAGTGGCAGGGG
This sequence comes from Rhineura floridana, assembly GCF_030035675.1. Lineage (NCBI taxonomy): Eukaryota > Metazoa > Chordata > Lepidosauria > Squamata > Rhineuridae > Rhineura > Rhineura floridana. The sequence continues at coordinate 41,210,782 of NC_084491.1, forward strand.
CTCTCAGTCAGTGCCCCAAGTGGCCGCCTGCTGGCACTGGTCCTGATACTGAATCTTCCAACACTGGCAGCTCTCTAGTGAAAATGAATGATCTGATGGTGTCAGAATCGCGATGGGCAGGCAGAAACCCTCTTCCAGTCAAGATGAAGCAAATCAGCTTCTTCTGCTCTTTAGATACACAAGAGAAGTAGAGTAGTGATTATGTCTCTATGTTGGTTATTGGAAGCACTGCACAATATAGCCTCCTGCACAGAGGCCTCTGCACCAACATAGATCAGTCACTATGGAGTTTCCTGCTCTGTTGTTTCATACTGCATAGTGTCAGAGTATGGCCTGTAGTGTGGCAGCACCTACCCTTCGGAACTCCCTCCCTCAGACAGGCACCCTCCCTTTCGACAGACTGAAATTTAATGTTGTTTAAATGTTTTATAAATATGTTCTTTTGTATGTTTCTCCATATTGTAATGGCCATTGGCTAAAACCAAAATCAATAAGGGCTCTCTCAACAAATTTTCTTAACGGAGACCTTTATCCCACTTGGGATTTGTCTCAGATTTGAATTGATTATGTGTGGCTGTTTTTAAAAATATAATTGTTATTATATATGCAGTTGATTTAACTGGTTTCATATATGCAACTGCTTTACTGATGTCCTTATATTTTAAATCACTTCAGGATGCCTCATGGATTCATCAGTAAAATAAGTCATCATCAATCAAACAGGTGCAATGCCTCTGGTCTCACATGTGTGGGGTGCACCAGAACAGCACACCCCCAAATCAGCAAAACCCAGCCGGACAGCAGACCACACTGCAACCCTGATCGAGAGAGAGCCAAGGGCAAAGGTTTGTCTCTCAAATGGCATGTCTACAAAAGAAGCAGTTTTGCTTCTGTCTGTCCCGTTCAATGTTGGTCTGGTTTTGATGCTGAGGGAACCTGAATATGTGCACTTGCTTCTTAGGGTTGAACTAGATGTGATGTCAGTTCTGTATGGCTGCAATTAAGGAGTTGCAAGGAGTTCCAAATTCAAATAATTGCTGCTGGGGCACTTGATCAGGACTGTGGCACATGGGGAGTAGCTGAAGCCCTCTCCCCCACCCCATGGTTGCAATGGAATTTGCCCTCCGTGAAGCTGCTGTTCACCCTAGAAGGCCCCATTGAGAGATCTTGCTGGTGCCTTCCAGGGTGAATAGTGGGCTGAGCAGCTTTTGGGTTACTCAGCCTGCATGTAGGGTTGCTAGCTTGTGATGAGATCCCTCTCGCTGTGCTTTTAACGGTAGCTTGAAGTGCTGACATGAGCAAGGTGGTGATGTCCAGCAGCTGCTGATTTCTGCAGGTCAAGCTGCAGGCTAGATGTCACAGCAGTCATGTCCAAACATGTTTTTCTGGTAAGTTGGCAACCCTGTCTGTGGCTCTCAGGCTGTGCTTTCTGATTTCCTTCTGTTTGCTTTCTTGTTTCTATCTCTGGCTGTCGAGAAGACTTTACTGGCAGTGAGAAGCACAATTTCTGATTTCAGTAGTGAAAACAGGAGCTGGGGTGGGGGAAGAGGGAAAGATATTTCAGTAGAAAGGGGACACATTTTAGCAAGACCCAAAAAAGATCTTCTCTAGCAAGACCCAAAAAAGACCTCCTCTAGAATCATTCAAGGTTAAATTGCAAACAAGCAAAGAAAAAAGGGGAGTGTAAATTAAGAACATTTATTGGACTATTTTCTCTGTCCCTTTTAAAATACTTGATGATAACTATTGCAGTGTTGACAAGACAGGTCCAAAGTTCACCCTGATTCTTTTTAAACAGGATTTATGTAAACATGCAGACTTAATTCTTAGTACCTAGGCACTTTTCATTGCTCACATCCACACCATACATTTCTCACTCATGGCTCACCTCAAAAGCATCCTGGGAATTGTAGTTTGTTAAGGGTGCTGGGAATTGTAGCTCTAGGAGGGGTAAACTCCATTTTCCAGCATTCTTTGGGGGAAATCATGAGCTTTAAATGTATGATGTGGATCTGACCTTTGTTTACATCTGTAGCCATCCAGGGAGCTGGTGGACAACAGATGGTGTACAACGGACACCCACCCCCAAGTGAAGAGGCAAAGAGTTAAAAGGGCGCTTTTGTTCATTGGTATGAGTCAGATGGCCATCTTCTAACAAACAGAGAGCCCCTATAGCAGACAGCAAGGGGGATACCACAAGCAGGAGGACTCAGTGCCCCATCACTGAGGATCTTCACATTTTGGAGTCTCTCTCCACTGTCAGAGGCAGTATGCTTCTGAAAAGCAGTTGCTGGAAACCGCAGGAGGAGAGAGTGCTCTTCCACCCAAGTCCTGCTTGCAGGCTTCCCATTGGGGCATCTGGTTGGCCACTGTGATAACTGGATGATGGACTAGATGGACCTTTGGCCAGACCTTGGTTTCTTATGCTTCGTTTCAGATTTATCCTGCAGCATAATTTCCCATAATTAGAAAAAACCTTTTGATCAATGAAATGATGCCCCCCTGTTGGGGTAGCTTGTGTGTGTGTGTGTGCATGCAAGTGCATGTGTGTGTGTGTGAGAGAGAGGGTATCATCTGATGGTAATCCTATGCAGAGAAGACCCATTGAAATTTTATGGGTGAGACTGGATGTGTGTGGGAAGAACAGTTATGATGTTGCATTTGTTAGGTTTTTGTCCATTCAAAAAAAAAAAGATGTACCAAAGTTGTAAAATAAATGTGCCAACCTTCTCAGTCTGGTGGAAAATCCATGAGAAAGCTTTTTACATATTATATTTTGATACATTCTGGAAACACTGTGGACAGAGAATTCACAAAAGCATCCAGCCCTTTCTTGTGGAAGAACACAGACCAGAAATCTTCCAGCCCACCCCTGCATGGCAAAGTACCTTGGTTTTCCAAATCCTAGTCCCACACTCAGCTTCATTTCAGAATTCTTAAAATCAAAACGTTTCTGGCAACATTTAGCCTCCGTACATAGCGATTGAGCTGAGGGAAGCCTATGCAGATAGCAGTTTTATTCTGGTTCTACAATTCTGTAATTGCAGAAGAGAAGGTGAATCCTGGGGCGTGGCTGTGGCCGTCATGAAGGGACATTGCACTTCTGAATTTGCCACTGCACTCCTGCTAGGGCAAGGACATCAGAGCTGACTCCCCAGACTGTAATAATTTGGGGGGTCTTTTGAACATGAGAATTCTCATGTTCATCACAAGAGATTTAGTTGTTATTAATATGGCAGCCCAATAGAACCTCCATCATCAGAGGCAATAGCTCGGATGCTGGCGAGTAACAGTGAGTAAGGGCTGTTGCCCTCGTGTCTGGCTTGAGATTTTTTGAGGTGTGTGTGTGTGTTTCTCTTTCAAGATTAGGCTAGACCAGGTGATCTTCAAAGGAAGAGTTTAAGTAGCTCTGATGTTTATCAAAAGGCAGGATTTCCATACTGGGCAGTGCCCAGCACGGTTTGGATTACACATTAAACAATGTCATAATCATTTATGCTTTAACAATCCAAAGTATGGAGGCTTTCAGCACCCGGGTTCTTGGGGAGGTCAGGTATGCTTATTTGGAAATTTGGAAACATTTGAAATCTGAAACGGAGAAAAAGGCACTGGACAGAGGGGACGCATAGCAGATTTCAATCTCCTGAGCAGCTCTCTCCACCAATCAAGCAGATAACTGTCTAAGTAGGCACATTTTAAACCACAGCTGGGCATAGTTCTTATTATTATTTATTTCCATTTATAGACCACTTACTATCTAAAAGATCTCAAAGCGGTTTTCAACAGAACACACAAGGTACAATAAAAAACATATCAAATTAATTTACAAAGCAAAATACAGAAACAATATCCATATACATGAACACAGTATAAAAGTCATATTGAGCACATGTAGTTTAGCCAGCTTGGGGGAGGGGTGCTGTGGTCTCATCAAGGATGAACATAAAGAGTTTTTGCATGATAAGCACATACAAAATTGCTACAGGCTGATTTTTGTGTTCTCTGGAAGCGCTTGCTTGTTAAACCTGGACTACCTGTTTGTTCAGCCATGGCAGAGATTCTGGAAAAATACTGCCGTTAAGTTTGGCAATTTTTCCAGAGTGACTAAAAGTTCCCTTTGTGTTGCTTTCTAATTATACAGACCAGAACGTGCCACAAGCAGAGAGCATGTTCATGTCAGAAGGTGTCTTTTCAAGGAGGTAGCTGATAACTAGGAGTCCTTTTCCACCTAGCATTAGTTCTTGCATGGCAACTGAACTCTTACGAAGTTCCACCAGGGAAGCCGAGAGGGTAGCACAGGCTGTTGTTTCCACTTGACTATCATGTAATTGACTGTTGTCTAATTGAGCAAAGAGAGGGGAAAGAACTTGTATTCCTCCTATTGAATGAATTGCACTGTGGAATGTGTCACAATTGCTTTCACATCCTGAAACATAAGAGCATGTGGGGAGTGTACAAAAATTGAAGGATTTTCCTTTGGCGAGGATTCAAGGTATAACTGAGCATCAGTAGCCTTAGCATTGTAAGTGAAGGCAATGCTACTTGCAAGTTTCCCATCATACAGAACCTGCTTGTGGCACTCAGCAAGATGGATATCACTCTCAGATTTAAATTTGAGAGAACTCTTATATCCAGGGCCTAACTGATGTATTGCAAATATCTGTGCTGGGCTGAGAGCTTCGGTAAATACATAGACTGCTCCAAGTTGACCACAAAACACTCTGTTTGCATCAGCAGTTTCAGATGATCCCAGAAAACATTTATCGTAGCTATCATTTGTGTTCACATGCCAAGCCATGTCACCATAGGATACCAGCTGACCATTAACGTAACAGCAAATTTCACTGTTTCTCCAGCGATTGTAGATATGTACAATGCTAACCATGTACCACTTCCATGGCTGAAAATCATACTTCACACAATGCTGAAAACCTTTGCCTTTTGACTTCAGTGATGTGCACATTAAGCAGTTGCCAACAAAATGAGCAGAATGCCCAACACCTTTGCTAGTGCGAAAACAATAACGATATGGTTTATCCTTTACATTAATATTGCTCAATGGTTCCATGCGAAACCAGGGGTTCAGCGTAAACCCATTTTGATAAGGCCACTTGGCAATAGGAGGCAATGCAATTCCTGCAGCACTGCAGCCTGGGAAGTTGAAAAAAGTGTCAGGACCATGTCTCTGTGGCATCTGATTAAGGACTGGCAAGAAAATGGGAAAATGGAATTGGACTGCCTTCAAGTCAATCCCGACTTATGGCAACCCTACGAATAGGGTTTTAATGGTAAGCGGGATTCAGAGGGAGTTCCCCATGGCCTCCCTCTGAGGCTAGTCCTCCCCAGCTGGCTAGGGCCTGCTCAGCTTGCCACAGCTGCACAAGCCAGCCGCTTCCTTGTCCGCAACTGCCAGCTGGGGGGCAACTGGGCTCCTTGGGACTATGCAGCTTGCCCACAGCTGCACAGGTGGCAGGGCAGGTAACCCCTGAGCCACTCCCTGTGGGATGATCTTTAGCTGGCCCTTGACGCCCAGGAGACACGAGAGGGGATTTGAACTCACAGACTCTGGACTCCCAGCCAGGCTCTCCTCCCCACTGTGCTATACCAGCTGGACTGACAAGAGCTTCACTGCATGTCTAGGCCAGATTCTGAACAAAAGCTTCAGCTCCTTGACAGTGATGCTGTAGCTGGCAAGAACCTCCAACATATCAACAAGAAGATCTGCAATCATATCATCCACGGTACTCATCAGCAGCAGCACTTGTTCAATTAAACCAACTTCTGTGCTGGTCTGTAAATTGTGGACACTTTTACGAAGAATGGCAGGGAACATACTCCAAATCTCTGCTTGACATGTTAAATCACAGTGCTCTAAAAGTTCTGACATGCATGTTATACTTTCTGCATCTTGGATTATAAAATTCATCTCTAGATCGAATTCTCCACCAACCAGCAGGTTCAACACGGTCTCCATGATGTCCCAGTTGCTGACCTCCCCGACTTGAATGAGTCCAATCAAGATGGCAAATTTCATGCGGATTTCTGGGTTTCTGCACATGTGGAGAATTCAGGGTAGACTACAGAAGCTGGCATTCTGAGAATGGCTGTTTTCATATTTTGTTTTGTTTAAAAAGCCCAGCTTCAAGGCTTTTGGGCTTGAAAGTGTGGGGCTGTGCCTATGACCAACTTAAAAACCATAAAACAACTAGCGTGACCCATCATAGTAAGAGGGTCAGACTAAGATCCACAGCCAGGTTCGAATCCCCACTCAGCCTTGAAGCTTAGCAAGTTGCTTTCTGCCAGTCACTATCTCTCATCTTAGTCTACCTCTAGGGATGGGGAAGAATTTTGTGAAATTTTAATGCAAACCTACCAAATTCACACTTCCTGTACCAACACATGACTTGAAAACAGTTCTCCTTTGAAATGTGCACTTCTCAGAATTTTGCAATGCATCTCTTCAACCAAGGAATGTGCAAAAACAATGTGCAAGAAAAGTGCATGCAAAAACACACATATTGGTGAAAATAAGATTTGGAAATGCTTTCTATGAGGGGGAAAATGCCTAGGAGGGTATTCAACTAACGTATTCTGTCAACACAAGGATTTCCGCCTGTACAGTAGGGCCCCGCTTTACGGCGTTCTGCTTTACGGCACTTCGTTCATGCAGCGGTTTTCAATTAGGGAAAGGTCCCGCTCTTACAGCGCTTGTTCTGCTAATATGGCGGGTTTTTTCCGTCGCGCGCCATTTTGACGTCATTTTCGTGCGACGCAGCCCATTATAGTCTATGGGGCCCCACTTTACGGCGATTTCCGCTTTACAGCGGGGGCCTGATCCCTAACCCGCTGTATTAGCGGGGCCCTACTGTACAAGGGAAATTCCCCTGTTCTCTTCTCGACTCCCCCGCACCCCCTAAATCTGTTCTAGGAATTCCCTCAACTCTCCAGAGCAGATTTGGGGAGGGCGCAGGGTGTGCGCAGGGAGAGGACAGAAGGGAAGTTCTGTTGGTGCAATCAAAAATCCTTACGCCAATGGAATGTGTTAGGTAGCGGCCTCATATACTAGCCAAAATTGCATTAAAATGCTTATATGGTGCAAAAAATTGCGTATATTTGGAGAAATATACATGAAAATACATTTTATTTTTTGTATGGACTATAATTTTAATTTTTAAATTTTTTGCTGGAAAAATGAGAAACTGCAAGAAACAGAAACTGACAGATCCTGCCATCCCTACCTACCCCGCAGGGTGGTTGTCACATCCACACCATCCATTTAAAGCACTCTCATGCCACTTGAACAGTCATGGAGAATCCTGGGAACTGTAGTTTGCTAAGAGGGCTGGGGATTGTAGATCTGTAAGGTCAGCACTGTAGTTTGTTAACTACAGTTCCCAGGATTCTTTGGGGGGGGGATCTTTTACTGTTAAAGTGATACAAGAGTGCTTTAAATGGATGGTATATGGATGTGACCAAAACTGGGGAAGGTGAACCACGTACGCCGCATCAAGCTCCTTGGAGGAAAAAGTGGGTATTATTTATTTATGCATTTATTTATATTCAATTTATATCCCAACCTTCTTCCTGAGAGAGCCCAGGACCTCAGTGTCATCAGCAACAACAGCAATAATTTACAAAGCTCTTGTGCAGCTCTCCGTCACTGGAATGGGTCCAATGCAGGATCACTTCCAGAGGGATTGGGGCCCTTTGGCCTGCCATTGCATCCAGGTAAGGGCTGCCTTAAGCAAGCGATATGTTTTTGCTAGCTACAAGGCAGGATGGGACATGTTTTATGGGAGCACCAAAGGTACAGTGTCCTGGCTGGCTGTATCCTGCCAACTGCTCCCCAGGCAATCAGGGCACGTGGCAACAATCACTCCTTGCCATAACTTTCCGTTGACTTATGATTGGAATGTGATTCTCCAAGCCCTGAAAAGGAGGGGTAGAATCCTTGTAGGTTAATAACTCAATTTGCAAATTCCAACCTACCTCCTGCATGCAAGGACTTCTTGTGCCTCATTTAAAACACAATCGGTTAAATATTTGACTTCAAAAGCACAGATTCTTTGACCAGGGCCACCTCAAGACAGTTTGCAGCGTCTGTGTGAGGCTAATCAGTAAACAGCACCCCATCTCTCTCTCAGACAGGAGGGTTCCTTCATGAAAGTCACACCATGCCCCCTTCTCAGATTATACAACCTTCTGAGATTGTTGTCTCCTGAACCTCAGATTCGGGTTCAGGTTCCATGCAAGGTGCTGGTAACTTAACAGGCTTATTGAACAAGATATGGTCTGAAGGCACATGGGACCACCACCTTGCTGAAGCTAAGCAGGTCTGGGTCTGCAATGAAATGAGCTTTCAGTCTCTCACTTTGTTTGGAGTTCTGCTGACCAAAGAATGCAGGATCTTTTTGAGGTTCAGCAAGAAGAATGCAATGACAGCTTCCAGAAGACTTTTCTCAGCCGCTAACATGCTCCTCTTTCATGCTGATTGGTCCATAGGATGCTGGAGACATAGGGACCCTACTGGGACCCTGCTCCTCAACAAGGAAGGGGTCTACACCCCCCTGTGCTCCTGGATGGCTACACCCTTGCCCCCAAAGCACCCAAGGGTGTAGCATAGCACTCAAGGGCAATCAAATTATTATTTTTATTATTATCTTGCACCTCTGAGGCAGAAAAATCTCAGAAGCTCCTCTTCCCCCTGTCTGACAGTAAAAATACAACAATAAATTAAATAATCAACAATTTGCTGCCTGGCAAAACACCCCAAATCAGCTGCCTGGGGTGACCTCCTCTCTCTCTACCAAATGTTAGGGTTGGCCCAGGTTGCCAACCTGCTGTGATTTTTGTGTTTTAAATGCTCTTTTTTAAAAAGAGCAAAAGTCCATCCTTTTTCCCATGGTCAAAGCCAATAAGCTATTTCTGTGAAGCCCACAAACAGGTTTGGAAGGCAGTAGCTCTTCAGTGCTATTCAGTGATAGGATGCCCCTGAAGCTGGAGGTTCCACTGATTTGCCTCTCCTTTCCTCCTCCAGGAATTTCTAATCCCCTTTTAAGGCTAGCCACTGTGAGAACAGGATGCTGGACTAGATAGGCTGCTGACCTGATCCAGCAATCAGGCTCTTATAATGTTCTTAAATCCATGCTTCTCCACACCTGGGGAAGAGTCAGCACTAGGTTGCGTTAAGAATGGCTATAAGCATTTAAGAGTGCTTTTGTAGGAATTCCAAGTCCTCACTTCTCAAATAGGCAACTCCTGCTGGAAACCATTGTGTGAAAAAGCTGCTGGGCAATTGCTATCCCATCACAAATCATATATTTGGTTGTTCTCTTCTCCACCATCACATATTTCGTGGCCAAATGCATTTGACTGCATTAGGCTGTAGGTGCAGGGCCAACAAGAGTCTGCAACCACGCTGCTCTGCCTGGCCAGTTACCCCCAGCAAGCCTCTGATATCTGGCTTTTCATCTATTATGGAAAATATGGCGGATGAAAACAAAACATTGACTGAGTGTTATTTTCATAACTGTGATATAGCGTCTCTTTGATATCTTTGATGTCCATTTTCGGCTCCTTTCTAGGCTGTGTTTAGGGATGGTGCCTCGTCGCCCCACCCAAAAGGTGCTCCTGTCCCCTGGTTTGCGTTTTCTTCCCTTTCTTTTAGAGCAATTCAAATAAACTGCAGGTGCGACACATCTCCCTGTAAACCACAAGAGCCGGAGGCCTGCCCTGGATACAAAAGGCCTTCACTGCAGACATCGGGTGACACTGCTCTCTTTTCAGCCGGGATGAAAAGGGCAATTATTTATTCAGTGTTGATAGTTGGGGCAACTTATTGATCAAATGGAAGAGACACCTTTGATCCAGGGAAGGAGAGGACAAATCTTCAAACTTGGCCGCAGAGTTGCTCCGGATTCACTGTGCCTTCCTTTTTCCTTAGAATTGGATGCAATCTCATGTAAGTCATAGTCTCAACACTGAAATTACACAGAGAGGAAGGCAGTGGAATTCTCGAAGTGGTTTTGGGGAGGTGAGGGTAAGGAAAGTACAGTGCAATTCAGATGGGACAGACATACTGCCAGGGCCGGTCCCAAAGGGTGGTCAGGTAAGGCCCTGGCAGAGGCCCCTGGAGCCACAGAGGCCCCTGAGGGGCCTCTCAATAGGATGGGGGAGGAGTAGTGCTCTTTTTCTGCAATCCACAGTTGCAGAGAGGGAGCTTCTTCCACCTGCCCGTCTCTCCTATCTTTTGAGGCTGCATGTGCAGGACTGCCATTAACCAAGATGGCAGCTGAGGTTTCCCTAAGGGGCTGAAGCCTCCGGCACCATCTTGATTGATGGCATGTAGCAGCCTGTGCAGCCGCAAAAGACAGGAGAGATGGAGCCAGCGAATGGGCGGGCGGAAGAACCTCCCTCCCTGTGAGAGACAGGTAGGCGCATGCATGCATGCACATGTGTGTGTGCGCATGCTGGGGCCCGGGGCAAGCTGGTGCCCAAGGGCCCTGGCATGTCTGGAGCTGGCCCTGCATACTGTGTATGGCAAATGTTGGAAATGTAGGAAGCTGCCTACTACTACGTCAGATCACTGGTCCATCTAGGTGAGTATTGTCCACAGTGACCGGTTGCAGTTCTCCGGGGTGTCAGGCAGGGGACATTCTCACCAGCCCTACCTGAAGATGTTGGGGATTGCACCTGGGACCTTCTGCATGCAGCGCAGATGCTCTGCCACTGAGCTAGGGCCTGCCAGCTACTGTAGATGGATGTTATGAAGCTGGTCTTAGATGGGGGGCTACCACTGAAGTTCTCACCTTGGAATTCTCATCTTGACACTTTGTGGGGATATTCTGGTGGCTGTGAGGGCCAGGAGTTTTTTTTTTATCAGCTGAACCTAATATGCCAACTGTGACTCAATCTGGAGATTGCCTGAGTTACCCAGCCTCTCGCGCAGAGGTGGAGATGTAAGAACATCATAACAGCCTGGCTGCTGGATCAGGCATTCTGTTCTCAGTGTGGCCAACCAGATGCCCATTATGGGAAGCCCACAAGCAGGACCTGAGCGCAAGAGCACTCTGCCCCTATAGCAACTCCTTTCTGGCCACTGGGCCTCCCAGCTGGAGCTGTTGGGTGCTGGAGTCCAGCAACATCTGGAGGGCCACAGGGTCCCCATCCCTACTCTTGTGACAGCCAGGGTGGATTACCGTTCACACACTCCACGTGGGACTGCCTTTGCAGACAATTGGGAAACTTCACCCAGTGCAAAATACAACTACCCAGAAATGGATGGAGGCCAGAATATGCACCAGTGCACCAGTTCATCTGGTTGCTGGAGTGTTTTCGGGCCCAGTTCAAAGTGCTGGAATTGACACTGAAAGCCCAAGATGGGTTTTTTTGGAGGGGAGATTATCTGGAGGGCTGCCTTCATCTGCATCAACCTGCCTGCACTATGAGAATGTTCTTGGAGGCTCTGCTTGAGTGCCTGCCTCTGAGGTCAGTTAGATTGGAGGGTATGAGGGATAGTGCCATTCAGGGATAGTGTCATCTGAAGCCCTTTTCTGCATGCCACCTTCAAGGGAAATCCGGAGGGTGGCGATGGAAGAATGGCCCTTTTCTGTAGTAACTCCCTGTCTATGGAATCCTGTCCCCAAGGAGGTCCGCCTCGCACCAACATGGTTATCATTTCAGCACCAGGGAAAAACTTTTTTTTTCCTGGTCATTTGGGCAGCACCAATCATTGGATGTTTTTACTCTGATAATTTAAACAATGTTTATGTATTTTAATTACTGTATTGTATCCTTGTTGTAAATCACTTTAGGTCTTCTTGTTGTGGGAAACAATACATAAATTTGACAAACCTAAACCTCACAGGTGGTCCCACTCCTGTGGAACTCTGTTCCAAGGGAAATCTGTCTGGCCCCCATTCTTGCAAACCTTTAAGCAGGCCTTAAAACCCATTTGTTTATTTTACCACCCTGCTGTTTGTTTTAGCGTTGCAATCATTTCACTGGATTTCAGGTAATTCTTCTGGAAGTAATGTTTTATTAGTGCTGGCTTGTTTGTATTTTATTGCTAATTTTTATGGTGATTTGCATGTTGGAAGGCACCTTGAGAGGGTTTAATCCAGAAAAGTACCATACAGATGTTGTAAATTGATAGACAAGCAAACAAAAGGATGGATGGCAGGGAAAGGTAGACCTGGATACCAGCTGGAAACCTGTTTTAAATGCCAGCAGGGCTAAGCCCTGGAACATGTTCAGTTCAGTTCAGGATGTGCAGAGTCCCTGCTCCTCAGCCAGCCTTATACACCCCTGAGATGAGTTGTTTGTCACATAGTGCCTACTTCATTGACACAACTCGCTGCCACAAGATGTGTCAGTCGCCAATAGCTTAGATAGGATCAAATAAATTGGTGGGAAAAGAAGTATGGCTATTAAGTCATGTAGGCCAAATGAAACCTCCAAGTTCTGAGGCAGTATATCGCTGAATATCAGTGACCGTGGGGGTGGGAAACGAGAGGGCTGTTGCTTTTGTGCTCTGCTTGTAGACTTCCTGAAAGAATCTGGTTGGGGAGCAGGATGCTGCGCAAGATAGACCTTTGCTTTTATCTAGCAGGGTTCATCTTGTGTCTTATAAATCAGGACTGGAGAAGCTGTGTCCCTCTCCAGATGCTGTTGGATTCCAGTTCCCATCAGCCCCAGTCAGCATAGCCAATGATCCAGGATGATGGGAACTGTAGTCCAACCCAATCTGGAGGGATGCAGCTTCTCCATTGCTGTTATAAACAGGGGTGTAGCATCCAGAGTCTCAGGGGTTCTTAGACCCCTTACTTTTTTGGGAGCAGGGTCCCAGCAGGGTCCCTATGTCTCCAGGATCTTACAAGCCAATCAGCATGAAAGGGGACCATGTTAGCCACTGAGATGAGTCTGCTAACGTACGTTCTTGTCCTTTCCTGCTCATTGGATCCAATCAGAGTGCAAGGAAGAGAACCAGCAACTGAAAAGACCCTTTCCAATAGCTAGCACTCTCTCCTTTCAAGCTTATTGGCTCCTAGGGATGTCTTGTTGTTGTGGGAGAAGGTGCGCACCAGGATCTCATTCTCAACCCAGCAGCAAAAAAACGAGGGGGCGTGGCTGTGACTAACATGAAAGGACCCTGCACTTCTGAACTCGCCACTGCGCTACTGGTTACGAAGCATTATTACATTCCTTGTTGGGCAGTGCTAAGGAGCTATTCACAAGGATAGCTCAATGAAACCTTCACAATTCTCTGAGCATCAGTTTCCGAAGACAAACAAATAGAGGAGGGCTGTTGTTTACGGTCCTGCTTTTGAGCTTCTCGAAGCCATCTTGTTGGTCACTGTGTCAAGAAAGATTCTGGAAGAGAAAGACTTTTGGTCTGATCCAAGAGGGCTCTCCTCATGTTCTAGGGAGGAATTTCATCTGCAAGGTTGTGTCTTTCCAAGCAGATCTGTACTCTGGCACCTTTCATTTTGGAAATGAAGTTTCGCAACTGGACTGAGCAACACCATTTGCAAGAGGTTGGTCAGGGCTGAATTGGAACCCAGTTCAGCCCTTGCGTCTGAACTGACTGCCACTGGGAATCATGTCGAATCATGGGAAAGAATAATACAGAGCAGTCAAGGAAATAACTCAGTGAGCATTCTATCTTCCTCTAAAGGATAAAAGTTCTGCGCAGGTCACACGTGTTGCATGCTTGCTAGGCAGTGCCTCTTTCTCCTGGGACAAAATGGCTTTTGTTCCAGCCAGATGAACGACAGGCAGCTGATACAATCACTCCAGGCTGGGCGCGATAACTCCACAGCCTCCACTGGCTGGCTTGTTTGTTCTTCCCATGGAGGGAAGCGCTGGATTCCTGGGGACGGACTTAGGCCACAATTGTGCAGTTTTATAAGAGACTCTCGCCTGTTCTCAGTTTACAAATAAAAACAAAAGCTACATGTGATACGATCGCAGGCATTGCTCCAAAACACACATACACACACCCCTTGCTATGGTTTTTTTTTTTGGTCTTTCTTTCTCAAATGTCGGTGCATTGCAGCCACTTCCTATAGAAATTGCCATGGACATTTAGTGTGTACTCATCCCTGCTTCTGGGCACATTGGAGCCTCATAGCACTTGTGCCTTTTTAGGGTTTTTCAAATGGGACCTGCAACAATGTGTTGCAATTTGAAGTCTTTCTGTTCAGGGTTCTAACCACTGCATTCCATATCCTGCTCCCCTATGGTTTTCCATCCTCCACACACACCCTCATGCAGACAAATAGGGGAAAGGAAATGGGGCTGCTGGGGGGAGGGGTTGGCACAGGAGGAAAAGTTTATTTTAGTTTAGTTTTAGAAAGGACACCTCCAGGCTGTCAGTGTTTTTCAGGGGGGAATCAACTGCGTACCAGAAATGTAGATTTGCACAGTTAATCATCTCCATCAATCAATTTATTATAGTTAATAAGCCAGAAATAAAACACAACAAATAAATACAAAATTAAGATGTAATAAATAAAAGCAGCACAAACATACAGTTTGCACAGTTAAAGTGGATTAAAGAGCTGTGTCACCTTAGCAACTTTAAAGAAGAATTGGACTTTTGGAGTTTGGAAAGTAGCAGGGAAATGCATTGAAAAATGTAGGATGAACAAATGACTAATGGAAAGCCATATAATACCCCGCAAGCAAATCGAGATGGATGCTCATTGTAGTATAACCTCCCCACAAACAAATCAGAATAAATCTACTATGTATTTTGGAAAGTTGATTGTTTGCTCTGCATTTGGACACCTCTCAAGATAATTGTAACCGAATTTCGCACAATGGTTCTTGAGATCAACGAGCAGGTCTTCATCTATGGCCAGATACAATTGGGGGGGGGGGTACGAGACCCTGAGACTCAGATTTCCAATCCCAGAAATATGAACATCTTCAGCATGAACCACCAGCAGCTATAAAATCTCCAACTTTCTGAAATATCTCTTCTCAACAGACCATAGAGTGGGACAAGGAATGCAGTTCACTCCCATGTGCACTGTGAAATCATCATACCTCAGTGAAGACCAGATGGAGGCTCTGGCAATGATAGGCATCCACCCAGAGCAGAAGTAACAGCTGAAGGAAGAAACTTCCTTCTTGGATACTGAGAAGAATGAACCAGTAATACAGGAGACCCTATTAACTGCACAGCCTGCAAACGTTCACCTTACGAGGGTAGGAAAAAAGAGCCTTTCCAGTGGTAGCCCCTACCCTTTGAAATGACCTCCCCTTGGAGATTAGGGCACTGTTGGGTGCTTACTTCCAGCGTGCTTTAAAAACTTATCTATTTGCTCAGGCGTTCCCAAGTCATTAGTGCCAGTTTTCAGCACCCAGATCACACTACTGGAACTAATATTATACCGACATGTTTTGAAATAGATGTTTTATTGATATGTTTTATTATTTATTTTTATATTGTTGTTGTTTGGTTGGTTGTAAAGCACTTTGGTACTCTCTGGAGCAAAAGCATGAAAGCGTGTATGTGCGTGTGTGGTCCATATCCCAGCTTTGCACAGGTGTGGAGTCAGAACCAGATTTTGAGTGCCCCTTCTGGCTGGGGTGATTGCCCTGAATTGCTGGGGTGATAAAGACAAATGGCATATTGACTCTGGAGTCCCGCCTTTCTTCGGCTGAGTCAATATTTGATCGTAAGAGGGGGGGTGTGCTCCCCCCTGCCAACTCTTTGTTTTGAGCCGAGCTTCAGTGACCCTCTTAGCTCTAGATAAAGAGGAGCCGATTCCAAGGAACACTTGTGCATGCCACCCGCTCTCATTTCCCTATGCAAAGTCACCTTTGGTAAAGTTAAATACTAGGCTCAGTGGCAGCCGCAGCAACTCAGAGCCACAGCCTCACTTGTTAAAAGGTCAAGCATCCAAAGACCTTCAGGGGCAACTGTGGAGAATGCAGATCCTGGAGAAACCCAGAAGATGATGGGGCAGGCTGAGTGTAAATTAAGGCAATGTGGAATCCTC
Organism: Rhineura floridana; assembly: GCF_030035675.1. Taxonomy (NCBI): domain Eukaryota; kingdom Metazoa; phylum Chordata; class Lepidosauria; order Squamata; family Rhineuridae; genus Rhineura; species Rhineura floridana. The sequence continues at coordinate 41,226,792 of NC_084491.1, forward strand.
CTGAGATATTCCGTTTGTCTAAGCTTGTAGTTTGTTGCTTTCCTTGAAATTTGTCTCCCAAGCAGGGATCTTCAAATTTGAAATTTCACTTTAGGCAAAATTTCATAACAGGGATGTACAGACTCCTTTTTAAAATCTCTGCTCCTCTTCCTCCCCCTCCACAACCACCACGCCAATAAATTTTGATAGTCTTCCTGGGATTTGTTTGCTTCATTCATAACTCATTGGATGTTTCTCTCTCATCTTAGCCTTTTTCTTTCAGCCAAACCTAGAGACAGGTTGAGAGGTAATGTTGAATGGGATTTGGAATCCTTTGTGGGGAGGCATCTGAACCCCAGAACCTTGGCAGGATAAGGTCCTGGGGAAGAAGCAAGGTGGGACTGTGTCTGGGACAAAGTCCATTCGAGGCTGGGTTGAAGAGAGCCAGTCTGGTCATGCAGGGATGGAAGAATCTGTCTGTCTTGATTCTCTCAGTTCCTCAATTTTCCAATCTTAAATTCAGTTCTCCACATTTGTGCAGCAATCTTCAATTTTTTAAAAATCAAAAAATTCCTCATGCATTTTAGTGCGAATTTCTCCTAATAAACACATTTTTATATGCAGTATTGACTGTGTGCATCTTTGCAAGCAATTTCTTTTAATATAATACATTTTGTGTGTTATGTTCACTAATATATTCCTTCACTTTTATACACACTTTCCTCTAATTTATGCATTTTTGTAAACAATGTTTGGTTGGAGGGTTCCATTGCAAAATTTGGAGAAGTGCGCATTTCAAAGAGTTTGATCAATTCAGCTTGAAATGCAAACTGAATGAAATTTCTCCCCCTTCCCTACTGCAGTGTTGCAGTTAGTGTATTAGACTAGAACCTGGGAGACCAGAGGTTCAAATCTTTGCTCAGCTATGAAGCTCACTTGGGCCAGTCACCATCTCTCAGACTAACCTACCTCATATGGCTGATGTGAGGATATGGCGAGGAGAACCATGTAATTGAGCTCCTTGGAGGAAAGGTGCGATATCGATGCAATAATTAATAAATAGACAAATAAATAAATTAGACAGGTAGTGAGGGATGCCAGCTGAGCAAGAAAGTAAAGCTGAGTCATGGGGCACTTCCAGACAGGTGTTTGATTGTGGGATGCTCCTCGTGCATGCACTCTTTGTTTTTGCAGCATCCTCACAATGTTGCTGGCTCCAAGATGCCAACTCATATCCGTCTCCCCTTAGTCTGGATTTTTCATTTCTGGGGGAAATCCAATAAATTGCGGGGTGGGGGGGAGACCCTCGTTGCAGCAGCCCATTTGCAATATCTGAAAGACCTGTGTGTAGTATTAAGGTCCTTCCTGGAAGTCCCCGTTGTTAAGAGGAGGTAGGATCGGATCAGAGAGAGAGAGGAGGGCTTGAGTGCACAGCAAGCAAAGCTGGCACTGAACTGATTACGTGGGGTATCCATGATGATAATAAGACAATGGCATATAGCAATAGGCTCAGCTCAGACAAAATGCATGCGTAAAAACATGCATGCTCATATGATAAATGTAACAGGTGAAATGGCTTTCTTTCTTCTCAAATGAGGGATAACTTCTGTGGAGCCATTGAATGATCCACAACTTTGGAACTTGCCTCTTCTGAATCTGGCCATTTTCTCCATTTCTCCGCCGCTGCCCCGGCAGCCTTCCAATCCACACGGAGAGATGTCTCCATTGATGACGGAGGAGATGGAGATGCTGTGAATCTAAAAAGGCAGGATTTGTAATGGAATTGGTGGGCACAGAAGGCAGAAGGAAGCCTCTGAGTTTATTTAAGCTGTCATAAGTCACAGAAGAAGATTGCATCTTCTTGATGTCACACTGAAGAATTCAGCGGGAGCTCTGAATTATTTAGCATCATGAATCTTTCACATTTCCCATGGGAAAGAAGCTGGGATGGTTTTTTAGTGTGTGAGCTCATTGTTTAAGAGAAAATAATGTGGCAGGAAACCAGTCTCAATGATTTCCAGGGGAAACTGGTTCCAGCTTGGAATCAACTCTTCTGAAGTCATATATCAGCTTCTTATCTATGCATCTAGCCAACAGTATGAAGCAGAGAAAGGAGGAAATAAATGTAAATCCAGATGAAATTGCCAGTCATTGAGTGTTGAAAATCAGTGTATGATTATATGGGGTGTGACAAGAGGAGCAACTTTCCTGTTTGAGTACTGCCATTTAGGATTGCCGCCTTTTTTTAACTAGCCCCTGTGCCTTCAACATGGCCTCGATCTGCAGACTTTAGAAGGTGACAACACTTACCTCCATGCCATGCCATGGTCATTTCTACAGAGCAAGCTGCTGGTAAAAGGAGCCAGGCTGGTTTTGCTTTGGTCAGGTGGCAGTCCTTCCTATGAACAGATGGGTACAGTGGCTCCCCGCATCATATGCCCTGTCTTTGAGGGACTACTGCATAGTGTCTTCAGAATAGATGCATCTCATGCCTTTGTAGTGGAACTGAAGAGATGGCTTGTGCAAGCGTTTACTAATGCATTTCCAGTTTCTTCAACTGAGTACCGTTGCATGTGGGAGGAGGATCCTGGGTCCTTTGTGGGAGGGGGCCACAAGGGAGGAGTGGGGATGGAAAGATCTGTCCATTTCGGTTCTCTCCTTATTCTTCCAGTCTTAAATTCAGTTCTCTGCATTACTGCAGCAATTTGCAATTTTAAAAAAATCTTCATGAAAATTCTCCAGCTTTTTAGCTCAAATTTCTCCCAGTAAACTAATTTATGTAGGCAGATTTGACTAATGTACACATTTTTGCAAGCCATTTCTCGTCACATAAAGCTTTTCTGTATGTAATTTTCACTCAGATATTCACTTTTATGCACACTTTCCCCTGAAGTATGTATTTTTGTAAACACTGTTTAGTTGGTGAAGTGCATCGCAAAATTCAAATGAGTGCGGATTTCGAAGGATGGCTGTATTTTGGTTCTTGTATTGTTTCGGAAAGTGCAGATTTGATACATTCTGCTTGAAATACAAACTGAATCAAATTTCTCACCCATCTGTAGGCAGTAGTGAAGGTGTGGAGGCTGCAGAATGCAGCTCTTGACTGGGCAGCAGCATCAAGCCATTGCATTCACAGCCTGTGCCAGGCTCCCCATGTGAGTAGCAACCATGTGCCTGCTACGCTGTGTTGAGGTAGTGGCCCCCAAGACTCCATTGGCACCCTGTAAAGGTCGGTTTCAGCGGTGCTCAATGACAGAAGCTCATGTCCAGCAAACTGCCTCTTTTGTGTCATCAGCGTCTGCAGCAATCCTCTCCAACTTTCATAACAACCTGGCATCTCAGTTTGTTTTCTTTTCAGTGCCAGACTTTTAAACCAGGCATGGGGAGAGTGTGATTTCCCCCCACCTTTTGGTGTGAGTTTAAGTTGGGGAGAGAGCCACCACCCATCAATACATGCTTGCTGGGTGGGTCTGTTTGCCTCTGCTGCATTTCTGAATTTTGGATCTACTAGTAGTTATTATGGCCCTCAAAGGTTAGTTGTTTTAGTTCATACTAGGGTTGCCAGGTTCGGGGCCCGAGACTGATCCTGTATCTTTAGGAGAAGAGAAAGTCAGCCAAGTGCAGGTGTTCTTGTAAGACTGTAATGGGAAAAACCACAAGGTGGAATCAGAGCTTGGAAAAGTTACTTTTTTGAACTACAACTCCCATCAGCCCAATCCAGTGGCCATGCTGACTGGGGCTGATGGGAGTTGTAGTTCAAAAAAGTAACTTTTCCAAGCTCTGGGTGGAATTCTCCCTTCCCCCTGCACAACTTTTAAAGACACAGAAGACCTCTTGGATTTAATTTTTAAATTGATTTTTTTTAATTTTAAACATTTAGATACCACTTGATCATTTGCATGTCTAAGCGGTGTACATAAAAACAAGCCATACAGAAAATAAACAACAGAATGATAAAATAACCATAAAACCAGATATTACCTTAAAATGCCTGTTGGAACAAGAAAGTTTTAGCCATACATCTGAAGTTCAGCAAGGAGTGTGCCTATCTAATCTCAGCCGGGCGTTCCACAGGCTTGGGCCCACAACACTGAAAGCACAGCTTCTAGTCATTACGAGCTGTGCGTCTGAGTCATGTGGGACCACCAACAGAGACTCCCCCCAAAATCTGAGTGATCAGGCATAGATATACAGGATCAAGCACTCCTTGATATACTGGGCCAAGTTGTTAAGGGCCTTGTCAATTAATACAAGAACCTTGAACCTGGCCCAGTAACATACAGGCAGCCATTGCAAGCTTTTAAGCACTGTGCTGGCAATAGTCTGTCCCCCCCCCAACCATTTAGCTGCAGCATTTTGCTGGAGCTTCCAGAACAGGCACATGGGTGGCCCCATGTAGAGCTCATTGCAGTAATCAAGCCTTGAGGTTACTAATGCATGAATCACTGCAGCCAAGTATCTTATCCAAGAATGGGCATAGCTGGCACGCCAGCCATAGCTGATAAAAGGCACTCCTAGCCATTGAGGCTACCTGAGCCTCAAGTGACAAAGATGGATCCAGGAGCCTGCCCTGTGCACCTGTTCTTTCAGAGGGAGAGTAGCCCCATCCAGAACAAATAGTCAATCTCCCAGAAACAGGAACCACCCACTGACAGTGCCTCTATCTTCCCAGGGTTCACGCTCAGTTTATTAGCCCTCATCCATTCCACAACTTCATCCAGACAACGTTCCAGACCATGCACAGCCTCTCCTGGCTCAGATGTGATGGAGAAATAAAGCTGCATATCATCAGCATGCTGATGACACTTTGCCCCCAAACTCCTAGTTATTGCACCCTACCCTGGGATCGCTTGCAATGAAGAGTGGGCTAAGACAAATTGAAATAAACAAATAAAGGTGCTTTGATGGATGTGGTCAGATCAAGGGCCAATAGACAGTCCAGCATTCTGCACCCCCACCACAGCCAAACTTTGCATACTTGGTGCTGTTGGGAAGAACCAAAAGGCAGCTGGGCACATTGCACAGCCTTCCCAATTAATTAAGCTTTAACAACCTTTTTTTAAAGATAAATAGCAGATGTCACAATTATTTGGAACTCTAACACAGCCTTAAGTAAATAAAGCATTTGGTATCCCTCCAACGAAATCTTATGCAGATGGCTTGCCAGGGTGGTGCTGGTAGCCTTTATATATCAGAGGACAAAAGAAAAGTTGGCAGCCTGTCATGTGCCCATGACTCAGTCGCAAGCTGAATGGGCCGTGAGTCTCACCCCTAACTCCCATCTGTATTATCTCTGGGAACTCACTACATTTCAACTGGAGCTTCAGCTTTAGAGTCTCTGGGGGATGGCATTCTGCAGGCTAGATTGCCAGCTCATGAACCATCCCCTCCTCCTGCACCTTGAACAGCTTTTGAAGTAACCCCCCCCCCCTGGCACAGCAATGCAACAGTGGAAAAGCCTTCACCTGTTGAATTTTGTCTTGTCTAGAGTTGCCTACTTTTCATGCAGTCCCTGGGCCTCTGTTTTTAACCCCAGCTAGATCTGCAAGGCATTAGGAGGTGATCCTTCAAAGGTTCACCAGGTGATTTCTGCAGACCGAGCTGCTGTTAAAGATATAAACCAAGATGGGTTTTGTCCCTGGTTAGGCAGGCAACCTTCCTCCTGTTCCAGATACCTAACTCAGTTTTTCACCTGCAAAACACACAGTCTAGTTTCAAAAAAGGTGAAGGGTGCGTGTTGCCTTTTAAACTTAATTATCCAGCTATGATACCCAAAGCAAGCATTATTGCTATCAATTTTGAGAGTAAAATTGTAACCTCAACTGGTGGGAACCAACCTGTGAAACCTAACTCTGGATTATGGACCATTGTCCCCGAGTCCCATGACTTTCAGTATTTCCTGCAAAGCTTCTAATGTGTGCATTGTTGATGAGTTTGTTGGTGCTAATATTACGGATGGATCGCTTTCATTATCCTCCAATAGGCACCAGCTTATTTAGGTGCCCCCCCAACACGCACACACATAACTAGAAGCTCATTTTAATTGTTTTGTTGTGCTCCCTGGAATGTTATGTACTTCTTTGAAGCAAAAATGAGACGGAAACGGAATAAAATGAGCTACTTATTCCTGCTTGTGGGATGGCCAACATTGTTCTGCTGAACGAAACACACAAAGGGCTGGTACAGATGCAATGCCATTCTCTGGTTTGCACTAAACTTAGTTTAAACTCCCATTGATTATTTGTGTTCTGGGCATCCAGGCTAACCACGTTTTGTGTGATTCCCCTTGTGAGAATCCCCAGATGCCGTCCCAAGCAGTGGCCTCCAAGGATGCAGCAACACCCCAAACCAAGGTCTGCTGGTTTGGATGTGATGCCAAATGACAGTTTGCCTAAACTATGGTTTGCAAACAAGCTTCAAACCATGGTTTCATATCCTGGTATTGGTGGCCACTCTCAAATGCAGGATTGCTTGATGTTATTGATTCAGACATTGCAACCAACCGTGGCTTGATGATATATCTGAACACCTTCTGAGCCACAGACACCTGAGTTTGCAGATTCTGAAATCACCAGGGAATGAGGCATCTCTGTCAGTGATGGCTGGTGCCCATTGGGACTGGTGGGGCGGAAGGCAGGGAGCCCAACAATAGGTGGAGCCAGAGCTAATAGCAGACAGAGCCAACTAATTCTAGCTTTGTCTCCACCCTCCTTCTTGCTGAGTTCTACAAGGGGCAACACTGAGACTAAATAGGAGGAAGCTGACAGCCAGGGACTGTTTGTTAAGTAAGAAGGCAGGCAGGTGGGGGCTGGCCGGGAGTCGTCTGAAGTTAGTAGGGCAGTACCCCACTTGCCCTAATAGGCCAGCCTCTGAGAATCTCTGTGACCCTCTAACAAGATATGCTGATGTGTGCCCAGTAACAGGATTTATTCTGGGAGCAATTTACAATTGTCATCCTCAAACAATCCTGATAATAATAACACAACACGTAATTACGATTAAAAAGGGAGTGTGCAACCTGGAGATCACAAACCACAGGTGACCCCAAAGGTACCTCCATGCTCCTTGATAAATTTGAGATGCGTCTAATTTTAAAAGCAAAAACACGAATACTAGAAGGAAAAAACACACCCAGGTTTCTAGTCTTCATGAATTGGACAAGCAAATTTGAAAAAAACAGATGTCAGAATGAAATAGGAGAGGAACTCAGCGCCAGAGCTCCTGCGGCTCTGGAAGTGTGTGACTTCCTCTTCGCGAGCACCTCCCACCGTCCCTGGGGTAGAGAAGGAGGGGGTCTAAGCTTCCATTCTGCTAGGGGTCCAAGGTGCTGGGGCTTTTTTTTCCTGCAGGGGAAGAAGCCCTTTAAAAAAGGTTTCTGCATTTAGCTTTTTAACAGGTCTCTGCATATTCTTGCAAAGGAATAACTACGTTCAGGTCGACAACAAATAAGCATATCTAAATAGGATATAGGCGGATGTAGCTCAGTGGTGGAGCACCTGCTTTGCATGCAGAAGGTCCCAACTTCAATCTCCAGGTAGGCTGGGGAAAGGCCCGTGCCTGAAACCCTGGGCAACTGCTGCCAGTCAGTGTAGTCAGTACTGAGGTAGGTCCAACCAATGATCCGACTTGGTGTGAGGCGGCTTCCTGCACTCCTATGTCCCTGTGGCCTTGTGTTTACTGCAGAGCCAGGACAACCCTGCAGTGTCTTAAAAGCCAAAAAAAAAAATCAAGAAGGGCCCTGCTGGATCAGGCCGAAAGCTCATCTAGTCCCACATCCTGTTCTGACTGTGGCCAGCCAGATGCCTCTTCTGGGAAGCCCACGAGCAGGACTCGAGCGCAAGAAGCATTCTCCTCGCCTCCAATTCGCAGCAGCTGGGTATTCAGAGGCAGGCTGTCTCCCACCGGGAACTTCTACCACTGAGCTACTGCCTTCCCCCCTAATAATCTTGTTTCAATCCATTAAAACGAAAGATAATTTCCTGCTTTGTTTTAGATAACTGGCCTGAGATCGTATCATTCATGTTTGGTTTGAGATAACTGGCAAGTAACTTTCCGAGCTAAATTGTAAGGGCATGTGAGATGCAGTTAGAAGCTCAGTGGATTCCACCGGCTTTTCTTAAGGGGTTTGCTAAACATGGGCAGAGTGCATTTTGCTCCAACTTGTTCTAAAAGATTCCTTGGCTCCTACATCCTCTTTCTGCTGCCATGAATTTATGTCTCAGAATTACTTCTACTTGAAAAAAAACCAACACACCTGTTTCCTGCCAATGTAAGCTGGCAATAAGCCTCTGAATACCAGTTGCAGGAAATTGCAGGTGGGTAGAGTGCTCTTATGCTCAGCCCCTGCTTACTGGCTACCCGTAGGCATCTGAATGGCTACTGTGAGAACAGCATGCTGGAGGAGATGGGCCATTGGCCCAATCCAGCAGGGCTCTACTTGTTCTTATGTTCCTTGTTATTGTACTCTTAGCAGACACCAGTAAGGATTTGAAATGAATGCTGATGAAAGTTAAAGAGAAAAGCACAAAAGCAGGACTGCGGCTGAACGTCAAGAAGACTAAAGTAATGACAACAGAAGAGTTATGTAACTTTAAACTGGACAATGAGGACATTGAACTTGTCAAGGATTATTAATACTTTGGTGCAGTCATTAACCAACATAGAGACAAAAGTCAAGAAATCAGAAGAAGGCTAGGACTGAGGAGGGCAGCTATGAGAGAACTAGAAAAGGTCCTCAAATGCAAAGATGCATCACTGAACATGAAAGGCAGGATCATTCAGACCATGTATTCCCGATCTCTATGTATGGATGTGAAAGTCGGACAGTGAAAAAAGCGGATAAGAGAAAAATCAACTCATTTGAAATGTGGTGTTGGAGGAGAGCTTTGCCCATACCATGGACTGAAAAAAAGACAAATAATTGGGTGTTAGAACAAATTAAACCAGAACTATCACTAGAAGCTAAAATGATGAAACTGAGGTTATCATACTTTGGACACATCATGAGAAGACATGATTCACTAGAAAAGACAATAATGGTGGGAAAACCAGAAGGGAGTAGAAAAAGAGGAAGGCCAAACAAGAGATGGATTGATTCCATAAAGGAAGCCACAGACCTGAACTTACAAGATCTGAACAGGGTGGTTTACAACAGATGCTATTAGAGGTCACTGATTCATAGGGTTGCCACAAGTCATAATTGACTTGAAGGCACATAACAACAGCACTGGAAGAGAGCAATGGAGGATGCATCTGATTAACTGTCTAGTTAACTGTCTTCTCAGTGGCTGACTCACCTCTTTTCACTCTGATTGGCTCCAATAAGCACAAAAGGACTGTTCAGTGGTTAATACACTCCCTTTTCATGCTGATTGTCTCATACATAGGGACCTGGCTGGGACCCAGCTCCCTAAAATATAAGAGGTCTATGACCCCCCGCAACCCCAGACAACTACTCTCCTGGGAAGGAGAGAGTGATGGGCACTGAAAGAGACTGGGGGCTGGGAAACTTTATGGGAAGAGAACCGAAACATGGAATAGCTTAAAGGTGGTGATGCAACTGGTAACAGTAATGGAAAGGCCTGGAAGGCCATCCTAGTTCAACTCCTTACAATTCACCAAGAGCAGCAATAACACTTTGTGTCCACTAGAGATGGGGGAGAAATTTGATTCAGTTCTCATTTAAAAGTGAACTTACTGAATGTGTACTTTCAGAAACAATATGCAAACTGAAACACAGCTATCCTTTGAAATTCTCAAAATCTCAGTTCTCCAGCCAAGTAATGTGTAAAAAAATGCATATCCTAGGGGAAAGTGTGCATCCAAATGCCAAGAATTTGCCTTACACTTTGAGAACAAAGTCGCTCAGATCCGTTCCGACTTAGATGCCAATATTCATGCGGTCTCTGGGGATGTACCAGCAGAGCTTGGAAAAGTTACTTTTTTGAACTACAACTCCCATCAGCCCCAGCCAGCACTGGCTGGGGTTGATGGGAGTTGTAGTTCAAAAAAGTAACTTTTCCAAGCTCTGGATTCTGTTTGTCCTATTACGTTGGATTCTTTTCAGCTTGTTCACCCCGAGGATATAGATAAGCTTCTTGGTGAAATGAGATCTACCACCTGCCTACTCGATCCTTGTCCTTCTTGGATCATAAAGCAGGCCAGAGGGGGATTGGCTAATTGGGTTTGGGGTGTAATTAATGCCTCTCTCCAACAAGGCTACCTTCCTGGATGTCTAAAAGAGGCTATAGTAAGACCACTATTAAAGAAACCCTCTTTAGATCCCCTCTGTCTAGACAATTTCCGCCCAGTTTCTAATCTTCCATTCTTAGGTAAAATTGTTGAACGAGTAGTTGCCACCCAACTCCAACACTTTTTGGATGAAACTGATTATTATGATCCATTCCAATCTGGTTTCAGGCCGGGCCATGGGACGGAAACGGCTTTGGTTGCCTTAGTAGATGACCTTCGTAGGGAACTAGACAGGGGGAGTGTGTCCCTGTTGGTTCTCCTTGATCTCTCAGCGGCTTTCGATACCATTGACCATGGTATCCTCCTGGACCGTCTCTCCGGGATGGGGCTTCGAGGTACTGTTGTGCAGTGGCTCCGCTCCTTCCTGGAGGGTAGGACTCAGAAGGTTTTACTCGGGGACTTCTGCTCAGACCCCTGGCCTCTAACATGTGGGGTTCCTCAGGGTTCGGTGCTGTCCCCGATGTTATTTAATATCTATATGAAGCCGCTGGGCGAGGTCATCCGGAGGTTTGGAGTGCGATACCATCAATATGCTGATGATACTCAGCTTTATTTCTCCTTTCCCCCAGACACTAGGGAAGCCGTCCGCCCTTTGAACCCATGCCTGACTGCAGTGATGGACTGGATGAAGGTGAATAAGCTGAAACTAAATCCAGACAAAACAGAAGTGCTCCTTGTTAGTCGTAGGACTGATCTGGACATTGGGAATTTACCTATGTTGGACGGGGTTGCACTCCCCCTGAAGACCCACGTTCGCAGTTTGGGTGTGCTTCTGGATTTGGCTCTGAACCTGGAGGCCCAGGTCTCGGCGGTTTCCAGGAGCGCTTTTGCCCAGTTAAGACTGGTTCGCCAACTGCGCCCGTTTCTGGAGATATCCGACTTGATGAAGGTAACACATGCCTTAGTTACATCCCGATTAGACTACTGCAACGCGCTCTATGTGGGGCTGCCTTTGAAAACAGCTCGGAAGCTTAAATTAGTTCAGAGAGCGGCAGCTAGAATGTTAACAGGAGCCGGCGTACGGGCCCATACAACTCCCCTTTTACAACAACTACACTGGCTGCCGATCTGCTTCCGAGCTCAATTCAAAGTGCTGGTTTTAACCTTTAAAGCCCTACACGGCTTGGGCCCTCTCTATTTGTCTGGGCATATATCTTCCTATGAACCCTTCTAGCCCTTGAGGTCCTCCGCTGATCCTCCTCTTGTGATTCCCCCAACCTCTCAAGTACATCTAATGGGAACCAGAACTAAGGCCTTTTCTGTTATTGCCCCCAGACTTTGGAATTCTTTACCGATAGAGGTGCGGTCATCTCCTTCTCTTGTTATATTCCGTTGCCAGGTCAAGACGTTCCTTTTTCGTCAAGCATTTAATTTGAGCGATGTATAGGATGTTTTTATTGCTTGACAGGCTCTTGCTGCTGATATGCTTAGTTAATACTGTTTTTATTATGCCAATTTTAATCTTTATATGGTATTGTTCTTTGCTTTTTGTTCGCCGCTCTGAGTCCTCGGAGATAGAGTGGGTTATAAATGTTTTAAATAAAAATAAATAAATATATTAGTGACACACAATGTACAAAAATGCGTTATCTTAAGGGATTTTTTAAAGTGTATATTAGTCAACCTGCAGAGCCAGTGTGGTGTAGTGGTTAAGGTGCTGGACTATGACCTGGGAGACCAGGGTTCGAATCCCCACATAGCCATGAAGCTCACTGGGTGACCTTGGGCCAGTCACTGCCTCTCAACCACATGAAAACCCTATTCATAGAGTCGCCATAAGTTGGAATCGACTTGAGGGCAGTACATTTACATTTTTAGTCAACCTGTATACAAAAATGTGTTTATCAGGAGAAATTGGCACTAATAGCTGACAATTTTTCATGAGGATATTTTTTTCAAAAAATTCTCAAATTGCTGCACAAATGTCATGAACTGAATTTAAGATTGGAAAAATGAGAAGCTGAAGTGGGCAGATCTGTTCATTGCTAGAGTCCGCATAGAGAAGTAGACCTTAAAATCTAGGATGTGCAAACTTTGATGGATCATGTTCCAAAAGTGAGTAATGGGAAACATAACAGAACTACTCCAAAGTATATGATTATAGGATTGTGGGTTGCACCTTTGCCTTGTTTCAAATATATTGCAAATGTTCCTGCAGGTTTTTCACCCCACATTTTGCTTTAACGTTCAGTTGTTTTAACCAATTGTTGCGTGTGTAACTCTATGCAGCCTCTCATCTTGTAGATGTTGGTTTCCTTGAATTCATAGCACCATCTCGTGGTTAATGATTAGAACATCCTTTCAGAGCTTGGAAAAGTTACTTTTTTGAACTACAACTCCCATCAGCCCCAGCCAGCATGTGCTGGCAGCTCTGTTCAGCAAAAAGTTTTGCACTCGGAGAAAGGAGTGGGACTTTGTGGTTCGTAGCCCCATGCTGTGTAATCCCCATAGAATGTTTCCCTGTTTGAAGCCCCATGCCACAGAGATAAGGGACAAAGGACAAGAACAGGGTTGTAGTGGGGAAGGGGGACTGTGATGTCATGTAATGTTCATAAATATTCTAACTGCAGGGTTGAGGGCCTTGTCAACAACAGAACATCAACTAACAGTGCAGCTTCTGTGAGAGAAGCAAAAGGTCAGTTTCGATGAGAGAAGAACAAATACATTCAGGGCCTAGGAACCGGAGGTGCTATGTACTGTTGGCAGGATGGAAAGATAGAAGCAGAGGTACTGGCCTATCAGAGGAGCAGTGCGTCAAGCTGCTGAGGACACAGGATAGCTGCTGTGTGTGTGTGTCAGATTATATGTTGGTTTGAAATAGAAATGTGAAGGCCTGAAGTTGGGTGTAATAGAAAAATCTTGGGAAAGGGGAACAGTTTTTTCCTTAGGATCCCTCCCCCCCACCGGGCATATTTTTCCAATGGAAATATTTTTGGAACATGGAAGAAGAAGAAACCCACCTGTGGAAAATTTTCTTTTATGGAATGAATGAAATGCTTTCAAAGACAAGGCCTCGGTTACACAGAATGTGTAGTATGAAGAGCTTTCTACAATCTCCAGCATGTTAATTATTGCGTATACTGCAGATATATACAACACTTGGATATTTTCAATGTTGTCATAAAGGTTGACTTGATATCCAAATATGCTGCTTATATGCTGTGACTGTATGAGACTATTTCTGTGCAAATAATACACTTTCTCTTGTTTACTGTAAAAGTAGTAATTCATAGTTTCAGCTTTTCTTTTCTTGCTTCTAAGGGGGCAAAAACTCTGAGGCGGCTACTTAAGTGGCATCTTTTGCAGCTCTCTAGAATTGGGTATGTTAAAATTTTGCTTATACAAAACTAAGGCAACTATACTTTTGAGAAGTTCAACCCTATGCATGTTTACTTGGGAGTAGGGATGGGCAAATCCACCCTTTTCTTTTTCCCAGTATTAGTTCAGTTCTCCACATTTCTACATGAGTTTGCATTAAAACAAAAGGCCTCATGAAAATCCATCAGCATTTTAGTGTGAATTTCTCCTTCTAATACATATTTTAAGCAGTTTTGCCTAATATACACTTTTTGCAAAGCAGTTCCCCCCCAAATGTAACACATTTTTGTATGTTACTTTCACCAATGTACGCATGTTTATGCCCACTTTACCCTCGTCTATGCATTTTTGTACACATTGCTTGGCTGGAGAACCGCATCGCAAAATTCAGAGGAGTGCCAATTTCGAAGGACGGCTGTGTTTCCGTTTGCGTCTTGCTTTGGAAAATGAGAATTAGGTAGATTTGCTTTTAAATGAGAATTGGATTGGATTTCTCCAATATTCGTACATTGAAATAAGCTCCACTAAACAGAGGAGGGCTTACTTCTGTGTAAACATGCATAGGATTTCCCTGTATGCTTCATAAATATGCCAAACAACTCATTTTTGTATGTGTGACTAACTTGGGCAATCTAAACCCTCTTTGTGCAGAGCTGGGGTGGGATGATTGGGTAAAGGTTCCTCGTTCTACCCGCTGAACATGGGGGCAGCCAACAAAAAGCCATGAAATGGGGTGCCTGAGGGGCAGAGATAGGGAGGGGAAGGAGCTGAGACGGCCCAACTGCTGGACTGTGACAGCATTACGCCCAATTTGTTGGATCCTGAGCCAGCCCTACTGCTCTCATGTCATGACAATGGGTCCAGTCTGGCCCAACTGCTGTGAAACTGTGTCGGCAATTTGCCTGCCCCAACATTCTGCCCCAGGTGGCATGTGTGAGAGGCCAGAAGATGTGGCAGTTGTCCCGCAGTTCTGTTAAGACATGCCAGGCAGTGGCTTGGGTTTGGATTTTGCCCTTAGTTATGAATGATGCATTATGTTAACATAGGATTCGGGGGTTAGTATAGATGATGTCTGTTGGTCCCCTCTAAGCCTGTGATTCTATAGCTGTAAGGATGGAATTTATAGTGGAATGAATCTGCTGAACTGGCCAAACTAGTCTCTTTGTTAAGCTAACGGATCTGGCCAAGTCTGTCATGTACCTGATTTACGTGTCTAAAGGCTTGGCCAAAAGCAGATGTAGTCCCATAGGAACAACTGGCTAATGATGCTCTTTCAGGAGGGTAACCCCCCCATCACTTGGCTGGGGCCAGGAGGTAGCTTTTGTGTTTTAGTCTGGTCTGGAGCTGGGGGAGCTGAAAAGACACAGAGACTTGACTGCTCTGTGCTGAATCCCAAGCGATGGCTTTGGGGAGCCTCCCTTGAAACATTACAGGGAAGCAGGATCTGTTGGAGTGTTAATGCTGTGAATCTCTTCCATCATATGATCAGGTTGTACATACGTGTAAATAAAACTATATATTTTAAAGACACCACAGTCTCCAGTCACCTTCATTCCAAGGAAACCAAACCCTGGATAAATGCTGGAACACTCGGAGACTGGGGTACATGCAACAGTATGTTGTTAAAGCAGTGAAATATTTTTGATAAGCAAGTCATTACTGCCTAGATTTCAATTCCCCCCTAAATTTCCATTTTCGCCACCCCCCTGGAACAAACATCCACCCCACCCCTCATC
This sequence comes from Rhineura floridana, assembly GCF_030035675.1. Taxonomy (NCBI): domain Eukaryota; kingdom Metazoa; phylum Chordata; class Lepidosauria; order Squamata; family Rhineuridae; genus Rhineura; species Rhineura floridana. The sequence continues at coordinate 41,242,076 of NC_084491.1, forward strand.
TCTTGGCTTCCAGAAATGTTACATCTCTAGTTTGAAATTGCCAAATCATCTGTTGAAAAATAGTAAATTGTGGAAGAAGTCCATACTGTAGTGAGCCACTGGGGGTCACTACAGAGTCTTAGACAAAGAGAATAACCTTCTTGGCTTCTCCTGGAATGGTTTATAGCTGGGTGCCGTTGGTTGTAGCAGCACCAAACCTGCAGCCTCATTGACTGACGGTTGCCTGACACTTTAAAAAAGTAGCTGAGGATGCTTCTCCCATCACTTTCTCTCCATGCCATGAAAAGATTTACCTGCTGGATTTCTGTCTGTTAGGGTGCCATGACAGGCACATGAACAAGGCCAATTTTTTTAAAAAATGCAGTCCTAATCTATAGTGCCCTGAAAGCCCACCCATGCCTTTAAATGCAAAGAAAAGAAAACCATAAGAACATAAGAACATAAGAAGAGCCTGCTGGATCAGGCCAGTGGCCCATCTAGTCCAGCATCCTGTTCTCACAGTGGCCAACCAGGTGCCTGGGGGAAGCCCGCAAGCAGGACCCGAGTGCAAGAACACTCTCCCCTCCTGAGGCTTCCGGCAACTGGTTTTCAGAAACATGCTGCCTCTGACTAGGGTGGCAGAGCACAGCCATCATGGCTAGTAGCCATTGATAGCCCTGTCCTCCATGAATTTGTCTAATCTTCTTTTAAAGCCGTCCAAGCTGGTGGCCATTACTGCATCTTGTGGGAGCAAATTCCATAGTTTAACTATGCGCTGAGTAAAGAAGTACTTCCTTTTGTCTGTCCTGAATCTTCCAACATTCAGCTTCTTTGAATGTCCACGAGTTCTAGTATTATGAGAGCGGGAGAAGAACTTTTCTCTATCCACTTTCTCAATGCCATGCATAATTTTATACACTTCTATCATGTCTCCTCTGACCCGCCTTTTCTCTAAACTAAAAAGCCCCAAATGCTGCAACCTTTCCTCGTAAGGGAGTCGCTCCATCCCCTTGATCATTCTGGTTGCCCTCTTCTGAACCTTTTCCAACTCTATAATATCCTTTTTGAGATGAGGCGACCAGAACTGTACACAGTATTCCAAATGCGGTCGCACCATAGATTTATACAACGGCATTATGATTTTATGAAACAACAGTTACACACCCTGCAAATAAACATTTCCTGCCCAACGTTCTCTACAGCCTCCATGTTCTCTGTAGTTGTCATTGCCTGTGCTCACCTCTGATGAATGCGGAGTATCTTCTCTGGAGAGGTTGAACATGCACACAAAGACTGGTAGGTATTTGCCTGACCTTAGCAAATAGACGCTGAAGTCTGGAAGGACTGGAAGAATGCACTCTTGCATGCGGTTGTGCATGGATGTTGACCCGCAGGCCCAGCAGCCAAATGTGGCCCTCCAGACCTCTCTATCTGGTCCTTCATATTCTGCCCAGGGCACACCTCTGCCCAGCCACGCCCCTTCTCCTCAGGCCACGCCCCTTAACAGCCCTGCTTCGCACCTGCCTTGAGTGTTCTTGCCTGCCTGGAATGTGACCTTGAACTCTGATCATGCATCTTGCTTGCGTGGACAGAGAAGGGCGTGTGAGTAAACTAGCATTGGTTGCTTCACCCATGTTTGCTGCTAGCCCCACCCAGCACTGGCAGGTGGCCCTTAGAAGGCTCCTTAGAAGCAAATGCAGCCGTCAGGCTGGAAAATTCCCCAGAGCTGCCGTAATAGCAAGGAAGAACCAGGAGGACAATCCCACATCGGTGTAATGCTTCAAACCTTGAGCCAATGGCTTGTGGAGTATTTAAACAATACTGAAACTTATGCTGAAGATAGACTAGTATGGCATGGCTCTCAATGCCTAAAGATGGGGGGGGGGGAATCTACCAGGTTTGCACTTCCCAATACAATGTGCAAAGGGAAAAAGAACTATCTCATGAATGAATGAATCGTTTTATTACAGTCACAGACCGCATTAAAAAAAACACAGCAGGAAGGATTAAAATACTTAAAAGACAAAACTACCAAAATTCCTAAAACCCATGAATAGTTCTTTAAGGAGCGGACTGACAACATTTTTTCCTGATTTGCGTTGTAGTGAGGAGAAACTTTGCGACATTAGTGGTGACATGAGATGACACATCGCTTAAGCAGATCGACACCAAATTGGCAGGATTGCTCCTAGGCAAAGCAGTTAACAAAGGGAAAATTAACTTCCTTCTAAATTTGTTATACAACTCGCAAGATAGAAGAACATGTTCTACAGATTCTGTTATGCCAGCTCTGCAAAGACACTATCTTATGAGATTCACACTTTTCCAAATTTTGCTATGCAGTTCTCCAACCAAAAACCCGTGTATAGGAGAGGGCAAGTGTGTATAAAAGTGTGTACTTTGTGACAACAACATACAAAAAGGTGTTATGTTATGGGGACGTTGCCGGCAAAAATGAGCATATTAGGCAATACTGCATGTGGAAATGTTCCTATCAGAAGAAATGTGCACTTAGATGCTTTTGAAAAAATATTGCAAATGGATATGGGCATGTGAAGAGGAGTTAAGACTGGAAAACTAAGAGAAACCACAATTGACAGACTCATCCCTCCCTTGGGTAGCCACTTGAGTACCGCCAAAAATGAACAAAAACGGAAGAGGACTCCAATTTGCATACAATTCCCATGTGAGCATATGCTAATTTATGTGTATAGATGCAAATTTAGAAATAATTCCTAGAATGCCAATAGAAATTCATATATATTTCCATTATCTTGGCTATTTTTCTTGGTCTACCACAGCTCTGATTACCTGCATGTGCAGAATCACAGTTAAGAGACGCCACTGAATTTGGCTTAAATGTGAAGGCTGAGATGGATCTAGAAGTGTCCGATTTAGGTGTGACGTTGATTATTACTTTCTTTAAAAATAAAGCCAGTTTTGTACCTCTCTTGTTAGAATGTGTTCTTCCATTCAAACAGACCTTCTGAGGCAGTTTTTCACAAGGGCCTCACTTGATTTAGCTGGTACAAAACCAGTGAGTGAATCCCTACTGAATGAATGAATGAATGAAATCCTTTATTTGCATTAGCTACAAGCCATTGCAATTAAAATGTATTCAGTAAAACAGTAGAGAGCAAATATACAACTTAATCAGATTTCCTGCTAACATTTCTATAAGATACCAGTCAACAGAATTAGTGTATCCACAGTCCCACATAAGAGAGATGAATAAGTGAAGCGAGCAATAAAAAAGGATTATATCAGGATAAAACTGAAGGAATGCCAACTTTAAGTCAAGCTTGCTTTATCCAGTATGGTTCAAACATGTTTGAGTTGATGATGAGATCTGGATCTTGACTTTGCAGCTGGGCAAAATGGATGCTGTCTTTCCCAAAATGAGCAGAGTGAACACCATGTGCCTGCCTTACCTTACTTTCACGTCTGCCTTACAAAAGCCAGGAAACATTGTCCTGGTGAGTCATTCATTCCTCCAAAGCTTTTCTCCTGACACTTGAGCTGGAGTTTGTAGATACTGCCGTGTTTAGCAGGCCAGGAACCGAGGGGCAGGGGCAAAGATGGTGCCTGGTGCAGGAGGAACACACATTTATGAATTGGATGTCCTGATGGGTTAAATTCCCAGCTGTTGAAATGGTCTTATTCCTCTCATTCTCCCTCTCTCTCGGCTTATACCCTGTAACTCTTGTTCTATTGCAGGAGACGAACACAGCTACCCCTCTGGAAATTCACACAGCCACGAAGGACTTCCTTCTGCTTTGCATCAGGGATGGCTAACCTGTGGCCCTTCAGGTGTTGCTGGACTCCAGTTCCCATCAGTCCCAGCCAGCATGGACAATGTTCAGGGATAATTATCTGGCAACATAACTGTCATCAGTAATCCACGCTTTGTTGGCTGTCCATGGAGGCTCAGATTTCGGCAGTGAGCCGGGCAGCCTGGTACCAACTACACCTCATACGAAGGCTGCAACCCTACCTTCCTGTTCACCAGCTCCCACTAGTGGTACACGCCCTGGTCACCTCTCGTTTGGACTACTGTAATGCGCTCTACGTGGGGTTACCCTTGAAAACGGTCTGGAAATTACAACTGATACAAAATGCGGCGGCTCGACTACTTACGAATAGTCGCCGCCGAGATCACATCACACCAGTGTTGTTCGACCTACACTGGCTACCAGTTGTTTTCCGAGCCCAATTCAAGGTGTTGGTATTGACCTTTAAATCCCTACACGGTTTCGGCCCAGTTTATCTCACGGAGTGCCTTCAACGCCACCAATTATGCCGCCCGACAAGATCGGCCACACAGGGCCTTCTCTCAATCCCGCCAACAAAAACAGCCAGATTGGCGGGTACTAGAGAGAGGGCATTCTCAGTGGCGGCCCCCACTCTTTGGAACTCCCTCCCACAAGATCTCCAGCACGCCTCTTCCCTAAATGTGTTTCGGAAAGCCTTAAAGACATGGCTCTTTCAGCAGGCCTTCGGGGTATCCGGGGAGGGTTAATTGTTATAACTGTAATGCCTCCTGCCCAGTTTTAATATTGTTGCTGCAGATGTATTGTTTTTATAATGTATTATTATATTTTATCAATTGTATTCTAACAAATTTGTAAGTCGCCTAGAGTGGCCATCGGCCAGATAGGCGACGAAGAAATTAAATTTATTATTATTATTATTATTATTAATTAATAATCCATGCTCTGATGATATGCAGCAGTTGTTTACCTGGAAGAATAGCAGAAGGACATCTGTGTCATTTTAGGGACCTTAAAATAGAGGTGATATAAATGAAAGGATGCTATCACATGGGATTTTTAGAAACTGTGCTTTCGCATAAGACTTTCTCCTATAACTCCTTCTCTTTCTATATTATGGCTGTGTGTCAACCGGCCCTCTCAGCGATGACACCTGCTCTATGGAACTGCCTCCCTTTGGAGATTAGGCAGGGCCTGATGGTTGCATGATTTCGCCATCAATTAAAGACTTGTCTTTTTGCCCCAGGCATTCCTCAGCCACTGATGAGAGGGATAAACATAACAAAATTTGCCACCAGGAACTGTTTCATTGTGTAAAATTCTCTTTGTTTCAGTTTATTTATTGTGATATTTTGTATTTCTGTATTTTTAATCTTTTGTACACCGCCCAGAGAGCTATTCGCTATGGGCGGTTTAAAAATGAAATAAAATAAATAAATAAATAATAAAGGGTCACATATGTGTAAAGGGTCACATATTGCCGCCCTGGGCTCCTGCTGGGAGGAAGGACAGGATATAAATCAAATAATAAATAAAATGTCTAAACAAAGCTTTTTGCTTGAAGAACTAGTTTGCATTCCTAGTTTTTCTCATAGGCATTATTTAAAAAGCAGACTCGTGGTTGACTAAAAATTAAATTTGAAAAAAGGCTTGGCATGCAAGACAAGCCTTAGAAAGCCATGATGAATGGTTACAATACTCTACCTGCGATTCTAATCTTGCGTGAAGAGCACTACACTGATATTAATATAATTCCTAGAAGTCTCCAGAGTCAGCCGCCTGCATCCTGGACCATTGCATATTGACACTTGCTTTCCTGCATCCTCCCTTAGGAGAGCATTGGTCAGCTACCACACAGGTTTAAATTAAAAAAAAAAAGGTTGCAATGAATATAGCAGTTTTCTCAGGGAAGAAAAAATCCCTGTCTTCAGGGGTGGCTGGTGCCCATTGGGACTGGTGAGGTGGAAGACAGGTAGTCCGCCAATAGGTGGAGCCAGAGCCAATGATACATAGAGTCAACTAATTCTTAAGTTAGGAAGGCAGGCAGGTGGGGATTCGCTGAAGGCAGACTGAGGTTTGGGGGGCAGTGCCCCATTTGCCCTCCTGGACCACTGCCTTCCTTTCCTCTGCTGACACCAAATCTAACTGAGCACCTCACAGGTCTTTCAAAATAATGCATTCATACAGCACCAGCACACAGCAGGGTTTATTTATTTATTTATGTATTATTTGATTTATATCCCGCCCTTCCTCCCAGCAGGAGCCCAGGGCGGCAAACAGAAACGCTAAAAACACTTTAAAACCTCATAAAAACAGACCTTAAAATACATTAAAACAAAACAAGTTTAAAAACATTTTTTTAATAAAAAAAAGCTTTAAAAACATCCTTTAAAAAAGGGTTTAAAACATATTTTAAAAAAAACATATTAACAAGCAATGGTTGCTGCTGTTGTTATTTTTTACTTGCAAGGCTAGTGGTGGCTGGTGGCTGCATGTCGATGGGGCAGTGGAAACTCCTCTGGGTTTACGTCTGAATTTTTACGGAGCTGTCCAAGATGCTGAAGCACCACTGACATGCGCTGTGCAAGGCTCACACCATTAGCAGCTTTATGACAGGCAGAAATCTGGCAATGCTGTGGGGTGATGCAGTGAGGCTAGGACAGCTCTCAGCACCCTTAAACAAACTATAGTTCCCAGGATTCTTTGGGGGAAGCTATGACTGTTTAAAGTGGCATAATACTGCTTTGAATGTCTCATGCAGATGGAGCCTAAAACAAAGGTGGCAAGCCTAGCTCCTTCTCCTGAAGAAGTAGCCACGGAATAGTTAGTGTGGGTAGCCAAGTTTGAGTCAGGGGCTACTCATGAGTGCTCAGTATTGTGCTCCGCTCGTTACACACATGTAAACAACAGCAACAAATTGCCTCTGAGCATGTGCAGAGTGCCTCTGACTCTATACTGAGTAACCATGCTCACACAAAGTGCTCATAGCTCAGAGTGTGCAGAAGTTCCCAGATTCAGTCTCGGGCATCTCCATTTAAAGGGATCCGGCAGACCCTTGAAAACCGCTGCCCATCAGTGCAGGAAATAGTGCGCTAGGAGGGGAAATAAACAGACTTGATGCAAAGCAGCTTCACGTGTTGGTAATTCTTCCCTGTATAAAACAAAGAGCTTTGGCTCAGTGGCAGAGTGTGTGCTTGGATGTAGAAGGTGCCGGGTTCGATCCAGTTAAAAGTTTCAGAGAGCAGGTGAAGAGGAAGGGCCTTTTTCTGTCTAAAGGCCCATCTGCACTACACATTTAAAGCGCTACTGTACCACTTTAAATAGTTGTGGCTTCCCTCAAAGAATCCTAGGAAATGTAGTTTGTGAAGGGTGCTGAGAGTTGATAGGAGACCGCCCTGTCCCCCTCACAGAGCTGCAATTCCCAGGATTCCTTTGGAAGAGGGATTGACTGTAACACCACCCTGGACTGTTAACGTGGCATGATAGTGTTTTAATGATGTGTGGGTGTGGCCCATGACCCTGAGAAGCCACCGCTTCCCAGCGTTGCCCAGGGATAGGAAACCTGTGGACCCTGAGATGTTGACAGAATAAAACTCCGGTCATCCCTGCCCACTGACCGTGTTGGCTGAGGCAGGTGAGAGAGGGAGCCCCACAGCTTCTGGAAGACCACAGGGTTACCATCGCTGGAGCAGACGACACTTGCGCAGAATGACTAGTCATTGCACATTCCTATGTTCACGCAATCGGGACTGCAGGCAGAATGAGTAAATTAAACTGTGTGTATCCTTTGAGGCAGTAGCCACTAAAGAGTTCCCACTGTCCCCAAAGTGGTCTCCTCATAGCTGACGGTCTCTCTGGGCTTCTGAAAGAGAATGGGACTCCACTCCAGCAAAGGAAAACAGGCAGGGTGTGTGGATGGGAGGCAAAGCAAGTTTTTTTTGAAGACCCAGAGGCAGGGAGCGCACGCCAGCTGTGAGCTGGGTGTTAAGGTGCAGTACCTTGGATTGCAAGGTCTGTCTCTGGGGTGCCTGAGTCGGGTAGCGGATCAGGTGCAGTTCTGGAGTGCAAGATGTTTGCTTCCACTTACACGCTGCTTGAAAGATTTTTTTTTTACTGCTGTTTAATATTCAGATTAGCTATTTACCTTATATCCTCATGTTGTTTCATTGGCTTTTGCCTCCTACGTTATCTGTCAGTCAGCTGCTTCTACAGCTTAATTGGGAAAGAGGGTGTGGTTTCTTATTGACAAGTGGCGTCTCTCTAGATTTACCTGGCCATTATTTTTTTTTTAAAAAAGTAGGCAGGAAACCAACTATGAAACACCCAGAAACAGCTTCCAGAGCCTGACAGGTTATAATCCAGATTCATTTTATCCTGTCAATGTATTTCCCCTGCTTGTATGAGTGAGTACAGCCAGAAGATGTTGCATCTACCAGCTTCTGCCTTTGGCAAACAGACAACCTAACCGTGGGTGCCATCCAGAATTCCTCCCAGCCGGTGGGAGCTTAGTTGGGACAGCGAAGCCGGTCTTTGGAATACACCTTTTGCTATGAATAGGAAAGTGAGCCTCGTCTAAGGAATGTAACCTGTTTTCTGCACAATGGAAATGCTGCCAAAGGTAATTTGGTCCGATCCCCAGCCAACGATAACCAGCCCAGATATCTGTGCCATGGAAGGTTATGGCTACGCCAGAGGCCAGGGGTCTCCTACGCCAGGAGAAACAGCCAGCCCCAAAAGCTATTTTCAGCAGAGTCCATCTTTACCTGCCTCTGGATTAACTGAATTCAGTGGTGTCGATCCCGTCACCTGGGATACATCTCCATCTAAGACTCAGGCACTGCCTGCCGTGAGAGGTGAGAGCAAGCCCTTCTGTGCATGTTTGAATGCTGTCATACAACATGATTTGCAATCATTTCACTGAGAAATGAGAACGGATTGATTTCTGAGACTTATTGTGGTAGGGCTCTTAGACAACTCATGTTTGTGTGCAGGAGAAATCCACAGGAGATTGTGACCTTAGAATATAGGAAGTGCTCTTCCTGTACAGGGAAGGGCCATAGCTTAGAGGTAGGGCACCTGTTTTGGATGCAGAAGGTCCCAGGTTCAATCCTCAGCATCTCCAGGTGGGAAAGATCCCAGTCTGAAACCCTGGAGACTTGCTGCCTGTCAGTGTAGACAATATTGAGCTAGATGGACCAACGATCTGATGCAGCATAAAGCAGCTTCCTATGTCCTATATACTGTAAGTGTGTTGCAACCCTTACTGGCCTCCACTGCGAGGGGGATTCCCTAAGGTGTTTTGTGAAGAACAGAGAAGTGCCTTTTGCACATCTGCATTGTGCAGTATGATTGCGCATGCTGCGTTAGACAGAAGGGTCAAGCAATTTGACAGTGACTTTCGTTTGTTTTCTGTCCTGCGTTCGTGATGTTCACACATGCCACAAACAATAGGAGAGAGGCTCAAAAGTGAATTGTCAGTGTCATTTGTGAAAGCACTATCATTGTAATGAAATACTATTATTGTTAAACATTTATATAAGTTCAAAGCACTTTGCAGACACACTTTATCAGTATTCTTTCCAATACCCCTGTAAGGTACATAAGCCTTTTTATCTCCATGTTGCAGGTGGAGGCCAGAAGTGAGTAGTTCGCTTAAGGGGCATTTCTGCACTGCAAACGTATCTGTTTCATACCACTTTGACTGCCCTGGCTGCCCTCAAAACATCCTGGGAACTGTAGTTTGGCCTGAGAATGCACTTTTAGAGATCCCTGGCTCCTCAGAATTAAAATTCCCAGCACTCTCTGGTACAATGACATGGCGATTAAACCAGTTTCATTCTGTTGTGTAGATATGCCCCCTTATGAGCAGGTAATGATGGAAGGATCTGTCAATTTCACTTCTCTCCATTTCTCCTTTCTCCAGTTCTCCTCATGTTCAGCACTGAAGTGTGAATTTTGTTTGTGAATTCATTTTTGTATGCAGTTCTGACTAATCTACACATTTTGTGAAGCAATTTCTCCCAATATAATGCATTTTTGTATGTTTATTTTCACGAATATATTCATTTTTATGCACACTTTCTTCTAATATATGCATTTTCATCATTGTTTGGAGAACTGCATTGCAAAATTCAGAGAGGAGCAAATTTCGAAGGACGGCTGTCTCATACTATTTCAGAAAGTGCAAATTTGATCATTCAGCTTTAAATGCAAACTGAATCGAATTTCTACCCCATCCCTTGGTGCAAGTAAGATATGAAAGAGTTCACAGCTCAGTCACCTAACCAATACACTACCTCAGTTCATAGAGCATTTCTCCCATCAGATGTCATTTCCTGAGCATTTTCAAGGCTGTACCAAGAACAGAATCCTGTATGGACAAAGTGGTGAATGCTATGGAATGCGGACCCAAATGCTGCACTATGGCAGAGACATTTAGAGTGGAAGGTTACACCTCAACCTCATGCAACTTTACTCAGTGAAACCTCAGCCCCCTCCCAGCTCAGTTCTTGGTTCCTACATAGAGATGGGGGAGAAATTCAATTCAGTTCACAGTGAAAGGGAAGTATATCTTATTTGCACTTTCCTAAACCATACACAAACCGAAACATGGCCATCCTTCAAAATTCACACTTCTCTGCATTTTGTAGATCTCCAACCCAACCATGTTTACAAAAACACGCATGTTAGGGGAAAGTGTGCATGAAAATGAATATATGAGTGAAAATAGCATGCAAAAGTGCATTAAATGATGAGAAAGTGCTTGCAAAAATGTGCATAGTGGGCAAAATTGCATACAAAAATGTGTATATTAGGAAAAAATTGCACTGTGGTGACAAATTTTTACTAGCACTTAAAAAAATAGCAAACATGAAAATGTGGAATACTGAATTTAAGATTGGAAAAATGAGAAATGGAGGGAAACTGAAAGTGACAGATTGGCCCCTCCCTATTTTAGGACTGGAACCTTCATTGGATTCGAAACAGATTCTGGGCCAAAAATTATTCTCTGTTCCCAACTTCCTAAACGTGTTTGAAGAGAGAGAAAAAGGAGTTCTTTACTAAGGTGTTTTCACCATTATTCCCAGGAAGTCTTTTGAGGGCCAAGTATTTTGAAACTGGCAGGCCTTCAAGGAATTTCCCGTTGCCAGTGAATATCCTGTGCTGGTGGCCTACATTCTGCTCTGTGCAATCCACCATTGTAGCAAAAGCATGTCAATCGCCCACTCAGATGAGGTAAATAAAAGCATATTGCAGGAAGCACTCATTGTGGGTGGGTGGTGGAGTGAGGAGGTACATAGGAGGCTGTCCTATACTGAATCAGACCATAGCTCCATCTGGCTCAGTATTGCCTACTCTGATTGGCAGCAGCTCTCCAGGATTTCAGACAGGGAGTCTCTCCCAGTCCTACCTGGAAATGCCAGGGATTGAATCTGGGACCTTCTGCATGCAAAGCAGATGCTCTGTCACTGAGCTACGGCCCTTCCCTGCTGTTCCTACACAACACTCTCCTTCCGAGAAGAGAACAAGAGTAGTAATGAGCAGCATTCCCTGCCAAAGGGCATATCTGGCCAACAATGAGGACTTACCTGTACTAAAACCATGCATTGCTTTTATACCACTTTTGCTGTCATATCTTCCACCCAAAGCAGTCTGGGAATTTTACGTTTGCAAGGATGTCGAACACTCTGCTAGAGAGCTCTCCCTCGCAGAACTAGGGTAGTGGCAGAGAGCTGTGAAACACTGAATACATCAGCAGTAGCCAAAATGTGGTATCCAGCTCCCATCAGGCCTTCCCATTAGCCATGGAAGTCAGAGTCCAAAAATATCTGGAGGGCACTATGTTGGCTACCCCTGGGATAAATTAGTTTGGCTGTGGGCTAGGCTGCCAAGTTTCAAAATCCAGGGGGAACCAGCAGTTGGTCCGAGGGTGTCCAGAGGCCAGGAAGAGGGTGTTCAGCAAGGCAGGGCCCTCTCCTGTCTTAACCATCAATGGTCAAGCTCTGTCATGGAGTCCAGGATTTTATCAGGCTGGGTAGAGCCCGATTGGTCCACTTGTGCCTTCAAGTCAATCATGACTTATGGCGACCCTAAGAATCAGCGACCTCCAATAGCATCTGTCGTGAACCACCCTGTTCAGATCTTTTAAAAACTGGTTTATCAAATGGCTTTTGCATACTGCTGAGATAATATAATAGGCGTATAATAGACGTTCTGTAAATGCATGAATGAACAAGCCAGGTCAGGTGACTGAGTGCTGCCAATCAAGTCAGCTTCAGCTTATTTGTTTCTTATTACATTTAAATGCCACCTTTCACCCAAGGAGCTCAAGGGTGGCATACCTGGTCCTCCCTCCCTCCCCATTTTATCCACACAACAACCCTGTGAGCTAGGTTAGGCTGAGAAGCCTAACCCAAATAACTTTCTGACTGAGTGGGGATTTGAACTCTGGTCTCCCAGGTTCTAGTCCAGTACTCTAACCATTATGCCACACTGGCTTTCTATTGCAGCCCAGATGAAACTCTGGAATAACACAGTTCAGTCAGTCTGTAAAACCTATAGCAAGAATGCAATTCTGGTGGTGCAGGAAGTAAAGGACTGGTCCCAGTTCAAGACAGCCACTACCACCCTGGCACCTTATAATTACAGGGTAACCAGTAGAGATTTGTTCATTTTAGGGGTTCCACCGTCATCCTCCCCTCCCATGGAGATGCAAAGGTGACCAAACTTCCCTCTTTTGAATTCGTTTCATACGCACAAGTCTCCAGACACTTTAAGCCAGAGGTTTTTAGGGGACTCAGAAGCATTGTCCTCACAGAGGCATGGTGAGCTTTCTTTCCTACTCTCGAAGGCACGGCCTTGATTTCATCGCTTTTGTCTAAAGGGTCATCATCTTTGGGTTTTCTTTTTTCCAGATTCAGCATTGACTGCTGGTGTCCCTCGGAAGCAGTATGTGGGGGTGAGGGTAAAAATGCCAGTGTGTGAGTTGCTGAGGAAAATACGCCTCTCCAAAGGGACAGAGTCCAGTGACATCAAGGTAAGATGCCCCCCTCTTCCCGAGCAGAAGGACGAGAGGGCAGAGGTTGGGCTCTTTCCAATGTGGGAGGCTCATTGCACCTTCTCTGGTTGGCTAGGACATGGGGCCAACCCCAAATATTGTGATCCCCAAGATGAACACACTAAATGGCCCATCCCATCCCTTCCATTAATGAATTACATATTCTTCCTGTTTACCTCTGCCCCACTTCCTTTCCCTTCCTTTGTTGTCTTCTCTATGTCAAGGACCGCCTCTCCCTATAATGTATGTACCAGCCCCGACCCTGAGCTTGGCATCGTGGACTCTTCTTTGTGTGCCCTCTCTAGAGGAGGTGCGGAGAGTGGCAACATGAGAACGAGCCTTCTCAGTGGTGACCCCCTGTTGGTGGAACACTCCACCCAGGGAGGTACCCCTGGCACCACCATTATCCATCTTTAGGCACCAAGCAAAAACGTCTCACTTCTCTCAGGCATTTGGTTCTTAACTTCGGAAGGGTTTTGGAGGCCTTCTCTTGTTTAGCCTTCTTAGGAAGGGTTGCTCCACTACCTATGTACTCTTTTGTTTTTAACTTTATATATATATAATTTAACCTTTTGCCTTTTAATTTTTTATTTTTGCCTTTGAGTGCACATATCTGTGTAGAAAAGTGACTAACAAATTTAACTAATAAATAAATGTATATATGTAGGGATACAACCATTTGTCAGTTTTGGTTAACTGAGAGAACCAGTCGTTTTCCAGTCTTAAATTCCATTCATGTTTCTGCAGCAATTTGCAATTTTTTAAAAAAAGCAAAAAGCAAAAAAAAAATTCTCATGAAGATTCTTCAGTGTGCATTTCTCCTAATAAACACATCTTTGTATACAGTTTTGACTAATGTGCACATTTTTGCAAGCCATTTCTCCTCATTTAGCTGAATTTAAGACTGGAAAAATGAGGAATTCGGAGAACTGAAACTGGCAGATTTTGTCCATCCCTAATTACAGCTCCTATCAGACTGATGAGAGTTGCAGTCCAAAGTATCTGGGGGGGGGGGCAGGCTGAGGTTGATCTATCTAACCAAAGTGGATAATGCCCCCAATACCTTCTTCTTTGCCTTTGCCTTAGGAAACGCCTGGAAAAGTGTGTACCAAAAAGACTTCAAAAAGAGCAGGTAAAAAAACACAAAAACCCGCTCCTTCGTATACAACCAACTTTGAGCAAAGTGTGATCTGGGAATCAGGCGACAGTATCATCTGCAGCACTACAAAAGGAACCTGGGCTGGCTTTTTTGTTGTGTCCATTGGCAATGATACCCCTAAAAATAATATATTTCTGACCCAGGGTTTATTCTACTAGGAATCAAAAATAGAGAAATATCAGTTCACAGCTCTGTTTTCTGTGTTTGTTTCGGAATCCTGGTGGCTTTACCCTAATAGCAACTGCCTATTTTCTATCAGATGGTCTCCAAATGTTGTTCACCATCTGGAGCCTGGTGACTAAGAGACTGAGCTACACGTTGAGAAGTCCCAGGTTTGAATCTTGCACAAACTCACTAGTTAGCCTTAGGGAAGTCACTCTCTCTCTCTCAGCCTCAGTCCTCTCTTCTACAGTATGGGGAATATTGTTAGCAACAATATGGATTTGCCTTGAGTTGTTGTAAGGTTTGCAGTTATGTAACGCATACAAAGCACTTTGGATACTTGAAAGCGCTTTGCGCATGTTATGGTAGGTCCTTGCTCAGTGGAAGAGCACCTGCTTCACATGCAGAAGTTTTAAGGTTCAATCCTTAGCCAGTCAGGCACCTTCCTACTTTCCAATGTTCCTAAGTATTATTCTTACTACTACTTATTAGTATGACAAATAAAAGAGTCTTGCTTTGTGGCACCTTGAACACTGATGGGTTGGCTTATGTTTTTGTAGAATGAAGTCTAAACTATATGGAGTCTTGTCCTCAGATGACAGATATATAGCCCCACACAGCACACTCTCTCTTTATTTCACACACATGGGGGAGGCGACCATTTACAATTAACAATAATGCAATTTTCTTAGGTTTGCCACACTGATTTAACAGCCGTAGTGAAAAACAGAAATCCCTACTCTCAGTTGAGACCTAAATGAGCAGGGACAAATTTGCCTATAAATTCAAGTTCAGCATGGATAACTCCAAATTTCACATGGGAGCTCTTTGGTGAAGAATGATGACATCCAGTCAGCAGCAGAGTATCCTGGGAAATGGATATCCTTATTTATTATAGAGCGCTTCACATGTGTTGTAAGTGCTTAATAGCAGCTACTGCTTGGATTTGTTATGTGTGCATGAGTGGAATGGCCAGGATTCTATCTTGCATGCTATCTTTCATCATTTTGGCAACTGAATACATGTGTACGTTTTTCCTTCTTCCTGTACAGGAAAAAAAAGAGCTCACTCGGAGAGGCCTTACAAGCAAGTATGTGGGCCATTTTGTCTGTTCCGTAGCCAGCATTTCCCAAGCAGATCAGGGCCCAGCCCTCACGCACTCACTTCTTTCTCTTTTTTTCAAAGAATAGCCATCAGGCAGCCTTAAAGAGTGTGGAGGACTTGGACATCCTAGTCGAAGTACTTCAGGAAGACCTGGACGAGAGCCATTCCAAGCTAGGGTTGCAGTTGCCTATGCAGTGTGAGCTTGGGGGCGTGTACCAAGAAGCTGCCGCCGGCAACCCACAACCAAATGGAAACTGGCTAGGAAGCAGTTGGGAGACAGATGGAATCCAGTCTTTCTCCACTCCGGGCACATTACCCCATCCATGTGCTGAGAATTTCTATGGATTTGATTGCAGAAAGATGCAACAACGCCAAAATTCTTGTGTAGAAGAAAGACCCTGCCTGGTGGAGAATGGGGCTGTTGTACATCCTAGGGAGAGTTTCCAAGGCTTTGGCAGGGAGATTAGGCCTCATGGCCAATATCCACTGGGGCATGATTTGCCGGAGACTTTGGAAGATGACGCAGCTGCCTTGTATGATGAGGGACACCCAAAGTCAAGTGCAGGTTCTTTTGTGGGCCAGGAGGCCGCTGGCATTTCTTTGTTCCAGTTCCAGCTCCACCGTGAGGAGAGTTGGCTAAGGAACACCTCAGTGGACAAGTTGCTCACACCAGATAAAAATGGCAACAGGTTGGTCAGAGCGTTGGGTTTGTGCCCAACAATATTCAAAAAGTTGTTAGAAATCTACCTCTTTTGTAAGTCTTCTCCACTGCTACACCCTCGAGCAATTTAATGGTTATGTCCCGCCCCGATCCCTACAACCTGTTTTTCTCTTAGCTTCTTTTTTTAATCCACCATGATTCACCGGTACAGCATGAGAGTTGCTGTGAGTCCCTCCTTGCTTTCCGTATGTTGTTGTTTTAGCACCACCAATGTCCATTGCAATTTACAGACTGACACGGGCAAAGAAAGAACAGAAAAAAGACAGTTCCCTGCCCCCAAGGAGCTTGCAGTCAAATGCCAATAGCTGGGGAGCATGGAGAGGCAAGAATTTGGTAATGAAAATGGACAAATGCCATGGCATGTACATAGGCTTCAGAACACTCAGTTTAAACCATCCAATAAAGGGCTCCTAGATCTGGAGGGAGATGGCTGCTTTATACCATTGGTCCATCTAGCCCCATATTGTCTACACTGACTGGCAGTGGCTCTCCAGGGTTTCCGACAAGAGTCTCTCTCGCCTCCATTTAGAGATGCCAAGGATTGACCCTGAGACCATCTGTACACAAAGAAGGGGCTCTGCCACTGAGCTATAGCCCTTCCCTTAAAAATAAAGAAAGATGCTTGTTCTCATGCCCTAGGATAAAGAGCCAATTGAAACGGAAATGCAGGAAGCTGCCTTCTAGAGTCAGACTAGGCACAATGTTGTCCACTCTGACTGGCAAAGGCTGTCCAGGGTTTCAAGCAGGGAACATTTCCCCAGCCCGACTGGAGATCCCGGTGGCTGAACCTTGGACCTTCTGCATGCAGAAGATTTTGCTTAGGTAGGGGTT
This sequence comes from Rhineura floridana, assembly GCF_030035675.1. Classification (NCBI taxonomy): domain Eukaryota; kingdom Metazoa; phylum Chordata; class Lepidosauria; order Squamata; family Rhineuridae; genus Rhineura; species Rhineura floridana. The sequence continues at coordinate 41,258,860 of NC_084491.1, forward strand.
ATGTAATCACTAGGTAACACTACCCAAATTGTTTTCTACTTATGCTTTAACCAGTGCATTGGCTAAAATGAATCTCCAGCATGGCTAACAGAAGGGCCACCATCCCTTGTTCTGTTTTTTTACTTTTCCTCTCTGCCTTACAAGGGTCCCGCTTGTGTTCCACTTAGCATTGGAGGCAGAATAGCTCCAGCAGACCTTGGGGCAACCTGAGGTCCCTTCTGCACCCAGCATAATCTAATAGCTCAGCCTAAATAATATTTCCTGCATACCTCTGGGAGACTGCCACAAACTGAATCCATCCTGGCCAGGTTTTTCTTCCTCATACCCCTCTCCCTCTTTATATAAAAAAACAACCCTTAATACCTAGGCCGAGCCAGCTGCCCTCCAGATGTTCTGTACTACAACTCCCATCAGCCCCAGCTAGCCCAAAACAGGCAGGTAGCACCCTGTTGAAGGCTGATCTAGCCTGAAAAAGATTTCTAGATAACATGGAAGCTTGCTTGCTGCTTTGTAGTTGGCCCTAACAGGTGGACGGGAATTGTTATCCCCATTTTGGAGATGTGTTTGGGAATAAGCCCTCTGCTTATCCTCTTGACCCTGGCGCTAGCATTAATAATCTGCTTATCGCTGCCTTCTTGATTTGTCGCTATTGCTGTGCTCTGGCCAGCAGGCGCTGACGGTGCTTCTCTGTTTGCCTTTCTTGTTTCATTTCTTATTTTCAAATAAGCTGGTCATCAATCTGCGTGGGAAGCAGCATGAAAGGCCATTGATAAGGCAGAGGCAGGACTCTTCCAGGGAACTCGGGAGAGCAAATTCACAGGAACCAAAACAAAAGCAGTGGCAGCAGCAGCAGCAAGTCACTTCAGCAGAATGAGGCATATTTAAACTGCAAATATTTGTTTCTCAGATCTAAAATGAACAGAAATCTGTTGCCTCTTTCAGAGCTGAGCTGGAGTGAAAGTGAGGCTGTGCCTTATTTTGAAATGAAACTGGCGTTGAACCAGCATTCTGCTGGGGGTGTCTTGGGGGTGGGACTTGGATAGGAATATAGAGCATAGGGTGGGATGAGTTTGTCAGTTTTATTTATTTATTTATATTTATTTATTATTTGATTTAAATCCTGCCCTCCCTCCTGGCAGGAGCCCAGGGCGGCTTCTCATTTTCTCATTTCTTCTTTGGTTTCTCATTTTTCCAGCCTTAAATTCAATTCCTCAGATTTCCGCATCAGTTTATGAATAAAAGTGTACAAGTCCTCTAGAAAATTCTAGTTAGTACTTTAGTCTCCTAATATATACACGTTTGCAAGAAATTTTCCCTAATATGATGCATTTTTGTATGTTATTTTCAGTAGTATATGCAATTTTATGCCTACTTTCCACAAATATACACATGATTTTTATACACATGGTTTGGTTGGAGAATGCATCAAAAAAAACTTTGAAGGATAGTTGTGTTTCAGTTCATGTGCTGCTTTGGGAAGGACAAATTATGTAGGTTCACAATAAAATGCATGGCAAGATGAATGTCTCGTCCACGCTTGTCAAACCCACCCTGCTTATTTCAATGGTTGAAGGCAATCCACACATTCATACCTTTGCACATATGGAGAAGTAGACTCCATTGAATTAAACGGGGAGCCCCAGATGTAGGTTGTTTGCTCGGCTCTAGACTGGAATGATATGCCATACAGTCCTATACAGAGCTTGGAAAAGTTACTTTTTTGAACTACAACTCCCATCAGCCCAATTCAGTGGCCATGCTGGCTGTGGCTGATGGGAGTTGTAGTTCAAAAAAAGTAACTTTTCCAAGCTCTGCTCCTATAACTATTTACTCAGAAGTAGGTTCCAGTGTGATCAATGGGGCTTATTCACTACCAAGTGTGTTTAACATTGCAGCCTAAATCTTTCATCTGCGCTACAAAGAGACATGCCCAATCAACTGCTTCAATCTGCAGAACTGGCCCTGTTACAGGTGTCATATCATACTCTTTCTGCACTTGTAAGAAACCAGTCTTTTAGTGTGCCAGCCCAGCACCGACACTGATGTTAGGCAGGCGCCCTCGCTGTACTCGTTTGGGCACCTGCTTAAAACATTTTTTGTTTGGGCAAGCCTATCCAAACGTGCAGAAGATGAGATTTAAACACGTCTTTTTAGCCTGTTGTTGATTTTAATTATCTTCTGGATGTTTTTAAATACCTGTTTTTAACAGTTTTTTATTGATAATTTTGATGTTCTGTTTTTATTCTTTTATAAACCGCTTAGAGGTTTTCTTACAATCAAGTGGTGTATGCATTTTTTAAAATAAAAGAAATATTAATGCTACTTGAAGCTGGTTTAATGGTTCCCCCGAAGAACTCTAGGAGAAGTAGTCTAGCTGAGAATACGAGATCCTGGTCCTGAATTAACTTCCCTGTTAATTCCTCTCCTCTCCTTTCCTGCCACTTGTATTCAATAATTCTCCATAAGAACATCCCTACTGGATCAGGCCAGAGGTCCATCTACCCACAGCGTTTTGCTACCCACAGCAGCCAACCAGATGCCCACAAGAAGCCCATAAGCAAGGCATGAGGGCAACAGCCCTCTGGTGTTGATGCCCTGGCAGCTGGTGTTCAGCGGCACAATGACTCCAGACATGGAAGCTCCATAGAGCCACTGAGGCTAGTAGTTGGAGGTTCTGTGCCCATTTCTGGACTGCAGTCCAGGGCAGGAAGAGAACCAAGAGGCAGAAATAGCAGGGATGCACATCCAAGCTAAACATTAGGAAGGTGCTTCCTAACAGTGGTGGCTGGTGCCCATTGGGGCTGGTGGGGTGGAAGACAGGGGAGCCCAAATGGTAGGTGGAGCCAGAACGAATGAGAGGCAGAGGCACCTCATGCTAGCTTCATCCCCGTCCTCTTCCCTGTGGAGTTCTACAAGGGCAACACGGAGACCGAGGAGGACGAGGAAGGCAACAGGCAGTTCTACCCCCTGGAGTGGTTGTAAGTAGGAAGGCAGACAGGTGAGGACTGGCGAAGAGCAGACTGAGCAGAGCTTGGAAAAGTCACTTTTTTGAACTACAACTCCCATCAGCCCAATCCAGTGGCCATGCTGGCTGGGGCTGATGGGAGTTGTAGTTCAAAAAAGGAACTTTTCCAAGCTCTGAGACTGAGATTGGTAGGCCAGCGTCCCATTTGCCCTAATGGACCAGACTCCACTGCTCCCTAATGGTGAGAGCTGTTTGACAGTGGAACCTTCTGCCTCTGGAGATGGAGGGCTTTCCATCCCTAGAGGTATTTAAGCAGAGGCTAGCCAGGTATCTGTCAGGGGTGCTGTAGCTGCAAGATTCCTGCGTTGATCAGGAGGTTGTGCTAGATGTTGGTTCTGATGTCAGTGGGGCGGTGAATCTGCTCTGGCTTTCAGCACCTTGGACAGCTTCTTGAAAGCCTGGACCAGAACCACCAATGTCCCTTCCAATTCAGAAATTCTTTGATTCTATGAACCCTCTGCTAAGCCCGAAGTTTAGACAGAGGCCAATTTCTTCCAGAGGGCCAATTCTACATTGTACTGGTTCTGGATAATTAACATAGTGGTGAACTGGCACATACATGGGAATGGCCGTATCTCCGTGGTAGAGCATCTGCTTTGCATGCAGAAGGTCCCAGGTTTAATCCCCCAGCATCTCCTCCGAGAGGAGACAGGAAAGGTTCCCTGTCCGATGTTATGGAAATATGCAGAGATACTCAGCGTCTGAGCTGCGTGTATGCCAGTGTGTGTATTTAGCTAAGAAGCAGGCTTTTACCCTGCATTTAGGTCACTGAGACAAGACTTAGTCAAATAAGAAAAGGTACTTTATTTATAGAAATACATAGTAGATAGGAAAGGCGTACCTAGTTCTAACTAATTAACTAAGCAAGCTGGAGGCGCAATGCCCAGACTTGCCCAGACAAAGATGTCTCCTCTCTCCTCGGATGGTTGAAGGAGACAAAGGAAGGAGGGGCAGGTCAGCTTCCCTGAGCATATTAGTTTACAAGGGAAGGAAGTTGGTAGAGAAGAGCACAGGTAAAGGTAGGCCAGCCTAGCCAGCTGGAGGACCCTCACTCTATCTTCCTTCTGGAGTACAAACAAAAGAACCCAAACAGGAGCTGCTCTTGCCCCACTGCCAAAAACCTTGGAAACATTATTCTTAAATTGGTTTTAGGTATTTTTGGTGATGTTTTAATTGTTTTAATGCTGTAATGAGTTTAATTCTATTTTAAATGTAGATTTTTATATGTCCAAATTATATGTACCCATTTTTAGTTGTACGCTGCCCTGAGTTCCAGTTTTGGAAAAAGGGCGGGGTCTAAATAAAGATAATTTAATAATAATAAAAGACGCTGTCAGTGAGTTAGTGTTGTAGACAATAGTAAGCTAGATGGACCAACTGTCTGACTCAGTGCGACATATACAGCTGTATGAAAATGTCTTTTAGCATTTGCCCGGCTGCAACTGAAGCTCTCTTCTGATTTTGAGCTCTCTCTTTGCCCTTGCTGCTTAGAAATACCCTTCGTGATTTTACAGAGGCGCTTCTAAACACCAGAACCAAGGTCCTCTCTTTGTTTTTCTCCCTAGGCTTCTTCACAAGGCCGTTGCACAGGGGGAAAGGGCCCTAGCATATGTGCTGGCATGGAGGTTTGCACATCTGAACATAATTGACGGGAAGAATGAAGAGAAGCAGGTATAGCCTGAGAAAGGCATAATTTCACTCAGAGAGCACCAGGTTTGGTGGAGCCCCAGAACCTGTTTTTAATTAAGTACATCTTCGCAAGAACAATGCTTAGTATATACAGTTCATTTGCCAAGGCCACACTTTCCTGAAATAAATTTTACCTTGTGCCTAGGATGTCTGCTTCGTTGCTCTTAAACGTAGTGTTGATATCCTTGTCCAGATAGCAAGGGTATGTCTGGCCCTGCCATAAGGCAGAATGAGGCAGCTGCCTTAGGGGGTGGGGGCAAGACAGAGCTGTGTGCGACATCCATGGCTTGCCCTGTGCCCCCCAAGCTAAGCTGCTTTCCTCAGATATGGCGGAAGACACTCTCCTCTTGCCAGTGTTGAAGTAAGGTTGTGTACACGCCATATATTTGCAGCACATCTCGCCCCCAAGAATCCTGGGAACTGTAGTTTACCCCTCACAGAGTGACATTTCCTAACACCCTTGGCAAACTACACTTCCCAGTATTCTTTGGGGGGTGCTTTAAATGTGTGGTGTGTACCCAGCATAAGATTCAGCACCAGTTTGCCTGGCTTTTGTGTGTGGAATCAAGAGAGGATGCCATCATGTCCTTCGGCTCAAGCAACAAAATGTCTTGGGCTGACCCCAGACAAAGGGTCAACTGTACATGTTGTGTAGGGGGGAATAGGATCGTGGCAGCCAAAACTCTGTATGGAGCCTATATGTATAGGCTCTGCATAGATCTTCAGCTGAATGCCTGGATGTCCTGCTGCAACGGACTGGCTTTCCCCTTCTCATGCATTCAGGATGCCCTGTTTGTTGTTTGAATAAAGCTATCGATGCCCAAGACCTGTGTTCAGGGAAATCCCAAAATATGCAGTAGAGCCCACCCCATATAGGCATTCTCTATGCTCACCCCTTCTCTTCCTGGGAAGGAGTGGGGTGGTGCTTTCCCATCTGCCTTTGCACTTGTTCCTCTGTCAGTGGTTTCTTCTGTATGAAACGTCATATTTACCTGAAATATCATTTTACCCACTGTTCTTCAACTTTGGCTGCCCAGATGTTCTTGGACTACAATTCCCATCATCCCCCGCCAGCTTAGCCGCTTGTTAAGGGATCATGGGAGTTGTAATCCAACAACATCTGGGGACCCAAAGTTGAAGGACATTGGTCTAATCTCATATATTTCCAGTTGATCACTACGCTCTGCAGATGAGGGCCTCCTGCAGATACCATTTTATCAGGAGGTCCGTACCGCACAACATAGGAAGTGGACCTTTAATATAATGGCACCTACCCTTTGGAATTCCCTCCCCTTAAGCATTAGACAGGAACCATCTCTGTTATCTTTTCGGTGCCTACTAAAGACCTTCCTTTTTCAACAAGCCTTTTAAGTAGAGACCTTATCCTAGTCTGTGTCTGTGTTGGAATTGCGTTTTAAGATGTTTTTAAAGATTTTTTTTAAGATTTTTTTTTAAAAAAAAGATTTTTAAAGATGTTTTTGTTTTTAAGATGTTTAAGTTGTTTTTAAAAATGTTTTTGCTTGTGTTTTCTAAACATGCTTTGTTTTTAATGTTTTATAGATGTTCTTAGTTTTTTATTGTTTGCCACTCTGAGCTCTTGGAAAGAAGGGCAGGATATAAATTTAATAAAAAAATAAGTAAATAATGTCTAGGTAGACATTATTTGTTTGTTTACTAAATTTATATCCCGCCCTTCCTCCCAGGAGCCCAGAGCAAAGGTGGGGAAACTGTGGCCCTTGAAATATTCTTAGGCTTTAACTCCCATCAGCCCCAGCCAGGATGGCCAATAGTCAGGGATGGGATGGGAGTTGTAGTCCAGCAACATCTGGGGAGAAGGCACAGGTTCCTTACCCCTGGCCTAGAAGTAAACATTGTTGCTTGCTAAATTGCTGCAGTTGCAACTGCAGTATGAAAAGCACAGTTCTAGAGCTGGCAATTCCATTTCAAGTTGCTCATTTGGGAATAGTTCTCATTTCTCTCTCCCCCCCTCTCCCCAAGACTGCCTTGCACATAGCAGCTGGAAGGAACCATCATCTCATTGCCAGTGACCTCATCTCTCTGGGTGCCCATGTCAACGTGAGGGACAGTTCAGAGAAGACACCCTTGCACCTCTGTGCTGAGAAGGGCTATCTGAAGGTTCTGGAAGTAAGTGGACATTGAAAGAGGGGCCTGGTTGGGTTGGACATGTTCTGTCGGAATGCCTCTCCCGATACGAACCGGCTCGTACACTACGGTCTACTACGAAGGCCCTCCGCCGGGTCCCGACGCATAGGGAGGCCCGGAGGGTGGTGATGAGATCTAGGGCCTTCTCAGTGGCAGCCCCCGAATTGTGGAACAGTCTCCCCGAGGAGGTATGCTTGGCGCCGACACTATCATCTTTTCGGCGCCAAGTTAAAACCTTTCTCTTCTCTGAGGCATTTTAATCTTAGTTAAATGTTTGTAACTTGGTTTTAGATTGTGTAGTTTTTATATGCTTGTTGTATCAGATTCTGTAATTTTATTGTATTTTATGTTAACCGCCCAGAGAGCTATTGCTAGTCGGGCAGTATATAAGTTTAAGAAATAAATAAATAAATAAATAAATGTGCTTTTAAATAAAGATTTAAAAATCCATGCCAAGGAAGCTTACTTTTTGAGCAAAAAACAGGGCATCCATGTGCACTACTTCACAGAGGCCGGTCCTGTTTCAATGGCAGGAAACCTTTGGCCTTCCAGATGTTGCTGAACTACAGCCCCCATTATATCTAGCCAATGGCTATGCTTGTTAGGGCTGATGGGAGTTGTAGTTCAGCAGTATCTAGAGGGCCACCAGTTCCCCCCACCTGCTCTATTTGAAGGGCTTTCTAGTCCAAGTAGAGTTTAAGAACCCTATGAAAGAACAGCAGGCAGGCACACACAGGTAAGGATAAGGAAGAAATTTGGTTCACATTTAAAGGCACACCTACCTAATCCCCACTTTCCAAAGCAACACGCAGACTGAAACGTAGCCATCCTTCGAATTTTGCGCTGCTCTGAATTTTGCAGTGCAGTTCTCCATGCCAAGCAATGTGTTCAGAAATGCATAGACTAGGGCAAAGCATGCATATAAATGCATATATTAGTGAAAATAACATACAAAAATGCATTATATTACGGGAAATTGTTCTGCAAAAATGTGTATATCTGTAAAAACTGCATATAAAATATATATTTGTTAGGGGAAATTCACACTAAAATGCTGGTGAATATTCATGAAGATTTTTTTTAAAAAAACCACAAATTGGTGCAGAAATGTGGAGAACTGAATTTACGATTGAAAAAATGAGAAAGCAGGTGAAACCAAACCTGAGAGACTGTTATTGCAAATATGGATTTTTGGTTCTCTCTGGCTGCAGCCTGAAGTCAGGTTATATAATATCTGTAGACATATCTCCTTTTTCATGACAGGTGTTGAAAAGCTGTCAGGAAAATGGCATCCATGTTGAAGTAGACGCAACTGACAACCAGGGTACGTGGAGAAGTGATTGTGAGGACAGATTTCATGGTGACGTGATGGCCGGCTCACACTCACAGACCGCATGGGATGGCATTTTGATGAGGACAATGTCCTGTGGATGATGTAGAAAATGTGCATGCATGAGCAGCACTGAGTCTAGAATAAGCTGTCATGTGCAAGCTCCCTATAACTCCCATCAGCCCCAAACAGCATGGCCAATGGTCAGTTGTAGTCCACACCTCTGGAGGGCACCACATTGGCCAACCCTGAAGAAGATTGGTACTTGTAGAGCAGGGATAGGGAATCTTTTTTCTGCCAAGGACAGCACTCTCTTGGGGGATAATCTGCCAAACTAGAAATGCCCTTAATTTGTAGCATGCAGCTACATAGCTTGTTTTTCCTGAAATAATTACAGATATGGGAAGTCCTGTTTTTACTGGGGAGGCAATGTGTGGGGAGGGGAGGCTTATCTCTTCACTCCCATACTGTTCATTGTGATGGGCTCCTGCTGGGAGGAAGGGCAGGATATAAATCAAATAATAAATAAATAAATAAATATTTTTAATGAATTCTCCTAGCCACCAGGGATGCAAGAAGGCATCATTTCCCCTTCCATCCTGTATTCATTGCATGCAGCACTGTCTCCATTCCGCTGCAGTTCATCTTCCACCAAAACCAACATTATTCATCTCACTATCTGCTGTGGCTACTTTATGTATTTTATGTAATTAATTATGTAAATTATGGAAGTTACATTGTCATTATGCCATTCCACCCTATTCATTTCAATGCAAAGGAAACACAATGCAAATTTGGAGAGAAAACGCAATCCGTTACCTGTTGTTTGCAAAATGAAAGCAACAACAACTGCAAATTCCTATCGATTGATTTCCCTTCTGGAAGTGGGATAAATAAGCAACCATCAACCATTTCCTCCCCTGCCTCTCTTTTCATTGGAATTCTCTGACATCTCCACTAGATGCGCATGGGAAAGGACAGGATCCCTGCTCCAGTCACAGTGGGGCAGGGAACAGGATTTTTTTCTCGTGTTGCAGGTTTCCTTCTGTGAAGCAGGCTCCCCACCATCACCACTTATAATTATTGAAGGAAGAACAAGATATGTAACTGTATGCTAGATATTAAGCCTATGTCTAGTTCCCCCCCATATCTAATGCTCCCTTTGCACCCTCTTACACAGGCTTGACACCATTACAGTGTGCAGCTTTGGCTCACTGTACACATGCAACAGACCTGGGAATCAGCCATCTTTCCCCTGAGGCCTGGAAGCTTCTGAATCTCCATCAGGATCAGATACTGAGTGGCATCAAGTGCTTGATGCAAATGGGGGCTGACCCGTGGTGGGGGCAAGTAAGTGCTTTGGTCTCAAATGGATTTGTATGTTGATTTTATGGTGGATTTGGTGGGTTTTCTTCCTGTCCATGTCTCCCTAAGGGGCCAGAGGCTTTTCTCTTTCTCTCTCTTTTTTTTTTAAGGATATGCATCACAAAAATGAGGAAGATGCCAGTTTGCATAAACTTTGCACATGCTCATTTGTATGTGTAGATGCACATTTAGATATAATTGCTGTCATTTAAATAGGAATACAATCCATCTCACCATAGTGGGGAAGACGCCAGGTGTCTTGTGTGCCTACCTGGCCAGCCTGCTGTGCAGACGCTACTCACTGTTGATGGAGAATTTTAAGGCCTGTTCTGCTCTTCCTTCTTGCGGTTAAACCAGACTTGAATGACACAGCCCTTCAAATAGAGGACTGACAGCCCTGCAAAATACGGGACTGCTCTCTGTAAAGTAGGACACATGACCACCCTATTATGAACCCATTTATTAAATGCTCTTTATGCAGACAGTGACAAGCCTTTTCAGTGGTGGCCCCTCATCTGTGGAATGATTTTCCCAGAGAGATGTGCCTAGTGCCATCTTTGTCAATTTGTAGGTGCCAGGCTTTTTGTTTACCCAGGTTTTTGGCTAGTTAATGTTGCCTCTTATGTTGGTGCTCATCTAGTAGGGTGGATAGGACTTGGTTCTTATTAATATGTTGCTGGATGAGCGTTTTATGGATTTTGTATTGTACTTGTTTTAAATTTTTGTTTTTAATTGTTTTTAATGTGTTGTGGGTTTTTTTGGCAAGTCCCTTTGAGACTTTTTAGGGTATAAAGCAACTGAAAATGAAATAAATTATTATTATTACTATTATTAATGTATTTATGTTCTTTTTGTCATGTTTTGTTATGATCTGCTGTGAGCATAATGTAGATAGAAAAGTGGAATACAATTAAAGGGACTATATATGACCTACCGTTTTCTTTTCCTAGGGAACAAACCCATCAACTCAAGTTTCAAATTATTTTGCAAAAGTCCAGCAAAATAATGAACTGATGTGTTTTTTTCCAAACTCACAAGCCCCAATGGCAGCAGGTAATTCTGTTGTGTTGGTGAAAAGGGTGGGGGGTTGACTGCAAAAGGCCTGGTTGTTTTACCTTTTTGTGGGTGGCTCCTAAGTACAATAGATGAAGGGGACAATGAAAAGAGAACAAAGTATGCAGTACTAAATGCACTTACTTGGGAGTAGGGATGTGGGAGAAATTCAGTTCAGTTCCCATTTAAAGGTGAACCTACCTAATTCACAGTTTCCTAAACAAGTAAAGAACCACAACACAACAATCCTTTGAAATTCACAATTCTCTGAATTTTGCAATGCAGTTCTCCAGCAAACCAGTGTATACAAAAATGCATATATATTGGGGTAAAGTGTGCACAAAGGCATCACATACAAATAATAATATAATAATAACATACAAAAATGTGTTATATTTGGGAAAGCTGATCTGCAAAAATGAAAAAATGCATACAAACTGGGAGAAATTCACACTAAAAAGCTGATGAATTTTTATGAGGACTTAAAAAAAATAACCACAAACTGATATGGAACTGTGAAGAACTGAACTTTAAACTGGAAAAATGATATTGACAGACTCGCCCATCCCAGCTTGGGAGTAAGTTCCACTGAACACTGCTGAGTAAATATCCACAGATTTGCATAACAAGGCAGATTTAGCCTGCCTTGCATTCTCTTCCATAGTGTTATTAACTGTAAGACATGATTAAACAGCAGTTTTGCTAAATAAATTATGAGAAATTTGGGGTTGTATCCAACAACGTCTATGCATGAATTGAATGGACTTCTGCCCCCATAATGGAGCTTCCCCTTTTTCTCTTCCCTCTGTGCACCCCCATGTGCCTCCAGTTCTGATGTGGAGGTCTGGAGGACCCTCTGAGAGCAGATTTGGATAGGTCCAGGGGGAGGAGAGAAAGGGGAAGTCCTGTTGCACAAGCAGAAATCCATTCATGTGATGTTGAATGCAGAGCTTGGAAAAGTTACTTTTTTGAACTACAAAAAAGCCCCAGCCAGCATGGCCACTGGATTGGGCTGATGGGAGTTGTAGTTCAAAAAAGTAACTTTTCAAAGCTCTGGTTGAATGTAATATAATATAATATACTATATTTATTTATTAAATTTATGTCCCGCCCTTACTCAAAGAAGGAGCCCAGGGTGGCAAACAAAAACACTAAAAGCACTTTAAAACATCCTAAAACCAAAATACTTTAAAACATATTAAAACAAAACATCTTTAAAAACATATTAAAACAAAACACCTTAAAAATGTCTTTAAAGAAACAACTTTAAAAACAACTTAAAAAGAAGTTCCAACACAGACACAGACTGGGATAAGGACCCTACTTAAAAGGCTTGTTGAAAGAGGAAGTCTTCATTAGGCACCAAAAAGATAACAGAGATGGTGCCTGTCTAATATTTAAGGGGAGGGAATTCCAAAGGGTAGGTACCACCACTAAAGGTCCGTTTCCTATGTTGTGTGGAACCGACCTCCTGATAAGATGGTATCTGCAGGGGGCCCTCACCTTTGGAAGGCAGTGATCAACTGGGTAATATAAGGGTTAAGACAGTATTTATTTACAATTGCTTATACATTCCTGGTATGTAAGAGCAAAAAGAAACCAAAACACTATTCCACTATTACTCCACTTTATTTGTTTGTTTTTTTATATCCCACCCGTCCTCCCTAAAACATCTTAAAAACAGACTTTAAACATCGTTAGAAACATATTTAAACAAAAAAGCTTTAAAAACATCTTCAAAAGTAATTCCAGCACAGACACAGACTAAGATAAGGTCTCTACTTAAAAGGCTTGTTGAAAGAGGAAGGTCTTCAGTAGGCACCAAAAAAGGTAAGAAATGGCGCCAGTCTGATATTTAAGGGGAGGGAATTCCAAAGGGCAGGTGCCACAACACTCAAGGTCCATTTTCTGGTATTTTTTTCCTGCGAAGTGAGCCAGACCTCCCACGGCTTTTCCTATGCTCAATACAGACATGCATACCAGCAATTCCAACTCCAGTTCAGTCAATTGCTCAATGTTGCTCATCCCAACATAATCCAAGTGTGCTGTGTCTTTTTGTATTTTTTTAAACATTGCATATCCTGTAATTAAATGAAACATACATCCATTGCCTTTTTAAAAATTATTTTAAAAGCCCAGTCTATACTAATAAAGTCGCAAAAAAGCTCTAGGGATTGGGGGCAAGGAGGGAAGGTGAATTCATGATGTCACCAGACACCAGCCAATCAGTGCTTTGCACAGCCAGCTTCTGCTGCAAATGTGCATAACCTAGCCCCAACGGGCTGTAGGGGACACTGGAGTCCAACTCTTTCCCCACTTAGGATATTCTTAAACATTCCCCCTGGCTTATGGGGCTTCACTTGCCAGTGCCTCCCTCCCAAGTATATCTTTGCAACTTTCAAAAGCAGAAATGTTTTTTGTTTTTATAAATAAAAGCTGGAATCCTTAGGAACTGCAGATTCTTCAGCCAATGCCACGCTCTTCAGCTTTCCCAGGGTTATGTGGAATCCTGGGTTATGCATAGCCCTTGCCCATGATCACAAAGGAGACTGACTGCTTTGAATACTTTGTTTTGCCCAGGATTCCAGCTTGCTCCCTGGACCAGATGGAACGTCCCTTCTGCATTTACAAGGAGAAGAACTGGAGCTACCAATGGTTTCGCTTCCAGGTTTCCTTGACCATTTCGCTGAAGATGCCACGTAAACAGAAGACTGAGCACACCAGGTAGTCATGGATGTCCTAGAGCACTGGTGTAATGGAGCAGATGTGCTTCAGGGGGCTGGGATTGCATACTAGGTGATCCAAAGCCTCTAGAAGGCCTCCATGAACTTTAAGAAGTTGGAGAACCCATTTCTGCCATGCTGTTGGCAAAAGAACAGCTCGAGAACAGACAGTAAAAGTCTTTGAACATGTGAAGGCTTGGGCTATGCTGGAGACATGTCTTCAGAAAGGTTACAGTAGAAGACCACTGAATAGTATAGATAAGAAAGGGTAGCATCCCCCCCGCCAAACCACATGTGCTAAACAGATAAAGAGGCCACCAGGACCACCGTCAGCCCCCATCCCTGAGGTTCCCCACCCCTGCCTTAACTGATCCTGCTCTCAAAATACCAAGTGCAAGAGATAATCCTCTGTGATGGATGGTGGTCCTTCAAGCAGTCAGTATTGAGCTTAATGGACCTGTGGTTTGATATCCATAGGCTCACAGAGACAGATTTTATAGCAGTGATCACAGAATTTGGAAATCTAGCTCTAAAGAAGACATAGGGCTTTCCTGCATTCACCTGTGATCATTAGTTCACAAATATTTGTTTTTAATTATTAGGTCACAAATGTGTTTGGCATGAACTTGGGGAAAGCAAAGCAAAGCAAAACAAAACAAACCTTGCTCTGAGCATGTGTTTCCAGCAAAAGCCGCAATCCTTCGTTATTGATGCAATCAAAGTTTACAGAGGTTGTTTTGTGTGTGCATAACAAATGGGCAGACAAGTCTGGAACTGTACAGATGGAGCTGGACAAGTGACTCATCAGGCTGTGTGAAAACTGCTTCCCAATACTTTTGGATACTGAATTTTTGGTGCAAACTCTCAATATTATGTGGAAACAACCAACCCCTTCAATTCTGTGCTGAATGCTGGTGCCTGTTCCCAGTAGAGAAGAGGCACCAGCAGCCAAAGTGACAGGATTTATGCCTGCAGTCAACAGCTGTTGAATTGAGAGGGGGGTTAAATCTTGCTCAATTTATCTGCATGCACCCTAGGACCACAAAGAACTTCTTTATACAGTGAGGCAAGCACACAAGAAGCAGAGGACCAAGAGTTAACAGTGTAACACATTTCTTTGACCAGCCCCAGAACCTTTGTAGCTGGATATCAGTGCATTTGTAGTGATAGTTGTCTGTCACCAAGTTGTTTGGTGATCCATTTTAAAAGCATGCGGCAGGGCTTGAAACAGCAACACCTTGGTCTTAAATGCAAGCCTCGCTACTTTTGGTAATAATACTCACTTCCAAAGGAAGTGTGCTCAGGGTTGCAGGATTGCAGGGCTGGAGGGCTGAAGCACAGCTGTTCTTTGAAATTCGCACTTATCTGAATTTTGTGATGCAGTTCTCCAACCAAGCAACGTTTACAAAAATTAATATATTAGGGGAAAGTGTGCATAAAAATAAAAATGTTAACGAAAATACCATACAAAAATGCATTATATTAGGAGAAATCACTTGCAAAAGTATGTACGTTAGTTAACACTGCATAGAAAAATATGCTTATTAAGAGAAATTTGCACTAAAATGCTGGAGAATTTTCATGAAGATTTTTTAATAAAAAAATCACAAATTGCTGCAGAAATGCGGAGAACGGGATTTAAGGTTTGAAAAATGAGAAAGGAATTATTATTATTATTGTCTTTATTTATACCCCGCCATCCTTCCAAAACTGGCGTCTTCCAGATAAAAAAGACGTATAATTAAAACATACAGAGTCTAGATTAAATTAAAATTAAACTAATTCCAGTATTAAAACCATTCAAACTTACAGCGAAAAGAGAATCAAAAAACCAGTTTAAAAATGGAGGAATTAGGCATTAGCAATGCAGTTCCCATCAAGCCCTATCTTTAGCTGCCGTCAATACCAAAGGCTTGTTGGAATAGAAAGGTCTTTGCTTGATGCCGGAAGGACTGCAAGGAGGGGGTCATTCTTACATCCCTAGGAAGGGAATTCCAAAGCCTAGGGGCAGCCACCGAGAAGGCCCTATCGTGCTTCCCCACCAGTCGTACTTGAGAGGGCGTGGGTATTGAGAGAAGGGCCTCTCCTGAAGATCTCAGGGCCAGGGCAGGTTCATACAGGGAGATACGGTCTGAAGAGAACCAAAATGGACAGATCCTTCCATCTATCAGCTTCCCAAGCTGGTTCCAGCTAGCCCAAGCACATGAGTATGGGGTCGGCATGGGGCGTACAGTAACTGCTGTGCAAATCTAGACACATTAGCTCCAGATCTACATGATCTTAATGCAGGGGCAGGACATCTTTTTCAGTCCAAGGACTGCATTCCTTTCTAGGCAACCTTCCAGGGGGCATGCCCAGAAGCAAAAGTGGGTGGAGCAACACATGTTAATTTACTCAGACATCCATCTCCATCTTCAATTAGCAGAGTTCAAAGACACATTCTAGCCAGGCAAAAATACTCACTGAAAGTGCAAAGGGGTGTGGCTAGAGGTGTGGCCTGGAGAGAAGGGGTGTGGCTAGGGAGGGGTGTGAGCTGGGGAAAGTCCCGAAGGCCAGATAAAGAAGCCTGGAGGGCCACATTCAGCCCTTGGGCCTAAGATTCCTCATCCCTGACTTAGTGCTTTGAATCTGTGTGTGTCTGTCGCCAGTGTCAAGAAGACCCCTGTGGAGCAATAACTTTTAAGAAAGCTAAATGTGATGAAAGGCAAATATTATTTCCCATAGAGTGGATGCACTTTTCTTTTCTTTTTTCCACCAAACAGGTTCTTTTTTGGGGTGGGGGATTACAAACAAAAGTGAGACTGGAAGATAGAAACTGTGGGCAGTGACCCCTCTTTCAAATTGCCCACTTTCCCTCCCCCCCTGTACTTTTCCTCTCTCTGCAACAACTTGATCACAGCTCTATGTCCAGTTCCAGACTTTGCCCTGTTTTATTTTATTTTATCTTTTGTAAACTTTGGTTGTTAAGTAGTTGGTTTCTGTGAAACTTCACAAATTGCTGCATTTGGAGCAGTACGATACTGATTCTTTTTCCTTTGGTAATTTAAAAAACCCAAATAGACTATATCCAGCAATCATTAAACATGTAGAATTCCCACTGATGTCAATGGGAAGGATTTTAAAAAACAAAACCAAAGACTGTGTATAATAAGAGGGTGAACCTCACGAGTGGTAAACATTTGTGGATGTCGTTTGATCATAGTGACAAGAAAAGTTTTTTGCATGTAGTTGATTTCACTTTGAGCTGCTTTGTTCACTAAAGATGAAGATTATTGCTGTGTTTAATGACTCCAATAGATTTTTGGCTAAAAAGTGTGCATTCTTCTAAAACCAGTGAAATAATAATCGCGTTCATATAGACATGTAAATATTTGCTCCAGAATGAGCAAATAAAAACAGTCTGTCAGGATTCCAAGGCCACAGTCCTACAAATCATGTGCACACAGGGAAGTTGTGTAAGTGGTGGTAGATTCATGTGTGGATGGACAATCATATGTGTAAAACTCAAACTCACCTTGGCAGGGAATTCACATAATAGACCTAGTGATACATTGTAAAACCCATTTGTTGCCCTTGTGGATTATGAAAATTAGACTTTGAATCTCTCTTTCTCTGTGTATTATTTTTAACTGTTCTGATCATTGTGAAATCTGTAACAGACATTTTCTTTTATGGTAAATGAGAATATATGTGAGCTCAATTTTTTCCCTCCATCCCTCACCTTCAATAAATATTTATAGTTTTCAACATTTGGCACGACTGTTGTTCATTAGCAGGAAATAGGAAAGATGACTGTTAGGCATTGACAAATGTCTCTAACCACAACTCACTGGTGTGTGTGTGTGTGAGAGAGAGAGAGACACCATTTCTGTGAAATTAGGTTCAAAGAGAAAATGAAAAATATATGGTTATGAGGGCGATTATGTTGCTCCTGCACTAGAGCTCCTCAGTGCAGCTAAAGCATTCCTTTTTTGCAATTTGCTGGAACTGAAATTAACTGGAAGAGAAAGTATGGTGCAATGGTTAGCGTGTTGGACTGGGACCTAGGAGATCAGGGTTCAAATCCCTACTCATCCATGGAGCTCAGTGAGTGACTTTAGGCCAGGCACTGCCTCTCAGTTTAACCTACTTCACAGGATTGTTGTTAGGATAAAATGGGGAGGGGGAAAACCATGGATGCCACATCACCTTGAGCCTCTTGAAGGAAAGGTGGGATATAAATGCAACGACAATTAAAAGCAGAGTTTCCACCCGGCATTTAATATAGCACTATATTAACAAATAATGCCTTTCCTCATAGGAAAGATCTTGCTATAAGTTCTATTACCAAGTAAGTTCCATTCAATAAAGGTACCTTCTAATGCTAATTGAAAACCTCCCTTTTGCAGGTTAAGCTGGTGTTATTGCTTCCCTGGTCTGCATAGCTAGGAGATAAATGTTGAATTGCCCCTGAATTGCTCTGTATTCAGTTGTTCCTTACTGATTTATTTCTCTCTCTCTCTCTCTCTCTCTCTCTCTCTCTCAGAGATAAATAGTGTTATTTTGCTTTAATGGAAAGAAAAGTGTGTGTATGTGTTTTTTTTCTTAGGGGAGGATATAAAGAAACAAGTTATTTAATACCCCCCTTGAAGAGGACAAAAGCTGATGAAATAAGGGGCAATTAAGGGGCAACTCATCACTTATCCCCTGAGCCATGCTAACCCAGGAAACAATAAAACCAGCTGAATCTGCAGACAGGAAGAGTTTAGTTTGAAGGAACAGTTATTTCTGGCTATCACCACTGGACAGGCTGGTGTTGCAACTGCTTTATCCTGAGGAAGATAAATGGCCACAATTTTGGGGCAGGGGGAATCAGAGGAGGCCATCACAATTATGTTGTCTGGATTCCCTGTAGAAAGTGAGTGAGAAAAGGATGGGAACTCCAAGGAATAGGACTAGCGTGGAAGCTACCCCTATCTTGACCCTCTGACATACTCACTGCCTCTTCTGCAACAGAGTGAGGAGGTAGAATGGATTGTACCACTTCAGATTGCAAGTGGGCAATCACATTTTCAAATGTTCCCCAGTATCAAACTCTATGCAGATAGAAAACCAGCACAGCAGGAAAAGAGATCTGGTAAAAACTTTCTGCTTGATTTTCTACTTGCAGGGGGATTATTTTTGTTTACACCGAGGAGCATTCAAAAGTGGGACCCCCTCCCCCATCTGAATTTTGAAAATCCATTCTACCACCTCATTCTCCTGCATGTGCTGACAGTTCCACTGAGACAAAAAGAAGCCAGCGTCAAATACACACACACAGAGGGAAGCATCTTGTACTACAATTTTCAGTACCATTTGGAGGCTTGGCTTTCGGAGTTTTTGCTCTTTATCAGGCCCCATCTGCACTATACATTTAAAGTGGAATCATACCACTTTAAACAGTCATTGCTTCCACCAAAGACTCCTGGGAACTGTAGTTTGTTAGGCATGCTGAGAGGCTAGTGGATGACCCCTATTCCCCCGTCACCGAGCTACAATTCTTAGAGTGGTTTAACAATCAATCCCTCTACCATCCCAGGGAACTCTAGGAATTGTAGCTTTGTGAGAGGAACTCTCAGCACCTTTAACAAGCTACAGTTCCCAGGATTCTTTTGGGGAAAGCCTAGACTGTTTAATGTGGTATGATGCTTCTTTTTAAGTGTATAGTGCAGATGGGATATGAGTTTCAGTAAAACTGCCCCTTGTACAAAGTCTGTGCTCCTGAGATCACTTCCCACAACTGTCAGTTTCCCCCAATCCGATGAAGTCGAACTTTCCTGTCCTCCTAACCCTTAAACTCTGGTTTCACATCAACCATTGCTTTGCATCTCAACAGCAAGACAAGACCCACTGGGAAGAAAACATTTTGAGATGGCCTGGTGGGTGATGCTCCGCCATGATTCCTTTAACTCGCTGCCTGGATGTGCAGCTGCTCTCCAAGAACTGGCAATTCAGTCTTTGTTTTTGGGAGAGGCAAAAGTAACTCCCAGCAAGATGTTTGGGCTATGGCCTTCCAAGCATAATTTGAAACAGCCTCTCCCATAAGTCTGCAATGAGGAGTCAAGAGCAGGAAGCTGCAGCAGAGATTAGGGATTAATGAGAAATTCGATTCAGTTTGCATTTAAAGCCAAATCTATCAAATTCACATTTTCCGAAACAATATGAGAACTGAAACACAGACTTACTTCTAAATTCGTACTTATCCGAATTTTGTGATGCAGTTCCCCAACTCACCAATGTTTACAAAAATTCATATATTAGGGGAAAGTCTGCGTAAAAATAACATACAAAAATGCATTATATGATGAGAAATGGCAAAAATGTATGCGTTAGTCAAAATTGCCTACAAAAATGTGTTTATTAGGAGAAATTCACACTAAAATGTTGAAGGATTTTCATGAGGATTAAAAAAATAGCAAATTACTGCAGAAATGTGGAGAAATGACGATTGAAAAATGAGAAACTGAGAGAACCGTGATTGACAGATCTTTAAGGTGCAAGGCAATAGAACAACCTTTGCATCAGGATTACTCACCTGTGAAGGCATTTGCCTCTCTGATGTAACATCAGATAAAAGATTTCTCTGGAACCCAGCAATACGAAGCAACGTGGATTTAGACATGTTACATCCTGACTTCTCGTCACCACCCACATGGCTAGGGAGCTCATGAGGCATAACCAGCACCCGCCCCTTAATAGCACACTCATTTGTCCATTTTAGGGACACATGATGTTTACTGGCACTGAGAAGGAAGCCTTTCTTGTCTCTCCTTTTGCAGGCACTGACTGCCAAAATATTATTTTTGTCAGGGAGGGTCTGTAGTCAGTAGAGCAACAAAGTCTTTGTATTGTTAACATGCTGACAATGTTATGCCCACCAGGATCAGTTACAAACCCCTCTGGATTGGAGATAGGAGACTTCAAAAAGGCCTGACTAGCAATGATAGCAGTCAGCTATTTTATCTGTCCATTCTGTCCATTTACGGAGTGTGTGGGGGGAGAAGAGGGGGTAAAGTTCTATTGCACAAGTATAAATCCTTGTGCTAACTGGGGATGGGGGAGAATTTCAATACCATTTGCATTTCAAGCCAAATTTATCAAATTTGCCCACTTGGATCAATAGGAGAAAGAAACACAGCCAGCCTTCGAAATTCTCATTTGCTTGAATTTTGCAATGTAGTTCGCCAACCAAACAAAGTTTACAAGAACGCATGTATATGGGGAAACTGAGCATATCAATGAATTTGTGATTGAGGATAACATACAAAAATACATTATATGATGTGATATTACTTGTAAAAATGTATACATTATCAAACTGCCTACAAAAATATGTTTATTAGGAGAAATTTGCAAATTAGGAGAAAATTCTGGAGAATTTTCACGAGGATCTTATAAAAACGTGCAAATTGCTACAGAAGTGGAACTGAATTTAAGATGGGGAAAATGAGAAACCGAGAGAACAGAAATAGATCTTTCCATCCCTAGGGCGACTGGAATGAGAGACTTATCACTACATTGGATACCAGCCAGTAGTGGTCGCCCACAGCTCTAACTTGCCTCTGAAACATTTTGTGTTACTGCTGTCCAGTAGTGTAGTGGCAAATTGAGAAGTGCGAGCTCCCATCATATTAATCACAACCATGTCCCCTCCCCATTTTGTTTTGAGAATGAGATCGCTGATAATTCCTTGGAACCAATAAGCAGGAAAGAGGAGAGTGTTAGCTACTTACTGAGAAGAGTCCTCTCAGTGTTCGACTCAACTCCTTTCATCCTGATTGGCTCCAATTGCAAGGAAGGACGAGGAAGCATGTTAGACTCTTCTCAATGGCTAACACACTCACCTTTCATGCTGATTGGTTTGTAGGATGCTGGAGACATAGGGACCCTGCTGACACTCTGCTCCCATAAAGGTAAGGGGTCTAAGACCCTCTGAGACCCCGGACAACTACACCCCTGCTCCCGTCTCCCCTTCAAAGACTTTTTAATTACTCATTGGCCTTTTAGACTATTAATTGATTGATGACCACGTTTAAATAACTTGGTACATAACTAAACTCTCAACAGAAGACAACGAGCACAGTCTAATGGATAAAGTGTCAGGCTTGGATGAGGGAGATCTGTGTACAAATCCCCCGAAAAGCTCAGTGGATGGCTGTCTCTCAGCACAACCCAACTGAGCTTGGAGGAAAGGTGGGTGCAAATATGGTACATAAAGATAAGCAGGGGCAGCACAGAGTCGCCTTGCTGACCAGGCAATTTCTGAATACCAGTTGCTGGAAGCTGTAGGAGGAGAGAGTGCTCTTGCACTCAAAAATAAGGTTCTAAATTCTAAATTGGTGAATCCAATCAAGGCCCATGCATACACTCAGGGCCAGTAACAGAGGGCGGCCAGGTTGGGCCCTGGCTGAGGGCCCCTGCAGCCCAGAGGGGCCCCTGAAGGGGTGCTACTTAGGGTGTAAGGGTAACACTCCCATTCTGCGATCCTCTTCTCCCAGGCATTTTAGCATGTGTTTTAAATTGTTTTAAATTTTAAATTGTGTTTTAAATTGTTTTCAAAATATGTGTTTTAAATTATATATTTGTTTTAATGTTTTTGATTGCTGTAAACTGCCCAGAGAGCTTCAGCTATGGGGCGGTATACAAGTGCAATAAATAAATAAATAAATAAATCCATGGCAGTGTCGGCTCCCAACCTTGATGTGGATCATAGAGAGGGAGCTCCCAGGCACCCCCCAATACAGTCAGTGCAGGCTACCATAAGCCCACACGTATGCCCCACCTACCTCTCTCACTCCTGTGAATGACGTGCATGCTACATGCACATGTCTACCATCAACGAAGATGGTGGGAGAGGCTTCCTTAAGGGGCTGACGCCCCCGCCATCGTCTTGGTTGATGGCAGGCATGCACGCACAGCACGCCTGTCATTAATAAGGACAGGAGAGGTAGGTGGGATGCACAGGTGGGCTTATTAACCCTGCGCTGCCTGTATGGGGGTTGGACTACGGTGCAGTGTGCCCAGAGCAGGTTTGTGCCCAAGGGCCCAGTCATGCCTGGTCTCAGCCCAGCATACACTGCCAAACTCTGGCCTATGCATCAACTTTCATTGGATACATCCCCCTGGTTCTGTTTGCTCAGCAGCAAACCTTGTGACATGAAGGGGAAACCACCAGCTCAGGACTGTAACTGAAATGAATACATTCGTTTATTGAAGGTATAAAGATCACAAGACGCAGACTTCAGAATGAAAAACCATGATAACATAAAACAAGGTACACAAACCACAAATTACATTGTCACAACCTTAATAGTGCAATAGGAAGCTATAGGGTATGAAATAATACTTTTCAGAATAGAGCATTTAATGATTGTAGATGAAAGTAACCAAAATTAACATAATGACAAGGTGAATTAACGACATTAGGAAGACAATGGGAATAGCAACTACTAAGAGCATTTTGTAATAATCTTTGAGGACAAAACATAAACTAATTGGTTAATTAACTTTTCTGTCTTCAGTTATTTTTATAGTTTCAGTTCTAAGTCCTCCAAATTGTTATAAGAATAAAATTCTTAAGTTACCAAGCAGATACAAAGATCCAGGCCTGATTATGCAAGCCAGACAGTAAGTATGGGTGCCAGAAAAGCAAACAGGAATTAAAACTAATCCAATAATCCAGAGAGCACAAAGTCCTCCCCCACCCCTTCTCTCCAGAGAGGTAAAAGGGGTGGAAATAATTAATTACTTAAACTACAAATGCATCCCTTTATATCGCCCAGCAGATGTGGACCAGGAGGTTGGAATTATCCAATAACTAAACATGAATTTTAACCATTGTGGGTAGCACCCTACAATAAGCAGACCGTGTATTACCATCATCTGTCTCGGAGGGGGATAAAATGAGTACCTGAGACTCCTGCATCAGCGATTTGCCAAGCAGTGTCCTTTTGCATAGTGTCAGCTCAACACACACAGGTTAGTCTTTTACTTAGATAATGTTTTGGCTACCCAGCAGCTTCATACCAACTTCTTACCAGAAGCTCTTCTCCTTCTTGGCATCAGAAAGCGCAACGTTAACACAGAATTGCAAGCAGCCCTCAGCCAGAAATGACACACAGTGCATGGAATTGCCCTCCATCTGCTTCCATCATGGCTTCACTCTGGCTGCTATGTTCTGTGCACCCACTTCCAACCTGACTGCCATATGCAAATGTATGGGGTCTAGCAATGACCTGATTAACAGCACTCAGCTCCTGCTTACAGGCTTCCCATTTGGGGCATCTGGTTGAACACTGTGAGAACAGGATGCTGGACTAGATGGGCCACTGGCCAGATCCAGCAACCAGGCTCTTGTAATAATCTTAACACAGCTGAGATTAAGAGGGTTTTTTTATTATTTATTTATTTATTATTTAATTTGTATCCCACCCTTCCTCCCAGCAGGAGCCCAGGGCAGCAAACAAAGCGCTAAAAACACTTTAAAACATCATAAAAACAGATCTCAAAATACATTAAAACAAAACAGCGTTACAAACATTTTTTTAAAAAAACTTTTTTAAAGGGTTAAAAACATTATTAAAAGGCATATTAAGCAATTCTAACACAGACGCAGACTGGGATACGTCTCAACCTAAAAGGCTTGTTGAAAGAGGAAAGTCTTCAAAAGGCACCGAAAAGATGCCGCCTGCCTAATATTCAAGAGTTTTGGAGAACTCAACAGCTTGCTATATTTTTGTGACTTTTTGGTTGGACCTAATAAAGTTATTAGTCAACTGTAGACTTTGGAGGTTTTTTTTCATAAGGTCCAACACAGCTATCCTCATTTGTTTTTTCATCTCCCTTGAAGAATACCGAAATAAGTCATTCCGGGTGGAATCTACAACTAGCCATAATCTCCTACCACTTGAAGGAGGACTTTGCAGTTTAAGGATTACGTTCCCTCCAGCCACTAGATAATACTACACTGTTCCACTTAAGTTGACTCTTTTGCCTAGTGCATCATCCAAAATAAAGACTGATATATTTCTCGTCACCGCGGCCTGCCTAGGAACTTGGGCTGGGTTCATTTAAGATATGGGATAGTTACAAGACGGGCTTTGTTTTCTCAAAGAAATGAGAGCAGCAAACCATTTTTTCTTCATCCCCAAATCCCAAGCATGTAGCCTGACATCTCAGCCCCTAGAAGAGATCAGGGTGCAATCCAAACCCCTCCGTGCCAGCGGGCCTTTGGGAAGCAGCGGAACCACCGTCGTACCTGCAGCCTGGCTAGTCATGGCAGAAGGTGGAGGGCAGGCCATCTGGGCTTGAACCTTGCACCACCTCCAGTCTGGCTCAGTGACTGGGTCTGCATCAGGCCAGAAGCCAGTGGATCCCAAGCCTGCCCCCTCTGAGCCCTGTTTCTGGCCTCTGCTGGCCAAGAACCCACTTGTGTTCCACCCGCCTGCTCAGTGGGCAGAAGGGGGAGGTTGACACCTCTGTTGGTGGGATCATCATTCTGTTGGGGGTGGGAGGCCAGCTGAGCCAGCAGAACTGAGCTGAGGGACACCTCTGCTCAATAAGGGGGAGAAAACCCTCCACAGCTGGACAATACCTTAGGAGTAACCCAAAAGGCACAGAAATTTAGCAAGCTTCTGAGTTCTGCAGAACTCTTCATTAGGCAAAATGTTACACAATGTCGGGGATGTTGAACAAGGAATAACAACAGTAATTTAAAAATTGGCTGGCTCTTATCACCATGAGGCCTGCTTAGTGAGTGAGTCAAACATGGAGACTGCAGGCTAACCGAGCAATCTAACCCTCCCCCCACACACCAGGCTGTGGGGGGATTGGACTGAACAGAGGTGTCTCTCAGCTCTGCATTATGGTAGGGGAAATTGCTTTGCAAATGAGGCAAAACTGCATGCAAAATGTGTGTATTAATAGAAATGAGCGCTGAAATGCTCATTAATTTTCATGAGGACTTTTTTGAAAAAAAATGCAAACTGATGTGGAAATGTGGAGGACTGAACTTAACATTGGAAAAATGAGAAATGGAGAAAAACGATATATTCAGTTAACTTGTCTTTACTGAGCACCGGTGGGGGGCATTAAATATGTGCTTCTCAGTCTGCAGAATCCACAATTCATCTCACACAGCAAACTGATTTTAAAAGGGAGGTGGATTTAAAGCAATTTTGCACGGTGGTGGGTTTTTTTGAGGGGGAAGGTGTTCTGCAGTTCAAAGGCAAAGTTGTCTGCATCCCACTGGACTTTGGGTGTGCCTAAAAAACCCTTTTTGGATTGCATCCAGTGTGCACAAAGAGAATGGCCACAGATCACTCGCTCTATGAAATGAGATAGAAAGAGGAGATAAAAAGGTGCACCTTCCAATCACTTTTATTTACTGTTTGTTTCCATTGTTGCCAGGACCATTTCGCTCTGTTTTGGCAACAGCCCTGAAAAGCCAAGTCCCTGCCAAGTGTCAACTCCATAAAGTCATGATGTTTAAAAATAGCCGAGAATAATTTCGCTGGAAGAAGGGGGAGTGGGAGCTCCAATAACACAGCTGGGATTTTAGTGGCAATTAACTTTTTTATGAGCCACTCTAGATACTGCCAGGGTAAAGACAACATTTCTTTGGGAAAGCAATTATGCAGAAAACAGCTGAAAGGCACATGTGAGCATATGCAAGATCCATCCCACTTCTTATGGGCTTTTGGTTTTGCCCCATTGCCAGGGCCGGCACCAGGCATGCCGGGGCCCTTGGGCACCAGGTTGCCCTGGGCTCCGGCACATATTTATGCCCCACCTACCTGTCTCTCCTGTCTTTTGCGGCTGAGTGTGTTGGGCTGCCATTAACCAAGATGGCGTCCGAGGTTTCCCTAAGGGGCTGAAGCCTCCGCTGCCATCTTGGTTAATGGCACGCATGCATGCTACTCGTGCGCATCCCTGACATCAGCCAAGATGGCAGCAGAAGCGTCAGCACCTTAGGGAAACCTCGGCTTCCATCTTGGTCAATGGCAGCCCTGCGTGCACAGCCTGCACAGCCACAAAAGACAGGAGAGACAGGAAGGTGGAGCCAGCGAATGGGCGGCCTACTGCCATGGATTGTGGAAGGGGAGCGCTACTCTTCCCCCACCCTATTGAGGGGCCCTATGGCCCTCGGCCAGGGCCTGACCTGGCCGCCCTTTAGCACCAGCCCTGCCCATTGCAACCCCTGTAGTTCAGTGCTAGGGAAAAATATAATAACTACTCCAGGAATAGACCAAACACAACAGTGGAGATTTGTATAGCCTGTTGGTATAGCATTAGGGAAAGCTTCACTAATTAAATTCCTTCCTCTCATACAGGTACCTCTGCCTCTGTTGTAGGCACAGAGTCTCTGTCTGGAAAAACATGGACAACCCTCCCTGATAGTGGGGACATGTGTAGGGGGAGGTATTTTCTCCCCACCTCTCCAAACGCAATTCACATTTGGTTCAGTGCTACAACACCTAATTTACAGTAGAAACTTCTGTCCTGCGTTGGGTGTGTGTTGAGTCATTCAAAACAATTGCCCACAGAGTTACAAACTCCTCTTTGTGACCACGAGGACCAGAACCTTGATTTTTTAAAAATAAGGCAAAACTTCTCAAAGTGCCCAATTTTCCCGGGGGATGGGGTGGGAAGCAGGCTGTGCACAGTAATGCTCATGGTCCTAACCTCAGTCAGCTGCTGCTAAATGAATTATTGATTTACAGTGGGTGTGATCGTTCTGAAGAAAAGGGACTTGAGATATTAGTTACCACTGTCTGTCAACAGTCAAATTGATTTCATAGCAATTAAATCTTATCTTTCTGGCCCAGTGCCGTTTGTCAAGAGATAATGGTTGTACACAGCTAATACCTGCAAGGAATAACATTACCAAGGATTTTAATTAAATAGGGAGCAAACGGTAGACAAGAAGAGACAGAAGTACATCTCCACACAATGCATGTATGGAATTTGCTGTCCCAAGATGTGGTGACCACCAGCCAATGCATGCTTTACCCAATTATGTGCACTGGCTGGAGAACTGAGTTGCAAAATTTGGAGAAGAGTGAATTCCCTTTGCATCTTGTTTTGGAAAGGGTGTATGAGGTAAGTTTGCCTTTAAATTCAAACTGAACACACACATACACCCCTTTCACTTTGCCTTTTCAAAGTTCTGGGTAAAGGTCTAATCCAGTAGAATTACAACAGATAATTTGCATGATTTTACACAGCCCCTCCCATCAAATTAAAGCTTACAGCAATAGACTATACAGTTATACTGAGCCAGAGCATTGGTCCATCTAGCTCAGTATTGCCTACGCTGACTGGCAGCAGCTCTCCAGGGTTTCAGACAGCGATCTCTCCCATCCCTATCTGGAGATGCGACGGATCGAACCGGGGAATTTCTGCACACAAAGCAGACGCTCAGCCACAGAGCTACAGCACTTGCCCTAAAAATGAAAGATTCCAGTCCTCATGGTTCTCAATCAAGGGCTGACTCAGTAAGAACAGGGGATGTTTCATGCCAAGTCAAGCCACTGGCCCATCCAGCTTAGTAATGTCCACACAGACTGGAAGTGGCTCTCTAGGCTTTCGGACAGGGGATATTCCAGCCGTATCTGGAGATACCAGGAATTGAAGCTGGGGCTTTCTGCCCTACTGTTGAGCTGCAGCCCTTCCCCATTCGCATCTTGGCTATACAGTGGGAATAGAAAGCATCATAAGCAAAGGTGAGCGTATAATCGCAGCACATTATGCCCATGCGTATTCAAAGCTGAACTTTGGATGAAAGACGTACCTTTATTTATTTATTTATTTATTTATTTATTTATTTATTTATTTATTTTATTAAATTTCTACACTGCCAAAGCTCTCTGGGCGGTTCACAATAAGCAAGCAAAACATCAAAATACAATTAAAACCAAATATTAAACAATTTAAACACATTAAAAATACCAATATACTAGCATACTAAATAGTAGAATGTAATAGGATGTTAAATGTTAAAATGCTTAAAATGCCTGGGAGAAGAGGAATGTTTTAACCTGGCGCCGGAAAGATAATAATGTTGGCGCCAGGCGTGCCTCAGCAGGGAGATCGTTCCATAATTCGGGGGCCACCACTGAGAAGGCCCTTTTTCTGGTTACCATCCTCCGCGCTTCCCTCTGTGTAGGCACCCAGAGGAGGGCCTTCAATGTTGAACGAAGTGTACGGGTAGGTTCGTATCGGGAGAGGCGTTCCATCAGGTATTGCGGTCCTAGGCCGTGTAAGGCTTTATAGGTTAAAACCAGCACCTTGAACCGGGCCCGGAAACATATAGGCAGCCAATGCAAGCGGGCCAGAATCAGTGTTATATGTTCGGACCGCCTGGCCCCTGTTAACAATCTGGCTGCTGCATTTTGCACGAGCTGCAGTTTCCGAACCGTCTTCAAAGGCAGCCCCACGTAGAGCGCATTACAGTAATCTAATTTAGAGGTTACCAGAGCATGCACAACTGAAGCAAGATTGTCTCTGTCCAGATAGGGGCGTAGCTGGGCTACCAACCGAAGTTGGTAGAAAGCGTTCCGTGCCACTGAGGCTACCTGAGCCTCAAGTGACAAGGAGGGTTCTAAAAGAATGCCCAAGCTACGAACCTACTCCTTCAGGGGGAGTGCAACCCCATCCAGGACAGGTTGAACATCCACCATCTGGTCAGAAGAACCATCCACTAACAGCATTTCAGTCTTGTCTGGATTGAGCCTCAGTTTATTAGCTCTCATCCAGTCCATTGTCGCGATCAGGCACCGGTTCAGCACATTGACAGCCTCACCTGAGAGAGATGAAAAGGAGAAATAGAGCTGCGTGTCATCAGCATACTGATGACAGCGCACTCCAAAGCTCCTGATGACTGCACCCAGTGCCTTCATGTAGATGTTAAAAAGCATGGGGGATAGAACTGACCCCTGTGGAACTCCATACTGGAGAGCCCAGGGTGTCGAGCAATACTCCCCATGCACTACCTTCTGGAGCCGATCCGCCAAGTAGGAGCAGAACCACTGCCAAGCAGTACCTCCAACTCCCAAATCAGCGAGTCTCCCCAGAAGGATACCATGGTCGATGGTATTAAAGGCCGCTGATAAATCAAGGAGAATCAACAGAGTTACACTCCCCCTGTCTTTCTCCCGGCAAAGGTCATCATACAGGGCGACCAAGGCTGTCTCTGTGCCAAAACCAGGCCTGAAACCCGATTGAAATGGATCCAGATAATCGGTCTCATCCAAGAGTGTCTGGAGCTGGCCTGCAACCACTCGTTCCTTGCCCAAGAATGGAACATTTGCTACCTTTATCGATCACGATAGATTTGCAAGGTTCACACTACCTTCCAATCCGCTGTTTTCCATTCACATATGGAAAGGTTTAGTATTGCTGTTTCCTTGTGGCCCCGCCCCCAAATTTACATGTTTACTCCCTCCGGAGTATTGTTAATGGAGACAGGGAGGAGGGTTTTGTTTCATTGTTTCTTATCAATTGCACACTGAAGCCAAGAGAGCATGGGGGGCTACAATTGACACAAAATCTGTCACTTTCATTGTCTCCTGTCATATTTATAGCAACCCCCCTTTTTTATTAAGTACGTATAAAATGCAATTTTTAGTGCAAGAGAGAGAGAGAGAGAGAGAGAGAGAGAGAGTGCACGTGCGCACCTTCTGTCACATCGCTTGCACAGTGCACAGGATTATTTTCTAATTATCTCAGGACAGTCGCTCCATGTGGAGACAGAACTTGCCTTTCTCTTTCGCCGTGTAAGGCCAATGGTTATTCCCCTCCTCCTCCTGTTCTGCCCGCGCTGTCTCCCCTCCTTTCCCCTTGGCCATGCCCCGAAAGCACAGTCTTAACTGTGGGTCCCACCCTGAAGTTTCCCTTTTCTCTTTCGGTTATTGCTGATCACTGGTAAAAGAAGGGGTGATGGGGAGTGAGAGAGAGAGAGAGATATCAGCATGGGTCATGCATGTGTGCACACTTGTGTGCAGCTGCCAAAGTTGTTAGTTGTTATGCACTCTGGGCTGTCCCTTTTTGATCGCGCTAGGGCATTGCTGCCGCCGCCACCACCACACGTGTTGCAGGCCAACATTCACTTCCTTCCTGCAGATCGGTGACACTGTGCGGGAAAGTCACGGGGGTAGTTCAGCTTCGCTTTTGCAGAGCCTGAGGGAGTTAGGATGGAAAAAGTTCAAACTGTGTGTCAGTGATAGTAGTAGTAAGCGCCAGTAACAAATCACTTCCTCCCGATGCGGGAGGACAGAGTGAGTTGGAAGTGGCTGTTTGAGCCACTGGAAAGAAAATGGATTCCTTGGAGAGTTTAGTGGGCGGAGAAAGGGGAGTATCTGAAAGTGACGATCCACGCCCCAGAAAAAAACACTGGAACAAAGCACCTACATGGAGCAAAGCACCTACATGGCGACAAGAAAGAGGGCCTTCTCAGTGGTGGCCCCTGAATTATGGAATAGTCTTCCTGACGAGGTACGCCTGGCGCCAACATTACTATCTTTTCGGCGCCAGGTTAAAACTTTCCTCTTTCCCAGGCATTTTAGTATGTGTAAAAATGTTTATGTTTTTAAATTTAAATTTTAAGCTTTTAAAAAACTGTTTTAAATATGTGTTTCATTGTATTTTATGCTGATTGTTGTGAACCGCCCAGGGAGCTTTGGCTATGGGCGGTATATAAATTTAATAAAATGAAAAATGAAATGAAATGCTGTGAAGCAGAGACGGTTTTTCCTTCACTTTTTATGTTCTCCCCGGATTCGTTTACTGCAGATTTAAAGGGAAAAACTGTGTCCTAGTTTCTCTTTGCCTGCAACGTCATGTGAACCATGGGAATTAAACGGGGGTGCCAGTAGCACTGATCTCACATTAAGTCGCCGTGTGAACCAGCCCTGGCTGTGGTTCTCCAGGCTTTCGGACAAGGGACATTCCAGCCCTATCTGGAGAGACCAGGAATTGAACCGGGGGCCTTCTTGTCTACCACTGAGCTGCAGCCCTTCCCCATTCTCATCCTGGCTATACAGTAGGAATAGAAAGCATCATAAGCAAAGGTAAGCGTATGATCACACCATGTTACGCCCATGTATATTCAAACTGCATAATATGTGGCCAAATACTTCAGTAAGAACGAACAAACTGGAGTCATGGCACAGAAATGGTGTTCTTTTTATACTGTACAAAAAGCAGTGCTGCCACCTACTGGGAGGAGAGTGCACTTTCCAAATGAACATAAGAACATAAGAAGTGGCCCATCTAGTCCAGCATCCTGTTCCACAGTGGCCAACCAGATGCGCATGAGAAGCCCATAAGCAGGACCGGAGCGCAAGAGCACTCTCACCTCCTGCGGCTACTGGCAAGTTGTTTTCAGAAGCATGACCATGGAGGCAGAGTGTAGCCACTGTGGCTAGTAGCCACTGATAGCCTTATTTTCCTCCATGAATTTGTCTAATCCTCTTTCAAACCCATCCAAGTTGGTGGCCATCACTGCCTCCTGTGGGAGCGAATTCAGTAGTTTAACTATGCACTCTGTGAAGTAGTACTTTCTTTTGTCTGTCCTGAATCTTCCAACATTCAGCTTCATTGAATGTCCATGAGGTCTGGCGTTATGAGGGAGGAACACTTTCCTCTATACACTTTCTCCATGCATGCATAATTCTATACATTTCTACCATGTCACCTCTTGCTCACAAAATCTGCCCTAGTGAGAATGTAACCCTCGACATACAAAAAGATCCGCAATCCTTGGCTTCATTGAATGACCAGGATTTCTTGCAGATGATCTGTTCATTCAGCATCTATCCCGATTTGCTTGCACAACGCTTACATGGAGGTAAGGATGTTGGAAAATTCAGACAAAAATGGGAGCGGAAATTGCTGATACATTGATTGGTTGGAAGGGAACTAATCAGACAGATCTATAGGACTGCCCTTGATATTCTGCTGCAGCCTTCACAAACCTGCTTTGGACTTCAACTGCATTTTAGACCACAGCTGGCTAGGTGCTCTGAAGGGCACCAGCTGTTCTGCTGTGAGTCACCTGTGTTATCTGACCCTCGGAAGAACACAAAAGGATCCATTTCCATGTGGCTTAATTTACACTCGCTAACTATAATGAAATATTTAAAAGCAGAAGCTTTTCAGGATGTTCATCCGTATTGAAACAGCTGAACATTTTGAATCCAAGAAAGATGTTTGCCCTTATATTTATTTTATTTGTTTTCATGTCTTGCCATACCGGATATTTGCAGTTACACAAAGATTGTGAAAATGGGTTTAATTGTAAGAGGAGACAGCAGAACCGATCGACCTGCCCAGCAGGTACAAAGTAGGCAAGTAGGGATGGCAAGATCTGTCCATTTCAGTTTTCTCTGTGATCATGCATGAATTTAAAAGGATGGCTATGATTTGGTTCTCATACTGTTTCAGAAAGTATAAATTTGATACATTCAGCTTTAAATGCAAAATGAATTGAATTTCTCCCCCATGCCTTTAGGCGAGTAATGGCTTGTCTGTTTGCTTTTTTTAACCTGCACTTGTCTCTTATATTTGCCAGATTTTTCTTTGGTTGATTGTTTGATGAAAATGCTTCATTTTAAAAAAGGAAAGACCTCACAGTGCTTATAATATAGCCATATCCTAGTAATATATATACAAGTGTAAAATTATGCATATTGGAGCAAAAAATCTTAATTTCACATATACGCTCATGGGGTCTGATCTGGCGGTGACAGACCAGGAGAGAGACCTCGGGGTTGTAGTGGACAGCACAATGAAAATGTTGACCCAGTGTGCAGCAGCTGTGAAAAAGGCAAATTCCATGCTAGCGATAATTAGGAAAGGTATTGAAAATAAAACAGCCGATATCATCATGCAGTTGTATAAATCTATGGTGCGGCCGCATTTGGAATACTGTGTACAGTTCTGGTCGCCTCATCTCAAAAAGGATATTATAGAGTTGGAAAAGGTTCAGAAGAGGGCAACCAGAATGATCAAGGGGATGGAGCGACTCCCTTACGAGGAAAGGTTGCAGCATTTGGGGCTTTTTAGTTTAGAGAAAAGGCGGGTCAGAGGAGACATGATAGAAGTATATAAAATTATGCATGGCATTGAGAAAGTGGATAGAGAAAAGTTCTTCTCCCTCTCTCATAATACTAGAACTCGTGGACATTCAAAGAAGCTGAATGTTGGAAGATGCAGGACAGACAAAAGGAAGTACTTCTTTACTCAGCGCATAGTTAAACTATGGAATTTGCTCCCACAAGATGCAGTAATGGCCACCAGCTTGGATGGCTTTAAAAGAAGATTAGACAAATTCATGGAGGACAGGGCTATCAATGGCTACTAGCCATGATGGCTGTGCTCTGCCACCCTAGTCAGAGGCAGCATGCTTCTGAAAACCAGTTGCCGGAAGCCTCAGGAGGGGAGAGTGTTCTTGCACTCGGGTCCTGCTTGCGGGCTTTCCCCAGGCACCTGGTTGGCCACTGTGAGAACAGGATGCTGGACTAGATGGGCCACTGGCCTGATCCAGCAAGCTCTTCTTATGTTCTTATGTTCTTATGTTAATGACAGGCTTCTCGCCATACATGTAATTTAAGAGTCAAAGTATGGTAACGGAAAATTGCAGATAAATTACATTTCAGATTTATGACCTTAAGGGGATGAAGGAGTCTGTGTTTTGCTGGTGCATGACCGAGACACTATTAACCTGACAAAGCGATGGTGATATCCAAAGTTAGTCATACTCAGACCAGAACTATTGAAATCAGTGGACAAGCCAATTGATTTCAATGGGTCTGCTCTGAGTATGACTAACTTTGGATATCAACCTTAATGTAAAACCTAAGATGCCTATTTTCTTCTGCCTGCTCTTGGAGCTCTGACTTTACTCTTATTGTGTGAGGAACCCTAATAGCAATGATGTTTGAATTTATAATATGAAACAGAGGTACATTTAGCTGAAAGAATAATGTCACTGCTTCAGATTAGACCGGGCGTCACTTACAACTGAAATGATTTGCTTCCACAAATTCGCCTCTATGAATGTTGATGTCATACTGTTTCTGGTTCAAGTGCTTGCCTTATGAAATGTGAGGAAATTTGATGACTGCATTTGACATCTGCGATGCTATTTGACAAGTGACTTGTGATGGTATTTAGTATCTGACAGGCTAGGAGATTTCACATTTGATGCCTATCAAATCAAAAACAATTGAGTAAGGCTGTTGCATTTTGAAGCTGGAGATAAAAGTTCACATTCAAATGTGAACTAAAATTAGAAGTTCTCAGATGACTTTGGATCCTTTTGTTTGTCTATTCAGTTATGTCAAAGCAAGTATGCCAGTAGATAAGCAAGAACAAGTTTTCATATATATTTATCATAGCTAGAATGGTATTTTTTAAAACTTAGAAAAGCAATCGACGATCTTGAACAATTGAAATCCTGTGAGTTAGGAATTAGAGATACATGGGTAGATCCAGACTAAGTTAGTTAAACTTAGTTTCTCATTAAAATGAATGGTTCTTAAGTCATAATGGGAACTTGCCCCATTTATTTCAATGGGAGCTAAGTTTTACTAACCTGAGTGGCACCAATGTCTGTGGGGCATACTTCCAAACAGACCTAAGTAGGATTTCACTTTCAGTCTGGATCCAACCACAGCAAACATATCAATGTCAGTTTGAATTTTTTTAAGAGGTTGGCTTAATATATAATTAGTATGTAACTGTATAGAGTACATATAAGTATATTTAAGTGAGTATTTGGACGTGTTAGTATTGAACAGCCTTCTCCAACCTGGTGCCCTGCAGATGTTGTTGGACTCCAACACCCACCATCCCTAGCCACTGGCCATGCTGACTCAGGTAAATGGAAGCTGGAGTCCAATAATACCTGGAGGTCACCAGATTGGGAAAGGCTCATATAAGGCACTTTAAAAATTAAAACTGAAACGTCACTTTCAAAATCTGAGTGGTGAAATTAGACTTTTGTGAATTTTTATTTCAGGTCTAGCATTAATTTTTGGCATACCAGCCTAGTAATCAACACCCATTTATTCATTCATGCTGTTTGGCTCAAGGTTTCTTCTGCCTGGATGGCAACGCGCCCCCTCTTCCGTGCCCAGAAGGCACCTTTCGCTCGGCCGGACGGTCTCCCCCCCATGCATGCGTGGCCTGCCCTGTCAATTTCTTCAATGCGAAGCTGGGTCAAACAGCTTGCTTCCCATGTGGTTCAGAGGCTGTGCAGCCCAAGGAAGGTCAGAAAGTGTGCATCTGCCTTCGGGAAGGCCGGCTGTTCCAGGTAAGCCTTTCTGATTCATTCATTCACAGCCCGTTCACACATGCAAGTCATTGCTTGATGTTGCGACCGTCCAGTAATGGGCACGGGTGTGTGAATCAGCCTACAGGTTTTTGTGAAAACATTTCAGGTTGCGTTAGTCAGACAAGCATTGTTAAGTAAAAGGGAGAGATTTGAGCAAGCCGTACATACTGGACGGAGAGCCTATAGGGAGCTGCTTATTGAGTCAGACCGTTGGTCCATGTAGCTCAGTGTTGTCTACACTGGCTGGCAACAGCCCGGGGATTAATAAAGACGTAAGAGCCCTGCTGGAAAAATGCAGAAGTCCAGCATCTAGTCGGGCAATTCTGCTTCTATAGTGGATAACTAGATGCTTCGGGAAAGCCCTCAAGCTCCTTGCGGCTCTTCTCCAGTAACTAGCATTCAGGGTCTTGCTTCCTCTGACCCTGGAGGTCCCATATAGCCATCCTGACTAGGAGCCATTGGTAGACGTAGGCCGCTTCCAAACTGTCACTGTTTTGCAGGCATGATTCAGACATATACAGGAAAATGCAGGTTGTGGAATCACATGGATTTGACACTATCCTGTGGAACAAACCTGCTTTTGGGGGGAAAAGCACCCAGGTTTTTTGTGCTAAGAAAAGTGACAAGGAAATGCCCTGGAAAGTGTGGGGGAAGAGTGACGTCAGGTGACATCATAGAAACTCTGTGCATGCAAATCAGGATGAATGCTCAATAGATAGTGCATGCTGTATAACTTCCACCCACATTTTCTGCAAAGATATCAGGATGAATGCTGAACTAGAACCGACCTCATCCATGAATTTGTCTGATCTCTTTCCAAAGTCATGTAAACTAGTAGCCTTTTCCACATCTTGTGGCAATGGATCCCATCAGACGAGCCAGCTGGATCAGGCCAATGGGCCATCTAGTCCAGCGTCCTGTTCTCACAGTGGCCAACCTGATGCCCATGGGAAGCCCGCAAGAAGACCCTGAGCACAACAGCCCTCTCCCCACTTGTGATTATCAGCAGCTGGTACTCAGAAGTATGCTGCCTCTGGAGACACAGCTTAGCCATCATGGCTAGTAGCCATTGTTAGCCTTTTCCTCCACAAATTGGTTTAACCCTCTTTTAAAGCCATCCAGGTTGGTGGCCATCACTGCCTCTTGTGGGAGCGAATCCCATAGTTTAACTACGTGGTGAGTGAAGCAGTGCTTTCTTTTGTTTATCCCGAATCTTCCAGCATTCAGCTTCATTGGATGTCCAGAGTTCTAGCGTTATGAGAGAGGGAGGAAAACCTTTCTCCACCCACTGGCTCCGCTCACATGTTGTTTAAATCGCATGCATGTTGTTTCAAGAACTCCTGCCTTGTGTGCCTCCCTGAATCTCATTCCAAACAGTTCCACTGCACGTCCCTGAGTTGCAGCCCTGTGAGAGTCAGAGAAAAATGTCTCCTTTGCTATGTTCTTCACACCATGCCTCATTTTATAAACTTTGGTCACGTCCTCCCCTTGTTCTTTGTTGTTGTTTTTCTAAATTAGTAACATGGGAGCCTTCCTAATATTGAGTCAGAGCATTTCCCCATTTAATTCAGTATTGTCTACACTGACTGGCAGCAGTATTGTCTACACTGACTGGCAGCAGCTCTCCAGGATTTCAGGCAAGGAGTCTTTTGCAACTCTGCCTGGAGATGCCAGGGGCTGAAACTGCGACTTGCTCCATGCAAAAGAGATGCTTTACCATTGAAGTACAGCCCTTTCCTTAAGACATAGCAACATAGGAAAGTGCCTTTTACTGAGTCAGACCATTGGTCCATCTATCTGAGTTCCTGACCGGCAGTTTCAGGCAAGGGTCATTCCAAAACCTACCCAGAGAAGCCAGGGATTGAACCATGACCCTCTACATTCAAAGCAAGCACTCTACCATTGAGCTACAACCTCTTCTCCTAAACTAAAAAGCCCCAAACATTGTATTGATTGATTGATTAACTTTACATCCCGCCCGTCCTCCCAGAAGGAGTCCTTCCACATAATAGCCTTTCCCCATAGGGAAAAATGCTCCAGCCCACCCAGTCATTTTGGTTGCCCTCTTCTGAAATTCAAGGACACACATATTTTTTTCCCCTCATTGCAGCCTAGTGATGCCCAGTGCCCATGCGCCCCTGGGTACACAAGCCCTATGGAAGACAGGCGATGGGACTGTGTCAAGCAAGTGTATGATATCTGTCGAGATGATGCTGTCCGGAACGAAGAGGGGCTGTGCTTAACGAAGGAAGGATGGCATCAGTACTGTTCAGACAAGGTACTGTGGGTTATGTCTTGGCACAGACCAGCCAGTTCCCATTTTGCGGCTGGGAGAAAAACCTTGATTTTTAAGACCAATTTCCCTTCCTTCCATTTGGAAATGATAATTGATCTTCCAGCTTTGCTCAGTTCCAGTCACTTTCCGTTCCTTTGACGGTTCCTAAGCAACCATGTCCTCCATTTAGGTAAATTTTACTTGTCAAACGTCAGAAGGAGGGCACTGAGGGAAAAACATAGTTCTCCTTCATGGTAAGTTTCGCAGGCATTGCAGTTTGTTTGCATGTCAGTCACCAGATCTGGCACTGGCTGGCAGCTCAGAGCTAAGGTCTCCCAAGGCTTTAGGTCTGAGCTAGTTAGCTGATCGGGTTTTGCAGAGTTTCTCGACTCCTGATCAGCTGCTTCAGCAGCGGAGTCATAGATCAGAAGTAACAAAAGAGAATTATTATTATTATTATTATTATTATTATTATTATTATTATTATTATTATTATTATTATTATTTATTAGACATATTAGTCACTTGTTACCCAAAGATAAGTAACTTACAAAACTAATAAAAACAGAACAGTTATACTATATCAGGCAAGAACAGGGTTTCAGCTTCCCCTGTAAATTGAGTCAGCTAATTTGGTATGGTTTAAATTTGTATACTTGTTTTTAATGTTCTTAATTGTTGTAAACCACCCAGAGAGCTTCAGCTATGAGGCGGTATATAAATGCAATAAATAAATAAATAAATAAGTCCAATTCAAGGCCCAAGCCTCTCCCAGAAGCCCCTCCTTTATTCTCCTCTGTTCTGAGAATATCCATCAAGGACCAGCTGATGCCTGTGTGGTGTCGTGATTAGAGTGTTGAACTAGGACCTGGGAGACCCGGGTTCAAATCCCCACTCTGCCCTGTAGCTCACTGGGTGTCCTTGGGCCAGCCGCCATCTCTCAGCCCAACCTACCTCACACGGTTGTTGTGATGATAGAAAGGGGAGGGCTTGAACCATGTACCCCACTTTGAGCTCCGTGGAAGAAAGGTGGGATAGAAATGTAATGATCAATCAAGAAATAAAGCCTGGTGTGGAGACAGCCGGCACCAGGCATGACTGGGCCCTTGGGCACCAACCTGTCCCAGGCCTGCAGGACCGTAGCCCAACTCACCCATACAGGTGTCGTGGGGCTAATAAGCCCACTCATTGTTACGCTGCAGCCAACTCAGAAGGGACAGGAAGGAGGGAGGCATGAATTTCAGGCGCCTCCGCAGTCAGAAGAAGCAGAGTTGGGGATTGTTGTGTCTGAACAGGAGCGTCCAGGAGGGGGGCAGCCTGCTCTTCAGCCATTTCCCACGAGTAACGTCCTTTCCGAGGAGCCGAGCACACCGCCCCCAATTGAGGCAGAGAACTTGGGGGAGGAAGTTTCAGAGGCAGTGCCAACTCCTCCTTTCCCAAGCAGTTCCCAGGAGGATTCCAATGAGGCACCGCCTCTTGACCTCGAGCCTGTTGCTCAGGAGCAGGTGTCTTCGGATGAGCAAGTGGAGGTGCCGCCCCTGTCTCCCTGTTCCCGCCGCTGCGAAAAACGGACAGGGCAAAGACAGGAGTTACGAAGGAATCAGAGATTACGTTCAGAAACATTTCCTATATAAGCCTGCTGCTCTCAGGTGGGGTGTCGCTGAGTCAACTTCCTTCACACGCTGCAGAGCATGTCTAGGGTATAGTTAGGGACTTTAGTGAGTTAGCCTAGGATTTCCTATGAAGCGCAATGCTTTTGATGTATCCATTACTCTAATAAAATGAGATTTACTTGCACACACACTCCAGCCTCATTCTTTCGGCTCTGGGCTGGACACTCATGTGTCCCACCTACCTCTTCTGTCCCTGTGAATGACATGCAAGCTGCGCACGCATGCCTGCTATCAACCAAGATGGCGGGAGAGGTGTCAGCCCCTTAGGGAAGCCACTGTCACCATCTTGGTTCATGGCAGGCATGTACACAGTGTGCATGTCATTCACAGGAACAAGATAGGTAGGTGGGGAGTGTGTGCAAGCTTACTGAAGCCCGCACTGACTATGTTGGGTGGGGATGCCTGGAAGCTCCCTCTCCATGATCCATGGCAGGGTCAGGAGCCAACACTCCCATGGATCACAGAACAGGAAAGCTACTCTCCCAACCTAAGGAGGGGCCCTTCAGGGACCCCACTGGGCCACAGGGGCCCTTAGCCGGGGCCCCACCTGGCTGCCCTCTGGCACCAGCCCTGAGAGGGCTAGATAAGAGATAACCACATGATAAGATGGTTTTAATGTTTTTTCTTTATAGGAGTGGTAGCTAAATATGTGCTGATTTAACGTAAGAATATAAGAAGGGCCTAGCTGATGGATCGGGCCAATGGCCTATCTAGCCTAGCACTCTGTTCTCACAGGGACCAGCCAGATGCCCCAATGGGAAGCTCACCAGCAGGACCTGAGCACAACAACACTCTCCCCACTTGCAATTCCCAGCAACTGGTATTCCCAGCATACTGCCTCTGACGGCGGAGGTAGAGGATAGCCATGGTGGCTAGTAGCCACTGTAGCCTTTTCCTTCATGAATTTGTCTCATCCTCTTTTCAAGCCATCCAAGGTGGTGGCCATCACTCCCACCTGTGGAAGTGAGTTCCACTGGTTAATAATGCACTGTGTGAAGGAGGACCTTCTTTTATCCGGCCTCCTGATCCGTCCTGGGCTGTCCCCGAGTTCTAGCATTTAATGGCCTCTCACTTCCTCTGCCAGGTCTGTGCTCTCCCCAGAGACTATCAGGGTTATGACAAAGTTCTCGGCCTCTGCCTTTGCCAAACGGACAACCTAGACAGCGTCTGCAACCCCCAGTGCCGAAGACGACAAAGGAACATTTTCCAGTTTGTCTGTGACCAAGAACCAGCCCGATTGTCCATGGCTTACAGAAACGGGAGCCAGGTAAAACAAAACAAAAGCAACTGGGACTTGCCAGCCGCTTGTTTTGTGGGGAGGCTGCTCTGAGAAGGCAGCATTGAGTTAGTGGGCCAACAACCTCCTAGCTGCCCTCCTAAAGGCCTTGTTGCTAAGGCCCATTGACATTCAGGTCAGTGGGACAGTGGGATCTGCTCCAGGTTAAACACTTCAGACAGCTCCTTGAACGTCCAGGCTAAAATCCAGAGCAGATTTCACTGCCCCACTGACATGGAGCCACCCGCCGACACTAGCTGCTGCTGCTGCTGCTAGATGACACCCCTGTTTTCCATCTGGGCTTGGCAATGGGGGATATGGCATCTAGGCTACTCCAAGACATTTTGGTGCCTGAAGCCAACAAGATGGCACCCACCCATTCCACATAGAGAATCCAACTAGACTGGGAGGTGAGTCTTAACTCAGCCCTGGTGATGGGATGGCATCCTTCACTGCAAGTGGAGGCAGCAGGCTAACTTAAGGGTCTTACTGGGCAATGAAGATAGCGTTCAAAGGTACTCAAAGAGCATCTAGCCCAACCCCCTCCCAATATAAAAAAATCACTACTAATGCATCCTTGAGGCCATCCAGCCTGTGAATGGTGTGGGGCTGCTGCCCTGCTCCCCCACATCTGCTGCCTGAGGTGGCTGCCTCACTCCTTCTAACAATAGGGCCAACCTGATGGCATCTCTCAGGGGGTTGGATTTGGCTTTACAGGCATTAGTTGCCGACTTCTAATACAGTCCTTCCGTGTGTCACTGGGTCAGGTTAAGGTTTTTTTACTAATTTGCAAGGCCTTAACAATGTGGGTCTGAGATACCTTAAGGACCATCTGGTCTCTTACAGCCCTGCATGATCACCCAGATCTTCAGGGGAGTCCCCCACGGCTGAGAGGAATAAAGAGCCGTGCCTTCCCCGAGCTGTGTGTTCAGTGTTGTGGTCCTAATTCTGTGGAACTCTCTCCCCAGCTCAGCTGAGATCAGATGGGGGCCCTCCATGTTAAACTTCAGTCTTGTAACAAAGACCTTTCTATTTCAGCAGGCTTTTAACATATAGTCCATGAAATCTTGGAGAAGGGCTCTTGCCTAGTCTTCTCCCTGATGCGAAAGTTTTCTGCGTGTAGGAACATTTGCAATCGTGTGGAGCATTCTGTCATGTGAGCATCCCTCCCTACGGTCTGAAGTGGTACAGTCCAGATAAAAGTTTACAATCTCACCTACTGGCAAGCATGGGGGAAACTGTGGCCCTCCAGATGTTGCTCGACTACAACTCCCATCGTCCCTGGCCACTGATTGGGCTGATTGGAACCAGAGTCCAACAGCATCTATTGCAGATGCTCTTTCTGGCAACCCTTCCTGTTATTCCAAAATTAACTTTAAAATCTCTGCAATACCCTGTGCATCCAATCCATTTGCCAATCAGTGTAGCCAGTCTGTGAAACTTGTGCTCTTGAGGCTTTTCCTTCCAATTCTTTATAGGTTAACATTTTATTGGAAGAGATAAGAGCTTCTCTGCAGGTGTTAGATTTCCCCGCTCGAAATGACTGCACCTCAGAGGAGAACAAGAAATCATCCCCTGTATACGTGGTGAAAACAAGTGGTAAGGAACAACTTCTGTCTTTTTAATTAATTGATTTATTATTTATTTATTAGATTTCTATCCCGCCCTTCCTCCCAGTAGGAGCCCAGGGCAGCAAACAAAAGCACTGAAAACACTCTCAAACATCATAAAAACAGACTTTAAAATATATTACAACAAAACATCCTTAAAAACGTATTAAAACAAAACATCTTTAAAAACAACTTTTTAGAAAAAGCTTTAAAAACATTTTTTTAAAAAAATTATAATTAATGGATTGCATTTATATCCCACTTTTCCTCCAAGGAGCTCAATGTGGCATACATGGTTCTCCACCTCCCCTTTTTATCCTCACAACAACCCTGTGAGGTAGATTAGGCCAAGAGACAGTGGCTAGCCCAAGGTCACCCAGTGAGCTTTATTGAGCTGAGTGGGGATTTGAAGCCAGGCCTCTTAGGTCTTAGTCCAATACTCTAACCACTATATCACACCGGTGCTCTCTTTTAATTACAGCTTTCCCCTCTCAATCCTC
This sequence comes from Rhineura floridana, assembly GCF_030035675.1. Classification (NCBI taxonomy): domain Eukaryota; kingdom Metazoa; phylum Chordata; class Lepidosauria; order Squamata; family Rhineuridae; genus Rhineura; species Rhineura floridana. The sequence continues at coordinate 41,301,899 of NC_084491.1, forward strand.
TCTAATTAATATTTTGCCTTCCTTTAGTTACAACTAAATATAAATAGCTTTCAGCATTTGTTATGCATTTTCCTGTTTCCTCTGACTGTCTCTTAACAACATAAGGAAGACTGATTTAAGTGCTTGCTTTAGATAAATCTTTCACTACCTAAAGAAACTCCACTGATGTTTTTGGCTTGTAAGGATAACCTACTCTGACTTGGTGATTGTTTTCTAGAAACAAATGTGGTAAATCAAAAGCGACATGTTTGCCAGTTGGACTTGACGCTCCAGAGATAAATGCAATTATTTTATTTTATTTATTCAACTCCATTTTTTAGCCCGCTCTTCATTGCAAAAGGCCATTCTAGAGTAGGTAAAGTAAAATGTAATTAACACATTAATTATATACATATGGACAACAACCTCCTACTGGGAGGAAGGGCGGGATATACATCTAATAAATAAATAAATAAAAATAAACCTCAAAAACAGATAAACCACAACTGAACCTGGGACTTTCTGTGTACAAATCAGCAACCATTAGTTGCTTCGGGTGTCTTGTAAAGATATACTGTATCTTTTTGTCCAGGCTTTCTCTGACCGAGGAGACGGAATCTCGTTTTTATTTGTTTGGATTCTCTAAGTTCCTGTTTTTATTTGTTGTGTACGCGTTTATACTACCATAAAGTTTTGTGCTGTGTTTTTGTTTCAGTGATATTGTTTACTGATTTGATCTTGCACACCTCTTGGAGATGTTTTTAAATCTTACATGGTTTATAAATGCTTTTAAATAAGTATATAAATGAAAATGCAAAGCAATTGCTCTACCACTGAGCTTTTGCTGTTTCCTTATGGGAAAATGCATCGGCAAGGGCGGACAACTCTTGCATGATGCGACATCGTCTAACCTCCCTGCAAACAAAGCAGGATGAATGTTCAAGAAACAGGTAATCTGGAAGTGACCTCAGTTAAGAGAGCAGGCATATGATTTTTTAAAAATGTCATTTCAGGAAGAGGATTCTTGGGGGCATACGATCCTGAACCAGAGCTCCTCTACTACTTCCTTACCTCAAATGGGATTCTATCACCTTCCCAAAATGCATTACGCTCCACAACTTTTTCAGGTATTTATGTATGTATGTATGTTAACATGTAGGCATAGCATTTCTACCTTGCTTTTTTCCGGTTAGGCTCAAGACAACTCACAACGTAAAACACTGAAGTACAATAAAATATTATTAAGAAAACCACTAGAGGGAGAAACAGCAAAGAAGACAAAACAGCCCGCGATTTAGAGCCCAAATAAAATACAGCAATGAAAATTAAAAGGTTTCCTCACATCGCTGAAAGCCATGAAAGGCATGGGAAGATAGGATGGACTTCTTCTGGTGCCTAAAAGATGCCGGGGGCCAGGAAAACATGTCTGGTGGAGATGCCGCCTTCACCATTTGGGTGCCACCAACAAGAAAGGTGTCTCACCTGTAGCGACCTGCCTCACCTGTGGCAAAACTGGCCCTGCTGGTCAGGTCTGATTTTGTTTTATTCATTATTACATTTATATCCCACCTTTCCTCCAAAGAGCTCAAGGTGGTGTACATAATTCTCCCAGTCCCCATTTTATTATTGCAACAACCCTGTGAGGTAGGTTCGTCTAAGAGACGGTAACTGGCCCACGGTTACCCAGTGAGCTTCATGGTTGGGATGTGAAGCCAGGTCATAGTCCAAGACTCTAACCACTGCAGCATGATAGTTCTGATAGGGGTTTTCGTTCTGCCACATCTGGAGGGCCACAGGTTCCCCACCCACACTTTAAAGAAAGAGCAGCCATTGCTATTTTGGTGATGGAAGAAGGTTTAAAAAATGCTGCTTCTGTACTGTCACAGAGATCTCTGCCACAGCATGTTGGAATGTATGAGGTTCAACTCCAACTTGGTGGGTTGCGGCTGCATGGGGTTAATAAGGGTAGCTAGAGAGCTAGACCCAGTGCCTGCAGGAAGAAGGAGAACATCGCCACCCAGGGAAGGAGAGCCTGCTGTTGCTGCTGCTGTTGGAACACCACCTCCACCACCCTTCCCAGTGGGACTGTTGCCTGGCAGACGTGCCTCCTGCAGGACCAGGTCCCAGGCACCCAGCCAGCTGTGACTAATTTCCATCACCTGGCCCTCTTTGGAGGGATACATAAGCCGGCTGGCTGAGGTGGCCTGGGTTTTTGTCTTTTGTTTTGTTTTGCTGGTTTTTTTGGGGGGGGGGCGGGGGGTTGTGTTACTGTTTTTACTGTACCGAAGGAGAAGGCCTGCCTGTCGGCGTACCGGAGGAAGCTATGTGTAGATCAGAGGGGGTTAGTGTGGGGGTGGGGGGGGCACAATATTGAAAGGCTAGGCGGCAGATTCTGTAGGGGCGTGGGTAGCAGGCCAAGCCGGCATCAGGGAACTAGGGATAGATGCTTAATATCCATCCCTTGTTCCGGGCCTGTTCACCACCAGAAGATACCTGGGGAAAGCAGAACTCCATCCAATCTTCGGTTGCTGCTGTGTAACGCCAGGTCTGTGGTACAGAAAACATCACTCATCCAGGATATGATTCTGGATGAGGACGCAGACCTGGTGTGTATTACGGAGACGTGGCTGGATGAGGCCTCAGCTCCTATACTTGAGGCCATGTGTCCAGCCGGTTTCCGATATGCACAGCAGCCGAGGATTGGGAGGCAGGGAGGGGGAGTGGCAGTTATCTACCGGGAATCTTTGTGTTTCGCCAGACCCCCTCTCCACGAGACCAAGTTTGTTGATTGCATGTACTGGAGGGTTGGGCCCTAAGGGCAGTTTAGGGATTCTGCTTGTGTACCGCCCACCCCGCTGTGCAGCAGAATCCCTGACTGAGGTGCTCGAGGTAGTCTCGGCTGTGCGATTGCTCTCCCCCAATCTTGTCGTGATGGGGGATTTCAACGTACATGCCGAGGCTGTCCTCACAGGAGCCCCTCGGGATTTCATGGAAACTGACTTCCTGGGATCTGCACCTTAGTAATATAGGGCCTACCCATGCAGCCGGTCATGCTCTCGACCTTGTGTTTGTCTCGGGAGGGGAGGAAAGTGCTCTGAAAATGGGGGTAAATTCTTCTAACCCCGTGTCATGGTCAGATCACTATCTGGTGAATATAGATTTCTTGATGCCGCACGCCCTCCGCAGGGGACAAGGACCTATTAGAATGGTCCGCCCCAGACGCCTGATGGAGCCCAAAGGATTCCTGAATGCGCTGGGGGATATGGAGCTGACTGAAGGTCGCCCGGTCGAATCCCTGGTGATGGAGTGGAATAAGGAGATCGCCAGGGCGGTGGATCGGGTGGCTCCGAAACGTCCTCTCCCCCTGAACAGAACTCAGACAGCACCTTGGTATACACCACGGCTGCGGGGTCTGAGACAGGAGGTGAGACGACTTGAGCGCCGGTGGCAGAAATCTTGCACTGAAGACGATCGGACACGGGTTAGAGCAGCAATAGCTGCCTACCAGGTGGCAACAAAGGCAGCAAAGAAAAATTTCTTTGCTGCCTCTATTGCGTCAGCAGAGTGTTGTCCCAGGAGATTGTTCCAAGTGGTCCGAAGCCTGGTCGGTCCAGTTGCTCAGGAACCCATGGAACATTCTAAAATCTCCTGTGATACTTTTGCTAAACACTTTGCCGATAAAATCGAACGTCTGCAGAGCACGCTTCCGCTCGCCGTGGAGACAGGAAGTGGGCCAGAGTTGGCCAGTTGCATTCCAGTCTGTTGGGATCGGTTTCAGCCTCTTTTCTCTGAGGAAGTGGACAAGGTGCTCTGTACTGTGAAGCTGACCACCTGTCTGGTTGATCCTTGCCCATCATGGCTCATCATGAGCTGTAAAGAGAGACTGGGCGAAGGGATCAAGGCGATGGTGAATGCATCCTTGCAAGAGGGTGCAATGCCATCAGCCCTCAAGGAAGCGGTAATAAAGCCCATCTTTAAAAAACTGTCCTTGGATCCCCAAGAGTTAAACAACTTTCGCCCAGTCTCTAATTTACCATTCTTGGGCAAGGTGATTGAGAGGGTGGTGGCTGCGCAATTACAGACACACTTGGAGGAAATGGATTATTTAGATCCATACCAATCGGGTTTTAGGACTGGTCATGGTACGGAAACAGCCTTGGTCGCTCTGGTAGATGATATGCGGAGGGCATTGGATAGGGGTGAATACACCTTCCTTGTCCTCCTGGACCTCTCAGTGGCTTTTGATACCGTTGACCACAGTATCCTTTTAAACCGCCTAGAGGGATTAGGAATAGGAGGCACTGTCTTGCAGTGGTTCTGTTCCTATCTCTCGGATAGGCAGCAACGGGTGGCATTGGGAGATGAGGTTTCAGACCCTTGGCCTCTTCATTGTGGAGTGCCACAGGGTTCTATCCTCTCTCCCATGCTATTCAACATCTATGTGAAACCGCTGGGAGCAATCATCAGGAGTTTTGGGTTGCAGTGCCATCAGTACGCAGATGACACTCAGCTCTATCTCTCCTTTAAGTCCTCACCGGAGTTGGCTGTGAATACCATGTCCAAGTGCCTAGAATCCGTAAGTGGATGGATGGGAGAGAATAGGCTGAAGCTGAACCCCGACAAGACTGAGGTATTACTTGTGGGAGATAAAAGGAGGTTAGGAATTACTGACCTGATGCTTGATGGGGTAAGTTTACCCCTGAAGGACCAGGTCCGCAGTCTTGGGGTCATACACCCAGCTGTCCATGGAGGCTCAGATTACAGCAGTGAGCCGGGCAGCTTGGTATCAATTACATCTGATACGGAGACTGCGTCCCTATCTTCCTGTTCACCTGCTCCCTCAGGTGATACATGCCCTGGTCTCCTCTCACTTAGACTACTGCAATGCGCTGTACGTGGGGTTACCCTTAAAAACGGTCCGGAAATTACAGCTGGTACAGAACGCGGCGGCGCGCTTGATTACGCATAGCCGTCGCTGGGATCATATCACCCCAGTGTTATTAGATCTTCACTGGCTACCAGTTGTCTACCGGGCCCAATTCAAGGTGTTGGTGTTGACCTTTAAAACCCTATACGGTTTCGGCCCAGTATATCTGAAGGAACGCCTCCAGAATCACCGATTGTGCCGCCTGACGAGATCAGCCTCGCAAGACCTTCTCTCGGTCCCACCGGTGAGAACAGCTAGGCTGGTACGGACCAGAGAGAGGGCATTCTCTGTTGTGGCCCCCACCCTCTGGAACTCCCTCCCTTTCGATCTCAGACATGCTCCCTCCCTGTCCAGCTATCGCCGAGCCTTGAAGACCTGGCTGTTCAGGCAGGCCTACAAGATTGGGACAGATTAACTTATGTTATAATTGAATTAATGAATGGTTGTTTAGCTTAAAATTTGATTATGTTGATCTATATGTATTGTTTTTATTCTTGTTGTTCGTCGCCTAGAGTGTCCCTAACCCGGACAGATAGGCGGCTGAAAAATAAAATTTATTATTATTATTATTATTAGACCTCTTGCTGGTTAAGGCTATACCTATCCCTTTGATCCTGCCATCTCTTCCCTTCCTGCTAGGCTGATAAGCAAAGGAATGTTGAATCCCAGTTCCTTCCCGCCTCTCTCTTGTTCTTCTCTTTCTCTCGGGAGGGGAGCAGACTGTGACGCCCTTCCCTGGCTCTTCCTGTCAGGTTCCTACCTGCTCGTGGCTACTGCCTTTCACTAGGCACCGCCAGGGACTCCACCAGTCCGGACTGTCCTTTTTTATGGTTTCTCTCTCCGCTCTAGCACAGATCTCAATAGATCCCCCTGCTAGGCAGCACCACCAGTCACGTTCTACAACCAATGTTCCCAGAGACCTTGCCTAAGTCTCTCTATCCGGTTACATTCGTGACTGCGTGCCTATGCTGTTCCCAACCCCCTTGTATCAATGCAGATAACTCATAACTCGGGGTTGCTCTGGATACTTATAATGTTATCTTCTCCTCTTCACCGCTGCCACCATTTGTTACTGTTTCCCTTCAGCCTTGGTTATTACCTTATCCTCCCTTCTGGTCTGTGAAACCCCAGCCAAGGATCAGGCCTTCGGTAAACCAAAATAGTATTTATTAAATAACATTAATAACAAGATAACTTTGATAATGATCTACAAGCTTATGGTTTCATCTATTACTGTGATATTTGACTTATTACTAATCCGAACTCCATCTCCCTCTTTCTCCACACTCTCCTGACATACACCAACTCACACCCACCTCCAAACTCCACCCAAACAACCCACTAACGTCCACACAACACCTCTCAAACAACCCACCCAGATTCAACTGTCATCCTTCCATTTATACTCTCAGCCATCCAAACACTCAGCCAATCATCCAGCATTCTACTGCTCATTTACTCCCCCCTCCTCTTTCATTCCACTTACCATGTATCTTCTATACAAACAGCACTTACCATATTTACATTAATACAGGAACATCACACAGACATCTTCTCTTTGTCTATTCTCTCAACCAGGATGAGGGCGAGTACCGGGACCAGTGCTCGTTTCTCCAGCATAGACCAGTTCAGCTAGATATAGAACTCTTTCCTATCAAGCATGTACTTCCAGAATAAAGTAGTTGCTTCTTATTTTAAAGCTTAAAGTCTCTGTCTGACTAATTTGCAGGGAAGGTAGAATCTTAGCAAAGATTCAAACACACACACTAAGCTTGCTCAATACTCTCCGTTCCGCAGTGCATACACAACTTTGCTACGCATCTCAATAGAGAGCACAATTCCGACACAGCATGTACACCACCCACTTGGAATTGCCTGTTCACACCAGCATGATTCCACGCAAGTACTCAGAAGATTCCTAAAGCTGTTGCCATGTGTGAACCGCCAATGGATGATCCTGTATGCGCATCCTATTTCACTGAGGTTTTATGTTCTCACAGGGACACTCGGCAAAGAAGATTTTAGTTTTCACAGATCATGGCTCCGGCAACCTTCTAACTCTACGCTGAAAATGACATTTACCGGCATCTTTAACCCAACCACATGTCTCCAAATTCACAACATCGTCATGTTCATTGTTTCTAATGATCATTATCCAGTTTATGATGTGTGAGTAGGGTTGGGGAATAATCTCAGTTCAGTTTGCATTGGAAGGCGAACTTGTCTAATTTGTGCTTTCTGAAACAGTCTGCGGACCTAAAGCCACTCATCCCTCAAAATGCACACTTCTCTGAATTCTGCACTGCAGCTCTCCAGCCAAGTAAAGTGTGCATATAAATGCATATATGAGTGAAAATAACATACAACAATGCATGATATTGGGGGAAAACTGCTTTGCAAAAATGTGCATATTTGGCCAAATTGCATATAAAACTGTATATATTGGTAGAAATTCTCACTAAAATGCTGAGGGATTTTCATGAGTAGTTTGTTCTTTAATTGCAAACTGATGCGGAAATGTGGAGACGTGAATTTAAGATTGGAAAAATGAGAAACATACATACACATTCACCCATGGAGAGGTGCTCAATGCTCAGTGGGTCTACTTAGTGTTGAATTCCACACCATCTGTTTATCTGCCCTGAATCTCCATTCAGCTTCATTGGATGATCTTAGGCTCCAGTATTATGCAAGGCAAAGAAAAAAACTCTATCCACTTTCTCCAACCCATGCATATTTTTATATGCCACTATCAAGTCAAAATATTGATAGCCTTAGCCTCCATGAATGTGTATAATCTCCTTTTAATGCCGTCCTCAGATCCGTCAGGACGAAGGGCAGCTTAGACATTTTGAAACAGATTAATGAAATAAATTGTCCATCACCAATTCTTGTGGCAGTGAATTCCATAGTTTCACCATGTGCTGTATAAAGCAGTCCTTGGGTTGTGTTCAACTAAGTCTTAGGGTAGACCATGAAATTCCTTGTCCTTATCTAAACTAGAAAGTCGCAGACATTTTAACTGTTCCTCATAGGGGAGTTACTCCAGCCCCCTGGTCATTTTGGTTGCCATTTCCTGACTGCGTAGTAATAAATGCACATGGTAGTGTATTGCAAAACACAAAATACCCTCCAGTTTCCTTGATCTGTGGCCAGGTAACCGGCAGCAACTTCCCATTAAATTCTATTTAATCTTGCATTCACGTTCTTGTCGTTGCACTGAGGGTGGAATCAAAGCTAAAGTTCAAGTCATGTTTTTGGAATTAAGATCATTTGGGCAGCCAACGTTTTTGTTTTCTGTCTTTTCTTAGCAACAACCTGTACAATACAAACCACAAGTTTGACTGGGGAGGTTTCCGCAGCCTAGCAGAAGAAGCCAAGCTGGCCTCCGGCTCTGACAACTTCCTCCTCTTCTTTTACCAGTTCTCTGATCCCGGAACTTATGTCTTGAGGCTCAGCAGCAACCAGCACAAAAAAATGGTCTGTTTCAGGTCACAGCATGTTTTCTCACAAGTTTCCGGTAGAGTGTATTAGTCAGATAAATATTTGCAATGAGTGGTGTATCAGCATCATGTTTGTGACAGGGATGGGCAACTCGTTCAGCATTTTATTTCTTTGTTTATATCACTTCTAAGCCACCTTTCAATATAAAACTCCCAGGGCAGATAATAAAATTGCAATAAAACTGCACAAAAGCCAAAGCAAAGATCAAATCACAGAAACAGCAGCTCAACAGACAGATAGTCTAGTAGAACTTACACCATAAAACTAAAAAGGAGTTCTGAAACACCTGGATAAATTTTTTAAAAGTTTTACTTGACACCAAGCAATAGGACTGGCACCAGGTAAACTTCCTTGAGGAGTACATTCCGCAGAAAAGGTGCCACGACCAAAAAGGCCCTTTTTACAATCATCACCCTCCTAACTTCAGATGGAGGGGAGGGACCCAGAGAATTATGCTCGTATGAAGTTTCAGGCAGATTTGCACAGAAGAAGGCAACCCTTCAAGTAGCCAGGTTTACAGATTTTAGCTATCGCTTTTCCCACCTTCTCTGTCTTCCCCATCTAGAAACCTTTTTTTCAGTCAAGGGCTGCATTCCTGCATGGACAACGTTTGAGGGGGAGGGTGCATATTAGTGTCGGGTAGGGCCAAAGGCAAAAGTGGGTGTGGCTAGAGGCAAAACATGGGCAATGTACTGTCTATGACTCACCTATGTACAGTAAGCCACATTCCAGCAACACATGCCAGGGATTTCTCTATAAACACACGTACCTCTCTCCACCTGTTCTGTTTTGAGCAATGGCCACTGCAGTACAGAGGTGAGGGATCAATAGCACCATGGACAGCTCCATGCGTGGCTCAGTGGAGACCCCATCACAGCAGAGCTCAGAATGTTGCTTCAGCACCTGTCATCCTCACTCTGAGCCTTAAACAGGAGCTGCAGCTCTGTCTCATTTACTGCATCCATCTCCGGTGACAGAAGCCTCCTCATTTAAAGGGGTCCAGCCTGCTTTAGCAATCATTGGCTCTAACTGAATGGGGGAGACCGTAGTTCCACTAGGGCAGACGTGGGGAACCTTTTCCAGACCAAGGGCCACGCTCCCTTCTCTGCAACCTTCCAGGGGCCACATGCCAGTGGTGGGTGTGGCCAGAGGCAAAAGTGGGTGAAGCCACAAATATAAATGTACCTTTGTAAAGTAGGCTAGTTTCTACACACGCTCCTGTGCCTGTCTCTCTCCTCCATCGAGGCAAGCAGGAAGCCTCAGAGCTCAAGGACATGTTCTAGCCAGGCAAAACCACTCAGGGAGGATGTGGAGCAGGGCCAGCAAGGGGTCTGGCCTTGGGAGAGGACAGCGCTTGGGGAGAATTCTGAGAGCCTGACAGAGAGGTCTGAAGGGCCACATTCAGCCCTTGGGCCTGAGGTCCCCAACATCGTGTCTAGGCTATGAATTTGGCACTCACCAAACAGATGATTATGGGGAAACAGGCAAACACTTCCTGTGAATGTGCCGCTGTCAGTGGTTGAAGAAAGTCTGGGAGGTAACCATTCCATCTCTACCATAATGGGAGGCTTTGCCTCTCTAAGACTCCAGTGCCCCTGTCATTTTCAGAAATGCGCCTCTTTTTATCCACGATGGGTAGAACCTTACTTTGAAAAGAAGACACCTGGCAACTCTGGAGATTCTGTTAGAATCTAACAAAGAGTCTCCTCACTACCACAGAGCTCACTGCCAAACCCTTATCTATGAGGATGAGCTTCCCTTCCCTGCATTTGTGTAACATTAATGTTCTCAGATATTACGCTTTGTGTACACATCTGATCTTCCAAAATGTGTGTACAATGTGTGGATTTGTGAATGTGTGTGTGTGAGAAGTGCATTGAACTAGGGATGCAGCTGTGGAACTAGTCATCTCATCTTAGGACCAAACAAGATAAGACATTAAATGCATGTCTGGGTTTATAATGCAGACTTTTTAAAAATGTAATTGCATCAGCTGTGTGTGCCTGTGCATTTATAATAATTATTAGAATCCCAACAGGAGTGCAGGGGGTAAATTTAATCTTTTCTCTTCTCTGTGGCAGTCCTGAGGAAAAGACTTCCTCTAAAGCTGATAACTCAATTGGGGGAAAATTTGCCTATTAGGAAATCACACACACACAACAAAAAAGCAAATACCAGCATCAGAAAAGCATTATAGCAGGCAGGAAAGAGTTAAGTTTCCACTCCATACTTGGTAGGATCCCAAAGAATTATCACACACCAACAGTTTAAGTTTGCATTTAATAACAATAATTTTTAAAACCCTACACAGTATATGCAAAGATGCATATTTATCTATCTATTTATTTGACAGGATTTATCTACTGTTTAATCGTAAAAACCTCTAAGAGATTTGCATAAAATATAAAATATACATTAAAATTACTGATAATAAATCAGATAGTAAAGCAGGTTTGCTGAACAATTTTCAAAATAAAACCAGCAGTCTCCAGTACTGTTGCATGCACCCCAATCTCCAAGCGGTGAGAGACGTCTAGGGGTCCCAGCACATACCCACAGTTCAATTTCCTTGGAATGAAGGGGACCAGAGGCTGTGGTGTCTTTAGGACATATGGTTTTATTTACACATATATACAAACTGATCATAAGAAGGAAGGGACTCGCAGCATTAACACTCCAACAGATTTTGCTTCCCCATTAGGTTTCTAGGGAGTCCCCGCAAAGCAAAAGCTGCTTTGGATTCAGCACAGAGAGCAAGCCTCTCTCTCTTTCCAGCTCCCAGATCCAATTAAAACAACACAGAGGCTATCTGTTCGCCTAGGATGAGAGGGGAAGACTAACCTCATCTTGGAATAGCATCCTATGGCAACACATCTCCTCTTGACCAAATCTTTAGGTTTCTCTACTGCAGAGGGGAGAGGACGGACCTAAAGACATCATCCAGACCAACCCCCCAATCCTATAACACTACATTATAGAAATGCCACGTCTTGTTTGGTCCTTACAGACTCACCTTTCTGCCCCTGCTGTTTTTGGGTGGCTGTGTCTGAGTCTGCCTTACTTGTGTCACTGACCTGGGTTCCCTGTCTCTCCATGTTCATTTTGTGAAGTATGTCAGAGTCATGCCGTATGGTGGCCAGTGTTACGAAGAGGGCCCCTTCTTCCCAACGACTCCCAGGCACGTTGTGCGAGTGGGGATTGCAAGGATCCCAGATCTCATTCTGAAACCTGACTGGCAGGCCATTCTTGGAATCATAATAGGAGTCATCTGTGTCCTCATTATTTGCCTGCTGCTGATTGTGAGTAGACGAAATACAACAAGGGAGGGGAGGACCATCCTCTAATTGTGTGTGCACATAGGCCTTGTTCGTACATTACACCGAAGACAGGTACAAGCTGTCTCTACATACGTACATGTATTTGTTGATCTGTACAGCTCATCTGCTAGACAAACTGTACACTTGTTGAACATTACATGTATACAGTGCTTTTTTGGGTAAAAAAAATGAGGAGCTGGTACTATATTTTATCAATATATACAGTAAGTGCTGTGGGTGCCAGCACGAGAGGTGCCAGTGAGTACTGTTACAAAAAGTGTGTGTGTGTGTGTGTGTGTGTAGGCTTTCCTGGGAATATGGAAATGCTCCTGGTTCTGTAAGTACTTTTGAATTTTGCAGATTTTTTGTCAAGCTTTTGGCTGGTCCAGGAAAGGAAGCCCCTCCCCTCGATTCCGAAAGTTACAGCTGAAATATAATCTAGATAAATATTCCTCCAGAGAATCCACGGCCATTGCCCTCAGAAAATATCACCCTGGGATGCAGCAAATTGGCAGTCTGGAGAAGAATTCCAGCCGCATGGAAAAGATAGAAGGTAGGAGTAACTTCTAAAAGACATAACATGTAAACAAAGATCCAAATTCAGTTTGATGGATGCTTCCATTGGAGACTGCTTCTTCAAGAGAGGTAGTACAGATTCTCTCTGTCCTGCCAGCTAACTATTGAATTAATTTAGACCTTGCGGAGTGTAGGAACCTGTGGCCCTCCAGATACTGCTGGTCCGATGGGAGCTGGAGCCTTCCAACAACAGCTGGAAGGCCACCGGTTCCTTACCCCTGCCCTAATGGATATTGCTTTGCACCTTTGGGGAAAGTTTTGTTAAAGCAAGGATGCTGCCTTTGGAGGATGCTGTTGTTGCAGAAGTCAAACACTACTCCAGAATACCTGCGAACTGCTTCTTAACACAATGCAGGATGAGCTTGTGACAGCCTTCGACCTGGTGCCCTCCGTGTGTTATTGGACTACAACCCCATCATGCTGGCTAACGGTCTGGAATGATGGGACCTGCATTCCAACATCTGAAGGGCCACAGGAAGGAATCTATTGAGCTCATATCTGATCAAATGGCTAGTTTGTTGTCTTTTTTATCCAGGGCGCCCTGTGTTCAAATCCCATCTCAGCCAAGAATTCAGTGGATGGCTTTGGGGTTCGGTTTTGTTGCTGAACACAAAATTCTATACTTCAGCCTCAGTTTTCTGTCTGTTAAATGGGGGTAGTAATCAGCTTTAAAGCCCAGTTTAACTGTGCCCACCTGCTAATGTGACTTGTTCAAGCAAGCATGTGATAATTAGTTTATATTATGAATGTATTTATATATGATATTATTTATGTGCTGTTCTATCATAGAATCATAGAATAGTAGAGCTGGAAGGGGCTTATAAGGCCATCAAGTCCAACCCCCTGCTCAATGCAGAAATCTATCCCTCTTCTTCCCCTCACTATCACATTTCTCTGTTACTGTTACTGTCACCATTATTACTATTTATGCTAGTAAAAATATTGCATTCAGTGTAGTGGGCCCAAGCTTGTGGAACTCCCTCCCAACTGAGATTAGACAGGCCCCCTTCTTGTTGAAATTCAGGTGAATGACTATGACTTTCTTGCTCCAGCAGGCATTTTAAGGTAGTATTTAGTTTTATGATGAATCTATTGTTTTATTGTTTATTTTATGTAAGGCTTATTTTTCTGTACATCACTTAGAAATGCAAATGATTATGCAATATAGAAATGTTTTAATAAAATAAAATAAATGGTATTGCAGAACTCATTTTAGCTCTCTTCCTAGGTAAGCGTGAACTGTGGGATTCTGAAGAACAAGTAGACCTGGATTCATTCAATACCAACGTCTTCCTTGAAATTCTGGTTACACAGTCTCTGGCTGTTACAACCAAACTGAGCCAATTTAAGGAAGAGGTGCCTAGTGGTTGTTTCCTCTGTTTGGTTTTTAAATTGGTTAAGCTTGTTTTCGAAGTGATTGTCAGGGCTGGCATCTTGGAAGCATGAGAACGGCTCAAAGTACCAGGGTGACTGAGAAGACCAGAGCAAGCAGCTTTATAAAGCCTGGTGGGATGCCATTGGCTCCTTTAGTCACCTGGTCCAGGGAGGGAGTGATTGCAGCAGACCTCTGGCAAGTGGTGGAAACGCTGGCTGGCCGCTGTGTGAACAGAGTGCTGGACGAGATGGGCCTTTGGTCTAATCCAGCAGGGCCCTTTTTACGTTCTTATGCTCTTAATGGCAGCAGGGCTGCAATCAGGACAGCAGTCCCTGCTGCTTGCGAGCTGCCACAGGGAAGGATCATGGTCCATAGCTCAGCACCTGCTTTGCGTGCAGAGAGTCCCAGGTGCAGTCCCCAGCATTTCGAGGTACGGTGAGAATGTCCCATCTGAAAATCTGCTGAAGTACCTCTGCCAGTCAGTGTAGACAATACTGAGCTGGATGGATCAAGGGTGTGACTCCATATAAGGCACCTTCTCATGTACCTGAGGTTGTGCTGGGAGTAAAGCACTGAGATGCCTCAGCACTGTAGAGCATTCAAGTTCTAGCACCCTGTAGAAATCCCTTCACTGGAGTCTAAGGGGCCACGGAATCCTGCCCTTGCTTTAGCGCAGAGGTGAGGATCCTGTGGCCCACCTCCAAATGTTGCAGGACTCCACTCCCATGAGCCCCAGCCAGCATGTTTGCTGGGAGTTGTAATCCAGCCACATCTGGAGGGCCAGAGGTTTCCCATCTCTATGTCAGCCTGAGCTTAACACCCCTGGGATATTTTAAAGGGCGCTGTTCCCTCGTCCTTAGTTCTTCCTGCTTTAGACTATATTCTAGTGCACTGTTACAACAACATAAGTCTTATTGCTGCATGCTGAGAGAGAACCTGGCAGCGTAAACCTGAAGCTGCATCTACAGCGGCTGCAGCTTGCTCATTTTGTGGGTTTTCCTTTCCTTTGCAGCTGAAAATCTTGTACCATAAAGTTCTGGATGAAACAGCCTCACTCAGAGATCTTTGGGTAGCCAAGATATGCATCCCTGACAGAGCCAATCCTTGTGATGATGTACTCGTGGGAAACTGTGCCAAAGCAAAACAGCAGGTAGAGGACTGAATGAATCAAAGACCCTCTTCAGATGATCGGTTACTTCTGCTTAAGATAGGAGTGGGTGGCTAACATTTTTGGAACAAGGACTGCATTGAGCTATGGTCAGCCCTCTGGGGGTTGCACATCAAAGTGGCTGTGCCTAATTTTGTGTTGTTGTTGTTTTGTAAAGAACACATTTGGAGGTCTTGTGGGAATTACAAAAAACTTATCACAATAGGAGACCTGTGGGAGCAATAAGTTTACACAAAATCTTTTTGAAAAAACACATCCTTTGGGCCCTTCCAGACTGGTGGTTTTTTGCAGTTGTATCCTGCAACATATCATTGATGCAATTAATAGAGTATGAGTGATGTCATAATGGCATGAAAAGTTACAGGATTTCAGCAGAAAGTTATGGGACATGCACTGACTGAAAACAAAGCAGTATGTCCAGCCTGAAATTTTCGCAGATACAAACAGTAGAATCATAGAATAGTAGAGTTGGAAGGGGCCTATAAGGCCATCAAATCCAACCCCCTTTTCAGTGCAGGAATGCAAATCAAAGCATTCCCGACAGATGGCTGTCCAGCTGCCTCTTGAAAGCCTCCAGTGTTGGAGAGCCCACTACCTCTCTAGGTCATTGGTTCCATTGTCGTATGGCTCTAACAGTTAGGAAGTTTTTCATGATGTCCAGTTGAAATCTGGCTTCCTGCAACTTGAGCCCATTATTCTGTGTCCTGCACTCTGGGACGATAGAGAAGAGATCCCGGCCCTCCTCTGTGTAGCAACCATTCAAGTACTTGAAGAGTGCTATCATATCTCCCCTCAGTCTTCTCTTCTCCAGGCTAAACATGCCCAGTATTGAAAGAGGGATCACATATAACCTCCCTGATACCATCATGAGCAAATTCACCACGAATGCACAATAAAAAGGATGTCTGGAGGGGGCTTTGAATGCCTGAAGGAGGCTACTCATACTCCAAGTGTGACAAAGAGATGGAACATTGGGAACTGGACAGCTTGCATGAAACAAAAGGGACTAATTTCGTGAATGATGGCATCCATATTATGAGGGAGAAAGTTGTACTTGCAAACTGAAATGCGGCTGTTCTTTGAAATCCTTAGTTCTCTGCAATTTGTGATGGAGTTTCCCC
Organism: Rhineura floridana; assembly: GCF_030035675.1. Classification (NCBI taxonomy): domain Eukaryota; kingdom Metazoa; phylum Chordata; class Lepidosauria; order Squamata; family Rhineuridae; genus Rhineura; species Rhineura floridana. The sequence continues at coordinate 41,317,866 of NC_084491.1, forward strand.
ACCCAAACAGTGTATCAAAATGTATTAAGTGTGTATGTTAGTGAAAATAACATACAAAATTATATTATATTTGGATCATTTGCTGCAAAAGTGCACGTACTATATCAGGAGAAATGCATGCAGAGATGCACATTAATTTTTAATGAGAATTTAAAAAAAAAAAAAAAGATTGCAAACCAAAGAGGAATTGGTGAACTGAACATAAGTTTGGGAAAATGAGAAACTGAAATGGACCAATTTGTCCATCCCTAATTATGAAAATGTCTGAATTTAATGTTGCAATTAGGCAGAGGAGGAGATTCTGCACCGACAGCACCTGGCGGCAGAATACGAAGAGAGTGTGAGCAGGCAGTTCCACTTGCTGAGTCAGGACATGAAGCGCCGTGAGGTACACTGGGTAGCATTTAATGCTGCTCTTCGGGAAGCAACAAGGTTGATGGAGGCACTAGCGGATTTGCTGTCCTCTGGAGAAGAACTGGCCACGGACTCTAAACCAGACCATCACAGGTAAGAGCAATTCTTTCCACCACATAAGTCCCTGAATGACATTATAGCTTTGCTGTGCATTAACTCTCTGTTTGAGTGTAAAGTGATCTAAGGCATGGATGAGGAACATTAAAATCCATTCCTCAGTGGTTGAGAATAAGTGAATTATTGGAAAATTCAGTACCAAATCTGAATCAGGTGGAATTTTGTCACATCCCTAGTACAGCTGGAATGTTCCTACCTTACAGTGGCTAGAGTCAGCTTTATTCTGCTTTTCTCCTTATCACGGCGGCTTCAGGTTATTAAGCCTCATCGATGCTGCAAGCAACCAGATGTCCAGCACAGTCATCCAGGAGAGCCATAGGCTCATGGCGTGGGGCATCCTGGGAGAAGGACTGGGAGCTCACCTCATGAACAAAGAGAAGACCAGGCTGCACACCAAGGAGGAGCTTGTAGGTAAATGAAAACTCTTAGCTTAATAACAACAACAACAACAACAACAAATTTATTACCCACCCTTCACCAGCAGGTCCTAGGGCAGATTACAACAATTAAAATTCAGTATTAGAAACAGTTAAAACAAATTGCAGTCATGGGAATAAGGTGGGTCCTGAAAACACACATCTCAGGTGTCCAAGGCCAGGATAAAGAGGTGTGTCTTCAGCATTTGCCAAAAACTGTATAGTGGCGATGCGAGATGCACCTCTGTGAGATCCCGGCCCTCCACAACTCCACAATTTATGGGCTGCCGCAGTTCACCTGTGGTGGTTCCCCCCTCCACAAAGGTATCATGGGGACAGTCATTCCTTGCAGGCAGAGAATTCTTTGCTAGTTGCCCCAGTCCCCCACCTGTGCCGCCTCCCTGGCTGATACTGCTTGAGTGACTGCCCAGAGAGTGGCAGAGAGGGGCAGCAACAAACAGGCCCAGCCTCAGCCTCAGCATGTCAGGGGCTTTATTCCAAAGTAAATGTGTTTAGCACCAGGGCAGCAGAAGCAAACTCCATTTTACTTCTGCTGTCATGATGATGCTTTGATTTAAATGCCAAACTGCACATGCTCAGAGTATTTATCTTTTTGTAAAGCATGGAATGATGTGGGAGTGCGAGGGGGGGACAGTGGAGAATAGAATAGAAATATTAACTGTGTGCTTCCCAACTTGAAGTAATACACACGGCCGGCTAAAGGGGCTTTCTCTAAGACCATTTAAGTCCAGATTTGTGAAGTACACCGTTGAGTCTGTGTGTATCTTTCCATTGTTTCCATTGCTGTCTCCAGGATCAGATGGTTCCGTGAAGGCACGTGAGGTTCTGCACCAGGATGCTACCACTGGACTGATAATGCCTAACCATGATGCTGTCATGCTGTTGGGCAACCAGACCATGAGGCCTGTATCCACCAATCACTTTCTGCACCCTGACATGGGAAAGTTGCTCCCAATAGCTGGGAATGTTGGCTTCGATCCCATCCACTCTAAGTTGATCCCCATGGTTGATTTAGCACTTGGTAAGAGCCACAACTTCATGGTTTGTCTATAATTGCATTGACCAACCTCTTATGGAGGGTTGGTTCCCTGCTGACTTGCATACTGATGTTCAACCGCTATATGCAATCTACACCCAGTCATGGGTTGGTAGTTGTCTCCATGTTGAAGCCTAGGAGGTCCAGTATTCATATTACTCTTCAAGAGACCACAGAGGCAATCCATGCACAAACTCATGGAGCTGCCTTATATGGAGATGGATCACTGGTCCATCTACTCTGATGGGCGTCATCTCTCCAAGGATCTCTCCAACTGAAAGAACCAAAACTAGCAGACCCTTCCATTCCTATCCAGAAGGGAATACAGCCCTCAGGCTAAAATGGGTTCCCTACCCCTGGTCTAGACTGTGACCACCTTTGGTTTCTCTGCTTAGGAGTGATTTGTCATCCAGAGGTCCCCATCTTGCCCTATGTGCCGTATCCTGTCTGCCCCAGCACTGGCTTGCCAGTGAAGACGAACCTGCCAATCCTACAACCTGAGAAAGTGTTTAAACTGGGCGGCCTCATGCAAGATCCAGCGACGGACATCGAGGTGCCGATACTTGCTGTTACAGTTCACCCTCAAACTGGCCAAAAGCTGGCCTTGGGTGGGACGTACCTGAATCCCCTAACAGGAACAGTGACGCCTCTGGAATTGGGGGGGCCTATGAGAGCTCCAGAGGGTGGCAAAGTCGTTCCGATCCTCGGAGTTGGTTTGGATAATAACACAGGTAAGTGCAGAGCTTGGAAAAGTTACTTTTTTTGAACTACAACTCCCATCAGCCCGATCTAATGGCCATGCTGGCTGGGGCTGATAGGAGTTGTAGTTCAAAAAATAACTTGGTAAGTGTCCTGTTCCGTTATCATGTCCTGGCAGCTTGATTTCATCCTCCTGGTTTGTTTCTGCAAGAAGGAATGACTGAGGAGAGTGTCGCTCAGTGGTTATTTGTGTCCCACTTGCTTTGGTTCAGTCCCCAAGGGCATCTCTAGGTAGGGCTGGGGCAAGAGTCTCTCTCTCTGAAATTCTGGAGATCCACTGCCAGTCAGTGTGGACAGCCCTGAACTAGATGGATCAGTGGTCTGGCTCCCAAATTGAATCCTCAGCATCTCCACCTAGTTTGGGGGATGTCCCCTGTTTGACCACTGCCAGTCAGAGTAGACAGCACAAGGCTTGATGGACAAATGTTCTGACTTGGTTTAAGGCAGGCTCATCTGTAAGATTTGTCTGCCCGTGCAGTGCAGGAGGAGTGTGACCATGCCAGGCTATGTTTCAAGCGCAGAGGGCCAACTGGCAGCTCACAGGCAGGATCCAGCTCCCAAAGACCCTTATCCAACTCCGAGTGCATTGCCCTCACACTGACCTTCGGGTGTTTCTTACTGGCAGGCTCAATTTATAGGATCATTGGAAGCTGCCTTAAGACCAAGTCAGGCCTTTGGTCCATCTAGCGCAATGTTATCTGCAGTGACTCTTCAGGGTCTCCAATGGGGGCCTCTCCCAGCCCTACCTGGAGACGGCAAGGATTGAGCCTGGGGCCTTCTGCATGCAAAGCAGATGCTCTGCCATGAACTACAGCCCTTCCCTGAAGACACAGGAATATAGAAAGCTGCTTGTTGTGAGTCAGTGCATTGGTCCATTGCGCTCAGTACTGTCTACAGTGAGTGACAGTGGCTCTCCAGGGTCTCATGCAGGGGACATTCCAACCAGAGATGCAGGGTGCTGAACCAGGGACCAGCTGCTGCTGCTTTCTCCTCACTCCCGTTTTGCCTGTGGACAGGGCTGGCCCAAGACATTTTCTGCCTGAGGCCAAGGACAAGGTGATGCCTCTTCAGTGCCGTTTAGAGACACCAAGTGGACAGGCAGTTGGATATCACTTCATCGCGGGTTGAAGGTCACAGGACAGGATGCTCCACACCACCTGAGAGCAGCAGGTTAGCTCAGGGGGCGCAGGGCAAGCCACATGGCGCACACTGTTGTGCCCTCCCAACACCTCAACGCCACCCTACCCACCCCACAGCATCTACCACCTGAGGCAGCTGATGGCCTGTGTATTGGCAATGATGGGAGGTCCATGGAGTGGAGTGGAACAAGCAGAGAGCACCTTCCAAGAGGCTGGCAGTCGATGACTCCTACCCTCAAGAAACGTCTTGGTTTCTGCCTCCACCATCTCAGTTAAAGCCACAGATGCGTGGCACGTGGAACTTAACAGGTGGCCTAGCCCACGCTGGAAAGCCTCAGAGAGAAACCTTTGACTTCACAATATTATTTCAGAAGCTAAACAAACGAAATCAATAACCTTCCCAGATTTTTTCATAAAGATGTTCTAGAAAGAGTGAGAGAGATGAAATGAAATATATGATTGATTACTCTTAAGAGGTGCTGTATTCATTAACTGAACTGCTGAAGCTGATTTGAATCTCTTGGAGGTAATTTAGTAGATCTATTAATGTAATGAACAATGCATTAAAACATGTCAGAGTCTTCGAGCTCAGAAGCTCAGTAAGCGCTTTCCACTCAGTTCATTTTCCTGTCAGTGATTTTAGAAAGCGAGATGAACAGAATCACCATTTTCCTCAGGTCTCTGTCAGCTCTGTGGCAATGACAGAATGAAGATACCTCCCAAATTGGGGGGAAGATTAAGGCCTTCTTAGCCCTAATTCCAACTCAGTTTGTGAGCACCCTAATTAATTTGTCTAAGATAGGTGGGGTCAAACATTTTCTCTCCTAGTATAATGCGAATCACAGCGTGTCTCCTGCTGGTGTGGGTGAAGACAGCTACCATTGCTGTTTGACCAACTGATGTGGAATGTTAAATTGGGGTCCGAGTGGCCCTGATGCTTCATTTCCTTTTCCTCTGGGTTGCTTTTCCTGGTTCAGACAGGAAGCAGAAAGAAACTCCAGGTGCTAGAAATGAGATTAATCCCTGGTCTGACATTTTCAGAAACAAATCCTTCCTTGGGAGCACAATAAAGATACACACAACTTAGAGAGGAGATGGGACAGCGAGCGTAAGGCACAATAGCCCAAGTTTTGTGGCTGGTTTTCTCAGTTTGGAGACAAGAGCAAGGCATATTATGTGCATATTAGGAGTAATACATACTAAAATGCAGATAAATTTTCATGAGGACTTAAAAAAAAACAGCAAGCTAATGTCGAAATTAGGGATGTGATTTCCCCCACCCCATTGATCCGCTCTGCACCAGTCACCCCTGGCATAACAGAAAAAGAGGAGGCAGGAGAAATATTGTTAAAAATAGAGTGGCTGCCAGGGCTAAACTTCCCGGAGCAAGGCCAGGCTGCAGAGGAGGAACAGGAAGAGGAGATGCCACACTACAGGGCTGGTAACAGCTGCAGGCCAGACTGGGCCAAAAACCCCACTTAATTCCAACTTTGGGGGGTCAGAGTTAAGCAGATATTTGCCCATCTCAGGCTGCAGCCTGTTGCTTGCCCCGCGGCTTGGCGCTTCCTCTTCCTGTTCTGTTTCATCCTCTGAGGTCTGGCCTTGCTGGGAAGGCTTTTGCTGCAGCAGCCGCTCTGTCCTTCCACCCAGGGAGGGGCCCTTCTGCTCCTCCTCCCTGATGTTGGAGGTGAGCAGGACCGAGCAGATCAGTGGCGGAGGGGAGGCGAATCCCATCCCTAGTCAAAATGTGAAGAACTGAACAAGAGTGGAAAATGGGACGTTGAAAGAAACCAGTCTCAAGTGCAATCCTCAATGGCATCTCCAAGCACGGCTGGGAAAGAGTCCATGTCTGAAACCTGCAGAGCCACTGCCAGTCAGTGTAGACAATACTGAACTAGATGGAGCAATGCTCTGACTCGGTATAAGGCAGCTGCCTACGTTCCGACCAGAACTGGCAAATTCGCCCATCTCTGCATGGTGGACGTTCCCCCAAAATGTACCTTCCTATGGCAAAGCTTATTGTTTACTATGTGAGTCAAATTGAAAACTAATTGTGTGGTACTTTCCAGACTTTCAGGTGAAGGGCCTTATTAAAATAAAGCATGGAACTGCAACACGAACCTGACGTGAGAAGGTGACTGTCCGGATTAACCCCTTTTTGCTCTTTCCCGAACACAGGAGACGTCGTTCCAGTGGGGGGCTCTCGTGGCCCCTCGGAGAGCCTCCTCCTGATAGGGGATTCCTTTACAGAACCACTGAGTGGGAAGGTTGCTCGTGCACAAGGCGTCTGCCTTCAACAAGACAAGATGGTCCCTCATGCAGGGGGTTACCAGGCGGTACTGGATGCCAACATCCTTGCAGCTCAGATCCACGTGACTAAATCGTTAAGAGAGTACAAAGACGCCATTTGTGAGGATCTGTGCTCTGCTGGAGATAAGCAGAAAGCCCTCAAGGCCGCAGGAGAAGGCATGGCAAAAGCGTTGTCCCTGGAGCTGGATTATTTGGTGTACCGGCTACGAACTCTTGAGCAACAACAAGGTCGTGTTTCGGTTCTCAAGAACACCGGTGGCAAGCTGGGTAGGTGTTGTGAGTAATAACTGTGCTGGTCTACACTCTCGTGAAAGTGAAAAGTTGCCATTCGCTCCTTTGTGGAAATCAGTTGTGCACAATCTGTACTTGAAACTGTGCGGCCTCGGCCTTAGTTCAAAGGAATCCTGCAAGGGATGTGGTGCATCTGTGTCCGTATGTGGAACCCCCCAAAACAGAGCAAGGTGTTGTGATCAGAGCGTTGAATTATGACGAGGGATAGAAAAATCTGTCAAATGCCATTTCTCTCCGTTTCTCACTGTTCCAGACTTCAATTCAGTTGTCTGTGTTTGTGAATTTGTTTTTTAAATGTCCGCATTATAGTCCACATGCCTCCTAATATACACATTTTTGAGAAGCAATTTCCCCTAATATTTACTTATTTTTGTTTATTTATTAAATTTATTTATTTATTAAAGAAGAAGGCCAGGGAGGCAAACCAAAACACTAAAAGCGCATTAAAACATCTTAAAAACAAAAGGCCTTAGAACGTATTAAAACAAAAATCTTTAAAAACATATTAAAAGAAAACATCTTTAAAAAACAACTTTAAAAACATCTTAAAAAGCAATTCCAGCACAGATGCAGACTGGGATAAGGCCCCTATTTAAAAGGCTTGTTGAAAGAGGAAGGTCATTAATAGGTGCCGATAAGATAACAGAGATGGCACCAGTCTAATATTTAAGGGGAGGGAATTCCAAAGGGTAGGTGCCACTACACTAAAGGTCCGCTTCCTATGTTATGTGGAGCGAACCTCCTGATGAGATGGTATCTGCAGGAGGCCATCACCTGCAGAGCTTAGTGATGGACTAGGTATATAAGGATACGACAATCTTTCAGGTATCCTATTTAATGAATTTTTGTATTATATTTTCACAAATATTTTTATGAACGCTTTCCCCCAATTTATGCCTTATGGTACACATTATTCGGTTGGGCACCTGCACTGCAAAATTCAGAGATGGGGAACTTTTGAAGGTTGGCTGCATTTTGGTTCATGTATTGTTTTGGAAAGTATGAATTAGGCAGGTTTACAATAAAAAGTATACTGAACTGAATTTCTGTCCCATCCATAGCTACAACTGAGGCAACCAACACTCAAATCCTTGCTCTGCTATGAATCTCACTGGATGACCATGTGCCAATAATTCTCTCTCAGCCTAGCCTGCCTCACACTGTTGCTGTGAGGATATAAGGGTGGGGAGGGAGAGAAAGCATGTATACTGCCCTGAGCTCCTTTCAGGAGTTGTAAAATAAACAGGTGACAGAGAAATCCCCCAAAAGTCAAAGCAACATACAAGCCCTCCCTCTTTCCGTTCACACACACACACATCTCTGTTGTCATGACGATAGGCGTTTGCTAGTATTTATATAGTTCTCTGACTTTTTGGTTGTTCTCAAAACCAAATTTAGGGATGATCAAATTTCCCAGCACAGAACTCTGGATCCCTGCAGTGTTTGGGATGAAAATCCCAGATCCCGGAGGTTCTGCTTTGATGGTACCCATCCTTGGAGTGGAATGTGACTGGAAAACTGGGCAGCCAATACCACTAGCTGGGACCATGGAAGATGCAGATGGGAAAGGTGAGCTGGACTTTGGACCAGGAATTCCTTGCTGCAGGAGTGATACTGAGCAGACAATCACACAGTCAGTGACAGGGCACTGTCAGCCTGTTTAGCAGCCATACAAGACGACTATCCCTGATTTACTGTTCTGAATTTTTCTTTTCTTTTCCCGTGTACTCAGGAAGCTGTGGGGTGGGGGCAGTGCTTGTTTTTTTAGAAAGGCGGGTGTCAGGGTTGCCAGGCCACCTGCTTTGGAAGGAAACCACAATCCTTTGTTATAACGGTTAGGGATGTCAGTGAATTCTGATGGAAACGGAAACAGGAGTAGAAGTTGCCATTGTTAGCTTATTCATCCCATGTCCAGAACGGAAATTAATCCAGGGAATACGATCAGAATTCACTGCTGCTGCTTTCAGTTGGCAATTGATACGTAATTGATCATGTTCTCCCAGCCCCCATTGGCATTGCAGTTCCTTTGCCTTGCAATGAGTGGGGTGGAATAAAGTAGTGACAACGTAATTATTTTACATAAATGACGTAAGTGACATAATTTCACCACAGTGGACCATGGCACAAATAACGAATGGTGCACCGGGAAGAAAGAGGTGTAGAAAATGATGCATGGTGTAGAAAAAGTTGACAGGGAGAGTCTTTCTCCCTCTCTCACAACTCTAGAACTTGGGGCCATCCAGTGAAGGTGAATGTTGGAAGATTCAAGGCAGAGAAAAGAAAGTGCTTCTACACACACCGTATGGTTAAACTACAGAATTTGCTCTCACAAGATGTAGTGAATTAATGGTGGATAAGGCTATCAGTGGCTACTGGCAGCCATGATGGCTGTGTTTTACCTCATGTTGGAGGCAGCCTGTCTCTGAATGCCAGTTGCTGGGGGTCACAAGTGGGGAGAGTGCCGTTGCGCTCAGGTCTGCTTGTGGTCTTCCCATAGGAGGCATCCGTTGGACCACTATGTGAACAGGATGCTGGACTCGATGGGCCACTGGCCTGATCCAGCAGGCTCTTTTTGTGTTCTTAATTCTTTCCTACCTTTGCCATTGCCTAGTGGAGAAGGCAGGGTGAGTGAGGAGGTTGTTCCACATTGGAGCTGTTCATGGTTCGTATCTCAGTCTGGAATGAGCTAGTTGGAATCCGGTAACTTTAACCAGGACAGGACGGCTGTGGCAGCCTTTGGATTAGTGGGATCCCCTTCTTGACCAAAAAAAAAGCACTGCTCACAATTTTATGGGTTTGCCTTGTTTCAGAGATTTCTAACGTTGAGTTCATAAAAACAAACATGTCACTGTCCACTTAGGTTTGAATGTTCCCCTCTGGTCACTTGCAGGCCTTGTTCCTCTCACAATTGGCTTCAGAACTGTTGATCCCATAACAGGTGAGATTGGTCCGGTCATCGGGGCCCAAATCAACCCTTGGACAAACGCTGTCATTCCTGTTGTACAATCCCTGGGAAGTTTACCAAGAGGAAATCCAGACTCGGATCTGGTAACTCCTGTTCTACCAGTATTGTTTTTTTAAAGGGGAGGAAGGGTTTTTGTTGTCCATCAAACTCTTTTCCGATGCTTGCAGCCTGTTATAGGAAGCCTTTGATTTTACAGCTGGCTGCCCTGGAGAAGGAGATGGATGCCAAGAGAGCATACTGGCACTGCCAACGGGCAAAAGAAGAGGAGCTCTTGAAAGAGTTGGATTTTCTGTGTCTGGATATCCTGGATGCAGCCAAGGAGGGAAAGATGAAAAAGGTGCAGTTTTGGCTTTGCCTATTTAACACCGGCTGCCATGAGATCAGAAGGCGCATGCTCGCGCTCTGCCCTGTGTGCATGCTGGGCTTATTCCACTGGGCAGGGGTAGCGTTACATCAGTAGGTTGCTCTGTCCTTGTTAAAGACAGACTCTTCCCGCCTATGCATAGGATGCTGCCTTATAGCAAGTGAGACCGTTGGTCTGTCTAGCTCAGTATTGTTGACACTGACTAGCAGCATCTCTCCAGGGTTCCAGGCAGGGGTCTTTCCCAGCACTCTCTGGAGTTTGAACCAGGGGCCTTCCACATGCAAAGCTTGTGCTCTGCCCTTGAGGTATTGTCCTTCATCTTAAAATAAAGTACGATTCCAGTCCTCATGGTTCTGAATAAAGGGCTGAATTAAACAGGAATATAGGAAAACAACCTTATACTGAGTTTGATCATTGGTTCATCTAGCTCAGTGTTGTCTGCACTGACTGGCAGTGGCTCTCCGGGCTTTCAGATGGGGGTCTTTCCCAGCCCTACCTGGAGATGCCCTTGGATGACCTTCTGCATTTGTTCTCCCACTGAGCTATGGGCCCTTCCCCTCTTTCTTCTCAATGGTGTCCTGAAGCACAACACTGTTCTAGCTTAATGCTCTTCATTCTCCCCATGCAGTTCAGGCACAGGGTCAAGTTAAGGCCTGTGGATGAAATCTGTCACTTACTAGAAGAATCCTCTGCCCAGGAGACTCAAAGGAGATCTAATAGAGAACAGAACATGCTCCAGGTCTCTGAACAATCTCTGCAAATGAGAGGTATGGGGCACAGCTTCTGGTTGTGTGGGGGGGATGTGGCGATGAAGACCACTTTGCACAATCCACTCCAAATCGTCTCCACTTTTGTTGTTGTTGTTATGGCTACCATTCCCTCCCCCCCAACAATACCCTGGGACAATGCAAGGTCTGGGGCATTGTGGAAAGTGCAAAATGATGGCCAGGTTGCCACCAGACATGGAGATTATAAGAATGGTTATGATGACCTGCAACAAAATGTTGCAGTGGTGAGTGCTGGACTACTGTTGAGGATTCCAGCCACTTGCATTCCATTCCATTTCTCCTCCTCCCACATTTTCCCTCCCACTCACCCAGCAGTCAGTCTGCATTCTGTGCCCACAGAGCATGCTCAGTCCTGTCATTGGGCTGTTTGGGGGTGGGGCTTTTTTCCCACCTTAGTTCCCCCTCCCAAAAAGATTTTTTAATTTATATGGGGATTTTTACCACGCCTTTCTCAATGTGGCTTTCATCAGCTAAAGGTACAATACCACAATAAAATCGTAGCCTCAGTAAAATACAACAGAGGCAGGCATGACAGATAAAAAACAACCTTAAAATCAAAACTTTACTGCTGCTGTTTTTTTCTACAACCTTGAGGTTTCCCAAAGCCTCCTGACACTTCCCTCTTGTGTGTGGGATGGTGCCACTCTGTTGACATAACCTGGACATTGGAAATTGCGGGAATGCTTATATAATATATTAATCAATTTATTGTACGGTCACAGACCCAACAAAGCAAGTCATCAGATAAAAGAAAACAGTCTATAAAACATTTAAAATATACAATAATATATAAATATATTATATAATATACAATCCAGGTATTAACTTTCCAGCCTCATCAAGGTAAAAAACAACAACAGACTCTCATACAGTCATTTCTACATTATTAGATACTGTCTTTTTTTGTACACTAGTACAAAGCTAATCGCACGAGGGCAGGCCCTAGAGCAGAGCTTGGAAACCTTTGTCAGCACAAGGGCCACCTTTCCTTCTGGGCAACCTACCGAGGGCCACTTGCTAGTAGTAGGTAGGGCCAGAGGCAAAAGTGGTGAAAGCAACTTATGCAGATTTTACCTTCATATTGGTAGGATGATTCCTACACACATTCACACACACCTCTGTCTCCTCCATATTCTAGCCATTCAAAACATGTGAAAAGGACATGAAATAGGGTTGATGAGGGGTGTGGCTTGGGGAGAGTTCGAAAGGCCAGGTAAGACAGCCTGGAGGGCTACATTCACACACACACACACACACACACCCCACTCCTGCCCTTGAACAGCGTTTCCCATCAAGCTCTTCTGACAAATGTCCTTTCTGAGCTTCTACCAATGTTATCTGTTGAGAGGATTGTATTTGGTGGCTCCAGTTGACAAGGACGAGAGAGACCAGGAAGCCAGAGTCCGGCTATTGCTCAGGAAGATGCGGGAGAAACTGGTGCAGTTCATCCGAAAGATGCAGCTGGAAGAAGGACGGATCCAGATGCAACTGAAGGAGGCAGAGCGGCTGTGCAGCAGAGGCCTCCGCACAGAGGAGGCCGTCAAAGCGAGATCCCGAAAGGTGAGATCACCAGTCCCCCAGCATGGCCCCCATCTGCACTATACATTTAAAGCACTATGATGCCACTTTGTTTGTCTGTGTGTTTATAACCCACCCTTCCTCCTTTAGGAGCCCAGGGCACGATGACTTTAAACAGCCATGCTTCCCCCAAAGAATCCTGGGAACTGTAGTTTGTCAAGGGTGTAGAGAGTTGCTAGGAAACCCTTATTCCCACTCCCATAGCGACAGTTCCCATACTTCCCTGGGAAGAGGGATTATTTGTTAAACCACTCCAGGAAATGTAGTTCTGGAGCCAGTGTGGCGTAGTGGTTAAGGTGTTGGACTACTACCTGGGAGACCAGGGTTCAAATCCCCACACAGCCATGAAGCTCACTGGGTGACCTTGGGCCAGTCACTGCCTCTCAGCCTCAGAGGAAGGCAATGGTAAACCCCCTCTGAATACCACTTACCATGAAAACCACATTCATAGGGTCGCCATAAATCGGGATCGACTTGAAGGCACTACATTTCCATTTTTTTCAATGGGAATAGAGGGCTTACTTTCAGGATTATGGATACAGGATTGCAGATGAACTAAATTATTTGAACATTTGTACCTTGCCATTTGACTGAATGGTCTTCAAGGTGGCTTGCAACAGGTTGTGATGACAATACAAAACAAAGCCCTTTTTTCGCTTAGGTAATGTGAACTTGGGGGCATTTGTAGGGGGGAACCGGGAGCTGAGATTAAGTGGCCAACCTGTTTGCAAGCATCCCCTGCTCCTTCATCTTCCAGATCACACTGCATCTCGTGGCTGGATTCCAGGAGCACATTGCGAAGCAGCAGGCCAGCATGGAGAGTGCCCACTGCAGGCTAGAATATCTCCGACACCTATCAGATACGCTGGCCCTACAGACAAAGGTATTTGACACAATGTCCTCTAACCTTCCTGCAAACAAATCAGGATGAATGCCCAGTAAATAGGTCATCTGAAAGTGCCCTAAGAAGTTCATCCAACAATGACCATATGCTGCAAAAATTAAAAAATTTCCCTGGATGGGCCTTATTCCCGTGCTGGAATTTCCAATCAACAGATTACTCCCATTAGTGATTCCTATAGCTGGGTTACCACTGAGGAAAATGCAAGAGGCAAGCATCTGCTGAAAGTTAATTCAAAGTTAAATAAATAAATAAAATTCTGTTTGCTGCTTCAGGATCTTCTCTCTGGATCGTCCCAGTGTTTTGTGAATTATCCAGGTGCAAAGTTTTACAGCGTGGCTGGTGCTTCTCGTGGAAGCTGGGAAGTCATCAATCGAAAATTGATCCCGCTGCTCAGGTCTGTAGTTCACATTCTGGAGGAGAACAAAAGGGGTCCTTTGTCTCCTGAGATGCTTCTGGATCTAGGATCAAGAGAAGGTAGGCCTGCCATTTCCATTTTCTTTGCAATGCTTTGTAACTGAGGGAGAGAAGAAACCATATTCTGAGTGGCAACATCGAAGGGCCCTACCATTAGGCAGAGTGAGGCACTTGCCTCCGTCTAGATAGAATGCTAGGTAGGAACAGCAGCAGTCACCCAGGCTCTTTTTCCTGAGCCATCCCCCAAACCCCAGCTCCAAAGGCCAGTCTCATTCTCCCAAGATATTGCCTCAGTGGCGATGTCTGCTTGTTGTTGGCCTGGGCTACCCTGCCTAATCATCTTCCCTCAATCGATGTGAAAAAGGCTCGATGCAAGCATTTTAGGGGTAGCCAGTTGAGGCCATGAATTTCAGCAGGCATTTTGCGGGCACATAAGAACATAAGAGGAGCCCTGATGGATCAGGCCAGAGGCCTATCTAGTCCAGTGTCCTGGTCTGAAGGCACATGAGGCCAGCACCCTGCTGAAACTAAGCAGGGTCAGGTCTGTTCACTGCCCGGATGGGAGTCTGCCTGGGAACCATATGTAAGCCACCTTGGGTTTCTATGATGAAACAGAAAGGCAGGATATAAATGTAATAAATAAATAAGTAAATAAATATCCTGTTCTCACAGTGGTCAACCAGATGCCTCCAGGGAAGCCCACAAGCAGGACCTGAGCACAAGAGCACTCTCCCCTCCTGCAGTTTCTAGCAACTGACATGCATTGGTCCGCTTATATTGCACATGTTGGCGCCACCGCATTGCAGCAGCCTTGTTTTTTAACAGGCAGTGAGCAGCTGGCAGTCAGAGTGAGTGGCAGCAGTAGGAGGGGAAACTGTTTCAATTTGCACTTCCTGAAACAATATGAAATGCAGTACAGAGGCATCCTTCGAAATTTGTGCTTCTTTAAATTTTGCAAAGGTAAAGTGTGCACATAAATGCATATACTGGTGAAAATAACATACAAAAACACATTGTATTAGGAGAGATTGCTTTGCAAAAAGATGTACATTAGGAGAAATTCACACTAAAACGCTGATGAATTTTCACGAGGACATTTTTTTTATTTTAAAAAAATCACAAACTAACGAGGGAAAATGGGAAAAAATGAGAATATAGGAAGCTTTGTTATACTGAGTCAGACCATTGGTCCATCTAGCTCAGTATTGTCTGCACTGACCGGCAGCAACTCTCTAGGACTCCAGGCAGGGGGTTCTCTCCCACCCCTGCCTGGAGATGTTGTGGATTGAATCTGGGGCCTTCTGCATGCAAAGCAGATGCTCTGCCACTGAGCTACGGCCCTTCCCCTAAAACCGAGAGAAACTGAAGTGGACTGATTCATCCATCCCAAGGCAGCACAGCCCTGTAAGGAACCTTGCAATAAGATTCAGTCCAGCTGGTTTCTATGTGTAGAATGAGGGGAAGCGCCCTCTTGCTCTTCGTCTGAGGCAGCAACATGTCTTGGGTCACTCCTGGTTAATGACGCCTGTGTATTCTGTATTCTGCAGAAACCCAAGGACAGCCAAATGTATTTGTAAAAGCGAGAGTATTTATAAATGCTTAATGGGCAAACACTTTAACCCTATGATTGTAAACTGAGATTATGAAGATTTATTTATTTTTTTGGTTTACTATTCCAACTGCTATCCTTATTTTTCCCTCTACAATGGAAACACCCAACGACCATCAGTTAAAAACAACAACCCAGTGGTGATACAGGAAAGAATCAGGAGGAGCGATCAAACATCAAATGAAAGTACTAACCAACAAGGAGTTGGTCTAAATTTAAAAATCTAGCCCACAATCTAAGCAGAGTGGAGATCAAAGTCTCACCCCAGCATTAATTTTTTTCAAACCACTTGTAACACAAGATTCAGCTGTAAGACACGTTAGATATTGAGAATGCCCCAATCCCACCTTTTTCTGCCATTGGGGCAGTGGAAGCTGGTGGCCCCAGTGTCAGTGGAGCAGTGAATCCACTCTGGGTATTAGTCCGAACCTGCAAGGAGCTGTCCAAGGTGCTAAAATCACCTTGGACAGCTCCTTGAAAGCACCTTGGACACTGACAATCACCTTGGACAGCTCCTTGAAAGTTCAGACTAAAACCAGAGCAGATTCACTGTCCCACTGACATTGGAGCCACCGGTCTCCACCACACTGGGGATGGTCATTAAGGCTGGAGGGGGAGGCAATGTTGTCCTTCCTTTAACCAGAACAGGAATGAGGAACCTGTGGAAACCTCCAGAAGTGGCTTGACTACAACTCCCACCATCCCTGACCATTGGCTACGCAGGCTGGGGCTGGTGGGAACTGGAGTCCCAACAACAACATTTGGGGGGCCACACGTTCCCCATTCCCTGGATTTGTTGAGGGTCTCTCAGCAGAAAGAAGTCAAGCGACAGCACCACCCACTGGCAAGTAAAGAAATAAGCAAGCACTGTGGAGACATCAAAGAGGTTTGACTGGCTGCTTCAAGTCACATTGTGCCAATCAGGCCTGGAGTAAACAAACCTATGCAGTTGGGACTGTTGTTGGAGGAGAGGAGAGGAGAGGACAGTGCTCTTGTGCTCAGGTCTTGCTTGGGCACTTCCCATGTGCATCTGGTTGGCTGCTGTGGGAACAGGATACTGGACTAGATGGGCCACTGGCTTGATGCAGCAGGCTCTTCTTATATTCATATTAAAGATGGAAGGAACTGTCAGTTTTGGTGCTTTCAGTTTCACATTTTTCCAATCTTAACATTAGTTCTCTACATTTCCGCAGCCTCATGAAAGTTCTCCAGCATTTTAGTGAGAATGTCTCCTACTAAATATATATTTTGTATGCAGTTTTGACCAATGTACACATTTTTGCAAGCCATTTTTCTTTATGTAATGCATTGTGCATGTTATTTTCACCCATATATTCATTTTTAAGCACACTTTCCCCTAACGTGCATTTTTGTAAGCATCGATTGGTTGGTGAACTGCATCACAAAATACAAATAAGTGCAAATTTCAAAGGATGGCTGTGTTTCGGAAGGTTGTTTTGGAAGGTGTAGTGTTGATAAAATAGGCAATGAATCAGGAAAGGCCAACAACTCTTTGCACTGAAGACACCGTTCTGCTCTTCTTCTCCCTTCTAATTTCCATGCTGGGCATGTGCGGGAGAAATGACGTGCCCTTGCATTATTCAAACCCTTCTGCCCCTGGACTGCAGGATTTTAATGTGGAGGTATTATAAACACTTTGCATCTAAACTGCTTCCCTCTGCAATTTAATCCCCACACTCAATTAATTCAGCAGCGTAACCAGAGTCTGTTAGTGCAGGATTCCTTCTGTCCTCAGCTTGGCAGCAAGCAGATGTGGTTACAGAAAATCAGTGGCATTCCTTTTACTCTCCCCCTCCCCTGGGCATTCAGATTTATCCATTGTGATGCAACCAGACTCTCAGTTACACAATAAATCTAAATGGGGTTTTGCTGGCAGACAATGCAACGCTAGAGTTGGCAATGACAATACAAGGCACAGGCTGGGGAAGATTGGCAGGCAGGCAGGCATCAGGGTTCTGCTGACGGGGCCAGAACCAGAGCTAAGCTGAGCTCAAACTATGCTGAAGACTTTTCTTTCTGCCCAGGCCTCCCTATAACACTTCAAACAGTCATGGCTTCTCCCAAAGAATTGTGAGAGCTGTAGTTTGTTAAGTATGCTGAGAGTTCTTGGCAGAGACCCTCTTCTGCTCACAGAGCTACAATTCCCAGGATTTCCTGGGAAGAGGGATTGGTTGTTAAACCACTCCAGGAATTGTAGCTCTCAGAGAAGAACAGGGATCTCCTCTGAGCACCCTTAACAAACTACAGTTCCCAGGATTCAGTTTATCTGAAGGAGCGCCTCCAGCATCACCAATTAGGCTGCATGACAAGATCAGCCACACAAGACCTTCTCTCGGTCCCATCAGTTAAAACAGCTAGGCTGGTGCGGACCAGAGAGAGGGCATTTTCGATTGTGGCCCCCACCCTCTGGAACTCCCTTCCTTACGATCTCCGTCACACCCCCTCCCTGACAGGTTTCCGCCGGGCCTTAAAGACCTGGCTATTCATGCAGGCCTATGGGGTCTCCGGGGATAGGTCAGTTTTTAATGTTGTTTAGTGCTGTTTAATTTTAATTATTATATTTCTGGTTATATTGTATTTTATCATGATATTGTACGTCGCCTAGAGTGGCCGTTTATTCGGCCACATAGGCGACTCACAAATAAAATTTTATTATTTATTATTATTTTTGGGGGTCATCAGGCGGTATGATCCTGCTTTGAATATTTAATGCAGATGGAGCCTCAAATTCAGTTCTCCACATATCCATAACAAAGTGTGGTTTTTGTTTTTAAAAATCCTCATGAAAATTCATCAACACTGTAGTGCAAATTTCTCCTAAAGTACACCTTTTTGTGTACTGTTTCTCCTAATATACACATTTGTGCAAAAGCAAAGTAATTTCCCTTAATATAATGTACTTCAAAGTTATTTTCACTCCTGCATGCATTTCTGTGCACACTATCCCCTAATACATGCATTTATAAACACATTGCTGCTTGAAGAAGCGCATGGCAATATTTGGAGAAGCGCAATTTTGAAGCATAATTGTCTTTCGTTTCCCGTATTGATTCAAAAAGTGTGAATGGCATCGTTTCTCACTGAAATGCAAACAAAACAGGATTTCTCTCTCCTCCTTCCTTCCTCATCTGCCTTGTGGCATCTGCTGAGCTGTGATGAGCTGGCTTCCGTCTTGTATGCTCTGCCTTTAAAAATAAAATAAAACTGAATCCCCAGCTTCTGTAGGTCTGTCTTTTAAATTTACAAAGGTCCTGTCGCTTATCAGTCTCTTTAGACTGAAAATCAAGAGGGGAAATGCACAGTTCAAACTGGGAAGAATCCCAAAAGCCTTAAAGATTCACCAGCACTTTCAAAATACTTGATGGTTTATTTAAATAGTACCAGAACTGCATTACCGTAATTGAAAGCAGGCAGGTTAAAAACAACACATTTCCTCTCTTCTGTTTTTCCTTCTGGAGCTGCTATTGATTGCCAGGAGAAGATGCCCCCCGTTCCACGTACAGATATTATGGAATCCAGTGAGATTAGCTCTTGAATCTTGCGTCACCGCTGGTAATGGAAAAATATACTCTGCCTTTTCTGAGAGCTGCAGCTTAGCTTAATTAAACTATGGAACTCGCTCCCACAGGATGGAGTGATGGCCACCAACTTGGAGGGCTTTAAAAGAGGATTTGGATTCCACCAAATTCATGGTCAGAGGCAATATGCTCCCCAGTACCAATGGCTGGAAACCACAAGAGGGGAGCGTGCTCAGGGCCTGCTTGTGGGCTTCTCACAGGCATCTGATTGGCCACTGTGAGAACAGGATGGCAATCTAGATGGGCCACTGGCCTGATCCAGCAGGCTCTTCTGATGTTCTTTGGGACCCCAGTGCAGGTTAGCTGAAGGGCCTCAGGTGGAATGTTAAGGGTTGCTACCAGTACCACCCTGGCACCTGATGCCTGAAGCAGCTGGCTCACTCTACCTAACAGCAGGACTGGCACTGCGTGGTGGGACGGAGAGATATTTAACCCTTTGTCCCCACCACAGTCTCAATTTGTCAGTGCTGGCACTTTCTGCTCTACATAATCAGCTTGGCAAGAACAAACTACACAACAAACACCACCGTCTCTTAGCCACTAGGATACATCAGTATATCAGATTAAGCTCTTAGTCCACTATATGGTCTCATTCATCTGTTGCCTCTTCTGTCCTCACTGTCAAACTTTAGACCAGTGATGGGGAACCTCAGGCCTGGGGGGGGGGAGAATGCGGCCCCCTAGGCTTCTCTATCTGGCCCTTGGGACTCCCTCCATTTTATGCCCCCTCCCCAGCCAAATCGATGTCTTCAGGCCACACCCCTCGATGCCCCCACTTCACACCATTCTTGAGCGCTTTTGCCTGACTAGAATGCAGCCTTGAACTCTGACAAGGCCTCTTGCTTGCCTTATCAGAGGGTGTGCAAGTATGCGCGTAAAACTAGCCTATTGTACAAAAATAAAATCTATATTTGTTGCTCCACCCACTTTTGTCCCCGGCCCTGCCCACTGCTGGCATGTGGCTCCTAGCAGGCTGCCCAGAAGGGAATGTGGCCCTCGGGCTTGAAAGGGTCCCCCACCCCTGCTTTAGAGAATTAACACTTTGGATCCGGGACACTTCTCTCCTTTTGCCCAGACTGGATTTACACCCCAGGCAAGCTGTCCCTTCTCCGCCTTGCAGGGCTTATCCACCCAGAGAAATCATGCATTTAAATCAGCTTTCAAAAGAAGCCTTTGTCACCTCTTGCCCTTCCTAAAGGCTACTCATCCAGAGGCACTCTGAAGGTGTCTGAAGCTCCCGGCGAAGCGTTCCATGCCACAACAAGGCAGGAAATGGCTCCCTCTGCAACGGCACTCTCACTGGCGCCACCTTCTTGGCTCATGCTAAACAGATCCCAGCTTCTGCAGGAAATCCAGATGAGGTGAGAGGCATGGGTGAAGGTTTTGCTCCAGCTCCAGGACCCAGCACAAAACCTCTGGGGTTTGGGACCCTTGGGCTATGCCCCATGGAGGCTGGTGGCTCCAATGGCCGTGGGGAAGTGAATCCACTTGGGGTGGTAATCCAAACTTTCAAGGAGCTGTCCAAGGTGGAGGGTGCCATGCTGGCTACCCTAATTTAAGCAAATGCAGTTGCTTGTACATACTTAGGTTCCTTTTTGGTTCAGGAAGTGGTGGACCAAGAGGCATGAAGCCCCAAGCTTTGTGGGGAAAGTTCCCTTTGGTTCCACCTCTCTACGCCACCCTTTCAGCAGCTGGAGGACCGAGTCCTCTCCCTCCCCCCATGGCTGTTGGTACACTCAGCTGCCCCTCCTGATATAGCTGTGCTGTTCTTTGGGCAGGAGTTTCCTGGAGAAGCACGCCCGCGAAATGGTGCGCCTTGAGCTGTCCTTAATGGCAGAGGAAATCAACATGATCTCTTGTTTCTGCGAATCATCCAAGCCGAAGAAGGACCTGGTGAGATAGCTGACTGACGTGGAGAGGGCTGATGGGGGCAAGAGAGTTTGCTTTTTGGCGTTTCCGCCACTAAACTAGATACTGAAAGGTAGATGCATGGTCTTGATAGCCAGCATCCAGTTATTTGAAAATGTTGGCCTCTCCTATTTCAGACAATTATGTGAAACAAAAATGGTGCTACGCAGATAGTGGAGAGTCTTGTGGCATTTTAAAAGCAAGCCAATTTATTCTGGCAATTTATTTCATAGCCAGAACCATTCTTCAGATGTGATCTTGGGGAAGAGCCAAAACTCAGTGGCAGAAAGTCAGCTTCGCGTGTGGAAGATCCCAGGTTCAATCCTCAGCAGTAGGGATGATAGCGGGGTGGATTATGTGAAAAATATAAAAGAGTTGTGCACATTGTGAAAAAAGCATGAAATTTGGCACAGAGCTACTTTACTAAATATTAAACAGATTTGAATATTGGGACATCGTTGATTTGGCGATGGCAGCCATTTTTCAAAATGGCGGCCATGCACAAGTACATTGTAAGGGAAAATGAGGCTGAACCTATTTTTTTGCATATTATGCTTACATGTTATGGTGGGTAGTATTATCCAGTACCAACATTTTGCTCAAAGATATGTTACCCAGTGAGATGAATAACAAACCTATACAGTAATATAGCTGAAGATTCAGCTCCCTTTATATCACTTTTCCTCAGCAATATCTACATCTTGGTGCTGTTTTGCATTTGTTTACATTAAAAAATATTTCTTATGTTTTACATTGCGAGGGCTTTCCAACAATACAAAGAACATTCATATCTGTTGATCATTTGTCGATCCTTGCATCAAAGAGGGAATGGAGAAAGCTCCTATCTAAAACCCTGCAAGCTGCTGCCTGCCAGTGTAGTCAACACTGAGCTAGATGGACCAATAATCTGTCTCCATACTAGGCAGCTTCTTATGTTTAAGTGTTAGTAGCAAATTACAGTCCTTCGAGACAGGAGTAAAAATGTAACAGTTTGCCGCTAATCTTCCATAATTTTAAGGATTTTAATTAGGCTACTAATTGATTGTGGTGCTGTTTTGTTTTGTGGGAGCTGGTTTTATCAGGTCAAGTGCCCCTTTAATGTTCTTTTAATGTTCTTTTAATATTGCTGGCTGACATTGTTTCATCTTATTGTGACTGTATTTTTTTTCCTAGTTTTAACTGCCATATTTTTATACTGCCATCGATTTGTTTATTGTAAGGCACCTGGAAAGAAAGTTCCCCCCACCTCCAAAAAAAAGGACGGTCATAAATTTATTATTTATTTATTTAAGGCTTTTATATACGGCTTTGCAGGCAGACCTCACAAAGCGCTTTACATAATTTTATTACAACAATATTAAAATGAACATCCTGCCCAGACTAGTATATGTCCTTAGAGGCCCCCCACTTACCATACCCCAGAAATACTTCATGCAAATTGACCGGCTATTTAGGAAATTTTTGTGGGGTCCCAACAACAGATCCCGCTTAGCATATGCCAAACTACAGCTCCCGGTGGCAAAAGGTGGCTTTAACTTTCCCAACCTACAAGTATGCCACAGCACCTACCTAATTGCACAAGTTAGATCCTGGCAGCAGGAAGCAGACTGTGAAATCCCACAGTGATCACAGATAGAACTGTAGGCAGCACTAGGCTCTAAGCACGTGAGACTCCCTGCAACATATACCCCCACCATGCAGGCCTGGGTGAAAACAACAGAGCAGCTGCACTTTGACCCATTTCCATATGCAGACCTAACCCCCTGGGGCAACCCACACGTAACGATAGCCAATAACCAAGCTTTATGGAAAACATGAGCAGAGAGGGGTATTCCTTACCTCTCACAAATCATAACACAGAATAATGAATTTAAAACCTTTGGGACACTTCAGGAAGAATTTCATCTCCCTCCTGCAGCCACCGGGCAATTCTTACAACTCAAGCACAGCTTCATAGCAAAATTTGGCCCAGATGCGCTGAGTGCAACAGAGACACCAGATCTCTTACAAACAGCACGTACCTTCATCTTCTCAAGAAAACTTGCATCTATTACATAATTAAAATGTAAATGGACTGCCTTCAAGTCAATCCTGACTTATGGCAACCCTATGAATAGGGTTTTTGTGGTAAGCGGTATTCAGAGGGGGTTTACCATTGCCTCCCTCTGAGGCTGAGAGGCAGTGACTGGCCCAAGGTCACCCAGTGAGCTTCATAGCTGTGTGGGAATTCGAACCCTGGTCTCCCAGGTCGTAGTCCAACACTCTAACTACTATGCCACACTGGCTCTCATTACATAATTAGATGAACAAATAAACTGATTAAGTCTAATTCATACTGGAGCCTTCCATTCAGATTCTGTTGCTGTTGTTAAAGAATAGTGACTTTTTGTTCAGGTCAGCAGCAAAGGCTAAAAAGTTCTTCCACTGCTATTTGACTCTTGCCATTTTTTAAATATCTGGTTTGTGTCTCTTGATCCCTTTCCACAAAGAGACTGACCTTTCTCTCCTGCGTGTTGACCATGTTGCTGTATTTCCAGGGAAGGACCCGGAGCCAAAACCCGGAAGTGGCCAGTGAGTGGGACAATCTCCTCAAGGAACTGGCTGAATATCACCAGCATGCAGAAGAAGAACTTGGCCAGCAGCAGTGGGAGGAAATTAAATGTACAGGACTCAGCCCGGAGGGAATAACCCTCAAAGACGGGGCTTTATTCTCTCTAGATGAAATCCTGCAAAATCTTGCATCGCTTGGTGACAATCTGCAAAAAGCAGACTCCCCTTCCAGAGTAGACATTGCAAAAGAAAACAGTGTGAGTTGTTGTGGGACAGCTTCCAGACTCCTATGCTTTGCAGACTCCTTTCTCAGTTCCTTTGTATCTAGCATGTTGTAGGGAGGATGATGGTTTTTCAGACAGCGACAGGCTGGTGTGGATGCGGCAGGGAGATGGGTTGGATTTGATTGGTAGGGATGGGTGAATCTGTCCATTTTGGCCTCTTCCAGTTTTTCATTTTTCCAATCTTAAGTTCAAGTCTCCACATTTCCACATCAGGTTTCTTTAAATCCCCGTGACCATTATCAGCACTTTAGTGCAAATTTCTCCTAATGTACACATTTTTTGTACATAATTTTGCCTCACGTACATATTTTTCCAAAGCAATTTCCCCTAATTTTGTATCTCATTTCCATTAATACATGCATTTTTGCGCACACCTTACCCTAGCATATGCATTTTTGTACACGTTACTTGGCTGGCTCGGCTGGAGAACTGCACTGTAAAATGCAGAGAAGTACACATTTTGAAGCACAGCTGCGTTTCGGTACACATACTGTTTCAGAAAGCATGAATTGGTCAAGTTCACCTTTAAATGTGACCTGAATCAAATTTTTCCATCATACCTATTGTGTGCGTCAATACTATGGGGAGAGGGAAACGTAAGCAGACTTTGGGGGAAGGACTGCAGCTGTAGAGCCCATGTGACTCTGATCCGCTTTAGGTATCTAGGGGGCTCCCCAGTGTCATCGCACAAGATCCAGTGCAGAGAGCGGAGGAAGCCTCTGTGCCTCGCCTCAGCCCAATTCAAGACTGCCAGTTCTTTGTCTTCCCTCACAGCAGGGATGGAAAGATCTGTTCATTTTGGGTCTCTCAGTTTCTCATTTTTCGAATCTTCCATTCAGTTGGCCACATTTTTGCAGCAGTTTGTGTTTTTCTAAAATCCTCATGAAGATTCTTCAGGATTTTAGTGATATTTTCTCCTAATAAATAATTTTTTGCACACAGTTTTGACTAACGTACACGTTTTTGCAAGCATTCTCCTAATTTAATGCACGTTGTAGGGTGTTTTCACCAATATAGTCATTTTGTGCACACTTTTCCCAAATGTATGCATTTTGGTAAACATTGCTTGGTTGGAGAACTGCAAAGCAAAATTTGGATAAGTGCAAATTTCGAAGGACGGCTGTGTTTTGGTTCTCATATTATTTTGGAAAGTGCAAATTTGATTAATTCGGCTTTAAATGAGAACTGAACTGAATTTCTCCTGAATTTCTCACAGAAACGCAGGTTTTGATGACACCACCTCCACCCAGGGGAGGAGGGAAGCCTACCCCCTTCATACCACCTTCCAGAGTCTCCAGCTAGTAGTTGCTATGGAGCACTTTGGTCCACGCTTAACATAACAAAGCAGATACTTAACAGACTTGACTAGAACCATTGACTTAACATAGATATCGGTTTGACCACTTTAGCAGTCTCTTTTTCTTTGCAGAGATCCCATCTCAGAGATATGAAAGCATAGGCTTGCTGGGGTCGCCAAAGATGATATCTAGACTACCACCCCAAAAAACCTTACAAAAACCTTCTCCTTTACTCTGCAGGAAACTCAGATTTTGGAGGCCAAGTTTGGCGCAGGCTCAGTGGCTCAGAAAATGCGAGCCATGGCCAGCAAGATAGTGAAGCAAGAAGCTATGAAGCTGATGTGGATGTACAGAGTTCTGGATTGTTACAACCACCTCCAGGTACCCCCCCCCAGCCTCTTCTTCCATAGGAAGGGCCATAGCTCAGGGGTGGAGCATCTGCTTTGCATCAAAAGGTCACAGGTTCCATCCTCAGCATCTCTAGGTTGGTTTGGGAAAGACTTTCTGCCTGAAATTCTGCTGCCAGTCAGTGTAGACAACAGTAAGTTAGATGGACCAAGGGTCAGTGTAAGGCCATATAATTTCTATGTTCCTCCATTTCATTCCTCCTTATTTGAACAGGCAACTGTATCATGTGTGCACTGTCATGAGTTGACCTAACTCTGGTCGGTAGCAACTTCTGTGGATACACCACCGTTAACATGGGTGTACATTTCTCTACCTTCTACCCTAAGAGATGGAGCTGTCCGAAAGACGTACTGCAGGCTCTGGACAACTTATCCTACACAGCTGCAGGAGCAACCGTGGCCCAGGATGTGGTGCACTTGGCTGAGCAACGTCAGGTGGAGACAACTGCGGCCTTTCTCCAAAAGTACCCTAAGAAAGGGGACCTGTTCATCACTTTCAAAGAAATGGATGAAGCTGAGCTAAAGAAGCTGCAGGCACTGATCCGAATGGAGCTGCAAGCACAGATAGAGGAGAGGGTACGGGGACTGTGCTACATTGGCTTGGCCATACTCAGATGTGTCCAAAACTCAGGATTCATTTGTAGCATATCGGGGAAAGGCCATCGCTCAAGGATGGAGTGCCTGCTTTGCGTGAAAAGGGCCCCAAACTCAGTCCTTGGCATCTCCATGTAGTGCAGGGAAGGTGCCTTTATTTGACACTGCCAGTCAGTATAAACAATATGGAGCCAGATGGGCCAATGGTCTAACTTTGTATAAGGTAGCTTCCTACTTTCCTGTGATTTTGAGGAAGGGCCAAAATTCCATGGCTGGCACACGTTTGGCATGCAAAAGGTCCCAGGTTCAGTCCCTGGGATCTCCGGGAAGGGATGGGAATATCCCTAGCCTGAAACTCTGGAGAGCTGCTGTCAGCCAGTGTAGACTATATTGAGCTAGACTAATAGTCTCACTCAGTATAAAGCAGCTCCCCATGTTTCTTTGTCTGTGTGCCTCATATGAAGTGCTGTCAGCCAGTATTAGACTATTCCAAGGTCTAGCTTGGAACTCGCCCTTTTTAAAAATTCCTGTGGGGTAACTGTGTTGATCCTATTCAGAAATGTAGCCATCCAGGATCCCAAGGGGTCTTAAACCCTTTACTTTTGGGAAACCAGGTCCCAACGGGGTCCCTATGTCTCCAGTGTCCTATGGGCCAATCAGCATGAAAGGGGAGTGTGTTAGCCACTGAGAAGAGTTTCAGTGAGTGTCAATTGCAAACAAGCCTTTTTTGATTCTCCTTCAAAAATCCATGACAAATTGTAGAGAGTGAGAATTCTGTAATTGCAGAAGAGACAGTGAATCCTGAGGATAGCATCCCATCTACATCATCAAGCAGTTTTGTAGCATTATTGGATGATAAATGTGTAGACACTGAATTCAGTAATTCAAGCAATATCTGTGACAGTGAGAAAGGACCATGACAGAGAAGCAGAAAACAGTATTCAAGCCTGACCAGATTATTCTATAATCATAGAAAGTTGTATAATCTTATAAGGGGATGTGGCTGTGAGGGGACAGGCCTGTGACTATCATGAATTATCCTGAGCTTCTGAATTGGCCGCTACACTACTGATTTCATATTGCAGCAAAAACAGCAGAGTTTTGTTGTGGCATCTTAAAGACTAACAAGTGTGAAGACGGCATAAGCTTTTGTGGACTACAGTCTACTGCATCAGATGCATGAAATGTGATCCTGAGTTACAGGAATGTGAGGAGGAATTCATAGATTAGAATCATAGAATCATAGAATCGGAAGGGGCCTTGCAGGCCATCGAGTCCAACCCCCTGCTCACAGCAGGAAATCCACAGCTGGAGCATCTCCTGCAGATAGCTGTCCAGCCTCTGCTTGAAGGCATCCAGCGAAGGGGATCTCACCACCTCCCTAGGCAGTCGGTTCCATTGCCGAACTGCCCTTACTGTCAAGAAGTTCCTTCTAATGTCCAATCTGAATCTACGCTCCTGCAACTTAAAACCATTAGACCTGTGTGTGTCCATGTGTGTGCATCCAGTAACTCAGGATAACACTCCATGCCTCCGATGAAGTGGATCGTAGCCTATGAAAGCTTATGCCGTCATTAACATTGTTAGCTTTTTCAGGGGCCCTGGAACTCTTCGCTGTTTATCGTCCCCGAGGCAATTCTGAAAGCTTTCCCAACCTTTCCTCTTTCCAGCTGGAAGCTAAAGAAATGGAAGCTATTCAGGAGTCTGCAAGGCAGACCCCAGACCCCCCTGCTGCTGCTGAAGACGTGGCGTATTTTCTCCTGGCTCAGAGGCAACTGCGGCAAACGGTCCTAGTACTGGAAGGCGGCTTGAGGCTCCAGAAAGCAGGTTCAGGGACTGCAGGGGACCGGAGCTCCACGGGAGAGCTTGCTGTGGATGTAAGGCCTTTTCTTCCTGCTGATGGTCTCTGAGATGTTTTTTATACTGGGTTAAAGGAGTAATAAATACTGCAGCAATAAAACCACTTTTGTTTTCATTGTTGGCTGTTTGTTAACTAGGCACTTTGAAGGTTTTCCCTCTTTTCGTCTGTGGTACATTCGGGGTGCTTCCCTCCTTGCTTTCTCATTCTGCCCAAGTTGGAACTAGGATCTTTCCTACCCAGTATGTATTTCCTATAGGGATGGGCAAGAATTAATTCACCTTTCAAATAGAATCTATCAGATTTGCACTTTCCGAAACAATATGAGAACTGGAACGCAGCCATCCTTCGAAATTCTCACTTGTCCTAATTTTGTGATGCAGTTCGCCAACCTAAAAATGTTTACAAAAACTATATTAGGATAAATTGCTTGCACAAATGTGTACATTAGTCAAAACTGCAGACAAAAATGTGTTTATTAGGTGAAATTCATACCAACACGCTGGAGAATTTTCATGATTTTTTTTTTTTAATTGCAAATTACTGCAGAAATGTGGAGACCCGTATTTAAGACTGGAAAACTGAGAAACTGGGGGAACTGAATTGGACAGATCTTACCATCTCTGATTTCCTACAATAAAGAACCTCTCTTGTTTTTTTGTGAGCCTAGAGTCTGAGTGTGATTGCATCCAGGGAAAGGTGTGCTGCTTCAGGTGAAGATTCACACACGCATAGCTCAGTTACTTGTGCGGTAAACTAACTCATCTAACAGGTCTGACCCAGCAAGGCTCTTCTGTGGCTTTAAAAAAAAAAAGAAAACGGTGTGGTCTTTGCCTTATTGAATCTGGGCCTTGCTGTGTTTCAGGGGCCGCTGATGGATGATGACATGAAAGGCATCCTTCAGCTGCTAAAGGAGAAAAAGGAGCATGAGGCCTCTGCGCTGGAGCTGCAAGAAGGGATCCAGATGCTACAGCTGCGGGAGACACAGTTTCGAGAGATGGTCCAGCTACTGAAGGCTCACTCCTCAGACAAGGTGATAATGAACTGACCTATCAGTGCTCCGTGCCTCGCTCTTGTGCAGTCAAGGGTGGGTTGAGAGAGGCCCAGGCCCAGGCCAAGGCACTCTGCAGAAAGCAGGAAGAGGAGGAGGAGGAGAAGGAGGAAATCTCTTCATTGCTCAGAACCCTGCTGGCCTGGAAGTCTTGACAGGAGGATGAGGAGACAAGGAATATCAGCTGAGCCACTCCAATCTAACTGTACCAAGGACCACTCTGGCTAGTCTCTTCACTGTTCTTCTCCTTTAGCCAGAGTTAGGTGGAGAGACTGAATCAACCCCCTGCCATGCCAGGATCCTGAGACCATCCTCCGAGGCCTTTCTCTGCATGCCACCTCCAAGGGAAGGTCAGAGGGTGGTGATGAGAGAACGGGCCTTTTATGTCTTAGCTCCCCAGTCTATGGAATGCTCTTCCCAGGGAGGCCCGCCTGGCACCAAATTTTCCATTGTTGTGGTGTCAGGCGAGGATATGTTTTGTTTTCCTGGGCATTTGGGCAGCACCAATGATTGAATGCTTTTAATATGTTTACACATTTTTATTACTGTATTTTATTCTAGTTGTAAATCACTTTGGGACTTTTTGTCATGGGCAAGGATTCATACATTCGGTAAACCTGAGCGACCTTAACGGAACCAAATCTGAGACCACCAGCTCAGCACCCGCTGTGGGCTTGATTCTGGACCTTTGGCCTGCCTCTCGAGTGGCCTTGTAATCCCACGCCTCCTTGTCTCCAGGGAGCCCTGAGCCTGGATAGTGGGGTGGGCCTTGAAGAATGTTTAGAAACTGGCAGCAGCCTGGTTGTGGACCAGGATTAGCTGCTGGAAACGCATTAAAACAAAGCTGCGGAAGCTGTGGGCTTCCAGATGTTGCCGGATTCCCAACTCCCATCAGCCCCAGCCAGCACGGTCACAGGGTTCCCCATCTCTGTCTGAAAAGCACTGGACTTCTTGCCAGTTTCTATCTCATCTTTCCTCCAAGAAGCTCAAGGCGGTGTACAGACATGGTCCTCCCCCATCTGGAAGTGCCCAAAAACCCACCTTCACTTTCTTGCTTAGCTAGGAGGCACCTCTCACTACCCACCTAATTTATTTATCTGTGCGTTAATTATTGCATTTATAGACCACCTTTCCTCCAAAGTGCTCAAGGTGGCATGCAAACATGACTTTCCCCCTCCCAATTTTATCCTCATAACAATCCTGTGAGGGGAAGGGGTGTGTGTGTGAGAGAGAGACAGAGAAAGGGGGAAAGAGAGAGAGAAGAAACTAGCTTGCCGTACAAAGGTAAAACATACACTTGTTGCTCTGCTACCTTTTGTCCCTGGCCAGGCCCATCACTGGCATGTGGCCCTCAGAAGGCTGCCCTGAAGGGAATGTGGTCCTTAGGATGGAAAAGGTTCCCCACCCCTTGCTTAGATCATCTTATGAGTGTCAGCTCTGGATTGCACCGCCATCAGAAGTTAGTCTGGTGGATCATGA
Source organism: Rhineura floridana (assembly GCF_030035675.1). Taxonomy (NCBI): domain Eukaryota; kingdom Metazoa; phylum Chordata; class Lepidosauria; order Squamata; family Rhineuridae; genus Rhineura; species Rhineura floridana. The sequence goes on from NC_084491.1 coordinate 41,348,019, forward strand.
GGGACTGGGCCTTTTCAGTGGTGGCCCCAGTCCTTTGGAATTCCCTCCCTTGGGAGGCTCACTGGCATGTTTGTTCACTGCTGGCATTTAAGCACACAGTGAAAGCACAGCTGCTTCAGAAGGATTTCGGACTGCTGTGGCAAACCTGTTTCAGTTTTAAGAGTTTTTACAATGCCATGTTATTGTACAATTGCTTTTGATTTTATTGTATCCTATCCTAAACCACCTTGCGCGCCTGTCAGACCAAAGGCAGGCTACAAGTTCAATGCGGAAATAAATAAATAAAGATCCAATACCAACAAAACAGGCCTTTACCCATTACAGTGTCCCACGGCCCTCGAATTGAGCAACGCAGCATTTCAAAATGAAGCAGAAATATTCACTCCCCGAAACAGTCATTTGGTTTGACACTAGCAGATTGGTTCAAATCTGCAAGACATTATAGCATGGGTTGCCAGTGCAGCACCCACAGGTGCCGGTGTGCCTGCCAGTACTTCCTATGGCACCCAAAAAAGATATAAATATCTCCTCAACAATCCACAATGCCTGAGTGACTGTTTGCTCTTCCTGTTTAGTTCCTCTTTGCTCATCCTCTGCTACATGCTTCCATGGCAGCCATTTCATGTTATGCCACACCCCCATGTCAGCCATTTTGTGACTGGTGCCCACAGCAGTTTCTCAAATTCCAAATGTGCCCATTGCTGACCCAAAAAGAATTTGGTGAGTGACCCGCATTTCAGTGACCATTTTTGCTGAATCCTCTGCTGTTGTGCAACCTAGCCATGCCCTGTTTTGTCTCTCTCTCTCCCTCCTTCACTTTCACTGGCTCGCTCAATGTGGCCTTTATACTGTAGCGTCTGGAGGATGCTGACCAAGTAGCCAGTGGTCTGCAGGAGTACAGGCAACAGAAAACCAGCGAGCTGGCAGAGAAGCTGAGAACTTTCCTCCTGGGTAGACAAAAAGCAAGAGAGGGCGCCTCAAGCTACTCCAGTCTGCTGCAGGTAGGATTGCAAGGAGAAAAGCCATCCATCAGTTTTCTCCGATTCCTAAGAAATCCTTAGGAATATGCCCACACATTGATATTCCGATTCATATCTATATACCTCTATCATCATTTATATTTAGCCACAGTCCAAGAGACAATCAGGAAAAGCAAAAGTGCAGTTAGGTCTGTAGCTCACCACAATCCAAAGGAGAGGTGGGTAGGGTTTTTTTGTCTTTCAGAAGCGGTGGGGTAAGTATAAATTTGGCCACAAGGAGGAGCTTTCAGAGTCGTGCCCTGGAAGAACAACAGGGAGCAGTTACCCCAGTGCAGCTGTGGCCATTGTGATGGGGCAGAGTCGCAGAGTTGCCCTTCTGACACCGGCATCACTGCTACTTACCTGAACGGCACTGAGGCAGGGTGGTGGCGAGGGCGGGGCTGCATGAATGCTCTGGTAAGAGCACTGAACGGGCAACATGGGTGTAGCCATGCAGTCCCAACTTTCCTGCCACCCCCTGGCTGCATCTGGGGAGGCTGCAGGGAGGCTAGCATCATGAGGGTGGCTGCATGGCTCTGCGCTGCCACACTAGCTGTACGAAGGAGCATAGAAAGTTGCCTTATCCCAAGCAAGACCATTGTTCCATCTAGCGTAGTATTACTGTCTACACTGACTGGTGACAACTCTCCAGGGTTTCAGGGAGAAAGTCCCTCCCAGCTCTTCCTGGAGTTCCAGGGACAGCCCTTCCCTATAAACTCACCCAGAATTTATTTTGAGCCATTGCTTCCCCCTAATCCTGTTTTCAAGGCTAGGGTTCACTGAGAAGGGAAGTGATAACATAGAGAGGGACTCTCAAGTTGTACAGAGTATAGAAAGCACAGCCTAGCCCTATGCAGATCTAGCATTAGGAACACAGTGTGACCCCTGGTTCTGCCCCCTTCCTGGAAAGGAGCTGTGAAGCTAGTTTGGAGGGAGAGATGCTTTAACTTCCTGCATTGACCTGATGGCCTTAGTGGCCCCTTCCAAGTCTATGCTTCTGTGATTTGGGAGACTGCCAATAAGTAGAACAGCCTTTCCCAACCAGTGTGCCTCCAGATGCTGTTGGACCACAACTCCCATCAGCCTCAGCCAGCATTGCCAATGGTCAGGAAAGATGGGAATTGTGGTCCAACAACATCTGGAGGCACACTGGTTGGGAAAGGCTGATGTAGAAGCAAGCCACTTTTCATTGCTTTGTTGAACTTTTTGAAAAGTTTAGTTGAAATTAGCAGATGCCTTTTTTTTTCCTGCCCTGCAGAGTGGAAGTCCCCGGTTGCAAAGGAAAGCTAAAGCAGGAAAAGAAAATGAAAAAGAGAAGTGGGTGGATTTCCAAGAAGCTCAGTTGGCAGAGCTGGAGGAATCTTACAGGGAACAAATATCGGAGGAAAAAGGAAAAATGCAGGATCAGCTGGAAAGAGGGGAAATGAAGGCATGGTCAAAGCAGGTGGGAGCAGAAGCAGTCCCAGGGCTGGTGCAAGACATTTTGGTATGGAATTTGCCCCCACAAGATGCAGTGATGGCCACCGGCTTGGATGGCTTTAAAAGGGGACCCGACAAATTCACGGAGGATAACGCCATCTGTGGCTGCTAGCCATGACGGCAAGGTTCTTCCTCCACTGTCGGAGGCAGCATGCTTTTGAATACCAGTTGCTGGAAACCACCGGAGGGGAGAGTGCTCTTTGGGCTCAGGTCCTGCTTGTGGGCTTCCCAGAAGGGGCACCCGGTTGGCCACCGTGAGAACAGGATGCCAGACTAGCAGACAGGCCTGAGGCCTTGCCCAACAGGGGTCTTCTTGTGTTCTTATGAGGCAGGGGAAAAGATGTCGCCCTTTTCCATGCACTGAAACTGAGCAGACTAGCTTAGAACAGTGGAATCTGCCTTATATTGAGTCAGACCATTGAGCCATCTAGCTCAGTATAGTCTACACTGACTGGCAGTGGCTCTCTGAGGCTACAGACAGGCATCTCTCTCAGCCCTGCCTGGATTGAACTCCGGGCCTTCTGCATGCAAAGAATCTGCCCTACCCCTGAGACACGGCCCTCCCTCCAGCAGCTGAATCAAAGGTGCCCCATCATCAGTGTTGGTGAAACATGCTCCACCATCCTGGAGGACAGCAGGCTAGCTAAAGGGGCACAGCCCTGCCCTCCATCACCTTCTCTCGCCCATCAGCACCTGCTGCCTGAGGCAGCCGCCTCACTTTGCCTAATGCTGGGCCCGGCCCTGAGAGTTGCATAATGCACCGCTTGCCCTGGGATGGTGCAGGAAAGTGGTTCAGCCATTTGAAGCCGTGGCAACTGGTCTCTCCAATGTCAGTGGGATGGTGGAATCTGCTCAGGGTTTTACTCCAAACTTTCAAAGAGCGGTCCAAGATGCTTTCAGCACCATCTCTTTGAAAGTTCGGTCTAAAACCCAGAGCGGATTCCACTGCCCCACTGACACTGGAGCCACCAGTCGCCACTGATTTGAAGGCTTGAAGTCCATCATTAAAAGTCTGCTCAAAAGTAGTTTGTGGGCCCCCAATCCCTGTGTCAATAGGTTCTCTCTCTGTGTGTGGGAAACTATACTTTGGGCACCTGCATGACAAACTGAAACTGATTTATTATTTTCAATGCAATCCCAGCCATGTCTTCTCTGAAGTAAGTCCTATTGAATTCAGTGTGGCTTACTCCCAGGTAAGTGGGGTTAGAACTGCAGCCTTGGTGAGTTTATGTATATACTGCTTCATATTTCAACAGAAAACTAACCAGTTTACAAACTACAACAAAAATGAATCCACATCAGAAATACAATGCAAATTCCGCGTTTAAAATCAAACAATACTGACAGTGATAATTCAAGTATCACAATTAAACAAATATCTCCAAACTATGTACATCAGCAAAGCAATGAAGAAGCACAAAAACAAATCATGTACGAAACACTGATACATCAAAGTGCAACATAATTACAGTATATCATCACAAAAATCTATTAACACATAGAAACGTAATGAAACACACACGCGCACACAAATATGATCACCAATTTAACTGTCATGGCTTCTTCACACCCAAAGAATCCTGGGAACTGTAGTTCTGTGGCAGGAGCATCTCTAGTTAGGTAACTAGGAGAATCTCTGGTTACATATTCCTAGTCACCCTTACAGTTCCCAGCGTTCCTTGATTCATTAAAGAGGCTTGAAACGTCTGGCAGAAATGCCCCTAGTCTGCTCCAGCCAGGTTCCAGGTGGCTGGAATCAGGAGCTACAAGAAGGAGCGGTGCTCAAATGCAGATGCCAACCCAATGTTTGATCCTTATTCTTGTTAGAAACTGATGAAAGAACACGATGAGACAGTGACCTTTTTGAACAAGGCGCTTCACCAAGATATGCACAAGCTTAGAGGAAGGATGGAGAAAGAGAAGCAGAGGAAATCCTCCACTCAAGACGACAGAAATTCTCCAACGTCTGAGACTGCCTCTTTGCAGGGACCAAACCAGCCCAGCCAGGCTGAGGACAGAGTCCTCTCCCTCTTAGCAGAGAGTAGGTCTCATTGGCACAAATAGAACTGTCTGTCTCTGTGTCTGTGTTGGGATTACTTTTTTAGATGCTTTTTTAAAAAAGAAGTTTTGTTTTAATATGTATTCAAAGATGCTTTGTTTTAATATGTTTTAAAGTCTTTTGTTTCAGATTTTTTAGAGTGTTTTCATGTTTTTGTTTGCCACCCTGTGCTCCTTCTGAGAGGAAGAGCAGGATATAAATTTAATAAATAAATAAATGAAAGAGGTTAAGCTGACCCTGTTGCTTTTTGGAGAAACATTCGTTCGTGGTCCTCTGGGTGCTCTTGATGCTATCAGCACACAGTGATGGCAGTTAAAGGCTCCAGCTGCATAAACTGGGGAGACCTTTGCTGGTTATCGCTAAAGCTGATGACTCTGGAGTTGCTGTCTCAGACCAACCACCACGCGTGAGGTTTGTTTGCTTGGTCAAGGAGCCCCATGTGGTTGTCATGGCCATTTCCAGAGTAGGATGGGCTGCCCAAGGTCTAAGCTAACAGGGTGTGTGCGCTCAGCCCATCCGTATCTATCCTCTCTCACTCTGAGGTAGGGATGGACAATTCCGTCATTTTCGGCTTCTGTCTGTTTTTCCAATCTTACATTCAGTTTCCTCATGTCTGCATCAGTTTGTGATTTTTTTTAAATAAAAAATCTGCACAAAAATGTATACACATTTTTCTGTGCATTTTTAGGAAGATAGGATGTTCCTTATACTGAATCAGACTCTTGAGCCATCTAGTTCTGCATTGTTTGCACTGGCTGGTAGTGGCTCTCCAGGATTTCAGACAAGGCACCTTTTCTCAGCCCTACCTTGTGTTGCCAGGGATTGAACCTGGGACCTTCTGCATGCAAAGCCAATGGTCTATCACTGAGCTACAGACCTTCCCCTTATATATTTTCCTAATATCCTAATGTTTTTGCAAGCAATTTTCCCTAATAAAACGCATTTTTGTATGTTATTTTCACTAACATACACATTTTACTGCAAACTTTCCCCTAATATAAATCTTTTTTTCATGCAGTTCCTATTTGGAAAATGGCATCACAACATTTTGAAGTATTGTTGCATTTCTGTTCCTATACTGGTACAAATCAGACGGGTTCACATTAAAATGAGAACTGAACAAATGTCTCCCCCACTGGTGAGGTCCACCACAGCCAGAAAGGTTGACAGAGATGTTAGTGTGATCCAAGGTAAAGAATGATGCAGGCACACTAACTAGATTATTGCTACTCCCTCACAGATATCAAGATCCTAAAGCAAACTGAACTCCTGCTGAACTTACGAATCACTCTTCTGAATCCTCGGTTCAAACCACTTCTGTCTGGTATGGCTTCCAAAGAGATTGTTGTCATGTCATCTGATGTTGCATCTGACTTTTGCAATGGATTGAGGACTCATAGAAACAAACCCTACTGTTTGCTCCTCTTCTGAAATGTGTTTGTGAATGAATACCTGAAACTGGCCAATAAACTTTCCAACAAGTAATATGAATTTTTTTCCAATTTGTGTAGATGGTAATGAAGCTGGCAGTATGGCATCTTCCAAGTTCATTGCTCTTCTGAAGGATGTGCATTGCCAAATCCAAAAGTGTGCAGAAGCGGTTGGACTGCAGGACATCCATCCTCCAGAATATGGTAACTCCTTGGTACTGTGCTGTCTGTTCTGCCATCAGTATGTAAAGACTTGCATTCAGCACCATGGACAGTGTCCCTTTTTGAGAGAGAGAGTCTACTGGATTGACAGCTTGATTATGGCCTCAGGTAGTTGCCCCTAGGAAGATAGGAAGCTGCCTTATACCAAATCAGACATATAACTCAGTCTGTCTACACTGATTGGCACCGGCTCTCTAGGATTTTGGACAGAGATATTCCCAGCCCTACCTGGAGATGCTGATGAATGAAACTGGGACGTTATGTATGAAAAGCAGGTTGTCTACCATCAAACTATGGCCCTTGAAGATAACTGTGCTGCTCTCACACTTTCCCCTTCCCCTCCCTCCCTCCCTCCCTCCCACATACAGTATATATCAATGCACTGCATCCCTCTGGCTACTGTGTTGATCTCCATGCCCTTCTTCTCCCACCTCTCTCCTCTCTGTTACCCTCTTTCTTTTCAAACCATCCCAACTTATTTGAAAAATTGACTCAAAATTAAATGATGCATGAACACTTAATTTGCACCCTTTTATTCTCAAAAACAGCATTTTATCTTTGTTTCCTGGTTTTGTTTGTTCGTAAGGTGGGAGGGGCTTTAAATGTGAAAGGCACATCACCCTAGTTTATAGTGTTCGAACAATTTTGTTGTTGTTATGTGCCTTCAAGTCGATTACAACTTATGGCGACCCTATGAATCAGTGACCTCCAAGAGCATCTGTCATGAACCACCCTGTTCAGATCTTGTAAGTTCAGGTCTGTGGCAACAAACAAGTCCCCTAACACAAGTCAGGAGCACAAATGTATTTGGTTCATGTTTACCTTTCCTGCAGATGCAGTAAATTCTTTTCAGGACATAATGGACATTCAAATGATTCCCAAATCAGGAGAGCTTGTCCCTCTGCTGGCATCAACCCTTTCTGCGAGAGAATTTGTCATATACCAATACGGCATTGTTCTCCTGCAATTCCTTCGGCCTCATATTGGTGTAAGTATTAAAAAAGTGGAGAAAACCCAGAGGAACATGGAGTGTGAGATATGACATCTGATATGGAACCCAACAACATGAGCAGAATCGGGGGGAGGGGGGAATCTCAGCTTCTATTTTTTTAAAAAGTTCCTAGGCCACATGTTTTCAAAGTAAAACCTGAACAAATTTTAGCTGTTGAATGGATCTGGATTAAACATATACAGCACAATAATATCATCTTCTGATCATGCTACTGATCAGAATGCCAAAAGCAAAGAAAAGAGGCAGACAACGGAGGTAATTCATTTCAAGCATTGGGTGGTGGGATTTCTTCTCTTAACACAGCTTTCCCCAACCTGGTGCCCTCCAGATGCTGTTGGACTCCAACTGACATCATCCTTGACCATTGGCAATGCAGGCTGCTGGGAGCTGGAGTCCAACATCATCTGGAGGAACCAGGATGGAGAAATGAACACAATTGTCAACCACTCCACATGGCTCCCAGTTCATCTCTTCTCACCTTAAACACTTTATTCTCTTCCCTCTGTGCTGGTCAGTTTCAGCCCTTCTGTGATTTTTTACAAAAAACAAACACCTCCGTCTCAAGAAATAACGAAATGATCCCTCCAAAACAATGAGTAAAGAGGTTTAGTTGGGATTACAAATCTATAACAAATAAACAGGCAGAATGAATGTTAGGGGAGTATTTATTTGTGAGATCAACCGTCTTATTCTGGATGTGGCTTGTGCGTTGGCTGTAAGTAGCCCCAGCAAGGCAACAACACAGTTGCAAAGAGAATTTCTATCCACCTGATCTGAAGTGAATCATACCTGATTGTTTCCCCTCAATGTCAGGCTCCAGAGATTGATTTGTGCATTGCTTCCAACATTCCTTCAAGCAACGCACCAGGAAACGCCTTCCGGAACACTTTCTATTACCAGGTATGTCCTCTTGATATGGGGAATCTCCCCAAGACCCAAAGGAGGACAGAATGCCTCAGTTAACGTAAATGAATGTATGGGCCTGCCTTGCGCCAAGTGAAACCACTGGTCCACCCAGGGTGGGAGTGGGGAACCATAGACCCGAGGGATGAATGTGGCCCTCCAGGCCTCTCAATCTGGCCCTCAGGCTGCTCCTTGAGCCACACCCACAAACTATAGTTATGGCCACCAACTTGCATGGCTTTAAAAGGAGATCAGATAAATTCCCAGAAGATCAGGCTATCTATGCCTGCTACCCCAGGCTGGCTATGTTTTCCCTCCTCTCTTGGAGGCAATATGCCTCTCAACCATTTGCTGGGAATTGTTATGGAAATTTGCATATATATGCAGAGATCATCAGCCGTCTGAGCTGCGTGTGTGCCAGTGTGTGTATTTACTTAAGTAGCAGGGTTTTACCCTGCATTGAGATGGCTGAGACTTAAGACTTAGTCAAATAAGAAAAGCTACTTTGTTTATAGAAATGCATAGTAGGTAGGAAAGGCATACCTAGTTCTAACTAACTAAGTTGGAGGCACAATGCCCAGACTTTGGTATTGCTCTCATGGCTCAGGAGAGAGAGCAAAGACGTCTCCTCTGTTGAAGAAGACGACAAAGGAAGGAGGGGCAGGTCAGCTTCCCTGAGCATATCAGTTTACAACAGAAGGAAGTCAGGGAGAGAAGATCACAGGTAAAGGGAGGCAAGCCTAGCCGGCTGGAGGACCCTAACTCTGTCTTCCCTTTGGAATGCAAACAAAAGAACCCAAACAGGAGTTGTTCTTGCCCCACTTCCAACAGGAGTCACAGGTAGAGAGAGAGCACTGTTGCACTCAGGTCCTGCTTTCAGGCTTCCCATGGGCATCTGGGTGGCCACCGTGAGCACAGAGTCCTGGGCTAGATGGGCCTTTAGTCAGATCCAGCATGGCTCTGTCTATGTTACTATGACAATGGAGAAAGCGAGAGAGATTTGGCACAGAAGATTGGAGAGTGCCATTAAGTATTAGAAGCTTAAAGATGAAGGACCAGAAGCTAAAAGCATCTGTTCCCGCGTCAGTCCTCAGTCTTCTGCTTCTGTTCATTTGTTCATTTTATTTTAATGTTGCATTTTCCCCTCCTTAGAATCCTGGCAATAAACTGTTCGTTTTAAGAGAGTGCCTGAGTTGCGTGGGTAGCTTTATTCTGCTTCTGGTGCACTGCCTGGCTCACGTTGCTGCCGAAGACATCAGCCAGGATTCCAGTCCAGCTTTTCGGAGGCTCTTTCACCAGGTATAAAGCCACACCTTGCTGTAAATCCATGAACACCGAAATGGACACTTTTTAAGGGCATGGTCATAAAAGACAGGGGTATCCTGGGTGAGACTCCAGACGTGAGCAAAATGGGCACGAACGAGGCATCGATGTGGTATCGGTCTGTTAACTCCGGTCTAATGATGGTCTTCCTTGGACGCATATAAAGGAAACAACAACCAGAGCTCTGCAAATGCTGAGCTAAGTTGACCAGCGTGCTAATTCATCACAGCAGTTCCTGCTTTCTTAAGCTAAGGGGTTAGTTTCAGCATTAGGTGTACCCTGGGCATAGTGTGGGATTTAGGGGCCCCAGCCAATCTGCACCCAGTGAAAAGCCTGGATTAATTTCTCAAGACACCCAACCAGGAAGTGACCCGTTTGCTTCCTGCTGTCTTCCTATCAGTGATTTGCCTGCAACATGGACATAATTCCAAGGAATTCTTAGGACCAACAGATTCATCGTACCACAAACCCATCTCCCCGCCTTACCCCTCCTCATAATTCTCTCAACGTTTGCTTCCTTGAAACAATATGTACATTAAGCATACTTGGAGGAGTGCTTTTTTCTTTTTCTTTTTTTAACCATGTGATTTTATCTTTGCACCTAAGGCACTCAAGGCCTGCCTGGGTGAAATGTTCTCTCTCAGGCTTCAGACATCAGCAGTTCTAGAAGACAGTAAATCCGCTGCAAATATGATTAATGAGGCTTTCTTGAAGGGGGAGGTGATCACAGATGAGAAAATCAATCTCCTCTCAGGGATCGTTGATGCCAAAGTGAAGCCTTCTGCAGACTTGGAGGAGGTAATTCTTCAGACAGGCAGGCAGGCAGACACACACACAGAGGCCTGTCAGTCTGCTTCACACCCCTTTCCAGAGTTCCCTGTGCCACCACAGACAGAAAGACTGGTTGTTCCCAGTCTAGAAAAGGAAGAGCAGTGGAGAATGGTGGGATACCCCCCAGCAGCCTTCACTATATGTTTATGTATTTACAAGTGGGATCTGCAACAAAATGTTGCAGTGTGTAGGGATGGGTGAGAAATTCAACTCAGTGCGCATTTCAAGCCGAATATATCAAATTTGCCCTTTCCAGAATAATCTGAGAATGAAAACTAAGCCATCCTTTGAAATTCTCACTGATTCAAATTTTGCAATGCAGTTTGCCAACCAACCAAGGTTTACAAAAATGCATGTGTTTATTTCATTTTTATTATGTTAGTGGGAAATGTGCATAAAAATGAATATATGAGTGAAAATAACATAGAAAAATGCATTATATGATGAAGAATGCCTTGCAAAAATGTGTACTTTTCTCAAAACTGCCTACAAAAATGTGTTTACTAGAAGAAATCTGCACTAAGATGCTGGAAAATTTTCATGAGGATTAAAAAAAAATTCTCAAATTGTTGCAGAAAGGGGACAACTGAATTTAAGATTGGAAAAATGAGAAACTTAAGAGAACTGAAACAGAAAGACTTAAAAAAGGATCACAATAAAAAAATTAAAAGTAATTTTTAAAAGCAATGAAATCACGTAAAAAGCCACTAATATTTAGCAAAGCTGTAAAACGGGATGGGACACCTCTTGCCCTGCAGATGTTGTTGGACTCCAACTCCCGTCAGCTCCAGCTAGGACAGCCAATGGTCAGGTATGATGAGTTGTAATGCAAAAAACATCACATAGGCAGCCACAGCTTCCCCATCCTTGAGCTTCATGGCTGAGTGGGGATTTGAACCTGGGTCTTCCAGGTCCTACTCTGACACTCTAACCACCATTCTGATCCTCTGCACTTTGCTTAGGCTAGAACTCCAGAACCAGCAGCATGGGGCTGAGGGCGGGGGTGGGTGAAGCACTGTGCCATTTATTTTTTCTCAAGGGCTTCACACATAAAGCTAAGCCCTAGGTTGTTTAGCCAAGGGGGTTGTGTGAATGTCCAAACCCATTCCAGCAGTCGAACCACAGTTTGTTTTCTGGCAACAACCCACTGTGTGAAATCACGGTTTGCCATTCTATAGACCACAGGGGGTATTCGCTGCTAGTCCTACTCGGAGTAGATCCATTGAAGTTAATACACATTACTAAGTTAGGCGTATTAATTTCAGTGTGTCTACTCTGAGTAGGACTTAGCTGAATACAATCCAATGGCTTGTTTTAGCTATGGTTTGCCATTATGTCTGAAACCAACAACCTTACTTAACTAGGTTTTGTTTAGCCACTCCACCTCTGATGCTCATCAAGTTGCTAGTCAGTCAGACAATTCATGGTTTGTTGAACAAATACTTAAAAACAGACCATGGCTTAATGTTATGTTTGAGCGCAGTCTTTATCTCAGTCATCTATACAACAACCTTCTAAGGTAGGCCAATATTGTCGGTAATAGAAGCTGAAAGAGAGCAGCTGACTAAAGGTCACCTAAGGCAGAAGCAAGGTGTGATGCAGGGAGTGCGCAGCTCACAGCTTTGACTCTTAACTGCTACGTCGAATGCAGAGTGCATTGAGGCCTGACTGTGTTCCCCTTGCATTAGCTCACAGGCCAGGGGCTGCCCTCACCCCACCCCTGAAGCAGCAGCAGAGAAGCTGGATGTGCTCACTGAGGAGGAGACGGCATCTCCAGGAGAACAGCTGATGAAGATTTGCCCCTTGACAAGCTCACAGCAAGCAAAGGATTCTCTGCTGAAGGAAATCCAAGCCCTGGAATAGAAAGTGGCTGAAGGAAAAAGGGAAAGGCCTGAATGAGTCTGTGGAGTCAAAAGACCTGTGTGAAAGGCGGAGTAGGGCTCTCCTAACAACTCCCAGCACCCTTCACAAAGTGCAGTTCCCAGGATTCTTTGGGGGAAGCCAGGACTGTTTAAAGTGGCATAATTCTGCTTTCAATGTCTCGTGCAGATAGGGCCAGATAAGAGCAATGTGGGCAGGACAAAGAGGACCCCAGATGGGCAACAAGTTGGAAACGTGCTTCAGTCTTCTCCCTCAGCTCCCTAGCAAACCCTTGGGCATCGCAAAGAGCTTACTTGGCATAGGGACCTCCTATTCACCTCCCCCAAACACATTTAGCGCCCGGTCCTATTAAAGCTGCTGTCAGCACACAGCTCAAGCTGAGGATGGCAACACTCTTCACAAGGGCATGGTTAACCCCCCACATCCCCTTATTCCTTAAGTAATGCCACCTGGTTGGGGGGGAGGGGGTTGTTTGAGGGGCTTGTAATTAGTTGAAGTTGACCTTTGTGTAAACGATGTATGTTCTCAACTACAATGTGTGTATTACCCTCTTAGAAGAAACAACAAAAACGTTTGTTACATCATATTGTGCATTTTATTTGGAAAATCAATAAAACATATATATAATCTTAACTGCTAAAAAAAAAAAGGGCATGGTTAGTACAATATTCCCGTGCTTGGTACAAGGACGTGGTTAGCTATCATGAGGGCCTCACAGATGTGATAAGGGCAGTAAAGCCCCTGACAAGTACATCTTTCGTAGGAACATGAGATTAAAAGGGAATTTGAAGGCCGGCCCTTTGCCATTTGCCAGAGGAAGCACCAAGCACCGGAATCAGATCCTTGGACCACCTAGCTCAGTACTGCCTGCACTGGCTGGCAGCAGCTCTCCAGTGTTTCAGGCAGGGGACACTCCCAGCCCTACCTGGAGATTTCAGGGGCTGAGCCAGCTGCTTTGCCACTGAGCCACAGACCTTCTCCATACAAGAGTCTCTGGCTAAGTGACGCCAGACGCTTCCTTCCCCACTCGATGGCTTTACAGACCTTTTCTAACTCTACTGTTCTAGAAATGCCCCTTCTTGTTGTTGCTCGAAGTTGTTAACATTAAAATACTATAGATACAGAACGCGGCTGATTTCATCTCTGACAGTTTTCACGTGCAGGCTTAGGAGTTGCATTTGCAACTCTTGGCAACCGGGACATTGCTTTTGAGAACAAGGGAGTGAGAAAGGGGGAATCTTGCTGATTTTCTAGGGTGGGGCCAGAAATCATTTGCTGTCATGTCTGCGGTAGGCAGCACATGAAGCTGAACTGAGCTAAATCATGAAGATGCAAATAAAACGAGTGCAAGGCCAACGCCATGCAGGTGGCCACAAACCTCATTGCAAAACTTTGGTCTTCTCAATCAGTATATTTGTATTCTGCCATTACTTTCCCTACCGCTAGTTCAGATATGTCACTGCCACAGTAATGGTTTTAGCACTCAGGACCATTATCTGTAAAGACTGGATTGTCCAATGGCATGATTGATGCCCTACAGAGCGAGCTTGAGACAACAAGGCAGTAAGACCCCCACTTGGCAGGCAATTAATTTTTTTCAAGTTATCAGCAGTCAGTTTGTCCATTAGGTACTAATGGCCACTTTCCAAAGCTTAATAGCTTTCCCTGCCACCAAACCCCACTTTAAACATCTTTATCCTTGTTTTAATGTGAATCAAGTAAAAGTATCTAGCATTGTTTTAGGGCTGCAGAATTTATACCAGTCCAACAGACAGGTAAAGATTTGCTTCTCATTAAAAGAGTTGGCATTGTCTAATAAACACCACTTGGAGGAACTTTTTTTTTTTACATAAGCCTTTAACTTGCCAAGGAATGAGCACTCTCCAAGTAAGCAGTTTACGCAGTTAATATCCTCAGTTAATAGACTCAGCAGTATAATATGGGCGCTTATAAAACCAGCCCAAGAAATTTTGCTTTTCAGTCAAACAACATGGCCTCCCCCCACCCAGCAAACCTTCTGTTACAGCAGGGGTTACCAACAGGGATTTCTGAGCAAGTGCTATGGACACCGCTCTGGTCATTTCCCCCCTCCTTCCCTCGGGTTAGCCCCACAGAGACAAAGTTCTTTTTTCCAAGGAATCCATGTAAAAGCCAGGTCCAGTAGAATTAATTTGAGCTTTGAAAAGCACATAGAGCTAAAAGAGGAAGTGGGATGGAGTGTCACCATTTTCAACTTCCTTCTTCAGCTCTATGTGCTTTTTCAAGTGAGAAAAGAGTAACCATTGTCACCATCTGGTGACCCAAGGAGACAGCGAGTGGGAGCTCAGAGAGATGATCTTAAGGTGCCATAGGCAACTCCTGACCTGCAGCACCTGACCAGACTAGAAGCTGGATCTTACTTCTAGCACTAGTGATGGGATAGCATTTCACACTGCGCTGGAGGGCAGTAAGATAATGGAGGAGTGGCAAGCAGAGACGGTCTAGGCTGCATGAAACACAGCTCTCTCCCTGTTGAACATCTGACGTTAGTAGCCAGTTTGCTCACTGTGGCAAAAAAATGTATCATTCAAAAATGGAAAGACAAACTCCCTACATTGATAGAATGACTAAGGAAAACAGTACTAATGAAAAAAAAGGACACATAACAGGAATGCCATGTACCATAATTATCAAAATAAGTTTTTAGAGAGATGGGCCTTGTTTACGCAATTTTGGAATGATAAGGCGACAGATGAAATAGTCCCATTTAATTTATTTTATTTAATATAATAATTTATCAGTATGCTTAAAAACACAAGTATGTATAAGAGATTTTTTTTCCTTTCAAAGGTTTTTCCTGATATTTATCCCCTCTCAATGTTTCTGTAACATGTTTTTTGTAACATAAGTTGTGTCAGATAAAGGCTTGTTGAAAGAGAAGAAAACCCATTTGACAAGGGCATAAGAGCCTGCTGGGCCAAGCCAAAGGCCCATCTAGACCAGCACTCCATTCTCACAGTGGCCAAGCAGATGCCCCCAAGGGAAACCTGCAAGCAGGATGTAAGTGCAATACCGTTCTCCCCACATACAACTTGGTGAAGATTTTTTCCCCTTTCAGCAGACATTTCATTTTATTTATTTATTTATTGGATTTGTTAGTCGCCCATCTGGGAGGTTATCCAACCACTCTGGGCGACGTACAATCAGAAGTATAAAATTACAATGAACAATAGACATAAAGACATTAATACATTAAAATCACCACCAATAACTGCAGGGCGCACAGAACCTAATTTTAAGTTGTTCTGAGTTTATGGCTAACTTTAACTTATTGAAACTGTATCCCTGTTGTACCTTGCTTGGAAAAGGCAGGATATATTTAAATACATAGAAGTATTGAGAAGATCCATTTGAAATCCACTTTACCCATCCCATCTTGAGCGGCTCAGAGACAAAGATTTGGTGAACTTCTTCTGGTTCTTACCCTATAGGGAAGAGAGTGGACAACATGCCATCTTATCACCCCCTCTACTCATAGCCTCCTTGCAGGAGGCCACATTATGTCTCCCCCAGCCTTGGAAAAATTCAATTCAGTTTACATTAAAAGGCACACCTACCTAGTTTACACCTTCCAGAACAATGCGGAAACTGAAAGACAGCCTTCCTTCAAAATTCACACTTCACTGAATTTTGCAATGCAGTTCCTGAGCCAAGTAATGTATACAAAAATGCATATACTAGGGCAGCCTTTCCCAACCAGTGTGCCTCCAGATGCTGTTGGACCACAACTCCCATCAGCCTCAGCCAGCATTGCCAATGGTCAGGAAAGATGGGAGTTGTGGTCCAACAACATCTGGAGGCACACTGGTTGGGAAAGGCTGTACTAGGGTAAGTGCCCCTAAAAATGCATTATTTGGGGGGAAATTGCTTTGCAAGAGTGTGTATATTAGGCATACAATGTCATGTATATTGGGAACATTTGTGTTAAAATGCTAATGAGCGTTCTTTATAAAAAAAAAAAAGGCAAACTGATGTGTAAATGTGGAGAACTAGTCTTATGAGTAGAGAAATGAGATCCCAACTGATTTACCCATCTGTCGTCTCCACCCAAACAAAAAGCCAAGACAGCTTTTTTTTAAAAAAGCACATTTTATTAGTAATCAGATTTCCTTTTTACGTTTTCCACAAAAATGTAATTCTGCAGTTCAGTTTCCAGTCTTGCCATAAAAATACATTAAAATCATTTAATTAAAAGTAACATTTAGCCTTCAAGTGTATCAATTTAAAATGTTTTACAAACACAAGAGAAATGTTAAAAAAGAGAGAGAGAGAGCTGGGGACAGGCAGAGACAAGAGTTGTATTAAATGCTTTTGAAAGAGGGCTTTTAAAAAAAAAACACCCTGCCCAGCATTATCGATTGGCGTTGACCCAGTGATATCTGTCTACTCTTGGTCCGGTGAAAGTGGATAACGGCCGACAGGCTTTATAGCCCTTGCACTGAAGGTAGTAAGTGCTGGCAGAGTGCTGCTGGAATCCATCAGGTACACGAGGCTTTCTGCAGGGATTCTGGGACCATAGCTGGAAAGGCTCATTGCACTATATCAAGAGGTCAAAGGGGCAGGGGAGGTTGGAGACAGCAGATTTGTTTCATGTTTGTCTTCAGAGTATGCACAATCAGCACAAGAACATCCAACCAAATTTCAAGACACAGTCACGCGATTCAGCCCTGCTATTTCCCCTGTAACTCCTTCGGCATCTTATACAGCAGGGGCAGCCAACGGGGGGGGGGGGGCTCCAGATGTTTTGGACTACAACTCCCATCATCCTCCACCATCGGCCATGCTGGCTGGGGCTGATGGGAGCTATAGTCCCGAACACCTGGAGGGCACTGCGTTTGCGGTTACCCCTACTGTACAGCGTCAAAAATACAAGGATACAAGGTCTTAGCCTGCATTTTTAACTCTTGTGTTTTAAAAAAACAAGCCTGTTTCTCCATGCTGGCCACAGAGGGAGGAACTTGTTTTTTTTTAAATTGCTTTCACCAAACAAGCTGAGGAGACACAGAGTAATAATCTATGTCTACTTTGCCAGCCCACTCAAGCACCTACATGAAATTTATGTTTGCCGCTGCTTTGTAAGCAAAGTAGATCAAGTTTTATTGACAAATGGCCGCATAAAATTCAGTTGGTACCAGATTCCTAGTCACCTCTGGCAACTGAGCAAATTGTTAAATACAAGACTATTTCCCAGTCGTCACCTTCTCCCATTCCTGAGGCTGTCTTGAGCCATTTAGGCCAGACAGTTTCTTCACCTTGAACTCCCCTGCCCCTATCTACTTCTGCAGACCCTTTCCAGGACTGCTAGAAGCAGCACAGGCCACTCAGCCGGGTCTACTAAAGAGACCAGCTCAGTCCGACTCCTCTTCCCCAAACACTTTCTATCCGGCTGATCATTCTAAGAACTTGGCAACTTTAAGAACATCTGTCTTGGTTTGCAGAGAGCCCCCTGCAAGGACTGTCTAGTTTTGTCATAGTCAACATTTGTAGGGAAGGGCATGCAAAAGGTCCAAGACTCAATCCTCAGCAAGTTCCAGGTAGTATTGGGAGAGACTCCTGCCTGAAACCTTGAAGAGCCACTGTCAGTCCATGACTCAGAGCTTGGAAAAGTTACTTTTTTTAACTACAACTCCCATCAGCCCAATCCAGTGGCCATGCTGGCTGGGGCTGATGGGAGTTGTAGTTCAAAAAAGTAACTTGTCCAAGCTCTGGTCCATGTAGACAATACTGAGCTAGATTGACCAAAGGTCTGATTCAGTATAAAACAGTTTGTTATGTTCCTTAGGTAAATGATTCTGGGAGCCTTTTGGTATCAAGCTGTCCCTTCCCTGCTATGTCCCTTTAGTACCCATTTAACAGGTTCTTTCTCTTTCATATATATATTCCTTAAACCTGAAAGCCAAGGGTGGGGACAATGTTTCAGCCCAAGGGGTAGCCCAACAACTGGCCCACTATCTACAGACCATTTCTGATAGGTGGCAGGCTAGCGTGTCTGGTAAGGGGCTTGCTGTCAGTGTCAATCAGCTGACAGCAAGCCCAGCTTTGTCTGGCTATAGGTGTGGTTTGGATTCAAACTGGCCCTGAAAACTGAAGTGAAGAACAAGTGTCTGTTTGCAGGTTAGGACTACTTCCAAGGGGCCTGCTGTCAACCCTGATCAGTGCAGTCAGGAAACCCACTTGCCAAGGAACAATCAGGAACTGGGGATGGAAGGTTCTGTCAATTTTGGTTCTCTCAGTGTCTCGTGCTTTCAATTTAAATTCGCCATATTTCTGCAGAAATTTGCTATTTTTTAAAAAAAAATCCCACATGAAAATTCTTAATTTTATTGCTAATTTCTCCTAACCCACACATTTTGTATGAAATTTTGACTAATGAACACATTTTTGCAAGCAATTTCTCCTAATATAATACATTTTATAATGCACCAATATATTCATTTCTATGCATTTCTTCCCCTAATATATGCATCTTGGTAAACATTGGTCAGCTGGAGAACAGCACCACAAAATTCAGATGAATGCAGAATTTGAAGGAGGGCTGTGTTTCAGTTCTCCTACTGTTTCAGAGAGTGCAAATTTGATAATTCAGCTTTAAATGCAGACTAGTTTGAATTTCCCTCCCATCCCTCTTGGGGATGCCCTCTAAGCTTCCGATTGTTCCTCTGCAGCTGCATCTTTACCTCCTCCACACCTGACGTCATATATGATGGGAGGCGGGTGGGGTTTGGGGAAAAATCTTTAGGGCAAATTAGGACCCCTACTGAGCCGAATTAGGCCTGCGGGTGGGAGGTCCCCCATCACGACTGTAAGTCCTCTGAACAGGCACATCAGTACATTTGCCATGCCCAAGTCAGTCCTAGCAGTAAACAGATTGAGAGGAAGGCAGACAAAAGCTACTCACTCATCCATCGTGGGCTGCTCTCTCACCTGGTAGACACTGTTCGGGTTGCTGACGGTGGGGATGCTTTTGGGCTCTCCAGCAGAGCTCTCCTCATCAGAGAAGGTGCTGGAGGGGCAATCCAGCGTCTCCGCCTTGTCCACAGCCTGCCTGATGCGTTGAGGGATGTCATGGTGCTCTGTGCTGCCTTCAAAGTGAGCCACTGTGAAAGGGGGGTTGTTCTCACCATATCTAAACAGAGAGAGAAAGAAGGGTGGAGTGGGCAAAGGTTGCCCAACAGCTGCAGAGAAGGCAGTGTCATCTCAGAACCATAGAATAATAAAAGTTGGAAGGGGCCTATAAGGCCATCAAGTCCAACCCCCTGCTCAGTGCAGGAGTCCAACTTAAAGCATACCCAACAAGTGGCTGTCCAGCTGCCTCTTGAACGCCTCCAGGGTTGGAGAGCCCACCATCTCCCTACGTCATTGGTCCCAGTTAGGAAGCTTTTCCTGATCGAACACAGCCAGCCTTTCTTCTGCCTGACATTTGCCCAAGGGAGCACCAGTTACAAGCTCTACTGAGTATGAATACCTAGCATGTGTCACCAGTCAGAGGGTTGTATCCAACTAACCTCAGAGTAGACCTACATTAGTAGATCTTTACTAGGACTAAAGTAGGCCTTTAGATATTTTTATCTAGTAGCAATCCTTGCAACAGCCCTGTAAGTAGGGCCAATGCCCACCATCAGGCGGAGTGAGGTCTCAGGCTGCATGCACTGGGCCCTGCAGATGTTGCTGGACTCCAGCCCCCATCGGCCCCAGGGAACATGGCCAGGGATGTTGGGAGATGTAGTTCTGCAACCTCTGGAGGGCCAAAGGCCCCCCACACCTGCCCCCATACTATCAGGTTAGAGGACTGAGGCTCAGGGAAACATGTGAGGGGGTTGATAAAGGCCAGCTAGAGAAGTTCACAACAGAAGAGACATTCAAGGCGGCAATTTCTTTATTCACATCATGGCTCGGCCTCTCAGCCATGTTGCTGCATCAGCCTTCAGATCCCCAATTCGAGGATTCCCCCATCCTCCAAAGAGTAGCATTTAAAGCAAGAAGGAAACAGCTATGCTAAGGTGCAGCTAGGTTAGAGAATCCAAAGATAAGTACCAAAGATAAACACACACAATGCCAAATGCACACTGCAAGCACTTTATTTAAAATCCAGAGCTCACCTGCAGCTTACTTCAAATGGATCGACCCAAATGGTAATCTCCTTTGGTAAGCCAAGGCTGTCAAAGTCCACATTGCTCTCCAAACATGCCTGGTCCAGTAGAGGGTCTCTTGCCTGGAACTGGTTTATCCTTATACACCTAGACAAATAGGAGAGGTACTCTGCCTGGTCCATTACCACTCATCTCCTCCACCCCACACATTACAATATCATCTTCACTGAGAACAGTCATGCCATGCAATCCACCCTAGGCCCATTTTATGAATGGGAGAAGGAAACAATGGCTGCAGGGTTCAAGGTTCTTCGGCTGCACATCCATCACTTTGCAACTGCTATGCATGTTTCATACAGCTGAAAAGATGGCACAACCTTTGTTGTGTGGGCAATGGATAATCATGACTTATTTAAGGCCGCAGCTTATACAGTCCTGACTCTTATACAAGACAAAAGTCAGATGGCACCAATTCTGTACATACAATACTAACAATCAGCCTGTAGTGACACAGAGCGATGCTTTTCCACTGGTGGCACCAGTGTCGTGGAATGCACACCCTACTGAAACAGAAGAGGCTCCATCTGTATTGGCATTCCACCGGTTTTTGAAGACACACCTGTTTACACAGGCATCCCACTGGATCAACCCAAGTCTCCTGTTTTAGTTACTCCGGTGCTTTAATGGGATTGTTTTATTGTGGATTTTAATTATGAGCATTTCTAGTTTAATGCTTTTGTAATTGGATTTGAGACTTTTAAACCACTTAGCAGCCCATTTTGGCGTTAAGTGGGATAAAAATTATTAGTAGTAATACCACCATTGTAAAGCCAAATTCATTAACTTCCAAACATTTTTCGTTGAGTTTTTCAGTGCAAAATAGTCACCAGATCCCCGAATACTCAGATACTTGATATCAGGTGCTTGGTTTTGTTATTTGATATCTGCATTTTGACAGTCCAACATGTAGCTGCATTTCATATTTGACAGCTTATAAGACTTGTTCCACAGGGATCAAACATCAACAAAGGTCCAACATACTGGTTCAGAGGCAGAATTTCACCAGTTTGAGGAGGTGTCAACTACTTTAAGAGAACACCTAGGGCACTTCCAGACTATCGCTATTTAGGGTGGGATCCAATCACACACCGGCAAATTCAGGTTGTGCAATTATTGTTGATTGGGAGGCCTTGTACAACAAACCCGCTTCCCTAAAAGATAGAGCAGTTTAAGATAAGAACAGTGCTGCAAAAATGCATTAGAACACTTCCTTTGATACAACATTGTCTAACTTCCCTGCAAACAGATCAAAATGAATGCTAATTAAATATCCAATATAGTCTAGCCTTCCTGGAAAGAAATTAGGATGAAGGTTCAATAAACAGGTCATCTGGAAGTACACCTAGTATTACGTTTTAGCTCCACAACACCGTCTCAGAGACCCCTAAGCAACACACACAGAGCACAAAAACCTTGTCTTGAATAAGTTACTGGAGTTACAGACCTCTAGAGCAGGTGTGGGGAACCTGAACTACAACCCCCATTAACCCGGCCAATGGCCAGGGATGATGCAAGTTGTAATTCAGCAACCTCTGGAGGGCCAAAGGTTCCTAATACCTGCTCTAGAAACATGCAAGTCCCCCATTCTTGCACCAGAACTAGGCAAAAGGGCAGGGAGGTTACACAGGTGCCACTTACCTAAAGGCTTGCCCTCTTGAGGGATTGTCAGGGTACCAGTGGCCCTTGTACTTCTCAAACAAAGTAGTCATCAACTTGGACGCAAACTTCTCCATTTGCTGTTTACTCAACTGGGTGTGCCTTTTCACCAAGCGCGTGATGAAGAAGACGGTAGCAGCTATTTCATCCTTCATGCCTTTTTCCCTCCAAACCAATGCAAGATTCAAGAGAAGTCTCTGGATGGAAAGCACAGATAGAAGATGAAGTGGGGGAGACATGATCTCTGGTAACCCACCACGGGCTTCTTTGTCAACTGTCCTTAGCTTCAGCAACCAGGCAAAGTTACAACCATGCTAAGCTTCCACATTTTTTTTAAAAAAGAGGCCCTTTAATCAATCAGTGGTTGCTGTTTTTTCCTATTGAGGATTGCAGCCACACAAACTAAGAATCTGGGCAAATTTATTTGTGCTATTCTAACACTAGGTGCCCATACACTGAAGAACCGTTGAACATGCATCTCAACATGCCAGTCTGAATACAGCGTTTCCTTGCAAGAGCATCATTCTGTTTTCAGCACTTCCCAACCATATCTCTCACAAGCAGCTTGCGAGCAGTGGCTATCCCACAATGTCTGGGATTCAGAAGAGTGTCAGTTCCAGGTTCTGGAGGGCCTGCAGACAAGACACCCTCCATGCCTGCCCTCCTTCAGCAAGTCTACCTTCGCACTGCAGCAACGTCAGGGGGCTCGTGTCAGCGTGCAGACCCTCAGCAGATGCCCAGCCATGCGAACCCAGACTCAAAAGCTATGCTTCCTGGGAAAATCTGGGGTCCCATTTTTACTGGGTTGGCAGACCTCTCTTCCGTGGCTGTTTCTAACAAGTTTTTAAAACTATCTAACCTGGGGCCAGCCCTACATTTTACAGCAGGAAATTATTTCAATATTTACGCTCCTTTCTACGAAAATGCATGCTCAAGGCAGCATGATGGGTATGCAGGATATATGATCGGAGGTGAGCTAAGATACAATCCTAACCGCAGAATCCCATGAGTTAATTATGGCTATACTATATAAAGAAGCCATCTTTTTCTGTCCCAATTTGAGAGGGAGGTCTGTCCACTCCCACCAAACTATGGATGGTTTACAGGACTCCCATCACACAACTCGTTTCTCTCTCTCTCTCTCTCTCTGAAGAAAAACTCTACAGAAAGGATGACAGCAATCGCAGTCTGACAGCACTAGAAGCACCACATTCTTGTCTTAACTGTACAGCAGCCTGTTTCGGATATAGCCTTCATGAAGCATTTATGCTACAGCAGCCTTTGCCAACCTGGTGCCCTCTAGGCATTTGGGACCACAACGCCTATCAGCCCCAGCCAGGCCAGCTAATGAGGATTGCAGTCCAAAACAGGTACCAAGCTGTCGAAGGCTGCTCTACAGGGTCATACAACATAGTCAGCACACTTTCCTACTTCTCTTGCAATCTCTCCCCTAATTTGCCTCTCCCCCTCCCCCACATTGCCCCATTGAGCTATAGTTATCTCTTTACTCACCAGCATAATATGGTTATTGCATTTAGTGACAACACTCCCACCTGAGAGAGAGAGAGAGAGAGAAATAAACAAAAAGACACACACCTCACCTTGAAGGACAGGTAGAGAAGAACAGCCAAACCTCTAGTTGTGTTTCACAAGCCCAGCTACTCACTGGCTCTACTTCACGAGTTAAGGGACCCAAGCGAGAAAAGCAGGTAAACAATTAAACTTTGAGACCACTTAAGAGAGCTGTAGGGTTATTTCGTTTCCTCTTGCAGCCACCCCTCTCCTTCCCCAACTACAGCTCTTTTGCTAATTAAAACAGCTCTCCCTGCCTTAACCTCTGGCTTATATATACAAAGCAGCAGCGGGTCCAGTGGGCTCCAAAGCAGGTGTGTCCCATAGAATTAAGTGTATCAAGCAAGATGGCCAAGATAGAGTCCTTCGCTGTTTATTTTTCTTTCTTTCTCTGTTCTTGGTTTCTAAAGAAATCCCCATTGCAGGTCCTGATCCTCAAAAGCCCTCATCAAAGGCTGGAGTTAGCAGGGCAGAGCTATTTTCCCACATGCAGCCCTTATGTAGAAGCTCCTCCTGGCGCGGCTGGATCAGAGGAGGGGAAAGCTTCAAGTCTAAACTGCCGCTTACACGTACTTGGGGCCCCTCCAAATATACTCTTTATTGTGCACTCATGATGATTTGTGCTCATGATGGTATCAGGGTGGTCATAGGCGATCCTGCTTTTAATACTGTTTGGGCCTGCAAAAGTTTCAGGGCGGACATACTGTTTCATTCCTAATCAGTGCATGTCCCTCTGCCTTCCTGCTGAAATCCTGTAACTTTTTATACCACACAAATTTTGGGGTGGGCTTTGTTTTTTCTGTTGGTCCTACTTTTGCTGTGCCATAGTGCAGGAGTGTCCCTCCAGAAGGCTTCTACAAGGCGTCTACACCTTTAATAGTTGGGTTGTGTAGAAGAAGGCAATTCAGCACCTGTAGCTTGTCTTGAAAGTTACACCTGTTGAAATCCCCCCTTCCTCTTCTTCCACACAGCCATTAAAGGAGCACAAGTCCTGGCCTCATCCCCGTTTCACACAGCATTTAAAGGTGTAGGAGCCCTGCCATCTTTTGCATGATAAGCATTACCTGCTGAAATTCCATCTTCCACACAATGTCTGAAGATGAAGAATACTCTTTTACATCTGACCACCTTAGTATTTGCACTTGAGACAAGATGTAGTCACTCTGACCACAAAGATTTAACTCTAGCTAGGAAAACAGCTGAACCCTAAAGAATGTCAACTCTGATAGATACCATTAGTAACATTCATTACTCTAGTAACTCACACCAGGAACGTTTTAACAAGTCGTCTCCCACATGCAAAAGTAAATTGGAGCAGTGATTTACTGGTGACACAGAGCAGAAAATAGAACCACTGCTAGATGAGGGTTGAAGGAGATGCTATAGCAGTTCAACATTTGCTTTGCGTGCAGAAGGACCCAGGTTCAATTCAGTATCTCCAGGTAGAGCTGGGAAAAATCCCTGTCTGAAGCCTTGGAGCCGTTGCTATCCAGTGTAGACTGTACTGAGAGGGATGGATGAGTCGGCTGATGAAATAAGGCATCTTCTGATGTTTTTTGGTAAATAAAGACTGCTTGGAGCATATGAGAGAAGTCCAGAACTTTTCCCTATCTGGTTTTTACTGAGAATGGGATGAAGGAATGCCTGAAGCGGTAAAGAAAAGTTTGAAACCAGGCATGGGATCTTAGCAGCTGCTGGTCAGGTCAACAGCTTTCTCCACAGAACCTGATTTCTGAACCTTTCAGAGGAAAAAACCCTTCTGGGAGGGTTTAAGGGATGTTGCTTTTCACTGTCAAATGTTTAACAGTCAGCCCTGATTGACTGCAGGTATACAAGCTACTACTGCCTGGAGATGCCAGAGGCTGTTTTGATTGTGGGGTGTTGTTGCGGGGCTTTTGCTTGCGCCAAAATATAATTCTGCTGGCCAGTTGTTTTTGCTGTTGCTGGGATTAGGGTTGCCGGGTTCAGGGCCTGATCCTGATCCTGTATCTTTAGGAGAAGAGAAAATCAGCCAAGTGTAGGTGTTCTTGCAACACTGTAATGAGAAAATCCACAAGGTGGAATTTGTGCATGGGGAAGTGTTTTTGTATTATTGTTGAGCCTTATTATGAATTATAAGGATTTTGTTTCAATTTATTGTATATTTCATAATAAGATGTTTCACTTACTATTTGACTATTTGTATTTTGTTTTGTAACAGTGAATTATGTAACTTCTTTTGTGTTGTGAGTTGCCTTGACCGTAGATTGCTATGGAAAGGCGGCATACAAATAAACCATGATGATGATGGCTTGTTCCAGGAGACAAAAGGGCATTTAACAGCATGAGTCTATGGATGTTTACTTGGAAGTAAATTCCACTGAGTTCAATAGGCATTACACCCATGTAAGTCTGCATAAGAGCAGTCTTAACTGGAAGCAAGATAACAATGTCTAAATTTTCTGGTATGAACAGTACCCTCACCCCACCCAGTACTTAGTTGGAAGTTCACAACCTCTTCGTTGCCTGTAATTGCGCTTTTCTACAGCATTGCAGCTCCTTGGCTCAGATCTCTTAATTCCATCTCTTCCTTTCCATGTCCAGAAAAGCCCACCAAAAGGAGCCAGCTGCAGGCACGGCAAACATAACCACTGAAAGATGTGGTGCCTGTTTTAGCCAACACCCTTAGGATGCAATCCTGTGTATACTCATTCCTGAGCAGACCTGCGTAAGATTATTGTTCCCAAGGACTAAGAGTCATTGAGTTGACAAGCCTGCTATTGTACTGTTACAACACCTAGCAACCCTTTGATGGTAACTTAGGGGAAGTGATTATTTAAAGATAGAATATTATTGTTGTCACTTTTTTTTTTGGCAGAGTTCTGAAGGCTTTTAGCAGGAATGTGGGAGACAGACTTTAAAAGGGGCAAATGGAGGGGCAGCAAGAGGGAAAACTTCACCAGTTACATTTCTACCTAGCACCTACTAATGCTAGCAAATACTCTATAATGAAGTCTCCTCCATAGAGCTAGACTTCAGTCTGCAAAAATCAGGGGCAGAGTGAGGTAAGAAAGCCCCCCTCTTCTGAGGATGCTACATACACTGTATTTACTCCTTTCTTCAATTTCCTGATTTTTTGGGGGGGGGATCCAGTTAGGTTTGGGGTCAGTATTACTTCCTCAGCTACTTAGGAGTATTGTCTCTTAGCTGTGCTTAGTTTACCTTGCCAGAAGCCTGGTAGTCACTGCCAGAAACTCAGTAGAATAACTGAGTGTTTTGTATTGCATAGAAGGGCAATCAAACTGCCACTTCAAGTGGGCTCTCCCCCCCAGCTCACCTCTTTGGCAACTTATCCTGAGCTGCTGACTAGAGACGCTGTAAAAAACAACAACGATATGAGTCACCCTAGTGATGACAAACACACAGTGCTGGAGGCTCGCAGAGCATTCCTCAAATTCAGAGAGGCATAGAGAATAAGGCTGACAATGGCTACTAGCCACAATGGCTGTGTTGTGTGTGCTACCTCCAAGATTGGGGCTGGTATGCCTCTGAATGCCAGTATTTGGGAATCGCACTGTTGCACTCAAGTCCTGCTTGCCAGCTTCCCATTCAGGCATCTGGCTGGCCACTGTGAGAACAGGATGCTGGACTATTTATTTATTTATTTATCATTTGATTTATATCCCAGCCTTCCTCCCAGCATGAGCCCAGGGCAGCAAACAAAAGCATAAAACACTTTAAAACATCATCAAAACAGACTTTAAAATACATTAAAACAAAACATCTTTAAAAACATTTTTTTAAAAAAGCTTTGAAAACATCTTTTTAAAAAACGGTTAAAAACATATATATAGTCAGAATTGCCCGTGAGTTTCCTACAGGTAGGGGAGAAGAAGACTTTAATTACTGGATTTGTTTCTTTTTTAAAAAATCATAAAACAGTGCAATAAAGTTGCTTGCCCCTTGGTTTAAAGAGAGCTGAAGTTCTCACGCAGTCCAAAATCAGGTTCTATTCTGGCTGCCAATTAAGATCAAGGTGCTGATATTGGTTTACAAAGCTCTACAGAGCTTCAGGCCAGGATACCTAAAAGCTCATCTCTCCCCTTATATACCCGACCAATCACTGTGCTCTGCAGTAAGGATGTGCTAGAATTCTGCCCAGTTCAGATTTGGTACTGGATTTTCTATTAATTCACCTATTCTCTATCATGGCGGATTGGATTTTTTTGTAGCAATTTTCTGCGGCTATTTTCAAAATTTGTTTTTGTTTTAAAATCTGCCTCTAAAATATTGATATTAATAAGTTATCAATATTTCCTTTCAAAATATTTATCTCTTTTAAAATAATCAATATTTCCTTTAAAAATATCGATATTAACATCAATATATTTTCCAAGGGAAAAAACCAGATGGCTAGAAGCAGTGGCTAGCGGACAAAGAACGAACTCGAATCTATACCAGCCTGTTAGGTCGAAGTAATGCTTTCAAACCGGCACCGGCCAACGGATCCCAGCCCTACTTGCAGGAGTAGGCCTCCTGCAGATGCCGTCTCACCAGGAGGGCTCTTCCCTGCAGTATAGGAACTGGGCCTTTAGCATGGTGACATCTGCCTACACTCCTTCCCTTTACATATCAGATAGGCACCACTCATTATTACTGTCTTTTTGGTGCCTGTTGGAGACCTTCCTTTTCCAAGAAGCGTTTTCAGTGGAGATTCTTATTCCATTCCAAACCTGTATTGGATCTGAAATTGTTTGCTTATGTATGAAATGGTTTTGAATTTTTTACACATGAAATGGTTTGTTGTTGATGTTTTTTTTGTTAAACTCCTTCGTGATGGGTTATAGGAAGCAACGCATAAAGAGCACGAACTAAATAAAATAAGGAATGAATAAATGGTGTTTGCACAGGTAGATTATATGTCACAGTGGTGGCGCAGCTCTTGTGGCAGGTGTGGGGAACCTTTGGTGTTCCAGAGATGTTGCTAAATTATAACTCCCATCATCATCCCTGGCCATTGGCCATGCTTGCAGGGACTGAAGGGAGTAGCATGCTCCAGTCACTCTAGTGTTTGGATGTGGTTTTGTCTCTAGTCTCCTACACCAGGGAATAGGTAAGTCACAGCACTGTTCAAGGAGAGACAGGAGCATTTCTGCTATAGCCAGGCTGATGGGCCTTCCAGCTCCTGTCCAGAAATATGGCAATCCCCTGGCCCTCCAGATGTTGCTGAATTACAGCTCCCATCATCTTTGGCCATTAGCCATGGTTGCTGAGGCTGATGGCAGTTGCAATTCAGCTATATCAGGAGGGCCACGGGTTCACCACCTCTGTATTTGTAGCACCTCCAACTTGCCAATTGCTTAGAATATTAAATGTTGTTTTTTCACACTGACACAGTCGGAGCCCCCCTTTGCTGACACCTTAGTCTCTTAGCAGTAGTCTTTTCCCTACCCTCGTCCCATCATTTGTCCCTTTGCATCATGGCTGAAGGTGTGTTGGGATGGGATGGGGTAGAAATTCAGTTTGCATCCAAAGGGGAACCTACCTCGTTCCCACTTTCTGAAACAAGATGTAAACCAAAACACAAGCCATCCTTCGAAATTCTCACTTATCTGAATTTTGCAGTGCAGTTTTCCAGCCAAGTAATGTGTACCAAAAATGCATATACTAGGGTAAAGTGTCCATAAAAATGCATAAATTAGTGAAAATAATGTACAAAAATGCATTATGTTAGGGAGAATTGCTCTGCAAAATGTGTATATAAGGGAAAATTCACATTAAAATGCGGATGAATTTTTAAGAGGGTTTTTTATTGCAAACTGATGTGGAAATGTAGGCAACTGAACTTAAGACTGAAAAAATGGGAAACAAATGGGCAGATTCACCCCTCCCTAGAGCTGAGCCTCTGAGTAAGGGTGCTTCTAGACTGTCACTATTGTTGAATAAGATTCAATCACATTCCAGCAAATTCAGGTCACTCGATTATAATTGATCGGGAGGTCTTGCACAACAAGTTTGCTTTCCCACATGACTGGACTTTTTGCAGTAAGGAAAGTGGTAGGGAAATGTACTGGAAAGTGTTGATGCAACATCTTCTAAACTCCCCGCATACAAATCGGAATGAATGCCCAATATATATTTGAGGTCATCTAATCTCTCAGCAAACAAATCAGGATGAATGCTTGACAAACAGGTTGTCTGGAAGTGACCCAAGTGTCAGAGACCTCACAACTCAAACTATCCATAGGTGAGTTGCAATAATTGCTGTTTTCGTCCTGTGCTTTCTGTTTCTTCTGGCTATGGAGGTTACTCAGTGAAGATCTTCAAGGAGTCACTCCAGATTTGGGGGAAGACTGTGGGCTTTTTTTGCAGTTTACCATGCAGGATTTTACACCATTCCTAAGGGTCTTCCTTCTAAACATCAGTGGGTGCTACCAGCCTTCTGCAGAATCAGAGGGAAGGTCGCCATCCTTATCTTGGAAGACAATCTTACTCGGCCACGAGTGATTGCCAATGAATGAATGAATGAATGGGGCCCCAAATTCAGCCCAAGCATTCCTTGTTAGATTAAATTATGGGTCTCCCCAGTCTCTGGGCAAGCCCAGGCATGACCAAAATAAAAAGTCATCCACCAGTTCTCTAGCAACTGCAGGCCTGACCTGGAGCAAACATTGCTCTCCTAAACACAATTTGAATATGGTGGCTGTAAATTCTGCAGGGACTTTCTTGGACACCCTATGGAAATGCCCCCTTTTTCAGCATTTTCATTCTGTCTGGTCTTAAATGGTCCAGAAACGGAATGGCACATCACTTCTGCAATGGAAGAAAACTTTTCATGTCTGTCTGTAGACCAAGAAGTGAAGGGCAAGGTGTGAGAGACTGATTCATCCTTGGAGGTAAGGTGGTGGTGGTGGTGAGCTGGGGGCAGGAAGGACTTTTCACAGGAGACTTGTAGCCACAAGAGGGATGTGGGGTGTGCTGGGGAAATTTATTTTTTAAAAGTTTGAGCTAAGATATACTTGCCTTCTGTGGAGTCACGGCTATCCAAATTAAGGGCCAACTCTTCAAAATAAGGATTATTTCTCTGGTACCACCATGAGGAGTAAATCATGAAATCATAACACGTGGGCCTCACATTTTAGCCCACAACAAAGTTTAGAAGACCATCAAGCATATTTTTATTAGCCTGGCTTTCCACCAGTCAATTCGTACAACTTAAATGTATTCACATACTGGAAAGTGTCGGATCCCTTTAGCTCAGGGTTGGGGAACCTGTAGCCGTCAGGCATGATGGGAGTGGATGCCCAAGGATCACTGGAGGGCCACAGCTTCCCCATTCCTGCTTTAGAGAATCCAAAAGAAAGGCGGCTATGCTTTTAAAGTGTGCAATGTCTTCAAAGAGGAAATCCATCTTTCATTTTTTTTTCCTTGACAAGTTTGGAAATAAGAAAGGCAGCATGTTTTCCTATTGCAGTTGTACCAGGAAAGAAAAATAAGTGGTGGGATCAGTTTTTTTTGGTTGGATTATGTGGGAGGGAACTAAAATAGGTTGTAAAATTAAGAGGCCAGAATTAGTGAAAAAATGCTGGGCAGTAACACTTCCCCATCTGCAACCCCATAAAGAATGCTGGGGTCTGTCATCCCCAAACACCAGCAGCCATCATTTGGCTTTTTCAGTCCAGGGTGTAAGTGGAAGCCCTCAGTTAAGTTACTCTGTGGAGTGAGGACCATAGAGGCTCATACTGGCATTGAGCATCCCTATACAGTCTCCCAGGTCATTTCCAGACAACCTGTTTATCGGGCATTCACCTTGATTTGCATGCAGGGAGTTTAGACAATGTTGCATCAAGCATCATCCCACACTTTCCAGTACCTTTTCCTGTCACGTTTCTTGTTGCAAAAATCCAGTTTTTTTTAGGACTTCAAGGACTTCAAATCAACTTTAATAACACAACCTGAATTTGCCTGCATGTGGTTGAATTCCACCCGAAAATAGCGAAGGTCTAGAAGCGTCCCTAAACTTCTTTTGGTGGCCTTTGCAGGAAATGTTCTTTGCAGACTGCAGGTTATTCCACCTGCCACATAATAAAACCATTTCAGATGTGATTATGCAAAAGTTGAACTAGAGAGAAAACTTGGGCTGCATACACACATCATACATTTAAGGCACATTAAAAGCACATGATTCCCCCCCCATCAGAACTCTGGGAAGTGTAGTTTAAGGGTGCTGAGAAAGGTAGCTCTGTGAGGGAAGGGTGAGAAATTCAATTCAGTTCGCATTTCAAGCCGATTCCATCCAATTCACACTTCTCAAAAAAAATATGAGAACCAAAACAGAAACATCCTTAGAAATTCAAATTTATTCTTATTTTGTGGTGCAGTTCACCAACCAAACAATGTTTACAAAAATGCATATGGTAAAGGAAAGGATGCATACAAACGGATGTATGTGTGAAAACATGCAAATATGCATTATATGACAAGAGATTGCTTGCAAAAATGTATACAGTCAAAACTGCCTTTAGGAGAAACTCACACTAAAATGCTGGAGAATTTTCATGAGTTGTTTTTTTTAAATTTACAAATTGCTGCAGAAATGCGGAGCGATTAATTTAAGACTGGAGAAATGGGAAACTGAGAGAACTGTAATTGACAGATCTTTCCATCCCGAAATTCTATGAGGGGTAAACTACCGTTTCCAGGATTCTTTGGAGAATACAAAGAATCATGTGCTTTAAATGTGCTTCAGTTGTATTTTGAGCGTATGCAGCCTTTTTGTCTCTGATGGCCCACTAGAAGGTGACCTAGGAGGAAGTAAACCAGGGGATCCCCATCACAGTCTGAAACATATAGTGAAATTGAAAGAAGGTTCAATTTCAAAGGATTTTCTTTTATTTCGTTAGAATATTTATATCCTGCTTTATCGCTCTAAGAGGCTTAAAGCCAATTACAAAAAACTCACGCGCTAAAAATGGTGCCAGGATGATTTATTTGCAATAAGTATAATATAGCAACAACTGATCATGATTAAAATATAATACAAAAACAGGTTACTGGACTATCTTCCCTTTGAAGTGGTACTGTATATAAGTTTTGGATTTTATTCACTTTTCAGTCTTAAGCATACTTGCTAGGGCAGGGATAGCCAGCTGGGTGCCCTCCAGATATTCTTAGAGTATAACTCCCATTAGCTCCAGCCAGCATAGCCAATGATCATGGATGATGGGATTTGTAGTCCAACAATGTCTGAGGAGGGCACCCCATTGGCTAGCCTGGGTCAGAGAGAAAGCCCTGTTGAACACAGTGGAATTTACTTCCAGGTATGTATATACCTAGGATTGCCCTGTAAAGCTCTGATGTACTTGGACATTCAGTGAAATTGCACTGGAAAAGTTCCATAATATGGTATTTTGATTCACGGGGGTCTCTTTTTGTGTTTTCCTTGAGCAGTGTAGAAATAATAATCTGTAAACAGGACCCTTACATTTATTTGCTCCCAGGTATTTTAAGCGTTTATGTTATAATTTTATATTTTTCTTTTTTCTTTTGTTGCTGCTTGTGTTTATTGTTTGTTGTCTGATTTTATTGTTGATATTTTGTATTTTAACCTTTTTGTACACCGCCCAGAGAGCCACTCGCTATGGGCGGTCTATAAATGAAACAAACACACAAATAAATAAATAAATTTCTTTGTTTATTTATCAAATGTATAAACTGATCAAAAAGTTATCCAAGCAATGTACATATAAAACAATTGGAGAAACCCCAGCTAAAAATCCATAGTCCAATTATAAAACAAATATACATGAAGCCATCATTATTTAAAAAACTATAAATATATATACACACACATATATACATGGAACCATCATTAAAATATAAAACCAATGCAAGTTTTAAAACAGATATAGGTCGCTAAATTAGATTTTGCACCTTATAGCCTCCAGGCTCCTTGGAAAGTCCCTGAGAGGTCCAGGGACAACATCTAGAGTCTTCCCTTCTCACCACTTTCAGCCTTCACCCCACTTTCTTCCAGGCAGACCTGAAAGCCATCCCTGTTCTGATCAGCAAACCTAATCAAGTCTGGCATAATATGAGCAAAGCCATCTCAACAAGGTGGCTATTTACACATTACCTCCTAAAAAGGGGGGGGGAGAGGAGAGAAGGTGCAGATTTCCATAAAATGTGCATGTGTCAATATATAGATGGCCATTTTAGAAATATTATGTTTTAAATAGGAAGACAATCCATCATCTCACCATGGCAGGGAAGACTCTGATCAGGCCACCTGAGTGCCTGTCCAGTCTGCTGACCAGGTGCTGCTACCTGTTGATGGGTGACTTCAAGACATCTCCTGCTCTCCCTTGTCAAGTGTTTTTTATCTTTCAAAGACTTGAACCAGATAGCCTGTCAATAGAGGCTTCCTTCAAACATAGGACTGTGCTTTGATAGCATATTTCAAGTAGAGGACAGTCCGCTATAAAATAGGACACCTGGCCACCCTACACCCCCTCCCTTTGGTCACGAACATTTGAGCACTGACCACAGCCTGTGCTTTCTCCCCGTGTACTGTTTTGATGTGGATCTGTCCAGGTGTGAGGCCCCTTGGGCAATTGCCCCCCGCCTCATGAAAGGGCCTGGCTGTACCCCACAACTCTGCGAAGTGAGTCCTGTATTTTCAAGACAGGGCTGGCCCAGGACATTTTGTCATCTGCTGCAAAGGACAAGATGGTGCCCCATTGGACTAGCCCTTGAATCTGGCTTCAGCCCTGCTAATGGAACTGTGCCTTACGCTAGAGGGCAGCAGGCTAGCTTAAAGGCCACACAGCGCTGCCCTCCAACAGCTCCCTGCTGCTCCCTGCCTGCCTCACTGTGTCTGCCACCTAAGGCGGCCACCAGCCTTTGCTGAATGGTTAGTTGGCCCTGCTTCAAAGGCGCCTCTACTGCTTGTTCCTGGTGCCACAGTGTTCCGTGTTGGGGTGACCCATGGAAACGGTGCACAGTAAAACCACAATGCAGAAAAGTAAACTCACCCCTTTCAGAATGCTAATCTTCATTCACACCTGTGCCACACCTGAGCATCCATGGCTACCAAGCTGGCATACACAAACACCAGGACTGGGGCTGACCCTCAGCTTGTTTTGGCCGGTCTGGTGCAAAGGTTGTTGAGAGGAGAGACAGAACAACTGAGATCTATTGCTTATGGAGATTCTTATGATCAGCATGAAACTTTGCCCTCTCGTATGTTTTCAGGTTCAGAATTATATAGATTGGGGTTAGCAAGTTAGTTTTCCTATCCTCCTTTCCTCAGAAAAAAGTCCCTCTTTAATCAATGGGATTTGCAGCTTTAAGAAACTGAAATGCAGATTAAGGAGATTATCCATTAGAGAAGAAATTCAAAGGCACTGTTGATTCTTTCTTCCTAGCTCAAGTTTTGAAATGATTCCAGGCTGTTGTATTTAATTATAAAGCCATCAGGATTATTGCAAGGTAAGCTTCTTATGGGCAAATGCTACTTTTTTTTTTTTTTTTGGTAACTTGTGGAAGAGGCATGGGTTGGAGGTAGCATGTAAGATGTAAGGTAGACTTGGAGGTGAGTGATGTTTTCCCAGCCTTGTTCCTGATGATACTGCTGCTAATTTGTATCCAGGAGACATCTACAAGGGTTTGAACTAAGGCCAGTGCAGTGGGGTCCAGAGGATAAGGGCAAGAACTATAGCTCAGTGGTGAAGCATTTGCCTTGCATGCAGAAGGTCCCAGGCTCACTCCACAGCTGGACAAGATTCCTGTCTGCAACCGTGGAGAGCTCCTGCCAGTCAGAGTAGACAATATAGATGGCCTGACTCAGTGCAAGGTAGATTCTTATGTTCCTGTAAGAATGCTGAGGGTGTGGGGATGAGAGGCTGTTCTTGAAATCTCCGCTTCTCATTGAAGATTAGCTGGGTGTCCTTGGACATGTTGCCAACCCTAAGTCTGAGCACCTTTATTGGATTGCTATGAGGACAAATAAGCATTGTATAGAGCTTTGTAGATTGGAAAGGGCAAAATCCCCACAATCGTGACAGCGTAAGAGAAGGGCTGGCTTATTGCAGGAATTGCCTCAGCTCACGGCAGGGCACCTGCATTGCATGCAGAAGGCTCCAGGTTCCATTCCTGGCATCTCCAGACATGACTGGGATAGACCATTTGTATGACATTCTGGAGAGCTGCTGCCAGTCAGTGTCAACAATACTGAGTTAGATGGGCCAATGGGCTGACTCGGTTTAATGCAGCTTCCTGTGACTCCCTGCATTGGAGTGCTCAACACTCAGCATTGCTGAGCACTCTGTTATACCCTCCAGGTTCTCTCTGACCACCGGGACTCAGTCTTTTGAGACTTTTGAGACTTCGCCAGGTATTTCCTTCAGACTTTCAAGCCTGCTTTTGCCATCCTGAAAGGCTAGAAATTTGATTTCAGAAATATGGAAATCGGAAAATAATGATTTGCAGCGGGTTGAATTCTGCTCCTACCACCAAACTTTGTGCAGGCAACAGGGCAATAACAACACTGCTCTGACCATAACATAGCATTCAAGGCTCTTTATTATTTCAAAACTATCGAATGAGTGAATGTCGGGTGTAATAGCTGAACATGTTTTGTCTTTTCCAGGCTTGGATGCTGCAGATGCAGCGTTTGGTTTGTAGGCAGTGTAGTTAGCTGATTGTGTCAATTTCCCCTGGCAATCACTAGCTTCACTGTCATCAAAACAAGGCGCGGAATTCCCCCTTGGTGGACCTCAGCACAGCAGAAAACATCCGGAAAGCCCGTTCCCAGCTTGACTCCAAAGAATTACTATCTCTGTTCATAATATCCTGTTTTTTCTTCGAAGCCACCAACTTACCAGCAAACAGGACAACGGTACTTTTAAGAGGAGATGCTGGCTCAAAGAAGTGACTTGGGTAGCGTCCAAGCATCTGTGTTGGTCAATGACCTGCGGTATTATGACCACACTAGCGGTCTTGTTACAGTTTTAGTGCTGGACTGGGCATGATCCTTTCACTGTAGGGTTCTGCCAGAGTTCTCTGGGATCGGAACCACCACACCAGGAAGAAGGAAAGCATCAGCTGGGGGTGGGGGAAAGGAGATGGGGAGACGGGGTCAAGTGAGATAAGCTCTGAACACTTGGCTGCCTGGAGTCCTGGTTTTGAGGCTTCTAGGCTGTGTATACATGCCATACATTTAAAGCACCTGATGTCCCCCAAAGAATTCTGGGAACTAAAGTTTACCCCTCACAGAGCTATAATTCCCAGCACCCTTAACAAACTACAGTTCCCGGGATCTTTTGAGGGAAAGCAATGTGCTTTAAGCCCCAGTGCCTTACACAGCCTTTGCCAATGTAGTGTGCTCCAGATGTTTTGGACTGCATCTCCCATCAGTCCCAGTCAGTGCTCGCTCAGGTTGATGGGTGTTGTAGTCCAAAACATCTGCAGGATACCAGGTTGGCAAAGACTGTCTTACAAGTTCACACTTACTGGTAAATGGGCCTGAATTTGCTGCTGGAGCATAGATATCCTGCAGCAGTAGTATACTAAGACAGGATTACCTGTTATGCTATGTAAACCAGAATAGGACCCTCAATATTTTGTAATCATCCAGAATTTTTCAAATGAGCCCACTCTACATACTAATCTCCTCTTAAATTCCCCATATCTTGTGTCTTTCACCTTTATCACAAGAGAGTACTAATCAGGGGATATTATGGTATGGTGATCTTTTTGCAGTTGAAGGGAGTTGATAGAAGTGAAGCAAGCTGCATGTGGTTGCATTTATCTGCACACAGTTTATGCATCCCTCAAAGGCGACAGCATGGCATAATGGTTCAAGCATGTGGGGGCACTATCACGTTGCCCTCAATAGGGTTTCTACGTCCTTTAATCCAGCCCTTACCGCTGAAGACAATGTATTGGTTTTGGAATGAAGCATTAACTACTCTACTTTAGTCCTCCAGGGCAGAAACAGTTGGCTAGAATGGCCTTTTCCAAAGATAGCACTCTTTTTCTTCCCATGCAAGGGACATTTTTCTCCTAAACATGCAGAGAGGGCAAAGCAAAAAGAGACACCAGCAGCAGTTTGATCCCTGCACAATGTGCAAAGAGCAGACAGAAGTGAAGTATTTACTGCTCAAATTTATGTGTGAGTAATTGACAGCTGCCTGGAAAAGTAGGTGCCAACACATCCTGAGGGTGCCATGCTGGTGCAGCTCTGTGTGTTGTCTGTCCTGCAAGGAACAGAGCAGGGATAGGGAACCTGTGGCCCTCCAGATGCTGTTTGACTCCAACTCCCATCAGCCTCAGCCAGCATGACCAATAGTCAGGGATGCAAGAGAGTTGTAGCACACTATCATCTGGAGGCCAGAGGTTAGCCACCCCTGGCCTAGAAACACTAGTGTTAACACCGTGAAGAGGACCCTTTAGATGTCAGCAAACAGAGAACAGATTCATTGCATATATTCACAACGGAATAGCAAAAAAGCAGCACATTTTAAGAGAATTTGCTGTGGTTATTTTTTGTAGAGGGATTTTTAAGCAGAAGTTTGATGACCACCTTTCACAGGTGTGGGGAACTGATGGCCCCCCAGGTGTTGCTGAACCGCAGCTCCCGTCATCTCTGGCCATTGGCCATGCTTGCTGCAGCTGATGGGAGTTGTATTCAAGCAAGACCAGGATAGCCAAAGGATCCTCACACGTGACCTATCAAGAATGCAGTAGCAGTGGATTTTCTGCAAGGGATTGTAGATTATATCTGAGGTCCTTTCCAACACTATGATTCTATAATAGCAGTTGCAAGGCCGCCCATGCCTTTTTTATTTTTAAAGCAAAGTGTATTGTGTCTTTGTCATGCATTATCAAGGTGAAGACCGATGGAGCATTTATAAAGTGGGGGGGCTGTGGGCAGACGTTTTGTGCAAATGTACCATTCGGCAGAGAGTTCAGCTTGAGCCCCAGAACCTCTCTTTTTGGAAATTAATCACTGATTGGACATACCATCTATAAGATCTCAGTTCAAAAAGCAGGCTTAAATCCAATTACTGTGTCTTAAGACAGTGCGGGAGGCCCTCAGAGTTACAAGAGTAAGAAGAAAGGCTGCTGGATGCGAGGGTAAACACCAGCCTCGTTACCAGGCAGTGCAGTTAGCTGACTGACGAAGGCAACAGTCACTAACAACACAGCCAGGTAAAACGGCCTGTCTCACCTCTGGCTGGAAGACTCAACTGTTTGTAG
The DNA here is from genome assembly GCF_030035675.1 of Rhineura floridana. Lineage (NCBI taxonomy): Eukaryota > Metazoa > Chordata > Lepidosauria > Squamata > Rhineuridae > Rhineura > Rhineura floridana. Next base: position 41,386,835 of record NC_084491.1, read on the forward strand.
GAATGCTTTGGCGACCGAGGCCAGGAGGGGGCTTTATGCAAAGCAAGATTAATAGAGGGCTAAGGGCAGAAGTGGTCCTCATCAGAAGAAGCCAAGTGTGTACCCCAGCTGCTTTAATCTGCAGAATGTTTATTCTGCACTTGCAAGAAATCAATCCTTCAGTGTGACAGCATCTACTCTTTAGAACTCCCTGTCCATTGTTATTATGCAGGCAACTTCACTGTATTGTTTTCAACACTGGCGAAAAATATTTTCTGCCTAGAAGCCTACCCAGGCATGTAATTTTAGCATGCCATTTTAACATGTTATGTTAGTAGCTTGTTTTAAAATTACTGGTTTTATTATGTAACATGTTTTACATAACTGTTTGCTTTTATTGGTATTTTGAAATAATATTTTAGATTGTGTTTTGAAAACCACTTGGAGGTCTATTGAGTAAGTAGTATAAAGTTTGTTCAATAAATATTGAGTTGTTTAAGCTGCTTGCCGTTCTGCTTAACTGTTAAAGTGGTTAATCTGACTCTCCATTTGGATTTATTTGCTTATTATTAATTTAAAGGTGGGGTGGATTGTCCATCCTATAATCACATGATGTGGGGACCAGAGAGGCACTGCCACTACCCGCTGTAGAACAGCCGCTGTATCTGTATCTAGTGCACGTTTAGCCCACTGGAAACAAAAAACACTCCACTAAAAATAGATGAACTGAAAGTGATAGGGATAAAGCTCAGTGATAGACCACTGGCCTTTCATGCAAAAGAAAAAGCCCACCTTAAATCTATCTTTTGCTGCCAGGTCTAGTCTCTAGAACTTTTGTGTACAACCTGGACTGCAATTGCTCAAAACTCTGGTGAACAGGAGTGCATAAAACACAAACCAGATTCCCTAACATTGTGGTGTGGTGTGGGGGGGAGAGTTGTACATTGGATATGACTTGGCCCACCTCATGACATCAGCTCCTTGCTAGAGACACCATCAAGTCATTGGATGGAGATGTACTCTCCCTGGAGGAGCAGGTTTGTAGCCTGGGGGTGCTCTTGGCTCCATCTTTGTCACTAGAGGGCTAGATGACCTCGGTGGCTACGAGTGCTTTTTACCAGCTTCAGTCTGGTATGAGATCTACAGCCACTTCTACCCTGACCACTGTCGTCCAAGCGAGCGTAACCTCCAGGCTGGACCACTACAGTGTACTCTATATGGAGCTGCTCCTGAGGTTGCCCTGGAAGCTGCAACTAGTGCAAAATGCATTGTCTTAACTGCACACTAGAGCGGACTCTTGCCACCATGTTACACTGCTGCTGAAAGAACTGCACTGGTTGCCAATTAGCTACCAAGCTAAGTTCAAGGTGCTGGTACTGGTGTACAAAGCCCTATATGGCTTGGGGCCAGGATACCTGAAAGTTGGCCTCACCCCTTATATATCTAATTGATCACCGTGCTCTGCAGGAGAGGGCCTACTGCAGGAACTGTCTCATCAGGGGGCCACTCCACACAGTAAAGAAATCATGTCTAGTAGCACCTATCTTTTGAAACTTCCTTCCAGTACATATCAGGGAGGTGCCATCTCTAAGTGATTAACATACATACATACATACATACATACATACATACATACATACATAAATGGAGCTTGCAAAGGTGCAGGAACCTGTCGGTATCAAGGTTTGGGAAATGGAGATAAAGATTATTAATTATAATTTTTTAGTTGAGCTCAGACCGTTGTGTTTATTGAATTGCATACCATCAGATGAACAAGACACAGGCTTATATTATACAGCCACGAGAGTGGATCTATACTATAGCCTTTGCATTCCACAATGTTAAATTAAAAATACCCCCCATGCCATTCTGATGCTTCCCATAAGCTCATTTCAAAACAAAACCTTACAAAACTTAATAGTTCTGAACTCAGAATGCTCGCTTAACAGCCCTCTAAGTTTCCATGGTGATACACACAACAGTCCGAGAGAATTGAGGACTTCCGGGAAGGGTGACTTAGCCTGTGCCTGCTTTTGAGACGGGCTCCTGCCTCAAAAGAAGCTTATTCAGATATATCAGTCAGTTTTTTCTTTTTTTTTGACTGATTAAACTTCTCCCGGGTAGGGAGAAACGAAGAGATTAACCTCAAAGCCTATTTTTGTTGGGGCGACCAGATCTCATTAATTTATGGGACGAGGTCCAGCCGACGAAGGTGGGACGGATTTTCAACAGCAAGCTCTATCTGATAAAGCGAACGTTCACCTTATCTTCTAAGAGAGAACGCACTAACAGGCAAGCACCCTTCTTTCTATATTTTTCTTTTACTTGACTTAAATTGTTGCTGTTTAAAAGAGATTTGCCAGATTGATCGGTTTTTGACATCTCACTGGGGAGCCATAACTCCTCTCTGCTACGCACTAATTAATAGCTTATCTCTGTTTTTGTTGCAAAAAGCTGTCCTGGATTTGCATTCTAAAGATATACACAGAAGAGGGATTTCTATTCCAGATTTTTATTTTGAAGAATATTATATTGTCTGAGACTACTCTCTTTTTGGTCTATTTTATTTTGACGAATCTGTTTTCTGACGACTGCCATTAATTGTTTCGATCCTGGGAACTGCATTTTGTTTACTTAACTATGGAGAGATAAGGCTGTCTGCTCTGTTTATACTGTGATGTCACCAAGTTTGGAGTATTAACCCAATTGTTGCTGAAATAAGAAGTGGTTTTCCTATATTTTTCTTTTAAAATGGCAATTAAGAAAGTGGCTGAGAATCTGGAAATAACTATGTTTCAGAAAATAATGGATGAGATTGAGATAACGAAACAAAACCTGCGACAGGGTTGTAAGGAGCTGAAAATTGAATTGAGTAAAATGAAGCAGGAGATTAAAGATATAGGGGTCCCTGTGAGAGAGGTGACCCTGGAAGGGGTCCCTGTGAGAGAGGAGACCCCGGAGATTGGAACAAACGTGGAACAGGAAAAAGATTTGGAGTCTATGGACTTTAGAAACAAAATCTATTGTTTGGAGACACAGGAGATTAAAGACATAGGGGTCCTTGTGAGAGAGGAGACCCTGGAGACTGGAACAGGGGTCCCTGTGAGAGAGGAGACCCTGGAGACTGGAACAGGGGTCCCTGTGAGAGAGGAGATCCCGGAGATTGGAACAAACGTGGAACAGGAACAAGATTTGGAGTCTATGGACTTTAGAAATAAAATCAATTGTTTGGAACTCAATGTTATCTCTGAAGAAATTAATGAAGATTCTAGAGATAAAGTTATCAATGGCATGGATAATCTTCTGGACTGGAATGATGTGATGGAGCCCAATATAGAGAAAATCTATGGAATTAACTGCAGCCATGTGACAATGGAAAAACTTTCAAGAGATGACCCAGTGTATTTTGAAAAAAAGAACAGAGATATGATTTTACAGCAGTATTTCAGCAACCTATTCAGAATGGATGGCAAGAAAATATTTGGGATAGAGGTAATTCCCATCAGACTCTTACTATATGACTATGGCTTTGACAGCAAGATTATTATGGAATACTGATAATGGAAGATTGGATACTGAAATTACTGGACTTAACAAGACTACTGAAGATGGAAGATGGAAAATGGAACTAATAGGGATAATAGAACAATGGCTATTGAAATTACTGAACCTAACAGATTCTGATGTGATGGATTAATTGAAATGTTTATTTTGACTATGGTTATGACAATAAGATTATCATAATTAGTAATGAGATGGATTAATCGATATGCTTATCTGGAAAAAAAAATTGATAGATATATTTCTTAAAGAATTGAAACCTCTCTTTGACTTTTTGTGGAAAGAATAAAGTAATGTTTATGAGATTTGATGATTAAGTAAGATAACTACTGGAGGAAAGTGATTTTATAATATGACTTAAGAGACAGGATTGTTATATATTATAGATTTATAACTGATTTGATCTTTGACAAATGGGAAGTCAATATTTTACTCTTTATTTTTTATTTTTGTTTTTTTTTTTCTTTTTTTCTTTTTGTTTAACTATTTTTGATTTTGTTTTTTGTCTTTGAATGTTTTATGATTTCGTCTTGTATGTTTTATGAAAATCTGAATAAAAATTATTGAAAAAAAAAAAAAAAAACAGTCCGAGAGAATTGAGAGTTCAAAGTGTAAAAAGGGGGGGATCCAGATCCGTTGCTTTTTTCTGTCAGTGGTCTCATAATTGGTTGAAATTAATTAAAAATCACCCATGCTCACAGAGTCCCTGTAATCCTATTACTAACCTTGCCCCATACTCTGCCCTTCATCTTCTGCAGTTTAAAAGTAAAAAAAAAATGCCTAGCTGATTTTTAATTAATTTAAGAAATTTAACATTGAAGTCAATGATAAGCACGGGCATGCTCAATAAGAACCAACTGTCAAGTGTTTGAAAAACCAGACCCGCAGCTGTTTGGCTTGGCTAATCAGGTGGCCACACCCCTGCCAGACCTTTATTTCACAGACAGTCATGGCTTCCCCCAAAGAATCCTGGGAAGTGTAGTATGTGAAGGGTGCTGGGAGGAGACTCCTATTCCCCTGACAGAACTCCAGTGGCCAGAGTGGTTTAATAGTCAGCCACTCTGACTGAAGCACTGTGAGAGGAACAGGGCATCTCCTAGCAACTCTAAGCACATCAGTAACATTAGTAGCATAGGAAAGAAGCAAAATGCCACCAACAAATATACAAAAAATGTAATTCTCCACCTTTGGAGATGCACGCCTGATTGCAGGTGTTGCCACCACTCACCATAGAGGCACGTTACCAAATTCTTCCAAGCTACACAGGAAGTGAACTGGACTGTGAAAGACCAACCCAAATTGTCTTTGCATTTTTACAAATTTGTAGGGCAGTACAATATGTCAGAGAGGAGGTCACGTCTCCTGCTCCCTGGTGCATTCACTACAGCTGACCAATTTCCCTGCTTTTAAAAGTTTGATAGAAATATCTGTGGGCTATAGGTACATTCTTAAACCACAAGGGTGGGTTTTTTTTGCCTATTAGTGAATATAATTACAAGTGCAAGAATGTTGTTTGCTAAATTATGAAAGAGTAGTGAAAAAATGAGTGGAACAGAATTATGAAAATCTGGGCACAGTTGGGAGTCTGCTGAGCTTAAAGCATTGCAGAGCGCATCAAAAAGATGTGATGTTAGAAAGTTGATGTGATTCAGTCCTTCAGAAATGAATTGAGTATAAATAGTTCAAAGACTGCATTTGAGAAGTTACACAATTTATAAACGGAAATGTTTTGTTTTTAAAAAAAACATCTTGGGCCAATGTATAAGTTCAGGTAGAGCATATTTGCCAATGATTTTGGAGTGGTATTCAATACTAGGCCTACTCAGAAGTTCATAGACTTGACCAAAGTTAGTCATGTCTATTCAGTTAAAGGAGCAGAGTAGAACTCTTGAGTTCAAGGACTCCCTAGCACCGAATACTACCACCCAGTGTTTCGCACTTTGTAGCAGGAATGTTTTATGTCCTTGTTTGTGCATTTTATATACGGAATTTACAAAAAAAAAGTAAACAATCTACTGAAAATCCTATTCTGACTTGACGACCATTACTAGAGGACTTTTGGGTGGGCGGTCGGTAGGTTTTTTGGGGTGTGGGGGGTTAGTAATCCTCCCTTATCCTAAAAGGCACAGCCCACGCTACGCCTCCCGCCTCTCCACCCCGCTCCCTCTCTCTAGTCCGCGTTCCCCTTAATCCGGAGTAGAAGGCCAAGAACGTGGCGAGCGCCCCGACGGTTGCTAAGGGGCGGCAGGAGAGAGCGAGCCAGCCCGGCCTCCTCCTCCCGCTCCCGGGCGCCATGGAGCCGCCGAGGCCGGAGCCGACTCCGACGGCCGCCATAGAGTCGTCGTCGTCGCCGCTTCCCTCGGCCTCCCTGCTGGCCTTCGCGGGCTCCAGCGACCCCGACGTGGCGCTGGCCAAATCCTTCTGGAACTCGGCTACCCTCCAGCCGCCGCTCGAGTCCCGCCTGGCCCCGCGGCGGGACTCGACCAGCACCTCCGGCTCCGCGAAAGGATCCGCGAAGAGCTCCAAGCTGGACGCGCCGAGCGGCGGCGGCCTGCGCTGCGCCCACCCCGACTACAGTGAGGAGAGGCTGCCCTCGTCCCCGCCAGCTGGGGAAGGGGCGAGGCCGCCTTGGGCCCCCTCGCTCTCCTGCGGCGGAGCTTCCTTGGCGGCCCCTGGCTCCAAAGAGGGAGGGGGGAAGGTCAGGGTGCCCCGGGGCAGGTGCAAAGTGTTTTTCTCTCGCCCCCAGAAAGGGCTTGGCGTGCGTGGCCTTCCTTGGCCTTGGAACACATACTGTAGGAATGTGCCGCAGCCCTCCTGGGCGTGTGCAGAGTGCGCTTCCCTCAGGCACACTAGGAGGGAAAGGCCTCCAAAAGGCCAGCCCCTTTTTCTCCCGGTGGCCTGCCGCTGCTAGTGGTCTCCTCCAGCAAGTTTTTTCCCTGAAGAGGAGGCGTTTTCTGCAGAAACATTGGAAGCTGCTTTATACCGAGTCATTGACCTCATATTGTCATCACTGACTGGCAGCAGGGTTTCAAGGGGTGGTCTTCCCCAGCACTACCTGGAGATGCCAGGGATTAAATTTGGGATTTTTTGCATGCAAGGCAGATACTGTTGGAATATAAGGTTCAACTCCAACTTGTGGGTTGAGGCTGCATGGGGTTAAAAAGGGTAGCTAGAGAGGAGACCTCTTGGTTGCTAGGCTATACCTGTCCTTTGATCTCCTGCTGTCTCTTCCTGCTAGACTAGACTGACATGCATAGGATGTTGATCACATCTCCTTCCCTCCTTCCTTTTTCTGTCTCTTGTGAGGGAGAGCAGACATAATCCCTTTGTCTCTCCCTCTCCTCAAGCACGAGGGCAAACACTAGGCTTAGCGTTTGCATCTCCATCTTAGCTAGTTAGTTAGATATAAGACTGTTTCCTATCAAGTATGTACTTCTAGAATAAAGTAGTTATTTCTTATTTTAAAGCTTAAAGTCTCTGACTAATTTGCTACTTGCATAGTCGCCTGTGGTGTGTAAGAATTGTCTCCAGGTGACTAGACAAGGGATCTTTACAAAAACGGTGCTGTTTTTGCATATTAGCATATAGCTCACAAACACAGCTGCAAATGGTGTTGGAATTTTGTGTGTGTGCATAGGGGGTGGGACTTGTTATATATTTATTTATTATTTGATTTATATCCCGCCCCTCCTCCCAACAGGAGCCCAGGGCGGCAAACAAAATCACCAAAAGCACTTTAAAACATCATAAAAACAGACATTAAAATACATTAAAACATTAAAACTTTTTCTAAAGTTTTGAAACCTTTGTTATGGACTCCTACTGGGAAGAAGGACGGGATATAAATCAAATAATAAATAAATATACAGTAAATAAATGTTTATTTGCAAGGTTGCTTTTATGTACTGGAGCACTTGCATCGGGAGCTAATTTTCAACCTTACAAGGGGTGGGAATTTGGTGACGAGTGTGCAAAGGGGAAGGGGTGCATTAACTCTCATCATTTCAAGATGCTGAGATTCTCATTTGACTTTTTAGTGAGAAGCGCTCCTCGATCCTCAGTCAATGACAGTAAGTATAAGGTATAATTTTAGCAAGATACTGATGCAGTTTGGGAATCTGGCCAATGACAGTTGAAGGCAAACCACTGACATCAGTGAAGTTCCCCTTGAGAAGGATTCCCTTGTCTCTGATCCCAGCGCCAACTAGCAGCAGCGAATTCCACCTTAGAGGGCTGGCAGCAAAATGAGGTCAGCAAGTCCTGAGGTGCTGAGTGAATGCTTTCCCTCCTCCACACAGTACGTGGAAGGGTTCACATTTTGGGTGGTCCCCTTTATAAAAAGAAAAACCCCAAGAACCTCCCTGCAAGTAAAAAATTGCTACAGCAGGCAGAGGGCTGGGCTAGAGCCCTGATGTACTAGTTTTCTTTTTGCAGAGTTTTTACATAGGAAAGTGTTTTAAAACGGCATCTTGTCTGAAGTGGTACTGTTCGCTATTTTATTTAATGTATTTTCATACCATCTTTCTGCAAAAGTATTTACGGTAGCTATCCTGATGAATTAAAAGCGGAGAAAATGCAACAGCTGGCTGGGGCTGATGGGAGTTGTACTCAAAACAACTGGAGGTGACCAGGCTGGCAAAGGCTGCAGCAGACAGTTCCTCTTTTTTCCCTCTTTGGGCTACCTTGACTATTCACTGTTCTCACCTTGCTATATGCCTTCATTCTATCTTAGCATCATTTCCTTTGTGGTTAATCTTTGGCCGTCCAGATAGATTGAAACTAGAACTCCCATCAGCCCCAGCAAGCATGGCTGATCACAGAGTTCAGCAATGTCTGGAGGACCAAAGCTTCCCTACAGCTGGCTTGGTTACTAGAGATTACTACTCCACACAATTTTGATTTATTCAGTAACACCCTCTCTCACGGTGCAATCCTGACTATGTCTACTCAGAAGTTAAATCCTATTAAATTCAGTGGGGCTTACTCCCAGATAAGTGGGGTTAGGATTGCAGCCTCAGTACTTTTATTTTACTTAATATTTGTTTTTATTTAGGAAAAGAAGATGAAAAAAGCCTGGAAACAATTGAGTCTGAGGCTGAGGAAAGTGATGTGAAAAAAAAGTATCTTGAGAAGGTAAGATTTGTTGAGTGGGGCTTTCAGCTCTCCCCCCCCCATTAATGATGTTTGTGCTTTATATTATTTTCCAGTGGCTTTTCTGAAAGATGATTAGAGTTCAGGTAGATATTTCTATATTGTAGAGAAATCTTGCACAGACTGCGCACCTAGTTTTTAGCATCTCTGCTCTAGAAGGCTTTCTCTCTGATTATCTCTGTCAGTGAAGGAATTGAGATAATTAAATTGCATTGTAAATCAGAGAGAGGAAGACATGCAAGCACATTGGATTAGAAACATAAATTTGAAAAGAGTGAAATGGCCTTGCTTCGGCATTTGTGCTGCACCGGTGGCTGGACAGAAAAAGAAAAGAAGCTTTTATTGCTGCACCATATATAGCTGTTCTTAGGTGGTGTTCTTGGGCACCCGCAGATTCTGCAGACAGTGGTCTGGGCCCAGCAATGTGTTTTGCCAGACAGATCCCAACACCACCTAGCAACAAGCACTTTGAGGTTATGGCCAGAGCTGTACTAAATAAATACATAAATTCTGCACCTGCTCCTAGACAGTGTAAGAAAAGCTGGCTTCAGCAACCTGTATAATTTATGTGCAGATCTTATTGAGCTACTCGTCTGGCTTTGTAGATTTCAGAGCCATTGCCAACACACTTTCAAGCATATCTCTGCAGCCATAAGGGATAGAAACTTGCTTTTTAAAAAAAAGAAAGGCAAAATTCTCAGACAGTTGGATTCTAGGCTCACTAAGCACCTTCTCTCTGCTCCTGTGTGATGCTCCCAGCCCTGGTTGTGGTGTTTGTGCATTTGGGTATGATAGGAGCATTCAAAACATGCCCTCCACCAAAGTGGAATTGTATGTCATTCCTGAAAACATTTTGCATTCACTTGTGAGTAAAACTGGGGGAAAACTGCCCCCAACCATTGATTAAAATTTGGATGGTCTGCTAGGGGCTAGATAACATTGCTTTGTGAAACAGATCTTGCCTAGCCGCTGCAAGTTTACCATTACTGCTTCGCACAGTGTAAAACACAGGCTGTAACAGGGACTTGGTACAGGTGGGTGGATATTGAGTTGGGCTTAGCTTTAGGCCAGGTGTGGGGAACCTTTGTCCCTCCAGATGTTGCTGAACTACAACTCCTGTCAGCCCCTGCAAGCACGGCCAATGGCTAGGGAGCATGGGAGCTGCAGTTCAGCAGCATCCCAGGTTCAGGGGAAGACCCGTATCTCAGTGGTGGCGTATCTGCTTAGCATGCAGAAAGTCCCAGCTTCAATCCCCAGCATCTCCAGGTAGGGCTGAGAAAGATTCCTATGTGAATGGAGAGATGCTGCCAGTCAGTGTTGGCAGTACTGAACTACATGGACCAGTGGTCTGATTTGGTATAAAGCAGCTTCCTATGGGGTACCTGTACTCCAAATCCCTGTTTAGACCTCAAATTATTTTTGTGGTGTTAACTTGAAAATAATGGTGAACTTCCTCATAAAGGTTTTGGAGGAGGCAAAAAAATAAGGATTCTAAAGCTCTCAAACACATTAAGGGTGCAATCCTAAGCACATTTGTTAAAACAAGCCCCACTTGCATCCAAGTAAATGTGAAGGATTTGGGTGAAGAAGTATTGCTTTCAAACCCCAAAGTTTTGGTTCTTCAAGCGTATGGATGCTTAGGACAAGTTTGGTGGGATTCCTACGTGTCCAACGTGGACTGTGGGTTATGTGGAGTCCTCAGTGGACAAAGATGCCGTTGGTTCTAATGTAAGTCTTGCTTCTGCAAATCAAGTTTGAGCACAGAAACAAAGTTGGGCTGGGCAGAAAAACAAAAAGTAGAAGTTCTGAGTGTAGAGAAGTCTCTAGGGCTGTCAGGGGAGATATTTATAGCCAGCATTGTAGGAAATGGGGAACCAGTCTGGCAGTAAAGTTAACTAGCCCTCTGTCTATCAAGGAAAGTTCCAGGTAAGAAGATGTCAGAGGATGTAGGAGGCAAAGGCTGTTGTCTGCTCCAGAAGCATCAGTTATGCCAGTTCTAGACTTGTTGGGACCACATCATTTATGATGCTGCAGCCAATATTACGGGAAATCGACCACTGATGTATATATCTTGATGGGGAAACACCATGTTGGCTCTTTGCTAATTAACTCCTGAAGCACACTGTGGAACTAAGCATCTTTTGTCTCCTGGCTCACTGCTGCACAAATTTATTGTTAGGCTAATTAAAAAAGTGAATAGCATTACTGTAAACCAAATAACATTACAGTATTGTGCTGTGGCTTCTAGTGCTAGCCTGTAATTTGAGGCTCTATTCCTAATTTTAGTTAAATTTTAGAGGGTTTTTTTCTTTATTAAAAATGAAAAGCTTTATATCTCAGGGCTGGGAAGGAAGCCAGATTCAAGCAGGAGGGGGCTGAAAAGTCCTGAGGTTTGCAGCTGTTTCTTGCAGGCCAGCATTCCTACTTATTGCAATTAATAACCATATAATGGATTTCATCCAGTAATATCCATTAAACCTCTCTCGTAGAAATTGGATTAACAGCAGAAGTGAGCCCTATTCACCAGTTCTTCAGTTAGTTTGTTAAATATTTCTGCAACAAAAAGATGAGCTCAGGATTGTTCAGTTTTGCACGTCAGAAGTCAACAGAAAGTCTGGTTAACTTTGGCTAGAAAATTATTCTTTACAGTTTAATGATATATAATTATAATGACTTATTTTTTATTCAATGTATTAGTCAGTTGTTTAAAAAAAGAGTCTCTAGGCAACTTAATATTTTTTTAAAAAAAACATAAAGCATAACATAAAATCAGAAGAAAGATAAAGAACAAGACATTGCAATAAAACCACCCAAAATCCATAGAACAAACCTGGTAAAACAGCAGCAAAAAGCTTGGGCAGCAAAACAGATTGTCCAGCAACACATTGCTTAGCCATATGTGATGTAGTGGTTAAGGTGCTGGGCTACGACCTGGGAGACCAGGGTTCGAATCCCCACACAGCCATGAAGCTCACTGAGTGACCTTGGGCCAGTCACTGCTTCTCAGCCTCAGAGGAAGACGATGGTAAACCACCTCCGAATACCGCTTACCAGTTCAGCAAGATACCATGGCCAATGGTTTCAAAAACAATGAATTTAACTCTTTCCTTCACTGCTGTGGTCCTGATGAAAATTGCTCCCCTGTATCTGCTACTTCCATTGGGAGGAACTCCCTTGATGGTGCCTATGATTTTTCTAGAGGTCACTTCTAGTTTGTCTTTAAGTGAAATAACGTAATGTCCTGAATTCTGTTATGTAAACATGTCATTCTAAAGGGGATTGTGCAAGAATGAAAGTTTCACAAGAGCCTATTCCATGACCGACTGAAAGCCTAAGAAACTCAGTTTGATGACAGAACATCACAAGAATGAATTCATTTCCCTTTTCTTGCACTTGAGAGTTTTCCAGGCTATTTTGTTTTATCCAAATAACTCCCAGAACAAAAGATGCAACATTCTGACTCACTATATCCTTTTTCTGCTTTTGAAACACTACTGGGAGAGCAATCAAGTCTGTGTGTATCTTGCAACATACAGATCATCAGGACAGAACAGAGTTCCAGGAGACATATAAATTCCATCGTACCCAGAGCAAAACTAATTTGTTGCCTTGTAGGAGGAAGAGTAGAGATTTTTAAGAGGAGCAAATCATCTTCCATTTTCCTTTGCTTTAACCTGAGGTTTGTTCTTTGGGGTGTGGTAGCTTATACAGCCAGTGCTTGGCTTCAGACAAGTCCCCAGTGCTCTCCTTCTGTTGCTGATGATAGTGCATAGCATGTCAACCCAGTGAGTTGGATTCAGAGTGAGTTAGGTGCCCTTCATTTCCAGGGAAATCTCTGGGCCTAACAAGTCATGACTAACTTGTCCTGTTGATTTCAGGAGACTTCAGTTCAGCTTAATCTAAATTAGGGATGGGGAAGAAATTCGATCTGTTTACATTTAAAGATTAATTTATCAAATTCACACTTTTTGAAACTATATGAGAACCAAAACACAGCCACCTTTTGAAATTTGCACTTACCTGAATTTTGCAGTGCAGTTCTCCAACTAAACAGTGTTTACAAAAATGCATATATTAAGGGAACGTGTGCATAAAAATGAATATATTAGTGAAAATAACATACAGAAATGCATTATACTAGGATAAATTGCTTGCAAAAATGTGTACATTAGTCAAAATTATAGAAAAATTCTCACTAAAACGCTGAAGAATTTTCATGAGGATTTTTTTTTAAAAAAAATAGCAAATTGTCCGCAGAAATGTGGAGCACTGATTTTAAGATTGGAAAAATGAGAAGTTGACATCACTGAAATTGACAGATCCTTTTATCCCTAGTCTGAATCCAATCCATTATTTTGTAATCCTTAACAACAACCTTGACTTGGCAAGATTATATTCCTTTTATTGACAATGATGACACTAAACCACAGGTGCCAAACTGGTATATGCATCTTTGGAATGGCAGTCATACAAGGTTCAAGGTTCTTATCCAAATTCACAAAGCCCTAAACACCTTGGGCCCAATGTACCTTAAGACCAGTACCTGATTCCTTATGCTCCATCTCGATCACAGAGATCTTCTGATCGGGTACTTTTAATAGTTCCCAATGCCCCTGAGTTTCAGTTGGTCTTCACTAAGCATCAAGCCTTTAATGTGGCAGTGTGCCTTATGGAACTCTCTATTGGAGTTTCAATAGGAACTATCCCTGCCTTCTTTTAGTCTGAAAAATGCATTGTTTAGATAGGCCTTCACAGTATGAATTTCTCTTTTTAACCAACCAGTATCTACTGAAATTTCACTGATGTTTTTAATTATGTTTTTATGAATATTTTTACAGATTTTATTATATTTTGTTGTATAATGCCTTGATATACCTTATGAAACTGGAGATTATAATTATTTCAATAAATACATAAATACCACTGGTAAAACCTGAGGTTTATGCCCGCTTATTTATTTTGTTTTTGCTGTGCTTTTCGTTGTTTGTTTGTATATGTTTTTGTATTTTTATTATGATATATTGTATTTTATTTTGTTTGTTCTTCGCCCTGAGAGCTATTTCGCTAAGGGTGGTATATAAATTGAAATAATAAATAAATAAATAAATAAATGGCGAGGCAACCTAAAACGAAACAAAAACGTTGAGCATTTATTTCACAGATCTTGTACTTCGTTAGTCCCTCGCATGCATGTTTGCTCATTATTGCTCAGCAGCTGTTGTAAATGTCTTTGGATGCTTATGTTTCTATCTTACGTTAAATATCCTTTGAGATATCGAATAAGGATTTTAATTTAAAAAAAAAACACTTGTAAGGCTGGAAGCTGAGGTAGACAGTGTGTTCGTGATTTGACTAAGGCTAGTTTGTGAATTCATAGCAGAGGAGAGATTTGAACTGGGGGCTTCTGGATTTATAGCTCATTGTTTAAGTCAATACACCAGTTCTCTATCAGGTGTGCATCTGGGTGAGTCTAAGGCAGGGGGATCGCCAGTACTCAGTTGGCACTCCCATCAGTCATTCATTCATTGGCGATTGCTCGTGGCCGAGTAAGGTTGTCTTCCAAGATAATTTGGTGCATGAATTTGTTTTATGTGGGGAGATCGACGCACAACGATCAACACACAATCTTGACGGAAAAAGGCTCTGATCCAATGGCATGGGTACCATGGCGATTGGAAGTCTTATCTGCTGCAGCCTTCATCCGCCTTCACAGCTGTTGCAACATACACATTGTTATCCTCCACCTGTTCTACCATTGAGGAATTTCTTGGATCGTTCTTTGTCTGGTTCCTCTCCCTTGAACTTACCACCATGGGTGACCCTGCTGGGAGTACATGACTCCCGACGGTATCGCTCACAGGGTTCATTGGAACCCGCAAGCCCATTCGCCACTACATGGTGACAGTCCATCGAGTGTATGATGTGCAGAATTGGAACACTGTCCATGCAAACATTTCTTGCCTCTCCAGGCCTCTTTACTACACCTCCAAGTTGAACGAGGCTGTGTGGGAAAGTCTCAGATTTGTTTCTCTGTACTTTATTATTGCAAACTTGTTTTCTTGCAGGGCAAGAAGAGAGAAGAAATAATAGCATTACTGAGGAAGCAAAGGGAAGAGAGGATTGCGGTGAGATGGAGCATTATTCATTTCCTAACACCTCTCTCTTGAGGGCAAATGTTTTGGGCCTGAATTTTTTTTTCATGCCATAGTATGAAATATATAACAAGAAATGGTTCATATTTAATGTGCCAGTAGTGATAACAGTATTTTTTCCCCATTGGTGCCTACAGTGTGATAGATACCTGCACAGAGTATCCCATAGGAGGTGTCTGGTTGTCCACTGTGAGAACAGGATGCTGGACTAGATGAGCCATTGGCCTGATCCAGCTACAGGGCTCTTCTTAGGTTCTTATTCATCAAACGCTCCTTGGATGGCTTTAAAGGGGGGTTAGAGGAGAAGGCTGTCTGTGGCTACTAGCCACAACATCTATGTTGTACCTCCATTGTCAGAGGCAGTATGCCTCTTAATTCCAGTAGCTGGGAATCAGAAGTGGGAAGTGCACTGTTGTGTTCAGGTCCTGCTTGCGGGCTTCCCATTCAGGCATTTGGTTAGCTACTGTGAGAACAGAGTGCTGGACCAGGTGGGCCACTGCCCTAATCCAACAGGGCACTACTTATGTTCATACCACACCGGGGGGGGGGCAAGTGAGCAGTGGTACAACTAGGGCTGGACCTCAGGACCCAAAGCCAGGGGCCCTCCAAATGACACCCCAGGGAGTGGCAGATGATGCGTGGGACAGAGACATACAGACCCTGCATCAGCACAGGAGCCCACCAGAGTTCGTGCTGGTCATTGCAGCACTCTTCTTATTTTTAAAAAAACCTTTTTTATAATTGCTGGGTGGCCAGTGGCCAGGCATGTAAATGATTACTGATGCCCATTTTATTATCTTTGCTTGTAAAATATATTACCTTTTTCAACAATAAAATTGTGCTCATTATCAGGGAAGCAGAAGCAAACTCCATTTTATTCCTATAGTCGTGGATAGCCCTATGATGGAAGTGAATTTAAAATGTGAAACTGCATGTTCTCACACTGTTCCTTTTTTAAAAAAAAATCAGAGTTGGTAAACTGGGTTGTATCCAGCTTAAGTCCTATCCAGAGACCCACTGACATGAATGACTCAAAGTTAGTCTTGTCTATTAACTTCAGTGGGTCTGCCCTGAGCATGGCTGACTTTGGGCACAATCCTTTTTGTTTATTTGTTATGCTCTCATATACTAGGAACACTGAAGCATGACATGGTGGAAGAAATGTTAACTGTGTGCTTTCGAACTGAAATAATGCCATGGCAAGGGATGGGATCCTTTGGCATTCCATCAGCCTAACAGGCCAATATCGATTCAAGTTCATTTCTTGCCTGCTAGCTGCCTCTTTTACTAAATCCCTTTTTTCCCCTCACAAAAAAATATTGATGTCTATATTTTGAAAGGAGATATTGATAAAATTATCATTCTTAATATCCGTATTTTAGAGGTGGATCCCCCCCCCAAAAAATCTGTTTTTAAAAATAGCCGTGGAATATCACTACATAAAAATCTGAACCGCAACTATGGAAAATGAGCAAATTAATGGAAAATTCGGTAGCCAATCCAAATTGGGCGGAATTCTAGAATATCTCTAACAACAGCCACCTAAAGTGGGGGGTGAGGAACATAAGATTATTCAGTACACCATGGTGCAACACTCATTCCAAAACAGAAGTGGGCTCTAGCCCTGGAAAGCTTGTGTTGGCCTTTAAGGTGCCACAAGGCTCTTTATGATGTTTTGGAATAGATGAGGCTGACGCCCTGGACTCCTCCAGGAGGAAGGGTGGGATACAAATTGAATAAACAATTATAATGATATTCTGATCCACAGGAGGCTTTGTGGAATAATTGGTTTTGAGGAGTTATTTAAAAGAGATGGCTTGGTGGACATCTTGGCTGCCCAAGTCATGGGACTTTATTCACTGCTGGTCCTAGGCTATGTGCACACAAGTTCCTTAAAAAGCAGGAAGACCAGTGGTTTGAAACTAATCTGGGCCAGCTGTACACATCTTTATTGTTTGATTGGAATACACCCAGCCCCACAGCTGATGTCAGACATTTTAGGACCGTGCGCAACAAAGCGTTTGCATTGGACACACTTGGGAGTTGCAACAGGTTGATTAACCAAACAGTTCTGAAGTCTGCGTGAAGCTGGCTTGAACGGAAAACGCATCCAATCTCAAAAATCGCAGGTTTTGGAGTGAAAGGGGGCAGAGTTTTACTGGCGTCATGTGTCCCACACAAAGATGGAGACGTGCTGAAACCAGCATAACTGCAAGTTATAATGCAAGTTTGTAACTGCTGAAACCATAAGCCCTACTTAGAGTAGAGCCATTGAAGTTAATGGGCATGTCTGCTCTGAGTAAGACTCAGTTGCATATACCCATAAGGAGCCAGATGGGAACAGGTGTAAACACCTGCCTGGATTGGAGGAATCCGAAATGAAGAATAAGGATATATGAGGGTGAGAGTAGCTTAAAAGCAGCCAGGGAGTCTTTTCAAAGTAACCTCTCTGTTTATTTCTCAGAAGGAGTTGGTGTCTCATCCGCATAAGCCAAAGGCCAAACCTCAAGAAAGGTAACGTTAACAATAAGAATTGCCCCACACTTGTTGCTTTAATTCCTTGTTCGTCCATAATAATTTTTGTACTTTTGAAAATGTGAAATGTTTACAGTTTTCTTTGCACCCTTGCAACTATTGCATATTTCAAGGTACAACAAACTAATGGTGGTAAAGCCTGGAGTTTGGGTGGAAGTAAATATTCCAAATAGATACATAAATAAATCAGTAAACATAATTAGCATAGAGAACAGGCTTACTGTTTCTGGTAGATCTGGTGACTGAGTGCTGGTGAGGTCTGGGTAGACTTGGCCTTGGATAAACATGTGTTTCTGGTCTATCCCACTATTGTTTCTCAGTGGGTAGATCTGCTGACTACTGTCTTTCCACTTACTGGTGAAAACCTGGTTTTTTTCTCCTAGCTCTACCTCCTTCAGCCCTTAATTAATTGCACTGCTGCTATAGTAAATTTCACACACACCACATTTCCCCAGGAAGAAATTCAACATGGCAGAATAACAACATTGGACTACACTTCATGTTTGTCATATACAGTAATACCTCCGTTAACAAAACAGATGCGTTCCTGGACATTTATTTATTTATTACATTTATAACCCTCCTTTCTTTCCTTGCTAGAAACCCAAGGTGGCTTACATACGGTTCCCTGGCAGTCTCCCATCCAAGCACTGGCCAGACCTGACCCTGCTTAGCTTCAGCAGGGTGCTGGCCTCGTGTGCCTTCAGACCATAGCCTGGGACATGACTTCTTTAACAGAAAGTTTGGTACCAGCAGTAGGAATAACATGGAAAGAATAGAGATAGGTCCCTACACCCACTCATAGATGGCAAGGGCAGCTTCAACAAGGATTTTAAAGGGTGCCTATCAGACACCCACCCACTCCCACTCCTTCTCCCTTCCAGCTTTCTCCTCTGAATCATATTGGATCCTTCCCTCCCAGCCCTGGGAGAAAGCAAGAGATCTCTTTAATGCAAAGCAAACACAGGCTTGTCAGTTTATTGACAGCAAAGCCAAGACACAGGCTGGTCAGTTTCACTGTAAAGCAGAGGCACAGGCTTGAAAGTTTATCCATAGCAAAGCTGGTCAGTTTCACCTTTTAAAAAGCCTTCCTTGAAAGGAGCTTTCTTCCTGGAAGATTGGTTAACTGAGGTATTACTGTACTACACTAACTCCCCACTCCCTACAGAAAATGGGTATAACTACACTGGGTTACTTTGTTGAGCTACTGTGACCCACGCTTCCTCAACCACAGCCTTGCCCCTGCCAATATGGATATAATAACAGTGGACTTGATCTGCATCCGCAGGGTAATCTTTAAAATGTATATAAATGTAGGGGGTGGGTGGGGGACATAATACGTTTTTGTAGAAATGAGTCCTGAATTAGAAAGATTATTTATTTATTTGTTTGTTTGTTTGTTTCATTTTTAGACCGCCCATAGCTAGTAGCTCTCTGGGCGGTGTACAAAACAATTATGAGCTCATGCCTTTGCTGCTATCTTTTGTTTTAGGGTTGAGATGCTATTCCCGTTACATCTGCACTAAACTCCTGTTTCTATAGGGCAGCAATCACTTCTCCACCAGGAAAGACAGAAACAAGGAAACCAAGAAGTTCCTTGTGTAAATAATGGGTGTTTCACTCTAGCCTTCTCTTTGTTTAATTGACTAGATCTGCTTTCCTAAATGTCATTCATTGGCTGCAAACACTGAAAGATGGGATCAGGCTAGTCTCTCACTAAACAAATTAGAATAGTGCCTGTAGGGTTTGTTTCATATCTTGGGCTCCGTGAGTGCTAGAGGCTAACTTTTTAAAAAATAAATAAGTGAAAGATGGGAATGTGAGATTATTGCTCATCCAGTGGGGCAGCTGCTCCTCCTTACCTGTCCACCGCACTCTGTAGATGCCTGTGTCTGCATAGCTACTTGTGCTTCAGGCTGTTTCCACTTGATGTGAGGTGGCCCTTAGCCACAGACTCTTTAAGGTGGCCTTGGCTTCTTATCTGTAAAATTGAGAACTACATCACAAGGGTGTTGTGAGGTCAAATGGGACACACATTTCAAAAGTTAAATCTGGGTCCAGTTTGACTTTGTGCCATGCTGAACAGTTGCCTCTCCATCATTTGAGTGTGACCTCATGAATGATTCAGATGCTGCTGACACACACACACACACAGTGAGCAAGCATTTGTAACAACATTGTCAACAGTGCCAGGGAGACTCAAGAATATCTTGGGTATGCAAGTTTTTTTTAAAAGAGTCTTCTGTAGGGGAAGACCAAGGTCTGTGCATAAGCGCTACCCTGGAACTTCGATAGCACAAGAACCAAATAAGATATGTCCCTCAGTGTGTCCTGCCTTCAGCCTCAGCCGCTGGTGGCTCCATGTCAGTGGAGCAGTGGAATCCGCTCCGGGTTTTAGTCTGAACTTTCAATGAGCTGTCCAAGGTGCTTTCCACTGCCCCACTGACATGGAGCCACCATCCGCCACTGGCCTTAGCCCCAGTGAGGAGAAGGAAATTGGCATCAAGGTGTATATACCTCCACATTCTCTCCAGTCCTGTTAGGTCTGCCCCCTTTGCCACTTAAATAATCCTTTCCCTGATTCAATTTCCTCCCCCACCTCCCTCCACTCCCTTTGTCATTTGAAAACTAAAAGGAAAATAGCGGTCTTTATAGCAAAATGAAATTATTTTCTCCAACACTGACTGAAAAATGTAAAACCTGACAGCATAAGCCACTAGCAGGCTTTATTAATGATTATTGGCAGGGCTTAAATTGAGCATTGGAGGAGGAAAATAAAGTCATAAGAAATTAAAAGCCACATCTCTTAAAAACTACCTCTCTAGAAGAGCTGACTTGGCATCTCACGCTCCTTCACTCAGCAAATTCTTCCTTTTTAATGTGTCAATAGACAGCATTTTTCTCAGGCAGGGCAACTTATGACCCAGGAGGAAAGTGGGATTCAAACCCCACCTTGTTACGGTTTTTGTAATGAGTTAGGGGTTAGACTAAATGGGGTTTTGGAGTCCCAATCCTGTGATGTACATAGCCTTAAGACTGAATAATACAGAAAAAGTGACTGCTAAAATGGTCAGTCCAGTTTCCTTCCAGCCAGGTCTGTTAAATAACTTTGTAATATAAGCTAGGGCAATGGGTTGTCACAGAAATGAAAAGCTGGAGACCCTTCTGGAAGGTGAGCAGAAGGAGGCAGGTCTTCCCCCCATCCCTTGGCCAGAGGTGTTGTCAGCAAGGTGTCTGCGACTGTTACACACTCCCCCATTTAGTCTGCAATGCATCCAGCGTGCTCCCACCCCTGGTTTGGGAAGCAATGTACACCCAGCGTTAGCCACAATTCATATGTAACCTGTATTTATCCTGTCATTTCTTATGAAATAGTGAAAGTTCAATGTCCTCGTTGTCAACATTAAATTTACATAAATCTTCTGTTGTCATTACTTTAGTCATCTTGACGTTCAGCTGTAATCCTGCTTTTGTGCTTTCCTCTTTAACTTTCATCAGCATTCGTTTCAAATCATTACTGGTTTCTGCTAGTAGTATGGTATCGTCTGCATATCTTAAATTATTGATATTTCTCCCTCCAGTTTTCACACCTCCTTCATCATGGTCCAATCCCGCTTTCCGTGTGATATGTTCTGCATATAGATTAAATAATACCCTACCCTATACATAGGCGTAAAAACTGTAAATAAACTATATCGCAGAAAACATGAGCAGCTACTAGTGACCTTCTTGCCAAAGAAACCAAACCCATGTTATGCATTGGGGCCCGAGAGATCCACCTAGAGATTGGTGTGCAGGGTGCACATATTTAAGCCCTTTTTAAAAAGTTGGCATTCCTTCTGCCCTAAGTTAGTGGGCAGATCTATTGAACACATTTATTTATACAAACTCACTTGGACTGCTATCCTGTGCACTATGGAGTAAACCTCCATAATTTTTCACTGTTAAAACCTTCTTCAGTATTGGTGGTCTGAGCGACAACAGTATTTCAATAGGGTTCCTCCCTCTCCATGGCGTTTTCTGGTACCTATCACTGAGAAATGCCATGACAACTCCAGTTTCTTAAATGCCTCGGATATGTGCTTGTGGCTTTTTTTTTCTGCAGTGGTTCCTGTGAGAAATGATGGCTGGGATGGATAATAGAAAATGCCTTATTTGTTCCAGCTGACTTTCTTGGAGTTCATCAAATGCTTTACAACCCTCTCCTCCTGCAAGACATTCGTCTAAGATCAATCTCTCCCACAGCCTGTATCCATTTCAATGGTGCTTCTGCTTCGGATCCCAAGTCCCTCCAATGAAATGATCTGAAATAATTCATTCAGCTTGCTTGTTCTTCCTCTTTCTCTCTCCCCCCGGCCTGCTAATCCAGTTTTCCATCCAACATGGCTTCCTTACTATGTGCTCCTCACTGGAACAGGATCTCCCAGATAGAGATTTTAATCCTATCAGTGCATGCTAGGAAGTTTGCTAACATTGTCAGCACAGTGACTAAAGAAGAGTCAGAGCAAGATTCTGGCACGTGGTACCTAAACAAATAAACCATTCTTTGGATCCATCCCATTACTAAAGTGTTTGGGGCCCTACTCCCATGCCTGTCATGGAGACAAAATGGATTGGATTTCCTTGTTCAAAACCCCTCTGTGCAATTTTCAGTGATCCATAGGCTGATGACTCTTTCCTCTTTGTTCTGTCTGGTCATTCTTCATAGATTTAGCTACATCATTTAGCTACATCCTCAAGCTAAATATAGCAGAGACTGAACAGTTCACTTCCTGTTAAGCCCTTTCCCTCCCTTTCACCACTCACAGAAACAGCCTTCCTTTCTGTTTATCACTGTAGCTCACACCAAGGCAAGGCATAAGTTTGCTGCATCCATGGCTGCATACACACGCCATGAATTTATGTAAGCTCTTGAAAGCTTTTTAAAAAATGTTTTTAAAGATGCTCTGTTTTAATGTATTTTAAAGTCTGTTTTTATGATGTTTTAAAGTGTTTTTAGTGCTTTTGTTTGCCGCCCTGGGCTCCTGGTGGGAGGAAGGGTGGGATATAAATCAAATAATAAATAAAATAAATAAGTTGCCTTGAGCATAGATTACTATGAAAAAGCAGCATACAATTAAATGATGACTATGACTTCTCCCAGAGAATTCTGGGAACTGTGGTTTGTGAAAGGGTGCTGGGCATTGTAAGTCTGTGACGGGTAAGCTACACTTCCCAATATTCTTTGGGGGAAGCCATGTGCTTTACATGTATGGTTTGTATGCAGCCCATGTGTCTGAGGTCTCACAGTGATTGGAAGTGGCATCACCCCCAGGATGTGTGAGGTGCAGATGGCCAGTGTTCTGATTCAGCAAGCAGGACCCCCTCAAGCGTGTCTGTCCAGAAGCTCCCCAGCTCTTTCCACCTTGCATAACACCTGTGCCTTCTGCAAACAGTGAATCCTTTGAATTTGCAGGACATTCTGAAATTAGAATTAGGAGTGAGCAGTGAAGTGGCCAAGTTTGCTGACGACACTAAATTGTTCAGGATTGTTAAAACAAAAAGGGATTGTGAAGAGCTCCAAAAAGATCTCTCCAAACTGAGTGAATGGGTGGAAAAATGGCAAATGCAATTCAATATAAACAAGTGTAAAATTATGCATATTGGAGCAAAAAATCTGAATTTCACATATACGCTCATGGGGTCTGAACTGGCGGTGACCCGACCAGGAGAGAGACCTCGGGGTTGTAGTGGACAGCACGATGAAAATGTCGACCCAGTGTGCGGCAGCTGTGAAAAAGGCAAATTCCATGCTAGCGATAATTAGGAAAGGTATTGAAAATAAAACAGCCGATATCATAATGCAGTTGTATAAATCTATGGTGCGGCCACATTTGGAATACTGTGTACAGTTCTGGTCGCCTCATCTCAAAAAGGATATTATAGAGTTGGAAAAGGTTCAGAAGAGGGCAACCAGAATGATCAAGGGGATGGAGCGACTCCCTTACGAGGAAAGGTTGCAGCATTTGGGGCTTTTTAGTTTAGAGAAAAGGCGGGTCAGAGGAGACATGATAGAAGTGTATAAAATTATGCATGGCATTGAGAAAGTGGATAGAGAAAAGTTCTTCTCCCTCTCTCATAATACTAGAACTCGTGGACATTCAAAGAAGCTGAATGTTGGAAGATTCAGGACAGACAAAAGGAAGTACTTCTTTACTCAGCGCATAGTTAAACTATGGAATTTGCTCCCACAAGATGCAGTAATGGCCACCAGCTTCGACGGCTTTAAAAGAAGATTAGACAAATTCATGGAGGACAGGGCTATCAATGGCTACTAGCCGTGATGGCTGTGCTGTGCCACCCTAGTCAGAGGCAGCATGCTTCTGAAAACCAGTTGCCGGAAGCCCCAGGAGGGGAGAGTGTTCTTGCACTCGGGTCCTGCTTGCGGGCTTCCCCCAGGCACCTGGTTGGCCACTGTGAGAACAGGATGCTGGACTAGATGGGCCACTGGCCTGATCCAGTAGGCTCTTCTTATGTTCTTAAACCCTCCTGTCTTCAACTTTGGCTTTTTTCACTTTGGAGGGGGCAAAAGTGTACTTTTGATTGACGATGGACAGTGGGGCCTAGGAGGCAATGCCTGGATACCTTTGTGCATAAGTATTTTTGAGGATTTCAGCCACTCTTGACAGTACAACAATCATATTTTGTGGACAAGCTAAAGCTGGAACCACATTGCTGACTTTGTATATATAACACTTTGCAGCATTTACCTGTGTGTAAGTTACTTTGATCCTGAAATACTTGCCATTTGTCCTGTTGTTACACTCAAGAGGTTCTGCATATTCCCCCATCCCTGAGATTCTTACATAGTACACTGGTCTTCAACACTGACATGCACTGACAGGCACGGCCTAACCTAAGATGGGTTGCAAAAACAACAATACAAATTATATAGTATAAAATTTAAGTCACCAAATGCATGTTTGGGCAAAAGTCCTTGGTCTGGGGACTATTAGTTTTACTTAGCAGAAGCTTTATGGTACAAAGACATTGCTTACCTCTTGGTACAGCAACCCAGGAGTAAAGCATAACAGGTGTAATCCAGAGAAGGCTGGCCACCTTTCAAGTTCAAATCACTGGAACTGGGTTCCATGGTTAAGGACTTCTTTACCACTTATTTTAGTGGTATTTAAACACACAACCTTCCCCCAGGGAGAGCCAGTGTGGTGTAGTGGTTAAGGTGTTGGGCTACGACCTGGGAGACCAGGGTTCGAATCCCCACACAGCCATGAAGCTCACTGGGTGACCTTGGGCCAGTCATTGCCTCTCAGCCTCATGAAAACCCTATTAATAGGGTCACCATAAGTCGGAATCGACTTGAAGGCAGTACATTTACATTTTAAACCTCACCCCACCCCACCCCTTTTCAGGACAGTGCCATTGTCTGTACATCCATTTCATTCACCTCCTTAAACTATAGTCAGCCCCGAAACGCACCATCCGAAATGATTATCTAGATCCATTTCAATCGGGTTTCAGGCCCGGTTTTGGCACAGAGACGGCCTTGGTCGCCCTATATGATGACCTTTGTCGGGAGAAAGACAGGGGGAGTGTAACTCTGTTGATTCTCCTTGATCTCTCAGCGGCTTTTGATACCGTTGACCATGGTATCCTGGGGAGACTCGCTGATCTGGGAGTTGGAGGTACTGCGTGGCAGTGGTTCTACTCCTACTTGGCGGGTCACCTCCAGAAGGTAGTGCTAGGGGAGTTTTGCTCGGCGCCCTGGGCCCTCCAATATGGAGTTCCACAGGGGTCAGTACTATCCCCCATGCTTTTTAACATCTACATGAAGCCACTGGGTGCGGTCATCAGGAGTTTTGGAGTGCGTTGCCACCAGTATGCTGATGACACGCAGCTCTACTTCTCCTGTTCATCTTTTTCAGGTGAGGCTGTCAAGGTGCTGAACCGATGCCTGGCTGCGGTAATGGACTGGATGAGAGTGAATAAATTGAAGCTCAATCCAGATAAGACTAAGATGCTGTTAGTGGGTGGTTCTCCTGACCAGATGGTAGATGTTCATCCTGTCCTGGACGGGGTTGCACTCCCCCTGAAGGAGCAGGTTCGTAGTTTGGGAGTTCTTTTAGAACCATGCCTGTCACTAGAGGCACAGGTAGCCTCGGTGGCACGGAATGCATTCTATCCACTTCGGTTGGTGGCCCAACTACGTTCCTATCTGGACAGGGAAAACCTTGCTTCGGTTGTCCATGCACTGGTAACCTCTAAATTGGGCTACTGCAATGCACTCTACGTGGGGCTGCCTTTGAAGACGGTTCGGAAGCTGCAGCTTGTGCAAAATGCAGCGGCCAGACTGTTAACAGGGACTCAGAGATTCGAGCATATAACACCGATTCTGGCCCACTTGCACTGGCTGCCTATATGCTTCCGAGCTCAATTCAGGGTCCTGGTTTTGACTTATAAAGCCTTACACGGCTTGGGACCACAATACCTGATGGAACGCCTCTCCCGATATGAACCTACCCGTACACTGCGTTCAACATCAAAGGCCCTCCTTCGGGGGCCTACCCAGAGAGAAGTCCGGAAGGTGACAACAAGAAAACGGGCTTTCTCTGTGGTGGCCCCCGAACTATGGAATTCTCTCCCTGATGAGGTACGCCTGGCGCCAACATTGTTATCTTTTCGGCGCCAGGTGAAAACCTTCCTGTTCTCCCAGGCATTTTAATATATATAATTTTAAATATTGTAGCAATTTAATATTTACATCTTAACATCTTAATATTCAATCGATTTAATGCATTTTACATTTAATATTTTAGTACTGAGTTTTGTAGTTGTTTATATGTTTAATTATGTTTAGGTATTTTTGGTATAATTTTTAAGTTTAATATATGTTTTTAAATTGTATATTGGATGTTATATGTTGTGAACTGCCCAGAGAGCTTCGGCTGTGGGGCGGTATAGAAATATAATAAATAAATAATAAATAAATAAATAATAATCCACTGGGACACTCTGTGCACAGTCCCCATTGAGATGAATGGGAGCAGCATAAGGGCCCAGTAGGACTTGGTCCAGTTTCCTATGGGTTGAGCCCAAAGTTAATGGGACTAACAAAGAATGTAATGAAACTACGGATTCCAGCTCCCACAAGGTGCTGCGGTGACCACCAGGTTGGATGGCTTTAAAGAGACATTCACGAAGGATCAGGCTATCGATAGCTACTCACCATGATGGCAATGTACTGCCTCCAGTATGGGGGGCAGTATACCTCTGTATACCAGTTGCTGGGAATCACAAGTGGCAAGAGCACTGTTGGGCTTAGGTCCTGCTTGGTGGCTTCCCAAAGAGGGATCTGTTTGGCCACTGAAAGAAGAGGATGCTGGACTAGATGGGCCCTTTGTCTCATCCAGCACCAGACTCTTTTTATGTTCTTCTTAATTAGCATTGATAGTCACTAAATTTTACTCTTAGTGTATTTTCTCATTTGGTTTCAGCATGCTTAAAAAAACACCAGAATCTGACCTTGACGATCAAGAAAGTGTGAAGGCATTACCTTGAACATTTTCATCAGCATGAACAACTTGGAGAGAGAAGTGTTTGTCCCTTGAGAAATCCTGACCTGTTCTTCATCATGTTCTATCTACCCTGGGCTCTTGTCTAGGCCTTGTGGGATTTCCTGGCCGGCTTTCTTCCTAGAGATCTAGACAGGAGTGCCCTCTGACAAAAGCTAATGAATTCTTCAATTTGGCTGGTAAACTACTTCGCCTGTCATGCCAAACAACAAGGCATGGTAAGGAATGTTGAACACAATAAACTGGTTTTGGAGCACCAGCCTTTATTACGCATGTTGAAAAGTTATTCAGTGTTCTTAGGAATGATATTTCTGTCCTGTTCTTGTTCTGTGCCTTGTCCTCCAAGAATAAAGCCCAGAGGTGATGGTTCTCTGTGACAAAAATGATGATCAGGAACCAGTACTTTACATTTTTAAGAAAAT
The DNA here is from genome assembly GCF_030035675.1 of Rhineura floridana. Lineage (NCBI taxonomy): Eukaryota > Metazoa > Chordata > Lepidosauria > Squamata > Rhineuridae > Rhineura > Rhineura floridana. Next base: position 41,414,204 of record NC_084491.1, read on the forward strand.
ACCTCTTCACAGAAACATGTCCACTGAATCAAATTAAATGCTCCAGTTTCCAAATGTTAGGTTTAATTTATATCCTATTGTATTACGTCTCTGAGGTTGCGATCCTGTGCACACTTCCTGGGAAATAAGCTCTGTTTAACTCAATGGGGCTTACTTCTGAGTAAACACACATAGAATTTCATTGCATATTAAGTAGCTTGCTCTTTATGATAGCAGAAAAAAGCCTAGTAAATTTTGCCTAGGCTCCCTGTTTCAATAGTATTTCTCTGGCCTTCTGGCATTAATGCATGGAAATAAATCTGCAAGAGCTGAATCCACCATGTGGTTCCCAGTGTGCAGGAAAATGACACTCTGTGTTGTGGGGAAGGGTGCTTTTGTTCTGTGTTTCTTTAAAAGCTTGGCTTTAACAATAATTTACAAAGCCATATACAGCTTATGACCAGGATACTTGAAAGATCATCTTACCCTATACCCAGTCGATCACTGTGCTGTGCAGGTGAGGGCCTCCTGCAGATACCATCTTATCAGGAGATCTATTCCACACAACATAGGAAATGGACCTTTAGCGTAGTGGCACCTACCCTTTGGAATTCCCTCCCCTTAAATATTAGACTGGCGCCATCTCTGTGATATTTTTGGCGTCTACTGAAGACCTTCTTTCAACAAGCCTTTTAAGTAGAGACCTTATCCCAGTCTGCGTCTGTGTTGGAATTAGTTTTTAAGATTTTTTAAAAGATTTTTTTAAAAAAACATTCTTAAAGATGTTTTAACATTTTTTTAAAGATATTTTGTTGTAATTTATTTTAAAGTCTGTTTTTAAGATGTTTTAAAGTGTTTTTAGTGTTTTTGTTTGCGGTCCTGGGCTCCTACTGAGAGGAAGGCAGGATATACATTTAATAAATATTTTACACTCTGAAAAAGAGGGAAATATTATGAAGAGTACAACTGTGCAGATATTGAAGGAGAAACTTTTTTCTGTCATTTACAAAGGGTTTTGAATGCTGTAAATGTGTACAATTCTCATCTTTCATTATCCTTTGCAGGTCATAGATGGGGAACTGAGGCTGAGTATTTGCTTTGCAGAGGCTGCTTAGAAGATAACATTATTTTTTGCCTCTCCACATTAGTTAAAAGGAAGCACTGCATAATGCTTTTTCCACCCAACACTGAAGTATCTAATCTGCTAAGATCTATTATAAGGTCTGTATTAATGTGACAAGTTTACATTTTTCTATGTCATGCTTGATTAAAAAGAAAAAGTAATGCGCCTTGCGATATCCAATCCTTTTGCTCAGTTAAAATCAGCACCTAGGAAATTGCTGATGCTTCTTCCAGAGAATGTGTGGCTGTATTTTAATGTTAGCTCTTTGGAGCCATTACGCTGCAGCCTTCCAAGAAATGTCTCCAAAATGATTAAGGTAATGATCAGAATGACTTGTATTCAACTGTGATATCACTAAAAGCAAATCCATATCAGTTGTGCCACAGACAAAACTTTTAGAGCCAAGGTTCCCAAACTGTTGGTCCGTGAACATCATTCTGGTGGTCTGCAACATGCCCATTTTAAATATTCATATTGTTTTTAATTGTATTTTATTGCTTCTTTTCTGTCTTATATGGTAATTTATTGGTTTACAATTTGAATTCTATGGAATGCAAGTTGTAATGCAATAAAAGAAATGAAAAAAGCAATAATGTTACAATTAAAATTCATGTAGAAGCGTGCACAGGCAGAGAAGAATGATTAAGTGGTCTGCCAAGTCCCTCAGCAATTTTCAAGTAATCGGGGGGGGGAGTTTGGGAACCTCTGCTTTAGAGCACCCAGTGTCAGTTCAGCCTCAATAGTTTTCAATGACAGTTCACAATTTTAACTGACACTCTTCTAGCACTAATTACAAATCATGAAAAATAGCAGAAGGGGGGTATTGGACTCCCCAATTTTTTTCCTGCTTATAATAGTTAACAGAATTGCTAATGCTGTTGGTGATCTTTCTACTGATGATCTCTTGAGTTTTCTACTTAAATTTAAATTAGGGAGATCGTCACCTGTCAGTTCTGCCTCTTGCCTCAAGTTACTGCCGTGCTGACCAAAGATGTTAATGGTGATTGTTAATACCTCATTGAGACAGAACTTCAAAGGAATACACATTGCAGCACTTCAGAGCAAAGCTGTTTATGTTAATAACGAATTAGCAGTGGATTTGTTTTTTTAAAAAGCCGGTGTCACTGATAGTTGCAAGCATTAGTCAAACCCGGATTCTGACAGAATTCGATAACAAATCCGAAAATGCCAAAATTCACCCCATCTCTAATATCACCATAGGTTTGGTACTTGTGTTTTTAGACCGACAGTTCAGGCCTGTATCACAGTGAAAATGCCCCCTTAAAAAACATTTAAGTACAGGTCAATGGCCCATCTAGTCCACCACCCTGTCCTCACAGTGGCCAGCCAGATGCCTTCTCCCCACTTGTGATTCCCAGCAACTAATATTCAGAGACATGGTATCAAAACTTTTATCAAAATGGATCCCGCAATATACACCTTTATTTGAAGTCCTGGTGCAATTAGCACCTTGAGTCTGTTCCTACTTTGGCCTTAGCCTGGCAGCTAGAAACTGTTTCCAAGCCTGGATGAGCTGAAACTTGGCCAGGAAGCAGGTGCACTCCAGCTTCCTAACCCTCCGGAAATAAAGGCGGAGAAATGCAAGATCAGCCTTTGGCTCCTGGAAGCCTTGGGAAGGAAACTTTCTACACACTGTTCTCTTCTGCTTCCATAGCACAAGCTGATGCAAGATCTCTTGCTCTGGAGCCGTGGTTCCCAAACTTTTTACCTCACAGCCCACCCGAAATTGATGATGGTCTCAGTGGAGTGTTGACTTTTCCACCTGCTGTAGCAATTGCAATGTGCTGTGCTAGGTGCTGTATGGGTTTTAATTGTATTTTGGCCACCCAGCCAGAGAAGACAAACCTCAGGCAGATCTCAAACCTTTGGGAAGAATGTAGCTCACTGGTAAGAGGAAGGTCCCAGGTTCAGTCTCCGGCATCTCCAGGTAGGGCTGAGAGAGACCCCCGTCTGAAGCCCCCGAGAGCTGTTACAAATCAGCACAGCACAGACAATACTGACCTGGATGGACCAACGGACTGACCCGGTATAAGTCAGCTTTCTGTGTTCCTAAAGCACATTGGTTCGGCCCACACCTTGTCATGGCTGGTAGAGTGCGCAGCTGGGGGGTGAGGGCATATATTTGATGCAGCTTGTATTGCTGCCTAACTGTGGAGTCGGGACATTCCTTGCCGCTACCTGCTGCTGAGTGAGCGGCAGTAGCAAGAACTCCAGCCCTCCTAACTTCGTGCTTTGCAGAATGATGCACTTAAAAGGCAGTTTCTGCATCCCCGTCTGCTTTCCCAACAGTTGGAAAGAGCGACGCGGGCCGCCAGCCACGAAGCGAGGCTCTCTGGGTCGGGAGCTGGTTCTGGCCAGGGTGCTCGTGTGAATGCACACACACACACGCCGCCGCAGCAGCATTAGCTCGGCCTGGCTCTGTCCTTTGGCAAGCGGGGCGCCGCTCGCCGGACTCTCGGAAGGCACGTCGAGAATTTCAGACCCGTCGGGACAGGCCCGCCCGCCTGCCCACGCGCCCACCCGCAGGAGCCTCCCAGCCTCCTTTCCTCGCTTCCCCCCTCTCTCTCGGCTGGCCCCTGGCCCAGAGGCGGAGCTGCTGCCGCTGCTGCCTTGGCCGGTGCCAGACCCTCGCCCGGAGCTCGGCGCGCTGCTCCTGCTCTTGCGCTCCCGCGGCTGCTGTTGGGGCTCCTGCGGCGTGTGCGGGACATGCGGCGGCGGGGGGCACGCGGCGGCGGAGGGAGGGCCGCCCGGAGGCTCCTCTTGCTGCTCTTTCTGCTGCCGGCTGCCCTGGGCGCGCAAGGGACGCGGCTGTTCAGCGGTGAGTCCCTCCAGGGCTGGGCGAGTAGAGCCGTCGATCCCGGCCCCGAGCTGGTGAAAGGAGGGAGGGGCGGGCCGGGGAGAGGGAGGGGCGGGCCGGCAGGCGCTGCGGACCCGGAGTCCCGGCTTGGCTCGAGGGGACGGGGGAGCTGGGCGGCTGGTCCCCTCCCGTGTTGCCGGGGGTGTGTGGGGGCAGTCCCTCCCTGGGAACTGTAAGCAACGAGAAAAGGGGAGAGGAGGGGATTGGAGAGACAGAGCGCCCCAGAGTTGTCTGGAATAGGGAACTGGAGCAGGATCGGGATGGGGTGGGGGTGGGTACCCTTGGGGGGGGATCAGTGGAATGAGCCCCGACTGGGAAACCTGCCTGTAGATGGAGGAGGGATGCTGAGGGATTTGGGGGGGGGTGTTCTGTGTTGGAAGGAGAAAAAGCAGCTTCAGTGATGCCCAAGGTGGGGGCGAAACCCCTTCCCTTCTCCGGAGGACACTTGTGAATGGCCAGAAAAGATGCCGCTGCTGCGCTGTGCGGGAGGTTTTGTCAGCTCTTCTTCCCTTGTGGTCTTCCGACGTCCGTTACTAAAAAGCAGGCAAGCCGGGAAGGTGCAGAACTCTCTTCAGCCCACCCGCCACCCATTTTCCCTTGTAGAAACGGAGGGTGCTGGGGGTCTGCAGGGGAGAGGCGAGCTCAGAGGAGTGGGGGACCATTGGCTGGCCGCCACGTTCGGTCCCCGTGCCTAGCAGCAAGGTGGCAAAATATGCTATCCCACCTGTATGCATACACACCATACATTTAAAGCACTTTGTTTTTCCCATGGGACCTTGGGAATTGTGGCTTACCCCTGGTAGAGCTACAATTCCTAGCATCCTTAACAAACCACAGTTCCCGGGTTCTATGGGGAAATTAAGTGCTTTAAATGTGCTCTAAGTGTATGGTGCGTATGCCGTGGCTTCAATCCGGCCACAATCCATGGGCATTAAGCTGCCAAAACTACATGCACGACTGCACCCTGAAAAGTGTTAATGATGCCCCAGAGATGGCCAAGTTAATGTGGGTGAGCTGAGCTTCAGCAGGCCACAGTTTATTACTCTGCCAATGCCCAAAGCGGGTCATCACTGGATTAAACGAGAGAGGATTTTGGGGCTGGGGGTAGCAGAGGGATTCTACAAAAAGTTGTGTGTGTTTCCACACCCAACTGGAAGCCCCATGTGGCTCTTCAGCTGATAACCTGAGATCCCTTCCAGGATCTGATCTGCGCTGCTAATACTTCAGAGGCAGCAGAATGGGGGTGCAGGCCAGGGCTGGCCCAAGAGGGAAGAGGCATGATGCCAGCTGTCCTTGGCATGGCCAGGAGAGACGAGCTGCCAGCTTCATGTCATGCAGGAGGGCTCTCTCGGTGGGCACCCGTCAGGCTTGGCAGGGTTTCATGTCAGGAAGAGTGCAAGCCCAGGAGCCTTTTTTCAATTCTGGAGATCAAGCTCTGGAAGAAATTATATGAAGCTGCCTATGCTGAGTCAGGCTCTTTGTCCCGCTGGCGCCATGAGGTCCATTCTGGCTGGCAGCGGTGGCTCTGCAGGGTCTGCCTGAGAATCGTAGTGAGCTGAAGATGCTGGTGTTTGAAATTGGGACCTCTGGCATGCAAAGGATATGCCTTGCCTCACAGACCCTATGCAAAAGCAGCAAAAGCAGTTCAGTCATTTTAGACTCTGCACTTGATAGTCTTATGCCCCGGTTCCCTCTTTAGATACTTCACTTTCTGTAAAAGGTGATAAGCCAGCCTTGCTGCATTTGGGTAGGGCCCTCCTACTCATTCTGCCAAGTGGGGCCCTGGACCTCTGCCCCAAAGTCCTCCCCGGATGGTACCACTGTCCAAAAGAGAGAGTGTTTATATGATGCTGTCTTCTACTGAGTCAGACCACTGGTCCACTCTAACTAGCAGCAATTCTCTGGGGTTGCAGGAAGAAGGATCCCCGCCCCCATTATCTGTTATCTGATCCTTTTAGCTGGAGAACCTGGGACCTTCTACATGCGAACCACGTGCTCTCCTACTGAGCTTTGGGCCCTGCTAACAAGGAAGAATACTTCTGAACATGCTTAGAAGGCCTGTCCACCACCACTGAATCACTACAGCCATACCCCAAAAAGCTACTACTAGAACTAACACAGAAACCTGCCTTATACCAAACGGGACCATTAGTTCACAGCTCAGCATTGTCTATACGCTGACTGGCAGTGGCTCTCCAATGCTGCCGTGAGGGGGCATTCTGAGCCCTACCTGGAGATGCCAGGGATTAAACCAGGGAGCTTCTGCATGGGAAGCAGATGCTCCACCACCTTGAGCTAAGCTGAAGGTGTCTTTTCCAGGCAAGTCTGAGAGCTCTAGTACTGTTCAGAAACCAGCCCATGGAACTAGGACACCTTGGGAACAGCCGTGGCTGTTCCACAGGCCAGGCCAGCTAGAAATATTATATAACTGGGTTGTCTACTCCATGACACAACAGTATTTTAAGCATCCTCTTAGAAGATATATATATATATATTCCTCCCTCCCTCCCTTCTTAAGACCCCTTAAATAAACTCTTTCCCCACTCTGAGTGTGGAGACTGTCTGAATATAAATACTGCCAAAGCATCCCCATTTGTTCCATACTAGTCATGCCTGCTTTGTGTGGATTTGCTTGTTCCTTCACCTCACTACTAAAAGTGTTCCGACCTCTTGTGGGCTCCTGCAGAATCATGTAGACAATGTAAAAAAAATCAGCCCAGTTGTGCAGTAAAGCATACTAAAATTACCCAATTGACTGGACAAGTATTTGTCTTTAAAAAGGCATTTTTCTTTTTTGGAATGCTACAGGCAGTTCCAATCTTTCTTTTTTGCATTCATGAGGGCTAGATACATAGCCATATTACATCTGGGACATGCTTTATGTTTTTGGCATGTAGAATCTGTCCCTCAAATGCTCCAACGTAATGGGTCTTGGAAAACTTTCATAAAGTAGCTTCTGCCAGAAAGGATGCCATGTATTTAATCACATATTTGATGATGTGCAAAGTGTGCATGGCATGCCAATGTCCTCCCCACCCCAGCTGACATGTTGTGATTTTATTGTGAAATCATCAAGTTAATAAACTGTCATATGAATGCTAATTATTTTAGTATGCAAAATACTTTGCAGGTCTTATCTCAGTTATCCGCATAAAAATGTAGATGGAATTATATTTTTGTTCCCATTATATAGAAGGTGAGAGAGGGCTAAAAGAGAGAGATATCCAAGCAAGGCCTTGGTTACAGTGGGATTTGAACTCAGGCCTCCCAACACTGTATTAAACCACATTGTCCCTTTGCAGAATTATAACATATTATTTGTCTGTGTCATTAATAATGTGTTTCTTGCAGAAAATATGAAATGCATGAAGGGACCACATGCTTTCCTAAACATTCAGGGGCCTGCTCAAAGGAGTCATGGTTGGCCATGGATCTCTGGTGGATGTTCACTACTTGTTTGGGAGCACACATCTGCCCTTCACACTTCTCACTTTTGTTGCAATTAACACTGGTGCAACCCAGCTGCTGCACAACATATGAAATGGTTTTGAGGACTGATTTGAACTTGGGCCTCTAGCATCTACAGTACATCTAATACTACAAATGCCCAACATATTGATGCTACAAAGGAATTGGTTAGAATCAATATTGACTTATTTATATATATTTAAGGGCTAATCACTTTGAAATCAACAGGTTACTTAATAACTAAGGGCCTTAAGTTTCATGGACTCATCTTCAATATGCAGTAAAGTGAGATCGCTGGTTGGACAGTTGGCTTGTAGCAATGACTGGCCTGCAGTCGACTACACTGCATTCCCCACTTGGCTAAAAATAACTTAAATGTTGCTGATAAAACACAAGTCGATTTGTCAGGTTGTTGCAAAAACTTCAGTAGCCTCAAAACAGCCCACCCTTTAGCTGTGGTAGACATTCTACAGTTTTGGTTGCTGCCAATTTTATTAAAGTGATATACTTTTTATCTTCTTCCCATTGCTTCGCAGCAGCTGATCACATTCTTCAGAGAGGTAACATATTTTGTCTTTAATCAAAGCTGCATGTTTGTCAAATTATCAATGGTGACTAGACTGTGTTTGCTGTGCTTAGCATTTTAACTTGTTTGCCATCCATAATTAAGGCATTGGAATTCCAAATAGTAATGTGTTTGAGTGTATTAAGATCCTTGGAATGGAGTGCTCTCAGGTTCTGCTTTTACTTTAAGGAAGAGAGGAAACACAAGGATATCTCTCAAAGTGTGTTTTAGAAACACCAGTTTGCATCACAGGTACTTATAACATCCTGTCCTTAAACGTGTGCTCTGTGATTGACTTTTCAAAACAGAACATTTGCCTCTGAGTTTGCACAAATAAACATAGGATAAACTTGGCCATAAAATACTAATTAAAATGATTTACTCTGTCTGTCTGAAGTGGTCTTCGTGTTCCCTGTGTTTTTATATAAAAGTCACATTGTGAAATTCACAAGACAGAGACTAGCTGATAAAAGTGATAATACAGGTTTTTAGGAAGCGGGCTCATATGCAGCCATACCGTTCATTCGTCTAGCTCAGTGTCATCTGCGTACACTGTTGATGGCTTTCCAGGTTTTCAAACAGGACTCTTTTCCAGCCCTACCTGGAGATGCAGGGGCTTGAACCTGGGACCTTCTATGTGCAGCCCATGTGAAATATTCACAGTGTTAATTCTGACCCCCAATATGCACTCATTTAGTTCATATTCTTTGTAATAAGCATATATACCAACAGAATTCTGATTGGTACTGCTTTTGTACCAGGCTAAATTGTGACAGTCATGCTTTCCTCTACAACAATAACAATGTGGTCAGACTGTCTAGTTCTATAATATGCTGTAATGTAGGCATTCTTAATGCAAGCTTGTGTTAGTTTCACTAGTGTTGGCATGTGGTGATCGAGAGAAGTTCCACGCTACCCATCATGGGAGAAGTGTTCGCTGCATTTTCCTGTCAGTCTGTTAACTGGCCTTTTTCTTTTTTCTGGGGGGGTGTCTTCCTGCAGGCCAGGCCATCTGCCGAGGAGGAACCCAGCGCCCCTGCTACAAGATTATTTACTTACATAATGTCGCGCGTAGGGTTGGCTTTAAAGAAGCCCTTCAGGCCTGCAGGAGAGATGGAGGAGATCTGGTCAGTATAGAATCGCAGTCAGAACAAAGGCTGATTGAGAAGATGATTGGAAGCTTTTCGGCATCGGATGGCGATTTCTGGATAGGGCTTAGGAGAGAAGAGGATCCTGACAAAAGCACTGAATGCCCAGACTTATACTCATGGTCTGATGGGAGTTTGTCTATGTTTCGGTTAGTCCACAAACTCAAAGCGGGAGTTAAGACTTCCTTTGCGAATTTAGCCAGTCAAACAAAAGCATTATGTCTTATGAATAGAGGTTCTTTACCTATTTGTCAATAAGATCCATCCTTTGAAGCAGTATTGGGTTTTCAATGCAAAACCCTTAAGAACTTTTCTTGGCTGTTAATTGTGTCTTGCTTGCTTGGTTTAGAAACGCCTGTGTGGCAGATCCTGTGGGCATCCTGTTGGATGTTGTATGTAGAGTGTGGCACATCCTCTGTGCGTATACACATGCACACACATGTGTTTCAGCCTATTCTAATTCCTTGCCTGTCCACACTGTGGAAGGATGTCAAACGCTGCATGAGTGATCCTGTCAATGCACAGCAGATGTCCTGGTGGGAGAAATGCTGACACTTTCAGAGAACCTCCCCACATCTTTTAGTGCCAAGCTAGGATTTCAGGCCCAAGCTAGGAGTGCAGGCAGCTGCCACACCCTTTACTTCCTGTCACAGTTATGGCTTTATTTTATACAGCTAGCATTAATCAATAGGAAATTGTGTGCCTGCACAGTGGTGACCATGTGCCCTGGACCTCAGAAGGTACAAAGCCAAATGGCTTTATAGCCTGCTAGTATAGTCAGTAGCAAGATGTATGGCAGAAAAAAAAGCTGCACTAGTTATCTGTCTTTGGATCCTGGAAGGGACAAAACAACATGTTTTCTTATCCTCCGGTAGGACCATGCACTGAATTGAGCCAGGAAATAAGTTTATTGCCCAGGCAAATCCCATGAGTTATAGCTCTGTGATAAAGCATATGCTTTGCATGCAGTAGAACCCTGGCTCAATCCCCAGCATATCCAGGCAGTGCTTGGAATATCACCTGTCCAAAACCCTGGAGAGAGCCCCTGCTGGTCAGAGTATAGATAATACTGAGCTTGATGAACCAATTGTCCAGGGAAGGGCATAGCTTAGTGGTAGAGCATCTGCTTTGCTTGCAGAAGGTTCCAGGTTCAATCCCTGACATCTCCAGGTAGGGCTAGGAGTGTCCCCAGTCTGAAATTCTGGGAAGCCTTTGCCATTAAGTATAGACAATACTGAAACCAGTAATGATTTGAAACGAATGCTGATGAAAGAGGAAAGCACAAAAGCAGGACTGCAGCTGAACGTCAAGAAGACTAAAGTAATGACAACAGAAGAGTTGTGTAACTTTAAAGTGGACAACGAGGCCATTGAACTTGTCAAGGATTGTCAATACCTCGGCACAGTCATTAACCAAAATGGAGACAATAGTCAAGAAATCAGAAGGCTAGGACTGGGGAGGGCAGCTATGAGAGAACTAGAAAAGGTCCTCAAATGCAAAGATGGATCACTGAACACCAAAGTCAGGATAATTCAGACCATGGTATTCCCGATCTCTGTGTATGGATGTGAAAGTTGGACAGTGAAAAAAGTGGGTAAGAGGAAAAATCAACTCATTGGAAACGTGATGTTGGAGGAGATACCATGGATCGCGAAAGAGACAAATAATTGGGCATTAGAACAAATTAAACCAGGGCTATCATTAGAAACTAAAATTATGAAACTAAGGTTATCATACTTTGGACACATAATGAGAAGACTTTATTCACTAGAAAAGACAATAATGCTGAGAAAAACAGAAGGGAGTAGAAAAAGAGGAAGGCCAAACAAGAGATGGATTGATTTCATTAAGCCACAGACCTGAACGTACAAGATCTGAACAGGGTGGTTTTAAACAGATGCTACTGGAGGTCACTGATTCATAGGGTCTCCATAAGTCATAATTGACTTGAAGGCACATAACAACAATACTAAGTTAGATGGACCAGTGGTTTGACTCAGTATAAGGCAGCTTCCTATAATCCCACCTGAACAGGAAGCATGTATAGCCCTTCCTATTGATGACAGCCAATAGCTTGCCTGGGTGGGCAGAGCTCCTCCAGTATCTAGGAGCTTTTTCCTGCCCAGGGAGATACTCCAAGCTATAGCCCGGGTGGCTCTTCAGAGGTGGGAGCAGCCATGCAGAGACCTGTGGGTTCCTGCTTCTTTCCAACGTTGCCATTCCTGACCTCTGCCCCCTCCACACTCTCTCATTCACATGAACAGATAGAGCAGCAAAATGTCCTAAATGGGGAGAAATCTGAATGTAAAAAGGGAAAGAAAATTCCTCAGATTGTTTGACTTGTTTCCACAGAAACTGGTATGCAGATGAGCCCTCCTGTGGAAGTGAAGTCTGCGTCGTGATGTATCACCAGCCCTCAGCACCTCCAGGCGATGGGGGCCCGTATATGTTTCAGTGGAATGATGATAGCTGCAGCATAAAGAACAACTTCATCTGCAAATATTCTCAGGGTAATGGATTCCTGATCCTCAATTATGTAATTCAGCACAGGGGCGGATCATTTGTGGCATAGGAGTATTATTGTATGCAAGATATATATGAATGTCTGAGAATGTGTTATTAAAGAACAATGTCTGTTTGTGTTGCAGAATCTTGAGAGTTCATTTCCTAATTACTGACTTCTATTTTTGTGGTTGTGGAGTGAATATCCTGTGTCCTTTGGCCTTAACTGAAAGTATTGGAACCACTAAGATATGCTGTTAATCATTCTTGTACAGATATCTGTATACTGCGATATCTCCCCAGTTCTGAAGAAATCCAGCATTCTTCCATATAGTCAGGTTTTCCAACACTGCAATGGCTATTAAAAGGGAAATGCTATTGGTGCAATCTCCGAAATCACAAGTATATTGAACAGTTTCCAACTCAGAAGAAGAAAATGTATCAAAAGGCCAGGCTGTCTTTGACAGAGGTCGTGGGTTATGTTGGACAGTATAACACATAATGTACCTCTATCATTCACTGACCACACATGTTAAGATATTGCTCATTTTTTTAAAAAAAAATTGCCATTAGGAAACACAGTTTCTTATGAAAACTACCCTTAGAGAGGATGCAGTGTAAATATTGCCTTTGGGTACACAAGAAATCTTTAAGGCAATGAGATGACAAGGAAAATGGAGAAATAGTTTTCATTACAAGTTGTGAATCTTTTCCAAAATGGTTGCCTTAATTAGGCTTCCAGGGCACCTTATCAAATGCACTGAGAACTTCAATAGATAAATTTAAAACTGATTCTGGCCCGCTTGCATTGGCTGCCTGTATGTTTCCGAGCCCGATTCAAGGTGCTGGTTTTAACCTATAAAGCCTTACACGGCTTGGGACCACAATACCTGATGGAATGCCTCTCCCAACACGAACCCACCCGTACACTATGCTCAACATCAAAGGTCCTCTTCTGGGTGCCTACTCCGAGGGAAGCTGGGAGTCTGGCAACAAGGGAGAGGGCCTTCTCAATGGTGGCCCCCAAATTATGGAATGATGTTCCTGACGAGATACGCATGGCGCCAACACTGTTATCTTTCCGGCACCAGGTCAAGACTTTCCTCTTCTCCCAGGCATTTTTTTAACAGTATTTGAATAGCATGTGTTTTTAACTTGCCTATTGGTTTTTATGGGTTTTAATTTGGTATGGTTTAAATTTGTATATATTTTTTAATGTTTTAATTGTTGTAAACCACCCAGAGAGCTTCAGCTGTGAGGCGGTATATAAATGCAATAAATAACAACAACAATAATAATAAGCCAAAACACGAGACAAAAATTTCCCATTTGTTATTCTTGTTAACAAACTTGTGGGTGCTCCAACAGAAAGCAGAGTCTCTTTCAAATTTCCTAGGAGTAGGAGGTGGAATAAAGCAACTCCCTAAAAGCAGTTCCGTTCAGCTCTGATATCTCTTTCAGAACTCTTAAAGTAAGGGGTATAAAAAGCAAATCCCTTGATATTAAACTCTCTCCACCCCTCATAAATACACACGTACACCAGTTATTAACTTCACCAGTACAACATAACATTTGGGCTAACAAACTATCTTGGGCTGAATCTGTACATTCACAGTCTGAAGTGACTTATGAGTAAACAGGTTGCCATTCTTGATGTCAATACTGCTCTGGGAAGTGAGGGCACAGGTTTTAACTTTGTTTAGGTGACCAAATGCAGAAAATACATTTGTGTTACTTTTTCCTTGCAGAAAAGCCAACAGCTGCCTCTGAAATGAATGCCTCTCAAGCAGGTAAATTTCATATTAAAATTGTGTGCAATGTATAGCCTCTCCACATATTTAGAGGTATTTGATTTTTTTAAAAAAATCCAGATCTGTTCCAAATAACAGTTGCTGTTCTCAACACACAGAAAGAAGCATGTATGTAAAACTTTTGCTCATATGAACCTGTGATTCTCACCATTATGAACAAATGAAGCTGCCTTACACTGGGTGCTGCACTGAGCCGTAGACCCTTCCCATAAATGTTACAGAGCCCTCATCTTAAGTACTTAATGATCCAAGTAAGCTGTTTATATTGTTGGAACAGTGTCCTTTAGTGTTAACACCCAGATTTGTTTTTTAGAAACTGCAGCAGAGACTTTGACACCCACATCCCCAGAAGAACCCACTCCTGAAGTTGCAACTAATAAAACCCTCAAAGAAGCCAAAGGTAGGCACTATCATTTTCCTCCTTCATCACCCACCACAGACTTTGGTAACATGCCATTTTCCTTAGAGAAAGGCACAACAGAGATTGTTATAGCATACTGTTACTTGTGCTCATTAAGTCCTATGTTGGATGCCCAGAGCTCTCCCCACCCCTCCCTCCTGCTCCATCTCCAAAGTTAAAGTAAAAAAGTACTGTAACAGTTCTGCCCTGAGAGAATCAGGAGTTTAATAACTGCATGGAAAAACTAATGCCTTTTCATTTTTTAACTAAAAGTTAGAGTATCTTTTTCCTCCCTCAGAACCTGTTTGGAGCCTTGCCTACATCTTAATCCCCAGCATTCCTGTGCTGCTTCTCCTCATGGTCATCACAGCCATTTTCAGCTTTTGGCTTTATGCAAAGAGGCAAGTCACAGCACTGGACAAAGGGTGAAGCTTTATGATACATTATCATGGGTAGCATCCGAACAGGGCCAATTGTGTTTCAAGCAAAGGGGCAGTGTGAATTGAATGATGAACAAAAGTCAGGAAGTAACAGAAGAGGAGGAATGTTAACAGGCCTCAGTGAAATTACTGTTATGTACATTCAGGATTAATAAGAACTTTCTGTTGCGATAGGAGCTTGTTAAGACACAAATGCGCACACAAATACACACACCACCCTGCAAAAAAAGAAAACAAACCTGGAAACTGGATAAGCATATAAACCATACGCACACACTTGGGGCCCAGTTCAGACACAAGTGAGGCTTGGAGTTGCATGCTCTCTCCTTCCTAACCTTGTGCACCCTGATTCCTTCCCTTATTTCTGGATTTGGGCAAATCAGTTTACAATTACATATGGATTGGTAAACTATGGCTAGCACTTGCTTTCCAAACCGGATAAAATGTCCAAGTCTACTCTGGAAAGCTAGATGTGCTTCACTATCTGTTTCACCACTTCTTCCTGTTGCCATGTATCCCTGTGCAGATTAGTTTTCATACATATGGGGTCACTCCATATTTAATTTTTTTCAGGACATGCAAAAATACTTTACTCATACCTACAACATCTCATTGTGGTCACACATGGTTCTAGCAGTGGGCATCAAATGAATATATGCACTGTTAAGCCAAGGTTGACTGCAGATCCCTGGTGCATGGACGTGTGGTGGTAAATTTGTGGATGTTACCACAAAATGTGTGAGGTGGCCCTGGGAACCAGTCCTTAGCATTGCACTGATTCCAAAATGTATCCAAGAAATCCTTCCACAGGTACATGCATTTCAGCTTGTTGGCCAGCACCAGTTCCTTTAATACCCAAGCTCCTGCTGCTATCAGTACTCGGGGTCCTTCCTGTTGCTAGCTTTTGTGTGCTTCCAGCATCAAATTCTACTTTTGGATAAAGGAAATAAATTAATATCTTGCCTTCAATTATTATTACTTTTCTCTTTCCTGCTACTGTTAAGTTCAGATTGGATTATGTCCCAACATACTACAGTAAACAAAGTTGACCATGCTGCTCTCTTCCTTTATGAGGTCACAGATTCTCTCTCTCTCTCTCTGTATTATTATATATATCTGCAATGGTGCCACTAGATTAGTTTCTTACTGTGTTATGCTACAGTGGAAGATCCAAGAAAGTTAATACTTTTTTACTTTTTTCCCTGCTAAGGAGACGGGAGCAAAAGGGAATGAATTCAAAGGAACAGAATACCTGGTTGTCTTCCAAAAGACAGAACAGCCCCAGTTTGGAGATACACAATGTGATTAGAAAACAATCAGAAACCGATCTAGCAGGGACCAGATCAGACATTAAGAACTCTTCTTTCCGAGCCCGTTCTGGAGAAGATACTCCTGATGACCTCTCTGGAGACTATGACAATATGGCGGTCAATACCTCAGAAAGTGGCTTTGTGACTTTGGCCAGCACTGAGAGTGGATTTGTCACCAATGATATATACGAGCTGTGCAATGACAGAGTGGGGCGAAGCAAAGAATCGGCCTGGGTAGAAAATGAAATTTATAGCTATTAAAGAAGATGGTGCTTGGGATTTTGGCAAAGTGGAAACTGATCCAGTTGGAGTCAGCTTTGGCACCCAGAGATATGCCTCTTGTATGCAAAGGAATGTGTTTCTGCCTTTGGCAATGTTTATGTTTTTACGATAAGGATTTTTCTTTTTCTGAAAGTGGAATATGAGAGAATGTGTGTTTATATATGTAGGTAGAACTCTTATTCAGCCGAGGAAGATGGCCTTATGCAGTATTGATTCCATTCCTTGACAGACAGACAGACAGACATCATTTCCTAGTAATCTACAACTATGTCTGCATTTTAACATCATGTGCTTAAATCAAAACTCCTGTCTTTTAAGCTAATTGCCTAAGCCCAGATGGAGCTTGTGAGTTATTCACTGATAATTTTTCCAGCTCCAAGCTAAAAATATGACAGGTGTAGCAGGTGGTCATTGCCATCTAGCTTTCACCAGCTGCCTAGTTCCCATCTTTTGTCACCCTGAAAGTCAATAATTTTTCCCCAAGGGGGGCTGTTCCGCTATTGTGCTTTGCTCATATCCATCCAGCCTACTCTTGCAAGAAGCAATTAGCTTTCTTATTCCCTAGTCCTCCTAACACGGGACATGGAAATAAATGCCATCAGAACCAACAAAATAGTATGTTTATGGTATTGGATGCAACACATTAAACAAAAAGACTCATTCCAAGAACCTAAAATATAAAGAACTTTCAGGCAATGCATTTGTCATAGGAATGGCGGTAATTCCTAACCCTGCTTTTTTGGAAATCAAAAACTTCAGAAACACCTCCATCTGGAGAACCAAAAGACACTTAAGTGGCCTTAGATGCTGCTGTACAATAGACTTCTGTGCCAGGTTTGCCTTTGGGGAAAGATTAAACACTGGTCACTTAATTATGGAGGAAATAGGAGACTAGTGACTGTTACATTGTTGCCACTTTTATGCTTTCTGCTGCCAGTGAAGGTGTTGAAGACCAGCACAGCTGCATTCTTAGAACTCCTGATGTCGATGATATTAATGTGAAAGGTTTGTGAATGTAATGAAGATAAGAAAAATATAGCCACTCTGAAGCAGATAGTGGCACATCCTATAGAAATCTGTTATGGTAGAAGCCAGTGAACAAACTGGATTATTATTTATTATATTTATTTGTCACTTACTAAAAAAAATTGTGTCACAGTCACTTACAACGTGACATCTGGAGATCTGTGATCAGCTCTCCTAGTTTTGTTTTTTTTAGGAAGGGGGAGAAATTCAGATCAGGGCTGTGGCACTGAGAAAGGGAGGCTTAACTGTTCCTCCCATGCTATTATCCTGATCCAGATTCCCCCACCATACCACATCAGCTGTTATTTCTCTCTCTTCTTATGTTCTTATTAGGCTGTTTTAAGTTTTTCCCTCGTGCTTAGGGTTTTTGTCCCTAAATTGGTTTATACTGTGAAATCTTGGGACTCTCCCAAATATTATGATTAGGTGATGCCATTTTTGCTACTTAAAGATCAGCACTTAGAGAATGAGTTTGCTGTTATTAAATACAAGTAGGCCCTGCAACAAAATGTTGCGGTAAACAATGTACTTCTGTTCAGGGTTCCCCTCCGTGGCTTTCTTGTTTTCCCCTCCCAACAGTCAGTCTGCATTCTATGTGCACTTGGTCCTCATTGGGGTATTTTGGTTTCCCCTCCCTAATATTAGCTACATTAAAATCCTGGATTCGTCCATTGATTTCTATGAGGAGCACTTACTTTTGTCCCTGGGGACATATAAAAGTAGTTTCATGTTGTGAATCAGGAAATTCCCTATTTAGACAATGAGATTGTGCTTTCTACTCTTTTTATATTTGTGTCTCTTTCTCTGCTCTTTTTCCAACTACTCCATTTCATCACATCCCTTCAAAAAGGTGGTCCTTATTCTGTGCTCACTGAGTCTGCTCAGCTCCCATTCAACTATTTAGTTTTTCCCCTTTTTATAATGTTTTTGTTCTTATGCAAACCTCGGAGTTCCCCTAAGTCTGCCAGTACCTCTTTCTTGTGCATGGGTGCTGCTGTTTTGGCTACATCAGTGCATGCTATCTCCTCTGAAGATCTGAAATAAAATAGAAGGTATGAATCTGATATGATAGTGCCTCTGAACATGGAGATTCCACATAGCCATCTTGGCTAATGGGCATTTTTTAGACCTATTCTCTTCTATGAATTTGATTATCCCCTTTTATAAAATCCTTTTAAAAAAGTCTAAGCCAGTGGCCATCACTTCATGCTATGGCAACAAATTTAATTAAATTAGCAATTATGTATGATATGAAGGAACACTTTCTCTTCTTTCTTCTCAACTGACAGCTAATGAATTTACTTGGATGACCCTGAGTTCTAGTATTATAGAAGGGTGAGAAGAACTATTATGTCCACTTTCTCCACCCCGTATGTAATTAATATCATGCATGGTTTGAGGCTTGGGGATTAGTGAGATTAGGAGAGCAGTGATGAGATGCACAACTTTCTGATGTTAGCTGTTCTTGTATGTAACCCAGCCTTGTCAATGTCCACAAAAGCTACCAGCCCACCAAAAAGTCTTACCAGCACACTTGTCTATGTATTCAACGTGATCCAGCCAAAGTACATTCCTCATCCCATTAATGTCAATGGGAGAGTGCTTATTCCATTGATATACTTTTGTATAGAAATCAGCAGACGTTAAAACATGCTTATTAGGCCAGATCATAGCTGTGTAAGGGCTTAACCCCCCCCCCAAAAAAAACTTCCTAGCCTGCTTGCCTGGAAGACATCCTTACTCATTAGTGGCAGCCAGTCATATGGATATTTATACGTCTGGTTTATCTGTTATGTGTGTTTATTGAGTTCACATTTACAATGTAGGTAGGCCATGAACTTGAAAAGAACTTCCAAATGCATTTGGTGTGTGTGTGTGATTTTCTGAGCTGGGGGGTGGAAAATAGGTCTTTGCATGTACTTAGTCTCGTTTCTTATTACTATTTCTTGTTCCTTTGGTGTTTTACAGTACAATTTTGAAAAGATTTTAAAACCTGGCAACAGTACATACACAAGCGATGGAAATAACAAAAAGCAAAGGTATCAAAAATCTTCATGAGCAACATTCTTCTAGAACTAGCATCCAAATCCTGTGTTTCTACCACAGACTTGAGAGAGAGGATGTATACAGTCATGACAAATGAAGTTCCTCCTTTATCATTAGATATGAAACACATCATTTGAATTCAGTTTTTAAACCATTGAGCCATAAGTGGGAGTTTTAAACTTTGATCCATAAATGAGCCAAGACTGACAAGGCCTCATCTGAAGTCAAGAAAGAGCCTGGTTTCTGTTTCTTGGAAGCACAATGCAAGATGGAGGACTGAAGATACAGGTTTCTGAAAATGTAATAAAGTTGCCAGATGTCCTTTCCTCCACGTCAGTGAGTTTCTGCCTGAGATAATGACAGACACACATGGTAAAATGTAATAAAGTGACTGGTGGTATAAGCAACATGCTATTCCTAATTGCACAATGGTGTTGAAAGTCATCTTATTGAATTCTATGCTATTATTATTGGAAATGACCAAACCCAAACAATCAATGCATTATTTGTTGACATGTTTAAGTTTTGATACTATGATGGTGCTGCAGTTTTTAATCTGAGTGCCACAACTCCCCCTGCTCTCTACTCCAGGGAAGGAGCTGTACGTCAGAATAAGACTGAGAAATATGTTTGTCTTCATTTGTTATTTGACATGACAGGAGAAAGTCGGGGGGGGGAATGTAGTAACCGCAACCTCCTATTGTGTACTGGGACTGTGTTACCATGAGACACCACAAAAGTTTATCTTATATTGTACTGCGCTAAGGGATTTTGTGGTGGTGTTGGGTTGTAGGCATATGGAAGTCTGAAGCCACTGGCAGAGGTTGGCTGAGTTGCTGTGCTATCATAGAATGTTTGTGAACGTTCTAACTTCTGAGGGAATAGAGCTCTGGATAATAGAATCATCACAAACAGACAACATCGATGAGGGAAACAAAAGCTCCAATCTCTCTTGGAGAGGAGATAGGACACGAGTGGAGGAAAGGAGGAGCAAGAGAGATTTACCCTTTTGACAGGGTGGGGTGAGGTAGGAAAACTCACTGAGAATCAAGGACTTTGGAGTGAGATAGCTGTGGGCTGAAAAGGAGAGACCAATGGGGCTCCCCTTTTATTGCTAGCACATGGAGAGTTTTGTTGGGATTGTGGGGGAGGGGTAAACCTCACTTTTCACACATATATCCACTCATGAGAATTGGAGGGGAAGGGGTGTGTTGAGTATTCATTTTTTAAAAAAAGATATGATTGTTAACTATGGAATAAAATTAACACCTAATTTGACCTTGACGAAAAGGACAGAAGGAGGTCTTACCTGTGTGCTGTTGGTAGGAAAGAAGAAAGCAGGCAAGGCCCATTGGAGGCTTGCGATCAATGGATTAGGGGCTTTGGGGAATGGGCAGTGTGATTCCTTCCCAGATTGTTTTATTTTGTATGATGGGCAGGGTGTTTGGAGGACTTTTTTTTTCTTTTTGTGCCATTCAGCACACAACTGCTGAATGACACAGAAATTGAGAAAATGACCTTTGCTATAAAGGGTAATTAGTACTGCATGATTTTTAGACACATGATAACTGGTAAACATGTTACATGAATGGCTCAAACCGAGAATTTTCTTCCTGCACTTAATGGATAGAAAAGGGGCAGTCAAACATGCATGATCCATTCACACATATATCCATGAGAATCACCTATGAAGGAAATTCCCTGTCCAGATTATGCTGGTTAGATTGTGAGGTGGTTAACACTAGTAGGATCCTTGAGTTGGTCTAGATAGCCCTTGGGCACCTTCCAATTTCATTATTGATAACACACTAATACACACTAGTGTACTGTCTTGAAACAGCTACTAACCTTCACTATATTTTTAGCAATTCCTTATGTTATCCTGGACATAGATATTGCACTGTTGTCATGTTTCTCTTGTGCATGTCTGAATGCAATCCTGTATGTTATTTATCAAGAAATACACTTGTTCTGCTGCTGAAGTGTTTGCTGGAAAATAACACCATGCTATTAAGATAACAAGGATTCCTAAACGTTTTTTGCTGCATCCACTCAGTGGACTGAGTCCTAACTATCCCTTAATTAGTCAGCACACACTGCTGAATGTGTGAACTTCCTCTATTTAAATGCATTGTGTTTGATCTGTGATGGCTCAGTTCCACATGCAAGTCAGACTTTGATGAGCACACATGTGTGAATTGGCCATGTGTTACTGAAAAGCAAAGGCACGCATAATCCTCAAGATAGTTGCCCATGGGTAACAATTTTAACAATGCTAAGCAACAGCTGCCAAGTGGCACCAGGAAAGTGGTAGCTAGTTGAGTGAGGGCTGTTTTCCCAGTTACTATGCTGACCATACGTTTCATTAAGCAGTTGCATTTTTATTGCTATTTTTAAAAAATTAATCATTTTATCAACATTTCCTCCTTCACAAGTTATGGCATTTGGGATACAAGGTAGCTTCTCATATTATGGAAAATTCTACATTGCACAATGTGAACAGACATGAAAATATGGCTGGGGGCATATGGGAAGTACACAGTGCACTTCAATGGAGCTATAACAGAGCTAATCACATGTTGCTCTTTAGTTTGGGCATTTTTCCCGTTTCTCTGAAGATAAAGATAAATAATTGCCTACCTCTAATTTTATTCACTTAATGAAATCAGCAGCCAAGTAATATTTACAAAGTGTTTGAACCCTAATTAGAAACTAGCATTATTAATGTAATGCTTGGGGTTTTACTTACTTTTGCATCAAGGTGAGCTAAACCACAAGATCAAATTAAACCAATACCCAGAAGCCACCAGGAAGTCAAAGAATGCCAAACCCCAAAGCCTTTAGGAGAACATGTGTTGTATGGGAGTGGATGCAGAACACTGTTGCGATCTTGCTTTGCCAGTATAAACACTTAAGGCAGTCAGTTTTCTGGAATAGAATCTATCATTTTGCAACCACTGAAGTATTTTTCCCCATCACGATTGGCCTTTACCTGTCAGTTGGTCAACATCATCTCGTGACTCTGTCTTTCCCAACTAGAGAAATTCCTGTTGACTAGGTATTCACAGCTCAAACTTCTCTGGAAAACATATGCATACAGGGTTTGGAGCCAGATAAATAACTCATTCATTTTCATTCATTCATTGGCGATCACTCATAGCCAAGTAAGATTGTCTTCCAGGGTAAGATCTTTAACAGTGGGTCTGTAAGTGACTGGAGGCCAATTCTGGATCTACACAGCCTTCCACAGTGAGGACATAGGTTTCCAGGTGGAAGATGGTCATGATGAGGATTTGCTTGATGTGCCTTCCGCTTAGCTCATTTGTCCCTTTCACCCTGTACTCGTGCTTCTTCAAAGTCCGCAGCTCCACAGCTCAAAATTCTCTGGAAAACATATGCATACAGGGTTTGGAGCCAGATAAATAACTATAAACCATCTGAACCAAGCTAAGCAACGGCTGCCAGGAAGTGTTACCCCTTAGTTGATTTCCCAATTTTTAACATACTAACTATACATCATGAAGCAGTTAGATGCATTACTTTTTGGATGTTTTTTTAAATGTTTTAATCATTCTCACTTTTTCTTTCTTAGCAAGCCTAGTATAATCTGTTACTGGTTTAAGAAAACAGAAAACGAGGTCTGTGTTGTGGGGGAAACCACGGCCCCAACCCTTGTGTGTCTTTATTACACTTTCAAAGTGGGATGGCAGCCCTTTTAGACAGTGTTGGTCACATGTTGTCTGTGCAAAGATCAAGTTAATTATTTCACACAAGCGTTTTGTGGTGAGGTCACCACAAATTGTATTTTCCAGAGATTTTTGGTATGGAGAAGCAGTCTTCCACATGCTATCATTAAATTTCATAGTTATACTAGTGAAATGCTCAACTGTGTATCAGGTTGCTGCCCACTTACGTTGCCCCAAATAACCTAATGAGAGTGAAGGAATGCTGAGCTTGTGTCCATCTTTGCAGCCCTGCCCTGAGTGTCATTTCAAGCTTTAGTTGATAAAATTATTTTTGGCTAAATCTACATATGAGAAAACAGTATTTCTGGAACAAAAGGCATACTTTATTTTCAGATATTGCACACGGGAGCCATTCTCTCCTATGGGAGGGAAAAGGGTGAATGCCTCTTTTAAGAGGGTACTTGTCATCTGCAGTTTTTAGAGGTACTTACATTTTTTTAATCTGTTCTTTGTTTAATTTGGGGGCACCATTTTAGTCAATTAAAAAAATATCACTTATTCAACCAAATATACTAAGGAGAGGGTAGGATAGTCAAGGAAAAGATCTGAGGAAAAATGTGGGTCTTGAAAACAGATTTGGAGGAAGAGATGGCAGTGGTTCAGACTGTTATAGCAGAGAAGGGAAGACTGGCCAAGGCATAAGGAGCAGCAGGGCAAGATGCATGGAAGGAGGAGAGAGATAGGGAGAGGAAGTGGTTTCTACAACAGAAAGTATTGAAGGAAGCCATGTGCAGATGTCACATATGCTTCAGGTGCAAATTTAGTATATACCAAAAACCTGAGAGTATAGCAGCTGCAGCATGTTTTCTTTCTGTATAAGAATGGTTGGGTGATGTCAGGTTATTCTATGCATCTGTTAAAACAACTTTTGTCATGCTTACACTGTTTTTATTATTTGAAGGCTGCATACCAAATAGATCTGAGCAGGAATTTCTCAGAAAATAATGTTCTGATAAATTTTTAGATAATTTTATTTTTGGGCTGAACCTGAACTGCTGTAGAATTTCAACACGCATGCAAAATCCCCCCCCAAGTTTGCCACCTGCAAATAAAAGTAGAGAATTTTGGGAGACCATATATGCTCAGCCCTAAGAACTGGCAAATACAAATTATGAAGAGGAAAAATGTGTGTCACTAGAGGGAGCCTTTGTTTCATATTTGACATAGTTGGGGCCATAATTTCATTACTTTCTGTGGAAAGTCATACACTGAACTGCTGAAGGGTTCTGTGTTTGCAAAAAGTTCTATATGGCATTAAAAACACCTATGGAAAAGAGGCATTTTTCTCTCTCTCACAAAAAAGCTGTTGGAGGCATCATTTGATCTTGCCTGTTTAGTGAATTGTGCCTCCCTGCCATTGCAAAGGGATATACCAACAAAGAACATTTAACCAGCCCTCTAAATATGGGTCCACCAATTATTATTGTTGTTGTTGTTTGTTTATGACCATCAGCTGGGGCTGATGGTAGTTGTACAAAATATCTGCAGGGTGGGTGATGCGCATGTATTATAACTGCAGAAGAAATGGAGTCTGGGAGATCTACTAAATGAACTTTTCTGTCATTTTAGTAGCATGAAATAATAATTACAGATGGGTGCCTTGAATGAATGAAACACTACAGTGATCCATGAGAAGGGATAATTAATGGGTGTATTAACAAAGTAGAGCATCTGGTAGCATATCATACCATGAGAGGGACTATTCTTAGCTTTCCCTTGCTTATATCAACCATCGCTGAAGGTGGAAGGCTGACTAATCCCACTCTCCAGCTCAACATCCACCAGAACATTTTGGAACAGATAAATCTGGAAGGCAGTAAAACAAATGTTAGCCATAATAGAGTAAGTCATGGCTGATATAAATCTCCAAATGAAAAAATTATTTTAACAGAGTTCCCAGGTTTTCGAGAGGAGAGGGCAGAACTGAACCCCATTCTGTTTCCATTATAACATGGGCATCATCTACAGCAAATCCCTGGGATATTTATTTATTTATGAATTGCTTCCCATGAAACGTCCTGAGGCAATTAACATTAAAAACATATATGTATATATAAATCAAATCCAATACAGATATATATACTGGGATAAAAGGCTTGTTGAAAAAGGAAGGTCTTAAATATTTGCCAAAAAGACAATAACCAACCAACTGTAAGATTATTTCAGTTGTATTTATTTATTTATTTATTTATTTTATTTCATTTTTAAACCGCCCATAGCGAATAGCTCTCTGGGCGGTGTACAAAAGATTAAAAGTACAGAAATACAAAATATCACAATAAATAAACTGAAACAAAGAGATTTAAAATTGTAACATTAAACGCTTTAAAATGCCTGGGAGCATAGCCAGGTCTTAACCTGGCGCCAAAAAGATAGAAGCGTCGGCGCCAGGCGTATTTCTTCGGGGAGGCTATTCCACAATTTGGGGGCCACTACAGAAAAGGCCCTAGATCGAGTAACTGTCCTCCGGGCTTCCCGATGGGTTGGTACCCGGAGGAGGGCCTTAGACGCTGAGCAAAGTGACCGGGTCGGTTCATAGCGGGAGAGGCATTCCACAAGATACTGCGGTCCCACGCCGTGTAAGGATTTATAGGTCAAAACCAGCACCTTGAATCTGGCTCGGAAGCAAATAGGTAGCCAGTGCAAACGGGCCAGAACAGGTGTTATATGCGCTGACCGGCTGGTCCTCGTCAGCAGTCTGGCTGCTGCGTTTTGCACTAGCTGAAGCTTCCGAACTGTCTTCAAGGGCAGCCCTACGTAGAGCGCATTACAGTAATCCAACCTAGAAGTTACCA
The DNA here is from genome assembly GCF_030035675.1 of Rhineura floridana. Lineage (NCBI taxonomy): Eukaryota > Metazoa > Chordata > Lepidosauria > Squamata > Rhineuridae > Rhineura > Rhineura floridana. The sequence continues at coordinate 41,439,723 of NC_084491.1, forward strand.
GAGCATGAACAACTGAGGCGAGGTCATCCCTGTCCAGATAGGGGCGTAGCTGGGCTACCAACCGAAGGTGGTACAATGCATTCCTTGCCACCGTGGCCACTTGCACCTCCAGAGACAAGGAATGATCGAAAAGAACCCCAAGACTACGAACCTGTTCCTTCAAGGGGAGTGTAACCCCATCTAGAACAGGGTAAGCATCCACCATCTGGGCAGGGAAGGCATTCACCAACAGTGTCTCAGTCTTGTCTGGATTGAGTTTCAGTTTATTAGCTCTCATCCAGTCCATTATCACGGTCAGGCAGTGATTCAGCACATCCACAGACTCACCTGTAGAAGATGAAAAGGAGAAATAGAGCTGCGTGTCATCAGCGTACTGGTGGCAATGCACTCCAAAACTCCTGATGACGGCACCCAGAGGCTGCATGTAGATGTTAAAAAGCATGGGGGACAAAACCGACCCCTGAGGGACTCCACAATGGAGAGTCCAAGGAGTTGAGCAATGTTCCCCAAGTACTACCTTCTGGCGACGATCCGCCAAGTAGGAGCGGAACCACTGCCAAGCAGTGCCTCCAACTCCCAACTCCGCGAGTCTCCCCAGAAGGATACCATGGTCGATGGTATCAAACGCCGCTGAGAGATCAAGGAGAATCAACAGAGTCACACTCCCTCTGTCCCTCTCCCGACAAAGGTCATCATACAGGGCGACCAAGGCTGTTTCAGTGCCAAAACCAGGCCTAAAACCGGATTGAAACGGATCCAGATAATCGGTCTCATCCAAGAGCACCTGGAGCTGACCGGCAACCACCCGCTCCAGAACCTTGCCCAAAAAGGGGACATTCGCCTCCGGTCTATAGTTGTTCAGGTCATCTGGGTCTAAGGAAGGTTTCTTTAAGAGAGGTCTTACTACTGCCTCCTTGAGGCTACTAGGGACTACTCCCTCACTCAAGGAGGCATTTATCACTTCCTTGGCCCAGCCAGTGGTAGTAGTCCTGCTAGCCTTCACTAGCCAAGATGGACAAGGATCTAGAGCAGACGTGGTCGCCCGCACCAATCCAAGTACCTTGTCCACTTCCTCAAGCTGCACCAACTGAAACTCATCCAATAATGAAAGACAAGACCGTGTTCTGGACACTTCAATGGATTCGTCTGTCATAACATCGGAGTCTAGGTCCCTACGGATGCATGCGATTTTATTTTGGAAGTGCCCTGCGATGTCGTTACAGCGAGCTTCAGATGTTTCAATAGTATCTCGAGGACCAGAATGTAAGAGTCCTCGTACAACCCTAAAAAGCTCTGCAGGGCGGCAGAGAGATGTCCTGATAGAGGCAGCGAAGTGAAACTAAGTGTATGATAGAATATAGGATATGCTGAGTATATTTGATGTGGTCTCTTTTACCAGTATGTGCATTTTTTTTTGTATTGCGTTGTTCAGTACGAAGAAGGAAACCACAGAGGGGCTATCTTGATAAAGACTAGGCAATCCATGGGGGAGAGCTATGTGCAGAGGTGGTCTGTCATTAGGCCAATTGTACAGTGCAACTAACACACCAGAAAAACTGGTTGTACCACAAGACTTGCTTCCAAACTTATGGACTGGATGAGAGTCCAGAAAGCAGTCAGTTTGGTTGTATTCAACAACATACTGGCTTGGAAGCGCATCCTTTGGAAGGTAAAAACAGCTGCCAGTCCAACCATTGAGGAAACTTGAAGTTAAGCAAAGAAGCCAGAAGTTCTGACAAATATCACAAGTCACAGCAGTTATCAAAACTGGGAGTACTAAGCCAAGGGGTGGGGGAGAGGATTTCCCAACCTACAAGGACAGGAGCAAAACCAAGCTAGGCACAGAGAACAATGCTCAGCTTCAAAATCTGAGGCAGGAGGACTTATTTTACTATTGGATCCATAAATCTCAGCTGCTTAGCTTCTTGGTGCCTGGAATGACACCTTGAATTTATACTTTATTTATTTATTCAGATTTTATACTGCATAATCATATTATCTATATGATGGAAGAACATAAGAGCTTGCTGGGTCAGGCCAAAGGCTTATCTAGTCCAGCATCCTGTTTGCACAGTGGCCAATCAGATGCCTCTTTGGGAAGCCTGCAAACAGGACCTGAGAGCAACGGAACTTTTCTCACTTGTGATCCCCAGCATCATGCCTCTGACAGTGGAGGTAGAACATAACCATCGTGCTGTACATAACAAACTTGGGTGCCAGGCCAATAACCTTTTTCAGGAGGGGATTAATTGTTGGAGGTTATGGAGGTGAAAAAGCCATCCAGTACTACCTTTACTGCCTGCCCTCCAGTGAGTTGCCTCTTCTTCCTAAGATGTATACAAAACAAAACCAACCGTTGACTAGCATTGACTGAGCCTCCTGTCAGTTTTAGATATGCAAAAATGATTATATCATGGATGATAACCACAGAGAGTTGCCATCCGAACTTCTTGGTTTTTTTGTTCATGTCTGGAGCTCATAAATACAGAAATGTAAACAAATTGGATGGAGGTGAAAAAGCCATCCAGTACTACCTTTACTGCCTGCCCTCCAGTGAGTTGCCTCTTCTTCCTAAGATGTATACAAAACAAAACCAACCGTTGACTAGCATTGACTGAGCCTCCTGTCAGTTTTAGATATGCAAAAATGATTATATCATGGATGATAACCACAGAGAGTTGCCATCCGACCTTCTTGGTTTTTTTGTTCATGTCTGGAGCTCATAAATACAGAAATGTAAACAAATTGACACATGCAAACTTATTATTGGCTCTTCCCATTAGAAGAACAACCAGGGATAGATTTAAAAAGATTTTGAAGTGAGGCAGCAGATAGAAACAGGGATAAAAATGTCAGAACAAAAGCTGTCAAAAGTGATCATTAGTTGTTTGGATTCTGTATCCTGCCTTATCTCTAAGGCTCAAGGCAGATTATATTTTCTCTTCATAATAGTCCCACAAAATGGACCACTACAATTTCCACTTTACAGGTGGGGAAACCAAGACTGAAAAAACCTACATTAAGAACATAAGAACATAAGAAGAGCCTGCTGGATCAGGCCAGTGGCCCATCTAGTCCAGCATCCTGTTCTCACAGTGGCCAACCAGGTGCCTGGGGGAAGCCCGCAAGCAGGACCCGAGTGCAAGAACACTCTCCCCTCCTGAGGCTTCCGGCAACTGGTTTTCAGAAGCATGCTGCCTCTGACTAGGGTGGCAGAGCACAACCATCATGGCTAGTAGCCATTGATAGCCCTGTCCTCCATGAATTTGTCTAATCTTCTTTTAAAGCCATCCAAGCTGGTGGCCATTACTGCATCTTGTGGGAGCAAATTCCATAGTTTAACTATGCGCTGAGTAAAGAAGTACTTCCTTTTGTCTGTCCTGAATCTTCCAACATTCAACTTCTTTGAATGTCCACGAGTTCTAGTATTATGAGAGAGGGAGAAGAACCTTTCTCTATCCACCCTCTCAATGCCATGCATAATTTTATACACTTCTATCATGTCTCCTCTGACCCGCCTTTTCTCTAAACTAAAAAGCCCCAAATGCTGCAACCTTTCCTCATAAGGGAGTCGCTCCATCCCCTTGATCATTCTGGTTGACCTCTTCTGAACCTTTTCCAACTCTATAATATCCTTTTTGAGATGAGGCGACCAGAACTGCACACAGTATTCCAAATGCGGCCGCACCATAGATTTATACAACGGCATGATGATATTGGCTGTTTTATTTTCAATACCTTTCCTAATTATTGCTAGCATGGAATTTGCCTTTTTCACAGCTGCCGCACACTGGGTCGACATTTTCATCCTGCTGTCCACTACAACCCCGAGGTCTCTCTCCTGGTCGGTCACTGCCAGTTCAGACCCCATGAGCGTATATGTGAAATTAAGATTTTTTGCTCCAATATGCATAATTTTACACTTGTTTATATTGAATTGCATTTGCCATTTTTCCGCCCATTCACTCAGTTTGGAGAGGTCTTTTTGGAGCTCTTCGCAATCCCTTTTTGTTTTAACAACCCTGAACAATTTAGTGTCGTCAGCAAACTTGGCCACTTCACTGCTCCGAACCAAGGTTCGAACATTGACCTATTGTAGCCTAATCCTGTGCATAACTAGGCTTCCCTAACTAATTACATTAAAATTTGCCCAACTGTGTAGGATCCACAAATAATATAGTCTGCCCACTGGCTCATACTAATTTTCTCTCCAGAAATAGAAATGTGGTAGAATCCGTCTTCTCTTCTCACTGGTTGAAAAAACTCAAGCTCAAAAATACCCATCAACTTTTTCTGTTTGGGTGACATTGACTTGTACTTACAGTATCATTGCTCATCTACCTCCCTCCCTCTCATCTAATTCAACTACTGTGGGTAGAATCAATCAATAATCAAAAAAGTGCTGCACATTTATTAACATTTAAACCAACCAACCAAACGAAATGTTTATTTACCTATTGGATTAAAGATCAGGAGGATCTCCAACACTCAATATTCTCTCAAACCCAGACTGTCTTAATCTCTTCCGAACCATCACTAACTCAGGTATGCCTTATAATTGGGAACAATTTTGCAACCATTCAAGTAAGTTTGAAGTCTCCAAAAGCTGATTTGTTTTAATTGTTTGGGGAATTATAGAATCAAGACTGAAGATAAAAGGCTCTACGGCACCTTGGACACTGGTTTTGTTAGGCAACCATCTCTTTTGGCCTATGTCAGCACTATCACAAGAACTATATATTTCAGCATCATGTAAACAATCCTTCCTCTCTTCTTTTGCATAACACCATGACCCCGCTGATTGGTATTTATGTTGCAGTATAAATACAGTATAGATGCAGGTCTATAAAATACAGTATAAATGCAGGTGTATTTTTCTAAGGTGCAGCTACTTTTCTTCAAGTCTAAATGCTATTTTGCTTTAGATTAGGATGCTAGTCTGAGGTATTGTCTATAACTAAACTACTGTAGCATTTAACTGAAACTTTCTGTTCTTCTATTTTGCTATTCAGCTCCATGACTCATCCAAATCCTGAAATTATATACTACGCTTACCCATTCATAATCCCCCTAGAGCCAATGCCTCATTCAAGATGTTGCTGATACGATTCGACATGAAAAGGCATTAATGCCACACTGACTTCAACAGTAAAGTCGCCCACTTTCTCTCCAAGGCCTTTGTAGTGATGGATCCCTGAAACAACAAACACTAGTAACACAGTGTGGCCACCAGCACCTCAAAAAAACACAGCCACCTGGAACCACTGCCTGTGAATTAAGAGCTAGGCTGGCTTTAGTCTTGTGTGGTCTACTTCCTTTTCTTATGCTCGCTGTCTGTGGTCTGCTGATGTATTTTAAATTCACACAGCAAAATTAATTATACCATAACAATTAAGAGATCCAAGAACTTGAGAAATGCCTTGTTGCATCAGACTTGGGCCCATTGAGTCCAGCATTTATTTATTTTTGCTAGAATCCAATCAACCAGCAGGCCTTAGGTGGTGTACTGGATACTGGCCAGTGGTCAATGCCTTCTGTACATCTCCCACTGTGGAAACCCAGCATGTTTTAGTGTTGTGGAGTAGGTTCTAGGGCACCCACATGACAGTAAAAGTGGGGCACTATCCAGCATGTTGGGCTTTACCATCACCCCACATCAAGTGCAGCACTTTGGGAAGGCTGTCCTCCATAAGTGATAGTCTCATTAATATATATATATATATATATATAATTCATTATTAGCCCATACAGGCAGTTTTTCTTCTTCTAAAGGTAGGGAACTTCATTTGCGGAGTTTCCTTTCTTGACTGCACTACTAAGACTCAGAGTAACTGCATTTGGACAGAGTTCAGGAGTTTTAGGAGGAACCTTAAGCACGGAAATTTCTGATTATAACCTCTAGGGTTGGCTGCAGCACACTCACATTCTTAGACATATTCATTTGCATTTCACTTTATATATAATCATTAAAAGCTGAAATATAATCACACACAGCCTTTCCCTCTCCTTTACTCCTGTCTTTGGGCTGGAACAAAACCACACATCTTCTCCCCCCCTTCCCCCCCCCTTGTAGCTGGGTTGAGAATTAGATCTTTGTCAATGCCTTCTTCAAAACATATGCCTCTGGGGCCAATTGACATGAAAGGGGAGTGTGTTAGCTACTGAGAAGAGTCTTCTCAGTGGTTGACTAATCTCCTTTCACTCTGATTGGGTCCAATCAGCAGGCAAGGACAAGGAAGCACTAGGAAACAGTAATCCAGGATGCTGGGACCTGGCACCTACAAAAGACAGACCCCCCCAAGGCCTGGACAACTACAGCCTTTCAAGACCCTAAAATAACACAGTATCTTAATTGGGACAAAGTAAAGTTTCCAACTTCATTAGGACCAACCAAAGGCTCTCCCTGTGAGGAAAGTAGCCACAGAGAGAAGTTCCTCTTCATATGTGCTAAAAGGTGTCCATAACACAACATTAGGCATATTTATTAGGCGTTAAGTGAGGAGAATTCACTGCTTGTGGGTTTTTCATAAGGCATCTAGTTGACCACCGTGAGAACAGTGGTCAGGGCTAGATGGACCACTGGACTAATCCAGCAGGCTCTTCTGAGGTCATGACAGCTCACCATCTCCAGACATTTTAGTTTCAAAAGGAGGGACGAAAACGTTTCCCCCCTTTCTACTCAGTCTGCGCTGCCAGAACAACGAAACATCCAGCGGATATTTTCCATGCCACCCTATTTTCCTTTTGCCCTTTTCTACCAAGTGACAAAGGAGGATAGTTACCACCCTTCACGTGCAGAATGCTTGGCAAAATGTATGTGAGCACGCGGCGAAATTATGCCACAGACGTGTGGTAAAATGTGAGGCAAACCCGTGTGGTAAAATTATGTCGCAGAACGTGTCACTCGCACACACTCAAGGAGGACCAGAACAGTTTCTCCTGACATTTGTATTGGGGGGGGGGGCATAAGAGCATTAGCTCGAAAAGGCACAGCACGACAGCGCAGAGGCAACTAAGGCGCCTCGCGCCGAGAAAAGGTGGAAGAGGGCTGGTTGTGTGAGGAAAGCCCCTTAAGTAGCGCGCGGGGGCTGATGGGTTTCCCCCTCTTTCTCCCCTCCCCCATTGGCGGGAACGGCCCCCTGAACTAGGAAGTGGCGGGAGGAGAGCGAGCGAGCGAGCGAGCAATAGATGGATGGAGAGAGGGGGGGAGGGAGGATGGCCGTTGGAACATTCGCCCGCGGTTGGCTCCGGTTGCCGTGGCGACGCGCGCCCCTCCCCCGATGACGCGCGTGGTGACGCGCGGGGGCTGGGAGGAGCCAGGGGAGGAGCAAGCGCGGCGGCGGCGGCTGAGGGGGGAGCCGGGCTTCAGTGGCGGCTCCTCCGTCCTTCGTGAGGCGGGGAAGGAGGAGGGGAAGCAGCCCCGGCAGCAGCGGCAGGAGGAGGCGGAGCGGGGAGCCGCCCGGGCAGCATGGTGATGGCCGAGCCCCGGCGGCTTCCCCCTGCTGCGGCGGCGCTGCTCTTGCAGCCGCCCCGCGGAGGAGGGTCGGGCCCCGTCCGCGTCGGCTTCTACGAGATCGAGGGCACCCTGGGCAAGGGCAACTTCGCCGTGGTCAAGCTGGGCCGGCACCGCATCACGCGGAGCGAGGTGGGGAGAGCCCCGCAGGAGGAGGGAGCGGGATGGGGTGGTGTTGGGGGGGGAGTTGGGGATGACCCACACACGCACCCTCGCTCGCTCGCTCTCGCACTCACTCCACTTCACTGGCGGTATTGGGCAGGGGACCTTGCCGAAGGAGACGCGTGTCGGGTGGGGGTAACGTGTGAACGCGGGTGTCCTTTTCCTCTTCTAGGCAAGGGGGCGTTTCTTCCTCCTCCCCCTCCCCATTCTGGAGGTTATATTTAAAGAGGGTCCAGGTGTGCCCCGCCCTCTGTCCTACCCTCTCTCAAAGCAAGGGGGGCTTTCCCTTTCCCCCGCCTCCTATTTTTCTCCCTTAGGTGTGCTGACTAGGGAAAGGTAAACGCTCCTTTCTCTCCCCTTGTCTCTGGATAGGCACGCCTCTTCGCTCCTGGGGAAAGTAGAAGAATGGGGTCTCTGGGAAGGGGGGAGGGGGTGTCTTCTGAGAGGAAGGAGGTGGGATTTCCCTTCCCCCTTCCTTGCAAAAGTATTAAAGTCAAGGGGCTTGGGGGGGGCTTCTGTTTCATGTCATGGCCTTTGGGGTGCCTCAAGGCTGTAACCTGTTCTCCAGTCTTCTTTAAGGTCTGCAAGGAAACGGCCAGGGGAAGTCATCAGGAGGCTTGGGCTGAATGTCGTCCTCGTGCAGATGACACAGGGCTTTACCTCCCTTCTCCACCTGCTAGTCCGCTCCGTGGCATTTGACTGCCTTGGGACGGGTGAGGGTGGCCAAGCTGAAGCTGAATTAAGGCGGAGAGAGAGGGGGAGAGATGGGCTGGGAAATCTACTGATCTGGGTGCAGGTTTGCAGCCAATTTGGGATGGGGCTGCAGGCCCCAGAAAGACCCAAGCACACAGTTTTGGAGTTCTCTTGCATTTGGCACTATCTGTGGAGGCTTGCATAGTGCCAGTGACTTAAGGGTGCCTTTTTACCAACTTAGGCTGGTTCCCAGTTGCAGCCCTTTCTGGAGAAAGCAGACCTTGCCTCAGTTATGAATGTTTTGGTTACATCCAGACTTGACTGCTGTAGTGCACTCTGTGTGGGGCCACATTTGCTCTTCATGTGGAGCTGCATTTAAAGATGGTTTGGAAACTTCATCAAGTATGGAATATAACTGCAAGAATGCTTGTGGGGGCCAGGCATTCAGAACATATTAGACCAGTACTGTAGCAGATATATTGGGTTTCTTACTCATCTCTGAGTTCTAAAGTGCTGTTTTGTACATTTAAAGCCATAATCTATTCCCAAATTTTGTTTTTTGGAGGGCCACCTTTGTTTATATGAACCTGCCCAAACTTCAAGGTTGATTGCAGGCCTGTCATCAGGGTCCATCAGACTGGTGGATACTACTGATTGGGCTCTTTTAGTGGTGGCCCCATATCTCTGGAGTTTGCTCCTGAAAGAAGTATATAGGGCCCCATCTTTGTTAGCTTTTAAATGAACCTTTGAAACAAAGATATTTCAATCTGCGTTTTTCTAAAAGTGTTGTGCTGGTCTGTTAAACTGCTGGTGTTTTTAGTTTTGTGATTGGATTATTTTGTGTGTGTATTAAAAATGGTTTTATACTATTTTAATTATGTTTGTCAGCTGCCTTGGGAGGGCTTTCCCCTGAAAAGTAGCATATACATTTCTCAAGTAAATTAATAATAAAAAAAGAAGGGCAGAATTCTCCCTTCTTCCCAAGTCACCTCTTTAGATAGTTTGTGTGTGATCTTGGAAAATGGTGCTAGGAGTGTCACACGGAAAGCGGATGACTTTGTAAGGAAGGGGGAGCTAGCCTAATGAAGGACCGCATTGGGGAACAGCAGGAGGAAGATGGCTTTTTCCAGAGGAGAGACTTCCCCTCAAGGTTGCTTCCCACACACACACACACCCCACGTAAGCAAAGGGTACTCTATGCAAGTAGGCACGCACCCCTGAGGAAGGTGGTCACTCCTTTCAGGCACCAGAACATTGTTCTGCGAAAGTGTTTGTGGAACTGACCCAAAAAGAGGCGTCTCCTTAGAGAGCCTCCCATTGAAAACGAGAGGTGTTTGCCCATTTTGACTTGCTCCTTCAAGAAGAAGAACTTCTCCCTAAGAAAGAGAGTTTGTAATAATCAGGTGGGATTATTTCCTCAGGAAGGAAGACCCTCTTCTCCACTTTCCTCCCACCTTGGAGAATGGAGCGTTATATTTAAGGAAGTGCTTGTAGTGCACGTGTGGGGGGGAGTTATTAACATCTTGATGTGGAAGCTCAGTGTCCAGGAGTGGTCTTTCACAGGGAGGTAGTGGTAGGGGTGCAAACCCCACTCCCGTAAGCTTCCTCCAAACCTTGATCGTTATATGCAAAATAAAAATGAGCCTTGTCGGAAAGGGGGGTGGAGTCAGCATGAGTGGCGTAGCACCCTCACATGTCCTCCCACAGGAGATTCACATGGGGACAAGATCCTCAAAAGTGAGTAACTAAGGTTTTTGTCAGAAGGTGAGAAATGGAGTGTGCTTCCTTGAAAAAAGGAATCCGTGTACCCAGAAAAAAGGGTGACGGAAGGAACATTTTGGGTAGGAGAGCATGCCATGTGGGGGGGCTTTGAAGTGAAAGAGCCCCAAAGAAAGGGGGATAGAATATCCCTAGAGAGATACTTGAGAGTCCCCTGTGGGGTGGGTATTGTGAAAAAGGTTGACTGTGTCTCGGATAAGTTTGATGTGGTTCTTTGCAAATGGGGCAGTAGCTTTAATGACTGGGCCGAATTCTGGAGGGAGAAAGGGACAATTAAGGCCAGTGGGAAGCAGGAACTGGTGTTTAGGCATGGGGTGGTAAGAGTGATCATTTTGTTCCTTTTCAAAGGGATTTGGGCTCAGAAAGGAGGTTGCACCAAAAACAAAGTTGGTTTTACAATAATCTTGATCATAGGTTTGGGGAGGGGGAAGAGGGGACATAAAAGGAGGTGAGGTTCATCCAGTTGTAGCAGGGAAAGGGTGTTGTAATTTGAAACAGGGTATTTCTAATTAGCATGTAGGATCTGGCATAAAAGGAGAGTTGTTGTTTTTAAAGGGCAGTTCCTGAGCATGTGACGTAGCAAGGTCAGTAGTGTGTCTGATCACGACTATCCCTGGCACTAAGGACGTGACTGGTCCTCTGCTGGCACTCAAAGCATTCTCAGCAGGGTATCTTGTCATATTCTCTGAGCAGATTCTCTTTGATGGCATGGCTGAACTCTGTCTTTGTCCTTGTAACCTTGACCGCAGTCATTTCCTTCCTAGTAGCTGGGATTGAGATGGGGATGCGTAATGTCCTTTGTCCCTTTTTTCACAGCAATAGCAAGTGAGTTTAAGAAGCTAGTCCAGGCCTGGCATAGTCTTGGCACCCGTCAGTTTTTCTGCAACCAGTGATGTTTTCTTAATAGGGACAAAGAGGAGTTGAGGAGACGTTATTTCTTCTCAGAATTTCCAAAGCAAATCATGCTGGGATACCTTGTCAACCTTTTGGGATACCTTTTGCTCCTAGCAAGTAGTAATAATGCAGACATCCATTGCAGCATGCCCCAGGCTCAATCCATGGGTGCACCTTGGACTTGGGGGGTGGTACATACTATCTTGTCAGTTGTCTCACCTCTTCAGTAATTATTCCTTGGATGAGAATGTCAGCAAGTCTAGAAGCTAGATTTGTTGTCTTTTTTCAAATCACAGAAGTCAAATCTCAGGGTGTTAAGCTGTGTGTCTATTTTGAACGGGTCAAAAAACTATTTCCCTTGACCTGGAGTTGGTTTAAAGTCTATCTTACCTCCCAGTCATATGAATCATTCTGTCTTTGTACTAAATTAAGGCCACGGAAGTTTTTCCGAATGCAAGCTACGCATTAAATACGATGCAAGGCTTGGCCGGGGGGGGGGGAGGAGAGGGTACACATAATTATAGTTTATTGAATAAATAGGTAGCTTGGTTAAGTATTAAATGAATGACTGAAACAGTTTTTGTGGGATTATATTAAAGTATCTAAAACATATGCAGTTTTTTGTTTAAGCAACTGAAAAGTTTGTTCTTAATGGAGGTTAGCTTCTTAGTTAATTTTATGCAGCTTTGTAGTCATCGATCTGTGTTATTAAAATTTTACCTGATATCTTTTTAAGGCTGCAAACACAATTGAGAAACTACTTACATTTTTAAAAATAAGGGGCAAAAGGCTCACTTAATTACTGTGATGTTGCGTGGGTAGAAACAAGGCTGAGAGTTAAAGGGTTTTTCCTGCTTTTAACACAGACTGCTTCATTCACCTAATACAAACTAAACAATGTAAAGAAAACTGATTCCCATTGGGTTGCACTTCCTGAATTATATTTTGAGTGGCTATTAGGTACTTTTGTATAAATTAAAACAACATTCAAGGAAGGGAATACATTTCACAGCCAGATCCTCTTTTTAGTCTAGTGCAGGCATTCCCAAACTATGGTCCACAGACCACTGGTTGTCCGTGAGTTTCTTTCAGGTGGCCCGTGGTGTGTCTGTAAAAATGCAATTAAAAATCATACAGCATCTAGCATTACAATTGCTTCAACAGGCAGAAAAATCATGAAGTGGTCCGCCAAGACCCTCAGCAGTTTTCAAGGGGTCCATGGGGGGGAAGTTTGGGAACCACTGTTCTAGTATACCAGTGTAATGCTATCTGTGAAGTTTCATTTCTTGCTAAGAATAATGAAAAATAATGCCGCCCTGGGCTCCTGCTGGGAGGAAGGGCGGGATATAAATCAAATAAATGTTGTAAATAACTTTACTTGGAGCCTCCATGTTGTATTAATAAAAAACTGAACTCTCTTATTATTATTGTTGTTGTTATTGTTGTTGTTGTTATTATTAACCTCTGCCAAAAACACACTTGGATTTAGCACCAGTAACATTCAGGACATTGCACATAAAGTGTCAGGATCCCTGCGCAGAGGATTTCCAATAAACAATAGACACAAGAGGGATCGGAGAGTGGCCAGGGATCGATGTATGAACTGAAAGAACCAGTCGTTGCTTCTCTAGTTGTTGGATATGCCATCCTTCATAGGGTAAAATGCATAAAAATAAGTATTTGTAAAGAAGCTTTCTGTCGCTTAACTTCAAGCACCATGCCTTCTTGGTGAGGACCAAATGCCGTATTTATATTTAGACTAAGAAATTCGCTTCTGCCACCAAGTCAAAGGATTCCAGTATCATGGCCAGGCTGCTGGTAGTTTTTAAATCATTTTCTTGTTCTTCACTCAGCTTTCTGTTTATATTTTTTCATGACATGCTTTGAAATCTTGCTAAGTTGGTACTTGATCACCTTGTCTCATGGCTTTTCTTGAGCCTAAGTTTGATCAGTTTTGCTTCTCTTCGTGTACATGTTTTAAAGTTACACATTGCTTTATTTAGCATCGTCTTGTACGCATGGACTCCGGCAAGTTCCACATGTGTGAGCAGGTGCACTTCGGCTTTCATAGCATGAATGGGTGGGGAGACACTTCCACTGATTCTTTGCCCATCTGCACCCCTCTGAACCATACTGCATCCTACTCCAAAGCCTGGCTTTTAGGGTCATGAAAGGCTGCAGCTTGTTGGGGTGGGGGTGGAGGCAGCAGCTCCCTTTTTGCACACGCAGAAGTGGTTCCATTTGCAAAAGTGGGCCAAGGTGTACAGTAGAGCAAGAGGTAGAAATGGGCTTCTAGTCATGCAGTCGCTGAACCCTGCTCTGCTTCTAGATTTATTTATTTATTTATTACATTTCTATCCCACCTTTCCTCCCAAGTGCACAAGCTGGTGTACAAACTAGATTTTATCCTCACAACAACCCTGTGAGGTAGGTTAAGCTGAGAGATAGTGACTGGCCCGAGTCACCCAGTGAGCTTCATGGCCGAGCAGGGATTTGAACCCTGGTCTTATGGAATCATAAAATAGTAGCGTTGGAAGGGCCTATAAGGCCATCGAGTCTAACCCCTGTTCGATGCTTGAACCCCAGGTAGTTGTCCAGCTGCCTCTTGAACACCTCCAGTGTTGGAGAGCCCACCACCTCCCTAGGTCATTGGTTCCATTGTCATACCACTCTAACAGTTAAGAAGTTTTTCCTGATGTTCATCCGAAATCTGGCTTCCTGTACCTTGAGCCCATTATTCTGTGTCCTGCACTCGGATGATCAAGAAGAGATCCAGGCCCTCCTCTGTGTGACAACGTTTCAAGTCCTTGAAGAGTGTTATCATATTTTCCCTCAGTCTTCTCAAGGCTAAACATGCATACTTCTTCCAGTCTCCCAGGTTGCAGTCCAACACTCTAACCGCTACACTGCATTGGCTTTCAAATCTAATTTTTCCAAAGTATGCATTTCTATAGGTATAGGTATTTTCTCCTAAAATACACACTTAAATTTTATTTTTGTTATTATTGTACTTATATTGCACCTTTCCTCCAAAAGGCTCAAGGTGGTGTACATGGCTGTCCCCATTCCATATTATCCTCACAACAGCCCTGTAAGGCAGGTTAGGTTGAGAGGCAGAGATGGTGATTAAAACTTTGTTGTGCGCATTTCTGGATTTGGTACTTTCACATTACTCGGCATATCAAATATCAGCATATTAAAAATCAGGGTCTTTGTGGCATATCTTCTGGTCTTCTATCACACTAAAAATGTGTTTGTGCTATAGGGACTTATTAAAAGAGGAAGTATTTCTTTCATCTTGCTTGCTCAATGTAGGAACTGCTTGTCCAGGTTTTTACAACGGAGCGCTGTCTAGAGATGTGAAGGCCCAGAAAAAAACTGGGAAAAATTGGAAAAAAAACTAAAGCCTTTTTTGTTTTTTTCTGAAAAATGGAAAAAAATGAAGAAAAAATTGATTATGGAATGTTTTATTTTAGCATGATGAATAAAATGTTTCACTGAATCTTGGTCCCCCCTTTTTCTCAGTTCTTTTTATGGAAATGGATGCTTTATGTCTGCTTGACACTGTGGAGGACTAGCGGAGGCATAAATAATTTTCTTTGTTATTAATGTTGATGGTTTCTTCTGGGTTTTTTTAATTGTTTTTTGCCTGCTCCTCATAAACTGGCAAAATGAAGGAGTTTCCTTAATCTGAGGAGCTCGTAGATCCATTTGTTACAAAAAGAGTAAAAATAAAAAAAAGTAAATTCAATTTGTAATAATTGTTTGAATAAAATGTACTTTTAATATACCAAATGTGATAATTTTATGCCAAACCAACTTGTACATAATTACATTTGATGTTCCTGAAGTAACAAAGTGACTCTCAATTTGTAAAAAGTGCTAATATTGCATTTTTTCCATTTTCCCCAAAATTCCCATTTTTTCTGAAAAAAGGGGGCAAACCGGGTTTTTTCCACGGCTTCAAAATTTCCAGAAATTTTACATCTCTAGCATTGTCCTGTCCCTTCTTATTTTCATATAATTTGCCGGATACCACAATGCAAATATCTTACTCAACTTCATCATGAAGCCCCAAAGCAATTCCATCTCATTTAGGCAGCAGTCCTGTATTGTTGAGCTCCATAGGGCTTGCTTCTGTATCAACTATTTAGCATCTGAAATAGTGGCTACTGTAG
This sequence comes from Rhineura floridana, assembly GCF_030035675.1. Taxonomy (NCBI): domain Eukaryota; kingdom Metazoa; phylum Chordata; class Lepidosauria; order Squamata; family Rhineuridae; genus Rhineura; species Rhineura floridana. Next base: position 41,454,942 of record NC_084491.1, read on the forward strand.
AATATTAACTTTGCTTATGTGGGCAGCCCCTTATATTACAATCTCTGCTGCAAGAGACACAAAGAGTTTTTGCCAACTCTTAATAGTGTCCAGTTGTGTTTTATACCCAGGAACCCCTTGTGCCGTGGCTGTGCGTGCTTGTAGTAAAGGGAAATTTGGAGGTCTTGTTAGACTGATTTCATGAGTTCATTGGTGTGTTGTGGATACATGATGATGGTGGTGCCTGTCAAAAGGTGCCTGTATACCACCTCCAGGATCAGAGACTTCACGCCTCCGACTGCCAGTCACTAAGGACAACACCATATTGTGTTCATGTCTTTGTGTTTTTTCATAGGCATCTATTTGATCACAGTACTGTGGGAAGCAGAATGCTGGACTAGACAGGCCCTTGGTCTGATACAACAGGACTTTTAAAGTTCTTAAAAGGAAAATCTCTGGGGCCTGGGCTCCTGCTGGGAGGAAGGGCAGGATATAAATCAAACAAATATATCTCTAAGGTGCTTAAGTAGAGAGTTCTAAATTGCAGTGCTTCCAGAGAACCCTTCTGCATATTGGGCATGCTTATTCAGTAGCGCTCCTGACACTTGCACCCTAATTCATATCCGTGTCTTGCAGAATTCATGACCCAATACGGGCACAGTTTGGGGAAAGGATTGGTGAGGGAGGATTGTGATCTGAAGCCATGCATGGCTCCGCTTTATCACTCTACCCTGGATTCTGCTTTCTGCATTTCTACTTTATCACTGAATAACTGGTGTGGGACACTCCCTAGTTAGACTGGCCTGTATATTATTATTAGGAACATAGAAAGTGCCTGACAAATCAGAGTGTTGGTTGCATCTGCCGGTATCTTGATGGATAGTGGTCACTATTTTAATACTTTGTAGCGGGTTGCAGTTTTTTCTTTCTGACCGTATTACCATTTGTAGGTGTTACAGCTTCTCTAGAGACAGGTACATTCTGGTTTTGACACAGAGGTGTATGGTGATCATGGTTGCAAAGACACAGAAGCAATATGTCTTGGTTTGTCTCGGCAAGGGAAGGGAACTTAAAACAATGGAAGGAAGATAGAGTTGGGCAGAGCTACTTTTACA